>NC_143138.1:62300686-67100686 GCF_059928025.1 Delphinapterus leucas
GCAAAGGAAGCCAGACGACGTGTTCCCTGGCTTCAGTCCTCACAAACCGTAAGAGTGTACGTGCTCAAGAGGGCATGCCAAACACAGAAGCCGACTATTGCAGTGGCTGGGATTGTAAATTGGTAACAGCCGATACGAAGATCAGTAGGCACGTTCCTTACCAGACTAAACACCGGAGGTAGCACGAAGTTCGGCAACCCCGCTGCAGGTCGTATAACCAGAGACTAGCATCATTCGAAGGAAGAACTTGCACCCCAGCGGTCCTTGTGGTACCCTTTACCACAGCCAAGACACGCAAACGAACGAAATGTCCAGCGAGGGGTGAATGGAGAAAGGTGTTCTTCTACCTACACTCCCTCGACTACCACTCGTCCACAGAACCAAAAGAACTCATACTATTTGCAGCAGCATGGGTGGAGCAGTAGATGAGCTCACTAATTCTGGTAAATTAGAGGCAGCAAGACACATGTCGCAGGATATCTCTTATATATGCAGTCTAAACAGGGATACAAAGGAAGCAGCATACAAAGGAAACACACGTTCACAGAGGGAAGAAAGAAGCGTGGAGTTCCCAGAGGGGGAAACTGGAGACCGGGGAAGGCTGAAGTGGGAGGTTGGCATTCACAGAAACACACTTAACGTATCAAAAAGTGCTCCTCAAGGGCGACCCACCCGGAAGCACAGGGAACGCTACAAAACATTCCTCAATCAACAGGGCAAAGACTCCGAAACCCTACGGGTACAGCTACATTTTTAATTGCACCAAGCGGCTGCAGAACTCAAACACACGCAACACTGTATATAAACTCTGCTGAGAGGGAAAAGGACTGTTCAACGACAAGCCAAGGAAGGGGTTAAGAAACGCCTAGTCTGTCACCTCAGGTCTCTGTGACGTCGGCTGGTGTCACACCCCTGGAGCCTCAGCAGGCCTGGGTCCCACGGCTGGAGTATGCTGCTGCTGAGGGAGCAAGGGAGGAGGACGTGCCACCTGACCAGCGGCCCCTCGGACCTCTACTGCCCATTCTCCCCTGCGTGGTACCACAATGTCCCGATCCAACGTGGCCCTCCTACAGGTAAGCAAAGCCTGCTGTACACACATGATGGTGGAGCAGCTGAGCGGGAAGAGCTGTGAAGAAACCGGATCTCCACGGCTCCTACTAGGCAGGTCCCCACCTCCGGCCCACTTCCTTAGAGTCGCCCCGTCTGCGAACCACGGCACCCTCCGAGTAGCCCACTTGCAAGTCTCGCGATATGCCGGAGGTGGGGCAGTGCAGCTTAACGGGGAGGAGGCGAGGATACACAAGCCCTGGGGTGTGTGTTTAGCCACGTTCGACTCCCCATTTCCAATCCAACACCGGGAACCCCGCTAAGGCTTTCTTTCCCCAAGTTACCAGAGACGACACGGAGCAGTGCTGCCGCCTTGTGGCACTGCCTTAACAACCTTACAAACTGTGCCGAAGGGCTCCTATCATTCACAATGCCTATGGCCTGCGGCTTTGCAAACACAACCCTGCCCTCAAGAAATATCCTGGGCTAGGTAACCTGAAACGAATTCAAATCAGGCCCTACTCTCAGGCAGAATCCTTTCAAGACCTCAGTGGTACTCACCCGCGTTTTAGAAAACAGCACATTCAAATGAAAAGATGCTCAGGATCAGTCATGATTAGAGCGTGCAAAGGAAGCCAGACGAGGTGTTCCCTGGCTTCAGTCCTCACAAACCCTAAGAGTGTACGTGCTCAAGAGGGCATGCCAAACACAGAAGCCGACTATTGCAGTGGCTGGGATTGTAAATTGGTAACAGCCGGTACGAAGATCAGTAGGCACGTTCCTTACCAGACTAAACACCGGAGGTAGCACGAGGTTCGGCAACCCTGCTGCAGGTCGTATAACCAGAGACTAGCATCATTCGAAGGAAGCACTTGCACCCCAGCGGTCGTTGTGGTACCCTTTACCACAGCGAACACACGGAAACGAACGAAATGTCCAGCGAGGGGTGAATGGAGAAAGGTGTTCTTCTACCTACACTCCCTCGACTACCACTCGTCCACAGAACCAAAGGAACTCATACTATTTGCAGCAGCATGGGTGGAGCAGTAGATGAGCTCACTAATTCTGGTAAATTAGAGGCAGCAAGACACATGTCGCAGGATATCTCTTATATGTGCAGTCTAAACAGGGATACAAAGGAAGCAGCATACAAAGGAAACACACGTTCACAGAGGGAAGAAAGAAGCGTGGAGTTCCCAGAGGGGGAAACTGGAGACCGGGGAAGGCTGAAGTGGGAGGTTGGGATTCACAGAAACACACTTAACGTATCAAAAAGTGCTCCTCAAGGGCGACCCACCCGGAAGCACAAGGAACGCTACAAAACATTCCTCAATCAACAGGGCAAAGACTCCGAAACCCTACGGGTACAGCTACGTTTATAACTGCACCAAGCGGCTGCAGAACTCAAACACACGCAACACTGTATATAAGCTCTGCTGAGAGGGAAAAGGACTGTTCAACGACAAGCCAAGGAAGGGGTTAAGAAACGCCTAGTCTGTCACCTCAGGCCTCTGTGACGTCGGCTGGTGTCACACCCCTGGAGCCTCAGCAGGCCTGGGTCACACGGCTGGAGTATGCTGCTGCTGAGGGAGCAAGGGAGGAGGACGTGCCACCTGACCAGCGGCCCCTCGGACCTCTACTGCCCATTCTCCCTGCGTGGTACCACAATGTCCCGATCCAACGTGGCCCTCCTACAGGTAAGCAAAGCCTGGTGTACCAACATGATGGTAGAGCAGCTGAGCGGGAAGAGCTGTGAAGAAACCGGATCTCCACGGCTCCTGCTAGGCAGGTCCCCACCTCCGGCCCACTTCCTTAGAGTCGCCCGGTCTGCGAACCACGGCACCCTCCGAGTAGCCCACTTGCAAGTCTCGCGATATGCCTGGGGTGGGAAAGTGCAGCTTAACGGGGAGGAGGCGAGGATACACAAGCCCTGGGGTGTGTGTTTAGCCACGTTCGACTCCCCATTTCCAATCCAACACCGGGAACCCCGCTAAGGCTTTCTTTCCCCAAGTTACCAGAGACGACACGGAGCAGTGCTGCCGCCTTGTGGCGCACTGCCGTAACAACCTTACAAACTGTGCCGAAGGGCTCCTATCATTCACAAAGCCTGGGGCCTGCGGCTTTGCTAACACAACCCTGCCCTCAAGAAATATCCTGGGCTAGGTAACCTGAAACGAATTCAAATCAGGCCCTACTCTCAGGCAGAATCCTTTCAAGACCTCAGTGGTACTCACCCGCGTTTTAGAAAACAGCACATTCAAATGAAGATGCTCAGGATCAATCATGATTAGAGCGTGCAAAGGAAGCCAGACCAGGTGTTCCCTGGCTGCAGTCCTCACAAACCCTAAAAGCGTACGTGCTCAAGAGGGCATGCCAAACAGAGAAGCCGACTATTGCTGTGGCTGGGATTGTAAATTGGTAACAACCGGTACGAAGATCAGTAGGCAAGTTCCTTACCATACTAAACACTGGAGGTACCACGAGATTCGGCAACCCCGCTGCAGGTCGTATAACCAGAGACTAGCATCATTGGAAGGAAGCACTTGCACCCCAGCGGTCGTTGTGGTACCCTTTACCACAGCGAACACACGGAAACGAACGAAATGTCCAGCGAGGGGTGAATGGAGAAAGGTGTTCTTCTACCTACACTCCCTCGACTACCACTCGTCCACAGAACCAAAGGAACTCATACTATTTGCAGCAGCATGGATGGAGCAGTAGATGAGCTCACTAATTCTGGTAAATTAGAGGCAGCAAGACACATGTCGCAGACTATCTCTTATATGTGCAGTCTAAATAGGGATAGAAAGGAAGCAGCATACAAAGGAAACACAGGTTCACAGAGGGAAGAAAGAAGCGTGGAGTTCCCAGAGGGGGAAACTGGAGACCGGGGAAGGCTGAAGTGGGAGGTTGGCATTCACAGAAACACACTTAACGTATCAAAAAGTGCTCCTCAAGGGCGACCCACCCGGAAGCACAGGGAACGCTACAAAACATTCCTCAATCAACTAACAGGGCAAAGAATCCGAAACCCTACGGGTACAGCTACGTTTTTAATTGCACCAAGCGGCTGCAGAACTCAAACACACGCAACACTGTATATAAACTCTGCTGAAAGGGAAAAGGACTGTTCAACGACAAGCCAAGGAAGGGGTTAAGAAACGCCTAGTCTGTCACCTCAGGCCTCTGTGACGTCGGCTGGTGTCACACCCCTGGAGCCTCAGCAGGCCTGGGTCACACGGCTGGAGTATGCTGCTGCTGAGGGAGCAAGGGAGGAGGACGTGCCACCTGACCAGCGGGCCCTCGGACCTCTACAGCCCATTCTCCCCTGCGTGGTACCACAATCTCCCGATCCAACGTGGCCCTCCTACAGGTAAGCAAAGCCTGGTGTACCCACATGATGGTAGAGCAGCTGAGCGGGAAGAGCTGTGAAGAAACCGGATCTCCACGGCTCCTGCTAGGCAGGTCCCCACCTCCGGCCCACGTCCTTAGAGTCGCCCCATCTGCGAACCACGGCACCCTCCGAGTAGCCCACTTGCAAGTCTCGCGATATGCCTGGGGTGGGGCAGTGCAGCTTAACGGGGAGGAGGCGAGGATACACAAGCCCTGGGGTGTGTGTTTAGCCACGTTCGACTCCCCATTTCCAATCCAACACCGGGAACCCCGCTAAGGCTTTCTTTCCCCAAGTTACAAGAGACGACACGGAGTAGTGCTGCCGCCTTATGGCGCACTGCCGGAACAACCTTACAAGCTGTGCCGAAGGGATCCTATCATTCACAAAGCCTGGGGCCTGCGGCTTTGCTAACACAACCCTGCCCTCAAGAAATATCCTGGGCTAGGTAACGTGAAACGAATTCAAATCAGGCCCTACTCTCAGGCAGAATCCTTTCAAGACCTCAGTGGTACTCACCCGCGTTTTAGAAAACAGCACATTCAAATGAAAAGATGCTCAGGATCAGTCATGATTAGAGCGTGCAAAGGAAGCCAGACGAGGTGTTCCCTGGCTGCAGTCCTCACAAACCCTAAAAGCGTACGTGCTCAAGAGGGCATGCCAAACAGAAAAGCCGACTATTGCTGTGGCTGGGATTGTAAATTGGTAACAGCCGGTACGAAGATCAGTAGGCAAGTTCCTTACCAGACTAAACACCGGAGGTACCACGAGATTCGGCAACCCCGCTGCAGGTCGTATAACCAGACACTAGCATCATTGGAAGGAAGCACTTGCACCCCAGCGGTCGTTGTGGTACCCTTTACCACAGCCAAGACACGCAAACGAACGAAATGTCCAGCGAGGGGTGAATGGAGAAAGGTGTCCTTCTACCTACACTCCCTCGACTACCACTCGTCCACAGAACCAAAGGAACTCATACTATTTGCAGCAGCATGGGTGGAGCAGTAGATGAGCTCACTAATTCTGGTAAATTAGAGGCAGCAAGACACATGTCGCAGGATATCTCTTATATGTGCAGTCTAAATAGGGATACAAGGGAAGCAGCATACAAAGGAAACACAGGTTCACAGAGGGAAGAAAGAAGCGTGGAGTTCCCAGAGGGGGAAATTGGAGACCGAGGAAGGCTGAAGTGGGAGGTTGGGATTCACAGAAACACACTTAACGTATCAGAAAGTGCTCCTCAAGGGCGACCCACCCGGAAGCACAGGGAACGCTACAAAACATTCCTCAATCAACTAGCAGGGCAAAGAATCCAAAACCCTACGGGTACAGCTACGTTTATAATTGCACCAAGCGACTGCAGAACTCAAACACACACAACACTGTATATAAACTCTGCTGAGAGGGAAAAGGACTGTTCAACGACAAGCCAAGGAAGAGGTTAAGAAACGCCTAGTCTGTCACCTCAGGCCTCTGTGACGTCGGCTGGTGTCACACCCCTGGAGCCTCAGCAGGCCTGGGTCCCACGGCTGGAGTATGCTGCTGCTGAGGGAGCAAGGGAGGAGGACGTGCCAACTGACCAGCGGCCCCTCGGACCTCTACTGCCCATTCTCCCCTGCGTGGTACCACAATGTCCCGATCCAACGTGTCCCTCCTACAGGTAAGCAAAGCCTGGTGTACCCACATGATGGTGGAGCAGCTGAGCGGGAAGAGCTGTGAAGAAAGCGGATCTCCACGGCTCCTGCTAGGCAGGTTCCCACCTCCGGCACACTTCCTTGGAGTCGCCCCACCTGCGAACCACGGCACCCTCCGAGTAGCCCACTTGCAAGTCTCGCGATATGCCTGGGGTGGGGCAGTGCATCTTAACGGGGAGGAGGCGAGGATACACAAGCCCTGGGGTGTGTGTTTAGCCACGTTCGACTCCCCATTTCCAATCCAACACCGGGAACCCCGCTAAGGCTTTCTTTCCCCAAGTTACCAGAGACGACACGGAGCAGTGCTGCCGCCTTGTGGCACACTGCCGTAACAACCTTACAAACTATGCCGAAGGGCTCCTATCATTCACAACGCCTGGGGCCTGCGGCTTTGCAAACACAACCCTGCCCTCAAGAAATATCCTGGGCTAGGTAACCTGAAACGAATTCAAATCAGGCCCTACTCTCAGGCAGAATCCTTTGAAGACCTCAGTGGTACTCACCCGCGTTTTAGAAAACAGCACATTCAAATGAAAAGATGCTCACGATCAGTCATGATTAGAGCGTGCAAAGGAAGCCAGACGACGTGTTCCCTGGCTTCAGTCCTCACAAACCGTAAGAGTGTACGTGCTCAAGAGGGCATGCCAAACACAGAAGCCGACTATTGCAGTGGCTGGAATTGTAAATTGGTAACACCCGATACGAAGATCAGTAGGCACGTTCCTTACCAGACTAAACACCGGAGGTAGCACAAAGTTCGGCAACCCCGCTGCAGGTCGTATAACCAGAGACTAGCATCATTCGATGGAAGCACTTGCACCCCAGCGGTCGTTGTGGTACCCTTTACCACAGCCAAGACACGCAAACGAACGAAATGTCCAGCGAGGGGTGAATGGAGAAAGGTGTTCTTCTACCTACACTCCCTCGACTACCACTCGTCCACAGAACCAAGAGAACTCATACTATTTGCAGCAGCATGGGTGGAGCAGTAGATGAGCTCACTAATTCTGGTAAATTAGAGGCAGCAAGACACATGTCGCAGGATATCTCTAATATGTGCAGTCTAAACAGGGATACAAAGGAAGCAGCATACAAAGGAAACACACGTTCACAGAGGGAAGAAAGAAGCGTGGAGTTCCCAGAGGGGGAAACTGGAGACCGGGGAAGGCTGAAGTGGGAGGTTGGGATTCACAGAAACACACTTAACGTATCAAAAAGTGCTCCTCAAGGGCGACCCACCCGGAAGCACAGGGAACGCTACAAAACATTCCTCAATCAACAGGGCAAAGACTCCGAAACCCTACGGGTACAGCTACGTTTTTAATTGCACCAAGCGGCTGCAGAACTCAAACACACGCAACACTGTATATAAACTCTGCTAAGAGGGAAAAGGACTGTTCAACGACAAGCCAAGGAAGGGGTTAAGAAACGCCTAGTCTGTCACCTCAGGCCTCTGTGACGTCGGCTGGTGTCACACCCCTGGAGCCTCAGCAGGCCTGGGTCCCACGGCTGGAGTATGCTGCTGCTGAGGGAGCAAGGGAGGAGGACGTGCCACCTGACCAGCGGCCCCTCGGACCTCTACTGCCCATTCTCCCCTGCGTGGTACCACAATGTCCCGATCCAACGTGGCCCTCCTACAGGTAAGCAAAGCCTGGTGTACCCACATGATGGTGGAGCAGCTGAGCGGGAAGAGCTGTGAAGAAAGCGGATCTCCACGGCTCCTGCTAGGCAGGTCCCCACCTCCGGCCCACTTCCTTAGAGTCGCCCCGTCTGCGAACCACGGCACCCTCCGAGTAGCCCACTTGCAAGTCTCGCGATATGCCTGAGGTGGGGCAGTGCAGCTTAACGGGGAGGAGGCGAGGATACACAAGCCCTGGGGTGTGTGTTTAGCCACGTTCGACTCCCCATTTCCAATCCAACACCGGGAACCCCGCTAAGGCTTTCTTTCCCCAAGTTACCAGAGACGACACGGAGCAGTGCTGCCGCCTTGTGGCACTGCCGTAACAACCTTACAAACTGTGCCGAAGGGCTCCTATCATTCACAATGCCTATGGCCTGCGGCTTTGCAAACACAACCCTGCCCTCAAGAAATATCCTGGGCTAGGTAACCTGAAACGAATTCAAATCAGGCCCTACTCTCAGGCAGAATCCTTTCAAGACCTCAGTGGTACTCACCCGCGTTTTAGAAAACAGCACATTCAAATGAAGATGCTCAGGATCAGTCATGATTAGAGCGTGCAAAGGAAGCCAGACCAGGTGTTCCCTGGCTGCAGTCCTCACAAACCCTAAAAGAGTACGTGCTCAAGAGGGCATGCCAAACAGGGAAGCCGACTATTGCTGTGGCTGGGATTGTAAATTGGTAACAGCCGGTACGAAGATCAGTAGGCAAGTTCCTTACCAGACTAAACACCGGAGGTACCACGAGATTCGGCAACCCCGCTGCAGGTCGTATAACCAGACACTAGCATCATGGGAAGGAAGCACTTGCACCCCAGCGGTCGTTGTGGTACCCTTTACCACAGCCAAGACACGCAAACGAACGAAATGTCCAGCGAGGGGTGAATGGAGAAAGGTGTTCTTCTACCTACACTCCCTCGACTACCACTCGTCCACAGAACCAAAGGAACTCATACTATTTGCAGCAGCATGGGTGGAGCAGTAGATGAGCTCACTAATTCTGGTAAATTAGAGGCAGCAAGACACATGTCGCAGGATGTCTCTTATATGTGCAGTCTAAACAGGGATACAAAGGAAGCAGCATACAAAGGAAACACACGTTCACAGAGGGAAGAAAGAAGCGTGGAGTTCCCAGAGGGGGAAACTGGAGACCGGGGAAGGCTGAAGTGGGAGGTTGGGATTCACAGAAACACACTTAACGTATCAAAAAGTGCTCCTCAAGGGCGACCCACCCGGAAGCACAGGGAACGCTACAAAACATTCCTCAATCAACAGGGCAAAGACTCCGAAACCCTACGGGTACAGCTACGTTTATAACTGCACCAAGCGGCTGCAGAACTCAAACACACGCAACACTGTATATAAGCTCTGCTGAGAGGGAAAAGGACTGTTCAACGACAAGCCAAGGAAGGGGTTAAGAAACGCCTAGTCTGTCACCTCAGGCCTCTGTGACGTCGGCTGGTGTCACACCCCTGGAGCCTCAGCAGGCCTGGGTCCCACGGCTGGAGTATGCTGCTGCTGAGGGAGCAAGGGAGGAGGACGTGCCACCTGACCAGCGGCCCCTCGGACCTCTACTGCCCATTCTCCCCTGCGTGGTACCACAATGTCCCGATCCAACGTGGCCCTCCTACAGGTAAGCAAAGCCTGGTGTACCCACATGATGGTGGAGCAGCTGAGCGGGAAGAGCTGTGAAGAAAGTGGATCTCCACGGCTCCTGCTAGGCAGGTTCCCACCTCCGGCACACTTCCTTGGAGTCGCCCCACCTGCGAACCACGGCACCCTCCGAGTAGCCCACTTGCAAGTCTCGCGATATGCCTGGGGTGGGGCAGTGCAGCTTAACGGGGAGGAGGCGAGGATACACAAGCCCTGGGGTGTGTGTTTAGCCACGTTCGACTCCCCATTTCCAATCCAACACCGGGAACCCCGCTAAGGCTTTCTTTCCCCAAGTTACCAGAGACGACACGGAGCAGTGCTGCCGCCTTGTGGCACACTGCCGTAACAACCTTACAAACTGTGCCGAAGGGCTCCTATCATTCACAATGCCTATGGCCTGCGGCTTTGCAAACACAACCCTGCCCTCAAGAAATATCCTAGGCTAGGTAACCTGAAACGAATTCAAATCAGGACCTACTCTCAGGCAGAATCCTTTCAAGACCTCAGTGGTACTCACCCGCGTTTTAGAAAACAGCACATTCAAATGAAAAGATGCTCAGGATCTGTCATGATTAGAGCGTGCAAAGGAAGCCAGACGAGGTGTTCCCTGGCTGCAGTCCTCACAAACCCTAAAAGCGTACGTGCTCAAGAGGGCATGCCAAACAGAAAAGCCGACTATTGCTGTGGCTGGGATTGTAAATTGGTAACAGCCGGTACGAAGATCAGTAGGCAAGTTCCTTACCAGACTAAACACCGGAGGTACCACGAGATTCGGCAACCCCGCTGCAGGTCGTATAACCAGACACTAGCATCATTGGAAGGAAGCACTTGCACCCCAGCGGTCGTTGTGGTACCCTTTACCAAAGCCAAGACACGCAAACGAACGAAATGTCCAGCGAGGGGTGAATGGAGAAAGGTGTTCTTCTACCTACACTCCCTCGACTACCACTCGTCCACAGAACCAAAAGAACTCATACTATTTGCAGCAGCATGGGTGGAGCAGTAGATGAGCTCACTAATTCTGGTAAATTAGAGGCAGCAAGACACATGTCGCAGGATATCTCTTATATGTGCAGTCTAAATAGGGATACAAAGGAAGCAGCATACAAAGGAAACACACGTTCACAGAGGGAAGAAAGAAGCGTGGAGTTCCCAGAGGGGGAAACTGGAGACCGGGGAAGGCTGAAGTGGGAGGTTGCGATTCACAAAAACACACTTAACGTATCAAAAAGTGCTCCTCAAGGGCGACCCACCCGGAAGCACAGGGAACGCTACAAAACATTCCTCAATCAACTAACAGGGCAAAGACTCCGAAACCCTACGGGTACAGCTACGTTTTTAATTGCACCAAGCGGCTGCAGAACTCAAACACATGCAACACTGTATATAAACTCTGCTGAGAGGGAAAAGGACTGTTCAACGACAAGCCAAGGAAGGGGTTAAGAAACGCCTAGTCTGTCACCTCAGGCCTCTGTGACGTCGGCTGGTGTCACACCCCTGGAGCCTCAGCAGGCCTGGGTCACACGGCTGGAGTATGCTGCTGCTGAGGGAGCAAGGGAGGAGGACGTGCCACCTGACCAGCGGCCCCTCGGACCTCTACTGCCCATTCTCCCCTGCGTGGTACCACAATGTCCCGATCCAACGTGGCCCTCCTACAGGTAAGCAAAGCCTGGTGTACCAACATGATGGTAGAGCAGCTGAGCGGGAAGAGCTGTGAAGAAACCGGATCTCCACGGCTCCTGCTAGGCAGGTCCCCACCTCCGGCCCACTTCCTTAGAGTCGCCCCGTCTGCGAACCACGGCACCCTCCGAGTAGCCCACTTGCAAGTCTCGCGATATGCCTGGGGTGGGAAAGTGCAGCTTAACGGGGAGGAGGCGAGGATACACAAGCCCTGGGGTGTGTGTTTAGCCACGTTCGACTCCCCATTTCCAATCCAACACCGGGAACCCCGCTAAGGCTTTCTTTCCCCAAGTTACAAGAGACGACACGGAGTAGTGCTGCCGCCTTGTGGCGCACTGCCGGAACAACCTTACAAGCTGTGCCGAAGGGATCCTATCATTCACAAAGCCTGGGGCCTGCGGCTTTGCTAACACAACCCTGCCCTCACGAAATATCCTGGGCTAGGTAACCTGAAACGAATTCAAATCAGGCCCTACTCTCAGGCAGAATCCTTTCAAGACCTCAGTGGTACTCACCCGCGTTTTAGAAAACAGCACATTCAAATGAAAAGATGCTCAGGATCAGTCATGATTAGAGCGTGCAAAGGAAGCCAGACGACGTGTTCCCTGGCTTCAGTCCTCACAAACCCTAAGAGTGTACGTGCTCAAGAGGGCATGCCAAACAGAGAAGCCGACTATTGCAGTGGCTGGGATTGTAAATTGGTAACAGCCGGTACGAAGATCAGTAGGCACGTTCCTTACCAGACTAAACACCGGAGGTAGCACGAGGTTCGGCAACCCCGCTGCAGGTCGTATAACCACATACTAGCATCATTCGAAGGAAGAACTTGCACCCCAGCGGTCGTTGTGGTAGCCTTTACCACAGCCAAGACACGCAAACGAACGAAATGTCCAGCGAGGGGTGAATGGAGAAAGGTGTTCTTCTACCTACACTCCCTCGACTACCACTCGTCCACAGAACCAAAGGAACTCATACTATTTGCAGCAGCATGGGTGGAGCAGTAGATGAGCTCACTAATTCTGGTAAATTAGAGGCAGCAAGACACATGTCGCAGGATATCTCTTGTATGTGCAGTCTAAACAGGGATACAAAGGAAGCAGCATACAAAGGAAACACAGGTTCACAAAGGGAAGAAAGAAGCGTGGATTTCCCAGAGGGGGAAACTGGAGACCGGGGAAGGGTGAAGTGGGAGGTTGGCATTCACAGAAACACACTTAACGTATCACAAAGTGCTCCTCAAGGGCGACCCCCCGGAAGCACAGGGAACGCTGCAAAACATTCCTCAATCAACTAACAGGGCAAAGAATCCGAAACCCTACGGGTACAGCTACGTTTATAACTGCACCAAACGGCTGCAGAACTCAAACACACGCAACACTGTATATAAGCTCTGCTGAGAGGGAAAAGGACTGTTCAACGACAAGCCAAGGAAGGGGTTAAGAAACGCCTAGTCTGTCACCTCAGGCCTCTGTGACGTCGGCTGGTGTCACACCCCTGGAGCCTCAGCAGGCCTGGGTCCCACGGCTGGAGTATGCTGCTGCTGAGGGAGCAAGGGAGGAGGACGTGCCACCTGACCAGCGGCCCCTCGGACCTCTACTGCCCATTCTCCCCTGCGTGGTACCACAATGTCCCGATCCAACGTGGCCCTCCTACAGGTAAGCAAAGCCTGGTGTACCCACATGATGGTGGAGCAGCTGAGCGGGAAGAGCTGTGAAGAAACCGGATCTCCACGGCTCCTGCTAGGCAGGTTCCCACCTCCGGCACACTTCCTTGGAGTCGCCCCACCTGCGAACCACGGCACCCTCCGAGTAGCCCACTTGCAAGTCTCGCGATATGCCTGGGGTGGGGCAGTGCAGCTTAACGGGGAGGAGGCGAGGATACACAAGCCCTGGGGTGCGTTTTTAGCCACGTTCGACTCCCCATTTCCAATCCAACACCGGGAACCCCGCTAAGGCTTTCTTTCCCCAAGTTACCAGAGACGACACGGAGCAGTGCTGCCGCCTTGTGGCACACTGCCGTAACAACCTTACAAACTGTGCCGAAGGGCTCCTATCATTCACAATGCCTATGGCCTGCGGCTTTGCAAACACAACCCTGCCCTCAAGAAATATCCTAGGCTAGGTAACCTGAAACGAATTCAAATCAGGCCCTACTCTCAGGCAGAATCCTTTCAAGACCTCAGTGGTACTCACCCGCGTTTTAGAAAACAGCACATTCAAATGAAAAGATGCTCAGGATCTGTCATGATTAGAGCGTGCAAAGGAAGCCAGACGAGGTGTTCCCTGGCTGCAGTCCTCACAAACCCTAAAAGCGTACGTGCTCAAGAGGGCATGCCAAACAGAAAAGCCGACTATTGCTGTGGCTGGGATTGTAAATTGGTAACAGCCGGTACGAAGATCAGTAGGCAAGTTCCTTACCAGACTAAACACCGGAGGTACCACGAGATTCGGCAACCCCGCTGCAGGTCGTATAACCAGACACTAGCATCATTGGAAGGAAGCACTTGCACCCCAGCGGTCGTTGTGGTACCCTTTACCAAAGCCAAGACACGCAAACGAACGAAATGTCCAGCGAGGGGTGAATGGAGAAAGGTGTTCTTCTACCTACACTCCCTCGACTACCACTCGTCCACAGAACCAAAAGAACTCATACTATTTGCAGCAGCATGGGTGGAGCAGTAGATGAGCTCACTAATTCTGGTAAATTAGAGGCAGCAAGACACATGTCGCAGGATATCTCTTATATGTGCAGTCTAAATAGGGATACAAAGGAAGCAGCATACAAAGGAAACACACGTTCACAGAGGGAAGAAAGAAGCGTGGAGTTCCCAGAGGGGGAAACTGGAGACCGGGGAAGGCTGAAGTGGGAGGTTGCGATTCACAAAAACACACTTAACGTATCAAAAAGTGCTCCTCAAGGGCGACCCACCCGGAAGCACAGGGAACGCTACAAAACATTCCTCAATCAACTAACAGGGCAAAGACTCCGAAACCCTACGGGTACAGCTACGTTTTTAATTGCACCAAGCGGCTGCAGAACTCAAACACATGCAACACTGTATATAAACTCTGCTGAGAGGGAAAAGGACTGTTCAACGACAAGCCAAGGAAGGGGTTAAGAAACGCCTAGTCTGTCACCTCAGGCCTCTGTGACGTCGGCTGGTGTCACACCCCTGGAGCCTCAGCAGGCCTGGGTCACACGGCTGGAGTATGCTGCTGCTGAGGGAGCAAGGGAGGAGGACGTGCCACCTGACCAGCGGCCCCTCGGACCTCTACTGCCCATTCTCCCCTGCGTGGTACCACAATGTCCCGATCCAACGTGGCCCTCCTACAGGTAAGCAAAGCCTGGTGTACCAACATGATGGTAGAGCAGCTGAGTGGGAAGAGCTGTGAAGAAACCGGATCTCCACGGCTCCTGCTAGGCAGGTCCCCACCTCCGGCCCACTTCCTTAGAGTCGCCCCGTCTGCGAACCACGGCACCCTCCGAGTAGCCCACTTGCAAGTCTCGCGATATGCCTGGGGTGGGAAAGTGCAGCTTAACGGGGAGGAGGCGAGGATACACAAGCCCTGGGGTGTGTGTTTAGCCACGTTCGACTCCCCATTTCCAATCCAACACCGGGAACCCCGCTAAGGCTTTCTTTCCCCAAGTTACAAGAGACGACACGGAGTAGTGCTGCCGCCTTGTGGCGCACTGCCGGAACAACCTTACAAGCTGTGCCGAAGGGATCCTATCATTCACAAAGCCTGGGGCCTGCGGCTTTGCTAACACAACCCTGCCCTCACGAAATATCCTGGGCTAGGTAACCTGAAACGAATTCAAATCAGGCCCTACTCTCAGGCAGAATCCTTTCAAGACCTCAGTGGTACTCACCCGCGTTTTAGAAAACAGCACATTCAAATGAAAAGATGCTCAGGATCAGTCATGATTAGAGCGTGCAAAGGAAGCCAGACGACGTGTTCCCTGGCTTCAGTCCTCACAAACCCTAAGAGTGTACGTGCTCAAGAGGGCATGCCAAACAGAGAAGCCGACTATTGCAGTGGCTGGGATTGTAAATTGGTAACAGCCGATACGAAGATCAGTAGGCACGTTCCTTACCAGACTAAACACCGGAGGTAGCACGAGGTTCGGCAACCCCGCTGCAGGTCGTATAACCACATACTAGCATCATTCGAAGGAAGCACTTGCACCCCAGCGGTCGTTGTGGTACCCTTTACCACAGCCAAGACACGCAAACGAACGAAATGTCCAGCGAGGGGTGAATGGAGAAAGGTGTTCTTCTACCTACACTCCCTCGACTACCACTCGTCCACAGAACCAAAGGAACTCATACTATTTGCAGCAGCATGGGTGGAGCAGTAGATGAGCTCACTAATTCTGGTAAATTAGAGGCAGCAAGACACATGTCGCAGGATATCTCTTACATATGCAGTCTAAACAGGGATACAAAGGAAGCAGCATACAAAGGAAACACACGTTCACAGAGGGAAGAAAGAAGCGTGGAGTTCCCAGAGGGGGAAATTGGAGACCGAGGAAGGCTGAAGTGGGAGGTTGGGATTCACAGAAACACACTTAACGTATCAGAAAGTGCTCCTCAAGGGCGACCCACCCGGAAGCACAGGGAACGCTGTAAAACATTCCTCAATCAACTAACAGGGCAAAGAATCCAAAACCCTACGGGTACAGCTTCGTTTATAATTGCACCAAGCGGCTGCAGAACTCAAACACACACAACACTGTATATAAACTCTGCTGAGAGGGAAAAGGACTGTTCAACGACAAGCCAAGGAAGGGGTTAAGAAACGCCTAGTCTGTCACCTCAGGCCTCTGTGACGTCGGCTGGTGTCACACCCCTGGAGCCTCAGCAGGCCTGGGTCACACGGCTGGAGTATGCTGCTGCTGAGGGAGCAAGGGAGGAGGACGTGCCAACTGACCAGCGGCCCCTCGGACCTCTACTGCCCATTCTCCCCTGCGTGGTACCACAATGTCCCGATCCAACGTGGCCCTCCTACAGGTAAGCAAAGCCTGGTGTACCCACATGATGGTGGAGCAGCTGAGCGGGAAGAGCTGTGAAGAAAGTGGATCTCCACGGCTCCTGCTAGGTAGGTTCCCACCTGCGGCACACTTCCTTGGAGTCGCCCCACCTGCGAACCACGGCACCCTCCGAGTAGCCCACTTGCAAGTCTCGCGATATGCCTGGGGTGGGGCAATGCAGCTTAACGGGGAGGAGGCGAGGATACACAAGCCCTGGGGTGTGTGTTTAGCCACGTTCGACTCCCCATTTCCAATCCAACACCGGGAACCCCGGTAAGGCTTTCTTTCCCCAAGTTACCAGAGACGACACGGAGCAGTGCTGCCGCCTTGTGGCACACTGCCGTAACAACCTTACAAACTGTGCCGAAGGGCTCCTATCATTCACAACGCCTGCGGCCTGCGGCTTTGCAAACACAACCCTGCCCTCAAGAAATATCCTGGGCTAGGGAACCTGAAACGAATTCAAATCAGGCCCTACTCTCAGGCAGAATCCTTTCAAGACCTCAGTGGTACTCACCCGCGTTTTAGAAAACAGCACATTCAAATGAAAAGATGCTCACGATCAGTCATGATTAGAGCGTGCAAAGGAAGCCAGACGACATGTTCCCTGGCTTCAGTCCTCACAAACCGTAAGAGTGTACGTGCTCAAGAGGGCATGCCAAACACAGAAGCCGACTATTGCAGTGGCTGGGATTGTAAATTGGTAACAGCCGATACGAAGATCAGTAGGCACGTTCCTTACCAGACTAAACACCGGAGGTAGCACGAAGTTCGGTAACCCCGCTGCAGGTCGTATAACCAGAGAATAGCATCATTCGATGGAAGCACTTGCACCCCAGCGGTCCTTGTGGTACCCTTTACCACAGCCAAGACACGCAAACGAACGAAATGTCCAGCGAGGGGTGAATGGAGAAAGGTGTTCTTCTACCTACACTCCCTCGACTACCACTCGTCCACAGAACCAAAAGAACTCATACTATTTGCAGCAGCATGGGTGGAGCAGTAGATGAGCTCACTAATTCTGGTAAATTAGAGGCAGCAAGACACATGTCGCAGGATATCTCTTATATGTGCAGTCTAAATAGGGATACAAAGGAAGCAGCATACAAAGGAAACACACGTTCACAGAGGGAAGAAAGAAGCGTGGAGTTCCCAGAGGGGGAAACTGGAGACCGGGGAAGGCTGAAGTGGGAGGTTGCGATTCACAAAAACACACTTAACGTATCAAAAAGTGCTCCTCAAGGGCGACCCACCCGGAAGCACAGGGAACGCTACAAAACATTCCTCAATCAACTAACAGGGCAAAGACTCCGAAACCCTACGGGTACAGCTACGTTTTTAATTGCACCAAGCGGCTGCAGAACTCAAACACACGCAACACTGTATATAAGCTCTGCTGAGAGGGAAAAGGACTGTTCAACGACAAGCCAAGGAAGGGGTTAAGAAACGCCTAGTCTGTCACCTCAGGCCTCTGTGACGTCGGCTGGTGTCACACCCCTGGAGCCTCAGCAGGCCTGGGTCCCACGGCTGGAGTATGCTGCTGCTGAGGGAGCAAGGGAGGAGGACGTGCCACCTGACCAGCGGCCCCTCGGACCTCTACTGCCCATTCTCCCCTGCGTGGTACCACAATGTCCCGATCCAACGTGGCCCTCCTACAGGTAAGCAAAGCCTGGTGTACCCACATGATGGTGGAGCAGCTGAGCGGGAAGAGCTGTGAAGAAACCGGATCTCCACGGCTCCTGCTAGGCAGGTTCCCACCTCCGGCACACTTCCTTGGAGTCGCCCCACCTGCGAACCACGGCACCCTCCGAGTAGCCCACTTGCAAGTCTCGCGATATGCCTGGGGTGGGAAAGTGCAGCTTAACGGGGAGGAGGCGAGGATACACAAGCCCTGGGGTGTGTGTTTAGCCACGTTCGACTCCCCATTTCCAATCCAACACCGGGAACCCCGCTAAGCCTTTCTTTCCCCAAGTTACAAGAGACGACACGGAGTAGTGCTGCCGCCTTGTGGCGCACTGCCGGAACAACCTTACAAGCTGTGCCGAAGGGATCCTATCATTCACAAAGCCTGGGGCCTGCGGCTTTGCTAACACAACCCTGCCCTCAAGAAATATCCTGGGCTAGGTAACCTGAAACGAATTCAAATCAGGCCCTACTCTCAGGCAGAATCCTTTCAAGACCTCAGTGGTACTCACTCGCGTTTTAGAAAACAGCACATTCAAATGAAAAGATGCTCAGGATCAGTCATGATTAGAGCGTGCAAAGGAAGCCAGACGAGGTGTTCCCTGGCTGCAGTCCTCACAAACCCTAAAAGCGTACGTGCTCAAGAGGGCATGCCAAACAGAAAAGCCGACTATTGCTGTGGCTGGGATTGTAAATTGGTAACAGCCGGTACGAAGATCAGTAGGCAAGTTCCTTACCAGACTAAACACCGGAGGTACCACGAGATTCGGCAACCCCGCTGCAGGTCGTATAACCAGACACTAGCATCATTGGAAGGAAGCACTTGCACCCCAGCGGTCGTTGTGGTACCCTTTACCACAGCCAAGACACGCAAACGAACGAAATGTCCAGCGAGGGGTGAATGGAGAAAGGTGTTCTTCTACCTACACTCCCTCGACTACCACTCGTCCACAGAACCAAAAGAACTCATACTATTTGCAGCAGCATGGGTGGAGCAGTAGATGAGCTCACTAATTCTGGTAAATTAGAGGCAGCAAGACACATGTCGCAGGATATCTCTTATATGTGCAGTCTAAATAGGGATACAAAGGAAGCAGCATACAAAGGAAACACACGTTCACAGAGGGAAGAAAGAAGCGTGGAGTTCCCAGAGGGGGAAACTGGAGACCGGGGAAGGCTGAAGTGGGAGGTTGCGATTCACAAAAACACACTTAACGTATCAAAAAGTGCTCCTCAAGGGCGACCCACCCGGAAGCACAGGGAACGCTACAAAACATTCCTCAATCAACTAACAGGGCAAAGACTCCGAAACCCTACGGGTACAGCTACGTTTTTAATTGCACCAAGCGGCTGCAGAACTCAAACACATGCAACACTGTATATAAACTCTGCTGAGAGGGAAAAGGACTGTTCAACGACAAGCCAAGGAAGGGGTTAAGAAACGCCTAGTCTGTCACCTCAGGCCTCTGTGACGTCGGCTGGTGTCACACCCCTGGAGCCTCAGCAGGCCTGGGTCACACGGCTGGAGTATGCTGCTGCTGAGGGAGCAAGGGAGGAGGACGTGCCACCTGACCAGCGGCCCCTCGGACCTCTACTGCCCATTCTCCCCTGCGTGGTACCACAATGTCCCGATCCAACGTGGCCCTCCTACAGGTAAGCAAAGCCTGGTGTACCAACATGATGGTAGAGCAGCTGAGCGGGAAGAGCTGTGAAGAAACCGGATCTCCACGGCTCCTGCTAGGCAGGTCCCCACCTCCGGCCCACTTCCTTAGAGTCGCCCCGTCTGCGAACCACGGCACCCTCCGAGTAGCCCACTTGCAAGTCTCGCGATATGCCTGGGGTGGGAAAGTGCAGCTTAACGGGGAGGAGGCGAGGATACACAAGCCCTGGGGTGTGTGTTTAGCCACGTTCGACTCCCCATTTCCAATCCAACACCGGGAACCCCGCTAAGGCTTTCTTTCCCCAAGTTACCAGAGACGACACGGAGTAGTGCTGCCGCCTTGTGGCGCACTGCCGGAACAACCTTACAAGCTGTGCCGAAGGGATCCTATCATTCACAAAGCCTGGGGCCTGCGGCTTTGCTAACACAACCCTGCCCTCACGAAATATCCTGGGCTAGGTAACCTGAAACGAATTCAAATCAGGCCCTACTCTCAGGCAGAATCCTTTCAAGACCTCAGTGGTACTCACCCGCGTTTTAGAAAACAGCACATTCAAATGAAAAGATGCTCAGGATCAGTCATGATTAGAGCGTGCAAAGGAAGCCAGACGACGTGTTCCCTGGCTTCAGTCCTCACAAACCCTAAGAGTGTACGTGCTCAAGAGGGCATGCCAAACAGAGAAGCCGACTATTGCAGTGGCTGGGATTGTAAATTGGTAACAGCCGATACGAAGATCAGTAGGCACGTTCCTTACCAGACTAAACACCGGAGGTAGCACGAGGTTCGGCAACCCCGCTGCAGGTCGTATAACCACATACTAGCATCATTCGAAGGAAGCACTTGCACCCCAGCGGTCGTTGTGGTACCCTTTACCACAGCCAAGACACGCAAACGAACGAAATGTCCAGCGAGGGGTGAATGGAGAAAGGTGTTCTTCTACCTACACTCCCTCGACTACCACTCGTCCACAGAACCAAAGGAACTCATACTATTTGCAGCAGCATGGGTGGAGCAGTAGATGAGCTCACTAATTCTGGTAAATTAGAGGCAGCAAGACACATGTCGCAGGATATCTCTTGTATGTGCAGTCTAAACAGGGATACAAAGGAAGCAGCATACAAAGGAAACACAGGTTCACAAAGGGAAGAAAGAAGCGTGGAGTTCCCAGAGGGGGAAACTGGAGACCGGGGAAGGGTGAAGTGGGAGGTTGGCATTCACAGAAACACACTTAACGTATCACAAAGTGCTCCTCAAGGGCGACCCCCCGGAAGCACAGGGAACGCTGCAAAACATTCCTCAATCAACTAACAGGGCAAAGAATCCGAAACCCTACGGGTACAGCTACGTTTATAACTGCACCAAACGGCTGCAGAACTCAAACACACGCAACACTGTATATAAGCTCTGCTGAGAGGGAAAAGGACTGTTCAACGACAAGCCAAGGAAGGGGTTAAGAAACGCCTAGTCTGTCACCTCAGGCCTCTGTGACGTCGGCTGGTGTCACACCCCTGGAGCCTCAGCAGGCCTGGGTCCCACGGCTGGAGTATGCTGCTGCTGAGGGAGCAAGGGAGGAGGACGTGCCACCTGACCAGCGGCCCCTCGGACCTCTACTGCCCATTCTCCCCTGCGTGGTACCACAATGTCCCGATCCAACGTGGCCCTCCTACAGGTAAGCAAAGCCTGGTGTACCCACATGATGGTGGAGCAGCTGAGCGGGAAGAGCTGTGAAGAAACCGGATCTCCACGGCTCCTGCTAGGCAGGTTCCCACCTCCGGCACACTTCCTTGGAGTCGCCCCACCTGCGAACCACGGCACCCTCCGAGTAGCCCACTTGCAAGTCTCGCGATATGCCTGGGGTGGGGCAGTGCAGCTTAACGGGGAGGAGGCGAGGATACACAAGCCCTGGGGTGTGTGTTTAGCCACGTTCGACTCCCCATTTCCAATCCAACACCGGGAACCCCGCTAAGGCTTTCTTTCCCCAAGTTACCAGAGACGACACGGAGCAGTGCTGCCGCCTTGTGGCACACTGCCGTAACAACCTTACAAACTGTGCCGAAGGGCTCCTATCATTCACAATGCCTATGGCCTGCGGCTTTGCAAACACAACCCTGCCCTCAAGAAATATCCTAGGCTAGGTAACCTGAAACGAATTCAAATCAGGCCCTACTCTCAGGCAGAATCCTTTCAAGACCTCAGTGGTACTCACCCGCGTTTTAGAAAACAGCACATTCAAATGAAAAGATGCTCAGGATCTGTCATGATTAGAGCGTGCAAAGGAAGCCAGACGAGGTGTTCCCTGGCTGCAGTCCTCACAAACCCTAAAAGCGTACGTGCTCAAGAGGGCATGCCAAACAGAAAAGCCGACTATTGCTGTGGCTGGGATTGTAAATTGGTAACAGCCGGTACGAAGATCAGTAGGCAAGTTCCTTACCAGACTAAACACCGGAGGTACCACGAGATTCGGCAACCCCGCTGCAGGTCGTATAACCAGACACTAGCATCATTGGAAGGAAGCACTTGCACCCCAGCGGTCGTTGTGGTACCCTTTACCAAAGCCAAGACACGCAAACGAACGAAATGTCCAGCGAGGGGTGAATGGAGAAAGGTGTTCTTCTACCTACACTCCCTCGACTACCACTCGTCCACAGAACCAAAAGAACTCATACTATTTGCAGCAGCATGGGTGGAGCAGTAGATGAGCTCACTAATTCTGGTAAATTAGAGGCAGCAAGACACATGTCGCAGGATATCTCTTATATGTGCAGTCTAAATAGGGATACAAAGGAAGCAGCATACAAAGGAAACACACGTTCACAGAGGGAAGAAAGAAGCGTGGAGTTCCCAGAGGGGGAAACTGGAGACCGGGGAAGGCTGAAGTGGGAGGTTGCGATTCACAAAAACACACTTAACGTATCAAAAAGTGCTCCTCAAGGGCGACCCACCCGGAAGCACAGGGAACGCTACAAAACATTCCTCAATCAACTAACAGGGCAAAGACTCCGAAACCCTACGGGTACAGCTACGTTTTTAATTGCACCAAGCGGCTGCAGAACTCAAACACATGCAACACTGTATATAAACTCTGCTGAGAGGGAAAAGGACTGTTCAACGACAAGCCAAGGAAGGGGTTAAGAAACGCCTAGTCTGTCACCTCAGGCCTCTGTGACGTCGGCTGGTGTCACACCCCTGGAGCCTCAGCAGGCCTGGGTCCCACGGCTGGAGTATGCTGCTGCTGAGGGAGCAAGGGAGGAGGACGTGCCACCTGACCAGCGGCCCCTCGGACCTCTACTGCCCATTCTCCCCTGCGTGGTACCACAATGTCCCGATCCAACGTGGCCCTCCTACAGGTAAGCAAAGCCTGGTGTACCCACATGATGGTGGAGCAGCTGAGCGGGAAGAGCTGTGAAGAAACCGGATCTCCACGGCTCCTGCTAGGCAGGTTCCCACCTCCGGCACACTTCCTTGGAGTCGCCCCACCTGCGAACCACGGCACCCTCCGAGTAGCCCACTTGCAAGTCTCGCGATATGCCTGGGGTGGGAAAGTGCAGCTTAACGGGGAGGAGGCGAGGATACACAAGCCCTGGGGTGTGTGTTTAGCCACGTTCGACTCCCCATTTCCAATCCAACACCGGGAACCCCGCTAAGCCTTTCTTTCCCCAAGTTACAAGAGACGACACGGAGTAGTGCTGCCGCCTTGTGGCGCACTGCCGGAACAACCTTACAAGCTGTGCCGAAGGGATCCTATCATTCACAAAGCCTGGGGCCTGCGGCTTTGCTAACACAACCCTGCCCTCAAGAAATATCCTGGGCTAGGTAACCTGAAACGAATTCAAATCAGGCCCTACTCTCAGGCAGAATCCTTTCAAGACCTCAGTGGTACTCACCCGCGTTTTAGAAAACAGCACATTCAAATGAAAAGATGCTCAGGATCAGTCATGATTAGAGCGTGCAAAGGAAGCCAGACGAGGTGTTCCCTGGCTGCAGTCCTCACAAACCCTAAAAGCGTACGTGCTCAAGAGGGCATGCCAAACAGAAAAGCCGACTATTGCTGTGGCTGGGATTGTAAATTGGTAACAGCCGGTACGAAGATCAGTAGGCAAGTTCCTTACCAGACTAAACACCGGAGGTACCACGAGATTCGGCAACCCCGCTGCAGGTCGTATAACCAGACACTAGCATCATTCGAAGGAAGCACTTGCACCCCAGCGGTCGTTGTGGTACCCTTTACCACAGCCAAGACACGCAAACGAACGAAATGTCCAGCGAGGGGTGAATGGAGAAAGGTGTCCTTCTACCTACACTCCCTCGACTACCACTCGTCCACAGAACCAAAGGAACTCATACTATTTGCAGCAGCATGGGTGGAGCAGTAGATGAGCTCACTAATTCTGGTAAATTAGAGGCAGCAAGACACATGTCGCAGGATATCTCTTATATGTGCAGTCTAAATAGGGATACAAGGGAAGCAGCATACAAAGGAAACACAGGTTCACAGAGGGAAGAAAGAAGCGTGGAGTTCCCAGAGGGGGAAATTGGAGACCGAGGAAGGCTGAAGTGGGAGGTTGGGATTCACAGAAACACACTTAACGTATCAGAAAGTGCTCCTCAAGGGCGACCCACCCGGAAGCACAGGGAACGCTGCAAAACATTCCTCAATCAACTAACAGGGCAAAGAATCCAAAACCCTACGGGTACAGCTACGTTTATAATTGCACCAAGCGGCTGCAGAATTCAAACACACACAACACTGTATATAAACTCTGCTGAGAGGGAAAAGGACTGTTCAACGACAAGCCAAGGAAGAGGTTAAGAAACGCCTAGTCTGTCACCTCAGGCCTCTGTGACGTCGGCTGGTGTCACACCCCTGGAGCCTCAGCAGGCCTGGGTCCCACGGCTGGAGTATGCTGCTGCTGAGGGAGCAAGGGAGGAGGACGTGCCAACTGACCAGCGGCCCCTCGGACCTCTACTGCCCATTCTCCCCTGCGTGGTACCACAATGTCCCGATCCAACGTGTCCCTCCTACAGGTAAGCAAAGCCTGGTGTACCCACATGATGGTGGAGCAGCTGAGCGGGAAGAGCTGTGAAGAAAGCGGATCTCCACGGCTCCTGCTAGGCAGGTTCCCACCTCCGGCACACTTCCTTGGAGTCGCCCCACCTGCGAACCACGGCACCCTCCGAGTAGCCCACTTGCAAGTCTCGCGATATGCCTGGGGTGGGGCAGTGCAGCTTAACGGGGAGGAGGCGAGGATACACAAGCCCTGGGGTGTGTGTTTAGCCACGTTCGACTCCCCATTTCCAATCCAACACCGGGAACCCCGCTAAGGCTTTCTTTCCCCAAGTTACCGGAGACGACACGGAGCAGTGCTGCCGCCTTGTGGCACACTGCCGTAACAACCTTACAAACTATGCCGAAGGGCTCCTATCATTCACAACGCCTGGGGCCTGCGGCTTTGCAAACACAACCCTGCCCTCAAGAAATATCCTGGGCTAGGGAACCTGAAACGAATTCAAATCAGGCCCTACTCTCAGGCAGAATCCTTTCAAGACCTCAGTGGTACTCACCCGCGTTTTAGAAAACAGCACATTCAAATGAAAAGATGCTCACGATCAGTCATGATTAGAGCGTGCAAAGGAAGCCAGACGACGTGTTCCCTGGCTTCAGTCCTCACAAACCGTAAGAGTGTACGTGCTCAAGAGGGCATGCCAAACACAGAAGCCGACTATTGCAGTGGCTGGAATTGTAAATTGGTAACACCCGATACGAAGATCAGTAGGCACGTTCCTTACCAGACTAAACACCGGAGGTAGCACAAAGTTCGGCAACCCCGCTGCAGGTCGTATAACCAGAGACTAGCATCATTCGATGGAAGCACTTGCACCCCAGCGGTCCTTGTGGTACCCTTTACCACAGCCAAGACACGCAAACGAACGAAATGTCCAGCGAGGGGTGAATGGAGAAAGGTGTTCTTCTACCTACACTCCCTCGACTACCACTCGTCCACAGAACCAAGAGAACTCATACTATTTGCAGCAGCATGGGTGGAGCAGTAGATGAGCTCACTAATTCTGGTAAATTAGAGGCAGCAAGACACATGTCGCAGGATATCTCTTATATGTGCAGTCTAAACAGGGATACAAAGGAAGCAGCATACAAAGGAAACACACGTTCACAGAGGGAAGAAAGAAGTGTGGAGTTCCCAGAGGGGGAAACTGGAGACCGGGGAAGGCTGAAGTGGGAGGTTGGGATTCACAGAAACACACTTAACGTATCAAAAAGTGCTCCTCAAGGGCGACCCACCCGGAAGCACAGGGAACGCTACAAAACATTCCTCAATCAACAGGGCAAAGACTCCGAAACCCTACGGGTACAGCTACGTTTTTAATTGCACCAAGCGGCTGCAGAACTCAAACACACGCAACACTGTATATAAACTCTGCTGAGAGGGAAAAGGACTGTTCAACGACAAGCCAAGGAAGGGGTTAAGAAACGCCTAGTCTGTCACCTCAGGCCTCTGTGACGTCGGCTGGTGTCACACCCCTGGAGCCTCAGCAGGCCTGGGTCCCACGGCTGGAGTATGCTGCTGCTGAGGGAGCAAGGGAGGAGGACGTGCCACCTGACCAGCGGCCCCTCGGACCTCTACTGCCCATTCTCCCCTGCGTGGTACCACAATGTCCCGATCCAACGTGGCCCTCCTACAGGTAAGCAAAGCCTGGTGTACCCACATGATGGTGGAGCAGCTGAGCGGGAAGAGCTGTGAAGAAAGCGGATCTCCACGGCTCCTGCTAGGCAGGTCCCCACCTCCGGCCCACTTCCTTAGAGTCGCCCCGTCTGCGAACCACGGCACCCTCCGAGTAGCCCACTTGCAAGTCTCGCGATATGCCTGAGGTGGGGCAGTGCAGCTTAACGGGCATGAGGCGAGGATACACAAGCCCTGGGGTGTGTGTTTAGCCACGTTCGACTCCCCATTTCCAATCCAACACCGGGAACCCCGCTAAGGCTTTCTTTCCCCAAGTTACCAGAGACGACACGGAGCAGTGCTGCCGCCTTGTGGCACTGCCGTAACAACCTTACAAACTGTGCCGAAGGGCTCCTATCATTCACAATGCCTATGGCCTGCGGCTTTGCAAACACAACCCTGCCCTCAAGAAATATCCTGGGCTAGGGAACCTGAAACGAATTCAAATCAGGCCCTACTCTCAGGCAGAATCCTTTCAAGACCTCAGTGGTACTCACCCGCGTTTTAGAAAACAGCACATTCAAATGAAGATGCTCAGGATCAGTCATGATTAGAGCGTGCAAAGGAAGCCAGACCAGGTGTTCCCTGGCTGCAGTCCTCACAAACCCTAAAAGAGTACGTGCTCAAGAGGGCATGCCAAACAGGGAAGCCGACTATTGCTGTGGCTGGGATTGTAAATTGGTAACAGCCGGTACGAAGATCAGTAGGCAAGTTCCTTAGCAGACTAAACACCGGAGGTACCACGAGATTCGGCAACCCCGCTGCAGGTCGTATAACCAGACACTAGCATCATGGGAAGGAAGCACTTGCACCCCAGCGGTCGTTGTGGTACCCTTTACCACAGCCAAGACACGCAAACGAACGAAATGTCCAGCGAGGGGTGAATGGAGAAAGGTGTTCTTCTACCTACACTCCCTCGACTACCACTCGTCCACAGATCCAAAGGAACTCATACTATTTGCAGCAGCATGAGTGGAGCAGTAGATGAGCTCACTAATTCTGGTAAATTAGAGGCAGCAAGACACATGTCGCAGGATATCTCTTATATGTGCAGTCTAAACAGGGATACAAAGGAAGCAGCATACAAAGGAAACACACGTTCACAGAGGGAAGAAAGAAGCGTGGAGTTCCCAGAGGGGGAAACTGGAGACCGGGGAAGGCTGAAGTGGGAGGTTGGGATTCACAGAAACACACTTAACGTATCAAAAAGTGCTCCTCAAGGGCGACCCACCCGGAAGCACAGGGAACGCTACAAAACATTCCTCAATCAACAGGGCAAAGACTCCGAAACCCTACGGGTACAGCTACGTTTATAACTGCACCAAGCGGCTGCAGAACTCAAACACACGCAACACTGTATATAAGCTCTGCTGAGAGGGAAAAGGACTGTTCAACGACAAGCCAAGGAAGGGGTTAAGAAACGCCTAGTCTGTCACCTCAGGCCTCTGTGACGTCGGCTGGTGTCACACCCCTGGAGCCTCAGCAGGCCTGGGTCCCACGGCTGGAGTATGCTGCTGCTGAGGGAGCAAGGGAGGAGGACGTGCCACCTGACCAGCGGCCCCTCGGACCTCTACTGCCCATTCTCCCCTGCGTGGTACCACAATGTCCCGATCCAACGTGGCCCTCCTACAGGTAAGCAAAGCCTGGTGTACCCACATGATGGTGGAGCAGCTGAGCGGGAAGAGCTGTGAAGAAACCGGATCTCCACGGCTCCTGCTAGGCAGGTTCCCACCTCCGGCACACTTCCTTGGAGTCGCCCCACCTGCGAACCACGGCACCCTCCGAGTAGCCCACTTGCAAGTCTCGCGATATGCCTGGGGTGGGGCAGTGCAGCTTAACGGGGAGGAGGCGAGGATACACAAGCCCTGGGGTGTGTGTTTAGCCACGTTCGACTCCCCATTTCCAATCCAACACCGGGAACCCCGCTAAGGCTTTCTTTCCCCAAGTTACCAGAGACGACACGGAGCAGTGCTGCCGCCTTGTGGCACACTGCCGTAACAACCTTACAAACTGTGCCGAAGGGCTCCTATCATTCACAATGCCTATGGCCTGCGGCTTTGCAAACACAACCCTGCCCTCAAGAAATATCCTAGGCTAGGTAACCTGAAACGAATTCAAATCAGGCCCTACTCTCAGGCAGAATCCTTTCAAGACCTCAGTGGTACTCACCCGCGTTTTAGAAAACAGCACATTCAAATGAAAAGATGCTCAGGATCTGTCATGATTAGAGCGTGCAAAGGAAGCCAGACGAGGTGTTCCCTGGCTGCAGTCCTCACAAACCCTAAAAGCGTACGTGCTCAAGAGGGCATGCCAAACAGAAAAGCCGACTATTGCTGTGGCTGGGATTGTAAATTGGTAACAGCCGGTACGAAGATCAGTAGGCAAGTTCCTTACCAGACTAAACACCGGAGGTACCACGAGATTCGGCAACCCCGCTGCAGGTCGTATAACCAGACACTAGCATCATTGGAAGGAAGCACTTGCACCCCAGCGGTCGTTGTGGTACCCTTTACCAAAGCCAAGACACGCAAACGAACGAAATGTCCAGCGAGGGGTGAATGGAGAAAGGTGTTCTTCTACCTACACTCCCTCGACTACCACTCGTCCACAGAACCAAAAGAACTCATACTATTTGCAGCAGCATGGGTGGAGCAGTAGATGAGCTCACTAATTCTGGTAAATTAGAGGCAGCAAGACACATGTCGCAGGATATCTCTTATATGTGCAGTCTAAATAGGGATACAAAGGAAGCAGCATACAAAGGAAACACACGTTCACAGAGGGAAGAAAGAAGCGTGGAGTTCCCAGAGGGGGAAACTGGAGACCGGGGAAGGCTGAAGTGGGAGGTTGCGATTCACAAAAACACACTTAACGTATCAAAAAGTGCTCCTCAAGGGCGACCCACCCGGAAGCACAGGGAACGCTACAAAACATTCCTCAATCAACTAACAGGGCAAAGACTCCGAAACCCTACGGGTACAGCTACGTTTTTAATTGCACCAAGCGGCTGCAGAACTCAAACACATGCAACACTGTATATAAACTCTGCTGAGAGGGAAAAGGACTGTTCAACGACAAGCCAAGGAAGGGGTTAAGAAACGCCTAGTCTGTCACCTCAGGCCTCTGTGACGTCGGCTGGTGTCACACCCCTGGAGCCTCAGCAGGCCTGGGTCACACGGCTGGAGTATGCTGCTGCTGAGGGAGCAAGGGAGGAGGACGTGCCACCTGACCAGCGGCCCCTCGGACCTCTACTGCCCATTCTCCCCTGCGTGGTACCACAATGTCCCGATCCAACGTGGCCCTCCTACAGGTAAGCAAAGCCTGGTGTACCAACATGATGGTAGAGCAGCTGAGCGGGAAGAGCTGTGAAGAAACCGGATCTCCACGGCTCCTGCTAGGCAGGTCCCCACCTCCGGCCCACTTCCTTAGAGTTGCCCCGTCTGCGAACCACGGCACCCTCCGAGTAGCCCACTTGCAAGTCTCGCGATATGCCTGGGGTGGGAAAGTGCAGCTTAACGGGGAGGAGGCGAGGATACACAAGCCCTGGGGTGTGTGTTTAGCCACGTTCGACTCCCCATTTCCAATCCAACACCGGGAACCCCGCTAAGCCTTTCTTTCCCCAAGTTACCAGAGACGACACGGAGTAGTGCTGCCGCCTTGTGGCGCACTGCCGGAACAACCTTACAAGCTGTGCCGAAGGGATCCTATCATTCACAAAGCCTGGGGCCTGCGGCTTTGCTAACACAACCCTGCCCTCACGAAATATCCTGGGCTAGGTAACCTGAAACGAATTCAAATCAGGCCCTACTCTCAGGCAGAATCCTTTCAAGACCTCAGTGGTACTCACCCGCGTTTTAGAAAACAGCACATTCAAATGAAAAGATGCTCAGGATCAGTCATGATTAGAGCGTGCAAAGGAAGCCAGACGAGGTGTTCCCTGGCTTCAGTCCTCACAAACCCTAAGAGTGTACGTGCTCAAGAGGGCATGCCAAACAGAGAAGCCGACTATTGCAGTGGCTGGGATTGTAAATTGGTAACAGCCGATACGAAGATCAGTAGGCACGTTCCTTACCAGACTAAACACCGGAGGTAGCACGAGGTTCGGCAACCCCGCTGCAGGTCGTATAACCACATACTAGCATCATTCGAAGGAAGCACTTGCACCCCAGCGGTCGTTGTGGTACCCTTTACCACAGCCAAGACACGCAAACGAACGAAATGTCCAGCGAGGGGTGAATGGAGAAAGGTGTTCTTCTACCTACACTCCCTCGACTACCACTCGTCCACAGAACCAAAGGAACTCATACTATTTGCAGCAGCATGGGTGGAGCAGTAGATGAGCTCACTAATTCTGGTAAATTAGAGGCAGCAAGACACATGTCGCAGGATATCTCTTGTATGTGCAGTCTAAACAGGGATACAAAGGAAGCAGCATACAAAGGAAACACAGGTTCACAAAGGGAAGAAAGAAGCGTGGAGTTCCCAGAGGGGGAAACTGGAGACCGGGGAAGGGTGAAGTGGGAGGTTGGCATTCACAGAAACACACTTAACGTATCACAAAGTGCTCCTCAAGGGCGACCCCCCGGAAGCACAGGGAACGCTGCAAAACATTCCTCAATCAACTAACAGGGCAAAGAATCCGAAACCCTACGGGTACAGCTACGTTTATAACTGCACCAAACGGCTGCAGAACTCAAACACACGCAACACTGTATATAAGCTCTGCTGAGAGGGAAAAGGACTGTTCAACGACAAGCCAAGGAAGGGGTTAAGAAACGCCTAGTCTGTCACCTCAGGCCTCTGTGACGTCGGCTGGTGTCACACCCCTGGAGCCTCAGCAGGCCTGGGTCCCACGGCTGGAGTATGCTGCTGCTGAGGGAGCAAGGGAGGAGGACGTGCCACCTGACCAGCGGCCCCTCGGACCTCTACTGCCCATTCTCCCCTGCGTGGTACCACAATGTCCCGATCCAACGTGGCCCTCCTACAGGTAAGCAAAGCCTGGTGTACCCACATGATGGTGGAGCAGCTGAGCGGGAAGAGCTGTGAAGAAACCGGATCTCCACGGCTCCTGCTAGGCAGGTTCCCACCTCCGGCACACTTCCTTGGAGTCGCCCCACCTGCGAACCACGGCACCCTCCGAGTAGCCCACTTGCAAGTCTCGCGATATGCCTGGGGTGGGGCAGTGCAGCTTAACGGGGAGGAGGCGAGGATACACAAGCCCTGGGGTGTGTGTTTAGCCACGTTCGACTCCCCATTTCCAATCCAACACCGGGAACCCCGCTAAGGCTTTCTTTCCCCAAGTTACCAGAGACGACACGGAGCAGTGCTGCCGCCTTGTGGCACACTGCCGTAACAACCTTACAAACTGTGCCGAAGGGCTCCTATCATTCACAATGCCTATGGCCTGCGGCTTTGCAAACACAACCCTGCCCTCAAGAAATATCCTAGGCTAGGTAACCTGAAACGAATTCAAATCAGGCCCTACTCTCAGGCAGAATCCTTTCAAGACCTCAGTGGTACTCACCCGCGTTTTAGAAAACAGCACATTCAAATGAAAAGATGCTCAGGATCTGTCATGATTAGAGCGTGCAAAGGAAGCCAGACGAGGTGTTCCCTGGCTGCAGTCCTCACAAACCCTAAAAGCGTACGTGCTCAAGAGGGCATGCCAAACAGAAAAGCCGACTATTGCTGTGGCTGGGATTGTAAATTGGTAACAGCCGGTACGAAGATCAGTAGGCAAGTTCCTTACCAGACTAAACACCGGAGGTACCACGAGATTCGGCAACCCCGCTGCAGGTCGTATAACCAGACACTAGCATCATTGGAAGGAAGCACTTGCACCCCAGCGGTCGTTGTGGTACCCTTTACCAAAGCCAAGACACGCAAACGAACGAAATGTCCAGCGAGGGGTGAATGGAGAAAGGTGTTCTTCTACCTACACTCCCTCGACTACCACTCGTCCACAGAACCAAAAGAACTCATACTATTTGCAGCAGCATGGGTGGAGCAGTAGATGAGCTCACTAATTCTGGTAAATTAGAGGCAGCAAGACACATGTCGCAGGATATCTCTTATATGTGCAGTCTAAATAGGGATACAAAGGAAGCAGCATACAAAGGAAACACACGTTCACAGAGGGAAGAAAGAAGCGTGGAGTTCCCAGAGGGGGAAACTGGAGACCGGGGAAGGCTGAAGTGGGAGGTTGCGATTCACAAAAACACACTTAACGTATCAAAAAGTGCTCCTCAAGGGCGACCCACCCGGAAGCACAGGGAACGCTACAAAACATTCCTCAATCAACTAACAGGGCAAAGACTCCGAAACCCTACGGGTACAGCTACGTTTTTAATTGCACCAAGCGGCTGCAGAACTCAAACACATGCAACACTGTATATAAACTCTGCTGAGAGGGAAAAGGACTGTTCAACGACAAGCCAAGGAAGGGGTTAAGAAACGCCTAGTCTGTCACCTCAGGCCTCTGTGACGTCGGCTGGTGTCACACCCCTGGAGCCTCAGCAGGCCTGGGTCACACGGCTGGAGTATGCTGCTGCTGAGGGAGCAAGGGAGGAGGACGTGCCACCTGACCAGCGGCCCCTCGGACCTCTACTGCCCATTCTCCCCTGCGTGGTACCACAATGTCCCGATCCAACGTGGCCCTCCTACAGGTAAGCAAAGCCTGGTGTACCAACATGATGGTAGAGCAGCTGAGCGGGAAGAGCTGTGAAGAAACCGGATCTCCACGGCTCCTGCTAGGCAGGTCCCCACCTCCGGCCCACTTCCTTAGAGTCGCCCCGTCTGCGAACCACGGCACCCTCCGAGTAGCCCACTTGCAAGTCTCGCGATATACCTGGGGTGGGAAAGTGCAGCTTAACGGGGAGGAGGCGAGGATACACAAGCCCTGGGGTGTGTGTTTAGCCACGTTCGACTCCCCATTTCCAATCCAACACCGGGAACCCCGCTAAGCCTTTCTTTCCCCAAGTTACAAGAGACGACACGGAGTAGTGCTGCCGCCTTGTGGCGCACTGCCGGAACAACCTTACAAGCTGTGCCGAAGGGATCCTATCATTCACAAAGCCTGGGGCCTGCGGCTTTGCTAACACAACCCTGCCCTCAAGAAATATCCTGGGCTAGGTAACGTGAAACGAATTCAAATCAGGCCCTACTCTCAGGCAGAATCCTTTCAAGACCTCAGCGGTACTCACCCGCGTTTTAGAAAACAGCACATTCAAATGAAAAGATGCTCAGGATCAGTCATGATTAGAGCGTGCAAAGGAAGCCAGACGAGGTGTTCCCTGGCTGCAGTCCTCACAAACCCTAAAAGCGTACGTGCTCAAGAGGGCATGCCAAACAGAAAAGCCGACTATTGCTGTGGCTGGGATTGTAAATTGGTAACAGCCGGTACGAAGATCAGTAGGCAAGTTCCTTACCAGACTAAACACCGGAGGTACCACGAGATTCGGCAACCCCGCTGCAGGTCGTATAACCAGACACTAGCATCATTGGAAGGAAGCACTTGCACCCCAGCAGTCGTTGTGGTACCCTTTACCACAGCCAAGACACGCAAACGAACGAAATGTCCAGCGAGGGGTGAATGGAGAAAGGTGTCCTTCTACCTACACTCCCTCGACTACCACTCGTCCACAGAACCAAAGGAACTCATACTATTTGCAGCAGCATGGGTGGAGCAGTAGATGAGCTCACTAATTCTGGTAAATTAGAGGCAGCAAGACACATGTCGCAGGATATCTCTTATATGTGCAGTCTAAACAGGGATACAAGGGAAGCAGCATACAAAGGAAACACAGGTTCACAGAGGGAAGAAAGAAGCGTGGAGTTCCCAGAGGGGGAAATTGGAGACCGAGGAAGGCTGAAGTGGGAGGTTGGGATTCACAGAAACACACTTAACGTATCAGAAAGTGCTCCTCAAGGGCGACCCACCCGGAAGCACTGGGAACGCTGCAAAACATTCCTCAATCAACTAACAGGGCAAAGAATCCAAAACCCTACGGGTACAGCTACGTTTATAATTGCACCAAGCGGCTGCAGAACTCAAACACACACAACACTGTATATAAACTCTGCTGAGAGGGAAAAGGACTGTTCAACGACAAGCCAAGGAAGAGGTTAAGAAACGCCTAGTCTGTCACCTCAGACCTCTGTGACGTCGGCTGGTGTCACACCCCTGGAGCCTCAGCAGGCCTGGGTCCCACGGCTGGAGTATACTGCTGCTGAGGGAGCAAGGGAGGAGGACGTGCCACCTGACCAGCGGCCCCTCGGAACTCTACTGCCTATTCTCCCCTGCGTGGTACCACAATGTCCCGATCCAACCTGTCCCTCCTACAGGTAAGCAAAGCCTGGTGTACCCACATGATGGTGGAGCAGCTGAGCGGGAAGAGCTGTGAAGAAAGCGGATCTCCACGGCTCCTGCTAGGCAGGTTCCCACCTCCGGCACACTTCCTTGGAGTCGCCCCACCTGCGAACTACGGCACCCTCCGAGTTGCCCACTTGCAAGTCTCGCGATATGCCTGGGGTGGGGCAGTGCAGCTTAACGGGGAGGAGGCGAGGATACACAAGCCCTGGGGTGTGTGTTTAGCCACGTTCGACTCCCCATTTCCAATCCAACACCGGGAACCCCGCTAAGGCTTTTTTTCCCCAAGTTACCAGAGACGACACGGAGCAGTGCTGCCGCCTTGTGGCACACTGCCGTAACAACCTTACAAACTATGCCGAAGGGCTCCTATCATTCACAACGCCTGGGGCCTGCGGCTTTGCAAACACAACCCTGCCCTCAAGAAATATCCTGGGCTAGGGAACCTGAAACGAATTCAAATCAGGCCCTACTCTCAGGCAGAATCCTTTCAAGACCTCAGTGGTACTCACCCGCGTTTTAGAAAACAGCACATTCAAATGAAAAGATGCTCAGGATCAGTCATGATTAGAGCGTGCAAAGGAAGCCAGACGACGTGTTCCCTGGCTTCAGTCCTCACAAACCGTAAGAGTGTACGTGCTCAAGAGGGCATGCCAAACACAGAAGCCGACTATTGCAGTGGCTGGAATTGTAAATTGGTAACACCCGATACGAAGATCAGTAGGCACGTTCCTTACCAGACTAAACACCGGAGGTAGCACAAAGTTCGGCAACCCCGCTGCAGGTCGTATAACCAGAGACTAGCATCATTCGATGGAAGCACTTGCACCCCAGCGGTCCTTGTGGTACCCTTTACCACAGCCAAGACACGCAAACGAACGAAATGTCCAGCGAGGGGTGAATGGAGAAAGGTGTTCTTCTACCTACACTCCCTCGACTACCACTCGTCCACAGAACCAAGAGAACTCATACTATTTGCAGCAGCATGGGTGGAGCAGTAGATGAGCTCACTAATTCTGGTAAATTAGAGGCAGCAAGACACATGTCGCAGGATATCTCTTATATGTGCAGTCTAAACAGGGATACAAAGGAAGCAGCATACAAAGGAAACACACGTTCACAGAGGGAAGAAAGAAGTGTGGAGTTCCCAGAGGGGGAAACTGGAGACCGGGGAAGGCTGAAGTGGGAGGTTGGGATTCACAGAAACACACTTAACGTATCAAAAAGTGCTCCTCAAGGGCGATCCACCCGGAAGCACAGGGAACGCTACAAAACATTCCTCAATCAACAGGGCAAAGACTCCGAAACCCTACGGGTACAGCTACGTTTTTAATTGCACCAAGCGGCTGCAGAACTCAAACACACGCAACACTGTATATAAACTCTGCTGAGAGGGAAAAGGACTGTTCAACGACAAGCCAAGGAAGGGGTTAAGAAACGCCTAGTCTGTCACCTCAGGCCTCTGTGACGTCGGCTGGTGTCACACCCCTGGAGCCTCAGCAGGCCTGGGTCCCACGGCTGGAGTATGCTGCTGCTGAGGGAGCAAGGGAGGAGGACGTGCCACCTGACCAGCGGCCCCTCGGACCTCTACTGCCCATTCTCCCCTGCGTGGTACCACAATGTCCCGATCCAACGTGGCCCTCCTACAGGTAAGCAAAGCCTGGTGTACCCACATGATGGTGGAGCAGCTGAGCGGGAAGAGCTGTGAAGAAAGCGGATCTCCACGGCTCCTGCTAGGCAGGTCCCCACCTCCGGCCCACTTCCTTAGAGTCGCCCCGTCTGCGAACCACGGCACCCTCCGAGTAGCCCACTTGCAAGTCTCGCGATATGCCTGAGGTGGGGCAGTGCAGCTTAACGGGCATGAGGCGAGGATACACAAGCCCTGGGGTGTGTGTTTAGCCACGTTCGACTCCCCATTTCCAATCCAACACCGGGAACCCCGCTAAGGCTTTCTTTCCCCAAGTTACCAGAGACGACACGGAGCAGTGCTGCCGCCTTGTGGCACTGCCGTAACAACCTTACAAACTGTGCCGAAGGGCTCCTATCATTCACAATGCCTATGGCCTGCGGCTTTGCAAACACAACCCTGCCCTCAAGAAATATCCTGGGCTAGGTAACCTGAAACGAATTCAAATCAGGCCCTACTCTCAGGCAGAATCCTTTCAAGACCTCAGTGGTACTCACCCGCGTTTTAGAAAACAGCACATTCAAATGAAGATGCTCAGGATCAGTCATGATTAGAGCGTGCAAAGGAAGCCAGACCAGGTGTTCCCTGGCTGCAGTCCTCACAAACCCTAAAAGAGTACGTGCTCAAGAGGGCATGCCAAACAGGGAAGCCGACTATTGCTGTGGCTGGGATTGTAAATTGGTAACAGCCGGTACGAAGATCAGTAGGCAAGTTCCTTACCAGACTAAACACCGGAGGTACCACGAGATTCGGCAACCCCGCTGCAGGTCGTATAACCAGACACTAGCATCATGGGAAGGAAGCACTTGCACCCCAGCGGTCGTTGTGGTACCCTTTACCACAGCCAAGACACGCAAACGAACGAAATGTCCAGCGAGGGGTGAATGGAGAAAGGTGTTCTTCTACCTACACTCCCTCGACTACCACTCGTCCACAGAACCAAAGGAACTCATACTATTTGCAGCAGCATGGGTGGAGCAGTAGATGAGCTCACTAATTCTGGTAAATTAGAGGCAGCAAGACACATGTCGCAGGATATCTCTTATATGTGCAGTCTAAACAGGGATACAAAGGAAGCAGCATACAAAGGAAACACACGTTCACAGAGGGAAGAAAGAAGCGTGGAGTTCCCAGAGGGGGAAACTGGAGACCGGGGAAGGCTGAAGTGGGAGGTTGCGATTCACAGAAACACACTTAACGTATCAAAAAGTGCTCCTCAAGGGCGACCCACCCGGAAGCACAGGGAACGCTACAAAACATTCCTCAATCAACAGGGCAAAGACTCCGAAACCCTACGGGTACAGCTACGTTTATAACTGCACCAAGCGGCTGCAGAACTCAAACACACGCAACACTGTATATAAGCTCTGCTGAGAGGGAAAAGGACTGTTCAACGACAAGCCAAGGAAGGGGTTAAGAAACGCCTAGTCTGTCACCTCAGGCCTCTGTGACGTCGGCTGGTGTCACACCCCTGGAGCCTCAGCAGGCCTGGGTCCCACGGCTGGAGTATGCTGCTGCTGAGGGAGCAAGGGAGGAGGACGTGCCACCGGACCAGCGGCCCCTCGGACCTCTACTGCCCATTCTCCCCTGCGTGGTACCACAATGTCCCGATCCAACGTGGCCCTCCTACAGGTAAGCAAAGCCTGGTGTACCCACATGATGGTGGAGCAGCTGAGCGGGAAGAGCTGTGAAGAAACCGGATCTCCACGGCTCCTGCTAGGCAGGTTCCCACCTCCGGCACACTTCCTTGGAGTCGCCCCACCTGCGAACCACGGCACCCTCCGAGTAGCCCACTTGCAAGTCTCGCGATATGCCTGGGGTGGGGCAGTGCAGCTTAACGGGGAGGAGGCGAGGATACACAAGCCCTGGGGTGTGTGTTTAGCCACGTTCGACTCCCCATTTCCAATCCAACACCGGGAACCCCGCTAAGGCTTTCTTTCCCCAAGTTACCAGAGACGACACGGAGCAGTGCTGCCGCCTTGTGGCACACTGCCGTAACAACCTTACAAACTGTGCCGAAGGGCTCCTATCATTCACAATGCCTATGGCCTGCGGCTTTGCAAACACAACCCTGCCCTCAAGAAATATCCTAGGCTAGGTAACCTGAAAGGAATTCAAATCAGGCCCTACTCTCAGGCAGAATCCTTTCAAGACCTCAGTGGTACTCACCCGCGTTTTAGAAAACAGCACATTCAAATGAAAAGATGCTCAGGATCTGTCATGATTAGAGCGTGCAAAGGAAGCCAGACGAGGTGTTCCCTGGCTGCAGTCCTCACAAACCCTAAAAGCGTACGTGCTCAAGAGGGCATGCCAAACAGAAAAGCCGACTATTGCTGTGGCTGGGATTGTAAATTGGTAACAGCCGGTACGAAGATCAGTAGGCAAGTTCCTTACCAGACTAAACACCGGAGGTACCACGAGATTCGGCAACCCCGCTGCAGGTCGTATAACCAGACACTAGCATCATTGGAAGGAAGCACTTGCACCCCAGCGGTCGTTGTGGTACCCTTTACCAAAGCCAAGACACGCAAACGAACGAAATGTCCAGCGAGGGGTGAATGGAGAAAGGTGTTCTTCTACCTACACTCCCTCGACTACCACTCGTCCACAGAACCAAAAGAACTCATACTATTTGCAGCAGCATGGGTGGAGCAGTAGATGAGCTCACTAATTCTGGTAAATTAGAGGCAGCAAGACACATGTCGCAGGATATCTCTTATATGTGCAGTCTAAATAGGGATACAAAGGAAGCAGCATACAAAGGAAACACACGTTCACAGAGGGAAGAAAGAGGCGTGGAGTTCCCAGAGGGGGAAACTGGAGACCGGGGAAGGCTGAAGTGGGAGGTTGCGATTCACAAAAACACACTTAACGTATCAAAAAGTGCTCCTCAAGGGCGACCCACCCGGAAGCACAGGGAACGCTACAAAACATTCCTCAATCAACTAACAGGGCAAAGACTCCGAAACCCTACGGGTACAGCTACGTTTTTAATTGCACCAAGCGGCTGCAGAACTCAAACACATGCAACACTGTATATAAACTCTGCTGAGAGGGAAAAGGACTGTTCAACGACAAGCCAAGGAAGGGGTTAAGAAACGCCTAGTCTGTCACCTCAGGCCTCTGTGACGTCGGCTGGTGTCACACCCCTGGAGCCTCAGCAGGCCTGGGTCACACGGCTGGAGTATGCTGCTTCTGAGGGAGCAAGGGAGGAGGACGTGCCACCTGACCAGCGGCCCCTCGGACCTCTACTGCCCATTCTCCCCTGCGTGGTACCACAATGTCCCGATCCAACGTGGCCCTCCTACAGGTAAGCAAAGCCTGGTGTACCAACATGATGGTAGAGCAGCTGAGCGGGAAGAGCTGTGAAGAAACCGGATCTCCACGGCTCCTGCTAGGCAGGTCCCCACCTCCGGCCCACTTCCTTAGAATCGCCCCGTCTGCGAACCACGGCACCCTCCGAGTAGCCCACTTGCAAGTCTCGCGATATGCCTGGGGTGGGAAAGTGCAGCTTAACGGGGAGGAGGCGAGGATACACAAGCCCTGGGGTGTGTGTTTAGCCACGTTCGACTCCCCATTTCCAATCCAACACCGGGAACCCCGCTAAGGCTTTCTTTCCCCAAGTTACAAGAGACGACACGGAGTAGTGCTGCCGCCTTGTGGCGCACTGCCGGAACAACCTTACAAGCTGTGCCGAAGGGATCCTATCATTCACAAAGCCTGGGGCCTGCGGCTTTGCTAACACAACCCTGCCCTCACGAAATATCCTGGGCTAGGTAACCTGAAACGAATTCAAATCAGGCCCTACTCTCAGGCAGAATCCTTTCAAGACCTCAGTGGTACTCACCCGCGTTTTAGAAAACAGCACATTCAAATGAAAAGATGCTCAGGATCAGTCATGATTAGAGCGTGCAAAGGAAGCCAGACGACGTGTTCCCTGGCTTCAGTCCTCACAAACCCTAAGAGTGTACGTGCTCAAGAGGGCATGCCAAACAGAGAAGCCGACTATTGCAGTGGCTGGGATTGTAAATTGGTAACAGCCGATACGAAGATCAGTAGGCACGTTCCTTACCAGACTAAACACCGGAGGTAGCACGAGGTTCGGCAACCCCGCTGCAGGTCGTATAACCACATACTAGCATCATTCGAAGGAAGCACTTGCACCCCAGCGGTCGTTGTGGTACCCTTTACCACAGCCAAGACACGCAAACGAACGAAATGTCCAGCGAGGGGTGAATGGAGAAAGGTGTTCTTCTACCTACACTCCCTCGACTACCACTCGTCCACAGAACCAAAGGAACTCATACTATTTGCAGCAGCATGGGTGGAGCAGTAGATGAGCTCACTAATTCTGGTAAATTAGAGGCAGCAAGACACATGTCGCAGGATATCTCTTGTATGTGCAGTCTAAACAGGGATACAAAGGAAGCAGCATACAAAGGAAACACAGGTTCACAGAGGGAAGAAAGAAGCGTGGAGTTCCCAGAGGGGGAAACTGGAGACCGGGGAAGGGTGAAGTGGGAGGTTGGCATTCACAGAAACACACTTAACGTATCACAAAGTGCTCCTCAAGGGCGACCCCCCGGAAGCACAGGGAACGCTGCAAAACATTCCTCAATCAACTAACAGGGCAAAGAATCCGAAACCCTACGGGTACAGCTACGTTTATAACTGCACCAAACGGCTGCAGAACTCAAACACACGCAACACTGTATATAAGCTCTGCTGAGAGGGAAAAGGACTGTTCAACGACAAGCCAAGGAAGGGGTTAAGAAACGCCTAGTCTGTCACCTCAGGCCTCTGTGACGTCGGCTGGTGTCACACCCCTGGAGCCTCAGCAGGCCTGGGTCCCACGGCTGGAGTATGCTGCTGCTGAGGGAGCAAGGGAGGAGGACGTGCCACCTGACCAGCGGCCCCTCGGACCTCTACTGCCCATTCTCCCCTGCGTGGTACCACAATGTCCCGATCCAACGTGGCCCTCCTACAGGTAAGCAAAGCCTGGTGTACCCACATGATGGTGGAGCAGCTGAGCGGGAAGAGCTGTGAAGAAACCGGATCTCCACGGCTCCTGCTAGGCAGGTTCCCACCTCCGGCACACTTCCTTGGAGTCGCCCCACCTGCGAACCACGGCACCCTCCGAGTAGCCCACTTGCAAGTCTCGCGATATGCCTGGGGTGGGGCAGTGCAGCTTAACGGGGAGGAGGCGAGGATACACAAGCCCTGGGGTGTGTGTTTAGCCACGTTCGACTCCCCATTTCCAATCCAACACCGGGAACCCCGCTAAGGCTTTCTTTCCCCAAGTTACCAGAGACGACACGGAGCAGTGCTGCCGCCTTGTGGCACACTGCCGTAACAACCTTACAAACTGTGCCGAAGGGCTCCTATCATTCACAATGCCTATGGCCTGCGGCTTTGCAAACACAACCCTGCCCTCAAGAAATATCCTAGGCTAGGTAACCTGAAACGAATTCAAATCAGGCCCTACTCTCAGGCAGAATCCTTTCAAGACCTCAGTGGTACTCACCCGCGTTTTAGAAAACAGCACATTCAAATGAAAAGATGCTCAGGATCTGTCATGATTAGAGCGTGCAAAGGAAGCCAGACGAGGTGTTCCCTGGCTGCAGTCCTCACAAACCCTAAAAGCGTACGTGCTCAAGAGGGCATGCCAAACAGAAAAGCCGACTATTGCTGTGGCTGGGATTGTAAATTGGTAACAGCCGGTACGAAGATCAGTAGGCAAGTTCCTTACCAGACTAAACACCGGAGGTACCACGAGATTCGGCAACCCCGCTGCAGGTCGTATAACCAGACACTAGCATCATTGGAAGGAAGCACTTGCACCCCAGCGGTCGTTGTGGTACCCTTTACCAAAGCCAAGACACGCAAACGAACGAAATGTCCAGCGAGGGGTGAATGGAGAAAGGTGTTCTTCTACCTACACTCCCTCGACTACCACTCGTCCACAGAACCAAAAGAACTCATACTATTTGCAGCAGCATGGGTGGAGCAGTAGATGAGCTCACTAATTCTGGTAAATTAGAGGCAGCAAGACACATGTCGCAGGATATCTCTTATATGTGCAGTCTAAATAGGGATACAAAGGAAGCAGCATACAAAGGAAACACACGTTCACAGAGGGAAGAAAGAAGCGTGGAGTTCCCAGAGGGGGAAACTGGAGACCGGGGAAGGCTGAAGTGGGAGGTTGCGATTCACAAAAACACACTTAACGTATCAGAAAGTGCTCCTCAAGGGCGACCCACCCGGAAGCACAGGGAACGCTACAAAACATTCCTCAATCAACTAACAGGGCAAAGACTCCGAAACCCTACGGGTACAGCTACGTTTTTAATTGCACCAAGCGGCTGCAGAACTCAAACACATGCAACACTGTATATAAACTCTGCTGAGAGGGAAAAGGACTGTTCAACGACAAGCCAAGGAAGGGGTTAAGAAACGCCTAGTCTGTCACCTCAGGCCTCTGTGACGTCGGCTGGTGTCACACCCCTGGAGCCTCAGCAGGCCTGGGTCACACGGCTGGAGTATGCTGCTGCTGAGGGAGCAAGGGAGGAGGACGTGCCACCTGACCAGCGGCCCCTCGGACCTCTACTGCCCATTCTCCCCTGCGTGGTACCACAATGTCCCGATCCAACGTGGCCCTCCTACAGGTAAGCAAAGCCTGGTGTACCAACATGATGGTAGAGCAGCTGAGCGGGAAGAGCTGTGAAGAAACCGGATCTCCACGGCTCCTGCTAGGCAGGTCCCCACCTCCGGCCCACTTCCTTAGAGTCGCCCCGTCTGCGAACCACGGCACCCTCCGAGTAGCCCACTTGCAAGTCTCGCGATATGCCTGGGGTGGGAAAGTGCAGCTTAACGGGGAGGAGGCGAGGATACACAAGCCCTGGGGTGTGTGTTTAGCCACGTTCGACTCCCCATTTCCAATCCAACACCGGGAACCCCGCTAAGGCTTTCTTTCCCCAAGTTACAAGAGACGACACGGAGTAGTGCTGCCGCCTTGTGGCGCACTGCCGGAACAACCTTACAAGCTGTGCCGAAGGGATCCTATCATTCACAAAGCCTGGGGCCTGCGGCTTTGCTAACACAACCCTGCCCTCACGAAATATCCTGGGCTAGGTAACCTGAAACGAATTCAAATCAGGCCCTACTCTCAGGCAGAATCCTTTCAAGACCTCAGTGGTACTCACCCGCGTTTTAGAAAACAGCACATTCAAATGAAAAGATGCTCAGGATCAGTCATGATTAGAGCGTGCAAAGGAAGCCAGACGACGTGTTCCCTGGCTTCAGTCCTCACAAACCCTAAGAGTGTACGTGCTCAAGAGGGCATGCCAAACAGAGAAGCCGACTATTGCAGTGGCTGGGATTGTAAATTGGTAACAGCCGATACGAAGATCAGTAGGCACGTTCCTTACCAGACTAAACACCGGAGGTAGCACGAGGTTCGGCAACCCCGCTGCAGGTCGTATAACCACATACTAGCATCATTCGAAGGAAGCACTTGCACCCCAGCGGTCGTTGTGGTACCCTTTACCACAGCCAAGACACGCAAACGAACGAAATGTCCAGCGAGGGGTGAATGGAGAAAGGTGTTCTTCTACCTACACTCCCTCGACTACCACTCGTCCACAGAACCAAAGGAACTCATACTATTTGCAGCAGCATGGGTGGAGCAGTAGATGAGCTCACTAATTCTGGTAAATTAGAGGCAGCAAGACACATGTCGCAGGATATCTCTTGTATGTGCAGTCTAAACAGGGATACAAAAGAAGCAGCATACAAAGGAAACACAGGTTCACAAAGGGAAGAAAGAAGCGTGGAGTTCCCAGAGGGGGAAACTGGAGACCGGGGAAGGGTGAAGTGGGAGGTTGGCATTCACAGAAACACACTTAACGTATCACAAAGTGCTCCTCAAGGGCGACCCCCCGGAAGCACAGGGAACGCTGCAAAACATTCCTCAATCAACTAACAGGGCAAAGAATCCGAAACCCTACGGGTACAGCTACGTTTATAACTGCACCAAACGGCTGCAGAACTCAAACACACGCAACACTGTATATAAGCTCTGCTGAGAGGGAAAAGGACTGTTCAACGACAAGCCAAGGAAGGGGTTAAGAAACGCCTAGTCTGTCACCTCAGGCCTCTGTGACGTCGGCTGGTGTCACACCCCTGGAGCCTCAGCAGGCCTGGGTCCCACGGCTGGAGTATGCTGCTGCTGAGGGAGCAAGGGAGGAGGACGTGCCACCTGACCAGCGGCCCCTCGGACCTCTACTGCCCATTCTCCCCTGCGTGGTACCACAATGTCCCGATCCAACGTGGCCCTCCTACAGGTAAGCAAAGCCTGGTGTACCCACATGATGGTGGAGCAGCTGAGCGGGAAGAGCTGTGAAGAAACCGAATCTCCACGGCTCCTGCTAGGCAGGTTCCCACCTCCGGCACACTTCCTTGGAGTCGCCCCACCTGCGAACCACGGCACCCTCCGAGTAGCCCACTTGCAAGTCTCGCGATATGCCTGGGGTGGGGCAGTGCTGCTTAACGGGGAGGAGGCGAGGATACACAAGCCCTGGGGTGTGTGTTTAGCCACGTTCGACTCCCCATTTCCAATCCAACACCGGGAACCCCGCTAAGGCTTTCTTTCCCCAAGTTACCAGAGAAGACACGGAGCAGTGCTGCCGCCTTGTGGCACACTGCCGTAACAACCTTACAAACTATGCCGAAGGGCTCCTATCATTCACAACGCCTGGGGCCTGCGGCTTTGCAAACACAACCCTGCCCTCAAGAAATATCCTGGGCTAGGGAACCTGAAACGAATTCAAATCAGGCCCTACTCTCAGGCAGAATCCTTTCAAGACCTCAGTGGTACTCACCCGCGTTTTAGAAAACAGCACATTCAAATGAAAAGATGCTCACGATCAGTCATGATTAGAGCGTGCAAAGGAAGCCAGACGACGTGTTCCCTGGCTTCAGTCCTCACAAATCGTAAGAGTGTACGTGCTCAAGAGGGCATGCCAAACACAGAAGCCGACTATTGCAGTGGCTGGGATTGTAAATTGGTAACAGCCGATACGAAGATCAGTAGGCACGTTCCTTACCAGACTAAACACCGGAGGTAGCACGAAGTTCGGCAACCCCGCTGCAGGTCGTATAACCAGAGACTAGCATCATTCGATGGAAGCACTTGCACCCCAGCGGTCCTTGTGGTACCCTTTACCACAGCCAAGACACGCAAACGAACGAAATGTCCAGCGAGGGGTGAATGGAGAAAGGTGTTCTTCTACCTACAATCCCTCGACTACCACTCATCCACAGAACCAAAAGAACTCATACTATTTGCAGCAGCATGGGTGGAGCAGTAGATGAGCTCATTAATTCTGGTAAATTAGAGGCAGCAAGACACATGTCGCAGGATATCTCTTACATATGCAGTCTAAACAGGGATACAAAGGAAGCAGCATACAAAGGAAACACACGTTCACAGAGGGAAGAAAGAAGCGTGGAGTTCCCAGAGGGGGAAATTGGAGACCGAGGAAGGCTGAAGTGGGAGGTTGGGATTCACAGAAACACACTTAACGTATCAGAAAGTGCTCCTCAAGGGCGACCCACCCGGAAGCACAGGGAACGCTGTAAAACATTCCTCAATCAACTAACAGGGCAAAGAATCCAAAACCCTACGGGTACAGCTTCGTTTATAATTGCACCAAGCGGCTGCAGAACTCAAACACACACAACACTGTATATAAACTCTGCTGAGAGGGAAAAGGACTGTTCAACGACAAGCCAAGGAAGGGGTTAAGAAACGCCTAGTCTGTCACCTCAGGCCTCTGTGACGTCGGCTGGTGTCACACCCCTGGAGCCTCAGCAGGCCTGGGTCCCACGGCTGGAGTATGCTGCTGCTGAGGGAGCAAGGGAGGAGGACGTGCCAACTGACCAGCGGCCCCTCGGACCTCTACTGCCCATTCTCCCCTGCGTGGTACCACAATGTCCCGATCCAACGTGGCCCTCCTACAGGTAAGCAAAGCCTGGTGTACCCACATGATGGTGGAGCAGCTGAGCGGGAAGAGCTGTGAAGAAAGTGGATCTCCACGGCTCCTGCTAGGCAGGTTCCCACCTCCGGCACACTTCCTTGGAGTCGCCCCACCTGCGAACCACGGCACCCTCCGAGTAGCCCACTTGCAAGTCTCGCGATATGCCTGGGGTGGGGCAATGCAGCTTAACGGGGAGGAGGCGAGGATACACAAGCCCTGGGGTGTGTGTTTAGCCACGTTCGACTCCCCATTTCCAATCCAACACCGGGAACCCCGCTAAGGCTTTCTTTCCCCAAGTTACCAGAGACGACACGGAGCAGTGCTGCCGCCTTGTGGCACACTGCCGTAACAACCTTACAAACTGTGCCGAAGGGCTCCTATCATTCACAACGCCTGCGGCCTGCGGCTTTGCAAACACAACCCTGCCCTCAAGAAATATCCTGGGCTAGGGAACCTGAAACGAATTCAAATTAGGCCCTACTCTCAGGCAGAATCCTTTCAAGACCTCAGTGGTACTCACCCGCGTTTTAGAAAACAGCACATTCAAATGAAAAGATGCTCACGATCAGTCATGATTAGAGCGTGCAAAGGAAGCCAGACGACGTGTTCCCTGGCTTCAGTCCTCACAAACCGTAAGAGTGTACGTGCTCAAGAGGGCATGCCAAACACAGAAGCCGACTATTGCAGTGGCTGGGATTGTAAATTGGTAACAGCCGATACGAAGATCAGTAGGCACGTTCCTTACCAGACTAAACACCGGAGGTAGCACGAAGTTCGGTAACCCCGCTGCAGGTCGTATAACCAGAGAATAGCATCATTCGATGGAAGCACTTGCACCCCAGCGGTCCTTGTGGTACCCTTTACCACAGCCAAGACACGCAAACGAACGAAATGTCCAGCGAGGGGTGAATGGAGAAAGGTGTTCTTCTACCTACACTCCCTCGACTACCACTCGTCCACAGAACCAAAAGAACTCATACTATTTGCAGCAGCATGGGTGGAGCAGTAGATGAGCTCACTAATTCTGGTAAATTAGAGGCAGCAAGACACATGTCGCAGGATATCTCTTATATGTGCAGTCTAAATAGGGATACAAAGGAAGCAGCATACAAAGGAAACACACGTTCACAGAGGGAAGAAAGAAGCGTGGAGTTCCCAGAGGGGGAAACTGGAGACCGGGGAAGGCTGAAGTGGGAGGTTGCGATTCACAAAAACACACTTAACGTATCAAAAAGTGCTCCTCAAGGGCGACCCACCCGGAAGCACAGGGAACGCTACAAAACATTCCTCAATCAACTAACAGGGCAAAGACTCCGAAACCCTACGGGTACAGCTACGTTTTTAATTGCACCAAGCGGCTGCAGAACTCAAACACATGCAACACTGTATATAAACTCTGCTGAGAGGGAAAAGGACTGTTCAACGACAAGCCAAGGAAGGGGTTAAGAAACGCCTAGTCTGTCACCTCAGGCCTCTGTGACGTCGGCTGGTGTCACACCCCTGGAGCCTCAGCAGGCCTGGGTCACACGGCTGGAGTATGCTGCTGCTGAGGGAGCAAGGGAGGAGGACGTGCCACCTGACCAGCGGCCCCTCGGACCTCTACTGCCCATTCTCCCCTGCGTGGTACCACAATCTCCCGATCCAACGTGGCCCTCCTACAGGTAAGCAAAGCCTGGTGTACCAACATGATGGTAGAGCAGCTGAGCGGGAAGAGCTGTGAAGAAACCGGATCTCCACGGCTCCTGCTAGGCAGGTCCCCACCTCCGGCCCACTTCCTTAGAGTCGCCCCGTCTGCGAACCACGGCACCCTCCAAGTAGCCCACTTGCAAGTCTCGCGATATGCCTGGGGTGGGAAAGTGCAGCTTAACGGGGAGGAGGCGAGGATACACAAGCCCTGGGGTGTGTGTTTAGCCACGTTCGACTCCCCATTTCCAATCCAACACCGGGAACCCCGCTAAGGCTTTCTTTCCCCAAGTTACAAGAGACGACACGGAGTAGTGCTGCCGCCTTGTGGCGCACTGCCGGAACAACCTTACAAGCTGTGCCGAAGGGATCCTATCATTCACAAAGCCTGGGGACTGCGGCTTTGCTAACACAACCCTGCCCTCACGAAATATCCTGGGCTAGGTAACCTGAAACGAATTCAAATCAGGCCCTACTCTCAGGCAGAATCCTTTCAAGACCTCAGTGGTACTCACCCGCGTTTTAGAAAACAGCACATTCAAATGAAAAGATGCTCAGGATCAGTCATGATTAGAGCGTGCAAAGGAAGCCAGACGAGGTGTTCCCTGGCTTCAGTCCTCACAAACCCTAAGAGTGTACGTGCTCAAGAGGGCATGCCAAACAGAGAAGCCGACTATTGCAGTGGCTGGGATTGTAAATTGGTAACAGCCGATACGAAGATCAGTAGGCACGTTCCTTACCAGACTAAACACCGGAGGTAGCACGAGGTTCGGCAACCCCGCTGCAGGTCGTATAACCACATACTAGCATCATTCGAAGGAAGCACTTGCACCCCAGCGGTCGTTGTGGTACCCTTTACCACAGCCAAGACACGCAAACGAACGAAATGTCCAGCGAGGGGTGAATGGAGAAAGGTGTTCTTCTACCTACACTCCCTCGACTACCACTCGTCCACAGAACCAAAGGAACTCATACTATTTGCAGCAGCATGGGTGGAGCAGTAGATGAGCTCACTAATTCTGGTAAATTAGAGGCAGCAAGACACATGTCGCAGGATATCTCTTGTATGTGCAGTCTAAACAGGGATACAAAGGAAGCAGCATACAAAGGAAACACAGGTTCACAGAGGAAAGAAAGAAGCGTGGAGTTCCCAGAGGGGGAAACTGGAGACCGGGGAAGGGTGAAGTGGGAGGTTGGCATTCACAGAAACACACTTAACGTATCACAAAGTGCTCCTCAAGGGCGACCCCCCGGAAGCACAGGGAACGCTGCAAAACATTCCTCAATCAACTAACAGGGCAAAGAATCCGAAACCCTACGGGTACAGCTACGTTTATAACTGCACCAAACGGCTGCAGAACTCAAACACACGCAACACTGTATATAAGCTCTGCTGAGAGGGAAAAGGACTGTTCAACGACAAGCCAAGGAAGGGGTTAAGAAACGCCTAGTCTGTCACCTCAGGCCTCTGTGACGTCGGCTGGTGTCACACCCCTGGAGCCTCAGCAGGCCTGGGTCCCACGGCTGGAGTATGCTGCTGCTGAGGGAGCAAGGGAGGAGGACGTGCCACCTGACCAGCGGCCCCTCGGACCTCTACTGCCCATTCTCCCCTGCGTGGTACCACAATGTCCCGATCCAACGTGGCCCTCCTACAGGTAAGCAAAGCCTGGTGTACCCACATGATGGTGGAGCAGCTGAGCGGGAAGAGCTGTGAAGAAAGCGGATCTCCACGGCTCCTGCTAGGCAGGTTCCCACCTCCGGCACACTTCCTTGGAGTCGCCCCACCTGCGAACCACGGCACCCTCCGAGTAGCCCACTTGCAAGTCTCGCGATATGCCTGGGGTGGGGCAGTGCTGCTTAACGGGGAGGAGGCGAGGATACACAAGCCCTGGGGTGTGTGTTTAGCCACGTTCGACTCCCCATTTCCAATCCAACACCGGGAACCCCGCTAAGGCTTTCTTTCCCCAAGTTACCAGAGACGACACGGAGCAGTGCTGCCGCCTTGTGGCACACTGCCGTAACAACCTTACAAACTATGCCGAAGGGCTCCTATCATTCACAACGCCTGGGGCCTGCGGCTTTGCAAACACAACCCTGCCCTCAAGAAATATCCTGGGCTAGGGAACCTGAAACGAATTCAAATCAGGCCCTACTCTCAGGCAGAATCCTTTCAAGACCTCAGTGGTACTCACCCGCGTTTTAGAAAACAGCACATTCAAATGAAAAGATGCTCACGATCAGTCATGATTAGAGCGTGCAAAGGAAGCCAGACCAGGTGTTCCCTGGCTGCAGTCCTCACAAACCCTAAAAGCGTACGTGCTCAAGAGGGCATGCCAAACAGAGAAGCCGACTATTGCTGTGGCTGGGATTGTAAATTGGTAACAGCCGGTACGAAGATCAGTAGGCAAGTTCCTTACCATACTAAACACTGGAGGTACCACGAGATTCGGCAACCCCGCTGCAGGTCGTATAACCAGACACTAGCATCATTGGAAGGAAGCACTTGCACCCCAGCGGTCGTTGTGGTACCCTTTACCACAGCGAACACACGGAAACGAACGAAATGTCCAGCGAGGGGTGAATGGAGAAAGGTGTTCTTCTACCTACACTCCCTCGACTACCACTCGTCCACAGAACCAAAGGAACTCATACTATTTGCAGCAGCATGGGTGGAGCAGTAGATGAGCTCACTAATTCTGGTAAATTAGAGGCAGCAAGACACATGTCGCAGACTATCTCTTATATGTGCAGTCTAAATAGGGTTAGAAAGGAAGCAGCATACAAAGGAAACACACGTTCACAGAGGGAAGAAAGAAGCGTGGAGTTCCCAGAGGGGGAAACTGGAGACCGGGGAAGGCTGAAGTGGGAGGTTGGGATTCACAGAAACACACTTAACGTATCAAAAAGTGCTCCTCAAGGGCGACCCACCCGGAAGCACAGGGAACGCTACAAAACATTCCTCAATCAACTAACAGGGCAAAGACTCCGAAACCCTACGGGTACAGCTACGTTTTTAATTGCACCAAGCGGCTGCAGAACTCAAACACACGCAACACTGTATATAAACTCTGCTGAAAGGGAAAAGGACTGTTCAACGACAAGCCAAGGAAGGGGTTAAGAAACGCCTAGTCTGTCACCTCAGGCCTCTGTGACGTCGGCTGGTGTCACACCCCTGGAGCCTCAGCAGGCCTGGGTCACACGGCTGGAGTATGCTGCTGCTGAGGGAGCAAGGGAGGAGGACGTGCCACCTGACCAGCGGGCCCTCGGACCTCTACATCCCATTCTCCCCTGCGTGGTACCACAATCTCCCGATCCAACGTGGCCCTCCTACAGGTAAGCAAAGCCTGGTGTACCCACATGATGGTAGAGCAGCTGAGCGGGAAGAGCTGTGAAGAAACCGGATCTCCACGGCTCCTGCTAGGCAGGTCCCCACCTCCGGCCCACGTCCTTAGAGTCGCCCCGTCTGCGAACCACGGCACCCTCCGAGTAGCCCACTTGCAAGTCTTGCGATATGCCTGGGGTGGGGCAGTGCAGCTTAACGGGGAGGAGGCGAGGATACACAAGCCCTGGGGTGTGTGTTTAGCCACGTTCGACTCCCCATTTCCAATCCAACACCGGGAACCCCGCTAAGGCTTTCTTTCCCCAAGTTACAAGAGACGACACGGAGTAGTGCTGCCGCCTTGTGGCGCACTGCCGGAACAACCTTACAAGCTGTGCCGAAGGGATCCTATCATTCACAAAGCCTGGGGCCTGCGGCTTTGCTAACACAACCCTGCCCTCAAGAAATATCCTGGGCTAGGTAACGTGAAACGAATTCAAATCAGGCCCTACTCTCAGGCAGAATCCTTTCAAGACCTCAGTGGTACTCACCCGCGTTTTAGAAAACAGCACATTCAAATGAAAAGATGCTCAGGATCAGTCATGATTAGAGCGTGCAAAGGAAGCCAGACGAGGTGTTCCCTGGCTGCAGTCCTCACAAACCCTAAAAGCGTACGTGCTCAAGAGGGCATGCCAAACAGAAAAGCCGACTATTGCTGTGGCTGGGATTGTAAATTGGTAACAGCCGGTACGAAGATCAGTAGGCAAGTTCCTTACCAGACTAAACACCGGAGGTACCACGAGATTCGGCAACCCCGCTGCAGGTCGTATAACCAGACACTAGCATCATTGGAAGGAAGCACTTGCACCCCAGCAGTCGTTGTGGTACCCTTTACCACAGCCAAGACACGCAAACGAACGAAATGTCCAGCGAGGGGTGAATGGAGAAAGGTGTCCTTCTACCTACACTCCCTCGACTACCACTCGTCCACAGAACCAAAGGAACTCATACTATTTGCAGCAGCATGGGTGGAGCAGTAGATGAGCTCACTAATTCTGGTAAATTAGAGGCAGCAAGACACATGTCGCAGGATATCTCTTATATGTGCAGTCTAAACAGGGATACAAGGGAAGCAGCATACAAAGGAAACACAGGTTCACAGAGGGAAGAAAGAAGCGTGGAGTTCCCAGAGGGGGAAATTGGAGACCGAGGAAGGCTGAAGTGGGAGGTTGGGATTCACAGAAACACACTTAACGTATCAGAAAGTGCTCCTCAAGGGCGACCCACCCGGAAGCACTGGGAACGCTGCAAAACATTCCTCAATCAACTAACAGGGCAAAGAATCCAAAACCCTACGGGTACAGCTACGTTTATAATTGCACCAAGCGGCTGCAGAACTCAAACACACACAACACTGTATATAAACTCTGCTGAGAGGGAAAAGGACTGTTCAACGACAAGCCAAGGAAGAGGTTAAGAAACGCCTAGTCTGTCACCTCAGACCTCTGTGACGTCGGCTGGTGTCACACCCCTGGAGCCTCAGCAGGCCTGGGTCCCACGGCTGGAGTATACTGCTGCTGAGGGAGCAAGGGAGGAGGACGTGCCACCTGACCAGCGGCCCCTCGGACCTCTACTGCCCATTCTCCCCTGCGTGGTACCACAATGTCCCGATCCAACCTGTCCCTCCTACAGGTAAGCAAAGCCTGGTGTACCCACATGATGGTGGAGCAGCTGAGCGGGAAGAGCTGTGAAGAAAGCGGATCTCCACGGCTCCTGCTAGGCAGGTTCCCACCTCCGGCACACTTCCTTGGAGTCGCCCCACCTGCGAACTACGGCACCCTCCGAGTTGCCCACTTGCAAGTCTCGCGATATGCCTGGGGTGGGGCAGTGCAGCTTAACGGGGAGGAGGCGAGGATACACAAGCCCTGGGGTGTGTGTTTAGCCACGTTCGACTCCCCATTTCCAATCCAACACCGGGAACCCCGCTAAGGCTTTCTTTCCCCAAGTTACCAGAGACGACACGGAGCAGTGCTGCCGCCTTGTGGCGCACTGCCGGAACAACCTTACAAACTGTGCCGAAGGGCTCCTATCATTCACAAAGCCTGGGTCCTGCGGCTTTGCAAACACAACCCTGCCCTCAAGAAATATCCTGGGCTAGGGAACCTGAAACGAATTCAAATCAGGCCCTACTCTCAGGCAGAATCCTTTCAAGACCTCAGTGGTACTCACCCGCGTTTTAGAAAACAGCACATTCAAATGAAGATGCTCAGGATCAGTCATGATTAGAGCGTGCAAAGGAAGCCAGACCAGGTGTTCCCTGGCTGCAGTCCTCACAAACCCTAAAAGCGTACGTGCTCAAGAGGGCATGCCAAACAGAGAAGCCGACTATTGCTGTGGCTGGGATTGTAAATTGGTAACAGCCGGTACGAAGATCAGTAGGCAAGTTCCTTACCATACTAAACACTGGAGGTACCACGAGATTCGGCAACCCCGCTGCAGGTCGTATAACCAGACACTAGCATCATTGGAAGGAAGCACTTGCACCCCAGCGGTCGTTGTGGTACCCTTTACCACAGCGAACACACGGAAACGAATGAAATGTCCAGCGAGGGGTGAATGGAGAAAGGTGTTCTTCTACCTACACTCCCTCGACTACCACTCGTCCACAGAACCAAAGGAACTCATACTATTTGCAGCAGCATGGGTGGAGCAGTAGATGAGCTCACTAATTCTGGTAAATTAGAGGCAGCAAGACACATGTCGCAGACTATCTCTTATATGTGCAGTCTAAATAGGGATAGAAAGGAAGCAGCATACAAAGGAAACACACGTTCACAGAGGGAAGAAAGAAGCGTGGAGTTCCCAGAGGGGGAAACTGGAGACCGGGGAAGGCTGAAGTGGGAGGTTGGGATTCACAGAAACACACTTAACGTATCAAAAAGTGCTCCTCAAGGGCGACCCACCCGGAAGCACAGGGAACGCTACAAAACATTCCTCAATCAACTAACAGGGCAAAGACTCCGAAACCCTACGGGTACAGCTACGTTTTTAATTGCACCAAGCGGCTGCAGAACTCAAACACACGCAACACTGTATATAAACTCTGCTGAAAGGGAAAAGGACTGTTCAACGACAAGCCAAGGAAGGGGTTAAGAAACGCCTAGTCTGTCACCTCAGGCCTCTGTGACGTCGGCTGGTGTCACACCCCTGGAGCCTCAGCAGGCCTGGGTCACACGGCTGGAGTATGCTGCTGCTGAGGGAGCAAGGGAGGAGGACGTGCCACCTGACCAGCGGGCCCTCGGACCTCTACATCCCATTCTCCCCTGCGTGGTACCACAATCTCCCGATCCAACGTGGCCCTCCTACAGGTAAGCAAAGCCTGGTGTACCCACATGATGGTAGAGCAGCTGAGCGGGAAGAGCTGTGAAGAAACCGGATCTCCACGGCTCCTGCTAGGCAGGTCCCCACCTCCGGCCCACGTCCTTAGAGTCGCCCCGTCTGCGAACCACGGCACCCTCCGAGTAGCCCACTTGCAAGTCTTGCGATATGCCTGGGGTGGGGCAGTGCAGCTTAACGGGGAGGAGGCGAGGATACACAAGCCCTGGGGTGTGTGTTTAGCCACGTTCGACTCCCCATTTCCAATCCAACACCGGGAACCCCGCTAAGCCTTTCTTTCCCCAAGTTACAAGAGACGACACGGAGTAGTGCTGCCGCCTTGTGGCGCACTGCCGGAACAACCTTACAAGCTGTGCCGAAGGGATCCTATCATTCACAAAGCCTGGGGCCTGCGGCTTTGCTAACACAACCCTGCCCTCAAGAAATATCCTGGGCTAGGTAACGTGAAACGAATTCAAATCAGGCCCTACTCTCAGGCAGAATCCTTTCAAGACCTCAGCGGTACTCACCCGCGTTTTAGAAAACAGCACATTCAAATGAAAAGATGCTCAGGATCAGTCATGATTAGAGCGTGCAAAGGAAGCCAGACGAGGTGTTCCCTGGCTGCAGTCCTCACAAACCCTAAAAGCGTACGTGCTCAAGAGGGCATGCCAAACAGAAAAGCCGACTATTGCTGTGGCTGGGATTGTAAATTGGTAACAGCCGGTACGAAGATCAGTAGGCAAGTTCCTTACCAGACTAAACACCGGAGGTACCACGAGATTCGGCAACCCCGCTGCAGGTCGTATAACCAGACACTAGCATCATTGGAAGGAAGCACTTGCACCCCAGCAGTCGTTGTGGTACCCTTTACCACAGCCAAGACACGCAAACGAACGAAATGTCCAGCGAGGGGTGAATGGAGAAAGGTGTCCTTCTACCTACACTCCCTCGACTACCACTCGTCCACAGAACCAAAGGAACTCATACTATTTGCAGCAGCATGGGTGGAGCAGTAGATGAGCTCACTAATTCTGGTAAATTAGAGGCAGCAAGACACATGTCGCAGGATATCTCTTATATGTGCAGTCTAAACAGGGATACAAGGGAAGCAGCATACAAAGGAAACACAGGTTCACAGAGGGAAGAAAGAAGCGTGGAGTTCCCAGAGGGGGAAATTGGAGACCGAGGAAGGCTGAAGTGGGAGGTTGGGATTCACAGAAACACACTTAACGTATCAGAAAGTGCTCCTCAAGGGCGACCCACCCGGAAGCACTGGGAACGCTGCAAAACATTCCTCAATCAACTAACAGGGCAAAGAATCCAAAACCCTACGGGTACAGCTACGTTTATAATTGCACCAAGCGGCTGCAGAACTCAAACACACACAACACTGTATATAAACTCTGCTGAGAGGGAAAAGGACTGTTCAACGACAAGCCAAGGAAGAGGTTAAGAAACGCCTAGTCTGTCACCTCAGACCTCTGTGACGTCGGCTGGTGTCACACCCCTGGAGCCTCAGCAGGCCTGGGTCCCACGGCTGGAGTATACTGCTGCTGAGGGAGCAAGGGAGGAGGACGTGCCACCTGACCAGCGGCCCCTCGGACCTCTACTGCCTATTCTCCCCTGCGTGGTACCACAATGTCCCGATCCAACCTGTCCCTCCTACAGGTAAGCAAAGCCTGGTGTACCCACATGATGGTGGAGCAGCTGAGCGGGAAGAGCTGTGAAGAAAGCGGATCTCCACGGCTCCTGCTAGGCAGGTTCCCACCTCCGGCACACTTCCTTGGAGTCGCCCCACCTGCGAACTACGGCACCCTCCGAGTTGCCCACTTGCAAGTCTCGCGATATGCCTGGGGTGGGGCAGTGCAGCTTAACGGGGAGGAGGCGAGGATACACAAGCCCTGGGGTGTGTGTTTAGCCACGTTCGACTCCCCATTTCCAATCCAACACCGGGAACCCCGCTAAGGCTTTTTTTCCCCAAGTTACCAGAGACGACACGGAGCAGTGCTGCCGCCTTGTGGCACACTGCCGTAACAACCTTACAAACTATGCCGAAGGGCTCCTATCATTCACAACGCCTGGGGCCTGCGGCTTTGCAAACACAACCCTGCCCTCAAGAAATATCCTGGGCTAGGGAACCTGAAACGAATTCAAATCAGGCCCTACTCTCAGGCAGAATCCTTTCAAGACCTCAGTGGTACTCACCCGCGTTTTAGAAAACAGCACATTCAAATGAAAAGATGCTCAGGATCAGTCATGATTAGAGCATGCAAAGGAAGCCAGACGACGTGTTCCCTGGCTTCAGTCCTCACAAACCGTAAGAGTGTACGTGCTCAAGAGGGCATGCCAAACACAGAAGCCGACTATTGCAGTGGCTGGGATTGTAAATTGGTAACAGCCGATACGAAGATCAGTAGGCACGTTCCTTACCAGACTAAACACCGGAGGTAGCACGAAGTTCGGCAACCCCGCTGCAGGTCGTATAACCAGAGAATAGCATCATTCGATGGAAGCACTTGCACCCCAGCGGTCCTTGTGGTACCCTTTACCACAGCCAAGACACGCAAACGAACGAAATGTCCAGCGAGGGGTGAATGGAGAAAGGTGTTCTTCTACCTACACTCCCTCGACTACCACTCGTCCACAGAACCAAAAGAACTCATACTATTTGCAGCAGCATGGGTGGAGCAGTAGATGAGCTCACTAATTCTGGTAAATTAGAGGCAGCAAGACACATGTCGCAGGATATCTCTTATATGTGCAGTCTAAATAGGGATACAAAGGAAGCAGCATACAAAGGAAACACACGTTCACAGAGGGAAGAAAGAAGCGTGGAGTTCCCAGAGGGGGAAACTGGAGACCGGGGAAGGCTGAAGTGGGAGGTTGCGATTCACAAAAACACACTTAACGTATCAAAAAGTGCTCCTCAAGGGCGACCCACCCGGAAGCACAGGGAACGCTACAAAACATTCCTCAATCAACTAACAGGGCAAAGACTCCGAAACCCTACGGGTACAGCTACGTTTTTAATTGCACCAAGCGGCTGCAGAACTCAAACACATGCAACACTGTATATAAACTCTGCTGAGAGGGAAAAGGACTGTTCAACGACAAGCCAAGGAAGGGGTTAAGAAACGCCTAGTCTGTCACCTCAGGCCTCTGTGACGTCGGCTGGTGTCACACCCCTGGAGCCTCAGCAGGCCTGGGTCACACGGCTGGAGTATGCTGCTGCTGAGGGAGCAAGGGAGGAGGACGTGCCACCTGACCAGCGGCCCCTCGGACCTCTACTGCCCATTCTCCCCTGCGTGGTACCACAATCTCACGATCCAACGTGGCCCTCCTACAGGTAAGCAAAGCCTGGTGTACCAACATGATGGTAGAGCAGCTGAGCGGGAAGAGCTGTGAAGAAACCGGATCTCCACGGCTCCTGCTAGGCAGGTCCCCACCTCCGGCCCACTTCCTTAGAGTCGCCCCGTCTGCGAACCACGGCACCCTCCGAGTAGCCCACTTGCAAGTCTCGCGATATGCCTGGGGTGGGAAAGTGCAGCTTAACGGGGAGGAGGCGAGGATACACAAGCCCTGGGGTGTGTGTTTAGCCACGTTCGACTCCCCATTTCCAATCCAACACCGGGAACCCCGCTAAGGCTTTCTTTCCCCAAGTTACCAGAGACGACACGGAGCAGTGCTGCCGCCTTGTGGCACTGCCGTAACAACCTTACAAACTGTGCCGAAGGGCTCCTATCATTCACAATGCCTATGGCCTGCGGCTTTGCAAACACAACCCTGCCCTCAAGAAATATCCTGGGCTAGGTAACCTGAAACGAATTCAAATCAGGCCCTACTCTCAGGCAGAATCCTTTCAAGACCTCAGTGGTACTCACCCGCGTTTTAGAAAACAGCACATTCAAATGAAGATGCTCAGGATCAGTCATGATTAGAGCGTGCAAAGGAAGCCAGACCAGGTGTTCCCTGGCTGCAGTCCTCACAAACCCTAAAAGCGTACGTGCTCAAGAGGGCATGCCAAACAGAGAAGCCGACTATTGCTGTGGCTGGGATTGTAAATTGGTAACAGCCGGTACGAAGATCAGTAGGCAAGTTCCTTACCATACTAAACACTGGAGGTACCACGAGATTCGGCAACCCCGCTGCAGGTCGTATAACCAGACACTAGCATCATTGGAAGGAAGCACTTGCACCCCAGCGGTCGTTGTGGTACCCTTTACCACAGCGAACACACGGAAACGAACGAAATGTCCAGCGAGGGGTGAATGGAGAAAGGTGTTCTTCTACCTACACTCCCTCGACTACCACTCGTCCACAGAACCAAAGGAACTCATACTATTTGCAGCAGCATGGGTGGAGCAGTAGATGAGCTCACTAATTCTGGTAAATTAGAGGCAGCAAGACACATGTCGCAGACTATCTCTTATATGTGCAGTCTAAATAGGGATAGAAAGGAAGCAGCATACAAAGGAAACACACGTTCACAGAGGGAAGAAAGAAGCGTGGAGTTCCCAGAGGGGGAATCTGGAGACCGGGGAAGGCTGAAGTGGGAGGTTGGGATTCACAGAAACACACTTAACGTATCAAAAAGTGCTCCTCAAGGGCGACCCACCCGGAAGCACAGGGAACGCTACAAAACATTCCTCAATCAACTAACAGGGCAAAGACTCCGAAACCCTACGGGTACAGCTACGTTTTTAATTGCACCAAGCGGCTGCAGAACTCAAACACACGCAACACTGTATATAAACTCTGCTGAAAGGGAAAAGGACTGTTCAACGACAAGCCAAGGAAGGGGTTAAGAAACGCCTAGTCTGTCACCTCAGGCCTCTGTGACGTCGGCTGGTGTCACACCCCTGGAGCCTCAGCAGGCCTGGGTCACACGGCTGGAGTATGCTGCTGCTGAGGGAGCAAGGGAGGAGGACGTGCCACCTGACCAGCGGGCCCTCGGACCTCTACATCCCATTCTCCCCTGCGTGGTACCACAATCTCCCGATCCAACGTGGCCCTCCTACAGGTAAGCAAAGCCTGGTGTACCCACATGATGGTAGAGCAGCTGAGCGGGAAGAGCTGTGAAGAAACCGGATCTCCACGGCTCCTGCTAGGCAGGTCCCCACCTCCGGCCCACGTCCTTAGAGTCGCCCCGTCTGCGAACCACGGCACCCTCCGAGTAGCCCACTTGCAAGTCTTGCGATATGCCTGGGGTGGGGCAGTGCAGCTTAACGGGGAGGAGGCGAGGATACACAAGCCCTGGGGTGTGTGTTTAGCCACGTTCGACTCCCCATTTCCAATCCAACACCGGGAACCCCGCTAAGGCTTTCTTTCCCCAAGTTACAAGAGACGACACGGAGTAGTGCTGCCGCCTTGTGGCGCACTGCCGGAACAACCTTACAAGCTGTGCCGAAGGGATCCTATCATTCACAAAGCCTGGGGCCTGCGGCTTTGCTAACACAACCCTGCCCTCAAGAAATATCCTGGGCTAGGTAACGTGAAACGAATTCAAATCAGGCCCTACTCTCAGGCAGAATCCTTTCAAGACCTCAGCGGTACTCACCCGCGTTTTAGAAAACAGCACATTCAAATGAAAAGATGCTCAGGATCAGTCATGATTAGAGCGTGCAAAGGAAGCCAGACGAGGTGTTCCCTGGCTGCAGTCCTCACAAACCCTAAAAGCGTACGTGCTCAAGAGGGCATGCCAAACAGAAAAGCCGACTATTGCTGTGGCTGGGATTGTAAATTGGTAACAGCCGGTACGAAGATCAGTAGGCAAGTTCCTTACCAGACTAAACACCGGAGGTACCACGAGATTCGGCAACCCCGCTGCAGGTCGTATAACCAGACACTAGCATCATTGGAAGGAAGCACTTGCACCCCAGCAGTCGTTGTGGTACCCTTTACCACAGCCAAGACACGCAAACGAACGAAATGTCCAGCGAGGGGTGAATGGAGAAAGGTGTCCTTCTACCTACACTCCCTCGACTACCACTCGTCCACAGAACCAAAGGAACTCATACTATTTGCAGCAGCATGGGTGGAGCAGTAGATGAGCTCACTAATTCTGGTAAATTAGAGGCAGCAAGACACATGTCGCAGGATATCTCTTATATGTGCAGTCTAAACAGGGATACAAGGGAAGCAGCATACAAAGGAAACACAGGTTCACAGAGGGAAGAAAGAAGCGTGGAGTTCCCAGAGGGGGAAATTGGAGACCGAGGAAGGCTGAAGTGGGAGGTTGGGATTCACAGAAACACACTTAACGTATCAGAAAGTGCTCCTCAAGGGCGACCCACCCGGAAGCACTGGGAACGCTGCAAAACATTCCTCAATCAACTAACAGGGCAAAGAATCCAAAACCCTACGGGTACAGCTACGTTTATAATTGCACCAAGCGGCTGCAGAACTCAAACACACACAACACTGTATATAAACTCTGCTGAGAGGGAAAAGGACTGTTCAACGACAAGCCAAGGAAGAGGTTAAGAAACGCCTAGTCTGTCACCTCAGACCTCTGTGACGTCGGCTGGTGTCACACCCCTGGAGCCTCAGCAGGCCTGGGTCCCACGGCTGGAGTATACTGCTGCTGAGGGAGCAAGGGAGGAGGACGTGCCACCTGACCAGCGGCCCCTCGGACCTCTACTGCCCATTCTCCCCTGCGTGGTACCACAATGTCCCGATCCAACCTGTCCCTCCTACAGGTAAGCAAAGCCTGGTGTACCCACATGATGGTGGAGCAGCTGAGCGGGAAGAGCTGTGAAGAAAGCGGATCTCCACGGCTCCTGCTAGGCAGGTTCCCACCTCCGGCACACTTCCTTGGAGTCGCCCCACCTGCGAACTACGGCACCCTCCGAGTTGCCCACTTGCAAGTCTCGCGATATGCCTGAGGTGGGGCAGTGCAGCTTAACGGGGAGGAGGCGAGGATACACAAGCCCTGGGGTGTGTGTTTAGCCACGTTCGACTCCCCATTTCCAATCCAACACCGGGAACCCCGCTAAGGCTTTTTTTCCCCAAGTTACCAGAGACGACACGGAGCAGTGCTGCCGCCTTGTGGCACACTGCCGTAACAACCTTACAAACTATGCCGAAGGGCTCCTATCATTCACAACGCCTGGGGCCTGCGGCTTTGCAAACACAACCCTGCCCTCAAGAAATATCCTGGGCTAGGGAACCTGAAACGAATTCAAATCAGGCCCTACTCTCAGGCAGAATCCTTTCAAGACCTCAGTGGTACTCACCCGCGTTTTAGAAAACAGCACATTCAAATGAAAAGATGCTCAGGATCAGTCATGATTAGAGCATGCAAAGGAAGCCAGACGACGTGTTCCCTGGCTTCAGTCCTCACAAACCGTAAGAGTGTACGTGCTCAAGAGGGCATGCCAAACACAGAAGCCGACTATTGCAGTGGCTGGGATTGTAAATTGGTAACAGCCGATACGAAGATCAGTAGGCACGTTCCTTACCAGACTAAACACCGGAGGTAGCACGAAGTTCGGCAACCCCGCTGCAGGTCGTATAACCAGAGAATAGCATCATTCGATGGAAGCACTTGCACCCCAGCGGTCCTTGTGGTACCCTTTACCACAGCCAAGACACGCAAACGAACGAAATGTCCAGCGAGGGGTGAATGGAGAAAGGTGTTCTTCTACCTACACTCCCTCGACTACCACTCGTCCACAGAACCAAAAGAACTCATACTATTTGCAGCAGCATGGGTGGAGCAGTAGATGAGCTCACTAATTCTGGTAAATTAGAGGCAGCAAGACACATGTCGCAGGATATCTCTTATATGTGCAGTCTAAATAGGGATACAAAGGAAGCAGCATACAAAGGAAACACACGTTCACAGAGGGAAGAAAGAAGCGTGGAGTTCCCAGAGGGGGAAACTGGAGACCGGGGAAGGCTGAAGTGGGAGGTTGCGATTCACAAAAACACACTTAACGTATAAAAAAGTGCTCCTCAAGGGCGACCCACCCGGAAGCACAGGGAACGCTACAAAACATTCCTCAATCAACTAACAGGGCAAAGACTCCGAAACCCTACGGGTACAGCTACGTTTTTAATTGCACCAAGCGGCTGCAGAACTCAAACACATGCAACACTGTATATAAACTCTGCTGAGAGGGAAAAGGACTGTTCAACGACAAGCCAAGGAAGGGGTTAAGAAACGCCTAGTCTGTCACCTCAGGCCTCTGTGACGTCGGCTGGTGTCACACCCCTGGAGCCTCAGCAGGCCTGGGTCACACGGCTGGAGTATGCTGCTGCTGAGGGAGCAAGGGAGGAGGACGTGCCACCTGACCAGCGGCCCCTCGGACCTCTACTGCCCATTCTCCCCTGCGTGGTACCACAATCTCCCGATCCAACGTGGCCCTCCTACAGGTAAGCAAAGCCTGGTGTACCAACATGATGGTAGAGCAGCTGAGCGGGAAGAGCTGTGAAGAAACCGGATCTCCACGGCTCCTGCTAGGCAGGTCCCCACCTCCGGCCCACTTCCTTAGAGTCGCCCCGTCTGCGAACCACGGCACCCTCCGAGTAGCCCACTTGCAAGTCTCGCGATATGCCTGGGGTGGGAAAGTGCGGCTTAACGGGGAGGAGGCGAGGATACACAAGCCCTGGGGTGTGTGTTTAGCCACGTTCGACTCCCCATTTCCAATCCAACACCGGGAACCCCGCTAAGGGTTTCTTTCCCCAAGTTACCAGAGACGACACGGAGCAGTGCTGCCGCCTTGTGGCACACTGCCGTAACAACCTTACAAACTGTGCCGAAGGGCTCCTATCATTCACAACGCCTGCGGCCTGCGGCTTTGCAAACACAACCCTGCCCTCAAGAAATATCCTGGGCTAGGGAACCTGAAACGAATTCAAATCAGGCCCTACTCTCAGGCAGAATCCTTTCAAGACCTCAGTGGTACTCACCCGCGTTTTAGAAAACAGCACATTCAAATGAAAAGATGCTCACGATCAGTCATGATTAGAGCGTGCAAAGGAAGCCAGACGACGTGTTCCCTGGCTTCAGTCCTCACAAACCGTAAGAGTGTACGTGCTCAAGAGGGCATGCCAAACACAGAAGCCGACTATTGCAGTGGCTGGGATTGTAAATTGGTAACAGCCGATACGAAGATCAGTAGGCACGTTCCTTACCAGACTAAACACCGGAGGTAGCACGAAGTTCGGCAACCCCGCTGCAGGTCGTATAACCAGAGAATAGCATCATTCGATGGAAGCACTTGCACCCCAGCGTTCCTTGTGGTACCCTTTACCACAGCCAAGACACGCAAACGAACGAAATGTCCAGCGAGGGGTGAATGGAGAAAGGTGTTCTTCTACCTACACTCCCTCGACTACCACTCGTCCACAGAACCAAAGGAACTCATACTATTTGCAGCAGCATGGGTGGAGCAGTAGATGAGCTCACTAATTCTGGTAAATTAGAGGCAGCAAGACACATGTCGCAGGATATCTCTTGTATGTGCAGTCTAAACAGGGATACAAAGGAAGCAGCATACAAAGGAAACACACGTTCACAGAGGGAAGAAAGAAGCGTGGAGTTCCCAGAGGGGGAAACTGGAGACCGGGGAAGGCTGAAGTGGGAGGTTGGGATTCACAGAAACACACTTAACGTATCACAAAGTGCTCCTCAAGGGCGACCCACCCGGAAGCACAGGGAACGCTACAAAACATTCCTCAATCAACAGGGCAAAGACTCCGAAACCCTACGGGTACAGCTACGTTTTTAATTGCACCAAGCGGCTGCAGAACTCAAACACACGCAACACTGTATATAAACTCTGCTGAGAGGGAAAAGGACTGTTCAACGACAAGCCAAGGAAGGGGTTAAGAAACGCCTAGTCTGTCACCTCAGGCCTCTGTGACGTCGGCTGGTGTCACACCCCTGGAGCCTCAGCAGGCCTGGGTCCCACGGCTGGAGTATGCTGCTGCTGAGGGAGCAAGGGAGGAGGACGTGCCACCTGACCAGCGGCCCCTCGGACCTCTACTGCCCATTCTCCCCTGCGTGGTACCACAATGTCCCGATCCAACGTGGCCCTCCTACAGGTAAGCAAAGCCTGGTGTACCCACATGATGGTGGAGCAGCTGAGCGGGAAGAGCTGTGAAGAAAGCGGATCTCCACGGCTCCTGCTAGGCAGGTCCCCACCTCCGGCCCACTTCCTTAGAGTCGCCCCGTCTGCGAACCACGGCACCCTCCGAGTAGCCCACTTGCAAGTCTCGCGATATGCCTGAGGTGGGGCAGTGCAGCTTAACGGGGAGGAGGCGAGGATACACAAGCCCTGGGGTGTGTGTTTAGCCACGTTCGACTCCCCATTTCCAATCCAACACCGGGAACCCCGCTAAGGCTTTCTTTCCCCAAGTTACCAGAGACGACACGGAGCAGTGCTGCCGCCTTGTGGCACTGCCGTAACAACCTTACAAACTGTGCCGAAGGGCTCCTATCATTCACAATGCCTATGGCCTGCGGCTTTGCAAACACAACCCTGCCCTCAAGAAATATCCTGGGCTAGGTAACCTGAAACGAATTCAAATCAGGCCCTACTCTCAGGCAGAATCCTTTCAAGACCTCAGTGGTACTCACCCGCGTTTTAGAAAACAGCACATTCAAATGAAGATGCTCAGGATCAGTCATGATTAGAGCGTGCAAAGGAAGCCAGACCAGGTGTTCCCCGGCTGCAGTCCTCACAAACCCTAAAAGAGTACGTGCTCAAGAGGGCATGCCAAACAGGGAAGCCGACTATTGCTGTGGCTGGGATTGTAAATTGGTAACAGCCGGTACGAAGATCAGTAGGCAAGTTCCTTACCAGACTAAACACCGAAGGTACCACGAGATTCGGCAACCCCGCTGCAGGTCGTATAACCAGACACTAGCATCATTGGAAGGAAGCACTTGCACCCCAGCGGTCGTTGTGGTACCCTTTACCAAAGCCAAGACACGCAAACGAACGAAATGTCCAGCGAGGGGTGAATGGAGAAAGGTGTTCTTCTACCTACACTCCCTCGACTACCACTCGTCCACAGAACCAAAGGAACTCATACTATTTGCAGCAGCATGGGTGGAGCAGTAGATGAGCTCACTAATTCTGGTAAATTAGAGGCAGCAAGACACATGTCGCAGGATATCTCTTATATGTGCAGTCTAAACAGGGATACAAAGGAAGCAGCATACAAAGGAAACACACGTTCACAGAGGGAAGAAAGAAGCGTGGAGTTCCCAGAGGGGGAAACTGGAGACCGGGGAAGGCTGAAGTGGGAGGTTGGCATTCACAGAAACACACTTAACGTATCAAAAAGTGCTCCTCAAGGGCGACCCACCCGGAAGCACAGGGAACGCTACAAAACATTCCTCAATCAACAGGGCAAAGACTCCGAAACCCTACGGGTACAGCTACGTTTATAACTGCACCAAGCGGCTGCAGAACTCAAACACACGCAACACTGTATATAAGCTCTGCTGAGAGGGAAAAGGACTGTTCAACGACAAGCCAAGGAAGGGGTTAAGAAACGCCTAGTCTGTCACCTCAGGCCTCTGTGACGTCGGCTGGTGTCACACCCCTGGAGCCTCAGCAGGCCTGGGTCACACGGCTGGAGTATGCTGCTGCTGAGGGAGCAAGGGAGGAGGACGTGCCACCTGACCAGCGTCCCCTCGGACCTCTACTGCCCATTCTCCCTGCGTGGTACCACAATGTCCCGATCCAACGTGGCCCTCCTACAGGTAAGCAAAGCCTGGTGTACCAACATGATGGTAGAGCAGCTGAGCGGGAAGAGCTGTGAAGAAACCGGATCTCCACGGCTCCTGCTAGGCAGGTCCCCACCTCCGGCCCACTTCCTTAGAGTCGCCCCGTCTGCGAACCACGGCACCCTCCGAGTAGCCCACTTGCAAGTCTCGCGATATGCCTGGGGTGGGAAAGTACAGCTTAACGGGGAGGAGGCGAGGATACACAAGCCCTGGGGTGTGTGTTTAGCCACGTTCGACTCCCCATTTCCAATCCAACACCGGGAACCCCGCTAAGGCTTTCTTTCCCCAAGTTACCAGAGACGACACGGAGCAGTGCTGCCGCCTTGTGGCGCACTGCCGTAACAACCTTACAAACTGTGCCGAAGGGCTCCTATCATTCACAAAGCCTGGGTCCTGCGGCTTTGCAAACACAACCCTGCCCTCAAGAAATATCCTGGGCTAGGTAACCTGAAACGAATTCAAATCAGGCCCTACTCTCAGGCAGAATCCTTTCAAGACCTCAGTGGTACTCACCCGCGTTTTAGAAAACAGCACATTCAAATGAAGATGCTCAGGATCAGTCATGATTAGAGCGTGCAAAGGAAGCCAGACCAGGTGTTCCCTGGCTGCAGTCCTCACAAACCCTAAAAGCGTACGTGCTCAAGAGGGCATGCCAAACAGAGAAGCCGACTATTGCTGTGGCTGGGATTGTAAATTGGTAACAGCCGGTACGAAGATCAGTAGGCAAGTTCCTTACCATACTAAACACTGGAGGTACCACGAGATTCGGCAACCCCGCTGCAGGTCGTATAACCAGACACTAGCATCATTGGAAGGAAGCACTTGCACCCCAGCGGTCGTTGTGGTACCCTTTACCACAGCGAACACACGGAAACGAACGAAATGTCCAGCGAGGGGTGAATGGAGAAAGGTGTTCTTCTACCTACACTCCCTCGACTACCACTCGTCCACAGAACCAAAGGAACTCATACTATTTGCAGCAGCATGGGTGGAGCAGTAGATGAGCTCACTAATTCTGGTAAATTAGAGGCAGCAAGACACATGTCGCAGACTATCTCTTATATGTGCAGTCTAAATAGGGATAGAAAGGAAGCAGCATACAAAGGAAACACACGTTCACAGAGGGAAGAAAGAAGCGTGGAGTTCCCAGAGGGGGAAACTGGAGACCGGGGAAGGCTGAAGTGGGAGGTTGGGATTCACAGAAACACACTTAACGTATCAAAAAGTGCTCCTCAAGGGCGACCCACCCGGAAGCACAGGGAACGCTACAAAACATTCCTCAATCAACTAACAGGGCAAAGACTCCGAAACCCTACGGGTACAGCTACGTTTTTAATTGCACCAAGCGGCTGCAGAACTCAAACACACGCAACACTGTATATAAACTCTGCTGAAAGGGAAAAGGACTGTTCAACGACAAGCCAAGGAAGGGGTTAAGAAACGCCTAGTCTGTCACCTCAGGCCTCTGTGACGTCGGCTGGTGTCACACCCCTGGAGCCTCAGCAGGCCTGGGTCACACGGCTGGAGTATGCTGCTGCTGAGGGAGCAAGGGAGGAGGACGTGCCACCTGACCAGCGGGCCCTCGGACCTCTACATCCCATTCTCCCCTGCGTGGTACCACAATCTCCCGATCCAACGTGGCCCTCCTACAGGTAAGCAAAGCCTGGTGTACCCACATGATGGTAGAGCAGCTGAGCGGGAAGAGCTGTGAAGAAACCGGATCTCCACGGCTCCTGCTAGGCAGGTCCCCACCTCCGGCCCACGTCCTTAGAGTCGCCCCGTCTGCGAACCACGGCACCCTCCGAGTAGCCCACTTGCAAGTCTTGCGATATGCCTGGGGTGGGAAAGTGCAGCTTAACGGGGAGGAGGCGAGGATACACAAGCCCTGGGGTGTGTGTTTAGCCACGTTCGACTCCCCATTTCCAATCCAACACCGGGAACCCCGCTAAGGCTTTCTTTCCCCAAGTTACAAGAGACGACACGGAGTAGTGCTGCCGCCTTGTGGCGCACTGCCGGAACAACCTTACAAGCTGTGCCGAAGGGATCCTATCATTCACAAAGCCTGGGGCCTGCGGCTTTGCTAACACAACCCTGCCCTCAAGAAATATCCTGGGCTAGGTAACGTGAAACGAATTCAAATCAGGCCCTACTCTCAGGCAGAATCCTTTCAAGACCTCAGCGGTACTCACCCGCGTTTTAGAAAACAGCACATTCAAATGAAAAGATGCTCAGGATCAGTCATGATTAGAGCGTGCAAAGGAAGCCAGACGAGGTGTTCCCTGGCTGCAGTCCTCACAAACCCTAAAAGCGTACGTGCTCAAGAGGGCATGCCAAACAGAAAAGCCGACTATTGCTGTGGCTGGGATTGTAAATTGGTAACAGCCGGTACGAAGATCAGTAGGCAAGTTCCTTACCAGACTAAACACCGGAGGTACCACGAGATTCGGCAACCCCGCTGCAGGTCGTATAACCAGACACTAGCATCATTGGAAGGAAGCACTTGCACCCCAGCAGTCGTTGTGGTACCCTTTACCACAGCCAAGACACGCAAACGAACGAAATGTCCAGCGAGGGGTGAATGGAGAAAGGTGTCCTTCTACCTACACTCCCTCGACTACCACTCGTCCACAGAACCAAAGGAACTCATACTATTTGCAGCAGCATGGGTGGAGCAGTAGATGAGCTCACTAATTCTGGTAAATTAGAGGCAGCAAGACACATGTCGCAGGATATCTCTTATATGTGCAGTCTAAACAGGGATACAAGGGAAGCAGCATACAAAGGAAACACAGGTTCACAGAGGGAAGAAAGAAGCGTGGAGTTCCCAGAGGGGGAAATTGGAGACCGAGGAAGGCTGAAGTGGGAGGTTGGGATTCACAGAAACACACTTAACGTATCAGAAAGTGCTCCTCAAGGGCGACCCACCCGGAAGCACTGGGAACGCTGCAAAACATTCCTCAATCAACTAACAGGGCAAAGAATCCAAAACCCTACGGGTACAGCTACGTTTATAATTGCACCAAGCGGCTGCAGAACTCAAACACACACAACACTGTATATAAACTCTGCTGAGAGGGAAAAGGACTGTTCAACGACAAGCCAAGGAAGAGGTTAAGAAACGCCTAGTCTGTCACCTCAGACCTCTGTGACGTCGGCTGGTGTCACACCCCTGGAGCCTCAGCAGGCCTGGGTCCCACGGCTGGAGTATACTGCTGCTGAGGGAGCAAGGGAGGAGGACGTGCCACCTGACCAGCGGCCCCTCGGACCTCTACTGCCTATTCTCCCCTGCGTGGTACCACAATGTCCCGATCCAACCTGTCCCTCCTACAGGTAAGCAAAGCCTGGTGTACCCACATGATGGTGGAGCAGCTGAGCGGGAAGAGCTGTGAAGAAAGCGGATCTCCACGGCTCCTGCTAGGCAGGTTCCCACCTCCGGCACACTTCCTTGGAGTCGCGCCACCTGCGAACTACGGCACCCTCCGAGTTGCCCACTTGCAAGTCTCGCGATATGCCTGGGGTGGGGCAGTGCAGCTTAACGGGGAGGAGGCGAGGATACACAAGCCCTGGGGTGTGTGTTTAGCCACGTTCGACTCCCCATTTCCAATCCAACACCGGGAACCCCGCTAAGGCTTTTTTTCCCCAAGTTACCAGAGACGACACGGAGCAGTGCTGCCGCCTTGTGGCACACTGCCGTAACAACCTTACAAACTATGCCGAAGGGCTCCTATCATTCACAACGCCTGGGGCCTGCGGCTTTGCAAACACAACCCTGCCCTCAAGAAATATCCTGGGCTAGGGAACCTGAAACGAATTCAAATCAGGCCCTACTCTCAGGCAGAATCCTTTCAAGACCTCAGTGGTACTCACCCGCGTTTTAGAAAACAGCACATTCAAATGAAAAGATGCTCAGGATCAGTCATGATTAGAGCATGCAAAGGAAGCCAGACGACGTGTTCCCTGGCTTCAGTCCTCACAAACCGTAAGAGTGTACGTGCTCAAGAGGGCATGCCAAACACAGAAGCCGACTATTGCAGTGGCTGGGATTGTAAATTGGTAACAGCCGGTACGAAGATCAGTAGGCAAGTTCCTTACCAGACTAAACACCGAAGGTACCACGAGATTCGGCAACCCCGCTGCAGGTCGTATAACCAGACACTAGCATCATTGGAAGGAAGCACTTGCACCCCAGCGGTCGTTGTGGTACCCTTTACCAAAGCCAAGACACGCAAACGAACGAAATGTCCAGCGAGGGGTGAATGGAGAAAGGTGTTCTTCTACCTACACTCCCTCGACTACCACTCGTCCACAGAACCAAAGGAACTCATACTATTTGCAGCAGCATGGGTGGAGCAGTAGATGAGCTCACTAATTCTGGTAAATTAGAGGCAGCAAGACACATGTCGCAGGATATCTCTTATATGTGCAGTCTAAACAGGGATACAAAGGAAGCAGCATACAAAGGAAACACACGTTCACAGAGGGAAGAAAGAAGCGTGGAGTTCCCAGAGGGGGAAACTGGAGACCGGGGAAGGCTGAAGTGGGAGGTTGGCATTCACAGAAACACACTTAACGTATCAAAAAGTGCTCCTCAAGGGCGACCCACCCGGAAGCACAGGGAACGCTACAAAACATTCCTCAATCAACAGGGCAAAGACTCCGAAACCCTACGGGTACAGCTACGTTTATAACTGCACCAAGCGGCTGCAGAACTCAAACACACGCAACACTGTATATAAGCTCTGCTGAGAGGGAAAAGGACTGTTCAACGACAAGCCAAGGAAGGGGTTAAGAAACGCCTAGTCTGTCACCTCAGGCCTCTGTGACGTCGGCTGGTGTCACACCCCTGGAGCCTCAGCAGGCCTGGGTCACACGGCTGGAGTATGCTGCTGCTGAGGGAGCAAGGGAGGAGGACGTGCCACCTGACCAGCGGCCCCTCGGACCTCTACTGCCCATTCTCCCTGCGTGGTACCACAATGTCCCGATCCAACGTGGCCCTCCTACAGGTAAGCAAAGCCTGGTGTACCAACATGATGGTAGAGCAGCTGAGCGGGAAGAGCTGTGAAGAAACCGGATCTCCACGGCTCCTGCTAGGCAGGTCCCCACCTCCGGCCCACTTCCTTAGAGTCGCCCCGTCTGCGAACCACGGCACCCTCCGAGTAGCCCACTTGCAAGTCTCGCGATATGCCTGGGGTGGGAAAGTACAGCTTAACGGGGAGGAGGCGAGGATACACAAGCCCTGGGGTGTGTGTTTAGCCACGTTCGACTCCCCATTTCCAATCCAACACCGGGAACCCCGCTAAGGCTTTCTTTCCCCAAGTTACCAGAGACGACACGGAGCAGTGCTGCCGCCTTGTGGCGCACTGCCGTAACAACCTTACAAACTGTGCCGAAGGGCTCCTATCATTCACAAAGCCTGGGTCCTGCGGCTTTGCAAACACAACCCTGCCCTCAAGAAATATCCTGGGCTAGGGAACCTGAAACGAATTCAAATCAGGCCCTACTCTCAGGCAGAATCCTTTCAAGACCTCAGTGGTACTCACCCGCGTTTTAGAAAGCAGCACATTCAAATGAAGATGCTCAGGATCAGTCATGATTAGAGCGTGCAAAGGAAGCCAGACCAGGTGTTCCCTGGCTGCAGTCCTCACAAACCCTAAAAGCGTACGTGCTCAAGAGGGCATGCCAAACAGAGAAGCCGACTATTGCTGTGGCTGGGATTGTAAATTGGTAACAGCCGGTACGAAGATCAGTAGGCAAGTTCCTTACCATACTAAACACTGGAGGTACCACGAGATTCGGCAACCCCGCTGCAGGTCGTATAACCAGACACTAGCATCATTGGAAGGAAGCACTTGCACCCCAGCGGTCGTTGTGGTACCCTTTACCACAGCGAACACACGGAAACGAACGAAATGTCCAGCGAGGGGTGAATGGAGAAAGGTGTTCTTCTACCTACACTCCCTCGACTACCACTCGTCCACAGAACCAAAGGAACTCATACTATTTGCAGCAGCATGGGTGGAGCAGTAGATGAGCTCACTAATTCTGGTAAATTAGAGGCAGCAAGACACATGTCGCAGACTATCTCTTATATGTGCAGTCTAAATAGGGATAGAAAGGAAGCAGCATACAAAGGAAACACACGTTCACAGAGGGAAGAAAGAAGCGTGGAGTTCCCAGAGGGGGAAACTGGAGACCGGGGAAGGCTGAAGTGGGAGGTTGGGATTCACAGAAACACACTTAACGTATCAAAAAGTGCTCCTCAAGGGCGACCCACCCGGAAGCACAGGGAACGCTACAAAACATTCCTCAATCAACTAACAGGGCAAAGACTCCGAAACCCTACGGGTACAGCTACGTTTTTAATTGCACCAAGCGGCTGCAGAACTCAAACACACGCAACACTGTATATAAACTCTGCTGAAAGGGAAAAGGACTGTTCAACGACAAGCCAAGGAAGGGGTTAAGAAACGCCTAGTCTGTCACCTCAGGCCTCTGTGACGTCGGCTGGTGTCACACCCCTGGAGCCTCAGCAGGCCTGGGTCACACGGCTGGAGTATGCTGCTGCTGAGGGAGCAAGGGAGGAGGACGTGCCACCTGACCAGCGGGCCCTCGGACCTCTACATCCCATTCTCCCCTGCGTGGTACCACAATCTCCCGATCCAACGTGGCCCTCCTACAGGTAAGCAAAGCCTGGTGTACCCACATGATGGTAGAGCAGCTGAGCGGGAAGAGCTGTGAAGAAACCGGATCTCCACGGCTCCTGCTAGGCAGGTCCCCACCTCCGGCCCACGTCCTTAGAGTCGCCCCGTCTGCGAACCACGGCACCCTCCGAGTAGCCCACTTGCAAGTCTTGCGATATGCCTGGGGTGGGAAAGTGCAGCTTAACGGGGAGGAGGCGAGGATACACAAGCCCTGGGGTGTGTGTTTAGCCACGTTCGACTCCCCATTTCCAATCCAACACCGGGAACCCCGCTAAGGCTTTCTTTCCCCAAGTTACAAGAGACGACACGGAGTAGTGCTGCCGCCTTGTGGCGCACTGCCGGAACAACCTTACAAGCTGTGCCGAAGGGATCCTATCATTCACAAAGCCTGGGGCCTGCGGCTTTGCTAACACAACCCTGCCCTCAAGAAATATCCTGGGCTAGGTAACGTGAAACGAATTCAAATCAGGCCCTACTCTCAGGCAGAATCCTTTCAAGACCTCAGTGGTACTCACCCGCGTTTTAGAAAACAGCACATTCAAATGAAAAGATGCTCAGGATCAGTCATGATTAGAGCGTGCAAAGGAAGCCAGACGAGGTGTTCCCTGGCTGCAGTCCTCACAAACCCTAAAAGCGTACGTGCTCAAGAGGGCATGCCAAACAGAAAAGCCGACTATTGCTGTGGCTGGGATTGTAAATTGGTAACAGCCGGTACGAAGATCAGTAGGCAAGTTCCTTACCAGACTAAACACCGGAGGTACCACGAGATTCGGCAACCCCGCTGCAGGTCGTATAACCAGACACTAGCATCATTGGAAGGAAGCACTTGCACCCCAGCAGTCGTTGTGGTACCCTTTACCACAGCCAAGACACGCAAACGAACGAAATGTCCAGCGAGGGGTGAATGGAGAAAGGTGTCCTTCTACCTACACTCCCTCGACTACCACTCGTCCACAGAACCAAAGGAACTCATACTATTTGCAGCAGCATGGGTGGAGCAGTAGATGAGCTCACTAATTCTGGTAAATTAGAGGCAGCAAGACACATGTCGCAGGATATCTCTTATATGTGCAGTCTAAACAGGGATACAAGGGAAGCAGCATACAAAGGAAACACAGGTTCACAGAGGGAAGAAAGAAGCGTGGAGTTCCCAGAGGGGGAAATTGGAGACCGAGGAAGGCTGAAGTGGGAGGTTGGGATTCACAGAAACACACTTAACGTATCAGAAAGTGCTCCTCAAGGGCGACCCACCCGGAAGCACTGGGAACGCTGCAAAACATTCCTCAATCAACTAACAGGGCAAAGAATCCAAAACCCTACGGGTACAGCTACGTTTATAATTGCACCAAGCGGCTGCAGAACTCAAACACACACAACACTGTATATAAACTCTGCTGAGAGGGAAAAGGACTGTTCAACGACAAGCCAAGGAAGAGGTTAAGAAACGCCTAGTCTGTCACCTCAGACCTCTGTGACGTCGGCTGGTGTCACACCCCTGGAGCCTCAGCAGGCCTGGGTCCCACGGCTGGAGTATACTGCTGCTGAGGGAGCAAGGGAGGAGGACGTGCCACCTGACCAGCGGCCCCTCGGACCTCTACTGCCCATTCTCCCCTGCGTGGTACCACAATGTCCCGATCCAACCTGTCCCTCCTACAGGTAAGCAAAGCCTGGTGTACCCACATGATGGTGGAGCAGCTGAGCGGGAAGAGCTGTGAAGAAAGCGGATCTCCACGGCTCCTGCTAGGCAGGTTCCCACCTCCGGCACACTTCCTTGGAGTCGCCCCACCTGCGAACTACGGCACCCTCCGAGTTGCCCACTTGCAAGTCTCGCGATATGCCTGGGGTGGGGCAGTGCAGCTTAACGGGGAGGAGGCGAGGATACACAAGCCCTGGGGTGTGTGTTTAGCCACGTTCGACTCCCCATTTCCAATCCAACACCGGGAACCCCGCTAAGGCTTTTTTTCCCCAAGTTACCAGAGACGACACGGAGCAGTGCTGCCGCCTTGTGGCGCACTGCCGGAACAACCTTACAAGCTGTGCCGAAGGGATCCTATCATTCACAAAGCCTGGGGCCTGCGGCTTTGCTAACACAACCCTGCCCTCACGAAATATCCTGGGCTAGGTAACCTGAAACGAATTCAAATCAGGCCCTACTCTCAGGCAGAATCCTTTCAAGACCTCAGTGGTACTCACCCGCGTTTTAGAAAACAGCACATTCAAATGAAGATGCTCAGGATCAGTCATGATTAGAGCGTGCAAAGGAAGCCAGACGACGTGTTCCCTGACTTCAGTCCTCACAAACCCTAAGAGTGTACGTGCTCAAGAGGGCATGCCAAACAGAGAAGCCGACTATTGCAGTGGCTGGGATTGTAAATTGGTAACAGCCGATACGAAGATCAGTAGGCACGTTCCTTACCAGACTAAACACCGGAGGTAGCACGAGGTTCGGCAACCCCGCTGCAGGTCGTATAACCACATACTAGCATCATTCGAAGGAAGCACTTGCACCCCAGCGGTCGTTGTGGTACCCTTTACCACAGCCAAGACACGCAAACGAACGAAATGTCCAGCGAGGGGTGAATGGAGAAAGGTGTTCTTCTACCTACACTCCCTCGACTACCACTCGTCCACAGAACCAAAGGAACTCATACTATTTGCAGCAGCATGGGTGGAGCAGTAGATGAGCTCACTAATTCTGGTAAATTAGAGGCAGCAAGACACATGTCGCAGGATATCTCTTGTATGTGCAGTCTAAACAGGGATACAAAGGAAGCAGCATACAAAGGAAACACAGGTTCACAGAGGGAAGAAAGAAGCGTGGAGTTCCCAGAGGGGGAAACTGGAGACCGGGGAAGGGTGAAGTGGGAGGTTGGCATTCACAGAAACACACTTAACGTATCACAAAGTGCTCCTCAAGGGCGACCCCCCGGAAGCACAGGGAACGCTGCAAAACATTCCTCAATCAACTAACAGGGCAAAGAATCCGAAACCCTACGGGTACAGCTACGTTTATAACTGCACCAAACGGCTGCAGAACTCAAACACACGCAACACTGTATATAAGCTCTGCTGAGAGGGAAAAGGACTGTTCAACGACAAGCCAAGGAAGGGGTTAAGAAACGCCTAGTCTGTCACCTCAGGCCTCTGTGACGTCGGCTGGTGTCACACCCCTGGAGCCTCAGCAGGCCTGGGTCCCACGGCTGGAGTATGCTGCTGCTGAGGGAGCAAGGGAGGAGGACGTGCCACCTGACCAGCGGCCCCTCGGACCTCTACTGCCCATTCTCCCCTGCGTGGTACCACAATGTCCCGATCCAACGTGGCCCTCCTACAGGTAAGCAAAGCCTGGTGTACCCACATGATGGTGGAGCAGCTGAGCGGGAAGAGCTGTGAAGAAACCGGATCTCCACGGCTCCTGCTAGGCAGGTTCCCACCTCCGGCACACTTCCTTGGAGTCGCCCCACCTGCGAACCACGGCACCCTCCGAGTAGCCCACTTGCAAGTCTCGCGATATGCCTGGGGTGGGGCAGTGCAGCTTAACGGGGAGGAGGCGAGGATACACAAGCCCTGGGGTGTGTGTTTAGCCACGTTCGACTCCCCATTTCCAATCCAACACCGGGAACCCCGCTAAGGCTTTCTTTCCCCAAGTTACCAGAGACGACACGGAGCAGTGCTGCCGCCTTGTGGCACACTGCCGTAACAACCTTACAAACTGTGCCGAAGGGCTCCTATCATTCACAATGCCTATGGCCTGCGGCTTTGCAAACACAACCCTGCCCTCAAGAAATATCCTAGGCTAGGTAACCTGAAACGAATTCAAATCAGGCCCTACTCTCAGGCAGAATCCTTTCAAGACCTCAGTGGTACTCACCCGCGTTTTAGAAAACAGCACATTCAAATGAAAAGATGCTCAGGATCTGTCATGATTAGAGCGTGCAAAGGAAGCCAGACGAGGTGTTCCCTGGCTGCAGTCCTCACAAACCCTAAAAGCGTACGTGCTCAAGAGGGCATGCCAAACAGAAAAGCCGACTATTGCTGTGGCTGGGATTGTAAATTGGTAACAGCCGGTACGAAGATCAGTAGGCAAGTTCCTTACCAGACTAAACACCGGAGGTACCACGAGATTCGGCAACCCCGCTGCAGGTCGTATAACCAGACACTAGCATCATTGGAAGGAAGCACTTGCACCCCAGCGGTCGTTGTGGTACCCTTTACCAAAGCCAAGACACGCAAACGAACGAAATGTCCAGCGAGGGGTGAATGGAGAAAGGTGTTCTTCTACCTACACTCCCTCGACTACCACTCGTCCACAGAACCAAAAGAACTCATACTATTTGCAGCAGCATGGGTGGAGCAGTAGATGAGCTCACTAATTCTGGTAAATTAGAGGCAGCAAGACACATGTCGCAGGATATCTCTTATATGTGCAGTCTAAATAGGGATACAAAGGAAGCAGCATACAAAGGAAACACACGTTCACAGAGGGAAGAAAGAAGCGTGGAGTTCCCAGAGGGGGAAACTGGAGACCGGGGAAGGCTGAAGTGGGAGGTTGCGATTCACAAAAACACACTTAACGTATCAAAAAGTGCTCCTCAAGGGCGACCCACCCGGAAGCACAGGGAACGCTACAAGACATTCCTCAATCAACTAACAGGGCAAAGACTCCGAAACCCTACGGGTACAGCTACGTTTTTAATTGCACCAAGCGGCTGCAGAACTCAAACACATGCAACACTGTATATAAACTCTGCTGAGAGGGAAAAGGACTGTTCAACGACAAGCCAAGGAAGGGGTTAAGAAACGCCTAGTCTGTCACCTCAGGCCTCTGTGACGTCGGCTGGTGTCACACCCCTGGAGCCTCAGCAGGCCTGGGTCACACGGCTGGAGTATGCTGCTGCTGAGGGAGCAAGGGAGGAGGACGTGCCACCTGACCAGCGGCCCCTCGGACCTCTACTGCCCATTCTCCCCTGCGTGGTACCACAATGTCCCGATCCAACGTGGCCCTCCTACAGGTAAGCAAAGCCTGGTGTACCAACATGATGGTAGAGCAGCTGAGCGGGAAGAGCTGTGAAGAAACCGGATCTCCACGGCTCCTGCTAGGCAGGTCCCCACCTCCGGCCCACTTCCTTAGAGTCGCCCCGTCTGCGAACCACGGCACCCTCCGAGTAGCCCACTTGCAAGTCTCGCGATATACCTGGGGTGGGAAAGTGCAGCTTAACGGGGAGGAGGCGAGGATACACAAGCCCTGGGGTGTGTGTTTAGCCACGTTCGACTCCCCATTTCCAATCCAACACCGGGAACCCCGCTAAGCCTTTCTTTCCCCAAGTTACAAGAGACGACACGGAGTAGTGCTGCCGCCTTGTGGCGCACTGCCGGAACAACCTTACAAGCTGTGCCGAAGGGATCCTATCATTCACAAAGCCTGGGGCCTGCGGCTTTGCTAACACAACCCTGCCCTCAAGAAATATCCTGGGCTAGGTAACGTGAAACGAATTCAAATCAGGCCCTACTCTCAGGCAGAATCCTTTCAAGACCTCAGCGGTACTCACCCGCGTTTTAGAAAACAGCACATTCAAATGAAAAGATGCTCAGGATCAGTCATGATTAGAGCGTGCAAAGGAAGCCAGACGAGGTGTTCCCTGGCTGCAGTCCTCACAAACCCTAAAAGCGTACGTGCTCAAGAGGGCATGCCAAACAGAAAAGCCGACTATTGCTGTGGCTGGGATTGTAAATTGGTAACAGCCGGTACGAAGATCAGTAGGCAAGTTCCTTACCAGACTAAACACCGGAGGTACCACGAGATTCGGCAACCCCGCTGCAGGTCGTATAACCAGACACTAGCATCATTGGAAGGAAGCACTTGCACCCCAGCAGTCGTTGTGGTACCCTTTACCACAGCCAAGACACGCAAACGAACGAAATGTCCAGCGAGGGGTGAATGGAGAAAGGTGTCCTTCTACCTACACTCCCTCGACTACCACTCGTCCACAGAACCAAAGGAACTCATACTATTTGCAGCAGCATGGGTGGAGCAGTAGATGAGCTCACTAATTCTGGTAAATTAGAGGCAGCAAGACACATGTCGCAGGATATCTCTTATATGTGCAGTCTAAACAGGGATACAAGGGAAGCAGCATACAAAGGAAACACAGGTTCACAGAGGGAAGAAAGAAGCGTGGAGTTCCCAGAGGGGGAAATTGGAGACCGAGGAAGGCTGAAGTGGGAGGTTGGGATTCACAGAAACACACTTAACGTATCAGAAAGTGCTCCTCAAGGGCGACCCACCCGGAAGCACTGGGAACGCTGCAAAACATTCCTCAATCAACTAACAGGGCAAAGAATCCAAAACCCTACGGGTACAGCTACGTTTATAATTGCACCAAGCGGCTGCAGAACTCAAACACACACAACACTGTATATAAACTCTGCTGAGAGGGAAAAGGACTGTTCAACGACAAACCAAGGAAGAGGTTAAGAAACGCCTAGTCTGTCACCTCAGACCTCTGTGACGTCGGCTGGTGTCACACCCCTGGAGCCTCAGCAGGCCTGGGTCCCACGGCTGGAGTATACTGCTGCTGAGGGAGCAAGGGAGGAGGACGTGCCACCTGACCAGCGGCCCCTCGGACCTCTACTGCCTATTCTCCCCTGCGTGGTACCACAATGTCCCGATCCAACCTGTCCCTCCTACAGGTAAGCAAAGCCTGGTGTACCCACATGATGGTGGAGCAGCTGAGCGGGAAGAGCTGTGAAGAAAGCGGATCTCCACGGCTCCTGCTAGGCAGGTTCCCACCTCCGGCACACTTCCTTGGAGTCGCCCCACCTGCGAACTACGGCACCCTCCGAGTTGCCCACTTGCAAGTCTCGCGATATGCCTGGGGTGGGGCAGTGCAGCTTAACGGGGAGGAGGCGAGGATACACAAGCCCTGGGGTGTGTGTTTAGCCACGTTCGACTCCCCATTTCCAATCCAACACCGGGAACCCCGCTAAGGCTTTTTTTCCCCAAGTTACCAGAGACGACACGGAGCAGTGCTGCCGCCTTGTGGCACACTGCCGTAACAACCTTACAAACTATGCCGAAGGGCTCCTATCATTCACAACGCCTGGGGCCTGCGGCTTTGCAAACACAACCCTGCCCTCAAGAAATATCCTGGGCTAGGGAACCTGAAACGAATTCAAATCAGGCCCTACTCTCAGGCAGAATCCTTTCAAGACCTCAGTGGTACTCACCCGCGTTTTAGAAAACAGCACATTCAAATGAAAAGATGCTCAGGATCAGTCATGATTAGAGCATGCAAAGGAAGCCAGACGACGTGTTCCCTGGCTTCAGTCCTCACAAACCGTAAGAGTGTACGTGCTCAAGAGGGCATGCCAAACACAGAAGCCGACTATTGCAGTGGCTGGGATTGTAAATTGGTAACAGCCGATACGAAGATCAGTAGGCACGTTCCTTACCAGACTAAACACCGGAGGTAGCACGAAGTTCGGCAACCCCGCTGCAGGTCGTATAACCAGAGAATAGCATCATTCGATGGAAGCACTTGCACCCCAGCGGTCCTTGTGGTACCCTTTACCACAGCCAAGACACGCAAACGAACGAAATGTCCAGCGAGGGGTGAATGGAGAAAGGTGTTCTTCTACCTACACTCCCTCGACTACCACTCGTCCACAGAACCAAAAGAACTCATACTATTTGCAGCAGCATGGGTGGAGCAGTAGATGAGCTCACTAATTCTGGTAAATTAGAGGCAGCAAGACACATGTCGCAGGATATCTCTTATATGTGCAGTCTAAATAGGGATACAAAGGAAGCAGCATACAAAGGAAACACACGTTCACAGAGGGAAGAAAGAAGCGTGCAGTTCCCAGAGGGGGAAACTGGAGACCGGGGAAGGCTGAAGTGGGAGGTTGCGATTCACAAAAACACACTTAACGTATCAAAAAGTGCTCCTCAAGGGCGACCCACCCGGAAGCACAGGGAACGCTACAAAACATTCCTCAATCAACTAACAGGGCAAAGACTCCGAAACCCTACGGGTACAGCTACGTTTTTAATTGCACCAAGCGGCTGCAGAACTCAAACACATGCAACACTGTATATAAACTCTGCTGAGAGGGAAAAGGACTGTTCAACGACAAGCCAAGGAAGGGGTTAAGAAACGCCTAGTCTGTCACCTCAGGCCTCTGTGACGTCGGCTGGTGTCACACCCCTGGAGCCTCAGCAGGCCTGGGTCACACGGCTGGAGTATGCTGCTGCTGAGGGAGCAAGGGAGGAGGACGTGCCACCTGACCAGCGGCCCCTCGGACCTCTACTGCCCATTCTCCCCTGCGTGGTACCACAATGTCCCGATCCAACGTGGCCCTCCTACAGGTAAGCAAAGCCTGGTGTACCAACATGATGGTAGAGCAGCTGAGCGGGAAGAGCTGTGAAGAAACCGGATCTCCACGGCTCCTGCTAGGCAGGTCCCCACCTCCGGCCCACTTCCTTAGAGTCGCCCCGTCTGCGAACCACGGCACCCTCCGAGTAGCCCACTTGCAAGTCTCGCGATATGCCTGGGGTGGGAAAGTGCAGCTTAACGGGGAGGAGGCGAGGATACACAAGCCCTGGGGTGTGTGTTTAGCCACGTTCGACTCCCCATTTCCAATCCAACACCGGGAACCCCGCTAAGGCTTTCTTTCCCCAAGTTACCAGAGACGACACGGAGTAGTGCTGCCGCCTTGTGGCGCACTGCCGGAACAACCTTACAAGCTGTGCCGAAGGGATCCTATCATTCACAAAGCCTGGGGCCTGCGGCTTTGCTAACACAACCCTGCCCTCACGAAATATCCTGGGCTAGGTAACCTGAAACGAATTCAAATCAGGCCCTACTCTCAGGCAGAATCCTTTCAAGACCTCAGTGGTACTCACCCGCGTTTTAGAAAACAGCACATTCAAATGAAAAGATGCTCAGGATCAGTCATGATTAGAGCGTGCAAAGGAAGCCAGACGACGTGTTCCCTGGCTTCAGTCCTCACAAACCGTAAGAGTGTACGTGCTCAAGAGGGCATGCCAAACACAGAAGCCGACTATTGCAGTGGCTGGAATTGTAAATTGGTAACACCCGATACGAAGATCAGTAGGCACGTTCCTTACCAGACTAAACACCGGAGGTAGCACAAAGTTCGGCAACCCCGCTGCAGGTCGTATAACCAGAGACTAGCATCATTCGATGGAAGCACTTGCACCCCAGCGGTCCTTGTGGTACCCTTTACCACAGCCAAGACACGCAAACGAACGAAATGTCCAGCGAGGGGTGAATGGAGAAAGGTGTTCTTCTACCTACACTCCCTCGACTACCACTCGTCCACAGAACCAAGAGAACTCATACTATTTGCAGCAGCATGGGTGGAGCAGTAGATGAGCTCACTAATTCTGGTAAATTAGAGGCAGCAAGACACATGTCGCAGGATATCTCTTATATGTGCAGTCTAAACAGGGATACAAAGGAAGCAGCATACAAAGGAAACACACGTTCACAGAGGGAAGAAAGAAGTGTGGAGTTCCCAGAGGGGGAAACTGGAGACCGGGGAAGGCTGAAGTGGGAGGTTGGGATTCACAGAAACACACTTAACGTATCAAAAAGTGCTCCTCAAGGGCGACCCACCCGGAAGCACAGGGAACGCTACAAAACATTCCTCAATCAACAGGGCAAAGACTCCGAAACCCTACGGGTACAGCTACGTTTTTAATTGCACCAAGCGGCTGCAGAACTCAAACACACGCAACACTGTATATAAACTCTGCTGAGAGGGAAAAGGACTGTTCAACGACAAGCCAAGGAAGGGGTTAAGAAACGCCTAGTCTGTCACCTCAGGCCTCTGTGACGTCGGCTGGTGTCACACCCCTGGAGCCTCAGCAGGCCTGGGTCCCACGGCTGGAGTATGCTGCTGCTGAGGGAGCAAGGGAGGAGGACGTGCCACCTGACCAGCGGCCCCTCGGACCTCTACTGCCCATTCTCCCCTGCGTGGTACCACAATGTCCCGATCCAACGTGGCCCTCCTACAGGTAAGCAAAGCCTGGTGTACCCACATGATGGTGGAGCAGCTGAGCGGGAAGAGCTGTGAAGAAAGCGGATCTCCACGGCTCCTGCTAGGCAGGTCCCCACCTCCGGCCCACTTCCTTAGAGTCGCCCCGTCTGCGAACCACGGCACCCTCCGAGTAGCCCACTTGCAAGTCTCGCGATATGCCTGAGGTGGGGCAGTGCAGCTTAACGGGCATGAGGCGAGGATACACAAGCACTGGGGTGTGTGTTTAGCCACGTTCGACTCCCCATTTCCAATCCAACACCGGGAACCCCGCTAAGGCTTTCTTTCCCCAAGTTACCAGAGACGACACGGAGCAGTGCTGCCGCCTTGTGGCACTGCCGTAACAACCTTACAAACTGTGCCGAAGGGCTCCTATCATTCACAATGCCTATGGCCTGCGGCTTTGCAAACACAACCCTGCCCTCAAGAAATATCCTGGGCTAGGTAACCTGAAACGAATTCAAATCAGGCCCTACTCTCAGGCAGAATCCTTTCAAGACCTCAGTGGTACTCACCCGCGTTTTAGAAAACAGCACATTCAAATGAAGATGCTCAGGATCAGTCATGATTAGAGCGTGCAAAGGAAGCCAGACCAGGTGTTCCCTGGCTGCAGTCCTCACAAACCCTAAAAGAGTACGTGCTCAAGAGGGCATGCCAAACAGGGAAGCCGACTATTGCTGTGGCTGGGATTGTAAATTGGTAACAGCCGGTACGAAGATCAGTAGGCAAGTTCCTTACCAGACTAAACACCGGAGGTACCACGAGATTCGGCAACCCCGCTGCAGGTCGTATAACCAGACACTAGCATCATGGGAAGGAAGCACTTGCACCCCAGCGGTCGTTGTGGTACCCTTTACCACAGCCAAGACACGCAAACGAACGAAATGTCCAGCGAGGGGTGAATGGAGAAAGGTGTCCTTCTACCTACACTCCCTCGACTACCACTCGTCCACAGAACCAAAGGAACTCATACTATTTGCAGCAGCATGGGTGGAGCAGTAGATGAGCTCACTAATTCTGGTAAATTAGAGGCAGCAAGACACATGTCGCAGGATATCTCTTATATGTGCAGTCTAAACAGGGATACAAAGGAAGCAGCATACAAAGGAAACACACGTTCACAGAGGGAAGAAAGAAGCGTGGAGTTCCCAGAGGGGGAAACTGGAGACCGGGGAAGGCTGAAGTGGGAGGTTGCGATTCACAGAAACACACTTAACGTATCAAAAAGTGCTCCTCAAGGGCGACCCACCCGGAAGCACAGGGAACGCTACAAAACATTCCTCAATCAACAGGGCAAAGACTCCGAAACCCTACGGGTACAGCTACGTTTATAACTGCACCAAGCGGCTGCAGAACTCAAACACACGCAACACTGTATATAAGCTCTGCTGAGAGGGAAAAGGACTGTTCAACGACAAGCCAAGGAAGGGGTTAAGAAACGCCTAGTCTGTCACCTCAGGCCTCTGTGACGTCGGCTGGTGTCACACCCCTGGAGCCTCAGCAGGCCTGGGTCCCACGGCTGGAGTATGCTGCTGCTGAGGGAGCAAGGGAGGAGGACGTGCCACCGGACCAGCGGCCCCTCGGACCTCTACTGCCCATTCTCCCCTGCGTGGTACCACAATGTCCCGATCCAACGTGGCCCTCCTACAGGTAAGCAAAGCCTGGTGTACCCACATGATGGTGGAGCAGCTGAGCGGGAAGAGCTGTGAAGAAACCGGATCTCCACGGCTCCTGCTAGGCAGGTTCCCACCTCCGGCACACTTCCTTGGAGTCGCCCCACCTGCGAACCACGGCACCCTCCGAGTAGCCCACTTGCAAGTCTCGCGATATGCCTGGGGTGGGGCAGTGCAGCTTAACGGGGAGGAGGCGAGGATACACAAGCCCTGGGGTGTGTGTTTAGCCACGTTCGACTCCCCATTTCCAATCCAACACCGGGAACCCCGCTAAGGCTTTCTTTCCCCAAGTTACCAGAGACGACACGGAGCAGTGCTGCCGCCTTGTGGCACACTGCCGTAACAACCTTACAAACTGTGCCGAAGGGCTCCTATCATTCACAATGCCTATGGCCTGCGGCTTTGCAAACACAACCCTGCCCTCAAGAAATATCCTAGGCTAGGTAACCTGAAACGAATTCAAATCAGGCCCTACTCTCAGGCAGAATCCTTTCAAGACCTCAGTGGTACTCACCCGCGTTTTAGAAAACAGCACATTCAAATGAAAAGATGCTCAGGATCTGTCATGATTAGAGCGTGCAAAGGAAGCCAGACGAGGTGTTCCCTGGCTGCAGTCCTCACAAACCCTAAAAGCGTACGTGCTCAAGAGGGCATGCCAAACAGAAAAGCCGACTATTGCTGTGGCTGGGATTGTAAATTGGTAACAGCCGGTACGAAGATCAGTAGGCAAGTTCCTTACCAGACTAAACACCGGAGGTACCACGAGATTCGGCAACCCCGCTGCAGGTCGTATAACCAGACACTAGCATCATTGGAAGGAAGCACTTGCACCCCAGCGGTCGTTGTGGTACCCTTTACCAAAGCCAAGACACGCAAACGAACGAAATGTCCAGCGAGGGGTGAATGGAGAAAGGTGTTCTTCTACCTACACTCCCTCGACTACCACTCGTCCACAGAACCAAAAGAACTCATACTATTTGCAGCAGCATGGGTGGAGCAGTAGATGAGCTCACTAATTCTGGTAAATTAGAGGCAGCAAGACACATGTCGCAGGATATCTCTTATATGTGCAGTCTAAATAGGGATACAAAGGAAGCAGCATACAAAGGAAACACACGTTCACAGAGGGAAGAAAGAGGCGTGGAGTTCCCAGAGGGGGAAACTGGAGACCGGGGAAGGCTGAAGTGGGAGGTTGCGATTCACAAAAACACACTTAACGTATCAAAAAGTGCTCCTCAAGGGCGACCCACCCGGAAGCACAGGGAACGCTACAAAACATTCCTCAATCAACTAACAGGGCAAAGACTCCGAAACCCTACGGGTACAGCTACGTTTTTAATTGCACCAAGCGGCTGCAGAACTCAAACACATGCAACACTGTATATAAACTCTGCTGAGAGGGAAAAGGACTGTTCAACGACAAGCCAAGGAAGGGGTTAAGAAACGCCTAGTCTGTCACCTCAGGCCTCTGTGACGTCGGCTGGTGTCACACCCCTGGAGCCTCAGCAGGCCTGGGTCACACGGCTGGAGTATGCTGCTGCTGAGGGAGCAAGGGAGGAGGACGTGCCACCTGACCAGCGGCCCCTCGGACCTCTACTGCCCATTCTCCCCTGCGTGGTACCACAATGTCCCGATCCAACGTGGCCCTCCTACAGGTAAGCAAAGCCTGGTGTACCAACATGATGGTAGAGCAGCTGAGCGGGAAGAGCTGTGAAGAAACCGGATCTCCACGGCTCCTGCTAGGCAGGTCCCCACCTCCGGCCCACTTCCTTAGAATCGCCCCGTCTGCGAACCACGGCACCCTCCGAGTAGCCCACTTGCAAGTCTCGCGATATGCCTGGGGTGGGAAAGTGCAGCTTAACGGGGAGGAGGCGAGGATACACAAGCCCTGGGGTGTGTGTTTAGCCACGTTCGACTCCCCATTTCCAATCCAACACCGGGAACCCCGCTAAGGCTTTCTTTCCCCAAGTTACAAGAGACGACACGGAGTAGTGCTGCCGCCTTGTGGCGCACTGCCGGAACAACCTTACAAGCTGTGCCGAAGGGATCCTATCATTCACAAAGCCTGGGGCCTGCGGCTTTGCTAACACAACCCTGCCCTCACGAAATATCCTGGGCTAGGTAACCTGAAACGAATTCAAATCAGGCCCTACTCTCAGGCAGAATCCTTTCAAGACCTCAGTGGTACTCACCCGCGTTTTAGAAAACAGCACATTCAAATGAAAAGATGCTCAGGATCAGTCATGATTAGAGCGTGCAAAGGAAGCCAGACGACGTGTTCCCTGGCTTCAGTCCTCACAAACCCTAAGAGTGTACGTGCTCAAGAGGGCATGCCAAACAGAGAAGCCGACTATTGCAGTGGCTGGGATTGTAAATTGGTAACAGCCGATACGAAGATCAGTAGGCACGTTCCTTACCAGACTAAACACCGGAGGTAGCACGAGGTTCGGCAACCCCGCTGCAGGTCGTATAACCACATACTAGCATCATTCGAAGGAAGCACTTGCACCCCAGCGGTCGTTGTGGTACCCTTTACCACAGCCAAGACACGCAAACGAACGAAATGTCCAGCGAGGGGTGAATGGAGAAAGGTGTTCTTCTACCTACACTCCCTCGACTACCACTCGTCCACAGAACCAAAGGAACTCATACTATTTGCAGCAGCATGGGTGGAGCAGTAGATGAGCTCACTAATTCTGGTAAATTAGAGGCAGCAAGACACATGTCGCAGGATATCTCTTGTATGTGCAGTCTAAACAGGGATACAAAGGAAGCAGCATACAAAGGAAACACAGGTTCACAGAGGGAAGAAAGAAGCGTGGAGTTCCCAGAGGGGGAAACTGGAGACCGGGGAAGGGTGAAGTGGGAGGTTGGCATTCACAGAAACACACTTAACGTATCACAAAGTGCTCCTCAAGGGCGACCCCCCGGAAGCACAGGGAACGCTGCAAAACATTCCTCAATCAACTAACAGGGCAAAGAATCCGAAACCCTACGGGTACAGCTACGTTTATAACTGCACCAAACGGCTGCAGAACTCAAACACACGCAACACTGTATATAAGCTCTGCTGAGAGGGAAAAGGACTGTTCAACGACAAGCCAAGGAAGGGGTTAAGAAACGCCTAGTCTGTCACCTCAGGCCTCTGTGACGTCGGCTGGTGTCACACCCCTGGAGCCTCAGCAGGCCTGGGTCCCACGGCTGGAGTATGCTGCTGCTGAGGGAGCAAGGGAGGAGGACGTGCCACCTGACCAGCGGCCCCTCGGACCTCTACTGCCCATTCTCCCCTGCGTGGTACCACAATGTCCCGATCCAACGTGGCCCTCCTACAGGTAAGCAAAGCCTGGTGTACCCACATGATGGTGGAGCAGCTGAGCGGGAAGAGCTGTGAAGAAACCGGATCTCCACGGCTCCTGCTAGGCAGGTTCCCACCTCCGGCACACTTCCTTGGAGTCGCCCCACCTGCGAACCACGGCACCCTCCGAGTAGCCCACTTGCAAGTCTCGCGATATGCCTGGGGTGGGGCAGTGCAGCTTAACGGGGAGGAGGCGAGGATACACAAGCCCTGGGGTGTGTGTTTAGCCACGTTCGACTCCCCATTTCCAATCCAACACCGGGAACCCCGCTAAGGCTTTCTTTCCCCAAGTTACCAGAGACGACACGGAGCAGTGCTGCCGCCTTGTGGCACACTGCCGTAACAACCTTACAAACTGTGCCGAAGGGCTCCTATCATTCACAATGCCTATGGCCTGCGGCTTTGCAAACACAACCCTGCCCTCAAGAAATATCCTAGGCTAGGTAACCTGAAACGAATTCAAATCAGGCCCTACTCTCAGGCAGAATCCTTTCAAGACCTCAGTGGTACTCACCCGCGTTTTAGAAAACAGCACATTCAAATGAAAAGATGCTCAGGATCTGTCATGATTAGAGCGTGCAAAGGAAGCCAGACGAGGTGTTCCCTGGCTGCAGTCCTCACAAACCCTAAAAGCGTACGTGCTCAAGAGGGCATGCCAAACAGAAAAGCCGACTATTGCTGTGGCTGGGATTGTAAATTGGTAACAGCCGGTACGAAGATCAGTAGGCAAGTTCCTTACCAGACTAAACACCGGAGGTACCACGAGATTCGGCAACCCCGCTGCAGGTCGTATAACCAGACACTAGCATCATTGGAAGGAAGCACTTGCACCCCAGCGGTCGTTGTGGTACCCTTTACCAAAGCCAAGACACGCAAACGAACGAAATGTCCAGCGAGGGGTGAATGGAGAAAGGTGTTCTTCTACCTACACTCCCTCGACTACCACTCGTCCACAGAACCAAAAGAACTCATACTATTTGCAGCAGCATGGGTGGAGCAGTAGATGAGCTCACTAATTCTGGTAAATTAGAGGCAGCAAGACACATGTCGCAGGATATCTCTTATATGTGCAGTCTAAATAGGGATACAAAGGAAGCAGCATACAAAGGAAACACACGTTCACAGAGGGAAGAAAGAAGCGTGGAGTTCCCAGAGGGGGAAACTGGAGACCGGGGAAGGCTGAAGTGGGAGGTTGCGATTCACAAAAACACACTTAACGTATCAGAAAGTGCTCCTCAAGGGCGACCCACCCGGAAGCACAGGGAACGCTACAAAACATTCCTCAATCAACTAACAGGGCAAAGACTCCGAAACCCTACGGGTACAGCTACGTTTTTAATTGCACCAAGCGGCTGCAGAACTCAAACACATGCAACACTGTATATAAACTCTGCTGAGAGGGAAAAGGACTGTTCAACGACAAGCCAAGGAAGGGGTTAAGAAACGCCTAGTCTGTCACCTCAGGCCTCTGTGACGTCGGCTGGTGTCACACCCCTGGAGCCTCAGCAGGCCTGGGTCACACGGCTGGAGTATGCTGCTGCTGAGGGAGCAAGGGAGGAGGACGTGCCACCTGACCAGCGGCCCCTCGGACCTCTACTGCCCATTCTCCCCTGCGTGGTACCACAATGTCCCGATCCAACGTGGCCCTCCTACAGGTAAGCAAAGCCTGGTGTACCAACATGATGGTAGAGCAGCTGAGCGGGAAGAGCTGTGAAGAAACCGGATCTCCACGGCTCCTGCTAGGCAGGTCCCCACCTCCGGCCCACTTCCTTAGAGTCGCCCCGTCTGCGAACCACGGCACCCTCCGAGTAGCCCACTTGCAAGTCTCGCGATATGCCTGGGGTGGGAAAGTGCAGCTTAACGGGGAGGAGGCGAGGATACACAAGCCCTGGGGTGTGTGTTTAGCCACGTTCGACTCCCCATTTCCAATCCAACACCGGGAACCCCGCTAAGGCTTTCTTTCCCCAAGTTACAAGAGACGACACGGAGTAGTGCTGCCGCCTTGTGGCGCACTGCCGGAACAACCTTACAAGCTGTGCCGAAGGGATCCTATCATTCACAAAGCCTGGGGCCTGCGGCTTTGCTAACACAACCCTGCCCTCACGAAATATCCTGGGCTAGGTAACCTGAAACGAATTCAAATCAGGCCCTACTCTCAGGCAGAATCCTTTCAAGACCTCAGTGGTACTCACCCGCGTTTTAGAAAACAGCACATTCAAATGAAAAGATGCTCAGGATCAGTCATGATTAGAGCGTGCAAAGGAAGCCAGACGACGTGTTCCCTGGCTTCAGTCCTCACAAACCCTAAGAGTGTACGTGCTCAAGAGGGCATGCCAAACAGAGAAGCCGACTATTGCAGTGGCTGGGATTGTAAATTGGTAACAGCCGATACGAAGATCAGTAGGCACGTTCCTTACCAGACTAAACACCGGAGGTAGCACGAGGTTCGGCAACCCCGCTGCAGGTCGTATAACCACATACTAGCATCATTCGAAGGAAGCACTTGCACCCCAGCGGTCGTTGTGGTACCCTTTACCACAGCCAAGACACGCAAACGAACGAAATGTCCAGCGAGGGGTGAATGGAGAAAGGTGTTCTTCTACCTACACTCCCTCGACTACCACTCGTCCACAGAACCAAAGGAACTCATACTATTTGCAGCAGCATGGGTGGAGCAGTAGATGAGCTCACTAATTCTGGTAAATTAGAGGCAGCAAGACACATGTCGCAGGATATCTCTTGTATGTGCAGTCTAAACAGGGATACAAAAGAAGCAGCATACAAAGGAAACACAGGTTCACAAAGGGAAGAAAGAAGCGTGGAGTTCCCAGAGGGGGAAACTGGAGACCGGGGAAGGGTGAAGTGGGAGGTTGGCATTCACAGAAACACACTTAACGTATCACAAAGTGCTCCTCAAGGGCGACCCCCCGGAAGCACAGGGAACGCTGCAAAACATTCCTCAATCAACTAACAGGGCAAAGAATCCGAAACCCTACGGGTACAGCTACGTTTATAACTGCACCAAACGGCTGCAGAACTCAAACACACGCAACACTGTATATAAGCTCTGCTGAGAGGGAAAAGGACTGTTCAACGACAAGCCAAGGAAGGGGTTAAGAAACGCCTAGTCTGTCACCTCAGGCCTCTGTGACGTCGGCTGGTGTCACACCCCTGGAGCCTCAGCAGGCCTGGGTCCCACGGCTGGAGTATGCTGCTGCTGAGGGAGCAAGGGAGGAGGACGTGCCACCTGACCAGCGGCCCCTCGGACCTCTACTGCCCATTCTCCCCTGCGTGGTACCACAATGTCCCGATCCAACGTGGCCCTCCTACAGGTAAGCAAAGCCTGGTGTACCCACATGATGGTGGAGCAGCTGAGCGGGAAGAGCTGTGAAGAAACCGAATCTCCACGGCTCCTGCTAGGCAGGTTCCCACCTCCGGCACACTTCCTTGGAGTCGCCCCACCTGCGAACCACGGCACCCTCCGAGTAGCCCACTTGCAAGTCTCGCGATATGCCTGGGGTGGGGCAGTGCTGCTTAACGGGGAGGAGGCGAGGATACACAAGCCCTGGGGTGTGTGTTTAGCCACGTTCGACTCCCCATTTCCAATCCAACACCGGGAACCCCGCTAAGGCTTTCTTTCCCCAAGTTACCAGAGAAGACACGGAGCAGTGCTGCCGCCTTGTGGCACACTGCCGTAACAACCTTACAAACTATGCCGAAGGGCTCCTATCATTCACAACGCCTGGGGCCTGCGGCTTTGCAAACACAACCCTGCCCTCAAGAAATATCCTGGGCTAGGGAACCTGAAACGAATTCAAATCAGGCCCTACTCTCAGGCAGAATCCTTTCAAGACCTCAGTGGTACTCACCCGCGTTTTAGAAAACAGCACATTCAAATGAAAAGATGCTCACGATCAGTCATGATTAGAGCGTGCAAAGGAAGCCAGACGACGTGTTCCCTGGCTTCAGTCCTCACAAATCGTAAGAGTGTACGTGCTCAAGAGGGCATGCCAAACACAGAAGCCGACTATTGCAGTGGCTGGGATTGTAAATTGGTAACAGCCGATACGAAGATCAGTAGGCACGTTCCTTACCAGACTAAACACCGGAGGTAGCACGAAGTTCGGCAACCCCGCTGCAGGTCGTATAACCAGAGACTAGCATCATTCGATGGAAGCACTTGCACCCCAGCGGTCCTTGTGGTACCCTTTACCACAGCCAAGACACGCAAACGAACGAAATGTCCAGCGAGGGGTGAATGGAGAAAGGTGTTCTTCTACCTACAATCCCTCGACTACCACTCATCCACAGAACCAAAAGAACTCATACTATTTGCAGCAGCATGGGTGGAGCAGTAGATGAGCTCATTAATTCTGGTAAATTAGAGGCAGCAAGACACATGTCGCAGGATATCTCTTACATATGCAGTCTAAACAGGGATACAAAGGAAGCAGCATACAAAGGAAACACACGTTCACAGAGGGAAGAAAGAAGCGTGGAGTTCCCAGAGGGGGAAATTGGAGACCGAGGAAGGCTGAAGTGGGAGGTTGGGATTCACAGAAACACACTTAACGTATCAGAAAGTGCTCCTCAAGGGCGACCCACCCGGAAGCACAGGGAACGCTGTAAAACATTCCTCAATCAACTAACAGGGCAAAGAATCCAAAACCCTACGGGTACAGCTTCGTTTATAATTGCACCAAGCGGCTGCAGAACTCAAACACACACAACACTGTATATAAACTCTGCTGAGAGGGAAAAGGACTGTTCAACGACAAGCCAAGGAAGGGGTTAAGAAACGCCTAGTCTGTCACCTCAGGCCTCTGTGACGTCGGCTGGTGTCACACCCCTGGAGCCTCAGCAGGCCTGGGTCCCACGGCTGGAGTATGCTGCTGCTGAGGGAGCAAGGGAGGAGGACGTGCCAACTGACCAGCGGCCCCTCGGACCTCTACTGCCCATTCTCCCCTGCGTGGTACCACAATGTCCCGATCCAACGTGGCCCTCCTACAGGTAAGCAAAGCCTGGTGTACCCACATGATGGTGGAGCAGCTGAGCGGGAAGAGCTGTGAAGAAAGTGGATCTCCACGGCTCCTGCTAGGCAGGTTCCCACCTCCGGCACACTTCCTTGGAGTCGCCCCACCTGCGAACCACGGCACCCTCCGAGTAGCCCACTTGCAAGTCTCGCGATATGCCTGGGGTGGGGCAATGCAGCTTAACGGGGAGGAGGCGAGGATACACAAGCCCTGGGGTGTGTGTTTAGCCACGTTCGACTCCCCATTTCCAATCCAACACCGGGAACCCCGCTAAGGCTTTCTTTCCCCAAGTTACCAGAGACGACACGGAGCAGTGCTGCCGCCTTGTGGCACACTGCCGTAACAACCTTACAAACTGTGCCGAAGGGCTCCTATCATTCACAACGCCTGCGGCCTGCGGCTTTGCAAACACAACCCTGCCCTCAAGAAATATCCTGGGCTAGGGAACCTGAAACGAATTCAAATTAGGCCCTACTCTCAGGCAGAATCCTTTCAAGACCTCAGTGGTACTCACCCGCGTTTTAGAAAACAGCACATTCAAATGAAAAGATGCTCACGATCAGTCATGATTAGAGCGTGCAAAGGAAGCCAGACGACGTGTTCCCTGGCTTCAGTCCTCACAAACCGTAAGAGTGTACGTGCTCAAGAGGGCATGCCAAACACAGAAGCCGACTATTGCAGTGGCTGGGATTGTAAATTGGTAACAGCCGATACGAAGATCAGTAGGCACGTTCCTTACCAGACTAAACACCGGAGGTAGCACGAAGTTCGGTAACCCCGCTGCAGGTCGTATAACCAGAGAATAGCATCATTCGATGGAAGCACTTGCACCCCAGCGGTCCTTGTGGTACCCTTTACCACAGCCAAGACACGCAAACGAACGAAATGTCCAGCGAGGGGTGAATGGAGAAAGGTGTTCTTCTACCTACACTCCCTCGACTACCACTCGTCCACAGAACCAAAAGAACTCATACTATTTGCAGCAGCATGGGTGGAGCAGTAGATGAGCTCACTAATTCTGGTAAATTAGAGGCAGCAAGACACATGTCGCAGGATATCTCTTATATGTGCAGTCTAAATAGGGATACAAAGGAAGCAGCATACAAAGGAAACACACGTTCACAGAGGGAAGAAAGAAGCGTGGAGTTCCCAGAGGGGGAAACTGGAGACCGGGGAAGGCTGAAGTGGGAGGTTGCGATTCACAAAAACACACTTAACGTATCAAAAAGTGCTCCTCAAGGGCGACCCACCCGGAAGCACAGGGAACGCTACAAAACATTCCTCAATCAACTAACAGGGCAAAGACTCCGAAACCCTACGGGTACAGCTACGTTTTTAATTGCACCAAGCGGCTGCAGAACTCAAACACATGCAACACTGTATATAAACTCTGCTGAGAGGGAAAAGGACTGTTCAACGACAAGCCAAGGAAGGGGTTAAGAAACGCCTAGTCTGTCACCTCAGGCCTCTGTGACGTCGGCTGGTGTCACACCCCTGGAGCCTCAGCAGGCCTGGGTCACACGGCTGGAGTATGCTGCTGCTGAGGGAGCAAGGGAGGAGGACGTGCCACCTGACCAGCGGCCCCTCGGACCTCTACTGCCCATTCTCCCCTGCGTGGTACCACAATCTCCCGATCCAACGTGGCCCTCCTACAGGTAAGCAAAGCCTGGTGTACCAACATGATGGTAGAGCAGCTGAGCGGGAAGAGCTGTGAAGAAACCGGATCTCCACGGCTCCTGCTAGGCAGGTCCCCACCTCCGGCCCACTTCCTTAGAGTCGCCCCGTCTGCGAACCACGGCACCCTCCAAGTAGCCCACTTGCAAGTCTCGCGATATGCCTGGGGTGGGAAAGTGCAGCTTAACGGGGAGGAGGCGAGGATACACAAGCCCTGGGGTGTGTGTTTAGCCACGTTCGACTCCCCATTTCCAATCCAACACCGGGAACCCCGCTAAGGCTTTCTTTCCCCAAGTTACAAGAGACGACACGGAGTAGTGCTGCCGCCTTGTGGCGCACTGCCGGAACAACCTTACAAGCTGTGCCGAAGGGATCCTATCATTCACAAAGCCTGGGGACTGCGGCTTTGCTAACACAACCCTGCCCTCACGAAATATCCTGGGCTAGGTAACCTGAAACGAATTCAAATCAGGCCCTACTCTCAGGCAGAATCCTTTCAAGACCTCAGTGGTACTCACCCGCGTTTTAGAAAACAGCACATTCAAATGAAAAGATGCTCAGGATCAGTCATGATTAGAGCGTGCAAAGGAAGCCAGACGAGGTGTTCCCTGGCTTCAGTCCTCACAAACCCTAAGAGTGTACGTGCTCAAGAGGGCATGCCAAACAGAGAAGCCGACTATTGCAGTGGCTGGGATTGTAAATTGGTAACAGCCGATACGAAGATCAGTAGGCACGTTCCTTACCAGACTAAACACCGGAGGTAGCACGAGGTTCGGCAACCCCGCTGCAGGTCGTATAACCACATACTAGCATCATTCGAAGGAAGCACTTGCACCCCAGCGGTCGTTGTGGTACCCTTTACCACAGCCAAGACACGCAAACGAACGAAATGTCCAGCGAGGGGTGAATGGAGAAAGGTGTTCTTCTACCTACACTCCCTCGACTACCACTCGTCCACAGAACCAAAGGAACTCATACTATTTGCAGCAGCATGGGTGGAGCAGTAGATGAGCTCACTAATTCTGGTAAATTAGAGGCAGCAAGACACATGTCGCAGGATATCTCTTGTATGTGCAGTCTAAACAGGGATACAAAGGAAGCAGCATACAAAGGAAACACAGGTTCACAGAGGGAAGAAAGAAGCGTGGAGTTCCCAGAGGGGGAAACTGGAGACCGGGGAAGGGTGAAGTGGGAGGTTGGCATTCACAGAAACACACTTAACGTATCACAAAGTGCTCCTCAAGGGCGACCCCCCGGAAGCACAGGGAACGCTGCAAAACATTCCTCAATCAACTAACAGGGCAAAGAATCCGAAACCCTACGGGTACAGCTACGTTTATAACTGCACCAAACGGCTGCAGAACTCAAACACACGCAACACTGTATATAAGCTCTGCTGAGAGGGAAAAGGACTGTTCAACGACAAGCCAAGGAAGGGGTTAAGAAACGCCTAGTCTGTCACCTCAGGCCTCTGTGACGTCGGCTGGTGTCACACCCCTGGAGCCTCAGCAGGCCTGGGTCCCACGGCTGGAGTATGCTGCTGCTGAGGGAGCAAGGGAGGAGGACGTGCCACCTGACCAGCGGCCCCTCGGACCTCTACTGCCCATTCTCCCCTGCGTGGTACCACAATGTCCCGATCCAACGTGGCCCTCCTACAGGTAAGCAAAGCCTGGTGTACCCACATGATGGTGGAGCAGCTGAGCGGGAAGAGCTGTGAAGAAACCGAATCTCCACGGCTCCTGCTAGGCAGGTTCCCACCTCCGGCACACTTCCTTGGAGTCGCCCCACCTGCGAACCACGGCACCCTCCGAGTAGCCCACTTGCAAGTCTCGCGATATGCCTGGGGTGGGGCAGTGCTGCTTAACGGGGAGGAGGCGAGGATACACAAGCCCTGGGGTGTGTGTTTAGCCACGTTCGACTCCCCATTTCCAATCCAACACCGGGAACCCCGCTAAGGCTTTCTTTCCCCAAGTTACCAGAGAAGACACGGAGCAGTGCTGCCGCCTTGTGGCACACTGCCGTAACAACCTTACAAACTATGCCGAAGGGCTCCTATCATTCACAACGCCTGGGGCCTGCGGCTTTGCAAACACAACCCTGCCCTCAAGAAATATCCTGGGCTAGGGAACCTGAAACGAATTCAAATCAGGCCCTACTCTCAGGCAGAATCCTTTCAAGACCTCAGTGGTACTCACCCGCGTTTTAGAAAACAGCACATTCAAATGAAAAGATGCTCACGATCAGTCATGATTAGAGCGTGCAAAGGAAGCCAGACGACGTGTTCCCTGGCTTCAGTCCTCACAAATCGTAAGAGTGTACGTGCTCAAGAGGGCATGCCAAACACAGAAGCCGACTATTGCAGTGGCTGGGATTGTAAATTGGTAACAGCCGATACGAAGATCAGTAGGCACGTTCCTTACCAGACTAAACACCGGAGGTAGCACGAAGTTCGGCAACCCCGCTGCAGGTCGTATAACCAGAGACTAGCATCATTCGATGGAAGCACTTGCACCCCAGCGGTCCTTGTGGTACCCTTTACCACAGCCAAGACACGCAAACGAACGAAATGTCCAGCGAGGGGTGAATGGAGAAAGGTGTTCTTCTACCTACAATCCCTCGACTACCACTCATCCACAGAACCAAAAGAACTCATACTATTTGCAGCAGCATGGGTGGAGCAGTAGATGAGCTCATTAATTCTGGTAAATTAGAGGCAGCAAGACACATGTCGCAGGATATCTCTTACATATGCAGTCTAAACAGGGATACAAAGGAAGCAGCATACAAAGGAAACACACGTTCACAGAGGGAAGAAAGAAGCGTGGAGTTCCCAGAGGGGGAAATTGGAGACCGAGGAAGGCTGAAGTGGGAGGTTGGGATTCACAGAAACACACTTAACGTATCAGAAAGTGCTCCTCAAGGGCGACCCACCCGGAAGCACAGGGAACGCTGTAAAACATTCCTCAATCAACTAACAGGGCAAAGAATCCAAAACCCTACGGGTACAGCTTCGTTTATAATTGCACCAAGCGGCTGCAGAACTCAAACACACACAACACTGTATATAAACTCTGCTGAGAGGGAAAAGGACTGTTCAACGACAAGCCAAGGAAGGGGTTAAGAAACGCCTAGTCTGTCACCTCAGGCCTCTGTGACGTCGGCTGGTGTCACACCCCTGGAGCCTCAGCAGGCCTGGGTCCCACGGCTGGAGTATGCTGCTGCTGAGGGAGCAAGGGAGGAGGACGTGCCAACTGACCAGCGGCCCCTCGGACCTCTACTGCCCATTCTCCCCTGCGTGGTACCACAATGTCCCGATCCAACGTGGCCCTCCTACAGGTAAGCAAAGCCTGGTGTACCCACATGATGGTGGAGCAGCTGAGCGGGAAGAGCTGTGAAGAAAGTGGATCTCCACGGCTCCTGCTAGGCAGGTTCCCACCTCCGGCACACTTCCTTGGAGTCGCCCCACCTGCGAACCACGGCACCCTCCGAGTAGCCCACTTGCAAGTCTCGCGATATGCCTGGGGTGGGGCAATGCAGCTTAACGGGGAGGAGGCGAGGATACACAAGCCCTGGGGTGTGTGTTTAGCCACGTTCGACTCCCCATTTCCAATCCAACACCGGGAACCCCGCTAAGGCTTTCTTTCCCCAAGTTACCAGAGACGACACGGAGCAGTGCTGCCGCCTTGTGGCACACTGCCGTAACAACCTTACAAACTGTGCCGAAGGGCTCCTATCATTCACAACGCCTGCGGCCTGCGGCTTTGCAAACACAACCCTGCCCTCAAGAAATATCCTGGGCTAGGGAACCTGAAACGAATTCAAATTAGGCCCTACTCTCAGGCAGAATCCTTTCAAGACCTCAGTGGTACTCACCCGCGTTTTAGAAAACAGCACATTCAAATGAAAAGATGCTCACGATCAGTCATGATTAGAGCGTGCAAAGGAAGCCAGACGACGTGTTCCCTGGCTTCAGTCCTCACAAACCGTAAGAGTGTACGTGCTCAAGAGGGCATGCCAAACACAGAAGCCGACTATTGCAGTGGCTGGGATTGTAAATTGGTAACAGCCGATACGAAGATCAGTAGGCACGTTCCTTACCAGACTAAACACCGGAGGTAGCACGAAGTTCGGTAACCCCGCTGCAGGTCGTATAACCAGAGAATAGCATCATTCGATGGAAGCACTTGCACCCCAGCGGTCCTTGTGGTACCCTTTACCACAGCCAAGACACGCAAACGAACGAAATGTCCAGCGAGGGGTGAATGGAGAAAGGTGTTCTTCTACCTACACTCCCTCGACTACCACTCGTCCACAGAACCAAAAGAACTCATACTATTTGCAGCAGCATGGGTGGAGCAGTAGATGAGCTCACTAATTCTGGTAAATTAGAGGCAGCAAGACACATGTCGCAGGATATCTCTTATATGTGCAGTCTAAATAGGGATACAAAGGAAGCAGCATACAAAGGAAACACACGTTCACAGAGGGAAGAAAGAAGCGTGGAGTTCCCAGAGGGGGAAACTGGAGACCGGGGAAGGCTGAAGTGGGAGGTTGCGATTCACAAAAACACACTTAACGTATCAAAAAGTGCTCCTCAAGGGCGACCCACCCGGAAGCACAGGGAACGCTACAAAACATTCCTCAATCAACTAACAGGGCAAAGACTCCGAAACCCTACGGGTACAGCTACGTTTTTAATTGCACCAAGCGGCTGCAGAACTCAAACACATGCAACACTGTATATAAACTCTGCTGAGAGGGAAAAGGACTGTTCAACGACAAGCCAAGGAAGGGGTTAAGAAACGCCTAGTCTGTCACCTCAGGCCTCTGTGACGTCGGCTGGTGTCACACCCCTGGAGCCTCAGCAGGCCTGGGTCACACGGCTGGAGTATGCTGCTGCTGAGGGAGCAAGGGAGGAGGACGTGCCACCTGACCAGCGGCCCCTCGGACCTCTACTGCCCATTCTCCCCTGCGTGGTACCACAATCTCCCGATCCAACGTGGCCCTCCTACAGGTAAGCAAAGCCTGGTGTACCAACATGATGGTAGAGCAGCTGAGCGGGAAGAGCTGTGAAGAAACCGGATCTCCACGGCTCCTGCTAGGCAGGTCCCCACCTCCGGCCCACTTCCTTAGAGTCGCCCCGTCTGCGAACCACGGCACCCTCCAAGTAGCCCACTTGCAAGTCTCGCGATATGCCTGGGGTGGGAAAGTGCAGCTTAACGGGGAGGAGGCGAGGATACACAAGCCCTGGGGTGTGTGTTTAGCCACGTTCGACTCCCCATTTCCAATCCAACACCGGGAACCCCGCTAAGGCTTTCTTTCCCCAAGTTACAAGAGACGACACGGAGTAGTGCTGCCGCCTTGTGGCGCACTGCCGGAACAACCTTACAAGCTGTGCCGAAGGGATCCTATCATTCACAAAGCCTGGGGACTGCGGCTTTGCTAACACAACCCTGCCCTCACGAAATATCCTGGGCTAGGTAACCTGAAACGAATTCAAATCAGGCCCTACTCTCAGGCAGAATCCTTTCAAGACCTCAGTGGTACTCACCCGCGTTTTAGAAAACAGCACATTCAAATGAAAAGATGCTCAGGATCAGTCATGATTAGAGCGTGCAAAGGAAGCCAGACGAGGTGTTCCCTGGCTTCAGTCCTCACAAACCCTAAGAGTGTACGTGCTCAAGAGGGCATGCCAAACAGAGAAGCCGACTATTGCAGTGGCTGGGATTGTAAATTGGTAACAGCCGATACGAAGATCAGTAGGCACGTTCCTTACCAGACTAAACACCGGAGGTAGCACGAGGTTCGGCAACCCCGCTGCAGGTCGTATAACCACATACTAGCATCATTCGAAGGAAGCACTTGCACCCCAGCGGTCGTTGTGGTACCCTTTACCACAGCCAAGACACGCAAACGAACGAAATGTCCAGCGAGGGGTGAATGGAGAAAGGTGTTCTTCTACCTACACTCCCTCGACTACCACTCGTCCACAGAACCAAAGGAACTCATACTATTTGCAGCAGCATGGGTGGAGCAGTAGATGAGCTCACTAATTCTGGTAAATTAGAGGCAGCAAGACACATGTCGCAGGATATCTCTTGTATGTGCAGTCTAAACAGGGATACAAAGGAAGCAGCATACAAAGGAAACACAGGTTCACAGAGGGAAGAAAGAAGCGTGGAGTTCCCAGAGGGGGAAACTGGAGACCGGGGAAGGGTGAAGTGGGAGGTTGGCATTCACAGAAACACACTTAACGTATCACAAAGTGCTCCTCAAGGGCGACCCCCCGGAAGCACAGGGAACGCTGCAAAACATTCCTCAATCAACTAACAGGGCAAAGAATCCGAAACCCTACGGGTACAGCTACGTTTATAACTGCACCAAACGGCTGCAGAACTCAAACACACGCAACACTGTATATAAGCTCTGCTGAGAGGGAAAAGGACTGTTCAACGACAAGCCAAGGAAGGGGTTAAGAAACGCCTAGTCTGTCACCTCAGGCCTCTGTGACGTCGGCTGGTGTCACACCCCTGGAGCCTCAGCAGGCCTGGGTCCCACGGCTGGAGTATGCTGCTGCTGAGGGAGCAAGGGAGGAGGACGTGCCACCTGACCAGCGGCCCCTCGGACCTCTACTGCCCATTCTCCCCTGCGTGGTACCACAATGTCCCGATCCAACGTGGCCCTCCTACAGGTAAGCAAAGCCTGGTGTACCCACATGATGGTGGAGCAGCTGAGCGGGAAGAGCTGTGAAGAAACCGAATCTCCACGGCTCCTGCTAGGCAGGTTCCCACCTCCGGCACACTTCCTTGGAGTCGCCCCACCTGCGAACCACGGCACCCTCCGAGTAGCCCACTTGCAAGTCTCGCGATATGCCTGGGGTGGGGCAGTGCTGCTTAACGGGGAGGAGGCGAGGATACACAAGCCCTGGGGTGTGTGTTTAGCCACGTTCGACTCCCCATTTCCAATCCAACACCGGGAACCCCGCTAAGGCTTTCTTTCCCCAAGTTACCAGAGAAGACACGGAGCAGTGCTGCCGCCTTGTGGCACACTGCCGTAACAACCTTACAAACTATGCCGAAGGGCTCCTATCATTCACAACGCCTGGGGCCTGCGGCTTTGCAAACACAACCCTGCCCTCAAGAAATATCCTGGGCTAGGGAACCTGAAACGAATTCAAATCAGGCCCTACTCTCAGGCAGAATCCTTTCAAGACCTCAGTGGTACTCACCCGCGTTTTAGAAAACAGCACATTCAAATGAAAAGATGCTCACGATCAGTCATGATTAGAGCGTGCAAAGGAAGCCAGACGACGTGTTCCCTGGCTTCAGTCCTCACAAATCGTAAGAGTGTACGTGCTCAAGAGGGCATGCCAAACACAGAAGCCGACTATTGCAGTGGCTGGGATTGTAAATTGGTAACAGCCGATACGAAGATCAGTAGGCACGTTCCTTACCAGACTAAACACCGGAGGTAGCACGAAGTTCGGCAACCCCGCTGCAGGTCGTATAACCAGAGACTAGCATCATTCGATGGAAGCACTTGCACCCCAGCGGTCCTTGTGGTACCCTTTACCACAGCCAAGACACGCAAACGAACGAAATGTCCAGCGAGGGGTGAATGGAGAAAGGTGTTCTTCTACCTACAATCCCTCGACTACCACTCATCCACAGAACCAAAAGAACTCATACTATTTGCAGCAGCATGGGTGGAGCAGTAGATGAGCTCATTAATTCTGGTAAATTAGAGGCAGCAAGACACATGTCGCAGGATATCTCTTACATATGCAGTCTAAACAGGGATACAAAGGAAGCAGCATACAAAGGAAACACACGTTCACAGAGGGAAGAAAGAAGCGTGGAGTTCCCAGAGGGGGAAATTGGAGACCGAGGAAGGCTGAAGTGGGAGGTTGGGATTCACAGAAACACACTTAACGTATCAGAAAGTGCTCCTCAAGGGCGACCCACCCGGAAGCACAGGGAACGCTGTAAAACATTCCTCAATCAACTAACAGGGCAAAGAATCCAAAACCCTACGGGTACAGCTTCGTTTATAATTGCACCAAGCGGCTGCAGAACTCAAACACACACAACACTGTATATAAACTCTGCTGAGAGGGAAAAGGACTGTTCAACGACAAGCCAAGGAAGGGGTTAAGAAACGCCTAGTCTGTCACCTCAGGCCTCTGTGACGTCGGCTGGTGTCACACCCCTGGAGCCTCAGCAGGCCTGGGTCCCACGGCTGGAGTATGCTGCTGCTGAGGGAGCAAGGGAGGAGGACGTGCCAACTGACCAGCGGCCCCTCGGACCTCTACTGCCCATTCTCCCCTGCGTGGTACCACAATGTCCCGATCCAACGTGGCCCTCCTACAGGTAAGCAAAGCCTGGTGTACCCACATGATGGTGGAGCAGCTGAGCGGGAAGAGCTGTGAAGAAAGTGGATCTCCACGGCTCCTGCTAGGCAGGTTCCCACCTCCGGCACACTTCCTTGGAGTCGCCCCACCTGCGAACCACGGCACCCTCCGAGTAGCCCACTTGCAAGTCTCGCGATATGCCTGGGGTGGGGCAATGCAGCTTAACGGGGAGGAGGCGAGGATACACAAGCCCTGGGGTGTGTGTTTAGCCACGTTCGACTCCCCATTTCCAATCCAACACCGGGAACCCCGCTAAGGCTTTCTTTCCCCAAGTTACCAGAGACGACACGGAGCAGTGCTGCCGCCTTGTGGCACACTGCCGTAACAACCTTACAAACTGTGCCGAAGGGCTCCTATCATTCACAACGCCTGCGGCCTGCGGCTTTGCAAACACAACCCTGCCCTCAAGAAATATCCTGGGCTAGGGAACCTGAAACGAATTCAAATTAGGCCCTACTCTCAGGCAGAATCCTTTCAAGACCTCAGTGGTACTCACCCGCGTTTTAGAAAACAGCACATTCAAATGAAAAGATGCTCACGATCAGTCATGATTAGAGCGTGCAAAGGAAGCCAGACGACGTGTTCCCTGGCTTCAGTCCTCACAAACCGTAAGAGTGTACGTGCTCAAGAGGGCATGCCAAACACAGAAGCCGACTATTGCAGTGGCTGGGATTGTAAATTGGTAACAGCCGATACGAAGATCAGTAGGCACGTTCCTTACCAGACTAAACACCGGAGGTAGCACGAAGTTCGGTAACCCCGCTGCAGGTCGTATAACCAGAGAATAGCATCATTCGATGGAAGCACTTGCACCCCAGCGGTCCTTGTGGTACCCTTTACCACAGCCAAGACACGCAAACGAACGAAATGTCCAGCGAGGGGTGAATGGAGAAAGGTGTTCTTCTACCTACACTCCCTCGACTACCACTCGTCCACAGAACCAAAAGAACTCATACTATTTGCAGCAGCATGGGTGGAGCAGTAGATGAGCTCACTAATTCTGGTAAATTAGAGGCAGCAAGACACATGTCGCAGGATATCTCTTATATGTGCAGTCTAAATAGGGATACAAAGGAAGCAGCATACAAAGGAAACACACGTTCACAGAGGGAAGAAAGAAGCGTGGAGTTCCCAGAGGGGGAAACTGGAGACCGGGGAAGGCTGAAGTGGGAGGTTGCGATTCACAAAAACACACTTAACGTATCAAAAAGTGCTCCTCAAGGGCGACCCACCCGGAAGCACAGGGAACGCTACAAAACATTCCTCAATCAACTAACAGGGCAAAGACTCCGAAACCCTACGGGTACAGCTACGTTTTTAATTGCACCAAGCGGCTGCAGAACTCAAACACATGCAACACTGTATATAAACTCTGCTGAGAGGGAAAAGGACTGTTCAACGACAAGCCAAGGAAGGGGTTAAGAAACGCCTAGTCTGTCACCTCAGGCCTCTGTGACGTCGGCTGGTGTCACACCCCTGGAGCCTCAGCAGGCCTGGGTCACACGGCTGGAGTATGCTGCTGCTGAGGGAGCAAGGGAGGAGGACGTGCCACCTGACCAGCGGCCCCTCGGACCTCTACTGCCCATTCTCCCCTGCGTGGTACCACAATCTCCCGATCCAACGTGGCCCTCCTACAGGTAAGCAAAGCCTGGTGTACCAACATGATGGTAGAGCAGCTGAGCGGGAAGAGCTGTGAAGAAACCGGATCTCCACGGCTCCTGCTAGGCAGGTCCCCACCTCCGGCCCACTTCCTTAGAGTCGCCCCGTCTGCGAACCACGGCACCCTCCAAGTAGCCCACTTGCAAGTCTCGCGATATGCCTGGGGTGGGAAAGTGCAGCTTAACGGGGAGGAGGCGAGGATACACAAGCCCTGGGGTGTGTGTTTAGCCACGTTCGACTCCCCATTTCCAATCCAACACCGGGAACCCCGCTAAGGCTTTCTTTCCCCAAGTTACAAGAGACGACACGGAGTAGTGCTGCCGCCTTGTGGCGCACTGCCGGAACAACCTTACAAGCTGTGCCGAAGGGATCCTATCATTCACAAAGCCTGGGGACTGCGGCTTTGCTAACACAACCCTGCCCTCACGAAATATCCTGGGCTAGGTAACCTGAAACGAATTCAAATCAGGCCCTACTCTCAGGCAGAATCCTTTCAAGACCTCAGTGGTACTCACCCGCGTTTTAGAAAACAGCACATTCAAATGAAAAGATGCTCAGGATCAGTCATGATTAGAGCGTGCAAAGGAAGCCAGACGAGGTGTTCCCTGGCTTCAGTCCTCACAAACCCTAAGAGTGTACGTGCTCAAGAGGGCATGCCAAACAGAGAAGCCGACTATTGCAGTGGCTGGGATTGTAAATTGGTAACAGCCGATACGAAGATCAGTAGGCACGTTCCTTACCAGACTAAACACCGGAGGTAGCACGAGGTTCGGCAACCCCGCTGCAGGTCGTATAACCACATACTAGCATCATTCGAAGGAAGCACTTGCACCCCAGCGGTCGTTGTGGTACCCTTTACCACAGCCAAGACACGCAAACGAACGAAATGTCCAGCGAGGGGTGAATGGAGAAAGGTGTTCTTCTACCTACACTCCCTCGACTACCACTCGTCCACAGAACCAAAGGAACTCATACTATTTGCAGCAGCATGGGTGGAGCAGTAGATGAGCTCACTAATTCTGGTAAATTAGAGGCAGCAAGACACATGTCGCAGGATATCTCTTGTATGTGCAGTCTAAACAGGGATACAAAGGAAGCAGCATACAAAGGAAACACAGGTTCACAGAGGGAAGAAAGAAGCGTGGAGTTCCCAGAGGGGGAAACTGGAGACCGGGGAAGGGTGAAGTGGGAGGTTGGCATTCACAGAAACACACTTAACGTATCACAAAGTGCTCCTCAAGGGCGACCCCCCGGAAGCACAGGGAACGCTGCAAAACATTCCTCAATCAACTAACAGGGCAAAGAATCCGAAACCCTACGGGTACAGCTACGTTTATAACTGCACCAAACGGCTGCAGAACTCAAACACACGCAACACTGTATATAAGCTCTGCTGAGAGGGAAAAGGACTGTTCAACGACAAGCCAAGGAAGGGGTTAAGAAACGCCTAGTCTGTCACCTCAGGCCTCTGTGACGTCGGCTGGTGTCACACCCCTGGAGCCTCAGCAGGCCTGGGTCCCACGGCTGGAGTATGCTGCTGCTGAGGGAGCAAGGGAGGAGGACGTGCCACCTGACCAGCGGCCCCTCGGACCTCTACTGCCCATTCTCCCCTGCGTGGTACCACAATGTCCCGATCCAACGTGGCCCTCCTACAGGTAAGCAAAGCCTGGTGTACCCACATGATGGTGGAGCAGCTGAGCGGGAAGAGCTGTGAAGAAAGCGGATCTCCACGGCTCCTGCTAGGCAGGTTCCCACCTCCGGCACACTTCCTTGGAGTCGCCCCACCTGCGAACCACGGCACCCTCCGAGTAGCCCACTTGCAAGTCTCGCGATATGCCTGGGGTGGGGCAGTGCTGCTTAACGGGGAGGAGGCGAGGATACACAAGCCCTGGGGTGTGTGTTTAGCCACGTTCGACTCCCCATTTCCAATCCAACACCGGGAACCCCGCTAAGGCTTTCTTTCCCCAAGTTACCAGAGACGACACGGAGCAGTGCTGCCGCCTTGTGGCACACTGCCGTAACAACCTTACAAACTATGCCGAAGGGCTCCTATCATTCACAACGCCTGGGGCCTGCGGCTTTGCAAACACAACCCTGCCCTCAAGAAATATCCTGGGCTAGGGAACCTGAAACGAATTCAAATCAGGCCCTACTCTCAGGCAGAATCCTTTCAAGACCTCAGTGGTACTCACCCGCGTTTTAGAAAACAGCACATTCAAATGAAAAGATGCTCAGGATCAGTCATGATTAGAGCGTGCAAAGGAAGCCAGACCAGGTGTTCCCTGGCTGCAGTCCTCACAAACCCTAAAAGCGTACGTGCTCAAGAGGGCATGCCAAACAGAGAAGCCGACTATTGCTGTGGCTGGGATTGTAAATTGGTAACAGCCGGTACGAAGATCAGTAGGCAAGTTCCTTACCATACTAAACACTGGAGGTACCACGAGATTCGGCAACCCCGCTGCAGGTCGTATAACCAGACACTAGCATCATTGGAAGGAAGCACTTGCACCCCAGCGGTCGTTGTGGTACCCTTTACCACAGCGAACACACGGAAACGAACGAAATGTCCAGCGAGGGGTGAATGGAGAAAGGTGTTCTTCTACCTACACTCCCTCGACTACCACTCGTCCACAGAACCAAAGGAACTCATACTATTTGCAGCAGCATGGGTGGAGCAGTAGATGAGCTCACTAATTCTGGTAAATTAGAGGCAGCAAGACACATGTCGCAGACTATCTCTTATATGTGCAGTCTAAATAGGGTTAGAAAGGAAGCAGCATACAAAGGAAACACACGTTCACAGAGGGAAGAAAGAAGCGTGGAGTTCCCAGAGGGGGAAACTGGAGACCGGGGAAGGCTGAAGTGGGAGGTTGGGATTCACAGAAACACACTTAACGTATCAAAAAGTGCTCCTCAAGGGCGACCCACCCGGAAGCACAGGGAACGCTACAAAACATTCCTCAATCAACTAACAGGGCAAAGACTCCGAAACCCTACGGGTACAGCTACGTTTTTAATTGCACCAAGCGGCTGCAGAACTCAAACACACGCAACACTGTATATAAACTCTGCTGAAAGGGAAAAGGACTGTTCAACGACAAGCCAAGGAAGGGGTTAAGAAACGCCTAGTCTGTCACCTCAGGCCTCTGTGACGTCGGCTGGTGTCACACCCCTGGAGCCTCAGCAGGCCTGGGTCACACGGCTGGAGTATGCTGCTGCTGAGGGAGCAAGGGAGGAGGACGTGCCACCTGACCAGCGGGCCCTCGGACCTCTACATCCCATTCTCCCCTGCGTGGTACCACAATCTCCCGATCCAACGTGGCCCTCCTACAGGTAAGCAAAGCCTGGTGTACCCACATGATGGTAGAGCAGCTGAGCGGGAAGAGCTGTGAAGAAACCGGATCTCCACGGCTCCTGCTAGGCAGGTCCCCACCTCCGGCCCACGTCCTTAGAGTCGCCCCGTCTGCGAACCACGGCACCCTCCGAGTAGCCCACTTGCAAGTCTTGCGATATGCCTGGGGTGGGGCAGTGCAGCTTAACGGGGAGGAGGCGAGGATACACAAGCCCTGGGGTGTGTGTTTAGCCACGTTCGACTCCCCATTTCCAATCCAACACCGGGAACCCCGCTAAGGCTTTCTTTCCCCAAGTTACAAGAGACGACACGGAGTAGTGCTGCCGCCTTGTGGCGCACTGCCGGAACAACCTTACAAGCTGTGCCGAAGGGATCCTATCATTCACAAAGCCTGGGGCCTGCGGCTTTGCTAACACAACCCTGCCCTCAAGAAATATCCTGGGCTAGGTAACGTGAAACGAATTCAAATCAGGCCCTACTCTCAGGCAGAATCCTTTCAAGACCTCAGTGGTACTCACCCGCGTTTTAGAAAACAGCACATTCAAATGAAAAGATGCTCAGGATCAGTCATGATTAGAGCGTGCAAAGGAAGCCAGACGAGGTGTTCCCTGGCTGCAGTCCTCACAAACCCTAAAAGCGTACGTGCTCAAGAGGGCATGCCAAACAGAAAAGCCGACTATTGCTGTGGCTGGGATTGTAAATTGGTAACAGCCGGTACGAAGATCAGTAGGCAAGTTCCTTACCAGACTAAACACCGGAGGTACCACGAGATTCGGCAACCCCGCTGCAGGTCGTATAACCAGACACTAGCATCATTGGAAGGAAGCACTTGCACCCCAGCAGTCGTTGTGGTACCCTTTACCACAGCCAAGACACGCAAACGAACGAAATGTCCAGCGAGGGGTGAATGGAGAAAGGTGTCCTTCTACCTACACTCCCTCGACTACCACTCGTCCACAGAACCAAAGGAACTCATACTATTTGCAGCAGCATGGGTGGAGCAGTAGATGAGCTCACTAATTCTGGTAAATTAGAGGCAGCAAGACACATGTCGCAGGATATCTCTTATATGTGCAGTCTAAACAGGGATACAAGGGAAGCAGCATACAAAGGAAACACAGGTTCACAGAGGGAAGAAAGAAGCGTGGAGTTCCCAGAGGGGGAAATTGGAGACCGAGGAAGGCTGAAGTGGGAGGTTGGGATTCACAGAAACACACTTAACGTATCAGAAAGTGCTCCTCAAGGGCGACCCACCCGGAAGCACTGGGAACGCTGCAAAACATTCCTCAATCAACTAACAGGGCAAAGAATCCAAAACCCTACGGGTACAGCTACGTTTATAATTGCACCAAGCGGCTGCAGAACTCAAACACACACAACACTGTATATAAACTCTGCTGAGAGGGAAAAGGACTGTTCAACGACAAGCCAAGGAAGAGGTTAAGAAACGCCTAGTCTGTCACCTCAGACCTCTGTGACGTCGGCTGGTGTCACACCCCTGGAGCCTCAGCAGGCCTGGGTCCCACGGCTGGAGTATACTGCTGCTGAGGGAGCAAGGGAGGAGGACGTGCCACCTGACCAGCGGCCCCTCGGACCTCTACTGCCCATTCTCCCCTGCGTGGTACCACAATGTCCCGATCCAACCTGTCCCTCCTACAGGTAAGCAAAGCCTGGTGTACCCACATGATGGTGGAGCAGCTGAGCGGGAAGAGCTGTGAAGAAAGCGGATCTCCACGGCTCCTGCTAGGCAGGTTCCCACCTCCGGCACACTTCCTTGGAGTCGCCCCACCTGCGAACTACGGCACCCTCCGAGTTGCCCACTTGCAAGTCTCGCGATATGCCTGGGGTGGGGCAGTGCAGCTTAACGGGGAGGAGGCGAGGATACACAAGCCCTGGGGTGTGTGTTTAGCCACGTTCGACTCCCCATTTCCAATCCAACACCGGGAACCCCGCTAAGGCTTTCTTTCCCCAAGTTACCAGAGACGACACGGAGCAGTGCTGCCGCCTTGTGGCGCACTGCCGGAACAACCTTACAAACTGTGCCGAAGGGCTCCTATCATTCACAAAGCCTGGGTCCTGCGGCTTTGCAAACACAACCCTGCCCTCAAGAAATATCCTGGGCTAGGGAACCTGAAACGAATTCAAATCAGGCCCTACTCTCAGGCAGAATCCTTTCAAGACCTCAGTGGTACTCACCCGCGTTTTAGAAAACAGCACATTCAAATGAAGATGCTCAGGATCAGTCATGATTAGAGCGTGCAAAGGAAGCCAGACCAGGTGTTCCCTGGCTGCAGTCCTCACAAACCCTAAAAGCGTACGTGCTCAAGAGGGCATGCCAAACAGAGAAGCCGACTATTGCTGTGGCTGGGATTGTAAATTGGTAACAGCCGGTACGAAGATCAGTAGGCAAGTTCCTTACCATACTAAACACTGGAGGTACCACGAGATTCGGCAACCCCGCTGCAGGTCGTATAACCAGACACTAGCATCATTGGAAGGAAGCACTTGCACCCCAGCGGTCGTTGTGGTACCCTTTACCACAGCGAACACACGGAAACGAATGAAATGTCCAGCGAGGGGTGAATGGAGAAAGGTGTTCTTCTACCTACACTCCCTCGACTACCACTCGTCCACAGAACCAAAGGAACTCATACTATTTGCAGCAGCATGGGTGGAGCAGTAGATGAGCTCACTAATTCTGGTAAATTAGAGGCAGCAAGACACATGTCGCAGACTATCTCTTATATGTGCAGTCTAAATAGGGATAGAAAGGAAGCAGCATACAAAGGAAACACACGTTCACAGAGGGAAGAAAGAAGCGTGGAGTTCCCAGAGGGGGAAACTGGAGACCGGGGAAGGCTGAAGTGGGAGGTTGGGATTCACAGAAACACACTTAACGTATCAAAAAGTGCTCCTCAAGGGCGACCCACCCGGAAGCACAGGGAACGCTACAAAACATTCCTCAATCAACTAACAGGGCAAAGACTCCGAAACCCTACGGGTACAGCTACGTTTTTAATTGCACCAAGCGGCTGCAGAAGTCAAACACACGCAACACTGTATATAAACTCTGCTGAAAGGGAAAAGGACTGTTCAACGACAAGCCAAGGAAGGGGTTAAGAAACGCCTAGTCTGTCACCTCAGGCCTCTGTGACGTCGGCTGGTGTCACACCCCTGGAGCCTCAGCAGGCCTGGGTCACACGGCTGGAGTATGCTGCTGCTGAGGGAGCAAGGGAGGAGGACGTGCCACCTGACCAGCGGGCCCTCGGACCTCTACATCCCATTCTCCCCTGCGTGGTACCACAATCTCCCGATCCAACGTGGCCCTCCTACAGGTAAGCAAAGCCTGGTGTACCCACATGATGGTAGAGCAGCTGAGCGGGAAGAGCTGTGAAGAAACCGGATCTCCACGGCTCCTGCTAGGCAGGTCCCCACCTCCGGCCCACGTCCTTAGAGTCGCCCCGTCTGCGAACCACGGCACCCTCCGAGTAGCCCACTTGCAAGTCTTGCGATATGCCTGGGGTGGGGCAGTGCAGCTTAACGGGGAGGAGGCGAGGATACACAAGCCCTGGGGTGTGTGTTTAGCCACGTTCGACTCCCCATTTCCAATCCAACACCGGGAACCCCGCTAAGGCTTTCTTTCCCCAAGTTACAAGAGACGACACGGAGTAGTGCTGCCGCCTTGTGGCGCACTGCCGGAACAACCTTACAAGCTGTGCCGAAGGGATCCTATCATTCACAAAGCCTGGGGCCTGCGGCTTTGCTAACACAACCCTGCCCTCAAGAAATATCCTGGGCTAGGTAACGTGAAACGAATTCAAATCAGGCCCTACTCTCAGGCAGAATCCTTTCAAGACCTCAGCGGTACTCACCCGCGTTTTAGAAAACAGCACATTCAAATGAAAAGATGCTCAGGATCAGTCATGATTAGAGCGTGCAAAGGAAGCCAGACGAGGTGTTCCCTGGCTGCAGTCCTCACAAACCCTAAAAGCGTACATGCTCAAGAGGGCATGCCAAACAGAAAAGCCGACTATTGCTGTGGCTGGGATTGTAAATTGGTAACAGCCGGTACGAAGATCAGTAGGCAAGTTCCTTACCAGACTAAACACCGGAGGTACCACGAGATTCGGCAACCCCGCTGCAGGTCGTATAACCAGACACTAGCATCATTGGAAGGAAGCACTTGCACCCCAGCAGTCGTTGTGGTACCCTTTACCACAGCCAAGACACGCAAACGAACGAAATGTCCAGCGAGGGGTGAATGGAGAAAGGTGTCCTTCTACCTACACTCCCTCGACTACCACTCGTCCACAGAACCAAAGGAACTCATACTATTTGCAGCAGCATGGGTGGAGCAGTAGATGAGCTCACTAATTCTGGTAAATTAGAGGCAGCAAGACACATGTCGCAGGATATCTCTTATATGTGCAGTCTAAACAGGGATACAAGGGAAGCAGCATACAAAGGAAACACAGGTTCACAGAGGGAAGAAAGAAGCGTGGAGTTCCCAGAGGGGGAAATTGGAGACCGAGGAAGGCTGAAGTGGGAGGTTGGGATTCACAGAAACACACTTAACGTATCAGAAAGTGCTCCTCAAGGGCGACCCACCCGGAAGCACTGGGAACGCTGCAAAACATTCCTCAATCAACTAACAGGGCAAAGAATCCAAAACCCTACGGGTACAGCTACGTTTATAATTGCACCAAGCGGCTGCAGAACTCAAACACACACAACACTGTATATAAACTCTGCTGAGAGGGAAAAGGACTGTTCAACGACAAGCCAAGGAAGAGGTTAAGAAACGCCTAGTCTGTCACCTCAGACCTCTGTGACGTCGGCTGGTGTCACACCCCTGGAGCCTCAGCAGGCCTGGGTCCCACGGCTGGAGTATACTGCTGCTGAGGGAGCAAGGGAGGAGGACGTGCCACCTGACCAGCGGCCCCTCGGACCTCTACTGCCTATTCTCCCCTGCGTGGTACCACAATGTCCCGATCCAACCTGTCCCTCCTACAGGTAAGCAAAGCCTGGTGTACCCACATGATGGTGGAGCAGCTGAGCGGGAAGAGCTGTGAAGAAAGCGGATCTCCACGGCTCCTGCTAGGCAGGTTCCCACCTCCGGCACACTTCCTTGGAGTCGCCCCACCTGCGAACTACGGCACCCTCCGAGTTGCCCACTTGCAAGTCTCGCGATATGCCTGGGGTGGGGCAGTGCAGCTTAACGGGGAGGAGGCGAGGATACACAAGCCCTGGGGTGTGTGTTTAGCCACGTTCGACTCCCCATTTCCAATCCAACACCGGGAACCCCGCTAAGGCTTTTTTTCCCCAAGTTACCAGAGACGACACGGAGCAGTGCTGCCGCCTTGTGGCACACTGCCGTAACAACCTTACAAACTATGCCGAAGGGCTCCTATCATTCACAACGCCTGGGGCCTGCGGCTTTGCAAACACAACCCTGCCCTCAAGAAATATCCTGGGCTAGGGAACCTGAAACGAATTCAAATCAGGCCCTACTCTCAGGCAGAATCCTTTCAAGACCTCAGTGGTACTCACCCGCGTTTTAGAAAACAGCACATTCAAATGAAAAGATGCTCAGGATCAGTCATGATTAGAGCATGCAAAGGAAGCCAGACGACGTGTTCCCTGGCTTCAGTCCTCACAAACCGTAAGAGTGTACGTGCTCAAGAGGGCATGCCAAACACAGAAGCCGACTATTGCAGTGGCTGGGATTGTAAATTGGTAACAGCCGATACGAAGATCAGTAGGCACGTTCCTTACCAGACTAAACACCGGAGGTAGCACGAAGTTCGGCAACCCCGCTGCAGGTCGTATAACCAGAGAATAGCATCATTCGATGGAAGCACTTGCACCCCAGCGGTCCTTGTGGTACCCTTTACCACAGCCAAGACACGCAAACGAACGAAATGTCCAGCGAGGGGTGAATGGAGAAAGGTGTTCTTCTACCTACACTCCCTCGACTACCACTCGTCCACAGAACCAAAAGAACTCATACTATTTGCAGCAGCATGGGTGGAGCAGTAGATGAGCTCACTAATTCTGGTAAATTAGAGGCAGCAAGACACATGTCGCAGGATATCTCTTATATGTGCAGTCTAAATAGGGATACAAAGGAAGCAGCATACAAAGGAAACACACGTTCACAGAGGGAAGAAAGAAGCGTGGAGTTCCCAGAGGGGGAAACTGGAGACCGGGGAAGGCTGAAGTGGGAGGTTGCGATTCACAAAAACACACTTAACGTATCAAAAAGTGCTCCTCAAGGGCGACCCACCCGGAAGCACAGGGAACGCTACAAAACATTCCTCAATCAACTAACAGGGCAAAGACTCCGAAACCCTACGGGTACAGCTACGTTTTTAATTGCACCAAGCGGCTGCAGAACTCAAACACATGCAACACTGTATATAAACTCTGCTGAGAGGGAAAAGGACTGTTCAACGACAAGCCAAGGAAGGGGTTAAGAAACGCCTAGTCTGTCACCTCAGGCCTCTGTGACGTCGGCTGGTGTCACACCCCTGGAGCCTCAGCAGGCCTGGGTCACACGGCTGGAGTATGCTGCTGCTGAGGGAGCAAGGGAGGAGGACGTGCCACCTGACCAGCGGCCCCTCGGACCTCTACTGCCCATTCTCCCCTGCGTGGTACCACAATCTCACGATCCAACGTGGCCCTCCTACAGGTAAGCAAAGCCTGGTGTACCAACATGATGGTAGAGCAGCTGAGCGGGAAGAGCTGTGAAGAAACCGGATCTCCACGGCTCCTGCTAGGCAGGTCCCCACCTCCGGCCCACTTCCTTAGAGTCGCCCCGTCTGCGAACCACGGCACCCTCCGAGTAGCCCACTTGCAAGTCTCGCGATATGCCTGGGGTGGGAAAGTGCAGCTTAACGGGGAGGAGGCGAGGATACACAAGCCCTGGGGTGTGTGTTTAGCCACGTTCGACTCCCCATTTCCAATCCAACACCGGGAACCCCGCTAAGGCTTTCTTTCCCCAAGTTACCAGAGACGACACGGAGCAGTGCTGCCGCCTTGTGGCACTGCCGTAACAACCTTACAAACTGTGCCGAAGGGCTCCTATCATTCACAATGCCTATGGCCTGCGGCTTTGCAAACACAACCCTGCCCTCAAGAAATATCCTGGGCTAGGTAACCTGAAACGAATTCAAATCAGGCCCTACTCTCAGGCAGAATCCTTTCAAGACCTCAGTGGTACTCACCCGCGTTTTAGAAAACAGCACATTCAAATGAAGATGCTCAGGATCAGTCATGATTAGAGCGTGCAAAGGAAGCCAGACCAGGTGTTCCCTGGCTGCAGTCCTCACAAACCCTAAAAGAGTACGTGCTCAAGAGGGCATGCCAAACAGGGAAGCCGACTATTGCTGTGGCTGGGATTGTAAATTGGTAACAGCCGGTACGAAGATCAGTAGGCAAGTTCCTTACCAGACTAAACACCGAAGGTACCACGAGATTCGGCAACCCCGCTGCAGGTCGTATAACCAGACACTAGCATCATTGGAAGGAAGCACTTGCACCCCAGCGGTCGTTGTGGTACCCTTTACCAAAGCCAAGACACGCAAACGAACGAAATGTCCAGCGAGGGGTGAATGGAGAAAGGTGTTCTTCTACCTACACTCCCTCGACTACCACTCGTCCACAGAACCAAAGGAACTCATACTATTTGCAGCAGCATGGGTGGAGCAGTAGATGAGCTCACTAATTCTGGTAAATTAGAGGCAGCAAGACACATGTCGCAGGATATCTCTTATATGTGCAGTCTAAACAGGGATACAAAGGAAGCAGCATACAAAGGAAACACACGTTCACAGAGGGAAGAAAGAAGCGTGGAGTTCCCAGAGGGGGAAACTGGAGACCGGGGAAGGCTGAAGTGGGAGGTTGGCATTCACAGAAACACACTTAACGTATCAAAAAGTGCTCCTCAAGGGCGACCCACCCGGAAGCACAGGGAACGCTACAAAACATTCCTCAATCAACAGGGCAAAGACTCCGAAACCCTACGGGTACAGCTACGTTTATAACTGCACCAAGCGGCTGCAGAACTCAAACACACGCAACACTGTATATAAGCTCTGCTGAGAGGGAAAAGGACTGTTCAACGACAAGCCAAGGAAGGGGTTAAGAAACGCCTAGTCTGTCACCTCAGGCCTCTGTGACGTCGGCTGGTGTCACACCCCTGGAGCCTCAGCAGGCCTGGGTCACACGGCTGGAGTATGCTGCTGCTGAGGGAGCAAGGGAGGAGGACGTGCCACCTGACCAGCGGGCCCTCGGACCTCTACTGCCCATTCTCCCCTGCGTGGTACCACAATCTCCCGATCCAACGTGGCCCTCCTACAGGTAAGCAAAGCCTGGTGTACCCACATGATGGTAGAGCAGCTCAGCGGGAAGAGCTGTGAAGAAACCGGATCTCCACGGCTCCTGCTAGGCAGGTCCCCACCTCCGGCCCACGTCCTTAGAGTCGCCCCGTCTGCGAACCACGGCACCCTCCGAGTAGCCCACTTGCAAGTCTTGCGATATGCCTGGGGTGGGGCAGTGCAGCTTAACGGGGAGGAGGCGAGGATACACAAGCCCTGGGGTGTGTGTTTAGCCACGTTCGACTCCCCATTTCCAATCCAACACCGGGAACCCCGCTAAGGCTTTCTTTCCCCAAGTTACAAGAGACGACACGGAGTAGTGCTGCCGCCTTGTGGCGCACTGCCGGAACAACCTTACAAGCTGTGCCGAAGGGATCCTATCATTCACAAAGCCTGGGGCCTGCGGCTTTGCTAACACAACCCTGCCCTTAAGAAATATCCTGGGCTAGGTAACGTGAAACGAATTCAAATCAGGCCCTACTCTCAGGCAGAATCCTTTCAAGACCTCAGTGGTACTCACCCGCGTTTTAGAAAACAGCACATTCAAATGAAAAGATGCTCAGGATCAGTCATGATTAGAGCGTGCAAAGGAAGCCAGACGAGGTGTTCCCTGGCTGCAGTCCTCACAAACCCTAAAAGCGTACGTGCTCAAGAGGGCATGCCAAACAGAAAAGCCGACTATTGCTGTGGCTGGGATTGTAAATTGGTAACAGCCGGTACGAAGATCAGTAGGCAAGTTCCTTACCAGACTAAACACCGGAGGTACCACGAGATTCGGCAACCCCGCTGCAGGTCGTATAACCAGACACTAGCATCATTGGAAGGAAGCACTTGCACCCCAGCAGTCGTTGTGGTACCCTTTACCACAGCCAAGACACGCAAACGAACGAAATGTCCAGCGAGGGGTGAATGGAGAAAGGTGTCCTTCTACCTACACTCCCTCGACTACCACTCGTCCACAGAACCAAAGGAACTCATACTATTTGCAGCAGCATGGGTGGAGCAGTAGATGAGCTCACTAATTCTGGTAAATTAGAGGCAGCAAGACACATGTCGCAGGATATCTCTTATATGTGCAGTCTAAACAGGGATACAAGGGAAGCAGCATACAAAGGAAACACAGGTTCACAGAGGGAAGAAAGAAGCGTGGAGTTCCCAGAGGGGGAAATTGGAGACCGAGGAAGGCTGAAGTGGGAGGTTGGGATTCACAGAAACACACTTAACGTATCAGAAAGTGTTCCTCAAGGGCGACCCACCCGGAAGCACTGGGAACGCTGCAAAACATTCCTCAATCAACTAACAGGGCAAAGAATCCAAAACCCTACGGGTACAGCTACGTTTATAATTGCACCAAGCGGCTGCAGAACTCAAACACACACAACACTGTATATAAACTCTGCTGAGAGGGAAAAGGACTGTTCAACGACAAGCCAAGGAAGAGGTTAAGAAACGCCTAGTCTGTCACCTCAGACCTCTGTGACGTCGGCTGGTGTCACACCCCTGGAGCCTCAGCAGGCCTGGGTCCCACGGCTGGAGTATACTGCTGCTGAGGGAGCAAGGGAGGAGGACGTGCCACCTGACCAGCGGCCCCTCGGACCTCTACTGCCCATTCTCCCCTGCGTGGTACCACAATGTCCCGATCCAACCTGTCCCTCCTACAGGTAAGCAAAGCCTGGTGTACCCACATGATGGTGGAGCAGCTGAGCGGGAAGAGCTGTGAAGAAAGCGGATCTCCACGGCTCCTGCTAGGCAGGTTCCCACCTCCGGCACACTTCCTTGGAGTCGCCCCACCTGCGAACTACGGCACCCTCCGAGTTGCCCACTTGCAAGTCTCGCGATATGCCTGGGGTGGGGCAGTGCAGCTTAACGGGGAGGAGGCGAGGATACACAAGCCCTGGGGTGTGTGTTTAGCCACGTTCGACTCCCCATTTCCAATCCAACACCGGGAACCCCGCTAAGGCTTTCTTTCCCCAAGTTACCAGAGACGACACGGAGCAGTGCTGCCGCCTTGTGGCGCACTGCCGTAACAACCTTACAAACTGTGCCGAAGGGCTCCTATCATTCACAAAGCCTGGGTCCTGCGGCTTTGCAAACACAACCCTGCCCTCAAGAAATATCCTGGGCTAGGTAACCTGAAACGAATTCAAATCAGGCCCTACTCTCAGGCAGAATCCTTTCAAGACCTCAGTGGTACTCACCCGCGTTTTAGAAAACAGCACATTCAAATGAAGATGCTCAGGATCAGTCATGATTAGAGCGTGCAAAGGAAGCCAGACCAGGTGTTCCCTGGCTGCAGTCCTCACAAACCCTAAAAGCGTACGTGCTCAAGAGGGCATGCCAAACAGAGAAGCCGACTATTGCTGTGGCTGGGATTGTAAATTGGTAACAGCCGGTACGAAGATCAGTAGGCAAGTTCCTTACCATACTAAACACTGGAGGTACCACGAGATTCGGCAACCCCGCTGCAGGTCGTATAACCAGACACTAGCATCATTGGAAGGAAGCACTTGCACCCCAGCGGTCGTTGTGGTACCCTTTACCACAGCGAACACACGGAAACGAACGAAATGTCCAGCGAGGGGTGAATGGAGAAAGGTGTTCTTCTACCTACACTCCCTCGACTACCACTCGTCCACAGAACCAAAGGAACTCATACTATTTGCAGCAGCATGGGTGGAGCAGTAGATGAGCTCACTAATTCTGGTAAATTAGAGGCAGCAAGACACATGTCGCAGACTATCTCTTATATGTGCAGTCTAAATAGGGATAGAAAGGAAGCAGCATACAAAGGAAACACACGTTCACAGAGGGAAGAAAGAAGCGTGGAGTTCCCAGAGGGGGAAACTGGAGACCGGGGAAGGCTGAAGTGGGAGGTTGGGATTCACAGAAACACACTTAACGTATCAAAAAGTGCTCCTCAAGGGCGACCCACCCGGAAGCACAGGGAACGCTACAAAACATTCCTCAATCAACTAACAGGGCAAAGACTCCGAAACCCTACGGGTACAGCTACGTTTTTAATTGCACCAAGCGGCTGCAGAACTCAAACACACGCAACACTGTATATAAACTCTGCTGAAAGGGAAAAGGACTGTTCAACGACAAGCCAAGGAAGGGGTTAAGAAACGCCTAGTCTGTCACCTCAGGCCTCTGTGACGTCGGCTGGTGTCACACCCCTGGAGCCTCAGCAGGCCTGGGTCACACGGCTGGAGTATGCTGCTGCTGAGGGAGCAAGGGAGGAGGACGTGCCACCTGACCAGCGGGCCCTCGGACCTCTACATCCCATTCTCCCCTGCGTGGTACCACAATCTCCCGATCCAACGTGGCCCTCCTACAGGTAAGCAAAGCCTGGTGTACCCACATGATGGTAGAGCAGCTGAGCGGGAAGAGCTGTGAAGAAACCGGATCTCCACGGCTCCTGCTAGGCAGGTCCCCACCTCCGGCCCACGTCCTTAGAGTCGCCCCGTCTGCGAACCACGGCACCCTCCGAGTAGCCCACTTGCAAGTCTTGCGATATGCCTGGGGTGGGGCAGTGCAGCTTAACGGGGAGGAGGCGAGGATACACAAGCCCTGGGGTGTGTGTTTAGCCACGTTCGACTCCCCATTTCCAATCCAACACCGGGAACCCCGCTAAGGCTTTCTTTCCCCAAGTTACAAGAGACGACACGGAGTAGTGCTGCCGCCTTGTGGCGCACTGCCGGAACAACCTTACAAGCTGTGCCGAAGGGATCCTATCATTCACAAAGCCTGGGGCCTGCGGCTTTGCTAACACAACCCTGCCCTCAAGAAATATCCTGGGCTAGGTAACGTGAAACGAATTCAAATCAGGCCCTACTCTCAGGCAGAATCCTTTCAAGACCTCAGCGGTACTCACCCGCGTTTTAGAAAACAGCACATTCAAATGAAAAGATGCTCAGGATCAGTCATGATTAGAGCGTGCAAAGGAAGCCAGACGAGGTGTTCCCTGGCTGCAGTCCTCACAAACCCTAAAAGCGTACGTGCTCAAGAGGGCATGCCAAACAGAAAAGCCGACTATTGCTGTGGCTGGGATTGTAAATTGGTAACAGCCGGTACGAAGATCAGTAGGCAAGTTCCTTACCAGACTAAACACCGGAGGTACCACGAGATTCGGCAACCCCGCTGCAGGTCGTATAACCAGACACTAGCATCATTGGAAGGAAGCACTTGCACCCCAGCAGTCGTTGTGGTACCCTTTACCACAGCCAAGACACGCAAACGAACGAAATGTCCAGCGAGGGGTGAATGGAGAAAGGTGTCCTTCTACCTACACTCCCTCGACTACCACTCGTCCACAGAACCAAAGGAACTCATACTATTTGCAGCAGCATGGGTGGAGCAGTAGATGAGCTCACTAATTCTGGTAAATTAGAGGCAGCAAGACACATGTCGCAGGATATCTCTTATATGTGCAGTCTAAACAGGGATACAAGGGAAGCAGCATACAAAGGAAACACAGGTTCACAGAGGGAAGAAAGAAGCGTGGAGTTCCCAGAGGGGGAAATTGGAGACCGAGGAAGGCTGAAGTGGGAGGTTGGGATTCACAGAAACACACTTAACGTATCAGAAAGTGCTCCTCAAGGGCGACCCACCCGGAAGCACTGGGAACGCTGCAAAACATTCCTCAATCAACTAACAGGGCAAAGAATCCAAAACCCTACGGGTACAGCTACGTTTATAATTGCACCAAGCGGCTGCAGAACTCAAACACACACAACACTGTATATAAACTCTGCTGAGAGGGAAAAGGACTGTTCAACGACAAGCCAAGGAAGAGGTTAAGAAACGCCTAGTCTGTCACCTCAGACCTCTGTGACGTCGGCTGGTGTCACACCCCTGGAGCCTCAGCAGGCCTGGGTCCCACGGCTGGAGTATACTGCTGCTGAGGGAGCAAGGGAGGAGGACGTGCCACCTGACCAGCGGCCCCTCGGACCTCTACTGCCCATTCTCCCCTGCGTGGTACCACAATGTCCCGATCCAACCTGTCCCTCCTACAGGTAAGCAAAGCCTGGTGTACCCACATGATGGTGGAGCAGCTGAGCGGGAAGAGCTGTGAAGAAAGCGGATCTCCACGGCTCCTGCTAGGCAGGTTCCCACCTCCGGCACACTTCCTTGGAGTCGCCCCACCTGCGAACTACGGCACCCTCCGAGTTGCCCACTTGCAAGTCTCGCGATATGCCTGAGGTGGGGCAGTGCAGCTTAACGGGGAGGAGGCGAGGATACACAAGCCCTGGGGTGTGTGTTTAGCCACGTTCGACTCCCCATTTCCAATCCAACACCGGGAACCCCGCTAAGGCTTTTTTTCCCCAAGTTACCAGAGACGACACGGAGCAGTGCTGCCGCCTTGTGGCACACTGCCGTAACAACCTTACAAACTATGCCGAAGGGCTCCTATCATTCACAACGCCTGGGGCCTGCGGCTTTGCAAACACAACCCTGCCCTCAAGAAATATCCTGGGCTAGGGAACCTGAAACGAATTCAAATCAGGCCCTACTCTCAGGCAGAATCCTTTCAAGACCTCAGTGGTACTCACCCGCGTTTTAGAAAACAGCACATTCAAATGAAAAGATGCTCAGGATCAGTCATGATTAGAGCATGCAAAGGAAGCCAGACGACGTGTTCCCTGGCTTCAGTCCTCACAAACCGTAAGAGTGTACGTGCTCAAGAGGGCATGCCAAACACAGAAGCCGACTATTGCAGTGGCTGGGATTGTAAATTGGTAACAGCCGATACGAAGATCAGTAGGCACGTTCCTTACCAGACTAAACACCGGAGGTAGCACGAAGTTCGGCAACCCCGCTGCAGGTCGTATAACCAGAGAATAGCATCATTCGATGGAAGCACTTGCACCCCAGCGGTCCTTGTGGTACCCTTTACCACAGCCAAGACACGCAAACGAACGAAATGTCCAGCGAGGGGTGAATGGAGAAAGGTGTTCTTCTACCTACACTCCCTCGACTACCACTCGTCCACAGAACCAAAAGAACTCATACTATTTGCAGCAGCATGGGTGGAGCAGTAGATGAGCTCACTAATTCTGGTAAATTAGAGGCAGCAAGACACATGTCGCAGGATATCTCTTATATGTGCAGTCTAAATAGGGATACAAAGGAAGCAGCATACAAAGGAAACACACGTTCACAGAGGGAAGAAAGAAGCGTGGAGTTCCCAGAGGGGGAAACTGGAGACCGGGGAAGGCTGAAGTGGGAGGTTGCGATTCACAAAAACACACTTAACGTATCACAAAGTGCTCCTCAAGGGCGACCCACCCGGAAGCACAGGGAACGCTACAAAACATTCCTCAATCAACAGGGCAAAGACTCCGAAACCCTACGGGTACAGCTACGTTTTTAATTGCACCAAGCGGCTGCAGAACTCAAACACACGCAACACTGTATATAAACTCTGCTGAGAGGGAAAAGGACTGTTCAACGACAAGCCAAGGAAGGGGTTAAGAAACGCCTAGTCTGTCACCTCAGGCCTCTGTGACGTCGGCTGGTGTCACACCCCTGGAGCCTCAGCAGGCCTGGGTCCCACGGCTGGAGTATGCTGCTGCTGAGGGAGCAAGGGAGGAGGACGTGCCACCTGACCAGCGGCCCCTCGGACCTCTACTGCCCATTCTCCCCTGCGTGGTACCACAATGTCCCGATCCAACGTGGCCCTCCTACAGGTAAGCAAAGCCTGGTGTACCCACATGATGGTGGAGCAGCTGAGCGGGAAGAGCTGTGAAGAAAGCGGATCTCCACGGCTCCTGCTAGGCAGGTCCCCACCTCCGGCCCACTTCCTTAGAGTCGCCCCGTCTGCGAACCACGGCACCCTCCGAGTAGCCCACTTGCAAGTCTCGCGATATGCCTGAGGTGGGGCAGTGCAGCTTAACGGGGAGGAGGCGAGGATACACAAGCCCTGGGGTGTGTGTTTAGCCACGTTCGACTCCCCATTTCCAATCCAACACCGGGAACCCCGCTAAGGCTTTCTTTCCCCAAGTTACCAGAGACGACACGGAGCAGTGCTGCCGCCTTGTGGCACTGCCGTAACAACCTTACAAACTGTGCCGAAGGGCTCCTATCATTCACAATGCCTATGGCCTGCGGCTTTGCAAACACAACCCTGCCCTCAAGAAATATCCTGGGCTAGGTAACCTGAAACGAATTCAAATCAGGCCCTACTCTCAGGCAGAATCCTTTCAAGACCTCAGTGGTACTCACCCGCGTTTTAGAAAACAGCACATTCAAATGAAGATGCTCAGGATCAGTCATGATTAGAGCGTGCAAAGGAAGCCAGACCAGGTGTTCCCCGGCTGCAGTCCTCACAAACCCTAAAAGAGTACGTGCTCAAGAGGGCATGCCAAACAGGGAAGCCGACTATTGCTGTGGCTGGGATTGTAAATTGGTAACAGCCGGTACGAAGATCAGTAGGCAAGTTCCTTACCAGACTAAACACCGAAGGTACCACGAGATTCGGCAACCCCGCTGCAGGTCGTATAACCAGACACTAGCATCATTGGAAGGAAGCACTTGCACCCCAGCGGTCGTTGTGGTACCCTTTACCAAAGCCAAGACACGCAAACGAACGAAATGTCCAGCGAGGGGTGAATGGAGAAAGGTGTTCTTCTACCTACACTCCCTCGACTACCACTCGTCCACAGAACCAAAGGAACTCATACTATTTGCAGCAGCATGGGTGGAGCAGTAGATGAGCTCACTAATTCTGGTAAATTAGAGGCAGCAAGACACATGTCGCAGGATATCTCTTATATGTGCAGTCTAAACAGGGATACAAAGGAAGCAGCATACAAAGGAAACACACGTTCACAGAGGGAAGAAAGAAGCGTGGAGTTCCCAGAGGGGGAAACTGGAGACCGGGGAAGGCTGAAGTGGGAGGTTGGCATTCACAGAAACACACTTAACGTATCAAAAAGTGCTCCTCAAGGGCGACCCACCCGGAAGCACAGGGAACGCTACAAAACATTCCTCAATCAACAGGGCAAAGACTCCGAAACCCTACGGGTACAGCTACGTTTATAACTGCACCAAGCGGCTGCAGAACTCAAACACACGCAACACTGTATATAAGCTCTGCTGAGAGGGAAAAGGACTGTTCAACGACAAGCCAAGGAAGGGGTTAAGAAACGCCTAGTCTGTCACCTCAGGCCTCTGTGACGTCGGCTGGTGTCACACCCCTGGAGCCTCAGCAGGCCTGGGTCACACGGCTGGAGTATGCTGCTGCTGAGGGAGCAAGGGAGGAGGACGTGCCACCTGACCAGCGGCCCCTCGGACCTCTACTGCCCATTCTCCCTGCGTGGTACCACAATGTCCCGATCCAACGTGGCCCTCCTACAGGTAAGCAAAGCCTGGTGTACCAACATGATGGTAGAGCAGCTGAGCGGGAAGAGCTGTGAAGAAACCGGATCTCCACGGCTCCTGCTAGGCAGGTCCCCACCTCCGGCCCACTTCCTTAGAGTCGCCCCGTCTGCGAACCACGGCACCCTCCGAGTAGCCCACTTGCAAGTCTCGCGATATGCCTGGGGTGGGAAAGTACAGCTTAACGGGGAGGAGGCGAGGATACACAAGCCCTGGGGTGTGTGTTTAGCCACGTTCGACTCCCCATTTCCAATCCAACACCGGGAACCCCGCTAAGGCTTTCTTTCCCCAAGTTACCAGAGACGACACGGAGCAGTGCTGCCGCCTTGTGGCGCACTGCCGTAACAACCTTACAAACTGTGCCGAAGGGCTCCTATCATTCACAAAGCCTGGGTCCTGCGGCTTTGCAAACACAACCCTGCCCTCAAGAAATATCCTGGGCTAGGTAACCTGAAACGAATTCAAATCAGGCCCTACTCTCAGGCAGAATCCTTTCAAGACCTCAGTGGTACTCACCCGCGTTTTAGAAAACAGCACATTCAAATGAAGATGCTCAGGATCAGTCATGATTAGAGCGTGCAAAGGAAGCCAGACCAGGTGTTCCCTGGCTGCAGTCCTCACAAACCCTAAAAGCGTACGTGCTCAAGAGGGCATGCCAAACAGAGAAGCCGACTATTGCTGTGGCTGGGATTGTAAATTGGTAACAGCCGGTACGAAGATCAGTAGGCAAGTTCCTTACCATACTAAACACTGGAGGTACCACGAGATTCGGCAACCCCGCTGCAGGTCGTATAACCAGACACTAGCATCATTGGAAGGAAGCACTTGCACCCCAGCGGTCGTTGTGGTACCCTTTACCACAGCGAACACACGGAAACGAACGAAATGTCCAGCGAGGGGTGAATGGAGAAAGGTGTTCTTCTACCTACACTCCCTCGACTACCACTCGTCCACAGAACCAAAGGAACTCATACTATTTGCAGCAGCATGGGTGGAGCAGTAGATGAGCTCACTAATTCTGGTAAATTAGAGGCAGCAAGACACATGTCGCAGACTATCTCTTATATGTGCAGTCTAAATAGGGATAGAAAGGAAGCAGCATACAAAGGAAACACACGTTCACAGAGGGAAGAAAGAAGCGTGGAGTTCCCAGAGGGGGAAACTGGAGACCGGGGAAGGCTGAAGTGGGAGGTTGGGATTCACAGAAACACACTTAACGTATCAAAAAGTGCTCCTCAAGGGCGACCCACCCGGAAGCACAGGGAACGCTACAAAACATTCCTCAATCAACTAACAGGGCAAAGACTCCGAAACCCTACGGGTACAGCTACGTTTTTAATTGCACCAAGCGGCTGCAGAACTCAAACACACGCAACACTGTATATAAACTCTGCTGAAAGGGAAAAGGACTGTTCAACGACAAGCCAAGGAAGGGGTTAAGAAACGCCTAGTCTGTCACCTCAGGCCTCTGTGACGTCGGCTGGTGTCACACCCCTGGAGCCTCAGCAGGCCTGGGTCACACGGCTGGAGTATGCTGCTGCTGAGGGAGCAAGGGAGGAGGACGTGCCACCTGACCAGCGGGCCCTCGGACCTCTACATCCCATTCTCCCCTGCGTGGTACCACAATCTCCCGATCCAACGTGGCCCTCCTACAGGTAAGCAAAGCCTGGTGTACCCACATGATGGTAGAGCAGCTGAGCGGGAAGAGCTGTGAAGAAACCGGATCTCCACGGCTCCTGCTAGGCAGGTCCCCACCTCCGGCCCACGTCCTTAGAGTCGCCCCGTCTGCGAACCACGGCACCCTCCGAGTAGCCCACTTGCAAGTCTTGCGATATGCCTGGGGTGGGAAAGTGCAGCTTAACGGGGAGGAGGCGAGGATACACAAGCCCTGGGGTGTGTGTTTAGCCACGTTCGACTCCCCATTTCCAATCCAACACCGGGAACCCCGCTAAGGCTTTCTTTCCCCAAGTTACAAGAGACGACACGGAGTAGTGCTGCCGCCTTGTGGCGCACTGCCGGAACAACCTTACAAGCTGTGCCGAAGGGATCCTATCATTCACAAAGCCTGGGGCCTGCGGCTTTGCTAACACAACCCTGCCCTCAAGAAATATCCTGGGCTAGGTAACGTGAAACGAATTCAAATCAGGCCCTACTCTCAGGCAGAATCCTTTCAAGACCTCAGTGGTACTCACCCGCGTTTTAGAAAACAGCACATTCAAATGAAAAGATGCTCAGGATCAGTCATGATTAGAGCGTGCAAAGGAAGCCAGACGAGGTGTTCCCTGGCTGCAGTCCTCACAAACCCTAAAAGCGTACGTGCTCAAGAGGGCATGCCAAACAGAAAAGCCGACTATTGCTGTGGCTGGGATTGTAAATTGGTAACAGCCGGTACGAAGATCAGTAGGCAAGTTCCTTACCAGACTAAACACCGGAGGTACCACGAGATTCGGCAACCCCGCTGCAGGTCGTATAACCAGACACTAGCATCATTGGAAGGAAGCACTTGCACCCCAGCAGTCGTTGTGGTACCCTTTACCACAGCCAAGACACGCAAACGAACGAAATGTCCAGCGAGGGGTGAATGGAGAAAGGTGTCCTTCTACCTACACTCCCTCGACTACCACTCGTCCACAGAACCAAAGGAACTCATACTATTTGCAGCAGCATGGGTGGAGCAGTAGATGAGCTCACTAATTCTGGTAAATTAGAGGCAGCAAGACACATGTCGCAGGATATCTCTTATATGTGCAGTCTAAACAGGGATACAAGGGAAGCAGCATACAAAGGAAACACAGGTTCACAGAGGGAAGAAAGAAGCGTGGAGTTCCCAGAGGGGGAAATTGGAGACCGAGGAAGGCTGAAGTGGGAGGTTGGGATTCACAGAAACACACTTAACGTATCAGAAAGTGCTCCTCAAGGGCGACCCACCCGGAAGCACTGGGAACGCTGCAAAACATTCCTCAATCAACTAACAGGGCAAAGAATCCAAAACCCTACGGGTACAGCTACGTTTATAATTGCACCAAGCGGCTGCAGAACTCAAACACACACAACACTGTATATAAACTCTGCTGAGAGGGAAAAGGACTGTTCAACGACAAGCCAAGGAAGAGGTTAAGAAACGCCTAGTCTGTCACCTCAGACCTCTGTGACGTCGGCTGGTGTCACACCCCTGGAGCCTCAGCAGGCCTGGGTCCCACGGCTGGAGTATACTGCTGCTGAGGGAGCAAGGGAGGAGAACGTGCCACCTGACCAGCGGCCCCTCGGACCTCTACTGCCCATTCTCCCCTGCGTGGTACCACAATGTCCCGATCCAACCTGTCCCTCCTACAGGTAAGCAAAGCCTGGTGTACCCACATGATGGTGGAGCAGCTGAGCGGGAAGAGCTGTGAAGAAAGCGGATCTCCACGGCTCCTGCTAGGCAGGTTCCCACCTCCGGCACACTTCCTTGGAGTCGCCCCACCTGCGAACTACGGCACCCTCCGAGTTGCCCACTTGCAAGTCTCGCGATATGCCTGGGGTGGGGCAGTGCAGCTTAACGGGGAGGAGGCGAGGATACACAAGCCCTGGGGTGTGTGTTTAGCCACGTTCGACTCCCCATTTCCAATCCAACACCGGGAACCCCGCTAAGGCTTTTTTTCCCCAAGTTACCAGAGACGACACGGAGCAGTGCTGCCGCCTTGTGGCGCACTGCCGGAACAACCTTACAAGCTGTGCCGAAGGGATCCTATCATTCACAAAGCCTGGGGCCTGCGGCTTTGCTAACACAACCCTGCCCTCACGAAATATCCTGGGCTAGGTAACCTGAAACGAATTCAAATCAGGCCCTACTCTCAGGCAGAATCCTTTCAAGACCTCAGTGGTACTCACCCGCGTTTTAGAAAACAGCACATTCAAATGAAGATGCTCAGGATCAGTCATGATTAGAGCGTGCAAAGGAAGCCAGACGACGTGTTCCCTGGCTTCAGTCCTCACAAACCCTAAGAGTGTACGTGCTCAAGAGGGCATGCCAAACAGAGAAGCCGACTATTGCAGCGGCTGGGATTGTAAATTGGTAACAGCCGATACGAAGATCAGTAGGCACGTTCCTTACCAGACTAAACACCGGAGGTAGCACGAGGTTCGGCAACCCCGCTGCAGGTCGTATAACCACATACTAGCATCATTCGAAGGAAGCACTTGCACCCCAGCGGTCGTTGTGGTACCCTTTACCACAGCCAAGACACGCAAACGAACGAAATGTCCAGCGAGGGGTGAATGGAGAAAGGTGTTCTTCTACCTACACTCCCTCGACTACCACTCGTCCACAGAACCAAAGGAACTCATACTATTTGCAGCAGCATGGGTGGAGCAGTAGATGAGCTCACTAATTCTGGTAAATTAGAGGCAGCAAGACACATGTCGCAGGATATCTCTTGTATGTGCAGTCTAAACAGGGATACAAAGGAAGCAGCATACAAAGGAAACACACGTTCACAGAGGGAAGAAAGAAGCGTGGAGTTCCCAGAGGGGGAAACTGGAGACCGGGGAAGGGTGAAGTGGGAGGTTGGCATTCACAGAAACACACTTAACGTATCACAAAGTGCTCCTCAAGGGCGACCCCCCGGAAGCACAGGGAACGCTGCAAAACATTCCTCAATCAACTAACAGGGCAAAGAATCCGAAACCCTACGGGTACAGCTACGTTTATAACTGCACCAAACGGCTGCAGAACTCAAACACACGCAACACTGTATATAAGCTCTGCTGAGAGGGAAAAGGACTGTTCAACGACAAGCCAAGGAAGGGGTTAAGAAACGCCTAGTCTGTCACCTCAGGCCTCTGTGACGTCGGCTGGTGTCACACCCCTGGAGCCTCAGCAGGCCTGGGTCCCACGGCTGGAGTATGCTGCTGCTGAGGGAGCAAGGGAGGAGGACGTGCCACCTGACCAGCGGCCCCTCGGACCTCTACTGCCCATTCTCCCCTGCGTGGTACCACAATGTCCCGATCCAACGTGGCCCTCCTACAGGTAAGCAAAGCCTGGTGTACCCACATGATGGTGGAGCAGCTGAGCGGGAAGAGCTGTGAAGAAAGCGGATCTCCACGGCTCCTGCTAGGCAGGTTCCCACCTCCGGCACACTTCCTTGGAGTCGCCCCACCTGCGAACCACGGCACCCTCCGAGTAGCCCACTTGCAAGTCTCGCGATATGCCTGGGGTGGGGCAGTGCTGCTTAACGGGGAGGAGGCGAGGATACACAAGCCCTGGGGTGTGTGTTTAGCCACGTTCGACTCCCCATTTCCAATCCAACACCGGGAACCCCGCTAAGGCTTTCTTTCCCCAAGTTACCAGAGACGACACGGAGCAGTGCTGCCGCCTTGTGGCACACTGCCGTAACAACCTTACAAACTGTGCCGAAGGGCTCCTATCATTCACAACGCCTGCGGCCTGCGGCTTTGCAAACACAACCCTGCCCTCAAGAAATATCCTGGGCTAGGGAACCTGAAACGAATTCAAATCAGGCCCTACTCTCAGGCAGAATCCTTTCAAGACCTCAGTGGTACTCACCCGCGTTTTAGAAAACAGCACATTCAAATGAAAAGATGCTCACGATCAGTCATGATTAGAGCGTGCAAAGGAAGCCAGACGACGTGTTCCCTGGCTTCAGTCCTCACAAACCGTAAGAGTGTACGTGCTCAAGAGGGCATGCCAAACACAGAAGCCGACTATTGCAGTGGCTGGGATTGTAAATTGGTAACAGCCGATACGAAGATCAGTAGGCACGTTCCTTACCAGACTAAACACCGGAGGTAGCACGAAGTTCGGCAACCCCGCTGCAGGTCGTATAACCAGAGACTAGCATCATTCGATGGAAGCACTTGCACCCCAGCGTTCCTTGTGGTACCCTTTACCACAGCCAAGACACGCAAACGAACGAAATGTCCAGCGAGGGGTGAATGGAGAAAGGTGTTCTTCTACCTACACTCCCTCGACTACCACTCGTCCACAGAACCAAAGGAACTCATACTATTTGCAGCAGCATGGGTGGAGCAGTAGATGAGCTCACTAATTCTGGTAAATTAGAGGCAGCAAGACACATGTCGCAGGATATCTCTTGTATGTGCAGTCTAAACAGGGATACAAAGGAAGCAGCATACAAAGGAAACACACGTTCACAGAGGGAAGAAAGAAGCGTGGAGTTCCCAGAGGGGGAAACTGGAGACCGGGGAAGGCTGAAGTGGGAGGTTGGGATTCACAGAAACACACTTAACGTATCACAAAGTGCTCCTCAAGGGCGACCCACCCGGAAGCACAGGGAACGCTACAAAACATTCCTCAATCAACAGGGCAAAGACTCCGAAACCCTACGGGTACAGCTACGTTTTTAATTGCACCAAGCGGCTGCAGAACTCAAACACACGCAACACTGTATATAAACTCTGCTGAGAGGGAAAAGGACTGTTCAACGACAAGCCAAGGAAGGGGTTAAGAAACGCCTAGTCTGTCACCTCAGGCCTCTGTGACGTCGGCTGGTGTCACACCCCTGGAGCCTCAGCAGGCCTGGGTCCCACGGCTGGAGTATGCTGCTGCTGAGGGAGCAAGGGAGGAGGACGTGCCACCTGACCAGCGGCCCCTCGGACCTCTACTGCCCATTCTCCCCTGCGTGGTACCACAATGTCCCGATCCAACGTGGCCCTCCTACAGGTAAGCAAAGCCTGGTGTACCCACATGATGGTGGAGCAGCTGAGCGGGAAGAGCTGTGAAGAAAGCGGATCTCCACGGCTCCTGCTAGGCAGGTCCCCACCTCCGGCCCACTTCCTTAGAGTCGCCCCGTCTGCGAACCACGGCACCCTCCGAGTAGCCCACTTGCAAGTCTCGCGATATGCCTGAGGTGGGGCAGTGCAGCTTAACGGGGAGGAGGCGAGGATACACAAGCCCTGGGGTGTGTGTTTAGCCACGTTCGACTCCCCATTTCCAATCCAACACCGGGAACCCCGCTAAGGCTTTCTTTCCCCAAGTTACCAGAGACGACACGGAGCAGTGCTGCCGCCTTGTGGCACTGCCGTAACAACCTTACAAACTGTGCCGAAGGGCTCCTATCATTCACAATGCCTATGGCCTGCGGCTTTGCAAACACAACCCTGCCCTCAAGAAATATCCTGGGCTAGGTAACCTGAAACGAATTCAAATCAGGCCCTACTCTCAGGCAGAATCCTTTCAAGACCTCAGTGGTACTCACCCGCGTTTTAGAAAACAGCACATTCAAATGAAGATGCTCAGGATCAGTCATGATTAGAGCGTGCAAAGGAAGCCAGACCAGGTGTTCCCCGGCTGCAGTCCTCACAAACCCTAAAAGAGTACGTGCTCAAGAGGGCATGCCAAACAGGGAAGCCGACTATTGCTGTGGCTGGGATTGTAAATTGGTAACAGCCGGTACGAAGATCAGTAGGCAAGTTCCTTACCAGACTAAACACCGAAGGTACCACGAGATTCGGCAACCCCGCTGCAGGTCGTATAACCAGACACTAGCATCATTGGAAGGAAGCACTTGCACCCCAGCGGTCGTTGTGGTACCCTTTACCAAAGCCAAGACACGCAAACGAACGAAATGTCCAGCGAGGGGTGAATGGAGAAAGGTGTTCTTCTACCTACACTCCCTCGACTACCACTCGTCCACAGAACCAAAGGAACTCATACTATTTGCAGCAGCATGGGTGGAGCAGTAGATGAGCTCACTAATTCTGGTAAATTAGAGGCAGCAAGACACATGTCGCAGGATATCTCTTATATGTGCAGTCTAAACAGGGATACAAAGGAAGCAGCATACAAAGGAAACACACGTTCACAGAGGGAAGAAAGAAGCGTGGAGTTCCCAGAGGGGGAAACTGGAGACCGGGGAAGGCTGAAGTGGGAGGTTGGCATTCACAGAAACACACTTAACGTATCAAAAAGTGCTCCTCAAGGGCGACCCACCCGGAAGCACAGGGAACGCTACAAAACATTCCTCAATCAACAGGGCAAAGACTCCGAAACCCTACGGGTACAGCTACGTTTATAACTGCACCAAGCGGCTGCAGAACTCAAACACACGCAACACTGTATATAAGCTCTGCTGAGAGGGAAAAGGACTGTTCAACGACAAGCCAAGGAAGGGGTTAAGAAACGCCTAGTCTGTCACCTCAGGCCTCTGTGACGTCGGCTGGTGTCACACCCCTGGAGCCTCAGCAGGCCTGGGTCACACGGCTGGAGTATGCTGCTGCTGAGGGAGCAAGGGAGGAGGACGTGCCACCTGACCAGCGGCCCCTCGGACCTCTACTGCCCATTCTCCCTGCGTGGTACCACAATGTCCCGATCCAACGTGGCCCTCCTACAGGTAAGCAAAGCCTGGTGTACCAACATGATGGTAGAGCAGCTGAGCGGGAAGAGCTGTGAAGAAACCGGATCTCCACGGCTCCTGCTAGGCAGGTCCCCACCTCCGGCCCACTTCCTTAGAGTCGCCCCGTCTGCGAACCACGGCACCCTCCGAGTAGCCCACTTGCAAGTCTCGCGATATGCCTGGGGTGGGAAAGTACAGCTTAACGGGGAGGAGGCGAGGATACACAAGCCCTGGGGTGTGTGTTTAGCCACGTTCGACTCCCCATTTCCAATCCAACACCGGGAACCCCGCTAAGGCTTTCTTTCCCCAAGTTACCAGAGACGACACGGAGCAGTGCTGCCGCCTTGTGGCGCACTGCCGTAACAACCTTACAAACTGTGCCGAAGGGCTCCTATCATTCACAAAGCCTGGGTCCTGCGGCTTTGCAAACACAACCCTGCCCTCAAGAAATATCCTGGGCTAGGGAACCTGAAACGAATTCAAATCAGGCCCTACTCTCAGGCAGAATCCTTTCAAGACCTCAGTGGTACTCACCCGCGTTTTAGAAAACAGCACATTCAAATGAAGATGCTCAGGATCAGTCATGATTAGAGCGTGCAAAGGAAGCCAGACCAGGTGTTCCCTGGCTGCAGTCCTCACAAACCCTAAAAGCGTACGTGCTCAAGAGGGCATGCCAAACAGAGAAGCCGACTATTGCTGTGGCTGGGATTGTAAATTGGTAACAGCCGGTACGAAGATCAGTAGGCAAGTTCCTTACCATACTAAACACTGGAGGTACCACGAGATTCGGCAACCCCGCTGCAGGTCGTATAACCAGACACTAGCATCATTGGAAGGAAGCACTTGCACCCCAGCGGTCGTTGTGGTACCCTTTACCACAGCGAACACACGGAAACGAACGAAATGTCCAGCGAGGGGTGAATGGAGAAAGGTGTTCTTCTACCTACACTCCCTCGACTACCACTCGTCCACAGAACCAAAGGAACTCATACTATTTGCAGCAGCATGGGTGGAGCAGTAGATGAGCTCACTAATTCTGGTAAATTAGAGGCAGCAAGACACATGTCGCAGACTATCTCTTATATGTGCAGTCTAAATAGGGATAGAAAGGAAGCAGCATACAAAGGAAACACACGTTCACAGAGGGAAGAAAGAAGCGTGGAGTTCCCAGAGGGGGAAACTGGAGACCGGGGAAGGCTGAAGTGGGAGGTTGGGATTCACAGAAACACACTTAACGTATCAAAAAGTGCTCCTCAAGGGCGACCCACCCGGAAGCACAGGGAACGCTACAAAACATTCCTCAATCAACTAACAGGGCAAAGACTCCGAAACCCTACGGGTACAGCTACGTTTTTAATTGCACCAAGCGGCTGCAGAACTCAAACACACGCAACACTGTATATAAACTCTGCTGAAAGGGAAAAGGACTGTTCAACGACAAGCCAAGGAAGGGGTTAAGAAACGCCTAGTCTGTCACCTCAGGCCTCTGTGACGTCGGCTGGTGTCACACCCCTGGAGCCTCAGCAGGCCTGGGTCACACGGCTGGAGTATGCTGCTGCTGAGGGAGCAAGGGAGGAGGACGTGCCACCTGACCAGCGGGCCCTCGGACCTCTACATCCCATTCTCCCCTGCGTGGTACCACAATCTCCCGATCCAACGTGGCCCTCCTACAGGTAAGCAAAGCCTGGTGTACCCACATGATGGTAGAGCAGCTGAGCGGGAAGAGCTGTGAAGAAACCGGATCTCCACGGCTCCTGCTAGGCAGGTCCCCACCTCCGGCCCACGTCCTTAGAGTCGCCCCGTCTGCGAACCACGGCACCCTCCGAGTAGCCCACTTGCAAGTCTTGCGATATGCCTGGGGTGGGGCAGTGCAGCTTAACGGGGAGGAGGCGAGGATACACAAGCCCTGGGGTGTGTGTTTAGCCACGTTCGACTCCCCATTTCCAATCCAACACCGGGAACCCCGCTAAGGCTTTCTTTCCCCAAGTTACAAGAGACGACACGGAGTAGTGCTGCCGCCTTGTGGCGCACTGCCGGAACAACCTTACAAGCTGTGCCGAAGGGATCCTATCATTCACAAAGCCTGGGGCCTGCGGCTTTGCTAACACAACCCTGCCCTCAAGAAATATCCTGGGCTAGGTAACGTGAAACGAATTCAAATCAGGCCCTACTCTCAGGCAGAATCCTTTCAAGACCTCAGCGGTACTCACCCGCGTTTTAGAAAACAGCACATTCAAATGAAAAGATGCTCAGGATCAGTCATGATTAGAGCGTGCAAAGGAAGCCAGACGAGGTGTTCCCTGGCTGCAGTCCTCACAAACCCTAAAAGCGTACGTGCTCAAGAGGGCATGCCAAACAGAAAAGCCGACTATTGCTGTGGCTGGGATTGTAAATTGGTAACAGCCGGTACGAAGATCAGTAGGCAAGTTCCTTACCAGACTAAACACCGGAGGTACCACGAGATTCGGCAACCCCGCTGCAGGTCGTATAACCAGACACTAGCATCATTGGAAGGAAGCACTTGCACCCCAGCAGTCGTTGTGGTACCCTTTACCACAGCCAAGACACGCAAACGAACGAAATGTCCAGCGAGGGGTGAATGGAGAAAGGTGTCCTTCTACCTACACTCCCTCGACTACCACTCGTCCACAGAACCAAAGGAACTCATACTATTTGCAGCAGCATGGGTGGAGCAGTAGATGAGCTCACTAATTCTGGTAAATTAGAGGCAGCAAGACACATGTCGCAGGATATCTCTTATATGTGCAGTCTAAACAGGGATACAAGGGAAGCAGCATACAAAGGAAACACAGGTTCACAGAGGGAAGAAAGAAGCGTGGAGTTCCCAGAGGGGGAAATTGGAGACCGAGGAAGGCTGAAGTGGGAGGTTGGGATTCACAGAAACACACTTAACGTATCAGAAAGTGCTCCTCAAGGGCGACCCACCCGGAAGCACTGGGAACGCTGCAAAACATTCCTCAATCAACTAACAGGGCAAAGAATCCAAAACCCTACGGGTACAGCTACGTTTATAATTGCACCAAGCGGCTGCAGAACTCAAACACACACAACACTGTATATAAACTCTGCTGAGAGGGAAAAGGACTGTTCAACGACAAGCCAAGGAAGAGGTTAAGAAACGCCTAGTCTGTCACCTCAGACCTCTGTGACGTCGGCTGGTGTCACACCCCTGGAGCCTCAGCAGGCCTGGGTCCCACGGCTGGAGTATACTGCTGCTGAGGGAGCAAGGGAGGAGGACGTGCCACCTGACCAGCGGCCCCTCGGACCTCTACTGCCTATTCTCCCCTGCGTGGTACCACAATGTCCCGATCCAACCTGTCCCTCCTACAGGTAAGCAAAGCCTGGTGTACCCACATGATGGTGGAGCAGCTGAGCGGGAAGAGCTGTGAAGAAAGCGGATCTCCACGGCTCCTGCTAGGCAGGTTCCCACCTCCGGCACACTTCCTTGGAGTCGCCCCACCTGCGAACTACGGCACCCTCCGAGTTGCCCACTTGCAAGTCTCGCGATATGCCTGGGGTGGGGCAGTGCAGCTTAACGGGGAGGAGGCGAGGATACACAAGCCCTGGGGTGTGTGTTTAGCCACGTTCGACTCCCCATTTCCAATCCAACACCGGGAACCCCGCTAAGGCTTTTTTTCCCCAAGTTACCAGAGACGACACGGAGCAGTGCTGCCGCCTTGTGGCACACTGCCGTAACAACCTTACAAACTATGCCGAAGGGCTCCTATCATTCACAACGCCTGGGGCCTGCGGCTTTGCAAACACAACCCTGCCCTCAAGAAATATCCTGGGCTAGGGAACCTGAAACGAATTCAAATCAGGCCCTACTCTCAGGCAGAATCCTTTCAAGACCTCAGTGGTACTCACCCGCGTTTTAGAAAACAGCACATTCAAATGAAAAGATGCTCAGGATCAGTCATGATTAGAGCATGCAAAGGAAGCCAGACGACGTGTTCCCTGGCTTCAGTCCTCACAAACCGTAAGAGTGTACGTGCTCAAGAGGGCATGCCAAACACAGAAGCCGACTATTGCAGTGGCTGGGATTGTAAATTGGTAACAGCCGATACGAAGATCAGTAGGCACGTTCCTTACCAGACTAAACACCGGAGGTAGCACGAAGTTCGGCAACCCCGCTGCAGGTCGTATAACCAGAGAATAGCATCATTCGATGGAAGCACTTGCACCCCAGCGGTCCTTGTGGTACCCTTTACCACAGCCAAGACACGCAAACGAACGAAATGTCCAGCGAGGGGTGAATGGAGAAAGGTGTTCTTCTACCTACACTCCCTCGACTACCACTCGTCCACAGAACCAAAAGAACTCATACTATTTGCAGCAGCATGGGTGGAGCAGTAGATGAGCTCACTAATTCTGGTAAATTAGAGGCAGCAAGACACATGTCGCAGGATATCTCTTATATGTGCAGTCTAAATAGGGATACAAAGGAAGCAGCATACAAAGGAAACACACGTTCACAGAGGGAAGAAAGAAGCGTGGAGTTCCCAGAGGGGGAAACTGGAGACCGGGGAAGGCTGAAGTGGGAGGTTGCGATTCACAAAAACACACTTAACGTATCAAAAAGTGCTCCTCAAGGGCGACCCACCCGGAAGCACAGGGAACGCTACAAAACATTCCTCAATCAACTAACAGGGCAAAGACTCCGAAACCCTACGGGTACAGCTACGTTTTTAATTGCACCAAGCGGCTGCAGAACTCAAACACATGCAACACTGTATATAAACTCTGCTGAGAGGGAAAAGGACTGTTCAACGACAAGCCAAGGAAGGGGTTAAGAAACGCCTAGTCTGTCACCTCAGGCCTCTGTGACGTCGGCTGGTGTCACACCCCTGGAGCCTCAGCAGGCCTGGGTCACACGGCTGGAGTATGCTGCTGCTGAGGGAGCAAGGGAGGAGGACGTGCCACCTGACCAGCGGCCCCTCGGACCTCTACTGCCCATTCTCCCCTGCGTGGTACCACAATCTCCCGATCCAACGTGGCCCTCCTACAGGTAAGCAAAGCCTGGTGTACCAACATGATGGTAGAGCAGCTGAGCGGGAAGAGCTGTGAAGAAACCGGATCTCCACGGCTCCTGCTAGGCAGGTCCCCACCTCCGGCCCACTTCCTTAGAGTCGCCCCGTCTGCGAACCACGGCACCCTCCGAGTAGCCCACTTGCAAGTCTCGCGATATGCCTGGGGTGGGAAAGTGCAGCTTAACGGGGAGGAGGCGAGGATACACAAGCCCTGGGGTGTGTGTTTAGCCACGTTCGACTCCCCATTTCCAATCCAACACCGGGAACCCCGCTAAGGCTTTCTTTCCCCAAGTTACCAGAGACGACACGGAGCAGTGCTGCCGCCTTGTGGCACTGCCGTAACAACCTTACAAACTGTGCCGAAGGGCTCCTATCATTCACAATGCCTATGGCCTGCGGCTTTGCAAACACAACCCTGCCCTCAAGAAATATCCTGGGCTAGGTAACCTGAAACGAATTCAAATCAGGCCCTACTCTCAGGCAGAATCCTTTCAAGACCTCAGTGGTACTCACCCGCGTTTTAGAAAACAGCACATTCAAATGAAGATGCTCAGGATCAGTCATGATTAGAGCGTGCAAAGGAAGCCAGACCAGGTGTTCCCTGGCTGCAGTCCTCACAAACCCTAAAAGAGTACGTGCTCAAGAGGGCATGCCAAACAGGGAAGTCGACTATTGCTGTGGCTGGGATTGTAAATTGGTAACAGCCGGTACGAAGATCAGTAGGCAAGTTCCTTACCAGACTAAACACCGAAGGTACCACGAGATTCGGCAACCCCGCTGCAGGTCGTATAACCAGACACTAGCATCATTGGAAGGAAGCACTTGCACCCCAGCGGTCGTTGTGGTACCCTTTACCAAAGCCAAGACACGCAAACGAACGAAATGTCCAGCGAGGGGTGAATGGAGAAAGGTGTTCTTCTACCTACACTCCCTCGACTACCACTCGTCCACAGAACCAAAGGAACTCATACTATTTGCAGCAGCATGGGTGGAGCAGTAGATGAGCTCACTAATTCTGGTAAATTAGAGGCAGCAAGACACATGTCGCAGGATATCTCTTATATGTGCAGTCTAAACAGGGATACAAAGGAAGCAGCATACAAAGGAAACACACGTTCACAGAGGGAAGAAAGAAGCGTGGAGTTCCCAGAGGGGGAAACTGGAGACCGGGGAAGGCTGAAGTGGGAGGTTGGCATTCACAGAAACACACTTAACGTATCAAAAAGTGCTCCTCAAGGGCGACCCACCCGGAAGCACAGGGAACGCTACAAAACATTCCTCAATCAACAGGGCAAAGACTCCGAAACCCTACGGGTACAGCTACGTTTATAACTGCACCAAGCGGCTGCAGAACTCAAACACACGCAACACTGTATATAAGCTCTGCTGAGAGGGAAAAGGACTGTTCAACGACAAGCCAAGGAAGGGGTTAAGAAACGCCTAGTCTGTCACCTCAGGCCTCTGTGACGTCGGCTGGTGTCACACCCCTGGAGCCTCAGCAGGCCTGGGTCACACGGCTGGAGTATGCTGCTGCTGAGGGAGCAAGGGAGGAGGACGTGCCACCTGACCAGCGGCCCCTCGGACCTCTACTGCCCATTCTCCCTGCGTGGTACCACAATGTCCCGATCCAACGTGGCCCTCCTACAGGTAAGCAAAGCCTGGTGTACCAACATGATGGTAGAGCAGCTGAGCGGGAAGAGCTGTGAAGAAACCGGATCTCCACGGCTCCTGCTAGGCAGGTCCCCACCTCCGGCCCACTTCCTTAGAGTCGCCCCGTCTGCGAACCACGGCACCCTCCGAGTAGCCCACTTGCAAGTCTCGCGATATGCCTGGGGTGGGAAAGTACAGCTTAACGGGGAGGAGGCGAGGATACACAAGCCCTGGGGTGTGTGTTTAGCCACGTTCGACTCCCCATTTCCAATCCAACACCGGGAACCCCGCTAAGGCTTTCTTTCCCCAAGTTACCAGAGACGACACGGAGCAGTGCTGCCGCCTTGTGGCGCACTGCCGTAACAACCTTACAAACTGTGCCGAAGGGCTCCTATCATTCACAAAGCCTGGGTCCTGCGGCTTTGCAAACACAACCCTGCCCTCAAGAAATATCCTGGGCTAGGTAACCTGAAACGAATTCAAATCAGGCCCTACTCTCAGGCAGAATCCTTTCAAGACCTCAGTGGTACTCACCCGCGTTTTAGAAAACAGCACATTCAAATGAAGATGCTCAGGATCAGTCATGATTAGAGCGTGCAAAGGAAGCCAGACCAGGTGTTCCCTGGCTGCAGTCCTCACAAACCCTAAAAGCGTACGTGCTCAAGAGGGCATGCCAAACAGAGAAGCCGACTATTGCTGTGGCTGGGATTGTAAATTGGTAACAGCCGGTACGAAGATCAGTAGGCAAGTTCCTTACCATACTAAACACTGGAGGTACCACGAGATTCGGCAACCCCGCTGCAGGTCGTATAACCAGACACTAGCATCATTGGAAGGAAGCACTTGCACCCCAGCGGTCGTTGTGGTACCCTTTACCACAGCGAACACACGGAAACGAACGAAATGTCCAGCGAGGGGTGAATGGAGAAAGGTGTTCTTCTACCTACACTCCCTCGACTACCACTCGTCCACAGAACCAAAGGAACTCATACTATTTGCAGCAGCATGGGTGGAGCAGTAGATGAGCTCACTAATTCTGGTAAATTAGAGGCAGCAAGACACATGTCGCAGACTATCTCTTATATGTGCAGTCTAAATAGGGATAGAAAGGAAGCAGCATACAAAGGAAACACACGTTCACAGAGGGAAGAAAGAAGCGTGGAGTTCCCAGAGGGGGAAACTGGAGACCGGGGAAGGCTGAAGTGGGAGGTTGGGATTCACAGAAACACACTTAACGTATCAAAAAGTGCTCCTCAAGGGCGACCCACCCGGAAGCACAGGGAACGCTACAAAACATTCCTCAATCAACTAACAGGGCAAAGACTCCGAAACCCTACGGGTACAGCTACGTTTTTAATTGCACCAAGCGGCTGCAGAACTCAAACACACGCAACACTGTATATAAACTCTGCTGAAAGGGAAAAGGACTGTTCAACGACAAGCCAAGGAAGGGGTTAAGAAACGCCTAGTCTGTCACCTCAGGCCTCTGTGACGTCGGCTGGTGTCACACCCCTGGAGCCTCAGCAGGCCTGGGTCACACGGCTGGAGTATGCTGCTGCTGAGGGAGCAAGGGAGGAGGACGTGCCACCTGACCAGCGGGCCCTCGGACCTCTACATCCCATTCTCCCCTGCGTGGTACCACAATCTCCCGATCCAACGTGGCCCTCCTACAGGTAAGCAAAGCCTGGTGTACCCACATGATGGTAGAGCAGCTGAGCGGGAAGAGCTGTGAAGAAACCGGATCTCCACGGCTCCTGCTAGGCAGGTCCCCACCTCCGGCCCACGTCCTTAGAGTCGCCCCGTCTGCGAACCACGGCACCCTCCGAGTAGCCCACTTGCAAGTCTTGCGATATGCCTGGGGTGGGAAAGTGCAGCTTAACGGGGAGGAGGCGAGGATACACAAGCCCTGGGGTGTGTGTTTAGCCACGTTCGACTCCCCATTTCCAATCCAACACCGGGAACCCCGCTAAGGCTTTCTTTCCCCAAGTTACAAGAGACGACACGGAGTAGTGCTGCCGCCTTGTGGCGCACTGCCGGAACAACCTTACAAGCTGTGCCGAAGGGATCCTATCATTCACAAAGCCTGGGGCCTGCGGCTTTGCTAACACAACCCTGCCCTCAAGAAATATCCTGGGCTAGGTAACGTGAAACGAATTCAAATCAGGCCCTACTCTCAGGCAGAATCCTTTCAAGACCTCAGCGGTACTCACCCGCGTTTTAGAAAACAGCACATTCAAATGAAAAGATGCTCAGGATCAGTCATGATTAGAGCGTGCAAAGGAAGCCAGACGAGGTGTTCCCTGGCTGCAGTCCTCACAAACCCTAAAAGCGTACGTGCTCAAGAGGGCATGCCAAACAGAAAAGCCGACTATTGCTGTGGCTGGGATTGTAAATTGGTAACAGCCGGTACGAAGATCAGTAGGCAAGTTCCTTACCAGACTAAACACCGGAGGTACCACGAGATTCGGCAACCCCGCTGCAGGTCGTATAACCAGACACTAGCATCATTGGAAGGAAGCACTTGCACCCCAGCAGTCGTTGTGGTACCCTTTACCACAGCCAAGACACGCAAACGAACGAAATGTCCAGCGAGGGGTGAATGGAGAAAGGTGTCCTTCTACCTACACTCCCTCGACTACCACTCGTCCACAGAACCAAAGGAACTCATACTATTTGCAGCAGCATGGGTGGAGCAGTAGATGAGCTCACTAATTCTGGTAAATTAGAGGCAGCAAGACACATGTCGCAGGATATCTCTTATATGTGCAGTCTAAACAGGGATACAAGGGAAGCAGCATACAAAGGAAACACAGGTTCACAGAGGGAAGAAAGAAGCGTGGAGTTCCCAGAGGGGGAAATTGGAGACCGAGGAAGGCTGAAGTGGGAGGTTGGGATTCACAGAAACACACTTAACGTATCAGAAAGTGCTCCTCAAGGGCGACCCACCCGGAAGCACTGGGAACGCTGCAAAACATTCCTCAATCAACTAACAGGGCAAAGAATCCAAAACCCTACGGGTACAGCTACGTTTATAATTGCACCAAGCGGCTGCAGAACTCAAACACACACAACACTGTATATAAACTCTGCTGAGAGGGAAAAGGACTGTTCAACGACAAGCCAAGGAAGAGGTTAAGAAACGCCTAGTCTGTCACCTCAGACCTCTGTGACGTCGGCTGGTGTCACACCCCTGGAGCCTCAGCAGGCCTGGGTCCCACGGCTGGAGTATACTGCTGCTGAGGGAGCAAGGGAGGAGAACGTGCCACCTGACCAGCGGCCCCTCGGACCTCTACTGCCCATTCTCCCCTGCGTGGTACCACAATGTCCCGATCCAACCTGTCCCTCCTACAGGTAAGCAAAGCCTGGTGTACCCACATGATGGTGGAGCAGCTGAGCGGGAAGAGCTGTGAAGAAAGCGGATCTCCACGGCTCCTGCTAGGCAGGTTCCCACCTCCGGCACACTTCCTTGGAGTCGCCCCACCTGCGAACTACGGCACCCTCCGAGTTGCCCACTTGCAAGTCTCGCGATATGCCTGGGGTGGGGCAGTGCAGCTTAACGGGGAGGAGGCGAGGATACACAAGCCCTGGGGTGTGTGTTTAGCCACGTTCGACTCCCCATTTCCAATCCAACACCGGGAACCCCGCTAAGGCTTTTTTTCCCCAAGTTACCAGAGACGACACGGAGCAGTGCTGCCGCCTTGTGGCGCACTGCCGGAACAACCTTACAAGCTGTGCCGAAGGGATCCTATCATTCACAAAGCCTGGGGCCTGCGGCTTTGCTAACACAACCCTGCCCTCACGAAATATCCTGGGCTAGGTAACCTGAAACGAATTCAAATCAGGCCCTACTCTCAGGCAGAATCCTTTCAAGACCTCAGTGGTACTCACCCGCGTTTTAGAAAACAGCACATTCAAATGAAGATGCTCAGGATCAGTCATGATTAGAGCGTGCAAAGGAAGCCAGACGACGTGTTCCCTGGCTTCAGTCCTCACAAACCCTAAGAGTGTACGTGCTCAAGAGGGCATGCCAAACAGAGAAGCCGACTATTGCAGTGGCTGGGATTGTAAATTGGTAACAGCCGATACGAAGATCAGTAGGCACGTTCCTTACCAGACTAAACACCGGAGGTAGCACGAGGTTCGGCAACCCCGCTGCAGGTCGTATAACCACATACTAGCATCATTCGAAGGAAGCACTTGCACCCCAGCGGTCGTTGTGGTACCCTTTACCACAGCCAAGACACGCAAACGAACGAAATGTCCAGCGAGGGGTGAATGGAGAAAGGTGTTCTTCTACCTACACTCCCTCGACTACCACTCGTCCACAGAACCAAAGGAACTCATACTATTTGCAGCAGCATGGGTGGAGCAGTAGATGAGCTCACTAATTCTGGTAAATTAGAGGCAGCAAGACACATGTCGCAGGATATCTCTTGTATGTGCAGTCTAAACAGGGATACAAAGGAAGCAGCATACAAAGGAAACACAGGTTCACAGAGGGAAGAAAGAAGCGTGGAGTTCCCAGAGGGGGAAACTGGAGACCGGGGAAGGGTGAAGTGGGAGGTTGGCATTCACAGAAACACACTTAACGTATCACAAAGTGCTCCTCAAGGGCGACCCCCCGGAAGCACAGGGAACGCTGCAAAACATTCCTCAATCAACTAACAGGGCAAAGAATCCGAAACCCTACGGGTACAGCTACGTTTATAACTGCACCAAACGGCTGCAGAACTCAAACACACGCAACACTGTATATAAGCTCTGCTGAGAGGGAAAAGGACTGTTCAACGACAAGCCAAGGAAGGGGTTAAGAAACGCCTAGTCTGTCACCTCAGGCCTCTGTGACGTCGGCTGGTGTCACACCCCTGGAGCCTCAGCAGGCCTGGGTCCCACGGCTGGAGTATGCTGCTGCTGAGGGAGCAAGGGAGGAGGACGTGCCACCTGACCAGCGGCCCCTCGGACCTCTACTGCCCATTCTCCCCTGCGTGGTACCACAATGTCCCGATCCAACGTGGCCCTCCTACAGGTAAGCAAAGCCTGGTGTACCCACATGATGGTGGAGCAGCTGAGCGGGAAGAGCTGTGAAGAAAGCGGATCTCCACGGCTCCTGCTAGGCAGGTTCCCACCTCCGGCACACTTCCTTGGAGTCGCCCCACCTGCGAACCACGGCACCCTCCGAGTAGCCCACTTGCAAGTCTCGCGATATGCCTGGGGTGGGGCAGTGCTGCTTAACGGGGAGGAGGCGAGGATACACAAGCCCTGGGGTGTGTGTTTAGCCACGTTCGACTCCCCATTTCCAATCCAACACCGGGAACCCCGCTAAGGCTTTCTTTCCCCAAGTTACCAGAGACGACACGGAGCAGTGCTGCCGCCTTGTGGCACACTGCCGTAACAACCTTACAAACTGTGCCGAAGGGCTCCTATCATTCACAACGCCTGCGGCCTGCGGCTTTGCAAACACAACCCTGCCCTCAAGAAATATCCTGGGCTAGGGAACCTGAAACGAATTCAAATCAGGCCCTACTCTCAGGCAGAATCCTTTCAAGACCTCAGTGGTACTCACCCGCGTTTTAGAAAACAGCACATTCAAATGAAAAGATGCTCACGATCAGTCATGATTAGAGCGTGCAAAGGAAGCCAGACGACGTGTTCCCTGGCTTCAGTCCTCACAAACCGTAAGAGTGTACGTGCTCAAGAGGGCATGCCAAACACAGAAGCCGACTATTGCAGTGGCTGGGATTGTAAATTGGTAACAGCCGATACGAAGATCAGTAGGCACGTTCCTTACCAGACTAAACACCGGAGGTAGCACGAAGTTCGGCAACCCCGCTGCAGGTCGTATAACCAGAGACTAGCATCATTCGATGGAAGCACTTGCACCCCAGCGTTCCTTGTGGTACCCTTTACCACAGCCAAGACACGCAAACGAACGAAATGTCCAGCGAGGGGTGAATGGAGAAAGGTGTTCTTCTACCTACACTCCCTCGACTACCACTCGTCCACAGAACCAAAGGAACTCATACTATTTGCAGCAGCATGGGTGGAGCAGTAGATGAGCTCACTAATTCTGGTAAATTAGAGGCAGCAAGACACATGTCGCAGGATATCTCTTGTATGTGCAGTCTAAACAGGGATACAAAGGAAGCAGCATACAAAGGAAACACACGTTCACAGAGGGAAGAAAGAAGCGTGGAGTTCCCAGAGGGGGAAACTGGAGACCGGGGAAGGCTGAAGTGGGAGGTTGGGATTCACAGAAACACACTTAACGTATCACAAAGTGCTCCTCAAGGGCGACCCACCCGGAAGCACAGGGAACGCTACAAAACATTCCTCAATCAACAGGGCAAAGACTCCGAAACCCTACGGGTACAGCTACGTTTTTAATTGCACCAAGCGGCTGCAGAACTCAAACACACGCAACACTGTATATAAACTCTGCTGAGAGGGAAAAGGACTGTTCAACGACAAGCCAAGGAAGGGGTTAAGAAACGCCTAGTCTGTCACCTCAGGCCTCTGTGACGTCGGCTGGTGTCACACCCCTGGAGCCTCAGCAGGCCTGGGTCCCACGGCTGGAGTATGCTGCTGCTGAGGGAGCAAGGGAGGAGGACGTGCCACCTGACCAGCGGCCCCTCGGACCTCTACTGCCCATTCTCCCCTGCGTGGTACCACAATGTCCCGATCCAACGTGGCCCTCCTACAGGTAAGCAAAGCCTGGTGTACCCACATGATGGTGGAGCAGCTGAGCGGGAAGAGCTGTGAAGAAAGCGGATCTCCACGGCTCCTGCTAGGCAGGTCCCCACCTCCGGCCCACTTCCTTAGAGTCGCCCCGTCTGCGAACCACGGCACCCTCCGAGTAGCCCACTTGCAAGTCTCGCGATATGCCTGAGGTGGGGCAGTGCAGCTTAACGGGGAGGAGGCGAGGATACACAAGCCCTGGGGTGTGTGTTTAGCCACGTTCGACTCCCCATTTCCAATCCAACACCGGGAACCCCGCTAAGGCTTTCTTTCCCCAAGTTACCAGAGACGACACGGAGCAGTGCTGCCGCCTTGTGGCACTGCCGTAACAACCTTACAAACTGTGCCGAAGGGCTCCTATCATTCACAATGCCTATGGCCTGCGGCTTTGCAAACACAACCCTGCCCTCAAGAAATATCCTGGGCTAGGTAACCTGAAACGAATTCAAATCAGGCCCTACTCTCAGGCAGAATCCTTTCAAGACCTCAGTGGTACTCACCCGCGTTTTAGAAAACAGCACATTCAAATGAAGATGCTCAGGATCAGTCATGATTAGAGCGTGCAAAGGAAGCCAGACCAGGTGTTCCCCGGCTGCAGTCCTCACAAACCCTAAAAGAGTACGTGCTCAAGAGGGCATGCCAAACAGGGAAGCCGACTATTGCTGTGGCTGGGATTGTAAATTGGTAACAGCCGGTACGAAGATCAGTAGGCAAGTTCCTTACCAGACTAAACACCGAAGGTACCACGAGATTCGGCAACCCCGCTGCAGGTCGTATAACCAGACACTAGCATCATTGGAAGGAAGCACTTGCACCCCAGCGGTCGTTGTGGTACCCTTTACCAAAGCCAAGACACGCAAACGAACGAAATGTCCAGCGAGGGGTGAATGGAGAAAGGTGTTCTTCTACCTACACTCCCTCGACTACCACTCGTCCACAGAACCAAAGGAACTCATACTATTTGCAGCAGCATGGGTGGAGCAGTAGATGAGCTCACTAATTCTGGTAAATTAGAGGCAGCAAGACACATGTCGCAGGATATCTCTTATATGTGCAGTCTAAACAGGGATACAAAGGAAGCAGCATACAAAGGAAACACACGTTCACAGAGGGAAGAAAGAAGCGTGGAGTTCCCAGAGGGGGAAACTGGAGACCGGGGAAGGCTGAAGTGGGAGGTTGGCATTCACAGAAACACACTTAACGTATCAAAAAGTGCTCCTCAAGGGCGACCCACCCGGAAGCACAGGGAACGCTACAAAACATTCCTCAATCAACAGGGCAAAGACTCCGAAACCCTACGGGTACAGCTACGTTTATAACTGCACCAAGCGGCTGCAGAACTCAAACACACGCAACACTGTATATAAGCTCTGCTGAGAGGGAAAAGGACTGTTCAACGACAAGCCAAGGAAGGGGTTAAGAAACGCCTAGTCTGTCACCTCAGGCCTCTGTGACGTCGGCTGGTGTCACACCCCTGGAGCCTCAGCAGGCCTGGGTCACACGGCTGGAGTATGCTGCTGCTGAGGGAGCAAGGGAGGAGGACGTGCCACCTGACCAGCGGCCCCTCGGACCTCTACTGCCCATTCTCCCTGCGTGGTACCACAATGTCCCGATCCAACGTGGCCCTCCTACAGGTAAGCAAAGCCTGGTGTACCAACATGATGGTAGAGCAGCTGAGCGGGAAGAGCTGTGAAGAAACCGGATCTCCACGGCTCCTGCTAGGCAGGTCCCCACCTCCGGCCCACTTCCTTAGAGTCGCCCCGTCTGCGAACCACGGCACCCTCCGAGTAGCCCACTTGCAAGTCTCGCGATATGCCTGGGGTGGGAAAGTACAGCTTAACGGGGAGGAGGCGAGGATACACAAGCCCTGGGGTGTGTGTTTAGCCACGTTCGACTCCCCATTTCCAATCCAACACCGGGAACCCCGCTAAGGCTTTCTTTCCCCAAGTTACCAGAGACGACACGGAGCAGTGCTGCCGCCTTGTGGCGCACTGCCGTAACAACCTTACAAACTGTGCCGAAGGGCTCCTATCATTCACAAAGCCTGGGTCCTGCGGCTTTGCAAACACAACCCTGCCCTCAAGAAATATCCTGGGCTAGGTAACCTGAAACGAATTCAAATCAGGCCCTACTCTCAGGCAGAATCCTTTCAAGACCTCAGTGGTACTCACCCGCGTTTTAGAAAACAGCACATTCAAATGAAGATGCTCAGGATCAGTCATGATTAGAGCGTGCAAAGGAAGCCAGACCAGGTGTTCCCTGGCTGCAGTCCTCACAAACCCTAAAAGCGTACGTGCTCAAGAGGGCATGCCAAACAGAGAAGCCGACTATTGCTGTGGCTGGGATTGTAAATTGGTAACAGCCGGTACGAAGATCAGTAGGCAAGTTCCTTACCATACTAAACACTGGAGGTACCACGAGATTCGGCAACCCCGCTGCAGGTCGTATAACCAGACACTAGCATCATTGGAAGGAAGCACTTGCACCCCAGCGGTCGTTGTGGTACCCTTTACCACAGCGAACACACGGAAACGAACGAAATGTCCAGCGAGGGGTGAATGGAGAAAGGTGTTCTTCTACCTACACTCCCTCGACTACCACTCGTCCACAGAACCAAAGGAACTCATACTATTTGCAGCAGCATGGGTGGAGCAGTAGATGAGCTCACTAATTCTGGTAAATTAGAGGCAGCAAGACACATGTCGCAGACTATCTCTTATATGTGCAGTCTAAATAGGGATAGAAAGGAAGCAGCATACAAAGGAAACACACGTTCACAGAGGGAAGAAAGAAGCGTGGAGTTCCCAGAGGGGGAAACTGGAGACCGGGGAAGGCTGAAGTGGGAGGTTGGGATTCACAGAAACACACTTAACGTATCAAAAAGTGCTCCTCAAGGGCGACCCACCCGGAAGCACAGGGAACGCTACAAAACATTCCTCAATCAACTAACAGGGCAAAGACTCCGAAACCCTACGGGTACAGCTACGTTTTTAATTGCACCAAGCGGCTGCAGAACTCAAACACACGCAACACTGTATATAAACTCTGCTGAAAGGGAAAAGGACTGTTCAACGACAAGCCAAGGAAGGGGTTAAGAAACGCCTAGTCTGTCACCTCAGGCCTCTGTGACGTCGGCTGGTGTCACACCCCTGGAGCCTCAGCAGGCCTGGGTCACACGGCTGGAGTATGCTGCTGCTGAGGGAGCAAGGGAGGAGGACGTGCCACCTGACCAGCGGGCCCTCGGACCTCTACATCCCATTCTCCCCTGCGTGGTACCACAATCTCCCGATCCAACGTGGCCCTCCTACAGGTAAGCAAAGCCTGGTGTACCCACATGATGGTAGAGCAGCTGAGCGGGAAGAGCTGTGAAGAAACCGGATCTCCACGGCTCCTGCTAGGCAGGTCCCCACCTCCGGCCCACGTCCTTAGAGTCTCCCCGTCTGCGAACCACGGCACCCTCCGAGTAGCCCACTTGCAAGTCTTGCGATATGCCTGGGGTGGGAAAGTGCAGCTTAACGGGGAGGAGGCGAGGATACACAAGCCCTGGGGTGTGTGTTTAGCCACGTTCGACTCCCCATTTCCAATCCAACACCGGGAACCCCGCTAAGGCTTTCTTTCCCCAAGTTACAAGAGACGACACGGAGTAGTGCTGCCGCCTTGTGGCGCACTGCCGGAACAACCTTACAAGCTGTGCCGAAGGGATCCTATCATTCACAAAGCCTGGGGCCTGCGGCTTTGCTAACACAACCCTGCCCTCAAGAAATATCCTGGGCTAGGTAACGTGAAACGAATTCAAATCAGGCCCTACTCTCAGGCAGAATCCTTTCAAGACCTCAGTGGTACTCACCCGCGTTTTAGAAAACAGCACATTCAAATGAAAAGATGCTCAGGATCAGTCATGATTAGAGCGTGCAAAGGAAGCCAGACGAGGTGTTCCCTGGCTGCAGTCCTCACAAACCCTAAAAGCGTACGTGCTCAAGAGGGCATGCCAAACAGAAAAGCCGACTATTGCTGTGGCTGGGATTGTAAATTGGTAACAGCCGGTACGAAGATCAGTAGGCAAGTTCCTTACCAGACTAAACACCGGAGGTACCACGAGATTCGGCAACCCCGCTGCAGGTCGTATAACCAGACACTAGCATCATTGGAAGGAAGCACTTGCACCCCAGCAGTCGTTGTGGTACCCTTTACCACAGCCAAGACACGCAAACGAACGAAATGTCCAGCGAGGGGTGAATGGAGAAAGGTGTCCTTCTACCTACACTCCCTCGACTACCACTCGTCCACAGAACCAAAGGAACTCATACTATTTGCAGCAGCATGGGTGGAGCAGTAGATGAGCTCACTAATTCTGGTAAATTAGAGGCAGCAAGACACATGTCGCAGGATATCTCTTATATGTGCAGTCTAAACAGGGATACAAGGGAAGCAGCATACAAAGGAAACACAGGTTCACAGAGGGAAGAAAGAAGCGTGGAGTTCCCAGAGGGGGAAATTGGAGACCGAGGAAGGCTGAAGTGGGAGGTTGGGATTCACAGAAACACACTTAACGTATCAGAAAGTGCTCCTCAAGGGCGACCCACCCGGAAGCACTGGGAACGCTGCAAAACATTCCTCAATCAACTAACAGGGCAAAGAATCCAAAACCCTACGGGTACAGCTACGTTTATAATTGCACCAAGCGGCTGCAGAACTCAAACACACACAACACTGTATATAAACTCTGCTGAGAGGGAAAAGGACTGTTCAACGACAAGCCAAGGAAGAGGTTAAGAAACGCCTAGTCTGTCACCTCAGACCTCTGTGACGTCGGCTGGTGTCACACCCCTGGAGCCTCAGCAGGCCTGGGTCCCACGGCTGGAGTATACTGCTGCTGAGGGAGCAAGGGAGGAGAACGTGCCACCTGACCAGCGGCCCCTCGGACCTCTACTGCCCATTCTCCCCTGCGTGGTACCACAATGTCCCGATCCAACCTGTCCCTCCTACAGGTAAGCAAAGCCTGGTGTACCCACATGATGGTGGAGCAGCTGAGCGGGAAGAGCTGTGAAGAAAGCGGATCTCCACGGCTCCTGCTAGGCAGGTTCCCACCTCCGGCACACTTCCTTGGAGTCGCCCCACCTGCGAACTACGGCACCCTCCGAGTTGCCCACTTGCAAGTCTCGCGATATGCCTGGGGTGGGGCAGTGCAGCTTAACGGGGAGGAGGCGAGGATACACAAGCCCTGGGGTGTGTGTTTAGCCACGTTCGACTCCCCATTTCCAATCCAACACCGGGAACCCCGCTAAGGCTTTTTTTCCCCAAGTTACCAGAGACGACACGGAGCAGTGCTGCCGCCTTGTGGCGCACTGCCGGAACAACCTTACAAGCTGTGCCGAAGGGATCCTATCATTCACAAAGCCTGGGGCCTGCGGCTTTGCTAACACAACCCTGCCCTCACGAAATATCCTGGGCTAGGTAACCTGAAACGAATTCAAATCAGGCCCTACTCTCAGGCAGAATCCTTTCAAGACCTCAGTGGTACTCACCCGCGTTTTAGAAAACAGCACATTCAAATGAAGATGCTCAGGATCAGTCATGATTAGAGCGTGCAAAGGAAGCCAGACGACGTGTTCCCTGGCTTCAGTCCTCACAAACCCTAAGAGTGTACGTGCTCAAGAGGGCATGCCAAACAGAGAAGCCGACTATTGCAGTGGCTGGGATTGTAAATTGGTAACAGCCGATACGAAGATCAGTAGGCACGTTCCTTACCAGACTAAACACCGGAGGTAGCACGAGGTTCGGCAACCCCGCTGCAGGTCGTATAACCACATACTAGCATCATTCGAAGGAAGCACTTGCACCCCAGCGGTCGTTGTGGTACCCTTTACCACAGCCAAGACACGCAAACGAACGAAATGTCCAGCGAGGGGTGAATGGAGAAAGGTGTTCTTCTACCTACACTCCCTCGACTACCACTCGTCCACAGAACCAAAGGAACTCATACTATTTGCAGCAGCATGGGTGGAGCAGTAGATGAGCTCACTAATTCTGGTAAATTAGAGGCAGCAAGACACATGTCGCAGGATATCTCTTGTATGTGCAGTCTAAACAGGGATACAAAGGAAGCAGCATACAAAGGAAACACACGTTCACAGAGGGAAGAAAGAAGCGTGGAGTTCCCAGAGGGGGAAACTGGAGACCGGGGAAGGGTGAAGTGGGAGGTTGGCATTCACAGAAACACACTTAACGTATCACAAAGTGCTCCTCAAGGGCGACCCCCCGGAAGCACAGGGAACGCTGCAAAACATTCCTCAATCAACTAACAGGGCAAAGAATCCGAAACCCTACGGGTACAGCTACGTTTATAACTGCACCAAACGGCTGCAGAACTCAAACACACGCAACACTGTATATAAGCTCTGCTGAGAGGGAAAAGGACTGTTCAACGACAAGCCAAGGAAGGGGTTAAGAAACGCCTAGTCTGTCACCTCAGGCCTCTGTGACGTCGGCTGGTGTCACACCCCTGGAGCCTCAGCAGGCCTGGGTCCCACGGCTGGAGTATGCTGCTGCTGAGGGAGCAAGGGAGGAGGACGTGCCACCTGACCAGCGGCCCCTCGGACCTCTACTGCCCATTCTCCCCTGCGTGGTACCACAATGTCCCGATCCAACGTGGCCCTCCTACAGGTAAGCAAAGCCTGGTGTACCCACATGATGGTGGAGCAGCTGAGCGGGAAGAGCTGTGAAGAAAGCGGATCTCCACGGCTCCTGCTAGGCAGGTTCCCACCTCCGGCACACTTCCTTGGAGTCGCCCCACCTGCGAACCACGGCACCCTCCGAGTAGCCCACTTGCAAGTCTCGCGATATGCCTGGGGTGGGGCAGTGCTGCTTAACGGGGAGGAGGCGAGGATACACAAGCCCTGGGGTGTGTGTTTAGCCACGTTCGACTCCCCATTTCCAATCCAACACCGGGAACCCCGCTAAGGCTTTCTTTCCCCAAGTTACCAGAGACGACACGGAGCAGTGCTGCCGCCTTGTGGCACACTGCCGTAACAACCTTACAAACTGTGCCGAAGGGCTCCTATCATTCACAACGCCTGCGGCCTGCGGCTTTGCAAACACAACCCTGCCCTCAAGAAATATCCTGGGCTAGGGAACCTGAAACGAATTCAAATCAGGCCCTACTCTCAGGCAGAATCCTTTCAAGACCTCAGTGGTACTCACCCGCGTTTTAGAAAACAGCACATTCAAATGAAAAGATGCTCACGATCAGTCATGATTAGAGCGTGCAAAGGAAGCCAGACGACGTGTTCCCTGGCTTCAGTCCTCACAAACCGTAAGAGTGTACGTGCTCAAGAGGGCATGCCAAACACAGAAGCCGACTATTGCAGTGGCTGGGATTGTAAATTGGTAACAGCCGATACGAAGATCAGTAGGCACGTTCCTTACCAGACTAAACACCGGAGGTAGCACGAAGTTCGGCAACCCCGCTGCAGGTCGTATAACCAGAGACTAGCATCATTCGATGGAAGCACTTGCACCCCAGCGTTCCTTGTGGTACCCTTTACCACAGCCAAGACACGCAAACGAACGAAATGTCCAGCGAGGGGTGAATGGAGAAAGGTGTTCTTCTACCTACACTCCCTCGACTACCACTCGTCCACAGAACCAAAGGAACTCATACTATTTGCAGCAGCATGGGTGGAGCAGTAGATGAGCTCACTAATTCTGGTAAATTAGAGGCAGCAAGACACATGTCGCAGGATATCTCTTGTATGTGCAGTCTAAACAGGGATACAAAGGAAGCAGCATACAAAGGAAACACACGTTCACAGAGGGAAGAAAGAAGCGTGGAGTTCCCAGAGGGGGAAACTGGAGACCGGGGAAGGCTGAAGTGGGAGGTTGGGATTCACAGAAACACACTTAACGTATCACAAAGTGCTCCTCAAGGGCGACCCACCCGGAAGCACAGGGAACGCTACAAAACATTCCTCAATCAACAGGGCAAAGACTCCGAAACCCTACGGGTACAGCTACGTTTTTAATTGCACCAAGCGGCTGCAGAACTCAAACACACGCAACACTGTATATAAACTCTGCTGAGAGGGAAAAGGACTGTTCAACGACAAGCCAAGGAAGGGGTTAAGAAACGCCTAGTCTGTCACCTCAGGCCTCTGTGACGTCGGCTGGTGTCACACCCCTGGAGCCTCAGCAGGCCTGGGTCCCACGGCTGGAGTATGCTGCTGCTGAGGGAGCAAGGGAGGAGGACGTGCCACCTGACCAGCGGCCCCTCGGACCTCTACTGCCCATTCTCCCCTGCGTGGTACCACAATGTCCCGATCCAACGTGGCCCTCCTACAGGTAAGCAAAGCCTGGTGTACCCACATGATGGTGGAGCAGCTGAGCGGGAAGAGCTGTGAAGAAAGCGGATCTCCACGGCTCCTGCTAGGCAGGTCCCCACCTCCGGCCCACTTCCTTAGAGTCGCCCCGTCTGCGAACCACGGCACCCTCCGAGTAGCCCACTTGCAAGTCTCGCGATATGCCTGAGGTGGGGCAGTGCAGCTTAACGGGGAGGAGGCGAGGATACACAAGCCCTGGGGTGTGTGTTTAGCCACGTTCGACTCCCCATTTCCAATCCAACACCGGGAACCCCGCTAAGGCTTTCTTTCCCCAAGTTACCAGAGACGACACGGAGCAGTGCTGCCGCCTTGTGGCACTGCCGTAACAACCTTACAAACTGTGCCGAAGGGCTCCTATCATTCACAATGCCTATGGCCTGCGGCTTTGCAAACACAACCCTGCCCTCAAGAAATATCCTGGGCTAGGTAACCTGAAACGAATTCAAATCAGGCCCTACTCTCAGGCAGAATCCTTTCAAGACCTCAGTGGTACTCACCCGCGTTTTAGAAAACAGCACATTCAAATGAAGATGCTCAGGATCAGTCATGATTAGAGCGTGCAAAGGAAGCCAGACCAGGTGTTCCCCGGCTGCAGTCCTCACAAACCCTAAAAGAGTACGTGCTCAAGAGGGCATGCCAAACAGGGAAGCCGACTATTGCTGTGGCTGGGATTGTAAATTGGTAACAGCCGGTACGAAGATCAGTAGGCAAGTTCCTTACCAGACTAAACACCGAAGGTACCACGAGATTCGGCAACCCCGCTGCAGGTCGTATAACCAGACACTAGCATCATTGGAAGGAAGCACTTGCACCCCAGCGGTCGTTGTGGTACCCTTTACCAAAGCCAAGACACGCAAACGAACGAAATGTCCAGCGAGGGGTGAATGGAGAAAGGTGTTCTTCTACCTACACTCCCTCGACTACCACTCGTCCACAGAACCAAAGGAACTCATACTATTTGCAGCAGCATGGGTGGAGCAGTAGATGAGCTCACTAATTCTGGTAAATTAGAGGCAGCAAGACACATGTCGCAGGATATCTCTTATATGTGCAGTCTAAACAGGGATACAAAGGAAGCAGCATACAAAGGAAACACACGTTCACAGAGGGAAGAAAGAAGCGTGGAGTTCCCAGAGGGGGAAACTGGAGACCGGGGAAGGCTGAAGTGGGAGGTTGGCATTCACAGAAACACACTTAACGTATCAAAAAGTGCTCCTCAAGGGCGACCCACCCGGAAGCACAGGGAACGCTACAAAACATTCCTCAATCAACAGGGCAAAGACTCCGAAACCCTACGGGTACAGCTACGTTTATAACTGCACCAAGCGGCTGCAGAACTCAAACACACGCAACACTGTATATAAGCTCTGCTGAGAGGGAAAAGGACTGTTCAACGACAAGCCAAGGAAGGGGTTAAGAAACGCCTAGTCTGTCACCTCAGGCCTCTGTGACGTCGGCTGGTGTCACACCCCTGGAGCCTCAGCAGGCCTGGGTCACACGGCTGGAGTATGCTGCTGCTGAGGGAGCAAGGGAGGAGGACGTGCCACCTGACCAGCGGCCCCTCGGACCTCTACTGCCCATTCTCCCTGCGTGGTACCACAATGTCCCGATCCAACGTGGCCCTCCTACAGGTAAGCAAAGCCTGGTGTACCAACATGATGGTAGAGCAGCTGAGCGGGAAGAGCTGTGAAGAAACCGGATCTCCACGGCTCCTGCTAGGCAGGTCCCCACCTCCGGCCCACTTCCTTAGAGTCGCCCCGTCTGCGAACCACGGCACCCTCCGAGTAGCCCACTTGCAAGTCTCGCGATATGCCTGGGGTGGGAAAGTACAGCTTAACGGGGAGGAGGCGAGGATACACAAGCCCTGGGGTGTGTGTTTAGCCACGTTCGACTCCCCATTTCCAATCCAACACCGGGAACCCCGCTAAGGCTTTCTTTCCCCAAGTTACCAGAGACGACACGGAGCAGTGCTGCCGCCTTGTGGCGCACTGCCGTAACAACCTTACAAACTGTGCCGAAGGGCTCCTATCATTCACAAAGCCTGGGTCCTGCGGCTTTGCAAACACAACCCTGCCCTCAAGAAATATCCTGGGCTAGGGAACCTGAAACGAATTCAAATCAGGCCCTACTCTCAGGCAGAATCCTTTCAAGACCTCAGTGGTACTCACCCGCGTTTTAGAAAACAGCACATTCAAATGAAGATGCTCAGGATCAGTCATGATTAGAGCGTGCAAAGGAAGCCAGACCAGGTGTTCCCTGGCTGCAGTCCTCACAAACCCTAAAAGCGTACGTGCTCAAGAGGGCATGCCAAACAGAGAAGCCGACTATTGCTGTGGCTGGGATTGTAAATTGGTAACAGCCGGTACGAAGATCAGTAGGCAAGTTCCTTACCATACTAAACACCGGAGGTACCACGAGATTCGGCAACCCCGCTGCAGGTCGTATAACCAGACACTAGCATCATTGGAAGGAAGCACTTGCACCCCAGCGGTCGTTGTGGTACCCTTTACCACAGCGAACACACGGAAACGAACGAAATGTCCAGCGAGGGGTGAATGGAGAAAGGTGTTCTTCTACCTACACTCCCTCGACTACCACTCGTCCACAGAACCAAAGGAACTCATACTATTTGCAGCAGCATGGGTGGAGCAGTAGATGAGCTCACTAATTCTGGTAAATTAGAGGCAGCAAGACACATGTCGCAGACTATCTCTTATATGTGCAGTCTAAATAGGGATAGAAAGGAAGCAGCATACAAAGGAAACACACGTTCACAGAGGGAAGAAAGAAGCGTGGAGTTCCCAGAGGGGGAAACTGGAGACCGGGGAAGGCTGAAGTGGGAGGTTGGGATTCACAGAAACACACTTAACGTATCAAAAAGTGCTCCTCAAGGGCGACCCACCCGGAAGCACAGGGAACGCTACAAAACATTCCTCAATCAACTAACAGGGCAAAGACTCCGAAACCCTACGGGTACAGCTACGTTTTTAATTGCACCAAGCGGCTGCAGAACTCAAACACACGCAACACTGTATATAAACTCTGCTGAAAGGGAAAAGGACTGTTCAACGACAAGCCAAGGAAGGGGTTAAGAAACGCCTAGTCTGTCACCTCAGGCCTCTGTGACGTCGGCTGGTGTCACACCCCTGGAGCCTCAGCAGGCCTGGGTCACACGGCTGGAGTATGCTGCTGCTGAGGGAGCAAGGGAGGAGGACGTGCCACCTGACCAGCGGGCCCTCGGACCTCTACATCCCATTCTCCCCTGCGTGGTACCACAATCTCCCGATCCAACGTGGCCCTCCTACAGGTAAGCAAAGCCTGGTGTACCCACATGATGGTAGAGCAGCTGAGCGGGAAGAGCTGTGAAGAAACCGGATCTCCACGGCTCCTGCTAGGCAGGTCCCCACCTCCGGCCCACGTCCTTAGAGTCGCCCCGTCTGCGAACCACGGCACCCTCCGAGTAGCCCACTTGCAAGTCTTGCGATATGCCTGGGGTGGGGCAGTGCAGCTTAACGGGGAGGAGGCGAGGATACACAAGCCCTGGGGTGTGTGTTTAGCCACGTTCGACTCCCCATTTCCAATCCAACACCGGGAACCCCGCTAAGGCTTTCTTTCCCCAAGTTACAAGAGACGACACGGAGTAGTGCTGCCGCCTTGTGCCGCACTGCCGGAACAACCTTACAAGCTGTGCCGAAGGGATCCTATCATTCACAAAGCCTGGGGCCTGCGGCTTTGCTAACACAACCCTGCCCTCAAGAAATATCCTGGGCTAGGTAACGTGAAACGAATTCAAATCAGGCCCTACTCTCAGGCAGAATCCTTTCAAGACCTCAGCGGTACTCACCCGCGTTTTAGAAAACAGCACATTCAAATGAAAAGATGCTCAGGATCAGTCATGATTAGAGCGTGCAAAGGAAGCCAGACGAGGTGTTCCCTGGCTGCAGTCCTCACAAACCCTAAAAGCGTACGTGCTCAAGAGGGCATGCCAAACAGAAAAGCCGACTATTGCTGTGGCTGGGATTGTAAATTGGTAACAGCCGGTACGAAGATCAGTAGGCAAGTTCCTTACCAGACTAAACACCGGAGGTACCACGAGATTCGGCAACCCCGCTGCAGGTCGTATAACCAGACACTAGCATCATTGGAAGGAAGCACTTGCACCCCAGCAGTCGTTGTGGTACCCTTTACCACAGCCAAGACACGCAAACGAACGAAATGTCCAGCGAGGGGTGAATGGAGAAAGGTGTCCTTCTACCTACACTCCCTCGACTACCACTCGTCCACAGAACCAAAGGAACTCATACTATTTGCAGCAGCATGGGTGGAGCAGTAGATGAGCTCACTAATTCTGGTAAATTAGAGGCAGCAAGACACATGTCGCAGGATATCTCTTATATGTGCAGTCTAAACAGGGATACAAGGGAAGCAGCATACAAAGGAAACACAGGTTCACAGAGGGAAGAAAGAAGCGTGGAGTTCCCAGAGGGGGAAATTGGAGACCGAGGAAGGCTGAAGTGGGAGGTTGGGATTCACAGAAACACACTTAACGTATCAGAAAGTGCTCCTCAAGGGCGACCCACCCGGAAGCACTGGGAACGCTGCAAAACATTCCTCAATCAACTAACAGGGCAAAGAATCCAAAACCCTACGGGTACAGCTACGTTTATAATTGCACCAAGCGGCTGCAGAACTCAAACACACACAACACTGTATATAAACTCTGCTGAGAGGGAAAAGGACTGTTCAACGACAAGCCAAGGAAGAGGTTAAGAAACGCCTAGTCTGTCACCTCAGACCTCTGTGACGTCGGCTGGTGTCACACCCCTGGAGCCTCAGCAGGCCTGGGTCCCACGGCTGGAGTATACTGCTGCTGAGGGAGCAAGGGAGGAGGACGTGCCACCTGACCAGCGGCCCCTCGGACCTCTACTGCCTATTCTCCCCTGCGTGGTACCACAATGTCCCGATCCAACCTGTCCCTCCTACAGGTAAGCAAAGCCTGGTGTACCCACATGATGGTGGAGCAGCTGAGCGGGAAGAGCTGTGAAGAAAGCGGATCTCCACGGCTCCTGCTAGGCAGGTTCCCACCTCCGGCACACTTCCTTGGAGTCGCCCCACCTGCGAACTACGGCACCCTCCGAGTTGCCCACTTGCAAGTCTCGCGATATGCCTGGGGTGGGGCAGTGCAGCTTAACGGGGAGGAGGCGAGGATACACAAGCCCTGGGGTGTGTGTTTAGCCACGTTCGACTCCCCATTTCCAATCCAACACCGGGAACCCCGCTAAGGCTTTTTTTCCCCAAGTTACCAGAGACGACACGGAGCAGTGCTGCCGCCTTGTGGCACACTGCCGTAACAACCTTACAAACTATGCCGAAGGGCTCCTATCATTCACAACGCCTGGGGCCTGCGGCTTTGCAAACACAACCCTGCCCTCAAGAAATATCCTGGGCTAGGGAACCTGAAACGAATTCAAATCAGGCCCTACTCTCAGGCAGAATCCTTTCAAGACCTCAGTGGTACTCACCCGCGTTTTAGAAAACAGCACATTCAAATGAAAAGATGCTCAGGATCAGTCATGATTAGAGCATGCAAAGGAAGCCAGACGACGTGTTCCCTGGCTTCAGTCCTCACAAACCGTAAGAGTGTACGTGCTCAAGAGGGCATGCCAAACACAGAAGCCGACTATTGCAGTGGCTGGGATTGTAAATTGGTAACAGCCGATACGAAGATCAGTAGGCACGTTCCTTACCAGACTAAACACCGGAGGTAGCACGAAGTTCGGCAACCCCGCTGCAGGTCGTATAACCAGAGAATAGCATCATTCGATGGAAGCACTTGCACCCCAGCGGTCCTTGTGGTACCCTTTACCACAGCCAAGACACGCAAACGAACGAAATGTCCAGCGAGGGGTGAATGGAGAAAGGTGTTCTTCTACCTACACTCCCTCGACTACCACTCGTCCACAGAACCAAAAGAACTCATACTATTTGCAGCAGCATGGGTGGAGCAGTAGATGAGCTCACTAATTCTGGTAAATTAGAGGCAGCAAGACACATGTCGCAGGATATCTCTTATATGTGCAGTCTAAATAGGGATACAAAGGAAGCAGCATACAAAGGAAACACACGTTCACAGAGGGAAGAAAGAAGCGTGCAGTTCCCAGAGGGGGAAACTGGAGACCGGGGAAGGCTGAAGTGGGAGGTTGCGATTCACAAAAACACACTTAACGTATCAAAAAGTGCTCCTCAAGGGCGACCCACCCGGAAGCACAGGGAACGCTACAAAACATTCCTCAATCAACTAACAGGGCAAAGACTCCGAAACCCTACGGGTACAGCTACGTTTTTAATTGCACCAAGCGGCTGCAGAACTCAAACACATGCAACACTGTATATAAACTCTGCTGAGAGGGAAAAGGACTGTTCAACGACAAGCCAAGGAAGGGGTTAAGAAACGCCTAGTCTGTCACCTCAGGCCTCTGTGACGTCGGCTGGTGTCACACCCCTGGAGCCTCAGCAGGCCTGGGTCACACGGCTGGAGTATGCTGCTGCTGAGGGAGCAAGGGAGGAGGACGTGCCACCTGACCAGCGGCCCCTCGGACCTCTACTGCCCATTCTCCCCTGCGTGGTACCACAATCTCCCGATCCAACGTGGCCCTCCTACAGGTAAGCAAAGCCTGGTGTACCAACATGATGGTAGAGCAGCTGAGCGGGAAGAGCTGTGAAGAAACCGGATCTCCACGGCTCCTGCTAGGCAGGTCCCCACCTCCGGCCCACTTCCTTAGAGTCGCCCCGTCTGCGAACCACGGCACCCTCCGAGTAGCCCACTTGCAAGTCTCGCGATATGCCTGGGGTGGGAAAGTGCAGCTTAACGGGGAGGAGGCGAGGATACACAAGCCCTGGGGTGTGTGTTTAGCCACGTTCGACTCCCCATTTCCAATCCAACACCGGGAACCCCGCTAAGGCTTTCTTTCCCCAAGTTACCAGAGACGACACGGAGCAGTGCTGCCGCCTTGTGGCACTGCCGTAACAACCTTACAAACTGTGCCGAAGGGCTCCTATCATTCACAATGCCTATGGCCTGCGGCTTTGCAAACACAACCCTGCCCTCAAGAAATATCCTGGGCTAGGTAACCTGAAACGAATTCAAATCAGGCCCTACTCTCAGGCAGAATCCTTTCAAGACCTCAGTGGTACTCACCCGCGTTTTAGAAAACAGCACATTCAAATGAAGATGCTCAGGATCAGTCATGATTAGAGCGTGCAAAGGAAGCCAGACCAGGTGTTCCCTGGCTGCAGTCCTCACAAACCCTAAAAGAGTACGTGCTCAAGAGGGCATGCCAAACAGGGAAGCCGACTATTGCTGTGGCTGGGATTGTAAATTGGTAACAGCCGGTACGAAGATCAGTAGGCAAGTTCCTTACCAGACTAAACACCGAAGGTACCACGAGATTCGGCAACCCCGCTGCAGGTCGTATAACCAGACACTAGCATCATTGGAAGGAAGCACTTGCACCCCAGCGGTCGTTGTGGTACCCTTTACCAAAGCCAAGACACGCAAACGAACGAAATGTCCAGCGAGGGGTGAATGGAGAAAGGTGTTCTTCTACCTACACTCCCTCGACTACCACTCGTCCACAGAACCAAAGGAACTCATACTATTTGCAGCAGCATGGGTGGAGCAGTAGATGAGCTCACTAATTCTGGTAAATTAGAGGCAGCAAGACACATGTCGCAGGATATCTCTTATATGTGCAGTCTAAACAGGGATACAAAGGAAGCAGCATACAAAGGAAACACACGTTCACAGAGGGAAGAAAGAAGCGTGGAGTTCCCAGAGGGGGAAACTGGAGACCGGGGAAGGCTGAAGTGGGAGGTTGGCATTCACAGAAACACACTTAACGTATCAAAAAGTGCTCCTCAAGGGCGACCCACCCGGAAGCACAGGGAACGCTACAAAACATTCCTCAATCAACAGGGCAAAGACTCCGAAACCCTACGGGTACAGCTACGTTTATAACTGCACCAAGCGGCTGCAGAACTCAAACACACGCAACACTGTATATAAGCTCTGCTGAGAGGGAAAAGGACTGTTCAACGACAAGCCAAGGAAGGGGTTAAGAAACGCCTAGTCTGTCACCTCAGGCCTCTGTGACGTCGGCTGGTGTCACACCCCTGGAGCCTCAGCAGGCCTGGGTCACACGGCTGGAGTATGCTGCTGCTGAGGGAGCAAGGGAGGAGGACGTGCCACCTGACCAGCGGCCCCTCGGACCTCTACTGCCCATTCTCCCTGCGTGGTACCACAATGTCCCGATCCAACGTGGCCCTCCTACAGGTAAGCAAAGCCTGGTGTACCAACATGATGGTAGAGCAGCTGAGCGGGAAGAGCTGTGAAGAAACCGGATCTCCACGGCTCCTGCTAGGCAGGTCCCCACCTCCGGCCCACTTCCTTAGAGTCGCCCCGTCTGCGAACCACGGCACCCTCCGAGTAGCCCACTTGCAAGTCTCGCGATATGCCTGGGGTGGGAAAGTACAGCTTAACGGGGAGGAGGCGAGGATACACAAGCCCTGGGGTGTGTGTTTAGCCACGTTCGACTCCCCATTTCCAATCCAACACCGGGAACCCCGCTAAGGCTTTCTTTCCCCAAGTTACCAGAGACGACACGGAGCAGTGCTGCCGCCTTGTGGCGCACTGCCGTAACAACCTTACAAACTGTGCCGAAGGGCTCCTATCATTCACAAAGCCTGGGTCCTGCGGCTTTGCAAACACAACCCTGCCCTCAAGAAATATCCTGGGCTAGGTAACCTGAAACGAATTCAAATCAGGCCCTACTCTCAGGCAGAATCCTTTCAAGACCTCAGTGGTACTCACCCGCGTTTTAGAAAACAGCACATTCAAATGAAGATGCTCAGGATCAGTCATGATTAGAGCGTGCAAAGGAAGCCAGACCAGGTGTTCCCTGGCTGCAGTCCTCACAAACCCTAAAAGCGTACGTGCTCAAGAGGGCATGCCAAACAGAGAAGCCGACTATTGCTGTGGCTGGGATTGTAAATTGGTAACAGCCGGTACGAAGATCAGTAGGCAAGTTCCTTACCATACTAAACACTGGAGGTACCACGAGATTCGGCAACCCCGCTGCAGGTCGTATAACCAGACACTAGCATCATTGGAAGGAAGCACTTGCACCCCAGCGGTCGTTGTGGTACCCTTTACCACAGCGAACACACGGAAACGAACGAAATGTCCAGCGAGGGGTGAATGGAGAAAGGTGTTCTTCTACCTACACTCCCTCGACTACCACTCGTCCACAGAACCAAAGGAACTCATACTATTTGCAGCAGCATGGGTGGAGCAGTAGATGAGCTCACTAATTCTGGTAAATTAGAGGCAGCAAGACACATGTCGCAGACTATCTCTTATATGTGCAGTCTAAATAGGGATAGAAAGGAAGCAGCATACAAAGGAAACACACGTTCACAGAGGGAAGAAAGAAGCGTGGAGTTCCCAGAGGGGGAAACTGGAGACCGGGGAAGGCTGAAGTGGGAGGTTGGGATTCACAGAAACACACTTAACGTATCAAAAAGTGCTCCTCAAGGGCGACCCACCCGGAAGCACAGGGAACGCTACAAAACATTCCTCAATCAACTAACAGGGCAAAGACTCCGAAACCCTACGGGTACAGCTACGTTTTTAATTGCACCAAGCGGCTGCAGAACTCAAACACACGCAACACTGTATATAAACTCTGCTGAAAGGGAAAAGGACTGTTCAACGACAAGCCAAGGAAGGGGTTAAGAAACGCCTAGTCTGTCACCTCAGGCCTCTGTGACGTCGGCTGGTGTCACACCCCTGGAGCCTCAGCAGGCCTGGGTCACACGGCTGGAGTATGCTGCTGCTGAGGGAGCAAGGGAGGAGGACGTGCCACCTGACCAGCGGGCCCTCGGACCTCTACATCCCATTCTCCCCTGCGTGGTACCACAATCTCCCGATCCAACGTGGCCCTCCTACAGGTAAGCAAAGCCTGGTGTACCCACATGATGGTAGAGCAGCTGAGCGGGAAGAGCTGTGAAGAAACCGGATCTCCACGGCTCCTGCTAGGCAGGTCCCCACCTCCGGCCCACGTCCTTAGAGTCGCCCCGTCTGCGAACCACGGCACCCTCCGAGTAGCCCACTTGCAAGTCTTGCGATATGCCTGGGGTGGGGCAGTGCAGCTTAACGGGGAGGAGGCGAGGATACACAAGCCCTGGGGTGTGTGTTTAGCCACGTTCGACTCCCCATTTCCAATCCAACACCGGGAACCCCGCTAAGGCTTTCTTTCCCCAAGTTACAAGAGACGACACGGAGTAGTGCTGCCGCCTTGTGGCGCACTGCCGGAACAACCTTACAAGCTGTGCCGAAGGGATCCTATCATTCACAAAGCCTGGGGCCTGCGGCTTTGCTAACACAACCCTGCCCTCAAGAAATATCCTGGGCTAGGTAACGTGAAACGAATTCAAATCAGGCCCTACTCTCAGGCAGAATCCTTTCAAGACCTCAGCGGTACTCACCCGCGTTTTAGAAAACAGCACATTCAAATGAAAAGATGCTCAGGATCAGTCATGATTAGAGCGTGCAAAGGAAGCCAGACGAGGTGTTCCCTGGCTGCAGTCCTCACAAACCCTAAAAGCGTACGTGCTCAAGAGGGCATGCCAAACAGAAAAGCCGACTATTGCTGTGGCTGGGATTGTAAATTGGTAACAGCCGGTACGAAGATCAGTAGGCAAGTTCCTTACCAGACTAAACACCGGAGGTACCACGAGATTCGGCAACCCCGCTGCAGGTCGTATAACCAGACACTAGCATCATTGGAAGGAAGCACTTGCACCCCAGCAGTCGTTGTGGTACCCTTTACCACAGCCAAGACACGCAAACGAACGAAATGTCCAGCGAGGGGTGAATGGAGAAAGGTGTCCTTCTACCTACACTCCCTCGACTACCACTCGTCCACAGAACCAAAGGAACTCATACTATTTGCAGCAGCATGGGTGGAGCAGTAGATGAGCTCACTAATTCTGGTAAATTAGAGGCAGCAAGACACATGTCGCAGGATATCTCTTATATGTGCAGTCTAAACAGGGATACAAGGGAAGCAGCATACAAAGGAAACACAGGTTCACAGAGGGAAGAAAGAAGCGTGGAGTTCCCAGAGGGGGAAATTGGAGACCGAGGAAGGCTGAAGTGGGAGGTTGGGATTCACAGAAACACACTTAACGTATCAGAAAGTGCTCCTCAAGGGCGACCCACCCGGAAGCACTGGGAACGCTGCAAAACATTCCTCAATCAACTAACAGGGCAAAGAATCCAAAACCCTACGGGTACAGCTACGTTTATAATTGCACCAAGCGGCTGCAGAACTCAAACACACACAACACTGTATATAAACTCTGCTGAGAGGGAAAAGGACTGTTCAACGACAAGCCAAGGAAGAGGTTAAGAAACGCCTAGTCTGTCACCTCAGACCTCTGTGACGTCGGCTGGTGTCACACCCCTGGAGCCTCAGCAGGCCTGGGTCCCACGGCTGGAGTATACTGCTGCTGAGGGAGCAAGGGAGGAGGACGTGCCACCTGACCAGCGGCCCCTCGGACCTCTACTGCCTATTCTCCCCTGCGTGGTACCACAATGTCCCGATCCAACCTGTCCCTCCTACAGGTAAGCAAAGCCTGGTGTACCCACATGATGGTGGAGCAGCTGAGCGGGAAGAGCTGTGAAGAAAGCGGATCTCCACGGCTCCTGCTAGGCAGGTTCCCACCTCCGGCACACTTCCTTGGAGTCGCCCCACCTGCGAACTACGGCACCCTCCGAGTTGCCCACTTGCAAGTCTCGCGATATGCCTGGGGTGGGGCAGTGCAGCTTAACGGGGAGGAGGCGAGGATACACAAGCCCTGGGGTGTGTGTTTAGCCACGTTCGACTCCCCATTTCCAATCCAACACCGGGAACCCCGCTAAGGCTTTTTTTCCCCAAGTTACCAGAGACGACACGGAGCAGTGCTGCCGCCTTGTGGCACACTGCCGTAACAACCTTACAAACTATGCCGAAGGGCTCCTATCATTCACAACGCCTGGGGCCTGCGGCTTTGCAAACACAACCCTGCCCTCAAGAAATATCCTGGGCTAGGGAACCTGAAACGAATTCAAATCAGGCCCTACTCTCAGGCAGAATCCTTTCAAGACCTCAGTGGTACTCACCCGCGTTTTAGAAAACAGCACATTCAAATGAAAAGATGCTCAGGATCAGTCATGATTAGAGCATGCAAAGGAAGCCAGACGACGTGTTCCCTGGCTTCAGTCCTCACAAACCGTAAGAGTGTACGTGCTCAAGAGGGCATGCCAAACACAGAAGCCGACTATTGCAGTGGCTGGGATTGTAAATTGGTAACAGCCGATACGAAGATCAGTAGGCACGTTCCTTACCAGAGTAAACACCGGAGGTAGCACGAAGTTCGGCAACCCCGCTGCAGGTCGTATAACCAGAGAATAGCATCATTCGATGGAAGCACTTGCACCCCAGCGGTCCTTGTGGTACCCTTTACCACAGCCAAGACACGCAAACGAACGAAATGTCCAGCGAGGGGTGAATGGAGAAAGGTGTTCTTCTACCTACACTCCCTCGACTACCACTCGTCCACAGAACCAAAAGAACTCATACTATTTGCAGCAGCATGGGTGGAGCAGTAGATGAGCTCACTAATTCTGGTAAATTAGAGGCAGCAAGACACATGTCGCAGGATATCTCTTATATGTGCAGTCTAAATAGGGATACAAAGGAAGCAGCATACAAAGGAAACACACGTTCACAGAGGGAAGAAAGAAGCGTGGAGTTCCCAGAGGGGGAAACTGGAGACCGGGGAAGGCTGAAGTGGGAGGTTGCGATTCACAAAAACACACTTAACGTATCAAAAAGTGCTCCTCAAGGGCGACCCACCCGGAAGCACAGGGAACGCTACAAAACATTCCTCAATCAACTAACAGGGCAAAGACTCCGAAACCCTACGGGTACAGCTACGTTTTTAATTGCACCAAGCGGCTGCAGAACTCAAACACATGCAACACTGTATATAAACTCTGCTGAGAGGGAAAAGGACTGTTCAACGACAAGCCAAGGAAGGGGTTAAGAAACGCCTAGTCTGTCACCTCAGGCCTCTGTGACGTCGGCTGGTGTCACACCCCTGGAGCCTCAGCAGGCCTGGGTCACACGGCTGGAGTATGCTGCTGCTGAGGGAGCAAGGGAGGAGGACGTGCCACCTGACCAGCGGCCCCTCGGACCTCTACTGCCCATTCTCCCCTGCGTGGTACCACAATCTCCCGATCCAACGTGGCCCTCCTACAGGTAAGCAAAGCCTGGTGTACCAACATGATGGTAGAGCAGCTGAGCGGGAAGAGCTGTGAAGAAACCGGATCTCCACGGCTCCTGCTAGGCAGGTCCCCACCTCCGGCCCACTTCCTTAGAGTCGCCCCGTCTGCGAACCACGGCACCCTCCGAGTAGCCCACTTGCAAGTCTCGCGATATGCCTGGGGTGGGAAAGTGCAGCTTAACGGGGAGGAGGCGAGGATACACAAGCCCTGGGGTGTGTGTTTAGCCACGTTCGACTCCCCATTTCCAATCCAACACCGGGAACCCCGCTAAGGCTTTCTTTCCCCAAGTTACCAGAGACGACACGGAGCAGTGCTGCCGCCTTGTGGCACTGCCGTAACAACCTTACAAACTGTGCCGAAGGGCTCCTATCATTCACAATGCCTATGGCCTGCGGCTTTGCAAACACAACCCTGCCCTCAAGAAATATCCTGGGCTAGGTAACCTGAAACGAATTCAAATCAGGCCCTACTCTCAGGCAGAATCCTTTCAAGACCTCAGTGGTACTCACCCGCGTTTTAGAAAACAGCACATTCAAATGAAGATGCTCAGGATCAGTCATGATTAGAGCGTGCAAAGGAAGCCAGACCAGGTGTTCCCTGGCTGCAGTCCTCACAAACCCTAAAAGAGTACGTGCTCAAGAGGGCATGCCAAACAGGGAAGCCGACTATTGCTGTGGCTGGGATTGTAAATTGGTAACAGCCGGTACGAAGATCAGTAGGCAAGTTCCTTACCAGACTAAACACCGAAGGTACCACGAGATTCGGCAACCCCGCTGCAGGTCGTATAACCAGACACTAGCATCATTGGAAGGAAGCACTTGCACCCCAGCGGTCGTTGTGGTACCCTTTACCAAAGCCAAGACACGCAAACGAACGAAATGTCCAGCGAGGGGTGAATGGAGAAAGGTGTTCTTCTACCTACACTCCCTCGACTACCACTCGTCCACAGAACCAAAGGAACTCATACTATTTGCAGCAGCATGGGTGGAGCAGTAGATGAGCTCACTAATTCTGGTAAATTAGAGGCAGCAAGACACATGTCGCAGGATTTCTCTTATATGTGCAGTCTAAACAGGGATACAAAGGAAGCAGCATACAAAGGAAACACACGTTCACAGAGGGAAGAAAGAAGCGTGGAGTTCCCAGAGGGGGAAACTGGAGACCGGGGAAGGCTGAAGTGGGAGGTTGGCATTCACAGAAACACACTTAACGTATCAAAAAGTGCTCCTCAAGGGCGACCCACCCGGAAGCACAGGGAACGCTACAAAACATTCCTCAATCAACAGGGCAAAGACTCCGAAACCCTACGGGTACAGCTACGTTTATAACTGCACCAAGCGGCTGCAGAACTCAAACACACGCAACACTGTATATAAGCTCTGCTGAGAGGGAAAAGGACTGTTCAACGACAAGCCAAGGAAGGGGTTAAGAAACGCCTAGTCTGTCACCTCAGGCCTCTGTGACGTCGGCTGGTGTCACACCCCTGGAGCCTCAGCAGGCCTGGGTCACACGGCTGGAGTATGCTGCTGCTGAGGGAGCAAGGGAGGAGGACGTGCCACCTGACCAGCGGCCCCTCGGACCTCTACTGCCCATTCTCCCTGCGTGGTACCACAATGTCCCGATCCAACGTGGCCCTCCTACAGGTAAGCAAAGCCTGGTGTACCAACATGATGGTAGAGCAGCTGAGCGGGAAGAGCTGTGAAGAAACCGGATCTCCACGGCTCCTGCTAGGCAGGTCCCCACCTCCGGCCCACTTCCTTAGAGTCGCCCCGTCTGCGAACCACGGCACCCTCCGAGTAGCCCACTTGCAAGTCTCGCGATATGCCTGGGGTGGGAAAGTACAGCTTAACGGGGAGGAGGCGAGGATACACAAGCCCTGGGGTGTGTGTTTAGCCACGTTCGACTCCCCATTTCCAATCCAACACCGGGAACCCCGCTAAGGCTTTCTTTCCCCAAGTTACCAGAGACGACACGGAGCAGTGCTGCCGCCTTGTGGCGCACTGCCGTAACAACCTTACAAACTGTGCCGAAGGGCTCCTATCATTCACAAAGCCTGGGTCCTGCGGCTTTGCAAACACAACCCTGCCCTCAAGAAATATCCTGGGCTAGGTAACCTGAAACGAATTCAAATCAGGCCCTACTCTCAGGCAGAATCCTTTCAAGACCTCAGTGGTACTCACCCGCGTTTTAGAAAACAGCACATTCAAATGAAGATGCTCAGGATCAGTCATGATTAGAGCGTGCAAAGGAAGCCAGACCAGGTGTTCCCTGGCTGCAGTCCTCACAAACCCTAAAAGCGTACGTGCTCAAGAGGGCATGCCAAACAGAGAAGCCGACTATTGCTGTGGCTGGGATTGTAAATTGGTAACAGCCGGTACGAAGATCAGTAGGCAAGTTCCTTACCATACTAAACACTGGAGGTACCACGAGATTCGGCAACCCCGCTGCAGGTCGTATAACCAGACACTAGCATCATTGGAAGGAAGCACTTGCACCCCAGCGGTCGTTGTGGTACCCTTTACCACAGCGAACACACGGAAACGAACGAAATGTCCAGCGAGGGGTGAATGGAGAAAGGTGTTCTTCTACCTACACTCCCTCGACTACCACTCGTCCACAGAACCAAAGGAACTCATACTATTTGCAGCAGCATGGGTGGAGCAGTAGATGAGCTCACTAATTCTGCTAAATTAGAGGCAGCAAGACACATGTCGCAGACTATCTCTTATATGTGCAGTCTAAATAGGGATAGAAAGGAAGCAGCATACAAAGGAAACACACGTTCACAGAGGGAAGAAAGAAGCGTGGAGTTCCCAGAGGGGGAAACTGGAGACCGGGGAAGGCTGAAGTGGGAGGTTGGGATTCACAGAAACACACTTAACGTATCAAAAAGTGCTCCTCAAGGGCGACCCACCCGGAAGCACAGGGAACGCTACAAAACATTCCTCAATCAACTAACAGGGCAAAGACTCCGAAACCCTACGGGTACAGCTACGTTTTTAATTGCACCAAGCGGCTGCAGAACTCAAACACACGCAACACTGTATATAAACTCTGCTGAAAGGGAAAAGGACTGTTCAACGACAAGCCAAGGAAGGGGTTAAGAAACGCCTAGTCTGTCAGCTCAGGCCTCTGTGACGTCGGCTGGTGTCACACCCCTGGAGCCTCAGCAGGCCTGGGTCACACGGCTGGAGTATGCTGCTGCTGAGGGAGCAAGGGAGGAGGACGTGCCACCTGACCAGCGGGCCCTCGGACCTCTACATCCCATTCTCCCCTGCGTGGTACCACAATCTCCCGATCCAACGTGGCCCTCCTACAGGTAAGCAAAGCCTGGTGTACCCACATGATGGTAGAGCAGCTGAGCGGGAAGAGCTGTGAAGAAACCGGATCTCCACGGCTCCTGCTAGGCAGGTCCCCACCTCCGGCCCACGTCCTTAGAGTCGCCCCGTCTGCGAACCACGGCACCCTCCGAGTAGCCCACTTGCAAGTCTTGCGATATGCCTGGGGTGGGAAAGTGCAGCTTAACGGGGAGGAGGCGAGGATACACAAGCCCTGGGGTGTGTGTTTAGCCACGTTCGACTCCCCATTTCCAATCCAACACCGGGAACCCCGCTAAGGCTTTCTTTCCCCAAGTTACAAGAGACGACACGGAGTAGTGCTGCCGCCTTGTGGCGCACTGCCGGAACAACCTTACAAGCTGTGCCGAAGGGATCCTATCATTCACAAAGCCTGGGGCCTGCGGCTTTGCTAACACAACCCTGCCCTCAAGAAATATCCTGGGCTAGGTAACGTGAAACGAATTCAAATCAGGCCCTACTCTCAGGCAGAATCCTTTCAAGACCTCAGTGGTACTCACCCGCGTTTTAGAAAACAGCACATTCAAATGAAAAGATGCTCAGGATCAGTCATGATTAGAGCGTGCAAAGGAAGCCAGACGAGGTGTTCCCTGGCTGCAGTCCTCACAAACCCTAAAAGCGTACGTGCTCAAGAGGGCATGCCAAACAGAAAAGCCGACTATTGCTGTGGCTGGGATTGTAAATTGGTAACAGCCGGTACGAAGATCAGTAGGCAAGTTCCTTACCAGACTAAACACCGGAGGTACCACGAGATTCGGCAACCCCGCTGCAGGTCGTATAACCAGACACTAGCATCATTGGAAGGAAGCACTTGCACCCCAGCAGTCGTTGTGGTACCCTTTACCACAGCCAAGACACGCAAACGAACGAAATGTCCAGCGAGGGGTGAATGGAGAAAGGTGTCCTTCTACCTACACTCCCTCGACTACCACTCGTCCACAGAACCAAAGGAACTCATACTATTTGCAGCAGCATGGGTGGAGCAGTAGATGAGCTCACTAATTCTGGTAAATTAGAGGCAGCAAGACACATGTCGCAGGATATCTCTTATATGTGCAGTCTAAACAGGGATACAAGGGAAGCAGCATACAAAGGAAACACAGGTTCACAGAGGGAAGAAAGAAGCGTGGAGTTCCCAGAGGGGGAAATTGGAGACCGAGGAAGGCTGAAGTGGGAGGTTGGGATTCACAGAAACACACTTAACGTATCAGAAAGTGCTCCTCAAGGGCGACCCACCCGGAAGCACTGGGAACGCTGCAAAACATTCCTCAATCAACTAACAGGGCAAAGAATCCAAAACCCTACGGGTACAGCTACGTTTATAATTGCACCAAGCGGCTGCAGAACTCAAACACACACAACACTGTATATAAACTCTGCTGAGAGGGAAAAGGACTGTTCAACGACAAGCCAAGGAAGGGGTTAAGAAACGCCTAGTCTGTCACCTCAGACCTCTGTGACGTCGGCTGGTGTCACACCCCTGGAGCCTCAGCAGGCCTGGGTCCCACGGCTGGAGTATACTGCTGCTGAGGGAGCAAGGGAGGAGGACGTGCCACCTGACCAGCGGCCCCTCGGACCTCTACTGCCCATTCTCCCCTGCGTGGTACCACAATGTCCCGATCCAACCTGTCCCTCCTACAGGTAAGCAAAGCCTGGTGTACCCACATGATGGTGGAGCAGCTGAGCGGGAAGAGCTGTGAAGAAAGCGGATCTCCACGGCTCCTGCTAGGCAGGTTCCCACCTCCGGCACACTTCCTTGGAGTCGCCCCACCTGCGAACTACGGCACCCTCCGAGTTGCCCACTTGCAAGTCTCGCGATATGCCTGGGGTGGGGCAGTGCAGCTTAACGGGGAGGAGGCGAGGATACACAAGCCCTGGGGTGTGTGTTTAGCCACGTTCGACTCCCCATTTCCAATCCAACACCGGGAACCCCGCTAAGGCTTTTTTTCCCCATGTTACCAGAGACGACACGGAGCAGTGCTGCCGCCTTGTGGCACACTGCCGTAACAACCTTACAAACTATGCCGAAGGGCTCCTATCATTCACAACGCCTGGGGCCTGCGGCTTTGCAAACACAACCCTGCCCTCAAGAAATATCCTGGGCTAGGGAACCTGAAACGAATTCAAATCAGGCCCTACTCTCAGGCAGAATCCTTTCAAGACCTCAGTGGTACTCACCCGCGTTTTAGAAAACAGCACATTCAAATGAAAAGATGCTCAGGATCAGTCATGATTAGAGCATGCAAAGGAAGCCAGACGACGTGTTCCCTGGCTTCAGTCCTCACAAACCGTAAGAGTGTACGTGCTCAAGAGGGCATGCCAAACACAGAAGCCGACTATTGCAGTGGCTGGGATTGTAAATTGGTAACAGCCGATACGAAGATCAGTAGGCACGTTCCTTACCAGACTAAACACCGGAGGTAGCACGAAGTTCGGCAACCCCGCTGCAGGTCGTATAACCAGAGAATAGCATCATTCGATGGAAGCACTTGCACCCCAGCGGTCCTTGTGGTACCCTTTACCACAGCCAAGACACGCAAACGAACGAAATGTCCAGCGAGGGGTGAATGGAGAAAGGTGTTCTTCTACCTACACTCCCTCGACTACCACTCGTCCACAGAACCAAAAGAACTCATACTATTTGCAGCAGCATGGGTGGAGCAGTAGATGAGCTCACTAATTCTGGTAAATTAGAGGCAGCAAGACACATGTCGCAGGATATCTCTTATATGTGCAGTCTAAATAGGGATACAAAGGAAGCAGCATACAAAGGAAACACACGTTCACAGAGGGAAGAAAGAAGCGTGGAGTTCCCAGAGGGGGAAACTGGAGACCGGGGAAGGCTGAAGTGGGAGGTTGCGATTCACAAAAACACACTTAACGTATCAAAAAGTGCTCCTCAAGGGCGACCCACCCGGAAGCACAGGGAACGCTACAAAACATTCCTCAATCAACTAACAGGGCAAAGACTCCGAAACCCTACGGGTACAGCTACGTTTTTAATTGCACCAAGCGGCTGCAGAACTCAAACACATGCAACACTGTATATAAACTCTGCTGAGAGGGAAAAGGACTGTTCAACGACAAGCCAAGGAAGGGGTTAAGAAACGCCTAGTCTGTCACCTCAGGCCTCTGTGACGTCGGCTGGTGTCACACCCCTGGAGCCTCAGCAGGCCTGGGTCACACGGCTGGAGTATGCTGCTGCTGAGGGAGCAAGGGAGGAGGACGTGCCACCTGACCAGCGGCCCCTCGGACCTCTACTGCCCATTCTCCCCTGCGTGGTACCACAATCTCCCGATCCAACGTGGCCCTCCTACAGGTAAGCAAAGCCTGGTGTACCAACATGATGGTAGAGCAGCTGAGCGGGAAGAGCTGTGAAGAAACCGGATCTCCACGGCTCCTGCTAGGCAGGTCCCCACCTCCGGCCCACTTCCTTAGAGTCGCCCCGTCTGCGAACCACGGCACCCTCCGAGTAGCCCACTTGCAAGTCTCGCGATATGCCTGGGGTGGGAAAGTGCAGCTTAACGGGGAGGAGGCGAGGATACACAAGCCCTGGGGTGTGTGTTTAGCCACGTTCGACTCCCCATTTCCAATCCAACACCGGGAACCCCGCTAAGGCTTTCTTTCCCCAAGTTACAAGAGACGACACGGAGTAGTGCTGCCGCCTTGTGGCGCACTGCCGGAACAACCTTACAAGCTGTGCCGAAGGGATCCTATCATTCACAAAGCCTGGGGCCTGCGGCTTTGCTAACACAACCCTGCCCTCACGAAATATCCTGGGCTAGGTAACCTGAAACGAATTCAAATCAGGCCCTACTCTCAGGCAGAATCCTTTCAAGACCTCAGTGGTACTCACCCGCGTTTTAGAAAACAGCACATTCAAATGAAAAGATGCTCAGGATCAGTCATGATTAGAGCGTGCAAAGGAAGCCAGACGACGTGTTCCCTGGCTTCAGTCCTCACAAACCCTAAGAGTGTACGTGCTCAAGAGGGCATGCCAAACAGAGAAGCCGACTATTGCAGTGGCTGGGATTGTAAATTGGTAACAGCCGATACGAAGATCAGTAGGCACGTTCCTTACCAGACTAAACACCGGAGATAGCACGAGGTTCGGCAACCCCGCTGCAGGTCGTATAACCACATACTAGCATCATTCGAAGGAAGCACTTGCACCCCAGCGGTCGTTGTGGTACCCTTTACCACAGCCAAGACACGCAAACGAACGAAATGTGCAGCGAGGGGTGAATGGAGAAAGGTGTTCTTCTACCTACACTCCCTCGACTACCACTCGTCCACAGAACCAAAGGAACTCATACTATTTGCAGCAGCATGGGTGGAGCAGTAGATGAGCTCACTAATTCTGGTAAATTAGAGGCAGCAAGACACATGTCGCAGGATATCTCTTGTATGTGCAGTCTAAACAGGGATACAAAAGAAGCAGCATACAAAGGAAACACAGGTTCACAAAGGGAAGAAAGAAGCGTGGAGTTCCCAGAGGGGGAAACTGGAGACCGGGGAAGGGTGAAGTGGGAGGTTGGCATTCACAGAAACACACTTAACGTATCACAAAGTGCTCCTCAAGGGCGACCCCCCGGAAGCACAGGGAACGCTGCAAAACATTCCTCAATCAACTAACAGGGCAAAGAATCCGAAACCCTACGGGTACAGCTACGTTTATAACTGCACCAAACGGCTGCAGAACTCAAACACACGCAACACTGTATATAAGCTCTGCTGAGAGGGAAAAGGACTGTTCAACGACAAGCCAAGGAAGGGGTTAAGAAACGCCTAGTCTGTCACCTCAGGCCTCTGTGACGTCGGCTGGTCTCACACCCCTGGAGCCTCAGCAGGCCTGGGTCCCACGGCTGGAGTATGCTGCTGCTGAGGGAGCAAGGGAGGAGGACGTGCCACCTGACCAGCGGCCCCTCGGACCTCTACTGCCCATTCTCCCCTGCGTGGTACCACAATGTCCCGATCCAACGTGGCCCTCCTACAGGTAAGCAAAGCCTGGTGTACCCACATGATGGTGGAGCAGCTGAGCGGGAAGAGCTGTGAAGAAACCGAATCTCCACGGCTCCTGCTAGGCAGGTTCCCACCTCCGGCACACTTCCTTGGAGTCGCCCCACCTGCGAACCACGGCACCCTCCGAGTAGCCCACTTGCAAGTCTCGCGATATGCCTGGGGTGGGGCAGTGCTGCTTAACGGGGAGGAGGCGAGGATACACAAGCCCTGGGGTGTGTGTTTAGCCACGTTCGACTCCCCATTTCCAATCCAACACCGGGAACCCCGCTAAGGCTTTCTTTCCCCAAGTTACCAGAGAAGACACGGAGCAGTGCTGCCGCCTTGTGGCACACTGCCGTAACAACCTTACAAACTATGCCGAAGGGCTCCTATCATTCACAACGCCTGGGGCCTGCGGCTTTGCAAACACAACCCTGCCCTCAAGAAATATCCTGGGCTAGGGAACCTGAAACGAATTCAAATCAGGCCCTACTCTCAGGCAGAATCCTTTCAAGACCTCAGTGGTACTCACCCGCGTTTTAGAAAACAGCACATTCAAATGAAAAGATGCTCACGATCAGTCATGATTAGAGCGTGCAAAGGAAGCCAGACGACGTGTTCCCTGGCTTCAGTCCTCACAAACCGTAAGAGTGTACGTGCTCAAGAGGGCATGCCAAACACAGAAGCCGACTATTGCAGTGGCTGGGATTGTAAATTGGTAACAGCCGATACGAAGATCAGTAGGCACGTTCCTTACCAGACTAAACACCGGAGGTAGCACGAAGTTCGGCAACCCCGCTGCAGGTCGTATAACCAGAGACTAGCATCATTCGATGGAAGCACTTGCACCCCAGCGTTCCTTGTGGTACCCTTTACCACAGCCAAGACACGCAAACGAACGAAATGTCCAGCGAGGGGTGAATGGAGAAAGGTGTTCTTCTACCTACACTCCCTCGACTACCACTCGTCCACAGAACCAAAGGAACTCATACTATTTGCAGCAGCATGGGTGGAGCAGATGAGCTCACTAATTCTGGTAAATTAGAGGCAGCAAGACACATGTCGCAGGATATCTCTTGTATGTGCAGTCTAAACAGGGATACAAAGGAAGCAGCATACAAAGGAAACACACGTTCACAGAGGGAAGAAAGAAGCGTGGAGTTCCCAGAGGGGGAAACTGGAGACCGGGGAAGGCTGAAGTGGGAGGTTGGGATTCACAGAAACACACTTAACGTATCACAAAGTGCTCCTCAAGGGCGACCCACCCGGAAGCACAGGGAACGCTACAAAACATTCCTCAATCAACAGGGCAAAGACTCCGAAACCCTACGGGTACAGCTACGTTTTTAATTGCACCAAGCGGCTGCAGAACTCAAACACACGCAACACTGTATATAAACTCTGCTGAGAGGGAAAAGGACTGTTCAACGACAAGCCAAGGAAGGGGTTAAGAAACGCCTAGTCTGTCACCTCAGGCCTCTGTGACGTCGGCTGGTGTCACACCCCTGGAGCCTCAGCAGGCCTGGGTCCCACGGCTGGAGTATGCTGCTGCTGAGGGAGCAAGGGAGGAGGACGTGCCACCTGACCAGCGGCCCCTCGGACCTCTACTGCCCATTCTCCCCTGCGTGGTACCACAATGTCCCGATCCAACGTGGCCCTCCTACAGGTAAGCAAAGCCTGGTGTACCCACATGATGGTGGAGCAGCTGAGCGGGAAGAGCTGTGAAGAAAGCGGATCTCCACGGCTCCTGCTAGGCAGGTCCCCACCTCCGGCCCACTTCCTTAGAGTCGCCCCGTCTGCGAACCACGGCACCCTCCGAGTAGCCCACTTGCAAGTCTCGCGATATGCCTGAGGTGGGGCAGTGCAGCTTAACGGGGAGGAGGCGAGGATACACAAGCCCTGGGGTGTGTGTTTAGCCACGTTCGACTCCCCATTTCCAATCCAACACCGGGAACCCCGCTAAGGCTTTCTTTCCCCAAGTTACCAGAGACGACACGGAGCAGTGCTGCCGCCTTGTGGCACTGCCGTAACAACCTTACAAACTGTGCCGAAGGGCTCCTATCATTCACAATGCCTATGGCCTGCGGCTTTGCAAACACAACCCTGCCCTCAAGAAATATCCTGGGCTAGGGAACCTGAAACGAATTCAAATCAGGCCCTACTCTCAGGCAGAATCCTTTCAAGACCTCAGTGGTACTCACCCGCGTTTTAGAAAACAGCACATTCAAATGAAGATGCTCAGGATCAGTCATGATTAGAGCGTGCAAAGGAAGCCAGACCAGGTGTTCCCTGGCTGCAGTCCTCACAAACCCTAAAAGAGTACGTGCTCAAGAGGGCATGCCAAACAGGGAAGCCGACTATTGCTGTGGCTGGGATTGTAAATTGGTAACAGCCGGTACGAAGATCAGTAGGCAAGTTCCTTACCAGACTAAACACCGAAGGTACCACGAGATTCGGCAACCCCGCTGCAGATCGTATAACCAGACACTAGCATCATTGGAAGGAAGCACTTGCACCCCAGCGGTCGTTGTGGTACCCTTTACCAAAGCCAAGACACGCAAACGAACGAAATGTCCAGCGAGGGGTGAATGGAGAAAGGTGTTCTTCTACCTACACTCCCTCGACTACCACTCGTCCACAGAACCAAAGGAACTCATACTATTTGCAGCAGCATGGGTGGAGCAGTAGATGAGCTCACTAATTCTGGTAAATTAGAGGCAGCAAGACACATGTCGCAGGATATCTCTTATATGTGCAGTCTAAACAGGGATACAAAGGAAGCAGCATACAAAGGAAACACACGTTCACAGAGGGAAGAAAGAAGCGTGGAGTTCCCAGAGGGGGAAACTGGAGACCGGGGAAGGCTGAAGTGGGAGGTTGGCATTCACAGAAACACACTTAACGTATCAAAAAGTGCTCCTCAAGGCCGACCCACCCGGAAGCACAGGGAACGCTACAAAACATTCCTCAATCAACAGGGCAAAGACTCCGAAACCCTACGGGTACAGCTACGTTTATAACTGCACCAAGCGGCTGCAGAACTCAAACACACGCAACACTGTATATAAGCTCTGCTGAGAGGGAAAAGGACTGTTCAACGACAAGCCAAGGAAGGGGTTAAGAAACGCCTAGTCTGTCACCTCAGGCCTCTGTGACGTCGGCTGGTGTCACACCCCTGGAGCCTCAGCAGGCCTGGGTCACACGGCTGGAGTATGCTGCTGCTGAGGGAGCAAGGGAGGAGGACGTGCCACCTGACCAGCGGCCCCTCGGACCTCTACTGCCCATTCTCCCTGCGTGGTACCACAATGTCCCGATCCAACGTGGCCCTCCTACAGGTAAGCAAAGCCTGGTGTACCAACATGATGGTAGAGCAGCTGAGCGGGAAGAGCTGTGAAGAAACCGGATCTCCACGGCTCCTGCTAGGCAGGTCCCCACCTCCGGCCCACTTCCTTAGAGTCGCCCCGTCTGCGAACCACGGCACCCTCCGAGTAGCCCACTTGCAAGTCTCGCGATATGCCTGGGGTGGGAAAGTACAGCTTAACGGGGAGGAGGCGAGGATACACAAGCCCTGGGGTGTGTGTTTAGCCACGTTCGACTCCCCATTTCCAATCCAACACCGGGAACCCCGCTAAGGCTTTCTTTCCCCAAGTTACCAGAGACGACACGGAGCAGTGCTGCCGCCTTGTGGCGCACTGCCGTAACAACCTTACAAACTGTGCCGAAGGGCTCCTATCATTCACAAAGCCTGGGTCCTGCGGCTTTGCAAACACAACCCTGCCCTCAAGAAATATCCTGGGCTAGGTAACCTGAAACGAATTCAAATCAGGCCCTACTCTCAGGCAGAATCCTTTCAAGACCTCAGTGGTACTCACCCGCGTTTTAGAAAACAGCACATTCAAATGAAGATGCTCAGGATCAGTCATGATTAGAGCGTGCAAAGGAAGCCAGACCAGGTGTTCCCTGGCTGCAGTCCTCACAAACCCTAAAAGCGTACGTGCTCAAGAGGGCATGCCAAACAGAGAAGCCGACTATTGCTGTGGCTGGGATTGTAAATTGGTAACAGCCGATACGAAGATCAGTAGGCACGTTCCTTACCAGACTAAACACCGGAGGTAGCACGAGGTTCGGCAACCCCGCTGCAGGTCGTATAACCACATACTAGCATCATTCGAAGGAAGCACTTGCACCCCAGCGGTCGTTGTGGTACCCTTTACCACAGCCAAGACACGCAAACGAACGAAATGTCCAGCGAGGGGTGAATGGAGAAAGGTGTTCTTCTACCTACACTCCCTCGACTACCACTCGTCCACAGAACCAAAGGAACTCATACTATTTGCAGCAGCATGGGTGGAGCAGTAGATGAGCTCACTAATTCTGGTAAATTAGAGGCAGCAAGACACATGTCGCAGGATATCTCTTGTATGTGCAGTCTAAACAGGGATACAAAGGAAGCAGCATACAAAGGAAACACAGGTTCACAGAGGGAAGAAAGAAGCGTGGAGTTCCCAGAGGGGGAAACTGGAGACCGGGGAAGGGTGAAGTGGGAGGTTGGCATTCACAGAAACACACTTAACGTATCACAAAGTGCTCCTCAAGGGCGACCCCCCGGAAGCACAGGGAACGCTGCAAAACATTCCTCAATCAACTAACAGGGCAAAGAATCCGAAACCCTACGGGTACAGCTACGTTTATAACTGCACCAAACGGCTGCAGAACTCAAACACACGCAACACTGTATATAAGCTCTGCTGAGAGGGAAAAGGACTGTTCAACGACAAGCCAAGGAAGGGGTTAAGAAACGCCTAGTCTGTCACCTCAGGCCTCTGTGACGTCGGCTGGTGTCACACCCCTGGAGCCTCAGCAGGCCTGGGTCCCACGGCTGGAGTATGCTGCTGCTGAGGGAGCAAGGGAGGAGGACGTGCCACCTGACCAGCGGCCCCTCGGACCTCTACTGCCCATTCTCCCCTGCGTGGTACCACAATGTCCCGATCCAACGTGGCCCTCCTACAGGTAAGCAAAGCCTGGTGTACCCACATGATGGTGGAGCAGCTGAGCGGGAAGAGCTGTGAAGAAAGCGGATCTCCACGGCTCCTGCTAGGCAGGTTCCCACCTCCGGCACACTTCCTTGGAGTCGCCCCACCTGCGAACCACGGCACCCTCCGAGTAGCCCACTTGCAAGTCTCGCGATATGCCTGGGGTGGGGCAGTGCTGCTTAACGGGGAGGAGGCGAGGATACACAAGCCCTGGGGTGTGTGTTTAGCCACGTTCGACTCCCCATTTCCAATCCAACACCGGGAACCCCGCTAAGGCTTTCTTTCCCCAAGTTACCAGAGACGACACGGAGCAGTGCTGCCGCCTTGTGGCACACTGCCGTAACAACCTTACAAACTGTGCCGAAGGGCTCCTATCATTCACAACGCCTGCGGCCTGCGGCTTTGCAAACACAACCCTGCCCTCAAGAAATATCCTGGGCTAGGGAACCTGAAACGAATTCAAATCAGGCCCTACTCTCAGGCAGAATCCTTTCAAGACCTCAGTGGTACTCACCCGCGTTTTAGAAAACAGCACATTCAAATGAAAAGATGCTCACGATCAGTCATGATTAGAGCGTGCAAAGGAAGCCAGACGACGTGTTCCCTGGCTTCAGTCCTCACAAACCGTAAGAGTGTACGTGCTCAAGAGGGCATGCCAAACACAGAAGCCGACTATTGCAGTGGCTGGGATTGTAAATTGGTAACAGCCGATACGAAGATCAGTAGGCACGTTCCTTACCAGACTAAACACCGGAGGTAGCACGAAGTTCGGCAACCCCGCTGCAGGTCGTATAACCAGAGACTAGCATCATTCGATGGAAGCACTTGCACCCCAGCGTTCCTTGTGGTACCCTTTACCACAGCCAAGACACGCAAACGAACGAAATGTCCAGCGAGGGGTGAATGGAGAAAGGTGTTCTTCTACCTACACTCCCTCGACTACCACTCGTCCACAGAACCAAAGGAACTCATACTATTTGCAGCAGCATGGGTGGAGCAGTAGATGAGCTCACTAATTCTGGTAAATTAGAGGCAGCAAGACACATGTCGCAGGATATCTCTTGTATGTGCAGTCTAAACAGGGATACAAAGGAAGCAGCATACAAAGGAAACACACGTTCACAGAGGGAAGAAAGAAGCGTGGAGTTCCCAGAGGGGGAAACTGGAGACCGGGGAAGGCTGAAGTGGGAGGTTGGGATTCACAGAAACACACTTAACGTATCACAAAGTGCTCCTCAAGGGCGACCCACCCGGAAGCACAGGGAACGCTACAAAACATTCCTCAATCAACAGGGCAAAGACTCCGAAACCCTACGGGTACAGCTACGTTTTTAATTGCACCAAGCGGCTGCAGAACTCAAACACACGCAACACTGTATATAAACTCTGCTGAGAGGGAAAAGGACTGTTCAACGACAAGCCAAGGAAGGGGTTAAGAAACGCCTAGTCTGTCACCTCAGGCCTCTGTGACGTCGGCTGGTGTCACACCCCTGGAGCCTCAGCAGGCCTGGGTCCCACGGCTGGAGTATGCTGCTGCTGAGGGAGCAAGGGAGGAGGACGTGCCACCTGACCAGCGGCCCCTCGGACCTCTACTGCCCATTCTCCCCTGCGTGGTACCACAATGTCCCGATCCAACGTGGCCCTCCTACAGGTAAGCAAAGCCTGGTGTACCCACATGATGGTGGAGCAGCTGAGCGGGAAGAGCTGTGAAGAAAGCGGATCTCCACGGCTCCTGCTAGGCAGGTCCCCACCTCCGGCCCACTTCCTTAGAGTCGCCCCGTCTGCGAACCACGGCACCCTCCGAGTAGCCCACTTGCAAGTCTCGCGATATGCCTGAGGTGGGGCAGTGCAGCTTAACGGGGAGGAGGCGAGGATACACAAGCCCTGGGGTGTGTGTTTAGCCACGTTCGACTCCCCATTTCCAATCCAACACCGGGAACCCCGCTAAGGCTTTCTTTCCCCAAGTTACCAGAGACGACACGGAGCAGTGCTGCCGCCTTGTGGCACTGCCGTAACAACCTTACAAACTGTGCCGAAGGGCTCCTATCATTCACAATGCCTATGGCCTGCGGCTTTGCAAACACAACCCTGCCCTCAAGAAATATCCTGGGCTAGGTAACCTGAAACGAATTCAAATCAGGCCCTACTCTCAGGCAGAATCCTTTCAAGACCTCAGTGGTACTCACCCGCGTTTTAGAAAACAGCACATTCAAATGAAGATGCTCAGGATCAGTCATGATTAGAGCGTGCAAAGGAAGCCAGACCAGGTGTTCCCCGGCTGCAGTCCTCACAAACCCTAAAAGAGTACGTGCTCAAGAGGGCATGCCAAACAGGGAAGCCGACTATTGCTGTGGCTGGGATTGTAAATTGGTAACAGCCGGTACGAAGATCAGTAGGCAAGTTCCTTACCAGACTAAACACCGAAGGTACCACGAGATTCGGCAACCCCGCTGCAGGTCGTATAACCAGACACTAGCATCATTGGAAGGAAGCACTTGCACCCCAGCGGTCGTTGTGGTACCCTTTACCAAAGCCAAGACACGCAAACGAACGAAATGTCCAGCGAGGGGTGAATGGAGAAAGGTGTTCTTCTACCTACACTCCCTCGACTACCACTCGTCCACAGAACCAAAGGAACTCATACTATTTGCAGCAGCATGGGTGGAGCAGTAGATGAGCTCACTAATTCTGGTAAATTAGAGGCAGCAAGACACATGTCGCAGGATATCTCTTATATGTGCAGTCTAAACAGGGATACAAAGGAAGCAGCATACAAAGGAAACACACGTTCACAGAGGGAAGAAAGAAGCGTGGAGTTCCCAGAGGGGGAAACTGGAGACCGGGGAAGGCTGAAGTGGGAGGTTGGCATTCACAGAAACACACTTAACGTATCAAAAAGTGCTCCTCAAGGGCGACCCACCCGGAAGCACAGGGAACGCTACAAAACATTCCTCAATCAACAGGGCAAAGACTCCGAAACCCTACGGGTACAGCTACGTTTATAACTGCACCAAGCGGCTGCAGAACTCAAACACACGCAACACTGTATATAAGCTCTGCTGAGAGGGAAAAGGACTGTTCAACGACAAGCCAAGGAAGGGGTTAAGAAACGCCTAGTCTGTCACCTCAGGCCTCTGTGACGTCGGCTGGTGTCACACCCCTGGAGCCTCAGCAGGCCTGGGTCACACGGCTGGAGTATGCTGCTGCTGAGGGAGCAAGGGAGGAGGACGTGCCACCTGACCAGCGGCCCCTCGGACCTCTACTGCCCATTCTCCCTGCGTGGTACCACAATGTCCCGATCCAACGTGGCCCTCCTACAGGTAAGCAAAGCCTGGTGTACCAACATGATGGTAGAGCAGCTGAGCGGGAAGAGCTGTGAAGAAACCGGATCTCCACGGCTCCTGCTAGGCAGGTCCCCACCTCCGGCCCACTTCCTTAGAGTCGCCCCGTCTGCGAACCACGGCACCCTCCGAGTAGCCCACTTGCAAGTCTCGCGATATGCCTGGGGTGGGAAAGTACAGCTTAACGGGGAGGAGGCGAGGATACACAAGCCCTGGGGTGTGTGTTTAGCCACGTTCGACTCCCCATTTCCAATCCAACACCGGGAACCCCGCTAAGGCTTTCTTTCCCCAAGTTACCAGAGACGACACGGAGCAGTGCTGCCGCCTTGTGGCGCACTGCCGTAACAACCTTACAAACTGTGCCGAAGGGCTCCTATCATTCACAAAGCCTGGGTCCTGCGGCTTTGCAAACACAACCCTGCCCTCAAGAAATATCCTGGGCTAGGTAACCTGAAACGAATTCAAATCAGGCCCTACTCTCAGGCAGAATCCTTTCAAGACCTCAGTGGTACTCACCCGCGTTTTAGAAAACAGCACATTCAAATGAAGATGCTCAGGATCAGTCATGATTAGAGCGTGCAAAGGAAGCCAGACCAGGTGTTCCCTGGCTGCAGTCCTCACAAACCCTAAAAGCGTACGTGCTCAAGAGGGCATGCCAAACAGAGAAGCCGACTATTGCTGTGGCTGGGATTGTAAATTGGTAACAGCCGGTACGAAGATCAGTAGGCAAGTTCCTTACCATACTAAACACTGGAGGTACCACGAGATTCGGCAACCCCGCTGCAGGTCGTATAACCAGACACTAGCATCATTGGAAGGAAGCACTTGCACCCCAGCGGTCGTTGTGGTACCCTTTACCACAGCGAACACACGGAAACGAACGAAATGTCCAGCGAGGGGTGAATGGAGAAAGGTGTTCTTCTACCTACACTCCCTCGACTACCACTCGTCCACAGAACCAAAGGAACTCATACTATTTGCAGCAGCATGGGTGGAGCAGTAGATGAGCTCACTAATTCTGGTAAATTAGAGGCAGCAAGACACATGTCGCAGACTATCTCTTATATGTGCAGTCTAAATAGGGATAGAAAGGAAGCAGCATACAAAGGAAACACACGTTCACAGAGGGAAGAAAGAAGCGTGGAGTTCCCAGAGGGGGAAACTGGAGACCGGGGAAGGCTGAAGTGGGAGGTTGGGATTCACAGAAACACACTTAACGTATCAAAAAGTGCTCCTCAAGGGCGACCCACCCGGAAGCACAGGGAACGCTACAAAACATTCCTCAATCAACTAACAGGGCAAAGACTCCGAAACCCTACGGGTACAGCTACGTTTTTAATTGCACCAAGCGGCTGCAGAACTCAAACACACGCAACACTGTATATAAACTCTGCTGAAAGGGAAAAGGACTGTTCAACGACAAGCCAAGGAAGGGGTTAAGAAACGCCTAGTCTGTCACCTCAGGCCTCTGTGACGTCGGCTGGTGTCACACCCCTGGAGCCTCAGCAGGCCTGGGTCACACGGCTGGAGTATGCTGCTGCTGAGGGAGCAAGGGAGGAGGACGTGCCACCTGACCAGCGGGCCCTCGGACCTCTACATCCCATTCTCCCCTGCGTGGTACCACAATCTCCCGATCCAACGTGGCCCTCCTACAGGTAAGCAAAGCCTGGTGTACCCACATGATGGTAGAGCAGCTGAGCGGGAAGAGCTGTGAAGAAACCGGATCTCCACGGCTCCTGCTAGGCAGGTCCCCACCTCCGGCCCACGTCCTTAGAGTCGCCCCGTCTGCGAACCACGGCACCCTCCGAGTAGCCCACTTGCAAGTCTTGCGATATGCCTGGGGTGGGAAAGTGCAGCTTAACGGGGAGGAGGCGAGGATACACAAGCCCTGGGGTGTGTGTTTAGCCACGTTCGACTCCCCATTTCCAATCCAACACCGGGAACCCCGCTAAGGCTTTCTTTCCCCAAGTTACAAGAGACGACACGGAGTAGTGCTGCCGCCTTGTGGCGCACTGCCGGAACAACCTTACAAGCTGTGCCGAAGGGATCCTATCATTCACAAAGCCTGGGGCCTGCGGCTTTGCTAACACAACCCTGCCCTCAAGAAATATCCTGGGCTAGGTAACGTGAAACGAATTCAAATCAGGCCCTACTCTCAGGCAGAATCCTTTCAAGACCTCAGTGGTACTCACCCGCGTTTTAGAAAACAGCACATTCAAATGAAAAGATGCTCAGGATCAGTCATGATTAGAGCGTGCAAAGGAAGCCAGACGAGGTGTTCCCTGGCTGCAGTCCTCACAAACCCTAAAAGCGTACGTGCTCAAGAGGGCATGCCAAACAGAAAAGCCGACTATTGCTGTGGCTGGGATTGTAAATTGGTAACAGCCGGTACGAAGATCAGTAGGCAAGTTCCTTACCAGACTAAACACCGGAGGTACCACGAGATTCGGCAACCCCGCTGCAGGTCGTATAACCAGACACTAGCATCATTGGAAGGAAGCACTTGCACCCCAGCGGTCGTTGTGGTACCCTTTACCACAGCCAAGACACGCAAACGAACGAAATGTCCAGCGAGGGGTGAATGGAGAAAGGTGTCCTTCTACCTACACTCCCTCGACTACCACTCGTCCACAGAACCAAAGGAACTCATACTATTTGCAGCAGCATGGGTGGAGCAGTAGATGAGCTCACTAATTCTGGTAAATTAGAGGCAGCAAGACACATGTCGCAGGATATCTCTTATATGTGCAGTCTAAACAGGGATACAAGGGAAGCAGCATACAAAGGAAACACAGGTTCACAGAGGGAAGAAAGAAGCGTGGAGTTCCCAGAGGGGGAAATTGGAGACCGAGGAAGGCTGAAGTGGGAGGTTGGGATTCACAGAAACACACTTAACGTATCAGAAAGTGCTCCTCAAGGGCGACCCACCCGGAAGCACTGGGAACGCTGCAAAACATTCCTCAATCAACTAACAGGGCAAAGAATCCAAAACCCTACGGGTACAGCTACGTTTATAATTGCACCAAGCGGCTGCAGAACTCAAACACACACAACACTGTATATAAACTCTGCTGAGAGGGAAAAGGACTGTTCAACGACAAGCCAAGGAAGAGGTTAAGAAACGCCTAGTCTGTCACCTCAGACCTCTGTGACGTCGGCTGGTGTCACACCCCTGGAGCCTCAGCAGGCCTGGGTCCCACGGCTGGAGTATACTGCTGCTGAGGGAGCAAGGGAGGAGAACGTGCCACCTGACCAGCGGCCCCTCGGACCTCTACTGCCCATTCTCCCCTGCGTGGTACCACAATGTCCCGATCCAACCTGTCCCTCCTACAGGTAAGCAAAGCCTGGTGTACCCACATGATGGTGGAGCAGCTGAGCGGGAAGAGCTGTGAAGAAAGCGGATCTCCACGGCTCCTGCTAGGCAGGTTCCCACCTCCGGCACACTTCCTTGGAGTCGCCCCACCTGCGAACTACGGCACCCTCCGAGTTGCCCACTTGCAAGTCTCGCGATATGCCTGGGGTGGGGCAGTGCAGCTTAACGGGGAGGAGGCGAGGATACACAAGCCCTGGGGTGTGTGTTTAGCCACGTTCGACTCCCCATTTCCAATCCAACACCGGGAACCCCGCTAAGGCTTTCTTTCCCCAAGTTACCAGAGACGACACGGAGCAGTGCTGCCGCCTTGTGGCGCACTGCCGGAACAACCTTACAAGCTGTGCCGAAGGGATCCTATCATTCACAAAGCCTGGGGCCTGCGGCTTTGCTAACACAACCCTGCCCTCACGAAATATCCTGGGCTAGGTAACCTGAAACGAATTCAAATCAGGCCCTACTCTCAGGCAGAATCCTTTCAAGACCTCAGTGGTACTCACCCGCGTTTTAGAAAACAGCACATTCAAATGAAGATGCTCAGGATCAGTCATGATTAGAGCGTGCAAAGGAAGCCAGACGACGTGTTCCCTGGCTTCAGTCCTCACAAACCCTAAGAGTGTACGTGCTCAAGAGGGCATGCCAAACACAGAAGCCGACTATTGCAGTGGCTGGGATTGTAAATTGGTAACAGCCGATACGAAGATCAGTAGGCACGTTCCTTACCAGACTAAACACCGGAGGTAGCACGAGGTTCGGCAACCCCGCTGCAGGTCGTATAACCACATACTAGCATCATTCGAAGGAAGCACTTGCACCCCAGCGGTCGTTGTGGTACCCTTTACCACAGCCAAGACACGCAAACGAACGAAATGTCCAGCGAGGGGTGAATGGAGAAAGGTGTTCTTCTACCTACACTCCCTCGACTACCACTCGTCCACAGAACCAAAGGAACTCATACTATTTGCAGCAGCATGGGTGGAGCAGTAGATGAGCTCACTAATTCTGGTAAATTAGAGGCAGCAAGACACATGTCGCAGGATATCTCTTGTATGTGCAGTCTAAACAGGGATACAAAGGAAGCAGCATACAAAGGAAACACACGTTCACAGAGGGAAGAAAGAAGCGTGGAGTTCCCAGAGGGGGAAACTGGAGACCGGGGAAGGGTGAAGTGGGAGGTTGGCATTCACAGAAACACACTTAACGTATCACAAAGTGCTCCTCAAGGGCGACCCCCCGGAAGCACAGGGAACGCTGCAAAACATTCCTCAATCAACTAACAGGGCAAAGAATCCGAAACCCTACGGGTACAGCTACGTTTATAACTGCACCAAACGGCTGCAGAACTCAAACACACGCAACACTGTATATAAGCTCTGCTGAGAGGGAAAAGGACTGTTCAACGACAAGCCAAGGAAGGGGTTAAGAAACGCCTAGTCTGTCACCTCAGGCCTCTGTGACGTCGGCTGGTGTCACACCCCTGGAGCCTCAGCAGGCCTGGGTCCCACGGCTGGAGTATGCTGCTGCTGAGGGAGCAAGGGAGGAGGACGTGCCACCTGACCAGCGGCCCCTCGGACCTCTACTGCCCATTCTCCCCTGCGTGGTACCACAATGTCCCGATCCAACGTGGCCCTCCTACAGGTAAGCAAAGCCTGGTGTACCCACATGATGGTGGAGCAGCTGAGCGGGAAGAGCTGTGAAGAAAGCGGATCTCCACGGCTCCTGCTAGGCAGGTTCCCACCTCCGGCACACTTCCTTGGAGTCGCCCCACCTGCGAACCACGGCACCCTCCGAGTAGCCCACTTGCAAGTCTCGCGATATGCCTGGGGTGGGGCAGTGCTGCTTAACGGGGAGGAGGCGAGGATACACAAGCCCTGGGGTGTGTGTTTAGCCACGTTCGACTCCCCATTTCCAATCCAACACCGGGAACCCCGCTAAGGCTTTCTTTCCCCAAGTTACCAGAGACGACACGGAGCAGTGCTGCCGCCTTGTGGCACACTGCCGTAACAACCTTACAAACTGTGCCGAAGGGCTCCTATCATTCACAACGCCTGCGGCCTGCGGCTTTGCAAACACAACCCTGCCCTCAAGAAATATCCTGGGCTAGGGAACCTGAAACGAATTCAAATCAGGCCCTACTCTCAGGCAGAATCCTTTCAAGACCTCAGTGGTACTCACCCGCGTTTTAGAAAACAGCACATTCAAATGAAAAGATGCTCACGATCAGTCATGATTAGAGCGTGCAAAGGAAGCCAGACGACGTGTTCCCTGGCTTCAGTCCTCACAAACCGTAAGAGTGTACGTGCTCAAGAGGGCATGCCAAACACAGAAGCCGACTATTGCAGTGGCTGGGATTGTAAATTGGTAACAGCCGATACGAAGATCAGTAGGCACGTTCCTTACCAGACTAAACACCGGAGGTAGCACGAAGTTCGGCAACCCCGCTGCAGGTCGTATAACCAGAGACTAGCATCATTCGATGGAAGCACTTGCACCCCAGCGTTCCTTGTGGTACCCTTTACCACAGCCAAGACACGCAAACGAACGAAATGTCCAGCGAGGGGTGAATGGAGAAAGGTGTTCTTCTACCTACACTCCCTCGACTACCACTCGTCCACAGAACCAAAGGAACTCATACTATTTGCAGCAGCATGGGTGGAGCAGTAGATGAGCTCACTAATTCTGGTAAATTAGAGGCAGCAAGACACATGTCGCAGGATATCTCTTGTATGTGCAGTCTAAACAGGGATACAAAGGAAGCAGCATACAAAGGAAACACACGTTCACAGAGGGAAGAAAGAAGCGTGGAGTTCCCAGAGGGGGAAACTGGAGACCGGGGAAGGCTGAAGTGGGAGGTTGGGATTCACAGAAACACACTTAACGTATCACAAAGTGCTCCTCAAGGGCGACCCACCCGGAAGCACAGGGAACGCTACAAAACATTCCTCAATCAACAGGGCAAAGACTCCGAAACCCTACGGGTACAGCTACGTTTTTAATTGCACCAAGCGGCTGCAGAACTCAAACACACGCAACACTGTATATAAACTCTGCTGAGAGGGAAAAGGACTGTTCAACGACAAGCCAAGGAAGGGGTTAAGAAACGCCTAGTCTGTCACCTCAGGCCTCTGTGACGTCGGCTGGTGTCACACCCCTGGAGCCTCAGCAGGCCTGGGTCCCACGGCTGGAGTATGCTGCTGCTGAGGGAGCAAGGGAGGAGGACGTGCCACCTGACCAGCGGCCCCTCGGACCTCTACTGCCCATTCTCCCCTGCGTGGTACCACAATGTCCCGATCCAACGTGGCCCTCCTACAGGTAAGCAAAGCCTGGTGTACCCACATGATGGTGGAGCAGCTGAGCGGGAAGAGCTGTGAAGAAAGCGGATCTCCACGGCTCCTGCTAGGCAGGTCCCCACCTCCGGCCCACTTCCTTAGAGTCGCCCCGTCTGCGAACCACGGCACCCTCCGAGTAGCCCACTTGCAAGTCTCGCGATATGCCTGAGGTGGGGCAGTGCAGCTTAACGGGGAGGAGGCGAGGATACACAAGCCCTGGGGTGTGTGTTTAGCCACGTTCGACTCCCCATTTCCAATCCAACACCGGGAACCCCGCTAAGGCTTTCTTTCCCCAAGTTACCAGAGACGACACGGAGCAGTGCTGCCGCCTTGTGGCACTGCCGTAACAACCTTACAAACTGTGCCGAAGGGCTCCTATCATTCACAATGCCTATGGCCTGCGGCTTTGCAAACACAACCCTGCCCTCAAGAAATATCCTGGGCTAGGTAACCTGAAACGAATTCAAATCAGGCCCTACTCTCAGGCAGAATCCTTTCAAGACCTCAGTGGTACTCACCCGCGTTTTAGAAAACAGCACATTCAAATGAAGATGCTCAGGATCAGTCATGATTAGAGCGTGCAAAGGAAGCCAGACCAGGTGTTCCCCGGCTGCAGTCCTCACAAACCCTAAAAGAGTACGTGCTCAAGAGGGCATGCCAAACAGGGAAGCCGACTATTGCTGTGGCTGGGATTGTAAATTGGTAACAGCCGGTACGAAGATCAGTAGGCAAGTTCCTTACCAGACTAAACACCGAAGGTACCACGAGATTCGGCAACCCCGCTGCAGGTCGTATAACCAGACACTAGCATCATTGGAAGGAAGCACTTGCACCCCAGCGGTCGTTGTGGTACCCTTTACCAAAGCCAAGACACGCAAACGAACGAAATGTCCAGCGAGGGGTGAATGGAGAAAGGTGTTCTTCTACCTACACTCCCTCGACTACCACTCGTCCACAGAACCAAAGGAACTCATACTATTTGCAGCAGCATGGGTGGAGCAGTAGATGAGCTCACTAATTCTGGTAAATTAGAGGCAGCAAGACACATGTCGCAGGATATCTCTTATATGTGCAGTCTAAACAGGGATACAAAGGAAGCAGCATACAAAGGAAACACACGTTCACAGAGGGAAGAAAGAAGCGTGGAGTTCCCAGAGGGGGAAACTGGAGACCGGGGAAGGCTGAAGTGGGAGGTTGGCATTCACAGAAACACACTTAACGTATCAAAAAGTGCTCCTCAAGGGCGACCCACCCGGAAGCACAGGGAACGCTACAAAACATTCCTCAATCAACAGGGCAAAGACTCCGAAACCCTACGGGTACAGCTACGTTTATAACTGCACCAAGCGGCTGCAGAACTCAAACACACGCAACACTGTATATAAGCTCTGCTGAGAGGGAAAAGGACTGTTCAACGACAAGCCAAGGAAGGGGTTAAGAAACGCCTAGTCTGTCACCTCAGGCCTCTGTGACGTCGGCTGGTGTCACACCCCTGGAGCCTCAGCAGGCCTGGGTCACACGGCTGGAGTATGCTGCTGCTGAGGGAGCAAGGGAGGAGGACGTGCCACCTGACCAGCGGCCCCTCGGACCTCTACTGCCCATTCTCCCTGCGTGGTACCACAATGTCCCGATCCAACGTGGCCCTCCTACAGGTAAGCAAAGCCTGGTGTACCAACATGATGGTAGAGCAGCTGAGCGGGAAGAGCTGTGAAGAAACCGGATCTCCACGGCTCCTGCTAGGCAGGTCCCCACCTCCGGCCCACTTCCTTAGAGTCGCCCCGTCTGCGAACCACGGCACCCTCCGAGTAGCCCACTTGCAAGTCTCGCGATATGCCTGGGGTGGGAAAGTACAGCTTAACGGGGAGGAGGCGAGGATACACAAGCCCTGGGGTGTGTGTTTAGCCACGTTCGACTCCCCATTTCCAATCCAACACCGGGAACCCCGCTAAGGCTTTCTTTCCCCAAGTTACCAGAGACGACACGGAGCAGTGCTGCCGCCTTGTGGCGCACTGCCGTAACAACCTTACAAACTGTGCCGAAGGGCTCCTATCATTCACAAAGCCTGGGTCCTGCGGCTTTGCAAACACAACCCTGCCCTCAAGAAATATCCTGGGCTAGGGAACCTGAAACGAATTCAAATCAGGCCCTACTCTCAGGCAGAATCCTTTCAAGACCTCAGTGGTACTCACCCGCGTTTTAGAAAACAGCACATTCAAATGAAGATGCTCAGGATCAGTCATGATTAGAGCGTGCAAAGGAAGCCAGACCAGGTGTTCCCTGGCTGCAGTCCTCACAAACCCTAAAAGCGTACGTGCTCAAGAGGGCATGCCAAACAGAGAAGCCGACTATTGCTGTGGCTGGGATTGTAAATTGGTAACAGCCGGTACGAAGATCAGTAGGCAAGTTCCTTACCATACTAAACACTGGAGGTACCACGAGATTCGGCAACCCCGCTGCAGGTCGTATAACCAGACACTAGCATCATTGGAAGGAAGCACTTGCACCCCAGCGGTCGTTGTGGTACCCTTTACCACAGCGAACACACGGAAACGAACGAAATGTCCAGCGAGGGGTGAATGGAGAAAGGTGTTCTTCTACCTACACTCCCTCGACTACCACTCGTCCACAGAACCAAAGGAACTCATACTATTTGCAGCAGCATGGGTGGAGCAGTAGATGAGCTCACTAATTCTGGTAAATTAGAGGCAGCAAGACACATGTCGCAGACTATCTCTTATATGTGCAGTCTAAATAGGGATAGAAAGGAAGCAGCATACAAAGGAAACACACGTTCACAGAGGGAAGAAAGAAGCGTGGAGTTCCCAGAGGGGGAAACTGGAGACCGGGGAAGGCTGAAGTGGGAGGTTGGGATTCACAGAAACACACTTAACGTATCAAAAAGTGCTCCTCAAGGGCGACCCACCCGGAAGCACAGGGAACGCTACAAAACATTCCTCAATCAACTAACAGGGCAAAGACTCCGAAACCCTACGGGTACAGCTACGTTTTTAATTGCACCAAGCGGCTGCAGAACTCAAACACACGCAACACTGTATATAAACTCTGCTGAAAGGGAAAAGGACTGTTCAACGACAAGCCAAGGAAGGGGTTAAGAAACGCCTAGTCTGTCACCTCAGGCCTCTGTGACGTCGGCTGGTGTCACACCCCTGGAGCCTCAGCAGGCCTGGGTCACACGGCTGGAGTATGCTGCTGCTGAGGGAGCAAGGGAGGAGGACGTGCCACCTGACCAGCGGGCCCTCGGACCTCTACATCCCATTCTCCCCTGCGTGGTACCACAATCTCCCGATCCAACGTGGCCCTCCTACAGGTAAGCAAAGCCTGGTGTACCCACATGATGGTAGAGCAGCTGAGCGGGAAGAGCTGTGAAGAAACCGGATCTCCACGGCTCCTGCTAGGCAGGTCCCCACCTCCGGCCCACGTCCTTAGAGTCGCCCCGTCTGCGAACCACGGCACCCTCCGAGTAGCCCACTTGCAAGTCTTGCGATATGCCTGGGGTGGGGCAGTGCAGCTTAACGGGGAGGAGGCGAGGATACACAAGCCCTGGGGTGTGTGTTTAGCCACGTTCGACTCCCCATTTCCAATCCAACACCGGGAACCCCGCTAAGGCTTTCTTTCCCCAAGTTACAAGAGACGACACGGAGTAGTGCTGCCGCCTTGTGGCGCACTGCCGGAACAACCTTACAAGCTGTGCCGAAGGGATCCTATCATTCACAAAGCCTGGGGCCTGCGGCTTTGCTAACACAACCCTGCCCTCAAGAAATATCCTGGGCTAGGTAACGTGAAACGAATTCAAATCAGGCCCTACTCTCAGGCAGAATCCTTTCAAGACCTCAGCGGTACTCACCCGCGTTTTAGAAAACAGCACATTCAAATGAAAAGATGCTCAGGATCAGTCATGATTAGAGCGTGCAAAGGAAGCCAGACGAGGTGTTCCCTGGCTGCAGTCCTCACAAACCCTAAAAGCGTACGTGCTCAAGAGGGCATGCCAAACAGAAAAGCCGACTATTGCTGTGGCTGGGATTGTAAATTGGTAACAGCCGGTACGAAGATCAGTAGGCAAGTTCCTTACCAGACTAAACACCGGAGGTACCACGAGATTCGGCAACCCCGCTGCAGGTCGTATAACCAGACACTAGCATCATTGGAAGGAAGCACTTGCACCCCAGCAGTCGTTGTGGTACCCTTTACCACAGCCAAGACACGCAAACGAACGAAATGTCCAGCGAGGGGTGAATGGAGAAAGGTGTCCTTCTACCTACACTCCCTCGACTACCACTCGTCCACAGAACCAAAGGAACTCATACTATTTGCAGCAGCATGGGTGGAGCAGTAGATGAGCTCACTAATTCTGGTAAATTAGAGGCAGCAAGACACATGTCGCAGGATATCTCTTATATGTGCAGTCTAAACAGGGATACAAGGGAAGCAGCATACAAAGGAAACACAGGTTCACAGAGGGAAGAAAGAAGCGTGGAGTTCCCAGAGGGGGAAATTGGAGACCGAGGAAGGCTGAAGTGGGAGGTTGGGATTCACAGAAACACACTTAACGTATCAGAAAGTGCTCCTCAAGGGCGACCCACCCGGAAGCACTGGGAACGCTGCAAAACATTCCTCAATCAACTAACAGGGCAAAGAATCCAAAACCCTACGGGTACAGCTACGTTTATAATTGCACCAAGCGGCTGCAGAACTCAAACACACACAACACTGTATATAAACTCTGCTGAGAGGGAAAAGGACTGTTCAACGACAAGCCAAGGAAGAGGTTAAGAAACGCCTAGTCTGTCACCTCAGACCTCTGTGACGTCGGCTGGTGTCACACCCCTGGAGCCTCAGCAGGCCTGGGTCCCACGGCTGGAGTATACTGCTGCTGAGGGAGCAAGGGAGGAGGACGTGCCACCTGACCAGCGGCCCCTCGGACCTCTACTGCCTATTCTCCCCTGCGTGGTACCACAATGTCCCGATCCAACCTGTCCCTCCTACAGGTAAGCAAAGCCTGGTGTACCCACATGATGGTGGAGCAGCTGAGCGGGAAGAGCTGTGAAGAAAGCGGATCTCCACGGCTCCTGCTAGGCAGGTTCCCACCTCCGGCACACTTCCTTGGAGTCGCCCCACCTGCGAACTACGGCACCCTCCGAGTTGCCCACTTGCAAGTCTCGCGATATGCCTGGGGTGGGGCAGTGCAGCTTAACGGGGAGGAGGCGAGGATACACAAGCCCTGGGGTGTGTGTTTAGCCACGTTCGACTCCCCATTTCCAATCCAACACCGGGAACCCCGCTAAGGCTTTTTTTCCCCAAGTTACCAGAGACGACACGGAGCAGTGCTGCCGCCTTGTGGCACACTGCCGTAACAACCTTACAAACTATGCCGAAGGGCTCCTATCATTCACAACGCCTGGGGCCTGCGGCTTTGCAAACACAACCCTGCCCTCAAGAAATATCCTGGGCTAGGGAACCTGAAACGAATTCAAATCAGGCCCTACTCTCAGGCAGAATCCTTTCAAGACCTCAGTGGTACTCACCCGCGTTTTAGAAAACAGCACATTCAAATGAAAAGATGCTCAGGATCAGTCATGATTAGAGCATGCAAAGGAAGCCAGACGACGTGTTCCCTGGCTTCAGTCCTCACAAACCGTAAGAGTGTACGTGCTCAAGAGGGCATGCCAAACACAGAAGCCGACTATTGCAGTGGCTGGGATTGTAAATTGGTAACAGCCGATACGAAGATCAGTAGGCACGTTCCTTACCAGACTAAACACCGGAGGTAGCACGAAGTTCGGCAACCCCGCTGCAGGTCGTATAACCAGAGAATAGCATCATTCGATGGAAGCACTTGCACCCCAGCGGTCCTTGTGGTACCCTTTACCACAGCCAAGACACGCAAACGAACGAAATGTCCAGCGAGGGGTGAATGGAGAAAGGTGTTCTTCTACCTACACTCCCTCGACTACCACTCGTCCACAGAACCAAAAGAACTCATACTATTTGCAGCAGCATGGGTGGAGCAGTAGATGAGCTCACTAATTCTGGTAAATTAGAGGCAGCAAGACACATGTCGCAGGATATCTCTTATATGTGCAGTCTAAATAGGGATACAAAGGAAGCAGCATACAAAGGAAACACACGTTCACAGAGGGAAGAAAGAAGCGTGGAGTTCCCAGAGGGGGAAACTGGAGACCGGGGAAGGCTGAAGTGGGAGGTTGCGATTCACAAAAACACACTTAACGTATCAAAAAGTGCTCCTCAAGGGCGACCCACCCGGAAGCACAGGGAACGCTACAAAACATTCCTCAATCAACTAACAGGGCAAAGACTCCGAAACCCTACGGGTACAGCTACGTTTTTAATTGCACCAAGCGGCTGCAGAACTCAAACACATGCAACACTGTATATAAACTCTGCTGAGAGGGAAAAGGACTGTTCAACGACAAGCCAAGGAAGGGGTTAAGAAACGCCTAGTCTGTCACCTCAGGCCTCTGTGACGTCGGCTGGTGTCACACCCCTGGAGCCTCAGCAGGCCTGGGTCACACGGCTGGAGTATGCTGCTGCTGAGGGAGCAAGGGAGGAGGACGTGCCACCTGACCAGCGGCCCCTCGGACCTCTACTGCCCATTCTCCCCTGCGTGGTACCACAATCTCCCGATCCAACGTGGCCCTCCTACAGGTAAGCAAAGCCTGGTGTACCAACATGATGGTAGAGCAGCTGAGCGGGAAGAGCTGTGAAGAAACCGGATCTCCACGGCTCCTGCTAGGCAGGTCCCCACCTCCGGCCCACTTCCTTAGAGTCGCCCCGTCTGCGAACCACGGCACCCTCCGAGTAGCCCACTTGCAAGTCTCGCGATATGCCTGGGGTGGGAAAGTGCAGCTTAACGGGGAGGAGGCGAGGATACACAAGCCCTGGGGTGTGTGTTTAGCCACGTTCGACTCCCCATTTCCAATCCAACACCGGGAACCCCGCTAAGGCTTTCTTTCCCCAAGTTACCAGAGACGACACGGAGCAGTGCTGCCGCCTTGTGGCACTGCCGTAACAACCTTACAAACTGTGCCGAAGGGCTCCTATCATTCACAATGCCTATGGCCTGCGGCTTTGCAAACACAACCCTGCCCTCAAGAAATATCCTGGGCTAGGTAACCTGAAACGAATTCAAATCAGGCCCTACTCTCAGGCAGAATCCTTTCAAGACCTCAGTGGTACTCACCCGCGTTTTAGAAAACAGCACATTCAAATGAAGATGCTCAGGATCAGTCATGATTAGAGCGTGCAAAGGAAGCCAGACCAGGTGTTCCCTGGCTGCAGTCCTCACAAACCCTAAAAGAGTACGTGCTCAAGAGGGCATGCCAAACAGGGAAGCCGACTATTGCTGTGGCTGGGATTGTAAATTGGTAACAGCCGGTACGAAGATCAGTAGGCAAGTTCCTTACCAGACTAAACACCGAAGGTACCACGAGATTCGGCAACCCCGCTGCAGGTCGTATAACCAGACACTAGCATCATTGGAAGGAAGCACTTGCACCCCAGCGGTCGTTGTGGTACCCTTTACCAAAGCCAAGACACGCAAACGAACGAAATGTCCAGCGAGGGGTGAATGGAGAAAGGTGTTCTTCTACCTACACTCCCTCGACTACCACTCGTCCACAGAACCAAAGGAACTCATACTATTTGCAGCAGCATGGGTGGAGCAGTAGATGAGCTCACTAATTCTGGTAAATTAGAGGCAGCAAGACACATGTCGCAGGATATCTCTTATATGTGCAGTCTAAACAGGGATACAAAGGAAGCAGCATACAAAGGAAACACACGTTCACAGAGGGAAGAAAGAAGCGTGGAGTTCCCAGAGGGGGAAACTGGAGACCGGGGAAGGCTGAAGTGGGAGGTTGGCATTCACAGAAACACACTTAACGTATCAAAAAGTGCTCCTCAAGGGCGACCCACCCGGAAGCACAGGGAACGCTACAAAACATTCCTCAATCAACAGGGCAAAGACTCCGAAACCCTACGGGTACAGCTACGTTTATAACTGCACCAAGCGGCTGCAGAACTCAAACACACGCAACACTGTATATAAGCTCTGCTGAGAGGGAAAAGGACTGTTCAACGACAAGCCAAGGAAGGGGTTAAGAAACGCCTAGTCTGTCACCTCAGGCCTCTGTGACGTCGGCTGGTGTCACACCCCTGGAGCCTCAGCAGGCCTGGGTCACACGGCTGGAGTATGCTGCTGCTGAGGGAGCAAGGGAGGAGGACGTGCCACCTGACCAGCGGCCCCTCGGACCTCTACTGCCCATTCTCCCTGCGTGGTACCACAATGTCCCGATCCAACGTGGCCCTCCTACAGGTAAGCAAAGCCTGGTGTACCAACATGATGGTAGAGCAGCTGAGCGGGAAGAGCTGTGAAGAAACCGGATCTCCACGGCTCCTGCTAGGCAGGTCCCCACCTCCGGCCCACTTCCTTAGAGTCGCCCCGTCTGCGAACCACGGCACCCTCCGAGTAGCCCACTTGCAAGTCTCGCGATATGCCTGGGGTGGGAAAGTACAGCTTAACGGGGAGGAGGCGAGGATACACAAGCCCTGGGGTGTGTGTTTAGCCACGTTCGACTCCCCATTTCCAATCCAACACCGGGAACCCCGCTAAGGCTTTCTTTCCCCAAGTTACCAGAGACGACACGGAGCAGTGCTGCCGCCTTGTGGCGCACTGCCGTAACAACCTTACAAACTGTGCCGAAGGGCTCCTATCATTCACAAAGCCTGGGTCCTGCGGCTTTGCAAACACAACCCTGCCCTCAAGAAATATCCTGGGCTAGGTAACCTGAAACGAATTCAAATCAGGCCCTACTCTCAGGCAGAATCCTTTCAAGACCTCAGTGGTACTCACCCGCGTTTTAGAAAACAGCACATTCAAATGAAGATGCTCAGGATCAGTCATGATTAGAGCGTGCAAAGGAAGCCAGACCAGGTGTTCCCTGGCTGCAGTCCTCACAAACCCTAAAAGCGTACGTGCTCAAGAGGGCATGCCAAACAGAGAAGCCGACTATTGCTGTGGCTGGGATTGTAAATTGGTAACAGCCGGTACGAAGATCAGTAGGCAAGTTCCTTACCATACTAAACACTGGAGGTACCACGAGATTCGGCAACCCCGCTGCAGGTCGTATAACCAGACACTAGCATCATTGGAAGGAAGCACTTGCACCCCAGCGGTCGTTGTGGTACCCTTTACCACAGCGAACACACGGAAACGAACGAAATGTCCAGCGAGGGGTGAATGGAGAAAGGTGTTCTTCTACCTACACTCCCTCGACTACCACTCGTCCACAGAACCAAAGGAACTCATACTATTTGCAGCAGCATGGGTGGAGCAGTAGATGAGCTCACTAATTCTGGTAAATTAGAGGCAGCAAGACACATGTCGCAGACTATCTCTTATATGTGCAGTCTAAATAGGGATAGAAAGGAAGCAGCATACAAAGGAAACACACGTTCACAGAGGGAAGAAAGAAGCGTGGAGTTCCCAGAGGGGGAAACTGGAGACCGGGGAAGGCTGAAGTGGGAGGTTGGGATTCACAGAAACACACTTAACGTATCAAAAAGTGCTCCTCAAGGGCGACCCACCCGGAAGCACAGGGAACGCTACAAAACATTCCTCAATCAACTAACAGGGCAAAGACTCCGAAACCCTACGGGTACAGCTACGTTTTTAATTGCACCAAGCGGCTGCAGAACTCAAACACACGCAACACTGTATATAAACTCTGCTGAAAGGGAAAAGGACTGTTCAACGACAAGCCAAGGAAGGGGTTAAGAAACGCCTAGTCTGTCACCTCAGGCCTCTGTGACGTCGGCTGGTGTCACACCCCTGGAGCCTCAGCAGGCCTGGGTCACACGGCTGGAGTATGCTGCTGCTGAGGGAGCAAGGGAGGAGGACGTGCCACCTGACCAGCGGGCCCTCGGACCTCTACATCCCATTCTCCCCTGCGTGGTACCACAATCTCCCGATCCAACGTGGCCCTCCTACAGGTAAGCAAAGCCTGGTGTACCCACATGATGGTAGAGCAGCTGAGCGGGAAGAGCTGTGAAGAAACCGGATCTCCACGGCTCCTGCTAGGCAGGTCCCCACCTCCGGCCCACGTCCTTAGAGTCGCCCCGTCTGCGAACCACGGCACCCTCCGAGTAGCCCACTTGCAAGTCTTGCGATATGCCTGGGGTGGGAAAGTGCAGCTTAACGGGGAGGAGGCGAGGATACACAAGCCCTGGGGTGTGTGTTTAGCCACGTTCGACTCCCCATTTCCAATCCAACACCGGGAACCCCGCTAAGGCTTTCTTTCCCCAAGTTACAAGAGACGACACGGAGTAGTGCTGCCGCCTTGTGGCGCACTGCCGGAACAACCTTACAAGCTGTGCCGAAGGGATCCTATCATTCACAAAGCCTGGGGCCTGCGGCTTTGCTAACACAACCCTGCCCTCAAGAAATATCCTGGGCTAGGTAACGTGAAACGAATTCAAATCAGGCCCTACTCTCAGGCAGAATCCTTTCAAGACCTCAGTGGTACTCACCCGCGTTTTAGAAAACAGCACATTCAAATGAAAAGATGCTCAGGATCAGTCATGATTAGAGCGTGCAAAGGAAGCCAGACGAGGTGTTCCCTGGCTGCAGTCCTCACAAACCCTAAAAGCGTACGTGCTCAAGAGGGCATGCCAAACAGAAAAGCCGACTATTGCTGTGGCTGGGATTGTAAATTGGTAACAGCCGGTACGAAGATCAGTAGGCAAGTTCCTTACCAGACTAAACACCGGAGGTACCACGAGATTCGGCAACCCCGCTGCAGGTCGTATAACCAGACACTAGCATCATTGGAAGGAAGCACTTGCACCCCAGCAGTCGTTGTGGTACCCTTTACCACAGCCAAGACACGCAAACGAACGAAATGTCCAGCGAGGGGTGAATGGAGAAAGGTGTCCTTCTACCTACACTCCCTCGACTACCACTCGTCCACAGAACCAAAGGAACTCATACTATTTGCAGCAGCATGGGTGGAGCAGTAGATGAGCTCACTAATTCTGGTAAATTAGAGGCAGCAAGACACATGTCGCAGGATATCTCTTATATGTGCAGTCTAAACAGGGATACAAGGGAAGCAGCATACAAAGGAAACACAGGTTCACAGAGGGAAGAAAGAAGCGTGGAGTTCCCAGAGGGGGAAATTGGAGACCGAGGAAGGCTGAAGTGGGAGGTTGGGATTCACAGAAACACACTTAACGTATCAGAAAGTGCTCCTCAAGGGCGACCCACCCGGAAGCACTGGGAACGCTGCAAAACATTCCTCAATCAACTAACAGGGCAAAGAATCCAAAACCCTACGGGTACAGCTACGTTTATAATTGCACCAAGCGGCTGCAGAACTCAAACACACACAACACTGTATATAAACTCTGCTGAGAGGGAAAAGGACTGTTCAACGACAAGCCAAGGAAGAGGTTAAGAAACGCCTAGTCTGTCACCTCAGACCTCTGTGACGTCGGCTGGTGTCACACCCCTGGAGCCTCAGCAGGCCTGGGTCCCACGGCTGGAGTATACTGCTGCTGAGGGAGCAAGGGAGGAGAACGTGCCACCTGACCAGCGGCCCCTCGGACCTCTACTGCCCATTCTCCCCTGCGTGGTACCACAATGTCCCGATCCAACCTGTCCCTCCTACAGGTAAGCAAAGCCTGGTGTACCCACATGATGGTGGAGCAGCTGAGCGGGAAGAGCTGTGAAGAAAGCGGATCTCCACGGCTCCTGCTAGGCAGGTTCCCACCTCCGGCACACTTCCTTGGAGTCGCCCCACCTGCGAACTACGGCACCCTCCGAGTTGCCCACTTGCAAGTCTCGCGATATGCCTGGGGTGGGGCAGTGCAGCTTAACGGGGAGGAGGCGAGGATACACAAGCCCTGGGGTGTGTGTTTAGCCACGTTCGACTCCCCATTTCCAATCCAACACCGGGAACCCCGCTAAGGCTTTTTTTCCCCAAGTTACCAGAGACGACACGGAGCAGTGCTGCCGCCTTGTGGCGCACTGCCGGAACAACCTTACAAGCTGTGCCGAAGGGATCCTATCATTCACAAAGCCTGGGGCCTGCGGCTTTGCTAACACAACCCTGCCCTCACGAAATATCCTGGGCTAGGTAACCTGAAACGAATTCAAATCAGGCCCTACTCTCAGGCAGAATCCTTTCAAGACCTCAGTGGTACTCACCCGCGTTTTAGAAAACAGCACATTCAAATGAAGATGCTCAGGATCAGTCATGATTAGAGCGTGCAAAGGAAGCCAGACGACGTGTTCCCTGGCTTCAGTCCTCACAAACCCTAAGAGTGTACGTGCTCAAGAGGGCATGCCAAACAGAGAAGCCGACTATTGCAGTGGCTGGGATTGTAAATTGGTAACAGCCGATACGAAGATCAGTAGGCACGTTCCTTACCAGACTAAACACCGGAGGTAGCACGAGGTTCGGCAACCCCGCTGCAGGTCGTATAACCACATACTAGCATCATTCGAAGGAAGCACTTGCACCCCAGCGGTCGTTGTGGTACCCTTTACCACAGCCAAGACACGCAAACGAACGAAATGTCCAGCGAGGGGTGAATGGAGAAAGGTGTTCTTCTACCTACACTCCCTCGACTACCACTCGTCCACAGAACCAAAGGAACTCATACTATTTGCAGCAGCATGGGTGGAGCAGTAGATGAGCTCACTAATTCTGGTAAATTAGAGGCAGCAAGACACATGTCGCAGGATATCTCTTGTATGTGCAGTCTAAACAGGGATACAAAGGAAGCAGCATACAAAGGAAACACAGGTTCACAGAGGGAAGAAAGAAGCGTGGAGTTCCCAGAGGGGGAAACTGGAGACCGGGGAAGGGTGAAGTGGGAGGTTGGCATTCACAGAAACACACTTAACGTATCACAAAGTGCTCCTCAAGGGCGACCCCCCGGAAGCACAGGGAACGCTGCAAAACATTCCTCAATCAACTAACAGGGCAAAGAATCCGAAACCCTACGGGTACAGCTACGTTTATAACTGCACCAAACGGCTGCAGAACTCAAACACACGCAACACTGTATATAAGCTCTGCTGAGAGGGAAAAGGACTGTTCAACGACAAGCCAAGGAAGGGGTTAAGAAACGCCTAGTCTGTCACCTCAGGCCTCTGTGACGTCGGCTGGTGTCACACCCCTGGAGCCTCAGCAGGCCTGGGTCCCACGGCTGGAGTATGCTGCTGCTGAGGGAGCAAGGGAGGAGGACGTGCCACCTGACCAGCGGCCCCTCGGACCTCTACTGCCCATTCTCCCCTGCGTGGTACCACAATGTCCCGATCCAACGTGGCCCTCCTACAGGTAAGCAAAGCCTGGTGTACCCACATGATGGTGGAGCAGCTGAGCGGGAAGAGCTGTGAAGAAAGCGGATCTCCACGGCTCCTGCTAGGCAGGTTCCCACCTCCGGCACACTTCCTTGGAGTCGCCCCACCTGCGAACCACGGCACCCTCCGAGTAGCCCACTTGCAAGTCTCGCGATATGCCTGGGGTGGGGCAGTGCTGCTTAACGGGGAGGAGGCGAGGATACACAAGCCCTGGGGTGTGTGTTTAGCCACGTTCGACTCCCCATTTCCAATCCAACACCGGGAACCCCGCTAAGGCTTTCTTTCCCCAAGTTACCAGAGACGACACGGAGCAGTGCTGCCGCCTTGTGGCACACTGCCGTAACAACCTTACAAACTGTGCCGAAGGGCTCCTATCATTCACAACGCCTGCGGCCTGCGGCTTTGCAAACACAACCCTGCCCTCAAGAAATATCCTGGGCTAGGGAACCTGAAACGAATTCAAATCAGGCCCTACTCTCAGGCAGAATCCTTTCAAGACCTCAGTGGTACTCACCCGCGTTTTAGAAAACAGCACATTCAAATGAAAAGATGCTCACGATCAGTCATGATTAGAGCGTGCAAAGGAAGCCAGACGACGTGTTCCCTGGCTTCAGTCCTCACAAACCGTAAGAGTGTACGTGCTCAAGAGGGCATGCCAAACACAGAAGCCGACTATTGCAGTGGCTGGGATTGTAAATTGGTAACAGCCGATACGAAGATCAGTAGGCACGTTCCTTACCAGACTAAACACCGGAGGTAGCACGAAGTTCGGCAACCCCGCTGCAGGTCGTATAACCAGAGACTAGCATCATTCGATGGAAGCACTTGCACCCCAGCGTTCCTTGTGGTACCCTTTACCACAGCCAAGACACGCAAACGAACGAAATGTCCAGCGAGGGGTGAATGGAGAAAGGTGTTCTTCTACCTACACTCCCTCGACTACCACTCGTCCACAGAACCAAAGGAACTCATACTATTTGCAGCAGCATGGGTGGAGCAGTAGATGAGCTCACTAATTCTGGTAAATTAGAGGCAGCAAGACACATGTCGCAGGATATCTCTTGTATGTGCAGTCTAAACAGGGATACAAAGGAAGCAGCATACAAAGGAAACACACGTTCACAGAGGGAAGAAAGAAGCGTGGAGTTCCCAGAGGGGGAAACTGGAGACCGGGGAAGGCTGAAGTGGGAGGTTGGGATTCACAGAAACACACTTAACGTATCACAAAGTGCTCCTCAAGGGCGACCCACCCGGAAGCACAGGGAACGCTACAAAACATTCCTCAATCAACAGGGCAAAGACTCCGAAACCCTACGGGTACAGCTACGTTTTTAATTGCACCAAGCGGCTGCAGAACTCAAACACACGCAACACTGTATATAAACTCTGCTGAGAGGGAAAAGGACTGTTCAACGACAAGCCAAGGAAGGGGTTAAGAAACGCCTAGTCTGTCACCTCAGGCCTCTGTGACGTCGGCTGGTGTCACACCCCTGGAGCCTCAGCAGGCCTGGGTCCCACGGCTGGAGTATGCTGCTGCTGAGGGAGCAAGGGAGGAGGACGTGCCACCTGACCAGCGGCCCCTCGGACCTCTACTGCCCATTCTCCCCTGCGTGGTACCACAATGTCCCGATCCAACGTGGCCCTCCTACAGGTAAGCAAAGCCTGGTGTACCCACATGATGGTGGAGCAGCTGAGCGGGAAGAGCTGTGAAGAAAGCGGATCTCCACGGCTCCTGCTAGGCAGGTCCCCACCTCCGGCCCACTTCCTTAGAGTCGCCCCGTCTGCGAACCACGGCACCCTCCGAGTAGCCCACTTGCAAGTCTCGCGATATGCCTGAGGTGGGGCAGTGCAGCTTAACGGGGAGGAGGCGAGGATACACAAGCCCTGGGGTGTGTGTTTAGCCACGTTCGACTCCCCATTTCCAATCCAACACCGGGAACCCCGCTAAGGCTTTCTTTCCCCAAGTTACCAGAGACGACACGGAGCAGTGCTGCCGCCTTGTGGCACTGCCGTAACAACCTTACAAACTGTGCCGAAGGGCTCCTATCATTCACAATGCCTATGGCCTGCGGCTTTGCAAACACAACCCTGCCCTCAAGAAATATCCTGGGCTAGGTAACCTGAAACGAATTCAAATCAGGCCCTACTCTCAGGCAGAATCCTTTCAAGACCTCAGTGGTACTCACCCGCGTTTTAGAAAACAGCACATTCAAATGAAGATGCTCAGGATCAGTCATGATTAGAGCGTGCAAAGGAAGCCAGACCAGGTGTTCCCCGGCTGCAGTCCTCACAAACCCTAAAAGAGTACGTGCTCAAGAGGGCATGCCAAACAGGGAAGCCGACTATTGCTGTGGCTGGGATTGTAAATTGGTAACAGCCGGTACGAAGATCAGTAGGCAAGTTCCTTACCAGACTAAACACCGAAGGTACCACGAGATTCGGCAACCCCGCTGCAGGTCGTATAACCAGACACTAGCATCATTGGAAGGAAGCACTTGCACCCCAGCGGTCGTTGTGGTACCCTTTACCAAAGCCAAGACACGCAAACGAACGAAATGTCCAGCGAGGGGTGAATGGAGAAAGGTGTTCTTCTACCTACACTCCCTCGACTACCACTCGTCCACAGAACCAAAGGAACTCATACTATTTGCAGCAGCATGGGTGGAGCAGTAGATGAGCTCACTAATTCTGGTAAATTAGAGGCAGCAAGACACATGTCGCAGGATATCTCTTATATGTGCAGTCTAAACAGGGATACAAAGGAAGCAGCATACAAAGGAAACACACGTTCACAGAGGGAAGAAAGAAGCGTGGAGTTCCCAGAGGGGGAAACTGGAGACCGGGGAAGGCTGAAGTGGGAGGTTGGCATTCACAGAAACACACTTAACGTATCAAAAAGTGCTCCTCAAGGGCGACCCACCCGGAAGCACAGGGAACGCTACAAAACATTCCTCAATCAACAGGGCAAAGACTCCGAAACCCTACGGGTACAGCTACGTTTATAACTGCACCAAGCGGCTGCAGAACTCAAACACACGCAACACTGTATATAAGCTCTGCTGAGAGGGAAAAGGACTGTTCAACGACAAGCCAAGGAAGGGGTTAAGAAACGCCTAGTCTGTCACCTCAGGCCTCTGTGACGTCGGCTGGTGTCACACCCCTGGAGCCTCAGCAGGCCTGGGTCACACGGCTGGAGTATGCTGCTGCTGAGGGAGCAAGGGAGGAGGACGTGCCACCTGACCAGCGGCCCCTCGGACCTCTACTGCCCATTCTCCCTGCGTGGTACCACAATGTCCCGATCCAACGTGGCCCTCCTACAGGTAAGCAAAGCCTGGTGTACCAACATGATGGTAGAGCAGCTGAGCGGGAAGAGCTGTGAAGAAACCGGATCTCCACGGCTCCTGCTAGGCAGGTCCCCACCTCCGGCCCACTTCCTTAGAGTCGCCCCGTCTGCGAACCACGGCACCCTCCGAGTAGCCCACTTGCAAGTCTCGCGATATGCCTGGGGTGGGAAAGTACAGCTTAACGGGGAGGAGGCGAGGATACACAAGCCCTGGGGTGTGTGTTTAGCCACGTTCGACTCCCCATTTCCAATCCAACACCGGGAACCCCGCTAAGGCTTTCTTTCCCCAAGTTACCAGAGACGACACGGAGCAGTGCTGCCGCCTTGTGGCGCACTGCCGTAACAACCTTACAAACTGTGCCGAAGGGCTCCTATCATTCACAAAGCCTGGGTCCTGCGGCTTTGCAAACACAACCCTGCCCTCAAGAAATATCCTGGGCTAGGTAACCTGAAACGAATTCAAATCAGGCCCTACTCTCAGGCAGAATCCTTTCAAGACCTCAGTGGTACTCACCCGCGTTTTAGAAAACAGCACATTCAAATGAAGATGCTCAGGATCAGTCATGATTAGAGCGTGCAAAGGAAGCCAGACCAGGTGTTCCCTGGCTGCAGTCCTCACAAACCCTAAAAGCGTACGTGCTCAAGAGGGCATGCCAAACAGAGAAGCCGACTATTGCTGTGGCTGGGATTGTAAATTGGTAACAGCCGGTACGAAGATCAGTAGGCAAGTTCCTTACCATACTAAACACTGGAGGTACCACGAGATTCGGCAACCCCGCTGCAGGTCGTATAACCAGACACTAGCATCATTGGAAGGAAGCACTTGCACCCCAGCGGTCGTTGTGGTACCCTTTACCACAGCGAACACACGGAAACGAACGAAATGTCCAGCGAGGGGTGAATGGAGAAAGGTGTTCTTCTACCTACACTCCCTCGACTACCACTCGTCCACAGAACCAAAGGAACTCATACTATTTGCAGCAGCATGGGTGGAGCAGTAGATGAGCTCACTAATTCTGGTAAATTAGAGGCAGCAAGACACATGTCGCAGACTATCTCTTATATGTGCAGTCTAAATAGGGATAGAAAGGAAGCAGCATACAAAGGAAACACACGTTCACAGAGGGAAGAAAGAAGCGTGGAGTTCCCAGAGGGGGAAACTGGAGACCGGGGAAGGCTGAAGTGGGAGGTTGGGATTCACAGAAACACACTTAACGTATCAAAAAGTGCTCCTCAAGGGCGACCCACCCGGAAGCACAGGGAACGCTACAAAACATTCCTCAATCAACTAACAGGGCAAAGACTCCGAAACCCTACGGGTACAGCTACGTTTTTAATTGCACCAAGCGGCTGCAGAACTCAAACACACGCAACACTGTATATAAACTCTGCTGAAAGGGAAAAGGACTGTTCAACGACAAGCCAAGGAAGGGGTTAAGAAACGCCTAGTCTGTCACCTCAGGCCTCTGTGACGTCGGCTGGTGTCACACCCCTGGAGCCTCAGCAGGCCTGGGTCACACGGCTGGAGTATGCTGCTGCTGAGGGAGCAAGGGAGGAGGACGTGCCACCTGACCAGCGGGCCCTCGGACCTCTACATCCCATTCTCCCCTGCGTGGTACCACAATCTCCCGATCCAACGTGGCCCTCCTACAGGTAAGCAAAGCCTGGTGTACCCACATGATGGTAGAGCAGCTGAGCGGGAAGAGCTGTGAAGAAACCGGATCTCCACGGCTCCTGCTAGGCAGGTCCCCACCTCCGGCCCACGTCCTTAGAGTCGCCCCGTCTGCGAACCACGGCACCCTCCGAGTAGCCCACTTGCAAGTCTTGCGATATGCCTGGGGTGGGGCAGTGCAGCTTAACGGGGAGGAGGCGAGGATACACAAGCCCTGGGGTGTGTGTTTAGCCACGTTCGACTCCCCATTTCCAATCCAACACCGGGAACCCCGCTAAGGCTTTCTTTCCCCAAGTTACAAGAGACGACACGGAGTAGTGCTGCCGCCTTGTGGCGCACTGCCGGAACAACCTTACAAGCTGTGCCGAAGGGATCCTATCATTCACAAAGCCTGGGGCCTGCGGCTTTGCTAACACAACCCTGCCCTCAAGAAATATCCTGGGCTAGGTAACGTGAAACGAATTCAAATCAGGCCCTACTCTCAGGCAGAATCCTTTCAAGACCTCAGCGGTACTCACCCGCGTTTTAGAAAACAGCACATTCAAATGAAAAGATGCTCAGGATCAGTCATGATTAGAGCGTGCAAAGGAAGCCAGACGAGGTGTTCCCTGGCTGCAGTCCTCACAAACCCTAAAAGCGTACGTGCTCAAGAGGGCATGCCAAACAGAAAAGCCGACTATTGCTGTGGCTGGGATTGTAAATTGGTAACAGCCGGTACGAAGATCAGTAGGCAAGTTCCTTACCAGACTAAACACCGGAGGTACCACGAGATTCGGCAACCCCGCTGCAGGTCGTATAACCAGACACTAGCATCATTGGAAGGAAGCACTTGCACCCCAGCAGTCGTTGTGGTACCCTTTACCACAGCCAAGACACGCAAACGAACGAAATGTCCAGCGAGGGGTGAATGGAGAAAGGTGTCCTTCTACCTACACTCCCTCGACTACCACTCGTCCACAGAACCAAAGGAACTCATACTATTTGCAGCAGCATGGGTGGAGCAGTAGATGAGCTCACTAATTCTGGTAAATTAGAGGCAGCAAGACACATGTCGCAGGATATCTCTTATATGTGCAGTCTAAACAGGGATACAAGGGAAGCAGCATACAAAGGAAACACAGGTTCACAGAGGGAAGAAAGAAGCGTGGAGTTCCCAGAGGGGGAAATTGGAGACCGAGGAAGGCTGAAGTGGGAGGTTGGGATTCACAGAAACACACTTAACGTATCAGAAAGTGCTCCTCAAGGGCGACCCACCCGGAAGCACTGGGAACGCTGCAAAACATTCCTCAATCAACTAACAGGGCAAAGAATCCAAAACCCTACGGGTACAGCTACGTTTATAATTGCACCAAGCGGCTGCAGAACTCAAACACACACAACACTGTATATAAACTCTGCTGAGAGGGAAAAGGACTGTTCAACGACAAGCCAAGGAAGAGGTTAAGAAACGCCTAGTCTGTCACCTCAGACCTCTGTGACGTCGGCTGGTGTCACACCCCTGGAGCCTCAGCAGGCCTGGGTCCCACGGCTGGAGTATACTGCTGCTGAGGGAGCAAGGGAGGAGGACGTGCCACCTGACCAGCGGCCCCTCGGACCTCTACTGCCTATTCTCCCCTGCGTGGTACCACAATGTCCCGATCCAACCTGTCCCTCCTACAGGTAAGCAAAGCCTGGTGTACCCACATGATGGTGGAGCAGCTGAGCGGGAAGAGCTGTGAAGAAAGCGGATCTCCACGGCTCCTGCTAGGCAGGTTCCCACCTCCGGCACACTTCCTTGGAGTCGCCCCACCTGCGAACTACGGCACCCTCCGAGTTGCCCACTTGCAAGTCTCGCGATATGCCTGGGGTGGGGCAGTGCAGCTTAACGGGGAGGAGGCGAGGATACACAAGCCCTGGGGTGTGTGTTTAGCCACGTTCGACTCCCCATTTCCAATCCAACACCGGGAACCCCGCTAAGGCTTTTTTTCCCCAAGTTACCAGAGACGACACGGAGCAGTGCTGCCGCCTTGTGGCACACTGCCGTAACAACCTTACAAACTATGCCGAAGGGCTCCTATCATTCACAACGCCTGGGGCCTGCGGCTTTGCAAACACAACCCTGCCCTCAAGAAATATCCTGGGCTAGGGAACCTGAAACGAATTCAAATCAGGCCCTACTCTCAGGCAGAATCCTTTCAAGACCTCAGTGGTACTCACCCGCGTTTTAGAAAACAGCACATTCAAATGAAAAGATGCTCAGGATCAGTCATGATTAGAGCATGCAAAGGAAGCCAGACGACGTGTTCCCTGGCTTCAGTCCTCACAAACCGTAAGAGTGTACGTGCTCAAGAGGGCATGCCAAACACAGAAGCCGACTATTGCAGTGGCTGGGATTGTAAATTGGTAACAGCCGATACGAAGATCAGTAGGCACGTTCCTTACCAGACTAAACACCGGAGGTAGCACGAAGTTCGGCAACCCCGCTGCAGGTCGTATAACCAGAGAATAGCATCATTCGATGGAAGCACTTGCACCCCAGCGGTCCTTGTGGTACCCTTTACCACAGCCAAGACACGCAAACGAACGAAATGTCCAGCGAGGGGTGAATGGAGAAAGGTGTTCTTCTACCTACACTCCCTCGACTACCACTCGTCCACAGAACCAAAAGAACTCATACTATTTGCAGCAGCATGGGTGGAGCAGTAGATGAGCTCACTAATTCTGGTAAATTAGAGGCAGCAAGACACATGTCGCAGGATATCTCTTATATGTGCAGTCTAAATAGGGATACAAAGGAAGCAGCATACAAAGGAAACACACGTTCACAGAGGGAAGAAAGAAGCGTGGAGTTCCCAGAGGGGGAAACTGGAGACCGGGGAAGGCTGAAGTGGGAGGTTGCGATTCACAAAAACACACTTAACGTATCAAAAAGTGCTCCTCAAGGGCGACCCACCCGGAAGCACAGGGAACGCTACAAAACATTCCTCAATCAACTAACAGGGCAAAGACTCCGAAACCCTACGGGTACAGCTACGTTTTTAATTGCACCAAGCGGCTGCAGAACTCAAACACATGCAACACTGTATATAAACTCTGCTGAGAGGGAAAAGGACTGTTCAACGACAAGCCAAGGAAGGGGTTAAGAAACGCCTAGTCTGTCACCTCAGGCCTCTGTGACGTCGGCTGGTGTCACACCCCTGGAGCCTCAGCAGGCCTGGGTCACACGGCTGGAGTATGCTGCTGCTGAGGGAGCAAGGGAGGAGGACGTGCCACCTGACCAGCGGCCCCTCGGACCTCTACTGCCCATTCTCCCCTGCGTGGTACCACAATCTCCCGATCCAACGTGGCCCTCCTACAGGTAAGCAAAGCCTGGTGTACCAACATGATGGTAGAGCAGCTGAGCGGGAAGAGCTGTGAAGAAACCGGATCTCCACGGCTCCTGCTAGGCAGGTCCCCACCTCCGGCCCACTTCCTTAGAGTCGCCCCGTCTGCGAACCACGGCACCCTCCGAGTAGCCCACTTGCAAGTCTCGCGATATGCCTGGGGTGGGAAAGTGCAGCTTAACGGGGAGGAGGCGAGGATACACAAGCCCTGGGGTGTGTGTTTAGCCACGTTCGACTCCCCATTTCCAATCCAACACCGGGAACCCCGCTAAGGCTTTCTTTCCCCAAGTTACCAGAGACGACACGGAGCAGTGCTGCCGCCTTGTGGCACTGCCGTAACAACCTTACAAACTGTGCCGAAGGGCTCCTATCATTCACAATGCCTATGGCCTGCGGCTTTGCAAACACAACCCTGCCCTCAAGAAATATCCTGGGCTAGGTAACCTGAAACGAATTCAAATCAGGCCCTACTCTCAGGCAGAATCCTTTCAAGACCTCAGTGGTACTCACCTGCGTTTTAGAAAACAGCACATTCAAATGAAGATGCTCAGGATCAGTCATGATTAGAGCGTGCAAAGGAAGCCAGACCAGGTGTTCCCTGGCTGCAGTCCTCACAAACCCTAAAAGAGTACGTGCTCAAGAGGGCATGCCAAACAGGGAAGCCGACTATTGCTGTGGCTGGGATTGTAAATTGGTAACAGCCGGTACGAAGATCAGTAGGCAAGTTCCTTACCAGACTAAACACCGAAGGTACCACGAGATTCGGCAACCCCGCTGCAGGTCGTATAACCAGACACTAGCATCATTGGAAGGAAGCACTTGCACCCCAGCGGTCGTTGTGGTACCCTTTACCAAAGCCAAGACACGCAAACGAACGAAATGTCCAGCGAGGGGTGAATGGAGAAAGGTGTTCTTCTACCTACACTCCCTCGACTACCACTCGTCCACAGAACCAAAGGAACTCATACTATTTGCAGCAGCATGGGTGGAGCAGTAGATGAGCTCACTAATTCTGGTAAATTAGAGGCAGCAAGACACATGTCGCAGACTATCTCTTATATGTGCAGTCTAAATAGGGATAGAAAGGAAGCAGCATACAAAGGAAACACACGTTCACAGAGGGAAGAAAGAAGCGTGGAGTTCCCAGAGGGGGAAACTGGAGACCGGGGAAGGCTGAAGTGGGAGGTTGGGATTCACAGAAACACACTTAACGTATCAAAAAGTGCTCCTCAAGGGCGACCCACCCGGAAGCACAGGGAACGCTACAAAACATTCCTCAATCAACTAACAGGGCAAAGACTCCGAAACCCTACGGGTACAGCTACGTTTTTAATTGCACCAAGCGGCTGCAGAACTCAAACACACGCAACACTGTATATAAACTCTGCTGAAAGGGAAAAGGACTGTTCAACGACAAGCCAAGGAAGGGGTTAAGAAACGCCTAGTCTGTCACCTCAGGCCTCTGTGACGTCGGCTGGTGTCACACCCCTGGAGCCTCAGCAGGCCTGGGTCACACGGCTGGAGTATGCTGCTGCTGAGGGAGCAAGGGAGGAGGACGTGCCACCTGACCAGCGGGCCCTCGGACCTCTACATCCCATTCTCCCCTGCGTGGTACCACAATCTCCCGATCCAACGTGGCCCTCCTACAGGTAAGCAAAGCCTGGTGTACCCACATGATGGTAGAGCAGCTGAGCGGGAAGAGCTGTGAAGAAACCGGATCTCCACGGCTCCTGCTAGGCAGGTCCCCACCTCCGGCCCACGTCCTTAGAGTCGCCCCGTCTGCGAACCACGGCACCCTCCGAGTAGCCCACTTGCAAGTCTTGCGATATGCCTGGGGTGGGGCAGTGCAGCTTAACGGGGAGGAGGCGAGGATACACAAGCCCTGGGGTGTGTGTTTAGCCACGTTCGACTCCCCATTTCCAATCCAACACCGGGAACCCCGCTAAGGCTTTCTTTCCCCAAGTTACAAGAGACGACACGGAGTAGTGCTGCCGCCTTGTGGCGCACTGCCGGAACAACCTTACAAGCTGTGCCGAAGGGATCCTATCATTCACAAAGCCTGGGGCCTGCGGCTTTGCTAACACAACCCTGCCCTCAAGAAATATCCTGGGCTAGGTAACGTGAAACGAATTCAAATCAGGCCCTACTCTCAGGCAGAATCCTTTCAAGACCTCAGCGGTACTCACCCGCGTTTTAGAAAACAGCACATTCAAATGAAAAGATGCTCAGGATCAGTCATGATTAGAGCGTGCAAAGGAAGCCAGACGAGGTGTTCCCTGGCTGCAGTCCTCACAAACCCTAAAAGCGTACGTGCTCAAGAGGGCATGCCAAACAGAAAAGCCGACTATTGCTGTGGCTGGGATTGTAAATTGGTAACAGCCGGTACGAAGATCAGTAGGCAAGTTCCTTACCAGACTAAACACCGGAGGTACCACGAGATTCGGCAACCCCGCTGCAGGTCGTATAACCAGACACTAGCATCATTGGAAGGAAGCACTTGCACCCCAGCAGTCGTTGTGGTACCCTTTACCACAGCCAAGACACGCAAACGAACGAAATGTCCAGCGAGGGGTGAATGGAGAAAGGTGTCCTTCTACCTACACTCCCTCGACTACCACTCGTCCACAGAACCAAAGGAACTCATACTATTTGCAGCAGCATGGGTGGAGCAGTAGATGAGCTCACTAATTCTGGTAAATTAGAGGCAGCAAGACACATGTCGCAGGATATCTCTTATATGTGCAGTCTAAACAGGGATACAAGGGAAGCAGCATACAAAGGAAACACAGGTTCACAGAGGGAAGAAAGAAGCGTGGAGTTCCCAGAGGGGGAAATTGGAGACCGAGGAAGGCTGAAGTGGGAGGTTGGGATTCACAGAAACACACTTAACGTATCAGAAAGTGCTCCTCAAGGGCGACCCACCCGGAAGCACTGGGAACGCTGCAAAACATTCCTCAATCAACTAACAGGGCAAAGAATCCAAAACCCTACGGGTACAGCTACGTTTATAATTGCACCAAGCGGCTGCAGAACTCAAACACACACAACACTGTATATAAACTCTGCTGAGAGGGAAAAGGACTGTTCAACGACAAGCCAAGGAAGAGGTTAAGAAACGCCTAGTCTGTCACCTCAGACCTCTGTGACGTCGGCTGGTGTCACACCCCTGGAGCCTCAGCAGGCCTGGGTCCCACGGCTGGAGTATACTGCTGCTGAGGGAGCAAGGGAGGAGGACGTGCCACCTGACCAGCGGCCCCTCGGACCTCTACTGCCTATTCTCCCCTGCGTGGTACCACAATGTCCCGATCCAACCTGTCCCTCCTACAGGTAAGCAAAGCCTGGTGTACCCACATGATGGTGGAGCAGCTGAGCGGGAAGAGCTGTGAAGAAAGCGGATCTCCACGGCTCCTGCTAGGCAGGTTCCCACCTCCGGCACACTTCCTTGGAGTCGCCCCACCTGCGAACTACGGCACCCTCCGAGTTGCCCACTTGCAAGTCTCGCGATATGCCTGGGGTGGGGCAGTGCAGCTTAACGGGGAGGAGGCGAGGATACACAAGCCCTGGGGTGTGTGTTTAGCCACGTTCGACTCCCCATTTCCAATCCAACACCGGGAACCCCGCTAAGGCTTTTTTTCCCCAAGTTACCAGAGACGACACGGAGCAGTGCTGCCGCCTTGTGGCACACTGCCGTAACAACCTTACAAACTATGCCGAAGGGCTCCTATCATTCACAACGCCTGGGGCCTGCGGCTTTGCAAACACAACCCTGCCCTCAAGAAATATCCTGGGCTAGGGAACCTGAAACGAATTCAAATCAGGCCCTACTCTCAGGCAGAATCCTTTCAAGACCTCAGTGGTACTCACCCGCGTTTTAGAAAACAGCACATTCAAATGAAAAGATGCTCAGGATCAGTCATGATTAGAGCATGCAAAGGAAGCCAGACGACGTGTTCCCTGGCTTCAGTCCTCACAAACCGTAAGAGTGTACGTGCTCAAGAGGGCATGCCAAACACAGAAGCCGACTATTGCAGTGGCTGGGATTGTAAATTGGTAACAGCCGATACGAAGATCAGTAGGCACGTTCCTTACCAGACTAAACACCGGAGGTAGCACGAAGTTCGGCAACCCCGCTGCAGGTCGTATAACCAGAGAATAGCATCATTCGATGGAAGCACTTGCACCCCAGCGGTCCTTGTGGTACCCTTTACCACAGCCAAGACACGCAAACGAACGAAATGTCCAGCGAGGGGTGAATGGAGAAAGGTGTTCTTCTACCTACACTCCCTCGACTACCACTCGTCCACAGAACCAAAAGAACTCATACTATTTGCAGCAGCATGGGTGGAGCAGTAGATGAGCTCACTAATTCTGGTAAATTAGAGGCAGCAAGACACATGTCGCAGGATATCTCTTATATGTGCAGTCTAAATAGGGATACAAAGGAAGCAGCATACAAAGGAAACACACGTTCACAGAGGGAAGAAAGAAGCGTGCAGTTCCCAGAGGGGGAAACTGGAGACCGGGGAAGGCTGAAGTGGGAGGTTGCGATTCACAAAAACACACTTAACGTATCAAAAAGTGCTCCTCAAGGGCGACCCACCCGGAAGCACAGGGAACGCTACAAAACATTCCTCAATCAACTAACAGGGCAAAGACTCCGAAACCCTACGGGTACAGCTACGTTTTTAATTGCACCAAGCGGCTGCAGAACTCAAACACATGCAACACTGTATATAAACTCTGCTGAGAGGGAAAAGGACTGTTCAACGACAAGCCAAGGAAGGGGTTAAGAAACGCCTAGTCTGTCACCTCAGGCCTCTGTGACGTCGGCTGGTGTCACACCCCTGGAGCCTCAGCAGGCCTGGGTCACACGGCTGGAGTATGCTGCTGCTGAGGGAGCAAGGGAGGAGGACGTGCCACCTGACCAGCGGCCCCTCGGACCTCTACTGCCCATTCTCCCCTGCGTGGTACCACAATCTCCCGATCCAACGTGGCCCTCCTACAGGTAAGCAAAGCCTGGTGTACCAACATGATGGTAGAGCAGCTGAGCGGGAAGAGCTGTGAAGAAACCGGATCTCCACGGCTCCTGCTAGGCAGGTCCCCACCTCCGGCCCACTTCCTTAGAGTCGCCCCGTCTGCGAACCACGGCACCCTCCGAGTAGCCCACTTGCAAGTCTCGCGATATGCCTGGGGTGGGAAAGTGCAGCTTAACGGGGAGGAGGCGAGGATACACAAGCCCTGGGGTGTGTGTTTAGCCACGTTCGACTCCCCATTTCCAATCCAACACCGGGAACCCCGCTAAGGCTTTCTTTCCCCAAGTTACCAGAGACGACACGGAGCAGTGCTGCCGCCTTGTGGCACTGCCGTAACAACCTTACAAACTGTGCCGAAGGGCTCCTATCATTCACAATGCCTATGGCCTGCGGCTTTGCAAACACAACCCTGCCCTCAAGAAATATCCTGGGCTAGGTAACCTGAAACGAATTCAAATCAGGCCCTACTCTCAGGCAGAATCCTTTCAAGACCTCAGTGGTACTCACCCGCGTTTTAGAAAACAGCACATTCAAATGAAGATGCTCAGGATCAGTCATGATTAGAGCGTGCAAAGGAAGCCAGACCAGGTGTTCCCTGGCTGCAGTCCTCACAAACCCTAAAAGAGTACGTGCTCAAGAGGGCATGCCAAACAGGGAAGCCGACTATTGCTGTGGCTGGGATTGTAAATTGGTAACAGCCGGTACGAAGATCAGTAGGCAAGTTCCTTACCAGACTAAACACCGAAGGTACCACGAGATTCGGCAACCCCGCTGCAGGTCGTATAACCAGACACTAGCATCATTGGAAGGAAGCACTTGCACCCCAGCGGTCGTTGTGGTACCCTTTACCAAAGCCAAGACACGCAAACGAACGAAATGTCCAGCGAGGGGTGAATGGAGAAAGGTGTTCTTCTACCTACACTCCCTCGACTACCACTCGTCCACAGAACCAAAGGAACTCATACTATTTGCAGCAGCATGGGTGGAGCAGTAGATGAGCTCACTAATTCTGGTAAATTAGAGGCAGCAAGACACATGTCGCAGGATATCTCTTATATGTGCAGTCTAAACAGGGATACAAAGGAAGCAGCATACAAAGGAAACACACGTTCACAGAGGGAAGAAAGAAGCGTGGAGTTCCCAGAGGGGGAAACTGGAGACCGGGGAAGGCTGAAGTGGGAGGTTGGCATTCACAGAAACACACTTAACGTATCAAAAAGTGCTCCTCAAGGGCGACCCACCCGGAAGCACAGGGAACGCTACAAAACATTCCTCAATCAACAGGGCAAAGACTCCGAAACCCTACGGGTACAGCTACGTTTATAACTGCACCAAGCGGCTGCAGAACTCAAACACACGCAACACTGTATATAAGCTCTGCTGAGAGGGAAAAGGACTGTTCAACGACAAGCCAAGGAAGGGGTTAAGAAACGCCTAGTCTGTCACCTCAGGCCTCTGTGACGTCGGCTGGTGTCACACCCCTGGAGCCTCAGCAGGCCTGGGTCACACGGCTGGAGTATGCTGCTGCTGAGGGAGCAAGGGAGGAGGACGTGCCACCTGACCAGCGGCCCCTCGGACCTCTACTGCCCATTCTCCCTGCGTGGTACCACAATGTCCCGATCCAACGTGGCCCTCCTACAGGTAAGCAAAGCCTGGTGTACCAACATGATGGTAGAGCAGCTGAGCGGGAAGAGCTGTGAAGAAACCGGATCTCCACGGCTCCTGCTAGGCAGGTCCCCACCTCCGGCCCACTTCCTTAGAGTCGCCCCGTCTGCGAACCACGGCACCCTCCGAGTAGCCCACTTGCAAGTCTCGCGATATGCCTGGGGTGGGAAAGTACAGCTTAACGGGGAGGAGGCGAGGATACACAAGCCCTGGGGTGTGTGTTTAGCCACGTTCGACTCCCCATTTCCAATCCAACACCGGGAACCCCGCTAAGGCTTTCTTTCCCCAAGTTACCAGAGACGACACGGAGCAGTGCTGCCGCCTTGTGGCGCACTGCCGTAACAACCTTACAAACTGTGCCGAAGGGCTCCTATCATTCACAAAGCCTGGGTCCTGCGGCTTTGCAAACACAACCCTGCCCTCAAGAAATATCCTGGGCTAGGTAACCTGAAACGAATTCAAATCAGGCCCTACTCTCAGGCAGAATCCTTTCAAGACCTCAGTGGTACTCACCCGCGTTTTAGAAAACAGCACATTCAAATGAAGATGCTCAGGATCAGTCATGATTAGAGCGTGCAAAGGAAGCCAGACCAGGTGTTCCCTGGCTGCAGTCCTCACAAACCCTAAAAGCGTACGTGCTCAAGAGGGCATGCCAAACAGAGAAGCCGACTATTGCTGTGGCTGGGATTGTAAATTGGTAACAGCCGGTACGAAGATCAGTAGGCAAGTTCCTTACCATACTAAACACTGGAGGTACCACGAGATTCGGCAACCCCGCTGCAGGTCGTATAACCAGACACTAGCATCATTGGAAGGAAGCACTTGCACCCCAGCGGTCGTTGTGGTACCCTTTACCACAGCGAACACACGGAAACGAACGAAATGTCCAGCGAGGGGTGAATGGAGAAAGGTGTTCTTCTACCTACACTCCCTCGACTACCACTCGTCCACAGAACCAAAGGAACTCATACTATTTGCAGCAGCATGGGTGGAGCAGTAGATGAGCTCACTAATTCTGGTAAATTAGAGGCAGCAAGACACATGTCGCAGACTATCTCTTATATGTGCAGTCTAAATAGGGATAGAAAGGAAGCAGCATACAAAGGAAACACACGTTCACAGAGGGAAGAAAGAAGCGTGGAGTTCCCAGAGGGGGAAACTGGAGACCGGGGAAGGCTGAAGTGGGAGGTTGGGATTCACAGAAACACACTTAACGTATCAAAAAGTGCTCCTCAAGGGCGACCCACCCGGAAGCACAGGGAACGCTACAAAACATTCCTCAATCAACTAACAGGGCAAAGACTCCGAAACCCTACGGGTACAGCTACGTTTTTAATTGCACCAAGCGGCTGCAGAACTCAAACACACGCAACACTGTATATAAACTCTGCTGAAAGGGAAAAGGACTGTTCAACGACAAGCCAAGGAAGGGGTTAAGAAACGCCTAGTCTGTCACCTCAGGCCTCTGTGACGTCGGCTGGTGTCACACCCCTGGAGCCTCAGCAGGCCTGGGTCACACGGCTGGAGTATGCTGCTGCTGAGGGAGCAAGGGAGGAGGACGTGCCACCTGACCAGCGGGCCCTCGGACCTCTACATCCCATTCTCCCCTGCGTGGTACCACAATCTCCCGATCCAACGTGGCCCTCCTACAGGTAAGCAAAGCCTGGTGTACCCACATGATGGTAGAGCAGCTGAGCGGGAAGAGCTGTGAAGAAACCGGATCTCCACGGCTCCTGCTAGGCAGGTCCCCACCTCCGGCCCACGTCCTTAGAGTCGCCCCGTCTGCGAACCACGGCACCCTCCGAGTAGCCCACTTGCAAGTCTTGCGATATGCCTGGGGTGGGGCAGTGCAGCTTAACGGGGAGGAGGCGAGGATACACAAGCCCTGGGGTGTGTGTTTAGCCACGTTCGACTCCCCATTTCCAATCCAACACCGGGAACCCCGCTAAGGCTTTCTTTCCCCAAGTTACAAGAGACGACACGGAGTAGTGCTGCCGCCTTGTGGCGCACTGCCGGAACAACCTTACAAGCTGTGCCGAAGGGATCCTATCATTCACAAAGCCTGGGGCCTGCGGCTTTGCTAACACAACCCTGCCCTCAAGAAATATCCTGGGCTAGGTAACGTGAAACGAATTCAAATCAGGCCCTACTCTCAGGCAGAATCCTTTCAAGACCTCAGCGGTACTCACCCGCGTTTTAGAAAACAGCACATTCAAATGAAAAGATGCTCAGGATCAGTCATGATTAGAGCGTGCAAAGGAAGCCAGACGAGGTGTTCCCTGGCTGCAGTCCTCACAAACCCTAAAAGCGTACGTGCTCAAGAGGGCATGCCAAACAGAAAAGCCGACTATTGCTGTGGCTGGGATTGTAAATTGGTAACAGCCGGTACGAAGATCAGTAGGCAAGTTCCTTACCAGACTAAACACCGGAGGTACCACGAGATTCGGCAACCCCGCTGCAGGTCGTATAACCAGACACTAGCATCATTGGAAGGAAGCACTTGCACCCCAGCAGTCGTTGTGGTACCCTTTACCACAGCCAAGACACGCAAACGAACGAAATGTCCAGCGAGGGGTGAATGGAGAAAGGTGTCCTTCTACCTACACTCCCTCGACTACCACTCGTCCACAGAACCAAAGGAACTCATACTATTTGCAGCAGCATGGGTGGAGCAGTAGATGAGCTCACTAATTCTGGTAAATTAGAGGCAGCAAGACACATGTCGCAGGATATCTCTTATATGTGCAGTCTAAACAGGGATACAAGGGAAGCAGCATACAAAGGAAACACAGGTTCACAGAGGGAAGAAAGAAGCGTGGAGTTCCCAGAGGGGGAAATTGGAGACCGAGGAAGGCTGAAGTGGGAGGTTGGGATTCACAGAAACACACTTAACGTATCAGAAAGTGCTCCTCAAGGGCGACCCACCCGGAAGCACTGGGAACGCTGCAAAACATTCCTCAATCAACTAACAGGGCAAAGAATCCAAAACCCTACGGGTACAGCTACGTTTATAATTGCACCAAGCGGCTGCAGAACTCAAACACACACAACACTGTATATAAACTCTGCTGAGAGGGAAAAGGACTGTTCAACGACAAGCCAAGGAAGAGGTTAAGAAACGCCTAGTCTGTCACCTCAGACCTCTGTGACGTCGGCTGGTGTCACACCCCTGGAGCCTCAGCAGGCCTGGGTCCCACGGCTGGAGTATACTGCTGCTGAGGGAGCAAGGGAGGAGGACGTGCCACCTGACCAGCGGCCCCTCGGACCTCTACTGCCTATTCTCCCCTGCGTGGTACCACAATGTCCCGATCCAACCTGTCCCTCCTACAGGTAAGCAAAGCCTGGTGTACCCACATGATGGTGGAGCAGCTGAGCGGGAAGAGCTGTGAAGAAAGCGGATCTCCACGGCTCCTGCTAGGCAGGTTCCCACCTCCGGCACACTTCCTTGGAGTCGCCCCACCTGCGAACTACGGCACCCTCCGAGTTGCCCACTTGCAAGTCTCGCGATATGCCTGGGGTGGGGCAGTGCAGCTTAACGGGGAGGAGGCGAGGATACACAAGCCCTGGGGTGTGTGTTTAGCCACGTTCGACTCCCCATTTCCAATCCAACACCGGGAACCCCGCTAAGGCTTTTTTTCCCCAAGTTACCAGAGACGACACGGAGCAGTGCTGCCGCCTTGTGGCACACTGCCGTAACAACCTTACAAACTATGCCGAAGGGCTCCTATCATTCACAACGCCTGGGGCCTGCGGCTTTGCAAACACAACCCTGCCCTCAAGAAATATCCTGGGCTAGGGAACCTGAAACGAATTCAAATCAGGCCCTACTCTCAGGCAGAATCCTTTCAAGACCTCAGTGGTACTCACCCGCGTTTTAGAAAACAGCACATTCAAATGAAAAGATGCTCAGGATCAGTCATGATTAGAGCATGCAAAGGAAGCCAGACGACGTGTTCCCTGGCTTCAGTCCTCACAAACCGTAAGAGTGTACGTGCTCAAGAGGGCATGCCAAACACAGAAGCCGACTATTGCAGTGGCTGGGATTGTAAATTGGTAACAGCCGATACGAAGATCAGTAGGCACGTTCCTTACCAGACTAAACACCGGAGGTAGCACGAAGTTCGGCAACCCCGCTGCAGGTCGTATAACCAGAGAATAGCATCATTCGATGGAAGCACTTGCACCCCAGCGGTCCTTGTGGTACCCTTTACCACAGCCAAGACACGCAAACGAACGAAATGTCCAGCGAGGGGTGAATGGAGAAAGGTGTTCTTCTACCTACACTCCCTCGACTACCACTCGTCCACAGAACCAAAAGAACTCATACTATTTGCAGCAGCATGGGTGGAGCAGTAGATGAGCTCACTAATTCTGGTAAATTAGAGGCAGCAAGACACATGTCGCAGGATATCTCTTATATGTGCAGTCTAAATAGGGATACAAAGGAAGCAGCATACAAAGGAAACACACGTTCACAGAGGGAAGAAAGAAGCGTGGAGTTCCCAGAGGGGGAAACTGGAGACCGGGGAAGGCTGAAGTGGGAGGTTGCGATTCACAAAAACACACTTAACGTATCAAAAAGTGCTCCTCAAGGGCGACCCACCCGGAAGCACAGGGAACGCTACAAAACATTCCTCAATCAACTAACAGGGCAAAGACTCCGAAACCCTACGGGTACAGCTACGTTTTTAATTGCACCAAGCGGCTGCAGAACTCAAACACATGCAACACTGTATATAAACTCTGCTGAGAGGGAAAAGGACTGTTCAACGACAAGCCAAGGAAGGGGTTAAGAAACGCCTAGTCTGTCACCTCAGGCCTCTGTGACGTCGGCTGGTGTCACACCCCTGGAGCCTCAGCAGGCCTGGGTCACACGGCTGGAGTATGCTGCTGCTGAGGGAGCAAGGGAGGAGGACGTGCCACCTGACCAGCGGCCCCTCGGACCTCTACTGCCCATTCTCCCCTGCGTGGTACCACAATCTCCCGATCCAACGTGGCCCTCCTACAGGTAAGCAAAGCCTGGTGTACCAACATGATGGTAGAGCAGCTGAGCGGGAAGAGCTGTGAAGAAACCGGATCTCCACGGCTCCTGCTAGGCAGGTCCCCACCTCCGGCCCACTTCCTTAGAGTCGCCCCGTCTGCGAACCACGGCACCCTCCGAGTAGCCCACTTGCAAGTCTCGCGATATGCCTGGGGTGGGAAAGTGCAGCTTAACGGGGAGGAGGCGAGGATACACAAGCCCTGGGGTGTGTGTTTAGCCACGTTCGACTCCCCATTTCCAATCCAACACCGGGAACCCCGCTAAGGCTTTCTTTCCCCAAGTTACCAGAGACGACACGGAGCAGTGCTGCCGCCTTGTGGCACTGCCGTAACAACCTTACAAACTGTGCCGAAGGGCTCCTATCATTCACAATGCCTATGGCCTGCGGCTTTGCAAACACAACCCTGCCCTCAAGAAATATCCTGGGCTAGGTAACCTGAAACGAATTCAAATCAGGCCCTACTCTCAGGCAGAATCCTTTCAAGACCTCAGTGGTACTCACCCGCGTTTTAGAAAACAGCACATTCAAATGAAGATGCTCAGGATCAGTCATGATTAGAGCGTGCAAAGGAAGCCAGACCAGGTGTTCCCTGGCTGCAGTCCTCACAAACCCTAAAAGAGTACGTGCTCAAGAGGGCATGCCAAACAGGGAAGCCGACTATTGCTGTGGCTGGGATTGTAAATTGGTAACAGCCGGTACGAAGATCAGTAGGCAAGTTCCTTACCAGACTAAACACCGAAGGTACCACGAGATTCGGCAACCCCGCTGCAGGTCGTATAACCAGACACTAGCATCATTGGAAGGAAGCACTTGCACCCCAGCGGTCGTTGTGGTACCCTTTACCAAAGCCAAGACACGCAAACGAACGAAATGTCCAGCGAGGGGTGAATGGAGAAAGGTGTTCTTCTACCTACACTCCCTCGACTACCACTCGTCCACAGAACCAAAGGAACTCATACTATTTGCAGCAGCATGGGTGGAGCAGTAGATGAGCTCACTAATTCTGGTAAATTAGAGGCAGCAAGACACATGTCGCAGACTATCTCTTATATGTGCAGTCTAAATAGGGATAGAAAGGAAGCAGCATACAAAGGAAACACACGTTCACAGAGGGAAGAAAGAAGCGTGGAGTTCCCAGAGGGGGAAACTGGAGACCGGGGAAGGCTGAAGTGGGAGGTTGGGATTCACAGAAACACACTTAACGTATCAAAAAGTGCTCCTCAAGGGCGACCCACCCGGAAGCACAGGGAACGCTACAAAACATTCCTCAATCAACTAACAGGGCAAAGACTCCGAAACCCTACGGGTACAGCTACGTTTTTAATTGCACCAAGCGGCTGCAGAACTCAAACACACGCAACACTGTATATAAACTCTGCTGAAAGGGAAAAGGACTGTTCAACGACAAGCCAAGGAAGGGGTTAAGAAACGCCTAGTCTGTCACCTCAGGCCTCTGTGACGTCGGCTGGTGTCACACCCCTGGAGCCTCAGCAGGCCTGGGTCACACGGCTGGAGTATGCTGCTGCTGAGGGAGCAAGGGAGGAGGACGTGCCACCTGACCAGCGGGCCCTCGGACCTCTACATCCCATTCTCCCCTGCGTGGTACCACAATCTCCCGATCCAACGTGGCCCTCCTACAGGTAAGCAAAGCCTGGTGTACCCACATGATGGTAGAGCAGCTGAGCGGGAAGAGCTGTGAAGAAACCGGATCTCCACGGCTCCTGCTAGGCAGGTCCCCACCTCCGGCCCACGTCCTTAGAGTCGCCCCGTCTGCGAACCACGGCACCCTCCGAGTAGCCCACTTGCAAGTCTTGCGATATGCCTGGGGTGGGGCAGTGCAGCTTAACGGGGAGGAGGCGAGGATACACAAGCCCTGGGGTGTGTGTTTAGCCACGTTCGACTCCCCATTTCCAATCCAACACCGGGAACCCCGCTAAGGCTTTCTTTCCCCAAGTTACAAGAGACGACACGGAGTAGTGCTGCCGCCTTGTGGCGCACTGCCGGAACAACCTTACAAGCTGTGCCGAAGGGATCCTATCATTCACAAAGCCTGGGGCCTGCGGCTTTGCTAACACAACCCTGCCCTCAAGAAATATCCTGGGCTAGGTAACGTGAAACGAATTCAAATCAGGCCCTACTCTCAGGCAGAATCCTTTCAAGACCTCAGCGGTACTCACCCGCGTTTTAGAAAACAGCACATTCAAATGAAAAGATGCTCAGGATCAGTCATGATTAGAGCGTGCAAAGGAAGCCAGACGAGGTGTTCCCTGGCTGCAGTCCTCACAAACCCTAAAAGCGTACGTGCTCAAGAGGGCATGCCAAACAGAAAAGCCGACTATTGCTGTGGCTGGGATTGTAAATTGGTAACAGCCGGTACGAAGATCAGTAGGCAAGTTCCTTACCAGACTAAACACCGGAGGTACCACGAGATTCGGCAACCCCGCTGCAGGTCGTATAACCAGACACTAGCATCATTGGAAGGAAGCACTTGCACCCCAGCAGTCGTTGTGGTACCCTTTACCACAGCCAAGACACGCAAACGAACGAAATGTCCAGCGAGGGGTGAATGGAGAAAGGTGTCCTTCTACCTACACTCCCTCGACTACCACTCGTCCACAGAACCAAAGGAACTCATACTATTTGCAGCAGCATGGGTGGAGCAGTAGATGAGCTCACTAATTCTGGTAAATTAGAGGCAGCAAGACACATGTCGCAGGATATCTCTTATATGTGCAGTCTAAACAGGGATACAAGGGAAGCAGCATACAAAGGAAACACAGGTTCACAGAGGGAAGAAAGAAGCGTGGAGTTCCCAGAGGGGGAAATTGGAGACCGAGGAAGGCTGAAGTGGGAGGTTGGGATTCACAGAAACACACTTAACGTATCAGAAAGTGCTCCTCAACGGCGACCCACCCGGAAGCACTGGGAACGCTGCAAAACATTCCTCAATCAACTAACAGGGCAAAGAATCCAAAACCCTACGGGTACAGCTACGTTTATAATTGCACCAAGCGGCTGCAGAACTCAAACACACACAACACTGTATATAAACTCTGCTGAGAGGGAAAAGGACTGTTCAACGACAAGCCAAGGAAGAGGTTAAGAAACGCCTAGTCTGTCACCTCAGACCTCTGTGACGTCGGCTGGTGTCACACCCCTGGAGCCTCAGCAGGCCTGGGTCCCACGGCTGGAGTATACTGCTGCTGAGGGAGCAAGGGAGGAGGACGTGCCACCTGACCAGCGGCCCCTCGGACCTCTACTGCCTATTCTCCCCTGCGTGGTACCACAATGTCCCGATCCAACCTGTCCCTCCTACAGGTAAGCAAAGCCTGGTGTACCCACATGATGGTGGAGCAGCTGAGCGGGAAGAGCTGTGAAGAAAGCGGATCTCCACGGCTCCTGCTAGGCAGGTTCCCACCTCCGGCACACTTCCTTGGAGTCGCCCCACCTGCGAACTACGGCACCCTCCGAGTTGCCCACTTGCAAGTCTCGCGATATGCCTGGGGTGGGGCAGTGCAGCTTAACGGGGAGGAGGCGAGGATACACAAGCCCTGGGGTGTGTGTTTAGCCACGTTCGACTCCCCATTTCCAATCCAACACCGGGAACCCCGCTAAGGCTTTTTTTCCCCAAGTTACCAGAGACGACACGGAGCAGTGCTGCCGCCTTGTGGCACACTGCCGTAACAACCTTACAAACTATGCCGAAGGGCTCCTATCATTCACAACGCCTGGGGCCTGCGGCTTTGCAAACACAACCCTGCCCTCAAGAAATATCCTGGGCTAGGGAACCTGAAACGAATTCAAATCAGGCCCTACTCTCAGGCAGAATCCTTTCAAGACCTCAGTGGTACTCACCCGCGTTTTAGAAAACAGCACATTCAAATGAAAAGATGCTCAGGATCAGTCATGATTAGAGCATGCAAAGGAAGCCAGACGACGTGTTCCCTGGCTTCAGTCCTCACAAACCGTAAGAGTGTACGTGCTCAAGAGGGCATGCCAAACACAGAAGCCGACTATTGCAGTGGCTGGGATTGTAAATTGGTAACAGCCGATACGAAGATCAGTAGGCACGTTCCTTACCAGACTAAACACCGGAGGTAGCACGAAGTTCGGCAACCCCGCTGCAGGTCGTATAACCAGAGAATAGCATCATTCGATGGAAGCACTTGCACCCCAGCGGTCCTTGTGGTACCCTTTACCACAGCCAAGACACGCAAACGAACGAAATGTCCAGCGAGGGGTGAATGGAGAAAGGTGTTCTTCTACCTACACTCCCTCGACTACCACTCGTCCACAGAACCAAAAGAACTCATACTATTTGCAGCAGCATGGGTGGAGCAGTAGATGAGCTCACTAATTCTGGTAAATTAGAGGCAGCAAGACACATGTCGCAGGATATCTCTTATATGTGCAGTCTAAATAGGGATACAAAGGAAGCAGCATACAAAGGAAACACACGTTCACAGAGGGAAGAAAGAAGCGTGCAGTTCCCAGAGGGGGAAACTGGAGACCGGGGAAGGCTGAAGTGGGAGGTTGCGATTCACAAAAACACACTTAACGTATCAAAAAGTGCTCCTCAAGGGCGACCCACCCGGAAGCACAGGGAACGCTACAAAACATTCCTCAATCAACTAACAGGGCAAAGACTCCGAAACCCTACGGGTACAGCTACGTTTTTAATTGCACCAAGCGGCTGCAGAACTCAAACACACGCAACACTGTATATAAACTCTGCTGAGAGGGAAAAGGACTGTTCAACGACAAGCCAAGGAAGGGGTTAAGAAACGCCTAGTCTGTCACCTCAGGCCTCTGTGACGTCGGCTGGTGTCACACCCCTGGAGCCTCAGCAGGCCTGGGTCACACGGCTGGAGTATGCTGCTGCTGAGGGAGCAAGGGAGGAGGACGTGCCACCTGACCAGCGGCCCCTCGGACCTCTACTGCCCATTCTCCCCTGCGTGGTACCACAATCTCCCGATCCAACGTGGCCCTCCTACAGGTAAGCAAAGCCTGGTGTACCAACATGATGGTAGAGCAGCTGAGCGGGAAGAGCTGTGAAGAAACCGGATCTCCACGGCTCCTGCTAGGCAGGTCCCCACCTCCGGCCCACTTCCTTAGAGTCGCCCCGTCTGCGAACCACGGCACCCTCCGAGTAGCCCACTTGCAAGTCTCGCGATATGCCTGGGGTGGGAAAGTGCAGCTTAACGGGGAGGAGGCGAGGATACACAAGCCCTGGGGTGTGTGTTTAGCCACGTTCGACTCCCCATTTCCAATCCAACACCGGGAACCCCGCTAAGGCTTTCTTTCCCCAAGTTACCAGAGACGACACGGAGCAGTGCTGCCGCCTTGTGGCACTGCCGTAACAACCTTACAAACTGTGCCGAAGGGCTCCTATCATTCACAATGCCTATGGCCTGCGGCTTTGCAAACACAACCCTGCCCTCAAGAAATATCCTGGGCTAGGTAACCTGAAACGAATTCAAATCAGGCCCTACTCTCAGGCAGAATCCTTTCAAGACCTCAGTGGTACTCACCCGCGTTTTAGAAAACAGCACATTCAAATGAAGATGCTCAGGATCAGTCATGATTAGAGCGTGCAAAGGAAGCCAGACCAGGTGTTCCCCGGCTGCAGTCCTCACAAACCCTAAAAGAGTACGTGCTCAAGAGGGCATGCCAAACAGGGAAGCCGACTATTGCTGTGGCTGGGATTGTAAATTGGTAACAGCCGGTACGAAGATCAGTAGGCAAGTTCCTTACCAGACTAAACACCGAAGGTACCACGAGATTCGGCAACCCCGCTGCAGGTCGTATAACCAGACACTAGCATCATTGGAAGGAAGCACTTGCACCCCAGCGGTCGTTGTGGTACCCTTTACCAAAGCCAAGACACGCAAACGAACGAAATGTCCAGCGAGGGGTGAATGGAGAAAGGTGTTCTTCTACCTACACTCCCTCGACTACCACTCGTCCACAGAACCAAAGGAACTCATACTATTTGCAGCAGCATGGGTGGAGCAGTAGATGAGCTCACTAATTCTGGTAAATTAGAGGCAGCAAGACACATGTCGCAGGATATCTCTTATATGTGCAGTCTAAACAGGGATACAAAGGAAGCAGCATACAAAGGAAACACACGTTCACAGAGGGAAGAAAGAAGCGTGGAGTTCCCAGAGGGGGAAACTGGAGACCGGGGAAGGCTGAAGTGGGAGGTTGGCATTCACAGAAACACACTTAACGTATCAAAAAGTGCTCCTCAAGGGCGACCCACCCGGAAGCACAGGGAACGCTACAAAACATTCCTCAATCAACAGGGCAAAGACTCCGAAACCCTACGGGTACAGCTACGTTTATAACTGCACCAAGCGGCTGCAGAACTCAAACACACGCAACACTGTATATAAGCTCTGCTGAGAGGGAAAAGGACTGTTCAACGACAAGCCAAGGAAGGGGTTAAGAAACGCCTAGTCTGTCACCTCAGGCCTCTGTGACGTCGGCTGGTGTCACACCCCTGGAGCCTCAGCAGGCCTGGGTCACACGGCTGGAGTATGCTGCTGCTGAGGGAGCAAGGGAGGAGGACGTGCCACCTGACCAGCGGCCCCTCGGACCTCTACTGCCCATTCTCCCTGCGTGGTACCACAATGTCCCGATCCAACGTGGCCCTCCTACAGGTAAGCAAAGCCTGGTGTACCAACATGATGGTAGAGCAGCTGAGCGGGAAGAGCTGTGAAGAAACCGGATCTCCACGGCTCCTGCTAGGCAGGTCCCCACCTCCGGCCCACTTCCTTAGAGTCGCCCCGTCTGCGAACCACGGCACCCTCCGAGTAGCCCACTTGCAAGTCTCGCGATATGCCTGGGGTGGGAAAGTACAGCTTAACGGGGAGGAGGCGAGGATACACAAGCCCTGGGGTGTGTGTTTAGCCACGTTCGACTCCCCATTTCCAATCCAACACCGGGAACCCCGCTAAGGCTTTCTTTCCCCAAGTTACCAGAGACGACACGGAGCAGTGCTGCCGCCTTGTGGCGCACTGCCGTAACAACCTTACAAACTGTGCCGAAGGGCTCCTATCATTCACAAAGCCTGGGTCCTGCGGCTTTGCAAACACAACCCTGCCCTCAAGAAATATCCTGGGCTAGGTAACCTGAAACGAATTCAAATCAGGCCCTACTCTCAGGCAGAATCCTTTCAAGACCTCAGTGGTACTCACCCGCGTTTTAGAAAACAGCACATTCAAATGAAGATGCTCAGGATCAGTCATGATTAGAGCGTGCAAAGGAAGCCAGACCAGGTGTTCCCTGGCTGCAGTCCTCACAAACCCTAAAAGCGTACGTGCTCAAGAGGGCATGCCAAACAGAGAAGCCGACTATTGCTGTGGCTGGGATTGTAAATTGGTAACAGCCGGTACGAAGATCAGTAGGCAAGTTCCTTACCATACTAAACACTGGAGGTACCACGAGATTCGGCAACCCCGCTGCAGGTCGTATAACCAGACACTAGCATCATTGGAAGGAAGCACTTGCACCCCAGCGGTCGTTGTGGTACCCTTTACCACAGCGAACACACGGAAACGAACGAAATGTCCAGCGAGGGGTGAATGGAGAAAGGTGTTCTTCTACCTACACTCCCTCGACTACCACTCGTCCACAGAACCAAAGGAACTCATACTATTTGCAGCAGCATGGGTGGAGCAGTAGATGAGCTCACTAATTCTGGTAAATTAGAGGCAGCAAGACACATGTCGCAGACTATCTCTTATATGTGCAGTCTAAATAGGGATAGAAAGGAAGCAGCATACAAAGGAAACACACGTTCACAGAGGGAAGAAAGAAGCGTGGAGTTCCCAGAGGGGGAAACTGGAGACCGGGGAAGGCTGAAGTGGGAGGTTGGGATTCACAGAAACACACTTAACGTATCAAAAAGTGCTCCTCAAGGGCGACCCACCCGGAAGCACAGGGAACGCTACAAAACATTCCTCAATCAACTAACAGGGCAAAGACTCCGAAACCCTACGGGTACAGCTACGTTTTTAATTGCACCAAGCGGCTGCAGAACTCAAACACACGCAACACTGTATATAAACTCTGCTGAAAGGGAAAAGGACTGTTCAACGACAAGCCAAGGAAGGGGTTAAGAAACGCCTAGTCTGTCACCTCAGGCCTCTGTGACGTCGGCTGGTGTCACACCCCTGGAGCCTCAGCAGGCCTGGGTCACACGGCTGGAGTATGCTGCTGCTGAGGGAGCAAGGGAGGAGGACGTGCCACCTGACCAGCGGGCCCTCGGACCTCTACATCCCATTCTCCCCTGCGTGGTACCACAATCTCCCGATCCAACGTGGCCCTCCTACAGGTAAGCAAAGCCTGGTGTACCCACATGATGGTAGAGCAGCTGAGCGGGAAGAGCTGTGAAGAAACCGGATCTCCACGGCTCCTGCTAGGCAGGTCCCCACCTCCGGCCCACGTCCTTAGAGTCGCCCCGTCTGCGAACCACGGCACCCTCCGAGTAGCCCACTTGCAAGTCTTGCGATATGCCTGGGGTGGGGCAGTGCAGCTTAACGGGGAGGAGGCGAGGATACACAAGCCCTGGGGTGTGTGTTTAGCCACGTTCGACTCCCCATTTCCAATCCAACACCGGGAACCCCGCTAAGGCTTTCTTTCCCCAAGTTACAAGAGACGACACGGAGTAGTGCTGCCGCCTTGTGGCGCACTGCCGGAACAACCTTACAAGCTGTGCCGAAGGGATCCTATCATTCACAAAGCCTGGGGCCTGCGGCTTTGCTAACACAACCCTGCCCTCAAGAAATATCCTGGGCTAGGTAACGTGAAACGAATTCAAATCAGGCCCTACTCTCAGGCAGAATCCTTTCAAGACCTCAGCGGTACTCACCCGCGTTTTAGAAAACAGCACATTCAAATGAAAAGATGCTCAGGATCAGTCATGATTAGAGCGTGCAAAGGAAGCCAGACGAGGTGTTCCCTGGCTGCAGTCCTCACAAACCCTAAAAGCGTACGTGCTCAAGAGGGCATGCCAAACAGAAAAGCCGACTATTGCTGTGGCTGGGATTGTAAATTGGTAACAGCCGGTACGAAGATCAGTAGGCAAGTTCCTTACCAGACTAAACACCGGAGGTACCACGAGATTCGGCAACCCCGCTGCAGGTCGTATAACCAGACACTAGCATCATTGGAAGGAAGCACTTGCACCCCAGCAGTCGTTGTGGTACCCTTTACCACAGCCAAGACACGCAAACGAACGAAATGTCCAGCGAGGGGTGAATGGAGAAAGGTGTCCTTCTACCTACACTCCCTCGACTACCACTCGTCCACAGAACCAAAGGAACTCATACTATTTGCAGCAGCATGGGTGGAGCAGTAGATGAGCTCACTAATTCTGGTAAATTAGAGGCAGCAAGACACATGTCGCAGGATATCTCTTATATGTGCAGTCTAAACAGGGATACAAGGGAAGCAGCATACAAAGGAAACACAGGTTCACAGAGGGAAGAAAGAAGCGTGGAGTTCCCAGAGGGGGAAATTGGAGACCGAGGAAGGCTGAAGTGGGAGGTTGGGATTCACAGAAACACACTTAACGTATCAGAAAGTGCTCCTCAAGGGCGACCCACCCGGAAGCACTGGGAACGCTGCAAAACATTCCTCAATCAACTAACAGGGCAAAGAATCCAAAACCCTACGGGTACAGCTACGTTTATAATTGCACCAAGCGGCTGCAGAACTCAAACACACACAACACTGTATATAAACTCTGCTGAGAGGGAAAAGGACTGTTCAACGACAAGCCAAGGAAGAGGTTAAGAAACGCCTAGTCTGTCACCTCAGACCTCTGTGACGTCGGCTGGTGTCACACCCCTGGAGCCTCAGCAGGCCTGGGTCCCACGGCTGGAGTATACTGCTGCTGAGGGAGCAAGGGAGGAGGACGTGCCACCTGACCAGCGGCCCCTCGGACCTCTACTGCCTATTCTCCCCTGCGTGGTACCACAATGTCCCGATCCAACCTGTCCCTCCTACAGGTAAGCAAAGCCTGGTGTACCCACATGATGGTGGAGCAGCTGAGCGGGAAGAGCTGTGAAGAAAGCGGATCTCCACGGCTCCTGCTAGGCAGGTTCCCACCTCCGGCACACTTCCTTGGAGTCGCCCCACCTGCGAACTACGGCACCCTCCGAGTTGCCCACTTGCAAGTCTCGCGATATGCCTGGGGTGGGGCAGTGCAGCTTAACGGGGAGGAGGCGAGGATACACAAGCCCTGGGGTGTGTGTTTAGCCACGTTCGACTCCCCATTTCCAATCCAACACCGGGAACCCCGCTAAGGCTTTTTTTCCCCAAGTTACCAGAGACGACACGGAGCAGTGCTGCCGCCTTGTGGCACACTGCCGTAACAACCTTACAAACTATGCCGAAGGGCTCCTATCATTCACAACGCCTGGGGCCTGCGGCTTTGCAAACACAACCCTGCCCTCAAGAAATATCCTGGGCTAGGGAACCTGAAACGAATTCAAATCAGGCCCTACTCTCAGGCAGAATCCTTTCAAGACCTCAGTGGTACTCACCCGCGTTTTAGAAAACAGCACATTCAAATGAAAAGATGCTCAGGATCAGTCATGATTAGAGCATGCAAAGGAAGCCAGACGACGTGTTCCCTGGCTTCAGTCCTCACAAACCGTAAGAGTGTACGTGCTCAAGAGGGCATGCCAAACACAGAAGCCGACTATTGCAGTGGCTGGGATTGTAAATTGGTAACAGCCGATACGAAGATCAGTAGGCACGTTCCTTACCAGACTAAACACCGGAGGTAGCACGAAGTTCGGCAACCCCGCTGCAGGTCGTATAACCAGAGAATAGCATCATTCGATGGAAGCACTTGCACCCCAGCGGTCCTTGTGGTACCCTTTACCACAGCCAAGACACGCAAACGAACGAAATGTCCAGCGAGGGGTGAATGGAGAAAGGTGTTCTTCTACCTACACTCCCTCGACTACCACTCGTCCACAGAACCAAAAGAACTCATACTATTTGCAGCAGCATGGGTGGAGCAGTAGATGAGCTCACTAATTCTGGTAAATTAGAGGCAGCAAGACACATGTCGCAGGATATCTCTTATATGTGCAGTCTAAATAGGGATACAAAGGAAGCAGCATACAAAGGAAACACACGTTCACAGAGGGAAGAAAGAAGCGTGGAGTTCCCAGAGGGGGAAACTGGAGACCGGGGAAGGCTGAAGTGGGAGGTTGCGATTCACAAAAACACACTTAACGTATCAAAAAGTGCTCCTCAAGGGCGACCCACCCGGAAGCACAGGGAACGCTACAAAACATTCCTCAATCAACTAACAGGGCAAAGACTCCGAAACCCTACGGGTACAGCTACGTTTTTAATTGCACCAAGCGGCTGCAGAACTCAAACACATGCAACACTGTATATAAACTCTGCTGAGAGGGAAAAGGACTGTTCAACGACAAGCCAAGGAAGGGGTTAAGAAACGCCTAGTCTGTCACCTCAGGCCTCTGTGACGTCGGCTGGTGTCACACCCCTGGAGCCTCAGCAGGCCTGGGTCACACGGCTGGAGTATGCTGCTGCTGAGGGAGCAAGGGAGGAGGACGTGCCACCTGACCAGCGGCCCCTCGGACCTCTACTGCCCATTCTCCCCTGCGTGGTACCACAATCTCCCGATCCAACGTGGCCCTCCTACAGGTAAGCAAAGCCTGGTGTACCAACATGATGGTAGAGCAGCTGAGCGGGAAGAGCTGTGAAGAAACCGGATCTCCACGGCTCCTGCTAGGCAGGTCCCCACCTCCGGCCCACTTCCTTAGAGTCGCCCCGTCTGCGAACCACGGCACCCTCCGAGTAGCCCACTTGCAAGTCTCGCGATATGCCTGGGGTGGGAAAGTGCAGCTTAACGGGGAGGAGGCGAGGATACACAAGCCCTGGGGTGTGTGTTTAGCCACGTTCGACTCCCCATTTCCAATCCAACACCGGGAACCCCGCTAAGGCTTTCTTTCCCCAAGTTACCAGAGACGACACGGAGCAGTGCTGCCGCCTTGTGGCACTGCCGTAACAACCTTACAAACTGTGCCGAAGGGCTCCTATCATTCACAATGCCTATGGCCTGCGGCTTTGCAAACACAACCCTGCCCTCAAGAAATATCCTGGGCTAGGTAACCTGAAACGAATTCAAATCAGGCCCTACTCTCAGGCAGAATCCTTTCAAGACCTCAGTGGTACTCACCCGCGTTTTAGAAAACAGCACATTCAAATGAAGATGCTCAGGATCAGTCATGATTAGAGCGTGCAAAGGAAGCCAGACCAGGTGTTCCCTGGCTGCAGTCCTCACAAACCCTAAAAGAGTACGTGCTCAAGAGGGCATGCCAAACAGGGAAGCCGACTATTGCTGTGGCTGGGATTGTAAATTGGTAACAGCCGGTACGAAGATCAGTAGGCAAGTTCCTTACCAGACTAAACACCGAAGGTACCACGAGATTCGGCAACCCCGCTGCAGGTCGTATAACCAGACACTAGCATCATTGGAAGGAAGCACTTGCACCCCAGCGGTCGTTGTGGTACCCTTTACCAAAGCCAAGACACGCAAACGAACGAAATGTCCAGCGAGGGGTGAATGGAGAAAGGTGTTCTTCTACCTACACTCCCTCGACTACCACTCGTCCACAGAACCAAAGGAACTCATACTATTTGCAGCAGCATGGGTGGAGCAGTAGATGAGCTCACTAATTCTGGTAAATTAGAGGCAGCAAGACACATGTCGCAGGATTTCTCTTATATGTGCAGTCTAAACAGGGATACAAAGGAAGCAGCATACAAAGGAAACACACGTTCACAGAGGGAAGAAAGAAGCGTGGAGTTCCCAGAGGGGGAAACTGGAGACCGGGGAAGGCTGAAGTGGGAGGTTGGCATTCACAGAAACACACTTAACGTATCAAAAAGTGCTCCTCAAGGGCGACCCACCCGGAAGCACAGGGAACGCTACAAAACATTCCTCAATCAACAGGGCAAAGACTCCGAAACCCTACGGGTACAGCTACGTTTATAACTGCACCAAGCGGCTGCAGAACTCAAACACACGCAACACTGTATATAAGCTCTGCTGAGAGGGAAAAGGACTGTTCAACGACAAGCCAAGGAAGGGGTTAAGAAACGCCTAGTCTGTCACCTCAGGCCTCTGTGACGTCGGCTGGTGTCACACCCCTGGAGCCTCAGCAGGCCTGGGTCACACGGCTGGAGTATGCTGCTGCTGAGGGAGCAAGGGAGGAGGACGTGCCACCTGACCAGCGGCCCCTCGGACCTCTACTGCCCATTCTCCCTGCGTGGTACCACAATGTCCCGATCCAACGTGGCCCTCCTACAGGTAAGCAAAGCCTGGTGTACCAACATGATGGTAGAGCAGCTGAGCGGGAAGAGCTGTGAAGAAACCGGATCTCCACGGCTCCTGCTAGGCAGGTCCCCACCTCCGGCCCACTTCCTTAGAGTCGCCCCGTCTGCGAACCACGGCACCCTCCGAGTAGCCCACTTGCAAGTCTCGCGATATGCCTGGGGTGGGAAAGTACAGCTTAACGGGGAGGAGGCGAGGATACACAAGCCCTGGGGTGTGTGTTTAGCCACGTTCGACTCCCCATTTCCAATCCAACACCGGGAACCCCGCTAAGGCTTTCTTTCCCCAAGTTACCAGAGACGACACGGAGCAGTGCTGCCGCCTTGTGGCGCACTGCCGTAACAACCTTACAAACTGTGCCGAAGGGCTCCTATCATTCACAAAGCCTGGGTCCTGCGGCTTTGCAAACACAACCCTGCCCTCAAGAAATATCCTGGGCTAGGTAACCTGAAACGAATTCAAATCAGGCCCTACTCTCAGGCAGAATCCTTTCAAGACCTCAGTGGTACTCACCCGCGTTTTAGAAAACAGCACATTCAAATGAAGATGCTCAGGATCAGTCATGATTAGAGCGTGCAAAGGAAGCCAGACCAGGTGTTCCCTGGCTGCAGTCCTCACAAACCCTAAAAGCGTACGTGCTCAAGAGGGCATGCCAAACAGAGAAGCCGACTATTGCTGTGGCTGGGATTGTAAATTGGTAACAGCCGGTACGAAGATCAGTAGGCAAGTTCCTTACCATACTAAACACTGGAGGTACCACGAGATTCGGCAACCCCGCTGCAGGTCGTATAACCAGACACTAGCATCATTGGAAGGAAGCACTTGCACCCCAGCGGTCGTTGTGGTACCCTTTACCACAGCGAACACACGGAAACGAACGAAATGTCCAGCGAGGGGTGAATGGAGAAAGGTGTTCTTCTACCTACACTCCCTCGACTACCACTCGTCCACAGAACCAAAGGAACTCATACTATTTGCAGCAGCATGGGTGGAGCAGTAGATGAGCTCACTAATTCTGCTAAATTAGAGGCAGCAAGACACATGTCGCAGACTATCTCTTATATGTGCAGTCTAAATAGGGATAGAAAGGAAGCAGCATACAAAGGAAACACACGTTCACAGAGGGAAGAAAGAAGCGTGGAGTTCCCAGAGGGGGAAACTGGAGACCGGGGAAGGCTGAAGTGGGAGGTTGGGATTCACAGAAACACACTTAACGTATCAAAAAGTGCTCCTCAAGGGCGACCCACCCGGAAGCACAGGGAACGCTACAAAACATTCCTCAATCAACTAACAGGGCAAAGACTCCGAAACCCTACGGGTACAGCTACGTTTTTAATTGCACCAAGCGGCTGCAGAACTCAAACACACGCAACACTGTATATAAACTCTGCTGAAAGGGAAAAGGACTGTTCAACGACAAGCCAAGGAAGGGGTTAAGAAACGCCTAGTCTGTCAGCTCAGGCCTCTGTGACGTCGGCTGGTGTCACACCCCTGGAGCCTCAGCAGGCCTGGGTCACACGGCTGGAGTATGCTGCTGCTGAGGGAGCAAGGGAGGAGGACGTGCCACCTGACCAGCGGGCCCTCGGACCTCTACATCCCATTCTCCCCTGCGTGGTACCACAATCTCCCGATCCAACGTGGCCCTCCTACAGGTAAGCAAAGCCTGGTGTACCCACATGATGGTAGAGCAGCTGAGCGGGAAGAGCTGTGAAGAAACCGGATCTCCACGGCTCCTGCTAGGCAGGTCCCCACCTCCGGCCCACGTCCTTAGAGTCGCCCCGTCTGCGAACCACGGCACCCTCCGAGTAGCCCACTTGCAAGTCTTGCGATATGCCTGGGGTGGGAAAGTGCAGCTTAACGGGGAGGAGGCGAGGATACACAAGCCCTGGGGTGTGTGTTTAGCCACGTTCGACTCCCCATTTCCAATCCAACACCGGGAACCCCGCTAAGGCTTTCTTTCCCCAAGTTACAAGAGACGACACGGAGTAGTGCTGCCGCCTTGTGGCGCACTGCCGGAACAACCTTACAAGCTGTGCCGAAGGGATCCTATCATTCACAAAGCCTGGGGCCTGCGGCTTTGCTAACACAACCCTGCCCTCAAGAAATATCCTGGGCTAGGTAACGTGAAACGAATTCAAATCAGGCCCTACTCTCAGGCAGAATCCTTTCAAGACCTCAGTGGTACTCACCCGCGTTTTAGAAAACAGCACATTCAAATGAAAAGATGCTCAGGATCAGTCATGATTAGAGCGTGCAAAGGAAGCCAGACGAGGTGTTCCCTGGCTGCAGTCCTCACAAACCCTAAAAGCGTACGTGCTCAAGAGGGCATGCCAAACAGAAAAGCCGACTATTGCTGTGGCTGGGATTGTAAATTGGTAACAGCCGGTACGAAGATCAGTAGGCAAGTTCCTTACCAGACTAAACACCGGAGGTACCACGAGATTCGGCAACCCCGCTGCAGGTCGTATAACCAGACACTAGCATCATTGGAAGGAAGCACTTGCACCCCAGCAGTCGTTGTGGTACCCTTTACCACAGCCAAGACACGCAAACGAACGAAATGTCCAGCGAGGGGTGAATGGAGAAAGGTGTCCTTCTACCTACACTCCCTCGACTACCACTCGTCCACAGAACCAAAGGAACTCATACTATTTGCAGCAGCATGGGTGGAGCAGTAGATGAGCTCACTAATTCTGGTAAATTAGAGGCAGCAAGACACATGTCGCAGGATATCTCTTATATGTGCAGTCTAAACAGGGATACAAGGGAAGCAGCATACAAAGGAAACACAGGTTCACAGAGGGAAGAAAGAAGCGTGGAGTTCCCAGAGGGGGAAATTGGAGACCGAGGAAGGCTGAAGTGGGAGGTTGGGATTCACAGAAACACACTTAACGTATCAGAAAGTGCTCCTCAAGGGCGACCCACCCGGAAGCACTGGGAACGCTGCAAAACATTCCTCAATCAACTAACAGGGCAAAGAATCCAAAACCCTACGGGTACAGCTACGTTTATAATTGCACCAAGCGGCTGCAGAACTCAAACACACACAACACTGTATATAAACTCTGCTGAGAGGGAAAAGGACTGTTCAACGACAAGCCAAGGAAGGGGTTAAGAAACGCCTAGTCTGTCACCTCAGACCTCTGTGACGTCGGCTGGTGTCACACCCCTGGAGCCTCAGCAGGCCTGGGTCCCACGGCTGGAGTATACTGCTGCTGAGGGAGCAAGGGAGGAGGACGTGCCACCTGACCAGCGGCCCCTCGGACCTCTACTGCCCATTCTCCCCTGCGTGGTACCACAATGTCCCGATCCAACCTGTCCCTCCTACAGGTAAGCAAAGCCTGGTGTACCCACATGATGGTGGAGCAGCTGAGCGGGAAGAGCTGTGAAGAAAGCGGATCTCCACGGCTCCTGCTAGGCAGGTTCCCACCTCCGGCACACTTCCTTGGAGTCGCCCCACCTGCGAACTACGGCACCCTCCGAGTTGCCCACTTGCAAGTCTCGCGATATGCCTGGGGTGGGGCAGTGCAGCTTAACGGGGAGGAGGCGAGGATACACAAGCCCTGGGGTGTGTGTTTAGCCACGTTCGACTCCCCATTTCCAATCCAACACCGGGAACCCCGCTAAGGCTTTTTTTCCCCATGTTACCAGAGACGACACGGAGCAGTGCTGCCGCCTTGTGGCACACTGCCGTAACAACCTTACAAACTATGCCGAAGGGCTCCTATCATTCACAACGCCTGGGGCCTGCGGCTTTGCAAACACAACCCTGCCCTCAAGAAATATCCTGGGCTAGGGAACCTGAAACGAATTCAAATCAGGCCCTACTCTCAGGCAGAATCCTTTCAAGACCTCAGTGGTACTCACCCGCGTTTTAGAAAACAGCACATTCAAATGAAAAGATGCTCAGGATCAGTCATGATTAGAGCATGCAAAGGAAGCCAGACGACGTGTTCCCTGGCTTCAGTCCTCACAAACCGTAAGAGTGTACGTGCTCAAGAGGGCATGCCAAACACAGAAGCCGACTATTGCAGTGGCTGGGATTGTAAATTGGTAACAGCCGATACGAAGATCAGTAGGCACGTTCCTTACCAGACTAAACACCGGAGGTAGCACGAAGTTCGGCAACCCCGCTGCAGGTCGTATAACCAGAGAATAGCATCATTCGATGGAAGCACTTGCACCCCAGCGGTCCTTGTGGTACCCTTTACCACAGCCAAGACACGCAAACGAACGAAATGTCCAGCGAGGGGTGAATGGAGAAAGGTGTTCTTCTACCTACACTCCCTCGACTACCACTCGTCCACAGAACCAAAAGAACTCATACTATTTGCAGCAGCATGGGTGGAGCAGTAGATGAGCTCACTAATTCTGGTAAATTAGAGGCAGCAAGACACATGTCGCAGGATATCTCTTATATGTGCAGTCTAAATAGGGATACAAAGGAAGCAGCATACAAAGGAAACACACGTTCACAGAGGGAAGAAAGAAGCGTGGAGTTCCCAGAGGGGGAAACTGGAGACCGGGGAAGGCTGAAGTGGGAGGTTGCGATTCACAAAAACACACTTAACGTATCAAAAAGTGCTCCTCAAGGGCGACCCACCCGGAAGCACAGGGAACGCTACAAAACATTCCTCAATCAACTAACAGGGCAAAGACTCCGAAACCCTACGGGTACAGCTACGTTTTTAATTGCACCAAGCGGCTGCAGAACTCAAACACATGCAACACTGTATATAAACTCTGCTGAGAGGGAAAAGGACTGTTCAACGACAAGCCAAGGAAGGGGTTAAGAAACGCCTAGTCTGTCACCTCAGGCCTCTGTGACGTCGGCTGGTGTCACACCCCTGGAGCCTCAGCAGGCCTGGGTCACACGGCTGGAGTATGCTGCTGCTGAGGGAGCAAGGGAGGAGGACGTGCCACCTGACCAGCGGCCCCTCGGACCTCTACTGCCCATTCTCCCCTGCGTGGTACCACAATCTCCCGATCCAACGTGGCCCTCCTACAGGTAAGCAAAGCCTGGTGTACCAACATGATGGTAGAGCAGCTGAGCGGGAAGAGCTGTGAAGAAACCGGATCTCCACGGCTCCTGCTAGGCAGGTCCCCACCTCCGGCCCACTTCCTTAGAGTCGCCCCGTCTGCGAACCACGGCACCCTCCGAGTAGCCCACTTGCAAGTCTCGCGATATGCCTGGGGTGGGAAAGTGCAGCTTAACGGGGAGGAGGCGAGGATACACAAGCCCTGGGGTGTGTGTTTAGCCACGTTCGACTCCCCATTTCCAATCCAACACCGGGAACCCCGCTAAGGCTTTCTTTCCCCAAGTTACAAGAGACGACACGGAGTAGTGCTGCCGCCTTGTGGCGCACTGCCGGAACAACCTTACAAGCTGTGCCGAAGGGATCCTATCATTCACAAAGCCTGGGGCCTGCGGCTTTGCTAACACAACCCTGCCCTCACGAAATATCCTGGGCTAGGTAACCTGAAACGAATTCAAATCAGGCCCTACTCTCAGGCAGAATCCTTTCAAGACCTCAGTGGTACTCACCCGCGTTTTAGAAAACAGCACATTCAAATGAAAAGATGCTCAGGATCAGTCATGATTAGAGCGTGCAAAGGAAGCCAGACGACGTGTTCCCTGGCTTCAGTCCTCACAAACCCTAAGAGTGTACGTGCTCAAGAGGGCATGCCAAACAGAGAAGCCGACTATTGCAGTGGCTGGGATTGTAAATTGGTAACAGCCGATACGAAGATCAGTAGGCACGTTCCTTACCAGACTAAACACCGGAGATAGCACGAGGTTCGGCAACCCCGCTGCAGGTCGTATAACCACATACTAGCATCATTCGAAGGAAGCACTTGCACCCCAGCGGTCGTTGTGGTACCCTTTACCACAGCCAAGACACGCAAACGAACGAAATGTCCAGCGAGGGGTGAATGGAGAAAGGTGTTCTTCTACCTACACTCCCTCGACTACCACTCGTCCACAGAACCAAAGGAACTCATACTATTTGCAGCAGCATGGGTGGAGCAGTAGATGAGCTCACTAATTCTGGTAAATTAGAGGCAGCAAGACACATGTCGCAGGATATCTCTTGTATGTGCAGTCTAAACAGGGATACAAAAGAAGCAGCATACAAAGGAAACACAGGTTCACAAAGGGAAGAAAGAAGCGTGGAGTTCCCAGAGGGGGAAACTGGAGACCGGGGAAGGGTGAAGTGGGAGGTTGGCATTCACAGAAACACACTTAACGTATCACAAAGTGCTCCTCAAGGGCGACCCCCCGGAAGCACAGGGAACGCTGCAAAACATTCCTCAATCAACTAACAGGGCAAAGAATCCGAAACCCTACGGGTACAGCTACGTTTATAACTGCACCAAACGGCTGCAGAACTCAAACACACGCAACACTGTATATAAGCTCTGCTGAGAGGGAAAAGGACTGTTCAACGACAAGCCAAGGAAGGGGTTAAGAAACGCCTAGTCTGTCACCTCAGGCCTCTGTGACGTCGGCTGGTCTCACACCCCTGGAGCCTCAGCAGGCCTGGGTCCCACGGCTGGAGTATGCTGCTGCTGAGGGAGCAAGGGAGGAGGACGTGCCACCTGACCAGCGGCCCCTCGGACCTCTACTGCCCATTCTCCCCTGCGTGGTACCACAATGTCCCGATCCAACGTGGCCCTCCTACAGGTAAGCAAAGCCTGGTGTACCCACATGATGGTGGAGCAGCTGAGCGGGAAGAGCTGTGAAGAAACCGAATCTCCACGGCTCCTGCTAGGCAGGTTCCCACCTCCGGCACACTTCCTTGGAGTCGCCCCACCTGCGAACCACGGCACCCTCCGAGTAGCCCACTTGCAAGTCTCGCGATATGCCTGGGGTGGGGCAGTGCTGCTTAACGGGGAGGAGGCGAGGATACACAAGCCCTGGGGTGTGTGTTTAGCCACGTTCGACTCCCCATTTCCAATCCAACACCGGGAACCCCGCTAAGGCTTTCTTTCCCCAAGTTACCAGAGAAGACACGGAGCAGTGCTGCCGCCTTGTGGCACACTGCCGTAACAACCTTACAAACTATGCCGAAGGGCTCCTATCATTAACAACGCCTGGGGCCTGCGGCTTTGCAAACACAACCCTGCCCTCAAGAAATATCCTGGGCTAGGGAACCTGAAACGAATTCAAATCAGGCCCTACTCTCAGGCAGAATCCTTTCAAGACCTCAGTGGTACTCACCCGCGTTTTAGAAAACAGCACATTCAAATGAAAAGATGCTCACGATCAGTCATGATTAGAGCGTGCAAAGGAAGCCAGACGACGTGTTCCCTGGCTTCAGTCCTCACAAACCGTAAGAGTGTACGTGCTCAAGAGGGCATGCCAAACACAGAAGCCGACTATTGCAGTGGCTGGGATTGTAAATTGGTAACAGCCGATACGAAGATCAGTAGGCACGTTCCTTACCAGACTAAACACCGGAGGTAGCACGAAGTTCGGCAACCCCGCTGCAGGTCGTATAACCAGAGACTAGCATCATTCGATGGAAGCACTTGCACCCCAGCGTTCCTTGTGGTACCCTTTACCACAGCCAAGACACGCAAACGAACGAAATGTCCAGCGAGGGGTGAATGGAGAAAGGTGTTCTTCTACCTACACTCCCTCGACTACCACTCGTCCACAGAACCAAAGGAACTCATACTATTTGCAGCAGCATGGGTGGAGCAGATGAGCTCACTAATTCTGGTAAATTAGAGGCAGCAAGACACATGTCGCAGGATATCTCTTGTATGTGCAGTCTAAACAGGGATACAAAGGAAGCAGCATACAAAGGAAACACACGTTCACAGAGGGAAGAAAGAAGCGTGGAGTTCCCAGAGGGGGAAACTGGAGACCGGGGAAGGCTGAAGTGGGAGGTTGGGATTCACAGAAACACACTTAACGTATCACAAAGTGCTCCTCAAGGGCGACCCACCCGGAAGCACAGGGAACGCTACAAAACATTCCTCAATCAACAGGGCAAAGACTCCGAAACCCTACGGGTACAGCTACGTTTTTAATTGCACCAAGCGGCTGCAGAACTCAAACACACGCAACACTGTATATAAACTCTGCTGAGAGGGAAAAGGACTGTTCAACGACAAGCCAAGGAAGGGGTTAAGAAACGCCTAGTCTGTCACCTCAGGCCTCTGTGACGTCGGCTGGTGTCACACCCCTGGAGCCTCAGCAGGCCTGGGTCCCACGGCTGGAGTATGCTGCTGCTGAGGGAGCAAGGGAGGAGGACGTGCCACCTGACCAGCGGCCCCTCGGACCTCTACTGCCCATTCTCCCCTGCGTGGTACCACAATGTCCCGATCCAACGTGGCCCTCCTACAGGTAAGCAAAGCCTGGTGTACCCACATGATGGTGGAGCAGCTGAGCGGGAAGAGCTGTGAAGAAAGCGGATCTCCACGGCTCCTGCTAGGCAGGTCCCCACCTCCGGCCCACTTCCTTAGAGTCGCCCCGTCTGCGAACCACGGCACCCTCCGAGTAGCCCACTTGCAAGTCTCGCGATATGCCTGAGGTGGGGCAGTGCAGCTTAACGGGGAGGAGGCGAGGATACACAAGCCCTGGGGTGTGTGTTTAGCCACGTTCGACTCCCCATTTCCAATCCAACACCGGGAACCCCGCTAAGGCTTTCTTTCCCCAAGTTACCAGAGACGACACGGAGCAGTGCTGCCGCCTTGTGGCACTGCCGTAACAACCTTACAAACTGTGCCGAAGGGCTCCTATCATTCACAATGCCTATGGCCTGCGGCTTTGCAAACACAACCCTGCCCTCAAGAAATATCCTGGGCTAGGGAACCTGAAACGAATTCAAATCAGGCCCTACTCTCAGGCAGAATCCTTTCAAGACCTCAGTGGTACTCACCCGCGTTTTAGAAAACAGCACATTCAAATGAAGATGCTCAGGATCAGTCATGATTAGAGCGTGCAAAGGAAGCCAGACCAGGTGTTCCCTGGCTGCAGTCCTCACAAACCCTAAAAGAGTACGTGCTCAAGAGGGCATGCCAAACAGGGAAGCCGACTATTGCTGTGGCTGGGATTGTAAATTGGTAACAGCCGGTACGAAGATCAGTAGGCAAGTTCCTTACCAGACTAAACACCGAAGGTACCACGAGATTCGGCAACCCCGCTGCAGATCGTATAACCAGACACTAGCATCATTGGAAGGAAGCACTTGCACCCCAGCGGTCGTTGTGGTACCCTTTACCAAAGCCAAGACACGCAAACGAACGAAATGTCCAGCGAGGGGTGAATGGAGAAAGGTGTTCTTCTACCTACACTCCCTCGACTACCACTCGTCCACAGAACCAAAGGAACTCATACTATTTGCAGCAGCATGGGTGGAGCAGTAGATGAGCTCACTAATTCTGGTAAATTAGAGGCAGCAAGACACATGTCGCAGGATATCTCTTATATGTGCAGTCTAAACAGGGATACAAAGGAAGCAGCATACAAAGGAAACACACGTTCACAGAGGGAAGAAAGAAGCGTGGAGTTCCCAGAGGGGGAAACTGGAGACCGGGGAAGGCTGAAGTGGGAGGTTGGCATTCACAGAAACACACTTAACGTATCAAAAAGTGCTCCTCAAGGCCGACCCACCCGGAAGCACAGGGAACGCTACAAAACATTCCTCAATCAACAGGGCAAAGACTCCGAAACCCTACGGGTACAGCTACGTTTATAACTGCACCAAGCGGCTGCAGAACTCAAACACACGCAACACTGTATATAAGCTCTGCTGAGAGGGAAAAGGACTGTTCAACGACAAGCCAAGGAAGGGGTTAAGAAACGCCTAGTCTGTCACCTCAGGCCTCTGTGACGTCGGCTGGTGTCACACCCCTGGAGCCTCAGCAGGCCTGGGTCACACGGCTGGAGTATGCTGCTGCTGAGGGAGCAAGGGTGGAGGACGTGCCACCTGACCAGCGGCCCCTCGGACCTCTACTGCCCATTCTCCCTGCGTGGTACCACAATGTCCCGATCCAACGTGGCCCTCCTACAGGTAACCAAAGCCTGGTGTACCAACATGATGGTAGAGCAGCTGAGCGGGAAGAGCTGTGAAGAAACCGGATCTCCACGGCTCCTGCTAGGCAGGTCCCCACCTCCGGCCCACTTCCTTAGAGTCGCCCCGTCTGCGAACCACGGCACCCTCCGAGTAGCCCACTTGCAAGTCTCGCGATATGCCTGGGGTGGGGCAGTGCAGCTTAACGGGGAGGAGGCGAGGATACACAAGCCCTGGGGTGTGTGTTTAGCCACGTTCGACTCCCCATTTCCAATCCAACACCGGGAACCCCGCTAAGGCTTTCTTTCCCCAAGTTACCAGACACGACACGGAGCAGTGCTGCCGCCTTGTGGCGCACTTCCGTAACAACCTTACAAACTGTGCCGAAGGGATCCTATCATTCACAAAGCCTGGGGCCTGCGGCTTTGCAAACACAACCCTGCCCTCAAGAAATATCCTGGGCTAGGGAACCTGAAACGAATTCAAATCAGGCCCTACTCTCAGGCAGAATCCTTTCAAGGCCTCAGTGGTACTCACCCGCGTTTTAGAAAACAGCACATTCAAATGAAAACATGCTCAGGATCAGTCATGATTAGAGCGTGCAGAGGAAACCAGACGAGGTGTTCCCTGGCTGCAGTCCTCACAAACCCTAAAAGCGTACGTGCTCAAGAGGGCATGCCAAACAGAAAAGCCGACTATTGCAGTGGCTGGGATTGTAAATTGGTAACAGCCGATACGAAGATCAGTAGGCACGTTCCTTACCAGACTAAACCCCGGAGGTAGCACGAGGTTCGGCAACCCCGCTGCAGGTCGTATAACCAGAGACTAGCATCATTCGAAGGAAGCACTTGCACCCCAGCGGTCGTTGTGGTACCCTTTACCACAGCCAACACACGGAAACGAACGAAATGTCCAGCGAGGGGTGAATGGAGAAAGGTGTTCTTCTACCTACACTCCCTCGACTACCACTCGTCCACAGAACCAAAAGAACTCATACTATTTGCAGCAGCATGGGTGGAGCAGTAGATGAGCTCACTAATTCTGGTAAATTAGAGGCAGCAAGACACATGTCGCAGGATATCTCTTATATGTGCAGTCTAAATAGGGATACAAAGGAAGCAGCATACAAAGGAAACACACGTTCACAGAGGGAAGAAAGAAGCGTGGAGTTCCCAGAGGGGGAAACTGGAGACCGGGGAAGGCTGAAGTGGGAGGTTGGGATTCACAGAAACACACTTAACGTATCACAAAGTGCTCCTCAAGGGCGACCCACCCGGAAGCACAGGGAACGCTACAAAACATTCCTCAATCAACTAACAGGGCAAAGACTCCGAAACCCTACGGGTACAGCTACGTTTTTAATTGCACCAAGCGGCTGCAGAACTCAAACACACGCAACACTGTATATAAACTCTGCTGAGAGGGAAAAGGACTGTTCAACGACAAGCCAAGGAAGGGGTTAAGAAACGCCTAGTCTGTCACCTCAGGCCTCTGTGACGTCGGCTGGTGTCACACCCCTGGAGCCTCAGCAGGCCTGGGTCCCACGGCTGGAGTATGCTGCTGCTGAGGGAACAAGGGAGGAGGACGTGCCACCTGACCAGCGGCCCCTCGGACCTCTACTGCCCATTCTCCCCTGCGTGGTACCACAATGTCCCGATCCAACGTGGCCCTCCTACAGGTAAGCAAAGCCTGGTGTACCCACATGATGGTAGAGCAGCTGAGCGGGAAGAGCTGTGAAGAAACCGGATCTCCACGGCTCCTGCTAGGCAGGCCCCCACCTCCGTCCCACTTCCTTAGAGTCGCCCCGTCTGCGAACCACGGCACCCTCCGAGTAGCCCACTTGCAAGTCTCGCGATATGCCTGGGGTGGGGCAGTGCAGCTTAACGGGGAGGAGGCGAGGATACACAAGCCCTGGGGTGTGTGTTTAGCCACGTTCGACTCCCCATTTCCAATCCAACACCGGGAACCCCGCTAAGGCTTTCTTTTCCCAAGTTACCAGAGACGACACGGAGCAGTGCTGCCGCCTTGTGGCGCACTGCCGAAACAACCTTACAAACTGTGCCGAAGGGATCCTATCATTCACAAAGCTTGGGGCCTGCGGCTTTGCAAACACAACCCTGCCCTCAAGAAATATCCTGGGCTAGGTAACCTGAAACGAATTCAAATCAGGCCCTACTCTCAGGCAGAATCCTTTCAAGACCTCAGTGGTACTCACCCGCGTTTTAGAAAACAGCACATTCAAATGAAAAGATGCTCAGGATCAGTCATGATTAGAGCGTGCAAAGGAAGCCAGACGAGGTGTTCCCTGGCTTCAGTCCTCACAAACCCTAAGAGTGTACGTGCTCAAGAGGGCATGCCAAACAGAGAAGCCGACTATTGCAGTGGCTGGGATTGTAAATTGGTAACAGCCGGTACGAAGATCAGTAGGCACGTTCCTTACCAGACTAAACACCGGAGGTAGCACGAGGTTCGGCAACCCTGCTGCAGGTCGTATAACCAGAGACTAGCATCATTTGAAGGAAGCACTTGCACCCCAGCGGTCGTTGTGGTACCCTTTACCACAGCCAACACACGGAAACGAACGAAATGTCCAGCGAGGGGTGAATGGAGAAAGGTGTTCTTCTACCTACACTCCCTCGACTACCACTCGTCCACAGAACCAAAGGAACTCATACTATTTGCAGCAGCATGGGTGGAGCAGTAGATGAGCTCACTAATTCTGGTAAATTAGAGGCAGCAAGACACATGTCGCACGATATCTCTTGTATGTGCAGTCTAAACAGGGATACAAAGGAAGCAGCATACAAAGGAAACACACGTTCACAGAGAGAAGAAAGAAGCGTGGAGTTCCCAGAGGGGGAAACTGGAGACCGGGGAAGGGTGAAGTGGGAGGTTGGGATTCACAGAAACACACTCAACGTATCAAAAAGTGCTCCTCAAGGGCGACCCACCCGGAAGCACAGGGAACGCTGCAAAACATTCCTCAATCAACTAACAGGGCAAAGAATCCGAAACCCTACGGGTACAGCTACGTTTATAACTGCACCAAGCGGCTGCAGAACTCAAACACACGCAACACTGTATATAAGCTCTGCTGAGAGGGAAAAGGACTGTTCAACGACAAGCCAAGGAAGGGGTTAAGAAACGCCTAATCTGTCACCTCAGGCCTCTGTGACGTCGGCTGGTGTCACACCCCTGGAGCCTCAGCAGGCCTGGGTCCCACGGCTGGAGTATGCTGCTGCTGAGGGAGCAAGGGAGGAGGACGTGCCAACTGACCAGTGGCCCCTCGGACCTCTACTGCCCATTCTCCCCTGCGTGGTACCACAATGTCCCGATCCAACGTGTCCCTCCTACAGGTAAGCAAAGCCTGGTGTACCCACATGATGGTGGAGCACCTGAGCGGGAAGAGCTGTGAAGAAAGCGGATCTCCACGGCTCCTGCTAGGCAGGTTCCCACCTCTGGCACACTTCCTTGGAGTCGCCCCACCTGCGAACCACGGCACCCTCCGAGTAGCCCACTTGCAAGTCTCGCGATATGCCTGGGGTGGGGCAGTGCAGCTTAACGGGGAGGAGGCGAGGATACACAAGCCCTGGGGTGTGTGTTTAGCCACGTTCGACTCCCCATTTCCAATCCAACACCGGGAACCCCGCTAAGGCTTTCTTTCCCCAAGTTACCAGAGACGACACGGAGCAGTGCTGCCGCCTTGTGGCACACTGCCGTAACAACCTTACAAACTATGCCGAAGGGATCCTATCATTCACAACGCCTGGGGCCTGCGGCTTTGCAAACACAACCCTGCCCTCAAGAAATATCCTGGGCTAGGGAACCTGAAACGAATTCAAATCAGGCCCTACTCTCAGGCAGAATCCTTTCAAGACCTCAGTGGTACTCACCCGCGTTTTAGAAAACAGCACATTCAAATGAAAAGATGCTCAGGATCAGTCATGATTAGAGCGTGCAAAGGAAGCCAGACGACGTGTTCCCTGGCTTCAGTCCTCACAAACCGTAAGAGTGTACGTGCTCAAGAGGGCATGCCAAACACAGAAGCCGACTATTGCAGTGGCTGGGATTGTAAATTGGTAACAGCCGATACGAAGATCAGTAGGCACGTTCCTTACCAGACTAAACACCGGAGGTAGCACGAAGTTCGGCAACCCCGCTGCAGGTCGTATAACCAGAGACTAGCATCATTCGATGGAAGCACTTGCACCCCAGCGGTCCTTGTGGTACCCTTTACCACAGCCAAGACACGCAAACGAACGAAATGTCCAGCGAGGGGTGAATGGAGAAAGGTGTTCTTCTACCTACACTCCCTCGACTACCACTCGTCCACAGAACCAAAAGAACTCATACTATTTGCAGCAGCATGGGTGGAGCAGTAGATGAGCTCACTAATTCTGGTAAATTAGAGGCAGCAAGACACATGTCGCAGGATATCTCTTATATGTGCAGTCTAAATAGGGATACAAAGGAAGCAGCATACAAAGGAAACACACGTTCACAGAGGGAAGAAAGAAGCGTGGAGTTCCCAGAGGGGGAAACTGGAGACCGGGGAAGGCTGAAGTGGGAGGTTGCGATTCACAAAAACACACTTAACGTATCAAAAAGTGCTCCTCAAGGGCGACCCACCCGGAAGCACAGGGAACGCTACAAAACATTCCTCAATCAACTAACAGGGCAAAGACTCCGAAACCCTACGGGTACAGCTACGTTTTTAATTGCACCAAGCGGCTGCAGAACTCAAACACATGCAACACTGTATATAAACTCTGCTGAGAGGGAAAAGGACTGTTCAACGACAAGCCAAGGAAGGGGTTAAGAAACGCCTAGTCTGTCACCTCAGGCCTCTGTGACGTCGGCTGGTGTCACACCCCTGGAGCCTCAGCAGGCCTGGGTCACACGGCTGGAGTATGCTGCTGCTGAGGGAGCAAGGGAGGAGGACGTGCCACCTGACCAGCGGCCCCTCGGACCTCTACTGCCCATTCTCCCCTGCGTGGTACCACAATCTCCCGATCCAACGTGGCCCTCCTACAGGTAAGCAAAGCCTGGTGTACCAACATGATGGTAGAGCAGCTGAGCGGGAAGAGCTGTGAAGAAACCGGATCTCCACGGCTCCTGCTAGGCAGGTCCCCACCTCCGGCCCACTTCCTTAGAGTCGCCCCGTCTGCGAACCACGGCACCCTCCGAGTAGCCCACTTGCAAGTCTCGCGATATGCCTGGGGTGGGAAAGTGCAGCTTAACGGGGAGGAGGCGAGGATACACAAGCCCTGGGGTGTGTGTTTAGCCACGTTCGACTCCCCATTTCCAATCCAACACCGGGAACCCCGCTAAGGCTTTCTTTCCCCAAGTTACAAGAGACGACACGGAGTAGTGCTGCCGCCTTGTGGCGCACTGCCGGAACAACCTTACAAGCTGTGCCGAAGGGATCCTATCATTCACAAAGCCTGGGGCCTGCGGCTTTGCTAACACAACCCTGCCCTCACGAAATATCCTGGGCTAGGTAACCTGAAACGAATTCAAATCAGGCCCTACTCTCAGGCAGAATCCTTTCAAGACCTCAGTGGTACTCACCCGCGTTTTAGAAAACAGCACATTCAAATGAAAAGATGCTCAGGATCAGTCATGATTAGAGCGTACAAAGGAAGCCAGACGACGTGTTCCCTGGCTTCAGTCCTCACAAACCCTAAGAGTGTACGTGCTCAAGAGGGCATGCCAAACAGAGAAGCCGACTATTGCAGTGGCTGGGATTGTAAATTGGTAACAGCCGATACGAAGATCAGTAGGCACGTTCCTTACCAGACTAAACACCGGAGGTAGCACGAGGTTCGGCAACCCCGCTGCAGGTCGTATAACCACATACTAGCATCATTCGAAGGAAGCACTTGCACCCCAGCGGTCGTTGTGGTACCCTTTACCACAGCCAAGACACGCAAACGAACGAAATGTCCAGCGAGGGGTGAATGGAGAAAGGTGTTCTTCTACCTACACTCCCTCGACTACCACTCGTCCACAGAACCAAAGGAACTCATACTATTTGCAGCAGCATGGGTGGAGCAGATGAGCTCACTAATTCTGGTAAATTAGAGGCAGCAAGACACATGTCGCAGGATATCTCTTGTATGTGCAGTCTAAACAGGGATACAAAGGAAGCAGCATACAAAGGAAACACACGTTCACAGAGGGAAGAAAGAAGCGTGGAGTTCCCAGAGGGGGAAACTGGAGACCGGGGAAGGCTGAAGTGGGAGGTTGGCATTCACAGAAACACACTTAACGTATCACAAAGTGCTCCTCAAGGGCGACCCACCCGAAAGCACAGGGAACGCTACAAAACATTCCTCAATCAACAGGGCAAAGACTCCGAAACCCTACGGGTACAGCTACGTTTTTAATTGCACCAAGCGGCTGCAGAACTCAAACACACGCAACACTGTATATAAACTCTGCTGAGAGGGAAAAGGACTGTTCAACGACAAGCCAAGGAAGGGGTTAAGAAACGCCTAGTCTGTCACCTCAGGCCTCTGTGACGTCGGCTGGTGTCACACCCCTGGAGCCTCAGCAGGCCTGGGTCCCACGGCTGGAGTATGCTGCTGCTGAGGGAGCAAGGGAGGAGGACGTGCCACCTGACCAGCGGCCCCTCGGACCTCTACTGCCCATTCTCCCCTGCGTGGTACCACAATGTCCCGATCCAACGTGGCCCTCCTACAGGTAAGCAAAGCCTGGTGTACCCACATGATGGTGGAGCAGCTGAGCGGGAAGAGCTGTGAAGAAAGCGGATCTCCACGGCTCCTGCTAGGCAGGTCCCCACCTCCGGCCCACTTCCTTAGAGTCGCCCCGTCTGCGAACCACGGCACCCTCCGAGTAGCCCACTTGCAAGTCTCGCGATATGCCTGAGGTGGGGCAGTGCAGCTTAACGGGGAGGAGGCGAGGATACACAAGCCCTGGGGTGTGTGTTTAGCCACGTTCGACTCCCCATTTCCAATCCAACACCGGGAACCCCGCTAAGGCTTTCTTTCCCCAAGTTACCAGAGACGACACGGAGCAGTGCTGCCGCCTTGTGGCACTGCCGTAACAACCTTACAAACTGTGCCGAAGGGCTCCTATCATTCACAATGCCTATGGCCTGCGGCTTTGCAAACACAACCCTGCCCTCAAGAAATATCCTGGGCTAGGGAACCTGAAACGAATTCAAATCAGGCCCTACTCTCAGGCAGAATCCTTTCAAGACCTCAGTGGTACTCACCCGCGTTTTAGAAAACAGCACATTCAAATGAAGATGCTCAGGATCAGTCATGATTAGAGCGTGCAAAGGAAGCCAGACCAGGTGTTCCCTGGCTGCAGTCCTCACAAACCCTAAAAGAGTACGTGCTCAAGAGGGCATGCCAAACAGGGAAGCCGACTATTGCTGTGGCTGGGATTGTAAATTGGTAACAGCCGGTACGAAGATCAGTAGGCAAGTTCCTTACCAGACTAAACACCGAAGGTACCACGAGATTCGGCAACCCCGCTGCAGATCGTATAACCAGACACTAGCATCATTGGAAGGAAGCACTTGCACCCCAGCGGTCGTTGTGGTACCCTTTACCAAAGCCAAGACACGCAAACGAACGAAATGTCCAGCGAGGGGTGAATGGAGAAAGGTGTTCTTCTACCTACACTCCCTCGACTACCACTCGTCCACAGAACCAAAGGAACTCATACTATTTGCAGCAGCATGGGTGGAGCAGTAGATGAGCTCACTAATTCTGGTAAATTAGAGGCAGCAAGACACATGTCGCAGGATATCTCTTATATGTGCAGTCTAAACAGGGATACAAAGGAAGCAGCATACAAAGGAAACACACGTTCACAGAGGGAAGAAAGAAGCGTGGAGTTCCCAGAGGGGGAAACTGGAGACCGGGGAAGGCTGAAGTGGGAGGTTGGCATTCACAGAAACACACTTAACGTATCAAAAAGTGCTCCTCAAGGGCGACCCACCCGGAAGCACAGGGAACGCTACAAAACATTCCTCAATCAACAGGGCAAAGACTCCGAAACCCTACGGGTACAGCTACGTTTATAACTGCACCAAGCGGCTGCAGAACTCAAACACACGCAACACTGTATATAAGCTCTGCTGAGAGGGAAAAGGACTGTTCAACGACAAGCCAAGGAAGGGGTTAAGAAACGCCTAGTCTGTCACCTCAGGCCTCTGTGACGTCGGCTGGTGTCACACCCCTGGAGCCTCAGCAGGCCTGGGTCACACGGCTGGAGTATGCTGCTGCTGAGGGAGCAAGGGTGGAGGACGTGCCACCTGACCAGCGGCCCCTCGGACCTCTACTGCCCATTCTCCCTGCGTGGTACCACAATGTCCCGATCCAACGTGGCCCTCCTACAGGTAACCAAAGCCTGGTGTACCAACATGATGGTAGAGCAGCTGAGCGGGAAGAGCTGTGAAGAAACCGGATCTCCACGGCTCCTGCTAGGCAGGTCCCCACCTCCGGCCCACTTCCTTAGAGTCGCCCCGTCTGCGAACCACGGCAACCTCCGAGTAGCCCACTTGCAAGTCTCGCGATATGCCTGGGGTGGGAAAATGCAGCTTAACGGGGAGGAGGCGAGGATACACAAGCCCTGGGGTGTGTGTTTAGCCACGTTCGACTCCCCATTTCCAATCCAACACCGGGAACCCCGCTAAGGCTTTCTTTCCCCAAGTTACCAGAGACGACACGGAGCAGTGCTGCCGCATGTGGCGCACTGCCGTAACAACCTTACAAACTGTGCCGAAGGGCTCCTATCATTCACAAAGCCTGGGTCCTGCGGCTTTGCAAACACAACCCTGCCCTCAAGAAATATCCTGGGTTAGGGAACCTGAAACGAATTCAAATCAGGCCCTACTCTCAGGCAGAATCCTTTCAAGACCTCAGTGGTACTCACCCGCGTTTTAGAAAACAGCACATTCAAATGAAGATGCTCAGGATCAGTCATGATTAGAGCGTGCAAAGGAAGCCAGACCAGGTGTTCCCTGGCTGCAGTCCTCACAAACCCTAAAAGCGTACGTGCTCAAGAGGGCATGCCAAACAGAGAAGCCGACTATTGCTGTGGCTGGGATTGTAAATTGGTAACAGCCGGTACGAAGATCAGTAGGCAAGTTCCTTACCATACTAAACACTGGAGGTACCACGAGATTCGGCAACCCCGCTGCAGGTCGTATAACCAGAGACTAGCATCATTGGAAGGAAGCACTTGCACCCCAGCGGTCGTTGTGGTACCCTTTACCACAGCGAACACACGGAAACGAACGAAATGTCCAGCGAGGGGTGAATGGAGAAAGGTGTTCTTCTACCTACACTCCCTCGACTACCACTCGTCCACAGAACCAAAGGAACTCATACTATTTGCAGCAGCATGGGTGGAGCAGATGAGCTCACTAATTCTGGTAAATTAGAGGCAGCAAGACACATGTCGCAGGATATCTCTTGTATGTGCAGTCTAAACAGGGATACAAAGGAAGCAGCATACAAAGGAAACACACGTTCACAGAGGGAAGAAAGAAGCGTGGAGTTCCCAGAGGGGGAAACTGGAGACCGGGGAAGGCTGAAGTGGGAGGTTGGCATTCACAGAAACACACTTAACGTATCAAAAAGTGCTCCTCAAGGGCGACCCACCCGGAAGCACAGGGAACACTACAAAACATTCCTCAATCAACTAACAGGGCAAAGAATCCGAAACCCTACGGGTACAGCTACGTTTTTAATTGCACCAAGCGGCTGCAGAACTCAAACACACGCAACACTGTATATAAACTCTGCTGAGAGGGAAAAGGACTGTTCAACGACAAGCCAAGGAAGGGGTTAAGAAACGCCTAGTCTGTCACCTCAGGCCTCTGTGACGTCGGCTGGTGTCACACCCCTGGAGCCTCAGCAGGCCTGGGTCCCACGGCTGGAGTATGCTGCTGCTGAGGGAGCAAGGGAGGAGGACGTGCCACCTGACCAGCGGCCCCTCGGACCTCTACTGCCCATTCTCCCCTGCGTGGTACCACAATGTCCCGATCCAACGTGGCCCTCCTACAGGTAAGCAAAGCCTGCTGTACACACATGATGGTGGAGCAGCTGAGCGGGAAGAGCTGTGAAGAAAGCGGATCTCCACGGCTCCTGCTAGGCAGGTCCCCACCTCCGGCCCACTTCCTTAGAGTCGCCCCGTCTGCGAACCACGGCACCCTCCGAGTAGCCCACTTGCAAGTCTCGCGATATGCCTGAGGTGGGGCAGTGCAGCTTAACGGGGAGGAGGCGAGGATACACAAGCCCTGGGGTGTGTGTTTAGCCACGTTCGACTCCCCATTTCCAATCCAACACCGGGAACCCCGCTAAGGCTTTCTTTCCCCAAGTTACCAGAGACGACACGGAGCAGTGCTGCCGCCTTGTGGCACTGCCGTAACAACCTTACAAACTGTGCCGAAGGGCTCCTATCATTCACAATGCCTATGGCCTGCGGCTTTGCAAACACAACCCTGCCCTCAAGAAATATCCTGGGCTAGGGAACCTGAAACGAATTCAAATCAGGCCCTACTCTCAGGCAGAATCCTTTCAAGACCTCAGTGGTACTCACCCGCGTTTTAGAAAACAGCACATTCAAATGAAAAGATGCTCAGGATCTGTCATGATTAAAGCCTGCAAAGGAAGCCAGACGAGGTGTTCCCTGGCTGCAGTCCTCGCAAACCCTAAAAGCGTATGTGCTCAAGAGGGCATGCCAAACAGAGAAGCCGACTATTGCTGTGTCTGGGATTGTAAATTGGTAACAGCCGGTGCGAAGATCAGTAGGCAAGTTCCTTACCAGACTAAACACCGGAGGTACCACGAGATTCGGCAACCCCGGTGCAGGTCGTATAACCAGAGACTAGCATCACTGGAAGGAAGCACTTGCACCCCAGCGGTCGTTGTGGTACCCTTTACCACAGCCAAGACACGCAAACGAACGAAATGTCCAGCGAGGGGTGAATGGAGAAAGGTGTTCTTCTACCTACACTCCCTCGACTACCACTCGTCCACAGAACCAAAGGAACTCATACTATTTGCAGCAGCATGGGTGGAGCAGTAGATGAGCTCACTAAATCTGGTAAATTAGAGGCATCAAGAAACACACATATCCCAGGATATCACTTATATGTGCAGTCTAAATACGGATACAAGGGCAGCAGCATACAAAGGAAACACAGATTTGCAAATGGAAAAAACAAGTGTGGATTTCCCAGTGGCGGAAATTGGGGATCAGGGAAGGATGATGTAGGAGGTTGGGATTAACAGAAACACACAAATGTATCAAAAAGTGTTCATCAAAGACGACCCTCCTGATAGCACAGAGAACTCTACTCAGCATTCTTCATTAACCTATCAGGGAAAATCATCCGAAATACTACAGGTACAGGTACATTTATAACTCCATCAAGTTGCTGTAGAACTCAAACAAACACAACGTTGTATATAATCTATGCTGCAATAGAGTATAAAGATTAAATTTTAAAGAAGAAAAAGCAAGTAATGCCTACTCTATTATCCTCAGGCCTCCGTGACCTGGGCTGTTGTCACATCCCTTGATCCTGTGCAGGCTTGTGTCGCAAGGTTGGACTGTGCTGGGGCCATCAAATGAGCCCCTTTGGGCCTGTAGTGCCCGGTCCCCTCTGATGGTACCTCATTTCCATGTCCAGGCTCTGCCTCTCACAGAGAAACTAAGCCTAGTGCACCCAAATGATGGTGGACCCTCTGGGAGGCAAGAATTATCAATTGTTGCCCAATCTCCACACCTCCTGGTGGTGGGGTTCCCATTCCAGCCTCTTTCTTTACAGTCGTCCCACCTATGTACCGTAGCCCTCTCAGCATAGCAGTTTGGCACGGGTTTGGATTTGTTTATGGTCTGTAGTTTAAGGGGGAAGGGGTAATGAGACACAAGCCCTTGGGTGTATGTTTGGGCAACTTCCACTCTAATTTCCAACTCAGGAGTTGGACTTTCTGTAACACTCTGGTTGCCTGGGTAACTAGAGTTGGTCTTAAAGAGGTCCTGTCCCCTTGTGGCCATTGCTGTTAATAATTACATTAAAACTGGTGCTTATGGGACTTCCCTGGTTGCACAGTGGTTAAGACACCAAGGTCCCAGTGCAGAGGGCCCAGTTTCGATCCCTGGTCGGGTAACTAGATCTCACGTGCATCCCTCAACTAAGAGTTTGCTTGCCACAACTTAGGAGCCCATGGGCCACAACTAAGGAGCCCATGAGCCGCAACTAAGGAGCCCTGGATCCGCAACTAAGGAGCCCATCTGCCGCAACTAAGTCCCAGCATAACCAAATAATTTTTTTTTTGTTTTTGCGGTATGCGGGCCTCTCACTGTTGTGGCGTCTCCCATTGCAGAGCACAGGCTCCGGACTTGCAGGCTCAGCGGCCATGGCTCATGGGCCCAGCCACTCCACGGCATGTGGGATCCTCCCGGACCGGGGCACGAACCCGTGTCCTCTGCATCGGCAGGCGGACTCTCAACCACTGCGCCACCAGGGAAGCCCCCAAATAAATTTAAAAAAAAAAGAAAAAGAAAAAATGCTGCTTATGAGCACTTAGTATTCATAAGGCCTGTCATGCTGTAAATGGTACCTGTCCTCAAGAAATGTTTGCTACTTAATGGAAAAATTATTCAAAACAGGACAGAGTTTTAAGAAGCCAATTTCAAGATGTAAATTTTACTCACACTTAAAAAAAAGCACATGAAATTATCACTAATTAGTATAGCTAATTAGTACAACAAGGTATCAAGTTGCACTAGTCAGAATGCTTATCCTCAAAACACCTACAAACAATAAATGCTGGATAGGGCTTAGAGTAAAAAACCCTCTCTTGCTGTTGGTGGGAATGTAAACCGCTAACAGCTACTATGGAGAACAGTGTGGAGGTTCTTTATAAAACTAAAAGTAGAGCTACCATATGATCCAGGATTCCACTCCTGAGTATATATCCAGAGAAAACCGTAAATCAAAAAGACATATGCAGCCCAAGTTCACTGCAGTACTATTTATGTTACCCACGATATGGAAGCAACCAAACTGATCACTGACAGATGAATAGATAAACAAGAAGTGGTTCATATATATAATGGAATATTACTCAGCCATAAAAAAGAATGAAATAATGCCATTTGCAGCAACATGGATGGACCTAGAGATGATCATACTAAGTAAAGTAAGTCAGACAGAGAATCACAAATATCATATGATATCACTTATGTTGGGAACCTATAAAAATGTTACAGGGACTTCCCTGGTGATCCAGTGGTTAAGAATCCACCTTCCAATGCAGGGGACGTAGGTTCAATCCATGGTCGGGGAACTAAAATCCCACATGCCACGAGGCAACTAAGCCCACTCAACACAACTACCAACCCTGTGTGCACCACAATGAAAGATCATGCGTGCCACAACTAAGACCCAATGCCACCAAAAATAAATAAATATTTTTAAAAATATTACAAATGTATTTATGTACAAAACATAAACAGACTCAGAGACTTCAGATATCCTTCAGGAAGAAAATTTTTAAAATCTAGTACAGATCATTAAATGTCAACCTGAAAAAATGATGCAATAATTTATATTGTAAAGGGTTTAATTTTCCTCAAATTAATCTATACCAGGCATTAGCAAACTAAACCTGCATATCACATCCAGCCTCCCAACTTATTTTGTAAATAAAATTTTATTGAATGACCAAAAAAACCCACAATGAGACATCATACCACACTTGTCAAAATGGCTATCATTCACAAGTCTACAAATAAATATTATTGAGAATATGGAGAAAATGGATCCTGAGTACACTGTTAGTAGGACTGTAAATTGGTACATCCACTATGAAAAAAATATGGAGACCTGAAAAAACTAAACGTAGAACTATCATATTAGTGAACAATTCCACAGCTGGGTATATGTTGAAAGAAATGAAAACACCAATTTGACAAGATACATGCACCCCAATGTTCACAGCAGCATTATTTACAATTGCCAAGATACGGAAGCGAACTAAATGTCCATCAACAGAAATGGATAAAGAAGATGTTGTATGTATACACAATAAACTATTACTCATCTATTAAAAAGAATCAAATTCTGACACATGCAACAACATGGATGGACCTAGAATGTATCATACCTAGTGAAATAAGTTAGAGAAAGACAAATACACTATGTTCTCATTTATATGTGGAATCTATGAAACACAAGAAAGAAATGTATATAACAAAATAGCAATAGACTCACAGACAACAAATTAGTGGTTACTAGTGGGGAGAGTGAAGGGGGGTGGGAAAGATAGTAGTTTGTTTTTGTTAATCCAATACCTCTATGTAGAAAATAAACAAGGATCTACTGTACAACACAGGGAAATATAGCCATTATTTTGTAATATCTTTAAGTGGAACATCATCTATAAATATATTAAATCCTTATGTTATACCCCGAGACTAATGTAATATTGTAAATCAACCATACTTCAATTTTTAAAATCCAGAGGGTGGCTGTGGATTAAAAAAAGATTATATACTGTGAACCAGAGCTTCATGTTAAATTTAAGACCATATACAGGATAAAATTGAATGACTGGAAAAAAGATATTCCATGCAAATGATACTTGCCTTACTAGTCTATCATCAGGAAAAAAAGACTTTACGTCAAACTTCTCAAAAAAACAAATGTTATCATATAATGATAAAGGGATTAATTCATCAAGAAATTATGACAATTATAAATATGTAAGTATCCAGCATTGGAGGTTCTAAACATATAAAGAAAATATTAACACACAGAAAGGTGAAAATGTGCAGAAATAAAATAATGGTAAGAAACATCAATACCCAACTTTCAACACTGTATAGATCAGACAGAATACCCATCAGCAAACACTGAACTTGAATACACACTTGATATCAAGTGAACCTAACAGACACATGCAGTACATTCCACTCAAAAGTAGCAAAATTTCCAGGGCTTCCCTGGTGGTGCAGTGGTTGAGAGACCACCCGCCGATGCAGGGTACACGGGTTCGTGCCCCTGCCAGGGAATATCCCACATGCTGAGGAGCGGCTGGGCCCATAAGCCATGGCTGCTGAGCCTGCGTGTCTGGAGCCTGTGCTCTGCAATAGGAGAGGCCACAAGAGTGAGAGGCCCGCGTACCGCAAAAATAAAATAAAATAATATAAATAAATTTTTTAAAAAGTAGCAAAATTTCCATTCTTCTAAGCACACGTAGAATATTTCCCATGATAGATCAAATGTTAAGCCACAAAACAAGTCTTCAAAAATCCAAGAAGACTGAAATCATATGAACTATCTTTTCTAACCACAATGCTATGAAACTGAAATTCAATATTAAGAATAATTGAGGGATTAGGAACCAAGACCGCAGAGTAGAAGGACGTGCTCTCATTCCTTCTTGCAAGAACACCAGAATCACAACTAGCTGCTGGACAATCATCAACAGGAAGACACTGGAACTCACCAAAAAAGATACCCCACATCCAAAGACAAAGGAGAAGCCACAATGAGATGGCAGGAGGGGTGCAATCACATGAAAATCAAATCGCATAACTGCTGGGTGGGTGACTCACACACTGGAGAACACTTATACCACAGAAGTCCACCCACTGGAGTGAAGGTTCTGAGCCCAACGTCAGGTTCCCAACCTGGGAGTCCGGCAACGGGAGGAGGAATTCCTAGAGAATCACACTTTGAAGGCTAGTCGGATTTTATTGCAGGACTTCGACAGGACTCGGGGAAACAGAGACTCCACTCTGGAGGGCACACACAAAGTTGTGTGCGCATCGGGACCCAGGGAAAGGAGCAGTGACCCCAGGGAAAACTGAACCAGAACTACCTGCTAGTATCAGAGGGTGTCCTGCAGAGGCAGGTGGTGGCTGTGGCTCACCATGGGGACAAGGACACTGGCAGCAGAAGTTCTGGGAAGTAATCCTTGGAGTGAGCCCTCCCTGAGTCCTCCATTAGCCCCATCAAAGAGCCCAGGTAGGCTCCAGTGTTGGGTCGCCTCAGGCCAAACAACCAACAGGGAGGGAACCCAGCCCAACCCATCAGCAGTCAAGCAGATTAAAGTTTTACTGAGATCTGCCCACCAGAGCAACAGTCAGCTCTACCCACCACCAGTCCCTCCCATCAGGAAGCTTGCACAAGCCTCTTAGATAGCCTCATCCACCAGAGGGCAGACAGCAGAATCAAGAAGAACTACAATCCTGCAGCCTGTGGAACAAAAACCACATTCACAGAAAGACAGACAAGATGAAAAGGCAGAGCGCTATGTACCAGATGAAGGAACAAGAAAAAAAACCCAGAAAAACAACTAAAGGAAGTGGAAATAGGAAACCTTCCAGAAAAAGAATTCAGAATAATGATAGTGAAGATGATCCAGGACCTCGGAAAAAGAATGGAGGCAAAGATCAAGAAGATGCAAGAAATGTTTAACAAAGATCTAGAAGAATTAAAGAACAAACAAACAGAGGTGAACAATACAATAACTGAAATGAAAACTACCCTAGAAGGAATCAATAGCAGAATAACTGAGGCAGAAGAACGGCTAAGTGACCTGGAAGACAGAATAGTGGAATTCACTGCTGCAGAACAGAATAAAGAAAAAAGAATGAAAAGAAATGACGACACCCTAAGAGACCTCTGGGACAACATTAAATGCAACAACATTCACATTATAGGGGTCCCAGAAGGAGAAGAGACAGAGAAAGGACCCAAGAAAATATCTGAAGAGATTATACTCGAAAACGTCCCTAACATTGGAAAGGAAATGGCCATCTAAGTCCAGGAAGCGCAGCGAGTCCCATACAGGAGAAAACCAAGGAGAAACATGCAGAGGCATATAGTAATCAAACTGGCAAAAATTAAAGACAAAGAAAAATTATTGAAGGCAGCAAGGGAAAAATGACAAATAACATACAAGGGAACTCCCATAAGGTTAACAGCTGATTTCTCAGCAGAAACTCTACAAGCCAGAAGGGAGTGGCATGACATACTTAAAGTGATGAAAGGGAAGAACCTACAACCAAGATTACTGTACCCAGCAAGGATCTCATTCAGATTCGATGGAGAAATCAAAAGCTTTACACACAAGCAAGAGCTAAGAGAATTCAGCACCACCAAACCAGCTTTACAACAAATGCTAAAGGAACTTCTCTAAGTGAGAAACACAAGAGAAGAAAAGGACCTACAAAAACAAACCCAAAACAATGAAGAAAATGGTCATAGGAACATACATATCGATAATTACCTTAAAGGTGAACGGATTAAATGCTCCAAACAAAAGACACAGGCTTGCTGAATGGATACAAAAACAAGACCCATCTATATGCTGTCTCCAAGAGACCCACTTCACACCTGGGGGCACATACAGACTGAAAGCGAGGGGATAGAAAAAGATATTCCATGCAAATGGAAATCAAAAGAAAGCTGGAGTAGCAGTACTCATATCAGATAAAATAGACTTTCAAATAAAGAATGTTATAAGAGACAAGGAAGGACACTACATAATGATCAAGTGATCAATCCAAGAAGAAGATATAACAATTATAAATATATATGCACCCAACATAGGAGCACCTCAATACATAAGACAACTGCTAACAACTCTAAAAGAGGAAATCAACAGTAACACAACAACAGTGGGGGACTTTAACACCTCACTTACACCAATGGACAGATCATCCAAAATGAAAATAAATAAGGAAACACAAGCTTTAAATGGCACAATAGACCAGATAGATTTAATTGATATTTATAGGACATTCCATCCAAAAACAGCAGATTACACTTTCTTCTCAAGTGCACCCGGAACATTTTCCAGGATAGATCACATCTTGGGTCACAAATCAAGCCTCAGTAAGTTTAAGAAAATTTAAATCATATCAAGCATCTTTTCTGACCACAATGCTATGAGTTTAGAAATGAATTACGGGGAAAAAATCGTAAACAACACAAACACATGGAGGCTGAACAATACGTTACTAAATAACCAAGAGATCACTGAAGAAATCAAAGAGGAAATCAGAAAATACCGAGAGATAAATGACAATGAAAACACGATGATCCAAAACCTACGGGATGCAGCAAAAGCAGTTCTAAGAGGAAAGTTTATAGCTATACAAGCCTACCTCAAGAAACAAGAAAATCTCAAATAAACAATCTAACCTTACACCTAAAGGAACTAGAGAAAGAAGAACAAACAAAACCCAAAGTTAGCAGAAGGAAAGAAATCATAAAGATCAGAGCAGAAATAAATGAAATAGAAACAAAGAACACAATAGCAAAGATCAATAAAACTAAAAGCTGGTTCTTTGAGAAGATAAACAAAATTGATAAACCATTAGCCAGACTCATCAAGAAAAAGAGGGAGAGGACTCAAATCAATAAAATTAGAAACAAAAGAGGAGAGGTTACAACAGACACCGCAGAAATACAAAGCATCCTAAGAGACTACTACACACAACTCTATGCCAATAAAATGGACAACCTGGAAGAAATGGACAAATTCTTAGAAAGGTATAACCTCCCAAGACTGAACCAGGAAGAAATAGAAAATATGAACAGACCAATCACAGGTAATGAAATTGAGACTGTGATTTAAAATCTTCCAACAAACAAAAGTGCAGGACCAGATGGCTTCACCGGTGAATTCTAGGAAACATCTAGAGAATAGCTAACACCCATCCTTCTCAAACTCTTTCAAAAAACTGCAGAGGAAGGAACACTCCCAAACTCATTCTGTGAGGCCACCATCACCCTGATACCAGAACCACACAAAGATACTACAAAAAAAGAAAATTACAGACCAATATCACTGATGAATATAGATGCAAAAATCCTCAACAAAATACTAGCAAACAGAATCCAACAACACATTAAAAGTATCATACACCATGATCAAGTGGGATTTATCCCAGGGATGCAAGGATTCTTCAATATACTCAAATCAATCAATGTGATACACCATGTTAACAAACTGAAGAATAAAAACCATATGATCATCTCAATAGATGCAGAAAAAGCTTTTGACAAAATTCAACACCCATTTAGATAAAAAAAACTCTCCAGGAAGTGGGCATAGAGGGAACCTACCTCAACATAATAAAGGCCATATATGACAAACCCACAGCAAACATCATTCTCAATGGTGAAAAACTGAAAGCATTTCCTCTAAGATCAAAAACAAGACAAGGATGTCCACTCTCACCACTATTATTCAACATAGTTTTGGAAGTCCTAGCCACGGCAATCAGAGAAGAAAAAGAAATAAAAGGAATACAAGTTGGAAAAGAAGAAATAAAACTGTCACTGTTTTCAGATGATATGATACTATACATAGAGAATCCTAAAGATGCCACCAGTAAACTACTAGAGCTAATCAATGAATCTGGTAAAGTTGCAGGATACAAAATTAATGCACAGAAATCTCTTGCATTCCTATACACTAATGATGAAATATCTGAAAGAGAAATTAAGGAAACACTCCCACTTAACATTGCAACAAAAAGAATAAAATACCTAGGAATAAAGCTAGCTGGGGAGACAAAAGACCTGTATGTAGAAAACTATAAGACACTGATAAAAGAAATTAAAGATGATACAAACACATGGAGAGATATACCATGTTCTTTGATTGGAAGAATCAATATTGTGAAAATAACTATACCACCCAAAGCAATCTACGGATTCAATGCAATCCCTATCAAATTACCAATGGCATTTTTTACAGAACTAGAACAAAATATCTTAAAATTTGTATGGAGACACAAAAGACCCCGAACAGCCAAAGTGGTCTTGAGGGAAAAAGAACGGAGCTGGAGGAATCAGGCTCCCAGACTTCAGACTATAATACAAAACTACAGTAATCAAGACAATATTGGACTGGCACAAAAACAGAAATATACATCGGTGGAACAGGATAGAAAGCCCAGAGATAAACCCACACACCTATAGTCAACTAATCTATGACAAAGGAGGCAAGGATATACAGTGGAGAAAAGACAGTCTCTTCAATAAGTGGTGCTGGGAGAACTGGACAGCTACATGTGAAAGAATGAAATTAGAACACTCCCTAACACCATACACAAAAATAAACTCAAAATGGATTAGAGACCTAAATGTAATACCAGACACTCTAAAACTCTTAGAGGAAAACATAGGAAGAACACTCTTTGACATAAATCACAGCAAGATCTTTTTTTGATCCACCACCTAGAGTAATGGAAATAAAAACAAAAATAAATAAATGGGACCTGGGGCTTCCCGGGTGGCGCAGTGGTTGAGAGTCCGCCTGCTGATGCAGGGGACGCGGGTTTGTGTCCCGGTCGGGGAGGATCCCACGTGCCGTGGAGCAGCTGGGCCCGTGAGCCATGGCCGCTGAGCCTGCGCATCCAGAGCCTGTGCTCTGCAACGGGAGAGGGCACAGCAGTGAGAGGCCCGCATACTGCAAAAAAGATAAATAAAAAATATAAATAAATAAATGGGACCTAATGAAACTTAAAAGTTTTTGCACAGCAAAGGAAACTACAAACAAGATGAAAAGACAACCCTCAGAATGGGAGAAAATATTTGCAAATGAATCAAAGGACAAAGGATTGACCTCAAAAATATATAAACAGCTCATGCAGCTCAATATTAAAGAAACAAACAACCCAATCCAAAAATGGGCAGAAGACCTAAATAGACATTTCTGCAAAGAAGACATACAGATGGCCAGGAAGCACATGAAAAGTTGCTCAACATCACTAATTATTAGGGAAATGCAAATCAAAAGTACAATGAGGTATCGCTTCACACCAGTTAGAATGGGCATCATCAGAAAATCTATAAACAACAAATGCTGGAGAGGTGTGGAGAAAAGGGAACCCTCTTGCACTGCTGGTGGGAATGTAAATGGATACAGCTACTATGGAGAACAGTATTGGAGGTTCTTTAAAAAACTAAAAATAGAATTACCATATGCTCCAGCAATCCTACTACTGGGCATATACCCAGAGAAAACCATAATTCAAAAAGACACATGCACCCCATTGTTCACTGCAGCACTATTTACAATAGCCAGGTCATGGAAGCAACCTAAATGCCCATCGAAAGACGAATGGATAAAGAAGATGTGGTATATATATATATACAATGGAATATTGCTCAGCCATAGAAAGGAACGAAATTGGGTCATTTGTTGAGACGCGGATGGATCTAGAGACCGTAATACAGAGTGAAGTAAGTCAGAAAGAGAAAAACAAATATGGTATATTAACGCATATATGTGGAACCTAGAAAAATGGTAGAGATGAAATGGTTTGCAGGGCAGGAATTGAGACACAGATGTAGAGAACAAACATATGGACACCAAGGGGGGAAAGTGGCAGGGAGTGGGCTTGGAGGTGTGATGAGTTGGACGATTGGGATTGACATGTATACACTGATGTGTATAAAACTGATGACTAATAAGAACCTGCTGTATAAGAAATTAATTAATTTTTAAAAAACACCACAATTAGTGAGCCTGCACTCTAGAGCCCGCATACCACAACTACTGAGGCCACGTGCCACAACTACTGAATCTTGCACACCTACAGCCCATGCTCCACAACAAGAGAAGCCACCGCAGTGAGAAGCCTGCGAGCCGCAATGGTGTAGCCCCTGCTCATCGCAACTAGAGAAAGTCCACGCACAGCAACGAAGACCCAAGGCAGCCAAAAATAAATAATTAATTTTAAAAATTAAAAGACTGAATCATGAAGAACTAAAACAATCTGAACAGAAAAAATTATTATTAAGGAGATTGAATCAGTTCTCAAAAACTTCCCCCCAAAAAATACCAGGGCTATGTTCAGTAGAAACTACAACAAATTGTAAAACAACTATACCCCAATAACAAAAAAGAAACATTTCCTACAATTATCAATTCCATTAACAAATCCAGAAATAAAACATGTTGATATTCTTTTTATTTAAATAAAATACTGGAACTAGATGGCTTCACTGGTGAATTCTATCAAACTTTTTTTTCTCTATCAAACTTTTAAAAGAAGTATTAATCCTAGTTATTTTTAATTGGGTAAATCTTATAAATCTATTTGTGGATGATACTTTGTATTTTAGAAATACACTAGGGGAGACATACACAAATGATATAAAATAAGTTAGAGCTATCGGTTATGAATCTCTGATGTCTGAAAATATTTATCATTTTAGTTGAGCTATGTTTCAGAAATTTAACACAACTGAGCATACATTAATAATATGATTCTTGTAGACTTTTTGGAAAATACAAAGAAGTGATAAGGAAGCGCATGTCTTTTACATGAGTGGGGAGTATAATGGAAACATAGAAGAACAAGCCACGACTGATTACAACCTCCACTTGACAAGCCAATATCTTCAATGGACGAAGGGGACAATGTTCACTTTTCAAAGCAAACTACAAGCAAAGGAAAACTTAGACGAAAACTAAGTTTCCAGATTTACCATGACAGTTTATGCACATTTCTCAGAGAATCACACCAAACCCATACTAAACATAAAAGAAATATATGAACTTCATAGCAGAGGAGTCTTGCAGAAAACACCTGAACAAGGGAACATCAGGTGTAATGGGACAAACAATTATCAGGTCACTGAAGCACACAAGACACATTATCCCTACTGTGGTATTGTGGGTGAAATACATAAGAAAACCATAATCTGAAACTATCATGAAAAAATGTCAGTTTTATGCAAATTTCAGACCACATATACCTCCCATGTTCTCTAATACTGTATTTAAACAGTCTTTCTTATCAATATACACAGCAAATCTGTCCTAATTCCTTATTTTTCCCAGAACTTTGAGTTATCTGGACCACTAACGCCATCCCACTTAAAAGTGCGTTCATCCTGTTATGCTAAGTTGATGTTGCATTCAGATGTACATTAATCATTCCACTTTCCCCTTCTTCACTAATATCTCGACATCTGAAATTATCCCATAGGGAATTTTGGATATTAATGGCTTCCCATGTTGATCATTCACAAAAGGAATAATTTCAATAGTTGAAAGTCATTAATTCATGGTGAAAATTCTCCATGCTCTGTAGGGAGCCTGGATGCAGACAATGGGGAAAAGGCTCTGGAACACAGGGGAGAAGTATTGTAAAGAGCTGACTATCATAAGAAGGAGAAAAACAAGTAGTTGAAAACAACCTTGCTAGGCAGGAACATCAGAAGTAGAAAATGAAAGGTTTGCAGGTTCTCAATCCATGACATTTCAGGAGAAAAAGCAGACACAGTCTCTGACCCTGAACAGGACGTTTACCTGAGAAGCTGCCATTTTATCCTTTTCTTCCTCCTGCTCTGGGTTGTTTTCTCATCGATATTATGTTAAGGAATCACATCAGTATCTTGAGAATATGTCTTCAATGGAATCAGCACAACTCCTTCACCTGTTCCCACCACACCCACAGGCAAAAGGACCGTGAAATGCCAACCTTTAGAAAAAGAGAGATTGAGGAACAATGAGCTCCTGAATGGAGACCAAACTGTGAGGTTTCTCTTTCCTGTTTACATGTGCTCTCCCCTCACACAGAGGCCCCAAAACTGCTACAGCATAGAGCAAGTGGGCTACACGACCCTGCCCCTTCCAATCCCAAGTAGAGCAGACACCGACACCTCTCCCACGACAAAAGGACCAAAGACTGGAAGCAACGCTCACCAATGAACCCAGCAGCCCTCGTGCTTAAAACTGGCCTAAACTTAGAATCACCTGGAGTTAAAACAATGCAAATGCTCCCACCCAGATCAACAGACTCTGTGTAGAGGGCACAGGTGATGTTACTGCTAAATACTCATCATGGAATGCTAATAGGAAAGTGCATGGGAGCCACGTAGCAAACATTTCTTCCAAAGCTTTAAAGTGCACAGAAATTTGGGGGGAATCTGGGCCCCACTTGAAGTTATGATTCTCCTGTGGGGCTCATAAAATGGCATCTTTAACAAGTTTTTTGTTGGTGCAGATGTTACTCCTCAGACCCGTATCCAGTAGCACTGAGCTAGAGCTATCAGGCAGAGCGCACCTGAGACCACTGAGTAGCGCGAAGGTTTCAGGTAAGAACTTCCAGAAGTGAAGGTTCCCAGGGCCTGATTCCTAGGGGCTGAGCCCCTCCTGGAATAGGTGTGGCCTTGCTGTTGTCTAAGGGAGATGCTGCTAGGTTGGTGGAAATCACATGGTGGGTTTAGGGTTGTGTGAGGGGTGGCCCGTAGAAATCTACCCAAAGGTACCCTTAGTCCTCAGGTCCTTTAGCCCCCTCTCCTCTCAGGGCCCACTTGACCCACAGGACTACCAGAGCAGGGCATGACCACCTGTCCTCAGGTGAGCTGAGACTCCCTACCCCCAAAGATCCAGAGCATGAAGTTGTTTGCATCACAGATTTGTTTGAAAATAAACCAAATGCAGCAACAGAGAGTGGATTAACATTTTGTGTTTGGGAATGGACAGAAGCCTTTGAAAATGATGCCATGAATCCATATTTGATGATTCACAAAGGAAGTCGTGATCTATGTTAATAAAGCACATTATAACTGAATCAACAGATCAGAATTTTTGGTTTGTTGTATGTCTATGTGTGTGGGTTACAAATTGTGGTGCCAGAGTTTGTTCTCCCACCCCCCCCTTATTTATTTTTACTTTCTCACATCTTTAAAGTGCATTAAGGTAAAAATTAGAGAAAAGCATATCCACTTTTTCAAATATTCTTTGAGAATACTGAATCTTTTAAATTTTTCCTTTTATTAAAAATATATTTTTAATTTTTATACAATTTTTAATGGTTACTTTCCATTTACAGTTATAAAATATTGGCTATTTTCCCTGGGTTGTACAATACATCTCTGAGCCTATCTTACACCCAATAGTTTGTACCTCCCACTCCCCCACCCCTATAGTGGCCCTCCCACCTCCCCACTGGTCACCACTAGTTTGTTCTCTGTACCTGTGAGTTTGCTTCTTTTTTGTTATATTCATTCATGTGTTGTATTTTTTAGATTCCACATATAAGTGATATTATACAGTACTTGCCTTTCTCTGTCTGACTTATTTCACTTAGCAAAGTCCCCTCCAAGTCCACCCATGTTGCTGCGAATGGCAAAATTTCATTTTTTCATGGTTGAATAGTAGTGTGTTGTACATATACACCCCATCTTCTTTATCCATTCATCTGTTGATGGGCACTTAGGTTTCTTCTATATCTTGGCAATTGCAAATAGTGCTGTTATGAATATTGGGGTGCATGTATATTTTTGAAATAGTGTTTTGGGTTTTTCTTGGATATACATCCAGGAGTGGAATCGCTGGGTCATTTGGTAGTTCTATATTTAGTTTTTTGAATCTTTTAGTGTATCCCAATAATTGTTTCATAATCCACATACCAGTGTATTTAAAATTTTAAGTGATTTTTAAAAGAGCTTTTTTTTTGGCCACACTGGTTGCAGGATCTTAGTTCCCCAACCAGGGATTGAATCCCGGACCAGGGATTGAACCTGGGTCACAGCAGTGAAAGTGCCAAGTCCTAACCACTGGACCACCAGGGAATTCCCAAACAAATTAGACTTTAAAATAAGGACTGTTAAAAGAGACAAAGAAGGATACTACATAATGATCAAGGATCAATCCAAGAAGAAGATATAACAATTTTAGGTATTTATGCACCCAACATAGGACCACCTACATACATAAAGCAAATATTAACTGACATAAAGGGAGAAATTGATAGTAACACAATAAAAGTAGGGAACTTTAAAATCCCACTTATAACAATGGACAGGTCATCCAGACAGAAAATCAGTAAGGAAACCCTGGCCTTAAAGGACACATTAGACCAGATGGATGGATGTATATATACAAAACATTCCATCCAAAAGCATCAGAATACACTTCATTTTCAAGCGCACACTGAACTTTCTCCAGGATAGATCACATGCTATGCCTCAAAACAACCCTCAGTAAATTTAAGGAAATTGAAATCACATCAAGTATATTTTCCAAACACAATGCTATGAGACTACAAATTGACTTTAAGAAAATAACTGCAAAAAACACAAACACATGGAGGCTAAACAATATGCTACTAAACAACTAATGGATCACTGAAGAAATCAGAGAGGAAACAAAAAATACCTAGAGACAAATGGAAATGAAAACACAATGATCCAAATCTACGAAACACAGCAAAAGCAGTTCTAAAAGGGAAGTTTACAGTGATACAAGCTTGTTTACAGGAAACAAGAAAAATCTCAAATGTACACTCTAACCTTACACCCAAAGGAGTGAGAAAAAGAACAAAGCTAAAAGTGAGTAAAATTTTTAAAAATCATAAAGATTAGAGCAAAAATAAATAAAATAGAGATGAAAAGTCAATAGAAAAGATCAATGAAACTAAGAGCTGGTTCTTTGAAAAGGTAAACAAAATTTAGCCAGACTCGTCAAGAAGAAAAGAGAGGGCCCCAATCAGTAAAATCAGATACGAAAAAAGGGAAGGTACCAGTGACACCACAGAAACACCAACGAGCATGAGACTACCATGAACGATTACATGCTAATAAAATGGACAGCCTAGATGAAATGGACAAATTCCTAGAAATGTACAATCTCCCAAAACTGAATGAGGAAGAAATATAAAATATAATCAGATGAATTACCAATAATGAAATTGAATCAGTTGTTAAAAAAAACTTCCAACAAACATAAGTCCAGGAGCAGATGGCTTCACAAGCGAATTCTACCAAACATTTAGAGAAGAATTAACAACTATTCTTCTCCAACTATTCCAAAAAATGGCAGAGGAAACTGCAGAGTCAGGAATCGTAGGGTTGGGGGAAATGGGTGCAGGGTCATGAGGAAACTAAGGACACTTGGTAACTGATGACTGGAACATTTGGTGGCATTAGACATACAGGACACGAGAAATGGGCTGAAGTCACTGGTAGGAGAGGAGGATAAAGGGCAAGGGGAAGGAAGATAAGAAGGATAAAAGGCTTGGGAGCAGTAGAAAGGGAGGAGGGTTGGGTTGAGAGCTCCGGAATCCGGAGGATAGAGGTTTCATGGGGACGGAGGTCTAAAATGCACAAGATGGACATGAGAGAGCAATAAAGAAGCCTAGAAGGGGAAGAATTCATTCTAGATATATCTAAAGGTCACAGAGGCAGAGAGACTGAAGTCACAATGAGGAATAGAGGACGGTGGAGCAGAGGGATGGAGGTGGGTGATGCTGGTTGCAGCGGGTGGAGGGTCATGAATTTTTTCTCCTGTTTAAGCAAACAAAACTTAATCCAGAGTCAAGGCACTTTGTGAAAATAAATTACGAACCACCAATCATACACAACCAGCAAGGCTTTCCCAAACTAAGGTGACTGGTTAAGATACAATCAATTATTATCCTTGCTTTGATGTGGTGTCTTCTTTAGAAAAACCTCTCTCCGAGTTCCTGCAGATAAAGTGCTCCTAACCACCTTTGACTTGAGGCTGCTGGAACTGAACAGAGGTCGGCTCAAATGAACACTTGAAAACTGGAATGCTCATAAATTAACATTTTACCACACAGGGCCGCATTTCTTTTTGAGCACTAGCACCTCGTCTGGTCCCTAAACACCTTGCTCAGGTGCAGCGTGGCCTGAGGACTCAGGGTGAAGTCTCTCCCCGCTTCTCCCTGCCCCCACTCACTCACGCCAACAACACACCAGCACAGCTGTGCCCTCACTTGACCAGACTGCACCCTTGATAGTAACACCACACTGCCTACACCGGCAGAGTCTCCCACCACGTGCTGAGCAGTGCACAGAGGACTTCTGGCACACACCCGCCCCTCCCAGGGCCAAAACATCCTTCACCAGCCCGGGGCTCAAGATCGCCAGCCTTGAACTCCATTTTAATGGAGCCCACACACCTGAGTTCGCAGTTCAGGCAAGCTAGTACCACAATCTGTAGCACAGGCCAGTTCTCCCTCTGACCCGTGTTGTTACCCCTTGGGTTTTGACAGCCTTCCCTTTTTTGGCCTCTTCTTTAGCCCAAACCTTCACACAGGCACACACAGGGAATGCAGGTGAAACACATAAAGACTTGAATCTAGTACCTCTAACAATGCATATGACCCAAGAGCAGACTGGAATCAGGGACTGGCCACCCAGAATCACCCTGAGTAATATAAACTCATAAGGCACTGGCCAGTCCCACCTCTAGAGCAGCCCATCTGATGCCACAGATTCCTGTTTCATACTTCGGGCTTTACATTGCAGGCACAGCTCTGCTGCCCCAGAATTTCCAACCAGAATATAGTCCCTCTTCCAAAATCAGACTTGCAGAGCCTAATAGGAAAGGTCAATTCAGATTCCTTTTAAAAGGACCACTTAAACAAGCAAAAAAAAAAAAGTCCTGCCATGGCTCCGACCCCATTCCTTGGTCATTCTTTTCAGAGCAGCTGAGACACCAGAGTTTCTGAAAACTCTTCCACCTTTGTGAATGGATCTGGCATTCATAATTTTTGATGCTTAGACTCAGATAAAGGGGCGCAAAGGACTATCTCCTGTGATAATGAAAGAGAAGAGACAAAGATAATCTCTACTCCCAGGAAGGCAAGCCCAACAACTAAATCCTCCTGGGAAAGATGAACATAGAATATCCAGTTCCCAGCAGATTACGACAATCAACTCTCACAATGTGAGGATGTTAGCACAGTGTCTTGAACATGGTGCATCCTCACATACCTGTGAGCATACAGTAGGTCCTCATGAAACATTCCTTTCATGAATGAACAAATGTTTCCCCATAACAGTCTTCCTCAGACCCCACTGCTTTCTCTAGTCCCTGCTCAATTTGAAAGTGGTGAGCAGAGAATGTCATCTTTTCAGAAGTTGTTAGTGGTCTTCACTGGGAACAAGCAGTATTTGTGTTCGGATAGGCACTCAGGCACTGTTCTTGATTTCTCTAGATTAATGCTGCTGGAAATGAGGTCTCGGGTAAGCGACTTCAGTGGTTGCTCAAAGTGCAGATTAATGACCTTCATCCCAACTTGGAGACTCATAAAGTCTGAGTGTGGGGCCCCAGTATCTGTTTTTAAGGGGACGCATAAGTGATTTGTATAAACACGAAATTCTGGTGAGCAATGTTCCCCAAAGTCATTTTCAGCCTTGACTCCCCATTGGAATCATTTATGTATATTTTAGAACTACCACCCCTTGTGTCCCACCCCCATGGATTCTGTCCATTAGTCTTTGGCAGGGCCCACGATCAATGATATCTTAATGAAGTGGCCCAGGTTATTCCATCATGAGGCCGGGTAAACACTGTGAGGCTCCCAGCTTCATTTCTGATGACCTATTACAGGGTCTGGTCCATGGGGAGGCCTGGTCTACATAGACTTGAATGGGGGACACTCAGTGTATCTCACATTCCCAGGGCTGTAGTGGAATGTGTACATGTCTCTAGGAGACAAGTACCTCTGAAGACAAGGGAGGAGAAACTCACATAAACTCCATAAAAGAACTTTGTACGTGCACAGATTTTCCCAGGCCCCCAAAAGCAATGGAATAGCAGCCAGAACATGCAGACCCTCAGAGGCCATGGGGAAGCCTTCGGCTCTCGCTCTGATTGCCGTGGAAGGTCATTGGAGCAAAAGGAAAACCCTTAGAGGGTTTAGGAGCAGGATACGAGTGGAGCAGGATAAGTACCTCTGTGACAGCAAGAGACATACACCTGGGCTTCTCAAAATAATTTCCATTGAAGCAGAGCCTCCCAAACAACATTTTAAAGCCTCGCTTCCTCCTTCACCTTTGTACATCACTCCTGTGTTATCTGCTTTATTCATTCCCACCTACCTGGGTGTATGACTGTTGTCTCCTTTTCTTCACATCCCAGGGCTCTTTGCTCAAAAGAGGTGACCACGTTCACCTTAGAGACAGCAACACCTGTTTATTAAACAATGGAACATATTACTCATTCTGGAGATTCTACAATTTCCAATCCAGTACTGTGTTCAGTAGAGAAGAGAGGACACTGTAATTTATAGAAAATTACTTCACCAAATGGTATTTCCTGACAGCCCCTTTAAAATACTTAGGAAGCATTTCTAATTTGAAGATCCTTAACTCTACTTCCAAGTAGTACTCAATCAAAAATAAGGAATGGATAGCCGATTTTAAGATGTGAGCAACAATATCTTATTTCATTTTAAATATCTAGAATGATCACTGATCTACAGCGAAAGATGTAGATCAACTCAAGAAATGAGAAGGACAAGATGAAACCTCATGAAGATTTTCTTTGCATCAACAAACCCTTATTTCCTTGAAATATGAAATGATTTCATTTCTCATTTGTGCTGATTATATTACAGCATTTTAAGATACTTGAACACGTATTATAGGACCCTTGTTTACTTTTCCTGAAGATACAAAAGTAATAAAGAGAATAACTGTGAAATGGCAGTGTAATAAAAAAGGAAATTTATAGAATATTTACTAACAAAAGTCTGAACAAAGGTGAGAGTCTTCATTTTCCAAAGCAATCTACAAGTAAAGGGAAATGAAGCAGAAAGGGGGAGTATTCACATGAAATGCGATGGTTTATGCACAGCTCTCAGTAAATCCCTCTGAGACCCTATTAATGGTAATTGAAGAATTATTAACTTCTCTGCCAAGGAATCTGGCTCACAGCCCCTGAATCAAGTGAACAAAATTAACATCAGCTGTAATGGGACAAATTGGTTTCAGCTGCCCTATCCACACAGGACTCATCATTGCTGTGATACCGTTTTGAAAAAAAAAAATCTAATCATGAGAAAAGTGTTAAGCAAGTTTAAAGTCACATATAACTCTCCCATCCTGTACTCTTGTGTATTTTAAATAGTAAGTCTTTCCTTGAGGCAACTGGTAGCTCTGTTTCTTTATCAGAACTTTGGGTTACTCTGGGCCATATAGCAAATCAGCTTTACTGGTGCATTTTCATTATCCTTGTCTACATAGACTGATGCTGCATCCACACAGGACCTAAATATTACATATTCTCCTTCACTGATATCCCAGAACCCAACCGCATATTCAGTGGGAATCTTGTGTATCAACACATCCCTGAGTTGATAGGACAAAAAGGGATCATTTTCAACATTTGCACATCAGTAATTTATGGTAGGAATTCTTTATGCTGTAAAGGGAGCCTGGATGGAGAGAAGGAAATGGGATGTAAGAAAGGAATATCCTAAAGATCTAACCTTGGCTATCATTAGGGAAAAAAGTATTGTTGCAGTAAAAATAGAAATTAAGTTTTCCTTCTCCTGAGAGCAAGGAAAACAAAGGGAACAGTGAACACGCAGGCTAGAGAGGAAACATAACCTGGCCTGAAACAGTTATCACTCCTAGTTTTATTTTAACTGCTACTAATCTGTAGTGGCTGTAACTAGATTTGTACTTCACAAAGCTAACCTCACTCCCTGACACTATTCCATCCCTGTACTTACATTTCCTATGCCCCCTTGTAACAAATCACCCCCTGTAGCTTTTGCATTTCAGAAAGAAGGTCGCTGGCCCATAAACCAGAGACAAATGGACCCAATTACCAGAGTGCTAGTCCCCAATTACCGGGCGATGCCAGCTTTGACTGTTTTGAAATAATGCAAAGGAAAAAGAATGCAAGACATTCACTACTTTGATCCTTATCACATGCCCTGGACTGCGAGCCCCACGTATAAAATCTTCTCCGATTCCCCAAGGAGGGGGGCACAGTTCTTGAGGCGCTAGCCTGCTGTGTCTTCCCTTTGCCTGGCAAAGAAAACAGAAAGCCTATTTCTTATCCTCCAAATTTCCATCTGCATATTTCTATTCGGCATCAGTGCACAGGGAGCCAAAATTTGTTGGCAACAGTATTGAAAGCAAATTTGTTAGGCAGGACCACCAGAGGTAGAGAAGTAAATATTTGCAAGTTCTAAATACATGGGATTTCAGCAAGAAAAAGGGGACACAGCCGCTGATCTGGGTCACAAATTTTACCTGAGAACCTGCCATTTCTTCCTCTTCCTCCTCCACTTCTAGGTTCCTTTTTCAGGCAATATTATGTAGATACATGGCACCTGTACATCTTTGAGGGCATCAGCACAGCGCTTTCACCTGCTACCCCCACTCTCAGAGGCAGGAGGTCCCCGAAATGCAGAAAGACCACGCTCCCCTCTCCTTTGTCACGTGACAGATTCAGGAAGAAATGTGCTCCTACATGGAGACCAAGGATATTTTCCTTCCCTGTTTTCATACGCCCTTCTGTCTCACAGTCAGCCAGGAATGCTGCTACAGCAATGGGGTATGTGGGGTGCACGGCCCTGACCTACCCACCCAGGCTCTACTACCTTTCCTTAAACCAAAGACTGGACTCAAGTCTCACACCACAGAAATATGACAGTCCTCTTGCATAACCCTGATTTCACCCTGGAATTGCCTGGGAATGTAATTAAAGCGAATTTATTTGTAATCTATATAAATCATGTTCACCTGAAACTATGTTGAAACCCTGAATCAAATACAATATTGTATGTCAATTATACTTCATTTTTTTAAAATGCACACTCACCCAAGCCAGTAGACAGAATCTGTGAGGGAGGTCACAGGTAATAGTAGTAATTAAAACTCTCCAAGTCATCTTTATTGTAAGCCTAGAGTGCAAAGCATTTATGTAAATCTTGCCTCTCAAACTTCAATATGCATACAAAGCACTCAAGCACCCATGGAAAAAACTGGGATTCTGCAGGTTTGGAGCAGGGCCCATGAATTGGCAGCTTTAACAAATTTCTTCCTTGTACGGAGGATGCTCCCCCGGACCTGTTTTTAGTAGCACTAGAGAAAGCAGGCACACCACACCTCAGCCCCTTCCACCAAATACCTTATCTCAAAGTGACTATTCTTGGTTCTGTGTACTTAAAAAATTATTCACAACCTAAAAGTTGAGAGTTAAAAAAAAAAAAAAAAAGTTGAGAGTTATGTTTTATTCAGAGGGAAGTTTTAGGGCTTCAAGCCCGGGAGGCAGCATCTCAATGAGATGAGAACATTGCTCTGAGGAGGCGAGGTGGGGAGCCAGGTTATATAGACATTTTGCAACGAAGGGCAGGTAGTCAGGAACATAAAAGGATTATTGTTAATTCAAGAAAACCAGATATCCCAAGTTAAGGAATTTAGCGCTTTTCTATGTATGGGAGGATGCAAGAGTCTGGGCTCACTGAAATCATTCCTTTGATGTGCACCTCAGCTATCTGAGGCCAGTATCCTGTATTTTCACATTCTGAGTTTCCTCAGGGCTCACGGTAGGGAGTGGCTGCAGTCTGATGGCTGCTAGATGGCAGGTATTCTTTCCTTCCTGAGTTCCCTCAGGGCTCACCAGGTCTCATGGGAGGGCTGCAAGTGCTGATGACTGTGACATCCTTTGTTTACTGATATGGCAGGAAATACTCCTTTTCTCAGTTCCAAGAAAGACCACCATCAACATCTTGAAGGATTACATGTTTGGCTGGCACTTTAAAGTTTACAGAAGGCAATAAAGGCTGTAACATCTGAGTAAGTCTATTTGTTAAACAACATGTATATAGTCATTAGTGCAACGATTATTGAGCATCTACTATGTGTTTACAAGTAGGTTATGGTTTTGGAAACCTCATGGATATTATTGGAGTTAATCTTCATAATACTCTGGGATTTTGGCACTAGGAGTCTCATAATAACCATGAGGACAGATACTAGGACTCACCTTTCTCTCTCTTCTTCTGTTTCCCTATCATTGATTTTTTTAAAAAAGTGTTTGCAGGACTTCCCTGGTGGTGCAGTAGTTAAGAATCTGCCTGCAAATGCAGGGGACATGGGCTCGATTCCTGGTCCAGGAAGATCCCACATGCTGCGGAACAACTAAGCCTGTGTGCCACAACTCCTGAGCCTGCGCTTTAGAGCCACAACTACTGAGCCAGCGTGCCACAACTACTGAGGCCCGCAAGCCTAGAGCCCATGCTCTGCAACAAGAGAAGCCACCACAGTGAAGCCCATGCACTGCAAGGAAGAGTAGCCCCCCGCTCGCCTCAACTAGAGAAAGCCTGTGCGCAGCTACAAAGACCCAACACAGCCAAAAAAAAAATTGTTTGCATACAATAGAAGCTACCTATAGATGGCTTCCTCTTAATTCAGCTCCGCCTTAATTCGGGTAACCTGTCTTTAGGTAAGGTCTCCAAACAGGGGTGTGGAAACGGGAGGAAGAGGCTCAGAGAAAAGCAAAGAAGGAAGTTTCAGGAGAACTTGCAAGAGAAAAAAATGCCGCAGAGATGAGCAGAGCCTGATCCACAAAAATACCAGCGCTTTTACAAGCCCTGCATTCATGGCCATCAGCTACGTTTTCAACATACCTACAGCCACCCAGGCCTAGAGCCGGAAAACTGCAAGCCCAGGAGTCAAGCCAGGTATTACAGGGTCCAGAGTCCTGCCTCTGGAGAAATAAAGGGAAGTCAGCCGGCAGACAGCCTTCACTCTGTCCAGCCACTAGGCCACCAGATCAGGCTGGAAGGGCCCCCATCAAATGCCGAAAGCAGACCTCTGTCCCCTATTTCAGGCGAGGCAACTTGAGCCAGAGGGTCAAAGCCACTCTGTAACTAAGTCCTCATGTCTGCCCGCGACCTTGAAGTTGCTCCAAAGCCGTCTCCTGGCCCTGAGGCCCAACCAGGAAGCCTTAGCTGGGTTGCACCAGTCCTCTGGCGCCGCCTGGCGGATGTCCGCTGGAACAACAACTCTCAGCCCTTCAAACAGCCTCCCTCCCCTGCCCTGGGAGCTACACTGGCCTCGGGCACCAGCCCGCCTGATTTCCTATCTCCCCTTCCTCTAAGGACAGTGAAGTGCCCCACTTAGGGTCCTACCGTCTCGCAAAGTTTCCCAGGGCACTCATCCCTCCCTACAACACCCCATTACTTTATTCCAATTAGGCCTGAAAGTGACTTGATGTGACCTGGCTTTCAATCAATCAGCTCCCCCTCAATTCAGGTGCCCTGGCTTTAAGTCAGGTCCACAAACGGGTGTGGGGACACGAGGAAGAGGCTCAGATGGTAAGAGAAGAAGGAAGTTTCGGGAGATCTAGCAAGAGAAAGAAAGGGCAGAGGGATGAGCAGAACCTGACCCACAAAATACCAGCGCTTTTACAAGCTCTGCATTCACTACCAACAGCCTCGTTTTCAACATGCCAACACCCACGCAGGCCTACAGCTTCAAAAGTGCAAGCCGAAGAGTCAAGTAGGGTATTTCTTGGCCTGGAGAACAATGGCAGTCAGACCTCAGACAGCCCATCAGGCTTATAAGGCCAACTGGCCTGAGGCAGGGGAACGCAATCAGACTCACAGGTTGCATCAGACGGAAACTTTCCGGACCACCCAGCTCCAGAAACCGACCTGGGGACTTTCCATCCGGCCCAGCCTTCCCGCCTTTCGAGGGGCGGGGCTAACGGTCCCAAGACTGATGCAACCGGCAACGGATATTGCCACGATACCGGAAGAGACCACCAAATAAGGAATAACCTGCGCCCTCCGGGATTCACCACACCCCTTTCCTTTCTTCCCCTATAAATTCTGCCCAAACCCTCGCCCGGGCGCGAGTTCTCTGGGTCCTTTCTCTGGGACCAGTGAACCTCGCCCGGGAGCGTTCCCAAATAAAGCTTGTTTAAGCTCTCCCCCGTTTCTTGGTGCCGTTCCTTACAAGGCTGTCCGGCCACAGAACACCCAACCAGGATGGAAGTGCCCCGATCGCATGCTTAGGCAGAACTCTGCCCCCTCTTTGAGGCGAGGCAACTTGGGCCGGTGATTCACAGGTGCCCACTACCCAACCCGTCTTCTCTGGGCACACCCTTGGGGTTCCTCCAAGCTCACCACCTAGCCATGGGGTCCCCCCCAGAAGTCGCAGCTGCGTTCCCCAGTGCTCTGGCGCTATCTGGCGGACATCCACTGTAACAACTCGCAGCCCTTCCTCCGGCCTCCCTCCCCAACCCTGAAGGCTCCGCTGGCCTTGAGCACCAGTAGGCCTGATTTCTTTCCTCCTCTGCCTCCAAATGCAAAGAAGTGCCCTGTGAGGGGTGTATGTTTTCTCTCTCAGAGTCTCCCAGGGCACTCACCCCTCGCTATCCCATCGCACTATTTTCAATCAATCAGCCCCGTGAAGTCACGTGACGTGATTCCCGCTTTAAAGCCAACCAGTTCCCCCTTAATGCAGCTGACCCTGCTTTAGATCTGGTGTGGCCGGGACCGGTGTGGCAACAGGAGGAAGCAGCTGAGGTGGAAAGGGAAGAACGAAGTTTTCAGAGAGCTCTCCAGAGAAAGAAAGAATACACAGGGATGAGCATAGCCCACCCACCAAAATACCAGTGCTTTTACAAGCTCCCCATTTAGGACCTGCAGCCCCGTTTTCCACATTTCAACACTCACACAGGCCTTTACCTCGAAAACTGGGAGCCCAAGATTCGAGCCAGGTATTTCTGGCTCCAGAGTTTTGCCTCTGTAGAAATCGCCAGTCAGGCTGTCCCTACCAGGCTGGAAGTGCCCCCATCGCAAGCTTCAGCTCTACCCGCTCTGTGAGAGGAGGCAATTTGAGCCAGAGAGTCAGAGGCTCCGGACAACCAGCCGCTCCTCTCAGGGCTCACCCTGGGGTTCTGCCAACCCCATCTCAGAGGCTGGAGCCGCAGGTGGGCTCCGCCAGTGCTCTGCCGCCCTCTGGCGGCTGTCGGGTCTGACGCCAACGCTCATCCCTTCCTCCTGCCTCCCTCCCTTTCCCCAGCCTGGCAGCTGCACTGGTCTATCCTCAATAAATCTTACCTTAAGGGGACTTCCCTGGTGGCGCAGTGGTTAAGAATCCACCTGCCAATGCAGGGGACACGGGTCTGAGCCCTTGTCCGGGAAGCCCATGCCACGGAGGAACTAAGCCGGTGTGCCGTAACTACTGAGCCCATGCACTGCAACTACTGAAGCCCCTGCGTCTAGAACCTGTGCTCTGCAACAAGAGTCGCCACCGCAATGCGAAGCCCGCGCACCACGACGAAGAGTAGCCCCTGCTTGCCGCAACTGCTTTTGGCCATCCTGTGTTTTCAACAGGAAGGTTATAAATGTGTGAGGTTTCTCAGTGGCTGGGGGAAGGGACAGAGAGTACCAAGGAAGGAAGGGAAGAAATGAACTACAAGACCAGAAGCACTAAAGGCAAACTGTTTCTCTTACCTCCAGCCTAACTCTCCTGGTGCCCAAACTGTGAGTTCAATTTCTTTGGAAGTTGCATTGTGTTTTTTAACTACCAAAGCAAAATTCAAACAGTAAAAATTGACTTTGGAGTTTAATAGAAGAATGAAATAAAATAAAAAAAAGAAAGCTGATGGTACCAACTTATTTTTCTGGTCAGCAATTTTCCCTCACCCCCATCCCCTCCAGGACTGGAGACTGACTGACTGAAACCTTTGGAATGAACTTCGCCAAGGAGCACTCACTCATGTAACAGTGCAGACAAGCTGATGGGATTCATTAATTGTGCTTAGTGTGCCGGATTTTCTATAATCCTTGGTTGACTTTTCTGGAACTGAAAACAGGATCCAGTTTAGAAAAAGAAAAAGAAAAAAGAATGGCTGTGATAAGCGAAGGTGGACAGAAAAACTGTTATAGGGACCTTAATGGATTTCTATTGCCCACAGCCATGGTTCTCACAGTGGTCTTGAGATCAGCAATTTCTTCATCACCTGGGAACTCATTGTACTAGTCTGCTTAGGCTGCTATAACAAAATACCACCAGTTGGGTGGATTAAACAACAGACATTTGTTTCCTTACAGTGCTGGAGGCTGGAAGTCCAAGATCAAGGTGCTGGCCAGTCTGGTTTCTCGTGAGATCGCTCTTCCTGGCTCTTCCTCTTTTTATAAGCCACCAATCCAATCAGATTAGGAACCCAGATTTACAACCTCATTTAACCTTAATTATCTCCTAAAAGCCCTATCTCAAATACTGTCACATTGGGCATGAGGACATCAACATATGAATTTTGGGGGACAGAATTCAGTCCATAGGACTCGTTACAAATGAAAATTCTGGAGCCCTGCCTCAGACCTACTGAATCAGAAATTCAGGAAATGGAGCCCTGCAATTTGTGTCTTATTAATCTCTCCAGGTTATTCACATGCACGCTAAAGGCCGAGAAGCACAGGCCTGCAGGGAAAATTCCCAACATCCCATTTCTTTTCCTCCACAACTTTTCCCATTTTTACTTTCCGACCTAATTTCTTACTGCTCTTTGACATGACCTCTGCTTCTGCTAAACTCCTTCTCACCGTGGCCTGAAGGATCATTCGTATTCTTTCAGACTCTCGTTTACTGTCCTTCCACAACTTCACATTGTCTTTCGACCTCTTAAATGAAGCATCACTTTAACACCCCAGCCAGGGTCATGTCTTCTTTCTCCAGACAGCAGAAGCACTAATTGTCTGAACCAATCATTTTTGTATCTTTACAGATTTTACTTTCTTAGAGTTCACAGGTTATACTTGTCTGTAATTTTAGCACAAGCCTTTCCATATAAAAAGTACTTAAATCTTCAAAATATTATAGACTTTCCTGCTTATAACTCTTCTCTGTAAGTGACTCCCTACAACACCGGCTCCAATACAACACTGATTTGGGGCATCAAACAGCCCGTTGATCTCTGACATAACGCTACTTCCAAAGTTGCTTAATAGAAAAAATTATATAGTATTTGCTATTTATTAAATCTTTAAGTGCATCAAGTCCTATAATAAGCACTTAGTACATTACCTCATTAAATTCTCACAATCACCCTGATATAGGCATTATGATCTTTATTTGACTGAAAAAGACACTGGAAACTGAGGCAGAGGAGCTCAAGGAATTCCCCCAAAGTCACATACCCGAGGAGCAGCAAGGCCGAAAATTATGAATCTATGTTTCTCTAACTCAAAGCATATGCGTTATTTTTACTATGTTATACTAGAGACAGAGATTTAGTTATCTGTCAACGTGTTGAATTTACTGCCAAGAACCCCAGAGTGTATGTGTCTTGCAGTAAAGGTATTTCCAGGGTAGCCTTGTAAACTCTCTATTTTCTCCACCCCTAACGTACACATACACACATACAGAAGCACTGCTGAAAGTAAACCATCATGAAAAAAAATTTAGGGAGGACTTGTTGAGACCAGCAGATACTATTAAATGACTACAGACAACAAAGAGCTCTGTTCTATATGCTATTCTATATGCTATTTACCTGCAGACAGCCTTTGGTATTCTTTCATCTTTACATTAAAGACAACTGAAGAACTCAGTTGGAAGTTACTTGAAAGGGAATTACTCAGTTGGGAGTTACTTGAAAGGGAATTACTTGAAATTACTTGAAAGCTCACAAAGAACTCTGATAAACTTTTGCCCAAAGCAATTACTGATAACTGAACACTAGAAACACTCATACACACATATATATGCATAGAAAATTGAAAAAAATCTATAAAAACAACGGAATTTAAAAAAATTCGTACGTTCTTAGCTTCCTTTCCCAGAAAACAGCCGAAGTGGTTATATTTTACTTTCACAGCTGCCTGCACTTTACACTGGAATGTTAAGATAATAAAGCCACACCTATTATATCGTTTCAGTCATACCAACAATCAGCTGAGATAGTAATGAAAAGTAACACTCCATTCACAGCCTACCTGGGGTGGTCAATTCACTCAACATCTTGCAGAAATAGGTGACATATTGTTCACATGGAGGCGCTATAAATGAGCTGAGTATTCTTCTGGGTTGTGGCCCACCAACGTCATCTGCATCTGCAAGTCGTGAGACACTATGGTCCATACTTTGTCCTCTGTGAGGAGAAAAATGCCACGACGATGGCTAATTAATATGCAAATATATCTTCAAATGTCAGAAAATAAGTGAGCTATGCTTTCACTGGTGTTTTCCCCAAACTGCTGTAGAACAGAGTTAAGGACAGTAATCCTTAAAGTAACCCCTACCCTTTTCTGACACTTACATTCTGCTTCTATAGACAAAGTAGAACATTCATGTTTCTTATTAGAAACAAACGCAAGATCTGGTTGATGCTCTAATGTCCACAGCATTGAATATGAAGCCCATTTTGTTCCAATGCCTTCCCCTCTCTGGAGCCCCTCACTCCTCACGTAGAACAGGATCAGCTCCTCCCTAAATGAACTATGTGCTCTCAAGCCTCTGGATCTTTGTACATGCTGTTTGCTCTAATCAGAATATGCATCCTCACCTTGTCAACAACGGTTCTTTTCACTCTGACCTTTCAGGTAAAAGGAGACACTGTATGCTCTGTTACTGAAATGTTCTACACATGTGGGAAGATGCAAATAAGTAATTATCTTGGTGTTTTGTACCCTGAAAATTTCACTATGTGAAAAGGAGAAGCAGATATAAGATTGATGAGGTTAAATTAAAATCCTATAGGCATTGGGCTTTCCTGGTGGCGCAATGGTTGGGAGCCCACCTGCCAATGCAGGGGACACGGGTTCGAGCCCTGGTCCAGGAGGATCCCTCATGTCACAGAGCAACTAAGCCCGTGCACCACAGCTGATGAGACTGTGCTCTGGGGCCCACAAGCCACAACTACTGAGCCTGCGTGCCACAACTACTGAAGCCCAAGAGCAGCAACAAAGACACAACGCAGCCAGAAAGAAAGAAAAGGAAAGTAATGCCTACTCTATTACCCTCAGGACTTGGCCACCTAGGCGGGACTTACATCCCTGGAGCCTGAGCAGGTTTGGGTTTCAAGGCTGGACAGGGCTGGGGCTGATGGAGCTAGGGGGAGGATGTGCCAGCAGTTGAGCCCCCCCATGGACCTGTAGTGCCCATTCACCTCTGCATGGGACCACAATCTCCAGATCCATGCTGGTCCTCTTACAGCCAAACGAAGCCTAGTGCACCCAAAGGATGATGGACCCGCTTGGAGGGAAGAGCTGTGAAAAGGTACCGGATCTCCATGGCTCCTGCTGGTGGGGTTCCCACTTCCATCCTCCTTCCTTAGACTCACCCCCTCCCACCTACGAACCACGCACCCTCACCATAGCACATTTGCAGGATTTGACTGGGGGAGGGGGTGAAGGGTAAGGGGGAAGAGGTAATTAAGACACAAACCCTTTGGTGTGTGTATTGGGGCAACTTCCACTCTAATTTCCAACCCAGGAACTGGATGCTCACTAAGGCTCCGTTTGCCCAAGTTCCCAGAGTGGGCACGAAGAAGTGATGCCGCCTGGTGGCCGTTTCTCTTAACAACAACTTTAAAACCGGTGCTCAAGGGCACTTAATATTCACAAGGCCTGCAGGGCTGGAAATGACCCCTGCCCTCAAGAAATGTCCTGGGCTAGGTAATTGAAAATGGATTCAAATCAGGCCCGACTCTCAAGAAGCCAGTTTCAAGAGCTCAATTGTACTCACACTCTTTATTTATTTATTTATTTTTCGGTACGCGGGCCTCTCACCGCTGTGGCCTCTCCCATTGTGGAGCACAGGCTCCGGACGCACAGGCTCATCGGCCATGGCTCACGGGCCCAGCCGCTCCGCAGCATGTGGGATCTTCCCAGACCGGGGCACAAACCCGCGTCCCCTGCATCGGCAGGCGGACTCTCAACCACTGCGCCACCAGGGAAGCCCATATTCACACTCTTTAAAAAAAAAAAATGAAAAGATGCTCAGGATCTGTCATGATTAGAGAATGCAAATAAACATAGACGAGGTGTTCCCTGGCTCCATCCCTCAAAAGTCTAAAAACAGTAAGTGCTCAAGAGGGCAGGCAGAAGAGGGAACCCTACTATGTTGTTGGTGGGAATGTAAACTGGTAACGGCCAGTATGGAGAACAGTATGCAAGTTCCTTAAAAAATAAAAACAGACCTACATGGAAAACTGGCGATCCCACTCCTGTTTGTACATCCAGAGGAAACCATCCTTAGAAAAGTCAATGCACCCCAATTGTCATTGCGGCACTCTTTACCATAGTCAAGGCATGGAAACGACCGAAATGCCCATCGACAGATGAATGGATAAAGAAGATGTGCTACCTATACTCCATGGACTATTACTCAGCCAGAAAAAAGAAATCATGCCATTTGCAGCAACATGGATGGACCGGGAAATGATCACACTAATTCCAGCAAATCAGACAGAGAAAGACAAATATTCCAGGATATCACTTACATGTGGAATCTAAAAACTGATAGAAATGAAGTAATGTACGAAGCAAAACAGACTCACAAACGTACAAAAGAAACGTAGGTTTACCCTAGGGGGAAGTAAGGAGGGGGCAAGCAAAATTAGGAGGTTGGGATTAACACAAACACACTAATATATCTAAAATAGTTAATCAGTGAGGACCTACCTGTGAGCACAGGGAACTCTACTCAACACTCTGTAATAACCTACCTGGGAAAAGAATTGGAAAAAGAACAAGTGCAACTAGATGTATAACTGAATCAAGTAGCTGTAGAACCCAAATAAACAAAACACTGAATATTAACTATACTGCAATAGAAAGTAAATATAAATATATTTAAAGAAAGAAAAGGAGGACTTCCCTGGTGGTGCAGGGGTTAAGAGTCTGCCTGCCAATGCAGGGGACACAGGTTCGAGCCCTGGTCTGGGAGGATCCCACATGCTGCAGAGCAACTAAGCCCCTGTGCCACACCTACTGAGCCTGCTCTCTAGAGCCTGCAAGCCACAACTACTGAGCCCACGTGCTGCATGTACTGAAGCCCGCATGCTCTAGAGCCTGTGCTCCGCAACAAGAGAAGCCACGGCAATGAGAAGCCTGCGCACCACAATGAAGAGTAGCCCCCCCTTGCTGCAACTAGAGAAAGCCCACACACAGCAACAAAGACCCAACACAGTCAAAAATAATAAATAAATTTTTAAAAAAATCCTATAGGCACCTCCCTGGCAGTCCAGTGGTTAAGACTCCCCTCTTCCACTGCAGGGGTCACGGGTTTGATCCCTGGTAGGGGAACTAGGATCCCGCATGCCTCAATATGGCCAAAAAAAAAATCCTATATAGTTCTGTATTTGAATTAGAAGTATCACTATAAACCCTTGATGATGTTATCTTTTTAAAAATGCAGATATATGTCCTAGCTCCGTCCACTGAAAAAGTCCCCAAACAAGGACAAACCTCTGGCACCAGACTGTCATCACTGAATACCATTCTCCATTAAGAGAAAACTAGGCTCCTGGAGAAATGACTGATTCCAGGGCTGGAACTGGATAAGAGGAGCCTGGAACATATTGTTACATCAGAAACATAAACTACTGGAGACAGAGGGCTGTTCAAAAACCCCCAGGGCCAAAGACATCAATCAGAATTTCCTGCAATGAATTAAAATACATCAAGGATATTTAATTCTATGAGTTCCCTGAAAAAAAAGAGATGTTTAATTTTGGAAGATTAGCTAACACATTATTTTGAATATCAGTAAAAGAAGGCAAAAAATCCAGCATTTAGTCCATGCTACCTATATGAACTGTAATATAACTAAATACTCCCTTTATGGAAATACTTCAGCTCATAAATGAAGGCTAAGTGATCAATTAGAGTGTCACCATTTTGCGGGGGGGCCTGGCCCCATGACATGTGGAATCTTAGTTCCCCAACCAGGGATCAAACCCGCACTCCCTGCATTGGAAGTGTGGAGTCTTAACCACTGGACTGTGTGTCACCATTTTGTAACTTGTAACAAGTTAGTAGGATCTAAGGAGGCTAATTCATGGCTGCTAACATATCCACAAGTGAAAGGAGAGGAGGTGTGCCTCATGGGGTTGGGAGGGGAGGGCACTTACGCAGCACTACAGTGAAGCAAGGCAGACACAAATCAGACTGGAATTTCACCAAGCTTATAGTCCTAGCTGCCAACTTCTAGAAAATATAGAGGAAAGGGGAACATGTTAAATGGCACCAAAGGGAAATAATCAGCAAAATCTATGCTGTGGAAAACCATAGAGATCGTACAATCTAGTTTTTCAACAGGTAAGCAATAAATTACAAGGGAAGACACACACACACACACACACACACACACACACACAGAGACAGAGCTATAGATTTAAAGAGATGACCTCAACTTGCCCTTAGGCAAGGGCAACAGGAGTGAGGTCTTCCTATTTCAGGAAATGGCAACTTCATTCCTCCAGTTCTCAAAAGCCTTGGAATTGCCCTTAACTTTCCCCTTTCTTCTACCTCTGCATGCAGCCTGTCAGTGACTCCAGTCTGCTCCATGTATTCAGAATCTGGGTACCCCTCATCCCATCCCCCACCACTGCTCTGGTCGAAGTCCCTGGGGCCCCTCGCCTGCATCCCACAGGAACCTCTAACCAGCCCCCTCTTTCCACCCTTGTACCCTTGAGGCAGGAGATAGATGGGCCCCAGGCTGAGCATCTGGAGTTGTTCCCTGTGGACAGAGACTCCAAAATATCAATAGCAGGACAATGGAGAGAGGAGGCTGGGCCCTGCCCAGATAAGAGATAAAAGACCACATATCCCTCATTCTCCAAATCAAGGAAACCTCCCCGAATACACATGTGCAAAAAGGCTCCCTGGAGGTCAAAAAGGGAGGGGGCGCTACCCCTCAGTAAGTGATGTCAACTACCCACAGACCTCTTCGCTAGAATCCATCTTGGCTAAGAGATACACACTTACACAGGGAGGACCCTGAGATAAACGAAATATGGACTCAAAACCAGGCAAAGCAAGATGATTGGTCAAAGGAAACCTGGAAGAAATGCCCCACAAGAGTGATTCAAACTACCACGCGGGTGTGACTCTCTCTCTCTGAGCCCACCCATGTGTCTATCCACACGTACTGTACTCTTTTTCCTCCTAATAAACACTTTACTTTCTTCATTAATGTCCATCTCTATGTGGAAATTCATTTCTACACTGACAGGCCAGGGCCTTGTCACGGGCCACTGTGCCTGGTGGTCTAGTGGTTCGGATTCAGTGTTCTCACTAACTTGACCAGACTTCAACCTCTGCCCGGGGAACTGAAACCCTGCTTCAAGCCACTGCAGGCCTAGGCCATCCAAGATCACCCTGATGCCTACGGTCAACACAGCAGCCAGGCTGAGCCTTTTCAAATACAAGTCAGATTCTGACACACCTCAAAGTCTTCATGTAGCACCCAGTCTTGTCCACAGTCAAAGTCTAGTTCTTAAAATAGCTCAAGGCTCTCAGCAATCTGGCTCCTTCTTGCCGCCCTGCTAATCTCCACCTTGCTACTTGGGCTCTGGCTACACTAACCTCCTTGCATTCCTCCAACAGATCAGGCAGCCCCTTCTTGGAGACTTGCACTTGCTCTTTCCTGTGTCTAGAGCCATCTTTCCTCAGATCTCCTTGCCCCTCCTTCCCCTGCAGATCTGAGCCCCAGAGCCAAACTTCCCTTCACTGAGTCCCACCCCTACCACAGCTGCTCTCAATCTACCTGCCCAGCTTTGCAATTTATTTTTTAATGTCTGTCTTCCTCCATTAGAAGGAAAGAAAGCAGGGATTGTTTTCAATGCTATACGCACAGTGCTTAGAATGGTAACTGGCACATAGTAGGGCTTCAAAAATGTTAGTTGAATAGAAGCATGAATTAACAAGAATAAATAGAATACAAATACTTCTTAAAGTCACTTTGGTTCAAGTTCTGCTGAGACTATCCTGAGAGACTCTGGACAGGCCCCTTCCTTCCTCTGAGCCAGAACTGCCCTTCATCTATTACAACACACCTCTCTATCAGAATACTTTCCAGCTTCCTGTTCTTAAATCGATGAAAACAAGTTCAGTTATGGTGCTCCTGTAGTCATTTTCTATAGGGTAATGACTTTTCCAGTTTTATCTTTGGCCTGATCAAAACTGCCTTCCTTTAGCTCCTCTGATACAGCAAGAAAAGATACAATATATTTTGGTAATTCCCTCACTTTCTGACATGATTCTGAAAACAAACTGATTGTCATTTATATCCAGACCTGCAGATTTACCTTCGCCTAATTAAAAAATCATTAATTGAATTAGGTTGAAATAACAAATATGACTCCATATTAGATCTGTTTCTTTTACCTTACCCTTTGTTTTCTGTTGCTTTTGCTACAAGTTACTCACTAAAGGGATGTTGCCTATAGCTGAAAATACACATAATGGCTCGTCTCTGGGAACCCTGCCCCCCATGCCCGAAGATTAACATACCTTTGTTCAGCTCACAGGAAACATCCTGACCCAGCCCACCTGTGAATGGCTGCAGGAAAGAAGAAATTTACACACTCCCTCCCAGAGTTAGGCAGAAACCAGGACCTCTTTGCAATAACTTTTACTAGTCATCTCACTTTACCTCCTCACCTCCCTTTTTCTTTGTTCAATAAAAGAAACTAGCATCCAGACCCCAGCAAGATGGTTCTCTAGGACCCTTGTCCACCATCTGCTTGGAATCCTGGCTTTCCAAATAAAGTTGTTTTTCCTGCCCCAACACCTCTTCCCCTGATTTATTGGCCTGTCCTGCAGTGAGCAGAATGAGCTTGGACTTGGTCACAAGGTTACTTTTATCTCTTCTCTGTTACATTCAGCCCATGGCATAGAATTCTCAAATGTTTGACACTACTTATTTTTTCCTCCCTCCCTCCTTCCCTCCTTCCTCTCTTTCTTTCTTCCTCTCTCTTTTTCCCTTCCTTCCTTCCTTCTTTCCTTCCTTCCTTCCTTCTTTCCTTCCTTCCTTCCTTCTTTCCTTCCTCCCTCCCTCCCTTCCTTCTTTCTGAAACCGCTAGGTGGCATTTCAGGGACTCCAAGGAGCTCTTGTTCTTTATGTCTCAGCTCAGAAAGAATTCAGCAGGAGGCACAGTGATAGATAAGAGGTGATTTATTAGAAAAGGACGCTTGTGAGGCTTACAAGCAGGTGGGCAAGAGGGTGCCGCACCCCCAAAACTTAGTGGGCTACAGCTTTATAATCAAAGGAAAAGTGGGGAGGGGGGAAAGACTACCTTCCTCCTCATTCTTGAGTAGTCATCACGCATCCGTCATTAGCTCTATGTCGGGCAGGGGAGTGTTCTTGTCCCTACATGGTAAACTGGGACTGTCATGGCACAATGGAAATGAGCAAAGGGCTGGTAACATATGCTTAAAATGGTAAATCATCTCGGGTTTTAGTATAATGTCACCTTTTCCTTATATTTCTGTTTTTAGTGCACACAGAGAAGCGTGTCCTAGGAATCATTAACCTACTGACCTCACTGGGCAGGATGTGGGTCTCATGCCACAGTTGTATTACTGTTTGGGGGCATGTCTCATGCTTCTCCTGCATGGTTTTGTTGCTAAGCAAGCCGGCTTGGCTTTGTGGTTAAGCAAACCTGCTTTTTTTTTCTCTACTTTTTATTTATTTTTTATACAGCAGGTTCTTATTAGTCATCAGTTTATACACATCAGTGTATACACGTCAATCCCAATCGCCCAATTCATCACACCACCACCACCACCCCCTTGCCGCTTTCCCCCCTTGGTGTCCATATGTTTGTTCTCTACATCTGTGTCTCAATTTCTGCCCTGCAAACCGATTCATCTGTACCATTTTTCTAGGTTCCACATATATGTGTTAATATACGATATTTGTTTTTCTCTTTCTGACTTACTTCACTCTGTACGACAGTCTCTAGATCCATCCACGTCTCAACAAATGACCCAATTTTGTTCCTTTTTATGGCTGAGTAATATTCCATTGTATATATGTGCCACATCTTCTTTATCCATTCGTCTGCTGATGGGCATTTAGGTTACTTCCATGACCTGTCTATTGTAAATAGTGCTGCAATGAACATTGGGGTGCATGTGTCTTTTTGAATTATAGTTTTCTCTGGGTATATGCTCAGTAGTGGGATTACTGGATCATATGGTAGCTCTATTTTTAGTTTTTTAAGGAACCTCCATACCGTTCTCCATAGTGGCTGTATCAATTTACATTCCCACCAACAGTGCAAGAGGGTTCCCTTTTCTCCACACCCTCTCCAGCATTTGTTGTTTGTGGATTTTCTGATGATGCCCATTCTAACTGGTGTGAGGTGATACCTCACTGTAGTTTTGATTTGCATTTCCCTAATAATTAGTGATGTTGAGCAGCTTTTCATGTGCTTCTTGGCCATCTGTATGTCTTCTTTGGAGAAATGTCTACTTAGGTCTTCTGCCCATTTTTTTTTCTGCCCATTTTTGGATTGGGTTGTTTGTTTTTTTTAATATTAAGCTGCATGAGCTGTTTATATATTTTGGAGATTAATCCTTTGTCTGTTGATTCATTTGCAAATATTTTCTCCCATTGTGAGTGTTGTCTTTTCATCTTGATTATGGCTTGCTTTGCTGTGCAAAAGCTTTGAAGTTTCATTAGGTCCCATTTGTTTATTTTTGGTTTTATTTCCATTACTCTAGGAGGTGGGTCAAAAAAGATCTTGCTGTGATTTATGTCAAAGAGTGTTCTTCCTATGTTTTCCTCTAAGAGTTTTAGAGTATCTGGTCTTACATTTAGGTTTCTAATCCATTTTGAATTTATTTTTGTGTATGGTGTTAGGGAGTGTTCTAATTTCATTCTTTTACATCTAGCTGTCCAGTTTTCCCAGCACCACTTATTGAAGAGACTGTCTTTTTTCCATTGTATATCCTTGCCTCCTTTGTCATAGATTAGTTGACCATAGGTGCGTGGGTTTATCTCTGGGCTTTCTATCTTGTTCCATTGATCTATGTTTCTGTTTTTGTGCCAGTACCATATTGTCTAACCTGCTTTCTTGAGTGATCATTAACTTACAGGGGTCTCCCATACATTTTTCTTTACTTACAATCCCCTAGTGGGATTAACTATTTAATTACCTACTTTGCCCCTTTACTCGGTCCCAATCTCTCCCTCCCTTCCTTCCTTCCTTCTTTCCCTTCTTTCTCTCTCTTTCTTTCTCGTTTTCTAAAAAAGAATCCTTGAGCCTTGTCCTATAGCAGTGTTCCAGACCTTTCTTTCTTTAACTCATGATGGAATAGCATTCTAATCTGACCCTCCTTTAAAGTACCATAAACCCCTTTTTAATATACATAATGTTCATAAAGTCAAACATTAAGCCAGTAAAACAAAATGATCACCATTATAGTCTCTGTCAATAACTTTAAAAATGCTAACCAAGTTGTTAATATTGATGAATATTTTGGTCCTGGTTTCTTCATGGCCCTAAACTCTAGTTCCAACAATCTCACCACACACATTTCAGCATCAAAACCCTGTGCATTACCTCTTTATATTTGTTTTATAGCCATTCATTCATTCAACAAATATTATCATGTACCTAACGTATGACCGATACAGATCTAGGCGCCAGGGAAACCACAGCAAAAAAAAAAAAAAAAAGCATTCATAAATTTTTGCAGCTTACATTCTTGTGGGGAAAAGAAAAAAGATAACAAGCAAAATTAAAATAATACATGTATTTTGCAAGTGATAATGACGAGGAGAAAAACTAAATCAGAGAAGGGAAAAATAGGCTGTGTGTATGGGCATTGCATTTTTTTTTTTTTTTTTTTTTTTGGCCGTGCCTCATGGCTTGTGGGATCCTAGTTCCCCAGCCAGGGATCAAACCCAGGTCCCGGCCATGAAAGCACCAAGTCCTAAGCACTGGACTGCCGGGGAATTCCCCATATTTTTAATCCCAGAGGAAACCATAAAAGCCCTGAGAAAGTGACATTTGAATAAATAAGATAGTTATCCAGCAAGCCATGTAGATCCCTGGGGAAAGTATTCCAGACAGAGGGAACACACATGCATGTGTTCTAATTCTGGAATATTCCAGAGACCACTCAGGTAGACAAGGAGGCCAGTGAGTGAGGAAGGGGAGAGTAGCAGAAGCCGAAGGCAGAAATGTGATGGCGATGAGTGGGACCTCACAGTGAGATGGAAAGACATTGGCAGTGGAAGGTTTGGAGCAAGTTAAAGTAGTTTGCTTTAACTTATTCTTTGACATACTATTCTTAGTTTCAATAAAATTATACTTCAGAAGGGTTTGAAAAATCATATATGTATATATGTTTATATCTATATATCTTTATAAAGATTTAAAACTTTTTAAAATGTCATGGCATTCTAAAAGGTAATACAGTAAGTCCCCTACGTAAGAACCTTCAAGTTGTGAACTTTCAAAGTGCATTTGCATGTCCAATCACGTAAGTTAGTTCATGTGTCTGGTATACATTGTCACATGTGTGAATCCTTTACAAGTGGTTGTGCTTTTGTGTACTTTACTGTAAGTACTGTATAGAGTACAGTAGTACCGTATTTTTATTTCAAGCCCAGGATGTCCAGAAGCAAGTGTAAAAGCAGCACTGATGTAGCTGGTACTTCTAAGAAGTGCCAAGCGATAATGATGGAAACAAAAGTGAAAATAATTGAGAGAGTGAAGCGAGGCAAAAAGATAGAATTGGAGGCCCAGAGAAAGGATGAAGAGAGACAAGAGGAAGAAGAAGTAACTGAAGAACCGAAGAGATTCATGATGCAGGAAATGGCAAAGGGATTTTCTTTATTTGAGGAGGCACTGTTAGTTTTTGAGGCACAGGACCTGAACGTAGAATGGTACACGAAGGTTGCAGTTGCCATTCAGAACACAATCCAGTGGTACCGTGTCATCTATTACGAGAAAAAAAGAGCTACTACCCAAACGTCATTGGAACATTTTTTCAAGAGGGTAGATAGAATTGAATCCAACAAGGAACCAGAACTTGTGTCATCAAAGTCGGGTGTGAGTGAAATTAGAGCTTGCCCTCCGTCTCCTATTGCTGCCGATCCTTCAGCTCTACCATCTCCCACCTCCTCTCCCTCCTCCAGTCGGCAACTCTCCTTCCCTGTTCACACGATGCCAGCCGCTGTATGCCAGCTGTTGTACTGTACTACTGTCAAGGTATTGTACTGTAAGATTTAAAATGTTTATTTTTTGTGTTTGTTTTTATGTATTATTTGTGTGAAAAGTATTATAAACCTATTACAGTACAGTATTATATTGCCGATTGTGTTAGCTAGGCTAACTTTCTTGGACTTACGAACGCACTCTTGGAATGGAACTCACCATATGTAGGGGACTTACTGTATATAAGCTCTATGTTGATAACATAAAACAATTACTATTGATGCATCTTACAAATTATTTTTTAATGCTTGCATATTACACATTACAATGGCTCCTTTGGAGCTATTGACTCTTAAATGACAAATGGATATTAAAGATTTTGCAGGTATCCAGAATCTAGAAGAAAGTTCTGCTGTACAGATTTTTCTTTGTTAGTATCATAAGTTGAAAAATCAAGAATCTTATTCCCATATTCAAAGTGTGTTTATATAATATGTATTATCAGATATGTGTGTAATGCAAATAGAAGCTACTGTGTATGGAAACTTCGAAATTTCTTTCACTGTTCCATTTTCATGAAGAAGCAATTGATAAACTAGTATATTTAAAATACTCTTTTTGGATTAGTGTGTTATGATAATACCCTTTGTGATTACTGAGAGCTTAGGATCTGTTTCATCATGCAATTACATATTTTAAAAGTATCACATTGTACATTGTTTTAAATATAGCTGATTTAATGATAGGTTTCAAATACTAGGGCACATATGTAACATACTGTGGAAGCACATCTCTCCCCTTGGCAATTAAAGGGTCTTTGAGATTACCCAGCTTAGTTATGTTGAATATGTACATTAGAAAGGTCCTTTGCTACCTATATTAGTGACCCCCATATCCTTATCCTATCTGTAATTCTCAAGTAATTAACTTCATGAGAACCCAATTCCTTGTGTGGCTGGAGTTCTGATCAGGCTCTGATAAAGTCAGGAAATGACCAGTGAAAAAAGTAAGGAATAACTCCTCCTAGAACACAACCAGTTTCTTCATCATGAATATGGCTATTCTTTGACTCTTTTCTATGTTATCCATTTACAATCTGAAGTTCACATTATAGAGCAGGTCTATCTACAGTACATTTTAATAAAAGCCCAATCTGAGCTGAGTCCAGTAGAAAAATTTTTTGTATCCTATACATATGCATATGCATGTAAGTGTTTCTGATTTTCAGACAATATCATGGTGCTGGTTAATGCCCAATTTGTTAATCTGAGAGCTTTTTTCACCTTTCTTCATACTAACTCTGAAATGATCTTTAAAAAGAAGGGAATAGTATATTATAAATTATCTAATTTGAAAATGTATAAAACCTGTTAGGTAGGCATAACCAACACCTACGTGTAGTCCAAAGCCCTTAGCAGCCTTATTATCTACTATAGTTACTCTACAGGAATAACTTTGGGTCTCTCACTCTTAGAGCAACACAACTGGAACTGAACTATAACACATGCTTCACCTAAGATTTTCCATACTGCATATCAACCTTGGCCTGCTGCATAAAACTAGTGAATCCAATTTTGTATATCCTTAAATATCTCCTCTCTCTCATAAACTGCATTCTGATAACTTAGTCTGTGGCTTTCTTTGAGCATGGAAATCTTACTGGGTATTATCCTGATTCAATAAATCAACAATTGAACCTCAACTATGAGGAAGATATGAGCAAGGATCGCCAATGAAATTAATAAGAATTGCTTAAACATTTGCAGCCTTATAGGAGATCATAGCCAAGGGAAGAAGCCTACCATTCAAAGGAAACCATGTTCTCATGTGAAAAATTTTGAGTACCAAGTAATATCAATATAATGTCACGTGAGAGAGCATCCATTTTGACTCTTTTGTATCAGAGATTAAGAAACCAAGTGTAATGGAGTTACCACATGATTCTACAATCCCACTCCTGGACATATATCCAGAAAGGATGAAAACTCTAATTCAAAAAGATACATGCACTCCAATGTTCATAGAAGCACTATTTACAATAACCAAGATATGGAAGCAACCTAAATGTCCATCAGCAGATGAACAGGGAATTCCGTTGGTTAAGACTCTGAGCTTTTACTGCCGAGGGCCTGGGTTCAATCTCTGGTTGGGGAACTAAGATCCTGCAAACCACACGCTGCAGCTAAAAAAAAAAAAAATCAGATGAATGGATAAAGAAGATGTGGTACATATATACAATGGAATATTACTCAGCCATAAAAAAGAATGAAATAATGCCATTTGCAGCAACACGGATGGACCTAGAGATGATATTACTTATATGTAGAATCTAAAAAAATAATACAAGGGAATTCCCTGGTGGTTCAGTGGTTAGGACTCCACACTTTCACTACATGGAGCACAGGTTCGATCCCTGGTCAGGGAACTAAGATCCTGCATGTTGCACAGTGTGGCCAAAAAAAAAAAAAAAAAAAAGAACTGTAAAGAGATTTTGAACCATGTCAGTTAAGGATCTACTAAGTACTAAAGTAACTGGGAAGTCCAAGATTATGGACTTAAAGATTATGTTAAAAGAGATTGATTTGTAAGAATATTTCAGAATTGACTTTTTCTGCATATTTACTAAAAATATTAATATGTATAAATAACTGCAGCAAGAAACTAAGAAAATAGAGTTGCATTTAAGTTAAAGGTAACAAGATTAGTGTTTTCCAAGATTACAAAGTTACATTTGTGTTGGAAACAATACTTTAGTTTTATGATATAAAGAAATAATTTGTCTTTGTAATTTTGTTAAAGGAAAGTTGAGATTTCCAGGCTTATAAAATTTCTATGATTTTTATAATTTAGGAATAATTTTACACTATTTTCCCACTAAGACACCAAAAATTAATACCCCCTTTAAAACAAGATTACTATCATGTAGGAACAACTTCCATAGATTTGCAGTCTATTAAAACACCATGAGGGACTTCCCTGGTGGTCCAGTGGTTAAGACTTTGCCTTCCAGTGCCGGCGGTGTTGGTTTGATCCCTGGTCAGGGAGCTAAGATCCCACATGTCTTGAGCCCAAAAGACCAAAACATAAGACAGAAGCAATATTGTAACAAATTCAATAAACACTTTTTAAAAAATGGTCCACATCAAAAAATAAAAAATCTTTTAAAAAATTAAATAAATAAAACACCATGATATAGGAATACTGAAAAAGGAAGCCTTAACACACTGACCGCTTTTGGACACTATTTTCTTCTTTCCTTTATTATGCTTCCATGAAAGGCAGAGTGATCAATTTAGGGGGCTGGTTTAATATACAGGAGACACATGATACAAGGGTGCTGATTGAATCAATGGGAGTCACTAATTACTGGTGACCGATTTAACAACAGAAGTCACATGATCCACGGGGCTGATTGCCGTGCCCGAGCATGCCCCACGGGGGACAGCTCCTCCCTCCTGCCTGTGACTGCTCTGGAGGTGGGAGAAGGTGGAGTAGCGAAGCTGGTAATAAAGAGGCTTGTGTCTTATCACCTGTTTGAGTTCTCTAGGTCTGCCACAACAAATGGGCACAAACCTGGTGGCTTAACACAACAGAACAATATTCTCTCACAGTTGCGGAGACTACAAGTCCAAAATCAAGGTGTTGGCAAGGCTCCGGCCTCTAGAGGACAATCTGTTCCACCCCTCTCTTATCTTGTGGTGTTGCTGGGAACGCTTGGCATTCCTTGGCATGTAGATGCATTGCTCCAATCTTTGCCTCTGTGGTCACATGGCATTCTCCCCGTGTCTCTGTCTCTTCTTCTAAGGACACTAGTCAGATTAGGGCCCACCCTAATGACCTCATCTTAATTTGATTACATCTACAATTGACCCCACTTCCAAATAAGTTCAAATTCACAGGTGCCAGGGATTAGGACTTCAATATATCATGTACGTAGGTATGTATGTATTTGCCTTGCTGCATGGCTTGCATGATCTTAGTTCCCAGACCAGGGATTGAACCTGCACCCTCGGCAGTGAAAGCTCAGAGTCCTAACAACTGGACTGCCAGGGAATTCCCAATATATCACAATTCAGCCCATAACATCAGTCATAGCAAGAAAAAGGAGATTACAGCCTTCAGCCAGTACAGGACAGGGAGTTAGAACTGAATGTTTTGCAAAAACCCAGAACCCAAGGAGTCCAGGGATCTTAGTCATCCTGGCAACTCTGCTGCCTGGAACAGGCCTGGTCCAGAGGATGTATGTACTCATTTGTTTAACTGGGCAGAGAAATAAATGGACACAGAGGGAAAAGAGACGAGAGAGAGGAAGACACTGAGGTAAGGTTGGAGTGAAGGCTTAAGAGAGACAAGACATGCACTCCCTAGGTTGTCACAGGCCACACCCACCCCTCTTGTCTCGGGTTAGGGGTGGGATGGTTCTCATATTTAAATTCCCTGCTTGGCCCCTAAGGCCTCTTAAATTTGTAACTTTAGCTCCTAAAGGTGAGGGAGAGTCTGAATGGGTCTCCCAGAACTCAATAGGTCATCTTTTATCCATAAGCCATCTTTGAGGTTTGTTTTCATTGCTTTTTTTTAATCAGATATTCATTTTAAATTATTATTTATTTATTTATTTTTGGCTGTGTTGGGTCTTCGTTTCTGTGCGAGGGCTTTCTCCAGTTGCGGCAAGCGGGGGCCACTCTTCAAAGCGGTGCGCGGGCCTCACTGTCGCGGGCTCTCTTGTTGTGGAGCACAGGCTCCAGAGCGCAGGCTCAGTAGTTGTGGCTCACGGGCCTAGTTGCTCCGCAGCATGTGGGATCTTCCCAGACCAGGGCTCGAACCCGTGTCCCCTGCATTGGCAGGCAGATTCTCAACCACTGTGCCACCAGGGAAGCCCTTCATTGCTCTTTAAATAAATGTGGGATAAGGTATTCCTCCCCCACCACACTCCCAGTTCAGGGTGCTCTAGTTTGCACCATGAGGCTGTCAGCAAGTTTTAAAATTTTATTTATCTTTTATAATCAAATCATAGTCTGTTCAGTCAGACGTCTGTAGCAAGGACATGAGCTGGTCACAATATTGGGCACTGTGGCAGGAACAAAGAGAAAACGTGCATAGCATCTGCTTGATGGAGCCCAGTGAAGGAGGCAAGTATGTTGCAAGGCCTGCGAGTGCGCTGAGGGCAACGATCAATTACAGCCTTGCTACTCAGTGTGGTCCCCACTGCCCCACAGCATTAACATCATCTGGGAGTCTGTTAGAAATGCAGAACCTCAATCCAGCTCCAGACCTGAATCAGAATCTTCATTTTAACAAGACTGCTAGCAGGTGATACTTATGCACACAGTAGATTTGTCCAGGAGACAGAAATCACTTCCCAGCAGAGTGTCCAAAGATGGCATCAATTCAACCATCATCACCAGAACAGGGCCCTGTGCTGGTGACCTAGAGAAGAAATAAATGTGTCCTTGCCCTCTAGGAGGCTAAGAGGGAAACAAACACACAACCACAGGAGTGGTGCAAAGGTAGGGGAGTAGCAGAGTCTGCTTTACATAGGTGGTGGCTCTGAGATGCTCAACTGCTAATGCTAGCAGAGGCATCATTTCTTCTAAGAAAACTCTTTATAGTGCATGCAGAGTTGATCCAGTGCAACACAATTCGATTTCCTGTAGGTTCCAAGTAACATAAGAGCTGGGATCACCTTTGAGCTGGGGTTCACACAGCTCTTTGTTCAGTGGCACAGTGCCTCTCTGAGCCTCAATTTTCTCAACTGCAAAATAGGACAATTTGTACCACATAGGAGTTATCAGGGTTATCCATGCTTTTACTGGAGCCACAAAGCCACCTTGTGAGAGAGGATGGCAAATAAGGACTAACATGAAAACTTACTGAATGGAAAAAAAGAATGCTGCTGGACAGTATGTGCGCTGTGAAATCAGGTTTAGAAAAAAAAGCCCCATACATATTATATGAACTTTTTTTTTTTTTTTTTTTTTTTTTTGCGGTACGCGGGCCTCTCACTGCTGTGGCCTCTCCCGTTGCGGAGCACAGGCTCCAGACACGCAGGCTCAGCAGCCATGGCTCATGGGCCCAGCCGCTCTGCGGCATATGGGATCTTCCCAGACTGGGACACGAACCCATGTCCCCTGCATCGGCAGGCGGACTCTCAACCACTGCGCCACCAGAGAAGCCCTATGTGAACTATTTTTTAACGTGTACTATATATGAAACTATACATAGAGAAGAAGACCTGTAAGAACAATGACTTTCCTGGAGGACAGAAGTAGGCCTTTATATACTTAAACAGCAGTTTATTTTCAAACAAACGTATACTTCTTAAACGAAAACATTTTACAAGTATTTAAGTGCATTGGGAATTGGAAGTAATGTTAATCCTGATTATCTGATCAGGGTGATTATGGATGACATGTTCTTCTAATTATACTTTCTAAATTTCCTACAATGAGCCTGTATCCATCTGGGCCATTTGATTTGTCAGAAGCCCTAATTAGGGGACCTTCAAGATGGCTGAGGAGTAAGACATGGAGATCACCTTTCTCCCCACAAATACATCAAAAATACATCTTACATGTGCAACAACTCCTACAGAACACCTACTGAACGCTGGCAGAAGACCTCGGTCTTCCCAAAAGGCAAGAAACTCCCCCAAATACCTGGGTAGGCAAAAGAAAAAAGAAAAAACAGAGACAAAAGATTAGGGACAGGACCTGCACCACTGGGAGGGAGCTGTGAAGGAGGAAAAGTTTCCACATACTAGGAAGCCCCTTCACTGGGGGAGACGGTGGGTGGCCGTGGGGAAGCTTCGGAGCCACGGAGGAGAGCGCAGCAACAGGGGTGCAGAGGGCAAAGCAGAGAGATTTCCACACAGGTGCCGACCGGCCCTCACCAGCCTGAGATGCTTGTCTGCTCACCCACCAGGGCGGGTGGGGGCTGGGAGCTGAGACTCGGGCTTCGGAGGTCAGATCCCAGGGAGAGGACTGCGGTTGGCTGCGTGAACACAGCCTGAAGAGGGCTAGTGTGCCACAGCTAGCCGGGAGTGAGTCTGGGAAAAAGTCTGGACTTGCCTAAGAGGCAAGAGACCATTGTTTCAGGGTGCACTAGGAGGGGGGATTCCTTCCCTGTCTGCCCACAGAAGGCAGAGCATTGCCTAAAAGAGCTCCAGAGACAGGTACGAGCCGCGGCTATCAGCTTGGACCCCAGAGATGGGCGTGAAACGCTAACTCTGCTGCTGTAGCCACCAAGAATCCTGTGTGCAATCACAGGTCACTATCCACACACCCCTGGGAGCCTGTGCAGCCCGCCACTGCCAGGGTCCTGTGATCCAGGGACAAGTTCCCCAGAGGGAACACACAGTGAGCCTCAGGCTGCTACAACGTCACACTGGCTGCTGCTGCAGGCTCGCCCCACATTCCAATCATAACTTCCATACCCCTCCCTCCCCACAGCCTGAATGAGCAAGAGCCCCCTAATAAGCCGCAGCTTTAACCCCATCCTGTCTGGGCAGGAACAGTTGCCTGAGGGCGACCTGCACACAGAGGCGGGGCCAAATCCAAAGCTGAACCCCAGGAGCTGTGCTAACAAAGAAGAGAAAGGGAAATCTCTCCCAGCAGCCTCAGGAGCAGCAGATTAAATCCCCACTATCAACTTGATGTATCCTGCATCTGTAGAATACCTGAATAGACAATGAATCATCCCAAAATGGAGGCAGTGGATTTTGGGAGCAACTGTGGACTTGGGGTTTGCTGTCTGCAAATGATTTGTTTCTGATTTTTATGTTTATCTTAGTACAGTTTTTAGCACTTGTTAGCATTGGTGGATTTGTTTAGTGGTTTGGTTGCTCTCTTCTTATTATCATTATTATTTTATATTTTAATAATTTTCTTTTATTTTTTTTCTTTCTTTTTTCCTCCCTTTTCTACTTCTGAGCCATGTGTCTGACAGGGTCTTGGTGCTCTGGCCTGTTGTCAGGCCTGAGCCTCAGGTGGGAGAGCCGAGTTCAGGACATTGGACCACCAGAGACCTTCTGGCCCCATGTAATATCAATCGGTGAGAGCTCTCCCAGAGATCTCCATCTCAATGCTAAGACCCAGCTCCACCCAACGGCCAGCAAGCTTCAGTGCTGGACGCCCCATGCCAAACAACTATCAGGACAGGAACACAACCCCAACCATAGCAGAGAGGCTACAGGAAACCACAAACAAGACAAAAAGACAACCCTCAGAATGGGAGAAAATATTTGCAAGCGAGTCAACAGACAAAGGACTAATCTCCAAAATATATAAACAGCTCATGCAGCTCAATATTAAAAAAACAAACAACCCAATCCAAAAATGGGCAGAAGACCTAAATAGACATTTCTTCAAAGAACATATACAGATTGCCAACAAACACATGAAAGGATGCTCAACATCACTAATCATCAGAGAAATGCAAATCAAAACTACAATGAGGTATCACCTCACACCGGTCAGAATGGCCATCATCAAAAAAATCTACAAACAATAAATGCTGGAGAGGGTGTGGAGAAAAGGGATGCCTCTTGCACTGTTGGTGGGAGTGTAAATTGATACAGCCACTATGGAGAACACTATGGAGGTTCTTTAAAAAACTAAAAATAGAACTACCGAATGACCCAGCAATCCCATTACTGGGCATATACCCTGAGAAAACCATAATTCAAAAAGAGTCATGTACCACAATGTTCATTGCAGCACTATTTACAATAGCCAGGACATGGAAGCAACCTGAGTGTCCATCGACAGGTGAATGGTTAAAGAAGATGTGGCACATATACAATTGAATATTACTCAGCCATGGAAAGAAACGAAATTGAGTTATCTGTAGTGAGGTGGATGGACCTAGAGTCTGTCATACAGAGTGAAGTAAGTTAGAAAGAGAAAAACAAATACAGTATGCTAACACACATATATATATAGAATCTAAAAAAAAAAAAAGGTTCTGATGGATCTAGGGGCAGGACCGGAATAAAGACGCAGAGGTAGAGAATGGACTTGTGGACACGGGGAGGGGGAAGGGTAAGCTGGGACAAAGTGAGAAAGTGGCATTGACATATATACACTACCAAATGTAAAATAGATAGCTAGTGGAAAGCAGCTGCATCGCACAGGGAGATCAGCTCAGTACTTTGTGACCACCTAGAGCGGTGGGATAGGGAGGGTGGAAGGGAGAGGCAAGAGGGCGGGGACACGGGGATATATGTATACATATAGCTGATTCACTTTGTTAGACAGCAGAAACTAACACAACATTGTAAAGCAATTATACTCCAATGAAGATGTAAAAAAAAAAAAAAAGCCCTAACCATCCCTACCCCCCAGCCCCCCACCCCCGCTTTCTCGCTGAATCTGCCGGTCTCTAGCGCCCTCTGCCGAAGTATCTCTACGTTTTGCGCTTCTCGAACTAGAAGGTGCAGGCCAGACTCCTGGGGGTCTTGCTAAAATGCATACGCTAATTCAATGGATGTGGGGCGGAGCCTGGGATTGGGCGTTTTACTCATATTCCCACGGGAAGCTGATGCTGGACCACACCGAGTGACAAGGATTGAAACTGCTAGGCAGCGAAGAGTTATTCTACAACAGCAACCACAGTACCAGTCAGCCTTGGACACCGGTCCGGCAGTGCTCCTCGGAAAGCCTAAACGTAACACGGAAAGCCGGCCACCCTCGGGAGAAGGCTGTCCTTGGCTCGGCCGGCGGACCCGCCCCTCGAGGCCCTCGCGGAGCCTCAATTGGTCACCCCTCTCGCGTGAGCGTCTCGTCACGTGAGGCCGCCGTCCAATCGCGGAGCGATCTCGGCCCAGCCAGTGCCTGGCGCGGCTGGCGCCCGGAGAGGTGGTGGCGGGCACCATGGAGGGAAGGCCTCAGGTCGCCGGCGGAGGGGTGTGCGCGGCTGCCTACCCCGACGCCTCCGCCGGATTCCCCCCGCACCTCCAGGCGGGAGCGATGCGGCGCCGCTTCTGGGGCGTGTTCAACTGCCTGTGCGCCGGCGCGTTCGGGGCCTTGGCTGCCGCCTCCGCCAAGCTGGCCTTCGGCAGCGAGGTCGAGCCGGGGGCGCCGCTGCGGCGGGCCGGCGGGTGGGGCCGGGGCAGGAGGGGCGCTGCAGGGCAGCGGGGCTTCGGGATGGAGCGGGGCTGGGGGCGCAGGGGGGCCGCCTCACCCGCGCTGGCCTGTTTGGCCCACTCCGCAGCCGGGCACTTCTGACAGCGTGGGCAGGAAGGCATCCCTCGACTCCATATCACGCCCAACCCACGTCCATTGTAGGTGGTAAGAGACTTCGGGGACTGAGGCTTGTACCCTTATCTGGGACCTAAAATCTGTCCTCCGACTGGGCTAGTTCACTCTCGGGGAAGACGCACACCTTCTACATCCACTCTCTACCTCTCATTTTAAGCCCTTTGTGCCCGAACATTTCTCTCCACGTGACTGTAAAGGTGAGATATCTGTTGCCCATCTGTTTAACTCCGTAGTTAATGGCTGTTTTGACTGATCTCCCCTGCTGGCGGAAACTTGGGAATTTGGGATATCCTAGGTATAAGGGAGACTGAGAGAAACATTATGGACATAACCCCGATGTTGAGAACTCCTGAACTGCCTCCCCATGTCTGCTAAAGGCGTACCTTTGCCTCTCCCATCGCGAGTCATAGGCCACCTTCTGCTTGTTAAAGAGATTTCATTGCATCTGCAACCCAGGGTTAGGCCCTGACCTGGGCAGTAGACAGGTTGATTCTTTAGGTTTAAGCTAATCCAGTGGGAGCTGCCATGCTCGAGGTTGGTATCCTGTTGGGTGTAATTCTTGGAGTAAGTGGTCCAAAGTAAGATGAGTGACTATGAGCCATGAGGTTTTTCTAGTCTTCTTAGTTGTGCATCAGACCGTCAAAAGCCTTTACATAAGCAGGCTGGCACTGGCACATAAAATGCTTCTGTGTAAATTATACAGAGACACTCCATCCTTAAGACTGTATATTCAGCTGCTGATGAGAAGTAAGAGGATGAGGTGCATGGGCACCATCCTCAGGGGAAGCAGCTGTCTGCAGGCAGGTTTATAACTCAAAACCAAACAAGGGGTCTGCATATCCTTTGTGTAGGAGGCTTCTAAAGATCCTCTCTTCTTTCAGTGCTCTCCTTTAAAAAAAAAAAGAAAAATATCTGCAAGTTCTCCAAGTGATGCCTGGGGTCACCAGTCAAATAGTCCCCCGTGTGGTTTCCCTAGGCATGGCTGTGTCCTAGTTTAGATCATGGAGCCACACTTCCTGGGCCTGAATCCTGGCGGCTCCCCCCAGCTGTGGCGTTTTAGGCAGGTTACTTAATGCCTCAGGTTCTTTATCTGTAAAATGAAGTTAAGGAATAAATGAAAATGTACTTAAAACACTTAGCACAGGGCCTGGTACAGAGTAAAAGCCCAAGAATGCCCAGTGGGACCGGCCTGAGTGGGTTTTAGCCTTCACAGAATGGGGGTGGGGGTGGGGAGACGACTAATTCATGCTTTACCTGATCCCGGGAAGTGACGACTCCGCCCCTGATTTACTCATCCCTCAGACTGAGCAATAACCACTTGGCCTGCTGAGACTGAACTTCATGCACTCGTCACTGTGAGGCCAATAAGGGACTGGTGTTCAATAGAAGATAACTGGTATGGATTCGCATTTTACTTCTGTCCAAGGTCACACGGCTGGCAAGATGGCCAAATAGCTGTCTTCTAAGAGGTTGTTTCATGGCTGTTAAATGGGTGTGCGCCCTGCTGAGGGTTAAGTGAAGCCCTGTGCAGGAAAGCTCTGAGGACCCCCAGGCTGTGGTGGCCCGGCTGCCAGCAGTAACCATGACCCTGGCTGCTGTGAGGGGGTCTGCCGGTCATGCTGCCCAGGGCTGGCCGTGGCTGCAGTGACACTTTCTCCTGCAGGTGAACGTGGGCTTCTGCGTCTTAGGCATTATTGTGATGGCTACCACCAATTCTCTGATGTGGACGTTCTTTAGCCGGGGCCTCAGTTTCTCCATGTCTTCAGCCATTGCATCTGTCACAGTGACTTTTTCAAATATCCTCAGCTCGGTGAGTAGCCTGAGCGTACAGTTTCTCTGTCCCAAACCTGGGCTCTGGGAGGGTTCTGGGTGGGTTGTCCTTGGGCAACCCCTGCTTCTACATAGGAGAAGGGCCAGGAACTGAAGCAGAGGTTGGGCTGTGTCTTGACTCGCGGTGGCTGCTCCTCTAATCTCTAACTTGGAGGAATTCTCAAGTTAGATGGGGATGAAGTCCAACTGTCAAAAGCCTACTTGCTTGCTGTTCCTCAGGGGTCTGTGAACTCAGGCAGGAGATGTGGAGGGTCGAGGTTCTTCTCTCCCAGGTGGGGCTGAGCCATTCAGCCCTGCAGTCCAGGCAGGGAGGACTTGGTGGACCAGCTGTGTGCTGGGCCTGGCTGCCGGCCTCTGCTGGGCTTTCTTGTGCACTTTGCTGAGTCCGATGCTGTGAGGAGGTACCCTCCCCACTTCTCCAGGTGAGATATGCTGAAGGTAACAGATGGGTTTCAGGCCCAAGACTTCCAGCTCCAGACCTTTCCTCCCGCCCTAGGAGGGCACTCAGCCACAGGGGAGTCAGGTGGTGCCCACCCACCGTGGTCGCATCCTGCGGGCACGTGCCTGCCCAGCCTCACAGCTCTCTCTGTCCTGCAGGCCTTCCTGGGTTTTGTGTTGTATGGAGAGTGCCAGGAGGTCTTGTGGTGGGGAGGAGTCTTCCTCATCCTCTGCGGACTCACCCTGATCCACAGGGAGCTCCCACCACCCAGGAAGGCTCTTCCACACAAGCAGCAGTAGCACCAGCGGGCTGGGCGGACCCGCTGGAAAGACAGCGATGGCGGCTCGGGTTGGCGTGTGGGAACTGCTTCTCAGGGCGATCTGGGTGCACAGCCTTCTGACCCTCGGCCAAAGAGAGATGCTTCCCAGGGAACCAGGCCTGTGACCGAGCAGCCTTGCGGGTGGACAGCTCCGGCTTCTGTCAGGGGAAGTACACCGCAGCAGTGTTCTGCCCGAAGCCTTCTCGGTCCGTCTGCTCGGTGCTGTTGATTCTCACGCTCCACAACCCACCCAGTGAGCCATGGCAGGTGTGGGAGACCCTGGGGTTGGTGGGCTTCCTGTATGGACTTGAAACCATGCTGTAACTTCAGTCCTGTTGCCTAACAAAGGCCAGTCATGGAATTTTGGAATCAGTGACTGGTGGGGCTTTCGACAACTTCACACTGATATGTCAGGCCGTCAGCGTCATGCTTCTGGATTATGGCAAGAGAAGGAAAATTAGATTAATAAATACTTTTTTTGTAAGTTAAAACTGCCAGGTGTGGAATCTTAATTCTTTCCTACTTTTTTTCCTTTCCTAAGTTTTTGGAGTAAGAGCAGCCAGGGTGAGCTGCAGTTCCCGGAGGGGGAGTTGAAACTCCTCCGCTTCCAGACCTGGGGCCTGACTGCTCTCTGCCTGCGTGGTTCCTTCCTGACTTCACGCAGGCTGGTGCTCTTCAAATTCAGGAGCATCTGTCCATTCTCTTGGTCCCAAGGAGAAAGGCTTGACCTCACTTTGGGGCCTAGTTTTATTTTACTTATTAGGAAAGGAAACTGGCCCAGAGGTTGCTCCCACCCCCTTATGTTACCTCTTCTGCCTTTTGGCCCCATGACTTTTTTGTATCTTATGCCATGTGAATCTAATTCCTAGTTCAAAACAGTCTGTTTGCTGCCTGCACCCTCTCGCTGTGCATAGCTTCAAGTGCGATGCTCACCTGCTCCAGTTCCCCGGGGCTCCCCTGGCTGTCTGACAGCCCTCCCAGCTCTCCTGAGCCTGACTGCCGGCCCCAGGAGGTCTCCTTTCACATCCCCTGCAGGAGGGAGGGCCTTCTTAGCCACGAGGCTGGGGGAGAGAAGGGTCGTGTCCAGCTGGCCCCTCCTCCCCACGCACATAGCACCTTCATTGCTCTCCTCCATTACTCGTGGCAGTGGCCGGATGCTCTCCAGAGCTGTTCTGTGACTCCCAGTGACTTTGCTGTGGCCCAGCCCCCTCTCCAGCTGCTCCCTTGCTGCCTCCTTCCCTCCCCCACTCACCGTGCCTGAGTCACCCACAGGTCTGCATCTCAGCAGTTCTCGAGGCCACCACAGCCAGTCGTGCCTCCATGCTTTTGTGCCTGCTTTTCCCTTTGCCTTGGATTCCTTCCTCCTTCCCCTGTCCCTGGAAAACTCCTTCATATCCAACAGGGCACAATTTGCTGCTCTTTCTGAGCTGCCACAGGGGCCAAGGCCAAGCGGTGATTCGCAGAATGGTAATTGACTAGCCCCACTTTGACACATTGAAGCCTCCCAGCCTCACTGGGAGGGAGGTTTTTTTTTTTTTTAATTTATTTTATTTTATTTACTTTTGGCTGCATTGGGTCTTCGTTGCTACCTGCGGGCTTTCTCTAGTTGTGGCGAGTGGAGGCTACTCTTCATTGCGGTGCGCAGGCTTCTCATTGCGATGGCTTCTCTTGTTGCAGAGCACAGACTTTAGGCGTGTGGGCTTCAGTAGTTGTGGCACGTGGGCTCAGTAGTTGTGGCACACTGGTTTAGTTGCTCCACGGCGTGTGGGATCTTCCCGGACCAGGGCTCAAACCCGTGTCCCCTGCTTTGGCAGCTGGATTCTTAACCACTACGCCACCAGGGAAGAAGCCCAAAGGAGGTGGTACTCTTGTTACTCTCATTTTAGAGGTGAGGAAACTAAGGCTCAGAGAGATTGGGTCATTTGCCCAAGGTCACACAGCTAATGAATGCCCAAATCGCTGTGTGGCTCCAGGGTTTGCCTCTTAATCCGTATAAACATCCTGCCTCCCACTTTAGCAGTTAAAGCCCCGGAGAGGTCCTGTGGACGAGGAGCCTGCTTTACAGTGTCTAATAGCACTCCCCAAGTCTCACCTCCTACCTCTCTGAAGGTGATGCTCCCTGGAACACTCTTCATATCTCCCTGGTCAAATATGACCCCATTATTCTACCAGTGAGGAAGATGAAGGCCACTCAAGGCTCTGCAGGGTGTGTTCACATATGTGAGTCAGGCACCCATCCAAGGCCAGACGTGAAGGCTGCTGAGAGCTGGTGGCCTGGCCTCCCTGAGCCGTTCATGAAAAGGGCAGGAAGAAGTCCATCTCGGAGCAGACGTTGTCACGAGGGGACCCAGCCCCCCATCTAGACGCCTGCCGGATACATAAAGATGCTTGAGGAGGAGGAGGCGGCTCCGGGAGATGGAGCAGCGAGCTGCAGCATGGAGAGTGAGGGAGGGAGCTGAGCCGCCTGCCTGCTCGCCATCGCCTCCCCTCCATAAGCAGGAGCCCGGGCTGGGCCCAGCATGCTGCCCCAGCCCCTCCCGCGTCATCAGGCCATGAGGGCAGCGCGCGAGCCAGGGGGAGGGAAAGCGAGCCAGTGAGCGCCAGCAGGAGGCGGCTGAGGAGACCTCAGAAAAAGAACAGCAAGAAGCAATTGAACATATTGATGAAGTACAAAATGAAATAGACAGACTTAAGGAACAAGCCAGTGAGGAGATTTTGGAAGTAGAACAGAAATGTAACAAACTCCGTCAACCATTTTTTCAGAAGAGGTTGGAATTGATCGCCCAAATCCCAAATTTTGGGGTAACAACGTTTGTTAACCATCCACAAGTGTCTACACTGCTTGGGGAGGAGGATGAAGAGGCGCTGCATTATTTGACAAGAGTCGAAGTGACAGAATTTGAAGATACGAAATCAGGTTACAGAATAGATTTTTATTTTGATGAAAACCCTTACTTCGAAAATAAAGTTCTCTCCAAAGAATTTCACCTGAATGAGAGTGGTAATCCATCTTCAAAGTCCACTGAAATCAAATGGAAATCCAGAAAGGATCTGACAAAACGTTCAAGTCAAACGCAGAATAAAGCCAGAGGAAGAGACAGCAAGAGGAACCAGAAAGCTTCTTCACCTGGTTTACTGATCATTCTGATGCAGGTGCAGATGAGTTAGGAGAGGTCATCAAAGATGATATTTGGCCAAATCCATTACAGTACTACTTGGTCCCGGACATGGATGATGAGGAAGGAGAAGAAGATGACGATGATGAGAGGAAGAAGGATTGGAAGATGTTGATGAACAAGGGGATGAGGCTGAAGGTGAAGAAGATGAAGATGATGATGAGGGGGAGGAAGGAGAGGAAGGTGAAGGAGAAGATGACTAATGGAACACTGATGGATTCCAACCTTCCTTTTTAAATTTTCTCCAGTCCCTGGGAGCATGTTGCAGTCTTTTTTTTTTTTTTTTTCTCCTCCTCCTCCTCTTGTGCTCAGTCGCCCTGTTTTTGAGGTCTCTTTTCTTCTTTATACCGTGGCTCACAACTTATTTGGGGGGGAAATACCTTGAGCAGAATTCAGTGGGAAAAGAATCTCTACCCCTTTCTGTTCCAAGTTCACTTTTATCCCTTCCTGTCTCAACAAAAACTTTATGGAATCAATACCACCATGCTCTGTGGGAAAAAAGAAAAACCTTCTGCTCCCTTAGCTCTGCTGGAAGCTGGAGGGTGCTAGGCCCCTGTGTAGTAATGCATAGAATTCTAGCTTTTTTCCTCCTGTCTCTGTATATTGATTGGGCTCAGAGACTACACTGTGTCTCTATGTGAATATGGACAGTTAGCATTTACCAGCATGTATCCATCTACTTTCTCTTGTTTAAAGAAAGAAAAAAAAACTTTAAAAAATGGGGTTATAGAAGGTCAGCAAAGGGTGGGTTTGAGATGTTTGGGTGGGTTAAGTGGGCATTTTGACAGCATGGTCTCTCCTTTGACATGTTTAATTGTGATGTTTAAGGGACATCCTTGCAGTTTAAGATGACACTTTTAAAATAAAATTCTCTCCTAAAGATGACTTGAGCCCTGCCACTCAATGGGAGAATCAGCAGAACCTGTAGGATCTTATTTGCAATTGACATTCTCTATTGTAATTTTGTTCCTGTTTATTTAAAAATTTTTCTTTTTGTTTCACTGGAAAGATGATGCTCAGCTTTAAAGGTTAAAAGTGTACAAGTTGCTTTGTTACAATAAAACTAAATGTGTACACACACACACACACACACACAAAGTGCTCGTTGCTGACCCAGACCCTCTCACACTCAACAGATGTGCCTGCGGGAGACCACGGGACACAATGAGATGTTTGTCTAAGAGGAAGGTTTGTCATTTTTCAAAAAGCAGAGAGGTATGTGTCTCCATCCAAGAAGATGGGGAAGTGTTCACTGTGTCCCTTTACTCATTGCAGAGGTATCACGTCTTGATCAGAGAATGAACTGTGTATCTGAATTTGTCTCTCTGGTGTGTACCCTGGATGATGGGTTGGAGTTTGTATGCTCTGGAGCCGGCAATTTGACATCCAGGTTAACAGCCAATGGCCTGATAGGTCAGTGTTACTATCTTTTTTTCTGGTTTTAGAATTTTACTTATTTCTTTTTAATGTGTATAATTCAATAGTTTGTTATTATATTCACAAAGTTCTGAACCATCACCACTGTCTAATTCCAGAACATCTTATCACCACAAAAAGAAACCCACACCATTAGCAGTCACTCTCTATCCACCTTCCCCCCAACCCTCTGGCAATCACTAATCTGCTTTCTATCTCTATGGATTTGCCTATTCTGGACATTTCATATAAATAAAATCACACAACATATGGCCTTTTGTGTCTGGCTTCTTTCATTTAGCATAATATCAATATTTTAAAGGCACATCCAGGGCTTCCCTGGTGGCGCAGTGGTTGAAAGTCCGCCTGCCAATGCAGGGGACACGGGTTCGTGCCCCGGGCCGGGAAGATCCCACATGCCGCGGAGCGGCTGGGCCCGTGAGCCATGGCCGCTGAGCCTGCGTGTCCGGAGCCTGTTGCTCCGCAGCGGGAGAGGCCACAACAGAGAGAGGCCCGCGTACCGCAAAAAAAAAAAAAAAAAAAAAAGCACATCCATGTTGTAACATGTATCAGTACTTTATTCCTTTTTATGACTGAATAATATTCCATTGTGTGGATGTACCACCTTTTGTTTATCAGTATATCTTGTGATGCACATATGGATTGTTTCCACTTTGGCTGTTGGATAATTCTGTTAAGAATATTTGTGGGAACTTCCCTGGTGGTGCAATGGATGAGACTCCGCGCTCCCAATGTACGGGGCCTGGGTTTGATCCCTGGTCAGGGAACTAGATCCCACATGCATGCCGCAACTAAGAGTTCTCATGCCGCAACTAAGAGTTCTCATTCCACAACTAAGGAGCCTGTGAGCTGCAACTAAGACCTGGTGCAACCAAATAAATATTTTTAAAAAAAAAGAATATTTGTGTATAAGTTTTTGTGTGGATTTGTGTTTTCAGTTCTGTTGGGTATATACCTCAGTGTGGAATTGCTAGGTCATATGTAACTATTTAATTTTTTGAGAAACTGCTTTCCAAAGCAGCCACGCCATTTTACATTCCAACCATCAAAATACGAGTGTTCTAATTTCTCCACCTTGTTGCTGACAATTTTTATTGTCCATAATTTTATTGTAGTCATCTTAGTGGTACCTCATTGTGGTTTTGATTTGCGTTTCCATAATGACTAATGATGTCAAGCGTCTTTTCTGTGCTTGCTGGTCATTTGTGTATCTTCTTTAGAGGAATGTCTTTTTAGAGCCTTTGCCCATTTTAAAACTGCGTTTCTTATATTTTTATTATTGGGTTGTAAAAGTTCTTTAAATAAAAGAAAAAGTTATTTAAATAGTCTGAATACAAGTGTATCTTATCAGGTATACGATTTGCAAATATTTTCTTTCATTCTGTGGATTGTCTCTTTCACTTTCTTGATATTGTCCTTTAAAGCGTGAAAGTTTTTAGTTTGATGAAGTCCAGTTTATCCATTCCTTTTTTGCTTGTGCATTTGGTCGTATCCGTTGCCACATCAGAATATGACCACAGATAATGCAGGGCCTGTCTTAGATCATTGAAAGGACTTTGACTCTGAGTGAGTGTGCGGAAGAGAGAGCTGGTCAGCCATATCTTAAAGGAGTCCCTCTCATTGAGAGCAAACGACAGAGGGCAAGGGCAGCAGCAGGAAGACCTGTCAGGAGGCTGCTGCCACTGCAGATGAGGGAGAGGAGACTTTGGTGGCAGTGGGGGTGATAAGAAGTGATCAGACTCTAATGCACTTTGAGGGCAGAGCCAAAAGGATTTGCTGATGGGTTGGATGTGCCTATGAGAGGAAGAAGTCAGTGATGCCTCCATGGTTTGGGCCCTACTGTGTGCCAGGTGCTGGCGGCACTGCGAGATTCGTGGTGCAGAGCCTTTCCTCACACATTATCTCAATTAAACAACAGCTCTGTTAGTCCAGCTCTTCTAGAGTTGATCTTGATGGTAACTGGAATGGCCAGCCTCATGTGGGTGAGGTCACGGGGCCTCAAGAGTCAAGCAAGACAAAATAATAATAGTTGAGATGTAAAAGAAAGTCAAGGGCCTTTAGTTCCTCCTTAAGCTTTGCAGATACTAAAACCCCCAGCAGGTGGAAGAAGTTAACTGTGTGCTGACCACCAGCACGTAGCCCCCAGACCAGCTGGAGCTGAGGATTGATAATACTGACCCCATGATACCACCTTCTTACCTCCCCATCAACCAATCAGAGAATTGTGCACAAGCTGATTGCACACCTCACAACCCTCTCCCACGCCTTGCCTTTTGTTTTTTTTTGGTCGTGCCACGCTGCTTGTGGGATTAGTTCTTAGTTCCCAACTAGGGATTGAACCTGCGCCCTCAGCAGTGAAAGCGTGGAGTCCTAACCACTGGACCGCCAGGGAATTCCCTCACCTTGCCTTTAAAAACCCTTCCCCCAAAAGCCATCGGAGAGTTTGGGTCTTTTGAGTATGAGCTACCTATTCTCCTTGCTTGACCCAGGTTGGGCGCATTGGCAAGAAACACTGTACTTTGCTTCACCACAACTTGGGGTCAGTAGGTTGGCTTTACTGTGTTTGGGCTAGTGGACCTGGTTCAGTAACATAGAGGTGGCACCTGATGGGCTACAACAGAAGTGCTGAGCTGAGCACTTAACGCCCATTTGTCTCAGCTCATCTGTGTAACCCCACAAGGTAGGTATGTTCACCCCCATCTAATAGGTGAGGAAACTGAGTCTCAGAGAGGCCCACGCCTGGCTGGAAACCCAGCTCTGCCCAGCTCTACCTCACCGCAGTGTCAGATTCTGGAGCCAAAAAGAGACAACGGGGGAAATGAACATTCTCTTTTCTTTATCTTTCTTTTTTTTTTGGCTGCGCCGTGTGGCTTGTGGGATCTTAGTTTCCTGACCAGGGATTGAACCCGGCCCCTTGGCAGTGAAAGCGCGGAGTCCTAACCACCGAAGTGCCTGGAATTTCCTCTCTTTTCTTTCTTTATTCCACACTGTGTGTTGCTGACAGGTCTGAACGTTCTCCATGCTGACTTCCTGAAAAAGGAGATGCCGTTCCTCACCACACATTGCAGTTCCAGATGTGCAAACTCTGCTCTGGTGAGGCCTGGTGTTGACCTGTGGCTGGCGCTCTGCAGGCCCTGCAGGCCTGGGACAGCGCACCTGCAGCTCACCTGCGCGTGGGGTTCAGGGACCGGACCATGCGGATTCTGATCCTCAAGTCTGAGCCAGGACTGTCTTCACCTCCCTGGTCCTCAGTTTCCCCATCTGTAAAGTGGGAATGATATGGGGTGCAATGAGGATGCAGTGGGAGATGGGAGAGACCTGGCCCGTGGTGAGTCCTCCCTCCTCAGATGCTCCTGTTCCTTGGCTAAGAGCTGGAGGATGGCTGGGGACGGGCAGAGAAAAGAGAAGAGACTCAGCTGGGCAGCTGCTTTAGAAGGGTCTGGGATGTTTCTAGAGATGAATCATAGGGCTGAGGTTTGCTTACACCATGGAAGTGTGGGCTGGAGGCGAGTGGGCAATAGTGATTAAAACACCACACCTGGGGTAATAGATAATGGAATGGCTCAGCTGCTGGTTATGATTGGGTATATCTATGGGCATATGTGCAATTAGGGGAACAGATCTACAGAGCTGGTGACAGGGAATGGGATAAGGGGGAGGGTCTTGCTTCTTTAATGCCGTTTTTTTAAGTTTTATAAATAGATTTAGTAGATCAGCTTTACAAGAGGGTATATGACACCACTTCCGGGGAGAGAGCTTTCATTCCTTCTCCAAGGGAGGGACAGGCAGAGGGTCTCCTCAGATGTGCTGGTGGGTCTTACAGTCAGAACGGTCTCCATTCTCTTCAGTCAAGATGAGATAAGTACCTACTGTGTTCTGGGCTGAGGGCCCCCTGCTCAGCATGGACGACAGGACGTCACGGTCCCCAACATCAGGGAATATGTAGTGCCCCCGAGTTCACGTGCATCCCTCTCACAAATATTTACCTTGTATCACTCACCCACTCACTCAGCAAATAATGCCGAGTACCTACTGTGTGCCAGGAAACATCCCAGGCTCCAGGAATCCACAAGTAAAGCAGTGCCTGGCCTCCCAGACCTGCCCGTTCTAGTGGAGGGAGTCGGACAGGAAGCCAACAAGAGCACAGGGTCATTTCAGACAGGGACACATGGGCCCAAGAAACCAAAGCAAGAGGGTCAGGGCAACACAGAAGGGTTCTCTTGGGAGGTGGCCTCCCTGATGGGATCCACACCCCATGCAGGAGCCACCACTAAAGACCTGAGAGCAGGGTTCCCAGCAGGGCCACAGTGTGTGACCCCCAGGGAGGCCACACTGGCCATCAGCATTGTCATGAACTGTCTGTCTGAGGACCAGAGGCTGGTCATTGCAGGAAGGAGAGGGAGGGAACTGGGCGGGCTGGAGAAGCTGCACAGAAACCATGTGCAGGCTATAAGGAGGTGTTGGGTTTGATCCCAAGAGCAGTAGGGAGTTCCCGGAGGTCATGACATAACCTGACCAACGTTTTCTTAAGTCCTCCGACAGCTGGCAGGGTGGGCAGTGGCATCTGCCTCTTCCAGGTGAGAGAAACAGAGGCTAAGCCGCTGGCACTGGCTGCCCAAAGCAAATGAGCCTGTGCATCTGAGCAGAGCCCAGCGAGGGCTAAACAGGCAGGGAAAAGAAGCAGGTGGGGGACACGTATGTGGCAGAGGCACCGGAAAGTGCCACACGCGGAGACAAGAGGGAGGCCTGGGTTCCGTTGTGGTGAACAGGGAGGCCGTGGAGAACAGGAGGCAGGGGAGATTCATCCAAGTTGAGCAGAAAATGAAAACTGGACACTCGGGGCAGAGGGAGGCTTTGCGGCCCTGGCGGGCGAGGGTAGTTGGATGGGGAAAGGCGGCAGGTTGCAGAGCTGGACGCAGGGCTCCAAGAGGCAGAGGACACAAGTGAGGAGGCTCGAAGGGGGCTGGGAGCTGAGGCTTGGGCTGAGGGGGCAGCACGTGTCTTGAAGCGAGGGAACCTCTCTGGGGGCCACCATCAAGACTCTGTGCCCCTCGGGTGTTTCCAGGGCTGAATCTTGGTGTTTCCAACAACATCATGATGGAACTGGACCCGAGATCATCAGACAGATGTCCCTGGCAGGCAGCCATTCACAATGAGTCCAGTGTGGAGGTGAGGGCCCCCAGGCTGTTGCGTAAGTGGCTGGCTGGCTTCTGGCAGGTTCCTGCCTAATCTGAGGAGCCCTTTCCTTGCCGTGCTGAATATTCACTCCCATGATGCCTTCAACACCTGAGCCCAGACCCAGTGGGCCATCTGCTTTTAGGGGGAGGCCACCCACCCACGGTGACACCTTCACTTCCTGTCCAAGAGGCCTAAACCTCTCAGGGATGTTCCAGGACATTCAGTCAATAACGGTGCTGAAGACCAACCCCCAGCAGAGTGTAGCAGGGGCTGCGTCTCCAAACGTCTCAGCGTTTGCTCCCGCACCCTCCCCAAGGCTCTTAGCAGCTCTGACTGTGGTCAAACCTCCTACATCTCACCTCCTCCCCTTTTCATTTCAGAAGGGACAATGTTCATTGGAGTAAACAAGCAAGAAGTAAATAAAAATAACCCATCATCCCACCAATGAACAGTTGTCAATCCTTGCTTCCAGGCTTTTCTCTATGACACGATAATGGTTAGATACGGAAGTAGAAGTGTTTTGCCTCTCACTTCATTCACGTTATAAGATACTGTGAACGCTCCTGTTCGTTCAGTGGTTCCCCTACAAGAGAACTTTTCGTGGCGGCTTCCTGCTCTGGCATGTGGGCTCATGGTGGCCGATCGGCCCATCTCCTCTTGGGGGCTCTGAGGATTTACAGTTGTCCAGTCTTCCCAGGGTTGTCATAAACCCTCTCTCAGCCAGATCTTTGGACTAATCTGTGAATATTTCCTTAGGATAAATCCCCAGAACTTTAATTGTGAGGTTAATTCCAGGATTTTCTTCAGAAGCAGAATTTGCAGCTGGAAATGAGGAGGTAAGTGGGCCAACTGCTGGCCTGTGTGTTCTTCCTTCCTTGGCCTCCAGTCCAGATCCCAGACTCCCAACCCTGATTTTTGCAGCATCTGAGTGTTTTTCAGGGATTCATGAAAATCTTCCCAGGAAAAGGCCGTTGATTTAATTTTCCTTTCATTTGGAAGTCTCTGTTTTTGTAAGAAGTCTGGTGGGAAATTTGCCTTCATGGTTATGCCTGAGAGGTGGAAGTGGGATGGGGAAGGGAGCTGCATTTCTTCATTCAGCAAAGTATTATTTTAAAAAATTTTATTGCTGTACAACACATATAAAGGATGCATATCTTAAGTGTCCCTACGATGAGTTTTTACATATAAATACACCCATGGAACCACCACCCAGGTCAAGGTGAATAACATTTCCCATATCCTGGGAGGTCACCTGCACTCCTTTGTTACATCAAGGAGGGCCTACTGTGGGTGGTGATGGGGATGCAGCCAGGAAGGCAAAATTAAGGTCTGCCCTGTGGCTTAGCGGAATGGGGACACTGTCACAGTTCTGCTGGTGCCAGGACATGCCCCTCACGGAGCCTAGGCCCCGCATGGATCAGTCGTGTGGGTCAGCTGCCTGGTGGGTTGGGGGCAGGGGCTCAGCGCCTTCCTTTTGCTGCAGGTGTGAGGGGTGCAGGGAGCCAGAGTGGTGCAGGCGGAGTTGTGTCAGGGGAGTTCTGTCCCCACTTCACCTCCTGTGTCACCTTTCTGAGCCTGCTTCCCCACCAGCAACATACTAACAATAGTTCATTTAATGAGCTAATAAATGTTTATCTCGTAGTCCTATTGGAGCGGGGGGAGCACTATGGTCATTCCAAGTGTCTAAATGAGAAACCTGAGGCACAGAAGAGATTAAGTAACCAGCCAAGGTTCTACAGCTGGTAAGAGGGAGAGCTGGGATTGCAACCGAGAGCCCACTGCTCCTATAAGATATCTTATAAAAACAAGCATCTCACAGGTTTTGGTGGCGGGGAGATCCTGGGTCACAAACAGAACTGTTTTGTGACAACAACAAGCCACTGTGGCTATAACAACTTCTACCTATCCATCCAGTCATTATCTACCCTCAAAGGCTGGGTGAAAGCCTGGGGTACCCTGGGACCGATGCCCCTCTGGGGCTCAGGCTGCTCGTATTCCAACAACAGAGAGAGAGGGGTTTTTTTGCTGCAAAAGACAGCTGACATTTAACTTGCCCCCTGAAGTGCCAGGTGGTGGGCCAGGCCCCTTAGGCCAGGCCCCTTACGTTTATATTATCTATGGAATCGTCCCAACCACCTGGTAGGCTTCCCCTCCATGCTGTAGTGAAGGGAGTAAAGGTCAAAGGGGAAAGGGGAAAACACCTGCTAGGTTTCAAACCAAGTCTGTCTAGGCCTGTCGGCAGGATTCGCAGAAGCCACCTGCTTTGCGTGTCTACTTTTATGTCTCGGGCGTCTGCTATGCCAGTCCATCCTGGCCACTCCTGGTCTCTGGGGGAGACAGACTTGTTCCAGACGGGGTTATGTGTTAGGACTGATGGATTCTTCTGGGAGGCTTTTGTAGAGTTCAGGGTGTGGCCAAAGGGGGATATGTCCACCATGTCACGTGTCTTTGCTTAGGTCAAGGTGGTGGTTGGCAGCCCCCACACGCTGTCGTAGGCAAGTACCACCTGCTAGTGAAAAGTGGAAACAAACATATCTTCAAGTCTGAAGAAAACATGTTGTACCCAGGTTTCTTTTCAACCCATGGTGTAAGGGTAACGTGAAACTCAGGTCAGCTGGGGAAATGTGTCAGGTGAGACTCATGGGAGGAGGCAAGAAGCAGTGCCTACTGTATGCCTCGTGTGGTCCGTGAGCTTTGCTTGCCGTCCAGGTGCTTTCAAACTAGGTGAAGGGACCAGACCCAGGGACAGATCATGGGCGGCTTTGGAGCAGCCCCTCTGTGGCTGAGCTCCTTGGACGTTTCACTTCTCCCCTGCCTGACCCCCGCCATTTGGCTTTGGCCTCCACCACTGTACGGAGGCTGCCCTTGTTGGGGGCGTCACCCCAGCTCCTTACTTGCCTTCTCCGGGCGCGGGGCCTGAATCCTGACAGGTGTTTCCTTCCTCCTGAAAACTCTCTGCTCTTTTGGGTCTCCCCTCTCCCCTCCACGTTTTCATTGGCCCAACCCCTTCCTACCTGCGGCTCCATGGGAGCCTTCGTGCAAAGGGCACTGGAGGGCATTCCTTCTCCCACCAGCACCAGCCCCCTCTCCCGTGGCTGCTGGGCAGGGCATCTCGCCACAGCTTCACATGCGCTCGTTGGTTACCAGACCTTCTCCACACCCGCACTGCTACAGCCACCTTGGAGTTAAAAAATCAGGTGTATAAGCTAGAAACCAGGGAGCAGGTTATTTATTTATTTAGTGTTTGGAAATGATTTCAAGCTGCAGAAAAGTAGGCAAAAATGGTATAAAGAACATCCATATGCCCTTTATCCAGATCCTATTTTCTTCATCATTTTCTCTCTCTTCCTCTCTCTCTCTCTCCACACACACACACACACACACACACACACTTTATTTCTGAACCATGTGAGAGTAAGTTACATACATTGTTGCTCTTTAACGAAAAATATTTCAGTGTGTACTTCCTAAGAATAGGAATATTCTCTTGCTACACTGCTGTTATCAACTTCAGTAATTCAGGGTTGACATAACACTGTATCTAATCTACTTACTGGAATTCCAACTTAGTCAGTTGATGCAATCATGTTCTTTATAACATTTTTTTCCCTCCAGTACAGGATCCAGTCCAGGGTCACATACTCTGTTCAGCTGTCCTGTCTCTTTACCTCCTTTAATCTGGAACTGTTCCTCAGCCTTAGTCTTTTTTGATATGGACATTTTTGAGTAATAGACCCCCTCGGACCCCCCCCTTTTTTTTCACTAGAATATTCCTCATTTGGGGCTTGTCTGATGATTCATGATTTTTTTGTTTGTATTTAATTTGTTTGTTTAATTAATATTTATTATTGGCCGCGCTGCACGGCTTGCAGGATCTTAGTTCCATGACCAGGGATCGAACCTGTGCCCCCTGAAGTGGAAGTGAGGAGTCCTAACCACCGGACCACCAGGGAAGTCCTGATGATCCATGATCTTTAGATTCAGGTTATGCCTCCCTGCCTGGAATATTACATAAGTGACGCTGTGTCCTTCTCAGGATATCACATCTGGTGGCACACAGTGTCCACCTGCCCCTAATTGGGAATGTTAAATTTGATCATTTGGTCAAAGTGTTGTGCAATTTCCCTGCTGTATAATTACTATTGTTTCCTTTGTTACTAATAAGCAGTCCTTGTCTTGTGGCAACACTTTCAAGCCATGCAAATATCCTGGTCCTCATGAAAATGCTCCCCACCTAGATTTACCAACCACTGACAGCTCATGCCTGAACCAACCTTCTCTATGATGGTTGCACAGTGATTTTTCAACTCCAGCTCTCCCTCCACACTTACCTGCTGGGCCCTGGTATTCTCCTGTAAGCAAAGCCCTCCCTTCACCAATCTGTCTATCATCTGTCTGTCTGTCTAATCTATCAATTATCTATCCATCTATGAAACAATCTATCTGTATGGACTCAGGGATCTCATTTGTTCCCAGTGGTTTACAATCATTCCTGTTCTTAATTATGTTTATGTTCAGACTCCCACGTTTGCCCAGTGGAAGTCCCGCACAGCTGGTCAGGAAGCGAGCATCTTTTTGATACCTGTCTTAGCTCTTGCCTCCCATGTCTTACCCCCCAGCGCACACTGTTTCAAACCCCTCGTGTAGACCTTGCGGGACCTCCCACCCCACCTCTCCCCCAGGCCAGGCAGCTTCCTCCTGTGACAGGTCTGCCTGTGTCCAGGGGGTGGATGATAACCCCATGTGCATGTGTGCCCTTGCTTCAGAGGATGTGGTTTTCACGGCTAATGAGACAGAGTGAAATGAGAGCGTCCCCCACAGCACTGGCTACTGTCACATCTGTTGTGTCGACTCTGTCAAAAAAAGCCCTGGAACTTTGGTCAGGTGATGAATTGGTCATCCTATGGTTGGGCCAGGCCCCACCTTTTTAGTTAGGTAGTAGTCAGTAAAGGTTATGCAGAAACGTTTGCGAGCCTCATGCCAAACCCCAACCCTATACATGTGACACTTGCCTAGAGAGGGGTAACCCTCCCCCCGAGAACATGCAGGCAGGTGGCAGAATCAGAGCTGGGCCTAAGGCCTTCCCATCCCCCTCTACTCTCTGCCACCCCCCACCCCCACTTCACAGTGTATTTATCAACGAACCAACCACCTAACAATTCACAAGGAAGCTCCATTACAAGTGAAATGTTGACAAAGATAAAGAATTTCTAGAACTTTTTTTTTTTTTTGGCCACCCCTTGCAGCTTGTGGGACCTTAGTTCCCTAACCAGGACTGAACTCGGGCCTGTGGCAGTGAAAGCACAAAGTCCTAACCATTGGACCAGAAGGGAATTCCAAGAACTTCTAAAACTTGAGGGAGATTTTCTAGAAGATTTTGGTCTGGAGACCTCTGCTCCGTGGAAGAATGAATGTCTCTGTGCAGCCACGAGGCAGAGCAACAGTGTGGAAGGAGGAAGGGCTCCATGGCTCTAAATGCACAAATCCAGTGGCGAGGACTTATGGCACCAGAAACTTCCAGCCTTTTGTCTCACCACCTTTTGCAACAAAAAAACTTCTGGAAAATGCCATACTCTACACAACTGCTTGGCTGCCCCTCCCCTCCCTGGGTCTGGATGCCTAGGATAGGATGGAAATGGGGACAACAGAGGGGGGACCCCCATGAGTGAGGCCTGCTGTGTGTACTCTGCAAAGTGCTTCACAAGCATCCTCTTGTGAATCCATCCCTGGGGGGCAGTTACCATCACTCCATCCCTGGGGGGCGGTTACCATCACTACTTACAGGTGAGGGGGTGGAGGGAAACAAAATGGGAGGAAGTGGTTAGCACAGGAGGTGGGGAGCAGGTAGCGAGTTGGTGGGGGAGCAGTCACCAGAGGAAGGAAACAGAATGAGGACCACAGCAGTGTGGGGAAGAAGGGATCACCTGAATCCTAGGTAATTGCCCCTCTGAGAAAATCAAGGGGTAACTTTAACAACCTCAAAGAATTATGACCATGGAACTTTCCCAGACTCTTTCTGAAGAATGAAGATTATTACCTATTCCTTTTATTTTGGTAGTTTCCCTCTCAGATTACAAAAATAACACAGGTATTTCAACTCTGTAAATATACTAAAACCATTGAATCATCCAGCTTAAAGGGTGGATTTTATGGGCTGCAAACTATATCTTGATAAAGTGGTTTAAAATAAATATATCAATAGAATTCAAAAAGTAACACATATGTTTATCACAGAAGACCTAGAAGGCTTAGAAGATACAGAGACATGGAAAGAAATGAAATCATAATCTCCTCCCTCAGTGATAAATACTTCATGTTCTAGTGTGTGTCATTCTTTTTCTATTACTAATTCATGCTTACAGAGTTGAGATAATGTTATACGTGCACAACTTTGTAGTCTGTTTTGTTTATCTTGATCACAAAGGGATTTTCTCCGTGGTATTAAAAACTCTGCTGGTACGTCTTTATAATGGCTGTGTAATATTCCACCCCATGGCTCTGTGGGTTTACTTAACGGCTGCCTTGGGTATAGACCTTTAAGTGGTTTCTGGTTTTCCATGCTGTGGGAGACTTCTTTGTGAGCCTGTGGGCAGAGTTCCTTGCTGGGAGATGAGTGGTCCCACAGGGTGGTTGTGAAGTGCAAATTAGGGAGTATGTGGGAACTCCCCGGTGGTCCAGTGGTTAGGACTCCACGCTTTCCCAGGGCGTGGAGTCAATCCCTGGTCCGGGAACTAAGATCCTGCAAGCCATACGTGCAGCAAAAAAAAAAAAAAAAAATTAGGGGGTATGGGTTAAGTTTCTGACATGGAACAAACACTTGTTAATAGCCTCTTTTTTCATTTCCCAAAACAACTGCTGCATTTGTCTGTCAAGCCAGAGCCTCCTGGAGACCATGGAGCTGAAGCACCCCACGCCAGGGTCCAGGACCCTGTGTGCTCTGGTAGGTGTGGGAGGCCTAGTCATGGCCTCCATCTCCCCTGCATGGATGTGCCGTTCGGTGCCCTGCCCTTTCTCTCCTAAAGCCTGCTCTGGGGAAAGCAGTGGCGGGGGGCCCCTTGATTCCTAGAGACATCCCCTCATCTTGCCCATCAAGTACACATAGGGATGGACATGACCCCTAGTTCCAGCCTCTCCTCCTCCAGGAAGATCTCTGGCTGTGAAGCCAAGGCTTGGTCACTGCTGTTGGTCACACAGGTCTCAGATCAGAAGCCTCCTCTTCAGGGAGATTTTTCCTGGCTCCCCAGCCAAAGGAGCCTGCTGCTCTCACATCCACCTGCTGTCTTTTCTTCATAGCACTAGTCATTCCTGAAAGTGTTCGTGTGTTCCGTGTTTACTGTCTGACCCCCAGTACCCCCCCCCCCCACCGGCTGATACCACTTCCCAGACCAGAACATGAGCACCTGGTCCTGTGGGGACCAGGATCCCCAGCTCTTACAGGGATCCCACTTGTTTGAACTATAGCAGCTCTGAGAGTCCTTCATAAGTTTTTTTAATCCAAATAATAATAAATCATAAATAATATTACAAAGAATACATACACTGAATCTCAGTATAAAAAATTCTGATAATACAGAAGCCTGTAGAGTAATTTTGCCCCAAATTTGATGCTGTCTTATACTGTTTACCAATTGCTCAGCAGTTATTAGGTCCCCCCCACCCCCCACCCCGCTGGACTGTAAGCTCTTTAAACTATACCTCAGTGCTAGGCCTGATTGACTACTCAAAGCTATCAAGAGATCTACATCTGCTGAAGTCTATTTTGAGTGCAGAACCCCAGCCCTGCAGCTTGGAGGCTGACCCCACGGCTTGACCTCTCCAAGCCTCAGCTTCCGCATCTGCAAATGGTATTCACATGGAATTTACATGGAATTCACTCTTCCTGCCTGCAGGCTGGGCTCCAGTTGGGTAAGCAAATTATTCCAGTTCCTTTGGGACGTTCCTGGGTTTAGGACTGAGAGTCCGTATCCCAGGAAACCCCTCAGTCCTGCCAGCAGGATGGCTGTCACCCCTGTCCAGCTTGCCCAGAGCAGCTGTTCTCAAATTGTTTGGTCTCAGGTCCCTTTTACACTCTTACAAACTATTGAGACCCCAAATCACTTGTGTTTATGACTTATTTTTTTTAAGGGAATTTTATTTTACTTTTTTTTGGCTGCGTGGGGTCTTCGTTGCTGCACTTGGGCTTTCTCTAGTTGCGGTGCGCTGGGGGGCTACTCTTCATTGCAGTGCACGGACTTCTCATTGCAGTGGCTTCTCGTTGCAGAGCATGGGCTCTAGGTGCGCAGGCTTCAGTAGTTGTGGCTTATGGGCTCTAGAGCACAGGCTCAGTAGTTGTGGCGCACGGGCTTAGTTGCTCCGCAGCAATGTGGGATCTTCCAGGACCAGGACTCAAACCCATGTCCACTGCATTGGCAGGTGGATTCTTAACAACTGTGCCACCAGCGAAGTCCCACGACGCTTCTTTCTGCAAATATTTACCGTTTCAGAAATTTAAACTGGGAAGTTTAAAATATATTTATTTAACTGATTCTAAAAGAATAATAAATTCAACACATTAACATAAATAAACACATTTTTGTGAAAAATAACTATTTTTGGAAGCCTAAAATATGTCAGGAGAGTGGCATTGTTTTACATTGTTCTAAATCTCTTTAATGTCTGGCTTAACAGAAATCAGCTGGATTTTCCTACCTGCTTCTGTATTCAATCTGTCCAGGGGCATTGTTTTAGTTGCAATATAGGAAGAAAATCTGACTTCCCCCAGATACGGAGGTGGAAAAGGCAGGCATATCTCCATAGCCTTTTCAGATAATGGTGGATAGTCTTCTTTGATTCTACACCCACGTGTAACAACTGGTGGTTTTGTAAAGTTGATCACTGTGGAATCTGAAACCACGTCAATCAACTTTTCATCTTCGGTCCGTGTGGGAGAGAATGAGAGGGAGAAACACAAATAACACCTGGGGTTTATTGTGCAAATCATTTGGGTCACAGACCTCGGGACAACCTGGCAAGCACCCCGGGAACACTCTCCAAGGCCCAGAGAGAGAGACAGGAGCCATGGGGCTGCTCTTGCCACCTGGGTGGTGGGCAGCTGTGTTCATCTCTAGGTGAGTCTTAAATGCCGCCTTTGTGGGGTGGCTGTGACTGTGTACCTGACCCAGGGGGATGCCCCCTCCATGGTCGGGGCTCCCACTCCCTCCTGGCCTGCCTGGTAGTTCCAAGTAAGTGACTGGTATTGTACCCATGGGGCCCTCTTGCTGGCCCTCAGGGGCCCAGGCACAGAGCACTCGGTGCCCATGGAAGGATATGCCTGCTCCTGCCCCTTTACCACCAGGCCGAGTTCTCCAGCACAGGGCGGTGGGCTGGAGTGCGAGGAAGGAGAGGAAAGGGGACTGGGCTGCTGGCAGGTGAAGCTTGTACTGGTCTTGCTCTAGTTCTCAGGGGTGCGGGTGGACTTGCACCCTCTTTCCAAGCTGTGTGACCCCGGGCGAGGCTCTGAGCTTCTCTGGGTTTCTGTCGGCTCATCCTTGGGTTAATATGAGGACTCAGTAACATGTAACAAGTATGTATTATGTATTATGCCTGACACGTGTGTACCTATTCCCAGGTGATTCTTATGTGTTGGAGTTTGGGAAGCAGTGGGCTAAGCCACTGCTTATTTTGAGGACACCAGCCCAGAGACATGGGGCAGGCGGCCCAAGGTTGCACAGCAAGGTGGTAGTTGAGTCAGCAACACTGACTCCCAGGGCAGTGCTCCCTCCCGACATCTGGGCCTCTTTAGCCTGTGACCCAAGCTTGAGCACTCAGACCTCCCAGGTGTTGCGGCAGTCACTTCCGAGGTTAGGTTAGAAGAGATTCCATCGCATGTGAGGGAATCTCAGGACCCAAGCTGACTCTGGAGGCCTCCGCTGTAGGCCTGACAACTTTTCCCCTCCTGGGTCCCTGGTTACTATTGCTCCTTCACCCCTAGAAATATGTTGCTGTCTGTGGGCCTGCAGGAGCTACTGTGAATCTGTGGCCACAAGGCAGGGCTTCTGGTCAGGGCTGCCTGACTAGCACTCCCACCCTGGGCAGGGGAACTGGATGAGCAGTTGGCGCGTTGGTTATCTGCTGCCATGTAACACGTTACCCCCAAATGTAGGGCCGTAACACAACAAATACTTATTATCTTGCAGTGTCTGCAGGTCAGGAATCCAGGCACGGTGCTCTAGCTCAGGGTCCTTCAAAGACTGTAGGCCTCTTGGGGCTCTCGACTGGGTTGGGGGCAGGCGCTCACACGTGGCTGCTGGCAGTCTCAGGGCAGGGACATCAGTTCCTCACCATGTGGGCCCCTCCACAGGGCTGCTCACACCAGGTAGCTGACTACAGTCAGAGCCAGTGAGCGAGAGAGGGCGACCCTAGGTTGGAAGCTGCAGCCTCTTTGTAACCTCGTCTCAGAAGTGACATCCCATCACTTTGCTGTGCTCTGTTGTCTAGAAGTGAGTCACTGGGTCCAGTCCACATTCTGGGAGAGGGGCTTCTGCAGGGAGGAGGAGGGCATTACTGGGGACCCTCTTAGAAGCTGCCTACCACACCTGGGAAGAGGAATTTGCTTTGTTCCATAGGAAATATAACACCGCCCATTAGAATTTTTGAGAGCATGAACACCTTTGGAGCCCAGCATCACTCCCCATCCCTCCCCGCCACCCATTGCTCTGTGGATGCGTGGGTCCAGGAGGCACTGACAGGCCGGGGCCACTAGTTGGGACAGGAGGAAAACATAAACATGTCATCTGCAGAACAACCCTAAAGGTAGGTGTTCTAATGATTACCATTTTACAGAGGAGGAAACTGAGGCACAGAGAGGTCAGCATGTGCCTCAGGTCAGCTGGCTGGTACGCTCCTTGGCCCTTTGTCCTGGTCCAACTGCACCCTCCCCATGTTCTGAGATGCTCTGTGGGGCCGCACTGGGGGCTGTGTGGCCAGGCTGGGCTAGGCTGCCAACACCTTGTTCCGCTGGGGGTGGGCACTGACCATCCCCCCTCAGGAAACCAGGGGCCAAAGGGAGAAGTACCAAGTGTGGGGCTGATCACCCCTGCCTGGTGTCATCTCAGAGCTGAGAGCATTGGGCATCCCAGCACGCAGCATGACCACCTATGATTCAGCCCATGACACTGAAAATAGCCTCACGGTAGACACCTACCTGAACGAGACAGGCGAGCCATCTCTAGCATGACTGAGATTCCATCTGACACGTCTCTGCCCATCAGAGTGTATTCTTGTTGGTTTTGTGTCAGTCTTTCTTTAAGTAGGGCTTTCAGGCCTGGGAAGAGGCAAGCAGGCCTTGCACCTCTTTTTAAAAATGTCTTCATTGAGGTTTTTGTATTATCTGACCAGCCGATTCAACTTGCTATGACCTTCAGTGCTTCCCAGTGCTCCCCAAATGAAATAGCAGTTCCTCACCTGGCCTTCCAGCCCCTGCAGAGTCAGCCTCCAGTTCCTTTCCTGACTTTACACCCCAACTGTGCTGCTCCCTCTTCCCTTAAATGGCTTCCCCACTCCAGACCTCTGCCCCTGCTTTCCCCATCTGCTACTTTCTTTTCTGAGGTCTCTGCTATCCACGTGCCCCTTGCCCCCCGCCCCCCAATGTGTGTTTTGTTTGTTTGCTGTTGCTGTTTGTTTAGTAACTTTCTTGACAGAGTTCTGCCAAGTCTGTATTCTTTGTTGTACGTGGCCGCTGAAGTCTCTGCTCAGCGTGCTTAGTGGTCAGCTAATGACTGGACAGGAATTTCCATAAACGTCTTGGATTGATAAGTCTCCTAGCTTTTGCCAAGTAACTCTGTGTAAATTTGGGGTACACATTTAGTGCTCTGGCAGGCAGTTTTCAACTCTGCCTTACCCTTCACTTCCTGCCTGTGCAGGGACTCAGGGTCAGTCAGAGGTAACAGCTTACGGCCTTCTAGGTCTTTCCTGGGCATGTGCACAGCCCTACACATGCATGTGGCTTTCTAGATTCCCAGGAATCTGTCTGAGCTTTTCAAAGCCCCTATGGATGTTATTCAGCTTTTCCTTTTAAGTTTTTTGGTGAGCTTTTTCCCTCAGCTGTTACTGTTGCCTTAGGCAACTTCAATGACAAACAATGCCTTTTTTTTTTTTTTTTTGACAAATGCTTTTGGGTTAAGGCAAATTATAAGGAGTGAGCTCTGAATCAGCTCAAAGATAAACCCCATGGGTTGGGGTTTCCAGGGGACTGCCAGAATGATTTCCCTGTGGTGGATATTTGGAGATCCACCCCCTTCTTCTCCCTTCAGAGGTGATGAGGCTGCTGGTTTTCACTATGATTGTGGTGCTGTTGGATTTTAAGGCTACTGTGGAGCTGGGGAGAAAGGGATGGGAATCAGCAAGTTAAAAAAAACATAAAACACTGTATTGTTACAGAGAATAAATGCTCCTCAGATAGTTGCAAGCCTTTGGTTAATTTCAAGGGTTCTGAAAAAGTTGATTTTGACCATTTTTGCCAATGTTCTCATTGCTTTTATGGAGGAGTGAATTTTCAGAGGTCTTTATTCGGCCATTCCCACTGACTGACGTCAGAATGTGCTATTTTTCAGGCATGGTGATTTGAACACCTATCTGTGAATTCATAGCCCTTGGGCCCCTGGAATGTCCCTGGAGTCCAGGCTGGTGGGTAGGCTGCTTCTGCTTCCGGGTGCATTGGGACATTGGGCCCGTGGAGGAGCCCTCTAAGGAAACTGCTTCTGGGTCTCATTCAGGCTCCCCTGAGGAGAGGGAGGTCATGGACCATGCCTTCTCCTTCCGCCGTTATGAGAGCGAGTACAAACTACCCCAAAAAGAGGACCTTCTTTAGATGTATGCCCAGGCAGATCCTGTGCTGCTGGGAAACCCTATCAAGTTCACCATCACTCTCAAAAGAAAGACAGACAGCTACCCCAAAGACTGTCACATCTCGGGCTCCCTTGAACTGCAGACATACACGAGTAAAAACGCCACCAGTCTGGGCATCCTTCATAAGACCACGCAGAGGCAAGGTCAAGGTACTGGAACCATGGGCAAGAAGAGGGATCAGAGTCCCCACTATCTGAGATGCCCCTCTTCTCTGTGGACTATTTCCATACACTAACAAACTTGTGCATATGAGTAAACACAAACAAACATTTATTAAGTACCTACCACCTGGTAGTTACAAGGAATCTAGGCACAGAGAAAACGGGGGCCAAATAGACTACTAGTCCAGGAGCCTGGGGTCTATCACAGACTCAGAAATTAGGGGTGCTGGAAGTGTCATTAGAAGTCTTCTTTTATGATGGCAAAGATTTTATCTCAAATGCCTAATCTAATCAATGGGTTGTGGGTACCCAGGGCAGTTGAGAATGGGCAGAAAGCCCCCAAAACAACTGTGATGTCTCCATGGACTCAGGATGGGAGCCTGGAGAACGCAGCCAATTATTATTCCACCTTGAGCCCAACTTCTTGTTTTCCAAAGACAGGAAGAGACTTACCCAAAATAACCCAGTTCCATCCATCTAGATTTCATCTAATTCTGTGCTTGATGATCACTCATTTGGGGGGGACTATAATAAATGACCACACTCCTCCTCTCTAGCTCTTTGGCAGCACCTGAAGAGACTCTGCCCTTGGACTCCAATACCTACATGGGCAGCCTATGATTGATGATGAACCAATCATCAAAAGTTTCATAATTGCAGGAATTCTAGAGTCCAAGGAAACGACCGCCTCTCAGGAGTTTGCATCTTTCCAGTACCCTGAGCTCCCTGTAGAGGTTAGCCACCTGCAGGCAGAAGGGTCTCCTGGCTGGAGTTCGGCCTTGGCTTGCGGGTGGGGCCCTAAGAATCCCGGAGGGACCCCTGGTTGGCTTATTCTTTAGGTCAATTGTATTCCTAAGAAAAATGACACCTTGCTTTTCCAAATAATTATTTCTGGAGAAGTGATGGATCAAACAGTTTTTTTTTTTACATTTTTGGTTAACTAAATTCTTAACATTTTAATTTTTGGAATAAGTAATTACTTGCACATTGTACAAAATTCTAAAGATGCAAAAGTTACAGGGGCCCACCCTCCTGGAAGGCAGTTAGCGGTCTTTCATTACCGCTAATGAAAGCGGTAATGAAAGCGGTCTTTCATTATAGCTTTCATTACCGCTGGCAGAATTGGCCAGCCACTTATCGGCACTTACATCTTCTAAAATGCCCTGCACATCCCACTTGCCACCCTCACCCAAGTGGCTTAGCAGAGTATTTCTTCCACCTCCTGAGAGGAGTCTGGGAAAACGCACCTCTCTCCAGGTAGTCATGGTTCCAGGGATGTTTGAGGTGCCTTTTTTTTTTTTTGGTAATCTTTTATTTTTATTCATTTATTTTTATATTTATTTTTGGCTGTGTTGGGTCTTTGTTTCTGTGCGAGGGCTTTCTCTAGTTGCGGCAAGTGGGGGCCACTCTTCATCGCGGCGCACGGGCCTCTTCACTACGGCAGCCTCTCTTGTTGCGGAGCATCAGGCTCCAGACGCACAGGCTCAGTAGTTGTGGCTCACGGGCCTAGTTGCTCTGCGGCATGTGGGATCTTCCCAGACCAGGGCTCGAACCCGTGTCCGCTGCATTAGCAGGCAAATTCTCAACCACTGCGCCACCGGGGAAGCCCTGAGCTGCCTTTTAACAGGCGCTCTAGCTTTGCCTGGCTGGCCTGCCTTTTAATTGGCTCTGACGGTATTTCAGGAATTAAGAGGTTTTAGCTAATATATCTGCGTTGCCAAAGGCATGGAGAAACCACAGGGTGTTGGTGGGGAGTGGGAACTGTTTCGGAAGAGCTAGATATTTGGATGAATGTTACAAATGAGGTGAAGCCTGAAAAATGCAAAACATGATGTAAGCCCAGGGGATCCCTGGGTGGAGGAGGGGCACCAGGCCTGAGGTGTGGGTCCGAGGAAGAGGGCTCATCCAGGGCCAGGTGGGGGAAGTGGTTACACCAGTGTCAGGTGCTCTGGCCAGATTAGAGGTAGGGGCACTCTGAGGGAAGAACAGAGCTTAGCTTCAGTTCTGCTTCTTTCTCTGGGCTGCTCTGTGAGGCAACTTGACTGACAGGCCCCTTTTGGGATTTGGGGTCTTGTCTGTGAGGAGGTATGATATCCAAGGGTATGGAAGGGAGCCCTGGTGTGGTGGGCGGGAGCCTGTGTATTAACCCTGGAGCTCGGGAAGGGCATCTATGGGAATCCTCCCTCACAAATGTTCCTTGTTTAAAGGGCCTTTCTGGGGAAGCTCCTTGCAACTGTCTGTCTTGCTAGATGGGGCACCTCAGAACCACAGGCTGCAGATGGGGCTGGGTGGTGCAGGACGGTCCTTAGTTTGGTGAAGAGGGATCCTGCTTAGGGCTGAAAAGACGCCAAGATACAGGTCAGGCTTGAACTCTGGTTGGCATGGGATGACAAATCTTGAGTTCCTTAAAAGAGAGTCTGACAAAGCTCAGGATGTCAGGTTATTTATACATATACATGATTGCTGGCAACACCAGAAGCTAAAGAAAGGCATGGAACAGATTCTCCCCTAAAGCCTTCAGACAGACACACACACACACACACATTTTCCTGGCTTGATATAACGCATCATTTTGGTTCTATTTCTCTGCTTTAACTTACCATGAAAACATGTACCTGACTCACACACCTTCTCCCCCTCTTCTCATCCCCGCCTCACCACAGCTGCCTGACACAGGCAGAATTGGCCAGCCACTTATCGGCACTTACATCTTCTAAAATGCCCCGCACATCCCTTTGACAGACACCAAGTCCTCTGTGGAAAGCCTGGGCGTCTCCCTGCTGCAGACCATTGACCAAGGGTGAGTCCACTTAAGCTGTTCTTACAAACAGTGCAGAAAATCTCTCCAGGACATAGATCTTTGCTCATGTGTGCAGGTATTTCTGAGATGTGAATTCACAGTAGGGGGTTATAGGGTCAAAATATAGATACATTTTGCTAATGCCAAATTGCTTTGGGAAGAGATTGCATTGATTTATTCTCCACCGACAGATCTTTTTGATTTTTGCCGATATAAATGGTTGAATAATTTCACTGTTGTTTTAATTTGCATTTCTATTTGTGAGGCTGAATATTTTTATGTTAATTAACTATCTCCTGTGAATTGCTTGTTCATATCCTTTACCTATTTTGAGTCATTAATTTGTTCGTATTGTGTGTAGTCTTTATACAGAAAAGTGTTTTTGCTGCAAATCATTTCACAGTCTTTTTTTAACCTCTAAATGCCTTTCACCAGTAGAACTTTGCCATTTTAATGTAGCCAAATTTGTTAATTCCTTCCTTTAGGGATACTGGGTTTCATGTCACCCCAAGAATATGTTTTCTATGCTTTTTCTAAAACTTTTGGCTTTATACTATTAGGCACCTGGAATTTAATTTTTTAGCGTGTGGAGTGATGTAGATAGAGCTCCAACTTTCTCAAATAATCTATCATTTCCTAGTGTTTTGAAATGCTGCTTTCATACATCTGGGTCTCTGGACTCTTTAATTTGCTTATTTATCTTCTACTGCAATGTCATACCATCTAAAGTATTGTAGTTCTATAGTACATATTGATACGTAGTAGGCAAATGCTCCTCACCACTGTTTTTCTTGTCCATAGAACTTTTAAAAGCTGTTGGGATTGAGATTGGCACTGCATTGAATTTACCAAGTTATCGGGGGGAGAATCATGCCAAGTGACTACACTGAGTCTTCCCATCTAGGCATGTGGGATACTGTTCCATTTATTCAGGTCTTCTTTGTTACATTTAGAAAAGTTTTATTGTTCATACACAATTTGCACATTCCTAGTTGGATTACTTGCAAGATGTATTTATAGCTTTTGTGAATGAAATATTTTTCATTATATTTTGTACTTGCTTGCTGGACTATATGGAAACTATTGACTTTGATACGCTGATAGATCTAGCAAAGGACTTGACCAAACTCTAATGCTTTGTTCCTGAACGAAGGTTTCTGATGGTCTGTTTCTTATAGGGTGTCTGAATATTCCAAGGAAAGACCAGTAAACTACTGTTTTCCTTAGACCTTAAGATACAGACAAATTAACTGGGGGAATATTGTTAAAATGTGTATTCTGATTCAGCAGGTGGGGTTGGAGGCTCAGAATCTGTGTCTCTAACAGGGCTCCCAGGTGATACCAGTGTTGCCAGTAGTGTGGCCTCCAGAGCACATTTTAGTAGTGAGAGGCTAGATGATACGTTTTCTGTGATCCATCATAAAACAGATGTTCCTCTTGGATTTCATATGAAACAACTGTTGCTAATACCCATGGAGCAAGAACATCTGTAAACGCGGGCAGGATTCCTAGGAGGGTTTGTGAAATGTCAGAGCTGGAAGAGCCCCTGGAAGCTGGTTTAACCACCTTGCTTTACATCGGAGAATACTGAGGCCCAAAGAGGTGGTGGAGTCATCTAAAGCATCAGAGCTGTGTCCCAGATCAGGTAAGTGCCATACCGGGGCCAGTTTATTCTAACTAGCCAGGGGACTGGCCTTTAGCTAGCCTCAGAAACTGAACCTGTTTCCTCATCTATAAAATGGGGATAATAATACCTGTTCACCGCATGGCACATCCGTGAAAGTCAAATGGGCCAAACAGCAAGAGGAAAATGGACAGAGAATGGTCTGAGTGCCTAAGAGGACCCAGGTCTGTCTGGCTCCAGAGGTCATGCTTGTTTCTGGCCCTTTGTCTTCCCCCAGGGTGATGGTGAGTGAAGAGGAAGCCTATAGACCCAGGGGGCACAGACTCAAACAGTAACAATGGGGACAGTGGGGTGTTGTGGACAAACAGGAACAGGAAGGACCGTGGTAAACAGGAGTGGGTGCTGCCACTCAGCTCATCTAATTGAGACTGTGCAGGAACGTGGGCCCTGCACTTCCAGATCTTCTGACCTTTCAGAATAAGCTAGAGGAGTGTGTGTGTTCTTCTACAATGTAAAGCTCCTGGGTCTTAAAATGCGGCAATTAATTCAAGTTGTAAAAATTACTGTGTGGATCAGACACAGCAAGTCAGAGGTTAAACTTGTCCTTAGCTTGTCAGTTTATAAACAGTGCTGCCAACAGCTGAGATGCTACTGGCACCCCTGCCCTGCCCTGGTGCCATGTTCCAACCCTGACAGGCTGCATCTGACTCTCCAGCATGGGTTTAACCATCAGTATTCATCAAAAGCTCCCTAGGTGCTTCTCACAGCACCCAGCATGGATGCCTACATGCTGTGTCCAGCAATGGCCGGGACCCTTCAAAGAGGCGGAGCTGAGGTTGGGACTCCTGGTTTCTCACACAACTTACTTCCCCTCTCCTGCAACATCCTCAGCTGAATGCATGTCTGTGCGTCTGAATTTTCCAGGACGGTGAAGCCAGGTGAGACCGTTAGATTCCAAATAAAAGGCATCCCAACAATAGCTGGACTTGAGACATTTATCAAGTTTAGTTCCAATCAGGTGAAAGAGGTTCATGCTGAGAAGACTGCTCTCATCACAACTAGCCTTTGCCTGATGCCCTGGAAAGAGGCAGCAGCTCTGACTGGCTCTAAGCCTTGGTTGAGCGTTTCAGCATTTCCTGCTTTGGGATTAGCTTTCAGATAATTAGATTTTATTACTCATTAGATTTCAGATGATTAGATTTGATTACTCACATGAGGGCAGATTCAAGAGCCAGCTGGGTGAAAGTTAGCGTTCAAAGGCCAACACAAATCACAGGCAGCAGGACCCACTAGGCCGGGTCATGTGGAATCACAGGGTAGCCTGTTGACAGCTAGAAGCGCCCAGCCTGGGCCACAGAACCTCACCTCCCTGCCTTGAGTCGTGGCCTCAAAGAGCAGGGCCACCACCATCTGCAGGCAGAACCAAAGGCGTCCACAGCCACAGAGTCCCTCCCTGGAGACACAGGCTATCAGAAGCTGCTGCCCACTTGGCCCGTGAGGAGGGACCACCTCTTCAGTCCCAGAGTTCATCAGCCCTGGAAGCACCAGCCAAGTAGAGTCTTCTGCCAGAACTGGGCTGGGCCTGCTGGAAATATATTCTCTCCTCGCTCCTCCTCCTGCCTGAAATCCCACCCCTCTTCCTTCCCTGAGGGGGGCCTACCTGAGGAAGAGCAGGTAGACGGGGCCTTTCCCTCGGATCTCTGCACACACCGGGCCTGGGCCTGGGCCTGCCTGCCAAACCAGAAGCAGGACTGAGGGCCAAGTGCTGTCTGTTCACCTTTGACTTTCGACAACTTCAGGCAACTTGAAACTATGACACGTAAAACCCAACTTCACAGCCCCTACGCTTCCCCATGGTTGGTGAGCCTTTGAGGCACCTGTAGTGTAGTAGGCATGTCCAGTCTTCCATGTGGAAGGAGCCCCAGCCCCTTGGTGGTGGCGGATGGCCCAGTGGTCCCTCCTACTTGATGACTGATGGTGTTGGTAAGTTAAAATCAGGAACCTTCAAGGGGGCCAATGCGGGGGTGGGGGGATGAGGGAGGGAGGGAGGAAGATGGTGAACGGCCCCACCTCTCCTGGTGAGGGAGCCTGCATACCTGCTCCCTCCATACAGCCCCTGAACCTTCTCCAAGGAAGCCACAGCCTCCTCACCTGGTCCCATCCAGACATTTCACTCTCACTCTAACACCTGAAACATCCCCTCCTCCAGGCAGCGTTGGGAGTGATCGGAGAGCACCCCTACCCCTCACACCAGGCAGGCCCATCCCAGGCCCTTACCCTGCTGAGCACTCCCAGCTCACACGCGGTGAGGACAGCCAGCCCTGTGCTCCCCAGACATGCTGCTGGACCCCAGGTCCCCTTTTCAGGAAGGCCTTCCCTTGGGAACCATCTTGGATGTGGCCCTAGATGTGGTCTGTGAATTAATTTGCTGATCCTGTTGCTTCAGTTCCTTTCTCTCATGGCCAAGGAGGTAAGATCCATCCCTCTGTACCTCCCATTCACTCCCTGATCCCCAGGAATAAAGCTGCCTTTGTGACCCTGTGGGCCTCCACCTCGGGGTGCAGAGGGGGCAGGCCAGCCAGAGGAGTCCTGACTTGGACCAGACCCAGGAAAAGAAGGGTGTTAAACAAGGGTGCCCCTTCCTGACCTTTGGGATAAAGAAGACATCCCAAGGGGTGCCCCACGTCTGCCTTGCCCTCTGGTAGTGTGTGTGTGGTGTGTGTGTGTGTGTGTGTGTGTGTGTGTGTGTGTGTGTGGCGGGGGGCTGTTTCAGTCTGCAGGCCCTGGCCACCACCCATCCTTTCAGAGACACACGATGGGCACTGTCTTGGGAGAACTGGCCTAAAACATTCAGGCCAGATTTCTGGTCAGTTCTGCCCATGTGGGTGGTTAGACTCCCTCCAGGACGGACAGTTAAATGCAGTTCTCATAGGGGAGGTCAGAGTTCCGGTAGCTCTAAACAGGTTCTTCCTCCCGACCCTCCAGTGGGGATGGACCGATTTTTAGCCACAAGGCAGGACACCTCCGAGCTGACGCAGGGATTCTAGTATCTATAGAACGGGAGCTAAGTTTGGGTGTTACTGTCATAACTCAGGCTTGCTTCCAACCTCGGCATGTCCCGTGTGTGTGTGTATAGCCTGCTGTTGGAGTCTTCTCCCAAACCAAGCCTGAGCCCTGAAGGTAGCTGAGGCCGCCATGCCTTTCTTCTAGTTTAGGCAGGCACCAGGGGGAAGCCCTTTCGGGGGAGTGACCAGAATCCTTTCAGCCTTTCCAGGTCCATCTCTCCTGATGCCAGTGACCCACCCCAGGTTCCCAAGGCCAGCCCTGCTCTGTTCTTCCATCACAACCACACAGCCTTAGTTCTCAAAAGCCAGGAGCCTGGGCCCCAACCTTCTCAAGAGAAGACAGACATCCCAAGAAAGGACAGAGGCCAGTTCTTTTCTGCCCCCAGGCTGCCCTATTCAGAGCTTCCTTTGCTGGGTGAGGGTGCACAGGCTGTGAAGGGCGCCCAGCCTCGGAGAATGGTTCCTGACAATCCCTCATGGGCAGATGAGCTCAGAGCAAATTTCTCATCTTCCTCTGTCACCCCTAGTCCACCCCCATCCCCGACCTGGTCCAACGTGGGGAGAGGGAGGAGGGGTCAGAGGACGGCAAGGCCAAGGGGGTGGTGTGAAGGGAGCAGTGGGTGCAGGGGAGCGAGTGGTGCGCAGGAGCCCTGTGGCGACGATGCCGGCACGTAGGATGATGCGGCTGCCTGGTGCCTGGCCCTCTCCCCACAGTATCATTCATCTATCACCTCCACAGAGTCCTCGTCCTTCCTCTGCTCTGAGTGCTCCTCTGTTGTTTCTGTGTTCTCAGTGTCTGACAGCGATGCCACCTGTCGCACCCAGTCACTGTCACTGAGAGGCTTTGGATGACGCAGTCCGGAGAAGGGGTTGAACCAGTTCAGGGAAAAGTCCCCACCAAAGGTCTCTTTGACTGACTTCCAGCTGCTTGTGCGTTCCCTGGGCTGGTGCTTTCGTTTGAGGCGCTCAATGCCCTGGAGGGACAATGGGATAAAGAGGGTCAGCGTGGGACAGCCGTGCGCCATCTAACACACCCCAGGTCCCGGCACAGCAGAGCACCAAGGCCCAGAGCCAGGGGCTCCCAGAGGGTGGGGAGGGGCTCGGAGCAGCGCAGCAAGCAGGGCCTGTGTTTCCCACCAACTGCCCTCCTTTCCTTCCACAGGAGCAAGGGTGCCCGGCCAGCTGCTGCGCAGTGACCAGGCTGCCCAGTGGCTAAGGGCCAAGGAGTAACATCTCAGGCCTCTGCAGGCATGAGCTGGGCCACCTGTCCGGAGACCACCCAGAAAGACAACCCCTCCCCAAGTATCCTGGGCCACTCCCCCTACAGCAGGCGCAGCAAACCCAGCACGAAGGAGGATGATGCGGTTAAGGGGGAGAGCAGGAGACACACGAAGCGTGAGGTGAGGAAGCAGAGGTGTGCACAGCGAGTGCCAACATGCAGCGGGCAGCTGGAGGGTGCACGGGGCTGCTGCGAGGTGGCAAAGGCTGGCGTCGAAACTGCACATGCAGTAGACATGCCCTGTGGCCTCTCCCGAGCTGCCCACTCACCTGCCTCTGGGTGTCGGCTGCGCCAGGCCACAGAAGAGGGTGTTGGGAAGGGGGAGAAGCCAAAGGAGTTAAAGGCACAGCCAGGCCAGCTCTCCAGGCCCACCACACCCTCTGCAGAGGCTTTACCCCCACTGGGGCTCTGCCTCCTCCATCTCTTCTGGAAGCCAAGGAGATTTGTCGTGGGCTTCCCAGGCACAGGTACTGCTCACTGACAGCACTTTCCACCTCGGAATGACCTCTGAGTACCTAGTTCTAGGTTTTCTCTTCTTTTCCACACAAGATCCTTACATAACCAGCATAATTCTTTCTGTTGTGCAGAAGGAGAAACTGAGATACACGTACAGACTGAGATCTGGCCACACCTGGGCCAGTTCCTCTCCACCACTCTTTCGTCCCACACCATCTCAGAGGTTTAAGTTTCTTGGCTTTTGGAAAAATGGTAGGTTAAAGAACCTGATCTCAAAGTATCTCCTCATAAGATACTTCCTAATTACCGAGGGTAAAACAGTACCTTTACAGTAAGGAAACTTCGCAGATATAACTTTAACCAATTGAAGTTAACATCACCAATAATGAAATGTATCAACATCACGTGCCCTCCGATATGGTGCCCCAAGAAGGACAGAACATCACTTCACTGGTTTTCCTGCCCAAAAGGCATAATCTCAATCTAATTATGTGAAAACATCAGACAAATGCAGATGTCAGGATATTCCACAGAATATCTTCAACAGGATAATAATCTTCAACAGGATCAAAGTCTGATGAAATTGTTTTGGAACCAGACAGAAGTGGTGGTTGTACAATATTATGAACGTACTAAATGCCACTGAACCACACACTTTAAAATGGTTGCTTTTATGTGATGTGAATTTAACCTCAACTAGAAAGAGGATCAGGTTCATGAAAGACAGAGAAAGACTGAGGAGGAACTAAAGACACAGGACAAATGATGCAATGTGGCATCCTGAAACAGAGAACGATACTAGTGGGACAACTGGAGAACTCTGAATAAAGTATATAGATTAGTTAATGGTATTGTATCAGTAAATTTCCAGGTTTTTATATTTGTGTTATGGTTTTATAAAATGTTTACATTTGGAAAGACTGATTGAAAGGCATATGGGAGCTCTTTGTACTATTTTTACTAATTTTTTTTTTTGGTTAAGTCTGAAATTATTTCTCAGTAAAAAGCTAAGAAAAATCTGAGACACGATTTATGCAATACAGTCTTGAACACGGATTAATAATGAGAAGTTGGAAACAATCAAAATGTCCAATAATGATGGCTAAGTAAATTATTCTATAAAGCACAGCACTATGCAGTTATTGAAAGTGGCATCAACGACAAGGGCCTAATTTTCAAAATATACAAACAGCTCATACAACTCAACAACAAAAAACAAATAACCCAATCCAAAAATTGGCAGAAGGCCTAAATAGACATTCCTCCAAAGAAGACATATAGATGGCTAGTAGGCACATGAAAAGATGCTCATCATCGCTAATTATTAGAAAAATGAAAATAAAAACTGCAGTGAGGTACCACTTCACACTGGTCAGAATGGCCATCATCAAAAAGTCTACAAATAATAAATGCTGGACAGAGTGTGGAGAAAACGGAATCGTCTTAACACTGCTGGTGGGAATGTAAATTGGTATGGAAAACATACCAATGGCTGCTATGGAAAACAGTATGCAGGTTCCTCAAAGAACTAAAAATGGAGTTGCCATATGATCCAGCAATACCACTCCTGGGCATATACCCAGACAAAATTATAATTTGAAAAGATACATGCACCCCTATATTCAAAGAAGCACTATTTACAATAGCCAAGACATGGAAACAACCTAAATGTCCATCGACAGATGAATGGATAAAGAAGATGTGGTGGGGAGATACACACACACACACACACACACACACACAATGGAATACTACTCAGCCATATAAAAGGATGAAATAATGCCATTTGCAGCTACATGGATGGACCTAGACAAATACCATATAGTATCATTTAAATGTGGAGACTAAACTATAACACAAATGAACATATCTAAGAAACAGAAACAGACTCACAGAAACGGAGAACAGACTTGTGGTTGACAAGCGGGAGGGGAGGTGGGAGAGGGAAGGATTGGGAGTTTGGGATTAGTAGATGCAAACTATTATATATAGAATGGATAAACAACAAAGTCCTATTGTATAGCACAGAGAACTATATTCAATATCCTGTGATAAACCACAATGGAAAAGAATGTGAAAAAGAATGTATATATACATGTATAACTGAATCACTTTGCTGAACAGCATAAATTAACACATCATTGTAAGTCAACTATACTTCAATAAAATTAAAAAAAAAAGTGGCATCAATACAGTTTTACATACACTGGAAAGTCCTGTCCACGTGGTGACAAGGGAAGAAAGCAAAGTTGCATCTGACATCATTGTGGAACCTGGGGTTTGGGATTTTATTTTTTTTAAATTAATTAATTAAACAGCTGAGTTGGGTCTTTGTTGCTGCGCACGGGCTTTCTCTAGTTGCAGCAAGTGGGGGCTACTCTTCATTGCAGTGTGTGGGCTTCTCATTGCAGTGGCTTCTCTTGTTGTGAAGCACGGGCTCTAGGCGCCTGGGCTTCAGTAGGTGCAGCACGTGGGCTCAGCAGTTGCGGCACATAGGCTCTAGAGCGCAGGCTCAGTAGTTATGGTGCAGGGGCTTAGTTGCTCCACGGCATGTGGGATCTTCCCAGACCAGGGCTCGAACCTGTGTCCCTTGCATTGGCAGGCAGGTTCTTAACCATTGCACCACCAGGGAAGTCCTGGGGATGGGATTTTAGATTTGATTTATTTCTGTAGACTTGCCACATGTTCCAAGTTTTCACCAAGAAGCAGATGTGACTTTTATAATAACAGAAAAGCTGTTTCAGAAAATGGACCTTATTGACACAACTCTTGAGGGAAACTCACGTGGGTCTGGGGCACAGGATGCTGTGCTATTCACGGTCCGGCCCCTCACCAGGCCTCCCTCCTTAGCGGGAGCGGCAATGGCCAGCTGAGTGACTTGCTTTGGGGATTCTGGGTTCCTTTCCTGGGTGATCGTTTGCAGCCTGTTGAGAGAGGCGTTCTAACCATGACTGCAGGGGTGCTGGGATGCGGCCACTTGGCAGACCAGGCTGCAGAGGGGACACCCAGAAATGACAGACTGGCTGGGTCTGCACTGACTGAGCTCACTCAAAGCCGTGACTGTGGGTCCTTACAACCACCCTGAGAGGAGGCGGGTGTTAGTACTAACGCTCATTATAGGGGAAGACAGGGGTTCTGAGAGGCTGTGACAGCGGCCGAAGCTCATCCTGCTGGTTGTGCCTCAGAACCAGGAAAAGAACTGGTGTGTTCTCTCTGCCCAATGCGTTTTCAATCCTACTGCAAATCCTCACTCAAAGGCAGAGAAAAGCTGCAGAGGGAAATGAAGCAAAAGAGCCCACAGGACAACACAGATGGAAAGATATATCATGTTCTTATATTGGAAGAATTAATATTGTTAAAATGACCACACTACCCCAGACAATCTACAGATTCAACGGAATCCCTATCAAATCCCTGTCTCCTAGAGCAAAGGAAATAAAAGCAAAAATAAACAAGTGAGACCTAATTAACCTTAAACGCTTTTGCATGCCAAAGGAAACCATCGACAAAACAAAGACGATCTACAGAATGGGAGAAAATATTTGCAAATTATATGACCGATGAAGGGTTAATATTCAAAATATATAAACAGCTCATACAACTCAATAGCAACAAACAAACAAGCTGCTTAAAAAATGGGCAGAAGACCTGAATAAGCAGATCTCCAAAGAGGACATGCAGATGACCAACAGGCACGTGAAAAGATGCTCAACATCACTAATCATCAGAGAAATGCAAATCAAAACTACAATATCACCTGTAAGACTGGCTATCATTGAAAACAATACAAATAACAAATGTTAACAAGGATGTGGAGAAAAGGGAACACTTGTGCACTGTTGGTGGGAATGTAAATTGGTGAAACCACTGTGGAAAACAGTATGGAGGTTTCTCAAAAAACTAAAAATATAACTACCATATGACCCAGCAATTCCACTCCTCGATATATATCTGAAAGAAACAAAAACATCGATTCAAAAAGTTACCGCAGGGCTTCCCTGGTGGCGCAGTGGTTGAGAGTCCGCCTGCCGATGCAGGGGACACGGGTTCGTGCCCCGGTCCAGGAAGATCCCACATGCCGCAGAGCGGCTGGGCCCGTGAGCCATGGCCGCTGAGCCTGCGTGTCCGGAGCCTGTGCTCCTCAACGGGAGAGGCCACAACAGTGAGAGGCCCGTGTACCGCAAAAAAAAAAAAAAAAAAAAAAGTTACCGCAATGTTCAAAGCAGTGCTATTTACAATAGCCAAGACATAGAAGCAACCTAAATGTACGTCAACAGGTGAATGGATAAAGAAGATGTGGTATATATACACAATGGAATATTACTCAGCCATAAAAAAGAACTTTTGCCATTTGCAACAACATGGATGGGTATTATGCTAAGTGAAATAAGTCAGAGAAAGACAAATACTGTATGATATCACCTCTATGTGGAATCTAAAAAATACAAAAAAACAGTAAATATAACAAAAAAGAAGCAGACTCACAGATATAGAGAACAAATTAGTGGTTACCAGTGGGGAGAGGGAAAAGATGAGGGGCGATATAGGAGTAAGTTATTAAAGGTACAAACTGTTCTGTATAAAATAAGCTACAAGGATATATTGTACAACACAGGGAATATAGCCAATATTTTATAATAATTATAAATAGAGTATAACCTTTAAAATTTTTCAATCATATATTGTAACATATAATATTGTACATCAACCATACTTCAATAAAAAATTTTTTTTAATTAAAAAAAAAAGAGAGCCCACAGGATGATGATTTTCCCCTGTGGTGGCGTGTTCCCAGAAGAGCACTCTTGGTCTCTACTCAACCTCCTCAGCAAGCTCGTAAAAATGTTCCAGATGGAGCCTGGCCTGCCCACCAGATGAACCTCCTCAGCAGTTAAGTAAACATCCAGGAGTGTCAGCTCTGGGTTTGAAGAGGAGAAAATATTCCAAACGAATCTGATGCATAAGAAAGGCTGAGGGTCTGGACCCTCAGGTTCAGGAGGAGCCAGTGGGGTTTCTTTTTCCTGGTAGGACGCAATTTTGAGTTCTGTGTGGATATAAAGGCATCCTGAAGGCAGAGTTTCAAGCTGGAGGTTTGCGGAGGCAGCAGTGATACCCACTTTAGGCTCATGCAGACAAGAATGGTTGATCCCTGGTAAGGGGGCAACAGCCTAAACCAGCACCTCTTGCAGGGAGTGTGTGACTTGGGCCTTTTGGGCCTGGTCTCCCTGGGTGACACATGAGCTGTGATCTATAAACAAACTCACGAATGCCCCAGAATGAATGTACCAGGACTACGGCTCCCTAGTAGGTAGAGACCCAGGCACATGCTCTGTAAGGACTCAGCTAAGGCCCACGGAGCAAGAGCAGGAGGTCCCCCTGCTCCCTACATCTCAGACATAGAAAGTCGGAGGTGCTGCAGCTTATGCAAATGTGTCCTCCTCAGAGATGGCCAGACAACCCTCTCATCAGTGGTTTCACATCTTTTTAGTGCAGCCCACAATAGGAAATACACTTCTGTTGCATATGAGCGCGCGCGCGCACACCCGCCCCACTCCCCCTGGAAGTTTCATGAAACAATATGTATTTCACAAGGTGTAATGCATTATTTTTTATTTCTTTAAAAAAATTCTGTTGCAAACCAATACACTGATCTCACACATCATGAACAGTTGTGTACATGGTCTGAAAGTACAGCTTCAACAGCGCTAACATTCCCTAAAGCCATACAATGTGCCAGACACCATCCTAACATTTACATTCATTTCTCTCTTTGAATCCTCACAGCAATTCTGTGATTTAGATTATCTCCCTGATTTTACAGACGAGAAAATTGAGGCTTAAGTAAATTACTGCCTAAGGTCACACAGGAAGGAAGTAGCTGAGCAGGGATTTGAACCAAAGACCAAGGCCAGGGCCCAAGGCCCCATCACCCCATGACCTCAGCTGCAGAAATTCAGGGCATCCTTTATGTCCATGTCAGAGCACGTTGTCTTCCCCCCGAAGGTTTTTGCAAACACTATTCTGCAACGCTTTTCATAATTCCTTGGATCGGCGTCATCAGCTCCCGTGTGTGCAGATGAGGGGTCCCTGGGACTCACTCAGTTTTGCTAGCGTAATCACGAGGCTCAAGTCATTAACGGTTTTTTCTTGAGAAAGCGGGGTGGGGGAATGAAGTCTTTGGTTTGGGAGAGTAGACTCGTCAGTGGCTTGTTTTTGTTTCACTGTGAATCCTTTGTCCTTTGTTAGGTGATTCTCAGGCAGATATGTATTTAAAAGATACGAGAAAAAGCCACATGGCTGTTGAGGTCCACAGATGGAAACCAAAGGCCAGGACATTCACGTGCGTGGCTGCGCCAGGCTCTAATCACTCACTGGCCACCGCTCCCACTGGGAGGACCCTGGCTTCACTCTGTCTCATCTCCTTTTGGGATGGTTCTTCACCCAAAGGGCCCCTTGGTCCAGAAACCAGTTGGCCAGATAAGACGTGGAGAAAGATTGCTGGACAGACTAACAGTTTGGCTCTCCTTCTAACAAATACTTTCCTTGTTTTCTCAGCATTCATTGGCTGGGGAGGCCGCTGGTTATGAGGGAAGAGGGGCTCACAGTGGGCACAGCCCACCCAGCACCACACTGAGCCCCGCAGCACACAGGATCGCTTAATCAGCAGGCCTTTGGGCAACCCCTGCAAGCCCCAAGTGGATCCTCAGACTTGAACATGTGTCACCATCAACGGGGAGGGCTGTGAAAATCCAGATCGCTGCTGCCCCACCCCCTCAGAGTTTCTGATTCAGCAGGTCTGGAATGGAGCCTGAGAATCTGCATCTCTGAGAAGTCCCCAGGTGACGAGGATGTTGCTGGTCTGTGGACCACACTTTGAGGTGCACTGCCTCAGTACATCCTCAGCAAGAAGATTCGCAAGAGGGAATCCAGTAAAATCTTCTTCTCTTCACGTATCTTTGACAACTAAGGTCCCCTTTAAGGTTGGAACCCCTCACTTCTACTGGCTGGCTCACCCTGGAGGCTTATGCACTACAAGTTTTCAAGTGAGAAAAATGTAAAACCCATTGGCCTAGTTGGGAGAGCCCAGCCCAGCCTCTCAAAGTCTGGGGTTTCTGTGTGATGCCAACCTCACGTTAAGTGTTTAATAAACACTGTTTAACCTACCTCATCAGGAAGGTGGATTATTTATTTATCTATCTATTTATTTATTTATGGCTGTGGTGGGTCTTCATTTCTTTGTGAGGGCTTTCTCTAGTTGCGGCGAGCGGGGGCCACTCTTCATCGCGGTGTGTGGGCCTCTCACTGTCGCGGCCTCTCTTGTGGAGCACAGGCTCCAGATGCGCAGGCTCAGTAGTTGTGGCTCATGGGCCTAGTTGCTCTGCGGCATGTGGGATCTTCCCAGACCAGGGCTCGAACCCGTGTCCCCTGCATTGGCAGTCAGATTCTCAACCACTGCGCCAGGGAAGCCCCCAGGAAGTTGGATTTTAAAAGCTGGTAACTCAACATGTCTCACCTTGGGTTCTTCCAAGGAAAAAGTATTACAAAGATGAGATGGTATGATTAAAAGAAGACGTAGCACATACATTTCTACCCGAATCCACTTTGTGCATGACGTCACCAAGCCCATGCAAATATGCATAGATTTGTTTGCTCCTAAGCCTTTTGCATGGTCAGTCTGGTTGCTACGAACACAAACAGGAAGTTGACAGGCAGGAAGGAGTCACCTAATCCAACTGGCCAAGTCCTTCCTCTTTATTTTTCCTTTCCACTCCTCAGAGCCCACATTCTGGAAGACTGTGGCTACTACTGTCTCATTTTCCCATGCACACACCATTCAGTGCTGTCAGGATTCCTGTGCTGAAGCAAAAGGCTAGGGCTGCCTTTGTGTAGAGGTGTCCTCCTTCATCAGACGTCTGGGAATACTGAGGAGGGCTCAGGGATGCCTGTTTCTTCCTGTCACTATGCTGCAGAGGACAGCCACATTCCTTAGCCATTGTGCTCCTGGCAAAACGTTCTCCATCTCAACAAGATGAAACAGGAAGAACACAGAGAATTTTGAGCTATTCCTATGTTCTGAGTATAGCATTTCACTCTGGCTTGAGAACTGGGGAAAATTCGTTCTTTCAGCCAAAGGGCTCATAAAAACCCAGACAGAATCATACAGGATGTCAGAAGGAGACTCTCCCTCTGGGAAAGATATACATGGTATGCTTAGGTATAAATGATGAGTTTCTATTTTTAGGATTTGAAAAAAATTCAATACATCTTCAGCACTATCTACTGTATTCCTTAGAAATTCCATGGGAGGAAGAACCAACTTGGGTCACTTAAAAAAATGCCCTTGAAGATGGGGTATTTTGAGGCATCCGAATACTTAAAAATATTCCCTGAGTCCTACTCTCTCTTCTGAAAGCACATGGGAAACAAATGCTATAAAGTAGATTTAAAAGCAGCATTAAAAAAAAAAGCCCAGATCACAGCCTTGACCATGGCGTAAATAGCACAGCAGAGGCAGGTCGAAGTTAATTGACTTAGGAAAGGTCACAGGGTTCCTTGGTTAAACATCCGAGGCATGGTGAAGAGCTCCTCAAAGCGATGTCCCAGGGCGTGTGTGGAAGCTTCCAGTGATTTCCTCTGGCTTGACTTTGCCTTCTGCTGGGTGGGCAGAAGAAAATGGGTCTCTCTCCCAGGCCCAACCCTAGAAGCAAACTCCACAGACCTGATGAGTTTTTCTGTAGCAACTGGGAGCCCAAAAGCATAAGAGAAGGGACGCAGGCAGCAGAAAGAGCCAGAGGAGAGAGGCCCGGTGGGGGCACCTTGTCCAAGACGGGGCTGTAAACGTCCTTTAGCGGCAACACAATAGAAACCTCATTCAAGAGAGGAAGCATGCATACATGTCCTTTAAAAGCAATGAAAGAAATGCCCAAACACAGCACACTCACGTTGACTGGACAATCGGCTCTCCCTGAGGGGTAACACTGTGAGAGACGGGAGCTCAGCCAGAACAGGTTTTGGAAAACTTTTATTGCGTTTTGTTTCCATGTGGAAGCACTGACAGAATTGAAAAGAGGCAGCATGTTCCACTTACTTTTCTGAAAGATCACATAGCTAGATGAAGTCTCTCCTCACCCAGGGCTGATTTAATAAACCTCACCCCAAACCCACCCCAAGCAAAAGATAAAAAAAGGTTTGTGGTGATCGCTTAAAAAAACAAATCCATGTTGAGATGGTATTCGGATTTGCGACCTCTGCATTTGATGCGTACTCCCTGTCCCCTCACCTCCCACCACTGTCTTCAGGCCCTTCCTCCTTCAAATGAGACTCAACACACAAGTATGCAAATGAAAAAGCTAGTCAGTTTCAGCGCCACAGGCTTAGGTGTGTCTGCCGATTCCAGTGGATGGATGGCCATCTCTCAACTTTAAAATGTTTGCCTGTAATGTTGCCCTTGCATCACGGTCAGCCCACGCAGGATAATGGTCTCCCAGGTTAAAATACAGACAAGACATGGGTATGTGCACATTTATGGGTCTAAAATGTCAGAAAGTAAACCCACTGCAGGGATTTACAAAATGAGGAAGAAGGGGTTGACGGTGGAGCTGAGGCTGTTTCACTTGGCAGTAACACTGCTTAACCGACACCTCGCTAGGAGAGGGAGGGAGGTGGGGAGGTCAGAGAAGAAGCAAACGTTAATGAGGGAAATGTAGCTCGCCTGAAGCTGGGTCATTTTCTTCTTCCTTTGATTGTATAAGGCATTTTGAACTGGAAAAACTTCTTCACATTCTTCCAAATAATCAGAGTTGGAATATAACTGGTGATTCAGAATACAAATAAGACCCCTTTCATCTCCATCCCCCACCCCACAAGTCATTCTACACACCCAGAGCCCCTAACATACAAGGCAGGAAATTGATTTTGTGAATTAGGAGGCGAATCGTGTTCACATGGGGGATGAGGCCACTGTGTCAAGGACCCTTTTAAGGTCTCCATCCCTGATCCTGGCCCTCTCAGGTCACAAGGAGTAAGCATCCATCTTCGGTGAGGTTTTAACTCCCATTTGGGTGCTCGCCACTGCCTCCTGGGCAGTGGGAGGTCATGGGCCCTCCTGGCTCTCCTATGCGTCCCAAACAGGTGTCCGGGCCGGTCCATCCACGCACAAGTGTCACGACTCAGTTAGTACAAGGGGGCATGGCCTGGAGACAGCGCCCTCCACATTAGTCATGCCAGACAGACAGCAGAGAGGAAACCAGAGATCAGAGAAGTGATTTTAAAAAGGAAAAAAGAAAAGCAGCTTCGGTCACCAAAAAAATAGAAAGGATGATCTTTTAAAAATAAAACATGGGGACATTTTTTTTTTCTCTGCAATGTTCAGCCATTTTACTTGAGACATTAAAAAAAATGTTTTAGAGTAGTTGTTTTGCTTTTTCGGTTTAAACGTTCATGAGAACGGATTGGATGGTAGTGCTGGGATGTGGTTTGTGTCTGAGTGGCAATGCTGGTCAGGGGTCCTTCAGACCACATACTGGTACGGGTCTGCCTTCCCTTGGTCTGGCGTGGCAAAGGGGCTGGCCCAGCCTAGAGAAAAGGGGTGGCCAAAAACGGCTTTCATGTTCATCCATTTTGTTTTTTTAGCCCATCTTCTCTCTTCCTTTTTCAATTGTTCTATTCCCTGAAAACAAGAACAATCATACTTTCAGTCAAGCACTTTACTGCTGTGGTTTTGGGGGAGAGATATCCATTAGCTTGAGGTGAATGGAGTAAATGCTTCCTTTTTAAAGCCATGAAGCTCATCTACATAGTACATTTTTCTTCTCTTTCTCTCATAAAAAGTGCTAAAGATGGGGGGTGGGCATATAGGCACACATGTATAAGTCCCTCCAGGAAGGAAGGGACAAACGAGCAAAGTCAGCAGGCCCCTAAGCCACTGTTCCTAGTTGTGCAATCCAGTGTTTTGTTAATTGAGTCCTTGCTGGGTCTGCAGAGGCGCTTCAGGCCTGGTTCTGAGCTGTGTGTGTGGGAGCACTGTGAAGGCTGGGGCGCAGGAAGCCTCAGCTGGCGGGGAGCTTGAGATCATGATAGCCAAGGACGGCCATTAATTTGGGAACGGTTCATGGTAAGTCTGAAGCTACTATGACCACTTTGCAGACAAAAAAAAGAACCAAGTCAAAGGACCAGCTCTGGTGCTGTTAGGCCCCCCAGCCTGAGAGGCCAAGGAGCGCCCTGCTTAGCGGGACTGGCGAGGCACAGTGGAGGAGGTGGAACAGGAGGGAGAGGTCACCACAGAGGAGGAAGGAGAGGGATTAGTATAGGTTAGAAGGGCCGCACGGACAGACCGCTCAGCCTCAGCCTCAGCCCCAGCCCCGGCAAAGGCCTTCCTGTACTCCTTTGGGGAGAAGTGTGACCCAAGGCCACCTCAGCAGTTGTCACAGAGCCTGCACGACCCCCTGGCCAAGTCTCGCAAGAAAAATGTGGCCTGGGGGAGCAGGCTGATCCCTCCCTTTTCCCTTCTCCTGAAGGAGCTGGTCAGCGGGTGGGGCCGGAGGACAGGGGAGAAGCAGCCTGGCAGGAGTCTGGCCAGGGGCCTGTCTGCTGTGGTCTCTGTGAAGTAGAGGCGCAGGGGCGGGGCCTGAGGGGACAGGCCAGTCTGAGTCTGGGCAGTGGGAGGTCATGGGCCCTCCTGGCTCTCCTATGCATCCCAAACAGGTGTCCGGGTCGGACACCTAGGTTCCCAGCCTAGGGCCCTGGGACAATAGAGGCCAAGGGCAAGATGCCCTTTCCCATGAGCTGCAGGCCCTTGGCTTCTTTCTCCTTTCCTTTCAATGTGACTCCCTTTAGGAATACCCTTGAGGGGGAAGAACAACTAGGACCAGGGCCATGAGGCTTTTCCTTCTAGCTCCCCCAGACCATGGCTTGTGTGGCCTGGGGGGTGTCCCAACAGCGGGTAGGGCCAGATAGTCATCTCTGGGTTCCCTGCAGGTCTTATGCAGAGAAGTTTGTCACATTTACTGCATGGATACACAGCTGGATCTACACCATTGGCTACTATTTTTACAGACACTCTTTTATAATGATATGAATGCTTATAAAAGAAAAAAGGTGCTGAGAGGCACCCAACCTTCTAAACCATGGGGAATTGCCGCAGATCCAAATGGTGGTGCCTTGGCAGCCGGCAGCATCATCCTTCTCCACATGCTGAATTTCCACACCCACAGGAATGGGGCCTCAGCAGCAGCAGCAACAACTGAGTCTTCCTACGAGCCTCCATCTAAGGCTGACTACCCAATCGGCCGAAGTTCCCCCAAAGAACCCTAGACGATTGTTGAGAGCTGCTACCTGAAGGGGACTTTGGGAAGCCAGGAGGAACTCATGACCTCACCCCAGAGCTAAGGGCTGCCCCTTCCTCCTGGGGCCCCTTACCCAGACCCCAAACCCAAACAGGGAAGAAATGCCCACATCACAGCCACGGACTGACCACCTGGAGGCTTTTGGACACCTTAGGAAGGTTGAGAGGTAGTGGCACCAGGGGTATGGGCTCCAGCTTGGCTGAGCCAGCAGCTTCAAAGCTCCCAGAGAAGGAGCTGTGAGCAGGGCGGAAGGTGGGGGCAGGTAGAAGGCAGCAGATGAGGACCAGAGCCGGGTCTTGCTGCCCACTGCTCTGGGGGCTCAAGCTGAGCTGTCTCCTGACTCCATCCTCAGGACCTGTTCGTGAAGGCACCTTCTCTGGGAAGCCGACCCTGTCTGTGCCACCTGGGTCAGGGTGGCCTTTGTCCACCACCTGTCTCCAAGCCTGTGGCCACTGGATGGGAAGGGCATCCCAGTGCCTAGCAGAATGCCCGACCCAGAGCCGTGTATAAGACAGAACCATCACGGGAAGGTGGAAGGGCTTGTAACAAAAGGGAACCCTTTGCCAAGGCTGCGGGGCCCCATTCCTGGTGTGATGTGAATGCCAGTCCCAAGTGGGGAGGAAGAAGATCCCGAGTCACTGCAAATGGAGGAATGTGCCCTGCACACCCAGGGCCTGGCCGCTGGGCTCCCAGGTCTGGCCTGCAAGCAGCCCTCCCCCCACCCCAGCTGTGGAGGTAGATGGTGAGCAGGCTGCCCACTTGCTTACCGTCTCATCCGTGCAGATGGAGTGTACCTGGGTCCCAAACATGACTGATGTGAAAATGAGGAAGAGCAGCCCCTCGAAGCACAGGAGGATGAGGAGGATCACTGTGGTGGGTGGCGAGAAGGAGCTGCACTCTGAAAGAGAAGGGACACGTGGGGCTCAGGGCTGCCCCTCGCCACCCCCAGGGCTCCTCTCTGGCTTCGAGGCCATGGCAGGGGCCGTCCTCTCCCACACCTGGCCGCACCAGCTCTCCCTCAGGAAAGCCCTCCTCAGCAGGCTGGACCTTGCCGGCTTCCCCTCCCTCACATACACCACTCTCTGCTCTCCGTCCCTCTTCCCGGACAGCACGGGTGTCTGCATCCTGGTGCCAAGCACAGTACCCAGCACAGTCTGGAAGGACCAGAAGGACTCAGAGCTGAGGCACGAAGGCCTGATGACACCACAGGGAGACCCTCCTCTCCTCAGAGAGCAAAATGCAGGTTGCACAGGTGGAGGGGCCTCAGTCCAGGCCTGGTTTGGCCGTGGGTTTTCTGGGCATTCCTGTGCCTCTATCTGCTCACGGGTGAGAGGAAAAGCCAGGTCTGGAGGATCACTCAGTGGCTGTGGGATCTACAGCTCGGCAGGGGGCAGTCTAAGTGCTGGGGCTTGGCCTGACCCAGTAAGCCCCACGGGGAAGGCCCGCTCTCGGGAGCATCTGCGTCCCTGAGACAGTCAGTCCTGAAGCTGGGGAGCTGACAGAAGAGCCACCTGGCCCAGAGCAGACACTTTCACTCCCCTGGCCCCTACTACGACCTCATCCTGACCTGGGTGTGACCCGAGGCAAGTCCTTGTCCCTCTCCAGGCCTCTACACCCTCCACTGTAGAGCAGTGAGGTTTGACCAGATGTGTGGTTTTGTTTTAGGCAGCAGAATCCTTTGTCTGAGTAGAGTCTAAGTCAGAAACCCAGCCCACTGAAAAGCAGAGGTGCTGAGGGAGATGGGGGGGGGGTGGTGAGCAGGCAGAGGACCCCTTCTCTGGCTCTTCACCATCAAGGCAGCTTCTCAGGAGAGCCCTGGACCACCTTGGGAGACAGGGGCCCCACTTGTGGCACTGGTCCAGGCCCCTTGATTGGCACTCACTACCCAAGGACTCCTGCCCTTGCCAACAGCTGCCGGGCCTGTCACACCTGGGCCGTGGCCCATGTTTCTGGCTCTTCCAGTGCTCTGGCCTGTTTTCCTGACAGAAGGGGTCTGATCCTGCAGGGCAGAGCTGGGCTTCACTGGGCTTTGGGAATTCAGGGAGTAAGTGCCCCCTCCAAGCTGCCCTGCTAGCTCCCTCACAGGAATGTCAGGAGAGGAAAAGGACATAAATCTGGAATGAGCTTAGAGACACACCAGCACTGAATGGGTGGCAGGGTAAGAGCATCTTGTCTAAATGCCTTATCTCCCCACATTTTCCTCAGAACTTAACAGCTCCGCATGACTTCCCTTCTTGGTTCCTTGCTGGGCAGGGTGTGGTTAGGGTGGCCCAGCAGCCTGACGGGCTGGCCCTGGGTGGCCACAGCTGGGGCAGGTACCTGCCTGGCTTCTGGGCTGGTCAGGGTGGTGGGCAGGACAAGGCAGACAGGGTGGGCATGGATCCTGTACCAACTCCTGACTATGAACTCTCACTAACATCCTGACCTTCCTCTCTCTAGCTTGGGCTGGAACTGTGGCAGTCACGAAAATGGGGAGACATGGTGTTATGGACTAAATTGTAAACCACCCCCTGAAATTCACATGCCAAAGCCCTAACCCCCAAAGTGATATTATTTGGAACCAGGGCCCCTGGGAGGTAATGAGGGTTGGAAGAGGTCATGAGGGTAGGGCCCTCGTGATAGGATTAGTTCTCTTATGAAAAGAGACACCAGAGAGCTTGCTTTTCTCTCTCTGCCATGTGAGGACACAAGAGGAGAGGGTCGTCTGCAAGCCAGGAAAAGGGTCCTCACCAGGAATGGAATTGGTTGGTACCGTGATCTTGGACTTTCCAGCCTCCCAGACTGTGAGGAATAAATGTTTTAGCCTCCCAGTCTATGGTATCTTGTTATGGCAGCCTGAGGTGACTAATACCCATGGGATTTCTCTTCCCCTAAATGAGGTCAAGCCAGGCAGAGATGGGGGCAGGACCGGGGAGATACACTAAGTCCCCTACATACAAACCTTCAAGTTGCGAACTTTCAAAGATGTGAACATGTGTTTGCATGTCCAATTACGTTAGTTGGATTATGTTAGTTGGGTACCTAGGCTAACGTTGTTGGACTTTACGAACTAATTGGACTTATGAACGCGCTCTCAGAACGGAACTTGTTCGTATATAGCGGACTTACTGTAGAAGGGGGGCAGATGCATACTACAGAGGCAGGGAAAGCCTCAATATGTGGTTGGGAGCTAAAGATACTGTCCTTTTCACAGCCTCACAAGTTCTGGGGGAAATAATAGGAAGAAAAAGCCTAAGAAGTCAGTATGTGCAGGAAGAGCAAAACTCCTAAAAAATGATGAAATGAAGGGGGGGACCAATCAATGGGAAAAGAATGAAAATACGATGTTTCTGCTCAAGATGTGTCTCACAGATGTATGTGTGAAAGATGGAGCCCAGCAGGTGGCCTCTCTTAATTCCTCCAGTATCTGTAGTAGTCTTCCCCTTATCCTTGGTTTTGCTTTCTGCAGTTTCATTTACCTGTAGTCAACCTCAGTGCAAAAATATTAAACGGAAAATTCCAGAAATAAACAATCCATAGGTTTTAAAATACAAACTGTTCTGAGTAGCGCGATGACATCTCACGCCATCTTGCTCTGTCCACCTGGGACGTGAACCATCTCTTTGTCCAGCATATCCATGCTGCATATGCTACCTACTACCTCGGCTACCAAATCAACTACTGTGGTGTCACAGTGCTTGTGTTCAAGTAACCCTTATTCTACTTAATAATGGCCCCAAAATGCAAGAGCAGTGATGCTGGCAATTCAGATATTTTCTTACTGTGCCTAATTTATAAATTAAACTTCATCATAGGTATGTGTGTATAGGAAAAAACATGGTATATATAGGGTTCTGTACTATCTGAGGTTTCAGGCATTCCACTGGGGGTCTTGGAACATATCCCCTGCAGATAAGGTGGGACTACTGTACTAAAAATTGTTTTCTTATAACTTATTTTTATTCTTCTTTAAAAAAATTTAAATTTTATTTTTTCAGCATCTATATTTTTCCCTCAGGATTTATGCAATCTTGTGGTTGGAGTTCCTTCCTCAGCATTTGCACTTTTTTTTTTTTTTTTTTTTTGCGGTACGCAGGCCTCTCACTGTTGTGGCCTCTCCCGTTGCGAAGCACAGGCTCCGGAGGTGCAGGCTCAGCAGCCATGGCTCACGGGCCCAGACCGGGGCACGAACCCGTGTCCCCTGCATCAGCAGGCAGACTCTCAACCACTGCGCCACCAGGGAAGCCCGCATTTGCACATTTAAATGAGATACTTCAAAAGCAGGAAGAATTTGTCTACAATCTTAATGGAAATTGGTGATTAAGCAGTTAAAAAAACAACCATCACACACACACACACACACACACACACACACAAAAGAAAGATTAACGAAAACCGTCCATGTCCTAGCCAGAAAGTTAAAAATGGATTTCTGCAAGGTTGAAATAAAACGACCTTCAATCAAAGCTCCACTTAAAGACATGGAAGCAAAAGCTCTCTCTGCAGGCACAGCTCCACTCCAGGGAATGCACTGCCCTGCTGGGGGCCTGCATTTTCCCTGGGCTCACTCAGGCTAGCGGGTCTATCCAACTCACTACATTACCTGTAGAACTGACTTTAAGGGGCTGCTTTTTTTCATGAAGAGATATTTGGGCCCCTGCTGTTTCTTCCCTGATAGGTCCATGGGCTTGCAGGAGATCTAATAAAATGAGGTTGGCCCCTGGCACCAAGACGGAAACGAAGAGCCCACCCTGCTTGGGTCATGCGCCCCCCTGCAGCAAGGAGGGAAGCCCTGGCACATACTCACTTGTCCAGTCTTCTTCAAAGCAATGCAGGAAGTGGAATCCCACCATGATGAGGGCGTGCAAGGAAATGAGAGCTATGTACATCTGAAACAGGAAAGCAGTGCAGACGCCATTGTTGTGAGAACCTTCTGGCCGTGAAGGCTCCCGGGACGGGGTGCTCAGAACCTCCCATTCAGGAACACTTAGGCTGAGGGCTGAGCAGGAGGGGGACCAGAGAGGCACCTGGTGATTTCTCCACTGGTTCCCCGCCCCCAGCCCTGGGTCTGAGGTGAGCGGCCATTCACTGGGAGCGTGTGGGACAAGAACAGAAACAAGCACGTGTCACCAGGTGTGACCTGGGTTGCCCTGGGGGCTCCAGGCCGGCTGCTGCTCCTCACTTGAAAGGTCAGGGCGCTGACTGCCATTGGCCCCTCCAGCCCTCAGGCTAGACACACTCCGCCTACCTGCAGCTGAGGGAGGGTTGCCGCCTTCTTTAGCTACTTAGGTCGGACACCAGACATAGAGGCCCAGAACACGGCCCTTGCTTATAGCTCATCAACTTGAGTCAATTTTCTAGATGCTCAAGTGAAGGGCACAGGAACGGGCACTTGCTGAACCAAGGAGAGCTCTGGCAGAAAGGCGGGGGTCTACGTGGCCAGGCACTCTTCTGAACAGCAGCAAAGAACACCGTGAGTGCTGACAATTCGAAGGAACAGAGCTCTCCATTGCTTCACAGAGGGTGGGGCAGAATTCGGAAGCTGACTTACAGTAAACAGGACGAAGTACTTCTGGTTGTTCTCGCCAACACAGTTATTGACCCAGGGACAGTGGTGGTCCATCTTCCGAATGCACCGCTTACAAACACTGAAAGAGCCGCAAGGCAGATCTTTAGGGGGGTCCTCAAGGAGGCGGGAGGGTCGAGGGGACTCAAAACCCATGCTCCTGCACCACTCCTGGCAAGTGACCTCTAGGGCGCCACCCAATGTTTTGCTGCATGTGTGTTGCAAGGGACTTGGAAGGCAGGGCCAGGACCTCCAGGGTCACAGTCATTCCAAACAAGGGGGCAGTTATCCACCTCCAAGGCCTCTTATCTTGTTTCACATAAAAACAGGCTGGAACTGACATGGCTGAGAAAGAGACTGCTCTCCTGAGGTAACAGTGGGCTGAAAATGTGGTTTACTGAAAGGACAGAAAGAAGCAGCACTTTCAAAAACTTGACAGGATGAGATGGGATACAGCTGCTCCTAATTTCCCTCCAAAGACCAAAAACCTGACTAGGGAACCTCCCAGGGTGCGGCTGACGAGAGAGAGCGCTAGAAGAGTTCAGAGTGGGGTCACGAGCAGTGCGTCAAATGGCGGCAGGAAGTCCCCCTCTAAGGACCTTGCAGCTCTAAGATAATATCCACTTAGCCCAAAACAGCAGAAAAGTCATTTGAGCTTAAGTGTTGATCAGAAATCCCACTAATTTGCAAATTACTAACTTGTTACTGGGATAATTTTTGGACTGAGACTGTTTGAAGCTTTGTTATTTGATAGCAAATGCCTTCCCCACCCCTTTTTGGACCATACAAGTAAGAATCTGAAACAAGAGCACAAGGCTAATGGGACCTCAAAAGCAACTACTCCCAAAGCTCAAGTTCAGGAAGACCGATTTGCCAATAGATGGGCTCATTAAAAATTGTTTCTTGGGGCTTCCCTGGTGGTGCAGCGGTTCAGAGTCCGCCTGCCGATGCAGGGGACACGGGTTTGTGCCCCGGTCCGGGAAGATCCCACATGCCGCGGAGCGGCTGGGCCCGTGAGCCATGGCCGCTGAGCCTGTGCTCCGCAACGGGAGAGGCCACAACAGTGAGAGGCCCGCGTACCGAAAAAAAAAAAAAAAAAAAAAAATTGTTTCATTCTCAATTCATTAAAATAGCCTCCCTAACATTTATCTTGGGGGCAGTATTTGTTCAAAACAGTTTGAAATACTATAAATACAAGCTTGGAAATAATAGAATTATATATATATTTGACAGTCCCTTAGTTTACACCAGCTTTTCTTTCTAGTAGTTTCCATAACCAACTTTATCTCAGGTTCTTACTAAGGTGGGCTATGGTGGGTGGACCCTGGGGGAAGGGTTGGCTCAGGGGCCTGCTGAAGAGAAGGCTGCCTCATGCTCACACACAGTGCTCGCTGAGCTCTGGCTGACCCACAGACAGGGCAGGGATGGCGCAGAAGGAGCTGTTCTGGGCATGGAGGCGAGCTGTTCCCAGACCGCAGGCCGGGAAGCACAGACCACTCTGAAGGAGGGCTCACCTGCACCTCAAGGGGGAGGTGTGGGCTTTTCTAAGCATGGCATGAGCTCTGGTGGCAAGGCAGAACCCCCCTGCCCCCCACAGGACGTGAGTACCGTTATAAGAGAAAGTGAGAACAGATGCTGGCTCAGACGAGTGGTGGGGTCAGTCTGGTCTCCACCCTTGTTCTTCCCACAGCTTCAAGGGGTCATGATAACACAGGCATGTGGGGAATGGGCACATTTCAGAGATGCTGAACCAGCTCCAGAAATCTCCTTGGGAGCCAGAAAGGCGGGGTAAGAAAAGGATGCATGAAAGGGGCATGGAGGGCAATAAAGAGAAAGCCAGGTACCAGCAACTCCATTACTTGATCAATCAACTCTCTCTCTCTCTCTCTCTCTCTCTCTGTGTATGTTACCGATTTGAATGAATGAATGAAAGAATAGGTAACACTTGTGCCCAGTGTACAATCTTGAAAGTACAGACAAGTAGGCAGTAAAGCTCCCTGCATTCTGGGCCTCAGCCAACACATTCCCACCATGGAACCACCCCCGTAGCCCGTCTTGTATGTCCTTCCTCAGCTCTGGGGTTTCTTAATCCCCTCCCTATCTGGGGAGCTCCTGAGGGTAACCACCTCCCTGCTCTGGACTCTTGAGCAGTTTTTCTTCCACTTGTACTTCTTTGTAAAAGGGGTTTCAGGTGGGTGCTCTGAGGCAGTGTTTGCTCAGCAGCAGAGAGGTGCCAAATGGCCTGACATCCTCTGAAAGCTGTCTAAGAGATTAAGCAAATCGGTCCTTTGCTCTCCCCTCCCAGCCTCTCTGAAGAGGCCAGGTGTGAACCCTGGGAAGCTGGGTTTCACAATGGGCTAAGTTTCACTGGGCAGCCAAATTAGAACACTACTCATCCTTCTAGAAGTAGGCAGGAGTACAGCCCACTGAGAGCTGCAAAAGTTGTCCAGAGTGTTGGTCTCTGAGTTTCCTATTTGCAAAGACAGGAAATGCCAAGATGGCGCCTCTCCCTCCGGCTTACAGAGTTGTTCAGAAGCGGGCTCCTGGGGCAGGTGGCAGTGCACGTGGGTGGTGGAGGTCCATCCATGTATGTGGCTGGAGGCGCTGTTTAGAGGCTAACTGACCCACGGCTCACAAAACACCCAGCCTGAATGGCTCTGGGGCTGGGGCCTGGAGAGCACCAAGGGCAAGGCCTGGTCCCTCAGTGGGCCAAGTGAAGGGTGCTCCAGGCCCAGGGGGTGACTGCCCACACCTGCCTGGCTATTTCATCTCAGGCACCAGCACTCAGGGGGAGGAAGAAAAAATGTGAGCCTTCCACAAGGCTGGGTGAGGTGCCTGGGAATCAGGCACCTCAGAGTCAGTCTTCTTCCCAGTCCCCACAGCACAGTGGGCTCACTGGTGTCCCCTCCCCAGACACAGCAGGGCAGCTCAAGCACAGCAACCAGGGAAGGCTCCCAGAGGGCCCTTTCTCCACTCTTGCCTCCTGGCGAAATCCACCTTCCCTGGGGCTCCTGCCTGCACTCCTCTCTTGTACCAACTCCAGTGTCTCCTGTGTGAGACGCTGTGGACACAGACATGTCCTAAGCATTCAATGGCAGCTGCTAAAAAGACCAAATGTCCTCAATGGAGGTATTTGGGGTGTTCCTACCTTCAGGGTTTCCCAGGCCCCTCCCGTTTTTTTTTGTTGGTTTGTTTTTTTAATTTATTTTTGGCTGTGCGCGAGCTTTCTCTAGTTGTGGCAAGTAGGGGCTATTTGCTGCGGCGCGCGGGCTTCTCATTGCGGTGGCTTCTCTTGTTGCGGATCACGGACTCTAGGTGCGTGGGCTTCAGTAGTTGTGGCACGTGGGCTTCAGTAGTTGTGGCACGTGAGCCCTAGAGCATGCAGGCTTCAGTAATTGTGGCACACAGGCTCAGTAGTTGTGGCTCGCGGGCTCTAGAGCACAGGGTCAGCAGTTGTGGCACATGGGCTTAGCTGCTCCGCAGCATGTGGAATCTTCCTGGACCAGGGCTTGAACCCATGTCCCCTGCATTGGCAGGAGGATTCTTAACCACTGCACCACCAAGGAAGTCTCCCCCCCGGCCCCTGCCATTTTAAATCCTGGTTTTACAAGAGGGAGGATGCTTCTCTACTTTTCCTCCAGGTTCCCTACCATTTTCAGTCCCCAGAGCACTTCCTTCGCAAGCTTGGAAGAGCCCAACAAACTCACCGGATTGTGTGTATTCAGGTTCCCTGGGGCTCATGCTCCCTCTCCAGGGAGGTACAAGGGCCCTTCCTTGGCACTCAGCCCCCAAGGAGCAGGCTGAGGTCCTCTTGCCCACCCTAAGTGATGGCCCTGTGATTCTCCCTACAGCGGCACCCACCAAACTGTATCACGGCAGACAAGTGCATCTGCCCTGCCTGGGCGGGAAGCCCCTGGGTCAGGGCCATGTCCCATCCACCACTACAGCCCACAGCCAAGCCTGGGGCCCCGCTTAGCAAGGGTTGGAGGAGTGAAGGCTCTGACACTATAGATGGGGACCTGGGCTCCACCACCTCAGGCTGGGATGCCACAGTAGAGGAAGAGAAAAAAATCATAGCAAGGAGGTACCAAGGGGACCATGCTCCCCATATAGGTTTTCATCTCACACCTCATTCACTATGATTAAAATTATAAGCAAAAAAGGCATCTATAACATCCTGGCCCCAGCTCAGACAATGTGGGGTAAGGCAGTGCCCAAACAGGGTAAGGCCAGTGGAAAGAACACTTCTCTCAGATCACCACTTTGGGCTCTGGGCAAAGAAACTTAGCTTCTCCAAACCACCCTCTGTAGAACTAGCCCTGCTCTCTCAGGGTTAGAGATGATGTGTGTAAAATGCTTTAAAACCAATGCTAGTGCAATATAAATTTATCAGTAACTGATAAACAAGCTGGCAGGGGCCCTAAGCAGTCCCCAACTGTCTCATCTCAGTGTGTGTGTGTTTGTTGGGAGGTGGGGAGGGGTGTGAGGCTTTGCCAAGGTCAGAGGTCTCCACCGCCTGTGCAAGAAGAACCTAACACATAAGCCTAACACCTTGGCTGTCCCCGTTAGCGTGACCCACCCACCCCAAGGATTTCCACAGGCTTCCATGATCCTCAACGCCAGGATGAAAGGAGCCTGCTTTGGAAGGAAGACCCAGCCACGTATCACCAGGCTGGAAGGAACACCTACAGGTGCAAGGTCAGGGAATATTTGTGGTACCCATTAGAGCTCAGGGAAAAGAGTTTTAAATTCCATGACACTACTGGGAGGAGAGGAAGCAAAGAGCTGGGCACAGACACATGCCCCTTCACCTGAGCAGGAAGACTGACACCAACTTTCTCTAGCAGGGCAGCAGGCCCCTTGGCTCACCCAGTCACAAACCCAGCTCTGTTTGGTGTGCTGGGGATTCTGCTTATCCAAAACCATGGGTCCCCAGATGGCCTGGGCCACCACAAGCCATCACAAAGGAGCAGGTGTCAGCATACATTTCCTGACACAGGAACAGGCGATGCACAGGCATCCTCACTCAAGTTCATCTGAATCAGCAGCTCTTGTTTTGCTCAAGCTGATCTGTTTATTAGCACTCAAGAATACCTCCCTTGGATCATCCTGGGGAGAGAGGTGAGGAGGAGGCGGTGAGGAAAATGCCAGGCGGTGGAGGCTGCCAAGGGCTCAGGGACGAAAGAGAAAAGAACCACTGTGGTCACCCAAGTTCTTTCTATAAAGTTCACACTTCCCTGTTTCTGGTCCAGCCTATATAAACCCAGCACATCCCCAACGCTCACACATTCCTCCATTAACAGATAGATATTCATACTTAATCCTCACAAGCTAAGGAGGAACAACCCATTTTACAAAGGAGAAAGCTGAGGCTCTGAGAGACGTGGTGCCTGGCCCACAGTCCCCAGTGTGGCAGGGACAGCGCTGCCTTTCCAATGCTGACCTCTCCAACTTCAAGGCAGAAGCCCGCTCCACCACACTGGAGGAATGTGCCCAGAGGAATCACATCACCCAGGGGATGAGAAGAACTGGGTTCCCGAGCCTCGGGGTGGTAGGAAAAGGCTAGACTGATGCCTCCATCTCAGGCACAAGAAGAAAGCATTGAATTAGTTTCTAATACAGATTTCAGAAACAAGATGACCCAGACACAGAAAACCCCACAGGAGATGGCAGTTCCCATGGTCCCTGCCCAAGCTCCTTGGCCCTCACCCTTGAGAAGTGGCAACTAGCTGGGGAGGTCTCCAGATCGCTCTCTCAGACAGACAGAAAAAGATACAGAAAAATATGCATATGGTTATACCAAGTTACACAAGTCATCCCAAACTAGAGTTCTAGTGGAAAGAGCCCCAGACTCGGAGCCAGACACACCAGGAACCAATCCTGTCTCTCGTAGTCACCGGCTGTGTGACCTTGGAGCAGCCACTTAACTGCCTTGAGCCTTAATTCCTCATCTAGGTAAGGTCATGCCCATGGCAGAGCTATCTCTGGGGGTGACCATGGGGATGACGATGATGAGACAGGGTGGGCTGAGGTGCCTGAGACACAGCAGGTGTTGGGAGCTGACCATGGCATCTGGATGTTGAGACCGACTGCCCTCCTCCAAAAGGTGGGCAGTGCGGCCCGCACAGAAAAGCCACCTTTCAGCCGCTCGGACCTCGCACAAAACCCAGATGCTTCCACAGCCTCAGGACGATGATACCTCCTGACATCAGGAGCCAGTTCATTCCTCCACAGCCCCTCTCCACCCCGAACACAAGCTAGTGTGAAAAAGGGACTAAGTGACGGGTTCGTTATTTCTGTAATTTAGCATTTAAAGTTCTCGTCATGATAAAGTGCAATATTTAGCTGGAGGTTTTTTTTGTCAAGAAGACTCAAAACAACAAAGAAATCTGAAAACCAAAAGGGAAAAACCACCACAGATAAAACAGGGAAATGGCTTTTTTGGCTGAACTCTACAACTGTCAGACCTCTAGAAGTTTTGTTTTAAAGAAAAGTCTTTCTTTTCTTTCAAGGACAACCCCCTCATTTCCCTATAAAATTTAAGTGAAATTGCACCTGCCCCTTAAATGTGTCAGGGGCTAGACATTCACAGAATGATCTCCTAAAGCTTTGTCTCACGTGCCCTTAATAAAGTAATAAAGCTGTGCGGCAGGAAGAGCAGGACTCCCCTCCATTTCACAGATTTGGAGACAAGGGTGGAGACAAGCAAGGGCCTGGGCAGGGCCCTCTGGCAAGTGTGGCGAAGCCTAGTGTCCTGAGCCCGAACCAAACACCCTTTCCCACCCTTGCCCTCCTGTGCAGGTGGGGATGGAGAGTCAATGTGGTCACTCCGTGCCCAGAGCAGGGCACGTTCAGAAGTCCTGTTGCTGATGGCACCCGTGGAGGAAGGGCGAGGGCGGGGGCGCAGGGGGTGAGGAGGGGAGCCCAGGCGGGGGCAGTGTACCTGCAGTGGTGGGCTCGGTCAGGCTTGATGCTGCAGCATTTGGGACACTTGTACACTACCTGCCCAGGCTTCAGCTGTAAACTCTCGATGAATTCTTTAGTGGCATTTCCTTTGGGCACCGCCCCCTGTAAGAAAGAGAGGTGTCAGGGTCAGGCTAGGGGTTCCCTCAGTTCTGACATTCCACAGAGGCGATGGTCATTTGAAAGCAGCAATTCCACACATGGGGACAGGATATTTTCATCCCAACGACATGTGGGTTCTGTTCAGAGTTACGCCAATACCAATAATAAGTTATTGACAAAGAATTTCCCCAAGGAAAAGTGAATGATTTTCTACACTGGACAGTTACGTTGTTCCCGATGATCTTCTATTTTCATTTTACTAACATGGTTTTCATTGAATGCATCCTTTCCTATGTAAATATTACAGTGAGGACTTGACTCATCAACTACAATTTTGATTTACATTAGATTTCCCAGGGACAGTTTCGGTCTTTGTGAATTTTCATTGGTGAGCAGCACATCTAATAGTCCAGTTTTCCCAGGTCATAATTCACAGCTCTGAATGTTATTGGGTTCTGTTTAAACTGGAATCAAGTTTTATTTTATTTTTTATCAGTACTATTGTTATGGATTGGTAATCTGTGTTTAGTTCTTATGAATCCACAAGCAACTGTAAGCCACTGCCCTAAGATACTCAAGTGCTCTCCACACCAAGATGCTGAAAACCAGATGTGACTCAGGATAATGATCACCTCTGTGGTGGTGAGGAGGCTGGCAGTGGAATGAAGTGGGGGTGGGGCATATAAAGAGGCTAACCTGTCTTTGTAACTTTTTTTTTTAATTTACAAAGCTGGGAGGCGAACACATGAGTGGTCGTCATATTATCCTTTACACCCTTTCAACTGTCTTAAGTATTTCATTAAAATTTTTTCTGAAAGTTCAAAAGAGAAGTGGAAAAAAATACAGCCTGCAAAATACAGTCAGATGCCAGAAGAACCTATCATAGACCTTTTAAAAGCAAACAAACTTTGGTAGGCAAGGACTACCTGGTACATACAATGCCATTTATGCTATAGTTCTTGACATCAAACAGCCATAAAAGTACACAGCTATTGACATGGGAAACGTCTATGATAGACTGTTAAAGGGAAAAGTAGATTCCCAAACAGTATGTAGACTACAAACCCATTTTGGTAAAGATTACACACACACACACACACACACACACACACACACACGTACATGCCAAAGTATTAATGGTTATCTCATGTAGTAAAATCACAGGTAATTTTTAATCTATTAACTATATTTCTTAAATGTTCTAATATGAACATGTGACTTTTGCAAAAAGGAAAAAACGTATTTAAAAAAACAAGCAAAAAAATATACTCAGGAAGGAGCTATGCAAAGTAGGAGTATGACCAACTTTCCTGAATTTTGTAACCGAAGTGCTACGACTTGTCTCACCTTGAGACATCTGAGGGTCCCCCCTTAAGGCCAGTGAAGGGTCAGGGTCTGGAAGTCTTCACAAAGGTAAGAGAGGGCCCAGACCGCCTAGACGAGTGGATTTTTAAAAGGGGCTTGGGAAGGGCGCTGGCCCAGGCAGAGGGGAAGGTTGCAGAAAAGCCCAGAGGGTCATACTTTAAATTCTCTTTAATGTAAAAAAGTAATTGAGTTTGGGTAACTGTGTGACCTTTTGTGGATCCTGAAGCCAACAGACCGCATCTGGGAGTCACTATTGTCATGTGTACAAGAGAAATGCACTAAGGAACAGTGTTTCCCCAAGGTGATGAAGCAATAGGGCTGTTTTCCTAAATGAAGGTCGTTTTTGGTTTTTTTCAGGTCCAGTTTTTAAGGTCACCACCACCACAATTGCTGTAAATCTCAGGAGACCCTCCCCATAAAGGGCTACAAGAGCTTTACAGAACCAACGGCAATCGGAGCTCTCATTTGGTCTCCTCATTACTGCCTGTTATTCCAGACCACAGTCAGAGACATTCAACAGCGCAACCTTCCTAAAAGTTCCTCCTCCATGTGACTCCATTTGCACAAATCTCCTGGAAGGCTCATTCCCATCCAGGCAAGACCCCACCTGCCCAGTGAGCCCATCTCGCAGAGCTAGAGACCCGCTGGGCCAGCCCCTGAGACTGAGTCCTCCTCCCTCCCTCCCTCCCTCCGTTTCTCTCTCTCTCTTTCTTTCTTTAAAAGAATAGGCTCTTCTGGGCTCATCTCCACAGATTTCAGAACTTACTAGTTCATGGTAAGGGATTTTGTTCTGTATAACTCTTGATAGACAGCTGGGAGTTGGAAGGCCTGCTGAGACATTTTTGCCACTGCTGTCACGTGTGCACTAAGAAACACCCACTACCTCCACCCCTACCCCTGTTCCTATATCTCACAGGGATGGCTTGAAGCTTCCACATTACTGCACCCCGGGAGAACAAAACATACTGATTTCTTCCTCATTTCCAAAGTAATACTTGTTCATGATTTTTAAAAATGTATAGAGAAAAAAAAATGTATAGAGAAGAGAAAATTAAAAGGGAAGAATGCACCCTCTGATTCGATCATCCAAAGATTAGTACTATTAACATTCTGGAGTATAGTTTTCCAGTCTTTTCTCCTTGTAGGCTAAAAACACTTAAAACAATCTATACATCCATAAAAATGCTCATATGCTTCTAAAACATATACTTGGTCCCGCAGTGGAATCCATTTGAATCTGGGGGCAGGAGGCGTGACATAGCTCCATCAACCATTCCCCTCAGTGGCTAGCCCAAACTTCCAGTACCTTCCTCGACCTCTGCCCACTACCTTTCCTATGTCAGAGGAAACAGAGGCTGCCAGGGTAACCCCCTCCTTACTCCTCCTCTCCCTCCTCCCATCCCTGGACCCACGGGGACCCACTGTCTGGAGGACGAGGGGCCCTCAGGGGCTCATACTTCTACCTCAGAGCTTTCCCTTCAGGCTCTTAGCAGACTCCATGCTCTCCTTCCTTCACAGCTAAGCTTCTCCAAGTTGTGTATACTTGCTGTCTCTGCTCACCTCTTACTGACTCTTTTTTCTTTTTTTTTTTTTTGCGGTACACGGGCCTCTCACTGTTGTGGCCTCTCCCGTTGTGGAGCACAGGCTCCAGACGCACAGGCTCAGCGGCCATGGCTCACGGGCCCAGCCACTCCGTGGCATGTGGGATCTTCCCGGACCAGGGCACGAACCCGTGTCCCCTGCATCAGCAGGTGGACTCCCAACCACTGCGCCACCAGGGAAGCCCTCACTGACTCTTTAGTTCCAGTTCTCTGGCACCTGTTGCCTCCATACCACAGAACTGCTCCCACTAGGTCAACAAGCAACTCCCTGTGGCCAAATCCAAAGGTCAGTTCCCAGCCCTCATCCTTCTTGGGTCTCCTCACGCCCACCAGTCCCTCCTCCTGTCACTCTCTTGTGACGGCTCCATGCCCTCTTGGCCTCCACCTGCCTCTAGGGCTATGCCTTTCTCACTCTCCTGCCCATCCTGGACATGGGTGATCCTTGGGGCTCCACCACTAGCCCTCTTCCTTGTTCATCCTGCATTCCCCAGACAATCTTCCTCTATCACCAGCTCCAGCTCAGACCTCTTCTGGGGATGAAGATGTTTCTACGTGGTTGTTCAAAAGACATTAAAACAAAATAAAACAAACCCCCAAAATTCAACTTCGTAGAACTGAACCCATTACTTTCTCCACAAACTGTACTTCCTATTCTCCCCTCCCTGGCCCATGAGACATCATCTACCCGGTCACCGGGGGTAGAAACCCAGTAGTCATCTCCAGCTCTTCTAACCCTCTGCCCCACACTCCCACCCACTCGACCAACTTAATATGGCCCCAAATGATGCCTTGAATCCAATGTTCTCCCCTCCATGCCACTCTCACAGCCTTAGTTGAACCCCATCATCGTGTGCCCCAGACACTAGAGTCCCCCAGGTCTTCCTGCCTCCAGTCTCTCCCCGTATCCTGCAGCCTCACCTCTATCCTTTCTCCCCACTATTTTCCAGAGTAAACTTTCTAAAATGTGAATCTGATCATGTTATTCCCCTTGCCTAAAAGCCTTCCCCGGCTCCCTAGAGCCTTCACATGGTACAGAGTCCAAGCTCCTGGGCAGGGCTCAGGCAAGGCCACCAAGATCCAGCCCTGAACCACCCTTGCAGTGTCACCTCCCTCCCCTGACAGTCCCACCCTATGGACTACCTGGAGTTTCCCAGAGGCTCTGTACTCTCCAAGTCTTCCTCTTGTGCCCTTAGGGACCCATATTAGCACCTCCCCTCCAGCCTGTCAGGCACATCCTTGCCTCCTGCACCTACAACAAACCCACTCAGGGACCACATCCTCTGCCTTCTTTCTAATGGCCCCAGGCTACACCCAAGACAGAACCCATCACTTGGCCTTTGTGCTACCATAGCTTGTATTTGTCTTATAACACCTATCATTTAAGTATACACTGATCTCTCCTACATGACTGTAAATTCCTGGTGGACAGACACAATGTCTTTAATTTGTAGCCCAATGAATTGCCCAGGGCCCGGCATGGAACAAGTCTTCAATAAATCCAAGCTGAATAACAGTGATGATACAACAGACATTTATTGATTGCTTATATGCCAGGCACAGTTCCAAGGGCTTTACTGTACTTTGTCAATTAATTCTGACAATAAACCTATGAGGCAGAGACTATGATATTCCTCATATTATACATGAGGCAACTAAAGCAGAGAAGTTAAGCAGCTTCCCAAGATCACATGACTAACAGGTGGTGGTGGCAGGATTCAGACACAAGTCTAGAATCTATGCCTCTATCAGAAGACAACTTACATATTTTATTATTTTTTATTTTTTTTATCTTTTTGGGTGCGTTGGGTCTTTGTTGCTGCATGCGGGCTTTCTCTAGTTGTCGCGAGCAGGGACTACTCTTCATTGCAGTGCGCTGGCTTCTCATTGCCGTGGCTTCTCTTGTGGAGCATGGGCTCTAGGCGCACTCTAGAGCCCTACTGAAGCAGGCTTCAGTAGTAGGTGCGCAGGCTTCAGTAGTTGTGGCACGTGGGCTCAGTAGTTGTGGCTTGCGTGCTCTAGAGCACAGGCTCAATAGTTGTGGCACACAGGCTTAGTTGCTCCATGGCATGTGGGATCTTCCCCAACCAGGGATCAATCCCATGTCCCCTGCATTGGCGGATTCTTAACCACTGCGCCACGAGGGAAGCCCCCAACTTACGTTTCTATTCTATTAAGTGACTGAAGAGGGTTTTCTTTTTAATTGCCTTGATGCCATAATATCATTCTCCTGTGAAGAACTGTATAACTACACAAACATTAAGACTGAAATAGGCCCAAGATAACAAGGCCTGTTTCAATTAGTATCCAGGATAATATGATGATGTAAAAAGGACACACTTGGAAAGGGGTGGACACAGGTTCCAAAGAAGCACCAATGATTCCATTTATTTCAAGCAACAAGTATGAAAACTTGCTTAAACTGTTTCAGGGGCCATGGGATCACGGCATGAGCACACCTGCTGGTCTAGTCTGAAACTCTCCCTCTAATAGCTCTGCCAGGAACAGGTGACCAACCCCAGGCCTGTGTCAAAAGGCCACCTGTCTCCTCCACAGAAAGATAGGAGGTAGGTAACCCCCAAATTGGTCACCCTCTTCTCTCTGGAGCTAGAAAGATTTTCCGGTCAGTGTTTATGGATTACTCAGTGGCAGGTATGAGAAACTGCCTGGCACTAGGCAGAGTGCAGCACCCTCCTCAAATGAACCCTGAGGCAAGTCCCTGACCTGATCCAGGGAATGTGTCAACACCTTTGGGCAAAGTGTGAGAGGCCCTTCTCTGGCTGCACGCAGCACCCACGCACATTACACGGCACACTGCAGGACGACCCGGTGCTATTCGTCGTATGCTCCCACGGACCTGACATCATTCTGCCACCGTACTTGCCCGAGTAAATACTCACTGATTCTTTACACAGTTGTGCTCAATAAGGTCACCGAGAGAGAGACTCCAGAAGGGATTACCAACTGCATGTTGAAGTGAGTCCTGTTATTCCGGTTTGGGCAGCTGAAACTCCAATCACTGGCCTGCAGTGGTCTCAGATAGTCATGTGAGGTCTGTTTATAGCAAGGTGTTCACAGGGTGGGATTCAAAGGCAGGGAGACAGATGAATTTTCTTTCCCTTAACAATGTGGTTAAATTGAATTCATTTACATTCCTCTTGTTCTCAAATCTCAGATTTGAGATAATTTACAATGAGGTTAATAAACGATTAGGTCCAAAGAAAGCAGGGGCAAAAAAAAAAAAAAAGCTGATCATAGGGTTGACACAACTGCTGTGATTGTGTAGTGCTTGGCTTTGGGCTTTCAGCAGCCAGGACAAAAAGAAACACGCTCTCAGCTTTAAGCACCTTCTGGGAGACAGGTGTTGTCCCAGATCTAAATTTTAAATGGAATCCTTCAGGATTCCTGAGGGGGTTCCTAGGATGAGGAGTTAAAATGTATTTATAACTGGAAAAGGTCAGGTGGTGAATTGGGATGGGGCGGGGAGACAGAGCAGGTACCAAGGTCAGAAAGAGTCCCTGAGCCCAGGTTGCCTTCAAGAGGCTGCCTCCTCCAGGCAAGCGGAGCCACTCTCGACCTCGCACCGTCTCAAGTGTTTCAGGAACACAGAAAGCTCCTTTGAATACATTACACAACCTCAGAGCAGGCAAGGAGAGGGCAGCCTGAAATCAAACACCGGTCTGACTCACGCGCCCGCCCACACCATGCCACCTCCAGGCCAGCACACCTGCCAAGTGAGGTACGGCCCCTCTGTCCACCTGCCCCCTTCCCTCTTCTTATAGGCCTGTCTATCCCTTTCACCCCATTTCTCAAATGGGAGTTCCACCTCCAAGTCATTTCTTTCTTCCCTTTTCTGCTCAAGCTCTTCGTGGACCCACTTACTACTCTGTTGGAGTAAATGACTGCTAAATGGTCCAGAAAGCTGTAGTGGTTGCAACTCTTCTGATGTTACAGTTGGAATAAGAATTTCAGAGCTGAAAGGGCTACCAGTAACTGTCTGGGGGAGACTGCAGGAGTTTTTTGTTTTTGTTTTACTAGTAATATTAACAAGCCAAAATGATATACAATGCATACATTGTTATACATTGCTTATAACCTCCAGATATAAACTTTTCTGAAAAATTATACACAACATGAATTCCTGAGATACAAAACATTACAATCCTATTAGGGAACTCCTTAGAATCCTGCAGTGATGCCTTTTTAAAAACAGACTCTGCCTGCAGTGTTAATAAGGAACCCCTAATTGACTTGCTTTCAGTGTGAGATCTGGGCTCCCCAACTCTGTTCCTTGGAAGCCCGGGGTGTCCCAGGGGTTCCTTCCTCTGCAGCCCCACCTCTCTATGTTTTGTGTACTGGGTTTTGCATAAGATGTCACATGTTGGGAGTGGGGAGAGGCAGGTGGCAGCATGAAGAGCCGGAGATGGGGCAGGTCTGCAGGGCATGCTTTGAGTTGCTCCCCTTACTAATGGTAGGTATTTGACAGACGCTTTATTTTTTTGCCCCATTTTCTTTCAGGCCAACAGCAAAACACACCTATGAGAAGCTGAATGGTGTTTGGGATATAGTCTGTGGCTCTCATTTGGGATTGGAAGCCGAGCAACATACAGTGAGAATCACTCTCTCCTGCATCTGACTGCAAGGGGCCAGACTGAGGAAGACCCTGGAGAGGGCACAACATGGAGGTCAAAGAACACACGTGTGTGAGGGTAGCAGGAAGGCCAGGGCAGAAGCCTCTTCTCCCTCCCACCCGACATCCAGTTCCCTGATTCACATGCCTTCTAGAAACCAGTAAACTCCACACTCTACTCTCTGATCCCAACTCCCCACCAGCCCCAGACCTGGCTGTCCACTGCCCAGGTAGCACTCCTGCTTACACGTAACAGAGACACAGTTTGGCCAGAATAGAAGTCTTGATTTCTCCTCCAAAATCTGTTCTCCCCAGACTCTCCCATTCAATAAAGGGGACCAGCAAATCTCCCAGCTACTCCAGCCAAGACTCTGGAAGGCACACTCTCTGATCCCTCTTCCCTTTTGTCACTCTTCTGAATGGCGGTTCTCAGACCTGGAAGAATATGAGGGATACCTGGGAGCTTTAAAGCACCCCATTCCCAGGGCCCCATCCCAGACCAATTAGAGTAGAATCTCTGGGGATGGGGCCCAAGGCATCAGTACTTTTCGAAAGCTCTTCAAGGGATTCTAATATGCAGCCAGGCCTGAGCATTAGGGGCTTAAAATACATTCCAAATCCAAAAGTTTCTCTCCCCCAGCCTCACCGCTCCCACCTTGGTCTGAGCTGCCACCATGTCTTGCGTGGCCCACTGCGATAACTCTCATCTTCCTGCTTCTACTTGCCCCACCTCAGAACCCTATCGCAAGCACAAGGCAGTGTCTTCTCAAAAATCAGGTCACATCATGCCTCTCTGATGGCTTCTCACTGTACAATAGAGACCAAGGTTCTCACGAGGCCCACAGGTCCTGCCTGGCCTGGCTTCTGCAGCCCTCCCCACCGCTTCCAGCCCCTCTCGCCTCCACTCACCATGCTCCGGTCACCCTGGTCTGAGTCCTGTTTCTCAAACACGCCAAGCACGCTCCTATCTCTGGGCCTTTGTACCTCTCCTCTGCCTGCAAGGCACTGCCCTCTGACCTTCACCTGCCTGACCTACCCCTTCATGTTATTTAGGCCTCAGCTCAAGTGGCATTGCCTCAGGGGTCCTTCTCAGATCACCTTCATTTAAATAGTCCTCCTGGGACTTCCCTGGTGGTGCAGTGGTTAAGAATCCGCCTGCCAATGCAGGGGACACAGGTTCGAGCCCTGGCTCGGGAAGACTCCACATGCCACAGAGCAACTAAGCCCGTGTGCCACGACTACTGAAGGCCACGCACCTAGAGCCCGCGAGCCACAACTGCTTAAGCCCATGTGCCACAACTACTGACGCCTGCTCACCTAGAGCCCATGCTCCGCAACAAGAGAAGCCACCGCAATGAGAAGCTGGCGCACCGCAACAAAGAGTAGCCCCCGCTCGCCGCAACTAGAGAAAGCCTGCACGCAGCAACGAAGACCCAACGCAGCCAAAAATAAATAAATAAATAAATTAAAACAAAACCAAACCACTATGAGCTTTCAGGAGTTCCCTGGTGGCCTAGTGATTAGGATTCTGGAAAAATAAAATAAAATAAAATAAAATAAAAAATAAGTAAGTAAATAAATAAATAGTCCTCCTTCGCCCCAGAAAAGTCACTACCACAGCCCCTGGATCACACGGTTTTGCTGTCTTTAAAGCCCTTTTCGACTTCTGAAATTACCTTGTTCCATCACGTCTTTACTGCCTGACGCCCTACGCTAGGATGTGGGCAGCAGTAGGGCAGGGATTGTGGTCTGTCTTGCTCACAGCTGTATCCATTGCTCAGAAGGACCCTCTCACATAGTAGGTACTCAATAAACATGGCATCCATTTTGTCCCACTCCTCAAGGCCCCCAGGGCTCCTCCTCACTGCTGCCACGGTGATCCTTGTAAAATGACAATCTGATCTCATCACTCTTTTAAAATCCTCAGGGGCTCTCGCTGGCCCCATTTTCCAACTCCTACCCCACTTCTTTGGCACTCTGGCCACATCACCAAACCAAACCCATTCTCCTAAGTTCCTACCACTCCAAACAACCACACTCCTGCATTCCTGTGTCTCTGTGTATGCTGCTCCCTCTGCCTGGAATGCTGTCAGTGTCTTACTGCCCTATCACCCTCCACCTTCCCTGCCCATGTACATTGTTCTGACAAGAACTGGCCTGGGCATCACCTCCTCCAGGCAGCCACCCCTGCCTAGACTGGTTAATTTTTGTTCTTCCACAGCAACTTGTGCTTCCTTCTGCCACAGCCTTCATCACACGGGGTTAACCTCACCTGTCGTCTCCTCTAGACACAGGGCACCTTGAGAGAAGGAAGAGTGCCTGGGGCTCAGCAGACACTAAATTATAAGCTGAGACAAATAATGTCTTTTACTCTTGTATCCCCAATAGCAAGGGCACCATAAAAATTTCTGAATGAACCCTTAATTTGTTTCCATTATGATCAAATTGATGCTGCTGAGGAAAACTGTTTATGCCCTGTGTTTCAGGGCACTTATAACCATGTACTTCATTTCCTTCAGGTGACAGCTGTTCAACAATCCTACGAGCAGCTCTAACACTGGGCCAGCAGGCCCCTGCCTGCCAGTGTGTGCGATCTCTCCAGGCACGTGCATGAGAAGAGGCGCCATATGGGCCGGTCACTGGCTCGTGATTCAGCCGGGAAAGTGGCTTTCCCTAGGGATGGATTAACAATCCACCACCTGAACCAGCAGGAAATGGAGCCCTCTGAGAAGGGAACTAGCTCAGGACCCAGCATTTTTACTGTGCTTTCCCCGGGACTCACAGAAACGAAATCTGTGTGGCCAGTGCATTGCCACTTGCAGTGCTTTCCCTTTCTTAATTTAAACACACTCGTCCCACGTACTGAAACAATTAAGCCATAGGAAGTCTTTATCAAATAACGCTCTCTCTCACTTTTCCCATACAAGATAATGAGCAGGAATGGAGACTTTAATACTCAACAGCCACTTGCACAGCTTGGTATATTTAGCTAAGTCATTGGGCAAAAAACCACGGCTTTACCCACAGATACTCAACCAAGAGGCACTTGCTAGGGCCTGAAACAGGCTTATCCAGCTTTTCAGGGAAAGATGAGCCTCGCCCACACAAGTAAAGGCCACTGTTGTGCAGGTTCCTGGAACTGGATAGGGCTTTAATTTCAGCTTCACCTGGCTCCAGTCCTATCTTCACTGGGAGGCCCCATCCTGATCCAACCCCCAGCATGCCTTCCACTCGGATCATCTGGCCCCAGCCTCGTGGTTTTCTCACTGTGCCTTTCTAACTAGAGGCTAAGCCTCCTCTAGATCAAACTCCTCCCATGGTAGGCTCAATTAATGCAGACACCTACATACAGAAAGCATCATTCAACCAAGACAGGCTGTGGTACAGATGGGGTCCCCTCGGTGGGGCCTGAGTCCACTTTCCCACCCCAGCCCTGGCCCTCCTATTCTCCACATTCCCAAGGTCAGGGGGCACATGCAGGCTGCGGCCATGCCAGGGCCAGAGGAGGAGAGTGTGGGCTGGTCAAAACAAGCCCAGACATACTCACGGGGTCCGTCAACATGGCCCGGCAGTGGGAAGCCAGGGCCAAGAAGGCCAGCAGGTTGAACATAATTCCATTGATGATGCTGTACACGTAGTCTCGGGATGGAATCAGCATGACAAAGAGGACCACAAACTCCGCATAGAGGACCAGAAACCAGGTGACAACGGCACAGGCGATGCCACAGCCATCACGGATAAACCACATGGTTCCCACAGGACTGGGGTGGGGAGGTGGGACGCACTTCTCTGGCTGGAGGTATTCTGGCTTCCGCTCAATGTCTCGGAAGTGGTGGGCGGGGATAAGCATCATAAGCTATTCTGTCCATACTGGCATCTGGAAGAGAGAAGAAAGAACCCAGAAATTTGGTGTGGTCTTGTCATCAAGGAGACTTCACAAAATTACCTTTCCAAAGCGAGCCATGAGTATCTATGTGCAAACTTCTTGCAGAAAAGCTGCCTAAACCTTCTGTTCATTTCCAATGTGAGTTCTTGTCCCTACTTCTGAAAGCTAAAACAGGGCCACCTTGCCCAAAGCCTTCACGTGACAGATAAAGAAAGGGGAGGCTTCAAAGGGCAAATGCCTCGCCTCAGGTCAGCCGGAGCAGCAGCAGCACACACAGCACACCAGCTGGGAGGCGGACTAACAGATATGTTCAAATTTTGACCTAAAAGACAAAGGGGTGGGAGGGGGAGCACCAGGCCCTCTGGGAAAACTCTCTTCATCAGTAACACTGCTGCCTCTACACTGTGGACAAACCCAGAGACTCGTGTTGAGGCTGGCTGGGATTGAGTAGGAGGAAAGTAGTGGTAACCTACGACTAGGGTTAAGCTGCAACCATGAAGACCTTCTAACTTACTGCACTGCATCAGCCAATAATAAAGGCAAAACACTCACTAGGATGGGGAATGTTCTTGAAACAAGCTAGGGTTTTTAGCCCTATGGCCAAAATGGTTTATTTTCCAGGAATGAGTTCTGCTCTACTCCTGGTGATAGGGCAAAGCATAGGAGTGTTGGACAATGAGTCCAGAGATGTTTCCGCACCACCTGCTTGTGGGGCTTCGTGAGTTCTGGTCTCCTGACCTAGGAAAACACCCACATTCCAGCCCCAGCCCCCTCCTCACAGTTGGTGTGAGGGTCGAAGGAGTTGGAGGTGCCTGTTACTCGTGCTGTTGACCGCAAGACCCTGCACACATCACAGGCGGTGTGCACGTCTTCTCTCTAGGAAAGACGTCAGTTACTTCAGAAGCAAGGGCTGAGCAACGCGTCCTTTCTTCCTCACAGCTGCAGCTGAGTCTCTGGAGAGAGCAATGAAATCACTAAGACGTGATAACTGAAGTCTCTCTGTCCACGGCACATGCTGCAAGACACGTCAGTTCAGATTCCCCTGCTCCAGTTCTTTATCTTAAACTCTGGGGCCTGTCGTTTCACCAACCAGGTTTCTCAGAAACCGCGATGGCTCCAGTTCTCTCTCAGATGTAGGGGCCATGGGAAAACCACCCGGAGCACAGTCTATGATGCAGGCAAGCAACATCTCAGTCTTTTGAGAACTCAAATCACTTCACAGCAGAGGAAATCACTCAAAAGCAGCACTGGCTCTGTGTGCTTTTCTGAAGACTGCAGCTCTGAAGGGGAAGGGCAAGCTTTCAACGGTTGTACTGGGTTATCCTTACCCTTTGCCCAATTTTCCTCCTTCCTCCACTGCCCTCACCCCCAACGAAGAAAGAGGATCTGAAGTGACTACAGTAGCGTCATGAAAAGTAAGGATGTGTCCAGAAAGCTGAGAGGGCAGATCAGTAACTACTACTCAAATGACAGACATTCTGGAATCAAAACTTGCACTGACTTATAATGAAAGAATAAGGCCAAGGCCTCCCCTCCCATGGTGGCAGAGAATTAATGGCTGAAAGGCAGTTAAATGTGTACTGTGTGCTTGTCCAAAGGAACACTGACTCAACAAATACTCAGAGTGACTATCACATTTAACCAGAATTTTCCAATAGAGCAACCTTGTGCTCTTCACAAGATAGTGGCAATTAGTGTTGCCAGGGACAACCTAGAGGCATTAAAAGATGCAGGGATACCTTCTGAAGCACCAAAGAGAAGGACAGCAGGAGACTGAAAACTGGGGACATCTGGGACCTGACCTATGGCAAGCAAATTCTAAAATTCTAAACTCTGTACAAACAAAACCAAACAAACGAAAAGCTGAAATCCCATTATGATTCAAAAGCTGATGGAAGCTCAACATTTTGACAACCTCCAAATGCAAGCATTCTTTTTCCTGCTGCCATACTGATTTGTATGCATATCATCTATGTCCCCACGATTGCTATTTAAGTTCTAAACCAATAGTTTTATTGGACCACAGCCATACTATTCGATTACACATATTATATTCTCTATATCTTTTTTGCAGGGTTGAATAGTTGTGATGGAAAGACCCATTAGCCTAAAGTATTTCCTCTGGCTCTTTACAGAAGTTTGCTGGTTCTAGGTAGTTGTCACCCACCAAATAAATACAGGCACACCTCGTTTTATTTCTCTTCACTTTATTACGCTTCGCAGATACTACTTTTTTACAAATTGAAGGTCTGTGGCAGCCCTGTGCTGAGCAAGTCTATTGGTGCCATTTTTCCAACAGCATTTGTCTCTGTCACATTTTGGTAATCCTCGCAATATTTCAAACGTTTTCATTGTTATTATATTGTTATGTGATCTGCAATCAGCAATCTTTGACGTTACTATTTGATTAAGCTTAGTGAGGAAGGCATTTCAAAAGCTGAGACAGTCCAAAAAGCTATGCTTCTTGCACCAAATAGTTAGCCAAGTTGTGAATGCAAAGGAAAAGTTCTTGAAGGAAATTAAAAGTGCTACTCCAGTGAACACACGAATGATAAGGAAGCGAAACAGCTTTATTGCTGATGTGGAGAAAGTTTTCGCGGTCTGGACAGAAGATCAAACCAGCCATAATATTCCCTTAAGCCAAAGCCTAACTCAGAGCATAGCCCTAACTCTCTTCAATTCTGTGAAGGCTTTGAGAAGTGAGGAAGTTGCAGAAGAAAAGTCTGAGCTTATTAGCAGAGTTTGGTTCATGAAGTTTAAGGAAAGCAGCGATCTCCATAACATGAAAGTGCAAGGTGAAGCAGCAAGTGCTGACATGGAAGCTACACCAGCAAGTTATCCAGAAGATCTAGCTAAGATAATTCATGAAAGGTGGCTACACTAAAGAACAAATTTCCAATGTAGACAAAACAGCCTTCTAATGGAAGAAGATGCCATCTAGGACTTCCATAGCTTGAGAGAAGTCACTACCTGGCTTCAAAACTTCAAAGGACAGGCGGACTCTCTAATGCAGCTGGTGACTCGAAGTTGAAGCCAATGCTCATTTACCATTCTGAAAATCCTCAGGCCCTTAAGAATCATGCGCAATCTACTCTTGCCTGTGCTCTATAAATGGAAACGAAGTCTAGATGACAGCACATCTGTTTATAACATGGTTTACTATTTTAAGCCCATTGTTGAGACCTACTGCTCAGAAAAAAAATATTCCTTTCAAAATAGTACTGCTCATTGACAATGCACCTGGTCACCCAAGAGCTCTGATGGAGATGTACAACTAGATTAATGTTTTTTTCATGTCTGCCAACCCAACATTCATTCTACAGCCCACAGATCAAAAAGGCATTCTGACTGTCAAGTCTTATTTAAGAAATACATTTCATAAGACTACAGCTGCCATAAGCAGTGATTTCTCTGATGGATCTGGGCAAAGTCAATTGAAAACCTTCTGCAAAGGATGCACCATTCTAGATGCCATTAAGAACATCTGTCCATGCCACTCTCTGATTCACTTTGTTATAAAGCAGAAACTAACACACCATTGTAAAGCAATTATACTCCAATAAAGATGTAAAAAAAAAAAAAAGAACATTTGTGACTGGTGGGAAGAGGTCAAAATATCAACATTAACAGGAGTTTGGAAGAAGGTGATTCTAACCCTCATGTATGACTTTGAGGGGTTCAAGACTTCAGTGCCTCGAGGAAGTCACTGCAGATGTGGTGGAAACAGCAAGAGAAGTAGAATTAGAAGTAGAGCCTGAAAATGTGACTGACCTGCTGCAACCTCCTGATAAAACTTGAATGGATAAGGAGCTGCTTATTATGAATGAACAAAGAAAGTGGTTTCTTGAGATAAAATCTACTCCTGGTGAAGATGCTGTGCAGATTGTTGAAATGACAACAAAGGACTTAGAATAGTACATAAACTTAGTTGATAAAGCAGCGGCAGGGTTTGAGAGGATTGAGTCCAATTCTGAAAGACGGTCTACTACATGTAAAATGCTATCAAACGGCATTGCACGCTATGGAGAAACTGTTCTTGAAAGGAAGAGTCAATCAATGCCACAAATTTCACTGCTGTCTTATTTTGCCACCTCAGCCTTCAGCACCACCCTGACTAGTCTGCAGCCATCAAGGCAAGACTCTCCAACAGCTTTTGCTGAAGGCTCAGATGATGGTTAGCATTTTTGAGCATTAAAGTATTTTTAAAATAAGGTATATGGGAATTCCCTGGCAGTCTGGTGTTAGGACTTGGCGCTTTCACTGCCATGGGCTCGGGTTCGATCCCTGGTCAGGGAAGTAAGATCCCGAAAACCATGTGGCACAGCCGAAAAACAAAAGCAAACAAACAAATAAGGTATGTTGTTTTTTAGACATAATGCTATTGCACACCCAGTAGACTACAGTAGAAACATAACTTTTATATGCATGTGATTTGCTTTATTGTAAAAAAAAAAAATTCATGTGACTTGCTTTATTGCAATTTTCACTTTATTGCGGTGGTCTGGAACTGAACCTGCAACATCTCCGAGGTCTGCCTGCTTCCCCTGCAGAACAGCTCAGTGTGACCTAGATGGTCAGTGACGACTCACCCCACCCCAACCCACGTCAGTGGCAGTGTATCCTCCTGTCATCTGCTGCCTGAGGGTCATCTCACCACAACCTGTGTACTCCATTGTTCTTCAATTATCATAAACTGTGTGGTTTTCAGAAATGGATAATCACTGAAAATAAATTTTAGAGCAATGCTCTTGTTTATATGCTTCCAGTGATCATATTATGCTCATGGTGTATCTTCAGAGTAGCTGACTGTATTCTATCTGTCCTCTGACAATTGCTCATTCTTGATTGTACATATGGCAATGAGTCGACTAAACTTGAGTTGTGTTTCATACGTGTGGTTTTCCTGAGGAATAGCCCCTTCCACATAAGCAAATTTCCCAGGTAACTGTGGCTTATTCCTAAGCAGAAACACATTTTAACAATTTGGATGGTTAAACTGGAAATATTAAAAAGTAAAACAAAAAACAACAAAAAAGGGATATTATAGCTCTTCCTGTCTTAAGTACAATAACCATCCATTTCTTCGGAATGATTTAGAGTCATTACCAGGAACATCAATTAATGGAGTGTGTTAGGTAATGTCCTCAGGGGGTACAGAGAATCACTGGGCTCTCGGCCTCACACCAACTGGCCTGTGCAGACTATTATAATTGTTAATTCTGGCATCTCCTTTGTGTGGTTCTTTGTCTTCCTCCTCCATTCCTGGCTGTCATTTCTGTGTCTACAGCTACCAATCTTCCCAACATACCCTCTATTTACTACTGCTAATTGGCTGTGGACTAGAAAAGCAAATAAAACTAAATCTTGTTAGATTTGTTTGTAAAAGAAAGGTATTCATTTTAGGTAACTGACCTTTAGGGAACACCAGCTATGTTCTCCTACCACACAGTCCTTGAGGGTTGGGAGCCCTGTCTTTTCATTAGCCAGTGCCTGGCACATAGTAGCCACGTACTATCTGTGTTCATTACATGAATACAGGAGTAAAATGCCATGAGCTTTGTGTTCCCCGGCCCACCTCTTGGAGCCCTTGTTTGATTACTTTCAGGGCTGTGGTCATACTTTAGACGGCGAAGGGTGCCCCCAATAGGACTGTGAAATAGGTGGACTGTGACTCTTACTCAAGTTTCCAGATGTTCCACACTCAGACCACGTGAGACCAAAGGGTGGACAGAGGAGCTGTGTTTTCCCACTGCCCCTCACTGGTGAGTGAGAGCCTGTGATCTGGGAAAGAACCCAGCCAAGGGTGTCTGGCAGAGCCAGACACTAAGGGCTGAACTGAAGAGCATGTTCCAATCCACGCTGCAGAGTTTCAAACAGTCCAATCAAAACCAAGGAAGGCACGCTGCTCTTAAAAATGTACTTAACCCCAGCTCCCCCAAAAGCAATGGAAGTAGCTTTCCTTACATTAGCCAACTGAAAATCTGAGGAATATGGGGGAAAACCCACCTTGAAACAAACTGTACAAATTCCCTTCACTCTGTCCCTAGTAACAAAAACAGAAAAGGCAAATATTGACCACTTTTCCTTTTCGAATTAGGGAAATTCCAATCCTTGGGGTTGAGGCTCTTTGCCAAGGACCCACTCCTGACATGAGTCCTTGCGTGAGAGGAGGTGCGCAGAACTGGCTGCTCAGCCTCTGGGGCAGGTCCACTGGGAGGTTGGTCGGTCCCAGAAGCCTCAACACCACTCTTGCCAGCCCGCTCATACCACAGTGGGGCAGCCTCCTCCAGTTTCCCTCCCTACCTTCTTCATCCCATGCCCTTGCCCTGTTTGCTTTCTCAAGCCCCCTCTCTTCAATTCAACTCAAAAAGACATGCATGAAACAGCCGCTAAACACAAGGAACTGTGCAGGGCCCTCACACCCAGGGATGACAATAATGTGTGTGTGCTGCCCTGGTCAGGCCCTGCCCTTCCCTCTCCCAGCTCCCAATCTGGTAAAACTATAGGAGAAAGAGATGCGCAGGATCAGAGGTGTTCTGGAGCTCCCTAGAGAAGGTGATCCTGATGATAAGGCAGAGATGGTATCCAGAATGACAACCTGAGCTCTGTGGGGAGTAGGGTGTTGGAAGTCTAAGAAAACCATCTAGTCTTCCTTCTTAGAGTTTCAGAAGCAAAAACCAAGAAATGACTGAAATTAGTGCTAACTTCCAAAAAACGCCACTGCTTCTGGTCCAGGGAATTGCCTCCAGATTCACCTATAACACACGTGCTTCATTATGCCTGACCACAGTCAGGCCCTTCCACTAATCCAGATAAGCAGACAAAAATGTATTTAGTGAAGTTCCATCTAGAGTCCTGTGAGCCCCAGGGATTGGGGTTCTGGATTGGCCTTGCAGTACATCACTTATGACTCAATTCCCATGCTGCCTATCCATGGCTGGGCAACTGAAAGGGTTTGAAAGTGGTGATTCTAAGGCGAAGCTCAGAGGCCCCATTCCACTATGGCCCATAGATGGTTGTTGGCCAGCCTAGCCTCCTAGCCTAGTGTTGACAATTAGTGATGGGCAGAATCCAGCTACAGTGACTGTAGTTAATCATTACTTGTTGAGTGAGGGGCAAAACCTTATAAACCTGGCCTAAGAAAGTTGACCAAAAGTCCGTGCTTCATGAACAAGGTTCAAAGGCATGACCACATAAAAGTTCAGTACTGGAGGTATTAGAACCCCCAAAACCCACTGTTCTCAATCCAGCGAATGTCCCAAGAATCCCAGATCTTCTCAGATTGCCAGCTGCTTTCCTGAGACAAGATACTACACTAAAGTCATGGGTGGCTCAGCTAGATCTAAAACCAAGTCCTTAAAGGCATCTCAAAGGACTTTGTGAAGATTACTTTCCTAAAACAGCACACCCACTCACATTCTCACATCCACACATGCATTCATGCACAACATACAAGCAGATCTTGGAACTGTATAGATTCAGAACTTCTCAAGTTTTAGGGTGATGGACTTCAAGTATTCACAAACCAGCCCTACAGCTTTACAGATGAATAAATGGCCCATTCCCTGGAAGCTCTGGAAATAAATCTGATCTAGCAAAAAATGAATTTATCTGAGTTACAATTCTCTTAATTTGTGTAAGGATCCAAAAGGATTGTAAATTTCATACCTATTTTTAGATGATTCTCAGAAAGAGAGAATGAACCATGAATCACTATGTTTGAAATGTTTCATAAAAAACCAGAATGAGTCACTCAACTCTTTCCAAAAGGTAAGGGTGTGGTCCAAAGGAAAGGTGCCTTGTCTTACCCACACCTTGCCAGGCAAGGAAGGTGTCCAGACAGGCAGAGCTGCTGGCCTGTGCTAGAAGATCTTTACCAAGGAGTCTACATTGTGTCTCTCTCTACAACAGGGTCTGTCTCCCTCTGCCTGCCTGCTGTCTCTGTCATACTTAATCTTTAACAAAAAACAGGAAAAAAGAAAGGAAGGGAGGGAGGGAGGGAAGGAGGGAGGAAGGAAAGAAGATATCACATGCCCAAACCAAATCCTATATATATTAAAACTCACTGAGGGAACCAGCGAGTGGTCAGTAAGCGAAATTTGCCTTCTTCCTATAAAAGCCACCTTCCTATAAAACCCACTCATGTGCAAACTCAGATTCCTAACAATGAGTCTCCATTTCAGAAAAAAGTTTGGGGATTTGGAAGCTCATGTAGGCTAACGGTTCCTCCATTTACTACAACTGACTATTACAGTACTACAACTGGCAGTTTACCACCTCCTAGCTTTCTAGATCTATTAAAAAAAATACACACCCACATATAGGATGACATATGTCACAAACACTGGGGATCAGTAGAAACTACCACTCGTTTGGGTAACACATTCATCCTTTTTCATGAGCGTGCTTTATCATATGTTGCAACAATGAGAAAAAAATTAAAACAAGACCACGCATAAGATTAACTGGTAAAAAACAATCACTATCTGAGTCAGAATTTTAGAGTGGGAAGGAACCTTAAAGACCATCTAATAGATTTTAGTCAAACTCTTCTGCTTTACAGATGAGGAAATCCAAGGGCATTTGAGATTTTGCCTAGAACATGCAGTGCTGCTATAGGAATGGAGATGGGCACTATCATTAACTGAATGCCCATTAAGAGTGAGGAGGTACACAAAGCAGCCCCTCTAAATTCTCACAACAACTTAGCACAGTAGCTTTTATTATTCATTGTAAAGATGGAAAAAGTGAGGTATAGAGGGTCTTAATAATATTCCCTAGATCAGATAAAGCCAGGATCCAAAACCAGCTCTGTTTGCCGCCACAGACCACATTCTGAGCACCGCACATGGCTGCTTTTTCTTTCTTTCTTTCTTTTTTTGTTTTGCAAGAGGGGGACAGGAGGAATGACCAAGCAGGAAACACGAGCTCTGCTTCCTGCTCCCTCGCGCACAATTCATGGACCTAAGGAGAGGTCACTTCAACTTAGCTTTAATGTCTTCATCTCTCAAGTGGGGAGGCCTAGTTCTCTAAACTTTGTGACTCTTTTTTAAAAACCTTAGAAAAGGACTCTAAGCAGACTTTGCTTCCGCTCCTGGGAGCCTATAATACTCATTCTTTGGGGGGAAAAAAAAAAGAAGGAGCATTCTTTCTTCTATGAGCCATTTTGCTGCTGGCGGCTTCCTCTTTAATGGAGCACAGCACCCACCAGGCCACCTCACACACTAGGGCCCTCAAAAAACACAGCCTTTCGGGAAGAGACCATAGGGACTAGCTGACCTCTTCCAAACTCTGGTCCAGCCTCTTCTACAGATGGGTAAAGAAATGTCAGCTGATTTCCATAAAATGGTTAGCGAGCTGGCTAACTTCCTATCTAGGTCTAAAGGATGGTATCCTCTTGTTGCTTATGCGGCCATCTCCCTACATTAACTCCTCCTTCCAGGAAGTCTGCAACCCAGCAGGAAACTCTTTAAAAAGGCAACAATATATCACTGATTTAGCTACTCAATTAATGTTTGTCAACAAGTGTTATAGTATATGGAACCCTTTGTAATCAGGTGCATGATCTCACCTGACACTGAACTGCCCCTGGCCTCTGTCAGGAGTAGGTTCCAAGATGCCTTCTGCTTGGCAGCTGCCACAGTGCAGGGCACACCCAACGAGGAGCAGGGCCCTGACTCTTACTGAAGGTCTACTATACTGGGCTGTATGCTAGACGCACCTCATCCTGCTCTATCCTCGTAGCTACTCGACCTTGTAGGATAAGTCCTCACTTTCCCACCCCCTTTTAGAGGTGAGGAAACTGAGGCATGGAAAGATCACCCTATGTTCATACTGCTAGGAAGCGGTGGAGACAGGATACACTCCCAAGCCTGCTCTCATTCCAGAGCCTAGCTTTAACTACTCACTACAATCATTAACTTTGCCCATTAACTAGAAACAAAAGGGGGAAGGGTGCTGATGTTTCTACCAGTGACCTTGGCTTACTTACTGTTTGAATCTCTTGCCCACACATGGTCACCCAGAGATGGCACTCTCGGGTGGGCCACATGCAGTGCTGTTCATAGACCACAGACCTGAACTTAAGCATTTTATGCTCTAAGCTGGGGCCCTGGCTGAACACCAGCCACCATTCAGAAGACTGATCCTGCCTTAACTTAGGAAGCAGGAGGGCTGTGAAGCTTCAGCCAGGAGGGTCACCCTAAGATTGAATCCCTAAAATCTGCTTCTGCTGGGGAACATTTCCTGTAGGGCCAAGTTCCAGCACGCTGCTTTTTCTGAGGGAAAGCCCACCCATGCTAGGCAGAGACCAACCAGCAAAGGCTGAAAATGGCACCTGGCCCCACACTGTGCTATGTGCAGATATGCAGCCACTATGACATCACCCAGGCAAGAGCGTGGCTTTCTTAGGGACTAAAAGCAAAAGTGCTTAGAGGGATCTGAAAGAGGAGTTAGGGAAGGAGAAGAGAGAACCAGTTACTACAACTGTACGAGGCTTCAAGGAGGGGAGCCATTTTGCTTTCAGGTCCCCGCTGATCCCACTCACCTCAGGCAGGCCCTGTAAGTGGCAATGCAAGAGAATAGCCTTGGGAGGAACCTGGGCCCAAGGAAACGAGACTCTACAAGTCCACAGCCCCCGCCTGCCAGGCGAGGCATCTGTTAGAGGCCTTTGGAGATAGATGGGAGACTAATGCTAAGCAGAATCTTCGAAGACTGGGCTTGGAGTCAAGAGGCCAGAATTCTACTCCCCACCCTGCTGCTCACTAACCTCATGATTTGGGGCAAGACAGTTACCCTCCATGAGCCTCAGTTTCCTCACCCATAAAACAAGAGGGAACATTCAGCTGATTGCTAAAGTCCTCTGCAGGGCTGAGATTCTGATTCCTCTGTTCTCAGAAACAAATTCAACATCTTTGTTAATTTCTTGGATTTTTTTATTATCAAAAGTATCCTTTAACTTTCTTTCCCCATTCTTTGTTAATATTCAAAAAGAAACAGTTGTCTGTTAGCAATTTTCCTGAGCATGTTCAATTTTTTCAATGAAGTACGGCATGTAATTACCACTTCCTTTGTTCTTTCATTTAATGTTTTGCAGAGAGGGAAAAGCTCTATCAAAATACATCAAATATTACAAAATGGTAAAAGAGAGAAGTCTTAAAGTCCAAAGTTAAACATGACCATTTTTCAGTGTTTAAATGTCTCTATATCTGAGATCTACTGTGACTTCTATAACCTGGTAAGATAGGCATTTTCGTGTAAAATGAGGTTTAGAGAGGTTGACTTACTCAAAGTCACAAAGCAAGTTAGTGGCAAAGTCTAGATCACTGGAATAGATGCCCAATAGGCTTTCCACCATAGATCATTATCTTCCTAGCCAACCTGCCTTTCTAGATTCTCTGCTACTCTTTCTTGGGTTAGAAACGCACACTTTGTACAAAGCAAAGTCAAAACTTATTGCAACAGAACTGCAGCCAGAACTGTACTTGTCCCACTAGGGCCATTGTCCTAAGGTGAAAAATCAATCCTACCCCAAGGTATTCCATCCCCACTGACCCTGAAAAGGAGATATTCATGTCTCAGGTAGACCAGAAAATCCAAAGAGTTCAATCAATGGAATGTTACCAGGAATGTTACAATTTGGAAGAAACTATGAAAAGAGGGAGTTTTCCTGGTGTTTCCTCACATTGCCTGGATGAATGACTGAATTAGGTGGAACATGCAAGGTAGTCTTCTTACCTACACAGTCAAAAGTCAGCAATAACCTGGCCATTTGTCTCTGGAAATCTGCTTTTGAAGAGGAAGGCAAATGATTTTAAAATGCAGAAAACAGGAAGAAATTCGAGGCAGCATGGCATTAGCCTTCTTATTTCCCCCAAAAGGTCAATAGCCAGACATCACACCTTCACTGCTGCTTCAGCTTCTGCTACTTTCTATGGCTATCGGGGTGTGTATGTGTTTAAATACTTCCAGATTTGCTAATCAGGACATGTGATGCCCTTTTCTCACACATGCCCTAATGAAAGACATAGGAAGCACCCTGCCATTCGTTCAGAATGAAACACACGTGAAGACCCTTCCTCTAAATGAGAATAAGCTTTACCTATGTATTCCCATCAATTTTTCTATCACTGGAACCACAAGTTATGAGTTCTAGAATGACAAGACAGACAGACCTTCTGGCCTGACTATGACAGGTTATTTATACCGAGTATTCTTTAAGACAAGGCACAGGCAGGACAAATGCAAAGTGCTTAAAGGAAACGGATCTATAGGGAAAACAATAGCTCACTTTTGCTTTTCTGGGGTGCTGGGCTAATTGTGAGAACGGAAAGGAAAAGGCATAAAACTTGGCTACCTCTGTTTAAGACTGGGAATAAAATGTTCCCTTGCTGGGCTTTTAAGAGGTCTCTTTCGAGAGCTCTCTGCAACTTCAGCACCACGGACTCAGCATTGCCCCATGCTCTCCTGTAACTGACTGTTTTTGCTTTAATTAACCAAGGCTAGGTGGGACAGATTTACTCTGTCTGTGTAATGTTACTGTTATCTGCCAGTGGCTAGCAGCAGCTCTTTACCTGTTGCTCTTGATGCCTGGCCTGCACAATTAGCACCTTATTATAGGCCGGCCTCTCATCTAAGTACCACGTGTCTCAATTGAGCACTTTATTTTGTCTTGTTCGTACTAGTTCAAGAACCTGGGCTCCGCAGTTATAAGAAATCTTAAACTCCTTTTAGGCAGGTGTGTGTTTTCAGTTTCTTATCTCTTCAGGCCCACGAGAACACTAGGGACACAAAGGCATGCAAACAAATACTTCCTGATTGTTTGAAGAGCTTCTAGAGGTCTATTCTGGGAATAAGCACGTGGTTGGAATCTGGGTCTCCATGCCTATCTCAACCCTCTGTACCTGATCCCTTGGGCTTCTCTGCCGTTGAGGGATCTCAGGTACTTTGAGTTAAGCTGTACTTGGTCTATATGTAACCTTTTCCCTTATCTAAAAGAGTTGGCTGAAACAGACACATGAGCTTCCCATCAGCACCACGTTCAATGTTCCTCTAGAAAAAGGAACAGATTCCTTGCTTTTGGAATTAAAACTAACTATAACTTATAGGGCATTACCAGTTCCATAACAAACACAAATACTCCTACAAATACTCTGGTGAATGAAATGAAAGGGGACAGCTACATAAGGGGATGGTTAGGAATGCAGGTATGGGAGCTAGGTTTTCTGGTCTCAAATCCTGGCTCTACCGCTTACTAGCTGTGTGACCTGAGACCTTGGTCAAGACAGCCTCTCTGCACCTCAGTTTCCCAATCTGTAAAACAGGATAATAGTACCTGCCTCACAGGGCTATTGTTAATAGGACTAAATCAGTTAGTCTTTGTAAAGTGCTTTAGAGCAGTGCTTGGCACATAATAAGCACTATTATGCTTAAGTTACTGTTAGATAAAATTAATAAGAGAACAGAGATTTAGAACAGACAGACCTATAAATCAGTATGCCTCCAAAAGAATCTGACAGTGATGGGAAAACAAGCAGGTTAACAGAATAATATGCCATCCTTGGTGTTTTGATTTTCTGGCAAACATATAATCTTTGAATTGCTTCAGTAAACCAAAAAGAACTCTGGATTTATAGGCTTTTGAAATGTCTAACACATTATCACAACATATGTGATAAAAAATGCTCTGGCTGCATTCAAGCAAAACAATTAGTGAAGGTGTCATTGTTTTAGTAGAGAATTTTAAATGAACACTCTACTGTTTACACCTCTTATATCTACTTTGTCTAACATGTCAGACATTGTTCATAATGTTATTTAGCAAATACTGTCAACCCTTCTCCAGCAAAGAAACTTAGTCAATTATCAGGGGAACACTTCAAATGTATGTTTTATATTTTAAAAGGTTCATTGAAAGATGAATCTTTATATAAAGATGATTCCATGGCATCCAAACTCAGAATTTTTTTCAGTGTCTTTTCTGATCTATTCACTGCCACTTTTTAAACCCTCAATCTTCTTAGATATCCTAGCTACTAAAATTCCACATCCAGGGTCTCTCCTTTCTGAGCAATCTCTAGCACAAGATACCATTTCTAACAACAGCAGTCCCTTGTTATCTCACCACGGAGGTCCTCTCTAGAATCCAGGCGTCCAACCACACACAAAGGCATCTATGTGCCACAACAGGTGGGGGCACCTGTACTTTCGTTAGGGAGGAAACACTTCCAGTTTCACCTCTCCTAGATTCCCTGGAGGGCAAAGTTCAACAATGCAGTATGTCTTCCCTGTAGGTGCACCTGCAGAGAATTATGTAGAGACATCAGAAACAACTAATGTCCAGTCTACTAAGAAGTGATCATCTATTTTGGGGCTCAGCAGTTTAGTGCTTAAGAATGTGGGCAGGTACTTCCTCTCCATACCCTCCTCGGACTGACCTCCCTATCCCACTGTGTTCACTAGTGCCACTGTCATAGCTCTTAACCACCATGTTCTGTGGTTATGCTGGCCCTGGGTCCTTCCCCTCTGCCTGGGGAGCTTCTCTGGGCAGAAGTTGTGCTCCACTTGTCTTAGTGTTCCAAAGCCAGCACAAAGCCCATCTATGCTAAGCTCCCAAAAGTTATGTGTGAAACTGTATTTGAGCTACTATCTGAGAAAACCCAAATGTTCTTTGGATGATCAAGCTGTCAAGGGTTACTTTCACTTTTGAGTACAGGGAGGTTCCTCAGAAATGGAGCATTTGGAAAAGTCATCAGACCCCCTCTTTGTTTCTGTCGTTTGGGGTTAACTTTCCCCCATTTATCCACATGGCCCCTTTAAAATTTTTTCGTGCCCTGTCAGCCCCGCCTTAATGGGCTCCTTCAGTGACCCCACATTCACCTTGCAGGTATCCTTTCTGAATATTCAAGACCCATTCTTACGTGGCCACGAGCGGGGCTGGCATTTTTTTCGTCCACGGCTCCCAGCGATCCCTAGTCACTGCTAGGAAGTGCTGGGGACGCCTGGGCACTGCGCCCCCCAGCCAGCGCCGACCAAGACTCTCCCCCCCTACTCTCTTTGGGACAGTGCTCCGGCAGCCACCCGGGGCAAGGGGATCCTGCAAAGGTTCCGGGTCAGCGTTCGGTCAACCAGCCCCAGAGAGAGAGCGGGGGTGGGGGTGGGGGAATCCCTGGGGTGAAGACGCCTCGGGACTAGTGGGCATTCACTTCTGGCCCAGACCCTTCCCACCGGGAACGACCTAAAGAGGTCTTTATCGCCTCTTTCTTTTCCACCATTCTAGGGACCAGAGAAATGCAAGACAGGGGGCAGGAAGGAGAGCAAGGAGACAGCCTCTCAGGCCAATCACGACGTCCGCCTCCCCTCACTCGGAGTGAGTCTGTCTGTGTCTGTCTGTCTGTCTGTCTCTCTCAACACACACGACCTGCTACTTCAACTTCAGCTCTGAGCAAACTGCGCCGCACGTCTCTCCTACTACGAGTCCTCCAGCTCCGGCTCCGGCCCGTGCCTCTCGTCTCACCCCAGCTTTTTCACCCAATCCCAGTTTCCTCACCCAACTGACCATGAAGCTGGAGGTAGTTCCCCAGTCCCAGGCCCCCGGTGGGGCTCGGCTGTCGCCGCCGCCGTCGCTCCCCCTGCAGCCCCCGACCCGCGATCCGGCCTTGGGCTGCAGCGATGGCTCCCCGGCACGAGGCGCCGCGGCTCCCTGGACTCGGCCAGACACAGGGCGGCGCGCAAGAGAAGCCCATCGAGCTCCCGGCGGTGGTGGCGGTGGTGGCGGCGGCGGCTGCTGGAGCGGCCGCCGCGCAGGCTGATGACGCATGGGCGCGGAGGGGGCGTGGTCCGCGGGGGAGACGCTGGCAGATGACATCTGGCGGCTGGGAGGCTCGGCAGCATGGCGTTTGTGGCGCTGAGTGAGGCGGAGAAGGTGTACATTGTGCATGGCGTTCAGGTAGCGGCAGCAGCGGTACCGGCGCCGGCCGCCGGGTTCCCCTAGGACTGCGGCTGACTGGGTTTACCTTGTGATTAAACCGCTCGGCGGCCGGCGTGTGCAGATCGAAGCCGGCAATGAGGGCGTATTTGGGACCGGGCGGCGAGAATCCATTTAGGATTGTATTTGTACTTGCTTCTTTCTGGGTCTACAAGGTTCCACACCCGGGTAGGAAGCGGTGGCAGTCCCTGATTCTGTTAAACACCCTCTCAGCCTTTGAAGGCTGAGCTGTCCCATTTTTGTTAGGTACATATTCTATCATCATTTTTATCCCACTGAATCTTTGTAACAGTCCTGAAGGTAAGTATTATCTCTACTTTACATATAAGGAACTATGCTCAGAGAGGTTAAATCAGTTGTCTGAGGTCACAAAGTAAGTGTGTGGTGGTGTCACCCGAAAACAGGGTTTGCCGCTTGGCGGGTGTCGAGCCAAAAGACACATCCAAGCCAAAGATTGGGAGAAGGAAGGATTTATTAATTGCAGCAAGTGAGGGGACGCTGAGGATCTTTTCCAAAGCAGTGTCTATCCAATTAGCAAAATTGGAGAATAAGCTAAGGGCACATGCATATTCATGTGGGGGCTTGAGCAGAGGAGAATTTAGCATAGAATTGGGGCAAAGGTTAACAGACTCCAAGCTTTAGTTGATTGGAGTCTCCGAAGGTCAAAAAGGTCAACATCATCCTTCCTCGGGTTGAGACCAGCTTGGGGTCTTATCCTGTAGTTACCATCCTCTAGCTGGGTGGGGGCCTTAGTTCTTGTATAACAAGTCAAAGATCTGTATCAGATTGTTAAGTATATCCCTTGAGGAAAAACTAGGGCTCTGTTTTATCTCAACTGTTATTTCTTCACTGCTTTCCCTTTTTTCCTGCATTCTTTACTTCCCTCAACATCATTGATTACAGAGACCTGTTCAAGGGCAAGCATTATGGTCAGGCTTAGATCACAACAATGCTTAGGCCTAAAATGGCTTCTCTTATGTCCAGAAAGCCATGCCTGGTTCTCTTTTTCCGGGGCCCCCTACCCTCTCTGATTACAGTGGACCTGGGATATAAATCCAGATCTTTCTGATTGCAAAGCCCACCTTGACTTGCATGCCACTTTCCCTTTTTTAAAATAGGGATTCAAAGGCAAAGGCCAGAGAGACTCCCCACTTCTACTTCTCTTTCTTCTGTCTTCTGAAAGCATGTTGGGGAAATAAGGGGGAGGGCAAGTTCTGAACCCCACCATTTTCCTAGACCTTAAATAGTATATTGACATATATTGCTGTATTGTTATCTTTTTAGGTAGTACTTTTTCCCACGTTGGTTCTAAGTTTCTTTAGAACCCTATTTTGCATTTCTTTGTACAACTTTTGTTTTACTAACTTGTATCAAACTGGTTTTTATATTCAGGAATTTGGGGGCAGATGTCAGAATATCCAGAATTAGCATTTAATCCTCTTTTGGGGTTTGCTTAACTAGCTAAATATGTGCTGCTTCCTCCATGAAAAGACATTGCTAACCTCCGTCTTAGCCCAGTGATTCTGAAACCTTGAAGCGCCTTTTACTCACAAAATACAGCTTCGCGGGCTTTACCTGGACCTTCTGAATCAGAATCTCTGGGGCTGGGGCCTGGGAATGGGTATTTTCATAAATGTTGGGAGATTTTGATGCAGTCACCAGACGTTGGGCTATGGGCAAGCCTCTGGCCTGGTCCAGCCTGGAGTCTGCTGCAGAAATCTTTGCCCCCCTGCCTGAGGTTGTTGCAGGAAGGGGGACCCCTTCCAGGGCCCGAGAGTGGGCTCTTGTCTAACACTCGGAAATGAATTGTCTGAGGGGACACACGTGCTGACAAAGCAAGAGACTTTATTGGGAAGGGGCACCCGGGCAGAGAGCAGCAGGGTAAGGGAACCCAGGAGAACTGCTCTGCCACGTGGCTCACATTCTCAGGTTTTATGGTGATGGAGTTAGTTTCTGGGTTGTCTCTGGCCAATCATTCTGACTCAGGGTCCTTCATGGTGGCGTGTGCATCACTCAGCCAAGATGGATTCCAGCGAGAAGGATTCTGGGAGGTTGGTAGGACATATTGACTGGTGTCCCCTCTCCTTTTGATCCTTCCCGAATTCTTCCGGTTGGTGATAGCTTGTTAGTTCCGTGTTCCTTACCAGGACCTCCTTTTGTAAGATAACTCATGCAAGTGGTTACTATAAGTTCTGGCCAGGGTGGGCAGTTTCCGTCAGTGGTTCCCCTAACAAGGTCACATGACCTCCTGCGTCTGTTTGAGTGAGGACTTGGAGTCAGACAGAGCAGGGATCCTTTCCCGGCTCTACCATTCACAGTAAGAGTGATTCTTGCTTGAGTAGCTGAGCTAGCTCCCCCTGTGTAAAATCCATCTGGGAGCAGAAAGGAATTGTGAGGAATGATGAGAAAAGAGAATATGGACTACCTGGCATGTGGTCAGCCCTGAAGAGAAGTTGGCTCCCTGTCAAGATTTTTCTATCGGAAGTGTGGCTTTGTCCGGAACCATCCATACTATATCCGCAACCTTCCTAGTGACCCCATGTGGGGTTATGCCTGTGGCTGTTGAGATTTAAGCTCTTTTGATTTGGAGGGCTAGAGATTGTTAAATTGTCTCAAGACAAGGGGGATTTGTGGCCAGGCCTGGAAAGTCCCTAGGCAGCTCTGGGGCACTGCCTTTTCAGGGCTCCAGTATGGATCACATAGGCTGTGTGACTCTGCCTGTCTTTACGTCTCTGGTGACAGCCTTACTTCTCTCTGCTGAAGTGTCTCACTTCTCCGCAGCCACTTGCTGTCCAGCTGCCCTCTACCGTGGTACATGCCATCCCCCCACCTTTACTTCTGTGAGGCCTCTCCAGCCTCCCTCCACACCATGACCTGTCAGCTCCTCTTTAACTCCCTTTCGCTCCCAAGTATTTCCCAGATCAGAGATCAGATTCCAAGGAGAGAATCAGTTTCACGCCCCAAAGAGCTGGCCACTCTCTGGATGGTATGCCTTTGGGTCAGGCCCTTTGCAAGGTGAGTGGGATCCCATCCTAAAGGAATGCAGGCCCACCCAACAGGCTTGGAAAGTGGAACGAGGACAACATCTCGTTTTGCCTGCTGTGTCTGGGGCCTGGGCCTGCAAAGCTGGCCCTTTCCAAAGTAGGGTGGCTTTCTAGTAGGGGAGGCCATCTGGTCTCAGTTCTCCTCCAGCAAGCTCTGCACTCTTGGACAAGTCAAAGCAAGGTAGTGGAGGTGGGAGGTGGTTAGCATCGCCTCAGAGGACTACTTTAAGTCTAAACCCTCCCAAGTGTGTTGGATTAGGAGAGCCAACTGACAACTCCCATTAGGAAGTAGGACTGGGTTACCCGGGTGTGAGGAACAGCAACTCTGGGTTGGGTCATCTGTCCTGCCACTCTGTCACAAACAGGAGGTTAAACTTGGCGCCTCAGTGTCCTCGTTTGTAACCTCTCTCCGGGTTGTTTTTGAGGATTCAGTGAGTTCATATGTGCTGCCAGAAGCAGAAGGAGCTGCTGAGCAGGGACTCCTGTGTGCTGTACTGTGCTGAGGATTCTCCTATAACTCTGTAGGGTCGGGGTTATTTCCGCTTTATAGACAAAGAGACAGACTCAGAGCTGTTGAGGAACTAACTTGCTCAAGGTCAAAAAGCTGGCGTGGAACAACAGAGTTTTAAATATAGGTTGGCGGTGACTCTGTGCCACACCCAACCAGCAGGGTTGTTGTGATCACACAGGTAACAACTTGAAAGTCACGAGGAGCCATCCTAGCATCCAGAAGGCCTTTACCTAGAAAGGTGCTCAGTCCCCTCTGCTGAGAACAGGGTTCCACTCCCTGGTGTGGTCCGTCACCTGTGGACATCTCTTGATTTTTTAAATGGAGCTTTCACTTCAGGGCAGCCCATGTTTAAGTGTTCACACATGGATTGATTCCTTAGCTCCTGGGTACTACAGATGAATAAAAATTGTGGTAGGGCGTCAGGCTCTGAGCCAGGCCAAGCAGGTTTGGCGATTTCCTAAGCCTTTTTTTTTTTGCGGTACGCGGGTCTCTCACTGTTGTGGCCTCTCCCGTTGCGGAGCACAGGCTCCGGACGCGTAGGCTCAGCGGCCATGGCTCATGGGCCCAGCCGCTCCGCAGCATGTGGGATCTTCCCGGCCCGGGGCACGAACCCGTGTCCCCTGCATCGGCAGGTGGACTCTCAACCACTGCACCACCAGGGAAGCCCCTTCCTAAGCCTTTTATGAGGAAAAGTGGATTTTTAAAAAGTCCTGTGTGCAGTGATTCATGGACTTTGTTTTCTCCTGTTGTGTGCTTTTTTCTATGAAAAAAATTATACTTTACGCGTCCCTGGAAAGGGAAATTTGTAGCTTTTTTGTTTATCAGAAATTTGTAGCTTTTTTGTTTATCTCTTACTTGTCACCCGAGCCTTCCTGACTGAGCCTTCCCCAGGGGGCAGAGACTGATTTAAAGGCTGGAAAGGCAAGCTCTGGTGAGGCCCAGTTTTCTGACACCCCTCCAGCCGCATTTTGGAACAGTGGGTTGTCACTACAAAGGGTTGTGACTAGAATGAGTGGTAATTTAAAGCAATAGTGGGAAGCCCTGTAGCCTTGCGGCCTCCCTGCTTTCAGAGTCGTCATCATCATCATTAGGACGAACTGGTATAGCCAGCCAGTTCGTCCTTTGAGGGAGGCCTGTGCTGCCTCCTTTGCACAGTGAAGAGACTCTTTAGAATGCAGGAGACTGTGGAATTGGGGTTAAGAGCTCTGGCTTGGAATTCAAGTGCTATTTACTGGCTATGACGTTGGGCCAGCCATTTAGCATCTTTCAACCTGATCCCCATTTGTAAAATGGAATGAAAATTTGCTCTCTTACATTATAGGGTTATTGCGAGGATTTAACATGTTAACTGTATAGTGTTCCTAGCACGTTATCTGGTCGATAGTAAATGCACATTAAATAGTAGCTACTATTAGTTCTTGGAAATAATTGTGGCTCTTTTAATTTATAGATCCACAGAATTAGAGACGCACCTTTGAGGCCGTCGAATTCAATCTCTACATCTACAAATGAGGAAATTAGTCTAGAGGGGAAGGGTTAGGGTTAGGGTTAGGGTTAGTCCTAGGTCAAGCAGCTAGTTAATGGCAGGACCAGGCCTGGAGGCCATGACTGATGCTCCTACTGACTGCTCACACTTGTGCCATACCTACAATCCACCAAGGACTCATTGTAAATGCTGTTTCTGGGCCAGGTGTTCACTTCCTAGCAGGGCACACCTGGGGGATGGGGCAAGCCGAGATTGACCTAGGATGCTTTCATGTGGATGGGGGTAGGTGGGGTTGTGATGAGACACAGTTATATAGTTTTGGGATCCTCCAGGGAAGAGAACTCACTCTGTAGAGTTCAGGAGACTCGTTCTTCTAGACTTGAAATTCTGTTGCTTTCGAGAACATGTCTCCCCAGGCTTGAGATAGGGATTGCCTCCAGGGAGGGGATGGCTGGGAGGGGATGTCTTGGAGTCGACTGGCTGCAAAAGGACTTCAACCTGATTTAGGATGTTTATTTTCTCTCCTTTAACAGGAGTTTAAAGAGTTGAAACAAACACGACAGATGGTAGTAGTTGGTACTGTGTGGCGGGAGTATTCAGTGTTTTCCTTTTCTGTATTTTAATTTCTCAAAATAAAAAAGTCAATCAGATATGCAGTGAGCCAAGCAGTTTAAAGATAAATCTCTGACAGATACATACTTCAGAACAGTGGTGGCTTGTTTGTTTGGTTTTGGTTTGTTTGTTTGGTTTTTGTTTTTAACATTTTGAGAAGCATTAATCCCTTTGAGAATCTGATGAGGCTAATGATTTTTTTGCTGAAAGAAAGAGCTTTCAAAAAATGTTTACAGAGAATGAGGACAATCTCTATGAGCTGATGTGGAGTGATTTCCTGCATATGTATTGTTAATTGTTTAGAAAAAGAAGCTACGTGTAAAAGAGTATCTGTAGTATGCCATATTTTATCAAAAAAAATAAGGGATATTAAAAATACTCTTATCTGTTCATTTGTGGAAAGGAAGTACATGAAAGATGGACTGGGAACTAAAGAGATTGGTTACCTGCCTGGCGCTGGTGGGAGGGGGTGGGAAGGTGGGGGGGGATGAAAATAGGGATGAGGGGTGAGTGACATTTCTCTGAGCACACCTTCTCTGATAGCTTTCACTCTTAGAGCCCTGGTGATAGTAATTAAAAGTAGCCAGGATGTGGGGGATCCAAAATGGAACCCCAGCAGTTACTAATGAACTGACAGGGGTACAGACGAGTAACAGAGGCACAGAAAGGATGGGGAAAGACAACTGGAAACAATATTTTGAGTGGGTGCTGTAAGGCTAAAGACAAAAAGAACTCTACACAAATACTGTATTAGTAAATTTGTTTTTCACAGGGGTATGGCGTAGTAATTCTGAAACTACTTTATGTATATACAGAGATTTAACAAATACATAAATACATTGTAGATAATGAGAGCCAGGTTCCTCCCTGTCTGAGAAAGAAGTTACAAATAAGACAAGGAGGTAGGTTAGAACCAACTCTCAGTATGAACACATGACTTTTTAACAGATATGTGGATAGATACAGAAATAAATATAGGTGTGTGTATGTGTGTGGGTTAGTACACATACGTATATTTTCTAGCATTGTTCTACTGAGACGATCTAGAAGCAATGATACCCCTGTAGCAATGAACCTACTTAGCACCCAGATCCTGGTTTTTAAGTACTATTCTGCAATGAAGGGAACCAGGGCTCCTTGGAAAAAGGGCTGATCCCAGGGCTGGGGCGGGTAAAATACAAGTGGCTGGAACACCTTTTGTTGTCAGAAGTAAGGAAGTGCTCAGAAGAGATTGGAGACATGTTGAGAGAATGCAAGAACCAACCCAAAGGAGCTCCCAGTGGCCAAGTCTGGGACTCTTGGAGCAACAAGATAAATAATGGAAGTACTGGATTACAACCACAGCATAAAATAGTTATTTATGAGTTATACCAATAGAAGTAAATAATTGAGTAAGTAAATAACTGGGGATAAGGCCAGGCAGTACGTACACCACCCTGAAACCCATCCTCTGTAGCAGGGGTTGGCAAACTTTTCCTGTGAAGGACTAAATAGTAATGATCTGGGGGCTGCAGGTCATGTGGTCTCTATCTCAACCCCTCAGCTCTGCTGCTGTGGTATGACAGCAGCCACAGAATACCCGAGCGAGTGGGCACGGCTGTGTTCTAGTAGAACGGCTTATGAAAACAGGCAGCCTGCAGGCCTAACTTTGTTGACCCTGTTCTAGAGCATGCCTGTTTTAGAAGATCTTTTAGAAGATACCAGTTAGTTGTTTTTAGCTATTTACAGACTAGATCTGATTGGGTTTGGGGGGTAGGAGGGCTACAGCCAAGACAGTTGTACCTGTATCTCTGACAATCCATACTTCTTGTGACTTCAGAATTGCAGATTCGGAAAGAGACATCTTTAATTTGTTCAGATTTTGTTTGTGTGTGCCTGTTCTGTATAGTGGTACGTAGTTTGGACTTCGTGCTCCGACAGACCTGGGTTGGAAGCTGAGCTTTGCTGTCCCTAGCTGTGGGACCTTGGACGTGAGTCGCTTAACTTCTCTGAGTCTCCATTTCCTCATTTGTAAAATAGTAATGTTACTACCTATGAGGACAGAATATTTGGATGAATCACTAAGAGAAAAGGAGATGTTGTACCACATATTTCTCTCTGGGGGGAAAGGAGTGAGTCAGTTGAACAGTCTGTTAGAGGTTTAGTATTACAACCTTAGGATTCTGATTGTTGCACTCAGGAAGACCTCCGCATGGATGGCCGTGGCTGTGAAGACTACCGATGTGTTGAAGTGGAAACTGACGTGGTGTCCAACACCAGTGGGTCTGCCAGAGTCAAGCTGGTGAGTACTGTGGCCACAGTCTGTACCCAGGTGGAGGAATGGGTAGGCTCTAGGGAACCAGTTGCAGGCCCCTCTGGGCTTTTGGAGTGCATATTGTTCCAAGGGAAATCTAAGACCCAAGCCAAACTCTGGGAGGGGGTCTGTATACATCTGAAGGACCCCTCACCTTCTCAAAGGGCCACTTTCCAAGTCCCGGCACTGATGCTAAGCGAGTCCCCTCGAGGCGTACATCTGGGAGCGGAGGGGGTGGTTGGGTGCCTGGCTGCCTGCCCTGAGTGAGGACCCTTCTTGCATGTGTCTGCAGGGTCACACAGACATCTTGGTGGGAGTGAAAGCAGAAATGGGGACGCCGAAGCTGGAGAAACCAAATGAAGGTTACCTGGAGTTCTTTGTTGACTGGTCAGTACTCTGCAGATATTTTTAAAGAAAAATGCTTTAAAAGATAGAAGATTCAGAGAATGAACCTCTGGTTTCTTGTTGAGCCCACTTTTATTTTGTATTTAATCATCTTTCACCAGCCAGCAGGTATTTACTGAGTTCTCCTGTGTACCAGGCACTGGGAAATGTGAAAGGAGGCCTTGGCTCCGGTCCTGCCCTTGTCCTAATCAGCTGGCCCTCACTGGGCTTCATTTTCCCTGTCTGAAAAAGGAGGGTGTCTGCCAGGCAGCCCGGCACATGGTAGTTATGAGAGTCAAATTAAATGATGTCCTGTTTCTCTTCCTGCTCTAGTTTTGCAGAAAACTTTTCATGACTTGCTTGGCAGAGCAGGGAGTAGGGCAAGCCAAGCAGCCTGACAGGCCGACGGGGTGGCAGCTGGGCAGGCAGTGTGGGTACTGGGAAAAGCAGAGACTCTGCAGTCTCTGCAGCCAGCCAGCCAGCCTTGTTGCTGGCTTCCTTCTCTGGCTAGCTGTGTGACCTCAGGCTAGTTACTCAGTCCCTCTGTGCCTAAATTTCTTTATCTAAAATATTGAGATAATAATACTGTTGTGATGATGAGGAAGCGAAGTAATGAAAATAGAGTGAGCATCCAGCACAACGACTGGTTCAGTGGACTTTCAAAAGTGTTCTTTCTCTCCCTCGTGTTACCTCCCCTTCTAGGGGTTGGGGCTTTTTATCGGGTTGCCAGCCCAGTCTCATCTTCTATCTGTAACTCCTCTTCTAGCTGGGTGGTGACAGCAGACCTTCTTGAGGTGGGTAAGGCTCTATTGGCTCATGCTAGGTGCAGGTATATAATATTGGTACTTTACTGGGAGGGGTGGCAAGACCACCCCCCACATTCAAACATTTCCTGAAAGGACTCACAGGACTTAGCATAGAGCATGGAGTTGTATTCAGAGCTATGATTATCACAGAAATGCAGCAACACGTGTGTGATGATTCTGCCTAAGAAAACGCATTAGACTCAGCACCCAAGATTTTGATTGGGGCTGGTCACATAGGCACCCTCTGCTTTACACATACCAAAGTTCCAGACTCCCAGAAGGAAAGCAGATGTTTAGCATAAACCACGTTATTTGCACAGACTAGGCACAGGAGACCCAGTTTACTGTTGACTGAGTCCACTCTGAGAGCCACGTGCCAGCTGAGGACCAACCTTGCAAGCAGACCCTTCTAAAGGTAGCAGCCTTGCACCTGCAATGTCAGCCCTTTTCTGCAAAGATGGTAACCCACATTTGCACAGCGAGTTACAGTCTTCCAGTCTTCACTTCCAAACACAGAAATTGATCCTCACAACACTCCTGAGAGAGATGACAAAAGGGGTTCAGAGAGGGTAAGTGACTTTCCTGGGATCACACAGCTAGTAATGCCAGCTCAGGTCTATTCAGTGCTGAGTCTTTGCTCTTTCTGCTTCATGTAGCCTGCAGGAGCCAGCTTTAGAGGGATATCCTGCTTAGAGTTTTCAGAATGTGTCTGCGTTCATCTTTCTGGCCAGTTTTCCTTCCAGCCCATCCCTGCCCCGGCCCTGGCCCCTCCAGAGCAGTTTCCTCTGTTTCTGCCCAGCTGCTCTCAGCAGTCTGAGTTGTCCAGTGGAATTGGCCCATCCTTTAAGTTGCTGTGCATGATGGTGAACTTGTTAAGGCCTCCAACTTATCCTTCCTTTGCTTGTGGAGGAAGAAAAAAATGCCTCTCCTGCCTGATTCGGTGCAGTAAACAGTCACTGAGGAGCAGACGCCATGTGTTAGGGGCTGTAATTTGCTTTCCTTTTCTTCCTCTTCATTATCCTTCCGCCTCATTCATCTTAGGCAGACCAAAGGCAGTCAGCCCAGCCACACCAAAGAGAGGGTGTTGCACTCAGATGCTTGGTATAGGAGACACATTTCATTGTGGCTCTGTGTCTGAACATGACTCCAGTTAGCCTGCTGCTGTTGACCCTTTCTTGTCCCAGCTGTAAGAGGGTGGCTCCAGGGTGAGAGGAGCCTTTGAGCTGCCTCTTCCCAAGATCTGGCTTCTAGAAGCAAACCTCTTTCTCCTGGCTGAGAGTGGCTGCCTGCTGGTCTCTTTTTCCCCTTTGTAAGTCTCAAGAGAACCTCACCAGGCCCAGAAACTCCATTTCCCAGGGAGTTCTCCTGAGTCTGTTTCTCAAGGTGGCACCCTTCGGCGTCTTTATGTGGCTCAGTGCGATCAGCCCAGCGGGTAGAATCACCATGAGAGATTCATACAACCCCATTTTCCTGCAAAGAAGAGCAAGTTACCAAGCACCACTGGCTGCCACCTTTATCAGAACCTCATTTGCATATTCAAGGAGCAACTCATAATTGTGTAAACAAATAAACCCCTTTATTTCAATCCAATGAATAGGAATGGCTTCAGGGCACCTGTGGCTATGCCCAGCCATAAGGGTGCTGCCCTCAACCCCATCCGGGCCCCAGGCGTGGGGCCTCTGCTGGAGAGCTCAAGGCATGCACCCATCCACAGGCTGAAACAGAGTTGTTACCCAGTGGGAGGAAAGTTAATTGGTGGGGAGGGGGGGGCCTCCTGCCTGACTGAGCCCAGCTTGACTTAACTACTTACTAGCAACTTTCATGTTTTAATTATTTAAATTACCAGTGGTAATTACCAGAGAGGTCACAGAAAACGAATTGCTTTTCTGCTAATTCCTTCTACTTCTGTTTGTCTACTTGGAATAATATATGGAGCCTGGTGTAGACACCTTCGCCCACCCCAATGATTTTCCCTGGGTCTTAGAAATGATGCCCTTAGGAAAGGGTACCCATGCCACAGACCCTGATCCCCATACCAGTGGAGGAGGAAAACCTTGGGGTTCCTGAGATCTGCTCCAGAGATGCCTGGCAGCACTTTGACTAAACTGGGAGCATACTCGGACCTTCTAACTCCTGTCTCTATGTCTTTGTTTTATTAGTTGTAGCCTGACAGTAGGCCATTTTAAATAAGAGGCTTGAAACTTTGGGAAAGATGGTTTCCATCTAAAGCCCAGAAGGTAAGAATTTAGTGAGCTGGTGTTTCACTCTGGTTACCACCATGTGGCAGACCATCAGGTCACTTCTTGGCTCTCTGGCCACCATGTTCATGGGTTTAGGAGCTGTGTTTGGTCTCTCAGAGAGGCTGTGGGTTGTAACTGGAGGAGGTGAGGAGAACACGTTTCGTTCATAGACATTTCAGCGTGCCCGGCACTTGTCAGTTCTCTGGGATCTCAACTACTTTTAAATGTGACCACTTGTTTTTTTTCACTAATATTGAACTGGAAGCTTCAAGCCCTGAATTGGTGGGTGGAGCCACTTGATCTCTGTTCCTTACCTACTTCGTGCGCTTGAAGGGGGCACCATTCTCGGCTGAAGGGCTGGGGGTGGGGGCAAAGCAGAGAGGCAACCTGCAGAAGTCATTTGAGGCTCGCTGTGCTTTGAACGTCTCCAGAGCTAATGATTCTCCCAGGAACTGCAAACAAGGGCTTACGATGCAACACTCAGAATGTGCCACTGTTCCCATACCCATTTATAGGGAAGCTTTTGCAGGCTCAGAAGTGAGCACATGTGCTCCCTGAGGAATTGGGACCTACCTGGGGGCTAGATGACTAGAGGGGAAAGGCCCGGAGTCATCCCTGGCCCAGGTACCTACTAAATCACTTTTTCTGCCGTGGGCCTGGCCTGGCCTGGCTGTAAGGCTTCACAGATTTGCAGGCTAGATTGACAGCAAGGGAAACAACAATGGGCCTAGTGTCTGAAGTCCTGTTCCAGGTAGACATGGCCTTGATCTCAGGCTAATCCAGTTAAACCAGAGATGTGCCAAGCAGGAGGTGCACAGTTGAGGTGATAAGTCAGGAGGTTGGAGAACTGGGAGGGGCAGCGTTCCCAGGATTTTATGTTTATCCAGCTCAATAAGCGATTTCCCAACAGCCCTGGAAGAGGGGCTGGGTCATACTTTATGAAGGATCTGAATTGGTTTTGGTAATTGTAATTATAGAAACCACTTGTCTTGTGCCAAAAACAAACAAACAAACCAAACCCAAGTATATATTCCTCTACTGAAAGAATATATTGTGATGCCTGCGAACAGGAGTCTGGGATTACCAGCCTGCATTCTCTCGCTCTCTTTTTTTACTTGGCACTTAATAGAGAAGCTTTTTATTTAGGACTCCCTTGGTCTGCATTCGTTGACTCCAACATTTGTGGTCTAGTAATAAGTCCCAAGACCAGAGCACCCATTCATTACCTTGAGGCACAAGACAGACCCAAGGAGCGCTAACCTGACTAATGTTAGGCTACAAGCCAAGCATGCTGAATTACATATTCAGGGAGAGTCCAGAGCAGGAGCTTTCCGTAGTCTCCTGAGCATCTAAACCTTCCTTTCTCTGGCCACCAGCTATGCTGAAAGAGTTAACCTGTATTTTAAAAAGGAAAAGAAATAAAAACCTTTTAAAATGGGAAAATTTTCCACTTTAAACCAGCCCAGTGTCAAAAAAACCAATGGGGGGTGGTTTGGTAGGTAGATTATTTAGCCGATTGGCCTGGGAAGTTCTTAAACCATCCCTTCGGGCTGTTAGTGCGTCAATCCCCAGTAATTAGCCCCTCCCAGGAGGATGTGGCCCACTGTAATCAGGGAAAGGTCAACATTTTAAGCATAAGCATCTCTGCCTAGATTTGTTTACACAATGGTCTGTTTAGATGCAGTTTTTAAACACTTAAAAGATGGGACTTAATGGCTTAGCGTTTAAATTAGAAACAGGTTGTCTTTTGCTAGCCCTGCAAAATAATGAACTTGGTCTCTAGTGACTTGATTATTTTACCATAAATGAGCTTCTTTTCATGGCTTAGTGCCCGAGTCTGGCAGAGGCAGTGAGGGAACAGTGAGGTTGCTATGACAGTAATGAAGTTTCTCATAGGGGTTTTAAATTGGGGTTCTGCTGGCTCGTAGTAGTAAGGGAACACTATGAGAGTAGCAAAGTTATTATACAACGATACACTCTCATTGTTTTAGGATTCATCTTACATCTGTATTAGAATGGACCAGACAAAAGGGACACTTAAATATATTAGGTGAGGTTTCTTTCAGCATTACACAGACGAGGTGGGTACAGCCTTGAGCCTTCACATAGGTTTTGCTTTGCCTGGAATCCCCTTGCGTTTCTGTGGTCTGACCAGCTTCTACTCATCTTCAGGTTCAAGGACTCCTATAACCCTCAACACTGGTTGACATCCCTCTTGACCCCCCACTCCTGTTTGCCCACTATCGTGTGACTCCCCCCAGCAACTGGAATTGCTGACTTAGGGTCTGCATTTGCCTTGCTCAGTCTCTAGGTCTCCAGTGCCTAGCACAGGGGCCTGGGACCTTCCAGGTGGATGAGGACCAGAAAGCTTCAATATGTGATTTTTGTAGAGACCATACTGAAACAACTGATTTCTTATCTTTCTAGGCCTTATTTATTACAATAAAATGATTACTGGAATGTTTGTATATGTCACAAGTATATTAAGGATTTGTTTTCATTAAGCCAGAACCCTCAAAAATCTCCTGTTAAACACTTTGAGTAGTGCTTAGGGTGGCGAATGTCAATGCTTGTTAATTCTTTTTTGAGGTGATTTGGCATAAAATTAAAGAGGCTAAAAAGGAAAAAGTTTTCTCTAGAAAAATGAAGTAAAAGAGAGAACCTAATATTTAAATCGGCCAACAGTCTTATTTTCCTGCTTTTCAGTACCATGATAATCTAAAGTTAATAACATAACTCTGACATACTGTTATATATATATCTTCTAAATCATTCCAGGAAAGTTATTGTACCTACATTGTGGTTTTTGTTTTGAGAGTATCATATCATCATCTAGGGATGGTGTATATAATGTAACCCCTCTGTAGGCCAGACTGATTCTCTAGGCCTCTCTGGGCCTGCCAGAGAAGAGTTTTTATTATACCCTCAAGATATGAGTGTTCGTTATTACTGGCTGAGGTTCATCTTACCAGCGTTCTTGTTTCTCTTTGGATAAATATGGCTTCTGTAGAAGTCAGTGGGAACTCCCACCACACACACTGTGACACATCCAGAACATGGTCCTAGCCTGGCTCATTGCGTGTGTCTAGAGGCTGGAAAAGTGTCAGATGTATCCTTTCCTCATTTCAGTGACTTTCCTCATAGTCCTGGTTCTTCTAGCATCCCCCAGGGAAACTGGAACAAAGCCTGCCCTTTTGCTCTTTGCATTCGACAAGACTCACCCCTTTTCTATTGCCCTTCTATATAGTTCAGCCAATGCTACCCCTGAATTTGAAGGTCGGGGAGGTGATGACCTTGGCACAGAGATTGCTAACACCCTCTACCGGATATTTAACAACAAGAGCAGCGTCGACCTGAAGTCCCTGTGCATTAGTCCTCGGGAGCATTGCTGGATTCTCTACGTGGATGTGCTAGTAAGTATCACATTGCTGTACTGGCCATACTCTACCTTTGTTGGAAGCCAGTTGGCCTACTTTCCTCCCACTGCTTTTTCCGTCTTCAGTTGAATGCTTTCAATTTCCAGGGTGAGGTTAGTTGGGAAAAGATTGGTCTCCTGTAATAATTTTAAAATTAAATACAACATAGTAGTGCAGGTATAATGCCATCTTACAGTAAAGTTACAGTCATGTCATGGTAACACCTAAAATTATCCACAGAGGCTGTCGGGGAGAAGAAAACAAGAGATGCTCTCTAGATGGTGGCAAACAGAGTTGATGGGCAGAGTTTAGACAAGAAGGATAATGGAAAGATGATGAGCTCTTTACATGCATTTTCATGTAACCCTTACAAATGTTTTGTGAGTGGGCACTTGTTTTCCCCATTTATAAGTGAGGGAACTAAGACACAGAGAGGTCAAGTAACTAGCCCAGGAGGTCTCAGCTTGTGAGTAGTGGTACTGGGCCTCAAAGCCAGGTCTGATTAGTGCCAGAGCTGGCTCGTGACCTCACCAAGCCATCCTCCCTCGAAAACACCCTGTAGCCCAGCTACTCTGAGTCCCTCGTTTCCTGAGTGAGGCCCCTGAGGCCCTGCCTCCTCCCTCCTCCAGAGTCTGCGCCTGCAGGAGTCTTTCTGGTCTAGCCCTCCATTTCCTTCCTGGTGCTTCCCTCTCAAATACTCGTCTGCCCAGTTTTTGGCGATTGGCAGTAACTTTTCTTACAGCTGTGATTAATTTTGCCAGTCTCTTGTTCATGTACAGGCTTTTGTTGGGTCTATTTTATTCCTTTTCATTTAATTTTATGAACCTTGAGATTAGTGGCTACATCTTCCACTTAATATTGAGGGCACAGGGCTAAGCCAGTGACCAAACAGGTTCTTTAATGAATCTGAAGATAAAGCCCATCTTGTGGACTGATAGTGAACTTCATGCAAGGAACAGCCCAGCTGTCTATAATTGTCGGCCCTGCATGAAACAGGGCAGGGCTTTCTGGATACTTTTAAATTAATTTGATAATAGATGGGCACAGCTAACCCAAAGAGAGCAGTGCTTACTATTGTCTAGCAGGTTAGGGCTGTTCTGAATGCTGATGCTAATGGGTAAAAATAGTGAAATTACAAGTCCATTTGCTTCTTCTCATCTCTGGTAAGCGGGATGTATTTGTAGTTTGATTCCTACCAAGCAGGTAGTTTTACACGTCCTGGTTTTGAGGAGGCGGGAACTGGCAGCCATTACCGATAAGAGTCAGGCTTCATAGCTGCCCAGGGAGGTGCAGCCCTGCACACTTGTGGTTTGGTAGGAGGCTGGCCTGGTGAGGGGGCCTGATGCTCTTTTGATTCAGGCAAGGAGCCTGTTCTCTCAGTGCAGGCTCTTGAAAAACTGGTGAACATCATAGGGACGTTATCTCAGCTTAGAACCAGCATGCTTCTTCCATGAGCAGGGATATATGGTGAGCAGGAGTGTCTCGGGTGCATTGTGTCTTGGTCACCTGCAGGCCTTTCTTTCTTTCTTTTTTTTTTTTTTTAATTTTTGGCCACACCCTGCAGCAGGTGGGACCTTAGTTCCCTGGCCAGGGATTGAACCCACGCCCCCTGCAGTGGAAGGCAGAGTCTTAACCACTGGACTGCCAGGGAAGTCCCAGGCCTTTCTTTTTAAGACTTTTTGCATTTGGATTTCTTCTCTAATATTTTTTTAAAGGTTTTACTTATTTTGGAAGAAGATGTGAGCTTTTGAAATGTTGTCATCTTCAGAAAAGTTTTTAATGAATTAGAAAAGCATTTTAAAAATTATATTATTAATGAGGTAGATTACTTTTTGTCATTCACATAATTGCTTTCTGCCTTGGTGGGAACGTACTTCATGCATGTGAGGTAGGAGATAGGCTTTTGTTTGGGGAGTAAGTTTTTGTCCTACATCTAAAAATACATTGAATACATTGAGTCCATGTTGAAGCAAAATGGTGGAAATCCAGTCCTATCACTGGGATTGCAAAAGATGAATCTCCTGTGATTTATTTTTACCAACTGGTCTGGGTAGTCCTCAGGCAGAGCCCATCTTTCAAACAAATATTCACTGGGCAGCCTTCCATGCTTTCATACTTTTATTGCAGGCACAATTACTTGAAACCTGTTATAGTCAGATGATCCACCTGTTTCCAGTACTGGTTTTTTCCCCAGTTGCATTATTTTATGAGAGTAGAAATTTACCATCATGGAAACTTCATTCATCTTTGCTCTTCACAGTTCTTTAATGGCATACTTTTTACCCCAAGTGGGATAGCTTTGGACTTCACTGCACTGACGGTGTACAGGCGACCTTTGGTGGGGAGGTGGGTCACAAGGCTTGTCTTGCGAGGGGCCCCAGGAGTGGTGATGAGACCCACATGTGGTCTGTGGCACTGGGCATGGGAGGGAAGGTGGAGTGGAGGAGCCACTGAAGCAGCCGGCAGTGGCTGTGTGTGGTGCCAGGAGGTGCTCAACACGGGTGTCTGAGAGGACAGTGCGGGGAAACCCAGGAGGAGCAGGATTTTTGTGGGGAGGCAGGTTTTCTACTTGGTACGCTGTACTTCCTAGCAGTATGGTTTGGAGGTGTACCTTATGAAAAGAAGGCCGTCATCCTCAGAGGCTAACAGAATAAGTTGTCTTGTTCCCCTAAAAGAGCCATTGTAGTATTTGTGCATCTGACGGGAGGTACATCTGTGACCAAGTGTGTCTTCCTTCCCCTTCCTCAGCTCTGCTCCTGCCCCACCTCTGTTACAGGAGGGGTTTTCTCCTCAGCGAAGGTGGACACCTATGACCTCTCTGGGACCACAGTCCAGTCTCTCTGTAACACTAGTTGTCCGGCACCTCCCCGTTTCCTCCCAGCTCGAGTAGGCCTGTTCAGACAGCCCAGTCAGGCTGCTTTGGGTCTCCACATCCCCCCCAGTCTCCCCCTGCTTCTTGGCTGTGCCACTGTGTTTAGCAGAAAGATTCTAGCTAGGCTGAGCCTGCTTGGCAGGAAGAGAGGAAGGTAGGGTCTCTGAGCACCTCTTATGTGCCAGGGATGTAAGGATGTGATCTCATTTAGTCCTCATGGCCACCCTATAGAGAAGCATGGCTTTGCTTCACTGAGGGGGAAACCGAAGCTCGGAGGACACCTGGCCAGCAAGTGGCCGAGAAGAGTGTCAGACACACGCTGCCCGGCCTGGGTTCCTTGTCATGCGGTACCCTGTGAGGAGCCAGGCAGGCAAGCTGAGGCCTGGAGTTGGGTGCCTGCCCTTCGGGGGCCCCTCAGCAGATACTTAGGGTTCAGCATTCTGCCCTCTCGATTTCATCTTTTGGTGATAAGCCAGAATGTTGAAAACCAGTGTTTGTGTTCGGCCTTAACGGGACGTGGTGCAGGACAGTAGAAAGGGCTCTGACTGGCCGGCAGGCCCCTGAGCCCACCTGTCAGGGAAGGGTTGGCCGAGGTGCTCTCCAAGTCCTCTCCAGCTTGGAGGCCTCACAGCTGCTAGAGCAGACGTCAGCATTTATCTGGCACTTTCCTTGCATAAAGCAGATACTGTGGGCAGCAGAATGTAACACGGTGGTCTTCACCCCTGGCCAGCCGTCAGGACCACCTAGGACCTGGAGTAAAAAGCAGTTTCCAGGCCCGCAGCCTGCATTGTTAATAAGCTCCCTGACCCTGCATAGCCAGGGTTAGGAACTGGGCTGTCAACAGTGAAGATGGAGAACATGCAGATGCACTCAGACAGTCTGTGAGGACAACAATGGGAAGATGAAAGAGCGAATTAGTATTTATCTTAAAACACTTAGCTGATGCCTACTATGTGCCAGACACACTTCTAAGGGCTTTACAGATACTAAGTTGTTCAACACTTCTGGGAGATCGTGTGGCTTTCACCCTCCATGAGGCCCAGAGATGTTAGGTCCCACCCCGGGTTATTCAGTTACCCAGCAAAGATAGGAATCAAACCAGACTGTCTGGCGCAAGAGTCTAGCCAGAGGTGGGGGCCATGCTGTAGTCTGTACTTGAACCAGGGTACAGGAGAGCTAGTCCAGTTGCTAGACAAACAAGCTGCAGTTACAAAGCCAGTTGGTAATACAGGCTGGGGGATCGTATTCTAATAAGCAGTAATTATACCAGGCTGTAGGAAAGATGGTGTCTGCACTGGAGGTTTGCCCAGAAAGCTTGAAGAGGGGAATTAGAGTTTGCACTGGGTATGAATGAAGTGCATGAGACATGCCAGGTGTGATTGTTGATTCTTAGTAGAGTTTGGAAGGCCTGGGTTTAGGGCCTGCCTGTCTTCCATAATCACCAGGCTCCTCCTTCCCAGCAGCCCTTCCTCCTGGGCTCTGAAGATAAAGGAATGAACAAAACCAACAGGGTCCAGCCTCACGAGTTGACAGTTCAGATGAAGAGGAGATAGACTCTATAAACAAACACACACAGAAGTACACAACTTTTCTTTCTACACGTGACTTCCTCTCCTCTCTTCCTGTTGGCTTTATTCCATAACTCAGGCCAAGGCTTCTTTAAAATAAGGAAGAAGGATGTGTTGCCTTCCTCTTAATAATGCGCTGCAACCCTCCCTGTTCAATGAGTGCACGAGTACAGTCTACACTTTTGCTCATGGGCAAAAACGTGTGAAAGACCTTAGTTGTTACTATGCTTAATGTAGAACAGGGAGTGTTAGGTGTTTGAGCATCAGATGTACGTAGGTAATTACGTGCAGTAGTAACTGCACTAATCAACGTGGCCCTGGTGGCAGCTGCAGCATCAGTGGCCACCATTTTTTACTTGTTTGGAGGCCAGGCATATGTTAGCAAAGATGAGAGTAACACTTGCCAAGTGCAACTGAGAGTTACCTGGGGCAAAACGCAGGTGATGAGTTCCTCCTTCAGTGCAGGCCTGACTGGCTGAGGAGCTGCACCACAGGCTGAGGCCTCTGAGTGGTGGCACCACAGCCAGGGCAACAAGGCAGCGCGTGCGGTTAGGGTGACGAGCCAGTGTGTGTCAGTGAGCCAGGAGAGCAGCCACACGTTCTTGTCTTTGTAAACACTTGGTTGGCACTTCTCAGGAACCGGTGTCCTTTACTGGGGATAATACTTAAAGTAACAAATGATGCTACCTTCTTCTTCTCCCCCTCACTCCCCGTCTCCCTCAGCTGCTGGAATGTGGTGGAAATTTGTTTGATGCCATCTCCATCGCTGTAAAGGCTGCGCTCTTCAATACAAGGTATGCCTTCCTGGAAACAGCCCCCTGGGCCCGTGGAGAACCTGAGCAGCCACCTGTGATGAACCACTGAGGGCACTGCTACTGGAGCTCGTAGGAGAAGATAACGAGGGGTTTCAGCATTGACAATGGTGGTATTTAATTTTAAGCTTCAGAAAACAGATTTTATAAGTTATAACTAAATATATTTCTGTATTTATTTTTTTGGATTATTATTTTCATAAGTAAACATGTACCATATAGAAAAATATTAGAAAACTACAGAGCAGCAAAAAGAGTAGAAACCAGAGACACAGTCAGTTTTCCAAATACTGTCACTAGATAAAGCTCCATGGAGACAGGGGTTTTGCCTGTTTTGTACTCTGCTGTCTCCCCAGCACCATAAACAGTGCCTGACACATACTCCTTGATTGGACACGTGAATGTTCTCAAAGCAGGGTAGCAGCCTGCTGTTTGGTTTAAGTTAAGAGCGGGAAATGATGATGCCCCTGTGGTTCAGCTTCCCAGACAGGCTGTGTAGCAGAGGACATGGCACTAAGCTTTCTTGGAGTTGTCATTCCCTCTGACTGTTTGATGATACGGCCTTTTCCTTCTCTATGCACAAGATTCTTTGAGGAAAGTTTGCAGCATTTGAAAATAAATATGTGGAGGAGGGTGTTCATTCCACGAGAGAGCTTACATTATGGTAATGGGGGGTCCTGGGGTACTTGAAAATGAGGATTAAAACTTCTAGGGATATAGCCTAAGGAATTAATTGGATAAGTGAGCAAAGATATTATTCGAAGATGTTTATCACAGCTTCTTTGTAGTGATGAGAAGTTGGAAACAACCTGAATGTCCCAACAGAGGGGATTGAAATCTACACAGCAGCATATTTAGTATGTCTGTAAATATATATATCCCCAGATGGTCATTGTGGTTATTTTCCAGTGCTCATATCATGGGTGATTTAAAATTTATCTGTATTTTAGAGTTTTTCTGTGGTGAATTTAGACTACTTGCACAATTTAAAACAAAACAAAGATAAATAAATGTAGGTCAGAAATTGCAGGATGGAATATTTGCTGAGAATGAAAGCTATAGAGTCCCTTAACCCTAGCTGTGCCACTAGACTCCTGGCTGACACTAGTCAAGGGTGGGCCTGGCACTTGTGGCCACTGTGAGGGCTCAAGTACCAGATGCCATCAGCAGCAGCCTGGGCTTGGGCTCCGTTGGAGAAGAAAGGAAGTCGCCATCTGTTGTACCTCAAGCGTCAGAAATTACTTCCTGTCTGCCAGCTGGTTTCCATGGGCACCAGGGCAAAAAGGGAGAGTAGAACCAGATGAGGCTGTTTGGCTGTGGGGGAGGTGTTGGGCAAACTGTACATCAGGATGATAAACCCAGCTGCTCAGGATGGGGAGGACACCTGTCATGGCCATAGCTGCAAGTCTCATTCCCAGAGCAAGAACAGCCCTGCGGGCAGCAAGGGATGCGGACTCGGCAAGGCGCTGGGTCCCTCTAGTGTATGGAGAGACCTTTGGTACAGCCAGGGCCTTTTAGAAGGGTAGAGGCCATTCTCTCGACAGTATCCTCTAGCCCTTCTGCTGAACCATATTGTGGCCAGAGGGTTGGGAAGGGGTGTGTGTGCGTGTGTGTGTGTCTGTGTGTGTGTACGCTTATTTTTTACCATGCCAAAATTCAAACTGGTTACCTGATTTGTTCAAATAGGATATTACTTAGTACTTACACCCTGGGGGCCCCTGACATGGAGACTTCATCCAGGACAGACCCCGGCAGGACTCCTTAGTCCTTGTGGACATTCTCTGGCTGAAACTCCTTTGCTCTGGACGTTGGCTTGTGTAGGGATGGCCAGCAGGCTGAATCATAAGGGTCTTTTGTTAGAGGCACAGGGAAAAGCACCAACACTGTTTCTATAACAGTAGCTGGCTGGACCACCTCTTCCTTCCTGGCTCCACCCCACACTGGAATGAACTGACTTTATGGCTCAAATATATTTTCAGCACCCAGCTCAAGAAACAGAACACTGCCAGCCCCCCAGAAGCCCTCCCACCCTGTACCCCCATGCAAGTCGCTATACCCACAGAGGATAACCACAGTCCTGAAACAATAGATTGGTTGGTGCTTGATATAAATGGAATCATGCAGTGTTTTCTCTTTTATGTCTGCCTCGTTCACTGAGCATTATGTTTTGAGACATCTGTATTGTGGCCTGTAGTCATACTTTGCTTTTTGCTGTAGGGTGTTCCACTGTGTGAATATGCCACAGTTTATTTATCCATTCTTCTGTTGATGGATCTGAGTAGTTTCCAGTTTTGAGCTATTGCAAATAATGTTAGTAGATAATGCAAAACAGCTTTCCAAAGTGCTTTTACCAAATGATACTCCCATTAGCAGTGTATAGAGTCTGAGTTGCCCTGCATCTTTGCCAGCCCTTGGATTTCTTTTTGTGTTTTTAGTACTAGCCATCCTGGTGGGTATATCTTGGTATCACATTTTAGTTTTACTTTGCACTTCCCTGATGAATATTTAAGTTGAGCACCTTTCTGGCAATAAACATAGCCAGTATGTTTATTGGCTATGTGAATAGCCTCTTTCATGAAGTTCCTGTTGAAGTCTTTTGCCCGTTTTTCTGTTGGGTCGTGTAACTTTCTCTTATGTTTGGTAGGAATTCTTTATGTAATATGTTAGTTTATATACACATACACACACAGAGAGAAATATTTTCTCCACTCTGGATTATCTTTTAGTTTCCAAATAATGCCTTTTAATTATTTATTTATTTAGGCTGTGTCGGGTCTTAGTTGCAGCACGTGGGATCTTCATTGCGGCATGCGGGATTTTTAGTTGCAGCATGTGAACTCTTAGTTGTGGCATGTGGGATCTAGTTCCCTGACCAGGACTTGATCCCGGCCCCCTGCACTGGGAGCATGAAGTTTTAGCCATTAGAGCACCAGGGAATTCCCCCAAATAATGCCTTTTGACAAACAGAAGTTCATAATCTTAATATATATTATACACAGAGAGGCATATCTTGATTTTTTTTTTTTTTTTTTGCGGTACGCAGGCCTCTCACTGTTGTGGCCTCTCCTGTTGTGGAGCACAGGCTCCGGACACGCAGGCTCATCGGCCATGGCTCACGGGCCCAGCTGCTCCGTGGCATGTGGGATCTTCCCGGACCAGGGCACGAACCCACGTCCCCTGCATTGGCAGGCGGACTCTCAACCACTGCACCACCAGGGAAACCCGGCATACCTTGTTTTACTGCACTTCACTTTATTGTGCTTAGCAGATACTGCGTTTTTTTACAAATTGAAGGTTTGTGACAACGCTGCGTTGAGCAAGTCTATCAGTGCCATTTTCCCAGCAGTATTTTCTCACTTCATGTCTCTGTGTCATATTTTGATAATTCTTGCAATATTTTGGACTTTTTCATTATTCATATATTTGTTGTGGTGACCTGTGATCAGTAATCTTTGATGTTACCATTGCAAAATGACTATGACTTGCAGAAGGCTCAGATGATGGTTATCATTGTTTAGTAATAGAGTCTTTTTATATTAAGGTATGTGCATTGTCTTTTTTTTTTTTTGGTTTTTTGTTAGATAAAATACTATTGAATACTTAGTAGACTGCACTATAGTGTGAACATAACTTTATATGCAAAAAATTCGTGTGACTCACTTTATTGCCATAGTCTGGAACCAAACCTGCAGTATCTCCAAGATGTGCCTGTGTGTGTGTGTGTGTGTGTGTGTGTGTGTATTCAATTATAATATAATTGAATCTGTTATTTTTTTCTCCCCTATACAGTGAGTACTTTCTGTCCTATTCAATAAATCTTTGTCTACTCTAAGGTCTTGAAAATGTTCTTAGTTTTTCTTATAAAAGCTTTATTGTTTTATCTTTCACCTTTACATCTGCAGTCCATTTGGTATGTGTATGGTGAGAGGTAGGGATCAGGATTCATTTTTGGATATCTGGTTGACTAAGCATCATTTTACATTTTATTTTTTAAATTTATTTTTTATTGAGGTATCATTCATTTACAGTATTATAGTAGTTTCAGGTGTACAACATAGTGATTCAGTATTTTTATATGTTATACTCCATTTAAAGTTATTATAAAATATTGGCTATATTCCCTGTGTGGTACAATATATCCTTGTACCTTATTTATTTCATTCATAGTACTTCATGCCTCTTAATCCCCTGCCTCTTTTTAGCCCCTCTCCCTTTCCCTCTCCTCAGCATCATTTTTTTTTTTTCCGGCCATGTGGCATGCAGGATCTTAGTTCCCTGACCAGGGATCGAATCTGGGTCCCCTGCAGTGGAAGCGTGGAGTCTTAACCCCTGGACCGCCAGGGAAGTCCCTCCCTAGCATCCTTTTTTAAAAGACCTCCTTTCCTCACTGCACTCAGTGTCACCTGTACACTTTTGGCAGGGCTGACACAGAGCTCAGGCATAGCATGACTTCATCTTGTGAGGTACAGGGATTCCAACTCAAGAAAAAGAAGTTATCATCCTTCCTTTCAGTTAGTGGGAATTTTAATTGTGCTTCTCCTTCTAGGATACCAAGAGTTCGTGTTCTGGAAGATGAAGAGGGCTTGAAGGACATTGAACTGTCTGACGACCCCTATGACTGCATCCAGCTAAGTGTGGAGAATGTCCCCTGTATCGTCACCCTGTGCAAAGTATGAGCTTATATCTCATGGTTTTTGTCTTCCCTGTGGATCTCCTTCAACCCCAACCCGTTAAGGTTACCTAATAGATTGAGAAGTTATAGTTTCACAACCCATATAGTAGTCTTAACCCAAATCGAATAATTTTGTTATATTAGAGACCACTACCATGAGCAGCTCTTTCTTTTCTTTTTAACTGGAAGATAATGGCTCTGGTCCCAGGAGCACACGAGTGGGTTCATAGTAACAGTAGCCAGAGTTTGCTAAGCCCCTTCTACCTACCAGGCATTTCACCAAAACACCCTGAATGCATATTTCCTTTAATTCTCTCAACTCTATGGTGTCTACGCTGCTTGAGTAGTAAAAGGGTGGTTGAAAGGTGGACACTGTCCCCTCTGTGGCCCTAATGTCCACATCTATGAAATAAGGGGGTTGGAGCAGGGCCTGGGTGTCTAATACATCAAGTGTGGTTTTTCCATTAGCACTGAGGCCTGTGGAGCATAACACCTGGCTGATGCTGATGTGTAACTTGCACCTCCCAAGGCTGTGCAAAGAGGCCTGTTTTGGCTGAGATTGTCGCTGATTCCACGCAGGATTCGTTATATAAAAATCAGACTGAACTGGTCAGGTTTAATTCCACCAGAATCGCTTCACCCAGGCTCTGGTGAAGCATTGGGACGACTGGAGCCACCTGCCCTTGACTCATTCTTGAGCATGTCCCTTAGCATGGGCCCTCTTGATTCATCTTTGTCATCAGTGAAACTTCCAGGGGCCTGTTAGAAACCCCCTGGTTGGCCTCTGACTTGAAAGGTCTCTGAATTATAATTCCAACCACCCTTCCCCCTACCCCATATTTCCATTTCATGCTTCTGTTACACTGGTTACACAGTAGCCTGTGATAGAGTGATCGAACGGTACTTCAAATATTTTCCATATGAGCAGAAACTAAAATAAGACCCAAATGGGAGATACAGGTTCTTTGCTGGTGTAGATATTCCCTCCACGAGGCTCTTAAAAGTGGGGATCTGGGATGTGCGTTGCCCACGCACGTGCACTGCTGCCTGACTTTGCAGATTGGTTATCGGCACGTGGTGGATGCTACTCTTCAGGAGGAGGCCTGCTCCTTGGCCAGCTTGCTGGTGTCCGTGACCAGCAAGGGAGTTGTGACATGCATGAGGAAAGTGGGAAAGGGCAGCCTGGACCCAGAGAGCGTCTTCGAGATGATGGAGGTGAGACTGGTTCTGAAGCAGGTGCTTGGACCTGGCTGGGAGTATTGGCTGCCTCCTGCCCCCTTGGTCACGCTGTGGGAATTCTCCCCATTGACCCCCTTCACCCCAGGCTTGGGGCTTGGAGAGCAGCTGGTATGAGCCAGATGTCACTGAGCTAGCTGAGGGTGGTGGCGGTGAGGGCTCTAGACCAGGAAGTAGTGACCTGCTCATAAGAGTCTCTTATCCTTTCCCTCTCTCATCCTCAGTTCCACATTTCTGAATGAGAATATTGGACTGATAATGTGAAGAGTCACTTGTAACTCCAAAATCCCAAGTTTCTGTGATTTGATGAGGGAATTGAAATCCTGGCTGACTGCTTCCCATCCCTTGAAGGGAGTGAGCGGAGGTGGAGCCAGGGGGCTGAAGGATGGCCGTCTCCCCATTCTTCGTGGGTCTGGAAGTGTTTAAGTGGAGATGAATAGGAAAGGTGGGAAATCCTCTCGACTGGCGGGTTGCTCCCCTCAGGTCTCCTCAGGCCTGGCAGCACCACTAGGGTGCTTTCCAGCTGCTCTGTACTGATTGGTCGACAGGTCTGTCCCCCACATTGGCCTGGAAGCCCCTCTGCGGCAGGGACCAGGTCATGCTGACCTGTGTCTTTCCAGACCTTCCTCCCCTCGTGTCCACCTTGACTTTCCAGAAGTCTTTGAGGACTTTGAGACTGACAGACTGACTGACTGACTGAATTGCCAGGAACAGAGTTAGCCAGCCCCAGTATTTTGCTTTAGTTAACCACTGCCTTACAACACATGCCCAGAGGTCATCTATACTCTTCTTTCATTTCTAGAAATAGTGACTTCTCACTAAGCACTTAATGTCTGTTGTTATTTTTGTCATCTTACTTGAAAGCAAAAAATTGGCCTTGTGTATAGTGTTGAGGGCCCAAGCATAAGCTCTGAAGACAGACTGCCCGGGTTGCAAATGCGGGTTCTGGGCCACAGTTCCCTCATCTGCAAATGGGGATAACAGGTGTTGTGAGGGGTGGGCAGGCTGAGTGGAGGGGAAGCACGTGTCAGAGCGTCTGACGTGTCGTCAGTTTGCAGCAAGTGTCAGCTCCTACTCTGTGCCCCATTAAGCACCCTGAGTTCAGGTGTCTCCAACTGTGCATGGCAACAAGGGTTCTTCTTAAACAAAAGCTCTTAAAAAGCTTTATAATAAGTTCTACCAGAGGCCTCTAGATGAGTGGCTCTCAAATCTTGTTTTCGAAGGAATTCCCCCCTCATCCCCCCACCAGGAGAGTTTGATGAGAATTGCAGTTATCTAAACAACAACAGAAACAATAAATAATAGTTAACGTTTATTGTGTGCTTACTACGTGTCAGACCCTGTTTTTGGTGCTTTAAATAATATCGTGTCATTTACTCCTCAACAACCCTGTGAGGAAACTGTTGTTACCCTTATTTTTGTAGACGAGGAATTAAGGCACGTAGAGAATAAGGAACTTGCCTACAGGCTTCACAGCTTGTAAATGCGGGAGCTAGGATTCAAACCTGGACTGTGTGCCTCCAGCCAAGAGCTATTTTAACCTCCTAAACCAGGTCAGCCATGGATGGGTGGGAGAACCAGAGTGCTGTCCAGTGAGCTGGGCTTCATCTTCCCCTGGGGCTCGGGAATGAGGTCTGCAGACCCTGCTCAGAGGGACCATGGCCCTGAGGCCCTGTCTCACCATTTGCCTCACACGGGGAGGCAGCATTCTGGAGATGCCGCTCGTGGTAAAGCTTAGAAACTCAGGTTGTTGTGCGGCTGCCACCCCCAACCTCTGCAGTCTCTTTCCTGCAAGTCCAGGTTCAGACTTCTCAAGTCCTGGTGTCCTGTCTGTCTCATCTCCTCTTCTCCTCTCCCTGCCTTCATTCACGTGAATAATCAGTTCCTCTACTCGATCAACTTGGACATTTTTTCTTTTTTCTAACGTCATGATAAAAATCTTCCCAAAGTCACTTTGGACCTTAACCCTGACTTTGCATTTCATAGAACTGATCACTCCCCAGCCTGTAGACTGAGATCTTCTCTTCATATGAGTTTTCCGTAATTCTTAGAGTCTCATCCCTTGTTATAGTCAGGGGTCAGGGGAGAAGGCACACAGCCCTAGGGAGAATCCACCTATGACTAGGAGGATTGGGGTGGGGGTCAAGGCCTGGGTGCCTTTCTCCCTGACATTGTTGGGAATGGAACCAGTGGCACAGGTGAAACTAAAACTGCTATGGGAACGTGGAAGGCTTGATGAAGAGACTTGCAGTTGGTTCACTGTATTCTTAACCTGATTCAGGGATGGAAAAACAGTTGCCTAAAGAAAGATTTTTGTTGTATAGTTGGGTTTTTTTGCCGGGGGCCCCCTTCTTTCTGCTGTGTAGGAAATCTGTGGGTTGTCTGACCTCCTGACCTGTCTTGATTCCAACATTTCACGCCTTTAGCATCTCTGCATGTCAGTAACATCAAAGACTCTATCCGGGTATTGACTTTGGTCCTATCTGAGCAGGTCTCCTTTGGTGGCAGGTGAATTAGAAACTGCTTGTTAACATGGGTCCTCAGCACCATCTGTTCCTTCACCAGACAGATTTTTGGATTCACTTGGCCTCCCCATGCCTTCTCACTGCAGCACAGTGGCTGTAACCAAGACCTGATTGGGTTGACAGTTTTGCTGCTTCTAGTGGCAGCAGCTAAGGACTGAGGCAGCCTTTGTTGCTTGCTGCTTGCTGCTTTGGGGTTTGCCTTCTTCTTCTTCTTCCTTTTTTTTTTTTCCTTTTTCAAAATGGAGGTTTTTCCAGAATGCAACTACTATGTAGTCGGGGTTTGACTTGTTAATTAAATAAAAGTCCTGTAAGGCAGATGGAACGCGTGCAGCTTTACAATGGCTAGCTGGCGGGGAGCTTCTCTTGGTCAGAGTGTGTGTGCCTCACAAGCGGGCCTGTGCCCTCTTCCATCCCTTCTGTGTCCTGCAGACCAGCAAGCGCGTGGGCAAGGTGCTGCACACCTCCCTGCAGAGCGTTCTACACAAGGAGGAAAGCCTGGGGCCCAAGAGACAGAAAGTTGGATTCCTGGGATGATTTGCACATCAACCCCCAACTGCCACGTGTTTGTTTTCTACTTTTCCTTTTAAGCTGAAGTCTGTGTACATTTTTCTTATCTATTATGAATTTAAGGCAACATTTGTACATGTAAAATTAAAGTCTGATTTATGGTCTGGCTTGATATGGCTAGAGTTCCTCAGCTGTAAGCCAAGATGCCATTCGGTGACCCCTCAGAGAGTCTGACCCTTATCTAGTGAATGACAGCTAAGTCCAGAAGTCTGCTCCAATGCGAGGGCTCTGGTCACAGGCCTCCCCAGGGAGACTTACCACCTGCCACAGGAGATCAGAATAACAACATCAAGACCTAGCAGAAAAATGGTTCAAAGGAAATGTTTATGATATGTATATTGTCAATCTTTCTCCCCTGTAGAGCCTACAAAATAAGAATCACACACAAAAAATGTAAATTCGGGCTTCCCTCGTGGCGCAGTGGTTGAGAGTCTGCCTGCCGATGCAGGGGACACAGGTTCGTGCCCCAGTCCGGGAAGATCCCACATGCCGCGGAGCGGCTGGGCCCATGAGCCGTGGCCGCTGAGCCTGCGCGTCCGGAGCCTGTGCTCCGCAGCGGGAGAGGCCACAACAATGAGAGGCCCACGTACTGCAAAAAAAAGAAAAATGTAAATTTGCCTCGTGTATTTGGGGGCTTCTTGGTGGGGGAGATGGAGGAGGCGCTCTGCTCCAGGTACAGACCCAGGGCTTCTGCCTGGCTGGTGAGCCTTCCCGAGTTTTGGGGGAAGCCCAGTTCTTGCTTCTTGCCCTCCAAGAGATTCCCAACCTAGCTCCCCTAGAGTCTGGGGCTTAACATGTACTTTGGTCCTTAGCCAACCTTTCTTATCGCTCTTGTTTAGAACTTGCTTTGTGTTTTATAGCCACTCGCTGGTGTTTTGTAAGATTTCCATGTTTTATCTGCATTAAGAGGGCTGCTTCAGAGATGTTGTCATTTGATTCCTCAGCTCAGCTTCCTACTCTGGGGACAGAAGGAGAGGCCATTCTCAATGGCACCAGAAGGCTCTTTCTATAAGCCTGTGTTCTACTCACAGTGCAGTGTGTTGGAATTAAGTCTATTCATGGGTTGAGCAGTCTCTATTTTTTCTCCAGGGGAACTGAAACTCCCCAATCAATCCTTAAAGAGAGCCCTGGGGAAGGAGCTGATTCGTGAAAGAGCGCATTTCAGCCGTGGCATTTACTCTCTGCATTTCAGTTAGACAAATAGGGTAAGGAGTTAGGAAGTTATTGCCTAATGGAAAGAACATAATGCAAGCTGAAGCCCTTAAGGACTGACTCCAGAGGTCCTGGCGTGGGCACCTCCTCCCGGCATGGCCAGGTATGTCCTGTGGAGAGAAGCAGCTGCCTAGACTTGGACCTGGAGCTGCTGCCCTGTTGAGAAAATAGCCTGGGTTCTCTTTTTTCTTTATTTTTTTCCCAGTGATTGTCCTTACAGGCGCCATGACAGTGCTCCCAGGGAGGCAGCAGTCAGCCTGTTTCTCTTCCCCTGCCCCTGGTTGACTGACCGTGCTGGAATGTTAACAGTGGGACTGCACAGATGCAACCAGAATGTGAATAAAGTTTAGAAACCTTCAGTTTTGATGATTAAAGACATCAGATAGTTGAGACAGACAGGTGAGGCCTTCCCAGGCCAGTTGTACAACAGCTACCCAACTGGCCCTGCTGGCTAAGCAGTTATGGTGCAAATGAAGGGAAGAAGTAGATGTTAGTGTCTGTGTCTACCACCCCATCCATACCTTCCCTTGAAGGCCACCCCACCTGGAAGAAGGGTACATCACAAATGAAACAAAATACCAAATGAGCAAGGTCTCTCCAGGAGAGGCTTTATTAGAATTGTCTGATGGTTGCAGCTCTCAGAATAAGTGAAAACTGAAGGCAGAGACTGGCAAAGACTTGGAAAAATATTGTCCTGGGGAAATCCACTGCTTCATCCAGCAGAACCAGAACTGTCTTTAGTGGCCATTAAATAAATGTCAGGGAGAAAAACTAAAGTCAGCCAAAAGGCAATCAACAGCTTGTGGGTGGGGAGGGTAAGGGTGGGCATAGAAGGAATGAAATGTTATAGAATATTCAAATTGGTTTTATTGTTTCTGTGATTCCTTGGTCTCTCAAATTGTGTAAATTCAAGCCTGCAAAACACATGAATTTAGAATGAATTTAGAATTTAGAAAATGCAAACTGACAGCAGTTTGCATTTTGCTCAGTAAATGCTGTGGTCTCATATAACTGCCAGTCGAGCGTAAACCTGTGTTATTCAAAACTTTTTGGAAATAATCTGGCAGTGGGTATTAAAAGTCTTAAAAATTTCATGCCCGCTGACCTAAAACTCCACTTCTGGAAATGTAACCAAAGGAGAGTAAAAACATGAAGTATAAAGAAGTTCATGCCAGTATCACTGCTTGTGCAAGAATGGCAGAGCTGCAAAGCAGCCTGAAGGTGCATCCTTGGCAGGTTCCTTTGCCAGAGACAGGGCTTTCTTCAGGAAGAAAGGGACTCTGACCTGGGATAAAGACAGGATCTTGGTCCCTCATTCTCCCCGGAACACTTTAGGCAGGCAGAAGAAGCCCCCACGCCTAGCTAAAGGAGAGCAGCCGTTTCCCGAAAGAAACACTGTACCAGTTCCCATGCAAGGACCATACTGAGGCAGATGTCTCACAAGGTGATACTTGTCAACCTCTGCCCCACCTTCCCTCATTGGCTCCAGACCCATAACTAGGGTCTGATTACAGCCCATCCTGAGCAGGGAAATGCAGTCCCTGCCATGGGAAGAAAGATATTACTCATCAAAATAATTGCAAGACCTGGCTTGGCAGGTACCAAGGAAATAGAGGTGGGAGTGGATCTGAGGGTGTTGGACCAGGGCCAGGGCTGAAAAGGGGGTTTAATGTCCTAGCAAGGAGGTCTGAAGCTGTCCTAATTCACTGCTGGGATAGCCCCTGAAGTTGGACCTGGCCAGCACCTGAAGTAAATGAGGAGGAGATACCAGAACTGAATAAACTGAAAAAGCAACAGTGCTTCTTAGATCTGTAAGAGAAGTGAGGTCACAGGGCAACCACTGCTCCCCAAATCAGAGAGACCAACAGGCAAATCCAGCAAAATTAATATAGCTGTATGAAGCTTACTTTAAATATGAGACATATAGATTAAAAGTATCAATAAATGGAGGAAGAAAGATAAACCATGGTAACAATCAAAAGAAAGCTAGAGCAGCTATATTAATTTCAGACAGAGGAGACTTCAGAGCAAGGAAAGTTATCAGGAATAAAGAGGAACATTACATAATGATAAAGGGGTCAGTTATCCAGGAGGACATAAAAATCTGTAATGTGTATATGCCTAACAACAGAGCATTAAAATACATGAGGTAGGACTTCCCTACTGGCGCAGTGGTTAAGAATCCGCCTGCCAATGCAGGGGACACAGGTTCTATCCCTGGTCCGGGAAGATCCCACATGCTGCAGAGCAGCTAAGCCCACGCACCACAACTACTGAGCCTGAGCTCTAGACCTTGCGAGCCACAACTGTTGAGCCTGTGGAACCACAAGTACTGAGCCCACGTGCTGCAACTACTAGGCACAGGTGCACCTAGAGCTCGTGCTCTGCAACAAGAAGCCACTGCAATGAGAAGCCCTCACACCATAATGTAGAGTAGCCACCGCTCACCACAACTAGGAAAGCCCACGCAGAGCAACAAAGACCCAACACAGACAAGAAAAAAAGATGTTTAAAAAATAAAAATACATGAGGTAAAAACTGATAGAACAGCAAGAAGAAATACATGAATCCACTATCATAACTGGAGACGTCAACACCCCTCTATCAGAAATGGACAGATGAAGCAGGCAGGAAATTGGTAAGGACATATTTGGACTCAGCAACACCATCAATCAACTGGACATAATGGACATCTATAGACTGCTGCGTCCATCAACAGCTGGATACACACATGGAACATTCACCAAGATAGACCACATTCTGAACTATAAAATGCACCTTAACAAATTTAATAAAACAAATCACAGTGATCTGATCTCAGAACACAATAGAATTAAACTAGAAATCAAATTACAGAAACATAGCCAGAAAATCCCAAAACACTTGGAGATTAAACAACAAACTTCTAAATAACACCTGGGTCAAAGTAGAAATCTCAAGTGAAATTACGAATTTTGAACTAAATGAAAATGAAAACACAACTTATCAAAATTTGTGGGTTGTAGCAAAAGCAGTGCTTAGAAGGAAATTTATAGCCTTGAATACATATATTAGAAAAGAAAAAGATCTAAAACCAATCATCTAAGCTTCCACCTTAGGAAACTAGAAGAGCAAATTAAATCCAAAGTAAGCAGAGGAAAAGAAATAATAAAAATTAGAGCAATATAGATATCAGTGAAATTGAAATCTGAAAATCAATAGAGAAAATCAATGAAACCAAAAGCTTGTTCTCTGAAAAATTCCAGAGAAGGGAGAGAGCTTTAGAAGGGAGCAGTCTGTCACCAGTCATTTCATTCCCTGGGGGCATCTGCAGATTCTGGACACGGGCTCTATGAGGAGTTCCATGGGGGGAAAAAGAGAAACCAGCAAAACTTAACTAGTGAGGTTGTGCGGGGCTCGTGTGATAATTTGGAAACTTCAGGATCCCTAAATGCACAACTGGGTTTATATTTGTCGAATTTTAAGGCCATTTGTGGAGGGGTCGAGGGACAGGTGTCAAAAAGGCAGATGGAAATCTATAGTATCCTACAAAACTAATCAGATTTTCTATTTCTTCCTGTGTGAGCTATTATAGCTGAAGACATCAGGTAAGTGCAAAACGGCCACACGCCCAGTTTACTCTTCCCAAACTTACAAGTCAGGTCATTTACTGTCTCAGCCCTGGAGTGGAAGGAGTAAAGTGGTGGACAGAGGCCATGGATCTCTGAGGGCGGTACAGCTTCTCTCACCAGCCCTCCTTCCTCACACCTTTGCAGGTGGCCCAGCTGCCTCACACACAGGGTCTCCACATGCTCCTTACAAGAATCCCATTGTGTAGGCAGAGATTATTGCCCTATTTTATGAAAGAGGAATCTGGGTGTTGAATAACTTGCCCCAGAAGACACAAGTGCCAGGTGTCTGAGCTCCACTTAGAATCCAGGACTCCCAGTTCTCTTTCCACTAGGATACTGCTGACCTTTAGGGACAAAACAACAAGGAATGTGGCCCCATGGTGCCAAGAACTTGGCTAGGTGGGGTATTGCCTCCCCCAGTACTGTGTGCCCCAGGGCCTGGCACACAAGGACAGAGGCAATACCTGTTGAATGAATGACAACAAGGTTGTCAAAAAGGGTTCAGAAAGGAGCAAATGACTTTCCTAATGACGGTCATTGAGACCATGGTAACAGGCCATTTGTCTTTGGTTCTGACTAAGGGCCAAGACTGCCCTTGCAATATTCTTGGAGATGTGCACCCTGGCTGTTCTTACCTTTGAAGAGAGTGTGGAAATTCTCTGCTCCATAGGCGGGGCCTCATTTCTGTTGATATAGGGCCAGTGGAGCTAAAAGGAAACATCTGTGCAGGGAGAGGGTAGGGGTGGGGGATGGTTCCATGTTGGGCCAGAAGTTTTCATGTTGTTTGGGCTGACATGGGTGGGGTGGCCAGAGCTTGTTTTATATACTCAGACTTCCAACAGCTTTGGAGGGAAAAAAAAAAAAAAACAACGCTTAAAACCTGAAATGTGCCTTTTAGAGCTCTCTTCAGATTTTCCTGCCTCTGGCTTTATTGTCAAGGTGATTCTTTGTGCAGGGAAACTGATGTGAAAAGACTGGGCCCTGAGGGTGGTGTGTTAGCTCACAGACTTTTCCTTGAGGGTGGGTCATTCGTGAACATTAACCCAGCATCGTTCTCCTGGCTGAAACCAGCCCCACTTGCTGCTGCCCTACCGGCTGGTAGAGGCCTCTGGGACGGTGCCACCAGAAGATCTTTTACGCTGGGACGATGAAATCCATAGACCTCTCCGGGGCTGCTGGTGAGTCCACTGGAGGTGGCTGCAGTGCTGGTTCTCACCTAGCCAGGGAGAGCTGCGGGTGGACAAGAGGACCCGGGGGTTCAATGGCCATAAGCTTATTAACACTGGCAGCAAGTGAGGCATGGTGGCTACAAAGAGGTGGGTTCTGAACAGCGTGTCCATTTGGACCACGGGAGGCACAGGCACCTGCCCATGGCAGACTGCTTGAGAAAACACACCACAGCGAGGACAGTGACAAGCAGAATTCTATCCAAAGGTGCTTTGGGGAAGATAAGTCCAGGAACCATATCTCAGAGGAAAAGTTGGGAGGAAGCGGGGAAGGAACACGGAGAGGAGACAGTCAAAGAGGGACAGGAAGGCCAGTTGCAAACATTTGCTGGCCTCTTAAATGACTGCTCCAGAGGCCGGCGCCAGGGACCACAGGGTGATGTTTCGGAGGCCTGCCTGCCTCACCACAGGGGGACTTTATAACAAGCTGAGCGTCTAATGATGGAACCAGCTGCTTTGCAGAGTAATGAGCTGCTCGTCCCAGGAAGGATTTAAGCAAGCACATGGAGACATCTGACAGGCTCAATGGAAAAGGACAGCCCATATCGAGTGGTGGTTAAACCAGGTGGCCTCTTCCCATCTGCTTTTTATCTCAAAGGTTGAGGGACGGTGGGCCACTTGCCTTTGTTGAGGCCCACCTCAGTCCCACTGGCACAGAGGGCCCCTCACATTGCACTCCCAGGGCCTCACACAGGCCTGGGCACATTGTGAAGTGAATGAGGGATCGATGGGGCAAGAACATTTCCAGGCGGTCCTGACACAGCCTGGCTCCTGTGTGGCTCCTGTGGGATGACACCTAGAGCAGGGGGTTCCGGGTTTCTGAACGGCCACAGCAGAGCTTCTCTGGGACTTCCTCCCCAGCATAGCCAGGGCACGGCCTCAACAATCAGGCCTGTCCTGGCCTCATACTTGGAAACAAACTCCTCCCATTTCCCTGCTGCCAAAAAGCTGAGGTGAGAAAATCAAGAAAGCAATGGAGGGCTTCCCTGGTGGCGCAGTGGTTGGGAGTCCGCCTGCCGATGCAGGGGACACGGGTTCGTGCCCCGGTCCGTGGAGGATCCCATGTGCCACAGAGCGGCTGGGCCCGTGGGCCATGGCCGCTGGGGGTGCGCGTCCGGAGCCTGTGCTCCACAACTGGAGAGGCCACAACAGTGAGAGGCCTGCGTACTGGAAAAAAAAAAAAAAAAAAAAAAAAAAGCAATGGAGTTTCAGAAAGAAAAAAAGAATTTTAATTTTCTCTTGCTATGTGCTACCCACCCAAATTTCCAGGAAGCAAGGCTCCCTGCCTGTTAGGTTGCATAATCCTCAGCCCTAAACCATCCCACTGAGGGGCCAGCTGTGCATATAAAACCCTCTCCCACTCTTAAGAATGTGAGGGATGGCCCCTGACAGAAAGGGCCAACAGAGTGCCTGCTGCCTGCCCCAGGCTCCTGCCCTTGGGGACCACAGGGGGGAGGTCAGCCAGGCTGGGCTGCAGGCACATCCCTCCCCAAATCAGATGGGGCAAGGCGGGGTCCCTGGAAGAAAAGCCTGAATTACATAGCGCTGCATTTTCTTTTGGAACAATCTAAAGCTCACAGAAAATCTGCAACTACAGTACAAAGAATATTTTTCCCCTGAGCCATTTTCAAGTGAGTTGTCGACCTGATGCCCAAAGGTTGTGCTTTAGTGCATGTTTCCTATTGACAAGGCCACGCTCCTCCATAGTCACAACACACCATCCAAACTGGACAGTAACATCCAAGGGGTACATCCCTGCCACGTGCTCCTCAGACCCACCAAGTTTCTCCAGTTGTCCCAAGGGCGTCCATGAGAGCGGAAGGGTCTGGTCCAAACACGTTGTGTTTGTTGCTCTGTGCCTGCAATCCCCTTCAGTCTGAAACAGTTCCTCAGACTGTCCTTAACAGTTCTGAAAGTTGCTGGGCAGTTGTTTTGTAGAAAGCCCCTCAGCTGGGCTAGTGTGGTGTTTCCTCGGCAGGAGTCTCACGGAGGTGATGCCGCATTCTCCTCACCTCAGCCCATCAGGCACTCAGGTGCTGCAGGCTCTCCATTTGGCCCATTACTGACGATGCTTACTTTGGTCACTTCATTCAAGTGACATCTTCCAGGCTTCTCCACTGCGAGGTGACTCTTTCCTCTTTGTAATTAATAAGTATTTTGTGGGCAAGTAATCTGAGATGATGAAAATACCCCGTTGCTCATCAGACTTCCTGTGTATTCGCTTATTTATATCTGTGTATGCTCATGATTTCCTGTTTTGCTGTTGCTGTCACTATTTTGATGTTCAAACTGTCCCTGATTTTGGCCCCAAGAAGCTCCTTCAAGCTGGCTCTGTGTCCTGGCACGTTCCCATCCTTCTTTAAACAATTCCTTGCTTTCTGGCAAAACAACTTGTTCTGGGCTCATTTTCTACTTTTCCTGCCCCAGCCCTGAAATCAGCCATTTCTCCAAGGTGCTCTGGTTCCTTTTAGTGGAAAGCTGTATTTATTATAGAAGGTGGCACTTGGATGCCAGGAGTGCTCGAGGCTTTGGAGGCAATTCTGCTCCACCCAGACAGCTGGCAGACTGATGTGCACATTTCCACTGACATTTATAGATTCCTCTTTAGGTGTCAAAGTCCACAACTGCACACCAATAGCTCCAATTTTAATCCTACACCATAGGATTCATTCTAGTTTTCTCTCTGTATTTGTACCTCCCTTTTCTAACAATGAGAAACCTGGCTCCCATGGTCTTTAATAAATGTACTTATTCGATGGGTGCCCCTGTATGTAACCACTCTCTCACCTCTGCCACCACCCACTCTCCCATGTGGACCACGTCTTCTCCTCACCTGGACTCCAACACTCCATGTAGGACCTCTGTTCCCCTGGGGGTGCCCCCCTCCACCCTGCTGCACCCTGACACCCCACACCACACTGCTCCTCATGGGGACATTCTTTTCTCCCTGCTCCATCTCTGACACCACTCTGGGGCACCATAGCTGCCCCTCTCCCACCGTGGTCACCTCTGCTTCAGACAGGATAGTTGAGAAAGAGAAAGTGAAAAAAGGAGAGGACTCCCTTGTATTTTTAACCAAAGATACATCAAGTGCATAGAGACAGACCACAAAAGAATCACAGCAAACATTCTAGACAATCCAGCAGTCAGCCCCAGTGCACTCTGTAAGGAGACATCATTGTGGGATCATTCTGGGAGTCACCCCACTTGGGGTCAAATACTGGCACTGCCCCTTACAGCTGGGTAGCTTGGGTTCCCTTAAACTCACTGAGCCTCAGTTTCCTCAACTGTAAAATGGGGAAATGACAGCACTTCCCTCATATTGCTGGTGTGAGGTCTCCACGAGGCCAGGGAAAAGTATGACCCAGCGCCTGCCCAAGGTAACTGCTCAGCAGATGTGATCTATGACAACTAGCGTGTATTTTTCAGAATCCTAGAAAATAATGACTCTGTTTTAGAAGGCGGGGCCAGGATGCTGGGTGGGTGTTCCCTGGGCAGCGAGGCTCTGTGGCCCCAAGGGCTTCCTCCTTTTGCAAGCTTTTTTTTGGCACTCTCGCAGCCAACTCTGGGAGGGTTTCCCGGACAGAGGTCGTCGTGGCAGTTGCCTTAAGACGTGCAGCCCAGGCCACAGCCACTAGTGCTCTCTGACCCAGGTCCACTGCAGGCGGCAGCAGCAGCCCCAGCCGGTGCAGCAGCATGGAGCTTTGGGGGCCCTACTTGCTCCTCTGCCTCTTCTCCCTCCTGACCCAGGTCACTGCCGAGACACCTACCTCCAAGGTCAAGAAGGCTGCAAATGTTAAGAAAGGTAAGGAGGGGGGTGGAGCCCCTCCCCATCCTCCAGGGAGCTGGTCGCCCTCTCCTTTGCTGGTCCTCACTCTCCTTCCCCTCCTTCACTTTCCTTCTCCATGAGTCCAGCGAACTTCAATGAAGTACCCCTTGGGATCTGGGAGAGTCCTCCAGCAGCAGGGGCAATTGTCAAAACTGTAAGAGTCACTGGCTCTTAGAATCAGAAAGAAGCTTCCAGATCACCTAAACTGACATCCACTCCCCCACCACCCCAATATTTTACAGAAATCAAACCTTTGGCTCAGAAGTCTGGAGATGTCCGACTCTCATCAGGAGTGTTGGCAGGCTTTGCCTTGGCATCTCCAAACCTCAGGTTTCTCAACTGTAAAATAGGGATTGTGGCATTTGCTCACAACGCTGGTTGTGAGGATTTAATGATAGAAAACATGTGAAGTGTCTGGAACGTAGGATATACTTGATGCACGGCGGGGGCGGGGAAAGAACAAGTTAATTCTTAGTTCTATAGTGTATCACAGCCTCGAGGAAATAAAAATGTTCAAACCCAAACTCGGATAGTGGAGGCAGCTTTGCTCTCCCTCTGTTGCCTCTGGGTTTGGGGTGTCCTTGGGTCGCCTTGGCCTCAGCAAGGCCTGCCCTTGGAGCCCTGCCTGCAGTGAGGTCACCGCGGGCTGTTTTGAGACAACGTTAGTGAAATGCCATGGCAATGATCGGGGCTGTCACCCCCCACAGGGCTCCAAGGGGAGGAGAGAGAGTTCCAGGGGATGAGAGTGCTTATTAAGCAGAGAAACAGGTGGCTGGGGCCAAGAGCACAGAAAAGGTGAGGCAGAGGGGCATGGGCCGCCCTCAGGCCCCTCTCTGAGCCTCTTCTAAATGGACAGCTGCCCACTGGTCACGGACAATGTACATAAGGGCACATTAGGACCATGGAGACCCACAGGCCTGCAACACAGAATGGGCGGATCTGGGTGCTGATAGGAAATAATCCCCAAGGTTCAGTTCATAAAGTAAACAACAAAAAAATTCAATACTTTGAATGGATACTATGCTGACATTGGTTTTGAAAAAGGGACTTATATAAAAAAATATATTTACTTGTATATGCATAGAATTTTCTGGAAGGATCCACAAGAGTTAGTAACAGTGATTACCTCTGGGAAGAAAAACTAGGGAGCTAAGGGCAGACTTGATTGGGAAGGAGACTTTGACGTTCTGAACTGTTTGGGTTTTTTAAAGTTATATGGCTGTATTACCTTTTACAAAACGTTCATTAAAAAAAAAAGAAGACTCACAGCATGCATGGTATGTCCACGAACGTTAGCTGAAATTGCCACCAAGGATGTTCTTTGTAAAGGATACACAGTTCCAAAGGCAAATAACAGAATTTTTGAATGTGGAAAATAGTTGTTAATTTCTCAAGTTTACCAAAGATTTAGTATGTATTTATTTAATCATGTAAATCATGTATTTGATCATATGGACAAGAAGGTCAAACCAGACAATGCCCTGGTCCTCTTCAGCTGTCACACTTGAACCCTAGCTCCATGTGGTCCCCACGGAGGTGGCCCATGGAGGTCCAGGAGGAGGCCCGCAGAACAGCTGACAGAGCAAGAGTGGAGTGTCCTGTCCAGCGCTGCCTCTTGCTGAAACCCACTGCAGCTTGGTTTTCCTTCCTTCGACCTGCTGCCCACCTACACCACACACGCTTACAGAGCTCTTTCTCCAGGTAGGGGCCAGTATACGTGCTGAACACTCTAGCAGACCATTAGCATCCCTGCTCTTAAGATGTGAATCAATTTGCAAACCACGGTGGTTCTCCCTCAGGCATCATCAGCATCATCTGGGAAATACATTAAAATCCAGGCACCTGGGACCCACCCCCAGAAATGCTGGATCATGGGCCTGGAATGGGCCCCAGCATCTGCCTTTCCCACCAGTCTCCAGTGATTCCTGGGAGCAGCCAGGACTGGGAATCAAAGGAACAACCTAGTCAGGGACCAGTGCACAAAAGTGGGGGAGGGTGTCCGGAGGAGGGACAGTCGTGCCCAAGGAGACCCCTCAGTGCCCGCTGAGTGGTGGAGAACAAGCTGGCAGGATGGATGAGGGGAGGAGAGGACAGAATGTGCTATGCCCCCATGCTGGCCCCCCGGGTGGGATGAGAAGGGGGAGAGCCCAGGCTGCTTCTGGGAGCTCATCTGCCCCTGGTGTGGGGTGTGGCCTGAGCCAGCTGTATGGGGGTCAGCCAGACGTGAGGCAGGGAGAGCTTAGGTGGCTGGAGCTCCAGAGGCCATGTGGCCACACCTGGCAGAGGAGCTCAGGTGGGGAGGATGGCCTCACAGGGGGTCACAGACTCTTAGAACAGGGACTTGAGGGCATCCATTTCAATAACATGCATCAGGAATCTGAGGCTCAGAGGTAGTGAGGGGCAGCACAAGGGCTCCGACTCCTAGCCCAGAGCTGTAGAAACACCCAACTCCTACGCCTTCCTCAGTGGAGTTCTGTTAGCACCTTGGTCCTTGGCCAGTCCCTGGAGGGCCCCTCGTACAGTCGGGCACCTTGGTGCAAATCACAAAAGGCTCTCCGCTCTGAGCTGACAAATTATAGAAGAGCATCCCTTTCTCTGGTGTGGTCAAGCAGCACAGCCAGGGCAAGGCTTAGAGGCTGGACATGGGCCCCCACCTGTCCCCTCAGCTGAGTGCCCTTGTGCAGTACCCAACTTTCACAACTTTATGCGGTGCCCTGTGCTGGTACATCACGGGACTGAGTACAGAGCTGCTGTGAACCACTGAGGCAGAGGCCCACTGTGAGGCACACATAACCCAGTCAGGCTAGTTTGCCAGCCCCAAACACTCCCTGTTTTGCCTTGCTCATCTGGGTGTTAATTTCCTCATACTTGGTAAGTCACATCATGAATTTCTATATATGCCAGTATGTTTCTTGCTCACGTTTCCTGTGATTCCCCTGCAAAGGAATCTGGGGTGGACAAAGGTCTGACTTCACCCCTCATACCATGGACTTTATGCAGGCACAGCCAAATGGACCATGGAAGCGCTTCCCCACCCTCTACCCAAGCTGAGCTCAGCCTTTCCTGAAGCTCCTGGGATTTCAGAAAGACTGGGGTCCACCCACTTAGCTCTCAACTTACACATGCAGAGGAAGACATTTCACATCTGCCTCTCATGAATAACTGGCTCCAAACGGGCCTTTGTGCTCAGGAAGGCTCACATTAGGAAACCTGCTGCCATCACAGACGTGGGGAGAACAAGCTTGCAGCCGTGCGGACTCGGGTTCGGGCTGCTGGCTCTGCCAGTTCAGGCGAGTTGCTTCGGTCTGGCCTCAGTTTCCCGTCTGTGAATTGGTGGTGGTGTAGAAGAGACACATTACCCACGTCACAGGGCTGACAATGAGCCCAGCGCTGGTCACATGCTTCATTTCTCTTAGTCTTTATTCTTCTTCAGAGTCCTTGCAGGTGGGGCTATTATCATCCCGTTTTACAGATGAGGACAGTGGATTCAGGGAGGCTGTGGAACTTGCCCAGGTCACCCACATGCATGCAACCTCAGAGCCTGTACACACGTTCACCTGTGCTGCTCCACGTAGCCCCAGGCCGAGTGCCTGCCCTGCTTGGTCCGTGTCTTGTTCGTCCAGCCTGGGGAAGTGAATCTGGGAGGTCTCAAGGGCCCCTGGCCCTGCTTCCTGTGCTCTGTTCTCCTCTAGAGCTGGGAGGGTGGTTGGGTGTCACCGAAGGAGCTGTCTGCACCCTCCACCCTGCTCCTGCAAATCCCAACCCCATCTGATCCCAGCAACTCTCCCGAACAATGCGGTACAGGTCTCACTTTAGCAAGAGCAAGAGAAGGATGGTCCCCCGGCAGAAGGAAAATCATCAGCTATCACTTAGACTACCACCGGCAGGGACAGGGAGAGAGAGAGTATGCCAAGACATCAAGGTCGAGGGGAGTCGTTTCCCTCGTCCCCTTGTGGCTGACAGTGGTCCACCCCTCCCAGTCCCTGCCCTGCCCCACTCCCTACTGCCTTTCTCACGTGTTCGTGATTGTCCCCACTTCCTTCTGACTTCATCCTAGATGCCGTGAGCCCGAAGATGCTTGAGGAGCTCAAGGCCCAGCTGGACAGCCTGGCCCAGGAGGTGGCCCTGTTGAAAGAGCAGCAGGCCCTGCAGACGGGTGAGTGCACGTGGCGACCTCTCTGGGCAGGGGTACATCAGACAGAGGGCCTCAGGCCAGCAGCCAGCAACCCACCTGTAGCCTCGAGCCAGCACCAGGGCCCTGGCTGGCCCCTGTAGTCCAGGGCACTGGATTCACAGAGCCCCCTCCTCAGCCTGCTTCTCTCAGGAAGATCCTCTGACATGTGGAAGCAGCAATGTACCAAAAGGACAACAAGCTCTCCCACAAGAATCCATTACCGCCCACTGGAAGTGCGAGCCCTGCAGTGCTCGTGGAGCAGAGGCAACCCTAATGAACCCCAGGAGACCCTCCACTCAGCCAGCCCCCACAGCCCTACAGGGCGTGAGCTTCATTCCCTGTGTCAGCAGCTTTGCTGAGGCTGCCACTCTTATCATCATCATTATGCTGAGGCAGGATTTATCACCCCTATTTTAAAGAGGGGAACTGAGGCATAGAGAGGTTCTGGTTTTGCCACGCCCACCTGGCTAGTTACTGCAGTTTAGGATGGGAATGGAAGCAGCCTGCCTGGTGCATGCTGGGTGTGAGGAAAGGTGGGCTGTGGTCTTCCTGGCCCTGCACAAACCAGCTAAACCAGGATGGACAAAATACACGGCTGCGGAGCCCCGGGACACAGCTCGTAGCCACCTGCCCTAGCACTGCCTGGCCAGCCTGCCTGGGCAACCTGTTCTCTTTCTCTCCACCAAGTTCCTTTCATATTGTCTCTATTTCCCACACATCTCAAACTCACCTACTTCTTCGTGACCTTGCCCTGGAGAACACAGAATACAGACTAACAATACTACTTAACACATGGGGGAATGTTTAAAATGAGCACAGTGTTGTTCAGGGCCTCAGTTTCCTCATCTGTAAAGTCGAAGGGCTGGGGGTGGACTTGCAGGGCAAGCTCTAAGGTCTCACGTCTAAGCTTTGTGCTTGTGCCAAGACCATGCAACCCAGATGCCACTTGCCTCCTGAGGTGGGTGATGTGGTGGGGACCTCCCCAAGCAAAGTCCATGGCATATGGAGAACTAAACACCCCCTCCATGTCTGCTGATTCCTAGGAGGTTCATGGGCTCCTGGCCTCCTTGGGGACCTTCTCCCTCTCATCACCCTCTCCTTTACTACCACTACCTGCAAATCACCTTGTCAATAACCCCACACAAAGCACTCCTGACCTAACTGAAGAGTTGAGAGAATCAAGGGTTAGGGGAGCAACCCTCCCCTCCCGCCATCTGCCCCTTCCCTCCCCCAATCAGCAAACACACATGAGGTCCTCCCCCCAGCGAGCCTCTGCCAGGCACAAGGAGGCAGAGGTGACCCAGCCGGGGTCCTGCTCTGGGAGCCTCAGTATATTCATGAAATCAATGTATTCACTGGAACCCGCACGTGTAGGAACATAAAGAAGGATTCCAAGCAGAGGGCATGGTAGGAGCAAAGCTATGGAAGGCCAGCCAAGAATCAACAGGATCGGGCTTCCCTGGTGGCGCAGTGGTTGGGAGTCCGCCTGCCAATGCAGGGGACACGGGTTCGTGCCCCGGTCCGGGAAGATCCCACATGCCGCGGAGCGGCTGGGCCCGTGAGCCATGGCCGCTGAGCCTGTGCTCCGCAACGAGAGAGGCCACAACAGTGAGAGGCCCGCGTACAGCAAAAAAAAAAAAAAAGAATCAACGGGATCATGAATAGGCCAGAGTGACAAAATGTCAGTAACGATGGTAAGGCACTGAGAACTGATACTTATTGAGGACTAACTATGTTGGAGGGAGTGTTGCAGGTGGGGTTCCCAAGAAGCAGCCCCGAGGTGGAGTTTAGCCTGCAGGAGGTTTATTAGGGAGCACACCCAGGATCAGCACCTGGGGAAGGGAAGAGACAGAAGGACGCAGGAGTGGGAAGAGTGCCCTGCGCGTCTCAACGAAAGCCTCAGCCAACTGCAGAGGGAGCCCTGACGACGGGAGGGCCCTTCAGAGCTGTCCTGAGTTGGGGCAAGAGGGCTCATGGGCCAGTCACTGGGTACAGGCTGCTCTGGTTAGGGGGCATACCATGGGGGAGGGGGCTGTCTTCCGCTGATGCAATCCCCAAAGGGGCTGAGAGTTAAGAGTTGTCCCCCAGCAGCGCTCCCAGCAGCTGGGGTAGTCAATCCTTCACCCCAAGGGGGTCTTGGTGGCGTGTCAGAGTCCCCAGCAGGAAGGAAAGGCAGTGTGGCGCCAGGCTGGGAAGGGCAATGAAACCTGGCTAGGATGAGCTGCAGGATAGCATGTGGTAGGGCTGGCTGCCTTGGGACGGCATCTGTGAGTAAAGACACCTCTGTGATGCTGCAGGCCCGGAGTTCAGAGCTCCAGGAGTGTCAGGTGCTCACGGGGACATGGAGATGTGTGTTAAGTGAAAGCAACTGAGTGAGAGGGTGAGTGAGTGAGGGGATGGGGGTGGGGTGGAGTGCAGACCTGCCCCTAACACTTTTGGGGTCAGCAGCAAGAGGACAAATGGAGGCATGTACCCCAACTGCCTAAACATTTAAGTTACAAACCCAGCTGAAGAACAAACTGCTGGGACTTCCCTGGTGGTCCAGTGGTTAGGACTCCACGCTTCCAATGCAGGGGGCCCGGGTTCGATCCCTGGTCAGGGAACTAGATCCCGCATGCTGCACGAAGATCCCGTGTGCCACAACTAAGACCCGGTGCAGCCAAATAAATAAATAAATATTAAAAAAAAAAACAAACACCAAACTGCTAAGTAAAAACATTCTATGCTCCTAAGCTGACCAAATATATACCTTCATCACAACCTTTGAGACCAGATTCAAATTTAGAATCTTGGACTCGAGTTCCATGCCTGAGAGAGCTAGCCCCTGGCCCACCACCTGGGCCATCTCCTCTGTCCCAGGGGCTTGCCCGTCTCAGCTCTGTCCTCCCAGTCGCCACCCCAGAAGAGGCCCCTGGCAGACTCTGGGAGCTTGCTTGGGCCCCTGGGTCAGGGCTTTGGGGTCCTGGGTACCTGGAGTGTGGTCTAGGTTCTGGGTAGGGATGTCCCCTGGCCCTGCAGTTTCTTGATCTTAGGGAGGGTGGGGCTGGAGGAAGATCAGAGCAGGTGGCTCCACCTGGGCTCCCCGGGAAGCCCACTCTGAGATGGAGCTCATTTATTAGGGAGAGCCCGGGGTCCCAACTGTGAAGGGAGGGAGGTGTTGGAAGCAGATTGGGCAGAGGGGGAGCAGAGTAGCAGCACAGGCCCAAGGCCCGCCTCTGCCACCCTGTGGAGCCTCCAAGCTAAAAGGCCCCTTCAGAATTATCCTGCTTGGGGGAGAGATGACCCTACCTATTCCCCTGGGCACTGGATGGGGCACCCAGGAGAGGGGTGTGACCTTGACGGAGGGGCCGTGTGCAGCTGAGGGGGCTGACCTCACTCCCAGCAGCAGGGGCTCCACCACCTCTTAAATGGGGATCTGAGATGTGCATCAGTGCCCACCACAGCACGGCCCTCTGGCCTGGGTCTGGAGCCTGTCCAGGGAGGACAGGATGTACAGGGATGGAATGGAGGATGGTGTGACTACCCCTGGCGGTTGGCTCTTGGCTCCGGAACCGTAGGCCTTGGGTGACGTCCATTTCCTCCCCTTCCCCCCAGTCTGCCTGAAGGGTACCAAGGTGCACATGAAGTGCTTTCTGGCCTTCGTCCAGGCGAAGACCTTCCACGAGGCGAGCGAGGACTGCATCTCGCGAGGGGGCACCCTGGGCACCCCGCATACGGGCTCCGAGAACGACGCCCTGTACGAGTACCTGAGCCAGAGTGTGGGCAGCGAGGCCGAGGTCTGGCTGGGCTTCAACGACATGGCGGCCGAAGGCACCTGGGTGGACATGACTGGCGGCCATATCACCTACAAGAACTGGGAGACAGAGATCACCGCCCAGCCCGACGGCGGCAAGGTCGAGAACTGCGCTGCTCTGGCCGGTGCGGCCAACGGCAAGTGGTTCGACAAGCGCTGCCGGGACAACTTGCCCTACGTCTGCCAGTTCGCCATCGTCTAGCGGGCCGAGAGGGGCGAGGGCGGGGGCAGAGTCCGGGGGCGGGGCCAGGGGAGGGTGGGATCGTGAGCCCCGGAAGAGGGGCCGTGGGACCTTCCCGCCCCGCATCCCTACCCCCGCGCGCTGGGGGCCTCCTCTTGCAAATAAAGTGGGTGCAGCTTGGCAGAGAGTGGCTGCGGTCTGTGCCGGGTCCAAGGGGTGGGGAGTCCAGGAGCCCGGCCGGGAGCCCAGGGAGAGGTCGCTTAGAAGGAGGCGAGTAGGGAGGTGATGAAGGATGTCGAGCTGGGCGCAGAGGAGGGGGAGGAGGAAAAGAAGGGGGGGGACGAGGGAACCCCTGACTGCTGCTGCCTTTTTTAAATTAAATAACTTTATATTTCATTGGATTTCCCACTTACAGAAAAGTTGCAAGAATTCCCGTATACCCTTCATCCAGATTCCACAAATATTAATGTTTTCCCATATTTGCTTATTCTTCTATTTTTTCCTGAACCGTTTGACAGTGAAATGCAGACGTGATGCCCCTTTACCCCTAAATATTTCAGCGTGTTTCCTGAAAGCAAGGACATTTTCTCACGGAAGCAGAGCACTGTTATCAAGGTCAGGAAATAAACACTGTTACTATGTTGTTATCTAAGTTACAGGCCTTATTCAGATTTCCAGTCTTCTTACTGCAGACTCCACTTCCTCTTGTTGGAATCCAGCATCCCCTCCACAACTCCAGAGGAGGAGGGACACTCCCACCTGACACCCTCCTGTTAGGGATTCATTTCTGCGGTGGACTGACATGCTGAGTCCTGTCGGGGTGAGAGCACAGGCTGCCCGCGGGGGATATTTGCATCCGCCTTCTTGCCCAACAAGGGGGCTGGTTCAGGAGCCAAATATGACAGTGGCCAACATTGCCTGACTGGTGTGTCCCCCTCCTTCCCGCTCCTCACAGAAAGTTCCACCCTAGCAATACCAGCTACTACTTATTGAGCCCACAGACTCGCAGGCACTCCACCCAGGACAGGCGTGTTATTATCCCAGTTTTGTAGAAAAGGAAGTTGAGGCTAAGGGAAGTTAAGTGACTTCCATTGGTCACACTGCTAGTAAGCAGCAGAGCCAGGATTACAAGGGCCTTGGCCTTTCCACCATCCACCACCGTGATACTTGTCTCACGTTACTGGACCTTCCCTGAGATAAAACATCACAGAAGTGGCCTAGTGACCCCCAGAGGCTATTGGCCAGCTCCTGGTGTGACCTGGCCCATCCAACCATGTAGGCCCAGCTCTAGTGACACCCTTAGGGGAGGTCTTCCCTATCACATCAGCCATGGCATCATCCACTGTGTGGACTTTGCCATATCTTTTCTCCCTGGTTGTCTTCTAGTGTGTCTTGCCTTCAGTAATAAATTGATGATAGTTTGATTTGATCAAGGGGAGTGGGCTGGGCTGAAGTAGGTAGCTTACAATGAACTGTGTGCGTACTTTGTGCCAGACAGCCTGCTCGGCATTGTCACAGAAAGCATCTCATGTAATTCCACAGTTATAGGCAGAGGTAATGATGGATGAGATCCATTATAGGTGCAGAAACTGAGGCTCAGAACAGTAACGTGATTTTTTTCAAGACGGCCTAGTAAGTGAGAAGCAAAAATGCGATGCAAATCTCGGTCTGGCAGCTCTGAATCCTGGGCTCTTTTTACCCCACTCAGCTATCTAGCAGGATGTAGGTGGCCATGGATTTTGTGAAGTTCCCTGCATTGGGTGGATGCCCACAAGAGGGCACCAGGCCTCTGCATGTGAGCATGGGTCCTGGTGGAGAGGTGCCACCGTGGCATTGCCTGCTTCCAGCAGCAGGTGGAAGTATGAGCAAGAGAATCGTTACCCATCTTTAATCAGCCGGGAATGCTCTTACACTTGAGACACTGAGACTTGTGGACTTCAGGCTGGGGTACACCTGTCCTGGGATCCTGTCTTTAAGCTTTGATGTGTTTTTTTATCACAGATTTTTTGCATTAATTTTTTTTTTTTTTTTGCGGTACGCGGGCCTCTCACTGTTGTGGCCTCTCCCATTGCGGAGCACAGGCTCCGGATGCGCAGGCTCAGTGGCCATGGCTCACGGGTCCAGCGGCTGCACGGCATGTGGGATCCTCCCGGACCGGGGCACAAACCCGTGTCCCCTTAATCGGCAGGCAGACTCTGAACCACTGCACCACCAGGGAAGCCCTGCATTAATTTTTATTTTTTAAAACATCGTGTTCGAATATTTTTTATCATAATTACTGAGCTTTTAGGTACTTCCTTAAATTTTGTACCCCAGGGAGTGTCTCACTCACCTCACTATTCCTGGCCCTGGCTACAAAATTTGAATTTTCCAAGGCGTATATAAACAATGATAAAGTATTGGTTTCTAGATCTTCAAGGGAACTGGTTTCTACATCTTCAGCTTCTCCATTACTCTTTACTAGAGCTGATGGTAGAGCCCTCTTTCACAACCATCCATTTCCCTCTTTACTGTGCGTTGCCCTGGTGTGTAAAAAACTCTGAGGATGCACAACAAAGGGATAATTTGAAATACTGCTGTAAGGAGGCAAAAGACTGGGTAAAAACTTCTTTTGCAAGTTCAGTTGTCTCCAGTTCTCTTTCCTCAACAGCCTTGGAGAAGAGCCTAATGCTCACAGACCATGAAAAATACATTCTGATGACAGAGTGCTTTTGACCTGTACCTTAGGAGAAGTTCAAGTATTAAGTGACATCACTCTTTTCAGTGACACCAGCCTACTTATCTGAACAAGATTGGAGTAATATTGATGCTGAGCCCTGCTTCACTCTAGGATACATGAACCAATGAAAGAAAAATCCATCCATCTGATTAAGAGATTCCTATTTAATCATGTGAGAGGGCGGTTTCTGGACGGGTCTTTCTCTGTCTGCTTGTTGGCCCTTAACCAGTGTGCTGGAGCCATGTGCTCAGGTTCCAACTGAGCCTTGCTCTCTCCGCCCTGTCCCATCACCACTGCCATTCCTATTCCTAGTCCTCTTGCATTTGGCTGTTCCTACCACCTTCCTCAGCCTAGCTCATCCCAGCCAAGGGAAGGGAGAGTCAAGGGGAGGAACTACAGATGGAGACCCCCAGTGTGGAGAAGGGGGTGCCCTGAGAGACCTGGGGCTGGTAATGGTGGCCCTTGCTATGGGATCCTGGAGAAGGCCTGTGGGGCATGTTGGCCCCCAATTTCGTCACCTGCAAAATGAGGTTTAGCTTAGATGACCTCTTAAGCCTCTTGAGTCCAGGATTCTGCCCAACTATCCTCGGGAATGTCTTTTGTAGAATTCTCTCCAGAAAAGAAAGCTGTTCGGTGGTTGTTTCCTTGCCCAAACAAGCCCCCGTCCCCTGACGCTTTACTTTCTGCAGCAATCGTGGGCCCTGCTCTCTCTCTCTTAAATCCCAAACAGGTACAAATTCAGATGCCTGGTGGACACCGCCACCTAGGAGTCCTTAGGCACCTAAGTTAACATGTTTCAAAAGAGAACTTGGCATCTCCCACTCAAGTCTGCTTCTCTTCCTGAGATCACCATCTCCATGGGAGGTCCCCACCTTACCAGTCACTCAAGCCCCAGACCTGTGAGGCATCACAGGTGCCTCAGTGTCTGTCACGCTTGAGATCCAAGTCATCAGGACTTCTGGTGATTTTACTTGCTGAGGAAGTCTCAGATCACCTCTCCTGTTCTGCTGCTACTAGGCCCAAGGCTCCTCCTTGACCCTTAAAAATAATATCCTTCCTGGTTCCCATTTCCCACCACATCTCTCCCAGCCTCCCTAAACCATGGCCTTTCCTGCGTAACCACTAGCTAGCTATACAGCAGAGAAGGCTGGTTCAAACTGTGGTCAGAGTCGGCCCCTGGAATGCGAACTTCCCTCCCACACACGTACACATATTTGCTTCAACTGAAGCATTAATGTGTCCTGGATGCCTTAAACCTCTAGGCACATTCTTCTTTTGATTTTGGCTTTGCTGACAGTGGAGATATTAATAAAAACAAAGAAAATGAGCAATGTGTGCATTCCTGATGTGTGCTGGGCACTGACCCACAAGCCCCTTACTATGTCCTGACAACAACCCAGGAATTACCTCATTTCATATTCATAATAACCTAGGAGAGAGGTATTATTAAGCCTATCTTACAGTTGAGGAAAATGGAGTACAGAGAGCATAATTTTTCTAAGAACATCCATGGATGGGGCTGGACTTCCAGCACAGGTCTGTTGAGCTCCAAGGCCCATGTGCCATCTACTATATACATTCAGTTCTTCCTGAATCTTGAAGAAAGTTTTCAGATAATTCATGATGTGATTGTGAAAGTTTTGTGAAAAGGAGTTGATGGTGATGTGCATTGGTGTGTATTTGAGATTGCTGCTAGCGAATCCTGTAAAAACACATTTTCCACCCAGATTTTGCAGGGCTATTTCTGAAGCTTAACGTTAGATTCTACTTTACCTGCTTTCATGGGTGACTCATGAAAAGCATGGTTTATGAGTGTCTCTTTCAGGCTAAAAATCATGACACAATCTACAAAGAAACTAACCATCTTCTCCACTAGAATGTGCTGCTATTTCATACAGTGTGAGAACACAGCCAGGGGAGAAACATCTCAGAGATCAATGCAATCTCCAGATGAAAAGACCGAGGCCCAGGGAGGTTAAGTGACCAGCCAAGGTCAAGCAGCTTGCAAGACAATGAGCCCAAGAGTCTCACTTCGTTAGTAGAAACAGCTTTGTGCAAACCATTTCTCCAAACAGCCACCTAGTAAGTACTGAGTGCCTTCCATGTGCCAAGCACTCTGCCAGGAGCTGGGCCATGAGACCTGGGTCCTGTTCTTGAGGTGTTCACCTGCTTGCTGAGGGACCTGGCATTTTAAGGAGCTCAGAAACAGAGGGATGGGGCTGGTTTTTGCCCGAAGAGTAGCTCTCCTGTTTCGCATTGTTGGGAAAACAACTGTGCAGTAGTCGTAGGAAAATGTCTTTCAGAATAGGACAGACAAGCCAAATAGCTAGGTCAGAGACAAACTGGAAAACTAGTGTTTCCTCCAGTTCATCACCAAGTTTCATCAGGAAAACCTTACACCAGGTTGAAGTTACTCATTGGTAGTGAAATAGGGTCAGGAAGAAACCCTGGATTTGGATTCCAGCTCTGCCACTTTCTAGTTCTGGGACTGTGGGAGAGTCACAATCTCTGAGCTGTGGTTTCTTTGATTGCATGGCTTGAAATGGGAGAACAGAGCATCAGAGCCAAGCTCATAGACATGGATGGAGACAAACTTCTTAGCCTCTCATGTTCACCAACCATGGCTGCCTTAACTGTGGTTACTGCAGTCTCTTCCAATCCCCTCTGAATTATTCTCTCCAAGGCCATGGGAGAAGGCATCAGAGAAGGGCCTGGAATCCATATCTGTTAAGCTGTCACCCACTCTGCTTCCAGAAACCAATTCAACTTTCTGGGGTGATGAGAGGATGTGCCCTCGGAGGTGAGAGCAGAAAACCATCCCTTGGGGACGGTGGTGACCCAGCTTAGGATGAATCTCTGGGGCTGTTTCCCCATCTGTAGAGAGGGCATAATGCCCCTCTCACACCACTGTTGTGAAGACTAAATATACGTAAAGCCTCTTGCCCACTGCTTGGCCCACAATTTTGAAGACCCTGAGAAAGCGGTACTGTATTAAAAAGAGCTTTGGAAATAAGACTGCCGTATATAAAAGATGATAAAAAGCCATGGCTTTTACCTGGGTAGGAAAAGCCACAATGAGCTCAACTGTGACCTAATATCATACTGAAAAGACAATTCTCTTAGAAAGATAGTCTGACAATGTAGTTGGAGCTGAACTAATACGGACCAGGTCAAATTGAAGGTTAGGTCAGTGGTTCTCAACCCCAGCCAGACATTAGAATCACCTGAGGTACTTAAAGAAAAAAACCAAACCCAACAGCCAGGCTTCACTGTAGACTGATTAAATCAATCAGAATCTGTGGGGAGTGGGACCAGGCACTGGGAGTAGTTAAAGCTTTCCAGGTGATTCCGAGCTATAGTGACTGAGAACTACTGACTTAGGTGAAGCTACCTAATCTTAGGTTAAGATTTTGAAAGAAATCCATCAGTTCCAGACTATCTCCCCCCATGGTCTGCCTCAGTCTGAATTTCCTACCATTCTAAGCATTGGACAGTGGTACCCTGCACAGTAACCAGAATTGGCTACAATCAGTTTGGTTACTGTTCTATATTGATTTTGACAGGAAGTAGAGGTTCATCTTGAAGGACTTGGTATAGTAAGTTAATTTCAGTACGAATGTTTATCAGTTAGGATTAGATTTCGTTGCATATAATGAAAATCCAAAATAAAAGAGCCTTAAACAAGACAGAAGTCTAGAGGCAGGTAGTCTAACACTGGTATGGCATCACTATGGTCATAGGGGACACAACGTTCCTTTTATTTTCCCACCCTACTGTTCTAGTGGGGGCTTTTCATCTTTGAGGTCACTTCATGGTCCATGATGGCTGCTGGTGCTCCAACCATTATTATCCACATTATATCCACATCAAGTAAAAGCAAAAGGAGAATGGACAAAAAAGGTCCAGTCAGCTTCTTTAAAGAGCCTTTTTCTTTTATCTCATAGGCCAGAACTTTGTCAAATGTCTATCGGCAAGGAAGGCTGAGAAGTAAAACCCTTTAGGTAGCTTCCTCTATACCCCAAATAAAATTAAAGTTTATTAAGGAAGAAGGGGCAAGTGGTAGGTGACCAGCAGTTTGTGCCATAGAGCCATTGCAGATCCAAAGCCTGAACATGGGAGGGAACTAGAGGCTAGGAGGCAGGAGAATTAAGAGATCTTGAAGGAGGAATGGTGATTCATTCATGTGGTTCCCAAAAACTTGCTGCCGTGGGTCTTTCAGTAAGGGAAGCTTACTTTCAATTGTGTAGCTGGGTCAAGCCTTCATTCCTTTCAACAAGTTCCTAGTTTCTAGGCATGGCCATCTCAGCCTTAGTTTTGGATCAGTCGTCTCATAGGCCAGCCCTTTTCTTGAGGAGCCTGGACCTAGAAGGCTATTACACCCCAGGTGCCTTCCTGCCTGCCTACACCTGGATGGTAGAATCATTATTGCTGGTCCTGAGGCAAAAGCCACAGGGCATATCTTGACAGACCTTGGCTGAATTCTGTGAAGCTTTTTCTTTTCCGCTCCTCTGAGGAGTTAGATGCAGTCAGTTACAGTACCAGCAGGAAGCAGAATCCAACTCAAGTAATTCAAAGGACTATAACGAAAGGGGTACAGGCAGTCGTTGTTTTGCACAGCTCTGATATGCATGAATTTCAATGATCAATAAATTTCAATTATTTTAGTTAAGTAACACCAGTCCCCCAACAAGATGGTTAAAATTTCAGTTACATTTGTATATGAACTGTGAGCAATTGTATAAAGCTGCAGTTGCTAAAGTATAATTGGACGGCTAGCTCATCAGTCCACAAATCACTATGTACATAACAAACGCACAGCATGATCATGACCAATCATGTCACCTCTTTCAAAGCCTGTTGGTGACTGGTCACTGGACATCTGTTACTCAATTCATGCACAGACAGAAAAGTGTGTGGTTGTGTTGCTTCCTTGTTTCCCAGTGATAAATCCATGTGACTTTTTACAAAATGGTTAACTGAAAAAGGGAACTGGCTAATAAAGATGAAAATGCAGCAAGGAAATGCAAAGTGATAATACTGGAAGTAAAATTTGAAGAGCATATTGACGGAGTTACAGAAGAAAGAGCTGACTATGGGAGTGTTGACACTGCTGCCATTGGAGACTTGATATGCAGCTGGAGGAACTTAGGGAAGGTGAACTTAATATATAAATGAATAAGTGAAGAAAATGATGGAAGTGATGAAGATGGCCCAGAGGAAGTGATGCCAGCAAAAACCTGCTGGTTTTAAAGGAACTCTCAAAGGTATTCTGTGACACTGAAAGTAAAAAGGATAAAATAGTGGCAGCTGATCCAGACTTAGAGTATGTCAATTTGCCAAGGCAGAGGAAAGATGTTCACTCTCTATCAAGATATACAACAAGGAGGAGCAGGCAAGCGCTGTTCAAAGCGTTCTTGGTAAGATTTTTACAAAGAAATACTTTTTATCCTCAATGTTTCTAATGCTTCAAATTAGTTTATTTAATATTAATTTTTACTACTTTTTCTCTTACCAATAGTAAGAGGGCTTTAGTGTTTTGACAAACGTTTTGAAATGTCACAGAATAATCATATTTTTTCCCCACTGATTATTAAGGTTGTTTTGCACGGTCATTTTTACAGTCCCAAAACTACTGTGCAAAGTGAGGACTCCTGTATTTACAGAGATGGGGAGCTATCAGCAAACGAGCAAGGGATGGCAGGGCATTCTAAGGCTAGCCACGACAGAAGGCACACGGCAGAAGGGCCGGGGGAGCAAATAGTGCATCTGGAGCCATGAAGCAGGTACACATGGGAAGAGATCTCTGTGTGGAGAGACACAGCCACAGACAGAAAATGCAAGCACAGAGGGGACTGGGAGAAACATCCCACCCTCCTGACTTTGCAGGTGCTTTTCACTGGGTGAATCCAGCTGAAAGGCAGCTTGCAGTAGGACCAGGCAATGCAGTCAGGTCAGACTAGGGCATACAAGAGGGTGGAGGTGGGTGGAGCTTGGAAGGGGGGGCATAAGTACACCTAATGCTGTGCTGTCATTTTTATGTCCATGCCCTACAGTTGAGGACAGAGTTACCTGCCTCTCTGATGCTCAGTAAAAACTAAGTGAACACAGATGGGAATCTAGGTTTTCATTCTCTCAGTGTAAAGCCCCTTCTCATGTCCACTGTGCTCCAGAATTCCCTTAGTGCTGCTTGTCATATTGGCTGGGACACAAAACACAGAGAGTTAGAGGACGATTGGGAGGAGAAAAAGCAAACTCAATGTTTAAAAGAAAAATTTCTATTGACAGCCCCCCAAACTCAGTAGATTTTAAGCAAGATGGGCTAGGAAAGTGTCAAGTTACATTCTAAATACCACTGACAGAATGTCAGGGCAGGCGTGGGTACATCTCTCTCTCAGATGTGACTGAATATAAAGCATGTTGCTTAGGATCAAGTTTTAAAGCATCTTACTTTCTAACATGAGAGTTTCTACAACTTATATAAGAGATTTTGTGTGTTTTAGTTATGTCTTTGGAAAACTACTGGAGGTCTGGGGCGTTCATTAATCAAAAACTTGCTATTTAAATAGGAAAGACGCTCTGGTTGCTCTTCTTCAGAATGCTTGAGTGCTACGAATGGTCTACTGTTAGGAGATGACTGTACATATTGCTATTGCTCTGGGGCTAGTCCATCCAGGAGGTTCCAGTTCCTGGGGTCTACCCACTAAGCCCATTTAAGTTACCCATGCTGCCAGCTTCCTTGCAAAAGGATGGAGAGGATCAACAGGGCAGAGTTTCTCACCCTTGGCACTACTGACATTTTGGGCCATATAATTCTTTGTCATGGGGGCTGTCCAGTGCATCGTAAATATTTAGCAATATACCTGACCTCTACCCACTAGGTGCCAGCAGTACCAGTGTTGGAGCAGGCAGATAGCTAGATAGGAACAGAGAAAGGGGGGCACAGGCCAAATGGCAGGAAACCAAACATCTTGTAGTCAACAGGGGTCCTTGTGCAAAGAAAAGCAGGAACCTCCGGACTGACGGAGAACCATACATTTTGGGGTGACAAGTGTCCTGGAGGCAGGCAAAGAAAGGTGGGAATCTCTGCTGTCTGAAAGTAACCTTTTGCTCATTATGCTCTCATTACAATAAAATTAGCCTTGCAGATAAGGAGTTTCCATAATGCACCGAGGCCATGACACTTCCGATCAAGACTAAATAAGGACAAAATTCCCTCCTCCTCTCCACAAGGTGGAGCTGGGATGAATATCAGGGGCTACAACCCCAGACCCCTCCCTCCCCAGTGTATATTCTGCCCCTTCATTTCTACACCCCCATATAACCTGCTTGCCAAAGAAACTGAACACAGCTACTCACCTGAGACTGACCACTCTCCTTTTGAGAATGTGCTATCAATTAAATAAATCCTCACTTTGCTTTCTTGACCTCCCTGTCTGTCTCTGAATTCTTTCTGCCATAAGACAAGAACCTACTCCCCGATCTTTGGCGAGCAACAGCCAGGAGACTTGCCTCAGCCTCTCCCCTCTCTTGAGCTTGAGAGGCGCTGCCTTACTTCCTGCCATTACTCTCTCTCAACTCTCTCTCCCTCACTCTCTCTCTCTCTTTTGCTTTCTTATTGTCTGTCGCATTTTCAGATCTACTGCCCCAGTGATGGGGTCAAGCCGTAAAAGCCACTAAGATGCTCACCACAAGAAATCTCCCTTCAGAGGATGAGTGGGTCGTGCAATGGACTACAGAGACGGTGGGTCTGTCTGCCCACCTCAAGACAATGTCCACGCAATGTTTTAGGCACACAGTTAAAAGCATAACCCTGGGACTTTCCCGGTGGTCCACTGGGTAAGACTCCGAGCTCCCAGGGCAGGGGGCTCGGGTTCGATCCCTGGTCAGGGAACTAGATCCTGCATGCATGCTGCAACTAAGAAGTCCGCATGCCACAACTAAAGAGCCTGCATGCCACAACTAAGACCTGGCGCAGCCTAAATAAATAAATATTTTAAAAGAATAAGAATAAAAATAAAAGCATAACCCTGCCCCCTCCTCGCAGTTACCCTTATAGGCTTATTACTGGTCCACCTATACCTCACTATCCTTGTCTCGTCTCTGTGTCCCTATCTCACTCTTACTTTTCCACCTTACTCTGCTGGAAATGGGGGTAAAGAAATCTGTCAGGCATTTTCCAATCTTGTCGCTAGGTCCTGCACTTCTCATTGTGCAAGGCATGTCAGGAAAACTTTCTGGCCCTTCTCACAAGCAGCTAGGGACCCCAACCATAGGACCTTTACGTCCTTTGGGTTTGCCTTATCCACCACTTAATTAACCATCATCAGGTTCAATTGTGTGGAAATATAAAATACAGCCTTACTTAGAGTTTGCGCCCTGGCCATGGCAGCTGAGTTCCTTCAGGAGTTCCCTCACTCTGTGGGTGGTCTGTGGGTGTACCCAGGGGTGTTGGGAAGGGGGACCCATGGTGGTAGAAGGATGCCTCAGGCTGCCATTCTTCTCCACCCAGCATTCCGCAGGCCCCCTCCATGGTCCCTCCCGTCCCCACTCCTGCCTTGTCCTGTAGGGGCAGGTCTGCTGTGCTTGCCTCCCCAGGCTTGAGGGATCCTTAATGGCCAGTGCCTGTTTTTGGAAACTTACCACCCTTTTAGAGAAAAGATGCTTCCCTGACTAAATAGGTCCTAGAACCACGAGGATGTCCATTCCAGGGGGACATACCCTGGAACACAGGGATTAATACTGCCATAGAATCTATAGAGAAGCCTTCAGGAAGGTCACTCCTCCTGGGTTCCATGGACGCCAGGATAGGACACAGGCCCCAGGACGCTGGGGCCAGCAGGACTGCCATATGGGGGCGTAGCTAACCCCCTTTTTGGCTAGAGTTGACAGGACTAAGTGGAAGGGGACACCTGGAACCACTCCTGTCTGAGGGGGTCCCTACAGGCCCTTCTAACCCTAGTGCTCCTCTCTGTTATAGGAGCAGCCTCTACCTGAAGGAACGATGGGAAACACCTCCTCCATCTCCAAGGACTCACCCCTCCAGTGCATTCTGAGTCACTGGAATAAGTTTTCTCTAGATTCTTTAAAATGCAAAAAGCTTGTTTTCTTTTATGAAACAGCCTGGCCCCAATATAAACTTGAGGACGATGAGGCCTGGTCCGAGAATAGAAGCCTCAACTGTAATACCATCCTACAGTTTGACATTTTTGCAAAAGGCAGGGAACATGGACAGAAGTTCCTTACGTTCAGGCTTTTATGGCCCTAAGAGAGAACCCGGAGCTATGCAAGTCCTACGTTAGGGAACCTTGCCAGCTGGGACCCATTCAGGCTATGAAAACCCTCTCTAGTGGCATCTCTGGAGGAACAGGTGCCCCAGATAGAAAACCCAAGCCCCAATGCTCTTTAACCACCTTCAGCCCCTCTCCTGCCCTATAAGTCTCTTTACCCTTCTGTACCAGAAGTGCAGCTGGAGCTTCTTTGCCCGCTTCAAGAAGTAGTACACCCCTTTTTCTTTGTCTGACCTCAACCAGTGCTGTACTCGTTCGGGCAGATTCTGGGAGGACCCTAGCCAGTTCCCCAAAGAATTCCAGGGACTGACTCTCTCCTTTGACTTTACGTGGAAGGACCTAAATATTGTCCTTTCCCACTGCTGCACCACTGAGGAAAAAACCCGTATTTGGGCACAGGCTGAAATGTGTTGATGGATTACATGTTGTCCAACCACAATAATACCCTGTGGGCATGATGGCAGTGCCTCTAATGGATCCCAATTGGGACTATAAACCAGGCCAGGCTGGTATCACTAGAAGGGACCACATGACCCTTTGCCTCACTGAAGGGATGAAGCGTAATTAAACCTGTTAACTATGATAAGGTTAAAGAGATCACCCAAGGCCAAGATGAAAATCCAGCCTTATTTCAGGCCCGACTGGTAGATGCCCCTAGAAAGTATATGAATGTGGACCCATACACGTTTGAGGAACACATTGTATTTGCAACCCACTTCATTAGCCAATCAGCCCCTGAAATCCATTGGAAGCTTCAAAAGCTTGCCATGGGGCCCCAAACCCCTCTCAACATTCTAACTGACACAGCCTTTAGTGTCTTTAACAATAGAGACCAAGCTGAGCAAGAAAGGAAGGAACAGCGTGACTTAAGAAAGGAACGACGGCAAGCCAGGCTTTTGGCAGCTGTCATGACAAGACCTCCTGGTCACCCCAAAAGTACTCCCAGAAGACCCCCCCGCCAGGAAAGGGAGCCTGTTTTAGCTGTGGGAGCCCCAAACACTAGAGCAAGGAATGCCCCAGAAACACGTCCCAGCCTTCACCCAAGACACCATGCCCACTCTGTAAGAAGATGTGCCAGTGGAGGAGGGAACTGCCCCCAGCTCTGAAGGGAGTGAGGAAATTCCCCCATGCCGGTCATGGCAGTGGTTGATTGACGGGACCTGGGACCTTCCAAGGCTCCCAAGAAGACAGTCATCATTCCACGGGAGGAACACAGTCATCATTGGGTGACCACTAACGTGGCACGTAAGCTTGTCCAGTTTCTAGTGAACACAGGGCTACTTACTCTGTCCTGACTTCTCATGCTGGGCCCCTTGCCCCTGAAGCCTGCTCTATTGTTGGGGTAGAAGGAAGACCAAATCTAGAACATTTCACCACCCCTCTAACTCGCACCTGGGGAAAGACCCTTGTCACACAAGTTTCTTGTCATGCCTAAATGCCCCAGCCCATTTATTGGGAACGGATTTTCTCTCAGCCTTGGGGGCAACTCTTACTCTCCCTGAAAACCAAAACCAAGGCCTATTTTTGGCTGGATTATGCATTATGGACAGCACAAAATATTCCCCGCAAATTAAAAAAACAAAAAACAAAAAACCTTACAGATCCACAGGTCTGGGATCAGGGAATCCCAGGGAAAACAAAGTTTGTCACTCCTGTAAAAATCACCTTAAAGGAGGCTAATAACTTCCCTTGCAGGCATCAATACCCTCCCTTTCCAGTAAACTCTCCAAGTTTCTCTGCTCTTTTGCTTCTCATGAAATCATGTCCCCTTTAACCACACCCATCCTAGTGGTCTTCCTTGTTATTCACATTGGCACAGCTTCAGCTTACAAACATCCACTCTCAGACACCATAAATGCCATTGCTAAAGTTAATAACTCATCTGACTGTCGGATCTGCCCCCACAGCTGTACATCCCCAAAGGACCTACGTCTTTTGGGACTCCCTGCCTCCTTGAAGGACATGGTGGCGCTAACAGCAAAATATTCTGGGTTCTCATTTACCACCCAGTGCGGTAAGGAAGGACTGGGGCAGGAACCAACTGGAGGCCAAACTCTCTGGAACAGACACTCTCCTCCAAATCAGAGGGAAGGGTATTTCATCTTTCAGGTAAAGCTAGCCTCTGTTATTTACTGCTGTTAGCATTCAGGGACAAGAATTAGGATGGCTTAATGAAACACAGTACAATCACACTCTACCTTTTAGTAATCACAGTTGGGTGACAGTCACCAAGCAGACTGCCAATATCCAACATGTGGGGAACATCACTACCTGGTGGAAGAACCTAGTGACTGGAATAAATAAAACTAAAACTCACAATAAAAGCATAATATTCAATAACAGTTAACAATACACAAGAGAAGGCCAGCATAGGGACTGGACAATATTCCAGACTAATGTTTAATATAAGTAATAACTGTATTCAGATATACTCCAACTTCTCCCTGTTACAGCTGCTGTATCGAAACCTGAGGTGTCGAGGGAAAAAAACTCATGGCTTCAGAAAACTCCAACTTCAAATGACGATGTGGCAGGGATTTCAACCCATCTCACCTGGAGATGAGGACTGCCACCAGCCACTGGATCTACTCCCCACTCTCCATCTCCACCACTGTAAACAACCCCGAGATCCCTATCTCTGACAGACAGCAAGGAGCTCTGGACCCACAGGTAGGGGCAATGCCCGTGCTCACTCGAAGCAGTTACAGAAGATGGACCATCAACCCTTTGCCCCTTAAAGGATTTTAAGGGTTCAGACTCCTTGAAGTGGGAATGTTAGAGCAGGCAGATAGCTAGATGGGAACAGAGAAACGGGGACATGGACCAAATGGCAGGAAACCATACATCGTGTAAACAACGGTGGGGGGCAGGGGGGCTCCTCTGGCAGACAAAGAAAAGCAGGAACCTCTGGACTGACAGGAAACCACACATTTTGGTGTGATAAGTGTCCTGGAGGCAAAGAAAGGTGTGGAAAGGCGGGACTCTCTGGCGTCTGAACGTAACCTTTTGCTCATTATGCTCTCATTACAATAAAACTTTACAGATAAGAAGTTCCCATCAAGCACCGAGGCCATGACACTTCCGATCAAGACTAAATAAGGACAAGGGGTGGTGGTGGTGGTGGTGGTGGGAGATTGGGATTGACATATATACACTAATACGTATAAAATAGATAACTAATAAGAACCTGCTGTATAAAAAAATAAACTAAAATTAAAAAAAAAAAAGACTAAATAAGGACAAAAATTCCTCCTCCCCTCAGCAAGGTGGAGCTAGCATGAAAATCAGGGAATATGACCCCAAACCCCTCCCCCCTCCCCCCCTCGCCAATGAATATCCCACCCCTTCATTTCTACACCCCACATAACGGGCTTGCTAAGAAACCAGCGCAGCTACTCAGCTCTGAGAGCCTACCATCCCTTAAATAAATCCTCGCTTTGCTTTCTTGACCTGTCTCCTCTCTGAATTCTTTCTGCAATGAGAGGAGAGCCTACTCTCCCGCAACACGGGCTCCAGCTGTAACAGCCCAAAATACCTGCAGACATCGCCAAATGTCCCCTGCGGGGCGAAACCACCCCCTGTTGAGAAGCTGAGAAGCAGTAAGGGAGAGGGTACCTGGAAAGCCCTCACAGAAAGAAGCCGTGAAAATAAAATAGCAGTTGAGCCAGACCTTGTTTGTTTGATGCTTTAAATTCCAATTTCTTTCTTTCTCTTCTGTAGAGAGAAGTCTGTGCCTTTATTGGCCAGCCCGCTACTTGAGGGGAACGAAGCGGGAGGAGTGCGTGGCCCCCGTGCCCGGCAGGGCGTGCTACAGGCTTGTAGGTGATGAGAACTTGCCTAGGTAGTGGCCAGTCATCTCAGGGTTGGTTTTCACCTGGCTGAAGGTCTTGCCGTTGTAGACGCCCTCCAGGCTGCCCACCATTTTGGGCAGGATGATCACGCCGCGCTGCACGTCTCCACCACCTCAGGCTCCTCCGTGGGAGGCACCGCCTTCTTGGCCTCGCGCAGGCGCTTCAGCAGCCACTCGAGGGCTGCTTCCTCCGCAGGACGTAGTGCGGCCGCCGCCGCTGACCCGGGCTGTACGGCTGCGTCAGCTACGCGCAGGCCGTGTCCAGTAGCTGGTCGAGGTACACACGGCCGCAGGTGAACTTGCGGAAGGCAAACTTCTTCTGCTCTACCTCCGTCACCTTGTTGGCACTTCCTAAATTCCAATATCATCACTTACTTTACACGACATATAAGGAAACCGTATTTCCCAAGCCAAAATTCAGGACATATGACTTAACAGAGGCTTAAAACAAAAGAAAACATGTCTATGAACGTATTTATTCGCCAGCACTCTACAGTTTAAGTCACACTCGTATAGGTTTTTTTCCCCTCCTCTCTTACCCCTTTTATCCTTTACAGGCATTTCCCTTAACAAATCTCTTGCATGTCTAATCCTGTCTCGGCTCCTGCTTCTAGGAGGAGTTGACCTGTTTCAATGACTGAAAAAAAAAAAAAAGGTATTGGTGAAAGAAGAAACATATGGCCATCGAGGGTGCTGCTCAGATGGCTCTAACAGAACCTGCCGCCAAGAGCAGGAGCTGACTGACAGACAACCTTGGCTGCCACCCGGGGTTACAGGGGCCAGTCTTTCGCTGGCTGCCTCTGGGCAGTGACTGAACTCGGCAGGGGCACCAGCACGGAACTATTCCCGCCAGAGAGGTGACCCCTCTAAGGGGAAAGTTTAGCCTGGGGATTCCCCAGAGGCCTGGCCACGATTTTCTCAGAACTGTGCTGTGGTCTGAGGTTCTTCCTACCCAGTCCTTCTTCCCCCCTCTCTTTACACAGGGTCAGACTTGTACTGCAGAGGGCTCTCTTCAGACTGCGGCTCTGGAGCCTTCACAGGTGTTTCCCCCAATCGATCTCTTGCACTTCAAATCCTATTTTCCTGTCTGCTTCTCAGAGGATCTGACATGTAATGGATTCCCCTAGTTCCACTAAAAAAAAAAAAATTATATAGAGCAATGTAATATGTAGCCAAACTGTATCTGAGGTAATCGAATAGTTATATTACTTAAAATCAGGGATGTACCAGAAAATTGGGATGTACAATCATCCTGTCTATGTTTCCTAGAAGAGTGGATTATATTTCTTTTTTTAATTAATTTTTTAATTGGAGTATAGTTGATTTACAATGTTGTGTTAGTTTCTGCTGTACAGCAAAGTGAGTCAGTTACACATACACATATATCCACTCTTTCTAAGTGAGGATTTCTGTACTAAGAACGGCCACTTCTTATTGCCTTCCCCGCCCCTCTACCTGGAACTTCCTCCAATAATTCATGGGACACCTGCACACCAATGTTACCCTAATTCCTTCCCCTGCCCCCTCAACATGGCTTTGGAATATCATTCTTTCCAGGTAGAGGAATGGAACCCTGGATGCATTCAGGTGACAAAGATATGAATCCTCTAAGCTAAGATACTATTTCACCCCCCACCCCCAAGGAAATCTCTCTCCTTCTCGTCCATCCCTCCTCCTCTTCCTCTTCAAATGTGAGAACCTCTATCCCACCATGAAGATATGAGACTAGGACATAAAGAAGGTTGGAACTTGAGGATCAAGGGTTGGCCTTTGTAATGACAAAGAGAAAAACAGTCCCTACCATCAGGCACTCAGAGCAAGGCTGCAACATTCTGCTGTCGAACAGAGCCAGTCTCACAGATCACCAACCTCAGACAAGGCTGACAAACACCATTCTGTAGTCATGTCTGAGCACAGACAAATACGAAGCCACTGTGCAAACCACAGAAATCACCCAGCCCCAGCTAACACAAATGACAGCTGTCCCTTCACCAACCATGGCTTTAGCTCTGCTGCCTTTGTCTCACCTTCTATATAAAAACTGAAATTCCTGAGCATAGAATCGATCCTGCTTCCTGATAACATCCAATCCAGAGCAAACCCCTGCTTCCTTAAAACTTCCCCCACATCACTTAACACAAGCGCAAGTTCTATTACAAGTCCCTTGTGCTAAGAGGCCCCATGACTCCTCATCTATGCATGTACACAGCCTCCTTCACTGCAACAAATCAGTAAATCCAACTTTGTTCCTAGTGGTCTTCGGCTACAGGGCATAGACAGGTGGTCCACAGGTGCTGGATCCAGCCAATGAAAGAAAAAGAGAAGAAATGAAAGGCAAGACAATGATGAGAAAAAAGGTCTCAGTACAAAGAGTCGAGGTGTAGATGAATCTCCTGACTAGGGTTCCAATTCTAACTCGCTCTGTGCCCTTGAACAAATCATACACAAGTGGAAATACATTGAACCTTCACAGGGCTGCAAAGTTAAGTCTGATGTCTGAGCAGTCATCAGTTTAGAAACGCACAGGACACCTGTGAGAATGGCTATCATCAAAAAGAATACAAATAACAAATGTCAGCGAGGATGTGGAGAAAAGGGAACACTCGTGCACTGCTGGCAAATTGGTGTAGCCACCATGGAAAACAGTATGGAGGTTTCGCAAAAAACGAAAAATAGAACTATTTTATGACCCTGCAATTCCACTCCTGGGTATATATCAAGGAAAAATGAAAACACTAATTTGAAAAGATACATGCACCCCAATGTTCACAGCAGTATTGTTTACAGTTGCCAAGATATGGAAGCAACCTAAGTGTCTATCAACAGATGAATGGATAAAGAAGATGTGGTATATAAATACAATGGAATACTACTCAGCTATCAAAAAAGAAATTTTGCCATTTACAGCAACATGGATGGACCTAGAAGGTATTATGCTAAATGAAATAAGTCAGAGAAAGACAAATACTAGACAAATACAAATACAAAGACAAATGATATCACTTATATGTGAAATCTAAAAAAATACAACAAGCGAATATAACAAAAAAGAAGCAGGGAATTCACTTGTGGTCCCATCGTTAGGACTCTGTGCTCTTACTGCTGAGGGCCCAGATTCAATCCCTGGTCGGGGCACTAAAATCCCACAAGCCACATGGTGCAGACAAAAAAAAAAAAAAAAAAGAGCAAGCAGACTCACAGATATAGAGTACAAACCAGTGGTTACCAGTGGGGAGAGGGAAGGGGGGAGGGGAAATATAGGGGTAGGAGAGAAAGAGGTACCAACTATTAGGTGTAAAATAAGCTACAAGGATATATTGTACAACATGGGGAATATAGCCAACATTTTATGATAATTATAAATGGAGTATAACCTTAAAAAATTGTGAATCACTATATTGTATGCCTATAACATATAATTTTGTATATCAACTATACTTCAATAAAAAATAAATTAAAAAAAAGAAAGAAAGAAACGCACATGTCTTTCAGGAGCAAAAACAGACCAATAATGATCGTCGCCTTCCAGAGACTTAAAAGGCCAAAGTTAATGGCTCAACTTTTAACTTGTGGGCTGAAGTAGAGGGCACCAGTTAGGAAAATTCATGCTTCTAGGAGGGACCAGACTAAAGGAACTGTGATCTCAAAGAGAAGAAATCGAAAGGTGGGCAGAAGGTTTTCTATGCATCCTACCTGAGCCAAGTCAGCTTGAGCTGCGGGGAGGCTGCCTGTGTGGAATGGTGCCGCCAGCCAGACGGCCTTTAAGCCACCTGTTCTACCACACGGCTGCCACTTTTAGCCGTGTGCTTTACCTAGGGCAGGATCTAGGCCCCAGGTGGGGAAATGCAAGCTCCAAAGGCAAAGGGGGGCCTTAAGCGAGATGGAGCAACCTTTCTTGCCCTCAGTGGTGAAAATGTTAACCAGAAACGCCCTTGGCACAGTCTCACGGATGACCTGCCTATGCCCTCAACTGGGGATCCTGCAGTTTCCTTACTCACACGCTGGTGGCCCTAAACCTGGCTTTCACGGCCTTCTGTGCTCTGATGAGGGTCCAAGGTTCGTCACCCGTACCCAGAAGCTATGGGGAAGGTTCCTTGCAGGCTGGTGAGGCAGAGCTCTTGGCTTCCTCCGTGCTGTTCCACCCTGAACAGAGTGCGGTTCCTGGTTCTCAGCTGGCTCACTGGGTCTCAGGATACCAGCAGGCGGCCTGGACGGAGGCAGTCCAGACTCACCACCAGGACGCTAACTGGGCCAGCCGCCCTCCTGATCCCACCCCCCACCCCTCGCAACACCTCGCCTCGTCCTCGCCCTCCCCTCCCCCTACCTCGCTCAGGGCCTCCTCCTTCTCTGGACCTCGGGCTCCCTCAACTCTCCTCTGGGCCTCAAGGGTCTTTCTCACCCTCTGGGCCCCTCAGGCCTGAGTATTTTTTGCCCTAATTGTCCTCACCTGGTCCGCTTTAAACATAGTTTAAAATCATGTCTTAGAAGCGGGAAGGGAGGACGGGAGGCCAGGGCAGCTGGTTTACAAATGTGCCTCAAGATGGGCCTCATCCTTTCCTGGGAGATGGGTTGGAAGGAAGGCGGGGGATGAGTCTGGCCTCAGGCCCTTGCCTCACAGCTCCAGGATGAGAACTTGCTCTTAAACCAGAAAGATCTGGAAGGATTAGGAGCTGAGGTAACCCAGGATCCTTGGGTGGGGATTTTTGTTGTTGCTGTCATTTTGGGGGCAGGCCTTGAACACCTTAGGGATGAAGGGGCCCCCTGAGCATAAACAGTCCTTTATTTAATGGTATCCTGTGACAAGAGCCCTTTCACAGGAATTTGCTGGAAGAATTTGACCAACTGAGGAGACAAAGCTCATTGATTCCCTTCCTCTGTCCTCATGTCATCCGTTATTTAGCATCTTAGGGCGGCTGTTCAGAGAGGAGGACAGTGTTTGTTCCGCAGAACCTCATCCCTAGCACAGCCATGATCTTCAAAACCCTCTTTCTAATTTTCTGGGTCCTCAAAGAACTTGGGAAAGGGGACCTGGAAAATGGCAATTCAGAAACTTGAGATGAGACCAAAGCATCATAGAAGGGCCCACCCTTCTCTATCCCAAACTCTGGGTATGGTGAGTTGGATCCAGGAAGCCCCAAGGTGCCACCCTCCCCAACTGAGCCTGTTTGGTTCCTTTTATTCCTCAGTAGCCTGAATATGGTTTTCATCTCTCCTTCAGGCAAGAAAATATTGGGTTGCTGTTCCTAAAGAAACAATAGTCCTCTGTGCAGAGGTTTGGAATCAAGGGTAAATCTTGAGAGGACCTATGTCTTACAGGTGCAGAGTCTATTACCTTCTAGCTGCTCCAGCCCTAAGTGTTCCTGAGGGCCACAATAGAGTGCACAGTTTTCTTTTCCAGTATCCAAAATGAAGGTTATGGGTTAAAGAATGTTGCTGAGAAATCATCACAATATGTTTTAATTAGTTTACAGATTAATGTAGCTTGTTTGCTAAATACTTGCAACCTGGTCTGTTGCCTTGGGAGCAGGGCTAGAAACAAAAGGTCAGAATTGGGAAAATTGAATAAAAATTGGCAAAGAACTCATCATATTTTATGACTGCCTCTCCAGCCAAGTCCCACATTCATTCCTCTTTCAGTTTAGAAGTGTCTTAACAACTCAAGAAAGGATCTAATGGAATCGAGGTAACCAGCACCTCGTTTGGTGCCATGCTTTTTGAATGAATGAGCAAACGTTGCCATGGAAGTTTTGTAATCTCCTCCCCTCCCCCACCCCATGTCCCAACTCTCCCTCATAGCACTTTACCTGGCAGCTTCTCCACCAGCACTCAGCCTTAGCACACTGTCTTGCACATAGTAGGTATTTAATGAGTACATTGAAATAACTGGATACACAGCAGGATGAATACCACACAGTTGAGTGCTACCCACACTGAAATTCTTCATGAAGATCAAAGCAGAGTTGATGCCATGTTCAATTATTGCTCAACTCTTGGCAAGGATCTGAAGACAAATAGAAACATCTTGATCTATTTGTGCAAGAAGCCTGCTTGCAGCATCTGTAGCAAGTGTAAATTCTCATCTTAAAAACTGATGTCCCTGGCCTGGAGAAAATAGATTAATTTTTTTTTAACACCAAAGACAAAGGCTTTATTATCTCAAAAGGAGCTTGTTACACATGTTATTTAAGGAAAACATAATTGAAAATACTTCATCCTGGATATAGTGGACTGATTTGACACTAGACATTTTTTAAAAGGTATAAGGGGTTTTTAATCTTCATTATTGGAAGTACTTATGTTACCACTATTTCTCAAAGAGACTGTTATTTGCAGAAATATCACCAGGTTGCTTTTCAAGAGGAAGTGAGGAAGATTTAAATCCTGATTGGAAAGGATCACCTCTGAAGAACACATTTCCCAATTATCCTTCTATCAGCTGGCTCACTGGGTCTCAGGATACCAGCAGGGGCCTCCTGGGTGGTGCCTGCAACCAGTGATGGGGTTGGATGGGGGTGGCCTTGGGAGGAGGTTGGAGGGCAGGTTCACCCCCAAACCCCCAGGTGGAGGGTGGGGAAAGTGCTCAGCCTGCAGATAGCTCTGGTGACACTGCAGTTGGCAGGCTGCTAAGCAATTAGTGTCTCTTGAAAAGAAAGGGACCGACAACGGACTTGGCCCCTGCTGGTATCCTGAGACCCAGTGAGCCAGCCCAGGGTCCAAAGTACACATTGAATCCAAGTCTGAGCCATAATGGCTCTTTCACTCCCACAGGGCTATGGACTTGGATTTTGGCTAAAAATATTTTTTTCCTTTCAAAAGACTAAGTATCACAAAATGATTTTCTCCCCCTGAACTCCAAGGAGCCACCCAACCCCCTCCCAACCCTAGTTCCTGGGCTTAAGATCTGAGTGGATTCTAGTCCCTCCGGCCTGGATCCTGGAGAGGGCAGATCTGAACATCCTGGGCAATGAAGGGGCTGAAGTCACTTCACCAGCTGATGCCGGGACTCCTCTTTCCAGATGGGCGAGGGGGGAGTTCCACACCTCCTCTCCCAGGACTGGTTGTCAACCCCCGGAGGACTTCTTGGCCTGGGAGTATCAGCATTGAGGAATGGAGTCCCCGAGGTGCTGTGGAAGAGCCTTCTAGGGTGTTTGAGCAGCTACCACACCTTCCAGTCTTTTCCAGCCTTTAGCCTCTCTGGGAGTAACCTGGTATCTCTGACCAGAGGGGCGTGAAATATGGCCAAACTGGTCTCACCACCGGCGGGTGGGGAGGGGAGAAGGGAGGCTTAAAATCTCTGAAAAACTGCACACACAGGAGGCTGAGAAGAGTAAAACCACCAAAGAATCTTGAGTTTTGACAAGTTTTTTAAAAAGTTTTTGTTTTCATTTTATTTTAAAATAAGGTACATTTGCATGGTTCAAATTCAAAAGCTACAAAAGGGTATATGGGGAGGAAAAGTTTCCCAGTCACAGTTTCCTTCCATGAAGGCAAACACTGTCCACAGTTTCTGTTTAACAAGCTTTTTTTCAAACTTCTGTTTGAAACTTTTCAAATGCTTAGAGGCTATTTAGTGGCACTGACTTAGCTCTACATTGGAGAAGAAGTGATGAGTTTCTGACCATCTTTAAAGGAGTGGTACTGTTTGCCCAGCCTCTTGTCATTGAGGAAAGGTGTCCTTTGCGGGTCGGGGTGGAGCAGGGAGAAAAGATTGAACCGTTGCTATGGTTACTTCAGGCGATAGGGAATGCTGCACCCCTCACATGTGTTTGTTGGGGTCCGTCTCTGATCTGGGCGCCTGGTCACGCAGGCCCAAAGACCCAGGGCTGCCTCAGACACAGGCAGCCAAATATCTTAACATACTGCAATAATGTTAGAAAATGAAACCCCGCAGTTCCCGGTTCCGTGGCTGTGGAGCCCACACGGCTCATGCTGTAATGCTTCTCCCAGGAACATCTCTTTCCAGGGCTGCACAAATGCTGTAGGATCATATGCCAGCTTGCTGGAGCTGACAGCTAAATGAATTTGGAGAGAACGAGGTGTACAGCATCTTTGAATTTGACACAATTAGCTAGAGAACTGTCAGCTCACAGGAAAAGACAACCAGCTTGCTGGAGATGAGACCAAGCCAGATGAGCAGACTATGGGTGATATTCTTTTCTCTTCAACGCAGATGTAATGAAGAGTGGCTACTAAATCCAGACATTTTCATATACATAATCTCTCCCCACCCTGGCCATCACCTTTGTTAAATAGGTATTAGGATTCACACTTTACGGTTGAGGAAATTTTGGTTCAGAGAAGCTAGGTTGCCTGTTAGGGTACACAGGTGGTGCTTCACAGCTGCCTCTTAGTAATTCTGAGGTCTCTTCAGTCTGGGGATAAATGTTACTACTCATGCTGCACTTATGTAAATGATTAGGCCCAATTTAATGAGACTATATTTTTCAAACAAAATATTCTTCGATTATCTTTGATAGAAATGGGGATAATTATAGAGAGAAATTCTATGTGTCAATAGAAAAAATATAGTGTATTCTTGTGGGTTGTCAAATTCTAGCCATGCCCACTGTCTCTGAGCTTTTTGACCTCTTGGTAAACTGGCTCCTAACATTTGTGCGTTTTAGTAATTAACATTTCCATTTTTCCTTTCCCCCTCCCAACTTGGTGTCACTGAGAACTAAAACCTGGCTGTCCAGATCCTTATTAGGACTGTCTAAAAAAAAGGAGAAGGAGCAGCAGAAGGAGAAGAAACCCTGCAAAGTGCAGCTGGACACCTCTATGCTCTGCACTGAGGAATATCTGTGGCTGTGACGCTGATGTAGATGCTAGCACCAGACATTCAAATTGCAAACCAGGAAATTCGTTGGCTTGGCACTGCTATTCTCACTCCACCATCTAAAAATGTTTTGAGATGTGGCATATATATACAATGGAATATTACGCAGCCATAAAAAGAAACAAAATTGAGTTATTTGTAGTGAGATAGATGGACCTAGAGTCTGTAATACAGAGTGAAGTCAGAAAAAAAATACCATATGCTAACACATATATATGGAATCTAAAAAAAAAAAAGAATGGTTCTGAAGAACCTAGGGGCAGGACAGGAATAAAGACACAGACGTAGAGAATGGACTTGAGGACACGGGGAGGGGGAAGGGTAAGCTGGGATGAAGTGAGAGAGTGCCATGGACATATATACACTACCAAATGTAAAATAGATAGCTAGTGGGAAGCAGCCACATAGCACAGGGAAATCAGCTTGGTGCTTTGTGAGCACCTAGAGGGGTGGGATAGGGAGGGTGGGAGGGAGACACAAGAGGGAGGAGATATGGGGATATATGTATACGTATAGCTGATTCACTTTGTTATAAAGCAGAAACTAACACAACATTATAAAGCAATTATACTCCAAAAAAGATGTTAAAAAAAAGAAAAAAAGTTATGGAACGAGGCAGGAGAGTGGGGGAGGGGGGAGTTGGATGAAGGTGATCAAAAGGTACAAACTTCCAGTTATAAGATAAATAAGTACTAGGGATGTAATGTACAGCACGACTAATATACTTAACACTGCTGTATGTTATATACAAAAGTTAAGAGAGTAAATCCTGAGTTCTCATCACAAGAAAAAATTTTTTTTAAATTTTGTATATATATGAAATGATGGATGTTCACTAAACTTATTGTGGTAACCATTTCATGATGTATGTCAGTCAAATCATTATGCTGTATACCTTAAACTAATACAGTGTTGTATGTTAATTATTATCTCAATAAAACTGGAAGATAAATAAATAAATAAATAAATGCATGCTTTGAGCCCAACATCTAGAAATCTTCTAACTACCTTCTGGACTCAAAACCTGAGGTTACAGTTTGTTCTAACCATTAGCCCTTTTCCCCCTTCATTTTCTATAGAAATATCCCTCATTAAGTGCCTGATTGCTCACACTATATAGAGGCTTAACTTAAGTGGGCACCCTGCTCCCACCTGCAGTACCATTTCCTGAAATGAAACACAACTGTTTCACCAGAGTGACTTACTCCCACGTCTAAGAGACTGATTCAGTAAGATATGGGGCAATATACTTAGATTTGCTCTTTTCCCCTTGTTCCATCTATGGTGCTTCCGCCTTTGTAGATCTCTTATTTCAATACTTCGAACCCAAATCTCTCTGCACAGCTGCCAATTCAACTTTTAATATATGAAACTTATTTATGTTTCAAATGGGAGAATGAGGGATTCAGAGTATCCCACCCCAAAATATGCAAGCCTGGTGTAAGGATCATTTTGAGCTGAAGGCAATTAAGAAGAAACGGACACAAGAAAAATTCTCTGTCCTCTCCCTCTCTACCGGGAAGGACAGTTTGATTCTTTAATCACCAGAGACAACTCTAGACTCTTAGCCCAGAGATGACAGCAGAGAAATCTATACAACACACCTTGCGAAAACCCGTATTTTCCATTAACTCCCCCCGTTTATTTACCTTTTCACAATTTGCCACTCACTCCTAGAAGCTCAAAGTACTTTTCCTTTGTCTTGTCACTTCTCTACAAATTTAATGCTCTTATGATGCAATATATGCATCCCCTTAAATCTGAGGCTCTGAGACTGACACACCCATAGGCTAGAATGGATGTGACACTGTGCCAGCTTCCAGGCCCAGGCCTTGAGGGACTAGCAGCTCTGACATCCTGATGCTGGGAACACTCGCCCTGGGAAGCGAGCCTCTGTGTTGTGAAGAAGCCCAGAAAGCCCTGTGGAGTGAGTGGTCCACGTGATGAGGAATCAATGCTCCCAGCTGGCAGCCAGCAATAACTTGCCAGCTGTGTGATGCACCATTTTGAAAGTGGATTCTAGTTGAGCTGCTCCAGAAAGGCCACACGGAGCAGAGATAAGCCATCCCTGCTGATCCCTGCTCAACGTGGGTTTGTGGCAAAATATGTGATTGTTCTTAAGTCACTAAGGTCTGCTGTGGTTACACAGCAGCGCCCGGTCTCCTCCGTGTACTTGGGTCTCCCCTCCAAGTGCATGGCAGGTGGTGGGGACCTGCTTGGAGCTTCCCTCTCCCACTGCCTTTCTGGTGGCTGGTGACCTGCACTGGGTGTAGAGCAGTCAGTGGCAAGGGTGGCCTCTGTGGGGGTCAGGTATTGGGAGGGTCACACAGAGGGGGCTCAGGTTGCCTCAACAAGAACAGAACAAACTCTGGCCTCTCAGTCACTCATCGGCAGCCCGGAGTCCAGCTTGCTGGACCATAAACACATAGAGAAGATGGAATCTGCTGAGCCCATGTTGAACCTGGGAAATGAGGGCCTCAGCTGAACCAGGGGACAGGTCGCCAAAGCATTTAAACAACCTGATGCCTTTTTTTCTGTATATTTGTTTATTTAAAAAAGTGTAGGAAATGAATAAAATGCTGCCTCAAAAGTATATACAACAAATAAATTATTTTGAGTTAAGCATTGCAGATCCACACAAATCAGTCCCAACCTTGACCCAGGTTATGTTCCACGGACTTATGCTTTTCCCCCTTGACTCTTCCTTGAGACATCGACCTCCCGTGCAAAATGACTGCAGCATTAACCAGTCCTGTCTGAGTCGGGCTTTGTCACAGGTACAGAGGATGGGCGTGAGGGCAGCCCGGCATCAGCAGACCCAGCGTGGAGGATACTGTGCTGGCACAAGCTAGGCTTCAACAAATGTGTTTGGTTTTCAGTGACCCTGAAATATTTTACAGAAGTGGGGCCTGGGCTTTAAAGGAAAGAGCCAGGGGTATGTCGGGCTGGCCCCTTCAAGGAGGCATGTCTTTGGAAAACATTAAATCCACCTGAGGTCTCAGGAAGACAGCAACTTGGCCTGGAGTTTTGAGCTCTCGGTTAAAAGAAAATGGCCACGTGGTGCCCTTGTGAGTAAAGGTGGCGTGTGATGACAGCCATGCTTTAAGGGTGGGATTCAGAGCACTGACTGAGTGACTGTCAGAAGCAGCCAGGAGGTCAGAGAAGGCAGAGAATGGAGGGCCAGGGCCCCAACGATGATTTTAAATATTGATACAATTTCAGCAGAGGGAAGGAAGGCAGAGCCCTCCTCTGGCCCTTCCTGGAGGGTGTTTGCCAGCATCTCAGGTCGACGCTGAGGGTCCCGGGGCAGAGCCAGCTTTTCAGAAGTAAAGGTGTCACTGTCAGCACTGAAGGCATAATTTAAAAAACCCCAACATACTCTTCCTCCTGGAAAGAGTTAAAAAAAACCCTGGAACACACCATTTAGGAGATTGCAAAACTCCTTTTCATGGAGGCAAAGTAGCAAGTGGACAAGCCTGGGCAGTGTATTTCCAAGGTGAAGTCACTGAACACGACGACCTGCATCTACTTTTCTTTTTTTTTTTAAAGTTAATTCATTTTATTTTTTTAAAATTTATTTATTTTTGGCTGCATTGGGTCTTTGTTGCTGCGCGCGGGCTTTCTCTAGTTACGGCGAGCGGGGGCTACTCTTTGTTATGGTGAGCGGGCGTCTCATTGCAGTGGCTTCTCTTGTTGCGGAGCACGGGCTCTAGGGCGCGTAGGCTTCAGTAGTTGTGGCATGTGGGTTCAGTAGTTGTGGCTCGTGGGCTCTAGAGTGCAGGCTCAGTAGTTGTGGCGCTCGGTCTTAGTTGCTCTGTGGCATGTGGGATCCTCCTGGACCAGGGTTTGAACCCATGTACCCTGCATTGGCAGGCAGATTCTTTAACCACTGCGCCACCAGGGAAGCCCTACATCTACTTTTTAAAGGAGGTTTTGCCACAGAAGTATCGACCTGGGACTGTACTGACAAGCCATAACACAATCCTTCTCCTCCCAGATGAGAACAGGGGCCACAAAGGCAAATGCCCACAGGAGCTGGGCTGGTAATTAGTATAAATGAAGGATGTGGGCTGTGTGTAAAAGAAACTTTCCTGAAGCACCCATCAGCCTTAAGAATTGTCTTCTTATTTCATATGAGATATGAGTCTTGAACTTTCCATTTCATTATGAGAAGCAACTCTGCAGGGTGTTGACCAATAGCAGCAGACCCTCAGCCTCAGTGTGTGAGGTGACAGGGTTGGTGGGCCCTGTGGTGAACTGGTGAACCAGATGCCACATCTAAAGATGAGCTGCGTTTCAACTCCAGCTGGTTGTTTCTCGGTGAGAATGTGAGCCGCAGCATGGCCAGACCTTCTGATCCAGAATTTTATGTAAACATTTTATAATTTTAAATGTTGGTGACTAACTCTTTAAAAAGATGCGCAGGCTAAACAAAACACACCTGTAGGCTGGATCATTCTCCAGTCTCTCCTGCAGGGGCAGGAAAGGTGTGGTAGGCAGAATAATGGTCCATGTCCTAATCCCCAGCACCTGTGGATATGTTACCTTACAGGGCAGAAGGGACTTTTCAGTGTAATTAAAGATCTTGAGATGGGGAGATAATTCTGGATTATCCGGCCGGGCTTTATAAGTGAAAGGTCCTTGTCAGTAAAAGAGGGAAGCAAGAGTGTCACACTGCCACCATCTGAGGCAAGGAATGTGAGCAGCCTCTACAAACTGGAAAAGGCAAGGAGATGGATTCTCCCCTAGAGACTCCAGAAGGAGCACAGCTCTGCTGACACATGGATTTTAGCTCAGTGAAACCCATTTTGTGCTTCTGATCTCCAGAGCCCTGAGATAGGAAATTTGCGTTCTTTTAAGCCACCATGCTTGTGGTAATTTGTTGCAGTAGCATTAGGAAACTAATACAGGTGGCCACCCTTTGGTGTATCCTTCAATGTTTTTAGAGGATGAAAATACTCTCTAAATTTCTATTTAGATGCTAAAGTATTGCTGCAGCTGGGAGAGCCACACATGGCAATTCCATGAAATTTCTCTTACTTCTAGGTCAAAGGACAATGGGACTCAAGATGGATTTCTGTGGTAGGATAACCACACGCAGAGCAAGAGAACCAGCAAGTCTCTTATCAAAGCAGATGTGCGTCAGTACCCTCAAACACGCACACCCTTTTCTGGCTGGACAGACTGCAAATTATTCCCACCTCCCAGGGGACAAGCACATGTTTATCTAGTGGTCAGCAGAAGTCAAAACCCAGCCATCTAACCAGTTAGCGTGAGCTGTCACTACGTCAGGTGAAAAGAGCTGCATGGCTATACATTTGACTTCTTAAATACACAGGACCACCAAATAAATATAATAAAGCATACTGACATTTCCACCCAGGGGACCCCAGTGAGAGCACGGGTCTCCGTGGGCTCCTAGGGGTTGGCACTCTCAACCTGAAGAAGTCTAAATCCAAATCCAAATCCAAATCCAAATCCAGGGCTCACTGCATCCCTGTCCTGCGTGATTCAGCCTCTCCCCTCTCATTATGGACTGGTTACAACCCAACCTGAGTTTAGAAGGACTTTCACTGTGATGATTGTATCCAGATCACAATTCATCATTTTCAATGTCTCAGCACTGGAATGAGTCCACTTGGAAATCAGAAGTTGGTGGCATCCAGAAAAACCTCCTGCTGTCCTTCCACAGAATTCCTCTTCTTCAGGATTTCTGGGTGGGAACCCTAAAGGGCATCTCAGTGCCCTGCTTTATGTCAAGTCTTAGGGGTGGGTCCAAGTTATTCCCCAGGCTCCATGGTCTCATAGGTTTCTAGCAAGGGAGGGTCTGTGTTCCCATTGCTTATATTCCTGTCGTTGGGGTAGGAGAAGGTGTACGGTTCGCTCTCAGACTCAGAAAGGAAGCCAGAGGATGGCTCATCTTTGGTCAACTTCGCAGTTGGAGCCCTGGAGCATATGCGGGGTGGGGAGGGAGGGCAGTCCCCTGTGGGGCCCTGGAAGGGCCGGTAGGTGTCCACCTTTGGCTGGAGGAAGGACCCTTTGGGATCCTGCAGCAGATGCCCATACACCATGGTGTCATCGATTTCGGCATACACGTGGGATTCGTTGTCCTTCCGTCTTTTCTGAAACGTTTTTGGCTGCATCGGCATCTGGGTATTGACGTTACCATTGTAGATACCTACAGCTGGGCCCTTGTTGATCTTCTTTTTCCTACTGAGGAAGGGAACAAGACAGGAGTCAGGAAGAAAACGATCTTAGAGGCTCACCAACTGTACATCCCTACTGGAATGAAGATCATTCAGGGTTCTGACTGGGTCTCCCCCAAGTCCCTCAAATAGCTTAGCGTTTGAAACTGAAACTGCTGTCCTCAGCGAACAGTTAGAAAGGGACCAGCTTCTGTCTCCAGTTTTTAAGGTGGAAACAGGAGCAGAGAGTGGTTTAGAGAGGGCACTGTTAACACCCTCTGTGCCTGAGTTTGCTTTGATACCTGCGTGGTATCCAAAGGTAGAGACATCTGACAACCTCTCTTTCCTAGCAGAGACAGGTGGTGTCCCAAACCAACCACATCAAGCACGGGTGTACCTAGGCCAACCTTCTATGACTCTCTGAGTTCTTTCCTGTAGCTAATGCTTCATCTCAGTTTTGCATGAGCACAAACTATGACCATCTAGTTTCTAAATGATAGCATACGACACTCAGGAAGGTTGTATCTTAGTTTTTAGCTGGAGTTGGGGACAGTAGGACTCAGCATCAGTAGAGGGATCCAGTCCCTTCAGCAGTAACCTCCAAAAGAGGAAAGAGCTACAAAGAAGACAGAAGTCAGGCTGGGGTGCCCGGGTTCCTCCCTAACACCATTAATGCTTGGTTTGTAATGTTCTTTGGTATTGGACATGGATGGGCATTTGCACTCCCTGCCTCGGAAAACAAAGCCTGGCCCTCCATCTCCACCAGTGAAAAGCAGGGGATGCTGACTTTTTAGCTGACCAGAGATTCAAATGGAGGACAGTAGCTCAATTAGCATAATGGACCACATAATGCATGGCTGGCGGTTCACTAATTGTGAACCTGTACTTTTCTGAGATAAAAATAAATCTAGTACATGTAGCTTGTAACACTGGGTTCCCTGGCCAGGATGACAGGCTGCAAGGCCTCCAGCCTGAAGTCTTGTAGCAATGCTCCGCCCATGTGCTCCTACAGCACCTTGCTTGTCCCCACCAAGCTCTTCTCACACTGTCCTGACACCGCCTCCTTATTTGCCTGCTTCTTTAGTCCCTCTGCCCCCATAGACGGCAGGAGAAAAGACTGTGTCTTGTGTATCCCCAGCACCTCTCCTGGTTCCTAGGGCCCAGGAGACCCTCAGGAAATACATGCTTAATGACCAAGTTCAACGGCACTGTCTGCCCTCCTTCTCATGGCAGGAACCCGTCCTCCCTCCCAACCCAACTTGGGGACAGACAAGCCTTATGCAAACCTGCCAGCCAGTGGCCTCCCCCACAGCAAGGCAGGGGCTGGTAATTCCCAGGCCGGGACTGGGGCACTTTAGGGATGGAGGCAAGTGCTGGCCCCTCCCCTCGTCCAATTCCCTCCTGATGAGGAACCTGGGGCCCAGTGTTAATGCCATGCTTTCCCATCTGGGTGGAACATACTGTGCACCCCAGACAGGAAAGTTTCCTGAGAGGAGTGATACAATGATGTTTCTTTAAAAGAAGTCCTTTTCCCTCATGCCAGATGTGTGCAGTGACATTTCACAGAGAAGACGCCTCCCCCTGAACCTGCCAACCCACCCTCATCAGTAGAGACATTTCTGATCAGCAATTTCAATTGTTTGCTCATGGCCCCAGTTAATAAAAAAAATTTTTTTTTGGTTTTTTGCTAAGGGAAATAGCTTCCCCCCGTCCCCATGGCTTTAGTTAGAAATAGGAGCAGAACTGATGAAATCTGGCAGCAGCACGTACTCTGTCTAAAAAGGTCAGCACTTTCCTCTCATAAAACAGAAGCTGTTATCCTGAGGGGGTGGAAGGTGAGACTGAGTCAGTTAACTGGGTCTTCCTTCCTCTTGCCCACAGGGCTGGCTTTTTGATGCTTGTCTGGAGGCCAATAAACAAGCATAAAACAGACAGTTTGTTTAGGAAACTGGAGGAGAACAAGCTGGGCAGCGTGAGTGTGTTTTCCTCAAGGTGACAGGGGGAGCGGGTTCACAGGCCTGGTCTGGCAGGGTCTACGGGAGCGTTTTCCTGCCAAGATCACCCCTGTGAGGACCACAGTCTAATGAGCAGACAGTAAATGATTCACAGGGGACTTATGCTGAGGCAGCTGCGTAAAACTGCAGGCTAAAATGTCACCGCATGTGTATTTTTTTTCCTACTAGGTAGGGGATTTTTTCCCCCTCCAAGCATAATTCACATCCAGCAATATTATTTATTTTCCACTTCTCCTTTTTTTGGCCACGCCAGGTGGCTTGCAGGATCTTAGTTCTCCAAACAGGGATCCAACCCGCACCCTCGGCAGTGAAAGGTTGGAGTCCTAATTGCTGGACTGCCAGGGAATTCACCCCCTGCAATATTTATTTTTTTGGCCGCACTGCATAGCACGTGGGACCTTAGTTCCCCGACCAGGGATTGAACCGGCGCCCCCTGCACTGGAAGCACGGAGTCTTAACCACTGGACCGCTAGGGAAGTACCCGCCCTGGCAATATTATTTAACATTGATCTTTGTGGGGGAAAATGGAAAGCAAGGAAAAAAGTCAATGATTAATGACAGCTCTGGTCTGTGTGATGTAAGGAGGTGTCAGCTCAGGTGAAGACAGTTCGAGAAATTCCACCTACTTCTTTTTCACAAAGCAAATGATGAGTCCGAGGGCAAACAGCAGTAAGGTGCCACCTCCCACCACCGCGAGGATGATGACAGTCAGGTCTGTGAACAGAGACACAAGGGAGGAGAATGGGGAGACACTTGGTGTCAGGCTGGTGATGAGCTCCAGTAGACAGTCTTCAAAGATGGCTACCATCCATTCCTTCCCTCCTCGTACGCACATGCTGCTCCTCACTTTAAGGGGAATCTGTTTCCTTTCCTCTTGAATATGGGCTGTGCTGGTGTGGACCTAACCTTTTAGAAACCTGGCAGCTTCCTGCGCTTCCTGAGGAAAAGCCAGCCACCATGTAAGAAGTCTGACTATGCTGAGACCATGCTGTGAGGAAGCCCAAGTAGCCATGTGGAGACTCCATGAGGAAGACAAACCAAGGCTCCCAGCCTTGAAAGTGAGCAAAGGTGAACCATCCCAGCCCCCCTCTAGCTATTCAAGGCATCTGGCTGAGGCCCCTCATATCTTAGAGCAGAGATGAGCCACCTGCTGTGCTTCATCCAAATTCCTGACCCATGGAATTGTGAGCAAAAAAAAAATGGTTATTGTCTAAGCCACTAAATCTTGGAATAGTTTGTTATGCAGTGAAAGATAACTAAAACAAACTGGGGGACCTACCAGATCTATTCCAAAGGCTACTCCTGGCCTATCCCAGCTGTGCTCCCCTGATCGCCACAGCCCATGTTGGAGGAGAGAAGAGCAGGGGGTGTAGAAGAAAGCAGGGAGTCAAAAGTCAGAGGTGAAGGAGTTAAGGAGAGGGTTGTTTCATGTGTGCTGTCCTTCTACAGTTGTACAAAGGAAAAAGAAAATATATCAGAGAGAGAGCCCTGCACCAAACCAGGATTTAGGATTTCTGGCTTGTTCAATAAGAAAACAAAAGGTGAGACTGTGAGAAAATAGGACTAGAAATAAATGACAGAAAATGAATGTAAGAGAGGAAGAAAACTCAGGAGCTAATCTGAGAGCGTGGGCGAGCTTTTCACTTGTGGCTTCTGGTCCCTGTCGGTTCTCTTGCTGCTAACCACCTGTGTGGCCTTGGGTGGACACACAGTCTATCTGACCACCCAGAAGGGAAGGGGCTGGGGAAAAAAACCTCCGTGGTTCCAACATTCTGTGGTGCTCTGTGACTATCTTGGAATCAAGGGCTAACACGGCCCCACCACAGGTTGCCTGAAACTCTTCAGTGGATACTACCACTTTGGGCATAAAGGCAAAATCCTCATCATGGCTCTGAGGCCCACGACTGAGGGCATTCAAGGATTCTAATGTTTCACTGGACTAAATAAAAAATGCCAGCATCATGTATCTGTGTCACACTTTCCAGGTCCTCACAGTTTAATCACCAACACTGAATCCCCAGTGATAATTTTATGGGGTAGTTACAATCATCTATCCTCTGCAGAGGACGATCAGAGGAGTAAAGAGACTTCCCCTATGTCAGAAAGAGGTTAATAGTAGATTGACTACCAAAATGCCCTAATTCTTCCCCTGCCCTGACCCATGTCCTTTATTTACTGTGTGATCCTGCAGCTCCTCCCATCAAGAGATGGAGTCTACCTGTCCACCCCTTGAATCTGGGCTGACCAAACCAATGCTGTCAAAGGGACAGGGTATGAATTCCTAACCTAAGCGTCAGGACACCTTGCATGCTTCCCGCAGCCTCTCTTGGATCTCTCTGCCTCTGCCATGAGAACAGGCCCCAGTTTGGAGGATAAGAGACCATGCTGAGGAGAGCCAAGGAATCCCAGTTATCACGGCTGATCTTGGCTGGGCCCCAGACATGTGAGAGTGCCCGGCCAAGACTGACAAAGTCCTCTAACCAACCTGCAGCTGCCCACAGTTGCTTGAGTGAATGAACCCTGACAAGCCCAGCTCAGAACTGCCCAGCCAACATGTGAGCAATAACAAATGGCTGTTTTTAAGCCACTGAGTTCTGGGGTGGTTTGTTATACAGTATTATTGACACAATAGCTGACTGATACATGGACAGCCAGGACTCAAATCCATGCTTTCTGACTTGCCTTCCAGTCTTGCTCCTGATCCCTCAGCTACCAACTGCTATCCACCACCACCCCCAAAAGACCTTACCCATGGTCCTTGGGGTAAGCGAGACCCAGAAAAGCAGGTCCAGCTGCTTCTTGCTCATGGGGCTGCAGTTGGAGATGTTGACCCAGAAGCTGTGAGAGCGGAAGCTTGGCTTGGGCAGCACCTCCTCCTCCAGGCTGAAGATCTCCTCGGTGTGGGCCCGCTGCTCCTGGATGATCATGAACGCACGCCCTGTCTGGCAGACCACGCCCGTCCGCTCTTTGAGGAAGGTCAGGCAGGCCACCTGGTCTTGGGGCACGCTGATGTTCCAGGACACGGAGGTGAGGGATGGTAGGCCCTTGTCCCAGTTAGGGGTCCTCAGGTAGACCTTGCTTTTCGTGTCCAGGGTCACTGTGAAAATACCTTCCTCTGCAGGAAAAGGAAGAGAATCCACTCAGATGTTGTTTCACTCAATCAGGATGGAGAGAATAGGAGGGTGGAGGAGATGATGCTATACTGTCCAGACTACAGAGCTTCCTGCCATGATGGAGAGGCTCTGGATCTGCACTGGCTAAGAGTAGCCACAGCAGCATGTGTCTGTTGAAGACTTGGAACGTGCTTGATGTGACTGAAGACCTGAATTTTTAATTTTGTTTACTATTAATTTAAATTTAAATTGCCACGTGTGGCCAGTGGCTACAATATTGGTCAGCAAAGGAATAGAGTCTCAGATTAGGTTCTCGGGCCTTTTGAAAAAACCAACCAAACAACCAACCAAACAAACAAACACAAAACAGGCCAGTTTGCCAAACTGGTGGTTGTCTCAGCTTCCTTTCAGAAATGCCCTCAATGGAGCTAACATCTGTCCAATGCCCTGCTCCATGGTGGGACTGGTGTACACTGATTTCTATTTTGGAGATTTAGAGAACTTCAGGTTCTGGGAAGAATTCTTTCTGGTTGCAAAGTTGAAAGGGTCTCTGACATGTCAACTAATCCACTCCTTATCTTCAGGTGAGATAAAACCCCAACACTCCACACTGAGGATGGTGTGTCTTATTTTCAAAGACTCCCCAGAAGGAGTTTCTCTGGTAACCTTGGAGATACCAGGAAACTTGGAATGACCTTAATCTTACGGCCAGATTCATTTCCCTCCCACTCATGCCTCTGAGAACAAAATTACAGGGTAAACCTTGAATTAAGGTCTTGGTCAATTTAAAAATGAACTTAGCAACTTGTAGTGGTGACTGTGAATGTTAATATCAACAATGTAGAGTTCACCGTTGTGACCAATTTAAACCTCACTTGCTGCCTGAGAAGATGATACATTAGCCTCCCGGGAGGGGTCTGCTCCCCCATGCAGGAGAACGCTCTAGAGATTCATCTCTCTCCCAGTATTCCTTCCTCTGTGCCCTCCGAACTGCGTTCTGAATTGTCAAAGCAGAATCATAAAAATACCTGCATAAGGATTTGTATGTTACCACTTCAAGAATCCAGGACTTGGGAATATTTGGTTAGTTCTCATTTATGCCCTGCCTGCTTCCAAAAAAGCCTCGAACCCGATTATTTGTTCTGCTGCCTACCAACCATCACCTCCCACTGTCAGACAGTCTTATTTCTAACTCCTGGAATTTTCCACACTAGGTTAATGGTAAAGTCGGGATTAGGACTCATCATCTTGTATAAGGAACAGCCCACTCAGCTATCCCTTCTCTTCAAATTGACAATTGAGACGATCAGAAAACCAAAATAAGATAAGTGTCCCCATAAGAAAGGCTAAGAGGGCATCGAGATGGGGAGAGAGTGAAAGACCACCTTACCTTTAAAGTGGGGGACAAAGGACACGGTCAGGCTCTGCCTGGAGGCCTCTTGCTGGAAGCTGGGGGCAAAGGTACGGAGGGTCACCGAGACGTTCTGCTTCACCTGAATCTGCTCGATGGAGCCTCCAGAGCAGAAGGAGCCGAAGTAAAGGTCCTGGCCGGGAACGGCACTGGCCACGAGGTAGCTGAAGCTGGTGTTGCAAACCCTCTCGTGAGTGTGCTGCTGCAGCTTCTGGGCAGGCACCAGTGCCAGGCTGATGCTGTCTTTGGGCACCAGCAGCTTCCAGGAGAAGTCGTGCAGCTGCACAGGCAGCTGGAGGATGTACCACGGCACCTGGAGCGAGTAGGACTTCCTGTGGCAGTACCGGTGGTCCAGGCAGCCTACGAAAGAGGGGTTCGTGGTACCCAGGCTGGGAGGAAACCGGAAGTGCATCCTCTCCAGCTCTCAAGTCAGCCCGAGGCTTTCTTGCTTTTCCCTTTGGTCTCTCCTCTCCTGCTCTGTCCTGCGCTCCTGCCTCCTTGACGCTCCTTTCCTAGCTTCCCTCCTGCTCTTGCATTCTTACTCTCCACTAAACTGGCAGAACAACTTCTGGGGAGTATTCAGGGTTGAAATTTTCTCTTCTTGTTTGCTCAAGTTCTCAACTAAGACAACCTGTGTCTTAGATGCTAAGTGCCACGTGGGCAGGGTACAGGTTTTTCCCTTCACCCAGCCCTGCTGCCCAGTGTCCCTGCCTGTGGGGAGGCAGTTCGCCTAATGGTTAGAGCTGGGAGCAGAGTTGGGGAGATCTCAGCTGGCGTTTCAGCTCTGCCGCTTCCTAATGGGGTGGCCTCGGGCTGGTTGCTTTGCCTCTTGCGGCTTTAGCTACTGCCTCAGTGGAGACCCTAAGAGCATCCACATCAGAGATGATGGTGGCCCAGCAAGGAGGTGACTATTGGTTTTGCTGCCCTCCACTGATTAAACATTTCTATGTGACTAGCCCATGTCGGGCATGGCTAGTAGCTAAAGGGATAAAAAATGGAAGAAGCCAAAGTTTTTGAGCTCAAGACTTGGTCTCATGCAACAGAAGACAAGTGAGCAGGGAGCGTGGAAGCAGGGGGCATGCGCATGGGGGAGGTTGGGGAAGGCTACGAGGATTTCACAGGAGGGAGACTGGAGGCTGGACAGAGGAGACGTGAGCATGGACACGGGGGATGCCACTTGCTTCTGAAAGATGCATGTTCCCACGGAGGCTGCTGGTCTCAAAGTGGGTGTGTCTCCACCTTGCTCTGTGCTTCTTGGTTGCCCTTGCTCACCCTCACTGCCAGGGGCATTTCTGATCATACTATTTACAAACCACCCAGTGGACCCCACTAAGACAGGGTGAGGGGGGAGAACTCCCACGGCGAGGGGGGAGAACTCCCACAGCCCGGGAGGAGCACACTGAAGGGGCAGGGGCGTACTTATGGTTTTCTCGGCGTTGATCCACAGGCGTGTCAGATCATCACAAAGGAAGGAGATCTTGTGTTTGGAGCCAGCTGTCAGGGTGAGGTTGGTGCTGCAGGTCCGAGAGTCCAGACACACGAAGCAGCCGGGGACAAATTTGCGGCTCAGTTTGCTGGGCCGTTGCTCGATGGTCAGCGACATGGCTTGCTCGTTACTCAAGTCAACCACGTAGGTTTTATCTGGAACCACAAGTAGAAAACAGGCATGAAGAATGGATCAGGATGAGCCCCGTGAGATGGCAAAAATGAGCACAAAATCTCTCATGGCTGGGGGACATTGGGAAATTTTTTTCTTATTAAGAAAACATTACGATAGCTTGAAACAAAATTTAAAAATAAAGTCAGTGGACTGCATTTTGTCCATCCTTATGTAACTGCTTTCATTTCTTCAAACTCATTTTAGTCCTTGTGCGTATGCATGCATATTTTCACCTATTTAACAGTATGGTGTATATAAAATTTTATACTCAGATTTTACTTCATTATTTTATGCAGATACACTTATTTTACCATATAGTTTTCATATTCACTAAGCTTTTAAAATATTCATTAATCTTAGTCATCTAAGGGAGATTTAGCATCACCTATTTAAATATTCTCCCTCTATGAAGAGTAATTAACAACAGCTGGTATTAGTGCAGGGATACAAGATTCACAGACAGGATGGAACCATAGCTATTATAATTTAATCTCTAATAAATGCTACATTTCAAATAAATGACAAAAAGATGAAGTATTCCATAGGCTGGGCCAGGAGAATGGTCTCTCCCATTAGTAAAAGAATAAAATTACACTAGTACTTCAAAACAGTCACCAAAATAAAAACAAAGAGAATATCTTTATAAATGTGGAATAAACACAAATTATAAAAGCAAAAAAAATAAATAAATAAAGATTAAAATATCTTTCTGACTTAGGTACCATAAATAATGTTTAAAGGACAAGGGACACACTGGGAGAAAATATTTTCTACAGAGAATGATGGAGAAGTTCACAGTAAAGGAAATATAAATGTCCAAGTAGCCAAAATATGAAGTGTTGTTAATTTCACTTGTAATACTACTTATAATCAGAGAAAAGCAAATTAAAAGAAAGTGTATGGTATAAAAATAAAAACCCTACACCCCTATAACCCAGCAGTGTGACATGCGTATATATGCCCTCATGTGTATGTCAGTGCTGTGACAGTGACCAGAGTAATACTGGAATAGTTAAACAGACCATGAAACTTTCACCAATGGAATATTACGCAGCAGTTAAAAAGAATGAGGGAGATCTAAATATACTGATATAAGAACCTCCAAGATATAGTATTAGGTAAAACAGCAAGTTGTAGAACCATATTTAGACTATGACACCATTTGATTATAAAGTCTCTATGTAAAATGAAATAGCGATTTCTACATGTACATACTTATGTATGTATGTACTTAATATTTAAGTGAAGAGAAAAAAGATTTGGAGAGAAATATAACAAACCCATAATTGTGGTTACCCTAGGAGGGGGGCCTGGAAGTAGGGACAATACAGATGGTCAGGGGGGATTTTAGCTTTGTCTGTGACGTTTGAATTTTTAGTTAGAAAGTATGTATGTATTTCTTATATAATTTGGAAAAACTGCCCAATTATTGTTTTTTTAGGTCACTTCTATGATTGTGCCACTAGAAGTAAAAGATTCTAATAAGCACACGTGCATGTTTAGTTTTTATCTGTTTCCTCAGGATAAAATCCCAGAACTGATTGTTAGGTGAGAGAATAGGAATATTTTTTCAACTATTTAGAATGGATTATCAGACTACTTTATAAAAGAGTCATTTCACTTTATAATGTCATCCCCAGAAGGCTCTACACTATGAACCCCTGGAAATCACTTTTTACTGAGTTGCTTTTTAATTTCATTCGTTCTGCTTTTACAGAAGCCATCAAGTTAGGAAGATGCCTATGCAAGGTGGTGCTGGCTTTGCAAGTCATGGGTGTTGCCGATGTGTCTATCAGGTATCTTAGCCTCTCTGCCTGCAGCTCCAGTGAATAAATAAGTCCCGTGCCAGTTGGGAAAGCTCTGTTTCCCAAGAGAGTCTGCTAGGCTTCCTCCTTCCTGGTAACAGAAACCATATACTTAATAGAATTGTTCCTTTTGAACTGGCTGCCAGGGATCTCAGTGTCAAATTAGGAGCAAAATTAGGGAAATGTCTTATGGTTGTCGTATCTGCTGACTCCTTTCTTTAGCTCTTATTGCTTATGTCTAGGTAAATTTTACTGTAAGTTCTAATAGTGCTTTAATCAGAGAGATGACATACCCAGAGCTGGAGTATATATGCTAATGTTGTTAACTTAAATATGATTTGATTTAGAAAATGGTTAGCTTTTCAATCTCCTAGCCCCACATTCAGCTCATATCTTACTGTCCTTTAAAATTTATCTTCGTTGGGCTTCCCTGGTGGCGCAGTGGTTGAGAGTCCGCCTGCCGATGCAGGGGACACGGGTTCGTGCCCTGGTCCGGGAAGATCCCACATGCCGCGGAGCGGCTGGGCCCATGAGCCGTGGCCGTTGAGCCTGCGCGTCTGGAGCCTGTGCTCCGCAACGGGAGAGGCCACAACAGTGAGAGGACCACATACCGCCAAAAAAAAAAAAAAAAATTATCTTCGTTGTTACCTCTGGGAAACCCTCCCTACCCCTACCCTGGCTGTGTTACGAGCCCTTTTGCTTCTGAAACCCCACTCACCCTTATCGAGGTCCAATCACAGGTTGCAGGAGGCTCCCTACCCCCTCCCTCTTTCCTAATTTGTACGGTATCAAAGTAGTGCACGCACAGAATTTAAAGCAGGGTTTCTCTGGCTTGGCACTATTGACATTTGGGGCAGGGTAATTCTTCGTTGTGGGGCTGTCCTGTGCACTGTAAGATGTTTAGCAGCATCCCTGGCCTCCACCCACTAGATGCCAGTAGCACCCCTATGGCCCTCCATTATAACAACCAGAAATGTCTTCAGACATTGTTCCATGTCCCTTGGGGGGCAAATTGCTCCTGGCTGAGAACCACTGGTTTAACAAGTCAAATAGTTTTCTAAGGTTTGTTATGAAAACAAAACTCCCTCCCCACTGTGACCACTCCCCAGAATAACAACTTTCAACTCTTTTAGCAGGTTCTCTTTACAATTACATCCACAGCACCCAACAACATGCTTCTATTGCTGCTTCTAGATATTTCTGTTTCAGGGTTTTTTTTAAAATTAATTAATTAATTTATTTATTTTTGGCTGCGTTGTGTCATCATTGCTGCGCACGGGCTTTCTCTAGTTGTGGTGAGCGGGGGCTACTCTTCGTTGCGGTGCGCAGGCTTCCCACCGCAGTGGCTTCTCTTGTTGTGGAGCTCGGGCTCTAGGCACGCAGGCTCAGTAGTTGTGGCTCGTGGGCTCTAGAGTGCAGGCTCAGTGGTTGTGGCGCACGGGCTCAGTTGCTCCACAGCATGTGGGATCTTCCTGCACCAGGGCTCGAACCTGTGTCCCCTGCATTGGCTTGATTTCTTAACCACTGCGCCACCAGGGGAGCCTGTTTCAGGTATTATTTGTTGGTTTCCCACAAAAGAAGATGAGGATTTCCTCTCCTTCACCCACACTCATGTCCCCCTGCCCACACCCCACACCTCATATACAACATACACACACCCACGGTACACATGCCCAGCAAACATCCAAACCATACACTTGCTATCCACCCATCTTCCCAATCTTTACCATCATATTTTTAATGTTAGATCATTATTCTGTGTTGACATTATCATGCCTATGTAAACAATAGTAACACAGTGTTTACACAGTTATGTTATTTCCATCTATTGATTCTCTTTCTTGCACAAGATTTTATTTCCCTAGAATTAGTTATTGCCATTTAAATCATTTCCTTAGTTTCTATGTACTTATCAGTAATTTGACACCCAAACTCTCCCCCGCTTGTATAAATCTCCTTTCAATACCTATGAGAACATTAGGTATATCATCAAGTTATCTTTCTGAAAAGTCTCTCCAGAGCCTTCTCAACTGCTCTCATCTAAAGGGGCCCAGGTATGGTCTTGGGTCCCCTTGTACCATCATCCTAAGTTTCCCTTTGCCTCTCTCTTGAAAGAAAAAAATTTTTGGCCGCACCTCAAGTCTTGCAGGATCTTACGTCCCCGACCAGGGACTGAACCCAGGCCAAGGGAGTGAACGCCAAATCCTAACCACTAGGGCACCAGGGAACTCCTGAGATTTCTTACTTATCCATGGGGATAAGTCAGAGGCCACAATGTGTCAACTCTTCCAGGACAAATTAAAGACTCACAGAGGGGCTTCCCTGGTGGCACAGTGGTTAAGAATCCTCCTGCCAATGCAGGGGACATGGGTTTGATCCCTGGTCTGGGAAAATCCCACATGCCGCAGAGCAACTACGCCCACGAGCCACAACTACTGAGCTCACGCACCACAACTACTGAAGCCCGCGCGCCCTAGGGCCCACGCTCCGCAACAGGAAAAGCCACTGCAGTGAGAAGCCCGTGCACTGCAATGAAGAGTAGCGCCCCTTGCCGCAACTAGAGAAAGCCTGCATGCAGCAATGAAGACCCAACACAGTCAAAAATAAGTAAATAAAGACTCACAGAGCAGGAGTTACCCAAGAAAAAACAAAAACAACGCCAACATTTAGTTAAGGGCTCCAGGTTGCTTCTGGGGGGTTATAAAAGCTGAAAAAGAAGCAATGCAACTATTTCCACAACCAGCATTTACCCAGATCAGTTACTGGAAGTATCTGCTATAACATTCTGGAAACATATCCATCTACCTTATTTGAATCATGTTAACCCAGAAACCTACAGGGATTGAAGATACAATCAGTCTGCTGATATTTTCAGAGCAAGTAAACGTGTCTTCAAGAAGCTAGAAGAGGATGCAAAAGGTAGTAGGCTAGCAGTCTGCTCCCACTACAGGGAGTAACATAGACAGGTAGACTACTATTAACTCATATGATCGTTATCAGCAGGGCCATTTGAACCTTTTAGAAATAATATCAGGAAATGAGAGACAGGCTGTGTGGGACAACAGAGAAGTTCTCTCTCTACGGTGACTATTAGATGAAACTCCAAGAGGACCAAAATTATTTTTTATATCTCCAGGTAATGGAGTGGTAATAATGCCAGGTATGGCATGGTAGTATTGTGCCATCAAAAAAGATAAGAGGGGCTTCCCTGGTGGCGCAGTGGTTGAGAGTCTGCCTGCCGATGCAGGGGACACGGGTTCGTGCCCCGGTCTGGGAGGATCCCACATGCCGTGGAGCGGCTGGGCCCGTGAGCCATGGCCGCTGAGCCTGCGCGTCCAGAGCCTGTGCTCCGCAACGGGAGAGGCCACAACAGTGAGAGGCCCGCGTACCGCAAAAAAAAAAAAAAAAAAAAAAAAAAGATGAGAGTGTGTTATGGAGCACTGAAAAACAAGATGTGTTGGGTGGAGACAAATGTAAATCAAGTTCTCTGACATTGCTGAACTGCATGTTTTGGGCAACGTAAGCCATCCATGCTCACACATCTGGTCACAGCTGGCCAGATCAGCCAGGGCAGCTTGTACATTACTCATCTTAAGACACAGGACACTTGTGCTCAAGCCATGGAAAGATATTCTCTGCAGGAGTCCTCTGGGTCTAGTTTTAGCTAAATTGATATTGTCATCAAAGTAGAGAGAGAGAGTAGAGACTAGGGTGGGGGGAGAGACAATCAGGTACAAGGTGACATCTGCCTGCTGCCCACATACAGAATTTGTTTTTTTTCAGTCTGGGCCCACTGTAGTCAGGTCCTACTGTGCATGCTGAGGGGTCAGGGTGCCTCTGACAGCTGCTTCCACCCTTGCTGAGGCTCTGACTTTGCATGGTTGCTGTGACAGCCACCCTCTTTGGCTTGAGGAACCCTCCCAGCTCTGCCTCCACTCTGTTTTTGATGTTCTTGTCCTTGTCTGCTTCCCCCAGCAGCCAGGCTCCTGGTGCTCCCACTGTGTCCCATCTACCTTGCCCCTTCTGAGGGGCTGTGCCTTTGCGCAGTACATCTGGCTCTCAAGCCACTTTGGACAAGAGGCTGCCTCCTGAGATTAGTGCGACAGTGTTTATGGAGGGCCTGGAATGCGCTGGAAACTGTGCTGAGTGCAGGAAAATAGAGGAATAAGACAAGATGCCTGATTGGGAGTTTAGTGGGACACAGACATTCAGATGGATAAACGAGACATGGTAGTGATGGGGAGGGAGACAACAGAATGAACCACTGAATGGGGGTGGCCGTGGGAAATTGTTTGGAGGAATCCCCTTTTCCCTGCCACGTGCACCACAGGGACTGAACGTGGGGAGACGAGGAGGGGTGGCAGGTCGGTTTGGGACACGTCTTTAGAGGGTGTTGAGGAAACACTCCCTTTCTCCAGCCACCATCTTGAGGCCTCCCAGCATGCCCCACCCTGGAAGTGTCAAGAATGGCACCTTCTCTAGTCTAAGCCTACCCTTAGACACCACTGGCTGGGGATAGTGTTTGCTGACCTAGCAAAACTGAAGGGTGTGGAGCCTCACTGTCCAGGGGTCATTGACATAGAAGAAGGGCAGTCTCCCTGGGTAGGCAATGGGAGGCTCTGCTATGACCAAGGGGACCTGCACACACATGTACAACGACTCACTCCCAGCACCAAAGAAAGGAATGAAAGAAGAGCCCCTGCCAACCCAAGTTCAGAGACAGTGGCAATGTCAGAATGCCTTCTTCATGCTCCGCTTTTTCCTAAAGACTCCCCCGCTAAGCCTCTGAACTTGTCCTTGCTGGGTACAAATCCCCTTCTCAATGCACACCCCTTCTCATGAAGCCCCCGTTCCCACTCAGTCACCATCCTCCTCCCCCAAACCAAAGCCACTCTGGGCTCACCCTGTTGCCTTTCCAGGTGCAAAAGAAAGCCATGAAGGTAAAAAGACCCTTTCAAGGGGGTTTGAGAAAACCTGAGAGTAAGACTCCAACAATATTAGTCTCTTGCCACAGTCTGAATAAGAAAATGAATCAAAATCAGCCAGAGCAGGACCAAGAGACCCAAGAAAAATCCACCACTCCAAGTAATGACTGGTACAGACAGTGACTGCAGAGCAAAGCCAGGGACTCCAGAACTATCTGCTGGTCTCCAATGGCCCAGCTAGCCAACCACAGAGACGGAATCTTTAACAGGGAGGGTTAAAACAAAAGTGACAGTTTGTGAAAGGCTCCTTCATCCAGGGGATGAGTGTGTGTCTCTGCAAGTTCTCTGCTGATGGGGAGGAAAGAAAGGAAGAGGCAGGTGTGTGACAAGGAATGGAGGTGGGGTCCTTCGAGGTGGAGGACCAGACTGGGTCCTTCAATGTCCAAAGTCAGCCAGACATAGGGAATAAGGACTGGGTGAGCAGTGAGCACCTGAGACAAATTCCCCCTTAACACTTTATCTCCTGTGCAAGGAGGAAAAAGGGCTCAGCACTACTGCTGGGGCTGGGGAGAGGGGGCCCAGAGGAGAGGCATGATGTGTATAGGGTGGCAGGGCACCCACCAAAAAGGCACACAAATGATTTGCTTCCAGCCATCTACCTCTTAGTGGTGTGTGTTGTAACCTACCTTATGATGTAAACAACTAAAGACCCTCCGAAGGGACAAAAACTCGCCGTACAGAAAAATCACCAACCCCAGCCTCCATAACAGTGTCTGGAGGCCACAAATCCCACATAGATTAGGACACCTTCTTGCTAAGTGACTTGGAGTCATGCAGTGGCCTATCCAGGTCAGGGCAGTGGGGATATTTCATTCCCTGTGAGGGAATAAAGGGGAACAGAGAATTTTAAAACAATAATAAATCTGAGTAAATCCAGGCTTGTTTTTATTGTCACTATGCTCCAGGATTTCTAAACAATGTCAGTAATAAACTACTCTCCCTCACCAAAAATTGTTCTTTTCTTTCCGACATTGTTTGTTTTCTTACAGAGAACATAATTTTTAAGCAGCTCTACTGAGCAATAATTGAATTACAGTAATCTGTACATATCTAAGGTGTATATTTGCCTAGTTTTGAACCTATATACACACCTGTATACACATCAACATAATCAAGATAGTGAATATATTCATCACCCACAGAAATTTCCTTGTGCATCCCCCTCCCTCCTCTCACCACACCCCAGGGTGTTAGGAGGGGTGTTTTGTGATGACTAAGCCATCCCAGGGCTACCATTGGCTGGAGCAGTGACCTGATGACCAAACAAAGCTGAAGAGTGTGGCTCCTCACTGCCTAGGAGAAGGTATATGTAGGGAGATCAGGAACCCTGGCGCAGACCACTGGGAGGCTTCGGCGTGGCTGAAGTTGCTGGCAAACCATAGGAGTTTAACACAGCTATGGACCAACCAACCATAAGTACAAAACAAACACAAGCGTGGAACCACCACCCCTAGCACAGAACAACCAACCACAGTTGGGGAACAACCAACTACAAGCACAGAACAACCAAGCACAAGCAGGGAATAGCCGACCACAAGCACTGAGGAAAGGACGGAGGGGACGACCCCTGCCAATACAAGTGCAGAGACAGTGCCAAGGTGTGGAAGAGAGCCAAGTGGGTAGAGATGCCCGCCAAAATTTCCTCTGAAACATCCATCATCTGTGCAAGAAAGTACAAGAGAGAAACCAGACCAACAGCATTTGTTACCACCAGCTGATGAAGACAGTGAATGAAAATGACAGAATCGGCCGACGCAGAACCGAGACCCCACCCTGGAGAACTCCGTCCATCCCAGTGATGCACAGCGTATAGAGTCCTGGGCACCTACCACTATCCGCTGCATCCCCAGAGGAGCCCGTGGAGAAATGGCCACCCACGCAGACACCAAATGTTACACCAGCAGGGTACCCAGATTGCAATTATTAAAATAAAATCAACAAGATATGAAAAGAAAATAAAAAGAAGAAACTCCTTCTGGGAAGTGACCTCCTGCATCCTATAAGTCTCATCTGTCTTCTGGATTACAGGCTAACGTCTAAGGACCAGTGCTGTGTCTTTTTCAACTTTGTATCCCTTCCTTGACCTAGAGCCTTGCAGGATAACATTTAAAGAGTGCTTACTGTCTGCCAGGCACTGCCACCTCATTGCTCCTCACAACACCCCTACGAGGACAGTCCTATTATCTCTACTTGAAGATAAACTGAGTCACACAGGAGTTAAGTGACTTGCCCAGGCTCACACAGTAAGTAGGGGAATCAGGATTTCGAATCCATGCAGGCCAATTCCAGAGTAAGTGCCTTTAACCACTGGGCCATGCTGCCTGCAAAACAAGCTGTCCACACATATTTACAGAACCAGACAAACGTGTGAGTGCACAGGGTTGGCAGCCTTGGGCAATCTCTTGAAACTTAGGGTCCACGTTGGGATTCAGAGGATCAAGATGGAGATGTCCAGAAATCAGAGCTCTCAGGGACTCCAGCATCGCCCAAGTAAAGATACTTCTGCTGGCCAAGTTAACTCACTTGCCTAGAAAAATGCAAACCATGCTTGATGTAAAGCCTTGACAGTGCTAAACACATCTAAAGTGCAGTTAACCACTATTTACCTCAAAACTGAAGCCATATCCTTCTTGATGCTGGTAATAGCATGCTTAACAATTTGATTATATTTAGAAATCAACCCAGCTGATGTTACAGGAAACAGAATTAATCAGTAGCACTTCACCGTGACTGAGATGATAAACAAATCCCTGCGTCTTCTAAAACTCAAAGCCACTCCATTTCTGAATCCCTTCATGGCTGTTTTCAACATTCTGATAAAATTGTGACATAGAGTCATCAAAATGTGTCAGTGGACACACATGCGCATACACACATGTATATATAAAGTTATGCCTTGTACACGGTTATTGTGAATTAGAAGGAATCTTGGGTCAAGATATGAAGGAACTGAGGCTTCCTGAGGAGCCGGGCTCCAGGTGGGTACCGAGTGGGCACTCCCAAGATGGTGTCAGATGGGCAACCCTGGGAGTGGATCCCTCATGGTCACTTTTCAGGTATTTATCAGCCATGCCATTTCACATTCTCAATTTCTCTGCCTGGTTCTATTTCCCGGAAGTAAATAATATTAAAAACAAGGATGAGAATCAACCCTGTGGGCAGAACCCATCGTCAGCACACATCACAGATGTCCTGGTTCAAGACCACCTGTCACAACTCACAGACTCCAGCTCATAGATGAGCCCCAGGAATAGCCACTCTGAACTCATCCTGTACCTTTTTCTCAGGATCCCTGCCACTCCTCTCTGTGAGGCAAGGGCACCCAGAGAGTAAGTTTTAAGGAGGTGCTCACTCTCGGGGACTGACCTTGAACTGACACAACCCTGAGGGTGAGAGCCTCTGTGAGAGGGAGCTCCTCAGAGCGGGTGCCTCCTTCAGTGTTGTGCCCTGGGCATATAGCCTCGCTGTAGTCACGGCATCTCAGTAAATGTGTGTGGAATGATACCCCTCATTTTCACAGAACCTGGGGTTCTGCGTGGTCCAGAAGCACAGGCTCTGGGTTCTGAGATTGCTCTGCTCCTGGCAAGCTGTGTGATACCGGGCTAGTTCCATAACCTTTCTGAAACTTCTGGTTTCTCATCAATAAATGAAGGTAATTCCTGTCTCCCCTGCAAGGCTGTAATAAGGATTAGCTGAGACCATGTGAGTGGTGTGCTTAGGGCAGGGCTTGGCACTCAGACAATAAAAGTGTTATCATCACTGCTCACGGTGCTGGCGACATCCTGATCCACACTGTAGGGTCAGGCAAGACATGAGCTCCAGAAGGTAACCTTCCAATGTCTTCATTAAAAACAACTTATCACCCTGAATGCAAGATCATCTTAGCTTCTTACTGTGCTGAAGTGGAACAGTATGCCCGGCATTCACCAGTGACCTGGTCTCACTGCCTAGCAACGCACTTCCTGAAAGTCTTACAGGGTCCAGAGTCCAAGTGTGCCAGAGCCACAGACAAGAAGTAGGAAGGGAACCTCAGCCCAAGCAGACTACCCAGGAAGGAAAGAAGGCACTGGAGGAGGGGGAGGGGAAGGAAAGTGGGGCTTACTTACTGCTTTCATTTTGTGGATGTTGGACCAATACTTGAAACTGCAGCCGGAGGATGCCTGGATTTTGGGCATCTTGGTCACAGCCCTGCAGAGAGAGGTTGAAGTTCCCGGCTATGTTCCCAGGCTGCTTGTCCTTCAGCTTGAACACCTCGGGGTTGGTGGTGGAGCCTGGGATGCAGTACTCGACCCGCTCCTCCTTCTTCACGCAGTTGGAGACACTGAAGTGGAGGAAGGAGACGCTCGCCCGCAGGTGCGCGGGGATGATGAACTGCCATGTCATGAGCTCGTCCTCGGGGAAGCCGTCCGGGTAGTTGGCAGACATCAGGGTGGAGGAGCCTTCACCTTCAAACACAGATTCGATGATGCACAGGCCTGTTGGGGGTGGAACCCAAACGAGAGAATAGGAGGTGATTAGACCCTGCCCTGGTCATCCATGGGTGGGGGGACAGGGGTTAGAGAAGAGGTGAAAGTGGGTCTTAGGTCCTGAGCACTGGGTCTGGATATGGCATGTTTATACTCAATTCAAGGTAGACAGTGAGAATGAGGATACATCAGTGGTGTGTGAGTATATGTTTAATAATCAACCCAGCAGGGGAAAAAAAATAAAGCCTTAATTTGTAGTGTCTGCCCACTTCCTTGGTGTAAAGACTCCCACCATAGCTGATTTCAGGCTACCAACAGGAGATGGATGAACGTGGAGTTGGAAGGAGATGGACAGCCCTCTCACCATCACATAGGATTTTCACCATACAGATCCAATGGGCATACCTAACTTCAAAGCATAAATAGTAAAATGCAGTGTATTAACTAGGAAGTAATGAGTTTTGAGTACTTATTACCTTTGTTCCTAAACTAATTTATTTAATTGTAAGTTTATATAATTTTATTTTTAGTAATGGCTCTGTTTAATACCAGCTCACAAAATTCCAGGACACTTAACAATTGGCACTCATGAGCTGCTGTGGGCCAGCTCTGGCATACAGATACAATTGTATCTGGCATACCGATACAATTCTAGAAACTGTGAAAGAGACAGAAGACGGGAAAAAGACATGAGAAACAGAGTCATTAAGGTCTGTAGAGCCAGTCCCATTTCATTTCTTGAAAACAAGCCTCACATACAAAGGACAAAAGAAAGAGTCACCACCTGGTTTGTTTAACAGAGGAGGGTGGGTTCACACCAGGACTGGCCCACATGCTTACAGAAGAGTGGGACTTCCTTTAAGGTATGCAGATGGAATCACACAATTGCCAACATCTGACCATTTCTGATGGAGAGCAAGCGTGATTTTGTAGGTTTCAACCTCAGCAAACAGAGGGGAGGGCATGGCGAGCTCACGTTTTATAGACAACTGGTTTGTGATGCTGAAGCCGGAGACTTTTCTGTTGTGGAACCACGGGAGGGCCAAGGCCATTTTCACTCCCTCTTGCATTTTGATCCGGGACACAGTGCCGTTGCTGCAGAAGGTTCCGATCCCGACCATCTTGGTGTCAACGCGGCTGCTGATGCTGTGAGTGACTCCGTCAGGGCAGCTCTCCCCCCGCCCGATCTGCCTCAGGCGAGGGAGGGAGAACTGCAGTTCTAGGCCGATGTTCTTGTTAGCTTTGACATCCCAGATGAAGGTTCTGTTGAGGGTGGGCAACACTGACATTGAGGGCTGAAGATGAACCTCTCCAAAAGGACATGGACCTGACATGCAGTCTGAAACACAGTCACAAAACAATCTGGTCACAAACGCTACTGGGCCACTCACTGCCCCTCCTCAGCCCCTGTAGTGAACTCTTTGGAGGGGGGGTTTTCTGGGGGGCCCACCCATCTCCTGGCTACATGAAAGTTGGCTGCCAATGGCTCACGGATGCATCCCTCTCTGGGGAAGTGCCTTGGCTGGAGGGAGCTGCCTTGGGGCAGAAAAGCCTGAGAGGTTTCCCTGCCCCTGACTCCCATCCCAGCAGGGAGTGTCAACCCACAGCCAATCACTGCCAACCCAGGAGTGAAAAGCCTGACATCCTTGATTCACATGACACAGCCTGGCAATTGTCACTCAAGCTCCAGATCAGCCTGCAGCTAAAACCACATCTTTGCTTGCTGTCCTCATTCTACCCTGCTTTCCTCACTTCTTCACAGGTTTCTCAGGGCACTCTCTTGATTCATGACTTAAAGACAAGAATCCTCATGTCAGGCTCTGCTTCTAGGGAACCAGACCCAAGTCACCTCCTAACTACAAGTTTCCCGTTTTTTTTTTTTTTTTTGCGGTACGCGGGCCTCTCACTGTTGTGGCCTCTCCCGTTGCGGAGCACAGGCTCCGGACACGCAGGCTCAGCGGCCATGGCTCAGGGGCCCAGCCGCTCCGCGTCATGTGGGATCCTCCAGACCGGGGCACGAACCCGCGTCCCCTGCATCAGCAGGTGGATTCTCAACCACTGCGCCACCAGGGAAGTCCTCCCCTGCTTTTTGAACGTTCGCTTTATTCCACTTTGCTTTTATGAAAGACTTGCATTGGTACTTGTTTCCGCTAACCAAAATAAATCCAAAAAGAATTTTTGCATTTATGAAAAAGGTGGAAAGCGAAAAGAGCATTCAGTGTTTGTTTTGCAGGGAGCCATTACAGAGGCAGCGGGTACCCCGCAAGTGGCACCGCCAAGCTCCTTCCCCAGGAACAACACAGCATCTCAGCATCACGCTGCTACAGCTCTGAACTCTGTACGTGAGCATTTGTGCTTTATTTCAAATTACTTTACACATCCGTTAGCAAGATGTGTCCTAAGGTAATTGCTTCTTTGACTTAACGCCATTTTGGCTTGTGAAAAATGTCATAGGAACACTCTATTTTTGGGATAGCACGGGTCGGGGAGGGGGGACCCGCACTGTTTTCCAGATTAAGCTAGTCCAGTTGGTGGATCTCTGCCCAGGCCCTACTGGAAGCCAGAGGGAGGCCCTTTGCAGTGGAGCCTGTGCTTTGGGATACATATCCTACTTCCTCTATACCGAAAGAGTCATGATTTCTCAATTTTTAGGGTGCTGCGACAAGCTCTACCTTTTAAAACTGGTTTTTCCATCAACACACTCATCAACAGACTGAGTACGCTCTGAACGTACAGCCCCTGAATGGCTGGAACCTGGAGGCGAGGTCATCTTCTTGCCTCCTGGCTTTCATGCTGGTGTTTCATTACCACTGCAGTAGAATTTTTTTTTCCCAAAGGCTAACACTTAATGACATCCTTTGACGTACTTTGTTTCCTAAGCCTTTTTAAAACAAAGGGAGAAACGTTGCTATCAGGGAGGCACTAAGAGAAAGCAGGCAGCCTAATAGTGAGGATTTTGTTGTCTCCAGCAGGGAATCTGAAAAGTGCAATGGACTTTGGCCACTGTAATAATAATCTGCAAGTCTTTACTGCTGCTCCAGTGGAGTATTTGAAACTACTGCCAACTCGAAATAGAATTATGGGAGAATTTCAGAGCTGTCTAGGACCTCTGAGGTCATCACGTCAAAACTCTAATTTTTGCAAAGCAGCCCTGGAGTCTGGGTGAGTCGTGTGGCGCTCGCAGTGCACACGCTCCTAGGACAAAAGCCCAGGCTGTGTTTGGTCGACTTCCGTTCTTGCCAATGCACTGCGTTGCTTAACCAATAAAACAAGGTTAGATAACAAGGTGACAAATGCAGCTAAAATTATATTTTGTGTGTAGGTAAGGATAGTGCCTATTTTTTGGAGCTCGTGGAAACTTCATTGTTTCTATCAAGCCATCTCTTTCATAACTTTTCAACTACACTTCCCATGTTCCCTACTGGGTTCTGTGTTCTTGTGGGATCACTTACCCCTACTAAGGCAGTGGTTCACAGCCCTGGTTCCACACTAGACTCACTTGGAGGATGTTTAAAAAATACACATGCCTGGGCCACCCAAGCGACTCTGATCTAATTCCGTACCAAGTACCGGGAGTCAAAAAGGCCCGTCTCTCAGCCATGGCTCTGCCACCAGCCATGAGACCCTGGCGGTGTCAGGTTGTGCAAGCACTTTTTAATTTGTTGCTAAGAGCTTTGTGTTCAGAATGGATACACAAGTAAGAGTAGTCAAAATGATGGGCATGCCTCCAAGTTTTCTGCTCCCCGTCCAGTGCAAAAATGTTAAATAACTAAAATGATTCCTACCCAGAGGACGGAGAAGTGTAATTTCTGAAGCGATTCACACCTCATTTTCCCCAGCACAGACTTCTACTTTCATTAGCTTTAACGGGGCCATTCAAGAAGGGATGACATTGTAAATCAGTTATACTCTAATATAAAATAAAATTTTAAAAAATAATAATTAAAAAAAAAGAAGGGATGACTGCAGAGGGGCTAAACTTTGACACTTTCAGAATGTTTATTCAGGAAAGGTTTTTAAAAACAAGAGGCAAGCAGAACACTGAACTTGATTCCAGTGTCTAGATTTATAATCTAAAATTTTTATTTTCAAAACATTTTCAAAAATTGTGAGCATGGGTTTTTATTATATGGTAAACTGTGTGTGGTCTGTGTGTGAGACTGGTCTTGTGAGGTAAGATTGTGGTACCCTTTTCCTTTTTTTAAAAAATAATGTTTATTTATTTATTTGGCTGCGCTGGGTCTTAGTTGCGGCACGTGGGATCTTTGTTGCGGCATGCGGGATCTTTTAGTTGCGGCATGCAAACTCTTAGTTGTGGCATGTGGGATCTAGTTCCCTGACCAGGGGTCAAATCCGGGCACCCTGCATTGGGAGGGTCGAGTCTTAACCACTGGACCACCAGGGAAGTCCCATTACCCTTCTCCTTTTTCAAGATGGCAGTCACTTTCTTGGCTTAATTGGTTGTAAAAGTAATGCATGCTTGTAAAAAAAATGACACTACAGAAGAACAGAAAAAAGACAATGAATGTCACCTGTTCCCCTCCCCTACTCACTATAGAAATAATATAAGGTTAGCATTTTGGTGTTTAACCCCCCAGACTTTGGGCTCCATATGATTATGTGTATTCAATAAAGTGGGATTAAACTATACAAACTATTCTACTAAAAGCTGCATTGTTTTCAATGGAACAAAATGACCTGGGGCATCTTTCCATGTCAAATACATAGATTTACTTCATTCTTTTAATAGCAACACAGTATTCCTTTGAATTCTTAAGTATATCAATAGTCTTCTCAACTCTGTAAAAGCTTCATTGAGATTTTAATTGTAATTGACTTAAACTCATAAATTAATCTGGGGGAGAAATGACACTTAAAAAATACTGAGATTTTCATCAAGTAACATGGTATATCTCTCCATTTATTTACATCTTCTCTTTGGTCTTTCAGTAAGATTGTACATTTTGCTTCATATATATTCTATGTATTTATTAAGATTAAATACTTAACTAGAACTTTTGAATAATGGTGACCAAAAGCATGCATGGTGAGAATCCTTATGTTGTTCCTTGATTTATTGGTAACACTTCTATGTCTGGCTGTTAAATATATTTGCTATCAGTTTTTTTTTCCTGGCCGCACCGCAAGGCATGCAGAACTTTCCCCACCAGGGATCGAACCCATGCCCCCTGCAGTGGAAGCATGGAGTCTTTTTTTTTTTTTTTAAATTTATTTAATTTATTTATTTTTGGCTGCGCTGGGTCTTCGTTGTGTGCGGGCTTTCTCTGGTTGTGGCGAGCAGGGGCTACTCTTTGTCGCGGTATGCAGGCTTCTCATTGCAGTGGCTTCTCTTGTTGCGGAGCATGGGCTCTAGGTGCACGGGCTTCAGTAGTTGCGGCTCACGGGCTTTAGAGCGCAGGCTCAGTAGCTCTGTGGCATATGGGATCTTCCCAGACCAGGGCTCGAACCCGTGTCCCTGCATTGGCAGGCGGATTCTTAACCACTGTGCCACCAGGGAAGTCCCTGTTATCAGTTTTTGATAGATACAATTTATTGGATTAAGAAAACATCCCTCTATTTCTGGTTTACTAAGAGCATTTTATTAAAAACATTTAAGACCATCTATTAAGATGATCAAATGCAGTTTCTTCCCTTTCACCTAATCACACAGAGCAGTACGTTAAACTTCCATCTTCCAATAAGCTCTCCTGCTCTTGTGTTCGTCTTTTAATGCAAGTTTTGGGGTTTGATGTATTTATATTTTACTTAGGATTTTTTTGGCATGTATGTATATTCATAAGAGATTGGTCTGTGGTCTTCTTTTTTATGTGGTGGAAGATTTTGACATCAGGGTGGTAAGAGCCTTATAAAATGAACTGTGAACCTTTACCTCTTTCAGTGCTCTAGACTAGGGTTTGGCAAATAGCCAAATCAAGCCAAACACCTGTTCTTGTAAATGAATGTGGGATATTCATTGCCCATTTGTTTACCTATTGTCTACGGTTGATTTTGTGCTGTAATGGCAGAGCTGAGGAGTTGTGACAGAGACCATCTGGCACATAATGCCTAAGATATTTACTCTCTGGTCTTTTACAGAAAAGGTTTGTCAACCTACCTCTCAAATGGTTTAAATATCATAGAAATTATCTGCTACTTGGAGTTTTATAGGACTACTCTATGAAACCATCTCTAACTAACCCAAACCCTGTTCTCCTTCACACTGGACAATTTTTCCAATCTCCTCCTTGGTTATTTACTTATTCAGGTTTCCTCCCTTTCTTTGAGTCAATCTGGCTCATTAAATTTTCCCTGGAAATCATCCTGTCATTCAGATTTTCACATTTATTATCATAGTCTCTTACAATTTTAGCAATCTGCTTTGTATATGTCATTAAACCCACATTTATACATTCAATGCTGTATATCTGTAATTTCTCTTTATTTTTTCCAGGAGACTAGTCAGAGTTTGTTTATTTAATTGGTCTTTACACAGAACCAGGTCTTGGTTTTAGTTATCAAACACAGTTTTTAAAACTGTTTTTGTTTTGTTTTGTTTTGTTTTGTTTTGTTTTTTGCGGTATATGCGGGCCTCTCACTGTTGTAGCCTCTCCCATTGTAGAGCACAGGCTCCGGAGGCGCAGGCTCAGCGGCCATGGCTCACGGGCCCAGCCGCTCCGCGGCATGTGGGATCTTCCCAGACCAGGGCACGAACCTGTGTCCCCTGCATCGGCAGGTGGACTCTCAACCACTGCGCCACCAGGGAAGCCCTAAAACTGGTTTTAAGTACTTTAATTTCTCCTTTTATTTTTATGAATTCCTTCTTCTTAAGGTTTATTTTATCCTTTTTCTTCTCCCATGATCTATTGCCAATTCATTTATTTTCAGTTAAAGGTGAAGAAGTTTTCTGAGCATGGCTTTGATTAGATCAAAATAGTGTCCTCACTGTTACTGATATATCTGTTAGTTCCTAGGTGGCATGCCACCTTAAAATGATTGGGAAAGTATACCTTTAATTCTTTCTGCCTGATTATTGTGTCTTATGTCAATCTTCTATCTCAAATTATGATTAACAATACCAGCTATCTGTAGTTTGTTGAATTCTGGTGTGTCATGCACTCTCAATCCATAATTTTATTTCTTCCTCAAAACACCCCTATCGGTTGGTACAATGATTCTTATATTACAGACCAGAAAACTAAATCACAGAGCAGTTAAGTAACTCATATGAAGCCATGCAATCAGGCCACATGATCAGTAGCCCTGGCACTTGAAGTCAAACCCAGCTCCCTCAGCCTGCAAAGCTGCTGTTTTTTCCCATTGTGCCTTGTGGACCCATTTCCCCACTCTTATCTTCTCAACCTTCCAATTCTTCTGTCCTCCAACTCCCTTGACTTTTGCTCCTGCTCAGCCAGATGTTTTTAGCACATCAGGCAGAGCATCACCTGAGAATCCGTAGCTCTGTTACAAAACAGTGTGGCATAGTGGTTACAGGCAAAGACTCTGGATCCAGAATACTTGGGCTCCCATCTTGCTGCTACACACCAGCTGTGCCATCTTAGGCAAGTTACTTTCTTTGAGAACTTCTCCTAGGGCTGCTCTGAGGATTAAAAAACTGAAACCATGTAAAGCACTTAGAACTGTGAATGGCCACATAAAAGCTAAAGAGAGTGCGGAGTTTCAGAACAGATCTCACCTCCCTAGCAGTAGAGGCTGGCTTAGCGTGTAAAAGAGAGGCAGGGAGGCCAAACAGTCCATGAGTGCATACTTACCAATATTCTTCTGGATCTCGATAACAAAGTGATTCTCTGGATCCTGGCAGCTAAAGGAAAAGACTGCTGTCTCTCCGGCTTTGATGGACAATGGGGTTACCTGTGTTTTAGAAATGATCTGACATAGGTTCGCTGGCAGAGTTGGGGCCCCAGGCTTTATGAGGACTGTAATGTTGCTTCCATGTGGCAGAGCAATCTTGTAAGTTTCTGAAGGAAGGAAGAAAAATGGAGTGAACAGGATGATTTAGGGTTGCCAACCTGCTGCCGTCCCCTCAGTTGGTCCAGGAGGATGACCTCCTTGACCCCTTTGTTCCTTCCCCCAGGTCTGAGAAGTGGGATGATGCAAAATGAAAGTATTATCCTCACCTGTGGGCAAGAACCCAGCCACTGAGGGCTGGGCATTGACACACATCTCTTATTTGGCTGATTAATTTTTCTAAAAATTAAAAACACTACACCACATCCTAGGTGTCTGGAGAGGTATGTTTTCAGATACCCATCTGTGCAATATTAAATAGAGAGAAACTGCCACATCTCTTCACAATATGACTGTAGGTGAAAGTCCACACACAGAAACCATCTTTCTGTAGAGAGACATGCTTATCTGTAAAGAGCTGCTGTCCCCTGCCCAGGCCACTTCATATGCCCTGTTCACACATACATGCAGTAGTGGAGGCCGGGAAAACTTGCAGAAATTAGATACAAACATATTGTGTCAATGAACGTGGAAAGTTAAAGCCAAACAATGCTAATACCTCAGACTGGGGCTCAGCAAAATTATTTGAACAAACATTATCAAGCAAGAGAGATGGAGGTTGGTTACTAAACAGAGGGGTGGGTGCACACCAGTCGGGATGGGGCCCTGATTCACAAACAAGCCCAATCTCCTTCCCATTCCTTTTGCTTTATGGATTTTTAGATCCTCTCAGACCAAAAGGAAGAGCTACTTTTCCTCTAAGTAGCCACTGTCCCTTCCCTGACTTGGGTTCTGATTGTGGTCTCTGGGTGGCTGATGGGCTGGGAGCAGAGGATGGGAGGCCAGTTGTCTGGCGGAGGGAACCATGGGGCTCACAGAGAGGGGCTGGCGTCGGTGCCTCTGTCCCACCGTGTTCTGCACCAACAGCTGGTCGGCACCTGTTATGGCGCCTTGTACATGGAGGTGCTTGGTAATTGTTTAGCCCGTAAATAGCAATTTAACCAAAAGCTTTACTTTTTCCCTTCCTTTAAAAAATTTTTAGAATCAAGTTTATTGATATAATTTACATACATTATAAAAGGACCTACTTAAGAGTTTTGACAAATGTGTGTGCACATGTACACCACCACAATCAAGATATAAAGATATCCATTACCCCCAAAAGTTCCCTCAGCGCCCTTTGCAGTCGAGCTCCACTCCTGGCCCCAGAAAACTATAAATTAGCTTTGCCTGACTTAGACCTTCCTGCAAAACGGTGTGCTTACTTACTCCCTCTCATACCTGGCTGCTTCTGCTCAGCGTGTTTGAGAGTCAACTGCATGGATCAGCAGTTTGCTCCCTTTTATTGCTGAGTAGTATTCCATTGTCTGGAAAGACTGCAATTTATTTATCCAGGCACCTGTTCAGTGACATTTGAGTTCTTTCCAGTTTTTGACCAACCTCGTGCTTTCATTTTACCAGAACTACTAGCCTGCTCGAGAGCTGTACTCACTTCTCCTCCCACTCAGTGCATGGGCGTGCCTGTGTTCCCACAGCCTAGCTGCTGTGTGCGATCAAACGTTTGGATTTTTGTCAACCTCCTCTTGTACCCCTCTTCCCCACCATTCACTCTGCACCAGAGCGGCCAGCCAGCAGCTCTTTATATAGGGTGGAAATTGATCTCTCAACCTGTGATAATGAAATGCAAAAATTTCCTCCGGGTCATGAGGGAAGAACTTTACCCTCTTTGGGCCTCTGTTCCCTCATTTGTAAAATGAGGGGATTGGGCTAGAAAAGCTCTACCTTCCCTGCCAACTCATCTATCATCAGTATCCGAGGAAATAAGAAGCGATTTTGCAAATGTAAGCATTCTCAACTACGGCCCAGCAGTGACACATCTCTCAGAGCACAGGGGCACCAGCACAGCTGGCTTCGTGACTTTGTTTTCAAGAGGGCTCAGGTTTGCATTTTTGGAGCAAGACTTCTTATTTCTCTAACCTCAGCTTGTACCCCTCTCCACCTTGGTCACTGTGCTCGGGCCATCTTTGCCTTCTTTCTTGAACATACCAACCTCAGGGCCTTTGCATGTACTGGTCCTGATTTCTAAAATGCTCTTTCTCTAGCAATAGCTGGCTCCTTTTTGTTATTTGGGTCTCAGCTCAAAGATCACCTCCTCAGAGCAGTCTTCCCCGACCAGCTACCCAAAATGCTCACCCCACCCCTACCCCAGCCATCCTGTACCTGCTTTCCCTTCATCCCTGCTCTCTTCTCTGAGAGGACCCGTGTTATTTGTTCCCACCTCCCAGTATCAGAATGCGAGTTGCTGCCTACAGGAAGGCAGCAGGAATTTGCCTGTCTTTTTCAGTGGTAGTCTCAGGACCCAAACAGTGCCTGGTGCCCACATGGAAGCAGAACTGATGACCCTCCCAAGAGCACCATACAAAATCTCCACATTCTTGTTTTTGCCGCATTAGTTTCTCATAGACTTACTACCATTCCTGTGTTTCAGTTTGGGCTATAAATCTTGGTGGGAACCAGGGACTCTGAGCTTTTTAATTAATAGCCTCAGAGAAAGAAAACATCCTCTGAGGCAGAAGTTTCTTTACTTGAATGCTTCATCTTCAAGCAGCATGGTCACTAAGAATCTTCTGAGAAAGATCGGAAGGCCCAGGGGTTCTTTTAAGATACCAGATTAAAAATGAGTCCAGATGCATGTTCAGAAACCCAGTTGTCAGATGTATATCTGAGCTGATTATGTCAACCCTTGCGTTCTCTTTCTGTAATCATAAAAAAGGTCTTACCATGTTATCTGTAAAAAATTATTGGGGTACCGGGTCTTTGAAGGCTCGGCACGCTCTCCCGTGGCCTCCAACCCTGGGTCTCCAGGGGGGCTAATTCACTGTCAAGTGAAGCTGTAATCCATCTTGGGGTTGCAGCCTGGCTGGCTAGGTTACCAATTTATTTGTCATTTCTCCTCTTTGGCAAAAATATTTTAAAGTTCCTGATTCTACAATTATGATTACTGTTACTTTATTTTTGGCTGCACCTCATGGCTTGCAGGATCTTCGTTCCCTGACCAGGGATTGAACCCGGGCCCCCTGCAGTGGAAGCGCAGGGTCCTAACCACTGGACCACCAGGGAAGTCCGGATTACTGTTATTTTTTTTTAACATCTTTATTGGAGTATAATTGCTTTACAATGGTATGTTAGTTTCTGCTTTATAACAAAATGAATCAGTTATACATATACATATGTTCCCATATCTCTTCCCTCTTGCGTCTCCCTCCCTCCCACCCTCCTTATCCCACCCCTCTAGGTGGTCACAAAGCACCGAGCTTATCTCCCTGTGCTATGCGGCTGCTTCCCACTAGCTATCTATTTTACGTTTGGTAGTGTTTATATTACTGTTATTTTAATTGAGCGTTAGACCCTAAACAGATCAGCGGTTCCCTAAGGATGGAGGTGGGGGGAGGGGATGGAATACAAAGGGGCAGAGGAGACTTTGTAGGATGAGAAAACCATTCTGTATCTTGACCATGGTGGTGATTATAGGTTGTACACAAATGCCACAATTCAGCAAAACTGCGCACTTAAAATTGGTGAAGTTTATTATGTTTAAGTTACACCTTAATAAATAAAAAAGAAGGGAAAAAAACTTGTGCTAGAAAGATTGTATTTCTACACAACGTGGCACTTAATAAATGAAAAAAGGAATAATCATGACCACAGTTAAAATATGGTTTAATAATATTTTGAGGTGGGCCTAGTTCCCAAGGTATGTGTAATAATTTCAAATAGCTGTAAATTAGATTTTGAGAAGAAAAGGCTGATCTTACTAAAATTTCTCCATTCAGTTCTTCTCTCCTGTTATCAGCCAGGTCAGTATCCCAAATAATTCTGCATATATGACAATCTATTCCATTATCAATGACAGCCAAAGAAAAATGTACAATCTTTTTTAAAAATTCATTTTTTTTCTTTTAGAATCTGAAATCTTCTATTCATTCAAACATTTTCCGGGTTCATATTATGTTCCAGGGATCATCCAGGGTGCAAAAGATTTAATGTCAAAAAAAGCCCTGGAGTTCCTGACCCCTGGGAGTTAGTAGTCCAGACTAGTGGTTTCTAAGTGGTCTGTGGAGGGCTTTAAAAATGATGAAGTTCTAAGTTACAGTAGGCCCAACATGGGACCTGGGAATCTGTATCGGAACCACTTTTTTTTTCCCCTCTATGGTGGGAGGTAGGGATTCCTTTTGTCTATTTTTTTCCAGATGGAAAACCAATCGTCCCAACTCTAATGATTGAATATGCCAATTCTTCCTTCATGAATTGTTAATGCTACTTCTGTTGTTTATATTTTTTATTTGGGGTCTAAATAACCCAGATTTTCATCCAAACTCCTTTTGGAAACAAAGCAGATGAAGCCTTGTAGGGTTAAATGACTCACGTGGGGGTGGACTTTTAACATTTTACCATGTTTCTTTGCTCTGACTTTGAGATGACCAACCCAGTATGTTCTACGATCAGGCCACAGTTCATATCTCTCCTTCAGTGCCTCATACCAGAGAATGCCCACCTGGTTCAGAGCCCAGGGAACACTAAAGGGCTTATCCACCTTTGCAGCAGGAGACCATTTATATTACATGCTGTTTCCTAGGGTCACAGCCAAGGCTACATCATCCATTGGACTTTCATTTTCAACTATCCCTCCTCATTCTCAATGATAAATACACCAGCTGGAGGGGGACAGCCAGAATGAGAAGATAATGATTCAACCACGTATACACTTGAAATCTGGACCCTCCTTACCGAGCCCCCACTAGAGGCACTTATTCTACTGTAATGAAAGTAGCAGAGAGACCCCCCCCACTGCTTGAGTAAAATCACTTATAACTTATTTATCACAAATGCTTAGAGTTTGAGAACGACATCTTGGTTGCACATTTTTCCCCTCTTCCCCACTCACCACCATTAATCATCCCTTGAAACTGAAAATTCCAACACTGTAGAATAAATCTTAGCCTCCTGCCACCCCACCCCTACCCCCCAGTCGGGCTGGCACATCTGAGTGCTTGATAAATGTACTGTAGTTTAAAGAAAATGGATGGGCGTTTTCTTCTTCAGCATCTCTTTCTTTTGTTTCCTTAGGAACTTGGTATTTCATTGGTCTGGTGTTTTGGAAGACCTATTACCCAAGTTCCCAGAAACCCAAAGCTCCAGATTCTGGCGTGATTTTGAGATCTCACAGGCTGAAAGAAATCCAAGGTGACCCTCACATTAGCAGCACATGGGCTGTCGGGCTGGAGGGCTTACAGGCACCACACGTGGGCACATGAGTCACAGCTCTCATCTTCAGCTCTCCTGCCTTCCGACCTCTCTTTATTAGGACGCCTCGGTTAGTTTCTGCTGGTGTTTCTGCCTCACCAGCGGCTTCTCGGGCGGGAATTTCCAATTGTTTTGATCACCATTCATTATTCGCATATCACAGGATATTGTACAAACGCCCTGTTATTCCTTTTCCCCACCATCCTATGTCTTTGTAAGGGAAGTAAATGCAAGGAAGGGGATTCACCAGGAAGTTATCTGTTCCCAGATGTGTCCAATACAGGTTAAAAGACTGACAAATGTAATTTACGGTTTCTTAGACGGGTCAGAACCTGCTGCCTCAAAGCTGGGTGTGGTTTCCTGGGACACTCTGCCCTCATCCACTCTCTCTGCCCAACGAAGATGAGCAGAATAGCTCCCAGCCAGGGACTGGACACAGCCTGGGCACCAGGAAATACATATGAAGACCCATGGGACGAATTCCCAGGATGTCGAGGACTCAGACTCAGCAACAAAGCAGTACGATTGTGAATCAGCGTGGCTGATCAGTCACAGTCTGCGTGGGAGTCAGATTCCAAAGCAAGCCCATAAGGAGATAATCACTTTCAGGGAAATAGCCCTGTCCTCTCTCAGGAAGACGTCACACTGCAGACCCACATCGCTCTCTCAAGGAGTCCATGGGGCTGTGGCTGGTGTCTGCTCCCCCACGGAGCAGATCCTTGCTTCTCAGACTGAGCACCAGATAAAGCACTGATTTGATTTTAGGGACCAGGTTTGCAAAATCCAATTTGTTAAATTGTGGATGCACATATCATGAGAGCTGGAGGAAGGGACACCAGCAGAAGGGCCGGCGATTCACCCTTCCACCCTGCATCCACCCCGTGGGGACACTCACACCATTTGCATGATTTCTCCCGCCTACTCCCTGCAGGAGGCAATTGCGGAATTCACAGAAGTTGAATGTACGTTTGCCTGTCTGTCTACTCCGTCAGACCCCATCAGTTAGTCAGCAATTTGAGGGCACCAAGAAAGGTCAAGGTACTCTGAAGATGCTGAGGTCAGCCATTAACTGTCTGGGGGTGGTCAAGGAAGATTTCACGGAGGAAACTTAAGATGGGTCTAGAAAAATGAATAAGGAGTTTGCCTATAGAGAAACAGGTGTCGGAAGGATAGGTAGAGAGAACGGCAGCGGCAAAGTCACAGGTGTGAAGACGACAGCTTCCTTATAGCCACTCCAGGGAGTTTGGTTTGGCCAGAGGGCAAGGAAATGTGGATAGAGGAGGCTGGAGACAGGGGAAGGGGCCAGGCCAGGAAGGGGCTTGGTTGCTGCCATGGAGTTTGGGCTTCACCCAGTGGGACCAGCATACCTTAGCAGCTTTGTGTAGTGGTGAAGAGCTTAGAGTCTAGAATCTGGCTGCCTGGGATCAATTCCTGGCTTGGTACCACTTACCAGCTGTGTCCTGTTGGGCATATTCCTTAGCTTCTCTGTGCCTTACTTTCCTTACCTGCAAACGGGGGTAATAATGGAATTCTCGTAAGGACTAAGTGAGTTAGTACCTATGAAGTGCTTAGAACGCTGCCAGGTAGTCAATCGATGTTAGCTGTTATTGTTGATATTAGTAATGATAGAGAGCACATTACAACTACTGCTACTGGGGCAGTACTGCTGGGGCGCTGTTGAAGGGTGTTAAGTCGGGAAACAACTGTAGCAGCAGCTAGGCTCTCAATCTAAAGCCCAGAGTCCTGGCTGGCTGGGCTGGACTCAGCGCGAGGCAGGTAAGGTGCCTAGGGGCAAACTTCATCACACTCAGGATTATGCAAGTGTGAGTGCTTCCTTAAATTTTCCACACCTCCCCTGCCCTGGCCTGGCCCTGCCCACCGACTGTTAAGGTCCTTCTACATGTGCTGACTCATGTGACTCCAGCATGCCTTTGAGGCTCAGAGAAGTGACCTCAAGTCCCTATTTGCTGAGCTCAGGAGGCAGCTGGGAGATTCTGGTTTGACCTCAGCACACTTGCCCTCCCCACCCCCCAGGGTACCACACTGAGCTGCCCTCCCGTAAGTTGCCAAAGCTGGTGGAATCAACCAGCAGAAGGGGAGGAAGTGCTGCCATTGTTATGAAGTACTTGGAGCTGTTGGCTGACACGGAGGGCCTGAGCATCAGCACCAACATAACCCATCTGAATGGGGCCTGCTGTGACGAGGGGGTGCCGGACTCTCACACTACCAAAGTCATAGTGTCATTAATCCAGTGGACCTGGGGCAGCAAGGCCTGCAGGCTGTGGAGGAATAAATGTGTAGACACGCTAAATCTCTTTGATCAGGTCTGTTTACAGACTGGTAAACTGAGGGGAAAGTCTCACCAATGGCAGGAAGACCAGCCTTCTGCCTGCCTGGAAATAGTTAATTTCCCACATTCACATTGAAAAGAACCACAAGGCAAGTTGCTGTTTCAGAAACCAATCTCCCTTTCTTGGATGAGAAGCCTTTGGAGTCTAGATACCAGGCCAGTCTTAATAATAACACTGAGTACTTAGTATGTGCAGGGTCCGTGCTTGCACTTGATAAGAATTTATAAATGCCCACAGCCACCCCACAGAGCAGGTTCTAATGTTAATCCACATTTTAAAGATGACGAAACCGAGGCTCAGAGAGGTCAAGTAACTTGCTCAGGCATGTATGATTAGTAAGAGGCAGGGCCAGATTTGTGCCCGAGCAGTCTGACACTGGAGACCAGCACATGAAAAATGGCTCGTCAGCAGAGCCGGCCCTGCCCAGGGAAGTCCACACATGGCCAGGAGCCTTGTGATGAGACTGGCCTATTATCATCAACAGTCACTCGAAAAGGAATAAAACATTTCCCAGCTGCTGGCTCTCTAGGGAATCTCCAGGATATCAAAAGGGAAAGGTATTTGTTTAAAATGCACTTTGTTTAAATAGGTGCTTCGTTTAAAAATAATTTGAAAATGTGGTTTGAATTTAAACTGAAGATTTAAAGTTCCCCGGAATTCAAAATGTTTGGGGCCTGGTTTTTCTTTTGTGTGATTTTTTTTGGCAGCATCTCTAGGCAAGGACCTGAGAAAGGGAACCTGGCGTGTTTGGCCGTCGATGGCTCTGTAGCTTTGTGAGCCTTGCCTGGGGACTGTGGGCATGGGAGGCAAGTGGCCAAGTTGGTGGCAGAAGGAAAGCAGCCATAATTCTGGAACAAAGCACTGGGTATAAAGGGCTAGTGCCAGGTCTTGGAAGGAAAGCATCCCCCAGAAGCCCCTGCCCGAGGGGCTCACTTCTCAAGGCCACTGTCAGTGAGATTCATGGGCGAAATCACACCTATGTTTAGGAGAATTCCCCAAACCCCATCTCCTGAATTTTCTTCCCCTTTACTTGGGCTGCAAGAATCCCAACCCAGACCTCTGGTTGGCTTGGCAGGAAATACCTCCTCCTGGAAAGAGACTCCCACCTGTCCTTCCAGGTATCTGAGCTGTAAAGCTGCTCGTTCATTGGTTTGGAGATCAGGCAGGACCTGATTGAGAAGGCACACCAATGCTCCCCCATAACCCTGTCCCCCTCCCCACTCCACCCACCTTACTCCCCTGGCTGGCTTGGGAAAAGCAGCCTCTTGTGGTAGCAGGGCAAATCTTTTTTCATTCTCTTTCTCAGAAGTAAAGGGAAGTGGGCTGATGGCTGCCCACACAGCATCCCCACAGAGAAGTTGAGTGTGGGGGCTAGGCCAAGCTGGGGGAATTCTTCAGGCTATTGCTGGAAGTATGGAGGAACAGGAGGTGACAGGACGGCGGATCATCCCATGCCCCAGCCCCAAACAGCATGTGCACCTCCCAAGTGAAGAACTAGCCTGCCATTCCAACACAAGAGCTTCATAGGCTCTTTAAAGGACAGGGCCACATTTTAAGCCCATACACTAAAAACACTGCAACAGTCAGTTAACACACCAGAAAGGATTGAACATCGACTACAGTTATAAATAAAGTGCCTGGGGGTGACCAAGTGCAACCTTGCATCAGGGTGAACTGGGACCCAGGCCTGCACTGGTGGGGCAGGGGTCAGGGCAGGGAAGAAGGCGCAGGAGGAGGACCAGGGCACGCACAACGGAAGCGGAAGGCCCGAAGACAACTTGGTGCTGCGATTGCAATGAAGGCTGACTTGGGCCACATGACTCAAGGTAATGGTGAGCTGCTCTCCAGGCCGGGTGCCAGCATACAGAGATGCACAAGGCTGGGCCCAGCTTCGGGGAGTCACACCCACGGACTTCAGAAGTCAAAGGACATCATGTTCTCACCCCTTCAGTGAGAGACCCATGGTTCCCTTTAAAATAGCTTACTATTTCCATAGCTCTGAGAACAATCATAGAGGACAATAAAGTTCAAAGAGCAATTTTAAATAAAAGGAACCATGGGCATTCTTAGTCAATCTGACTTGTTGGAATAGTTTATCAAAACAGGGACCGTTGTGTCCATCCATTCACTCCCTACTCTTAATTCCCAAACTCCCTAGGAAAGAAATTTATATGCAATGATGCAAGTTAATTTTCTAAAGTAACTGAATGATTCTCCAAAGTGGACACTAGCGATCAACTGTCTGCAGGGCTTGTGTTTTGAATTACTTTTTAAAGTGGTGATGGGTTTGCAGGGAGCCATCCAAACCTTCTGTTGTATCTTTCCCTTTTATGATCAAAGACACATGCCATATTGGAGATGTATGTTAGAGATGCATAACGAGGTCATGGGCCCTGTCTGGGCCACAATCTGGAGCAAATGAACACATCTATGTATAAACCCCTCTGGGACTGTGGCCATTTTAAGGCTTCTTGCCACGATAAGACCCGGACTTTAACATTTCACTCCACATGGAATGGAATTGTACTGGGTGGAGGGATGATTTCAAAGAGGCTCACAGAAGTAGAGAAATCTGCATAATAAGAGACTTTGCATGTGGGAATTGCAGAATTAAACAACAAATATAACTGAGTTTATGACCACTGCAAATAAGTCAGGATGATATGCTAAATTGCCACAGGGCCAGTGTAAATCACATTAACATTTTATGAAATGTTAAAAAGATTCATTTTGCCAGACCTTGAAGTGTGAGTCATGATGAACTTGAAAGTCACTGAGGATCACAAGGACAGATGGGGAAGAACCAAAGGAGCAAAGTTAAAAAACCCATCTGTATGTGTGCTCAGGGACACGAACAGAATGAGGGCTCTTCCCCTTCTCCGTCTGCCAGAAGTTCAGAAGTTACTGAAGTTCCCATTTCTTTAGTGTTCCCTGAGTCCTTTGCCAATGGTCTCTCCTTGCCATCAGAGATTAGCTGTTCAAGTTTCTCTGATAAAAAGCTAGCAGGGAGATGGTTAAATAAGAATCTATACTCATCCGGCCTAACTGCTTCTTCTTTTTTTTTTTTTTTATAGATTTATTTAATTTATTTATTTATTTTTGGCTGCGTTGGGTCTTCCGTTGCTGTGCGTGGGCTTTCTCTAGTTGCACGAGCAGGGGCTGCTCTTTGTTGCGGTGCGGAGGGCTTCTCATTGCGGTGGCTTCTTTTGTTGTGGAGCACAAGCTCTAGGCACACAGGCTTCAGTAGTTGTGGCACACGGGCTTCAGTAGTTGGGGCACACAGGCTTAGTTGCTCCGTGGCATGTGGGATCCTCCCGGACCAGGGCTCGAACCCATGTCCCCTGCATTGGCAGGTGGATTCTTAACCACTGCGCCACCAGGGAAGCCCTAGGTCTAACTGCTTCTTGACTGCAGAGACCCAACCTCCTGATCACTTAGGGGGACAGGACTGGGGAGTGTGGGCCAGCCCTATCCCAGGGGCCAGGGCTGCAGTCAACTGGGAATACATCCTTCTGTTTAAACCTCTTGTTTTAGGGAGTAGGGGTTAGTACCTTTTGTTGTTGTTATCTCCAGCAATCTTTTAATATTTTTATTTAAATTTTTTTCTTCCAGTTTTATTGAGATATAATTGACATACAGCATTGTAAGTTTAAGGTGTACAATGTAATGATTTGACTTACATGCGTCATGAAATGATCACCATGATAAGTCTAGTTACCATTGTTTCCAGCAACCTTAAAGACAGGGGTGGGGGTGGGGGTGATCCATCCACATAGCCTGACTTGGAGAGTAAGTCTTTGAATGAAGCTCTCTCAAACGACCATGGGCCAGTCAGTACAGTGATTCCTCCAGCAAACCACATAACCCCATGGTAAAACAGGTCAGCAAAGGAAGCCTGCACACTCTAGGAGATATCTGGGGCCAGAAAGACACATGCTTTCTTCATCCAGAGAGGTCAGGACAGCCCCCAGGAGGTGTCATGTCAATGAGGAGGGCCATTATGGAAGGTACTATGTCAACAAGGACAGTCGTTATGGAAGGTGTATGTCCACGAGGATTGCTGTTACAGCAGGTATTAACATGGGAGGCGTTAAATCAGTAAGAATGGACATTATAGGTGTTCAGCCATCACGGACGAAATTATATCAACAAGGATGATCATTATGGAGGGTGTTACATCAACTAAGATGGCCGCTATTGGCACCTGGACAGTGCCAGTGGTGGCACTAGCTAATGATCTTAAGATAATTATGCCATAAATTCAGGGAGGTTGAAAAACTGAGTTGAAGGACCGAGAATGCTGAGCTAGGGGTTTTGAGGAGGCACATTGTGTCTGCAGGTGGAAGAAAAAGTAGATGGTTACTCCTGAAAGGGAGAGAGGCTGTGGTTCAGAGCACTTTCCCTTTCATGACCCGTATTCCTTCCTCACAGCAGGAGTTGGTCCTGCTGCTAAGTGCTATTGCCAAGGAAGGAAGAGGAGGATGGGAACAAAGCTCAGTTAGAAAATCCCAGAGTAATGAGGCATTTAATCATCATTCAAACTACATTCTGCTTCGCGCCTATGGCTGGTCTCCAGTCATGAATCATAAATTGAAGGATTGCTCTTCATCACATTTTTCCAGATAGAGGATCACTTTGCAAGCTGTCTTTTCAGAGATGGTGGGAGAACACTTTTATTTTATTTATTTATTTATTTTACTGGGGTATAGTTGTTTCACAGTGTTGTGTTAGATTCTACTGTACAGCGAAGTGGAGTTCCCCGTGCTATACAGCAGGTTCTTATTAGTTATTTATTTTATACATATTAGTGTATATATGTCAGTCCCAATCCCCCAATTCATCCCAGCCCTTGGTGTCCGTACATTTGTTCTCTACATCTGTGTCTCTATTTCTGCATTGCAAACCAGTTCATTTCTATCATTTTTCTAGATTCTACATACATGCGTTAATATACAATATTTGCTTTTCTCTTTCTGGATTACTTCACTCTGTATGACAGTCTCTAGGTCCATCCACATCTCTACAAATGACCCAACACTTTTAAAATATCAAAACAACACCATGGGATTACTGGTGATGAATGACACAGCCGTACTTCTGTTCCAGGGCCTATCTTAGGGTTTTGCTATGATGTTCCACAGACCTCAGACACCAGAACACCTGTCCTCCTCCTTCTCTTTTCCTGCCTGTGGAAGGTATTCTCCATCCTCAACCTTTATTGCAGTTCTCATACATACATCTTTTGCTGTACTTACCACACTGCATATTGTCTCAAACTCAAATGCTTTCAGGGCCTAGGCAGGTAATATAAATGAGAAAAGCCAACATAGTGAGGAGGGTCTTTATTGAATCAGAGGGTACATGCTCTACTAAATATATTGTAATTCAGCTTTTTTCAAAACACATCAAACAGAACTGGGCCAAGGCCCTCAGGCCACCCATTTGTAGCTCCTGGTTTACATGTTTGAATCCCTTCTGGGTGGTGAGCCCCCACAGAGCAAGGGACTAGGGTTTTCTACCTCTCAATGTCCAGCATCCAGCACAAGGGGCCTCCAACATCTGGGGAATGAATGGAATCTGTTACCAAATAACCCAAGACTAGGCTAGATCTTTTCAAGACAGTCTAGGCAAAAATCAGATTCTCTAGGCCTGCTCAGTGCTAGGCCCTAACAGTGGATAGCGGGGGGTGGGAAATGCAGCAAATTGTTTTTCAAGAAAAGCTGCTCCAGGTGGAGAAGGCAGTTTTGGTCATTAGTTCCTTGATTCCCAGTGACTTAATATTTCTACTCCATCCCTTCTATACACCAAATTCTTGCAGGAAGCATCTGTAGACTTTTTTGAAGACAGAATCATTGCTATACCCATAGCTGGCTTTAAATTTTGTTTTTAAATTTAAAACTATTTTTAAGACAAAACTGTGGTGATAGAAGGCAATTCAATGGTTTCCAGGGGCCAAAGGGCAGGGCCTCTGCCTGCAAAGGGGTCTGGAGGAACTTTGCAGGGTGATTGAAACGTTGTACCACCTGACAGCACTCATCAAACAGTGCAGTTGAGTGGTGAATTTTATGGTATGTACATTATATTTCAATAAAGTTGAAAAATATATTTTACTTTTAGATAAAAAATACATGAAGCACAAAGTAAAATATGCAAGCATATCTCTATAAGGCACCCCTATGTTATTTCATTTCACTTTGCCAAAGGGTGGCATACCATCCTCACTGTTCTGAATCTTGTGTTTTCCCCTCAAGAATATATTTGGGGGGGTTATGCCATGTCTGTACACCGAGAGCCACCCCATTCTTTTAAATGGCTGTGTAGCATTCCACTGTTTGGATGTACCATCGTTAATTTAACCAGTCTTCTAATCATGGACATTTGGCTTGTTTCCAGTCTCCAGTTACCAGGGAAAGGAGAAGAAGATGCTTATCTGGAGTTTCAAGGTGCCAGTGGGACATACCTTCCTTGGTGTCCCACGGTTCCTGGCTGGAACTGGAATTGTATTCCCACAGAAGCAGAGACCAGGGAGGCTGGAAGATGTTATTTCAAGGGTTTGGCTGCATTGTGTTGGGATGGGCTTCTGCAAAATGACCCAAGCACTGTCTACAATTTGGAAAAAACGTCTTCTTTGTTGTGATAAGTTGAGAACTTGCTCCTGACAGCCCACGGCTGAAGTGCCTGATAAGACTGTCAGCAACTTCAGGGCAGTTGGGCAATCCTCTACCTCTCAGCAGGGATGAAAGCAGAGGCCCTGCCAGACTCCACAGAATATCCAGCTCTGGTTTCATGGCCTGGCACACTCCAACCCAGTCTCGGTTTATGACACCTGCTCACGGACAGCTGTAATCTTCGGAAGCCCACTAGGAAGTTCTTTTCACTTCTCATGTGTAATTGGGCCTGATGTTTAAGTTACATAAAACCGGTCTGGTCAGTTCCTTGGCTAAAAGGAAATGTGTGTGTTTGTGCGTGTGCGTGCATGCATGCACGCACGCACTGGCGCGCGCTGGTGCTCACCTGCAAACAATTTTTAAAAACATGTTCTAGTGTCATTGAGAACAATTTCTTGCAGTTTTTAATCCAGCAGTTTCGATTCTAGGAGCTTCCCCTTCCTCATAAGGGCCCAAAGCTGACCGCACTGGGATAGTGGCTGAAGCATAGTATGTAGTAGCAGAGGCTGAAACAACCAAAATGTCTCCCAAAAGCAACCTGGTTACACAGACAATGGCCTGGCAGTTTGGTCCATGTTGTCTGCTGTTGAAAATTTCAATGTTCTTCTTGGGCTCAACTCAAATGATCAAAGTAATAACAATTATTAAGTGAGGGATCTGTTTGAGGCTGGACACTGTGCTGAGTGATTTACAGACGTTATTTTCATTGGGTCTATGCCTCGAAGATACTCCAGGGCCCCACTCCAGTAAGACTTGTCAGCAGGGCGGTTGGTGGTAAAGACAGCCCATCACCACAGGCTAAGTCCTCCCGAGACAGTGTCCCCAGCTGCCTGGGGCCTCCAGCATAGCGTAGACTTCTAGCAGGAGGAGCAGCATTTGATAACTTCACCCTCTGTGCTGCTGGCTCTTGAACTCTCCTCCGTGGCTGGTGTGCCACTGTGCACCAGAGTTAGGCGTCTGTCTGGGTCCAGGAGATGCCCTTCACACTCAGGGGCTTCATCTCACCATCTCTGCATCCTCCACGATGTCCTGGGACCTCTCACCAAATGTTTGTGAGTTGTTCTCAGGTTAAAAAATGTTTCAGCCAAACATCCTTGTTTGAAATAGCTTGATGTCCCCACCACCAGCCCAATGATGGAAGATAAAGCATCTGCTTGAAGGAATTTGGCACGTGCCTGGACATACACCATCCTAGCCCAGCTCTCAGCTGGACCAAAAATTGTCAAGTGTTGAGAAGTCTCCTCATGGCTCCAAGCATTGTGTGACATTACTTGGAGATGGCCAAGTGGGCAGACCCCAAAACAAAAGCAACAGCCTGACTTGAACTCTGTGTAATTTTTGGATGCAGAAAGTTGATGAACTCAATTCTGGAGACTGTCTTATTGTCCCAGCCAAAGGCAGCACGTAGGCACCCATAAGTTTTTACAGAAGTGGCACATTTCCCCCAGAATGCTTTGGTTGTCTGCCATTGAGGGTAGGGAATATTTGCACTTCACTTAAAACAAAGAAAGTTATACCATTTGTGCTCATGGAACAGTTATAATTTGTTTTTTCAAAATATTTCCGAATTTAGTATTTAAAGATGTTCACAGTCTAGGGTGAGGTGGTTAATGGCCTCATAGTATACTGTTGAGCTGCATTTCCATCTGGCAGAATGGACGGCCCGTCCAAGAGCACAGCCTCTCCCCGGCAAAGTCAGACTAACAAGGCTCTCAGGGGTGCCCTTGGCTTGGGCTGTACTCAGGAGAGAATTGAAAAGTGCAGATTATTTTTTAAGTACAGTAACTGAAGAAAGAACTTTATATTTTATAAAAGTTTGTGAAGTATATGTCTGTAAAACAAATTCTGATTTTCTACTGTATTCTATCACAAATTCAGTATTACTGTTTAGAGAAATCCAAACCAAATGAACCAAGCTGGGATATTGTGAAGCAACGTGGTTCACATGGGAGAATGTGCAGGACAATACAAAGTCCTTGTCATGATCATCACGGCTACCAGCAAACCATCCTTCACACAGGAGGGCTCTGCTGGCTACATTGTAGGCCAGATACTTCTGGTGTAACTTCTTCCTTCCAGTCTTTTTTCCTATGACTGGAGTCACACTGTACATACACACACTACTTTACACCTTGCTTCTTTTGCTGTATCGCCATAATTTTCTAGTTTTTCCCTTGCAAGTATCCAGGAGTGGGGTTGCATTCCCGAAAACCCACCCACACCCCCATCCACTTCCTCCTGGAAGTGGACCAGCAGAGACTTATAAGCATGTTCTACAGAATGAAGATCCTGGGCCCTGGGGTGAGTAAGAGAACCCAGACCACCAAGGAGGTGTCTTCCACACCCTGAAGGGACACAGAAAGCTGTGGCTCCATCTGTCAATCCACACTTTCTTTTTTCTACTTTCTAGTTTTGCCAGTCCACACCCGCAGTCACTGGGACTGTGCGTCCCTCCTCCTCTTCTGTCTGATTTGCATCAGATTTGGAGCCAGAAGATCTGGGCTTTAGACCTTCTTGCTCTTGCCACCTTCTCACAGTGACTTGAAGGAGTCATCTAACGTCTATAAGCTCGTACCCCCTCCTAGAAGGAACTGGCCTTGACCTGGATTATCCATTTGTTTATTCCACAGATATTTATTAAGTGCCTGCTATGTGCCAAGCACCATTCCAGCCACTTTCCTAATGGGGATTGGATATGACCCTGCCTGAGCTCTTCCAATAGCTTGGGGGTCTCCAGAAGATCCACAAATCAGCTCTGATGTAAATCAGCTCGTAAGACATTAGGGCTGGTGGTTCCTCCGCACGGTCCAAGCCCCTACATGAAAGACTGGAAAACTGAGGCCTAAGGAGACAGGGCAACTTTTCCTAAGTCATAAGGCTAACTGTTGACAAGACCTGAAGTTAGAACCAGGTGTCCTGACCCTTAAGTCTGGTACTCCTACCACTCTGCCCGCGACAACGATGACTTCTTCCTGGGTTCCCATCTATACTACATTTCAGTCTCCCTTTCAGTTGGATAGAGCCATGCCACTGAGTTCTAGTCAACAGAGTGGCAGCAGAATTGATATGAAACAAATTCCATTCCTGGACCATAAAACCCTCCATGTAAGACCCCTCCTGCTCTTTTATCTTCTATCAGTTTGATATGGATGAACACAGAAGCCACACTTCTTGAAGATGGTGGAGTCAGAAAGTGGAAGGAGCCTGGGTCCCCATATCACTGCTTGGAGGAGATCCCCTGTTTAGGACCTTCTGTGAGTAAGAAATAAACATCTATTGCGTTTGAGCCATTAGACACGTCTGGGTCTGTGTTATAGCAGCTCAAAGGGTGTTACACCTTAACTATTAGACTTATCAACGTAAAAAGTCACAAAGAATTAATCAGTCCTCAATACAAACATGAGGAGCTATCAGAGTGCAAGCCCGTCTTCAGCCTTCTCAATACACAGTGCTCATGGCATTCTGATCACGGAACTGAAAGTAAATATTTGAAAAGAAATTCAAAATATTTCCCTTGCCTAAAGTTTATGATTAGTTTCAACTGGAAAGAATAAAGAAAGGAGTAAATTGCAGCCTGGGGTGGTTAAGAGCCTGTACTCTGAAACGAGACTGCCAGATTTACAGATGGCACTACCACCTATTAGCTGGGCTCTTGGGCAAGCTGCTTCCCCTATTACTCACTTTCTTCTATTTGACATTTTCTGTACAAATGCTTTGACCCAGTAACTCCTCATCCAGGAATTTCACTTACAGATAAACTTGTCCATATACCCAAAAAAGTCAGCTGTAAAGATGGTCAGTGAGGCTCTGTTCATAGCAACAGAAGATTGGAAACAATCCATTAACAAGTGGCTGGTTAAATATAACATGATGCTCCCACAACAAGGAATATTATGCAGCCGTCAAAAAGCATGGCAGCTCCGTATGTTCTGGTATGGAGTTAGAACCAAGATGGATTGCTACATGAAAAAAATCAAGATGCATATGGGACACATCCTATACTATATACTATATTTGTGCTCCTTTTTGTGTAAAGAAGGGAGGTATGTATATTTGTAAACTTGTACATGCTCAGGAACAATGCACAAGAAACCACAGCTGCCTCTGGGAGGAGGCCTGGGGTCAGAGGTAGAAGGGGACATACTCCCCTCTCCCCACCACAGATCATTTTGTACTATTTGAAACTTTGTTACCATGTACAGGTAATTCTTTTTCTAAGTACAGTTTTTATATTGTTTACATATTAAAAACATATACACATTACCATATGATCCAGCTATCCCACTTCTGGGTATTTATCCAAAGATACAAACACACTAATTCTAAAAGACACATGTACCCAGATATTCATAGCAGCATTATTTATAATAGTTAACATATGGAAACAACCTAAATGCCCACTGATGGAAGAATGGATAAAGAAGATGTGATATATATGTATAGATAGATAGATAGGTACACACACACAGACACAAACAATGAAATATTAGTCAGTCATAAAAAGATGAAATCTTGCCATTTGCGATAACATGGATGAACCTTGAGGGTATTATGCTATCAGATGGAGAAAGTCAAATACTGTATGATTTCACATATATGTGGAACATAAAAAACAAACAAACAAAAAACAAAATAAATGAACAAACCAAACAAAAAAAACCATGTACATTCAAAGAACAGAGTAGTGGTTACCAGAGGGGAAGGGACGGGGTCGGGGGTTGGGGGGCGCAAATGTGGAAAATGGGATCAACTGCACGGTGACAGACGGAAAATAAATTTTTGGTGATGAGCACGCCGTAGGGTATACATAAGTTGAAATACAATGCTGTACACATGAAACTTATACAATGTTATAAACCAATGTGAACTCAAAAAAAAACATTTTAAAAACAAAAAACACACATTCCTAGAACAAATATGAACACAGCCCTCAGTAACTGTTGGCTGATTTTTCAAAAAATGAAAGAAAATGTCTGGAGTGCAGACACTGTCTCTAAGATGACCAGCAAATGCTGTCTTTAGGAGTCCCACTGTGCACAGGGGGCATGGCACACTGGTGACAGAAGCTGAGTTCCGAAGTCAGGCTACCTGGGCTACCATCTCAGCATCACTACATACTTGCTGGGTAGCCCTGGGCAAGTTACTTCACCTTTCTGTGCCCCTCTATTAAGGGCTTATAGGAGTACTTGCTTGAGGCTGGAGAGCTAAATGACTAGCAGGTCTACTCAAGAATGCCTCCTGGATTTACATTTTCACAAGAGGAAACAGCTGAGTTTTTACTACTCAAACATTGTGTCATCTATCACAGTTATTTTTGGCCAATGTCTATTTAGGAAATATGTATATTTACATCTCCAAACACAATACAACATTTGAAAAAAAATGTATGTTGCAAACAAAATAGGCAGAATGCGAGGATCTGGTGGAGACGCCACGACTGCCAACAAAAGGGGTGCAGGAAGTTATTACACACAAAGCAACTGTCTGTGAAGAGCCACATACAGTAAACGGTCTGGCAATCCAGAAGGGATGTCATGCATTTTACATTTAATAGAATTGGTTGTTAATTATATATGGGTATCTTCTGGTGTTTCATTATGCTTTTGGAAACTGTTGGGCGTTGGGGTTTTGTGCAGTGGGTTTTTATAGTTTGTCCCACATGAAATAATGAGATGTAGGGCATCAGTTAGTGTTTTCATGCAGTATGTCTGGTTTTTAGGGATGAATTACTGATGTTAAGTGGGAGATGCTTACACGTAAAATACTCAGAAGAGTGGCTGGCACAGAGCAGAAGCTCAATATGTGTTAGGTATTACAAGTAGTAGTTAGTAATTAATAAAAAAAACAACAACAAAGAAACAAAAAACTTGTGTACTGAATACAAACCCAAGGCTACAAAGAGGTGAGGAAGGGGACTTGGCTCTCCTTGCTGGTTTCTCTAAAATGTTGCCAGCTGCCCAGGAGAAGGTGATGGGCTAATTACAAGGTTGTAGGAAGTGGTTTGAAATAATTTGATTGTGGAATAATTTTTATAATTTAGAATGATAATTAAGGGGTGTGAACTTTTCTTAATCACCCAGGTGGAGAGCCTTAGCTATGGCTCCCCCATATCACACCCCATTGTCCCACCCATCTTGACCTCAATCATGGATCCTTCTGACTGGCAAACTCCCCTTCTCCTCCATCCAAAGTCAGCACCACTGAGCAAAATCGAAGGTGAGGCTTGTGTTATAAGCCAAGGGACTCAGTTCTGGGTTTTTGTTTTTAGCAAAAAAAAAGTGCTGCTGTACTATTAGTACCACCTAGCTGGGGCACTCCTAAGATTCTTGAATACCCACCAACACCGTTCAGACCCTGCTTGCTGAGCTAGAGGGAGGAATGCTTCTCCCATAGTTGCTAGTGAAACAACAATGATGACAGCCCAGGGAGTGTGGGAAAAGGGCATTCATACTCTGTTGGCAGGAAGGTACACCAGAACAACAGGACAAGCTACCCACAGGGCAACATGGACATGTGTATCCAAAACCTTAACCTCTTCTCCACTCTTCATCCCAGCAATTCTATTTCCAGAATTTTAGTTGGAGCAAATAGTCAAGAATGTGCAGAATAGAGCCACAGGAACACATTCTCAGATATATCAAAATGGGATAATCCAGTTGACACTATTTTATAACCTTAGCAATGCAAAGATAATATCACTTCATGTCATTATAGAATCTGTGCTATATAATTTTTAACGTCTTTTCACTGAACAGACCCCTATTGTTGGACATGTTCTATTTTTTTAAAGCTTTTAAAAATATATATATATTTATTTTATTTATTTTTGGCTGCATTGGGTCTTCGTTGTTGCACGTGGGCTTCCTCTAGTTGCAGTGAGTGGGGACTACTCTTCATTGCGGTGCGTGGACTTCTCATTGCAGTGGTTTCTCTTGTTGTGGAGCAGGGGCTCTAGGCGCACGGGCTTCAGTAGTTGCAGCACGCAGGCTCAGTAGTTGTGGCTCACGGGCTCTAGAGCACAAGCTCGGTAGTTGTGGCACACGGGCTTAGTTGCTCCGCAGCAATGTGGGATTTTCCCGGACCAGGGATCGAACCCGTGTCCCCTGCATTGGCAGGCGGATTCTCAACCACTGCACCACAAGGGAAACTCTGGATATGTTCTATTTTTAGTAGGAAAAATTGAAAGCAATCTAAATGTCCACCAATAGGGGACTAGTTAAAGCTATACAAAGGGATGGTCCCATTTTTGGTTTTACACACACACACACACACACACACACACACTCAAATTGTGCACCAAAATGACCAAGGTGGTTTGCTCACAGATATTTTGTTATATTTGTTGCCAATTTTTCTACAATAATTATATATATATTACTTAAAACATTTAAATAATTTCAGCTTCCTTTTGCCGCATTGATAGCCTGGGAGAACCCCTAGAAGAATGTGAGGGGGCAGGGTACAGTCATCGCAGACAAAACGGTAACATATGAAGTGACCTCTGAGGCTGATGGGTCAGCACCCGGGCACATGTCTACAGCCAGCAGAGAAACAGTCTGTGTGGGTGTGGGGGTTAGAGTGGGGGGAGGACTCATCAGTTCTGCCAGTTACACATTTGCATCTGAAGAATGATGAACACACACACTCACCCAGGGTGAGTGAACATGTCATTTGATGCCTACTCATATTTTTGGCAAGAAACAATGGCGGCAAGAATGGGGTCACTGATCCAGACTCTGGTACCTGAGTGGTTCTTGGAAAGCCACTAAGTTGAGGTTTTTTTTCTTTCTTTCTTTTTCTTTTTTTTTAAATGCTATCCTACTTGAATCTCTTAGACTAAACTTTTTTTAAAAATAAATAAATTTATTTATTTTTGACTGTGTTGGGTCTTCGTTGCTGCGCACAGGCTTTCTCTAGTTGTGGTGAGCGGCAGCTGCTCTTCGTTGCAGTGGGTGGGCTTCTCATTGCAGTGGCTTCTCTTGTTGCAGAGCACGGGCCCTAGGCTCGTGGGCTTCAGTAGTTGTGGCACGTGGGCTGAGTAGTTGTGGAGCACGGGCTTAGTTGCTCCGTGGCATGTGGGATCTTCCAGAACCAGGGCTCAAATCTGTGTCGCCTGCATTGGCAGGCAGATTCTTAACCACTGCACCACCGGGGAAGTCCCTAAGTTGAGGTTTTTTTTTTTTTTTTTTTTTTTTTTTTAACAAGGCTATTTTAACTTAGCCAGTCTTTCATTCTTAGAAGTGGGAGAGCTGGTGGGAATACCAAACTCAAACAAACACACCCCACCAAGATGCAAACTTTCCTTTACTCTTCATCTCTGCAGTGACACCAACATCATTTTCACTCTGCAGAGTCTTAAGAGAGTTCAGGGATTTATAAAATAAATCCACTGTGCTAGGCTCTCTGGTTCTCTCCATCTTTTCAGGACAGACTCTACTAACTTCTCGAAGGCCTCCACCAGTTAGATCAACCCCAAGACTTTGGGCAAAGCAAATGTACTCTGTGACTGCTCCAACCACAAAGGGATAACCTTTAGTTCAGCCCAGAGATGTGGCCTCACAGGTCCATTTCCTAAGACCACAGGAAAGATTTAAGAAGGTAAAATGGGAAAGTTCCTGGGCTTCCCTGTATCTATACAATGAACCAAGAGACACGGCTCCAACAGTCAAGAACTTTCTGGAAAGAACAGACTCCACTGGACTCACTGGAGACCAAAATGGCAGCCTCTCCAGGCCACAGGGAGGAATCAGACATGTAACACAAACCAGTTCAGGATAAGCTGTCATAGCTGTCAGTAATGCACTGATGCCTTGATTTACACCATACTCTTACTAGAGGAGTTCTTAACTGTTATCACAGACAACCGGAAACATCTCAGACAATTCCCAGAGTTTCAAGACAGCTCTCAAGTGTGATGGGCACACTATTTTTCCTCACACATACATGTACACCTACTTTCATTGGCTAAATTACTCTTTATTCTTTTTTTTTTTTTTTTTTTTTGCGGTATGCGGGCCTCTCACTGTTGAGGCCTCTCCCGTTGCAGAGCGCAGGCTCAGCGGCCATGGCTCACGGGCCCAGCCGCTCCGCGGCATGTGGGATCCTCCCGGACCGGGGCACGAACCCATGTCCCCTGCATTGGCAGGCGGACTCTCAACCACTGCGCCACCAGGGAAGCCCCTACTCTTTATTATTAAACTGACTTTTTCTTCAAGGGAATCTTGAAAACTCAGTCCAAATTACAATAAACACAGTAAATATTTTCAACGTCCCATCTTCTGTGCAGCAATATGTCACCTCACTGCTGTTGGAGAAAAGAACCAGGAAGCTTTCCAGTCTCGGATTTGTCATGATGGCAATTGCCGGAACGCCCAAGTTCAACTTATCTGCTTAGATTGATTCTTTAACTTAATTTCCTCTAATATACCTGCCTGCCAAACACAAACGTCCCCTTAGATGCAGCAAAGGGTAATCAAAAACCCAAATCGCTTCCTGGATAGCTCTTTTAAAAACACAAAAGTTGTACTAGTCTCAGGAAAGGCCTCAAATCAAGTTCTTACATGAAGAGACCAGTACGGTTTTAATGCTTCCAGGGCCCACAGGGCACCTCCTCGTAGGCCCAGGTAGCTGGGATGTGGCGGTCCCTGCCCCCCACCGGAACTCGGAATTCCCACACAACTGTGGACCGCCCCCTCTGCCGACCCCCTTCCGCTGTCCAAGTCCACTACCCACAGGTGCGAGGGGCGGGGGCGTGTAGAGCCTCCGCGGCACAGAAGTGCTTTCATTTTTGGATTAATGTTCCTAAACTTCGGGAGAGCGAGAGAGGAGCGGACGGACAGGGGAAAAGGTGAGAAAAAAGGTGGGATGTTGTGGCGCCAAACCACCGTTTTCTCGCCCCGTCTCTCTGGCCCAGGCGCTGAGGTAGAGGGTGCGCCAGTGAGTGAAGTTCCCTCCTCACGCCCAGCCCGGCGCCATCAATAATCCAGGTAGAGCCCCCGAGCGCGCGGCGCGCCACCTCAGCGAGGTTTCCCAGGCCCGGCGTCCGCGCGCCCTTCTCTCCTTCTCTGACGGCGCCCGGCTTGTGGCCCCGACCACCGCGGTGCTCCCCGCTCCGGGACACCTCCACTTGCCGTGGTCTGAGCCCTGGGCGAGGTCGCGCGGAATGCAGGAGGGTACGGCCACCACTCCCGACGCGGCACGCCCCGGAGCCGGGCTTCCGTGGGGCCCCAGCCGTCTGTGCCCCCCGCCCGCGCCGCCCCCGCCCCACCGTGGCGGGCGGTGTAGACCCTCAAAGCCCAGTACCCCCTCAGCGCTCCGCGCACTGGCAGCGCCGCACTCACCCCATCCGCGGGCCAGGCGCGCAGCGCCCAAAAGCAGGACCCCCAGCAGTCCGACCGTGACCCTGCAGTTCAGGCCGGCCATGGTTCCGTGGCGCCTCGGTCTCGGCGGGGAAAGCGAATGTAGCCCGTGACTCGGAGCGGCGGGCGCGGGCCCGACCCTGGCACGGGCTTCTGTTAGTTCCGTCCCGTCTCGCTCACCTGAGCGCGGGCCGGACTGGCCCTGGCTCCGCCTAGCGCCGCGGGAGCCCTAGCTGGCTGGGTCAGTCCCCTCCTCCCTTTCCTCCTCCCCTTCCTGCCTCTACACCCGCCTCTCTCGTCCAGAGCAGTGGGACTTGTAGCCACCTTCTGAGGCCTAGCTGGCGCCTCTCTCAAGACTTTGTCTACAGGCGCGAAGGTCGCCCTTGGGGAACCCAGTCAGGCCTCCTTTTACTTTCCGGGCGACAAAGGAGGCCACTGTGCCGCGCAATTTTCCGGGGGATCATGTCTGTGGATCATCAAGTCCTGGCTTCTGCCTCTGCTTCCTCATTTGGGGTGGAGGCTTGCTGGACTTTAACGCCGGTGCTACAGCTATTCTTTGCAAAACTGTGAGCCTGAAGCCAGCTCCAGGCACTTCACAGACAGTATTTCTAGTGCTCACAGCAACCCTTCCATGTAACAGTTGAAACATTTACTGAGTCACTCAACCTGCCCAAGGTCACCAGGCCAGTTAGTAATTTATGGAGGCAGGATTTGATAGCCCCTGAAGGGGTTTCCACAAACGGGGTTGCTTTGTTACATTTTTGAAGAGTGAATGAATGAGTGAATAAATGCATGAGGCTGCAGAGGGCCAAGAGAAGAAACCTGAACAGGTCCACAGAGGCCCCTTCCTTGAGTTGTGAATAGTATGTATGGTACTAGCGTGAGGCATTTACTCCAGTCGTTGGGCTGTAAATCAATGGCGCTGGGTATCTTTTCCTCCTCCCAGCTGCTGGTGTGCCATATTTCTCTGGTTTCCGAGGTCCTATAGATTCTCCTTACACCCTGCAGACCACACACCATGTCCAGGGTCACAGGGCCACAAGGAGAGGCAGTGGATGGTTCAGGGACTCTCAGCTAGCAGACCAAGGTTCTGCCAAAATGACTCCAAGGGCCCCCCTGGGTCTGTCTGTGCCAGTGGGCAGCCAGAGGCTGGGCCAGGGTCACCCAGAACAACCTGGAAGAAGAACACATGAAAAAGCATTGGTCTACGTTCAGCTCCCACTTTTGTTTGATTCTTGGGGGAACTGAGCTTCTCCAGGCTGTCCCTACACTCATTGGGAGCAGGGCTGAGAAACCATCTCTTAGGAGCTTCATCCCCTCCTTATGTGTATCTTCAATGATGAGAATAAAGCAAACTCTGCCCACAGTCCACGAGGGAGGCAGGGATGTCCAGGCTGCGGACATGACTGCCCCCACCCTTCCATCTATGGCAGGGCCTGGACTGTGAGCTGGGGGGAACATCAGAGTTTACCTTCCAGTTCACTTTCTGCCTCAGGCAGACAGATGGGAAAACTGAGGCCTAGAGGGAAGGAAGAGGATGAGAAAAGTAGGAAAGCTTTTGGTGCTCCCTAAGGAATTGAGGGCAGCTTCATCAAGAGAAAGAAATTTTCAGAAAATCTAAACATCTTTCAAATATGTTTATGGTAACAGGAGAGTAAAGCAGATTTTGTCTGTTTTCCTAATTCTAAGCAGGCATATATACCCCAGCATCTTTTCCTAGCATCCATAACACCATTGTTTTCCACATGTGATGATGATGATGATGATAATGGCAACGTGTTGAATTGAAAATACTGGAAATATTCTGTGACAACTTTAAGCCTAAGGAACAAGTCATTTCTTTACTGTATAATTTTCTGAAGTTTGCTTAACTGGTCTCCCTGGGAGGGTGAAACTAACTTTCTGTAAATGACATGAGTCAATAATTCTCAGATGTGAAGGATTAGTGATGCTTCCAGATAATGGCAGCAAAGAGAAAGAGATGAGGAAAGTGGGGAGGCACTTCAGCATCCTTTGCATGACAACCCAGCTACATAGTTGAATTCAAGATGTCTTGAGGTAATAGCTTGGTTCTTGGAGTAGAGTGTAATCAAAGCATTGCCAAATTTTGGAAATGTCTTGTCTTTACAAACTTGGCTGAATGGAAGGAGTCAATTTTAAAAGGTTATCTCTGAACTGGCAGAAATCCAGGCAGCTGCGGTCTGTTGCCAGAGAAAAATGACATTGAAAGATGAGTTTTAAAACAGACTATTCTATCTAATTTTGACCCCTCTGGAAACCCTACAAAAACTACAAAACAGGAATTAAAAAAAAAAAAGACAGCGAGAACAGACAGAAGACAACAGCAGGATCCTCTTGGAAGCTGGAAAGCAGATGGACAAGTGGTAACTGTAAGCCAGTAATGGGGAAAATTAAGAAGTAGCATGATTTATATGATAGAATTCTCAAAAAGAAACAAAAACAAAACAAAACAAAGCAATAAACCAACCCTAAGGAACTGGCAGCACAAGGTATTCTGGAATGGGAGGGTGAAGGAGAGGCTAAAACAATGAAGCCCGGGAGAAAGCTGTTTGAAAAACACTATAGTTAGATCTCTGGAAACTGTACTCCATTCCTTCTGGCTGGGCAACTGTCCCTCAGCAGAAGTCTGAAGCATTGTTTTCTGAAGAGGTTAAAACTGAGGGAACTGGGCTGAGGAGTGCCAGGCATAGCTGAAGGCCTAGGAAACATTCTGAAAAATAGGTAGATAAAAGGAACATATGCATTCTCTATGCTGAGCTCCCTAGCCGCCAGACCCCAACTTGCCTCCCAGATTGCAGTAGTCTCAGTCCATTCTGGAGATAGAAAGAGTCTTCTTCTGGAGAATCTGACCAGCTCAAGGGGAAAGACCTAAAGATACAGATGTTTATCCCCATCAATAGGCTGACCATATTGCTACAATGATGTTTCCAGTTGGTAAGCCCCACCAATTCAGCTTTTTGATCTCTCACATTTAAATATGACCAGGCGGTAGGATTTCAAGACATCTGAGGAAAGCATCTAACATGATAGAGTCAAAATCAACCAACTAACTAAACAGAAAAAAGCAACTTGGAGAAGAGAGACTATATAAGGAGAATAAAACAAAACAAATCAAAGCAAAACAATTACTAACTTCTTTAGAAAGGTAGCAGATAACATTGTATCTATGCAGTAGGAACAGGATTTTATAAAAAATGAATATTCAGGGACTCACAGAAGAGTTCTTAGAAAAATTTTAAAACTATAGTAGACATTAAAAAATAAATAGAAAAGTTGGAAGATTTCCCAGAAAGTAAAGCAAAAAGATAAAGATAAAAAATAGGAGAGAAAAATTAAGGTAATTAGAGGTCCAGTTCTGGAGATCCAACATCTGAATAATGGGTTTCCTAGAAAGAGAGAGCAGATGAAATAGAGACGACATCATCAATAATATAATTCAAGAAATTTCCCAGGCCCGAATGACATGAGTTTTCAGATTTAAAGGCTCATGGAGCATCCAGCACAATGGATAAAATAGGCTCACATCAAGGTACATCACAGTGAAATTTCAGGAACCTATGAATGAAGAGAACATTTTATGATTTCCAGATAATTTCCAGGGTCTCATGAGAAGAAATGAAAATCAAAATGGCTTTGCATTTCCCAACAGCAACACTAGAAGCTGGAAGACAATGAAGCAATACCTTCAAAATTCTGAAGGTATAATAACTTCCAACTAAGAATTCTATACCCAGCCAAATTACCAGTTAAGTGGTAAGGTTCTGATGTAGACATTCAAAATCTAAAACAAAAACAAAACCAACAAAACCTCCAAACAACAAACTTCCACACACCTTTCTCAGGAAAATACTGGAGGATGTGTTCTATTAAAACAAGAAATGCATGAGACACAGAGAGGAGTGAATGCAGGTGTGTGGGGCTGAACTTAATGACCTTAAGAAAAAGAATACAGAATTACAAATAGAAAATCAAGTGGGGAAAATGATTATTTATTTAGAATAAGTAAAGAAATGACAACAAATCACAAACTTGAAAAAATTGAAAAATACCCCAAATGTCACACACACACAAAAAAAGTGATGTCTTCACAATTAACTCACTGGTACAGCTCTATTTCATTCATTCATTCATTTCTTCAGTTCATTTTGCTTCACTGATGTGTGTACTATCTGTTCTGGAACTTCCAGATTTCATCAAGATGCATCAGATAAGGTAAGATGCAATCTTTATTTGTTGGCACACCTTAGACATGTGAATTCACACAGAAATACTCAGTGTTTATAGAAACATTACAGTGTTGTGCCCTACAAATACAGGAATTCTTACAAATTGTATATGTGTGATTCTTATTAAAGACCAAAATAGTGTGGGACATTTATAATTTTATATGCTGCATTATCCATTTATTTCTGACAGAAAATAGAAACCTTCATTTTTGATAAGACATGATGAGAACTGCATGTTCTGCTTCAAATTTTAGTTTTGATAATTGGAAGAATTTTCCAGACTAGCTTCTTTGATTCCTCCTCCTCCACTATCCACATACTTCTGGTTGGGCACTGTAGGACACATTCATAATATAATACCATCTCTGACCTTGCTCCTTTTGGTCACCTCACCTGATGAGTCAGCCCAGTGGATGGGAGGAGTATTCCTGGAAGCCGCTACTACAGCATGAGGGCAAGCAACGACACGAAAGTGACCGTGCATTATGTAAAGATATCCTAGCAACCCCCAATTAAATGTATCTCCAATTCAACTTCTCCTTAGCCAGATCCCAAAATGCCCATAGCCACTCAATCCTGCATTGCATCAGGGGAGGTGGGATAGAGGGGAGGTGGGGGAAAACTCTTTTTGCAGTTGAAATACATGCCTTTGCAAATTTTACAAGAAACATGACCAGATGAGCACATGCCTTTGGAAGGGCTGCACAGTGATATTTGAGCTTTCTTATCTTTATGATGTATTTGCCTCTGGACACAAGAAGCACAAGATCCAGCTCAAGGGAGAGGTAAGGAATTTCCAGGTTGATGTGCACTAGGCTTAGAGAAACTGGAGACCAGATTGAGTCAAGTTGTAAAATGTATGGCCAAGGATTGTGGAAGTCCCTCCCGAGCGAACCATTGCACAGAATAAAATCAAATGGAGTCCTTACATTTGTTGATGAGATCCTCAAATAATAACAGTGTTTGGCCAAGATGTGCCTACTCCACACCTCAGCATACCCATGCTCTTCAGATGCACTCGGGCCACACGCGGCTGAGCAACCAGAGACAAGGAGCTGGCACCGTGGAGTGACACAGCGGCCCTGAGGAATAAACTTTTTTTTAAGCTTCTGTGATTTGGGGCTTCCAGTCCCCTGTAATGGAACCTCATCCTTAGGCAAGCACAGGATATTTTTCCGGTGCCGTGGAATGTTAAGGGAAAGCAGACCCAAGTGATTCACTGCAAAAAGGAATTTGACCTAAATGAGAGAGGTGGAATGGCTCAATGACTAACAATGCGATTCTGCAGTCAGATGTCCTGGATTCAAATACAGGCTCTGCAACCTACCAGCTTGTGCAACTCTATATATGCCTCAGTTTCCTCATCTGCAAATTGGGGCTATGAGAGGACGTCCTTCAGAAAGTGCTGTAGAGATTAATGAGATAATATATGTAACAGGTTTAGCACAGTGCTTGGCACACAGTAAATGCATAATAAAGGTGGCTGAGATTGCCTTTGCTATGGGGGTTGGTATGACAGGAGAGGGTATCAGCTTGGTGGGGGCGGAGGGGAGGACTCTGGAAAGAGAGGTCTGGAGACCAACTTCTTCATGATCTCATTCAAGCACGAAAGTGTCAGTTCCCCAGGACAGGAAGTTGTCTCGTCTTTACTCATCTGGATGTTCCCAGTGCTGAAAACAGTGCTTGGTATGTAGTCACTGCTCAGCAGATAGTTGGGGAATGAATGGATTCATCAAGCCAATGAATGCGTGGATGGCCCTGCTAACCCGGCCAGCTGAGCCTGGGGAGCTCCTTGTAACTTGGGACCCTGAAAAGATGAATGCCAAGTGTTCATTTTAAAAAGGGGTGGGCCCCTGGCTTCCAGAAAGAGGCCATTGTGGCCCATGCCAGGTGTCTGGCAGAGACCCTGGCCTTGTGGGACTGGCCAGTGTCTGGTGGGCCAGGACTTCATCTGGTTTGAACAGAGGGGTGGAAAGAACATCAGTCTGCATCAGGCAGCTTCTCTGAGACTTTGCTTTCCAGGGGATTAAGCAAGATAACAACGGGGAGATTCTTTCAGTGCACAAACAGCCCTTACTGTCACTGTAATGCCAACCACTGTTTCAAGGAGAAAACCTCCCAGTCACAGTTTGGGCAGAGGCCCCTTTGTGAGCCTTGAAACAGAGGAGTTGGCTGTGGTCTGGGGATGAGATAGGTGTTCCTAGTTTGCCAAGTAATTTTTTAAAATTAATTTATTTAATTTATTTATTTTTGGCTGCGGTGGATCTTTGTTGCTGTGCTCAGGCTTTCTCTAGTTGCGGCGAGTGGGGGCTACTCTTCGTTGCGGTGCGCACACTTCTCATTGCGGTGGCTTCTCATTGCAGAGCACAGGCTCCAGGCACGCGGGCTTCAGTAGTTGTGGCTCGCGGACTCTAGAGTGTAGGCTCAGTAGTTGTGGCGCATGGGCTTCATTGCTCCATGGCATGTGGGATCTTCCTAGACCAGGGCTCGAACCCGTGTCCCCTGCATTGGCAGGCGGATTCTTATCCACTGCACCACCAGGGAAGCCCAGTTTGCCAAGTAATTTGCCCAAGAGGGAACCATGTGGTACAATTTCAGTCCTGGGATGAGTAAGACAAGGAAAATCCTCAAGGAGCAACTAGTCATGCTGCGGACCAGGGCTGTGTGAACGTGCATCTGCGTGACTCAGGAACTCGCCAGCAGGCCGCCAAGCACCTTCTGTGCTCACCCCAAAGTTACCTGAAGCCAAGGAATCCGCACTTCATCACCTCCCCAAATCATGGCACCTAGGAGGTCACGGTAAAATGACAGGGGAGGAAAGAGGAAACGTGAAGCAGGAGACAGAGCTCTCCTCTCCTCCCTTTTTAAGCCTGTGCAGCCAGCTCCCTGTAAGTCTCTTGCCCGCAGGGTGAAGAAAGCCAGACCCTGCCCTCCCTGGAGAGCACCGCCCTCGGATATGACCCATACCCATGTCAGGCCTGTGCTTGCCAGCCTTGTTTCTTTCTTTCCTATATTTTCACTTGGACTGTGGGAGGAAAACGGTCTTTAGAATGCCTTCAGAGATGTTCTTCCCCTGGGAGAGGGAACTGAGTCATAACCACTGAGATGGAGCCTTGGAGCTCATCTGGTTGCCACCTCCTGTTGGATGGAGTCACAGAGACGGGATGTGACACCGTCAAGGCACACAGCAAGTGACCTTCAGAGCGGAAGCCAGGTGTCCAGCCAGGAGTCTGTGAGCTCTCCTTCCTAAGAAAACTGGTCCAGGGCTTCCCTGGTGGCGCAGTGGTTGAGAGTCCGCCTGCCAATGCAGGGTACACGGGTTCATGCCCCGGTCTGGGAAGATCCCGCATGCCTGCATGCCATGGAGCGGCTGGGCCCGTGAGCCATGGCCACTGAGCCTGCACATCTGGAGCCTGTGCTCCACAATGGGAGAGGCCACAACAGTGGGAGGCCCACGTACCGCAAAAAAAAAAAAAAAAAAAAACCTGGTCCAACTCTGCCGGCATCCTCATGCCCACCACCCACTCACCACACTACCACCCGCCTCTGACCTTGGCAGCTTGGCTTCCACGCCCACTGCTCTGCTGAAATGTTTCTCCTCAGGATGGCCAATGCCCCTCCCCATGGTCACACCAGGCCTGGTGACAGGAAGATGGTTTCAGAAGGAGAAGAGGATGGGGAAGGGGTGTGGGCTGAGGTTCTGAGACTTCCCTAGTCCAGAACTGGCTTGGGAGCTGGACGGGCAAAGACAGGGCTAACCCAACAACACCAAAGCCATTGGTCACTGCCTTTGCCTGCAGTGCCCTCCCACCCCACTTAATGGGGCTGAGAATCCAATCCATATCCTCAGGTGGCTCAGGTTGTACTTGTTGTGTAACCATCACCATCCACCTCCGGAACTTCCTGATCTTCCCAAACTGAAACTCTGTATTCATTAAACAACCTCTCTCCATTCTCCCTTCACCACCACCACACCCCGTCCCCTGAGAAACCATTATTCTACTTTCTGTCTCTATGACTTTATTATTTTAGGTATCTCATATAAATGAAAACATACAATATTTGTCTTTTTGTGTCTGGCTTATTTCACTTAGCATAATGTCTCCAAGGTTTATCCATTTTGTAGCATGTGTCAGAATTTCCTTCCTTTTTAAGGCTGAATAATATTCCATTGTATGGATATACCACATTTTGTTTATCTGTTCATCCATCAATGGACATTTGGATTGTTTTCACCTTTTAGTTATAGTGAATAATGCTGCTATGAACATGGGTGTACAAGCATCTATCTGAATCCCTCCTTTCAGTCCTTTTATTTATGTACCCAGAGCAAAATTGCTTGATCATATGGTAACAACAAAACCATCACCACACCTACAAGTAAATGGATGATGATGCCATAATAGCATCAAATATCTAGTCAGTGTTCAAATTTACAGTTGTCTCATTAAAATCATTTTTAATAGTTTAGTTGTTTGAATCAAAATCAAAACATCCTTCCTGTATTGCAATTGATTGGTATGCCTTTTTTTTTTTCTTTTTTTTTGCGGTACGCGGGCCTCTCACTGTTGTGGCCTCTCCCATTGCGGAGCACAGGCTCTGGAAGCACAGGCTCAGCAGCTATGGCTCACGGGCCCAGCCGCTCTGTGACATGTGGGATCCTCCCGGACCGGGGCACGAACCCGTGTCCCCTGCATCGGCAGGCAGACTCTCAACCACTGCGCCACCAAGGAAGCCCTGGTATGCCTTTTTTTAAAATAAAATAACCTGTTTAGTTTGGAATAATTTTATATTTAAGTGGCAAAGTCAGGACAGAGACATCCCATGTACTCTTCACCCAGGTACCTCTAATGTTAATATCTTCCATAACATGAGAGATTGGTCAAAACTAAGAAATTGACACTGGTACTTTACTATTAACTAAACTCTAGACTTTACTTGGATTTCACCAGTTTCCGCACTAATATCCTTTTTCTGTTACAAGATTCCATCTTGGATACCACATTGCATTTAGTCATCATGTCTTCTTAGACTCCTCTGCTCTGTGACGTTTTCTCAGTTTTTCATTTTTCATGACCTTGACAGTCTTCAGGAGTGCTGGCCGGGTATCCTCTAGAGGGTTCCCCAGTCTGGGTTTGTCTGATGTTTGTCTCATGATTAGACTGGGGATATGGATTTTGGTAAGGACAGCACAGAGGCAGAGCACTTCATCGCATCCCATCAGGGGTGGGTGACATCCACAGGACACCACTGGTGATGCTCACCTTCATTTCTGGGATAAGTGGTGTCTCTTGGCTTCTCCGTCCTAAAGTTACTATCTCCCCCTTTCCCTGCTCTGTTCCTTGGAAGTGAACCATTAAGTTCATGGTATGTCTTTCAAATTCATTTTAATCAGTAGATTCCCCCGTCTCTTAATTTTTTCTCAAGATTTATTTGTTGAAGAAACTGGGCCATTTATCCTATTCCTTTGCCCTCTGCGGTTCCTTTAAACTGGATCTCGAGGCCTGATCTGCCTCATGCTTGATTTTTTCAGCAGGGCCACTGCACGGGTGGGGCTATGGGCTTCTGTCAGGAGGCACCAATTGTCTCCTTTTTGTAACATTAGCAACTACTGATGCCCACTGTGTTACCTCAGTTCTGATACCTTTAGATTCCTCAGGACTAACCTTATCATGCAGGTAACCTTTCCTACATGAAGACAGTTCCTTTTCTTCCTTCAATACAGATAATAGATTTCAGCAAATCAAAGATAGCACCCATGGTAAGAAACATTATTGTTTCTGTGCAACCAAGAAAGAAAAAATTCTGAGAATTCACCTATGGCACATTGCCAGCCATAGAATACCAAGGTAGTGTTTTCCTTTTCCACTAACCTCATAGTTTTATTCTTTCCTCGGCTGAATTGTAGAAGTTCAGTCAAAGTCAGCGGTTGCTGGCGGATGGATGTTTGGGCAGCCCTTGTTGCAGGGGCATCGCTCACACCGGCTTTTGTGGTTCAGGTGTCACATTGCCTTCATCAATCCCTGGGACTCAGTTTCCTCTACACTCCCTTGCGTTGTTGCTTGCTGTGTGGTCTGCCATCCTTTTGCACACTTCTCAGTGACAAAACAGCTTAATGGAATTCTGTTTCTTCTACGTCCTTTCTTAAGTCCTGTAAGCACTTGGTTATAGCTTTGCAAGAAAATACGGAATTGTAGTCATTCCTCTAAAGGCAGATAATTGCTACTGGGCTGTTACATTTGTGTCCCACTGCCCTGTTTCCATGCCTTCCTGTGCCCATGCCAACTGTTTGTTTCCACAGTGAATTATATTGTCATCTTTTTGACGATATTTTAAATGATAGTTAGACCCCGTATGCGTAGAACCAACCATGCATATAATGCAATGGAAGGTGATGCATTATGAACAGTGATGGTCAAGTGTGAGTGTGTCCAGTCATGATGGCCGCGCTGCCACTGGTGGGCAACGACTATGAGACGTGCCCCAGTTACAGAGATGTTAAAAGTTTTTAAGACATGTGCCTTGCAGTTGATGAAACACAGAGTTTCTGGTTAAGTGGCTGGCAAGAACCCCATTTTATTTATCTGGGTGATCTCCCCAGACCTTAGCTCAGTGTTTACAACTATTTCAAAAATATTTGTGGAGGAATGAAACCAACAGTAAGCAATATATATTTATTGAGCATTTACCAGGAACAAGGTCTAGTTGGGTTAAATACTTGAGAACCCAAACCAATTCCCTTTCTTAAATGTTAATTTGCTTTTCCCCATTCTCATCACATTTCTGCAGCTGTTCTCGGCCAGGTTGAAGTCTTCCACTACTATATTGGTAGGCTTTCTGTTTCTTTTCCACTTGAGTAATAAATACACCCAACTGTCTATCTTAGATTTTCTACAAGAGTCCTGATTCCCATCTTCAGGTCACCTGAATGGATTTGGGGATCAGAAAACATGGTCATGTTCATGACCACCCTCTAGTTCATTTTCCTCCATGGACTCCCGACAAATCAGCTGGAAGATTTGCCTGAACCACAAAATGTCCGTGTCAGGATGGGTGATTTCCAGTTAAATTCAAGCAACATTACCTTTTCTTTTTTTCCCCACAGGACAGATAATTGTCTCTTTGGATTCTTTCCTTCTTTCTTTTCTTTTATTAATAGGCTTTATTTTTTAGAACAGTTTTAGATTCGCAGAAAAATTGAGCAGATAGTACGGCGAATTCCCATGTACCCCCCCCACGACAGTTTCCCCTATTAATATCTTATATTAGTGTGGTACGTGTGTTACAATTAATGGAGCAATACCAACACATTATTATTAACTAAAGTCCATATTCAGACATCCCTAGTTTTTACTAAGGATCCAGGATCCCGCATTACAATTAGTTATCATGTCTCTTAGGCTCCTCTTGGCTGATACAGTCTCTCTCCCTTTCCTTGTTTTTGATGATCTTGACAGTGTTGAGGAGTCTAGTCAGGTATATAGTAAGATGCCCCTCTATTGGGATTTGTCTGATGTTTTTCTCGTGATTAGACTGGGATTATGAGTTTGGGGGAGGAAGACCACAAGGTAATGACATTTTCACCACATCTCATCAAGAGTGCAAACTATCAACATGACTTATCACTGTTGATATTAATCTTGATCACGTGGCTGGGGTGGTGCTCATCAGGTTTCTCTCCCTGCCCCCACTTTTCCATACAGGACTCTCTGGAAGGGGGTCACTAGGCTCAGTCCCACATTAGGTGATGGAAAGTTACAATTCCTCTCATTTAGGGTGGAGCTTGGATTTCTTTTTCAGAGTCAACCTCCTATGTTTCTCTTATCTCTTCTTCCCTTGCCCTCACCTCAGTTCCCTCCCGAAGTCTTCTTCCGAGGTTTTTCTTCCAATGTCTGTTTGATGTTTTTCTCTTCAGATTTAAATACTCCTGGGTTTGGGCCTCAGTTCCCACATGCTCCTCTCTTCCTTAAAGTAGGTTTTTCTGAGTTGGTGCTACAGATCGCCCTTTCTCTGGGACACTCTGGTAGAAAAGGTTCTTTGGACCAATGCATGCGGAAAACGCTCATTCCTTACCCCTTCTTAGAGACTCAGAGCTCACATGAGCATAATAAAAGGTCTGACAAGAGTGGCAATAAAGAGGCCTGATTAACTCAAAGGTTTCTCAAGCCTATTTCACCTTGAAACTTTTACCTTATTTCATTGACTCAGAGACACTCATTTTTTTTTCTCACATATTAACATTTTTGAAGTTGGGTTGCATCTTATAGATCATTAGATAAGAAAATAGTATGTTTCTTCTTAGAGGTACCTGCAATAATGGTGTCAGATACACTGATGGTATTTGAGATTTGAGGACATACAGTATTCATGGCACATCTATAGATATTCTTCAGAACCAGTGAAAAGTGGAAACTGAATTAAGAAACTCAGCCTGCCAGGTCCTCAAACCCCACCTCTTCCTACTTGGATGACCTGCCTCCTTGATTTTAGGTATTCTTCAGTTTGGGGTACAGATTTCCTCTGTGAGATGTGCCCCAGGGCCCACTCCCCACCTGCTTCTGGCACAGCCAGCCATGACTGATTGGCTAGGCCAGTTTAACTTAAGAGTGAGGTATTAAGGAGTCCCTTGGCCACAGATCTAAGCTGTGTACTCTGATCAGCTTTATCATTAATGAGGTGCACTATTGTCCTTAAGGAAACACATTCCTAGACTGCCTGGCTTGAAATCTAGCCTGCTGTGTGACTTGGGCAAGTCAGTTAACCTCTCTGTGTCCATTTCCTCACCAGTAAACTGGGGATAAATAATTGCATCTACTTGATAGGGTTGTTGTGAGGACCAGATGGGATATTACACGTAAAGCACTGAACCCAGGGCCTGGCACCTGGTAAGCTACTCTAAAACATCGGCTATTACTAGAAAGACAACATTTTTATCTTTGGTTCCTGGGTCATTTTTCAGGAATAAAAAAGGCTTGGAGACACTGACTAGCTTGGGTACTAATGGTGGCAGGAGGCAGTTGGTAGGAGGGCAGAAGAGAAATTTTCTGTAATAAATCACGGCCTGTGGTCAAGCTGGCCTTGGCCTGCTGCTCGGAGTTACTGACCCCAGCCAGAAGGTGGAGAGGAGAGAGCAAGAAAGTGATTCTCTTCCAACCAGCCCAGCCTCTAAACAGAGGAACCTGGCAAAATAACAGCCTGAAGATTCAAAAGCAGTGAGTGGCATTCAGGCCCCAGGCGACTGGTTGTCTTCCAGGGTCCCCGCTGCCTGCTGCCATGTGCGTCACCTTGGGCAGGACTCTGTCCACTCTATGCAATCTCCGCAGTTTCCTCCTCCTCCCCTTATTATTCAGGACGTCTTGCTTCATATTCATTCCCCCACGGGTTCCATCCAATTTAATTGCTCTGTCACCAAAGATTAATCCCGACAGATAAGAAAAAAGACATCTGGAAATATTGACTCTGCTCCTTCTTATCGTCCCTCCCAGGGCCTTCACACTTTCAGCGGCTTCGCTTCAATGCCTTGTCAGGTTGTTGGAGTGGCTCATTTCAGGGGGTGAGCTCTCGGGGGTTCTGGTGCCCAGCGCTCCTGGAGGCTGGTGGCTGTCAGGGTCTGGCCACCTGTTGCTGTGCTGGAAGGACAGAGCTGGGACTGGAGGCAGGGCCATCTGGGACCTCAGGTCCCATCCCAGGCAGGACAGTCCTTTGCCTTTCTGAGTTGCTAAGAGACAGAAAGACATCCGAGAGGCAGGCTACTTTAAAGAATATCATTTTTTAAAGGCTCATTCTAAATGGAACATCATCAGAACTTTGCCAAGATCTTCCTGGTTGTTCAGAAGATGGCCACTCTTTCTTTTTCTCACTCCCTTCCCTCTGTATCCCTGTCCCTTCACTCTCCTTCCATCTCTCTTTTTAGCTTCTGAGGGCTCTGTCCTTGCTGGTCTGTTGATGGGGCTGACCAGGGGTCAGGGGTGATGGGGTGGCGGGTGAGGTCTCAGCCACAGGTCAGCCTGGGGGCCCAGGAAGTGTTTGGGGAAACTGGCTTCACTTCATCCAACCATGTCTGTGTCATTCACCAGGTGGCCTCTTCAGTGAGCAAACTCTTACCCATGTGTAAAATAAAGTGATTATCTGGGGAACAAGCATCCACACTTTTCGTGATTGCCACTGGTCATTGTGTAGCCCTTTGCTGCTCTCTGGGTCCCGAGCTCCATATATACTTTTCATATGTGTATCTGGCCCTATATTTTATTTTTATACAAATAATAGCATATTATCACCTTGTTCTAGCCCTTGGGATTTTTTTTCTTTCATCCTAACAAGAGTCTTGATTATCTTAGTGTGTCTGTACATAGGAAGCAACATCAATCGTTTCGTTTTGTTTTAAACCACTTCACTAGATTATTCTTTTCAAAAAAAATTTTTTTAAATATTTATTTATGTATTTGGCTGTGCCGGGTCTTAGTTGCAGCATGCAGGATCTTTTAGTTGTGGCACGTGGGATCTTTAGTCGCATCATGCGGGATCTAGTTCCCTGACCAGGGATTGAACCCGGGAGCATCTGGAGCGCAGAGTCTTAACCACTGGACCACCGGGGAAGTCCCCAGTCATTTTCAATGCTTAATCAAACACTTCTGCTCTAGGGCACTGCTGCCAGCCCACCCTGAGGCCTGCAGACTATACAATGCATGTCCCCAGGCTGCTCTGTTACTCAGGGGGCAGGAAACAGGTGGCAACTCAAACCTGGTGAGCAAGGAAGGCGCTGTTTACAAAGGTGTGGGTGCAGGACAGAGAACCAGCCCGGGTTGAGGGCACCAGGGCCAGCACCATCTAGTTTGCTCATTTTATCCAGTCCCGAGGGGCTGTGTGACTTGCCCAAGGTCACACAGCAAGAGGCAAAGCCATCAGAAAACCAGGTGTCCGGACTCCCAATCACTGTTCTTTCCTCTGGGTTTGCTTTGATTGTCAAAAATGAAACAAAACAAAAACACCCCTGGTTATTTAAATTCCAGTCATGAGTCTAGGAAAGTTTTTTTTTTTTTAACATCTTTATTGGAGTATAATTGCTTTACAATGGTGTGTTAGTTTCTGCTTTATAACAAAGTAAATCAGTTACACATATACATATATCCCCATATGTCCTCCCTCTTGCGTCTCCCTCCCACCCTCCCTATCCCACCCACCCCTCTAGGTGGTGACAAATCACCAAGCTGATCTCCCTGTGCTATGCACTTGCTTCCCACTAGCTATCTATTTTACATTTGGTAGTATATATAAGTCCATGCCACTCTTTCAGTTCATCCCAGCTTACCCTTCCCACTTCCTGTGTCCTCAAGTCCATTTTCTACGTCTGTGTCTTTATTCCTGTCCTGCCCCTAGGTTCTTCAGAACCATTTTTTTTTTTTTAGATAGGAAAGTTTTTAAATTAATCTTTTCCACAATCAAGACCAATTAGTCAACTCTTCTGTCATGAGTTTCCATAATTTTTTGATATCCCTAACTTACAAATTGCTTTTTAAATCATAATTTGCAAATTTATTCATGACAAATGTTTTTAAAAGCCAAAATTTGGTATCAGCTTAAGTGTCCCCAAATAGGATAATGGGCAAGTAAATGAGGATACATCTATCCAGTGGGAAATTATGTATTTCTTAAACTTGATATTTATGAAGAGTGTGCAATAAACTGGAAAATGCTTAGCTGTAATGCTCAAGTAAAATTGTAATCTCCAGTTTATTTCGAGTATCATCAGAATTATGTTAATTCACACATGCCAAAAAAACCCTAAAGTTACATAAAGAAAAACAAATATAGTAAAGGAATATACCAATATGTTACTGATAATGATTATCTTTAGCTGGGTGAAATATGGGTGATTTTGATTTGCTTCTTTCAACATTTCCAGATTTTCTACATTGATCTACTAATATGTTCATAATAACAACAACATCAACTATAATAATCACAATTCAAGATTTTTAAAAGTCACTGTGATAATTTGACGAGGGATGCATATCCAAAACCATACAATTCCACACCTCTGACCCAGTCATTTCTCTTCCAGGAATCTGTCCTGGAAACTAATTCTGCTTTGGGGCAAATCTCTAGGCAGGAAGAAGTTTACTGCAGGGAAAAGCTGGAAACCACCTAAATGCCAAACAGTGGAGTAATGTGGTTCAGCTGCTCAATGCTGCTACGTGTTCATTAGGAAAGAAACTTATGACAAAATTATGTGCTACAACATTAAATGGAAAACTCAGGATTCATAATTAAATGTAAAATATGACTCTAACAGGTTTAAAAAAAAAGGTGTAGGTTTGGGGGGAAAATACACAAAGATGAGCTTGATGAGCTGGCAGGGCGGGGTGGTGGAATCATGAATAATTTTTCTTCTTGATTTTCTAACATTTTCTGCAACGTAGTTACCTTGCCTTTGTAACTTAAAAAACACGATAAATAGCTGTTCATCTGGGAAGTTGGTTCTCAAGTTGTACCTGCTAAGCCACAATCTCACAGGGAAGGCAGGTGGAGACCCAGCCCCGATGTTGGCAGGAGGACAAGAGGAAAGTGTTCATCAATGAGGGCCTGATGAAGTCTGAGTTATTTACTCCAGGGCTGATGAAGCACTGAGTAGGTAATAGAAATTGCTGGGCCCTGCAGGGGTCAAGGTGGGGAATGAGATAAGTATAAGAGATAAGGGGGCTTCCCCGGTGGCACAGTGGTTGGGAGTCCACCTGCCGATGCAGGGGACATGGTTCGTGCTCCGGTCTGGGAAGCTCCCACATGCCACGGAGCAGCTGGACCTGTGAGCCTGCGCATCCGGAGCCTGTGCTCCACAGCAGTGAGAGGCCCGCGTACCGCAAAAAAAAAAAAAAAAAAAAAAAAAAGAGATAAGGAGTGCAGAGCACACAGTTAAAACAATCAGTTCACTGACCAGGTCCAGCTAACAAACAAAGCCCTCACACCTGTCAGGGAGAGAACTGTGGTCATGGATGCCCAGGCTGAAACAGCATGCAGGCAGCCTGCAGAGGGGAGGCACCCAGAATAGGGCCCTGGAGACGTGGGTTCTGGGGTCCTCACCACCAGTCCTGAACCAAGGATCCCGGGATTGACTGGGGGCTCCAAGGCCCCTTCCAGCTCCCAGTGTCTGTGATCTGTACTGCCCTTTGCTCCTGAAATTCTCTTCCTCATACTCCAAGGTGTGGCACTAATGCCTTCACCCCTGCAGGACCTTCCTTCCCTGCCCCTGCCTGGACTGCACATCCATCAGTCTGTGTGTCCACAGTGTTTGAAACCCAGTTCAGAACTGACTTGTTCCATCTGAAAACAAACAGAATAAACATCTGGCAGCTAAGGGAGCATTTAGGATGTGCCAGATATTGTACTTGGCTGCGTGTTGTCCTGAGATGGGCTTGTCTGTCCCCCGAGGACTGGGTCTGCGTATTTGTGCCCACTTACCTGTTACTGCACGGCAAACCATCCCGAAACTTATGTTTTGCTCACCTTTATGGTGATAGCTGGGGCAGGGCAAGAATTGTCTGAAGGACTCTCAGTCACACTCTGGTGGTTGATACTGGCTTTGGGTGGGACCACAGCTGGGGCTGTTGACCCACAGTTGGCCTCCTTCTGTATGGCCTGGGCCTCCTCACAGCAGGGTGGTAGAGAGATAGAGAGAGAGAGAGAGCCAGACAGGAGGAAGTTGTATTCCTTTTATGACCTGGCCTCAGAAGTCACACAGTGTCACCCCCACAGTATTTTACTGAATAGAATCGCGTAACTAAAGGTGACCCAAATACAAGGGAAGGGGAGTTGGAATTCGCCGTTTGATGTGAGGAATGTTCAAGAGCTTGCACATATGTTTTCTAACCACCACTGTTGGCCTTCCTTGTACCCCGCTCTTCCTTGTGCCTGACACAGAGCCTTGAACTAAACATTAGCCAGAATTGCTGGTAGAGCTGAATTGCCTTTCGGGTTGGTGCAGACCTGGGTGCAGAGGATAGTTTGGTGTGAACCCACTTGCTTCCCGTTTATGTTGTTCAGAAACACAAAACACTTGGAGAAGCCATGAATTTTTTGTCTCTGGCTGCCCACAGGCTTGAGATCTGGGTGGGTCAAGGTTGCTGTCTGTCATCTGCCCCTATTTTCCCATCCAGCCTTTCCCCCACTGCTCCATAAACTCAATCCCATGCTTTAATCAGACAGGTCCCCTCACTCTGTCCCAGTGGGGACAGCCTTTGCCCAGGTGGGTTCATCTGCTGGGATGCCCTCTCTCCTTTCTATCAATACTTTCCAACTGCTACCCAGCCTTCATGACCCAGCTCAAGGAACTTTCTCTCTTGGCATTTCCCTCTCACCGCCACCAACCTCTTCCCCACCATTTCCTCGGCAAGAGAAGTGAAAAGCAGGCTTAATTCCCAAAGCTGCCGTCCTGAGTCGTTAAGGAAGCCCAGGGGCAGCAAAGACAAAAGCCCTGGCACCAGGCAGGTGAGGAAGCTGAGAGAAGCAGGCTGGAGGCCAGCTAGACCACAGGAAGGACCACAGCCAACTGGTCTACCAAAGGGGGCAGCTCCTTCTTGCTTCAGCAAGTTGTTACCAGGGGAACTGAAGGACAGATCATCTAATCTTTCCTGAGAAGCAGAAAAATATGGATTTTTATGTGGGATTTCTTAATTTGTAACTATTGCTGATTAAGTTAAAATTTTAGAATTCAAGCTAATTCCATGGGCCACATTTGCCCCACCTCGGTTCACAACTTTTTTTTTTTGGTTCACAACTTTTGACTGAAAAGATTTGGGGCAGAGAGAAGGGTTTGGGAGGGAGGGAGGGAGGAGGCTGGAGAGGACTCCCCAGGCGGGGGCAGAGTTGAGGGGGCTGTTGAGGATGGAACTTCTGGAGGGTTCTCAAGGGGCCTCAGTCCAATGTTACCTTCTGAACTTGGACTTCACACCAGGGGAAGCATACAGAACCTCAGCAGAATGAGGCTTCTGTGGAAGTTGGGTTCAGTTATAGAAAAATAAAATCCTATTTCTTGCTCCCCTGAGTTTGGGGTGAGATTCATACTCCAAAGCCTTCAGCGGAGGCTCACTGAACAAGGGTCCTTGTCTCAAGTCAGCTCCCCAGGGAAACAGATTTGGCATAGTTTCATCTGCAAAATCCAGGCTTGTGGGAGAGAGCTCTTGGGATCAAGACCTCTAGGAGATAAAGAGAGCAGACCTGGCCAGAGGGCAAGGTTGAACATGATTCAGTCTTGACAAAGACCTCAGTCCAGCCTATGGAGAGCTCTGGGTTCCTCCGAGGTCTTCCAAGTTGACCTGGATGGGGAAGAGGTTGCTGGGCCACAGTGACCAGGTACTGAATGCAGGCTGCCCTTGTGAACAGAGCTCGGCCTTGGGCAAGGGGGTTCTCTGCAGCAGAAGGCAAGTCCCAGAGAGACTCAGAGGGAGCCATCAGCAGGCAGAGGAGTGAGATTCCAGTCCTTGAGGGAGGAGGTATCTGGGTGGTTCACACAGTGTCCACTGCCCCTCGCACTACTCAGATTCACTAGTTTCATATGATAAGTTTTGAGAAGCAGCTCCTCCGGATTCCACTGGACCTCTTTTCCAGGGGACTCTTACAGGGGGAAGCTTAGAGGGATGGAATTCAGCTCCTTCCTCCCTGCAGCTGGTCTTGAGGGTGTAACTGATACCCATCATCCTCTCCTCTACCACCATCCTCGTATCCCCATACCCTGAGCTAGCACCTCCACTGGTTAGGTGGCTTGGATGGGGTAACTGAGACCCTCATCCTTGAGAGGTCTGCTCCCCTCATCACCAGGTCCTTCTTGGTCCATGCATTTGTTTATTTCCTGTTGAAATTGGGTACAGGAGAACCAAGAGCCATCCCAGTGAACCACTTGGGTGCCAAACATATTCTTTCCTGCCCGCCTTGTGTATCAGCAACTTGACTGTCTCCTGACGACCAGGGTCCATTACCCATGCCAGGAAGGTGACTCCTCTCCTTTCCTGCTGGTCTCTTGGCAAGAGGAGCCCAAAGTGACTGGGAAGCTTGGGGTTTGATGGAATTCTCACTCTGTCACCAGTGGAAGCATTTCCTCCTCTAGAAACCAGGATTTCTAAACTCACAGTTTGGGGATGGGGCTTGAAATTCTCCATCTGGGTTCCCAGAAGTGACAGTAATTGGGGCCACTCTGGCTCTTCCACTTGGTTTTCAGACTGTGTATCTCCCCCTGATGGGGACACAACCCCATACAATGCCCACTGACTTAGGATGGCAGGGTATACAGTGCCTCCTGGAGGATGGCACCCCATCCTCTCAGGGCACCCTCTCCATTAATTCTCCAATGTGTTCTTGATGTCGGAGGGCATGTTCCGTCATGCCCCCACACCACCGGACCCCTAAATACTTGCACAGTCTGGTGGGTGCCTGAGTCCTCCTAGGATTTATCTCCCACCCACTGGAGTGCATGTGTCTTGTTAATGTGTCTAACATACCTGTCACTTCTCAATCCTCTGTTCTCTCTTTTTTTTTTTTGCGGTACACAGGCCTCTCACTGTTGTGGCCTCTCCCGTTGCGGAGCACAGGCTCCGGACGCACAGGCTCAGTGGCCATGGCTCACGGGCCCAGCTGCTCCGCAGCATGTGGGATCTTCCCGGACCGGGGCATGAACCCGTCTCCCCTGCATCGGCAGGCAGACTGTCAACCACTGCACCACCAGGGAAGCCCTCAACCCTCTGTTCTGATGACATGATCTCCTCAATGCAGTGGACCAAGGATGCTCTGGAGGATATACAGGTGAGACAGATCCCTTTGGACTATGCTATGACAGAGGGCAGGAGAGGTAACATAGCCCTTGGCAGGTCCATCAGTGTGTACTGCTGTCCATCCCAAGCGAAAGTGAATTTTTTCTGATCCCCTTTTCTGATAAAGGACGGAAGAAATATAAAATGGATTTGCTAGATTAATAGCTACACACCATGTGTACAAAGTCTTGTTCATCTGCTGTAGCAAAGATACCACATTTGCTAACAGCAGTTGGGGCTACTAGCTAATTAAGTTTGAGATAGTTCACTGCCATCTTCCAGGACCCTCTGACTTAGACAGGGAACTACGATCCTTATATCTCTTAGGATACTAAGAGAGCACTAGTCTCCACCATTCTCCTAGGGATGTGACGTGGGTAGGGGCAGTTTCAGAAGCTTCCATATGGCCTTTTCCACCATGGTAGCTCCCATCCCACAGGCCAAGGAATCAAGGAGGGATTTTACTCCCAAGTACATCCACTCACATTACACATTGGAGGACTAGAGAAATGACCACCAGTTGGCTCCAGGGATGCACCACTATGAGCTGGACCTGGGCCAGGGATTTATTTATCTCAGAGGTTGATGTTAAGGTCAAATAAGATAATATAGGAGAGGAAGATTGTAACATGCAATAGGTGACAGTTATTTTCACTTTGAAACCAGGTACTCTGGGTTGCAATCCTGGCACCACCGTTAATAGACTGTGTACCTTTGGGCAGGTTGCCACACCTCTGAGCTTCAGTTTCCTCATCTATAAAATGGGTATAATGACATCTGCCTTGCAAAGTTGTCGTAAGTGTAAATGAGCCACTACAAAACATGTAAGTGTCTGGCATAGTTCCACACTCAGCTTTTCCTGAATGAAAGCTTTATTTTATCCAGAACTCTTCATTCTGAATGCCCAACTTCTACAGGGTTCTTTGCCTTTAGGACTGACGGCGCTTTGTCTGAGCCCAGAATCAGCTTTATGTGAGACTGCCCAAGCTGGATCCCCCAGAACTTGCAGGTCGCCTGCTTCTAAAGGCAGCTCCTCTTCTAGGCTGCATGTGCTTGAGACTTCACCATTAGAAAGCCATACTTTTGCCTGTTTTTCATCTCCAGGAAGCACCGGTTTGGCACTAACATCTCCCATTTGTATGGCACTTGCATTTTGCTGTCCAAAGCACTTACCTGTCGTCCCAACCACCCTAGGAAGTAAGTCAGAGACGCCCAAAGTCACTTAGCTGGAAAGGGAGGAGCTGGGGTTTGAACCCAACACTGTCCGTGAAGAGGCTGTCAGCTGGAGGCAGTCTGAGCGGTTAACGCCAACACCGTCTAGTCTTTGTCTCCCAAAGCACATTCTGCCACTCTAGGTGAGGTACAGTGAGTCAGGCCGTATCAACTACGATTAAACATTAGGAGTCTACTCTGTGTCTCGAGGGCCCTGTCTACATCGCATCTACCCAGGACTTTATGACGAGAGCTGTAGAGAGGCTGAATAACTCGCCCACATTCACACATTTTTCAGCAGCACAGCCTGGAACAGAGCCCAGGCCACAGGATCTCAGAACCTGATCCCAAGCCCCTAACCACTATGACACACTGCCACCCATATAATAGATGGTTTAAGATTCGTTTACAGAGAGAAGCATGGCGAGGGCTCTGCAGGCAAGGGGAACAGCCCTAGCCAAGGCCCAGAGGGGTGGAGCAGCTCTGTGTGTTCAGGGTCACTGGAGCACAAAGTGGGAGAGAGGTCATGGAGATGAGAACGGGATGGACCAGGATGGCCTGGGGAGACCCGGTGACAGAAGTCTTAGCTCGTCCCCCAAGTCATCTCCAGTGCCTCCAGCTGAGAACATTTCCTTTGGGAGTCTGAAACTGGGACTTCTGGCTTCCTTTGAAAGTGCATGTCTCTGCCTTGCCAGGACCTGTGGGGCAGTGTTCAACCATCCACCGTCACCCCCAGCCACATTTTTACACCAGGCTCCATTGCAGCGTTGCCTCCAGAACTCTGCCTGGGATGGAACCAACCACTCTGGGTTGGAATCCTGGCACTGCCATTGATGGGTGAGCTTTGAGGGCTGCCTCTTCTTTGGAACATGTGTGGTCTTAGTGGTAATTGGGTAAGTGGGTCTGTGTTTCTGGGTTAAAAAGACAAACAAGTAGGGCTTCCCTGGTGGTGCAGTGGTTGAGAGTCCGCCTGCCGATGCAGGGGATGCGGGTTCGTGCCCCGGTCCGGGAAGATCCCACGTGCCACGGAGCAGCTGGGCCCGTGAGCCATGGCCGCTGAGCCTGCGTGTCTGGAGCCTGTGCTCCGCAACGGGAGAGGCCACAACAGTGAGAGGCCTGCGTACCGCAAAAAAAAAAAAAAAAAAAAAAAAAGACAAGTAGAAGCACCTCCTAACCAGCCTAGATCGCGGTGGCAGAGAGGTACAGCCAGGAGTGTGGCCTTGGAGGAACAGATCTGAGACTGAGTCCCAGCACTTTTCTTTGCCATGAGGCTTGGGCCAGTCTCTTAATCTCCTGAATTCCCAATTTCTCCAGATGTGACTTGGCACCCAAAATACTCCTGTTGACATCTGGCTCTGAAGATGGAGGGCACAGCCCAACTCATAAGTGTGTGTCCAGTGATGGTAACTCTTGCATGACTCTTGGAAGGTCCTGTGTTTTCACAGTCTCAGGTCAGATTCTTCTAGAACCTGGCCAAGGACTTGATGCCAGCAGTTTCTGAAGGCAGTGTTCTCAGGAGAACCTGGTCAGGCAGTGGGGAAAGCAGGAGAGGGAGGTGAAAGAGACACTCCCCCAACCCCACCCTCCCTCTGCCCAAGGGGGAGAGTTCAGGTGAAGCACAGCCTCAGCCTGATCCTGGGCATCAGGGAGCCCTGGGAGCCGGAGGCAAAGGAGCTGGTATTTGTCCTCTCATGTAGAGAGTTCTTGGTCACAGGCTGCTGGGGAGTGGGGGGATGCAGAGCTCCCAGGCCCTTCCAGCTCTCTGTAAGGGTGAGGCAGCTCCAGTGCAATCTCCTGAGAGTCTCAGGGACCAGCCCCAAGGGGCAGAGCCTGCAGAAGCTGGGGGAAGGATTGGAGGAGATTTGTGCAATCTTGAATTTCCACGCTTGTGCTCTAAGTGCTTTCTGAAGCCCAGGCTGCTGGGACCAGGACCCATTCCCTTGCCAAAGAACAAAGTTAACAAAATCTTGACTTTTAAGTCTGGAAGCCTTTGTCAGGTGTAAGACAGAAGATGTTTGGAAGGAAATGTGATTGAGTTCCTTTCCCCAAGAGAACTGGCCAGCCTCTGGGAAGGCCACCTGCCTGCCCTTAGGCACCTGGCCAGATCTGACTCCAGGTTGGCGCTCTCTCTGGGATGTGGGGATCAGGCAGAGGCTTTACTCTGCTGTTTGGGGGCAGCCAGAGGGAACTGAGGGCTTAGATACCTTGTCCAAGGACACAGAACTGTTAAGTGGAGCTGGGATTTGAACTTGCGACTGCAGTGCTTATATTTACTACCTAATGCTGCATAACAAATCACTCCAAAACTTAGTGGCTTAGAACAACAAACATTTATTATCTCACCATTTCTGTGGGCCTGGAATCTGGCAGCAGCTTAGCTGGGTGGTTCTGACTCAGGGTCTGTCGTGGGGTTGTACTCAATCTGTTGGCTGGGGCTGCAGTCATCTGAAGGCTCAACTAGGGCTGGAGGATCCAATACCAAGCAGACTCACTCACACTGCTGATGACTGGAGGCCTCAGTTCCTTACCACTGGGCTTTTCATAGGGCTGTTAGAGTATACCCCGAAATGGCAGCTGGCTTCCCCCAGAGCAGGCAGTCCAAGAGAGAGCAAGGAGGAAGCCACGATGTCTTTTATTTCCCCGTCTTACACACCATCACGCACCGTCACTTCTGCCACATCTTATTTGTTAGGAGCAAATCACTAAGTATAGCCATGCTCAATGGAAGGGGAAGTGCCTTTTAGAGGGAGAAATATCAAAGAATTTAGGGACATGTTTTACAACCACTGCATTGTTATACAGCTGCTCCCCACCTTGCAGGTGTGCTTGGAGACTGCTGTCCTCAATCCCTGGGTGGTGAAGGCCCCTGTGTCATTCTGCCCCTGGGGCTGGGGGGGCTCTCTCCCACCTGTTGCTGCACCCACCCTTCCCCAGACCTGTAATACTCATGGTTCTTCACTCCAAATCTCTTCTCTTCTTCTCTAGGCATCTCCGTTCTGCTTTCCCAGAGACGGATGTGAGTTGCTCTAAGACCTGTGATTTGACCTTTGTGGGAAAGGGGTGTTCAGTGTGGTCACATCTGCCAAGGATGCTAGGGAGGAGTCTCTGTGGGGCTGAGGCAGAGTGTCCCAGTCCCCATGAGAGATCTGAGCCTGTATGAAGCCTGATCCACTCAGCACACACCCACCCTTTGATCTGAGGATGAAGAAGTACTTGACCACATCATCCATTTCTCTTTCCAGTGCACCTGCGAGGCGGGGCGGGGAGGGAGGGGGAGGGAACTGGGGCAGAGATGTTTTTTTGTGACCTCATTTCAAAGAAGTTGAGCCGGGGCTGGAAGACAGGTGTCCAGTGGCAGCTGCTGCTGACCCCTCTGCCACTCTGGGCTTTGTATTGGGGTGTGGCAGCTGTGAGCATGTGCCTCGAAGACCTCCAACAAAGGGGAGCTTAACCAACCCAGGGCCACAGATCCTGGATCCTGAATCCGCCCCCTCATTTGTGCTGAGGCCATGGCACTTCCCATGACCCATCGATACTGAGTGCAAAAGGGATACTAAGGCCAGCCCGTTTTGGGGAGACTCTTCGGATGTCCCCTAACTTTAGCTCAAGGACTCCCCAGTAGCTTTGCTGAACCTCCTTAGACAGCACAGCAATCTAGGACATTCCCACTCAACCTACCTTTCTCCTTTGCTCAGAGTTAGGACTGCCAGATAAAATACAGGACACCCAGGTGAATGTGAATTTCAGACAAACAACAAACAATTCTTGTATAAGTATGTCCCCAGTACTGCATGAGATATGCTGATACTAAAAAATTTTTGTTGTTTATCTGAAATTCATATTTACCTGGGCATACTGGCTATTTATTTGCTAAATCTGGTAACCCTACTTGGGGTCAGGCTCACCTTGTAGCCTCCTCTGTTCCCTCTCTATTTCTTGTCACACATGCATTTCCTCTGATAAAATCCTTGCATGTTTAATCCCTCTTGGCATCTATATCTCAGAGGACCTGGACTAATACAGCAGGGCAGGGCTGGGAGTGGGGAGCTCAAGTAGGCAGCCTTGGCTTACAGACGTCTCGTTTCATTATAGCCGGCATGGTCCTGGCAGTGGGGCCATGTTTTGCTGCTCGAAGCTGTAGTAGTAGGGGAAGAGGAATTACTCTTTGGTCCAAATTGGAATGCACTTTCCAAGTGTAAGGAAGCTCTAAATCATTTATCCAATTTCAGGGTGCTCAAGAACTGCATGGGGAATACAAGGGAAGTGCAGATTCTTGGGTCCCTCCCTTCAGAAATTCCAGTTCTATAGGTCTACAGTTGGGGTCAGAAACTTGCATTTTTTGCAGGCTTCATAACTGATTTTAAAACTGCACAGGGAAGGTAACTTGGCATATTTTGTAAAACTTTCCATGAATGCTACTGCCCATGCTTATTCAGTGCTCTTTCCAGGTGATAATTTGTTAGCATTTAGTAGTCAAGGTGTCAAAGCTGGGAGTAAGTTTGCTTTCCTTTCTTTCCCTTCATGCTTACTTTTCTGAAGGCTCTCTCTGGGTTAGAAAAATTTGCCAAGAGTCTGGGTCCCTGAGAAGATATGGTAGACTTTCTTTTGTTTGATAATGAGAGTGATAGTAAAAGTGATCATAAATCACTTTTCCCCTTGCCTGCTAGGAGGCTCTGAGCAAGATTTCTGTGTAAGTGGCAGTACTCCTCCTAAATCAGGATTTCTGATACAAGAAATTCCTGCCCCCTGCCAAGTAAACACACAGGGACTTCATTACACTGTTACTGTGGTTTCATTCCTGGCAATAATAGTGGACTTGTCTGTTTTTCATTTTAAACAGCAGCCCCCAGTCCTTTCAGAATTATGCAAAGTACAAACCAGTCCTCACTTACCTGACTCCTGAGAACTGGAGGTGCTTCCCAGGGGCCAGGATCATCTCTTTCTGTGTTTCTGTGGGAGTTTTAAAGTAGAGGGTAAAGCTGCAGAGAGGGTGTGGGCCTCCAAGGAACAGCAAGCCGGGTGCCACCCTTAAAGGCAGAGCTGGGTGTGTATCAACATGAGGGTGGTGGCTGGCCGGTGTAACCAGTGTGTTTGGAATGGGTGTTGGCTGATTTGGATCCCATGCAGCAGGGCGAGTTGGCAGGGAAGGAATGTCCTGACTCATCCCTCTCTTGGTTTCTCTTAGGGTGGAGGGCTGCCCCCAGGGGCTGAGGAATCTGGAAAGGAAAAGAGGGACAAGGGGGCTTAATATGAAGTCTGTGGGAACAGGAGCCCTGGCCACAAGGGTTCAAGGCCTCTTTCATTCCGCTAACCACTTATTGAAGACCTACAAAGGGTAGCTCTGTACTAGGAGCTGGATTTAGGGCCCCAGGATATCTCCCACCCCAGAGACTCAGGCCACCAAGTGCTTGTTTTAGGATCTTGTTTAGGATTCAGGCATCCTTCCTCCCATTTCCCTGCTCTTTAGCCTCAGCTGGGTGACATGGGGCAGGTTACTTGAGCTCCATCTGTTGAATGGGTGCATGGGGTTGGCGGGGAGGGCAGGGGGCTCTGAGTCCCAGTGTCTTCCCTCTCGTATGCTGGCATCACTTCCTCCTCCCCTGGCAGTGTGATGGCTGGACATGCTGATAGAATTCTGCCTGGTGGGAATAGACCCTGTCCAGGCATCTCTCCATGTGCCCAGCCCTGGGCTGCTGGCTCAGAGCCACCCCCAGAAGGGGTTAACTGGCCAGAGTGACCCCACCTGCTTAGGAGCCAGGAGCATCTGTGTTGCATCCGATCTCCTGCCTTTCACTGTGGAAGTCCCAAGGCCAGCGTTCTCATCAGCCCTAGGGACATGCACTTCTTTTAAACAGAACTCCAAATCTAAGGGTCTGGGGCTGGGGAAGTAGAGGTTCAGTTCTGAGCAGGTTCATTTGGTCCATTTTCGAGAGGGGCTTCAAATGGGGATTCACCTACTGAAAGAAAGAGAAGCAACCCCTAAACCCTAGGCTTCTAAATGTGAGACACAGGAGTGATGACACTATAAATGGGTTTCTACGCCCAAACCAAAGGTGGCCGGAGGACACTGCTAGCAGAACCAGGCCGTGGCCAGTGGCTCTGCAGTTGGGGGATTTGGCAAAATCTGGCCCACAGGAGCCGATGACCCTGGGCGAGTCGCTACCCATCTTGGAACTTCAAGTCCTCCCAGTAACACAGGGAAAATCTGTCTTCTGTGGAGTTGTCCCAAGGCCGGGGTGATGCGTGTGTGAGTATACCAGGTACCAGGTACTGGGGCTGTCACTACAATTAGCTCCCCTCTGCCTTCCAGGAAAATGAAGATCAGGATCTTGGGACTCCACTCTGCAGGGGGAATACAGAGCCATTTGAGGCCCTGCTAGGCGCATTTCAGGAAATTAAGTCACAGTCACACAAACACTCCTCAAAAGGTACCATTTCAGAATATGGTAAAATGAAAGGACCCCTGATTCCACCATGTTGGTATTTTCCCAGACACTGCTCCACCCCTGGAGAGCAGACAATTTCCTGTCCTTTTAAAAAGTGAGCTGGGGGACTTCCCTGGTGACACACTGCTTAAGAATCCACCTGCCAAATGTAGGGGACACAGGTTCGAGCCCTGGTCCAGGAAGATTCCACATGCTGCGGAGCAACTAAGCCCGTGCGTCACAACTACTGAGCCTGTGCCCTAGAGCCCGCAAGCCAAAACGACTGAGCCTGCGTGCCACAACTACTGAAGCCCGCACGCCTAGAGCCCATGCTCCTCAACGAGAAGCCACAGCAATGAGAAGCCCGCGCACTGCAACGAAGAGTAGTCCCTGCTCGATGCAGCTAAAGAAAGCCCCGCGTGCAATAACGAAGACCCAATGCAGCGAAAAAAAAAAAAAAAAAAGAATCCGCCTGCCAATGCAGGGGACACGGGTTTGAGCCCTGGTCCAGGAAAATTCCACATGCTGTGGAGCAACTAAGCCCATGCGCCACAACTACTGAGCCTGTGCTCTAGAGCCCACGTGCCACAATTACTGAAACCTGCGCACCTAGAGCTGGTGCTCTGCAACAAGAGAAGCCACTGCAATGAGAAGCCCACGCACTGCAACAAAGAGTAGCCCCCACTCACTGCAACTAGAGAAAGCCCATGCGCAGCAACGAAGACCCAACACAGCCAAAAATGAATACATAAATAAATAAATTTATTTATTTAAAAACAAAGTGAGCTGCACTGAGCAGGCCTCTGTAGAAATAACTTGCAGTTTGTAATTACCACTGAGTGTAGAATCTCTGGCTGGTGAAGACAATCATTAGCTAATAATGCCGGAGGCCATGGGAACTGCTAAGTATAACCCTCATTGTACAAGGGAGGGAATAGACAGAAGTGTGATGGGGCTTGTCGTGGTGGGGTCTCAGTGGTGTCTGTTGCTGGCGGGTAGGAACAGTAGCGGTGATAAGAGCTAGGCGAGCCTGTTAAGTGGACGCCCATGCTAGTGGCCCACCTGCAGACTCCACCTCCACCACATGGCTATTCCGTTCATGAGCTCACGGTGCAAACACTGGATGGTCAGGGGCAGAGACTGACTCATCTACTTGCCAAGTCATCCTGTTCACTTAATAATTTAGTGCCTCTTCTGGAGCAGATCTTTATGATGGTCACTAACAGGTGGCACAGAAATCCTCACAATTTGTGCCTTCACAAATTGTCTCCACCATATGCCTTTCCTGGGACTTCTTTGTTCCTGATCTTCCAGTCTTGCTCCTCCCAGGCCTCTGATCAACTGGCCAAGTCTTTCTTCACCTCTCATGCATCTGTGTACATTCGTACCTCAAGCAAGGTGGATGGATGACCAGGTGCCCTTTGCCCAAGGCCCTGCCCATCAGGGACACTCCCTTTCTCTCCTGTCTTTTCTTTCCTTGTGTTAGCACGACAGCAGTACCTTCCGTATGGTACCCACACACTGAGTTCATCACCCAGCAGCCAAGCTCAGGCCTTTTCCTGTCTCTCAGCTGGCCATAGCGACCCCTCATGGGGCCAAAGGGGTGAGCTGAGGGAGAGACATCTGTGCAACAGTGATGGGTGCCCTGAAAGTCCGTGCCACCTGGTCACGCAGCTTAGTTTTCCCCTCCAACCCAGTTTATGCCTGATCCTGAATGTCACACTTCCATCGTATGAAGGATTGTTCCTAGGCCTGCCCATTTAATGAATTGGTGGGTCTGACACTACCCAGCTCATGATGGCCAGTCCTGCCACATGGCCATTTGGTCAGTCCCTACCTGGGTGCAGTAATATGATTGGTGCTTCTTTTTGAGTGGCATGTAGTTCTTTCCTGCAATTGTATGACCTTGATCCGGAACCGCATGGGTCTGTGCTGTGCATCTCTTATTGAGGCAGACAGAGGCTCTGCATAACATCTTTTTCTACCTCAGATACCTCTAGCAGCATGGGATTTTATGGGTCACATGGCCCGTGAAGCAGGGCTGCAAGTATATATTATAGCCAGGACCTACTGCAGGGCCCTTTCTTGCTCTGCGCCCCACTCATAACCGTCAGTTTTCATCTTTCACCCCAAAGATGGATCATAGCATTTTTCTCAAAATGCTACCTCCAAAACTGAGAGGCATATGCAGTATTGTGCTACTTTCACACAGGTAGAAGATCAAAGGACAAAATTTTATCTTTTACTTTGAACAGAATGTCTCCCTGTGTCCCAGAACCATTGCACCCTCGAGTCTTTGTATGACCCATTCTTTGTAGTGACTGTGCATCCAAGGTACTTGCCATTAATCTTGCACATCTGGTCCAATTTATATAATGTCATCTATAGAGTAGATCAATATGATGTTCTCAGGAATATCTAGCTAGTCTAGGTCCCTTTAGGCTCTATTGTGGCAGAGGTGAATTAACATAGCCCTAGGGCAAAACCTTGAGTCTACACTGTTGTCTGTCCCAAGTGAATGTAAACTGATCTGTATGGAACACAATGCATTTGCCACACCCCTTACCAGAGGCTATGTTAATCTGCTCAAATAAAGGTACCATATCAGGTTTAGCAGCAGCAATATGACTATTGTTTAGTAATTTTGTGGTAGACTACTGCCATCAGACTGTGGTCAGAGGCCAGGCTGGCTTTTGCAGAGGCCAGGCTGTCAAATTAAATGGGGATAGATTGGGGATGACCTTCGTCTTTGTGGGTGGCCTGATCTCTGTCATCCCCCTGAAGCATGATATCGTTTGTGACTTACTGCCTTGTCAGGAGAGGATATGGTTTTAGGAGCTTTCACTTAGTCTTTGCTACGAAACATAGCTCTTATTGCTCTTATTCTACTGATCAAGGAATCAATGAGAGGATTTATTTTCAAGTAAATCCATTGCAATTAAACAATTAGGAGCTGGAGAAATGACCACTGGATAAGTCCAAGGACCCACTGGACCCACTGTGAGATGAACCTGGGCTGGAGCTCCATTTATTAACTGACCCCTACAAGCCTCAGTCTCATAGGGGGAGCATGATGGCTCTTTGGTGCCAAAAGATCTGGGCATTTCCCTTTTCCCATTGTGTATTACCTGAGTAAATATCCATGGGTTCCTTTGGGGAAGGATTCGGGGGTTCACTCCTGTATTCAGTTGGCATAATCTTGCAGGGTTCTCCCTCACAGAGACCTGGCATCTCCTTCAAATGATGGGTTCTGAGTCTAAGAGCTGGCTCAAGTCTGGAAATTGAGCAAAGGATTGTGACTGTATATTGACGTAGCTAAACTTGGCCTTCTGTTCATCCTGATCACTCTTGATTTTGTGTATGAATCAATACCCTTGTTAGATGCCCATCTATTTTGCCACTAGGAGCATCATCTCATATTATCCATATCCATAGATCTGTGCAGGTTGGGCACCCCTGGCTGCTATTCCAAAATTGTCATCCATTATGGTAATTACTCCCACCTTGACTCTGATGGTTATGTGTTGTCACTGACCTCAGCTATCCCTAGATCCCTGCATCCTCATAGTTACTAATAGGAGCCCAGTTCTGTAATAGTTCCTCTTACATTTATCCCCTGCCTGTGGCAGACAACCAGCTCTGAGATTTTCAACAATTCTGGTGCCCCCTTACCAGAGCACTGCTTTGGTAAATGGAGTGACCTCCAGGCCCTCCCAAGGAACACAATTAGCTAGGGGGTCTTTCAGTCTTATACATTAGTCCCATTCTAGCTGCCCACTTTTTGAATCTTTTGATCCATTTCCCTAGAGTCTTCCCTGGTAGTTTTGGCATTCCAACCTAATTTAATGTATTAGGTATTGCTTTTTCCAAGCTTCCAAGGGTCATCTTGTTACCAACCAGGGTCCTTGGCCTCCTTAATAAATAGAAGTTGATAAGAGGCCAGACAAAAAATTCAGGCAAGACTTTATTGGGGCCCCTGCTGCAGCAGGGGGGAGTGAAAACAGGTAACAGGTTCCCTTGCTTGCTCCCCAAGGGGGGAGCGAGCTGGTTCCTTATATGTGGTATGTCCAGGGATCAGGCAGGAGGGGTGACTTAAGTGGTTTGCTCACCCTTTTGGTGGTGTTGAGTGCAGGATAATACCCTGCTTTTGCTCCCTATACCCTGTTTATGCTCCCGGCTCTTCAGAAGCGGCAGTTGGGTTTTTGGTCTTTTTGTATCTTGTTTTTCATAATTTGCCCCAACTGGGCATGCACGCAGTTATTTTTAGTCCCTCTTAGTTTTTTTATATTCTGTTGCTTGAGGAGACATTTGTCCAGGTGCAAGCACTGCAGCAAAGTGTCCCAGATCCCAGGTCCCAGGTCCCAGCCTGTCTTAATCTCAGCAGAGTATCAGGACAAGCTCCTAGGACCTTCTCTGGGTGTTAAATCCTGTGTCATGGGAGAGTGTGCTCATATCAACAAACTCTTCCTTATTTAGTTTAGATTCTGGCCCCCTTGATCCAGCACCAAGAGGATCTCCTTCCAGGCATATTCTCCCAGATCCTGCTCGTACATATTAGGTGAGAACTTCAGCTCCTTCAGCACAATCTGTCTCCTTCCTTAGCGTGGCCAGAACTTCCCCATCCGAACAAACTAGCTATGCTAAGATTCAAGCAAGGCTAAAAGTTAACCCTAGTTGTACGTCTGGTGGCCAGGAGGGGAGGTGGGGCAGATTCTGAGGAGGGCAGACATTGTCTTGTGTGGCCTCTGTCTCATCTGAAGCTTCTGCACAGTCACCGAGCAAGGGGAGGTACTTCTATCAAGGGGCAGTGAGCCACCCCTGCAGGCACAGAGGCTTCAGGAGAATCAGAGGTCAAGTTTTCCAAGTACCTCTACCTAGATATTCCCATCCCGGGTCTCAGAGTCCCACTCCTTCCCTACCAGAGCTTTGACTAGGTGGAGAAATCAACTTCTCTGAAGTTCTGCTATTCTTATAGTTAGAGCCTAAGGCTGCTCCTCAGCTTGGTCTGCCCTTTGGTTACAGGAGATGAGGATTGCCTTAACCACTGCCAACGAGGCCCTCTGGCTTTCACATTTTGAACTTAATACTTGCCCTCAGTCTATTATTTTTTCTCTCTAAAGCATGAATGGTGTTCAGCAACAGTCTTACAGTTATCCTCTCTCTCCCCATATTTTTCACATGCCTGAGACATAATATGAGCCAGTGCACCCCTTCCACCCGTATCCCATCCCAATGAACCACATGAAAATCTTAGCATTTGTGCAGTTATAGCCCACCAGGCAGAGAGAAGGAGGAAGTGACTTGCCCGGTTCAGCCAGTGAGTGGATAACCAAGCCAGGACCAGTGTCCTTCTTCTGGTTCGACTGCCTCACAGGGTAGGGGGAGAGGTGGGGCTTTCTGGATTCTAAGAAAAGCAAACTCCCTCCAATGACATCAACTAAGGGAAAGTATAGTTACTGCAAGGATTCATGAGCTCAGAAAGCCAGGGAAGCCCAAGATCCAGTCCTGGGAAAACCATGGAACTGGGTCTACTGAGGCCAGAATCCTTATAAGTACCTCTGGGACCACAGCAGGAGGAGCTGTGAATCTCCACCTGGGATCTGGGTACTTGCATGGGGCCTGCCCTCCTCTCTCCTCTCCATTCACTGGCCTTTTCTGTTCATACTTGGCAGCTAGGGAAATCTGACTGGCACAACTAATAACTGTTACACTGCTGGGAAGCCATTTGCTATCAGACCACATCCTGGGCTATTGACCAGACTGGGTATCAGCTGCCATTGGGCCAACCAGGAGGCAGCAGAGTACAGCGGGTGTGAGCAGAATCTGGGGCTGGCCTGCCTGGTTTCCAGTCCTGGCTCCACCACCCATGGGCTGTGTGTCCTTGGCCAAGTCATTGAACCTTTCTGTGCCCCATTTCTCATTTGTACAGGAGAGATGAAAATAGAGCCTGCCTCTGAGGGTTGCTAGGAGGGTTCCATGAGTGAATATTGTTTAAAGCCCTTAGAACAGTGCCTGGCACCCAGTCCATGCTCTGTGTCTGTTAAAGAAAAAAATGTGACAGAGTGGAGTCAGAAGGCTTAGAGGGGAAAACAGAAAATCTGCAAAGGAAGAAATTTGTTGAGAAAAGGACAGGTCCCTAGAATTGTTTCAGTTACCAAGTCTCCCATTTTCAGTTTAGTCCATGTACTTCCTGTAGGAGAACTCTTTTCATGAAGTAGTCTGAGTTGGGTTTTTCCCTTGCTACCAAAAAAGTCGGTCTAGAACAACCCCCTTTTCCCACTTCCATGCATTGAAGCCCTGCCCTCTCTTTCAAGTCTACATGAGCCTTTCTTTCTGTGAAGTCTGCCAGGGTTTCTCGTCAGACATCTCTACCTCTAAGCACCCAGAGCAGGGTCTGAATCTCCCTTAGGCCTCTTCCCACTGTCCACCTCACACTTTGGGTGCTTGTGCGCAAGCCTCCCCTCCCCAGATAAACGGCATGATGTCCATAGAGTCAGGAAGCCCAGCGAAGAGCTACAGCACCAAGAGCTCTTCAATGTGTAAAATAATGAGATATGATCTACACCTCCGACTTCCTGGCTGCACCATAGATGCTTCTAGGGTACAGGAACCTGCCTTATTCCATCTTGAATGCACCCTCGCAGGACTCTATGCCTGTCACAGGGAGAGGGGGGTCTTCCTAGGCTGTCTCCCCATCTAGCTCCTCCCAAGTGAGGAAGTATTGGCAGAATGGTTGGTCAGAGCCTGAGACATCCATTGGGCCAAGTTTTACTGGTGGGCAGGCTCACTGGGTGTTAGAAGTGTGGGCACATTAATGAACTTCCTCTTGCCCTTTCCGTCTCCGGGTGATGAGTATGACAAAGAAAAACCTGTTTTCTCAGGGCAGGCCCAGCTGTCCTCTTTCACTTTCTGTTCCATGCAGACCTCACACCTGGCAAGGTCTGCCTCCCTTTCTGGTCCACTTTCTCCACTTGAGGCTGGAAGCTGCAGATGCAGGTACCTGAGATTCAGGGCTTGGGAGGTGAGTGAGAATCAGGGACCACTTAGTGACCACTAACCTGAACTGCTTTCTCCAAACCAGCTTGTCCCTGAGGCTGTCGTTTGGGACACCATATAATCCATCATCCAAGTCAGGCATTTTGAGAGTGAAAGGGGAGGTTATTAATATTGACCTTGGGAAAAGAGTCACAAACAGGGCACGTTCCAGGCCAACCAGGGCCCCTGGGCCCCCTCGTTGTCAGGCTCTTGCTCTGTATTCATGCAGTAGTACTTTATTTCCCATTCGGTTCTCATTCCTGGGGAGTACAGCTCCTTTGGCGAGAAATCAGAGAGGGAGAGGAGAGGAAAATCAGGATCTGAAAACCAAAACCCAACGTTGAATACCTTACATATGTAATAGACTCTCTTTTTGTTTTGGCCGTGCCTCGCGGCATGCGAGATCTTAGTTCCCCAAACGGGGATCAAACCTAGGTCCTTGGCAGTGAGACCACAGAATCCTAACCACTGGACCGCCAGGGAATTCCCTAGACTCTTGATTAATATGGGTGAAAGTATAATGAATGTAGCTGAATTATTGCCAGTGATAATAAAAGTAGCAGACGATATTGTGGCAATACCAGTAGTTTAAAAAATAACATGGAAGACATGTTTCTTTACTTTGATGGATCTGAGTTAGAATGGGCTTGGGATCCCAGCTCATCTCTTACTAACTGTGTCATTCTGGGCATGATGCTTAACTCAAGACTGTGCGTGATCTGAATGTCCCATGGGGCCTTCCTGCCCCTTGGAGATTTGGCACATTTGACTTAAACATCCTGTGTAGTGGATTAGGTAATTCAGAGTTTTCCTCATCGTTTCTGCAAATTCTGATCCCTAATGTTTTTTTTTAAAAACATTTTCCTTGATGCTGCTCTCTTTCCCCACATTCCATGTCTGTGTGTTGCCTCACATCAAACCCCGATGTGAACTTTAGCCCCATCACTCGTTTTCCACAGGAAACCCAATCTTTCTCAACATCTCCTGAGTTTGGAAACTTCATGGATTTGAGGGGTTATATGGAGGAGTTCATCACACACCACGACCATCTGCCGTCTGGGTGGCTCCAGACCTTCTTCCCCTTTCCACTTGGTTGTCGTTCAAAAGGGAGCAGCATCTCCTCCTGTGTGTCTCTTTTCCTCAAAGAAATAGTTCCCAAAAGCCACCCCCATAAACTCTCACTAATATCTCATTAGAATTGTTTTATCATATGTTCCTGTCTAAACTAAGCACAGGCAAGGTAATGGTACAACCAACTTGGGCTTAGACTAATTAGGACTCACTTCTGGGGGTAAGGCTGGACTCAAACCCCACAAATCTTCTGACTACCACAGTGGAGGGTGGATACCAGAGTAAAACTGGGTTTGTTGGACAAGTGACTGGTTTTGTAGCCATGTGTCTGCCACTGTGAGACAATTGAGATTAATTGAGCTTTGAGTCGTGGAAGACAGAGGGAAAGGAGGGCACAGCCAAAGAAGGGTGTCATTTCCCTGGCGGGGAGGCACGAGATGGTGGGTCAGACAGATCTCTCTTCTGGGGTGATGTACTGCTGTCAGTTGGGACATTTTGGTGATTCCCTAAAAAAACCTCAAGGCAAATGGGGCTGGGGAAAGTATTATCTGAGTGGCCATGAGTATAAGCTCTGTTGAATACTCTGCTTCTTGGGAGAATCTCTGATAAGATCTCATTTGCATGCTGGGATGGCAGTTGTTTCTGCTTCAACGTTTCCGTTTCAATTCCTTTCCATTGACTTGCTTTAACACGGAGCATGTCTTTCCTTGTCTCAGAATCTTTAAAGCTATATCTTTTCGGTTCTTTTTCTTTTTTTTTTTTTTTACCAAGTCTTTAATTTTCATAAGTTCTCAAGAAGTAGTTTCCTCATCATTAATGTTTTCTCTGGACACTCTAAGTAGGGAAACAGCTGCAGATTTCAGCTCAGATTCTGTTCTGCATAGTTATAAAAATGTTCAGTCCTTTCAGACCGCCCCCAGTGCCCAGGTGGAAATACCTTTCTACTAATGGTTTCAACTAATCATGTAGACCTTGTCTCAGATAACCAGCTCTTAGCCGATTTCCAGTCTATGGTATAAAGTCATCTCCGTCTGCATGGCATAATTTGAGTGCATTTTTATTTATTTTTAAAATTAATTAATTTATTTTTGGCTGCATTGGGTCTTTGTTGCTGTGTGCAGGCTTTCTCTAGTTGCGGCAAGCAGGGGCTACTCTTCGTTGTGGTGCGCGGCCTTCTCATTGTGGTGGCTTCTCTTGTTTCTGAGCACTGGCTCTGGGTGCATGGGCTCAGTAGTTGTGGCTCGCCGGCTCTAGAGCACAGGCTTAGTAGTTGTGGTGCACGGGCTTAGTTGCTCCGCGGCATGTGGGATCCTCCCAGACCAGGGCTCCAATCCGTTTCCCCTGCATTGGCAGACGGATTCTTAACCACAGCGCCACCAGGGAAGTCCTAAGTGCATTTGTTTTTTTAATTTCATTTATTTATTTTTATTTTTGGCTGCGTTGGGTCTTCGTTGCTGTGTGCAGGCTTTCTCTAGTTGCGGCAAGCGGGGGCTACTCTTCGTTGAGGCGCACGGGCTTCTCATTGCAGTGGCTTCTCTTGTTGCGGAGTACGGGCTCTAGGCACGTGGGCTTCAGTAGTTGTGGCACACGGGCTCAGTAGTTGTGGCTCACGGTCTCTAGAGCAGAGGCTCAGTAGTTGTGGCACACGGGCTTAGTTGCTCCGTGGCTTGTGGGATCTTCCCGGACCAGGGCTCAAACCCTTGTCCCCTCCATTAGCAGGCAGATTCTTAACCACTGTGCCACCAGGGAAGCCCCCTAAGTGCATTTTTAAGTCAAAGTGTTTTGCAAATAACTCTGCTGTTATATGTTCCCATAATGGCACTGGTGTCTGCTCAAGTCCAGAATGAAACTTGCAATAATGCTCCCACAACATCTGCTAGGAAAGATTCCTGTAACTGAAAGAGTTTTACTGCTAGCAGCTTTTGTGTCTCCATTCCTTCACCCCTGTTTCACTGAAATGCAATTTAAATAGTCCTTTTCTTAATTTCTGGCTCATCAAAGGTCTGATGTACACTGTGGAGATGAGGGCATTGGTTGAGATGATTCCAGTTAAGAGAGCAGTTTTGGTGGGCTGCTCAGGGCTTCAATGTCTAAAAAAGCACTCTGCTCCCACCCAGCATCTCTTTGGATACATAAGAGCTTTTGATCTGTAATGAGGGGAGGAGGGATGAGTTTTATTTGGGGGATGGGCTGAAGGAAACAGAAGGACTACAGGAGGAATGTTATGGCACCTGTTCTTTGAACCATGATAGAGAAAGGGATTCAAGACTGTAGCTGCTCAAGTGAGAGCTTTTAAGACCCTGGATCCAAGCACAACTGCCTTAGGGTCCAGGGAGTACAGCAGGGAGCTGGCTGTGGGGCGGACTTGTCACCTTGCCTCTGCCCCAAAACCACTGAGGGTATGCCCTTGGCCTGCACCTTGGTGTTTGATATTGATGGTTATCAGATGGCCTTGTGGGCAGTGATTCCTGACCAGGAAGAGTGGGGGCTGGGGCAGGAAGTGGGGCAGCGGAGGGTAGGAACTGCAGCATTGTTAGCAAGACCAAGAGGACACCCCTCTGGGATGCCTAGAAGTAGCAGGTTGAACCACAGGTTGCTGATAGCCAGTGATCAAGCTGCTGGAGCTTGGTCCGTCACCATCTGGCTGCGATAAGGAAGGTTAGCATCATTTTGAAGTCATAGGCTGCTGAGGATTCTATCAATTTATTTTAAGGAAAGGTCCAGGAAAGGCAGGCAAACGTTTCTTTCCTGAAATGATTTGCAATGACTTCACCTCCCCAGTTCATTTCCTGTCTAATCCAAACTTGGCCCGAACCACTGTTCCAGCTATCAAATGCTTTGTAACAAATCACCCCACTATTTAGCGCCTTAAGACAATAATCATTTTGTAACCTGCCGTGATCTCTGTAGGTGAGGAGCTTGGGAAAAGTTCATCTGGGCGTTTCTGGCTTGAGTCTCTTATGTGGTTACGGTCAGACAGTGGCCGGAGCTCAGAGAGCCTGGGCTGAAGCAGCAGGCAGCTGGCCAGGCACCTCTGTCTCTTCACGTGCTGTCAGGGCCTCTGTATGGCCTCTCCATGTGGCCTAGTTTAGGCTTTCTCACAGCATGGAGGCCTTAGGGCAGTCAAAATATTCCAGAGGGCTGAAGACTTCACGCGTGAGGACCACGGGTGGAATATGGATGTCTTTTATGGCCAAGCCTCTGAAGTCTCACGTAGCATCACTTCAAGGGTGAGCTGCTAATTCAAAGTCACAAAAGCTCACTTAATGTCAAGGGCAAGGGAATTAGGCCCCACTTCTTGATGAGGGAGTGGCAAGGTTCTAGAAGAGTGTGGGGGTTGAGGAGAGGTGGAAGACTTTGCTGCACCCATCTTTGGAAAATATACCCACAACCACCTTCTCCACGCAGGGTGAAATCATTCTTCCGAGTCTGTCTCCCTCCAAGGCTGGCTTCCTTTAAGACAGCCTTGATCTGGATTTTCCTCCCTTATCAGCTTTCTGCCACCTTTTCTACGTGCTTGAATCTCTGCTCCTTCCCCTCTTCTCCCAGCTCCTCAATCATGTTGGCTCATCTCCCAAGCCCTATTTAATATGCAGGGCCTCGGATGGAAACCTCTCCAGGTCTCCCGCTTTCCTGCTGAGGGATCTTTTCCTAAAAAGGCACTGAACTGGCAGTTCTCATGAGCAAAGGGAGTGCAGAAATCCATCAGAGCACTGACTAAGATGCAGGGCAGCTGTGGGATGCTGGCTGATTGAAACATCCCTGAGTTCTTTGATCTGAGCAAGACACACACCAGGGAGGACAGAGGGAGTAAAGGGCTGGGGGAGAACGCTAGGATAATAAATGGACTTGGAAACCAGGAAAGGCTCTCAGGGAGTATTTTCCAAGCTTGCAGGCATGTAAGGACACTCCCTAATTGCCAATAAGTGAATCATCACCAATTATCATGCAGCCCAGTTAAGGATAATTGTATGCTATAGGCCTAGAATCAAAGCCTTAAGAATAATATTATTAATAATATCATTATTATTAATAATATTATTTTTAAATCAACAGAAAAGAGAATCTGTTTAGAAGCCTGGAGGATGATCTAAAAGGAGAGGTCAAGATGGGAACACTTGGAGGCAGGACAGCAGAAAGACAGGGTATTCCTATGTGACCATGAGGAAGGGCAGGCTCATGGAGAAGCATGGAGCTTCTGGCCAGAAGAGACCTGTTCATAGAACCAGCTATAGGTCCCCTGAAGTCACACTAAGCTGTCACCCTCTCCTCCCTGGGGTGTTTGTCCTTTTTTATGTGGCTGTGAAATAACCAGGCCTCACACGCATCATGCATTTCCGTTTCTTTGCAGTAATTCTAGCCAGAGAAGGTGGCACTCAAACCCAAGTGTGAATTCTGGCTCTGTCACTATTAATCTGTGCAACTTCAGGTAAGGTACTTAACCTCTCTGAATCTCTGTTTGCTCACGGAAACTGTAAAATGGGGAATATTATACCTTACCGTTGTGTTGTGATAAAATGAGATCATATGAATCAAGTGTTTAGAATAGCCTTGGACCCAATTAGTGCTTAATCAAGTCTGTTCTCTTCTGTTCCCTCTTAATTATCCAAATAGCATCTTTTTTCATTTTGTAACCAGTCTCAAACTTGTTTCTTTTGATAGGTGTGCATTATTGCAAGAAAGCAAGACATTTAAAATCAAAGCATGGTTATACTAAATGGCAGGCCATAATCATTTTGGGGGATTCAGCAAATGAAGAATCCTTTTTCCTGGTTTCCTTTTCATGTGTGGGCCTTCCGAGATGCTACCAAGTTGGGAATGCAGCCCGCCCAGCATCCTGGCCTTTGTCCTTGGATCTAGGATTCCAGATTTCCCAGCCCTTCACCTGCCATCACAGGTTTAGGAAGGGCTGTCTGGGGGTTTTGCTATGAGTCTGGGTCTGTGAGGCACACAGAGGCGTTGTAAAGGCAGATGCACATGCCCCATTCAAGTCCAGCCCCTTATGAACACACACCACAGATGATCTATTCCCTCTCCCTGGGGTAAAACATCCTCCATTTCCCCTGAGAACTCCCCTCTCAAGCAGTGACTTTCTCCTTTGGGGCCTCATAGTGCCCGTGACTCGCCTCCATCACAGCAGCTCTCCCTCGGCATCCACATCCTGATGATTTGGGTGCACACTGCCCTCCCTGCCAGGCTCCTCTCACACTACTGATTTCCAGCAGAGAGCTTGGCACAGAGAGGTGCTCAGTAGGTATTTGTTGACCTGAATCAAACTGATGAAAGGCAAGACTTATAAGACTTTCCCAACCCTAATATTCCATGATTTTAAAAAGTGCCTCCGGGCTTCCTTGGTGGCGCAGTGGTTAAGAATCCGCCTGCCAATGGAGGGGACAGGGGTTTGAGCCCTGGTCCGGGAAGATCCCACATGCCGCGGAGAAACTAAGCCCGTGCAGCACAACTACTGAGCCTGCGCTCTAGAGCCCGCGAGCCACAACTACTGAGCCCATGCGCCTAGAGCCGTGCTCTGCAACAAGAGAAGCCACAGCAATGAGAAGCCTGCGCACTGCAACGAAGAGTAGCCCCTGCTCGCTGCAACTAGAGAAAGCCTGCACACAGCAACAAAGACCCAATGCAGCCAAAAATAAATAAATAAATAAATAAATTTATAGAAAAGAATCACTTCAGAAATGAAAAAAAAGAGACTAAATCAAATTTGCCCACCTTTTCATCCACTTCCCCTCTGATCATCAAGGTGGTCAAAAAGCTGGGCTCAAGACTTAGCGTGAGCACCATCCTCCACAAAGATTAGGGCCCGAAACTCAGCTGGTGCTCAACGAATGGTGTTTGCTCAATAAACAGATCAAATGAATGTGGCATGGTAACACCAGGAAGTATACTCACTGACCCAGGATGTATCATCTGAGGTGCTGATTTATCTTAGCGGGTTGATGAAGCATTTCTGGGAAACTCACAGGGCGACAAAAATGCAGGCATTGTCAGGAAAGTGGATTAAGCTGTTTTGATTGCTGGGCAGACCTAGTCTTCAACATTTCCCCGTGGTTACAGCTCTGGATTTTGATGACCTGTCTGAGTGTTTATAGAAGCACAGCCTTTCCAGCAGCAGCTGAAAGGGTCTTTTTGGGAAGCCTATGTGAAGAACCCACTGTGACATGGATGTCACCACAGGCTGTGATGTGTCTGATGGAAAGATGCGGCAGACCTGGGTGAAGGAAGTGAAGTCTCTTTAATGATGAAGGTTATAGAAGTACGTGGAAATGGTTACAGAAAGTAGGAGGCAAGCCAGCCTGCTTCAAGGGAGAGGTGAAGCTTCCCATGTCCCCAAAGTCCCCACAAGGACAGCCCCCCACAAGTGATGCGAGCTTCAGAGTGAGGCTCTGCGAGGGCACCACGAGGTGCCCTCTGCCATCCTCATGGGAGGAGTGAGTGGGTTTTTCTCCTGTTACTTCCTCTGCAACCCCAGATGTTTTGGAGACTCTGGCCACTTACCTGCCTACTCACCAGGTACGAGGGATGGGACAGAATAGCTCTAGCACCTTCCTGAGTGTTCACCCTGAAAGTAATAGATGAAGTAAAAGCCTATTTCTCAGGAGGATCCATTCCTGCCAAGGGCAGTTGCCAACCCCTACTGGAAATATGTATCACCCCTATTGTGATACATATTTCCAAATTACATTCCAAATTGCTTTCACAAATTTATACTCTCATCAGTGCCTTCATGAAGACATCCTTGCCAGCATTACATATTAAGATTAAAAAAAAACTCCCAAGGCTGGAGTTTTCACACATCAAGAAATCGAAGCTGAGAGAAGCTGAGTGATCATTCAGTGAATCATAGAGGATGGGAGAATACAGATATGACAAAAGAGAAGTTTCTATTCCACAGGAAGTACAGCTATTTTGGGACTTGGGGAAAGAATCAAGAAATAGGGCAAGAAAAGGCAGGCAGGGTCAGGCTGTGAGTGTGCTGATGCTTTCCAACCCACCCATCAGAATCAAACCCCAGGGGTAAGGGAAGATAGAAACACCCGGTAGTTTTAAGGGCTCCAAGAACACCAGGCTGGTGTCCGCACTTCCCTGGGTGTCCCCTGAGAAGGCTTCACACATTTCACTGGACCCTTGGGTCAGCCTGACGCTGCTTCCAACATGGCGCCCAAGCCATGGAGTAGAAATGACTGAGGGGGGTGCTTCGGTGGGTTGGGCCTGAGACGGCAGCCCTGGTTCGAAACGTCTGGTCCAGTATGAGATGTGGAGGAGGTCTAGAAGTTGCTTTGTGCCACAGGGGGACCCAAATAGTAGCTGAGGTACTGGCTGGTGAGTTCTCTAGGGTGTCACCCATGGCAAAAAAGCAAAGTGACCTTTTAACAGAGAGTTACAGGGAATTCCCTGGCCATCTAGTGGTAAGGACTGCATGCTTCCACTGCAGGGGGCACGGGTTCGATCCCTGGTCTAGGAACTAAGATCCGGCAAGCTGTCTGGTGCGGCCAAAAAACCCCCACAAAAAAACAAAAAACAATGGGAGCTACAGGATGGACTTCTCAAACCAGGGATCAAGTGGCTTTCCCATGCAGGCCTCGGGGCATCAGTAGCCTCAGTGAGAGCCAGGTGAGACCTAGGTGGCAAGGCAGCACCTCCAACCTCGAAGGCAGCATACAATTGTGCCACAAGACATGAAGACTTGTAAGCTTCCCCTGCAACGAGCTGTTATCTTGGAATGAAGAGGAGGAAGGAGAACCCTTGTAGTGATGGAGAGACTAAAGACGAAGTAATTACCCAAAAGGAGATGACTTTAAACCAGAAAAGTATGAGATACCATGATGGCACAAACAAGAGGTTTTTGCCTACAGTGGAAAAAGGGGGCTTGTGAGCTGCTGGGGATCTTATTGACAGTCGTGTTTTGCACATCTCAGCACACTCCACCTTCATGACTCCTATAATAACATACTTAATTTTTCTGATTATAATGGCAATATGATTTCATTCTGAACTTGGAGAACAATAGTATAAAGAAGAAAATAAAAATCATCCTATGATCTCACCAACCACAGATAACCACTGTGCTATCTTGGTGTATTTCCTTCCAGTCTTTTTTCTACGTATACGTGTTTGTGTGTGTGTGTGTGTGTGTGTGTGTGTGTGTGTGTGTGTTACTGTGATTGTATGCTGGTGCTTCTTGTTTGTTGACAACAGTCTTTAATGTCTGAGGCACTTTTGTTTGTGGAAAAGAATACCCACCACTTTGTGTACTTTGTTTATTATCTGTAAATAATTAACAATTCTTAATGTTCACAGCACTCATGACCACCAAACTGAAAATGTAAGAAGTCATCAAATCCAGTTTCCCCAGATGCTTAAACATTGATGGAAGTATGATCAATTAAACTTCCGTAAACATTTGATTACAAATCTCCAATATTATCAGATTCTCTCATGTGCTGTAAATGCCTTAAAATGCAGACAGAACAGGCCCACAATGACAATGATTTCTACACTGAGCAGCAGTTACAAAAGTGCTCATTTTATCTCATCGTCTCATTCTTACTCCTGTGTTTATTTCTTGCCAGAGGCTCGGCTTCCTTTCCTTAGCCCAGAGATCTGGCTGCCTCTTCGCTGGCTGAAATGGGAGAAAGGGTTATGGGTCGGGACTGCTCAGATTATCAGACTTCTAAGATATGATATGATTTTTTTGTAGTCCTATCAGATGGGGAGACTGACCTGATTTAGATAAAAACTTGTCACACTGAAAGTACAGCTTCTCTTTCTCATTGATTATTTTGACCTATAATGTTGACACTATTCTTCCTCTTCATTTCATGTGCATTTCATGGGTGATTAAGTTTTCTTCAAAAAAAAATTTTTAATGGCTGCCTGACATTTACTGGAATGGATGGACCATCATTTATTTAACCTGGTTACTTAATTGTTGGGCATTTAGATGATGTTCAGTTTGTTTTCAGTTAAGCTCATCTCCATTTGAACAATGTACGCTTATGAATCTCAGTGTGCCTTTCTAGTTTCTTGGGTTAAACTCATAGAAGGGAACCTCCTGGGTCAATGGTTATGAAGATATTTAAGGCTTTTGATACATAATGCCAAATTGCCTTCCAGAATGGCTCTGTAGGCCTCATTGTTCTGGTGTGGTCCCACATAGGATAGGAGAAGGCACTGCTGTCTTCCTTTAAAGGAGGAGAAATCAAGACATGGCAGAGCGGGACTTCCCTGGTGGTCCAGTGGTAAAGAATCAGCCTTCCAATGCAGGGGGCGCAGGTTCAATCCCTGGTTAGGGAACTAAGATCTCACGTGTCACGGGGCAGCTAAGCCTGCACACCACAACGACAGAGCCCACGCACTCTGGAGGCTGTGGGCCACAACTAGAGAGAGAAAACCCCCACACACCACAACTAGAGAGAAGCCTGCGCGCCGCAATGAGGAGCCCGCACGCTGCAACTAAGACCCGACGCAGCCAAAAAAAAAAAAAAGAGAGAAGACATGGCAGAGCAAATTGTCAGAGGAGAGGGTCATCACTACTGGAGGTTCTGGTGAAGGAAGATCCATGCCAGATTTCCAAACACTGCCCGGTTACTCACATATGGTAACTGTGCTATTCAAACTAACAATTCAGACTCAGCCTGACAAGTCCAGGCATACTTAATGGACAGTGAAAAAGAATCTTTGGAATTAGGACTGTTCCAGAGAAGCTGGAACGTATTATAATTAGCTATTCATCCCTGCATTGTCCAATATGGCAGACATCAGCCACGTGCAGATGTTGAGCTAATGTGACTAAGGAGTGGAATTTTAAATTTAATTTAATTAATTTAAATTTAAAAGCTGATATTTGATGCAGTTATTGGAAAACTTTTAAGGGTGTTTGGAACAACTTGAACATGTGAATTTATTTTTTGACTCTAAGTTTTATGAAACCTAACTAAATATGGTCAATATTTCCAGAGAAAATTTAGCATCCAAGTTAAGATGTGCTATAAGTGTAAAATGCACAGTGGATTTCAAAGACTTAGTATGAAAAAAGAACGTAAGCTGTCCCATTAGTAAATGTTTTATATTGATCACAGGTTGTAATGATAATATTTTGGATATATAAGGTTAAATAAAATGTCATTAAAATTAATTTCACCTTGTTCTCCTTTTTTAAAATAAACTTTTAATTTTAGAATACTTTCAGATTTACAGAAAAATTGCAAAGATAAAATGGAGAAGTCTCATATGCCCCACACCCAATTTCCCAATTATCAACATCTTAATATTACTAGGATATAATAACCAACAAGGACCTACTGTATAGCACAGGGAACTATACTCAATATTTTGTAATAACCTATAAGGAAAAAGAATCTAAAAAAGAATATATATATATATATATATATATATATATATAACTGAATTGCTGTGCTGTACACCTGAAACTAACATGATACTGTAAATCAACTGTACTTCAATTAAAAAAAGTTTTTCAAAATTAAAAATATATATATTAGTAGGATATATTTGTCACAGTTAATGAGCCAGTATTGATACATTATTATTGACTGAACTTTATTCAAATTTCCTTAGTTTTTACCTAATGCCTTTTTTCTGTTCCAGGATCCCAACCCAGATACCGCATTATATCACATCTCCTTAGGCTCCTCTTGGCTGTGACCATGTCTCACATTTTCCTTGGTTTTGATGATCTTGACAGTTTTTTGAGGAGTACTGGCCAGGTGTTTTGTAGAATGAGCCTCAATTGGAATTTGTCTGATATTTTCTCATGGTTAGACTGGGGTTATGGGTTTTGGGGAGAAAGACCATAAAGGTAAGATGTCCATCTCATCATATCATATCAAGGGTATATACTGTCAACATGGCCATCATTGTCAATGCAAACCTTGGTCACCTGACCAAGGTGGCCTCTGTCAGGTTCTCCACTGTAAAGTGACTCTTTCTCTGCCCACACTTACAAGTGAGGAGATGTGCTTCACCCCCTTGGGAGTGGAGATCTGCATAGATTATTTGGAATGCTTCTGGAAGGAAGAGTTGTCTCTTCTCCTCATATATTTATTTATTCAATCATTTATTTATGTCAGTATGGACTCATGGATATTTATTTTTATTCTTTGGGTTATGATCCAATACAACTTTATATTTACGTTCTTACTCTAATTGTTCTATAGCTTTGGCCATTGATTGGGAGCTCTCTCAGTTTGTCCTATGTCCCTCTGACATACCCCATTGTTGTGAGGTTTTCTGAGTGGGCTTCTTTTTTTTAATGTAGCTACTAGAACATTAAAAATCACATTTATGCATGCATTGTATTTCTATTGGACAGCTCTGATCTAGACTGTCTTGTATGCAAGCACTATGTACTTAGAAAATTCTTAACCTTGGGACCAGCAAGAGTGTCTAAACTGTGTGGGCATCCTAAATCTTGCATTCAGTTAATTTCTTCTCTTTGCTTTGGCTCCTGGGAAACTCAGTGCTGTTATTGTGATCCTTGTCTAGAAATATCCTAGCATACTAAGTTTCCTTCTGGATATATTTCCTTTTTATCTCTGTTTCCCCATGGCCTCAACTCCAACAATTAATCATTTAATTTTTTTTTGTATTGTACCTAATTTTGTTAAGCCATCCTGAACCCTCTATGGAATAAGGCATGTTTATAGGACAATGTTAATGCTCTGCTCAGATCCCTCAGATCCCTTTTACTGTTTTATGTGTGTGTGTGTGTGTGTGTGTGTCCCTGCTGCCACACTTCCAATAGCTGGCCCCTGTCTACTCTCTGGAGATCTAGTCTTAGGCTATTTGGGGAGGCATTGCCTGAGAATTTACATCCCTCTGGGGCAGCCCTTAACCATTGACTGGTGGGGTGTAAGAAGTGGAAGCTTTGTTTAGGTGCCCTGAGGGCGGGAACCGGGGGGATTCTGAGGTGTTGCTTACACTGCAGAACCCTCTATGGATTCAGGCTACAGCCACCCTCCATGGGACTTTGCCTGAGATGGCACCTTATCGTGGCTTCCCTGAGATAGCATCCTTCATAAGTCACTTGCATACGAAGCTCATCTCAATGTCTGCTTGGGGAGCATGACCTAAGACAGCCAGTGATACTTTTTTTTTTGAATTTTTTAATTTTTGAAATTTATTTTTTTATACAGCAAGTTCTTATTAGTTATCTATTTTACACATATTAGTGTATATATGTCAATCCCAATCTCCCAATTCATCACAGCACCACCACCACTCCCACCACTTTCCCCACTTGGTGTCCATTCTTTTGTTCTCTACATCTGTTTTTCTATTTCTGCCCTGCAAACAAGTTCATCTGTACCATTTTTCTAGGTTTCACATATATGCATTAATATATATTTGTTTTTCTCTTTCTGACTTACTTCACTCTGTATGACAGTCTCTAGATTGATCCACATCCTACAAATGACCCAATTTTGTTCCTTTTTATGGCTGAGTAATATTCCATTGTATTTATGTACCACATCTTCTTTATCCATTTGTCTGTCGATGGGCATTTAGGTTGCTTCCATGACCTGGCTATTGTAAATAGTGCTGCAATGAACATTGGGGTGCATGTGTCTTTTTCAGTTATGGTTTTCTCTGGGTATATGCCCAGTAGTGGGATTGCTGGGTCATATGGTAATTCTATTTTTAGTTTTTTAAGGAACCTCCATACTGTTCTCCATAGTGGCTGTATCAATTTACATTCCCACCAACAGTGCAAGAGGGTTCCCTTTTCTCCACACCCTCTCCAGCATTTGTTGTTTGTAGATTTTTCTGATGATGCCCATTCTAACCAGTGTGAGGTGATACCTCATTATAGTTTTGATTTGCATTTCTCTAATAATTAGTGATGTTGAGCAGCTTTTCATGTGCTTCTTGGCCATCTGTATGTCTTCTTTGGAGAAATGTCTGTTTAGGTCTTCTGCCCATTTTTGGATTGGGTTTTTGTTTTTTTTAATATTGAGCTGCATGAGTTGTTGAATATTTTGGAGATTAATCCTCTGTCTGTTGATTCGTTTGCAAATATTTTCTCCCATTCTGAAGGTTGTCTTTTCATCTTGTTTGTAGTTTCCTTTGCTATGCAATAACTTTTAAGTTTCATTAGGTTCCATTTGTTTATTTTTATTTCCATTACTCTAGGAGGTGGATCAAAAAAGATCTTGCTGTGACTTATGTCAAAGAATGTTCTTCCTATGTTTTCCTCTAAGAGTTTTATAGTGTCCGGTCTTACATTTAGGTCTCGAATGAATTTTGAGTTTATTTTTGTGTATGGTGTTCAGGAGTGTTCTAATTTCATTCTTTTACATGTAGCTGTCCAGTTTTCCCAGCACCACTTATTGAAGAGACTGTCTTTTCTCCATTGTATATCCTTGCCTCCTTTGTCATAAATTAGTTGACCATAGGTGCGTGGGTTTATCTCTGGGCTTTCTATCCTGTTCCATTGATGTATATTTCTGTTTTTGTGCTAGTACCATATTGTCTTGATTACTGTAGCTTTGTAGTATAGTCTGAAGTCAGGGAGTCTGATTCCTCTAGCTCCGTTTTTTTCCCTCAAGACCGCTTTGGCTATTCGGGGTATTTTGTGTCTCCATACAAATTTTAAGATTTTTTGTTCTAGTTCTGTAAGAAATGCCACTGATAATTTGATAGGGATTGCATTGAATCTGTAGATTGCTTTGGGTAGTATAGTTATTTTCACAATATTGATTCTTCCAATCCAAGAACATGGTATATCTCTCCATCTGTTTGTGTAGTGATACATTTTAAAGTAAAATAAATTTGAAAGAAAAGAGCAGTTTCTGTAGGTATACTCAGAAATTTGAGTTAGTCTGCTGTATAGCTTATTAAGTAAAAAATGAAGCCAGACTCACTTCCCTTGACATATCAGTCTGGAGTCACAACTGTAGCAGCAGGGAAATAGGAGGGGGATCCCTGTGCATTATGGGTGCTCATTTTGTGTCCTTTGGACACTGATGCCAGATCCTAAAGACCTTCTATGGGGGCTGGGATCACCTCAGAGAATGGGGAGCAGGCTTCCCTCCCTGCTGCCCTCCCAAGTGCGTAGGTGAGGCCAGAGGCCAGAACAGGGGCAGTTCAACCAAAATAACTGTCCTGCTGCACCTGACTCGTGGGCCCCACACCCCAGGTCCACCCACAGGCCACAGGGAAGGAAGAGGCAGAGTACAGAGGGCTGAGTGGAGATGGAGTTTCATTTGCCACCCTGAGTGACCACAGAGAGGGTTTCTAGAACTCTCCACCCTCCTGGCAGCTTTGGAGAGAGGAGCGCTCTGTCCTCCCATTGCTAACAGCTGGGGAAGTATGACTGTGGGTTATTCTACACAGCTCAGAGGTCCTGGGAGTTGTGAGAAGCCTCCTAGTTCAGGTTCTGCCTTTTGTGGGAAGGCAGAAGGTGGACACCTTGGTTCTTCGAACTAGCTGGGTCACAACTAATGACCACTTTCTCATAGCGTCTAGAGTCTGCAGTGCGAGCCTCGGCTTCCTGGGAATGGCGCCACCTGGTGGTGGGCACTCTAGGGATGGGAGTGCATTCTCTCTCTTGCTCATCTGGGGCACTTGGAGATGGAGACTAAGTGGAGGTGAAAGGGTGGAGATTTGCCTCCTGCAGCCTCAGACTTCCCTGGCAAGTCACTGCCTGGGGCACAATTGCTGACTAGCTGTGATTGAGGGCTACCTGGGGCAGTGGAGCCAGATGCTGGAATTCAAGCCCCATCTTCACCACTGTGGGAACTTAGACAAGCTACTAGAACTCTCCAAGCCTCAGTTTCTTATCCGTAAAAGGGAGATCAAAGGACTTGTCTCCCTTGATTCTTTGTAAAGAATGAATGAGATTAGGTATTATCTGAGTCTGGGTTCCCCAAAAGCAGATCCTGAGATTCAGATGTAAGTACTTTATTTTGGAGGTGATCTCAGGAAATACCACTTGGGGAGGATATGAGACAGGTGAGGGGAAGAAAAGAGCAAGAGTGATTTATCCAGCAGGCGTTCTGCCACTGGGGCACCGGGTGGTGCTTAGTCCCTCTCAGCATTACCTGGCCTGAGGGGCATAGAGCTGGGGTATTTCCACTGATTCCCATCAGTCTCTGAATACGGGGGAGGTCCTGCTGGGGTGCTTTAATTCCCTAGCACTTCTGGCCTATTCAGTGCATGCACATAGCAGGCTCCAGCAGCCAGTGTCCTAAGAGTCAGAAATGATGATATTTGGAAGTTGGGCCAATATGTATGGAAATGTTCAGTGTGTGTGGGAGGGGTGAATCGCAAAATCTTCTATATGCATATTTAAAAGTTCTCAGAACAGACTGGGACACTAGTGACATCTCAATAAACAGTAGTTCTCAATAATAGTACACATCAGTGACCCAATGTAGCCCACCCCTTGTCCACCAGAGTGGGGTGTGGCTGACAAACTAGAAGGGGGACAGATAGACTGTGCCATGGGGAGCACAGGTGCCAACAGCCCTACCAGCAGGGGTTTGATGTTCCCCATTTTGTAGATAAGGAAGCTGAGGCTCACAGAGTATGAGAGCCTCGCCCTGGTCCTGGGTCAGATGACATCAGTGTTGGTCTCCCGTGGGCAGGTACCGCTGCTCCCACCAGTGCCAGGATTGTAAAGAATTCATTCTGTGCCTGAAAAAAAATGCTCTCTGTCTCTGAGCCCAGCCATGACTGTGCAGAAATGTGTTTCCTTCTGTAAAATGTCAAGGCTGAATCTTTTATGTTCTCCCCTCGGTCTGCGCCCAATAATGAACTCCACCGAAGCCCCACGGCTGCCTCCAACCCCTGAGACTCATTGGGAGCCTTGGAATAATAACAAAAGGACTAATTCTCAATGGTTGGAGAGAGCGAGGGAATGGCCTTATCATTCTTTTCATGCACCACTTAGACCTGAGAGAGAAGAAGAGGGAATTGGTGGAAACAGGAAAAGGTTGGGGGCCTGCTCTCTCCCTCATTTCCAGTTGTGACCACATGGAATATAGGAGCTTGCCTGCCCATGGGGCCTGCTTACTGTCCACCAGGAGCCAGAGACCCAGGGTCTCATTGCCAGCATCATAGCCTGGAATAGAGGGTCTGCTCAGCTCTCCTTCCTAAGTGCTGCGGCCACATCTGTCAGTGCTGGTGACGAGGTTCATGCGGTACTAGCAGGAGAGCAGCCTGGGTGTGGGCTGGGCAGGGCTGCCATGAAGAGCATCATGGTTTGGGGGCAAGGAGCTGTTTCCAGGTGACTCCACTGGGCAGAGGACAAAACCCATCTTTAATGGTCAGTTCTTGGATGGAGTAAGGTAAGCCTTTTTCTTATTATGATTATTAAAAATTTTTTTATTGTGGTAAAATATGTAACATAAAACTTTCCATTTTAACTATTTTGAAATGTATAATTCAGTGACATTAATTACATTCACAATGTTTTGCAACTATCCTCATGCTGTTTCCAAAACTTTTTTATCACCCCAAACAGAAACCCTGTCCCCATTAAGCAACAACTCACCATTCTCTCCTACTCCCAGTCCCACAACCACAATTCTACTTTCTGTCTCTGTGATTTTGACTACTGTAAGTACCTCATAATACTAGTGGGTATGTGTCCTGTTTTTTCTAATTTATTTATTTTTGGCTGCGTTGGGTCTTCGTTGCTGCACGCGGGCTTTTTCTAGTTGCAGCAAGTGGGGGCTGCTCTTTGTTGTGGTGCGCAGGCTTCTCTTATTGCAGAGCACAGTCTCTAGGTACGCGGGCTCAGTAGTTGTGGCACAGTTGTGGCTTAGTTGCTCCTTGGCATGTGGGATCCTCCTCCTGGACCAGGGATTGAACCCGTGTCCTCTGCGTTGGCCGGCGGATTCTTAACCACTGTGCCACCAGGGAAGTCCCAGTATTTGTTCTTTCTTGACTAGCTTATTTTACTCGGTATCATGTTTTCAAGTTTCATTCATGTTGTGGCATGTGCCAGAATCTCCCTCCTTTTTAAGTGAGATTATCCCTTCATCTGTTGATGGAGGCAAGTCTTTCCCTTACATTTCTATCCACTGTGCACTTAAAAAAAAAAAAAAAAAAAGAATAACACTTTTGAAAGAAACAAAGAGGGCACCCAGCCCATATGACCCTCTCACAGCACTGGTCTGGCTTGCCCGGCCACCAAAGATACCACTGGTCACCGACACTCTTCGGTAACGCTTCTGAGAAAAGCAGCTAACAGTAAGAATAACATACACGTTTCAGTCAATTACACATAAGCATGGATTTAATATTTTGGTCCTTGGAAGTGATCAGACTGGGCTGTATGTTCCATGAGGGCAAGGTCCACGATCGTTTGATCTCCATTCTGTACCCAGGGCTCACTCTGACCTGCCTAGCATGTAGTACAGTAATACTAAATGAGTATTTGCTGAATATGGAATGAGACAGCTGGTCCACAGGGCTGGAGTGGATTGCTGCCCTGGAGTAATAATACTGCTAGTACTGTTTGTTGAGCACCGACATGTACCTGGTGCTTAACGCTCACTCTTCCTCCCAACAGCCCTGCAAAGGTAAGCATCATCATGCCCGTTTTACAGACAAGGAAGTTGAGGTTAAGTATTTAACCCAAGGGAGTACAGGGCAGAGCCAGGTCCCAGTTGGAATCTGTGTTCCTGGAAGGGTGTGAAGAGGAAGTAAACAGTTCACTAGGTCATCTTTTAAAATCTTTACAACAATACCTATGGAGAGAGGTACTGATACTATTGCCATTTTACAGACAAAAAACTGAGGCCTGAAAAGCAGCTAGCAAGTGCCAGGGCCAATATTAGAACCTGATCAGTCTGGCCTTACTGCCCACTGCCTCTGCCCCACTGGACTGGCCCTGTTTCTCACTCCGTTCTGCTGGAGTCACTCAACGAGCTGAAATATCAAGCATTGCTGGGGCTTCGGCTTCCCTCCGAAAGCAACTGGAAGGCTGAAGTGAGTCTGTGGGAATTTTGCCATCTCATCTGGCTAATTAAGTGTGATTTGCAGGCTCCTGAATGATGTGGATGTGAATCATAATAAACACGGGCTCATTCAAACTTAGTAACCCCACTAGTCATGTATCTATGTTTAGAAGGGATTTGGGAGCTGCATGAGTTGGGGCTGGGGCATTCCTGGAGGACCCCGTGTCTGTTTTTTGCTGCCTTCCTCATAGGACAAGCACTTATCAACCAGAAGAGAACAATTTGTGGATCAGTTTAAATAAATAAATTTTATAATAACAAACAAACCATTGTGTACAAGATAAATTTTGCATGAATTTTAAAAAGAAAACATAATATTTTAAAAAATTGCCCCTTGCAAGAGGCAGCATTAGGTAACAACCTCAGCATGCCCAAGGTGGAGGGGTATTCTGTGGCCAGGAGACTTTTGCAGAAGGGTTTGAGAATTAATTCGCTGCATCATTATACCACCATGCCAGTGCGTCTGGCCGCCAGCTCCTGCCTCTCCTCTGTTGGCCTGCTCTGCTCACTGAGCAAGCAGGCTCTAGTCTGATGCTCAGGGTCAGGCACGCCTGGTACCTGCCCTTGGGGTAGAGGTGGTGTGTGTGGTTATCTGCTGTGTTCCCTGTTGTAATCTACCAGGTAGACAGAAAAGGACATGGAACTTCTAAACGTGGTGCATGAGGCACCATCACACTTTATGTTGTAGGGTCTATCAACTCAGAGAATCAGAACTCTGATTCTTTCCATGTCCATGAGATGAACATTTCAGGGAAGATCAGAAAGAGTTTCCCCATGGCCTTTATTGCTCATCAAATGCTGTGTGCAAACACTCCTTTCCACACTGCTTCCATCTCTCTGCCTGATGATGGGACTCCTCAGTCATCTTAACCTGGGAGATGGATGGTGTAGAGCAGGCATCTGCAAACTATGGCAAAGGACCGTGGGCCTGTTTTTGTATGACCTGTGAGCTAAGAATAATTTTTACGTTTTTAGTGGTTGAAAAAAATCAAAAGAATAATTCATTTCGTATGGAATTTAAGCAAAATTCAAATTTTGTATAAATGTATACAAAATTCAAATTTCTGTGTCCATATATAAACTTATAAATACGTAACTTTATATAACATATATAACTGTAAAATAAATAAAGAAATAAATAGCCACACCTATTCATTTACATATTTCTTATGGCTGTCTTTGAGCTACACCAGCAGAGCTGCATGGCCCACAAAGCTGAAAATAGTTACTACTTGGCCCTTTACAGGAAAACGTTGCCAACTTCTGGGTGTCTTTTTTTTTTTTGGCTGCATTGGGTCTTGGCTGCTGCACACGGGGAGTGGGGGCGCTGCTCTTCATTGCGGTGCACGGGCTTCTCATTGCAGTGGCTTCTCTTGTTGTGGAGCACGGGCTTCAGTAGTTGTGGCTCATGGGCTTAGTCGCTCCGCAGCATCTGGGATCTTCTCCGACCAGGGATCGAACCCTCCCCTGCATTGGCAGGCAGATTCTTAACCACTGCGCCACCAAGGGAGTCCCCTTCTGGGTGTTTTGCTCAGAGCCCACAGGGATCCTGTAGGGGGATAGTCACAATGACCCAGGAGCAATGTCTAGGGCAAGCTGTCTCTCCTCCCTCAGCAGAGTGTGCGTGCTGCTCCCAAATTCAGCTTCCCATGACATTGGTGGCTTCTCCCCCAGTGGGGAAGGCCGAACATGACCTCACCTTTCCCAAGTCTACAGGTTCTAGGTAGCTAGCTCTCCCGGGACTCTCCTGGATATCTTGCACCCAAACTCAGAGTCTTATATGGTGCATGGAAGAATGGTTTTGTTCCCCATGCGACACATATTTTTTAGTCTGGCACCAAAGATTCTGATTTTAAAAAATAAGACAATTTCCCTAACTGACCACTTAATTTTTAATTTGGAAAAACATGCTAAAAATATACTTCTGGTTATCCTAAGTGAAAATATGCCTGGTTAGATGTAAATCTTCTAAATATGATTTACATGGGGAAAAAAAAGAAAAGAAAGAAAAAAAGGATGCAGGTGTTGAATGAATTCACAATTGTTTGTTTGTTTGTTTTAAAATAACTTCCAGCAGAGAGTTACTGAACCGAGTAAACCTTAGCGAAGGGGGTGTGGATTCGAAGGAGGGGTGTGGGCTTTGTGACATTCTCCTGTGTCTGAGCCGTGAAAGTTATTCAGCCTCCCAGAGCCTGAGTCTGTCCATAAATATTTAAAATAGTGAAAACATAGCCTCCCTTGTAAGATTGCTGTGAGGATTTGGAAGGTCAAGTTCCTGGCATGTAGTAGGTACACAACCCATGTTAATTTCTCCTGTTCCTTGCCTTGTGCAGACCACCTTAGAGTATGATACCAAGTGTTAACTCACAAAGTCAAAGAAGTCATTTTTTTTAATGTGAAAAATTTCTCATTTTTTGTTTGCTTCATTGTCTTGAAAAACCTTTATTCCATGGCTGTGGCCATTTGACTACAGGAAAATAAAAATCATAATTTTATAGATTATTAGACCCACATAAGAAGCCAGTATAGACAGTCTGGTGGTAAAAACCACTCATATCTTAAAACCCCTCTTCTCTAATTTGTACTATACTTTTCCCCTGCAAGTCACCCAGAAAAATGAGTGGGCACAATGGTACAATGGTACAATGAAGAAATGCTTGAGGGGTGTGTCTTTGTAGCTGGTATGGTCTGACTAGCCTGGAAGATGGGGAGGGGAAGCCAGAACACGAAACTGCAGGCCTGGAAGAACCAAGGCCTTGTCTTGTCCAACAACCTTGTTCTGTAGGTGAGGAAACCGAGACCAAACAGCTTATTAATGGCAAGGCCAGAACCCTAAGCAGGTGGCCCAGTGCCCTGTCTTATGTTACTACCAGTCTCCTGGCAGTCTTGGGGATGCTAATACTGTATCTAATGCTGATACTAATACTGTGGGACCTCCCTTATAATGCAAGTACCTGGGATCCAGGGCTTTGAACACACAGGCAAATGGCAGGGACTTCAGACTTCATCAGGAAGGGCCAGCACGCTAGAGCTGGCTGCACCTCAGTTGGCACAAGTGCAGGACACCCAGAGGCAAGGCCAGCTAGCCAGACATCATCTGAGACAGGCCAAAGTCCTGGAGGTCAGCTGGCGAGTGGGACGGGGAGTTTAAAGTTCACCTGGTGCCTTTCAGCTTCACTCCCCACCTGCCACTACTGGGAACAGGACTCAAGAGCAAGGTGAGGTCTGCAGTGAATCCTGTGGGTGTCCCACCCCAGGCCCCCATTACAGGCCTGCGCACCCATCCCCCAGCTGCTGAGGGTGTGGTTGCTAATATCTCCCAGTTGCCTCTTTCTATGGAGAACTGGGCCAAGCTAAATGGGAGCTGCCACGGAGGTGTTGCAGCCCGTACCCCCAGACTTTGGCCAACGACTAAAATGGGAGGACAAAAGACCAGCCCTTTGCATCAAGTGGAGAGAGGGTACAACTCTGTGGTGCAATTCCTGCATGAGAGCCCCATGGGATCAGGCTGAAGCTGACTCCAGCTGAGACTCCAGCTGAGACTCCAGCTTTGCTCCTTCCCTGCCCCAACCCGATTCCTCCACTCCCTTCCTCCTGAGTGCACCCTTCAATCAATCCCTTGTGTGAATCTTCACATCTCAAGCTCCGCTTCCAGGGACCCCAGTCCTAGACAAGATCCCTCCTAGAAGGCCTTAATATGGTCCATTTATTGTGAGTGGTGCTGAATACATTTTGACCCAGTAATGGTTCTTGTCCTTGGCCGATTCCCCCACCTCTGGCCCCAGCTCTCTCCTTTCTCTGGGTAGGTTCTGTCTTCAGTCCCTGCTCCCGACAGCAGAGGCATCTGAATGCAGCTGTTACTTGGCCATGTGGAGTTGTGACAGCTTTGGGGGCAGCATTATACAGGAGCAATATCCTTCTTGCTTATTGAATCTCAGAATTCATTTCACACCAAAGGCAACAAACAAACCCAGACAATACAAGGCAGCTCCATGGTTATGATTGGAGGAGATGAATTGCATTGTTCATCCTCTAAAGTTGTGTTCTGTTCCTTATCAGCCTCATCTGAAACCTCAGGCTCAGAGTAGAGATGTTTCTCCGGCCGGAGTGGAAAGTTTGGTCTGCTTTGTTATGTGTCGGAGATGATAGACTCGGGATGGGAAAGATAGAAGACCTCCCCAGCCCGCTCCCTGCCAACAATCTCCATCAAGCCTTTGGCCCTCAGATAGGTTTCAATATCCTGTGCAGCTGACTTCTGACCCACATCAGGAATCCAGCCTTTATATAACCACTGCCCAGAGAAGCCCTCTATCACCTTCTGCAGAGGGAGGGACCCCCAAAGAGCCCCTGAGTAGAGAAAGCAGAATGGCCTCTAAGAAGCAGGTGCCTGCTGTGGTTAAAATATGTAGAATATATGCATGAACATTTGTCGATAAATATTAGCCACGGTCACTGGGGATGCTGGGGTTGTCGCTGCCATTGATTTCTTTATCTTATGGAGGGTGTTTTCTCAGTTTTCTATGATGTAGCACTTGTATAATAAAGAAAAGTTTTCAAAACAGGTACAGAACAATTCCATTTTTAATATAAATAACTACTCACAGACACATATACATGTGTAAAAATAGACTGGAAGTATATTCACCAAAATGCTGGCAGGGCTTATTTTTGGGTAGTAGAAAGATGAGTTCTCTTTTCCTTCTTTTTTGTGTGTCCTCATTTCTAATACTTCTACAATGGATAGATAGTATCCATGTTCAAGCAAGAATATAAGGATGATGCTGTGCAGCAAATTGTCCTTTCTGAGCAGTGTTAACCCCCACGGGGTCATGGTGACAACCTGGAGCTGGCACTGTGGGATGTGCCTCTCAGGCTGGGTGAGACACAATTTGGAACTCAGTGATTCAAGCCCCTTCCAGGGCCAAAAGAGAAGAGTGTTTCAGGGCAGAGGAGAGAGTTGATTGGGCTGTCCACTCAGGGGTAGCTCTTTATTTTATTTTATTTTTTGGCTGCGCTGCACAGCTTGTGGGATCTTAGTTCCCTGACCAGGGATTGAACCTGCATCCTTGGCAGTGAAAGTGCAGAGTCCTAACCACTGATTCGCCAGCGAAGTCCCCCAGGGGTTAGCTCTTATAAGAGGGAGACCAGCAGAATCTGTTCCCAACTGTTGTCCCCATGTGCTCCCGCCAGTGCCCATCCCGTTGTAGGTCCCCCAGATGGCCTTCCTATGGCCCATTCTTCACCTGCTTCAGGCTATGGCTCCAGGTCAACCACTCCATTTTAATGTCCTTTGTGCCTTTATGTGGGGTCTTTTATTGTGTGTGAGGGAAAGGGGAGGACAGGATGAGGTGGGAGATAATCTTTATGTTCTTAAAGCTGTTTTATTTTTTTAATCTTTTATTAAAGTATAGTTGATTTACAATGTTGTGTTAATTTCTGCTGTACAGCAAAGTGATTCAGTTATACATATATCTACATTCTTTTTTATATTCATTTCCATTATGGTTTGTCACAGGATACTGAATATAGTTTCCTGTGCTATACAGTAGGACCTTGTTGTTTATCCATTCTATATATACTAATTTGCATCTGCTAACTCCAAACTCCCACTCCATCCCTCCCCCACCCCTTTACCCCTTGGCAACCACAAGTCTGTTCTCTACATCTGTGAGTCTGTTTCTGTTTCGTAGATAAGTTTACTTGTGTCATATTTTAGATTCTACATATAAGTGATATCATATGGTATTTGTCTTTCTCTTTCTGACATTTATTTTTGATGATTTTAAAAAATTTTTATTTTATTTATTTTTTTATACAGCAGGTTCTTATTAGTTATCCATTTAATACATATTAGAGTATATATGTCAATCCCAATCTCCCAATTCATCAGACCACCACCACCACCCCCAACGCTTTCCCCCTTGGTGTCCATACGATTGTTCTCTGCACCTGTGTCTCAATTTCTGCCCTGCAAACCGGTTCAACTGTACCATTTTTCTAGGTTCCACATATATGCGTTAATATACGATATTTGTTTTTCTCTTTCTGACTTACTTCACTCTGTATAACAGTCTCTAGATTCATCCACATCTCTACAAATGACCCAATTTCGTTCCTTTTTACGGCTGAGTGATATTCCATTGTGTATATGTACCACATCTTCTTTATCCATTCATCTGTAGATGGGCATTTAGGTTGCTTCCATAACCTGGCTATTGTAAATATTGCCGCAATGAATGTTGGGGTGCATGTGTCTTTTTGAATTACGGTTTTCTCTGGGATTGCTGGCTCATATGGTAATTCTATTTTTAGGTTTTTAAGGAAACTCCATACTGTTCTCCATAGTGGCTGTATCAATTTACATTCCCACCAGCAGTGCAAAAGGGTTCCCTTTTCTCCACACCCTCTCCTGCATTTGTTGTTTGTAGATTTTCTGATGATGCCCATTCTAACTGGTGTGAGGTGATACCTCATTGTAGTTTTGATTTGCATTTCCCTAATAATTAATGATGTTGAGCAGCTTTTCATGTGCTTCCTGGCCATCTGTATGTCTTCTTTGGAGATTTGTCTATTTAGGTCTTCTACCCATTTTTGGATTGGGTTGTTTGTTTTTTTAATATTGAGCTGCAGGAGCCGTTTATATATTTTTGAGGTTAATCCTTTGTCCGTTGATTCATTTTCAAATATTTTCTCCCATTCTGAGGGTTGTCTTTTCGTCTTGTTTGTAGTTTTCTTTGCTGTGCAAAAACTTTTAAGTTTCATGAGATCTCATTTGTTTATTTTTGTTTTTATTTCCATTACTCTAGGCGGTTGATCAAAAAAGATCTTGCTGTGATTTATGTCAAAGAGTGTTCTTCCTATGTTTTACTCTAAGAGTTTTATAGTGTCCGGTCTTACATTTAGGTCTCGAATGAATTTTGAGTTTATTTTTGTGTATTGTGTTCAGGAGTGTTCTAATTTCATTCTTTTACATGTAGCTGTCCAGTTTTCCCAGCACCACTTATTGAAGAGACTGTCTTTTCTCCATTGTATATCCTTGCCTCCTTTGTCATAGATTAGTTGACCATAGGTGTGTGGGTTTATCTCTGGGCTTTCTATCCTGTTCCATTGATGTATATTTCTGTTTTTGTGTCAGTACCATATTGTCTTGATTACTGTAGCTTTGTAGTATAGTCTGAAGTCTGGGAGCCTGATTCCTCCAGCTCCGTTTTTTTCCCTCAAGACCACTTTGCTATTCGGGGTCTTTTGTGTCTCCATACAAATTTTAAGATTTTTTGTTCTAGTTCTATAAAAAATGCCTTTGGTGATTTGATAGGGATTGCATTGAATCTGTACATTGCTTTGGGTGGTATAGTCATTTTCACAATATTGATTCTTCCAATCCAAGGACATGGTATATCTCTCCATCTGTTGGTATCATCTTTAATTTCTTTCATCAGTGTCTTATAGTCTTCTGCATACAGGTCTTTTGTCTCCTTAGGTAGGTTTATTCCTAGGTATTTTATTTTTTTTGTTGCAATGGTAAATGGGAGTGTTTCCATAATTTCTCTTTCAGAGTTTTCATCATTAGTGTATAGGAATGCAAGAGATTTCTGTGCATTAGTATTGTATCCTGCAACTTTACCAAATTCATTGATTAGCTCTAGTAGTTCTCTGGTGGCATCTTTACGATTCTCTATGTATAGTATCATGTCATCTGCAAACAGTGACAGTTTTACTTCTTCTTTTCCAGTTTGTATTCCTTTTATTTCTTTTTCTTCTCTGACTGCCATGGCTAGGACTTCCAAAACTATGTTGAATAATAGTGGTGAGAGTGGACAATCCTTGTCTTGTTCCTGATCTTAGAGGAAATGTTTTCAGTTTTTCACCATTGAGAATAATGTTTGCTGTGGGTTTGTCATATATGGCCTTTATTATGTTGAGGTAGGTTCCTGCTATGCTGACTTTATGGAGAGTTTTTATCATAAATGGGTGTTGAATTTTGTCAAAAGCTTTTTCTGCATCTATTGAGATGATCATATGGTTTTTCTTCTTCAGTTTGTTAATATGGTGTATCACATTGATTGATTTGCGTATATTGAAGAATCCTTGCATCCCTGGGATAAATCCCACTTGATCATGGTGTATGATACTTTTAATGTGTTGTTTGATTCTGTTTGCTAGCATTTTGTTGAGAATTTTTGCATCTATATTCATCAGTGACATTGGTCTGTAATTTTCTTTTTTTGTGGTATCTTTGTCTGGTTTTGGTATCAGGGTGATGGTGGCCTCATAGAATCAGTTTGGGAGTGATCCTTCCTGTGCAATTTTTTGGAAGAGTTTGAGAGGATGGGTGTTAGCTCTTCTCTAAATGTTTGATAGAATTCACCTGTGAAGCCATCTAGTCCTGGACTTTTGTTTGTTGGAAGATTTTTAATCACAGTTTCAATTTCATTACTTGTGATTGGTCTGTTAATATATTCTGTTTCTTCCTGGTTCAGTCTTGGGAGGTTATACCTTTCTAAGAATCTGGCCATTTCTTCCAGGTTGTCCATTTTATTGGCATAGAGCTGCTTGTAGTAATCTCTTAGGATGCTTTGTATTTCTGTGGTGTCTGTTGTAACTTCTCCTTTTCCATTTCTAATGTTAATGATTTGAGTCCTCTTCCTCTTTTTCTTGATGAGTCGGCTAATGGTTTATCAATTTTGTTTATTTTTTCAAAGAACCAGCTTTTAGTTTTATTGATCCTTGCTATTGTTTTCTTTGTTTCTATTTCATTTATTTCTGCTCTGATCTGTATGTTTTCTTTCCTTCTACTAATTTTGGGTTTTGTTTGTTCTTTCTCTAGTTCCTTTAGGTGTAAGTTTAGATTGTTTATTTGAGAAGTTTGTTGTTTCTTGAGGCAGGATTTTATTGCTATAAACTTCCCTCTTAGAACTGCTTTTGCTGCATCCCATAGGTTTTGGGTTGACGTGTTTTCATTGTCATTTGTTTCTAGGTATTTTTTGATTTCCTCTTTGATTTCCTCAGTGATCTCTTGGTTATTTAGCAATGTATTGTTTAGCCTCCATGTGTTTGTGTTTTTTACGTTTTTTTCTCTGTAATTCATTTCTAATCTCAGAGCCTTGTGGTCAGAAAAGATGCCTGATATGATTTCAATTTTCTTAAACTTACTGAGGCTTGACTTGTGACCCAAGATGTGATCAATCCTGGAGAATGTTCCATGTGCACTTGAGAAGAAAGTGTAATCCGCTGTTTTTGGATGGAATGTCCTATAAATATCAATTAAATCTATCTGGTCTATTGTGTCATTTAAAGCTTGTGTTTCCTTATTAATTTTCTGTTTGGATGATCTGTCCATTGGTTTAAGTGAGGTGTTAAAGTCCCCCACTATTATTGTGTTACTGTCGATTTCCTCTTTTATAGCTGTTAGCAGTTGCCTTATGTATTGAGGTGCTCCTATGTTGGGTGCATATATATTTATAATTGTTATATCTTCTTCTTGGATTGATCCCTTGATCATTCTGTAGTGTCCTTCCTTGTCTCTTGTAACATTCTTTATTTGAAAGTCTATTTTATCTGATATGAGTATTGCTACTCCAGCTTTCTTTTGATTTCCATTTGCATGGAATATCTTTTTCCATCCCCTCACTTTCAGTATGTATGTGTCCCTAGGTCTGAAGTGGGTCTCTTGTAGACAGCATATATATGGGTCTTGTTTTTGTATCCATTCAGCGAGCCTGTGTGTTTCGGTTGGAGCGTTTAATCCATTGGTGTTTAAGGTAATTATCGATATGTATGTTTTCTTAATTGTTTTGGGTTTGTTTTTATAGGTCCTTTTCTTCTCTTGTGTTTCCCACTTAGAGAAGTTCCTTTAGCATTTGTTGTAGAGCTGGTTTGGTGGGGCTGAATTCTCTCAGGTTTTACTTGTCTGTAAAGCTTTTGATTTCTCCATTTAATCTGAATGAGATCCTTGCCAGGTAGAGTAATCTTGGTTGTAGGTTCTTCCCTTTCATGACTTTAAATATGTCATGCCGCTCCCTTCTGGCTTGTAGAGTTTCTGCTGAGAAATCAGCTGTTAACCTTATGGGAGTTCCCTTGTATGTTATTTGTCAGTTTTACCTTGCTGCTTTAAATAATTTTTCTTTGTCTTTGATTATTGCCAATTTGATTACTATGTGTCTTGGCATGTTTCTCCTTGGGTTTATCCTGTATGGGACTCTCTACACTTCCTGGACTTGGGTGGCTATTTCCTTTCCCATGTTAGGGAAGTTTTCGACTATAATCTCTTCAATATTTTCTCGGGTCCTTTCTCTCTATATTCTCCTTCTGGGACCCCTATAATGTGAATGTTGTTGCATTTAATGTTGTCCCAGAGGTCTCTTAGGCTGTCTTCATTTCTTTTCGTTCTTTGTTCTTTACTCTGTTCCGCAGCAGCGAATTCTACCATCCTGTCTTCCAGGTCACTTATCCGTTTCTCTGCCTCAGTTATTCTGCTATGGATTCCTTCTAGTGTAGTTTTCATTTCAGTTATTGTATTGTTCATCTCTGTTTGTTTGTTCTTTAATTCTTCTAGATCTTTGTTAAACATTTCTTGAATCTTCTCCATCTTTGCCTCCATTCTTTTTCTGAGGTCCTGGATCATCTTCACTACCATTATTCTGAATTCTTTTTCTGGAAGATTGCCTATCTCCACTTCATTTAGTTTTTTTCTGGGGTTTTATCTTGTTCCTTCATCTGGTACATAGCCCTCTGCCTTTTCATCTTGTCTATCTTTCTGTGAATGTGGTTTTTATTCCACAGGCTGCAGGATTGTAGTTCTTCTTGCTTCTGCTCTCTGCCCTCTGGTGGATTAGGCTATCTCCTGACTTATTGCACTTAGTATGATAATCTCTAGGTCCATACAGATGGCATTATTTCATTCTTTTTTATGACTGAGTAGTATTCCATTGTATAAATGTACCACATCTTCTTTATCCATTCCTCTGTTGATGGACATTTAGGTTGTTTCCATGTCTTGGCTAGTGTGAATAGTGCTCCTATGAACATTGGGGAGCATGTATCTTTTCAAATTAGAATTTTCTCTGGATATACGCCCAGGAATGGGATTACTGGATTATATGGCAACTCTATTTTTAGTTTTTTGAGGCACCTCCATACCATTTTCCCTAGTGGCTGTACCAACTTACATTCCCACCAACAGTGTAAGAGTGCTCCCTCTTCTCCATCCCCTTTCCAGCATTTGTTATTTGTAGACTTTTTAATGATGGCCATTCTGGCCAGTGTGAGGTGGTACCTCACTGTGGTTTTGATTTGCACTTCTTTAATAATTAGCCATGTTGAGCATCTTTTCATGTGCCTGTTGGCCATCTGTATGTCTTCTTTGGAGAAATTTCTATTTAGATATTCTGCCCATTTTTCAATTGGGTTATTTGTGGGGTTTTTATTTGTTGAGTTGTGTGAGTTGTTTGCATATTTTGGAAATTAAGTCCTGTCGGTCACATTGTTTGCAAATATTTTCTCCCATTCTGTAGGTTGTCTTTTCATTTTGTTTATGGTTTCGTTTGCTGTGCAAAATTAAAGCTGGTGTTTTAAATTCACATCTCCTCTCCTGTTATTGTTTTCCCTTCTACTTCTCCCTCTCTAATTCAAAAGAACAATTAATAACAATAGTATTTTTGATGATGATAATTATTATTATTTCCAGTGTAGTCCTCCTCTAGAGGTTGCAGAATTATCTAGGAACACAGGAGGTGATTTAGGGTATAATGTTAAGAAACTCAGCATCTTTCGTACTAGGAGAACCAAAGAATATGGCATTTAACTCAAGACAGGGTACTCCTATGATCATAAAATATTCTGAAATAAGATTCCAAATTATTACAATGATAAAAATCACAATTCTAGATCATTACACAGTGTGAATCATGATTTAAGTCTAGAGTGGCTAAGTGTACAAGGCCAAGAGCTAGGCTGCAATTCACAAGTATATCCTCTGGGATAGAACAACACGGAGGCTTGGACTGCTGGGAAAACAGCAGGGACTCAGAGACACTGTAGCACAGCCACTGGGAGGGGTCGGGGAGCTCTTCTAGGTTCCAAACAAGGTTCACACCTGCAGTCCAGGGTCAGACCGGGGTGGGGTATACAGCTATGCAGTCAGCAATCTTTCCCCACCCCCTCCCTGCCTGCTGACCCTCAGGAAGTCTGATAAAACTTCCCAGGAGCCCAGGAAGGATTCTGGTCACAGAGTAAAGTGGGGCCTGCTGGGTACCCCCAAGGTAAGTTATTTTCTCAAGTGCCAAAAAAGCTTTCTAGGAGACAATTTGTATGAAGAGTCAAAATGAGGCCTTAGGATGTTATCAAGATGCCAATTATTTTGACTTTCATCACTGCCCCTGTGAAAGCACAAAAAATAATGGGTCCTCAGAGGCACACTAACTCACCCCGGTACTTTAAGGAGACAGTTCTGGGAGTACTCAGGCAGTAAGAACACCAGGAAAATGCTCAGGGTGAGGGGAGGAGAGAGGCCTTTAATTGTCCTGGGTGAGCAGCAGCCATGCTACCAGCCCTCAGAGAACCACAGTAAATCCCCATCATCCTCAAAATATGCTTGGACCCTGGCCTTTCCCAGGGCATGGCAGAAATTACCACGCCTCAGCTCCTGTGTGGGGGATGCCAAGGCTGGGCTGCAGACTGTGCGATCCTGGTAGCTGGAGGTGAGGAGGGAGAGATGGCAGCTTCTCAGGAAGAAGGTAGAGGAGAAGCAGAGGGCTGTGAATGGTAAGGGGCCTGCTGGTAGCAGAGACCCTGGCTTTGGAGAGAACAGCAGGAGCTGACCAGTGATGGAGCTGCCAGGTGGGGCGTTAGGAAAAATCGCGTAAATTTAAGAAATTACTCAGAGCTGATGGGAGGTTGCAGGCCCAGAGAAGAGGGAGGTTCTTGAAGATTTCTGAGAGCTGGAGACTGCTAGGAATGCTTGTCCTTAGGGTAAGACCCAGGGAAGGTGAAGATCTAGAGAACAAGAACCCCAGAGAACCGAGAGTTGGCAAGGAGGAGCTGGGGGACCTCGGGGTCTACTGATGCCTAGTGTGAGCACACTGCACGGCACAGTTTTGCACTAAAACCAAAAACCCAGAAGGGAAGAGCCAGAGAGAGTGGTAGGTGGTATCTGGTAAATACCTGAGTTCCGGTTTCCGGTTTGTTCCCAGGTGGTCCCCACGTGCTTAAGTGGTTTGGCACTCCCAGCCCAGAAGGAGCCAAGTGTTGCACTGGGAGAGATGTCCCAGGAGATGCAAAGCAAAGGCATTGTCTGAAGGAGAGACTGCCCTGGTTTGGGGGCTGGGGGCAACAGAAGGTCTACAGCAGGAGACCAGACAGGAGACGGGACGCTGATGACCCGAAGAGGCGCTGTGGAGCACCCAGGATGAGGTGAGAGGTGTACGGCATAGCAGCCAGACCACAGCGACCTGGGTGGGTCTGGGCCATTGCCCTCTGTCATCCTCATCCTCTCTTAGTGACTTTTTCTCCCAGTGTTCCCAGGGAAAGGCTCAGCCATGCACTCAGTGTCTTTATATTGCTCTTGACTCTCCCAATCCTTGTAGCTTTAAACCTTTTAACCTAGCTGAGAAATGGATGATTCTTCCCCAGTGAAAGGAGAGAATTGGAACAGTGAAGACCAGCCCTCTTCTCGCCCCTGTTGTCAATGAACGAGTCATTTCTGTGCGGTGGGGGAGGGGCTAGGCCAGGTGAGAGGGGACGCCTGCTCTGACCTTCTCTCCATTACTTTCCTTTTTTTTTTTTTTTTGGCACGTGGGCCTCTCACTGTTGTGGCCTCTCCCGTTGCGGAGCACAGGCTCCGGACACGCAGGCTCAGCGGCCGTGGCTCACAGGCCCAGCCGCTCCGCGGCATGTGGGATCTTCCCAGACCGGTGCATGAACCCGTGTCCCCTGCATCAGCAGGCGGACTCTCAATCACTGCGCCACCAGGGAAACCCCCTTTCTTTCATTTTAACTCCTTCCATCCTTCTCCCTTGATGACTCCTAGGTCATGGAGATCCAGAGTGTATTTTTGTCTAAATCTCCCCAGTTGAGTTCTTTTGGGAGCCACTGTACCCAAACATTGGAATGGCCACCAGGCTGATGACCTCCATCACTCAGGAGACTTAAAGAATGAACTGTAATCTGGGAATTGCACACGTAGGCGCACACAGGCTACAGTGGCACACTTCCTGTCCCGTCAAAGAAGTACTGGTTTAGTACGGTAAACTGCATTTTGGAAGTGTTTCACTACTGAGATGATGCAAATCAAACTGACTAGGAGCACAGACCCTGAAGCTGAGCCTGCCAGCGTCTTACTTCCTTTACCCAGTGGATGGTCCCACTTAAAGAGACCAACAAGACACAGGCTCCATCCTCACTTTGCAGTCTCCTGCTTAGAGCTCTGGCTCTTAGAAAGCAGCCAAAGTCAGCATAGTGAACTAACCGGTCATCCAACGTGTGTGTGTGTGTGTGTGTGTGTGTGTAGCACGATTGATCGATAGATCTAAATACGTTTTAGGTGTGTGTGTGTGTGTGTAAAAATACATAGATAGAAAGTTTTATCAAGTGCCTGAGTGTCTCATTTAAAAAATTGATGCTCTCTGGCTCCTTTGCATTTGTGACTACACAGAATCTGACAGTGACAGGGGTGGGTCAACAGAGGATCAGACTCTTGAGTGGCTAGCTCCTAATTCACCTAGAAAGGGCAGTTTCTGGTGATGAAAAAATAAGAGTCAGGGAGGCAGAAGACCCAGGTTTGGTTTCAGCTCTGCTTTTTTGTGTAGCTGTGTGATTGTAGGCAAAATGCTGAACCTGAGCCTCAATTTTCATCTTGGAAAAATCAGGGTGACTGTGTGTGTGTGTGTTGTCCTAGGAATTCTTAATATGCCTTCCAGAATTACAAATGCTATGACTATATTAAAATTGACCAAGTTTAGGAAAGTTATTGATTTTCCCCTGCTAGTTACCACAGGGTTAGAGAAGAGAGCAGTTCACAACCTACCTTGCTTTGGGGTATAAGAACGTTTACAGTGACGCGTGAGGCTAGCGGATTTGCATTATACTGAACTTCTCCAATGCCTGGATCAGGAGATAGAGGATGACTGCCACCCTCACGCTTTCCTCTCTAAGAGGCTGGCATCTGCTAGAGATATCCTGGACCCCTAAGAGACAGGAACAACTGAAGCTACAGGGCAATGACCCAGACTCTCCTCCAGACAGATTCCTGTGAAAAAAGGGTCCCATTTCTTTGATATAATAGAGACATCTTGAGATAAAAGGAGGCTACATACTTTGAAGGTTCTCTTCCACTAGTACACAGTGGTTCTCAAATTTGAATCCCATCAGAATTTGTCACAGGGCTTGTTAAAGCAGATTGCTGGGCCCCACCCCAGAGTTTCTGCATCTGTAGGTCCTGGGCAGGGCCCCAGTTCTGCATCTGTAACAAGTTCCCGGGTGTTACCGATGTTGCTGTTCCAGGGACACCACTTTGAGAACTATCAAGAACGATGCCTAGTATTCACTAGAACAGTATGCTCTAGAACAGTTATCAAGTATTCACTCAAAAGTGGAGAGGAGATGGAACAAGAGAAAGTAGCTTAAATTTTTTTTAAGGTGTTAATTAGTCTGTAAGAGTTTACCTTGAAAAAATCTTAATGCCGAAATAGCTCAGGCTTTAAAACCAGCTTTTGAAATGTGTTCGTATACTAAAGGTTACACATATGAAAAGGAAATCTACATGCCTTTTAAAATGAGTCATTTTCATGAAAGACACCTGGCTCAGAGGAACTACCGATTTCACCATTTTGGCACTTAACTTGGTGTTTTGCAGGGCCTGAGGGAAATGCGTAAAAAGATAAATCACATAAAACCCTGTATGCCGCCCTGACAGGTGTCAGTGAGGCTGAGGGGTGGGGGTGGCCGCGTGGTGAGAGGCAAAAACACTGCCATTAGGGTCAGTAGTATGGTTTCCATCTCCCGCCTCTCCCAGACAGGTAAGGGAGACAGAGTTAGCCCTTCTCTCACTTTCTGAAGATTCCCTTCCTCACGTTTCAAGGGATCATCTTGTAATTCTTGGATTCCTTTTCCGAATCAAATAAAGACACATACGCATCTCTGGAGGAAAATGTCTGTATTAAAAGCCAAAAAAACACATAAGTACAAGAAGAAACGCCCATCTGGCCACGTCACTGGATAGATCGACTTGGAAAAAGGTTAATAAAGTTCATTTTCAGCGGTAACAATATATCAGTGTTAAATCATTCCCATGCCTCCTCCCCCTTTTAAATAAATTAAAAAACAACAAACTTCAAATACTATGTTCAGATACAAAGAGCTTCCCTTACTACAGCAATAGCAATTTGATTTTTTTTACTAAAACTTTCATTTAAAACAGTTATTAAATATATAAAACAAATACACAGGATTTGGTCATTTTCTGCCATGAATATAGGGCACGTGGGTGCGGGGAGGAAGGAGGGCAGGGGGACGCAAAGAGGGGAAAGGGCCCCATTTCCCTCCTCTCCGTCTTCCAAGCTGCGGATCTCACCCTGCAGGGCAAGGGCTTGCATCTGCTTTTCGGAGCCAGAAGCGCGGCACAAACCTGGCTTTTCCCACACGCTGGGGCCTCTTCTGCGGACCCCTCCCCGGAAGAACTAACGGTCACTACTGCACGAAGCACACCGGCCGAGTCTCCCGGCGGGAAAGGCACCGAGAGCGCGGACATAGGGAGGACAAGGGGAGGAGTGGGGCGGGTCACTTGGTCGCCGCTCCCGAGGTGACGGCCGCGGCTGCGGCTGCGGCGGCGGCGGCGGCGGCGGCGGCGGTGGTGGTCCCAGCGGGTACGGCGGCGGGGGCGGCGGCGGCGGCGGTCCGGCGCTGCTCCATGCCGTTGGGCAGGAAGCCGGCGATGATGGGCACCGGCCAGATGAGGGCGGCCACGCTCCACACGACGATGACCAGGGTCATGAAGCAGGCCACCAGCGTGGACTCGATGGGCTTGCGGTTCAGCCGCCAGCCCGGCTCGCCCTGCAGCTCCTCCAGGCTGAAGTCCAGGCAGCAGAAATGCAGCGGCTCTCCCTGCAGCCACAGCGGCCCGGGGGGCTCGGCTGCGGGGTAGGCGGGCAGCGCGGTGGGCGTCCCGGCGGTGGCGCCGGCGGGCCGGAGGCGGCCGGGGCGGCGGCCGCGCACCCAGCCGCAGCCCACGCAGAGGCGCAGGTCCTGCTGCGCGCCGCCCGCCGCCAGCCCTAGGTGCTCGATAAGTAGCGGCGGCCCGACTCGGTGGAAGGCGGCGGCGAAGAAGGCGCGGCCATGCGCGTTGGTGGAGAAGAGGAGCAGGTCGCACTGGAAGCCCCGCGGGCGGCCCCAACGCACGAGCAGCGAGCTCAGCATCTGTCGCTGCACGCTGATGTTGCACGGCGCCGCCGCCTCCTCCTCCGGGCCGGGGCGCTCAGGGGCCCCGGGCGCAGCCGAGGCCAGCAGCCGCGGGGCGGCAGGCTCGTCCGCAGACGACGCGTTGACCGAGGCGTTGAGGGGCGCCCCGAGGAGGCCTGGCGCGTCCGCGGCCCCGCCGCGGGCGGGCGGCAGCGGGCAGGCGGCGGCCAGCAGCGCGGCGAGCAGGGGCAGCATGGCCTGTGGCGGGCGCCTACGCGCGCAGGGCAGGCGGTGGCTGCATGGCGCGCGGGAGACGAGCCGGCGAGCGGACGGCGGGACCGCGGGGACTGGCGGCGGGCGGAGTGAAGACGCTTCGGGCCCCCCTCAGCCCACGGGGGCGGCGCGGAGGCGGTGGCGGCGGCTCGCTTGGCGCGTTTCCCTCCCGACCCGTTGGTGTCTGGGGTTCCCCGCCGCCCCCGACGCGGGAGCCCTCGGACGGCCAGGCGGCTCTGCTGGGCCCTGCGCTCGCCGGGAGCAGGATTCCCCGACTCGGCTCCGCCTCTCGCGCGCCTCGCCCCATCCCGCCCCGCCCTCCGCCCGCTAGGCTCGGAGACTCCGGGGAGGGCGGGGTTGCACGCGCCACGGCGGGAGCGGGGGCGTGGTCGGGCGGGCCGGGAGGGGTGTAGGCTGCGTGCGGGGGTGGGACCCCGAGGCCTGCGCGTGGGCCTGGAGGGTCGCTTCTGTGGCTGTTTTCCGATAGTTTGGGGTGGGGTGGCTTGGCCCGGCTCGCGAAGCTTGCGGACGCGCCCTGGCGGCCCCGCCACACCGCCGGAGTCCAACTCCAAGCGGCGAAGGCACTTTGAGGGAATGGCGTCCTCGGAGGGAGGCTTTTGTCACGCCTGAGGCGGGCCTGAGATGTCTCACCTTAGTGCTCACCTGGACCTCGCTCCTTTTACAGAAGGTAAAACTGAGGCGGAGATAGGGGGAAAGACTTCCCCAGGCCACCCCAAGAGCCAGAACCAGAACTCCTGGCCACGAGTGACTCTTAGGTCCGGAGAGTTTGGCGGGTTTTTAATGTACCTCCAACACAATAGATCCACTTGGTATTCTCACAGCAAGCAAACCCCCAAATTCCAAGAACTCTATGGAGTTGGGGTTGAGAGGGTCGGGTGGGAATGTGTGCCCCATAACCTTGCAGCTCTGGGGTTTCCTGATAGGGACTTTCACTCCCAGGAAACAGCTCCTCATGTGCAAGGCCCTGTCTGGCAAGTCCAATGAGCACGTATTTATGAAAGATTTGTATGTAGAGTCTGTTCAAGGGAAGATTCATCTCCGTTAGGATATTAAGTGGAGGAAGGCCTGTCAAGAATAACGTGCCAAGATCAGATTTATATTTTAAAAAACACTTTCCTAGCAGTTTGGCCTTTTACACTTGGTAAGAAAAATTCACTGATGCTGCTCCAAGAGAATACCCCTGTGGTTTGAAGCCAGTGTGCTCCGTGAGCACCAGCTATTCCTGAGTCTGAGAGGGAAGGGGTGGAGAGAGCAGAAACAGGCCATCGCCAAAATGGCACTCCGTCTAAACCAGCTCCGTTTCCTGAACAGAACTACATTGCTAGGCTTCGTGGCTGATTACATTTCTGGCAGAGTTATCCACTGTTTCTAACAATAAGTCAAACCAGGTTGAGGGAGATGTAAAAACAGCTCCAAAATATAGGTCGCAAACCTACCTGCCTTCTTTCCACTTGGGCAAGTTATTATTCTGACTTGGCCTTGGCTTCCCAGTCTGAACGGTGGGGTCAGTGGTACCTGCCTTGCGGGGTTGCTGTGATCAGTGCACTCAACCCAGTGTCTGTCCATCTGTTCACAGAGGTGCTCACGCGTTGGCTGATGAGATGTAGTTCCTATCAGTCTAGCCCGAGCTGGCTGTCTGGAATGACCCTTGGTTTCTACAGAAATGATGAATTTCCTTGAGGGGATGGGACTCCCTTTTGTTTAAGCCTTCGTCACTTTTCTGCTGGGAAGCAAACTACCAGAGAGAACAATGTGAATTTTCGTGCTTTTATTAAAAGTTAGTTTTCCCTTGAGACTTGCATGTCAGGAACAGAATTTATTGTCTGATATGGCAGAGCTGTTTTAATCTGAGCCATGTGGCTGGTGAACAGCCCAAGAACAGGGGCCTCAGGTAATCTTCAGGGCTGAGAGAGGCCCAGTCTTCAAGGGGTGGGTTTTGAGTCCACTGTCTTTGACAGTAAGTGATGCTCTCTAGGGTTTCAGCCAGAGGTGGGAGCTTCCTGGCTTTGTCTGAGCAGCAGGGAGGCAGCAGCAAAGGAAGAAGACACAGAGCCACTTGGGGAGCCAAATAGTTCGCTGCAAAGCTGTGCCACCGTTGCCCTGCGTCCTAGGAACCTGAATTCTGCCCACTTTTCCAGCACGTGTAGGACTCCAAAACCTTACCCTCGTTCAGAGGGACAACCACACAGTTCTAGATTGATTTGCTGTCTTTAGGGGCAATTGGAATTTGGGAAGATAAGATAAAATTACGTTGTTTTCGGTCTTGTTTACTTCTGTGTTTACCAGCAATGGCAGAAGCACTTGAGCACAGGGTCTCGAGAGGCTGTGTTTGTTGATTGGACAAATTTGCCTGTTTGCTAATAGCCACCATTTATTTAGTACTTTCCACATGCCAGGTGTTTTACACACATCATCTCTACTCTTTAAAACAATCCTATGGATGTGATACCTATTTTACAGTGAAAAAACTGAGGCTCAAAGAGCGTGAGTAACCCACCTGAGGCCCCACAGCAACTGGTGGCAAAACCGGAATATCAGTTCAGTGTCCACTGACTCGAAAGTTTGTGCTTTTCAAAGAACTAGTTGTGTCTTGTCTTACTGAGGTTGGGTTCCAAAGTCTGTGCGTAAGTTAAAAGAATATATGGTGTAATTCTAATTTCATTTTGATAAAAACTTTTGGTCGAGTTTCTTTTTAAAGATATATATATAACCAGCATATTATAACAGCATTAGACAAAGATTGGAAAACAGTGGAGGAAACCATTAGAATCCCGGCTACCTGATTCTTTACTTCTCTGCCTCTGCATCATTATTCTTTTCTGCAATCTTTGTATTCTCTAAATATGCAACTAATACTTAAAAAAAAAAAAAAAGGGAAATTGAAGTCCCACTACCTTTTACAGCCATTATCACTTTGTGTTCTTCCCTTCAGCCCAGAGGGGATCTGGGGTCCAGCCAGGAGCATAGGGCACTCAACATGCAGTTGCTGACTGAGTGAGTTGGCCTGCTGGTTAAGAATTCTGCCCAAGCTACAGGCGGAGACCTGGTTAAGTTGTCTGGCTCCTGGTCCCTTCTCTGATCCATCTCCTACCACTTTCCCTTTCCCTCACCGGCTCTGTTCCAGGCATACTGCCTTCCTTGCTATTCCTGGAACACAGCAAGCAAATCCAGACGCAGAGCCTTTGCCCATGCTGTTTCCTCTGCCTAGGATGCCATTCTTTCTGATAGCTATCTTGCTTGCTCCCTCCCTTCCCACAGATCTCTGTTAAGATGTCAGCTTCCCCAGAGAGGCCTTTCCGGACCATTCCTGTAAAACAGCACCCATTCCCAGCATCCCCATCCCTCTCCATCCTCTTGTGCATGGTTCCGTGTCTTCCTGGTACTTATCGTCAGCCGTCACACTGTAGGTTTTTCTTCTTTGTTTAATGTCTATCCCTTCTTTGGAATGCTTGCTGCCTCAAAGCAGGGCTTTATCTGTTTTGTTCAATGGAACAGTGCGTGGCATATAGTAGGGGTTCAATAACTAGCTGATGAATGAGTGAGTGAATTTAATAGACTGGGCCAACGCAGCAGGCAGGATGTCGGGGAGCGGTCAGGGAATTGAGATGGACAGAGCCATGCCAGTTCCACAGCAACAAGACTCACGTAGCCCCTACCAGCCTGCAGGCCAGGAGCCGCCCACCTGGCCCTGCCCTGCCCGGGACTGGTGGAGGAGCCAGGTCCCATGGGGAACCACCTGGTGCGGCAGAGTTTGGCCTGGAAGACTGAATTGATCTCGTAAACCCTGACACTCAGCAGCACTGAGGGACATGAGTCAGGGCAAGCTGAATGACTAGGAAGAACATCCCAGATGAGCCCAGACTTCCCTTCTATCTAAGGAAGAAAGGCAAACGAGACTCCTTCCATCTCCTCAAGTCCTATCATTTTTATCAAACGAATGGAAGACTTTGATAAATCTCTGTTTTGTCTATAAAATACAAATAGCAAGTTCTTCTACATGGACTGTATTGTTAGAAAACAATCATGAGGACTTCAAAGAAAATAATTAGTAATGATGCCCAGTTGTTTCATTCTTTTCATTTCCTGTGTCCTTCCCCGGTGTTAGCTAATTTTTCCTTATGCTGCCTACTGAAGTTATAATTAACAAAAAGATCTCCCTGGGTTATTTGAATTCCTTTCATCTAACGACCTCAGAGTGCCACAGGTACAGTAATTTGTTAGATATGATTACCACACGCTGTAGACTGAGAAGTAAGCAAGAACCACAAAAGAATCGTAAAAATAGGACAGGAAAGAGGGGCTTAGAAACCAGTGGTTCAGCTATACCAGAGTCACTGGTGAAGGCTGTGGTAGTTGGGTTGGCATGTGTTTTGGTGGGGGGGGCACTAGGAAATAGGGGAAGAATTCTTTTCATTCCAGTCCCCCTGAGAAATCCCATTTCTCAGATGGGAAACTTGACTGCAGGAGCAGCTGAAGAGCTGGGCCTTTGTACCAGGCACTGGGGGAGGGCTGGGGGCCCCCAGTGTTCAGGTGATTAGAGCCTGACCAGTCCTGTGCCCTCTGCTTCCAGGCTGCTTCGTGACCTCACCGGGTGGCTCATCCAGATCTCCAGGGTGTGGATGTTTATTCTTCCTGATCACTGTGGTCAGAAGGGAGATTTCCCTCCGCATACTTCTGGCAACAATTATAGCCCACACAATTCATTTGGCAATTAATCGTGGGCTGCCTTGGGACAAGGCTGCTGTGGCCAGCTCAAGCTGTTACTAAGACAATTCAGCCTGGTGCATTCATTGTTTGCTTGTGGATATCCTCTGTGCATGGTGGGCAGGGCCACTGCTGGTATTTCTTTTCTGTCCAGAGACCCAGACGTCATGCTGGGCTTCTGGTAAGATTTCAGCGAAGACTTTTTGAGGCAATAAGAAGCTTGTGCTGTTATAGGAAGATGGAGAGTATCTAAGAGAGAACTGTGAGGAAGAAAATGGTGCCCAGGTGATAACATATGTGAAATAATTTGAAGGGGAGAGAAATCCTGCCAAGTGAGACCCTCTTTTGGGTTTGGCCTAGCATTGGTACCTTCACCAGATGATAACTGTCCCTTGACAGACACTTACTGTGCTCCAGGCACTGTGTCAACCACTTGAAATGCATCCCTGCCGTAGTCTCCTGAGAAAGAGATTACTGTGACCATTTTACAGATGAGGTAAACGGAGCCTCGAGGGATTAAGTCACTTATGCAGAATCACAGTCTTGGAACCAAAATCCAAACCTCATCTGACAACGGTGTTCTTAATCACAGCCCTGCTAAATGGTCTCTGCCATCACCGACAGCCTTGTGAGTTGGAGGTTATTGTCCTGTTTTAATGATGAGGAAGCAGGTGCAGGATGTCTGGGCAGTTGGCAAAGGATGGGTCATCTGCATCTCTTCAGCATTCCAATTATATCTAGCCTACACTCAGTCCCAGTTCATAAATTCCACCAATACTGAAATTCTGGAGGATGTTTTCCCAATCTGGTGCATCCTTATGGATGGAGCCCTGGATTCCCCATGCCTGTTGCTCTGCCTCCAGGGCCATCAGGGCTCCTGGTACTCAGTAAGTGCTGGTCAGGAACCTGGGATTCAGCAGGGACTGCTCAGCTGCGCAGACATCCAGCCTGGAGCTCCTGAGATACCTGAGAGCTTTCAGGTATGACGTTGATGGATTCTAAGATAATGTATTCACAAGTTACTTGGTGAAATATTCAAGAGGTATTGACTAAACCCCATTGATGGGGATAGCAGAATAGTTTCTGTGAAAAAACCGCCATTAAACACTTATTTCCAGGGTGAGCATCTGTCAGGCAAACTGACTGAAACTATCTTTTAAAAACTTTTTTTTTTTTTTGGTAATATGGTGATGTGCATTTCTAAAACTTTGGTGCTGCTTAAAGTAATTTCTTTTGGAAAGACAACCCTTAAAGCAAATGATATTTTGTTGTTCTTTTTTTTTTTTTTTTTGCGGTACGCGGACCTCTCACTGTTGTGGCCTCTCCCGTTGAGGAGCACAGGCTCCGGACGCGCGACGCGCAGGCTCAGCGGCCATGGCTCACGGGCCCAGCTGCTCCGCAGCATGTGGGATCTTCCCGAATCGGGGCACGAACCCGTGTGCCCTGCATCGGCAGGCAGACTCTCAACCACTGCGCCACCAGGGAAGCCCTATTTTGTTGTTCTTGTATCCACCTTATAAAAAATTAAAATGTCATTTAACATTTATAAATGTAAATTCTGAGAATTTCAGTATGGCAAATATGGGAGACAGAGCTGGGTCATCAGAGCCAAGGCAGCTGAAATGTTCCCCATCAAGCAGTAACCAGCATCATAAAAATTTACTTCATGCTGCTTCAAAACAGCACCAAACACTCCCTTCAAGTGAAATCGTTGGTGTTCCGTTTCCAGAGGTAGGGAGGAGACGGAGGAAGCAAGAGCCCATTTGGAGAGAGCCAGGAACATTGGAACACATTTGTCAAAATCTTTCATGCCTTCTCACTGCGCCCCCTTCCTGCTGGATCTACTGGCCCCACATGCAGGGGGACATCTGCCACTTGCCTGGGCATGTCCTGTCACTCAGGGGTCCTGCCTGGCATTGCTTTCGTGTTGAGTTGGCCTCTTGGTCTACCCATTCTTTCTCTATGAAGGTCCCCAGATTTGGGGATTTGAGAGAGTTGTGACTATGAACATGGCCTTCGGAGCTGGGCATACCTAGACTGGATGCACTACTTTACTGTGTCTCGGTTTTCTTGTCTGTGAAATGGGCCTAAGAGCTGCTCTCTTCTAAGGGTTAAATGGGATTCTTATTGCAAAACAGCATTCAGTGAGAGTGGCTAGCACTTTGGGTTCCAGAAACATGGGCACGCAGCTCTTCCTCTCTCCTTACACTGCTGTGGAAATGGATGTATTTGCACCTGCAGGGGTTCATCATTGTATGTGGAAAATAAAGAAAGAGGGATGGCTCCTGGCTTAAAAGAAGCTAGTGTACATTCCTGTCTACCCGGAGCCATCCCTAGTAATCAAGCACACTTGGATTCCTGTGGCCATGAGAGTTGGAAGGGATCGCAGAGGCCACCTAGTCCAAGCTCCTCGTTTTATAAATGGGGAAACCAAGGCCCAGAGATGGCTGCTGGCCTCACCAAAGATCACAGTCTGGTTGGCAGCAAAACCAGGGCTGGAAGCCAAAACCCATGGCCAACTGGCCATCAAACATGGCACCTCTCTAAGTACAGTCTGTTGCAGTGCTTTTACAGCTGCACTTTAAAAATGAGGTCCAGTTGCAAAGTGAGAGCAAAGAGCCTTTCTAATTTACTTAGAGAAGAAGAGGAAAATAATGGGCTTTATAATTGCCAGAATCACACTCCTAACTCTATTTACACGATGGAGGATTGATTGTGTGGGCTGAAAGTGTCAGCACACTTGGCAAGCTTCCATTCTGATGCAATTAAGCCTTTCTCCTTCCAGCTCTGCTGAGAACCTGGGTCAGGCCCCAGGAGACCCCGATGTGAGTGGAAGCCCAGGCTGAACCAACCCCACCCTTAAGTCCTGAAGGAGTCCATGGGAATAGGCAGGAACTTGGAGCCCACTGTCCAAGTGAGGCCACTGGGGCCATCAGGTCATGCTTCTTCCTGGTACCCGGGCTGTTGGCCAAACTCCTGCAGTCCTTTGCATGGTATGAGAATCCCCAGGTGACTGCCTGCTTGAAGCTATGTACCAGGGTCACCCAGAGCTGGCTGTGCCCTGTCCTCACCATCCAGGCTGTCCCCTTCAATGGCAGTCTTCATTTTGATGGTGCCTCAGTTTGCTTTGCCCTGTGCACTTTGGAGATGTGAGCTGTGAGCCCCTCCATGGAAGAACCCAGTGCTACCCTGGAACTGGGCCTGTGGTTCCAGCCCTGTCCACCCTAGCCCAGCATGTATCGCCCTCTCTGGCTGGCTGCTGACTAAGCAATGGAGCACACAGGTGGGAGGGATCAGATTTCTCTTAAAGCCAAACTCCTGTGGAAATCTAATGAGTGAAGCTCAGAGATTTCCTGCGCTGCCCACTTGCGACTCGCTTTTCAGTGACAGTAATGGAAAGGAAACACATTTGGCTTCCCATAGGCAGACAGTCTCACAATGTCCCATGCTCCACCAGGGCCCAACCATCTCACTGTCACAGAGACTGATACCTGCAGTCACCTACAGTCCCCTGAGCAGGCATCTCCCAGAGGGGACCCATTAGGGTTCTGAACTGACCCCTGTGGCTTACACCTTTCTTAAATCCAGTTCCCTTTAGTCTCTTGTTCATCAGTGATCTGGCATCTTGTTTTAAGCCTCAAAATGGCAGATCACTTTTATCTTGTAGGCTAGCTTGGATTGGCTGGAAGTCATTACCTGAGTGCTGTGTTCAGAAGGATTCTGAGGCTGAATCTTGGCTCAAGGGGGAAATATTGTGATGGACTAACAGTAGCTGCCGGGGTATGAAGGAATACAGATAGTGAATATCTGGTTTTGTCTGCCTGTTTCTTCAGGAAAGGACCTTCCTTTCTCTTGGGTATCTGCTGCTCCCTAAATCCATATGGTTTTGGTGGTGCTACCAGTTAGAGTACCTGGACCCTGGTTTCAGTGATGAACATGTGACCCAGGCCTAGCCAATCATAGTGCCCCAGCCACCTAACCCTAATGATTTGCCCAGGGAGCATGTGACCCAAGCCAGCCAATCAGAGACCGTCCTTGGGATTTGATACATGAAGCTGGAGGAGAGAAGACATCTCTTTCCTCTGGCATGTCTGGCTGGGATGAAGGAATACTGGAGTTGTCTGCAGCTCTGCCCACTCCTTCCTCCACCCCCTGCCCATTTCTCCTCTCCCTGCACACAGAAAGCCTGTTTACAGTAGGAAGGAATAACCAATAGCAGTTTCTGAGAGATGCCTTAAGGCTTGTTGTTATCGTTTGTGACCCTTGATCTAGCAGGACTTGAAGCCTGCACTGCCCCTGTTCTGACCAGATTGTGAGCTTAAAAGCACAGTTGTGAAACTGGAAGCAGGCTAGAGTTGCGTGTCTGACACATGCAACCAAATACATGCAGCAGCTATCTGTCAGCCCTCTTGTTATCACTCAAAACACCCTCAGCTTTAGCACTGCTTTAATCTTACTGGGAAGCCCCTCTACTCCCTTTTCTCACAGCCCCCAGAATGCCAGCTCTACTCTTTGAACCCCTCTAATTCTCTCAAAGAAAGAAGACACTTCTTTCTCTCCTTAATCATATTCATAAATGAGCACCACTCCCTCCCCTGCTCAATCTCAGGGGAAATTTCTGTTCTCTATATAATTAGCATTTGAACTGAATCGCTCAACATTTGTGAATCTGTGTTCCAAGGTCATAATCGTGAATAAAGAGAAAGTTTGTAGCTCCAAGACATTTATCATGTTGTTTACGATGGTGAAAAATTGGAAACCAACAAAATGCCCCCCAGTAAGGGGATGGCTAGGAAATAGAGAAATGTTCTCCTTATGAAAGAGTACTCAGCCATGACAATTCTCTTTACAGAGAGTTTTCTGCTGAGTGTGGCATTGAGACCATCATGCAGACTTTAGCTCCTCTCATGGTGTCCAGAGTGTAGAACCCCCAGAACTTTGGTTATTTGCATAACCTTCACCGATGCTTTGTGCAGTTTAGGGGGAGGGCACATTGCATAAGACTTGTGATCCCACCGACAATGTCTTGAGATACTCCCTGTTATGGGGGTCTCACTGTCTCTTCCTTTTTCCCACATAGCAGCCAGCCTCACTGTCTTCACTCTCCTCTCCCCTAGATTTCCTCAGGGGACCTCAGAAGTCCTCCCCTTCTATCGTAAAAAGCAATCCAGTTCTTCCCTGGATCCTACCTCCCAATCTATCCTGGGACTCCCCTGACCTGAGCCATGCAGGGAACCAGACCCTTCCTTCTTACAGGGCCATTGAGCCCTGGATTTTGCCACTGGAGCATGTTCTGGAGCTTCCCGATTTCCACCAAAATGGGCTTTCCAGACCTTAACTGCTCCTGAATCCCCTGGAGGGCCCACCCTAGTGGTTCTGATGCAGCAATGCAGGGTGGGGCCTGAGAATCTGCATCTCTAACAAGACCCCTGATGATTTCCAGGTGATGCTGAGGCTGCTGGTCTGGGGACACACTTTGAGAACCACTGACTTGGAGCATTTCTTTTGAACACATAGAATACTCTCCCTAAGAGGAATTTTGTGAACAGTGTTCGCTCCATCTTGTCACATATTATTATAGTACTATTCCTGGAGATAGAAAACGTTACATAAAAATGTTTATGCCAGGGGCATCTGCTTCCCAGTTTTCTCCAGAGAAGCATAGAAGGGGATCCCAGACTGCCCATCATCTGGATTTGCTTAACTAAAGAGATCCAGATCTTTCCATGGTTTGGAAAGATGATTTCCAGCAACTAACCAGGGCAGCTTCCATGGTATCCAGGCCAGAGAAGGTGCCAGGATGGGGAGCAGTGTTGGGAGCAGGGCTGGGCCAGCAGAGGTTGGAGTCCGGCCCCAGAAGCCAGGTCAGGGACCAGTCAACTCACTGGCAGCTCTACTCAATCACCACTGTACCAAGCACATGTCAGAGATGACCAGGGACACAGCTCTCTGCTGGTGGAGGAAGGGGAGCCAGGCCAAGTCAGCACGTGAAAATATGAAGTCACCCCAGACTCATGGTGGGCACTGACGGAAAAGCCACGGGAGGTGGGGAAGCCCCAGGGCACCTGGTTCTAGTCCTGCCCTGGTGTTGGCTGGTGAGCCTTCCATCTTGAGCACATCGCGTCACCTTCTTCAGTTCCAGTGTCTCATTGGTAAAACGAGGGGCCTGCACCAGATGATGTCCTGGCCTCCTTAAGATTCCACAGTCAAATGTGTCCTCAGGGCTGGCACTTCTCCTCTTCATTGGGACTGTCTTCCTTTTGTGGGGTAAGGGGGATAAAGGGCCAGCTCGGATGTTGCGAGAACTTGGGCCAGTTAGGACGCCTTGATGCGTGTGGCAGCCTCTTTGGTTATGAGGGGTCGTCAGGCTGTGAGAGATCCAACACGCTGTCTCAGTCCCTGGGGTGCTCCTTTTACTCTGACAAGTGGAAGCAGGATGTTGGGGAGCACAGGTGTGGAGATGGGCCGCATACTGGGCTTCCAGATGTGGGGAGTGCTCAGCACAGCTGGACTACATTTGGTCCCCACTGGCTGCTGGGATCTGAAGGACAGGAGGAAAAGCATCGATAGCTCTTGCAGGGCCTCTCTGGACAGCAGCCCTGATGGCTTAAAATGGATGTGGATTGTGAAGGGAAGGGAGGCACTCCACTGGGGCAGGGGCACCGAGGACGGTATTGTCGTCTGAGTGCAGGAGTGTGGCTCCTCCCTGCAGCCAGCCGTGGGACGTGGCATTGCCCACTAGGGTACTGCTGGGGATTTGCGGGGCATTTATATAGTTTCCCCAGGTTCTATAGTCAGACTGTTCCCAGGACTCGGAGAGCTCTCATCTGCCAACAGGAGCTCCTGGTGGCCTTGCCAGCCTCAGGCAGGGCCCTTCTCTGGCCCGATGGGGCTGCCCCTGTAACTTTGGGACAGACCTAGGCTCAGGGTGTTTCCCCTGCTCTCTCCCTTCCCGTGTCCCTCTTTCCAGGTGCTTGGGGATTCTCTTAGCTGACAGCCAGCTGAGCACTTCACACTTCATTGAAAAGTCACCACAATAATTACCAGATCATTAACAAGAGATTTTGAAAAGGCACTTCAAAGCGTCTCTCCCAGAATTGCAAAGACAGGTGTAACAGTCTATCTGGGCAGAGAAGAATGGTTTAAAGGGATGTTGGGGACTGAGGGTAAAAATAATTAAAGTGGGCTGAGCAGCGGCAGGAGTGGGTAACCTTCTTATCTGAGCATGGTAACAACCCAGGCAGCAGTGAGGAGGCCTCACAGTTTTAGACAAAACACAAAACGTACAGACTTTGTTTCTCCTCTTACACTTTAATAAGGAATTTGACATAAATCCTAGGTCTTCCTTAGAACGCCTGGTACCTGTTTCGACAAGGTTCGTGTACAAGAAACATAAATTTTCCTGCACCACGGGCTTCATTATTAATTTTACTCATTACAGTTAATGAAAACTCAAATGTCCAAATGGCTGGGGACGAGGTGGGCAGATAAGCTCTCCTTATATCAAAAGTCCCACAGGAAGGAAGATAAATGGTTATGTCTCAAATAGGTGGACGATTAGGTATGCCTGCTTAAGCTACCCCCTTTACTGAAACTTTAGATCAAGTTGTTGCCTCCTGACAAATCTGCATACTGTTTGGATGGAGATACAACCCTTCCCTACCTGGGAACCTTGTTTCCAGAGATCCTTGCCCAATTGCAAGTGATACCCGGGTGGCAACAGACTCAAGTACAGATCATCACCTTTCTTTGATGGTCCAAGTCAGTGGGTTTCAGCCCTGGCTGCATATCAAAATCCTAGTAACACAGGTGTTGGGACTCACACAAGACATGTGGAATCAAAATCCCTGGGGCTGAAAACCTGGCATCCATATTTTTAAACACCTCTCAAGGTGATTCTTGTGTAATTTTTAGAGTACTGGTATTTGGGAACTAACCACAGGAGCTGAAAATACTTTTTGTGAGGTTTTTTTTCTCCTTTTCATATTCAAAGCTACTTTAGAGCACAACTGCTTTAAAATGTCACCTGAGGGTCTTCAGCCTCCTTGAGAGGGCTGATTTGCATGAAGTATTTTCTAGATGCCAGGCAGAAAATGTAAGCTAAGCATAGGAGTGTTTGGGCTCGTGGTGACCATCTTTAGCATCAGGGAAGCATCTGTCTGGCACCTTGCAGGCTGGCGAGGCAAAGTGTGAAGTTCATGGTATTTCTTATTCGGAGAATAGCAAACTCTACCTAGGACATCATGCTATCTGGGTATGACTTGCTAAAATGCAACTGTGTCCGTCTGTGCATGAGATCATGCGTGCAGTGTGGGCCTAAATGTGCAGGTCCAAACTCCATGCCCTGTCCCAGATTCTCTGCCTGACTCTTGGACAGTGATCATGAAGCCTGAGACAACCGTGGTGGGAAAGGGAGGTCCTGGGTGGTCCCAGAGGGAATGAGGGTGATGGAAGATGCTGGGTAGACCTGGGGGGACAAGTAGATGGGAGGGGCTGGCTGTCTCCAGAGGGGATGGATGAGAGTGATGGGTGGGATGCCGTGCTTAGGAGGAAGGTGTCACCAGCTAGATCGGAATCCACAGTTTGGGAGACCCGCTGTAACTAACAGATCAGTCTGCCCCTCCCCAAATCCTTAAATGTGCAGGCATCAACTTGTCATTTTGGATTTTATTAAGTTTTATTAAAATCACCTTGGAAATCTGCCCTATTTATCATAGACACCCTGATGTCTCTGAAACTCCTCTGGGCATTGGGGCATTCACGTTTCTCCTTCTCACCTCTGGCCCCGATTCCTGTTGGATTCCCAGTCTCTATTATGTGCTCTTGTTTTCCCCGTAGGGTATCACCCCACCTCCCTCAGCCCTGATCTCTTCTTACCCTCAAAGTCCCACCAGCTCAAAGCTTTGGGAGGACCGACTTCCAGGCCCAGATCAGCAGAGTCCAGCCACATCACAAGGATACCCTTGCCCTTAGCCTGGTCGGGACCCTTTACACTCATGCTGCTCCTCGTGTTATAAAAGCAAAGCGTCCCATTCCTGGCCCATTGCCCCTCTCATCTAGCATCTCCTCACCCCTTAGAGACCTCTGACACCCCACTTACCAGGGCAACGCTGCCAGCTGGGAAGGAAAAGTAGAAAGATAGATTGAGGGAGGCAGAGGGAATGACCCTCCTGTATATCTTAATTTCAGCATTAAAATCAAACAGCCAGAGATCAGATTCTGTAGACAGAAGCCAATTACACACAAATTTTGGCAAATCATATGCAAATAACACATGTGTCTGCCCTGGATTACATCTGCTTAGATGTGTTTTTCAGGAGCAGACAAGGAGAGATCACGGGGAAAGAGTGTTCGGGATGTGGGGGCAAAGAAGCAAGAGAGGGAATGATGGATTCTTAAACCCAACCACATGCCAGGAAATTTTACTTATGTCATTTACTCAGCTAGCCCTTCTTGAGTGGCTGTTGTGCGCTTTGTATATTGGCCACGTTTCTCCCTATCATTTAAAAGTGGCTGCCATTGCCCCAAACACCATGTCATCACACAGTGAGGGCCAAAAACAGGAAAAGAAAGGGGAAAGATATCCTCACGCCTTTCTCTCTTTCATTTTTCAGAGAAGACAATTGCTTCTCAAAGCTACCCAGTAATCTTCCCAAGGCCACAGAGCTGGGAATATAGTGGAGCAGCAATTTCAGTGTGGACAGTCTGACTCTAGATTGTCCAACAGAAACATAATGCAAGCCACATATGCAATTTTACTCTTTTAGTAGCTACATTTAAAAAGTAAAAAGTAGGTGAAATTAATATATTTTATTTAACCCAATATATCCGGAAGATTATTTCAACATGTCAACAGAAAAATTACTAATGATATATTTTACATTTTTTATACTAAGTCTTTGAAATCTAATATATCTTTTATACTTAGAGTACATCTCAATTCAGTCACCATATTTTCACTGGAAATACTTGATCTGTATTTTATATTTCATAAAATTTATATATAGATACACATACTCAAGTTGTTCCAAATAGACTTAAAATTTCCCAGTTATTGAATCAAGTAGTGGTTTTTGCATTCACATTTAAATAAATTAAAGTTAAATAAAATTTGAAATTTGGTTGCTCAGTGTTTCTAGCCACAGTTCAAGTGCTCAGAAGCCACATGTGCGGTGGCTACTGTATCGAATAGCATCGTCTAGAGTCTGCACACTTAAGCTCATTTTGATCAAATTCCCTGTACCTAAGTACATAGTGATGTGTTAGTAAGTGTCCACCTATATTTAAGTGATGCACAAACTCTCCAGCTAGAAGACTGGAGACCTGCCTTGTGTTCTTGCCCTGGTTCCAATCATCTGTGTGACCTCAGGCAAGTTACTCTATTTCTCTGGCCTTTGTTTACTCATTTGTTAATGAGGTGGTGTGTCTCAAATGTCTCTTTGAGCTCTCAAATTATGTATTTTTTCTCTTTTCTAAAAGAGAAAGGAATGAGGTCATTATTAAAGCCATGGGCACCAGGGTACACACGTACACACACACACACACACACACATTCTCCTCAAAGTAATATATACAATCCGTGTTGCCAGTCTCCAGTATCTGCTGAAATGCTGTGGGCAAGCATGGCTCCCAGGGTGTTCTCTTCCTCCCCTCCAGCACTGAGGGACTTTCTCCAGAATGCCCATGATAAAGAAACATTGAGGCATTGTCTGGCCTCCAAATTCCAGGAAATATTGCTAGTTTGTTCCTTTTATACACTGCCTTTTAAGGAAGAAAAATCCTATACATGGAAGGAATTCTGCATTGGTTTCTGCAATGATTTTGAGTCACTGGCTTCCTGGGACAGGCTGTGTTTCTTTTTTTTTTTTTTGCAGTACGCGGGCCTCTCACTGTTGTGGCCTCTCCCGTTGCGGAGCACAGGCTCCGGACACGCAGGCTTAGCGGCCATGGCTCACGGGCCTAGCCACTCCGTGGCATGTGGGATCTTCCTGGACCGGGGCACGAACCCGTGTCCCCTGCATCGGCAGGCGGACTCTCAACCACTGCGCCACCAGGGAAGCCCGGCTGTGTTCTTTTAATATATATAAAAGAAAGGGCCTTGGCTCTCCCATACTCCCCTGTGTTACAGTTTGTATTGTGTGCACCTGACTTGTTAGTCAGAATGGGCCTTTGGGTTTATTGGTTTTTATAAAAGCTTTTATAAAAGTTTTTTTATAAAAGCTCGACTATATTTTAGGTACAGAGCCATGAAAGGATGGTCAGGGGATTCGAGTCAAACCAGAGAGTAACTACTGAGTCTGAAGGCCCAGCAATCCACATAATAATTGGATTTGACCAGAACTTGCCTTCCAAATGGAGGACATGGATGTGCCAGGGGGATAAAAACTTAACGGCCATGTAGGAAGGTTGCAGTTCTGAAAAATAATTGCCCCAGACTGGTGACATTTTACTACTTAGAGTCTCATTTCCTTGGGTCTTGTAAGGTGGGCAAAGTGGAACTAGCCTCCTCACCCCAAAATGAGAGATTGTAGTCTGGGTTTGAATTTGGGAGAAGAGAATAATAAGAAACTGAATGAGAGAAGAGGGCAGGAGGGGGCAGGAGGAACTAAAACGACACTAAAGGAAGATGCTAAAAGTTCTCAGCCATTTTATGTGAAGCTAATGCCATACTGGAATTTAAACAGACCAGCAAAGACATAAAAAATCTGTCACCAGTTTATTCTCTGCTTAAAGAAAGACAGGCTAAAAAGAATCAGGAGTATGGGGTTTAGTTTCTTCATTTCTTTAACCAGCGTGAGAATCAGAAGGAAGGTTATAACTCACTTATTTGCTCATCTTTTCATCCATTCATTGTGGTAGGTAACTTTGAAGGATGGTCACCATCAATTCTTGCCACTCCGTTCATCATGTCCCTCCATCAAGAGCTGAGTTTGTTTTCCCCTCCAGGTGATTCTGGGCTGGCCTGTGACTTGCTCTGACCAGTGGAATGTGCTGGAAGTGATGCTATGCCCTTGGGAGGCTGCACTGTGCCGTAAAGGAGCTCAGGCTAGATTACTGGCTGATGAGAGGCCATGCAGAGAGGGAGAGGCCAGGAGGAGGAACCTGAGGCGCCAGAGGTGAATGAAGCCTTCCCACCCAGCCCACCTACTGTTGGAATGCAGGTGAGTGACCTCAGTCAATGCCAAATGGACCAGAAAAACGGCCCAGCTTTGAACACTGCCCAGATTCAGCACCAACAGAGTTATGAAATTGTTGTGGTTTTAAGCCGCTATGTTTTGGGATAGCTTGTCATCCAGCCATAGATAACTGAATATATATGTTTTTGGCAGCTGTATTTAAGGGGTTCCTTTTCTTAGTTTTCTAAAATAGATTTTTGATCATAAATATGAGTTGAAATTTGTTAAATGACTTTTTCTGCCTCTATTAAAATGGTCATGTGGTTACTTTTCTCCTTTAGTCCATTAATCTTTAATCTGCTCTGCATTTTTGGTAGTTTTATTGCAGAGGTATTGCACATCATCTTTCATTAAATTTATCCTAAATATTGTATGTTTTTTGGTGCTATTATAAATGGTACCTTAAAATTTTTTATATTCTAATTGTTTGTGACAGTATAAAAATAACACTGATTTTTCTATATATTAACATTGTATTCTGTGACTTTGCTAAACTCATCTATTAGTTTTAGTAATTTTTAAAAATATTCCTTAGGATTTTCTATATACACAATCATATTGTCTACAAATAGAGATGGTTTCATTTCTTCCTGTCCCATATTTCTACTTTTTATTTATTTTTCTTGCTTTATTGAACTTGCTATGACCTTTAGGACTATGGTGAATAGAAGTGTTAAGAGTGAACATCCTTGCCTTATTCCTATTCTTAGGGGGAAAGCACTCACTCTTTCATATTTAAGTATGATGTTATCTTTAGGTTTTATATAGATGTCTTTTATCAGGTTGAGAAAGTTGTCTTCTATTAATAATTTGCTGAAAATTTTTATTATGAATGGATGTTGAATTTTGTTAAACACTTTTTCTTCGTAAATTAAATGATCACATTTACTGTCCTTTATTCTGATTTTTTAATGGGTTGAACTACAATGTGGTTTGCAGCCCCTAACATGGTCCCCAGTAATCCCCTTCTCCTGGTATTCATGCCTTTTTGTAATTTCCTCTACTTGAGAATGACCTGGACTTAGCGACTCAGTTACAATGAATGTAATACAACAGAAGTAGTGGCTTGTCACTTTTGAGATTAGGTTATAAAAAGACTGTGGCTTCCATCATGGGTGACTTCCCTCACTCACTTGCTCCGAGGAAAGCCAGCTGCCATGTTGTGAGCCACCCTCTGGAGAGAGAGGTCCACATGGCATGGAACAGAGGGAAGCCTCTGGCCATTAGCCAGAGAAGAACTGAGAACTTCAGTCCCAACAGCCCATAAGGAACTGAATCTTGCCAAGAACCACATGAGTCATCATGAAGCAGATCCTCCCTCAGTCAGGTCTTCAGATGAGATGACTATCCAGGCTGACGCCTTGACTATAGCCTCATGAGAGACCCTGTACCTGAAAACCCAGTTAAATAGCACCAGGATTCCTCACCCACAGAAACAGTGAGATAATAAATGTTCATTGCTTTAGTATGCTGCATTTTGGGAGTGATTTCTTTATGTAGCAATAGATAACTAATATATACATTGATTACTTTTTGAAGGTAAAATAAGTCTTGCATTCTTGGAATAAACCTCACTTCGTCATGAAACGTTATCCTCTTAAACATTGTTAAATTTGATTTACTAATTTTATTTTATTTATTTATTTTTTTGCTGTACGTGGGCCTCTCACTGTTGTGGCCTCTCCCGTTGCGGAGCACAGGCTCCGGATGCGCAGGCTCAGCGGCCATGGCTCACGGGCCCAGCCGCTCCGCGGCATGTGGGATCCTCCCAGTCCGGGGCACGAACCTGTATCCCCTGCATCGGCAGGCGGACTCTCAACCACTGCGCCACCAGGGAAGCCCGATTTACTAATATTTTGTTAAGGATTTTTGTGTCTAGGTTCATAAGGGATATTGGTCTGTATTTCTTTTGTAATGTGTTTGTCAGGTTTTGATATTAGAGATAAGCTAGCCTCATAAAATGAAATCCCTCCTCCTCTATTTTTTGAAAGAGGTTATATGATGTTCATATTGTTTCTTCCTTAAATTTTTGATAGAATTCACCAGTGAGCCTGGAGTGTTCTTGTAATGAACTTTTTTTTTCTTAATTATAAATTCAGTTGTCTTACAGATATAGGACTATTCAGATTTTGTTTCTTCTTAGGTCACATTTTCCCCTTCTCCAGCTTTAAATATTAAAAGAAAAAATACACGGGTTGATTATCAAAAGAAAGGCAATTATGTTGTAACAAGAACTCCTAAGGCTGCTTTGCGTAGCAGGATTGTACAACATAAAAGGAACACGTTGCCTGGAAATGTATTGATGATGGGAAAAGACAGCATGGATGAGAGTTATGTTGGAGCAGAAGAGTGAAAAAGTATTAGGAGTTTTAGGTGTTAGCGAGTAGAGAGCAGGAGACTTTAATGAGTTGCTATGGCCTAAATCAGATTCCCTGATATCTCTGAAAGAAACATGCCTTAAGATTAAAATTCTTGTCTGCACCAAGCTTAAGAGTAACACCCGTTTGGGACAACAATATGGATGCTTGGAACACACAAGAGGAGGGATATTCAAAGCTTTGTAAGCATTACTTTTCCATTGCTCTGATGTCACTGAACTTCATTAAAATAATGTGTACTTTGTTACCATTGCTTCATAACAAATTACGCCAAAACTCCGTGGCATACAACAACCATTTATTATTATGCTCGTGGATTCTTTGGGTCAGGAATTTGAACAAGACATAGTAGGAACAGGAGTTGTCTCTGCTCTGTGCTGTCTTAAAGCCCCAGCTCTCTCCAGCTCTCTTTTTTTCTCTACCCACTATGCCTTCCAGGCCCAGTCATCTGAAAGTCTTTTACTTTCCTTAACACACTCTGCATTTTCTCTTACTGAGGTCCTTCCTCCATACATGCTCTTCCCAGTACAGAATGCTCTTCTCATATCTCCTTGTCCAATTAATTCCCAGTCTCCTTTGGGGACCACTTAGATGCTACCTCCTGTGACCCTCTGCACCTGCTTTAAGTGCCCTTCCTCCAGGCTTCCATAATCCTCAGTACTTCCCCATTGTAAAGCTCATCACACATTATTTATTTCCTGATTCTAATATCCAACTCCTCAACCACGATGCTAGCTCCATGAAGCCAGAGACAGCCTCTATGCTGTTCAAGTGCTTTCCCTAGCATGCGGCACAAGGCTGGATATTTACTTGTTGACTGCATTAATGGGCAAGGCAGGCATTGTTGTTCCCATTCACAGAAGTGAAAACATGGTGGGGGAGAGTAAGAACCAGGCCCAGTCATGGTCAGTTCATGACATAGCTGAGTCTAAGTGCAGGTCACACCACCACCCAACACTCTCGTGCAGCCTGGAAACAGAAAATTTGCAACAAGCCCCCGCAGCGGTGGTCCTTGATACTCTACCAGCTGTGTCCACTGTCTTTCCAGCCTGGACATGCCAGGCAGCTGGGTCCATGGAGGGAAAAGTCCTGGTTATTAACTTATTTTTATTTATTTGCTTGTGAACCACCCAGTGAGAGATGGTGCTTTTGACTTGTCTTGGTAAGACACAGCCAGAGAGATGCAAGTTCTATTCCCATGATTAAGACTTCTCCACAACTAAAATATTGATCTTAATTAAGAAATAATGCAGGGCTTCCCTGGTGGCCCAGTGGTTAAGAATCCACCTGCTAGTGCAGGGGACACAGGTTCGAGCCCTGCCCGCGAAGATCCCACATGCCGTGGAGCAACTAAGCCTGTGTGCCACAACTACTGAGCCTGCGCTCTAGAGCCCGTGAGCCACAACTAGTGAAGCCCGCATGCCTAGAGCCTGTGCTCCGCAACAAGAGAAGCCACGACAATGAGAAGCCCATGCACCACAATGAAGAGTAGCCCCCACTCATCGCAACTAGAGAAAGCCCGCATGCAGCAATGAAGACCCAACACAGCTGAAAAAAATAAAAACAAACAAATAAATTAATTTTTAAAAAAGAGAAATAATGCATAAGGAGGATGCTGGGAACAGTGGCCATAGGCTATGGAGACAAGAGGCTTTTGTGAGAAGAGGAGAAGATGGAAGTTCCATCCGCTCTCATTGCCAGCGTTTTTCTTTCCCACTTAGAATAGTGACAAATAGTTTTCTTTTTCTTTTTTCCATTTGGGAGAAAAGTACCCGGAAAGTACTTAACTCAGGGGAAAAACAAGCCCCAAAGCCAGACAACTAGATCACCCTGTCTCTTAACATCTGCTACTAATGGGTGTAGAATCAATACCATCGAACCCCCAGACTTCCCAGAGCAGACACTTCCAAATGCCCAGCTCGGAGGCAGGGGGAACTAAGAGGTGGGGCAGGGCTGGACCAGCCAGAGCTGGGCCCATGAGATGGTAACCAAACAACAGGCCCACACTCTGAACCAGGGCAACCAAGGGCATGTGGCCGGATGGCCAGCAGAATTCAGGACTGCGGCATCTCAAGGCAGGGTAAGAGAGGTCCCAAGGCAGAGAGCTCAGGAGCTAGAGAAACAGGAGGAAAGAGCACCTGGTTACCGGAGGTAAGAAAGCCAGACAGTCATGGGAATTTCTGCATTCTGTGGCAATGACAACAACGAAATAACCTTGATACAGAAGCCAGACCCCAGCCCGCAGAGGAGCTTCCCATACACTTCCTTTTAAGGATGAAACCATTTTAATACTCAATAAATAACACACAGGAACACTTAACAAAAGAGCTATACAAGTGTCCGCTAAGCATATGTAAAAGGTCTCCAGTGTTTTAGTGATCAGGGAAATAACAACTGAAACCACGGTGAAAAACCATTTCACGCCACTAGGATGGCCAACCTCAGAATGACACCACCTCTTGGTGAGGATGTGGAACAACTGCCTGTAGGAATGCAAAATAGTATAACCACTTCGGAAACTTGTTTGACAAGTTCTTGTAAAGTTAAACAAATACACATCTACGCTTTGACTCCGTAGTTTCATTCTTACTATTCTTACCCAAGAAAATGAAAACACATGTCCTCAAAACGATTTGTATATGAACATTCGTAAGCAACTTTATTTATAAATAGCCTCAAACTGTAAACAACCCAAATGCCCATCAGGTTGAGAATGATGAAAATGATCATTCCAGGATGATGAAAATGTTCCATATCTTGCTTGTGGTGGTGGTTCCAAGGATGTAGGCAGTTGTCAAAACCTATCAAGCTGAACACCTAAGATCATTGCACCTTGCTGTGTGCTAATTATATCTCAGTTTTTAAAAGAAAAGCCATAGGCAAATTGGAATCTTTAGGTCTAGAATGACAAACACAAAGCTCATATGCTGTTGCTTCTGATTCTGCTCCCATGGCAGACATGATTAATTGATTTCAGCATTCTGTGCCCTTGAACTTCAGTGGGGCTTCAGAATACATCACAGTGTAGCTCTTCAAGCAGCCAGTATTAGTCCACCAGTCTGTTAGAGGTCAAAGCCAGTGCAACTCATTCTTGCTACTGTGATCTCAGCTTGTTTCTCTAGTTTGGTGAGGCCTGGGGAAATTGAAGTTTTCTATGAAAATAATCCATTTCAGAAAAGTTTTAAAGTAACTCAAAACCCCACTCTCCTATTACCATCACTAATACCATTGAAGTTATTTCCTTGTATTATGTTGTCCTAGGTAGGCTTATTTAACATACAAGTGCAGGTCCTGTTTCTCACTATTCTAAGAATTTTTCTAGGATACTAATAGTTGTCATAACTTCTTTTTATTTTTTAAATGGTGGCATAATTCTCTGAGCAGCTGCACTATCATTTACTGACCCTGCCCCTATGGTGCTCTGTTTTCACTCATTCCAGAAATATAGTTTCGTTGGGTTTATAAATCTAGTTGACAGTTATTTCTATCAGCACTTTGAAGACTTGATTCCACTATCTTCTGGCTTATATATTTGAGAAGTCAGATATTGATTTTTATATTTTTGTAGATAATCTATCTTTTCTTTCAAGCTTCTTTTAAGATCTTGTCTTTGTCTTTGGCATTCTGTCTTTTCACTATGATGTCTGGATATGGCCTTTTTTTATTGTTTATCCTGTTTAGGATTTTTTGGGAACTTTCTAAATATGAGGATTCACATCTTCACCAAATTCTGCAAAAATTCTCAGCTACTATTTCTTTGACTATTGCCTCTTCCCCCATTCTCTCCGTTATCTGCTTTTCTAACCCTGATTGAATGTATGTTGAAATTTCTCACTCCATCTTGTCATTTTCTTAACCAAAGTTTTCCATATTTCTGCCTCTCTGAGCTGCGCTCTGTGTAATTTCTTCAGATTTATATTTGAGTTCACTGTTTCTTTTTTCAGCTCTTTTTTGCTTTTCAACTCATAGATATTTTAATTTTTATTATAGCCTTCATTTCTAGAAGAAGTCTTTTTGGTTCTTTTGTAGTACATTTGCTGCTCATTTGTATAGTTTTTTCTTTTAAATTCTCTGTTATTTACATAATCATATTAAAATAATATTTTCAATTTGATAATTCTAATATCTAATCTTTGTGAGTAACATTTTTTCCTTGCTGTCTCTTACTCATCACAGTGGCTTGTTTATTGCGGCATTTTCTGGTTTTATATTGTGAGCTCATATATGATGGAACTTTGCCTGCAGGAGTTTTATGAGGCCTGGGTTGAAGGTACATGCTTGCCTCTGTCAGGAGTTTTAGGCACTAAAGACCTGGGTCCCTCTAAATTAAATTCTTACCTTGGGATTTTTTGGTATATTTCAGTGTATGAATCTATATGAGTGTTGGCCAGTGGCCTTGAAATCTCAGGGGAAGCTTTTTTTTCTCCTCCAACAGAATTGGTCCTAAGTCACTGTTTCTTGTAATCAGCCTCTGATAGGCAGTATTTCTTCTACTTCACCCCTTTTCTCAGGGTGTAACCCCCTCTGAGTCCTGGATTGATGCCAGGTTTTGCTGCTCTGTGTCTGTATCACTACTCACATCTAAGGCTTGTTGTCCTTTCCCATCCATCCCTCACCCCAGTTAGCTTCTATGTGAGGAAATTCTAGGTCTCTTTTCTCTAAAGATGACCTCAGGCTGGGAAGTGCTTTTTGATTTTTATTTACCTTCAAGGGCTGGTATTCCTGCCGATTTTCTAAATCACAGATGATTCCCTTACTTTACTTTCTTGCAGACTGTTTCATTGCTATAAAGGAGATTGTGTGTGTGTGTATCATGTTAAGATATTTTGTTGCTAGAAGATCTCAGGATGCTCAAATTATTTGCTACTCTTCTTCAGTCATTCTGTTCTCTTTACATTGACTTATCTTTGTTCATAATACCTATTCTCTTCTTTCTAATTGCATTAATATCTTTGTATTTTTCCTTTGCATTGTCATGATTATAAGTTCTTTTATGATAGCAATTTGATTTTGAGCCTTTTATTTCTTACTGTTTGTAAATTTTTAAAAAAATTATTTCATTTTTGGCTGCTTTGTGTCTTCATTGCTATGCACAGGCTTTCTCTAGTTGCGGTGTGCGGGCTTCTCATTGCAGTGGCCTCTCTTGTTGTGGAGCACGGGCTCTAGGTGAGCAGGAGTCAGTAGTTGTGGCACGTGGGCTCAGTAGCTGTTGCTCGTGAACTCTAGAGCACAGCCTCAGTGGTTGTGGCGCACGGGCTTAGTTGCTCCGCAGCATGTGGTATCTTCCCCGACCAGGGCTTAAACCCGTGTTCCCTGCATTGGCAGGCGGATTCTTAACCACTGCACCACCAGGGAAGTCCCTGTAATATTTTTATTAATTCTTTTATGATATTGTGTTCGTCCTCGATTTGTTTTCTTAATTCTGAAAGATCTGGTTTAACTGTGGTCTATTGATTTTATGAACTCACCTTTCAGTTCTTGTTCTGTTGAATTCGTGAGAAGAAGCACTCATGTTCTGTTTTTTGAGTTGTTTTCTTTTAGAATATGTTCTTCACTTATCTTTGGCATGCTTTGTCCTTTTCTTTCCTTTTGTTTTTTGGGGTATTTTTTCCTAGTTTGAATGTGGACTGCTATATCCACACAGAGTATATTCTGTGAGAAACTTCGCTACAAGTATTTCTTGTTCTGTCTACTTTTCTGTAACATGAGAGCGTGGGGTAGGGGTGAATATTCTCCTAATTCACTGCGGAGTCCTAAAGCCCTTGCTTTCATCTGAGAAAGTACCTCCCTTCTCCTCTCAGTGGCTGTTTCCACTACTCTTACTCTCCCACCCAGCCCCCCACCCAAATAGAAGAGGAAAAGAAAATGTCACATTCTCTCCAGAATAGGTCTGTAAGTAGAATCCTCAGGGTCCTGTTGACTCACCAGAGTTACATGTAGGAGGTAGGCTGCACTCCACCGTATTCTGAGTTATTTTTTTCCCCTTTGTCACCACTTCTTGAATTCTTATGTCATTAGGTTATGCCTTTGTCTGGCTCCTACTAGTAAAATTTTCTGGTTTGTTTATTTTTTCTTAGTGTTTTTGTCATTTCCTTAGGAGTTAGAGAAAAAAGCCTCTCTGATCCTATTTCACTTTGCCAAATCAGCTCAGACTCATCTGTTTTCTATCTTCCATAATTCTCTCAAACTTCCTGTTAGCTGTAACAGACATTATTGTCTTCCAGCACTTTTATAGTTTCATTCCTTAAACACACACACAGCCACACATACTCTGCTTGGGGAGCAGCCATGTATAAAGGACGTGTTTTGACTGAGGTGCCTGTTTACTTAGGGCAGCTCACCAGCTTTTGGCTCATATGGACTTTTCTGTGCCAACTTGAGAAAGGCTTCCTGTGAACTAAGGCAGTACTCTTAAGCAATTACTGCACTTCTGTACCCCACAATTGGCTAATGTCAAGTACACGAGTTAGATTCATCAGGGCTTCTCAAACAGAGAAATGTCAGTTATCGGTGTTGGTGCATGAGGACATTTTTCTGGGGAAAGAGGCCTCAGCTTTCATCAGACAACCTCTCTAAGCCTCTGATTCCTCATCTGTAAAATGGGGATTATAATAAAGGTACCCACTGCAGAGGCTCATTATGAGGATTCCTCATTATGAGGAATTCTTATTTAATCTTATTTATTTAAGTAAAGCATTCGGCATAAGGCCTAGAGTGTAGTGAGTACTATTATTATTCTCAAAGGAGCCCATGTCCCCCAGATTTTAATAACCACTGAAATAGAAGATTTTCCTTCTGGTTTTCCACTGCTGTATAACAAAATGCTCTAACATCTGGTGGATTAAACAACAATTTCTTATCACTTGCTATTTTGTGGGTTGACTTGGACTCAGCTGAGCAGTTCCCACTTGGGGTCTCTCAAACAGTTGCCATCAGACGTTGGCTGGAGTCATCAACAGGCTCGACTGGGTTGGCCATCAAGATGGCTCGCCCTCATGGCTGGTAGTTGATTCTGGAGACTGGCTGAGAGCTCAGCTGTGGCATGCAGAGCGCCTACACATGGCTTCTCCTTGTGACTTGGGGGCTTCACACAGCATGGGAGCTGGGTCCTAAGGGCAAGAATCCTAAAAGTAAACTACCCAAGAGACCCAGTCATGGAAACCTCAAGGCTCCTTATGACCTAAGGGAGTGAATACTGGGAGATGTGAGTCCTGAGAGGCTTGGTTCACTGGTGGAGGGGGAGGGACATTTTGGGGAAACTAGCTACCACAGTTAAAGGTCTCTTCTAGCTCTAATATTCCACAGTTACATTGTCATAAACTGTTCTCTTTTCTCATTTCATGCTTATAAGCAACCTTTTGAACTCCCATTTTAAAGATGAGGAGACACAGACAGGGTAAGTAACTTGGCCAGGGTCCCTTAACTCCAAGTCCAGTACTGTTTGCCCTAGTGGCTTGTAAACACGAACTGGAGTGCTGCCATCTATTGAAACCCTGCCCACATTCCTAGCATGAGGCTGGGTACCCAGAAGAGGCTGAACTTGTGCTTACTAATGAAGCAAAGTTCTTTTCTTTGAGAACTCACCGAAAGAAGGGGTTGCTCAAGTCTGTTTCCCTGGGGTGGTTCACAGGACTTGAGAACTGCAAACACATTTTCCTTTACTGACTATATGTAAGACAGGCAAAAATCTCTCCTTGAACAGCCGTCTTCGGGAAGAGAAATGTAAACCAAAGCATGCTGCAGCCACTGCCCAGCCTCTGTCCTTTGCCGCAGACCTGGATGGGCATCCATGCTGTGCTGGGATGTTGTGTATCTATGACTGTGTGGTCACAGAGGAGAATCTTGACAGCTGAGCAGGCCCAGAATTAATCTTTTCCACCACCAAAATATAGATCAGCTCCAACCCATCCTGTCTGGGCATGTAGCTGCCCACACCGAAACAGGCAGCGTCAATTAAACACCCTTAAAATACCCTTCCCCAGAGGAACTAGTGAGAACAAAGTGACATGGTGGTTGAAGTTATGGCTGAAAAGTGTTTTCCTCTGACATACTTCCTCCCCCAGGGCATCGTGGGAGTTTGCCCAGCCTACCTGCCCAGGAGGGAGAGGAAATACCAGAGGCTCTGAGGGTCCCCTCTTAGTCTCTCCCTAACAACTGCTGTTCTGCCCAGCACTTCACAGTTTATAAATTCTCTCACATGCCTCTTTGCAGAGATCTTGTGAGCTGGGTTTTACAGGAAAGGAAAAGCAGGTGGAAAGAAGGAAGGGAACTGGCTCAAGGAAGTGTACAGGCAGACCTCCTTTTATTGTAACTTGCTTTATTGCGTTTCGCAGATACTGTTTTTTTTCACAAATTGAAGATTCGTGGCAACTGTGCATCAAGCAAGCCTGTCAGCGTCATTTTCCCAACGGCATTTGCTAACTTCATGTTTCTTTGTCTCATTTTGGTAATTGTCACAACATTTCAAACTTTTTCACTGTTATTATATTTGTTATAGTGATCTGTGATCAGTAGTCTTTATGTTACTACTATGGCTTGCTGAAGGCTCAGATGATGGTTAAGGATTTTTAGCAATAAAGTATCCTTTAATTAAGGTATGTACATTGTTCTTTTAGACAGTGCTATTGGACACTTAATAGACTACAGTATAGTGTAAGCATAACTTTCCTGTGCACTGGGAAACCAAACAATTCTTGTGACTGCCTTATTGTGATATTCGTTTTATTGCTGTGGTCTAGAATCCAACCCACAATATCTCCAGGGTCTGCCTGTAGTCAGTGAAGATCATAGTCAGAACCTGAATGATTGTCTTTGGACACCAAATGCCAGCCCCTTCTGCTCCCCTGCGGCCCCCACTGTCCCACAATTACAGTGGGAGCATTACCTGCCCCCCACGCCTCCTGGGGACCACAGTGAGCTACTCAGCCTTCCCCTCCCACCCGCCCTTGGTGTCTGCCGGTCTCCTCAGTGGAGCCACTTTGAGAACAGGACTACCCCAGCCAGGTCACTGCAGCTCCTGGTTTTCAGTTCAGTATGTAACACAGCACAAGTTGCAACCATGAAACTTAATTTTTTTTCTTCCCAACCTTGAGTCTTTCAAAAACAGTCCCAGCTAAATATAATAAGGATGCCCTTTGGCACATCTTGCCAATCTTATGAATGAATCATAGAGCTCACTGAAGATGCCCAGGGACACAGTAGCTGCCATATAGTAAAAATACCTGCTGTGCTGGAAGGTGGCACAGATGGTTCTTAATGAGCTCATCCTGCTCCTCCGGAGCCGTGCAGTGGTGTGCACAAGTGAGCCTGGCAGGGGACAGGGTTACGCTGGGCTTCCTCTGGGCCCCCAGTCGGCTCATCAGCCCAGTGGAGTTCCCAGAGTCTTCCCACAAGCCCACAGTGCTGGCCAGGCAGAGCTGGCCCCGTTCCACGCAGAGTCTGCCTCCTTTGACCACCCCTGAGGCACTGTCTTTGGTTGGGTTGCCCAGAAACAGAGCCTGAGACAGGGGTTTACTGGGGGACTACTCCCAGGTAAAACTTGTAAGGGAGTGAGGGAATCAGGATAGGGCAGAGAGGAGGCTGGGCAAACGTGTAGGTCAAACTGAAGTCTAGTCTCAGCCTAATCCCACGGGGAGCTCGGAGGCATGAGTTTTTCCACCTGGAGGTAAGGCCTTTGGCCCTTGGACACGCAGACCAGTCACCGCTGTCTGGCAGCTGCTTCTGCGGGAGGGCAGAACCTCCCAGGCTTTTTCGGGTGAGGATGATTCCCTGGAGAAGGGAATCCATTAGTCACCGACGCCCGCAGCAGCTGGGGGCTGGGTGTGCTGGCCAGGAAAAGAGGAGCTCAGTGGGACGCCAACTGTACCTACTCCAGGCACCATTTCTCACCTGTTGGGAAAACCAAAATGATCAAGCATTGGAAGGTAAGTCACTTGCTCATAGCAAAACATTATTTTCTATTTGTCCCAAGGGTGGGAGGAAGCCAAATACAGCATCAATTCATTTATCTTTCATCTTGCATTACATCTGATTTTCCACATGCAGGGCAATCCCTGTGGCTGAGGAAGAAGTAAAAGTATAAGCACTACTGAGTCTTTCTTAAACATTCTAACCTCCTATACGACCAGGGAATGCCACAGTTTTCATCTCACTTCCTCAGTTCTTTCACTCTGAAATAAATTCCCTGCTGAGATGCACGTGGTGTGGGATACAGCAATGATGGAGTAAAGCATTCAGTAAGTCTACTGATGATGTTGCGGGAAGAAATATGGTGACCATGGAAGGCAAATTCAAATCCAGAGTGGGCCCTTACTACCTGAGGATAGCCCATTGCCCGGTTCAAGATGGAAGGGATTATAAACAACCTGCCACTGGGTACCTGAGGTAGGTACCATATCAGATGCCCAGTAATGGTCTTTGCTGCTGGCAAACTGGGGAAACAGGAGTGGCAGTACCAGATCATCTTGGTGAGGGGGAGTCCCTATTGTTTTTAATTTTGGAATGCAAGAGAAGCTCTAGGGACTCCCTCCTTCTTACTATAATTGTCTTTAGTCCAAGGTCAAAGAGTCAGTGTGGGGATTCTTCTTCTTGCTGAACTGGGAAATGAGCCATTATGTGCTAGGATATAAGTGTGTAAGATATCAGGAGGCTGACTGAGGTGGACTAGTACCAGAGTGTAGTCCTGGGTCCCTCAGAGCAGATGTCCAATGCTCCTCAAATGGTCTGATGATTTCCCTGTCCCCAGAACATAGTTACCCTGGGAAATGGCCACAGGTCCGTTTGGGAGAGTGGTGATGTCATGGAGTAAGGGCAGCCTGGAGAAACTTTGATTTCCCCATGAAAGTAACTTCTTTAGGTGATACCATTACAGGGCTCAAGCAAGGTGGGGAGAGCCTTTTCAAACTGGGGAGGAAGGGACATTTTCTGGCAAGTGGATTAGTGGGACTTCGTACCTCTCTTACTAAGCCATTCAGTGCCACTGGAAGAAGCCAGTTTATCCCAGGTTAGGAATAAGAAGTTATGTACGTACTTGTGACATTATCACATTATCCAGAAATTCTGGGTCTTCTAAATAACTCAGATCTGGGAACTGCTCTGGTGGCTCAAGTTAAGCTCCAGTTGGCCAAACTAGAGGTTTGGGGTTATAAGGTCAAGTGGCACCACAGTTAGCTGCCATCCTATTTTAGTCCTAAGGACCCCATGATCACTTGGCTACTCCAAAAAGCTCTGTGGTCAGACTATGCGAGTGCTGATTGCAATCTGCTGATTGCCGTGATCCCGAAGCACCTTCTGGAAGCTAGGCCACCTCTTGGCCTCAGCCACCTCTGTATCCCTTCACCCCCTGCTGATATCAGGGAACCCATTTTAATGCAGTCTCTCCCACTAGCACATCCAAACTACAGATAAGAGCTACAATAGTGCCTTTCAAACATTCCCATTCGTTCCTTATTAATGTAATTCTCAACACTTTGGCAAAGGGAGTGTCTTCAGGGCCCTTTCAGGGGACATGTCTAGGGAATGACATGTCCCCTGACATATTATATCAACAGATCTCATATACTTAGTCCAACATTTATGGCTCCCTCCTCTACATCAGGGCTTCATAACCTTGGGTCTACATTTTAATCATCTGAGGAGCTTTGACAAAATACTGGTGCCCAGGCCCCATCCACAGATATATATATATATATATATATATATTTTTTTTTTTGGCTGCTTTGGGTCTTCATTGCTGGGGGCAGGCTTTCTCTAGTTGCGGTGAGCGGGGGCTACTCTTGGTTGTGGTGCGCAGGCTTCTCATTGCGGTGGCTTCTCGTTGTGGAGCACAGGCTCTAGGCGCACGGGCTTCAGTAGTTGCAGCATGCGAGCTCATTAGTTGTGGCACGTGGGCTCAGTAGTTGTGGCTTGTGGGCTGTAGAGTGCAGGCTCAGTAGTTGTGGCACATGGGCTTAGTTGTTCGGTGGCATGTGGGAATCTTCCAGGACCAGGGCTCGAACCCATGTCCCCTGCATTGTCAGGTGGATTCTTAACCACTGCACTACCAGGGAAATCCCCATCCACAGATATTCTGATTTAATTGGTCTTCAGTGCAACCCTAGCATCAGTAGTTTGAAAAGCCCCTCAGATGATTCTAATGTGCAGCCATGCTTGAGAGCTGCCGTTCTACATTAGACCCTGAAATTTCTGGAACTCTGTTTTATGTTGGCTGCCATTGAATTCAGGATTAAGTCCACCAATCAATTAGAGAGAGTAATTAGAATAGTAATCACCTGCTCAAGACAGTCCATTAAACATGGACTCTGGTCAGAGCACTCCAGTTGACAAATGCAGGTCTATCTATGTTATGTTCTTGCCTCCCTGGCCCAGCATCTTCAGAATCAATCCCTACACACGCCTCCATGCTTCTTTCTGGCACAAATTAGCAGGTTCTTGCACATCTTTGAATACAGATGCCTTTTCTTCCCAAGTTTGACTTTATATTTGGCCTCCTGTGACTGCTGGGTTCTGCTCTCCTGATAGGTCTCAGGGCAATGAGTGGTGATGGCCGGGGGTGAGGGGAACTTGGAGGGATTTAGAGTTACCGGGCCAAGTAACTCCTGTGGGTGAGGCATTCCAGGCCCTCAAGCAGGCAGGGAAGTCAGGGGATACTGTTCTAACAAAAGCAGAATGGAGGGGCTTAGTGCTCCTCTTGGTGAGCTGTCCAGTGTACTGGGGGCAGCCAGTTTACCACCCGTCCGGCCCTGAATTCCTCATACTTTTCATACCATTTGATGGCAGCACCATTAGATCACCCTGAGCTTTGCCTTCAATGTGCTCTTCAAGGCAGCCACAGGAAAACACTGTTTTCAGGAGTCATGCCTTGGACTGCCTGGTCCCCTTCCTTATTGCCAGCTGGCCCTTAAGCGCCATCCCTTCCAACTAAGTCAGATAACCAAGCCCACATTCCTTCCCAGTGTTTTGTAGCTGGGACTGACTTCTAGTCCCAATTTCTGGATAAGTCAGGTGTCTGATGGCAAGAGTGACTCTAAGTAGGAAAGACATTTATTAAAAACACATTGCCGGGGCTTCCCTGGTGGCGCAGTGGTTGAGAGTCCGCCTGCCAATGCAGGGGACACGGGTTCGTGCCCCGGTCCAGGAAGATCCCACATGCCGCGGAGCGGCTGGGCCCGTGAGCCATGGCCGCTGAGCCTGCGCATCCGGAGCCTGTGCTCCTCAACGGGAGAGGCCACAACAGTGAGAGGCCCGCGAACTGCAAAAAACAAAAAACAAAAAAACCCACACATTGCCATAGCTCGTAGAAGTGTTGGGAGGGTGGAGGATCATGCTCACAGGTAAGCTCCCAGAATCACACTGCAGACCTGACCTGATGAGGACACTGCTGCCTCTGGCACTAGAGGAACACTCCCCCTACCTCCAGCCCACCCCTCTGAGGCTGCTTTTTCCCCAGGAAGTGACTTTGTACCCGCTGCTGACCCTGAAAGCTAGATGCCTCTGCCACCACCCTGCAGCAGGTTCTGAATAGAGCCGCCTTTGTTGAGTTGCTCATTTCTGAAATTGTACCTCACACAGGTGAGAGTTGACATATAGGTTGTGTGCCTGTGTCCCAGCAGCAATGGAGGTTGGGGAACTGATTTTTCTGGGTTCTGCTCTCCATAAGCAGAATTTGTAAGGCTGGTATATGCGATTTATCCTAAGGAATTGGCTTATGTGATTGTGGGGGTGGGCCTGAAACCCTCAGGGCAGCCCGGAAGGCTGGAAGCTTCCAGGCAGGAGTTGATGCAGCCATCTTGACGCAGGAGTTTTTGTTCCTCAGGGAAACCTCAGTTTTCCTCTTAACACTTTCAACTGATTAGATGAGGCTCTCCAACATTATCTACGATAATCTCCTTTACTTAATGTCAACTGAGCAACACCTAGATGGAGTGTTGGATTGAATAACTGGGCTCTATAGCCTAGTACCCATAAAAAGTTAACACATAAAAATACCCATCACAGATGGTTATTTCTCGGAGTTAGCAATGGTGTTCAAAAGGTCCTGGGTACCCAGAAGACGTGGCAGATGTTTACGATGCACCCCAAACTCACCACTAAAGAGGAGATGATGAGGATGATGGTGGTGATGACGACGCCTACAACAATTTGTTGAGCTCCTACCATGCAGCAAATGCCTAGTCTATTACTATCTCATTTAATCCTCACAGTAATTCCATAAAGTGGTGGTAATTATCTCCATGTTATCAATAAAGAATCTGAGGCTCAGAAAGGTTAGTTCATGGGCCCAGTGCACGTGGAAGGGAGAGGAGCAAGAGATGCTCTGCTGGATTCCAAACCTCCGCCCACTCCACACACCGCCTCTCCAATTGTCCTAAGAAGGCACTTTGGTAATTTAACTAATTCTCAACATTTGTGCTAAGGAGGGGACAAAGGAAGTCAGTAAAAGCAGTGATTCGCCAACTTTAAGGCACATAAGGATCACCTGGAGAGGTTGTTAAAGCACAGATTTTTTTTGTTTGTTTGTTTGCAGTACACCTGCCTCTCACTGTTGTGGCCTCTCCCGTTGCTGAGCACAGGCTCCGGGCGCGCAGGCTCAGCGGCCATGGCTCATGGTCCCAGCCGCTCCGCGGCATGTGGGATAATCCCAGACCGGGGCACGAACCCGTGTCCCCTGCATCGGCAGGCGGACTCTCAACCACTGCGCCACCAGGGAAGCCCTAAAGCACAGAATTTTGGGCCCTATCAGCTGTGATTCTGATCTCGTGGGTCAGAGGTGGAGCCTGAGAGTCTGCATTTTTTAACAAATTCCCAGATGATGCTGATGGTGCTGGTGTGGGACCAGACTTTAGGTAGCATGAGGTAAAGAAATCCACACGTATTACGAGCATCTCTCCCCAGTAAAACCTTAAGAGCGACATCTGTAAATAGCAGACAGCTGATTAGAGTGGGCGCTGTTCTCTCTAGCCTGGGGCTGACAGTGCAGTGATCAGGAGTCAACGGGGTGATCATGGAGGAGGAGCAGCAGCAAAGGGCAGCTTGCTAATCTCTTTGTCAAAGAGGAGCCAGTGTCAGAGAACCGGGTTTCAGTTTTGTGACCTCTTCTGCAAGCCTGCAAACACCCCGATCCCGGGCTCTGAGGGAGCCCTGGTAGGAGGATTTGACTCAGCATCATTTTCCCCACTGAGGAAACTCTAGGCAGAAGTTCAGCTCTTGGAAGAGAAGAGAGGATGGGCTTGGCATGGGTGGGGGCCATGGCCAGCTCACTCGTACCGGGTATCCAGCCATTGAAGTTCTACCCAGGCCCATGCTGACTACGTGTGAGGAGACCCCACTGCTGTCTCCTGGCAGCTTACTGGAGTGGGGATTTAAGACACGGTCCTGAGAGGTACCAGGAGAGGAATGAGCATTCAGAAAATGGGAGAAGAGTTCCAGTTCAATCATTTAAGCTATAAAACATCTGAGTCTCAGTTTTGTCACTTGCAAAATGGGAAAATACAAGGATCTACCTTACAGAGAAAGGTTTCAGTGCATGGTTGTAAAATTTTATATTGCTTTGACTCTTTCCCTGCCTCATTTCCTTTTTTATTTTATATCCTTTTTTATTTTATGTGACTGATACTACAACTGAGCACAAACTGTTCTCAATTTGGAAGGAAGAACAGTCACTTCCAGATTCTTTAAGGATTTGGATAATCTGGACTTGATCAAATACCTGGGTGAACATGAGACAAGATAATGAGAAGGGTTTCTTAGCTTAGGCCTCTGGAAAGCAGAGCCAGAAGCAAAGACTAAAACATTGACATTAATTGGTTGTTTTTTTTCTTTTTTAATCAATATTTTTTAATTGAAGTGCAGTTGATTTACATTGTTGTGTGAATCTCTGCTGCACAGCAAAGTGATTCAGTTATACATATATATACATTTTTTATATAATTTTCCATTATGGTTTATCATAGGATATTGAATATAGTTCTCTGTGCTGTACAGTAGGACCTTGTTTATCCATTCCATATATAAAAGGTTACATCTGCTAACCCCAAACTCCCACTCCATCCTTCCCCCAATCCCTTCCCCCTTGGCAACCACCAGTCTGTTCTGTATGTGATTCTGTTTCATAGATAGGTTCATCTGTGTCATATTTCAGATTCCACATATAAGTAATATCATATGGTATTTGTCTTTCTCTGTTTGACTGACTTCATTTAGTATGATAATCTCTAGTTGCATCCGTTTTGCTGCAAATGGCATTATTTTGTTGGTTTTTTTATGGCTGAGCAGTATTCCATTGTATCTTCTTTATCCATTCATCTGTCGATGGACATTTAGGTTGTTTCCATGTCTTGGCTATTGTGAATAGTGCTTCTATGAACATAGGGGTGCATGTATCTTTTTGAATTATAGTTTTGTCTGGATATATGCCCAGGAGTGAGATTGCTGGATCATATGGTAATGCTATTTTTAGTTTTCTGAGGAACCTCCATACTGTTTTCCACAGTGGCTGCACTAACTTAGGTTTCCACCAACAGAGTAGGAGGGTTCCCTTTTCTCCACACCCTCTCCAGCATTTGTTATTTGTAGACTTTTTAATGATGGCCATTTTGACTGGTGTGAGATGGTACCTCATTGTAGTTTTGGTTTGTATTTTTCTAATAATTAGCGATGTTAAGCATCTTTTCATGTGCCTATTGGCCATCTGTATTTCTTCTTCGGAGAAATGTCTATTTAGGTCTCATGTAAATCAATGAAGCTAGAACACACCCTCTCACCATACACAAAAATAAGCTCAAAATGGCTTAAACATAAGACATGACACCATAAAACTCCTAGAAGAGAGCATAGGCAAAACATTTTCTGACATAAATCGTACCAATGTTTTCTTAGGTCAGTCTCCCAAGGCAATAGAAATAAAAACAAAAATAAACAAATGGGACCTAATCAAACTTACAAGCTTTTGCACAGCAAAGGGAACCATAAACAAAACAAAAGGACAACCTACAGAATGGGAAAAAAATATTTACAAATGATGCGACTGACAAGGGCTTAATTTCCAAAATATACAAACAGCTCATACAACTCAACAACAAAAAAACAACCCAATCAAAAAATGGACATTAATTGTTTGAGAAGTGTCTAGCCCAGGGTGGTGAGAGTGGGGAAAAAGAGAAGAGGGGCAGGGATAAGGAAAGATGCAAAACAACATGATGCAACGTGTTACCACCCTGGGTACCACTTCACAACAGGCTGAGAAGAAAGAAGCAGGTAACTTAGCAGGTATGTTTATCCAGCACATGGGACTCCTCCACAATAATTGCAAGGGAGAGCTAGTCTTTTATGGTAGTCCATGGAAGAGAGAAAGGAGGGCACACTTGGTGCTGCCATTGATGAATGCCAAAGGGGGAAAGCCTTTGCCTCCCTCCATCTCTTGTTGTGTCTTGCAAGTATGGGCACCTTGAACTTTAGCTGGAAACTAATTGATGTTCTCTGGCCCCTTTCCTAGGGATGATGGTAGATTCTCTGATTCCATTCCAATCTCCCCACCCATGATATCTGTAGCCAATTTCCCCACTAAGTTATCCAAGAAGCAAGCAACTTCACCAAGGCAAGCATTGTCCTTGTTCCCCTCAGAGGTAGGTCCAGCCTCAATATGAGGAAAATGTCTGCCTGCCTTGAGCATGACTATCATACCCCTGGTATAATTGTGGCAAGATGAATTTGACTTTTTCTGTCCCTGCAAGTGTTGCCAAAGTGGCTATAAATGGCCTCCCTCTCAGCCACCTGCAGGGGTGGTACCAGCTCAGATTAAAAGTCTTCTTGATTCCAGTTCACTCTGACACAGTGGCTGATGCATAGGAGATGCACAAGGTGCATATCTGCGCCCTTCAACACTCCTCTTATTTATGATTATGTTGGCATTGATCCTATTAAATAACTATTTTCCCCCATCACCTCTTTCTTTTACATTTTCTCCCTCCCCTCTTCTTTTATTTCTGACCTCATCTTTGTAGTTTAATCTCTTCTTTGTGGTTTTGTATATCCTTTGTAATTATGAAGTGGAAGGGCTCTTTGGTGATAATTTCTTGAGAAATTCGTACCAGAGAAGAACAAGAAATTTAAAGTCTTCTCTCTTCTCAACAAAGAGCTGTGGTTCTGTTTACGTCAGTAGAGGTGCAATTCAGAAGTACTAAACAGCCCAGATTAATGCTCCAAACAGCTTCTGTGTGGGTGGGCAAGGCAATTAAAAACTAGACATGTTCAAGTTTTTAGCGGATGTCTAGGTGATCAAAATGCTGTCAACACATCCAAAGAGGAGTCTGCCAGCTTTTGTTGGAACAACACAATTCTCGTGTCCACAAAGGAAACTCTCATCTTTTCTTCAAGTTAGTGTCAAACTGGAGAGGAGTATTAATGGGAGCGGGGGGAATGGGGATGGAGCAGAGACAGCAGGTGGCTTTGTGTTTAAAGGACAGCCAAGGAGACACCCATTAAAATCGGGATAATGCTACAGAACTTTAAAAAACCAATCTCTAAACTTCTAGATGAAAAAAGAGATGAGTTGCTTTAGGATGTCTCTAAAGGTCGCTTTCAAAAAGTTTGAAGGGCCCTTCAGCACACGCTGGGTTTGCAGCTTGGAATGGCTCATTGTCATTGCCCTTAAGTTTTTGTTGATTCTCTTTAGTGTAACAGGAATGTTGCCATGAGCTTCATGTATACCATCTCACTCTTCACAATAATAGGCATTATAATCTCCATTTTGCAGATGACAAGACTGGGTCTCACACAAGTTAAGAAGCAGAGCAAAAGTTACCCAGTATCCAATAGTGAATAGTTGTTCTATTCACTATTGAAAGTGGGGTAATGAAATTTCCAAGTATGATTGTTGAATGATCTATTTCTCCCTTCAATTCAGTTAGTTTTTGCTTCAAGTATTTTAGGGTTCTCATGTTAGGTGCATATATAACTATAATTGTTATATCTTCCTGATGGAATGACCCTTTTATCATTATAAAAAGTTCATATTTAACTCTAGTAACATTTCTGTTTTAAAGTCGATTTTGTCTGACATTTGCATAGCCACTCCAGCTCTCTTATGGTTGCTGTTTGCATGGTATATCTCTTTCCATTCTTTTACTTTCAATTTACTTATATCTTTGAGTACATAACTCAAAGCCCATTGAGTACTAACTCCAAAGCTTATTGCTCTCTACTCTCTGAGAAGACAGTTCAGATTCAGAGTAGTCCTATTTTAGTCTACTACCACTACATTTTGTAAGTGACTCAAGTTTCATTCTGCTTTGTTCTCTCATTAGAATACATCCATTATGGTATAGATTAAAATTCTCTTTTATAGAAAGGCTTTCTGAAGAAGTTTTTTAAAATAAAAAAAAGTCACTTGAAAGCCAACAAAAACGTTATTTATTAAACTTATATATCTAAAAGGAGCTTTAATCAATGAAAACTAGGAGTTGGATTAGAAAACATCAAAAGGATGGAAGAAAGACACTGTAATTTCTGTCTGATGTACTCTGGTAATTTTTCATTTTCTCCATACCTAGTTGTTTGACCATCTGGAGATGTATAACTAATAGAAGACACTCCTACTTGCACGACCAACTGGGACCCATCATTAAACTGAACCCACACAGCTCCACTAGTTAACTGTGTAGCCCAACCAACATTTTTCACAAAAACAGACTTGAAAAGTTGTGCTGATTTAGGGAGACAATCTTTTAGACTACTAGGAGAGCTGTTAGTTCCAGAAGCTGCACCTGCAAGGCCAAGTCCTTCATTTGTAACCTTAGAAGGATTAAGTATTGGTGCCTGTTTTGGAGAAGCAGCACTATTTATGATCATTCTATTCAGAGATGGTGTCTCTCTCATTGGGTAGTTTGGATCCACAGAAGGAGGAGGTGTTAAGGCCTTAGGTGAACTAGTACTACTAGGTTTTCTTCCTAAGATTATTGGGGAAAAGGGAGCACTTCCACTTTTCTTTTCCTCTTCTGAAATTATGGATTTAAGAGGTAATAAAGGGTGTTGAGTAAGCCAATACTTCTATGGAAAACAGAACAGTGTCTGGCACATAGAAGGTGCTCAGTACGTTTTAACTAGAGTTAGCAGAGCTTAGATGTTAAGGGCCTTAACACCACAGATCCTCAGTTTCCTAACCTGTAAACTGGGGATGACAATACCTATCTCCAAAGGGATATTGTGAGAACCAGTGCAATACCATGAATAATGCAATTAACGGAGGGCCTAGCTGTTACTGTTTATTATCATCAGGCTCTTTGAGTCAATAGAGGAAAAGAATGAGATGTTCAAATGAGAGGCAAAGCTGACCTGCAGAGTCAGCTGAGTTTGGATGCCCATGTGGTGTCACAGAGGCCTCTAGTAAATGCAATTACCCTTTGGAGCCATGAAGACCAGGACAGTGCTGGTAGCAGCTAGTGTTAATTGACGATCAATGACCAGGCACTTCTCTAAGTGCTTCTGTAAGGTATATGACCTATTATAATATGCCTGTTTTATGATGAGTAAACTGAAACAAGCCTAACTGTGTGATGTGTAAGCTGAAATATAGTGATGGGAAGTAGGCTACTAATGTGACACACTAATAGTGGTGGAGCCAGGATTTGAACCCAGGCAGTATGGCTGCAGAGGTTAGGCCCTTAACAACTAAGCTCTGCTAACTCTAGTTAAAACGTATTGAGCACCTTCTATGTGCCAGACACTGTTCTGTTTTCCATAGAATTATTGGCTTACCCAACACCCTTTCCTACCTCTTTCTAAAATATCTTCCTACACTGCAAAGACTGGAAAGCTAGACATTTTCCAGACCCCCTAAAAGCTTGTCTCCAGTTGTTCTCCTATGAGACTTTGATTTACAACTGAGTTACTTGAGCAGAGAAGCAGGGTCCAAGGCTCAATTTTCCTGGCACAGGTTGGTCTAGAGGTGGCATGGTTCTTAAGTCAGCAACTGTAGAGTTTGCTTCCTGATCCTGCAGTTTCCTAATTAAGCAGAGGAACAGTTCTTTTTTTTTTTTTTTTTTTTTTGCGGTACGCGGGCCTCTCACTGTTGTGGCCTCTCCCGTTGCAGAGCACAGGCTCCGGACGCGCAGGCTCAGCGGCCATGGCTCACGGGCCCAGCCGCTCCGTGGCATGTGGGATCTTCCCGGACCGGGGCACGAACCCACGTCCCCTGCATCGGCAGGCGGACTCTCAACCACTGCGCCACCAGGGAAGCCCAGGAACAGTTCTCTTGGTGGCCCAGTTTGGCACTGTGGTTTTGGCAGTTGTTCCTGGAAGCTCAGTCCAGAGCCAATTTCCTCAGCCCCTATAATGATTCTGTAAGTTTTCTATTCTCCCTTATAAATTTCTTAGCTAGAACAGATACTGTTGCCTGCAACCAAGGGTCCTCATTAACACCCTTGGATTCCCTCACCCTGGGGTTAGTTGATTTCTTCGAGAGCAAATTGAAACTCCAAGAAGTTAAAAGATTTGTCAAAGTCATACAGTAAGCCAGGAACTAAGATTTAGTTCTGTCAGACTCCAAAGCCTGGGATTCAACCACTATATTTCGCTGTTTTGGTTTTTTTGTTTGTTTGTTTTTTCCATTTTTCTGCTAGGCTCGAATATAATCACAACCTTTCATTTTTGAGATATCCTTATTATCAGAGGCAGCTATGTTCCTTTCTTCCTCTCTCAGTCTTCTTGGAATGTGGTTCTGAATATCTGGCAGTTCCAGCAGCCTAACCTTTTAATGACTTATCCCCATTGTCATGTGTTGAGCTGGGCCTCATGCTGGGCATTCCACATCATCCTGCAACAATCCCAGAGATGGATAACATAATCGTCATCTTAAAAAGCAGAGAAGAGATCCTGAGGGCTGTTGACTGAAGATCATAGCTGGTTAGTTAAGGTCATGCTAGCTGTTGGAACAAACCTAACAATATACAGCGGCTCAAACATGATAGGAATTTATTTTTCATTCACCCAAAGCCTAAAACAAATGTTCCTGATTGGCAGTGGCTCCCCTCCAAGTGGTGATTTAGGGACCCAGGCCGTCTCCGTCCTACGGTTTTGTCACTTTCGACGGGTGGCTTCCTCTAAGTCAAGGCAGTAGATGGAGAAAGGGCATGGGTGACCCCATGTGGGAGGGTTTTATGGACCAGGCCTGAAAGTGATGCTTTGTCACTTCTGCTCACTTTCTATTAGCAAAGACTCAACCAAAAGGCCACACGATCTCAGGGGAGGCTGGGAAAAGTCTATGTAAGGAACACTTGGAAATGTAGGCTGGCCACATGCCCATGGAGAAGAGGAAATGGGACTGGTGATCGTTAACCAGCGCCACACAGCAGCCTCAGCGGGGCCAGGGCCAGCCCTACTCTCCTCCCTGCTGCCCAGTCATCTTTGTCAACAGTGGTGGTGCAGAGGGAAGGAGATTGGACTGGAGACAGGAGTCCTAGTGCTCAACTCTGTCGCTGGCTACATGACTCTGGGTAAGTCATGTCATTGTTCTCGACCTCACTCTCCAACTCAGTAAAATGAAGGGGTTGGGCTCGCTATGTCTACCACTCTAGCCAGCGCTAACATTGACTTTGACTATGCTAATTGCTTTAATTATGCTTTTGTCTAGAAATGATGTTTTTAAAACATCTTTTTAAAACATTTATTCTTTCTTCAAAAGGCAGATCACCTGGAAGCCCAATGTAGGACAGATAAAAGGAGAGCTGCTCCTGCTGGAGGCAGGAGAGGGGCTGGGAGCCCTGTGTTCTTGGCTGCCTGCTCCCTCTTTCCTGCAGTGGCCCCTGGAGGGTCTCTGTGGACCTTAAGTCTCCAAGAAGCATAGTCTGGAAACCAGTTGTCGAAACCATAGTGGTCCCTTCACATGTGCATGCTAGGTCTCTGAATAGCACAGGTGACCCCTAGATTCATTCTTTCACTGCTCCATCCAATCTTACTGAGTTCCTATTTTGAGAGGCAGGAGAGTACAGTGGTTAGTCATGTGGTATCCGAACCTGGGTTTCAGTTTTGAATCTGCCACTTAATAGCCAAAGGATTAGATTTTGAACAAGTTCCTTAACTTCTCTCCACCTCAGTTTCCTCAGCTACGAGACATGGAAAATATGCATCTCATATGCTTGCTCAACCCTCTTCCTTGTACTATCTTTCACCTTAGCGCTTATCACCTTGTACTATGTCAAGTAATTTACTTATTTATCTTGTTTCTTGTCTGTCTTCTCCACTCGAATATCCACTCCTTGAGGTGGTGACTTTTGTCTATTTTGTTCTCTGATGTATCCTCAGCACCTATGACCAAGCCTAGCTCAATAACCGTTGCTCAATAAATATTGTTAAATGTTGTTAATTTCCTTAAAGCACTCAGAATGGGGACAGGTACATTATAAGCATTTAGTAAATGTTGACTGTTAGTATTTTTATTGAGTACTATTGATGAGGATACAGTGTTGAAAAGAATCAGATAGCGCTCCAGCCTTCATGAACTTTACAGTTCAGAGGGGAGACATATAAAATAAAGAAGCAAAAATAAATATCTATTATATGTTACACATATTTAAATTTTGACAATTGTTATGAAAGTTTAGGGAGCCATGAAAGGATGTAACAGAAAAATATCATTTGGTTTTGGTTTTTTGGAGGTGGACAGGGGTCCAAGCTGGCTTCTTTGCGATAAACCATTTAAGCTGAGACCTGACAGGTGAACATGAGTGGGCCAGGCACAGGGACAGTGTTCCAGGCACGGGGACAGGTATGTGAGGCCTCAATGCTGGATGGAACTTGGAGTTTCTGGGATCTGAAGGCAGACCAGTGGGGCTGGTGCCCAGTTAGTGAGGGGAACAGGGATAGGAAAGTCCGCTGGAGAGGCAGGGATTGGAGGGGACAGGATATACAGAACCTCGGCATCCCCAGCAGGGTGGAGTCTTGGCTCGACAAGCAGTGGGTCCCACAGGCAAGTGATGTATTTAAACAGCAGAGGAGGGACATGGTCACGTTCACAAGATCCCTCTGGTTGCTGAGTGGGGAGGGAGCTGCAGGGGGAGGAGGGAAGCGGGACACAGAGGCTACACTTCACCTCTGCACCACATTCCACGGGTCAGAGTTCTTTTTCTGCCATTTGTTTTCCCACAAGTTTTGAATTACTTAGGCAAACTCTTTCTTCTGTTTACTGATCAAGTTCTAGTGCTTGATCTTGAAACTGCAGGTCCTTCTAACTGCTGGGGAAAGAATTCTCATTGCACTAAGAAAGATTGCCTCCTTTCCTGCAGCTTAGGCAAACCTCCTTTGCCTTAGCAAAGCAGATACTATTCTACATCTTAAAACTGTCTTTGCAAATGCTGTTTCTGACAAGGTCTTCTCTAAGATGCCTGGATTTTGGAGATGGTTGCTCTGCCCTATAACTACCTTTTTTTTTTTTCTTTAACATCTTTATTGGAGTATAATTGCTTTACAATGGTGTGTTAGTTTCTGCTTTATAACAAAGTGAATCTGTTATACATATACATATGTTCCCATATCTCTTCCCTCTTGCGTCTCCCTCCCTCTCACCCTCCCTATCCCACCCCTCTAGGTGGCCACAAAGCACCGAGCTGATCTCCCTGTGCTATGCGGCTGCTTCCCACTAGCTATCTATTTTACGTTTGGTAGTGTATATATGTCCATGCCTTTTAACCTCTAAGATGTCTCTTGTCTTAATTGAGAACCCTGATAATAATATTTAAAATGGCATCTTTATTCTCTAAAAGTGATAAGTACTTGCGAGGTTTCCTTCTCGAGCCTGGAGGAGAACATGAACCCTCCCTTCTTCTTTCTTTATAAAAAAAGTACCTTTTTGTATTTCTTTTTTACACAGAGTTTGCTAGCTTTGGCTCACTGAAATTAACCCTGGAGACTTGTAGGGAGCTTTTGCAAAGTCAGGTGACAGATGCTGCAGGTTTGGATTCGGGGGGAGGGCAGTGGGGATGAGAGAGCTGGGAATTGGACAGAATTGAGAAAGATTCTGGAGGGAGAATTGACAGGACTTGGGAAAAGACTGAACTGAGTGTGGGAGGAACTTTGACAGATGACTCCCAGGTTCCTTGCATGAACCACCCGGAGGATTGTCCGTGAAAAGAAATGAGAGGGTAGAATGTCCCTCGGAAATCTGTTTACTCCACAATTAATGATGTCAAGAGGTCCTTTGTGCAAAATTTCCCTCCTCAGAGGCCCCAGAGTGAAAACTTAAAGGTCATTGACTGTGTCTGAACAGTATTAGAGGAAATGGGGGTGGGGTGGGTCACGGGGGTTCTTGGTGACTCAGCAGGTGGATTTTCCTCCATAGACATCTCTGATGATGTACTGGGACGTGAATGGGAGCAGAGCTCCACCCTGAGCCCCCAAAGAGGTGGCATTTCTGCTTGAACTCCTCTCAGCTCTGCCCTCTGGGCACTGAGAGCTTAGGGGGTTGGGGGAAGACATCTCACGAGTGGGGGAAAGTCTGACCCTGGATTGTTCTGTGGGAAGTAAGGACAGGGCTGAATGGCTGAGGAGATGTGCTGGGAATTGAATTCCCTGTGAGTGATTAAATGTACAAATGCAGGCAGCTGGACCACATGTAAAAATAGAACTCTGACCCACAATCTGCTGCCACCAGCTCAGGAAGCCAACCCACAAGGCTCGTAACATTCTGCCTAAAATGACTGGGACATTACAATCAATAACTGCCAGCTTCCCTAATGTGTGTCTTCCTTCCAACTTAGGACCAATCACAGAAGGCCAAATATGCTCCCCTAACCAATCACATAGGACGCCCGGCTTCTAGTTAGCCCACCTCCAGCTCCCTCTGCCCACGGCCTCCAATCAGGACACACCTGAAACCTTCCCTTTCTCCACTACACAGCTTTCCCACTCCCCCGCCTGCCTTTGAGTCTCTGCCAAAGGCAAGTGCTGACTCCCTTGCTATATAGCAAGCTCTGAATAAATAGCCTTTGTTTGTTCTCATTTGGGTAGTCTTCACTTATTTCCGCACCTGGCACCTTCCAGGACTTCATCGAAGCTACCTTGCTGGGGACGTGGGGAGGGGGAAAGCAGACACGGACCTTGAGATCTCTGTATTTCTCAGTGTTGGGGCAGAAGGCTGATTCTTCATCAGAGGTGATGCCGGCAACATCTGGCAATTAATCTGACACCTTACCAATGTAGCTGAGGAGTATGACTGAGTAGGAGGAGGGCTGTCTGCTGGGGCAGACCCTCTGAGAAACAGCAGTTTAAAGGGGTGTGTGTGCGCGTGTGCACATGTTTTCCTGAAATCGTTTAGCTCCTTTACAGGAAGAAAGCCCACAATGGCCACCAGCATAGCCTTAGAGTTTAGAGCTGTACAAGTGGCCCACATGGTGTGTTCTCCTTCCCAAAGAATATGTACAGAGTATGTGCACCTCTGACTGCAACTGCGTCTGAATCCTGGCTTTATCACTCTCCAGCTGTGTGATCTTGGACAAGTTACTTCCCCCTCCCCCTCCCCAGGGTCTCAACGTCTTCCTGTGTTTATTTCATGGGCATTTCCATGCTGCCATGCTGGTTTAAGTGTGGTCTACATGCCACCTGCATTTGAATCCCCTGGAGTATTTGTTAAGCATACAGGTTTCTGGGCCCCACCGCAGACCTAATGAATCAGAATCTCTGGCAGTGGTCTGGATATCTATCAGAGTAGCCAACTCTCCAAGTGATTTTTCCACTCATTAAAGTGTGGAAACCTCAGGGTTACTGCATCTTAGGTACTTGTGAGGTTACAATGATGATCAAGAGCTGATGCTCCTCCAAGGCAAAGCACATTGCAATAAACCCAGAAATGGAGGAACCAACAGCTGTGGGAAAAGGGATGGATTCCAATCTGGGAAATTTGAGAAGGCTGCATGAAGGAAGTGGTTTCCAGTCTAAGCCTTGAGGGAGAAGTAGAATTTCATCCTGCGGACATGGAGCCCCATCTGAGGTGCTGGTGGTAGGGAAGAGGAAAACCTTCTCCCTCCAGAGGAGAGAGGCATAGACTCAACACTGCCTGGAGGTCACTTATTACAGTGGCACAGGCCCATTCTAAAGCCCCGTTAGATGCCACCTACCTATGGGGTACATAGTACTGTCCCTGTTTTATGCATGGGGGACCAGAGGGCCAGCGAAGACCTGGGACTTACCCAAGGATGTGCAGCTAGGAAGGAGGACGCCAGAGGTTTGCCTATGGAGTTAGAGAATCTGCAGGAAGAAGGGGGTTTCTGTGGAGCATTTGAGGAGCAGGGAGCCCCCGCTGATCGTTTTTTTTTGGAAAAAGGTTGTGGTGCTGATTTGTGACGATGGGAAACCTGGCCTCAAGGCAGGGGTAGGCTGGTGTATGTTTAACTGGTCACCAGCTCTGGGGAGAGCAGGGGCCCTGAGTTGTAGCGTTTGCTGGTTGCTGTGGTGTAATCACTCCCACCACGGCCCATTTCAAGCTGTTGACATGATGCCACTGAATAAAGTCGGGAAGAGATGCACCCAATGGGCTCTCGAGCCAGAAGAGTGGCTCCGGCACCCTCTGTCTAGGGCATGAATGAAGGGGAAGTGTGAGCCAGACTCACCCATCGAGAATGAAGTAATGCCGTGGGCTGGTTTGTGGACTGACTGTGGCCTTCGGCTGGTTTAGAATGCCCCTTAGTCTCTTTGATGGGCTGTGCCATCTTTATTGCTTCTTGGGCATGCCTTTGCTGAAACATTTGCAGTTGAGGAACCCTGGCTGTGAGGGAGGCGGGGAGCTGAACGCTGCTCTTCTCTCTCAGAAGGGAATGCATCCAAGATCTTTACAATGTTGCCTTTGAAAAACAACCGGTCTCAACATGGTCGGAGGGGAACTGTGGGCGCATGGAAGAGCCAGAGGAGAAAGAATGAGGGTGTCCTGGCCTTTGGGACACTGGGAGGAGAGGTGCTAGGAAGACAGTGAGAAATGAAGGGGACCTCCCAACCGAGCTGGGCTTCGTGGGGCAGAGACAAAGTGGAGGGAAGGAGGGAAATTTACTTTCAACAGACCTATGCAGAACCATGGCAACCAGATAATTAAGAAGTTATTATAATTTCAGCATACATATAAATATTGTGCTTTATGATTTTCATTTGGAGTTAGGTATACGGAGGAGGCATGACAGATAATAGATGTCTTTTCTTGCCCAGGGCACTAAATGGATTCATCCAGCCCCACCCCACTGCCTCCTGACCCATATCTGCCTCCTCCAGCCCCTCACCCCACTCAAACATAGCCCATGTTGGTAGTGGGAGAGGGAAGGGGTGCCGTTTCTCCCCCTTGGAGAGTAAGCCAAGCTGTCCCTCTCTGAGGGCATCCTCAGTGACAAAGGGGCCCAAGCTGAGGCAGAACACACCTGACAAGGGCCATACCCACAATCTACGCAGAGAGCACTCCACCAGCAAAACCAGAGGGAGCCAGAGAGAGGCCTGAGACCTCACCCAATGATGGGAGACCATCCTTGATCCTTGATTCTCTTAGGTCCCCAAGACCTAAGGACCCAGGAGAAGGCATTTGGTATTGTAATTATTATTCTCTGGTGGTATCTTAGGAACCTCAGGGCTGGAACAATGCCTGCTATGTGGCATCCACTCAGGCATCTACTAAGATTGTGGGTAGGTCTTGTAACCCACTCTGTGGAGGACAGATTGGACAAAAGAGGCAAGAAAAGAGGCTAGGAGAATGTGGCAATAAGTAATAAAGAGCAGGGTGTAATGATGAGGATGGGGGCACTTCACCTCTGCACACTTCCTCCCAGAAACCCATAACCCCATCCAAGCACGAGAAAAAACATCAGACAAGCCCAAACTGTGATTGAAGAACTATCACACATCAGGGGAACCTAAGGAGAAATGACAGCTAGATGTAATGTGCATCCTGGAGGGGATCCTGGGACAGAAAAAGGACTTTAAGGAAAAACGAATGAAATCTGGACAAAGTGTGAAGTTTAGTTCACAGTAGTGTACCAATGTTGGTTTTTTCGTTTGGCAAATGTACCATGGTAACCTAAGATATTAACATCAGGGGACACTGGGTGAGGAGTATTTAGGAACTCTTGCTGCTATCTTGGAACTTCTTCATAAATCTAAAACTGTTCTTTAATTAGATTATTTGAAAGGGGGTGAGGAGAGGAGGCATGGCTTCCTAGTGGGGCACTTGGGGACAGCTTTGTGGACAAGTTGTCATCTGAGCTGTTGAAGAGCATGCAGGGATTGGGTGGGACAGGGTTTACAGGGGTGGAGCAGCCTGAGCACAGACCCAGGAAACCAATGGGGCTCGGTGGTCAACGGGCACTGCCTGTCTTCCAAGCAGAGGTGGACAAACAGCACAATGATGTCAGCTAGTATTATTTCCTTTTGACTTAAGGATTCTCTAAATCAGGAGGTAATTAGACCACCCCAGGCTGAACGAGGGCACGTGTATTTTCGTCGGCGAGGAGTGTGGTCCATGGGGGACTCTAGTGACCAGGAGCTCTGCTACAGTCTCAGATGGGCCCGGGGCAGGGTCGGAGAGGGGCGTTGCAGTGGCTCCCTCTTCCCACTCCGACGAAAGACTAGTATGTTGGGTGTATACCAAAACCTGCATATGGATGTTTATAGCAGTTTTAATCATAATTGCTAAAACTTAGAAGCAACCAAGATGTCCTTCAGTAGGTGCATGGATAAATAAACTTTGGTACATCCAGACAATGGATGTATTGTATTATTCAGCGCTAAAAAGAAATGAGCTATCAAGCTATGAAAAGACACGGAGAAACCTTAAGTGCATGTTACTAAGTGAGAGAAGCCAATATGAAAAGGCCACATGCTGTAGGGTTCCAACTATATCACATTTTGGAAAAGGCAAAATTAAGGCAACAATAAAAAGCTCAGTGGTTCCCAGGAGTTGGAAGGAGGGCAGAGGCTAGTGGGATGAATAGGTGGAGCACAGAGAATTTTTAGAACAGTGAAACTACTCTGTATGATACTATAATGGTGGATATATGTCATTATACTTTTGTCCAAACCCACAGAAGGCACAACACCAAGAGCAAGCCCTAAGGTAAACTGTGGACTTTGGGTGACTATGATAGGTCATCAGTTGTAACAAATGTACCACTCTGGTGGAGGATGTTGATAATGGGGGAGGCTACGTATAAGTGCGGGCAGAGAGCTTATGGGAAATCTCTGTACCTTCTCCCTTAATTTTGCTGTGAACCTAAAACTCCTCTAAAAAAAAATAGTCTTAAGAAAAGGAAACAGAGCCACAAAACAAAACACAATGAAACAAGTCTGTTGGGAGTGGAATAGGGGTCCAGAGGAGCCACCCAGCTCCCTTTGAAGGCCCCCAGCCCTGGTCTGCCTGGGAGGCTTTGCCTGAACTGAAGTCATTCCAAGGCCCAGGGGAGTGCGGATCATCAGGGTCCTGGGAGCAGAGCACACACTACTTTAGACTTTTAGAGGAGCAGTTTGTGGGGGAGGAATCATTTGAGCTGGAGTTTAATTGACTTCGCCAGGTAGCCTAAGTCCCACCCTGGCCTCTCCATTTTTTCCCAAGTCCTCCCTACATGGGAACATTTTGTTAAAGACACTTCCACACAGGCACCGCTCCTTGTTCATCGTGTTTCTGCCACTCAGCTTGTCCCTGGGCCCCCTCCTGCCCTGGACACTGAGGTCAGAGTTCATGTGACGTGAGCATCACAGGGGAGGGCGTGATGGAGTTGACATACTACCGGGCCCCTAGGTGGGCAGTTCTCCTTCCACAAAATCAGAAAGATAAGATCTCGAAGGCCCCTCCCTGCCTTGGAAACCCTGTTCTACCCTTATGACAGCTGCTCTGGAAAAGGGAAAGGGACAGAGTGGGAATTCCTCGTTCTGTTCATTCCACCCTGATTCCCAAATAATTGGCTTGGAGGTACAGATGAGCTCCGGCCTCCAGGGCATCTGCCTTTGGAAAGGAACCAGGCAGCTGCTAAGGAACTTATGCTGCTTCAAAGAGTGGACGACTGTTTGTCCTCCAAAGCCTTGTCTGGATTGTCCCCGGTGCAGATGGCAGCTTCTGGTGTGGGACCCTAATTTGAAGAAGATCCTGTGACCTCTGGACCAATTAAATCATGTCTCAGGAGCTGGGAACAGCTGTGTGAGGAAAGTGCTTGTGATGGCTTTGGGTAACAGGTGAATTTTTTTCTCCCACCAGAAGTCATTTGAGTGAGGTATTGACTGTGGGTGTTGTGTAGTTCAGGAAAATTGGTCTCAGGAGAAGCAAGAAAAGTGACATTAGCAACGTGCCTTTTTCAACAGAGGCTCTAATGAGGCAGAGCTGGTTTTGGGGGAATAATTGCTCCCAATTATCAGGAAAGTTGCCTGGACCAGAAATAGGAGAAGGTACCAGAGACATGCTACTTTGAGAGGGGCAGAGAGTTGGGGGGATTAGGTTTTGAACCTCTACCCCCAATCAGGCCACTGGAACTACATTCAGAAGTGTCCCTCGAGACTATTTTGTGGTGATAGAACTGTTCTGTATCTTGATTGTGGTTGATGGTTACAGGATCATATGCCTCTGTCAAACCTGCCATAAAACTGTAAATTTCAAAGAGTCAATTCTACTCTATGTAGATTTTCCCTATATTTAAACATACACAGTACACACATACACAGGGTCACTTAGGCTGGCTCTCCTCACCCAGACCCAGGTAGGCCTCTGTTGGTCAGATATTAACTCTAAGTCCTGCCTACAACTCCTGGGATCCTTGTATAATTTTCTAAAGGAGGGGAGAAGGAGGAGAAACGCCAATGCAGGATTATAAAAACTGGGAGGTCTCTGAAGCAGGGGCTTGCCACCTTGGCTGTCCCCAGCACCCCCTGGGAGCTCTGACAGCTCCAGGCCACACCTGACAAATGAAGTCAGAATCTCTGGAAATGGGACCCATCCTCAGGATTTAAAAGTCCTCCCACCCCAACCCGCACCCCATGATAGTTTTGTGTGAACGGTTTGGGACACTAATGGCTCTAAAATCATGAGGAGTGGCTCGTATATTCCATCCTTCACTTACATCTTTGGAGTCAGTGTCCGAGGCCTACATCTGAGGCTCTGTGCTCTCCTGCCCCGCCCACCCCCCGCCCGCCCTACAGGTTGCTGGATGCCCTTGGATTTCCATCTTGCTGCTATGCTGGGACGTCAGTAGACTCCTTCCTCTCCCACTCAAGGATCGATTTGGAACTTTGGCCCTGGGTTCCCACTGCCTCCGGCCCCTGCCCTCCTCCCTCTCTCCCTAGGAATGTACATACATATCGTGTCCTCAGAGGAAGGACTTAGAACTGAACTCTGGTTCCAGCTCCCCATCTTGGGTGAGATTCCTGGAGGGTCCCAGGTTAGGGCAAATCACTCATCCTCTTTGAGCCTCAGGTTTCTCACCAGTAAGATGGGGAAGATGGCTGAGATGATATGAGCACTCACTTTGAAAACCCAAGCATTCAAGCCCTAGTTAACATTTTCACCAATGGCTCCCTGGAGGACAGGACTTTATATCCTACATTTCTTGGTTTCCAACAGGAGTCTCTGCAGTGTTCTCCCAGGGATGCCCGATCATCGTTTGCCAAATTAATTACTGTTAAACCTTGTTTTTCATGGGGAAAAGGGCCAAGCTATTTTCAGGCTGGTGGGTTAAGTCAGAACTCCGTGCAGGCTTCCAAAACAGCTGTTGGTTCCTGCTGGGAGGTTTCTGAAGTGGCCCAGATTTCTAAGTGCCCCTGTCCTAAGGGAAAGGCTGTCACCATGCCTGCCCGCCCACTGGGAGGGAAGAGGATGAGCACTGCCCTCCTATGCGCTCTGTTCTTTCCTGTACAGCATGGACAGAGAATGAGGCTCTCCCCTCTGGAGGGGAAAGTTGAGGGACACAGTGGGAAGTGGTGTATTTTGAAGCTTTTCCAGAATTGATTGTTTCGAGGACACTTTTTTAAAGGGTCCCTTCTTGAATGTTGGCAAAGTGGCCAGACTGCCAGAAAAAGATATGACATGGACAGTGTCCCTCTGCCCTCATTAGATTTCCCCACCCACTTCAGAGGCCAGGGAGGCTGCACATCCCACCCCAGGGTCCAGGGTTCCCACTCAGGGTGTCAAGTCTGGACTGTGTTCTACGCTTGGCAGAGCAGGGTGGTAGGGGTCGGGGGGGTACTTGAAACAACAGAAATTGATTCTCTCTCAGTTCTGGAGGCTGAAAGTCCAAAATCAAGGTGACCCATCCTCCCTCTGACAGCTCCAGGGAAAAATACTTCCTTGATTCTTCCTAGCTTCTGGTGGCTACTGACAATCCTTGATGCTTTTTGGTTTGTAGCTGCATCACTGCAATCTCTGCCCCATTGCCACATGGCCTTCTTCCTGGTGTGTCTTCAAATGACCCTCTTAGAAAGGTCATTGGATTTAGTTAGTCATTGGATTTAGGGCCCTCTCTAATCCAGTATGACTTCATCTTAACCAATTATAACCTAGACCCTATTTCCAAGGAAGGTTTGAGTAGAGCTGAATTTTAGGGGGACACTGTTTAACCCAGTACAGTATCCCTGGGGCCTACGTAACCTTATATATCTTCTGTGTGAGGGGTTTTGTTTTGGCAAATCTGAGCAGGGTGAGCTCAGCACCACAGTAGTGAAGACAGGCACTGTGGTGTGAAAGAAGGGCCAGGGCTTGGATCTGAAGACTTGGGTCAACTTCCTGTGGATCTGAGCAAGTCACTACCCTCAGAGCATGAAGCTACCTGCAGACCCACAGCTTAATAGGATTAAGTTCTAAGACTGTGTGCATTAAAATTAACCCTCCAACATTCACAGAAAGATAGACAAGATGAAAAGGCAGAGGGCTATGTACCAGATGAAGGAACAAGATAAAACCCCAGAAAAACAACTAAATGAAGTGGAGACCTTTTTCTGGAAGTGGCAACCTTCCAGAAAAAGAATTCAGAATAATGATAGTGAAGATGATCCAGAACCTTGGAAAAAGAATGGAGTCAAAGATCAAGAAGATGCACGAAATGTTTAACAAAGATCTAGAAGAATTAAAGAACAAACAGAGATGAACAATACAATAACTGAAATGAAACCTACACTAGAAGGAATCAATAGCAGAATAACTGAGGCAGAAGAACGGATAAGGGACATGGAACACAGAATGGTGGAATTCACGGCTGCGGAACAGAGTAAAGAAAAAAGAATGAAAAGAAATGAAGACAGCCTAAGAGACCTCTGGGACAACATTAAACGCAACAACATTCACATTATTGGGGTCCCAGAAGGAGAAGAGAGAGAGAAAGGACCTGAGAAAATATTTGAAGAGATTATAGTCAAAAACTTCCCTAACATGGGAAAGGAAATAGCCACCCAAGTCCAGGAAGTGCAGAGAGTCCCATACAGGATAAACCTAGGATAAACACACCAAGACACATAGTAATCAAATTGGCAAAAATTAAAGACAAAGAAAAATTATTGAAAGCAGCAAGGGAAAAACATAACATACAAAGGAATCTCCATAAGATTATCAGCTGATTTTTCAGTGGAAACTCTGCAGCCCAGAAAGGAGTGGCAGGATATACTTAAAGTGATGAAAGGGAAGAACCTACAACCAAGATTACTCTACCCAGCAAGGATCTCATTCAGATTTGACAGAGAAATCAAAAGCTTTACAGACAAGCAAAAGCTAAGAGAATTCCACGCCACCAAACCAGCTCTACAACAAATGCTAAAGGAACTTCTCTAAGTGGGAAACACAAGAAAAGAAAAGGACCTACAAAAACAAACCCAAAACAATTAAGAAAATGGAAACAGGAACGTACATATCGATAATTACCTTAAACATCAATGGATTAAATGCTCCAACCAAAAGACACAGCCTTGCTGAATGGATACAAAAACAAGACATATATATGCTGTCTACAAGAGACCCACTTCAGACCTAGGGACACATACAGACTGAAAGTGAGGGGATGGAAAAAGATATTCCATGCAAATGGAAATCAAAAGAAAACTGGAGTAGCAATACTCAGATAAAATAGACTTTAAAATAAAGAATGTTACAAGAGACAAGGAAGGACACTACATAATGATCAAGGGATCAATCTATGAAGAAGATATAACAATTATAAATATATATGCACCCAACATTGGAGCACCTCAGTACATAAGGCAACTGCTAACAGCTCTAAAAGAGGAAATCGAAAGTAATACAATAATAGTGGGGGACTTTAACACCTCACTTACACCAATGGACAGATCATCCAAAGAGAAAAATAATAAGGAAACACAAGCTTTAAATGGCACAATAGGCCAGATAGATTTAATTGATGTTTATAGGACATTCCATCCCAAAACAGCAGATTACACTTTCTTCTCAAGTGCACATGGAACATTCTACAGGATAGATCACATCTTGGGTCACAAATTAAGCCTCAGTAAATTTAAGAAAATTGAAATCATATCAAGCATCTTTTCTGACCACAAGGCTCTGAGATTAGAAATCAACTACAGGGGAAAAAATGTAAAAAACACAAACACATGGAGGCTAAACAGTACGTTACTAAATAACTAAGAGATCACTGAAGAAATCAAAGAGGAAACCAAAAAACACCTAGAGACAAATGATAATGAAAACACGATGATCAAAAACCTATGGGATGCAGCAAAAGCCATTCTAAGAGGGAAGTTTATAGCTATACAAGCCTACCTCAAGAAACAAGAAAAATCTGAAATAAACTATTTAACCTTACACCTAAAGGAACTAGGGAAAGAAGAACAAACAAAACCCAAAGGTAGCAGAAGGAAAGAAATCATAAAGACCAGAGCAGAAATAAATGAAATAGAAACAAAGAAAACAATAGCAAAGATCAATGAAACTAAAAGCTGGTTCTTTGAGAAGATAAACAAAATTGATAAACCATTAGCCAGACTCATCAAGAAAAAGAGGGAGAGGACTCAAATCAATAAAATTAGAAATGAAAAGGAGAAGTTACAACAAACACCATAGAAATACAAAGCATCCTAAGAGACTACTACAAGCAACTCTATGCCAATAAAATGGACAACCTGGAAGAAATGGACAAATTCTTAGAAAGGTATAACCTCCCAGGACTGAACCAGGAAGAAACAGAATATATGAACAGACCAATCACAAGTAATGAAATTGAAACTGTGATTAAAAATCTTCCAACAAACAAAAGTCCAGGACCAGATGGCTTCACAGGTGAATTCTATCAAACATGTAGAGAAGAGCTAACACCCTTCCTCTCAAACTCTTCCAAAAATTACAAAGGAAGGACCACTTTCAAACTCATTCTATGAGGCCACCATCACCCTGCTACCAAAACCAGACAAAGGTACTACAAAAAAAGAAAATAACAGACCAGTATCACTGATGAATATAGATGCAAAAATCCTCAACGAAATACTAGCAAACAGAATCCAACAACACATTAAAAGGATCATACACCATGATCAAGTGGGATTTATCCCAGGGATGCAAGGATTCTTCAATATACGCAAATCAATCAATGTGATACACCATATTAACAAACTGAAGAAGAAAAACCATATGATCATCTCAATAGATGCAGAAAAAGCTTTTGACAAAATTCAACACCCATTTATGATAAAAACTCTCCAGAAAGTGGGCATGGAGGGAACCTACCTCAACATAATAAAGGCCATATACGCCAAACCCACAGCAAACATTATTCTCACTAGTGAAAAACTGAAAGCATTTCCTCTAAGATCAGGAACAAGACAAGAATGTCCACTATCACCACTATTTTTCAACATCGTTTTGGAAGTCCTAGCCATGGCAATCAGAGAAGAAAAAGAAATAAAAGGAATACAAATTGGAAAAGAAGAAGTAAAATTGTCACTGTTTGCAGATGACATGATACTATACATAGAGAATCCTAAAGATGCCACCAGAAAACTCCTGGAGCTAATCTATGAATTTGGTAAAGTTGCAGGATACAATATTAATGCACAGAAATCTCTTGCATTCCTATACGCTAATGATGAAATCTCTGAAAGAGAAATTAAGGAAACACTCCCATTTAACATTGCAACAAAAAGAATAAAATACCTAGGAATAAACCTAGCTGGGGAGACAAAAGACCTGCGTGCAGAAAACTAAGACACTGATGAAAGAAATTAAAGATGATACCAACAGATGGAGAGATATACCATGTTCTTGGATTGGAAGAATCAATGTTGTGAAAATTACTGTACCAACCAAAGCAATGTACAGATTCAATGCAATCCCTATCTAATTACCAATGGCATTTTTTACAGAACTAGAACAAAAAATCTTAAAATTTATATGGAGACACAAAAGACCCTGAATAGCCAAAGCGGTCTTGAGGGAAAAAAATGGAGGTGGAGGAATCAGGCTCCAAGACTTCAGACTATACTACAAAGCTGCAGTAATCAAGACAATATGGTACTGGCACAAAAACAGAAATTTAATCAATGGAACAGTATAGAAGACCCAGAGATAAACCCACACACCTATGGTCAACTAATCTATGACTAAGAAGGCGAGGATATACAAAGGAGAAAAGACAGTCTCTTCAATAAGTGGTGCTTGGAAAACTGGACAGCTACATGTAAAAGAATGAAATTAGAAGACTCCCGAACACCATACACCAAAATAAACTCAAAATGCATTAGAGACCTAAATGTAAGACCGGACACTATAAAACTCTTAGAGGAAAACGTAGGAAGAACACTCTTTGACATAAGTCACAGCAAGATCTTTTTTGATCCACCTCCTAGAGTAGTGGAAATAAAAACAAAAATAAACAAATGGGACCTAATGAAACTTAAAAGGTTTTGCACAGCAAAGGAAACCATAAATAAGACGAAAAGACAACCCTCAGAATGGGAGAAAAAATTTGCAAACAAATCAACGGACAAAGGATTAATCTCCAAAATATATAAACAGTTCATGCAGCTCAAAATTAAAAAAACAATCAACCCAGTCCAAAAATGGGCAGAAGACCTAAGTAGACATTTCTCCAAAGAAGACATACAGATGGCCAAGAAGCACATGAAAAGCTGCTCAACATCATTAATTATTAGAGAAATGCAAATCAAAACTACAATGAGGTATCACCTCACACCAGTTAGAAAGGGCATCATCAGAAAATCTACAAACAACAAATGCTGGAGAGGGTGTGGAGAAAAGGGAACCCTCTTGCACTGTTGGTGGGAATGTAAATTGGTACAGCCACTATGGAGAACAGTATGGAGGTTCCTTAACAAACTAAAAATAGAATTACCATATGACCCAGTAATCCCACTACTGGACATATACCCAGAGAAAACCATAATTGAAAAAGACACAGGCACCCCAATGTTCTTTGCAGCGCTATTTACAATAGCCAGGTCTGGAAGCAACCTAAATGCCCATCGACAGACGAACAGATAAAGAAGATGTGGTACATATATACAACGGAATATTACTCAGCCATAAAAAGGAACAAAATTGGATCCTTTGTAGAGACGTGGATGGTTCAAGAGACTGTCATATAGAGTGAAGTAAGTCAGAAAGAGAAAAACAAATATCATATATTAACGCATATATGTGGAATCTAGAAAAATGGTACAGATGAACCGGTTGGCAGGGCAGAAAGTGAGACAGAGATGTAGAGAACAAACGTATGGACACCAAGGGTGAAAGCATTGGGGTTTGGTGGTGGTGGTGGGATGAATTGGGAGATTGGGATTGACATGTATACACTGATGTGTATAAAATGGGTTACTAATAAGAACCTGCTGTATAAAAAAATAAATTAAATAAAATTCAAAAAAATAAAATAAAATTAGCCCTCTGCTCTCTGCAGAATATTCCTGCCCAGGAAGATGAAGTTACAAATAATTGTTTTATTTGTCTTATGAACTTACTGAAAATCCATTTATCTGAATTTTTATTTATCACTCAACTAGCCTTCGTCAGGGTAAATAGCCCCTTTCTCAGAACAGTGGATCGCTCAGCTGGTTTTAGCAAATGCCTGTTTACTCTTAAGGTTCATTCAAAAACTTCCTTTCTTTTTCCCAACCCTCAACTATTGTATCAGGAACTTAGTCCAATTCCAATCAGCTCCCCACAGTTGAAGATCCACCTTAAACCAGACCCTCAAATCCTATAAATATAGTACCCTTGACCTCCCCACTTGCTGCAGAGCAATAAACTGAGCTTTGCGGGCCCCACAGGCTATCCAGGTGGTATTTTGCCTGGAGTTGGCAGCTGGCTTATCTCTGAGTGTCAGTCTCCTATATTTTATATTTATATTGTATATAGCAAATGCATATTCTTATATAGAAATATATTTTTACATTATATATTTTTATATTTATATTATAAAAAGTCTATAAAATGGGGATAACAATTCCCTACTTTACCCACCACACAGACTTGTGGGTTCCCTGCTCACCCCCACCCCTGCACAAAAGAAGAAAATGGAGACTGGCAAAAATTCTCGTCAGCAAGGACGTACTCCAAGACTGAAAGGAACAGTTACCCCCTTGGGAGCTTTGGAGTCTTTTAAATGTGATGTGTCAGTAAAAGAATTCTGTAAGTCGTAGGCTGCTGTTAGATATTTTTGTCCCTCTACCCACAAACGGAAGCTTTTGAACCAAATAACAGAATCTAGTGAGGTAAAGTTGGCGACTTGTAAAATTGGTCCCTGAATCAAGAGTTTCCTAGCTTTTGTTAATTAGAATTAGACACACACGCGCGCGCGCGCACACATACACACACACACACACACACACACACACACCCCACCAGGCTCAGGATTAGCCTGGGGGATGTCAGGCACCCATGTGGAATGAGGGACAGTGCTGGGTGGTCTCCTTCCACCAGCCCACCCACAGCATCTTACATGTCCCCGCTGGTTGGGAGTCACGGGGGAATTACTGTGCAGTAAGCCAAGATGTTGATACTTAATAAGTGGTACTTACTGAAAGTTTAGTTACCAAAACTGAATTTAAATTGTTTTCTAATAGGCATTTTATGTAAAATGAAGAAAAATGTGCTGTTTTGAAGTTGTGCAGAATTCCCCTTTGTTTAGGAACATACCATAATGGCCTCTCTGAGTGTGTCTATTATGGACTGTGGTTCTAGGGGTGGGGCTTTTGCAAATCAGGTATTTGCCAGCTGGGTGGCATGTCTGTAGTTTAGCCAAGTGAAGATCAAAATGAAGATCCATATTTCACTTTCCCCAATTGTCCCTACAATGTCATTTGGACCTGACTCTGAGTCAGGACCCAATCAAGATTTGAACGTGGCATTTGGTTGCTATGCCTGTTTAGTTTTCGTTCATCTAGAATGGTTCCCCCAATTGTTTTCCCTTATCATATCAACTTTTGGAGAAGATAATCGGTTTCTTTATAAAAGGTTCCATCTTCTGGATGTTGTCAACTTGTTTCTTCGTGGTGTCATTTCACTTATCTCTCTTTCATGCAAAGTGGGAGTTAAGGCTCATTTGATTAATTTTTAGCAAGAATATGTCACAGATTTTTAAAAATATTTTTTCAGATAATGAAACCAATTCAAAGTTATTATGGAAAAATTTAAAGAAAAAATAAATAAAGGCAGCCCATAGTCCTGCCTTTCCAAAATAAATATGTTTTGGTGCATTTCTTGCCAGTCTTTTGTTCTCTGCATGTGTATAAAGAGAAACAATGAGAGAAAATATATAAATATCCTTTTTAAGAACAAAATTAAGCTCAGATTCTCTGTGTGGGGAAGTGTGTGTGTATGTGTGTGATCAACCTATCATTTGATCAGTTGTCCTATTGTTGGGCCTTAAGGTCATTTCCAGTTTTTGTCCTTTACATGTATGACAAACATCCTTGCATTCACATCCTTATCTATCTTCTTCTAAAATGGAACTACTAGGCTAGTACTATGTATACCTTGGTACACATTAACAAGGTGCCACAGTTGATTAATTTATACATCTGCCAGCCATTACTCGCCTGCCCATTTTATTACAACTTCACCAAACCAGAATTTTCTTTAAAAATATTTTGATAGATGAAGACATAATGGTATCTAATTTTAGTTTTCATACCATATTATTTAAGGAAGCTGAGCATATTTCCATACGCTCATTAGCCCATCATGGGGTTTTTTTAGTATAATTTTATCCATAATTTCTTGATTGCACAGTCCTTTGTATTAAAAACAATCCTTTGTCATATATGTTGCTCTTATCAAGTTGGAAAATGAAAGGCCGCTCATAGCCTCAGATTTCACTCATAGCCACTCTCTCCTTGGGATCACGCTGGAGTCTAGGGCCTGTTGAGAGGGTAGGAGCTTGGTATAGAGAAAGCCCTTGGCACAGGGCCTGGCACACAGTAGGCACTCAGCAAAGGTTGGGAGCATACTGGTGATCCCAATAAGCCCCCGGGACACGTCCCCTCCTGTGACCCTGTCGTAAACCACCAGGATGAAGCTCAGAACTCCTCCCAACCTTGCCTCCCCATTCCCACTTCATTCCCTTCTCTCCATCTGCTCCTCGTGAGTCCAGACCTGCTTGGATTTGCCTCTTGATTTTCCCTTTGTTGAACTACAAACCATAATCCCCAGTTGACAAGGGCCTGATTTGCAGAAGCCCCACCCCCAGAATCAGGTTCAGAATACCTGGTTCAGAGGACTGAACCTCTGAAAGCTGCAGAAGGTGAGGGCTGGGGTGGGTGCAGAGGGAGACTGGACAAACCTAGTCCAGGCTGGCCTAAAGCATGAGGACATCCTGGGCAGCCTAATAATTTGGTGCCCCATCACGCCGATATACTTTTTAAATTCTTTAATGGGAAGTAAATAGAAAGTAATTTTCTGTTTTAAAAAATAGTGTGCAGAGACAGCTCTCTCCTTCTATGTTCCCAGCACGGCTTCTCTAAACCCTTGCTCTGGTTTCCATTGTGATCACCAGCAACTGTCTATCCCTTCCAACCAGACTGTGAGTGCCTGGAAGGTGGGGACTTTCCCTCTTTGTCTCAGAGTCCCCAGCACCTGGGGCAGTGTCTGGCACATAGAAGGTCCTGGAATGAATTGCTGACTCTCCTTCTGTAAAAGGCTGCAGTAGACACGTGGGCTCAAAGGGAAGAGCAAGAAACCCACACATTGCTGATCTCAGGCCTCTTTGGACACCGGGGCTCAGCCCTCATGACTTGGAGCCCCTATGCCTGGGCCCTGGAGGGAAGCCCAGGACGCCCTCTCCTCCCCTCAGTTCTTCTGGGAACTGCATCCTGAGACACATTTGGCTCTTCTTGTCCTGGATTAACTTTAAAATGCAGCAATTCCTCTTGGAGGAAGAGATGGAGACCGAGAGGGAGAGCAAGCTGGAAGTGATCTGAATGAGGGTGGGGGCTAAGTGGACCACGATGCTGCCCTGGATAGCAAGGGTAGGAAATCAGATCAGAAGCCAAGAAGCTGTTGGCAAAAGGGTTGGGGTTAGCAAAAAGGGTGTCATAAAATACCTGTTCTAAAGAGAAGTCACTGGGGCTGAAAGGCTATGGCCTCGCCACTCTAATCCTGTTCCCAGGTCTCTGCTGCTTCTCCCCTGCGAGAAGCCTGGCCTCACACTTCTATGCTGACCACATCAACCTAGGCAAATAATAATAGTTGCCATTTGTGAACGTCCTCTGTGAACTCTGCTTCACATATGCTTTCTCCTTTAATGTAGACCTCACCGCTTCTCATCTGCTCTTTGATGTATGATGACACCTATCCTCACTTCCTTTTGTAGCTATAATAAAAATCAGTATAACATTAAAAAGCACTAGGGACTTCCCTGGTGGTGCAGTGGTTAATAATCTGCCTGCCAGTTCAGGGGACACGGATTCGAGCCCTGGTCGGGGAAGATCCCACATGCCGCAGAGCAGCTAAGCCTGTGTGCCACAGCTACTAAGCCTGTGCTCTAGGGCCCGCGAGCTGCAACTACTGAGCCCGCGTGCTACAACTACTGAAGCCCGCGCGCCTAGAGTCTGTGCTCCACAACAAGAGAAGCCACCTCAATGAGAAGCCCGCACACCACAACAAAAAGCCCCCGCTTGACACAGCTAGAGAAAGCCCGTGCTCAGCAACAAAGACCCAATGCAGCCAAAAATAAATAAATAAGTAAATATATATATAAAAAATAAAATAAGCACTAATTTTTTTTTTTTTTTTTGCGGCGCACGGGCCTCTCACTGTGTAGCCTCTCCCATTGCGGAGCACAGGCTCCGGACGCGCAGGCTCAACAGCCATGGCTCACGGGCCCAGCCGCTCTGCGATATGTGGGATCTTCCTGGACCGGGGCACGAACCCGTGTCCCCTGCATCGGCAGACGGACTTTCAACCACTGCGCCACCAGGGAAGCCCCAGCACTAAATTTTTATAACAAAAAAAAAAAAACCCTATAGATATGATGCTAACACCCCCTCTTGGAACAGAGCTTGGCTGCACTAGCTTCCCAGTTATAACTGATAGGCTTGATCTTAGAGGATAAATCACTGGGTTCAGGCATCGCATAGATAAGCCATGCCCTGCACCACCACCCCACTCCTATCCTCCAACTGCTCCCTCTCCCCAAGCCTGTCACATCAGAACTCAAAGCTTATGTTTGCATTAATATATCATTTACATAAAGTTCACCCATTTGAAGTGTACACTTTGAAGAGTTTGAGTAACTGTATACAGTCATGTAACTACCATCACAACACAGACCAGAACCATCCCCTAACCCTAAGAAATCCTTCCTGCCCCTGTGCAGTTGCTCCCCGCCCCCCACCAGCCTCATGCAACCACTGGTCTGCTCTCTGTCATTATAGTTTAGCCTTCTCTAGAATTACACATAAATGCTCTCATGTAATATATTGCCTTTTGTGTTTGACTTCTTTCACTTTAGCATAAAGTTTTTGAGATTGATCTGTGTTGTTCCATGTATTGCTATTTTGTTCCTTTTTTTAAGTATAAATTTATTTATTTTATTTATTTACTTTTGCCTGCATTGGGTCTTTCGTTGCTGCGCACAGGCTTTCTCTAGTTGTGACGAGTGGGGCTACTGTTTGTTGTGGTGCGCGGGCTTCTCATTGTGGTGGCTTCTCTTGTTGAAGAGCACGGGCTCTAGGCGCACAAGCTTCAGTAGTTGTGGCATGTGGGCTCAGTAGTTGTGGCTCACAGGCTCTAGAGTGCAGGCTCAGTAGTTGCGGTGCTCGGGCTTAGTTGTCCTGCGGCATGTGGGATCTTCCCTGACCAGGGCTGGAACCCATGTCTCCTGCATTGGAGACGGATTCTTAACCACTGTACCACCAGGGAAGCCCGTATTTTGTTCCTTTTTATTGCTGAGTAGTATGCCACTGTATGCATATTCTACAATTTGTTTATCCGTCCACCATTTGTTGCTTCCAGTTTTGGGTGATTATGACTAAAGCTACTATGAACATTCACACACCCATCTTTGTGTGGACGTATGTTTTCATTTGTCATAGGTAAATATCTAGGAGTGGAATGGCAGAATCATATAGTAAGTTTATGTTTAACTTTAAAAGATACTGCCATACTGTTTTCCGGAGTGACTGCACCACGTTGCATTCCTATCAGTAATGTGCAAGAGTTCCAATCGTTCCACATCCTTGTCAGCACTTGGTATTGTCAGTTTTTGTTGTTATTTTGTGTGTTTTAGCCATTCTAGTAGTTGCATTGTGGTGTATTGTTGTGGTTTTACTTTGCATTTCCCTGATGACTAATGATGCTGAGTATCTTTTCATGTGTTTATTGGCCATTTGTGTATCTTCATTGGTGAAATGTCTGTTCACATCTTTTTCCTATATTTGTATTGTGTTGTTTGTCCTTTTATTATTGAATTGTACAATGCCTAATTTTTTAAAAATTTATTTTATTCGAGTATAGTTGATTTACAATGTGTTAATTTCTGCTGCACAGCAAAGTGATTCAGCTATACATATACATACATCTTTTTCATATTCTTTTCCATTATGGTTTATCACAGGATATTGAATATAGTTCCCTGTGCTGTACAGTAGGACCCTGTTGTTTATCCATTCTATACATAATAGTTTGCATCTGCTAACCCCAAACTCCCAATCCATCCCTCCCCCACTCCCCCTTCCTTGGCAACCACAAGTCTGTTCTCTATGTCTGTGAGTCTGTTTTGTAGGTAAGTTCATCTGTGTCATATTTTAGATTCCACATATAAGTGATATCATATGGTATTTGTCCTTCTCTTTCTGACTTCACTTAGTATGATAATCTCTAGGTCCATCCATGTTGCTGCAAATGGCATTATTTCATATTTTTATGCGAAATGCCAAATTTTTAATAGCTAAATGTTCCCTATGACCCAGTCTGAGGCACGGAAGTCTGATTTCTGTCTCAACTGCTTTATCTCACTTACAGAGACAGATTTAATAATAGTAAAATACAGAATGTGCCTCCATCCAAGTCATGTTGACCACCGAAAAGTTATTTTAATCCATTGCACCTTTTAAAACTGAACAAGCATTTGTCCTCCGAACCCTAAACATGGTTAATATGACTTTTACTTCCTTTTTTCAGGAACATAAACATGTAACAATGCTTGTGTAAGAAAACACCCACACTTTAGCTGACACCTGCTTTTTCTCTTCTTATGTCAACTAAAGTTAAATAATCACCAACAGAACTTGGAGAAATCTATTCCAGAGATAAATCCCTTAGCTTCTTGATACTCTGATGGGTCATTGCTCTGAGTAAGAAAATCCTTACATCAGGAAATTTATGCCTTGGTTCAAATTCTTGGAGTTTCTGATTTTTACATAAAGTCCTAACCATGCCAGGGGGAACCCTTACATACAGTTCGTCCATGTGTCTGTGCTTCATTCAATTCTCTCCCATGGTGGGACACAGAATAAATCTAGTAAGTTTGATAGTTTAATAATGGTTACCATTGTAGATGGCTTACTGTGTGCCTGGTCCTTGGAACTTGGAGTCCATAATCTCATCTGATACTCAGGTAAACCCTGAGAAATGGTGGCTGTTATTATCCCCACTTATAGGTGTGGAAGCTAAAGGTTACAGAGGAGAAGTAACTAACCTGCCCTAGATCTCATAGCCAGCAGAAGCTGGGCCAGGTTCAAACATTGGATCCAGTGCTACTAACCACCCTACTGCATTGCCTCTCATTCTGTGTATCAGGATTACCTCATCTGTTCATCCAGAATACAGCGGTGCTTGCACGGTGGCCCCTGTGCTGGCCACATGGGTGGGCTTTCCCCCTTTATTCGCCCTCACTCTATTTGACCAGTTGGAAGGCTAACACTGCATTTCCTAGACTTCTGGATGTGAATGAGGTTGTGCCAATGAGATGCAAGGTTAGGAAATGTTATAGGTTAAATTGTGTTCCCCCGAAAAGATATGTTGAAGTCCTAACCTCCGGTGCCTGTGAATATGACCTTATTTGGAAACTGAGTCTTTGCAGACATAATCAAGTTAAGATGAGGTCATTAGGGTGTGTCGCTATCCAATATGACTGGTGTCCTTGTAAGAAGAAGAAAATGCCATGTGAAGACAGAGACACACGGAGAACTCCATGCGACGACAGAGGCGGAGATGGGAGTGATGCAGCTTTAAGCCAAGGAACACGGCCACCACCAGGGGCTAGGAAGAGGCAAGGAAGGATTCTACCTAGAGCTTTAGAGGGAGCATGGCCCCGCCCACACCTTGATCTCAGATGTCTAGCCTCCAGAGCTATGAGAGAATAAATTTCTGGTTTTAGGCCACCCAGTTCGTGATACTCTGTTACCAGCCCGAGCTGACTAACACCGGAAGGCAGAGCAAGGCAGAGGCTGCTGGCAGGCAAGCTGGAGGCCGGGGGCATGAGCAGTTTCAGGGGCCAACTCTCCGCCCACTGCCATCACAGCTTGTGGCCAGAGACAGTCACAGCAGGTCCTGGCTCTGGATCTTGGCTTTGAGGCTGGACCTTGAAGGCTTTGCTGCAGTGGTGGTCCCTGGCTGCACTTCTCCAGCCCTTCCAACAACTTTTGTAAGTGCTCAATTCCCTGGATTAAATCCTTTTCTGCTCTATTTCCTGTACTGAACTCTGATTGACACACATTCCTAATGCTGCTAAATATTGGATAGACTTAAAAGTGGAGAAGATTCCCGTGTGGAAATCAGGGCAAGCTATACTAGAAACGCAGCTGCAGGGGGGGTGGGCTTCAAGCCTGCCTTGGTCCGCAGGTCTCTCTCTAATCTCCAGGTGACGCACTTTTCCGTTTTCCAACAGCCTGAATTCCTTTCGCAGAGCTGACATCCTCAGTGGGTTTCACCTCCCTTGGGTTGGCAACCTTTGCTGGATTGTTCTATTGTCAACTTGTTTACACTGGGAACTCTGTTTTCCAAAATTGCCTTCCTGGTGTGGTTCTGAGTTTGATTTGGCCACAGCTGAAGTTCTGCAAGACCCAAGAAGCAGAATTGCTGCAGCAACCCTGAAGGTTGTTATTGGTGGGAGGCACTGAAAGAGAGTTTGTCACACCCTCCTTGCTCTGTTTCCCCTTCTGACTGCCAGGTGCCTGACCAGTAATGGCCCAGGGTCACTGTTGGATGCTTTACTGTCACCTCCCAGAGACAGTAGCCACTGCTCTTTGGTTAGCACTTAGGATGGCTAATCCCTTCTTTGAATATCCTGTTTCTCCTTGTCCCAGAGCTAGGGGCACCGTCTGCTCAGAGTTCCTGCATTTTCTCCTTTTTTCAGGCTTTTTCTTTTCTTTTTTGGAATCAGGATGCAATAGGGTAGATTTCCTTCCAAGCCTCCATCTCTCTCCTGTTTGATTCACATGATTTAGGTAGTTTTCTTTGATGCTTGTCCTATTTTGAGGTTGGGTGATGGGGGAGGGAAGGACAAGGAAGGATTTAAGGGTCATTGCTTGTAGCAGGATCCAGTGGGGACTGTTATGGGGCTAACCGATGCGTGTACATCTCAAAATGTCAGAAACCACAGGCAGATTGGAGGGTTGAGAAAACTCTCAGTGAGAACCATCAAGCTGCTCATTCTGTCTGTCTTGATAAATGCCCTTTTTATTAGGGGATGAGGGTGTTATGGTGATGGGAGAGGGCTGAATGGGGAAGGGTTCGGTGTTTTGGTTTTATGTGATTATTTATAGGCAGGGACATAACTTGTATGAACCACTGTAAAAGTTTTCTTCTCTGAGCTGTACTGAAGTCATGTCCTCCTAACACCGTGGACACCATAAGGGAGGAGAATGCCCTTTTCTATGATTCCCAGACCAGATCAGTTCCTACCTTCTTGGCATTGCCCAAAGACCAACAAGGAACCCACAGCTACTAAAGAGGGCAGGGAACAGCCAGGGCAGGTGACCCAGTGGCTGGGAATGGACGTATTTTATTGGTCATCTTTCCATCCATTTCTTTGGGCTCTAGAATTTGCACATGTTGGAGTGAAGTGTGTGGATGCAGTTCTGAACTCGTCATAACGTTCTGATGGGTACAGACTGCTTTCACTTGCAAAAAAGACACAGAGCCTGGCTGGAAAAAAATCACGTGTCAGACTTGAGTCATCTGTCCTTAAGGAAATTCTTGGACTGTGGAAATCCTTTTCTGATATTCTGGCCGACCCCACATTTACTCACATATGGGAGAGCCTGGGGAGATCCTCTCAATAGCTATCATAACACTGCTGTCTCCACCTGAAATCTCGGGACCACCCAGACCTTCTCACCTTTGGCTTCCATGGCTCAGGGAAGCAATCATATTGCCACAAGCTCCGGGAAGACTCAGGCTTGCTTCATGCACACTGCTCTTGACTGCTGGCATTAGCCTTGCAGACAGAGGCCCTAATTATACCAGTCACTCTGCCCGATAGACCTGGAGTATCCCCGTGATTAATGGGAGAGATTCACTCAAAACACAAGATATCTCATTTCCTAGTGGGTGTACAAGCAAAGTACTGCGGAAATGTAGCCTCCACTACTCCAGCTGAAATGTCTCAGCAGGTTTCCTTCTATTCCCAAGCAACTGGAAACAGCAGGAGTGTCTCCTTAGAATCCAAAATCATATTCAGGAAGAGGTGGGGGAGGTAGTCATTAGAGGTCCCAGGTGGTTTTTTAACAAAAGTCACTTTATATAAGTTCACTATAGAAAAGTTGGAAATTATAGAAAAATATGTAAAAGAAACCAAAAGTCACGCACAATCCCACCAGCCACAGATAACTCTGGTTGGCATTTTTGGGTATCTATTTCCATCTGTTTTGATGCATACATAGAGTAGTAGCTCACACAAAATACTCTGTTTTTTAATTTTTTTTCTTTTACTTTAGCATACTATCCAAATTATTAAATACTGCCAGTCAACACATATAGAGCATTAGCTGTGCACTGGGACCAATTTTCCACACTCCGTACTCTACTGATAATACCTCATTTAATCCTCTCAGGTACTAGAAAGAAAGCTACTTTTATGAAAGCTACTTTTATCTCCACCACTCTACAGATGAGGAAATTGAGGTGAGGAGGTGTTAAAACAACTTGCCCAAGGTCATTAGTTAATACACAGTAGAGTTAGGATTCAAACCCTGGCAGCCTGGCCACAGACCTGTGCTCTTAGCTGCCACTGTGCCGTGCTCTGGTTTCCAGTGCTGGCTCCCCAACAAATGAGCTGTTGACCTTGGTAGGTCTCTGGTCCTTCTTGTCACAGCTTGTGTAGGCCTGGCACCAAGGCATGCTGTGCAAACGTTTTCTGAGCACCTACTGTGTGTAAGGTGCTGTGGCTGCAAATTTAACAAACACAGGGTCCTGTTCTCAAGAGTGTCAAAAGGTCATAAGGAGACAAACACCGTTTCCTTAAAGCATGGCACAGCCAGGGAATTCATGGAAAGACCTCCAGGGGGTGTCCTTCAGGCAACAGCGAGAGCAGGACCTGCAGTTTGCGGTGACCCTGAAAGTGGCCAGCAGCCCAGCTTTCGGCACCTGAAAGAGGGGGATTGCTCTAAACAGTTGTGGATCCTCGTAGGGTTGACCTGGCCAGGACCGGGGCAGTAATGCTGCTTGGAATCAGGTGGTGAAAGAGCCGTGTGTCCAGGAAGTGCATTTGTTGCCATGGTGCCCAGATAGCAGGAGGGACCAGAGAGAGAGGAGCCTCTGTGCCGTCTGCCCTGTCCCCAGGAAGGTATTTATGGGGGGAGGATGAGCCCAGGAAAGAATTAGGGACCAATTCCAGCCCCAGGAGGACAAGAGGAGGACGACGTTCCTGGCCACGGCCTGGTCTCCTACAGGCTAGACTCTTGGAAGCCTGAGCTTTGAGTGACAAGGATGCTCAGGGCAGCCGACGCCACACTGCCAGCCTTGGCCAGGACCACTCGTCCTCAGAGCTTGCAGCCAAGTGACAAGCTGGGCTGCCAGTCCTGTGTTCTCCCTCTTTCATCTGTCCTACTGTGTGGATGAGAGGAAATGGGAGATGCTTTGAATAGTGAAAGCAGCAGGCCAGGGTAAGGCGTCTATAGGTATGCTTATGCCTGCAGAAAACTAGGTCCTTGTCATTAACCCATGTCTCATGAAAATTGAACCTGTCCCCCTCCAGGCTGGTGACTGGGCTGTGCCCCTCTTGTCAAAGAAGTGTCAGTGTCTGGGAAGCATGGACAGGCCGTATTTTCCTGCTAGAGAGTCCTGACTGCAGCCCCCAGGCATGTCCTCCGGGCAGGCACTGAGTCGAGACTTTTCTGTGCACTATCGCACAGAAACCACACAGCATGAGGCAGGTTCTAGGATTTCTCTTGTGTGGACAAGGAAATGAGCCTTGGGGAAGCCAGTGCCACACCGGGGCCACATTGGGGCGATGCTGCTACTGAGTGACAGAGTTTGGATTCAAACCCAGGGGCATCTAATCACAAACTGCTCGCTTGGTCTTGTGTGACTGCATCCATTTGTGTGACACTTGAAGCTCACTTTGGCCTAGAAATAAACTAACAATTTAAATCCTTTGGGCTCATTTGGTGTCAGTTTATTTAGGCAAAGTGTTACTGGGTCAGGGAACCAGAGAAGTGGCGGGTAGGTTCTGTCTTTATCCGTCTCAGAGCCCAGGTGTCCAGGTTCCAGTCCACACTCCAACCCCACCGAGGACTCCAAGGAGAGCTGGGAGGGGCGGCACGGTTGCCTGCTCACTCCTGTATCCACAGCAACTAGACCAGCATCTGCCCCACACCCAGGGCTCCATCCACACGCTGGATGAAGAGGGGGTGAGGCTCAGGACACCGAGGCTGAAGGCAGACTCCTATCCATCAGGGAAGCTCTTTCTCACCTGTCTCAGCCAGCCTCCTTACCTCCCCACACACCCCCTGTTCTGGCGGAGGTCATCTGCACCCCACCCCGTCCCACCTCTCACTTTTGCTTATGACAAAAGTATGCCCTCCTACCAGGAGTACACCACTCCCGTCTCCAAGGCCCAGATCCACATTCCTCCCTCCTGCACAGAACTCCCCACTAGCCAGTGGCTTCCTCCCCGTCTCAACTCCTGGCACATCTGTCTGAGCTATGAAAGCCTGGGGGCCCCTCCAGAAGGTCCCCCATCCTGCTCTCCTTCCCCTCTGTCTCCCACTTGCCATTTCATCCTCACCATTTGTGTGTGTGCTGGAGTGGGGGGATGCAGTAAGGAACTGTTGCATCACAGCTGTTGTATTGTTACAGGAGGTAGGAAATTATAAAGACATTACGTTTCTAGAATGATGCTTGCAGAATAATGTTTGTAGAATAATATTAGCACTAAGCATATTTCAGTCCCAGCTTCTTCTTTTGTTTTTAAGACACTGAAATTCCAAGTCTAATTTTTCCGTGCCCATTAAAAAATTGAACCTTCCTGTGGGCTTTTACCACCACCATCCCCCACTTTCATCAGGAGCTCACATGAGCCGTGTACTCACACTCCCACCACACAGGTAGCAGTCCAAACACACAGCAGGCCCTGATTCTGGACAAAGAGACCTCTGCCAAGGCTGGGGGAAGAAAATCGAATCCCATTCATTCATACTTTCATGTTTGCTGAGTATCCCCTATGTTCCAGGCACTGCCTTGGGGACACAGTAGTGACTAACATTCCAGTGCAGGGAGCCAGGAGTAGGCAGATAGCACTTTCTAGGGAGGGAAGGAGGTGCTATGGAGAAAGTAAAGCAGAAAACTGAACGAGTGGTGGGAGCCCAGCGTGGGCTCCAGGCAGAGGGATCAGCAAGCAAGAGCAAAGGCCCTGGGGTGGGAGCGCGCATGGCAAGCCAGGCCCGCAGGAAGGCAGAGGAGTGGACCATGGCAGTGGACCAGGGAAAGAGTCAGGTGCCGAGGTCGGGGCAGGGGTTAGATCGTAGGACCTTGCAGATGGCTTCACATGGCTTTGTGCTGTGCCCAGGTCAGCTGGAGAACCTTTGGAGGATCTTGACTTGTTTTTTTACTTCTGTGTTAAAGAATCACTCTGGCTGCTGAGTGGTGAACAGACTTGGGGGCTGGGGCAAACGTGGGTGCAGGAAAACCAGTTTGGAGGCTGATGGTGGTCTAGGGGCTGGATTCTAGGTACACTTTCAAAGACAAGCTGATGGGGTCTCCTGATGTCTTGGATGTGAGTGTTAGAGGAAAAAGAAGTTTGCTGAAGTTGACTTTATATGGAAACCATTTTCAAAGTGCTCGTGTGCATATTATTAGGGTCTTTGATGACCCCTGGAAGGTGGGCAGGACTTCTCTTTACAGATGGAGAGTCTGAGGGCCAGAGACAGAAGGGGCTTGTCCCATGTCACAGGTGTTGTTTCTTAGACCCAGGCCATTGGCTGCTCCTGAGGCATTTAATCTCGTTTCGTGCTTTATGTTCTGAGAGAGCCTGAGCAGGAGGGCTGTGCAGGCCGGGAGAGGGTGAGCTGGGCTCCAAGAGGGGGTCTGCACAGAGGCCAGTGTGAAAGGAGTTGAGGCACCACAGGCGGGGCCTGGGGTTATGGTCGGAGGCTGTCTCTGCACCCTCCACCCTGCAGAGCAAACGTCCTTCACCCTCAGTAGAAAGACTGGGAAGGTGCCACCCTTGGCTCTGCTGGCTCCCCTCTGGCACTAGACTGCAGAGTCGATTCTACTTATTACCACCCTGAGCTTCCACTCCAGCACCTTCCATGGTGGTCACAGCATGATTTGTTGGTGACACAGAGGTCCCACTGGCCTCAGAACAGTTGGGGAAACCCAGACCCTTTGCAGTAATTCAGGGAGGAAATGGGATAAATGGGAGGGTGACCCTGCGCTGCCAAAAGGCTCAAGACATCTTGTCACCCGGTTCCTCAGTGGGGTCCCAGCTGGAACAGAATCTAGCCCTTGCGGTTCAAGAGACTTCAATGCTGGGACTGTTATTACAGAGTTTGGGCAGGTTAAGGAAACCCAGAGACTAGCCGCAATGGGGGCTGTTGTTACCACCGGACCTAAAAAGGAGGAGGAAAGGTACTCCTGGAGGCCCGAGGGCTGGAGCATGAAGGAAGGACTGCCCCGAGGGAGCAGTGGTCATGGGGCCACGGTCAGGGCCAGAGCAGGGCCAACAGGGCAGAACCTCCCCGGCTCTCCTCCCCGAGGAAGGTCTCGCATTGGCCAACCCCGCCAGAATCCAGAAGGCGAGGGAACCCCTGGTGCTGCCGTCCTCAGGATCAGCCTTGGGGTACACAGGGCAGGGCCAAGAACAGAAGAAGGGAGAGGCAGAGGGAGAATAACAAACACACCAGAGATGCCTCAAACCTGGGGGAAATGTGTGCTTAAACACAGCGTTGATCGTTCATTACTGCTTTCCCCTGAACCTGTGCTTAAGTTACCACTGGAGAAAATCAAGTTCTCGGGAAAGAATATTCTGGTAGGAATAGTGATTAGGTACTAAAATCCAGAGACTGAAATTTTGACTCCTGGGGACTTTCCAAAACAGACTTAAAAAATCACTGGCTTCAGATGTCAGAGAGCTTTCAGAAGGCAGAGGAATAGACCTAAGCCCCAGGAAGTCATTTCTAGCTCTAGTGTTAACGTATGTGATCCAGTATTTTCCAAAGTGGCCTATATAATTTTGATATAATGGAAACATAAGTCATTTTCCAGGCAGAGTCTATACTAGCAGATAGGCTACTACTATGTAACCCTTTTCAGGGCAGACACATCTGGATAATTGGGATGGTGTAGATGGGTCTTAAAGTCCTCATAAATTCTAGATAATTAGGATGCTTTGGAACCAAAAGGAATTTGTTGTAAACTGGGACTAAACATGTTGCCTTCTTAGTGTGAAAATTTTTTTTAATTAAGACTTTTTTTTATTCCTCTTTTTCCTCAACTAAAATCTAGGTTTCCACAGGCGACCAGCTGACCTTTTGATTTGAGCAGAATTTGCTACTGCTTATAAAGTCAAAGATCAATGCTTATCAAAAATCGTCAGCCTGGAAATCTCTTTAATTTCCTGAGCTGTGTAGGTGGCTTTTCTGATAACATGCACTCATTCTGATGCTACATTTTGGAGGCGGTCTGCATCTGAAAAGCGCACTACAATCTGCTTCCCCCCCAACACCCAGGCACATTGGTCGGCAATTCCCATCAGTCCTTTCTAGCTGCTCCATGGGGCCAAGGCTGGGTCACAAAGCTCTGAATTCACTCCATCTATCCAGAGAGAGGGAGATGGGAGCGCAGACCTGCAGGAGGGCCTCCACACTTCACTGAGGTGCACCCCTTTAGGTCCCTGTCTCCTTCGCCTTCTCTCGGTGGCTGCTTCATGGTGTTTCTGTCCTTTTTTGCCCTTTTTTTCCCCTTTCTCCTCTGGTAGGGATTTTTGGGAAAGGATCTTAAATTGTAAGGGTTTGCACTCCCACTCCTTTAAATCATCTCTAGATCACTTATAATACCTAATACAATGTAAATGCTATGTAAACAGTTATAACTACAATGTAAATGCTATGTAAATCGTTGCCAGTGCACATCAAATGCAAGTTATGCTCTTTGGAACTTTCTGGAATCTTTTAAAAAATATATTTTCTAGGGGACTTCCCTGGTGGTCCAGTGGTTGGGACTCCCCTCTTCCGCTGCAGGGGGCAAGGGTTCAATCCCCGGTCAGGGAATTAGGATCCTGCATGCCGTGCAGTGTGGCCAAAAATTTTTAGATAAAATAAAATAAAATAAATCTGCTACCCCTGGTTGGTTGAATCTGCAGATGTGGAAGGCGGACTGTAATTCTTCTGAAAGAAAGAAGGCAACCTTCACTGACAGTGCATACATTCCTCCAGCTGATAGGGGCACTGCATTCGATTACTGTCAGTACCCTAGAAAGTTAAAAGGATAAATTTGTATTTCTAGATATAATTAAACAGTTGTGATTTCCACTTTATTATCTTTCTTTTCTTTTATCATGCCATTTCTTTAGTTCAATATAGCAAGAAAAAAGATGAAAATGGAACTCCAAGCCTATGTAAAAGCTTGTGCTGATGAATTAAACCAAAGCACCTCATTCATTCGTTCATCCAATCATTCATTCAATGTTATTAACAAGGAATACTTTTTGAGTATTTACTCTGTGCCAAACTTTATGCTAAGAACTTTAGATGATTACCTCATTCAATCTATATAATTACTCTATGGGATAACTGCTAATATTATCACTATTTCATAAGTAAGAAATTTTCAAGAAATATGCCAGGTCCTATGCTAAATGGGGAGGAACAGAAAAACTAACATATTTTCTTGGCATCAAGGATTTAGGACCATGGAGGCAGAGACAAATGCATAAACAAAAACATAAAATAAAACATTATAGGAGCCACCATGACCAGCTGTTAGGGTCCAGCTGGGCACACAGGAGGGAATGGTCCCTTCTCCTTAGTGTTATTCAGCTGGCTGTAAGTCCTGAGGCTTTCCAATGGGTTGGGAAAAAATGGGCCTAGCACCAGCATCTCAACACACTTGTTTTTCAGCCAAAGCTCTTGGCCACTCCCCCTTTTCCCAATCACCTCTGCTTGCAGGTTCCCCCTCCACCCTGTTGACTGTGTTATCCCCCAGACCCTTGGGTATGCTCACCCCCAGCCCTAGAAAAGAAAAGCCCAATACTTTCTGTGATAACCAGGTTGTGATGTAAAAAGTATACTCTGTTAACTGTAGGTACCCTAAGCCCTCTTAGGAAAGCCAGCCTGGGAAGATACCATGATCAACTTTTGAGGGCAGAGCAGGGAGGTTACAAGGTGAAAAGTCAAAAGTAATGCTTAAAGATGAGAGAGTAAGAGGAATTTGCTGTGCTCCTGAGAGGAAGAAGGAAAAAGAAATGAGGCAGAGAGAAGCCAGAGCTACCCAGAGGGTGGGTCCCTAGGGGTAAAAGTAGCAGAAACAGGTGGTCCATGCTGGTGGCCCAAGGAAACTTCTAAGAATGAGGACGCCTAGTGGCCAGTTGTAGTTGTAATCCCTTTCTTCCCATCCCCACTGCAACACACACACACACACACACACACACACACACACACACACACACACACACAAGGTAGAGAGGTCTACCACATTCAGGAATACCTTGACACCTTTTGGAGGAAAACAAAGGGCTGAGTCTTGTGTGAGGGTGAATGCACTGTGGCATACAGACAGGGAGCTAGGTGCAGGGGCAGATCCAAAGTTCATGGAATCTGAAGCTCATACAGTTTGGTGAGATGCCCTTAAAGAAAAATAATATAAAAATATCAACCTTTTGCAAATTTTACCAAAACATATGACCACGTGAACACTTTGCTAGGGCCTCCCACAAGGGAACAGCCCTGGAATTTAAGCTTCATTAGCTTTCTTATAAATCTTTCACTGGGAAGACGTGACCACAGGAGAGCCAGACCCCATTTGAAAATCCTCAGAAATTTTTGAGGGGGCTTTGGGCTCCATAGTCCACACAATGGGGGAGTTTGAGTCAAGCTGATCTAGATCTCAGGGGTTGGCTGGATATGACTGACAGCTGGGTTATAATCACTTTCCTAGTCTCCAGAACAAACTACAATCTCAGAGGAGGAGAGACCACGGTGAAGGAGGGACTAAAGGCAGCTGCGTCGGAACCTGGAAGGGTAAGTCTGAGAGCTTGCGTTTCTGGAGGGGATGGGAGGGAGGATGACCACAGGCCTGCAGAGTGAGGTGAGCCGGCTCTTTAAAAGCTCTTCAAGTCTTATTAGAAAATTGCAATGGAGAGATCCCCTGCCCTCTCCTCCATCCCAGGGTACACAGTAAGGTCTGTCCTCCACTCTGATTACCCTCATTTTGGCGCTCAGAAAGAAGCTAATCAGAAGACACACATTGTACAAGCTACTTCAAGTGCAATTTAGAATTCAGCGTGACGAAGGGAGTCATCGGGTGTGTGATTATAAAGAAACATTCCAACAGAATTAAGGCATGAAGGTGCAGGGGTGGGCGGGTGGACAGGGATGGTCAGAAGAAACAGGGCACAGCTCACCACCACTCTCAATAGTTCCCAGCTCTGCACACCAACCAATGAGGAAACACAGCTTCCCTGTGTTCCTGCATATCCAGTAGCATCGCCAATAATCCTCACAACCCTCTCAGTGGCGTGTATTAGTTTTCTCTTGCTGCTGTAACAAATTACCATAAATTTAATGTCTTAAAATAATACATTTATTTTCTTATAGTTCCATAGGTCAGAAGCCTGAGATGAGTCTCACTGGGCTTAAATCAAGGATTGATGTCAGCGGAGCTGCATTCCTTGCTGGAGGCTCTGGGGAGAAATCATTCTCTTTTCCAGCTTCTAGAAGCTGTCTACACTCCTTGGTCCCCTTCCATCTTCAAAGCCAGCAAGTCTTTCTCACATCTCATTACTGTGACATTGACTCTCCTGCCTCCCTCTTTCAGATGTAAGGATCCTTGTGATTACATTGGCCTCACCCAGATAATCCAAAATAATCTCTTTATTTTAAAGTCCAGGTGATTAGCAACCTTACTTCTCTTTTCCCAAATAATGTAACATATTCACAGGTTCCAGGGATTAGGGAATTAGTATGTGGACATCTTTGGGGCCATTATTCTTCTTATCACAATAGGAAATATTATTATCTCCTATTTTCCAGGTGAGAAAAATGAGGCACAGAGAGGTCCTGTGGCTTGCTCAACATCACAGAGCCGGTGAGCAGTAAAGTTGGGATTCACCCAGGCCCATCTGATGCCAGACCCTGTATTCTTAACCTTTAAACTGTACTCCTTTCATATAATCATTGTTCTTTTGTTCAATACTTTATTGAATTTTATTTGACACTTCCATTGATAGAAGCATTTGAGTAAGGCAAAGGCTCTGGGGGCAGGAACTGCTGGTGGTATGGACATGCAGGTGTGGGAGAGGCATACTGTATACCCCATAACAGTGCCAAGTGGGGGACCATCTGCCTGTGTTAGGTCACAAGAGACCGGGGTTCACATCTCAGCTCTGTCACTTGTATCTATGTGCCTTCCAGCCAATTGCTGGATCTCCTGAGTTTCCTCTGCAAATGATAATAACAGAACAGAACCCACCTTACAGGCTTGTTATAGTAACTAGAACAGCATGTATGAAGCTTCCAGCTGTGCCTAGAGCACAGGTGGTGTTCCAGGAATGCTGCTGTTACTACCTCTCTCTCCTTGGCCCCTCTCCCCAAGGAACCTTAACTTCTCGCAGGTAGGTACTAACAGAGGAAATGGTGGCTGAGAGTTCTGGATTCTGAGGAAGCAGATCTGGGGAAGCTGAATCAGAACAGGTAGGAGGAGGACAAGGAGCTCTGCTTTTATCTGTCTTAGGTAGAGTCCACATTAGAACTAATTAGAGAAAAGGGGCTCTGTGGCTAAAACACATTTTAAAAACACTGATGTCTCCCTCCCTCCCTTCCTTCCTTCTTTGTGTTTTCAGAAAAGTTTGGAAGAAGGAGAGGAGAAATAAAATGTCCATTAGATCTAGAGTTCTTGGTTGCAAGCAACAGAATCTGACTCTGACTAACTTAGATGAAAGTTGGAATTTAGTGGAAGGGCATGGGGTGACACCAAATTGAAGACAAAGTTGAACATCTGGGTCTCGGGAAGACAGGAGCATGTAGACAGCAGGAAGGAATAGATAGCCTCTTCAGGGCAGCAGTGCCCTGAGTGGAGCCCTTCCCGCTGGCCCCCTGGGCTTGGCACTGGGTCCACTATCCATCTTCCTGGGAAGCAGAGTTACTGGACTAGCCTGGGACGCTTGCTGGCCCCATGTCTCAGTAGGCAGGGAACCTTGACTGACTGTCCCACCAGAGCATCTCCAGAGGGCAAGATGGGGTTCCCCAAGAAGATACCAGCAAGCAAACAACTGTCACCTTTGACAAAGGTCACCTTTGCAAAGCAACCATCGGTCACCTTTGCTATGTTTGAAAATGTATCTTTCACCCCTGACCTGCCTCCAGGACTCTCTTTCATTTCCTCATTCTTTCTATTTAAACTGCAAAATGTCATTTTTGTAGGTACTGCCACCCTCCCCCCCGCCAAAAAAAAAAAAAAAAAAAACAGGAAAAAGAAAAGCTTCGTGCTTCTTGGACTTGGGGAGAAATACTTTGTTTTACCGTCAGTTGACTCAGGGTCAACTGAGTTTGGTTAATACGGGACTCTGAGCATAGTGGCCTTTTGCTGTGTCAGCATCAGTCGAAAAAGGACCACTATGTCACAAAAAACTCACCTGTTAAATCCTCATATTTTACAGTTGAGACACAGGTCGGAGATGCTCAGTGACCTGCTCAAGGTCACAAGGCAGTTTAGAGGCAGGATCTCTGCTGGTTCCTTCCATTAAACAACCTAGGCCTTTGGAGTGGCAGTGCCTCATCAAGAGGGAGCTTCCTCTTATCTGTCAGGCACAACGTTGCCCCATCATGGATGACGATGTGAGTGGCGCCTCCTGGCATTTGCGGTATGATATGGCGCTGAAACCCAGCACCCAAGGATGGGCTCCTGGGCGATGGAGCACCGCTGGCTGTGTTTGAGGTGTCCAGAGTCAGATGCAGCTCCTTTGTCAGTCCGTGCCCCTGAGGGCTTAAAAAAGGAAAGAAAGAAAAAGAAAAGAGAAACGCTTCCAATCTCTGATTTTACGGAACAAGGCAAATTTCTCGTTTTGACAGAATCAAAACCCAAATCCGCCTTACCAAGAGACCAGAGGAAAAAACAAAGTTCAATAGATTTTTTTTCTTAAACTGTTGGATCCCATTTGAAAGGAAATGGGTTTCGTTCTTTAAAAGAGAGAGACAAGAGAAATGAGAGTCTCTCCAGGATGGAGAATTCAAAAGTATGGTGTCCCTACGTGCCCGGAAACCAAGGGAGGGTCAGCAGTTTCAGGGTGTGGTTGACAGGTGATTTGACCAGGGGGTGTAGAACTGGAAGAGGGTAAGGTTTCTAGAAGAACTGGGGCGTCTCTTACTGTCCAGTGACTTCCAAATGGCATCCTTCAGTTTCAAGGAGGGCAGGGCAGGGTGAGCTACTCAAATCAAAGTTGGCACTACAGTGAGCCTCCAAGCCCCACCTCCAAATGCTGGGCCTAATTGTCTTGCTCTAAAGTAGATGGAATCTAAACCCAAACACCCCATTCTACCTTTATTGCATTTCTAGGCTGTCATTGCCCCCAGACTTTTCTTCCTGATGGGCCACTTGAGTGAAAAACAAAACAAAATAACCCAAGACCTTGCAGCAAAATGAAGCAAAACCTATCCTGTATTTCACCAGGAATAAAGTATTCTGTTGTTGATTTTTTAATGCAGACACTTTGCCTTAGTATGATTTATACCTCATTTTATCTTTCCGATACATTTAGCCATCAGTGGGTGGGAAGTTTTCAGAGCCCTGCTCAAATGTCATCTTATCCAAGAGATTGGCCATCCTATCCCCAAGAGAATATTCCTTAGTACCTAGAAAAGCCCTGTCATATATTAGGTGTCCAGTAAATATTTGTTGAATGAATGAATGACAAATTCTTTCACTCAGATGCGCCCAGACCCGGTTGTGCTGATGCCCAAAATATTCATCGACTACCCTCCGAGGTAGATAAAGTGGGCACAGTATGGGAGGGATAAAGGGAATAGTACCCCAGGCTGCTGCCCTGGAGGACTTGAATGTGTAATTTGGGAGGAAAAAAAAAATGTACGTGTTATAGAAGTTAGTGAACTCGTAACAGAAACAGAGCAACAAGGAGGCAAATGGGGCCGTCCATCTGCAAGTGATTTCATTCATCCATCGAATGTCCTGAGTGCTGACTGAGGCTGGCTGCTCAGCTGAGTGCTGTGGCATGATGAATCCTGAGGTCCACGCTGCCCTCCCCGAGCCTTGAGTCTGGTGGGGTGAAGGGAGAGTGAGAAGAACGCCCAGAGACAGGGAAAATTTAGGTCTCAGGCTTTATAAGAAACTTATTTAATATTCTTTAATTACCTTAAAATCAATGTAGAAATTTGACTAAGAATTGAGGATTGAAAAATCTATTTTAAGTTCACGTAATTGATTTTGTGGGATCAACTTTTAGAGCTGGGCAGAGCTTGGAGATGCTCTAGCCCACCCCACCCCCTCATTTATTATCAAATGTGGAAAGCGAGGTTCAGATCAGCCAATGAATAGTTTTCCATATAAGAAAGAGGGTCCACATCCCTAGGGTGACAAAATCACAATCTCTATATGGTCATATATAGTGGAGAAAGCATGCAATATGATAGCGACTTTGTGGTCGTGGAATTTTACTTTTTAAATTTTATACATCATTAAAGCAGGATATGAGATTTGTGTGTTTATCAAAATGAGAGTGTATGCCTGAGCCAGTCCTCTGCCAAAGTAACATTGTTGTGAAAGATAATGAAAGAGAGAGAAGCTGCCCAGATCAGAGGAAGCCATGGAGACCTAGTGACTGTATGTGCCATGATAAATGACTCATGGTTATGTAAGATGTTAACAACAGAGGGACCTAGGGGAAGAGCACACAGAGTTTTCTGTACCATCTTTGCAAATCTTCACAATTATTTGAAAATAAAAAGCAATTTTTAAGAAGGAGAGCATGGTGTGGTAGATTGTATTTTCTAAAAGTGGATGCCACACGGTCTTCCAAAGTTTGCCACCTCCACGTCAAGAGGTAGAATCTATGTTCTCTCCTTTGAGGGGGCGCAGGCTACTTACCTTCTCTGTGCTTCTGCTGCCTCTGTAAAATGGGAAAACAGTGCTAGAATTGTTTTTACTATGAAATGGGAACACACATGTAAAGCACGTAGACAGAGCTTGGAAATGTTGGATGTCATTATTGTGGGGCACAAGTTAGGAACCCAGTTATCAGAGCTGGACTGGCAACCAAAGTAACTTAATACAGAATCCCGGGAATTCCTTAAACTCCTCCTGTTTCAGGGGAGAATCCTTGCCGAGGGTGGAGATGCCAAGTTTGCAGGTGGGCTCTGGGAGAGACAGGATGGAGAAGATAAATGCAGAGACCAGGGATGGACGATGATGTGTAGTGCATGCACTCGGGGAAGGAGGAAACTTCCATAGTCTGTGTCGATCAGGGGTGGTGTCAGGAGGGGGTTAGCTGTAGCTGTACCTTGAAGGCTGGCTCAGGTGCAAACGAGCAGAAAGGCAGGGAAGGGTAGCAGAGGTGGAACCAGGGCCTCACCAGGGGCCTGCCTGGGCACACTTTTAATGTTATTTGTTATTTGCCTTTAGCTATCCTTCTTTCTCGATTTTTACCAATGTGAAATGGTGGAAAAGAATCTGTACATTTCATCATTTTAAGGATAGTAGACTCTAGCCATGAACTCAAAGGTTCCTGCTGGCCTACAAGTACTCGTCAGCTAAGCCCTCTCCTTCCAAGGTCACATGTCCATCAAATGGCACAAATTGGAGCTTATACCCAAGACTGGCCACTTAGGACAGACACCACATCCATGTGCTGATGGTGATTGGTCCAGAGGTGGCCCTGGGACACCAGCAGGACCAATCAGTCACCTCTCCTGGGATCATAAGCTCTCTGGGAGAGAGAGGGAACCCTTGTGGTGGTTTTAAGTCATGGCCACAAATTCTGTGATACTCCTGCCTTAGAATTGTAGCCCATGACTTTCCCCTTGAATTTGGGCAGGATCATAACTGCTTTGAGCACAGAATATGATGTAAGTAACACCAGTTGACATGTGGCTTCTGTCTTGTTTGTTGAAACACTTGCTCTTACAGCCTTGAACCACCAGACAGTAGAATAGAGGAGAGGAGAGGAAGGAGGGAAGGGGAGGGGAGGGGAGGGGAGGGGAGGGAATATGAGCCCTTAGTCATTTGAGTCATCCCACCCCTTGTGCTAGACATGGAGTGAAAAAGCACTTAGATGATACCAGCTCCCAGCCATTTGAGTCTCACCAGCTGTTATGGATTGAATGTTATACCCCCAAATTCATATGTTGAAGCCCTAATCCCTAATGTGATGGTATTTGGAGATGGGGCCTTTGGGAGGTCATTAGTGTCAGATGAGGTCACGAAGGTGGTGGCCTCATGATGGGACTAGTGCCCTCACAAGAAGAGACACCAGAGAGCTGTCGCAAGCACGTGCTAAGAAAAGACCTTCTGATCACATAGAAGGCAGCTGTCTGCAAACCAGGAAGAAACCTGGACCAGAACCTGACTGTGCCAGTACCCTGATTTTGGACTTGCAGCCTCCAGACTGTAGGAAAATAAATTTCTGTTGTTTAAGTTACCCAATCTATGGTATTTTGTTATGGTAATCCAAGCACACTAAGATACCCGCTGAGACCCCAGACATAGTGGAGCAGAGAACAGCCAACCCTGCCATGCCCTGTCTGAATCCTTGGTCCATAGACTCCACAAGAATAAGAAACAGTTGTTTTATACCACTAAGCTTTGGAGTGACTTTTTAATATAGCAATATCTATTAACTGGATGATGGTTCCTATTAACTGGAACATTGTCCTTCCAGAGCCTTGAGCTGGGGACTGTGGAAGCTTTGAGTTGCCAAAGGCAATATCAGCTAACAAAGGGACAGAGAGAAGGAGCTGGCCTGAGAAATAAGCTGGCACAGAGCTGGCAATGAAGAGGAGGAAAGGTCCAGCCCTCCTTGATGATACCACTGAAACCCCTGGATCAAGCTGTGTCAATCTCCTCTTGAACTTTTCAGTTATATGAGCCAATATATATTTTTTAAAGTATTAATCCAGTTTGATTTGGTTTATATTCCCTCCAGTTATAACTGGAATAGAGATTAAAAGGATAAAAAAGGGAATTCCCTGGCAGTCCAGTGGTTAGGAATTCACACTTTCACTGCCATGGCCTGGGTTCAGTTCATTGTCAGGGAACTAAGATCCTACAACTTGCATGTGGGGCAGCCAAAAAAAAAGGAATGAAAAGGAAGACAAGAGAAATGGAGGAAGGCGGGAGGGGGTCAGGTGGGAAGGGGGACAAGACCAGACCTGTTCTGTTTTCCATTTAAATGTAAGTGGTATCTGTAGCAGACACTGTAGGTTGCCCATTTACCATCCATTCCCCACCTTCCACCTTATTAACAGAACCAGTCCAGGTTGTCCAATATTCCTTACCACTGATTGGCTCAGGAGTGGGCATGTGATGAAGTTCCTCCAATGAGATGTGAGGGGAGGTCTCTGGGAGGAGCCTTTGGGAAAGGCTTCCTTCTCTCCAGGAGGCGAGACAGGCCCTCTTGCCTTCTCACCGCAGGAGTTGGGGGGTACATCTGGAGGGGCCACAGCTACCTTGCAGAGAAGGAACCTGGGTCTTAGATGACATTGAGCTGCTGATTGTACCTTGCCTCAGGCGCACTCTCTTCTGCCTTTTGTGTGAAATAACAAATGACAATCCGGTTTGAACTGCGGTTTTCTGCTACTTGCAGCCCTGATATTGCAGAGCCTGAGGAAGGCCGACTTAACCACCATCTTATTTTACTGAGGAAGGAACCAAGGCCTAGAGGGACATCTGTGTGTCCAGGTGTCAAAACTAACTGATGGCAGTGAGAGACAAGAGCCTCACCTCCCTTCTAACCTAGGCCTCATCCCATGGTAAGACAGGTTCTAGAATCTTCCATGTTGCGTTGCCCCCCCCCCCCCACCACTCAGCCCTGAGCCTTCTGTAGTCAGCTGTGTATGCAGAAGCTCATCTGATTTGAATCCAGCAGGCTATATTCCACCTAATTAAGCAATTAAGAGCAGGAAAGCTACATCTCCAGAGCCTACCTGCTTTTCATGATGAGCCTTTATAAGCCCTGGCTGGTTGTTGTGATGGATGCCAGGGGCCGCGGAGACCTCTGGAAGCTGAGTCTTGCTGGGCTGGCCTGGGGGCTGTGGCCCTGATTTTTTATGGAATCTAAAGTCTGCCTTTGGATAATTACCTCTGTGTGATTGTGGGATTAATGTCACCTGGGCCAGAGGTCTGCTGTTTTCTGCTTAAGGGAGGAAAAACAAAACCCTTTGGAGAGGCTCAACGACTGCGAACTTGGAAATCGCCCTAAAAATTAGTGAGCCAGTGTGGTGAGGCCAGAGCACAGCCAGCAGCGTGCTGAACAAGTGTGCTCGTGGGTGAGGTAGAGAGGAGCCTCATAGAAAATGTGTTGATCTTCCTGCTTTCCTCACACACAGGCACAAGGGTGTGCAAATTCACTGAGAAGCAGGCAGCGGTGGGCTTCTGATATGACACCCTCTGTCCTGGGCGCCCGCTATCAGGAAAAATTCAAGCCAGAAAATTCAGGAAGAAGATAGCTTGGGAAAAGCCGGGTCCAAATAGAAGCCACCTTCATCTTGGACACCTCAGCCATTGCTCTCATTACTCAAGGGCCTGCCCTGCAGCTCAAATTCATAGGCAGTAATGTTTCAGCACCAAGGCAAACATCCTTCTCTCAGAAGAACCCCCTCAAAGAGACTGATGCTACAGGTAGAGGTGCCATCTGCCACATGTCTGCCACTCAGCCAGACAGAGAGCTGCTGATAAGTGGGTGGGAGGCACCCCCAGCCGATGTTCTAGAACAGCGTTTTCCCTTAAGTCCAGTGTGGGGCGAGGGGGGGTGGCGGGGGGCAGATGATGTCCTCAGGCAGGTGCTCTGTGGCTGGTCTTGGGGGTTGTGTGTCTTTGTGGCCCCGGGTCCTGTTTCCCTGAGTGGCTCTGTGGGACGAGTGGTGAGTGTTGGGGGTGGGGGAGGCAGAGTGTAAGTTGTCCTGTGCAAGCGGGTTGTGTGTGTGTGTGTGTGTGCGCGTTTGCTCGCTTACACAGGGACCTATAGGGATTTGGGTATCCCTGGATATGGGAAATGCCTGGTGCTTTGCAGGCAGAGCTCTAGACCAGGAGTGTAGTCATGTTAATAAAAATAGAATGTGAGTTAGATATTAACTTTCAATTTTCTAGTAGCTACATTAGAAAAAAAGAAAAGAAAATCTATTTCCAAAATATATTTTATTTAACCCAGCATATCCAAAATTATCATTTCAACATACATTCAATATAAAAATATATAAATGGGATATCTTATGGTCTTTTTTCTCTTATGAAGTCTTCAAAATCTGGTGTGTATTTTACACTTACAGCAATATCTCAGTTTGGACCAGCCCCACGTCAAGTGTTCAATAGTCACGTGTGGCTCATGGCTGCTGCCCTGTACAGTGTGGGTCCGGAGACTTGAATCTGAGTCCCTGCTCGGTTTCTTTCTAGCTCTGTGGCCCTGAGAAAATTATTTATGTGTTCTGAGCCGCTATGTAGCCATCTGTGTAATGCCATTGATAGTCCATCTCGTGGCAGTCGTTCAGGTAGCGTCCTATGTGTTGCTGGGTATCTAGGGTCCAAATCAGTGCTGCGGGGCTGGCTTGTACAGTGGTGTGCCAGAGCTGGACCATACATGCTCACAAGAGCCAATGGTTAAATATTCAGGAATTTTGTAAACTGATGGTAAACTACTGGTCTCTTGAAATCAGCCATGGTGGGAGAATGTTTACACCATGGAAATGAGCAAATGCTTACAAATCGGTCCCTGCCACTCCAGAGAGCTGGTTGTTAAACATTTACTTGCACGCCATGGACTTGGGTATATTTATATGTGATTGCAGGGGTGAGTGTGGTCTGGGGGCTGCTTCCTTGGCTGTTTTTTCTCGCTGAGGCCTCAGCATCTCCCTTTAGGTGCTCCTGTCTTGTGGCAGCCCCTTCCAGATTACTCTTTCCCACTATGAGAGGCAGCATTGAGGAGTGGTTAAGCCAGCAGAATCTGGAGCAGACCCTGGATCCTCCATTTACTCATTTTGTAACTGTGGACAGGTTAACTTCTCTGTGCCTTTGTTTCCCTCATCTGTAAAAATAATAGCAGCTGAGAAATAGGGTTAAATACCATCCCCGTAGGGCTTCCCTGGTGGCGCAGTGGTTGAGAGTCGGCCTGCCGATGCAGGGGACACGGGTTCGTGCCCCGGTCTGGGAGGATCCCACATGCCGCGGAGCGGCTGGGCCCGTGAGCCATGGCCGCTGAGCCTGCGTGCCTGGAGCCTGTGCTCCGCAACGGGAGAGGCCGCCGCGGCAGTGAGAGGCCCACATACTACAAAAAAAAAAAGAAAAATAAAACCATCCCCGTAAAGTGATAGAACAGTGCTTGGCATACAGTATGTGCTCATGAATGTTGCCTGTTCTATGTTGATGATTCGCAGCTGATGTCTGCAGCTCCTCCTGGCCTGCAGGCTCTAACTGTCGGTCTCTGTGGAACAGTCGTGAAGGGGCAGTGTTTATGGCAGGGACATCCAGAGGACGAGCTGGTGTGATGGTGGGGTAGGTAACACCACAGTCAGGTTGGACCTGGGGTTGTCTTTCATTCCATTTTCCTTTCATCTTCTCTTTCTCGTCCTGTCATGAGAATTGACCGCCTACTGTGTGTGAATTCTGTGGGGAGGGGATGGGCACACAAAACTGAGAAAGCTGATCCCTGCCCTCAACGAGCTTACAAAAGCTCTTTGGGGTCTTCACTAATTTTTAAGAGTATAAAGGGGTTCTGAGATGGAAAAGTTTGAGAACTGTTGGACTGCGGGTATAACGAAAAGACTACTAAATGTGGGGGCCAGAGGGGTTGGCAGGTTTGAGCTCTAGCACCTATTACTGTGTTTCTAATCCCTTGACTTCTTCTGGCCTCAGTTTCTTCCTCTGTAAAATGGGAGTGATAATGTGGATCGATATCCCAGCCACCTCCAGGGTGCTGTGAAAGTGCATTTAAAGACCCTAAGGGCCTGGAGGGGGGAGGGGTTGCTGTAGGCACAAGCTGGGCCCTTGGGGACTATGTTCTAAAGCTGACATTTTACTATCTGGGGGATCTGGCTGACCCCCCTGAAGTGAAGAGAAGCCCAGAGAGTACCCAACAGGCTATCCCAAGCCCTGTCATCTGGCTTTCTGGAATACCAAGGATTCTCTGGGGTAATTCCCACATCAATGCATGAAAAGCAAAACCGACACATTTAGGTGACTTTGGACAACATTGCTGGAAAATGCAGGCAGGGAGTTCCCTGGTGGCCTAGTGGTTAGGATTCTGGGCTTTCACTGCCTTGGCCCAGGTTTAATCCCTGTTGGGGATCTGAGATCCAGTGAGCCAAGTGGCATGGCAAAAAAAAAAAAAAAAGAGGCAGGGAAGGGATGTGGAGCTTGAAATTTCCAGATTTCTACTACCCTTCTTTGACTGGAATTGACAGCCTCAACTGTGTCACCTACCAGGACCAGTCTCAAATGGAGGGCTGTTAAGACTCCAGAATAGCCCAAAGGGGACATTGCCCCACCCTACCCTGCTCCTGACCTTCTTCCATCAACCCTGGCTTCCTCCAGGATCCAGTGCTTTTTTCCTCCCCAAAAGATGCTGTCATGATTGTTCCTACCCATAAGAACCCCTAGGTTGTCTCCCACCAGAACCCCTATCTCCTACCTCATTCCCCCAGAGACCCCAGCCCTAACCTTGGCCAATGACTAGGTGGAATGAGGAGACTCCATAAGAGCTGAAGAGCTTTTCCCAAAGAAGAGCTTCAAAGGTTCCTGGGATGTTTAAATATGTCAATATTAATAGAGATGTTTTAAGTAGAAGAAAATGCCAAAATTGCAGCTGGTCAAAATGCTAAAAAACACTCCATGTCAAGCTCAGCAACCAGCAGGGTAGAGAGGACAGGTTCTCCTTAGCATCGCTCTGGCCAATTAACTCCAGTCCCTCTATTCCCCTCACAGAGGAGGAAGCCTTCCCAGCACCTCTCCCTTGCCCCTGCCCGTTAAGGAAGACAATTAGCATCTGAGCAGAGGTCTCCAAATGACATCCTGTCAGTTTTCTGTCTAGTTCAATACTATTTCCAACAGTGACTTTCAAAACAGAAATGATTTTTTTGTCATTTACTTACAATTTTTAATTTCTTTTAATTTTTTTTTTTTTTGCGGTATGCGGGCCTCTCACTGTTGTGGCCTCTCCCATTGCGGAGCACAGGCTCCAGACGCACAGGCCCAGCGGCCATGGCCCACGGGACCAGCCGCTCCGTGGCATGTGGGACCCTCCCAGACCGGGGCACGAACCCGTGTCCCCTGCATCGGCAGGCCAACTCTCAACCACTGCGCCACCAGGGAAGCCCTACAATTTTTAATATTTTAAATCTGTTTTACATAGTTGTGTGATTATATTCTAAAAACAATTTAATAGGCTGTTTAACATTTTAATATAATAAACACTTTTTTTTGGTTTTATTAAACACTTCTTCTTCTTTTTGTTTTTTTTCTTTTCCAAAATGGAAATTTTTTTTAAGTGTACAAAAGTAATGCATCGTTTAAGAAAAAGTTTAGGGGAATTCCCTGGCTGTCCAGTGGTTAGGACTCAGCGCTTTCGCTGCTGTGGTCCAGGTTCAATCCCTGGTTGGGGAATTAAGATCCGCAAGCCGTGCCACGTGGCCAAAAAAAAGAAAAAAGAAAAAGTTTAAAATAGGAAAAATAAAAAAACCACTCATAATCCCCTCCTCCCAACTCTAACACAAGCAATACCATCATATTGGTGCTTTTTCCTTGCAGTCTCTGTCCCTATAAATACATTTTATTTGAACGTTGTGATGCTTGTCTTGGCTTGGTTCCCCAGAAAGCAGAGTCTGAGACAAAGGTTTCTGTGCAAATATTTCACTGAGGAACATGATTTCAGGGAGGAGGAATGAGAAATGGGGAGCGAAGCTGGCAAGAATGTGTTATGGAACTGGCCACAGCTGAGTGCACCTGGGTGCTGGATCCAAGATCATCTGAGGAGTCATAGGAAGACCTTGCATGGGTGGGGGGAGAAAGAGAGAAGCATTTTCCATTGGCTCCCAACCCCCGTCGGTCAAAGGCTTTCCCCATGGGGTAAGTCACCCACATTTCTGAGGTGCCCTTGCATGGGTGCTGAGTGGGTTTCCCCTAAGTCCCAGGCGATGGCATTGACAGAGAAGCCCCAGGGTGAGCAGCATAAGCAGGGGACACATAATGTCAGGTTGCAGCTGTGAGAAGCTGGCCGGAGTTGACCCAGAACTGCTCACCCCAGCGTGGGCAGGACTAAGAGACAGGCAGGGCCAAGCAGATCTGAAGAGGTGCCCAATACAGTCTTGGCGATGCCCACCTAATTTTATCCTTGCTTTCCCCACTGACCTTTATATATTTTCCATATCGATCAATAGTTCTCAAAAATTTTTAATTGAAATATAGTTGATTTACAATGTTTCAGGTGTACAACAAAGCGATTCAATTATACATATATATATATATATTCTTTTTCAGGTTATTTTCCATTACAGGTTATTACAAGATATTGAATGTAGTTCCCTATGCTATACAGTAGGTCCTTGTTGTTCATCTATTTTATATATTGTAGTGTGTATCTTTTAATCACAAATTCCCAATTTATCCATCCCCCACTTCCCCTTTGGCACCCGTAAGTTTGTTTTCTATGTCTGTGAGTCTGTTTGTTTTGTAAGTAAGTTCATTTATATTACGTTTTAGATTCTCTATATAAGTGATGTCATATAGTATTTGTCTTTCTCTGTCTGACTTACTTCACTTAGTATGATCATCTCTAGGTCCATCCATGTTGCTGCAAATGGCATTATTTCATTCTTTCTTTTATAGCTGAGCAAGTGTCCATTGTATACATGTACCACATCCTCTTTAACCATTCAACTGTTAATGGACATTTTGGTTGTTTCCATGTCTTGGCTATTATAAATAGTGCTGCTCTGAAATTGGGGTGCATTATCTTTTGGAATTAGAGTTTTCATCTTTTCTGGATATTTGTTCAGGAATAGGATTGTTGGATCATATGGTAACTTTATTTTTAGCTTTTTAAGGAACCTCCATACTGTTCTCCATAGTGGCTGCACCAATTTACATTCCCACCAACAGTGTAGGAAGATTCCTTTTTCCCCACATCCTCTCCAGCATTTATTATTTGTAGACTTTTTGATGATGGCCATTCTGACTGGTGTGAGGTGATACTTCACTGTAGTTTTGATTTGCATTTCTCTAATGATTAGTGATGTTGAGCATCTTTTCATGTGCCTTTTGGCCTTCTGTATGTCTTCTATGGAGAAATATCTGTTTAGGTCTTCTGCCCATTTTTTGATTGGGCTGTTTGGTTTTTTTGATATTGAACTATATGAGCTGTTTGTATATTTTGGAAATCAATCCCTGTTGGTCACATCGTTTGCAAATATTTTCTCCCATTCCATAGGTTATCTTCGTTCTCATAATTTTTAATGGCTGCTTTCCAAGTAGAGGGAAAAGTTTAAATTTTATATATAATCGATTTCTATATATTGTGTTATTTGCAAAACAATGACAAGCTGACCCACTGAGGTGACCTAAGAAGGGTCATTTTATACCTTTGTGGCATAGAGGGAGGTGTCATTCCTCAACCCAAGTGAGTGGAGGGAAGACATTGATCTCCTTACTAAATACTTCTGTTTCTATTTCAAATTCAAAACTTTTGGAATACATTGATGATTGGAAATCAGGAGAAAAGAACCCTACTGACTTCAGTGTTCTCAATAAAACTCTATCCCTTTTCTTCCTTCCCAGCAGTAATACTTTTAGGACTGCTAGAGAACTCTGGATAAAGACGGGTTTAGGACTCCATTTGTCTCTTGGCACTCATCCATTCGGCAAATACTTATTGAGCACTTGCCATATGTCAGGTATGGCACCAGGCACTGGGGACCCAGAGACCACGGACCATCTCTGTCCTCAGGGCATCAGGTGATACAGGCTTGTAAACAATCAAATGTTATGACAATGCTATGATAATAAGCACAAGACACCGCAGGGAAAGAATAGGTCTGACATTTCATTCATTCACTGACTGTATTTGTTATTTATTGCTGGGCAATAAACTGCCCCAATACTTAGCTACCTAAAACAATAATAACTATTATCACACAGTTTTGGTGGGTCAGGAATTTAGGAACAGTTTAGCTGAGTGGTTTTGGCTCAAGGTCTCTCATGATGTTGAAGTCAGGATGCCAGCCAGGGCTGCAGTCATCTGAAGGCTTGACCAGGACTCAGGGATCTGCATCCAATATGGTTCCCTCACATGGCTCTTAGCAAGAGGTTTTAGTTTCTTGCCATGTAAACCTGGACTGCTTGAGTGTCTGTGATGTGGCTGCCCCAGAGCAAGTGATCCTACAAAAGGAAGTTGAAGCCACAGTGTCTTTCATGAGCTAGCCTCAGAAATTGCACACCATCACTTCCACTATATTATATTGGTCCCACAGGACAACGCTATTCAGTACAGGAGGGGACTACCTAAAGAGTCAACATTAGGAAGTGGGGATTATTGGGGGCCACTACCGCGTTGGTTCATTGATTCATTCGATTCCCAGTTATTAAGCATCTGCCAGGAGTCTGGCACTACGCTCAGGACTGGGGATACCAACGTGGTTGGCAATAATTGAGTTCAGGGACCAATTCTTTGTTTCATTTTATATCTCCAGTGCCTGGAACACAAAGTCTCGGTAAGGCTTATTTGTCAAAAGGAAGCAAAATGAAGTGGTTAGGAGCTGGACTTATGGAGCCAGTATGCCTAGGTTCAAATCTGGCCTCCTCCTCCCCACACTGATGGTTTTCCAACAAATCATGTTGGTTTATGTTGCTTACAACCAAGAATGCTAATGATATGCTCATTAGTTTTCCCACCAATCTCCTTTTATATAGTTCAGACTCCACACAGGATCCCACACTACATTTAATTGTCATGTCTCCTTTAATCTGGGACAGTTTCTCAGTCTTGCCTTGTCTTTTATGACCTTGCCACTTCTGAAGAGTACTGAGTATGCATTTTGTAGAATGTCCCTCAATTTGGGTTTGTCTGAGATTTTCTCGTGATTAGATTGAGGTAATGCATTTTGGACAAAAGCACCAGAAGTGATATTATGAATCATATAAGGGATACGTGATATCAACATGTCTTATTACTGGTGCTGTTGACTTTCATCACTTGGTTAAGGTGGTAGGTATCTGCACAGTTTCTATTTTTTCCTTTGTAATTAATAATTATCTTGAGCTACTTTCAAACTCTGCAAATATCTTCTTTTTTCGTTCTTTTACCCATTGATTTGGCATCCATTGATAATGCCTTTGGACAACAATTATTCCATGTTGTTTGCCTATTCCTGATTTCCTATCTCTATCATTCATTCTACATTTATTAATCGGAATTTTACTTTAAAGAAGAATTATCCCTTCTCCTTCTTATTTACTTATTCAGGTATTTATTTATAACAGTATGGACTCATGGATTTTTTTCCCTATGGTTTATAATCCATTACTATGGTTATTTATCTCTCAAATTATCTCAGATTTGGCCATTGGGAACCCTCAAGCTGGCTCCTGTGTGTATAGGAGAAATTATTTTTAGTTTTAATTTTTTATTATAAAAGTTATATATGCCTGGGTGGAGGGTACATGAGACCTCTCTGTACTACTTTTGCAATTTCTTGTAAATATATAATTATTTCAAAAAGAAAGTTAAAAAAGTAATGTATGCTCATTATAAAAAATCAGGAAATACAGAAAAGTATAAAAATTATCTTATCTCTTAGACTTAATCACTGTCTGTATTCTGGTATGTTTCTCTCCATTCTTTCATTTTAAATGCTATCATAACACAATTGTGGCAGCTCTGAGCACTGACATTCTAGTTTTATAATGGAGAGAATGCCAGCCAGGGAGACAGGGATTACTAAAACAGTAATACCACCAGCCCAACATCCATGTGTCTGCCACATGCCCCCAGCCCTCCCGGTGCTGGACCACATCTAATCCCTCCCCCGCCAGCATATGAGGTGGGGTGCTGTGTGCAGTACCCATCAGACAGGGTACTGGAGGGTCTCAATGTATTGATTCAGGTAGAAAAGAGTATCAAGGTTAGTTAGTAGAAACAGAAGGAGTTAAAGCTAGTAAATTCTGGAGAATGTACACAGGTCAGGCTGACTTGAGAGAAGAAGAGAGAGATTAAGATGATTAGAGGGAGAGAAAAGAGGAGAAAAGCAGAAAATGTTGAATTTTTACATTCTTGCTTCCAGAAAACAGAGGGCAGCCAGGAACTCAGTGGGTGTTTAACCAAGCGGACTTAAGGTCTTGGTCAAGGATGAACTTCTCGCCTCCACTCTAGGTTGCCCTGACAACCTTCTCCTTCTGGTATTGACATAATGATGAGAAAGAAGGGAAAACAGGCAAATGAAGAAAATAGTCATGAGAGGCAGAACCAGCCGTGGTCTGGCTTGCTTCATCTTGCAGGGAGGTCTGGGGAGGAGTCCAGGAGGGGCAGAGGGCTCTTGGGCTGGTGTTTCAGACAGAGGCATGAGGACTAGAGGGAGAGATGGGGTTTCCTGTACAGGGATGGACTTGAACTCATGTGCTAGAGACACCTGAAGCTCCTCTCAGAAGTTTTAGTGAAGCCATTCAATTTAAATTAAATCTCACTGGTTGCATATCCTCCTTGCTTCCCTGGCTCTTCAGGTTAGTCAAGGTTGCTTAGAAGGAAACTCCAGAACCCAGGTTCAGGGAATGGCAGCCACGCACTCTACTGGCAGGGCTCAGAGTCACCACATTAACCTGGGGCTTAGAGCCCTTTCTCCTTTTCCATCACCCAGAAGGGTTGGGACCATCAGAGGAGAGAGAAAGAATGGAAGAGGGTATCAACAGTAGTTATTACTCTCTTCTCTTTTCAGGTAGGGAAACTGAGGCTGAGACAGTAACTCGCCTACGGTCACAAAACTGAGAAATGTCCAGGATTCAAACCCAGGTCAGATCAAGTCAAGGTTTTGCTGGGTAATTACCTCACTCTGTGATACAGAGCAGTGGTTCCCAAACTCTATCGTGTGTCAGAATCTCCTGGAGGGCTTGTTAAAACACAGAAGGCTGAGCCCCACCCCAGAGTTTCTGATTTGGTAGATCTGGGACGTGGCTTGGGAATTTGTATTTCTGACAAGTTTCCAGAAGATATTGATGCTGCTGGTCCAGGAACCACACTTTGAGAACTACTGACATAAAGCAAGCCATTTAAGCCTTGGACCTTGAGTATAGTCTTTGTAAAACAAGGAGTACCTTTTTCAGAGGTGCTTTAGCCATGGGGATACGAAGGTTGAGGGAGTTTTACTTTTAGCAAAGTAGCTCCTTGGATCTCTTTACATATTAGGGTTCCATGTGAGAGGTTATTGGAAAGGAGGTTTCTGCTATTAAACATAAAACCAAGAGTTTAAAACCAACTAGTGACCTAAAAGATGTCAAATACTGTTTGTTCCTGTTATCTCTTGCTATGGCTTAAAACAACAATTTTATTACATGATTTTGTGGGTCAGGAATCTGGGCAGATCTACCCCTATGGTGTCCACCACAGTTACTCCAGGGCTACTCAAGCTGGTGTCCGGGCTGGTCTGGAGGGTCCAAGATGGCTTCACTCACATGGCTGGAGCCTTGTCAGGGTGGTTGGAAGGCTGTTGACTGGAACCTCTACCATGGCCTCTCCAGCAGGATGGTCTCAGGGTAATTGGATTTCATGGCAGCTCAGGGTCCAGAGCAAGTGTTCCAAGAGACAGAAAGCAGAAAGCACCAGTCTTTTAAGGCCCAGGCCTGGAAACCAGCACAGCGTCACTTTGCCATCTGCCATTTGTCAGCATAATCACCAGAGGTCCCTGTCCCCAGATTCAGGGGAGGGCACATACACTGCCTTCTCAGTGGGCAGAATGTTTTGTGGCTGTCTCTTTGAACTCAAGCTTCATCCACACCTGAACCTTATGTCGATGATAAGCTTCTGATCCTCAAGCCAGATGTGGTAAAGGGATGAGACTTGGGGGTGGGGGGGGTTAGTATATTTTGCATGTGGGCTAAATGTAAATAACTTGAGCAGAGGGTGGGTTGTAATAAGACCTAGAACACCTCCATCCTGCTGGAGGAAGCCCAGTCGGCCCCATGGAGAAGCCCATATAGAGAGAAACCTGGCCCTGCACCTTTCTCCCAACAGCCCAGCTGAGCTCCCAGCCCATAGGCAGCGCTAACTTGCCAGCCATGGGAGTGAGCCAGCTGGGAAGGTTTGGTCCTTCAGCTCCAGTCAAGCTTAGCTGATGGTGCATAGATTGACATGACACTAAATAGGGCTGTGTGATGGTTCATGTTGTGTGTCAGTGCCCGGATGCCCGGATGTTTGGTCAAACATTATTCTGGATGTTTCTCTGAAGGTGTTTTTCAGATGAGAGTAACGTTTAAATCAGTGGACTTTGAATACATTAGATTGCCCTCCATAATGGGGTGGGCTTCATCCAATCAGTAGAAGGTCTGAATAGAACAAAGACTGACCTCCCCTGAGCAAGAAGGAATTCTTTTTAAGATTTATTATTTATTTATTTAATTTTTGGCTGTGTCGTGTCTTAGTTGCAGCACGCAGGATCTTCGCTGAGGCATGCAGGATCTTTTGTTGCAGCACGTGGGCTCTTCACTGTGGTGTGAGGGCTTCTCTCTAGTTGTGGCGTGAGGGTTTTTTCTCTTCTCTAGTTGTGGCGCACAGGCTCCAGGGCGCGTGGGCTCTGTAATTTGCGGCACGCGGGCTCTAGTTGAGGCGTGCGAGCTCAGTAGTTGTGGCACATAGGCTTAGTTGCCCCACGGCATGTGGGATCTTAGTTCACTGACCAGAAATTGAACCCGCATCCCCTGCCTTGTAAGGTGGATTCTTTACCACTGGACCACCAGGGAAATCCATGAGAAGGAATTCTGCAGCAGATCTTGAGGTCTTTGACTCTAACTGCAACTCTGCCATGTATGGAATACTAGTTTTTGATGAATGTTAATAAGTCCTCAGCTATTTAAAAAAATGTTTCCATGGTCAATTATGTTTGGGAAAACTATTTATCAAACAATGCTTAAAAGGTCTCTGTGTTGCAGAACTTCTAATTAGGCCGTGGATCAGTTTCTGTATAGCACATCTGGAGCCTTGGAAAGGGCTGATCTGGGGTTATTGCGAGCTTCCTGACAGTGAATCTTTATTCTGTTTTGTAAGTGGGTCACCCTGGTCGGCTTCCACTCTTTTAGAGGGTCTCATTTATAGGAGAAAAGGGGTCTCCTTCTTGGGTAAAAGGAAAGCGATGCATCGCTTTGTTCTCTTCCATCAGAGCAGCACTGTGGGTCCACGAGTGAAGACTTTCCAGCCTGAGAGCTGCTGCTCCATCAGAGCCCTCCCCCAGCTCCTGAGGCTTCCCCTTTCTGCGAGGGAGTTTGGACCACTCTATCAGATATTCTAGAGCAGAACCAATGAATTATTTATGTGCTTTCTGCTGGCAAAGATGCTAATGAGATGCTACTGCATACATTAGTGCAATACCTGGAGATTCTTTTTGCTCAGGACCACTGTCTCTGCCCCCTATTGGCCGTGGTGGTGGGTAGGGTATGGGGTGGCAAAGAAGCCAAGGAACTGAAGACTCGCCAGCCAGCAATTCATGACTAGGGAGGACAGAGGCCTATCCATCTTCCTAGGTCCCATGTTGGGGACTTGAAGAATGAACATCCCGAAGCTGTTTTCCACTCACACAAGCAGGACAGAGCTCAAATCACCTCCTCCAGGATGCCTTTCCTGACTTATCCCTACCCACTGTGCCCTCTCCTTCCTCTCCAGGCTGAGAGATGTGTCCCTCCTCTGTGTGCTGCAGTCCCTGTGCTGACCAGCATCATAGATGATGGCAGGGCTCCACTGTCTGTGTCCACCATTACACCCTGAGCTCCTGAGAGTGTGTGTTCAGTGCCTTTTTTCTCTTCCTCTCCAGGACCGAAGGTGGCGCTCAGTACGTACAGGATGTTCAGATGTTGTTTGATGAGTTGAATTGAATTGTTCATACGTGATTAGTTCAATTCAGAAGGAAATATGGTTATTTTGATAGGGATTGGTCTTTGCCTTTGGAGCTGCTGAGCAAATTTAATATGTAAACAAGACTCAGGTGGAGAGATGTTAAACACTCAAAAAAATATCTTTTCCAAGTACTTTGGCAGCTTCCATTTGATGAACAGTTGGTTGATTTCAAATGATTTAGTTGTATTTATTCAAGTAAGTTCAATAGGACCAATCTCTATTTGGCAAAATTCTGTTAACTCTTACTGTCTTTTACTGTATGGCCTTAGAAGTAATTCATTTTCATTTCATCTCCCTTCCTTCCTTCCTTTCTTCCTTCCTTCCTTCCTTCCTTCCTTCCTTCCTTCCTTCCTTCCTTTTTTCCTTCCTTCCTTCCTTCCCACTCATTCAGGTGAGAGTTTGCTCCCCAAATTAAGAGAATAAGTATTAGGAAGTAAATCTGTGGTCATGTATCTTGTCTGGTTTCTGCATTGCTTTCATGTTTCAACTGACACTGTCCCACCAAAGCTATTGGTTAGCTCTTTACCGCTTACAGTGCAGTACATGGGCTGGCAGTATTGGCATCTCCTGGGAGCCTGCTAGAAATGCAGAACCTCAGGCACACCCCAGACTTTCTGATCCTTGGGTGATTCATATGCATGTACATGTTTGAGAACAGAGGTTTAACTAACCTGGACAATGTCCCTGTTTCATACCTTGGAGATGATGTGGGGACTGAACCAAAAGAAGAGGATTGAATATATACCTCTTTGCAATTTATCAGCACTAAGTGGCCTACACCTTTACGGGATCTACACACTGGAAAGGTTTCCCTACCTGTCCCACGCACACCTCCTGTAAGAAGCAGAACCGCTGCCCCTAAGGGACTGCCATTAACCACTTTATATGTGTTCTCTCTCTCAATCCTTACAACAAGTCTGTGAGGTAGGCACCACCTCTGTCTCTTTACAGATGAAGAGCCTAAAGACTAGAGAGGAGAAACAGCTTGCTTGCCGCCACCCAGCTTGGCACAGTACCTGGCCTGTAACAAGGATTCTGTAATTGAAGGCTTTCAGCATCCTTCTCCTCTTTTGGGGGACAGGGTGTCCAGATTTAAATGGCTGCAGAATAGTTCAGTTGACTCATAAACTGCACTGAGGTGTCATCTCCTGTTTTCAACCCTTTGCAGGCTCTAGAATGGTATTGCTACCCTGGGCCAAGAGCCAGGGATAGTATCTTATTGCCTGCCCCATCCCAAGGCTCCCACTTCCTCTTCCATGTACTTCTCCTCAATCTCCTCCTCATTCTCTCCTTCCTCCAACTTCTCCTCTTTCTCTTTCTTGTCTTCCTCTTCTTCCTGTTCTCTCTCCTCTTCCTTTCCTTTTTTTTTTAGATTTTTAAAATTGAAGTGTAGTTGATTTACAATGTATTAATTTCTGCTGTACAGCAAAGTGATTCAGTTATACATATATCTACATTATTTTTTATATTCTTTTCCATTATGGTTTATCTCAGGATATTGAATACAGTTCCCTGTGCTGTACAGTAGGACCTTGTTGTTTATCCATTTTATATGTAATAGTTTGCATTTGCTAACCCCAAACTCCCACTCCGTCCCACCCCCACCCCTCTCCCCCTTGGCAACCACAAGTCTGTTCTCTATGTCTGAGAGTCTGTTTCTGTTTCATAGATAGATGTTTCCCTTTTTTCTCTTCTTTCTCCTCCCATGGTCAAGCACTTGAACACGGTGCAGCTCCTCTTCCTTCCATCCCTCTCCTTCCCTCCTTTCGCTCTGGGCTCCAGGTAGAGAATTCAGATGACGATGATGATTTTATCGTTGTTATTGTTTGGCCATGCAGGATTTTCGGTCCCTTTCCCCCCTTTATTCTTTTCATCTTCTACCCTGGTGGGAAGGAGGTCATTCAGCATAAGAACATGAACTGCTATGAAAAGCAACCAACATTAGGAAGAGAAAGCCTGGTTTGTCTTAAAGATCTGGAAACTCTGTGGGTGAGGAGGAGGGATGTGATGGGCAATAAGGACCGCAGGGAGTGAGGAGGGAGAGAAAAGAGAAGAGACTAGAAAGAAGGAACTCCAGGGTGCTCCTCAGACAGTCTGGTTGTTCTGCAAGGGGATGAGTAGGAAAAGCACAGACTATTTGGCGCCATCCTCTCTACTTGGGGTGTGTTCATCACCAGCCACTGGGAAGCCACTGTCAGGTTAAGGGTATGCCGGCAAGTCCTTCCAGCCACTGCAGGACATTACGGGGCAGTTACATCATTGTTACTGCTAATACCAGCCCACCACTTCCTACGCTCCCTCTGCATGCCTGGCACTTGTTAAATTCTTTCCATACACGACTCCTACATCTCACAGATTGGGCAGAGTAGGAAACTGAGGCCTGTGCTTACTCTATTTATCTGCTGTACAGTTTGGACTGTAACACAGTAAACTAGATCGTTGGGACTGACACACAACTTGCTGTCCTCTGTGTACAAAACTATGCTGCTGATCAAGGATCAGAGGAGTGTGATCATTGACTTAATTAATTTATTGTATACTTGGGAAGAGAAGACATATACACATAAATTCAAGGGCTAATTACCTCTACAAGAATACAAGAGATGCCAGAGATGGTCTGACTAAACACCAAATTAATGGCAGGGATATAGGACCTATAAGATCTTACTAAGATTTATTTATTAAAATTGCAGATATCACCAAAAGATGGACAAGATACATTTTATACATTTGCAAATAAATATAAATAACCCATAACCCACTCTTAGACTAAAAATAACAAATTCTGAATATCTTCAGGTCAAATGTCACTCAGTACTGTTTTATACATTCAGTATTTCTTCAAATAGGATTATCTTTTTCTAGAAGTAATCACAAAGCCTAAGGAGATTTGCAGCAGTGGAAAGGATTTTTTTCTCCCCTGTAATGAACAGATCAAAAGCTTAATCCCAAGGTCTGTCTCTGTGTCCAAGGATAATCGTGGTGTGAGTCACTCCAAGTGGGTTTTTTCCTACACACTCAAGAACCGCAAGGCATGGCAGCAGGGTGGGGGAGACATAAAATTTTAAAAGTCAACAAAAGAGGTCACTTTCAGCAAACTTTGTATCCTGGAAGGGATGCCAAAAATGGGTACTTTTTTATATCAGGCACCTAGGAAAATATGCACTGATTTTGCTCCAGGCCACTCAAGGCCAAGACTGCTCTTCAGAAAGGCATCTACTCCCATTTTCTTGGTTCCTGATCTCTTGGACACTGGCTTTGCAAAGATCATTATGAGTCTTTTGACCCACCAGTGCTAGGCTTAACTTTCAGGTCAGCAAGAACCATTAAAGAAAAAATTATCCATGACACTAGTTAAAATAGTGAGGCAGACTTTATTCCTGGAGACTTTTACTATAGGTGTAGGGACTACTGCAATGGGGTTTTGCAGTAGGGGAGAAAGATTAGGCTTAGCTCTGAATATAACAAAGAAAAGTGGGAATTTATAGCCAAGGAGCAGAGTGAGGGTCAGTGGATGGAAAATTACCAATAGGAAACATCAAGGGTAAGGGGAGAGTCTGGCTAAGCCAACCTAACAGGATGCTTGCTGAAGGCAGGCCAGGGTGATCAGACATCACTTGGAGGTTGGTGGAGGAAGAGGAACCCCGGGCAGGGGGAGTCTGGCTAAACTGACTTAGCAGGATTCTTGCTATGATTGGGCCATGCAAAGATAGACACAGAAGTGCAAAAGTTGAGACCTAGTTCGGAAGAGGATTCTGAGACAGCTGGCTTCAGGTAGGGCTTGATCTGGCAGATCCTTCTGTAGCACCAGGACCCAATTCCTCTCTTAGCCTTCTGCCTTCATTCTTAGCAGACTCATCCATCTCGTTCTGGGATGGCTGCTGCAATTACTGAGATTTTCCTTTCCACACAGCAGCAAAAAGAATCTGGGTTCTAGTGTTCCCAGCAGAAGTCCTATGCTTTCAACTGGTTAGTCCAGCTTAGATAATGTGCCTGCCTCAACCGTCTTTGTGGTCAGGGGATGGAATAACTGGACTGGATTAAGCCAGACCTCAGACCTGGGGTATGAAGGGTGGAGTCAAGTTCACAAGACTAAATGGCTCAGAGTTGGGGTGAGGGGTGGCTTTTTAAAGGGAAGTCCAGAAGCATTGATCAGAAAAGGGGGAGGAGTAGGTAAGGGGAAAAATCATAGATGATAAGCCTATCTACACCTTCAGTGGCTTGATTATCACAGCTGGGGCATTTTTATTGAAAAACAGGCCATACAGTAGCAAGAATCTTGGGGTTGGCCTTCATAATGGAAGACTGCAAGTTGTTCCCAGAAGATCTGAATCAATGTCTGAAATGTGACAGCTCAGATAAGAATTTACGTGGCTGCCTCAGGACTTATTTTTTTGAAAGGTCGCAAAAGCATGGAAATAAATGTCAAGTTGGAATTATTTATTGCTCTTGTACCTCGAGGTCATTTCTAGTGAGTTTGCTTTACCTAGTGAGGTAAGCAGGGAAAAAGCTTGTTTTTACACTAAGGGAAGAAATGAATGAAGAAATGGAGACTCCTATTCCTGGAAATTCCTGACACACAGGCTTTTGTATTAATCAAAGAGAGTGCAGAGCAAGGTGCAAGAGGTAAGGAAAATGAACAAAGGGTAGAGAAGTAAAGTTTCAGTGATTCAAATAAAACTCAAAGCTGTTAAGGGAGTCTGCAAAGAACTCAGGAAATTGGTCATTACAATTTTTTAAATAGTACTTGAATGAATCCAGAATGTCTAAACCTTGGTAGGGTCCAACAGAGTAGGTGGGGCAAGGCGAGGTGGGAAGGGGGTGAGGACGTGGCGTGGGAGGGACCAGAAAGAGACCAACTGATAAGGTGGTTGGGAAGAGAAGAAACAGTGAGAGAGGGAGGGGTTGGGGGGGGGGAGAAGAGGAAGCAGCAGGGAGAGGAGGAGGAGGAAGAAGAAGGATAAGGAGAAGAAGAAGAAGAAGAAGAGAAACTTGGAGGATCAGACACCATAATATGAAAGGCACACAGGTGGGAGGAAAGGCAGGGGCACCCAGGCAGAGAGAACTAGAGAAGCAATTTGAAGATGAGAGTCTTCCTGAGGTCAGAGAAGCGTGTTTTCTTCATCCTTGTCCACCCATTTCCTGGTGCAGGGCCTGGCTCTTATGCTCTTATAGTGAAAACCAAGGCAGAAGAAGCACGCAGAGAAGGATGCCGGGAAGCTGGAGGGGGAGACACAGGGATGGGAGGTATGCAGTAGTTCAGGCTAAAGATCGAATGCCGGCTCTTAAAGGAGTAAACATGAGTAAATACGTTGGAAGGAAAGTAAAATTTTCAAGTCTCCACGCTATAGAAGCCTCTTACAATATGGGGGAAAAAGGTAGTATAATTTCTGAAACAAGATTGAGCCTAGAGTTTAAAAAAACAAGTATTTTTCATTTTTTAATCACAAAAGTAATACATGTCTGTTGTTAAAAACTTCAGTGTTTTAATACAGAGAGTAAAATGTGAAAGTCCACCTCTGGGAGCTGGGCATCCTGCCCCCTCTCACTTTTTCAGGCTTCCCTCTTTCAGTTATTCCTTCTATGTCCGACACTGATTCCTCCTTTGACTTTACCATCTCCACCCCCTTACAAACATGTTCATGCATTTCCTATTCCTTTTAAAAAATGCACCAAGAAGGGCTCAGCCTTCACTTCTGTGGCATGTCTGCCCCATATACAAAGCGTGAATTAAATCAGGAGGGACATTCTACAAAATACCTGACTGGAACTCTTCAGAAGTGTCAAGGTCATGCAAATAAAGATGGAGGAGCTGTCCCAGATTGGAGGAGACAAAGAAGAATTGTATCTCAATACAGGGTATACCCTGGACTGGATCCTAGACTGGGTATTAGAAGGAAACTCTCCTGATGTGATAAAGAGTGCATTAGTTATCTGTTGCTGAGAAAAATTATCCCAAAGCATAGCAGCTTAAAACTACAAACATGTTCTATCTCATGCAGCTTCTGAGAGTGACTTAACTGGGATTCCTCCTCAGGGTCTCTCCTGCTGTTTCAGTGAAGTTGTTGCCTGGGGCTGCAGTCTTAGAAGAGCTGACCGGACTGGAGGAACTGTTTCCAAGCCCACTGACCTGGCTGCTGGCAGATGACCTCAGTTCCTCACCATGTAGCTCTCTGTTTTTATTTTGGCCGTGCCACTCCACACAGCATGCTGGATCTTAGTTCCCCGACCAGGGATCGAACCCATGCCCCCTACAGTGGAAGCATGGAGTCTTAACCACCGGACCACCACGGAAGTCCCTAGCTCTCTTTATAGCCTTGCTCATGACATACTCCCTCGTACCGCATCACCTGAGTGAGTGATGCAACAAACACACACACCAAGATGGGAGCTGCAGTGTCTTTTACAACCTAATGTGGAAAGTTTAGGTACATAGAGTTATTTCTGCTGTATTCTATTGGTCACACTAACCCAGTCCAGTATAACATGGGAGGGGATACACATTGGTGTGAAGACCAGGAGGTGGGGTTATCAGTGGTACTGGTGGTATCTTGGAGGTGGGATACCACAAAGAGTATTTACCAAAAACTTAAAGCAAGCATCATACGTTAAGGTAGAGCATTAGAAGCAACCCCAATCCAAGTGAGGGACCAATGGAGTAAGACAAGGATGTCCACTGTCACGGCTATTCGCAGTGCTTACTCAAGTGTGAAAGAAGGCTCTCCTTCTCTTTAACGATTATTTGTGGTATCTGGCATGTTTGACCCTGACCTGTTCTTCAAGTTGAGTCCTGGCCAAAGGAGACAAATAATGTTTGGGTGAGACTCTGGAGAGCTAGGCTCCTTTGATGAGACGGTGCCATGTAAAGAAACTTTCTGAAGAATTAGAATGTTAATAACATACAATGCCCTATAAAGATGAAATCAAACAAATGGTGATGGGCATCACTCTATTTAATAAAAAGTCTTCTTAATCTTTTCTGTATACAAAGTCATAGAAGCTGAATAGTATACAAATTACCACACACTCGGTGGCTTAAAACAATACACACTTATTTCCTTATAGTTCTGGATGTCAGAAATCCAAAATCAGTTTTACTGGGCCAAAATCAAGGTGTCAATAGAAGTCCGCTCCCTTCTGGGAGGTTCTAGGAAAGGATCTGTTTTCTTTCCTTTTTTTAAATCGTGGTAAAGTAATCATAAAATTTACCGTCTCGGGACTTCCCTGGTGGCGCAGTGGATAAGAATCTGCCTGCCAATGCAGGGGACATGGGTTCGATCCCTGGTCAGGGAAGATCCCACATGCCGCAGAGCAGCTAAGCCCGTGCACCACAACAACTGAGCCTGTGCTCTAGAGCCTGCGAGCCACAACTACTGAGCCCATGTGCCACAACTACTGAAGCCCACATGCTTAGAGCCCACGCTCCACAACAAGAGAAGCCAGCGCCAGGAGAAGCCCGTGCGCCGCAACCAAGAGTAGCCCCCACTCGCCACAACTAGAGAACGCCTGTGCACAGCAACGAAAACCCAACACAGCCAAAAATAAATAAATAAAAAAATTTTTAAATTACCATCTCAACCATTTTTAAATGTACAGCTCAGTGGCATTACATACATCCACATGGCTGTGCATTCACCATCATTCATCTCTGGACCTTTTCATCTTCCCAGACTGAAACTTTGTACATGTTAAACAATGACTCCCCATTCCCCCTCCTCCTAGCCCCTGAGCAACCACAATTCTACTTTCTGTCTCTATGACTTTGGCTACTCTAGGTACCTCATACAAGAGGAATCATATAATACTTGTCCTTTTGTGACTGTTTCACTTAGCATGTCTTCAAGGCTTGTCCATGTTGTAGCATGTGTCAGAATTTCCTTCCTTTTAAGGCTGAATAATATTCCACTGTATTTATGTACCATGTTTTGTTTATCCAGTCATCCCTTGATGGACACTTGGGTTGCTTCCACCTTTTGATTATTGTGAACAATGCCTCAATGACATGGGTGTGCAAGTATCTCTTTAAGATCCTGTTTTCAGTTTTTTTGGGTATCTACCCAGAAATGGAATTGCTGGATCATATGGGGAAATCTATATTCTTGTCTTTTTCATCTTCTAGAGCTGCATTCCTTGCTTTCCTTTGCTCATGGTCCTTCCTTCATCTTCTAAACCATCAGCACAGCATCTTGTTCAGTGGTCACATTGCCTCTTCTTCTGTCTCAAATTTCCCTCTGCCTCTCTCTGTCATTGCATTTAGGACCTACCAGGATAACCCAGGATAATCTCATCTCAAGATTTTTAATTTAATCACGTTGCAAGGTATCTTTTGCCATATAAAATAATATTCACAGGTTCCAGGGATTAGGACCTAGATATCTTTGGGGACCATTATTCAGCCTACCACACAAGCTAATAGAAAAAGCAAAAGTAACATAGAAAACTATCATGAACAGAAAGAAAGCCCCATAGAACCCCACTGTCCCTAGAGATCATCACAGGAAATAAATAGTATGAGACATATTTTTCTAGATTTCTTTCCATGCATATACTAACACATGTATTTCATTTATTTCCTTTCCTTTTTAAAAAATCAAAAATGGGTAACATTTTACACAGCCCAGCGACTTGTCTCTTTCATTTAATAATGTATCTCTGTAGCAAGCTCTTTAAGAGTGAAAGAAATTTACTTTCATGTTATGTCTCTTTGATGTAAAAATAGCAACTTTCCAGTAAAGCAAGTGAACTTTTAGAAAAATTCTATTTGAAATAATCTCCTAGAAATGTAAATGTTAACTTTAATTCATAAGAGGAAAGAGGTATTTTTAATCAAAATAAGGGTAGAGGCTACTTAGAATTTAGTGTTTTGGGTAAATTAGAGAAAGGGCACCCTAGTTATATGTGCATACAGCATGAAGTCCTTGAAGATTGAATTACTTTGTGTGGTATGTTGATATGAGAGTCAGTGCTTCCATGGTGTCAATTTAAATTAAGCATCTGGTTTCAGGGGTGGAGAGATCAGGAGACCTGGATGGGAATCCTGACTCTGCCATCAACTAGCTGTGTGACCTCAGGCAAGCTGTAGCCAATCTCTGGGCCTCAGTGTCCTCATCTTCGAAATGAGAGAATTGGCCTGGAAGTTGTCTCAACTAATGATCTTTCATTCTGCACTTTGGGAAGGGCACTATTTTAGCAGGTTAGAGACCCAGTTTTGAATACCAAATATTTACAGTCAGCCCTCTGTATCCGTGGGTTCTACATCAGTGGACTCAATCAACCACAGATGGGAAATATTCCCCCCCCCAAATTCTAGAAAGTTCCAAAAAGCAAAACTTGAATTTCCTGTACACTGGCAACTATTTACATAGCATTTACATTGTAATAGGTATTATAACCTAGAGATGGTTTAAAGTGTACAAGAGGATATGCATAGGTTATATGCAAATATTACACCATTTTAAGAAGGGACTTGAACATCCTTGGATTTTGATATCCTCGAGGGGTCCTGGACCCAGGACCAGGATCTGGGATCCTGGTATCCCCCTGGGATACCTTGGGATGACTGTACTAATTTGCTGTGATCTTGAGCTAGACAGCTCTATTGGGCCTCAGTTTATTCATCTGTAAAATGAGCCGGCTGGACTAGAGTATTCTCAAGATCCTTTCTAACTCTCACATTCTAAGACAGTGAGTCTCAAACTTCAGTGTGCCTAAGAATTCCCTAGGGGTTTGTTAAAATGCAGAGTCCAATTCAGCACGACTGGGGTGGGGCCTGAGATTCTATATTTCTAGCAAATTCCCAAGTGAGGCTGATGCTGGTCTGAAGTGTACTGAATAACAAAGTATTTGGATTTCGAACTGTCAGGAAACTTAGTTAAAGACTTGGAAATTGGTGAGAGATTAGTGTGTGGGTGGAGTACTGGTCTGGGGATTATCTGGTGCTGTGGGGTATGCACATTTGCTTGTCTTCTATTGTCCAGCTCTGTAAAAGCTAAGATATAAACTATAGATGTAGAATACAGAATAATGGGATGAACTTTGTTTGATAGAGGTACAAGTGATTTCAGCCCTGTAGAAAAAGATAGCTCTCAAACATTACTTTTTCTAGTCCTACATGATATCAACCAGTTTTGCACAAGTAGCAAATTTCTTTCAGTATTCCTGATTGCCCATATATATGTGTTCTTCTAAATCTCCTTTAAACAGGTTTTACGTTTTTTAAAATTATACTTTAACACCACTGTTCCTTCGCAATTCATTCATTGATTCATTCATTTATTTATTTATAGCAAGAAATACTTGCCAGGGATGGGGAGGTTACAGGGTGGAATACATAAACTCTTATAGGAAAGTGGGTGGTCAGGCATCATGCTTTCCTGACTCCCAGCCCAAGTATCAGGTGAGGAAAGCACACTTTACCTCCAACTTTGGCCAGGTAATTCCCCTCCCACAGCTAGACCACGGATATGGTGGAAGATGGCTTAACCATCATGTGGTCCATTAAGGATCAAGAGGTTGACAGAGGAGGAGGAGGCTGTAACTACGATGTACTTCGAACCGTGGCCTCGGGGTTCCTCCAGTGGTCTTTACACCCGTGCCGCCTAGGGACACTAAACTGATGGCTTTCACACCCCTGCTACAATTGTGAGGAATTTTATCCTTGGGTGTCCAGAGTTTTGCAGCCGCTAGACGCAGGGTGGAGGTCTGGGCCTAAGGGCGGGGCTTGGGGCCAGGGGGCGGTGCCAGTGACCGAAGAGCGGAACCCGCGACAGCCGCCCAGCGGCCCCGGCCTCAAGGAATGCCGGGAGTCGGGACCAGGCCGCGCTCTTACTCTTTCGGCTCCGCCCCCGTCTGTCTGTGTCTGCAGTGGCCGCCATCGATAAAGTTGTTGTTCTGCCAACATGGCGGCGCCCGTGGTGACTGGCCGGGCCGTGTTCGCCTAAGGTGGGAACCGAGGCGTAAGGAGCCGCAGGCCAGAGCCTGTGAGCAGGTAAACCCCTGACCCGGGCTCATAGGGGCAAGATACGAGGCCTGATCTCCCCTTTACCCGGATTGGTAGATTTCGACTTGCCGGGAGCCGGAAGGGAAAGTGCGGGCTGTGTTTGGTGGTCTCGGAGCTGTGCAGTTTCCCAACTGGAAAAGTTTCTGAGATTCAGATCTTCAGATTCTTTGAGCCACCGACTCTGTTGATAGCTCTGGACCCTTTCCCAGAAAAATGCATATGTACGTATAGTTTTGTACTCAATTCCCTTTCTCCACCGCTCCACTACCCCGGCTGGTCCCTGGATCTTTGCTCCCGGGGCTGAGGCTTTAGACTCGAAGGACATCCATTGGCCCACATCCTCTCTGTGACCCACAGATCATTGTCACAGCATGTTAGGGCTCTAAGGTCATCAGAGAGCATCTGGATTTACCCCTTTATCTTAAGGAGAAGCTGATTTTCCAGGTAGGAAGTAATTTCCCTGAGGTCACATAGAGAATTAGTTGGGGGTTTTTTTTGTTGTTTTTGCACATAGCTCCTTTAAGATTAATTTCCCAGGTACATTCTCGGACACTTTCTTTTGGGCGCACACTAATGCCCTCGTGTGCTTCTCTGTGTTCTGTTTCTTTGCCCGTTTTTTCCTACTCTGCTAGGTTTCTCTGTCCGTATATGATTGTCATTTTGGGTCCAGTTCTCAGGCCCCTCCCTCTATGGTCACAGGCCGCTACCCCCACCATTCTCAAAAAACTTAAGCTTAAGCCCTAAGTGAGGTTGAGATCAGGGCTGGCTCTTAAAGAGGAGTGGAGTAATGGGGATTGATACTTTGGAAGGATGTGGAAGAAGAGACAAGATTCCAAACATCTAGGCAAGGAGCTGGCTGTGACAGAGCTAAGGAAGAAAAGGGCCAAGTTGATCATAGCACGAGATATGAATCACACCTTTCACATTCATGGTAGGGGCATGGTCCTCTAATAAAATGGCTGCTCCTTATCAGGAAGAGGCAGTGTCCATCAGGGCTTTGGTGGTGGAGTGTCCCAGAGCAGGGCCTGGGATGTAAAGAAAGGGAACTGGACTGAGCTCCAGGGCTGCAGTAAATCATAGCCCTGAGTGCACTTATGGCTGAGTTCCCCTAACATAAAGGGTGTGGACTTTTCTTAAAGGGTCTTGACACATATATTACCAGATTGCTCCCCAGGGAGTTGGAATCAGTTTGCATTTCACCAGGAGTGTATAAAAGTGCACATTTCTTTTTATAACAGGTTTTTACCAATCTGATAAGCAAAATATTTCCTTGTTGTTTTAATTTGCATTTCTTTGATTAGTTGTAAAGTCATTCTTTTTCAGGTATTTGCTAGCCAATTTGTATTTCCTCTTTTCTCCGTCCCCAATTTTTAAAATTAGGTTGTTACTCTTTCTCTTCCCCTATGTGAACTTTTATAGAGAAGGGTAATCTTTTGCTGTAGTTTTGGCAGTTTTCTCTCAGCTTGTTGTTTGCTTTCTAATTTTGTTCGTGGTGGTTTTGATATGCAGGTATTTTACATTTTTTAGAGAGTTTTATTAATATTTTCCTTTATGAAATCTTCCATTGCTTTTATGCTTAGGACAGAACATCCTGCACCTTTTACAGAATTAGTACATACTCATCTATGTTTTTTCTTGTTTTATGGTATTTTTAAAAATTCTTTAATCTATGTGGGATTTACTCTGCTTTTTGGTTTGAGGTGGGGCTCTAATTTGAATCGGCCCCCCATTCACTGAATAGTCTATCACTTTCTAATCTATTTGTGCTTTTTGCTTTATGAACTTTAAGTTCTTTAAAATACCCAGATCCATTTCAGAATTCTCTACTCTATACCATTGGTTTATGTACAGGAAAGGTTATTAGTGAGCCAGGTATTATGTAAACATTTTTAGAAAGCTTATTGTTATGTAGACAGGGAATGTTGTTACACGTTTTTTATAATTTGGTGCATAGTATAAGTAAGTTATAGAGACAGGATTAGAATTTTAAGTGAAATTAAGATTCCTTCCTTCATATTGCTCATATTGGTGATCTGTCTGCACTCTTTGGTATTTCTTTTTTCACAATGGCTAACCAGCATCGAAACAAAAATTTTGAGAGGATCAAGAATTAATGCCAGCTTAGAAATAGAGACACAGATGTAGAGAACAAATGTATGGACACCAAGGGGGGAAAGCGGGGGGTGGGGGGAGGTGATGAACTGGGAGATTGGGATTGACATATATACACTAATATGTATAAAACAGATAACTAATAAGAACCTGTGGTATAAAAAATAATAATAAAATAAAATTCAAATCAAATCAAAACAAAACAAAAAAGAATTAATGCCAGCTCAGAGTGCCAGTTTCTTCCTTCATTTCTCTCTGGTTTTGAAAGGTCTGTTTTTGTCTGTTTCTGCACTATAGCTAATGCTGTTATGCAGGAAGGCAGAAATTTTAGGCTATTTAGTCATAAATCTTAAATATTTGATGAACTGTCACCTTAGGCTTTAACACAGTGATGAAACATGAAACTTCTATGAGGTCATTTCTGGAATTCACCTTTGGAGGAAACCAATGAAACATTAAAGTTGAATTTTGATTCGCAGCTAGATGTCTTAGTGGGCCCCAACCTGTGGGTTGTAGTCCAGAAAACCGTAACACTCATCACTGTTCCACATGTTATATATTTATTTGTTTGTTTCTTATCTGCTTTTCTCTACTAGTATATAAGTGCCATGAAAGAAGGGACTTTGTTCACTGCTCTATCCCCAGTGCCTAGAATAGTGTGTGGACCTAGTGACACTCAATAAATATTTAGTAGGTGAATGAAGAACTAAATGAATAAGCAGTCTTCTAAATAATGGTTATTTCCTGGCTCAGCCTACTGAGTATACTTAGCTTGTAGTATGTATGAAGAACGCTAATCTTAGCTCAGAGTCTCCGATCTTCCTGGGAGACCTGTGTTCAGATCTCTTCTGATACTTGAGCCTAAGACCAAGCCCAGATGTGCTTAGAGCTCTTCTGAAGCCTGGACAATGGGAATTAAAGCCTCCTGTACAGACCCTAGGCTGGCCTAAAGGCGAGGGCCAGAGGTGGCTCTGCTGCTTCCCAAGCAAGCAAGCTGTGAGGTTGCAGCAGGAGCTGGCCCAGGTGGTGGTCTCCTTTTGTTCCTATGGGGCTTTTGTATCTTGCTGTTTGGGAGCATCGAACACGTTTAATATTTTCCAAATAAGAAGTTTGTGTTTAGCTCAATTGCACTTCTGAAGTATTCTTTTCAGGGGAAGAAGTCATCAGAATAAGAGGAAAGCATGTGGACAGGCGGGGAGCGCTGGCTGTGCTGAACGGAAGGATGAGCTCCGGGAGGTTCCAGGCGGCTCACACGTGTGCTTTCTGCCCTCTCTTTCAGGGCCTTCCCTCCTTTTGAAGAATGGCTCCTTCTTGGCAGAGGCTGGGTTTATATGCCTCTCTTCTGAAAAGGCAGCTAAATGATGGTCCAGATGTCATCAAATGGGGAAGGAGAGTGATTCCAGGATGTTCCAGAGGTATTTACAGTGCCACGGGAAAGTGGACCAAAGAGTATACGCTGCAGACAAGAAAGGATGTGGAGAAATGGTGGCATCAACGAATAAAAGAACAGGCCTCCAAAATTTCAGAAGCTGATGTGAGTATTCTTTTATATATATATATATATATATATATATCTTTTTTTTTTTTTTTTTTTGGTTGCACCAGGTCTTAGTTGCAGCAGGTAGGCTCCTTAGTTGTGGCATGCGAGCTCTTAGTTGCTGCATGTATGTGGGATCTAGTTCCCTGCACAGGGATCGAACCCGGGCCCCCTGCACTGGGAACTTGAAGTCTTATCCACTGCGCCACCAAGGAAGTCCCATGAGTATTCTAAGAGATGCTGAAAGAGTAGAGAAGAGGGACTAAGAGCTTGGACTGGGGTGAGACTGCCTGAATTCAAATAAGTTATTGAGTATGTGACATTGAGCCAAATTTCTGAATCTCTCTGGGCTTCAACTATTTTTTATCTAAAATGGGCATTGTTAATAGTAGTGCTCACCTGCTTCCCAGGATGCTTGTGAGGGGTAACTGGGATGAGACCAACTTGGTGCTTGGAGGAGTTTCAGTGTGGTGCACATACAAACAAGGTGCATGCAAATGGTGCCACACTGGGCATTCTGGAGCAGCATTTACTGGGGAAGCTCATCAAGACAGGAGCCACAGCAGATGTCAGGTCCTCTGTGGTCCACTGCATGGTGGGGCAGCACACAGGGATCCAGCAGGGTCAGATAGGAGATGCTAGGAGAGGCACCTGGGCCCCTCAGCTGTGGAACTTTTAAGCTCCTGCATATTCTGAGAAGTACCTCCCTCTCCCCTCCCATGATGCTGGCCTCCAGCCCTATTCTGCCATCATGGCTTGGGAGGTACCAGCCCTTCCCAGATGTGATCTGGGACTGGGGTCCAACCTCATGGTTGCAGCTATATAAGTTAGGGGACCCTTGGCTTTTGGTCTGTCTGCACCAGCTCAGCGCTCTACCTGAATTAATTGTCTTAAGCACTTGGCTGTAGCCACTTTCCATGGAGTTCTCTGCTGGAGGCCAGCTCCTTCTCTGGGAGGCCAACCTGCTGGGGATCAGTCTTGGATGCATTAACCCTTACCTCTCGATATTGGTCAAAATGACAAATGGAAGATGTGATTTGTTGAATGAAATGTTGAATCTGATCAGAGCACAGCACTATAAAATAGAGTTTTACTCTTAAATTCTGACCGTCCTTTCATAATAGTTACCAGTAAAATAATGCTGACCCTTTATGTTTAATTAAAGAGATTAGGCCAAAGGCAAGCAGTTGAGTAAATATATATCTGCACAAGATGACACTGCTTGAATCGCCTTTCCTGATTCTCCACTCTTATCAGACTCATTCTTTCTATGAGATTGATCATTATGAACAATGAGGGTGGGTAGCTATTTGTATTAAACTGAAGGATGGTTTTCGGCATTAGTTACAAAGAAAATCTGGTATTTAAAGAGATGTAGTGTGTAACACGTGAAATGATAAAAAGCAAGGTTTAAATATATTGCATAATTATACAATAAAAGCTTGACTTTTACCTCATTAGGAAGTGAAAATTCTTTGTGGCAACATGACCAGACTAATGTAACTAAATGTATTTTGGAAGCAGACCTTAGGGAGCAGTTTAATTCTCAATGAGGAGCATAAAATTAGCTTTTTTTCTTTTGGTTTAAATTTAGTCACTTCCAGACATTTTGAAGTTGTAGCTTTTTCTTCTTGTGACATTGCATTCTTAAGCATATGGTTGTGTAAAAACTTAAATGGATCAAAATAAACTGTGTTTCACTAGTTGGGTAAATAGCTTGAAGGACATTTTGGGTGATCCCCTGGTGGCATTCTGAGGGTTTGAATCAGGGAACGGCAAAGTGGAGAGAGCACTGGATCGGGAGCCTGAGCAGTAATACTGGCTCTGCCCCCAAATCAGTGCGATCTCATCAGCATCGTTTAACCTCTTTGATCCTCAGATTCTTTGCATTGTTTATCTCACAGGATTGCTTTGAAAATCAAATGAGAAAATGTGACTGAACCCATTTTATAAACTGAAAGAGGATAAAAATGTGTGGTGTGTCTTTGTCAGGAATGAGAATATGACTAGATGCTGGTGGATTTTGAAGAATCTATAATCAACCTCCCTCTGGTATTAGCTACATTTGAAATCCACCTGAATGAGCTTCTAGATGCTGAATATTTTGCCATCATCATCGTAATCATCGTTATAAAAAGAACTTCCATTTAATGAGCATTTTACTATGTCAGCCACCATCTTTCCATTGATTATCTCATTTAAATCCTGAATCAACCCTGGGGGTGAGTAATATTATCCTCATTTTGGGGGTAAGAAAACAGGCTCAGAGGGAGGTTTGGTAACTTGTTGAGATGCACAACTCACTTGTGGCAGAGCCCAGGACTCAAACCCAGACACGTTTGATTTCTAAACTCATGCTTTCACCAGGAACCTTCTTTTGCCTTGCCTTTGATTTACAGATTGTAAACCGAGGCCAGAAAGACAAAGGAATTTGCCTAAGGTCTCACAGCTAGTGTCAAAGCTAGACCAGATCCCAGGCTGCAGGCTCCTATTGAGTGGTCCTTCCCCCTCCATCCTCTAGACTCAGCGACAGCTTCAGAGCATGATCTATAAAGAGGCAGAAGTTATCTTTCTCCTGATGTTAGAAGCTGACAAAAATAATAGGACCCACTTATAAAAACCATCCTTTTTCTATCGCTTCCAATCTTAATTTCTTTTAAAGGCTTAAATTCTTACACTTTCATATAATTATGAAAATTTCCCTTTCAATCAGATTCCTACTCAATTATAGTATAAACTCCCATAATTCCTTCTCTCCACTCCCAGAGATAGAACTCATTTCATTGTCACAGAGGAAAATGACTTAATTCACACAGAAAAGCAAAAGGCAGGGGCAGGCAATAAGCTGAATACCTTTTCTGCAATAAATAAAAATATTCATGAATAGTAAAGAGTTTTGCTAGCAATACTTTTCTTTTAAAAAAAATTATTTATTTATTTTTGGCTGTGTTGGGTCTTCATTGCTGCGTGCGGACTTTCTCTAGTTGCTTCGAGCAGGGGCTACTCTTCGTTGGGGTGCGCGGGCCGCTTATCGAGGTGGCTTCTCTTGTTGCGGAGGTGGGCTTTAGGCGCATGGGCTTCAGTAGTTGTGGCGCGCGGGCTCAGTAGTTGTGGCTCACGGGCTCTAGAGCGCAAGCTTAGTAGTTGTGGCGCGTGGGCTTAGTTGTTCTGTGACATGTGGGATCTTCCCGGACCAGGGCTCTAACCTGTGTCCCCTGCATTGGCAGGTGGATTCTTAACCACTGTGCTACCAGGGAAGCCCAATACTTTTCTATATATATTCTGTAAACTCAGTTTTGTAGTTCTGCTTAGCTAGTATGTAATGAATCCCTTGATTTTGCTATAAATTTAATCTTTGTTGGATAGACATACAAAATGGATATGTTAATGAAGAAGCTATATGTGGAAAATGTTTGGGGCAACATTGTTAAATAAACATTTTAAAATATATGTCACTATAATAAAAACAAAATGATTATAATAAAAAATAGGTTTAATGTAAAAACTTTAAAATGAAAAACTAGAAATAGTTTATATCAAGGCTTTTATTGTTTTTTTCAGGTCCCAAAGAACTCTGTAACAGCTGTTTTCCCATGTCCCTAAAAATTCCCAAAGGAAAGGCAGTAGGCCAAATCCATTGCAATGAGTAATGTTTGAATCGAGTGGGTAGTCTGCTTATTTCCGATTCTGCACCAAGTATCAGAACGAGGTCTTGTACTTCCTTTGAGGGATTTGTTTACAAGCTGAGAGGATTGTCTGTCACTTGCCTTCTTAAAGAAGGAAAGTCCTGAGTCCCCACTAACTCCTGAATCTCAAGTCCTCTCTCATGCTCCTGAGGTTTTCCTAAGAGTTATGGATCCACATTAAAGTGCATGATCAACGTGGGGCTTTCCATCCGTTTCTAGAAATCAACAGCAGCTGTCACTTCAGTATTCCAGATTTCCAAGTTTATGTATTATCCAAACTTCTTATTTATTCACTTTTCCCTTCTCTTCCTTCAGGCACCTTTACTTACCACTCAGTTGTTAAGTTCCAGAAGATGGGCAGTACAGAGAAAAGTGCCACTCTGGTCTGTTTTGCCACCCTTTAGGGGCCCTGCTAAAGATTTGTTTAACTTCTTTGCTGAAGGAAGTGTAAAGCAAGGGGTCGAATGAGATTTGGAAAGAATCTGATTTCTGGTTTCTTCTGTTCCCCTGATTACAGTTGGCTGTCAATTATCAGTCATGCAAATACTTACCAAAAAATACCTCCCCAGTCCACACACATACCCAAAAGAGTGGTTATGAATATTCTGTCTTGCATTTGTTTTCATTCATTTTGAAGAAGCAAAGCCTTAAAGAACTCTAGTAGAGCTCACGGAAGGGAGTAAGGACAGAAAGAGAAAAATAGAAGGTGGCACAAAAGTAATGATAACATCAGACAGTCCAGACCCTTAGTGACTAAACAGAAGCAGTTACCTGTTCTCTTCCTTTCTTCAGAGGCACCCCTTCTCCCCCATGGGAGGATTTAAGGTTGGAGAGGGGGAACATTCCTGTCACCTGGACAGGATTGGTGAAGTGTGCTGGGAAAAGTGCCCTTCAGTAATAAGTGCTCTGCAGAGGCCTGTTATCAGGCTTCAGAGCACAAAGGCCGACAAACATTTATCCAACATTTATTAAACTGGGAGGTGGGCAGCCGGGAAGGTGGGGTTGGGGGGGAGGGATGATTAAAACATGGTCCTTGCCCTTGAACAATAGGTCCCCAGTAAGGAATCAATTAAATGATACCACCTTTCCTGTGGAGCCTTGTCCCCTCATGTGCACAAACTCGTGACAGCATTCACCATTTTACTGTGGAAGAACTAAGGTGCCAAAAGTCAGTGTTCCAGTGAGGACCTCCTGCCCTGTGTTCATTCTGTTCCAATGCATTTACCTTTTTTCTGTGTTTCTCGTGATGAAGCTGCGTCTTTGGAAGTTGGAGAGTTATGTAACCCTGGCCTGAGGCTGCCTGTAGATCACCCCCTGGGAAATAGCTAAAATTTTCTCATTACCTTACCATTTCAACTTTTTCTGTTGAAAGATAAGCTCACAATACAGCAGAGAAACCCGGGACCTGAACCGGTGCCTGAGGACCCTGCTTGTACTGTTCAATCCAAGTCTGCATGCAGCTACAGGGAATTTAGGGAGGGTCTCCATTTTTAGACGTGTCACATCTCTGTGATTCACTATTGTTTCCTTGAATTATATGGACATATGTGTCAGAGCTTCATTTGGAAAAACATATAGTTCTTTAAGACCTAGATAGCTGTCCTAAAAGAGAAGCTTTTAAAAGAGAAAAAGACAGATTTAAAAATACATATGGGTAATAGGACTTTGAGGTTGTTTGGCATTATTTTGGACATTCTTTAGGTTAAGCCAGGGCTTTGAAGTTTGGTATTAGGCATTTTTGTCAGTTTACCTTATGGGAACGGTTTTTTAAAAAGAAAACTTTTAAAAATGTTAAATTATTACCTTGAGTAAAATGCCAAAATATTATGTGCATGCAGGTTTCCCCGTGAATGCTTAATAAATACTCATTGTCATTTTTTTGTCATTCTTTTCTAGAAATCAAAGCCCAAGTTTTACGTGCTTTCCATGTTCCCTTATCCTTCCGGCAAGCTGCACATGGGCCACGTGCGTGTGTACACCATCAGCGACACCATTGCACGCTTCCAGAAGATGAGAGGGATGCAGGTAAGGCAAGATGCCTGCTGGAATAGCACTTTCCTGCCTGACTCAGGACAATAAGAATGTAGGACAAAGGAAGAAAACCAATCTTAGTTAAGATTAGGACAGCTTTGAAGATAAACGTGAAAAGCTCAGGGTTTCCTCTCATTAATTGGAGGACATAATAAAGCATCCAGATTAATTGGGGGGCAGCCGTGTGTTGGATGTTGTGCTAGGGAGGGAGGTGGGGTGTGGATGCAGTGGAAGGAGGTTACAGATGTGGGTACCACATGATATCTCCTCAGGAGGAGTTCATAGTCCAGTGGGGCTGACACGCATAAATAGACAAACATTGAACAGGGGAATGAATCCAATAGTAGAAATGAGGAACAGGGTTCCCTCTGTTCCTCAGTTTCAGTTGCTCTCTTTAAGATGATAAGCTATCTTGGAGGGGGGCGGGTATCCTCCAGGCTCTCTTGAACTTAATTTCTTGTTAATTTTCATAGCCCATATTTAAGTCAGATCATCCCCAAAATAACTGCCAAATATGGTGAAAACTTGTCCAGCCATTTCTAAGTGGTAATGGCAAAAAAGAAGCAAATCTCTGTAATGGTCAACAGTGTGAAAGCCTGTGAGTAGGAAGTGGGACCACAAGAGATTTTTCTCCTTGTATTTGATATTTTCTGTATTCTCTAATGAGCATGTATTTATTTTATAATGGAAAAAGTAAAATTTTCCTAACAAAAAAATATGTGGGGAGTAACAGCTCTGCGGGAGTTGGGGAAGGCTCCACTAAAGAGGGAGCATCTGTCCTTGAAGGACAAGGCGAAATTTCCTGGGAGAGGAGGAGGAGAACCCTTGCATGTCTGATGTTGGTAGACGCCTTCACCCCACTGCCAATTACCCCAGAGTCTGCGCTGTACTCTTTACCAACAAGTCATCTGTAAGATGACGTGGCAATGATCATAGCAGCTTCTTTAACACCTTACAGAGAGAGGCAGGATCAAAGAGGGGCTGAGAGCATGGACCATTGAACCAGATGGCCAGCATTTGAATGCTAGCCCTTAACACTTAGTAGCTATTCGACTTTTGACTAATTACTAAATTAACGTCTCTAATACCTAGTTTTCTCTCATCTGTAAAATGGGGATAAAATAGTACCTGCCCATTGGACTGTTACAGGGATTGAAAGAGGATGACTATGAAGCACTTAGCACATAGCTGGCACATAAGTACGTAACCAGTAAATATTAGCATCGCCAGTGGAGGGCTGGAGCCTGCTTGTACCAGTTCCTGAGAGCTGTGGGCATGTCTGCCCAACTTCATGTTAATTATTTGTCACCTTAGTAGCATGAAATCCACCATGGTGGGAGTATTTACATCATGGAAATCAGCAAAGCCTACAAATCAGGGCTTTTTCTGCCAGAGAGTTGATTGTTAAACATTTACTGGCACTGCCACTGGCTGTTGCTATTATTAACCTCTCAGGGTCTATATAAAGGGTATCTGCCCCCTCCCAGTCCTTTATCAAGATTTTCTTTTAGAAAGGTACGTGAATCCATTGTCATAATTGGTTTGAAAATTTGTGCTGAACTGACATTGGCAGCAAGAAGTATTCCTAAAAAGGAAGTCAGGGTACAGTGTCTCTTTGTCACTTGAAGAGTTAATGACTTTTACTGTCAGATTCAGAGATTTGCCTTCTACAAGGGATGTCTCCCTGGGCTATGCAAGGTATTATTTTTCCCAGATACTGCTTTCCATCACTTCTGCAATGTTTATTAGAAAGAGGTGGTGCAGAATAAATTGACTCTTGTCATGAAGTATAATATCTGTGTTTCTTCAACTAGATTTATTTATTTATTTTTTTACTTAGGCCAACTTATTTTGGAAAATTAGTGAGTACAGGCCAGTTGCTGAAGATTAAACTTTTACAGCAAAACTGTACATTTATGGTACATTAGCGGATAAGTGGTTGAGGTGGTGTAGGTGGGACTCTAATTCCCTTGGGTGGATGAGACGTTACAGAGAAGGCTCAAGGCAGAACCCCAGGCCCAGAGATAGTGGGACCCTTGTAGGCAGCTTAGGCCCAAAAGACAAAATGGAGTCCCATACAGTAACTGAAGCCCAAGGTCAGGCTGGACCCAGGGACTGGGCAACCCAGGTTTGAACCCCATTGTACCACTTTCTCACTGAGTGACCCTGCACAAGTCATTTAATGTCTGTGAATCCCACTCTCCTTGTCTTTAAAATAGGGATAATAATATAATAATAATTATTTTTCCCTCCTGGGTCATTGTGTGGGTTAAACGAGATAGTACATGTGTCTGGCACATAATAGTCCCTTAATAAGTGGTAGCCCTGATTATTATTTATACTGATCTGACTTACTCTGGGAAGTCATTTAATAAATGAAATGAAATCTAATTCATTTAATAAATGAATCTGCTCTCTTCTGCTTGGGGCCTGCTGCATGGAGTTGCCTCCTGAGAAGCAACTAGACTGCAAATCATCACCTGCTATTTGTATTATCTATCCTGTGACTCGGTTGGTTCCTGAAACCACTCTTTGTTTTTTGGTTTATGGTATCTTAGTTATTGTGACCAGCAGGCACCTAGGGTTCCCTCTGTTCCTCAGTTTCAGTTGCTCTCTTTAAGATGATAAGCTATCTTGGAGGGGGGCGGGTATCCTCCAGGCTCTCTTGAACTTAATTTCTTGTTAATTTTCATAGCCCATATTTAAGTCAGATCATCCCCAAAATAACTGTCAAATATGGTGAAAACTTGTCCAGCCATTTCTAAGTGGTAATGGCAAAAAAGAAGCAAATCTCTGTAATGGTCAACAGTGTGAAAGCCTGTTGAGCTTCCTGTTGTTTTAAAATCCTTCTTTCGCAATGTCAGGACTAGTCCCAGGGATTGGGATTCAGGTCAGGTTCAGTGATCCTTACTCTAAGGAGGGAAGGAATATCTGCTCTGCAATAGCGAGGTCTGACATGTGTATTGATTAATTCATTCGGTACATAGCCCTTGGGCACCAGCTTTTCCAAACACCGGCCTTTCTACTGTATTATATAGTAGTATTGGAGACTTAGGTTCAAAATCAGTCAGTAGGCCTAGGAAAAATTCAGTAAGCTTGCCCTTTTCTATAATTTGTTAATTTGTTGGTAGATTTGCTTAATTCTTTTTTTTTTTTAAGATTTATTTATTTATTTGGTTGTGCTGGGTCTTAGTTGCAGCAGGTGAGCTCCTTAGTTGCGGCAGCTAGTCTCCTTAGTTGTGGCTTGCCGGCTCTTTAGTTGTAGCACGTGGTCTCCTTAGTTGTGGCAGGTGGGCTTCTTAGTTGCAGCTCGCCAGCTCCTTAGTTGCAGCACGTGGGCTCCTTAGTTGTGGCATGCAAACTCTTAGTTGCAGCATGCATGTGGGATCTAGTTCCCTGACCAGGGATTGAACCCAGGCCCCCTGTATTGGGAGCACGGAGTCTTATCCACTGCACCACCTGGGAAGTCCCTGATTTGCTTAATTCTTTTTTTATTATTATTATTATTTTAAAAAATTATTTATTTACTTTATTTTTGGCTGCACTGGGACTTTGTTGTTGCACGTGGGCTTTCTCTAGTTGCAGAGAGTGGGGGCTACTCTTTGTTGTGGTGCACGGGCTTCTCATTGCGGTGGTTTCTCTTGTTGCAGAGCACAGCCTCCAGGCATGCGGGCTTCAGTAGTTGTGGTTCGCGGGCTCTAGAGCACAGACTCAGTAGTTGTGGTACTTGGGCTTTGTTGTTCCACGGCATGTGGGATCTTCCCAGACTGGGGATCGAACCCGTGTCCCCTGCATTGGCAGGAGGATTCTTAACCACTGCGCCACCAGGGAAGCCCCCTGATTTGCTTAATTCTTGAATGGAGATATGGAAGTCATTCTAAGGCACATAAGAACAGTAGATGAGAAGTAAAAAGTGGAGTGACCTTTGCACCAAGTCTGCTCTCTTCAAGGCCACCAGTGACCTCCCTGGATGTGTCTCTGTCATCCTGTCTCATCTCAGTGGCATGTAATACTGTAGACCATTTCCCCCTCTGTGAAAGACTGTGCTCTTGGCGTGAGACCCACTCTCCAGGTTTTTTTGCTGCAACTTGGTTTCTTCCTCCCAGTTTACTCCACAAGGTTTTCCTGCTCCACTCCATCTTTGCATACTCTTATCAGGTTGGAAAGTTCTGCTTTAAAGGCAGACCTCAGAGATTGTGTGGGCTTTGTTCCAGACCACTGCAATAAAGTGGATATCGCAATAAAGTGAGTCACAGGAATTTTTTGGTCCCAGTGCATATAAAAGTAATGTTTACATTATATTGTGGTTTGTTGTGTGCGATAGCATTATGTCTTTAAAAAAATGTACATACCTTATTAAAAAATAATGCTGTTGGAAAAATGGTGCCAATAGACTTGCTCAGCGAAGGGTTGCCACAAACCTTCAATTTGTAAAAAGCACAGTATCTGTGAAGTACAGTAAAGCAGAGTGCAGTGCAGTGAGGTTATTCCTGTATTCCTAGTTTGCTCAGAATTTTTATCATGAATGGGTATTGAGTTTTGTTATATGGCTTTTCTGCATCTATTGAGACAATACATGGTTTTTCTCCTTTAATCTGTTAATGTGATGTATTATGTTGATTGATTTTTTAAAAATATTAAACCAACGTTGTGTTCCTAGGACAAATTTCATTTGGTCATGATGTACTTTTTAGAATGTATATATTGCTGTATTCATTTGTCAATATCCCTATGTGCCTGAAAGACACTGACCTGTAATTTACTTTTCTTGTAATATCTTTGTATTTAATATCAGGTTTATGCTAGCCTCATAAAACAAGTCCCACTTTCTGAATGTGCTGTGTATTATTAGTGTTATTTCTTTCGTTATTGTTCAGTAGCATTCACCAGTGATGGTATCTTGACCTAGAGCTTTCTTTGTGGGAAGTTTATAAATTACAGTTCTATTTCTTTAATGGATATAAGGCTATTCAGATCTTCTGATTTTTTTTTTTCTGTGTCAGTTTTAATTTGTGTTTTTCGAGGGATTTGTCTACCCTACCTCAGATTCTGTTCTAGACTGCCTTCTTTTTTTTTTTCTCTATCCACTTTCCCTAGGTAGGCTCTATCCTCTTTAGTTTAAATATGATACTTTAAAAAATTATAAACATTTCCAACACAGGAGTACAGAGAACATTATTCTAAATACTCAGACCCGCCATCCTGATATAATAGATATTACCATTTAATCTTGTTAATCTCAGCTTTTTTTCTTCTATGTTGCAGATACAGTTGTGCCTCTCCACAATCAGATTCCAGTCCTTCAGTTAAAAAAAAAAGCTAGTGTCTATCCTTTGCCTTCATGTTTTCATGCTTTTATTCTATGTATTGTTTATGGATACATATACACTTGTATATAGTATTGTGTATTTTGAGTCAGTTCAAAATACACAATAGTTTATAGTTCATCCATTATAAGTGCTTATAGTTCATCCATTAAGTGCTGTGTCATTATGACAATATTTAATTATCTATTTTCACATTGATAGAGTTTTAGGTTGTTTTAGATTTTTGTTCCAATGAACATCCTTGCACCTGACTGTTAGCCTGTGGGAGAAGTGGCATTGCTGGGTCATAGAGTGTACACTTCTCAGCATAAATATGTCTTGCCAAATTGCTTTCCAAAATGTTGGTGCCAATTTATATTCCTACCAGAAATAAATGGCATTTCGTATAGCCCTACATCCCTGACAATACTTACTAATGTTAGGCTTTTAAATCTTTGTTAATTTGATATATGGGAAATGGCATCTAATTGTGTTTTCAGTTTACATTTTCCTGAGTTCTGTCCTAGTGAAGCTATTTTTTATATATTTAAGTTTCCTCTTCTCTGATTGGCTTGCTCACATTATTTGCCAAGTTCCTCTTGGGTTGTTTGTCTTTTTCATATTGTTCTTACTGTTCATATAGTTCTTTTTTTTTTTGGGAGGGGGTCTCAGTTGCTGTTCACGGGCTTTCTCTAGTTGAGGTGAGCAGGGGCTACTCTTCATTGCTGTGTGTGGGCTTCTCATTGTGGTGGCTTCTCTTGCTGCAGAGCACGGGCTCTAGGCTCACAGGCTTCAGTGGTTGCAGCACGTGGGCTTCAGTAGTTGTGGCACATGGGCTCAGTAGTTGTGGCACACGGGCTGTAGGGCGTGCAGGCTCTAGGGCACGTGGGCTTCAGTAGTTGTGGCTCGTGGGCTTAGTTGCTCTGCGGCGTGTGGGATCTTCCCGGACCAGGGATCGATCCCGTGTCCCCTGCATTGGCAGGTGGATTCTTAACCACTGCGCCACCAGGGAAGTCCCTCATATAGTTCTTTATATGGTCTGGATTATTGATTCTTTGTTAGTTAAGTACAGTGCAAATGTCTTCTCCCAGTCTGTGGTTTGTCCTTGTATTTTGTGAGCCCGCCAGACCACAGATTGTAATTTGGGTTTGAGAATGGACAAGAATGATGATTTGGAAAGTTCAAGGTTGCTTTTACTTTGGTTTCCTCCTATAGCAGCAAATAAGTTGTGCAAAGGAGAGAAATGAGACAAGAGTGTAAGCAGATCATTGGGGTCCCCCGTGTTCTTGTTGTAGTCAATGGAGATGTGCCTGAGGCCATGATCATCACAGTTCTCTTGGGGAAACCTAAAGTCACAAAGTTGGCCAGGCCTTGGGCATACAAGTAAATTACATGTGGACTTGGCAAGTGGAGAGGGAGGTGGTTTGGGGGTGATGAGTTGATCAGGAATCTGTGACTTTAGTCAGTGGCAGTGGCCTCCCACCCGCCTCCTACCTCACAGATTTGTTGCAGGGTTCATGTGCAATGATCAATGAGAAAACTCTAAAAACCATAATGCAATTTTCCAGTGTAACCCAATTAATAATAGCAGTAATACGGTAGTCCTGAGGTTTGGATGTTTAAGCGGGGACCACTTGAAGCCAGAGATAAATTATTCTCTTTCAGGAGTCAGAAAAGACCACAGTGCCATTTGGTTTCTTCTTAAACTCATACAATGTCTGATGACATATTTAAAGTTTAGCACCATATGGTGATTTTGTTGTGTTTTCATATGTTGTGTGCACAGATGGTTAGAAAATAAAATTACCCACCTCCCACCTCAGCTGGTCTCCTCAGCACCTTCTGGGCCAGAAGCGGGGCAATTAAAGCATCAAGCTGCCGAGTCCCCCTCACAGAGTTGGACCTTGAGTAATTTGTCTCAGGCAAAACACCGCAGGGCGCTGCCCAAGTAGTGTTTTCCGCTTGGGCCTTTTTGCTATTTCCTGTGGAGGAGGAAGGAAATTGAGGCTATGTGTCTGGCAGCTGCATGATCATAATGCAATTACCCACAAATATCAGGAAGTGAGGGGAGTTCTTAGCAAGTGAACCATAATATACGTTTCATCAGCTTTCAGTTGGCCAGTCAGTCAACAAATGTTTATGAAGTGCCCAGAGAATGCATCGCATGGCATTTAGTTTTCAGATTTTCTAATCTCTGGAGCATCTGAAAGTAGAGAGTAGATTTCCAGGGCTTATCCTCTCAGATGTAATTTGAAAGGGACATTGAGTTGCTAGTCCAGTATTTTGATTGGAAACTGCCTGATTTATCTGCCTCACGTTCCCAGAGGTCTTCTGTTTTGGGTCTAGTTACTGTCATTTAGATTCTTTACCCTGAAGTATTTGCTTCATTTTGATCCCCAACCTGTAATAATAGTGAGTTATTAAACTTGCTAAACAAAATTAAATGTTGTGTTTCTCATTTCTTGGAAATAAAGTGTTGAATCTACTCCACAAAAACCACAGCACCCTCTGAAAATAGCAATTTTTTTCAGAAGCAGTAACCATGGTTGCTCTTAATTAGAAGCTGAATTGGTTTCAAATATAAAGTTTTGTTTTATGATGAAAGGGAGAGAAAGCTGGTCATTCCTGGGGAATTGGTACTTCTCTCTCATTGGGAGGGCAGACAATCAGCTGCCCCAGCTTCCTTCCCTTCTTAACCTCCAAAGTCTTCTTAACTCTCCTTCATCTTCCTTCCCGTGCTGGAGGAAGAACTGTACTTTTGCTTGTTCATTTCTTCCCTCTTAAAAAAAGTATTTTTAAATTGTACATAAAATTCCATATTCTCCCCTTTAAAAAGGAGAGATACAACATAGATAAGGCTACAATCCCCTTTGACTACCCACTCCTCCCAGGCCCTTCTAGACAGTGATCCCTATCATTTTCCAGGGTATATCCCTCCGGAGCCTCATCTGTACATTGTCACCTGTAACTGTTTCTCCTGTATCCCTTCTAGTCTGCTTGCCATCCATCCTGCCTGCCAACTCTGAGATGCCCATAGCTTTGCCCAAATGGAGGCAAGAGGTCCTGTTGGGTAAGCCATGGTCATGTGACTGGGTCCACACCGGAGGCTGTCCTAGCTTGAGCTTCTAGGTCTCGCTTCCTGGCCAGCTCTGTCTAACTTGACAGGGCTCTGATCCCTGTGTTTGCCCCTCATCAGTAGCTGGCCCTCACTCCCCTTTGATATCTCGAGTCATGGTAAATTTTGCAGTCCTGTAGTGTTCCTGTGCTGGTCTTTGACTAGTTTGCTGTCAGATGGATCTCCTGCTTTGCTTTGTATGGTGGAAGGGCAGAACTCTGCAGGCCACATTTCCCAAGCTCTGGTGTCAGCTGGCCTCTGGCTGGTTTTGGACAGGAAGAATTCTGGCAAGATTGTAGGGGAGGAGGAAGGAAGAAGCCAAGGAATTTCTCTCTCTCTGACCTGGTTAGCATCTCCTTCATTATTCCAGTTCCATTTGGCCAGACCTGCCTCTTTCAGCTTCTGCAACTGATCTCAGCCTTTGGGTTCAGTTATCTCTGTTTCCTCCCTTTGTTCCTTCAGTCTAGAAGTGGGGGCAGTGTCCCACTCGTCCTAATTTCCGGGTTGTTTCCCTGTCCTCTTGGCTTCTCACTCAATTTAAAATACTTAGAGCATTTGTTAGAAGAACAGCTGGAAATGATGGTTTTTTACACCCTGGAAGTTTATTTTATGACTTCCAAGTTATAGCTGCCAGGACTTCTTGATTCCCTTTCTGCTGAAAGCACTCATCCAAGAAGAGGTTAACACCTAGGGGATTGAGAGGGCTCAGGTGGCCCTAAAATATAAATCCAGATGTTGGTGGGCGGGTTGTTGTTGTTGTTGTTGTTTTTAGGATAAATTGTCTAGTTGGCATATGTGAACTGTAGGTTTAGTTACTTGTGGAACTATGGAAGGATTAAACCAAGTTATGGTGATAGAAAAGAATAGAAATTTTAGAAGCCAAAAGGAGAGTTTAGAGTTCCTCCAGTGAATGTTTTTGATACTCTTGCCCATAGAGAAATCACAGACAAGAAAGTGGGCATTATATATCCAGAATGGGGGTATTTGATCTGGATGATGTAGAGCAGCGGTCCCCAACCTTTTTGGCACCAGGGACCGGTTTTGTGGAAGACAGTTTTTCCACGGACCACAGGTTGGGGGGGATAGTTTCGGGATGATTCAAGCACATTACTTTATTGTGCACTTTATTTCAATTATTATTACATTGTAATATAGAATGAAATAATTTTACAACTCACCATAATGCAGAATCAGTGGGAGCCCTGAGCTTGTTTTCACTTGCCACTCACTGATAGGGTTTTGATATGAGTCTGCAAGTAATTTATTTATTATGGTCCCTGTGCAGTCAAACCTCTCTGCTAATAATCTGTATTTGCACCCACTCCCCAGTGCTAGCATCACTGCCTCATCTCCACCTCAGATCAGCAGGCATTAAATTCTCATAAGGAGAGTGCAACCTAGATCCCTCGCATGCACAGTTCACAGTAGGGTTCGCGCTCCTATGAGAATCTAATGCTGCCACTGATCTGACAGGAGGCAGAGCTCAGGCAGTAATGCGAGTGAAGGGGAGCTGCTGTACATACAGATGAAGCTTCGCTCGCTCGCCCGCCTGCCCGCCGCTCACCTCCTGTTGTCCGGCCCGGTTCCTAACAGGCCATGGACCTGTACCAGTCCATGGCCCAGGGGTTGGGGACCCCTGATGTAGAAGAGACCAAGAGGTGAACGAGGTGGGCAAAGACAGCACTGACACGGTGTCTTTTAAATAAGTAGGCTATAACAATTTGACCAGCAACTAGAATCTCCTGCCCAGGGGAAAGGGACAGGCTTTGGTATTTTGTAATCTTGTTATAGGTCTTTATTTTGTTCCTCCTGGACAGTAGTGAGTCATCTTATGGCACAAGAGTGAGTTCTGCCCTTGGTCACTGGATGTCTGGGAAACCCAAGGTGTAGAATTGATTAGACCCTTTCCTGTTTCGTAGAAACTTGGTTCACAGGGACATTGAATCCAGTGGTCCAGCCCATGGTGGAAAGAACTGTCCTGACCCCACAGTCTGTATTCCAGGGCAGACATTTGTTTTTTGTTAATTTTTGGTAAGACTGTGAAATATTAAGAAGCTTTAAGATTTTTCTAACTTTCTTTTCTTAATAGATCTTTATTGGAGTATAATTGCTTCACAATACTGTGTTAGTTTCTGTTGCACAACAGAGGGTCTCAGCCATATGCATACACGTGTCCCTGTATCCCCTCCCTCTTGAGCCTCCCTCCCATCCTCCCTATCCTACCCCTCTAGGTCATCGCAAAGCACCGAGCCAGTCTCCCTGTGCTACGCTGCTGTTTCCCACCAGCCAACTGTTTTACATTCGGTAGTGTATATGTCCAGTCACTGCTACTCTCACCTTGCCCCAGCTTTGCCCTCCCACCCCATGTCCTCAAGTCCATTTTCTATGTCTATTTCTTTATTCCTGCCCTGCAGCTAGGTTCATCAGTACTATTATTTTTTTTAAGATTCCATATATATGTGTTAGCATATGGTATTTGTTTTTCTTTTTCTGACTTATTTCACTCTGTATGACAGTCTCTAGGTCCATCCACCTCACTACGAATAATTCAATTTCATTTCTTTTTATGGCTGAGTAATATTCCATTATATATATGTGCCACATCTTCTTTATCCATTCATCTGTCGATGGACATTTAGGTTGCTTCCATGTCCTGGCTATTGTAAATAGTGCTGCAGTGAACATTGTGGTACATGCCTCTTTTTGAATTATGGTTTTCTCAGAGTATATGCCCAGTAGTGGGATTGTGAGTCATATGGTAGTGCTATTTTTAGTTTTTAAGGAACCTTCATACTGTTTTCCATAGTGGTTATATCAATTTACATTCTCACCAACAGTGCAGGAGGGTTCCCTTTTCATCACACCTTTTTCAGCATTTATTGTTTCTAACTTTTTTGATAATGGTCATTCTGACCACCGTGAGGTGATACCTCATTGTAGTTTTGATTTGCGTTTCTCTAATGATTAGTGATATTGAGCAGCTTTTCATGTGCCTCTTGGCCATCTGTATATCTTCCTTGGTGATGTCTACTTAGGTCTTCTGCCCATTTTTTAACTGGATTGTTTGTTTTTTCTGATATTGAGCTCCATGAGCTGTTTGTGTATTTTGGAGATTAATCCTTTATCTGTTGTTTCATTTGCAAATATTTTCTCCCATTTTGAGGGTTGTCTTTTTGTCTTGTTTATGGTTTCCTTTGCTGTGCAAAAGCTTTTAAGTTTAATTAAGTCTGATTTGTTTATTTTTGTTTTTATTTCCATTACTCTAGGCGGTGGGTCAAAGAAGATCTTGGTGTGGTTTATGTCAAAAAGTGTTTTTCCTATGTTTTCCTCTAAGAGTTTTATAGTGTCTGGCCTTACATTTAAGTCTTTAATCTATTTGGAATTTATTTTTGTGTATGGTGTTAGGTAGTGTTCTAATTTCATTCTTTTACATGTAGCTGTCCAGTTTTCCCAGCACTACGTATTGAAGAGGCTGTCTTTTCTCCATTGTATGTTCTTGCCTCCTTTGTCATAAATTAGATGCCCATATGTGCGTGGGTTTATCTTTGGGCGCTCTATCCTGTACCATTGATCTATATTTCTGTTTTTGTGCCAGTTCCATACTGTCTTGATTACTGTAGCTTTGTAGTATAGTTTGAAGTTGGGGAGCCTGATTCCTCCAACTCCGTTTTCTGTTCTGAAGATTGCTTTGGCTATTCAGGGTCTTTTGTGTTTCCATACGAATTGTAAGATATCTTGTTCTAATTCTGTGAAGAATGAATGCCATTGCTAGTTTGATAGGGATTGCATTCACTCTGTAGATTGCTCTGGGTAATATAGTCATTTTCACAATATTGATTCTTCCAATCCAAGAACATGGTATATTTCTCCAGCTGTATGTCATCTTTGATTTCTTTCATCAGTGTTTTATAGTTTTCTGAGTACAAGTCTTTTGTCTCCTTAGGCAGGTTTATTCCTGGGTATTTTATTCTTTTTGTTGCAGTGGTAAATAGGAGTGTTTCCTTAATTTCTCTTTCTGATTTTTCGTTGTTGGTTTATAGGAATGCCAGAGATTTCTGTGCATTAATTTTGTATCCTGCAACCTTATGAAATTCACTGATTAGTTCTAGTAGTTTTCTGGTGACATCTTTAGGATTTTCTATGTATAGTATCATGTCATCAACAAACAGTGACAGTTTTACTTCTTTTCCAATTTGTATTCCTTTTATTTCTTTTTATTCTCTGATTGCTGTGGCTAGGACTTCAAAAACTATGTTGAATAAGAGTGGCGAGAGTGGACATCCTTGTCTTTTTCCTCATCTTAGTGGAAATGCTTTCAGTTTTCACCATTGAGTATGATGCTTGCTGTGGGTTTGTCATATATGGCCTTTATTATGTTGAGGTAGGTTCCCTCTATGCTCATTTTCTGGAGAGTTTTTATCATAAGTGGGTGTTGAATTTTGTCAAAAGCTTTTTCTGTATCTATTGAGATGATCATATGATTCTTATTCCTTAATTTGTTAATGTGGTGTATCATTGATTGATTTGCATATATTGAAGAATCATTGCGTCCCTGGTATAAATTCCACTTGATCGTGGTGTATGATCCTTTTAACGTGCTGTTGGATTCTGTTTGCTAGTATTTTGTTCAGGATTTTTGCATCTATGTTCATCAGTGATATTGGTCTATAATTGTCTTTTTTTGTGATATCTTTTTCTGGTTTTGGTATAAGGTTGATGGTGGCTTTGTAGGATGAATTTGGGAGTGTTTCTTCCTCTGCAATATTTTGGAAGAGTTTGAGAAGGATCGGTGTTAGCTCTTCTCTAACTGTTTGATAGAATTTGCCTGAGAAGCCATCTGGTCCTGGACTTTTGTTTGTTGGAAGATTTTTTTTTTTTCAGCTTTATTGAGGTATATTTGACATAAAATTACAAGACGTTTAAAATGTACTTCGTGGTGATATGATGTATGTGTACATTGTGAAAGGATTCCACCCATCTCGTTAATCAACACATCCATCACATCACGTATTTATCCTTTTTGGGGGGAGGTAAGAACATTTAAGTTCTACTCTTTCAGCAAATTTCAATTATACAATACAGTGTTATCACTACAGTTGCCATGTTTTTCATTACATCCTCAGACCTTATTCATCTTATAACTGAAACTTTGTACCCTATTACCAACCTCTCCTTATTTCCCCCACCCCCCAACCGGGCAACCACTTTTCTCCTCTGTTTCTAGCCTTTGACTTCTTTTTTTTTTTTTTTTTAAGATTTCACATATAAGTGATTCTATGCAGTATTAGTCTTCCTCTGCCTGGCTTATTTTAGGTTAATTACATTTAAAAAGCATTCTAACCCATGTCCTCAAAAGCTGTATAATCTTCCTTTACAAATCAGAGTTTTTATTTAAATTGTATAAAAACCATATATGGTTTGCATTATTTTTTCTTATTAGACATCAGGTTTTTTTTGTTTTTTGCTTTTGTTTTGTTTTGTTTTTGCAGTACGCGGGCCTCTCGCTGTTGTGGCCTCTCCCGTTTCGGAGCACAGGCTCCGGATGCGCAGGCCCAGCTGCCATGGGTCACGGGCCCAGCTGCTCCACGGCATGTGGGATCCTCCCGGACCGGGGCACGAACCCACGTCCCCTGTATTGGCAGACGGACTCTCAACCACTGCGCTACCAGGGAAGCCCTAGTCATCAGTTTTATACACATAAGTGTATACATGTCAATCCCAACAGCTCAATTCATGACACCACCACCACCACCACCCCGCCACTTACCCCCCGTGGTGTCCATATGTTTGTTCGCTACATCTGTATCTCAATTTCTGCCCTGCAAACCAGTTCATCTGTAGCATTTCTCTAGGTTCCACATATATGTGTTAATATACAATATTTGTTTTTCTCTTTCTGACTTACTTCACTCTGTATGACAGTCTCTAGATCCACCCACGTCTCTACTAAGGACCAAATTTCGTTCCTTTTTATGGCTGAGTAACATTCCATTGTACATATTTACCACATCTTCTTTATCCATTAGTCTGTCGATGGGCATTTAGGTTGCTTCCATGACCTGGCTATTGTAAATAGTGCTGCAATGAACATTGGGGTGCATGTGTCTTTTTCAGTTATGGTTTTCTCTGGATATATGCCCAGTAATGGGATTGCTGGATCATATGGTAATTCAATTTTTAGTTTTTTAAACAACTTCCATACTGTTCTCCATAGTGGCTGTATCAATTTACATTCCCACCAACAGTGCAAGAGGGTTCCCTTTCCTCCACACCCTCACCAGCATTTGCTGTTTGTAGATTTTCTGATGATGCCCATTCTAACTGGTGTCAGGTGATACCTCATTGTAGTTTTGATTTGCATTTCTCTAATAATTAGTGATGTTGAGCAGCTTTTCATGTGCTTCTTGGCCATCTGTATGTCTTCTTTGGAGAAATGTCTATTTAGGTCTTCTGCCCATTTTTGGATTGGGTTGTTTGTTTTTTAAACATTGAGCTGCGTGAGCTGCTTGTAAATTTTGGAGATTAATCCTTTGTCAGTTGCTTCATTGCAAATATTTTCTCCCATTCTGAGGTTGTCTTTTCGTCTTCTTTATGGTTTCCTTTGCTGTGCAAAAGCTTTGAAGTTTCATTAGGTCACATTTGTTTATTTTTGTTTTTATTTCCATTACTGTAGGATGTGGATCAGAAAAGATCTTGCTGTGATTTACGTCAAAGAGTGTTCTTCCTATGTTTTCCTCTAAGAGTTTTATAGTGTCCGGTCTTACATTTAGGTCTCTAATCCATTTTGAGTTTATTTTGGTGCATGGCGGTCGGGAGTGTTCTAATTTCATTCTTTTACATGTAGCTGTCCAGCTTTCCCAGCACCACTTATTGAAGAGACTGTCTTTTCTCCATTGTATATCCTTGCCTCCTTTGTCATAGATTAGTTGACCATAGGTGCGTGGGTTTATCTCTGGGCTTTCTATCTTGGTCCATTGATCAACGTTTCTATTTTTGTGCCAGTACCATATTGTCTTAATTACTGTAGCTTTGTAGTATAGTCTGAAGTCAGGGAGTCTGATTCCTCCAGCTCTGTTTTTTTCCCTCAAGACTGCTTTGGCTCTTCGGGGTCTTTTGTGTCTCCATACAAATTTTAAGATATTTTGTTCTAGTTCTGTAAAAAATGCCATTGGTAATTTGATAGATTGAATGTGTAGATTGCTTTGGGTAGTATAGTCATTTTCACAGTGTTGATTCTTCTTCCAATCCAAGAACATGGTATATCTCTCCATTTGTTGGTATCATCTTTAATTTCTTTCATCAGTGTCTTTTAGTTTTCTGCATACAGGTCTTTTGTCTCTCTAGGTAGGTTTATTCCTAGTTATTTTGTTCTTTTTGTTGCAGTGGTAAATGGGAGTGTTTCCTTAATTTCTCTTTCCGATTTTTCATCATTAGTGTATAGGAATGCAAGAGATTTCTGTGCATTAATTTTGTATCCTGCAACTTTACTAAATTCATTGAGTAGCTCTAGTAGTTCTCTGGTGGCATCTTTAGGATTCTTTATGTATAGTACCATGTCATCTGCAAACAGTGACAGTTTTACTTCTTTTCCAATTTGTATTCCTTTTATTTCTTTTTCTTCTCTGATTTCTGTGGCTACGACTTCTAAAACTATGTTGAATAACAGTGGTGAGAGTGGATATCCTTGTCTTGTTCCTGATCTTAGAGGAAATGCTTTCCGTTTTTCACCATTGAGAATGATGTGTGCTGTGAGTTTGTCGTATATGGGCTTTATTATGTTGAGGTAGGTTCCCTCCATGCCCACTTTCTGGAGAGTTTTTATCATAAACGGGTGTTGAATTTTGTCAAAAGCTTTTTCTGCATCTATTGTGGTGATCATATGGTTTTTATTCTTCAATTTCTTAATATGGTGTATCACATTGATTGATTTGTGTATATTGAAAAATCCTTGCATCCCTGGGATAAATCCCACTTGATCATGGTGTATGATCCTTTTAATGTGTTGTTGGATTCTGTCTGCTTGTATTTTGTTGAGGATTTTTGCATCTATATTCATCAGTGATATTGGTCTGTAATTTTCTTTTTTTGTCTGGTTTTGGTATCAGGGTAATGGTGGCCTCATAGAATGAGTGTGGGAGTATTCCTTCCTCTGCAGTTTTTTGGAAGAGTTTGAGAAGAATGGTTGTTAGTCCTTCTCTAAATGTTTGATAGCATTCACCTGTGAAGCCATCTGGTCCTGGATTTTTGTTTGCTAGAAGATTGTTAATCACAGTTTCAGTTTCATTACTTGTGATTGGTCTTTTCATATTTTCTATTTCTTCCTGGTTCAGTCCTGGGAGGTTATACCTTTCTAAGAATTTGTCCATTTCTTCCAGGTTGTCCATTTTATTGGCCATAGAGTTGCTTGTAGTAGTCTCTTAGGATGCTTTATATTTCTGTGGTGTCTGTTGTAACTTCTCCTTTTCCATTTCTAATTTTATTGATTTGAGTCCTCTCCCTCTTTTTCTTGATGAGTCTGGCTAATGGTTTATCCATTTTGATTATCTTCTCAAAGAACCAGCTTTTAGTTTTATTGATCTTTGCTATTGTGTTCTTTGTTTCTATTTCATTTATTTCTGCTCTGATCTTTACGATTTCTTTCCTTCTGCTACCTTTGGGTTTTGTTTGTTCTTCTTTCTCTAGTTCCTTTAGGTGTAAGGTTAGATTGTTTATTTGAGATTCTTCTTGTTTCTTGAGGCAGGCTTGTATAGCTATAAACTTCCCTCTTAGAACTGCTTTTGCTGCATCCCACAGGTTTTGGATCATCGTGTTTTCATTGTCATTTGTCTCTAGGTATTTTTTGATTTCCTCTTTGATTTGTTCAGTGATCTCTTGGTTATTTAGTAACTTATTGTTTAGCCTCCATGTGTTTGTGGTTTTTACGTTTTTTTCCCTGTAATTCATTTCTAATCTCAGAGCCTTGTGGTCAGTAAAGATGCTTGATATGATTTCAATTTTCTTAAAAATTTACTGAGGCTTGATTTGTGACCCAAGATGTGATCTATCCTGTAGAATGTTCCATGTGCACTTGAGAAGAGAGTGTAATCTGCTGTTTTTGCATGGAATGTCCTATAAATATCAATTAAATCTATCTGGTCTATTGTGTCATTTAAAGCTTCTGTTTCCTTATTAATTTTCTGTTTGGATGATCTGTCCATTGGTGTAAGTGAGGCGTTAAAGTCCTCCACTATTATTGTGTTACTGTCAATTTCCTCTCTTATAGCTGTTAGCAGTTGCCTTATGTATTGTGGTGACCTTATGTGGGTGCATATATATTTATAATTGTTATATCTTCTTCTTAGATTGATCCCTTGATCATTATGTAGTGTCCTTCCTTGTGTCTTGTAACATTCTTTATTTTAAAGCCTATTTTATCTGATATGAGTATTGCTACTTCAGCTTTCTTTTGATTTCCATTTGCATGGAATATGTTTTTCCATCCCCTCACTTTCAGTCTGTATGTGTCCCTAGGTCTGAAGTGGGTCTCTTGTAGACAGCATATATATGGGTCTTGTTTTTGTATCCATTCAGCCAGTCTATGTCTTTTGGTTGGAGCATTTAATCTATTCACGTTTAAGGTAATTATCGATGTGTATGTTCCTATGACCATTTTCTTAATTGTTCTGGGTTTGTTTTTATAGGTCCTTTTCTTCTCTTGTGTTTCCCGCTTAGAGTAGTTTCTTTAGCATTTGTTGTAGAGCTGGTTTGGTGGTGCTGAATTCTCTTAGCTTTTGCTTGTCTGAAAAGCTTTTGATTTCTCCATCAAATCTGAATGAGATCCTTGCTGGGTAGAGTAATCTTGGTTGTAGGTTTTTCTCTTTCATCAGTTTAAGTATATCCTGCCACTCCCTTATGGCCAGCAGAGCTTCCGCTGAAAATCAGCTGATAACCTTATGGGGATTACTTTGTAATGTTGTTTTTTGTTTTTCCCTTGCTGCTTTTTTTTTTTTTTTTTTGCGGTACGTGGGCCTACTCACTGTTGTGGCCTCTCCCATCGCGAAGCACAGGCTCCGGACGCGCAGGCTCAGCGGCCATGGCTCATGGGCCCAGCCGCTCTGTGGCATGTGGGCTCTTCCTGGACCAGGGCACGAACCCGTGTCCCCTGCATTGGCAGGCGGACTCCCAACCACTGCGCCACCAGGGAAGCTCTCCCTTGCTGCTTTTAATATTTTATCTTTGAATTTAATTTTTGTTAGTTTGATTAATATGTGTCTTGGTGTGTTTTTCCTAGGGTTTATCCTGTATGGGACTCTCTGTGCTTTCTGGACTTGGGTGACTATTTCCTTTCCCATGTTAGGGAAGTTTTCAACTATAATCTCTTCAAATATTTTCTCAGACCCTTTCTTTTTCTCTTCTTCTTCTGGGACCCCTATAATTCGAATGTTGGTGTTTTTAGTGTTGTCCCAGAGGTCTCTGAGATTGTCTTCAATTCTTTTCATTCTTTTTTCTTTATTCTGATCTTATTTTCACCATTTTGTCCTCCAGCTCACTTATTTGTTCTGTTTCAGTTATTCTGTTTTTGATTCCTTCTAGTGTATTTTCCATTTCTGTTATTGTGTTGTTCATCTTTGTTTGTTTGTTCCTTAGTTCTTCTAGATCTTTGTTAAACATTTCTTGTATTTTCTCCATCAGTGCCTGCATTCTATTTCCGAGATTCTGGATCATCTTTACTATCATTACTCTGAATTCTTTTTCAGGTAGATTGCCTATTTCCTCTTCATTTATTTGGTCTTGTAGGTTTTTACCTTGCTCCTTCATCTGTGACATATTTTTTTGCCATCTCATTTTTTTTTTTTTTTTTATGAGTGGGATTGTGTTCCTGTCTTACTGGTTGTTTGGCCTGAGGCTTCCAGCCCTGGAGTTTGTAGGCTATTGGGTAGAGCTGGGTCTTGGTGCTGAGATGAGGAACTCCGTGAGACCTCACTTGGATGAATATTCCGTGGTGTCTGAGGTTCTCTGTTAGTCCAGTGGTTCAGACTCGGCCCTCCCACCACAGGATCTTTGGCCCGACCCCAGGCTCGTGAACTAAGTTCCCACAAGCCGCCTGAGGTGGCAAAAACAAATAAATAAAATGAAAAAAAAGAACAAAAACAAAGTAAAAAATAAAATTAGCCTAGGAAACTAACAGATATGTTAGGAAGAATATAAAAATAAAATTATAGATGCATCAACAACTTGAAGGTACATCAGTACCACGATAGTAAAAAAAGTGGAGGAGGGAAAAGAAAAAAAAAGTGGAGGCGGGGAAGGCCTTTGCTGTGGAGGGCGGGGCCTAAGCAAAGGCAAGGTTTGGGTAGTGGGTGGGGCCAATGCTCAGGACCCGTGGGGCTGGGAAAGGCCCTGGGGGCTGTGGGGGGGTGGAGCTTAGGCTCAAGGAACAGAAGGGACCCAGGTGTGCCCCCCACCTCTGGTCTCAGATGGTAGGGGACCTCACCTGGGAGCCCAGCAGGCTTCCTGGGCTCGAGTGGGTGGGGCAAACGCCCTCTTCTCCTCTCCTCTGGTCTGGGAGGGCCCCTCCTGCTTGCCTCTACTGATCTCCCTAGCCTCCCTCCTATGCCCCCAAGGACCAACGCAGCCTGGAGGGGGGTTTGGAGGGCGGGTACCGGCTTGGGAGCTCAGCAGGCTCCCCTGCCCAAGTGGGCCAGGCGATCCCGCTCTGCTCCCCTCCCACGCTTCCCAGAGAGTCCCTCCTGCCTGCCTCTCCTGATCTCACCAGCCTCAGGGGTGTCAATCCTGTCTGACCTCCACTTCTCTGCCCTCAGCCCCCCTACGTCCTACCGGTTCACTTTGGGGTTCCTCCTGTCTCCTTGGGCATCAGAGTCCCCCACCAGCAGCAGGCAGGTGCCCTAGTTATGGGGAGGCGCTAACTCTGCGTCTTCCCACACCACCCTCTTGACTCTTCCTTCCCTAACTATATTTTCATAGACAGCTTGGGGTAACATGTGAACTAAGAATATCTTTTCATGTTAATTTCATCTGAAAACAAAAATAGAAATGAATAAGTATATTACATAAATCCAGACTGATTTTTTGACTGTCTCTGTATTGACTTTATTTAAAAACATGGATGGTAACTTAACAATGTTAATAGGCAGAAACATTGAACTGGTGCCATTTTGGCAGTTCCAATGAAGAAAACAAGTGATAATTAAGTTTTCCTCTTTCTTGTGGAACATGGTTATACAACAGTTACATTATTCTGCCAGCGAAGTAGCCCTAGGAGAATTAAAGCATCGCTGGAAGCTGTACTCTAGTGTTATCCATGGAAGTATTTCAGAACTTTCTACTAATCAAGCACAAATCCCCAACATGGGATTATTATTATTTTTAGCTCTTGAAAATTAAAAAGAAAAATCTGTGAAGGAAATGTTTTTCATCTATGGGTTAAGCAGTACTCAAGAGAAAGCTGTATTCTAAAGGGTGAGTGTTTTAGTCAGGATTCTTGGCTACCAGGGACTGAAACCCAACTCAGACCAGTTTAAGCAAAAAAGGAGATTTTGTGTGTTTTTACAAATCCTGGTGTAACTCACAGAACCAAAGGAAATGTTGTAGGAATGGGGCCCACTAGGAATTGGGCCCGTGTCCTGGGAGCACATCAGTATCCCTAGTCTCTGCCTCCCATTTCTGCATCTGTCCACATGCCAGCAGTATTTTCTTAGACATCTCCACCAGGTGCTCCCTCTGTGGCCAGAGGGGTGGGTTTTGTGATTTGCCGTCTGCAGCAGGACCATATGAAGTAGGAGGAGGAGCATTTTGCCAGAAGGGGAGGGTGCTGTTTGGAAAGATGAAACACTTCGGGTAGGACACATTTAGCAAGAGGAAAAGAGACCTCAGGTCTGAAAGATCAACTGGATTGGGTTATGTTTTGACAACTTCCTAAAACTACATAGACTAGATATTCCTAGGGAATGTTAGAATCTTTTTAAAAGACATGTATACACACACACACGTACTTAACATATTTTGTACAGATGTCCATGATACGTTAAATGAAAAAAAAGGTCATAAAATAGTGTATGACAGGTTCTATTTCCATAAAAACAAACCATCTAGCTCCTATATATATATATATATATATATATATATATATATATGTATGTGTATCTTTGTTTGAGTGAAGAGAAAGGTGTGGAAGGATACAAAGGCTGACGTTGGTTACATCAAGGAGTTGAGAATAGGAGTTGGGGCTGGGGGAGATGATCAGCTTTGCCTTTATATATCATGTATTGTGTCATTTCACTTGTTAAAATAAGCTTGTGTTATGCTCGTAATTTGAGAAACATCCAATTAAGGAAAAAGAAGAGGAGCCTATTCCGACTGACCTCAGGAGCGTGGATGCAGGGATTGAATGTGATAGCTTGGGAGTCATGTCATTTTTTTTTTGGCTGTGCCGCATGGCTTGCGGGATCTTAGTTCCTTGACCATGGATTGAATCCGGGCTCTTGGCAGTGAGAGCGCGGAGTCCTAACCGCTGGACTGTGAGGGAATTCCCTGGGAGTCATGTTATCTTAGGCTGGCAGGCCAGGGCATTCCACTCTTCCCAGATTTCCAGGACTGGGAAGCACGGCAGAGGATGTTGCAAACCAGACTGGAGCAGCAGCAAACTGGAGAGATCCACAGCACTGTTGTTCACCAAGTCTGTATCCCGTACAGAAAGCAGACCTGAGTGGATCAGACCTACCACCACCCCTGATATAGCAAAATCTACTGGGCAGGGCCCTTCCTACCCAGCACACAGATGGCTGCTTCTGCTCATGGACTGCCCCTGCTCCAGTCAGCCATGGCAAGAACAGCTGGGCTACTTTCAAATGAAGCACCTGATCTGAGCCACTAATTATGCACGAAAGAAGAACTGATGCGCCCCTTTCATGGAAAAGAAGGCCAAACGGCTGGCCCTTTGAGCCTCATGGTCTGTTCGGTTTGGTTAAGAACTTCCAATGCCTGGCACCAACCTGCTACAGAGGCTCTTATCATAAGTAACACACCCTTAGGATTGTACATGGATGAGGATGTGTGTGAGGTCAAGGGGTCTCCCTGTCTGTTGTCACAGAACCACCATAATGAATGTGGCCAGAGAGACATGGGCTGAGGTCCTGACGAGGGAATCGGTGATGTGCGATGTTGTGAGGTGCTGAAGATCAAACAGACAACGGCAGTTGCCACTGCAGCCAGCCCTGCCATTTACTGGGTGCCTGTACTGTGCTGGGTGCACCACATACATCTTAGTGTGTAATTCTCAACGATTTGGGTGGCTGCTTTCAGTCACAGTTGATAGTTGGGACTCAGGGTAAGTGATGTGCCTCAGGTCCCACTGCCAGTAAATGGCAGGTTTGGGTTAGGACATTTCCCCCCAAACCACACAGCCTCCCGAGGAGCGAGCCTTTATTGCATTTCCCACTCACTAGCCAAAGGAGTTAGAGCAGCTCTGATTTTAGATGCATGGTCTTCATTCTTGAGATGGAATTGTTCCATCAGAACTAAAACCTAATTAAAAAATAATAATGTGCAGAATGGAAGGACGATGTAAGGCAAGTGGCTTCTGCCACTGGGAGGGCCATGCCTGTTCTCTTACTGCCACCTGCTAAGAGGGACTAGGGAGAGAACGGATCTGGGCACTGGGATTCGAGTGTGAATGCAGTTTGGGACACTAAATTGTAGGTGCTTATGGACCTGAGGCAGAGGTGGCCATGGGTGATACTTATTTGCATCTCAGAGAGTCTTTGAACAAGACAGAAAGATGGAAGAAAACTCTAGGTGCACAATGAAAAAAAAACAACACACAGAAATAATATGATCCCAGTTGTTAAAAATTGGATATAAATTTACCAAATAACAGTTATGTATGGCTATATGGTAGAATTAAGGGTATTTTATTTTCTTCTGAATATTTTTCTCTATGTATCAAGACTATTTGTAGTGAACATGCATTATTTCAATAATCAGGGGAAAAAGTTATTTATAAAAGAAAATGAGACCTGTTTCTTTAGTGGAAAATGTTCCATCATGATATGGGCGGGTGATAAGGTAGTGCCAGTAAGTGTGTCTGAGTGTCCATCACTATCCAAGATGTATGTGAACAGAAGCTCAGGTTCTCTGCATGATTACAAACAAACACAAACTAACAAACAAACTCAGCTTGTGGCAGTTGACAGATCAGGAGCTTGATAGGAAGTAAGAAGGCCAGCTGTAAAGGGCTGTTTTCTAGAAATACTGGAGCCTCCTCAGGCCATCCTCACCCACAGGCAAGCTTCAGAAATATGGCTCTGGGAGAAGCTGTGGTTATGGCTTTGTGGCTGAAAATCAGCATTAGAGAAGGGTAGGAGTCTGAGTTTTCAAAGCAGGTGTCCTTCCTGGCAGTGGGTGGAGAGCCCAGCCTTCTGAGTCTGTCCCTTGATGCCACAGCTTGTGTTTCAAGCCATTGTTCCCATTCATGGCATGTAAGTTAGGTTGAGAGAACTTCCTATTGAAGCTGCCAGCTGAGCTGTGACTGGTCATCCATTTGCAGAAATGAGTGCCTATCCTGGTCTGAAGTAATTGCTTCTGGTGTGACCTAGCTGGGCTGCTTACTCTTGTTGGTCCATCGTTGCTTGGACTGTCAAATAAAGGAGTGGGGATGGAGGATATATTTCAAAAGCTTCTTCGAGCTCTGAGATCTTAGGACCCCCTGTTCTTTGGAAAATGGAAATATCTTATAGGAGGTGATTCAGAGTGGCTTATTGTACACTTCAAAAGTGGCTAGTGTGACTGAGGAACTGAATTTTAAATTTTAATTAATTTTAACTAATTTAAGTTTAAATTTATATAACCACATGTGGCTAGGGGCTACCCTATTGGACAGCACAACTCCTTAACTGGAAAATCTAACACGAGGTGAGCATTTTGAATGCCTATATATATATTTTATATATACCTATTTTTGAAATTAAAAGAAACTTTTTATAATTTCAGAAAAACGCTTTGGGTTCATTACACACAATACAGACAAGAAGAAGAAGAAAGTAAAAAATAGTCACGAAAATACCTACTCAGAGATAACTTCTATTGGCACCTTGGTGTATAACCTTCTAAATTGTCTTCTGTGCTTACGTCTTAGATAGCCAGCTGGCTTTCAAAAGCATAGTTTGAAATCATCCAGGAAAGGGATAAGACGTGTTAGAAAGAGAGAATGCCTGCTCATTGCCCAGAAGAGAATACTGATAAAGATTTTAGCAATCTGCCACGGCTGATGTTTCTTTTCTGGGTGCTAGGTTATCAATCCTATGGGATGGGATGCATTTGGATTGCCTGCCGAAAATGCTGCGATCGAGAGGAATCTACATCCAGAAAGTTGGACGCAGAGGTATGTGTTTACAGGCATATTCAAGCACTTGTATACAGAACCCTTAAACAATTTTTTTAACCTGTGCACAAGAAATAGAAAGTAAAGCAAACAAAACATTGCAGTCTGCCAAGCAATAAACAGGATTGTCTGTATTTGGTGTTTGCCTTTTTGCACACTGTATTCTTATCTAAGAAATAACAAAGAGGGTTTGGATATCATTCATGTGTTCATTTTGATGCTTTGTTATTTAGTTATTCTTCCTTTGAGTATTTGCGTTTGGAAGGAAAAAGGAGAAGGAAAGGGTGACATTTGTTAAATTTCTACAGTGCTCTTCATCTTCGTGACTGTAGTTTGAGCCATATACAAATTCCACATTATAATTTTCTCTGCAAATTCTGTTAATTTTTTGCCTTCACCATTCTGAAGGAAGAGGAACTTAGATATTCAACGAGGAAATATATGGCCAATTTATTCTGGGTGTGGCTTTCTCCAAGGAGGACATACTCTCAGTACCCACTGTGCCTCAGGCTTCCATGTACTTGTGGGCCAGCAGTGCCCATCCCTCTCCCTCCTGATAAAGCCTTGAGGGCCTTATACCAGAACCCAGCAGAATGTTCTGGGCTCACTCCAGCCCCTTTCACAAAGCCTTTCCTCACCCTACCCGGTTCAAAGTCTATCCCCATTGTCTTTCACCTCCCTTTGCTTTATCTTGCCCAAGGCTACATTGTAAAAAGAAATATCTTCTGCACCATCTATTTGTCTTTTTTCTTCCGAATCCCTAGTTTCCACTTTTCCAATTATGGTTAATTCTAGAGTAACGGGAGTGATGAAAAAAGGAGGAAATAATGATTTAAATAAAATGGGTCAAATATGGTATAAATTTGATGTAAGCTAGGCTAGGGATTGGCAAATTCCATGGGCCAAATTTGGCCCTGCCTGATTTTGTAAATAAAGTTTTATTGGAACACAAGCCACACCCATTTGTTTATATATTGGTCATGGCTGCTTTCATGATACAATGGCAGAACTGAGTAGTTGTGACAGAGACCATATGGCTCACAGAGCTGAAAACATTTACCATCTGGTCCTTTACAGAAAGTTTGCCAACTCCTCCAAGGAGGAGTAGTATGCTCCTCCAACTAGAGCATAGCAATAAAGAAGATGGCCCCTGAATCAGGCCACATAGGTACAAATCCTGCCTTTCCTTCTTCCTAGCCATTCACCTTGAGCAAATTACTTAATCTCTCTCCGCCTCAGTTTATTTATCTGTAAAGGAGGGATAGTCATAGTTCCTACCTCTTATGAATGGATAAAGATTAAGCACTGTCTTAGTCAGCTGCTATAACAAAAATACCATAGTCTGGGTGGCTTATAAACAACAGAAATGTATTTCTCTCAGTTCTATAGGCTGGGAAGTCCGAGATCAAGGCACTTGCAGATTTGGTGTCTGGTGAGGACCTGCTTCTTGGTTCATAGACAGCTGTCTTCTCTCTGTGTCTTGACATGGTAGAAGGGGCAAGGTTGCTCTCTGGAGCCTCTTTTATAAAGACACTAATCCGGTTACCTCTCATAGTACCTTTGGTTACCTCAAAATACCATTACGTTGGAGATTAGGTTTTAACATAACAATTTGAGGGAGACACAAACATTCAGTCTGTTGCAAGCACTTTTCTGCAAAATGCTTAACACGAGGCTTGGAATTAAAATAAGCTATTGTTAGCTAATCAGAGATCACCTAGAGAACTTCTTCATGGTTTTCCATATTTTCAGTCTGCTTGTACTGAAAGGGGACACAGTAGAAATTAATTAGTCCTTTTTCTTTAAAAAGAAAAAAGAGGACCTAGAGATCATCATATTAACTGAAGTCAGACAGAGGAAGACAAATATCGTATGATATCACTTACGTGTAGAATCTAAAAAAATGATACAAATGAACTTACTTACAAAACAGAAATAGACTCACAGACGTAGAAAACAAATTTATGGTTACCAAAGGAGATAGTGGGGAAGGGCAGGGGGGAATAAATTAGGAGTTTGGGATTAACATATACATATTACTGTATATAAAATAGACAAACAACAAGGACCTATTGTATAGCACAGGGAACTATACTCTGTCTTGTAATAACCTATAATGGAAAATAATCTGAAAAATATATTTATATGTATATATGTATAACTGAATCACTTTACTATATATCTGAAACTAACACAGCACTGTAAATTAACTATATTTCAATAAAAAAGGTTAAAATTTTTTTTAATTTAAAAAATTTAAATAGAAAAAAGTAAATAATATTTCATATTATATTAAAGTTGATTAATTTACTTCTCTCCTCTTTTCCAATTGTTGGAGAGTTTTCGGTTTTAGGTTTTGATTGACAAAGCACTGTATGGCTCCTCTTGGATTCCCGCAATTTGTATGTTAAGATTTTTCTTTTCAGTCGCTTTTAAATTTGTAAATGCTTGGCTTAAATTTGTGCAGAATACAGGCATATGGATGGGCCAGGAGTGCACAAATCAGAAGGGTTGCCTTCCTGAATGGCCTGGGAAAGGGTTAGTCCCTAGGACCAAAGACTATCATGGTTTTTAGTGGATTTTGCAAGGGTCCAAAGAATAGATGTCTTCTACTAGGCAGATATTTTCACGGATTCTTAGTAATTAATTTCTTCGCCAGGGCGAAACAACACTTAAAGCCCTTTGGAATAATCTGGACTTTTCCAGTTTCCTTTTCACATTCTCAAAGTGTAGTTTGTTTATGGCTTTTCCTGTTTCTAAAATCCAAACTCTTTTCCCTTTGTTTCACAGTAATATTAGACACATGAGGAAACAACTTGATCGACTGGGCCTGTGTTTCAGCTGGGATAGAGTAAGTCACCTTTTTCCTGGAAGGTCTTTATTTTAACCAAGGTCCTGATTGAATGGGGGATTGTGCACATTTACTTTATCTTCCTTCTCTTCAGGTTGGGAGGAAGGAGGAAAAGAAGGGTGGCAGAAAGCAGGAGGGAAGGATTAGCACTCCACAAATAAAAAAGTATCCCCAGTGGATAATTTGCCTGCAAACAAGTAATTTTCTGTGGGATTAAGCTAAGAGAGTTAACTTCTTATTTAACTTCACAGTTGGCTATTATTTATGTGTGGCAAAATCTTTGCACAAGGATTTCTCGTGTTCTCAGCAATAGTTTAAAAAGACTATTGGAATCTATGTAAAAGTGATTAAATATCAACCCATGTGGTCCCTTTAGGTGATTAGGTGTAGGTTGATGGATCATTTATCTCTTGTCCCATGTTTGGAATTGAGGCTTATAACAAAAAGCCTTTTGGTATAAAATGTTTTCAAACTGTGTATTAAACCACTGGAGAATTCCAGACCTGGGTGGAGTTCAGTGAAGACCACCTGGGTGTTAGGAACACCCACACTAAATACGGCTGAACCCTTTAAAGCTCTGGCCAAAGACCACCCCTTAGACATTGATGAGTGGTCTGTTAGGTAAGATGAACTCTTGCTTGTCCTCTCCACGAACCAATGTCGTGATCTCTCTTAGCATCCCACTAACTCCACAAAATGCTTTTCATCGCTGGGTCTGTCAAGTTCAAGTTCATATCCTTTTACTCATGCGAAGCACCTGGAGCAAACCCAAATGCAATCACCTTCTCCTCCTCCCCCATAATTTCTTAAATGATTGCAATTTGATGAGTACAGTAAAAAAGTGAAAATCAAACACGTTTAAACAGTCCCTGCTTTTTTCTTTTTTTCTATTTTTTCTTTTTTAGCTTCTTTAGATAAGGTCATGGGTTGAATCAAGTTCTTACTGTAGCACTGATGCCATTTTTATCACTAACTTGCAAGGTCACCAGGGTTTCATTTGGTAGAGGTGTGAAAAAGTCCTGGTGCCTGAGTCAAGTTGTCCTAAGGAGCCAGTGGGGAAGTGCTGATGAAGAATGAACTGCATTCTAATGTGGAGAGAACTGAGTAATGCCCTCAGCTCTCCAGAGATGCGTTGGTAGATTCCTTGAGAGTAGAGATGGGCTTGTTAACCCTCTAGGATGAGAACGAGCCTAGTCCTACGCAGGAACAGCAACCATAAATAGTTCAAAAATTAATGGATTGTTTTCCTGATTATCATAGAAGATTAGAAAATGCAGAAAAGTATAAGGAAGAACATAATGTGGTTAATGTGGTTAACCACAATGTGGTTAATTTAATGTCCTTGTATGGTTCCTCGTAGTCTTTTATTCTGGAATATTATATAATTTACTTTTGCAAAATAGAATTTATAATTTGTGTTTTTTATTTTGCTTTTTTTTACCTGCTATTCATGAACATTTTCCCAGTTGATTAAATATTCTTTGGAAAAAGTGACTTTTTATAGCTGTGTAGTTTTCCATCTTACGAATCTATCATAATTTATGTAACCTACCCCTTATTATCATGTGTTTAGATAGATTCTAATGTTCCTCTGTTATAAATATAGGTTCTCAATCACTCTTGTAAAAATCTGAAGTCCAGAAAGCTGTAAAAACGAAAAGTTTTTCCGTAACTCATTTGACTGCAAAATCTGACCTGAACTGATGTTTATCTCACTTAGAATGAACATTCATATATTTTACTCTAGGAATAGTGATGTAATTGATTCCTAGGTGCTCTCCCAGACCTAGTTAGGTAAATATACTGTTACCTTTTCATATCCAAAAAGGTCTTAGTTCTGAAGCACCACAGTCGGACCACAAGCATTTCAGATAAGGGATTTTGAACCTGTTAGTGCAGGATTGTAGGTAAATATCACCACCCCTTCTATCAGTGTCTAATAGTTACTGAACAATTCCCATGGGCCAGGCACCCATAATTCTCTCTTCAGATCTCTAGAAAGCTCTAAAATGTGGGTGATTTTATTGAGATCGTTTTATTGCTGGTCACCCAAGTGGCAGGGCTGGGCTAATCCACTGGCCACTTTATGACTGCTGTGCTCACCCCCCCGCACTTGGAGCAGATACTTTAGTACACATATTTTATTTCCTTAATATGACTTCTCAAAAAACCATGAGCAAGTTTAAAGCTTACAGTACTTGAATTTAAAGATACTTAAAGGTATAATTTGCTTATGTTACTTTGCTATTGCCAAATTATCCTCCATAAAGATTATACATATTTACACTCCCAGGTTATTATATAGTTGTTTTCACCTGTACTTCTTTTGTTATTAGTGATGAGTTTTTCCGTGCTTTTAATGAATGTTTGAATTTGGGGAGGGAGTGTGTGTGTGAATAATCTAATCCTGTCTTTTGCCCATATAGTTAGAGGGTGTTTGTCCTTTTCTTAATGATTTTCATTTTGTTACAAATATTTTCCCTCAATTTATCATTTGCCTTGCATTTTGTTTGTAGTGGGATTATTGTTAGCACACAAATATGTATTTGGAAAGGCCTTTCAGATAAATACATTTTTATTCTCAATCTTTTGTTTAATTTTTGCATTTAACTCAACTGGAATTATTTTAGTATATGATATAAGATAAGGAATTCCTCCTTTTTCTGAATAACCAATTGTTTTTGTCTTTGATTTTCAAACATTCTTTTCCTCATTGATTTAAAAGGCTAGCTTTATTATAACCATCTTCTTTTACACTGTTATTATACACTAAGTTCTGTTTCTGTTCATTTGATCCATTTATTACTATGTCATTGCTAAGCTATTTTTAGTTACAGTTGCTTTATAATTGGCTCTAATACCAGGTAACAGAAGTTTCTTCTTATTGTTTGATACTGACAGTGCCATCTCTACTATCTTGTGTTTCTGTTTCCTTGATATATTTTGCCCATTTGAAAAAAATTTTATCCTTTATTTGTTGAATTCTTTTGGTGCATCACTTGTGCATACAATTAATTTTAAAAAATTAAAAGATGGACAAAGCATATGGGGGAAACCTTTTAGCTAATCTAAAGTCTTTGTCTGTAACAGGGAAGTGTAAGCTATTTGTATTTATTTTTATAACTAGTATAGCAATTCTTTATTGTGCTAAAAGATAGCTGTAAGGGTCTTAAACCACGTGTTTAGTATCAACATAAAAAATAAAACTGAACATATGTTTTTGCCTCCCATGTGTCAGTAAGATAAGGAGATTAGCTGGCAGCATTGGGTCTTCATTGCTGCACGCAGGCTTTCTCTAGTTGCAGCGAGCAGGGGCTACTCTTTGTTGCGGTGAGTGGGCTTCTCATTGTGGTGGTTTCTCTTGTTGCGGAGAATGGGCTCTAGGTGCATGGGCTTCAGTAGTTGCAGCACGTGGGCTCAGTAGTTGTGGCTCGTGGGCTCTAGAGCGCAGGCTCGGTAGTTGTGGCACATGGACTTAGTTGCTCCGCAGCATGTGGGATATTCCTGGACCAGGGACCGAACCCATGTCCCTTGCATTGGCAGGTGGATTCTTAACCACTGTGCTACCAGGGAAGTCCCACACTTTCCACTTTCTAAATCTATTTTCCAGAGGTTTTTTTGGGTATGTTCTGAGATTTTAGGCCTAATTTCTTCTTATTCTTTTTTTTTAATTAATTAACTTATTTTTTTATTTCTGGCTGTGTTGGGTCTTCATTTCTGTGCGAGGGCTTTCTCTAGTTGCGGCAAGCGGGGGCCACTCTTCATCGCGGTGCACGGGCCTCTCACTATCGCAGCCTCTCTTGTTGCGGAGCACAGGCTCCAAACGCGCAGACTCAGTAGTTGTGGTGCACGGGCCTAGTTGCTCCGCAGCATGTGGGATCTTCCCAGACCGGGGCACGAACCCGTGTCCCCTGCATTGGCAGGCAGATTCTCAACTACTGTGACCCCAGGGAAGCCCCCTAATTTCTTCTTATTGAAATTTTTCTTATCATGTATCATTCCTTATACATAGATCTTTGCTTTTGGTTTTAGAATCATTTTCATAGCAAATTACTTAAACTGAATGCTTCTTAACTAGTTTCAGTGCTCATCATAGACCTTATAGAGCATGACCTTATAGAGCATGATTGCCCATTTTCACAATTTAGATTCATGAAAGAAAATGTTTAGATATTTTAGCTCTTGCTTTGAATCTTCCGATATTACATGTTATTTTCATAATGGAGAATGACTTTTCATTGCTTTCACCTATGACCAGCAACTTACTGGGATATGGAATTCTTTTTTCTTTCAAATCTCTTTAGTAGACCTTGATCCTTGATTTACTGTCTTAAAAAAAATACAAATTATAGACTTACAGGAAGTTGCCAAGATAGTATAGACAGATCCTATGGACCCTTCACCCAGCTTCTTCCAATGATAACATTTTATACAACTACAATATAATATCAAAACCAGGAAATTAACATTGGCACACTACCATTAACTAGAGTACAAATTTTATTCAGATTTCACCAGTTTTTATATGTACACACTGTGTGTGTGTGTGTGTGTGTAGGAGTAGTAGTAGTAGCTCTGTACAATTTAATCACATGTGTAGATTTATGGAATGACCACCATCTGGCCCATTGGCCTCTGATGGAGAAGTCTGAGGCCAGCCCAGATCATCTCTTTGTAATACAGTGATCTTTCTACCCTCGTTTTGATGCTTGTCGGACTCCTGTCTCTGCCTTTTCCATTTAAAATTTTCATCAAAGTGTAGCTCAGTGTCCATCCTTTCATTTTAATTTTGCCTGGTGCTTGGTGACCACTTTTGATCTGCAGTGTAGGTATTTCCTCCTGTTGGTTTTCTGGACTCTCTTTCTCAAGAACACTGACTTTGAGTGTTTGCTCTATTCTCTGTCCTCCATTGTTTTCACCATCTTTCTCATGATTTTGGTCCCTTTGTTCTTCTCTACCTTTTGGGAGAACTCACGTTTGCTTTCCACATCACTGATTCAGTTTCTATTGAACCAGGGCTGCTTTATATGGTTTCTAATGCAGATAGTCATGCTGTTGTATTTTTAGATTGATTCTTAGTGTTCCTCATCTCATTCAGTTCCCATTTTCTTTCCCAAGCCTCTTGGCCAACTGCTTTTTTTTCCTTCTTATTTTGCTATCTTATCTCATTTCATAGATTGTGTATGTTCAAAAATTTTCTTGAGAATACAAGGTGATGCTCTTGAAAAATTATTTTTGCTTCTTGTAATAAATCTTTTTACAAGTTTGAAATGCTGTGCTCTCCTTGTTTGTTTCAGAAGCTTTTCATAGACACCTTGTGGATTTTTCCCCAATTTCCTGAGTGAAGTGGACTAGTGTATCAGTTTAGGGATCCATCAGCATGAGGGGAGCAGAGTGGAAGCTCTGTCATACTCTCTGCCTCATTCATTTCTCTCCGGGTTCGGGGAACCCATAGCTCCTGGGGCATCTTTCTCTTTGCTCTGATCTTTACCCGGGTGTGAGTTGTGGTATCACAGATGCCCCTGTGACACCCTGACTGCTTCAAATGCTTCTGAGGCACCACAGACAGGCGTGTCCAGTTGGTGGGCTTTTTACCTGCTCTGTAGCCCACTCTCCCCTCTGGATTTGCCGTTTCAAGTAAGGGGTGCCAGAGCCCTGCTTCTCAAGAACCCAGTCTGTCCTTAAGAGGGGGAGATGCTATTTGGCTTACGGTATTTTTCTTCAACCTAGTCCCATCTGCGAAAATTCCTTGTCATTTCTGGCATGTCAGTGGCACCTCTGTTATTTCCTGTATTGGTGCAGTCCCCTCGGCCCCCATCTTTATATTCTCTTGGTCATTTTTTTTTTTTTTTTGCGGTACGCGGGCCTCTCACTGTTGTGGCCTCTCCCGCCGCGGAGCAACAGGCTCCGGACGCGCAGGCTCAGCGGCCATGGCTCACGGGCGCAGCCGCTCCGCGGCATGTGGGATCTTCCCGGACCCGGGCACGAACCCACAACCCTGCATCGGCAGGCGGACTCTCAACCACTGCGCCACCAGGGAAGCCCTCTCTTGGTCATTTTAATGGGAGTAATGGAAACAAGTTTAGATACATGTGTTCTTGACGCCATTTTCCCCAGAAATCCACCAGTGTTTTTTAATGAAACCTTTACAATCTGATTGGTCATATAGAGCAGCAGAGTGAGGAGGTACAGGAATAGTTTATTTAATTGACAAGGCAGATCTGTACCCTTTGCAAATAACAATCCTAAAGTCCCATAAAAACTGGATAATTAAGCAGATGGGTATCTGACAGTTAACAGAATATTTAAAAAATACGATGGCTCAGAAATGTTATCTTCCTCCCCAAGGCGGAGAAAGCTAACTTGAAAACGTGGGTCATGGACTCATTCTTCCTGTCTTTGCCTGGATGGGAATCCCTGTAGGAATGGTCCAGCTCGGGAGCTGCATTCTCATCTTTCTTACAGAAAATGCTTAATTCTCTGAATTAAAAGGAAAAAAGTATACATTTCTTGAATTAATGGTGAGCCAGAATGATAATCAAATGATGTCTTTTAGCTCAGCACTGTGTTTCACTTTTTCAGATATTATTCCGCAAATAGCTTGTATCATCTCGATTTGGAAAGTAAGAAACTGAAAGCTGAATTTGAATAGTTGAACATCTACTAAGGGAAGAGTGAAGAGGAGATAAAATTCCAAACTGTGCGGTGAGAGAGATCAGACATGTTTTTTTGTGGAGCACTTACTTTGTGGAATAATTGGCAGCCTTTCTGGAGAGGGTGTGACCCTGCGTTCTGCTCTCATGGGTTCAGATTATGGCCTTGGTGATCATGCACTGGTCCTAGGAGATGGCCCCGTGAGTTCCTTGTGACAGTGACATAGTTAGCTTCTAAGTTGTGTGGTATGGCCCACTGAGGCAAGTGTGTCTCTGACTTTGATCTCTACCATCTCACCAGTGCTCTGGTGCCTGAGCTGGTTCTGGACCAGGCCTTGGCTGTGTTTTGATTGGCATAGACTCTGGGGCTTGATTTTTATCAGGAGTCATCTGGATAATTATGTGGGGAGCAGTTCCCTAGGAGTTCCCTTCAAAACCAGACAAGTATATGAAAGGAAAAAAACATCCAAACCAGATAGGATTCAAAGTAATGCCTGTGGAATCTGCGAGAGCAGGGCTTTATTAGCTGTTTATGGTGCTTGCTGAGCAATCCCCAAACACTCATACTCCAATGTAAAATCAAAACAAAACAGGAACATAGGACTGGGCATAAATGATGTTTGGATTAACTTTTCTTGTCTCCTTTACTAGAGTAATCAAGAGTTGACTCTGCTGAGTTTCTTTACTATGGAGATCTTTTGAAATTTTATTTGCACTCATTTTCACTGGATTTTAAATTCCTGTGTTTGATTTCCTTCTTGTGTTTCTCCATTCTGCCTTCTCTACATGTTGGTGCCCAGTAATAAGACTGATGGCTTTGCCCATCGGTCCCCTTGGGTCCAGGCAAACACAGGAATTACTGCCCCCAAGACAGTCATCCATTGAAACGAACTCAGTGTGCCCCCCACCATGTTCCCCAAAGGCTGAGCGGGCTAACGTGGATGTGTAGTGTGGTTATCCTGGAGCAGTGGAAGAGGCACATTGGAACTGGGCTCCATCAGAATTTTTACTGGGACATGCTTTTATGATGTCGAGCTTTTCCGAGTTTTATCCATCAATGCTGCACAGCCTACATAAATTAAGGGGGCTGCTGAGGCATTTGTGGCATCTCCACCATGTGCAGATGGTGCTTTGCTTCTATTTGCATCTCTTTGCTTCTATTTCTCTCTCTCTCCCCGTCTTTCTTCCCTTTCACTGTCCTCTTTCCATTCCCTTATTCTCATCCATTTTCCTTGACTCACCTTCCTTCCTTCCCTCCTTCCTTCCCTCCTTCCTTCCTTCTTCACAATTCCATTATCACACCTAAAACAATTAATGATAATACCATAAAATCCTGGAATACCAGTCATTTTGCAGATTTCACTGGTTGTCTTATCAGTATTTCTTATTCCGTGGGTTTGTTTGCCTGCACTTCTGCTGGTCTTTGTTTAGCCTTTTCTTCCCCACCCTCATGTCATAATCATGGTTTGGAACCAGTACTCTCTTTTCATCCAAAACACACGCCCTTTGGACCATACCTGCATGAGTTTATTTTCAAAGACAGCATGATTTGTATGATTACAAAATGAAAATTATTATTGCTTCAAGACCCTTACTACCTCGGAATTTTATTTACATAGAAGACGAGACATTCGAAAGGAAAGATTAAACTCCAAGAAATAATGAGGGTTCCAGGATAATAGAAAGATATATTTTTAACGGTTTTTATTTTAAAAGAATTTAAAGAATAGCCTAAAACAAAAAGAATTTAGGGCAAGTGATTGCCTGAAAACCTGGTTGGGAAGATTCCCATTGTGAGAGCTCGGGGTTGTGGTTGCCTTGACAACGTGTAAGGGGCCCTCGAAGTGTTTGACTCTCTGAGTCCTCTTTCAAGTCCTTACAGAGGTGAAGCAGTTGGTCTGGTAGATCTCTGACTCTAGATTACTTTCTGTCTCTCAGAATCAGAAAACTAACCTTTTTCCAGAGGTTTTTCTTTTGGTTGGGAGGGAAGAGGCAATACCTTTGTTTTAACTGAAATGAATTGGCATCATATCTCTAGCGCTTTCATTTCAGGGAAGGTTGGTGCTGGTGCATAAGGGTTAGTGTTCAGAATTATCATCATCTCGAGGCTGAGAACCGTGTCTCATCATGAATACCTAGCACACATGCAGCTGACCTCATGCACAGCTGTGACAGCTCAGTCCTTACCAGCCTAAAACATGGAGGGAAGGTTTTCATTGCCTCAGACAGGATAGTGTTCTTGGACTCTTCAGCCCTAACTAAAGAAGGAGGTCTCCTGGGGCCGCTCAGCAAATGTGGCTATGCAAGGAAGTAGTTTGTTTTATCCTCATCCCCAGTGGTGGTCATGAGTCCTATCAAGGATGTACACTCTGGCTAATGGGAATAGAATTTACCAATTTAATACTTGTTAAATGCTTCTAGGAGATTGGATCTTGGATGCTCATTCCAGAGGCTTGAGTTTTAGTGATGGGCTTTGCCATTCACACATGGTGGGCATGATGTATTGCTCCCTCTTTCCCCATGGCTGAATCAGGTCTCCAGGTCAGTTTTGCACAATAGCCAGTACAACCTTTGACAGAACAGGTGCTTGTAGGTGTACGATGCAAGGTGCTATAAGCATGTGGTTCAAGTTCAGAAGTTCTTGAAGATGAAGTTGTTACTCCGTGAAAATAACAAGGATCATTTATTTATTTATTTTATTTATTTGTTTTTTTTTGCGGTACGTGGGCCTCTCACTGTTGTGGCCTCTCCCGTTGGGGAGCACAGGCCTCGGACGCGCAGGCTTAGCGACCATGGCTCACGGGCCCAGCCGCTCCGCGGCATGTGGGATCTTCCCAGACCAGGGTACGAACCCGTGTCCCCTGCATCGGCAGGCGGCCTCTCAACCACTGCGCCACCAGGGAAGCCCACAAGGATAATTTATGTGTGTGCTTATACCAGTGGTTCTCAAACATTGGCGAGCATCAGAATCACCAAGAGGGCCTATTAAACCACAGATTTCTGGGCCCCACCCCCAGAGTTTCTGATGCAGTAGGTCTGTGGTTTTGTTTTTCTATTCAGAAAAAAAGGATCTTAGGAATGATCGTGCTCCCAAACCTTATTAGGTAGGAATCATAAGAAGACCTACCATCAATTTTTTCTGACGTGTGGTAGCGCATAAATGAATAATAAAAGCAAAATTTTAAGAAATAGTCAATGTTTTTGCAAATACAAGATTATTTTTATAACTTCTTTCACTGTGAAATATTAAACGTGGATAGAGTAGAGCAAAAGCATGTATGTAAAGCTTAACGCATTATTGGAATGTACAGCTACCACCTAGGTTAAGAAATAGAACTTTGCAGCACCCAGCAGTTCTCTGTGTGCCCTTTTCCAATCACAACTCCATCTCTCCCCACTACCACTATCATAGGGAACCTCTGTTCTGGCATTTATGATAATCATTGCCTTGTTTTCAGTTTTACCACCTGCATATGGTTTTCATAGTTACATAAATGAACTCAGATAGTATGTGTTCTTTTGCGTCTAGCTTCTTTAACTCAACATTACGATCAGAGAATGTTCTCTGTATGATTTTCTGGAGGAAAAACATTCCTGTGTGTCTCCTGTACTCTCAGTACTCTACTACTGCACCTTCACTTCTGACACCAGATGTGTGTTCTACAACTTAACTCAATTCTGATACTATCTACATGGAGATGGTGTCAGATCCCACAAGTTAAAGGCTTAGCCCTACAGGACTTTCCCCGTCCCCCACTTCTTACGCCAATTACAAGTCCAGGTTGTTACCTATGCTTCTGACCAACTGGCTATAAGTCAGAGGTTCCCACAACCCTTCCTTGATTAATTTGCTAGCAAGAATTCATGAACTTCACAGAATTAAGGAAAGCAGTCTACTTACTAGATTAGTGATTTATTACAAAGGACATCAAAGGATACAGATGAACAGCCAGATGAAGAAGTATATAGGATGAGGTCCAGGAGGATCTCAAGCACAGAATCTTCTGTCCCAGTGGAACTGGGATGGGCCACCCTTCCTGCACGTTATCATCCAGAGGCCCATCAAACCTTACTGTTCAGGAGTTTTCATAGAGCAGGGGTGGACTCCCTGACTCTCTGTTTGAACTCCTCTGACACTGTCCCATCAGGGATAGGGAGGGGCACCTCATTACTGCTGGTTGGGGTAGAAGTCAAGACCCCACCCCTGTGGTCTCCACTGACACCGCCAAGGGTTTTTTTTTCCTATGTTAACTTGCATTTTATTTTATTTTTATTGAAGTATAGTGGATTTATAATGTTGTGTTAGTTTCTGCTGTACAGCAAAGTGACTCAATTATACATATTTACATTTTTTTAATATATATTCTTTTCCATTACAGTTTATCATAGGGTATTCAATATAGTTCTTTGTGCTCTACAGTAGGACCTTGTTGTTTATCCATTCTGTATATAAAAGCTTAGCGGCCAGTACGGGTAGGAGAGTCCCGGCTTTCCACTCAACCTCCTGTGATGCCACAGTGACACAGAGAGAGATTGGGCTGCCTTGTTATTGCCTCCCAAGGTTGTAAGTCTAGACTCTCCACTGAGCCCTTGCTGGCGAGGGTAGGGCTGTCATTTTTTTTCTGTGGTGTTGACTAAGGTAGAGCAATTACTGTCTAAATTTTCTCTCTTGCTCGGCTGTCCCTTTCCTGGTACTCTGGCTAAAGAGAGCAGGCTGTTCTTTTTTTTTTTTTCTTCTTTTTAATTTTTTGTCTGTACTCCTTGGCATTTCTGGATTACTGGCTTCATTAACTCCAATTTGGGGACTTATGAGAAAATCCGTGGAACTCACCACTGTGTCACTCCTCAGGTGCTGAGGTCTCTAATTAGTCTACCTTCTCTTTTCAATTTATTGGAGTCTATGTTTGTTTTATACATATATATAATATTTGAGGTTTTTAGTTGTACTTAGTGGAAAGAACAAGGAAAAGTACATATATTCCATCTTCCCAGAAGAAGACGGCATATATAGTTTCAGATCCCTCCTTCTTCTTGTGAGATTCTGACCTGCACTTCCCTGCCCGTAATCTTTCCCTTAAACATCATTGGACTAAAAGATCTTCAAAATAATTTTCTATACTATTTTCTAAGTTTATAGTTTTATTTCTTAGTCTGTGTCACATAGGAAATCTTTTAAGCTGTGATGGGTTTCTACTACTCGTTGCTTATGGCGCTCGCAGGCAGCAGAACAGCTCACTTTGGGCACTGCTGTCACTTTTGCATCCTAGGAATTGATGAACTGATATTTCCTCTTCCTCTGGATCCATGTCCGTATCTAACAAATAGCCTTCACATTATTCAGGAAACCTAGAGAACTCACATCTCAAAAATATCTTTCAGATGACTCTGCCCTGTTGATCCTGAAACTTTCAAGTATGTTGCAGATAAAATTAATGTTCTTTTCCTTCCAGAAAAATGGAACAGTTGTAGAGAGCTGGTTTGGCACGGATAGTTGAAATACTGGCATCTCCCCAAATAGACCGATAACAAACTGCAACTCAAACCCATTCCTCTCATCTGTAGTTTAATGGAGGGTTTTCTGGACAGTTTAATGGACAGTTCCCAACTGTCTAGTTAGAAAAGCTGTCTGTATTGTTTGACTGCCTTGATGAAATTCTTGTCAGCTGGCAAAGAACAGTTACCAGGAAATTAGGCAAATTGTTGCTTCTTGTCCGATTATGGCTAGTTTACAGAATCTTGTGCAGTTTGTAGCAGGAGGCAGCTTTCAGGTTACCATAAAAATGACAATGCTCAAAAAATAATGGTCAAGGGACTTCCCTGGTGGTACCGTGGTAAAGAATCTGCCTTCCAATGCAGGGACACGGGTTCAATCCCTGGTTGGGGAACTAAGATCCCACATGCCTCGGGGCAATTAAGCCCGCATGCCACAACTACTGAGCTTGCGCGCTTCAACTAGAGAGAACACGTGCTGCAACTGTAGAGCCCACACGCTCTGGAGCCTGCACACCACAACTAGAGAGAAGCCCATGTGCTGCAAATGAAAGATCCCTCATGCCTCAACAAAGATCCTGCCTGCTGCAACTGAGACCCAATGACGCCAAAAATAATAAATAAATAAATAAAATAAAATTTAAAAAAAAACAGTGGTCAAGAAAATAGCAAAAGAGGAGCTTACTGATGAGTCTGATTTCAGTTCAGAAAGTGTGAGTTGTCTTCAGAACTGCAAAGACCATGATTTCCCTTCACTTAATATTCATTCTCTAAATTGGCTTCAAGAACACGTAGAACATGAACCTTTCAAATTACTTGAAAATTTAGCTGTAGCCCTAGATTTGAAAAACAAGACCTTTAAGAATAAAATACATGCTCTGTAAAAGCAGAGTGTCTAGCATTTGTCATTTTCAATTTTCATTAAATGCTCATTTTCAGTCTAAAGTTAGTCCTGAGATGAAGAAACATAATTATGTAAAAATGAGTTCTTAGACAAATGCTTAGGTTCATGATTAATTAATTACCCTGATATTAACACCTGTTCCCTCAGTTCTGCAGAAAGGAGGAGAACAGGGAAGGTAAGCGAGGCCAGAGGGAGAAACTCAGCCAAGATGGAATTAAACAGATGGTTGACGGAAGAGGGATGAGAAGATAAAGCCAAGATGAAGCGGACAGTGAGGCTGAAGAAGCCTGGGCAGTGGCAGTCATGGGGGGTAACAAATAGTTTAGGAGGGAGGAAGCAGTGGCCGTGTGGTCTAGAACAGGGACCCCTGGCTAGGACTGTAGATGACAAAGAGTTGTTGGGAAAGATGCAAATGCAATGGAATAAAGCAGAACTGGAGAGGTGGGAGGGATGGGTCTAGGGCCTGGAATGCCTATGGGAGGTAAGGTGGGTGATGGATTGCCTCTCTTTTCTCTCAGAGACAAATGGGTGTGAATGGGATAGGAATGGGGCTGACAGTTCAGAGAAACTGCTTAAGGGAGGAGAGACTGTGAAAAGGCTTAATGTATTGGTAGGTGGCCTGAATCTTCATGCCCCCTGACCTAATGCCCATATGTTGTTGGTACTCAATAAGTCTCTGTGGAATAATTCAGTGAGTAAATGAGGAAACAGAGCCCTGAGTTGGATGGAAATTCCCTTCTTTTTATTCTCTGTACCTCCATTCTCTATCATGATAGCCAGTTATTGAGTCTCTCAGGATAAGGACTCGGTAAGGTAGACTCTTGGTGAGTGTTTTCTCATTGGTGGATTAAATGGGGAGAAACACAGAATTCTGAACCAGTGTTATACCGGGGAGCTGAGAAACTGATCTCAAGTATGTCTCCTTTTGAAAAGCCATTTGTTTTTGATGTTGTAGAAGTTGCTAATGGAGGTAAACGTGGTTCTTCGTTTGCCTTTAGAGTTTCAAAGGTTTTGCAGACAGGTTTCTTAGAACACTGGGTTCACTGTGAATTGGAGTGACATTTCTCATGTGAACCCCTACTTGACAACATTTAATGTGAATAAGCCAGACTAGTTCCAAGAACAAAGGCATTCTATTGATACTTTTTTAGAAAACCTGTTATATTTAAGAAAACTTGCAAGGGCTCTGTCTCAAAGCTTTAATTTGTTTTTTAAATATAGTGACACTTGACATCCTGAATTTTGTTGTATTTGTTGCTTTAATGAAGATTTATTGAGCAGCTGCTATGCATAAATACTGGGCCAGACAGTGTTGGAAAGGCAGGCTGACCCTCTCCAGATTCCTTGATCCTCACAACAGTGTCGCAGTTTCCAGATGAGGAAAGTGAGGCCCAGAGAGATGAGTCATTTGTCCAGGGTTACCAGTGAGTCCACAGCAGACCCACAGACTGAGTCCAGTGCTCAGACCCTGGTCTTCAGCCTGCCTGCCCTTCACTCCTTCCATCCACTGACCTTCACCTGCCTCCAGGAGCTGACAGCCTGTTTAGAAAGGTGAACAAAATTTGGGGACTTAAATAAAAGGGTCAAAAAGTTTGGGTCCTAAAAGGTGGAGATGTACTTGGCATTTAAGACTCAGCCAGGCAGGAGATTGTGACCAAGATGGCAGAGTAGAAGGACGTGCTCTCACTCCCTGTTGTGAGAACACGAAAATCACAACTAGCTGCTGGACAGTCATCGACAGGAAGACACTGTAACTCACCAAAAAAGATCCCACATCCAAAGACAAAGGAGAAGCCACAATGAGATGGCAGGAGGGGCGCAATATGTTACTAAATAACCAAGAGATCACTGAACAAATCAAAGAGGATTCAAAAAACACCTAGAGACAAATGACGATGAAAACACGACAATCCAAAACCTATGAGATGCAGCAAAAGCAGTTCTAAGAGGGAGGTTTATAGCTATACAAGCCTACCTCAAGAAACAAGAAAAATCTGAAATAAACAATCTAACCTTACACCTAAAGGAACTAGAGAAAGAAGAACAAACAAAACCCAAAGGTAGCAGAAGGAAAGAAATCATAAATATCAGAGCAGAAATAAATGAAACAAAGAAGACAATAGCAAAGATCAATAAAACTAAAAGCTGGTTCTTTGAGAAGATAAACAAAATTGATAAACCATTAGCCAGACTCATCAAGAAAAAGAGGGAGAGGACTCAATTAATAAAATTAGAAATGAAAAGGAGAAGTTACAACAGACACCACAGAAATACAAAGCATCCTAAGAGACTACTACAAGCAACTCTATGCCAATAAAATGGACAACCTGGAAGAAATGGACAAATTCTTAGAAAGGTATAACCTCCCAAGACTGAACCAGGAAGAAATAGAAAATATGAAAAGACCAATCACAAGTAATGAAATTGAAACTATGATTAAAAATCTTCCAACAAACAAAAGTCCAGGACCAGATGGCTTCACAGGTGAATCCTATCAAACATGTAGAGAAGAGCTAACACCCATCCTTCTCAAACTCTTCCAAAAAACTGCAGAGGAAGGAACACTCCCACACTCATTCTATGAGGCCACCATCACCCTGATACCAAAACCAGACAAAGATACTACAAAAAATGAAAATTACAGACCAGTATCACTGATGAATATAGATGCAAAAATCCTCAACAAAATACTAGCAAACAGAATCCAACAACACATTAAAAGGATCATACACCATGATCAAGTGGGATTTATCCCAGGGAGGCAAGGATTCTTCAATATACGCAAATCAATCAATGTGATACACCATATTAGCAAACTGAAGAATAAAAACCATATGATCCTCTCAATAGATGCAGAAAAAGCTTTTGACAAAATTCAACACCCATTTATGATAAAAACTCTCCAGAAAGTGGGCATGGACAACATAATAAAGGCCATATACGACAAACCCACAGCACACATCATTCTCAATGGTGAAAAACGGAAAGCATTTCCTCTAAGATCAGGAACAAGACAAGGATATCCACTCTCACCACTGTTATTCAACATAGTTTTGGAAGTCCTAGCCATGGCAATCAGAGAAGAAAAAGAAATAAAAGGAATACAAATTGGAAAAGAAGTAAAACTGTCACTGTTTGCAGATGACATGATGCTATACATAGAGAATAGTAAAGATGCCACCAGAAAACTGCTACAGCTAATCAGTGAATTTGGTAAAGTTGCAGGATACAAAATTAATGCACAGAAATCTCTTGCATTCCTATACACTAATGATGAAAAACCTGAAAGAGAAATTAAGGGAATACTCCCATTTACCATTGCAACAAAAAGAATAAAATACCTAGGAATAAACCTACCTAGGGAGACAAAAGACCGGTATGCAGAAAACTATAAGACACTGATGAAAGAAATTAAAGATGATACCAACAGATGGAGAGATATACCATGTTCTTGGATTGGAGGAATCAATATTGTGAAAATGACTGTACTACCCAAAGCAATCTACAGATTCAATGCAATCCCTATCAAATTGCCAATGGCATTTTTTACGGAACTAGAACAAAAACTCTTAAAATTTCTCTGGAGACACAAAAGACCCTGAATAGCCAAAGCAGTCTTGGGGGAAAAAAAGGGAGCTGGAGGAGTCAGACTCCCTGACTTCAGACTATACTACAAAGCTACAGTAATCAAGACAATATGGTACTGGCACAAAAACAGAAGCATAGTTCAATGGAACAAGATAGAAAGCGCAGAGATAAACCCACACACCTGTGGTCAACTAATCTATGACAAAGGAGGCAAGGATATACAATGGAGAAAAGACAGTCTCTTCAATAAGTGGTGCTGGGAAAACTGGACAGCTACATGTAAAAGAATGAAATTAGAACACTCCCGACCACCATACACCAAAATAAACTCAAAATGGATTAGAGACCTAAATGTAAGACCGGACACTATAAAACTCTTAGAGGAAAACATAGGAAGAACACTCTTTGACATAAATCACAGCAAGATCTTTTTTGATCCACCTCCTACAGTAATGGAAATAAAAACAAAAATAAACAAATGTGACCTAATGAAACTTCAAAGCTTTTGCACAGCAAAGGAAACCATAAACAAGACGAAAAGACAACCCTCAGAATGGGAGAAAATATTTGCAAACGAATCAACGGACAAACGATTAATCTCCAAAATATAGAAACAGCTCATTCAGCTCAATATTAAAAAAACAAACAACCGAATCCAAAAATGGGCAGAAGACCTAAATAGACATTTCTCCAAAGAAGACATACAGATGGCCAAGAAGCACATGAAAAGCTGCTCAACATCACTAATTATTAGAGAAATGCAAATGAAAACTACAATGAGGTATCACCTGACACCAGTTAGAATGGGCATCATCAGAAAATCTACAAACAGCAAATGCTGGAGAGGGTGTGGAGAAAAGGGAACCCTCTTGCACTGTTGGTGGGAATGTAAATTGATACAGCCACTATGGAGAACAGTATGGAGGTTCCTTAAAAAACTAAAAATTGAGTTACCATATGATCCAGGAATCCCACTACTGGGCATATAACCAGAGAAAACCATAATTCAAAAAGACACATGAGGGGCTTCCCTGGTGGTGCAGTGGTTGAGAGTCCGCCTGCTGATGTAGGGGACACGGGTTCGTGCCCCGGCCCGGGAAGATCCCACATGCCGCGGAGCGGCTGGGCCCGTGAGCCATGGCCGCTGAGCCTGCGTGTCCAGAGCCTGTGCTCTGCAACAGGAGAGGCCACAACAGTGAGAGGCCCACGTACCGCAAAGAAAAAAAAAAAAGACACATGCACCCCAGTGTTCACTGCAGCACTATTTACAATAGCCAGGTCATGGAAGCAACCGACATGCCCATCGACAGATGAATGGATAAAGAAGATGTGGTACGTATATACAATGGAATATTACTCAGCCATAAAAAGGAACGAAATTGGGTCATTTGTTGAGACGTGGATGGATCTAGAGACTGTCATACAGAGTGAAGTAAATCAGAGGAAAACAAATATCGTATATTAACGCATATATATGGAACCTAGAAAAATGGTGCAGATGGACCAGTTTGCAGGACAGGGATTGAGGCACAGATGTAGAGGACAAATATATGGACACCAAGGCGGAAAAGTGGCGGGGGGGTGGGGGTTTTGGTGGGATGAATTGGGAGATTGGGATTGACATGTATACACTGATGTGTATAAAATTGATGACTAATAAGAACCTGCTGTATAAGAAAAAGTAAAATTAAATTTAAAAATTAAAAAAAAAAAAAAAAAAAGAAGACTCAGCCAGGCAAGAGCATGGAGCACTAGGCCTCCCTTTCATTCCGTGGTGGCCTGGACAGCAGACTGATTCCACCCCACCATGGTGGGGAAGGGAGTGGGTGATCCTTAGATACCCCTGGGGCCCCTGGCATCACCATTCTCCTCTCATCTATGTGCTAAGCATTTGCCAAGTACATTACCGACATTTTCTCATTTAATCTTCATGTCTATCCCAGGATTTGGTCCAATTATTGGCTCCTTTTACAAATGTATTAGTTATTTATTTGCTGCATAACAAATTGCCCCAGAACTTAGTAGCCTAAAACAATAAGTAATTATTATTTCATCATTTCTGTGGGATAGGAATCCAGGCATGGCTTAGTTGTGTCCTCTGGCACGGGGTCCCTCATAAGGCTGCCATCAAGGCCAAGGCTGAGGTCTCATTTGAAGGCTCGCCTTTGGTGGGATCTGCTTCCAAGCTCACTCATGTGGTTTTTAGCTGCTGGACTGAGGGCTGGTTCCTTGCATTTGCTGGCAGAAGCCTACCTTAGTTCCTTGCCACATGAGCCTCCATAGGGCAGCTCACAGCATGGCAGTTGGCTTTTTTCAGAGCAAGAGAGAGTGAGAAAGAGACAAAGAGAACAACGGCCAAGACAGATCCACAGTCCCTTTGTAACCTAATCTTGGAAGTGACATCCCATTACTTGCTGTATTCTATTTGTTAGAAGCAAGTGTCTAGGGCTCAGCCCACACTCAAAGGAAGGGGATAACATAAGGGTGAGAATACCAGGAGGCAGGGATCATTGAGGTCCCTCTTAGAGGCCACTTGCCACAACTTATGGGGAAAATGAGGTACAGATATGGACAAGTCACTTGCTTTGTATCACATGGCCCCTAGGTGGGATCTGAGCCCTAACCTCCTGATTCCAGGACACTGCATGCCCTGCCCCCACCCCACTCTTGCTCATTACTCGCAGGCAAAGGTGTCTACCTGGCCCTTTACACCCTTATAATAGCAACTTAGAAGGTGGGTAGGCCATCCTAGGCCTCTTACGCAGAGATTGTGGACAGTGAGCCCTCCTCCCCCGTTATATTTCCCCCGTGGTTCTGCATTTAGGCCAGATCCTTCCCTTTGGAGCCTGGGTTGTTGGAATTGGTTATATGGATACATACTAAGGTTGTCTGGGGGCCTTAGAGGTGGCCATGTGGATGCCTCTTTATGACCCCAGGACATTTGTCTGTAGGTGGACCATCTCTAGTTCCTTTAAACTCTTCTGTGTGAGTCTCGGGGTGTGTATTCCAAGTATGTTGGAAAGCTCCTCACCAGGGCAAGGGTCGCATTGCTGTAGACCTAGCTCTTTGGTTTTCTTCTTCCTTTGAATCTAAAGGTTTTCTAGGACTGTAAAACCATCGATGAATTCCCAGAGTAATACACAATCACTATACAGCATCAGTGAAGTTCAGAAAACTTTATAATTTTAAGAAAATCACCCACAATCATCAGTGTCATCCTGAGGCAACCCAATGTTTGTTTATATGTTGGCATTTTTTCTAGTATTCTTATCATTTTTCCCTTATATAATTGAAACCATAAAACATACTCCATTTTGTATCAACTGTCATGTTCCCATGTCATTAAAAATTATATATAGTTTTTATGTAAATCAAGGATATAACATTTTAAATATTTCATTTATTCTAGCGTTAGTGCAAGTTGTACAAATATTCAATAGAAAGACAGCTATGTGAACATTTATAACACAAGTTTAACTACATGTAGTATGTGTTTGGTTCATGTGGCTTTCCGTGTTTGAAAAGATCTAACGTGAAAGTCTTACAAAAGTTGGGCTGACATTGAGGGGAAGAAATCATTCGGGGCCGTACGTCATCAAGTCACTCAGACACATGTTTGGATCCTAATTTTGCCTCCTACTGGCTATGTGATCTTAAACAAGTTACTTAGAGACTCAGTTTTCTGAAAGGTAAAATGATTTATTCATTCAGCAGCCGTTTTATTAAACATCCATTGTACCAGGTACTGTTCTAAGCTCTTGGAATATATCAGTGGGAGGAAAAAAGACAAAATTTTTTTTTTTTTTTTGCCCGCACCGTGCAGCTCCTGGGATCTTAGTTCCCAGGCCAGGGATTGAACCCGGGCCATGGCAGTGAAAGTGCCAAGTCCTAACCACTGGACCGCCAGAAAACTGCCCAACAAAAATTCTATCTTTAATGAAGGAACCTTACAATTGACTGGGGGTGGGAGGAGGGGAGACAAAGATAGGCAATAATCATAATAAATAAGTAAATAATATAGTATGTTAGGAGGTCATAAACGCTACAGAAATTAAAAAGTGGAACAAGGTAAGGGGTGGGGGACAGGATGGCCAGGGGTTAATTGCCATTTTAAGCAGGGATGTCAAGTCCACACTTGATAACCGTAATAACTGACTGCTTGCATCATAATAAGAACTAAGTGAGATGTTTCTAAACTGCCAAAATGGGACCCAGTACTAGGCAGCGCCTGGTAAATGTTTGCTATTATTACTGCTGTTGTTATTCCTAAAAGAAGATTCACTGCAGTATTCCTTTATCTAAGAGTGCTCCAACCTGTTCCTCCTGCTTGATTTACCCAGAACTCCTTGGAGCATGCATTTGAGTCAGTCTGGGCACAGCCTGGCTGTACTTTCCAAGGTGCTGTTTCACTGCCTGGTGCCTCTCTGAGCCCAGAGACCTGGGTTCCTGTCTTGATTCCGTCACCCAAAAGCTGGGCAGTGTTAGGCAGGCCACCCCCTCCTCACCGAGGTGCCGTTTCCTCGTGTGTAAAGCAGCATTCATGGCACCGCTTTGCAGCGCCACCGTGGGACGCGGGATGGGAGAGGAGAGGAGGGGAGAGCTGGAGGAGAAGTTTGGGAGCGCAGAGCCGTGTACAGATGTGTCCTGTTATTTGCTAATCAAGACTCCAAGCCAGGGCTGTGCTGAGCGGTCTGCCTCCACTCTCTATGCCCCCTCCTGCCTGAGGATCCTGTAGGAGCCTCTAAGTGAGGAATTAGTCATCTTCCCCCCACCTCTTCCTGTGAAGCCCCAGGGGAAGGCCAGGCCACTCTTGTTGGTTTTCTGCAGCTTCTCTTCTAGAACCAAGTCTCCTCTGGGAAGAGGGATGAGCTGTCAGACAGTCTTGTATTTTTAAACAGCTGATCATTGAGCACAGTAGTTACCTAATCAAGTTTCTGTGTCTGTTGGATGGAGGTGGTTATTTCTTGTTGTTTTCTTATGTTTATTTTGTGAAGACAGACAGTGACGATTGACTGTAAGGGCAAAGAGAATCTGTGTTGGGGCAGGCCTGAGGCGCACAGGAAGGATTTGAATCCAGGACAGGCTCCTGGAGAGACCCTTCTTAGCACAGTGCACTGGGGGCCCTTGTTAGAAATCTCATATGGAGTAAATTGTGCCCTTAGCTCCTGTCGAAGCCCAGTTCATTAAGTTCCATGAAGACACAAGGGCAGGACAGGGGACCCTGTCACTTAATGCAGTATTTGGGAGGGAGATGTATTGGGAAGAACCTCTCTGCAATGGTTCTCAACCCTGGCAGCACATGAAATTTCTGGGGGTGAGGTGAGAACCAGGCACCAGTAACCTTTAAAGCTCCATTTCAAGGTGCAACCAAGTTTGAGAGCCAGTGCTAAGTTTAGAGGACTTCGTGCGGGGGTGGCCATACATGTCCTAGTCCGGCAGATGTTTCTGGTGAGCCTCCCTCTCCCTTCTTCCAACACAGCAGGTGCACAGAGCTGTGGACTGGAACCTTGAACCATCACCAGTGAGGAACATCTGATGCAGGATATATATTTACTCCTAAGCTCTGCAGTATGAATCCTGAGGCAGGTTTCTCCAGCCTTTAAGCTGTGCTGTGCTTTCAGAACCCCTCCCCTTCAGAATTAGAGAACCTAGGAAGGAATGAAAGGCAAGGCTATTTCCTTTTGATGCGTTGCAGTAAAGAGCAAATGATAGAAATGCACAGAAAAGGTATGTGAGTACCCCCCTCTCTCCTCTATTTACAAGATTGGTTGTTTTGGAGGCAGAAGGCTCTGTTGAGACTGAGGAGAGGGGAGACAATGCTGGAAACTGTGATGCATGGTGGTGGCTCACCTTTCTTACTGTGTTTATTTTCCCCGTGTACATGGCCACCGAATGACTGACTTGATAAAATGTTGCCTCAGGTTTTGGTTTGTTTCATTTTCTTCAATCCTGATAGCTGGCCTAAACATTGTGAGGTTGCAATGCAAATTACATGCACGATGGCTTTGAGTGGTTCTGTGGTCTGGGACCAATCACTGTCAAAAGTGCAGTGGGACCAAGAAACAAAAACCCAACTAAATCCTGCCAGAGCAGAAAGGTGGGGATAGGAAGCGACCTTGCTGGCTCTCCCTGCAGTGGGCATTGCCACCAGAGGTGACTGGGAGCAACCTGGTGTGGATTTCTCGGTCTGGGTCATGTGTTTTGGTCTTCCCCTCATAAGCACTATCTCTTTTTAGTCAGAAAGCCAACATTTGGTAAGGGATGGTGATGGCAAGCTCTTCTGACCCCAGTCCATTCCTCTGCCTTTTGCCCTGTCCCAGTAGCCCAAGGAGGGCATCAGCCGCCTCTGAGAGGGCTGTGGTGGTGGAGCCAGCCTCACTCCTCTCGTCACACACTCTGAGTCAAGCAAGGGAAGTGGCACCATCGATCCTTCATATGTGCCCAGCGTGTGCTTTACACACATCATCACATTTGTCCTTACAGCCCCTCTGACAGACCTCATCACCCCTCTCTTCCAGACAGGGAAACTCAGCTGTGGCTACAAGGCTAATGATGATGCAAGGACTTGAACCCAGTCAAATGGCTGCAAAGTGGGTTTTCCTTCCCTTGGATCTCTCTCTCTCTCTTTTCCTGGAGCAAGGAGTGTCAGCCTGAGGAAACCTCAGTGAGGTACACTGCAGTCAGTCACCTTCACAGATCAAATGCTGTTTTCTCTCAGGGACAATCTGGTGGACGTCTGCACCTCGGCCTTCTTGTGGCCATTGTCGAGCACTGTGTGCAGGCAGTCCTGGCAAGGCTGGCTTGGTTATTAATCCGTACAGTCACTGAGGTGTGGGTAGCAGGCCTCAAAGTTTCACGTTTTGATCCTTACTTGTGTTCTGGGAGGTGTCACCTTCTCTGTTGGGCCCTGGGTTTGGCTGTGAATGTGCAAAATATTTCTAATGCTAAAACATTTCTAATGCTAAAAGTGTGGAGGAATGAGTCTAGTTGAGATTCCAGATGCATAAATTTGGTCTCTTGGCAGCTAGATTGCACTTTCTAGAGCTCAGGGGGTTATAAAAGTTGACATCTTTATATAGATCTATGTGCAGCGTGGCCGAATTGCAGTTGCTTTTGGAGCTATAACTTTGAATTACCTGACTTTTTGTTTTAAAAAGAAGGATGCATTCACGTAGGTGTTGGCTTATTTGGAAAGCAGGGCAAGGAAGGCACAGGAATGAAAAGGGATTTTGGAAAACAGAGAACAGCCCTCGTTTGACTCCTCTGGTGGTCTCACTGAGAAGTCTTACCAAGATGGTGCCGTCCCACAGCTTGAGGACAAGAATCCCCAGCCCGCAGAAGTAGGGCTCCCCTTTGGAGGACAAGCAGGGCTGGGCCTAGACATTTGGGTGCTGTGGGCTGGATTCCAAAGGATGATCTTTAAACATTTTGTTCAACAACTCTTTCATGGGCGGGGATAAACTGATGTTGTGTCAAGAAAAACTGTATGCCTCTCTAACTTCAAAATAGGAAATTTATTACATGAATTTATTACAGGAGATTTTCCAAGTCAGACAGCTACTCGGAGGTATATTGAATGATTTAAAATTTAGTTCATAAAGTCAGTCACTCCTTCTCGGTGAGTAGCATTATGTGTGCCTAACAGTTTCAGACCTGTGTCTCCTGGCACCCAACTTGCCAGATCTCCCCTCTGGTTGGTCTCAGCATTGGTGGAAGGGCCGGTGGCTGCATCGTGCAGCATTCCCACCTGCGTTGCATGATGTGCTCAACGGAGATGGGGTCACACCAGCTGGAGAGGGAAACCTAAGTTAATTTACTCCCGTTTCCACTCTTCCCAAGGACGTTTTATCGCTTTTACGGACTGCCCTCCAGAGTTGCTTGGCTCATTCCCCTTAATCTATGGTTACAGATTCAGACTAAAAAAGATTGAAATCCTTTGAGTAGGGTTTCTCCCTTTGGCATTATTGGCATTTGGGGCTGGAAAATTTTTTGTTCTAGGGGCTGTCTTGTGCATTGTAGGGTTTTAGCAGCATCCCTGACTTCCACCCACTAGGTACGATTGACAGCTGCCCCCACCCTCACCCCCATCACAATTGTCACAGACAGCAATGTTTCCAGTCATACCTGGGGAGCAAAAGTTTCCCCATTGAGAATCCCTGCTTTAGGAAAAGGAAGGAAGGGGTCTTAACATCTTTGTGGGTGCTGAAACCCCAGAAGACCTTTGTCTACAGGGCTGGGTTTTAAATTAGTTCCCAAAGCGTGAAAAGGCAGTCTCAATTTCTAGCCAGTTGACTACAGTGAAGCTTTTAAGCAGTTTAATTTCAGAAAGATATGTTTGATGCTTTTTACTAAGATGAGGCATTAGAAGACTAGAAATAGCTGTTTGGGTTTTTTTTTTTTTTTTTTTTTTTTTTAATCGGCAAATCAAGGGAGGTTCCAGAAAGGCTCTTTGACTTTTTCAGGAAATACTTTTCTGAGCAGGGTCTCTGACCTACCATGCTTATGGTTCTTGTGAGACTGGACTCCTGCTCTGGCATTTCTTCATGGAGTGGGCAGTACTGAGGGTCGTGGCTGGGCCTTGTGTGCAGCAGATGGGAATAAATGGGCAGGAGCGAGGTTCCTGTCCCCAGGACGTCCCCAGCCTCCTCTAGACAGGAGCCTCCAACACTTCAGCAGGAGGGGCGGTGCAAGTGAGGTAAACATGAGTTGAAACAGTTCTGCTGGGTTTGGAATGACGGTTCTGGGGCCACGGTTTTCGAGGTGTACTCTTTTAGCAGCTGATGTTACTTTTTCTTCAAATGACATGTGCAAAAACACAATATAAATAAAAAATGTCAGACCCAAGTTTGAAGGCAGAGTGAAAGAGGGGACCTGTACCCCACACACCTCATCTCACCTTGGAGCTGACACTTCCAAAGACAATGCGCTTTGCATCACCCATCTGACTGAAAGTGGGCTAATGCGTGGTTGGATAATCTTGTTTTTTTTCTCCCCCTGACTAGATCTATCATCTTTTTTCTATTTTAGATAAAAGTAGTTTTCAAAACTACAAACCTAAGTGAAGATTATCATGCTGTTCCATTGCTGTGTAATTTTTACTCTCAATCTATGGAAGCAGATTCAGGGGCTGAGAAAATATATATGTATGTACATACATACATATACATATTCGTTAGGAGTATTTTGATATTTTGTTTTGAAAAACTTAAATATATAGAAAAATAGAGAAAAGAGCCCAACCCCTAGATTTAACAGTTGTCATTATTTTGTCATATTTGCTTCACCTATTTCTTTAAACCTCTACTGGATAAGAATTTTAAAGAACATACCTACCTTAACAAGGTCTGGGAATATTTCCACCACATTCCCCTTACCCCCACCCCATTCCCTATTCCAGTTCATCTTGCAGACCTGTGTAATTTTTTTTTTTTTTTTTTGCGGTACACGGGCCTCTCACTGTTGTGGCCTCTCCCATTGTGGAGCACAGGCTCTGGACGCGCAGGCTCAGTGGCCATGGCTCACGGGCCTAACCGCTCCGCGGCATGTGGGATCTTCCCGGACCGGGGCACGAACCCGTGTCCCCTGCATCGGCAGGCGGACTCCCAACGACTGCGCCACCAGGGAAGCCCTGATAATGCTTTTTAATGGGCCTTCCTAAGTAGACTACAGCATGATTCACATAATGGGATAAATGGAATATAATGAGTCTAAAAGAGCTACCAGTCCCCAGTTATATATAGAAGCACAGGTTTGTTTTCCAGTGAGGATCATACCAAAGCAGGCAAATATTCTTCTTGAATTTTGTGATTGCTTCTAAAATGAACTACGTTTATGAATTAGCTTCTTGGCCCCCCAAATATGTTTATGCTGACAAAAATGGAAGTACCCAATTTTGTACAATGTAGTTCAGCTATTACTTGCATACATGGTGGGTGGTGCTGTGCAAAAGACTTATGTCGAGTTTCTCATCATTAAACATGCCCTGGGAAAGGTGAGGGTGGGTTTCGATAACATCTCTCTTCCCAGAATAAATTGCTTCTTCCCTTACTTTGCAAATTGGTAAAAATATTATAGGTTGATAAATATTTTTGCAGTGTGATTGCTTTTCAAAATTGAATTGCAAAGCTTATGCCTACGTTGGGAGAGGGGATATTTACAATGGCCTATACCTGATTTTCCCCCTCTTTGGCAGGAAATAACCACATGTTTACCAGATTACTACAAATGGACTCAGTATCTCTTTATTAAACTCTATGAAGCTGGACTGGCCTATCAGAAAGAGGTAAGTTAAAGTTAGCTCTGCTTTTAAGATTCTGTAAACCTTCTCCATCTTCTTAGAAGACATCATTGTTAAATAAGGAATAAAATAAACCCTGTTTGCACAGTAGCAGTGAAAATGAACACAACCTCACATTCATGAAATCAATCACAGCGGGCCCAGAGAGTAACTACTGTCTGGCTTAGTTTGGTGCCTCCAGGACAGGGCTTGAGTTTCTTTCACCCTTGAATTCCCAGCACATAACAATGTCTGTAATGAAGTCAAGGAGGAGGCTTAGGAGGAACACGTTTCTCAAATCCTAGCTACCCCTCGTAGATGTGTGCCGGCAGGTGACAACCTTTAGGAATCATGGTTTCTCATCTGCTGATGGGTGATAATATCTTCCTTGCCGGGTCTTGGGAAGAGAAAGGTAATATTTAAAGAACAGCAAGCACAGTGCCCACACCTAGTGGCCTCCCAAGAAATGGAATGCTTCTTAAAACAGGAGGTCAGTAATAGCAGATAAGCCTTAGATGGCGGGAGTTGAGAGAAAGAGTATCATCACATGGCCTAGAACTGCACTGTCCAGTATGATGATAGCCATTAGCAGCATGTGGTTGTTGAAATTTAAATTTAAAGTAATTAAGATTAAATAATATTAAAAATTCAGGTCCTCAGTCATACTAGCCACATTCACGTGCTGGTAGCTAGTGTTGGACAGCAAAGATATAAAACATTCCCATCATAACAGAATATGCTTCCACATAAGAAAAGTACCAGATAGCACTGGTCTACAAAATTCAGAAGTACCAAGTAGAAAACTCATTGTACCATTATACTTTAGATGTTCTCCTTTGACCAGAGGGATTTAATGACATAGAACTATATTTACTTTTCTGTGGGTCACATCACATTGCTTCGTCTTGCAAAGAATAGTACTTATAATATCATTATTTTTTAAATATAAAACATTTTACAATCAGTATAGAGACTCATATAGAAGGCTCAGTTTAGAATATGAGAATAACACAAAATGTCTTAAACCTTGACAACATAAAAAATAACATAGCTAACAAAAATCAGGAGGTGAGGGCTTCCCTGGTGGCGCAGTGGTTGAGAATCTGCCTGCTAATGCAGGGGACACGGGTTCGAGCCCTGGTCTGGGAGGATCCCACATGCCGCGGAGCAACTGGGCCCGTGAGCCACAACTACTGAGCCTGCGCGTCTGGAGCCTGTGCTCCGCAACAAGAGAGGCCGCGACAGTGAGAGGCCCGCGCGCTGCAATGAAGAGTGGCGCCCGCTTGCCACAACTAGAGAAAGCCCTCGCACAGAAACGAAGACCCAACACAGCGAAAATAAATAAAGTAAATTAATAAACTCCTACCCCCAACATCTAAAAAAAAAAAAAAAAAATCAGGAGGTGAAATTGGGGAAGAGAAGTAGAAGCAAGCGTGAGATGATCCCTACATCTTTCATAACAAGGAGTCATAGATGGAGAATTAGAGATTTATGTCTTTTTTTTTTTAAGTTGAAAGGTAGCTATTAAAGCTAAGGTTAACAAAGGTAGCAAAAACTAGAATAGGGGTCAGGTGGGAGGAAGGCTGTATGACTGTGCTGAATATCTCATATTATATGGTAGAGGGTCAGCAGAACTGTCTAAAGATAGTATATCAGGGACTTCCCTGGTGGTGCAGTGGTTAAGAATCCGCCTGCCAATGCAGGGGACATGGGTTTGATCCCTGGTCCGGGAAGATCCCACATGCCGTGGAGCAACTAAACCCATGTGCCACAACTACTGAGCCTGCACTCTATAGCCCACATGCCACAACTGTTGAGCCCGTGTGCCGCAACTACTAAAGCCCATGTGCCTAGAGCCTGTGCTCCACAACAAGAGAAGCCACCACAAGGAGAAGCCCGCACACTGCAACAGAGAGTAGCCCCCGCTCACCACAACTAGAGAAGCCTGCACGCAGCAACGAAGACCTAATGCAGCCAAAAAAAATAAACAAAATTAAATCTTATTTAAAAAAAAAAAAAGAATATGCCTGCCAATGCAGGGGACATGGGTTCGATCCCTGGTCCGGGAAGATCCCACATGCAGTGGAGCAGCTAAGCCTGTGTGCCACAATTACTGAGCCTGTGCTCTAGAGCCCATGAGCCACAACTACTGAGCCTATGTGCCACAACTACTGAAGCCCGTGTGCCTAGAGCCCATGCTCTGTAACGAGAGAAGCCGCCACAGGTAGAAAAAGCCCACACTCAACAATGAAGACCCAACGCAGCCAAAAATAATAATTATAATAAAAAAATAAAAATAAAGACAGTATATCACACTTGAGGTAGTACAATTTTATTACTTAAAGTTATAATAGTAAATACCAGAAGAACTAATTAACAGAATCTGCTAAAAGTGGAGAAGTATTTTAATAACCATTGCAGATAATTATGAATATTCTCCTTTGATACTACACCAAAACTCAACAAGTGGTGGGTTCTTAAAGGTCAGTTGCAATGTTGAATCTAAATATCAATGAACTTTTTGTACTCTATTAAAATGTGTTGGCCTATTTTACACTTTGAATGAACGTTGTACCCATGCATTATTATTATAATGAAAATAGTTTTGACCTGCAGACCCCTTGCAGGGGTCTCAGGGACCCCAGAGGTTTATGGACCACACTGTGAGAACCACTGTACGGCATATACAATCCCTAACCCACTCTCATCTTTAAATTAAGGATATTAAAATATTGGTTGTTTAAAATATTATGTTGTTATGTTTGTTTTTTTAAAGAGACTGTTCCGTCCCCATTGACATCTGGGATAAATTGAGAGTGAGAACTTTGTGGAACTGAGTCATACTGATGTTTAACCACTGTAGAGCCTCCTGGGTCAATTTAATTTCTTAACACACCATAGCTGTTCCTATGCTCAGAGCCCCGTTAGGTGAGGAGTGGTGAGAGACGAGTACCTGTCCGAAGTGCTGACTGCAACAGACCTTTTGTGTTGTTAAAGCATTATTTTCAGAAGTTAAAAATATGACTCCCATACAAATATAAAATGAACATGTGTCAAGGATTTTATTCAACTCATTAATTAGTGAGAGAACCATTTGTATGTTAAGACTGGTTCAAATGAGATTTCAAGGAAGGGTGGTTTATAGGGTCACAGGCGTGCTGAAATGAATTTACTAATAGAATCAATACTGCTTAATGTCCGTCCTACGAGGCATAAACCTAATTCTGGGGACAATCTTTTCTGTGAGACAGAAATCATTGGCATTGTCTTTGCATGGGAGCCCTTTGCATCGCTCTCAGACATAAAGCGTTTGTGTAGCTCTGAGTTTTCTGCAAGTTAACCTCTTCTTTTCACCTAGCAGGGCTGTAAAATAACTTAAACAATAGTGAATAGGGAGTCAAACAAAGGTACACATCCCTAGAAAATCAGATAATCCCTGGGGGATGTGGGTCTGCTAGCCAATCCCAGCCTACACTGAAGGAGCAATCCCTTTTGCCTGTTTCTAAGTTTTGGATAATTTTTCTTAGCAGCATTATTCAATATCCAAAAGCAAAAGGGTAGGAAGAGAATTGCTGGGAAAATCATCAGATTTCCACTCTGATCAACAGGTTCAGTGCTGATCTAACAGCCTGGCAGACACCTTCCCAGAAGAGCCTCCCTTGCTCAGGTGGATTATAATTATACCCAAAAGGGGTTTCTACACTGGAATCACCCATGGGTCCAGGCAGAGGGAGTAAGAGATCATGAGCTACATTGTGTATTCCAAGTGATAGCAGGAAGGACAAACAAAAATTGAAGTTATAAGACATGAAAAAGCCACAGCAAAGCAAAGGGCGTCCTGCAGGTAAAACACAGGAAAGAGCGAACAGTTCTTTAAAGAGTGTAAGCAGTCGTGCACAGCATCAATTAGATTAGCCAGTGTTGCCTATCCTCAGTTGCATAGTTACTATTTATATGCATGGGGTATGAAATGATGTGACATGTTAATGTAATAGTGTAAACATTTCTTGCATGGAGCCCTTGGTTGTGTAATATCCCTTTACAAGACACTTGATTTTTTTGTATCTATTTATTGTATAGTTAAGCTGACTTTTTGAATATATTGAATGTTTATTATAACATTTCTTCATAGGACACTTGCTTCTCTGTCTCCGCACCCCGGGTTTGTTCATGCTGCTTCAGTTCTAAGCACATCAAACCCAAGTAGGAAGCTTAATCTCATCACTATTGGGTTGGATCCCAAGCCAATCACAGACAGCATCTTCGGAGCTGAGTAACTTTTCTGATGATGGAAGGGGTTTCTGGGGCCCCCCATTGCACAAGGATGACCATGCTACTGGCTCCAGATGTCTCTCTTCTCCCCAGTTGTTTCCAAGTCAGTGTGACACTCCGCCCCCCAGCCTCACAATCTGCATACCCCTGGGGAATTTGGTCCAGTTTTCCCTCTGACTACTTCTCTCATGGGAACACACTGTTCCTTTCCTGTTGCTGCTGCTGTAACAAATTACCACCAACTGGGTCGCTTAAAACAGCACAGATTCATTGTCTTACATGTCCATGAAATAGGTCTCACTGGGATAAAAATCAAGATGTTGGCAGAGCTGCCTTCACTCTGAAGGCGCTAGAGGAGAATCTCTTTCCCTGCCTTGTCCAGCTTCTGGAGGCTGCTTCTGTCATTGACTTTGGACTGCTCTCCAACTTCAAAGCCAGAGCGTAGCATCTTGAAATCTCTCTGACCTGTGCTTCCATCATCACCTCTCCTTCTCAGACTCTGAATCTTCTGCCTTCCTCTTTCTCTTATAAGAGCTTTTGTCATTACTTTGGGCCCATCTGGTTAATCCAGGTTAATCTCCCCATCTCGAAACCCTTCATTAATCATATCTTCAAAGACCCTCTTGCCATGTAGGTAACATATTCACTGGTTGCAAGTGACATGGGCATCTGGATTCTGGATGACATAGGATGTGGACATCTTTGGGGTGCAACTGTTCTGCCTACCACCCTCTTCTCCCAACTTCATAGGGTGTTACAAGGGTAAAACAGATGAATGCTTGTGGAGAGCCTGGGATGGCGCCTGGCACAGAGTATGTGCTTAATAAGTGCCTGTCTGTGCATGCCTGCAGGTACCTGGAGTCATTATGATATTTATTTATTTATTTATTTATTTATTAAAGAAGGTGTTGGGGGTAGGAGTTTATTAATTAATTTATTTTTGCTATGTGGGGTCTTTGTGTCTGTGCGAGGGCTTTCTCTAGTTATGGCAAGCGGGGGCCACTCTTCATCGTGTTGCGCGGGCCTCTCACTATCACGGCCTCTCTCGTTGCGGAGCACAGGCTCCAGACGCGCAGGCTTAGCAGTTGTGGCTCACGGACCTAGTTGCTCCGCAGCATGTGGGATCTTCCCAGACCAGGGCTCGAACCCGTGTCCCCTGCATTAGCAGGCAGATTCTCAACCACTGCGCCACCAGGGAAGCCCCATTATGATATTTAAATTGGAAAAATAGAAAGTTAAAAAAAATCCTGAAGGGACTTCCCTGGTGGTGCAGTGGTTAAGAATCCACCCGTGAGCCACAACTACTGAGCCCATGTGCCACAACTACTGAAGCCTGCGTGCCTAGAGCCCATGCTCCACAACAAGAGAAGCCACCGCAGTGAGAAGCCCGCGCACTGCAATGAAGAGTAGCCCCCGCTCACCACAACTAGAGAAAGCCCGCATGCAGCAACGAAGACCCAATGCAGACAAAAAGAAAAAAAAAATCCTGAAGCTTCCTGGCTAATTCTAAGGCAGGCTGTCCATGGGAAGGTATCACAGAAAAACAATGTAGATTATTTCACGGATTTTCATTTAGAAAGATAATGTTCTTATTGCTAACTAAAACTTGCTAACATTGACTTAAATGTTTTTGGTGTATTAATGTTTAAAAGTCACTATTAAATGACATGATCTTAAGAAAAAAATCAAATAGAATGCACACGTACACAATTGGTACATTGTTTGAAGATCAGAGTTAGCTCTAATCCAAAGTATTTTTTCCAGGTAGATCTCCTTTTATTGGATAGCCATTTTCAAATTGGCTTTAGAACGTAAAACATATTGGAACTTCCCTGGTGGCCCAGTGGTTAAGAATCCACCTTCCAATGCAGGGGACGCAGGTTTGATCCCTGGTCTGGGAACTAAGATCCCACACGCCATGGGGCAATTAAGCCCTGCGCGCCACAACTAGAGAGCTTGTGCACCACAACGAAGAGCCTGCGCGCTCCAACGAAAGATCCCGCGTGCGGCAACTAAGACCCAACACAGCCAAAAATAAATAAATAAATTAATTAATTAACAGTTTTTTTAAATTAATAAATAAAAATAAAAACATATCGATATCAGTTAACATTCTATTCCTGGGGTTTATTTCAAAATATAAACTTGAAATTAACATTAGAAAGTTAATTTACTTTAGAAAGACTGCATATAGCATACTTTGTAAAGCATATTTGGCAAAAAATAACTCACATATTAATACTTTTCCTCTAATGGCATTGTCATAACTTACTTTTTTTAAAACAAGATAGCCTTAATTTTTAAATTCAGTTCTGCTACAAGCTGTATAAATGGACATTTAGGGAAAGTATTTTAGCAGAGCATTACAAAACAGAACCAGAGTCTTTAAATCTTGTTCTTAACAAGCACTGTCCATCAGAATGTTTATTTTCCGTGCAAAAGGGAATCTCTTCTTGCTCTCACAGAACAAAATATTTTCAGCCAAAAATATGAATATAGAGACCTCTTCTTGGGAGAACATTAATTTCACCTCTTTGGTTTAAAAATAAATTATTCTGTGGATGTAGCTAGTAGAAAAAATGATGCTGTGTTCTACTTGGACATCCTAGAGACCTGTGGAGTGCCACCTAATTTGTGAGTTTGTCTTTGGTTGTCTTTATGATTTCAGTGGCAGCTGCTTCTAGTGCTAATTCGCCTGCCTAAGCTACTTAAAGAAACATGGTGGACAGACAGGCAGCCTTTCTCAGTCTGCCCCCTGGTGGCTTTGGAAGGTGGTGGCAGGTAACAAATAAACTGGCCTTGGGAACCTTCCACCCCCCATTCTGGACTGAGTCCAAATTCAGGCCCATTCTAGATGGAATGGAGCAAAATCAATTTTGAGAATTAGATCCTTTAATAAGATCTATATGGTGTTCCTTAATTAAATAAGCTTTTGTCGAGAAAAAAGCTAATAGACCCTGAGGAAATCAATGCCCTAAAACATATTTTACCAGCCTTCTGGAACGTGAAGCTACATGACAGCATACTCAAAAAACATCTTCAGTCATATAAAAGAAGAGCTTGAGGAGAAAGAAGCAAGGGAAATGATGGAGAGCAGCCAAAGGCCTGAAGAGTGATGCCTTGGCCAGGAGACAAAAGCATACTAATGGAGGATGTGCTCTAGTTGGGACTGGCACCCTGTGAAATGGGTGAGGGCCAGGGACGCAAGGGGAAGGAGGATCCAGGGGAAGAGGAGGATGAGATGAGAAAGGATGAGGTTTGGAATAGGAAGCCTGCTGGGCAACAGGCACCACAGCTGCTGTGTTGCGGAGAGGAGAGCTGATAAACTCAAAATCAGGATGAAATTGCCTTGAGAATCCCCGATGGACCCCATAGTCACCCACACCTCCAAGAGCCTAACAGCCAAGAAGGGGAGGGGGAGGAGGCAAAAATGATGCAGCACCCACAGTCACTGTACAAAACTGACCCTGTGAACATGGCTGATTCTTGTTTAGAATCGTGTTGTTTAGAATTGTGATGTGCATTTATTAAACGCTTTCTGAAAGCTTCCCACAAATCACTCAAACAAACAGACAAAAAATGTTAATCTTAGTGTTTAACCCTTGATCAACTGGGGAAGTTCTCTTATTTGGGATGGCTCATTCTGTGATGTTGCCAGATAACTTGTGTGAGGGAAGCAGTGGGCAAAATCAACTAGAGTCCATTGTTTTTGCAAGTGTTTTAATGATTTCAGTATTGATTTAAAGTTGATTTCAAAGTACAGAGATAGGCTGTATTTTACTAAGACGACTAGTTCACTCTAAGGAGCATGGAGTTGGCTTCAGGAGGTGATAGAGACCAGCATCAACCAGCGCAGTGACTACAGTCACTGAAGTTGTCCAGAAACTATATTCTATGTAGCAAGACTGTGCTTGCTTAAAAATCAGGGCGTCTATCAAAGTAAGTGTTCAAAATGTGAAAACCCAAGAATGCCAGATGAGAGAAGACAGACTGTGGCTTGAGGGGAACCTGTAGGATAGAGACCATTACATAAGAGAGGAGACCCGGAGAAAGGTATTTGGGAAGCAACTCCAGGGCTTCAAGAGGCCACAGGTGCTGTGCACCCTGGACCCCACAGGCCCTACATTTTGACCACCCATGGTTTTACCGCCAGCAGAAAGGCTGAGTCTGAACCCTGAAACTCTGTGCTTGAGGTGGATTGCAGTCCTGAGAAGAAAAGAGAGTGGGTTCTCACAAGGATGCATCTTTGATTCAAGACTTTATTTCCTTTGGTGTTTTTCCTCTTCTCCACCCCCAAGACTTTCATTGGGGGAAAAATTGCTTTTGTGTTTTGCTTTTATTTGTCTTTCGTTCATTACCAGGGTTTTATTGCTTTTTGTGACCTGGAGTCTGAGAGATGCCAGGCCATGTGGGAATGTTGATAGGAAAATAAAGTCCTATTTGTTTTTGCAATCTGCAGTGCTGAGTGTTTGCTTCTCTGTGTCACCTGCAGGGGGCAGGAGACAGAGGTGAAGGCATATAGGGCTTTTTTCCCTCCCTTTCGTACTTTATACCATTTTAGTTGTACATGGGGTATTTTGGGGGGGGGGGGCGGGCTTTGAAGGAGCTGTCCTTGTTACCAAACAATACTTGGCTCTTTCTTTTTATCTTTTATTTTAAGTGGTGTCCTTCCCCCAACCCGTAATATGGGCAATGATAATAGACAAGTAAGTCACCCTTGGTTTATTCACCTCAAGTTTTTAGGTCTAAGGTCCTATATTTTGTCTATATTTATGGATTCAAGGATTTGGGGGGCCCTAGAATCAGGGGAGAAAATCATTCAATGCACGTCTTTCCCACTCCAACTCTAGGCTTCACAGGCTTAAGTTTTTCAGTGGATGTACTACTTTTTAGTTGTAAAATCACAACCCATACATGGGTTAGCCCCTCCTGCACTCCTACTTTTTATATAATTTTTAGATATGTCTCTGAATCAGTCAGGGTCCCAGCAGGAAAAAGAGGGCCTACCCGAAAGCAGTCACTGAAGAAAATGTAATGAAAATACTGTCTCTGGGACTTCCCTGGAGGTCCAGTGGTTAAGACTTCGCCTTCCAAAGCAGGGGGTGCAGGTTCGATCCCTGGTCGGGGAGCTAAGATCCCACATGGCTCGCGGCCAAAAAACCAGAACATAAAACAGAAGCAATATTGTAACAAATTCAATAAAGACTTTAAAATAAAATGGTCCACATCAAAAACAAAAAAGACTGTTTCTGTGCAGAGTTCAGGGAAACCCACAAGGGATGGTCAAGCACCTGGCACTGGGAACAGAAGGAAGCTTTTGCCCACCCCAGGCAGTAGGGGCGACATCGGGAGCCATTACTGGAACTGGGAGAGCAGTAGCTGGAGCAGTAGGAGAGGCCTGCCCAACGGGGGCGGTGGCCCAACTGGGAAGAAGCCAGGGTGCCTCTAATTGGTTGAACCCAGCCAGAGGGCAAGGGTCCTGGTTAATGTAGGCACAGGGGACAGCTTCCTGGGGTACAGAACAGGGTAGAAAGAGGATTTGGACGGGCAAATTGACAACATTCAGCACAATCTCTTATTAAAATTGCTTATTAAAATTTTAAAAAACAATGTGTATTTTACTGCCTAAACATGTCTCTGTACTCATTGCCTTCTTTGTACTCAGTTGTACCTAAATGTCATAAAGGAGTGAATGTAGATGGCAGAGGTATTTTAAATGAAAATAGAAACGAATTAGAACTCTATGGAGAGAAACTTCATCATGGTTAAGACTACAGGTTCTATCAGCCAAAGAAATCTATGGAGATAGATCTCAGAATATTGTTACCTTTTGGGGGGGGCAGATGTTGATAGGGAGAAGGCACGACAGAATTTTCTGGGTTGCTGGGAATGTTCTATGTCTTGGTATGAGTGATGGTAGAAATTGATTGAGCTGTACACTTAAGATTTATCCACGTTACTCTTTGTATGTTATACCTTAATTTAAACAGAAGTTTTAAAAAATTGCAAAAATGTTTACAGTTCCTAGAGACCTGAGTTCCTACCTTGCTATCTCTGCCACTTACTGACTGTGTGACCTTAGGCAAGTTATTTAATCTCTCTGTTCCTTAAGTTCCTCCTCTGCAATATGGGGATAATAATATTCTTACCTCAAAATGTTGTCGTGAGGATTGGAAGAGCCAACCTTAGGAAAGCACTTAGCACAGCATCTGGCACATGGTAATCTTTCGTTAAGTGTTAGCTATTTACATTAAAATAAATACATTTTTCCCCTAAAATAACCCAATTTTACTAAGTTCTAGGTACCATTTTTTCTTCTTTTCCTCTGTTTACTAAAATTTCCAATCTGCAAGTCCATCCTTTCATACAAGCGGATTCCAAACTTGAGTTAGACACATGCTTAGAGCCTCCCTTCCCAAACCTATTCTAATAAAATGAAAGCACAGAGGCAGTTCACATTCTTTTTTTACAGCTTACTAGTGGCTTCCTTGCCAAGTGATGCTCCAAGGAGGTGCCCTCAAGTCTCAGAGCAGAGATACTGCCTTTGCAGACCCTCTCACATGTAAGGAACCTCAATATGATCCTATTCAGTATACTTATCAGATTGCATCATTTTGTTTCATGAATTATAACAGGCCTTGGTTAACTGGGACCCAGTGGATCAAACAGTGCTTGCCAATGAGCAGGTGGATGAACATGGCTGTTCGTGGCGTTCTGGAGCAAAGGTGGAACAGAAGTACCTCAGACAGTGGTTTATTAAGACAACTGCTTATGCAAAGGTGAGTGTCAGCCTGGAGGCTCCCCAGTAATGCGTACATGTTGGTAGGCAACACCAAGGTCTTCTCAGTATTGGAGAGCCTCACTGTTGGGGGTGAACTCTAGTTAGAGCTGTTAGAGCCATGGGTGTGCAGACAGGGAGCACATGAACCTCAGGGTCACTCACGTAGAGGTTGATGGATTTGGGTCTTTCAGTTGGAAATCAAGAATAGCACCTGGGGGTCATTGTAGGCCATTGTTTGCTGACCTTTCAACATATCATTGTACTGCCATAGAGGCCAGAAAACATTCATCTTCATCTGCAATTATATCAACAATAAAGCTAGAAAGGAAGGAAGTATCTTCACCTGTGCAGTTCTAGTAAGACCTCCGGAAAGACAGAATGACATTTCAGAGGGTCCAGAGAAGACCATCTAAAAGGAGTGAAGAGATGGCCAGTCTCCATGAGGGAAGGCCAGGGTGACGGTGAACTAAGCCAGGAACCAAAGCTTTGGACTTTAACTCTTGTTGTGTCTCTGATTAATAGTGTAAACTGATGCAAGTCCCCGCACCTCAGTTTCCTCATCAATAAAAGGAGAGGGTGCGACCAAGTGGTCTTTAAGGTGCCTCTGGCTTTTTATGTTTTCAGGAATCAAGGCAAACCCAACCATTGAAAGGGGGAGCTTGCTTACTAAATCACCAATAGCCTTGGCAAAATAACTTGTTCTGGGTATGCCAGAACCATTCTGTGCAAGGTATTCTTTGAGCCTACCATGTTTCGGGATATGGAATTGAGTGATCACTCCCTGAAACTCCAGAGAAAAGTGGTTAGAGCAAATCAGGGGCATTTCCCATGGCAATTTGATAATCTCTGTATTAGCATAAGACAGGAAGTAAGCAGGATCTGAAAAGGTAAAGGCATCATGAAGGGCTACTGATGGTATGTCATGGTAGTTCTTACCCTGGGGTAGTCACCATACAAAGGATAGTTGTACCTTTCCATAGTAGCCCATGGGTTGCTCCATCACAGAGAGGGTACTGGACTGAAATGGACTTTGGGTCAGATCCAATACTGCACTTCTTATATGCAAAGAAAGCACAAGTTATAAATAACTTCTGATCACTACAAAACCTTGCTGAATTAGAACTGTAGTACACCAGCTCACCATACCAATGCCATATGGTTATATGACCTCTAGTTCTCTCATTCAAAAGACATGTCTTAAAAATGAGACTGTTTTCCCTTTTTAATTTATTCAGAATGTAGCATATGGATTTGGAAAACTACTAATTAGAACTTGTTAACATAATGCCTTACTCCTTTTAAGCACACTAGTAGTATTGAGAGGCTGAATAATAATAAGGAAGCTGAGGACATTGCTCTCTATAACGTCCCAGGCAGTGAGAGCCCCTACTTGCTGACAGTTGGGGTCGACTGCATTACTGGGAGGCATGCCAGGTCACCTCGCGGACCTGTCAGATGACTCTGTAATAAGCACTGGTGGAAAGGCCACCTAATTGTCCTCTGCCTCTAATTGGAAATGTAGTAATCTGAGTGGCATTATTCTTTAAACTGTCAGCTGTGAATTTTCAGCTCTTCAGCAGAAATGGTTAGTTACCATGGTGACTTGCATGGTTCTTGCTGAACTCCAGTGAAGAATTATTGAAAAAGCTGAGTTTGGAGGTCAACACTTGGTTTGCCCTGAAAATCAGGAGAAGGGGGGTGGCATGGGAGGTAAGGGTGGGCAGAAATCCATGTTCACTGCAGGTCCTTGGCTGAGGGCTGCACATGCACAAAGCAAGACTTCATAAGGCCTAATAGAAAATGATTACTATGAGATTGAGAGGAGAACAGAGATACCAGGGGGCTGCACAGTGCTCTGAAACCTTGGAGTTATGGCTCAGCCAAAAGTACGCAGTTGAGACCTCAGAAAGGCTATATATTACAAGCGTGGATGACACCCTAGGACCAAGGACAAAATTAAAATAGACTCACCTTAATTAAAAATAAAAGTAAGCCTGACAGTTTCAAAAGGCACTTTCAGAACAAAACTCAACACCTTTAAAAGGAAACAACATAATCCAGACTTTCTGCAAGGTTGGTTTCATCTGCAATGTCTAACATATAATAAAAAAAAAATTACTAGACTTGCAAAGAATCAGGAATTGTGACTCATAATAAAGGGGAGGAAGATGGAGTCAGCCCAATAGAAATAGATCCTGAGATAATGGAACTTAAAGGAAAAGATGAGTGGACAGGGGAATCTCTGAAGAGAAATGGAAACTATTTTTTTTTAAAAAACTGGAAATCTAGAACAGAAAAGTGCAACTTCTAAAATGGAAAATTTATTGTTTGAGCTGCAGAGGGATGAGTAAGGGTTAAGTAGGCCATAAAGCTATAGGGGAACCCCCATCCCCCCACATAGAGAACATAACAAGTGGTAGCCCTAAAACAGAAATGGATATGACAAGTTTGAGAAGCTGAAATAATGACAGTATACCTGAAACTAAGAGAGCCAAGAGGAGAAACTCAAGATAGGGCTGGAGAACCTGAATAGGTGGTTAGGGGCCAGATCAGGCAACGCCTTTTAGGTCTTAAGAAATATGTACTTTATCATGGGGTCCCTGAGAAGCCATTAAAGGATTCTAAAGAAGGGAATGACATGGTCAGATTTGTGCTTTTATAAATTCACTGTGGAAAGGGCAAGTGTGGGTGCAGAGAGACTAGTTAGGAGGTTATTGCAATGGTCCAGGCATGCATAACTTAGACTTAGATGGTAGTGGAAAGAGATGGGTAGGTTAGAAAAATATTCAGATGGTGAAATCTGTAGAACTTGGTGATAATGAATGAGAGTGTGTAGGAGATGATGTCATCAAGAAAGACCCTGACTTGGACACAAAGTGAATGATTAAGCTACTCACTGGGATAGGGAGTCCTGGAAGAGACATAGTCCTGACCCTTTTGAGTTTGCAGTGGCCATGAGTCATTTGAGTAGAGATGTAGAAATAAATGATGCTTGGATAAATGGGTCCAAAACTTCAAAGAAGATCAAATGAGATAGGACATCTACTTTAAAACCTGGTATAACAGTAATGGTGTTGAGTTAGTGATGAGGTCCTATTTAGATAAGGATGAGATATTGAGTCAACAATGCTTTTAGCTGCAAGTAAATAAAAACTCAAGCAGTAGCTTAACAGATGGGAGGTTACTTCCCACACAAGAAGTCCCAGTTGCTGGGACCAAATTGGGAGAGGACTTTGAGTTGGCATTTCTGTGATTCTCATGACCTTTCCTTCCTACCTATTACTCATGGTTGCAAGATGGCTGCTGCAGATCAGACATCACGCTTCCATTCAAGACAGAAAGAAGCAAAAGAGGCAGTGTGAGTGACTAGAATGCAAGAACTTTCCCACAAACCCAAAGCCAATTTCCACTGATGTTCTGTTAGCCCCGGTTGTGTCATGTGACTACACCCAGCTTCAAGGAAAACTAGGAAAGCAGGCTCAGGCTTTTTAGCTTCTATAGTCAAGATGGTTGGGGGAAGGGGATGGGGAATGGGTGCTGGGATGGCCGGTGAGCTGTGCCTGCCACAGTTATCTTTAGAGCTCTGTATTTACATCTAGTTTTGCAGCTCTGAGGGCTGCCTCTGTGATGTACAGCTGGTGGTCTGCTTGGAAGCATGGCTGTGAAGGAGCCCTCCTTTCGTTCACTTAACTTCCAAATTATAAAGACGATGCCTGATGTAAAAATTACAGGGAACCCTGAAATATAAAAATCCTTTATTAAGGCTGTTCTGTGGCGTATTTGATTTTCCTCCCTTTACCCCCCCCCCCAACCAAGTCTTCCTAGGATTGTTTGCTTTATGAAACGTTAAAAGTGATTTCAGCCACTCGTTCTGTGAAAAAGAAAACTGGCAGTAGGAGTATCTGAAGAAAATGAATTAGTCTTGGCAGAGATGTGTGGGAGGATTCTTGTGGGCAGCACCACGAGGTGAGAGGAAGGGGAGGAGGGCGGATTGGAGACTCATACAGAAAGCAAGAGGGATTCAAAGCCGGATGGAACGAATGCTTCAGTTCCTGACAACAGGGTGACAATTGGAAGGCGAGACAAATAGACAGCTTCCCGTTTGAACTTTTCTGATAGATTTGTGGTTTTGGTTTCTGTGCGGCTTCCTTTAGCCCCCAGAGGCTGACTTCTTGCAGGCCCTCAGCTGCCGGGACACTATACATGGACTCCTCTTTGGCGTTAAGATGGACATAATCATGCCCTGATGGTGCTTAGTCAATGCCCACACCAAATTGGTGCTTATGTTTTTTAAGTTTCCAGGAGTTACCTGGCAACTGCTAGAATGTGAACCAAGTCTGTGATCACCTCCCACTTCCTATCTGCTTGCCCCTGATCTGATCAGTTCTCAGGCTTTCACTTACACCATCTTATTGAACCTTCACATTATTCTTTGGAGGGTAGATACATCTGTTATCCCTGTTTTACTGATGAGGAAACTAAGGCTCACACTGGTCATAAGTAACAGCACTGGGATTCAAATCCAGGTGCTTGAGCTCTTCACTGGCAGTATGTGCCACTTCTCAGGTAGCCTGAATTCATTCTTTCTCTCCCCAGCTGTATTCTTGACTAGGTGCTAAGAATACAGGTGAGAAAAGCTGAGGTCCCTGCTCTTTGGGAGCTTGGAGGCTAGTGCAGGAGACATTCGCAGACATGAGAGGTCACAGCCGTTGGGATCAACATCACATTGCAGGAGAGTGCAGGGGAGGCGAGGAAAAGCCCCAGCTCTACCCAGTGGTCTGAGGAGGTATCACAAGATGGTGATGAAAGATGGGAAGTGCAGAATATCTGTAAGGGAGCGTTTTGTTGCCTCCCAGACATGCAGGAAACTTCACGCTTCACAAGTATTTCCAAGTAGAATTTCTGCTGGCAAGAAGCAGATGGGCAACAGTGAGCCCTTATGAAATCAGGGAGGATGGGAGGTAATAAGCCACCCATTTCCCTGCCCCCTCTGCGCCTCTCATCTTGGTTTCATGTTGCACTTGTGGGTAAAGTAGAGATGCCTTTACCAGAACGCACTGGTCTTGTTGGACACTGCAAAGAGTGAAACTCTGGAGTTGGAGAGCCAAGGAGGTGAGGGAAGGGAATGAGGCTTATGACAGGAGCTCCTTGGGGAGGTGGAGGAGGAGGCTGGAGCAGGACAGCCCCGGAGAAGCAGCGGTACAAGGGTCTAGTCCCCTGGGTGCCCCTGGCTGCTTAAGAGTCCCCTGCACTCTGAAGTGGGGACCCTTGGGCACCCTTGTTCTAATCCCGAGGCCTTGAGTTCCCTGTGAAAGCATTTGGCTGTCTGCTGGAAAGTGGGCTGTCGCCTGGCTTTCTGCTTCTACCCTCAGGTCCTCTCCCAGCCCCAGAACAGAGAGAGTGCCAGGAAGCACCTCCTCGTAACAGCATGCAAGTCCTTCTGTGCTCTCAGAAAACTTTGCAAAGGGATTGATCAGTGAGGTTTGGCGACTTGACCCCACCTTGTCCCCCGAAAAAGACCCTTGGCCCCAGTGTCGCCTGCTGTGTGTTCAGCCTGGCCCTTCGCACGGTGGGCGTGTGCACAGATTAGATGTTGGCCGAGGAAGCAAAGTTTCTGAGAACCAAGAGGAGCAAGTGAGAAACATTTAACGAACTGTCAGCTTCTCTGCAGGGCAGTTGGGATAAAAAGCCGTGAGGATCCAGACCAGGGCCAGATTTAACAGCGCTAATGCTGAGGTGTATCTACTGTGAGGGTTAGGGTTAAGCCCAGTGGCTTTAACGCTGTTACTGCATTCACCCCCACTGTGCCCCTCTGTGGCCAGTCAGGGCTGAGCGTGGCCTTATTCCTCCCTCCTTGTAAAAAGCAGTTTATCAGCTCCTGCGTGGTAGCGGGGGCAGAGCCCATACAGCTCTGGACCCCGGGACTCAGACCAGTGCTCAGACGCATTCTCGGAGCCAGCTTCCTGCCCGAGTTCTCCCCCAGGCCTTGGCTGTCTCTTCTTTTGGAAGCAGCAGCCTCTGCTCCCATCCCCAGGATCTGGTTTTGACTCCCTGTCTCACAGAGCTAATTAATTGTTAAATTCTGTTCCTTCTTACATAATACTTCCTTCTGTTCTCTGTGTAACCTGCCTCTCCAGGATCTTTTCTCTCCTAAACCATGAGCCGAACTCTACTCTTCACCTTCCGTCCTGTCCTCTCAGTCCTCCTCAGGGTGATCGTTGTCTGGTGCTAAGGGGCGCAGTGAAGTCCTTCTGGGGGCGTGGGTGGGAGGGGGACAGAGGCGAAAGAAAAGTAGGTGATTTGAGGCTGACAGTCCCCGGCACTTTGCAGGCGAGCAAGAGGCTGCCTGGGGTGTATCAGGAGACTTGTACGCCAGCCTCCCTTCCGGCCCGCAGCCCCAGCCAAGGGGACAGGCTCTTTAATGTCAGCTGGGGCTGAAGGTGAGCCTGTTGGGAGAAGGCCGCCTGCTGGCTCTGAGCAGGCCTTAGGGATAACTTCTGCCTGGAAGAGCTCACCAGAGTTGGTGCAGGGCTGGGTTCCAGCTCTGGATTTGGAAACCATGGTATTTCATGACAGAACAGGCAATGAGATTTCCTGTCCCCTAAATGCAGTGCCTTCCTGCCTGTCTTGGGAATGTCCCCCACCAATGCCTAATCACATCTGTATGTGGCCTCTATTAGGTCAGGTCTCTAGGGCCGCCTTATTTCCTCACCCCAGAGTTCTTGCCCACACCCTGTCCCTCCCATCAGGGAACTGAAGACAGCCCTGCCTGCACACCCACTCCAGAGTGTGTGAGAATGAACGAGAACTTCTGAAGGAAGGAGACACACAGTCTCCAGCTTGGCACACATACTCTGCAAGCCGGAAGGTTTCCTTTTTTTTTTGTTTGTTTCAAGAGGGAATGATTGCAAGGGGAAAATGGGAGAAATACATTAATAATATATTTCTTATTGTGTATTGACAATGAAATAAATTATAAATTTGATTAGGAAAAAAAATGAACAAAGTAAACATTATGTCTTGCTCTTAAACCCTTAGTAGCCTTTCTGAGCTCCCAGCCAGGTCCTTTAGAGCGTAAAGGCCACCTTCTTTCTCAAGGTGTTAGCCTGGACTCCGTGGGAGGTAAAAGATTGATCAGCACCTTGTTGGGGGCAGTCCCTGGTTGTGCTCAGGAGCGCTAGTGAGTGTCACCAACGAACTCCTTTAACTTAGGGAGTCATCTGAATTTTAACACTAGAAGAAACCCGAGAGAACATTGTGCAGGCTCCCCGACATTAGGCTCAGTCTCCTGTGCTTTCTAATCACTGTCCTGATCTGAAAAACATAAAAGCCGACCAAAAAAAAACCCTCATGGGGCTTCCCTGGTGGCGCAGTGGTTGAGAGTCCGCCTGCCGATGCAGGGGACATGGGTTCGTGCCCCGGTCCGGGAAGATCCCACATGCCGCGGAGCGGCTGGGCCCGTGAGCCATGGCCGCTGAGCCTGTGCGTCCGGAGCCTGTGCTCCACAACGGGAGAGGCCACAACAGAGAGAGGCCCACGTACTGCAAAAAAAAAAAAACAAACCCTCGTGCCTGCCTTTACTGCTGCCGGAAATTACAAAGTCAATATGGTGTCTAAAAACGAAGGGATAAATTGTTGCTTTATTTTAAGTAGGCCACATCCTGCCCTCCTCCTGCTCCCCAGGGGGGCTGATGGCCAGCTTGAGATGTCCCTGAAAATTACCGCCTGATCCCATTCCTCATTTTATAACTCAGGCCCCCAAGGCTAGGAAAGCCAGGACCCAACCTGAGTCTCCCAAGCCCTAGGCCTGTGTTTCGTCCGCCTGCTCTTGAGCACTAGTTCCCAAGCAACCAAGTATTTCCGACAACCACATGCAGAGGGCAGACAGTCGGAGGGTGAGTGTTGCAGGAAGCCAGCTAATGCAAGTTAGGAAATGTTATAGGTACAGGGAGAGGGCACAGATGGCCAGATAACGGAAAGTACAGTGATTAGAGGTTTTCTAGTTTGTTCTTGATGGAGTTGGCTTGTTGACCTCAGAGCTGGAGCAGTGTCATGTTTTATGTCATTATTCTCTAATCCAGTGCCCTTTCCTTACCCCAGGGCATTCTAAACCCAGCTGCCTGGAGAACAGTGAGACTGATCCAGTGGCTTCCACTGCTATTAAGGAAGCGAACAGACATTAGCAGATACATACATATCCATATTATATTGTTCCGTTTTGTTTTTCAAAATGTGTTTTCTTATAGAAAGCGACAATTTTCCACAGTATCTTTCCATTTCTCTATTTATTTTGCTTACTATTCCAGGGTGGCTGATTCTGAGTGTCAGAATTGCTTAAAAAAGAGATTTAATCCTTTCTAGAGCTGTAGTAAGTTGTGAACTCTGGTAAAATGCAAACTCTAGTCATTTAAAAACAGTATATTAGCAGCATAATTTTAACTGTGTAAAAGCATATGCACAAGTACACACACTCATACTATGTTTTATCAGTTCTAACACACGATTGGTTTTAAATTTTATGCTCCACTGAGAATGAAAAATGCTCAATCAAAGGCACCATTGATTGTAAGACGTGTCTCAATTTCAGAATTTGTGGGGAAAATATGCATCTCAGTATCACTGGAAGATGGGATATAAATAGGATGGAAGGATATAGAACAAATATTAATAGTGATCTCCCTGGATGCTTAAGTTGATTTTGGGTAACTGTAATTTTTTTCCCCATCCTTTTCTGTCTTTTCCAAATTTTCCATAATGATTATTGTTATTTTGATAATCATAAAACAAAACAGCCTGATAGCAGGGTTATGTCAGCATTTATTTACACATCTTCTTTAGACCTGAGTGTCTTGGAAAGGGATGGTCTTATGTTCTTGCAAGTTTTAAGTTTATAAGCAAGCTTCCAAATCGAAGGCATTTGAGCAGAATGTCCCCTGGGACTGCTGTCCCCATTTTGTTTTTCTTAATTAGACCAATAAACGCTCTTAGTGTTGCTCCCAAAACTCCCCCTTCTCGGAACAAAAGCACCTTTTCAGGCAAGGGTAGCCTAGTGCCACAGATTGGGCTGAGTACCATGTTCTGTTTGCAGGATAGTGATTTAATTTCTCCCTCCTCCTAAGGGGTACAGTTGCAGCCTCTCTCTTGTACTGTGGAGACAGGGGCAGTGAGGTGATGTGGGTGGCCTCTGGGAATCAGAAGCTGTCTCATCAGACAGGTGGCTCTGTCACTGAGAGAGTTTGTCCTCTGCCATCTGCACTCTTAGGTTTTGGTGGTGACATTTCAGAACCTATAGTCACCATCTCTTAGAAGTTAGTGGAATTTAAATCATTTTGCTGCTGAAAAAGTGGGTTACCTGAGACAGGGAAAAAACAAAAAGGCTGGTGTGTGGCCTGAGTTGATACATGAGTAAGTTGATATATGAGTTGATACATGGCTGCCACTGTAGCTTCCTGGTTTCCTTCACCACATCCTTTCCCACAGAGCATGCACACCGGGACATCCATGCTGGTCATACCCAGAAAGCACTTCCTTCTTTCCAGCTATTCGGAAGCTATTTAATAGCACTTGGTTTGTTCCTCCTTTTCACATGGCTCTGAGATACACCCTTGATGTAAGTAAGCATGGGCTGCTTGGTGCCTCTTTTCCTTTTTCCTCTGCAGTCCCATGACCCATACATTGTTGGCAAGTCATACATCATTTGCAGGGTGCCTTGCTTAGAACTGATTATTTCCCTTCTGGGTTAATAGCACTTTCACTGGAATTGAGACCCTTGGATAGCACAACTGAATTTGTAAATAAATGTTTTACATTGAGATGTCACAACAAATGGATTTTGCTAGAAATGCATATTATTTTGCAGAAGAGAGATTAAAGTAGAACCATCAGAGAGAGAGAGGTAAACAAGGTAAACATCATGCCAGAGCTTTTTAATGTGTTTATAGTCTTCATGCACAACTTCATGCCAGAGCCAAAGCAGAAGAGGAAGACTAGGACGTGAGAGAGTTTATTCCTCTAGAATATTCCAGAGGGGACATCTAGATTTTTTAAAGATCTTACTGCCTCCAGAATTGACTTTCCTTTATTACAACTCAAATATATACTGTGTCTTTGGAGTAATTGCACTGAAATGATTCCAGAAACAAAAAGAATAAAGAAATCTTGGCAACAATAATAAGTTTTAGAAAAAATACAGACAAATTATCGTTCAAAAATAATTGCTGGGCTTCCCTGGTGGCGCAGTGGTTGAGAGTCCACCTGCCGATGCAGGGGACACGGGTTCGTGCCCCGGTCCGGGAAGATCCCACATGCCGCGGAGCGGCTGCGCCTGTGAGCCATGGCCGCTGAGCCTGCACGTCCGGAGCCTGTGCTCCACAACAGGAGAGGCCACAACAGTGAGAGGACCGCGTACCGCAAAAAAAAAAAAAAAAAAAAATTGCTAATCAAATCATACTGATTCAGAAGAAGGCTAAGTGTTAAGCTTTTTAAAAATTGTCCATTTTAATTAAATCTCATTAAATCCTGTCTCAAATCTGTAACCAGCTCTCAAGGTTGCAGTTTCTCGACTTTCCCCTTAGTAGCTAATAAATCCACTTGTTTTAAAAGGTCTATATTTCTCAGTTTGCCTAAACTTTTTTTTTTTTTTTTAACCAAGGTCTTTAAAATGTGTCATGTTTTTAAAACCATGCCTTCTAGAATTCTTATTTACGGTCCTGTTGCACCTTGTTCTTCATGCTTTAGCTCACATCCTGTCTTCTCTTGGGAAGTATGGATTTATTCCTGGCATTATTTCTGCTTCTTTGAAGAAACAGTCAGATTAGCCATGTTATATCTAATCCTCTTTTTATCCCCTGCTTTGTAGTTTTCATCTTACTCTTTCTTATTCCTGATTCTATTTTGTATTACTAAAGCCTTTTCAGTTGGATGTTTGCTTCAGCCCATCTCCTGGTGGTACATGCTCTTAAACACAGGCTCACACTGAGACTCATTCCTGTACAGTGTTGTTTCAACTTCTGAAGCCATCTTCATTCACGCGCTGTACCTATGGAGCAACAGTGGCCGTCTTTTCAGACTTATCCTAGTGAAATGATTATAATAGGTCCCCCCAATCCTAACCATAGTACTTCTATATATGCTAAATAATAACCACAGGGAAACTTTACAATTTGACTTCAGTTGAGTATTAAATGCAATAATTATTTGTAAAAATTGAATGAGGAGCCCATTCACGTTGTTCATTTCTAGGTTTTGCATATGGAAGAAGTTGTCTCTTTTTTTAATTTACAGAAAGATGCCTGAAAACTGAGCATGATGGCCCCAGAAAAATCAGATCTGGTGAATTCATTATTTGGGGTCTGCTGTTGACTTGGTCGAGTGAGCCATTTTTTCATTAATTAAGTGAAGGGAGTTGAATAATTAATGGTTTCCAAGTTGTGCCCAAGCCTTGGGAGTTGATGTAGAGGGGTTAGAGGAGAGAGCAGGGCATCTCCTAGAATAGTTCAGCTTTCAACTCTTAGATATTGGGTTCCCTCAGATTTTATTTGAAAAGGGATTTCATAGCACTTTAATAAAGAGTATCAAAACCTGGTACTTCCCCAAGTTTTTGGATTCTATGAGCCAGTAAGATTTCTATAAATTGAGGTTGGCCAGAGTGGGTAAGGGAGGCACTGCCAACTGGCAAACGTAAGGACTTGAGATGAATACCATCTACTGTCACTGTAATTGCAAAACACCACAAAAAGTATATAATCTCAACAAAAACCCCAAACAAACAAACAAATGAAAACAGTTCTTTGCATTGAACAACTGTAGCACTGTAAATGCTCACCAGGCTCTTCTTGTTCTGGTGGAGACTTGGTGGGGCTGGCCCTGGGCTGAGGGGGGCTTGTTGGAAGCTGTTGGGCAGGTGCTTTCTGGAGCCCTGTTCTTCAAAATTCAGTCGTGAATAATGAGTTTATTTTATAGTGGGGACTAAAAAGGGCTTGCTGGGTTATTCTCAAGAGTTTGGTTTCATTTTTTCTTTTTCATTTCTTTTGATTTTTAAAAAATATTCATAGATTTGGTAAGGTTTTAAGCAGGTGGACTTTTTTCCCTGCCACAATTAGCATATCAAAACATTCACATTTCATTCTATTTGAATCTTTTGTCCTCATCGAGATCTGAATATTTTAAGCAAAGCACCTCCATAGGAAGTATTCCAGCTTTGACAGTTCAATCTAGAAGAAAAACACAATGAGGGGGTTTGTAAACTGTGGCTCAGTAATGCAGGGGAAGGGGAGGGGCGTAAAGTGTGTCAGAAATGGACCCCATCAGCTCCGAATTTTCTGTGGCAGGAAAGGATGGAGTGGGAGTTGGGGCTAACCTTCAGATCATATAACGTGGGTTTTATCTGATGGAAAGACATCAGATCCCGTGATACCACACATAGGTTTGTTTGGAAGTTAAATGGAATCTCACTAATCCTTGGAGAGGAAAAGCCGAGGGTCATTCTGAGTTCATAATGCCCTAGTTATGTGCTTGTTGGCATTTAAGACCCCTTAAATCGCTGCATAAATTGAAAAGCTTTCTAAAATATATAATTGTATCAGAAGATTGAGTAATAGTTTATTAGCATTATGTTTTATTTTTCTAATATTAATTAATATATTCAAGATTTTACACTTTTGCTACAATGATATCAGACAGTATAGTTTCAGCTAATATAGATACACATCAGGATGTTGAATTTTTTTTTTTTTTTTTTTGCGGTACGCGGGCCTGTCGCTGTTGTGGCCTCTCCCGTTGCAGAGCACAGGCTCCGGACGCGCAGGCTCAGCGGCCATGGCTCACGGGCCTAGCCGCTCCGCGGCATGTGGGATCCTCCCAGACTGGGGCACGAACCCACGTCCCCTGCATCGGCAGGCAGACTCCCAACCACTGCGCCAGCAGGGAAGCCCAGGATGTTGAAACTTTTAAAATCCATTATTAGTTAGGAAACTTGGTTGAAACAACCTAAAGTTACTCTCGTTAACTTAAGCCAAAAAGGAATTGGTCAGGAGAGGGTCAGGTTCCTCACAGTTGGATGGGAAGGCAGGAGACCCAGGCCTAGGCAGGAATCAGGGAGAACAAGGGCACAGCTGAAGTCTTGTCCTAGGAATGGTCTGGTTAAGTCATTGCTGCCATTGGTACCAGCATCTCCAGCCTCTCAGTTCTGGTGTGGCATTTAAACCAGTTGACCCTGTGCCTCTAGGTCCCCCCTCAGTGTTCCAATTGTACTGAGCCTATGATTGGTTACACTATTTGTTTAGCTTCCACAGAGGAGGAGATGGGGATGGGAAAAGCACCCTCTTTCTAGCTTCCATAGTTGGTGGTGGGGCCCTGCCACTCACTCCATCTTGCAATTCCCCTCCCTACCCCTGCCCCCAAGAAAGAAGAGACTTCAGGTGCTGGGCAGCTTAAACAATAGAAGTTCACTATGCAATTGGGGAGAAAGGTTCTGAGGAAGATGCATTGTAGTTAAATGAGGCCTGAGGAATGAGTTTTTAGCTTCACTCCAATTAGCTAAGTGATGTTGGGCATCTTGTTAAACCTCTGGGAGCCTTTGTGTCCTTATCTGAAGAAAGGGAATTTTGATCACAACCCAAGCCCTATGACTCTATAACCAGAGTCTTCTTTCCAGGAAAAAAATAAAAATATAAATAGGATAATAGAAGCAGGCAGATCTCTAATAAGTGTCTCTTTTAACTTAGAGAATGATAAGCCAAAACTATGTGAAATATGGATGTGGGAAAGCAGGATATAAGGACCTCTGCTGGAGAGTAGTCATTGCATAGTAGAGTATAGGAATGCGTATGAACTTAGGAGTCAGCTACACCTTGCTGCCAGTGCTTTTTCACTGTTCCACCCCATACTTTTGGAGTGACTTAGAGGAAATTTCTGAGACTTGTTTTCTCATCTGTGAGGTGGAGATAATACTTCTTGACTTGTCCTGTTGTGAAGATTAAATGAGGCAACATACATAAAAGTGCCTGCTACACAGGAAGTGTTCTACAAAGGTTACTACTCCCCTCCCTAGATGCCTGGGGATCTGGTTTTGTAGTACTGCTTGCTCTCTGAGACTCTCCCTTGAGTGGAGGGAATTAAATGGGAATTTGATGAGCATTTGCCCAGTTCAAGACACAGTCCTAGGCTCTAGGTCAGGCCCCTTGTGGGGTTTAAAGAAAAACAAGATAGTTTGCACTTGAATCATAGAGATCACAGGCCAACATTTCTCTATGCCATACTCTGGGAACAATGTGGGATAAGAGTTGTGACCTATGTAATACCAAACTTAGTAAGGTTTTGTTTTTACATTTTTATTATAAAATGAAATGCAGATAACCATATAACAAATATATAGCTTTTGAATTATTTTAAAGCAGCTGCCCTTGTAGGTCAAGATAGTGGATCTTACCAGAGCACTCCAGAAGCCCTCTACATGCCTCATCTCAACATAAGTGCCTCCCTGGCCCCAAAGTAGCTACTATCCTAACTTTTAGATAGTAGTCACGTCCTCACATCTCTCTATAGTTTTAGCACCTAAATGTGCCTCCCTAGAGAGTATAGTTTATTCCTACCTTCACTTTTTAAATTTGATGTCTTTCAAGTACTTTAATCTACAGGTTTCCATCTTTATCCCTTTCTTTTTCTTATTTATCAGTTGAAGGACCTGGGCTATTTGGCCCATAGTTTCCTGGGTTTTGCTGATTGAACACTCATGGGGCAGTTCAACATGTCCCTGTGTTCTCTGGATTTCCTGGCACCTTTTATTACACGAAACACAATGTCTTCTACAAGGGAGCTCAGTGGCCATATTATAATTGAAGTGGATGGGAGCATGGAAACTTTGGTACATGATTCATTCATAATTGAGATACCACATGCCATCTTCTAATGTCCATAGCAGCTGGTTTCTTTTGAAAGAATTTCTAGGAAAGCCTTATTTTAGATGAAGTTTACATTGCAGTTCTTACCAACTGACTCATTTTTATCTCTCATGCATCTTTAGGGTAGTATATCAAAGATCGAATCCCAGAAATCCCATTAACCTCTGGGTTATGCTAAAATTAGTTGTTCGGCTTTTCAAGTCTGTGCTGTCAGTAACAGAAACTCTATGTTTCTAATATTTGTTTTGTAACATTCTTAAAATGTTACATGTATGTGTAGCTCTGCAATTTCATGTTCCATTTATGTCGGCCAGGAAGGGAAAATATGGAGAAACTATGGTTTATCTGAAAGATTTTGGGAATAAGCTCTTTCAATCAAGTAAATATTCTCCTTAGCTGAGTGTGTTTATAGGTACCTTTACGTATATGGTTAGTTTCCAAGGAATTCGTATCCAACTAAATATATATAAACTACATATGGAATATAATTCAGCTTTTATTCAGTGAATCATGATCTTATGCTGCCTTACGGCCACCCCTACGAGTGATATTTTTTAAAATATTTATTTATTTGGCTGCACCGGGTCTTGGTTGCAGCACCTGGGATCTTCATTGCAGAGTGTGGGATCTTTTAGTTGCAGCATGCTGGATCTGGTTGCCTGACCAGGGATCGAACCCAGGCCCCCTGCATTGGGGGCACAGAGTCTTAACTGCTGAAGCACCAAGGAAGTCCTTATGAGTGATTTTTAAACACCCCAAAAGTCACATTTAGAAATAAACCTGTATCAAATAAATAAATAAATCTGTATCAATTTTTTTTTTTGGACTTTTGTAACTTTCTCTTAAAGCACAGAGTTTGCAGGCTTAAAATCATGGAATTGGGTCCTCTTGAGGTCCCTGAGGGAGGGAAAGAGAGGGACACCAATGAAACTGAAAGGCCACCAAGGGGCCCACTGAAGAGCCAGGTTCCTGTTGGCTGTGCCGCAGGAGGACAAGGCCACCTGTCCATGGTCAGCAGTGTGTCCCCTGGGACAGGTCTATTGAAACCAGAGCCTTGGCTGACCCAGGTTATTAGAGGTAGGCTTCCTCGTCATTATCAGGGAAAAGAGAAGGGGAAAGGGTTGGTTTCTACATTACCTTGGCAGGAGGCCCATTTCTCTTTTTTTTTTTCACTTTTTCAAAATACCTATTATATATCAGAAACTATAGGTGCTGAGTTTACACTGGTGAACAGAACTCTCAGGGAGCTTATAATGCAGAGAAGGAGCCAGACCGTCAACAAGCAGTCAAACAGACTAGAGAAGAGATGGACCATTAGGGATGTGGGAAGAGCAAGGAGAATGATAGGGGCACCTCTTTACATGGGGAGACTCAGCAGCCACTGTATAGAGGGTGAGGAAACGGTGTTTCAAGGCAAGAACATAGCATGCGCCAAGACCATGAGGCAGGCTTGGTATTTTTGAGAAACTGAAAGAAGGCCACTTTTTTTTTTAACTTTACAATAAATTTTATTGACTTTTTTATTCTTTATACAAAAGGAACTGCTTATACACTGTGTGATTGTTGCTTTAATTTTTTTTTGAATTTTATTTATTTTCTTATACAGCAGGTTCCTATTAGTTATCCATTTTATACATATTAGTGTATACATGTCAATCCCAATCTCTCAATTCATCACACCACCACCACCACCCACCGCTGCTTCCCCCCTTGGTGTCCATACGTTTGTTCTCTACATCTGTGTCTCAGTTTCTGCCCTGCAAACTGATTCATCTGTAAATAGTGCTGCAGTGAACATTGGGGTGCATGTGTCTTCAAATTTGAATTATGGTTTTCTCTGGGTATATGCCCAGTAGTGGGATTACTGGGTCATAAGGCAATTCTATTTTTAGTTTTTTAAGGAGCCTCCATAGTGTTCTCCATAGTGGATGTACCAATTTACATTCCCACCAACAGTGCAAGAGGGTTCCCTTTTCTCCACACCCTCTCCAGCATTTGTTCTTTGTAGATTTTCTGATGATGCCAATTCTAACTGGTGTGAGGTGATACCTCATTGTAGTTTGGATTGCACTTCTCTAATAATTAGTGATGTTGAGCAGCTTTTCATGTGCTTCCTGGCCATCTGTATGTCTTCTTTGCAGAAATGTCTATTTAGGTCTTCTGCCCATTTTTGGATTGGGTTGTTTGATTTTTTAATATTGAGCTGCATGAGCTGTTTATATATTTTGGAGATTAATCCTTTGTCCGTTAATCCGTTTGCAAATATTTTCTCCCATTTTGAGGGTTGTCTTTTCGTCTTGTTTATGGTTTGCTTTGCTGTGCAAAAGCTTCTAAGTTTCATTAGGTCCCATTTGTTTAATTTTGTTTTTATTTCCATTACTGTAGGAGGTGGATCAAAAAAGACCTTGCTGTGATTTATGTCAAACACTGTTCTTCCTATGTTTTCCTCTAAGAGTTGTATAGTGCCTGGTCTTACATTTAGGTCTTACATTTAGGTCTTACATTTAGGTCTCTAATCCATTTTGAGTTTATTTTTGTGTGTGGTGTTAGGGAGTATTCTAATTTCATTCTTTTACATCTAGCTGTCCAGTTTTCCCACACCACTTATTGAAGAGACTGTCTTTTCTCCATTGTATATCCTTGCCTCCTTTGTCATAGATTAGTTGACCATAGGTGTGTGGGTTTATCTCTGGGCTTTCTATCCTGTTCCATTGATCTATATTTCTGTTTTTGTGCCAGTACCATATTGTCTTGATTACTGCAGCTTTGTAGTATAGCCTGAAGTCAGGGAGTCCGATTCCTCCAGCTCCGTTTTTTTCCCTTAAGACTGCTTTGGCTATTCGGGGTCTTTTGTGTCTCCGTACAAATTTTAAGATTTTTTGTTCTAGTTCTGTAAAAAATGCCATTGGTAATTTGATAGGGATTGCATTGAATCTGTAGATTGCTTTGGGTAGTATAGTCATTTTCACAATATTGATTCTTCCAATCCAAGGACATGGTATATCTCTCCATCTGTTGGTATCATCTTTAATTTCTTTCAACAGTATCTTATAGTTTTCTGCATACAGGTCTTTTGTCTCCCTAGGTAGGTTTTTTCCTAGGTATTTTATTCTTTTTGTTGCAGTGGTAAATGGGAGTGTTTCCTTAATTTCTCTTTCAGATTTTTCATCTTTAGTATATAGGAATGCAAGAGATTTCTGTGCATTAATTTTGTATCCTGCAACTTTACCAAATTCATTGAGTAGCTCTAGTAGTTTTCTGGTGGCATCTTTAGGATTCTCTATGTATAGTATCATGTCATCTGCAAACAGTGACAGTTTTACTTCTTCTTTTCCAATTTGTATTCCTTTTCTTCTCTGATGGCCGTGGCTAGGACTTCCAAAACTATGCTCAATTATAGTGGCAAGAGTGGACGTCCTTGTCTTGTTCCTGATCTTAGAGGAAATGCTTTCAGTTTTTCACCATTGAGAATGATGTTTACTGTGGGCTTGTCGTATATGGCCTTTATTATGTTGAGGTAGGTTCCCTCTATGCCTACTTTCTGGAGAGGTTTTATCCTAAATGGGTGTTGAATTTTGTCAAAAGCTTTTTCTGCATCTATTGAGATGATCGTATAGTTTTGGGTTTTTTTGGTTGTTGTTGTTGTTGTTGTTGTTTTTTGCGGTACATGGGCCTCTCACTGTTGTGGCCTCTCCCATTGAGGAGCACAGGCTCCGGATGCGCAGGCTCAGTGGCCATGGCTCACAGGCCTAGCTGCTCCGCGGCATGTGGGATCTTCCCGGACCGGGGCACGAACCTGTGTCCCCTGCATCAGCAGGCAGACTCTCAACCACTGCACCACCAGGGAAGCCCAATCATATGGTTTTTATTCTTCAATTTCTTAATCTGGTGTATCACATTGATTGATTTGCATATATTGAAGAATCCTTGCATCCCTGGGATAAATCCCACTTGATCATGGTGTATGATCCTTTTAATGTGTTGTTGGATTCTGTTTGCTAGTATTTTGCTGAGGATTTTTGCATCTATATTCGTCAGTGACATTGGTCTGTAATTTTCTTTCTTTGTAGTATCTTTGTCTGGTTTTGGTATCAGGGTGATGGTGGCCTCATAGAATCTGTTTGGGAGTGGTCCTTCCTCTGCAATTTTTTGGAAGAGTTTGAGAGGATGGGTGTTAGCTCTTCTCTAAATGTTTGATACAATTCACCTGTGAAGCCATCTGGTCCTGGACTTTTGTTTGTTGGAAGATTTTTAATCACAGTTTCAATTTCGTTACTTGTGATTGGTCTGTTCGTATTTTCTGTTTCTTCCTGGTTCAGTCTTAGAAGGTTATACCTTTCTAAGAATTTGTCCATTTCTTCCAGGTTGTCCATTTTATTGGCATAGGGTTGCTTGTAGTAGTCTCTTCAGATGTTTTGTATTTCTGCGGTGTCTGTTGTAACTTCTCCTTTTTTATTTCTAATTTTATTGATTTCAGTCCTCTCTCTCTTGATGAGTCTGGCTAATGGCTTATCAATTTTGATTATCTTCTCAAAGAACCAGCTTTTAGTTTTATTGATCTTTGCTATTGTGTTCTTTGTTTCTATTTCATTTATTTCTGCTCTGATCTTTATGATTTCTTTCCTTCTGCTAACTTTGGGTTTTGTTTGTTCTTCTTTCTCTAGTTCCTTTAGGTGTAAGGTTAGATTGTTTATTTGACATTTTTCTTGTTTCTTGAGGTAGGCTTGTATATAGCTATAAACTTCCCTCTTAGAACTGCTTTTGCTGCATCCCATAGGTTTTGGATTGTTGTGTTTTCATTGTCACTTGTCTCTAGGTGTTTTTTGATTTCCTCTTTGATTTGTTCAGTGATCTCTTGGTTATTTAGTAATGTACCGTTTAGCCTCCATGTGTTTATGTTTTTACATTCTTTTCCCCTGTAATTGATTTCTAATCTTATAGCGTTGTGTTCAGAAAAGAAGCTTGATGTGATTTCAGTTTTCTTAAATTTACTGAGGCTTGATTTGTGACCCAAGATGTGATCTATCCTGGAGAATGTTCCGTGCACACTTGAGAAGAAAGTGTAAACTGCTGTTTTTGGATGGAATGGCCTATAAATATCAATTAAATCTATCTGGTCTATTGTGTCATTAAAGCTTGTGTTTCCTTATTAATTTTCTGTTTGGATGATCTGTCCATTGGTGTAAGTGAGGTGTTAAAGTCCCCCACTATTACTGTGTTACTGTCAATTTCCTCTTTTATAGCTGTTAGCAGTTGGCTTATGTATTAAGGTACTCCTATGTTGGGTGCATATGTAATTGTTATATCTCCTTCTTGGATTGATCCCTTGATCATTATGTAATGTCCTTCCTTGTCTCTTGTAACATTCTTTATTTTATCTGATATGAGTATTGCTACTCCAGCTTTCTTTTGATTTCCATTTGCATGGAGTATCTATTTCCATCCCCTCACTTTCAGTCTGAATGTTTCCCTTGGTCTGAAGTGGGTCTCTTGTAGACAGCATATATATGGGTCTTGTTTTTGTATCCATTCAGCAAGCCTGTGTCTTTTGGTTGGAGCATTTAATCCATTCACGTTTAAGGTAATTATCGATATGTATTTTCATATTTCCATTTTCTTAATTGTTTTGGGTTTGTTTTTATAGGTTCTTTTCTTCTCTTGTGCTTCCCACTTAAAGAAGTTCCTTTAGCATTTGTTGTAGAGCTGGTTTGGTGGTGCTGAATTCTCTTAGCTTTTGCTTGTCTGTAAAGCTTTTGATTTCTCTGTCTAATCTGAATGAGACCCTTGCCGGGTAGAGTAATCTTGGTTATAGTTTCTTCCCTTTCATCACTTTAAGTATATCCTGCCACTCCTTTCTGGGCTGCAGAGTTTCCACTGAAAAATCAGCTGATAACCTTATGGGGATTCCTTTGTATGTTATGTTTCGCTTTTCCCTTGCTGCTTTCAATAATTTTTCTTTGTCTTTAATTTTTGCCAGTTTGATTACTATGTGTCTCGGCGTGTTTCTCCTTGGGTTTATCCTGTATGGGACTCTCTGCACTTCCTGGACTTAGATGGCTATTTCCTTTCCCATGTTAGGGAAGGTTTCGACTATAATCTCTTCAAATATTTTCTCTGGTCCTTTCTCTCTCTATTCTCCTTTTGGGACCTCCATAATGCGAATGTTGTTATGTTAAATGTTGTCCCAGAGGTCTCTTAGGCTGTCTTCATTTCTTTTTATCCTTTTTTCTTTATTCTGTTCCACAGCAGTGAATTCCACTATTCTGTGTTCCATGTCCCTTATCCGTTCTTCTGCCTCAGTTATTCTGCTATCAATTCCTTCTAGTGTATTTTTCATTTCAGTTATTGTGTTGTTCATCTCTATTTGTTTGTTCTTTAATTCTTCCAGATCTTTGTTAAACTTTTCTTGCATCTTCTCAATCTTTGCCTCCATTCTTTTTGCGAGGTCCTGGATCATGTTCACTATCATTATTGTGAATTCTTTTTCTGGAAGGTTTCCTATCTCCACTTCATTTAGTTGTTTTTCTGGGGTTTTATCTTGTTCCTTCATCTGGTACATAGCCCTCTGCCTTTTCATCTTGTCTATCTTTCTGTGAATGTGGTTTTTGTTCCACAGGCTGCCGGATTTTAGTTCTTCTTGCTTCTGCTGTCTACCCTCTGGTGGATGAGGCTATCTAAGAGGCTTGTGCAAGTTTCCTGATGGGAGGGACTGGTGGTGGGTAGAGCTGGCTGTTGCTTTGGTGGGCTGAGCTCAGTAAAACTTAAATTCACTTGTCTGCTGATGGATGGGGCTGGGTTCCCTCCCTGTTGGTTGTTTAGCCTGAGGCGACCCAACACTGAAGCCTACCCGGTCTCTTTGGTGGGGCTAATGGCAGACCCTGGGAGGGCTCATGCCAACGAGTACTTCCCGGAACTTCTGCTGCCAGTGTCTCCGTGGTGAGCCACAGTCATCCCCTGCCTGTGAGACCCTCCAACACTAGCAGGTAGGTCTGGTTCAGTCCCTTATGGGGTCACTGCTCCTTCCGCTTGGTCCCAATGAGCACAGTACTTTGTGTGTTCCCTCCAAGAGTGGAGTCTCTTTTTCCCCCAGTCCTGTCAAAGTCCTGCAATCGAATCCCACTAGCATTCAAAGTCTGATTCTCTAGGAATTCTCCTTCCGTTGCCAGACCCACAGATTGGGAAGCCTGACGTGGGGCTCAGAACCTTCACTCCAGTGGGTGGACTTCTGTGGTATAAGTGTTCTCTGTTTGTGAGTCACCCACCCAGCAGTTATGGAATTTGATTTTATTGTGATTGTGCCCCTCCTGCCATCTCATTGTGATTTCTCCTTTGTGTTTGGATGTGGGGTATCATTTTTGGTGAGTTCCAGTGTCTTCCCATCGATGATTGTTCAGCAGTTTGTTGTAATTCTGGTGTTCTTGCAGGAGGGAGTGAGAGCACGTCCTTCTACTCCACCATCTTGAACCAATCTCGTTGCTCTGACTTTTTTTTTTTTGAGGTATAGTTGATTTACAATATTATGTTAGTTTCAGGTATATAATGTAGTGATTGAAAATTTTTATAGATTATACTCCATTCATAGTTATTATAAGATACTGGCTATATTCCTTGGGCAGTACAATATATCCTTGTAGCTTATTTATTTTATACATAATAGTTTGTACCAAAAGAAAGCCACTTTTTTTTTTTTTTTTTTTTTTTAAGAAAGCCACTTTAATTGAAGTAATGAACAGTCAGGAACCTGAAGCAGGACTTTTACCACCTTCTCAAAAGTCAGTTTTCACTCAGGCAAATACTGAAACATAATGGTCCTTTTGGGCAACTTTACTTGACCCATAAAGCATTTTGTATATCCTATGGAAAGCCATCTCACAAGCACAGATGTTGGAATATATGTATGGCATTGACACATGTTGATCTGCTTATTGTACTTAAAACTAGCAACTCTGGTTTTCCTTGATCCTGCCCTGGGAGATTGGGCAGTACGGTTTCATCAACATCATGAATTGGCTTAAGCATAGGTCATGCTGAATTATGAAGTTTCAAAACTTACCTAAAATATTTCTGAATCTTTGTCATCAGCTATTTGGCTTTTGTGGATCTCCTTTCCAAATGACCAGGTAGACTATAAAATACCCACGGTTTCTAATTAATGACATTTCCTCATAAAAAACGTTTTTATCTTTCGTGATTAATGGTCCGGAAATGGGAGAACCCTAGAATCATTTTGTTGAAGATGACCTATAAACATGAGCTGGGTAGTTGGGTCTCTGCATGAGGATTATGCCAGGTGTCACACAGCTAGGTTCCTATTGGTAGCAAAAAGGAAGCTACTGAGCCTTAGTGTGACGTTGCGTTAAAAGGACAGCTTGAGCTCTTCACTGAGGCTTTCCAGTGCTCTCCTTTTCCAATTTTGCACACATGTCTGGTTTCTATTTTAATATTAGTGTAACTCCGTTCCCTCTTTCCTTTGCTTTTCTCTCAAGATTGACAGCCCCATGGCAGGAAGGCTCACCCTGTTATTGACTGGTCATTGCACCCTACTGTGGACTGGGCAGGCACTCTTTAGTTGCTTCTTTTCCCTTCCTTTCTTTTCTTTTTGGAGCTTTTCTTTCCTCACCCACCCACTTCCTATGACTTTCCTTCTCCTCTGTGGTCCACCCCCCAAATCTTTTATATCTCTCCCTACTTTTCACTCTGTTACTTTTCTTCCCTACCCTCCCACTATTTTTCTTTTCCCTTGATTCATTTCCACAACCCGTGTCCCATCTTCTTTGATGCTAATAGCATTTGGCATTGCAGTTTGATCAGTTACCCAACGAATAGCCGCAGGCTCCATGTGTGCATTATTTAAACTTCATTTTAGGGACTCTGGCACATCCTGCTTTGTGTATGCCCAAGTCTCCAATGCCTAGATGATGTCCTTGTGTTTAGGGTTGGGGAGTTAATACATTCCTGGGAATAAACAAATGAATGAACACATTGCTGGTCAACTTGATGGTGTCCATAATCCACAATTTCTGCCTCAGAAGAAATTTCTGGATCTTGAAACTTGCAGGCTCTCCCGAATAAGTGAGAATGGATGGATAGATAGATGACAAGTGTAGAAAATGCTCTGTGTTGTTTATCACACGATAGAGTAAGTCTCTGCCCTGTAGGCAAAAGAATGCAGTTAGTAAGGTCTGGGTTTTAGTCCTGGCTTGTCCTTTCCTGCAGGCTTGCATGAGAAAGCTATACGCTTTTTCAGTGTGGGTTCATTAATCTGAAAGTGAGCTACCTTACCCAGAGTGTGTGAGAAGAGATGTGTTTAAAAGCACTTTATGAATTACAAAACACTACACGAATAAAGCATCGTTATGTTGCCTGTATTTGTCATAATACAATTAGGAATTTAAAATTGGACTCTTATTATAAATATATGATTTACTTTTAAACTTATTTGTTGAAAGAATTTATCTCATCTTCAAATAAAGGGATGGCATGAGCTTGAGACCATAGAGAATAGTTTATTGAAAAGCCTCCCTTTTGTAGGATTTTAGGATTAAAATTAGACGATGAAAATAAATGTGTGCTTTTAATAGTAAATGTTACACAAATCAATGTGATGGTTTCCCTTATGCTAATTTTTATTTTTTAAATAAACTTATAATGTTCTATATATGATACAGTTGAGTTGTAGAATAGCCATACCTGTGAATGACTTATCTTAGGGTTTAAAAATTCATAAACTTGAACTTCTTTTGTTTAGGTCCCAGACTGTGGAGGAGAATGCACTAACCACATCCATCAAAGATGTTAATCATGGTCTCCCCTTGTTAATTTTCTTCTCTCTCTGAAACCTTGGCCCACTCAAAATAGAGAAGTGAGTGAAACCCATCTCACTAAATTGAGTCATGATGAGTGCATCTGTGTGACCTTTGCTGGGCCTCTCTGATTGACAAGTGAAGAAGAAAAGGGCTAAATCCTGAACCTCCTTCAGTGTCCCCAGCTCTCCCACCTTAGCGATCCCCAGATCACTTGTTTTGTCTTAAGTAAGCTGTGTGCTTCTACCTCTCCGTTCTCCTTTCATTCCTACAGCCCATGCAGGACGCGCTGGCAGACCTTCCAGAATGGTACGGAATAAAAGGCATGCAGGCCCACTGGATCGGGGACTGTGTGGGCTGCCATTTGGACTTCACATTAAAGGTGATCGAGCAAGAGCATCTCCAGCAATTAATGCTCAGAAACTCCCTTCTGTATTTTTAGAACTCTTTGAAGAGACCAGCAACTTGAGACTCTGCAACAGTGCTATCCAGTAGAAAGATACTGAGAGTCACATATGTAATTTCAAATTTTCTAGTAGCCACATTTTTTAAAGTGCAAAGAAACAGGTGAAATTAATTTTAATAACATTTTATTTAACTCATTACATCCAGAATTTTCATTTCAAGATGTGATCACATTGTAGGCCTTTGCTTCTTCACCAGGGTGAGGGATGCAGGTCTCTGAGCCACCTGGCTACTGTATGTGGAATGTCTTCTGTATTCTCTCCCTTGCCCTATATTTTATCGTGAAAGTGTTTCCACCTCCATTCCTGGACCCACCTGAAAATGAGACATCTCCGGAGGGAACACTCTCAGTCCTGCAGGTACAGGGCCATGTGGCTGTGCCTCTGAGGCCCCTCGCCTGGCTCCATAGGTGACACCTAATTGGCACTCAGTCCACAGTGTGGACTTTTAGTTCTGGGCCCCAAGCGCTTCGCACATCATTGGCACTTTGTGAGCACATTTGAATGTGTGAACAAAGGAGGATCTGGCCTCTCTGTGTCCCTTGTGTCTGTCACATAGTTGGCATTCAGTTGGTGCCTAATGTTTGACTCTTCCTTGAAAGGCATTTAACCAGCCCTAGGAGCACACATTCTTGAGCTCAGCTCAGGCTGTCCTTTCTTTCCTATTCAAAATGGAATTAGCCTCAGTGTCTTTTTCTGGTTAGAAATGTTGATGTCTTTATTTGTAACTTAAATCCTGGAGGAAAGTATAGCTCCTTTCTCAGGACGAATAACATTGACAGTTATTATTGATTTGTGAACAAAGGAGCCAAGAACCGGGGAAGGCATCCTTCTGAGCATGCTTTGACCCCCTTTGATTTGGGGCCCCCAAGTACGCCTGGTTGTGGGCACTGGGGAGGCCTCCTGAAAGAGGAGCTGTGACCCTCTTCTCTCTTGCCCTTTCTGCCCCTGCCAGGGACCACCTCAGGTCCCCACATCCCTGTGGCTATGGTCAGAAGCTGTCACCACTATCTGGGATTGGGGAGGGGTGGGAGGAAGGGGTATGGCTGGGGAGCACAGCAGCCCAGAGGGAGGACTGAGAAAATGACTCTGCTTCCCCCCTGCCAGGTTGATGGGCAAGTCACAGGAGAAAAGCTGAGCGCCTACACGGCCACCCCCGAGGCCGTTTACGGCACCGCCCACGTGGCCATCTCTCCCAGCCACAGACTCTTACATGGGCACAGCTCTCTGAAGGAAGCCTTTCGGAAGGCTCTCATCCCTGGCAAAGGTGAGTTGGCAAGTTAAGGTTAAGACGGGGGCATTATGCCTTACGTTTCACAGAGTTCACGGCCCTTTCACATATGTCATCTTGTGTGATCTGTTATTCTCCTTGGCCTAACTTTTCATGTTTTGATTTTAAAACATGAGGATCAAAAAGAACTTTGAAAATGTTAAGTTACTTTGAGTTACTAGTTTGTCCACTTCTTAAGTTTTTGTTTGAAAGCTCAACTCTTTCACTTTAAATATAATCTAGATTTAAAGCTCTTTTCTGATAGGAATAGAATCTGGTACTTAACTTACAATTTTATCATCAAATAAAAGTATACTGACAGGGACAGGAAGGAAGCCAATGACAATTAAAGGAAACATTTCAATAACTTAATTTTAGTATCTTTAAGAATTCACACAGTGATCTGAGCAGACAAGCAGAGTCCTGCTCAATACAGGCCTTAAATGAGTGGATCAAGCTGACCTAGAATTGGCATAGCAGGTGTTGGTCAGTGAGGATTGGGAAGTGCCTATGCATTAGTCAGTATTCCAGGGTTGCAAGCAACAGAATCCATCTCTGGCTAACCCAGGGGAGGAGGGGAACATACTAGAAAGCTGTGGGGAAGAACCAGTCTGGAAGAGGACTTGGACCAGACAGCCATGGGGGTTTGGGCAGTAGGAGCTAATAGTCTCTTGCGTACCACTGACTGAGTGAATCTGCTCTCACCTCGCCCTCAGTGCTTGGGGCACTTGGTTTGAGATTCCTGTTGCAGAGAAGGGTGTTCACTTGGTATAACTGGGGACCTGGCCTTTTTGTTGGCCAAGGGAAGGCCAGGCACCTTCCTTGATAGACCAACAAGACTGTCATCAGTGAGGAAGGGGTAGCTTTCTGAAACTCAGAGGCTCTTCCCAGAGGAAGGGGATATGATCCTGGGCAGGCGAAAAGAAATCACCTGTCATTTAGAAGTAGGTCTCCAGAGAAATGTAAAATTTCTGTAAAAATCTCAGCCTCCTTCACTTTTCATAGACTATAAACTTCAACCCAAAAGCACACCATCTGAATTATTGGAGGTCTATTTAAATTATTTGATTAATAAAATTTTTTGAATGGTGGCATAAAGTTTTTTTTTTTAATTGCTATTCTTAAAATAGTCAGAATGAAAGATTTCCTGATCACATTGGAAAGATAAACAATGTCATCCCAGCTTATCTCTGCTTAGGACTTCTAATTGTTTACTTAACAACATCAATATTCAGATCAGTTAATACTTACTGAGAGCCTGCTACATGCTGAGCACTTGGGGATGCATAGATGGCCGTTCACAGTCCTGTCTTCGGGGGGCGGAGGCGGGGTCATAGCAGAGGAGACCCAGATGCATATGTAATTCACTGGCACAGGACAGATATCACTTGGTTTCATCTCTTTTGTTGTTGTACATTGAAATGGAGAAAAGACTCTTAAGATTTCAGTGTGTGCTTATAAAGTCCAGTAGCTATCTCTCTCAGTTTTATTTTCCACGTATTCAAAGGAAAGATTGGATTGTTTTCAACTGTTTAGTTTAAAGGGAAAACTTGTTGTTTTTACTTTCATGAGCATTTTGAGATTCCTTGAGGGCTATGTTGGTTGAATAATATCTAAAATTGAAAAACTGAAAAATATAAACATCTGGCCTTAGATTTTTTTCCCATGGTTAATTTGGGGACACAAATTAAAATGAAGTAATAGCAATAGAGGATTAACTAGCCAATAAGTTACAAAAGATGGAGTTCCTGACATGAAAGACACTATATAAATCCAAAACATTTTCATATGTAAGAAATTAAGAAATAATTTTAGCATATGCAGAGAGCAATGTTTTCATGATCATTTGGATATCAGCAGATCTGACTTGGCCTGGTTATTTCCTTTTGGCGCTGAATGGCTCGTTCACTTTGTTCTCCCCTCTTTTTAGTAATCTCTGAAATAATTACAAATGGAACACTACACTTGGCTCTAAATTTTCTGATTCTAATTTTCAGAATGGAAATATTCTTTTTGCAGATGTCAATTTATTCAAAGTCTCTAGATTAATTTGCATGTCAAGTCTCTGGATGTTGACATGTAGAATCAGTCATTTACGGCCAGTACAGTGCTAGAGTGTAATGCAGTTTTCCCAATTAATTAAAATTACCATATGAATATGGATTTATGCCTCCTTTGGCCTTTGAGGTCACATTTTAAACCTGAACATCTTATCACTAGTGTCATTTACCATTGCCATGTGGCTCAAATCAGGCAAGCAGCTTGGTTTTCCCTCAAATGTCCAGTTTTGAGGATAACTAATGTTAGAGCAGTAACTGCTGCAAGTCATGGCAGCCCACAGTTGTGACTGAATATATCACTTGCACAAGTTTAAATTCTCAAACATGAGTTCCTGCAGTTGCTAAGTTGATTTCTGCATATTGTCTCCTGAGTTGGCACAAGATGATCAAGGTTCTGATCCCAGATCCATCCTATGACTTAAGGATGGTCATTTCACCTTTGTAAGTTGAGTTTTCTCTGCAGCGCAGGTGATGAGGCTATCGGGCAAGGTGGGGTGGAGCGCTTGGTGGGAACAGAAGGAGCCCTGAGGGGTCTGAGGAGGAGGGTGACACATGTGGACAGGGTGATGCTTGAGTCGCAGAGTAGAGGCAGGAGAGCTGGCTTACCCCATTAGTTAGGGTGAGAGATGGTGAAGACCCTAGAACAGTGGCCATCAGAATGGAGGGGCGAGAACAGCTCTGAGAAGTATTTGGAAGGCTCCTGGGACAACTCCCTGATTTCTGGCCTGGCCGACTGGGTTGCTGATGTTACTGACTAAATGTACGGTTTTTGCTCAGCATACTATAATTGGCACAGATTCCTTTAAGAGAGCAAAAATTAAGGTCCTTCTCTATACAGTTCTTGAAATTGACTGTATTTCCATAATCATTGGCATTGCCTCCTTTTCTCAGCTGACCGCCTCTGATTTAAGTCATGTTATGTAAGCTGTGACTTGATAGGAACCAGAAACCATAAAAAGCATCAATAGGAAAATATCATCAGAGTTCTAGAAGCAGTTCTGACATTTCCTGGAGTCTTTTCTTACATTCCTAATATTAAAATATGCAAACCCTGGGGCTTTGGAACCACACATTTCAGCTCTGAGTCACCAGTGGTCTACACAATGTATTTTTTGCCAAAAGGGTAAATGAGGTCTCCCTAATGGGTGACTTAGAAACTCTGTTGTTATTGACACATTAGAGAGAAGCCCCAGAGCACTGAATAATTTATTGCTCCCTATTGTCTTGCCATTGATTCAGCATGGGGATGGGACAAAGGGTAAGGAACAGAATCCTGTGGATAATAGTTTATTCTCAATCAAACTGCTCCTACTAGCATCCTTTCAGCACATGTTAATAGATACTGTGTGGAGGAAAGCTTCCGTGCTCAGGTAACCTGGAATAAAGCAAAAATAAATAGGTTTCTTTGCTTCTGGACTTTTTAGTGCCTTCGCTGTGCTAACGTGCACTGTGACTGTCTACGAGGGGACGTCATGCAGCTCTCCTCACGCTTACTTGACCAGAGGACCCTGTTTCCACAGAGCATCCCTGGGACCTAGTCGCAAGCAGCACTGCTTTGCTGAGTTATGAACAGAGACTTTGGTCTGTTTTTCCATGGGGCGTGAAAGACCTGCCTTTTTTGCAGTGGGGGCCCTGAGAGCAGAGGGCAGCTTCTTGACTGGAATGTTTCCTTTGTAATTACTAACTAGTAAGTTAGTAATCCTTTGTATCTTCTAAAGCATTTAGCTATGACTTAACCCCTGTATGAACTGCTTCAGTTACTTGGGATTTCTCCTTGGCTTCCTGCTTCATGTCACCAGCACATGACTAATGAGAAATGTGGAGAATGCTAGGCCTGGCCAAGAACTTTTTTCTAATTGAAAAACTGTCATAATAGACCTTTTATGTGGGAAAATGGAGAAAAATTCAGCCCTTTAATGCAAGTACTCTACTTTTTTTTCATATTTTTCTTGTAATGACTTTATTGAGATATAATTCACATATCATAAAATTCACCCATTTAAAATGTGCGATTCAATGGTTTTTTAGTATATCTACAGAATTTTACAACCATCACCACTGTCAATTTTAGGACATTTTTATCATCCCCCAAAGAAATCCCATACCCTCTAGCAGTCACCCCCATTCCTCCTATTTCCCCCAGCCCCAGGCAGCCACTAATCTACTTTCTTTCTACATAAACTTTCCTGTTCTGGACATTTCATATAAATGGACTCATATGATATTTGTTCTTTTGTGACTGGCTTCTTTCATATAGTATAATGTTTTCAAGGTTCATCCATGTTGTAGTCAGTACTTCGTTCCTTTTTATTTCAGAATATTCCATTGTATATACCAGATTTTATTTATCCATTCATCAATTGATGGACATTTTGTTTCTTTCCACTTTCCAGCTAGCTGCTATGAACATTCGTTCAGATTTGGGCCAACCCAATATCTAGGAGTAGAGTTGTTAGGTCTTATGGTAACTCTATTTTTAACTGGTTGAGGAACAATCAGACTTTTTTAAAACAGCTGCTCTATTTTACATTCCCAGCAGCAGTACATGGGGGTTCCAGTTTCTCCACATCTTTGCCTACACTCGTTATTGCCTGTCTTTTTTATTATGGCCATGCTGGTGAGTGTGAAGCATTATCTCATTGTGGTTTTGATTTGCATTTACCTGATGGCTAATGGTATTGAGCATCTTTTCACATGCTTATTGGCCATTTATGTATCTTCTTTAGAGAAACATCTGTTCAGATCATCTGCCCATTTTTTAATTTAGTTGTCTTTATTATTAAATTACAATCATTTTTTATGCTAGATACAAGTTTCTTATCAGATATATGATTTACAAAAATGTTCTCCAGTTCTGTGGGTTTTCTTTTCACTTCCTTGATGGTGTCCTTTGAAACACAGAAGTTTTAAATTTTGTTAAAGTCCAATTTATCTACTTTTGATTTTGGTGTCATATCTAAGAAACCATTGCCTAATCAAAGATCACAAAGATTTATACCTATGTTTCTTCTAAGAGTTTTATGGTTTTAGATCTTATATTTAGGTCTTTAATCCATTTTTAAATTAAGTATAATTTTTATATATAGCAAAGATAGGAGTTCAACTTTGTTCTTTTGTATGTGTCATAAATCTTTTAAATTCGTGTTCCCGCACACACTTATCTTAAAAATCAGACTGCGTCTATCTTTATTTTTTGGTTTTTACTTAATGTGATATCAGAAAATATTTCTTTGTTTTTAGGCAGGCTTCCCAATTGTTTTTTTAATCCATACATAATATTCTGTCAACTCAAGTGTATCATAATATCCTAAATCTTCCCTATCATGTTGAACATTTGGCCTTTTTCATGTTTGGGCTATTATGGAGACAGCTCTTTGCCTCTATAGAATTACTTCCTTAGGAAACATCCCCAAGAGTGTGATTTTTTTGGTCAAAGTTTATGAACCCTTTTCTAGTTCTGTTTACAAGTTGCTTTAATTGGTTTCTGAAAGGGCTATATCAGTTTAGAGTGCTGTATTGAATGATATATGAATTTCAGTGCAACTTCACAAACAGTGATGGTACCCTTCTAAAAGTTTTTCTTAACTTATCAGGTGAAAAATAATAATACTTCAAAATTACTTTAATTTCCATCTCTCTTTATAAAAATTAATTTGTGTTTTTAAAAATCTAGGTGATATATGTATATTATGTGAAATTTCAGAGGGTACTAACAACAGCAATGACAGTAGCCTCCTTACCCAACCACTTTTAATTTGGGGGGGGAATTTGTTACTTAGGATATAAGTTCGATGGCTGTGACAGAGTCCTAGAAAAACAGTGACTAAAAGGACAGAAGTTTATTTCTTGCCCACGTGACATATAGAGTGGGTATAACAAGTCTGCTTTGTGGGGTGGTTGGGGCCGAGGCTCTTTCTGTCTTCCTGCTCTGCCCCTCTAGGACGTTGCCCTTATCTGTGTGTTCCAGATTGTTCTACACTTCATCTGCGTCGCAGTAAGAAGGTGGTGGGGGAAGAAGGGCAGGTCCTTCCCTTTGAGAGCTTGACCTGCAAGTTGCTTCTACACTTAACCCCATGGCCATACCCAGTGCAAGTGAAGCTGAGCAGTGCTGCCATTAGCTACGCAGTCATGTGTCCAACTAAACATTCTATTGCTGAATCAGAAGGAAAGACAGATATGGTGTCAACTGGCAGTCTGTTCCACCACCGTTTCTCTGGTATAGACCGCCACATGTCTGTATAATATGCCTACACTGCTGTCTCTCCATTCACCAGTTGTAGACATTACCTAGTGACTTTTATTCTCACTCCACCACGGCTCACTGTCCATCCTCCTAATAACATACCATAATTGCAGAATTTGCAAATGTATACCTGTTCTTTGAGAAGGGACCACATGGAATCAGAAATCTGGCTGTCCACTTTGAGGGTGTCAGCACTTCAGCAGCTCCAGCAGCAGGTGCCTTCCAGTCATGGTACCAGGGTGCTGGTTGAACCTCATCCCTGGAGACCCATTTGCATTGCATTTTCACTCTGTCCCCACCATAACCCTGTCCTGTGCTTCCTGACACCCAAGGTGAAGGAAGATCGGAGCTGGCTTGGATGTTTACAGAGCCTATCTTTACCTCTCTGAAAAATAAATCCTAATTCCTAGGCTTTTTTTTTTTTTTAAGGTTTTTCTGACGTGGACCATTTTTAAAGTCTTTATTGAATTTGTTACAATATTGCTTCTGTTTTATGTTTTGGTTTTTTGGCTGTGAGGCATGTGGGATCTTAGCTCCCCATCCAGGGATTGAACCCACACCCCCTGTGTTGGAAGGCGAAGTCTTAACCACTGGACCACCAGAGAAGTCCCCTAGGCTTATTTTAACTTTGGGGTTTGTAGAACATATTTTAGATAAATCTATATAAAGTCTTAAAACATAGTGGGTATAAATAGTAATAGTTCATAAATTATAACTGTAGTTAATTGCTTATGTTGCAAAAGTACAAATGAACTCACTAATTGTTTACCACCTCTCATCCCTTCTTCCTTTGGGACTTTTTTGGGGTCTTCATGCTTCCAGTCCTACATATATTCAGTGAAGATTCATGTATGTATGGTTTATCTCACTGCTGCAGTAGTTGTAATAAGCTTCATTTAAGATGACACACTGTTTGGATAATTCCAAATTAAGTGTTTTATTATGACCACATAAATATCGGTCACCTGAGCCAAATATACTATGATTACATTTTCCTTTTTATATAACTTTCTGTTTTTCCTGAAGTTCATGGTGTCCTCATTTTTTTAATTTGCTTTGTGTTCTTTGAATTTCTGACTGTCTTCCCACATCCTCCCAGAAGCTCTTTAAAACTCCTCTCAAGTTTTCTACATATTCCAGCCTGTCAGATAATCTATCCATCCCCTTTTTTTCCTGAAGATGCTTCCTGGGGCTCTCTGTCCTGCTTAAATCTGACCTGGTCATCCTCCAGGCTCCTGCATATCTGTCATCCTGGGACTTCTCTCTGTCTCTGCTCTGCAAATGTCTCTACCCTCTTTTCTTTGTTGGATCCTCTGTTTCCTAGATCCCATGTCTGTCTCTTTCTTGATTTACCCCTTCCTTTTGCTGGACCACAACCTCTGGTATCTCCTTAGAAATGGTACATGGGAAGGAACTGTTTTGTCCTTGTATGTATGGAAATCTCCTCTCTGTTCAGTCATTTTCTCCTTTTCTATCCACTTCCATCTTCAAGTGTTATAGTTTAAAATTTCAGATATCTTTTAGTTTCACCATAGATAGATTGTTGTGCTTCTCATTCTTCTGTATACTTGAGGTACTTTTCAAAAGGAAAAGTGGGTGGTGGGAACATCTTTACTCCACCATCTGGAAAGTAAAAATGCCATTTTCATGTCTTTGGTTAGGAGTGCGAATGAATATTTTCATTTTTTTGTTTAATCTTTTGATTCTCCACTAGTGTGAATTATCTGTTAATACCTTCAAAGAACAAATTCTATAATAATTAGCACAAAAGCACAGAAATTCTAAGGCTTATTTTTCTCACTTGTCTCCTCTGAGATTCAGATGGTGTTAGAGTCCCAGCAGACTGGCGTCCACAGTTGTTTGCTTTCATTTTCAGATTGCCTCACGCCCGTGACAGCTGTGAACATGCTCACCCAGCAGGAAGTCCCTGTTGTCATCTTGGCCAAAGCTGACTTTGAGGGCTCTCTGGATGCAAAAATAGGTAAGTAGCCATTAAAATGTAATCAGGATAATGTACTTAGCAGGTTTAAGATCAAAATCCTAGCCTGGAAGAGCTGACTATATATTCCATGATCTGTTTTGCCTCTTTGTAAAAATGAATGTCCCTTCATTTCATCATCTCTTATTTAAGCATCATATTTGGAAAACATATCAAGTATATTGCATCTTGCTAGTTGCTGCTGAGAATAATGAAAAATGTCTGGCCCATGGATTTTGCCAGTAGAGCTAGTTGGTGAGACTTGCCTATACAATGTGGGGAACCATACAACTCAGATGAAAATCCAATTTCAGAATTCATAGAACCAACAGCAACTGCTGAGATGGGCGTTCAAAGCACACATGATCGATGTGGGCTGGGTTTTTGGTGAAGGCTTTGTGGAGGAGGTGAACTTCAGCTATGCAAGAAAGGGATCGTGAAATAGCAGTAAAATTGAAGTCATATTTAGAGCTGTAAATTGGATTTCCTTGGCGGCCTTACTCATTCCTAAGAGTTCTAACCTATCATCACCGAACAGGAAGTCTGGGATTGAACCAAGGTGTGAGACCTAATCATACCCCATCCAAGACCTGCCCTCAGGGTAGACCCGAGCAATCTCTACAGCTTTCCTACTGTAGATTCCAGCCAGTCTCCAATGTGCCAGAACCTGCGGAGGAAGTTATTTCCACACTCTGTATCTCCTAGCACACAGAAGAAATAGCATTGCTTATTGAAATCATGGTTTTGCTCACAATTCTCAGATCCTTTTTTGGCAAACTGATTTGAAGAAACATCAACACAGAAAACAGATACTAAGCCACTCAAGTCATTCTCCTCTGACAATTTAAACCTAGAACGTATGTTCCTTAAAGGAAATAATTCCTTCTATTACTTTAATGCATTTTATAATTAGTAAAATTCATTAATACAACCAGCCAAGATAAACAATAGAGGAAGCTCTTGTTGATGTGGCTTTTTTCCCTTTTTTTTTTTTTGTTGTTGTTTTAAAATATTTATTTATTTATTTTGGCTGCGCTGGGTCTTAGTTGCGGCGTGAGGGATCTTTTAATTGCGTCATGCAGACTTCTTAGTTGCCGCATGCAGACTCTTAGTTGTGGCATGCAAACTCTTAGTTTCAGCATGCATGCAGGACCTAGTTCCCCACCAGGGATCGAACCTGGGCCCCCTGCACTGGGATCGCAGAGTCCTACCCACTGGACCACCAGGGAAGTCTCCCCTTTTGGTATTTTGAGTCAAAGTACTAACAGAATATTGAGAGTTCTGAAGGATAAGGGAAAAAGGAAAAGGAGAATCTGATTTTCTTGGGTATGCATGGAAAATCATTTTTCCTGTTGTCTTGATATCCCACACTTCTGTAATTAATGTTTTGTGAATTATTGGCTCTTGGCCTTCCAAGAAGAACAGAAACAAAAGTAAACAAGAGTTAAAGTGGTGCTTTCACCATCTCACCTGCATGTTACAAATAGTTCACATTCTACTGAGCCCCACATGACCAACACAGTGGTCCAGAGTGGTCTTTATGTGATCAAATAAATTCTGTGGTTACAATGTCTCCATTCGAAGATTGCTCCTAGCTACTACAGACCACAAACTTTTGGAATGCAGTAAATGACTTTTTTCCCTTCTTGACCATGAACACTTTTCAGCAACCTTTATTGCTTGCCATTTGTCCTCACCCTTCAGTATCCTTCAAGTCCACTCTGAGAGTTTATTTGCTTCATTAGATGCTTTTCATCCATAATCTCAGCTGGAACACTGCAGAACTTTCCATCATACCATGGAGTTTTCCATCTTACCAAGGAGCTTTAGAATGTGTGTCCCAAACATTAAATCACCCTTTTAGGGCAGCATTCCAGAGAGGTTGTTCATGGACATCTGACGTAAGCATTTTGTATATTACCCTTAGTTTTATCTCTCTCAGTTGCTGCGTGATGTGTAGTGTCCACAAGGATGTCAGCAGTCTTGACAGTTGACCCTACAGCAGTTCTCAACCAGGGGTGATTTGCAGCAGGCAACATTTGGCAATTTTAGAAACATTTCTACTGGTAGAGACCAGGGATGCTCTTCAACATCCTACAGCACACAGAACAGGCCCCCCAGCAAAGTTCAGAATGTCAGTAGGACCCAGGTTGAGAAACCCTGGCCTACAGAACCAACAACTAAAAAGCCTGTTTGTATTAATAGCTGAAGCTGAAACAGCATGCCTTGGCCCTCTGGATGAGTGATTTACTTACATTCAACTCCATCTCCTCAAGGGCATATGTGGGTTGAAGAAGAAATGTCTGTTCAGAACGTACTGTTGCCTCTGGGAACAAAGCATAGTTTGAAGAAACACATTGGCCAGCTTTCCACTTACTGACCAAGCGGATTTTTCTGGGGCGCTACGAGCTGCTGGAGGAGTCATCCCTGCTTCTCAAGAGAACTCACTGCCCTGTGTCACTCAAAAGAGACACTTCCCCAGATGCTTGTGATTTACTATTTAAGTGACAGAAGCACCCAAAATTGTATATTTTAGAATTACAACTATTTCTTAAAAGAAACTAAGCAATGGAAAAAGACTTACAGGAAGTAGTGTCAATATGGTAAACTATTGTGTTAGGGTAGTGAGTTTCTCCAAGACTGTTCTCCATTTTCCCAGTGAATATGATGTGGTTTTATAATTTCTGTGACTAAAATCTTTTAGAGTCTCCCTTCAGAAGCTAACGCTGAGTGTCAGTGCTGTCAGTTATTTTGTGATTTGGCCATTTGCAAAGGAGACGTTTTGTGTTTCTTCCCCTAAACAGGAATTCCCAGCACCAGCTTAGAGGACACTGTCTTAGCCCAAACCCTGGGCCTGTCGTACTCTGAAGTCATTGAAACCATGCCAGATGGCACGGAGAGACTGAGCAGCTCTGCGGAGGTCGGTGCTCGTGGAGGTGGCCAAAGAACTTACTTATAAACTCAGGGCCTTGACAAGAGCCTGATGACACATTTTCCTTTGGGTGCAAGTTACGACCTATCATTTCATTCATACCCACACTAACAGTCTTGCAGCCTCGTTTCTTATCTATGAAAACAAAATAATATTTTTTCAAGATCTAAAAGCTTATCAGCTCCAAGTTGAACCTGATCCTAGGATAGTGTGGTTATCGAAGCAAGTAAACTTTATTTTGTGAATCTTCTGCTTAAGAAAAATGACCTCTTCCAGGGAAACTGATTTCCTTGGGACAGGTGACCAAAATTGGCTGTTCCTTTTAGAGATCTCTGTTCTCCCCAGATTACTGACTTATTCCCACCTAAAGTTTGACTCATTTTTAGAAATCAGCAGAGAAGTTCTGAGTCATGTTTATTTGGTCAAGGTTGTCTCTTGCTAGGTGGTAAGTCTGGCAGGATTTGAGCTCAGCCTTGATACCGAACTAGGCCAGAAATTATGATGGGAGAAGTAGGGTGAGGTGGGGCAGGGGGAAGTGGGAAATGGCTTAGACAGTGATTCTCAAACTTGAGCACACACCAGTATCACCTGGTGGCCTTGTTAGAACACAGATTCCCTGGCCCCCATCTGGAGATTCTGCTTCACAGTCCCTGATGCAACTGAAGAATTTGCATTTCTAACAAGTTTCCAGGTGATGCCACTACTGCTGCTGATCCAGGGACCACATTTTGAGAATCCCTGGGTTAGAACTTTGCCACCCAAGGTGTGGTCCCAGGACCAGCAGCGTTGGCATCACTTGTTAGAAGTGTAGACTCTCAGACCCCACCTGGTCTAGTGAGAACCCCATGTGATTTGTGTGCACATTAAAGTTTGAGAGTTCTGGTTTAGAGCACTCTTTCTTAAACTTGGCTGCCCTTTGAGAACACCTGGAACGTTTTGAAAAATACTGATGCTTGAGTCCCACCCCAGATATTCTGATTTAATGGTTGAGGGAGTGGAGAGGACATGGATCGGACATCAGGAGAATTCAATGCTCCCCGGGTGATTCTAATGTGCAGCAGGGCCTGGGAACTCCTGGCTTAACACAGTGATTGCAACCCGGCCATGTCTCAGAATCACCTGGGAGATGCTTACTGGCCCCACCTGGGTGATCCTGATTGCATTAGACCTGAAGATCCAGGTTTTTCAGGTTTGGGACTACCTGGCTATAGGATATCACGTATATAAAAAATAAGGGAATAGCCAGGTTTTTTTTCCTGTGTAAGGAGTGGCAATGTTTTCTGACCTCATGTTTGTGCCTTCACTTCATAAATTATATCCCCAGACATGAGTCATGTTTTAAGATACTGAACCTTAAACCCTTCTTAAGACTGTGTGTGAGCAGGCTTCTTAGATGTAGAGCAGAGCCAAGCCAAGGTGCCAGAAAGGAGACCCCGATAACCCTCTGCAGGGTGAGAAAGAGGACAGTCATGGCCAAAATTAGTCTTATGAATTAGCCAGAAAAATGCCCCCTCCTTAGTATAGGACTGAGCATTAATTATGCTCCCTGGCTTCTTTCAAATAGCTTCAGGTGGTCTGTTGAATCTTCTGGTGGCCCTAGACTGAATATCTAGACTAGAGGAATTCTTTCAATGGATGGAAGGAGAATGGATGGTGAAAGCTTCCATGAGCTTCTGGGATGTGAAAACAGTAATGCATTGAGAAGATAGACTTTCAGGAGAGCTTGTGATCACCTGCACCATAATTACATGATAGTGGGAGTGTAGGACAAAGAAAGTGCTCTCCCAGAGTGTAAGTGGTTCCTTGGTAGAGAGCTCGGTCTTCAGGACACTTCAGACGCTTAATGGAAAAGGCTGCTTTTGATAAACATAGCTGTACTTTCCTATTCTTTATGCCCCGTGGCTGTAAGCTCATTGAGGATAGGGGCAGATCAGATTTATCTTTGTGCTCCCAACGCCTAGCACAAGCCTGGCACCTAGTAGGTTTGCGGTACACCTGCACTGAACCAATTCCAAGGTTCCCACAATCCCCTCGTTGGCAAGCCATGCTGGCCTGATTCTTATCATTAGTTTGGTTCTCTCAAAAGTGTCCGGTGAACAGAGAATTCCTCTTTTCTGCTATGAGTGTCCTGCCCTGCTGTCTCTCACATGGGAGCATTTAAATACAAAAGGGGTGGTCCTTCAAGCTGAGGCCTCAGTTTGTTCCCCTGCTTGCCTGAATTCCTTCGGCTCTAGGATAATATGGAACTTTTCTTTTCTGGCCACCCCTGTCTCAAGAGGGGATTAGTCATTAAAATAAATGTGCAGTTTTTTACTGGCAGCTGAATGCTGATATTTGCCTCTCTCCGTAGGTGCCACAGGGCTCTGGTGATAAGGAGAGCCCCAAACCAGAGCCCACAGTACTCTCAGGGGCCCCCCCAAAACTGTTAATTTCTTTAACATCAGAAGAAAAAAGTGAACTCTTAAGGTCAAAAATTATATTCATCTTTATTCACCACTGTCATAAAATATAAGTTTTAATACTGTAAGGAGGAAGGTGCCCACAAAGGCAACAGAGAGTCACAATGTGGCCCTGCACAGACCACACAAAAAATGGCAATCCAGGGTGGTGGCATCAGGGTGGCAGCTCATTCTTACCAAGGGAGGAATGCGATCTCTCTCCTTCCCCTCTCAGTTCACAGGTATGAACCGGCCGGATGCATTTCTAGCCCTGACTCAGAAAGCCCGGAGGAAGAGAGTGGGCGGAGAGGTGACAAGTGATAAACTGAAGGACTGGCTGATCTCTCGGCAGCGGTACTGGGGCACGCCCATCCCCATGGTCCACTGCCCGGCCTGCGGTCCTGTGCCCGTGCCTCTGGAGGACTTGCCTGTGACCTTGCCCAGCATCACCTCTTTCACTGGCAAGGGAGGCTCCCCACTGGCCTCGGCTTCGGAGTGGGTGAATTGCTCCTGCCCTAGGTAAGAAACCACGTTCCCCAGCTGTGACCATGTCTGGTCCCGGACTTCCACTTGGCTGGAAAGAATAACATAGGTCTTAGGTCTTTTGCTGTCTTTGAGAGAAGGGGCTGGAATCTGGGGCCCAGCCCCTGTGATGAGCGCCCCATCCTCTCTTCTGAGCCGGTAGAAGCAGCAATGTCAATTCATATCTTTCCCAGAAACAGCTGATCCAACTGATGGAAAAGCTACACATTTTCATGATAGCTTTGGAAGAGACCACTTTCCTCCATTTTATATTCCAAAGAGCTTCTCAGAGATGAGAGAAAATGCCTTACCGTTTTCCCACATAGTGACTGTGATAACAGTGGGGTTTTTATCACAAGTAGCAGAGTAGTAGTAGCTACGAGGACAAGTCTGCTCAGGGGGTCTCATTCTTTAATATACTGAAACATACCATATCTCATTTCTTCTCATTTTGACAGTAGGATTATGTTTTCCTGTTAATTCACTGGCATGTCTCACATGTGATTTTTATGATACCATTCCAGCTGATTAAACAAATAACAGATACCAAGCTGTAATATTTCCCTTCTTCCTTCTATGGAAAAGCCATTTTTCTCTGCCTTATAGATCATGATGGGGTTGTTTTAAAATAATTTAGTCCTCTTCTTAGCATCTCTAGGTCAGTAATTAGGTAACCATGTAGTGCAAGTGCATGGCTCAGAATGGGGAGTCAGACAGTAATGGCTTCAAGTCCTGGCCCTGCCTCTTCCCTAGCTGTGTGGTTTTGGGAAACTCACTTAACCTCTCTGAGCTGTGATTCCCTTATCGGGAGCTAAAATAACCCCCTTGAAGGGATTTCAGAAGATGAGAATTAATGCATGTAACACTGCAGAGTGACACCTAGCAGACACTCTGTAACTGGAAATGTTAGTGCCATCCTGCCCAGGCCTGCCAACAGTCCGCCCAGGTCCTCACCCAGGCGGTTCTGAGGTTTGAGATGGGGCTTGCAGTCAGGAACATAGGAAGCTCTGGGCCATTTTAGGGTGTCACCCTCTTTGTTGATAAGCAGTGACAAAGGGTTTCCCTGCTGGAGACATCAGCAGCCTTCAGCCCGCCAGTTGTGGCAGCCCAGGGCCTTGGTGGTGGGGATAAGTTTTCCTACCTTGGCTGCAGATTCCTGGAGGGCAGAGCCCAGGGCTTGGGCTTGGTCAAGTCTCCCTGATGACCCTAATGAGCACGCAGGGCTGAGAGCCACTGAGCCCATGTGGCCAAGCGGGACAGCATGGTGGTAAGGACCACAGCCATGAGTCCAGCAAAGGTGGATTCCTTACCCTTGAGCTCTAAGACCTTGAGCAGATTTCTTAACCTCGCGGAACTCTAGTTACTCAACTTCAAAATGGGGACATGAGTAGTGTCTACCTCATAATCCCCAGGGTTACTAGGGATTAAATGAGATAATGCCCATGAAACATTTGGCTTAGTGTCTGCCACCCAGTGTTAGTATTATTACTATTGGAGCTAATAATGGTAATAACATTGTTACCATCACCATCATCTGTCCATCCCACTTACCAAGTAGCCTCTTCCATGTAATCCAGCTTTTAGTGTCAGCAGGAAAACATGTTGGTTGTCTTCAAGTCCAACATGACCTTTAAAAAGAAAATCAGCATGGCAAGTTTTAGTCAGATATTAGTCCTATTATCAGTTGAATCCTGCATTTTCTTCCTAACTTGTATGGGTGCCCTAATGGTGAGGAAGAAGAAGTAACAGTTGCCTTCTAATTATTTCCCAAAATAGTATGTGTTCTGGTTGATTGCCTTCCAAATAAAAAGACCTGGAATTTATTTATTTAATTTTTAAATTATTTTATTATTTTTTGCGGGTGGCGCGTTGGGTCTTTGTTGTTGCATGCGGGCTTTCTTTTGCAGTGCGTGGAGGCTACTCTGTGTTGTGGTGCACAGGCTTCTCATTGCGGTGGCTTCTCCTATTGCGGAGTATGGGCTCTAGGCATGTGGGCTTCAGTAGTTGTGGCTCACAGGCTCTAGAGCTCAGGCTCAGTAGTTGCGGCGCACGGGCTTAGTTCCTCCGCGGCATGTGGGATACTCCTGGACCAGGGCTCAAACCCATGTTCCCTGCTTTGGCAGGCGGATTCTTAAGCACTGCACCACCAGGGAAGTCCCCTGGCTTTCATTTACAGATGCACTGTAGGAAACAGGATTAGGGTTCCCTTGGGGCTATCTCTGATAAGCTCCTACCCCAGGGACCACCTCGCTTCCCAGTGGGAGGCCCCCTGACTGAAATGAGGAGGCCCCTGGGAGCCCAGAGCCCTGCCAGATCTGGGCTCCTGTGCTCTCTGCTGAGCCACTTCCATTTAATAAGCAGAAGATGGGGAGTGGCTGTTTCCTCCAATAATATTCGGAAAGCCAGTATGGACTGCATCACAGATACAACATATAAAGGCAACCCTTCTTTTATTTTTAAATTAAAAACAGACTCAAGCCCTTGCATGCTAAATTAGCAGAGGATTCATCACTTCCTCTTGGGGTTCCTCATCCCCCTCCTCAAATTCTCCAAGAACCCCCGAGGACCCATACTGCCAAAAGGGCAGCATTTGGAGAGGTGGTTGATCCCACTTCCATGCCTCAGAAGGGAGAGCCTGGAGTCTGAGCCCTGTTCTCCTGCTGTGGCTTCTCACGGCCACAAAGGGTCCCTGCTAATAGCTGTCGGTAGCTGGCTCACCCCATCCACTGCTGTTCCAGGCCTCTGGGGGGTCTTCAAGGAAGCCAAGCACCCTCCTTGGCCAGGCTTGGCTCAGGGTACTCTCTCTTGGCTTCCCAGAAGTTGTGGCTTTTGGCTTCAGTCCCACAGGGCCATGACCCTACCAACATGTTTCAAAATTGGTTCAGCAGTTGGGTGCTTGTGGAACCTTAGTCCTCCCCAGGCATCTGCATGCCTAGGATGAGGATTGCTTTTTCTTTTCAACCCTTTACGCACCAGGCATCTCACTTCATTCACTTCCTTGAACAGTGGGGCTATCTTCACCCTTCTATAAGGAAGCTTCCTTTAGGCAGTGGTGTGTTGGTAAGTGTGTACTAAATAGCTCTCTGGAGGGGAGCTTCTGGTTTGTAGTGTTAGCCCATTTCTGTGGTATAGGTACTTCCACCAAGGGCTACTTTCAGACTACCAACTTGGCATCATTTGTCCCAGAGTTGGGAAGTGATCCCAACAGTTAGTCCTCACAAGCTGGTATGAGGTGGCTCCAGCATACCTCTGCCTTTGGGCTCCCAAGGTGATTTATCTTCCTAAGGTCACCTCTTGTGGATTTCTGCTCCCCTTACCCAAGAGACAGAGATAGAAAAAAACCCCAAGTTCATTTTTCAGCACAGTATCTCACTACATTTGGTTTTCAGCTTTTCTTCATAAACTGATTTGCCTCATAAGCATCATACAGTAGGCATTGGCTGAAGGCAGTCTTGATATGCCTAAAAGAGAAGTGAATGCAGTAAAGAGACAAGATTCCTGTTAGATATTCTACCATGTTAAATTCAGAGAAGTACAGAATAGGGCTTTTAATTGTTGAAGATTTAAATGTTTATTTTGTAAGTTTCTTTAAAACATCATGTACTCTGCAGTACAAAGAGAGTCCACACTGTGAATTATCTTTTCATGATGGAGCGTTGTTCTTATGACATTTTAAATTCATAATGATTGTCATAGCTTTCTCAAAAGCTGGTGGAAAATGCATTAATATTTAAAAAGAAACCAATCGATGAACTTCATTTATTTCTTAGGTGCAAGGGAGCAGCCACGAGAGAGACAGATACGATGGATACCTTTGTTGATTCTGCTTGGTACTACTTCAGATATACCGACCCTCAGAATACTCAGAGGTAAAGAAAGCCCTGCTGAATTCTTGAGCATGTGTCAGTCTGGGTCTTCCAAGAAGCAAACACCAAGATGGAATTCGATGGGCAAGAGATTTATGGGGGCAAGTGCCCCTAGGGAATAAGGAGGTGAGGGAGCAGGAGTTGGCAGGGCGAGCCCTTGACCGTGATGCTGGTCTGACACCTGTGAAAGGAGAGGGCGGAGGTAGGAGGATGGCGAAGGAAGAGCCTCAGACCACACTGCAGCTTGAGAAAGTCTCGAGCAGGCTGACGGGAAGCCTCAAGCAAAGCTTGTCCATTAGAGAGTCTCAAGTCAGGAGGAAACGCCTGCTGTGGTCTGCTCCCTATAGGAGGGCATGGATTGTGTGAACCCCCAGTGGCTCCAAAGACAGAAGAGCTAGAAGCTGTTGATCAGTTGTGCTCTTTGAAACAGGCTCTTGTAGGGAGTGTGTTCGATTATTAAATTAGATTCTTCACAGCCAAGTAAGTCCCAGGTACAAGAAAAATGAAAAGCAGAAAAAGGAAGGAAGTGCTAATACCCTCGTTGGCCCTGTGGTGAACTGCATTTATGCAGTTGTAAAGGTGTAATGTTACTTACTTAACTGAAAATAATGATGTAACTATTCAGGGAGGATAGGAGGGTAGGGAGTGTGAGAGAGCTGAGAAGCATGACTTCTTAGCACATACAGTCGCTAGATAATTTCCAAAATTGACAGACGAACAAAGAGCATAAACATTTTTTAATAATTGCCAGAAAAAACATCTGAAAGAATTAAAAGTGGCTAAGTGACAGGTGAGGGGTGGGAGGGAGGTTAGTGAAGGAATGGGGCTGTAGACCACTGTTTTAATTATAAACCTTTTGGTACTATTTGATTTTTTTCAGCTATGTGCATGTGCTTCTTTGACAAAAATAAATAAATAAGGGAAAGAGAGCAGTAGGTAGATAGGTAAAGAAGGAAATGAGAACAAAAGAAAACTGGTACAGAGCACAGGAAAACCACAGACACTGTGCTTCAAAGACCTTGCCAGCTTGCTCTTGTCCATGGGAGAACAATTATACTGAAACCCCATAGTCCACGTATGAAAATGCCCCCATTTTCTTCGTTGGTTGTAAGATAATACATTTCCAGGGAGACAGGCCCTCCTGCCTGCCCTGCAGTCCTGCGGATCTGTGATTTGAGTTGAGGCTGTGCAGAATGAGCAGGATCCAGAGTAAATAGCAGCCGGCAGAGGCAAGAAAGGATACAGGGCGACTTCTGTGGCTGGGAACCACCGGGGCAGCCCCGGCTAACCCACAGAGGGGCCCCTCTTCTGGGTCTTCCTTCTAGAAGGGGCTTTTGGTGACTTCCAGTTAGGAAGAGCTGCCTTAGAATGCAAGGGAAATCAGGCTCTCCGCCTCTCAGAATGCTTCAAGGGAAAACCTTCTTACAGATGAGACTTCAATTTAATGATGGGACCCTTAACTGGTGAGAGTTATGTCCCGAGACCTTCACAGCCCCCAGTTTGGGAATGCCACGTATCACATCATTTCCTTTGTAAAATGCTGCTGTTTATTTCCATGCTGGCTTGCATTCTCACTAGGTGGTTTCCAGGAAAGATCATAGATCCCTTCAACATCTCACTGCTCAATTTATTTCAAACTTACTTTCAGGCCGAGTACCATTCTTGACTTCCCTTGCTTTTCTGTCACCTGCATGAGCAGTTAGATTTCTCTGGGGAAGCATTTTTCACAAAGAAACATTATTTAAAATTTTATCAGAATTCTGGAATAGTAACTGGAGGAGAGAAAAACAAGCTGCCTTAAGATGCAAACACATGGTGTTTGGCCAGGCCCACCTGCTGAGTGCCAGGGAAAAAAGTACCTTGAGGTGTGGGGAAGAGAATTCACATATATGTGAAACCATGGAGTGTATACACACATACACACAGTGTACACACACACACACACACACAGAGTGTACACACACACAGAGTGTACACACACACGGAGTGTATACACACACACACACACACACAGAAAATAAAGTGAGTGGCATTTCTTTTCCTCCCTAGCATCCATTAGGACTAGGGAATGATGCCTCCAGTGAGGAAGCCTTTGTTTTAGGACCTCTCTTGACTAAAAAGTATCTATTAGGTGACAGAATTAGGCTGTTCCATGTTAATTACTCCAAGTATGCTCAGTGCGTTCAGGAAGCGTATGCAGGCTCTTGCTGGCTATCTGCATTTTGAGGCTGCTTTAAAAATAAGATTGAATTTCTGTTTTATTTATTTATTTTTTGGTTTATAAAATGTAATTTTATGTTACTCTGCTGTTACATAGGGCATAACATTTTCACAAGGCATTTTTGGGACTCCAGTCGATGATTATTAGCAACATACAATAGTGGTCCAACTCTCTAACAATCACCAGACAAACTGGACACCCTCTCACATGTGCACAAATCTGCATGGAAAAGCACTAATTTTAGACTTGGACTTGTGTACTTTATTTCCCCTTTCTAGTGTATTAAGAAATGACATGCATGTCATTTCTTAATGCACTAGAAAGGCAAATGAATTTCTGTCTTAAAATGAACTTTTAGTGTCTGCATGAGAGTCTCCATTGTACATGCCATATTGCCCTCTATTGGTAAGAACTCAAAAATCTTGATTGTCTCTGGTAATAAAAATTAAAATAAATCCAGATAGTCAAATATGCATTGTACAGAAATACCCTTTTTGCTGGTATGTTTTCCTTTTGTCCTCATTATATATGAAAATCACATTTGTTAAAATGTGTCAATAATGGCTTCTGAAACAGTTTTTATAAATTTCATAAATTAACACTGCTCTGACATTTTTCTCCTTTGTTATATAAGCTTCTCTCATTATATTTTAATAAGAAAATCACTGTTTTTCTCTGACATAATTTATTTCAGGGAATATGCAAATTATGATTGGTCTAATTTATGCAATTGTGACAAAGCAGGGTTTTTTTATAAATGACCATCTCTCTTCCTCCCAGCCCTTTCAGCACAGCGTTGGCAGATTACTGGATGCCTGTGGATTTGTACATTGGAGGGAAAGAACATGCTGTCATGCACTTGTTCTATGCAAGATTCTTCAGTCATTTTTGCCATGATCAAAAAATGGTCAAGCACAGGTGAGCATTTATACTGCTTTGCAAAAGAATTCAGTTCCTTGAACAGCAACTGAAGGCAGGTGTTGGTTCTTCTGAAGCAAGGTAAATATATGTGGCAGAAGAACTCTGTTTTTCAAGCATACTTTAGAGGTCATTGTCAGCCTTAACCACTGGAAGTCCATTTATGTTGCTTAGTCAGTTCTAGGCCGTGGTGTTTGCCTGCTTGCATAGGATCTTCCCTTCAGCTTTTCTCTGTTGAACTGAGTTAAGTAGTTGAGATTTTCACTTGTGAGGCAGAGAAGAGCGGTTCATAATGTCACACAGCTTTTTATAGCTTCTCATGTGAGGTCATGTTTATCATATGGTCCCTTGGTGTAAGCTATGTTTCCAAGCTTGACTGAATCCTGTCTCAATATGTCATTCTGATAAAATGGATTAAAAGCTAGGGATCACATTGTAAATCCATTGATAAATTCTTTTCTTTTTGGTCTATAATATATTCCCCATCATGTTCAGAAAGATGTGTGTGTGTGCTTTTTCCCATGAAATGTATCATATATATGTATATATAATATATATTATATAATATGTATTTAATGTATTATACAATTTAAAAAATAAAATTAACATCCATGCACCCCCTCCTTAGATTAGGATATAGAGTATTACAGGTCCTTAGATTACCCAGGGTGCCCTCACTAATCAGATCATCCCCCTTCCTACACCACCCACCCCTCTCCCATACAATCCCTATCCTGAATCTTGAATTATTCATTTTCTTGCTTTTCTTAAATGTATTACTTCTTTATATATATATATTTTTAATTATTTATTTATTTATTTTTGGCTGTGTTGGGTCTTCGTTTCTGTGTGAGGGCTTTCTCTAGTTGCGGCAAGCGGGGGCCACTCTTCATCGCGGTGCGCAGGCCTCTCACTGTCGTGGCCTCTCGTTGCGGAGCACAGCCCCCAGACGCGCAGGCTCAGTAGTTGTGGCTCACGGGTCTAGTTGCTCCGCGGCATGTGGGATCTTCCCAGACCAGGGCTCAAACCCATGTCCCCTGCATTAGCAGGCAGATTCTCAACCACTGCGCCACCAGGGAAGCCCATACTTCTTTATATATTTTTAAACAGTATGTGTTGTTTAGTTTTCTGTGTTTGAACTTTGTATAAGTAGAATCATATTTCATGTATTCTCTCTTGCTTCTCTTGCTCAGCATTTTTGGGGATTCATCCATGTTCCTGCATGGAGTTATGTTTCATTCGTGATTCACTGCTATCTGGTATTCCATTACATGGAATGGAATTTCTAATACAGAGCTCAGTTTATGTCTATACCACCATTAATGGTCCTTGGGCTGTTTTGTGTAATTAAGAACAAAACTGCCATAAGCATCCCGGTACGTTTCCTGACATACACGTGTTAGCAGTTCTCTAGGATGTGTACCTGGAGTAGGATTAGGGTAACCACATGTTCAGCTTCACTAAGAAATGCCAGACCGTTTTCCAAGTTGGTTATATAAACCTACACTGGCACCAACAGAGGTGAGGGTCCTATCACTCAAGATCTTCATCATTACAACATATAGTACAGCCATCGCTGTGTATCTGCGGGGGATGGCTTCCAGGACCCACCACAGATACCAAAATCTGTAGATGCACAATTCTCATAGTAGGCTCTCCTTATCCATGGGTTCCACATCCTTGGATTCAACCAACCTTGGATCATAATCACAGAGGGCTGACTGTATTATCTAACTTTTAAAATTTTGTCAAACTGGTGGTTATATAATGGATCACTTTGTGAGTTAAATTTGAATTTAAAGACACTGCTTACTTAATGAAGTTTAGCATATTTTTATTATGTTTATGGACTTCTGTGTTTCCTCTTCTGTTAAATCCCTATTTGTGTCCTTTGCCCTTATTTCTTCTGGGTTGTCTTTTATCAGTTGTAGGAGTTCTATAAATATTCTGGATGCTAATCCTTTATCAGCTATATGTATTGCAATATTTTATCCCAGTTTTTGGCTTGTCTTATTTTTATGGTGTCTTTTGATGAACGGAAACTTTTTTTTTTCTTTAACGATTGTTGTGCTCTTTATTTTTTTTTTATGTCACACATGGATTTCATATATCTTTTTATATCTTTATTGGAGTATAACTGCTTTACAATGTTGTTAGTTTCTTCTGTACAACAAAGTGAATCAGCTATATGTATACATATATCCCCGTATGCCCTCCCTCTTGAGCCTCCCTTCCACCCTCCCTATCCCACCCCTCTAGGTCGTCACAGAGCATCGAGCTGATTTCCCTGTGCTATGCAGCAGTTTCCCACTAGCCATGCGTTTTACATTTGGTAGTGTATATATGACAGTGCTACTCTCTCACTTCATCCCAGCTCCCCCCCCGCCCCCCACCCCGTGGTCCTCAAGTCCGTTCTCTACATCTGTGTCTTTATTCCTGCCCTGCCACTAATGATGAATAGAAACTCTTAATTTAATGTAGTACATTTTAATAATCTTTTCCTTTATGGCTATTGCTTTTAGTGTCTCAGTACCTTTAATGGAACAGTCCATCCATTTCCCCACTGATCTGCAGTGCCCTCTCCATTATAAATCCAGTTTTCATATATATGCAAGGGCCTATTTATAGGGTCTTTATTTTGTCCATTAGTCTATTTGTTTTTTGACTATAATTGGACCTTTGTTCTTCCATATAAATTTCAGATTTAGCTTGTCAAATTCCACAGAGATTATCTATTGGGAGTTCAACTGTAATTGCATTGGATCAAAATACTTACTAATATCTTTTCTCACTCTTCCTATTTGCATCTCTGACTTTAACATCTGAAATCATTTCCCTTTTATCTGAAATACATACTCTCCCTTATATTGAAATATATCTCATGTTTTTTAGTGAAGGTCCATCTATTATTATTTATCTAAAAATACATTTATTTCAACCTCATTTCTTAGAGTTTGCCAGCTCAATAACACAGTTAAAACATTTTATACACGTTTTATATCTTATCTGACTTTTTCACTTGTTTTTCATCAGGACAATGATTCAGGCTCTCTTGTCTTCCATACTGCCTGGAGCATAGTTCCTGGGATTTTTTTTTCAGTTTTTGCTGTGTTTTGTTTTTTTAATACAACAACCTTTAGAATATTTTTTAGTTGCAGAGAAGAAAAGGGGGGAAAAATCTGGTTATCTCCTTGTCCAGATAACTTCATGTTAACAATTTAAAAATTAAGTAATGAAAAAGTAATACGTCTAAGGTTAAAATTTAAAAATTTAACAGCACAGAAAGTGAACATTGAAATCTCCCTCCCTGCATCCCACCCTCTACCCATCTCCTCAACCTGTTAAATTTCTTTTGATTTCTTCCAGAAAAATATTTTGCATATCTCCATATTTCTATTGATATACTCATTTTTAAATGTTACATATATATATATATATATATATATATATATGCCTTTTACATTTTTGATATATCTCAGTGGTCGTTCTACATCAGCATTTACAATTTATGCATAGTATTCTGTCATATGGATATACCATAATTTATTTAAGCAGTCACCTAATTTTCTAATTGCTATTAAAAAAAAAAAAGTCCAATGATGCTCTTTATCTATGTGCTTAGCAGGCATTTGGGATCACATCTGTAGGTTCAAGTCCTGACACTGGAGAATGCTGGGTCAAAGAATATGTATTTTTAAATTTTTGATCCTTAAAAAATATATTACTTTTAGAACCTCTGTAATGCAGACTAAAATCCAGTTTCATTAAAATGAAGTACCTTGAAAGCTCCCTCCCTTTTCACCCCATGCTCAGACCTGCTCCCTCATTCTGTGCATGCATACATGGATTAAAAGTCTACAGAAAGCTAATTTAGGATATAAATTAAATGCTTAAAATAATTTCTTCTCATTAGCCCCAGAGACCTTCATGTGTAAAAATTAACCCATCTGCATCAGAAGGACACTAAACACATTAACAGTGTTAATCTTCAGAGAAATAAATTACAGTCATCCCTTGGTATCCATAGGGGATTAGTCCCAGGACCCCCAAAGATACCAAAATCTGAGGATGCTCAAATCCTTCATACCAAACGGTGTAGTATTTGAACATAACTTACACTCATTCTCCTGAATGTTTTAAGTCATTTCTAGATAACTTATAATACCTAATACAGTGTAAATGCTATGTAAATAGTTGCCTGGGTGCACCAAATTCAAGTTTTGCTTTTGGGAACTTTCTGGAATTTTTCTTTTTTTTGAATATTTTTGATCTACGGTTTGTTGAATCCACGAGTGTGGAACCCACAGATAAAGAGGGCTGACTGTCATTAAAATGTTTGTAACTTGGATTATAGAATTTACCATTCTGCCTTGCATTTTCTCTACGGAAACTTCATTACCTCACTAGATAAAGATTACCCTGGAGGATGGAAACTGTGTTCTGTTACTATCATAGTCTCATGGACATTATATATTCTCAGTGAATATTTGTTTAAATAAGTTGAGGTTAACCCCTTGATATAAACAGATAAAAGTTTATGTTGTTCAAAGGAAATGTTCTTCTTGGGATAAGGAGAGTTGGATAGAGAGAGGTTTAGTTCAAAGGCCAAATACAACATGAGAAATATTTCCTTCTCATGTAGGTCTAGAAACAAAGACCATAAATGGCTTCTGGCTCCTTAACAGTAGGGCACATTTCTCAGCTTTGGAACAATTATTTGTAGAAGTAATGAGTGAGTAAATAAATTATTCAAAGGCTCACTAATTTAAGGTGTAGGACAGGCCCTGGCTACTTTTCTGATTTCTTTACAGTGTTTTAAAACTATAGTCAAGGAGGAAAAATGTTTGTAGCATTCCGACATAATTTAAAATACAGTTTTGGATGTGACTTGTTTCTGTTCAGATAAATTTCTAATTTGCAAAGCCTCAAGGGACACCTGGTATGTGCCTTACCATCAACTTTAAGGGACAGCTGTATGGTGTAAATGGAAATATACCTAGGCAATATATTTTTTTAATTCTTCACAAGATGGTATGTTCTATTCCATGCCCTCCCACCCCCCAAAAAGAGGGAGATTTATTTTAAGTACTTAGAAGGCTGACTTTTTTGAGGAAGGTGCAGAAAGTCATCTTATTTCTGTTTCTCAGCACAGTTGTCAGAATTACTCCTGTTACATTACATCAGGGCAACAATAGCCTCTGAAAACTATTTCTGAGTGTTACCTGTTTATCAGAGGTGTTTTGGTAAACCACTTGGCCTCAGATGAAATGAAAATCATCTACTTTCTGTGATGAGTAATGCAGAACTCTCTGATTAAACATTTTTTAAAGCCTCCAAACAATTTTATCAAGCTGGCCTAAGAGGAAATTTTGAAACCTGTCAACCTTATTTGTGTATTTCTCTCTGTTTATTAGCTATTTTTCCTGAAATGTGTATAAATTGGAATTTCATGTCCATTTCTGTATTCTTTTTGATTAGCGTTGTCATTTCAGAAGGGATTTGAGACTACAACTGTTCCACTTTTGTTTTCATTTCTCAGCCACGTGGCCACTGTCTCAGGTAGTAGCTCTGGACTGGGAGTCCAAAAAAACCTCTGTCCCGTGATCACATGGGCCTGTAATTAGTGGTGTGGACAAGAGATCTAACCCCTTTAGTTCTCAGTGGCCTCATAGGTTAGGGATTCAGTCACCTCTGAGCCCTCTTTTCACTCTATGATTCTGGTTAAATGTCTTCAAATATCAATATAAAAGTAAAGGTTTATGTAGATTTAATAATCTTCCTAGTTCCTAAAAGAGCCCTGGCCCTTTCTTTCATCACTGATACATTTAGGTCTGCAGTTTGAACTTTCAGAAGGTCTCTTTACCCTTTATAAGAAACTGGCCTCTGGGTTGGGTATGCCATCACATGGGACAGCAAGTGCCTTTATTTTGTGTCTGAAACACCAGGTTGATGATTAAGCTGGAATTGATGTCAACAGGAAATTTGCAAAAGGAGAAATACAAGTGACCAATAAACATACTATAAAATGTTTATCTCTCTAGCAGCAAAAGGAATACAAAATAAACAGCAGTGAGGTACTGTTTTCCGTATAGCATCCCAATGAGAACAGCTCTCTCATATACTGCAAGGCAAATGTGAACAGGCTTCATGAAAAGCATTTTGGCAGTATATAGTGAGAGCTTTAAAAATAGTCACACTTTTGGATACTATTTGCACTTCTAGAAATCTATCCTGAAGAAATAATCAGAAATGCAAACTTATACAGCAAAGTGTTCCTGTAAGTATTACTTCAAGTAGCTAAATATCCTGAACCTAACTGCCCCAAAATGCTGAGAAAGGGCAAAGTATACCCCATCTTAGGGAGGATTCTTGTACAAAGAATGTTGAATAACATGGAGAAATATATCTTAGTAATGAGAAGTGAAAAAAGCAAGACAGAAAATTGTAGATAGTTTGATTATCTCTGTCTTTATATGTACACATATACCAATACACATACACAAAGCAAGAGAAAAGACTAGAAAAAATTATGTCAGCATGCTAATGCTATTTTTCTCTGGATGATGAGCTTATTGATGATTTTATTATTTTTTAATGGATTTTTTTCCAGATGTTATACAATGATTATGTAACTTTATAACAGAAAATAAAGCAAAGTCGTTTACAGTTTATATTCTGAAGCAGGGAAGTGCACTGGGCCTGCCAGTGTGAGTATGAGGTTGGCACCAGCCTTGGCTGCTCGTCACCAGGATGCTGGAAGGCACAGAGGGGTACGCTCGGTGGGGGGTACGTGTCTCTGCTCATCTCCACTGAACTGGGGTCAGGAAGCCTTTTCTCCCCCTTTGTGAGAGACAGCTGTAACACGGAATCTTGTCAGTTTTTGTTCTTGCTCTTTCATACAACTCAGACACTAAATTCCCTGAATCGACTTTCTCCCTGCAGTTCGCAAACAACAAAGGGGCGGGGGGTGTGTCGGAAGCTGCTGCTCCCGTGCTAACAGCCACCTGCTGACTATTGAGAGCTCAGCAGGTCCCCATCCATGGTCCGGGGAACTTTTTCTGATCACACCAGAAATGGAGCTATTGGGAAAAGGCAAAGGAAGAGAAGAAAAGCCTTACTTGAGTCTCGCCGTAATGCTAAGGCTTCCTTCCATGCCCCTGGCTAGCTGCTAGGAAATGGAAACTGTGATATTTTAAGATGAGCCATGTCTTGATACTTAGAAACGGGCTAATTATGTGAACATGATGGTCCTAGACTCAGGGCAGGGATGAAGAGCAAGGTGAACTTAGTCTGAAAAATCCCAGTTAGAAACTATTTTCAGAGATCCATGGCTTTCTGTTTTCTTCTTTTCAGATCTATAGTAGCCGCCTGACCAGGCAGGAGAGTGGGTAGCAGGCTCTCCAGGTCTTCTTAAGTAGGGAAATGTCATCTGCAGTGACTAGCTAGGGCTCTGATGGATCCTGAGATTCTTTTAGCCCATCTTGGTTAATGCATTCCTTTATGCAGTGAGTTTTACAAGGGTGCTTAAAATAGCCTATCTGTGTTCTGAAATTCCTTGTTAATCCTAAGAATTAGTAACCTTCCTCCCTCCCTCCCTTCCTCACACCCACCCTCCCTTCCTTCCTTCTTTCCTTCCTTGAACAAAGGTGCCTTTCAATGACCAGCAGGTGTTCATTGTAATTTCTGAATTAGTGCAGTCCAAACTATCAAGGAAACTGAAGATTCCATCCCTTTTCATCATTCTGATTGCATATAGCTGTGCTGTGGTATAAAAAAAAGGTAATCCGTCTCTAGGGATGGTATTGAAGGAGTGAGAAGAAAGCTGGCTCAGCAAAGAGCACAAATTTGTATTCATGAAAGTGAAACCATCTAGGCCTTCCTCAAGGCAGATGCCCTGCAGAACGACTCTACCTTTAATGGCTTCAGAGTCAGAAGGGGTTTGTTGGTGGTTTACAGTTGCAGACTTTTCACTTTCTTTTTCTTGTTTTTAATTTAATTTATTTTAAAAATCATAGAAGTCATGAATATGCATGTACCCTTAGCTTAAAACTTCCCAATTTTGCTGTTCAGGGAGACGCTGCTTTGGGAAAGATCCCCGGTGTTCTCCTTACTTGCTGCCAGTAATGATAAATCCTTCCTTCTCTTGAAAAATAACTAGCTAACTAGCTAAATAAATAAGTAAATAAATATCATAGAAGGACAAATGCATGTTTAAAAAAATTCAAACAAGATGAAAGTGCATTAATACTGTCCACCCCCCTGTTCCCCGGTTTGTGTATTTGTTGTCCAGTTTTCCCTTCAGAGGGAAGCTTGGAGAAGGGCTGTTGAGAAAGGCCCAGGAGCTAGAGTGGGTGGGAGCAGTGACCAGGGAGATGGTGGGCGGGTCCCTGGGACATAGCTTGGCTGGACAGGTGTCCCCGGGCTCCTTCAGAGGGGTCTGGGACCCAGGGGTCTGGGACCCTGGTCATGTTGGTCCCTTGCGGGCACCAGCAGCATGACCCACCCAAAGTGGAGGAGGGTGCCACCTACAAGAGAAAGTGCCGTTTGCACTCCTGACCTTGCTGGAAACGCCTCCTTTTACCTTCAAATGGAGGAAAGTAGAAGCTTGGGTGCCCAGGCGTGGCCATCATCTTAACCCAGTGGAGAAGTTGTTCCCAGACTTTAGAAACATTCACTCTTCACTTTCTTATAAACCTCCCTGCTATACACAGTCATTAGGATGCGTGAATAACTTGTTTGCTTATACAAGTTTGTTCCGAGGTACCATTTGTTGAATGAATGAATGAAGAAATGGAAAATACACTAGCTACATTGTTATGAATCTGAGTAATGAACCTGGCAATGTGGTGTCATCTCTGCTCCAGCAGGACTAGGCTCCAAGTCTAGCAGGGTCCTTGATGTCCCCTTGTCCCCCATTCCCATGTACTGTGCTTCTCTATATCACACTTCATGCCTCCTCCTTGTGGTGGTGGCGATTTATGAGCATGTCTTGGGCCGCCCATTTTACTGTAAGCTCTTTGATTAATTTCAGAGGGCTCTGTACCCAGTTGTCGCTCAAATACAAATGTGACTCCTCTTTCTGGGCTAAACTACACCTGAGGATGGATGGAATAAGAACCAGCTTCCCAGAGCCCTTTGGCCCTGGAAGAGTGGAGGGAGAATCACTGGGGGGTGAGCAGGATTCCAGGACCTGGGAAGCGCCCCTCCCCACTGTGGAATTTCTCTCTCTCTCTCACTCTCATTCCCTGCTGATCTTCCCAAGGGCTTGAAATAGAAAGAGTTTGAAATCTTTGAGTGTGCCTCTGTCTGCAAAAAGGTTCTGGCCCCACCTGGAAGCCATAGCGTCGAGTGCTCACTCTTCATCCCCTTTCTTCCTTCATCTCTTGCCCCCTACACATTGTCCCCCCCTCTGCTGCTGGCAGATTTATTTATGCATTCATTTCAAACCAGTTTCATTAATTGAGCATCTACTATGAACTGGGTGCTGGGAGGGGTCTTCACGGCTCCTCCTCTTCCTCCTCCTCCCTCTCAGGAGGAAGACAGGCAGCAATGCAACTCACCTGAATACACAGTGACATGTAGTATCTGCCCAATGCCGTCACAGGCACAACACTGGACACACCGAGGAAAGAGCAACTAATTCTGACCAGGAGGGCCTGAGATGCCTTCACAGTGGAGGTGGCATTTGAGTCAAGCCTGGAAGGGGGAGTAGAGTTTTGACAAATGGGCAGTTTTGATAGCACTTCAGGGAACAGTGTGTGAGTGAGGACATGGAAACGCATATGGGCAACATGTAGAAAGAGCAAAGGAAGTGAAAAGGGAGGGATAGAAGTCCGATGGCCAAGCCGGCAGTTTGGACTTGATGTGGCAGGAGTTGATCTTCAGATCTGACTGGACTCTGTTCCTCCTTCCCAGCTCTGAGAGTGGTCAGGCATTGGTTTGGTTCAGTGATAGCAGACAGGCTGGCTCCCTGAGGGCAGTAATTGATTTGCCCACCATGACATCCCTAATGCCTGGCTCAGTGACGAAATCATAGTCAGCACTCAATAAATACCTGCCGAATAAATAAATGATAGATTTCACAGGGTAACTCTGCTTTCTGAGGACGTGATACCAAGAATTCCGAGCCTCGGCCTGAGTCCACCAGGAAGTGCTGCCATGGATCAGTGATGGGGCGGGAGGGGCACTGGGGCAGTCTTGCCATCCCTGCACTAGATGACACTTCCAGCCAGCCCTGCAGTGCTTCAGCCCTGGAAGAAGAAGGTAGCCCAGATGAGCCTCAGCTATCAAGTTGTGTTGTTGCTAACTTTTGGAAATTAAGATTTATTCATTTAACTGGCAGGCCTTGTTTTGGGTGTGCTGCTGTTTGAGAAGGGTACGCCTGCCATTCTGGAGAAGGCCTCCAGTGTGGACGCTCCCCTGAGATCCCTCATTCTGAAAGGCTTAGAAGTGGTTTTGAAACAGGCAGAACTGATCTATGGTGTTAGCAGCCAGGCTGGTGGTGCCCATGGTGGGGAGATGTTGCCTAGAAGTGGGAGGAGGGGGCCTTCAGAAAGTAGGTCACATTCTGATCTTTGACCTGGGTACTGGTTACACAGGTGTGTTTATGTTGTGAAAATTCCTCAAGTTTTACCCGTAGGAATTATATGCTTTTCAGTATGGGTGCTTTACCTCATTTAAAAGTTTACTTTTAAAAAAGAGAGAGTTGTGGGCTTCCCTGGTGGCGCAGTGGTTGAGAGTCCGCCTGCCGACGGAGGGGACACGGGTTCGTGCCCCGGTCCGGGAAGATCCCACATGCTGCAGAGCAGCTGGGCCCGTGAGCCATGGCTGTTGAGCCTGTGCGTCCGGAGCCTGTGCTCCGCAACGGGAAAGGTCGCAACAGTGAGAGGCCCACATACCGCAAACAAAAACAAAAACAAAAAAAACAAAAGAAGAGAGAGTTGTAAAAGATGAGTTCTGAGGAGTGCAGCCTTAGGCGGAAAGGCTGGAGTTAGGGTCAAGATTCCAGCAGGTTGCAATTCTGTCCATTCCCAGAAGGGGGCAGCATTGTGCCACTTGATAACCTGCAAGACTGGAGAACAAGCTCCTTGTTTCTGACCCCGCCCCTTCTGGAGGCTTAATGCTACTGGTCTTTTGATCATCCTACTGGTCTTTTATCTTTGGGATCCAGATTATTCCCTCCCTCCTTCCATCCCAAAGACATCTCTTTTCTTTCTCTTGAGAGTGACCAAAGCCATGTACTCAAAGTGAGAAAAGAGAGGAAAAACCTCAAAAACTGGTACAGGGACACTAGAGCCTAAGACGGTAACAGCAAATTCATCCTCCTGCCACTGAGCACAGCAGGGACAAGGTTGCAGTCTGTCTCTTTTGTGTTAGGCAGCAGCATGCAAAATTATTTGAGGAAGATTCTTGAAAGATAAGCTAGTGCTCAAAAACGTGCATCCTGGGCGTGTGAGAAATCAGTCCCGTCGAGCCACTGATGGCCACTGCGGGTTGGGGAGGCATCCCTTCTGTGTAGAACACTTGTGCAGTTTGCTTTGTAATCAGTCTCTTCATCTGCCCCATGAAACGTAGCCATACAATTTTCTCCTTCTGTTTTAAAACTGTGTTGTATTGTTTCTGTAATGAGGTTAAAATCCAGGTGCCACCTCAGACTGGATAGAAGGCAAAGATGGCTTCAGGAGCTGGCAGCCCCAAACATCCCGTGTCTTCCTCCTTCCATCCCGCCATCTGTCTGTTCATTCGCATTTGTTCATCCATCCATCCATGTTTTGAACATGTTTAAAGAGCATGTTGTCTGTTTAGTACAGTGCTAAGCGCTGGGGATAGAGGGAAGGACAAGAGAATGCTCCTTGCCACGGTGGGGGTAGAGCAGGGGGCGGACGGGTATTTATGTTGTAATCACAGGGCAACCTGGTCATGCTCTTCACGGCAGGGTGTGCTGGACGTGGCAGGGCACAAAGGAGGGCTCGGAGCTGCGTGAAGGGGACTGTGTGCAGGGTACAGGGACAGCCACCGGAGAAGGGGATGCCTGAGCTCAGTGGTAAAGGTTGGGTCCAGGTTTCCCCAGGAACCCAGGCTGAGGTGGGCATTCCTGCTGAATCCTAGGAAGCATGGCACATTCTGGGAATGGTCAAGTGTCCTTGTGACCTCTGTGAGGAGCAGGGACATTTAGATGTGAGAGGAGAGGCCAGGAAGGTAGATGGGGCTGATGGTAGAGAGAACTGCATGCTTGGTCTGTGGGTACAATTCCCTGAGCTTCCTGAGGAAAATGCAGATCTGGGTCCTCGGGCATCAAAACCCCAACCTACCCTGGATACGGCTCATGTGGCCCGAGGACACAAGGTTCCCGTGGAGTCTGTGCCAGTGTTCCTGAGAAACAGGGACCCCAGACACCATTGCTCCCCCTTCAAGGTGTTTCTGTATTAAAATGCATCATGAGATCCAAGTGCATTGTATTTTTAAATCATTTTTCATATCTTTCCATCACTCACATTTTCTGGGAATCTTGCTGGGATGTGGCACAAAAGGATGTCATTCTGCCAATGGTGACACTGCTGGTGGAATTTCTTGGAGGTGGAAGGAAGGCAGTTTTATGACTCAAAAGAGCTTATTATTAAGATAGATCTTAGAGCCGGAACAATGGGGTGACTATTTTTATGCGTATGCACATGTGAAATTTCTTCCAAATTAACACAGTACCATGCTGGATGGGCCCTGTGACACTGAATAATTTGAGGCTTCAAAAATACGTGTTACATTTCCATTTGATGTCAAATATATGGGTCTTTTCCACGTTGGAAAATACCCCCCCACACACACACACACATACCACCAAACTCACACATGCACACATGCATACATACACACGCTCATAACAAGATTTTAAAATACGAAGGGCAGGGGCTTCCCTGGTGGCGCAGTGGTTGAGAGTCCGCCTGCCGACACAGGGGACGCGGGTTCGTGCCCCGGTCCGGGAGGATCCCACGTGCCGCGGAGCGGCTGGGTCCGTGAGCCGTGGCCGCTGAGCTTGCGCGTCCGGAGCCTGTGCTCCGCAACGGGAGAGGCCACAACAGTGAGAGGCCCGCGTACCACAAAAAAAAAAAAAAAAATACGAAGGGCAGGAGTCCTTTTTTTCTAGCTGACCTTCATCTTTTTCCCAGTAAGCCTCTTTGTTCCACTCTGTCCCTCTGAATCCGCTAGAAAGTTTCCTTTAAACTGCCTCTGTCCACACAGCTGCTGTGACAGGGGCTGCACAGTGTACAAATCAGAGGCCTGTCCAGAGGCCTTACCCTGTATCAGGGTTCATCTACATGAGCCTCGAGTGTGAAATGAGATCCTGTTAAATTAACAAAGACAGCGCCCTCTACCTCCATCATCACTAGAGCTGGGTTTGTGGTCGGCTTGGCCTCTTTGAGGTTATTGGGTTTTTGAGCCTCTAAATAAAAGCCATTCCATGTAAGTGAGCTTGAAGCACCCGAGGGTTTGTACATCGATAGGCTCGTCATGCTGGGGGTGATATTGGTGGAAAACATCAATCTGTCCCCTCATTCAGACGTTCCTACCTTCTGCTTTGTAAGAGTGAAATACGGCACATGCTCTCAGCAGAGGTTTCCACAAATACTTTGAGTTTGGAATAGCTCTTGCTCACATGCTTCAAAACTGAGTAACAATTTCAAATCTGAGACAAAGTAATTTCAGTAGGAGGGTCAACCCCTTCTTGTCCTCTTAAGAGAAAACATCTATAGTTCATTATTCAGCCAGTAAGGGTGTGACTAAAACAGCTTTTTTTTTTTTTTTTTTTGCGGTACGCGGACCTCTCACTGCTGCGGCCCCTCCCATTGCGGAGCACAGGCTCAGCGGCCATGGCTCACGGGCCCAGCTGCTCCGTGGCATGTGGGATCTTCCCGGACCAGGGCACGAACCCGTGTCCCCTGCATCGGCAGGCAGACTCTCAACCACTGCGCCACCAGGGAAGCCCTAAAACAGCTTTTTAAAAAAATAGGCACTATTAAAAAAAAAAAGGCACTATAAATAAATTGTAAGCCACCCATATGTAAAATGCTCGATAGATGTTTAAAAATGAAATAGATCTGGGGAATCCCGTGGCCGTCCACTGGTTAGGTCTCTGTGCTTTCACTGCTGGGGCCCCGGGTTCAATTCTTGGTTGCGGAAATAAGATCCCGAAAGCCTCTTGGAGCAGCCAAAAAAAAATGAAATAGATCTGTATGGACTGATAGTAACTGCCTCATCAGAGGGGAATAGGCCTGGGAAGGCGGGGGCAGGGGTGTTTGAATTCGAAGAGAAAGGGCATATTCATATATAATTTGTATGATTTTAAAAAGAATGTAAGCAGGCACTGTATAAAAGTTAAGGAAAGAGTAATCTTAACGAGCAAAACCCCAACATAAACCTGTCTACATCCTCCTGAGCCCTTCATTACTCCGGGCTCAGCATAACTGACATTTGTACAGACCTTTAAAATTTACAAGTATCTTCATGCAGTCATTTCATTTAATTCTCCCAACAACGCTTTGAGGCAGGTTTTTTAAATCCCTATTTTACAGAGGAGCAGACTGATGCTCAGAGTAAGTGACTCGCCTGGGCTCATAAAAGTCTTTGAGAAGCAGAACAGAGATTCAGATCCAGGTCTTCCAGATGTGAGGCCTGATGTTCTTTCCACTTTGCCCCATTGGAAAGTAGTTAACTTCTTCTGATTTGACTTAATTTCCTTATCACTTATTTGTAAGGAGCCATTTGTTCAAGTTGGATTTACAGGTGGCATTGGCCAGCCAGTTTTCATGCAGGGCAGTTATCTCTGCTCATCAGCTGGTAAGGTTTGTACTGCTGTTTTCTGGATGCTTTGAATCCCTGCCCCACCAGTTTTCTTTTTTTGTTATCTGTCCTCAGAGAGCCTTTTCATAAACTGCTGGCCCAAGGCCTTGTCAAGGGACAGACGTTCTGCCTACCATCTGGACAGTATCTACAGCGAGAGGAAGTAGATCTCACAGGTAAGAATGGCCCATCTAGTCCCATCCAGGTGCTCACAGAAAACCAAGCCGGCGAACGCTGCCAGGCCCTGGCTGGGCAGGAATCCAGGCGAGTGACCCTTTAGCCTCATGGTCTCAAAGCCTCAGCTGGCTCTGGGCTGGCGCCCTCTGAGGCTGAGGCTGGCTCCCCTCAGCCCCATCCCATCCAGCTCAAGTGTCAGTTCAGTTTCCGGAAGTGTTTTCTTTTGTATATAACATGGAGTCAACTCTGGCATCACCTCCTGTCCTAGCCTGTGTTTGACATCCCATCTCAGGGACAGAGCCCCCAGACCCAAGAGACATTCTTGTAAGACTGGGGCATTCTCAGCACATCTCCCCACGTGGTCTAGAGGGGCATTTCAGAACGTCAGGGACCACCAGTCTACTTGGGCCCCCTGGTGGAATTCCTCCCCCTGACCCCCTGGACTTCCCCTTCTCCCAGCTTTCCCGAGCCTTTTCCTACCACCCTGTGTTTTCACTCATCCTCAAAGATCTCTAGGTGGCATGATGAGGGTGTATCACGTGCACCCAGCATACAAATAAATGACGTGTCAGAAAATTGGGAGGTGGCCGTGAGAAACTCTGGCAGTTAAATTTAGAATAACTCATGCTTAATGGATGAAATTAGGTAAACCCAACAACCCCTTAAAAGGTAGTCAGGCTCCCAAGCCAAACACTAGAGAGAAGGTTTAGGTGGAAGCAGGCAATGGGATTACCTAGTTAAAGCAGTAATTCCTCAGGGTTTGGAAGGGTCACCATGGTCCTTGGGAGAAAAAGAAGCTGGAGAAGCAGAAATTGGCAGTGTTTCTCCAACACTTGCCAGAGGGAAAGGAGCTAAGTCCAGGGGACACATAACTTTTAGCTGTTGGTGAAGGGCTCTCTGTGTCATGGGCAGGGCTGCTACGTATGACTGTGCAGTTTGTGCAATGTACAAAGGCAACCGCCTGAGGGGGTGAGCAGGGCCCGAGATCCAGCCACTCACCCAACTATACACCTCAGGGCCACATCTGCCAAGAGAGGGCACCTTTTTCTAGCTTCTCAACTTCTCTGCCCAGAAAGATGCCTTTTTCCTAATTTTCACAACAGTGTTATAAAGGCTTGCTGCAGCCTGGACAGGGGTGTGGGGTAGAGGGGGCAGTAGTTCCCTGATCCTCACCACAGCTTGGATAAAACATCTTCCAGGACTTCAGTCTCCCTTTGCTCTGATGTCACGAGGTCAAGCATTGTTGTGAACATCTTTTTCCTTCCCACGCAGACTTGCCCCCAGGGGGAGAATATGGACCTGGATCAGCAAGGGCAGGCATCTGTCTACTTAGTGGGTGTGCCTCTCATGAAATATGGAGTTGGCTTGTAGGTATATACGCTGGTACCTTGGGGAGTGAGTTTGGTTGCTGTTAGAGGGAGTATTTAGCTGGAAGGAACAGAAATCCACGCAAAGGCAGGTTTCGCACAGGGATGTAGGGACATCGCCCAAACCCAGCTGCAGGAAGTACGACATGTAGGAAGCCGCCGGGCCACTCCTCTCTCCTCTTTCTTGAGCCTCCAGTTCCTCTCCCTGCCCCTCTCTGTTCTTCTGCCATGTTCTCCTTCCTCCCCCAGGCTTGGATTCTGCTCTCCCTAATTTCAGTTTACAGAGTGACCTTTGGTAGCCGCAGAGCCACGTCTTGGCCCAGCTCCTTAGGACCTTCTGGTTCCAGTGCCCAACAGCATTGAGACAGAGTTTCTGTCTCTTAGTTCCAATTCCTGAGAAGGAAGCTTAGCCTTCTCAGATGTCCTTCCTGGTCCCAGCCACTGGAGCTTGGCAGCAAGGTCACCTCCTCCAAACATGGCCATGGAAGGCCTCCTCCATCAGCACCGTCTGGACCGATGGTGTGTGGGTGGAAAGGAGACAAAGAACAGGGCTGCACAATGGGACACCGCGTTTACTGTGAGCCCAGCAAGCTAACTCCACGCATGGGCCTCGATGCTGCGAGATCATGTTCTGGTGACTTCAACACGGACTGGGGACCTAGCCCCCAGGTGAAGTGACCTCTCAGGTGCTTTGCTGCTCGGAGACCCTGACTGGTCATCTGCCCGTTTCCAAAGGAGACCCTGAATCCATAAAGAGAAGAGCAATATGCGAGTCTTCCTTATCCTTTTTCACTTTCCTTTTTGCATATAAGTAATTTACTTTTTTAAAAAAAGGGAAATTGGGCTTCCCTGGTGGCGCAGTGGTTGAGGGTCCGCCTGCCGATGCGGGGGACGTGGGTTCGTGCCCTGGTCTGGGAGGATCCCACATGCTGTGGAGCGGCTGGGCCCGTGAGCCGTGGCCGCTGAGCCTGTGCATCCGGAGCCTATGCTCCGCAGCGGGAGAGGCCACAGCAGTGAGAGGCCCGCGTACCGCAAAAAAAAAAAAAAAAAGGGAACTTACTTTGTGTTGTTTTGTGATTGAGAAAAAGGAAGGTTTGTTATGGGAGGTGGGCCTACTCATTTGAAAACAAAAACATTTTTATGACGTCTAGAGGGAGAGAACAAGTCATGTTAAATGAATTAGTGGAATTCTTTAAATTAACACTTATAATTGCTCACCCAGTATTTTCTTATTGAATATACTGTCACAGAACCAATTCGGCATCACACATCCCCTACCGATGCAATTTTCTGGTGTCTAGGTTCTGTTCCTGTTCATGCAAACACGAGGGAGAAGTTAGAGGTGACTTGGGAGAAGATGAGCAAATCCAAGCACAATGGCGTGGACCCCGAGGCCGTTGTGGAGCAGTACGGCATTGACACCATCCGGCTCTACATCCTTTTCGCCGCCCCTCCTGAGAAGGATATCTTGTGGGATGTAAAAAGTAAGTCACCTTCCTCTTCCCAGCCTGCCTCCTCTGTGATCCGCCTCGGTGCCAAAGGAATTCAAGGAAGGAAATGTCTTTGCTGAGTCAATAGTAGGGTTCTAGGAATCAGCTGTGTGAGGCAAGTAGCAGTTTGCCCAACATCCTGTGCCATTCCTAGGCCAGTTTTCTCAGATGTAATGAAATGAACGTCCAACCTTTGGGGGAGCTCGCTGTGACTGCAGACTCCCAGTCCTCACCACAGCCCTGCTGACCCAGCCCCCAGGCCAGGGCCCCGGAGCCTGCCTTCAGTGAGTCTGTGGCGTTCTCATGCAGGTTCTACGAGGATCCCACTTTGAAAACGTTTCCTTGAGCCAGACTGGCGTTTGTGGTACTCCTGGGCCCACTGTGGTCCACAGAGGCCAGTCCCCTTTTGGTCTAACCTGAAAGGTTTTTTCTAGAATGGTGTCACTGCCTGTCACCAGTCCAGAAAACCCCGCATGGGGCCTGGTCCTGATGTTACCTGTGACCTCTTCAGTCACCCACAGTAGCCTTCAGAGGCCCCCGCAGGGGAGATTCGTCCCTCCAAAGTTGTTTAGACCTAAAATGGTGTGAGGTAGAATAATCTCAGGTATCTGGATATCCTAGAATAAGCTGTCCAACAGTAATCAGTAATTCAGTTTTCCTTCATGTGGTCTTATCCAAGTGTTACGGGGAAAAGAAATCAGATGCCTGGAATCACCGTTCAGTTCAACACACCATTTCTAGTGAGAAGTGTGGTCTGGAGCAGTGGTCACAGATGCCAGTCCTGGAACTAGAATCCCTGGGGACACTCAGGCCCAGGTTCTGGCTCCCCAGCCCTCCCTGTGGGACCAGCTCCAGGAATCTGTCTCTCACAAGCCTTCCAGAAGATCCTGCTGTGCATCCAGGCTTGAGAATGTCTAGTCCAGTGGCTAAAGTGTAAAAGACCTGAACTGGCCCTAATTTGGTTAGCTGTGTGACCCAGGGCCACCAGGTGAAGCTGTTCAACTTCTCCAGATCAGATGAACAGCTGATTTGATGAACACATCTGAAATATGTGATACACACGGATCTGGCGAGGACAGGGGTGGTGTTAAAACACCTCAGGCTGTGCAGCACTGCAGCTCAGAGTGCGGTCTGTGGACCACTGCCGCCTCTGCATGTTACCTGTCCACGTGAGATGGGGCACCTGCACCAGTGTAAGTCAACCCTGTCTCCAAGCACACTGTTAGTTCCGAGGACACTTTTGTCACAGCAGGATTTCTTAACCAAGGAGGCAGTGCCCTGATGCACATCCTGGCCCAAGCTTCTAAGCTCGTTGTGGGCCAGTGACAGTTGGTGGAAACCCTTTGTGTAGCCCTGCCGTCCTGTACTCCGAATATTTGGAGCTCTAAGAAATGATAGAGTCAGTCCTGGTCTGAGTTCCCAGACACTGGAAGCCAGGAAGGACCCTTCTCCGTGCCCTTGGAGAGATCCACCGGGCACAATGAAGTGTCTCTTCATTCACAGGTGCTTTGTCACTTAGGTATAACCAAACCAATCATTCTCACATGTCTCTCTTTCTCTCTCACATTCACTGACATTACACTCAGCCGACGCTCTCCCTGGGGTGCTGAGATGGCAGCAGCGTCTCTGGTCCTTGGCAACTCGATTTATCGAGGCCAGGGTTTATGGGAAGGTTCCCAGGCCTCAGCTGTTGAGTAACGAGGAGAAAGCCGAGGGAAGGAAGCTGTGGGAGTACAAGAACTCCATCATCTCTCAGGTCAGAAACCTTCCAGGGGACACTGGTTGATTCTGTAACTGAGCCCTCGTGATCTGTGTGGCTCACCCTGCCTTGGGGTGGGCACTCTGGGTCTTCCTCCTTTCTTATTATGGTGGCCCACTTGCCTTGATTAATTGATCTTACTGCTTTGGGTATTTCACCAAGGTGGAGCAACAGTGCAAACGTTATCATGAACAGAGATGCTCTCAGGAAATGGCTCCCACTAATGGTGCCTCCCATTTATCCATCCTGGATCTCAAGAAGCTGCCCACTTTCCATGTTTCCATATTTAACACATCCAGGTAGAGAACCAAATTTAATATCATACTGATGACACACTGTATATGTTATAAAAACAGAAACAGAATTTTAGAGTTGAAAGGGGCTGGAAAAGACTCTCTTCTTTAGCCTCCTCCTCATCCCATCTGTGGGCAGAGCTGAGACACAGAGAGGTTAAATGTCTTATGAAAGTCACACGACCAGTGAGGAACAGAGCAGAGTTCCCTGACACTCAGAATAGCGAGTACTTTCCCACTCAGGTACTTTGTTACACGATGTTCACGTGAGTTATTGTGGGTTAAATTTTACAGGTAAAATAATTGTTCACTTTATCTTCTTAGAGAATAGTATATTATTGTCTAAATCACTTTAAAAGATTCTTCATTGATAGCATCCCTTTAAATTGTTCATCTAGAGGTCTGCTCTAATACCATGACATTCACCTTTTTTAAGAACTTTGTGAAAAAATGTCATATATCTTTGAAAGAAGGCCCTTAGGAAATCTGAAGCCATTTTTTAATGGGTACCAGATACCCCAAATTCTCCTTAGGCTGAATTTGTTTTTTTAAGTTGTGCTGATTCAAGCTTAGAAAGTTAGCCAAGGTCACTTCGCTGGGCTCTGGCAACTGATTACGTTGAAGGAGCAGGGCTTTTCCTCTGGTTTGTATAACCTGCAGTGAGCCTGGGTCCAGCATGGTCTCATTTATTGACACTTCTTCAGCTTTATTTTCATCCTCTCTACTATAGTGCAGGGAAACAGAGCTCACGGAATTGAATTTAGTGATCAGAGTGATGCCTGAATGATCGTTTTCATACCCCATATTTTCTCTTTGGATTTGGCAAATTCTTCTCTTCTGTCAGATAATGGAATTGGGTTATTTCAACAAGTTGGAAACTCTGGACATCTTAAGGATGTGTTATTTTTCTATATCTTTGCCCATGGTCAAAATTGAAAAGCACACCAACAGGAAAAAGCTGACAAATCGTATTTGTGTTCTTGTGTTGACTCCATGTTTGAAAATGTAAAACTAACCTTATCCCATATACCAATAATCTTCACTGTGAATTGAAGTCGTGTAACCACAGAGAGGTGGCATCCTTTACCCCATCTCCTGTTTACTATCGTTTTGATGTTTGCTCATCAAATGGGTCCTGCCTCCTTTTCAGGTAATGATCAGTGTTTTCTTAGGCACCTACTATGGGAACCAACACTGTCCCAAATATGGGGGAAGAGTAACAGTCTTGAGTGGTGGAAACAACATTGACTTTGATTTTTAAAATCTTTGTGCTGAGGTTCCCTGGTGGCGCAGTGGTTGAGAGTCCGCCTGCCGGTGCAGGGGACACGGGTTCGTGCCCCGGTCCGGGAAAATCCCACATGCCACGGAGCGGCTGGGCCCGTGAGCCATGGCCGCTGAGCCTGCGCGTCTGGAGCCTGTTGCTCCGCAGCGGGAGAGGCCACAACAGTGAGAGGCCCGCGTACAGCAAAAAAAAAAAAATCTTTGTGCTGACGAAACATTAAAGTGACTATTTAAGATAGTGAATACATTTATAAATATCTTTTATTGCATGCATTTAGTTTCACATTTTTTGGATAAGTTAGTTTTTTTATGGGAAAGCTTAAAGGAAATTTGAACAAAGTGAATAATTCAACTTTTTACCAATAGGTGACTGCCCATTTCACAGAGGACTTCTCACTGAATTCTGCGATTTCTCAACTGATGGGACTCAGCAGTGCCCTCTCGGTAGGTGGCCCGTCTGTGCTCATTTGCTGGTAACCGAGGAGGGAGCGTGGCTTCCAGTCACATGGTGAGGTGGCCTGCAGCTCCTTGAGGGCAGAGACTGTGCCTTTCTGGACATTTTATCTCTGAAGTGTGGTGTATAGTAGGTGCCCCATAAAGTGAATGGGTGTGACTGAGTTAACTGATTAGCCACACCTCAGGAAGACACTGAGTGTTTGCAGGAACTGTCAAAGAATGGGGAACCCTGAGCTCCCTGAGGGGCGCAAGAGGACCCCTGTCCTGGAGGTTCCACATTGCAGAACCTTTGAGCTAGTCTCTATTTCCCACTGGTTCTGTGCACATAGGAAACATAGCTGAGTGGTTAAGAATTAGGACCGACCTGGATTCTAATCTGGTCTCCATCTCTTGGTTAACCGTGTACACAGGGACAGATGACTCTCCCACTCTAACCCTTAGCTGCTTTATCTGTCAAATGGGGTAACAATACTGCCCTCAAAGGGTAGTAAAAACCAAATGCGTTAGCATCAGACCGCGAGCGTGGTTAAATGCTCAGTCAACAGTATATCTGCTCAGGAATTCCCTGGCGGTCCAGTGGTTAGGGCTCTGAGCTTCCATTGCAGGGGGCACGGGTTCGATCCCTGGTCCAGGAAACTAAAATCCTGCAAGCCGCGCAGCACGGCCAAAAAGACAAATAGTAATATATCTGCTGTTGCTGCTCCAGCTATTTTTAATACTATGATTAAATGGGGAAAGTTCTTTGCCCAGAGCAAAAATGATGTTGAAGAGGGTTTCTTCCTGCCTGTTTGTGTCTCTGGATTTCACATACATTCATGGCCTTTCTTACCCAGGCTTATCTTGTACATCTCAGTGTTCTTACATTGCTGTTCTTTTCTGTTCCTCAGCAAGCTTCTCAGAGAGTTGTTCTCCACAGCCCTGAGTTTGAGGATGCTCTCTGTGCCTTGATGGTGATGGCTGCTCCCATGGCCCCTCACATAACCTCGGAGCTCTGGGCAGGTAGGTGGGGAGGCCTTGCTTGACCAGTTACTACTGAGCAGCATGTGCTCCAGCCTCTTGTTGAGCATTATTCAGCCGTGGGGTCCAGCGTTTGGCATCTGCACTTGGGACCTCTCTGTGGAAATGGAAAGAAGTGAGAAGGTGCTGTGCAGGAGGACTTGATGGTTATTCTGGGCCCCGTTCTCCAGACCTTGTGTTCAGAGGTCTCCTGTGACTTCTGTGGATGTTTCAAAGGAGCTTGCAGAAGCCAGGCAGCCTAGGGATGCTGTGTTTACATCATGCTTTTATCTGGGGGCCTCTGAAAAGTAGCATTCATTTCTTTTTCATAATTATTTTAGCTCTTCTCACCTGTTTATTCTTCTCAGTAGAACTCTGGCATAGTTCTGTTAAGTTCTCCCAAAATCTCCTTGAGATTTTGATTGAGATTTGGTTAAACCTAGAATTAACTTGGGAAAGTTTCACATTTATACTGCATCTAGGCTTCCATTCCAAAACATGATCTGTCTCTCCATTCATTCAAGACTTCCCTCGTGCCTGGGCAAGTTTTGTAATTTTCTTCATGTAGGTCCCACACATTTCTTAAGATTATTCTCAAGTAATCTTGCCACATTTCATTTTATTTTTGTTATTGTGACTGGAATCTTTTTTCTTTAATAATTTTTGACTGGTAATATCTGGCATATAATTTTTAATATTAATTTACTTCCTTATTTTCTAACCAGATTCCCTACCAATCTCTCCTCCTTCATTTAAGGGGTAGAATCCTCTTGGATTTTCCACGAGTCTATGATCAGCAAATAAGGTTAAGTTTTCTCCTTTCTGATAGTAATGCCCTTGTGTCTGTTTACTTTCTTTAATATACTGCTTAGAAAACCGTATGTAATGTTAAAGAATACTGGCAACAGCCAATCTTGTTTCATTTCCAGATTTAAATGGAACACTTCCCTGTTAGGTATGGTGTTGGCTGTTGGCTTAGAGTAGATATTCCCTGTCATGTTAAGGAAGCGGCCTTCTAACCTTGTTTACCAGAACTCATCTTAGGAATTGGGAGGTAGATTTTACGTAACATCCATTCTTCAATTGTTATCGTGTTGTATCCTTTGCTTTTAATTTTCCCCTTTGCCCTGTTGTCATGACCTACGTCCAATTAATTGATTGCCTAATAGCCTATTGCGGGATAAATTTACCTTAACCATGGGGTAGTAAACCTTTAACATACTGTTAAATTCTATTTGCTAGTGTTTTATTTAGAATTTTGCAATTATACGCCTAAGAGACACCAGTTTTTTCTCACTAGGCATTGTCAGGTTTGGGAATAAGGGCTTTGCTGACTTCACCAAGTGAATTGAGTTGCTTCTGTGCTTTAGAACAGACTATACAGGACAAGACGTTCACCCATTCTTTGCTGAATAGCCAGAATGCCCTAAAGGGTGGGTGGTATTAGGCCCTGCCAGGCTACTGCCATATCATATTAGATTATGTAGCCTTTCATTATCTCCTTAGGCAGGAAACATGCCTCTTTCATTTAGCATTGGTGATCACATTAAGTCTTTTAAATGGCACACTGTTAATTCTTTCCTAGTCTTCCCTTCTTTTAAAGCAAAACTTATCTAATTTATAATAAAAGTGTTTACTCTGACCCTAGAATATACAGATCTCTCCCTTTTATCATCTTTTTTTGTCTCACATTATCTGTCTGCCTCCTTCATTTCATTTCTCCCAGGAGGGACTGATGTAAATGGGGTTTCAGAAACTCCCTCCTTGCATTGCCCCTCCAGTCTCTGTGTTTTAGGGCCAGGATTTGGGGGGGTGGCAGAGAGCGTCTGCTGTCTCCAGGGTCCTGTCCCTGCCCAGCAGGTCTTACCAGACAGGTGTACACTGTGGTGTTACCCTGTTAGTCTGTCCTTCAATTGTGTGACAAGATCTCCAGCAGGACATACACTGAAGCAATATGGTAGAAACTGGCCCATTTCAAACTTTGCTCCATGTTTTTTTCCATACACAATACCAGTGGGCTTTTGTGAGCTGTGTTATAATAAGGAGTGGGTCTAGACTGAGTCTTAGTTTTGCTAGCATGTCTCATTCAGCCATTCAGTAAACATTCATTGAGAATGTATTTTGTGCCTGGCTCTGTTCTAGGCATTGGTGGGAAAGCTGGGGAGGGCATTCTGAGCAGCGGGCATTGCAGTCTGTCTGTGTTAATTCACTTGAGAAGATCTCCCCTCAAGCTTTACAAATTCATGGCAACTAATTTTTTTTTTTTTTTTAATTCAAAGAAACAATGGGAAGCCTTTGTCTCCTGGCTCTGCACATGTGTATGTGTGTGGCTCCTCTGAATGAGCATCGGGGGCTGTAGCACAGTCAAGTGAGGAATCCTACACACCAGGCATATCACCCTGGTCATTAACTCACAGACAGGTCTTTGTCAGGTGCCTTCTGGAGAGAATGGGGCCACGACCCCTTCCTGCCTTCTCCCAGCAGCGGATAAGGGCCAGTGTCACAAGGTGTTGAAAGTCCTTTGCAAACAGAAGTGCTATGTTGTGACGGTCATTATTGTCATCCCACACTGTCAGTCACTCTTGTCTCAAGCCTTTGGGACAGTTTTTGCACACATTTGGTTTATTCTAAAAAACATAGCTTTCATATAACTTCTGGTTTCATTCCTGCATCTTCGAAAGATAACCTCACAATGATTATAATGGAAATGTGGTCAGTGAGGGTGGGATGTTCAGAAATTACCATTTCTCAGAATTCTCCAGAGAAGCAGGTTTTCATAAAAGAGATCCTCCCCCAAGGGCAGCAGAATTGAGATCTGTCTTCTGGGGGGCAATTTGGGGTCCATGGGCAAAATGGCCATCATGGCTCTGGATAAAAGGAAACCTTTAGAGAAGCCCAAAGTGCTTCTCTACCGATCACTTTAAGAATCAGTGGAGACCCAAGAAACAGAACCAGTGTCTTGGCAGTGTGCACACTTCAACAGGATGAGGAAATCTTTTTTTCCTTCCTGAAACTTTGGATCTGAGAAGGTCAATAGACCACATCTGAATTTACAAACTTATCTTTTGTTTACCACCATAGAATACTGTCTTATCTATGAGGGTGTTAGGGAAATTTTGCATATTTGGAGTTACTGATGCTGTTTCCACACAAAGGACACAAGGTTTCCTTTGTTGGTGGATAGTAAAAAAGCCGAAAATCACCAAACAGGGAGCTCCTTGGTGGTACTCTGGTTAAAGGTATCATTTTATCATCATCAAAAATGACCTTTCTAAGAATATACCAGCAATACAAATAAGCTGGTTTTATCTTATATGCAGAATAAGGGCAACTGCCTCAGGTCCCCCTCTTGGGCAGTTGGTGGGGGGAACTACAGCAGCTACGCAGGTATAAAGCAGGGGAGGAGGCTGACAGCAGCTAAAATACTCTAACATGCACTCTCACCAAAGCTCCATCAGGAGGCTTGTTGTCCATCTGTAAGATCCACCCTCCCCCAAGTTGCTCTCCAGTCTACTGGCTACCACCACAACTGGGTTCAGATAATACAGACTATCCCTTGGTAAATGCTTTTGGCAGTTTTAGGCATGGGTAAGTGTGCCTCCTCAGGATGACCCTCCTCCTCCCCTCTCCACAAGGAAATCATTCTAATGCACAGTGCCCAAGTTTCATTTCCATAGTCTTTTTCTTCATCCTTAGAGGGCACATTTTTTTTGGAAAAAAATAGATCAGGGTTTGGCTGGGCATCTAGTCCAGTATTTAGCTCAAAATGATATTCCCACAGTATTCAGGTTCACATAAATTCATCTCAATCCAGTTGAGACTCAAATTCACTGTTGGTATTAGTCATCATATTACCAATCACAGTCTTTTACTGAGCCTTGCTCAGGGTTTGTTAGGAAGCACCTGTCTATGCCTTTTTCCAGAGGCTCAATTCTGCACCTTCCTTGGAAGGGTCACATCCTTGCCAAAACTCCATCGTGGGTGGTGGAACAATTTAGCTTGTGCATGCCCCCCCAAGAAATACGTAGCTAATGATAAGAATGTATGGTGTCAAACTGGAGAGGGACAAAATGGTTCTAGTGACAAAATTATCCCTATCAGAGAGAAAAACTCTTCAGTGGGATTTTTTTCACAGCCTCCCATTCAGTGCTCTGAGGAGCTGCCTCGCAAATGTCCATTATTACTCTGCTCAGTCACACCCTAGGACAGCTCTAGCCCTCATTACTCATTTGTAATAATAATAATACCTTGCATTTAATGTACTGCTTATCATATGTATGATATGTCCTATAACATTTATGATATATTTATTTACATTTAATTATAATTTAATGTATGTATTTTATAATGTACTGCTTTATCATATATATATAGTACATTAAATTCACGATAATTTGATTCCTGTCTGTGAAGTAAATAATTAACCCAGCAGCCCTGAGTTACTCAAATCTTGTACATTCTCAGAAGGGCCTACTTGTATGACTAGCCTTTGGCTGGCTCCTAGGAACTGAGGTCTTAGAATGTTCCCTATGCTACTAACTGATTAGGGCACTGTGCATGCTTGAGGTCTTGAACCCCATTATACCAGCTTGTGTGGATAGTTTGTGTAAAAAATGTGATTTATGGTGAACACCTGCTTTCCTTCTGGAGGGTCTGAAGTTTCAGTAACTGCAGTTACCACTGCAATTACCCCAATAAAAACCCTGGACTCAGGCTCAAGCAGACTCCCCTGGAAGAAAACATTTTGCATGTGTTTCTGCAGTTCATTGCTGGGGGATTTAGTATGTCCTGTGTGACTCCACTGGGAGAGGACTCTTGGAAGCTTATACCTGGTATCCTCCAGCTTCTGCCTGATGTACCTTTTTCCTTTATTGATCCTGCTTTTTATCCCTTTGCTGTAATAAACTATAGCCTGACTATAAAAAAAAAATGACCTTTCTAACAGGCAGCAGCTTGGATGGATCTCAAGGGGATTATGGTGAGTGAAAAAAAAGCCAATCTCGGGCTTCCCTGGTGGCGCAGTGGTTGAGAGTCCACCTGCCGATGCAGGGGACACGGATTCGTGCCCCGGTCCGGGAGGATCCCGTGTGCCGCAGAGCGGCTGGGCCCGTGAGCCGTGGCCGTTGGGCCTGCGCGTCCGGAGCCTGTGCTCCGCAACAGGAGAGGCCACAACAGTGAGAGGCCCGTGTACCACAAAAAAAAAAAAAAAGTCAATCTCAAAAGGCTATATATTCTATGATCCCATTTATCACATTCTTGAAAAAAACAAAATTACAGAGATGAAGAACACATTAGTGGTTGCCCAGGGTAGGGTTAGGGACTGGGCAGAAGGGATGGTGGCCATAAAAGGGGAAAGGGAGCCTTGTGGTGATGGAACAGTTCTGTCTCTTGAGTGCAGTGGTGGTTATATGAAGCCACACGCACACACGTTAGTGCTTATAAAACTGGTGAAACCTTGGGCTTCCCTGGTGGCGCAGTGGTTGAGAGTACACCTGCCGATGCAGGGGACACGGGTTCATGCTCAGGTCCGGGAAAATCCCACATGCCGCGGAGCGGCTGGGCCCATGAGCCATGGCCGCAGAGCCTGTGCGTCCGGAGCCTGTGCTCCACAACGGGAGAGGCCACAAGAGTGAGAGGCCCGTGTACCACAAAAAAAAACCAAAACCAAAAACAAACAAACAAAAACTGGTGAAATCTGAATGAGCTCTGTGGATTGTACCAATGTCCATTTCCTGGTTTTGACATTGTGCTGTAGTTATGCCAGATGTTACCACTGGGGGAGGCTGGGGGAGGGGTCACAGGACCTCCTGTACATTTCTTTGCAACCTCCTATGAATCTATAATTATTTCAATTTCTTTTTGTTTGTTTGTTTTAAATTACCTTTCTAAACCCACAAGTCCTGAGTGTTGAGATTCTGGTTCTGGAATGTCATAGACGATGAGAGAGGAAGGAAGGGAAGAAGCAATTTATTTCTTGTTGTGGAAGGTTTTAATAGACACACACACACACACACAACTGACCAGATGCAGCCATTCATCCCACTAGTGTGTGAGGCTCCCGTGTCTCCTGCATCGCTCTGCAGAGCAGTGTGAAGGAGCTCGTGGTGATGGGATGGGTCTGCCCTAAGTGCCCAAGGAGCGCTGCTCCTCGAGGGTGATCTCACAGCTATACAAGCCCCGCTTCCGAAGAAAAGTACATAGAGCCAGCTGCAGAAAATAGCTTCACCCTCCAGTGTACCTCTCTGGGCTTCTTAAAGCAAAAGCAGAACCTAGATTTTTCATTGAAAAGTACATCTATATGCATATTGTAAAACCTTCAGTTCTTACAAAGGGTGTGTCCTAAGTTCCCTCCCATCCTCACCCCTATGCTCAGTTGCTCTCCCCAGGCACCTCCACTGCCAGTTGGATAGTTGATTTGACAGAACTCCATGCATGTATGTGAAATATTTCTCTCTTACCATATGGAGTGTATAGAGTCGTTCTATATCAACACTTACAGGCCGACCCTGTTCTTTTTTTTTTTTGCGGTACGCGGGCCTTTCACTGTTGTGGCCTCTCCCATTGCGGAGCACAGGCTCCGGACGCGCAGGCTCAGCGGCCATGGCTCACGGGCCCAGCTGCTCCGCAGCATGTGGGATCTTCCCGGACCGGGGCACGAACCTGCGTCCCCTGCGTCGACAGGCGGACTCTCAACCACTGCGCCACCAGGGAAGCCCTGACCCTGTTCTTTTTTAACAGCTATATGGTGTCCTACCCAGTGAATATTCCATAGGTTATTAAACAGTCATCCACTGATGGGCATTTGAGTGATTTCTCCTCTCTTTCTGTTTTTTTGTGCTGCTTTGAGATGAGCCTCTTGTCCAAAATACAAGTTATTTAAAATGTGGTGATAAGATCTCCATTTCTATTTCTCTGGCCATTTTTACAGTTTCAACAGTGATTTATCTATCTTGGTTTTTGCCTCCGGCTTTTACCTCTTGTCATCTCCAAGTCTTCCATCAGTACTTTAATTGTGAGGGTCACAACAAGGTGACCCTTTGTCTCTCTTAAGTTTCTGAAGTAACTCTAATCTTGAAGTATAGTCTACCACCATAAACCCATTTTTCTTAGTAAAAATGGTGGTAAAATATTGTAGCTATATTGTTTTGCTGTACATATATGCTGTATTCATTAATTTCAACGAAACTGTAAATCTTGGGAATTCCCTGGCGGACCAGCAGTTAGGATTCCACGCTTTCCCTGCCAAGGGTGCAGGTTCAATCCCTGGTTGGGGAACTAAGATCACACAAGCCACGCAGTGCAGCCAAGGAACAACAACAACAGCAACAACAACTGAAAATCTACAAATAATCTGGAAGTGTGGGAACACTTCTTGTAAGGGACGCTAAGATACTTGTAAGGGACAGTAAGACACCTGCTGATGTTCGGATGGTTTTATACATGAATGTGTATGCTGTGTCAGTGTTGTTATTTCAAAATAATGTCAACAGAACCCTTTCTGTGGGTAAAGGCTAATGTGAAGTAGCATCACTTCCTGTCCACTTCCTTGGAAGTGCCAGGGCTGGACGAGGCATGATGGGGATGAGACACCACAGAGTCCCCAGGTCTTCCTCTGTGTGTATATGAGGATGGGGGTGGGCTGGAGACAGGCCTGCCATCCACGGGCACCATGACCACCCAGCACTCACTCCGGGTGCCATGGTGGCATGGCAACCTCACCAGCTCTCAGAGCGGGAGAGGAGGCTTGTTTCAGTTATTTCACGGGAAGGTCAGCAACAACAGCTCTCCAGAGGAGGGGCAGGAAGGGGGTGGGCTGAGAGCGACAGCTGGCCCTGCGTGGTGGCCTTGTGTGCCAGGGCCTTGCCACTTCCCAGCCTGTGTTCAGACTTTCTCCACATGCTTCCCAAAGGCCAGCTCTTGACCTGACCTGTGTCACGTAAAGAAACCATTGTATTTGCCATGCAAATATTAGGTATTTTTACTACCCTAAAAAGAGCAGGAAGGCAAAAACACTACGTAGAACTGGGGGTGGTAAGTTTCTTTTCCTCCCTGCTGAGCAGGATGGCCCCACTCCCATCTATATGGAATTGCTGGCAGGGGCCCAGGCCGCTATAAATAAGCATCCTGATTGCTCCAGGAAGGCTGGACTTCCTCATTTTTTTTTAAAGTGGAATTTGTAACAGCTTCTGCCCAGAACATTTGTGTCCAATGTCCTTTCATCTCCCAGGCATCCTGTACAACTGCCATGCGGAGATTTTGGAATGCTTCCCACTGCAGCTGGGTCACAGGACAAGGCATGCTGGCCCAGCCAGCTAAAATAAAGAAGTAATTATCTTCCTTCTGTGACCTCTGTCTTGCGATATGAGTCTTAATAGGATCCCTTCTGAGGAACAAGCAGGAAGCTCCTTTCTGCTTCTGCCAAAAGGCACATCTGTTAGAAATGGAGTAGGTTCATTAGAAGCATGGGAATCCCAGGACACAGGGGCCAGATGGGCCCCAGGAATACATCTTTTATGCTACTTGATTCTCAGACCCCGATGGGCCTTCCCTTCCCTCAGGTTGACTAGCAGCACAGGGTTACAATAGGAGTGACAGATAGTAAGCTACAACAAATCTGTGATGCCTGCACAAGAACCAAGACAGAGGTCAACAGAACAAAATGGACCAGTGCTCTTCAGAGTGGTCCGTAGACCTGAGGCTGGCCTAGGAACTGTCTCTAGGCCAAGATAAGGAGCTCAGTAGGTACATCACCTGTGTCACTAAGCACATATTCGTGTAAGACTGACCATTTTTTTGGTAGCAAGAATTTCTCAATGAAGGAAGCAGCGTGTTAATTCATATTCTGGCCCGTTCTTCAGCTCATCACAGACAGGCATTTTGAGTATCTTTGTAGTGAATAGTTCTGAAACCATCCCTAATATAATATATTGTAAAAGAAAAATCACAAACCAATAGGGAAGAGAAGGTTTATTCAACAGATTGGATTTGGAGAATTGACCAAGTTTTGTTTGTTTGTTTTGCGGTACTCGGGCCTCTCACTGCTGTGGCCTCTCCCGTTGCGGAGCACAGGCTCCGGACGTGCAGGCTCATGGGCCCATGGCTCACGGGCCCAGCCGCTCCGCGGCATGTGGGATCTTCCCAGACCGGGGCACGAACCCGTGTCCCCTGCATCGGCAGGCAGACTCTCAACCACTGCGCCACCAGGGAAGCCCTGACCAAGTTCTTTTTAAGAATGTTTTTTCACATTATATGCAAAATAAATTATGGATAAATGGGCAAGAAAATGAAACCTAAAAAAAAAAACAGAAGAAAAATCTTGAACTGATGTTATAGCATGGAAAACTGTTTTTAAATCTTTTCTAATTACAAAAGTAATAAGTATTCCCTGTAGAAAATCTATAAATTTTTTTTGAAATTTATGTTTATTCTTATAGTTCTAGTTATTCCATTTCACTCTGTATAATATTCTGTTGAATAAATAGCTCTATTTATCTAGTCCCCTACTAATGGTCATATGGGCTGTTTGAAGTTTTAATTATTTTTACTATTAAAAAAACAACAATGCTTCAGTGAATGCTCTGGTAGCTGTCTTCTTCCTAATACTACTAAAGGCCTAGATAGAGGCAGTACATGAGAATTCCATTGTTTCACTTCCTCACCAGCATTGGTATTGTTTCAGCGGTGGTTTTTCATCATCATCAATAAATTTGTTTTTAATAGAAAGATCACCTATACTTCTGCCTCCCAGGGTTAATGCTTGCTGCTTTTCTGATGTATTTCCTTCTAAATTTTTATCTGTTTATTTAAATATTTACTAAAACTGTGGCCATACTGTATATACTATTGTGTGTCATCCTTTTCCATGAAATTGATTATTAGTTTAAAATGTAGGAAAAAAGAGAATCCAAAACTGTGTCTACAGCATGATCCTGGTGGTAGTTTGGTTTCATTTTGTGGAGTTGGTTTGTACATACAAGTATTCATTAAATACATTACATTAGTATCTTTCAAAATAAAAAGTTAAAAAGATGCTATCCATGTAAACATGATTTTCTTCTTTGTTTTTAGACTTTTTACAAATTTTCTGCAAGGAGCATGCATTACTTTTGGCATCAAAGAACATAAAATAAAACATTGTCATTCACAGCCCAGTGTTCGGGACTGGCATTGGTGGGAATTCATTCCCTCTGTCCCAGACTTGGCCTCAGACCATCCCCTGAGCTATGGGCCCGTCCCTCAAATGCATCTGCTGGTCTCAAGACTAGTAATAAGGGGGAGGTATGTAAGGGCCACCCCACCTCCACCAGCCCTGGAAAAGCCGTTCAGAGCGTAAGGGCTGTGCATCTACCACAGCACCGCCCCCAGCGTGGGCACATGGGCCACAAGCCCGCTTGCCCAGGGCTTGCCTCTGGGAGGACCAGGAGGCAGCGGGGATACCACACAACAATTGCCCAGGGATCTGTTTTCTGCTCTGTGTATTTCCTGCCCATTCGGGGGCATCTTTTGTACTCATGAGATCAACAGAGGCTTGGAAATCAAACTTTCCCTGCTAGGAAGCCCCTGGTTGAAGTCCCAAAGCACTGACAGTTGGCCCTGAGCAGCTCTGGATGGTGAGCCTCCTCTGCTTTGGGAGCTGCAGCGTGAAGCACTCTGGGAAGAGAGACTGGAGAGGGTTTCATTCCTCCCTGCTTCCTCGGGTTTGACCCACCCTGAGCCAAGGACAGCTCTTTCCAATTTGTTAATGGGGGGAGCCCCTCCCGAGAAGAAGTTTAGCGGAGAGGTTGAAAGCCCTCAGAGTAGGTCCAGAAGGAGTGCCCGCTGTTCTCAGCATGTCGGCTCTGGTGATTATGAGTAAAAGTTCTCTCAGGCCACAAGTATTCATGGGCCAGAAAGGAAGCAAATGCAGCTCATTACTTTGGGATCCACTCTCAGGAGCACAAAGGATTCCTTCACCAGCAGGACTGCAGAGAGACCGAGTAAAAGCAGCAGCCTTGCTTTTGCAAATGCACTTGAGAACAGTGTGTCCATCCATCGTTATGGCTCTGGGTGTTGTTTGAAAAAAAAGAAAAAGCTACCTATAAGCTGGGATGATGAGCCAGGCTGAAGGAAGTAGGGGGCACCTGGTAGGCTGTGGAAAGCCATGGTGTGGCCTCCTGGGGCCTCAGACGGCTCCAAGCCAGGCTGTGTCAGGGCAAACGCTTTATTAGTGCTCCCAAGGGCCTCGTACGTGCTCAGTGACTCTCTGCCTTGGCGTTGCAGGCCTGGCGCTGGTGCCAAGGAAGCTGTGTACTCACTACGCCTGGGACACCAGTGTGCTGCTTCAAGCCTGGCCAGCTGTGGACCCACAGTTCCTCCAGCAGCCCGATGTTGTACAGATGGCGGTTCTGGTGAGTGTCTCCTGCAGCCCCCAGGGCCAAGGTGAATCGGCCACACACACACAGATGGGTTTGGAAGTTTCTCGCCAGGCCTTTCTAGCCCACTCAGCTCTCCGCCCAACCCTCCAGCCTGTCTTCCTTTGCCAGCACCTTCAGTTTTGAAGTTACCACATACCAAAAGCTTGTGAGCATAAAACTTGTGGCCAGAAAGTGGAAAGTATCAACTTGTCCTGCATTATAGGTTCTAATTGTCTTCCTTTCCAAATGTGTTTCAATCTCTCTAAGTTTCATTCAGCTGCTCTGGGCTCTTGGAGGGGGTAGAGTGATGGTGAGGAGGTGGGCAAGGAACACCTCGCGCTGCAAAATATATTTCAGAAAGGCTACATGAAATTTATTTTTTGGTAAATTGCATCATTTTAAATACATAAAAGTAGTTGATTATAGAGCAAATAACTCTCCTATAGTTTATCCTTATGTAATTTTTATGTATTTAATTTGTTTAATCTGAGACCCATTATGAGGAATATCTCTTAAATATGCTGATGTGGCTGAAGAGGGAAAGAAAACAAGGGGTGAACCTTTTAGTCTGAACCACACGTGGGCCAGCTAACTTACATCCCAAGTTTAATTTAACTCTCACCACCCTAAAAGATAGGCTTAGCTGTTCCCATTTTTTTCAGCTGAGGACACAGGCTCAGAGAAGCTCGTCACCTTGCCCACGTTTATTTGTTTATTCCTCAGTCATTGTCAAGTTACCTATGCTATCAATACATCAGGCACAGTGCTAGGCTCTGGGGACACAAACCGAAATGCAAAAAACAGGGTCCCTGCCCTCACGGAGCTTAAAGCCTGGTGCGAAAGATAGGGGAAAAGAAGAAGGAAAGAGAAAAATAAACAAAATAATTGCAAACTATGGAAAGTACCACAAAATAATCACCCAGGGGCTGAACAGGAGCCGGGCCTGCCAGGCCCCACCTGCTTCATCTGCAAACCCTGGGCCCTGCGGGCAGATCCATGTTGGGAAAGACAGTTGCCCCCAGGAGACTGGGTCCTTCACAGATGCTCTGTCTCCATACCACCTCCCCGACACTTAGTTCCTCACTGCCTCCAATTCGCCCCCCCATGGAGGGGAGGAGGGGGGCTGCCCTGCTAGGCTTCTTCTCAAAATCCTCAAAACCGAAACCAGCCTGTGGCACAGAGAGGCAATTTCTTTAACTTGAATAATGTTTCTAAGAAATAACTATCTGTGTACCCCTAAGAACTCATCCTCAGCGCAACTGAGAAATACCAGCCTGAGACTCTGGAGTTTTAATCTGTGAAAATGTCTTTCCATTTTATTTATTTATTTTTTTTGTCTTTCCATTTTAAATTACCACTGAAGAAAAGAAATTTAGTTTTGATAATTGGTAAAATAATTTCAGATTACCATTGAAATAAAAATCCAAGATTTAAAATGTGTGGAGGACTCCCTGCAAGTACACCAAACTCAAGAACCTCTGGGGTGGGGCACTGTGCCATGTGGCAGGACTTCTGTCAAGGTCTGTGTTCTGTCTCCACGTGATCTCACTTGGTGCCATGGCCAGAAATAGAAGTTGCAACACAGAACAGCGTAACTCGGTGTAATTCAGTTCAGCCGTGCCCATGTGCTCTGAGGCCAGAGGCACTACATCGTCTTCATGGAGCCCAGCACCCAGGAGGGACAGTCTGGGGAGGCACACGCACTGTCATGCACACCGAGAGTTTGTGTAGCCTCCAGGTTAAGACGTAAGAGCTTGGGGGTTGGACCATCTCAGTTTTGCAAAATACTTAATTTCTCTAAGCCTCAGTTTCCTCAGTTAGAAAACACAGGGCCTGCCTTACCTGGTTGTTGAAAGAATTAGATGGGATAATGCCAGGAGGTACTTAGCCTGCTTCTGGACACACTAATGACAAAAGCCACTAACACGCAGTGAGTACCGACTAAGAACTTTCCAGATACTAACTCATTAACCCCGCACAACAGCCCTGTGAAGCAGACCCCGCTGTTTTCCCCATTTCACAGACAAGGCAGATACGTGCCTAACCCCATCTCACAAGTGAGGAAACAGTGGCAGAACAGGGCTTAATAACTCACTCAGTAAATATTAAATGCTGCTAGCATCAGCATCGCTGCCTCTGGCAGTTGGGGGATTGGAGGAGGCATCCAAGGAAGGGGATGTGGACCTTGGCTTTGAAAGAGGAGCAGTATTTCCCTAGTGGAGAAAGGAGCAAAGGCGGGGGAAGTCCTCACTGGACCGTGAGCCATGGAGGGGGTGGAACAGAGGCAGAGGCAGGGCAGCACTGGAGAGAAGGCCAGACTCCATCCCGAGAGGTTGGGGGCTGGCAGGGAAGAGAGAGGGTCCATGGGGTCATCCCGTCTCCACCACTTGCTGGAAAGGGGCCTTGGGTAAGTGGCTTCGCCTCCTATCCCTTAGCTTTGCCCTCTGTGAATCGGGGATGGAACGGCTGTGACCTACCTCACAGGCTTGTGGTGGGGATAAACAGGTTCACTCAGGTGGATTGTGGAGCACAGTGCCTGGCACAGAGTGAGAGCTCAGACAACGTGAGCTTTTATTGTCATTAGCCATTGCAGGGCTCCTGTCCGTGAGTAGTGGTGGATGGGGCGGGTGGATAGTGCTCGTGGCCAGCGGCCCTCCAGGCAGCTGTTGGAAAAGTCCAAGAGAACAATGCAGAGGCCCGGACCAAGGCTGAGCGATGAAGTGGCGGTGGCAAAGCTGGAGGGGCGGAAGCTTGTAAGGCCACCAATTCAGAAAGGAGACCTTTCTGAAGTCAAGCAGCCACTGTTTGAGGTGATGTCTTACTTGTCTCCCACGCAGTGATCTAGGCTAATGCAGCCCATAAAAATGCCACTAAATTCTACAGAAATCTGAAGAGATGAGGTGGGTGATTAAGGGATCCTGGATAATGTGCTTGGGTTGAAACTTCAGAAGTTCTTCCTGGTAATTTTTCATAACACAGTGACTTTATTTTCCAAGTTAAAAACAGGAGCATTCGTGAAAAAAACGTAAGCGTTCTTACAGGAGCGATGGGATGGAGGAATTGAAGCACAGCAGTTCAGAAGCTATTTGGGTCATGTGTCGCTTTCCTCGGTGGCAGTATCAGTTCATATTTGATGTGAAGTTTATCCTTATGAAACTAATATTCAGTGAATACCACTACGGCTAGAACTATACTGGCCCATTTTAGGCAAGAGTTGTGTGTGATGTAGGTCCAGCTTCCAGGTGGTCAAACTTGAGCGCCCCCTTCTGGAGCCAGTCATCAGGGAGGGAGGTTGCCTACACGCCCCAGAAATTAGTCCACGTGAGATCTATGTAAATCCTCGGTGACACCCCCTGTAGCCAGATCTGAACTTGATTTGAGCTTCAGTAACACAATAATCCCTCTACCCCCGGATACAGCCTAAGCCATCTCATGCTGAGGATTTTTGACATAGTTTCCACCACAGCTGTGACGGGCAACACTCAGGAAATACAGGGTGGCGCCCTCTCCCTCTCCTTATCCAAAGCGTTCGGGCGTTAATCCTACCCATCTAAGTGCGCTTTGTTCTTCCGGGAAGCTGGGTGCTGCCTTTCTTTCTCTTTTCCCGTACTCCTTCCCCACACAGAGGCAGCAGTACCCTTGAGGGGCAGTGGGTATTGATGTCTGGCTGCCTGCCACTCTCAGGACTTTGCTCATTGTTTGTCTTGGCTTTTCACCTTCTCAGATCAACAACAAAGCCTGCGGCAAAATCCCTGTGCCCCAACAAGTTGCCCAGGACCAGGACAAAGTCCACGAACTGGTTCTCCAAAGTGAACTGGGTGTCAGGCTCTTGCAGGGGCGAAGCATCAAGAAGGCCTTCCTCTCCCCCCGAACCGCCCTCATCAACTTCCTGGTGCAGGAGTGACTAAAGGGATGCTGCGGCTACCACGAGGGCTTGAGGCACCTCCTCCAGGCCTGGGATGAAGGAAGGAGTCTGGGGCCCAGAGACAGGAAAAAAACAAATGTCTTTTTTATATATATACATAAATTTTTTTTATTTATTTATTTATTATTTATTTATTTATTTATTTATTTATGGCTGCGTTGGGCCTTCGTTGCAGTACGCGGGCTTCTCTTTGTCGTGGCTTCTCTTGTTGTGGAGCGCGGGCTTTAGGCGTGCAGGCTTCAGTAGTTGTGGCATGCGGGCTCAGTAGTTGTGGCTCACGGGCTCTAGAGTGCAAGCTCAGTAGTTGTGGCACACAGGCTTAGTTGCTCTGCAGCATGTGGGAATCTTCCTGGACCAGGGCTCAAACCCGTGTCCCCTGCATTGGCAGGCGGATTCTTAACCACTGCGCCACCAAGCCCCAAGCCCAATGTCTTGAATGTCTGCCTTTGCACTCTGACGGGCTGGCATCAACAGGGTGCCTCTGAGGTGTGGCCTGTGCAGGGGTGAAGGTGGGTGGAGGCAGAGGAGAAATATGAGTGAAGCGGGGTGGGGACCCAGTACCTTCCTCCACCATTGCAGGGTGGAGGAAGCATCTAGCCCCATAGGAAGCCACCAGAGATTCAGCTGGGTGGGAGCGAGAAGGTGAATTGAAGAGCAAGTGAGGATGAGCACGAAGCCTCTCGAGCAGCCTGGGAGCTTCTGGACCCCAGACATTGCACTGCCTTAGGCAGGTGTTAGGAACATAAGGCTAAACTGAGGAGGCACAGGGGCTGAGGAGCAGCGTGGGCAGTCACTGTTGAACAGGTTACAGAGCCTCAGCATTGTGGTGGATTGTCTCCCGCCTTCAGGCTAGATGGAGAAGCCTTTTGGGTCGTGTCCAAATATCCATATGCGGAGTGGACACTGGGGTCTTCAGAAGTTGCTCGGGGGAATTCCCTGGAGGCCCAGCGGTTAGGACTCAGCGCTTTCACTGCCGTGGGCCCGGGTTCGATCCCTGGTCAGAGAACTAAGATCTTGTGGGCTGGCGCAGCCAAAAAAAAAGAAGTTGCTCGGAATCAAAAGGCAAGCAGGGCTAGTCTGGCTGCCAGCACTCCCACCACTTCTCAGCCCTGCTGTGCAGGCTGTTTCCACCCCAGCCCAGCTGGACTTGCCTGCCGGGCCTTCTCTGATCCTGGTACTCAGGCTCTTGGACGAAGTACCACTTCCCACTGTGAGTGGTGAGCGGCGCTTCCTAACCACTCCCTCAGGGTGTAAAATTTGCTGTGAAGTGAAGCGGAACGGAGCTGGTTCCAGCCTCGGATGGAACCAATCTCGGAGCCCGCTGCAGCTCAACAGGGAGTCTGCTCATGTGCGCCGCAGATGGTGATGCCGCCATGGATGTGGCCCCCAGAGCCAGTCATTAGGAAGAGCAAGTCCACCGCAGGGGGTGGGACTGATGCCACCCAGGCATCTCCTCCTGTGCTTGAGCCACAGCAGTTGGCTGCCAGGGAGACCCTGTGTCATTGTATATTAGGGTGATCCTGGGTTTCTGTGAAGTCAGCTATCAGGTGCTCTTACCAGAATTGGCCTAAGCCACTGATTACTATTTAATAGGGGGAGGAGGAGGAGAATCTAGCCATTCTGTGACACTGAAAATCTGTATTCGTTCTCTGATGCCTTTTTCTGAAGTAGCCTCAGATGTGGTCCCCTGCACTTCAGCAGTTAACAGATGACTTTTTTTAATGGAATAAAATGTTTGTCATGTATGACTTTGGGACATATGTGTGATCCTGGAATAGCCACCATATTCCAATTCTGGAAGTTAATCAGGAACAGATTGAGGTATTCCATCGTCATCTGAAGCACTGGCTATGTGCCTGACTCCACGTGGACTGTTATAAAGTGGGATGCATGGGGAACTTACAGAACATGGTAGACCATACTGACTCAGGAACGTTAGTAACAGCAACTAAGTCACTTGGCTCAAACTTAATATTCTGCCTGATCCCCATGCCCAGAAATCCTGGTTTAATTGATCTGAAGTGCACTTGGGCATCTGGGAAATCTTAAAAGCTCCACAGGTGATTCTAATGGACAGCTAAGTTTGAAAACCACCGGATTAATTGATGCATTTGAACCATATGTCTAACTAGTCCTTTCTCTCCCTAACCTTCAGCTTAACTGGGATGAATTTGGTAACGACCAAAACACAATGAAGTAGAGCTGGGAAAGACTAGGACCAGAAGGGAACGCAGGGGCCGGAACTCTGGAGCAAATATTTAAGACGTTCCTAGAGCTGACTTGAGTGCACACAATCCAATTCCATGTACCAGCAAATGTGGATTAAATATAAGTGAACGGATGAGGATATTTGGTACGAGGAGGCGAGTGAGTGTTTTTGCTTGATTGTCTTGTTTATTCCAGAAGTAACGCAAGTGGTCTTGAGTCTGTCAACAAGATGAGTGTAGGGAGCCCTTTGCACATAATCTGGCCAGAGCAATGGGCGAGTCCAGCCTCAAGGCCACTGGACTAACCAGCACGTCTTTGGAGACCTTTTTCTCCAAGAGGATAAAACTTTTAAAAACAAGAGCTCATTGGTACTACTGAGATGGTTGGTGTAATGGAAAAATTGAACAGAAAAATCTGATCCCTGGGGTGGGAAATGATCTCAGTCCTTTATTACTGCCTTGATTAGGTCAAAAACTGGACTCAACAAGTTCACGTGCATTACTTGCATTTAATTTCCACTAAAACCCTAGAGGGAAGGAATTATTCTCTCATAAATATGAAGATACCCAGGTTCTGAGGTTCAGTAATTTGCTCAGTTTCCACAGCTAAGTAGAAGAACTGAATCCAAACCCAGGTCCTCTGGCCTCCAAATCCCCTTATGCCATCCACTGTACCTACCAGTCCCCTCACCTAATTGCCCATCTTGCTTGAAGTCAGGAATATTGAGATGTTGGCTGGAAGCTTGGTGCTTACTAGGGAAGCCTCGCGACTGAATGGAGTGGCCATTTTTCTTGTTGCCTTTGCTGCCTTGGCTTGGGGTTTACTGATTGATGGCCTGAGGCTGCTGGGGGCAGATGGCCCAGTGGTGTGAGCTAGAGGTTTGTGGCCACATAAAGAAGTCCACCAGAAATCCTTGCAAGCCACTCATGGCCCACAGGCTTCTTGGCAGGCCAATGCTCAGACAAGATGGCCTCCAAACCAAAAGCTGAGGATCCAAAGTTGGCTTTGGTTTTCATTTCCAGGTGGTTTGATTCCCGAACTGAGCCCAAGTCAGGGTTATGAGGCCACTAGTGCACACGGACATGCAGCAACATGCAACTGGGCTGATGACATTTCTGCTGGGCCACAGTCGGCCATTACTCGAGCCAAAGAGGGCATGGTTCCTGCACCAGCTGCCCTGGCCTCCACCACCAGCTGCCCTCTTGGTGTTTCTCCGCCTAGGAGGGAAGGGAAGGAGGCAGACAAGTCTACAGGGTCATTCTGTGCACCAGGAACCATGCAAGGGGTTTTGCTGGTGCTCTTAAATCCTCACATCAGTGCTACAAAGTGGGAATTATGACCCACATCCTATAAAGAAGGAAACTAAAGCCTAGAAAAGTATAGCAGATTACCTACATCATGCCACTGATAGCTGCTCAAGCCAGGATTCAGCCCCAGTTCTGCCTTTCTGTTCACAGCTCATGCTTTCTCTTCAGCCCCAACCTGCCTTCAGGGAGGGAAGAAGTGGGGTGTCTTGGGAGGAAATACAGCTCTTGTTCTTTCTCTCCCGGGAATTCTGAACTGGAGCTCTGGCATGTATGTGGCCCCGCAGACTGGAGCCCCACACTCATGATTCACCTCCCCGCAGACCCTCCTTAAAGAAGGGGGCTGGGCTTTTGTACCCTGAATCTGTCCATCACTGGCTGTGGGCCAACACCAGGTGGAGGGGGATAGTTAGTAATTTCCTGGGCATCTTGGGATGAAGGGACTCCCACTGGCTCAGGGAAGGTTTCCAGAGAGGAGCACAACTGAGCCGTCGGCAGCCAGCATGCACGGGAGCTGGGGACAGGCACCCCTGCTTGTGAGGAGGACCCGGTGGAGCACCCAAGGCGACCACCACAAGGAGAGAAGGTGAGAGTCCTGAGAAGCCTGAGAAGCAGCAAGTCTGTGGGTGAGGAAACGCTCTAGACAGACACAGAGTCACAAGAGACGCGGATGAACATAGGATGGAGTGAGGACAAGCTGAGCTGCCTTGGGCCTGCCTTGATGCCCTGGGCTGGGTGGCTCCGGGCAGTGCTGCTGCATTCAAGGCAGTGGGTGAGACCAAACTGGAAGGCGTCATTCCCCCTTTTGCAGATGACAAAACCGTGGCTCACACAGGCTGTGACTTGCTTAAGGTCCTACAGTAAGTGATGGAGTATCTTGACCCCCATTCTGTGCTCATTCCACTCAGGGGCCCCTGCCCCTACCCTGCAGGAAAAGCCTGGTGGTACCGCCAGGCAAAACTTAGCTCAGGAGGTAAATATTCTTAATTGTGGAAACCATCAGGGTAGACAAAATGAGTAGAGTCTGTACTCCGTTTCTTCCTGTGAGAAGAGCAAGCAGAAAACATCTGTTTCATGGGCTAAGTTCTGTCTGAAGCTCAGAGGGTGGGCGGCCAAAGGCTCTCATCCAAGCTGATGAGTCTGGAGATCGGAATCTGGGGTGACCAACAATGAGCAAGGAGGAACCCCCCCAAGGGTGGGTGGGCAGGCAGTGCTGGCAGGGAGGGGGCAGCCTGGAACGGCTGAGGAAGGGCCAGTCCTGTGGGGAGCAGCCTCGGATCCCAGGGTGGGGCCAACAGCCGTCCAGAACGGTTGACCTCACTCCAGATCTTCACTGCGTCTGCCCACGTGAGGGAGCGGATGCAGGGGTAACAAGGCCCTGCGGGGGTGGGGAGCCAGGCCTGCTGGAGTCACGCGCCTGGAACCCAACAGTCATGACTCACCTCCATGCGCCTCAAGCCCTGAACTTGAATTCCAGTTCTTGTCTGGCTTCTGGAAGAGCAGGCCCGTGCCAGACACCCAGTGATGCCTGAGATGCCCCGATATCAGCAGCAATAATAACATTTACCACTTACCGAGGACTAGTTACGTGCCGGGCCCTGTTGTAAGAGCCTTACCACAGAAGGGGCCCAGCTCAAGACCACATGAGAGGCTGGCAGAGCCGTGATTCCAACCCTGCTCCACCACATTGCTTCCCAAAGGCCTTGATGCAAACCAGCCCTGAACCTCCTGGGTTTTCCAAGACAGCCCTGATTTCTGGCTCTCAGAGTACCCTAGAACCTGCCAAGCCCACACTTCCTGATCTGAGGACACCTGGGTGAGCACCTCCCTGGTGCCCAGGGAGAGGTCTGGACTTTCTCTCTGAGCCTGGGACTGACGACTCCCAGGGAGCCCTCACCTTTGAGCCCCATCAGTGAGACCTAGAAGTCAGGGGGTCAACTTTGCTCTACTCCACATACTGCGAGGAAAATTCCATGGAAGGGGAGACCTGGCCTGGGCCTGTGGGCACAGTGAGAGCTGCCTGGCCTCACAGCAGCTGGGCCAGTGTCTTCCCCAGAACATCCTTTCCTCTGCCCACAGAAGAACCTCATCTGTGATTACTTAGGGGTGGTTCGCCCCAGCCCCCTCTAAAGGTGGACTCGCCTGCCACACCTGCTGCAGCTGCACCCTCATGGGCTGCCTCAGGACCAGGAGAAGAACCGGGCCTGGGCAGGGATCCCCTTCCTCAGACACTGTGAGGTGAGGGGCGAGTGTCCAGTGGGTATAGTGGACACTGTGGGGTCAACTAGGGAGGCGGGGCCACCCAAAAGGTGCTATTATTCACTGAACCTGGAATGTCATTCATCAGGGAAAAGGCAGCTCCCTTCCAATAGAAACAGGGACAGGGTGGGCCAGTGGGGCTTTGCGAGGTGGGTTCCCCAGGGGGCTCGCTGTCAGTGGGCAGGACACAAGGCAGCCACCACGTGGAAATAGGCTGAAAAGCCAGATGTCATCAAGTATCTCCATGATTAGTTGTCTGTTAACCTGTTATCAGATAACATGTTAGCTTTCTAGTAATATCTTAATTGATTTTTATTATGGCCTGAATGTTTGTAGCCCCCTAAAATTCATATGTTGAAATCGTACTTCCAAATGATACTAGCGGGTGGGGCTTTGGAGGTGTAACTAGGTGAGGTCATGAGGGTGCAGCCCTTGTGGGTGGGATTAATGGCCTCATGAGAGTCACAACAAAGCTTGCTTCCCCTCTGCGTTCTGCCACGTGAGGACACAAGAAGTCAGCAGTCCGCAACCCGGAAGAGGGTTCTCACCAGAACTCGACCAAACTGGCACCCTGATCTCAGACTTAGCCTCCAGAGCTGTGAGAAATAAATTTCTGTTGTTTATCAGCCATGCAGTCTATGGTACTTTGTTAGAGCAGCCAGAACTAAGACAACTACCAACATGTTAGGAGTCAGTTCCCCTCTTAGTGAGTGCAGTAGACCTCAGTTACAAGTTACCTCATGATTACCTGCAACCCCTTAATTGTGCACTAACACCTTAGTGGTCTGCCAGTATCTTGATTGTCTACCAATCATCTTGAGCAATAATTTTTCAAAAATTATCAGCTGTTAATGTAACTATAACAGATAAACCCCTAAGCCACAGTGGGCTCACTCACTCAGCAAACTTTATTTCTCATTCCCTAAGTCTAATCCTCTGGAGAAGGGAGCAGGGAGGGATCCTGTTCCATCCCATTCCAGCTTGAGGGAGGGACCCAGGCTGAAGGAACCTCCACCACCTTCACCTCTTGGCTCTCAAGTTACCCTGGACGTTGATATCCAGCCCTCAGATATGGGCAGAGAGAGGTGGAATTTCATAAGGTTTTCATGGGCCGGAAATGGCCATACATCACTTCTGCCCACTTTCTCTTGGCCTCAGGGAGCTGGGAAATGTGGTCCCGGCTGGGCAGCCCCTTCCCAAGAACAACTCTGCCTAAGGGAAGGGGAACCCAAATCCTCGGTGGGCAGCCACCTGCCTCCACCACCTGAACAATCTTTGCTTTTAAATTCTTGGCTGTCTGTGTAAATCTGTTACCTTCTAAATATCTCAGTTGTCTGCTGACACCTGGATATATAGGCATCTCCTGAGTGACGACTGTTTACCTTCTAAGTGTGTGACTGCTGCCAACAGTGGCTCTGAAACAACTCATTCATCGCCTGCCGGCTGATGCCGGCCCTGCGCTCTGTCCTGGGCTCCAGGCCTCACTCCAGAAATGTATGAAATCACAGATCTGCTTTGTGCCACTTTATAAATGACTGATTTTTACTCCAAAGGTCCGTTTATTGGTCTCTAGTTCTCCCCACTTTCTTCCTCCATGAGATTCACACATTGATCAATGCAGACAGTTTGGAGTGTTTTGCTGGTTTGGAAGATGTGGGGCATTTTAAAAGGTAGAGAAAGGCAGGTTTCCCACGTGCCCTGCTGGAAACCTGGGAAATTCTTCAGATTCCTGTTTCTGAAGGGTCAGAGCTGTTCATTAACGGTAGAAATGTGACACAGCCCTAAATGCTTCACCTTGTTTTGGTCCTGGAGACTTAACACCCCCACCCCGCCCCATCCCACACCACACACGACACACACACGACACACACACACACACCACACACACAGACGCCACACACACACACCACACGCACACGCCATACACACACGCCACACACACATGCCACACACACGCCACACACACAAACGCGTGTGCCACACACCACACACACACCACACGGACCACACGCCACACACACACACCACACACACTCCTCAGACCACATACACACACGTCATACACACAGCCCACACACAACACACGCATACCGCATACACACCCACACCTCAGCATGCACACACACACCCACACACACATAGAGAGATACCACACACACATAACACAATACCACACATACTGCACACACACCCCGCGCCATACATGCCAGCATACAACACATGCACAAGCCCACAGCCAGAAACCTGCTGTGGGGGAGGTAACTGGTAATTCAGTTTTGCCTGACAGAGGATGAGCTTCACACCAGGTGACTAGGAGTGTCGTGGGGAGGGCAATTTAGTCTTGAGGATTAATCCAAGCCACAGCTGCCAGTCAGGGAAGGGCCTGAGGCTGGGGCCAAGGCGGACAGTTACACAGGGAGGCCCCCATCCTCACCTGGGCTCAGGTGACACCATCACCGGAGGCATCAAACTGCAGGGAACCCTCTTGTGACAGCACCCACCTATGGTGGGAGTCGTCTGCATTGTTGATGGAAGCACAGTAATAAGTCGGGACTCTACTGTGTATTAAGCTTAACTTTGTGCAGAGATTGAGCTCGGCAAATGGCAGGTGAGATGGGGGACCCTGGAACTCGGCTTGGCTGGAGTCCCCGCTCTCCCAGGTACTGGTCCTGAGAGCTCAGCGGGCCGCTTAACCCCCCGAGCCTCTGTCTCCTCACCTGGGGAAGTGGGGATGACAGTTTTAACCTTGGCGTTGTTGCGAGGGTTCGATGAGTTCATGTATGTAGAAAGGCTGATGACTCGGCCAGTGTTCTTATGATTAAATGCTTTATCCCATTTAATCCTCACCAGATGTGCTGTGAGGAGGTTAACAAGCAGGGCCCCACTTTACGGATGGGCAGACTGAGGCTTGGAGCTGTCGGGGAACCTGCCTGAGGTCGCCAGCTGGTGAGTGTCTGGAGGTGGGTGCTGTTGGTTTCTGTTTCATGATCTGGGTGCTGATGGCAGAGTTTAAGAGGATTTGTTGACCTGTACGCTTAATGTGTATGAGTTTTCAGAATCTCTATTTCCTCAAATGTTCACTTTTTTTAAGAAGTCTATATAAGCTACAAGGATATATATTGTACAACACAGGGAATACAGCCAATATTTTATAATAACTATATATGGAATATGACCTTTAAAAATTGTGAATCACTGTATTGTGCACCTATAACTTATAGAATATTGTACATCAATTAGACTTTAAGAAAAAAAATATCTATAACACCAAGTGCTAAAAGCAAAAAAAGCCAGTCATGACCTACCCAGCAGGACCCTGGGCCAGCCTCCCACAGCTCAGAGGCTCCACCGCCCCACAGGGACGGTGCCCACCAGGATGCGCGAGGTCATGAGCTCTGGTACACAGTAAGTGCTTAGCACAGGATAGGTCCTTTCTCTTCCCCTTTTCCGCGCTTTCCTGGCCTGAGACAGGGCCCTGCGGAAGGGAGCAGAGAAGGAGAGGAGGGTTCAGAGACCTGACCTTGGTTTCCCCATTTCCCGTCCCAGAGCCCTCCCTTTCCCTGCGGCCACAAATGACTGCCAGGTGGTCACAGGTGGGGCAGGTGAGCTGAGGCACAGCCCCAGGGCCAGGGCAGGGGTCAGAGGTCTGGGCGGGGGCCTGCCTAGGGTAACGACAAACAGGAGCCTCCCAGAGGGTGGACTTGGAGGTCAGGGAGAGGTGGGGGCAGGGGGCGGAGGGGTCTTCGCTTCCCAGATCCCATCTCGTTTTTATCCAGGTGCTGATCTTTCAGTGCAAGAGCTAGGAATGTGAGTTGGAGGCCTCTCCCCACGCACTCTACCTGTGCCCCTCCTCCCCGCAGGAGGTCCAGGACAGATTCCGGGTGAGGACAGAACACCGGGTCACCCGCAGGGTTGAGCTCCCCCGCATCTGTTACTGCAGCCCCACAAGCTGCCATAAACCTCTGATCAGCCGTGCTTTGCTCTTTGCTGTGCTGAGCAAAGTGTACCTGGAAATGAATAAGACGCCGCCGTCTCCACATGATTGGTCCACTCCCTCCCACCACTGCCTCTCCACACTCCTCTGAGGTCACTCTGCTCCAGAAACACCGGCTTCTTTGCTGTTCCCCGGGCACACCGGGCACACTCCTGCCTCAACATCTCAGACTTGGAGTCCCTCTACCAAGAAAGCCCCTCCCCAAGTCGCTCCTTCTCTCACCCCCTCCTGGTCTCTGTGCTTGTAAGGTCTTCCCTGACCATCCTATACCAAATACCACCCCATCCCCAGCATCCCCTACCCCCTAGCAAATAATGACACAGTTTGCATATTTATCTTATCATTTGTCTCTCCTTCCAGAAGGTCAGCATCGTGAGGGCAGGGACTCATGCAGCCTTATTTTATTTATTTACAGCAATTTTAGTCTCTGCTGTGTCTCAGACCCAGAACACCATCAGGCACACAGTAGGTGCTCAGTAAATATTTGCATGAATGATTCTAGTCCTAAGTGGGCTCGGTGACCTTGAGCAAGTTGTTAAACCCAGCAGAGGTTTTTATTTCCTTAATTACAAATTGAGGGAATTCCCTGGCCGTCCAGTGGTTAGGGCTCCGCGCTTCCACTGCAGGAGGCACGGATTCGATCCCTGATCAGGGAACTAAGATCCCACATGCCGTACGGCGAGGCCAAAAAAAAAAAAAGTATAACAAAATTGACACAGTGATGCCAGCTGCTGGGTGAGATGGGCGTCCTGGAAGGGAAATCTGCTGAAAATAGTCTGGGGATATTTTGTAAACTAGAAACTGTTGAGCAGCCCTAAGTAACAGTCTGGGGGTTTCTCTGCCAGGGGAACAAAAGGACAGCAACTGGATGGTTTCCTGCTCTGTCTTTCAGTTAAGCCTTCAGTTCCGGCCTCTCTTGCCTGGGCTGCCACAGAGTCATTGTTAAACGTCAGTCATGGGACATTACTGGAGCACATCAGCCTCTTGCAAATATTGTTTGTGTGTGTTTTAAAGTCTTGGTTGTCAAGGGTTGGGCTGACCCTAAGGACTGGAAGCCCTCAGGGGAGAGAGCTTCAAGTAAAGGCCACAGGGAGATGGTGAGAAGGCAGTGAGTTGCTGCTGGCGGAAGCGCTGTGGGTTTATTTTTAAGGCTGGAAAGGAGAGGTGAGGGAGCAAAATGTGATGCAGTAATCGGGGCCCAGCAGTCCCTGGCCTGTTGCTGGATATTTCTCCCGAGGAAGGAATGAAATGGAACTAAGGTTTCTATTTATCATAAGGCTGGGGCCAGAGCCCACGGGAGCCAGGCAGGGGAGATGGGCGGGGGACAGCCATAGACCAAAAAGAGCCTGTTGCTATGTTGGTGGTTGTGGACACTGGCTGTGGATCACAATGACCCTCTCTGGGCCAGAGCCACAAAACCACTGGACGGTAGCATAATGCAAGACTGAAAAACAGTGACCCATGGGCCAAATCTGGCCCACCACCTGTTTTTATAAATAAAGAGTTTTATCGGAACACTGCCATGCTCGATTATTTATGAATTTTCTGAGGCTGTTTTTGCAGAGTTCAATAGTTGCAACAGAGACTCTATGGCCCACAAAGCCTAAAATATTTATTATCTGGTCCTGCACAGAAAAAGTTTGTTGAACCTCAGAATGATGGGAGGGACACTGGGCTTGGGGGGTCTGAAAACCTGTCTTAAGTTCTGGTGCGCCTGTTTCCCATCTGGTACCCTCAGGCAAAGCTTTAGCCTCTCCAAGCCTCAGTTTTTCTACCTGTGAAATTGGGTGTTAATGCTCATTCTACCTACTTGTCATGAGTGTTGAATGGATAATATATTTATTATATCTCCTTGTATTATTTTTCATGGGTATTTTAGACATTACAGTGTGCAACCCTAACCAATAATAGTCTTCCCTGAGTTAGTGTTGCAATCACCTCACAATGGACAAATCTGGCTGTTCTGACAGAACTATTCCCTCCTGTCCTTTTGTCAAATTATTGTCAAACTATGAGCTATTGTCAAAATTATTTATACATATGTTATAAATCCCACACAAATTGCTTATTGTTTTTGCTTTAAAAAGATAGTCTTTTATATTTACCCAAATACTTACCATTTCTTATATTATTGATTCTTCCTGCAGATCTGGCCTTCAGTCTGAGATAATTTCCTGTTGGCTTAAAGAATTTTCTTTGGTATTTCTTTTTCTTTTTTTAATAAATTTATTTATTTATTTATTCATTTATTTATTTTTGGCTGTGTTGGGTCTTCATTGCTGTGTGCAGGCTTTCTCTAGTGGCAAGCTGGGGCTACTCTTCATTGCGGTGCATGGGCTTCTCGTTGCGGTGGCTTCTCTTGTTGTGGAGCACGGGCTCTAGGCGCGCAGGCTTCAGTAGTTGTGGCACGTGGGCTCAGTAGTTGTGGCTCGCAGGCTCTAGAGCGCAGGCTCAGTAGTTGTGGCGCACAGGCTTAGTTGCTCCACAGCATGTGGGATCTTCCAGGACCAGGGATTGAACCCATGTCCCCTGCATTGGCAGGCGGATTCTTAACCATTGCGCCACCAGGGAAGTCCTTCCTTTCTTTTTTAAAAAATAGATTCACATGCAGTTGTAAGAAGTAATGCATACCCTGAGAAAACCATAATTCAAAAAGAGACATGCACCACAATGTTCACTGCAGCGTTATCTACAATAGCCAGAACATGGAACCAACCTAAATGCCCATCAACAGATGAATGGATAAAGAAGATGTGGCAAAAAAAAAGAAGATGTGGCACATATATACAATGGAATATTACTCAGCCATAAAAAGAAACAAAATTGAGTTATTTGTAGTGAGGTGGATGGACCTAGAGTCTGTCATACAGAGTGAAGTAAGTCAGAAAGAGAAAAACAAATACTGTATGCTAACACATAGAGAATGGACTTGATGACATGGGGTGGGAGGGCAAAGCTGGGGCGAAGTGAGAGTAGCATCGACATACACACTACCGAATGTAAAATATTTGGCTGGTGGGAAGCAGAAGCATAGCACAGGGTGATCGGCTCGGTGCTTTGCAATGATTGAGAGGAGTGGGATAGGGAGGATGGGAGGGAGGCTCAAGAGGAAGGGGATATGGGGACATGTGTATGCATATGGCTGAGTCCCTTTGTTGTGCAACAGAAACTACCACAGTACTGTGAAGCAGTTATACTCCAATAAAGAACTATTTTTCAAAAAAACAGATAACTAATAAGGACCTACTGTATAGCACAGGGAACTCTACTCAATGGTCTGTAATGACCTATATGGGAAAAGAATCTAAAAGAGTGGATATATGTATCTGTATAACTGATTCACTTTGCTATACAGCAGAAACTAACATAACATTGTAAATGAACTATACTCCAATAAAAATTAAAAAGGGAAAAAAAAAGTAATACAAACAGATCCTGTACCGTTTCCCCCAACGATAACATCTTGCAGAACTGTAGTACGATATCACAACCATGATAATGAAATTAATAGAATATACCGATCTTATTCAGATTTCCTCAGTCTTTCTTGTACTGATCTGATGTATGTGTGTGCATGCGTCTAGTCCAGTGCAATTTGATCACAACCGTAGGTCCATGTGTCCCCCACCATAGTCAAGATACAGAACAGTTCCATCAGTATAAGAATTCCTCATGTTGCCCTTTTATAACCACCCCACCTCCCTACCACATCCCCACTCCTTCCTTAACCCCTGACAATAGCTAATCTGTTCTCCATCTCTATAATTTTGTCATTTCAAGAATGTTACATAAATGGAATCATATGGTATGTAACCTCTGGGATTGGCTTTTTTTTACTGAGCACAATTCCCTTGAAATTCATCTAAGTTTTCGCATTTATCAGTAGTTTGTTCCTTTTTATTACTGAGATGCATTCCATGGTATGCACATACTATCTGAAGGACGTCTGAGTTTTTTCCAGTTTTTGGCTATTACCAATAAAGCAGCTATGAACATTCATGTATAGGCTTTTGTGTGAACATGAGGTTTTATTTCTCTGGGATAAATGCCGAAGAATGCAATTCCTGGGTTATGTGGTAATTGTTTATTTACTGGCATGTTTTTGAGTTCACTGATTCTTTCTTATCCTGCGTCTAGTCTACTGTTAAACTTATATATATAAGGAATTCTTCATTTCAGATACTATATATTTTAATTGAAATTTTTCCATTTGGTTTTGGTTTTTTTTTTGTGTGTACGCGGGCCTCTCACTGCTGTGGCCTCTCCCATTGCGGAGCACAGGCTCCAGACGCACAGGCTCAGCGGCCATGGCTCACGGGCCCAGCCGCTCCGCGGCATGTGGGATCTTCCCGGACCGGGGCACGAACCCGTGTCCCCTGCAATGGCAGGCGGACTCTCAACCACTGCGCCACCAGGGAAGCCCCATTTGGTTTTTTTTAAATAAGTTTTCATTTTTCTGTTGAATTAGTCCATTTTTCCCCTATATTTGTCTATCTGTTTACATAAATTCTTTAATGCATTTAAAGTTATTTTAAATACCTAGTCTGCTGATTCCAACAGCTGAGTTATCTGTGGGTCTGTTTCTATTATTTGTTTATTTTTTCACCATGAAAGATCACGTTTTCCTGCTTCTTCATGTGTCATAATTTTTTTTTTTTAGTGTATGCCAGACATAGGTATAAAAGCACACTAGAGGGCTTCCCTGGTGGCGCAGTGGTTGAGAGTCCGCCTGCCGATGCAGGGGACGCGGGTTCGTGCCCCGGTCCGGGAAGATCCCACATGCCGCGGAGCGGCTGGGCCCGTGAGCCATGGCCGCTGAGCCTGCGCGTCCGGAGCCTGTGCTCTGCAACGGGAGAGGCCACAACAGTGAGAGGCCCGTGTACCGCAAAAAGAAAAGACACACTAGAGAATGAGGTGGATAATATTCTCCCCAGAAAGAACTTGCCCTGTCTTCTGTCAAGAAGCTAGAGAGAGGGGCTGATCTCCTCACGTGCTCAGGAGTTGAACTCTCCAGGGGCTAATAGCTTTGGTAGTTTCCGTTCACTTAGTTTCAAGTCTTGAATGGGTGTCAGGCCCTTCCATCTAGCAGAGATGGTCTCTGAACAGGTGGCTAAGGAGATCTGGCAATTCTGAATGTCATCCGCAGGAAGTCTGCTGGATTTCTAAAGGACATTCTTCTTTACCAGGCTAATCACTGTTCATCTACAAGGCTTCCCTTCAGGAAACCCTCCCAGAACTTCTAGGCTACGTCAGAGTTCTTCCCCCACCACCGCCACACGCACCTTCCACCATGCCTTTGCCCCATTGCTTTGGAATGACCTGGGTTTCTACTCTCTCCTGCCCTCTCTCAATCCTGTCACCATGTAGGCTCCTTAAGAACAAGGATTGTGTCTCATCCCTCTCTGTTTCCCATCAGTAGATAGTGGTTGTGAATTGGGTCAAAAGCTAACACTTACTAAATATTTTTGAATGAACAAGCAAGCTTCTGGAGGAGCGTATTAGCAGAGGGGTGTAGGGTCAACGTGGCATTTAGAACAGGGTTTTGCACTGGGTCTGCAGTCAAGCCCAGAGCAGAGAGGACCTTGATCCATCCACCTAGCCCTTCTGAAGGACACGGCTTTATCAGGCAGTTAAGAAAAGGAGACAACAAAGTAATCAAAGGCAGGGAAATCAACACTGACCTTGCTGGGCAGGTTTTGGAGATGGCTGTTACAGGAGGAGAAGCATATTTGGAGCATTTTATGCATACCTACATGTAACTAAGGAATTCCCTTGATGAAGGAAGAAGATTTAGGCACTGTCTTCCCATCGTGGAGGACTGGATAAGAGTAGGGGTGAGCAGCAGGTGACCCAGAGACATCCTTCCTCACTGACCGATGGCACGTCGGCACCTACCCAGTTTCACCTTGTAAACTTGTTTCCAAGAACGTTTCCATCGGTACACATGCCAGAGTCACGTGATGAAAATGAGGGTGGATGGGTACTCCCCATTCTGCAAGAAAAAGATGGACCCGAGGTCTGAATGATGGGTTCCAAAGAGTGGTTATGAGTCCCCTGCCACAGGACACAGAAGCAGATGCAGCAAGATGATGTCAAAGTGAGATGGTAATATACTAGCTTCTACTGAGGGGAGATGCTGAGGACTAGTGGGAGATCTCTGGCTCCTGAAGGGGAGTGGAGTCAGTCAGGTGAAAACAAGAAGGTGGGGTGGTCCCAGCAGAGGGGACAGCCTGTGCAAATGCTAGGTGGTAGGAAAGTACTCAGCATCTTTGAGGAACTGAAAGGCCAGGGTGACCAGGACATAATGAATGAGGGCAGGGGACCATGCAGACATGGGTGGGAGCCCGTTTAACTATGTTAAGGATTCTGGATTTATTTGAAGTTGATGCTGTTTGCAGTTCGAGAATGCTGACTACAATGGATATTGGTTGAAAAAATGAGTGAGTGGGTGAATGAATACATATTATCAAGTAAAGAGATGAGAGGCACACAGACATAAAAATGGAGACCCAAATGGGACAGTGAAACTTTCAATTGAGGCCAGAGATGCTGAGAACTTCTTTCCTGTGTGGCACTTCCCCCCAGGGCCCTGGCCTGCTCCTGCCAAGTCACAGAAGAGGGAAAGAGGCCCTGCTGAGCTGGGGCCACCACCATCTGTGACCCTCCACGGGAGACCAGCTTCTCAGCCCTTGCACTTTCCTCCCAGGTTCCCGCTGTCTATACAGGGAAGAGACACCCACACACGCACGAGCAGCAGGGCCTCTGAGATCCAGGGCAGCCCTGAGAGAGAGATGAGACCCATAGAATGTTCTCTAAACACTGCCCCTGAGTAAGGCATCCGCACCTGCAGAGCCACCACCCAGCCTCAGAGGGCTGACTTGACAGTTAGGATGCTTTACTGTAAAGGGCAGGAGGGCAGCCCCTCCAACCTCCGCTTTCCTTCCTTTTCCCCTCAATTTGGAATCCAGGTGTAGGCCTGTTTTTCCATATAGATTTGGTGTGAGGTTTGTACACACTTGAGGGAGGGATGTAAGGGTGCCCTTTCAGCCAAGGTGACCCACTGCTGCCCAGGAGGTGACAACACTTCATCATGGCCTTTCATCCAGCGGCCTCCCCATCCCCATTTTAAAATTCATTCATGTGCATGACCACCTGGGGTGAAGGTTTAACTGGGAGTGTTTCTCACTGATTTTGAATAAACCCAGAGCCCCAGTAAGCCCTAGGAGGCTGCCTCCCTCTCCCAGCTGCGCCCCTCTCCCCATTGAGCTCAGCCACACCCTCTTTCAGTTCCTGGAGGGTGAGCACTGCCCCACCACCCGCTCAGTCCAGATGCCCAGCCACCCTTCCCCTGGTTCTTCCCCTCGGCCTGCAACACACTCCTGGTTGAAACGTCACCTCCTCACAGAGTCCTCCCTAACTATCCCACTCCTCACCAATGCTTTGTCCCTCCTGCCCGATTGCACTCATAAGAACATGTTCTTTGCCTTCCCCAGCACTTTTTACAACTTGTAATTCTCCATCCATTGCGTGACTGTCCCATGTGCATCTGCCTCCTGTTAGCTGGAGGCTCCATGGGGCCACGAGCACATCTACTTCATTCCCACGGCTTACCCGGCACTTAGCACAGGGCCAGGCACTGAGTAGGTGCAAGTAAATAATTGTTGAATGAATGAAATGAACTGTTATTACAGTGCATTTTCCAATCTGCCTCACTGCGAGATTCCGCAGTATCAGTTCCTGGGGCTGCTGTAACAAAGTACCACAAACTCAGCGCTTTAAACAGCAAACATTTATTCTCTCACAGCTCTGGAGACCAGAAGTCCAAAATCAGGGTGTTGGCAGGGCCGTGCCCTCTCTGAAGGCTCTAAGGGAGAATCTTCTTTGCCTTTTCCTAGTTTCTGGTGGCTGCCAGCAATCTTTTTTTTTTTTTAATTTGAAATTTTTTAAAATTTTAGTGAACATTCCATATTGTTAATTTTTCTGTAATTTGCCTGTTCATATAATTTGGACATTTACATTGGGGTATTCTTTTTTTGTTTAATTTATTTATTTTTCTCTGTGTTGGGTCTTCATTGCTGCGTGCGGGCTTTCTCTAGTTGCAGAGAGCAGGGGCTACTCGTCGTTGCGGTGCACGGGCTTCTCGTTGCGATGGCTTTTCTTGTTGTGGAACACAGGCTCTAGGCACGTGGGCTTCAGTAGTTGTGGCACGTGGGCTCAGTAGTTGTGGCTCGTGGGCTCTAGAGTGCAGGCTCAGTAGTTGTGGCTCGCGGGCTCTAGAGCACGGGCTCAGTAGTTGTGGTGCACAGGCTTAGTTGCTCCACGGCATATGGTATCTTCCCGGACCAGGGCTCGACCTCGTGTTCCGTGGTTTCAGGACTTAATGAAGCTCAGGTTCTTGATGTCTCATCGCAGAAAGAATTCAGTGAGAGACAAAGTGATAGGTAAGAAGTGGATTTATTTAGAGAGAAACACTCCACAGACAGAGTGTGGGCCATCTCAGAAGGCGAGAAAGGCCTGCCAGCAATCTTGACATTCCTCGCTTGCCCCTGCATTGTCCCAACCTCTGCCTCTGTCTCCACATGGCATCTCCTCCTGACTCTCTGTGTCTCTCCTCTTCTTATAGCGATACCAGTCATGTTGGATTTAGAGCCCACCCTACTCCAGTTTGACATCATCTTGACTAATGACATCTGCAACTCCCCTATTTCCAAATAATGTCACATTCTGAGGTTCCAGGAAGGACATGAATTCTTGGGGATGGGGTGGACACTGTTCAACCCAGTACAGGTCTTCTGCTGCTCTTTTCCATCTGATTTCTCTACCTCCTGCCTATGTTCCACTCACTGCCAGCCCCACACCTCCCCTTGGTAAATGATAAAATGACCCTGTTACTTCACCATCCCTCCCTGCTCCCTCCTCCTCTCCCATCTCTCTTCTCTAATCTCCCAGCACCCAGAATCCCTGGTTAAAGTCACATTCCCTGACAAACAAGAGGATGGACTGCTGACTGCGTCCCATTGCGCTTTATGTTTCTCAGTGTGAAGTCACATGTCCCCTCATACTTGAACATGGGAATCACCAGCTCACTGAGGTGCCCATCATGGGGACACTCAGTGACTTGGGCGGACGTGAATTAAGACAGGCTGGAGCTCGGTGTCAGCGCTCTGCAGCAGGCACCACAAAGGCATGGGGACGCCACCTGCACCTCTCATGAGGGAATCTGTCTCTTCAGAAGGGGACAGAGGGAACTTCCCTGGTGGCACAGTGGTTAAGAATCCACCTGCCAATGCAGGGAACATGGGTTCGAGCCCTGGCCTGGGAAGATCCCACATGCCGCAGAGCAACTAAGTCCATGCGCCACAACTACTGAGCCCGTGTGCCACAACTACTGAAGCCCACACGCCTAAAGGCCATGCTCTGCAACAAGAGAAGCCACCGACCGCAATGAGAAGCCCGCGCACTGCGACGAAGAGAGCCCCCACTCGCTAGAACTAGAGAAAGCTGTCACGCAGCAACAAAGACCCACTGCAGCCAAAAATAAATAAAATAAGTAAAATTTTAAAAAATAAAATAAAATGTATAAGGAACTCAAATTTAAAAAAAAAAAAGGAGAAGAAGGGGACAGAGGGATGACCCCAATTAGAGACAGACTATGGCATAAGACTGACCTTGCCCTCCAGGCAATGAACACTGGGAGCTGTTTGCTACACTCCCATCAATTTCTGGAAGCTCCAGGTGTGCTAACTTGGATCCTCTGAGATGCAAATACCAAGATGAGATTCCAAGCCTGCGTAGGGGATGGGGAGGGAGATGCGGGAGGCTGGGAGAAGGAGATGCTGGTTGATCCCTGGGAAGGAGAGAAGGAAGGGAGAAGAAAGGTCTTCCCCAGGACAAAGTTGCCTGTTGGAGGAGCCCTGCATCTCCCAGGCACAGGCCTGTCTTAGCATCTGTTCCCGCCAAGCTCAGCCAGGGGCTGGGAGCAGCGCATGGGACATGTAGCCTCAGCACACCTGGGTTCAGAGCCTGGCATCAGGCAATCGTGCTCCCCACAGCTGGAGATTGGAGGGCCTACCAGGGGGTCCCAAGGGCCAGCAGTTCTCTCCCAGCCCTGCCATAAACTCAGGCCCTACCAGGGGAAGAAGCCTGGGGTCTGGGGGATCCCAGGTAGGTCAGCTCTCAAGTGGGTGGGGGCTGCAGGAGGGGGGCCCAGGCGCCCTGAAGGTCACCCATGACAGCCAGCCTGCAGCAGGAGTTTCCATGAGGCATTTTCACATCAATGAGGGCAGGATGCCCTCGAAGGAAATGAAACTGTGAAATCATTTTCAACACAAAAGGCCCATTTATTTTGACAAGAAAAGAAAATAGTCACTCCAACCAGCCCTCAGATGTGGTGGGCGCCCTGTGGACACCCGCTGCATCTTAGTCTTATGGTCACAGTGCTCGGAGGGCATGGAGCACATCTTTTCCATCTTTTGGGGTTGTTTTTTTACAGGTTTAGAGGATTGTGAGCATTTTTACTTCTCAGTATTTTGCATTTTGAGTTCCCCAGTAGACTGGTTGTGCTAAATTGACCAAGCGTAAGGCATAGCTTTGGCCTCAGGGGTACATTTTTAGCTCCTCAACCGCTGAGGCTCAAAGAAGAGGAGGAGGGTGGGTACGAAGACGTCAGCAGATGTGAAATCAGGCAGACAGAAATAAACAGGGCGATCCTCCTTCCTGTCTGTAGGGCTCATGTTCGCCATGTGGCAGGGCACTTCTCCCATGTAGCAGATGGGGAGTGGCTTAACACCCAGGTCCTCAGTTCACAGTTCCTCTAGCAGCTCCAAGGGCGTTCCTCAGGCTGCCCGCAGGCTGCCCTCACAGCTCACACCCCAACCACGTTGGTTGATGAAAATGTCACAGGCACTTTTCTCTTTTTCATGTTGCTCTACAAACATAGCACAAAGGTCCCCAAGTCCTCTGGCGTGGAGTCACCCACTTCCATATCACCCAAGTGAAGTAGATCCAGCCCCTGTTCCCATGACACCAGGGAAGCCATGGCCCTCCCCACGGAAACTGTCCCCCACAGTGACCTCCATGGTGCAAACCCATAACAGGGATTGACCCTCCTCTTAATGTCACACACTCTTTCTTCTCCTGGTACCTCCCCGGCTGCTCTGCCTCAGGCTCGTTTTCTGGCTCTTCCCTCTCTTTGAGCTCTTCAGGACTTGGTCCTGGGCCCTCTGTTCTTCTCTAGCTACACCCCCTGCCCAGGTGAGCTCACTCAGCCTCACGGCTTCGAACACCAATGACTCCAAATCTAATGTCCAGCCAGACCTCTTTTCTGGCTGCTCAGCTGTCTTCTTTGCCTCTCCTCTTGATTTCTCCCTCCAACCCTGTTTCCCTCCAAGTCTGCTCCCTTTCAGTAAATGACCCGTCACCCGTCGCCCAACCATCCAGTTGCGCAAATGGGAAACTTAGGAATTATCCTTGATTCTCCCCATTTTCTTGCCTCCCACATATCCATCCACAATCTCCAGGTATCTCGAGTCCGTCCACTGTTTTCTGGCTCCAGGGCCATCTCCCTGATCTCAGTGCCATCCCCTCAACAGCCCTACAACAGCCTCGCCTTCTCACCTGTCTCCCAGTGCCTACCCTTGGCACCAACCCCACTCCCAAGTCTATTCTTTTTTTTTTTTTTTTTTGCGGTACGCGGGCCTCTCACTGTTGTGACCTCTCCCGTTGCGGAGCACAGGCTCTGGACGCGCAGGTTCAGCGGCCATGGCTCACGGGCCCAGCCGCTCCGCGGCATGTGGGATCCTCCCCGGACCGGGGCACGAACCCACATCCCCTGCATCGGCAGGCGGATTCTCAACCACTGCGCCACCAGGGAAGCCCCCAAGTCTATTCTTAACATGGCAGCTGTGCTGATCTTTTCAGAGCTTAGCTCAAATCATATACTTGCCTTAACAATCCCCAGGGCCAAACCCAGCGGCGGGCCATTGAGAGCCCCCTCCCTGTCCCAGCCCTGCTGGCCTCAATGCCCCCTCTCCCGCAGTGCTCCCTTCGTTCCAGCCACACTGGCCTTGCTGCCCCAGAACTGGGAGTTGCTTTTCCTCTGCGAGAATGCTCCCCCAGTATCTGGCTTTTCCAGATCTCCCCTTAAATATTCTCCCTAACAGGCTCCCTGAAAATGCCTGTGCCTTTATTGTACAGAGAACTTTCATCTCCCCCTTTACTTAAGCTCTTCCTTTTGGACTCTGAGCCGCATGTGTTTTGGGGGGAGGGGGGTGGCAGGCTAATAACCAAAAGGCTAACTGATGATTTTCATCTGCTCCAGGGCCTCACTGTTAGTACCACAAAGAATTGGCTGAACAAATAAATGACACCTGTTCTCTTGCAGCGCCACAGATCTCCTACCACACTTGTAGATGGAGCCCAGGGTCAAGGGCATGTGCTTTTCTCCCCAAAGACTATCTCCATGAGCTGAAGAGGGACCATGAAAAATCCTATTCTCCTTCTTCTAGGGCAAACTGTAGGGGTCATGGCATTTCCCCTCCTTGCTTGTGGTGACTACTTAGTGTACGGAGCTCTTGTTAATACAGGGCAACTCCACCCCCTGCCCCACCTCCTCCCTTGGCAGCAGTGACTGAGAGGGGGAATCACCTGACTTAACCCGGCCGGTCAGAGTTCCTTCCCAGGAATTTGGGTTTGAGACAGAAAAAGCAGAGTCAATCTCCCAGTGATTGCCTGGACTCCAGCAGGCAGGACCTGAGCGTTGGGGGTGGTCACTATGCAGCCAGAGAAGCCAATGGCGTGGCCGTGGTGAGCAGAGAGGAGAGGGCTGAGGCAGCACCCTGACTGAGCACCATCTTTCACACACCCAGCATCACCCGCATTCCGGGCCTTATACACCATGACATATCCTGCTGTCAGCTTCCTTTATTCTTAAGGTAGGTTGAGATGCGCCCTTGTCACTTGCAAGCAAAAGAATCATAAATAATTCAGAGGGGAAGTATTTGAAGATTCAGCCTATGTATGGTTAAATAATGGGGCTCTTTATGAAAAAGTCCCCCGTAGTCTGGCTTCTCTAGAAGCAGACAGATCCCAGTGTGACCCTGGACTTATTACTTAACCTCTCTGAGACTCAGTAAGCTCATCAGTAAAATGAGGATAATAATGTGCACCAGTGGAGAAGATAAAAGGGATGAAAAAGTTATGGCAACCAGGATTTCCTTATCATCTGCCCAAGGCTCTCTATTCCCAGGCATTGGTGTATTTGGCAACAGTAACAAAAGCCTTAAAGATGAGGCACACACCTTCTGACTCAGCATTGCTTGTATAGGAATTTATCCCAAGGGAATAGTCATATTATGCTAAGATTTATGAACATCAATGTTTACCATAGCCGAGAATTGGAAACCACTCAATGGTAGGGAACCGGTTTCACAAGTCATGGTATATCACTGCCATAAATAATGTTTTAGATTGTGGGTCTTAACCTTTTTGGACCCCTTAGAGGATGTGAGGAAAACTACCAGCTCTGTCCTTGGGAAAATGCTCATAAATACACTGTCACGAAATTTAGCACATCATTTCAGAAAACTGGTGGACTCCCAGAAGCTCCATTTAATGAATTATGATTTGAAAGAATCCTTTAATGATACGTGTTAGTGTACCCAGTGGCATAAACTGAGTAGAAGAAATTCAGACCACCAAGCAGTCCGTACAAAATGATCACAATTTTGTAAGACAAAAATAATTTACGTACACACACATACTCATATTCATACACATACATATGGTCAGCTCTCCCTTTAAGAGAGAACCTGCCAAGAGGAGGTAGTTAGCTGAGAGCCTCCAGCTGCAACATTGGAGCCAAGGCAACGCTGTCTCCTGGCAGCCACAACCAATGACTAAGTGTGGTGGAGTACTCCGGCTTGGTCATTCCTGCCTAGCACGAGACTCTTCTAGGCAATCTTTGTGCTGGAGCTTTACATGGCGTTGGCCAAAACTCTCCCAGAGCTCACTGCAGTCTGAGGCTCTTCCTGCCCAATCCTCCTTCCTTCTCCCTTTGCCCTCACAGGTGTTAGACCTGCATCACAGTCTGTGGGCTCTCCCACCCACTTCTGGTCCCTCACCCCTTTTAATTTCACAGGTGATATTTGAATTAATCACTTGCACTTTAACTCTGTCTTGGCTTTTGCTGCCCAGGGGGCCGGCTTTGATATTCGTCTATGTACTTGCCATGCTTTCCCAAATTTTGTCAATTGAATTATTTTTGGCATCAGAAAACATGTTTTCTTTTACATGAAACACAAATACATATAAAGATGATATCTTTATATGCACATACGCTCTGCAGATTTGAAGCCCCGATCACGAAATACATTTGCTTAACAAAACTTGCGTTTCGGGGCCTCCCTGGTGGCGCAGTGGTTAAGAGTCCACCTGCCAGTGCAGGGGACACGGGTTCGAGCCCTGTTCCGGGAAGATCCCACATGCCACGGAGCAACTAAGCCCGTGCACCACTACTACTGAGCCTGCGCTCTAGGGTCCATGAGCCACAACTACTGAAGCCTGCGCACCTAGAGCCCGTGCTCCGCGACAAGAGAAGCCTCCGCAATGAGAAGCCCACGCACCACAATGACGAGTAGCCCCTGCTCACCACAACTAGAGAAAGCCTGCACATGGCAACGAAGACTCAAGGCAGCCATAAATAAAATAAATAAAATTTTTTAAAAATTGCATTTCATTAACCTACATCAGTTGATCTCCTGTCTCACAAAGAAGACAGGATGCTTAGCAGCAGCAACAGAACTTTTGGAGCGTTCAGAGCAGAGGGCCAGCCCTGGGTGGGCTGGGTGTACCCTCTCTGTCCCCACTGGAGCCCCGTGCTATGCCCCAAATCCTTCGTCATTCTGTTCCAGCATTCTGGATCCTCTCTGCGGGAACAGGGCTGGATAACAGAGACACACACTCTTTTTTAGCTCCTTTTTTCCCAGATCCCAAGCAGATGGGGCCTCTTAAGGGTCAAGAAAGGTCCTGGCTGCTTTGATTCGTTGAGACTCCCAGTATATTTGAAAACAAATAGCATCAAAATAGAGTTCAAAGTTTGTGGCATATTTTAAATATTTACATTTAACTAAATAGTATGTTTAGCATGCTCAAACTCACACAAAACTTCCACACTCATAGCATGATTACAGGATTTTTTTTTTAACTGGAGTATAGTTGAGTTACAATGTTGTGTTTGTTTCAGGTGTACAGCAGCCTGACTCAGACATTATACATACATCTATTCTTTTTCAGATTCTTTTCCCATATAGGTTATTACAGAGTGTTGAGTAGATTTCCCTGTGCTATACAGTAGGTCCTTGTCTCCTAATTTAGCCCTCCCCCCCAGGATTTTTTTTTTGTTTTAATGAGTTCCTTGTACCCAATATGGGCAATGTGGCTGGTAAAGGGATAGAAGCATGAAGATGTGTGATAAATGTCTTCTTGGTTCAATCTTGGTGCTTCTCTGTTTGCCTTCACTTCAAGACAGAGATGAAAGTGTGAGCCTGGGGCGCTGTGTGAAGGGCTGACAGCCCCCTTTGGCGGCCCTTTGGTAGACAGACCACCTTCTGCTTCTGTTCGGCCTGATTTTTTTCAGGTGGACCAGAGACTCAATGGTTTAATTTTTAGCTATCCTTCTTTTTTCTATCTTTAAACTTTATTGGCCTTTCCTCCCCACAAATACTAACTGTAACCTATTTACCGTAAAGCGTGAAAAGACATGGAGGCTTTACTAAATGAAGGAGCCAATCTGGAAAGGCTACATACTATATGATTCCAGCTATATGACATTCTGGAAGATACAAAACTATGGAGGCAGAAAAAGATCAGTGGTTTTCAGGGGTTAGGGAAGAGGGAGAGATGCGTTGGCAGAGGAGTTTTAGAGCAGTGAAACTACTCTGTATGATACTATAATGGTGGATGCGCATCATTTTGCATTTGTCCAAGCCCATAGAATGTACAACACCAAGACTGAGCCTTCATGTAAACTGTGGACTTTGGGCGATAATGATGTGTTAACATAAGTTCATTGACTGTAACTCATACACCACTCTGGTGCAGGATGTTGATGGTGGAGGAGGCTGTGTGTGTAGGGTCAGGAGGCATATAGGAAATCTCTGTATTTTCCACTCAATATTTCTATGAAATTAAAAACTGTACTTCTGAGTACACAGAAGTGTACTTTCCACTCAACTTAAAACTGCTCTAAAAATTAAGTTTATTTAATATTTTAAAAAGGACGTGTGGTTATTATCTTCAGGCTGCACCCAGTGGAGGTCAATTCCTAGGTGGGGAATTCGTGGATTCACAGACTTAGGTGCAGACTGACATCATTCAGAAATCACTCGAGGTGGAGAGCAGACATCCAGGGATCAAATCCCAACTCATCTACTTACCAGCTGTGCGTCCTTGGGCAATTTACCTAACCTCTGTTAGCCTCTGTTTCTCCATCTGTAAAATGGAAGTATAATGGAATTTATTTCAGACAGCTGTTGTGAGGATTAAATGAGATAATTTATGGCAGACTCTTAGCTGGTGCTCCATAAATATCAGCTATTACTAGCATTGTTATTATTCAAGATAATATTCATTCAACAGTAACTAATGAGCAGTATGCAAGGTACCAAGGTGAACAAGGCAGAGCTGGTTCCTACTGTCACAGAGCTTACAGGCTAATCCAATCCTCCCTCTAGAGACACAGGGTGTTGGGAACAGAAGACACAGTTCCCATTCAGGCTTTGCAGGCAAGCACCCACTGATATACACACCCTGGAAGCAGCTTCAGTAGCCAAGTGATTTCTTAGGTGATTTTGTTATGAGAGGTGATGTGGCACAGAGCCGGGCTGCCTGGGTTCCGATCCCAGATGCCTCCTAGCTGTGGAATTTCAGGCAAGTTCCTTACCTCCTCTGTGCCTCAATTTCCTCACCTGTATAAAGGAGGGGATAATGGAACCTATCTCATGAGCTGTTGGGAGGATTCAACCCTGTAACATATGTAGAATACAGAGAATGGTGCTGGGCAAAGCGTAGGTGCTATGACGCTTTTAATAATCGTTGTTCTTGTTATGACTCATCAACGGTTCTAACCCTGACCCCAGTGAGATGGTAACCAGCAGAAAACAAGGCAGAGCTCCTTGTTGTCGATGAAGAAATCCAGGCAACATGGTGGAGTTCTCAAGAATATACCCGCTTCGTGGGTGTTTATCCCACGGCTATGCTTGCACAGGTGTGGTATGGTTTATAAGTCAGTCATGGCCACAGAATACGTAATAGCAAAAGCCTGGAAGCAGCCTAGATTTCTGTGAATAGGAGACTGGTTAAGAAATCCATGACTCACCCAAAGACAGAAATATTAGCCCTCTGAAAGAATGAGGCAGCTGCATGTGAAATGATATGAAAAGATTTCCAAGAGTATTGTTAAATGCAAAAAGCAAGGGGCAGTGCACTTTTACTTTCTGTGTTAAGAAAAAGAAATGTGCGTGCCTGTGTACTTTGGTAATATGCCGGTGGTTGTCTCTGGAGGGGCACTGGGGCTCAGGGGCAGGAGGGACTCCTTTTTCCACTGGGTGCTCATTTGCACCTTTTGAATTTTAAGCCATATACATGTATTACTTTAAAAAAAAAAAGTAAGCAGAAAATTGGTGCTGATTCAAAACTCAATCCAGTTCATTGTTCTGTTAAACATATTCCGCTGATCTCCGAGCAGATGGCCCGGGAGGGGTTGGGCCAGGGCCAGGAGGCAGCCTCCCTCCCCGTGGGTGTGTGGGGAGCCACGTGGGGCCCTGTAGCTGGCACATGCCTGCAGCTGGTCTTCCCGTGTGGCGGGAGGCCCAGGGTGTGGGACTGAGACTGGGGAAGGGTGGGCTCCAGTAGCCTGGCAGGGGCTGCACACACAGAGCAAGGTCACGGTCCTAAATCTGGGTCTGGCCTGGGCAGCTTTCCAGGGGAGACAATCATGAGACAAAGCCTCGTTAGAAGCACCAGGAAAGGGCCTTCATCGCAGCTGCTTCTCTCCATTCATGGGACAATTCCACAGTGAAACTTGGGACCAGAAAAGCCTAAGGCTCAGGAAACAGATTTGGAAGGACCAGGGCTTCCTGGCCTGCTTGAGACATTGGTGGGATGGAAAGAGCCCAAAGGAACCTGGGTTCTTATTTCTTCATCCATTTGCCTGGCTGAAATACAAAGATTCTTTTCAGAGCTCTCCCTGAAGTAGCCCTCCAGCTTTAGGACACACACAGCATTGTGTGTAGGGACATTCCCTGTAGCCAAGCAAAAGTGACAGAGAGGCCCTTTCAGTTAACTGCAAAATAAGCAGGGCTCTGTCCAAAGACAGGAGCCCTTTGCCTCCTGGGCCCCGTGGTAATTCATAGGCTGTCTAAGCACCGTTTACTGCCTACAGCCTATTGGATGAGTGTTTTTCAAATGCCGTTCAGTCAATAATTCTTTATACATACTTATATAAAAAACATATGTATGCATGCAAACAGATATTCTTAAGTCCAATATCCTTTATACCTTCAAACACACACACCTACAATTCTATGTAGTCATACCCTTGACTAGCAAGATATATGATATGTGATGCAGATCAAGTATTTGGTACAAGGTAATCAAACAAGATCTGCAGAAGGTTTGCAGTGACATACAGTTACAAGAGTAATAATACAGCCTCCTTTTTTTGCTTCTCTGAATCTGGGTCACCATTAAGTCCAATTAAGTCTTTCCACCTATAAATGGTAACATTTGTACTCCCTTTTTTGATGTGTCTCATGCATTCACTTACCAAGCATTTGGGGAACACTGCCAGGCACTGTTCTAGGTTCCTGGGATATAGTGATGAACATAATGTGCAAAGACCTGTGGCCTTGTGAAGTTGGCATCCTGATGAGGAGACAGCCGTTCACTGTGGTGGCAGGTAGGGATGGGGATGGATAGAGGGGCATCCGGACTTCCCAGGGGAGTGAGTGTTGAGTGGAGACCTGAGGACTGTAAGTGAAGGAGTCACGGGGATATCTGGGGAGCAGGTTCTAGGCAGACAGACCGCAACTCTCTTCCCCACTCTAGTTACATTGCACTCACTTGGCAAAAGCCAGCCCTGGTTAGACCCAACTCTCCACCTACTCCACACCCACATCCGTGCAGCTGAACCTCCTCTGGAGAGACACGTGCCCCATGCTGGCTGGCCTCGTAGCAATTCAGGCCCAGGATCTGGGGTGGGGAGCACAGAGGAAGCTTCATGCTTCCATTACAAAGGCTTCTCCAGCCCATTCACTGTCTCATCCCCTGGACGGCCAGCTCCCAGCAACAACTCCCTGGCCTCGCTCTCAGCTAGCTCTCTTTACCTCCTATCCCGCTGAGGGAGTTAATCAGAAGAGCCACCTGCCACTCCGAGATGCGAACACCTTACATGCTTACCGATCAGATCATTGCCCAAATCCTTGCTCTTTATTACCATGGGAGAAATGTGCAGGGGAGCCCAGTCCCCCTTTGCTCCTCAGGCGTGCCACTCCCCAAATCCTCCTCTCTCTCTCCTATATTAGCAATTCTCCTTTCCCTGGCCACTACCTCATTCACATCTGCATAGAAACAGGCAGTACCATTTCCCGTATTAAAAAAAAAATTTTTTTTTTAAAACTCTCTCTTAGTGGCACTTTTCCCTCCATTCCACTTACCCAACAAAACTCTTGGGAAGAGTTGTTCAGATGGCTGCCTGTCTCTAACCTCTCTCCTTCCTTGTAGTCTTCTCCAAGTCTTTGCTCAGGGGTCACTTTCTCAGGGAGACCTTCCCTGACCATTGTATTGAAAATGGCACCCCCTCCATATGTCCTCTTCCCAGCTTCATTTTTCTCCCTAGCTCTCATCACTTGCTAATACCCTCTATAAGGGATGTATCCATTTTGTTGATTATCTACTCCACCCCCCTACTGGGATGTAAGTCCAAATAGGACAGTGATGTCTGCTAATTTGTTCATCTGTCTGCCACATCCCCAGCACCTGGAAAAGGGCCCAGGGCATCAGAGGTGCCCAGCAATGTTTGTTTGGTGAATGAATGAATGCATGGTAAGGGCTGGGCGAGGAGCAGCAGGGAAATCACTGCAGCCGGAGCAGACTAAGCAGGGGGAATAGGGGAAATTAGGCGGGAGGGGTGGTAAGAGACCCGATCACATAGGGTCCAAGGGGAGGGTCTTACTCTAAGTGTGGTTTGGGACGCTGCTGGAGGGTTTGGAGCTGCGAAGGGACATGATCTGATTGATGTCACTGAGACTCTGGGCCGGCCAAGGTGAAAATTCCACATTTCCACAGTATGCTCGTGGGCAGGCAATTTTTACATCCTCGTGCTCATGAAAATAGACTTCAAGGAAAACAGACTTAAAGGAAAGTTCTGTGTTGCTGATGGCTTTTGTTATATAGAAATGGCTTTACAGGTAAAATAGAATGTAGGACATTTCTCACTCAGCAAAATGCAACACAACAAAACAAAACATTACTGGTAAGCACTTACACAGAACCATCCATGCTCACCTACTTACTGATAAAAATATTTAGCTCTTCAGTATGTTGCTGTGTAAACAGCTGGTGTGCAAGTATTAACACATTTTTTGAGATATTAACCAACAGACATTTCTGAGCCTATGGTACAGGCAAAACGGGCCTGTATTAAATAACCACAGCTGGGATTCTAAATGCTGGGCCCAGAATTTGAAAATGTCTCTGCCCCTTAAGCATTCAACAGCAGCAGTAAAACACCCAGCAGTCTCCTGGCGACATCCAGCATTTCTAAGTACCCTTTCAGGCGGTATGCTATGTGGTCCAATGCTCATGAGATGCCATCTTTATGAGCTGTTTAGTAAAGGTATAAGGTATTTGCTAAGAGGGGACAAGATAGTCTGGCCAGGAAATATGTGGATTGTGGGTTTAGGTCTATGTGTTTAGTTGGTGGAATTGGTGCAGCTGCTTCTAGAATTGCAGTGGGAGTGGGGAGTGAAGTCCACAACTCTGAGCGTTCCAGGCAAGTCAAAATGGGGGTACGGGGGCTTAGAAGGGGACCAAGGACGGTGGGCCCTGGCAGCTGCCAAGCTAGGATGAAAAGAGAAGACTGATTCTAAAGAGGTGCTGGCTGGTGTTTATGGCTCTTGTACCAGGGTCCCAGTTATTATAACTGAGCACACAGGAAGCTGGCTCTGGGCTTGCTAGACTTTGCGGGGGGGTGGCTGCATGTTCCCAGTGCTTCGTTAGCTCCTTCCCCAATACTGAGGGTCAGGCAAAGCGGGCCACAGCCTTCCACTTTGATAGATGTCCTCACCCCTCTGGGCATCAAGGGTCATTGCCACAGTGCTTCTAGGAAGCTCAGGACTTGGGACTCTAGACCAGTGGTGCTCAAGTGTGGTCCCAGCAGCAACAGCATCACCTGGGAACTTGTTAGAGATGCAGATTCTTAGGCTCCACCCCAGAGCTGCTGAATCAGAAACTCTGGGGGTAGGTCCCAGCAACCAGCGTTGAATAAGCTCCCTAAGGAATTCTGATGCGCGTTGCAGTTTGGGAACCACTGATATAGACCAGTTCCAGGCGATGCTGCTGCTGCTGGTTCTGGGACCATACTTTGAAAACCAGTGTTCTAGAAATTTCACAAGCAAATCACTCAGGTAGGTTATGAGTAAATCCAGTTATTAAATAACAAGTATTACTGAATACCTAAGGGCTGTTTAACAGTGGTTGCCTCTGTACAAGGGGATTGTGGGCAACTCTTAAAAGTTGATGTATCTCTGTATTGTTCAAAGTTGTTATTATAAACATGTATTACTTTTGCAGATAAAAAAAGATATTTTAAAAATATAAATACCTCATTCTAGTATAGTTCTTTAGAGTAGTGCTTCTCAAACTTTACTGTGCAAACCATTTAGGAATCTTGTTAAAAATGCAGATTCTGGTTCCATAGGATGGGGGCGGGGGAGGCAGGGCTGTGAGATTTTGCATTTTCAGCAAGCTCCCTGGTGATTCCAGTCTACTGGCCCACGGGCCACCCTTTGGATTTACAGAGTACAAAGCACTGTCATGTGTATTACATTTTTTGTTCCTTGTTACAACCCTGGCAAACAGATTCACTAATTCACTTATTCAACCATTAGGTTCTACAACATACATATACTGGACATACAGATACGGTCTAATGGGGTGGAAAACCAACCAACCACCAAAAAACCGATATGTAAACAAATATAAATAGTGATCAGAACTGATCAGGAAATAAAGAGGGTACCGAAAAAGAAGGGCTCTAGGAGGAGGTGATTTTGGCAGTGACGGTAAGGATGAGCCATGGAGAAGTTCAAGGGCCAGCTCTCGGTAGACACCAGGAAGCTCCTGCAGCTAGCAGGCAGGGAAGGAAGACCCCCAAATCCGGACGGGGGAGGGGGTGGAAGCAGGGCCCGCCAGGACAGGAAGGCCGTGGTATTGGGCCGATTTCAATCCAAATGCGGGGTAAGCACTGAGGGTTTAAGCAGGGAAGTGACTGGTCTGGTATTTGCCTTGGGATCACGCTGGCTGCTGTTCAGGAAATGAAACCTCTCCAGGGTCTCCTCGGAGGTGGTGCAGGGAGTGCTGGGCCATGCGAGGGCGCCCAGGAGTCAGGCCCGGCGCCCTCAGAGTCGCGTGGATCAATTCGGGGGTGTCAGGAGTCCCCTCGTGAATAACGAGCCACCACGGCACGTGTTTTTATTGCCGCACAGAGGACTTCAAATAAGCGCGCTCCGGGCAACAACATGACTTTTAACCCTTTCAGAGGACTTGGGCTCGCATCCGCGCTTTGCTGGTCACGATGGCATCTTGGACACTTCCCCCTCGGTGCCTCAGTCTCTCTACCTGTCTAGGAGGACTTGGGTCAGCCCACGGGTGACACCCTGGGTCGCCAATCCTGCATCCCCGTGTAGGGGGGAGGGTACGGCTGGGGCAGAGGCGGCACAAGGGGCTGGCTTCCCACCCGGGAAACTGAGGCATGGTGGGGAGAGGAGCGCGCGCCCTCCAGACTCCCGCAAACTCCAGGCGGCCCGTCTCGTCTCCACGCAAGCTGTCCAGGCCGCCTCCACGGAGTGGCCCCCGCCCAGCCCTGCCCGAAGACCGGAGCTGGGCCGGGCTTCTCAGGGGGCGGCAGTGGCGGCGGGGAACTCGGCGCCATCACCGGGCTCGAGCGCTGGAAGAGACGCGCGGGACACACCTCCAGCTTCCCCAGACCGGTCGGGCGCGGGCCTGCCCAGGGGCGCCAGCCTCTGCGCGCGCCGACCCCGCCCCTCGCCGGCGCCCCCGCCCCTCGGCCTCCTCCTCCGCCTCCGCCTCTTCGCAGGCGCCCGCGACGTGCCCGGCCGGCGACCGAGCTGCAGGGACGGCGTCCGGCGCGCTCACTTCCGCGTCCCGCCGCCCTCCGGTCCGCGCGCGCCCAGCCACCGCCGCCATCGGACAATAGGCCGCCCGCCCGGCTGCCGTGAACTTCCTGCCGGGGCCCGGCCGGCCCGTGTGCCCCGGACCCTGATCCATCTCCGCGCCGGCCAGGATCACAGCTCCGCGCCACCAGGGGAAGCAGCGGAGGACCGAGCGCCCGGGACGTTCCAGCGCCTCCCGCCGCCGCGCCTTTGCTCCGGCCCGGCGGGTAGGCGGCCTCTGCGCTCTTCGCTCTGGGCGACTTAACCCTGTCCAGCGGCTGCTGCCTTGTTGTGGGTTTCCGAGTTTGGTTGCTTAAGGAGGATGTGATTTTTTCCCCCTCCTTATTTCTTTTTCCTTTTATGATTTGAAACAGAGAAAAGAACTCACAGCCAGCTCGTACAGCGAAGTGCCACCAGCTACCCCCACGTGGACACCTCCGAGAGGAAAGGGAATTGGAAGCAAACTTGGTCCAAGTGACTTTGAGGCCTTACCCTCGGCTGGACTCTAAGGCCTGGGGTCATGACTCTCATGCTGGGCAGGTGGAAGGCTTTACCTGTCCTGGGCTGGACGTGAGTCCCTGCCCTTCGCCAGCACCTCCACCGGCCCACCTCCACACACTCAATACCCAGCATCTAGGCTAGGCCCGGACACTTGTCAGCAACATGGATAAGTATGACGACCTGGGCCTGGAGGCCAGTAAATTCATTGAGGACCTGAACATGTATGAGGCCTCCAAGGATGGACTCTTCCGAGTGGACAAGGGTGCAAGCAACAACCCGGAGTTTGAGGAAACACGCAGGGTGTTTGCCACCAAGATGGCCAAAATCCACCTGCACCAGCCGCACCAGCTCCTGCAGGAGGAGACCCTGCCCAGGGGCAGCCGAGGTCCCGTGAACGGTGGGGGCCGCCTGGGCCCACAGGCCCACCGGGAAGCTGATGGGGGCAGCAAGGTGACGGGGGATGGTGCTGCGAAGCCTCCTCTCGCTGCCTCGACAGTGGCCCCTGGGACAGCCACAACCATTGCAGCTGGGCAGCCCTTGTCCCCACCCCAGGAACAGAGGGCCAAGCTGTGTGTCCGTGGCGCAAGGCAAGGCAGCCAGGACTGTGGATCCAAGGAGAGCGTGGCGAGTTCTGAGATGTCTGCTTTCCATCGGCCGGGCCCCTGTGAGGATCCTTCCTGCCTCACCCACGGAGACTATTATGACAACCTCTTTTTGGCAAGCCCCAACTGGGGCGATGAACCAGCAGTGTCCCCCAGCATCAGACTGGGTGTAGGAAGTGGGTGGTCTGGCATGCCAGGGAGTGGCCCGCCACTGTCCACACCCTCCAGGGTCCATCACCTATACCAGCAGCAGCTTTCCCCGAGCTCCAGCAGGTCATTGCGGAGCAGCCAGGATGGTGGTGTTGGTGGCCACAGCAGTGAGAAGCCAGCTGCTCTTTGGACCACCGCCTCCTCCCAGCGAGTGAGCCCTGGCCTCCCTTCCCCAGGCCCAGAGAACGGGGCCCTACCGAGACCTGCTCAGGCCAGGACCCCTTCTTTCTCAGCGCCCCTGGCCCTGAACCGCTCCAGTCAGGGACCTCTTCCAAGAACAAACTCGGGGGTAGGGAGTGAGGTTTCAGGCATGATGCCCAAACCCACTGTGGACCCTCAACCCTGGTTCCAGGATGGCCCCAAATCTTACCTTTCTAGCTCTGCCCCTTCATCCTCGCCAGCCAGCATGGACAATATGCAGCTGGGTGCAGTCCCTGGGCCGGGTCCCAAGCCTGGCTGTACAGACCCTGGCGTTGGTCCCAAGCTCAGCCTTGTCCATCCAGTGATGTCTACCTTGCCTGAGTTATCTTGTAAAGAAAGTCCCTCTGGCTGGTCCTCTGATGGCAGCCTGGGGCCTGTGCTCCCAGAGAGCCCCGGTTCCCCCAGGGTGAGGCTGCCTTGCCAGACCCTCATCCCGGGCCCTGAGCTTGGACCCACGGCTGCCGAATTGAAGTTAGAAGCCCTCACCCAACGTCTGGAGCGTGAGATGGATGCTCACCCGAAGGCCGATTACTTTGGTGAGTGAGGGACTCGTGTGATTGCCCATAGTGGGTGATGGGGCCCCTGCATTTGGGCATTTGGGGGAAGTGCCCCCCACCAGGGATGCTGTAGCTCTCCTTGAGTGGCCTGCCTTTGTGTGTGTGTGTGTGTGTGTGTTCCTCTTTCAGCTGCTTCTTCTGAAACTTGAAAAGAAACTTGAAAGTATCCCTAGGCAGAAAGCGGATCTTGCAGCTGGGTGTTACCCATGTGCGAAGGGCAGGATTACTCATGACTGCTCCCCCAAAAGGGAAATGCTGTGATTTTGGATTTCAAAGGTTTTGGGGGTGACTTAGAGCCTCTCTCAGTGACTGGCTCAGGCAGGACTTGAATGGGCTTCTCAGGTCCAGGTACCCCGTGAGTGTTCCATCTGTAGCTGGCTGGGCCAGGTGGCTCTGACTGTTTGAGGACCAGTGGTCGGGCAGGGGCTCTCGGTGGCTCCCTATGTGTGCGCGTGTCTGCCTGCAGGTTCTGTGTTCAATTGAGGGAGGTGAAACACTGACACGGAAGGCTTTGTTCTAGAGCAGTAGTTCACAAAGTGTAGTTTGGATCCTTAGCCTGGGAACTAGTTAGAAATGCAGATTCTTAGGCTGCACCCCAGACCTACGGCATCAGAAACTGTGGGGTGGGACCCAGCAATCAGCATTTTCACGAGCCAGCCCAGGATCCTGACGTTCTGAGAAATTTGAGACCTGTGCATTAGGTACCTTCTAACTCAGGAACAGCACCCCTCCCCGCCCCGCCCCCGCTTCCAGCTGGCCGCCAGGTTACACCCACAGTCGTGGCTCCCAAGAGGATAGAAGATGCTTCTTGCTGATTTCACTCCAACTTGCAAGTTTTGTTTTCTTCTCTTTTAAAGCCACAAACTCTTGGAGACTGCTAGCTTCAGCTTTTTTCTCCTCACAGGGCTTGGAGGCAGCAGAAAAGCAGTGATATGCTTCTGTTGAGTAATGATGTAGCCGTCTCATAGGAGAGCTAACTAGAAAGACAGCCTACTTTTAGAAGAGTCTGAGGGTTGCTTTTATTTTATTTTTTCATTTTTGAACTCTGCACAACTGAGGTCACGATTTCCCCACACGAGGCCTGTGAACCGTGGGAAGCTGAGTGCCGCTGGGGTGGCAGCTCTGTCAGGCAGGGTCCGGGAAGGCCCTGGACAGGGAGGGTGACCGGCTTGCTCCTTTCCGTCTACCTCATTCTGCGTCAGTGAGTGATTCTGTCCCAAGGTGCTTGGAGGGGTGGGGTCCGAGGCCCTCAAGCTAGCACTGTGTTCTTGCTTCTCATGAGAGCCTCGCGGGAACAGCTCTCACACCACCCTGGGCAGTCAGAGGTTGGGGTGACTGTTTACTGGCTTATGTTTTAGGGTACCCTCTTACTGTGAACTGTTTACTGGTTTATGTTTTAGAGCACGTAGCACCCTCTTACTGTGAACCATCTCTTCTCCTTTGCAAATCCCCCACTTTGGGAATAATACTTGGCTGGAAAAACTGTGGGTTTTTGAGTTCAAACTGTTGTTGAATTGTTTTCTTCCAGTTTTATTGAGATATAATTGACGCAGCATTGTATTAGTTTAAGGTGTGCAGCATATGGTTTGATTTACATGCATCATGAAGTGATCATCACAATAAGGTGAGTGGACATCCATCATCTCATGTAGGTACAAATTAAAGACATAGGAAAAAATACCTTTTCCTTGTGATGAGAACTCACGAGTTACTCTCTTAACTTTCATATACAACACACAGCAGAGTTAATTACATTTATCATGTTATACATTACACCCCTAGTACTTACATACCTTATAACTGGAAGTTTATACCTCGCTCCACCCCCCCCCTCCACCTCTGGGAGCCACAAATCTTACCTCTTTTTCTATGAGTTTGTTTTTGAAGTATAATTGACCTCCAACACTATGTTAGTTCCTATTACACAACACAGTGATTCGGTATTTCTATACATTTCGAACTGATCGCCGCGATAAGCCTAGTTACGATATGTCACCTTACAAAGATACTATGTAGTTATTGACTATATTCCCCACACTGTACATTTCATACCCATGACTCATTTGTTTTGCAACTGGAAGTGTGTACCTCTTTCCCTCACCTATTTCTTTCCTTCCCTACCCCTGTCCCCTCAGGCAACCACCTGTTTGTATCTATAACTCTGTTTATGTTTTGTTGTGTTTGTTCATTTGTGTTGTTTTTTTGATTCCACATACACATGAAATACAGTATTTATCTTGAATTTTGAATTCAAGCTCATTAAACAACAAAACAGCAGTTTTATTTTTTCAGGGAGGCAAGTTTATACACTGCCTCAGAGCAGAGATACTGGCTAACACTAGCCATTCATTCAGCCCATGTTTATTGAGTGCCTACTTTGGGCCATGGGGTACATAATGAATGGGACGGACAGAAACCCCTGCTTCCCCAGACCAGACAGTGCAGTAGAGGGAGACAGGAGATGAACAAGATAAATAAGCAAGTATGAGGGAGAGAAATAGGAAGAGGAGAGGATGGAGCCTCCGGGCAGGGAGTGGCAGGGAGGTTTCTGGTTTTAAATCAGGTGATGAGGGAAGATCCCATCGAGAAGGTGGCATTGGAGCTAGGCTTGAAGGAGGCAAGGGGGTGAACCCTGAGTCTGAGTCTGCCCAGGGAAAGGGCTTTCCCAGCAGGGCAGACAGCAAGAGCAGAGGCCCCAGGACCTGGGCTGTGCCAGGCAATGTGCTAGACACTGTTTAATTTACTCATGTAATCTTAGGAAGCCCATTTCACCAACCTGGAAACTGAAGCTCAGAGAGGTTAGATTATTGATCCCAGGTCTCACAGGGGGGACTGGGTGTAGCTGGGGTCTGAGCCCCACAGTTGGGGCTCCCTGCCCATTTTTCTAACCAGCATTGCCCAGCTGCCTCCCAAGCACAGATGTGAAAGTCTGCTTTATTTATCTATTTATTTTTATGGTTGTTTTTTCCTTAATTGAGGTCAACTTCCTATAACATAAAATTAATCATTTTAATTAATTTGGAATTAATTTAAAAAGTAATGAGTGGCATTTAGCGCGTTCGCCGTGTTGTGCAAACACCACCCCTATCTAGTTGCAAAACATTTTTATCACCCCCAGAGGAAACCCACCCCCATAAATCAGTTGCTCCCTAATCCCCCAACTCTCCCAGCCCCTGGCAACCACCAGTGTACATTCTCTCTCTCTGGCTTTACTTATTCTGGATATTTGATATAGAGGGAATCATATTGAAGTTATTTTTTGACGAAGCATTACATTCACGTGTAGAAAATGTAAAAGACGCAAAAGCACATAGCGTGGAAAATGAGTCTCTTTCTCACCCCGGTTTCTAGCCGAGCATCCTGGTGTGATGAGTGTATATGTGTGTGTATCTCCCTGTGGGCCTGCTGTCCACCTGCTCTTTGCCTTTCCCTCTGAACAGTGCGCCTTGGCAGCTGTCCTGCATCAGCACGCGTTGAGTTGGCTCAGTGTCACCCTCGGTGGATGTGCCCCGGGTCACGTAAGCAGCCTCGTGGTGGACTTCAGAAGGGCCAACTGCAAGGTGAAAGCCTAGCTTTGTGACAGACTCCCGGGGGCAGGGCGGGGGGTAGGTTGCAGGGCTGGGGGCTTTGTGGCCTTTAAACGTTGCCTAGTTGCCCTCCGCAGAGGTCATGCCAGGGACCCCACTGCCCATCATATAGGAGAGGGCCTGCCCCCACCTGCTTTGGCAGCGGAGCTTCCAGCCACTCTAACGGGACTGGCCACGTGGCCAAGGAGGACGTCTCTCCTCTGAGCACCTGGCCGTCAGTATGTGGCCCAGCCCTGCTGTGGGACCTTGGACAAACTGTCCCTCTGAGGCCTCCCCACGCATCCACAGTACGAGGCTCTTGGCTGGTTGAGGGGCTCACATCGGCAGATGTCTTTCCCTTCGCTAGATCTGGTGTTATTTGAAAGATTTAGTCTGTCCAACACACTACATTTATTACATAAGGATGAAATTTTACTTCTAAATAGAAGAATATCTATTGATACAGGGCTCTCGGCAGAGAGAATCAGGGTAATGTTAACAGCCATCATCGGAGTCGATGTAATTCTAGGCAGAAGCAAAGCAAAGTTGCCGTTTGGGTTGTTACCTGGACCCCTTCCTGGGCATTTGACCTGTGGGAAGAGCTTGTGAATCCCTGCTACCACCCTGGAGGACACTTGGGTTTGAAGACACCTCAGTGTCCAGTTATTGATCAGTTATTGATCAGCTTATCACCGAGGACTCTTCTGGCACTTTCCAAGGCCAGGTCTCTGTGGCTTCGGGACAGTTTGGCCCCAGGGAGGCATTTCTTCCCCCTCTTTCTCTCCTATGTTCCTCTGTGGCCTCTTTGTGCCTTCCAGTCCTTGAGGAAAGAGTTAAGAACAAACTCTTGATGCTTCTTAGAGAACACTGTTGGGTCTCCAGCTCCCTGGGCCTTGCGCTCAGAAGATGCCCCCCACCCCACCGTGTGGTTGTTTTCACACCACTGTGTTCCCTGCAGAGGAAGTGAAGAGGCCCTCGTGCCGTTTGTTTACCCTCACCTGTCTTTTCTTCCACGGTAGCCATCTGTCCTCCTCACACTGGTCGTCTCCCCCCTTTCTAAGGAAAAAGGACCCAAATAAACCACCTGCCACAGGCTGGGTTTCCCGGGAAGCTGACTCTGAGACAGAGTCTAGCGTGCGGGGGGCTGACTAAGGGTGCTCTTGGGACCCTAACTGTGGAGTGAGGAGGAGGAAGCAGGAGTGGGCAGGGAGGACCCCAGCTGCCGTGCGGGCCTGACAAGCCTGGGCCGACCCCAAGGGGGCTCGGGAGCTGGAAAAGCCCTCAGGGCCGCCCCGCGTTCCGCCCCGGCGTGGAGGTGACCGGGCAAGGCAGCTCGGAGTCGCTGACAGGTGAGGCTCCCTCCTGCCCCCCCAGCGGCTGGGCCAAGACTCCTTCAGCGAAGGGATCTGGGTGTCCACCACATCCCCGGTCCCGGGCAGAGAAGACCCCATTCCTGGTGACCTTGGCCATGATTTTAACCATAGTGACGTCTGTTGAGCGCCTGTATGTAACCGTCACAGCCAGACTCCGTTATTCTCTGTTTACAGTTGAGAAACCAAGCCCGTGATATGCTCAGGACCACACAGGTGTCCGCGGTGGTGCTGCCACGCCAGGTGGGGCTCTGATCGCTTGCACGGGAGAACTAGGTGGTCTTTCGGGGCTGAATTGGATGTTCTCCATTTGCCCCTCCAGATTCACTCTCCGCCCAGCTGCTGTGGGGGCATCGGTGGCCTCCCTGCCCTTTCCAGGCCTTCTTCCCCATGGTCAGGACTCTGGACCTGCAGCCCCCGGCTCCTTCCCTCCCTGCTGTGTGTGGGTCTGGGGGACCAGGCACTGCTAGTGCCGCCCACGAGAGCCACACTCTGAGGCACCAGCGGGGTGGCGAGGCAAGAGGAAGCTGGTTTCAGGGTCTCTGTCACCCAGCAAGTGGACGGACGGGCCCTTCTCCACCTACATGGAGAGAGAAGCACCTGGCTCTGTCTTTAGTTTTCCTGTCTTGGGTGGACATTCCTGCTGCAGTATTTGAACTCAGAAAACTGCAACGGCAGACCTGCCTTAGCCTGAGAGCCTGAGAACAAGTGTGACTCCTTCTGGGGATGGTCCTGCCCTGCCAGGGACCAGGGAGCCTGTCACACTTGATTTCATTTTACTAGCAACGCAGGAGGTGAAATAAGCAGTCCAGACAAGGAACCCGTGAATGTCCTATCTGCTCCCTCCCATTGGACAGTCTCTTCAGCATCGAGCTGCGTGTTGTCTTAATGACCTTTCAAGCACGTCTTATCTGACTTGATCAGCAACAGATGCTTGAAATATGGGGCTTAAGTCCAGCCTGGAATGCAAAATTGAGGATGATTTTCAGAGCATTTGTCATGTAAAAGGAAACAACATGGGCCAATCCTGTAGAAGAGGGGCCCCTCCAGAATTCAGGACAGGGGCCTGTGTGCACCCCAGAGGCCCTGCTTACCCCCCAGATATCAGGCATTGCAGTAAACCCAAACCAAGTGCTGAAGTAGCAGAAGTGGGCAGAAGATCATTAACCACCTGGCCCTGTCTGAGTAGCTGGCATGACCAAGTGTGGGAACTTCTGCCCACATTCCTTTTGGAGACATGGTGCCATAATTTGGACCTGCTGAATCCAGGCTTCTATAGCCATGGAAGTAAATTTCTGATCCTTTGGTAACTTTTGTAAATGACACTCAAGAATCCAATTCTGGGCTTCCCTGGTGGCGCAGTGGTTAAGAATACCCTGCCAATGCAGGGGCCACGGGTTTGAACCCTGGTCCGGAAAGATCCCACATGCCGCGGAGCAACTAAGCCCGCGAGCCACAACTACTGAAGTCCACGCGCCTAGAGCCCGTGCTCCACAACAAGAGAAGCTGCCGCAATGAGAAACCCACGCACCACAACGAAGAGTAGCCCCCGCTCACCGCAACTAGAGAAAGCCTGCGTGCAGCAGTGAAGACCCAATGCAGCCAAAAATAAATAAATAAAATAAATTTATTTTAAAAAAAAGAATACAATTCTGCCTGTCTAGCCTAGCCAGTGTGCACCCTGAGACATGGGGATTCCCAGCTGTTTAGAAATTGGGTAGCTTATGTGCATGTTGTTTTGTAGGCCAGGTAATCTTCCCCTTAAAACCAGGAAGGTATATATTTTAAATTTTTTTTTTTTTTTTTTTTTTTTCTGTACGCGGACCTTTCACTGTTGTGGCCTCTCCCATTGCAGAGCACAGGCTCCGGACGCGCAGGCTCAGCGGCCATGGCTCGCGGGCCCAGCCGCTCCGCGGCATGTGGGATCTTCCCGGACCGGGGCACGAACCCGTGTCCCCTGCATCGGCAGGCGGACTCTCAACCACTGCGCCACCAGGGAAGCCCTATATTTTAAATTTTTATTGATGTATAGTATACATATATTGTAGATGCTCAGAAAATGAAGACACGCAGCACACAGATCAAAGCACAGAGCACGACTAGCACCCAAGAAGCCCCCTGCGTGTGCCCTCTTACAGTCACCACTACCCGCCAGGGAGAGTTGTGACTTCTGACTGCAGACATGAGGGTTTTTAAAAAAAATATTTATTTATTTATTTGGCTGGGTTGGGTCTTAGTTGTGGCACACGAGATCTTTCTTTTTTTTAGTTGTGCACGCTGGATCTTCAGTTGTGGCATGCATGCGGGATCTAGTTTCCTGACCAGGGATCGAACCCTGGCCCCCTGCACTGGGAGCACGGAGTCTTAACCACTGGACCACCAGGGAAGTCCCCAAACATGAGTTTCTGAGCAATTGTGTGGTTTGAAGTAACTTCTGAAACCTTGAGATAATTAAAAAACCTTTCATGGCAGGTTTTTGGATGGATGGAGAGCGCATGGCTGATCCGAGCGCAGCTGAGGCTGGGGCAGCAAGGAGTGGGTGCTGTCAGCAGGGCCATCCAGCTCACTCTGTACCGGTGGCTGCTCCCGTGTGGTCAGTGGTCAAGGCTCCAACACTGTTTTGGTCCTCTGTGTTCTCTGGAGGGATGGACTTTTCATCATACGCTTTAGCCCTGTCCCTACTGCCTGCTCTCCCCACAGGATTTCTCTTCTGAGATTTCGGGGTAGGGGGACGATCAGCAACCCCTACAGTTCATTCAGAGTGATTCATCTGTTCACTGGGTCCACATGTCGGCAAGGCGTGCTTGTCCACTCCCCGCTGTGCTCTTAGCACTGGGCTTGGGAGGACACTGGAGGGTCAGACTCAGCCCTTGCACTTGGAGTGACAGCCACTCTTCTGTCTTTCTGAGGTTCTCCCTCCTCGGAATGTTTCTGCTCTGTTCCTCTGTGACCAGGAAAAAATGTCTTGTTTTTTCCATCTAATTTTCCTGCTCTTTCCATTCATAATGCAGAACGTCGAATTGACCTTTAGACATGACTATTCTTGCCAGAGGTTTTTTTTTTGAAGTTATGTTTCTTTACATCTCTGGATCTCCCGCTCAGGAGAAGGAACTGTGGAAGAAATGCATCAGGTGTTTGGGGGTGAAGCAACCAGGTGTTCTGGGCCCGAGCCTACCAACAGCCCCAGGTGTGATGTGGGGCTGCTTGCTCTTCCTCTGTGCTGAGCCAGGGCCACCTCTGAGGGCTCTTCCTAACCCAAAGTGCTCTGGCTGTGGGTACAATCGGATGCCTGATTTTAGCTGATCGAGTAACAAGGGACTGGGCAGCAGTATTGTCCACAGTGGCGAGAGCCCGGAAAGGTAGAGGGCCGAATGGCCTAGCATCTCATCTCCCTTCCAGGCCTCTACAGATTTAAAAAACAACTTTTTTGTTTGTTTAGTTACAGTTACATTTTCAGTTGTAAACGGTAGTCATTTTTACTGTAGGTATTCTGGAAAATACATACAGTTAAAACAAGAACCATGAATCACTGACATGCCTGCCACCCTTAGAATAATCAGTGTTAAGATTTTCTGCAGAAAGTTTCCAGTCCCAAGTAGCGGCTGGAGCCCGCGGTGATGCAGGCTGCATGGTGTGCTGTGGTTCATGGCTCTTTGGCCAGATGTAGAAGCGTTTACTGAGCTAGAAGCCAGTTTGCTCTGCGGTGTGTCTGATGAAAGTGAGATTAGGAAGGACTGAAGATTTCCTGTAGGAAACAACCACACATGGGGAGCCACTGATATTATGGGGGTCACCCACCCTAGAGCCCTTTTCTTAAAAAATAAATTTATTTTATTTACTTATTTATTTATTTTTGGCTGCATTGCGTCTTCGTTGCTGTGCGCGGGCTTTCTCTAGTTGCAGCGAGCGGGGGCTACTCTTCGTTGCGGCGCGCGGGCTTCTCATTGTGGTGGCTTCTTTTGTTGTGGAGCACGGGCTCTAGGCACGTGGGCTTCAGTAGTTGTGGCACGAGGGCTCAGTAGTTGTGGCTCTCACGGGCTTAGTTGCTCTGCGGCATGTGGGATCTTCCCGGATCAGGGATTGAACCCGTGTTCCCTGCATTGGCAGGTGGATTCTTAACCACTGCATCACCAGGGAAGTCCCTCTAGAGGCCTCTTGAGACTCTCATTCTAATTAAACTTGGGGTCCCTAGTGTGGGGGACAGCTGGGAGCACTGGCCATGGGGCTCACTGAGCTTGTTTTTGTTAGCATATCCCAGGACATCTCTGAGGGCTCTTGCGGTACCCTCAGCGTTTCTGGGTCTCAGGCTTGAAATGGGACAGTGGCCTTGGGGCCTGGCACTGTCAGGGCCCCAGATCGTGGGGCTGGGTGGTTGTCTGTTGAAGGAATGGAGGGGCCTCAGTTAGGGCGTGGAGGGGGAAGAGGAAGGGATGTTTAGCCAGGGTTACAGCTCTGAGATAGTTTTGCTAAAATTTATTGAGCAGGTTGCTCCGTGTCAGGCACTTTGCTAATCATCTCACATGCATTAACTTGTTTAATCCTCCCAACAACTCTATTTTATGATCCCCATTTTATAGATGGGGAAACTGAGGTCCACAGAACAGAACCTAAGTAACTTGCCTAATGCATTTATGAAGGAGCTTTGCTGAGTCCAGGATCCTGACCGCCGTGCTGCGCTGGCTTGGAGCTCCTGGGAGCACAGTGGCTTTCTGACAAAGGGACCCCAGAGGGCATTGTGGCTATGAGTAAATCAGGCCTGAGGTCTCCCGCTTCTCTGGTGGAGCAATGAGGAGGCAGGCCGTGGATGGCTGCCCAAGCTGGTTAGAGGGGCGGATCCCACTCTTGCAGCTAGGGGTGCACCCAGGTTCATCTTCAGGTCAGGAGCCTGGGCTTGTACCGGCCCCTCCCTGCCGGGCAGTGACAGAATCATGGAGGCTCAGAGGCACATACGTGGGCTGCGTAGGGGCTTTGACTGCCCACAGCCCCTTGACCCTTGACTTTTCCTGTTCCCCTGAAGGGTGTTGGTTAGGGCGAGCGGGCCATTCCCTCAGGGGTGCCTGTGTGACACCCCCAAGGGTTGTGGGCAAGGGCAGGGGTGTGCCAGCCCACACTTTCCTTGGGGGCAGCTAGGATGCCTTGGTCTAAGGGTCAGTATCAACCCCAGGCCGTGTGCGGAGATGCTCAAAACCCAGCGTTGGATGAAACTACGCTCAGAGTCCATCTGGCAAACCGAACAGAAACCTTACCCTAAAACAAAACAGGCCTCCAAAAGTTCCCAGGCGTGTTAACTGCAGGGTAGTACTTGTCACCAAATATTTATATCCATTTCGGGTTTTGTTTTTCATCTGTCCCCTCCCAGGGAAACCAGCTGGACACAGAATCTCAGGGTCACGCTGGAAGGCTGGAGGCTCTCTGCCTGAGTGTTTCCGAGGGAGTATTTTAGATCCAGGTTATTTTTAAATTTTGAGAGCCACGGTGTTTAGACTTGGCCAAGTTCTTCCCTCATCTGTTTTGTTCTGTAGTTCGTCTCTGTGTGTCCCAGGGGAGCGTGGTCCGGTTACTCCCGGTCACTGGAAGTTGGTCAGGAGCGTATCAGGGCCTCTACCTTCCTTCCCCCACACATGTCTTTGTAACATATTGAAAGTTCTGGAAGCCTGCCATGATGCTGTCTGTCATTCAAGAGGAGGGGACTTCAGTTCAGCGTGGGTCTGTCCTGCCGCTGATCCTGGGAGGTGTGGTGACCCAGGTCATTCAGGACGTTGTGGACAAGGCCCCCGTCTTATAATGCAGGCCCTGAGTCGGGGTGAGCCCATCACAGCAGGCTCTGGGCCCAACTGCATGTGACGGTCACCTCAGCACGATAAGACAGTAGCAGATTGGCCTTTTGCTGCCTAGAGCCTGACAGTGCCTTCCCTGTTCTCCCAAACCTCCCCATGAGCTGAATTAATGGTTTCCTTTCAGTGGAGTGGAGCCGAGTCGTGGCCATGTTTGCTCACATGACGATCAGGGCTGGCCCCAGGGAGCGGGGTAGAGGTTTCCCATCTGCTGAAACATCGCCTGTTCTGTTCCTCTCTCCAGCTCCTTACTTTGCATTGCTTCCTGCTGGTGCAGTAAGGTAGTGAATTTAGAGAGAGATGGATTTCAGGGCTGGGCCCCAGGGCGTTTGCTGACAGAGTTATTGTCACATGGAACATGCTGGCAGCAGGCTCGGCAAGATGCAGGCCTGCCTGGCGATGCTTGAGGGCTGTGCCGGCTTGGACACCCTGCTTCACTTTGCTGCCCTTGGTTTCCTCACCTGACAGGGACTGGAGGTCCTGTGCTCCTTCTAATTCTGTTTCCTTTCCTGTACTCCGAGCCTCCAGAGCCACGTTTGGATTCAGGGCTGTTGCCTGGGAGGAGACTCCTGGCTGTGAGGGTGACAGTGTTTGGAGGCAGGACCTGCTTCAGACACTGTATGCGAGGCATGTGGGCATCAGTTGAATGGAAGCTGGTCCCTCATTGGCTTGCAGAGAAACCAGCAAGAGCGCAGAAGCCCAGGGAGGGAAGGACATGGAAAACAACAGACACGCCCCAGGCAGCAGGCCAGTGGGTGGTGATGGCAGACGCTTCTGGTTGGCCCACCAGGTCCCTCCGTGAGATCATGTCCCAGCAGAGGTGACTCCAAAATGCCCTTCTCCCACTAATAATGCTTGGTCATCATTGGCCTTGCTCATGAACTCAGAACTCTATTCTTTTGGGGAAAAAAATGGACACTCTATGATAAAGCAGCCCTTAAGAAATAAGGAAAGTGAGGAAATAAAACCAAACACTGATTTAGTGATAAGATTCAATACACAAAACACGGGGCCTGGTCTATAGAAGTTACTCGTGAACTATTTGTTGAATGAATGAATCATGGCGTGTACTTCTAATGTTATGCAATCAGAGTAAAAAATCAGAATGTTTTAGTTACAATGCCTGTGGGCTGAGACGCAGTGGATGCTACAGACACAGTTTCTTTGTCACCTGTTCCCGGTGGTAGCTGTGACGTGCTGTGCTGATATCTGTGCTACCCCGTCTGAGTAGAAGGATGAGCTTATTGGGCAAGGACTTGGGTGACATGGCCGGTGGCAGGTGGGCTAGTCTGTAAGCCTGGAGAAGTCCTGTTCCCCAGGGCAAACTTGAGACATGACCACATTTTGAGGAGGAGGGGATTTCGGTAGGACAGCATGGAACCTGGGTGCATCTCTGGATGGTTTCCTGTCTTGCTTGGCTGGGTGGAGCTTTGGAGGCAGTCCTGAAGCAGGGGTTGTGGGCGTGAACCTTGAGTGGGGCACTGACTTTCCGGCCAGGTTCCCAAGGCTCTCACCGACCCCAACCCTAGTCCTACCCAGACCCTTCCCCCACCTCTGTCCATCACCACTTCCAGTTCCAAGACCAAATAGCGTATTCCCTCAAGAGCCATTATGGATCGCCTACTGTATACAAGAGACTGGATTAGAATTTGTGGGGCTTCTTTTGTGCCAGACTTATTGCCTGGCCCTCTGCTGGGTGTGGGGTGTCTGTGCTGGTCACTGTTGTACCCCCAGGACCTAGAGCAGTGCCTGACACACAGTAGATGCTCAGTATGCACTTGAACAAATGGTGAACGCCCCGGCCAGTGGAGGGAAGGGATGTTCCCTGACGCCCTCCTGAGTGGCAGTGCTTTGAGTGGGGTGTTACCCCTGTGGCGGGCACACAGCGCCGGGCTGGCTGTCCACGTCCCTCACCCTGACTGGTAGTTACTCGGAAGAGCTTTCCTATGTGTGTAGAAGGTGTCTCGGGTAGCTGAGGAGTGGGGGCCTGGAAGAGGTTGGGATGCCAGGTTTGTCTGGGTGGAAACTTCACCGAGCTCCAGGGACCAGCTGAGCAGAGTCCTGGGGACGTTTGGCTGGGAGCAGGGAGATGTGCTGACAGATGTGTTCTTAGCTGAGTAGACATTCCTGTTACACTGAAAATCAGAGTTTGAGGAGCTCTTTGTGGGAATGAAAAGCCATATAAGACTGTGGGCTCTGGAACTGCCCTGGGCAGACTGCTCAGCATCCTCCTGCCTCAGTTTCCCCGTTAGGAAAATGTGGATATAGTTGTTGTGAGGACTAAATTAATTAGTACAGTCTGTACCGGCCAGTGTGGGAGCCCCAGCACAGGAGGCTACTAAGCACTTCAAGAGGTGGCTGGTTTGAGTTGAGATGTGCTATACATATGAAATATACTCTGGAGTTTGAAGACTTGGTATAGGGAGAAAAAAGTAAAGTACCTCCTGAATATTTTTATACTGATCGTATGTTGACATGAGAATACTTTGGATATGCTGGGCTGAGTAAAATACATCATTAAAATTAGTTTCATCTGTTTTTACTTTTGAAGCGTGGCTACTTGAAAGTGTAAACTGACACGTGGCTTGCATTATTTTTCTGCTGGACGGGGCTTTGCCGTATGAAACCCTTAGAACGGGCTCTGGCGCGTGGTGATCATTTGCTGGACAAGCACTTACAGTTATTATTCTCTCAGGAGTATCAAAGCACCTTTACCTTTTTCCATCCGAAAGCCAAGCTCAATTGATTCATTCATACCCAAAAATGCTTAAACAAAAGGACTGTAGTTTGTCCAAAGGAGACTGATGTCATGATTGCCACCTGCACCCCCTGAACAGGCCCACTGAGGCTCATGTGTATTCTGCTGGAGGAAGCAGATACTCTGGGGTCTGAAGCTGGTGTCTGCACAGGGCGTGATGAAGCAGGCGGTATCTGCAGCTGAGCCAGTTTTCCGGGACCTTAAAAGGCCCCCTCAGTTTAGCAAGTATAGGCAGAGCATCCAGAGAGATCACCCATCCCGTCTCTGTAGTTAGAGAAGTGTTTCCTGTCAAGAGGTGGGAAGTGGGCCCTTTGGGATTTGGCCCCTCTGGGGGCCCCGCTGACAGGCTGCCCACCCCGTGAGCCTCCAGCCAGGCTCTGGAGGCCTCGCCTGGGTGTGCAGGAGAGTGGCCAGATCAGGGTGGCTTTCCAGGCAGCTTCCAGAGACCCAGTTATCTGGGGCTTGTTGTGAAGTAGCTGAGGCTTCCCTCTCAGGTGGCGGGGCTCAGATGGAGTCCCTTTGTTGGCCAGCCTTACAGGTCAGTTTTAGAAGCCCAGTGGACAGGAGACGGCAGCCCCTCGTCTGCCCGTGGTCCACCTGTGGCTGCCACCCTTGTTACCCATGCCTGACAGTGGGCGTGTGGGTGTGGGGAGGGCAACTCTGCCCAACTTTACAGCCAGAGAGCAGAGGAAGCCAAGGGAAGGAAATAACATACAGTGAAATAACGTGTAGTTCGATGAGTTTTGACAAACACATGCACCCGTGTAACCCACACTTCTATCAAGACAGAGCAGTTCCACCCCCAGAAAGTTCCCTCCTGCCTCTTCCAGGCAGTGTCCATCCCCAGGCAACCCCTGTTCTGATTTTTTTTTTAATCATTTATTAGTTTTGCCTGCCCCAAAACATAATGTAAATAGATCCATGTGGTATTCATACACAGTTGATCCTCATTATTCACAGATTCTGTATCTGTGAATTTGCCTACTTGCTAAAATTTATTTGTAACCCCAGACCAATACTCACAGCATGGGCTTCCCTGGTGGCACAGTGGTGAAGAATCCGCCTGCCAGTGCAGGGGACACGGGTTCGAGCCCTGGTCCGGGAAGATCCCACGTGCCGTGGAGCAACTAAGCCCGTGCGCCACAACTACTGAGCCTGTGCTCTAGAGCCTGCGAGCCACGACTACTGAGCCTGCGCTCTAGAGCCTGCGAGGCACAAGTACTGAGCCCACATGCTGCAACTACTGAAGCCCGCACACCTAGAGCCCATGCTCCGCAACAAGAGAAACCACTGCAATGAGAAGCCCGCGCACCGCAACGAGGAGTAGTCCCCGCTCACCGCAACTAGAGAGAGCCCACGCACAGCAATGAAGACCCAACGCAGCCAAAAAACAAAAAAAACAAATACTCACAGCACTTTGGTGATCATTTGGGAACATGTGTAGAGCGGCGAAAAATTTGAGTCACCCCACACATGTACCCGGCTGAGGTTGATCTAGGAGAGGTCCTGCCTGCTTGTTTCTGCTCTCATATTGTAAACAAGTGTCCTTTTCATGGTCTATTTAGTGCAATGTGTTTTTTTGCATTTTTGTGCTCTTTGTTGATGATTTCTCTGTTTAAAATGGCCCACGTGTAAAACAATGGCTGAAGTGACATCTAGTGGTCCTAAACTTGAGAAGGCTGTGATGTGCCTTACGGAGAAAATACATGCGTTAGATAAGCTTCCTTCAGGCATGACTTACAGAGCTGTTGGCCATGAGCTCAATGTTAATGAAGAACAGTATATACTAAATAAGGTGTCTTTAAACAGAAATGGATAAAACAAGTTGTGTATTTTCTTTTTTTTTTTTTTGCGGTACACGGGCCTCTCACTGTTGTGGCCTCTCCCGTTGTGGAGCACAGGCTCTGGACGTGCAGGCTCAGCGGCCATAGCTCACAGGCCCAGCCGCTCTGTGGCATGTGGAATCTTCCGAGACCAGGGCATGAACCCGTGTCCCCTGCATCGACAGGTGGACTCTCAACCACTGCACCACCAGGGAAGCCCAAGTTGTGTATTTTTTGATGGATGAAAACGTTGTGACCAGAGGCTCACAGGAACCTAACCTTGTGTTTCCTCTGGGAGCAGTGATTCACTATTCACTAATTTGGTATTTGCGGTGACTTTATGGAACATAACTGACTCAAATAGCGAGAATCTACTGTAGTACTCTTTTGTCTGGCTTACTTCACTCAGACAATGTCTGAAATTCATCTCTGTTGCCGCCTGTATCAGCGGTTGGTCCTCTTGTACTGCCGAGTAGCAGCCCATGGTATGAATACACCACAGTTTTTCTATTTCCCTGTGGAGGAACCTTGGGTTCTTTCAGTGTAGAGCCATTATGAATAAGTCTGCTTTGATCATTTGTGTGGACATACGCACTCATTTCTCTGGAGTACGTATCTAGGAGTAGAATTTCTAGATCATACGGTAGGAGTATGTTTAACTTTTACAGCAACTGCCAGAAAGTTTCCCAGCGTGATTGTGCACGTAACCTTCCTACCAGCAGTGTGAAAGCCCTCCCGTGGTTCTTTTATATATACTTAATTGAAGTATGGTTCATTTACAATATTATATTGGTTTCAGGTGTACAGCTTAGTGATCAGTATTTTTGCAGATTATACTCCATTATAAGTTATTACAAGATAATGGCTATAATTCCCTGTGCTATACAGTATATCCTTGTTGCTGATCTCTTTTATACATAGTAGTTTGTATCTGTTAATCCCATACCCCTAATTTGTCCCTCCTCCCTTCCCTCTCCCCTTTGGGAGAGGGAAAACCACAGAGCAGAGACTCTGGTCTCGGTTGAGTCTAAACCACAAGTTTGTTTTCTGTATTTGTGAGTCTGTTTCTGTTTTGCATATACACTCATTTGTACTATTTTGTATTATGTTTCTATATCATGAGTCTCTGTTTTGCATATCATTTATTTGTGTTGTATTATATAAGTGATATCATACAGTATTTGTCTTTCTCTATCTGAGTTATTTAGCTAAGCATAATATTCTCTGGGTCCATCCATGTTGCTGCAAATGGCAGAATTTCATTCTTTTTTATGGCTGAGTAGTATTCCATTGTGTGTGTGTGTGTGTGTGTGTGTGTGTGTGTGTGTGTGTGTGTGTGTATGGCACATCTTCTGTATCCACTCATCTGTTGATAGGTGATTACATTGCTTCCATATCTTGGCTCTTGTAAATGTGCTGCTATGAACATTGGGGTACATGTACCTTTTGGGGCTTGTTTTTTTTTTTCGGTCACACCACATGGCAAGCGGGATCTCAGTTCCCCGGCCAGGGATCGAACTGGTGCCCCCTGCAGGGGAAGCACAGAGTCTTAACCACTGGACCGCCAGGGAAGTCCCTGCATGTACCTTTTTGAATCAGTGTTTTCATTTTCTTCAGATATATACCCAGAAGTGGGTTTGCTGGATCATACGGTAGTTCTGTTTTTATATTTTTTCCGAACCCCCATACTGTTTTCCTTAGTGGCTGCACCAGTTCTGTGGTCCTTGACTCGAGCTGGCTCAGGAGTTTCTTTGCGCTCTCTCTGCTTGCCACTTTCTCAACCACCTGCTCTCCAAGCTGGTGTTGCTTGGCTAATAACCTTCCAACTTCTTCTGTTGAAATATCTTCACAAGACATTTTCATCCCTTTTCTGGTAGTTACTATGCTCTTGTTTTTTTTTTTGTTGTTTTTTTTTTGTGGTACGCGGGCCTCTCACTGCTGTGGCCTATCCCATTGCGGAGCACAGGCTCCAGACGCGCAGGCCCAGTGGCCATGGCTTACGGGCCCAGCAGCTCCGCGGCATGTGGGATCCTCCCGGACCGGGGCACGAAGCCGCGTCCCCTGCATCGGCAGGCGGACTCCCAACCACTGCACCACCAGGGAAGCCCTATGCTCTTGTTTTTTTAAAAATTTTATTGAAGTGTAGTTGATTTACAATGTTGTGTTAATTTCTTCTGTACAGCAGAGTGACTCAGTTATACATACACGCTAAGGGAACTATGTTCTCTGAAGGGTTTGATTTTTTTCACCAGCTTTCTTCTGTGTTTTTTGTCATTTTAAAAACATTTAAACAAACAGAACTAACTGTAGAAAAGTCAGAACATATAGACAAAGATAATAGTAAAAGGCACCCATGGTTCTACCTTGGGATAATCACTGTTAAGACACACTCTTTTAAACACATAGATAATTAATTTTTTAAGCATCTGAGTGAATTGAGACTTTGGTGAGAACTGTGCTGGTAGAAGGCCTCTCGGTATGTCACAAAACTAGAGATCAGAAGACAGTGATGAGGCACTTTCCATTTCTGTTGCTTGTTGGAAGTCGTACTTCCGTTTAGTTTCTGGAACTGCCCAGGGAACTTTGTGTCACCCCAGCTACTGTCTTGACTTTTTTTGCAGGGCCAGCGGCCAGTAATTATGGAGTCCTAACCGAGAGCTGGGGGCCTCTCCCCGCTCCATGCAGCAGGAAACCCTTCCTCCCTCCTGTGATCACCAGCAGCTCATGGGGCTCAGTCTCAAGGCAGCCGGAGAAGGGTCGGCCAGTTCTGATCATCAGAAAGTCTTTCTTCTGTCTGGCCAACCGTCTTCCTGAAGATCTGACCCAATTGGCAGCCAGGTTGAGCCTGTTAAAATGGCCAGGTCCTGTCACTCCTGGGCTCAGAAAAAACCTTTCATTCCCCTCTTCCCCATTCCTCACTCCCAGAATTAGAGCCATCGGCCAACTAGCCTTCTCCGTCCACATCCTCCCCTCTCCTGGTCCATGCATGGTGGACATCACTGTTCCAAGCTCCTTTCTCTGGGCGGGTTAGTTGTTAAGGCCCTTTCCTGAAAGATGTCTTGTTCTTGGTCCCCCAGGAAACTCATGTCTGTGTGTGCCTTGCAGGTAGCTCACCTATCCTGCAGATTCTAAATGGATAGTCTTAAAAAGCAATGTTTTGGGGCTTCCCTGTTGGCGCAGTGGTTGAGAGTCCGCCTGCCGATGCAGGGGACACGGGTTCGTGCCTGGGTCCGGGAAGATCCCACATGCCGCGGAGCAGCTGGGCCCGTGAGCCATGGCCGCTGAGCCTGCGCGTCCGGAGCCTGTGCTCCGCAACGGGAGAGGCCACAACAGTGAGAGGCCCGTGTACAGAAAAAAAAAAAAGCAATGTTTTGTCTTTTCTCAGAAAGAGGAATGAATGATTTACCCTGTGTTACACTCAGTCAAGCCTAAAAGTGATGTTAAAACCTCTGTTTGAAAACCACCGTTCCCATGTGAGGCTCGGGACTGTTTATGGAGGAGTGATGTGCAGGGGTTTCACCCGCGCCATCTCTCAGGCTCCCTGAAGCCCTGCAGTGCGCCCGTGACTACTTCCCCGTTTTGAAGCTGGAGGGAGTAAGACAGAGCGATGCAGTACCTTGCCCAGGGTGGTTCACTCGCTCAGCCATAGAACCCAACAAAGCCTGCTTTCAGACTTTCCCTTTGTTCTAAGGGAAATCTTTCGGTGGTGTTACTCTGCCACAGGCACTGAAGCTGGAGACTCAACTGAGACCAGAGTCTCTGCTCCTGGTTCCCCAGGGAGGGGGAGGAAGGGCAGGAAGAAGGGCTCTGTTTGGAAACTGGAGAGAGCAGACATGTCCCCTCAGCTTCAAGGTTCCACCGGCACTGTTCACTATGTCTTTGTCCTGCTCCATCACACCCTTTTCTCGTCTTGGGTGAATGTGGATTTAAAGCATCTCTAAACTAAGCTTCGTGTTACTTCTGAGGAAAGTTCAGGACTTTATTTCTTCCTTAAAAAAACGACTTTCAGGGGCTTCCCTGGTGGCGCAGTGGTTGAGAGTTTGCCTGCCGATGCAGGGGACACGGGTTCGTGCCCCGGTCCGGGAAGATCCCACATGCCGCGGAGCGGCTGGGCCCGTGAGCCATGGCCGCTGAGCCTGCGTGTCCGGAGCCTGTGCTCCGCAACGGGAGAGGCCACAGCTGTGAGAGGCCCGTGTACCACAAAAAAGCCCACAAAAAACAAACAAACAAAAGAAAAACGATTTTCATTCCTGTTCCTTTCTGGTTCCACGTGGTTAACTGTGCCTGTGGCATTGATTGGACCATCGTCTGAGGCTTCTCCCTGATCTGGGGTCACTAATCTCAGAGCTTCTCTGCACCACAGCAGTCCTCTCTGACCCAGGTGGGGACTGGACACCCCACCTGCTGTGTTTTCCCTTGTGGGGTGGATGCAGAGCATCGGGGCGCTGGGAAAGTGCCGAGTAGGGAAATGCACGGAGCCGTGTGGGCAGCAGAGGAGCCGGGGCGGGGTGTGTGGGTTGATCCACTCATTCATTCATTCATTCATTCAATGAGCAAACGTCCATCAAGCACCCACGTGTGCTGGGCAGGAGCAGTTACCCCTCTGTGCGGTTAGATGCCCTGGGGGAGCGGAGGGGAGCTCAGATCTGAGTGCCTGGGGGTCCCCCACAGAAGGACTCAGGAGTTTTGTGAGGTATTTGGAGTGTGGGTGCCTGTCAGGAGAGTGGCTGATATGTTTTTGTTCTCAGTCTCAGGCCTGGTAGGAAACTAGGGAGGAAAACCCCTTTCCTGGAAAGGGAGGGAAGGAAATGAACTTTTTGGGGGTACCTCCTATGTGCTGGGAGCAGTTGCAGGCACTTACATGATCTCAGTTAATCCTCAAAGTTACCCCATGAAATGTATATGTTATTAAAACTCATCTGGCAGGTGAGGAAACTGGGCTTGTGCCCAAGGTGGGATCTGAACCCAGTGTTTATGCCCAAACCCACTCTTTCCAGATCCACCACAGGAGGGGGCCGGGCCATCCTCAGGCTCAGCAGGAGTGGCCCCTGATCCTGGGGCTGGCGATGCTCCATGTCCTGATGTGCTTGGTGTTTACACAGGAGTGCTTATTTTGGGAAAAATCATTGAGTCGTAAACCATGGGGTTTTCTTTATGCATGTTATACTGCAGTAAAAGTGTTTAAAAAACAAAAACAAAAACAAAATGCTCCCTAGAAAAGGATAATGAACTCTAAAGTGTTTTACCTGCTTATCTTCTTGCCTAAATTGGTCACCAGTTGTGTGGACAATAAATGCCGCCTCTTCTTTATGCTTGAACTTGGGTTGCCAGATTTAACAAATGAAAATATAAGACACCCAGTTGAATTTGAATTTCAGAGAAACAATGAATATTTTTTTAGTGTGTAAGTATGTACCATGCAATGTTTGGGACATACTTATACTACACAATTATTCATTTACCTGAGATTCAAATTTGCACGCGGTATACTTACACTAAAGAATTGCTCACTGTTTATCTAAAATTCACAGTTGACTGAGCGACTAGTATTTTATCTGACAACCCTTGTTTGAGCTGAGAGCTGAAGGGGGTGAGAAACGCAACTGAGCCTCCTCTGAGAAATCAGAGGATTCTGAGGCCAAAGGCAAGAAAATAATCTAGGAGAAAAGCAGGTGGGGGCAGGATGTTAGCTGGGGGATTCTGAGATGCTGCAGGGAACTTGAACCAATGTCAAGAGAGGGTTATGCAGAATAATCTGACAGGTAAGGGAGTAGTGATATAAATGCTGTACCACTCAGCCTTCAAAATGGGTTCTGCTGGAGGTTGACGTTTGTTCTAGCAGTTTATGTTTGTGCAAAGATCCTGGGGAAAATGCACAATTTTGAGCCTTCTCACAAGAAAGAGTGATGTTAGAAGTGAGCTACCTTGAGAAACTGGCTTCAGAATCTGTGACAATTTGAGCAACAAAACAAATAATGATAGAAATGGATTATAACCCAGAGAATAAAATAAATATCCATGAGTCCTTACTGAAATAAATAAATGGGGAGAATTGGGGGGAAAACTCTTGTACAGAAGATCCTATTAGTGAAATGTAGAAAGAAAGATGAAGATAGAAAGGTCACCATTTGAAAAGACCATTGTAATAATTGTTTCAGGCAAGAATCAGTGGAGGCTGAATAGTGGCCAAAAATATATGATGAACAAATGGGTATTTGCTTAATGTCAAAGTGTTTTCCCATAAATGTCTTAATAATTACAAAGAGAAAGTAAAACTTCACAGTGGAGAAACCTGGCAAACTCTACCTTAAGAAGAGATCAAAGTTAATCTCACCAGTAGTTAAGACGTATCAATAGCATGTATATCCTGATATGATGCGCTGTAAAGGGCACATCATTACTTCTGGGGTGTTCCTGCCAGATACACATAACCTCAATCTGATCATGAGACCAGAATGAGAGACAGTGTGCAAAATAATTGACCACTGCTCTTCAAAAGTGTCAAGGTCATGTAAGACAAAAACAGATTAAGGATCTGTCTCTCATAAAAGGAGACCAAGGAGACACTTACTAAATGCAGTGGATTTAGTTCTGGCATTGGCTCCTGGTCCAAGAAAAATGACATTAGTGGGACAGTTGTTGAAATTTGAATGAGGTCTATAGATTAGTGTATGTGTGTGTATGTGTGTGTGTTTGTGTGTGTGTATATAATGTATATAATATGTATTGTATCAGTGTTAATTTCCTGATCTTTGGTAATTGTACTGTGGTCGTACAAGAGTTAACATTTGGGAAATCTGGATGAAGGGTATATAGAAAGTCTTTGTATTACTTTTACAACTTATTTGTGAGTCCAAAATCACGTGAGAAGCCCCTGAAATTGAATGAACTTGGGGGTGGGGTGGGGGGAGCAGCAACTTTGTGTGTGGGGAGGGGCTGGTTGAAGGGCTGCAGGATGCTCTGAGGAGCACTCTTCCTGTAGGTATCAGAGCGTGAGGTGGCGGATTTGCATTATATTGAAAATATTGTTTAAATCTTAAAAAAAACCTTGTTTTTGATTATGATGGTAATGTATCTTCATTTTCGAATATATGAAGAGGTTAAAGAATACCATAAAAATCCTCCCTAACCCCTGCTTCTCAGCAGTGAACATGGACGATAATTAGTGTTCATCCTCGTGGTCATGACTTTATCTGTAAATATACTCTTTAAAAAAACAGAATAGAGAACAATGTGTCCATATGCATCGTGGTCCCCTCCCCTTTTTTCATTTAACGTTGTATTGTGAACAGTTGGTGTCATAAAAGAATACTCTAGAACTGTGTTGCTCAGTACATGGGATTATTTAAATTAAAAAAATCCAATTACTTAGGTGTACTAGCCACATTTCAAGGGCTCAGCAGCCACTTGAGCTGTCATATTGGACAATCCAGAATAGAACATTTTCATTATCACAGAAAAAGTTCTATTGGGTGGCACCGCTGTAGAGTATGATTTTTTTAAGTTGTGTAGTATTTATGTATTTATTTTGCGTTACACGGGCCTCTCACCGTTGTAGCCTCTCCCGTTGCGGAGCACAGGCTCCGGACGCGCAGGCTCAATGGCCATGGCTCACGGGCCCAGTCGCTCCGCGGCATGTGGGATCTTCCCGGACCGGGACACGAACCCGCGTCCCCTACATCGGCAGGCGGACTCCTAACCACTGCGCCACCAGGGAAGCCCGACTTTTTGTTTTTTTATAACTGCTTTACTGAGATATAATTCACATGCCATAAATCCACCCTTTGATAGTGTACAATTCAACAGCTTTTAGTATATTCACTGAGTTGTACAACCATCACCACTGTCTAATTTAGAACATCTTCATCACCCCAAAAAGAAAGCCCACCCCCATTAGCAGATGCCCCCTTGCCCCCCCTCCCCCAGTCCGAGGCAGCCACTCATCTGCTTACTGTCTCTGCATATCCATTTTGGGCAGCATCTTTGATTTTTTTCCTTGGGAAAAATTCTGTTAAATCCTTGGATCAAATGGCGTGAAGACTTTTTAAGGCTTTCTTCTAGTTATTTATTTACTTCCCGCGCCATGCCACATGCGGGATCTTAGTTCCCTGACCAGGGATCAAACCCACGCCCCCTGCAGTGGAAGCTTGGAGTCTTAACCACTGGACCGCCAGGGAAGTCCCATTTTTAAGGCTTTCAATAGGTGGTGCCACACTGCCCTCCAGGAAGGTCGTCCACATTTATGCTTCCACTAACAGTGTACAAGAATGCCCTTTTCTCTGCACCCCCCGTGACACTCTTACTATTGTTATTATCATTGTTTTCGTCTTTGCTGCTGAGATAGTGACGAGTGGCACCCACCTTTGCATTTGGCTCCTGGGTGGCACACCTTTTCCTGTGCTGATTGGCATATTTCTATTTCAGATTAGAGTTGAGAAAGATAACTGGGCTCTGTGCAGAGAGACTGGAGGAGGGGGAGTACGCGGGTGGGCGAGCCCAGAAGCCACAGCACAGGGTGCCCTGGAGGCTGTTGAACTCTTTCCTTCGGAGAGCGGAGAGCAGGGAATGATTCGGGCCAGAGAATGGGAGTGCGCTGGGGCAGAAGTGCCCCTGCAGGTTGTCTGGCAAGGCTAGCTAGAGCTTACGGTGGTGATTGGGAAACTGCGAGAGAAACTTCCTTTCCCACTGCAATGAAGTGAAGCCGTCGTTGGTTTTGAATAGCTTTGAGATTGAAGAAAGTAGCCTGCTGCAATGACCCCATAGCCCAGGATGGCCTTGAGTATGTCCTTTGTAGCTTGGTGAGAGTATCACCCCTTGACCTGGGAACTACAGGGTGCGTGGGAGAGAGGGCAGGCAGGGGAGGCCCGGGTGCCGGGGAGGATGTGTTTTGTTGTGTTATCTGCATCCATGGTTCTCAGCCTTGGCCGAGCCTTAGAGTCAACTGAGGCGCTGTGGTCCCACCCCCAAATTGGAACCAGAGTCTCTGGAGGTGATGGTGGGCATCTACTTTGATTCCTTCCTTGAGAGGCAGCCCTCTGCCTGGGAGGCAGGAGCCCGGCACCCACCGCCTTCAGGGCTTTTTCCATGAGCTTATATTGTGGCTAGGAGGAAGTCTGTTGCTGAGGCCATTGGTCCAGCTCTGCCAAACGCTTGGCCCCTCTTCTAGAACCTGTTGACTCCCAGAGCTGCCCAGAGCCGCCCAGGTCCATAGGCTGCAACCTTCTGCTGAGAAAAAGCCTTGCTCAACTTTTGTGTAAACTAATTCATCCACATCTGTCCTCTCAGCCACCCCCAACCTGACTGCATGCCCTGCCCCTGGCTTCAGCCCCCTTTCAGCGTAGTATGTGGTCCATGGCTGTGTGATGCCATGTGATGTGCAGCATCCGTTCAGAGCTAAAAAGGACGCCCGCACCTCTCAGAGACCTCCCTTCCTCACTGGGAGAGGAGTGGTCACCCGGACAAGGCCCAGGTGTGAGCTGGAGGTGCAGGGCCACTCCCATTGGCCGGCCTGATGGAATCTTTTTATTTCAAACCTTATCCTAACAATAAAAGGTGGCGACTTGGCTGCGTGTTCAGTTGAAGGAGTGCTGCACGGTCCTCAGGCTGTCTGCAGTAAGGAGGCAGGGATTCTGCTGTAGCCAAAACCTCACGCTGAGGCTGCTTTGCGGGCCTCCTTGTTTATAAATCCTGCCTTTGCAGGCCAGTAGGGAAGATGCCATGGCCCTAAACCCAGTTTGTTTTTTGGCTTTGGGTGTACAGGAGATCATTGAATGCCAGTTTGGGATCACTCCCTTCACATGGAACGCTGCCCAGGCTAGGCTGGGTGGTGTCTGCATTCGATCAGTTAGGCTGTGTTATTCGTTCTCAGATAATCTTCCTGGAACTGTTGCAGTGGGCCGGGACATTCCAGGAGGCAGAGTGGGCTCTGTCCCATCTCAAGTGTCGTGGTTTCCCTTTTGTCTGTTATATACTCTTGAGGTTCCACTGATACGTTTTTTGAGAAAAATTTCTCCCCGCTAAGCCGTTTGGAAACCACTGTTGTGCACCAAGAGAGTTAGGCCAGCTTGAATTAGTATATAAACAAAAGGTTTTCAAGATGCTGGATTCAGGCAAGGATAGACAATGATCCTTGAGAGATGGGAAGCAAATGGGGCAGGCCCTATGATTGTCCCAGCTTACTGCCTTGAGAGAGTTTCCAGACATTGACACAAGGAGGGAGAAGGGAGAGAGAGCCTGGGAGACTCCTTGAGTTAAAAGGCTGCTGAGGGGACTTCCCTGGTGGTGCAGTGGTTAAGAATCCACCTGCCAAGGGGACACGGGTTCGAGCCCTGGCCTGGGAAGATCCCACATGCTGCGGAGCAGCTAAGCCCGTGCACCACAACTACTGAGCCTGCGCTCTAGAGCCCATGAGCCCCAACTACTGAGCCCATGAGCCACAACTACTGAAGCCCGTGTGCCTAGAGCCCGTACTCCACAACGAGAGAAGCCACCGCAATGAGAAGCCTGCGCACCACACCAAAGAGTAGCCCCTGCTCGCTGCAACTAGAGAAAGCCTGTGTCCAGCAATGAAGACCAACGTAGCCAAAAATAAATAAATATACAAGTAAATTAATTAATTTTTAAAAAAAAGTGCTGCTGAGATCCTGGGGGAGACTAAGGCAGCTGGATTTCATAGGACTCTAGCAAAATCTTTCCAAAGCATATATCTGATAAAGGACTTGTCTCTTGAATATGTAGGAAATTCTCATAACTCAAGAAAAGGAAAAAAAAATGAGCAAAAGATTTGAACAGACACCTCACCAAAGAAGATACAGGATGGTAAATAAGCACAGCAAAAGATGCTCTGGTGCAACATCGTTAGTCACTGGAGGAATGCAAATTAAAACCACAACGAGGGGGGAATTCCCTGGCGGTCAACTGGTTAGGACTCCGCGCTTCCACTGTAGAGGGCATGAGTTCAACCCCTGGTCGGGGAACTAAGATCCTGCATGCCATGCGGAGCAGCAAAAAAAAAAACAAAAAACAGAACCAAAAACACAGTGAGGTACTACTACCTACCTATTGGAATGGACAAAATCAGGATGACTGCCATTCCAAGTACTGGCAAAGATGTGGAGAAACTGGAACTCTCATAAACTGCTGGTGGGAATGTGAGATGATAGATCTTCTTTGGGAAACAGTTTGGCAGCTTCTTCTTTTTTTAAAAAAAATATTTATTTATTTATTTTGGCTGCACCAGGTCTTAGTTGCAGCATGCAGGATCTTTTAGTTGCGGCATTTGGACTCTTAGTTGCGGCATACAGGCTTCTTAGTTGTGGCATGCAAACTCTTAGTTGCAGCCTTCGGGATCTAGTTCCCCGACCAAGGATCGAACCCTGGCTGCCTGCGTTGGGAGCTCGGAGTCTTACCCACTAGACCACCAGGGTAGTCTGGGCAGCTTTTTAAAAAGTTAAATATACACTTACCATAAGCCTGAGCCAATCCACTCCTAAGTTACCCAAGAGAAAAGGAGAAACATGTCTATACATAAACAGTTGTACACAAGCAGCTTTATTTGTAACAGCCCCGAAGTGGAAACCACTCATGTTCATCACCAGCTGAGTGGATAAAAAAATAGTGGTCCCATCACACAATGGACAACAACTCAGCAATGAAAAGGAATGAACTCTTGGTGTATACAGAAGCTGGGTGAATCTCAGAATCATTATGCTGAGTGAAAGAAACCAGACAAAAAACGAGTACATGCTCTAGGCTCCATTTATATAACCTCTAGAAAATACAAACTGAGCTCACATTGCTGCTATAGTGGTGAGCATAGCCTTCCAAACTGATCTCTGCTGACAGAAAGCAGAGCAGTGGTTGCCCAGGGAGGGGGCATTAGAAAAGGCGTGAGGACATGTGGAATCTTTGGGGATGGTGGGTGTGTTCACTGTCCTAATTGTGGTGATGATTTCACAGGTGTATTCAAATGTCAAAAGTTATCAAATTGTACACTTTAAGTATGTGCAGTTTATTGGGTGTCACTTATATCTCATTAAAGCTGTTTAAAAAAATATCCCTCTGGCTAGAGTTTGGAGAATGGATTAAAGGGCAGTGAGTCTAACTACAGGGCAATTGTTGCATATCCTTTCCTCCCTTCCCTTAAAGTTTAATTCCTTCTTTCCCTCACTTTCCTCCTGGTTTTGGAGCTTGGATTACTATAGTAGTATGTGATTGACATTTTATTACTTTCCTCTGTTGAGGAAAAGTAAGGATTTCCTTTAAAATCTTCTAACTAAGGGACCATGTGGAAAGCAAAGGGTGTCTAGGAGTCTTTTCTTCTTGTTGAGTCCTGTCTCGGAAAAACTCACTTCTGTTTCTTTGTGCTGCTAGTGCTCACACTTCTGACACCAGATGTGTGGTTTTTCCCACACCAACCAATTCTCCGACACCAGCCAGGTGTCCTACAGTTCAATTCAATCTGATGCTAACTGGAGTTAGCACAGACCCCACAGGTTAAGGAAGGACTCAGTCCTACAAGTCCCCCTCCCACTTTGCCAACTATGCCTCTGACTGGCTATAAATCAGAGTTCCCCCCACCCCCTCCTTGGGTTTGATTATTTGCCTTAATGACTCACAGAACTTAGGGAAACACATTTACCAGTTTATTATAAAGGATATGATGATGGATACAGTTTAACAGTTGGATGAAGAGATACATAGGAAAAGGTCTGGAAGGGTCCTGAGTACAGAAGCTTCTGCCTGGTGTAGTTGGGGTGTGTTACCCTCCTGGCATGTGGTTGTGTTCACCAGCCTCGAAGCTCTCTGAATCCTGTACATTGAGGAGGCTTCATCATGTAGGCATGATTGATTATTAACTCATTTTCCAGCCCCTTTCCCCTCCCTGGAGGACGGAGGGGTAAGGCTGAAAGTTCCAAACTTACAAGCCTGGCTTGGTCTTTCTGGTGACCAGCCCCCAACCAGGAGCCCACGCAGTGTTTCCTCATTAGAACAAAAGATGCTCATTTTTCCCAGGAAATTCCAAGGGATTTAGGAGCTCTGTGTCAGGAACTGGGGTCAAAAACCAAATATTAGCAGGAACTTGGGGCAGAGACCAATATATGTATTTCTTATTATTTCACAAGCCCGAGCCTCTGATCGGCCCTGGCCACTTAAGCAAACTTACAGCACAGGACTTTGGGTGAGATTGGTCAGCTCACCTATCAGTAGTGGCATAGTCTGGTTTCCTGGCTCCTTGGATGACCATTCCATGAGGGCAGGGTCAGAGTGCAGTCGCGCTGCTCACCATCCTACTGCCAGCGTCTGCAGAGAGCCTGGCTCCGAGTGAATGGTGGGGAAGCACTCGTGGGGTGAATCCTTCAGCTGCAGTGTCCCTGGCAGACGGGTAGGAGGAACAGAGGGTCTGCGTGGGGGCGGCCTTGTGATGGAGGTCCCTGGCAGAAAGATGGCCTTGTGTGCGTGGGATAGGCCAGCATGGGAGGTGGGCCGGGTGGCCACCAGGAGATCTGGGGCAGGGCTGGTCTTGGGTCTGAATCCCTGAACAGGTTGTATGTTGGGGGCAGCGGGTGGTGAGTAAGGAGCTCCTTCTTTTTTTGGGGGGGGGGGCCCATGTGTGTTGCAGGAATAGCCACACAGCTGCCAACCAGATGGGAATAACGGGACCTTTGAGTTAGAACTTGGGCTCAGATTCCATCTTTCAAACCTCCCAGCGGTGTGACCTTCAGCAAGTTACAGCACCTTTCTAGGATTTCTAGAACGTGGGTTTGAGAAAGAGGATGCACATTCAGCATGCACTGGATGAACACTCCTAGCTCAGGCTCCGGGAGGTACGTTATTTCCTAGAATATGAAATTTACTTTGTCTTTTATTTTTTTCCTGCCGAAGGAAGACTAGATCTATTTCTTGCCCATGAAGTACTTTTCTATCCATTTACCACAAGCCACAGGGATGAAATATTTTCTTACCTACTTGGCTTCTTGTGGGACCTCCTCCGTCCGTGACTGATGGTTTAGAGCACAAGCGGCTTCCTTCCTTGTTTTGTATCTGCGCTCAATGCTCAGAGTGGTGAGAAAGGATGTCAGCATCCCCAAGGAATGAGAGAGAGTGAGGGGGATGCTGAAGTCAGTAGGTCCCAGCCCTTGGGTTAAGAGGAAGCCAGAGAGAGTGTCACTCTGCTGGCTGCAGGAGCGGAGGAAGGCCTGATGTGGAGAGATAACGCAGCAGGAAGCCCAGGGAGGCCTGGGCAGTTGTCAGTGTCCACTGGAAGATGCTGCCCACCCTGCCTCTCACTTTACGAGCTGGAGTGAGAGGTTGTCTGATTTTATTCCCCAAGCCCAGGCAAGATGAGTTCATGTCCTTGTGACCCAGGAGCATCCCTCTGACTCAGGAGATGTATTCCACCTCTCTTCACTGGCAAGCTGTCTCCAAGGGGGTCCTCTTCCCGCACTCCCCATGCAGACAGGTGGAAGGGCTGATCACTGCTTCAGTTGAGTCTCACTGCTTCTCTGTGCTTTGCAGCTAACATTTCTACGGGGCTTAAGCGCAGAGACCACAGCGATGGAGAGGGAAGAAGTGAGGTTGCGCTTGGGGTGGTTTTGTTCCATGTTTGTGAGCAGAATTACATTCACGTTGCTTTGAGGTTCCATCCAGGCTGCTTTGAGCGTGCTTTGGTTGCTGCCGGACAAACCAGCCGGTGTTGCTCTTTGTGAAGGTTTAGAGTCCAGTCCCAGGGCACTTGGGATGGGTGGTCTGGAAATCAACCCCAGGATCACCAAATAGTATAATTAATACCTTCTCTTTGTCCGATAGTTGCCGTTTTTCAAGAGAAAGTTCTCCCCCCGTCACCATGTTTGAATTATACCGTCAACCAGGGCTCAGTAGAGGCCCACGTTGTCTATTTCTCTATTTTTATGTATGTTTGTTGAGGGCATAGGAGTGCACTTTGTCAGGGGCTGCAGGTGTTCAGAGATGCATAAGACTCTGTAGAAGGCATTTACAGGGGTGTGTGTACCGCAGGTACAAGGAGGTGAGGGCCAGGGCAGAGGGGAGGCGACACAGGCTATACGTGGAGCTGCACAGAAGGTGATTCAGCTCAACAGTTCTTCACGGAACCCTTGCGGAGGCCACAGTTAAGACGTGGCCCTGTCTCTCTTTTTTTGGATTTTATTTTATTTTATGTTTCAAACATTTTTATTTATTTATTTTACTGAAGTATAGTTCATTTACAATATTGTATTAGTTTCAGGTGTACAGCGAAGTGAAAAGAATATATATATTCTTTTTCAGATTCTTTTCCATAATGTTATTACAAGATATTGAATATGCGTTCCCTGTGCTGTACAGTAAATCCTTATTATCTATTTTATATACAGTAGTTTGTATCTGTTAATCCCATACTAATTTATCCCTCCCCCTCTTTTCCCTTCGGTAACCATAAGGTTGTTTTCTATGTCTGTGAGTCTATTTCTTTTTTGTAAATAAGTTCATTTGTATTACTTTTCAGATTTCACATATAATAATGTCTTTCTCTGTCTGACTTACTTCACATAATATGATAATCTCTAGGTCCATCCACGTTGCTGCAAATGGCATTAGTTCATTCCTTTTATGGCTGAGTAATATTCCATTGTGTATATATATACACCACATCTTCTTTATCCATTCATCTGTTGAAGCACTTGGGTTGCTTCCATATCTTGGCTATTGTAAATATTACCGCTGTGAACATCGGGGTGCATGTATCTTTTCAAATAAGAGTTTTTGTCTTTTTTGGATACATGCCCAGGAGTGGGATTATTGGATCATATGGTAATTCTAGTTTTAGTTTCTTAAGGAACCACCAGACTGTTTTCCATAATGGCTACACCAGTTTACATCGATGTGGCCCCTATCTTGAAGGTGCTCCCAATTCACTAGGAGAGGCAGGCAGTGCCCAGGTAACCAGTAACCTGCCACAGCACAGTAGGTGCCGTGTCCAGTGCTGGGCACACCAACCCCATTGCTTCCATGTCCACACACACGCCTAAATGCCAGAGGCCCCGCCTGGCCCACTTGGGCCACCTGCTTCATTGGCCGGCCGCCAGCACCATTGGTTTCTAGAGTGATAAGCCTGCTGCAACAGGTTTAGAGAGGAGTGGTACTGGCAGAACCCTGCCGTCTTCACTCTTCCCTGCTAGCAGGACACAGCTCTGATTGTGCCAGCAAAGGAATGCAGTTTGCCCAGAACGGATGTATTTCTTGACTTAAGAGCAGCCTAAGTTGTATGTGAAATAATCAGACAAAGAGAAATGCTGATGCCTCTGAGTTCCTCGATGTTTTCAATTTCATCATGCTGTTTGCTAGGTACAGAAATACCAGCTGTCCAGTAGTTTCATCCTGCATATGTGTGGGCGTGTGCGTGCATGCGTACCCACACACAAAGGTAATTTCATAGCCAGTAAGAAAGGGCGGAAGAGAAGGGCCTTGGGGAACTTGCTGGGGTGTTGGAAACATTCTATATCTTGATCTGGGTTTACATTACATAGGTTACTTGTCAAAACTCATTGGATGATAGACTTATAATTTGTGCATTTCACTGTTTGAATTTTATCTTGAAAAAATAACAGTAAGCAAATAATGGACTCATTAATGACATGCAGGCTGAAGTGTTCAGGGTGAAGTGGACTGCTGTCTGCATCTTACTGTGAAAGGTATCACAAATAAGATGGATGGTTGGATTGATTAAGGGATGGGCAGCAAAATGCTAACAATTGTAGAATTGAGGTGGTGGGCATATGGGTGTTCCCTGTATGATTCTTCCCATTTTTCTGCATGCTTGAAAGTTTTCATAATAAAATGTTAAAGCAGAAGAACTACAAATAACCACCACTTGTGATCCCTAGAACTTTCCATAAGCGAATTCCCCCAAGAGCCAGTTTTCTCGGCTGACCCAGTACTGTTCCTACAGACGGCATCACCTGCTTCCTAAGGGAGTGTTGGTGAAGCGACGTGAGGGCCCTGGGCTTAGTGTGTTCTCTGTGCACCTGGCGTGGTTGGTGTGGGTGTGTTTCATGAAGGATGTGTTAGCTTGGACTTCCTTTGAAGGTGATGCAGTTTATCAACTTGAAATGATAAGAACTCTGAAATACAGGGCTTTCTGCCCTGTAGGCAGAATGTGGCTGGGGATTTGCAGCCTGAGAACAGCCTGACAGATGGGAACCAGAGCTAGAAAAGGCTGGCTGAGCCCCTGACCAAGGACATGAGCTGGCTACCCTGATGGATGCTGGGGGACCTTTTTATGTATATTTAAATTTTTGAAAAATTAGTTATATATATTTTATATATAAAGTGTATAGAGATGTATAATTGATTTTTCAAAAATTTTAACATTATACAGTATATTTAAACAGATCCAGGGGAATTCCCTGGCAGTCCAGTGGTTAGGACTCGATGCTTTCAGTGCCATGGGCCCGGGTTCAATCCCTGGTTAGGGAACTAAGATCCCACAAGCCACTCGGCACGGCCAAAAAATTAAAAATTTTTTAAAATTAAAAAAAACAGATCCAAACACTTTTTGAGACTAGACTTTTTTCAGCTATAACAATGCCTGCCCTTGTAAGTTTTTTTTTAATACAGAAGATGGAAAGAAGTAAAACCAGCCATAATTTTATAGTTTTGGTATATTTCCTTCTTGAATCTTTTTAAAAAAATTTCATGCATTATTTACATAATTGTGATCTTTTTCATTTGACTATAATGGGGGAGTTCTTTGGAAGGGAGATTCCAACACCTCCTTTTATGTGGACTGGCCCACATAAGGGACCATATAAAGGAACCGAAGAGTGGGCATAGGGCACAGACAGGGGAGCCCCGAGCAAAGGCAAGGAGCTGAGACCCAGTGGCCAGGGGCAGGTGCAGGGCAGAGCACTGGGCTTGCAGTCTGAGAGACCTGGGGCTTGGGGGCCTGATCACTCGTTGTAAAAAGTGAGGTTAGTAAATCCCCGTTGGTGGTTCCCATTGTAAATTAAAGGAAATAATTTGTTTGAAGTTGCCCAACCTGTGTATTTGGCATATTGTAATCCTGGTGCAGCATTTGGACATTGTCTTATAACGGTGGGAGGCTTTGAAAACTCTGGGCCACGGAGGAGATGGAAGAAGTGGAGGTATTCTTAACATTAGCATACTGGTGTGGAGGGGCCCGAACACGAGCCTGGGGCCTGATTCCTGCAGTGGAAAGAACTGATAGTTGAAAGGCTGACGGGGGGAGACAGCATGAGAGAAAGACATTGCAAAGGAGTAATCCTCCGGATTTGGTGATGGGCTGGTTAGGGGAAGGGGTGGGTATCTTGCTTTGTCCGTTGGCTTTTTTTTTTTTGCGGTACACGGACCTCTCACTGTTGCGGCCTCTCCCGTTGCGGAGCACAGGCTCTGGACGCACAGGCTCAGCGGCCATGGCTCACGGGCCTAGCCGCTCTGCGGCATGTGGGATCTTCCCAGACCGGGGCACGAACCCGTGTCCCCTGCATCGGCAGGCGGACTCTCAACCACTGCGCCACCAGGGAAGCCCTGTCCATTGGCTTTTTATCACTCACTTTACACTGTTTCCCTCCTGACTCACTGCCGTGTTCTTTCCCTTGCAGGAGCCTGTGTGAAATGCAGCAAGGGGGTGTTTGGGGCCGGCCAGGCCTGCCAGGCCATGGGGAACCTCTACCACGACGCGTGCTTCACCTGTGCGGCCTGCAGTAAGTGTGTGTGTGTGTGTGTGTGTGTGTATGTGTGTGTTGAGGGACAGGGTAAGGAACACAGGGAACCAGGAAGGGAGGAGACGGAAGAGCATCCTTCCTGGAGACACTTGGCCCATGTCCCTCCATGGTCCTATGGGAAGGCAGGACAGTGTCCTCTAGAACAGGGTTTTGTACCACCAACACAAGGCCCATCAGGGTAAGCTGACTTATCACAGAGTACCAGGGTTTGCCTGGGGCCCACTCTGGTGGTAGTGGAGCAATCCCTAATAACATCAGGTTTGTAATGCATATCAGAGGTCTCAGAAGAGTTGGGAGGAAAGCGCTGGGATTCACCGTTGTCTGCCCTGTTGTCAGTTTTCTCCGCCCCACTGTGGAGACCAGTCAGTCAGTTACCCCTGTGTGAAGTAGGGTCCTTTCACAACTCTTTGGCCCCGATCTTTCATTTGGAGGCTGCAGTTCATTGTGAAGTGTGAGCGTGTGCGTGAATGCCTGTGTGTATGCATGCCACACACGTATCGATGCCTCTTAGCAAACACCTCTGGGCATCTTTGTACTGCATTATGGGCATTATGCCTAAAGCAGCAAACCAGGAAACTAGGCCTGTGCTCAGCTCAGCAAACTGCTCATTGAACTGATGGCATCCACAGTGGAAGATTCTAACACATTGCAGGCTGTTTGCCAAGTCTGACGGAGCCATGAATTGTGCTTTTTTCACGGTCTCTACCAAAGATTAATTTTGAGGAGCATTTTTGAAAAATGTCCCACTGACATCTCCACTTCTACACCAAGGCTGGCAGCTGTCTATTAAAAGGGAACATTACAACAAAGCCAAAGAGAGTCCGGGACCAGGGGGTCTTATCATCTGGCCCAGCGGTCCTCAGTCCTGGCAGTTCATTAGAATCATGGGAGGGTTGGGGGGAGAGATTTTAAAAGCCAGTGATGGACTTCCCTGGTGGCACAGTGGTTAAGAATCCGCCTGCCAGTGCAGTGGACACGGGTTTGAGCCCTGGTCTGGGAAGATCCTGCATGCCGCAGAACATCTAAGCCCGTGCACCACAACTACTGAGCCTGTGCTCTAGAGCTCGCGAGCCACAACTACTGAGCCCGTGTGCCATAACTGCTGAAGACTGCGTGCCTAGAGTCCGTGCTCCACAATCAGAGAAGCCACCGCAATGGGAAGCCCGTGCACCGCAACGAAGAGTAGCCCCCGCTCTCTGTAACTAGAGAAAAGCCCACGCACAGCAATGAAGATCCAATGCAGCCAAAAAAAAAAAAAAAGCCAGTGATGCCCCAGCCCCACCCTGACCAGCAGAATCAGAAGCCCTAGGGGTGAGGTTTCTAGAGTGGGGCACATGTATTGTTTCTAAGCTCCTCCGGTGACTCCCAGGTGTGGCCAGAACCGAGTACCTGGGATTAGTGCCAAGCTTCTCATTTTAGAAGCCTCCGGAGACGGAAAGAGGAGGGACTTTCTCGGCTGGTTTGTGGCACAGCCCTCAAGAGCACTCTGGTTCCCAGTCTGAAGTTCACCAGGTGGGCATGGGCCTGCCATGCCTTGGTGGCACAGGCATATGCCCAGTTCCAAACCTTAGGCTTCATCCTCACCGTGATTTCCCATAAAACACATGCCTAAGAGTTTCCGCCTTGATCGTTACTCACCTTTGTAGGGAAAATTGTGAAAGACTTTGAGATGGATCACACCGTCTCCCGAGCGTCCGCAGTGGAAATGTAGGAGTTTTCTGGTTATTGGATTCCCTGGGTCTCTGGGCCTTTCCTTGCCTTTGAGCTGTGTTATACTCTGTAAGTTGCAGAGTCTTGACGGCAAGGCCCGTGATTCCTGTCCACAGCAACGCAAACTGCGTCTGGCAGAGATTGACCAGTTTTGCACCCATTAAGCAAATTTACTTCAGCATTTCTGATGGCCTGCATGTGGATGGTTCTTTGCTGTCTCCCAGTTGTAACACCTTATTGGTCTCTTATTCAATGATGAATTAAATAAAATCTTTGACCTGTGTTTGCGTTTTATCTGTAAAGAGTTGTGATCACACCTTCTTTTAAAAATTATCTTTGACTTTTGGCTCCTGTAACTGTTTCTTAATATTTGCTCTACCTTTCAGGAAAAAAGAAAATAAATATTGAGTAGAGGCTGTTTTTATATCTCAAGCAATTACCATTTGAGCTAGAAAGTTGTTGGGGGGCAAAAACTACTGGTGAGTCTGTTGATTCCACCAGTGGCTGCTTGACTAGCTGGCAGTTCCTTAATGGGCTGAGTTTATTGTCAAATTATGACAAACACAAACACTCAGGAAGACAGCTGCTTTGGGATTTTGCTTGTTCTAGCATTTAAGGCCCTTGTGGTCTGGTCTGTGTTTTATTGCTTCCTACTTCCTTATCACAGTGAGACAATTTGTCTCTTCCCCATTCACTCCCTGGAACCTCCTTTCCCCCCTCACTTCGTGCATTTAAATTCTGTCCAGCTTTTAGGACCCAGCTCCAATGCCTCCTCTTTCAGGAAGCCTTCCTTGTTCCCCAAGCAGGAAAGAACCATTTCTCCTGAACTAGGCATGCCCTGCCTTCTCACATAAACAATGAACCACTGTCTGTGATTCTGGTGCTGCCAGCAAACCAGGGCCTAGAGCAGACTTGCTGAAGGAAGCTCTGAGTTCCATCAGAAAGTGAGTGTGGTGGCATTCCTGTTGTGGGTAAGCATACAGCTTCCTCCCCACTCACAGGGAGCAGTTGGAGACCCAGGCACGTGTCTGAGCAGCTTCTCGTGGACGCCAGAAGTGACTTGCCTTTGTTCAGTTAACTTACTGCTGCCAGTAACTGCTTTCAGCAGAAGGAGGTGCCAGGGTGGCCCACGTCCTGCCTCTGCGAGTCCTCAAGGATGTCTGCATGAGCCTCGGCACGTGGACACAGCACAGTGGGGGCCAGGCTCTCATCCAGTCCGTCCCCTCCTTCGTTGGGGAAGAGAAAATTGGGGTCAGAGAGGGAAAGAGACTTCTCGAGGTTGAAAACCGAGCAGTTGAGCTGAATCCATGGCTCCTGAATCCAGATTAGGTTGGCCTTGTACATCTGTTTGTCTGGTTGGTTACAGTGTGTGTGAGAGCATACTGTATGTATGTGTGTGTGTGTGTTTTCCCATTTCATTTATGAGAATAATCTAGCTTGAAACACCGTCAAGATGTATTTCTGTAGGTACACACACATGCACACACACCGGCACGTGCACACACTCACTTCTTGGGTCTTATTGATACTTTTTTAAAACATAATATCGGGATCTTATTGAGAGCTCACATGCACTTACAAGGCCAGGCCAAGGCCCGACTGATTTGATCAGTAAAGATAAAACAAGCTACTTCTAGGTTCAGACAATTTATTCCCTTCGTGAGCAACAAAAAGGACATGCCGAAGGTGCCTTTGTCCCTGTCCCACACCCCAAAAGGGACAACACTGAAACAAAAGGGCCGATGACTGCAGTGTAAGTTATGGGATGTTAAGTAGTCAATCCTGAACACGGCTAAGTCGTCATGAGTCAGCAGCTCCCTTCATTCAGAGGGGTGGGGCAGAGAGCCCTCACCTCATCAGAGGTGAGAGACTGTCTCGTGTCCCAGAGACAGCCCTAGAGCAGTTCCTCACAAGCCGCTCGTCCTTTGTCCGTCCTTTGTCCCGGGAGGATCCCAGGGTGTTTCACACGCCCAGACAAACCTCTGACTCCGGATGGTGCAAGTTCTCCCGGGCACCTCGGCCAATTCCCCATCTGCCAACAGGCAACAATGTTTAGTTCATTTTTAGTTGTGGGAACAACATGACAGCCACAAAAAATTTTAAAGACAGTAACCTGGTTTGTTATCATTCTAGAACAGGTATTTTCACTAATATTTTCCCTTCGAGATTTTGTCCAGATTTATACACATTTTTTAGAGTTGTGATCATAGAGTGTAAACCAGTATTGTATCCTTTTTGATTTAATATTGTGTCATAAATTCACCCTAGTTTGTAGTCTTCTTCATAATAATCATTTTAACAGTTACATAGCTGTCAACTGAGCCATTCCTCGGTTTGATGGCAGGGAGCGAGTGTCTCTGTGTCTCGGGTTTGTTGGTTATTACACGTGGCCCCAGTCAATGTCTTTGTGCCTGCGTGCTTTTCTCCCTCTGCTGAGTTGTTTCCTTGGTGTTCGTTCCCAGAAGCAAGCATTCAGGGCACGATGCGTGGGCGTCTATGTGGTTTGTTAAAGTTCTTTTTTGACATGCTCCTCCCTCGGCAGCGGGTGTGTTTGGTTGCCATGGAGATGTGTGCTGTGGGTCTCCCTCTCCCACCTCGGCTCTGCCCACCCAAGGTGGCCAGGCCCCCCGACTGGATGCTCTTAGGAGCTGTTGGCACAGCATGGGTGGGGGGAGGGTAGGCATGGCCTTGGCCAGCAGCCATGTGCCATGTGTCTGGACACCATGTGTCAAGTGGCCTGAATGAGGAGAAGCTGGCGCCTGTCTGTGGCTCGAGAGAGGTGGAACAAAAAGGAAGAAAAAGGGTGCTGGACTTGGGGGGGTCAAGTGACGTCTCCTCGGCACCTTCCAGGATAGACTATGAGGCAGAGGGAGGCCAGGCTCTGTGTCCTCACCCCCAGCCGTTTTAGGCCCAGAAAGTAAGATTTTGTTCATTTTGTAAAGATTAAATAAATTCCATCCTGGAGTCATGGGGAAACCAGTTTGCCATGTTCACGGCCCCTACTGCTTTTTAGCTGTGTGAGTTGGAAAACGATGGACGAGATATGACATGCTCCTCCCCAGAAGCCAATAGACCACAAGGGTGCCCTGGTCTTTGGGGTAGGGCTTGGGGGGCAGGCAGTCCTGAGGCTGATGGGGATTATGCCCAGCACAGGCCTGAGCTCAGAGGAAGGCAGCTGGGGGCCGGATGGGGTCCACTGACAGAACAGGGCTGGGATGTGCAGGTCATGGCCAGAACAGGTGACTCTTGAGTGTTGTGACCTAGTGTTTATGTGCCTGAGTTGGTGGTGCACTTAGGGAAAAAACACAACAAAAATAAGAATATATGCCACTGCCCATCCCACCTTCCCAAAACCAAACGTCCATGCCTGTTAAAGGTTGTGAAGGGATTTTATAGTGAAATCTCACACATTTATTTAGACCCCATCTGGGAAAGTCTGTCTAACAGAGTCAGTGAAATCCTGCATCCAGAACACCAGAAAGTGCCATTTCATTCCTTCAGGTAAATGAAGCAACTAGAAATAAGCCCAGAGCTGTGGGACGGAGGTTCTTAGTGAGTAAATCAGTGATTGGTGATTCATCCATCATAAGTTCACATCTGAAGTGCGGCAGGGTTCTTGGTGGTTGTTTTGTTTCTCTTACCAAGTCTAAGCACTGCCTCTGAAATCATGTTAACCTTTTTCATGGACTTTGTATATGCCTCCTCACCAGCCCAGCCTTTGGAGATGCCCAGATTCTGAAATAGTTGAGCCTGAGTTAGGGAGGTCTCCCTTTAATTCATGGCAGGCACGCTTTCTTAAGAGTCATCTCAATATTTGTAAGTAATTCGCAGGTGAGCTTTCTAGCTTACTTTCGGCCTGACCCTGCCCTGATCCTCTCACTCGCAGTAGCTCACTAAATCCTTATTAACAGCCCAGTGAGTTCAGCATTGTTATTACTCTCATTTCACAGACGAGCAGAGGCTTGGAGAGTTTAGTTTGCTTGTGGTTGGTTATATCGATGTTAAATAGCCTGGTTGGCACTTGAACCAAGGACCGTGTGGACCCACAGCCCTTGCTTGCAGCCACCGTATCAAATTAGCTTTGCTTAGAGAGACACTGGATCTTGCCATGACATCTCAGGTTCATCTCTGCCTGGGGGCTATGTGACAGCAAAGGTTGGGTTTGGGGATACTTTTGACTTGTGAATGCAGAAGAGTGGCCTTGTACTTGGAATAGGGGAGCTAGAATTCAGTAGTGGGTGGGATGTACCCGTAGGAGAGAAGTGGATTAAGGGCTTTGATTAGAGGTCTGTTCCTTTTTAAGGGCTTTGATCCCTGAATTTCTGAGCTGTTGAGTCATCCCAATAGTCCTCATCAGATTCGGCATTTGTGTGCAAGCTGAATGAGTCAGCTGGATCTAGGGAAAAAGCTGAATGAAGATCAAGAAAGTGAGAAAGGGACAGTGGGCAGATACAAAGGAAATCAGCGGGTGAGGGTGAAATCAGGAAACGACCAAAACAGACGGAGCTGGGCAAAGGGCTGTGCGGGTTGGAGGAGAGCAGAGGGGTGGCTTTTACTTGACGTGTCATCAGATGGTCACTTGTCCCTCTCCAGCAAACCCAGTTCTGCTACGTGCACCAGAATTGGGACCAGACTTGGTTTCCCGGGTCAGACTTTGTTGATGCAGTGAGAAGCCATGATGTCCCCGACAGTGAGAGAACATCAGCTTCTTCGTGCCTGTGACATTAAAGGAGTCTGGAATTTTTAAGCTATGTTGTGAGGGTAATTCCAGTGCGACCTGTATCATTAATTGCCACACCTGCATTCCAAACACTTTTCTTATATTTGCACACGGATAGTTTGGGTGGAAATCTGCACCCTTTCCTTCAATAATCCCAGACCAACGGTGAGACTTGGTGGTACCCAGTGTGTGCTCAACTCTAAGAGCAGAATGGAGGGTGCTCTGACACGACGGGGCTCATCACACCCTGATAAGCACATGACGTTACACTGGGTGCCTCATCTCAGACCCAGAACCCTGGATTTAGGGAGTGAGGTCTTTTACGGAAAACTGAGCTTTATTCTGGCACCACAGTTACTGCTTGGGCCTCCTTTGTGCCCTCATCTTGCTAAGGGCATCTCTTCTCTCTTAAATGTTCTGTCTCTCAAACGTTCTCTTAAACTTCTGTCCCCACCTCTGGCCCTGTGATGGTTAATTTTATGTGTCAACTTGACTGGGCCATGGGGTGCCCAGATTTTGGTCTAACATTATTCTGGGTGTCTGTGAAGGTTTCTTGATGGAGTAACAATTGGTAGACTGAGTAAAGCTCTCCCTTATGTGGGTGGTCCTCACCCGATCAGTTTTGTTCAATAGAACAAAAAGGTGGACGCTTCTGGAGTAAGGGGACTTCCTCCTGCCTGACTGCCTTGAACAGGGACACCCGTTGTTTCCTGCCTTTGGACTGGAGCTACATCATCACTGTCCTGGGCCTCCAGCCTGCTGACTGCAGATCTTGGGACTTGTCAATCCCCATAATCATGGGAGCCAATTCCTTTTAGCCAATCAACCTCCCTTCCTCTCTCTCTCTTCCTCCTCTGCCTTCCCCTGACAATTTCGTCTGCACCCAGGCTTTCTACCAGTGCTCTGATGCCTCTGACATGGGTTGTACTATGAGCCACTGTTTGCAGAATATTTGCTTGGTCATCTCACGCCCCTCATTTGCTTCCCAGCCACACTCATTTGCACAAGAGGAAGCGGAGCCCCAGAGCGGTTGCATAGCTGGTCTGTGGGGGACTGGGGTCCCAACTCAGGTCCAGGTGGCTCCACAGTCTATGTTTTTGCCATCTCTCCGGTCCTCACCCTTTACCAAACACCAGCCCCAGTCCCGAGAAGCTTGTTCCACCTGCAGACATCCTGATTCCTGAAGTCTACAGTGCAGAGGCCCGCGCGTGCATGACGAGCATCCCAGGGGGGTCCGATGCAGTCAGCTGGGATCTTGTCTGTGGCCACGTGACTGGCCTCACCCCCACCCACTTACCTTCATTTGTCCCCCAGCTCCCTGGCTGCTTTTCTGAGCTCTAGACGTGCACCGTCCAGTAGGGTAGCCACGGCCGCATGTGACTTTTGAGTGCTTGAAACGTGGCTAGTGTGACTGAGGAGTTGACATTTTTATTTCATTTTAACTAATTCAGTTTAAATTGAAATAGCCACACGTGGCTAGTGGCTACCATATTGGACATTGTAGGTAAAGTCTCTACTAAGCCATAGTTCACTTATTAATAAGAAACAATCAGTAAGTTTATTGTTTTTACTTTATGCGTCACAAAGGCAATATAGTCACATTGTAAAAAAAATACATGTGGAAGAAGAAAATCACCCATAACCCCAAACCAAACCAAAACAAAACAAAATAATGTTGGCTATACCCACATGGACATCATTTTTGCCAGGTTGTCATCACAGTACTTGCTTTTATGTTCTGTTTGTTCCATTTAGAAGTACGTCATATGCTTCTTCCTCATTGCTCTGTGGTCTTCTGTTGACTTGATGACTCAAAGCCAATGCAATCTTCCTGCCAGTTAAAGTTTAAAGGGGAAGAGAATCCTTATTACCCCATGAGCCAGGCGTGGATCCTGTGATCAGGTTTTCAAGGACCAGATGCACCTCCGGGGCACTGAGCAGCCTGGGAGTCTGGCAAATCCATTGCCAGGACAGACCGTGCAAGCAGCAGCCCCTGCAGTGTCCACTGTTGGTGGGTTTGCAAGCCAGCGGGGGCCCGGGGGCCCCACTGGGGGAAGACCCTCTCTGTTCCTCCTGTGGATCACTGCTGTCCCTCCTGACTGCCTCAGGTCCTGTTTGCTGCCCTGCCCACCTCCATCCACACAGTTGGCCTTTGAGCACAGCTGTGAGGGGACCACTCCCCTGCTCTGAGACCTCAGCCACTTCTTCTCATAACATCATAGTCCGATTCCTTTACTTGACATTGAACACATTCCTTCCCTTTCTTGTCTGATCTCTTGCCACTGTCTCCTCCGCCCTGTGTCCTTCGGAACCTCCGGCCACACTAAACATCACCCACCCTTTCCTACCCCTGTCTTGTCGCCCTCACACTTCATCCCACCAGGTACGCATCACTGTCCAAGCAATGTCCTCCATTGTGATCTCTGCTGTGGCTCCTCTGATGCAGGTTTCATACACACCTTGTTCATTTACCTGTCTTGTGGTGTTTTGAATTATAATTAGATTGAAACTGTTGGCAGGGGTCTATGCCTCCCCCTCTGTGGTCAGTTTTGTGAGAACGGGGACAGTGTTTAACTGACCTTGATTTACCCTTGATCTGCCATCTTTAGTATAATGCAGGGCACACAGTTAGCACTGAGGAAATGTTGGAGGGCATAAAGGTGGCATTATCCATTACCCTGTACCCATAAGCTTTCACTCCCCATTCCCCATCCCTCTTTTTCTAGCCCTAAGCAAGCACTCCTGTATAGATTTGCCTACTCGGGATGTTTCATATAAATAGAGTCATATATATGTGGTCTTTTGTAACTAGCTTCTTTTACTTAGCGTAATGTGATCCAGAGTCATCCACGTTGTAGTGTGTATCAGAACTTCATTCCTTTTATATTTATTTATTAAAATATTTATTCATGTATTTATTTATTTTTGTCTGCGTTGGGTCTTCATTGCTGTGCGTGGGCTTTCCCTAGTTGCGGTGAGTGGGGGCTGCTCTTCGTTGAGGTGCGCGGGCTTCTCATTGCCGTGGCTTCTTTTTGTTTTGTTTTGTTGCGGAGCACGGGCTCTAGGCACGCGGGCTTTGGTAGTTGCAGCATGCGTGCTCAGTAGTTGTGGCTCGTGGGCTCTGGAGTGCAGGCTCAGTAGCTGTGGCGCACAAGCTTAGTTGCTCCGCGGCATGTGGGATCTGCCTGGACCAGGGATTAAACCCATGTCCCCTACATTGGCAGGCGGATTCTTAACCAGTGCGCCACCGGGGAAGTCCCTCCGTTCCTTTTTATGGCTGAATAATAATCCATCATATGGATAGACCACATTTTATTTATCCATTCATCAGTCAGTGGACACTCGTTTCCACTTTTTGGCCATTATAAATAAGGCTGCTATGAAGATTCCTGTGCATGTTGCTGTGTGGACATATTTTTTCAGTTCTTTAGGATAGATATCTAGGAGTGGAATTGCTGTGTCATATGGTAACTCTATGTTTAACTTTTTTGAGGCACTGTTTTGCAAAACGGCTGCACCATTTTACATTCCCACCAGCAGTGTATGAGGATTCCAGTATCTCCACATTCTTGCCAGTACTTGTGATTGTCTGACTTTGATTCTAACCATCCTAGTGAGTGTGAAGTTGAATCTCAGTGTGGTTTTGATTTGCATTTCCCTGACGACTGATATGGAGCATCTTTTCATGGCCTATTTGTATGTCTTATTTGGAGAAATGTCTATTCGGATCCCTTACCCTTTTTTTTTTTGGCTGCACCGAATGGCATGTGGGAAGTCAGTTCCCCGATCAGGGATTGAACCTGCGCCCTCTGCATTGGAAGCTCGGAGTCTTAACCACTGGACTCTCAGGGAAGGTCCCCCCTTAGCCATTAATTGGGTTATTTGTCTTTTTATTATTGAGATCTAATGGTTCTTTATATGTTCTACATGTAGATATCCTGTTAGATATATAATTTACCAATGTTTTCTGTTATTCTGTGCACTGTTGTTTCACTTTCCTGATGTTATTATTTGCAGCACAGAAGTTTTAAATTTTGATATAGTCTAATCTATCTATTTTTTCTTTTGTTTCTTGTGGTTTTGGTGCTTTATCTCAGAAAACATAGACCTACCAAATGTCACAAAGATTCATGCCCTGAGAGCTATAGTTTTTAGCTCTTAGGTTGAGCTCTTGGATCTATTTTGAGTTAATTCTTGTATGTGGTTTGGGGTAGAAGTTCAGGTTCATTCTCTGGCGTGTGGATAGCCAGTTTTCCCAGCCCCGTCTGTTGAAAAGGCCGTTCTTTCTCAATTGGATTGTTGTGGCAAATTCATCAAAAATTCATTGACCCTAAAATGTAAGGGTTTACTTCCGGTCTCTCAGTTTTCTTCCATTGCTGTAGTCAATTATCTTTTAAAGAGATTTAACTAATGAGAACAAAATCTTATTTTTCCATGCAGTTACTGTTTCTAGTCTTCTTCATTCCTTTGTTTAAATCCAGATTTTCATCTGGTACCATTTTCTTTCTCCTTAAAAGACTTCCTTTAGGGCTTCCCTGGTGGCGCAGTGGTTGAGAGTCCGCCTGCCGATGCAGGGGACATGGGTTTGTGCCCCGGTCTGGGAAGATCCCACATGCCGCGGAGCGGCTGGGCCCCTGAGCCATGGCCGCTGAGCCTGCGCGTCTGGAGCCTGTGCTCCGCAACGGGAGAGGCCACAACAGTCAGAGGCCCGTGTATCACAAAAAAAAAAAAAAAAAAAGACTTCCTTTAACTTTTTTTTTTTCCTTTGGTAATGCAGATCTGCCCGTGCAGAATTGTTTCAGCTTTTGAATGTCTGAATTCAGCCGTACTTCACTTTGGTTTTAAAAGATATTTTTTGCTGTGTGTGGAATTCTAGGTCGATAGTTCTTTCATTTTTAAAAAATGTTGTTTCACTGTTTTCTTGCTTGCTTTGTTTCAATCAGAAATCCAGTGCCATCTTTATCTTTGTCTCTTTGTATGTAACTTGTCTTTTTCCTCTAAGGTTTTCCCTTTATCATTGATTTTGAGAAGTTTGATCATGATGTCCCTTGGTACACTTCTCATGTTTCTTGTGCTTGGGGTTTGTTGAGCTTTTTGGATCTGTTAGTGTATGGTCTTCATCAAATCTGGAATATTTTTGGCCATTATTTCTTCAAATTTCCTGCCACGCCCTCCTTTCCCCTTCAGGGACTCCAGTGGCCCCTTGGTTCGGCATCTTGAAGTTGTCCCATGGCTCACTTTAATGGTCTTTTCTTTCTTTCTTTTTTTAAAAAATTTAATTGGAGTATAGTTGATTTACAATGTTGTGTTAGTTTCAGGTGTACAGCATAGTGATTCAGTTATACATATACACATATTCGTTCTTTTTCAGATTATTTCCCCGTATAGGTTGTTACAGAGTGTTAAGTAGAGTTCCCTGTGCTATATGGTGGTTTCTTGTTGATCATCTATCTTATATATAGTAGTGTGTGTATGTTAATTCTAACCTCCTAATTTATCTCCCCCCCACATTAATGGTCTTTTTGTTTTTTAGATTCTTTTCCTCTCTGTTGCATTTTGGACAGTTTCTATTGCTATGCTTTTAACGTCATAGATGTTTTCTCCTGCAATGTGTAATCTGCTTTTAATCCCATTCAATGTATCTTTCATCTGACATTTTAGTTGTCATCTCTAGCAGTTGAATTTGGGCCTCTTAAAAATATCTTCTGTGTCACTGTTTAACTTTTGGAGCATATGGAATAGAATAACAATAACTCGTCCTTCTTTACTAATGCTAATGTCTGTGTCAGATCTGGGTTGATTTCCATAGATTGATTATTTTCTCCATTATGGGTTGTGTTTTCTTGCCTCTTTACATGCCTGATCATCTTTGATTGGATGCCACACATTGTGAATCATACCTTGTTGAGTCCTAGATATTTTTACATTCCATTAAATCTTCTTGAGCATTAAATCTTCTGGGGTGCAGATAACTTATTTAGAAACAGTAATCCTTTCCACTGTGGTTTTTATGATTTGCTAAGTGAGTTTAGAGCAGAGCTCAGTCTAGGGGTAATTATGCCCCACTCCCAGGGCAAAACCTTTCTGAGTATTTTACTCAGTGTTGCGTGGATTATTATGTGTTTTCCCAGTCTGTCTGGTGGGAATAGACCGTTTCCGGCCCTTGTGCACACCAGGCACTGTTCTCTCTCATCCTTTCGGATGTCTTTTACCCCCAGCGGTGGTTATTTTCTTCACAGGCATGTGCTGATCCGTGCTCTGCTAAATCCTCAAAGGAGACCCTCTGGGAATCTCCAGGATTTTTTCTCTGTGCAGCGTTCTTTCCTCTGACTCAGATAATGATGGTCTGGAATAGTGGGCATGGAAAACTAAGGAAAAAAAAAGACTGGGGAGTGGCTAGTGAGAAGAGGATTTGCAGTGAGGAGTGGGCTACTCAGAGTGTGGTCCTCAACCAGTGCTGGCCAGTAAGGACAGAAGCACAGAAATTGAGGCTTTTCATAACACTCTCAACAGAAACTGGAAACTTCCATAACAATTTGACAGAGCATGTTGAGGCTTGGATTTCATATGTTTCATTTTCCCACATTATTGTATTTTACGAGAAAATAAGTCTGACAGGTGGAAATTAAAAACAAAACCCCCAAGACCTGGCCCTTTACCACAGAAAAACTGAGAAGGGAACAGTGACCTGGAGGATTTGGACAAAGAGGGAGACGGAAGTGGATGTGACTTTTAGTTTCAATAATTGAGGGTTTTTGGGCTTCCCTGGTGGCGCAGTGGTTGAGAGTCCGCCTGCCGATGCAGGGGACATGGGTTCGTACCCCGGTCCGGGAGGATCCCACATGCCGCAGAGCGGCTGGGCCCGTGAGCCATGGCCGCTGAGCCTGCGTGTCCGGAGCCTGTGCTCTGCAATGGGAGAGGCCACAGCAGTGGGAGGCCCGCGTACCGCAAAAAAAAAAAAAAAAAAAAATACTTGAAGGTTTTTGAAGGGATCCTGGCAACGGTGCCTTGCGTCACATGCTTAGCATGAGCCGGTGCTGTGCTGGGCCCCACTGTGATCCCTGATTTTGTCCTCTCCTCAGCACCCTCTTTGGAGGAACCCAGGGGTTTAGGTGCCCAGCCAGCCTCTCACCTGGGAAGTAGCAAAGCCAAGGACCCCAGCCTGAGCTTTTCCACTTTCCTCTTTCTTCCTGTTCCTCATCCCCCTGGGGCAAGATGAGCCTGTGGAATCCAGGTTGATCTGTTCACTGGAGCCGAACCAATTTGGTTGGTTTCTTTCTGTTGCTTTGTTGTTAGCAATACCTTCTAACAGTTACCCTATTCTGGAAAAAGCTGTTTGAAGCAGTAGATCCGGTAGACCTTTGTGGCTGATGCAAGTGTTCTATAGCTGCCCTGGTCACAAGTGGCTTTCAGGGACTTGGAATGTGCTTGTTCAAGTTGAATTGACTTTTTTCTTTTTAAGATTTATTTTTTATTTATTTATTTATTAGCTGCCTCGGGTCTTAGTTGGAGCACACGGGCTCTTTGTTGTGGCGCACGGGTTTTTTCTCTTCTCTAGTTGTGGCGCGCAGGCTCCAGGGCGCGTGGGCTCTGTAGTTGTGGCGCACGGGCTTAGTTGCCCCGTGGCATGTGAGATCTTAGTTCCCTGACCAGGGATCCAACCCGTGTCCCCTGCATTGGAAGGCGGATTCTTTATCACTGGACCACCAGGGAAGTCCCTGAACTGAATTTTTAATGTTATTTTATTTAATTAATTCAGTTACATATCAGTAGCCACATATGGGCCGGTAGCCACTGTGGACGGCACAGGTAGAAGTTACCAGTTGGAACGGTGCAATAAAAACATGATCTAAACAATTGCTAGCTTTTACTTTTCTCAGGAAGTATCTTCCTTGTTGGGAAAACCTTGCATTTTTACTTTTCAAGGAGATATTTTAGAAACTGAAATTTGCGGTTAAGTCTTACAGCCAAGGGCCAATTACTTTTCCAGAATAGATGAGTTGTTCCTATTTCTAGAAACAAGGGAGAATGGTGAGTATTGCAAGTTTAGTTTTATTTGTCACATTAAATGGTCAACCTCTCTTTGTGTCATCCTCAACCGCTGTTTCCTTCACCAAGCTACACTGACTTTATCCACATTTTTCTGTTTTCATCTGAAGGTGCCCCTGAAGGCATATATAAAATATTCATTCACTGCATCTATGGGAAGTGACTTTTTGGAACGGTTTCTCGATGAATCTTTACATTTATTAGTGAATATTTTATAAACTATTGTTGTGATGGGAAAATAAAGAGCAACTTTGAGTACTATATTCTAAAGCTGTGGAAAAGCTCTTTATTTGGTATATTTTTCTTGTGCATATCGCTATCCGTTTCCTGTTTCAGGGACTAGAAGCAGGATGATTCTGAAACTAGAGTTATAAAGATGTAACCCGGACACACCCTCCCTCTCAACAGCTTTATGTTTGATGCTAATTGTTATAGGGATGGTCTAGGTCTTAGCACTTTGTTTGAACAAGATGAATCTCTTCAAGTGGAGATGCTGCTTCAGAGACAGTCCTGAGGCATAGCCTAACTCTGTGGTTCTCCACGTGTGGTCCTTGGACCAGCACAGTCAGCATCACCTGGGAACTCATTAGAAAGGCAAATCCTCAGGCCCTTCCCAGACCTACTAAATCAGAATCTCTGGGGAGGGGCCCAGAAATCTGTGTTTTAGCAAACTCACCAGGTGGTTCTGAAGCATGCTAAAGTTTGAGAACCGCCGGCTTAATTTTCTGGTGTTCACGCCTCGACCATTGTTTTATCTTCTGGTGTGTATGAGCTCTGGCATGGCACAGCTGGCTCCAAGTATGTGCCACCATAGGAAGTGTAAGGACAGTGATTTGTCACCACTCAGGGGAGTCACGTGGGGAAGAGGTGTGATTAGGAAGGTCAAGAATCCACCTTCTTTCCCTCCCACAGTCTGAGAAATACTTGTTCCGGGACAAAGGGATAGTATATTGTGATGGGAAGGGTGTTGACTTAGCAGTAGTGAGACCTGGGTGCAAATCCTAGCTCTTCTGCTTAGCTTCAGTCACACAGCCAAGTTTGCCTGACCACTTTAGCTTTTGTTTCCCCATCTTCAAAACGAAGACTCAGTAAAACTGCATATAATGCGATAAGTGGAGTTAACCTGCTTAAAGCGTGGGGTCACGTTATTGCAGGATTAAGGAAATGACCCCCGCCAACCTTCCAACACCCGCCAGCCTGGAATTCTCAGCTGGTAGTGCTGCTCCCACCTGTCCCTGTCGTGGCTGTGGTCTGGCGCCACCTAGTGGTGGTTGGCTGCTCTAGCTTATTTGTCAATGAGGGTGATTCTGGGTCCTGCACTTGATTGGAACTTTCAGGACAGTGGCCGTGATTCCAGGAATTTCCAGGTTCATTGGTTTCTATTTCATTGGCTAGATCTGGAGTAATTCAGATGGGAGGATACTTCTCTCTGCCTCCCTGCTTCTCAAGATGAGTTTGCTTGCTGTTTCCTGCCTGGCCTCACTGTCACTCCATGTGTCTGTGGTAGAAGATGGGGGTCAGTCACCAGTCACGTTATAGCCACATGGGTGCCATCGCAGGGGATTTTTACAGAATTGTCAAGACAAAGAGATACAACGTAGGTAAAGTGCCCAGTACATAGAAAGTGCTTTAAAAAATGAAAATGCCCTTCTCCGTTCCCTGGTAGGAAGAGAGAAACTGGAATCCACGTGGAGGTGTGCACTCAGCAAGCATTAAATAGTGCGGGCGGGCTCATGGCACAATGGAACAAGCACGCACGTCAGCGTCAGACAGCCTGGCTTCCAACCTGCCCACTTACTGCCTGGGCTAGCCTCTCTGAGCCTTGGAATTTATGAAATGGAGATGATAACTTTTAACATATAAGTATGGTGTTTTTATGAAGAGAAGAGGAAACCCAGAGAGCTGGGAGCAACCCTGGGTGTCATTTCCAGTGATTCCCAAGAGTAGGCAATTCCTGCATCTTTGCACTGCTCCGTGATGTTGACACGTGACAGGTTCTATTTCTGCCTAATTCTTGGGTGAACCCTTTCCACGCTGGCTGAATCCTAGAGTAGGTGACACAGAGTGGTCTGTGAAACATCTCTGTGAAAGGCATGTGGCAGGTGTGGACAGAAAGGGGGTTAATGATGCAGTGATATGTGTGGCAGTGTTTTCAGACACCTTTAAAACTTTTTTTAGTATATGAAAGTTCTAAATATAGTACTTGAAACATAGAAGGCAATCAACAGATGTTAATTTTTTTCTCTCACTCTGACAAAATGCAAACTAAATATGGGTGTGGGAGCCAGTTTCTAAATGCAGGGGGTCTTTTAAAACTTTAGTGAAAACTGGAGTTGGAGTCCTTCAGAGCAGAGGAAGGCCCCACCTTCTCAGGACTGTGGCGGAGTCCTAAATATTTTTTCTTTTTTTTGGTAATAAAGGAAATGCAGATGCAACCTCTGAGCCCTCCCCCTGGCCTCTGGGGTCTGGACATGGGACTCCTCAGCTCTGGGGCCTGGCGGCAAAAGGATTTGTCTAGGGAGTTCCCTGGAGGTCCAGTGGTTAGGTCTTGGCGCTTTCGCTGCCGAGGGCCTGGGTTCGATGCCTAGTCGGGGAACTAAGATCCCACAAGCCGCGTGGCCAAAAAAAAAAAAAAAGAGGATTTGCCTAGCCAGTGGGCACGTTTTAAAATGATGATCAAAGTGATACCTGTTCATTATCAAAAGTTTGGGGATGTGTAGGAGAGTATAAAGAAGCAAACAACTAGCGAACATCCCCCCACCCCACATCCTACAGATACCTACCATGTATGTCTCCTCAGAGGCACTGTCATTCTTGGACAGATTTCCCTTCCAGTCTTTTTTTCTTTGAATTTCTTCTTTACGTAGTTGAATCTTACTTTTTTTTTTTTTTTAACTTTTCACATTATTATGTAAGAGTTTTCTTTTAAAAATTAAGAAGAAAGTATTGTTTCTCAGATTATGGATACATAATTCCAGAAAAATTTAATCTAGAAATGCATGAAGCAGAAATTTCTCTCATACCATCTTCCAGTGTACTAAATACTAGAAGAAAGTCTTAAATATTGAAAAGTGTAAAGTGGTAAGTGAAATTGCCCTTTAGTACAACCTGTCAGTGCTCTATAAGATAAGTTTTAAAAAGAAACTTATGAAATTTTGAAAATCATGAAATTTCCCTGTAACACCATCAGCCAGTGCCCACCACTATTAGTTTTAATATGCAGTCTTCCAGGTTTTTTTTCATATCAGTGGTGTGTGTGTATGGGTATAGGTTACTGAAATGGAATTGTACTATAAATATAGTTATCTAGCTTGCTTTTTTCACTTACTAATGTAATTTGAGTATCCTTCTATAGTATAAGCATTTTCGAATACCAATGAAACACTTATTTGACTGGTATTTTAAATGGCTACGTATTACATTTAAATGTGTTCTGTTTTATGTGGTCATTTCTCTAAGGCTGCCAATTTGGATCTAAGTAAACATTTATTCACATTTCCGATTCTTTCCCTAAGCTAAGTCCCAGACAGCCCAATTGAGTCAGAGGTAAACATTTTAAACTTTCCTCTCCAGGGTGAGTTAATCATTTTACACTCTCCTCTATAGCTTACAGAAATACGCACTGACAGCCATCACAAATGAATATGACTGTTTAAAAAAATCTTTGTTGTTATCATAAGTAGGAAAAGCTCTTGTTTACTTTGTGTTTCTTACAGTGCTGGAGGGTTTGACACTTTTGTTGCAAATGTGATGATTTTCCTCTATGAGTTTTAGAACAGAAGTGATCTACCCTCTATTAAATCAAAAAGCTAATTCCTGCTTAGATTCTTTAGAACTTCCCTGACCCTGTTCCAGGAGCCAGAGCGGGGCGTTCTCCACGCCTTGCCTCAGTAGCCTCACCTCTCTCTAGGAAGTCCTGTGCGTTTCCAGACGGCCTCCTCGCTCCCTCTGGTGGCCTCCTCAGTAGCTGCAACCTCGCTTCCCTTCCTCTCATCAGAACCAGGTCATCCCAGTGGGACGTCCCAGAAGGGAGCAGCAGAGCAACGCGCTCCACGGACTTGCAGCCGGACGGTGTGGGGATTGTTTTCCTCTTAGGGTGGGCTGTTTGTGTCCTTGTCGCCTTGGCTGCTAGGGAGGGACTGGAAGCAGGACATAAGCTCTCACCGCGAGCCTGGCAGGGACACAAGGTAGAAAGGATACTCTAGTTAGTTTTCATTTTCCTTTCTAAAACTGAGCCCTGTGGAATCTTTTTATAGAGGGGAAATTTGTAAGGCAGTAAAGTAATTAAGTTTAACTTCCATGGCTGTCAGAGGGTTCTGTTAGTGAACCCTGAAATCACTGAGCTGTAGGTACTCATTCTTGTTATCCTAGTTTAGTTGGGAAATGCTTGTGAAGGTTCTAGAATGAGAACTTCCTAGAACAACTTTGAGGTAAGGACAGGAGGGAAACTTTGGAGAACTAAAGACTTCTAACGTATGCCTCATTGCCATTCACACTCTCTCCATTAAAGTTTGTTTCAGGCAATAAAAATAATATACATAATCATTGCAGAAAAAAACTAATAACATCACCATTTCCTTTACTCAGAGATAATGACTGTGTATGCGCATATAAGTGTGTATGTATATCCATGTCTGTGTACACACACACACAGATGTTTTTAACCCCATTTTGCAGTATTTTAAATATTTCTCCACTAAATATTTTTGGAAAACAATCTTTTTTTTTCCTTTTCACTCTCCTCTTCCTGTCAGAAATACATTCTTTAATATGGCTTCGTAATAGTACATAATTTATCTGATAAGAATTAGATATTTGGTTGACACTCATTTCTAAAAAAATTTACTTATTTAATTTATTTTTGGCTGCGTTGGGTCTTTGTTGCTGCACACGGGCTTCCTCTAGTTGCAGCAAGTGGGGGCTACTCTTCCTTGCAGTGTGCGGGCTTCTCATTGCGGTGGCTTCTCTTGTTCTGGAGCATGGGCTCTAGGCACGCGGGCTTCAGTAGTTGTGGCACATGGGCTCAGTAGTTGTGGCTTGTGGGCGCTAGAGTGCAGGCTCAGTAGCTGTGCTGCACGGGCTTAGTTGCTCCATGGCATGTGGGAATCTTCCTGGACCCATCTTCCTCGAACCTGTGTCCCCTGCACTGGCAGGCAGATTCTTAACCACTGCGCCACCAGGGAAGCCCGACGCTCATTTTTTTGTAAGCTGTTATAAATGATGCTGTGATGAAGATCCTTTAAACAATTTGATTATTTCCTTGGGATAAATTCCTGCAGTAGAATTTTTGGGTCACAATAATCCAAACTTTCTAAATTCTGTTGAAATTTGATATTAAATTTGTCTTAAAAAGCTTGTTTCAGTTTCTGCTTTTCCTTGCAGAGTGGAGAGTGTCAGTCTGTCAATGTCATTACTAACACTGTCATTCTTTTTAGCCTTTGCTAACTGGATAGACAAAGCTTGGTATACTATTTTAGTTTGCAGTTATAAAAAAAAATGAGAAAAGTTAAGGATTCTTTTATATTCATTGGTCATTCATACTACTTTTGTCATTTTCCCCCCATTCTTTGCCCAGTCTTAAAATATTGGGCTGTTAATTGAGTAATTTGCATATTGGGGTTAAGCTCTGTTTGTCATATAGTACAGGTGCTTTTTCTAGCATGTCGTTTGCCTTTTGGTTTATAGTGTTTCACCTAAAGAAGCTGTGTGTGTGCAGTTTAAAAACGACAAGAAAACAAAAAGCTACAAGAAAGTACCATAGGAAATAACCCTTATTTACGTACCACCCAGAATACACAAACATTTATCTGTTGTCATTTTGGCTTATTTTTAATAAAGGAAGAAGAATATTACAGATAAATTGGAATCATGTTGGTTCCCCCTCCCGTCCCATTTCCCCCTTCCCCAGGGCAGGTACTATTATGAATTGAGTGTATGGATCCTTCCAATCCCAGCTTTTATACTATTACCTCATATACAAGTATCAATAGACAATACATAGGACTAGTTTTTGTGTGTATGTAACTGACATATACACTCTCTCTCATAATAATGCATCGTTGAACAGTTTTCCTCATTTGCATATGAGGACTTTCAGTTCAATTCATAATGATACATACAGACCTAGTTCATTCATTTTGATTGCTGTTTAGTATCGCATCCATTGAATATAACTCTAAATTCTTCCTCAATGTATTTATCAATTTTTCCATATTGGTGAACACTGAAGATGCTCTGGGTTTCTCAGTTTTCATTTCAGCCCTGCAGTGAACATCCATACATGCACCTCCTTCTGCACACTGGGGGATCTTCTCAAGGGGTGTCCCTAGCAGTGTGTTGTGGGTAATGTCAATTTTCAGGTCAACTGGCTCTTGCCAATTCTTCCCAAAGTGGTCAAGCCAATCGATGTTCCCACCAGCAGTGTGAAAGGGTCCCTCTTTTGTCTCACAACTTCGCCAAGACAGGGAGTTATCAGACTTGGTGAGTTTTGCCCATCTAGGGATGAGTTATCTTCTCACTGTGGTTTTAATTTGCATGCACTGATTGGTGGTGGGATTGAACATCTTTTTCAATGGTTGTTGCCTAGAGTTTAACAGGTTTTGTAATAGGGAAGAACCTTTGTATTCTATTACAAGTTAATCCTGAAAGGCATGTTGCCTTTAAGCTTAAAGTATACATAATGGCCCATCTCTGGGAACCCTGGCTCCCAGGTAATGCGCATTAAGCTAAAATACCTTTGTTTAGCTCACAGGAAACATCCTTTGTTTAGCTCACAGGCCCACCCGTGAATGGCTGCATCCCCCTCTGGAGGCTGACTGGAACCAGGAAATGTTCGGCTTTACTCCCTCCCCTTTAGTATAAAAGAGCCTGAATTCTAACTCAGGCACGGTGGTTCTTTGGAATAGAAGTTTACCATCTTCTTGGTCTACTGGCTTCCCGAATAAAGTCGCTATTCCTTGTCCCAGCGACTCGTCTCTCCATTTATTGGCCTGTCGTGGGGCAAGCAGTACGAGCTTGGATTCAATAACAGTTTTCTCTTCTCTACACCTTCCTTTGATCTTTTTCCCCATTGGGTTGCTTGTCTTTTTCTTAGGACTATTAATATTCTTTGTATGTTTTAGATACTAATGCCATGTTGTATGTTGTAGCCATCTTCTTATCCCTGACTTGCCTTTCCTTTTATTCCATTTATTGCCCTTCCCTTGGTTAGACTGCTACCAAGACCTCTTAGTCTGAGGCTGAGTTGAAATTACAGTTACGTCCTCAGGGGATGTAGCACATGCTCAGAGCATTAAAACGTTCTAGAGGAACCCATCAGAGGGTTGGGGAGACATTGAGATAACAGTAAATCTGGCAGCAACTAACACCCCGCAAAGGGTCTGACGGAGAAGAAGGTCAGGGCCTTCCTGTTAAGCTTAGTATAGAGGCAGGCAAGTGGATGGTCAGTGCATGGAAATCCTTACCGTGCTAAAGTCAAAGACAGTTGCCTGTATTTTCTTGTAACAGCTTTTGTTTTTCGCACTGAGGTCTTTAGTCCATCTGGAGTTTTTTGCTTTTGTAGTTTCATTTATTTCTTTTTGTGGCTTTTCCCCTACGTTGATGCTTTCAAAGTCCTCTCTGAGCTCCGATGAGTCTCCATCAGCAACCTCTCCCTCGTTACCTTGTGCTCTTTGCCTGCTCTGGGGCGTCACAGGCAAGGACACCCATTGTGTAGGGAGGGGACTTCTCTGTGTCTCAAGCACCATCAATATTTTTGACATCGGTGATTTTGGTTTCAGGTGACTTTAGGCCTAAGGAGCTTGATTCCACTAGTGTTTAGAATTCATTCAGTTTTTGAAACTTCCACGGAGTCTGTTGGGTGTGATTTGTGCGTGGCCCTGGAGGTATTCTCAGATCTGGGGTTGCCGCTGAATACAGATCCAGGGTCCCCCACAAAGATGCTTCCGCTTACCTCGAACAGGTGGCCCATTGTGTTTTTTCATAAGGGATCCAAGGAATTGATACAGTGTGCTATTCTTGTCAGTGTCCTAGCTCTATGGAAACTAAAGGTACATCTAAGGAGTCAAGGTGCTTTGAATTTTTCCCACTTCCACCCACCCCACTGAGATCAAGAGAAAATAGGAAAAATCATCATTTTTTCAACAGTGTGTGTTTTCTGTCGTTCAGATGAAAAAAGATGTGAAAGTAAGGAAGATAAGAGCCGACCAATTTATAGGAATTTCCTGATAGGTTGTCACCAGCATCCCCTGGAGAGTATGTCAAAGGTGATGATGCCCAATGTCTGTGGGAAACGGCAGCGTCACAGGAGACTGTTGCCTGGTATCCCCACATGTGGATGCCTCTGCCATCTTGTCACCCAGTGTCTTGCTGGCTTCTTCCTCAGCAGAGAGGAGGTGCGAGAAGTGGGTGTAGGATGATTCCCAAGTCAGTCTGCCAGGCAGCAACCACCAGGGGACCCTGTCTTCTGGCCTGAGTCTACCTGTTACCAAGGACCACAGCAGCTTTCAGGAACCAGAAAATGTTATTGATAATTGGCATTTTTTGCATGATTATTTTGCATGATTATTATTTCTGCTTTAAAAGATTTTGCCTTTCTTTTCTCTTTTTTCACTGCATATTAACATTTTCTGTTTACCCTGCCTTTGTGTTTTTTCCTTAGGCCGGAAGCTGAGAGGAAAAGCCTTTTATTTTGTCAACGGCAAAGTGTTTTGTGAGGAAGACTTCCTGGTGAGTTTGTCACCCAAGCTTCCCCTCCTTTCAGCCCTGCCCTGAGTCAGGCGGGGAGCGTGCAGAGAAGCTGGGCTAAGCAGAAGAAGGTGGCTTCTCTCTGCGGTCCCTAGTGCCGTCTGCAAGCTGCACTGCTGGAGAAAGGTGTCCTGACTTCCCTTCTGCAGAAGCATGGGGTGGCCCACGTTCCCAGGCAAATGACAAACTGCAGAGCTTTGTGCTTTTCAGGGACTTGGGGGTTGCTCAGCGTGTCCTCTTGTGCTTTGCCCATTTCTGCCTTCTCCACCCAGCTCTTAACTCTCACTCTGGGACCTGGGCCCCCTTACTTCTCATTCTGCCTGCCTCTCCCACGCACTGAAAGTCTGTCCATGTGCCAGTGACTCCCACGTCTGAACTCCGGCCACGTAGGCGCCTCTGAGGCCAGCTGTTCACAATCTCCCTGCCCGTCAGACAGTCCCCAGGGTTGTCCCCAGCCCATCCGCCAGCCCCTCCCACTGTACTTGAAAGTCACCTGAAGCAGAAAAGTCCCCTTGCCTGGGACCTTATCTCTGAGAACAGTGTCCTAGGTTCCTCCTCTACCCCTCCGCTTTCCTATCTCTCCTAGAGTGTGGCCAAGCATTGGGCCTGGTGCCACCGCGTCCTCCCCAGGCCTGTGTGGCTCGTGACGTCAGCATGGCTCCGCCGGCCCCTCACTGCTGTGCTGTGTCACTGCCCAGGCCCGGGATCGAGGGTTCAGAGCATGCGCAGGAGCTCTCTGCGGTCTGGGCAGCCTCCCATCTCACTCACTCTGAGGCTTGCGGTTCTCTGCATGCCATGGCCCCATGCTGTGTGCCTTGGCTTGCACTGGGTCCCCTGCTTGGAATGTCTTCACCCTTTGTTTGCCCAGATCACTCGACGGCCCTCACGTTCCCCCGCCTCGCAGTGGATCTCCCCTCCTGTGTGCTGCTGCCCCGGGCTTGCCAGTGGTCAGAGCACCTCGTGTCTGTTTACAAGTCTTTCCCTGGCTTGACCGTAACTTCCTAGGGAGGGAGGAACGTGCTGCTTCACCTTTACGCCTTCAGACCCTAACACAGTGCCAGGCATGGAGCGCTGACTGGTCAGTGGGACCACCAACATGAGACCCAGAGCTGGCTCGGGGCCAGCTTCTCTGGGGATGTGTGGGTTGACTCATTATGACTCGTGTTTGCCGGCAACCGCCAAGCAAACCCAAGGAAATTGCTTCCTGCGTGCCTTCAAGAATCACTTCCTCCACATGTTCACTTCAGTCTCCGGCGCTGTGTGTTTGATAGTCAGATGGTGGCATACCAGAGTTGACTGTCTCCCAGTTTCACATCTGATGGGCCAAGTGCCTGTCCTGCTCCTGGAGTCTCATGGGCTCTTGGTGGGCCAGGTGCCCACCCCTGGGCAAAGTCTTGGGTGCTGGACGACTGTGAGGCTCTGATTGGCCAGGTCTGAGCCAGTGCCTTGCCTTGGAACCCATCATGGGGTCAGCCCCACGGGAATCACAGGACCACAGGATGGGGAATGGGGCTGGATCCCAAAAGAAAATAAAGAACTGTTACCCCTAGAATCAGGAGGAAGTGCTGGGCAGCAAAACCCCACACTATGTGGTGTAGAGTTGCAGAAAATTTCCCTTTTCTTTTCCACCTTCCTTTCCATTACATTTCCCTTATTAAGGTCTGTTTGCAATATTTAAGCTTCTAGTATCTTCCAGCGTGTAGTATCTAGTCTGTTTTCTGAGGTGAGTTCCTCGTTTCTTTCAAGACTAGAGCTCTGTGTGTGTGTGTGTGTGTGTGTGTGTGTGTGTGTTTTGGTAAGGTAAGGTAAATAATATTTATCCAGTTTCTTTGAAGCTAATCGTAAAAGGCATTGGCTTTTAAACCAGACCCAGACTTGAATTTGAATCCCGTCATTACCCCTTACAGGCTGTGTGACCATGAGAAGGTCAGTTAACCTTTCAGAGCTTCCCTTTGCTTCCATTTGAGAAACAGTGTAATATATACCTTGAAGAATTGTTTTTTTGTTGTTGTTTTTTTTGTTTTTGTTTTGAAGAATTGTTTTGAAAATTAGAGTGATGGTCTCAAACTTGAGTGTGCATCAGAATCCCCTGAAGGGCTTGTGAAAACTCAGGATGGCTAGGCCCCACCCCCTGAGTTTCCAGTTTAGTAGGTCTGGGGTGGAGCTGAAGAATTTGCGCATCTGACAAGTTTCCAGGTGACGCCAGGGAACTCCGTTTTGAGAACCACCGGATGAGAGACTGACGCCTCTCTCTGCGCAGCCTCTTATGCAGAGCCTGGCATGTCATGGGCGCCTGGGTGCAGCTGTTGAAGGCGAGTGGTATTAACATTTGTAATGGCTTTTGTGGCAGAGGATATTCTGTGATTCATCACACTGTTGTCCCCGGGGTCATGACAGATCCTGTGTAGAGTGACACATCTTTCTGAGAAATTCCTTGTGTTCCTCATGACTGGCGGGGAAGTAGCAAGATTCCTCTGCCCCGCCTGGGTTTAACTTTCTTTTCTCTTTCCACTGCAGTACTCTGGTTTCCAGCAGTCTGCTGACAGGTGTTTTCTTTGTGGACATCTGATCATGGACATGGTGAGTAGGGTCAGCCGAACAAGACAATAGCATGGTGGGAGGGGGAGGCATTCAGAGAAAAAAGAAATTAATAATTGAGAACAGTGTTTCCTACCTTGATTTGTGGCTACATCTGGTTTTATTAAAAGAAGACCCCATGCTTGCTTGCTTGCTGTAGTAGCACCCGCATTTGGCTTTTACTGGAATTAGCATCCTTCGCCATCCAGTCCACATGATGTCATTTCTGCTGGCACTGTCTCCTTTGGGCTGTTCATGTCACATTGGCCTCCCTCTGATTTTCCGTGATCCTTGTGGCATCCCAGGTGAGATGCCAAACGGAGCTGCAGAAATCTCAGCTACTTTGGAATTGGGTGTAGAACGTCAGATAATACAGTTGTTTTTCCCCATGTTCTTCCCGGCTTGATCATTTCCTAAGATGAGGTCTGGGGGCCCGTTGTTCGTTCTGAGATAGCAAAACAGGGAGCAGGTTTTATCCATTCCGTTCCTCGCTCAGCCATGGTTCTCTGAGCTTGTCCTGGGCCTCAGTGCCTTTATCTTTTGAGTGGGGACAGTTCTTCCTTCCTCACCTCCTTTTAGGGTAAGGTTGTGAGGTTAATGAATACAGAGTTCTTATTTTCTCAGGGATCAAATTGCTCACCATTGGAGAACAGCCCTATCGAATTTCTTTAATATATTGGTCAGAGAAAATCGTTATATAACATTCTACTAGTTGAAAGAGTTAAATCCCTCTCTAAGCTGAGCCATTAATTCCATTATAGAGAAGGGAATTGCTAGTCATTGTTTTTGTTTGTTTGTTTGTTTACCTTTTTTATTGAGAAACAACTCAGAGGGTGCACATCTTAAGTGTACAGCTGAATGAATTTTTATATATGTATATACCTATGTGTAAACACCACACAGATCAAGGTATAGAACATTTCCAACATCCAGAAAGACCCTCTCCCACAAAGATACCTACTGTTCTGACCTCTATTGCCCCAGGCTGGTGCTGGAACTTCATACAGGTGGATTCATATAGTATAGATTCCTTTGGGTCAGCCTTTCCTCACTTAGAAAAATGTTTTTGAGATTCATCCATGTTGTTGTCTGTGTTGGTAGTTCATTTATTCTCATTGCTAAGTAGAATTCCATTGTATGGATATAGCACCCTTTATTTATCCATTCTCCTGAAGAGGGGGACTTGGGTGTTATCCAGTTTTTGGCAATTTATGAATAAGTTGCTGTGAACGCTCTTATGCATGTCTTTGGCGGACATAAACACTCATTTCTTCCGGTTTTATGCTGACAGGTATAAAACAGTGAACCAAAGCTGTCCCTGTTGGTGAACAGACGCTGTTGCCGTCCAGGCTCTGACACCGCACAGCACAGCCTGGCCCTGTGAGCGGTGTCCTGAGAAGCGGCTAAGGCCTTGCTAGGAATGCGGCCCTCCAGCCATTCCGCCAGGGGAGGCAGGCCCAAGCCACACACCCTCACCCCTACCTTCCCCAAGTGCCTGCCCAACTCCACAGGGCTCCATTACTTTAGCAGATTTTGTCCTTGATTTTAGAGCCCTTCTGACAAACCCACCACATATGAGGCCAGCAGTGTCCAAATTTATGAACATGACTATACACTGTTCTTATCTGTGGGTAACCTAAGCCTTCTTTGGGCCTCAAGGTATTTCATTTATCTATTACTACATGACAAGCCACCCCCAAACTTAGTGGTGTAAAACAACAGTGATTTATTATTTATCATGATTCCATGGGTCAGGAATTAGGTCAAGGCTCTGCAGGGCGATTCTTCTGCTCCATGTGGCATTAGCTGGGGTCACTTACTCAGCTGTGTTCAGCTGATGGCACAAGATGATCTCTCACCCTCCAGGCCTCTCTCCCCACAGCTACTAATCTTACTCAGTAGTCTAGCCTGGACTTCCTTTCAGCAAGAGAGAGGAAGTAGCAGCTGCCAATTTTCTTACATCCTTGACTTTAAAATCTCAGAACATCATTTCTTCCTCATTCTATTGATCAAAGAAAGTCACAAGGCCAATCCCAATTCAAGGGAAGCGGGGAACTGAATTTTGGAGACCATCTCTACCTCATGGGATAACATGAAGTCACACTCCTCTCAGACTTGAAAACTTTCAGCGAATGACTGGTAGTGACACTTATTTTTAAAAATAGAACCCTTAATTGCCACCAAGAATTATAATAATACAGAGAAAGGTTCCTTCAGTTACCATTCTTGGTTCTCCAGCAGAATTCAGTTGTGCAACTCTTGGTGTAAATTGTCCGTCTCTGCTCCATCTTTGTTAGTAGAGGGGAATACTCTGGGCTTGGAGGTTGGGCATTTTCCCACATGAAAAAAATTATTACACCTAGTCAGAATGCATCAAAATGGTATCTTTATCCTACCATACTTCTGGCACAGTGTGGGTTAAATTAATTTAAGGGTCTCTTTCTGCCAAGACAGCATTAGTCTGGGGGCCAAATGCATTCCAAGGTCCGGATTGCTGAGGGGACTCTGAAGCCCAGCCGGTTGTTCTTCCTACTTTGGCAGCTTGGGGAGCCTGGAACATTAGTGAAATCCTAGAGGGGATGAGGAAGCTTGAAAGCTGAGCTTTCAGAGGAGAGCTGGGCTAGCATGACGTCCTCCCGGTGTCCCCCAGCTGCAGTGTGTGAGGTGTGGCATGGCCAGAACACAGCATGGCTTTCCCACAGGACTTAACGATGCTCTGCCAAGGTTCTCGTTGGTTCCAAGTCCCCTTCCTTCTGCCTGTCGGAAGGCTTTCTGTGTGGCCCCACTCAGGGATGCTCATGACCATTCTGTACACTCCTTGCCTACGGTGTTTTGGTGCAGGCTTGCTGGTGTTGATTCCATAGTTCTGTTGTTTGTGCTAAGTTTCATGGCGCAGGTAATCACAGAAATGAATCTGCTACTGAGTCATCAGAGATGCTTTCAACTGCAGATGACAGAAAGCCCAGACTCAACTCAAACCAATGGTTCTCAAACTTTAGCATGCATCAGAATCACTCTATTAAAACACCCATTGCTGGAACAGGGCCCAAGAATGTGCATTGTAAACAAGTTCCCAAGGGTTGCCGATGCTGCAGGTGCAGGGACCATACTTGGAGAACCACTGACTTAATAGGAACAAGTGTTTTATCTCACCTAAGAGGTTTGGAGGGAGGCAGTTCCATGGTGAGTTAATTTGGTGACTCACTGACACCACCGTAGACAGGACGTTCTTTCCCTCTCTTCTCTCTCCCACCCTCTGCATCTAGGCTCTGTTCTGGTTTCAGGATGGCCTCTTACAGTTCCAGGTATCAGTCACATGCAGATCAAATGATGCCGAGAGGAAGAGGGTGCATGGGGCTTTCTCCTCATTGTGTTTAAAAGCAGCAGCAACAAAGAGGCTTTACTTACAATTGGATTTGAGATAATCCGGGGCCGAGTCACGGGCTTCTGGATTATCACGCTGCAGAGTCAAAGCTGCTCAGTAGGGGCACCCGGGAGAGGGAAGTTAAGAGGTTTTTCCCAAGCTCTTCCTTGTGGAGTTTCCTTTAATCTTTCCATGTATTTGCTGCTTCCCAAATCTGAGGTGGAGCCTTTCATGGCCCTGCTTTGCATCATTTCCTGCAGAGAATCATGTTTTTTGATAGAGAACCCTCCCTTCTGGAGGTTTGTGAAGTGCAGGAGAAGGATACCATTTGGTTTCCTCCTATTTATACCTGTAACTAGGTTAGCCTTTCCTGCCCCCATCATTGCTTGACTTGGTCCAAGTGAAACTGGGATGAGGGTGGCAGTTGCTCATATGGACTCTCAGCCTGATGTGTCTCTCCCTTCCACTGGCACTTCCTTCCCTATAATCCCAGCTGAGTCCTAACCTCTTCCTTGGCACCCCCAGATCCTTCAGGCCCTGGGGAAGTCCTACCACCCCGGCTGTTTCCGCTGTGTCATCTGTAATGAGTGTTTGGACGGGGTACCCTTCACTGTGGACTCAGAGAACAAGATCTACTGTGTCCGGGATTACCACAAGTAAGGAGAGCCACTCGTGTAAGCCACACTGGCTGAAACTCAGCAGGGTGGAGGGTGGGGACCTGCTGAGGCATGTCTGCAGGCTGCTTGCACTGTTGTCGACAGTGCAGCGAACGTGCAATGGTTTTGCGGGGTGTAACACGGGCCTCGGGGGTCAGCGGATGCCCGTGCAGACAGGAACTGGTTAAAGAATTACGTTTACTGGGAAAACAGGACCAAAAAACCTATAATCAGATTCCTGACTAGGCCTCTGGAGGAATGTGCCAAGCCCTGTGGCTCCAGCCTTACCAAACTTCAAAAGGCCCTGATTCAGGGCTGGTCTCCACCACCCTCAGTTTGCCTGGGCCTGTATGAGGCACCATGAGGGGGGTAAACAGGTCAGCCTCCAGCCCTAGCAGAGTGAGAGGGGGCAAATGCACTTGTTACCTCTGAGGAACAATCCCGAAGCAATAGTCCCAGGAGTGTGCCAGGTCTGTCTTTATAGACGAACTAGAGGGATTCACGTGAAGAGTGATGGGTGGGAGGCAGGGCCGGGCCAGCGAGGAAGGCTCCAGGCACAAGTCTCCCCGAAACACCTCAATATGCCCTTCACTGCTTCTTTGTTTCTCCCGCCAGGGTGTTGGCCCCCAAGTGTGCAGCCTGTGGCCTTCCCATCCTTCCACCTGAGGTAAGATGCTTTTTCAGTTCTGCTCCTGGGGTCTTCCAAGAGATGAATATTTCCCTGGGTCATTTACAAGATCTGTGTCCTGTCCTTATACCTTTGTAAAAATACTTCTAAAATCTCAACTCTGAGATAAATGGTGTCTTCACCAAGAAGCCCATTTCTCATTAGCTGCCTTCCCTAGCCCAGTGTCCTTCTTATGCCCTGTTTGTCCCTGTAATTGGGTCAAATTCTCTGACTTGATACTAACTCCCAGATTAGATGATGAGCAGATGAACAAGACCAAGTAGGTGGTTTTTTCACTGTTGACTCTGACATTCCAGATGGTAGAACTGCATCCCTCTCAGTTCCTCTCATCTGCTATATCTGTCCTTTTTTCTGCTGGTGTTAGTATCCACTACTGATTCCTGCACTTCTCCTAAGGCCACCTACTTGCTGCCCCAGAACCCTCCCCCACCCTCCAGGCAGCGGAGCCCGATGGCCCCCCATATAGCCTCTGGTTCTTGCTTTCCTTTGGTCCAGGGCTCAGATGAGACCATCCGAGTCGTGTCCATGGACAGAGACTACCACGTGGAGTGTTACCACTGCGAGGTAGGCCCCTCCCTGCCCTAGAAGGCCCCCAAAACCCATCCTAGAAGTCCAAGAGGAAAGCATCGTGGGTTGATGGAGGCAGGATGTGGGCAAGGGGCTGCCCTCCAGAGCTGACAGAAGAAGTGGGGTGAAGCCTGATTTGGTTGGTGGTGGGGGGAGGGAGGTTGGAGAAGATGCATAAAAGTCTTTACTGTTTTCTCCATGTTTGTAACCACCAAGTCCTGAGCCGGTCACAGCTGCTCTCCCTGAAGCCACAGAGTGGGAGGGTCACGGGGAGTGTGGGTTTCAGGTCCTTTTGGGGGGCCAGATTGTCAGGCAGTTGTGTGATTTGAGGAATAGACTCCCTCCCCTCCAGCTTGTAGTCTGTTCTATCTGCCGGGAACCCCTTTCTCAACCGAGCCCTGAAAATCATGAAGAAACCCCCCTTGGAAACAGGCATGTCGCTGGTTGGTGTAAAGGCAGGTGGGGCCCATCTGTCCCTTCTCTGTTGTGTCACACCCCAGGCTGAAGGAGTCACTGGTGCCCCATGACTGTCAGGAGAGCCAGAGGTTGTGAAGGCTGCAAACGCGTTAAGTGCTTGTGGAATTTCAACCAGAATTAAGTGGATTCACCCAAGGAAGGAGATTTATTTTGTGATGCTGTGGGTAGGGAGAACAATGAGTGTGGGTGACATATAGCTTGATCCCACTGCCAGCATTGAAGAAATAGGTGGGAATCACTGTTGGTTGGTACCCCAGGTGCTGGAAAAAAGGGTAAAGACACTTGCTCAACTGTGCTTTTATTCAACCCAATATATCCAAAACGTTATCGCTTCAACATGCAGTCGAGAGAAAAAAATTTTCCTGAGATATTTTATATCTTTTTTCTGTCCTAAGTTTTGGAAATCTGGTGTGTGTGTTTGCACTGACATGACATCTCATTTCTGACCAGCCCCATTCCAAGTGCCGGAGAGCTTCATGTGGCCAGTGTTGGACAGTACAGTCCAGTCCAGACCCTCACTGGGCTGGAGCTGCGTGTCTCCGCACCGGCATGTTTTTTGCCCGGAAAGAATCACACAGCGCCCTCTGCTGGTTGTACGGGACTGTGTGTGGCCTTTGTGTCACTCTTGCAGTCTGTTTTGTTTTGTTTCGTCACCACTGGATATTTCTGCCTCACCCCAGGACTGCGGTCTGGAGCTCAATGATGAAGATGGTCACCGCTGCTACCCCCTGGAGGACCACCTGTTCTGTCACTCCTGCCACATCAAGAGGCTGGAGAAGGGTCACTCATCCACAGCCCTTCACCAGCACCACTTCTAGCCAGAGCCTCCTGCAGACCTCACGGTGGGGAGGAGCCAGGGTTGCACCATGAGGAGTCCGCTGGTTAATTCCTGTCACCCCTGGGGACGGATTGGGATTGGGGGAGTGGAGGGGAGGCAGGTGCCTTTCCTTTAAACAGGGAGGGGATCCCTGCTGGTCTGGGATTATGTATTTTCCAAGTGCCTTTCACTGCTGCCACACCCTCATCAGATTACTCAGGAAGAAACCCCAGCAAGCGCGTGGCATGTGACAGGAGATCTCATTAGTGTGACTGAATGAACCTTCCTGTCCCCTCTGGGAAGAGTTCACACTTCAGTGGGAAAGGTTTGCACTGAAGAGAGATTTCAGCTGCCGGTATGTTCAATCCTTTCCCTCCCCTTCGGAAAATACCTGCACCCAAACACCCCCTCCCAGCCCCTCCCCCGCCCCCCACACACCATAATTTAAGATTTCCTTCCACTCCAGAGCTTCAGTTCTTCTGTAGAATGGCTGCAAATTTTAATTGCATCATTGCAAGAGGGATGCTCTGACGTGTGCTTTGTATCTTAGGAAGAATTCACTTGGTAAAGCAGAGCCAAGGTTTGAAATAAGTGAGATGGGGTTTTCTCCTTGTAGCCTAATAGCATTCTGTGTGCCCCTGGAAATCTTCATTTCTTTAAAGGCAGCTGGCGGCCTGATGGAGGATTGATCCTGTTCTAGGAAAGTGTGCTTTGGGATGAGAACTTGGTGCAGGCGCCAGGCCTCTTTTGCCCGCCTGTTGTGCTTTTTTTCCTCTGGAGCTCTCAAGAATCTGGGACTTCAGAGTTCCCCCTGCAAAGGCTGGTCTCGGGATCTTTCGTGGGGATCCTCTTATGCCTATTTTCGCTTCTTTAACAATGGACTTTTGGGAAGTGTGCCCACATACTGAGACCTGACCCCTTATTAATGAGGAGAGTTTTTGTGTGTAAGATCTCAAAGCCAGCCTGGGAGAGAGTGCCTGAGCATAAGTTATGATATTCATTTCACAGGTTCCTCTCTTGCCAATTCAGGCATTATGCTTGAAGAAACCAGTATAAGGTACACTGCTTTTGTCTGTTGTTTTTTTTTTCTTTTTCTTTCTGTAAAAATTGTTTCCCTCTACTTTCAGTCTCCCACACACAAAAAATACCTCACAGATAAGAGCTTCAGATTAAGGAGGAATTTGGCCATCACACTGGACTCAGCCAGTGTGTGTTAGGAACCTCTGGCTTCGCCCAGGTCAGACCAGTGGGTCAGGGCACTGTAATCTTAACTAAAGTTCAGCTGGGAATAGATCTGATTGATACTGGGTGCTCCTGCCTTATGCATTTCATCATGCTGGCTTCCTTGAATGGCAAGGGCTAAGGGAGGGCCACCTACTGGCAGGATTTCAAGGCCACCTCTGCACTGAAGAGGCAAAATGTGCCCTGTGTGTCACACTCCTGAGGCCAGAGGTCAATACCCCTGGGTATTTCAATGAGAAGAAAGTGTGAGAAAAAGGTTGGCTGGCATTTGGCTTCTCAGCCCATGGGGAGGGACCCTGGGCCCTGTCGCAGGAGGGCAGGGGCCATCTCACCACTGCCAGCCAGGCTGGGAGCATCTGCTCTCTGCCGCCTCACCTCACATCCAGAGGGAGGGGATTGGGTGGCTGGGGCCTTGGAGGGCGTCAGTGGAACCCAAAGGCACAGGGACTCACAGACTATTCACTGGGCCCAGTTCTAAGCCTCTAAACCATGCTTTGACTCCTTTGGTAGCAGTTGCCTGTAAGAAGCACAGAAATGGCACCATGGATTGTCTTTTCCATTTTTGTTAAATTCATTCTGCTGGAATCCTTTGGCCAGATGTCACTTCAGCCCAAGCTGTGTGATTCTATTGGTTCCTTTTCACAGGCTGAGCCTCCTAAAAACCCATGAATGTTTATAGGAGGGCTAAAAATCCAGGGGGCTGGGGAGGTGAACCCTGGGGTCCCCCCTCCCTTCCCAGCACACCATCCAGCTCAGCCTTGGCAAGGCTGGTGGGCAGATGGAGCCAGCCAGTATGTCTCAACCTGTCTCTGCCAACCTAGGATTATTTCTGGCCTTGATGACACACCTTTGCTCCACTATCAAGTCAAGCACAGGAAAGAAAATTGCCTTGGAGCCACATCAGAAGTAGCAGGGATTTGTTTGCAAATTGGTAACAGTTGACCCTTGAAGAGCACGGGTTTGAACTGCATGGGTCCATTTATATGTGGATAATTTTCAGTAGTAAATACTGCAGTCAGTACTACACGAGATCTGTGGTTGGTTGAATCCACGCTGCAGAGGGACCACGGTTACGGACGGCCGACTATAAGTTATATGAGGATTAACCCTTAAGTTGTTCAAGGCATAACAGTAGTTTAAAAATCTGATTCACTTTTTAAATGAAATTTTTAAAGTGTCCTTGATTGAGGCAATTTTGATATCTCAGCAAATATTTTATACTGCTGAAGAAGAACAATAAGAGAATTTCTAGACACCCTAGAAATCTGAGCAGCAACTTCTCTTACTGTCAGTGTCCCTGGAGAGGGTAATGGGTAGGAATCTCCTACCAGTTTTGTCTCCTCCTCAGGCCCTTGCAAAAAAACCATGAATAGATGCCCACTTACCTGGTATTTTAAACTTTCTATAAATTATTAGCCAAATAGAGCTATAATGGGGTTGTATTTATAGGCATGTAGAAAGAACACACAAGCACTTCGTAGACCAGGATGAATAAGTTTGTTTTAAAAGGTAGAGCAGATAGCCTTGAGTTCCCTAGATGACTCTTGGACTTTAGATAAACAAGAATTATGGCCTGATTCCAGATGCCAAAGCCAGCCTCCAGCCTTCTCCCTTGCCTCACTTTGCCCTCTAGTTTTTTCTTGTCATCCCCCCCCGCCCCCCCCCCCCGCCAGCTAAGGTCATTCAAAAACGGCCTGAGTGATCTGAGAAAAGCCAGGAATGCAGTTTGGCCTGTCATAGCAGGATCCTCTCTCTCTGACATTATCCTCCCATCTGTGGTTGAGTAGAGAGTGATTTGTTCATTTTTCACACGGAAGGGCATTGAGTCCTGTTGGGTCATTGCCTGCACGTGGCGGCAGGGCTTTCCATTTCTCCGTGGTTAGTGCTTGAGCGAAAGCCTCTTTCGGCTGAGTCCACTGAGGTTGTGCCACTGAGTCCTGGGTGGCCGGTGGGATTACCAAGGAGTTCTGATTGCTTTCAAGTGCTGCCATCACCTTGTCTCCGTGGACTTGAGTTACCCAAGATGAAAAACAGAAATGTTAGAATTTGAGAAAATGATCTGGAATTCACACTCCTTTGCAGGCTGTTTTTGTGTGCCGTTTCCCACATGTGTGAAAGTATGAGAGCTATGATGGCTGCTAGTGCCCTTGCAAAGAATGTGTGCAAGACTTGACCCCAAACCATTGTTGCTTGATGCACTTGTTAAAACTGTCGACCAGGAAACCAAGTGCTTTGTATTCTCCTTTGTGCCAGGAATGAGTCCTAATTTCCCAGTTACTATTGGAGGTAACTTTTAAAAGCAGTAGGAAAAAGATGAGGAAGATGTGTTAGCTATCAATTGTTCTGAGCCAGAACTGGACAGATATGGGAAATTTCTATCTAGTGTATGAAAATTTCACTCTGCAGGGAAATTATTTTCCCCTGTGTCTCTTCTTTTACTTTAATTGATTCAAAATATTGTTCCTGTAAAATTATTCAAAATTTTACTGTTACTATAAAATTATTCAGAATTTTGTTACCATAAAATTATTCAAAATATTGTTAACTATAAAATTATTCAAAAATTTACTGTTACTATAAAATTATTCCAAATATCATGACAATAAAACTGCCTTAATTTGTAGACTATTAAAGTGATCTCCAACATAATCATGTTTACTGGGTCTGCTTTTGTGTGTATGCAGTAAGCAGATGGGGCTTTTTGCTAACGGGATTTGGTCTTTCAGAGCTCTCGATTCTTTTTTTTTCTTTCTTTCTTTTCCATTATGGTTGATCACAGGACATTGAATATAGTTCCCTGTGCTATACAGTAGGACCTTGTTGTTTATCCATTCTGTATGTAATAGTTTGCGTCTGCTAATCCCAAACTCCCAGTACAACTCTCCCCCGCCCCCTTGGCAACCACAAGTCTGTTCACTATGTCTGTGAGTCTGTTTCTGTTTCGTAGATAAGTTCATTTGTGTCATATTTTAGATTCCACTTAAAAGTGATATCATATGATATTTGTCATTTCTGCCTTACTTCACTTAGTATGATAATCTCTAGGTCCATCCACGTAGCTGCAAATGGCATTATTTCATTCTTTTTTATGTCTGAGAGCTCTGGATTCTTAAAGAAATATTCGGGCGTTGAACCTGTGTATCCTACTGGCAAGCTAATAAGCTAGCATGCCATGGTTTTGTGGATCCTGGCAGAAGTTATAAGACTCCTGGGTCAGAGACAAAGGACACTTTATTACTCACAGTAGCAGCAGTAGCATTTCACACTGTAAGCCTTTGCACTAGTTGCCTGAGCTCCAGTTCCTACAGGGCCCCGTGAAGAGGGCCAGGTGATACCTGCATATGAGGTGGGCTGTGTTACAAGAGGAAACCCAAGCTTAGAGAACCACAATCTTTTATAAATGGGCAGTAAACCTGCCTGACTTTTGCTCCAGAGAGAGACACTATCTCTTCCATCCAAGTCTGTTTACTACTCAAACATCCTTGAAAAGGTAGTCTGGAAGTAAGGCAGTGCCTCCCTCACAAGCTGTGTAGGAATGTGAGAGACGCTTAGAGAATCGTCTTTCAGTCTTTCAAGCATCCAGTTTCTTCACCTGGGACCTTATTATTGAGACTTTTCAGGTCATGCTCAAAATGGTGGTCGTTTTGTCTCCTTCCCTTTTGTGTATGTTACTGTTTTTTCTAATGAGGTTATGACCAAAGAATTCCAGAGGTGAGTGACCCTCTAGATTTAAGGCAACCACATACAGGAAGGCAGGACTTGCAGAGGGAAGGGGCAAGCAATGAGAGAGTGGCTATTCCGATTTTACAAATGTAGGCTGCTGTTTTTCTATGACCCCGATGCTACAAGGGATGAAGATGTAGTCAGGGGAAATGTTGTCTGGGCCAGGGTGTGCCCAGGACTAGAGATGAGGTCTCCCGATTGCTAACTAGCATGGGAGAAGGGGTGAGGAGCCAAGGTATGTGATTGCCATCTATATCCAGACAGGGAATAGCCCTGAGTCGACTCATGTGGTCAACCCTCTGGTGCACAATAAGCCCTCGGGCAGGGTGGTTTTGGGGTCAAAAGCCTGGATTCAAGTTCTAACTCAGGCTCCACCACCAAACTGCTCAATGAACGTAAGCAAATTTAGTTCCCTCATCTGTAAAAATGGGGATAACAACTGAAATTACCTTACAGGACTATTGTGGAATTGACTGAATTAGTCCAAGTAATGAGCTTAGAGCTCTTAATTTTTCAATAATAGTCACAGGTTTTAAGACTTACTTGATCTTTCCATTGGGACAACTAACAAAATAAATTACAAATGGGTTAAAGTACATGGACAAAACGATACAAACACAATTTGAAAAGAGCAACAGAAGAAACCATAGGGTAAATATTGGTAAACTGGAATATATAAAAGTGAAAATTACTTGAGGTTCAAAAATATTATAAGGAAAAGGAAAATATAAAAGATAAGCTAAAAATTGCAATGCGTTCGATAGCTGAAGAATTAATATCCTTAATATACTTAAAAGTTTAAATCTGTAAGAAGAAAATGAGTACATATATCAAGAGAAAATATATACATCAAGTAATATAAGTAAAAGGAAGTTCCGTTTCTCAGTTAAGAAAAGTGCAAAAAAAATAATGAAATTTATAATACTCAGTGTTAGCATGCAAGGAAACTGATGCTATTGATGGAAATGTGTATTTGTTTAAATTTTTTGGCAGGCAACTTGAAAATATATGCCAAAGTCTTAAAAAGTCCATGAAATGGACCTTAAAAATGTCTCTCTGATCATTCAACATCTAAAAATTTATAAGATATCAGAAATAATTCAACATAGCATTATTTTTAAAAAAAGTGTTAAAGTGACAACGACCCAGATTCCCAACAAAGAGGGTAATGTTTAAAATATCTAGTTTTTTTATGGGTTATCTTCAAAGAATGTTTAATGACCATAAATCTCAGACCCAAAGCTAAGGAGACAAAATGAGAACACAAAGACATTTGTGACAAAACCCCAAATTTGGAAAAAATACGTGTGTAGGTTTATATTAAAAAGTGTGGAAGAAAAGTAAAGTCCATAAGGAAAAAAAATTATGACGTTAATAGTAATGACGGCGGGGGCGGGGATTATGACGTTAATAATAATTATCTCGGGATGGGAATTTGCGTTTTTTTGATTCCCAGTACTTTTCTGTATTTTACAAGTTTCCTGTAATTTGTTCAGGAGGAAAAAACGTTATATTGGAGAGATTAATTGATCGATTGAATGATTAGTTATGGACAGTGTCGGATGTTTCCGCCACTCTTCAGGTTTGACTCTCCTTTCCGCCACAGACCTTTCGGTCCTTCTCAGGTCTTCCACCCAGGCGCCAATAGAATGAGGGGTAATATATAATACTAGATTACCTGGGGTCTTCGTACTGCAAAAACACCCATGTGCTAAGGTTTCCCGATTCACTGGGGACCAGGAGCTCTCAAGGGACAGGGCTGCAGACTCCGATCACTTTGCGGACCCCCTCTAACGCGCGCAGCCGCACTGCAGCGTTCGCGTCTCCGGGGCAGGTTAGACCCAGAGCTCACCAGATCCCGGTAAACTGGGACTGTGCCGCTTTTTACGTCACCGTAGGGGTTCTGCTCCACGGGAAAAAGTGCCAGAACTGCTGCCTTAAATGCGCTTTTGTGTCATCCGCTAGCTAACCTCGGGCCACAGCACGCCCCCCTACTGCAAACTACCACCATTCTAGGTGTGTTTTCCCACATGTAACCCATTTACAGAGTCTCCTCGTGTGCATCATTAATTAGGACGCTTTGCAGTTTACAAACCACCTCACACAACTCCGGCTTCCAAACACAGCTTAAAAGATGACATTTCGGGCACAGTAGCGTTAACATTCAAGATATTTAACCTTCACACCAGAGTCCTAAGGACATCCTGTAACGTCAAACCCAGTTGTAGCTAAAAAGTACGCCTCGAGCCAGCCAGGAGTCGAACCTAGAATCTTCTGATCCGTAGTCAGACGCGTTATCCATTGCGCCACTGGCCCCGCACTAACAAAAACAGCACTGTAGCGTAGATCACGCCTTACGCATCTACAACAGGCTCCCCGACACTAGCGCTGCGCTTCGCCCCTGCGCCGGGCGTCACGGCGCTGGTCCACAGCTCCCAAGGCTCCGCCTTTCCCCCCACCATGCGCTCCGCCAATCCGCAGCGGTGACGTCACGGCGCTCTTCGGCGCATTCCCATCCACCGCATCGGACTGCGCCTTTAGCGTTCTATAGCGCGCGCGCTAAGTTTGTCCACGGCCGCCTCCCGTTCGGGAGCAGCCCGGCCGGGCAGGGAGAGGAGGTGGGACGAGGCGGGGCGTTGCGGCCGCCGTGCCAGGGTGACCGGTTTCGCTGTATTCGAGGTGGCGGGGCGGGCGGAAAGAGCAGGGAGGAGGCTGTGGTGCAGGATGGCGGCAACAACCTACGAGCGGCTGAAGCTGTGAGTTCCGCGGGCCGGAAGCCGTTGCCCGAAGGGGTCTGCGGGGCGGCGGGTGGGGCGGCAGGTGTGGGCCGCCGGCAGCGGGGAGGCTTCCTGAGTTCCGGGGCTGCGGGCCGGGTGTGGGAACCCCGCGCGCTCCCCGCCTTACTCGCCGGGCGCGGCCGCTCGCGGTGCCGCGCCCGAGTCGCCACAGGCCCGGGAGCGGCTGTCCCGCCAGCTTTTCTCCGCTCAACTCGGCCTCAGAGCCCACGGCGGGGGACCGAAGCTGCGCACCGTCTTCCGGCGAGCCCGGCTCGCCGTTTGGATGCAGCCCTTCGGGGCACGCTCCTCCCCACTTTATTTTATTTTTTATTGTTTGGAGAGGTGGCGGCTAAATTTATCCTTATTGCTTAGGAGAGAAAACGAGAAGTTTTTCTTATTTCATGGACCCATAGCAGCATGTTAGAGGCCACACACAAATGGGTAAACCTTTATCTGGGCATTGAAGCCTTCGTGACCGGTCTTGAGGATGCATGAAAAATTTAAAGTACAGTCAATACTCTTAAGGCCCTAAAAGGTTTACTTGTCTTTAAATATTATACCGCCCAAGCATAAAGCAGATTGTTAAGTCCACGTGGACAGCCAGGGGCTACTGTCGAGAATTTTGGCCCTGTAAATTGACTTTTCGGTAAAGCCAAGCTCTTGAGGCTCTGAGAAATAGGCTCTGGTTGTTAGAGTTGTAAATTAGGTATTTGTAGGGTTTGGGGTTCGTCCTGGGTTTAAAACAAAAGCAAAAACATGTATTTCCCTTAGCATTACTATCAGCCCCTATGCTTTTCTTGTCTGTGAATAACTTTGTTCTACTCACTTTGTGTTTAATGCTTTACCTCTAGACTGAAAATCCAGTGACCACATCTCAGAAAGTCTTTGGCAGCAGAAGCAGATGTGACTATTGAGAAGCTTATCTATCCCTAAATAAGTTAAAACATCTTGGGACTTAGGCACAGGTATCGCATTTCCTATACAAGGATATGAGGACATCAAGATGTGGTTTCGGCACTTCCTATGCTCCCCAGAACCTCAAGCTCACTTAACTTTCTGGAAGGTTCAGTTAAAAGTTAGGGCTGCAGAATTGGAAGTGAGGCCATCTCGACATCAGATGTTTTGCATAAAAGAAGATTACTTTTTCCTCAGCCCACCCCCCTTACCACTTATCTTCACTGTAATTCCCTTGAAAATCCCCAGCTGCACACTTCCCTCCATATTTTCCTTGTTAGGTTTCCTTATTCTCTCCCAGTTCCCCATCACAAGGTGATCACCTTGTTGGTGAATGAGTCTAGGAAAGTGTCTTTGACTGAGGTACTGGCGGGGCCAGTGTCACGTGTGCTGTGTTGGCTAATTAGGTTATTGTTGTCTACCTGATAGTCACTAAAGGGTTTTAATGTGATCCTACACCAGGTCTCAGTTGTGTTTAAGAAATATGGAGCCTTGGCTTGATTGCCGCTCAGCGTTAGGTTACGAAATGCAATCGAATTTTCCTGTGGCAAAGATTGAATGGGATGGAGAACTTGAGAGTTATGATGATAACTGCCAAGGAGGCAATAAATACACTAGTCCAGACCTTAAAAAAAAAAAAAGCTCTATATCCATAAAAGAGAAAGGAAATTTGGCACTGAAGTGGTGACGCTGATGCTTTTGTATTGATTTTTGTGAGAAGTGGAAACTATAAATTTGTTTGGGGGAGAAAGTAAATCTGGGGTTATATGAAAGTCATTCTCTAATTTTTCAGTGCTTAACTTTTTTCCCTGAAAAAAAAATAGTTCTAAATGCTCCTGTAAATGAAGATACAATTTTTTACAACTTTGTTTTTCTTTGCCAAGGAGTTTGTGAGTTGGAGTCTCTGCTCATTTCTTTTGTTTGGCCCTTGCTGCTCTGAGGCGTGGTTTTAAAATGTGGCCTCCGACCTAAGGTGTATTCTTTTTTAGATGCATTGGAGGTGGAAGTGGTTTCTGATCCATATAAGAATTATAGGACATAATGGCCATTTGTTGTAAAAGTGCCTAGAGATATGTTTTAAGGAAGATCCGTACAAGAGATAGTTTGATTATTGTATTATGAAAGTATTGTTATTGGGTTTATTTAAATATCGAAGTGCTTGGGATTTTAAAAATTTGTTCTGTGTTATGCCATACATTTTTTCTAGTCCATCTCTGTCCTGTGGTGTTCACCTTCCTAATGCCCTAAGTTTCATCCTCTACTCTCCCGCTTACAATCTCCAGTTCCATTTTATTGACTTACAGGAATAAGCCCACATTTCTTAGCCACCTGTATTCTAGCCTCTTCACAGTCTATCCCCTAACCTTATTTCCCGTAACTGCCCAGTGCTTTTTTTTCTTCCTTTTTTTCCCTTTCACCAGACTTGGCCACCCTCTTTTTGCTTCAAGCTTGGGCTTATTTTGATCTTTCTATCCAGAATGTTTTCTTCCTCTCTTCCCCTCTTTACATGCTGATCACATCTATGGTAGAGCCGAGACAACTCTGGTTTTTTAAGTCAGAACAGACTTAGATTTATTTAGACTTAGATTCACCTGCTATTTGCTTTGTGTCCTGACCATGTTACTTAATCTCTCTGAATGGGGTTTTCATCTGTAAAATGGGAACGTTTCTACTTCACAGTATTATAAGGACTGAAAGAGCGTAGATGAAACCAGCATACTTAACAGATACTCCTCGTCTCTGCGAAGCCTTTTTTCCAATGTCTTTTCCTTCACTGAGCTCCCATAACAGTCTACTGTCACAGGAACTAGACACCAAACGTCTACATGAGTTTTCACATTCTGTCTCTTATGATTCGTTAGCAGTGTACTTACTGTCTGATGGACACGAGGACTGAAAGAATGATCGAGCCATAGCACTGTTTGAACCACTCACTTTGCTGCCTAGAAATGATGAAGTCATTAATAAATACTTTGTTTCTCCAACTAGGTTACAAGTATGTAGAACATATTAGAAACACCTTAACAATGATTTCTTCTCTAGTCCTCAGTTCCTAACGTAAAGCCTGGTGCATTGCAGGTCCTCAGTGGATCACCTGAGTAAATGAAAAGAACTTTCCGGTAGTCCTCGGACATGGTATAGAAATGAGTTACTTAACAACTGAAAATAATTGACATGTTCATTATGGATTTTTGATGTAGAAAACAATATTGATTTGTTCAGAATTTAAAATTTATACTATTTAAACGTCCAGGCAGTTCTTAATATTCCTATTTTGCAACTCCTTTTTTCATTTAAAATCATTTGTGTAAGCCTTTGTAATGTCAAATAGTGATGTTTGAAATTGCAAGACAATTAACAGAAATCCATGATTGGAAACCTTTAAAGCATTTTTTTTCCTTTTAAAGGTCAGGTGAAAATAGTATAAGGCAGAAAGTGAATCAGGTTGCAGCTTCTATCTGAAGAAACATTGTTTCCTCAGTTAAGAAGTGGACTTTCTTTTTAAAACATTGTCATAGCTGTGAGGTCAGTCAAGGGAGAGGTGATAGAATCTTGAGGACAGATGTAAACTAAGCAATTCTGTGATGAAGATATATGTAGTTTATACAGTCCAGTGAACATTCAGATTACTCACACATCTCTCTTCTTGACTGCCTTCATCCAATTCCACCTCTCCCGTCCACCCCCCCCGCCCATCTCTGATAACCACAAATCATATCTCTTTTTTATGAGTTTGTTTTTGAAGTGTAATTGACCTACAATGCTATGTTAATTCTTGGTACACAAGATAGTGATTTGGTATTTTTGTACATTTAAAAATGGTCACCATGATAAGTCTTGTTATGTCATACGAAGATATTACATAGTTATTGACTGTATCTCCACAGTGTACGTTTCATACCCTTGACTCATTTACTATGTTTTATAACTGGAAGTTTGTACCTTTTAATCTCCCTCACCTATTCCTTTCCTTTCCCTACCTACCTCCACTCCGGCGACCCTCTGTTCTCTGTAACTCTAACTCTGCTTCTGTTTTGTTTGTTCACTTGTTTTTTAGATTCCATGTGTAGGTAAAATCATACAGTGTTTGTCTTTCTCTTTCTGACTTATTTTACTTAGCATAATACCCTGTCGGTCCATTGGTTGTTGCAAATGGCAAGATTTCATTGTTTTGTTATGGCTGAGTAATATTCTGGTGTGTGTGTGTGTGTATATCTCATACATGTTTTTTATCCATTCATCTATTGATGGGCACTTGGGTTGCTTCCATATCTTGGCTTTTGTAAACAGTGTTGCATTGAACATAAAGGTACGTATATCTTTTCTAATTAGTGTTTTGTTTTCTGTAGATAATTAGGAATGGAATTGCTGGGTCATATGGTAGTTCCATTTTTAATTTTTTGAGGAAGTGCCATACTCTTTTCCATAGTGGCTGCCCTAACTTACCAACAGTGCAGTGTTCCCTTTTCTTGACATTGTCGCCAACACTTATTGTATTTGTTGTCTTTTTGATAATAGCCATTCTGACAGGTGAGAGGTGGTATCTCATCGTGGTTTTGATTTGCATTTCCTTCATGATTAGTGGTGTTGAGCATCTTTTCATGTGCCTATTGGCCATCTGAATATCTTCTTTGGAAAAATGTCTGTTCAGATCCTCTGCCCATGTTTTACTCAGGTTGTTCATTTTTTTTTAAACTTTATTTTTAAATTTATTTTTGGCTGCTTTGGGTCTTCACTGCTGTGCACGGGCTTTCTCTAGTTGCTGCACGTGTACTTCTCATTGCAGTGGCTTCTTTTGTTGCGGAGCACAGGCTCTAGGCACGCGGGCTTCAGTAGTTGTGGCACGAGAGCTCAGTAGTTGTGGCTCGCAGGCTCTAGAGCTCAGGCTCAATAGTTGTGGTGCACGGGCTTAGTTGCTCTGCAGCATGTGGGACCAGGGCTCGAACCCATGTCCCCTGAATTGGCAGGCGGATTCTTAACCACTGCACCACCAGGGAAGTCCCTGTTCATTTTTTTTTGGATCTTGAGTTGTTTGAGTTCTTTCAGTATTTTGGATATTAACCCCTTATCAGATGTATCATTTGAAAATCTCTTCTCCCAGTCAGTAGGCTGCCTTTTTGTTTTATTGATAGTTTCCTTCACTGTGCAAAAGCTTTTTAGTTTGATGTAGTTACTTTTGTTTATTTTTGCTTTTGTTTCCCTTGCCTGAGGAGACATATCCAAAAAAAATATTACTAAGACTGATGTCAGAAAGCATCCTGCCTCTGTTTTCTTCTAGAGGTTTTATGGTTTCAGGTCTTACGTTTAAGTCTTTAATCCATTTTGAATTTACTTTTGTGCATAGTGTGAGAGAGTAGTCCATTTTGATTATTTTGCATGTAGCAATCTCGTTTTCCAAGCACGCTGTCCTGGAGAATGTTCCGTGTGCACTTGAAAGAAGTTCTTTCTTTTTGTTTATGTGTATATCTGTTAAAGATTTTTGGTTTGTGGTTACAGTGAGGTTTATATATAGCAGTCTGTCTGTCTATGATTATTTTAAGCTGCTGATCTCTTACATCAGACACATTTTAACAACCCTGCATTTTTGCTCCTCTCCTCCTCCTTGCCCCGCATGTTTACTCTTTTGATATCATCTTTTATATCTTTTTGTTTCGTGTATCCCTTAGCTACTTATTGTGGATGTAGGTGATTTTACTGGCTATATCCACTGGCTGCAGAGCTCATGGTGTCCCAGAGCTCGTGTTGGCCTGCTGGTGGGCAGAGCCCGGGCCCAGGGGGCTGGGCTCAGTCCTGATATGGCAGGCTGTGGGGCTGCGGTGGTCCTGGGGCTGTTGTCTGTCCACTGGTGTGTGGGGCGGGGACCTAGGGCATCCCAGGGGTGGTGCCTACACATTTGTGGGTGAGGCTGGTCCTAGGGCTAGTGCCAGCCCACTGGTGGGCTGAGCTGGGTCCCAGGGTCTCTGGTGGCAGGATCCTGGGGCTAGTACTGGGACCCTGGTGTCTAGGGGTGGTCCTGTGCCCTTTGGTGGACAGGGCTGGGTCTTGGGGCATAAGAGAGCATGTCCGCTGGTGGGTAGGTAGGGCTGTGTCTCTGCCTGGCTAGTTGATTGGCCTGAGGTGTCCCTGGTACTGATGCTGATGGAGCCAGTGTAGGCAGTGGGTGGGGCCAGGTCCTTGTGCTAGTAAGCTAGAAGGAGGACTCCAAAATGGTACTTGCCACCCCCAGTGTCCTTGTGGTAGAGTGAGCTTCTAAAGATGGCTGCCACCATCTTTGTCCCCAGGGTGAGCCAGTTGCCTCCTGCCTCTCCAGGATCAGCAGGTGAATCTGACCCAGGCTCCTTTCATATTTTTGCTTCTGTCCTGGGTCCTGGAGCATGTGAGATTTTGTCTGTGTCCTTTAAGAGTGGAGTCTCTTACTTGCCACAGCCCTTTGGCTCTTCTGAAAGTAAGTTCCACTGGCCTTCAAAGCCAAACGTTCTAGGGGCTTATCTTTCTGATGTAGGAACCCTGAGCTGGAGAGCCCGATGTGAGGCTGGACCCCTCGCCCCTTGGGGAGAGCCTCTGCAGTTGTAATTATCCTCCCATTTGTGGGTCGCCCCCACTGTGGTATGGGTCTTGGTTACACTGGCTCTCCTCCCCTCCTACCCGTTTTGTTGTTCCTTTTTTTATATCTTTAGTTGTAGAAGATCTCTTCTGCTAGTCTTCCAGTTTTTCTCATCAGTAGTTGCTCTGTAAAGAGCTGTAATTTGGTGTGCCTGTGGGAAGAGGTGAGGTCAAGGTCTTCCTGCTCTGCCATCTTGGCCACACATCTCCATGGGCCTTTATTTTCAAAGCTTAATAGGCTTTGAAGTCCATGGTCTCTGGGATCAAGAAGAGAGAGTGCAAGCTCATGCCTATTTTGATATATCTTCCAAAATATGTGTCATCTTAACAGAAACTAGGACTCTGGGTTGATATCAAATCCCCTGTCTTGAAAGAAACTAGGTAGTATTCCTGTTCTGTTAGTTAATAGTTGATACCTATTGGATTCTGATAACCTCACCAGTTTATTTTAGTATACAGTATTACTTTGAACTTTAGAGATTTGATATCAACAGCATAGTTAATGACCAGATAATCTTCTTGGAGGGAATTTCTTTAACTTCTAAGATCTATTTCATAAATAAGTAATGTGAGAGAGTTTTACTGAAATGAGAAACATCACACCAGTTGAGAGCCATTCTTTTTGCAACAGGGAGAAGATTTTGCCTAGATATTTGTTCATCACTGAGTCTTCTGTCTTGGTTTCCATGTACTTATTACATTGAGAACTTAGCTGAGCCTGTTGACTGGTTAATTTTGGAAAAACTCCAGGCAGAACTTGGTGTTAGTGATACTTTGTAGACTTTCTATTTAGAGAACACCCTACTTCCTCTTTCTCTTCTTATAAGTTACAGTATAACTTCAAATCCAGTTAAAATTTGACCTCTCATGATCTTTCCTTAGCTAAGAGAAAAGAAACAATTTTTAAAATTCCGTTTATTCTGTCACTGAGCCAAAGAAAACATTAGTTAAGGGCCATATAGAAATAACAACTTAATGTATGTGTCTTCTGACTAATTATGTTCTATTCTCTAAGAAAATTGAGCTTTTACTATCTTGTGTGAGAATACCAATAAGGATAAGCTTAGAGTCCTTGTCTGCAGAGGCTTGGTAGCCTGTTTGGTGAAGATTTTTTTTTAAATAAATTATTTATTTATGGCTGCATCGGGTCTTTGTTGTTGGGTCTTCATTGCTGTGTGCAGGCTTTCTCTAGTTAAGGCGAGTGGGGTCTACTCTTTGTTGTGGTGCGCGGGCTTCTCATTGTGGTGGCTTGTTGCAGAGCTCGGGCTGTAGGCGCACGGGCTTCAGTAGTTGTGTCACGCAGGGTCAGTAGTTGTGGCACATGGGCTTAGTTGCTCTGCGGCATGTGGGATCTTCCCAGACCAGGGGTCGAACCCATGTCCCCTGCATTGGCAGGCGGATTCTTAACCACTGCGCCACCAGGGAAGTCCCTGGTGAAGATTTAAAAACAAAAATAACAATAAAACCATAACCCCAGCAAAAATTATACCCTGAATGTTTACTCAAGTGTTTCTGACTGTAAGTGCTAGAGAGTTAAAGTTAATTTCATGAGCTTTTGAAATGAAACCTGGGAGCATAAAGCTTACAGAATAAAATTTATTACATAAAACATACTTCAGATCAGTATTAAGGCCAATTAAACAATGGTGGGAAATGGAAGGAGGGAAAGGAGAAGAGGAAGGCAGCAAAGGCATATGTAGATAGCTGAGTTGGGATGACACTTGCTGTTATTAGTTGGATGAATTAGAGCGATTACTTGTAATTAGTCTTCTTAGAAATGTTGATTAGCTGGCAGTCACTGTTCATATCTCCAATTCTTGCTCCAATTCTTAAGCCATTTTCAATAACATTTATCAGAGCAGCCTGGTGGCAGCACCAGCAACTTAGATTCTAGCAACATCTCTCTGAGAGGTAAGATCCAGCAAAGGTCCCAGAGCCCTTAGGCTAGATAGAACTCTTTACCTTGATCCACAATTACTCTTATTTTTGTTCTTTTAACACCTTTTTAAGCTTAATTTTTATATTAATTTTAAGCTTAATTATTATAATCTAATACGAGTATATGGTTTAAAGCTAAGTGACACAAAGCTTATATATTAAAAGAGCACTTTTCAGCACTCCCAACTCCCACTGTCCCAGAGGCATCTATCAATACTTTCATTTTTTTACAATGTTTATTTATTTAGGTTGTGCTGGGTCTTAGTTGCGGCATGCAAACTCTTAGTTGTGGCATATGAACTCTTCGTTGTGGCATGTGAACTCTTAGTTGCAGCATGCGGGATATAGTTCCCTGACAAGTGATTGAACCCGGGCCCCCTGCATTGGGAGCGTGGAGTCTTACCCACTGGATCATCAGGGAAGTCCCAGTATTTTCATGTTTTTAAGCAGTTTCTTCTGGTATTTTGCTTTACACTTCTAAACAACATGCTTATACTGCTATTTCCTGATTTGTTTTTCAGTTTCAGTCATATGATGACTTTTTACTTAAGAAGATGAGAATTTAGCTTTTATACCTCTCTTCCTTTCCTCTCCTCTCAGTGTGGTTATTCAGTGTTCACATTATTATGGTTGTGTAGGTATGACTCAAAGGAAGTCAGTAATGTATTATAATTACATTTCCTTATAAAAATGCTTTGTTTTTCCTTGAATTAAAAAGTTTGCTTGACTTTTCTTTACCTGTTGCTAATTAATCTTCAGTCTCTGGGACAGCAGTAAAACTCCTCTGCTGATGGTAACTGTCAATTCATCTTCTTCTGTGAGGCTTACCTCCAGGAGCCCTATCCCCTGCTTTAATCTGGACTGGCTGTTCTTTAGGCCTGTTGCATTGTCCTGGAACTTCCCTTTACCATCATCATGAGAATTTCTTTTACCTCTCTCCTGTTTTGGATTCCAAGTCTAACTCTTGATTTACTCCATGTCGATGAAACATCTTTTCCTTCTTTCCAAGAAAGAGTGAAAGAGAAGTATCTTTTGAGATACTGCACATCTGAAAATGCTTTCATTCTGTCCTCACGTTTATTTGTTAGTGTGACTAAGTAGAGAATTCTCAGAAATTATTATCCTTCAGAATTTTAAAGACCTTTCTGTTGAATACTCCAATGTGTTGCTGTTGAATAATCCAATAGTGTGGCTGTTGAATATTTCAGCACTTCTTTCTCTTAGTTTTTTTTTTTTTTCTGGAAACTTTGGGATTGTATCTCTATGGTATTTTGAGTTTTACACTTAATGTGCCTCTGTGTGTGTGTGTTTCATATATTTGGTGGGCCTTTTACATCTGGAAACTTGTCCTTTGGCTTGAGGTTTCTTCTTTGTTTTTGCACTATTTCTTTGATAAATTTTTTTCTTGTGTACTCTCCTGGAATTCCTGCTAAGTGGATGTTGAACATCCTGGATTGTGCCCCTCTCTTTCTTCCTGTCTTCTCTCCCCCTCCTGTCTCTTTCCATCTCCCCCTTTCTTCCTTCCTATGCTTTTCTGTTTTACAGCTCTTATCTTTTTATTCTGTTCTCAAGGAGAGTTCTTCGGTTTTATTTTCCAGTCCTTCTACTGAATATTCAAATAATTATTTCTGCCGTCAGTCCAAAAACATATTCTTGCTTGCTGAATCTCCTTCTCCCCCCCTCCCCCTCCTTCTTTTTGGTATTTTTGTTTCATGAGTGCAATGTCTTCTCTCTCAGGCTACCAGTTATAAATGTGTTTTGAAGCTTTATTCTGTTCTCAGCATAGTTTGTTTACTCAGTTATTTTTCTCTTTGTTTCGTTCTGTGTCTTGTGTGATGGAAGCTTAGCTCAAATATCTGGTGATCCTCGGTTGTCATTTCATGTTTGAGAATGAGGCACTAAAAAATGGATTGGAAGGGTCTGTTTGTGGGTCAGGATTTGTCAATTGGTGGCCTTCACTAGAGTGATTGTGCAGGAACTCAACTGTTTCTTTGGGGGAGGTGCCCTAAATGTCAGCATTTGCAGGTCTTTTCTTTTGGGCCAGTAAGTTTCTTCAGAGACAGTATTCATAGCTCTTTCGGGAATTGGGGGAGTGGGATGCTTGGCCTTTAGCCTTCTGGGAACCTGGCAGAGGAAGAGGGTGGATGATTTTCCCAATCTGTAAGCAGACCTTCTCTGTGTCTCCAGACTTTACTTGACTCACTGTGGTCCTCAGCTGTGCCTGGTTTCTGGAGTTCAGGTCTTCTCTTGTTGAACTGCTGTAAGCGTTAAATCATCTGGTTAGGGAGGTACCTGGACTCTAGGTTTGGGTAGGGATCTGATTGTTCCTTACACAGACTTTGAACCGCCTTACTCTTAACGCCAACCCTGCAGTTAATCTCACTGCCCCACCTCATCCCCTACCCAAGTCCTTAGTTCTTGAGGCTTTTCAGCACTCTACAGCTGGAGTCTGCTTACTTTGTTGGCTCTCACCCCGTAGGCAGTTAGATTCTGTAGTAACTTAATTAGCCCATTTCTAAGCACTTTTCTTCTTCCACACCTGCATTTGAATGACTAGTATCTGCCCTACAGCCTGCACCCACCTCTTGGTACTAACCAGATTCCATCTTCTGAAAGAATATCAAGGCTTTTTCTCTGGAGGGTTTTCACTCTTGGAAATTCATTTCATTCTACTTCGATTACAAAGCTAATTTGTTGATCTTCTCATTTCACATGTACCTAGCCAGACTGGAAGTGTTATATATAGTATATTTCACCTTCATATAAAAGAAATTTTCATTTCTAACTTTGTAATTTTAAGGATTTTGAACACATAGTGAGGTTATTAACTTTGACTGCGATTATTAGGAATGTAACTATTTCTGTGGCTGTATATTTTTTGTATATGATTTAAAGTCTTAATTCAAGATGTATATATATATTAAAAAAATAAGTTGAGTTGCAGCTGCATTGGGTCTTCATTGCAGTGTGTGGGCTTTCTCTAGTTGTGGCGGGCAGGGGCTACTCTTCGTTGTGGTGCGTTGGCTTCTCATTGCGGTGGCTTCTTGTCGTGGAGCACGAGCTCTAGGTGTGCGGGCTCAGTCGTTATGGCTCATGGGCTTAGTTGCTCCGCGGCATGTGGGATCTTCCCAGACCAGGGCTCGAACCCGTGTCCCCTGCATTGGCAGGTGTATGCTTAACCACTGCGCAGCCAGGGAAGTCCCCAAGATGTATGTATTTTTTCAGTGTTCCACACCCTTCCAGATCAGTTTTAAATTTAAATGTCAAGTTGGGAAAAATTTTTTAATTGCTTATATTAGGGATACTTTTTGTTCCATGTATATTTTGAAATATATTTATTTATGTATTTATATATATTTTTACATAATTATACATATTAAAATTTTAATAGGAGATTTTTCTGCTCTTATAAATATTTGATTTTATAATAAATTTCACTGACTAAAAGGTATCTGTTAGGTAACACACCAAAACTTGTATATGGAAACAAGTATGATTTTTTAAAATTCATTGACTTCATTCAAATAATTTATTTTTATGGTAGAAGTTTTGCAGGTGAGAAGCTTAAATACATTGGTTTTAGGGCCCCATCAGTTACCAAAATTCAAGGATGCTCAAGTTCCGTATATAAGTGGCGTAGTGTTTACATATAACCTATGTACATCCTCCTGTATATTTGAAATCATCTCTATATTATAATACCTAATACAATGTAAATGTTATGTAAATAGTTGCAAATACAATGTAAATGCTATGTAAATAGTTGTAAATACAATGTAAATGTTATGCAAATAGTTGATGATGTTCAGCAAATTCTAGTTTTGCTTTTTTGGAACTTTCTGGAATTTTTTTTTCTTGAGTATTTTCAATCCACTGTTGGTTGAATCCACCCTTGTGGAACCCATGGATAAAGAGGGCCTACTGTATATAGATAAAAGAAGTCAAAGTATAAGAGGGTGGAGCTATTGAGGGAACACAGAATGCATTTCTCTACTGGCTGTTCATTTAGATGCAAGCTTTGTGTCTTTGTCCACTGTATTGAAAAAGTGGAGGAATTTGATTTCTGAGATTGTATGTTGATAATCATCTCTTATATTAAGAATAACATTAGTTATTAAAGAAGTAACACCATGTGTGTGAAGTAAACTGTGGTAGCTTCCCGCCCCCCCCCAAATACAGCTGTGAATTTAGAAGAGCTTAGGGCCCTGAGCAATATGAAGAAGATGGATATAATAAAACCCAGGGACTTCACTCGTGGTCAGAACTGTGTAGCATTCATCAGCCTTTGTCTCAAATGTAAAACTAAAGCGGCTGAGTAGGAGCAGTGGTGATGGCTTTGTCAAGAGACTGAGACAGCAGAAGAGAAAACTGAAGCTCAGTGGTCTGAGGTCATTTAGTAAAAAAAATAATGCCGCCATTTCGTGGAGTCTCTTCTTAGTGCCAGGCATGTCACACATATTCTCTCATTTACCCTCACCGATCACTTACCACTTTTTAATAGAGAGAAAGCTGAGCTGGGAAGTTCAGTGATTTGTTCAGGGACTCATGACAAGTAAGCATGGAGTTGGAATTCAAACCAGGTTTGTAAGAGCTTAAAACCTGTAACTTTTTCACCATACTGTGTTACTAGAATTTGAAGGCATCATCTTTTGGTAGGATGGCCCAGAAATTGATGTGTTCAAGATCCTAGTCAGTCAGGAAAACATTGTTACTTATACTTAGGTTAAGACATAAGGAAAAAACCTTGGTTTAATAAAATATAAATTAAAGACACGCCATTAAAAATGGTTTTTAAAATGTTTTATCACTTAGAAACTCACACACCAGGTATCAAACTCAATTGAAGGAAACATCTCTTTGTTTTGTTCCAGGAAGATAAAGTGTTTTTGTGTTTTGGCCAGGGGTTAATGTGGAGATTATTTCATTCCAGGAGGGATTTGATCACTGTAGTAGTTTTCTATTGCTGCTGTACCAAATTACCATAAGCTTAGAAACTTTAAACAATACAAATGTATTATCTCTTAGTTACTGTCGTTCAGAAGTCCAATATGAATCTCACTGGGCTAAAATCACGTTTCATAGTGGAGGCTCTGAGGAAGAATCCAGCTCATTCAGGGTGTTGACCAAATCCATTTTCTTGTGGTTGTTGGACTAAGGTCCCTGTTTTCTTGCTGGCTGTCAGCCTGAGGCCACTCTCCTGTCCCTGCACGTGACCTCAACATCTCAGGAACTACCAACAACTTGTCACATCCTTCTCATGATTGAAATCTTCATTGTAGGAAAGCATTTCCCATTGTAGGAAAGCATTTCACGTGACTCTTTCAGATCCTGAGCCTGTTTAAGACCTGGAAATGCAGTGGGACATCTGATGCACAGGCATTTAAACAGCATTTAAAAGATTGGGGGTTGTTAGGGTGTGGAGGGATTCTAAAGAGTGAGGCTTATAAAATGCCCTCTGATTTAGAGAAAGAATTTTTTCCAAAGGCTTTTATAAAGAAGTCTTGTTTTTCAGGTCTACTTTTTGTTTAAAATTTTTGTTTCTATTTGGTACTTGTTTTTTTATTTATCACCTACCTCCTTGTCCCTAGTACTTGTGTAATGCTTAGCACATGGTAGCTTTTCAATAAATTTATTGACTTACTCCTGGAGTGCAACTTAGCCTTGCACAAAACATCTTCTGCAGATATGGACTGATGTGTTGGATTTTTTTTTTTTTTTTTTTTTTTTTTTAATGATTCGAGACTAGAGGTAACTATCCTATGACTAGATTGTCTGGAAGTTTTTTTATACTTCCTTTAGTTTGTTTCAGGATCTCTCACTTTGCTTCTTTTTATAGGTTTATTGAAGCATAGTTGACATATAATAAACTGCACATATTTAAAGCATGCACTTTGATACATTTTGATATATTTTACACCTGTGAAACCATCACCAGTATCAAATGAATACAGTCATTACCCTTAAGTTTCCTTGTCTGTAATCACTTCCGTTTTCCCTTCTTTGTGCAAGTTAAACATACAACTACAATATCACCCAGCCATTCCACTTCTAAGTAGTCATCCAAGAGAAATGATGCATATGTCTGCCTTAAGACTTGTACTAGAATGTTCATAGAAGCTTTATTCATAATATCCTAAACTGGAAATGGCACAGATGTCCATCAGCAAGTGAATGAATAAACAAATTGTGATATATCCATACAGTGGACTACTATTCAGGAATAAAAAGGAACATATATTTAGTTTGAATTGAAGACTGCCATATTTGAAGCAGATTTGTTTCCTTTGTTGCATTTCTTATTTTGTATTAAAATTGACTTTCATTTCCTTGGCATACCCCATTCCCACCCCATGGAGGAAATATTAAGAAGTTAGTTATAGATGAACCATAAAAGGATGTAAGTTATATTTGGATAATTAAGGGTTGATTATTCCTCAAAAACTTATAAGTCAAAAATGGTCAGTATAGTTTGTTCTGCTACAGGACTTGTTTCTGTAACACCAAATAGCTTATACATGGTCAGTAAGTAAGAAATGATGGGGCTTCCCTGGTGGCGCAGTGGTTGAGAGTCCGCCTGCCGATGCAGGGGATACGGGTTCGTGCCCCGGTCCGGGAAGGTCCCACATGCCGTGGAGCGGCTGGACCCATGAGCCTTGGCCGCTGAGCCTGCGCATCCGGAGCGTGTGCTCCGCAACGGGAGAGGCCACAACAGTGAGAGGCCTGCATATCGGAAAAAAAAAAAAAAAAAAAAAATGATGTCAGTGATGGTGTGTGGGTTTATTATATAAGATTTTTCATTGGCAAGAAGAGTAGACTAGAGGGAGTAGAATTTAAAAGGAAAGGAAAAAGCCCTCAGATAGGCTGCTGCCCAGACAGATGTTCTTTCAAGTGTGGTTTAAGAACGGCAGAGATTAGTCCCTGGAAAAACAAACAAGCTAGTTCTCGCCCCAACTCTGGTCAGCTCCTGGAGACCCTCCATACCTGCGGGTTCCGTACCTGCAGGTTCCAACTTGGTTGAATCCACGGTTGCAGAGGGCTGACTGTACTGCACCATTTAATATGAGGGACTTGAGCATCCACAGATTTTGGTATTTGGAACCAATCCCTGGCAGATACCTGTATTTACTCCTGTGCCCACCTCAACAACAGCCTCAGTCTCCATTGTTTTAGTGCCTGCAAATCTTTATTTTAACTTTATTTAGTTTTTGTTGATTGTTATTTCCTGAGGCAGTCCCCAGCCATGCTGAATTGCTTGCCTGGAGTTATCCGTTGTACCTCCTGAGGAGCCAACTGTTAATTTTTGTTGGACTCGGGTTACAAAGTTGCATAAATTCTGAGTACTCTACTAATTGTACCCCCTTTATTTTTTACTTTGCAGGATGCGGTTTTTTTTTTCAAGAACACATCAGTGGCATTCAAACAAAATACAAAAATGTTAAAGTAGTTTATTTTAAACAATTTCCTGGAAATGTGTTTCTTAGTGTTTTTAGCTAATACTTAAATCTTGGTTACTATGTGTCAAGTGTTCTAAATGCTTATCAAAGAGTATATCATTTTATCCTCACAACAATGCAATTTAATGAGTCTGGTATTATCCTTATTTTATGGATAAGGGAACTGAGGAACACAGGGGAGGAGTAACGTGCCCAAGTTCACACAGCACAGTCTGGTTCCATAGAATGCTCCTGACTACTGTGCTACATTGCCTTCTGCACCATGTTGAGTATAAATTAGATTTTAGTATGATTTTCTTACGTAAGTCAGAGTGGTAGTTTTACAGCGAATTAAAACCGTATCAGCATTAAATTAGGTGAAAAGAGTTGCAGTGAACACATGAGGACAGCATAATAGCTTTATCTATTCAGAAGCTGGGAAAATGTCATTCTTTTTTTTTTTTTTTTTTTTTGGTGGTACGCGGGCCTCTCACTGTCGTGACCTCTCCCGTTGCGGAGCACAGGCTCTGGACGCGCAGGCTCAGCAGCCATGGCTCACGGGCGCAGCCGCGCCGCAGCATGTGGGATCCTCCCGGACCGGGGCACAAATCCGTGTCCCCTGCATCGGCAGGCGGACTCTCAACCAATGCGCCACCAGGGAAGCCCAATGATGTCAAATTTAAACACTGTTCAATTGTTATAACAGATTTTTTTGGAAGTCTTCATTTCACTTCATTATTTATGGTTTTAAATTTCTTCTTAGGCATATCACACCTGACAAATTCTATGTGGAAGCTTGTGATGATGGAGCAGATGATGTACTTATCATCGACCGTGTGTCCACAGAAGTTACACTCTCAGGTATTTCATGGCCAGATTTAGAAGTGTCTAGAAAGAGTTTACACTTAAGTTGCAATAGTTAAATTAATGAGATCCATGTGAGTGTGTGGATATCTGAGTGTCTTCTTAGAAAATTTTAATTCTTGCTACCTCATTTGATTTTTATGCATTAATTTTATACTTTTTCCTTTTCATGAAAAGGAGAAATGATCTTGAAAATTTTAGGTAGCATTTTACTATTCATAAGGATTTAAAAACTTTCTTTATTTGTTCCCTTATCAATACCGTAACAGGATTGGTTTTGTTGGTATGTTAGGTTCCTTTCTAGCTGTAAGATTTGAATTATTTGAGTGTGAGAAAGTTGTTTTAGCATTAAGTGTGTGGAATGTTAACAGCTGATTTTGTTTTGAAAATATTCATGACTATGAGGATAATTTAATAAATGAAAAATAATATATACATCACTGGGTAAAACTTGTGTTTTAGGCAGAATGATTTTCCTAAGCTTTATCTATATCTTATCTATCAATCCAGTTATAATTTAGCTTTGCTTCTCTGGGGTGTGAAAAGCAACTTGTTTTTCAATTGTGTGGAACACTGATTTCTGACTAGATTAATGTGAAGTAATTTTGGTAACGAATTAATGTATCATGTGATATCACATTTAGAATTTCATATGTTTAAAAATTTACCTCTAGATAGTGTTCTGTATTAATTTTTTTCTGAAGGGCAGTATTTGAGTAACCATAGAGTAGGCATTCGGTAAATGGTAAATATCCTTTGAACGGATTAAGTGAAACATGAAGATATTTAGCATAGGATACTAAAGTGTAAGAAAGGTAGGACTATAAATCTCCATTTCCTTGGTTGTCTGCTTTTTCTGGTAAGCTTTTCCTTTGACCAAATAAAGTAAGAGCTGTTTTAGTTTGATAATTTGGCATTTGCTGTGACTGTTGCTTGGTGACTGCTCTCTCAGAATAGCTGACTGATTTTAACCACCCTTAGTGTACTTCTGAAATTTAGTCCCACTACTTCTTTATATAATATTGATTCAACCCAGTGTCTTTTTTATTTTTTTGGAGGGGAGGCGGGCTGGGGGTGGTGGGCCTTGCCACGAGGATCTTAGTTCCCTGACCAGGGATCCATCCCGTGCCTCCGGCAGGGGAAGCTTGGAGTCCTAACCACTGGACCACCAGAGAATTCCCTACCACCTAGTGTCTTATAAAAGCTTTAGTATGCATGTATTTTCAATTATTTTTTGTCCTTTCAGTGACATTTTATTTGTAAGTAGAGAATGCAGACCCATTTGAGTGGACAAAGCTTAAAGGTTTTGAATAGTTTGGATGTAAAAGTGATAAGCAAACAGTCATTGGTAGACACATGAAGAGATACTTTGACCTGAAGCTAGTGATGATGAGGGGCTGTCGATCACAGTTTCTCTGGCAGTTTCCTTTTACCATTGGGAATACAAACCATTGCCACCGAAAGAGGAATTTTTTTTCTTCCCTGAAAAACCAACATAGTCTTAGGAATTATCATAGTGTTATTGCTATTACGCTCCAGTTAATGTAACTTACAGCTGTATCAGTAGTACATGTATGTTTATCAATGATCTCAGTATATTCAGAATCTTCTCTGAGCTTTAAACTGCACTGGTATTTCCATTTTTCATGGTAATTAATTATGGCATAGTATTGCTAAGTAAATTGAATTATTGAGAGAAACAAGTGAATTTTAGACCTTATTCAGAATTAGTTTATTTAGAAAAACAGGACTGCCTTTAAGAAACAGGACTGGAGTTTACAGCAGTGTTTCAAAATGGGTCCCAGGCTGATAATTAAACTGTGACTGAAAGAAAAATTTTATAGCCTTTAATTTCCTACTGTGCATTGTGACTCTGGGAGAAGGAGTAGAGTTAGTATGGATGTAGCAAAATAAGTTTCTTTGACTGGGAGACCCTACCCCCCCCCTTTTTGGGCATTATTCCCTAAACTAGAGTTGTACAAAATATGTTTTGTGAAACATGTTGGCTTAAAGTTTAACAACTGTGAAATGAACCTTGTAATGTAAGGTAGTCTTTATTAATAACGGCATTATTGATAAAATCGCAGCTAATGATATTGCCTCCCTGGATACCTGTATCAGTTTCTTTTAGACGTGAACAGGAGGCTTTTCCTTCCTCCTCCCCTCTTGAATCTTGGCCTCCATGTCTCACATTCTTATTAGGGAATTAGGCGAGCCCTTTTTTTGCATTCCATTTGTTGCATGTTGAGATTAAAATCTTGTTTCAACTTCCATTTACTTTCTAATTCTCTTAAAGGGGTAAAGATTTGGTTTCTGACAAGAGGTTGAATAAATTTGGTTGAAAATTGGCATTGGAAATAACCCTTAATTTACGTAGTGAGGTTGCTGAAGCATGTTACTTTTGGCACCATATTCTAGACAGGCAGAGACCTTTATATGTAACACGGACATCTTTGTTTTATATTCTGCCAAAGTGGAGGTCTAACACTAATGAAGGAATATTGTTTTCTTGGAACAAAGCGTGCATATTGAAGTAACAATTGAAATGAAACTACATTTCTCTTTCAGTTGGTGAGCTTTTTCTAAGTGATTTTTCTTTACTTTCTTCTTTAAAGTCAAGAAAGATATTCCTCCTTCAGCTGTCACAAGACCAATATTTGGTATACTGGGCACAATTCATCTGGTGGCAGGTAAGAAAAATGAGCTAAGATGGACAAGAAGGTAATTAAATCGATGCTATTAGAGTATAAGATGAAGGCACACTTTATATCTTGCTTTAGGCAATAAATCTGTAGGTGTTTGTCATTAATTTATACCCGAAATAGCAAGTGGTTAAATTTGTAAGCCTGAGGTTCTATTTTTTTTAATTAATTAATTTATTTATTTATTTTTGGCTGCGTTGGGTCTTGGTTGCTATGCGCGTGCTTTCTCTAGTTGCGACGAGCGGGGGCTACTCTTCATTGTGGTGCACAGGGTTCTCATTGCGGTGGCTTCTCTTGTTGCAGAGCACGGGCTCTAGGCACACGGGCTTCAGTAGTTGGGGCTCATGGGCTCCAGAGCACAGGTTCAGTAGATATGGCACACGGGCTTAGTTGCTCCATGGCATGTGGGATCTTCCCAGATCAGGGCTCGAACCCGTATCCTCTGCATTGGCAGGCGGATTCTTCACCACTGTGCCACCAGGGAAGTCCTGGACCAGAGTATTCTAAACCTTCAACTCCGTGGCTCTGTGTTATTAGGAAAGTGATGGTTTTTAATCTAAATTTTATTTCATTGAACTTTTGAAAAGTTCCTATCGTATCAGGCACTGTGCTGGATGTTATTTATAAAAGATGCAAGTCCCTTTTGTCCTGTAGCTTACAGTTGAGTGAGAGAGGCATTTAAATAGTAAATTACTGCAGAACAATGTAACAAGTTCTAGGAGAGAGATGTACATAGGAAAACTTTCAGGGAGGGCACTTGTGGTTAGAGCCTTGAACAGTTGTGAAGAATTAATCTAGTGGTAAAGGCTTACCCTGGTTTATTTGTGGGAGGAGGAGGTGGCCAGGATCAGGGTTGGTGTATTAATGCATGGTGCTGGGATCGCTTCTTGATTCCTGACCACCCATCTTTGGAATGTTGCAGTAACCAGTTAGTTATACTGCCCCAGCACATTTCTCTACCATTTAGAATGACATGAAGGACATGGGAGGTGTAGATATCTGCAGTGGCCAGATACTATGACCTATGATGCTTTAAGCTACACGTTGGGAAATGCATTAGCAGAGGCCCGTATGCTTTGGAGAGGACAGGAGAGTGAGAGAGAAGCGTTCTCTGTCTGTACTTTCCATCTGCTAGGATCACTGCTCTGGTTACCGAAAGCTTTTACTTTTATCTTTCTGAGAAAAAATTTGATCTTTCAGTAAAAATTTGTCTAAATAATATGCTGGTCTTTCTATTCATAAATTATAAGATTGCTTTTCAAAAAGTATGGGTCCTTTATCTATTTAGCACAGCTCTCGCCTTTATTTATTTTGGCTGTGCCTCAAAGCTTGCAGGACCTTAGTTCCCTGACCCGAGATCAAACTTGCACCCTCGGCAGTGAAAGCGCGGAGTCCTAACCACTCGACTGCCAGGGAATTCCCGTAACTCTTGCCTTTAAAGAATAAGGACTGCTATTTCTGGCTTTACAGTTGCCTTATTTCTATTTATGTGTACTTGGCTCTGCTTTTTTGCAGGTAATTATCTAATTGTCATTACCAAAAAGAAAAAAATAGGTGAATTTTTCAATCATGTAATCTGGAAAGCAATAGATTTTGATGTCCTTTCTTATAAGAAGACAATGTTGCACTTAACTGATATTCAGGTAAGAACTGGAAGCACTTACTAATTGCAAAATCCAAAGAAGTCCCATGGGGTGGATGGGGAAGGGAGGTGGAACACAAAGAATGTTTGATGGATTTCTTTTAAACCTAATTATTTAAACAATGCATAGAGCATGGTCACTCTACATACCTAGCCCTAAAGTGTATTTTTTTTAAAAACTGTTCATATATTTTATTGCACTTGGGTTTTTTTTTAACTGACTCAATTCTTAGATATGAAATTTCATACGAGAGAAAAGGACAGACTGAAAATGCACATGTAGTCAACACGTAGATTTAACTTCATATCCTTTTTGTGAAGAAATAAAATATTAAATATCTTTCCACCATTGTAAAGCAGTTATACTCCAATAAAGATGTTAAAAGAGATAAAAATAAAAGGGATGCTCCTATACATTACTAAAAAAAAAAATTATCTTTGAAGTTCCACTCATCCCGTTTCATTCCCTCTTTCCCTAGGGAGAAAGCTTTCTTCAGTTTTGCCACATGGGAATATAAGTGTGTGTGCATGTGTACACATTCAAACAGTCCTCTTTTTGCACAGTTCCTATATGCATGGATTTCAGTTACCACAGTTTAGTTAACACCAGTTCCCAACAACACAGTTTAAATTTCAGTTACCATGATATATTGACTAAAGAATTAGCTCACCAAAGATGAAAGTGCAATGAAACAAAAAATGACGACTCTAGAAGTGAAATTCAAACTGAACATGAATAGAGTATAGAAGAAATAGCTGATGGTGGGAATAAGAGATTCTGGATACGCAGCCAGAGGTCTCAGTGAAGGTGATGTTATCCGACATTAATGGTCAAGTGGTTGTGATGAAAAGGTTGAACGTGTCCCAGAGCAAGTGATGCCGGTAACAAACTTCACGTTAAAGGAACTCACAGAAGTGTTTCATGATGTTAATAGTACGCAGGATTAAGTGTTAGAAGCTAGTTCAGGCTTAGATGTACGACAGTTCATCAGGGTGTAGAAAAGATGGTATCATAAGTTACATGATGAGAAGAATGCAAGCACTGTTCAGGCTACTCTTGATAAATTTTGACCAGAAGTAAAATATTTTTAATTATCAGTGTTTCAAATTACAGTATACTAAACAACGTTTTACTATTCATTTCCCTATACATTTATAACTTACAGTAGGAGAGTTTTTAATGTGTTGATTAAAAAAATTTTAAGTCACGAAATGATCCTAACTTTCCTATTGATTATTAAGATAGTTTAAGATTATTAAGATTAAGATAACATGGTCATTTTTATAGTCCCACCCTATCATGCAAAGTGAAGATTGCCTGTATTCATATTCAGACAATATCTGTTTTTGCTTGCAGTGTATTTTAAAACTTACATGAATGGCATTAACCCTGTTCTAGTTTTTGAAAATTACTTTTTTTTAAGTCAACATTATGTTTAGAGATTTACATATGTTGAGTACTTGTTTTCTAAATGTACTTTATTTATAGTATTTGCTTTTTAAAAATTTTAAGCTGTATTTTTATTCCGAGGATTACAAAAAGTTTGTTTTTAAAAGAAAGCTAATTATTCTAAAATATGTATCTTACCTATGATAAACATTAAAAAAAAAATCAGTCCTAGCACTATTGTCTTATTGACTAAGTAAAGCTGTAGAGTATGGTTTTTATACTTTAAACTTAAAATTTCTTTCTTACTGTATATCTATCAATATATTAATAAATTAATTCTCTATGAGACATGATAATTTAAGGCAATAAAAATGGTTGTTTTCATTTAATAGCCTAGTAATATTTACTTGAACAGTTTCTTCTTTATTGCTATAGTTTGTTTTCAGGCTATGTAACTAATTTTAGCATTCCTTGCTGTATATGCTTTGCTTATTTATACCTTTCGTGTTTTTACAAAAAGAGGCCAAATTAAAAATTTTGTATTTAGATTCGTAACATGAATTAACATGTTAATCATTTGCTAAACATTAAACAGTAACAAACATTAAAAATTATTTTTTAAAACAAGGATAAAAACAAATGTCAATCTTGGTATTCATTGGGAAAGCCAGCTAAAATGATTATCAGAAAATATACTGCTTTTACTGGATCTTCCTTTATTGCTTATTGAAGTATAATTGACTTACAATATTATATTAGTTTCAGGTGTACAACATGGTAATTCAGTATTTTTATGCATTTTAAAATGATCACCATGAGAAGTCAAGTTACCATCTGTCACCATACAAAGTTATAAAATATTATTGACTGTATTCTGTATGTTGTATATTATATCCCCATGACTTACTTATTTTATAAATGGAAGTTAGTATCTCTTAATCTCCCTTACCTATTTCGTTCATCCTTCCTACCCCTCCCTCCCCACTGGCAACCACCAGTTTGTTCTCTGTCTATGGGTCTGTTTGTATCATTTTTTTTCCTCTTTTTAAATTTTTTTTATTGGAGTAAAATTGCTTTACAATGTTGTATTAGTTTCTGCTGTACAATGAAGTGAGTCAGCTATACCTATATCCCCTCCCTCTTGGACCTCACTCCCACCACCCGCCCCTATCCCACCCATCTAGGTCATCACAGAGCACTGAGCTGAGCTCCCTGTGCTATACAGCAGGTTCCCACTAGCTAGCTATTTTACACATGGTAGTGTATTTATGTCATACCTAATCTCCCAGTTCGTCCCACCCTCCTCTCCCCGCTGCTGCCCGTGTCCACATGTCTGTTCTCTGTGTTTACATCTCTAATCCTGCCCTACAAATAGGTTTATCTGTACCATTTTTCTGGATTCCACATATATGCGTTAATAAACGATACTTGTTTTTCTCTTTGTGGCTTACTTCACTCTCGATGACAGACTCTAGGTCCATCCACATCTCTACAAATGACCCAATTTCATTCCTTTTTATGGCTGACTAATATTCCATTGTATATATGTACCACATCTTCTTTGTCTATTCATCTACCGTTGGACGTTTAGGTTGTTTCCATGTCCTGGCTATTGTAAATAGTGCTGCAGTGAACATTGGGTGCGCATATCCTTTTGAATTATGGTTTTCTTGTCAGTGTCTTACAGTTTTCTAATGACGGGTCTTTTACCGCCTTGGTTAGATTTATTCCTAGGTATTTTATTCTTTTTCATGCAGTTGTAAATGGGATTGTCTTTTCAATTTCTCTTCCTGTTAGTTCATTGTTACTGCATAGAAATGCAACAGACTTCTGTATATTATTAATTTTATATCCTGCCATTTTATTTTTATTTTTAAATTTTATTTTTGGCTGCATTGGGTCTTCGTTGCTGCATGTGGGCTTTCTCTAGTTGCGGCAAGTGTGGGCTACTCTCCGTCGTGGTGCGCAGGCTTCTCATTGCAGTGGCTTCTCTTGTGCGGAATGTGGGCTTTAGACATGCGAGCTTCAGTAGTTGTGGCACGTGGGCTCGGTAGTTGTGGCTCGCAGGCTCTAGAGCGCAGGCTCAGTAGTTGTGGCGTGTGGGCTTAGTTGCTCCACAGCACGTGGGATCTTCCCGGACCAGGGCTTGAACCTGTGTCCCCGGCATTGGCAGGCAGATAGATTCCTAACCACTGCGCCAGCAGGGAAGTCCTGTTCTACTAGTTTTTTGGTGGCATCTTTACTTTGGGGTTTTGTATAGTATCATGTCATCTGCAAACAGTGACAATTTTACTTCTTTTCAATTTGGGTTCCTTTGATTTCTTTTTCTTGTCTAATTGCTGTAGCTAGGACATCTAATAATATGTTGAGTAAAAGTAGTGAGAATGGGCATCCTTGTTTTATTCCTGATCTTAGAGGAAATGCTTTCAGCTTTTCACTGTTGAGCTTGATGTTGGCTGTAGGTTTGTCATATATGGTCTTTTTTTTTTTTGGCCCCGTCACGTGGTTTGTGGGACTTTAGTTCTCCGACCAGGGATTGAACCTGGGCCCTCAGCAGGGAGAGCACGGAGTCCTAACCACTTGACCGCCAGGGAATTCCCTGGTCTTTATTAATAATGTTAAGGTATGTTCCTTGTATACCCACTTTGTTGAGAGGTTTTATCATAAATGGGTATTGGATTTTGTAAAAAGCTTTTTCTGCATCTATTGAGATGATCATATGGTTTTTATTCTTCAGTTTGTTAATGTGGTGTATCATATTGATTGATTGGTGGATATTAAACTGTCCTTCCGTTCTTGGGATCAGTACCACTTGATCATGGTGTGTGATCTTTTAAATGTACTGTTGAATTTGGTTTGCTAATGTTTTGCTGAGGATTTTTGCATTTGTGTTCATCAGTAATGTTGACCTATAATTGTCTTTATCTGGTTTTGGTATCAGGGTAATGCTAGCCTCATGGAATGAGTTTGGAAGCATTCCTTCCTCCTCAATTATTTGGAATAGTTTGAGAAGGATAGGTGTTAACTCTTCTGTCAATGTTTGGTAGATTTCACCTGAGAAGCCATCTGATCCTGGACTTCGTTGGTAGTTTTTTGATTACTGATTCAATTTCGTTACTGGTAATAAATCTGTTTATATTTTCTGTTTCTCCCCGATTCAGTCTTGGGAGATTGTACGTTTCTAGAAATTTATCCATTTCTTTTCGGTTGTCCATTTTATTGGTGTACAAGTATTTGTAATAATCTCTTATGATCCTTTGTATTTCTGTGGTGTTGGCTGTAATTTGTCCTCTTTCATTTCTGATTTTAGTTAGGCCCAACCTCCTTTTTTCTTAATGAGTCTGGCTAAAGGTTTATCAATTTCTATTTATCTTTTCAGAAAAACAGGTCTTAGTTTCATTGTTCTTTTCTGTTGTTTGCCCTGGGGTGTCCCGGCACTGGTGCCGGCCTGCCGGTGGGCAGGTAAGCCCCTGCACTAATAGGCCAGAAGGAGGACTCCAAAAGGGCACTTGCTAGCACCAGTGTCCTCGTGGTAGAACAAACTCCCTGAGACAGCTGCTGCCAACATCTGCATCCCCAGTAACAGTCCCAGTTGCCTCCTGCCTCTCCAGGAGGCTCGCAGAGATCACTAAGTGTGTCTGACTTAGACTCCTTTTAAATGCCTCCATGCTAGAGGACTTGGAGCATGTGAGATTTTGTATGGGCCCTTTAAGAGTGGAGTCTCTGTTTCCTACAGTTGTCCTGCTCTCCTGCACACAAACCCTTCTGGCCTTAAAAGCCAGACATTCTGGGGGCTTGTCTTCTTGGTGCAAGATCGTTGGCCTCAGTAGCCGACGTGGAGCTCAGACCCCTTGCTCACTGGGGAGAACCTCAGCAATTGTGATTATTCTCCCCATTTGTGGGTCACCTACCTGAGAGTGTGGGTCTTGACTATACCAGGTCTCCACTCCTCCTACCCATATCATGGTTTCTTCTTTATATCTTTAGCTGTGAAAAATCTGTTCTACTAGTCTTCAGGTTTCTCTCATAGATAGTTGTTCTGTGAATAGTTGTAGTTTTGGTGCACCTGTGAGAGGAGGTGAGCTCAGGGTCTTCGTACGCTACCATCTTGGCCACTTCTCTCTCTCCTGGACTTTTCTTTTCAGTCTTTGCTTTTTTTTTTTTTTTTTTTTGGTAAAGAATTCCATTTTACTTCCCAACTAGCCCAAACCAGTAAAGTTTCTTAGGAATGAGGATGGTATTGTTCTCTCGTTATTGACTCTCTGTTACTGGGCCCCTCATGAATTTATGTTTTTCTTCTGTCAAATGAGGATAATTAATGCTAAACTAGCAAGGGGTTGCTCTGAAGATAAAGGAGAATCTCTGTAAAGTGTCTGGGACACAGTAGGTCATAACCTAAGGTGGTGATGTTTTGTTAAAGTAACTCTTCTGCCCTTTAAAGTAAAAATTGTGAAGGATACCAATGGGAAAGGAGGTCTCCCTAATCAGTTAATATAATACCCTATGGTGTGGAGCATTGTCCATGTATCAGGAACTGTCCCAGGTCCTGGGGAAATGGTGAGCATCCTGCCCAGTCTTTGAGCCAGTGGCATTTAACAGGGCTGAACTTTCAGGTTTTTATTTTCACTCTTTTGTCATGTTGATAGATTCCTTTTCAAGTACAAGATAGACTGATTATTTGCTCTCCTTTGTTTACAGTTACAAGATAACAAAACTTTCCTAGCAATGATAAACCATGTCTTGAGTGTGGATGGATTTTATTTTTCAACAACATATGATTTGACCCATACTTTGCAGCGGCTGTCTAACACTAGTCCAGAATTCCAGGAAATGAGTCTCTTGGAAAGGGTAAGCTTAATCTTCAGTTATTATTACTTTTTTTTTTAATTTTAAGGAGCTTTTCTCTATTTCATCCATAAAATACATATTGATTTTTCTCAGTCCTGGGTCTATCAGGATCATGTATGGGGCTTTGAAAGTATATCGTGTTTCAAATAGACATCTCATTTCCAAATTCAGGACCCCAGAATCTGTGTATGTTACACAGACAGGATTGAGAATCACAGGGGTCCATTTTTAGAAATCTAGCTTAAACATGAATGTTGGTAATTTCCTAGCTCTCTGTGTTCTGTGTTGTAACAGTTATTAGCATTAGCAACATAATTGTACTTGTAAAATTAATGTTCTAATGGATGATGTTCTTTCTGCAGTGGTGCTTTTTATAGTTTTTACAAGTAGAAAAGTAACAACTTAAGAACTTGAAAAATATGCTTTTGTTTAGGGTGGGGTTTTTGGTTATTTTATTGACTTAAGTGTATCTTTAAAACTGGACCTCAGGTGATTTCAACATAAAATTTCTGCTGTTCAGGAACCTAGATAATTGCTGCCTTGATTTTTTGTTAGCAAAAGTAGATACGTTTAGGGGGCAGACAGCATTTAAAAGGCTGCTGTCAAAAAAAAAAAAAGTTGTCAGTTACCTGTTAGTTTGGACCATACGAAATTGCCACTAACTGACCATATTTGACCAATAAAAATGATCATTTTATATAGCTCAACGTATATCTTTTTTTTTTTTTTTTTTGGCTGCATTGGGTCTTTGTTGCTGCGTGCGGGCTTTCTCTAGTTGCGGCGAGCAGGGGCTACTCTTCATTGCAGTGCACAGGCTTCTCATTGCGGTGGCTTCTCTTGTTGTGGAGCGCGGGCTTCAGTAGTTGTGGTTCGTGGGGTCTAGAGCACAGGCTCAGTAATCGCGGCGCACGGGCTTAGTTGCTCCGCGACATGTGGCATCTTCCCGGACCAGGGATCAAACCTGTGTCCCCTGCATTGGCAGGTGGATTCTTAACCACTGCGCCACCAGGGAAGTCCTAAATCGATATTTTAGTTGACTGGCTTCTTAAAGGCTTTATAGTCTAATTTTGTAAGATTATATGTAGGCTTCAGTGTAAGTTTAGACGTAAGCTAAGCAATGAAGAAATTTGGCTTTTAACTGCAAAGAGACTCTTGCTTTTTTTGCTACAGTCTCCATTCGCTATGAAATGTCTCTCAGATGCCTGCCATGTACCAGGCACTGTACTAGCCACCGGCCACACAGGATGAAAAGACATGCCCCTGCCTCTCGGGAGCCTGCAGTCTACTGGGGAAGTGGAAGTCCAGGCAATCACAGAACAAGGGACAATTGCTGTCACAGAGATAGGTACCCAAGTGTGGTGGGATCCTGAAGGAAGGCGGGACTCACTCTGTCTGGGGGAGTCAGGGACGACTGTACAGAGGAAGGTGATTTTTGAGCCGAGACTTAATGATGAATAGGCCTTATTGATCAGGCGGCAGTGGGAGAAGGAGGGTTCCAGTCAGAGGCAGTGGCAATATTAGGCTAAACTGAAGAAGAAGCCATCTCATCTGTTGGGATGGGAGGGAAGTTTTTGTCAGCTAATCAGAAGAGTCAAAGTTACCATAACTTGGGGAATCACAGAAGTGATAAGTGAATCATATATACTATAAACATTTTATCTCAACTTAAAACATAAAATTTTACATTGACTGGTCAATTTTTTGATGTAGGATCATAAGCTTTTCTTTGTTTTTGGTTCCTTGATTCCTGTTTGTCTTTCCTGTATAAATTATATCCATAATGCTTTCCAGTTTGAGTCTCTTTAAAGATTTTGACACTTACAGAGCAGTCTGTTTGCAGAATACCATATATTTTTACTGTTTCTCCAGTCTTTTATAGTTGCCATTTTTACTTCTAATTCAACAGAAGTTTTGTTTTTAGCAACTTGCCTTTTATCAAGTTCTGTTGTAAATCATTCAACTTTATAGAAAGATCAGTTTATTTTTAAGTCATATTTCATTGATTTATAAAATAGTTAAATTATGTTATGAATAATAAGAAAAACTGGCACAAACTGATTGGGAACACACAGTCTGAATCTCAGGAAGTGTACTGTTCAACTGGTTATGCCTGAGTGCAAGAGCCACTCCTCGTGACTTTCTGCTGGGGACGGGGGACAGGGGAGTGTCCGTTGCTGTGTTTCATAAAGAGAATGAAGAGAATTGGTTAGTCTACTGAGTTGTTGAGGGAGTTTCTTCTGTATAGTTTGAAAGTCAGAGTGGCCAAAGATGAGAGCAGAGAGTTAAGTAGGGGTTGCCAGATTCCAGGACTGGTTAGGCCATGTGAAGGTTTGGTTCTTTAGATGACTGTGAGCCAGTGAAGAATTTCCAGCAGACAGGAGACGTGTCATGTTAGACAACAACTGCTGGCAGCATGTGGAGGAAGGGTGTGAAGGGCCAGGCTAAGGCTTGAGGCGAGGGAGGCTGTTTTAGTAGTTGGAATGCAGTCAGGTGTTAGCCAGGGGTGGTGAGAAAAGATACGGAGAAGAGGAAATGGATCTGGAAGGGGATTTAGGACTCATAAGAGAAAGAGCCTGCGAGGACTGCCAGGTTTCTGTATGGGCCAGCAACACTGGCTTGAGGCAACGAGACAGGGATGCCGGAAGTGTTCTTTTTGCAGCATGTCAAAGAGACCTGCTCCTAGCCACCAGGTGGAGACATTGATTGTTATACTTTTCTTTCTGTAGAAACTCAAATTGGCAGGAGATACTGAATATTAATTTTAAAACTTCTCTCTTAGGCAGACCAGCGGTTTGTATGGAATGGTCATCTTCTAAGAGAACTTTCTGCTCAGCCAGAGGTAATGTATACTAAATAAAACCAGCTTATTTGTTACAGTTCAAGTTTTAATTGAATACATGTTATAAAATGGCTACCTAATCGCCAAGGATTTTGGTAAAGAATTCTAATTTAACTCTGTTTATAACTTACGGACTTTGATCCGATCTACCCTCCCACATCATTGTAGGTTGAAGAAGCCTAATTATTTTACTCAGATCTTCTATAGAAGCCTTAAATAAAGAAAAAAATACCTCCATATAAGTACATTGCTTTCTATAAGTGAGAGAGAGAGAATGGGTCTTGGTAGATGAATAATGTTAGAAATCGGGCCAGAGCTAATTCCTCAGGCAGTGGAGAGCTTTGCATTTGTCTTCCTATGGGAACCTGACTCCCTTCAGTCACCCAGGATAGACTTGCATAGGTGTCACCTTCCTTTGTTCTTGGTTTATACAAATGAGATGTAAACAAGGAGGCCACCTAGGAAGCATAATGTATTGAATCTAGGTAAACAGATTTGCCTAATGGCATTATCTCTTGGCATTTGCTTTGCTTTTTTGGGAAAAGTAGTTTAAACTGCAAACCATTAATGTGGAGATATCTTTTCCCTGGAGCAGTGAACTTGTTGCGGGCAAAGACTGAAAAGGAGGGAGATAAACATCCTGCAACTTCATGTAGTTTTATTAGTGTTCCAAAATCTGCAAATGTTCAAGCCCAAATGATTGTAGCACATACTTAAATTTTTTTAATTAAAAAGACAACGTTACACTAGAGAAATGTCTTTAAAATTAAAAGTTACCCATAAGCTTACTACTTTGTTTTATTTGTATATTACCTCCCCATCTGTAAATATATTTTATATAGTGCTTCTTTTTATTATTTTTGAAGTATATTTATTCCTAAACATAACATACATCTTCATTTCAGGTCCATCGGTTTGCTCTTCCGGTATTATATGGCTGTATCCTTACATATTACTCTTTAGTCTTCTAGCAGCCTTTATTTAAATATTATTAGAATTTAGATTTAAAGACAGTCTCAAATATTACATGAGGAGAGTATTTTAGAATTAGTAGAAATCTCTTTTGATGATAATATCAAACCATTAACATAAAATCTTAGAATACTGGTTGTAAATGACCATTGTTTTTTTAATAGAATAAACTCTTTAGACTGACTAATGCTCTCTGGGGCTGGTGTTTTAAAAGAAGAAATATGTCCACTGTGTTTTGGCTTTATTAGACTTTGTATCAATAAACAAGAATAGTTTTAGCCTACTGAAAATTTTCCTTAGCAATTAAAAAAGTTAGACTTAGGAACTAGGGTAACCAGCAAGTTGGAGAGGAGAATTACAATTAAAAATTATATTTGTCATTTGAAATAGCCACAGAAAAATGAAAATACATGGTGTACAAAGAATGATGCTTGGGGTGAGGTGTAGTACAAATACAAAATGAGTAATGGTTATCTAATTGTAAGTTCATTTTTAAAGCTAATCTTTACATAGACATCATAATAAAAATAGGGACGCAAAGTGAGCTGGCTGTTAAAGGGTAAGCACAATGTGCTGATGAGTGCCTGTAGTCAGGACTCTGCCCTGCAGAAACTGAGGGGGTCTTTCTATCACATACCCCCAAAGAAGCTTATTAACTAACACACAGTCTGTGATTTATTTGTTCATTATGTTAGTATGATTTCCTTAAATTATTATGCTTGTTATACTTAAAAACAGAAAAATAATGCAGGAAACATTTTCCACAGTTGTGGGGGAATAAAAATCAGAAAATGTCAGGATAAAAGCTCTTGTTTATTCTGGTTTTTGTTTTTGTTTTACCCTGGAGCTCTCTAAGTTCTCCTAAGGATAAAATAATAACAAGCGTACTATTTAGGTAGTGCTTTAAGGGTTTGGGCCAATTGTGTGTATGTTTTTTTAATTCCAAAATGAGATTGTGAATGGGCAAATAATAACAAAGGAGATTATAGAACACTTTTTCTAGGTGATTTTAGAAAGTTTGTCTATTTAGCTTTAAATCTGAAGTTTTACATTGGCTTTTGTTTAGTGTAGCTTTTTGACTAGACCTGTCCTCAGATGTTTCCTGTACTTAGAGAGAGATCAGCAAGAAAAAAGGGCCCAAGGCGGGAGTGTGACTGGAGCAGAGAATGGACAGGGAGTAGGAGCTGTGTTCAGAGAGGCTGCTGGACCCACATTATGCAGGGCCTTAGAGGCTTTGTCTTTTACTTCAACTGTTAAGGGAAACTATTGGGATTTGAGTAGAGGATTGTCATGGTAAGACAGGGTCACTCGGACAGTGATGTAGAGAATATGCCAAAGGTGAGCAGGGGAGGATGCAAGGAATAGCTAGGAGCAGTTGTAGTAATCTGGATGGAAGGTGATGTTGCCTGGGACCAGGGCGGTAGCTGATGGTGATGAAAAATGGTCAGGTTCTAGATATGTTTTGAAAGTGCAGCTAAAAGGATTTTCTGACAAATTATACATGGGGAATGAAGGAGGGTTGAGTATGAGTCTTAAGATTTTTGGCCAGAGTAAGTGGAAGGAAGCCATGCATTGTGGTGGGGAAGAGCCGAGGTGGAAGGCAGGCCAGAGTATCTGGACTTCTATTTGGACATGTTGAGCTTGAGATTTCTGTAAATATCCAAGTAGAGATTGTCAAGAAGACATAGATTAATGGAACTGGAGTTTAGGAGAGAAGTCCATGTTGGAGACGTAAATTTTTTTTTTTTTTTGGGAGACATAAATTTGAAAGTCCTCAGGGTATAGATGGCATTTAAAGCCATGAAGTGGGATGAGATCATCAAAGGAAGAAATGCATATAGAGAAGAAAAAGGTGTGGAGAAAGAAGACAGCCTGAAGGGGGTTCTAGATAGTGAATAAATGCTAGAGCCACGGACTACAGGCCTCAGGACAAAGGACTTCTGAAGTGGGGGAACCAAAGTAAGTGAACTGAAAGGACGAGTCATATAGAGTTACTCTAAGATTTGAAGTTGGAAAAATGAACCAACAAAGGCAAGTGAGGAAGAGAAGAACCAACCAAGTGAGAGTAGTGTCCCAGAAGCAAATGAAAATAAGGTTTCCAGGCAGAGAGTCTCATCAGCTGATATGCTGCTGGTTGTTTAAAAATGACCATTAGATTGAGAGTCCGCCTACCGATGCAGGGGACACAGGTTCGTGCCCCGGTCTGGGAAGATCCCACATGCCGTGGAGCCGCTGGGCCCGTGAGCCATGGCCGCTGGGCCTGCGCGTCCGGAGCCTGTGCTCTGCAACGGGAGGGGCCACAACAGTGAGAGGCCCGCATACCGCAAAAAAAAAGACCATTAGAGAGGGAGGTTATGTTCCTGTTTCCCCCACTTCTCCCCAAATGGGGGCTGTTAACCAGATGCTGGGAAGAAAGATTTTGGAGAAGGTGGGAGCACAGTCACATGCTGGAGCAATGTCCTTGAGTGTGTGAGGGGGTGGGGTCTAGTACACAGGTTGAAGGCCTGACATAGACAGTTTATCCACCATCCAGCTCATCCGCCCTAGTAGAAAGGAAGCAGCTATGGTGGACGTGGAGGCTAGTAGGTAGATAGATGTGGGAGCATGTGGATGGCTTTTATTTTCACAGTGAAATTGGAAGCAGTGCCATTAGCTGTGAGTAGTAGCTGGAGGTTGAGGAGAAAGTGTGAAATGGGCATCCCAAGTGGGAGTGCATGGCCCTGAGAGTCACTAATTGATAAAAGATTAGAAGTAAATACATCAACATTTTAAAAGTTGTGTCATGGTGGTGGGATTCTGCATGATTTTTCTTTTTCTTTCGTTCCTTACGTGCTTTTGGATGGATATTCATCTTGTAATCAGAAGAAAATGATTCATAAAACAGACATATTCCATGCTATACTCAGTTCTCTCAGAGGCAGACTCCATGTCTGATTCATTTTTGTGCCCTGCTCCAAATGAATGAATGAGTAAATACGGCTTTGGAGTCTTCTCTAGTACTGTGGTTTTAAAGGTTTGAGAATTGGGAGCTCAAGATGACTCATTATTAAGTCTGATGATACCAGGTGATAGAGAGGGATGAATCACAAGAAATTCATATTGCTAGTATCATTTGGTACCACTATTTTGAAAATTATTTGGCATTTCCTTATGGATTTACCAGGCCTTCCCCTCTACATACACAATACATTTATACAGGAAGTTTTTCAAAAATGTTTACGGCACCACTGTTAGAGCAAACTCTGATCACCACGAGTTCCATCAGCAGAAGAATTAGGGCTGTTGTGATATGGTTCTTATAGATTGCGCACAACAATGAAGAGGACCATACTGCTGCTTCATGCAGTGCAAGGATGACTCTTAGATACTTACTGGGGGCATAAACAAGGACTTGAAGTTTTTTAAGAGTGTTGTGCCATTTTTATAAAACTCAAAAGCAAGCTGTGTGTTTTCACGTCATGGTTGCATATAATGAAACTAAGAAGGCAGGGGAATCGTCTCCACAGGGCTTCTGGGGAAGAAGGCAGTTGGATGGGATGAAGAAGGAACAGATATTAGATTCAGGGCTTTGATACTTTTTGCAAGTTGGAGGTAGGTTTATAGATATTTATTTTATTATGCTCTTAATGCTTTATAATGGATGAATCAAATTATATTAAGCAAAATGTTATGTATAGGAAATAACCATAGGGCAAACCCAAACCTATGAGGAAGAGAGAGATACATTCTGTTTCTGAATAATCTTTAATTTACAGTTTGATCTGTAAATCTTTATATACTTAGCAACTGTTATTGGTAATTATAATTATGCATATAATATAAACTTCAGTAGCTTAGTCTTTTTCCCCCCTTTTTTCCATTTCTTATCGGAAGGTTAATCTATTTTAAATGTATAAGTCTTTCATTCAAAGATTTTTTTGTGATGTGGTTAATATTTAATTCTTGCAGAAAGTGGTTAAGACTATCTGGGAAAGGAAATCATATTATTTAAATAGAAACACTGTAATGAACCACTTAAAACACACTGACTGTATGTCAGTATAGGGTTACTGACTTGACAGAACTTCACAATCAGTACTAAAGGCTTGTGAATATTCATGAGGAACCAAAAATGTGCATATTCTCCTTTTTATTTTCTAAAGGCAGTCATTCTTACTAGGGTAGATAGATTCAAATTTCATCTGAAAATAATACATATGATTTTGCAATATGTTATATTTTTCTTAATGTAGTTAAGTTATTACTATGCACTCATGTTCTATTAATGGAAAATACTTTGATTGGATTCTCATCTCGAGGAGGAGTTGTTTCAGAGCTGGTGTCCGCTATTATGTAAGAGGTGAGATTAATTTTGTCAGCACGATTTGGTACTGGGTTATATCTATCTCTAATTAATGTTTGGCTCATGGTAACATGAATGTAACCTTTTGCATTTTATTTGTTTCATTATCATTTGATAGCCTTGCTAAATATTTATCTCCTGCTTCATTATGATAATTAGGTAGGTCTTCTGTACTTTACTCCAGCTACTGTAGTTACATTGCAGATGTTAATGAGACACTGTAGGCTGCTTCTTACTGCTTTAAGAGGAATTGATCATGTTATTTGCTGGATGTCTGAGAGCATAGCTGAACTCACTATAGTTTTCAGTAACCTAAACTTATATCAGAAAGTATTTTCTTATATTGCTCTTGGTTTCTTTGCATGTATGAAGCTAGACATTTGACCTTATGCCTTCAACTTCGAAGATTTACATTTGAGCATTTATTCTTTAGGCTTTGTGCTAGCAACACGCTAATTCGCTTAAACGAAGCTTTTAAAATCTGTATTAGAAGTTACTGTCATTATGAAAATGAGTTTCCCGAACTCTGTTTTTTTTTTAAGCCAGAGTATATCAGAATAGAATCCTATGGACCCTTAGGTAAATCATAGAAGTTTTGGGCCAGGAAGTTGTAAAAGTCATTTGGTTAATCTCCTTTAGTATAGGTGATATAGCAGAGGAAGAAAGACGTTTAGTGAGTGACCTGGCCAAGATCACACAACCAGGATTAGAGTTAGCAATGCCCTTGTATCTGGATTTTCTTGGATGGAGTCATATTTTTTAATTAAAAGTTTTGAATTGGTAATGCAGTCACATAGATCAGGCATCAAAGGTATAAAAAGATATGCAGTTAAAAAATATTTCTCATTTCTGACTTCGTCTGCTGCATCTTACCTCCCGACCAGCTGATCTGTTGTTAGTTTACTTATCCTTCAGATAATTTTTATGCTATTCCAAGTATGTTCTCCTTCTTTTGCAGACAGTGGTTGTATACTGTGTACATTCTCTTGCACCTTGGGTTTTTTTAACTTAATATATATTGGAAATCGCTTCATAAAGATGTCTCGTACGCTCACTCGCTCTCACACACACAATCTCACTCTTATTCTCAATCTCACTTTTTAAAATAACTACTAACTAAAATATTTTATTTATTTAAAATAATAAAATATTATTCCTTAGTGGGAATTCTGGACAGAACCAAGTATAGCCCATGCTTCTGACAAGTAATTTTAGAACGTACTGAGAAGGCATTTTATTGCTGATTTGACTATAATTTTTTTCCCTTCTGTTAATATGTTAACAGAAACACTGATGTTATATGTTACACCTCAAAATGTTATATGTTTTAGAAGTACGTCAGATAGAAAGAATGTTGAGAAATATTTGAGATCATTAAAAATCTGTTGGGGTTTTTTTTTTTTTTTTTTGTCCTAATAATTTGAGTCAGGGACTCGCTTGAAAGTTGCCTTTGCTTAGCAAGCTTTTCTTATGTAAACAAGATAGTAAGGTAATGCTTCAAACATTTGAAAGAACTAACCAAATCAAGGCTAAATATTTAAGAGCAGTGCTTTTCAAATTAGTTTTTTTGGGTATATTCATGGAGTTGTAGAAATTGTAGGATCATATACAGTTTTTGTGCTTTCATTTTGGTAATTAAAATTATACGCATCTGCTGGACCATTTGCATCATTATAACAAAATACTGTTAATGTAATGGCCCACATTTGCATTTAATATTGTGTTTAATGGTTTTAACTTCCAAAATTGGGATCTATGGGTATACTGTCAGAGGTTTTTGAGAACTTGTTTTTTCTTTAAAATATGTCCAAAATTTGAGAAACAGTGTTTTAGAGGGATTGTGTATATATAAACAATTGATATATTAAATAGCAGCCAGCATTACTTGTTTGTTACTAGGTCGTTAATACTCCCTTTAAGCCTGTTTGAGTGAGTGAGCTTTGTGAGCTTTCTGATGGTGGACTATGCATTTGTTTGAAATTTAGCTTTATAAGCACTTTTCCACTAATTTGAACTGACTTAATTCTTTTCAAGTTAGAGTGAATTAGTGAGTTTCTGATGTTTTTCTTATGTAATAAATATAGTTAATTTTTTCCAATTCAGGAATTGATTCTGAAGGCCATGCAGCTAACTTTGTAGAAACAGAACAAATTGTGCACTACAATGGGAGCAGAGCTTCATTTGTACAGGCAAGTTAACGTGTCTGTTAGGCAGTCAGCCAGTTGGTCTCTTCTACTTGGATTGTAATTTCCTGACATATTGTTGAAATTTCTCTCCTTTTTAAAGTAATATCATTGTCTACAATATGGAAAGAGTTCACCCCAAACAAGGACATTCCATTAACCTGGCACTCAGTTGCTGACATTTTCTGCCCTTGAATTAAATCCCTAAAGGAGAGGGTAGGGTAGGGTAGGAGGTGCAAGAGTTATGGAAATGGAGCCACTGGTCTGCTTAATCCCTTAGACTTCTTCAGGGCAGTGACGACAGGACAAGCAGCTGGCTTATGACTGACTTTACCTGCCTTGCATTCATTGTGACATAATATCTGGGTTGTGGATCACTTACTGCTCCAGAGTATTAATGGCTAAAAATATTTTTAAGTTCATAAACATATTCTTTTGAGAATGAATAAAGCAATTTCTAGTTTTATTATAATGCCAAATTATATACCAGATGTAACTTGGTAATTTTTACTTGTAGATAAAAATTGATTTATTTTAGAATTTAGGAGAAACACAACTGTCTACTACACAAGTGCATGTATATAAAATCGGAAAAAGTCCTTTCCAAATGCATGCCCCAAAATACGAGTTTTAGGAGCCGGTATGCATGGATTTCTTTCATAGTTAGTAGATTGCATTTTTATTTTTTCTTTTGCAGTCATTGATATTGTATATACCGCTGACAATAAGGTGAGAAAAACAAGTTTGTGCGTATGTTTCTTTTTACATATCTTTTCTTTTCTTTTAGACTCGAGGATCAATACCACTTTACTGGTCTCAAAGACCAAATCTCAAGTACAAACCACTGCCACTGATCAACAAAGTAGCAAATCATGTGTGTATCTTCCATGCTTTTTTCATTGGCTATAAATAGAAGCTTAGTGGCATTATAGTTTGCGTATAGAGCATGTATGTATTTCTTATAAGTCAGACTTCAACATCTTTGAGGCCTTTCTCCTTGGTTCTGGCACTTAGCGAGCTTATAAACCAAAGGGCTGTGTATGTGGCATGTTAGAAATGTGGAAAAACAAACTGAATGACATGGTAAATTTAGATTTTAGAGATCTCAGTAAGATTTGCAGTCTTACACTGTTTAGAATATTTAGTGTATTCTGTTTGACATGCTCAGAAATAAAATAGTAATATTGTAGCTCAGAGTAGAATGGCTTATAATTACTACTCACTACATGGTATTTAGAATATCTAGAAGACATAGTCCATCTTAATGTCATTCTCTTGAATATAGAGATAGGACATTTAAGGAGACACTTTTAAACATAAGTATTCTTATAATGTAATCTGGTAAAGTATATAACTTTTTTTCCCCCTCTCTAGATGGATGGTTTCCAAAGGCATTTTGATTCACAAATAATTATTTATGGAAAACAAGTCATAATCAATCTGGTATGTTTCTTACATTTTGGGGGGAATAAAACCTTAGCTCCTTTTTTTTTTTTAAAACAAAATTTATCATTTTAACATTTTTAAGTGTGCAACTCAGTGGCATTAAATATTTTACAGTGTTGTGCAACTGTCACCACTGACCATTTCCAGAACTTTTCGTCATACCAGACAGAAACTCAGTATCCATTAAACAGTAACTTCCTATTATCTCTCTTACCTCAGCCCCTGGTAACTCTATTCTACTTTCTGTCTCTATAAATTTGTCTATTCTGGGTATCCCATATAAATTGTATCGTGTAATATTTGTTCCTTTGCATCTTATTTCCCTTAGCAGAATGTTTTTGTTTATGTGGCTCCAAGTTACTTTGTAGTGTCCTTTCATTTTAACTTGAAGAACTCTCTATAGCATTTCTGGTAGGGCAGGTCTAGGGATAATGAACTCCCATAACTTTTGTTTATCCAAGAATGTCTTAATTTCTGTCTCATTTTTGAAGGACAGTTTTGCCAGATATAGAATTATTGGTTGACAGTTCTTTTCTTTCAGTACTTTAAATATATCATCCCATTGCCTTCTAGCCTCCAAGGTTTCTGAAGAGAAATTGGCATATAATTCTATTCAGAATCCCTTGTATGTGATGAGTCCTTTCTCTCTTGCTGCTTTCAAGATCCTCTCTTTGTCATTAAGTAGTTTGATTATAATGTGTTTGGTGTGTTTCCTTGGGTTCGTCATATCTGGGGATTGGGCACTTCTTGGATTTGAAGATCTATATCGTTCATCAAATTTGGGAAGGTTTTTTGACATTTTCTCTTTAAATAATCTCTCTCCCCCTTTCTCTCTCTCTTCTCTTTCTGGGACTCCCATAATGAATATGTTGTCTGTTTGATGGTATCCTAGAAGTTCCCCAGGCTCCATTCAATTTTCCGATTCTTTTTTCTTTCTGCTGCTTCAACTTGATTATTTCTTTTGTCTTATACAAGTTTGCTGATTCTTCTTTCTTCCTGCTCAAATGTGCTGTTGAACTCCTCTAGTGAATTTTTAATTTCCATTTTGTACTTCTCAGCTCCAGACTTACTGTGTGGTTCCTTTGAATACTTTGTTTCTTTGTTGATGTTCTCATTTTTTTCATATATGGTTTTCCTGATTTCCTTTAGTTCTTCGTCCATGCTTTCTTTTAGCTCTCAGCATATTTAAGACAGTTATTGTGAAAGCTTTTTGTTATTTATTTATTTAAAAAATTTTAAAATATTTATTTTTGGCTGCATTGGGACTTTGTTGCTGGGTGCCGGCTTTCTTTAGTTGCAGCGAGCGGGAGCTGCTCTTCATTGTGGTGCATGGGCTTCTCACTGTAGTGGCTTTTCTTGTAGAGCGTGGGCTCTAGGCACGCAGGCTCAGTAGTTGTGACTCGAGGGCTCTAGAGCACAGGCTCAGTAGTTGTGGCGCACGGGCTTAGTTGCTCCAAGGCATGTGGGATCTTCCTGGACCAGGGCTCGAACCCGTGTCCCCTGCATTGGCAGGCGGATTCTTAACCACTGCGTCACCAGGGAAGTCCTATTTATTATTATTTTTTAATTTAGCCACGCCATACGGCTTTCAGGATCTTAGTTCCCCAACAAGGGATGGAACCCAGGCTGCGCCAGGTCCTAACCACTGGACCACCAGGGAATTCCCTGAAAGCTTTTTATAAATAAGGCTTCTGCAGGGATGGTTTCTATCAATTTATCCTTTTCCATTGAATAAGCTAAGCCTTGTTCTCTTGTGTTTTTTGGTATGCCTTATGATTTTGTTGTTGTTCTTGAAAACTGGGTATTGGATGTTTATAATGTAGTAACTCTGGAAGTTAGAGTCTTCTTTCTCAGGGGTTTGCTGTTTTATTTTGTTTTTGTTTTGATTATTGAATGCTGTAGTAATCTATTTGTTTTGAGACTTTTCCAAACTATTTTTGCAAAGACTGTTCCTTGTTTTGTATGCTCACTGAAGTCTCCGTTCTTTTAGCTTGTTTTCAGCTAATGTTTTGACAGAAATTTCCTTGAATACAAGGAACTGAAATAGACAAAGGAAAAAACGAAAAAGAGAGAACAACCCCATCTCCTAATCTCTGCAGACTGCTTCTGTGTTGGAGCAGTCCTTCACTTATTTAGTTAGGCTTGCTTTGAACGTAGGGATTAGCCTGAGGTGAAGGCTTAAGGTCTTTTCAGGACTTTTCTGAGCATGCATCTTGCTTGGGTATGCATATGGCTGTCTAAAACTCTCCGTATACGTGGCTGCTTTTGAGTATCCTAATTTCTCAAAGAGTGTCACCCCAGCTGCTTCTGCAGGCTTTAGATGGTCTATTTTATGTCTCCACCTGAAATATCTTGCCCTAGGCGTCTTGGCTTATAGTCCTCTTGTAGCTTATATGAGCAGTGTGCAAATAAGGTCTGGTCTGCTCCGATTTGTGGAGGGGGGCTGAGAACTGTGTTGCTGCTGCTTAAGCTAAGATCGTCATTGCACTGGGGAAAGGATGAGATAAGGGCAAGAAAAATGCTACAGAATTGTCCTACTATTTTGAGGATGGCTTTATCTTGATTGGACATTTGTCTGGTTGCTATAAACCTTTGACTGTTTTCTAGAGCTCCTACGAAGTTGGCTTAGACAGCTTCTCTTTTTTCTGATGTTTTTGTGAGGGTATAAGAGCTTAAAGCTTCCTAGTCTGCCATTTTGCTGATGTCACTCTGTCCTTCTAATTAAACTTAAAAGAAAGCTATGGTGGGACTTCCCTGGTGGCACAGTGGTTAAGAATCTGCCTGCCAACGCAGGGGACACGGGTTTGAGCCCTGGTCCGGGAAGATCCCATATGCCGCGGAGCAACTAAGCCCGTGTGCCACAACTACTGAGCCTGTGCTCTAGAGCCCGCGAGCCACAACTACTGAGCCCACGTGCCACAGCTACTGAAGCCCAGGTGCCTAGAGCCCGTGCTCCACAACAAGAGAAGCCACCTCAACGAGAAGCCCGCGCATTGTAATGAAGAGTAGCCCCTGCTCGCTGCAGCTAGAGAAAGCCCGCGTGCAGCAGTGAAGACCCAACACAGCCTTAAATAAATAAATAAACAAACAAATATTTTTTTAAAAAGCAGGCTGTGGTGTTTTTAATTTTTTACAGGTTAATCAGAAGGGCTCAGAGAAGCCACTTGAACAGGCGTTTGCAACAATGGTGTCTTCCTTGGCAAATGGAATGATCAGGTACCTCACTAGAAATTTGTTGTAGGTATTTTCACAGTAGATGTGCAATGCATATATACGTAAGTACATAGATCTCTCTAGATGTATTTCAGTTTGTTGTTTTAAAAGCATGATTTTGTTAGCTTGAAATTTTCTCTGGCATAATTCATGTTGCAGAATAACTTCTTAACAGTTGAATTTTAATTTGAATTTTGTAAAAGTTTAGCCCTTGATTAAAATCCTCTCCTTGAGGCTTTGTGTCGCTCTGCACATTGGGTCTTGAATTTCAGTTACTCATGCTCGTTTGGTGTGGTCTGCCTGGTCCTGACCACCACACGAGCTGGAGCAATTTACTGTTGCATGGCGGCCTTGTCTGGAGCAGCAACTTGCCCCTCCTGTAAGGCAGCAGGCAATAGTTAAAAATTCTGTGTAGCCTTGTCAAAAGAGGGGGGATCCTAAAACATAAACAGTTGCCCTGTGGAAATGTGCAGGGTAATGAGTCAGCCCATTTGGAGCTTCTGCATTAGGAAACCGGGGTAGGAGGTGGGGGTATACTGTGGTAGGAAGTGGTCACAGGCATTGGGGGAAGACTTTAAAAGAAATGGTACTCGGTTATTTGGGGAGAATTTTTTTAACCTCTGGAAATTTTTAAACATACACAAAAATAGAATGATATAATGAACCTTTGAGGAAGAATTTAAGCCTATTGTCCAACTCAAAAACTCTAGCAAATTTATCAGACCCTTACTCCATGCCCATTTCTGCCGTCTCATAGTGGAACCTGCCCAGGCACACTTGGATGAGTCAGAGAAGTGATTCCTATCCAGGATGTGCCTCAAAATCCTCAGAGGAATTACTCAGAATATACCTAAGACCTGAAAAATCAGCATCACTGGGTTTAGAGTCCAACATGTCTATTCTGGAAAAAGTTTATCTGCTGCCTCCTTTGTACACCCCTGGTTAAGCCCCTGTCTGTGCTTCAGAGGGTTTCTGCAGGTATACTTACCTCCAGAGTTGCCTCTAGTGCTTGTAGCAGCAGCTAACTTTGAGAACTTGAGGCATAAGTCAGAGTCTAAAGTTATGCCCTTGGTGTTCCAGGGCACTTGGAGGTTACATACTGCTAAGGAATAAACACCCTAAAGCTATTGTTACCAAAATATAATGATGTAAGACATTCTTAGAAGATACAAATGTAATTTTAACAAATGTAATTTTAGAAGGATACAAGCTTAAGAATCCAAGTGCATTTATGTGCTAGTGAGCCACTTAAATTTTTCAGGCAAGCCTAGAGCTATGGTCAGAGCACTCCAAAAATAACTATCACACCACCACTTCTAATGGAGCTGCCTTTGAAAATGCTTCCCCCACTCCCAGTCTTCCCAAAGTCTGGCATCACAGTTGGCTAACTTCTGTTTTTATACTAATTTTTAAGTACCCCATTCTCCCCTGAGATAACCATTGAGGTGATAGAAGCCCCTCGCTTGACCTGCTGGAAGCCCTCCCTACATTGATGTCCCTTCGGCCATTGGAGCCAAGGCTCCATGAGAGCAGACACCTAATCTGAATTTAACTCTGTAGATGAGAGTGTAATGTTCTTCTAGTCCTCCTCCTTTATGACTTGACTTGATCCCTGAATAGGAAGTTGGGTAGAAGTGGAATGTGTGAGAATCTTCATGTACCCTGGTGCCCAGGTTCTCTTCATTCTTTCTTCCTCTCTTGACTTTCGGGAGTTGGTTAATGATTTTTCCCCGTCTCAAGGGGCAACATTTTCCAGCTCATAGTAGGGCACCTTCACTGTTAGATATGTTCTAACTTTGAGATTTATACCTCTTAAATATTAGATAACTGAAAACAGCCCATTACAGATTGATGGACAAGAAAATTCTCTCTACCACATGTATGTGTGATGTATGGATAGTGATAATGAATATTTTGGTAGGATGAACAGTGACTAACCAGAATGGGGACCATCCTGCTTCTGTTCTTCTCACAGCCCCTAATATACAACAGACAGTCCAGTCCTCCTTGGACTGAATTGCATTTGACCATTTTGAACATCTTAATTGATCTTAAAATCAAAAAAAGACCCTATTCTTTGCACATGGGGGTAGAGAATAAATATACAGTAGATATTCAGTTGGACAAGGCTACTTTATATTAACATGCCTGATTGCTGTTCCTGAGCTCACTTCTGTAGCATTTCGCTGGGCTTCTTTACTCCTATCTCAGGGCCTCTAGAAAAGCATGTGAAGATAGAAGAGAGTGTGTGTGTATTTTTTTCCTTCAGTAGATATGAGCATGAGAAGGTGGGTGTGTCTGTGCATGCCTGCATGCGTGTGTATATGTGTAGTGGTAAACCCAGAGTGAAGGAGGCTCTACTGTTCCCAGGCGATGTGTATGTAGAGAGGAGGATCAGCTTATGAAGGTATTATTAACAGAGAGAAAATGAATAATCTTTAGTCACTTTCTGAATATCTTTTCTTTTGGTAGATATATTGCCTTTGACTTCCATAAGGAATGTAAAAATATGAGATGGGATCGACTAAGTATTTTATTGGATCAAGTAGCAGAAATGCAAGATGAATTAAGGTAAGCTATGTTATTTCCCTACAGAGGTTGAGGGATGAGGTAGGTGCATATGTTAATCATGTATATTATGCATTATCTAACAGACTTACAGATATAGTTCACTAGGTTGATAGCACTTGTCTATACTCTCATTTGTAGTTTTTTTTTTCCCCTGAAAGATGAGACTTGGTAATTTTTAAATATTTAAAAATTCTTAAAAATGACCCAGGTCCAGGTATTTTCATATTTTTATGTATTTTCTTCTACGCATTTACAAATTTTTATATAATTGAAGTTAGTTTGCTACTGTTTTATGTTCAGTTATTTTCACTAAACATTTTATCACATTTTGTCATTAGCCTACCAGGTCTTTGTAATGATAGCATTTAATGGCTTTTCTGTGTTCCATTTTGTCATAGTACAGTTTCAGTTAAATGCTTTTCTTTGCATCGGGCATCTGGTTTGTTTCCTTTTCTCTACCATGAAAGATTGTGCTGCAGTGAATCACTCTGGGTATAAATATATTTTTACTTCTGTTAAACTGTTTCCTGAAATAAATTCTTGAGGGTAGGATAATGGATCAAAGGGTCTGAATATCTTTATGGTACTTCTCATATGTGTTTACAGTGTTACTTACTGTGTGGGTTCATATATTCGCTGTACTCTATGCACATGTCAGTCTTTACCTATTTTTAAAGCCAGAAGTAGGAATCTGGAAACCAGTCTCATTTTGTTCTGCCTGTGTAGTTCTAATGCACTGTGTAATTTCAGTTACACAGTAACATAGTAAAACTTCTGTAGACATTTGCTCAGCTTTTTTTTTTTTGCGGTACGCGGGCGTCTCACTGTGTGTTTATTATAAATAAATAATATTTATAAAACATGTAGTATTTAGTTTATAAGTACTAATGGGGTGCCAACACTCATATGCACTCTACATATACATACTCTAATCGAACTTCACCAGTTTGGCATGAACCTCATGTAGAGTTTTAGTCTAAACACATTCTTATAAGCCTTTTTTTTTTTTTCCTCTGCCACACCTCACGGCATGTGGGAACTTAGTTCCCTGACCAGGGATCGAACCCATGCCCCCTGTATTAGAAGCACGGAGTCTTAACCACTGGACTGCCAGGGAAGTCCCTTAAACCCTTAATTTTAAGGTCATGATTTTTAGCCCTCGGTGAATCTATTGTGTTTCTCCCTCACTTTTTGATTTTGGGGAGTAATTGCAATAAAATTAATATTATCTAGTATTCATTGTATTCTCTGTCCCATACACTCTGGCTAAGCACTTTATATGCATTTTACGTTATCTCATTTAAACCTAAGAGCGGCCTAATGGTGATGCTGTTATCTTCATTTCGTGGGTGAAAAAAATTTAGGCTCTGAGAGATTAGGTTAATTACTTAAAGTTACACAGCTAGTGACTTGCCTGAGGAGCTAAGGGTAGCAAACCAGTTGTTTGCTGCCAAAGTCCATGCTCTTTACTGCCACACTGTGTCAACATTGTCAAATTTTTGAGTTCATAGAATAATCTGAACAGATTGTTAAAAATGACAGAAACACAGGAACTGGTAACCATGGTTGGCTCCAGTGCAGATATCTGGGTGGTTCAGGGGAGAAAGGAAAACGGATTTTTCAAGTAATACCCTATTATACCTTATAAATTTAGTACTATTTGCATATATTACCCTTCTTTTTAAAATTCATTTATTTATTTTATTTTTGGCTGCGTTGAGTCTTCATTGCTGTACATGGGCTTTTCCAGTTGCAGCGAGCAGGGGCTACTCTTCGTTGCAGTGCATGGTCTCATCACGGTGGCTTCTCTTGTTGTGGAGCGCGAGCTGTAGGCACACGGGCTTCAGTAGTTGTGGCTCGCGGGCTCTAGAGCGCAGGCTCAGTAGTTGTGGCTCCCGGGCTTAGTTGCTCCGCGGCATGTGGGATCTTCCTGGACCAAGGCACGAACCTGTGTCCCCTACATTGGCATTCTTAACCACTGCACCACCAGGGAAGCCCTATTACCCATTTTAAGAAGGGATTTTTAAATATTTTTAATGCACAATATCCAGCCCTTACTTCAGAGAGTCTTACTCAGTTTATTTCAAGGCCAAGCATCCTCATTTTTAACAAACATCTCAGGGAATTCTGATACAGATAGCACAGGGGACTGTGCTTCAAGAAATCCCGACGTAGGGGGCATAGGTGCAATAATTATGTCAAAGGAAGATCTCTTCTGGCCTTAGGGAAACACGGTGATGTCCATAGCCATCTTTACAATACTCCCAACTGTCCCTTTTCACATCTCTTGGGTGAAGTGACCTTGATGCTACAGTTGTTTTGAGATAGGGGCTGTCTTGCCTCTTCTGTTCAAACTTCCTTTTGGTCTTTGGTAATCAAATATACCTGAACTGTACATTTCCCATCTGACCTTTTAATTTAGGTTTAATTCAGTTTTAATAATGTCTCTGACATGGACCTGTGTTATAAGAGGTCTGTCCTTAGTAGGCTTGGCTGACTTTGGTATGAGAGTGTTTATATAAATATGTTTTAGTTATTTTCTAGTGGACTCTGACGGCAAGGTGGTGACTAACCAGGAAGGCGTGTTCCGCAGCAATTGCATGGATTGTCTGGACAGAACTAATGTGATCCAGAGTCTGTTAGCTCGTCGTTCGCTTCAGGCCCAGCTTCAGGTACAAATGCTTGTTTTCTTTTATCAGATAAACAATATAGCAAAAAAGAAACTTCATCTTTAAAAACCAATAACAAGAAACATTCACATGCCCCCGTCCTAACCCAATTCTTTTTGGTTTTGTGTCTTGCCATCCATGGATGTACACTTTGTCCATAATCATGGTCAGTGTATGTACAGTTTTAAATTTTGCCTTTTTGCTCTAGCATTATATGTGATCATAGTTTTTTTTTTTTTTTGCGGTACGTGGGCCTCTCACTGCTGTGGCCTCTCCTGCCGCGGAGCACAGGCTCCGGACGCACAGGCCCAGCGGCCACGGCTCACGGGCCCAGCCGCTCCGCGGCACGTGGGTTCCTCCCGGACCGGGCCACGATCCCGTGTCCCCTGCATCGGCAGGCGGACTGTCAACCACTGCGCCACCAGGGAAGCCCATGATCATAGTTTTTAAGAGGTGCATTGTTGTGCTATAATTTACTAAGCCATTTAGGTTTCTATATTTTTGGCTCATAAATAAGACTATAGAGAATATACCTATGTATATTATTATTAGCTTGAATTATTTCCTTTGGGTTAACTCCTGGGTTAAAGAGAATATATACTTTCCAAGAGGGTTATACCAGTTACCCCTAAGACTAGCCAGCAGTGAAAAGTGAATCTTGCCAGCATTAAATATTTTTATTTAGAAAGGTTTTATTTCTTCTTTAATAGTACAGAATAGTACCTCAAAAGTTGTTTTCGTTTGCACCTCTTTTATTGTTTGGCAAGGGATATTAACTCCCAGGTATAAAGTTTCTGACACAGCTTTGCTTTACCAGTAAGACTGTGTTGTTGAGAAAGAATAGGTATAAATATTTTCTTCTCTTTATATTTGGAATTAAAAATATGTATATCCCAGATTTCCAGATCACATTGGCATTTGATGTAGGGAGCAAACAAAATGTATCCCAAGTGGTTTCCTGCCTAAATAATTTGTAAACATTCAACTTTGTTTATGACAATTTTATGGGACTCAGGGCAGAATTATGGAGGGAAAATACCTCCCCAGATCCTCAAGTAGGACATACCAAAGGAGTGGTTGCCCTCTTTGAGCATTCTCTAGCTTGTATGGTACTGTGTCCTTGTCAGTCTGTTGGATTTATTGTACTTCAGAATATATTTTTCAATAGAAACAATATTAGGAATGGTTGTTTCCAAGGCTGATTAACAGAACTCTATTTAACTAGGTTTTGTAATCTGTATTTAACTAATTTACATGCTAAAAATAGTATTATAAAACCTAACCAACCTTCAGAGAGTCTTTGGGCAGGAACGTCTCTAGCCTCAGTGCCAGCTAATGTGGGGACTCCAGTTGTGCCTTTCCCCTTCCAGTGAGGGCAGGTCATTGAGCATGGGCAGGCCCCATTCTGAGGGAGAGAGAGCGAGATGTCATTTGAGCTGAGCAGTGAAGATGGTGGTTCTAAGAGGGTAGCGGGTCTGAGACAAAGACCAAGGCAGGAGTTCCTAATCTGTGGTCAGTGAACTCCAGTGGGGAGTCCATAGAGAGCTTCAGGATGCCCAGGAGTCCTCTGAGATGATATGCAAAGGGCTGTTTGTGGGGAGGTAGGTAGGTAGTATTCATCCCAATTCTCAAAGGGTCCCAGGGTTAGGGGATAAGTTTGGAGGTCAGAAGTCTGGAGATGGTGAATTGTGAGGAGGTAGAGGGGTAAAGTCAGTGGAAGGTTGGGGGTGGCAGGAAAGGAGGTAGTAATGGCTGGAATCCTGCAGCAGCCTTCCCTCTCCCCCGTCCTTTCCCTTCTGCCCCTGTCTCTGAGTTTACAGTCTTGCCACTGTTCCTGCGGTGCTGGGGCTCAAGGGAGAGTGGGGGCTATGGGCAGAAGGAAGCCCAAAGAGAGGCTTTTGCAGCCTGGCCTGAGCGGGAGAGTGCTGTGGTCCCCACATACAGGGAAAGCATCTCCCACCTACAGCCAGGTGACAGATGATCTGGGGACTATGCTTTTTCTTCCTAAGTCATATGTGCTGAAATCTGTTACACATAAACATAGGTATGATTCTTATTCCAGAGACTAGGAGTTTTGCATGTGGGACAAAAGCTTGAAGAACAAGATGAATTTGAGAAGATTTACAAAAACGGTAGGTAATTTCTTTAACAGAGGCAAGGTTACTCAAAGTTTGAAATAAATATTTTGGATTTAGAGCATTGGTTGTTACTTCAATCATTATCAGCTGAGTTTTACTTTTTCTCACAGCCTGGGCTGACAATGCAAATGCTTGTGCCAAACAGTATGCGGGAACTGGTGCCTTGAAGACTGACTTTACCAGGCAAGCCATGCTTTAAAATCACATTCCAGACTAGCGGTTCACAGTTCTGGTGCATAGTAGATCACTCGGGGCAACTTTTAGACAATAGCAACAGCAAACCACCAGTGCCTGGGCCTCATTTCAGACCGGTCAAGTCAGGACTGCAGGGAGATGGGGCCCAGGCACTGTGTCTTCTTAGCATCCCTGGGTGATTCTGATGCACAGTGGGCGTTGAGAACCATGGCTCCTTAGCTTTTCTCAAAGCTTACTGTGCACCTGACTCACCCCAGTCCCACTCAGCAGGTCTGGGGCAGGGCCTGAGATTCTGTACCCAGGTGGTGCTGGTGCTGTTTTCAAGGACCACACTGGGTACTGAGAGGCTAGAATGTTTTGAATTTGTTACACATGTGGTTGGGTCTTTTTCTGCTATATGGATCCCCCGGGAGCAAGATAAGCTTTCTAGTCTCTTTGCTGTTTCATGCCACTTAACCTGGGCTGTGTGTTTCTCTTCTTATTTCTTGTCTTTGCAAGTGGAACTTAGCATTTTTCCTCTTTGTGCCTACTTTGGTAATATTTTAGAAATATGATACCCATTTCTTGGACCCGATATTGGTTTCTTTTGTGAGGTGTCTCCTTCATATATTCAGGGATGTTTTTTGAAAAAAATCTTTATAATTCACCTATCTCCATACCACATACTTATTGGCTGTAAAACAGTGTGAGAATTTTATATTTTTGCATATTAATGCATAATTGCATTAATGCATATTAATGCAAATCTGTAACTCAAAACTTAACCTCATATTTAACCAGAACTGGGAAGAGAACTCAGTTGGGACTTATAATGGATGGCTGGAACTCACTGATACGGTATTACAAGAACAACTTTTCTGATGGATTTAGACAAGTAAGTTTGTTATTTGATGCTAATTTTTTTGGTCATTAGGTGGCTGTATCTTTGTACTGTTCTTCAGTAATATAATCATATCTAATTTGGGAGTAACTAATTTCCTTTTTTTCTCTTCTAGGATTCCATAGACTTATTTCTTGGGAACTATTCAGTGGATGAATTAGAATCTCATAGTCCTTTAAGTGTTCCAAGGGATTTGAAATTCCTGGCTGTAAGAAACGTTTATGTTTTTCAAGTTGTTAAAAGCATTGTGTCTGAAGTTATAGATGGTGCCAACTCCCCTTGATATAAAACATTGTATGTTGTTCTAAATGGAACATAAATATTTAAGTGTCCCCAAGGAGCAGATCAGGGAGAGGAGTAAAATAACTTTGGAATGTTTGTCTTCTTTCAAACTTGACTGTCTTTGGCAGATCCTTTTTAAGTGAGAACACAGACGCAAGGGGAGTGTGAGGGCTTCTCATTTTTGGAGACTACTCCCCTGAGGTTCAGGGATTGCCGGAGGCAAACTTGTGACCTGGAAGTTGACTCCTCTGTTCACAAGACTTTTAAAGAGCCTCTCTGGGGTCTCATTCCAGTGGGCAGGGTGTCCTGGAGTGGAGGGGCCTGGTGTCTGGGTTCTCATCTGGGCGACTTCCCTCTGCTTAGCACTCCCTGGTTTGGAGCAAAGCCATGCTTTTTCAGATCTTTTAACCTGTTTGAAGATTTGGGCAGTTATGATCAAAACTCTAAATAATGATGTTTTGCTGAAAGAAAGATACTTTGTATATTAGATTGCAGAAGGGTTTTATTCTCTTTAAAGCAAAGCATGCATAACTGATTGTACAACCATTGATTAGCATCTTATGTGATGGTTTCTCTTTCCGTTTTCTTTTCCAGTTGCCTATTATCATGGTTGTCGCCTTTTCCATGTGCATTATCTGTTTGCTTATGGCTGGTAAGTCTGCCCTTGTTTCACATTCTTACAGTCATTTCTTAGAATGTTGAACTTTCCTGTACAGCGTCTTTAAGTTTGCACCTATTCAGTACTTGATGTTTCCCTATTGAATTGAATGAGTAAAGTGGGCAGGTGGGAGGATTAGTCCTTAGATGTGACAGAAGGAAAAATGTATACTCAGTAGCTTGATACTTTTTTTTTTCCACTTAAGCTTTTTAAAATATTTTTTTCTTGCTATCAAAGTAATACATAGTAATTACAGAAAATACAGTTGGGCAAAAAAGAAGATAATGTTATTTATCCCCTTGCCTTTCAGAGATAAGCTAATTACTCTTAACATTTTGATGTTTTAATCTTTATAAGTGTGTATTCTTGTTTTCAAAAGTGAGATACAAATTTTTTTGTAATCTGTTTTTTCACTGAGCAATATAAATATTTCCCCACGTTCTTTATTTTTAATGGCTGCACAGTATTCCATTAATGGATGTATAATTTATTTAACCAACCACCTATGTTGGACAAATAAATGTTATTATAGATGAATACATTACTTCTTAAATTTTATTTTTTTTTGCGGTACGCGGGCCTCTCACTGTTGTGGCCTCTCCCGTTGCGGAGCACAGGCTCCGGCCATGGCTCACGGGCCCAGCCGCTCTGCGGCATGTGGGATCTTCCCGGACCGGGGCACGAACCCGTGTCCCCTGCATCGGCAGGCGGACTCTCAACCACTGCGCCACCAGGGAAGCCCTACTTCTTAAATTTTAATAGTGAAATTGCCTAAGAACCCGAGCTAACAAGGTCTTTATTGGTTTTCTTTTCTCTCTCAATGTTTTTCTGTGTTACTAAGTTAATGGAGACATTTTCATCTTAAATGCATGTTAAGCAGTGTTCAGTGCTCTGGGAGTTTGAGTCTGTAACACGTTGCATTGTGCCTCGAGGTGCAGCCTTAGGCACCTCCAGTCACATCCTCTATCCTGAATTCGCTGGGCTGACATTTCTCTGCCTGGCTGACTTCTGCCATCCTCAGGCTCTCCTCTCATGAAGTGTCTCTCTGTTCTCCCACACAGACCTCATCTCCCCCTTTCTGATTTCCACAGCATTTTGTGTACCTCTCTTATAGCAGTTTCTTCTTTTAACCTTGTAAGCACCTAGGGATTTCTTCTTCAGAGGCGCTGTACTCTTTGGGTCCTGAATGCACCCAAGGTGTATTTCTGTTTGTGTGGTAGTGATTTGCATACTCATTCGTCTTTCTCACTGAATCAGCAACTTTTTGAAGGCAGAGATGGTGTCTTACTCATTGTTTTACCTCCTGTGTCTGGGATACAGTTTTGCCCTCAGTAAAACTTTGCTGAATTAAGGACTCCTCACCCCCCACACCCCACAGTAATTCTGCCAGCTTCTTGAGGGGAGGCTCAGAACCTGTTCATCTCTATAATCCCCTCAGTGTTCAGCAGTGTAGGTAGTCATGACACAGGGAGGAGCTGTCTTCTTGTTACTCTAGGGCAGGGGTTAGCAGACGTTTTCTGAGGAGTCAGATAATAAATATTTTAGATTTTGTAAACTATATACGGTCTCTGTTTGCAGAGTTTGTTTTTACAGTTCTTTAAAAATGTAAAAGCCATCACAGTGCAAAAACAAGCCGAGGACTCTCGAGTGCAGCATCACTGTGCGGCATGACTAGGGGGTTTGTGTCACATTTGGGGCAGGAAGGAAGAGGACAGGACCAGCTGGCATGTGCTGCTCACAGTTCAGTTCACACCCTAGATCCTTAGACGTCTCACTTTAAAACATTGCCCATTGGATGCCATTTTCTGGGAACCACTCCACTGCTGAATTAGTTTTGTTATTTTGGTCTTTTTATATACTTACATTTCCCTGTGGAACCTCTGGAAAGGCAGGGAAATCAAGACCAAGACTCAGCCTAAACAAATGGACCATTCCTTTGGGGAGTGTCCCAGAGTGGGCTTGTGAGGAACTGCTTTTTTCTTTATCCAAAAAGAGTTTTAAAACCCAGAGCTGTCAAAATTAGCAGTTGTGGAAATTTGAATGTTTTCAAGTGCAAAGATACTGGATGCTGTGGTTAGTAACATCTCATGTCAGTTAATTGTTGTAAAGTAATGATCTTTGTGGTGTTTAGATATGACAGTGTCTGATTTCTAGCCCCTACTTTGGTATTTAAGAGAATAGCAAATAAATGCAAGCATGTTCTCTGACAGCTTATTAGGAAAGTGTCTACACCCTGATTTCCTTTCTGGCGTGCCCTCTTAACTGGCTGTTGACCTCTGCATGTTTCCCTGTCAGCAGGTGAGGCCAGTACTATTGCAGGAGAGAAGCAACACTGGGTTCACCTGTTCAAGGAGTTGAACAAAATAGACCTTTTCCCATTGGCCTGCTGCTTCCTTCATGTACTCTAGACTTTGAAAAAAGTGCATATCAGGAGAGTTGTGTTAAATATGTTGTATTTATTGAGTTTTGTTTTATACACTTTATTTTTTTTTTTGTTTTTTTTTTGCGGTACGCGGGCCTGTCACTGTTGTGGCCTCTCCCGTTGCGGAGCACAGGCTCCGGACGTGCAGGCTCAGCGGCCATGGCTCACAGGCCCAGCCGCTGTGCGGCATGTGGGATCTTCCCGGACTGGGGCATGAACCCGTGTCCCCTGCATCGGCAGGCGGACTCTCAACCACTGCACCACGAGGGAAGCCCCTATACACTTTAATACATAACTTTTCTGAAGCACGTATATTTGTAAAGTTATTTTCCATAACAGAAAAACCCGAATGAACTTTTTGGCCAACCCAGTATTTTTTGTGTTGGCATTTTGGTAGTAGCTGATACCTGTCATAGATAGGACTATGAACTAAACTATTAGTAATAATTTCTTATAATATTAAAGTATATAATCTAAAACTAATAATTACTATTTGCTTTATATAACCTGAAATTAGTTTAGTCAAGCGGTTCTCAAAATGTGGTCTCTCGACCCATAGCATCAGCATAATCTGGGAACTTGTTAGAAATGCAGATTCTTGGATGCCACCCCAGGCCTGCTAAATGGGACAGACACGCTGGGGTTCAGCCCAGCAGCTGGTTCTTTATCAAGCCCTGAAGCGGATTCTGTTGCCAGCCAGAGTTTGAGAACCACTGGTTTAAACCTTAATTGAGAGGTTCTTATATTTTTCCTTTGGATGTGTTTGTAAACTTTAATGTTGTCAAGATGTGCTAAACGGCTGAAAGCTGGATCTAGTATCAATAAAATGACTTGTTATTTATCAGCTCTTTGTTTTTAAAATCAACAGGTGACACCTGGACAGAAACACTGGCATATGTGCTCTTCTGGGGAGTTGCAAGCATTGGAACATTTTTTATTATTCTTTACAATGGCAAAGATTTTGTTGATGCTCCCAGATTGGTCCAGAAAGAAAAGATAGACTGAATTTGTGTCTGTGGAAAGCGGCTTGGCTTGGAAGATTCCATTATGCAGAACTGGAGTCTTTACTGACCCGCTTTCCACGTCAGCCCAAGGTCTTTTTAAATCCTTTATCCAAAAGCACATCTTGCGCTTTGTGTGGGGGTGATGACGTAGAATTGATCTGATGTTACTGCCTTGATGATCTCTTTACTATTGGGATGGTTATCATTTGAAGCTATTCTATAATTAAAATGTAACCTCAATTCAGCTCACGGGACGGAAGGAATCTATTCATGGTCAGTTTAATCAGCTGATGCAGAACAAGTAACATATTTAAAAATCGAGCCTCTTTCCTTATTTAAAACAGTGAAATTATTTTTCTAGCTCAGTTTATTGTCACTGTAGAAGCAGTTTCTGTTAGCAAGCATACTTTTCCCTACATCTTTGGACTTTTCTTTAGTTTAATAATAAGCTAACTCTACTCTGTTTATAAAATGTCTTTTCCATACATCAAGTAGTTGGACGAAATAGTCTGTGACTACATGGTAGGAAGGAGGAGACCAGGGTCCGGTGTTCCTTTGGAGCTTCAGTTGGGCTGCCTTATGAGTTCAGTCAGCTTTAGCTGTGCAGTTTAAGTGTGATGAAAAAGGTTCAGGTGTATTTTATCTTTTTTAAAAGGTGTAAATGAAATCAAAGAATGTGAAGTCTCTCTCTTATGCTAGCGGTCCAAAGCCTCCTCTGTTTTCAGGATTGCCCCAGTGTGGAAAATGCCCTTGGTTGGTCAGCTCCTTCATTCTGGACCTTTCGGTTTCTTGGGGGTCTTTCATGGAGACATGGCCTCTGAGCGGCTCTTGTGCTGAATCCGATGTTGCACTTGGAGGCAGCAGCTGCTTTTCCACGCACGGCAGTGTTGATGCTTTTCCCTATTGAAGGGTTTTTGTTAGCTGTCAGTAAGTCTAAAATTTAGTGCTTCCAGGTAGTTACAGCTCTCCAAATCAAGGACCAACTTAAACTTTAATTTATGTGAAGAAATAAATCTGAAAAAATACACTCTAGAAGCTGTGCATAGTTCTAATTACAAGTCAGACTTCAAATTGTATTCAAATTGTAATTATGAGGTTTAAAAATTAGAAAAGTATGTAAGGAAGTATAATTGCCACTATTTTAAAATAGTTCAATTAAATACTGCTACAATATTTGTGTTGTGCTTGAAAATATGTACAGTTTTTTCAATGGTAATACCTTTTCCTGTCCTTAAATATCTCTAAAGAGCGCCTTGATTTTAACATTACCTTTTTTCCAACATTATCTTTTATAAACATTAATAAGAGTTGTTGCTTTTAGAAACTTTAAAGGAAATAATAGCCGGAAAACCCTCTGTAGCTTAAAGTCAGTCATTAAAACTCACAATAGGGTAAGTAATTAGAACTACCTACTCTTGTAAATAAGCATAATTCATTCCAAAGAGGAAATATCGAAACTTAGTTCATGTCTACTGTAATGTATTACTCAGATGCTACTGGGCATTTCACATTAAGAACTTATTTCAGCGACCACAACAAAGACCAAATCTGAACTGCTGATGTGGCTGTTTTGCAGTGAATGGGCTAATGTTGGTGTGTTACATCTTAAGGTATCAATATTTCAGAACCCTGCAATGATTAAATTTCTAAATTCATGTACTGTCCATCCGTAAGTGAAAATAAAATGTCATACTCTTTTCTAACTAATGTTGGTGTCATTCCTATACCTTGTTTTACAAAGGGATGTTCCTTTTTATAAAAAACATGCAAAGCAATGTGTGGTCATTATAGAAGAATTAGACAATGTAAGTAAGCAAGAAAATGAGTAGCTTCTGAAATTCTACTTTCCAATTATGGCCACTTTAAAAATTGTGTTTATCCTTATAATTATTTTTCAGTTACAGATATTCCAGGGGAATATTTAGTATAGTGTTCATTAAAAGATGTCCCCTGTATTCCCACCTCCAAATTGTAATTTCTTTTTCAAAATGATAGAGGCTCTCAACCAAGAAGTGGGACAATATGCTTATTAGAAAACGTCCTCTCAGGCCACAGGAGGATGTCAGGGAGCCCGAGGGAAATGCTGATGTAGACACCTCGGTGCCTAGGAGACCCTTGCACGTGTGTATGTGGTGTGTGAAGGGTGTTTTGGGGGGAAGTGGCTTAAGGGTTTGGGGGTTTTTCCTTCTGCTTGCCTATGAGTCCTGATGTCAGAAGTTTTCCTACTACAGATAAATTACAATAAGTAAGTCTTTAAAATATTATGTTCTTTGGCACATGGACCTCTCCACCTTGGCAGCTTGGTTCACCAAAGCCAGCAAGATGGAAGTCACAGTCTTTTTTAACCTAATCTCAGAAGTGTCATCCCATCACTTGTGCCATATTCTATGCATTAGAAACAAGCCACTAGATCAGCTCACTCGGGGAGGGGATTACATAGGGCATGAATACCGGGAGGTGGGGCTCTCTGGAAGTCTGTTCCCACAGCCTGTAAGGAGAGAAAAATCCAAAGTCATGATTCAGAGCTGGTGCTGGAGGGAATCGGGTGTTTCCTGTGCTGTGCCTTTGAGGTCTTTTGCCTGTTTCTGTTAGATTGTTTGTCCTTAAAGATTTCTGAAATTCTTTATATATTCTGGAGAGTAATTCTTTGTTGCTTATATATGTACTACATATATCTTCTTCTAGTTTGTGGCTTGTCTTTTCATTTTCTTGTGGTTACTTTTGGTGAAAGAAGTGTATAATTTCAATGGTGTTGAATTTACCAGAAATTTCCTACCATCCCTTGTGCTTGGGTAAGACAACATTGCTCAACCCCAAGGGACTTCTTTTCACATAATTTTGCTTTTTCACATCAGGTCTTTTCCCATTCTATAAAGTAAGGAAATGGTCTGTGTCAATCCAGGTAGATCAGATTATGCTGCAGTAACAAATGATCCCCAAATCTCAGTGGCTTTAAAAAAATGAAGACTTATTTCTCACTCATTCTATGTATCCTTGAAGGGTCTGCTGCAGCTCTGCTACATGATGTCTGCATCCTGGGACCCAGAGTGACGGAACAGCTTCACACAGGAACATTACCAGTTGTCCTGGCAGAAAGAAAAGGGAGAAGTTTCTGTTGAAGGTGACAATCTCTTCTGTTCACATTTCATTGGTCAAAGCAAGTCGCATGGCCATACTTGAAGTGATGGAGGGAGGAGAGTGTAGCCCCTGGGGAGGGACTGTGTGCTGTCATCCGACACAGGCTCCAGTTTTCTTTTCCCACTGGGTTAACGGGAAGAGTCAGCAGAGAGCCTTCCCGACTCCCTCCGTCCTGCTGTGCGGTGCTGCCACCATCACACATCAGGCTCCCCTCCACTTGTGGGGTTTCGGCTTTCTGTTCTGTCCTGTTGGCCTGGGTGTTTTCACTGCTGAGAACTCTTCCTCACGCAGCCGTGTCTTGCAGGATGGCCTGGCTCTTCCCTGAGCTCTGGGCCCCCAGCTTCTCAGTCTGTTCGGCAAAGCATTGTCCTGAGTGTTTGGAATAACACGAGTCCTGTGTGCTCAGAGCTGTTTTTTGACAGTAGGGATCTGTGGTGAGAACCATTTGGAAACATTGGGTTAAACATAGTCAAAGACTTGTCTCAATTCTCGGACTTGTCAGAGGTTTGACTCCCCTAGAGGGGGTGTGCGACGCAGCAGCACCCAGACTTTTTGGTCTGTGGAATTTTTTATTTACAGAGCATCTCAATAGGACGATTCTGTGAAACTGATTTTGAGTAAGGCTCGTGAGCCTTATGAGGGCGAGCACTCTGGCCGTGGAGTTAAAGAAAACATGGGCTCTAATTTATATTTGGACCTCACTTGTGTGTTGAACTTGGTCTCTTAACTATAAATTCTTGGATTCTCATCCATATGGCAGTTCCCTAGGATAGCACATGCACACGGACACACCCCTGCTGAGAAACCCAGGTAAATCTACAGGCGGGAGCTCTTCCTTGATGTCCAGCTCTCATCCTCTGTGTTGGACATCACGCAGAGGCTCCATAAATGGGATTTCACTGCGGGGGTGGAGGGGGAGAGACAATTAAAAGGAGTTGTGACATGTTTAATTATTACCACGAATGCCCTGGTCCTGCGTGAACTGGTCAGATGGCCTGTTTGTTCTTAGCACTTCCCTTTACAGATTATTCTGAGCATAACTTTGTCTTTGCTTTTTGTTTGTTTTAGCCAAAGGCCCAGACATTCGTCTTTCTTCACCATTTTCAGTGATGCGTGCCTGTTGCCTGTTTATTTTTCTAGCTGTAGGAAGCTAAAGTCGCATCTATTAAAATATCATGTTATATTTTATGTCCTAAATTGAGCTCCTATTAGATTTCGGTTTAAACATAGACTCTGAGGTTAGGAGAAGTAGAAAGTACAGGTTGTAAGTCATGTTTGGAGAATTTAAGATGTCCTTCTCCTGACCTTTTGGGAGCACACATTCTCCTGGGTTCTGTCCAGCTTTATTCACAACTCCATTGCCTACTGATGTCTCCTCTCTGCTTTACCCCTGTTCTAGTTATCTATTTCTGGAAAGTAATCTCACAGTGTTGCGAGTTAGGAATGGAGCCTGGCACAGCTGGGTGATCTCTTCTGTTCCAGATGGCACTGACAGAGGTCACTCAGTGATACTCAGCTGACAGAGGGGCTGGTCTCTGGTCTGCGCTGGTTTGGTGCTGCACAAGGGTGGCTGGAAGGTGGACCAGCTGGTTCTGTGAGCTGGAGCACCTCCATGTGGCTTTGCAGCACGGCAGCCTCAAGGTCGTAGGACTTCATACCTGGTTGGCTCACGGCGGCCGGAGTGAGAGTTCCAGCAAACCAGGTGGAAGCTTGCATGGTATGATCTAGCCTCTAACGTCCAGTGGTGTCCCTTCCGCCATATTCTATTGGTTGGAGCACTCACAAACCCACTCAGATTCAGGGGGAGGGACACAGACCCCCTCTCTCAATGAGAAAGATGGAAAAGAACCTGTGGCCCTGTCTGGACACATGTTGGATTTTTTGGTAGGCTTTGGTCCTAAGCCCTCCTCTCCATGTACACACTTACCCCAGGTGATGTCATTTAGACCCATGGTTTTAAAATAGCATCTTGATGCTGTGACTCCCAAATATATATACATCTAGATCGGACCTTTCCAAAAGGTTCAGATTCTAATGTTCTGTTGCCTACCTGATATTCCCACCTGATTCACAGGCATCTCAAACTCAGTATGGTCAAGCAGAGCTCTTTTTTTATCCCCCCAGAGCTCTTGATTTATACTCTGCAGACTGGTTCCATGCCGAGTTTTCTCCATCTCAGGAAATGCCACCAGCATCCACCCAGTAAGTCAAACATTTCATCCCTCTCCTCTCAACTATGCATCCAGTCCATAAGCAAGTCTTGGCAACTCTCCCCTGCCAAAATATAACTCAGACCCACCTGTTCCTCTCCATATTCATTTCCAAGTCTATGCCACCATCATCTTTCCCATGGACTTCCTAAAGTAGCTCCTGGAATAATTTTCCAAGGTCCCCATCTACAACCTTCTCCAGTCTGTTCTCCACAGCTACAAGTGATCTTTCAAGTGTAAACTAGATGACGCAGGGCCCCACGTTAAACCCTCAGGTGAGATTCTGTTGCTCTTTGAAGGAATCCGGAGCTCTGTTGTGGCCTATCAGGCCTTATATGACCTGGTCTCTGCCCACTTCTCCAAGCTCATCTCCCATCGCTCCCGTCCCCAGTCCAACCACAGGCCTCCTTTCTGCTCTTTCTCCCCTGCGGGCCTTTGCACTGCCATTGCCTCTGCCTGGACAGACCTTCTAGCAATTTCAATAACTAGTTCATTCTTCTTCAAAATTCAGTCCACGTATCTCCTCCTTGACCACCTGATTGAAGCACTGTCCCTCTCACACCATCACTTGGCCCATTTATTTCCTTCTTAGAAAAGGTCACAGTCTGTAATTATATCATTTGTTATCTATCATTGTCTTTTTCCCTTCCAGAATTTAAGAGCCATGAAGTCCAGAGACCAGAACTTTCCCCAGAGCCTACACAGGGACTGGATTATGTAATATACTCCGTAAAGGCTGATCCTATGCAGGTGGGCAATACGAAAGGACACATGAGTCACATGTAAGAGACTGGTCAGAAAATTCTGGTTGAGAATTTCATATTTGTAGACGTACTTTTTGCCTTGCAAAGGATTGTTTAAATCGCTCATTTTTTTTTCTTCCTGACTGGATGCTGAGTAGAAAATGGTTGGGTGAATTCATTCTCTTCCCCAGCTTTTCTGTCTATAAAGTGGAACAGCCATAAATTAATTTTTCTATGTAAAATAACTTTTACAGAGATCTAACACAATAGTTTACACGCTCTTTCCGCCCCAGGACAGTTCTGAGGTCACACCCAAACCTATTGTGTGGGTTCTTATGGCCTCAGCCAACAAGGGATTCTGAGGTGGGCAGACTGCCCAGGGCACCTCTCAAAAGGGTTGGAAAGATTCTGCAGCAATTCGGAAGAGCTCACATTCTGTTTAAATCCAGCAAATTAGAATTTTTTCCCCTAATTTCTCTTTTGGATGCTACCCTTCCTGTTATCATGTGATCCTCTTCTCATGTGATGGCCTTCATACACTGCATTGGTGCGGTTTCACTGCGTGTGAGGAAGCAAACAGAGAAGGCAGTAGAAAAGAGACCAGATGGATTCTCCTTTATTTTCCTTTTTTTTTTTTTTTAAATTAGCTAGTATGTTTACATAAGGAGGGAAAATCTTGTGTTGAGAGGTCTCAAAACAAAACTACATCTCATAAGTGACCAAAAAGACCTAGAGATATATTTGTTTAGGGTTTTATTTATGACAATTGCTAAAAAAAAAACCCAAATATTTCCCTACCTGATTCTTTAGAACTAAGAGTAGGTGTGTTTTTAGTATAATCAGAAAGCTTTCTGGAGTCCGTGTCTGGCTCTAATGTCATTGTACTGCTAAGGGCACAGGGATGAAACGTGCCTTTTTCTCTCCAGCTTATTGGAAGAGGGTGGACAAATGTTAAGATGACTGCTTTTGTGCAGTCCCTAGAAAATAGTCAAAGAATTCAAAGAATTTTTTGAAACAGGACTGAGGATTACTATGAAATGTTCTGCTCTTCGTGCAGTTCTCAGAAAGCAGAATAAAACTGAACCCAAGCAGGAGACATTTTCATCTGGAGCACATTAGTCTATAATAATGGGACTTCATCTGTTTGACTTCTGTGAGCAAATATTATTCTGGAGAAGTAACTTTTCCATACAATTAGAAATGCTCAAAAGTGCTTTCAAAATTTTAAAGGTCACTTTCGATGTAAGTGTGCCTAAATGTATGACACATTTTCCTTCTCTCTTAAATAGGGCCCTGGTTCTCAGATTTGGCAGGTTCCAGGGCGTGGCCTGGACACCAGGAGTTTTAAATGCTCCCGGGTGGTTTGAATGGACACTGAGGTGGAGGACCACTGAAGTACAGCAACTGTGAATGAAGAGCTGCTCTAGAACAACATTTGTGTCTATGCTCCTGAGGATACCTAGCATTCAGGGCTGAAATACCCAGGTGATGACCAACCCCCGAGGGGCGGCCCCTGTTGTAAGACAGTGACCAGGGCTGGGGGCTCGGAGACTGTGACCCCTAAGGATTCAGGAACAGACTCTGTGCTGTGTATTTGCTGTTGAGTGTGCTCACTCTCCAAGCCTTGATAGCTGAGGTTTCGTGACACCGAAGAACCTCTGATAAGAAATCGGAGGACTGACTAGTTGTGGTAAGTAAATGCTGGTTCATGCATTTTAAAGCCAAGTGATTTTTTGTTTCTTTTCCATTATGGTTTATCACAGAATACTGGATATAGTTCCCTGTGCTAGAGTAGGACCTTGTTGTTTACCCATTCTATAAAGAATAGTTGACATCTGCTGATCCCAGCCTCCCAATCCATCCTTCCCCCACGCCCCCTCCTCCTTGGCAAACCACACGTCTGTTCTGAGTCTGTTTCTGTTTCATAGATAAGTTCATTTGTATCATATTTTAGATTCCACATATAAGTGATATCATATGGTATATTTGTCTTTCTCTTTCTGACGTACTTAGTATGATCATCTCTAGGTCCATCCATTTTGCTGCAAATGGCATGATTTCGTTCTTTTTTATGGCTCAGTAATATTCCATTGTATATATGTACCACATCTTTATCCATTCATCTGTTGATGGACATTTAGATTGTTTCCATGTCTTGGCTATTGTAAATAGTGCTGCTGTAAACACAGGGGTGCCTGTATCTTTCTGAATTATAGTTTTGTCTGGATACATGCCCAGGAGTGGGATTGCTGGATCATACGGCAACTCTATTTTTAGTTTTTTGAGGAACCTCCATACTGTTCTCCATAGTAGCTGCACCAGTCTACATTCCCACCAACAGTGTAGGATGGTTCTGCTTTCTCCACACCTTCTCCAGCATTTGTTATTTGTAGACATTTTTTAAAAAAATTTTTATTTATTTATTTAGCAGGGGCTACTCTTTGTTGCGGTGTGCGGACTTCTCATTGCAGTGGCTTCTCTCGTTGCGGAACACAGGCTCTAGGCACGCGGGCTTCAGTAGTTGTGGCTCACGGGCTTTAGAGTGCAGGCTCAGTAGTTGTGGCACACAGGCTTAGTTGCTCTGCAGCATGTGGGATCTTCCCGGACCAGGGCTCAAACCCATGTCCCCTGCATTGGCAGGTGGATTCTTAACCGCTGCGCCACCAGGGAAGCCCTATTTGTAGACTTTTTAATGATGGTCATGATGGTCATTCTGACTGGTGTGTGACATTTTGATTTGTAGTTTTGATTTGCATTTCTCTATTAGTGATGTTGAGCATCTTTTCATGTGCATGTTGGCCATCTGTATGTTGTCTTTGCAGAAATGTCTATTTAGGCCTTCTGCCCATTTTTGGATTGGGTTATTTTTTGTTGTTGACTTGTATGAGCTGTTTGTATATTTTGGAAATTAAGCCCTTGTTGGTAACATCATTTGCAAATATTTTCTTCCAGTCCATAGGTTGTCTTTTTGTTGTGTTTATGGTTTCTTTTGCTGTGTAACAGCTTAAGTTTGTTTAGGTCCCATTTGTGTATTTTTGCTTTTATCTCTGTTCTCTCGGGAGAGTGACCTAAGAAAACATTGGCACGATTTATGTCAGAGAATGCTTTACCTATGTTCTCTTCTAGGAGTCTTATATTTAAGTCTTTAAGCCATTTTGAGTTTATTTTTGTATATGGGGTGAGGGTGTGTTCTAACTTCATTGACTTACATGCGGCTCTCCAGCTTGCCTAACACCACCAAGTGGTCTTTTTATGGGCATCAGGTGAAGCTGGAAGTTCAAGACTGCCTAAGACCTTTCTAATGCCTATTTCTTGTTATAGGGAAGTTTCTGGCATGAAAAAGAAAAGCCATCTCTAGCTGATGTCCCAGGTGAATGTGTAAGTGTCTTTAAAGATGTCTGTACAAATCTACTCAAAGAAACTTTGTGTGCTTCACTGAGAGCATGGAATTGAGTGTTAGAGCAGTAAGGGACCTCCTCACTTCCGAGATAACCCTGACCTACTTATTGCAGTTAAACGACAGGACACGTTCACAAGGTGGACTAATGCTGTATCATAAATATGGTGTCTTCACTTACTGGGTGTTCTGTTTGAGAGCCGTCTTTCTATACATTTTAGAAAACTTATGTACAGATAAATAATTTAAAACTAGGTTATGGTCTTTCCTATAAAGAGTTGGTCATCAGGTCCAAATATAACCTTAGGTCTATGGGAAAGTTAGCTTCACTTTCATCCTCATAGAGGCTCTGGCAGCTTTTCAGTGTCGTGAGACACCAGGGCCGAAGGTGGTTTGGGGTTGTTTGTAGAGAGGACTGGTCTTGGACCCACTGAGAGGCCTCAGATTAGGGAAAAGTGACTCCTTTTGTGAGCTCCAAACAAAGGCCTTTCTTTATGGCCAGTCAATCCTATTAGCGAAGGAGAGCACAGTGACTGCAGGTTCACCGTGACTGAAAAAAGAACTAATTAATTTTGCGTTGATGACATTTAAAAAACTCCTTTTCAAAATTCTCTAAAAATGAATGCCCGGATCTCAACAGAAAACATTCCTTAAATTTTATCCCATAAAAACTGTAGTCAAATTTCAGCTCCCGGTGTGCCCTACTTCTAGGACTTTGCTAGAGTCGAGCAGTTGTCTTCAAGACTGGCTGTGAGAATTCTGCCTCCGTGTGGTGACTGACAGGGAGGAAGCACCGTGTGTGACTCTGGGGGTGGCGGGTGGGGTGTGTGTCCTGCTGAGGGAGTAGTCTTTCTTTTCACCTTCCTAATCCTTTCTAGACTCGAGAAGACGATGGGCTGAGTGCTTCCGGAGTCAACACTTCCAAAAGCAGCCGAGGCGGCTCCATCTGTACGTAAGTGGTTGTAAGATAGTGAGCGGCTGACGGCAGTCTCGGGGAAGCCCAGCTCTCAGGCCACGGAGGCTGTGTCTCCCCGCTTGAGGTGGCGCACGATGAAAGTCCCCAGGGCCCCCAGGGGGATGCACATGGTAGAGGAGGCCACGAGCAGCCCAATGATGGCCAGTGCATACGGGGGGTAGTCCTTGGTCACAAGCTGGCCCTGAAGAAGGAACCTGAGTGTCAGAAGAAAGAACCTCCCGTGCGGAGCCTTCTGAGGGCACCACCCCGCCGGGCCTCAGGCCCTCCAGCGGGAGGAAGAGAGCATCTGCGGCCGGGCATCCTTACACCCGGGGCCACCCCAGCTCTGCGTGCAGGTCACTAGTGGCTCTGCTGGGCAGACTAACTCCCCTTGTGCATACTGTTTGGAGCTACCTGGAAAGAGCAACCATGAGAATAATCCAAGGCTTATGTTCAAGGCAGCAGCAGGGGACCTAAATGTAGGGGCTACCTGTCCAGTACAGCAGCCATCAGGCATAGGTGGCCATTGAGCACTGGGAATGTGGCTGGTGATGCTCAAGAAGTGAATTTTAAATTTGTTTAAATTTCAATAGCCACATGTGGTTATTAGCTTCTGTGTCCAGCAGCACAGCTCTCATCTCAGGAGAAGTGAAGTGTTGATGGACCTCAGGACTTAGTTGGAAGAATGATGGATGTTTCCGTAAATGCAAAACTGATGAGAAACCAGTTGAGGCCCAAAAGCCACTAAATGCTACACTACCTTTCCACAAAGGAACCAGAGGACAGCTAAATCCGGGGAGCAGGTACTTGCTGTCAACCAAAGCACGTATGGTTTGTAAACCAAAATGCCACCCGGAGTGTGGCCGCGGGAACCAACCCACAGACTTCTGTTGCTCATCTGTTACTCATTGTGTTCTGTGTGACGAGTACAGGAATTGGGAGGAAACATAAATGATTTTAGCAGTTTGACAGCATATAATCCTGTGTCTGCTGAATCTGATACATATTTGGTGCTTGTATTTGCTCTACCTTTTTTTTTTTTTTTTTTTTAAAGGAATTCACTGTTAATTGCATTTTCCAAAAGTATCAGGCTGCACGCCCTGCTCGGCACCACTACCAGAACCAGACGCAGTGGCGCCTTCCCAGCCATGGTGCAGCGTGGAGTGTGTGGACTGGAGCACGGGCCCTGTGCACCCTGTCTGCACACACACCATATGCTAAGAGGCAGCATCTTCTATCCACAGGGAAAGACATCCAAATTGGTCAGTTGTATTACTTTCCTTAAAAAGTAAATCTTTTTTATGAGAGTGTGTCTGTGCAAGGACAGCCAAGGCTGACCCTCAGGCCTGGTGCCGTGATAGGGCTGTCCGGGTTGTTAAAACACTGATGTGCTGCCCTCTGCTGGGTGAACAGATGCAGCCCAGCCTCCTGAGTGCCCCTCTCAGTCCCCGGTTCTGTCCTAGCAACTCCAGTGTAAACGCCAGTCCCTGCCCCACCCAGCTCCTCAGGGGCCATGCCCTCCAGCCTTGCTTGGCCTTGCCTGAGTGGCCTCAGTGGACAGAGGCCACCAGGAAGTTCTGGATGGAATCTCACTCTCTTCCCTGCAGCCCATGTTGAAAACACAGCCCAGCTCCTGGGCTGGGTGACGTTTTCCATACCTGGGAGGCGTCCCAGGCCTGGTACTGCAGCGTCCCGGTGGTGATGTAGTCGCTCAGGTAGAAGACAGAGAGGCTGATGATGAGCAGCGGGCTCACACCGCCCCACATGGCCTTCCAGTACCAGTTCAGAGCGCGTCCAGTCGTAGCCTTAAGGTCGCTCTCGAATCTGTTCGGAGGTGGGGAGAGAAAGCTTGGATTATCCGTGCTGTTGGCGCCAGGCAGTCCAGGCCACACCTCCTCATCTGCTCAGGAAGCTTCTGTGCTGGGCGCCAGTGATGTCTGAACACGACCACTGGGCAGTCTCTGATTCCTTCTGGGGGTCTTGGGGGCAGGGAGGGAAGAAGGGCTGAGGCCGCCACAGAGGGGGCAAAGCAACCACCCATAGGTGAGTGGACATCAGAGGCCATCCTCCTGGTGCCGGCCTTCAGCTGGAGGCTGCTGCTGTACACCAGAGGGCCTGGCAGGATGCCTGTGAAGCCAGTCCTCAACACCAGGGGACCCCGAGGGCAGCCCCGCTCCACCCCTCCCACCCTGCAGTCAGCAACTCTCCTTCCCCCTAGAAATGCCCCCACAGGGGAATCGCTTTTGTCCCCTGAAACCAGAGCAGGTTTTCTGGGGCAGAGGGAAAACCTGAAGGAAGCAGAAGCACCTTGGCCCTGACCCATTGGAGCTGGCATGGAGTGGTGCTTCCCAAGTGTAGCTGCCTGCAGCCCACCATTGGGATTCCCATCGTCTGTGGGCTTTTTTTTATAATTGACTTTTACCTGAATTTAGCAATAGCATGCCAAAATATCCGTTTTACCATGGATTGGATAGGCTAATCATATTTTTCTGCCCCCCCACCCCACACACAAATGAGGATGGAAAGTATCTCAGCACTTTGAGAAATGCTGACCCAGCCACCTCCCCGTTTCCCAAGGGAGGGGACCGAGGTCCAGGGCTGTGATGTGACTTGCCTGAGGGCACCCAGGTAGTGGCCGACCCAGGCCCAGCATCCGGACTGGTGTCTTACCTCCAGTCCAGGGCCTTTGAAACTGCTCCCCACGGCAGAAGAGGCAGCCATGGGGGAGGAGAGGGGGCCGGGTGAGACTGTCACAGCGGGAACCACAGCCCCTGCCTCTCCTGGACCCTGCAGCGTGTCCATCACCACCTGCCCCCCCGGCTGCCACTGACCTAGCAGGACCCTGGGCTGTAGACCACAAAGACCCACGTGCATAGTGAACATCTGGGACTCTCGAAACTACATGTGGCAGAAAGTGTTGTGAGGCATGGCCTTCACGGGTGGGTTTCCTGGGCGGCTGGTGGGGCAGGCCTCCTACCTCCTCAGTCCGTACAGGTAGCACACGGTGGCCGCCTCCACCAGGACAATGAGCAGCAGGGGCAGCGTGGCGGCGTAGTCATTGAAGATGTCGAACCAGTAGTTGCCGGCCTCCATGGTGAACACCAAGCCGATGGCACAGCTGACGAGGCACACCAGACCTAGGAGCACAAGACCGCCTGCTCACCCACCTGAGACCCCGGCCTGCACACCCAGCTTTCTCCAGGGCCCAAGAGCCATGGACCCTGAGGAGGCGCTGGCCGTTCAGTTCATCCTCATGGGCTGGGGGAGCCGTGGTGGACTGGCCTCTCTGCACGTGTGCGCCACGTGTGTGTGTTGGGCAGCGTGGGGCAAAGGTGTTGTGAGGAGTGTCAGCAGGACTTCCTGCTGTTAATTCATGGAGCCGTCCAATAGTGGGGAATCAAACTCGGTGGAAAAGAGAAATTTGTAGGCGTTGCTGTCTAGGGGAATCTCACCCAATCTATGGGTCTGGTGACTGTTTATCCCAGCAACTCAGCCACTAAGCTCATGGGAAGTGAATCAGGGGAGGAGATTTGAGCTGCAGGGCACCCCTTACAGGACCCCCTAGAGAGGATTCACATCTGACCAGAAGAGAGGAGTAGGGAGGGGAAGAGAAGAAACAAATGCTTACCCAACTGCTACTGCGCCCCAGGCACTTGCCATGCAGTGGAGCCTTTAGCTTCTGGGGCAGGTTATCAGGAGCCCCCTTATACAGAGGGGGAAGCCAAGGCTCAGAGATGTCGGGTAACTTTCCCAACATTCCACAGCACAGAAAGTTGGAATTCAGACAGAGGCCCTTCTGTCTCCAGAACCGAAGCTCTGGCTCCAGTCTCTGCTGCCTCCCTTGGGCACCCCACAAAGTATTAGACTCTGAAGTTCCCACCTGCCCTTTCCATGGCCACAGCCTACACCACCAGCCAGTGAGCCCCACTGCTGTCCTGAGGCGGACACAAGGAGAACAGGCTCTGTGCGGGAGGGGAGGCTCACATAATGCTGGCTCCTGAGGGCAGGGAGGCTAAGCGCTAGAGGGCTCTGGTGGGAGCTGGGTTTGATGTGGGCTGGGACGAGGGGTTCTGGATGTGGGGGTGAGGAGTCACGGTTCTCTGGACACTGCCAGGTTGCACTGGAGCAGATGGGTGGTGGAGTGAAGTGGAGAGGCAGGCCTGGATAAACAGGTTCTTTCCCCCACAAGGCAAAGGTCTGCCAACTGCAGAATGGGTAGATGAATTGTGGTGTATGGTCTTAGGCTGGATTATTACACGGACAGGAAAGAGGATGGGGGCGTACTGATGGGGCAGGAGCAGGGAGGGGCTCTCTGGTGCGAGAAATGTACGTGGTGTTGTTATGCTTCAGTCAACACAAAGACAAAAGCAGGTTCTCTGCTAGCCTGGAGAGCTTTGAGGGCCGTGTTGGGGGGTTTGGCCTTTGCCAAGGTTGGGGTGACCACTTCACTCCCCTGTGATGTGGAGAACCAGATGCATGGGGTGAATCATGTGTACCAGGTCCCAGATTGCCCGAGAGGAGAGAGCCATGGCAGGACCCTGGTGAGGCTGCTGCGGCCTCTCGCTGAGCCTGCGGCCCCTGAGGAGACTCCTCCCTCTGCTCACCTCCCGGAGCCCCGCCGCCTTCGCTGGCGCACTCACCTGAGATTGCCTCCTTGGGCAGGTAGCTGGAGATGACCTTGCTGTCGGTCAGAGGGGTGAGGATGGCGGCCGTGTTCCCCAGCATGCTTCCAATGCCCAGCATCAGCAGCATGAAGAAGTAGAGCACCGACCACAGCTGGGACACCTCCATGTTTTTAATGGCCTCTGTGTAGACGATGAAGGCCAGGCCGGTGCCCTGGACGGCCTGCCCACAGGATGAAGACACCAGTTACACACCCGGGGGACTCAGGACTTCTTCCCCAGGTGCTAAGCTACTTGGGGAACCTGAGAATCAGCCACGAGAAGCCACATTCTGAGGTTGGATCTTCCACCTGCACACCAGCCCACTGAGGGTAAGCTGGGCTGGATAGAAATGCGAGCTGTCAGGAGCCCTTATTTGCAAAGTGTGAGGAGACACCTCAGTCAACTTGGAACACTGAGTTCCTCTCTCCTGCCCCAACTCACATCATTATGGATAAAATATAGTAAGATAATGGTTGCATAATTTCTTTTTCCTGTATCATGACTGACTGGGTGTTCCGGGAGCTGAGATAGTGGAGCCACAGCTACAGGAGCCAGAATGGTGGGGAGCTGGCCTGGTCGGCAGGCAACCAAGTGGGCAGGCTGCTCAGAGGCCAGATGCTTGCGGCGGTAACGCTGCTGTAGGGATACTGAACTGTGGAAATAGAGCCTCAGCTCCTGGTTGAAAGGGCTTATGGGTGGGGGGCGGGGGAGCACCCCCTGGCTGCCAGTAGCAGAAGCAGCAGAAGCAAACACTGGGGAAGGCTTCCATTGCAGGTCTGAATTGGGTTACCTGTAAGACCACCAGAGATGATCAAGCGGTGAGCTTGCAACCCGAGATTTATAAACTGACCAGAAAACATGCCACTATGAGTGAAGAGTCAGCAGGAATAAGAACTAAGATTTCAGCACCCTTCCCCTGGAATGGCAGATGTTGGATTGTCAGATTCAAAATATAGGTCAGCTCAACAGCATACCAATGGGGACAATGGTATTCATCCGCCCTGGGTGCAGACCATAAGGGAGTGATCACTTGCAGAGAATTTAAAAACAACAACAGAACCTACTAAAGGTGGCCTGCTTTTTATTACCATGAGCCGACAGCGCTAAGCAGTGTCACTGATAATACATGCCCCCAGAAAACAGCTGGGATGCAATAAAGGTGAACAAATAAAATAGCAAGCATGCCGGTCAATACAGACACTGTTGTATAAAATTACAATAGCATCCAATTTATCAGTTTAAAAAGAATTGGGAACTTCCCTGGTGGCTCAGTGGTTAAGAATCCACCCGCCAATTCAGGGGACACGGGTTCGAACCCTGGTCCGGGAAGATTCCACAAGCCACAGAGCAACTATGCCCGTGCGCCACAACTATTGAGCCCACGCTCTGCAACAATAAAAGCCACCGCAATGAAAAGCCCGGCCCTCATACCGCAGAGAAGAGTAGCCCCCCACTCACCACAACCCCACGCACAGCATCAAAGACCCAATGCAGCTAAAAAAAAAATCTGTTAACCTTTAAAAAATAAAAAGAATTGGACATAAAAGGTATATAAAACGAGGGGTGAGTGAAAGTGTCTGAAAGTCCTTGTACTGTTTGGGAAGGAACTCAAGGTATAGTTTAAACTTTGTTAAAGATTCATGGAAAAATTCAAGTGGAAAAAAGTCTAAATAAATCAATAACCACACAATTCTTGGGAACTGAGCCAAACTCAAAAAGTAAGTGAGGAAAATTCCCAGGTGCCAGAAACAAAAAGGAAATTTGAACTGAGCAGGAACACAAGTAGGCCTCAGAAGTCATCTGAACAGGATCCAGGCCTTAAAGGCAGGGGCTGAGGTCTGGGGATCTGCTGACACCCTGGTAGGGAGGGTCGTGCCACAGGTCAGTGTAAGCAGGGAGGAAGGAGTAACAAAGTGTTGCCTCATCCACAAAATGACCTGGAATGGCTCCACCTATGAAATCAAAGGGCCAAAAAAACTCCAAGGTACCTTACTGGCAAGCAGAGCTATGGGCCTTTACTGTTCCCTCTTCTTGAAAGGCATTCTCTAGAGACACTTTCTAGAAGCAGTCTCTAGAAGTATTTACATTAAATATAAGAATTAGACAAACATGCCCACTCTCATTTGCACTTCCACTGTGCTAGAAAAAAATTCCTAGGATCCGCAGGTGCCATAAGAATTACATAGAAAAGTAAAGCAAATATATAGAAAAATATGAGAATAAGAATTCATCAAGGTTGCTAGATAAAAGACCAACACAAAAACCGTTAGCTTTCTTTTGCAACGAAAACCAGCAATGGTAGGAATTGGGAAATGAACACTATTTACAATAGGAACAAAACAATAAGGTTCATAGACATAAAGGTAAATCAAAGATCTGCCAGGATTTTGTGGAGAAAAATTAGTTGCAGAATATAAAAGAAGACTTCAGTGAATGATGAGAAAAAGCCTGTTCCTAAATCAGAAGTCACAGTTGAAAAAAATATTGATTGTTCCCAAATTATATTACAGAGTCAGTGCAATTCTAATAAAAGTTAAAGGGATTTCCCACCCCCCCAGTGGAACTTGTCAAATTGACCTGAAAATCAATGTGGAAAAAAAGGTCCTAGGGACTTCCCTGATGGCATAGTGGATAAGACTCCACACTCCCAATGCACAGGGCCTGGGTTCTATCCCTGGTCAGGGAACTAGATCTCACATGCATGCTGCAACCAAGGAGCACGTGAGCCTTAACTAAGGAGCCCACGTGCCGCAACTGAGGAGCCTGCCTGCCTCAACTAAGAGCTGGCGCAACCAAATAAATATTAAAAAAAAAAGTCCTAGAATAATGTTGCTAAAATGGCCACACTACGCAAAGCAATCTGCAGATTTAATGAGATCCTTATCAAATTATGCATGGCATTTTTCACAGACCAGAATAATCCTTTATATGGAACCAAAAAAGACCCAGAATTGCCAAAGCAATCCTGAGGAAAAAGAACACAGCAGGAGACACAACCCTCCCAGACTTCAGAAAATACTACTAAGCTACAGTAAAGAAAACAATGTCATGGTCACAAAAACAGACATATGGATCAATGGAACAGAATACAGAGGCCCGAAATAAACCTACACACCTACAGTCAATTAATCTTCAACAAAGCAAGAATATACAATAGAGAAAAGACAGTCTTTTCAGCAAGTAGTGTTGGAAGCTGAACAGCCGCAAATAAAGTTAGAACACACCCTCACGCCATACACAAAAATAAGCTCAAAAGGGATTAAAGTCTTAAATACAAGATATGACACGATAAAACCCCAGAAGAGAACATAGGCAAAACATTCTGTGACATAAATCATACCATTTTCTTAGGTCAGACTCAAGGCAACAGAAATAAAAGCAAACCTACCAATGGACCCAATCAAACATAAAGCTTTTGCACATCGAAGGAAACCATGAACAAAAAGACAACTACGGACTAGGAGAAAATATTTCAAAATGATGCAACCTACAAGGGCTAAATTTCAAAGATATACAAACAGCATGTACAACTCAACAACAAGACAACCCAATCAAAAAAAATGGAAAAAAGACCTAAAACAACATTTCTCCAAAAAAAGTATATATATATATATATATATATATACATATATATATATATATGGCCAAAAGGCACAAGGAAAGAGTTCAACGTATATAATTATGACACAAATACAAATCAAAACTACAAGTTATCACCTCTGCAGTACGAAGGACAATCAGCCTGGTCAAAAAACCCCAAAAAGTCTACATACAATAAATACGGGACAGTGTCTGAAGAACAAGGAACCCCTGGTTAGTGGGAAGGTAAATTGGTAACAGCACAACGGACAGCAGTAGGGAAGGTCCTTAAATAATGAAAAATAGAGCTCCCATAAGGTCCAGCAATAACACTCCTGGGCAAATATCTGTAGAAAACCATCCTTCAAATACACACATGGCCCCAACAGTCGTTGAGGTAAGATTTACAATAGCCGAGGCATCGAAACTACTGAAATGTCCATCGAGTTGAATGAATGGATAAAGAAAACGCCATACGTGTGCACAGTGGACTATTAGCCAGAAAACATAAATCATGCCATTTGCAGCAACATGGAGGGATCAGGAGATGATCTAACTAAGTCCAGTAAGTCAGAGTAAGACAAATATATGATATCACTTACAGGTGGAATCTAAAAAAGGATACAGATGAACTAATTGACAAAACAAAAACAGACTCACAGCCTTAGATAAGTAATTTAGAGTTACCAAAGGGGGAAGTTGCAGGGGGGGGCGACAGAAATTAGGAGGTTGGGATTAATACATACACACTAATATGTATGTATATATATAATTATAAAACAGATAATCAATGAGCACCTACTGGAGAGCACAGGGACTTCTACTCAACACTCAGTAATAACCTATGTGGGAAAAGAATCCGAAAGAGAATAGGTTCGTTCTTGTATATGTATAACTGAATCAAGCTGCTGTAAAACTCAAACACAGCATTGTAAATCAACCATACTCTAATAGAAAATAAAAAATAAATTTAAAAAAGAGGGAAAAAATGCAGACTATATTGCCCTGAGGCCTCGGTGACCAGGACTGGTGTCACATTCTTGGAGCCTGAGCAGGCTTGGGATCCACGGCTGAGTTGTCATGGGGCTGAGGGAGCTGGGGAGGATGTGCCAGCAAACGAGCCCCACCCTTGTATCTGTGGTGCCTAGTCCCCTCTGCGTGGGACTACAATCTCCGGATCCACACGGGTCCTCCTACTGCTGAAGCAAGCCTAGTGCACCCAAAGGATGGTGGACCTGCTGGGAGGAAAGAGCTGTGAAAAGACACCGGATCTCCACGGCTCCTGCTGGTGGGGTTCCCACCTCCAGCCTCCTTCCTTAGAGACGCCCCACCTACGAACCATGGCACCATCAGCATAGCACTACTGTAGGGGTTGGGAATCAGTCTGCAGGGTGAGGGGGGTGGGAAGTATCCAGACAGAGGCCCTTGGGGTTTTCTTCCGGCGTTTTCCATGTAATTTAGAACCCAGGAACACAGCTTTCTCTAAGCCTATGGTTGCCCGAGTTACCAGAGTGGGGCATGAAGAAGTGCTGCCGCCTTGTGGCCGCTTCTCATAACAACATGCTTAAAACACTGCTCATGGTCGCTTAATATTCACAAGGCCTGCGGGGCACTAAATGATCCCTGCTCTCAAGAAATGTCCTGTTGTAGGTAACGGAAAAAGAACTCAAAACAGGGCCGACTTTCAAAACAATTTCAAGAGATTAACTTTACTCACCCTGTTGTGTTTTTTTGTTTTAAAGTACGTGAAAAGATGTTCAGCGTCGCCAACGAGTAGAAAAATGGAAATCAAAATGACGAGTTATCCCCTGGCACCAATCATCAAAAATTCTCCAAAGAATAAATGCAGCAGAGGACGTGGAGAAAGGGGAACCCAACAATGCTGTTGGGAGGAAGGTAAATTGGTAATAGCCACAATGAAGAGCAGTAGGGAAGGTCCTTAAAAACTGAAAAATAGAGCTCCCATAATCTCCAGCAATCCCACTCCTGGGCAAATATCCGGAGAAAAGCATCTTTCAAATACACACATGCACCCCAATGGTCATTGCAGTAAGATTTACGATACCCGAGGCATCAAAACTACCGAAAATCCACCGAGATTAATGAATGGATAAACAAGACGCACTACATATACACAGTGGACTATTTCCCAGCCAGAAAACACAATGAAATCATGCCATTTGCACCAACATGGATGGATCAGGAGATGATCTCACTAGGTCCAGTAACTCAGACACAGTAAGACAAATATCATATGATATCACTTACACGTGGAATCTAAAATCAGATACAAATGAAGTAACTGACCAAACAAAAACAGAGTCACAGCCTTAGAAAAGAAATTCAGAGTTGCCAAAGGGGGGTGTTGCAGAGGGGGGAGAGAGAAATTAGAAGGTTGGGATTAACACATACACACTAATATATGTATATATATATGTATATATATGTATATATATATACACACACACACACACACACACACACATACACATATATATGTATAAAAATAGATAACCAGTGAGGACCTACTAGAGAGCACAGGGACCTCTACTCAACACTCAGTAATAACCTATGTGGGAAAAGAATCTGAAAGAGAACAGGTACATGTATAACTAAATCAAGCTGCTGTAAAACTCAAACACAGCACTGTAAATCAACCATACTCCAACAGAAAGTAAAAATTAAATTTAAAGAAAAAAGAGGGAAAAAACGCCTACTATATTGCCCTGAGGCCTCGGTGACCTGGGCTGGTGTCACATCCCTGGAGCCTGAGCAGGATTGGGTCCCAAGTCTGGAGTATGCTGGGGCTGAGGGAGCTGGGTGGGCAGGATGTGCCGGCAAACGAGCCCCACCCCTTGGACCTGTAGTGCCTGGTCCCCTCTGCATGGGACTACAATCTCCAGATCCAGGCAGGTCCTCCTACAGCTGAAGCAAGCCTAGTGCACCCAAAGGACGGTGGACCCTCTGGGTAGGAAGAGCTTTGAAAAGTCACCTGGTCTTCATGGGTTTGGTGGTGGGGTTCCCACCTCTAGCCTCGTTCCTTAGAGGCGCCCCCTGTATGTACCACAGCACCATCTGCATAGCACTTTTGCAGGGGTTGGGGATCAGTCTGTGCGGTGAGGGGATGAAGTAACGAGACGAGATGTAAACCCTCGGGGTTTTCTTCGGGCATTTTCCATGTAATTTACAACCCAGGAATATGACTTTCTCTAAGTCTCTGGTTGCTGGAGTTACCAGAGTGGGGCATGAAGAAATGCTGCCGCCTTGTGGCCGTTTCTCATAACAACATCTTTAAAAGGGGGCTTATGGGCACTTAATATTCCCAAAGCCTGCGGGGCAGTAAATGACCCCTGGTCTAAAGAAATGTCCTGTTGTAGGTAACGGAAAAAGAATTCAAAACAGGGCCGACTTTCAAGAAGCCAGTTTCAAGAGTTTAGCTTTACTCACACTGTTAAAAAAAAAAAAAAAAAGCACAGGGATAGATATTCAACATTGCTAATTATTAGAGAAATGCAAATCAAAACTTGGACAAGGTATTATCTCGCACCAGTCAGAATGGCCATCAACAAACGTCCACAAAGCATAAATGCAGAGTAGGGTGTGGAGAAAAGGGAAGCTGCCTACACGCTGCTGGTGGGAATGGAAAGTTGTGACAGCCACTATGGCGAACAATCTGCAGTTTCTTTAAAAAACTAAAAATAGAGCCACCATACGATCCTGCAGTCCCAGTCACGGGCGTAGTCCCAGAGAGCACCGTCATTCGGAAAGACACACGCACCCAACCTTTACTGCCACACTGTTTACAATAGCCAAGACATGGAAGCAACCAGAATGTCCATTGACAGAGAAATGGATAGAAAAGATGTGAATATATGCGACGGAATATTACTCAGCCATAAAAATTGAAATAATGCCATTTGCAGCAACAAGGATGGACCTAGAGATGATCATACTAAATGAAGTAAGTCAGACAGATAACGACAAATATCATATGACATCATTTACAGGTGGAATCTGAAAAGTGATACAAATGTACCAATTTACAAAACAGAAACAGGCTCTCAGATTTAGAAAAGAAACTTAACAGTTACCAAATGGGAAAAGTGGGGTGGAGGAGGTATAACTTGGGAGGTTGTGATTAACATATACGCACTAATATATATAAAAGAGATACCAACAAAGACCTACTCTGTAGCACAGGGAATTCTACTCAACACCCTTTAATAACCTATAGGGGAAAAGAATCTGAAAAAGAATAGATCTGTATCTACGTATAACTGAATCAGGTTGCTGGATGTCTAAAACAAACACAAGAGTGTAAATCAACTATACCCCAATATAAAATAAAATTAAATTCAACAAAGTTTGAAAAACTAAATATGACAAATGAACTTATCTACGAAAGAACAAAAGACTCACATACATAGAGAATAGACTTGTGGTTGCCTAGCGGGGTTGGGGGAGGGTTTGATTGGGGGTTTCGGACCTGCAGATGGAAACTATACATATAGAATGGATAAACCAGAAGGTAGTATTCTACAGCACAGGGAACTATATTCAATATCCTGTAATATCCCATAACGGAAAAGAATATGAAAAAGAATATATACGTATAACCGACTCACTTTGATGTATGTAAGAAAGTAACACAATACTTCAATTGTTAAAAAAAAAAAAAAGTTGCCAGCATAGCAAATATAATTCTGTAAAATATAAATAAAGGTGATTTTAGTAGCAAAAGTTTTTTGGAAAAACCCAAATGTCTATCAGTAAGGGAATCCATAGGGAACTCCCTGGTTGTCCAGTGGTTAGGACTTTGGGCTTCTACTGCCGCTGGCCTGGGTCCAGTAAATTGTAGGATATTTGAATGATGGAATAAAATGTAGCTCTTACAGGGCTTCCCTGGTGGCGCAGTGGTTGAGAGTCCGCCTGCAGATGCAGGGGACGTGGGTTCGTGCCCCGGTCTGGGAGGATCCCACATGCCGCGGAGCGGCTGGGCCCGTGAGCCGTGGCCGCTGGGACTGCACGTCCGGAGCCTGTGCTCCGCGGCGGGAGAGGCCACAGCAGTGAGAGGCCCGCGTACCGCAAAAAAAAAAAAAAAAAAAAAAAAGAAGGTTCTGGCCTCTGGGGAGTAGTGAAAGCTTTGGGGACAGTAACAAAAGGGATTTTATCTTTATCCTTGAAATGTTTTCTTTTACATAAAAAAAAATCGGAGCCCACAATGACAAAATATTTACAATTTTTCATTCGGAGAGGTGGATAGATGTGTTTGTTATATTATTCTTTATACTTTCCTCTATTTTTCAATTTTAAAAAGAGAAAATTTAAAGGAAGAAAGGACACAGGGAACCCAAAGGAACTGTGTAGAGACTGGGATTCCCGTGCAGCACTCGGGGAGACTAGTGGGCAGAGTTCTCGTCCTCTAAGAGGCACAAGGAAGGAGATACATATATATATATTTTGTTGTTGTTGTTTTGGTTTTTTTGTTTGTTTTCACACCACGCACAGCATGTGGGATCTTAGCTCCCCGACCAGGGATCAAACCCGTGCCCCCTGCAGTGAAAGCGTGGAGTCTTAACCATTGGACTGCCAGGGAAGTCCCGAGTTTTCCCTGATTTTCACGGGGTGTGCATACCCCTCAAGTTGCACTTTCTCTAGAACAGCTCCCAAAGGGCCCGAAGCTCCCAAAGACCTTGCCAGCACCTTACCGTTTCCAGCTCCGATTCCAAGCTGCAGTTTTTAATCTGTGGGAACACCTCGCTGTACTTGCTGGGGTAGGCAGACGCCAGGTAACTTTTCACCTCCTCCAGGTTGCTGACTGTCAAAAAGCCATCTTCAAGGTCGAAAGAGTTGGTCAGCAGCAGAATCACCCTGCAGAGCAGGGCAGCCGATTAACCGTCGCTGATTACAAAACCCTCTGCCTCTTCTGATTAGGTGAGGTCGCTCCAACAAAGGGAATCTGTTGACTGGTGAGCTTTTAGAGGGCAGAGTGATTGTGAACGGCTTTGAAGAAGCCTCAGATAGGAACAGTGATGATCAAAGGAACCAAACCCCCGCAGCTGGGCTATTTTAACCTCTGGACCAACATTGTCTGACAGAACTTCCTGTGATGATTGGAACGTTCTCCATCAGTGCTGTCCAATATGGTACCCACTAGCCACATGTGGCAACTGAGTACTCTAATGAGGCTAGTGCAACTGAGGAACTGATTTAAAAGAATTTACATTGAAATGGAAACCAATTTAAATCAAAATTTAAATCAATTTAAAATTTTAGTTAATTTTTTTTAACTCATTTATTTTATTTTTGGCTGCATTGGGTCTTCATTGCTCCACGCAGGCTTTCTCTAGTTGCGGTGAGCGGGGGCTTACTCTTCGTTGCAGTGCACGGGTTTCTCATTGCAGTGCACGGGCTTCTCATTGCAGTGGCTTCTCTTGTTGCAGTGCATGGGCTCTAGGCGCGCGGGCTCAGTAGTTGTGGCGCACAGGCTTAGTTGCTCCGTGGCATGTGGGATCTTCCCGGACCAGGGCTCGGACCCGTGTCCCCTGCATTGGCAGGCGGATTCTCAACCACTGCACCACCAGGGAAGTCCCCCAAATTTTAGTTAATTTTAAATCAATTTACATTTAAATGTTTACACCAGCCCCTTGTGGCTAGTGACCACTGTATTGGACAGCACGCCTTCTGGATGATGTTTCTTATATTTTGGGTAAGGGGCAGCGGAAAGTAGATCCTGCAATCTCCAGGGCTCAGCTGGAGAGCTCTTGGTTACTTCTGAGGGGGGAGATGGGGTAGAAGCAGCTAAGGTTTATCTGTTGAAGGCCCTATTGGCGCTAAGTGCTTTGAATACACAAAGCTGCCCTCGTCCCTGCAGGCAGACGCCGGCTTGCCTTATGCTTATCGGCTGCTGGTGGTTCCGATTTGACCCCGGGTTGAGGACAGCAAAGCCGGTGCCCTTTGCCCCACACCCCTTGACTTCTGGTGTCTGCCTCCTCCCACAGGCCCTTTCAGCTCGGGCCTTTAGAGGCCCACTGCCCCCGCCTTGAGGCCTGGGGCCCACCGGATGACCCAGGCTTACTTGTTCAAGCAGCTCTCGTAGTTGAAGGTGGCCTTGAAGCCATAGATGGAGAAGGTGACGACGCTGGCAAAGATGGAGGTGGAACTGTTGATGATGGACACGATGACGGCGTGCTTCTGGCAGTTGTTGGAGGGCTCGTTGTAGCTGGCGAAGGCGATGAGGCTGCCGAACCCCAAGCCGAGCGAGAAGAAGATCTGGGTGGCTGCGTTGATCCAGGCCTTTGGGTTGGCCAGCTGCTCCATCTGGAAAGCCAGCAGGGACAAGGCTGGAGAACCCCGGGTGGGAATCCCAGACTCCCAGATCAGCAGGGGGCAGGAGGCCCAGAGAGGGGAAGGAAATTGCCCATGGCACACAGCCAGCCAGATGCAGGCCTGGGGCCCGAACCCAGCTCTCCCGGCCCCATGCGTGCCCAGCCCGGTCCTCAGCAGATAAAACGCATCCTTTTGTCCTACCCTCCACTGCCTCTCACCCGCAGGAGGTGTGCAATTGAAAAGTGTAGGATAAAATAAGTTTTAAAGGTACTGAGCCCCTGATCCATGACCCAGGCACTGCACGGGTCTGGGCCTCCAGAAATGGCGGTGCTGGTGTCTAGGTCTGGGTTGTACCGCAGCACTAATGTTAGGGGGCATTTGGAATGTGATGGGGGCACTAATGGCGGGGTGCTGCCAAAGTCATTTTGTTTCCAGGGACCAGATTTGCTAAATGAATAACTTGTCCTGCCCCAAAGGCAATGGTGGCCTCCCTTGATTAGCATCAGTTATGGGGTGACTGAGGAGCGGGGTGCCTGGGACTGGATCACGGAGAGCCCTGCGGAGTATGGATGCACCCCTGTCGGGAGCGGGGTGCATGGAGGTGCGAGCAGGAGGGTGAGCTGACTGGCGTGACGCTCCTGGTGAACAGCTTGGTCCACAGGCTGGAGGGAGGGTTTGGGGTGAGACTGGGGTGAAGGCCAGATGTGGGGCTGGGGTAGCAAGAGGAGAGTGGACGGAAGATGTAATGCCCCAGAATTAGCAGGGCATAGGGACTGCCTGTCTGAGGACGGAATCCACGCCCCTCCACTGCCTGGCGGGCTCACACCCACCTTCCCCGGGTCCACTACTGTTCCCCCAACCCTTGGTCTTCCCCCTTCCACCCATCCTGGAAGGTGGCAGGATGAATGGGGGTGCCCTCGGGACCCCTCCCCTCCAGCCCATACCTTGGGAGTGAACATGTATGCCAGGCCGTTGGTGGCTCCGTGGAGCGTGAGGCCCCTGACCAGGTAGATGACGAGCACGCAGTAGGGCAGCAACGCAGTGAAGTACACCACCTGCGGGCAGCAGAGGGCAGGGTCAGCCTCCTGGAGATGCAGTGACTACAGGACCCTTTTGCCCAGGGCAGACCCGCCATCCCCACAAAAAAACCATGGCACTGTCTTGGCTGTTCGGGCTACTGATAGCTGGAAAGGTATCGAGAGTCTTGGTCAGGCACAGGTTCCGAGTTTGGGAAACTGGGTGGTGGGATGTGGATGCCCACGTGTGTGACCACCAGGAAATCTCTTATGTAGTGGAGAAGAGGGAACAGGTCCTAGAGACCTCTGTCCTCCACCCTCCCTTCAACCCGAACTTCTTCCAGAAAGGATTTGAGGCAGCCCACAAAAATACATCATCACATTAACATGTTAAAACTGCTAGATAAAGATATCTGTGTAAAAAGAAAATGTGGGCAATCCAGTAAGATAAGCCCAAAGAAAAAGGCAGCCCACAGAATAGGTGTGTGAGGTGCTACCCAGTTTCTGAGCCAGATCGATCTCTGAGCTTCCTCGTGGCCCAAGCAAAGCAGGAAGCACAATCACAAGATTTATATTGTCTCTGAAAGGAAAAAAAAAAAGTCCAAGAGCTTGGAGGAAGGTCAGGTATCCCCAGGACTGCAGCCTGAGAGAAGCTTAGCCATGGGTGCCATAAAGGAAAAGTCTTGACCACTGGTGTTCCTATAATAAATACAATAGAAATTCAGTGATTTTTTATGAAAGGCCTCACTTCCAGAGGCTTTAAAATTGATGGAATTTTCTGTGAACCAAAACCTTTCCCTGCTGACATATGTCATGGGTTCAATGATGTTTTATCTTTGCTTTCCATGGTGGATTTAGAAGTAGCCTCTCGTATTCTGGGTAATTTTAACTTTTACAAAGCCTTACAATAGGGACCTTCAAGTGCATGGATGCCCATCCAGGACTGGAATTTTTTTTTCTCTATATCAACTTGTATGTGCACAAGAGCCCCATATATAAAGCAGTGAAATACTTTGCAAGTTTGTTTGTTTGTTTTTGGTGAGAGCAGTTCCCTTAATGTTTACATCCTCCTATGAGAAATATAGCTGGTGACCCAAGTCCAGATGAGCCTGAGTTGCACCTGGCCCGACATTCCCACTGAGGTGTGGCACCCATCTTCCCATGAATTTCCAAGGTCACCAGAGTGGTGCTCTGTCCCCTCTCACCCTGGGAATGGCAGGCAGAAGTGGGGTGTATCTTTTATGACTGCTTCTTAACTGAAAACACTGAACTTGAGATGAGTAATAAATCCACCTGAGATTACAAGAAAAACCAGGTCTGAGGTGGAAATGGATAGGTGGAAAGAGAGGGCATCCGGCCAGTGAGCTGAAGGAAAGCAAGAGACAACAGGGGAGGGGTGACCAATGTCGGTAACCACTGGACACTTAGAGGACACTCAGAGCAAGCCCTTGGAATCTCCCCCCTTCCCCTCAGGTGAACAAGTTTCCCGGAAGGCTCTCTGGAGTCGAGACCAGGCTGGCTCACTTCTCCCCCATCAGGGAAGCTGGCAGGTTTGCTGGACACATGATCCAGCCTGAACTATTGGGAAAAACCATCTCTAAATAATCTGAAAAAAAAAAAAAAAACATTTCTAAATAATCTGGAGGGGTAAAAAGCAGATTCCAACAGAGAAGGCCAGGATACGGCACACAGTCTTTAACAAAATTAATTCCCATAAATAGAGCTGTTGGAGCTCATACAACTCAACAACAACAACAAAACACAACCCAATCCAAAAATGGGCAGAAGACCTAAATAAACATTTCTCCAAAGAAGACATACAGATGGCCAACAGGCACATGAAAAGATGCTCAACATTGCTAATCATTAGAGAAATGCAAATCAAAACTGCAATGAGGTACCACCTCACACTGGTCAGAATGGCCATCATTAAAAAGTCTACAAATAACAAATGCTAGAGAGGGTGTGGAGAAAAGGGAACCCTCCTACACTGTTGGTGGGAATGTAAGTTGGTGCAGCCACTATGGAAAACTAGTGTGGAAGTTCCTCAGAAAACGAAAAATAGAGTTGCCATGTGATCCAGCAATCCCACTCCTGGGCATATATCCAGACAAAATTATAATTCAAAAAGCTACATGCACCCCTATGTTCACAGCAGCACTGTTTGCAATACCCAAGACATGGAAACAACCTAAATGTCCATCGACAGATGAATGGGTAAAGAAGATGTGGTGTGTGTAAACAATGGACTATTACTCAGCCATAAAAAGAATGAAATAATGCCATCTGCAGCAACACGGATGGACCCAGAGATGATCATACTAAGTACGTCAGAAAGAGAAGGACAAACACCATATGATCTCATTTACATGTGGAATCCAAAATATGACACAAATGAACTTATCTACAAAACAGAAAGAGACTCACGGACATAGAGAACAGGGGAGGGTTGGATTGGGGGTTTGGGATTAGCAGTTGCAAACTATTATATATAGGATCAATAAACAACAAGGTCCTATTGGATAGTACAGGGAACTATATTAAGTATCCTGTAATAAACCATAATGGAAAAGAATATGAAAAAGAATGTATATAAATGAATCACTTTGCTATACCCCAGAAACTAACACAACACTGTAAATCAGCTATACTTCAATTTAAAAAAATAACTAAAGAGAGCTGTTGGGACACTTCTGTCATGGAGAGAGGTGTGGCTTAAGCAGAGGAAACAGACACTAAGAATGAGTAAGTTTTCATGGCACGACATGTCCTCATCTAACAAGTTTCTAAATGATCTGGTAAAGGGATGGCCTCATTAAATCTCCAAGTTTGCAGACACTGCCCTCGGATCTTTTGGATCATGGTCATGATAATCTGGCATAGACCAACTGAAGAAATTTTATGAGCATAAACTATCGGGCAAGCTTCAAGACGGGACAGAGTGAGTTGCCGCAGACTCTAAGCTTTCCCCAGGAAGATTCACTAGTCCCTCAGGTCGGCGGTGAGATGGGGTATTGTTAGGGCTAAGATGCTGGCCACCACGAGGTCTCGGAAACCAAAAGAAGATGTCCTACTAGGCATGGTGCTGGGGCATCACAGGACACCTAAAATACCGTGGGTAGTTCTGGTCTTGATGCCTCAAGAAACACATGGTGGGGCTGGAGAAGGCAACTCAGATGGCCAAGAGGATGAGGACAGGTGGACTCTTAGGACCTTCAGAAGGGAAAAGCTGGGGGATTAAGTCATGAAAAGTGTCAGCAAACAGGAGGTGGCTCACCAAACTGAGATGATGGGGAGTTTCTGGGGCAAAGCTGGGTCTGCCTGACTCCATCCTCACTACTTGGTGCCCTTGGGCAGGACTTGCCCTCTCTAAGCCTCAGGGGAGTGGGACAGTGAAATCTACCATGAAGGACTGAAGACTGATACAATGTGCATGTCTAACCCAGGGTGAGAGGAGAGACTGCGTATGAGCAGGGCACACTGGGGGGTTAAGAGCGCCTGCTGCAGCTTGAGAGAGACGGAAGATGAGGGAAACTCTCCAGGAAAACTTTCTACGTGGAGCAGATTAAAGAAGTGTCTCAGCCCCAGCAGGAGTATAAACCTGGGGACACACCAAAGAGAAAAGGTTTCTATATCAGGCCCGACAGCTCTGGAGGGTCACTGAAAGCAGCTTAGACCAAAGCTGAGTTCTGAAACTCGGCTGCACCCCAAAATCACCTGGAGCGCTTTTAAAATCCCAGTGCTCAGGGGGGACCTCATAATGATCATTCTGGAACCTCTGACAGTAGGACTGAGACAGCAGAGTTTTAAAAGCTCTCCAGGTGGTACCACTATGCAGCTAGGGTTGAGAGCCGAGGGTGTCTTGGGGACATCTGCCAACGTGAAGTTTTCAAAGCAAGGAAAACTCTGTTTAGTTGCTTGGCACCCCTTGGGTGGTGCGGGTTTGGGGCTGGGACAGAAATGCTCATTGTTTTAGGAAATGGGAAGGTCCTCATTTCGAGATTTAGGGTTGTGACTTCGAGCACCGCTGGCCATCTCTAGAGTCACTAGCAGGTGACTCGTGCCAGCATCCCTGTCCTTGCCCTCCCCCACCCCGCCCAGCACAGCTTCTGCCCTTCGACTGCAGAGGCAGCCTTTCTCACACACTCACACACACACACACACACCCCGTGCCGCCGTCCCACCTTGCCGGTAGACTCCGTGCCCCGCAGGATACACAAGTACACCAGGAGCCAGGCCAGGATGAGGCACAGCGCTGGCTCCCACTGCACTGCCCCGCTCTCCTGGATGGACGGCGAGATGTTGAGGGTTTTCCGGTACCAGAAGTACTGCGTCGAGGAAGCCTTCTCACACTCCTCATCATAGCCCGTACGGTTGCCATTCAGTGGGCACACGGACCACGGCAGGGGATCCTTTGGGATCAAGACAAACGTTATACGCAGAGGTGAGGGCTGAGGCCAAAGGTCAGGGTGGGGAGGACAGGAGGTGGCCCTGAGAGGAGGCTCCTGGAAGAGGACGCTGGTCCCCAAAGGGCAGGCAGCTGAAGCCCCTGAAGGCAGACAGGGAATCGGGGTTTGTCACGGGCACGGATGGGGCTTGGGCAGAGGGGTCAGGCAGGGAGGGGCTCCGCACTCCCAATCTGCCCAACTCTACGGTGGGTCTGAGGGACCAAATCAAAGGGACAATGGCCGGACCATCTTTGACAAACGAACTCTGCAGCCACCAGCCCAGGAACCCAAACCACAATTCCGGCAGTAATCAGCCCAGAGTGGACACGACTCGGTCACCGGCTGCAGCTTTCCAAACTTGTGTTCCCTCCAACTCAGGACCAAGTGGAAAAAGCCAAATACGCTCCCCTCACCAATCACACAGCTACAGTTTCCACGCCAGCACACTCCAATCAGGGCACACGTGCAGCCCTCCGTTTCCCACTAGCACGATTTCCCGCTCCTCTGCCTGTCCTGCCTGGAGTTTCTGCCAAATACAAGTGAAGGTGCTGACCTCCTGCTAACGAGCTCCGGATAGACAGCCTCTGCTCGCTCTCATTTGGGTGGTCTGTTTATTTCCACAAGCCCCTAGCGAGTCCTAGCATGAATAAGACTTGGGTCCTGCCCTCACTAAATGGTGGTGGAGACAGGCGTTTCCTACAACGGGCACTGGGTTTGGAAGTTAGAGGGGGATGCAGTTCAGCCCCACCACAGCCGTCTTCTGCATCTAAGACAGAGACAACCCAGCACTGATGACTTCCTTTGAGCCTGAGTCAAGCTACGCCTGTAGCAGTTCCACTCCTGGACTTCGTAGATAGAGCCAGTAAGAGCCTCTTCTGCTTCCACTAGTTTGAACAGGGCTCTCTGTCACTTAGAAACAAAAGAGCCTAAATGGTGCATGTACAATGAACACGACCCAAGGCCAAGAGCTAAAGAAAAGCTCTGAGCTGAGTGGGGGCGGGTGGTAGATTCTGGCTTGGAGCGGGAAGGGGGTTAGGGGGTCCCACCTCTGCTCTGCCAAGACCAGCCCCTCGTTGATCAGATTTCATTAGACAAAAACTCTCCACTGACAGAAGCAAGTCTAACCCCATTGGGTTCAATCCCTGTATTTCACAGGAAACAGAAATGAGCTCCAACGGCATCACTCCCTGATGGGCCAGGGCCACTCTGCCCATGAGTGGCTGGAGCCCAGGTCTGTCATCTGGAAAGTGCTTGGGGCCCATGCTGGTAGGACCCCTGGCAGCAACAGGGGGCCCCTCACCTGCTAGAATATAAGAGCTGGTTTCTAGCTTCCACCTAAAATATTTCCAAAGGCGACCACCAGCAATTCCTCCTCTTGAGAGGTGGCATCCACTACCCCTCCCTGTGAACCTGGGTTGACCTGTGTCTTGCTTTGATCAACAGAAAGCAGTGGAGTGAAGCTGTGTGACTTCCTGGCCTTGGCATCCCACGGCCTTGCAACTGTTACTTTCACCCTCTTGGAAACCAGCTGCCCTGTACAGACACTCGGGCTTGACGGCTGAGCGAGGAGGACTCGTGGAAGGAATGGCCATGTGGAGTGAACTGAGGTGTCTGGCGACAGCCAGCACCGAGCCCCTGTCAGGTGGGAGGGTCCCTGTGGACCTGAAGCCCAGACCACAGTCCCTTGGGTTTGCCTGGCCCGTATGGGGCTGACTGGGTCCATTCACTGGACCACTGCTGTTGCCAGCCCAGCCCAGCCTGACTGCCAACCTTGGCTACACGTACATGACTTAATCACTCGCGGGGGGCGGGGGGGGCGCTTTAAAAACTCGGATGCCTGGGTGCAACGCCAGTGACTCGGATTTCATTGGTCTGGGGTAGGGCCCGGGCCTCAGAATTTTAAAAGCTCCCCCAGGTGATTCCAGCAAGCAGCCAACATGGAGAAGCTTTAAAGTACAGAAGGACTTAAACTGACCAATTCTCAGCACCCAGACTCTCCCCCTCTGAATCAGTGGGTCAGGCAGGGATCCCTGCATCTGTGTTTGTAACATCCCGGTGCTCCCCCAGGGAAAAGCTGGAAAGCCCAGCCTGGTGGGAGGTGGACAAGAGCACAGACCCTGTGGCTAGGCTGCCGCATCCAGCCTCCCAGCTACTCAACTCCCCTCTGCCTCTGGTACGCGCTGTGTCAGCACCACACAGTGCGGTGATGATCACACAAGCGAATAGTTCTGAAGTGCTTGTGACTCCAGCTGGTCCACAGCAAGTGTGAGTGTCTGTTGCTGCAGGTACTATCATTACGATGTGACCATGAAGGAGGCTCCAGGGCAGAGGGGATAAGGGAGAGGCCCATGGATCTCTGAAGGCTGGAATGAATAATCAAGTGATTTTCAGGAATCACTGATTTTCACACTTCTGAGGGTTAGGAAAAAGTACTCCCTTACTTGAGACACTTTATTTTTGCCTTTAGAAAATGGTCAGATTATCCTGATTTGTTACAAGACACGTTGCTTCCACCTTTGGAAAACTGTCTTAAGTATGCAGACATATAGTGCCTGAGACATGTATGGCAACCCCTTAATTGGAATGGCATTGTGCAGTGCACAACCTGCCCAACCATACATGACAGCCCAGCACAGAGGAGGGAAATGGTTACCAGGCTGGAGAGTAGAGGAGCTGCCCTCCACCCAGAAGGCAGAGGACAGGCAAGGTTGTGGCTAGTCTTCATGGAACTCTAGGTTGAGCCAGGGAAAGGATGAGGGGCTACAGCTATGCTCAGGGCAGAGTCCTTCCTGTCAGGGACATGCACAGGGCATTTTCCAGTGAGATGACCTGGGTAGGGTGGACAGGGAAGCCAGAGTTGGGTGTGGATGTGGCACCTTCTGAGCGTAGATGCTGACTCCTGATTGAGGTCATTAACCCAAGCATTCCTTGGGGCCCCAACGATTCAAGGCTGTGCCCAAGTGCTCCAGATACTGGCCTCACAAATTAGGGTCAGTTCATAGTCCATGACCGGCCCCATCTAGCTTTTGGGCCTTGGAGGTAGGGTCTGTCCCATGAAGGCTTGGCTCAGTGGCAAAGGGTAAGGCATCCAGCCCATGAGCTCCTGTCTCCTCCCTCTCTTTTCCTATCTGGGAGGAGGCCGCAGGAGTGGGGTCCCTGACAGTGAAAGGCAGACTCTGAGGAAAAGACGTGAACATGGGCAGTGGACGGGAAGTTGCCATTTTGGATATGAAGACCACCTCTCGGTGTGGAATTAGGGTCCTCTCTTCTCTACATGTTCCATTTCCTTCCACATTTTCTACAATGAGCATCAGCTATGGTTATAATCAGACATGCATTTTTTAAATGTCTAATCTTGGGAATAGCTACTATTGTGTTACAGGGGTGACAATGGTCCTTCTAGGAGAACTTTTGTAGAGAAAAGGAGGGGCACAGCCCGGAGTCAGAAACCTAGAAGGACAAGTGACGAGAGGCAGGAAGGGGGAAGAGGAGGGAGGCCGGTACTGTTATGCTCAGTGGGTGGAGCCCTTCCCCATCAGTTCTCTCCACAGGTTTCCCCCTGGGCCCCCTCTGCAGTGGTTCTTAATATTTTTGGGGGGGTCACATCCTTCAGAGAGAACCCGATGAAAGCCATGGGCCTGTTCCCCCAAAATGTGCACATACATCACACACAACAGCAGGGGTCCATGGATCCCTGGCTCAGAAGTCCTCCGCTTGGCTGGGGGCGCCCAGCCAGCCCCAGCCCTTCGCACCACTTCCTGACAGCTCCTGACTCCCTCAAGGCTGCTGCCCCCACGCTCCACCCATGTGCCGGCAGTGTGCACTCTGTTGCCCTCCCCCTTTCCCGCTCTGACCCCTGCTCGGGTGCGCTCACCTGGAAGGAGTGGAAGAGGTACCAGAAGGCCCAGGCGTTGATGACATTGTAGTACATGGAGAGGAAGAAGGACACCACCACACTGGCCACGCCTGCAGGGACAGGATGCAGACAGAGGGTGCTGAGGACGGCCCCTACCCCGCCTGCCTGGACGGGGCAGCAGGGGTCCCGCCCAGAGCCCCCAGGACATGCCTGCAGGGCCCGCCCTGGGACGGCAAAACCAGGTTTGTGACCTGGCACCTGCGAGCACTTCCTAAGGGTTAGTCTCTTCCACAACCTCTCTCCCCATCTTCTGGGGCATGAGGCCTGTGATGTTCTTTTGATGTGCTTAGGTCCTCACAACGATGTTGTGAAATGCCATGTTATGCCTACTTCGCAGAGAGGGAAACTGAGACACAGCACTCGCCCAAGACCACACAGCTATTAAGCGGCACGACTAGGATTCGCACCTAGTGTGAGAAGCACTTTGTCACTGATGCCAGACATAACAGTTGCTCTCTCCCTGGCTCACCTGAAGCTGGGTCATTTGTGCCAAACCCTGCCCAGCAGTGGTGGGGAACATGGCGTGAGGAGGTGTGTCAGGAGTTGGGGGGATGGGGGCTACCCCTGACCTGGTCAGCCCTGCGGGGAACCAGTAGTGTCCTGGAGCTGGCCCTCACCAGCCCCCGAGAGCCGCTGTGCACAGCTCTGCCCAACCCCAGGCTCCGGGACATCTCCTTAGAATTTGACGGTGGCCGCGGTGGCACCAGTATCAGTAAATGCTACAACCAGGCCTTCCCCTCCCCCACCCCACCTCACCGAGCTGGTTGTTAAACATTCACGAGCAACCCCGATTGGCACCAACATCTGGTATTTTTCCTATTCAGCAAATGCTGCCTCAGAGAAGGCCTCTGTGATTGATAACTCGGGCCAATTGTGAAACCACACACCTCTGTGTTAAATATTAACAGCCATTCCAGATGAGGAGGCAGTTCGATTTGGAGGTGATTCGTGAGGCCACCAGACACATTTCTTCTGCATCTGAGACTAAGTCACGTCCAAGTTCACATCCTCCTTGCTCCCGAAACTTTCCTGTCCCCCTTTCTGCCTGGGGGGTGGGAGAGGTGAGCAGAACAGACCGTGGCCACTGCTAGTCAAAGTTCAGCAGAGGAGCCCCGGCCCAAGAGGGCCGCACAGGTCGGGCAAAGATCTCCCGCGGGCACCCCGGACACTGGCTCAGAGTAACTCAGGGGAGGCAGGATGGAAAGCAGTGCCCCTCTTGCCATCCACTGTGCCTCGGCCTCCACGTACTGGAGATGTTAATGGCACCCACACCCGCTCTCGGCCTCCATGCACTGGAGATGTTAATGGCACCCACACCGCTCTCGGCCTCCATGCACTGGAGATGTTAATGGCACCCACACCCGCTCTCGGCCTCCATGCACTGGAGATGTTAATGGCACCCACACCGCTCTCGGCCTCCATGCACTGGAGATGTTAATGGCACCCACACCCGCTCTCGGCCTCCATGCACTGGAGATGTTAATGGCACCCACACCCGCTCTCGGCCTCCATGCACTGGAGATGTTAATGGCACCCACACCCGCTCTGGTGTGATGAAGATTAAATGAGCTCACACACATACACAGACAGGCCAGCACCTTGCACAGAGCAGGTGCTCAGTGACAGAGGGAGCCGTTATACGGGTTCCCAGAATGGTTGCTGGACAGGACACGGAGTTACAGCTCCTTTCTTAGGCAGCTGTTTCCCTGTTACAAATGAGCAAACTGAGCCCCAGAGAAGCAATGTGGCATCAGTTCCCCAGGGGGTGTGCATCCTCCCTCTGTCACCGTCCCATGGGTAAGAAATCCAGCCCCTCTCAGCGCACATTCTATGGCACCCCTCCTGGGCCTTCTGCCCGCCCCACTCAAGGGCTCTCTCTGGGGCCTCATGCTTGCCCCTTGCTCCAGCAGCTTTGCCAAGGGACTCCCCCCACCGTCACCTTCTCCTGTCCAAAACACAGTCTGGGGGTCCACAGGTGGGAGAGGACTGGAAAGCACCCACTTACCAACGCCACTGAGGTAGGGGTTGATGGTCCTCCAGGCACCGATGCTGCCCTGGCGCATGCACTGCCCCACTGCCAGTTCCAGGTACAGGAGCGGCATGCCCTCCACGGTGAGCATGATGATGTAGGGCACCAGGAAACTACCTGTGGGTGTCCAGAGCCGAAACCAGGCCATCACCCAGGGCTTTACTCTGGAACCCACCTAACCTCTGTGCAAAAGGCCTTCCATCCACCCTCCCGTCTTTCCACTAGTCTATTCGTCCTTCTACCTTTCCATCCATCCTCCATTCCTTCCTGTATTTTATCTTTCTCTCGGAATCCATCCTCCTCTTTCTACTCATCCTCCATCCTTCCACCCATCCACTCTTCTGTCTTTCCATCCATCCAGCTGTCCCTCTACCCTTTTGTCTTTCTATTCATCATTCCATCCATGGACGACATACAGCCACATCAGTTGTTAAGATCGTTAAATACGTCCATCCTGGGTGGTAAATTGCCACCAATGCCAAGACCCTTGAGCGCCTTCCTCAAGGCCTCAGCTGCCCCAGCCCCTCTGCCAGAAACCCCCATTCCATTTCTATTGTAGCAACTAATAGCTGATCAGAGTCTGGACCACTGAGTGGTTAAACGTTTTGAACATCACCTCTGAATCCAGTCAGCCAGCCGCCCACCTCCACACACTTCCTTTGGGCTTTTGACATGGCCCAGATGGTGCCCCACCACCTGGGTGGAGGTATTACACCAAACAGCTGTTTTACTAAACGCTTCCTCTGGGCCGGGCCCTGAGCTGAGTGTAGGATAGATGCGAGAGGAGCAGCCCTGCTCCCTGCCCACCAGGGATCACCTGGGCAGAGGAATTTCAGCTGCTTCATGATTGCCTGGAGCCACAGAATACTCCTCTGGGCCTTTGTCTTCAGAGATGAGGCAAGGGATTGCTATGTATGTGTGGAGACAAGGAGGTCTCCGATAGACCGAGCCCAGGCCACCAGCTCCCTTTACAGATCACCTCTGTTGGATGTATATCCGTTTTATACAGTGGCCTTCAGCCTAAGTTTTCATTTTAATAAAGGGTATTATGACTAGTTCAAATTTTAAACCCACTGGTTCCCAAGGAGCCACCTGCAGACAATGGCCCTCGGTGACAGTGGGGAGCCAGGACGTGTGAACGGAGCTACAAAAGGCCCCCCACTGCCAGACACATGGACAGAGACGGCAGCCTGCGGGGGCGTCCCCCACCCCGGCTGCCCCATTGCTTCTTCTGCTGGTCCCGCCCCGTCCTCCGCAGCCCCTCGGACATCCCTCCCCCAGCTCCTAGCTCCTTGGCAGGGGACCTGAAAAACGGTTCACTGGGAGAGGAGGGCAGGACTTCTGATTAAAAGAAAACCCTGACTCTACAGCTGCAGGGATTAAAGGCTGGTTACAGAAGGAACTGGCTCTGGAAGTATTAAGGTAAACAACACGATACGTATGTTCACAGGAACGTCTAATATTTACAAAAATGCCTCCATTGTACATATGTACTGTCCTATAACTCACTTTTCTCTCCCAACAGGATCTCACCGTCGTTCTCTCGACCACACCGTGTACCTTCCCATCGCCCCTTAAGAAGCTGCACAACATTCCACGGGGAGAAGGAGCCTAGAATTTCTTTCATCACATCAGTCCTCGGGCACTTAGGCTGTTGCCAGTTTTCTGCCGTCCTAAACAAAGCCTGGTCCACATGTTTATTTCCTCGGGACAGAAATCCCAGAAGGAGAATGGCTGGCACCAAGGCCAAGCAGAGCCCCCGCAAGGCCCTCTCACGACGGAGAGAAAGGTGCCAGCGTGTGCTCGGGAGAGCGGGCCCCACGTCACCAGACCTCCGCGCTCCCAGCTTCGTCCTCCCTGCTTACATCAAGGCTACAACGAATCCTGCCCCCTCGTTTCTGGACCCCGCTTTGAAGACTCTGCCAGACCCTGCTCCCTTCCTGCCCAGCAGGGAGTTGCTGCAGCATCTTACCCGGTTCCTCTCAACAGCAAGGAGTCCACGAGGCTGTCAGGGGTTCCCACCCACCATATACCCATCAGTATAGGTTGCGTTGGCACAACCTGCCTGGAGCAGCATTCGAACCCTCAGTGGTTATAAGAAAAGATTATTTTCACCCAAGATGTTAAACAGTAGCCACAGGAGGCCTGGCAAGGTCCACGGAAGGGTTTTCTCTTTCACAGAGCCTGCTTGATGGTCCACTGCCTGTGGGAAGGTTGGACATTCAAGGCCTGGTGCCCAGATGGGTTCCTTAGCGCTGCCCTTCAGTAACTTCTATTACCCCTCCCACTGCCCAACCATCCAAACACACACACAATCCCAATGGATCTGCTCTGTGATCACTTTCTCAACAAATTATGCTAGAACACTGAACATCCATATGCAGAAACAATGAACCTCAACCCATGTATCACATTTTATACCAAAAAAAAGCCCTCAAAAAGCCCTCAAAATTTATACCTCAAAAAAGCCCTACCACACAACATTTCAAAGGGACTTATTTAAGCCTGCTTCTGGGAGCCACTGATTCACAGCAGGGCAACTGGGAAGGCCTTATCCCAAGTCAAATTAGTATTCACTTTCTCAGTTTTCCCTGTTGATTGTGGTCTCCAGGATGAATGTAGTTCCAATGCCTTAATCCAAATCAGGGGATAATTTCCTCAAGGAGGGCTTTAACCAATTAAAGAGTACTGATTTTAAAAACTAAGAACCTTACACTGCCACACACAAAAACAAATGGCCCACAAAACATTCTCCTTTCCTTCTGAAGGTTTTACGATGCACTGTTATCATTAACCAGTCTTTTCCTATTAAACTTAAATGGTCAATTGGGACAAGTGGTTCTGAGACCATCCTTCCACCACTGACTAAGACTGGGGTGGCAGGTATTGGGGAATAATATTCACTTAGCCTTCTGAGCTTTCTGGGCAGACTTGGTGACCCTGCCAGCTCCAGCTGACTTTTTGTCCACTGCTTTGATGACACCCAAAGCAACTGTCTCTCATGTCACAAACAGCAAAATGGCCCAGAGGAGGAGAGTCAGAGAAGCTCTCAACACACATGGGCTTTCCAGGAACCATATCAATGATGGCAGCATCCCCAGATTAAGAAGGGGGCCATCTTCCAGCTTGTCCCCCAGACAATCTTCTTCAGCCCAACAAACCTGCAAGCAACGTGAGCTCTGTGACAAGTCGGTCCAGGTGCACATGCAGCACTGATTTGGCCTTGATGGTTCAAGATAATCCCCTTGAGCTGTGAAGCCAGCTGCTTCCATCGGTGGGTCATTTTTGCTGTCATCAGCCACACTGCCACAACAAACACCTTTGACAGACACGTTCTTGACACACTGAGGCTCACACTGTCCCCAGGAAGGGCTTTACTCAAAGCTTCCTTTGTGCATTTCAACTGTCTTGACTTCCTGCAGCTCAAGGCATTTGAGTCCAGTCCTCAGTGGTGCAGGTTCCTGTGTTGGGTCCCCATCTGGGGAGGTCCAATAGCCACCTTTGGGTTATTTTTAGCACAAATCATGCAATTCTGAGTGACTTGCTGGATGGTCTTTTGTAGGTTAGGCCCCATTATATGCTTTTTTTTTTTTTTTTTTTTTTTTTTTTATGGCTGTGCTGAGTGGCTTGCAGGATCTTAGTTCCTCGACCAGGGACTGAACTAGTGCCCTTGGCAATGAAAGCACCAAGTCCTAACCACTGGACTGCCTGGGAAAGCCCCTGACTTTTGAATCCATTGTAAGGTGGCATCTCTCCCTAATGGACGCTATTATGAATGTGCCACAGCACAGTGTCCAAGATGCCTCAGGGATCAAAACAATTCCTTGTGCGCTACATTCCCAGCCAGGTGAGGTGTGGTCCAAGTGAAACCCCACTCTTCGGCCCTCACCTTGTCCTTTTCTGAATACACTGGCTGGTATTTTGACAAGTCTATCAATGGAAGAAGTGATTCTCTTGCCTCAGAGGAGATTGTCCCAGCGTCCCTTTTTTTTTTTTTTTAAATCTCTCAAAATATTTATTTCAAGTAGAAACGGGGAAGACAACAACATGTAAAATAGTTAAGTAAAAAGCCTTGACAAATACACTCATTTGGTCATCAAAATATAAAAAGCTGAAAATATTACATTAGGTGTTTTGATTGAAAACAGTGTTACTCTAGTCAAGTAGGAAGCCCAAAGCGGTCCCCGACTAAGAGTTAAAGCTCGTCTCTCTATTCGTACACACAGCCCTTAGACAAGCGTCATATGTGTTTTTATCCAGAATGGTTCCCCCCCCCAAATCCTTATCTTTTTATTTGTGTTACTTATACGGAAATTATTCAGTGTGTTTGTGTGCTTTTTATAAATAAGTTTTTGTTTTTCTGAATGCCACTAAGCAACCACATCAGCCTCGGACAATATCTGAATCATTTTTACAAAAGTGGAAAAAGCCAAATAAAGGGTCTCAGGTTAAGTGAGAGGCGAGGGTGGGTTATTAATCGACATGGAATAATTTGTTGTTTGATCAGCACAGTGACATTGCTGAACGTACGTTGAAAGTTGGCCCCGCCTGATAGCAATCCATGTGGATGCAAACCTCTTGGTCCTAGAATCCTTTCTCAAAGGTATAAATGAGGCACAAAGAATCACTAGGAGAAGGATTAATAAAAGCTGAGTCCTTGCCACGAGTGGGGTGCTGGCCAGAGAAAGTCAAGTCCTTGTACACCCAGTTGAAATGCCAAGTGTCCTGGCGTGTCTGTCCCCAAGGGTTGTCCCACAGGGCACATGTGAGTTGGTCTGGTGCAGGAGAGACAGACTTATTTGGATGAGGGGTACCCAGCATCCTCCGGAGAGTCAGGGGGGTGGAGCGAACCCTTACCACTGAGGCCACTGCAGCCTCCAGGTTGCCATCCTGGGTTTGTCAGCCGGTCTTTGCCCTTTCCTCCTGGGCCATCGTGCGCCTCCTGACACTGAAGGCAGAAGGGCTGGGCCCTTACCTCTCTGGTGACTTACCTCTCTCCCAACTACTCACCTTCAGGGAATTCAACGCCACTGCCAAAAAAGTGGCGTTTCATTTTGCATCTTCTTTCTTCTGTTGTTGTTCCCTGTTGAACACTTTATTTTTTTCTTAATTTTATTTTATTTTATTTACTTTTGGCTGTGTTGGGTCTTTGTTGCTGTGTGCAGGCTTTCTCTAGTTGCAGCAAGCGGGGGCTACTCTTCATTGCAGTGCACGGGCTTCTCATTGGGGTGGCTGCTCTTGTTGCGGAGCACGGGCTCTAGACATGCAGGCTTCAGTAGTCGTGGCTCCCAAGCTCAGTAGTTGTGGCTAGCGGGCTGTAGAGCGCAGGCTCAGTAGTTGTGGCGCATGGGCTTAGGTGCTCTGCAGCACGTGGGATCTTCCCGGACCAGGGCTCGAACCGTGTCCCCTGCGTTGGCAGGTGGAGTCTTAACCACTGCGCCACCAGGGAAGCCCTGTTGAACACTTTAAAAAGCAACATCTACCAATTGAGAAGGGTTCATTTCAAATGAATCCTCTGATTTTTTCAACTTTCTCCTGATATAAGGCACTTTGCCCTCCGTAAAAAAGGTCAAATTTACAATTCTAATAGTTTCAGGGGCCACACGATCTGCATTAGTATAATGTCTGTAGGCCTGATAAATCTTCTCCAAGAATTCAGAGGGGTCTTCATTTGTTTTTTTGCTAAATTTTGTTCAACCTCTTTTTGCTTTGGCTCCCCTTTTCAAAGCCCTGCCAAGATGCACTGATAAGTGATGTTCTAATAAGTGCAGTCCTCCCTCATTGGGTTCCAATTTGGTTCAGCTGTTGGTACTGCCAAGTGGGTTCAGGTGTAGGAGAGCTCCCTATAAAGGAGGGTTGCAATCTTTTCAAATAAACAAGGCTGAGAAACCCAGCTGGCTGGCTGTTGGCATTTAGGCCCCCTATGAGATAATGGGGTAAGGGAAACTCCTGCCCCAGGAGCAGCTCCTCACCCCAACTGGGTGCCCTGTCGGGTCTTAGATGGCAATACCATACCAGGCCCCTGTGCCCCAGGAACTAACACAGGATTTTCTAGTTGATCCCTAGAAGGAGGGGCAGTCCCGAGCTCAGCTGGAGGAGTTAAGGTCTGAAGCAACCTATCCTCACTCTCATTCCTTTCTTTCTCTTATTCTCCCTGATGTAATAGCACAAATACTTGCACGTAAAGAATGTCATCATTCTTCCCCACTTCTTCACAGAAAAGCCACCATAAAACCATAAATAGCAATTAATCATCTCTAACAGTTAAAAGGATGCCTTTTTGCCTTGGCATCAGCCAACCAGGAGGAATTCTGGGCTGGGGCTTTTGATGATTTTAGGAACCAAGTGGAACCTTTCTCTTCTCCCTGGGAATGTCCTACAGACAGGTCTTTCCCCCCCGCCCCTTTTCTATTCCTTTCCTCCATCTGACATCACTAAGAGTTTTAAATATCACAAAATTGATTTGGCCGTAAATGGAGAAAGAGTACCAAACAAAATGAAACAAAAAACCCAAAGAACAAGCAGAAAATCTAAATGAACCCTCAAGTTTGGTCTTGCGGTTTTACATATACCAACGACATAGGAGGCCACAAACGACGTAATTAACACAGCAAGGGTAGCAGTATACGGTGCACAGGGTCCCAAGATAACTCTGCCTAAACCCCTTGTGGAGTTTCTAACAAGTACTGTGGCCACACAATGTTACCATAAAGTATCATCATCTTCTACTCACGGGTCACAGCTGTAATCAGATCACTTATCCAAAACACACCTCAGAGGACTTTTTTTTTTTTTTTTTTTTTTTTTTTGCGGTACGCGGGCCTCTCACTGCTGCGGCCTATCCCGTTGCGGAGCACAGGCTCCGGACGCGCAGGCTCAGCGGCCATGGCTCACGGGCCCAGCCGCTCCACGGCATGTGGGATCCTCCCGGACCGGGGCACGAACCCGTGTCCCCTGCATCAGCAGGCGGACTCTCAACCACTGCGCCACCAGGGAAGCCCCAGAGGACTTTCTTCTGGGATAGTTGAAACATTCTCCATTTTTAAAGACAGAAATTCAAAACAAACAAAACACAAATGGCACATACCAACGCTAGCATCCAAAGAAGCAAACGAACTGGGTAGAAGTCCAACAACTCTTTCCTCTCTCCAACAGGGTACCCCACTCACATACAAAACAAACTGGCTTATTTTGGAGAAAAAGCCCCAAATGGAGAGGAAATAAAGTTTCCGGCTGTACACACCGGAGTGACTTACCCTACTGTATGGAACCCGTCGGCTCCCAAATATCAATTCCTTGTTCCAATTGCCTAGCACTGGGGCAGCCAGTGCCACTTTGGGGAATTTTGAAGGGCAGATTCTCTGGACAAGTGGTCCCCAGCAGCTGCTAGGGCCTTACCGGAAAATTCCCCAACCCAAAATTTGTTACCGAGTCCAAGCTTGTACTGCACGACAGGCCAATAAATCTAGAGATGAGTTGCTGGGGGAAGGAATAGCGACTTTACTCAGAAAGCCAGAAAACTGAGAAGATGGTGGATTCGTCTCCCAGAGAACCATCTTGCCTAAGTTAGCATTCAGGGTCTTTTATACTAAAGGGGAGGGAGTAAAGCCAAGCATTTCCTGGTTCCGGTCAGCCTCCAGGGGGGCGGGGGGCGGGGGAAAATGCAGCCATTCACAGGTGAGCCTCGTCAGGATGTTTGCTGTGAGCTAAACAAAGGTATTTTAGCTTAATGCTCCTTACCTGGGAGCCAGGGTTCCCAGAGATGGGCCATTATGTATAATTTAAGCTTATAGGCAACATCCCTTTACTGATTAACTTGTGATAGAATATAAAGGTTCTTCCTTATTACAGGCCCAGCCTAACCCCAACCTAACCCTCATCATATCTCTGCCTCAGTCCCCTGTGTCCACCCTACATGCGCCTGGCACATGTCAGGAGCCCAGGAGTGTGGTTGTCACCAGGAATGAATTTGGAAATCCCAGGGTGAGCAGCAGATACGGCACTCCCGGGGACATTTTCTGACGGCTGGGACCCAGCCTCTTGAGCTTACTTTACAAATTGTGTTTGATACTTTACAACCTCTGAAACTCAGGTTTCTGTTCCACCCAGGAGCACTGTAGAAACACCAAGGGCCAGAGACTGAGCACAACACACACAGGCACACACTACACAAGGGAGCTGCTGTCGTGCTGCCCACCCGTCCATCTGTGGACTGGCCTGGTGTGGCTCAATCCCAGGCTGGGTGCTGCCCCGAAGGGCTGTGGCTCCAGGCATGCCGGGGCTGGCTCACACCAGCTCTCAGGAGCTGCACATCTCCTCCCAACCCCACATTCCCAGACATTCCACTGGTTAGTCTGAACTTGGCCACAGTGGGAGTATTTACACCATGATCATCAGCAAATGGTATAAATTAGGTCCTGCTCCTCCCTCCAAAAGCCAGTTGTTCTACATTACTGGCACCCCACCGCCTGCCTCCCAGCAGCTGGTGGTCGGGGCTGGGGGATTCCTCTAAAGTGTGGTCCATGGACCAGCAGCATCCACTGGCATCACTTAGGAGCTTGTCAGAAATGCAGAATCCTGCCCTCCCCCACAGTTCTCCAAATCAGAATCTCTAGGGGCGGGGCCAGCAGTCTGTAGTTTAAGAAGCTTCGGTGGGCAAAGTCTGAGATGCAATGACCTAAGCACCAGAGGAGCAGAAGGGGCTTTGAGGAAAAGCATCATTGTCCCACTGCCTAGTCAGGTGTCTTCTGACTGCCCCTCTTTATGGGTTAAATATCATACAGAGAAAATTTAGGGGAAAAAAAATCCACATTTCCATGAGCCACATCAGTGTTCTCATTCTTCCATGTTTCTTCCATGATTTGAGCACATTTATATAAAAGTCAACAGCAGGTGCACTCATTTTCCACATGTTGGTATACAACACATTTGCATCCCAATTTCTTCCTGAACAACCACGGCCTTAGACTTTGACTTGGTCTCCAAGGCCTGCTGACTATCAAGCACAGATTTTGTGCAGTTCCTTCAGCTGCCTTTCCTTTGTTCTAGCATCGGGTGCTGGCACCTGGAATGTAATCTTCAGAATTAACATTCCTTGTGCCGCCTGGCCCACAGAGCAGGAAGGAAGCCTCATGGGAAGGAGCACGGACCCCTAATCCTTTTTATTCTGGGAAGTATTTTGGCGCAGCCTGGCTCTGCGGTTTATAAACAAGCTCTTTGCTGGCTGGCGGGGGGCTGGGTGGTGGAAGCCAGGGCTCTGTGTAGAGGGAAGTTAGACGCCCCTCTGGAGCCTTTCATGATGCGGTTGGTTACCTGTCAGGTACAGAACAGGAGTGTAAACAGAAATCACTTACTGTAGGTGACACCGTTGGGCAGTGAAAGGCTTGGGAAAACCACCAGCACCCCTGCCTCACGAACTCTGCGGCTTTTCATAACAGACCTGGCTTCTTCATGCAACAAATATTCATTGGGTGCCTCCTCTGACCGCACCACTTCACAGAGACGGGGCTAGTGGGCGACAGAAACTCTAGAACAAAGTGCAGGCCTTCTGCCCAGGTGCTGGAAGTGCCCCAGGCTAACAGTGGCATCCCAGGTGGAGGAATAGCTTGGGCAAAGTGTGGAGGTAGAGAGTGGTCATTCACTAATGGACAGTTGTTCAGAACAGTTGGCAGGGAGGGGGGCTGCGGGAAGATCAGTGACAGGAAATGAGGTGGAAACAGGGGCAGGTGTTAGGTGGTCAAGTCCTTACCAAGCCAGGATAAGCTGTTTGGTCTTTGTTCTGTAGACACTTATGACTGAGAGGACGCCACCCACCTAACCTACATCTGTCCATCCTGGACCCATCCATCCCATCCATCTGTCCATCCATGGACCCATGGAGTCCGTCCCTCCACCCACCCACCAATCCATCCTCTCTCCAGTGTCCATTTGCTGGTCAACCATCATCCATCCATCTACCTTTCCAACCATCATCCATCCATCGACCTTTCCACCTATCAGCTTAAGTATACTGTACCAGGCACAAGATTTCTTCTTTCTTTTCCTGGGTCTTGAAGGTCTTGCCGTGTCCCTAGCAATTTATATATACAGTTGACCCTTGAACAACACTGGGTTTGAACTGCATGGGTCCACTTATACGCAGACTTTTTTCAGTAGTAAGTACTACAATACTATATAATCCCCAGTGGGCTGAACCGCAGATACGGAGGAACTGTGGCTACGGAGCGCCAACTGTTAGTCATATGCGAATTTTCAGGGATTTTCAACAGCGTGCAGGATGGACGCCCTTCACCTCCATGTTGTTCGAGTGTCAATTATATTCCACCTCAGAACTACCCCACCTTACCAGTGTCCACCTGCAGACTACTCAGGTAATGCTGTTGTTAGAAATAAGGAATTAAATAGTCACGTGACAGCAAGGCTCACCTGGTCTCATGTTTGGGAAATGTGTAGCAGGATAAAGGTATCGTGGGTAGGTGTGCTGAATGCCGAATGATGTGGAAATCTCATCCTGACAAATAATTCTCACGAAAGTCAGTTATGAAGCTGTTGGAGCATATGGGAATACACGTACTTCACATACTTATGAGATATATATATATATATATATATATATGCCTTTCAAATTAAAAAAAGGAGTCAGAGGATTAAGAATGCACTATTTTTTTTAAAAACTGTACATTAATCTTCTGTCAAGTTTTTTTTTTTGAGCTGGAGGAGTGGGTGAGAGTGAGGGAGTAGTGTTTTATGTTGGTCTTCTTGAACAGGTTAAACCTAGTAAATACTTTGGTCTAACATCTTTCATTGTCCTCTATGGTGAAAAAAACCACTCATGCTGAGTATAGAAGACACCACAACACACACACACACACACACACACACACACACACACACAGCCAAAGATAACTATTGTTTTATTCTCTTTGGTATGTTTTTGTTCATTCTCTTTTCTCTGCATACTTTAAAACATAATTGAGATCATCCATTTTATACAGCTTTGAATCTGACTTCCCTCCCTCCATTTAACGTATAACATGAAAAGATGCTCAAATACATTTTTTGAAAAACCTTCTTAATGGCTTCCAAGAGCACCACCACGTGCATGTTCCATAATTGATGGAACCAATCCCCTTTAGCTGAGGGCTTAGGAGGTTTCCCATGCCTGGCTCTTATTAAAAGATGGAGGCTATCCTTCTACTGTCTACTTTCTGTCAGAACTATTTTCTTTATGTAGAATGCTAGAAATAGAAAAACTCAGAAAAAAATTTTTTTAATGCTGAGACTTCAATCTCTATTGCCACCTTGCCTTCCAAAAAGGCACTTGACCCTCACTGAGGTTCTCTGGCATGTCACAGAAGGCGTCTCCAGCTCCCTGGAAGGTATGCGAATGCTGTGTGGGTGCGTTGCTGTCTAGTGTGCGCACTGTGACGTTTCAGAGGAAAAATTTGTAAAAAACCAAAACAAACGAACAACACTGCAATAGAGTGATTAGCCTTCCTGCCTACTGTGGTCCCAAACCCAAATCAATCTTGTGATAAAAAATTTAAAGAAATAGCTCAAAATCCTTTTATCCTGAGTTTCAAATCATGCTGCCAGGAATGTTTCTGATCTGAAAGTTGTATAATGAGTTTCTGTTGAACAAGACAATTTCCTGCTGTCAGACCCCTGACATCTCTTCTCCCGAAGGAGGAAAATAGTGTACCCCCCACCCCGTGCCTCCTACTGCTCGCAGAGCCGCAGCCTGACCAACAAGGGTGACAAGGGCGTGCTGGGGGGCTTGGCCGCCCCGGGGATGGGGTCGGGGCTGCAGAGGGCTCGAGAAGGCGCTCTGGATAAGAGCTTCAGCTGTGGACTGAGATGTCCTAGGTCCGATTCCCGCCTCTGTGACTCTGGGCAAATCACTTCGTTCTCTGAGCCTCAGTTTACTGGCACGCAATATGGGGCTAACCCCAGCGCGCACCCCCAGGCCACTCGGCACAGAAGGCGACCCCGCGGGGTCTTGAGGGGACTGCGCAGCCCGGGCGCCGGCACTCACCTCCGCCGTACATCTGGCACAGGTAGGGGAAGCGCCACACGTTGCCCAGGCCCACGGCGTACGAGATGCAGGCGAACACGAACTGCAGCGGGGTGGCCCACAGCGGCCGCGCTTCGTCCATGGCCCCGTAGCTCGGCGCGCGGCGCGCTCGGTGCGCGGCCGCCAGGAGCGCCGTCCCGCCCGTCTCGGCCTGGGGATGGCCCCGCGCCTCCGCCGCGGCGGCTCGCCCGCTTTTTAATTGCTAATCTCATTAACGGCGCTCGCGTCGGAGGGGCGAGGCTGGTAAATGGATGACGGCGAGCCCCACCCCGCCGCCGGGCCGCCGCGGCCGGGAAGGCACCCGAGATTGCGCCGTACAGGATGGCGCCCGGGCCCCTCCAGCTCGACGTGGGGTCTGGTGCGTCGGCTGTGGAGCTCCTGGGAGTGGCCAGGTTCCCTCGAGCACCTACCCAGCATTTACAGAGTGCCTACTGTGTGCCAGGCTTTGTCTGGGGACAGGGCTGTGAACACCACAAACATCCCCAGCCCTCCCAGAGCTGACATTCTGGTAAAGGGAACTGCTTAAATGAACTGGATGAAATAGCCCATTTTCAACTATTTTTGACCTACAGAAAGGATAATTCCATATGGTTTACCCTAGTCCATATTTAAGACAGAGAGAGGCAAGGAAGGCAACTAAGGCAAAGGGGTTAGCAGTTCTGGGGGCAGGGGGGTAGGCTGGGGTGGTCAAGGAGGGCTTCCCAGAGGAGGGGACTTACATTTGCCCAGAGACCAGAAGGAAGCAAGGGACTCCCCCCACCCCTCCAGCGGAAGAGAAGTGATCCAGGCAGCCATCTCCTTCCGTTCACAGACAGGTTGTGTGTGCCTACTGTGTGCAGGGCCGGGAGTCTGGCTCTGTAGTGCAGGATGGGGCCAGGAATCAGGTTTCGAACAACCACTGTGGGAGATTCTACTCCTGGGGCCAGAGATTCTGGTTCACTAGGCTTGAGCAGGTGGGGGCTAAGAAACCTCATAGTTCTACCAGTCTCTCAGGTGATTTGGTTTAAGGAGGTCGCTAGAAACGACTAAGTCAGGTGCTTTGGGAGTGAAGCAGGATCTGGCTTTGAATCTCAGTTCTGCCACCAACTTGGCTATGTGACCTTGTACAAGTCATTTAACCTCTCTGAGCCTCTGTTTCCTTATCTATACTGGGAACAAATATTTTCCCCTTCCATGAGTTCATGTGAGAATTAATTGAGAATTTAGCTTACTATCGGGCACATACTAAGTGCTCAGCAAAGAAGTCATTACTACAGGCTGAATGAATAACACACTAATGACATACTTTCAACAGTGCACCTGGTACAGAGTAAGAGCTAAGAAAATACTTGATAAATAAGTAAAATTAAAAGGAGATGAAAAGCAGAGCTGCCAGTGGGAATCTTAGTTGATGCCAAAATGAAATCACCACTGTGGCTCAACCGCTGGTTGGACTGTCCCAGGAGTTCCTGCCTGGCTAGCAGCACAGGAGAAAGCGGGGTGTGCTGAGGAAGATAGGGGCTCCTCAGACATACCACCTGTCCTCGACCTTCCTACCTCCAACAAGCAAAGGAGAAAAAGTTCTCAATGCAGCAGGGGAGACGATTTTGATTTTTAGACTTCGAATTCTAGGGAGTGTTTTTTTTTACCCCTCACCTCCTCCCCAGAGGAACCCACTATCCTGGTTTCTATCCCAGAGGTCAGTTTCAGCTGCTCTGACCTCTACAAAACTGAACTCATGCAGTATGTGCTCTTTGCTGCCTGGCTTCCTCGGTGGGATTTACTCACATTCTGGTGTGCAGTGTATGATGTCCTTTATCCCTGCCCTCTAGGGTTCTGAGGTATGAACATACTCGAGTTCATGGCTGAGGGACGTTTGTGTTGTCTCCAGTTTGGGACTGTGATGAATAAAGCGTTACTGAACATCCTAGTACGTGTCCTTAGGTGCATGAATCCACTCATTGCTGGGAACTCCGGGCCATCAGGTAGGTATGTGTGCACTTTAGTAGACATTGCCAAACTGTTTCCAGAGAGGTAGTACCAGTTTACACTCCCGAGAGTTTCAGTTGCTGTGCATCCTCACCAACACTTGTCATTGTTTTCAAAGTTCCACCCGGTCTTGTGGGTGTGTAGAGATAGTTCGCTGTGGCTATTAATCTTAATTTCCCTAATGCTAATAAGGCTGCATACCTTTCCACAGGCTGATTGGGTTATTTGCATATCCTCTTTCATGGAGTGCCTGTTCAAGTCTTTTGCCAGCTTTTAAATGGCTTGTCTGTATAGTTCTTTATATATTCTGAATATGGGTCCTTTGTCAGTTTTATGTATTACAGATTTCTTCTCTCAGTCTGTGAGTTGCCTTTTTATCAGTGGTGTCTTTTGATGAACAGACGTTCTTAATTTTAATAAAGTCCAAATTTACCAATCTTTCACCTTAGTCTTCTCCTTTAGTTTTTTTTTTTTTAATGTCATTTTAAGAGACCCCTCCCTTACCAACTCCAAGGTCATGATGATATTCCTGATAATTAAAATTTGTGGCAAAATAAGTCTCAGAGACCCACAGAGAGGGCTGCCTTTTAATGCTGTTGAATAGTAAAGAAGGCATGTTGCTGCCTCTAGCCATCCGCCTGGCATGCTCTTGTTCTCATAAATGACTTTTCCCTAGACAGTACCTGGCTATGTGGCCGCATTTCAGACACTGGGCACCTTGGAGAGATGCCCAGCCTGTTACCTGGAAGAGGAGGTGGCTTGGTGTTTGTTGGTTTGACATAAGCAAGGCCCCTCTTCGATTCCCTCCCCCAGGGATCAGGCCAGCACCTCTGTCCAGTCACACTGGCAGACTCCCTGGGAGCCTGTTCATGCTGTGAGGCCCTGGGTAGGGCTGTGGGTAGCACAAGGAGGCATCCCTGTAACAGGACTAAGTAACACCTCAGGCCTCCTGGTAACATCCCCACACTTTCCTGAACCCCATCTGACAAGACTCTAACCTGACAAGACCCATTGTGCTGCTGTGGCTGCTAGGAGAGGACAGAACAGGCCTGGGTGGGTGTGCTTGCCCAGGGAGCCAGCAAAGCAGGGGGGTGGATGTTAGTGGTGGTGGGCTGGCAGATGGCTAACAACTGGCTCTCTGCGGCAAGAGCTCTGATATGTAGGTTTACCAATTTCTATGGTGTAAATATTCCCACCACAGCCGATTCCAAGCTACCAACATGGTGTCACTGAACATGGAGTTGGGATAGAAGTACAGTAGCTCACCGTTAAACAGAACGTCCACCACACATATGCAATGATACAGATAACCTCAAGAACAGAGCTAATAGTGTAGAAAATAATTAGGAAGTGGTGGGCTTTGAGTATTGACTACCTCTGTTTTAAATAATTTGTTAGTTCATATAACTTTATTTTTAATAATGGCTGTGTTTACGGGACTTCCCTGGTGGCACAGTGGTTAAGAATCCGCCTGCCAATGCAGGGGATGCGGGTTCGGGCCCTAGTCTGGGAAGATCCCACATGCCGCAGAGCAACTAAGACCGTGCGACATAACTACTGAGCCTGTGCTCTAGAGCCCACGAGCCACAACTACTGAGCTCTCGTGCTGCAACTACTGAAGCCCATGCGCCTGGAGCTCATGCTCCGCAACGAGAAGCCACTGCAGTGAGATGCCCGCACACCCCAACGAAGAGTAGGCCCCCGCTCGCCGCAACTAGAGAAAGCCTGCGCACAGCAACGAAAACACAATGCAGCCAAAAATAAAATAAAATTTTTTAAAGAACACGAAAAAGAAAAGAATTCTTAAAAAAAAAAAAAATGGCTGTGTTTAGCAATCAAGTCACAAAATTCCTGAAAATGTACCAGGTGGCACTCACCAGCCTGTAGGTGCTGGCCCAGCACTCTACAGGGACCCAGGGCTGGGGAAGCAACTTCTGTGTGGCAGGGGCGAGGGGAGCGAGTTCAGCTCTCAGTGGTCAGGGGCCCAAGGGCAGCAGGGTTTTCAGCTTAGCTAAGCCCCACCCCAAGTGCTCCCCGGGGGCCTCCACTAGCAGTGAGGAAGAAATCTTCCTGCGGACCAGCCTGTCTAGTCTCACTGTGCCACGTCACGCAGGACACACTCCCTGAAGGATAGGCCAGCCTGCCCGAGTCATCTAATTTAGGGAAAAGGGTGGAGAAAGTGGGGATGGCCCCGACTCAGCTGTGTGGGTGTGGGTCATGGCCCCACGCCAGCGTTCCAGTTTCTCACCCACCAGCTATCGCCACACAGCTTTCAGTACGTGCTTACCCTAGTGATCCTGCTGTTACTTAATCCCCTTTCAGTGGCTCCCAGTTCCCCACAAGATAAAGTCCAAACTCCTCAGCCTGGTTTGGAAGGCTCTAGGAATTTTTAAAAATTGGGCCCTGAGGAATTTGACCCTTGCTTACCTAGGTTCCAGGAGAAGCTAGACTTTTCACCTCCCGGAAAATGCTGTGCATTTTTATACTTCTGGGCAGTTCCCTCAGCCAGGAACACCTTCTCCCTTCTTCACCCAGGAAAAGCCTGTCCATTCTTCTCGACCCAGATGGAATATTACCCTATTTAAGAAGCCCCAGCACCTCTATCCCCAGCCAGAATATATCACTCCCTCTCCCCTGCCCTCAAGCCTGGGTGTACATCTGACTTCTAACACTTTCAGTGCTGCCTTGTCAGGAAAAGTGTAAGATACATGTCCCCTCTGGGCTGTGGCTGGTATCATGTCTAAGTCATCCTTTTTTCCCTAGTGCCAGGCGCACGGTTGAGCCTCACTGAAGTTAGCTGATAAAGGAGAAGCCTGCTGCAGAATCTGAGCACTTCAGTATAAATTCCATAGCATCCAAGACCCCGAGATGTCCATGTTGCAGAAGGTTTCTTCAGACATTTCAAGTCTTTATTGCCCACCTACTACTGTGTGCCAGGAGCCAGCTTGGGGACTTGAGGTAAAACCTCTGAACATGGCCCTCCCTTCCCTGCTCTCCAAGGCACCTGCTCACTCTCCCATGGGGAGCACAGAGACACACACAGTGCAAATAGGCGTGTGGAAGCCACCAGGAAGAGGTTCTGCAGAAGAACACTGAAGCTGCTGTGGGGACTGGTCTAGCTCAGGTGGTGAAGATGAGGGCCCTCCCAAGAGCCTGGGGGAGCCCCTGCTCTGGGGCTGAGTGTGTGCACATATGTATGTGCGTGTATTTGTGTGTGCCTGCATGTGTACATATGTGGGTGCATACATGCCTCTGTGTGTGTGTGTGTGTGTGTGTGTGTGTGGTGCTGAGGAGACAGTGAAACTGAGCAGGACCCTCTAAGGCCTTCCTGGGTACAGAAGTTCCTCTGTGTCCCCGTTTCTTGTTTGTAGAAAAAGGCTTTGGTCTCCTAGGCCTTCCCTGAGTTCCAAAGAGCAGACTTAAGCAATTACTAATTAGGGAAGTGAGGGCATGCAGAAACAAAGAGAAAGCAAAGGGTTCCATAGGAAAACCAATTAGTTCAGTGATAAAACAGTCTTAGTTTCCCCTCAAGAGACACACATAACAGTCTGACGCATATCTTTGAGTTTTTATGCAGAAACTAGACACCCGCCCAGGTGGAGGACTACAAGCTGACTCCAAGATCCCAGACTGGGACCAGAGGGAGGGTTGATAATTAAGATTCCTGAAACACCAACCTGTTACCTCAACACCAACCAATCAGAAGAAAGTCTTGCACCCTGCAGCCCTCACCCCAAACACTGCCTTTAGAAACCCTCCCCTGAAAGCCATCGGAGAGTTAGGGTCTTTTGAGCATGAGCTGCCTGTTCTCCTTGCTGGGTGCTCTGCAAATAAATGCTGTACTTTCCTTCACCACACCCTGGTGTCAGTAGATTGGGTTTGTTGTGCAGCAGGTGAGCAGACCCAAGTTCAGTTCAGTTAAAGTTTTGGCAACCATGAAATGACAGCTGTCCCAAGTGGGCATCTTGCCCATGGCACATTGTCCCCTGGCTGGTGGTGACACTCAGATTCTGTCCAGCAGCTGCCTGAGCACCTTCGTCTCAGGGGCAAACCCTAGAACTTGCTGCTGACCAGGCGTTGCTGACCCATGGTGCTTTAGGTTCTATGGTGAAGGAAACAAGGCTCTGGTTCTGGTCTCTTAGACACCTCTGGCAAGTGCCAGAACCTTGTGTGGGACATCAGGATATTCTTCCCTACTGGGTTGCCTTGATTAGAATATCCCTTTTTTGGGAGGGAAAGGCATAGGACTTGATCATCTGGTTTTGGGTGGAGTACTGCTTTAAGTGGATTTTCCATTCTGGGTTGAGGAGTTCCTTGGCCATCAGGCACCACCTGAGTGGTAATCGGGAAACTCCCTGTTAGACCAAGGCTTGCCTGCGCCCCCATCTGGAATGGCAAGTAGGAAACCTTCCATTCTTGTGCTAGGGAACTGCAACCCTGAGAGGCCATCGGATATTGATCTGCCTGTTTCTAGTAATACCAGCCGTGTGAAAGAATAATGGGAAACCATAACTCTGTTCCACCTTGTAGTCCCATATGTGGTGCTCCAAGGACAATGGTGCTTCAAGGACAAAGGACAACCCTGCCTGAAAAAGTGTCAGCATCACACCCCCTACCAGACTCTTAATCGCCCTCCCCACCATGTTGCGATGGTTATGAAATTCCTGAGCCCACCTGGGTGACACCCACCTGGGTAACGGGACCTGTCCCAAATAAGGAAAGGCATCTGCCCTGTCCTACTCCCACCCTATAGAAGGAAGGTATATGTGCCTCAACCAATCAGCAAACGAAATTTTCACTTGGACCATTCCTTTGTTTTCTGGCTATAAAAACTGATCAATAGCACATGTTCAGTCTTGACTCTCCCAGACTACTAGGAAGTCTGCCCGCTGTTCTGGCAGCAACCCTTCCCTCTAATAAATTCTATCTTCTTTACATTCTGCCTTATGTCTGGAAATTCTTTTCCAACCTGCATTCAGACCACAACACCCTAGGGTGTATTTTGCAAAACTGGGAGATCTTCAGCTATGCTCCCATGAAGGAAAAAATGATATTTTATTGTAATACTGCTTGGCCTCAGTACTCCCTGGGATCTGGAGAACAATGGCCCCTCAATGGTGCTTTAGATTATAACACCATCTTTCAATTAGAACTGTTTTGTAAAAGGGAAGGAAAATGGGATGAAATTGCTTATGTATAGGCTTTTATAATATTCTATCAATGTAAGCCTTTTGGAATTGGTTTGGCTTTTATCTTGGGTGTGTGCATGAGTGTCTTGGTACATTATGTCCAAATCCTGTTTTCTCTCCCTGGTTTTGACCCTCATTAAGGGGTCCTGGTTTTGGGGGAAACTCTACCTGTAGGAGAGGAAGAAAGTGAAAGGATTAATCATTCTCAGAGACATTCCTGGTATTGACCCTTGTTAGAGGGCCCTGGTTTTGACCATTTAGAGGGTCCTGGTAACTTGAATGTGGTCTAGACAGTCCTAGAAACTGATAGTTTAAATTTGGTCTTGAGTCTGATTCAGAGCAGGTAAGTTCATCTGGAAGTGTGAAGGTGAGTGAACGATATGTATTATTGTCTATTACTGTGGTTTGTTTAGACTGAACTGGCTATTTGAGAACTGAAGGAAACCGCCATGAAAATGGCCAAAATGGGCTCTTTTGACATTCCAAAACTGGTTTTTGCATATGCAGTTAGAAGATGCAGGTTTTCTACGAGGAACTTATTTTTTTCTCCGGGTGCCTTTGAGATGTAAATGTTCTACCAGGGCTCTCAGGAACTCATCTTATCTGACCCTCTCCTATTCCTAAGACTGAAAAAAAAAAAGGGGGGGTGGGGGAAGAGGCCTTTTAATTCAAGCAGGAAAACTATGAGATATCTGTGTCCACGTGGATATATGTATGTCTGTGTATATTATAGATATGATGTCTTTACCTCCAGGTGGTATTATCAAAATTAATTTGTAAATTAGCTCTATTTAACTGGTTTAAAGGAAATTTAAGTGCTTATATAAATTCTTGGAAATATAAAGGAAACTGATCAGAATGAATTTCAGGTTCACATGATCTGGGAAATATTCAATATTGAATTAATATCTGGTATTAAAGTTAGTGTAGGCTTGTTGGTTTAATTGGTGAGGATGTCTTTGACATCATCAATATTGAGTATGGTAGTTTTATTGTACCTAGTCTAAATGTATCATTAATTACAATAAATATAAATGGATTAAATGGACCAGGTGAAAGAGACTATAAGACCAGAATAAAAAAATTCACACATACACTTACATGCCATTTACAAGAGAAAAATCAAACAAGATCACAGAAATATTTACAGTAAAATGATGAAAAGGATATAGCAGGATAACGTTATCCAAAAGAAAGCTAAGAGGAGCTGTATTACATCAGACAAAATAGACTTTAAACCAAAGAGTGTTATTAGTGATAGAAAGAACATCTATCACTAGAAAGATGTAACATTCTGAAAGTTGAATACAATTAGTAAAATAGCTTCAAAAACCAGGAAGCAAAGAGTGATAGACTACAAGGAGAAACTGATGTATCTGCTATCATGATGGAGATTTCTGCACTCCTCTCTCCATTGTTGGTAAAGCAGAAAATAAAAAGTAAAGAACAAGGAATGGAAAATGATATAGATTATTAGAATAAGAGCCAAATGGAACTTTTAGAAATGAAAAATAACTGAAATTAGAAACCCAATGAATGGGTTTAAAAGTGGATTAGACACAGCTGAGGAGAGATTTGATGAACTCAAAGATATGTCATAAGAAATTTTCTGGAACACTGCACAGAGAGATAAATAGGTAAAAAATATGAAAAGAAGTTAAGATATATAGACAAGCTATGCAGGGCAATAAACGCTTACCTAGAATTCTAGAATGAAAAGAGAAAGAAACTGAGACAGAGCCATACTTAAAGTACTAGGAGCTGAGCATTTTCCACTATGGATTCATGCAGTCCAGTCAATCTTATGCAGGATTTAAAAAAAAAAAAATCTATCTATCTCAAGATGCATCAGGATGAGGCTCCAGAACATCATGGTGAGAGCTTAATCCATGACACAGGTCTCACTGCAGAGGATTGTTTCATTTTGGGGATTTTGAAAAAAATAGAAAGGTAGAACTTAGGTCCTGGACAAGTAGAATAGCATACAATTTAGAAGAGTGATAAGAATTCAAATGTTCTACAGAGGTGAATAACTTTAGACTCTGTGATGGTATGCAAAGTGAACATTTCAGGGAGCTGATACCAAATGCTTTTTATAGCTCTCCAGGATCTAATCAGTGTTCATATATTGCATTTGGTTGTTATGAATAGAGTTGCTTTTAGGACAGTTTTCCTACCTTTTAAATTTCATGATAATTGACTTTCTGAAGAGACCAGGCTAATTGTTTAAATTGCAGAATGTCCTACATTCAGGATTTCCCTGATTGTTTCATTGGGGGCCATTTAACACTGTTTTTTCCTCCTTATAATTTGCAGAGGACATGTTCAATTTAGTCTTTATATGGCATGTATGATATATACTATAGCACTGTAAATGCACTTAGGCAATTAATTGTATTTGTTACTGACAGACTTTGGGGAAAAAATGAGTATGTAACCTGAGTTTGCGATTTACGTTCACAAAATGAGAGACAGTGCTGACCTTCTCCACTAAATTTAGACTATCTGGCACATCTAAGTGAGGCAGAATGCCCCTAGGATGGCGAAGAATCACTGGCTAGGACTGAAGTCCGGTGACCGCACAGAGCCGGGTCTAGGGTGGCAGCTGCAGGCTGTAGCTCTGCTTCTAGGGCTGCTTCTGCTGTGAGATATGAAAAAACTAATGGGACACAGATTACTTTGATGGCAGATTTAAAAATGAGAGAAAAGAAAATGAGAAGTCTAAGCCTTGAAAGCAAAGAAGACTTAACCTAAAATGATAGGGAAATCATAGCATAAGTGTGTTTTTTTTTTTGCGGTACACGGGCCTCTCACTGTTGTGACCTCTCCCGTTGCGGAGCACAGGCTCCAGACGCGCAGGCTCAGTGGCTATGGCTCACGGGCCCAGCCGCTCCGTGGCATGTGGGATCCTCCCGGACCGGGACACGAACCCATGTCCCCTGCATCGACAGGCGGACTCTCAACCACTGCACCACCAGGGAAGCGATAGCATAACTGTTTGAATTTGTATACTTTACTATTACTTACTGGTAAAAACTCAGGGCTTTGTGAGACTCAGAGTAAGGTTAAAGAAAATAATAAATTTAATATGTTGTGTCCTTTTGTCCACATGCCCACTTCCAAAGGACAGCTGTTTCAAGAAAGCAACCTGATAAGGCTTTTCTGTAAACCGATCCTTCTGTTGTCTGAAGGAACTCATTCGGGTAAAGAGCACCAAGTAGGCATTGTTTAGAAAGGCCCAAATGGAACAAACAGGCATTTTTCAGGTCAGAGGGAACAGATGCAGAAACAAGCTTATTTGGAAAACATTGTGGCTTCTCACCACGACCACTCAGCTGATCACCGGCGTTAGTAAGATCCAGCCACATACTATGAAAACACCGGCCTGAGAGCAGCGATGAACCATTCCGTACTTTGTGTTGGTGTTGGCTAAATTTATTTCTTCACCTCAAATATTTTTGCTGGGAACAAGCAATCAAGACCAACTAGAAGGCATAATCTGGTGGAGAAAAACAGAGCCCTGTGAAAATATTTTCAAGGGTCAGAGTACGCCTGGGGCCACGCTGTCTCAATTAGTGACCCCCAAAGGAGTTTCACTGTGTCCTGCTGTGCTGTTTTGTGCCTGTTCTCTCATTTCATAACAGGAGAAGCCCTATGAATCTCACTCTGCCAGAAAACGCACATGCTTCGTTTCACAAGCTCAATAGCTCAAATTACACTGGATTTCTTTCACCTGTCGATATGCAAAATGTGGTCTCTGGCCCAGAATGGGCACCACTGGGGAGCCTGTGAGAAATGCAGACTCTTGGGCCCCTCTCCAGGCCTCCTAAGTCAGAGCCTACGTTTTAGCAAGACCCCCAGGGGATCTGTAGGAAGGTTAAAGTTTCAGGAGCATGCTGGTTCTTCAACCTGGTTTCACGGCAGGATCCTCTATGCAGATTTAAAGCACAGATGCAGGATGCCAAGTGAGTGTTCGTTTAGAAGTCGCGTGGCATTTTCCACCTTTCAAATTTCTTCTCTAAAATATACTGAGTCAACAGAAAAAAGATCTTAAAGATAATTTTGTTGTATATGCAAACAAAAATTTCTCCTCCTGAACTTGAGGAGCTCGAAATCTTTTCCCTGCTTACCAAGGTGCCACATTGCCTGGATATAGTTCAAGGCCCTTGGGGAGGGATTTTGCTACATGGATTCCCTGCTGTATCACAGGGAGTGACATACTTCCCAAATTTCTGATTTTCTGTTTTCCATTTCCCAACATACAACCTACCCAGAATTACATTTTATCACGGTCTGTCATGTTTTGTTTTCATTTATTCAGTACTTTAAAATTCCAACTATATAGGATACCTACAGGAAAGTACATTCACATGTGTGTAATGTAGCAAATAATTGTTAGTGCCCATGTAGCCACCACATAAATGAAGAAATAATGTCTACTGCTCAAGAGTGCTCTCCACCCCTCCTCTCTGCAGTTCTCCAACGCCCCACCTGCCCAGAGATTACCACTATTCTATTTCTTAGCTTTTCTTTATGATTTTACTATCTATCCACATACCCTAAAAAATGTAGCTTGGTTTTGCCTGGTTTTGAACTTTATGGAAATGGAATCCTAATGTATTTTTCTGTTTTACTTCTGTTGTTTAACATCCTGTCTGTGGGACACATCCATGTCGTATGTAGCTGTCACTTGTGTATTTTCATTGCTGTAGACAGTCAATTTTATGATTATAGCACATGGGAATTTTCAGTAGAACACTGTGTAATTCAGTCTATTTTTTTTTTTTTGGCTGTGTTGGGTCTTCATTGCTGCGCGCAGGCTTTCTCTAGTTGCGGCGAGTGGGGGCTACTCCTCATTGCGGTGCGTGGGCTTCTCATTGCAGTGGCTTCTCTTGTTGCGGAGCACGGGCTCTGGGTGCGTCGGCTTCAGTAGTTGTGACTCACGGGCTTAGCTGCTCCGCGGCATGGGGGATCTTCCCAGACCAGGGATCAAACCCGTGTCCCCTGCATTTGCAGGTGGATTCTTAATCCCTGTGCCACCAGGAAAGTCCCGATTCAGTCTATTGAACTTTGTTGAGACTTGCCTCACAAGGTATAGTGTGGCCAATCTTTACAAATATTCTCTATGTGGTTAAAGAGAGTGGATGCAGCAGTTTGAGGGCAGTGCTTTATTTGTCTGTTAGGCCAAATTTACTTTGGTATGGTTCCTATCTTCATATTCTGATTTTTTTTTTCTCTGCTTGCTCTGTCAATCACTGAGAGAAGGGTGTTAGTATCTTCCACTATAATTGTGGATTTGTCTAGTTCTCCTTTTAATTGCATCCATTTTTACTTTATAGATTTTGAAGCTGTTAGGCAAACTTTAAATTGTTATATCTTCCTGGAGAAATAAAACTTTTATCTTATAGAGTGACTCTTTTTATCTCTAGCAGTGTTAGATTCTCTTTTTATTTGAATAATTTACCTGCAGATTGCTGTGTATTTTTTATGTTCACAATCCTGCCATCTATAGATAATGACTTTTTTTCCCCTGGACTCATGCTTTGGTTTGAAGCTCCAGCACAACGTTGAATAGAAGTGGGAAGAGCAGGGGACTTTACTGTGTTTCTAAGATCAAAGGGTAAGCATTCCACACATCACTACTCAGTATGGATGTTGAGTTTTATCAAATATAAATCAAATCAGGTCACTCCTCCGCTCAAACCCACAGGTGGCCTCCCCATCTCACTCATCACAAAAGACAAAGTCCCTGCAGTAACCTATAAAGCTCTGTATGGCCTGACCCCCTCACTGTTTCTATGCCCTCCTCTCCTACTACTTTGCCTTGTTCAAACTACCCCAGGCACAGTACCAGATTGGTCCTGCCTTGGGGCCTTTGCACTGGCTCTTTTCTCTGCCTGAATGTTATTCTCCCAGATACGACATGACCAATTTCCTTACTTCCTCATATTTTTGCTCAGAAGTCTCCTTCTCATGAGGCCTTAGTGATAACCTCAGCTAAAATGGCAACTGCCACCCCCAGGCTGTTATACCTTCTTTCCTGCTTCATTCTATCTCCTTGGCCCTTATCACTATTTAGCATATAATGTGAGTTTCTCATTTATCAGGTCTGATTCATTAGTTTATTTAGAGGTAATTATTGATTGTCCCTATGTGCAGGGCCCTGTTCTAGGTACTGGGAATGCAGCAGTAAACAAGACAACCCAGACCCCAGGCATACATTCTAGTAGGAAGGAATACAAGAAAACACACTGCTGCTTCTCCATCTCAAGAAAAAAATCCCTTTGCTTGACCCCACTTTCCCTCCTGGCTTCTGTCCTGTTTCTTTCTACTCTATCTTATAGCAAAACTCATCAAGAGACGTCTATACCTACTTTGTCTCAGTCTCTCTCCTCCCATTGCTTCTTACAGTTAACTGTCTTGTCAAGGTCACCAACGATCCCAGACGTGGCTAAATCGAGCGGTCCGTTCTCAGGACTCCTTCCCTTGCCCGCTCAGCTGTTTCTGACCCAGGTGCTCACTCCTTTCTCCTGGGGCACCTTTCCTAGCTTGCTTCCAGGACAGCACTGTCTCCTGGATTCATTGCTCAGTCTCCTCTGCTGATTCTTCCTCTCTCCATGATCTGTGATATTGGGCTTCTCACCTACACTCACCTCTGTATCTTTCTTCTTTTTTTTTTTTTTTGCGGTACGTGGGCCTCTCACTGTTGTGGCCTCTCCCGTTGCGGAGCACAGGCTCCGGACGCGCAGGCTCAGCAGCTATGGCTCACAGGCCCAGCCGCTCCGCCGCATGTGGTATCTTCCCGGACTGGGGCACGAACCCGTGTCCCCTGCATCGGCAGGCGGACTCTCAACCACTGCGCCACCAGGGAAGCCCTGTATCTTTCTTTATTGTGGTTTAAAAGCCACTTATTCATTTATAACTCCCAATGTTGTATCTTCAGCCCAGACCACACCTCAGATGTTTAGACTTGTATGTCTGCCACCTCCCCAAATCCCCATTTGGAGGTTTGGGGAAGGAGGCATCTCAAACTTGTCTAAAAGTGAATTTCCAATCTTCGATTCCCAAGACCTGCTCCTCATCCCTGATACCAAGTCTAACCTTTCAGTTGCTCAGACCGAGACCTTTGGAGTCATTCTTGATTCCTCTCTAATCCTCACTTCCAATCTGAGCTGCTGTCCTTTTCGTTTACCTTCAAACTATACATCTGGAATCAAACTCTCCTACACTGCTAGTAGGAGTATAAGCTGTCAAATTGGAAAACTCTGGGGCAGTACCTGAATATTTGTACATGCTGCTATCGGGCAACGGCACTCCTAGATGTATGTATCTCCACGAGAAGATCCACCCCAGATGTTATGGCAGCATTCTCTGTATTCTCTGTACTAGCCCAGAAGTGGAACAACCCCCAGTGTCCAGCAACAGTAGAATGGATATGTAAATTACGGACTATTCACTGAGGGAACACTATACAGCAATGAGGATGAACAAACAATTGCAACATACAATAACATAGATGAATCTCACAAACAGAATTGAAAGAAGTTGGACACAATATATACTGTATGATTCCACGTATATAAAGTTGGAAACCAGCCAAGATGAATCTCAAGTGCTAGAACTCAGGAAAATGGTTACCTCTGCAGGGAGATGGTACCAGAAGGGGGAGCACAGGAAACCTCTGGGGGGCAGACAGAAGTACTTTTTTTTTTTTTAAACTTCTGGCTGTGTTGGGTCTTCACTGCTACGTGCAGGCTTTCTCTAGCTGCGGCGAGTGGGGGCTACTCTTTGTTGCGGTGGGCGGGCTTCTAATTGCAGTGGCTTCTCTTGTTGTGAAGCAGGGACTCTAGGCGTGCGGGCTTCAGTAGTTGCAGCATGGGGGCTCAGTAGTTGTGGTGCGTGGGCTCTAGAGCACAGGCTCAGTAGTTGTGGCGCATGGGCTGAGTTGCTCCGTGGCATGTGGGATCTTCCCAGACCAGGAATCAAACCCATGTCCCCTGCATTGACAGGCAGATTCTTAACCACTGTGCCACCAGGGAAGTCCTGGGGGGCAGATAATAAGCGATTCTTCACCCTGCTCCTAAATGAAGTGTTTATATTGTGAAAATTCTATGCACTGTGCACTTATGATTTGTGCATTTTTTTTGAATTTATTTTATTTTTTTATACAGCAGGTTCTTATTAGTTATCCATTTTATACATATTAGTGTATACATGTCAATCCCAATCTCCCAATTCATCTCAACACTCCCCACTCGCCCCGCCCCCGCTTTCCCATCTTGGTGTCCATACGTGTGTTCTCTACATCTGTGTCTCTATTTCTGTCCTGCAAACTGCTTCATCTGTACCATTTTTTCCACATAGATGTGTTAATATACGGTATTTGTTTTGCTCTTTCTGACTTATTTCACTCTGTATGACAGTCTCTAGGTCCATCCACGTTTCTACAAATGACCCAATTTCATTCCTTTTCATGGCTGAGTAATATTCCATTGTATATATGTACAACTTCTTTATCCATTTGTCTCTCGATGGGCATTTAGGTTGCTTCCATGACCTGTCTATTGTAAACAGTACTACAATGAACATTGGCGTGCATGTGACTTTTTGAATTATGGTTTTCTCTGGGTATATGCCCAGTAGTGGGATAGCGGAGTCATATGGTAATTCTATTTTTAGTTTTTTAAGGAACCTCCATACTGTTCTCCATAGTGGCTGTATCAATTTACATTCCCACCAACCGTGCAAGAGGGTTCCCATTTCTCCACACCCTCTCCAGCATCTGCAGTTTGAAGATTTTCTAATGATGCCCATTCTAACTGGTGTGAGGTGATGCCTCATTGTAGTTGTGATTTGCATTTCTCTAATAATTAGTGATGTTGAGCAGCTTTTCATGGGCTTCTTGGCCATATGTATGTCTTCTTTGGAGAAATGTCTATTTAGGTGTTCTGCCCATTTTTTAATTGGGTTCTTTGTTTTTTCAATATTGAGCTGCATGAGCTGTTTATACATTTTGGAGATTAATATTTTGTCCATTGATTCGTTTGCCAATATTTTCTCCCATTTTGAGGGTTGTCTTTTTGTCTTGTTTGTAGTTTCCTTTTCTTTGCAAAAGGTGTTAAGTTTCATTAGGTCCCATTTCTTTATTTTTGTTTTTATTTCCATTACTCTAGGAGGTAGATCAAAAAAGATCTTGCTGTAATTTATGTCAAAGAGTGTTCTTCCTATGTTTTCCTCTAAGAGTTTTATAGTGTCCAGTCTTACATTTAGGTCTCTAATCCATTTTGAGTTTATTTTTGTGTACGGTGTTAGGGAGTGTTCTAGTTTCATTCTTTTACCTGTAGCTGTCCAGTTTTCCCAGCACCACTTATTGAAGAGACTCTCTTTTCTCCATTGTATATCCTTGCCTCCTTTGTCATAGGTTAGTTGACCATAGGTTCGTGGGTTTATCTCTGGGCTTTCTATCCTGTTCCATTGATCTATATTTCTGTTTTTGTGACAGTACCATATTGTCTTGATTATTGTAGCTTTGTAGTATAGTCTGAAGTCAGGGAGTCTGATTCCTCCAGCTCTGTTGTTTTCCCTCAAGACTGCTCTGGCTATTTGGGGTCTTTTGTGTCTCCACACAAATTTTAAGATTTTTTGTTCTACTTCTGTAAAAAATGCCATTGGTAATTTGATAGGGATTGCATTGAATCTGTAGATTGCTTTGGGTAGTACAGTCATTTTCACAATATTGATTCCTCCAATCCAAGAACATGGTATATCTCTCCATCTGTTGGTATCATCTTTAATTTCTTTCATCAGTGTCTTATAGTTTTCTGCATACCGGTCTTTTCTCTCCCTTGGTAGGTTTATTCCTAGGTATATTATTCTTTCTGTTGCAATGGTAAATGGAGTGTTTCCTAAATTTCTCTTTCAGATTTTTCATCATTAGTGTATAGGAATGCAAGAGGTTTCTGTGCATTAATTGTGTATCCTGCAACTTTACCAAATTCATTGATTTGCTCTAGTAGTTTTCTGGTGGCAACTTTAGGATTTGCTATGTAGAGCATCATGTCATCTGCAAACAGTGACAGTTTTACTTCTTCTTTTTCTATTCGGATTCCTTTTATTTCTTTTTCTTCTCTGATTGCCATGACCAGGACTTCCAAAACTATGTTGAATAACAGTGGTGAGAGTGGACATCCTTGTCTTGCTCCTGATCTTAGAGGAAATGCTTTCAGTTTTTCACCACTAAGAATGTTTGCTGTGGGTGTGTCATATATCACATTATGTTGAGGTAGGTTCCCTCTATGCCCATTTTCTGGAGAGCTTTTATCCTAAATGGGTGTTGAATTTTTCAAAAGCTTTTTCTGTATCTATTGAGATGATCATATGGTTTCTATTCTTCAGTATGGTGTATCACAATGATTGATTTGCATATACTGAAAAATCCTTGCATCCCTGGGATAAATCCCACTTGATCATGGTGCATGATCCTTTTAATGTGTTGTTGGATTCTGCTTGCTAGTATTTTGTTGAGGAGTTTTTGCATCTATATTCATCAGTGATTTTGGTCTGTAATTTTCTTTTTTGTAGTACCTTTGTCTGGTTTTGGTATCAGGGTGATGGCGGCCTCATAGAATGAGTTTGGGAGTGTTCCTTCCTCTGTGATTTTTTGGAAGAGTTTGATAAGGACGGGTGTTAGCTCTTCTCTAAATGTTTGACAGAATTCACCTGTGAAGCCATCTGGTCCTGGACTTTTGTTTGTTGGAAGATTTTTAATCACAGTTTCAATTTCATTACTTGTGATTGGTCTTTTCATATTTTCTATCTCTTCCTGGTTCAGACTTGGAGGGACAAATTCTTTCTAAGAATTTGTCCATTTCTTCCAGGTTGTCCATTTTTTGGCATAGAGTTGCTTGTAGTAGTCTCTTAGGATGCTTTGTATTTCTGCAACGTCTGTTGTAACTTCTCCTTTTTCATTTCTAATTTTATTGATTTGAGTCCTGTCCCTCTTCTTCTTGATGAGTCTAGCTAATGGTTTATCAATTTTGTTTATCTTCTCAAAGAACCAGCTTTTAGTTTTATTGATCTTTGCTATTGTTTTCTTTGTTTCTATTTCATTTATTTCTGCTCTGATCTTTATGATTTATTTCCTTCTACTAACTTTGGGTTTTGTTTGTTCTTCTTTCTCTAGTTCCTTTAGGTGTAAGATTAGATTGTTTATTTGAGATTTTTCATGTTTCTTGAGGTAGGCTTGTATAGCTATAAACTTCCCTCTTAGGACTGTTTTTGCTGCATCCCACAGGTTTTGGGTCATTGTGTTTTTGTTGTAATTTGTCTCTAGGTATTTTTTGATTTCCTCTTTGATTTCTTCAGTGATCTCTTGGTTATTTAGTAACGTATTATTTAGCCTCCATGTGTTTCTGTTTTTTGTTTTTTTTCCTGCAATTGATTTCTAATCTCATGGCGTTGTGGTCAGAAAAGATGCTTGATATGATTTCAATTTCCTTAAATTTACCGAGGCTTGATTTGTTACCCAAGATGTGATCTATCCTGGAGAATGTTCCGTGTGCACTTGAGAAGAAAGTGTAATCTGCTGTTTTCGGATGGAATGTCCTGTAAATATCGATTAAATCTATCTGTTCTATTGTGTCATTTAAAGCTTGTGTTTCCTTATTAATTTTCTGTTTGGATGATCTGTCCATTGGTGTAAGTGAGGTGTTAAAGTCCCCCATTATTTTTGTGTTACTGTCGATTTCCTCTTTTATAGCTGTTAGCATTTGCCTTATGTATTGAGGTGCTCCTATGTTGGGTGCATGTATATTTATAATTGTTATATCTTCTTCTTGGATTGATCCCTTGATCATTATGTAGTGTCCTTCCTTGTCTCCTGTAACCTTCTTTATTTTAAAGTCTATTTTATCTGATTTGAGTATAGCTATTCCAGCTTTCTTTTGATTTCCATTTGCATGGAATATCTTTTTCCAACCCCTCACTTTCCGTCTGTATGTGTCCCTAGGTCTGAAGTGGGTCTCTTGTAGACAGCATATATATGGGTCTTGTTTTTGTATCCATTCAGCGAGCCTGTGTCTTTTGGTTGGAGCATTTAATCCATTCACGTTTAAGGTAAATATCGATATATATGTTCCTGTTACCATTTTCTTCATTGTTACGGGTTTGTTTTTGTAGGTCCTTTTCTTCTCTTGTGTTTCCCACTTAGAAGAAGTTCCTTTAGCATTTGTTGTAGAGCTGGTTTGGTTGTGCTGAATTGTCTTACCTTTTGCTTGTCTGTAAAGCTTTTGATTTCTCCGTCGAATCTGAATGACATTCTTGCTGCATAGAGTAATCTTCGTTGCAGGTGCTTCTCTTTCATCACTTTAAATATATCGTGCCACTCCCTTCTGGTTTGTAGAGTTTCTGCTGAGAAATCAGCTGTTAACCTTATGGGAGTTCCCTTGTATGTTATTTGTCGTTTTTCCCTTGCTGCTTTCAATAATTTTTCTTTGTCTTTAATTTTTGTCAATTTGATTACTATGTGTCTTGGCATGTTTCTCCTTGGGTTTATCCTGTATGGGACTCTCTGCACTTCCTGGACTTGGGTGGCTATTTTCTTTCCCATGTTAGGGAAGTGCTCGACTATAATCTCTTCAAATATTTTCTCGGGTCCTTTCTCTCTCTCTTCTCCTTCTGGGACACCTATAAAGCGAATGTTGTTGCAGTTAATGTTGTCCCAGAGGTCTCTTAGGCTGTCTTCATTTCTTTCCATTCTTTTTTCTTTACTCTGTTCCGCAGCAGTGAATTCCACCATTCTGTCTCCCAAGTCACTTATCCGTTCTTCTGCTTCAATTATTCTGCTATCGATTCCTTCTGGCATATTTTTCATTACAGTTATTGTGGTTTTCATCTCTGTTTGTTTGTTCTTTAATTCTTCTAGGTGTTTGTTCTTTAATTATTTTATGTGTTAAACATTTCTTGTATCTTTTCGATCTTTGCATCCATTCTTTTCCTAAGTCCTGGATCATCTTCACTATCATTATTCTGAATTCTTTTTCTGGAAGGTTTCCTATCTCTACTTCATTTAGTTGTTTTTCTGGGGTTTTATCTTGTTCCTTCATCTGGTACATAGCTCTCTGTCTTTTCATCTTGTCTATCTTTTTACGAACATGGTTTTTGTTTCACCTGCTGCAGGACTGTAGTTATTCTTGCTTCTGCTGTCTGCCCTCTGGTGGCTGGAGGCTTGTGCAAGTTTCTGATAGGAGGGACTGTTGGTGGGTAGAGCTGGCTGTTGCTCTGGTGGGTAGAGCTCAGTAAAATTTTAATCCACTTGTCTGCTGATGTGTGGAGATGGGTTCCCTCCTTGTTGGTTGTTTGGCCTGAGGTGACCCAACAATGGAGACTACCCAGCTCTTTGGTGGGGCTAATGGAAGACTCTGGGAGGGCTCACACCAAGGAGTATTTCCCAGAACTTCTGCTGCCAGTGTCCTTGTCCTCACAGTGAGCCACAGCCACCCCCCTCCTCTGCAGGAGACCGTCCAACACTAGCAGGTAGGTCTGGTTCAGTCTCCTATGGGAACTGCTCCTTCCCTTGGGCCCCGATGTGCACACTACTTTGTGTGTGCCTTCTAAGAGTGGAGTCTGTTTCCCCCGGTCCTGTCGAAGTCCTGCAATCAAATCCCGCTAACCTTCAAAGTCTGATTCTCTAGGAATTCCTCCTCCTTTTGTCGGACCCCCAGGTTGGGAAGCCTGATTGGGGGCTCAGAACCTTCACTCCAGTGGGTGGACTTCTGTGGTATAAGTGTTCTCCAGTTTGTGAGTCACCCACCAGCAGTTATGGGATTTGATTTTATTGTTATTGTGCCCCTCCTACCATCTCATTGTGGATTCTCCTTTGTCTTTCGATGTGGGGTGTCTATTTTGGTAAGTTCCAGTGTCTTTCTGTCGATGACTGTTAAGCAGTTAGTTGTGATTCCGGTGCTCTTGCAAGAAGGAGTCTATGCACTTTTATGTAAGTTTTACTTCAATTTATTTTTAAAAAAATTTAATTTAATTAATTAACTTGTTTATTTATTTTTGGCTGCGTTGTGACTTCGTTGCTATGAGTGGTATTTCTCTGGTTGCAGCGAGCGGGGGCTACGCTTCATTGTGGTGTGCAGGCTTCTCACTGCAGTGGCTTCTCTTGTTGCAGAGCACGGGCTCTAGGTGCATGGGCTTTAGGAGTTGCGGTGCATGGGCTCAGTAATTGTGATGTGCAGGCTCTAGGGTGCATGGGTTTCAGTAGTTGTGGTGTGTGGGCTCAGTATTTGTGGTGCATGGGCTTAGCTGCTCCGCTGCATGTGGGATCTTCCCAGACCAGGGATCAAACCCATGTCCCCTGCATTGGCAGGTGGATTCTTTTTTTTTTTTTTTTAATTAAAAAAAAGGATTTTATTTATTTTATTTTTGGCTCTGTTGGGTCTTTGTTGCTGCACGTAGGCTTTTCTCTAGTTGCAGCAAGCAGGGGCTACTCTTCGTTGCAGTGCACGGGCTTCTTATTGCGGTGGCTTCTCCTGTTCTGGAGCACAGGCTCTAGGCATGCAGGCTTCAGTACTTGTGGCACGTGGGCTCAGTAGTTGTGGTGCACGGGCTTAGTTGCTACGCGGCATGTGCGATCTTCCTGGACCAGGGCTGAAACCTGTACCCCTGCATTGGCAGGTGGTGCGGGCGGATTCTTAACCACTGCGCCACCAGGGAAGTCCCAGGGGGCAGATAATAAGCGATTCTTCATCCTGGTCCTACATGAAGTGTTTACTTTGTGAAAATTCTTTGCACTGTGCACTTTTATGTACGTTTTAGTTCAATTTTAAAAAAAATCCAGACTCAATCACACCCTTACCACCTCTGGCTCCTACCTTTGTCTAAGTCATTGGTTCTCACCCGGATGAATCCGAAAGTGCTCCTGCTCCCAATCTTGCCCAAGGAGAGTCTATTCTTTTTTTTTTTTTTTTTTGCGGTATGTGGGCCTCTCACTGTTGTGGCCTCCCCTGTTGCGAAGCACAGGCTCCGGACGCGCAGGCTCAGCGGCCATGGCTCACAGGCCCAGCCACTCCGCGGAATGTGGGATCTTCCTGGACCAGGGCATGAACCCGTGTCCCCTGCATCGGCAGGCGGACTCTCAACCACTGTGCCACCAGGGAAGCCCAGTCTATTCTTAATATACCCACAGACTGGTCCTTTTAAATGTCATCAGATTTTATCATTCCAAGGCTCACAACCACAATGTTTCTTTCAGAGTAAAGCCTTGAATCTCTCCAGCAGTCCCCCAGGCCAGCATGATCCTGCCCTGCTGCTCTTGCTGACATGATTCAGGCATGTAGCTCCTCGCTGCCTTTCAACACGCCAGGGCCGCTCCCACCCAAGGCCTTTCCCCTGGTGTTCCCTCGGTTTGGGGTGCTCATCCCCCAGGGCTGACCCCTCACAGCCTTGGCTCAGTGTCTCCTCAGTGAGGCCTACTCTGACCCGCCCACTGATCTTGCATCCAGCATCCCTCTGGCACTCTCTGTTTTTTTTGGCTGCACCACGTGGCATGCAGGATCTCAGCTTCCCGACCAGGGTTCGAACCCATGCCCCCTGCAGTGGAAGCACAGATTCTTAACCACTGGACCACCTGGAAAGTTCCCCTCCGACACTCTTAATCCTCCTAATTCTACTCCGTTATTATTACGTTACCACAGCGCATTCTTCTTCTAACATACTGCCAAAACTCATCAAACTGTACCTTAAAATAGGTGTGTGTTATTGTAAACTTTATCTCAAAAAGGTGGTTAAAAATAAGGTGGTTTATTTGTTTAGAATAATGTAATAATTATCTAAGGGAAATACCCACCGTGGACCCTGGAGCAGGTCTAAAGATGTTACATTAGAGTCCAAAAACATGTGGCAAGAATGCATAGTGGTAGGAATGTAAATTGGCACAGCCACTGTGGAAAACAGTATAGAGGTTCCTCAAAAAGCTACAAGTAGGGACTTCCCTGCTGCCGCAGTGGTTGAGGATCCACATGTAGGTGACACGGGTTTGATCCCTGGTCCGGGGAGAGCCCACATGCCACGGAGCAACTAAGCCCGTGTGCCAGAACTACTGACCCTGTGCTGTAGAGCTTGCGAGCCACAACTACTGAAGCCCACACGCCTAGAGCGTGTGCTCTGCAACAAGAGAAGCCATTGCAATGAGAAGCCTGCGCACCGCAACAAAGAGCAGCCCCTGCTTGCTGCAACTAGAGAAAGCCCGCGTGCAGCAACGAAGACCCAAAGCAGCCAAAAAATAAATAAAATTAAATAAATAAATAAAAAATAAATAAAAATCTTAAAAAAAAAAACCCACAAAAGCTAAACATAGAACTACCATATGGTCCAGTAATTCCACTCCTGGGTATATATCTGGAAAAAACGAAACACTAATTCAAAAAGATACGTACAGCCCAATGTTCACAGCAGCACTATTTACAATAGCTAAGACACGGAAGCAACCCAAGTTCCCATCACAGATGAATGGAGGAAACCATAAACAAAAAGAAAAGACAACCCATAGAATGGGAGAAAATATCTGCTAACGATGTGACTGACAAGGAATTAATCTCCAAAATTTACAAACAGCTCATGTGGCTCAATATTAAAAAAACAAACAACCCAATCAAAAAATGGGCAGAAGACCTAAATAGACATTTCTCCAAAGAAGACATACAGATGGCCAAGAGGCACGTGAAAAGATGCTCGACATCACTAATTATTAGAGAAATGCAAATCAAAACTGCAATGAGATATTACCTCATACCAGTCAGAATGGCCATCAACAAAAAGTGTACAAACAGTAAATGCTGGAGAGGGTATGGAGAAAAGGGAACCCTCCTACACTGTTGATGGGAATGTAAACTGGTACAGCCACTATGGAGAACAGTATGGAGGTTCCTTAAAAAAACTAAAAAAACCTAAAAAGTTACCATATGATCTGGCAATCCCACTCCTGGGGATATATCCAGAGAAAACCATGGTTCGAAAGGATACATGCACCCCAATGTTCATTGCAGCACTGTTTACAATAGCCAAGACATGGAAGCAACCTAAATGTACATCGACAGATGAATGGATAAAGAAGATGTGGTACATATATACAATGGAATACTACTCAGGCATAAAAAAAGAATGAAATAATGCCATTTGCAGCAACATGGATGGACCTGGAGATTATCATACTAAGTGAAGTAAGTCAGATAGAGAAAGACAAGTATCATATGATACCACTTATATGCAGAATCTAAAAGAAATGATACAAATGACTTATTTATAATACAGAAACAGACTCACAGACAGAGAACGAACTTATGGTTACCAAGGTGGGGGAAGGATGGGGGGGTGGGTAGATTGGGAGGTTGGGATTGACGTATACACACTGCTATATTTAAAATAGATAACCAGGGACTTCCCTGGTGGTCCAGTGGGTAAGACTCCACGCTCCCAATGCAGGGCCTGGGTTTGATTCGTGGTCGTGGAACTAGATCCCTCATGCATGCCACAACTAAGAGTTCACATGCCGCAACTAAGAGTCCACATGCTGCAACTAAGTCCGCATGCCACAACTAAGAAGTCCGCATGCTGCAACTAAAGATCTTGTGTGCTGCAACGAAGACCCGGCACAGCCAAAATAAACAAATATTAAAAAAAAATAGATAACCAACAAGGACCTACTGTATAGCACAGGGAACTCTGCTCAATATTCTATAATAACCTAAATGGGAAAAGGATTTGAAAAAGAAGAGATACATGCATATATATAACTGAATCACTTTGCTGTACACCTGAAACTAACACAACATTGTTAATCAACTATACTCCAGTATTTAATAAAAATTAAAGAAAACCAGACAAATGGATAAAGAAGATGCGGTGTGTATATGTGTGTGTGTGTGTATATATATATATATATACACACACACACAATGAAATATTAGCCATAAAAAAGAATGAAATCCTGCCATTTGCAGCAACATGGATGGACCTAGAGAATATTATGTTTACTAAAATAAGACAGAGAAAGACAAATACTGTATGATATCACTTATATGTGGAATCTAAAAAATAATACAAATGAATGTGTACTCAAAACAGTAACAGACTCACAGATAAAGAAAACAAATTTGTGGTTTCCAAAGGGAAGAGGAAAGGGGGAGGAACAAATTAGGGGTATGGGGTTAACAAACTACTATGTATAAAATAGATAAGCAACAAGGATATATGGTATAGCACAGGGAATTATAGCCATTATCTTGTAATAACTTATAACTGAGTATAATCTGCAAAAATACTGAATCACTATGCTGTATACCTGAAACCAACATAATATTGTAAATCGACTATACTTCGACTAAAAAAAAAGAATTAAAGTAGAAGGAAGCAGAAAATATAAAATTAAAGTGACAGAAGGCAGGTGGTTCCAACTACTGGGAGCCTGACCAAGGAGGCACTTGCAGAACGGCACTGTTAACAGAATCCACGTTTGGGCCACACAGCAAGTTCCTCACCTTCTGCGTGAAGCCCTGGGACACAGATCGGCGGCCTTAGTAATTTAAGAAGACCTTTCACGGTTAACAGGGCAGCTGTCCTGGGGGTAAAGGTCGTTGTTCATTACCCACCCCCTGCCATCTAACTCACTCATGTTCCTCGCTATATGTCTGCTCTTTGTTTTAAGATGGGCTTGTTTCTGATGATAGATAATTGACTCTACATACAAAGTGGAGTAAACACTGGTTAAAGTATTCAAAGGTTTAGTTGAATATTAATCAGCTATTGATTCAGGAAGACTATTGGTGGCTTTCAAGTAACAGCTGCTTTACAAGGAAGGAAAATTCCAGACCGATCTCTAAAATAAATATTGACGCAAAAACCCTAAATAATATATCAACTAATAGGGATCAGCAAGGTGTAAAAGGACAGTACAACATGACCATTGCAGGTCAGGTCCCTTGGGAAGCAGACTCTGAGGCGTGCTGGTGAGTTGGACATCTATTAGGGAGTGCCCTTGGGAAGGGAAGGAAGCAGGACTGGCAGGCCCAGTGGAAAGGCTCTCGATCCTGAGGGGTGTTCTGAGGATGAGGCACACTTCAGCACAGTCCCATGCTGGGGATTTATACTTCTCCATAAACAGTTGGATGCAGTCACCCTGAAGGGGAGTGTAAACCTGGGCGAAGTAGTTCTCTTTAGCTGGGCAATCCACAAAGGGCTGACTGCCTTGGACGTTTCCAGTAGCTGGGGCCATAGTCCTTTGTTCCAAACACGCAGCAGCAGCCAAGGTGAGGCGGTGGCTGGACTGAGTCACATGGTAGAGATACAATAAGCCACTTTTACATTCAGGCGGTTTATTACTTACTTAGACAATGGAAGAGAGGAAGGCAAAATGGGTGAGCTCTCCGGGGCCCTTCATGCACATACCAGAAAGGACAGCACCAAAACAAAAACAGCAGGGTAGCTACAACAGAAGCTGTGGGATGCCACGTTGCTGAGGAGCCAAGTGTAGACTGCAGCTAAGCAAGTCTACCCCGAGTTTATGAGAGCTTCATCAGAGTCCTCCTCCCAGGGTATTTAGGTGGGGAAAGGGGAGATGGCCTTGGAGCAGCTCCTCACCAACCTCCCACCCTTGTGCTACTGGGAAAATCACAAGGTGTTCTGCCAAGACTCAAATTAGCTGCAGTTCAACCCTTGCCCGCAGCACCCACCATGATGACCAAGTGGAGTACGCTTCAGGAATCTAAGATTAGTTAACATTAGAAAATTAAGTGCTGTAATTCATGACATTAACAGGAAAAAAAAGAGAAGAATTAAATCATCCCAACAAAAGCAGTAAAGGCACTTGGCAAAATTCAACACCCATTTATAATTCTTATGAAAGCTCTTATCAAACTAGGAATAGAAAAGAGCATCCTTATTCTACTACAGAATATTATGAATATTATCCTTATTGGTAAAATACTTTAAGTTTCCCCCAGAAATTGGCAACAAGGCAAGGATACTCCCTATTACCACTTCTATTCAACATCATACTAGAGGTCCTAGCCAGTGCAATAAAGTAAGAGAAATAAATAAAAGGCATACTATCTCACTTATCCAGAATTCATTACATGGAAACATCTATTTGAAACAAAGCTGATGACCTGGAAGGTTAACTTTCCCCTATAAAGCAACCTAAAAAGGTCTTGGAGCAGCCAAGATGTCACAAAGTCTATGCACTTCACTCACAGGGGAGTCCCTTAAGCCCTCACTCTGAGGATATGTAACTCTAATTAGCTTCTCTATTTATTTTCCAAACCCATACCACATTAGAAATGGCAACAGAGAAGCAAGAAGAACTACAATCTTGCAGCCTGTGCAACGAAAACCACATTCACAGAAAGATAGACAAAATGAAAAGGCAGAAGACTATTTACCAGATGAAGGGACAAGATAAAACCCCAGGAAAACAAATAAATGAAGTGGAGATAGGGAACCTTCCAGAAAAAGAATTCAGAATAATGATAGTGAAGATGATGCAGGACCTCAGAAAAAGAATGGACACAAAGATCGAGAAGATGCAAGAAATGTTTAACAAAGACCTGGAAGAATTAAAGAACAAACACCTAGAAGAATTAAAGAACAAACAGAGATGAAAACCACAATAACTGTAATGAAAAATACGCCAGAAGGAATCGATAGCAGAATAATTGAGGCAGAAGAACGGATAAGTGACCTGGAGGACAGAATGCTAGAATCCACTGCCATGGAACAGAATAAAGAAAAAAGAATGAAAAGAAATGAAGACAGCCTAAGAGACCTCTGGGACAACATTAAATGCAATAACACTTGCAATATAGGGGTGCCAGAAGGAGAAGAGAGAGAGAAAGGACCCGAGAAAATATTTGAAGAGATTATAGTTGAAAACTTCCGTAACATGGGAAAGGAAATAGCCACCCAAGTCCAGGAAGCACAGAAAACCCAAGGAGAAACATGCCAAGACACATAGTAATCTAACTGACAAAAATTAAAGAAAAGGAAAAATTATTAAAAGCAGCAAGGGAAAAATGACAAATAACATACAAGGGAACTCCCATAAGGTTAACAGCTGATTTCTCAGCAGAAACTCTACAAGCCAGAAGGGAGTGGCATGATATATTTAAAGTGATGAAAGAGAAGCACCTACAATGAAGGTTACTCTATGCGGCAAGACTCTCATTCAGATTCGATGGAGAAATCAAAAGCTTTACAGACAAGCAAAAGGTAAGAGAATTCAGCACCATCAAACCAGCTCTACAACAAATGCTAAAAGAAATTCTTCTAAGTGGGAAACACAAGAGAAGAAAAGGACCTACAAAAACAAACCCGTAACAATGAAGAAAATGGTAATAGGAAATTACATACTGATAATTACCTTAAATGTGAATGGATTAAATGCTCCAACCAAGAGAAACAGGCTCGCTGAATGGATACAAAAACAAGACCCATATATATGCTGTCTACAAGAGACCCACTTCAGACCTAGGGACACATACAGACGGAAAGTGAGGGGTTGGAAAAAGATATTCCATGCAAATGGAAATCAAAAGAAAGCTGGAATAGCTATATACTCAGATCAGATAAAATAGACTTTCAAATAAAGAATGTTACAAGAGACAAGGAAGGACACTACATAATGATCAAGGGATCAATCCAAGAAGAAGATATAACAATTATAAATATATATGCACCCAACATAGGAGCACCTCAATACATAGGCAAATGCTAACAGCTATAAAAGAGGAAATCAACAGTAACACAATAATAATAGGGGACTTTAACACCTCACGTACACCAATGGACAGATCATCCAGACAGAAAATTAATAAGGAAACACATGCTTTAAATGACATAATAGACCACATGGATTTAATTGATATTTATAGGACATTCCACCCGAAAACAGCAGATTACACTTTCTTCTCAAGTGCACTTGGAACATTTTCCAGGATAGATCACATCTTGGGTAACAAATCAAGCCTCGGTAAATTTAAGAAAATTGAAATCGTATCAAGCATCTTTCCATACCACAATGCTATGAGATGAGAAATAAATTACAAGGAAAAAAAATGTAAAAATCACAACCACATGGAGGCTAAACAATATGTTACTAAATAAACAAGAGATCACTGAAGAAATCAAAAAATACCTAGGGCAAATTACAATGAAAACAAAATGATCCAAAACCTGTGGGATGCAGCAAAAGCAGTCCTAAGAGGGAAGTTTTTAGCAATACAAGCCTACCTCAAGAAACAAGAAAAATCTCAAATAAACAATCTACCCTTACACCTAAAGGAACTAGAGAAAGAAGAACAAACAAAACCCAAAGTTAGTAGAAGGAAAGAAATCATAAAGATCAGAGCAGAAATATATGAAATAGAAACAAAGAAAATAGCGAAGATCAATAAAACTAAAAGCTGGTTCTTTGAGAAGATAAACAAAATTGATAAACCATTAGTCAGACTCACCAAGAAAAACAGGCGGAAGACTCAAATCAACAGAATTAGAAATGAAAAAGGAGAAGTAACAACTGACACTGCAGAAATACAAAGGATCATGAGAGATTACTACAAGCAACTATATGCCAATAAAATGGACAAATTGGAAGAAATGGACAAATTCTTAGAGGGGCAGAACCTTCCGAGACAGAACCAGGAAGAAATAGAAAATATAAACAGACCAATCACAAGAACTGAAATTGAAACTGTGATTAAAATTTTTCTAACAAACAAAAGCCCAGGACCAGTGGCTTCACACATGAATTCTATCAAACATTTAGAGAAGAGCTAACATCTATCCTTCTCACACTCTTCCAAAATATAGCAGCGGGAGGAACACTCCCAAACTCATTCTATGAGGCCACCATCACCCTGATACCAAAACCAGACAAAGATGTCAAAAAAAAAAAAAAAGAAAACTACAGGCCAATATCTCTGATGAACATAGATGCAAAAATCCTGAACAAAATACCAGCAAACAGAATCCCACAGCACATTAAAAGGATCATATACCATGATCAAGTTGGGTTTATCCCAGGAATGCAAGGATTCTTCAACATACGCAAATCAATGTGTTACACCATATTAACAAATTGAAGGATAAAAACCATATGATAGGGCTTCCATGGTGGCACAGTGGTTGGGAGTCCGCCTGCTGGTGCGGGAGGCGCGGGTTCGTGCCCCAGTCCAGGAGGATCCCACATGCTGTGGAGCGGCTGGGCCCGTGAGCCATGTCCGCTGAGCCTGCGTTTGCAGAGTCTGTGCTCCGTGGTCGGGGAGGCCACAGCGGTGGGAGGCCCGCGTATCACAAAAACAAAAACAAAACCAAATCCATATGATAATCCCAATAGATGCAGAAAAAGCTTTTGACAAAATTCAACACCCATATATGATAAAAACTCTCCAGAAAGTAAGCATAGAGGGAACCTACCTCAACATAATAAAGGCCATATATGACAAACCCACAGCCAACATCATTCTCAATGGTGAAAAACTGAAACCATTTCCTCTAAGATCAGGAACAAGACAAGGTTGCCCACTCTCACCACTATTATTTAACACAGTTTTGGAAGTTTTAGCCACAGCAATCAGAGAAGAAAAAGAAATAAAAAGAATCCAAATTGGAAAAGAAGAAGTAAAACTGTCCCTGTTTGCAGATGACATGATACTATATATAAGAGAATCCTAAGAGTAGCTACCAGAAAACTACTAGAGCTAATCAGTAAATTTGGTAGAGTAGCAGGATACCAAATTAATGCACAGAAATCCCTTGCATTCCTATACACTAATGATGAAAAATCTGAAAGAGAAATTAAGGAAACACTCCCATTTACCACTGCAACAAAAAGAATAAAATACCTAGGAATAAACTTACCTAAGGAGACAAAAGACCTGTACGCAGAAAACTATAAGACACTGATGAAAGAAATTAAAGATGATACAAACGGAGAGAAATACTACGTACTTCGACTGGAAGAATCAACATTGTGAAAATGACTATTCTACCCAAAGCAATCTACAGATTCAATGCCATCCCTATCAAACTTCCAATGGCATTTTTTACAGAACTAGAACAAAAAATTGCACAATTTGTATGGAAACACAAAAGATCCTGAATAGCCAAAGCAATCTTGAGAAAGAAAAATGGAACTGGAGGAATCAGGCGTCCAGACTTCAGACTATACTACAAAGCTACAGTAATCAAGACAGTATGGTACTGGCACAAAAACAGAAATATAGATCAATGGAACAGGATAGAAAGCCCAGAGATAAACCCACGCACATACGGTCACCTTATCTTTGATAAAGGAGGCAAGAGTATACAATGAAGAAAAGACAGCCTCTTCAATAACTGGTGCTGGGAAAACTGGACAGCTACATGTAAAAGAATGAAATTAGAACACTCCCTAACACCATACACAAAAATAAACTCAAAATGGATTAAAGACCTAGATATAAGGCCAGACACTATAAAACCCTTAGAGGAAAACACAGGCAGAACACTCTATGACATAAATCACAGCAAGGTCCTTTTTGACCCACCACCTAGAGAAATGGAAATAAAAACAAAAATAAACAAATGGGACCTAATGAAACTTAAAATCTTTTGCACAGCAAAGGAAGCGATAAAAAAGACAAAAAGACAACCCTCAGAATGGGAGTAAATATTTGCAAATGAAGTAAGTGACAAAGGATTAATCTCCAAAATATACAAGCAGCTCAATATCAAAAAAACAAACAACCCAGTCCAAAAATGGGCAGAAGACCTAAATAGACATTTCTCTAGAGAATATATACAGATTGCCAACAAACACATGAAAAGATGCTCAACATCACTAATCATTAGAGAAATGCAAATCAAAACTACAATGAGGTATCACCTCACACTGGTCACAGCGGCCATTATCAAAAAATCTACAAACAATAAATTCTGTAGAGGGTGTGGAGAAAAGGGAACCCTCTTGCACTGTTGGTGGGAATGTAAATTGATACAACCACTATGGAGAACAGTATGGAGATTCCTTAAAAAATTAAAAATAGAACTACCATATGACCTAGCAATCCCACTGCTGGGCATATACCCTGAGAAAACCATAATTCAGGAAGACACATGCACCCCAATGTTCACTGCAGCACTATTTACAGTAGCCAGGTCATGGAAGCAACCTAATTGTCCATCGACAGACAAATGGATAAAGAAGATGTGGTACATATATACAATGGGATATTACTCAGCCATAAAAAGGAACGAAATTGGGTCATTTGTAGAGACGTGGATGGACCTAGAGACTGTCATACAGAGTAAGTCAGAAAGAGGAAAACAAATATCGTATAATAACGCATATATGTGGAATCTAGGAAAACGGTACAGATGAACCAGTTTGCAAGGCAGAAATAGAGACACAGATGTAGAGAACAAAGGTATGGACACCAAGGGGGGAAAGTGGTGGGGGAGGGGGGGTGTTGGGATGAATTGGGAGATTGGCATTGACATATATACACTAATGTATATAAAATAGATAACTAGGGCTTCCCTGGTGGCACAGTGGTTGAGAGTCTGCCTGCCGATGCAGGGGACACGGGTTCGTGCCCCGGTCCGGGAAGATCCCACATGCCGCGGAGCGGCTGGGCCCGTGACCCATGGCCGCTGAGCCGCAAAAAAAAAAAAAAGATAATAAGAAACTGCTGTGTAAAAAAAAACACAAAAATTCAAAAAAAAAGGACAATCATTGATACTTGCAATAGTGACTTTGAATCATCAGGAAAAGATAAGATTATGCTTATGACTCACTGCTTAAGAGGGCATAAAATTGTATTCTGCATTAAAGATGTTTCAAATGGCTGATTTTAAAGAAGTTTTGTTCATTTAAATGGAGAAATTTTAGTTATCAGAAAATTACAGACAATACAGCATACTTTTTTTGTTGTTGTTGGTTTTTGGTTTTTTTTTTTTTTGGTACACGAGCCTCTCACTGCTGTGGCCTCTCCCGCTGCAGAGCACAGGCCCTGGACGCGCAGGACCAGTGGCCATGGCTGACAGGCCCAGCCGCTCCGCAGCACGTGGGATCCTCCCGGACCGGGGCACGTACCCGTGTCCCCTGCATCGGCAGGCGGACTCTCAACCACTGCACCACCAGGGAAGCCCAATACAGCACACTTTTTGACAACCAACCCGAAGTTTTCCATGACTTAAGCAGTGCCTGTGCAGGAACCAGAAGTTCAGTTTCACAAACATTTGGATTGAGCTCCTATAATGGGCCCGATCCTTGAGTCACAAAGATGGGGTCTGGTTTGGGTACTCAGTCCAGGTACGTTCTTTTTTTCAGATCTGTTACTACTTTAAGGCAGCAATGGCCAGGCCATGTGAGCACACTGAGCTGAAAAGGCCAAGCACGTTTGTCATTTCCTCTAATTTGTGTTTATCATTTTTTTAAAACTTATTTCATTTAATTTATTTTTGGCTGCAGTGGGTCTTTGTTGCTGCATGTGGGCTTTTCTCTAGTTGTGGCGAGCGGGGGCTATTCTTTGTTGCGATGCGCAGGCTTCTCATTGCGGTGGCTTCTCTGGTTGTGGAGCATGGCTCTAGGTGCACGGGCTTCAGTAGTTGTGACACACAGGCTCAGTGGCTGTGGCTTGTGGGCTCTAGAGCACAGGCTCTGTAGTTGTGGTGCAGAGGCTTAGGTGCTCCGTGGCATGTGGGATCTTCCTGGACCAGGGATCGAATTCATGTCCCCTGCATTGGCAGGTGGATTCTTAACCACTGTACCACCAGGGAAGTCCCTTGAGTTTACCATTTGATGAGTGAGTACTGACAGCATGTATGGAATGTCCATTGCATTTTCTCTTCTGGTCATTGTGCGTCCACATGTCCACATGCTACTGATGCCCCACAAATATCCACTTATCCTAACCTGGACGTGGCCTGCAGAAGATTGTGTCTCTTCATCTGGGGGCCTTTCTTGGCTACTGGCACATGCAGAACCCAGGCACAAGAAGTGCTGAGGTTTATCATCCCAGGAGCTACCCTTGACCTGATAAATAAGGAGCTGGTGGGTCATGCCCTAGCCTCCTCACTCCAAGGTGGGACTGAGCGTGGTGGTCCACACTAGCTACCTGCTCATCAACATATATCCTCTATTGGCTTTCTTCCCTTTTCTGTGTCATGCCCCCAAGCCCTCACCATGCTTCCTGGGATCACCTCCCAAGTAAGCTCCTTAAAACAAAATCCTTGTCTCAAGGTCTTATCTTAGGGGAGCCCAGCTAAAACAGAAGTGGCCCTAGAAAACAGTCCCTGGTTGGGATAGTGGACTTGGATGCCAGCCATTTGACAACAGGATCCCACTGCTGATGGTAAGTGTGGTGGTGATAATCTCTGGTGCTCTGCTGGGTCACAGTTACCAAAACTCCCACCTGGGATGGACTGGGATAAAGGAAGAGGATGACAGGCCATGATTAGCCAAGTGTCACCTCAGGAAATGCAGTGACAACTAGAATGCCCCATGGCAGCATTTAAAGAGACCCATCCATGTCTCCTACATGCAGCAGAGAGAAGGTGCTGAGAATCAGGCCCAAGATTGCATTATAAGAGTGGTGCATCCCCAATGTTCATTGCAGCACTATTTACAATAACCAAGACATGCAAGAAGCCTAAATGTCCATCAAGAGATGAATGGATAAAGATGTGGTACATACATACAATGGAATATTATTCAGCCATAAAAAAGAACAAAATAATGCTACTTGCAGCAACATGGAGGGACCTAGAGATAAGCATATGATGTAAGTCAGACAGAGAAAGACAAATATCATATGATATCATTCATATGTGGATTCTAATTTTAAAAAATGATACAAATGGGGCTTCCCTGGTGGCACAGTGGTTGAGAGTCTGCCTGCCAATGCGGGGGACATGGGTTCGTGCCCCGGTCCGGGAGGATCCCAGATGCCGCGGAGCGGCTGAGCCTGTGAACCATGGCCGCTGAGCCTGCGCGTCCGGAGCCTGTGCTCCGCAACGGGAGAGGCCACAACAGTGAGAGGTCCGCGTACCGCAAAAAAAAAAAAAGATACAAATGAAACTTATTTACAAAACAAAAACAGCCTTACACAGATATCGAAAACAAGCTTATGGTTAGCAAATGGGAAACGTTGGGGGGAGGGATAAATCAGGACCTTGGGATTAAAATACACACACTACTATATATAAGAAAGGACCTATTGTATAGCACAGGGAACTCTACTCAATATTCTGTGATAACCTATATGAGAAAAGAATCTGAAAAAGAAAGAATATATGTATAACTGAACCACTTTGCTGTACACCTGAAACTAACACAACATTGTAAATCAACTATAATCCAATAAAATTTTTTAAAAAATACGAATTAAAAAAAAAAGTGGTGCAGTTACAAAGGGAACCAAATTCTCATGCTTGGAAAGACTCTTGCTCAGGTCAGAGCTCTGACTGGGAAGGAATGGGTCTCTGAGACATGAGTTGGGCCCATTTGGGTAGATGCCCTCAAGAACCTGGACACTCCAGACCCCCCTGAACCCTTGGGTGGGTCTAGCAAGTGGCTCACTCCTCCTTGCTAGAGGAGAACATTCTCTCCTTACCTGGAAATCATTCTTCAGAAAGAAGACTGGCAAGATAACCTTTGTCCTCCCCAAGATCTGCCCCCACTTACTCCTAAACCAATAAATAGGGGTGAGAATCAGTATGGTCTGTGTACAGAAATATTGTCCTGCTTGGAGAGGGAACAAATTATTGCCCAAAAGAGCTGAAGAACCTGGCTAATATGGACCGGCAGGAACTGGAAGAGCATGTATGGGCATGGATCTTGAGGATGATGGAGTGGGAGGTAGAACAGAAGCTGGATAAGGAAGAGTTTATTGATAAGGGGGCCCATTTCTGTGACTTAGGATTTGGCACCTTGGCAAGGACACTTGAAGCCACTCCTAATACATTGCTGCAACGGCTCCTTGGAGCTCAAAGATGATGGCGTACCAAAATGAGTTGGAGATTCCATAACTTCACTGGCAGAGTACTGAGGAGGGATCAGAAGGCTCAGAGGGACAGCATGCTAGAATGGATATAGGACACGAAAGCCCACCCACAGGCAGAGGGTAATTCCCTTCATCGAAACAGTAAAGAATGCAACATTAGCACTGTTGAGAACTTAGTGGCTGCTGTCCTATTGGCCGAAGTTGAGAGTAGGAGATGCTGGTACATAACTGGGCTCCCTAGGGTCAACGGATAGGATTCCACAATAAGAGTCTAATGGCAGCACTTAGCCATTTGAGAGAAAAATGAATGCAGTAGCCTAATGGGCTGCAAGGCCAGAATAGCAACCAGGGGGCTGAGGATCAGTAGCTAATAGATTATGATGTTCCTAGAGATGAGATGAATGGGCAGTCAATGAAGTTATTTTTTGCATTATAAAGCCAAACAAACAGCTGGTGAGTAAAAAATTGATGTCAGTCACCATGATGGAAAAATCATGATCTCTCCTACAGTTCCCATACCTGAGTCAGTTCTCAGTTCCAGAGCTCATCAATTGGAGGTGAGATGGGTCCTCTGAGGAGGAACCCTACAGTGCTATGGCAATCATATTTAAGAAATATGCCCTCCAATCTTTCCCAAAGAGCCCTGTGGCTATTTATCAGAGTAACTAACCACTGGGAAAGTGGAATATACACATCTTTTGAGCGCAGCTGAACATAGGGCCTGAGCTGACATACTTAGGGGATCCAAAACACCATGACAGCCCCTGTTAGAATGGGGCTATACAGGAGCCAGACAAAAACAAAGTTCTAGCTCAAGTCCATCTCAAAGTGGATCCAATGAGTCTGTGGATCCATCCTGTGGTTACTTCCCTGGTTCCTGAGTAGATAAGTGGGTTGAGCGTACTTAACTGATAGACCCTCACATTTGTTTCCTGACCTGAGGAGTAGAACCATAAGAGTAGAAAAGGCTTATTTTATGCTCAAAATGCCCCTCCTACCCTATCACCCCTCCTGGCCAAAATGAGAGGCAACACAATGTCCCAAGTGTAACGACAGTGATCCCCATGATATCCCGCTGAATAGTTCCTGCAAACAACAACAAACCCCCAAACAAAACCCACCAAGATAAAATGAAACACAAATGGATAATGGAAGATGACAGAGGACTAATGCAAAGCAAAAAGTAGCTTCAAAGAGCAGCTGCCGTGCTGGAAGTGGTACCTCTACTAGAACAAATCAGCACATGGGAATATAGCTCTGACCATTTTTTGGGTCATTCAGAAGGCTTCCAGTTTTCAGTACACAGAGTCAGAGAGGGCTCTGTAGCCCTCTGTGCTTCAGACTACAGCACAGAATGTGCCCTTCCCTTTGGGCTACATGTCCTAAAAGTTCCACAGTGCAAGAGGCAGCTGAGGTGAAGGGACTGACAAGCCCCCAATATGACAGTTGTGGTGCAGAAACTTCTAGGTTTCTGGAGCAAGGCAGCAAAGAACTATTCACTTTGAAAAGCAGGTCCTGGCATGCTACTAGGCCTTTGTAGAGACTGAGTCATCCATCATGAGCTAAATCTTGTCAGAACCACTAAATCATATGGTCAAGCAGGTGCATCATCAATCCATAATATAATAAAAATGCTATGCTCAGGATTGGGCCAAGAAGGTCCAGAGGGCACACTCAAACTGCACAGATGGTCTAGACTCCCATGTCATTACACTAATACCTCTCCTTTAGCTCACACATATGGCGAGAGAAGAAAAAAAAAAAAGCCCAGGTTTGGTAAATGAATGGGTCAGCTCAATGGCTGGGGATAAGCCCCAAATGGCTTGCTACTGATGTATAATTCCACTCAGTGACTGAAAGACTGTTTGGGTGGAAATTCCCCCAGTGGGCAGAACTTCAAGCTGTACACTTAATCAACCTGGTATGGAGGGAGAAGAGGTCAGATGTAAGAATATGTATGGACTTTTTTTAAAAAATAAATTTATTTATTTTTGGCTGCATTGGGTCTTTGTTGCTGCGCACGGTCTTTCTCTAGTTGCAGCGAGTGGGGTTACTCTTCGTTGCGGTGTGCAGGCTTCTCATTGTGGTGGCTTCTCTTGTTGCGGAGCAGGGGCTCTAGGCGCATGGGCTTCAGAAGTTGTGGCATGCGGGCTCAGTAGTTGTGGCTCATAGGATCTAGAGCACAGGCTCAGTAGTTGTGGTGCACGGGCTTAGTTGCTCCACGGCATGTGGGATCTTCCCGGACCAGGGCTCGAATCCGTGTGCCCTGCATTAGCAGATGGATTCCTAACCACTGTGCCACCAGGGAAGCCCCTATATATGGACTTTTGAAAGTGGTGAATGGTTTGACTGGAGGCCAGGATCCCAGAAGGATCAAGTTTGGAAGACTGAAAATGAGGAGGTCTGGGAAAGAGGCATATGGATAGATTCACGGTAAAGAGCACAGAGAGTGTGGGGATGGATTTTTTTTTTTTAAGATTTAATTTTTTAGAACAGTTTTACGTTCATAGCAAAATTGAGTGGAAGGTACAGGTACCCATATACTCCCTGTCCCCACACATGAATAGCCTCCTTCACCAGATAATAACATCCCCTACCAGAGTTGAACATTTGTTACAACTGATGAACCTACATTGACACATCATCACCCAAGGTCCACAGTTTATCTTAGGGCTCACTCTTGGTGTTGTACATTTCATGGGTTTGAACCAATGTATAATGACATGTACCCATCATTATAGTATCATGCAGAGTACTTTCACCACCCCCCCGTCCTTTGTGTTCCACCTATTCATCCCTCCCTATACCCCCAACCCCTGGAAACCACTGATATTTTTACTGTCTCTATAGTTTTGTCTTTTCCAAAATGTCATTTAGGTGGAATCATATAGTATCTTTTCAGATTGGCTTCTTTCACTTAGAATGCATTTCATGGCTTAATAGCTCATTTTTTAACATTGTCTGGATGTACCATAGTTTATGCATTCACCTATTGAAGGACATGATGGTTGTTTCCAAATTTTGGCAAATGTGAACAAAGCTGCTATAAATATCCACATGTAGGCTTTTGTGTAGACATACGTTTTCAACTCCTTTGGGTAAATATCAAGGAGCACAATTACTGGATCACATGGCAAGTTTGTTTAGTTTTGTAAGGAACTGCTGCAATGTCTTCCAAAGTGGCTGTACCATTTTGCATTCCTACCAGCAGTGGATGAGAGTTCCTGTTGCTCCACATTTTTGCCAGCATTTGGTGTTGCCAGTGTTCTGAATTTTGGCCATTCTAATAGATGTGTAGTGGTTTCTCACTATTGTTTTACTTTTCACTTCCCTGATGACATATGATGTAGAGCATCTTTTCATCTGCTTGTCAGCTGTATATCTTTTTGGTGAGGTGTTTAAGATCTTTGGCCCATTTTTAAATCACGTTGTTTTCTTATTGGTGAGTTTTAAGTCTTCTTTGTACATTCTGGATAACAGTCCTTTATTAGATGTGTCTTCTAAAAATATTTTCTCCAGTTTGTGGCTTATCATCTCATTCTTTTGACATTGTCTTTTGCAGAGCAGAGGTTTTTAATTTTAATGAAGTCCAGATTCTCAATTCTTTCTTTCATGGATTGGTGTTGCATCTAAAAAGTCATCGCCATACCCAAGGCCATCTAGGTTTCCTCCTATGTTATCTTCTAGGAGTTTTATAGTTTTGCATTTTATATTAGGTCTGTGACCCATTTTGAATTAATTTCTGTAAAAGGTGTTAGGTCTGTGTCAAGATTCATTTTGTTGCATGTGGATGGCCAGTTGTTCTAGCATCCCTTGTTGCAAAAACTATCTTCACTCCATTGTACGATCTTTGCTCCTCTGTCAAAGACCAGTTAACGATATTCATGTGGGTCTATTTCTGGACTCTCTATTCTGTTCCATTGATCTATCTGTCTGTTCTTTCACCAATACCACACCATCTTGATTACTATAGCTTTATAGTAAGTTTTAATGTCAGTCCTCCAACTTTTTTGTTCTTCAATATTGTGTTGGCTATTCTGAGTCTTTTGCCTCTCCATATAAACTTTAGAATCATTTTTGTAGACAAAATGATCTACTAAATCATATCTACAAAATAACTTGCTAGGATTTTGACTGGGATTGCATTAAATCTATAGATCAAGTTGGGAGTAAATGGCATCTTGACAATACTGAGTCTTCCTATCCATGACTATGAAATATCACTCCATTTAATTTAGTTCTTCATTGATTTCTTTCATCAGAGTTTTGCAGTTTTCCTCATATAGATCTTTCACATCTTTTGTTAGATTTATACCTAAGTATTTCATTTTGGGGTAAAGTATATGGTATTGTGTTTTGAATTTCAAATTCTACTTGTTCATTATTGGTATACAGAGAATAAGATTGACTTTTGTATATTAACTGTGTATTTTGCAACCCTGTTATAATCATTTACTAGTTCCAGGAGGTTTTTGTTGTTGTTATTGATGATTCTTTCCATATTTTCTAGATAGTCATATCATCTGTGTACAAATACAGTTTTATTTCTTCCTTCCCAATCTGAATACCTTTTATTTCCTTTTGTCTTACTGCATTAGCTAGAATTTCCAATACAATATTGAAAAGGAACAGTGAGAGGAGACACCCTTTCCTTGTATCTGATCTTAGTAGGAAACCTTCAAGTTTCTCACTATTAAGTATGAGGGATGGATCTTTTTATCTCTTGTCAATACCCATCAGAGAACATCCATTGTAGAAGATGCTGAACTACTATGTGAACAGAATGACTTGTCCACAGATGTCAGCCAGCCTCTGTCCTCAGCTGCTTCAGTGTCTGGATAACGAACCCATAAATGAAGTAGTCATATTGGTAGGGTTGGAGGCTCTGTATGGGTCCCCTCTCTACAATGCTCATTTAGTTACTGCTACTGCTGAACGTCCAAACTATTCGCAGTAGAAATTTGTGCTGAATCCCTTATATAGTGTTATCACTCTAAGAGAACAATCAGCCAATTTGATACAAGTTGATTATGTTGGACCTCTTCCACTCTGGGACGGGCAGTGATTCATCTTTATTGGAACTTACACGTATTTCAAACATGGGTTTGCCTTACCTGTCAACCATGCCTCTGCCAATACCACTACTGAGGGCTCACAGGGGATCCTGCATAATGTTGTCTCAAACCAAGGACCCACAGAAAGGGACTAAAGTCAAAGAAGTATGACAATGGGCACAGGGACACAAGGTCTATTGGTCCTATCATATATTACATCGCTTGGAAATTGCCAGATTATTAAATGTTGGAATTACTTGATAGCAGATGATGCCCCAGGGGGCTGAGGTGTGGTCCTTCATGATATGGTATATATATTGAACCAACAACCAGATCACATAATTCTGGGAACCAAGAGATGCAAACACTGTGGGTCCTCTCACCACCATTTTGTTACTCACTTGGGGATTTTGTGCTTCATGATTCCACAGCTTTAGACACTGGGGATTAATGTTTCTAGACACAGTAAGGGTTCTACTTGACCCAAAGTTATGACTGCTGCCTGCTCATTTGGGGGCTCTTCAAGTCCATGGACTAGAAGGCAAAGAAAGGAGTTACCATACTGGCAAAGGATAACTGACCCTAATTATCATGAGGAGCTTGGGTTGTTGCTACACAATGAGGCAGGAGGAAGTTTCTCTGGACTCAGGATTCATAGGTGTGCTTCTTGGTGATACTTGGGGATAATAATAAATGGGAAATTTCACAAATAGCAGCACGACAAGAGCAAAATAATCATGGGCTCAGACCCCTAAAAGAGGAAGGTGTGGCTCACTAAGCAAGCAATTCTGACAAGAAATGTTGGCTGAGGGCGAGGGGGAATCTAGTACAGGTAGTGGAAGAATGTGGAGATGTTTGCCTGTGTCTCAGGGGGTCCCCAGCAGGACTGAGCCCCAGCTGTATTAGTGGTGACTCCTCAATTTGTCTCAAGTCTTCAGTCTCCCACAGGACTTCCTGGAATCACTTCCCAAATAAACTACCTACACCCAAATCCTTATCCCAAAGTCTGCATTTGGGAGAACCCCAGTAAGACCCTTTTCAACAGTATTATCATGAGGTCTTTGACAAACACCTTGCTGAAATCCTCATATACCACATCTCTCTCTCCTAAAAGACAAATGAGTTTAGTCTGCTATGATTTCTTGCTAGGGAAACCCATGCTGGCTCCTGGGGATTATAAGTTTCTTTTCTAAGTACTCATGAAAATCCATTTAATAAGTTATAATTTGATAGTAGGCATATTGCTACTTTTTAAAAATTATAATTTTCGAAGTCTAATTTGGCTTTGTTTAACATTGGTGGATTTTTATCTGTAAAATACTGAAACTTTTTTTCTATGTGGTGTTGAAAATCATTTTCTTTAAATATTGCCTAAATACTATTATTTCATCTAGATACTAAATATTTTGCTGAGATGGTTTTTATTCTGAAAGACTTGCTTACATGAGAGAAATCATGTGTTGATTTTATAATGCCAAAGCTTTATGTGTTAAGTATTTACACGTAAGCAAAGGGAAATCATTAAAGCCAATTTTTTTGGCAATCCAATATATCTAAAAGCACCAAGCATTTAAAGATGTAAACATCTCTTCAGAAATCGGTTGCATTTCTTTACACTAACAATGAAATATCCGAAAGGAAATGTTAGAAAACAGTACCTTTTAAAATTGCATCAAAAAAGAATACCTAGGAATAAACCTGACCAAGGAGGTGAAAGATTTATGAAAACATTATAACATTATAAAACATTAATAAAGGAAATTAAAGAGGATTCAAAGAAATGGAAAGATATCCCATGCTCTTGGACTGGAAGAATTAATACTGTTAAAATGGCAATACTACCCAAAGCAATCTACAGATTTAATGTGATCCCTAACAAATTATCCATGACATTTTTCACAGAACTAGAACAAATAATCCAAAAATTTATGTGGAACCATAAAAGACCCAGAACTGCCAAAGCAATCCTGAGGAAGAAAAAACAAAAGCAGGGGACATAACTCTCCTGGACTTCAGACAATACTACAAAGCTACAGTAATCAAAGCAGTGTGGTACAGGTACAAAAACACATATAGATCAATGGAACAGAAAAGAGAGCACAGAAATAAACCCACACACCTATGGTCAATTAGTCTTTGACAAAGGAGGCAAGAATATAAAATGGGAAAAATCCCTTCAGCAAGTGGTGCTGGGAAAGTTGGAGAGCTGCATGTAAATCAATGTACTTAGAACATACCCTCACACCACGCACAAAAATAAACTCAAAATGGCTCAATGGCTTAAACAAAAGACATGACACCATAAAACTCCTAGAAGAGAGCATCGGCAAAACATTCTCTGACATAAACTGTATGTTTTCTTAGGTCAGTCTCCCAAGGCAATAGAAATAAAAACAAAAATAAGCAAATGGGACCTAATCAAACTTACAAGCTTTTGCATAGCAAAGGAAACCATAAAAACAAACAAAAAGACAACCTACAGAATGGGAGAAAATATTTGCAAATGATGCGACCAACAAGGGTTTAATCTCCAAAATATATAAACCATTCATACAACTCAACAAAACAACAACAAAAAAACCCAATCCAAAAACGGGCAGAAGACCTAAATAGACATTTCTCTAAAGAAGACATACAGATGGCCAGTAGGCACATGTAAAGATGCTCAACATCACTATTTCTTAGAGAAATGCAAATCAAAACTACAATGAGGTACCACGTCACACTAGTCAGAATGGCCATCATTAAAAAGTCTAAAAATAACAAATGCTGGAGAGGGTGTGGGGAAAAGGGAACCCTCCTACACTGTTGGTGGGAATGTAAGTTGGTGCAGCCACTACGGAAAATGGTGTGGAGGTTCCTCAGAAAACTAAAAATAGAATTACCATATGATCAGCAATCCCACTCCTGGGTATATACCCAGACAAAACTATAATTCAAAAAGATACATGCATTCCTATGCTCATAGCAGCACTATTCACAATAGCCAAGACATGGAAACAACCTAAATGTCCATCGACAGAGGAATAGATAAAGAATATGTGGTACATATATACAATGGAATACTACTCAGCCATAGAAAAGAACGAAATAATGCCATTTGCAGTAACATGGATGCAAATAGAGATTATCATACTAAGTGAAGTAAGTCAAACAGAGAAAGACAAACACCATATGATATCACTTATATGTGGAATCTAAAGTATGGCACAAATGAACCTACCTATAAAACAGGAATAGACTTGCAGACATAGAGAGCAGACTTGTGATTGCCAAGGGGGAGTGGGGGAGGGAAAGGGATGGACTAAAGTTTGGGGTGAGTAGATGCAAACTATTACATTTAGAATGGATAAACGACAAGGTCCTACTGTATAGCACAGGGAACTACACCCAGTCTCCTGAGATAAACCATAATGGAAAAGAATATAAAAAAGAATGTGTGTATGTGTGTGGTTGAGCCACTATGCTCTACAGCAGAAATTAGCATAACATTGTAAATCAACTATACTTCAATAAAAAAATAAAGATGTAAACATCTCTATTAACCCTTTTCAACTCATCAGAATGGAAATAACAAATAGCAAAGGTTTTATAAAATAGGATAACAAATTCAATGTAGAGCAATATTTTCCGTATGAGTTATATAAAATATAAACAAATGATTAAACATTAATATGACTCAAATGTAATACATAATGAGAAAAAATGAACACTATATTGAACAGAAGAAATTAATAACAAAAACCCTTTACAGTTTACTTTTGTCAATAAAGGGTCTGAGTCATAATTTAGCAGGAGCCTTGAATATTTAAGCTAAACTAAAGCTGCATTATAACAGCCACAGTGCACAGTCTATACAGCTTAGCACACTGAAAGTTCAATCAGGGCTTGAGGCAACTTTCTTACACACCCAAAATACAGCAACTAAAAAGGCTTTCTTTCTTGGTTAAATGAGATAAATCTTAAGACTAGGAAACATTCAATAAATAAAAATTTAACATTGCATTTTGCTAGGCACATGAGTTAACACACACACACACACACACACAGTGACAAAAACAGGCACAGAAAGTATTTATATGTGGAAGAATCATCACGTTAATTTATGTCAAAGAATATCATGTTTGTTTATCTTAATGCAGGGCCTAGTTAGGTTTTAAGGTTTCATAAATACTTTTGAATTACTGAACTGCATATATAGAATATTTAAAAGTTGCTACCGAAAAAAAAAGAAAACCAAGTTGAAATTCTACCTAGCAACATAGGTTTCTCAACATAACTTCCTTCCCTATGGACATCAAACTAAGAAACATGTAGAGAGAAAATAAATGGTTTTTGAAAGATACACAAGCTATTTAAAGAGGTCTGTTTCTGAATTACACAGGATATTCTCGTCTATAAAAAATGGAATAGTTTTCAGAGAGAGAATCAATTTTTGCCTAAAGAAATATGGGGTGAGACTGGAACCCTCAGTGAAAGCTCTAAAAGGACACAGAACCCAATGAGTGACCTGAATAGTGAGGGATGGGTGAGAAACAACTATGCAGTAAGTGCTGGCTTGTCAGTGGATCTTTTCCCCTCCCTTCTCTCATTCATTCACCTTTTTAAGACTGCCTTCTGTGTCCTTTTGGGGGGAAATTATCTTACCCTTCATCATTTGTTCCTTCAGTACTTTAATATAAAACCTACAAGAAAAACAACAAATTCAAGGCTAGTATTAAGAGCTTGAATAAAGATATCAAGAAGCCTTATCCTTGGATCAGTAAACTCTTCTTGGTAAATAAAATCTTCATTTGTGGAAGTGGGATGACCTTTCTTAGCAGACGGCATTCATTTAGGGTGTGACACTCTGCTTTTGGAAGTGGGAATAATTACTTTCTAAATAATGTAATAAAAGTAAGTACTTTCCTTCTGAGGCATTATTGCTTTATGGACTTTATTTTGTTTATCCTTAGAGTATATTGTTTGTTGCATTACACAAGTGCAGATATGATACCTAACTTCTAATGATTTACCCAAAATCATACAAGAAAAAGCAGGACTAATGGAAATGTAATCAAAACCTCTTGAAAATGCAGTTACTGTAGATGCACATAAATAAATAAACTATAATCAAAAGTTGAATCTGAGGTCTGGTAACTGATTTTATGTTAAATAGAGGTCTTTTAAAAATTGTTCTTGGGTCTTCCCTGGTGGCGCAGTGGTTAAGAATCCTCCTGCCAATGCAGGAGGATTCTTAACCACTGCAGGATTGAACACGGGTTCGATCCCTGGTCCGGGAAGATCCCACATGCCATGAAGCAACTAAGCCCGTGTGCCACAACTACTGAGCCTGTGCTCTAGAGCCCGTGAGCCACAACTACTGAAGCCCGCGTGCCTAGAGCCCGTGCTCCACAACAAGAGAAGCCACCGCAATGAGAAGCCCACTCACCGCAACAAAAACCCAATGCAGCCATAAATAAATAAATAAATAAATTTATATATTAAAAAAAAGTGTTCTCATTTAACATAACTTAAAAGAATATTCTGGAAACTGAAGTATAAAGATTACATTTACTCTGAATCCAGATACTTTCTCAACTGTATAAGTACAGGATGGCTCTGCCTTCTCCATTAGTAATACGGACTCATAAGTTATGCTGCAAAAAATGTCTGACCCTCCTCAGCATTTAGCTAGAGAGACCAAAGGAGTTAACTGAAACCTCATGTTCACTGTTAATTTTCATTATAATTGGTAAAAATGATGCCTATAATAGATGGTATTCACATTTTCAATAAATTCATATTTTTTTGATGATCACATATAGAAAACAAATTAGATTTCATGTTAAAAAATAAGGTTTATTTGTAATAGCTATCTTTAATAACTCTATATTTTTCCTCTGGGGAATGCACAAGTACAGACAATGCTAGCTTTAACATTTATTGAAAAGGCGTGCTCTTTACACTAATGCAAAAGGATAAGCCTCTTCTTTACTATAAAGAATTCTCACTGCATTTGAACTAAGATTCTGGAGCACTCAGCAGAGAGGAGTTTGGGATGACAGGCCAGAATCAGTCAGTAGGTTTTCTCCTCAATTAGGTAACTGAAATAGGAACTCTAGTTCTAAATATCAGAAGCAAAGTCTAAATATTAGAAAAATAAAGAGAGGGAATACAACAAACTGCTTCAAATACATGCCTGAGGTGAGAAACAGCTTGTACTTTCATGTAGTGGCAGCTTCCAGATGAAATCTTCTTCAGTTTTTAATCTTCAGGTTCATATCTGGAAAGAGATATATATTCAATTAACAGCATAATGTCATGACACTTTTTGCTGTTGTTGTTGTTACTAAATAAGTTTACTTGAAACACCTCCAGTGACTAAACCAGTAATGTTGCATTTTTCACTTAAAATCACTGCTACGGGAGAAGTCAGATACATTCAAGGCATGACGAGGGTAACTCGGGATTCCTGCCACAGGTGGAGAATGGACCAGATAACTGCTGAGATACCTTCAGGTTCCAAGTTTCTACATGTGGCATCTAGATCTGTGATAGCTTAGTAGATTAGGGATTCGGCGGTAATTATGGTAATTATCTAATCGATGGCCTGATGGACACAAACAGCTGATATGGCTTTGTGAGTACAGGGTTAACAGACCCCTTCTCTAAGGAAAAATATGATCTGGGATTCACTTTCTAGCTCTGGTACCCTGGAACCCTGCTAAAGGTAAAATGTCAGCTGAATTTCCAGGCAGAGCCACTGATGACAGAAATGACCCCGATTAGAAGACTCCATCTGGACCAGGAGAACTGTGAACAAGTATACATCCATGGCGGAAACCACGGCTTCGGCTTCCCTACAGTTGAGTCCCTCCCTCCCGGACATGTCCCTGCCTGGGCACCACGTGGCTGGACCAAAGACACTGGTCCTATATAGGGCATGGAACTTCTAAGCCACACTGGCTCTGGCACCCACGCATGGACTCATTTTCTAGCACCTAAATTGTCATGTGAGAGCACAGTATGATCAGGTTGTGGGCTGCAGCAAGGACACCACTGAGGAGAAATGCCCAATGCTGCCCTATGTGCTTGCTGTGGTTTCTGTCCAATATCCTGCTAAGAGAATCCACGGCCAGAGTAGCCTAGTGTAGCCCTGTGTGAGGCTAAAGGTTCGGCTGAACCTGAAAAGAAACGCTGGTGGGTGTTACAGATGAGGCCTGGCCAAAACCCCTCTGCCTTCCTCAGACACAGCCTTCTGGACTGAATGACAGAGCAACTCCCCACCGGCCTGACCTCTCCAGACACAAGGTTAGACTTAATGAAGGACAGACATCAACCCAGCAGGGAGACAATCTGAGAGACAGGATCAGTATGTCTTACTTCGCCAGTCTTTTCCTCAGGTCTTTGATTTGGTCATTCTTCTTGGTGAGAATCTCTTTCATGTTTCGATAAGCTGCTGTTTGTTGGAATTTTTTCTCTAATTCCTGCATAGTGAAAAATGTCAGCCCATTAATAAGAAATAGTTAAGGAAAGAAATAACATATCTGATGAAAATATATATTTTGCCCTAATTTTACTAATATTGTGCTTATTTTATTTTCTAATTTTTACTATTTATTTATTTATTTTTGCAGTACGCGGGCCTCTCACTGTTGTGGCCTCTCCCGTTGCGGAGCACAGGCTCCAGATGCGCAGGCTCAGCGGCCATGGCTCACGGGCCCAGCCACTCCGCGGCATGTGGGATCTTCCTGGACTGGGGCACGAACCCATGTCCCCTGCATCGGCAGGCGGACTCTCAACCACTGCGCCACCAGGGAAGCCCTATTTTCTAATTTTAAAAAATATATACTTATATAAAATTAAGACTATTCAAACTTTAAAAATACATTCTTTCAAATGGGAAGCTAATAAAATAGTAACATTTCCCAAGTACAATATTAGCAAATAACTCAAACATACTATGCCATAGACATGGGAAATCTATTTGAAAAAGTAAATTCATTTTCAGGTAAAATAAGCATGCTCTTTTTTCCAAATCCCAAAATACTGCCAGTATTTGAAGAGGAGGATTTTAAATTTAATTACATTTTAGCTCCCATATTCTTAAGAGTCTAACCCCTAAAGTGAAAAAACCAGTTCTCCACATATCTCATATAAATTAAGAAAAAGGTATAGAACCCTTGAGAAAAAAGCCACTCATCCCTCTGCCAGACTGTAAGAGGGCTGATCAGGAAGAGCAAAATGGGTGCTCAGGGTGCCGGCTGTACGCCACCCTCAGTGGAGTATTTACCATAGAACAGAAGGAGTGTAGGTTTTTATTATCACAGATATTTTAGTGCCAAAGATGGAAGAATCTCAGTGTCCCCAAATGATAAATCTTTAGAACACAAATTGCCTAATACCTTGACAAAAAATGAAGTGAATATGTAGTTGTCCAACGTTTCCCTTAGTTACACTGCATTCATCACTTAATCGGATATAAACAGACAAATCTGACCTTTTCAGCCATGCTCAGCTGCTCCTGCACCCTGAGCAGGTCATGCTTGGCTGTCGCTAGATTCTCCTCCAGGGACTTCTGGTTTTCTGTCTGGTCATTAAGTGTCTTCTGAAACTCACTCTTTAAAGCAGCAACTGTGTTTTCCAAGTCACTCAAGTCTTGGGTCTTTATAAAATCCTATGAAAAATACATACACTCACATGATTTCATGCTGACATCCTAAATAGCAACTGCTTTAGATTCAGCATCACAGGTGATGGAAACAGATGATGATGTGTGTTGCGTGTGCATGTCAGCATCCCCCGCCAGCCTTCTCTGCCACTGCAGCCCAGTCAGGGTCACCAGCACACCCAGTTCACCCTCAGCACCAGTGCACTGTGTCCTGAGCACAGCAGACACTCAGTGGTCACTGATTTCCAAGTATGTAAAATATGATTTATGAACTGCTGGAATTCCAAAAGAGGAACAAGAGAGGTGGGATCCTAAATTTGACAAGATTGTGTTTCCCCGAGTTGGGGTGGCAAATAGGCTTCATTTTTGAAAAGTCAAGGTAAAAAAATCCTGGTGAAGAATTTTTAATGATACAGATGGAAAAATAATAAAATTAATACAATTTATACAAAAAATGTAAGAGACATGTTTTACAATATTATGAGAGCCTAATTAATGCTTACTGATTATATGGCTTGCTAAATTTACAAGATTTTAAGTTTTTTACATTAATTCAATATGCACATATTTGTACACTTCGTCAGTGTAATATAAGCAGCTGGATCTTCTACCTGGATCATGTTTTTAACTAGATAAAATTTATAAAAGACAAAAGTTATATTAATGACAGGAAAATGGTCTATAATTGCTAACTATGAAGACGAAGCACTACTATCAACAAAAGAAGAATTCCTTACTTATTTTTGAAATCTGGTTTTTAAAAAGATTTTATTTCACTGCATCTAGTCAAGGCCTGTACGCATTTTGCTTTTGCCAAATCTTAAAAGCAAAACTGGAGCAAAACCTTCAATGGCTTTTAAAACAAATTCATCATCTGAAAATGTTGGTAACTGGTTTACTTTTGAGAAACTAAAGCTGTTCTGGAGTATTTAGCTGTTTTATGGTCCTTGGTATATAATGATTGAAATTTATGGTCCTTGGTATATAATGATTGAAAATCATATATATTTCCTTTTGTTTTAGCCATATAAGACGCATCCTTTTATTTAAAAAATACCTACAGACTGGGCTTCCCTGGCGGCGCAGTAGTTGAGAGTCCGCCTGCCAAAACAGGGGACACGGGTTCGTGCCCTGGTCCGGGAAGATCCCACATGCCGCGGAGCAGCTAGGCCCGTGAGCCATGGCTGCTGAGCCTGTGCATCTGGAGCCTGTGCTCCGCAACGGGAGGGGCCACAACAGTGAGAGGCCCACATACCACAAAAAACAAAACAAAACAAAACAAAAAACCTACAGATAAAATAATGTAATGTCTGAGACCGGCTTCAAAAAAACATGGGGGGGAACTTCCCCAGTGGCGCAGTGGTTAAGAATCTGCCTGCCAATGCAGGGGACACAGGTTCGAGCCCTGGTCCGGGAAGATCCCACATGCTGCGGAACAACTAAGCTCGTGCACCACAACTACTGAGCCTGCGCTCTGGAGCCCGCAAGCCACAACTACTGAGCCCATGAGACACGACTACTGAGCCCGTGAGCCACAACTACTGAGCCTGCGTGCCACAGCTACTGAAGCCTGTGCGCCTAGAGCCCATGCTCCGCAACGAGAAGCCACCACAATGAGAAGCCCACGCTTGCTGCAACTAGAGAGAGCCTGTGCACAGCAATGAAGACCCAACGCAGCCAAAAAATTAATTAATTAAAAAAACCCAAAAAACATGGGGAAAGGGAGAAGAAAGTAGAGGTAAATATGAAACCAGGCTGGCCATGTCTTGATGACTGACTGGTAAAGCAGAGTGATGAGTACCTGGGGTGCATTACACTATTCTCTCTACTCCTGTATATGTTTGAAATTTTCCATAGAAAAAGTATAACCAAAGTCTAATGAAGTAAGTTTGGGGATTGTTTAGTAGACATTTACAATGGCACTACAACCACTAGAAAAGCCAGTGCTGCAATGAAAATTCACTCCAATGGTCCTGCTGACAGGATCCTATTACAGCATCTAATCTCAATGGAAAGGCCAAAGGAGGCAGAACTGAGCACACGATGACTTCCAGGGCAGAGTGATACTCAGTCATTCCATTCAGACAAGCTTGGAGAACTTCACTGGATTTCACTGTATTACAGAAGCACAGCTAGATATAGGCGGATTAGAAGATGCATGACGAGTAAATTCATTCTGTTTTGTCACACTCACCGAAGGGAAACTTAAGTAATAATAAGTTCTGTATAATAATAACTAAAAACTCTTCCTTTCTTCCCGTTGTAATTGGAAGGGCAAAGTGAAAGGGAGAAGAATTTTTAAAAAATAAATTTAAGCATATCTCATATGCCAATGGGCTCTGGGATATGTGAAGTACATGAGCTGTGTATCTGCCCCCACTGCCCTCAACAGGCGCTCACCTGGCCTTTCCTGGACAAGTTTGTCTTGATGCAGAACTACAGTGGTGGCCTCCCTCTCAGGGAGTGGCTGGCTGTGGGGCATAATACTGATAGTAGCTAAGACTTAATATAAGTTTATAACTTGATCATCTAGAAAATGTGAAAATGCTAAAACTGATTTCACCTTCTGAGTTCCTTGATCAAGCTGTAAATCTTGCAGTGCTCTTTCTAGTTTTGACTTCTCATCCAATGCATTTGTTGCCTATAATCAAGATTAAACAAAATACATTCAGTACTTAGTCTGTAAGTAACTCTTTCAATAATTTTGTTAAAGTATTTCTCGGTTACCTGTGTTTCAAGGGTCTTCAGCCTTGACTTTAATTTCTCATTCTCTTCTTGAAGTCTTAAAATTTCCTTTGTGAGTAAATTCAAGTTTTATTATGTTAGCCAAAGTATTTTTAATCCTTTGTTTCACTTAAAAATTTAATTTTTATATTAAATTACATAAAAGCTCAAAAGTCTGCATGCCCTGGTTACTGGTAATATTCCAGTTTTACCCAGCCCACCAGCCTCAACACGTATGAGTCATCTCTGGCTCTAAGACTTCTAGTTTCTTCTTTCACAGTCTCTCAGGCTTTTTGCAGCCCTCTACTCTCAGCCTTTTTGCCAAGTCCCTCTCCCCTGCCATCTCTCACCTAGCTGATCCTGCAACTCTTGGGTTTGTTCTCAGCCTACACTGTACACCACTTGCTGCTTATCCTCAAGACACAATCTTCATCATTCCATACCCTGTGTCCAGCCCCTAAGTGGTTCCAACTGAGCTGAGGTCCAAGGGCCTTGCTCATCAGCGGCTCCGTCACAAGCATCACCTGTCAGTGCAGTCTCACTTCTTACTATACCCCAGCACATGCAGCATCGCCCAGCTGGAGAGCCTGCACTCTGCTCCAAGGCATGCCAGCCTCCTCTCTGCCTCTGACTGCTGCCCACTCTGTTCCTCTGCTGCCCATACCATTTCTCTTCCCTCTGACAATTCAATCTGCTACACCTTTCAGCCCAGCTCAGGCACCACCTTACCCAAGAGCCTGTCCTCAACTACTCTTACCCACATGGAAATGTGTCTTCTCTGCCACCCTGTGGCACCTTTGGCACCAGGTTAGTGGCAACTGTGGCACACAGGTTAGCATTCTGCTGTCTCTGTTCCTAGAATATTAGTTATCCCTTCCCAACGAGACTACAAGGTTTTTAAGGGCAAAAGGCCAGGTATTACTTTTCTTTTTATGTAACAATATCTAGCATAATGTTGAGAACACAAGAGTCACGAAAAATAGTTGTATATCAGTAATTAATCTTTATAAACCTCTTAATTAAAAAATCTCTTCACTGTTATCACAGCTCATAAACTTCAAATGTCCATCAATAAACACTTCCCAAAATTCTATGCTCTTCACTTCATTATGAAAAGATGCAATCAAGAGCTGCTTCAGACTCTCTGGGAGTTAAGTGTGTCCTCTTCTGGCCCACCAGGTACCATTCAGTACAACTACTGTGATGGGCTAATTACCCTCAGTGGACCAAAGCCTGAATCAACACCTTCCACCCAGTCTCTCTACCCTAGAGCTGGGCAGGCAGTGAGCATACATCCTTAGAGAGTTTGCCATTTCTCAAAATGATGGCAACATTACCTTGTTTAGGAGTTCTGCTGTTCCACCTTCGTTAAGTGGAGCAAGTTTTGGCTTTATGTTATCTATGATGGGCTGAAACAAAACAAAGAAACCAAACTGAAATCACCACTGAATAAAACACGTGTAATCACTGAACTCTTGTACTTTCTAAGTGGAAGACACTGTGTAAACATATTCACTGAGATATCAGCTAGATTTTCATTGGTTTGGATCTCTGCTACGTCCTAGTGCTTAGGACAGTGCCTGGCCCACAGTGCCCAATGCAAATTAGAGATAAAAACAAAACCCATCCTCCTTGTATCTTTAAAAAAAAAAAAAAACAAAGAACAGGTGGAAGAGAAAGGGGGGAAGGAAGGTACTCAAAGCCAAAGCCGATAAAGATCCTAGTATCTAGAGACTGGGATTTTAAACTGTGGGAGCTAAAACGGAGATTTCTGCATGAACCCCAGAAAAATTGTAATAATGATGAGGATTTAGGTAAACTACATTACGGATGAGTAACTTGACACAAACATTCTGGCAGTTTAGCAATATGTATTAAAACAAAACAGTTCATGCCCTCTGACCTAGAAATTTCTTAGCTAGAAATATTTTCCAAAGGAATAATTAGAAAATTGTTTTGTACCTGTATGTTCATGGATTGATCTTGGCAGTGTTTTACCATGTAACACCACAGAGGATTTATGGTGCATCTACACAATGGAATGCTAAGTGGTCACTACAGGTAATGAGAATGATTAAAGAGACAAGCAGGTAACTACTAGTACTGTCTCCACTTGACAGATGAGGGGAACGAGGCTCAGCCATCTCAGGTAACCCGCTCAAGGTCGCACAGCTGAGGAGTGACAGTGCCAGGGTGCATGCCCCCAACGCCTGTGCTCCGCATCATCTGAGTGAAGAGCTTGCATGGCTGGGAGGCGGGTGGACTGCAGGGATGTTGTGTGCATGCGCATGCGTGTGTGAGGTAGTAGACAAAAACAAGTTTTTCATAGTTACTTCCAAAACTTATCTTTTTTCTCCTAAAAATCTGAGAGGCAAGCTTGGAATTCTGCTCCTGAGTTGAATGCTTTTCCTTGAGAGTTCTCACTTTAATCTCTGAATGCTCTGAGCAACTTGAGGATTTTAAACACTGGCTATTAAGGTATGGGCTTATAAGGACCAAAAATTACCTTTTTATTTGAAGATGTAAATTCTGCTTTTTCAAATTCTGCAACTTGTTCCAATAATTCTCTTGAAGACAAAAACAAATAGGAAAAAATATTTGTTTAGAATAGATTTGTATCATACACACAAGAAGAATAAAAGCAGGACTTCCCTGGTGGTCCAGCAGTTAAGACTCTGTGTTCCCAATGCGGGGGGCCCAGATTCGATCCCTGGTCAGGGAACTAGAGCCTGCGCGCTGCAACTAAAAAAAGATCCCGCACACCACAACAAAGATCCCGCGTGCCACAACTAAGACCTGGCACAGGCAAATAACTAAATAAATAAAATTTAGAAAGAAAAAAAAGAAGAAGAATAAAAGCACTGGTACCAATCTATTACACGCCAGAAACAACAGAGCAAGATGAACAAAACTTCACCACATCAAAAATATTTAGTTACTAATGGTCGAGAACCTAAGTTCCATGCACTCAAATTTGAATCTCCATAGCACCTACTATTTTGTACCTACTGAGTGTACAATATAATCGCTAGAACTAAATTACAATGTTAATACAACTATGTCTGAAATTTGTAGTCAACACTGTATTTTTGAGGTGCTAAGGGGAAATTGCTCTATAATATACATTGTTAGCTAGTAGAGGTTCAAGGAAAACTGAGTTTTAATAGAGTAGCCTCGGAAAAATAAAATTAGTTCACATCTACTGGAAAAGAGTACGATAAATTCTCAAGGAAGACAGATGGTTTGGGGGATCCACCTGAACATTTCCTTTTATTTGCAAAGGTACCTGGGGGCTGACTATACAAAAGCTTACAGAGTGAATGGCAGTAACTACTCTCCTAAGCTTTTTAATAGGTCAGTTTCTCAAAGTTTTCTCACCAGTTATCTACTGGCAGTTGGTGAAGCTAAATGGTTTCCTTCCCTACCCGAGGCCACAGCACTGTCCACAAGCCGCGCTGCACCTGTGCTTAGCAAACGGCCCCTGGGCTCAGTATCAGTCTTTGCAGATCTCTGGCATGACTTTTCTTAGACTGAGTTTCAATTTCATTGATTTTACCATATTTTTTAAAAATTAATGAGCTTTTTGATATAGTTCAGATAATGAAACTTTTTTACTTTCCCTATTTTAAAGATCAGTATATAATTTTAATGCAATTATTTAGAAATAAACTTCCAATACTACTAAGTGTGATTTGATGGTATTTGAATTAACTTTTCAACTGTTTCATAATCTTTTTTTCTTAGTTGACCTATCTCTGAAGACTTGTTATAATACTGATCAGGCTAACCAGAGATATACCATATGGAATAATTACTTATAGCCTTAAGAGCAATCTCATAAATCTCAGAGGCCTTTATAACACCTAGGAATAGTGGAAACAGGGCATTTTGAAGAGGATGCTGAGCGGCACCTAAGAGATCACTTAGTAACTGGATGCTCTGCTGTTACCTTACCCAAATTTTCTCACACACCAGGCCCAAGCAAAGCAGCAAAGATATTCACTAACTTTTTTTTTTTTTTTTGCGGTACGCGGGCCTCTCACCGTTGTGGCCTCTCCTGTTGCAGAGCACAGGCTCTGGACGCGCAGGCTCAGCAGCCATGGCTCACGGGCCCAGCCACTCCGCGGCATGTGGGATCTTCCCAGACCGGGGCATGAACCCATGTACCCTGCATCGGCAGGCGGACTCTCAACCACTGCGCCACCAGGGGAGCCCTCACTAACTTAAGTTCATGCTTGGGCCTCTATTGTCATAACTGTGGATACAAATTTTAGTACCTGTTTTCAAGTTCAGAGATGTCTGTCTGTAGCTTGAGGTACCACTTCTCAGCCTGTGAGAAAAGCTGCCGCAGAAGTAGCACATTGGTGTAGGCCGTGTTGATGAGCTCAGACTCCACCTCGCTGTGGACCACGGCCTGTAACCCATTCAGGACTTCAGAGACTTCATCTATGGTGAAGGTCTCCTCCACCAGCCTGAAAAACAACCACAATCCAAAACCTCTGGATAAACAATAACAACTATTTACAAAGTAAAACAAAACTAAGAAACCCACATCATGTCATCTGAGGCAGCGGCCCTCAACCTTTTGTGGAAGACAACTGTTCCATGGACGTGGGGGTGGGGGTAGGGGGATGGTTTCAGGATGATTCAAGCTCATTACATTTATTGTGCCCTTTATTTCTATTATTATTACATTGCAATGTATAATGAAATAATTATACAACTCACCATAATGCGGAATCAGTGGGAGCCCTGAGCTTGTTTGCCCTTGCCACTCACTGATAGGGTTTTGATATGAGTCTGCAAGCAATTGATTTATTATGGTCCCTGTGCAGTCAAAGCTCTCTGCTAATGATAATCTGTATTTGCAGCTGCTCCCCAGCGCTAGCATCACTGCCTCAGCTCCACCTCAGATCATCAGGCATTAAATTCTCATAAGCACAACCTAGATCCCTCGCGTGCACAGTTCACAGTAGGGTTCACGCTCCTATGAGAATCTAATGCCGCTGCTGATCTGACAGGAGGCGGAGCTCAGGCAGTAATGCGAGCGAAGGGGAGCGGCTGTAAATACAGAGGAAGCTTCGCTTGCTCGCCTGCCTGCCCGCCGCTCACCTCCTGCTGTCCGGCCCGGTTCCTAACAGGACATGGACTGATACCAGTCCATGGCCCAGGGGTTGGGGACCCCTGATCTAAGGGTTTAAAGGGTTTAGTGAAAGTCCCTCTGGAAATTATCTTCTTTATTAATAAAACAGTTTGAAAATAATTTAAGCTCAATTAATTTTTGATGTCTATTTAAATGATTAAACTGGTTCGCTCTTCAAATGTGCACATCCTTTAATACAAGTATGTGCTCAGAAACATTCCCCAAACTATCTACTTTTTTCTTTAGCTTTTCAGTGAAAATCTTTAATCTCCCCTAAAATTAGTTTTATCACATTTAATTATTTCATAAGTCACCTGAGAGGTGTAATTTCTCCTTTCTTTATATCATTTGTCTAGCATTTCGATGACTGAATGACCATTCACATGTTAGTAAATGCCTATAAGAAAATCAATGGTAATTATATATTGCTTCTCTTAGCATTCTTGAGGCCCAAAAGAAAAAAATCCTAATTTAATTAAAGCTCCATTAAAACAAACATCATCATCAAAAGGATTAAAGATCGACTCTTCCACAGAGAACGTTTGTGTTGGAAGGGAACTCTTGAGCCATTTTCTTCAATTCCCTCACTTCACAGATGGAACACAGGCTCAGAAGGTGGCGGTGACTTGCCCATGGTCCCAACTCCACAATCATTTCCAACAACCTCAGGAACATGCCCAACAGCTGAATCCTTGAGAAAGCTTCCACGCATGCCTCCTACGATCAATGACAGCTTTATAGTAACACAGTCTCCTCCACTCCCTGCCTCCAGCCTCAAAGTGTTTTATCCCTCAGATGCTCAGCAGATGAAGAGCTACAGCCCCGACCTCAAGTCTTCTTCTCCATCATTCCAAAAGGACATAACGAAGGGAGTTACACCAAACTTTATTTGATTTACCATTCTTTAACGTTTCATTTACCCAGCAGAATTTAACCACTCTAAAAAAACCAAAACTTTATTTTTGATGCAAGTCCTTATTAAATATATTAACATTCTATATTCTTTAATAGAACAAAGCAAATCTGCTTAAAAATGTTTTTTTTTTTTTTTTGAGCAACCCAAGTTCATTATTATGAACAGCAGTTAAGGTACTCCAATGCATAAAGTAAATAATGGGTACCTTCTCTGGCTGTCTCATAGACTCACCAATCAGATTGCTGCTTACCTCTGCTGTGGGTTAGGAAGCCAGATTATCAGATTAGAATGATGGGTCGAACAGGTAACAGTCTACAGCTGAGGGTCTCTGCTATTGAGTGAAGTTAATGACTTTATCACAGTTACAGATCACTTGGAGACCTTTTTCATTTATGTCTTGACATTTAAGTGTGCCAAAATCTGATCCCCAAGTAATCTGATGTCTCTTTATTACTCAGTCCTTTTGGTTGGCTTCCCTATTATCCTCTATTACTAAATTTTCTATGGACTTTTATTATCTTCCACTATTGGTCCAACTAAACTAATTATCATCTCTTGCTACAAATCAACTAATAATTTTGGTACTAGTCAGCAAGCTTTTCATGGTTTCCTGCTGTTTTCTCTTCTTCTAATTCTTCAATATAAACTGCATAGGTGTTTTCTTGCTAACTGCCATGTCTTATGGCTCTAATCTTTTAATTAAAAACTCAAGTAATTAAGGTTCTGGAATCTTTAATACAGCAAGCCAATCATTAACCCACAAGCACTTCACAATTTCCTGACTGCCCTTCTGAAACTTTGCAATCCCTCAATTATCATTATATGCATGTTTAGTAACAGACTGCTCCCACCACAATCTGATTTCTTGAGTATCACATATCCATAAGGCTTAGTGTAGCTGCTCTCAATGAATAATTGATCATGATATCCTGGCAATGGTTTGTAAGGCCTCTCTGCTACAGCACCCCCATACTGGCCACCAGAAGGGATCCATGTTCCTTCCCACTGGGTTTCCTTAGAATTCTCTGATACCTGCTCTCCTTGAGGTCCTGGAAGCAGGAATCTACAGTTTTGAGTCTCAAGCCTCTTTTTGAACGAGCAAAACGCATGTAATTAATAACTTCATTTTGATGGTGTTCATTCAGACCCAACTCTGCCTGAAAAAAAGAATTTAATTGTTAGTCTTGAAGATATAATAAAGGAACCAACAATGAAAACATACAGGTTATCCTGTGGTGGAGACTGGCAGATGTCCACTAAATTCTGTTCTTCCCATCTTCCCAGACACATGGCTGCCCAACGAGAAAACACTCCCCAGCCCTCCGTGAAGTCAGGTGTGGCCACATGACTACTTCTCAGCAATGGATGTGAGAAGAATAAGAGCTATTTCTAAAGCCTGGGACTTAAGACATGGGGCACACCTTTGCCACACCCTATTTCTCTGAAACCTGGGGGTGGTGACTCCGCTGAACCATGCAGACAGCACAGTGCCCTGGGGGCTGGGGGAACAGCAAGCTGAAAGGGACTGGTATCCCTGGAACGACTTTGTGGAGCAGCACTGACCTCGTACCTAACTGTGATGAGCAGTGAGAGGGCTGTTAAGCATGAGATAAATAAACTTCTGTATTCTTTTTTTTTTTAATCTTTATTGAATTTGTTACAATATTAGTTCTTTTTTTTATAAATTTATTTATTTTTGGCTGCGTTAGGTCTTTGTTGCTGCGCTCAGGCTTTCTCTAGCTGCGGCGAGCGGGGTCTACTCTTTGTTGCGGTGCGCAGGCTTCTCATTGCGGTCGCTTCTCTTGTTACGAAGCATGGGCTCTAGGCATGCGGGCTCAGTAGTTGCGGCTCATGGGCTTAGTTGCTCTGCAGCATGTGGGATCTTCCCAGACCAGGGCTCGAACCCGTGTCCCTCGCATTGGCAGGCAGATTCTTAACCACTGTGCCACCAGGGAAGCCCAAACTTCTATATTCTTTAAGGTACTGGGTTTTTTTCTTTCTTTCTTTTTTTAATCTCTATTACAGAAACTTAACCTTATCCCATCTCACACAGCTTTAAAAAATATATTTGGTTTTGAAATAGCCACTAATTGGTCTTGATTTTAAACCGGATGAGAGCTTGACAACCATAAGCTAGAAATTAATAAAGCTTTTTCATTTTATAGCTATACTGAAAATTAAAGAAGGAAATTATAAAAGTGAACCTCTAATGCAGGGGGCTGAATAAGTCAGGATTATTTTACTGTAAGAATAACCTGTCTATGGGAGACAAAGGTCTAACTCTCATTCTCAGCACAGTGTTGGGCTGCATTGTGGAGGCCAGCACCAAGGTCACTGGGCATGACCTCCTTCACCCCCCAAGCCCCGCACCACGGCTTTGCTGCATCTACATACATCCTTACCTTCTCTCAGCAGTTTCCATTCCCTGAGAACAGAAGTCTACAAGGGCCATGACCTTGTCCCTCTGGTTCCCTGAGTATCCCCGGGACGACTCATAGTGCCTGGCACACAACAGACATGTGCCTGACAAGTCAACTGAAAGAGTTCCTCCTTCTGAAGGCCATCATGGCCTTAATGTGTTCTCTTTCAAGCTCCTGGGGGACTTTATTTAACCAATTACTCCCCGTCTCAACTCTCTATACGTTTCTTCTTCCCCTCGGACCATAGAGAAGACTGTGTACATAAATCTCACTCATGCTAAAAAAATACAAAACCAGAAATTCCCTCCAGCTACTGCTGCATTTCTCTACTTCCCTTCTACTCTTGCTGTCTCCATTCTATATGCTGTTCAAACTGCCTTTGCGAAGCTCACCAGCAACTTCTTAATAACAAATCCAACTACCGTGGCCGATGCTTTTCTGTCCACTGACCTGCTCCATTCTTTGGCTGCTAACCCCACCTCCCTTCTTGATCTCATCTGTAGGCTCCTCTTGGGCTTGCCTCTTAAGTAGCTGTACTTCCCAGGGCCCTGCCTGGGGGCCCTTACTCTTGTCATTCTATATCCTCTCCTTGATGACATGATCTATCTCAAGATGTCAACTGTTATCTATATGCATCTGACTCTCAAATATAACAGGCTGGCCTACAGACGTGTACCCCCAACCACATGATGAATGGCTCTAACAAGTCTTTTTCTCCCTCACATTGTTCTTAATATTTCTACAATTCAAGATGTTAGAGTTCAATAATTTAAGAATTACCCAAGACATTACGATGTTCTCTAATGGTCATTTATCTAGTAGACTAATGTTTCAGAACAACTAGTTGAGGTATTTTGACCAATGTAAACCAACACATATGAGATATGTACTTACCTTAAATTTCATGACTTTACCTTATTTGTTAAAATGGTAACTAAGATCTTGCCTTAGAGCTAGACAAAGTAAATGGAAAGACGTTTCTTACGTTTTGGTTTATAATGATTATTAGCCAACTCCCTGAACTAATGTCGAACATTAGAAATAATAATAGTAATGATGATAACAGCTAAAAGTCATTCAGAGGTTACAATGTGCCAGGCATTACCTCATTTAATCCTCAATACAACCCTGTGATAAAGGTAGTATAAACCTGCTTTACAGGGACTTCCCTGGTGGTCCAGTGGGTAGGACCCCATGCTCCCAATGCAGGGGGCCTGGGTTTGATTCATGGTCGGGGAACTATATCCTGCACGCCACAACTAAGACCCAGAGCACCCAAAATAAATAAATAATAAATTATTATTTTTTTTAAAAAACCCTACTTTACAGATAGATAAGTGAGATACAGAGAAGAAAGATTTTCTATGCTACTGAAATAGGTAAGTGGGAGAGCAGGGATCTGAACCAGGCAGTCTAACTCCACAGCCCCCACTCAACTTGGCTGTTTCAAATCCTTTTTGGAAAATGTCAGAGTTTAAATAAATAAAAGAAAACAAACATGTTATAGTTGCATATGCACCTGAGTTGTGACTCACAACAAGACAGATCTCCACCAGGCATTTGAAAAAAGAACTGAATACCTACATTAGAAAAGATGTTATCTCTTATAGTCGCATAAGTATGGGCAAGAATATCCTACAATTGGAAATAACTCAAAACAATGTCACATCTTGCTAAAAAAAATCCCATAAACAAATTTTCAATTATTCTTCCTTGTTTATAGTCTTAAGTGCATAAGGCCTCCATACTCCCCAAACTCCTTCTCTAACCCCATTTCCCAGAATTCTACCATAAGGACACTCTACTTCAGTCAGACTAGTCTGCTCATCAGAAGCATGATTTAACATTTCCTGCTTATACTTTCACTCTCATTACCCCAATCCTTGACTAAAAGTACCTCCCCATTCTTATTCAAGAATCTGAACCCAACCCAGTGGTGTGCTGGTAAATGCTTAACAACAGGCTTTTGGGTGGGGGGTGTATGAAACTGATTTGCGGCCCTTGCTGATTTCTGTGGTATAAAAACTCCCAGCAAGGCTGATTTCAAGCTACCAAGGTAATGTCACTGAATGCAGAGATGAGAAGAAATGCACACGATTGGCTCTCACCAGCCAGTACGAGCATGCTCCAGGAAATCACCAAATTCCTACCCATCCTTCAAGACCAAACCTGTTTTACCTACTCTGTGAAGCCTCCCAATATGCCCTCAGTAACTCTAGTTATGCCTTCCTCCAAAAATTAGCACATATCAACTCTGCTACTCATTTGGCAACACCACAGACTAATTACTACCTTGTACTATTAGTAGTCTTTTCTTCCAGATGTTGCTCCTTCAAGTAGACTGTAAGCTCATGAGGGCCTGAATCATTTCTTATACCACACAGCTCCTCGTACAGTGCCTTGTGCAGAGTAAGTGGCCAATTCAAATCTGTTAATTATTTTCTCTTCAGTCAAGAAAAGTCTTGACTGTCCCAAGACCAAGAAGAAAAAATTACAAAAACTGAGGATGAACTTTAGGACAAAAGACAGAAAAGTTACTCTAAAATGGATGGAGTTAAGAAAGGGAGCAGGAATAAGCAGCTGAGGGGGAATCAGGAAGATGGCGGAAGAGTAAGACGCAGAGATCACCTTCCTCCCCACAGATACACCAGAAATACACCTACACGTGGAATAACTCCTACAGAACACCTACTGAACGCTGGCATTAGATCTCAGACCTCCCAAAAGGCAAGAAACTCCCCAGGTACCTGGGTAGGGCAAAAGAAAAAAGAATAAACCGAGACAAAAGAATATGTACAGGACCTGCACCAGTGGGAGGGAGCTGTGAAGGAGGAAAGGTTTCCACACACTAGGAAGCCCCTTCGTGGGCGGAGACTGCAGGTGGTGGAGGGGGAAAGCTTCGGAGCTGCGAAGGAGAGCACAGCCACAGGGGTGCAGAGGGCAAAGCGGAGAGATTCCCACACAGGTGCCGACTGGCACTCACCAGCCCGAGAGGCTTGTCTGCTCCCCTGCCGGGTCAGGCGGGGCTGGGAGCTGAGGCTCGGGCTTCGGTCGGAGCACCAGGAGAGGACTGGGGTTGGTAGAGTGAACACAGCCTGCAGGGGGTTGTTAGTGCACCACGTTTAGCCGGGAGGGAGTCCGGGGAAAAGTCTGGACCTGCCAAAGAGGCAAGAGACTTTTTCTTCCCTCTTTGTTTCCTGGTGCGCGAGGAGAGGGGATTAAGGGCGCTGCTTAAAGGAGCTCCAGAGACGGGCGCGAGCCGTGTCTAACAGCACGGACCCCAGAGACGGGCATGAGACGCTAAGGCTGCTGCTGCCGCCACCAAGAAGCCTGTGTGCGAGCACAGGTCACTCTCCACACCTCCCTTCCGGGGAGCCTGTGCAGCCCACCACTGCCAGGGTTCCGGGATCCAGGGATAACTTCCCCGGGAGAATGCACGGCGCGCCTCAGGCTGGTGCAACGTCACGCCAGCCTCTGCCGCCGCAGGCTCACCCCGCATCGTGCCCCTCCCTCCCCCCGGCCTGAGTGAGCCAGGGCCCCCGAATCAGCGGCTCCTTTAACCCCGTCCTGTCTGGGCGAAGAGCAGACGCCCTCTGGCGACCTACACGCAGAGGCGGGGCCAAATCCAAAACTGAGCCCTGGGAGCTGTGCGAACAAAGAAGAGAAAGGGAAATCTCTCCCAGCAGCCTCAAGAGCAGAGGATTAAATCTCCACAATCAACTTGATATACCCTGCATCTGTGGAATACCTGAATAGACAACGAATCATCCCAAATTGAGGAGGTGGACTTTGAGAGCAAGATTTATTATTTTTTCCTTTTCCTCTTTTTGTGTGTATGCTTCTATGTGAGATTTTGTCTGCATAGCTTTGCTTTCATTTGTCCTAGGGTTCTAACCGTCCATTTTTTTTCTTAAAAAATTTTTTTTTCTTAATAATTATTTTTTAATAACTTTATTTTATTTTATTCTCTTTCCTTTTTCTTTCTTTTCTTCCTTCCTTCCTTTCATTCTTTCTTTCCTTCTTTCTACTTTTTCTCCCTTTTATTCTGAGCCGTGTGGATGAAAGGCTCTTGGTGCTGCAGCCAGCAGTCAGTGCTGTGCCTCTGGGGTGGGAGAGCCAACTTCAGGACACTGCTCCACAAGAGACCTCCCAGCTCCACATAATATCAAACGGCGAAAAATCTCCCAGAGATCTCCATCTCAACACCGGCACCCAGCTTCACTCAACAACCAGCAAGCTACAGTGCTGGACACCCTATGCCAAACGACTAGCAAGACAGGAACACAACCCCACCCATTAGCAAAGAGGCTGCCTAAAATCATAATAAGTCCACAGACACCCCAAAACACACCACCAGACGTGGACCTGCCCACGAGAAAGACAAGATCCAGCCTCATCCACCAGAACACAGGCTCTAGTCCCCTCCACCATGAAGCCTACACAACCCACTGAACCAACCTTAGCCACTGGGGACAGACACCGAAAACAACGGGAACTACGAACCTGCAGCCTGCAAAAAGGAGACCCCAAACACAGTAAGATAAGCAAAATGAGTAGACAGAAACACACACAGCAGATGAAGGAGCAAGATAAAAACCCACCAGACCTAACAAATGAACAGGAAATACGCAGTCTACCTGAAAAAGAATTCAGAATGATAGTAAAGATGATCCAAAATCTTGGAAATAGAATGAACAAAATGCAAGAAACATTTAACAAGGACCTAGAAGAACTAAAGATGAAACAAGCAACGATGAAAAACATAATAAATGCAATTAAAAATACTCTAGATGGGATCAATAGCAGAATAACTGAGGCAGAAGAACGGATAAGTAACCTGGAAGATAAAATAGTGGAAATAACTAATGCAGAGCAGAATAAAGAAAAAAGAATGAAAAGGTCTCAGAGACCTCTGGGACAACATTAAACGCACCAACATTCGAATTATAGGGGTTCCAGAAGAAGAAGAGAAAAAAAAAGGGACTGAGAAAATATTTGAAGAGATTATAGTTGAAACTTCCCTAATATGGGAAAGGAAATAGTTAATCAAGTCCAGGAGACACAGAGAGTCCCATACAGGATAAATCCAAGGAGAAACACGCCAAGACACATATTAATGAAACTGTCAAAAATTAAATACAAAGAAAACATATTAAAAGCAGTAAGGGAAAGACAATAAATAACACACAAGGGAATCCCCATAAGGTTAACAGCTGATCTTTCAGCAGAAACTCTGCAAGCCAGAAGGGACTGGCAGGACATATTTAAAGTGATGAAGGAGAAAAACCTACAACCAAGATTACTCTACCCAGGAAGGATCTCATTCAGATTTGATGGAGAAATTAAAACCTTTACAGACAAGCAAAAGCTGAGAGAGTTCAGCACCACCAAACCAGCTTTACAACAAATGTTAAAGGAACTTCTCTAGGCAAGAAACACAAGAGAAGGAAAAGACCTACAATAACAAACCCAAAACAATTAAGAAAATGGGACTAGGAACATACATATCAATAATTACCTTAAATGTAAATGGATTAAATGCTCCCACCAAAAGACACAGAGTGGCTGAATGGATACAAAAACAAGACCCATATATATGCTGTCTACGAGAGAACCACTTCAAACCTAGAGACACATACAGACTGAAAGTAAGGGGATGGAAAAAGATATTCCATGCAAATGGAAACCAAAAGAAAGCTGGAGTAGTAATTCTCATATCAGATAAAATAGACTTTAAAATAAAGACTATTAGAAGAGACAAAGAAGGAAACTACATAATGATCAAGGGATCGATCAAGAAGAAGATATAACAATTCTAAGTATTTATGCACCCAACACAAGAGCACCTCAATACATAAGGCAAATACTAACAGCCATAAAAGGGGAAATCGACAGTAACACATTCATAGTAGGGGACTTTAACACCCCACTTTCACCAATGGACAGATCATCCAAAATGAAAATAAATAAGGAAACACAAGTTTTAAATGATACATTAAACAAGATGGACTTAATTGATATTTATAGGACATTCCATCCAAAAACAACAGAATACACATTTTTCTCAAGTGCTCATAGAACATTCTCCAGGATAGATCATATCTTGGGTCACAAATCAAGCCTTGGTAAATTTAAGAAAATTGAAATTGTATCAAGTATCTTTTCTGACCACAACACTATGAGACTAGATATCAATTATAGGAAAAGATCTGTAAAAAATACAAACACATGGAGGCTAAACAATACACTACTAAATAACGAAGTGATCACTGAAGAAATCAAAGAGGAAATCAAAAAGTACCTAGAAACAAATGACAATGGAGACACGACGACCCAAAACCTATGGGATGCAGCAAAAGCAGTTCTAAGAGGGAAGTTTATAGCAATACAATCCTACCTTAAGAAACAGGAAACATCTCGAATAAACAACCTAACCTTGAACCTAAAGCAATTAGAGAAAGAAGAACAAAAAAACCCCAACGTTAGCAGAAGGAAAGAAATCATAAAGATCAGATCAGAAATAAATGAAAAAGAAATGAAGGAAACGATAGCAAAGATCAATAGAACTAAAAGCTGGTTCTTTGAGAAGATAAACAAAATTGATAAACCATTAGCCAGACTCATCAAGAAAAAAAGGGAGAAGACTCAAATCAATAAAATTAGAAATGAAAAAGGAGAAGTAACAACTGACACTGCAGAAATACAAAAGATCATAAGAGATTACTACAAGCAACTCTATGCCAATAAAATGGACAACCTGGAAGAAATGGACAAATTCTTAGAAATGCACAACCTGCCAAGACTGAATCAGGAAGAAATAGAAAATACAAACAGACCAATCACAAGTACTGAAATTGAAACTGTGATTAAAAATCTTCCAACAAACAAAAGCCCAGGACCAGATGGCTTCACAGGCGAATTCTGTCAAACATTTAGAGAAGAGCTAACACCTATCCTTCTCAAACTCTTCCAAAATATAGCAGAGGGAGGAACACTCCCAAACTCATTCTACGAGGCCACCATCACCCTGATACCAAAACCAGACAAGGATGTCACAAAGAAAGAAAACTACAGGCCAATATCTCTTATGAACATAGATGCAAAAATCCTCAACAAAATACTAGCAAACAGAATCCAACAGCACATTAAAAGGATCATACACCATGATCAAGTGGGGTTTATTCCAGGAATGCAAGGATTCTTCAATATACGCAAATCAATCAACGTGATACGCCATATTAACAAATTGAAGGAGAAAAACCATATGATCATCTCAATAGATGCAGAGAAAGCTTTCGACAAAATTCAACACCCATTTATGATAAAAACCCTGCAAAAAGTAGGCATAGAGGGAACTTTCCTCAACATAATACAGGCCATATATGACAAACCCACAGCCAACACTGTCCTCAATGGTGAAAAACTGAAAGCATTTCCACTAAGATCAGGAACAAGACAAGGTTGCCCACTCTCACCACTCTTATTCAACATAGTTTTGGAAGTTTCAGCCACAGCAATCAGAGAAGAAAAGGAAATAAAAGGAATCCAAATCGGAAAAGAAGAAGTAAAGCTGTCACTGTTTGCAGATGACATGATACTATACATAGAGAATCCTAAAGATGCTACCAGAAAACTACTAGAGCTAATCAATGAATTTGGTAAAGTAGCAGGATACAAAATTAATATACAGAAATCTCTGGCACTCCTATACACTAAAGATGAAAAATCTGAAAGTGAAATCAAGAAAACAATCCCATTTACCATTGCAACAAAAAGAATAAAATATCTAGGAATAAACCTACCTAAGGAGACAAAAGACCTGTATGCAGAAAATTATAAGACACTGATGAAAGAAATTAAAGATGATACAAATAGATGGAGAGATATACCATGTTCTTGGATTGGAAGAATCAACATTGTGAAAATGACTCTACTACCCAAAGCAATCTACAGATTCAATGCAATCCCTATCAAACTACCACTGGCATTTTTCACAGAACTAGAACAAAAAATTTCACAACTTGTATGGAAACACAAAAGACCCCGAATAGCCAAAGCAATCTTGAGATCGAAAAATAGAGCTGGAGGAATCAGACTCCCTGACTTCAGACTATACTACAAAGCTACAGTAATCAAGACAGTATGGTACTGGCACATAAACAGAAATATAGATCAATGGAACAGGATAGAAAGCCCAAAGATAAACCCACGCACATATGGTCACCTTATCTTTGATAAAGGAGGCAGGAATGTACAGTGGAGAAAGGACAGCCTCTTCAATAAGTGGTGCTGGGAAAACTGGACAGGTACATGTAAAAATATGAGATTAGACCGCTCCCTAACACCATACACAAAAATAAGCTCAAAATGGATTAAAGACCTAAATGTAAGGCCAGAAACTATCAAACTCTTAGAGGAAAACATAGGCAGAACAGTCTATGACATAAATCACAGCAAGATCCTTTTTGACCCACCTCCCAGAGAAATGGAAATAAAAACAAAAATAAACAAATGGGACCTAATGAAACTTCAAAGCTTTTGCACAGCAAAGGAAACCATAAACAAGACAAAAAGACAATCCTCAGAATGGGAGAAAATATTTGCAAATGAAGCAACTGACAAAGGATTAATCTCCAAAATTTACAAGCAGCTCATGCAGCTCAATAACAAAAAAACAAACAACCCAATCCAAAAATGGGCAGAAAACCTAAATAGACATTTCTCCAAAGAAGTATACAGACTGCCAACAAACACATGAAAGAATGCTCAACATCATTAATCATTAGAGAAATGCAAATCAAAACTACAATGAGATATCATCTCACACCAGTCAGTATGGCCATCATCAAAAAATCTAGAAACAATAAATGCTGGAGAGGGTGTGGAGAAAAGGAAACACTCTTGCACTGCTGGTGGGAATGTGAATTGGTTCAGCCACTATGGAGAACAGTATGGAGGTTCCTTAAAAAACTACAAATAGAACTACCATATGACCCAGCAATCCCACTACTGGGCATATACCCTGAGAAAACCAAAATTCAAAAAGAATCATGTACCAAAATGTTCATTGCAGCTCTATTTACAACAGCCAGGAGATGGAAACAACCTAAGTGCCCATCATCGGATGAATGGATAAAGAAGATGTGGCACATATATACAATGGAATATTACTCAGCCATAAAAAGAAACAAAATTAAGCTATTTGTAATTAGGTGGATGGACCTAGAGTCTGTCATACAGAGTGAAGTAAGTCCAAAAGAGAAAGACAAATACCGTATGCTAACACATATATATGGAATTTAAGAAAAAAAAATGTCATGAAGAACCTAGGGGTAAGACGGGAATAAAGACACAGACCTACTAGAGAATGGACTTGAGGATATGGGGAGGGGGAAGGGTAAGCTGTGACAAAGCGAGAGAGTGGCATGGACATATATACACTACCAAACGTAAAATAGATAGCTATTGGGAAGCAGCCGCATAGCACAGGGAGATCACCTCGGTGCTTTGTGACCACCTAGAGGGGTGGGATAGGGAGGGTGGGAGGGAGGGAGATGCAAGCGGGAAGAGACATGGGAACAAATGTATATGTATAACTGATTCACTTTGTTATAAAGCAGAAACTAGCACACCATTGTAAATCAATTATACTCCAATAAAGATGTAAAAAAAAAAGAAAGAAGCAGCTGAGTTCGGTAGGAGAAATAGCATTAGCCCGGGAAACAGCACTCATAAACGTTTGCTTCCCCATATGCACATATGTACACTACACGTACACGAATCACATCATTAGAGAGAAAACAGAATGGGTTGATGTGTGGTGTAAGTAGAGAAAGCACTGGATTAGAAACCAAATTTAAGCCTAGCTATGAAACTTTCTGTTAGCAAATCACTTAACCTCATTGACACCAGTTGTCAGCTGTTAAATCAGAGAAGATATGATGATCAGCTGTAAAATATGTAGAAATAGTGGGAGGTATCCTAATAGGGAAATCAGAATTTGTTTGAATTTTGTTGCAAAAAGATTCTATTAAAAAAAAATAGCTAAAACACAGAGCAAGAATCCTACCAGAGCACTGCCAAGCTAGTGTCCTGAAATTGTGCCATAAAGTGAGGGGAGAGTGGTGAAGGTGCCAGAAATGGTTCCCTATTCCTGACCATACTCCAAAGTCCATATACAGCTTTACCATGAGAAGTATAAGGATGAAAATGTAATGATAAAAATGAACACAACCTAATAAACCCTATTATATACTGAATGCTTAATATTTTAACAGGTACTGCGCTATTTGTTCTATATGCATTATCTCATTTATCATTTTAACAACTGAAGTATACTTATTATCTACAATTTACTAATGAAGAAACTGAGCCTGACTCCAAAACCTCAGTCGTTAAGCAAATTGATAGAAAGGAATTACAGAAGATAGAATGGGAGCAAATATCAACCTTCTTGTGACATCACCATCATTTTTTCAACTTGTTTCTTATATTTTAGGGACATCAAGAGAATGAGAGGGACAAGCTCAAGCAGGGTAGGGAACGGTCTGTTTTGTTCACAGCTGTACCCTCAGCTGCAAGAGAGTGCTTGGGACATAGCGTGGGCTAAATAGGAATTCTGGTTGCTGAGGTATTTTAGTAGCCCATTCCAGTGGTGCCCCCAACCCTGGAGTTATTTTTTTTTCTCAACACTTCAGTACTGTGCCTTCTTCTAAAAACGGTTGCTATTTAAGTTGGCATTCTATATACGCTGGCGTGATTAATGGGATATGCTCTAGCATACAGGAAAACGTGCCTTCTTTTGAACAGGTCAAAACACAAGAAATGTCACTCAAGTTTTCACAGCTATAAAATAGGGGCTGGAACTCTTACAGTCACTCTCACATCAGGAAGTTGTATTCAATCACATTTTTCCTCCTCGGCTCGTTAACATAATGCTGCCAAAGTGTGTGTGTGTGTGTGTGTGTGTGTGTGTGTGTGTGTGTGTGTGTGTGTGTGTGTGTGTGTGTGTGTGTCTGCGAGCGCGCGCGCATGTGTGTATCTGTGTCTGCGAGCGCATAAACTTGGAGTTTTTGGAATCGAATGAGAATCCCGCCTTGAGCCTTCTGCTGGCAGCCGGTTCCCTCCAGCTCTCTTCGTCAGCCACCTGTGAAGAGTGACTTGCCCCGGGCACCTCAGGCAGGGGCGAGGAATGAAGCGACGCGGAAAAGCGCGGCTGCTAGGAGAGGGCTCCACCTAGGATTATCCCGGAAGGGCTTCGGCCGAGGCTAACAGAGCCTCTCGCACCCGGCGCAGCCTCCCCTCCTCAGGGAGGCTCAGGGCCGGACTCAGACCCGCTGCAGGCCAGGGTATCACCCCGGGGCCCCGGCTCTGCATCTCTCCTCGGCGCGGGCCGGCGTTACCCGGCCGGCTACTCACCATGGCGGTGGACAGGAGTCACCGGTCTGGAAAAGCGGGAGGGGCCAGGCGCAGCTTCGTCAGGCCCGGCGTCTCCAAGGTAAGTTAGACCGCAGAGGACGCGGAGGGAGGGCGGGTTGTTTAGAAGCCTCCGGTTGCTAATGGCAACCTATGCACGTGACCCTGGAATGATGCACTTTTATTGGTCCTCAAGATCACGCGACAGGAAGTGCCTTGTGACCGGCCGACAGCCGCATGCGCATTTGCTCCCACAGCCGGGAAGTCCCTCCTTTTCGTGCCACGCCGACTTTGGGGGAGGCCGCCGTTGCCAATGGTAACGGAAGTGGAGCGGCCGCCTGACTCCCCACCGCTCCCGGGATTCGCGGGGCATCTGGGTCTGCTTTGCTGCTCAGGGCTTGTCCTGCACTTCCTGTGACCTGGCGGCCCCGAGGGCCGTGGCCTCGACCGTTGACACCCGACCTTTTAACGGTCTCGTGGGGCGTCCCAGACTTATTTCTCTTCTCTCCCAAGTGTTCCTACTTGGCCGAGATAGGCCAACAGCACCAGTGCTGCCAGGTTCCTGGATAGAGCTTTGAACGACTCACTCCCCACCGCTCCCATTTTTTCCCCTCTTATATTCTTGGTAAAAATGTCTAATATAGCACCTTTTTCCTTAAAAAAAAAAAATTGCGAACGGAATTAGTGAAAGAGCAGTGAATTTCAAACTATTATGCCTAGATCATCAGGGGAGCGTGTTGTACAAATGCTTCCCTGGCCTAACCCCCAGAAATCCTGAATCACTCTGGGTTTGGAATCTGCATCTTTTACCGACCCTCCAGGATTGATCATGGATCACTCTTTAAGAAACACTGTCCTTGGGACTTCCCTGGTGGCTCAGTGGTTACGAATCCGCCTGTCAATGCAGGGGACATGGGTTCAATCTGTGGTCCTGGAAGGTCCCACGTGCCACGGAGCAACTAAGTCCGTGCGCCACAACTACCGAGCCTGCGCTCTAGAGCCCGCAAGCCACAACTACTGAGCCCATAGACTGCAACTACTGAAGCCTGTGCACCTGGAGCCCGTGCTCCACAACAAGAGAAGCCACCGCAATGAGAAGCCCACGCACCGCAATGAAGAGTAGCCCCCGCGCTCGCCACAACTAGAGAAACCCCGCGCACAGCAACAAAGACCCAGTGCAGCCCCAAATAAATTTATATAAAAAAAGAAACACTGCTCTAGAAGAAGCAGAGGTGTAGGAAGAGATGCATTATTGCAAATACTGGCGGGGGGATGGGGAGTGGAGGGGGGATGGGGAGTGGAGGGGGGATGGGGGTGGAGGAGGGGGATGGGGTGGAGGAGGGGGATGGGGTGGAGGAGGGGGGGGGGTGGAGGAGGGGGATGGAGGTGTTGGGCTGCGTGGGTGAAAGGCAATGAATATGGGCCTAGGCCATTCAGTGGGCATTTCAGAGGCTCAGAAGACAGAAACACGAGCAGATACAATCACTGGGGAGGCTAAAAAGTGAGCCCCTCGTGATAGACATTGAAATGAGAAGGAGCACAGAGCCGGGAGCTTTCTGAGAATCTGGGAGGCTCAAAACTGAGGAGAGGATATTTGGCATTATCCCTGCTCAGGAGAAGATAAGCTAATTTAGATAATGCTCATGGGGCTTATGTTGATTTTGGCTACTACACAATGCAATTTAAAATGCATCACAATTGAAAAAAATATATATCGCAATTGGAACCTAAACACCTAGACAAGATTTTAGAGACCTGGTTCCACTTGGTTAATTTATGGATGAAGAGACTGAGAGCCAAGGTCACATGTCCAAGACTTCAGAGGGCTAGGTGGGGGCATCTGAAGCTTGAGTCAGTGATGAAACTAATACAAATATGTTTTTAAGAGCAAAACCAGAAAGCAGGTGTGAACTATTCTGGTACAGTGCATGTTAAATCATATTCTGGTTTCAAGAATTTCATTTTTCTTTTCATTTATCACCACATTCATTTTATTTAATATAAATTATATACTAAATTATGTACAAAGCTTAGTAATTGTCCCAAGAACTGAGCTCAATACTTTTTTAACTGGACACTTTAACTGCTAGAATAAAGTGGCAGCAGATAAATTCTGTAGAATAAAGCTAACTTATGAAGGGATGATGTCTTTAGAAAAAGAGGTGTGGCAATGAAAACATTTACTAGTTAAACGGTCAATACGGTAAAATGGAATTAATTTAAATGGATAATTTTCAATTCAGACAAAGTAAGAGCTAGAAGGAAATAATACTTTCAGATGAGGAAAGGCAGCTCAGAAAAGTAAACTGTCTTGGCCAGAGAAGCAGCAGAACCAGGTCTGGAATCCAAATCTCATGACTTACTGGCAAGAGTTTCTTGACCATTTAGTTCCAACCAAATACAGGTGACGGGTCTTTCTCTTCCCCTCTGTAAGTAAGGCCTCTCACCCTCTGTTTAGGGGAGCTTATGAGTTTCCCATTACTTGAAAAGCAGGGGTTGAAAGAGCAGTTTTCCAATTTGGATGGGGCTTCGCAAAATCTTGGGGCACAGTCAAGAGTCCTTTGCTTGGATGACCCAGGAACGATATGCAGGCAGTTGCCCGTGGAAGGATCTCAATCCTCAGGGACATGAACAGCTGACAAGGCTCTCCTGTGTGTAACGGAGCACTCCCAGGCATGGAAGGATGGCCTGGTGGCAGTGGCTTGGGTATGCCCCACTTCACTGGCCTCCCAGTAGTATCTGGGCAGAATCTCTGTCTCCCTGCAGGGTCTAAAGGGCAGGTTCTCAGCCTCCCATTATGACTCCCTCCAAGCTCAGTTAAATTTCTGCTTTACCATGCCATCCCTTACATTTCTGTTCAATGAGTGCTGGCCTAATTTGATAATAATAGTTGCCATTATTTAGTGCCTACAATAGGCTAGACATATTCCATTTCAATAGTTAATCCTCAAAATCTCTGGTTCTTTTCTTACTGCAGTAGGTATTCATTGAATTCACATAGAGAAAGGTCACTTTACTAGGTGCTGTGGACGCAAAGTAAAGAAGGAATTTCATAAACACTTTTATGACATTTAAATGAACAAAGTTGTTCACCAGTCTGCATTTCTAAGGAAACTTAAGTGCATTTTCCTGCTGGCAAACTCCTGTGCTTATTACTAAGTGTTATTAATGCAGGGGAACCAAAGCAGTGGGTGGATAATGCAAGTATTTCATTGGCGAATATGTTTGGGGCTTGGTGATTCTTTGTTATGCAAAGCTACATCAGCTGGTTATTTTAACTTAAAATTCTATTTTAATCTAAAATCTTCTGTACCAAGGATGTTATAATATCACTGTTAGCCCATCTACCCAGCTGAGTTGAATGTTGGTACATAAGTTGTCTAAATAGTGTCAGCAAATATGAACATGTATTTTGGTCTTAAAGTGATGAATTTGGCTCGGGAAAAGACTGAGCCCATGCTTTGGGATGTTTACTAGCTTGAGTTGATTACCAAAGCAAACAGTTCAAGCTGTGAGGAAGAACATCTCCACCCTACTTTAGCAGTGAGCTTCTCAGCCTCATTCTATTTTTTTTTAATCACTGTGACAATTTAAAAAATGTGTTTGTGTGTGTGCATACATGTGTATGTCCATTTGGAAGGATTGCATTATGGGAGGCGTACAAACAAGGCCATTATATACCTTTTAGCATAGTTCAATACCAATAAAATGAAGATCAACTCTGTCTTTTTAGATTACTACAAAATGAGACTTTTATGAGCTTATAAATTACTAGTCTTAACACTGCGGCCACCAATTTCAGCGTGTTTAAAACCTAGACTAGGCAAAAGGAGGAACGGGAAGTTGATCGTGGTCTTCTTAGCAGCATTGACACATTGCTCCTTTCGCCACTATTTACAGAGTCCCTTTGTGTGCAAGGTTCTCTGGCCAAGATAGAATCTGAGGGACGAAGTGGAGGGATTTAGGAAGCCCCAGATTCCCCTACTCTATAAATCTTGGGTAAGGTTGGGGGACTAAGGTGAGGCTTTACTTAAGTAAAAAAGAGGAAATAATAAAGAAAATGATTAAGTAAAAACTAATACAGGTAGTACACAAAAAAAGTCTTGAAGATTATATGGGAAAGGAATGTTTGACGTTTGAGAAACACTGAACTGAGAGTAGGCAGGAAATGGTTAGGGGAAAATCATTTCGGGGGAGTGGATTATCTTGAAGAAGGAGCAGAGCCTTCAGCGTATGGCTTTGTACATGTAATACTACCAGGGTCCTCTGCAACTCCCTGCACCCTGCCCCATTACAACTGAGAAAGTAGCCAACATGTTAGAGAAGGGAAGAACACAGGATTCAAAGAGTCTTTACAGGAGCTATGGCATTTGATTGGGTCTCTAGTGGGCAAGAGGCTATTTTCAGTTATTCTATTTGCTCCTTCAGTCAGTTGGTTTCAAGATGCAGAGTGACCCGCAGAGTATTAGAGGGTGCTAACAAATTAGTGAAATCAGTATCACATGCTTTAAAGGAGGTCAGGCAAGGAAGTGGTTCACCATAAAGTACTACAACTCCCTTTAAGACTGTGTGGATGACGATAATTTCTTAGCCCAAATGATAGATTAGTTTCAGTGATAAATCTCCAAAATTAAAACACCCCACAGGAAACAAACACCAAAAACATCAAATACTGAAGACCACCTAAAAAAAAATGTTAGGAATTGGTTGTGAGGAATACCTCCTTGTGAGGTACAAGAAAAACTTATTGTAACTATGGTGATATGCACCAAATCCTTATTCCACACCCTCCTGTGCACGTATACATTTGAGTTAGACCCCCAAGCTCAACCTTTGTGTTCAGCGACTGTTCACGGAAAACCCCATACACAACAGACATTGTGGGGAAGGGAACAATGAGCAAGATAGGATCTGTCCCTTTCAAACATGGCCTTATAATCAAGTCAAGGGAAAATGCAAGCTTGCAAAACGATCTCAGAGCAGACAGTAAGTGGAATGGGAGTTCAGAGAAGAGAAAGGTTACCTCTCTTGAAGGAAGAAAGGAGAAGTTCAGGAGAGTCTTTCAGAAGGCAGTGGAATTTGGGCTAGGCTTTAAAAGGTGTGTGGAAGAGTTGTGGGTCGGCATGATGATTGCGGGAGAGAAGGCTGTCCTGCACAAAGAACCAGAATTTTCATCAGGTGAGGCAGAAGAGCTGTCCAGGGACGTACTTTTAAATTTGTTATTATTTCAAGGGTCAAACTACAAAAAGAGATACACAACGATGGAGTATCTATTCCAGTATCTTACTCAGGAATGTGGGCCTTCCTAGATCTGTGATCTTTGCTAAATGTTTACCTGGACTACTGTCAATGGAAAGATGTTCACCAATTGCATCCCATCTTAGAAAATGGAAAACAGACTCAAATTTGCTCAGGAAGTTTTGCCTACAGAGATGGGGCTGTGCAGTCCTTTTATAAAGTCTGAATGTCCTAGTGCAAACTGTGTTCATGGATGGAAGTTTTCTCAACGGGATAGGTAAATAGAAGGCAAAAGGAAATGTCATTCTTGGTTGGTCTATACTTGTTTGTCTTTCCCACTACTACATTTCAAGCTCCTTGCAGGATGGAATCTTTATTACATGATCAACCTGAGCCCCCCAGCAAGGGCTCGGCTATAATATCTCTGAGCAGTGCTTGCAGAATTGAAATGAAATTTAGCAGGAACATCTCAACAAACATTCGTGAGTTCCTGCTGGGTTCCAGGCACTGTATGTTTGGCGGGGGACGTGGTTGGCCCTGGGCATGCTGCCTCTTAGAAAACGTATCGTGTATTATCAAACATCCAGCTATCCCTATTTCCTATATTAAATGTAATGGTGAGTTTGGTTTATATAACTTTTATAATCATGAGTCTTTGAGAATGAATTATTTAGTTCTTGTGATTTAACACTTAAATTTTTATATAAACTACAAATTGAATTCTAGTTGATCAGTTGACTTAATGTTACATTTTGAAGATATCCCATAAAACTAGTACTAATTTAGATTTTGTGCTTTTCTTTTCATATCATGGACTCACACCATTTTATTATATATTATATTTTATTATATATCATATTATATAATATCATATATTATACATATTATATAATATCTGCAGTATTTTATTTCAGATCTCACATATTTTACAGGCCTTAGGCTCTGTGTCTTAAATGCCTATTGGATGTTGGGAGAGCAAAGAGGATTGAAACAAGTCCCTGCTCTCCAGGCTCCTGTGTAGCAGGAGAGATAGACCCATTAGAAGGTCACGTTCATATAATGTGGTCACCTTTTGGGAAACGAGGTAAGGGGCACTTAGTTCAATCTAGGACTTCAAGGAAACCACTGAGGAAGATCCCTGAATTGAATCTTGAGGGATTGGCAAGAGTTAGCCTGGGAAAGCAAGGCAGAAAGGGTAGAGGGAACACAACAAAACCTGAAACAGTCCAGCATGTGAATTCCTAACAAAGCTTAAATAATAGGTTAGCCTCTACTTTTAGGAATTAATGCTGCCAAAAATGTCATTGCTTTGCTAAAAATATTGGTGAATAAGTCATGAGTAGAAAAACAAATTACCTTCACAGGGAAAAAAAATAACCCAACACACTAAAAACCAAAGGGATATAAAGATAAGTTATATCTCTACAACTGTTATTGTCTAAAAGGGAGCAGAGCGGGAAGTCTGGGGTACTAGTGCTATGGTAATATTCTGTTTCATGATCTGGGTGCAAGTTATGTGTTTTTAGTTTGTGAAAATTAATGAGCTATACCCTTACATATATAACTTCAATAAAGAGTTTGAAAATTTAAATGCCTATACATGTATGTATGTATTTGTGTACAGATACTTCAATTAAAGGGTTTTTAAAATGCTCAAAAAAAAAAAAAAGGTAGGTTATATATGTGGTTAACTGCTATGATTGAGGCTAAGACACCTATCAAAGGCACTGGTGATAACCTAAGGGGAGGATGTCTTTCCAGAACTAGAGTGTATTTATCTGACTTGCACTCGGTCAGCCTGCAAAGACTCCCCAGCACCATCAGGTACAGTGGAAGAGAAGTGTGGTAGGGGCAGCTTTATTAAATCATCCACTAACAAACCGGTGGAGACTAACTCTGAACATCTAACACTCACAGAATCAATAGCTTCACTGAACAGAATTGGACTTCAGTGGTCCCTAATTGTTCTTATCTGATATAATTTGGTCTTATTTTAAAATAGCAAGACCTGAGCATAAGTCAGAAGACAACGCAAACTTTAAGGACAGAAACAGTTTCTCATTTTAAGAGATTTAAAGTGTGAATTTCTATATTTGATTTTGTGTGTAAGAAACCATTAAAACCACGGAGTTGGCTTTTTTCCTAGGATCTCTCTATCCACATAAGAAGGTTCTGTCTGTGTGTTGAGAGATTGTCCGTATGCCCAATGTATTTTTCAGTTAGAATTTACAATATTGTGAAGATTTGCATCTTTAAAATGGATTTTTTTTTTTTTTTTTTTTTGCGGTACGCGGGCCTCTCACTGCTGTGGCCTCTCCCGTTGCGGAGCACAGGCTCCGGACGTGCAGGCTCAGCGGCCATGGCTCACGGGCCCAGCCGCTCCGCGGCGTGTGGGATCTTCCCGGACCGGGGCACGAACCCGTGTCCCCTGCATCGGCAGGTGGACTCTCAACCACTGCGCCACCAGGGAAGCCCAAAATGGATATGTATTTTAAAATTCTCTATGATGTGAGTCGTTATAGCTGTCATTTTTTGCACACTGAACTGTGTTTCAGTAACAAATGCTTCATGTTTAAAATGTGATATTTAGTTTAATCCTCAAAGCAACCCCAGAAGATAAATACTTCCTTCTTCCCACTACTGCGACCCTCAACACACAAACCCTTGTAAGGACTGGTAGGCTGTGCCTCCTTCACAGTCACCTACTGACCAGTTCTTGTCTCTAGTTACCCACTGCCACCTGTCTTCCATCATCAACCATCTTCCACCAACCTCCAGATCATTCATGCCTTCAAGCACCCTCGAGGCCTATCACATCTGGTTCCAGCCTATCCTGCCATCCCAGAGGATGACCCGGCTAGCGCCCCTTTGTCCTGGCTCTGCCTGATGCTCCCTGGCAACCTTGAGCTCTATTTCACTGTAGCACCTACTCTGTTCCCCACATCCCATCGTAGCCCGAAGCTGCTCCATTGCCGTGCTGACAACTCAGAAGTGACTCTCTGATCATCACCAGCTATCTGAGTTCCTCCAACTCCTGCACTTTCCGTAAACCTTGCCTCTCACCTGACTGTGAGCTAACTGATCTTGTGAACCTTCTATTTTCTTCTGCTCTAGCATCCCTCCTCCTTGACTCACTTCTCCTGGTCCCACTTCTAGACCTCCAGGTCATCACTCCACCAGGAGAAGTTTCTATTTCTCACCAGTTAACTCTGTTACAACACCAACTTGACCAACCTTCAATCCTCCCAGCCATCCATTTTCTTGTTATTGTTCTTGCTCCAAAACCAGAGAATTCACATAAATAACTGTATTTACTTCATAAAATCTTTTGAGCTTTTTTTTTTTTCAATTTCCTCTGGCCTTTACAGCTGCTTAGACATATTCTGGCTCAGCTCCTGTCCCACGTCACCCAAGTGGCTGTCCCCTAAAGTTTCCTAGTCCTTCAGCATCATCCCTCTCCCTTCTCTTCAATCCCCACAGATGATCCCCTTCTGCTTTTCCAGAAGGGTAAGCTCCCCTGATGTCCCTGCATTTATGCTCACATTTTCTTCATCAGTAAGTGAGGAAATATTAAAGATTATCAACACTTGGCATTGCCTAGAGCATAAGAAAAACACATTCTTTAAAACTTTGGTAGGAGGATAAAGGGCATAGTGGGTCTTTTTTAGGAGGACAAACTGGAAATTAGCATCAAAACTGAAAACGCACATGCCCTCTGACCCAGTGACTTGTCTTCACTTCTAAGAATTGATTCAAGAAAAAACAAGAGTGCAAAGATGTATGTACAGAGATATTTACTGTGGTTTTGATGTGGTAAAACTCCTGAGACTGTTTAAACGTTCCTCTTTTGGGGGAATGACTAAATAAATTGTGCTGCAATAAAGTGGAATTTTCTGCAGCTGTCAAAAAGCCCAGGAAGCATCCAATGTGCACCGACACGGGAAGATATCTATAACATATAATAAAATGACAAAATCAAGTTGGAGAACAGTCATAGTAAGATCCCACTTACTTAGTTGTAAATGCACATACAGACAAATTCAGAAAGGTGAAGCACTAAACTCCTTATACCCAAATCCAGGCAGGGGTAATAGAATGGTGACAGGCGTGGGAGGTGGTTGATCCCTATGTTATACATGCCTGTAATTTTAATTTCGTTATTAAGCAGTCATTACTTTTATAATTTAGTGACATAAAGAGAAAAAAAATCCGACACTAAAACACCCTTTTGTTACATTTGTCATTGTTTTATGTGCTCACCACAATCAAGGCGCCTTCCTTCTGAGGGTCAAGCCTCACTTCTTTTCTCAAGACATGAGGCAGAAATTTCAGGTCACCAAGAGACCTGGAAGGAGACCACCCAAAGGTGGTCACTCCAAACGCTACTGCCGACATTTAGATATTTTCACTTTGGTCACAGCCCTCTGCTGTTAACTTTCTTCCTCTTTTTTTTTTTCTCCAGAGGACTGAGCAGATATTTTATAGCAGAATTAAACAAGAATGGAATATCTTTTATGGGAAAGGTGCATATCAATTTTGGTGTGACTTACACCAAAATTATCAATGATTATCAATCATGGTTTATTATTGCCACCCTTCTTTCTGGAAATAGAGGGCAAAATTATTAAATGCATGCTATGTATCTCAGGGGCTACACAGATAATCTAAGTTCTCACCTTATCTTATACAACACCCACATAACTTCTCCTTTCCCTACTGATTCTCAGGAGAAACTCTTGTCTAAGGCTAAGTATGATCCAGTTCTCATGGTCCCATCCACCTCCTTCTACCTCTGCTGGGACTCAACTCCATCACACATATGTATATATGTATAAATATATACATATATTTAGCTCCTATTCTGCATTCTCTTTCTTTCTCTTTGATCCTTCCTCAGTTTAAAATTATGCTCGTCTCCTCCAGATTAAAAATGAAACGAAACAATAACAAACGTTAACCCCAAACCAACGCGTCCTTTGTCCAAACTTTTCCTATAATCGGCTCCCCTAACTTGTTCCTTCTCTTTATTGCTAAACTCTTTGAGGAGATTACTCCCTGATGACTGTTCACACTTCACAGCTCAGTCACCCCACAGTCTGGCTTTTTTCCCTCTTCCCTACTGAAACAGATTTCTCAAAAGCCATCAAATGATCTCCTAGTTGCCAAATCTAATACGTCGTCTGAGTCAGCTTGGCAGCATTTCACAGTGTGGACCGCTTCCTTCTTTACACTCCCTTGGCTTTTTCTGCTCTAGTCTCTCCTCTCTGTTTCTTCTTGCTCTCCACCATTGGCTCCTCTTCTGTTCCCCTCTGAAAAGTGGTGTCCCTTGGGGTCTCTCCTCAACTGCTTTGTCTTAACACTGCACCCTCCTCATCTGTGTAATTGCATTCATTCTTAGGGTTTCATCTCTCACGTATGAGGATGACCATCTAAGCTGCACCTTCAAGCCATGTTTCTCACCTGCATACCCAATTTATATTTCTAGAAGCTTACAACTTATATTTCTAGGTTTTCTCCAACTGAGTGTCCCAAAAGCTATGTAAAATCAACACATCTAAAGAGAACTCATAACCCACCGGTCTGTCTTGGTCCTGTTCCATCACCAATCAGTTTACCACCATCCACCAGTGAGATGATTCAGAGTCCTCCATGAGTTCTCCTTTCTCTCCTGCTGCATATCCTGGGATTACATCTCCTGAAATAACTTGCAAAATTACCACCCTCCCCTTCATTCTCACAGCTACTCCCCTAGTCCCATTCCTCTTAACTGCAATAAAAACACACACAAAAAAATGTCAACAAAACCGAAACAAAATTCTGATTTGTCTAAAGCACTTATTAATTTACAGAGCTTTCTCCTACTTGAATTTAGACCAGCTTCAGGGAAAAGCTGTGGAAGGTTGGGTGAGTGGGGTACAAAGTGATGGATACTGTCTTCCTTCCGCATGAAAGGAGAGCTCAAAATAAAAATTTAATTGCGACTTGGAAAATCAAAGTGATGATTCTTGCACATCTGACTCTGTGGACTGAGAAGTATATCAATTACACCAACCTAGAAGTTAATCATATTGACAAAATTGCCCAATGGGCTAAAACTCATATTTAAATATTTAAAGTAAAAAATTTAAAAACCTGCTAGAGATTTTATTGGCAAATAGGCTGAAAGACCATTTGGTTTTAGTTTTTAGTTCTGATGTGTAAAAAATAGTTTTGTGATTTTTCAAATCAGTTAATCATAATGATAATTTTATCAAAGATGTGACAGTTTGCATGCCTCCTAATTTTGCATGTTTCTTGTGAAATGCATTAAATGAATGGGCCATCATTTTTTTTTTAAAGCTTTTCCAGGGATTTCACACTTTTACACACTCAATTTTCAGGAAGAAAAAATACTGGCTAATTTATATCCCTTACCAAGAACAGTGAATAAGTACATAAATAGTAGATTAAAAATAAATGCTACCATCTTTGGCTCTTTTAACAACTATCAGGGTGTGTTGTCAAGAAGAGAACACCAATGCTTCACAAGAGAATTATTTTATGTTTCTCTTCTTTACTCTGAAAGATTCTTGAGAGGCTTGTATTTTTAAGTACTTTAGCCAAAATAGGAATTAGCCCTTCAACATTACCTCCAAGGTCAAGGGAAGATTGGGAGACTCTAGGGTATAGGACTGCTGGGGTATAAACATGGTGACAGAGAAGCATTCAAAGTGACAGGTAAACTAAATAATATACTTGCTTACATTTTTACTTAGTGTTATTGAGATAATTTATTATTATCCCTAATAACTTTTGTTATCCTTTGTTAAAGTTAAAATCAGATGCCATATTTTACAACCTGTATTTATATGATATAAATACTATAAAAGCAAAAACTAAAAAAGGCAACCTCAATTTAAAAAAATAGAAATCTTGAGAGAATGAGAAGCTGTAGACGTGACTGCTTTCAAAGTGCCTTGTTTAGATCTAAAGGAAAAGGACAGTCAACTTTGTTAAATCTGGACTCATATCTTATCTCACCAAAAAGCTGAGTCTGTGTTTACTAAAAGAGCAAAGAGTTTTCCTGTAATGTCATCATTAAAAAAAATAATTCTAAGAATTGTTGATTTGAAGCTCGACAAGCTTCAAATGTTTGCAAATATTTGTTATGGGATGTTTACAGTAGAAATCAGTATTTGTTCATTCACAGTTATAAAACGTGGGTTTCAGAGAAGAGCTGATTTAGTTTACCAACCTTATTCTCACTGACTGGGAACTCACAGGCTTCCAGGAAGCTCTCCAAGAAATGACACAGTTGGAGGTGTTGCTCCTTGTAAAAATTATTTTACAGGTAAAAAAAAAATACATCTCTAACAGTTGGACTTAAAACAAAATGCAGGATCTCGCTTCTCGGGAAAGCGCAAATTTATAATACAACATGTGGGGCAGAAATGAGAACTAATCTCTTCCTGTATGTAAAAAAATTGCTTTGCAGAGATAACTTTTCATCTTACAATTAACCTAAAAGTCTGGTCTAAATTTTCTAATCCATTCACACCTATCAGAAGAATGTCTGACCCTCTCCCGGCCTCTAATTTATGCTGGTACTTTCATCTTTAACCAACAAGAAACATCAGTGCACTAGTTCTCATTTTCAAATGGTGAAAAGTAATCGGTGAACGAACATGGATCTTTCAGAGAGAACATCACATGGAATACTTATTAAATAGCATAAAGAATTGAAATAAAATTCACTTCCTTTTTGAAAAATAAGGGTTTGGGAAACCTGAAATGGAATGGCATATTAATTATATATTAATCATAGAATATGGCTCTGCTAGTCTCTAAGGATCACAGCATCATGAACAGCCACTGTTATTTTAGAGGGAGAAAATGAAGATTTAATGTAGATTTTAAAATTTGCAGCTGCGAGTAATAATTTATTCAAGAAATGATGCCAAGAGAATGAAAGAAGAGTATGTCCATGAGTGTATGTATGTGTGTGGTATGTGTGTATATGTGTGCATATATCTGTGTGGTATATGGATGTGTGTGTATATATGTGTATGGGTGTATATGCATGTGCATGAATGTATTGGTGTGTGTGTGTGTGTGTGTGTGTGTGTGTGTGTTAGTGTGGAGGAACAGAAATGAATAGGAAAGGTCTTTGGAGCCCTAAGATAATTCCGATGGCGGATGGGGCATTTATCACGAGCCTATCTTAATGCTTTTTGTAGGTGATAAAAATAATAACATCAGCAAACAAAAACCATCTATTTTCTCATAACAGAGTTCTGGAGTTCTCTTTGGCAGGTAAAGATTATCTTTGCCTGAAGTCAATCTTTTATTATTTTAGATTTTCTCAAAATACTTAGGCCAGGCACCTATGTTTTCAGTTAAGGCCACTATGTGACTTTCAGAGCACATGGAACACAAGAATCATCTTGAAAATGGATCATAAAGGCCTGACAGGGCTCCAGGGGAGCTTCACAGTGTAGAAAAGGTTGGTTCTCATCTGGTCTCATTAACACTGGCACAATGAGGAAACTCAGCTAAAGGTGTTTATAATAAACATGGAATACTTCAGTGACATCTTTCCCACCTTAATTTTAAAAATCACTATTTTTCTGCTACTAGGAGAGATTTTCAGCTTAAGTCTCTGAACTGACACCTGGTCTGGTCCACTGTCAACATATCCATACTTAACTCTCATTTGGGCATATTTCTTCTGGGTCTTTTATTTGGGGTTATTTTTAGAGAGAAGAAAAGAAAATGTAACTCTATTTAGCACAGGGTCCAAGTACACTGGCCTTGTAGGAAGGAGTTTAGGCCAGAGACATAGGCATCGTTTCTGGGAAGCTAGAGCGGGCCTGGCAATAGCATTTATTCCAAACCTGTTTAATCTCAGTATAGATACTCTTTGTGGGTAGTTGAGTTATTCTGAGAGAATGCAAAGAAGAAGAAGAAGAAAAAAAAAACACCCTTCAGAGATCAAAACTTCAGAGGGCAAAAGTTCAAGGGAGGATTTATTTTTAATGTTAAAAGGGAAGATGGATTGTGAGTAAACTCGAGAACATTGATGAAAATGCAATAGCTCGGAAAGCCCAGAGTGCTGTTTGGTTTGCTGAGTGTTTGTTTTTTTCTGAGCCACAAGCCTATCCAACACATCTACCTTATTCCTAAAAGGTTTGTCTAACTGGCTGCTAGTCTCACATAAAACCATTTACCTCAGCTTCAACGTTTGTGCGGGGTGGGTGTGGTGCGATCTTTAACCAAAAAAAGTCCTATTGGTAAGTTGACCCTGCCTATAAGTGAACTGTATTTGCAAAGGGGTGTGTGTGCGTGTGTTTTCCAATGCCTGATTATTTGCAGATATAAGAAGCAAAATCACAGATGAAGAAGACCTCGTGAGAAATACCTACTGGTGTTTCATTACAAGCTAAAGCATACAACTGATTTGAGGTCCATCACTTTCTCAGGCTTCACTAATTACATCTCTCAGTGTAACTAACTGGAAGAATTTATTCACCCTTTGCCTATAAAAGCAATTTATTTTTAGAAACTGAAAGCTGTGAGGGACATGCATACCGTTCATTACAACCTGTCTTGGGGACAACTGAGATCTAAAACAGCCACGGGGCCTCCCTAAGGCACCAAGGCACTGTCAGAGCATTTGATTCCCTACCTGGTGCTTAGTACCACTATCATTGTTATGGAGTTCTTTTTCCTGAGAAAATAAAAATTATATACGGCCAGCTACGGACTCTTGGTAATCAAGTTTATTTATTTGTTCATCAAATGGATAGTGAGACCTGATATATATGTCAGGCACGATCTTAGGCTCTGGGGTCACATTGATGGGGAAAACAGATATGGTCTCTCCTCTCATGAGGGAAAGTGAGTCTTAAAGCTGTGCAAATTGGCTCTAAAATTTTGCTCTTCCAAGAACAGATGGCCAATAGGCACATGAAAAGATGCTCAGAATCGCTAATCATTAGAGAAATGCAAGTCAAAACTAAATGACTACAATGAGGTACCACCTCACACGAGTCAGAATGGCCATCATTAAAAAGTCTACAAATAACAAAAGCTTGAGAGGGTTTGGAGAAAAGGGGACCTTCCTACACTGTTGGTGGGAATGTAAGTTGGTGCAGCCACTGTCAAAAACAGTATGGAGGTTCCTCAGAAAACTAAAAATAGAATTACCATATGATCCAGCAATCTCACTCCTGGGCATATATCCAGACAAAACTATAATTCAAAAAGATATATGAGGGCTTCCCTGGTGGCGCAGTGGTTAAGAATTCTCCTGCCAATGCAGGGGACATGGGTTAGAGCCCTGGCCCGGGAAGATCCCACATGCAGCGGAGCAACTAAGCCCGTGCACCACAACTACTGAGCCTGTGCTCTAGAGCCCAAAAGCCACAACTACTAAGCCACGTGCCACAACAACTGAAGCCCACGTGCCTAGAGCCCATGTTGCACAACAAGAGAAGCCATGACAATGAAAAGCCCGCGTACCGCAACAAAGAGCAGCCCCCACTCACCACAACTAGAGAAAGCCCACACGCAGAAACGAAGACCCAACACAGCCAAAAAATAAAAACAAACAAATAAATTAATTAATTTAAAAAAAGATGTATGCACCCCTATGTTCATAGCAGCACTATTTACAATAGCCAAGACATGGAAACAACCTAAATGTCCAATGACAAATGAATGGATAAAGAAGATTTGGTACATATATACAATGGAATATTACTCAGCCACAAAAAAGAATGAAATAATGCCATTTGCAGCAACATGAATGCAACTAGAGATTATCATACTAAGTGAAGTAAGTCAGAAAGACAAACACCATATGATATCACTTATACATGGAATCTAAAACATGACACAAATAAACCTATCTGTAAAACAGAAACAGAATCACGGACATAGAGAACAGACTGGTGGTTGCCAAGTGGGTGGGGGCTGGGGAGGGCTGGAGTGGGAGGTTGGCGCTAGTAGATGGAAGCTTTTATATATGGAATAGATAAACAACAAGGGCCTACTGTATAGCACAGAGCACTATAGTCAATGTCCTATGATAAACCATAATGAAAAAGAATATTTAAAAGGATGTATATATATATATATATATATATATATATATATATATGTATAACTGAACCACTTTGCTATACATCAGAAATTAACACAACACTGTAAATCAACTATACTTCAATTTAAAAATTGATTAAAAAATAAAATAAAATTTTGCTCTTCCTTTGGAGAAAGTTGCAGATTAATGGTAGCCTCTGCAGCCCCCATTTGACACATTATGGACATGTGGAGTAGCCTGGAAGCGTGCCTCAGCCTCTGCTGAGGGTGGGCAAAATGGGGTCATGTACCAGGCAAGGAGCTGGGATGCCCTGGCTTCTCCCCAGATGCATCTGCTCCCCAGGGAAAAGACCAGGAGTGAGACAGGGCAAAGTCAACCAAAGCGCACACCTGCAGAGCCATGGAGGAGGAGGAGGGGAGGGGACGCTGCACATACGCCCTCCTCAACAGTTATTTTAACAACAACAACAACAACCTTAGTCTCCTCCTTGTTTCTTCCGCAAACTATGGTGGGGAAACCATGACCTACTGAGGGATGGATTCTGATCCTCTTGTTTCTACAAGCTGTTATGTGAGGAAGAAAGAGAGCCTCAATCAGGCTTTTGCTGCAGGTAAGACAATTTTTTTTTTTTTAATTTTGTGGCTTTGGAAGCCTCTTAAAGTGGCGGTCAGTCAACTAGATCTTGACCTTGAATATGAGTTTATCTGTGCTGCATTCGTAATAATACACACCTAACTCGCTGACAACTGGTGAACATGACCATCCTTCAGGTGCACATCTGGAATTCTCCCACATCTTGAAGATGAGGAGAGAACACAAATGTGAATAATAATGATAACAGTAATTTATTCGATTGTCTTCCATGGTTCTCTTAGAGAGTAGCACTTCCTCTTTCCAGAACATGTGAAGGTTATATTTGGAACCACTCTTGTTTTGAAACTTTGTTTTAAATTAAACTCAGTTTTGGCTGAGTTGGTTTCTGATGAGAATAGTATTATCATGGAAGCCAAGAATAATTCAATAAAAACATACCCATTGAATATATGAAAATTCATGAGTCCATAATGATACTTTAAAAAGAGAAAGCCAAAAGAAACTCATGTGAGGCAGTTAGTCACCAGCCCCTTATTTGGAAACTATGTAATTAAGGGGAAAATACATTTAATGTCTTTCCAGTAGGAACTATATTGCAGGGTAAACAAATAGCTCCAGGTGATGAGATAAAGCTCTATTTTACAGAAGAATGCCAGAGAGGTGTAGAAGGATGAGAAGCTTAGAAAATCATAATCTGGCAACAGTTAATGAGAATGTAGATCCAAGCAAGGACTATCAACTTGTGTAGAAAATATCAGGTGAAGAGTCGATGGGACCTGGGAAAGTCACGTGGAACCAAAGTAATATCACAACAATACAGTTCTGGTCATCAGGAGAAAAACACAGTTGTACAATGGATGGATCAGACTGCCATCACCCTAATCTAATGGCTGATCATAACATTAGAAATGGTGGGACAACCAAGTATTACATGTCTCCTGGTGTCACGCATTCTAAATCACAGCATCACCTGGGCTGCAGTCTAGCCAAAGATATTTACCTGGGGTCTAATCAGCCTGTAGATGTAACTTCCAGGAAACATAGGGGAAAAGAGGAACAAGCTAAATGACACCACAGGCTAGTGGCGGTGCAGGGAACCTCTATAGGCCCAGTGGCTGCAGCAAGAAGGTTCCATGAAGAAAGAGACAAAAGAAACTAGAGGCTGGATTAAAAGACAGTGAGGGGACATAATAAACCCTCACTGGTCTGGTGCAATGCATGGTCTGGGATTGGTTTCTGGCTTGGACAAATAAGCTATAAAGGACATTTGGGGGAACATTTGGGGAATTTGAATATATACAGGCTATTAGATAATGTTAAAGAATGATTATCAATTTTAGGTGTGATAATGTTATTTTTTTTGCTACATAGGAAAGTGTTCTTATTTTTTTAGAGGTGCATTTTGAGGTACTTAGGGGGTAATGTCACGATGTCTCTAATTTATTCTTTGCAGATGACGTACAGTGGGACACCACGTGTGAAACAGACTGTGACATTCAGGTCCCCTATGAAAGGGCTGAACACACACACATAGACCTTGAACCAACCACACTCGTCAGAGACTAGGAAGTAATAAGTAATTATAAGTTGCTATCAAATAATGAGTAAAACATTTTGTACAGCATTTTCTAAAGACTGAAGTCTTTAAACTGAGTAAAGTCAAAAAGAGTAAAAGTCAAAACGAGTAGCAAAAAATATTTAGTCTAACATAGTGAGGAAAGCATTATCATTAGATGAGCAAAAACAAATTCAAGACGTGATACCTCACATAATTTTAGTATTGCCGCCAGAACCTAATTTCCATTGATCACAATGAATGATTTTTATAACTTTTCTTCACTTAGTGCTACTCAAAATCTTCATCTATTAGCAAAAATCGATCAACCACAAGGGAATAGTTAGATAAATTATGGTATATCCATATCTGAAATATTGTGAAGTGACTGACATTTAAGATTTGGATTTAATTTAACTTTTGAATTGATATTTAATAACATGAAAACATATTGATGATATATATTATATGACAGTCCCAATTTTATGTATGTGTAAGTGATTGAGCCTCCAGATAATTGCTGAGAGAGGGATAAAGAGGAACCATTTAATGTATTTCTAGCAACACTGGATTGTTAAAATAATAGAAAAAAATACATTTAGAGGAGGCAGCAAAAAATTGTCGAGTTCACCAGGCATGGATTACATTATTTTCTGTTTTAAAACAGAGAGTAAGTTCTCTCACCACATTGGGCAGATGTGGTAAATGTTCCGACATGATTAGAAAAGAATCTAATTTTACTCATCTCCAAAGCTGAAAGTTGAAGAGCTGAAGCCCTTTTGCCCTTCTCAGAATAACTAAATGTATGTGTACCTCCTCACCACCAAATCCTCCCCCACTGGGGACCAGAAAAAGCAATGCTGCTCTGACAGACACGAGATACGCATACACATAACATGATGGCAGAGCTGTTTAAATCTATGGTTAAAATCTATGGTTATCCATTAAATGTTCACTGAACATTCCCTCACTCTCCAGAAGGGCGGTCAGGCCTGCGGTGCTACCAGGAGACCAGGATTGACTGAAAGAAACGCAATCCTTCCTCAGGGGCAGCCCTTTCTCAGTTGTGAGAAGAAAAAGAAACTTCACCAAGCGTCACATTCATTTAAAATTTCCAAGAGGCTTGCCTCTTTCACGAGACAGGTAAATAAATTCTCGCTGAGTTAAAATCATCCTCCCCCGATGATTGAAGTATGATGCTCAGCGGTGATTCAAAAGACTGAAGTAGAGCTACAGGCACTGAAAAGGAAGGTCTCCGGGCTTCACTATGCAGGAAGGAAGCCAGAGCAACAGGCCCGCAGAATCCCACTTACACACATGCATACACATTCACACGCAAACACATGTGTACACACACATGCCTGCCCATGCAAAGAAAACGCTCTGGATGAACACACACCAAGCTTTTAATGACAAATATGTATGAGGAGCTAGGAAAGGAATGGAATGAAAAGGAAATTTAACTTTTCTTACTCTAGATATTTCTGAATTTTCTCTTTACAGCAACAGATATTCATTTACTTCTCAAGCAGTTTTTAAAAAGAAAGAAAGATGAACTCATATGCTCCTGGTAGAAATGTAAAGATCGTACAGTTCACTTGAAAACAATTTGGCAGTTCGTCAAAAAGTTAAACACAGAGTTACCACATGACCCAGCCATTCCACTTCGAGCTGTTTACACAAGAGACAAAGAAATAACTGCAGGCATAAAGACACGAATGTTTATGGATGCATTATTTGTAAAAGCCAAACAGTGGAAGCAACCAAAATGCCCGCTAACCGGTGACTGGATAACAGACTGTGCTATGGCCATATAACAGAATACTATTCAACAGTAATAAACAACTATTGATACACACAACAGCTTGGATAAATCTCAAAATAACGATGGTGAGTGAAAGCAGCCAGACAAAAAGAGTACACACTATATATTTCAATTTATAGAAAATTCTAGAAATGCAAACCAAACAACAGTGAGTGACAGCAGATTGGTGGCTGAATGGGGAGGGGTGAGAGGGAAGGTTCACAAAGGGCACAAGGAAACTTTTGGGGGTGATGGATGTGTTCACCACCTTCACATGGTGGCGGGCTTGCTGGTGTACACTATATCAAAATTTATCCAGTTTATGCCTTAAATAGGTGCAATTTATTGTGTGCCAATTACATATCTCGATGAATCTGTAAAAAAAAGGTAACGCATGTTTAATAGAAAATTTGGAAATTACATAAGAACGAAAGAGAGAAATAAAAGCACTACTACTGGGACTTCCCTGGTGGGGCAGTGGTTAAGAAGCCACCTGCCAATGCAGGGGACATGGGTTCGATCTCTGGTCCCAGAAGATCCCACATGCCGCAGAGCAACTAAGCCCGTTCACCACAACTACTGAGCCTGCGTGCCACAACTACTGAAGCCCGTGCGCCTAGAGCCTGTGCTCTGCAACAAAGAGAAGCCACTGCAATGAGAAGCCTGCACACTGCAACGAAGAGTAGCCCCTGCTCGCCACAACTAGAGAAAAGCCCGTGCGCAGCAACGAAGACTCAACGCAGCCAATAAATAAATAAATAAATTTGTAAAAAAAAAGCACTAGTACTTCTTTAGAATACTCATGTCAGCCAAAGATAAATGCTGGTCCCAATGGAACGGATTCCACGTTCTGGCCCTGATAGCTCTGGTCATCAGAAGGATTCAGGGGAGTACTTTTCTTTTTGAGTGGATTTTCCCTAGCTTTCCACTGAATTTCAGGATTGAGTGAGTGAAATTTGGTTAAAAACGCTAGCTTCGTAGAGTTGTGGTAACAAACCATAAATCATTCTGGGTTCCTTAAGAAGCTCTGCAAACCTTAGAAGACCAGATGTCTCTTAACAGAGCTGTTTAATAGTTTTGGAGTGAATTTTTAGCCACGTTCTGGTTCCAGATTCTCAGCATTTAGCAGAAATGTTTAGTGAGATAAATACACACACACACACACACACACACACACACAAAGGTTTTGTTCATTTAGATTACAAAGAGAAGATGAATATGTCAATATATATTCACTTAAGAATATCTGCAAATACACCTTTCTTTAAAGGATAACCTCTTTATAGCTAAGGAAACTGAGATTGACTGACTTGCTCAAACCCCTACTTAGTTGCGAGAGTGATAAATCCAGCTCTCTTTAAATCCAAAGTAAGTAAATAATTTGTATAATATAAAGTTATAGTTACAGTCAAAATTTTCCCCTCACACCACACTTTACACTTTGAGTAGAACGAGAGCAGAGGATAGTCTTATTTCCAGGTTTGGGAGATGTGGGGAGAAGCCCTGTGTCCTAATAGCCACCTGAACAGAGAAGGGTTGTCAGGGCCAAAGAGCCAATGTACCTAAAGGACCTTGTAAACTGTGCTGTGACATGACACTGCATTGGTAGGGAATGAAGATCCCAAGTAAGCCTTGATTTTGGTGCCCTACAATGTCCATCTCATTGAAATAAAGAGGAATTCAGGTAAGTTTGATTCAGAAAGATGAGGTCACCCCCAAAGGCTGGAAGAATCCAAGATAACATTTACATCATTTTCTAAGCTCTTCTCTAAAACCATTTCCTCCAGGTTTATAATTTGGCTTCTCCTTTGGGTTTGCCCATGGACAGAGACAGAGTGGTTATGCCAACAAAGAAAGATGAGTCCCCTGGACGTTTGGGTTTACATTTTCCTCCAAATCTCCGTGTCTTTCCATTATGCAACACTTCCTCGTTCAATGGGGTATAGATTAGAAGGTTGTAATGAAGATATTCCTGAGATGGCTTTTGCCAGGCCAGCAGCCTTCTAGGCCTCTTGCCATCTCCCCAGGGCGTGCTCTCAAGATCAGGCTGGTGGGAGGGACAGGGCAGCATGTTACAAGGATGCTCATGAGGCCACATGGGGAGCCGTGTGGTTTGGGGTCAGGAAACCAGGTGCCTGGCTGTCAGGCTACACCCACAGGCCCAGGCATCACCACCAAGTCAGGTGTCTCTTGGTTTTGGCAGCTCTGAAATTATGAGTTGACAATCAGATGGCACGGAAGCCTGGAAACAAAGTTATCAGCTAATCAGAAAGGCCTGCTTGGATGTGGTTTAGATATCCTGAAAGTTAGCACGGTGTGGCATAGGGTGGAAATTGCTATGCCCAGGATGAGCGATGGTGTGTGTGTATGTGTGGTTGAATACAGAGAACCTATCTTTGTTTTTAACTATCAGATGAACAATGAGAGATTTTGACAAATGGGATGATTTTAGAATAACTTTCTAAAGAGAAATAATCATGTATGTGCACAAATACAAAGTCTACTTAACATTTAAGATGAATTACAGATTTTTTTAATGCTACTCGATAGAAAAACTTGTTAGAATCCTAAAATGTTTAATGTTAATTATGCAACTTATTCCTGAATACACTCTCATAGTAAAATAGTCAATGACCGCAGACAAAGCTAAATTCCTCCTTAACCACTTCCTACCAACACCGACTTGTTCCCGGAGGTAAGCAGTGTGGCCATTTGGGTATGAATCTTTCCAAAGTCTTTTCTTTGCAGTTATAAACATGTATATGTTCCCAGACAAACAGCTAATGTCATTGTGATGTTTGTTTTGTTTCTATCAGAAAAACCATTATAAATCTACAATTTGTTTTGTTCATTCAGAAACATATTCTGGAGATTTTTCCATGTTAGTACTTATAGATCCATCTCCTTTTTTTTTTTTTTTTTTTTTTTGCGATACGCGGGGCGTTCACTGTTGTGGCCTCTCCCGTTGCGGAGCACAAGCTCTGGACGCGCAGGCTCAGCGGCCATGGCTCACGGGCCCAGCCGCTCCGCGGCATGTGGGATCTTCCCGGACTGGGGCACGAACCCGTGTCCCCTGCACCGGCAGGTGGACTCTCAACCACTGCGCCACCAGGGAAGCCCGATCCATCTCCTTTTTAACCTCTGCATAGTATTCAATAGAATGGATATGCCATCCTTTAGGAAATCCTTGTCTTATTGATGGGCATATAGGTGGTTTTCCATTTTCACCAACACAAGTACCTTTGCTCTAATACCTCCTTCAGGGCATGCATGAATATTCTGTAAACGAATTGTTGCGACTTTTATACATTAACAGATCCTGCCACCATCCCCTCCCAGTATGGCTGAACCAATTCACACACTCTTAGGAGTGTGTATCTAGTTCCCCACCCTAATGCTCACTATTAAACTCATAAAGATTTGCCCACGTGAAGGATGGAAATATTGTTGGTGTTTAACGTGCATCTCCCTGATGACCACTTAGAGAGCATCTTTTTTTTTTTTTTTTTTGCGGTACACGGGCCTGTCACTGTTGTGGCCTCTCCTGTTGCGGAGCACAGGCTCCGGACGCGCAGGCCCAGCGGCCATGGCCCACGGGCCCAGCCGCTCCGTGGCATGTGGGGTCCTCCCGGACCGGGGCACGAACCTGTGTCCCCTGCGTCAGCAGGCGGACTCTCAACCACTGCGCCACCAGGGAAGCCCTAGAGAGCATCTTTTCAGGTGTTTTCCTTCCCTCATCTGGGAGCTGCCTCTTCATACTTCTGCACATTTTAAAGTTCGGGTTGTCTTCTTTTGAGTTTGTAGGAGCAGAACTTCTTTTCCAAGAGAAATTGCAACAGCAAGTAGTAAAAGACAGTTTTCTTGATTGCAAAAAGCTATAAAAGCACCTGTTTGTGTAGAAATGGAGGAAGAAAAGCCTGCGGTGTGTGTGTGTATGTGCATGTTGTTTTCCACAGTGTGACTTTAACACCCACACACGTTTAGTAAACGGAGTGAAGCCCCCAAAGAGTGCAACGGCAAAGATGAAAGACAGAAAAGTGGGGTAGCTCTGCCAGATGCTTAATAACAAGAAGGGCAATTTCCAGGCAACAGCTGCAGTCTGGCTTTCACAGTCTGCAGGAGCTTCGTTTGCAACCCCAGGACCAACTCTTGCCCGTAGAAATCTTTCCTATGGTGGGAGCTTGGGATCTGGGCTCCTGCTCATCTGTTGCCCACCTAAGGAAGTGATGTCAGTCTGCGGCCCTCGTCTGGGGTTATCTGAGGGGTTCATCGATGGTGGTAGTGACAGAGACAGAGGAACAACAAGGTGGTAGCAAGGAGTTGGCAGACCTGGGCTCACGACTCACTCTCAACCGCAGGGGAACTTATCTCCACAGGGTATCTTCCTGGGTGAAAGCTGAAACCTGTGGGCTTGAGAGAACAGGGCACTTACGGGGCACAGAGGGGCCGAGGAGGAAGGCGGCAGGAGATCCAGCCTCTCTGTGGTTGGTTCTGATGTGTCTGTGGAGGAGGTCATGGAACAAACAAGGATAAACTCCAAAGATGGGGTGTGGTGTGGGGCAAAGAGCTGGATCTGTGTGACGTAATCCCTTGAACCCTCTGTTTTTAAATATTGTTTAAAAAGATTCGATAGGAAAGGCTCCAGCCATTTTTAGAAAACAGGCTTGGAGCAAGCTGTGTTTCCGTCCTTTGTGAAAGTGGCTAATAACGCAAGGCTATCACTGAGGAGTTTTGAATTGCCTTTCTTTTCTTCTTATAGCATCTTGCTCATAATAATCCTCTGTGTCTCCTCCCAAAGCTCCCTGTAACGGATATTTTACCAAGTCCCCTTTTCTCTGGAAGACCTCCCTACACCCACTTACTTTACTCCTTCCCCAGACTGAAAAACAAACCTTCCAGCCTCTGAGCATTCCTCAAGCCATTCATGCCTCCTAAATACCATGCCTTCTCTCCTACAATCTCCTCCCCACAGGCTTCCATGCAACCTACTGAAGTACTGCCCATCGCTTGAAGCTCAAATTAACACAACCTTCTGAAGACATCTAGCTTCTCTGCCCGCATCAGCAGAGATGTCTTCCTCTGCTTCCCTTTATCTCCCTTATTCCTCCATTACGCATGCGTGCGCCCACCCGCCCACAAACACATATACTTACCTCATGACATTTTCCTATTCTGTCTTATATTAATTACTTGGAATTTGCTTTATCTTATGCCGCAGACAGTGACGTCATCCGTTCATGGATTCTACAAGTACTTGTAAGGGCTTCCCACGTGCCAGAGATTTTTCTACCCTTGTCTTTCCAGCTCCCTCTTTCTTGTTGTTCTCTCCTGTCTTCATTCTACATGCATACTCCTTTCTGCTTCCTCCTCTCTCCCACATCCCTATTTTAGGAGGCAATTTTCTCTAAGGAACCAAAACTACTTCGTGAAAATAACGGCCACTGAAGAAACCCTCAGGCTTTCAGTAGCCATTTGGGGGTGGAGGGAGGGGAAGGGATGAGCATTTTGATGCTATGTTTATGCTACGTTGCTCTCCTGAGTGCCTGCTGTTAGGTTCTTTATTTAATGTATGCTTATCCAATAGGTCTGTCTGCAGGATATGGATGTTTTGCCTTGGGGATTGTACACTTTATAACTCCATCTTAGGGGAAGCTCCTTCCCGTGTCTTGGAATGGCTCTTCCTTTTCATACTTCAGTATAAATGTCACCTCCTCAGAGAAGCCTTCCCTGTTCGCCCATTGGAAGTAGCCCTATCCTCTCCTTTCCCATGACCCAGCCACCCTTTATCACATCACCTTGTGTGGGAAATTAATTTCATTGAAGTTCCTAATTAATGATCTCCCTCCTTCTGTATCCTTTGAGATGGAGTTGGCGGTTCTTCCCATCAAGAGGCGGATATCTCCCCACCCCCCGAATCTAGGCTGACCTTGTGCCTTGCTTTAACCAACAGATGTGACAGAAGTGATGGTGTGCCAGCTCTGAGCCCAGACCTTGAGAGGCCTTGTGTACTTCCGCTCACGTGCATTCTCTGTCTCCCGCCACCCCTCGGAACCTTATCATCAGCACATACACAAACCCAGGTGACCCAGGTGGAGGATGGGAGACCACACAGATGAGAGCTATGGCCATCCTAGACAGCCAGCCCTCATCAACTTGTTAGCTGACCACAGCTGCATGAGCAGGTCCAGCTAAAGTTAGCTGATGTTGCCCGAGATAAGAACTGGCCAGCTGAGCCCAGCTTAAATCGCAACTTATAGAATCATGAATTAAGTAACAATCATTGTTTTAAGCCACTAAATTACGCAGTGGCTCCTTATGCAGCAACAGCTAACTGATACACCTTGCTTATTTCCTTTAGAGCCCTTCTTGGGAAATTCAGTTAGCTGCTCAAAGACTCTCCTTCCTTATATTTAAAAAGGATACACTCTATCTTATATACTTATTAAGGGATTACATAAGGTGATGTTTGTAAAGCTCTTGGCACAAACTGCAGGCTCAGGACATTTATTTATTTCCTCTTTCTCTGGAGAAGAGTGGGGATCTCAGTCAAGAGGATGCCTGAGCCATTCTCCCCCAGTAACAGGAGAGAAAACCCCAAGAAAGCCCTCAGAGGCTTCGGAACCATTAAGAAGAGAAGTCATTAGGAAGGGGACCCAGGGTGAGATAGCAAAGCAAACCTGTTAATTCAGTTGAATTTGAATGATGTTCCTGCATTGTTATTTACCAGATTTCTCTGTAGTGTTTAGAAATGAAGTCTTTTTATCAAAAAAAGGACCAGTATTTTTGCTTTGGCACCTCCCGAATGCCAATCTCTCGGATAGCAACACTGATAGCAACCGTAAGGAATAGGTATTAATGTCCTGTTCTACAAAAGAGGAAACTGAGGCTTTGAGACAAAGGCCACCCTGTAAGTAAGTGTAGAATTGGACAGACCTCAGACATGGCCATAACATCAGGATGACCCCCTTCAATAGAAAGTACTGCTCACTGAGCATGTGCTAAGTGCCAGGCCCTTCTTGGCTCCTTTCTTAGAGCAGCTTTTTAACCCTCATAGCAGTCAGGGCGGGGTTGGGGGGAACTGTCACCATGTTTTAGAGATAAGGGAAGTCTCTTGCCCCGGGTCACAGAGTCATGGCCGGTCATCCCAACCCTGTTCTGCTGATAGAACTTTCACTCTCTTCCTTGACCATTCCCAGGGATGGAGGAAAATTCAATAAATTAGTTGATAGTTGCCTTAAAACAGAAAGACAGGGACTTCCCTGGTGGCGCAGTGGTTAAGAATCTGCCTGCCAATGCAGGGGACACGGGTTCGAGCCCTGGTCTGGGAATCCCACATGCCGCGGAGTAACTAAGCGCGTGCACCACAACTACTGAGCCTGAGCTCTAGAGCCCGCGAGCCACAACACTGAAGCCTGCACGTCTAGAGCCTGTGCTCCACAACAAAAGAAGCCACTGCAATGAGAAGCCTGTGCAACGCCATGAAGAGTAGCCCCCTCTTGCCGCAACTAGAAAAAGCCCGTGCGCAGCAATGAAGACCCAACGCAGCCAAATATAAATAAATAAATAATTCTTTTAAAAATTAAAAAAAAAAAAAAAACCAGAAAGAGAAATGAGCTAAATCTTTGAGATTTAGCAACAACAGAAAGGAAGGGCGGGTCATCGAGTGGAAGTGGAATTATCCCCCAGCCTCTCGGCAGAGCCCCCTGCATGCAAGACGGTGGAGGTAGAAGCCAAGACAGCAGCTCTCTCCTTCTTGTGTAATCTCAAATATAGGGGGAAAGGTCTCATCAACACAAGACGGAGGGAAAAGAACGGGGGTCCCAGCTCCTATAGCCTGAGATGTGTCGAATAAAATATTTGACACTACTAAAAAACAAATTCCAAGTTTAAAAGATAGCAAGCAGATGTCTTTCCTGCAGAATGTCTCAGAACCTTAGATGTGCTGCTTTGCCTGTCTTGCAAAGAATTTTACCTTTTGCTGAACACTTACCCACATCTCTGGGCCACAAGACTCAAGTCTGGGAAAGCTGCTCTACGTTGTTTTGGGGGCATTTTTTTTTTTTTTTTCCCAAATGTGGCTTATATTGAAAAGCGGGCTGTTACTTCTCAGATGGAAACCTGTGAGCAACCTGAAGCCTGTGATGGGGTCTTAATTCATGTTTCTCCACATCCAGCAGGTAGAAATTCAGTCAGCACCTGTGTGTTCAGCGTGTGTGTGACTTTACAGAGGAAGCATCAGACTGGAGGCCTCAGGTTAACTGCCCCCCACGAAGAAGCTCTTCTCCGGGCCTCCATGAGAGAGACCTGACCTTTGATGAGGTTGTTTCGATGTGGCCATTTTGAAACTTTGACACAGCTAGTTTAATGCTATGGAAATTTTCTGACTTTTTAAAAACACCAGCTTCAAGCTTTTGAAAAAATGACCAAGTCTCAATGCAGTGCGGGGTCAGGGACAGGGTGAGAGTCAACATCATAAAGAAAACTGGGGGCAGGATAAGGCTGGGGAATAGGGTTCTATTTTTTATTTACATTTCTTTTTTTTTTTTTTTTTTTTTTTTACATTTCTTATAGGAAAAGAAGAATTAAAAGTTTAATGGGCTGATTTTTAGGGACACAAAAAGCCTCCAAATTTAAAAAGGTCTTTTAGTAATCAAGATAGTGTGGTATTGGTGAAAAAAGAGACAAATAGATCAATGGAACAGAATAGAGAGCTCAGAAATAGACCCCCATGAATAGTCAACTGATCTTTGACAAAGGAGCAAAGGAAATACAATGGAGCAAAGATAGTCTTTTTAACAAATGGTGCCAGAACAATAAGACATCCACATGCAAAAAAATGAATCTAGACATAGACCTTACACCCTTCACAAAAATTAACTCAAAATGGATCTTAGATCTAAATGTAAAATGCAAAGCTCCCGGAAGACAACACTAGAAAATCTAGATGACCTTGGGTAGGTGATGACTTTTTTTTTTTTTTTTTTGCGGTAAGCGGGCCTCTCACTGTTGTGGCCTCTCCCGTTGCAGAGCACAGGCTCCGGACGCGCAGGCTCAGTGGCCATGGCTCACGGACCCAGCCGCTTCGCGGCATGTGGGATCTTCCCGGACCGGGGAACGAACCCGCGTCACCGTGCCACCAGGGAAGCCCCGTAGGTGATGACTTTTTAAATACAACAGCAAAGGCACAATCCATGAAAGAAAGAACTGAAAAGCTAGACTTCATTAAAATTAAAAACTGCTCTGCACGGGCTTCCCTGGTGGCGCAGTGGTTGAGAATCTGCCTGCTGATGCAGGGGACACGGGTTCGAGCCCTGGTCTGGGAGGATCCCACATGCCGCAGAGCAACTAGGCGCGTGAGCCACAACTACTGAGCCTGCGTGTCTGGAGCCTGTGCTCTGCAACAAGAGAGGCCGCGATAGTGAGAGGCTCACGCACTGTGATGAAGAGTGGCCCCCGCTTGCCACAACTAGAGAAAGCCCTCGCACAGAAACGAAGACCCAACACAGCAAAAATAAATAAGTTAATTAATAAACTCCTACCCCCAACATCTAAAAAAACAAAACAAAACAAAACTGCTCTGCAAAAGACAATGTCAAGACAATGAGAAGACAAGCCACAGACTGGGAGAACATATTTGCAGAAGACACACCTGGTAAAGGACTGTTATCCAAAATATACAAAGAACCTCTAAAACTCACGAGTTTAAAAACAAACAAACAAAAAACCTGATTAAAAAATGGGCCAAGGGCCTTATCAGACACCTCACCCAAAAGATACAGAGATGGCAAATAATCATATGAACAGATGCTTTATCATATGTCATCAGGGAAATGCAAATTAAAAAAACCATAAGATACCACCACATACCTATGAGAATGGCCAAAATCTGGAACACTGACAAAACAACAAAGGCTGGCAAGGACGTGGAGCGGGAGAAGCTCTCACGCAGCATCGCTGGTGGGAATGCAAAATGGTACAGCCAGGGGCTTCCCTGGTGGCGCAGTGGTTGAGAGTCCGCCTGCCGATGCAGGGGACACGGGTTCGTGCCCCGGTCCGGGAAGATCCCACATGCCACGAAGCGGCTGGGCCCGTGAGTCATGGCCGCTGAGCCTGCGCGTCCGGAGGCTGTGCTCCGCAACGGGAGAGGCCACAACAGTGAGAGCCCCGTGTACCGCAAAAAAAAAAAAAAAAATGGTACAGCCACTTTGGAAGACAGTTTGGAAGCTTCTCACAAAACCACACATGCTCTTTTTCCCATACAAACCAGCAATCCAGCTCCTTGGTATTTACCCAAAGGAGTTCAAAACTTATGTCCACACAAAAACCTACACATGGATGTTTATAATTGCCGAAACTTGAAAGCAGCCAAGATGGCCTTCAGTAGGTGAATGACAAGGAATATTACTCAGTGCTAAAAGAGGAAGTTATCAAGCCATGAAAAGACGTGAAGGAAACTTAAATGAATATTACAAAGTGAAAGAAGCCTATCTGTAAACGGTACACATTGTATGAGTCCAACTATATGACATTCTGGCAAGGCAAAATTATGGAGACGGTAAAAAGATCACTGGTTGCCAGAGGTTAGGGGGAGGGAGGGATGAATAGGTGGAACACAGAGGATTTTTAGGGCAGCAGAACTATTCTGTATGATACTATAATGGTGGATACATGCCCTTACACATCTGTCAAAACCCAGAGAATGTACAACACCAAGAGTGAACCCTCATGTAAACTACAGACTTTGGGTGATAATGATACGTTGACATAGGTTCATCAGTTATAAATATACCATTCTGGTGCAGCATATACATGGTGAAGCAACAGGGGGATATGTGGGAATTCTCTGTACCTTCCACTCAATTTTGCCGTGAACCTAAAACTGCTCTAAAAAAGAATGTCTATTTGTTTTTTAAAAAGGCCATCGGGAATCTTGCTGCATAATTGTCATCATCACTGCATAAGTTCCCTGACGGTTCCTCCATCTGGGCTGTCGGGAGGGAGGGAGGGAGGGACATAAGTGCCCTGAATTTGCCCTGATGCCTCCCTAGAGGCAGAAGTGGGAGGATGGACAGTGGCCCAGCTAAGGGGAAGCTAGAATCCAGTGAGCTGATTCTGGCCGGCGGGAGTTCACGCAGAGACAGCCCGCAGAGAAACCATGAGGTTTTGCTGTTTTTCCCTGAAGTTTCCCACACAGCAGCCAGTGGTCTCTTAGGAATGGCAATCAGATTGTGTCATTGCCTACATAGATCCTTTCGGTGGCTTCCATCACACCTGGCATCAGATCAACACTACGGACCCGGGCCTCAAGTCCCCATGCCACTGGACCCCTCCTATTTCTCTGGCCGCCTCCCATCTCTCTGTCCCCCAGCATATTGGTCTTCTCATCCTTGGACACACCAAGCTCCTCCTGCCACCTGTTCCCTCTGCTGGGAATGGTTACCCCAATCTTCACCTTAGGGGAACTTATAATCCGGGTCCTAAGTGTCACCTCTTCAGCGAGTCCTTCCTAACCACCCGGTGTGAGCAGCCCTCAGTCGCTCCGCCAACTCTCTGCTTTAATTCCGTCAGTTAACTTGATAGTTTTTGGCCTGTTTACTGCTCCATCCCTAGCTTTGAGCTCAGTGCTGGCACAGAGCAGGAACTTGGCAAACAGATGTTGAATGAAGGACTCACATGAGATCTTCCAGTCAGATAAAGCATGCCAGGGCAGAAGGGCTAGTTTTTATCATAAATACCTGGTGCAAATAAAATCAGAAATCCTGCAACTGGTCTCATGATTCACATGCTGTGAGCACAAAACCTCAGGAGGTGTGGATGACGTTTATTTCCTTTATAAATAGCGCATGTTCTACAAGAACTTGGCAGCCACACAGTGAACTCCTGACCTCCTCTCTGGCCTCCAGATACTTTCACTTCAGTACGTTAACTGTAGCACATCCAATGCTAAATGTACCACTATCTTATAAAACCAACACCTCCCCTCGCCTGCCCTCTCTATTAAAGGCACCCAAGTCTTTCCAGAGCCTCTGAACGATCTTGCTTCCCCCTCCTGCAACATCCCATCATTTGCCAGCCCCTGTGGGTCACATGGCCATGTCTCTCCCATTCCTTTCATCCCTACTGCTGTGCATGCTGTGGACCACTCTTTCCCCCAGCTCTCTGCCTCTGACAACTGTCTCCTGAGTTGCTTCCCAACTTTCAGTGGCTATTCATGGGACCTGATATTAGCAAAAACGACTACTTTTTCCTCCTTCTTGTCCTTTAATGGTTTTAACTGCTAACCACAACACATGAAGAATTTAAAGAACCTACAGGTGTCCTGGAAAAGTCTGAACTGACTTTAAGCCTCCTGGGGAGGGACAAGCTCCCCTTCGAGCCCCCCTGCCCTCGGGGAGAGGAGAGTGGTCCCGCACTGTACCGTAGAGTCAGCCATCCTAGATCTCTTGCTAAGGCGGAGATTATTAGCTGCTGAAATGTGCGTCAGTCTAGACCTATACTGTGCACTATCGTGCTGTATGTACTATTTACATCTAAATTCAAACCAACTGCAATGAAATAAAATTTAGAAAAATCAGCTTCTCAGTCACACCAACCACAGCTTAAGTGCTCATTAGCTACACGTGGCTGGCAGCTGGGCAATGAACAGTGCAGATACAGGACATTTCCACCACCTTGTAGAAAGCTCTAAAGGATGGCATTGCCCTAGATTCCCGGGACTTAGATGAGGTTTGTTTTTTTCATTAATGTAGTCAAAAGATGATTAGTAAGCTCCTGGAATGTGCAGCTGAGCTGCAACTATGCCAAGACCTCAAGGTCCCTGTCCTCACGGAGTTAGTGGGAAAAGTCCTCATGAATTTAACTCCTCGGAAGTTTGTCCCTGGAACTCCTTGTACCTGCACTGGTCAGACCCTCACTGCCAAACGACTGTTAACCCCTTCAAGACGCTCTGGATTTCCCAAGGTAAGATAAGGCCTTAATCAATGAAGAGTGGAAATCTAGCATCGTCTGTTTCCAAAGACCCCACCGTGCTTTTGGATCTGACTTTCTTAATACGTACCGAAGGTTCAGGAAGAACAAGATTACAAATTGAGACTTAGATACAGAGAACCTGGAAAGTAGAGGACTGAAGCAAAACTCATTTATTCTCTGCCAGAGATCATGTCAGACGCTTGGAATGTGAGGACGAACACGGGAGAACCCAGACATGGCTCTCCCACTGGCCCCTGCGACAAAGTCAACTTGGGCCTTTCCTCTGAGGTAGACATCAGACTACCTCAGGGCTACAGCTACCATTCCACAATTGGTCCCTCAATGACCCTGAACTCCAGGCTCAGTCCTGGGCCCTGGGACCCAGAGGGCCTGCACCCACCACCCTGCCCTCTAGAACTCATCTAGGTGAGAATGCAAAAGGAGAAATCCCCGCTGCAAAAGGGAACTGGCAACCTCCCATAATCACCCAGCTCTGAATTCTACTTGCAGAGAGAGAAACACAGAAAAGCAAACAAACAAAAAGAAACAAAACAAAAGAATGGGGCATTCCCTCCAAGGAATGAACCCAAACTGAATGACAGCAAAAAGAATCCCATTTGTCCTAGGCTCCTTAGAGAAATCAGAAATTCTCTCTGCTACCTCCTTGCATCTTCCAGCCTCATGCCTCCTTTGCAGCCCAGGGGAGGGGACCTGGGAGTTCTAAAGAAGCTCATCCAGAACTTCTGGACCAAGTTCCAGAACACCTGGACCATGGGGGCAGGGGAGGGGCCACACAGAAGAGGGCATCTTCCCACAATAGCATATTTACCCCTTCTCTTCTTCCCTGACCACCTCCCCCAATTCCCTTCTTCCCACCAGACTCACCAGCCATCTGGTGGGCAAGCAGTGTCTACTTGGGATGCCCATACCTGGTGAAGAAGCAGCTTGAGTCAAGAGGAGGTAGAAAGTACAGCATCTTCCTCACCCAGGGCTCTTGCACCTGTAGTGTGTGTGTCAGCCTCCTGGAAGCTTTCCCAGGTCCCAATCAAACATAAGGGAGAAGCAGCTTCACTACTCTCTCTGCCAAGACACCCAGAAATCAGTTAAGGGAGCATTTTCATCCGTCTATTGCCCCTTCCTTCTCTGTCATTATTTGCCAATTCACAGGGAGAAGTGAGAGGCGAGAGCATCTGGCTGATTCTCAGTCATGTGCCGTTTTAGACGCGATGTTCAATGAATGTGGACGAAGTAAGGGAATTCACAGCTCCCTCAAGGCTGCTGAATCAACCACTGCTTTCACTCTTACTGCTGGCTGCTCTGTACCTTTCATATGGGCCATTCGTTGGCCTTTCCATTTAGACGATAAGATAATAAATCAAGCTGCATCGTGTGCGTTGCTTTGTTCTGTAGGAATCAACAGTGATTGACGGGCCATGTGCCTAGGAGAGCACCACCAAGGCCACAGGATGATAAGTGTTCTGACAAGATGAAATGAGTCTCCACTGCAGCGTAGTTGTGATTTTTCCCCAGAACAAATCTAAAAAAGAGGTCTTTGCCATAATGACAACAAGGAGTCAACTTGGGTCTTTTTTCTGTTATGGACGTCAGAGGTTGTGGACTGCAGCTTCTCTTCCACAATTATTCCCTAAACGCCCCTCAAATGCCAGGCACAGCACCTGGCCCTGGGACCCAGAGGGGGTGCAACTGTGTCATGATCGAAGGCCCCACCATAGCCATGGCTGGTGAAGACTTCCTCTGTGACTCTGTTAAAAATATAACATGTAGTTGTTTAGGCGTTTTCAAAATTTCACCTAAACACCCATGATTAATAAGATGAAATGCATCCTTGATGTTAATCCGTCTGATGGATAGTGGTCACATCAAAATAAAATCTTACTGTATTTGACCCCAGTTTTAAGGTGTTTCTGGTTCTCCAACGCTCCCTGTATTCCCATATATGTGTCACATACATGACCTTCTAATAAAGGAGCACCGTTCGATGGAACTTTCAGAGGTGATGGGCCTGCTCTGCCTCTGTGCTGTCCACTACAGTAGCCACGGCTACACATGGCTGTCGAGCACTTGAAATGTGGCCAGTGTGACTAAGGAACCAGTCACATTTTAAGCAATTTAAATTAAATAGGCACATGTGACCAACAGCTACGGCATTAGACAGCACAGCTGTAGGGGTTTAGGTATATCTAAGGCCAAAAGGGTTGCATTGGGATGCACAGTGCTGGTGATAAACCCATACAGGCCTGTTCAGACAACGCCACCCAAAGAGATCTTATAAAGGTACACACTTTAGCCTGCCAGAAAAGGCTCCCCACCTCTCTGGATGGGACTCTCCATCTCCCCATTTCCTGAAAGTAGCCATGCTGTCTAGGAAAAGAAACTGTTCTCAGGTGATCAATCTGTACGTGCGTCTTCAGAGAAGACGGTTTTCCTTAACCCAGCATTTCTCTGCTTTTCATTTCTGGTTGCAGATCACCGACTCAGCTGAGCGCTGGAAGCTGCAGCTGGTGACTCCCCTCTCCCCACCCTCCTGGCCACCCCACCAGTGACAGCACAGGCAGGGGTGGCCTGGCTTCCTTTCTGGTGTTTTCGTCGGGTAGCTGCCTGCTCAGAGCTCACAGAAGGCTTGCACCTCGTCCCAGGCAGACGGCAGGCCAGCCCCTTCCCCAGACCCGGAGCTGGCGGGGTGGCCTCCTCCAGGAGCCTCACACGCTGCCCTCCACCGTGAGTATCGCCCTTCCTCCTCCTCCCCGTCCCAGTGTCACCCGTGTCCTCCGTTGTGTGCTGCCACGATGGCTTCTAAAACCCACTCGTTTGCTCAGTGGCCTTGAGAACCAGGCACTTGGCTAGAAGCTGCCAGGGAGGCAGAGGTGAATCCGGTGGCACCCTGGCCAGGCTTCCAGGACAGCCTCCCACCCACATGTGTGAAGCTTGGGTTCAAGGCAGTCTGTTCTGTGGTTTGGAGGGAGAAGCAGGAGGGGGGCACAGATGGCAAGAAGGTGGCCAGGGGCTGGGAAAGGGAAGCCCCGATGAGGTCCCTGGGTCTGAGAGACTGTCCCAGGGAGAGCATGCATTTCACTGCATTCTCTGTAGCAGTGAAAAACTGGAAACAAGCGAACTTTGCACTGAGAGGTGACTGGTTAAATGAACTGTAGAGAATCCGGAGAGTGGAACACTTGGCAGCCACCCAATCTGGTGATACGGCCTCAAACTGAACTGGCATATAAAGTGGTCCATGAAAGACTGTTCCCTAGAGAGCAAGACAGAAAACGGTTTGTGCAGTCTGATTTCCTTTCAGAGTGTGTGTGTGGGGGTGCGTGTGTGTGAGATTGTGTTACAGAGAAAATGTCTGAAAGGCTGCATCTCAGAAAATGAACAGTGGCTATCCTAGGAGAGAGGTGTTTGAGGGGTTTTTATTTTCTTCATTATATATGTTTGCTTTGCGGGGATTTTTGTTTTTTTTTGGTTGCTGTTCATTGTGAATACACTCCTTTATAATCAGAAAGAGGCAAAGCCGCCCTATTTTAAATGACTCATCAGTCACTACTGTTTTGTCCTGTCAGCACGCTCACCCTCTTTAGTTCTTAGTTGGCTCTTACTACTTGGATGCACTGCGGGGGGACAGCTGCTGACTGCGGGGCTGGGATGTGGGGCAGCCACCGGTGGGTGAGGCCTGCTTCTCCCTCCCCTCGCCCAACCAACCAAAGTTCACCTGCCATTTCAGCACCTGGAGTTTGACAGCCTCTTTTTTCCCCAATATCTGTCCGTCTGTTCGGAAGCCCCCTCACATGCAACCCACTCACAGCCCCGAGCCCAGCACAGTGCCTGAGGGGTGGGCATCTGACCCAGGCTGGGGCAGCACATAGCCTGATAGACAGCTCAGAGTCCCTGCTTTCACGCAGGGTGAAAAAGGCAGAGCTTCCAAACAAAAACAAAAAAGCGAGAGGTGATCCAACCTCCCTGCACAAAGTCGGACAAAGATCAAAGTCAGGACCTGACTTCCTGACTCACTTTAGTATCAGTATCCAATTCACTGGGGCTACTACGAGCAACTCCATGCTGATTTTCATGTTGGTTACTTTTAAGGACAGCAGAGAATAGAAAAATAATGGTTAGATATTAATGGACTCCAGGCTAACTTTTTAATAGCCACTTTCCACTCTCGGAGACTTAACAACTCCCTACCTCTAAGGACCCTGCACATACCTTCTGCTTTCTGGCGTTCACGCCTTTGTGGATATGTTTTGTGTTTCCCTGCCCTGGAGTCACGTTCTGTCCCCTCACTGCATGTCCCCACACTCTCCAGCCTGCAAGGGCCAGCAAAAATGTTGCCTCCTCAATGAAGCCCTCCTGGGTTTTCCCCAGCGCCAGAGACCCAGCTTCCTTCTCCCAATTCCCAAATCGTCTCATAGCATTTCCCATTATTGGTATTTGCAGCCATGATGTATTCATTGTACTTGAATGTGAGCTTCTTGAGGACATGGATCATGTCTTGTACAGTGTTTGAGCCAAGCAAGTGTATCTGGTGTCAAGTAAGCTGTGGGATGAAGACTGCTGCCTCACTGTTGCAGAGTTCTCTGCATTCCGCTAAGAGCCTTAATGCACAGCATTGCACTTGACCCTCGAAACAAGCCCTTGGAGTAGGCTGGGCTATCACGTGCATTTTACAGAGGAGGAAACCAAGGCTGGGGGAGGGCAGGTCACTCCTTGCTGAGGTCCCACAGGCAGCAAAGGATGGACCAAGGAGCAGATGGCGGCCAGTGTGCTACCCCCACCTCACCCCACTGGGCTTCGAAACACAATCAGGCTTTTCAGATTAGGCAGCTGCACTGCCCTGGATGAGGCCACACCGAGCGGCAAGGGGAGAGATTCGGGGCGGCCCTGAGTCCAAAGCTCGTGTTCTCCCAACAGACGGTTGAGAGGTTCCTTGCTTTCAGTGTGTTTTGTCACATGTGGGGTTTTCCCCGTTTTTCTCTCCTTCTCAGGGGCGAGAAGAAAATGAAATCAAGCTCTGAGACTTTGCAGTTTGTGGAATAAAATAGACAAAAAGTATTCTGACAAAGAGAAGAGAGGAATAGATGAAAAGGCTCTCAGCGGTGTCTTTAGGTGGTGGGTCCACAGAGGAATATATTTCGTTTTTAGTTTTACTCTCGGGCTCTCTCCAAATCTTCTATGAGCCAGAAACACTTTTATAATGGAAGGAAGAAAAACCTTTATAAAAAGCTAGTGTAGGATTCCAAAGCTGCAAAAAGTAGCCTGAGCAAGTTACTTGCTAGATTTGCTCTTCCAGAGCTGCTTTCCAGGCCAGCTGGAGGAGGCTACAAGTTCCTCCTTTGGACAAGTTTTGCAAACAGGTGTACAGAATGGAATAGCACTAGGTCTTCTTTTTTTTGTTTTTTTAAAGCTGACAAGTTATTTTTATGATAGCCCTTAAAATAGAATGTCGTGCACAAAGTAAAATATTTAAATAGTTTACAAAACCTAAAGGAAAAAATGAAAGTCTCACTTTCCACTGGTCATCCTTGTTCAAGCTCCTTCCAGAGAACGTTTCAGTACTGATCAGCTGTGAAGTGTATAACCTTTTATATACTTCTAAAAAGATCATGCATCGTAAGCTTCTACACCTTGCATTTTTACCTATAATAATCTTGCTGACCTCTTTGTATCAGTGTGGGGTCTATTTTATTCTATGTCTTGACTACATGTGGTTTACTGAATGGATGTATCAGAATATTAACTATTGCTAGATACGTAGGTTGTTTCTAGTTTTTTGGTTCTACAAAAAAAAAAAAATGCTGCAACATATATGCCTGTATATGCATCTTTATGTTCTCTGTGCGACTACTAGGAGGACGTGTTTTCAGCAGATAAACTGCTGAGTCAGAGCTGTTGTGCTTTGTATGTTTTGAAAGATATGGCTTAACCCTCCAAAAAGGTCACAACGATTTACACTCCCCACTGCCGAGTGGAGGCTTTTCCCCCAAACTCTTACCAACATCATTACCATCAATCCTTATTTTCGACCTAAAACTATAACCAAAGCCATTCTTTCATGTGGCTTCCTCCTTCGGGCATTTGTTTTCTCAGATATTATCTAGTTAATATTCAGTCTCTTCATGCAAGTTAAAAGGAAATGACATAAGCCACAGGTACTAGAAATATATGAAGTGTTTTCTAACAAATGTCTCAAAAACCATCTCCCTATTACCCAAGCTGTATTAAAATTAAATTAGCTGAGTTGAGGTCTTTCAAACTTAACTGGGCAATTTTTTACAAAGATTTTATTGTTTTAGAGCATGATTCAGAAAAAAAAAAACAGAGAGAACAATAAAGTCAATGGGGCAATATGTAATTTGGGGGGAGATGCTTTGAGATGAAGTAAATTCCTCATCAAACATTCAGCCACTAATTTCATCATCCATTGGTGATTTTCGTATTATGTTATTCATTCTGTACTTATTAGTTGGCACCATAAGAGGATATTACTTTTCTCATGTATTTACTCATTTATTTTCATCAGTATGGATTCATGGATCTTCATTTAATTGAATGTGCTATAAAGACGGCTATCATTATTTAATTTGATGCTTAAATTGCCTCAGATTTGGCTAGTGGAACCCCATCAAGTTGGCGCCTATGTCCTTTGACAAGTCCTCATGGTCTCTGAACACTTGCCTTCTGTGGCAAAAATCAGTCCCAGGTTCATCTTATAGTTTCCCTGCCCTAACTCTGGAATCAGACATTTCTCCAAGGAATCCTGGTTTCTTGGCAGGGAGAAAGGTATTTAGAAACCCAGGTCTGGGAACTAGAAGGTCATTCTACTGTGTGTCATGGCTTTTAGGTCCTCTCAGCAGACACAGCCAGGAAATATGCTCAAATACATAGCACGTGTCCACACAAATTTATCTACCATCTACCTACCTACCTACCTACCTACCTACCATCTATCTGTCATCTATCATCTGTCTAATCTCACCTAACCCTAAAATACATGAGTTCATGCTGAGCCCTCAATTCCCACACAACAGCACAAGGCACTCCAAGGCACTGTGGAGAAGCCACTGGCAGGAAGGTTGCAGCGAGGAAGTTCTGGCCGCCTTTCTCCTGGCCTGCTAATGGCCAGATATGACTCTGAAGAGGGACGAAAACAAAGTTTTCATCAGATCTTGCTGTTCTTCCTTTTTCTACTTTAGCCACGTTATTGAGGTCCAGCTACAAACACTGCAAATATATGAAGTGCAGAACCTAAGTTCTGACATATGTATATAACTGTGAAACCATCACACAGTCAATATAGTGAACATACCTCTCACCCCAAAGGCTTCCTGGCGTGCTCTTATCCCCCTCCTGCCTTGCCCCGTCCTCCCCTTCCCTCTCTCACCATGAAATTACTGATCTGCTTTCTGTCATTACTGATCAGTTCACATTTTCTAGAATTTTTTGTAAGTAGAATCACACAGTATGTACTTTTTGGGGGTCTGGCTTCTTTACTTAGCATAATTATTTACCCACGTTGCTGTGTGTATCAGTAGCTGTTCCAATTCCATTGTATGGCTATTCCACAGTGACTTATCCATTAGCTATGCCTGAAGGACATTTGAGCTATTTCCAGTAGTTGGCTATTACAAACAAAGCTGCCATGAACATTCATGTATCAGTCTTTGTGTGGATATAAGCTTGCATTTTTCTTAGGTAAATACTTAGAAGTGGGATGGTTAGATCACAGGGTGTATGTTTAACGGGTTCCCAGAGTGGCTGTCCCTCATGTTATGTTTTTAAAACGACTGCACTTTTAGAAAAGCAGGGACAGTTACAACGTGTTATGAAAAAAAAGCCCAACAGGTTAGGGTTGGATTTATGAAGGAGAATGTTTCCTTCCAGAAGCTTGGGGTGGGCTGAACATGTTTCTTGGAAATATGGGCACAGGCCCCTTCCTTGAAGGGAGCCAAGCTGTTGTTCCCTTGGTCACAGAGGGGTGGGTTTTGCAGAGATTCAAAACACAGGAAAACAACAGCTGAGATTTATCTCAGCTCGGAGGCCCTTTGCATTAGACAAATACCTTTTCTTTGGTAAACAAACCAAAGAAAAGGACTTTCTTTTCCTGCTGGAGTTGGGGTACAGAGTAAATAGGCCCTGAATTTGTAAACAGAGCACACAGGTAGGTGCTGGAGCACGGGGCCTCTCCTGGAGAGGGGCTGATACTGACAGACGCCACCTCACTCCTGTGTCCTTGCCACCCGGTTACCCAGAGGCCCCTCCCCTGCAGTCAGCCCAGCACATTCTTAAGTCACTGCTGTCCTGCCATCTTCTGGGGTCCCTTGGTGGATAAAATGGGGGTAGGTGGCACCTGATAGAGAAGTTGAGTCAAGAGAAAAAGGGCTAAGATTAAAAGGACGTGCTGGGAAGATGTCAAAGCCACACAGGGCTCTCAAAGGAGAGGTTTCTTTCATTTCTAGGTTACCAACCAAGATGATACTGAAATCTAGACCTGACTTGAAATCTATTTGACTTGACATCAGTATAACATGGACTCTAACTCTTGCTTGGGATTTTTTTTTTCTCCATGAGAACAAACAGATTTAATGCTTAATCTCCATCTTTAGGTACTTGTTACTGTTCAGTTAAGAGCCAGTCCTCTTTTTGATTTTTGCCCTCTCTTTCTAGAAGCAAGCTTGCATCTGACCCACCATGGTCCCCACAGAAGTCACAGTGAGTACAGCTACGCCCCTTGGGTTCCTCAAAATGCACTCTATTTTGGGGCCTCTTTTCAGGGAGTGGGAAGGAATCTATTGTGGCGGAAGGATTTCTCTGTGGTTTCCCAGGGTAAGAGCTCTGCTGAGCAGTGCCCAGGACAGGTGGTCGATGCCCAGCACAGGGGGCTCTGCAAACGCGAAGCGCTAGGAGAGCTTTGGGGTATGTGGGAGGACAGAGGAAAATGCTATTTTAGATTTTACTAATAGGTGAGGATTATATGATCCTTAGGATGTCTTTGTCCCATGTGTCTGTTCTGAAACTCAGACAAAAGAGGACAAGAGAGAATCCATTTAGTTTGTTTTTAAAAGACCCACGGTGGGCATGTTAGTTTTGTTTCTTACATGACATTATGTAGCCTTTACAAAAAACACATAATGATATATATTTCTCTGAAAGAGGAAAAGAGGCCAACAAAAATGAGTGAGTAAAATCATCAGAGAATTGTTTGTGATTTTATAGTCAAATGTAATTAATTATAGAATCAAATCAAATTCCTATGCTTTTGTTATATTCATAAATGCTCACAAAAATATATAAAGGTTTTAATTTTGCTTTTCTCAAAGTAAGAATCTGGGTTTTACATGTAGGTATTGAGATCAAAGCTTAGTGGAGCTGACAAACTGCCCCTCACAGTACACTGTAGGTTCCCACCGGCTGTGGAGATTGGTGGTTGCCACCCCCGATGTCCAAAAAGTTAGTTATCCTATGCTAATGATACTTAGTATTGCATACGCCATTGCATATCCCGTAACAACAAGACAATTATTTTGGACCTGGTGAAGTAACGAGGTCAGTCTCTATTTTTCTAACCAGAATTAGACCCTTAGTTTCTCCTGAGTTAGAATTTGCTCTTCATCCCTGATGCTGGAAACGGGGCTGACGCTGTCAGTCACCCGGTTTTATCCTCTGGAATCTTGGAAGATATCCAGACTGCAAGGCAGCTCCAGAGAGGAAGAAAAATGCACCCCAGTAATGACCTTTTGTGGTCAAGAGGTGTCCAGCACCACCTACATGGGGACAAGATGGGACCTCTGTAGCTACGACCCTGGGAAATAGCCATGACGTCCCTGTGGCCACCTTTCTGAGCACTGGCCATGTGCCAGTAACCAGCCAGGGTGCCACTTTCCTGCAGCCTCACGGTAAAGGCAGAGCCATGCTTACAGATGAGGAAACGAGCTGGGAGAAGGAACGGAAGGTTCCAGGTCTCGTGGCTAAAAGGAGGAGGAGCCCTGGAGGGTGCTCTCAGAGTCACGGCTTCCCTGGGTCCCCCCCTGTGGGCAAATGTCAACACGCTGAGGTCCAAGCCTCACTGTGTGGAAGTCTCACTTCCTCGAAGGCGGGGACAGAGCACCTTGGGGCAGTGCCTGCCAACTCCCACTGCTCCCAACGCGTCCCTCCCTGCCTGTGTCCCGCCCCTCCCATTTGCCGCCTCCTGGCACTAAGGAGCAATGAAGGGCACAGCTTTTGCCCTCTACCCTGGCCTCTCCCCAGAGGTGGGAATGAGGGGCCTGGGGCTGGGGGAAGGTTTCCAGAGACAACGTGAGTCGGTGAGGGAGGCCTCGGAAAGCTCTGGAGACCTTCTTCCTGCTCCAGGAGCAGCACGACGTTCACTGCCTGGGCTGCTGCTTCTGGGCCAAGGTTCTCCTGAGGGGAGGAGGACACACCTACCCGGGCTCGGGGGCCGGGGCCTGTGGGCCAGAGCCTCGCTGGGGGCACCAGCGGGCAGCGCAGGTCCCTTGCCCGGCCGTGCACTGAGGTTTGCCCCTAGCATCAGGCAGCTCCCGGGCATCCTCTGGTGCCCAGAATCTTTCCGGGCTGGGGAGTGGGGAGGTAGGGCACCTGACGGCCACTCTGCTTGGGCTCCGTGAGGCCCAGCTCAGGTGCTGGGACCCAGATGCCGTGGCTCACGTTTGGAGTGGCCACTTTGACAACATCAGCACGTGGAGAGCTGGGCTTTGGGTCAGCAGGGATTAAAAGTGCCCCAGCTTGGGACTGAGGGGCTGGGGGATGGCTCTGGCCTTGACCCTCCCCCAGTGGCTGAGGGTTTGGGGCAGAACCTTCCATTCCTTGGGTCTGTCTCCTCCTCTCTTAAGATGGTCTCTAACATCTGAACATCATTCTAAAACCTGTTGAGCTTCCAAAAACATTTTCCAGAGCAGAAACAAAAGCCTACGTGAGGAGAAGGCAGCCCATTGCTGAGTTCCGGGCCGGCCACTGGGCATGCCGTGACACATTGTCTCGTCTACTTAGACCTATGACTACAATGCGCTTCTTTTCTTGATCAAAATGCTAAAAATCATCCAAAATAAATGATATAAATCCCCCAATTAAGTAGCCCCCTGGGAGTAACAGAGCCATCCCACGATGCTGCCCTGTCTAGGGCACCTCTGAGCTGTGGAGCTGCCGTCAGGGCTCTGCACGCAGATGGACCTCCCCTCCCGCCCCCACCCCCATCCCAGCCTCGGGCTTGACAGGCGAGGCCTGGTGCAGGAGCCATTGTCCTTTCTAACGTTTTACTCCAATTCTATTTCCATCACCGAGGCGAATGGTGTCCTTTGGAAGTGGTTTCTTTGCCTGGCATGTACTCTGTGCTCAGCAAATATCTGTCGAATGAGTGAACAAATCACACTATTTATTGGCAAGGAACGAGAAATAGAGAGCTGTTTCTCAAGCCTAGGGTGAGCATGCCATTTTCTTAGGCAGGCGGGGAATGAGATGGTGGCATTTTCACACAAACACCATCCTGGCCAGGTCTGGGCCCTGTCCATCCCAGCGAATCACCACTCCTCACACTGGAAGAAGATTCTAGATCTGGCTCAGACCTCTGCTCACGGGGGTCCACAGGCTCCGAATAGTGGTCTAGCTGGTAGAGACGTCATGTTTTTAAGAGTGTCTGAGAACAACACAGTTTGCTAAGAAATGCAAGAGAAACCTTAGGTAAGAAGATTTCTAGACATTCTAATTTGATGTGGAAGAGAATGGTCAGCCCCTTCAGAGAGCAGGCCCTGGACACTTCCCAGCAATAACGACACCATGTCTCACTCCGTCTCCACTGCCTGCCTCGTGTTCCCTAACAGGCTTGAGGCACCTTACTGGGTGCGTACAACAGAATAGAAAAGAAAGGACATACATTAAAACAGGGTCAGAGGAAATTGACAGAATAGGGAGAAAAGACCGAGAGAAGGAGTTAGAACTCGGGTTTTCAGCCTAAAGCTGTGCTGTCTGGTGAGGTAGCCACGAGCCACGTGGGGCCCGTGAGCACATGAAACGGGGCCACTCCAACTAAGATGCCCTGTGCGTGTAAAATGCACTCCATTCAAATATAATCTCCGCAACAAAAGGATGTAAAATATTTTGGTAACTTTTACATTGCTTATGTAACGAAAAAATACTTTAGACATACTAGGTTCCAATAAAATACATTATTAAGGTGAATTCCACCTGTCTCTTCTTTACTTCTTTCACTTGGCTACTAGAAAATGCAAAAGTAACCCAGAGTTGCCTTATACTCCTATTGGACAGCAATGGTTGAAGGGTCTTATTTGGTTACTATAACTGGGCTACCAGTTTGACTGAGTTTCCCAATTAAAAAGGGAATCCTGATTAAGTCACAAAACTTATATGGTGCGTGAGCGAAAAGAAAAAAAAAACCCTCACCTGTTCTTCAGGAGGTACGAAAGCCTTTCTTCACTTCTCTTTTATATTTAAATGCCAAACAAATATCTAGGCTAGGTCTTGGTGAATAGGACACAGAGCTATATGGACAGGCCCTTGGAGGTCCCCTCTCGGTGCAGAGGGTGGGCTCCACGGGGAGCTCCTTAGATGCCACCTCGATGCAGACCCCGGGGTAAACTCACGGCAGCTTGTGGGAAGTCATTCCACACAGTGCTCAGGCCAGGAGGCTCCAGCAGGTGCTCCTGGATGCACGCAAGACCGTGTGGATTTCAGATCCTTACACTGATCTTCTCTCAAGATGTTCTGACCCAGACTTTGAAAACAGCCTTTGTGGGTAGCTTCTCCAGGAAGAGCAGTGTCTCTAGGATTCAGAGAGCAGGGAGGGAGGGAGGAATGGCTTGGCAACCTCAGAATTCCTCCCGGAAGCCAGGTGCCCCTCATCTGGAAGAGGGGCCCGTCCCTACCTGGAAGGTCAAGGATTAAATGCATGCATGTCCTGTACTCCGCACTGGGTCTGACGTGCACTAGGTGCTCTGACAGTAGGGAATCAAATAAATTGGTAAATAATCGACGTTTACATTTGCTGGGAGATTTTCAAAGGATCCTTGGGTATTTACCTATCAGGCATGGACAAAGCTATGAGTACAAGTCTCGATGCAGGTGGACAGTTTGTCCAGGCTCCCCCTAGCCTGGGACGTGAATTCTTCCTTTGTCATCCTCAAAAAGACGGCCAATGCTTTGAACTTGTAAGGATGATATAGGCTTACCTTGTAGTCTTGATAAAATTCACACAAACCCAGGTTTTTTGTGTGTGAATTCAGTCACCTTAAAATATGTCTGGGGAGTCCCTAACTAAATATAATTCTATGCTGAAGCACTGGGTCCTCCAACCCTCACCCAACAAGAAAACGTGCTCCGTGTGCTTCAAGCAGGACACAGTGTCCCCACTCTGGGACACAGTCTTGGGGAGCGGTGGTCACAGGCTCATTTACCAGGCCATGGAGAAGGCTGGGTCTCCCGGGACACTGGGACTGCTAGGCGTCCCCTCTGTGAGACCCTCTGTGCCACATCTGTGAATGGGGATGCTGTTTGCCTCCCTAACTCACAGCCTTGGGTGCAGGCTCAGGTGAGAGTCTATTAAAGCTATTTAACCCCCCCAAAATGTAAAAAAAAAACACCCTCTACAAAGCAGTTTGACACTTACTCACTGTGTGGATTCACAGTTGACACCTGCTCATCTGCATGGTTTTACTGACTTTCCTCCAAAATGTCATCCTCCTAACTTCTTAAATCCCCAGTGATACTTCTGTGGGTCTCTGTGCTCTTCGTGTTCTTCCTTCCGCCTGAAAGTTGTTTCCTCTCAAAGTCTACTCAAACCCCACCTCTTAGGGGATGCCCTTCCCAGTGGGGCCACTGACGGTGCCTGGCTCCCATGTCCTGCTTTGGCATTAGTGTCCTAGCATCTTCACTGAAATATGAGTCATCCGTAAGATCTGTCCTCCCAATGATCTGGACTTGCAGACAACGGCCAAAGCTGGGAGGGGAATCTTTAAATGTACGCTGAGGATGGGTGAACCAGGCCTGGGGGGACGAGGCACATTCAAAATGGAGAGTTTTCCTCAGCTCTTCCCAGAAGCATTCCCAGCTGCTGGCTCCTGAAGAGCCAGCTCCTGGATCTGGCCCCCAGGGGTCTCTCTGCAATAGGACTTTCTCTTGGTCGCACACTAGAGGCGGATCAGGACCAGATTCAGGTTTTCCTAATTGCAGTCCAGGTTACCTTGGGCATCCTCCTGGCACTTCCTGCCAGTCGGGGCCCAAACGGAATGGACCCATCACCTCAGCTCTCGGCACGAGCTTCAGAGTTCAGGAGACCACAGCCTCCTGGAGTCTACTGTACCTTATCAGTCCACTCAGTGTGTCCTGATATCTTAATAAGCACTCAGTAAACACACACACACACACACACACACACACACACACACACACACACGACAGGTTCCATGCTCATGTAAAATTAGGAAACATTATTAAACAAAATTCAACAGATTCTGAAGGACTTCTCAGAGCCTTTACTATGCTATCATGCAGTTAAAATAAAAGAAGCTCAGCAGGACTTCTCAGAGCCTTTAATATGCTCATGATTATTGTGAATTTCAAAGAAGGTGATATAGTAAGCAGAGATTCTCAACTATTGAACTACTAGTGTTCGACCCAAAACATGGTTTGGGAAATGCTGGTTGAAACTATTAGAAATAGATGGAGATGATAATGTGTGTAGAAGGGGAACTCCCAGCTAAAAGACGACTGGCAGAAGATGTTTTATTATTTCAACATGAATAGTTTAATACATAAACTAAATATTTTTACTTAAATATTTATTGGCATTAAATATTTAAAACAAAATGAAAACCTAGTGGGGATCTGAGGTTACTTCTAGTCCAAATGCTTCTAGATGAACTGAACAACTGCTGCATTTCCGGAGGAGAAATGAAGGGAGAGATGAGATTTGGCAAGGCATGTGCCTTGGGGCAAGGGAACGAGAGCTAGTGGTCCCTGGCAGGATTGGGGGCCCTAATGGGGGCCCTAGGAGGGGGGTGCTGGTGGGAAGTGAGAGCATGTGAGAATTTGTAAGTGGAGGCGTTGGAACATGTCAGATGCGGGACCGAGTTTCCCCTCCACCAGGCAAACCTCCCCTCCATTCCCTCCATCCCAGGCTTGACTCAAGGGCTCCATCTCCAGCCTTTATTTCCTCTTCCCCCAGCAGGGGTTCTAGGAAGGCTTCTGAGCCAGGAACCCACTGAAGCTGTAATGAGGGGTGTGTGTGTGAGCACATGTGTGTACACATCATGAGGGTGTGTGCACACGTGTCTGAATGTGTGCATATATGTACATGTGAGTGTGTATATTAGTGTAGGCATGTTTGTGTGCGCGTGTTTGTAAATGTGTGTGTGTGTGTGCTTGTGAGGGCTGGTTTCATGGGTGTGTTGCACACACCCATGCTGCACACTTCATGCTTAGAAGTGTCACTTGCTTGATTTAATGCTCTGCTATCTTGAAATTCTTAACAAATTTTGAACAAGGGACCCTGAAATCACGTAGTCTGTCCTGGTTCTTGTGTATGTGCATGTATGTGAGAGTGTATGAATATGTGTGTGTGTGTTCATGTGTGTGCACATGTGTAAGTGGGTGCATGTGTGACTCTTTGGCGCTTCTCCAACAGAGGATCCACAGCTTTCAGAAGACTCAGGGGAACCTGGACCCAGAAAAGTTTAAAAGCCTCTGAGGACCTTTTTGGGAGGGTAGAGAGAAGGGACAGTCAGAACCATTCACTTAGTTTGATAAAAGTCCGCCCACCAGTGGTCCCAGACCCCCTTTCCCACGCCGTCAGAGCATCTGTCATGCAGCCTGTGACTGTTCCTTTGCTTGAGTGTCTCCTCCCAGAGCAGGTAAGTTCCGTGAGAGCAGGAACCATGTCTGACTCTCCAGCATGTACCCAGTACCTACCATGTCGTAGGTGCTCAATAAACATTTGTTGAATAAATAAATCATTTACAATCCAAGCAGATGCTCTCAGAATTCCTACTTCCTACACATACATTTCTTTTGTCTTATCACAGACTTTGGGAATGGAAGGTTCAAGGGCTCCATGCCTCTGCCATCATGAGATAGAACCTCCAAAAGCATGCCCTTGACCCGGTGCCGTCCTGTGTCTCCTTGCAGAGCCTGATCCCTAACATGTCAGATGACTATAGCTATGACACCACGTCTTCCATGGAAGATTACGGGAACTTCAACATCACTGACTTATTCTGTAAGAAAAACCACGTCAGGCAGTTCGCAAGCTACTTCCTTCCACCCTTTTACTGGCTCGTGTTCATCGTGGGGGCCTTGGGCAACAGTTTGGTCATCCTTGTCTACTGGTACTGCACGAGGGTGAAGACCATGACCGACATGTTCCTTTTGAATTTGGCAATCGCTGACCTTCTCTTTCTCATCACCCTTCCCTTCTGGGCCATTGCTGCCGCCGACCAGTGGAAATTCCAGACCTTCATGTGCAAAGTGGTCAACAGCATGTACAAGATGAACTTCTACAGTTGTGTGCTGCTGATCACGTGCATCAGCGTGGACAGGTACATCGCCATTGCTCAGGCCATGAGAGCGCAGATGTGGAGGCAGAAAAGGCTTCTGTACAGCAAAATGGTCTGCTTTACTGTCTGGGTGATGGCGGCCGCGCTCTGCGTCCCAGAACTCCTGTACAGCCAAGTCAAGAAGGAGTATGGGATCGCTATCTGCACCATGGTTTACCCCAGTGGCGAGAGTACCAAACTGAAGTCGGCTGTCTTGACTCTGAAAGTCATCCTGGGATTCTTCCTCCCTTTTGTGGTCATGGCTTGCTGCTATACCATCATCATTCACACCCTGATACAAGCCAAGAGGTCATCCAAGCACAAGGCCCTGAAGGTGACCGTCACTGTGCTCACTGTCTTCATCCTATCTCAGCTCCCCCATAACTGCGTTCTGCTGGCGCAGACCATCGACGCCTACAGCACGCTCATCTCCAGCTGTGCTGTCTCCACCGACATCGACATCAGCTTCCAGGTCACTCAAACCATCGCCTTTCTCCACAGTTGCCTCAACCCTGTTCTCTACGTTTTTGTGGGTGAGAGGTTCCGCCGGGATCTTGTGAAGACCCTAAAGAACTTGGGTTGCATCAGCCAGGCTCAGTGGGTTTCATTTACAAGGAGAGAAGGAAGCCTGAAGCTGTCATCTATGTTGCTGGAGACAACCTCAGGAGCTCTCTCCCTCTGAGGGATCCTCTCCCTGAGGTGGATGGTCCTTTTGGAAGTAACAAGAAATACAGCTACGGCTTCCCTTACTGGTAGGGCCAAAGGGAAAGCAGAGAAGGAAAAGGAAGTGAAAAAAAGGAAATAAAAAACTCAGAAAGGGATGAATTTGAATACCATTATACTTTTCGTCAGGATTTGCCAAGCCAGAGTCTTCAAAATTGACTGGCCATCCCAGGGGGCTGCTGATTGGCTCCTGGCGGCCATACCTGCAGTTTTCAAAGGAGGACTAAGGAGCAGCATTGCAAGCCTCCCTGGCTTTGCCGCTTGCCTGAGCGTCAATGCAGCTGACCTCTGGAGGAGGCTTTGATTTCTCAGTGCACGGTGAATTGCTGTGCCTTCAATTCTGATGCCACCCCTTCCAAAAGAAGACACAGAAGCACTGGCCACTGCCATAGTCCACAAATGCACAAGGCTTCACGAAAACTCCCATCTTCGGAGAATTTCTACCCTGGTTTGGGGGGCTGATACCCATGCCAGGTCTTAGAGATTCCTGCTCTAGAATCTTTCCAAACACCCTCAGATCTAATGCCCTTCTGGTCTCCTTGATCTGTTTTGGGCCAGTGAAGGTCCTTGTTCCTGTTCTGAAGCTATCTGCAGCACTGGTCAGTGAGGCCCTGGGTAACTGACCATACCAGCACGTCATCCGGATTCTGTTGGTTTCCAACCCATTTCTGCCAGAGGTTCTGTGATTTCACACCTGGCGGCCACACTGATCCGAGCAAGGATTCAGCTTGTCCAGTGGTGTCATGGAAGTGGTCCTCTCAGCCCGTGCACGGAGACTAAGAACCTCAGTTGGTGGGAACCGGCTCCATTATGGGCTCACTGTGTTGAGTGGCTTGTGTGATGGTCCACTCTATCTGCTCCCTATAAAATGGGTTGGTCCTATTTGCCCTTTTGTTTCTGAGGCCACTGCAAGGATATCTGCTTCCATGCTTCTCTTCTTCATACTGTATAATGCTAACATGTTAAAAAAAAAAAGCTTTCAACTTAGAGATTAGGCTGAAAAAAAAGTTAACAGAATTCACCTTTGCTCTGTGTCTTTCTTTTAACTATTCGGCAAATTTATCACATTTAAAACTTTCATTTATTAGAAAAGTGCTTTTTAAATGACTGTTTAAATACATCCGTTACTTTTCACTTTCTTCACCCTGTCTCTATATTTTAAATGTGTACAATTAGAGATCAAATAGCCGTATTAGAGTGTGAAGAATAAGAGGCTAGGATAGGGAAATAACATTTCCAAAATACCATAAAATCACCTTCGCTGACCAATTTTTAACTTCTCCTCTGTTCAAACTTATCTTCCAAGTTTTTCCAGGTTAGTCCAGTGGAATTTCCAAGAAGGACAATTACAGCAGCACCATAAACCATACCAGCTTTGCCACTTGCTCCCGAGGAAGCATCTCCTTTTCCCAGCAGGCTGTGAATTGCTGTGGTTTCAGTTCCAAGGCCATCCCTTCCAAAGGGGACACAAAAGCTCTAGGCTCTGCCATGGTGTCCATTTTCTCCCCACCCACTTCTAAACTACATGTTAGTGAGAAATAAAGTGAGCAGAAAGTGGGCAGCAACCAGGGGGAGCAAAGGGTAATACAAAGGCTGCGCCAACCCACCCCGAGTGTGGGCAGTTGGTGGCAAATAAGCATTGGCCTGGGACCAGCACATCAACATGGGTCCCGGCACAAGAAGAACGGCCTACAGTCAAAGGGAAGGATGGCTTCCCCAAGGCAGTCTATGGACGGAGCTGTCTATATGGCCACCGTTTCCAGGAGGAGACCCAGATAACCTCTGAGGAACCTAGAAGAACAAGCAATAGGCACGGGCCAAACCTAAATAACACTGTGCAGTTAAGTGGAAGAACTCAACTGAGTTTGGCTCTTCCATCCCACGCCATTTTTTGTTTGTTTGTTTGTTTTTGTTTTGTTTTATACAGCAGGTTCTTATTTGTTATCTATTTTATACATATTAGTGTGTACATGTCAATCCTAATCTCCCAATTCATCCCACCACCTCCCCCTGTGCTTTCCCCCCTTGGTGTCCATACATTTGTTCTCTACACCTGTGTTTCTATTTCTGCCTTGCAAACTGGTTCATCTGTACCATTTTTCTAGATTCCACATATATGCGTTAATATACGATACTTGTTTTTCTCTTTCTGACTTACTTCACTCTGTATGACACTCTCTAGGTCCATCCATGTCTCTACAAATGACCCAATTTTGTTCCTTTTTACAAATGACCCAATTTTGTTCCTTTTTATGGCTGAGTAATATTCCATTGTATATACGTACCACATCTTCTTTATCCATTTGTCAGTCAATGGGCATTCAGGTTGCTTCCATGACCTGGCTATTGTAAATAGTGCTGCAGTGAACATTGGGGTGCATGTGTCTTTTTGAATTACGGTTCTCTCTGGATATATGCCCAGTAGTGGGATTGCTGAGTCATATGGTAATTCTATTTTTAGTTTTTTAAGGAACCTCCATAATGTTCTCCATAGTGGCTGTATCAATTTACATTCCCACTAACAGTGCAAGAGGGTTCCCTTTTCTCCACACCCTCTCCAGCACTTATTGTTTGTAGATTTTCTGATGACGCCCCTTCTAACCGGCGTGAGGTGATACCTCATTGTAGTTTTGATTTGCATTTCTCTAATAATTAGTGATGTTGAGCAGCTTTTCATGTGCTTCTTGGCCATCTGTATGTCTTTGGAGAAATGTCTATTTAGGTCTTCGGCCCTTTTTTTTTTTTTTTTTTTTTTTGCGGTACGCGGGCCTCTCACTGTTGTGGCCTCTCCTGTTGCGGAGCACAGGCTCCGGACGCGCAGGCTCAGCGGCCATGGCTCACGGGCCCAGCCGCTCCACGGCATGTGGGATCTTCCCGGGCCGGGGCACGAACCCGTGTTCCCTGCATAGGCAGGCGGACTCTCAACCACTGCGCCACCAGGGAAGCCCTTTCCCCCCTGATTTTTAAGAAAGGAGATGTGGGAACACCACAAGAACTACGAACCCTGCACTGCACCCTAACGCACAATGACCACGCCTAGTTCCAAAGACTTCTTTTAGGACCCGACTGTCACTATTAGACTGTCCCAGTCCTAACGCAGCTTCAATGCAGGATTAAAGACATGCTGCAGCTATATTATATTTTAAAGATTTTAAGTATCCTTTGTTGGCAAATTGTCTTCGTTTTTAAATGACTGCATAAATAGGACCATTTTATATTCAAATTAAACTAGGTTTTAGTAGCAGGTTTATCCTAACATAAAAACGTCGGAAGAATCAACAAGGGGAAACCCACAAGGAAGTTGTGATCCACTCAACATTTCCATAAAATATGCTGTGTGCGTACTTTTCGGAAATAATGATAAAAGAGGGTTATAATATAATTACATTTTACTGGAACTCTATAAATCAGAAAAATCAAGAAACTGAATGAAGCTGGATGTGTTTATTATAAAAAAGAAATTGCCTTTTCTACTGAAAAACAATTTTTAAAAACTAATCTTAAATCAACACATCACAACATGCACATTCAAGTGGGGATTGCCATTCTGAAGCAGTCTGCTTGCATGACTAGCGATTTGGTCTTTGGCCTGTCTTTCAGGCCTACAGAATCCTCATTGGTTCATTCAGCAAACATTTGTGTGCACACCGTGAGCCAGTCCCTTTCTATATTCACTGAGGTTATAATGGGAATATGATAGTCCTTTCTGTCAAGATGCTTACATTCTAGCAATATGGGAAAGCCAAGTCTCAGGTGAGACCGCCCCCGCCCCAACCTCGGCTGAGAATCATGAGGCTGGTGTCACTGTATGGCTTATAAACTGGTTTGTAGATAGTTTCCAGGACAAGCAGCCTCTTTGGGTGAGTGAGCCCTTGGACAGCAACTTCGTGTGTGCGTTCCTCATCTGGTCTATGTGCCAAACATACCCCGTACACAGTGCCTTGGATATAGCAGATACACTATGCTGAGTGAATAAATTTGTTAAAATTGGTCATTTCTCAAATTTGTACTTCACGTATTAGAAATCAGCTGCCGGAAAACTTCCCCCCCCAAAATTAGCAAGGTTGAGCAACGGGACATTACGTCTGTTGGGCAGTAGTGCTGTCCTGTTACCTACAGCAGCTTGAGAGGAGTTGGTGGTCAAGGAGGGCTGGCTGGAGTGGTACTGGACACCACTGCCTTCCCACGGCCCGCTGAGTGGCTCAGACCACCGCCGCCAACCCCTGGGAGGGGCGTGTGGTTATGATTTCCTCTGTCTGTCCATAGCGGCTGCTACAAATAGTCCTGTGCAAGGAAGCAACCAGCTCCAGCGAGCTCCTTCCACTTCCACCTGTCAGCCTCACAGAAGGCCGTCACCATCGTAGTGTGGCGGTTATGCGGAGTGTTTGTATGATGGGCTTAAACACACAGCAAAGCTGCCATGAAGCCTGAAACCTTCAGACACCTCCAACTGTCTTTCTGCTTTAATAAATGAAAAGCTGGCACCTGTGTTTTATGGTTGTAATCTTTCAGCAGGTGTGCTTGGTTTTCCAATTCTGAGTTGGCCTCATTGGCTGGAGCTTCCCGTGGGCTCCAGGTCAAGCATGGGCAGGAGCATCACCCCATCCCACCCCTGGATCTCTGTCCATCAGTGGATTTGACCTCTCTACACTGGAGGTGCTCCTCCTCCACTCTGGTCAGCTTGTCTCAAAGTGAGGTCTGGTCAAGGGGCTCTAAGTGACTTTGAGAAAAGGGAAATAGTCAGGGCCTCCAGCACCCACACCTCACACATTTTAGATGCTCCAAACAAATCTCTCTTCATTTGACAAATGTTTACTGATTGTTTACTATGTGTGATTAACAAATATTGTGGCTTTAGAATTATCATCACGACCAAGACATGGTGCGTCTGCAACACAGTTCCTTCTGCCCCATTCCATATGGCCCTCCTGTTACAACTGCAGTCTAAGCCCAGCATCCTCTTGGGACATGGAGTGTTTCTCTAGTCAATTCTGTATTATTACTACAGACAACCCAAATAGCTAATGTCCCTTTCAATGTTTGTTTTATAAAATCCTATGAAAGACATGCAAATGTGTTTCTCCAAAACGAGACCCTTTATGAATTCCTCTCCGCTCTTGTACACAAGATAAGTAAAAAATCTCTGTGGTTAATGGAGAGGCACCAACCAGATGTCCTTTCGTGAAATAACTTGTAGGGAACCTGGTCAGCACATAATGTCCAGCTGCCAGTTCCTTCAGGTCTGCCTCCGCTGCACAGCACAGCCCTGGCCAGAGCCACGTGACCCAAGGTCCATTCCCCTGCGTCCAACGCCTGGAAGGGGGGTGTAGAGGGTGTCAGCCTGTCGGGGGTGCTCTGATGGGCAGCATCCGCTCCAGAGCTTCCTGCCAGGCTGGCAACGCCTGTTGGGTTTGCTTCTCAGTTTGACTCCTCCCTCTGCCCAATCCTGTTTCCCCCAACTTCCCTTCTTAGTTGTTGATCCCTAATAGACATCTTACCCCCAAATTCCAGCTCGGCATCTGCTTCTGGAGAAGGCAGCCTGCAACAGTCTTTTCACCAGGGGCCGCCAATTACAAGAGCGCACTTGAGGCCCTCCGGGTAAAGAACACGGGGTGTCCGGAGCTACAGAGAATTCTGTGAGCATCCGTCACAGAACTCATCTCAGGAGGCTGGGAGCACGAGCCTGCCTGATCTTAATTCAACCCTCAGCAGACCTTCGTGCACACCAGTGGCCTGCCAGGCCCCGCGGGTACAGGACAGACAGTCTCCCCTCATGACCTCTCAGCCGTCATCTCCTGCTTGCTTGCTCTGTACCAGGGAGACATGGTAACTCACCCCGTTTTACAGATGAAGAGGCTGCGCTTCAGAGATCAGGAACTCGCTAAGCATCACGCCATTAGTAATCGGCAAGGCTACGACACGACCCTGGGCATGTCTGGCACTCAAGCCTTGGCTTTTGCCCATGATGCTGTCCCGCCTTGCCTGACATGGTCAGACATATCAGCCATTGCTTTGGAGGGTCGACCAACGATTTGCCAAGTACCAGGTTGAGTACCAGGGGATGCAAAGATGGATGGGCACAGCCTTGGCCAGCACTGCTTCACATACCCACTGCACACAAACTCTAAATGATGACATGTGACAGCTGAGGCCGCGCTGAGCCCTCCTCCGAAAGTGGGCCATGCGGGAGGACCAGCACAGGACAATGTCATCATCCTCACAGACTCAGGAAGCTTCCTCCCTGCTCCCTCTCCCGGGCTCCTCCCCAAACACATGCAGTTGTGGAGCCTCAAATCCTGTGTGAAGGAGCCACAGATTCCGCTGCAGGTCTGCAGACGTGCAGGTCCATGGAGACTGCACCCAAACCTGGCCAGACTTCCGGACACCCACCTGTCCTCCTCACCCCACTCTGTCCCCACCTGTCTTTCCTAGCTCCTTTCTCACAAACAGACTAGACCATCCGCCAGCTGAATGCCACCAAGTGTGTCAAAACCACATGGAACAGAAGAATCACCCTGCCAAGCCCTACTCAAACTCCTGACTCATAACATCATGAGATATAATAAAATGGTTATTATTGTTTTAAGCCACTGAGTTTGAGGTAATTCGTTATGTAGCAGTTGATAAACAGAATGCTGAGAAGCCAACAATTTCTGGTGTTAGTCTTTCAGAGCCAACACAATAACATGACCGTCCCGGGCGAACCCCCGGAGCATACGGCAAAGACCCAGCATTAAAGAAGAGGCTGGACGAGGTATCAGACAGTTCACCCTGCAGTTCTCTAGGTGACTGTGGCTGGATCCCCACCAGTCAAGTTTCCTACCCCGCCTCCTTAGGTCTGTGGTCAAGCACCACCTTCTCCTCCAGGCCTTCCCTGCCACACCTCAGTCCTCCCCCGCTGCCCCCACCCTCCGCTTTTGTTGTTCTCCACAGCTCTTAGCACCACGTGATACACAACAATTGTAAACTCCACAGGGTAGGGATTGTTTTTCTGTTCTGTTCATTGCTATTTCCCTAGCACCTACAACAGGCTTCACACATGACAGACAATAACCGTGTGTCAAATCAATCAGTGGGCCCTCCAATTTCAAATATTTGGTTTCATGAAGCACCCATCCTCGTGAAACACTGTACCTTGGGAAAATACAGCAATTGACAACAATACTTTAACAACCTCATTCAACAAAAACTTACGGAACATTTTCTACGTGTCAGGCACTGGGCTTAGGTGATGCTGAGCAAAAGCAGACACGGGCCCAGCGCTCATGAAGCTCACAGTCCACAGGTGACAGACCCTAATCAGACTGTCACAAAGAGATGGTTTTAAGATGCTAGAAAGTGCGTTACAGGAGGCTCTGACCTACTCTGGGGATGGGAGACAGGGAAGGTTTCCATGAGAAACTGACATTGAGCTGAGAGCTGAAGGATGAGCAGGAATCACCTACAGGAAGAAGGGGAGGGAGGGTGTACTGGGAGGAGGGAGTGGCACGTGCAAAGGCCCTGTAGCACCCATGCCTATGCCAGGCTAAGTACTTAGGAAAGTGTCCCTGCCATTGAGTTGGTTCAGGTTATCTCCACTCATGTTCTTTTCTTTTTAAACTCTTTAATTATGGAAATTTAAAAACTTACATAAATGTAGAGAGAATAGCATAATGAACCTCCACATACCCATCACCCAGCTTCAACAGTGATCAACATTCTCTCCATTCTTACCCCGCCTATACCACCCACTCTCTTTTCTTCTTTCTTTCCTTTTCTCTTCACTCTTCGTTTCATTTGCCCCCCTTCCTTCCTTTGCTCCTCCCTTCCCCTCTTTCTTCCTCCACTCCTACCTTTCTCCCTTAGCTCCTTCCTTTATCTTTGCTAGAGTATTTTAAAGCAAGTCCAAGACATCACATAAGTTCCCTCAAAAATCAAGCTCTTATCCTTTCAAAGCTCCAGATATAAACAAATGAATGAATGAATGAATGAATACTGGATGGAAACTTCCTATCTGGCTGGGCCACTCCTTACCAAAGGGACCAAGGGAGATACAGAGACAGTTGGGAATGAATGAGCAGACTCTAAAAGGTCTCACACTGTGGGCGACACCTTCTCAGTGGGACTAACAATATAGGGAACTCAGAATACCCTGGGAGACTAACAAAGGCAGAGTGAGCCCCAGTACTTTCGTTCAACTTTTGGAACCAGAAAGCCTCTAAGGGCCAGAAGAGATCTGACTCACTGAGACAGTGTGGGACCATCAGCTCTAATCCTCATTGGTGTCACTGAGGCAGGGAAGTGATTATCACAGTTCAGGAGCTGAAAGAAGACTTTGGCTTCTTTCACTGTTGATTGGAGGTTATGAGCGTGAGGGAGGTCAGACTGGAGAGAAAGGTAGGGGTTTCCTCAGACCCAGATGATGAATTTAGATTCTATTCCACTGCCAGGGATAAGATATTTAAGTGGGAGTGTGACTTGATCTAACTCATGTTTTAAAGATCTCTAAAGCCCCTGGGTGAAGAAAGGTTGGCAGGGGTTCTGGGAGTGGGAAGGAAAGGGTAGAAGCAGAGAGACCAATCAGAAGGCTGCTGCAGTTGTTCAGGAAAGAGACGATGGTGGCTGGGCTCAGGGTGATGGTGGCAGAGGTGGTGGAGGAGGTGGGGGACTTTGAGACTCATTCTGGAGTAGAAGCAACAGGCGCGGGTAAGGGTTGAGAGAAAGGAAGGAATCAAGGATGAGGTTTTGAGCTTGAACTTCTGGGCGGTCGGTGGTGCCACCACTGGGGAGGGGAGGATTAGTGGAGAAGAAGCTTGGGGGTGGAAATCAAGAGTTCCATCTAGGGTCATCCTAGCTCTCCCCGCAAGACTGGAGTTAGAGAAAAGATGCAAATCTGGAGGTCACCCACATGAAGATGACAGTCATGCCCATGGGAACTGCTAAGATCAAGACAGAGTGGAGAAGACGAGGGCTGAGCGTAGGGCAGGATGCGGCTCTAGGAACCCACTATTAGAGGCTGGATAGAGGAGGAGCCTGCGTGGGGGACCAAGCAGCGCCCACTCAGGTAAGAGAAATGGGAGAGGAGTGTCGCTGTGGGAGGCAAGCAAGGGGGGATCAAGGAGGGATCAACTGTGTTGAGATGCTTAAAAGTTGGAGGATGAGGGCCGGGAGCGTTTCTGGACTTGGCTCCGCAGCGGCTGCCTGTGGCCTCGATGTGAGTGCCTTCTGAGGCCTAATCAGGGCAGATTAGGGCTGCGTGAGAAGCAAATGGGAAGTGAGGATGTGGAAAGGGGATGTATAGACAACACTCATGTCAGATCTGCTGTGATGAAGTATAAGGGGTCATCCAATAAAACAATTTTTTCGATACAGTGTTCTCTTTGTGTCTCGCTCACAATTAAGTGGAAGGAGTGCTTTTAGAACGTGCTTGTGCTCTGTTCCGCTATGTCCCCGTTACTGCTGCCGCAAAGCTCTGCCGCATAAAACTGTAACCGTTTACAGTGCTCCCCATTGTGAGGGTCAGGAATTGGGAAGGGGACTGGCTGGGCGTGTCTAGCTTGAGGCCTCTGGCTGCTGTCAGATGCTGGCTGGGGGTGTGGTCACCTGAAAGCTGCACTGGGAGGGTCAGGCCACTGGGCCAGAAGCTGCGCGGCCTGCCAAGTAGGGTGCCAAGCCATGGTCCCTCAGCACAGGGGTCTCACGTAGCAGCTGGCTTCTCCTGAGCAAGGGTCCAAGAGGACCAGGGGGAAGTTGTATGTCTTTTTCCGACCTGGCACCAAAAGTCAGTCACATAGCATTACTTTGGCTGTTCTCCCCAGTCAGAGCAGTGCCAGGCCAGCCCAGGTTCAAGTGGGGGAGTGGCCCCAGACCCACCTCTTACAGGAGGAATGTCTAATAACTTTGGGTTGTGTTTCACAACCACCAGAAGCTGCTATTCTGTAAATTAACTTGTCTTCAATGATCCCAACCGCTCAATCCCTCAACTACCTAGCTGACTGATACCCAGAGAGGAGAGGAAAAGGGGCTGGACAAGGTGTATGCAGAGAGCTTTCTTGATAACAACAGCTATCACATTTCTGAGTGGCTCTTTATGGGAAACACTCCATAAGGCCCTTTTTGTTCTTATGTGGTTTCCACAGCATCCTTATGAAGTAGCTACTGTTATGTCTTCCATTTAACAGATGGAGAAAGTGGGGCACAGAGTACCCCCCATCACCACAAGCCATAGCTAGCCAGTAGTGGTACCAGGAACCCATTCATGCCCTCTTGATACTAGAATCCGACCACCTAGATACTGCTATACTTTTTCCCCAAATGGAGTTCAAGTACTTTTGCTCCAGTGGTCAAACTCCCACCATGGAGCCTAGGAATAGCTCTCTTCTCATGTGGGTCGAGTCAGGATGGTACGGTGGCCCCAGATGGGCCAGCCCTGAGGTCGGGGGAGCAAGAGGCCTGATCAGATTGTGGCTTGCTCCCAGGCCCTCCCGTTCTGGCTTCATGTGGTCATGCTCACAGGAGCAGTGGCCCTCTGGTGAATGTAGGAAGAGATGAACAACTCTGTTATGACCTGAGCTCGGAGGAACCGGGCATTTGGTTGTTTACTGGGAAACTGAGATAACCACAAACTGAGGTGAATTTGTTCTTTTGATAAATTAGTTTTCAAATTTTAAAAGTTAAACTGGCATGCAGTAAAAACAATTGTATGGTACAAAAAGTTATAAGAGAAAAGTAAAAGCCACCATCTCCAAAGCCCCATTTCCACAGGCAGTCATTCTTCAACCCACCCACCTTGAACATGCTCTTTCCTGTGTTTTGCTATCACAGACAATGTGTCCATGAAGAGTCTTGTGTGTATCTTTGTGCACAGGGATGAGTGGATCTGGAGAAGGCCTGTATTTTCCTGAAGGAGAGTGAGAATCGGGGTGGAGGGGGAAGTGCAAGAAGGGAAGATCGAACTGACTCTTCGGTAGAATGATAGCAAAAATAGTCCGAATTCTCCACCCCTTGTCCCCAAAGCCTTTACAATGTGACCCTGCAGTTCCTCCCATCAAGGAGTCCCTTTCCCTATACCTTGAATCTGGGCTGGCCTGTGACTTGCTTTGGTCAACAGAATGTGGTTGACGTGAGGCTGTGCACTTCTGAGGCTAGGTCTCCCAAGGCTTGTGTACTCCTTGCTCGCTTGGAAACCTGCCCAGCAGGCATCTGAGCAAGCCTGGGCCATCCTGCTGGGGGAATGGGAGACTGTGAGGGGCAGAGCACAGTCGTCTGGCCAAGGCCATGCTAGCCCAGCCAGCCCCAGGGGACCAACCAACTGACCACAGACATGGGAGTGAGCCCAGCCAAGGTCAGTGAGCAGCCAGCCAGCCCTCAGATGTGAGAGAGCACAGCTGAGATGAGCGGAACTGCCTAGATGACACACAGCTGATGGAAGGCACACACATCAGTGAGCCCAGCAAGAGTGAGTCCAGAAGACCTTCTGGTCAACCTACAGATGTGTGAGCGAAATAAATGCTTAGTGGTTTAAGCCACCGGTTTTGAGACTGTTCATTATGCAGTGTTATTGTGACAATAAACAACTGATAAAGCCTCATGTATGGAAGATGATACACAGTAAGGGCCTGAAGGTTAAGAGCTGCCATAGCATAGCCTGGTATATGGAAGGTTGTTTTTTAATCACTGGAGAATCTATGTTCCAGTGAAATGGTAACGGTTTGGAGAACTGCAGCCGTCTCAGCCTAGTAGTAACCTCTTCTCCAAATGGTTCTAACTTATCAAGTTCCCTGGGTCTTTGGTTTCCTCATCTGGAAAACGTGGCTGACTTATGGCAAGAGCCTATTAAATTAGATATGCTGCTATTAATTATATGTTATTATTAATAAATCAGTGCTGCAATGAGATGATCTTTGTATTCTTTTCCATGAAGACCTGCCAGAACCCAAAGGTCCTTAACCTTTTTTTTCCCCTCGCGCACCCCTCTGACAATATGACAAAGCCTATAGCCTCCTTTTCAGAATGTTTTAAAATGAATAAATAGGATTATAAAGGAAACCAATTACACTGACGTATAATTCTCTAACTATTAAAACAAATTTGTGAACTAGTAACACACATGCCTCTTTATGAACACGTTAAATAAAATCTACCAGCAGGCCTAATGACAACCTTCATTTCATAGTGGAAATCAGCATAAATGATATTTTGAGCGTCTGCAACAACTTTCGTGTAACTTGAAAATATCTGTCATTTCCACCAGTGACCGAGTCACAGGTCTTGCTAATACATACTAGTGTGGCATGTAGTCTATATCCATAATTGAAGGAAGACCTACATTTTAATTAGATAATAGGGGAAAGATGTCATTTTCCAAGTTCATAGACCTTCTGAATTCTGTGTATGGACCAGCTTAGGAACCCAAACCCTTTGGTACCAAACTCATATTTCTTCCTCTAATTCTTAAATTGTGGACACATATGGGACTACTTTGGATTTGGGGAAGGGAATGTCTTTCCATTTACAAATGACGCCAGTTAACAACATGTCCCTTGAATACAAATACAAGCCATAAAGAAGAAAATTATGATTGTAAAAAGATTTTACCTGTAAATAGTTTCATATCAGGTGATTCATTTAGAAATATCTTCCTCTCCAAGAATGAAATTTCCACCACTGCATCCTAGTGCTTGGATCAGTGGATTGAGGGATAGGTCCTGGTTCCAAGATTTGAGGGTCACTGGTAGAGTTAAATTAGAAGACATATCCATTAGCTGATTTTATCCCTTTCCTCAAGTTCTAACCAAAATGGTGACACAGTAGTGATCATTAATGACTTTCTGGTGTGGTCCATGGATCACCTCCACCAGAATCACCTGGCCGACTTGTGAATGAACCAGACCTGATGAACCAGAGTTGATGTGGGGAGTGCCCATGACTCTGCATTTTAATGTGCCACCAGGTAACCCAAATAAGAGGACTTTCTTCTAAGAAACTCTATGCTACTTGCTTTGTATTTACTGACACTTAATAAACGAACAGTTTGACTCTGGAGCAAAATTGAGCCCTGGGTGAGTCTTGGGCTTTTCCTGATAGCTTAACACCTGAACCCTTGATCCTAAGGAGCCTGTGTGCCTGATCTGTGCCTCATGGGTCCCTATCCCTCTTCCACAGGGTCATCTTGGGGGTGTGAACGTGTGATCCTCTTGCTGAGAACACCCAACAGTCCTGTGGGGTCCTTGCTGGTGGAGAAGGGCTGTCTTTACAAAGACCTTTGGTTCTACATATGGACCCTGTGTATTGTGCAAAGGCCACTTGGAGGGCTGACCTGCTGCCACACGCAAGGGCTGTTTTGTGAAAGAACGTGGGGCCTTGAAGTCAGAGGGACAAATTGGATTACCTTCTCCGTGTCTGCAGTCACTGCCTTTGGTGTCTGTTCCGTAAACCTGCCATTTCCCCACTGCTCCTTTCCTCCCACGAGAAAGGCGGCTTCTGCTAAGCTGGCCTGCGGTGTGGCACCCCTCGAGGCCTCCTCCGGAAAGGCCCTCCCTGCTGCTGGTCCTCTTTTCAGACCCCTTCTTCACTCTCCTATCCTTTGACCCTCCCCCACCCCCCACCCGCTTTCCTTTCTCACGCCAGGGAGAAGACAACGCCTGACCCACTGACCTGGCAGACAGATGTGTGACCTCCCAGGAATGGTGTCCTTCTCTCCTTGGGGCTCAGTCAGAGGCCACCTTGGGAGTGGAAAGCTGGGAGGCCTCCCTGAAATCACCTCCCCTTTGAGGATTCTGTGGAGCCACAGGCCCAAAGCCAAACCTGCTCTGGAAATGAGGCCTTCCTTGGGGAAGGGCACTCACGCTTCTCAGCTTTGGCGAGGCCTGGCTCCCTTTGTTCATTTTTGAGCTAAGAAGACAACTCTTTCCAGGCTGCAGATGGGGCTGCCAAGTCTGCGATAACCTCAGCACGAACCTGCCAGGAGGTGTGAGGAAACTACACCAGCCTCCATCCTCCCCCAGAGCTCGGGGGATGGGGGAGGGACCAGGAGACACACATCAAAGACCAGAGGTCAGCAATCACACTTCTGACTTCTGCTCGGCTTTACCATCTTTCTTTAGAAACCAGCAGGTGTGGAAAAAGTAAAAGGCTGACCTTTCTTTCAACCCTAACCCACTTTGAGCGGCTTTCATAAGAGCTCGGCTCTCCCCTGGGTCTTGATGGCTTCGGCTTAAATCTCTCCCCCCGAAAAAGTCCGTTTTCTCATCTCGGGCGACAGGTTTCACCATCTATTTGCTTTTCAGATGTGCGTGGGTGGCGGGCCCCACTCGCCAGATTTTTCCCACGCATCTTCAAACCGAAAGGGCTGACCCTGCAGACAGTGTCCTTCTGAGTCACCTGGGGAATCTCTACGTTCTCCAGCACCACGCGGCGACCGAGCGGAAGAGGCGTGGAACCGAGTGCCACGGCGCGTACGGACGCCGAGATGGGCCAGAATGCCTGGAATCGAGTTGGGGCTGGGAAATCCTGGAGCGGAGGATTGGTTTGGTCACCTTGGACTACTCAGCGGTTCAGCAGGTGGGGTGAGGTGCACAGGGATTCTGCCACGAAGGATCCCAGCCCAGATAGAGCAGCCTGCACATCCATGTGTCCCCGTCGGTTCTCCTTCTAGGCCCAGTCCACGTGGCCACCTGAGTCTCGGGAGGGACTGTCCTATTAATAAAGAAATCCTTCTGCTGTGCTGTTTTGGGCACTTGGATAAACCACTCTTCTGTTACTGGACAGTAAGTGGCTTGACTTGAAGGTATAGGGGGTTGTGAGGGGTCGGATCTAGTGACCAGCTCACCTCCATTCTCCCCAAACCTCCCCTGCAGGCTTGCCCTTTGTCCTTCTCTGACATGGGGGTTTTGGGAGTTTGTCTCTGGCCAAGTTGGCCAGTGGGATTGTTGATGGCTTAGAGCTGACCAAGGCACCGAGTGTCCTCGCCGATTCAGAGGCTGGCGAGCTCTCTCGTGCCTGGCACAGTGCTGGATGCTGTGAGGTGAGGCAGAGGGAGATGAAGATGCAAGAAACACAGGTCCTGGCCCTAGTGGGAACAATCCGATTATGGAAAGTAACTTATTCCTGAGTAACTGATGAAAGATGAGGCCACAGGAGAATCTGGGGGGCAGGGGGAGGGTTGGAGGGAGGTGGAGGGAAGGGGGACTGGGAGGGGCTCTGTGGGGCACAAGGCACTCAGGAAAGGTGAGTGCAGATGGACTGCCCAGCCCGAGCTCAATCTGCCCGGTGGAGTGACTGGGACATGCACCTCGGGGCCTGTGTCCAGGCTCTTTGCTCATCCTCTGTACTGCCTCGTGCTGGCAGTCTTGCCCAGATTTATATCCAGATTCACTAACTGTGGTTTTAGGTCACCGTGACCTCCTCCCCCACCCCATTATGCTGGTAAATCAGATCGCTCTTTGCTCAGTGTGCTCTTTGAGGACCAGGGGAGGGCTGCGGAATTTTGCTGAAAGCAAAAGCTCATCTGGCAGAGGGCAGTGGGTTGGTGCATTGCAATGGCTCAGGCAGGCCTGAACACAGGCCTCAGAGCAGACCGTGGGTCCAGATATCAGGCCATGTGGCAACTGTTCAGGGCAGCTGCTGGCTCAGGCCCTTTTGAAAAGTCATGGTACAAGACGTGTCCCAGAAGGGCAGCTCGACCCTGACTCTGCTGTGGGCAACTTCATCGCTTGCCTTATGTCTCAACAGAATGAAAGATGACACTACTGTCAATGACATAGTGTTTATTTAAATCCTGAGGTTAAAAATAAAGACATTCCCAAATGGTGCAGCAGATGCTATAAGGAGTATGTTTTAGGATACAAAGATCATCACCCCTGCTGTGCAGGTAGAGTGTTGACACTTGATGTGCTTCTGGGTAATTCTTTGGCAGATAAGAATGCGATGGGTTTCCAGACCCGCTATCCCATAAGGCTGCAAGAACTGAGGATTAGTCAATTAAAGTGCAATTCCGATTTGGAAGCCATCCAACTGAGGCTTCACTGTTGCTCTGCAGCCGCCAGGGGCAGGATCATCTCTGGATAACACTTGTCCTAAGGTTCTAAGGAAGCCTTTTTATCAGAAATGCCTCCCCAAATTTAAAGATGTACTTTATTATTTTGAAAAAGTGCTTAAGAGAGAAAAGGCATTAACTCAGTCTTTCCTGTTTCCTTGGAAGAAGCACAATGAAAAGAGAGAAACTTACCCAAGGTTCCACTGAAAAGTACATTTCAGGTAAGCATTTTGTAAATGTGGATGGCTGACTCCAGTCTCTGGGCAACCCTTGGTTCTGAGCATCACAGATGGTGGCTCTGCTGATTCTCAAAGCCTCTGAGTCAAGGATGGGATTCTCCCATGTAGTCACCAAGGGGGGCTTCTGAGATTGAAACTCCTATAAAACCATGTCAGTGGACATCTAACCAGTATCATAAAAGATTGAGATTTCATCCCCAAATGGGGATTTCTTTTCATGTGAGTCTGGAATGACTTCACCACCGAAGGCGAGTGACAACTGAGAACTGCCAGAAAAACCATCCTATTTCTGAACTACATAGTGTGGCTTTTCATGTCTACTTTCTAAACCCTATGTGGTGTTTCAGTTCCAGATTCCTGCTTGAGAATTTCCTTGCCTGCTCTTGGTCCAGTAGACCTGGAGTAGGTGGGCTCCAGCCAGAAGCGCTCTGCAGAGGCCACGCTTTCTCCCAAACGCCCTTCCTTGAGGTTTATGAGTGTGCCTGACAGAGGCTGTGTTCATGGGTGAGGGTGATCAGTGGCTTCTGAGACAGTGGTGAGCAAAGTGGCTGGTATCAACACTAAAGAGTGACGGTTATTCAGAGAGCTGGGCCATCAAGGGGCTGCTGGGGTTTTGTTTTTGTTTTTAAATAGTGATCTGAGACCCCAAGGATGTTTTCTTCTTCTTGACTTCTAGTGTAATTCAGTCTACTGGGTGGAGCCACCACTTTCAATAGCTGTCTTTCACTGTCGTTTGCATTAAAAAAAAAAAAATACTGCAACCCCAAAGCCTCAGTAAAATTGGGAACCTGTTTAAAATAAGAAAGCTATTTATAGAAGCCATACCTAAATATGGCTGCAAGCATACCTGCAGCCATACATATTCTCTAGCCGCATAGTGCACAGCAAACCTGAGCTCACACAGCAAAGGAACAAAGGACAAGAGTCCATTCAACACAGAAAATAAATATGCTGCAGAAGCGGGGTGTGACCGGGGGTCGGGGGGCAGTTCTCTGAACACAGCAAAGGTCTTTTTGCACAGCTGCAGTCACCTTTTGTTGTGGTGCCACTAGGGGCCCACGCTCTCCTGCAGGAGTGGCTCTGGGTTGGCTTCAGAAGAGCCAAGTGATTTTTTAAGCTACAGTTGGGCTGAGTGACGGAGGTTCAGAATCAGCCTCAGATGGAATGTTCCAGGCCTTTCGCAGGAAACACATCAGCTACTCTCGAAACGCTGGTTCTAGCTGCAGGTGACAGTGGTGATACCAGCAGAAGGCCATCAGCTTGGCCAGTCTCCACGGTATCCTGGGAAAGCTAAGCACTCAAACCAAGATCCCAGACTGCTCTGGGTTCTTTTGTTAGTTTCTCTCATGTGGTGGACTAGCTACACCTGATTATCCAAGAGGGTGGGTGGCTTTAAAGACAGGGTAATTTGCCCTGGAACAACCTTTAGGCTGTGTGGCACCCTGTGAGGACAAGCACGAGGCTAGGAAGTCTCTGGGGGCCTGGCTATTTCCGTTTTGGTGCTGAGCACTGTCAGGACCTTGCTCGAGGAGATGCTAGAGACGTGGCTTTCTGCCACAGGCGGCTGCTCCCAGGAAAGACAGCACAAGAGGTCCAGCTTTTCTCTGCGCTAATCTCTCTGGAAGGTTCTGTTCGCCATGTCCCAAACCCCACTTAAAGTGACTGGGAGTGCCTAAGTCTCCTGTTTAAATCAAAGCTCTAAATCCATCGCCAAAGTCATTTCCTCCTGCCCCTGCCCCACGAGTCCTCTCTGCTGGTGCATGGTGGGTGTGGGGTCTGAGCTGAACTTGGCCTGGGGTTCCTGACCCATTCTCCAGCTCTCAGAACTGGTCAGACCAGGCTTGTGAACCACGAGATAAAGCTTCGAGGTGGTGTGGCTTGCCTTAGTCACCAGGCTAGCTGGAGGGCTGGCTGGGCCCAACACTCAGACCCACAGTCACCCTGCCCGGCGCCCTCTCCCTTGTCCCCAGCCAAGGTGGGCTGCTTTGTCAGATGTTCTACTCACTGTGAAAAGTACCTGGGACCTGACTGCCCTGTGAACAGGGCACAAAAAGGCCGTCAAAGGTGAGCCCTCTGTGGTGGGAGAAGAGGGCCACAGAGAACAGGAAGACTATCTCCTTCTCTCGTCCTGGAAAAGGACAGAGGATTCATTTGCCCCAGAGGGACGCAGCTCACAGGTGTCAGGTGCAGGCTGAGCAGCAGGAAGTGGGCAAATGGGGTGTAGGGAATCTGGTAGGTGGGGAGGGGGGATCAAGAGGTGTGCAAAGAGCAGATTCATGAATTATGCCTGTTTACGCTTGAGTTACCAAAGACTTTTGTTAAGAAGCCCCAATTTTTAAAAGTGGTTCCTACCCTGATTTATGATCTTTCGTAAACATATCTGCAGGTGAGGCAGAAGCTCTTACTGATATAAACAAAGACAGGCTGTCAGCTAAGGAGCCCTATAGGCTGATGCACAACCCTGCGTTTTGGTCATGGCGTTGACATTACCCAGCATCTGGGCTCTGGCCGTCCGTACACAGACAGCACTGCAGGCCCTCAGTAGGTGGGTTCTGTTTCCTGGATTAGCTTCAATTCTGATTCTTAGGGTGATGTTTTGAGCTGTTGAGAGGTCTGGCTGAGTGAAGGGCTTTGCTTGAGGACAGAATTGCCCAGACAGAAGGGCCAGGAGGCAAGTGCAGCTGGAGGACCCTCTGAAATGGCTGAGTTCTGGAGCAGCCCTGGACTCACGGGGCAGGAAGGGACAGGAGCATGATGGAGGAGGCTGGTTGGGATCTTGGGCGGGCCCCTGGGTGCCCCGACCTCCTTTTCCTGGGAGGACTCGAGGGCCTCACAGGGTCTGGCCAGGGCATCCCAGCTCATGGTCACCCATGATGCGTGGCCCCAGGCTGGGCACAGGGGGGCCATGTCTCTCCCTGAGCAGAAGGTGGGATCCTCTCTTGCCTGGGAAACTCTCCACAGGAGGCCTGGAACCAACTGTGCCCCCAGGAGAGGCCAATGGTCTCCTGAGTGTTTAAAACTTTGGCATAGTGTCCCTCTGGGTGTGAGGACAATGAAAACGTTGCTTGAGCCCTTAGAAGCCACAGGGCTAAGAGTGACGTGCATGGTGCTGAGTACGAGGAACCCAGCTCCAAGGGCAGCCAAGGGCCCGCTGCACAGTGGATCTTGATAGCTTCAGAGCAGCTGGTTTCTGTTTTTTGGGTTTTGTAAGTGCTTTATGTGACAGGAGAGGAAGAGTAGTGTTTCCTGTGGGTAATGGGAAACTATTAACATCCACGTGCTTGAGGCTACAGGAAATCACTTCCATCGTAGATCACAGGCCGGTCAACCGTTAAGTGATAAAATACTTTCTTGGAGACAAACCTGAGGAAACAGAAATGGAAAAGGAGGTGTTACCTTGAGGGCTAAAAGCCCGAGGGGCAGCAGCTGCAGTGACCTGGCACGGCGAGTCTTTGTGCAGAGACCTCTGCTCGGAGGCTGGGGCGTCTTGCAGAATGTGTGGACTCTTCCAGGCCCCCTCACCCCCACTTCCTGTCCGTCTAGCAGAGACATCTCCCTGCAAAGTATCAGGGGTCTTGGGACACTGCCACAGACTTTCCTGGGGCTTGGGTGCAGAAAGGCCCATTTGGTCTCACACTGTGAAGCCCCGCCCCCGCTTGCCTTGCTGCTCTGAAGCAGTCCCGGGGGTCTCCGGGGTCTAGGTGGTCTGGACTGCACTGGGGAAGTGAATGGAGCAGGCATGGAGAGGACATATACGGTGGAAGTGAGCCTGGATTTCATTCTGACTGGGCATCGAAATCCATTTTGCCGTCCATGCTTTGGATGTCTCGAGTCGGCCCCTGAGATGACCTCATTGGATTAAGGCCAGAGTGTGTCACTGCACCATGGCCGCTTCTAATGACAACTGGGGGCCAGCCTGGGGCTGCACTCTGCCCTCAACATGCCTCTACCGGCCTCTCCGTCAACACACAGTGGGGCTCTGTGAGGTAGTAAAAATGCTGGCTGCCACTTCAGAGGAAACTGGGGTTCAACTAAAACCCACAGAGGGAAGAGCAGAGCCTGTGCCTGGCTGGCCTCCACCCAGTCTCCTAACTGCTGCCCCAGAGGGGCTGAGGCCCACGTCCAGTCCGAAAGCAGCTCTCTGGACACGCTGGGCCTGTGCCCGAGAGTCCTGCTAACTCAAGGTGTGTTCATGTTCATGGGGGGGGGTTGGGGGGAGGGGCAGCAGTGGGGCAAGGTGGGAAGCCCATTCTTCTAACCTCTCCCTTGGTGGATGCCCATGGCCACAAGCCCTGGGAGTTCAAGGCCTGGAGGTGGTGAGGGGGTGGCACTCTAGCTTTCCCCTAGAGTGTCCTATTAAGTTATTCCCAGCCTATTAAGTGGGCTTGGAAGGGCGCCCATGTGGAGGGATGTGGCCGCTAGCTCAAGGTCCCGCTCAGAGAGGATGTGGCTGGATGCTGACGAGACAGGTCTTATAAAAGAGGCAAGCCCCAATTAAGGGCTTACGCTGAAGCAGAAGACATAAAAGGGACAGGTGCCCAGCAACCTGTCTCACGTCTCCATGACGTAGGCCCCTGGCTCACAGCAGATGCTCAACCAATGGTGGTCCTCTATCCTACTTCCTTTCTTGGCTGCCCCTCCAGCCTTATCTCCCTACATCCCCATCCTCCTGCCCCCCAAGCCCTACACTCCTGGATCTGCATCTGGTGCTTTGAAACAGTGCTTCCCAAAGATGGTACCTGCTGCTCCACTCCCATGACAGGAGGGCCCAGGGGCCTCACCTCACAGCTCTGGTCCTCACAGCTCTGGTCTCAAACTTTAGCCTTCATTCCTTCGCTTCTCTCTCATACATCCATCCATCCATCCACCTAATCCTTCCACTATATTTACTGGGCTCTTCTCTGGTCTGGGCAGTGGGAATCTGGACAGCAGAGAGGCAGAAGAGCGTCCCGGGTAAGAGCCTAGAGCCTGCAGCCTGGCCACCTGGGTTCAAATCCAGCTCCACCACCAGCTGTGTGACTTGGGATTGTCACTCTTCTATCCTTCTGGTCCTCAGTCCCTTAGTAGTAACACAAGGAGAAAGACAGTCCCTATTGCATGAGGCTGATGTGGGGCTGAAGTGAGTAAGTAAGAGCGGAGGGCGGGGAACACACCTGCCATGTGGCGAGGGTCTGTAAGTATTAGCCTGTGTGTTACCTATAACAGACACTGGAACACCAAAGCATAGGTCTAAAATCAAAGAACTACTGATGATAAGCTACTAATAATTAAATAACTTCTTTTAAACATCCACCTCTGTTCTTGGGACCAGGTGCCAGGTGGATTCCTCTGGATGCTGATGAATGAGGTGGCCCCTACCTGGAAAAGGTGTTGTCGAAGATGAGCATGTAGATGCCTGGTGTGCGGACCTTGAGCTGGCCCTGGATGTTCTCCTTGTGGGAATTGCATCGGGTTGTGGGAATGAGCACCTGGGAGACAAAGCAGATAGGAAAAGTGAAACAGAAGCTGAGAGGGCACCATGGATCCTCTGGGCAGACTCTGTATCTTGGGGAAGGAAACTGGGGCCCAGGGAAGCTGAGTGCCTGCCTCGTCTAAGGTCACAGCTGAGCAGGGTTGGGGCTGAGATCAGCCCCCAGGATCGGTGGGGTACCTTCCACATGCCCTGGGTGGGTCGATAACTTGAGATAGTGGGGAGGCTGTAGACACGAGTTTCATCCAGAATCATGAATTGGTCAGCATCCCAAAAGAATGGTCCTCCAGCCTCCTCTGACCATGGCCAGTGCCAGAACGCTCCACCATCCAGAGGAGCAGCCCCCTTCTGGCTTCAGGAAGATGAGGCTTATTCTAGGTGAAATCCTGCCTGGCTCTTTCCTTTGCGCAGGTGCTGCTACCCTTGGGGGTCTCACAGGACAGGCCGAGCCCTCTTTCCACATCTCTCGAGCACTTTGTGAAGCTGCTGGGCCCACTTTCCTCCAGGCTGACCACCCCCGGCTCCACCCGTGGCTTCTCACTTGGCCCCAGTCGGTCCATATGCCTCAGAGCCCTTTCATCTTTCCAAGTCTCCTGCTTCCTCTCTATCTCCTCTGAGAATGAGAAATTAATCCCAGGAGACATTTATTTTCTAAGGGCCTCACTGTCAGAGGCCAAATCTGAGCAAATGCTGTGTGCTGGACAGGGCCAGGGCTGGGGTCTATCGATGGCCAACCTCTTTCCCATGGGCAGAATCTTCAACCTGTTAGCCAGCTAAGATACTTTAAAATTGAAGATATGACAGGAATTAACACAAGAGCCAACCAAAATTAAAAACATTTTTTTGAAGGGACAAGCACTTAGAGACAAGACCCTCTAAGGGGTCTTAGAGGGTCTTTTCTCATTAAGCATCTATAAGCCTCCCATTTTTGACTACACATAAATGGTCACGCAGACCATGTAACATCTTAGCAACGGGTTCCTAAGGTGGTGAGCTGCCCCACAATGTAAAAATCTTTATTCTCTACAAAATTAAATGTTGCTCCTTTTTTGGAAATTCAATTCTTGTTAAATTTAGTTTTAATTTTTTCCTATTAAACATTTTTCAACCTGTGCAAAATGACTGGATCCAAAATAGTTATAAAGATGTGGTTACTTTTTCAACTCAAACTTGAATACAGCTGTTTCCTGAAACACTACATGGTGCCCACAAAGTTCCCAAAGTGAAGTAAGTTCCCACAAAAGGCTCTGCTGCCCTTAAGAATCTTGTGGTTTAATGGTGACAACAGATAAAAAAACATTCAATTATGTTGGGTGAGACTGTCACGAGGGGTCTACCAGGGAGGGGTGCCTATCCCAGCCTCTGGGTGGGAGGGAGGAGAGGCAGAATCAGGGAAGACTTCCTGGAAGAGGCAACACTGAGCTTGGACAACTTAGCTAGTTATAGGGAGGTCTGGCAGCTCCAGGCAGCAGGGACAACATATTCAAAAGCATGGGAGAATGGCTAAGATTTACCCTCTCAAGTAACAACCAAAACCAACAAAATATACAAAAGAGTTTTTAAGACGCTGTACATCAGGCAGTGATGGACAGTGATCTGTGAGAGAACAAGGTGAGCCCTGCAATTGCCCTAGTTTACTGCTTTGAGAGGAAAAGAGAACAACAAGCAGATGGAACAAATAAAAAACAGTAAGATGAGAGACTCAAACCTAACCTTATTGACAATCACATTAAATGTAAGTAGGCTAAACATCCCAATTGAAAGGCATGTATTATCAGGTTGGATAAAAGCAAGCCCCAACCCCATCATGCCTACAAGAAATACAATTTAAATGTAAAGATACAAAGAAGTTAAAAGGATGTAAGAAGATATACCATGTTAACACTAGTCAAAAGAAAGAGGGATTGACTATATTAATATCAAAGTAGATTTTTACATCAAAGAATGTGGCCAGGGACAGTTTCATAATGATAAAGATGTCAATTTCATCAAGGGGACAAAACAATCCTAAACATTTATGCCCCTAATGACAGAGCTTCAACACATATGAAGCAAAAAGTGGTAGAGTTACAAGGAGAAATAGAATAAATTCATAATTATAGCTGGATATTTTAATGTCCCTCAATAATTGATGAAATAAGTAGACAGGAACTCAGTAAGGAAATAGAAGAACACTATCAACTGACTTGATCTAACTGATACGTATAGAACACTCCACCCAACAAGAGCAGAACACACATGCTTTTCAAGTGTACTTGAAACATTCACCAGGTAGGCCATATTCTAGGCCATTAAAAAAAAAAAAACCCAAAACTTACATTTAAAAGGATTCAAACTATACAAAGTGCATTTTCTGACAATGGAATTAAGTAAGAAAAAAAAAAGCAGTTGCCTGGAAAATCCCAAAATATTTGGAAGCTAAATAACATACGGGTCAAAGAGAAGTCAAGAGGGAGATCCCAAAGGCATGGGAGAGAGAGACAGCACACAGTATGTTCCTGACACCACAGTACATGTGCTCTGGCTGGAAGCTGGTGGTGGTGAGGGAGTAGGACGGGCCCAAGACAAGCCTGGAAGGGACAAAGATGCATGAGGACCTACTATGCGTGGGCTCTGTGGCAGCTGCTTCTTATCTCATCAAGTTCCATTAATGTTCTACAATATTCTAATTCCACTGGGGACTGAGAATCCTGGGAGGCTGGGTGGTTGGGTCTGTTCCCGTGATGCATAACCTAAAAATTCTGAGCCTGGCCTAAGATACTTCAGCAACCACATGTAGGAGGAAGTGCTGGGGAGAAAGGCTTGCTGTTTACACAGGGACGCCTGTGTGCCCCGCACCTCAACCTTCCCACACACTGCTTTGATTACAAAGCAAAACCCAAGAGCTTGTTAAGGCAGGTCCTCTGAAGAGGACACGTGTAAGATAATACTCTTCATTTCTTCATAAACAGTCTACTCTATGGACTTTTGGTTCATTCCAGCTGCTGTTTTTTCTACCACGGTCAAAATCTGTAAGACTGATTTTAAAATCAATCAATCAAAACGTCTAGGGGAGATTAACGAAGGCTCTGGTGTCAAAGCCCGTACAGCAGAGGTGACAGGAGATGACTGGGGTCTCACGTAACCCTGAGTGAGACAGGTCTCTTTTGTGTGAGCTCTGGGGGCGTCTCGCATCAGCCTCCAGTGCTTGGGCGCCCATGACCTGATTTAAGTGATATGTCTGCAAAACAGTCCAAGTTGGTTTTACTGCTTTCTCGAGGGACTCTAGTGACCTGGCGGCCTGGTGCAGAGCCAGGGTTCTAGGTTAAATGGAAAAAGTCAGTCTCAAAAGGCCGCATATTGCATGATTCCATTCACATGAAATGTCCAGAACCGGGAATCTGTAAGGACAGAAGGTAGGTTGGTGGCTGCTGGGTGCAGGTTGGGGAGTGACTGCTAATGGGCACTGGGTTTCTTTTTGTTTTGGGGGATGATGAAAATGATCTAAAATCAGACAGTGGTGATGGTTACACAACTCTGTGAATAATACCGAAATAACAGTGAATTGCACATTTTAAATGGGTGAATTATATGCTGTGTAAATTATACCTCAATAAAGCTGTTTAAAAAATAAAGTCTGGGGTCCTTGCTCCCAGTAGCCTCAGGCAGGCCTCTGAGCTTCTCTGGCCAAAGGGAAAGGCAGGGCCTAGGTCTTCTTCCCTGATTTGTCCCAGGCTTCAGGGCAGCAGTCTGCACATGGGTAGCCTCAAGTCCTTGATTCACCGCTTCTTTCGTCAAGTGCTTCCCAAAGTCACAGTCTCTAATCTCAGTGTCGAGGCATGGCCTTGATAGAGGAGGTCCCTCTGGAGAGAGGGTGGTCCCGGGTGGGAGTGTCTGACATGCCCCTAGAGATGGGAATGGCCTTCCATGCTGTTCCCTCCACATGTATGCTTTTCCTCTAACCCATGTCCCCCTGCCATCCCCTCCCCACAGCTTTTCTTGGTTTGGCCCAGGAGTCTCCTGCCCCGATCACTGCTCCCCAGGTTAGGTGCCTGCCCCCTACTCCCAAGTGCCACCCCACCATGACAGTCACCACCTGGAATCACAGTTGTTTCTTTCTTTCTTTTTTCCCCCACAGTTGTTTTTTTAATAAGGTCTCTCTCTGATCACACCATGAGCTCCTCAAGGGCAGATCCCATGCTGTTCCTTCTCTCTTTATCCCCAGTGGGCCCGCCCTACAGAGCCCAGTATACAGCGTACACTAAATGGTTGTGAACAGAGTGCAAGTACACAGCATAGCTCCTCATGCCTGAACCTCCACAATCATGAAACCTGAGTGTTGCAATTTTCACTATGTCCCATTGTTCCCAGTAAGGTCCAGTCTGGTCAGGGCATCATACGGGGAGTCCCCAGGATAGATGCTAAAGGTGTGAGCCTGGACGTAGGTTCTCCAGGTTGATGTCTGTACGGGACCTCAGGCAGACCTAACAGCCATCCCCACAGCTGGCTGGTGACAGTCGGGCCTGTGACGGCAGAGGAGCACCTGAGCACCCTTCTCACCCACCCTGCAGATGGGTTCCTTCTGCCCCCTGGCGTCCACTGTGGGAAAGACAATGGCAACCATATCCTTCAGGCAATAAGGGAGCCAGAGATGAGGATGGCTCCTGGGCGTCCCTGAGCTCCTGATTCCTGGGAGGAACCACACAGGTCTCCCAGGGCCATGAGGATTAGGCTGGTGAGTGACTGAGCAAGGAGAGAGGCGTGGAGACCGGATCCAGTCACCTCCCTCTCTCCCTCCCACAAATATCCACCAGTATCTAACGTGCGCAGACACAGTGCGAGGCGCTCGGTGGGTGCTGGGAACAGGAGGTGAACAGCGAAGGTGCTGGTGCTGAGTTCCAGGTGGTGCAGCTGGTTGCTAGTGCAGAGCTGAGAAGCACGCTGCCTAAGCTGCTGCCCAACCAACTGCCCAGAGGCCGCTCTGCACCCAAGTTTCGTCATCAGCAAGGTGGGACTAAGACCTGCCTCATGGACCGAGACATGTGCCCAGGTGGCAGCAGTGAGCCTGAACCCACTCTCCGACCACAAGCCCAGGACCTCCCGGGTGGACGTTCAGAACCGCTTGGGAAGGAAGGGCTCCAAGGCTACATGTGTGGTGTGACTGTGAGCCTCCAAAAGGAAAAGAGGGGTAGAGCAGTTTTTAAATAAGCACGAGCATGAGACTCCAATAATCAAGGCCAACTCAGGGGGGCTAGAATTAAATTTAAGGAGTGAATTTGAAGAGGACAGAAATGACAAAGCAATCTCTATAATAGGCAGATACCACCAGGACAGGGATGGCAGGAGAGCAAACACAGATGGACACATGTCCCCCATGTGGATACCGAAGCTGAAGCGGCGACCTGTGTGCCCAGCATGCCTGAGCCTGGCCCTCCTGGGGCTCTGGGCCTTCCCCAGCCCTCACTGCGAGCCCCTTAGGACACCCAGAGGACCACAAGCGTGAGGGACTAGTGGATGTCATCGCAGAGGCTTCACAGAAGGCTTCTTTCACACAACTTCAAATTGCTCCTCTCTAGCTTCATTCTTAGAAAATGGAGATTTTGTATTAAAAGTCTAGGATCTACCCGGAGCTCCAATCCAGCCTGTGTGACTGTCCTCACTATTCCTTCCACTCACAGTAATTCAAATGGAACTCGTGCTTCCACCCAAACCAGCTCTCCCTCCATCATCCTCTGGCACCCTCCCTGCAGAGATTCAGGTGTGGAATTCAGACCCTCCCTCTTCCTCGGCCCACAGTGAATCAGCCCCCGCGGAGGCCTGTTCATTGTCCTGTGCTCTGCATCCTACTCCATCCTTTCTACTCTTCTTCCCCTTGAGCTAAACCAGTGGCTCTCAACCTTGATTGCCCACTGGGACCATCTAGAGATCCCCCTAGATGGGGGGATCCCCCTTAGAGATTCTGGTTTAGTGGTCTGGGGTGTGGACTCAGAAGTGTGTTTTAAAAAGCTTCCCAGGGCTTCCCTGGTGGTGCAGTGGTTAAGAATCCGCCTGCCAATGCAGGGGACATGGGTTCGAGCCCTGGTCCGGGAAGATCCCACATGCCGCGGAGCAACTAAGCCTGTGAGCCACAACTACTGAGCCTGCACTCTAGAGCCTGTGAGCCACAACTACTGAGCCTGTGAGCCACAACTACTGAGCCTGTGTGCCACAACTACTGAGCCTGTGAGCCACAACTACTGAAGCCCGCATGCCTAGAGCCCGTGCTCTGCAACAAGAGAAGCCACTGCGATGAGAATCCCGTGCACCACAATGAAGAGTAGACCCCGCTCACCGCAACTAGAGAAAGCATGCGCACAGCAATGAAGACCCAATACAGCCAAAAATAAATAAATAAATAAATAAATTTATTTTAACAAAAGCTTCCCAGGTGTTTCTAATGTGTGGCCAAGGTTGAGAACTATGGTCCCGGCCACTGTCAATGTCTCATGTTTAGAATGTCTTAGGAGTTTATGAACTGGTATCTGCCACGAAGATTTCCAGCCCAACCACCCAAGTGACACAATGGCTATGAGCCTCTACTGACCTTTCTGAGGGTGAGATGCTGAACACCCTAAGCTCATAACCAGAAGCAAAGATCTTGGTCCCCACCTCCCATGGTGACCCGTTCTTGCTCCGCATGGCTCTGTTAAAGAAATGATCCTTAAACTGAGTCACGCATACGTATTCCTTTCAGTTTCACCTACTGACCTATTCCAAGGTCAGTCTGAAGCTGACCCAGGAGTGGGCCTTCAGACATTAGAAGACAGCTCTCCTCCCCCAGGCTGGACAAGCCCGGGTGTGTTGCCCGCTCTGCATGATGCAGCCCAGGGGTTTTTCCCACTCTGGTCTCTCTGTGTCCCTCTCAGAACGTCCCAGACAAGCTCTGCCCGGGGAATCCCGCTGGCAGGGAGATGGCCTCACCTTACATTGATCCAGCGGCGTGTCCTCCGCCTCTCGGTACACCACACTGAAGGAGATACTCTTGGGGTCGGAGGAGAAGACCCAGCTGATGGTGAGGCCTGCCTCGGCCACAGTGATGGGGATGAGGCTATAGGTACTGGACCTCACAAACAGCTCCCTGTTGCCCTCCCCGAAGTTGGCGATCTCTTCCACTGTGAGGGGTAATTTTATCCTAAAATACGAATGCAGAGAGGGACTTGATCAAAGCAGGGAAAGCGTTTGAGTCCACTGGCCAGGTTGTCTGTGACTCCGAGGTGACTGGAAACCCTGGAGGCTCTTGGGAGGAAAAGCCCTGGGTCCCCATGACTGACACGCTTAAACATGGGAGAATTCTTGATGTGCAGCTCATGCCATCAGATGTTTCCTGAGCACTTACTAGGTGCCTGGCATAGCTCTAGGCACTGGGGACACAGAAGTAAAAAATACAGATGATAATCCTTGCCCGCGCCGGCTGGAACTGAGAGGACAGCCTGGGCCGCTCTGTGCCGCTCAAGGACGGGAAGCGCGTGCCGAGGCCTCAGCTTTCTGCAGCTCTCCTGCAGCTGCCCTGCGGCTCAGCTGTCCACTCTTTCTCTCCCCTTCCTCCTTCCAGTTCCTCGCCTCCCGCTTTTACCTAATTAGCACCAGAAGTAAGCACACGCATTGTTTGAAACCTCCTGCCCTTTCGGTCAGTCATCCCTCTTTTCAGCGGAAATCCGGGGCCTGTCAAAAAATTCCAAGCAGGCACCCTGACTTTTCATAAATGCAAACACCACACACTCTTTAATGCAGGGTAGTCTGACGGCCCTGGGGAGACAGGCTTCTTGGGGCTGTGTCCCTATTCTAACTCTCATTAGCTGGATTAAGAGCCAGTTCCAAAAGTTTAAAGGGTTTAGGGACAGTGAGTTTCTCTGCAGGACCCAGAGAACCCGGTGCTGGTACCTGCCTCGCTTCTCATCTGCCGCAGGGCTCACCCTCACGTCACCCTCAGGTTCCTCACCTGCAGACAGGGACAATCACGCCTGCCTCTGGCGGGAGTGACAGTTACGTTAGAAGATGAACCTGTGCCGAAGGGCAAAGTCTCCCTGATTAAGTGGTGCCTCCTCCTGCCCAGCAAATCCGGAGGCAGCAGGTGAGCGAGGGCCACGAGGGCTGGGCCTCCAGTGCGGGGCTGCAGCTCAGGAGTGTGCGGCCCTGGATGGTCCCATCTCCTCTCCTCAACTGTGCAAGGGCTAACTCTGCTCGCCAGCTTCGGGTGTTGTCACAAGGGCTATGTGAGGAAGCATGATGCTCCCGTCTACACACGAGGAAGCTAAGATTCAAAAAGACTAAGCAACTCTATCCAGGTCCATACAGGTCTGATCCAAAGCCATTGCCTTTTTACTACACCAAACTGCCTTTCATGGACAAAAATATTACTGTCCCCTTTAACACAGGGGTGGAAACCAAAACTCAGAGAGGGTAGGTAACTTGCCCAAGACTGCACAGCAAATAAGTGGTGGTGCTAAGAATTCTGTTGGCTCCAAAGTCGTAGAGGTGGATGGGAATACTCCCCAAGCTTTGCAAATGAGAAGACTAATCAATGATTAGAAAACCAAAATGCTCTAAGAAACAGCTCTGATACAGGTCATTCACCTGTGTAAAAATTTAATTCCATGGACCATTTTCCCAGGTGTTAATTTAAGCTTTATTGCTAATTATAGTAAAAAAAGGTCTTGTCCAATATTTACAATTTTCAAGAATCTGCAAGTAGGCAGAAGGGTCCATTTTGGAAAGAGGTCTCTTACAACATGGAAATCTTGCTGCATTACTTACTCTGACAGGGTGCCCCACTAATGCTGGGTCATTTCATAATTTTACATTCTAGAATTCTCCCCTTGCACCGAGTTACTTGGATTGCGCCTTTAATCTTTTTTACCTTTCTAGACCTCATCTGTTCAGTGAGAGGACAATACTCGGTCTCACCAAAGGAGATGCTAATAAAAAGAAATCAAGGGTTTGCCATCTCTGCTCAAATATAATCTTAAATAAAAGAAGTCTGTTGTCCATAAGACTCACATCATAAATGTAAATTCAACTGGTCTCCCTACTTCTGTCCCTTCATAGTCATTCTCCACATGGCAACTAGAGTGACTCCTTTTATAATGTAAATTATATTAAGTCACACTTCTGTTCCAAATCTAATTTTAAAGCTCCCATTCCCCTCAGATTAAAAGCCAAGGTCCTTACAATGGCCAAGAAGGCCTGATGTGACGTGGGCCCTGTTCCCTCTCTGACCCAGTCTCCTTCCCTCTTTCTGCTTCAGTCACACTGACCCTATCCCTATTCCTTAAATACACCAGACACCATCCTGCCCCAGGGCCTTTGCACTGGCTGTTCCTTCTGCCTGAATGCTGTCCCTCACATATCTGCATGAAAACTCCTTCAAGTCTTACCTTCTTAGCGTTTTCTATTTAAAATTGCAACCCCACAAACGTATGGACACCAAGGGGGAAAAGCAGGCATGGGGTGGTGGTGATGGTAGTGGTGGTGGGATGAACTGGGAGATTGGGATTGACATATATACACTAATATGTATAAAATAGATAACTAATTAAAACAATTAAGAAAAAATAAAATTGCAACCCCTCCCCCCAACCCTACTCTTTGTTTCTTTTCCAAAGCAAGCACCACCTTGTAACATACTATATAATTTACTTATTTACTGATGTTTATTGTCTGTCACCCCTGCTGGAATGTAAAGTGAACATGAGGGCAGGAATCTTTGTCTGCTTTGTTCACTGATGTGCTCTAAGGACCTAGAAGAGTATCTAGCACATAGTAGGTGCTGGATAAATATCTGTGAATGAGTGACTGAATCTACTCAATGACCATAATGCAATCACGCAGCCATTCGTTACAACACTGGAGAAAAAGAATGATATGGGGAAATACTCATGCAATATTAAGTTTAAAAAGACTGTGAAATAAGATGTAGGATATTTGTTTACGTTGAAAAATTAGGTATATTAGTATAAACAAGACTGGCAGGCTATATCCAAAGTGGTTTGCTTATCTCTGTTTCCTGATTTTCTACAAGCAAAATTTTCTTACAATAAGAAAATAAAGTTATTTTCAAAAAGGAAGAACACAGGACATAGGGGTGGGGGAAGGATGAGTATAAAAGGACAGGGGAGCTTTTCGGGGTGATGGAACTGTTCTATATCTTCACTCCGGTCAATTTTCTTTTCTGGACCTAGGTTTCCTCTTTGGCAGACTTGGGAGTGGAGCTGGTTGGGTGCTGAGGCCTGAGACTGTAAAGCCACTGGCAGAGCTCGATGTGGGGGCTGGCAGATGCCTGGTGATTACACTGTATTACTTGTCAAAATGCAAGCACCGTATACTACAAATGGGGACCTTTACTGTATATAAATTTTACAAAAGAAAGGAAGGAAGGAAGGAAGGAAGGAAGGAAGGGAGGGAGGGAGGGAGGGAGGGAGGGAGGGAGGAAGGAAGGGAGGAAGGAAGAAAAAGCAGCAGCACACACACACACACAAAGAAGCACAAACTTGAAAACCACCATGGGTGCCAAGTCTGAGCCTCTGGGGTGCTTTCCAGCTGGGACACCGGAAGGCCAGGCCTCCTCTGGTGTTCCTCCTCCCAAAAGTGACACCCTGGGAAGTCCAGCTTGGGAGCCCATCACTTACATCAGTTCTCCCGACTTCAGCAAGCAGATTTCAGCATCCTGCCCCACGGGCATGTCTTCAGTGCCTTCAGGGGTTAGCGAGTTTGACGTGGTGTCCCTGAAATGTCACAAACGAGAACACAGCCAGTTACCCATCAGCACACAGGGTCCCACATCCTGAAGCCCGTAGTCTTGGAGTCTGGTAGCCAACCTCCGAATGCACGGGGAACCCTTCAATCACGGAGGCCAGGACAGAGGCCCCGCAGACTCTGGGGGTGGAGAGCCATGGGGGCCAGGCCCAGGCAGGCAGGACGGGGAGGGAAGACAACAGGGCTGCAGTGACTTCCCCAATGTCTTCCCGGTGGGCGTGGGATGGGTGACCACAGCACAAATGGACCACCCTCCTGTCCCACGCCAGCAGAGCTACAGCCACGGGGTAAGTTTCCAGCACCACTGATGCTGCCTTTTCAGCGCCAGCCCCTGACTAGACGAGCCTGCTCTGGCCCGTCTCTGGAGAACAAGGACAGGCCCCCAGAGCTGATGAGGCAGGAAGCGGCACGGCCTGAGGAGGAGGCTGTGGGACAGAGACTCATACACAGAGGGCAGATCCACGCCACACCTCCTCTTCCCTTACAACCTACTGCCTGCTGTGTGGAGAACCAGCTGTGGGAGCTGCCTGGCAGTACAGAGGTGCCATGGTTCCCAAAGTGTGCTCTGTGGAACACCACTGCCAGGGGAGGGGAAGCTTGCGCTCTTTCTTAGAAACTCATGGCATTCTTAAACAGTAAATTCAAGGCTCTGAGGTGTCCTGCAATAAAGACATCTATTAATTTTCTTTTAATATTTATTTTCCTTATTTTTTTGGCTGCATCAGGTCTTAGTTGTGGCACATGGGATCTTTGTTGAGGCATGCGGCATCTTTCGTTACGGTGCACGGGCTCTTCGCTATTTGCAGCGTTCGGGGCTTCTCTCTAGTTGTGGCGTGGGGGTTTTCTCGCTCTAGTTGTGGCACGCAGGCTCCAGGGCGCGTGGGCTCTGTAGTTGCGGCGCACGGGCTCTCTAGTTGAGGCACGCGAGCTCAGTAGTTGCCGCACGCGGGATTAGTTGCCCCACGGCATGTGGGATCTTAGTTCCCTGACCAGGGATCACACTCGAGTCCCCTGCATTGGAAGGCGGATTCTTTACCACTGGACCACCAGGGAAGTTCCAAGACATCTATTAAATTTTAACTCTAGCATTCCCATGGAACATTTTTAACCACTGCTGAGTTGCTGATCCTCGGAGCAGTGCCCACACTTCACTGATGGGGACACAGAGGCCCAGGCAGGTCTTGAGAGGCAGGGCCAGAGCCAGACACCCTGACTCCAGCTCAGTGCTCATCTTGCTGGGTCCCACGCCCACTGCGGCCAATTGCTTATATGAGCTCAGGGATCTCAAACCCAACCAGCTCCAGTGTCCAATGCTGCCTGAGAAGAACCTAGGTCCAGGAAAGGGAAATGATTTGCTGATTTGCCCCATGGGAAGGGGTTAATGAGGAAGATCTCCTGAGCAGCATGGCTTTTTCCCAAAATGCTGTGATAATTCCTTCTCAACTGTCCTAGTAGGCTCTCCCCAGATGTTTCTGGGGTGAGGTCAATAGGCCCCAAAATGCCCTCACCCAGTTCTGCTCCCCCATCCCACCCCCTACACATGCCCCTGGGCTCTCACCAGCCTGGCCCCCGGGCACATTCACTCAACCTCTGAGGCCCTGTGTGAACTCAGACCTGCCTTACCCTCACCCTGCCTGCTGCTGAGCGGGTCCTGAGGCGGCAGCCCAGCACTGCGCAGGACACGTGAGGCGAGCACGGGCCCTACCCCACAGACGCGCTCCCTCTGAGGCAGGGACAGACAGCTGCGGCCTGACTGGAAGGAGGCCTCAGCACATACAGCGCACGCGAGGTCAGCGGCTGACAGCAAGCATCCAGGCCACGTGCTCAGATGGCCCTCCTCACCTACCCTCACAGCCACTAGAGCACCAAGTTCACGGCTGCCCCTAGAGTGGCCCTACAACTTACGCTGGGAAACTGGTGTGCTTCTCTGAGAGCGCTATCTAGGCTGCGGCCAGGCATGATGCCTGGGGAGGGGCTCTGCAGCTTTCCTAGGGAGTTAACAGACCCTGAATCCCAGAGCTCAGGTGAGCCTGGGACCTCACATCATCTCTGGAACGTGAGAAATACAAGAGAGCACGGTGGGTGGCCAGACCCTAACACTCACAGAGCTTCTGGCTGGAGGTGGCGGCCATCGCCTCTGCTCAGAAATGGTTCTCACCACACTGCTCCTCACATTTCACTGCCGGGTGGGTCCCGTGGCGAAACACGCCACAGCAGGGGCATGAGGCTCATCCTTCTACAGGGAGAGGCACTAACAATGGGCAGAGATGCACAACCCGCCCATGGGGAGGGGCAGCAGATACCGTCCCCCGAAGTCTATGCCCTGTGTCTGAGGCCTGAGGCTCCTCACTCAGCCAGCAGGACGCTGGGAAGGTCCCGGGAGCACCCAGGTGTTCTTCATGCAGATGCGAAGACGGGTGGTTCAGAGTTGGCAAAATCCAGTGAGTCTCGCCTAAGCCTGTCCCGGATGCCACTCAACCCTGGGGGCAGGAATAATCTGTGCAACATGCAGTGCGCCTGCAGCAACCATGATGCACCAAGAGTTTGGGGTCAGCGACTGGTGGTGTCACCCCAGGGGCTGTGACAGACGCGGCACCTGCAGCTTGCTCCCACCCCCCACGCTCCTGCACCCCATACTCCTCCCCGCCACCCACGTGTCACAGTCCTGCTCACGCTGGGCTTTGCCTATCTGCTTTTGGGTCTTATCTCCCCCTGGTCCACATGCTCTTTGCAAGCAGGGGCTGTGGCTGGGCTTTCCCTGTCCCAAAGGACAGGTCACTGCCGTGTGCAGGAACCAAAGAATGTCTGTGCTACTTGCTAAGAAATATACGTGGGGGCGTAAATTGTTAGTGTGTAAATTCAGGATGAAAGGGCAGAGGTAATGCTGATGAAATCAAGAAAAGAATCAGCAACAGATCCTGAAGGAGGAAGACCCCACGTCACACATGGAGTGGCAAACGCTGGGTTAGCAGAGCCACACCTGGGGACAAACTGCAGCACCTTCACCTCGAACAGGATTTTCTCAGACACAAAACAGACTGTTCGCTGCCAACTTACAAAGCTTCTCTGTCTGGAGGACAGCACTGCACAGGGAGAGGCCTCCGTCCTCTCTGGAAATCTCTGAGCTCGAGACTCGGCTTCATTCAGACAGCTGGACATCACGCCTGCTCGCTCCGCCATATGGCCCCACTTCCCGGCCTCACTCATGTCTACTGCTGGAGCGCTGAAGCCGCTGGCTGTGACAAGCTGCTCAGGGCGCGAGGTGGTGGCTGGTACGGGGGCCTCCAGGGCTGCCTAGATAATCAGACGCCCACTAGCACTCAGGTGTCAGGCGGGCTGTCTGTGCACAGTCTACATCAGCCCACGGCAGGTGGGAGAGCGCGTCCTCACAAACACCTCGCCCTCAGTGCTGAGGCCTAACCAGTGGGCTCCCTCTGGCTGTAGCTCACTGTGGCTCCAGGGGGCAGGGGAGGTGGTATGGCTCAGGGGAGAGGGGTATCACTCCAAGGTGGTCCCAGTCTTGGCTTTATGACTGTGACTCTGGGTGAGCCCTTTCCTCCTCTGAGACCTCAGATTTCTCCTTTCTAAATGGGAGGAGATGGAACCGGAGGGACTCCAAGTTTTGCTGGCTTAAAAAGGCTGTAAGTTTCAAAGGACTTGGAGAAGGCGTTTTACTGGCTGGGAAAGAGGTGGGCTCGCTCTGGTCGGCAGCTCGTGCCCTCAGCCTTCCCCACTGTTCCCAGGGAAGGTACAGCAAGAACATGTCCTCAAGTGCCTGCTGCCACCAAGGGCAAGCCTTGTCACTCCTTTTTCTCCCCAGCTCAGCCCACCTCTGACCTCCTTCCTGTCCAACACCTCTTTCTTGTTCATCTTCCAATCGCTGGCTTCCAGATTCCCCCACCCCCATCACAGAATGTCAGTGTGAGAAGAAGCTCAAAGGACCATCCAGTCCAACCCCACTTGATGGCTAAGGAGGCAGGGGCCAGGGGAGAGGAGACGGGCCCAAGGCCACTCAGGCCTGCCTCGTTTCATTTGCTCTCATCCTTGTGCAAAGTGCAAATACCATAAATGAGAAAGATAAATAACATATGATGAAACGAACTCTGAAAACTGTGGTTGGTTCTCTCATATTCCCTCATTAAGAATAAAAGATGTCAGGAATTCCCTGGTCGTCCAGTGGTTGGGACTCCGCATTCCCACTGCAAGGGGCATGGGTTCAATCCCTGGTTGGGGAACTAAGATCCCACAAGTCGTGGGGTGGAGCCAAAAAACCCCCAAGATGTCCTAATCTTTTGTTCCCTCTCCTCCATCTCCCCACCTCTCTGACCATCACAACACAGACAACCCTCTTACCAGAGTAGGTCCTGCAACCCTTGCTAGTCCTGGCTGAGGACCTACATGGGGGAGCTTTGTGAGGTGGGAAGGGGAGATAGATGGAGGTGGGAGTGTGCATGGGTGGGTGATGCAGTCTCAAAGGCAATGATTAGGGACACAGAGTCTCCTTTCAATGGCTTTTCAAACTGTGGGTCATGACCCATTCAGTCAGTTGTGAATCAATTAATACGTTATGACGAATATTAAAAGAAATAGGGTAGAGAGGGCAGACAGCAGAAGCAAGAAGAACGACAATCCTGCAGGCTGTGGAACAAAAACCACATTCACAGAAAGACAGACAAGATGAAAAGGCAGAGGGCTATGTACCAGATGAAGGAACAAGATAAAACCTCAGAAAAACAACTAAATGAAGTGGAGATAGGAAACCTTCCAGAAAAAGAATTCAGAATAATGACAGTGAAGATGTTCCAGGACCTCGGAAAAACAATGGAGGCAAAGATCGAGAAGATGCAAAAAATGTTTAACAAAGACCCAGAAAAGTTAAAGAACAAACAAACAGAGACCAACAATACAATAACTGAAATGAAGACTACACTAGAAGGAATCAATAGCAGAATAACTGAGGCAGAAGAACAGATAAGCGACATGGAAGACAAAATGGTGGAATTCACTGCTGCAGAACAGAATCAGGAAAAGAGAATGAAAAGAAATGAAGACAGCCAAAGAGACCTCTGGGACAACATTAAACGCAACAACATTCGCATTATAGGGGTCCCAGAAGGAGAAGAGAGAGAGAAAGGACACGAGAAAATATTTGAAGAGATTATAGTCGAAGACTTCCCTAACATGGGAAAGGAAACAGCCACCCAAGTCCAGAAAACGCAGCGAGTCCCTTACAGGATAAACCCAAGGAGAAACAAGCCGAGACACATAGTAATCAAATTGGCAAATATTAAAGACAAAGAAAAATTATTGAAAGCAGCAAGGGAAAAGAGACAACTTACAAGGGAATTCCCATAAGGTTAACAGCTGTTTCTCAGCAGAAACTCTACAAGCCAGAAGGGAGTGGCATGATATACTTAAAGTGATGAAAGGGAAGAACCTACAACGAAGATTACTCTACCCGGCAAGGATCTCATTCAGATTCGATGGAGAAATCGATGGAGAAATCTCATTCAAATCGATGGAGAAAAGCTTTACAGACAAGCAAAAGCTAAGAGAATTCAGCACCACCAAACCAGCTCTACAGCAAATGCTAAAGGAACTTCTCTAAGTGGAAAACACAAGAGAAGAAAAGGACCTACAAAAACAAACCCAAAACAATTAAGAAAATGGTAATAGGAACATACATATCGATAACTACCTTAAACATGAATGGATTAAATGCTCCAACCAAAAAGACACAGGCTTGCTGAATGGATACAAAAACAAGACCCATGTATATGCTGTCTAAAAGAGACCCACTTCAGACCTAGGGACACATACAGACTGAAAGTGAGGGGATGGAAAAAGATATTCCATGCAAATGTTAATCACAAGAAAGCTGCAGTAGCAATACTTGTATCAGATAAAATAGACTTTCAAATAAAGAATGTTACAAGAGACAAGGAAGAACACTACATAATGATCAAGGGATCAATCCAAGAAGAAGATATAACAATTATAAATATATAGGCACGCAACACAGGAGCACATCAATACATAAGGCATTGCTAACAGCTATAAAAGAGGAAATCGACAGTAACACAGTAATAGTGGGGGACTTTAACACCTCACTTACACCAATGGACAGGTCATCCAAAATGAAAATAAATAAGGAAACACAAGCTTTAAATGACACAATACACTAGATAGATTTAATTGATATTTATAGGACGTTCCATCCAAAAACAGCAGATTACACTTTCTTCTCAAGGGCACATGGAACATTCTCCAGGATAGATCACATCTTGGGTCACAAATCAAGCCTCAGTAAACTTAAGAAAATTGAAATCATATCAAGCATCTTTTCTGACCACAACGCTATGAGATTAGAAATGAATTACAGGGAAGAAAACGTAAAAAGCACAAACACATGGAGACTAAACAATACGTTACTAAATAACCAAGAGATCACTGAAGAAATCAAAGAGGAAATCAAAAAATACCTAGAGACAAATTAAAATGAAAACATGACGATCCAAAACCTATGGGATGCAGCAAAAGCAGTTCTAAGAGGGAAGTTTATTGCTATACAAGCCTACCTCAAGAAACAAGAAAAATCTCAAATAAACAATCTAACCTTACACCTAAAGGAACTAGAGAAAGAACAAACAAAACCCAAAGTTACCAGAAGGAAAGAAATCATAAAGATCAGAGCAGAAATAAATGAAATAGAAACAAAGAAAACAATAGCAAAGATCAATAAAAGTAAAAGCTGGTTGTTTGAGAAGATAAACCAAATCGATAAACCATTAGCCAGACTCATCAAGAAAAAGAGGGAGAGGACTCAAATCAATAAAATTAGAAATGAAAAAGAAGAAGATACAACAGACATCGCAGAAATACAAAGCACCCTAAGAGACTACTACAAGCAACTCTATGTCAATAAAATGGACAACCTGGAAGAAATGGACAAATTCTTAGAAAGGTATAGCCTTCCAAGACTGAACCAGGAAGAAATAGAAAATATGAACAGACCAATCACAAGTAATGAAATGGAAACTGTGATTAAAAGTCTTCCAACAAACAAAAGTCCAGGACCAGATGGCTTCACAGGTGAATTCTATCAAACATTTAGAGAAGAGCTAACACCCATTCTTCTCAAACTCTTCCAAAAAATCGCAGAGGAAGGAACACTCCCAAACTCATTCTATGAGGCTGCCCCACCCTGATACCAAAACCAGACAGATACTACAAAAAAAGAAAAGTACAGACCAATATCACTGATGAATATAGATGCAAAAATCCTCAACAAAATACTAGCAAACAGAATCCAACAACACATTAAAAGGATCATACACCATGATCAAGTGGGGTTTATCCCAGAGATGCAAGGATTCTTCAATATACACAAATCAATCAATGTGATACACCATATTAACAAATTGAAGAATAAAAACCATATGATCATCTCAATAGATGCAGAAAAAGCTTTTGACAAAATTCAACACCCATTTATGATAAAAACTCTCCAGAAAGTGGGCACAGAGGGAACCTACCTCAACATAATAAAGGCCATATATGACAAACCCACAGCAAACATCGTTCTCAATGGTGAAAAACTGAAAGCATTTCCTCTAAGATCAGAAACAAGACAAGGTTGCCCACTCTCACCACTATTATTTAACACAGTTTTGGAAGCCCTAGCCATAGCAGTCAGAGAAGAAGAAGAAATAAAAGGAATCCAAATTGGAAATGAGGAAGTAAAACTGTCACTGTTTGCAGATGACATGATACTATACATAGAGAATCCTAAAAATGCCGCCAGAAAACTACTAGAGCTAATCAATGAATTTTGTAAAGTGGCAGGATACAAAATTAATGCACAGAAATCTCTTGCATTCCTATACACTAATGATGAAAAATCTGAAAGAGAAATTATGGAAACACTCCCATTTATCATTGCAACAAAAAGAATAAAATACCTAGGAATAAACCTAGCTAGGGAGACAAAAGACCTGTATGCAGAAAACTGTAAGACACTGATGAAAGAAATTAAAGATGATACCAACAGATGGAGAGATATACTATGTTCTTGGACTGGAAGAATCAATATTGTGAAAATGACTATACTACCCAAAGCAATCTACAGATTCAATGCAATCCCTATCAAATTACCAATGGCATTTTTTACAGAACTAGAACAGAAAATCTTAAAATTTGTATGGAGAGACAAAAGACCCCGAATAGCCAAAGCAGTCTTGAGGGAAAAAAACGGAGCTGGAGGAATCAGACTCCCTGACTTCAGACTATACTACAAAGCTACAGTAATCAAGACAGTATGGTATTGGCACAAAAACAGAAATATAGATCGGTGGAACAAAGTAGAAAGCCCAGAGATAAACCCATGCACCTATGGTCAACTAATCTATGACAAAGGAGGCAAGGATATACAATGGAGAAAAGACAGTCTCTTCAATAAGTGGTGCTGGGAAAACTGCACAGCTACATGTAAAAGAATGAAATTAGAACACTCCTGACCACCATACACAAAAATAAACTCAAAATGGATTGGAGACCTAAATTTAAGACTGGACACTATAAAACTTTTAGAGGAAAACATAGGAAGAACACTCTTTGACATAAATCAGAGCAAGATCTTTTTTGATCCACCTCCTAGAGTAATGGAGATAAAAACAAAAATAAACAAATGGGACCTAATGAAACTTCAAAGCTTTTGCACAGCAAAGGAAACCATAAACAAGACGAAAAGACAACTCTCAGAATGGGAGAAAATATTTTCAAACGAATCAACGGACAAAGGATTAATCTCCAAAATATATAAACAGCTCATGCAGCTCAATATTAAAGAAACAAACAACCCAATCCAAAAATGGCCAGAAGACCTAAATAGACATTTCTCCAAAGTAGACATACAGATGGCCAAGAAGCACATGAAAAGCTGCTCAACATCACTAATTATTAGAGAAATGCAAATCAAAACTACAATGAGGCATCACCTCACACCAGTTAGAATGGGCATCATCAGAAAATCTACACAGAACAAATGCTGGAGAGGGTGTGGAGAAAAGGGAACCCTCTTGCACTGCTGGTGGGAATGTAAATTGATACAGCCACTATGGAGAACAGTATGGAGGTTCCTTAAAGAACTAAAAATAGAATCACCATATGACCCAGCAATCCCACCACTGGGCATATACCCTGAGAAAACCATAATTCAAAAAGAGTCATGTACCACAATGTTCACTGCAGCTCTATTTACAATAGCCAGGACATGGAAGCAACCTGAATGCCCATCGACAGATGAATGGATAAAGAAGTTGTGGTACATATATACAATGGATATTACTCAGCCATAAAAAGAAACGAAATTGGGTCATCTGTTGAGACGTGGATGGATCTAGAGACTGTCATACAGAGTGAAGTAAGTCAGAAAGAGAAAAACAAATATCATATATTAACGCATGTATGTGGAACCTAGAAAAATGGTACTGATGAACCGGTTTGCAGGGCAGAAGTTGAGACACAGAAGTAGAGAACAAACATATGGACACCAAGGGGGGAAAGCTGCGGGGGGGTGGGGATGTGGTTTGATGAATTGGGCGGTTGGGATTGACATGTATACACTGATGTGTATAAAACTGATGACTAATAAGAACCTGCTGTATAAAAAAATAAAATTAAATTAAAAAATTAAAAAAACAAACAAAAAAACTAACACTAAACTTTCTTTGGTTTATTTGTACGGAAATATGTTAATATAAATGTTTCAGACATTACATGAAATTCCTAAAAATCTTATATGTTCTGGTATAATGTTATAAGTCATAACTCTAGTTATTATTTTAAAATGTGTATCTCAGAAATAACTAAATTTCCTTGTCAATTGCATTATTATGAACTTTCATCAAATGTTTAACCGTGGTCATTTTTAAGGCTTTTGTCATCGACAGACAGTTCTGGGTGTACTCTGATGCTTTTGCAAAAATGTTCCTATAAAAGGGTAAAAAAAAAAAAAGAAATAGGATATAATAGAAAATATGAACGCGTTTTTGCATTATATTGCATGTGGTAAGGATAAGCATTGTTTTATGAGGCTCTTGTTTGACTCTGTCTATACACATACACACCTGGGTAGTCATGTAAATTTCTGACTGTGGGATGCAGTAGAAAATGTTCAAGCAACTGTGTTGGAAGATGTCAAAGGATTTTTAAGCTTGAGAATGACGGGAAACAAAGATAAGGCCACTAGGGGGCACCCTATCTCCTTTTGTTGCCATTGGGGTGTTTCCCTCAGAAACAATGCAAGACAAGCTCACTGCCCACAAGTGACCTTCCTCCTCCCCTAGCTCTGGCCATGGGAGCCTACTGCTAGCTATGGTGGCCTCTCATGGCTGATGGCACGTCATCCCTTCCCGTCCATCTGAATTTCTGTCCCTGAGCCTGTGGTTGGTCGAGCTGAACTGTCCTAAGGCATGTACATCTGTCAACTTGCTCCACCCTATCAGGGCAGTCATCTTGGCCACACCTGCCACATTTGGCCTGGGCACCCGTCATGCACACAGCCAAGGTGGTCTTCTGCCCCAAATGTCCCCAAGGACATGACCAAGGCTTGCTCCACTTCGGAACCAAGTGAGAATAAACTGGTGACCACAGGCAAGGATGCTGAGGAAGTCCCCAGCAACGCAGTCCAGGGGTCCACGCCTGCCTGGACTAGGGGGTCACAGGTGAGGTCCCTCCAGCTTGCTCTCTGCAGCTGTAATATACAGTATTCTCCTGTCACAAATCAAAACGCCTTAGCCTCTTTTTTCTTTAACTTCAATTCTGCCAGTTGCCCAAGGAGCAGATTCTCTCTGGCTGTTCAGGTTGGCTGAGGAAGGAATGGAGCCCAGAGAGCCTCATGGCCCGAGTGTCCTGCTGACAGCCTTCCCCAGAGGGCTCCATCCACCCCTCTGCCTTGCTAAGCCAGCACGGTTAGAGTGCTGCTCTGCCTGTTACACGGGGTCTCCTGTGAACTGGAGAAGTCTTTGGTTTACAACTGCCCTGTTCAGTACAGACCCACTGGCCTCACGTGGCTGCTTAAATTCAAATTCATCAGAATTAAAACAAAACTAAAAGCTTGGCTCTGTTGTTGCACTAGCCACACTTTGAGTGCCTAACAGCCACAGGAGTTAGTGCCCGCTGTGTTGGATGCAGGACACGCCTGTCATCTCAGAAGGCTCTACTGAACAGCTCGGGTTTGGAAGGAGAGGCTGAGCCACACGGTGGGCCACATTCACTGCGGGGCTTGGGTGCATCTTTCTATTTTACTGTTAAATTCCTAGTAGTTTTTCTTGTAGTCATTGTTTTCCTTTTTGCCTAAAAACCAAGTGAAGAAGATCGCTTCTGGTGTTGATTTCTGATTACTTGGTAACTATGGGCTGACCAAAACACTCAGACCCACATGCCCGTCCTGACAACTGGCCTGCCGCCTGCTGTCCTCTGGTTAGGCTGCTTTTCTGAGGGTTTTTCCAACTCATCCTCCACAGCCGCCGCCACCCACCACCGCCTGGCAGTTACTCCTCTACCAGCAGCAACCGCCTCATCCCTGCGTCCTGAACTGCCGTCCTACGCAGGGCCCTGGCTCCAGAATGTCAGGTGTTCAGAAAAAGGAAGCAGGCCAACACAGTCTGACTTCTGAGAATCTGCAGGGGGCACGGCTGCCACAGCACTTTTACTCTCCCCCGATTCTGTTTCGGAAACGTTTACATATTCTGGGAAAAACCCAAGACATATGGTTGGGTACTTGCCCTTAAGAAGTTCAGAGTTTTGTTTCAAAGAGAAGCAATGAGCACTACAAATCGGAAGACAACAGAAGGCATTTTGTAAAGTGGTTGAAATAAAATTCTGACCCCCAAATTGTGAGGGGCTCTTATCATCTAATTTAGTTGCAAGTTTTCCGTCGGAGAACTTTCCATTGGAGAATGGTTATGACAAGTATGGTCACGCTCTCTCTAAGGTACACATCACCCCTCCTTCCCAAGCATGTATGTGGTCACGGAGGGCACCGGGCCGAGGTCTGTTCTTCCCCATGGAGGGAAAGCGATTGCTGAGAGGGACGACCATGGCTGAGCCAGTGTGTCTGACAAGGTTCAGCCCCTTCTAACATCACCCTGTGAACTGGTCCTAAGTGACACGGTTTGTTTGTCTCTGGGAGAAACTCATCTCTCAAAGCTTAAAGATTCCAAGATGTCAGGCTGGCTCACTGTGAAGGAATGTCTTGTCTCAGAAGACTTCTTTCAGAAAGATGGGTGCTTTGACCTGCAGTATTTGCTTCAGCCTGTTCACTGTTGATTCTAGCCTGGACAAGCAGGGCGGTGAGCACTGTCTGAGTGGTGTGGGTTTAGGAGGAAGGGCTGTGTCTGGCCTTCTGGCAGGCCCATCATCTCGAAGCCATTTGGTCCACTGGTCTGGCAACGATGGAGACCCGGGTTCGTATCCTGGAAGTGGCAGTTATTAGCTGTGAGTCCGTGGGGCTGTTCTTTGGCTACAGTCCTCCGTATTCTCATCTATAAAATGGTGTAATACCTACTTGCAGGACTGGTATGAGAATCAGGGCTGTCACGTATACTGGAGCTGCAGGCACACAGGGAACCCAGGCCATAGCATCGACTTTGCATTGGTCCAGACCCAAACTGCCCCAAAGAGACATACGACCAGTGAATGAAATAATTTTAGGGTACAAATGCCACCATCTTCAGTGGACTACCAGACACTGCATATCGCTCCCCTTCAGTTTACAAATTAAAACCCTCTTGGGTCCTGGCAAAAGAGTAAGACCCCAGCCAGGTTGCAGGGGGTGTGCAGCATCAGAGCCACTGCTTCGTCTCTTTGACTCCCAAATTACATGGGTGCAGGCTGGTCATGTGGATTCTGATCTGCAAGATTGGGCAGGGCTGGGTCTCCTATAATCACCAACCGAGGGCTCTTAAAAATTACTCAACGGAAACACGGACCACATCAGAGAGGCAGAGGCCGACCTTGCTGCTGTGAGCAACCTCATCTCAGGAACAAACTGAAAGAGCATCTCTACTGGTGAGTCACTGGTCTTCTTTATAGTTAAAAGAAGGGCTAACTCCAGGTTGTTGGGATTCTCAGAGTCCTGCCTGCAGCACGGTACGGTGTCAAATGCCCAGGCTTTCAAGCTCAACTGCCCTTGGCTCAAACTCCATCTCTGCTATTTGCTGCCATGAGGGTCCGAGGAGAGGATTATGACAACCTCGTTCTGTAAGATGATGCTTGTAAGATGATGCTGGTAGTAATGGCATAATTAGACCCTCCCCAGGAGATAAGGTAGTCACTGTGTGTGTTCATTGACTAATCTCTTTTTCTGTTTTTCTTTTCCATTTTATAAGAAAGGCTGTTATCTTAGATTATGGTTTACTTTCTTTTCTCCATATATCTCAATATACAACTGTAGCTACTTCAGAAAATACAGAAAAATATAAAGGAGGAATGGAAATAAGTCACCCCTAATTCTACCAGCCAGGGGTGAACTGCTGATAAAATCTGATCATTTTTCTATGTTTTAAAAAATATAGTCAAAATCATATAGCTTGGGATTCCCTGGTGGCGCAGTGGTTGAGAGTCCGCCTGCCGATGCAGGGGACATGGGTTCGTGCCCCGGTCCGGGAAGATCCCACATGCCGTGGAGTGGCTGGGCCCGTGAGCCAGGGCCGCTGAGCCTGCGCGTCCAGAGCCTGTGCTCCGCAACGGGAGAGGCCACAACAGTCAGAGGCCTGCGTACCTCAAAAAAAAAAAAAAAAAAAAAATCATATAGCTTATCACAGATTTGTAAACAAAGTCTATAGAATATGGGGCAGAGGGATTTAAAGAGTTCATGAACCCCTGGAGTTGCAGGCATGTTTGTACATTATTACTGAGAGAAAAGAGCTACAGCTTTAATAAGACTCTCAAAGGGGTTTATGATCAAAGAAGGCTGAGAACCATGATCAATTTTACATTCACTTTGTCATCTATTCATTGTAATAGTAACAGCCAATATTACATTGCATTTTGCGGGGGGGCGGGCAGGGATAAATTGGGAGATTGGGATTGGCATATACACACTACTATATGTAAAATAGATAACTAATAAGAGCCTGCTGTAGAGCACAGGGAACTCTACTCAATGCTCTGCAATGAGCTATATGGGAAAAGAACCTAAAAAAAAGAGTGTATATATATATGTGTGTGTGTATATATATATATATATATATATATCTCACTTATATATATATAACTTATATATACCAGTTATATATATATAACTGATTCACTTTGCTGTACACCTGAAACTAACACAATGTTGTCAATCAACCATACTCCAATAAAAAATTTTTTAAAATGTATTGCATTTTTCAAAATCATTAAAGGCACTTCCTAAACATTTCAGTCATATTCTGTTTTATGCCTAAATTATACTTTGCTTATTTATTTATTATCAGACACTATTTCCAAAGTTGTATATATTACTTTCTTTTTAATTTTCACAAATCAACATAGGACTTTGGTTAGAGAAAATAAAGAAACAAATGCTTTTAATATTTCTAGAAGGGAAAGTAATTTTTAACACTCTATCTGCACAGAACTGTGCAGTCCCAATCTGTTAAACACTGTTTAGTTTACCAATTATTACAAATGAATTTGCATGGGTCCTTTGAGGAAACTGCAATGCCAGCCTAAGGATGCAGCAACAGCCTTAGTAGGAGAATTATTAATTAATTAATTCATTCATTTATTTATTTTTGGCTCTCTTCGTTGCTGCGTGGGCTTTCTGTAGTTGTGGCAAGTGGGTGCTACTCTTTGTTGTGGTGTGTGGGCTTCTCATTGCTTGCGGTGGCTTCTCTTGTTGTGGAGCACGGTCTCTAGGGCATGCGGGCTTCAGAAGTTGTGGCATGTGGGCTCAGTAGTTGTGGCTCACAGGCTTTAGAGCACAGGCTCAGTAGTTGTGGCACACAGGCTTAGTTGCTCTGCGGCATGTGGGATCTTCCCAGACCAGGGATCAAACCCGTGTCCCCTGTATTGGCAGGAGGATTCTTAACCACTGTGCCACCAGGGAAGTCCCAGGAGAATTTTTTTTAAAGGCCAAGAGAAGTCAAACAATAATGGAGATCTGACATTACTTTTAATGTCACATTCTAAATAATGAAGAATATATTTTTGTCCCCATGTGAAGCAGTAACACCCACAGAGCATCGTCTGACCCACTTAACCTAGCACCCCAGAGCTGGTGGGGCACAATGCCCATGAGTTGGCCTTTCACTCTTAGAGATCCAACATTTTGTGGTCCAGGAGGAGGGACTTTTCACTGAGTAGTCTTAGCCCAAAGACAAGGTTCTTCCTTGGAGAGAAAGGGTGCTTTGAGCCCATGAAATACCAAGGTGGCAGCAGGGCTGAAATCCCTTCCTGTCAGGACCCAGCATCAGGAAAAGAAAAGTCTCCGAGAAGATCAGAAAGGAAAGATCATCTCTCCTTTTATAACCCCTTGTCTGGCCGGTTGATATTCTGACTTTGCTAAACCAAATGCCTGCTCTTCTTAAACATTTCCTTGAGGTGCCAGTGGGATATGGCACCGCTCACTGGAAGAGTCCCTGCGTATTGAGTACCTCCAGGACAGTGGCAGGGACTGACCTGGCCCTCCAAGGCCGATGCTGCCACAGTTGCCCCTACTCCCACACCACAGATTATATCACCCGTGTCTGGTCCATGCTCCCCAGCAGAGTCACAGGGCCCAGAGAAGGGTCAGAGGGAAGCGATAACCTTGAAGGGCTGGGACCCCCAGGCAAGAAAGATAGCTATTTGGTCTTTGCTATAAGTAGTCCCACTGCAAGGCTGGCCACGAGCCCTGCTGTGGTAGCCCACCCACCTGACGTCCCATTTCAATCAGCTCTCCCGTGTGTTAAAGGAGACCCCTCAGCCCTACACTGCTGGTCATAAAAGCTAAAGCAATGTTCCCTTCTGGGGGAATCTACCTTGTAAGAGATTCCTGAAGATCAAAGAGGCCCTGAGGGTGGAATGTCATACACTGTGACAGATGAAGGGGAAAGCTGGGGTTGGGCGTGAGGAAAACTGCCCAGTTCCCTGGTCAGAAAGCCGCTCGGCCAAAGCACTGGGCAGCCTGGGCTCTTCCCTGCCCTGGCTCTCCATCACGGTAAGACGAGGCAGGATGGATGGCCCACCTAGGCAGAAAGGACCAAACACCTCTTGGTCTCCAGGAGTCTCCTTGATGGTGGACCCCCAGGAAGGGGGATATTGCCTTAGCTTTCACAATTCGTAGTCCAGGGGTCAACTTAACAGAAGATGGGGCACAGGCTAGGTGGGCACCTTCTGCGAGGCATGGACAGATGAATACAGCCCTCCCCACTGAAGAGCAGCGCAGCTCTTCCAAAAGGACACACTCCCCAGTTCACCACGTGGTGACCTTTGCTTCCAAGGCCATTGAGCACAGGATTTTATGGAATGTGGGTGGGGTCAGTTATGTGTTGTCTCCCAGACAGGTGAGATCCTGAGAACTTTAGGGCCAGTGAAGGGTTCCTCGTCCTGTCTGAGCAGTTTCCCCTCAGAACCGGTTGTCCCCAGTACACTGGGCTGTTACTGAGCGGAACGGTGGGTGGGTTTAGGTGACTATCTGCCCCCTAACTATGGGCAATGGGAAGACAGGAGGGATCACCTCAGCCCCAAATATATATCATTCCTGTGGTTTGACTCCCAGGGGTCCATCAGAACAGACACCATGGCCGAGTACGACTACGGAGACCCCGGGTTCTTCAACGCTTCCAATGACAGCAGCCAGGGGCACGAACACTTCCTGCAGTTCAGCAAGTTGTTCCTGCCCTGCGTGTATGTGGTGGTGTTCATCTGTGGCCTGGTGGGGAACTCCCTGGTGCTGGTCATATACATCTTCTACCAGAAGCTCAAGAGCCTGACGGACGTGTTCCTAATGAACCTGCCCTTGGCTGACCTGGTGTTCGTCTGTACTCTGCCCTTCTGGGCCTACGCAGGCATCCACAAGTGGGTCTTTGGCAAAGTCATGTGCAAAACCCTGCTGGGCATCTACACTTTGAACTTCTACACGTCCATGCTCATCCTCACCTGCATCACCATGGACCGCTTCATTGCAGTGGTTCAGGCCACCAAGGCCTATAACCAGCAGGCCAAGCGGATGGCCTGGGGTAAGGCCGTCTGCTTGTCCATCTGGGTAGTTTCCCTGCTGGTTTCCTTGCCGCAGATCATCTATGGCGACGTCCTTTACCTTGACAAGCCTGTCTGCGGCTATCACAACGAGGAGATTTCCACCATGGTTCTGGCCACCCAGATGACACTGGGGTTCTTCCTGCCATTGCTTGCCATGATTGTCTGCTACTCAGTCATAATCAAGACACTGCTTCAGGCCCGAGGCTTCCAGAAGCACAAGTCTCTGAAGATCATCTTCCTGGTGGTGGCGGTGTTCCTGCTGACCCAGACGCCCTTCAACCTCGTGAAGCTCATTCGCAGCGTGAGCTGGGAGTACCACGCCATGACTAGCTTTCACTATGCCATCACAGTGACAGAGGCCATCGCCTACCTGCGTGCCTGCCTTAATCCTGTGCTCTATGCCTTTGTTGGCCTGAAGTTTCGGAAGAACTTCTGGAAACTTGTGAAAGACGCTGGCTGCCTCCCTTACCTGGGTGTCTCAAGCCAACGCAACTGTTCAGAGGACACTTCCAGGACTGCTTCAGCCTCTCGCAACATGGAGGCGACCAGCATCTTCCAGCTGTAGGCCTTGCTGGGCTTGGAGAGGCTGCTCAGAAGTCACAGGAGCATGGCTGTGTCCTCTAAGGCTTTGTGTATAGCATGAGCGTTCTCAAGGAGAAGTTATCAAACGGTGCAGCTGGGGTGGGATGCTTCTTCTCAGGCATGCGCAGACTGTGCCCTCTTCTTTTTCACCCAGGCCTAAAGCTCAAAGGGGAGGCTGAAAGCTGCCAGAGCTTTCCTTCCTCTACCCCGAGAATACTGACACCAGGGAATGACGTGTGATTCTCAAGACCCCAGGTTCTCCTTCAATGGGAATGGGAATGGGACTAAGGGTTGAACAGGGGGGCCTGGCCAACAAAGGTCTTGATGGCAGGTGACACTCCGGGCTCCCAAGTTCAGAAGATTCTTCTGCTGACTGGGAAGCAGGGGAGATTAAAGCAGCCATGAAAACCAGTGCTGACACTGTGACTCAGACCTCCATCACCAGGCACCCAACAGAAACGAGCTCAGGTTCTGCCATGCCTTGTGGGTTTGGTTTTATATAGATAGGGGCTTTATGTTCTCTTTGATTAATCCTGGAAGGACTAGCACCAGGGAATATGAATGGGCCAAAGCAAATTAGGGTCGGCTGAGGATTCCAGCGGGCCACAGAATGCTAGAAAAATGTGCGAAGCTGAGTTTAAGACTGTCGTGAGCCTAAGCAGCACCTCTGAAATGGATCTTCGGTGGGTCTGCTCGTTTAAAACCTGAATTTATCCAATGCCTCACACACACACACATCATATAGAAATGTGTATGTAATACACACACACACACATCTCAAACAGCATGATTTTCATGACTGAGAAATAAAACTTTTTAAAAGTCTCCAGACTACTTTATCCTTAGGCACATTCCACCTTACTGTGGTATTCCTGAATATACCAAAAGTGATCACTTGTGGGCTCAGAGCACAGGAAATAAGTTAAAACTGTCAACTTTCAGGGCACTGCTCTATCAATACACCAATGACAACAACTGTGGCTTCAACCTCCTGCCCAGAACGAGAGGTGCGTTTGTTACCTCTGAGATGTGGTCACAGAATGAGGCAGAGTTTTAGCATGTTTATTAGATCCCAGCAACCTGCTCAACAGGCTTAAAAGTGGCCTTTTTGGCTCACATGTCACAAAATCACTCACTGAAATATGGAGAACCTGCTGACAACAGCTAAGAAGAGTGCTCAGGGAGGTGGGCCAGAAAGGGCCAAACAGTGAGGTTTCGCAGCTTGGACAGACCCGAGTCACGAGTGGGTAAGGCCAGCTGGTCATCTCTTAATCCCTTCCGCTTTGGTGAAACGGGGACTGTAACCACCTCTCAGGGCAGGCATGCGAGGACTGCAGAGGGTGCACACAAACACTTAGCACGGTTTGCATTTGTGGGAGGAAGGGCCCCCAAAATGGTGGTAGTTGTTATTCTCTCAAGAACCAGCCACACAAAACGTGAGCCGCCTGCCTTTCTCTGTGCACTGGCGGGGCGGGGCAGGGTCGGCTTCGTGCCTTCCAGAGGCACACGGCACAGTCCAGCTGCGCACAGGCCGGCCTTGCAGGGCCTACAGGGCCACCGACTGCTTCATACACATGCCTAAATGCACCCACGGGGAGAGCGGCTTTACTGTGCTCAGGCCGCATGGACTCCCCAGTGCTCCTCGAACACCAAAACCTGCCCTTTTCATGGTGACAAGGCTGACTTTCAACTTGTTTACGTTGGCTTCAGAGGGGGAGTTTTGGTCATCCTCCTCTGTGCTGTCACCTTAATGTCAAGCACTTCTGGTAGAGGGACCACGAGCCCCTGGCCTCCCCAACAATGTCCCAAAACAAGAGGCAGAGACCCTAACTGGGAAGGAAGGAGTGAAGAGTCGGGGAGCCAGGGGCCCTGCGGCCTCTCCATGTGTCCCCACGGAGGAAAGCAGTGTGGTGGGATGGGAAAAGCAGGGCTCTGGGGTGACTCAGTCACTGCCCCGGAGAGAGCTCCACATCTGTCCATCCTGGGACAAGCCCCGCAGCCTCCTCAAGCCCATTTCACCATCCACACCCCAAGCTGACAACGGCCCTCCTTCCAGGAGCGCTGTGACGCACGGACAGTGCACTCCAAGCCATGCTGGGGGCTGCTGGCCACGGCAACAGAGGGGCGGCTGCTGGGACCGCTGGGTTCTCCCTGAACGGTGCCTGCCTGGCTGAGTCAAAGGAGACCAGGCACCCATCAGGCCGTGCCCCATCCCAGGCCTATTATATGCCCTCTCTCCAGGCTCCTTGCAAAAAGGTTTTGCACTGGCCCTTCCACAGCTTAGGAGAACCTGCCTGCCTGTCCTGAGGAAAAGCACAGCAGCTGAATCTTCTTTCACCTTCTCTGCCTCCCAAGTCACTCGTTGGCTCTACTCTCTGGGCCCTCACCTGCTCACACTTGGGAGGAGAGATCTTTTTCCCAAAACCCTCCTGGGTACACACCATTATGGGCAACAGACATGGGCACAGCCCAAACAAGGCTTTCACTCTCAACTTCACTCATCCACGAGACAGCCCCATGGAGCACAAACTCAGACCCACCCTTCTCCCCTTGGCTCTCCCCTCTGCTCCCACACACCAGTGCTTGACGTAAGCAGCCTGGGGTGTGGGGGAAACTGGCGGGAGGGGGTCAGGCTGGGTGTGGACCCTGGGTGAGTCCAGTTGGCCTCACATGCGGCCTCAGGGTCTCCTCCCCGACCAGGTTCCCTGCACTTGCAGGCCGGGGGCAGGGCGGCTAGAGACCATGACGGCCACACTGTCTGAGATGTGGTGAACACAGGGTGAACCTGATTCCAGGGGCTACCTGGAGCCAGAAGCCCGGGATTCTCAGTGAGCATTCTGGACTGAGGAAATGGTGCTGCAGGAGAGAAAAAACAGAAGCTGCCCGTACTGAAGGGGTGGAGGCGGAGCAAAGAGCACAGGGCCCAGGAGTGGCCGGGGCGCTGGCTCTAGCCTCGTTCTCTCAGCGCAGCACCCCTTCCACAGGTCCAGTCCTTTGTGGTCCACGGTAACTCCCAATGCCGTTTGGTAGGACGCCTGGTACTATCATCCCTGTTTTCCAGATGAGGAAACTAGTTCAGAGACATTACTACCTGCCAAAGCTCACACAGCAGAGCTAGGGCTGGAACCCCAGTGAATAACCTCTTTCTTCCCCCAAACGTTGGCTAAGATGGCCCGGGGTACCTGACAACTCTGTACTTGTCTGAAGGCGGAGATGCTAGGTTAACCCAAGCACAAGGTGGCTTTCTAACCTTAACTGTTATCACCATATCCTGTTCTCGGTTTGAGATACCAGGTATCGTATCTCCTGGTTGGTGATAAACCTGCCACAGATCCCCGAAGCACTCTGACCACAGAGCACCTGTTCTAAAGCAAGTACTGGCAAAGATGCTCTGTGGGTCAGGGACAGTCTCCGTGCGTGAGTTTGAGCTCAGTATCATCTGGGCATCTGGTGGGATTTTCGTTGGCGAACACAACTGAGCTACAAGATGTAAGGAACCAGGGCCCGTGGCAGTAGACATCACAGTGTGGCCCTTGACCTCACAGCTCAGGGGGAACATCACCAAAACCACGCAATTCCATGGAAGGCTTTCCACATCATTTCCATCTGATCCTCCTAACAACCCTAGAGGTGCCGTCCCTGTCTCTTCTGTACGAGGGAGGGAACTGAGTTTGGGGCCTGTGGTGCTCAAAGCCAGGGAACCTGGAGGCAGCAGACCAGGAGTGTCTGACTCTGGACCTCAAGTTCTTCATGGGCACAGTCTGCTTGAGAAGGGAGGCCGGGCCTGGAGGAGGGAATGGCTGCTGGAAGCAGAGCAGAGGCCAAGGGACCCAAGGCCAGGCTTGTTGCTGGAGGACAGAGTTTCTTTCCTCCTCTGCCTGCCTCGGTCCTGAGAAGAGCTGGGCACCTGGTCAGGGAGGCGGCTGAGGGTGGGCCTGGGTCACAGTTGGGAGGGGTGTGCACAGCTGCAGGGTTCTGGAGAATATCTCCCCTCCACCTGAGGTGGGCTGTGCTCCTGAGCCACGTGCAGGGGCCTCTGGGAGGCTGCTTAGGGATCTGCAGGATCCTGCCAGGTCTCCCCGAGAGCTGGATTCTGGGACCTGTTCCTGTCCCATCACGGCCAGGAGGGCCAAGGCAGACAACTGTGTTTGTCCTGAGAATGTGTGTGTGTGTGGGGGGGGTAGGAGTGGACAAAGAGGCAGGGAAGGTGGGCAGGTGCTTGATGTGAAGACAGGGAAACGGGACCAGGAGAGGGCTGTACTCTTCAAAATGAATCTCGGGCCTGTGGACTGGAGGGAGGGGTTCTGGGCACAAAGCTTAATGCTGACACTTACAGCCCCCTGACCCTGAGCAAGTTACCTGCCTCCTGAGCTTCAGTACCTTGACCTGTAAAATGGGGACCATAATCCCTACTCTTTGAAGGGCTGGGCAGGGACTAAGTGAGGTCACGTGCAAAAGCTGCTACACAGGGAAAGTGCTCCACATACACTGCCTCCAGGCAGCCTCCTTCCCCCCACATCAGGGCTTTCACAGCCTTTAACCCCTCCTGGACCACTTCTTCCTTTGGACTTGCTGATTTCTTTCTCTCAGCGTCTTGGCAGGGATGCATACACAAACCCAGGCTCTACACCAACCCCTCACCCCCCCACCCCACCAAACCCGTCGGAGTTCCTCAGACTCCTGGTGGTTTTGATTGGTCCTAAGCTTAGGAAGAAAAAGAACATAAGAAAAAGCCACCAGAGACACGGGGGTCCGTCTCTGGCTAACTCACAAGGAAGGTGTGAGACAAGGCAGGCCCTGAACTGACTTGGAGGGCTGGCCCTTCACCCAAGCAGAGGACGCATGGGGACTGCAGGCCCGCCCATTAGCCCTGGATCTCCTCCGCAGGCCGCAGGCCAGCGTGCTGGCAGTTTGCTTTCCTTGGACCGCTTCCTGATTTCCCATGACCCAAAACACACTTATCTGTCAGCAGTCAGAAGACCTTCTGCTTTTGCTCCTACTGAGAAAGGGGAAGGCGAAAGGTGACGGGAAGAGGGAGCTGCAGGGCGGCACTTTCTCACGCAGGTGACAGCCCAAGGTCATCCTCCCAGGCCCTGAGCTTCCGATCCTGCTCCCCGAACCCCCTACCCACCTGGCCAGCAGTTGAGGCACAGTCAGTGAAGAGTTGCCAGGTGATGACGGCATGAGTACGGCTTACTGCAAATGCAAGAGAACGTGCCCTGGGGACCACTGAACCATGGGGGTTGGGGAGAACGCTGCAGGCTCACGCAGCCAGGAAAGGCTTCAGAAGGAAAAGAAAGGGCCCATGGTCACAGTGAGCAGAGGCTTTCTTGGGTTGGGTGATGGGCTGGCTTTATCCATGAGGCAAGGTCAGTCACCTTCAGGCAAGAGAACAGAAGAGTATGGAGACATACACTTGAGCCTAAAATCTCCTGTGCTGAGAACCTTCCGAAGATTAAGTCCATCTCCTCCCATGCAGCAGAAATCCTGGATGATAAATCTGACAGCCCTTCCTCTGAACTCTGGGCAGGAATAGAGGAACAGAGGTCTCAATACAAGTCGGCAAGAGCATCACAAAGCTCCCTAACTGGATGGAAAGTGAGTCAACGAACGTCTGGACACAGGAGCCATGTCAATTCTCCCTTGAGCTTCTAAACAGGCAGTGCTTTGCTGTAGGAAACGTCTGGACACAGGAGCCATGTCAATTCTCCCTTGAGCTTCTAAACAGGCAGTGCTTTGCTGTAGGAACTGCAGTTAAGCCAGACCCCAGGGGCTGAGAAACACCGAGCAAGGCTGCCACGTAGGGGAACTTGACTTTTCCCAAGGGTCCCCTGGCTTAAACTCTTGACACTTTAATACAATGGCACTTTGTGCACTTACTTCATATATTTAGAAACTAGCCATTGCAGAACTCTCCTCACAGGCCTTGTTGGAAAAGAGCTGGCCCAGAAAAATGAGAGGGCCAATGGAGAGCCGGTACTAAAGGACACCCCTGTGCCTGACGCTGTCCATCTGCGGCATCGGGAACATTTGGTGGGTCTGGGTCACTGATTAAGAGCAGCACAAGATACTGGTGATGGGGCAGGCACGGGATGGGGGAGGGGAAAGCACCGGGTAACAAACTTGGTTATATTTTTATTGCTTTTAGAACTTTGGGGTGGACATCCCTGGCAGTCCAGTGGTTACGACTCCCCACTTCCACTGCAGGGGGCACGGGTTCGATCCCTGCTTAGGGAACTAAGATCCTGTATGCTGCATGGCGCAGCCAAAAAAAAAAAAAAGAGGACTTCTGAGAGAAACATCTACTTGAGACAACAGAAATTAATCTTGTGGCACCATTACCAAGCCTGATGAGTGGTTCCAAAAGATGAACACGGTTTTTAAAGAGCAGCACATTACTCTGAGCATGGCTACAGCAGCCCAGCAAACGCTGCTCTCATGGGCTGAATTGTGGGCCCCCCTTAAATTCAAATGTTGATGTCTTAACGCCCAGTATCTCAGAATGTGACTGTTTTTGGAGATAAGACCTAAAAGAAGTAAGTTAGTTAAAATGAGGCCAATAAGGCGAGCCCTAATCCAACCTGACTGGTGTCCTTATAAGAAGAAAAGATTAGAACACAGAGAGACATGGGTGGCACATGCATAGCGGGCATGACCATGTGAAGAGACAGGAAGACAGCAGCTGTCTGCAAGCCAAGGAGAGGCCTCAGGAAACCAAACCTGCCTTGGCCTTGGACTCCCAGGACCGTGAGAAGATAGATTTCTGTTGTTTAAGTCACCTGGTCTATGGTATTTTGTTATGGTGGCGTGAGCAGATTCATACAGTTGCCTAAGCCAAGAAAGGCCTTCCTGGAGATGCTGAAATCAGGGGGACCGCTGACAGACACGCCCAGGAACCCTCTGACAAGGCTCAACACTGACTACTCCTCGAGCCCTGGTGCTCCTCAAGGGCACCCTGCCCCGAGCACTGTTCGCAGGCACCTTCCCTTAAGCAAAGACAGCCAATCTTGCTTCCAAGCTTTCCTAATCCTTTGATAAGAAACTAATCCTTTGATAAGTGCACTTAATGAGCATTCAGGAAATGGAGGTGATGTCTACTTACTGTTCAGCCATGTTTGGGTCAAGAGAATCAGTTTCGGTGGGTGTTTCAGGCAAGGAGGAGCCGGACTCCTGTATCTGGCACAACTCCTCATCTGTGATGATGTCAAACACGGCATCGTCTGGCGGCCGGCAGTCTGTGTTAGCACCTGGGGTGCAGAGGCAGGTCGGGAGAGAAGAGAAATGCAGTCATGGACAGTACGGGGAGGGAGTGCAGCTACATGGGACGAGCCACCAGGACACACTCTAAGTGCTCACTCAACCGACAGCTCCTCTGTCCAGATGGAGAGAAATGGCTCTTGGGATGTTCCAGAAAAGCAGATGAGGGGACTACAGATGAAACTGAATGCACCATGTAAGAGATTTCTCTGAAGTCCCTTAGGCAGTGGTGTGGAGAGGTTTTAAGCTCTTACATGTTCTCTGAGGCCCTTTATTTAGAAGGAAAAAAACCTATCAAAACCTTATCAGGAAAGAACCTAACAAAAAGGTAATCATCCTTGCTCCAGCAGACACAGACCTCACTCATGCCTCTTTGAGAGGAGGATTCTGTCTGACCTGCATTTTCACCTCAATCCACTGAGGGGTGGAAAAGAACCTCCCTCTGCACAGCAGCCATTGTGCTTCTGACCAGGGTACTTGTGCCCAACTTTGCAGGCTACCCAGTAGGAAGGATGCTGTGCGATGCTGCTGTGCTAGTCACCCCCAACCCCGCCAACAAGCAGTCTCTTGCATGCGATGGAAAATGTGATGGCAGGCCTGAGACGAAAGAAGAAAAGACTGAAAGTAAGACAGACAGACAGAGGAGGAGACAGGAAACGTCAGAAAGCAAAACAAGCAACCTCAGCGTGCTGGCACCATGCCACCCTCTGTCGTCACTGGAACACCCACTAGTGAGCCAGGCGAGGGGAAGATTCAGCAAGAAGAACAGTTCATGGGAGTTACAAGTTCCCAGCAGGCCCTGCCGCATGGCTCCTGGTACAGGCCGTGCTTTAGAACAGACATCCACAGTCCAGTCCTGAGAGAGCAGCCTGGTCTGGTCTGCGAGGCTGTGCTGAGCAGAAGCAGCAGGAACCAAATCCCGCTTCCTTTTACTGAGCTGAGTGAGAGGACATGAAGGAGAATATATCCTTCTTGGCCGCCGAGAGAGAATGTGAGCTACAGGGAGACAGGGAAGAACGTGCTCGTTTCCACACTCAACTCCTGGCCTTTGGTTACCCTGAAAGAGAGGGCTGGATATGGGGCTGGGGCCCTGGGAGACAGCGTTTTCCTAAGCTGTGGGTCCACCGGTGGTGTGAGTTGAGAAGTAAACAGACACCACGTTAAACAACACTGAATCATATCAGGAGAAAGTTATTCCCTTTTCAATTCTCCTTCAATCCTAATTACATCAAAAAGAAAGTCTCAGATTGGTGGTACTACCTTTTTAGTGCCTAAGTTTGGAAAACACTGAACTACGCGTGTTCCAGCTAAGCAGCCACAGTGGGGTAGTGGTGAGGGTGGCACCTGGAGAGCACCGAGGGCAGTGGCGGAGCCTGACCTTGGCCTCCGGTGGCCTGGGGTGCGGCCTGGGCTGGTGACCGGGCGGGGCTGGGCTCTCCCTGGCTGGTGGCCGAGCTGGTGCTGTCGGGGGACTCGGGGCCCTCGCTCAGCTTCTGGAAGCAGGCCTGGCAGCAGCGCTCCTTCTTGCCACTGTGCTTGCTCACAGTGTAGTTGTTGCAGCAGTAGTAACAGAAGATGTGGCCACATATCCTGGGGACGACACAGGCACGGGCCCTGAGGACGCTGCACTAGAGGTCTCGAGTGACCTGCTTGGGACCGGACCCGGGCTCTGTTCTGGGCTCTGGGCGCCACGTGGCTCGTCAGACCTGGCTCTGCCCCACTCTAGAGTGGGGCCTGAAGGTCTATCTCATAAGATTCCAAAAACGCCATCTTGCTAAGCCTGATGGGAGACACGTTTACTTCCTAGGGTCCTGGGAGGCAGGCCGAGCCCCCTTCCCTAACGCAACGATGCAGGTGTGCATTCTAGGCCTCGGGGGCTGGGCTCTAAGAGACCACAGACCCCATGCCCCTGTGCTGACCATTCTCCATCTGTCCCCACCCCAACTCAAGATTCATTCCTGCCTGCCCTTCTTTGGGCCCTGGGGGGTGGGGGTGGGGGGTCTTTGCTCTGTGTTCCTCTGGTGAAGCCTCAGCCCCTGCTCTCTCTGGGTTTCATTTCCCCTCTGACCCCTGCAGGCCAAGAGAGGGCCAGAGGTTGGGTCTCTGGGTGCTCTACATCCCTGTGGGTCCCCTTAACTCTGCCTACACCCCCTGTATTAAACTCTCTTCCCTTTTGGGGATCCCCAAGTGTCCTGCTGAGACCCTGCCTAACATACCCTCCTCAACTGGTTCCCTCGAAACTAAGAGGCAACGTGGTCTTCCTAGACAGTTGGCTGCAGTGCCAACGCCTGCCACGGAGTCCTCGTTCAGAGGCGTCTGCCCTAGTGCTGGGCCCTGCCCGCAAGCCGCCTGCTGACCTGCAGTGGTGCCGCCGCACCATCCAGCTGAACTCCCGCTTGCAGTCAAAGCAGTAGTTCGCCTCCGTGTCCCCCAGCCACCTCTCCTCAGCACTGAGCTTCTGTTGGAATTCCAGGGCGTCTGACTTCTGCCAGAGAGCATCCTTGTCCCTGGGAAAAAGCCGCATTAGAAAAATAGAAGAAAGAATCCATGAAAACAATAGAATTATCTCTGGTTCATTTCAAAAGACTGCTTCCGAATTTCCCAAAACACAAGGAGAATTCACTTTTACCTTGGAAATAAACCCCCAGTCTACGTCTCCTCTGTCACCCCACACCAGTCCCAGACTCAGCAGGAGCCTCCCAACGTGTTAAGTCCTCATCTGACACCACACTGTGTGAAGGTACAGGGGGGTCTGTGATGTCCATAAAAGGCTCTGGCAACTGCAAAGACCTGCTGGCACTGACAAGGGCCACCAGCTGCTCAGATGTCTAAATGACAGTGCATGTGGCCAATGGGAGTTTAAGCTGTCACGTGCTGCCATGATTACATGACCGTCTGTGTGTTGTGAGCCCAAGAACCCAAATCTTAAATGTGCTCGGGATCCTTCATGTTTTTATGGTTTAAGTAACAATTAATGGAGGAGAGCCAAGCTTTTCCAGCCTGAAAATCCGATGGGATGTTGACCTCCTCCACTCCTTAGAGAGACAGCACAGCCACTACAGGAAGCAAGCACAATGAAAAAGTGGCAGCTTTTCAGGAGGCTCTGGCAGCATCTGAATGTGCCTGATGCACCAGGGAAGATGTGTATAAAGCCTTCCTTAAAACTGCTGTTAATTTTCGGGGCTATAGGAAACACAGAGGATGGAAGAACATGTTAAATGACACCATGGGCATGCAATCAGCAAAGTCCAGGCTATGGGAAACTCTACCAGATGAATGGCCTGCTTTCTTTAGAAGTAAACTGCAAAGGAAAAAAAAAGAGAGTGAGATGGTGGGGGAACCATGACTAAGTAAGAGAGATCTAAGAAACATATCACCATGCAATGTATAGATCTAATATAGATCCTAATTAGGAAAACCTATAAAGCAATTAGAAAAATTTCAAACTAGACTAGACACTTGATGATATTGGGAATTAGTTAATTTTCAAACGCGGTAATGATGCTGTGGTTGTTTAAAATAGAGTCCTTGTGTTGGAGAGGTACGTATCAGAATACTTGTGGATGAAATGACAGGATGTCTGGAATTTGCTTCAAAATAATCTGAGGAGGTGGGGGAAATGGGTAGGACTCTTGGATGATACAAGACTGGTCATGAGCTGAATAATGTTGAAGCTGGGTGACAGGTACACAGCAGTGCATTTTGCTATCCTATTTTTGTATTTTTGAAAATTTCCAGGACTTTCCTGGAGGTCCAGTAGTTAAGACTCCGCGTTTCCACTGCAGGGGGCGTGGGTTTGATCCCTGGTTGGGGAACTAAGATCCCATAAGCAGCCAGGCGCAGCCAAAAAAATAATAATAATAATTCCATATAAAAACTTTTAAAAACTTTTTGAATGAGTTGTCAACATTTAAAAGTCAGGCCAATTTCACATAAAAATTCAGATTTCCACCTTCTCTTAAGAAGTAAGGTGACTTGGCAACCCTGGACTCGATGCCTGCGGGGCAACAGTCAGCAAGAGCAGAGCAGGTCATGTCCTCCTGTTTCTCAGAGCCCCGTCCTGGCCCGGTTCACACATTTACATCACTGTCTGCTACCTGCAGGCACTGGAGTTTGGGGGCCCAGGTGCTGGGGAGAGTGGGACGGAGGAGAAGGAGAAAAGGGCTCACGAGAGAGGGACAAGGGAATAGAGAAGTCCCTGAGGATATTAAACATCTTTGATTGTCACTCTTGTGGCTGAGCACATGGAGATTTTGAAAACAGCATAGCAATAAGAAAACACGGACCAGGTGCAAGGCTGCCAAGGGCCTGAGCAGACCCTGTTCACGTGTGTGGGCGCTTACAACAGAACACAAGCAGACAGGGGCCCATTTCCCTCGAAGAGTTCTTTCAAGAACAGTTGCATTTCTTTAAAGAAAAGCCAAGCTTGGGGGCAGCCCCTGGCCCCTTGTTTGATACTCACCTGAGCAGCTCTATCAGCCGCTCCTCCAGGAACTTCTTGGTTCTATTCAGGTCATCCAGGTCAGCAAGCATCTTCTGGTCATTCTTTTCCCTGTCTGTCGCCTCCTGGCAGAGTCTGTTGTAATACTCCTGGATCTTTGTCGTGGCTTTTTCAAGTTCCTTCTGGGTCCTGGTGGAGGAGTAGTAAGTTTTCCTTATTACCCACTACTTCCAGCTTCCCCCGTGCCTCTGGGCTAACCCAGGCCTCTAATGGGGGGGTCCTGCTGCCCTACCAGGCTTTCCCCTTCATGGGGGGAGCCCCTTGGCACGGCCCCACTCACAGGCTGTACACTCTCTTAAGCCTTCGAAACTTCCCTCACACACCCAAACTCTTCACACACCACCACCCCTCACGACAAATACAAGGGACATTTGGGAGAGGAGGCTGAGCTCAGGTCACTAGGAGCACCCCACGTGCGTCAAACTCTGTACCACTTGGTTCTTGGGCAGAGACTGAGGTTTTGAGAGGAGCCCAACGGGTTAAGTACATGGGCTGGTGATGGCAGTACACACAAGAGGAAAAAGGAGCCAGGAGAGAAAGAACAGAGGCGTAGCTTCCTGGAGATGACCACACAGAGAAGCGTCTATCTTCCATGTGTCTTTGGGACTCTACACATGGGGCTTGGCATGGGGCACACAGCAGGCACTCAATCTACACTGCGAGGCGTTCAACCTGACAACCCTGAGGCCTAAGGAATCCTGTTCTGGGTGCTTCGGAGCCTCAAGCTGCAGCAGGGGTGCCGGCTGAACCACTGTCTTCCCGCCCTTGCCCACTTCTCTTTCAGCTCACCTGTCCCCTAAGGCAGTGGTTTTCCAAGGATGCCTTATAAAGCAAGGCATTCATAACAGCTCCATTAAAACAGAGGGCTGTGCAAGACTAATTAATCTGTATCTAATCCAGCCTTTCCATGTCCAGTATAAAGTTGTCAGGAGGTTGTTGTTTACTAGACACTGTCCTCCAAAATGATCTCGGGTACACACACACACACACACACACACAACCACAGAGTTACAGCATTAAAAAAAATGCCACCAACTTCGGAGGTTCTACTTAAATTGTCACATGAACACCGCCTGGCTAAGGGAAGCCAGAGTCCTATAGGATCCAAACTCTGTAAGGAGTCAGCTGAGAAGAGTCAGATGACAAGAAATGTACATTGAGGTTACTAAACATCCAGCGTGGTCTGGATCTCCCATTGAGCCTGGGCCCAGGCCTAGACGCAGATGGTAGGAGATGGGTGGAAAAGTTAAAGCCTCGGGAGAATTTGGTGTGTCTGTTTTTGCTGGGAGCACACATGGAATCAGGTCCCAGCATCCCCTGTTGTAATACTCCTGGATCTGTATTACTGTATTACCTGTATTACTCCTGTAATACTCCAGTTTGGCCCCATCACCAGACAGTGGGCTGATGATGCTCACAACTCCGGGTGGCCCCCAAGCCTGAAGATGAAGAGGTCTCGGGGTTGGACACAGGTAGGGCCATACTTTAAGGTTAAAAAAAAATTATGATGGAGCTTCCCTGGTGGCGCAGTGGTTGAGAGTCCGCCTGCCGATGCAGGGGACATGGGTTCGTGCCCCACGGGTCTGGGAAGATTCCACATGCCGCGGAGCGGCTGGGCCCGTGAGCCATGGCCGCTGAGCCTGCGCTCCGCGGCGGGAGAGGCCACAACAGTGAGAGGCCCGCGTACCGCAAAAACAAACAAACAAACAAAAAAAACCCATTATGATGAAAGGGTGACAGCACGATGTGCTCTCCACAGACACAGCACCAGAGAGTCTCCAGGAAGACAAGCCGATCCTGCTCCCTGGCTCGCTCACTCACTCTCAGATGAGCTTGCAAGAACCTCACACCTAACCCCGCAGCCTCTCGTTTCAGAGAGGAGATGAAGAACTCAAGTCAAAACACACGGGGGGAAAACATGCACACACAATACTCTCACGCCAGTACCCTAAAATAAAACAAAACAAAGCACTAAACTATCTGTCTATGTATTTTTGAGGGTAGTTGTTGAGACAAAGACTCTGGAGCCAAATGTTCTGAGTTCCAATCCTGTCATTACCACTTACACACTGTGTTACCCTAGGCAAGTGACTTCACTCCTCTGAGCCTTGTTTTCCTCATCTATGAAATGGGATAAATAATAATACCATCCTCACAGGACCGTTGGGAGGATTAAATGGGCAAATAAATACCAAGTATTTAAAACGGTACCTGCCACATTTTAGGCATTACTTAAATGTTTGCTGTTAGTAGTACCATGATTATCTCCCAGCTTTTACTTCATTTTAGTTTTACCAAAGCATGAAGTTACTGAACTGAAATATGCCCTGCTAGAGATAAGACAATGGAATTAAGAGAAAGGGTCTCTGCAGCCTTCTATAGGCTTGTGACAGGCAGATTGCCAAGGTTCTCCGTGGATGCTTCTGACATAAGCACTTTATGAGTCTGTGGCTTTTCTTGCAAAAGGGCTTCTTTAACCTGATATGAGTGGTTGACTTTCTAAATGACTGTACCAAACACCCCCTCCCTTGAGGACTCTCCCACTGGCCGCGTGGGTGGACCGTGTAACTAACCTGTCCAAGTCTTGGCGCAGGGCGGCCCCCTCCTCATCCTTTCTCAGCATGGCAGCCTGGCACTCAGCAAGGTGCTTGCCGGTGCAGCTCAGCTTCTCCGCCGCATCGGCCTGGGAAGCCTGGCACAGGACAGCAGGGAGAAGACGCTCGGTTGCAGAAGCCCATGCAAGATGCCATCAAGTGACTGGCATGTTCCCCACCCCGTCTGGCTGGCACACTTCTCACAGGAGGGGCTTTTGTCTGTTTTTAAGTTCAAGAAACCATGAACCAGCATGTGTGTGGAGTATGACAGACTCCCATTTGTAATTACGTCCCTCAAGCACCAGCTGCCACCTGTTGTGGTGGCCGGTGGGGCAGCAGGCATCAGAATCTCCAGGGTGGGGGTAGAGGTGGGGTGGCAGGGTACAGGAGTCACTGAAAAAAGTCACTGCCATGAAAACGGGTTTCAGTCCCACCCCTGCTCTGGCTCACGTCAGAAACACTGACTTGGAGAACACCTGCAGAGGGGGATGACTTATTTCCTTTCCATAAGACACAGGGGCGGTGAAAAGCACACTTGACAGTTCTAGCCAGGTGTTCAGGGAGTGGAAGAGCCATGACACAGACTCAGGCTGTCTACAAAGGTGAGCTGACGGCAGCTTTAGCCAGGGCACTGGAACTCCTGCAGGGAGGCCTCTCTGATGGTCCAATGAAAGCCAAGCCACATCCCCTTCCTCGACAGGCCCACACCCTGGGAGTGGAATGACCAGGTGAACGATGGGCCAGCCGCTGCTCAGGGCTCACAGGAGCACCTCCCCTGGGCCTCAGGGGCCAGGCTTACCTTCAGCTTCCCCACAGCCTCCTCGGCAGCCTGTAGCTGCCGACCTTGCTCCTCCAACTGGCCCCTGAGGCTCCTGCATTCTTCACTGGAGGTCTGGAGAGGATGAGAAAGGGATCAGAAAAGTGGGGTCCTTGTTCTGAGACTCCCTCGGCCCCACTCCCCCAAAATGGGTAAAAACAAGCTACCTCTCTCTTTTTCTCCCAAGCTCAATAAACTTTGGGCTTCCCTGGTAACACAATCCCATCAAGCCAAGAGACTTAAGCTTGACCCCCAAACTTAGAATTTCATTTCTGCCAAGGAAAGGTGGAGTATGAGCCACATGGAACTGCAAGGGGTGGGGTGACACAAGGTGGGAGGCACATCTGTGGGAACGCAATAGTTGCCTAAGGGAGAGGTCAGGAGTGGTCTGAGTGCACAGACCCAGAAGCAAACAGATACATCAGAAGCCAAAGCCCCGTAGATGTCTGCCTGTGCCCTCACTCTTAACCCTTTCTCTGCAGTTCAAGACACACGGTAAACGCTGTTCTCATAAGCTTGTCTATCCCAAGGGCTCTGTGAAAATGAATTGAGTTGGTTTCCTACAACTGCTCTGCTATCAGGAGGCACCTGAAGGGACAGAGAATCCAGGGACAGGACTCGAGGCAGTCAGGAACTCACATGCCAAAAGGGGCTGAACAAGCACATAAACGAGTACAAGGAAAATAGCAGAGGATGCACGCTTCCTTAAAGTGGGCAGTCCCCACCCAGCTCCTGCTGACTGCTGCCACGTAGGAATGAGAGCACAGGCTTTAGGAACTCCCAAGATTTCAAACGAAGTCCGAAAACTGAATCTATAAACACCCTGCTCTTGAAATGTTGGCTACTAAGTTAAAAAAAATTCTGTGTGGGCCAAACTTGTCTGCAATGGCCTTGAATTTAGACGTCTGGGTTAAGGCATCCCTCTCCAGTGCTGTGTCCCTAACATGTTCCTGCAGGGAGAAGGATGCTGTGAGCTATGACACCAGGATGAGGCCATGTTGGCCTGGGCCCCCAGGACATTCTTGGGCCCTCATGTGCCACCTGGCCCAAGGTGCATCCCAACCACTCGTGGACCCACCAGGCCCTGCTGCAGGAGACAAGTGCAGCTCAGACGGTCAAGGTGAGGGTTACCTTAAGTCTGCTCTGGTAGTCCATGATCTCGGTGCTCAGCTGGAACTTGAGGGTGTCGAGCTCCTGGCGTGCAGTCTCCCGGATGCTCTGGGCCTGCTGCTCGGCCTGGGCCAGCTGGGCCTGCAGGCCAGGCAGTGAGCCAGCTGCCTCCTCAGCTGCCTTCAGCTTCCCCTGCAAGCTCTCCTTCTCTCGCCGCAGCCCTGCCACTTGGTGTTCCAGGCCCTCCCGCTCCTTGGAGGCTGCCTCTTTGGCATCCTGGAGCTCCTGCATGGCGCGGGCCAGCGCCCCCTCCAGCGGCTCTTTCTCTGCGGTCAGCGCACAGACCTGGATGCCGAGCTCGGCCATATCCGTGTTGGCCCGGTGCGGCTGCTCCTGCAGCTCGGCAAGTTCTAGCTGCGCCTCCTCAGAGCTGCCTGTTGCCTGGGACAGCTCCTTCCACACTACTTGGAGCTCCTCCCTCCGCTGGGCCTCTCCGGCCCTCTCCTCCTGCAGCGCCCCTTCAGGCTCCGAGCACTGCAGCAGCTCCTGAACGTGGGCCCTGGTGAGGGCTTTGTTCTGCTCCTTCAGTTGCTGCACGAGGGCCTTGTGCTCCCTCAGAGCAGCCTCGGCCACGCTCAGTTGGCTCTGCACCTTCTCCCGGTCACCCAGGGCTGCCTGCAGCTTGGCCTGGAGGTCCAGCACCCCAGCCTGCAGTCTCTGGGCCTCCCCCTGATGGCTCTCCAGCTGCGCCTGAGACAGGGCCAGCTGGGCTGCTAGCTCCTGGGACGCGTGGTCTTGAGGTGGGCTGAACCCCTGTTGGCTTTTGTCTGCCGTGAGGGTCTCGATCAGCTGGGTCTGCTGGCGGCACCGGTCCTCAAGCGCCCTGACCTCCCCAGCCCGGGCCTCCGCTAGCTGCCGGCACTGCTCCACCTGCTCCCGCAGCTGTTGGCATTCGGCCTCCTTGCTTTGCAGGGCAGCCTCCTTCTCAGCCACATGGGCCCTCATGGTCTCCTTGGCCTTCTTCACAGCCATGAGGCTTGCCTCCATCTGGTCTCCCATGTGCCGGATGCTGGCCTGCTCTGACTGCAGGGAGGCCAGGGAGCCCTGGATGGCCGCCTCCCGCTGCTGCAGTGCTTGGTAGTCAGCCTGCAGGGCCTGCAGCTTATCCTCCAACAGCTGGTTGCGCTCCACCACGTTCTGCAGCTCCTTCTCCAGCTCCCTGTTGGCCTGCTGGAGCTTCTTCTCCTGGCTGGCCCCTTGCATCTTGGGATCGTCCACCTGTCCCTCCCACAGGCCCCTCTGTTCCTCCTCCAGCTTCTCACAGGCCTGCTGCAGGGTGGGGCTCAGAGCCTCCTGCTCCGCAGCCGCCACGGGCAGATCTGGGCCTGACTGGGCAGCAAGTCGCTCCAGCGTCCCCACCCTCTGGCTGAGGTGGTCTTTGTCCTGGATGAGCTGCTTCTTCTGCTCCTCCAGGTCACTCACGTGCTGGCTCACCTGGGCCAGCTGGGCCTCCAGGAGCTGCAGCTGCCGCGTCAGGGACCTGGCCTCCTGCTCCAGCAGCCCCTTTTCCTCCTGCCGCCGCTGCTCCTCTCGCCTCCCCTCCGCGAGCTCTTCCTCCAGGGAGCTCAAGTGGGCCAACGACTCGTGCAGCTGACGCTGGAGCTGGGCTGCCTCCTGCCCCTTCCTGGACAGCTCTTCCCGGAGCGGGGCCATCTCCTCCACCAGGCGCTCCAGGCTGGCCCGGGCCTCCTCCTTCAGCTGCAGCTCTTTGGCCAGCTGCTCCAGCTGCGTGCTCTCCCTTTCCAGGAGCTTCTCCCCCAGCTCCTGAGTCTCCAGGGGCGAGTCACTGGGGATGCGCTTTTGTCGCCCCTTTGCGTCCAGTGCCATGTCAGCCTTCTGCTCGGCTGCACTCAGCTGGTCTGGGACATCAGCTGAGCACTGGTCCTTCCTGCCCAGGGAGTCACGTGTGGCCTCGAGCTCCCGAGCCAGGGGCTGCAGTAGGGACTCCAGACGCCGCAGGGCTGAGAGGTAATCCTCCTCCTTCTCCGAGGCCCCCAGCTCCAGGGCCTGCAGGCACGTCTGCAGCTCCTTCACAGTGTTCTGTGTGGCCTGGGTGACTTCCCACTGCTCCTGGAGCGCGGCCACCACACCGGCGAGGCGAAGGTTGTCCTCGGCGGCGGCGCGGCCCCTCTCTCTCTCTGCCTGCAGCTGCTCCCCATGCAGGCTGATGGCCGCCCTCAGCTCCTGGTTCTCTCTTTCCCGCTGCTGCATCTGCTCCTTCAGCTGCTTCTCCCGCACCTCCAACTGGTCCAGCTCTAGCCGCAACTCGTCAAAGCCCTCCAGTGCCTCATGGTTTAAGGGGTTGCTCAGGTCAAGGTGGGAGGTCATCTCCTGAGTCTGGGGAGGAAACACGAAAAACAAGTGGCTTGGGGATGAAGCTACATTGCTGCTTGGCAAAACTTTAGAAGTTAATGAGAACAGAAGTAAAAATACAGCAATTACATGACCTAAGGTTAGTCTATCGAGCTATTCAAAGGACTGGAACCCCTTTGCTCAAAGCATATGCCAGAGGAGGTCAGTAGCACATCCTAAAATATGATGCGACGCCACATGTGTGAGCTCCACTGAGACCCAGAACTTGCGTTTCCCATTCAGCCTCCTGTAGCTTTGGTAACATAATGGATGCTGGCTCTTAGAGAAATGACGTTATATGTAAACTACTGCTTCCCCATTGCACCCTACCCACAATTCCTGTTGCAATTAAATCATAAAATAGGGTAAAAATGCTACTTATACTGATTAGTCTTACTTTGCTTTGCTGATTAATTTCAGTGTTCTTTCCCATTAAACTATACGATACATTCACATTTCTAACAGAATTAATGAAACTGACCTGACGCACTAACGTTTACTGAGCACTAGCCTGTGCCAAGTCCTTAAGCACTGTGCGTGTGTGCCCTCATTTACTCCCTACAACCACCTTACAGGCTGGTATGAGACTGTACAGATGAGAGAGCTCAAGTTTCGACAGGGTAAGTCACCTTCTCAGGGTCACACAGGGGGCGAGTGACAGTCAGGATTTGACCTTGCCACTTTTAATCACAGTGCCAAACCACTTCTTCTGAAACACTTTAAAAAGCTCTTAAAAGAATTTAGTTTTTAAAAGGGCTAAATTCCTTTTGGTTATAAAAACCTGGACTCGAGGAAACAGTGGGTAGGACTGAGGGGTTATATCGCTCGGGTTGGAACACCAGGCATCTGAGAACATCCCCCTGAGCTGGGAGGGGCAAGAACATGCCCTGGTTGACATGACAGAGAGGGAGTCCCCAGCCTTCTTGGCATTACCTGCAGGTAGCTGCTCACCAAACTGCTCATGCTGGAGCTTCGGCTGGGGGGTCTCCATAGGTAAGCAGAAGAGCCAGTGCCCAGGGTCCTCCTGCGGGGCCACAAAACAGACATGCTTGCATCAGAGCAGGGAACACACACACATACACACACACTCGGGGAGGCCTTGGTTGTCACTAGGCAACCAGGTGGTGGTAGCGGCAGTGCCCTCCCAGGTTCAGTAAGAAGGCAAAATCCAACAATTTCCACCAAAGCACACATTCAGGTTGGTCGTAGCAGCTGGACCCCGCTGTTGAAGTCTAAGCATGATGGCTTTGCTCTCACTGCCAAAAAGGAACGAAGTGAACATAGTATTTTCCAGTTTTTAGTTTAAGTTTTCCTAGAACCTTCGATGCCAGCCATAACTTGTCTACCAGGGAGGAACCAACAACAGTCAATCTGGTAAATAAAGGTCACGCTGTGCTTCGGGCCTTGAGGTCACTGCTTTACGTTATGTTACACGAGTAATGTGGCTGGAAGACCTCTTCTGGTTCACACACGACATTTCCCTCACTGCAGAAAGTTCTATTTGATGGCGCTAGTCATTGCAAACGAAACACACTTTTACTTAACGACCAGAATCTTCTCCTTAATCTGCAATTATTGCACTTTAAATCTTGTTAGTCTCCACAACCCAACAACTGCACTTCTCAGTATCTACCTGAAAGACAGTCACATATGTGCATAAGGTGACGTGTGGGGATGCTCCTGGCAGCACCGTCATGGTGGAAAAAGCAGAACCTTTCTAACTCCACATCACTAGAGAAACAGATAAACTGTTTACTCACACAATGGAATACTCTATTTTGTAAAGGGCCAGATAGTGAATATTTTCGGTTGGCAAGCCTTACGGGCTCTGTCACAATTCAACTCTGCCACTGTAGCATGAAAGCAGCCATAGACAATAGGTAAATGAAGGTGTGTTACACACGGCCCTGTGGGCCGTGGTTTGCCAGCCCTACTCCACATCTATAGAACTCCCTGTACAAACACAGATAAAAATCTCAAAAACAATGTGGAATGAAAAAAGCAACCTGCAAAAGTATAGCCATCTCATGATTCAATCAATGTAGCAAATTAAAAAAATATATATAAAATACAACTATACATACGTAATATTTACAGGCACATGTAGTGAAACACAAAAATATTTGGGAATGACATGCATTAACTACAGGGTTGTAATTACTTCTAGAAAGGGAGAAAAGGAGAAAGGATGGCCGTGGGGTGGGGCTTTACTGGGATCTATAATATTTTATTTCTTTAAAAAAAAAGGTATCAGACATAACAAAAAAATCCCACAAGAACCAGCTTGAAGGGACTTTGACTGGCCAAATATAAGGCACCTTAAGGTTTAAAATAATTACAGTGACAGAATATAACCTATTGAATAAAGTAAGAATCCATGAGTCAATACTGCTATAAATGAATAAGTAGATGGGGAAGAAGGAAAATATCTTCCTTACAATAGAATGCCAGCTATTAGTGTAGAAGGAATGATGGAGTCAGAAAATCACTCTGGTAACCATGATAGTAACTGATTCAGGAAAGATTTACCAGATGCTAAAACTAACAGGAGGGAGATTTAAAAGAAACAGGATAAAAACCTAGTCTCAGGCTTCCCTGGTGGCGCAGTGGTTGAGTCCGCCTGCCGATGCAGGGGACACGGGTTCGTGCCCCACGGGTCTGGGAAGATCCCACATGCCGCGGAGCGGCTGGGCCCGTGAGCCATGGCCGCTGAGCCTGCGTGTCCGTAGCCTGTGCTCCACAACAGGGGAGGCCGCAACAGAGAGAGGCCCGCGTACCCGCAAGAAAAAAAAACAACAAAAAACCTAGTTTCAAAATGTCTTCCCATAAGATACATATTAATTACAAACAGATAAACAGTAACTTTAGGAGAAACCTGGCTAACACCACCTTAACCAAATGATCATGGTTAACCTTGCAAGTAATGAAACAAACCAACATCCTGTGTCTCTGGGTACAACGTGCTGAGGACACAACACCTCGGGTATTTCTGCCAAAAATGCTTAATCTGAATCCAATAATGAGAAAACACTAGACAAACTCAAATTAAGGAACATTTTACAAAATAACTGGCCTGTACTTTTCAAAAATGTCTGTGCAAAGAGGAGAAACTGTTCCAAATGAACAAGGACTAGGGAGACCCAACAATTCACTGACATGTGATCCTGGATTATAAAAGACATGTCTGGTGTAATTCTTAAAATGTGAACACAGTCTGTAGATTAGACAGCAGTATTGTATCAATGTTCTGTGATTTTAACAATTGAACTGAGGTTATATAGATGTCCCTGACTTTAGGAAAGGATGTCCCTGATTTTAGGAAATACACGATGAAGTACTTAGGAGTAAAGGGGAATCAGGTCTGTAACTTATTCTCAAATGATGCAGGAAATAAACCAACATGTTTACATAAAGATAAAGAACGATAAGAAATTCCCTGGCGGTCCAGTGGTTAAGACTCCACGCTTCCACTGCAGGAGGCGCAGGTTCAATTCCTGGTGGGGGAACTAAGATCCCACATGCCACGTGGCACGGCCGGAAAAAAAAAAAAAAGAGAGAGAGAGAGAAAGAATGATTAAAACGTTTGTAGTAAAATACTGATAACTGGGGAATCAAAGTGAATGAGTACTGTGTACTATTTTTACAACTTTTCTGTAAGTCTGAAATGATTTTAAAACTGAACAGTTCTAAAAATGACACGAAGTAAATATGGCAAAAATGTTAGCTCTTAAATCCTGGTGGTTGGCAAATGGGTTCCATTATAGTCAGTATTTTTTCCTCCATAGAAAGAAGTCCCTAATGAGAAATACAAAACTTGGAAAAAAAACCAAAACAAAACACCACCTTATTAACAGAAAGCAAAACAAAACAAAGAATGCTGGACTTGGGTTTAACTCAAGTCTAGTACCCTGGCCCTGGCCCTGCTGCCTGCCAGCTGTGTGAATCTAGGCAAGTCCCTCCACTCTCGGAGCCTGTTTCCTCAGCACCTTGCTCCTGGAACGGTTGCGAGGATGCAGTTAGACAGTGTGTGAGTGCCGTACTGGTGTAGGAAAAGAAAACACAGCAAAGCAACCTTTCCAGCAACCCTTACGTGGACGAGCCTTCGCTCCCTCTCTTACTGGTCTCCACGATAACTGCATCTATGAGAACATATTGGGGAAAAGCCCACTTGCTCCCCCCTTGCTCCCACACCAAGCCCCTTAACACATCTGAAAACCTTGGGTTTCACATATGCGTCTCCACTGACTCATGCCACCTGGCCAGTTAGGTTAGTTTAAGGTTGGAGCCTCCAGATGCTATCGCTAGTCACGATTCAACCAAGTCTGTAAAATTAGCAAGGATAAGAGTTGCAAAGCTACAGGTAATTTACTGCATGAGCAAAACTGCTTTGAGTAGACTGGTGGCAAGCTTCAAAACTTCAAACATCTCTTTCTGCTCTTTTCAACCAAGCAATTAATTCTTCAAGGTACCTGGCAAACGTCGGCCAGGCAGCATCCAGGTCATAGCCCCTTGATGCCAGGTCAAACTGGATGTCGGTCAGCTCGTAGAGTTGGCCCACGATGTCAGAGCTCAGCTTTGGCTTCAGAAAGGGGCTCCTTGCGTAGTACCAGTCACTGCAGGGAAACATAAAAAGGGGTCAAGTACAGGAGTACATAAAGAAAGGCAAGAAACCAGTCCTCCCAGTAAGGCTCTGCCTCATCAAATTCCAACTCAGATTACTAAATTAATTAAAGACAGACACATACACATACACCTCAATTTGATTTTCACTGTAGGAGCACATAACTCTCAAATAAGTTTGCTCTTCTTCAGGGAAATTACTGAAATGAATTATATGCTTATTTGTTTATTATTTATATCATACCTATTTCCAAATGAATGCGAGAAACCTTAAATCTGAATTACTGTCCAAGAAAAGGCAGTTGTAGGGGAAAGAACACTTTTTTTTTTTTTTTTTTTTTGCGGTACGCGGGCCTCTCACTGCCGTGGCCTCTCCCGTTGCGGAGCACAGGCTCCGGACGCGCAGGCTCAGCGGCCATGGCTCACGGGCCCAGCCGCTCCGCGGCACGTGGGATCTTCCCAGTCCAGGGCACGAACCCGTGTCCCCTGCATCGGCAGGCGGACTCTCAACCACTGCGCCATCAGGGAAGCCCCAGAACACTTCTTTTTTCAAAGAAAATCTTGTCTTCTATCCCCTCCAGAGAACTCAATACAGGACACTGAACTCACTGCTAATTTCTCTCCAGACACCAACATAAAAGCCAAGGAACAAAACATCTCCATTTGGAAGTGGTAGTTGTTTCACTTCACGTGAAGCAATAAGAATTAAAAAGACAACACTGGGCTTCCCTGGTGGCGCAGTGGTTGGGAGTCCGCCTGCCGATGCAGGGGACGCGGATTCGTGCCCCGGTCCGGGAGGATCCCGCATGCCGCGGGGAGGCTGGGCCCGTGAGCTGCGGCCGCTGGGCCTGTGCGTCCAGAGCCTGTGCTCCGCGGCGGGAGAGGCCGCGGCAGTGAGAGGCCCGCGTACCGCAAAAAAAAGCAAAAACAAAAAGACAACACTGATGAGTTTAATGAGCTACTCGGCTGAACTGGGATACACTGGGAGTCAAGCTGTTTATGACAGTTTTCACCAAACATCACAACAAAATACCTTCAAATCAAATGTGCAAAGGTTCTCAACTCACATGCATTCACAAAGCCTGGCACATGCAAGAGCAATACACATTTATGCAAATAAATCTTAAAGGTGACAAAATGAAACAAAATATTCCCCCCCAATGGTCTTCCTTTAATTCAGAAGTATTTCTTTTAATTAACTGGAAGAACACTCCAGAGGTAGAGGGGAGGCAGAGCTGGAAAAGGGGTGCCGGGCGAGCCAAAGAGGTTCAGCTGATTGGCAGCTGATATGCGGCTCCTAATCTGACACCCTCTCCCCACCTTACACGCTCAACCCCACCTCTCCCTCCTCCTTCCCCTCCTGCTGAGGCTTCAGCACTAGGGGCACAAAGGCTCCCAATCTGGTCACTCATCACAATCTCCAGGGAGCCCAGACCCATGGGGCGGGTGCTGACTCAGTGTCTCAGGTGAGGCCCCAGGCTTGTTGGTGTTAAAAACCCCACAGGTGATTCTGATGAGAGGCCAAGGCTGCAACCCACTGGTCCAGGGTGACCAGTGGGGTCTGCCCATTAGTGCCAGCACCAAGGACCTGCCATCCACCAGAGGAAACTACCTGGCATTAGGAGTTCAGAGACCTAGACCCAAGCTCCTGCTTTCTGCCTCAGCATCAGTGGGGCCCAGAGAAAGGCATTTGGCCTCTCTGAGCCTCACTTTCCTCACCTGTGAAAGGTCAGTGCTACCGCCCAATGTGCGCCAAGGACTGTGGTAGGGAAGGGGAGAGGAGGATGACAGGGGGAGGTCCCTGCTTGTGCCAGGGTGTGACACAGACAGGCACTGCTGCTGTGGTTGTCATTATTATTGTTTAGTTTATCACATTTATTTGAGGTCTTCTGAACTTGTTTCAGAGATGTTATACACTTTAATACATGCTGAAAAGTGCTGAAGAACTGTTCACTGCAAAAACAATAATTTAAAAAGAAAAATATACATAATCCTATCCTTTATCAAATCATGTTCTCATATACTTTTTTTAAAATAGATCTTTATTGGAGTATAATTGCTTCACAATACTGTTAGTTTCTGTTGCACAACAAAGCGAACTTCCACATGTCCCCATATCCCCTTTCTCTTGAGCCTCCCTCCCATCCTCCCTATCCCACCCCTCTAGGGACATCGCAAAGCACGGAGCCGATCTCCCTGTGCTAGGCTGCTGCTTCCCACCAGACAACTATTTTACATTCGATAGTGTATATATGTCGATGCTACTCTCACTTCGCCCCAGCTTCACCTCCCACCCCATGTCCTCAAGTCCATTTTCTATGTCTCCCTCTTTATTCCTGCCCTGCAACTAGGTTCATCAGTACTTTTTTTTTTAAGATTCCATATATATGCATTAGCATACGGTATTCGTTTTTCTCTTTCTGACTTACTTCACTCTGTATGACAGACTCTAGGTCCATCCACCTCACTACAAATAACTCAATTTTGTTTCTTTTTATGGCTGAGAAATATCCATTGTATATATGTGCCACATCTTCTTTATCTATTCATCTGTTGATGGACATTTAGGTTGGTTCCAAGTCCTGGCTATTGTAAATAGTGCTGCAATGAACACTGTGGTACATGTCTCTTTTGGAATTATGGTTTTCTCAGGGTATATGCCCAGTAGTGGCATTGCTGGGTCATATGGTAGTTCTATTTTCAGTTTTTTAAGGAACCTCCATACTGTTTTCCGTAGTGGTTATATCAATTTACATTCCCACCAACAGTGCAGGAGGGTTCCCTTTTCACCACACCCTTTCCAGCATTTATTGTTTCTAGATCTTTTGATAATGGCCATTCTAACCAGCATGAGGGGATATCTCATTGTAGTTTTGATTTGCATTTCTCTAATAATCAGTGATGTTGAGCATCTTTTCATGCGCCTGTTGGCCATCTGTATGTCTTCCTTGGTGAAATGTCTATTTAGTTCTTCTGCCCATTTTTGGATTGGGTTGTTTGTTTTTTTGATACTGAGGTCCATGAGCTGTTTGTATATTTTGAAGATTAATCCTTTGTCCATTGTTTCATTTGCAAATATTTTCTCCCATTCTGAGGGCTGTCTTTTCGTCTTGTTTATGGTTTCCTTTGCTGTGCAAAAGCTTTGAAGTTTCATTAGGTCCCATTTGTTTATTTTTGTTTTTATTTCCATTACTCTAGGAGGTGGGTCAAAAACGATCTTGCTGTGGTTTATGTCAACAAGTGTTTTTCCTATGTTTTCCTGTAAGAGTTTTATAGTGTCTGGTCTTACATTTAAGTCTTTAATCCATTTGGAGTTTATTCTTGTGTATGGTGTTAGAGAGTGTTCTAATTTCATTCTTTTACATGTAGCTGCCCAGTTTTCTCAGCACCACTTATTGAAGAGGCTGCCTTTTCTCCACTGTATGTTCTTGCCTCCTTTGTCATAAATTAGGTGCCCATATGTGTGTGGGTTTATCTCTGGGCTTTCTATCCTGTACCATTGATCTATATTTCTGTTTCTGTGCCAGTACCACACTGTCTTGATTACTGTAGCTTTGTGGTATAGTTTGAAGTCAGGGAGCCTGATTCCTCCAGCTCCATTTTTCTTTCTCAAGATTGCTTTGGCTATTCGGGGTCTTTTGTGTTTCCATACGAATTGTAAAATTTTTTGTTCTAATTCTGTGAAGAATGCCACTGGTAGTTTGATAGGGATGGCATTGAATCTGTAGATTGCTTTGGGTAGTATAGTCATTTTCACAATGTTGATTCTTTCAATCCAAGAACATGGTATATTCCATCTGTTTGTCATCTTTGACTTCTTTCACCACTGCTTTATAGTTTTCTGAGTACAAGTCTTTTGCCTCCTTAGGCAGGATTTTTCCTAGGTATTTTATTCTTTTTGTTGCAATGGTAAAATGGGAGTGTTTCCTTAATTTCTCTTTCTGATTTTTCATTGTTGGTGTATAGGAATGCCAGAGATTTCTGTGCATTAATTTTGTATCCTGCAACCCTATGAAATTCATTGATTAGTTCTAGTAGTTTTCTGGTGGCACCTTTAGGATTTTCTATGTTTAGTATCATGTCATTGGCAAACAGTGACAGTTTTACTACTTCTTTTCCAATTAGGATTCCTTTAATTTCTTTTTCTTCTCTGATTGCTGTGGCTAGGACTTCCAAAACTATGTTGAATAACAGTGGTGAGAATGGACATCCTTGTCTTGTTCCTGATCTTAGAGGAAATGCTTTCAGTTTTTCACCATTAGGTATGATGCTTGCTGTGGGTTTGTCATATATGGCCCTTATTATGTTGAGGTAGGTTCCCTTTATGCCCATTTTCTGGAGGGTTTTTATCGTAAATGAGCGTTGAATTTTGTCAAAAGCTTTTTCTGCATCTATTGAGATGATCATATGGTTTTTATTCCTTGATTTGTTAATGTGGTGTATCACAGTGACTGGTTTGCGTATACTGAAGAATCCTTGCATCCCTGGGATAAATCCCACTTGATTGTGGTGTATGATCCTTTTAATGTGCTGTTGGATTCTGTTTCCTAGTATTTTGTTCAAGATTTTTGCATCTATGTTCATCAGTGATATTGGTCTATAATTTTTTTTTTGTGATATCTTTTTCTGGTTTTGGTATCAGGGTGATGGTGGCTTCATAGAATGAATTTGGGAGTGTTTCTCCCTCTGCAATTTTTTGGAAGAGTTTGAGAAGGATCAGTGTTAGCTCTTTTCTAAATGTTTGATAGCATTTGCCTGTGAAACCATCTGGTCCTGGACCTTTGTTTGTTGGAAGATTTTTAATTATGGTTTCAATTTCATTACTTGTGATAGGTCTGTTTATATTTTCTAATTCTTCCTGGTTCAGTCTTGGAAGGTTATACCTTTCTAAGAATTTGTCCATTTCTTCATGGTTGTCCATTTTATTGGTATATAGTTGTTTCTGGTAGTCTCTTATAATCTTTTGTATTTCTGCAGTGCCCGTTGTGATTTCTTCTTTTTCATTTTTAATTTTATTGCTTTGCGTCCTCTCCCTTTTTTTCTTGATGAGTCTGGCTAAGGGTTTATCAATTTTGTTTATCTTCTCAAAGAACCAGCTTTTACTTTTAGTGATCTTTGCTATTGTTTTCTTTGTTTCTATTTCACTTATTTCTGCTCTGATCTTTATGATTTCCTTCCTTCTACTGACTTTGGGTTTTCTTTGTTCTTCTTTCTCTGGCTGTTTTAAGTGTAGGGTTAGATTGTTTATTTGAGATTTTTCTTGTTTCTTGAGGTGACATTGTATTGCTATAAACTTCCCTCTTAGAACGGCTTTTGCTGCATCCCATAGGTTTTGGGTCATTGTGTTTTCATTGTCATTTGTTTCTATGTATTTTTAAATTTCTTCTTTGACTTCTTCAGCGATCTCTTGGATATTTAGCACCGCACTGTTCAGCCTCCATGTATTTGTGTTTTTTACAGTTTTTTTTCCTGTAATTCACTTCCAATCTCATAGCATTGTGGTCAGAAAAGGTGCTTGATATGATTTCAATTTTCTTAAATTTTCTGAGGCTCCATTTCTGACCCAAGATGTGATCTATCCTGGAGAATGTTCCATGTGCACTTGAGAAGAAAGTGTATTCTGCCACTTTTGGGTGGAATGTTCTATAAATATCAATTAGATCTATCTGGTCTATTATGTCATTTAAAGCTTATGTCTCCTTATTTATTTTCTGTCTGGATGATCTGTCCATTGGTGGAAGTGGGGTGTTAAAGCCCCCTACTATTATTGTGCTACTGTTGATTTCTCCTTTCATGGTTTTTAGCATTTGCCTTATGTATTGAGGTGCTCCTATGTTGGGTGCATAAACATTTATAATTGTCATATCTTCTTGGATTGATCCCTTGATCATTATGTTGTGTCCTTCCTTGTCTCTTGTAACATTCTTTATTTTAAAGTCTATTTTATCTGATATGAGTATTGCTACTCCAGCTTTCTTTTGATTTCCATCTAGATGGAATATCTTCTTCCATCCCTTCACTTTCAGTCTGTAAGTCTCCCTAGGTCTGAAGTGGGTCTCTTGTAAACAGCATATATATGGGTCTTGTTTTTGAATCCATTCAGCCAGTCTGTGTCTTTTGGTTGGGGCATTTAGTCCATCTACATTCAAGGTCATTATCGATATGTATGTGCCTATTACCATTTTCTTAATTTTTTTTTTTTTTTTTTTGCGGTACGTGGCCCTCTCACTGTTGTGGCCTCTCCCGTTGTGGAGTACAGGTTCCAGACGCGCAGGCTCAGCAGCCACGGCTCACGGGCCTAGCCGCTCCACAGCATGTGGGATCTTCCCAGACCAGGGCACGAACCCGTGTCCCCTGCATCAGCAGGCGGACTCTCAACCACTGCGCCACCAGGGAAGCCCCTGGGTTTGTTTTTGTGGGCCTTTTTCTTCTCTTGTGTTTCCCCGCTTAGAGGAGTTTCTTTACCATTTGTTGTAAAGCTGGTTTGGTGGTGCTGAATTCTCTTAGCTTTTGCTTGTCTGAAAAGCTTTTGACTTTGGCATTGAATCTGAATGTGATCCTTGCTGGGTAGAGTACTGTTGGTTGTAGGTTTTTCTCTTTCATCACTTTAAGTATATCCTGCCACTCTCTTCTGGCTTGCAGAGTTTCTGCTGTAAAATCAGCTGATAACCTTATGGGGATTCCTTTGTATGTTATTTTTTGTTTTTCCCTTGCTGCTTTTAACATTTTTTATTTGAAGTTCATTTTTGTTAGTTTGATTAATATGTGTCTTGGTGTGTTTTTCCTAGGGTTTATCCTGTATGGGACTCTGTGCTTCCTGGACTTGGGTGACTATTTCCTTTCCCATGTTAGGGAAGTTTTCAACTATAATCTCTTCAAATATTTTCAACTATAATCTCTTCAAATATTTTCTCAGACCCTTTTTCTCTTCTTCTTCTTGGACCCCTATTATTTGAATGTTGGTGCGTTTAGTGTTGTCCCAGAGGTCTCTGAGATTGTCTTCAATTCTTTTCATTCTTTTTTCTTTATTCTGCTCCTCGGCAATTATTTCCACCATTTTGTCTTTCAGCTCACTTATTCATTCTTGTGCCTCAGTTATTCTGTTATTGATTCCTTCTAGTGTAATTCAGTTATTGTGTTGTTCATCTCTGTTTGTTCGTTCTTTAGTTCTTCTAGATCTTTGTTAAACACTTCTTGTATTTTCTCAATCCATGCCTCCATTCTATTTCCGAGATTCTGGATCATCTTTACTCTCATTACTCTGAATTCTTTTTCAGGTAGATTGCCTATTTCCTCTTCATTTATTTAGTCTTGTAGGTTTTTGCCTTGCTCCTTCATTTGTGACATATTTTTTTGCCATCTCATTTTTTTTTTTAATGAGTGGCATTGTGCTCCTGTCTTACTGGTTGTTTGGCCTGAAGCTTCTAACACTAGGGTTTGTAGGCTATTGGGTAGAGCTGGGTCTTGGTGCTGAGATGAGGAGCTCCGTGAGACCTCACTCCAAAGAATATTCCCTGGGGTCTGAGGTTCTGTTAGTCCAGTGGTTCAGACTTGGAGCTCCCACTGCAGGAGCTTTGGCCCAACCCCGGGCTCGTGAACCAAGATCCCGCAAGCTGCCTGGGGCAGCAGGAAAAGAAAGAAACATACAACAATAGCAAAGTAAAAAATAAAATTAGACTAGGAAACTAACAGATATATTAGGAAAAATATAAAAATACAAATATAGATGAATCAACAACCATAAGGTACATTAGTACCACAATAGTAAAAAAGAGAAGGGAAAAGAAAAAAATAAACAAATAAAAATTTAAAACGGGGGGGAAAAGGCCTTGCCTGTGGAGGGTGGGGCCTAAGCAAGGGTGAGGTTTGGGTGGTGGGCGGGGCCAATGCTCAGGACCCACAGGGCTGGAAAACACCCTGGGGGCTGTTGGGGTGCAGCTTAGGCTCAAGGAACAGAAGGGGCCCAGGCATGCTCCCCACCCCTGGTCTCAGATGGCAGGGGACCTACCTGGGAGCCCAGCGGGCTTCTTGGACGCCCAGCGGTCTTCCTGGACTCAAGTTGGCAGGGCAAATGCCCTCTGCTCCTCCTGGGTGGTCCCTCCCGCCTGCCTCTCCTGATCTCCCCGGCCTCAGGGGCACTGATCCTGTCTGGCCTCCACTTCTCCTCCCCCCTCAGTCCCCCTACTGGTTCACTCTGGGGTTTCCTCCCATCTCCTTGGGCATCAGAGTCCCCCATCAGCGGCTGGCAGGCACCCTAGTTGTGGGGAGACGCTAACTCTGCGTCTTCCCACACCACCCTCTTGACTCCGCCTCCTCATGTTCTCATATACTTTCTAATTCTTTTATATATTTTTTTGTAATTTCATTGTTGCCATTAGGATAGATAAGATTTGCATTTTTTTCATTGATTATTATATTGTTATTTTCCTTGTTGCTATATAGACTTCCTTATTGCAATTTTATTTATTTATTTATTTATTTGGCAGGCAAAGAGTGAGTTTATTAGCATAGGAAACTTGTGAGAGATACAAGTGGGCAAGCAAGGCAGCGCAGCAGCCCCAAGAACAGAGTAGGGTACATTTTTATAATCAAAGAAAAGGTGGGGAGGGGAGACCACCTCTTCCTCACTCTTGGGCAGCTATCATGGCTTACATAATTAGTTCCTCCTTTAACCCTATACAGTCTAACCTGGACAGTCATGGCGCTACTTAAATCGTATGTATATTAGCAAAAGGGTGGTAACATATACTAAAATATGGTAATTCAGCTCACGTTTTGGTATACCTTATTGCAATTTTAAATGATGCCTTGCTATGTCATTTAAAATAATTTGCTGTAATTTTTAAAAATAAATTCATTTATTTATTTATTATTTTTTCTTTTTGGTTGTACTGTGTCTTTGTTGCTGCACGCGGCTTTCTCTAGTTGCGGCAAGTGGAGGCTACTCTTCGTTGCGGTGCACGGGCTTCTCATTGCAGTGGCTTCTCTTGTTGTGGAGCATGGGCTCTACGCATGCAGGCTTCAGCAGTTGTGGATCGTGAGCTCTGGAGCGCAGGCTCAGTAGTTGTGGCGCACGGGCTTAGCTGCTCCGCGGCACGTGGGATCTTCCAGGACAAGGGCTCGAACCCGTGTCCCCTGAATTGGCAGACAGATTCTTAACCACTGTGCCACCAGGGAAGTCCTAATTTGCTGTAATTTAACAGCCTCCCATCATTGGACATTGATGGCTTCCATCTTGTGTATTGTAAGTAGCATCACCATTTTTTTTAAATTGAAGTCTAGCTGATTTACAATATTGTGTTAGTTTCAGGTGTACTAACTGATCAGCAAAGTGATCTGGTTACACATATACATGTACATAGCTATATTTCTTTTTTTTTATTCTTTTCCATTATAGCTTATTAGAAGATATTGAATATAGTTCCCTGTGCTACACAGTAAATCTTTGTTTATTTTACATATGGTAGTGTGCATCTGTTAATCCCATACTCCCAATTTATTCCTCTCCCCACTTCCCCCTTTGGTAACCATAAGTTTGTTTTCTATGTCTGTGAGTCTGTTTCTGTTTCATAAATACGTTCATTCATACTGTTTTTTAGATTCCACATATAAGTGACATCATATGATATTTGTCTTTCTCTGTCTGACTTGTAAGTTGTATTGTTATTATTAGTGAGGGGACTTTGGGTCATTTCTGAATGGTGTGGGGTAAAGCCCAGCACTGTCATGTATTTACCTGGTCACTTTGGTGTTCATGAAGCACTGCTGTAAGGTGTCGGCCAACCTCTGGTGCACCAAGGAGTAGCGAATAAATGCTCTTCCCTTTCCCAGAGATGTTCGGAGCTGGAAAATGTAGATAAAATAGAAATGAAGAGCTGTTAGCCTAACTCCAAATACAGGCCTCATGGATGGCTGACAAAAGCAGAAACAAAACAGGGCAGAAAATGTCACCCAATCCTACCCTACACATAACCTTCACTTATGTTCCTCAAAGAACACAAAACATTTGAGAATGTCACCCCACAGAGGGAGGCCTAAAGTGGGTGGACGTCTTGCTGGCCTCCGTCTGAGAATAATCTGTAGACTCCAGCAAATGTGTCAAGGAAGATACAGTCACAAAAGGCTCAAATATCTACTGTGGATTCTACCGGAATGTCATTCTTCCTCCTCTGCTCCATCAGAATCCCTGGGTTTAGAGTCAGAGATGAAACAGTCTGACTTAATTTGGAATATTTAGAAAACAGGTTGGAGATAAATGAAGGGCTTCTCATACCAGAAGTACACTTGAAGAGGAAGAGATGGTCTCAGTTTAGCTAATGCCTGGGCTTATTTTTGAAGTTTTGGGAGAAGAGATGCAGGGGAAGAGGCCTAAGGGGCTTGGCTGGAGCCCATGTGGAAGGGGGAAGAGAGAGGAGGGCAAAAGGCAGAGGAGTGTTGGGGGACCTGTGACGGATGTATAACTGCCTCCTCTGTGTCCTCGTGGAACCACCACTAAAATCCACATATCTGTCAACGCTTTCCTGGTTGGATTTATTTTCAGCTATACCAACTCACTGCATTTAGTCAGAAGGTGCCCGGGGGGTGAGGGCAGGGGTGTTTCTAGGTGGCACAGTTACACTGAAGTAATGAAAAATGGGTGTGGTTCTGTTTCAGGAAGTCTGAGGTGGACGGAGGGTCCAGGTGCAGGCCTGTGTTCAAAACCTCTCCCCACAGTGCCAAAACATGGCTTCTAAAGAGGTTTCTGGAAGCTTGTTGTGATGGTGGTGGGGTATGCTGGTCACAGACTCTGGCCCTAGTTGCCAGGATGGACCATGGGCCATGTAGATCTGATCAAATTAGGATTCATGCTCCCAATGTTTCAGCCCCAGAAGCTCAAGATAAGTAGGCAGGAACTCAGAATCTCTCAACCTACCACGTGCACCTGTTCTGTCAGGGGCTGGCTCTGAGCAGGGTAAGCTAAGACCCATTCCCTCCTCACCTCTTCAAAGGTCAGAAATGTTTAACTTGGTGGCTGGGGGAAGGGACAGTAGTGGTTTGACCAAAAGATGGTCCTAATCCTCCATCCTATTAAGAAGCCAGCCATGGTGCTGGAATGAGACAGGAAACATGAGGTATGACCTCAAGCACCGGCACATTCATGATGCTATAAACATCCCGGTACCCAGCACCTTTTAGCTCAGAGCTATATGCCTTCTCATTGCTGACTCGAGGAAATGATACCACAATAGGAAGTAGGTTTAAAAAATAAGAAGGTGTGAAACCTCCTAAGACATTTATGTAAGAGGCTGTAAGACATTTTTTCCATGTGAGTTTTGTGGGTTTGGGGTATAGCCAGGAGGTCTGGAAATGAAGGTGGGCAGCAGCCTGACGTGGCTTTATAAAAACCACCATGGCACGCCCGTGGCGAGTGCATCAAGACAGGTGCCTAGGGGAGAATCTTGATGACATCCCTATGTCCAAATGCTTTTCCACTGATAAGTGAGGTGAGAACAAAGTGTTCAGTGGTGATAACCAGGAGACCCAGGCAGCCGAGAACAGCTGAGCAAGGCATCCTGAAGTGAAGTGTGTTGGTCATACAAATGCACACCCACACATAGGCCCTGCAGAATCTAAAAAGAACCCCACATAACAGCCCATGTCTGTAAGCTCCCAAGGGAAGGGCTTGTCTTTTTGTTTTTATTTATTTTTGGCTGTGATGGGTCTTGGTTGCTGTGCGCGGGCTTTCTCTAGTCGAGGAGAGCGGGGGCTACTCTTCTTTGTGGTGCGTGGGCTTCTCATTGTGGTGGCTTCTCTTGTTGCGGAGCATGGGCTCTAGGCATGAGGGCTTCAGTAGTTGTGGCGCACAGGCTCAGCTGCTCCACGGCATGCGGGATCTTCTCAGACCAGGGCTCGAACCCATGTCCGCTGCAGTGGCAGGCGGATCCTTAACCACTGCACCGCCAGGGATGTCCCGGGGCTTCTCCTTATTAATAAAATGGCCATTGTAACAGCATTTAGAACATTTAATTTTTTGAAGGCAAAGAGTTGAGGCTACATGTTAAATCAGGCCTATTAACTGAATTGATTATATATGTAAAAGGAGCTATTTTAAAAGGTCTTTTTAGGGACTTCCCTGGTGGCGCAGTGGTTAAGAGTCCACCTGCCAATGCAGGGGATATGGGTTCGAGCCCTGGTCCGCGAAGATCCCACATGCCGTGGAGCAACTAAGCCCTTGCGCCACAATGACTGAGCCTGTGCTCTAGAGCCTGCCAGCCACAACTACTGAGCCCACGTGCCGCAACTACTGAAGCCCACACGCCTAGAGCCCATGCTCTGCAACAAGAGAAGCCAACACAATGAGAAGCTCATGCACTGCAACGAAGAGTAGTCCCCGCTCGCCGCAAATAGAGAAAGCCCGCGCACAGCAAAGAAGACCCAACAGAGCCAAAAATAAAATAAATAAATTTATTATTTTTTTTAAAAAAGGTCTTTTTAAACATCCTTTGGGGAAGGGAACAGTAATAGTTCCCTTATACTGCAAATGAATATACTGCATAGCCTTGTTGGGTTTTTTTGTTTTTGAACTTTTTGAGATCATGGGTCCACTTTCATCATCCACTTTCTTAATTTTTGTTAGCATCTAATCAGAACTCATTGCACTATACCGAGAAGTGATACAACACTTAATCATGCACCTCAGTGTCCCACCAGGCAAGATCTCACAGGACGTATCTGTGCTACCTGGACATTAAACCAACTCCTCTGAGCCAGGATCTTTCCTCATTGTCTCAGCTGTCAGAAGGTACAGCTGGTGGAAAATGCCCAACCCTCAGTGTCCACGTGTCTAACACTATCATTCGCTATAAGGAGAAACCCAGCTGGCTCCAGCTGGCACGGCCAGGAGTTCTTCCCAGAGAACCTGACCCTGTGGCCTTTGCGGAAGGCTGGCCAAGGAGCATGTCTGCCGATTTCAAATGGACCTTAGGCTTATTCATGAGATACTGGAAAGAAAGATGAAATATACAAACCCTTTAGGCCTCCTGCCTCAAATCTAGGGGATTACTTGCTCCTTAATGTGCAAAGTTCTTCACTCCCAGATGGACTAGGCTGGTGTGTGTGTGTGTGTGTGTGTGTGTGTGTGTGAGAGAGAGAGAGAGAGAGAGGCAGAGACAGAGACAGAGAGACAGAGTATGCGTGTTGTTGATCTGGAGTTTTGTAAAACAGCAAAGCCATGGCATTCTGCTCTTGAGGGGCTCAGAACTTAATGTGGGAAGCTGCTTAGTTGTCTCTCAAGATCCCACATCACTCTCTTCATTTTAAATCCAAGTTTCCTGGGCAAATCATAGGGAAAGTAGCCTAGCAAACTCTAAGAATTTTACCTAAGAAACCGATTCTTTTAAAAAAGGTAAAGGTGTCCTAGGCTGTACACCTCTCGGGGGCACCATGAGCAGACCACAATGTGAGCAGCCCACCCTGTTAGGTTACATTTGGGTTGGGGTCTAATACAGTCAGGACTGAGCCACTCCTCGGCTTGGTAAACGCTCGCCTAGGTGGCTTCCCGGAGCTCTCAGTGGGCACTGCATATACCTGGACTGGATTTCTTTACTTCCTTCCTACACGTAAACCCTCACTTCCTCACTTGGCTGTTTGCAGCAAAGGTCTCTGCGAGAGAGGTTTAAGGCAGGCAAGGGAAAGAGGTGAGGTCCCTGGCTGCTCTGCTTACCTCTGAAATAGACTTGACGAATCGGATCCCGTCATTGGCTCCTTTCACCTTGGCCAGGCAGGCACAGAAGTAATCCCAGTAGTCCTTCTTGTTGCCCAGGAGGGTGGCCTTCTCTTTCTGATCAAACTGGGCAGGGAAAGGAGGGTGAGGACGTCCAAACCCACTGCTATTTATCCCACCATTTAAACGATGAATAATGACAGCTTCTTAGTTGCCTGGCACTGGGCAAGGCCCTTTATTGGCATTATTTTTATTTACTGGTGAATGAGGGGGTTTTCGCCCTCAATTTACAGGTGAGGAAACTTGAGGCTAGGAGAGGTTAAGTAACTAGCTCAAGGTCATACAACTAGTGAGGTTCAGGAATAACAGGCGCCCAAAGGGACCTCTGTGCATAGAGTTGCGTGGAAGACACCAAAGGTGCTATTAAGACATGGTAAAGAAACTCAAATGAAAAGTTTTAAGGGTAACATGAAGAGTGTTAACGATGTCTTGACATAGGGAAATGTGTTAGTGACATTTTATCCGTTACTCAAGTTTCAATACTGTTTTAATATACATAGAATAAATCCAAATAAATGTCAGCCATGAGCCATTTCAAATCCAAAACCAAAATGGGCTGAAAAAAAAAAGCGCCCTATTAATACTTTCATAATGTAAAACAAGAGAATCAGTTGAAAAGGCATGTGACCAAAAAAGAGGGGATATATGTATACATACAGCTGATTCACTTTGCTGTACAGCAGAAACTAACACAACATTGTAAAGTAACTATACTCCAATAAAAATTAAAGAAAAAAAAAAAAGGCACGTGAAATGTGAGCCTTCAATACACTGAGACACCTCCTCCAGTGGGCTCTCATCCTATACACGTTGGTGGGAGGTAACATTGCAAATTTATGGTGTTCAAAATGATAGAGGATATCTTCCTATAATGTAATGTTCTATAGCATTTTTTTTGATTATAAAAGATTTGCATACATTGTTAGGACAACTGGATAAAACAAAAAAAAAAGAAAAGAAAAAATTATAATGCCTACACCATCACCCTAAGATAACTTCTGTTATCATATTGGTCCATTTCCATCCTGCCTATTGTAGTTGCCTGTATTTTTCCACATCTGCAGAGTTCTCTAGATCTGTGCTTCTTGAACCAAGCAGATATAAGCATTACACTGTAAACATGTTAAAAGAAAACTTTCTGAGCTGACCTCAGAGATCCTGATTCAGCACGTCAAGGTGGGAACCAAGAATGCACTTCTAACCGGTTCCCAGGTGATGCCGATGCTGCTGGTCTATGAACCACACTTTGAGGAGCGAGGCTCTAAAACAGGGGCCTCTGGATAATCTTCAGAGGGTCCGCACACTCCTAGAAAATGTGTGATTGCGTGTGTATGCATGTGTCTGGGGAGAGATTCCATAGCTTTCACCGGACTGCCAAAGGGGTACGTGACTCCCCCAAAGTTAAGATCCCTGCTAACAGAGAGACCTTGTGACCTGCATTAAGATGACCTAAATCTCTGAAGAATGTTCTCGATTCCCAAAACCATCCTGAGGGGCAACATTCTGATTCCCCAGAGGATCACACTTGGAGGCTGGGGACGGCTCTGACCTTCAGTCTAACCAGGAGGGCTCAACGGCTGCACTGAGCTTTCAGAGCTGCATCCTGAATGTTGATGAAGAAGCCAAGAGGGAGACAAGAGACAATAGAGCAGAAATCAACACATGACAGGAGTCACTTACTTGAAGGAGATACTCAAGTTTATATGAAAACTTATGCAAGCTGGTGCTGTCATCTGTGACGGGTTCCCCTGCTTCCTTAAATTCTCTGCTTAGTTCTGTCACAGCATCTTTAAGACAACAAACAGGAGCATGTCACCAGATGGAGACTGGCCTCAGAGAGAGCAGCGGGATGGCCCCAGGGAGCAGCAGGCCTGAGTGGCCCATGACGGCAAAGCACCGTGCACACGTGGAGCACTACATAAACATCCATGGGCGGGAACTCCAAGTCAGAAGGCGCTAGGATGTCCTGAGACCCAAAGGTACTTCACAACAGCTCACTGACTGGGCACATTTCTTGGTCATCCCTGTAGGCCCACCATGTAGGCCTTATCATTTGCGAGTAGTATTTCGTCAAAAATGTCTGCTGTGTGGATAAATCATACAGCAGTCCCCTAATACTGACTTCCTGAGAGCTTTCTCCTCTACTCCAGCCATGTTTCTTGCTCTTCACTGTAACCCCACTGCTCGGTACAGTTGAGTCCAGGTTCCCAGAGGACCCAGAATACGCAGAGGTCATGACGACAATGCCAAGAATGACACCACCACCTGCTTCTGTTAACTGAGTACTGGCTAGGCACCAGGCCTCTGCATGTTCTTCTCATTCAAAAGAGCATTGCGAGGCAGGAATTGCTTTATTTCAACAAATCTAAGACGCAACTGATTTTAAGATGATCCCAGATCCAGAGCTGTTAAAATGTGAAAAAAACGTAAATGCACGGTAGAATTGACGAAGGCTGGCATTATCATCCCCGCTTTACAGACAAGGAACTCACGGAGGGGTCAGAGCCAAAGATCACGGGTGGCAAACAGCGGAGCTGAAATGAGAACGCTGGTTTTCTCAGGGGCTCTCTGACCCCAGAGCTCACCTCTTAACTTCTAAGACGATTTACCTCCCAGTGTAGAAAAAGAGGAAAAACCCCTTGACTCTCACGCACAGCCCTGCCGTGGGACAGAGGGACTGTCAGAAGTTGCATTTGGTTTAGACACTGAGAAAAATGTCCCCGGCCGAGATGGCTGGGACATGCTGCACAAAGCTACCTCCTCTGACAATTCTTGAAAGAAAAGGAACCCCTAGCCACTGCTCTCAAACACCACGGTTAGAAAGCAGACCTGCCAGGACTGAAGCTGAGCCTGAGCTGCTAAAAGTTAATCAACACTGACCCCTCAAGCAAAGATCAGCAAATGGCAAAGACATGTTCTTGGGACTGAGTCTCACAACAAGTGACTGTGGTCTGGTGTGTCCTACTAGAAGTGTCTGCTGTGGCGGCACTGACAGCCGGCAGCCAGGGACCAGGAAAGACACACAGCCTTCCTCCCCCACCCTCAGGCTGGGGTAAAGCTCATAACCTGACCTGGCAACTCCTGAAATTTTGAAAGAAGGAGCCTTGGACGTGGAATATGAAATTTCCAGCTCTAATCTCTGATAATTACCAACAGATGAAAAGAAAGGGTCTTGAGAAAGTGTGGTGCCTTTTAAAAATTCCCACCAAAGTGCTCTGAGGGCTGGTTATAGGACATTGAGATGGCCTTGGGATGTGGGGCATGACAGACGAGGATAGCACATGGGGTGGGAAAGGGCAACTGAACAAATTCTGATGCCTGTCCTCCTCCCTGGATCAGGAGCTCTGCCATGGGCTCCTCTCTTCCCTCCAATAAGGACCTCTGGGTCCCAGAGTCATCCTTGAGAACCAGAGACTAAAACAGAGAGAAGATGGCTTACTTTGTGGAGAAACCTCTGAAGACCAGGGGCAAACTCAGATTTGCAGGGACTGTCATTTTACTTTCTGTGTGTATGTGTGTGCATGTGTGTGTGTGTGTATATAGATTTAAAAAGAAAAAAGCCATCTCCCACATTTTAGCTGGATGTAGACTGGTGTGGTTAAGAGCACAGACCCTGGCACCAGGTGTGTGTGCAAACCCAGGCTCTGCCTGACTGGATGTGTGACCGTAGGCAAGTCACTTAACCTCTCTGTGCCTGTTTCCACATCTGCAAAATGGGAATAATAATGGTCCCTGCCTCACAGGACCAAACGTGAGGACTCAATGAGCTATTATTACCTGTGAGACTCGTGCCTGGCACACATGAAATGCCATGAAGGCCCAAAATACTACATAAACAGGAGATACGCCTGAGAAAATGATTTTTATCTCATCGATATTTGCCTTCACTATGAAGACTGTTGTGGCCTCCACTAGCCTGGGTATGAGAGACTGCAGTCGGTTATCACTGTGTCTGAGCAGTTAGGAACCTGCGCCTTGAGTCTGTCAGGAGAGTGTCACTGGGGTCCCCATGACACGGAGGAAGGAGTCAGCTTCAGACTGTGTTGTAGCAAATGTGCTGGTGCTCCAGAGAGGCTTACAAGACCTGCCCTGGTGATCCATGAGGGACGGAAGACTTGCCAAAATTCTCCCCTTGGGACGTCACCTGAAAGGGTGAACCTGGGCCCTGGACTCCACAGCCAGTACAGCACACAGCGGGTTCCTCCCGAGCCTGCTCTCTGCACACGCACCCCCACCTGCCTTGCCTTTGTCCAGTGAGCCAAGGCCCACAAGTCTCTCTCATTGGGCAACGTTGAACTCAGGGAAGTCTGGGAGGCAGCAGGCCCAGAACTGGAGTGAGTCCCACCCGGAACCAGGTGGAAGAGCAAAACAAGCAAGATGGGTGTCTCGTCTTCCTGCTTAGAAGGAGGCAGAATATCTCTGCAAATGAGCCAGTTCCGCCGTCTCCCAGAGACTCACAATTCAAAGATTTAACGGGTGGTTTGAAAACACAAACACACACACACAGAAATCAGACCCAGACCCAGAAAGAGGTATTTGATTTTGTTTACAAAGTGCCTTTACAGTGCCTGAGAGGAGGGCCAGGCAAGGTCTCCCAGCCTTAACAGGGCGGACATCTGAGCCCCAAATATTTCAATATGATGTGTCCCGAGGGCTCTGATTACTCTCGGTGTAAACACAGATCACAGGGCTAATTTCAGCTGGCAACAGCAAAAGCACAGTCACAGCTCTCTCAACACCAAGCTCGGTGTGCCCTGCAGCCAAGCCGTACCTTGCAAATCGTGGATGGTTCTCTGCAGCTGGCTCTCCACGCTGGTGGACGCCATGGTAACCGTGACCGTCAGGGGCCGCCTTTCCCGGCTGTGGGCCTCCTGCCTGGGGCCGCTCAGCAGTGGTCAGACTCCGAGGTGGCACCTGCACAGGAAGGAGGCCGTGGAGGAGGCGGTCACAGACACAATTTAAAGACAGTAGTAGAGGCACACTGCTCTGGGCACAAAGTCGCCCCATCTGGGCATCTTCCCTCAATGGGAAGGGCTTGACCTTTCTGTGTGGGCCTTGCTCTGTGGGCATTCTCTGATACACTTATGTTCAGACACAGGGACCTGGTTGGGAGCTTCAAAAGAAACAAGATCAACTAAATAGCATGACCTGTTCTTTCTGAGCTCCGCTCCTAGTCTGCCCTTAGGCAGGCCTGCCGCACTTTCCACCTTTAAAAACGCTTCCCAGTGGCTCCCTCCATCCCCCTACACCAAGGCCAGAACTAGTCCAACCCCGCTCACTGACCTGCTAAGCCTAAGGTGCCACCACACCAAATCTGCCGTCTCCTCCAGGCCGGGCCCTCCCCCCTCCCCAGGCAGCGGTGGAGGCCTGAGGCTGAGGACACATACCCTAAGGGCTTCCGGACCAAGGAGAGCCTGGCTTGCCTCTCAGGGAGGTCTGCAGCCTCCAGCCACCAGAGTCCTGCTCAGCTTGGGAGGGCAGACGCCAGGGGCCGTCAGGGGCCTGCGCAGCCCTCAGGACCAGTCAAGGGCAGTCTCTATTTTAAGCTCGGTTACAGTTCTCTCACGGCTGGTGAGTCCCGAGTTACCATCGCTACTTGGGCAGCTGCTGAAGTGATTTAAGGACACAGGGGTGGCTGGAGACCAACAAAGAGGAGGAGATACGAGCAGCATCGGAAGGAGGTCTGGACACGCACTTGGACACCACCATATTCTCCTTTCAGAACCTCTGACCCTTTCCTTAGATGTCCGCTGCAAAGGCGTAACATTTGCTGGCAAAAGCAGTTGGCAAGACTAGAGGTGGCCTTAGTAGCCACCCCTAGACGAGGGCCTGCTGTGCACTGGGCCTGTTAGGTGCTTTACACACTCACTCATTTTAATTCTCAGCAGCACCCTGGGAGATAGATAGCGTACAAGGGAGAAACTGGCATACAGAGAAGCTGTGTAACCTGTCTAAGGCCCCGGGCCAGTAGGGAGGGGAATCGTAATGTGAACTCTGGTCAGTCTGAATTCAACCCCTTTGGCTCTACAACGGAGCCACTGTCACTACAGCAAATGTCAACCACTTCCACTGGCTTCTAGGAACTGCCCTGAACTCCAGCGCCTCTCAAATGTGCCACCACCTTGAGTGTTTCAAACATGAACTGGTCCTCACTCTCCCACCACGCTCTTTGCCTTACTGCTCTAGGAGACAAGGCAAGAAGATCCAGGGGGAGAAATGGTCGTCAACCTCAAGTTCCTCCAAATATTTACACAAGCATTCCAGGTCAGCCTGAGGCCTGGGGAGGGCCTGTCAAGGCGCAGATATGCCAAGGCCTGTTTTTAACTCACAAGCCAGTGCAGCTGTGAGTCAGTGAAAACAAGGCCCAAAGAGGGCTTCTCCAGCCTAGGAGGAACTAGACAGGTACATACCTGTACCACGCTCCCAGTAATTCGTGACATGGAGCGCCAGAGAGTCAGGGCATCCACAAAGACTCCGCCCAAGTCCCTAGCAAGTGCTGGCACCTGCCATCACAGACACCAAACCGAGGGTGGGTGTGATTTACCAGAAGCCAGCCTGCCCATCCCTGGGCGGCTCTCTAGGTCAGCTGCTGAACACAGAGCCTGAGCAGGGACCAGCCAGGGCCCTAGACAGCAGGAGCCCAGGATGGGCCAGACTTCTGCAGGGGCTCTGCTGCCTTGGCAGACACTTGGCTCCTCCCCCAGCGAGGAGGAGAGGACCAAGGATCATCACTGTCAATGCACAGCTGTCCCGGCACCACACTGTCAAGTGCAGCCTGGGGATACTGGGGCAACAAGGCACCATCCAGCCCTGGAGGAGCTCGACTGTGCATCAAGAAGACAGACAGAAAAGCATCCAGATATGCGGATATGGCAGAAGAGGTCCATGCAGAGACATGAATAAAAAGTTATGGGTATTCAGCAAAGAGAGGGAATGAACCAGGGATACACACAACAAATGATGTTTGCCGAGTGAAAGAAGCCAGACTGAAAAGCTACCTACTTTATGATTCCATCTGCATCCTGTTCTTACAAAGGCAAAACACCAGGGGGGAAATCAGATCCATGGGTGCCAGGAGCTGAGCGGGAAGCGAGGGTCTGACTACAAGAGAGTATGCAGAAATTTTGGTGGGCAACTCTACTCTGTGTCGTGATTATGGTGTTGGTTACATGACTGTATATATTTGATGAACATATATTTGTCAAAACTCACATACTGTACATCTTATCTCAGCAAACAAAAGCGCAGCATCGGTATGAATTTAGCAAGATGCAATGGGACCTGAGGAAGGGAACTTTCATTCTGCTGGGGGAAGGGAGAGGATGGTGGACACTCTCAGTAATGGCAACTGAGGTGGGTGATGAACAGGAGGTCATTGAAGAGGCCTGAGGAGGAAAGGGCGCCAGGGTGGAGGGTACAGCAGGTGTAGAGGCTGTTTCTCTACCTGCACTCCCCTTACTTGACTATGGTCACCAGAGAGCTTTGTACCTTCGGGAAGAAATAATCTTGTAAGAAGATAACCTATACCCCATGAGTCCACTGGGTCTCTGTGTATACTTTCTTAAAACTAGGCTGAGACTCGCAAATGACAGAGAGGGCGGAGCCTGGAAAGGAAGCACTAACGACAACAGATTCTTAGTCATCCAGGCTCTGGCTGGGACAACGCATGAACTATACGACCAGCTGGATTTCCTAGAAACCAGCCCTCTTTGGAGCCTGGCACAAGGGCAATAGTGTCTGTAAACCAAACTGGCACCTTGGAATGACGAGCCTGAACAGATAGAAACATGCTCCTTCAAGACTTCTTGGCACTTTGGTGAAGCCGCAAGTGTCAGCCCGAGCCCAGGAGGCCTTCTCCGCCTGAGCCTCGGAGTGCCTCCCTCCGCTGAGGCCAAGCTTCCAGGTCACAGGGTGAGCTGTGCCCAACCACTGATGACACAAGTTGATTCTCCAAAGACCCTCTGCCTCACCACCAAGATAGTGAGCCCTGAGAGACCGCTGCTGGGCCTGTAGGTCACAGTGACCCACCACGGCTGTGGATCACCACCTCACAGGTTTTCAGGAAGCAAATGGTCACCACAGGAATGCTATTTTCATGGACTTGAAAGAATGACTCTTCGCATTCTGGCCTCCCTTTTCCCGGCCCTGAGGTTATTATTAAACTTCAAAAGACACAGAATGGGGCACAGTCGCTCTCCACTCCTTGGTCAACTTCCTTGTGTCTCTAGATAAGCTTGCCCTTTGGTTTAGGGATGAGATATTTTTTACTCACAACACTTCTGACACCAAATGTGTGGCCTTTTCCCCCACACCGATATCCAGTTGACACTAATGGGTGTCCTGCAATTCAATTCAATTCTTTTTCTTTTTGGCCATGCCGCAGGGCTTGCGGGATCTTAGTTCCCCGACCAGGGATTGAACCCGTGCCCTCGGCAGTGAGAGCGCAGAGCCTTAACCATTGGACCACCAGGGAAGTCCCTCAATTCAATTCTAACTCTAACTACCTGAAGCCAGTGCAGACCCCATAGGTTAAAGGCTCAGTCCACAAGACTGCCCTGGCTTCAGACACCAGTCACAGGTCCCAGTACCTGTCACTACCTGTACTTCTGACCAACCAGCTATAAACTGGGGTTCCCAAAATCCCCATCTCAGGTTCTATAATTTGCTAGAACGGCTCACAAAACTTGGGGAAACATTTTACTATAACCGGTTTATTTTAAAGGACACAATTCAGCAACAGTGAAATGGAAGAGATGCGAGATAAGGGGGGGGGTGGGAGCTTCTATACCCTCAGGGCTCTGCGCCCTCCAGCACTTCAATGTGTTCATCAGCACAGTGTTTCTCAGAATCCTGACATTTGAGGTTTTTATGCAGGTTTCATTACACAGGCATGACTGATTAAATTACTGGCCACTGGCCCTTTACTCCACCTTCAGCCCCTCTCCACTCCCCAGAGGGGCCTAAGGGTGGGGCTGAAAGTCCTCTGGCAACCAGCCCTCAGGCAGAAGCTATCTATCCAGGGGCCCATGAAGAGTCATCTTATTAGCATATGGTTATGCTTATGGTTGAAAGGGTTTTGCTATGAATAACAAAAGACACTCCTATTACTCAGGAAATTCCAAGAGTTTTGGAAGCTCTGTGCCAGGAACCAGGGTAAAAGACCAAATATATATTTCCTATTATATTACGGGAATCACAGACTTCTGGCATGGACCAGTGCGATCCTGACCTCTACAACCCATTGGCAAACTGCTCTCCTAACTCAGGAGACACTCAGAGATTGCTTCTATCCATACCGCCATGGGCTCCAGGACTCCAGCGCCTTGCAAGGCCCCCAAAGTGCAAATCACCTCCATCAACCCAGGGTCCTTGTTGCATGACATTGTGAACACCTCCATCACTGTCTCTAGCAAGCTCTTTCAAATACCGGAGAAATTCATTTTATAAAATTTGGGGGAACACTGGATTCTCTTGCCAACAACTCAAAATTATGTTTAACCTTATCCAGAATGTCTGAAAACATCCAATCTTCTGGTAAAGAGGAAAAGGGACTAAACGCGTTTTTAAAAATTCTTATTTATTACCTGGTACTGTTACCTGGGTTCCTCATCACAGCCTATGTATTATTTTAGAGGTAAAGGATCTTCCCTGACCTCCAAATTCCTCCCATACCTGCCTAGATGTGCCTTAAACAACAGAGACGGCAGTTCAGTCCCAAATTAAGATACAAAGTTCTGGTTCATTCCCTCTCTTTGCTGTAAACTTCTTTACACTATGGTACAAATGACTAATACTCATGATGTTGTCCCCAAACTGGCTCTGGCAGGAGAAACACAGTGCCAGCTGAAATTGGCACTTGCCATCTGCCTCTACAAGGATTAAGCCACTGCAGTCACTGACCTTCAAGACATCCTGAAAGGAGTTCAGGGTGGAGATCAGGAATGAGGCACTCTGTGCTCTGGGAAAAACTGGCAGAACAAGCCTTCCGATAGTTCGATATTTTCAGGAGAAGATTTTACGAGCCTAAATTCTTCCATCTTCTCATATACAGAAAAGCACTCAAATCATTAACAGTGACATTTGCTCCTTGTGACTAGCAGCAAGCCTTGCCAAAATGTGTGATTGACTGCACGTACCCCCTTCACTAAAATCATCTATGATACTGACCTTCCCCCCCTTTACAAAACTTAACCCACGGCTCTCATGTTGTGTTTTTTTTTCAGTTGACAACAGCATCTGAGTAGCCACATAAGGAAAGAAGGATCAGAAGGGGAGGAGGAGGTCTGGGGCATAGAAGACAACCCTGCCCTGCCTGCCAAATTTGCCATACTTGCTCCCAACACAATAGCTGAGACATGACCCAGAGAGGGCACCATACAGTCGGCTCCTCCCCGACTCCTGAACAAGCTGGGGCATACAAGTTGTCAATTCCACCCTGACTGGGAAAGAATGTTAACAAGGACAGTTCAGACCAGTCAAAAGCAGAAAGCCTTTCCGAAGAGTCCATTGCCTTGGCCTGGTTCTGCACACCCAACAGCATCTACCTCGTTACCACCTATGGAAAGGGGGCACTTGGCTGGTACCTGCAGCTTTGAAGGCCTGGAGGTCCTGGGGCTCCGTGCTGAAACGGTCGGTGGTCAGGCAGACTGCCCTCACCAGAGCTTCTAGATGGTGCCCAGGAGAGTGCTCGAGAGTTTATGAGAGGCCAGCTCAGAGGCCAAGATTTCAGCACATGTGAACAAAGGCTCATTAGGCGACACAATTATAATTAAAGACCTATAATTAAAGGGCTGACCAACTGCAGGCCTGGGTCATCTCGCCCAAACCACTCCTTGCTTATAATCTTCTCTTTCTTAAAGGGAATGAAGACTTGAGACTTTGCCATCACTTCTTGAAACTTCTCTTGGCCCCCTCCCTCCCACCAACAATCCCAGGTCTCTTGGTCACTCCCCCTGGAACATACACAAAACTGGCCCCGATTCCAGTCTGCTGACCCAGGAGAGCAGGGTCAAGAGGGACTTGTGGTTGTGCGGTGTTGCTTCTGGGCTTGGAGAAAGCTATCTTTTTTACGAAGGTGGGCAGTTGCTCAGGAAGGAGCCATATATCCACATTTGGGGGTGCAGGGCAGAGGTCTTCTCACTGGCAAGCCCAGAGAAAACATCCAGGAAGCAATGGGCAAGGAAAGTGTCTTCTCTTCTCTCAATCACAGCTGAGTCCTGCCAAGCTGGACCCTATTCAGAATGCAGAATCAGATTCATCTTGTGAAATTTCCATTCCCTATCACGTAACAAATAATGCGATAAAGATTATGCCATGATTGGGTGAGACCCATGGTACATGTAGTTCAAAGTATTGACCTCTTCCTACTGTGTGTGTGTGTGTGTGTGTGTGTGTGTGTTTTCAGATACAGTGTAGAGAGGTTACCCTTTACCTTCCTCCACGGAGGAGGTGTGCAAGGAGAAGAACAGGCATTCTCGGTGGTTAACTTTGGCTGAGGCTTCTAGGCCCCGCTCCTGACCCAGGCTGTAGATGCCCTGGAAAAAGCACCAGGGGCTACAGTTCCTTCCAGCTGCACATTAAGCCACCACCTCTGGTTCAGTTGCCAGCCCACCCTGGACCTCTTACAGGGATCTTCCTCTTGGCCTAGCCCTCTGCAGACTAATGGCTTGCTTGGAATGCTTTTTCCCTTCAGGATTTTCTTCTGGATTCCAAGGGCTCCCCTAACTCGGTTTTCTGCCCCAGGCCAAGGGTGTAGTACCCCAGGCTCCTGAGATGGTTAGTCGGACCTGCCCTTGGGCTCTGAAACCAGCCACACTGCCACAGGACTATAGCCAGACCACAGACTCTCCTTAAGTCTGTCCTCCGAAACACACCGACACGCACATCCTCATCCCTGCAAAGAGGATCTGACCCAACTAGAAACAGGCACCTGGTTTCTTTCAAATGCCACAGAGAACAGCAAGGACCACTGGCGGCCACTAAAACCACCAGGCTGACTGGCTCCAAAGTGAGGAAGAGGGAGAAACACCTCCTGCCCAAATCAGCACAGTTCTGTCATCCTCATCTTGTAAAAGCCAGGGAGCCCATGCACTCTGAGGCCGAAGCTCTTATGGAGACAGTACAGTAACACATCTAAAAACAGCATGATAAACAGAGACCCATGGAAACAGTTCAAAACCCACCCTATTGATTGATTTAGGTGTTCAAACAGAGGCTATTAAACCAATCAAAAGCTTAAAAAGAAATCTGGCATTGAGATCACAAATAGGAAATATTGTTTATCTTTTGAGCAACACAATGACATCCATCCACTAGGTGAACAGATGTTCACAAGGCCAAACTCGAATCATCTCTGCTCACAGGTGGCCTCTGGTTAACGAATCTTACCTGCTCTGCTGCCTGGGCTGGCTAGTGAATGTGGCTCCAGACTTTGAGTTCCTATCAGTGATTTTCACCATGACACCACAGCTAGACAATATGCTTCCTCTGCCTCAGGTTTAAAGACACTTTGGTTTTGAGTCACCAAAGCTGTCCTTGGAATCACCAGAAAATGCAGGTTACCCATTAGCCAAGCCGCTCCCCTAAAGGGAAGACGGGGACTGCCATTCTTGAGTGCCTATTGTATGTTCTAGAGGCAGCAACCCACAGTCTCAGTGACCAACATGGGACAAAGTTACCAACTGCTCTGATCTTGTGCTGTTTTGGGTGGTTCCTCTTGTCACAAACATCTGTGGGGGCCATTCCATCCCAGAAGGACCAGGTTAAAAGCATGGCTCCTGAACCCATGCTGGTGTCCCAAAATCAGTCACAAGGAGCAAAGACCATCCAAAGAGTAGCTAGAGGATCGACTCTAAAGCAACACAAAAATCACTGGAGTAAAATATTAACTGTAGAATCTAACAGGTGGGTATACGTTCTCTATACAATTCTTTCAATGATTCTGTATGTTTGTTTTCTCAAATTAAAAACTAAATGAAGCATTACGCAAAGAACACTTTTAACAGAAACAGAAAATCTTTTTCCTAAAGCCTTTTCACGTTCTTTTAATCAAAGAAGGCCCCGTCCCATCACTGAGACAATTAACTCTGATTTCCAGGGTGATTAATAATAATGGCTCATAACTGGTACAGGGCATTCAATAATTTCTGAACAGTAGCTCTCAAGGGAGGGAGGGTCAAGTGGAACCTACTCAACATGGGCCCACTTCAGAGGGGTGGGAACCACTGAAAGCAAAACCTCAGCGTGACAGCTCTTCCCCAGCTACAATACCCAGCAGCCCGCATTAGGCAGATGGCAGGGGAGTTAAGCTTGCTACAGAGCACAATGCTGGAAGTGGCAGGAGAGCAGTGAGCAGATTAACGCCTGATCCTCTGCCCTCAAAGAGCCCCTGACCCACTTCTCTGTTGGGAAAGGAAACTGCTGTGGTAAGACAGGCAGAGGAGCAGAGAGGCTGTGGCCAACACCGGTAGTTTCAAAGAGTGCTCTATTTTGCTCTGGAGGGGGGCAGCGGATGGAACTGTGAAGAGTGACAAGAGGCATCAGATGACACAAGTGCACTATCTGGGAGCCACGAGGTTAAGGTGTCAACCACACATGCTTTTCTGAGGAAAAGTAAAATTCAGCCCTCCCCTTACACCCTCCGGCCTAGGTTCTTCATATCACGGACCCTAGCCGAAGTCCGGTGCAGCCACACCACAATCCAAAAATCCACAGGTGTTTCAGGAACAATCACCTGGGGGCTATCTCGAAACCCTGCACCAGATCACAAGAGACAGTGGGTAAAGAGAATGGGCCATGGCCTGCGGATGGCCCAGGATGAACAAACCGTCCCCTTACGAGAGGGGAGAGACCCGGGCAAAGTTAAGTCTTGGAGTTTTGCAAAGTTAAGGTCTGGGCTGTCCCGGCCCAGCTGAGCCAGGAAATACGCCTCTTCAGGTTATCGGCTTCTTGGACAATGCAAGCAGAAACTCGGAGACCTGTCCCTCCTGTGCTTAAAGACTCCAAGACTTGTTCTGAGACCACACATGTGGGATCCTTGGCCGTCGGGTGTTTTGGAACTGGTGTTTGGGCGGAGGGGGGAGGAGGGCTGTCTGTCTTTCTAACTGATTACCAGAGGCAGCCTGGGTTCCAGGGTCAGATTCACCGGCCCTAGGTGCTTCCTAGGCCCGCTGGGCAAGGGCAAGGGCATTGGGCAAGGGCTCCGGCGGAGTCTGTGGGACACCCGGCATAAGGGCGGAGGCGGTAAGGGCAACAGGTGACAAGCCGCGCCTGGAGGGAAGTTCTCCGCTCCGGAGACGACAGCAACTAGAGGTGCCCCATGAGTCCGGACGGCCACCCGCAGCACTTACGCGCCCGTGGGTCCACGGCGGGACAGAACCGAAACTTTCTGCTGCCAAGCGGAAGAGTACGAGAGCGCGGCGTAGGCGGCCATGATACGCAGACCCCCTCCGCAGACTGGCGCAGACTACAACTTCCAGCATGCTCCACAGGGCCTCTGTCTACAACTCCCATCGGACCCCACGGACAGAGTGCGGACTACAACTCCCGGCATGCTCCGCAGAGCTGATGCTCACAACGCCCACTGGTTCCATGGCGGCAGCCGGCTTTAAATTAACCCTTGCAATCCCTGGGAGCACGTGTGTCCACAAATCGTATGTCTGGGATCCTGAAAGCAGTGCTGTCCACGTGCGGCTTTTGAGAACTTGAAATGTGACTAGTTTGAGTTGAATTGTACATGTGCTGTAAGTGCAAAATACACCTGAGTTCCAAAAGAATGTAAAATAGCTCATTAACATTTTTATATTGATTCCATGTTGAAATAATATTGTTTTAATATATCGGGCTAAATAAAAAGCATTATATATTGCTGGGCCTAATGGTCTATCTTTTCATCCCCCTTGCTACTTAACACAGGGACCTGCTTAAAATCACTGCTCAAAAACTATGTGTTAATGAATGAACTATCATCACTCCTAACTTCTCCCTACTCTCTGCCCAATTTCTATTTATGTTACATTTTCCATTTATACGTTGTGAAGCACTCTGAGGCTGCACTCAATAGAACAAAATGCACTCATTAGTAATGAATGGTCACAAGAGAGGAGAGGAACAGTACCTGGAAATCTTTCCCCACACAGGAATGACCAGAGGCTGGCCAACTTGAGAGTGGAGCTTTGTGGTCTCAGTCCCCTCAACGTGGCCCTCCCATAGCCTTTGCACAGGGCCCGGAACAGGCCCTCTACAAAAGTGGCCAGGGACCTGCTGGAGGTCTACATATCCCTCCCCCACCCCCACCCTCGTTTCTAATCCCTGCAACCATCCAATTCCACGTGCCATCTGTTGCCCATGTCTTCTCTCTAACTGTGGGTGATGCTCAAAGCTGATTTTCTTTTTTCCTTTAGTAAGTTTTTTTAAAATTAATTTATTTATCTGGTTGTGCCAGATCCTAGTTGTGGCAGGTGGGCTCCTTAGTTGCGGCTCAAGGGCTCCTTAGTTGCGGCATGTAAACTCTTAGTTGCGGCATGCATGTGGGATCCACTTCCCTGGCCAGGGATCGAAGCCGGTCCCCCTGCTCTGGGAGCGTGGAATCTTAACCAGTGTGCCACCAGGGAAGTTCCCAAGGCTGATTTTCTGAACTGATAAAGTCAAGGAGCCAGGCCACCCTTGTCATCCTTTGGTCCTTCTAGCCACACTCTTTTGTGGAGGGGATAGGGGTGTGGGATGTGGGGGGATTGCAACAACCCTACACCTAAAATCTGGGCTGACCCCAAGGTGGAGAGGGGAGCTCTGTACTCGGAATAACTTGGTGAGGATTTAGGATAACTTTCTTTCCCTTACCAAAATCCCCTGCAAACCTGCCAAATATATCCTACCAAGTTTTCAGGATGCCTGAAATTCCCAGCAGGAAGTGGTATCATTCCTTCTGGCTGGAGGGTTGATCTTTGGAAGGTACTTGTTCAGGCACCATGGGTCATGAGACAGAAAAAACCTTGGACTTGAAGGCAGAAAACATAGGTGCCAGACCACGGGAGAGATAGGGACAGAAAGCTGAGGCTAGGAGCTCTCAAGACAGACTTGGCCTCCTGGACAGTTTCACCTAAGGCCTGAATGGAGCCAATTTCCTACCATCCTGACCCACACAGGGCTTGTTTGACACTTTATCTCCAGTCCTCCTTCTGTATCACTCCTTTCACCCAAGATCTTAACCCAGATCCTTCATAAGCAGAGAACTTTTGAGAATCCTAAATAATGATCTTGGGTAGAAATGAGGGGAACATAACCAGTCTGAGTAAGTCAGTACATGCTAATCTTTTATTTGCATATATGATACAGTGATGCTTTCTGTTTTTATGAGATGATTTTAAGAATAATTCTTATTTGTCCCGTCACAGGCAGGTTTCATAAATGAAAGCCGCGAGTTCAACAAACCAGGCACTGTCCGGGCTGGTGGGCCCAGGAGAAGAGTTCATGGGAAGCCCATTGGGGTGGTGCCTGGTGTTGACCGGAAGACATAAGCAAGTGTGAGAAGAAGAAACAGAAGTAGAAAAGAGTCAAAAAGATGGTCTCCTATCCACTTACTCAACCAACCACAAACATTGCTGGGCACTGAGGGAGGTTCTAGACATGCAACATGGGGTTTGTGCCCTCAAGGAACTTCCACTCTGGCTTCGGTCATCTGAGGTCTGGGGCTGCCCCAGGCTTGCAGGCATGTTCCTATTTAGAGATCAGCAAGGTTTCTCTCTTGCTGATTTTGTCTGAGAGTGTGGAGGTGGAAATGCTGTGAAGAGGATCTTCCCTCAGAGCTGCTGTGGATTTTTTATGCTCCAGGAGTGGTAGGAGGTCTGCAGCACTCGGTCCAGGGCACCATTTTTTGACTGGAGTAGGAGGGATAGGCCCACAATGGTCCAGTTGAGGTTGAGCAGTGGTTTCAGTGGGTGGGGGGAGGGGAAAGCAGGAGGTTGTGGTCCATGAAGAGTGTGGTCAACAAATGTGGGGTGTGGTCACTGGGGTGCAGCTTGAGGGTTGCTTCCTTCAGCAGTCCTGCCCAGGTTCCCTTTCTGGTAGGATGGATGCCCCTCCATCTTCCCATTCATACCTCTCCTTCTCTGTGCCTCTTCCCTTGGATTCCCAAGGAGCTAGATTAGGAGAAGACTCTGGATTAAAAAGGTTACCCTGGGAGCTAGTCTACTAGGGATGCCAAAACATCACTAGAAATGCAAAGAGACAAATGTGATTGTACTGATGAAGTGCTCCCAGGGATACAGCTGTATGCGTTGAAAAGAATACTTAGGTAAGTATCTTGGGATGTAAAGGAATGGGATGGGGCGAGAAGACGGTGGAGTGAGGGCATGCATGCTCTGTAGTGATACAAGCTCCCCAAACCTGCCTTCTAAGAAGAGTGGGCTCAAAACCTGCTTTGGTTTGGCGAAGTGGGTGCGTCAGTGGAGTCCTCAGCTCTTCCGATCCCTGGGCTCAGCCCGCCCTCTGAACAAAAGTTGAATAAAATTGTAATAATATCAATTTGAAGGAGTGCAGAATGATTAGCCTGACCAGAAGCTCATAGGCTTAGCTCTGACCCCATAACTGTCTTTCCTTTTGCTGTTCCTTTCTTCTGTGGTGAGTGATGGCCCCACCAACTGGCTATAAGTCCACGGGAGTTTTATCCCTTCAAGGGTGCACTACCCAGCCCTCTCCAACAGGTGCTACAGGCCTAATTCTTAAAACTAGACCCTCACTCTTCCCCAGTCAGCTCAAACTCCTTCAAGGCTGGCTGCCCAGGGGCAAATAGATCATTGATCAATTGCAGCTGGAAGTGAAGGGGAAAATGCTTTACAAGCTCTCTAGGCTCCAGGTGAGGGCTGTATTAGTAGCTACTTTATTCAACAAGCATGTATTGAGTGCCTGCTGAGTGCAAAGTCCTGCTCAAGGGACTGTGGAAGACTCTGGAATTCCCATTTTCAAGGAGTTGCAGCCAAATGTTCCTAACTGGGGTGCATGTCAGAATCACATGGGGAGCTTTTTCCAAAGGCCCCTCTCCAGAGCTGAATCAGGTTCACAGATTGAGACCAGGTCTGTGGGGTATGGGGAAGCTCAGAGGGTGGTTTTTATCTATGTCCTTGGATGTGAAGCTCTGGGACAGTGTAAGAGACAGGCATGTGTACCACTAACTAAAAAGCAAGGGCAAGTTTACCCAATGCCACAGAGAGAGATAAGCAACGTGCTCTGAGAGTGGAGACTAGCAAAGAAAGGTTAATATTTATAAAGCAGCAGCCTGGGCAAACAAGGTAGAATATGTCACATGAGCATGGCTCTTACAAAGAGCATAAATTGTAAGAATAATGACAGCTATCATTCTTTTCTCCCACTCAGTACACAGTGATAGAACACCAGGGTCCACTGCTTGGCAGGGTGCAAGACCAGGTTCCTGCCCTCTGGCAGTCTGCAGTGTGATGGGGCAGGGAGATAGGACACCCATGGGTGTAACTACGACATGCTGGAGAGTGCCAAATACTATTTTAGACAGAACAAGCGGCATGCTGTGGCAACCCAGAGAGTGCTCTTCTGATTTACAGGTTGTGGACACCTCCCTGAAGGAGCTGGCATTTCAGCTGGGGCTTGTAGGTTAGGGAGTAGAAGGCCCAGCATGACAAAGGCCCAGAGGAGACTGGGAAAAGGGTATCTGGGAGAGGACCCGTGGCCTTTTGTGGCTGGATCCCAGGCTGCTTGGGGGGTGGGGGCTTACGTTGGAATAAAATTAGAAAGAATGGAAATGTTAGTTGGCACCAGATTGTAGGGGCCTTTATTTACATGCAAATAAAGCCTACAGTGTTTGGGCTTTATTTGCCATGTAACGTGGAGCCACTGAGGGTTTTGAAGCACCCTGATGTCAATGCAGAGGACGCTTGGTGGGGAAAGAGATGAGCAGCAGGAAGGTGCAGAGGAAGTGAGGCGGTTTGGGGACGAAGCCACCGGCATGTGAGAGACACTGGGAAGGTAACATCAACAGGACTTGGCGGTGGGAGTGGGAGTGGAGGGGAAGGAAATGCAGGGCTCAAAGATAACTTGGTTTTGGGGGGAAGCTGGGACCATCAACCAGGAGGGGGAGAACATTTTAGGTGGAACATGATGAATCGGAAATGTCAGCTCAATACCCAGCTGGAGAGGAGGCGATGCTGGGGGAATCTTCAACTCTGGATGCCTTCATCAAGGTGGGTGTTTGGTTATCTGGGCTTCAGAGCTGGAGTGTTGGCACCTGGAGGGTAGCGTCTGCATCTCATTCATTTTTACATCCTCCAAATAAATGCCGGCAGAAGATGGCACTCATCGCGTTCCTTCTGAAGAGTATAGACTAAATATGCAAGTGCCGGTTCACGTGCTAGCAACTGGAACTGTGATACAGAGCACGTCTCGAGTCCAGCTGTGGGTTTTTAGAGTCCAGATTTCCTTCTGACTGTGCTTATTTGAGGATGTGATTACTTCTGTTCTGCAGACAGCCCCATCCAGAGCCAACCCCCTCTAAGATCAGCTGGGACAGCCCTACCGTCAGGGAGGGGAGAGACCGTCTTGCCAGCAGCCTACATCTGCACAGTTGAATTTCAGACCCTCATAAAGTCTTGAGGGATGCTCCTTTCAGGGCATGCTTTCCTATTTTAGAGCCTTCTGAACTAAGCAAGGATAAGAAATCCATGTCTGAATGAAAGAATAAATGCTAAAAGATTTTCTCAAAATCTAAGAAACGTTTTTCTGGATGGCAATATAAAATTTCCAGATGGGGAAATTTTCCGCAGAAGAGGGGGCATATAGGACCCCTTGACGTAATGTACTTCTTTCACCCCCGTCGCTGCAGTGGTAGCGTGTCCCAGAGCTGTGCCTTCTATGCTCCTTCCTGCCCTGCTTCTCCTTCAGCTCCACCTCCTCCGGCTCCTCTGTCTACCGCCACCTGCTCCACCAAACTCCCTCTCAATAAAAGGAGATGCCCTCATAGGTGAAGGCACCTGGGGGGTGAGGTGACAGGGGAAGGCCAGGTGCCTGTTGCCGACAGAGCAAGAAGTGCCGGAGCAGACTTTTGAGGTGTCTGCGGAACTTGACCCCGACAAAGACGTAGAGCACCGGGTTGAAGCAGCAGTGGGAGAAGGCAACGTTGCGGCAGATGAGCAGGGCATAATCCAGCTGCTGGCTGACCTCGCAGCTCTGAATGACGCCAAGTTTCAACAGTGTCTGCAGAAACAGGATCAGGTTGTAGGGAGCCCAGCTGAGGAAGTATGCCGCCACAATGGTGAAGATGAGCCTAACTGTCCGGTGGCGCCGTTTGGACCGCGAGCGGAACAGGGTCCTGAGAATCTCCACGTAGCAGAACAGGATAATCCCCAAGGAGAGAAGGAAGATGATGTTGTGCTGGTAGACTGAGGCTAGGAACCACTCGAGTTCTGAATAATCACAGCCCGAAGGGAACACCTTGTGGAAGATGGCATCGGGGATGGAGGACAGGATGCTGGCTGCCCACACAGCTATGGTCACCAGCACGCGGCGCTGGAGGGTGTGGACACGCAGGGATGAGATGGGACTCACCACGGACAGGTAGCGATGGATGGTCATGATGGTCAGGAAGGAGATGCTGCTGTAGAGGCTGATGGAGAAGATCATGTTGAGGAGCTTGCAAAAGAAGTCTCCCAACAACCAGCCCCAGTGGTACCCCAAGATCCACACGGGCAACAAGCAGGAGAACACCAGGTCTGAGAGACACAAGTTGAGGATGAAGACATTGGTGAGGGACTCCAGGCTCTCATACTTCACCAGGACCCACAACACCAGGCTGTTGCCCACCATGCTGAGGAAGAACACCAGGCAGTACAGGATGGTGGTGCTGAAGGTGGCAAAGACAAAGGTCTTCTTCTCGCACAGAAAGCTCTGAGGATCATACTCAAAATGGGTGGTGGTCTCCGGGATGTCTGAGGGCTCCATCTAGACGCTGAGAGCATCTGAAGTGATACAGACATGGAGTTCAAAGCCATGTGGTTAGGCTAGAGAGCAATAGGACCCATGATACAAAAAAGTGTGGTCCATGGTCCAGCTACTGGGCGGCAAACTATTTATAAGGAAATTAGGAACTTTTGCCAAAATGTGAAGTCACTAAGCATGCTGCTTAGTTTGGTTAGCATTTTTTCTTAGCAAGACTTTCTTGAAGGAAGTGACACATTAACTTACAATATGTCATCAGCCCCTTCCCTTCTTGAAGACTGTCATTTGAGTAACACTAAGCTAGACCAGTGTCCCAGTAGGTGTAGGAGAAAGACAGTGGAACTGGATTCAAAGACCTGAGATCAAAGGTGGGGCCCAATATCACGTTCCTGGGCAAGCTTTTTAACCCTTCTGAACCTCGGGTCCTCATCTACAAAACAGCACTAATGATCCCAGGGTCATTCCTTCATTTATTCAACAAATATCTACTAAGAATTTACTATGCCCACCTGCCTTTCCTTCTCCTCTCTCTCTGTCCCTCCCTTCCTTTCTTTCTTCCTCTGCTCCTTCCTTTTCTTCCTCCCGTAAAGTGTACAAACCCTGATGGCAGGATTGTTTCAGGAAACTTGCTGTCTCCAGGAACTGGTCCAAAAAGAGAGGACACAAAAGGAGCAAACATCTCTCTCACGTAAATCCAATTATGAAATCATCTCAAGACTTCAGTGAATGTTGAGAATCTGGGAGACCAAATCCCCACTAACACAGAGGATTAACTCTCAGAGCAGAAAGCTTCATCATCTGGGAGTTTGGTCTACAGAGTATCTTACAAGCAAGTGGAAATCCTAAGTGTCCAATAGGAGGGGAGTAGCTAAGAAAACATATGGTCAAGTTGATTTAATCCTCTGTGCTAGTGAGATTTTAGAAATAGTGAGACTAGGACTTCCCTGGTGGTGCAGTCGTTAAGAATCCGCCTTCCCGGGAAGATCCCACAGGCCGCAGAACAACTAAGCCCATGCGCCACACTACTGAGCCTGTGCTCTAGAGCCTGTGAGCCATAACTAGTGAGCCCACGTGCCGCAACTACTGAAGCCCACATGCCTAGAGTCTGTGCTCCACAACAAGAGAAGCCACCGCAACGAGAAGCCCACGCACCGCAACGAAGAGTAGCCCCCGCACGCCACAACTAGAGAAAGCCTGCGTGCGGCAGCGAAGACCCAATGCAGCCAAAAATAAAATATAAATAAATAAATTAAAAAAAAAAAAGAAATAGTGAGACTAGAAGGCCAAGGAGACAAAAGAGAAGTGATTGAAGAGCTGGAAATTTCACTGAGAGAGGGGCAAATGAAGCTGCAGGGCCTCAGAGAAGGATGGGAGACTTGGATGAAGCAGCTGCCTGAAACAGATAAGAGAACTCTCATCACCCACTATGTGTCAGGCACTGTGCTAACACATTATACTCAACTGCTCCCTTAATCCTGCAACGCCCTCTCTTAAGACGTGACCATTTCCATTTTATAGAAGAGGAGACAGGTTCAGACTGGTAAAATGACCTTCTCAATGTTATAAAGCCAGGAAGCAGCAAGGAGGGCCAAGACTGGAACCCAGGCTTTATGACCTTGTATTCTGAGGAGGAGAACTGGAGAAATAATTTCCCACTTCCTGGTTTGGGACAGGAGGAAAAATAGCAGTGAGGGTGCAGTCTCAAAATGTATCCTATTTTAGGTAGTTAAATCAACTTGTGTCTCTAAACACAAAAGTGAAGATAGTTGAAAATATTAATATGGTTGTTTTGTTTTGTATTCTTTTGATATCTAGAGAGGGATACATATGCTTTTGCATGTTTCCTGTCCACTTCTGTTTCTTATTTTTAGTGTTTATGGATTTTATGCATTTTTCTACTTAGGATAACACTGTTTTTCTTATGGATTTTTAAGAGCACTTTACTTAGTCTGGTCAACTCATTCTGCTTCTGACTATGTCTTATGGTCTTACTTTTTTGACATTTAGAAATTGGGTACTTACATTTTAAAGAAGAGCTTATCTGACTCAATACAACAGCCCTTAATGACCAATGACATATGTCAGGTGCTATGATAGATGCTGGATTATATAGTATGAACATAATAGACTCTACCTACAAGAAGCTTACAGTTTAGAATGAAATGAGAAATGATACAAATATCTGGGATTTCCTGGAGATATTTTGGAACAGGGGGTTTGTAAGCACCCTTCATATCGTACAAAGCCAAAGCTGGTTGTCTGAAAAAAAAATTTTTTAAAGGTACTAAAACTCTAGCTAGACTGAGAACAAAAAGAGAGAGAACACGAACTGTCAATAGCAGGTATGAAAGAGTGCTTATTGCTACAGATCTTACAGACTTTAAAAGAATAACAGAGAAATATTATGATCAGTTATAACAAATTCAACAACAAACGAAATGGACAGATTTCCTTAAAAATTCAACCTACCAGAACTGACATGAAATGATATGACATAGTCCTACCTTTATTATAGTAATTTAGTTAACTCTAAAAAACTGTCCCAGATGATTTTTCTAGTGCCTTCTGTCAAACATTTAAGAAAGAAATAACACTGATCTTAGGCAAACTACCTGAAATACAGGATGGAATAATTCCCAAATTGTTTTATGAGGCCAGCATAGCCCTGACACCAAACCAGAGAAAAATATTACAACAACAGGAAACTATAGACCAATATCCCTCATGAAGACAGACATAAAAATCCTTAACCAAATATTAGCAAATCAGATCCAGCAATATATTTTAAAAGGTTAATACGTCATGACCAAGTGTTTATCTCAGAAATATGAAGTTGGTTTAATATTTGAAAATCAATCAATTTAAGTGACCATATTAAGACAAAAACTATATGATCCTTTTTGATAAATGCAGAAGAGCATCTGACAAAACTCAACACTCATTCATGATATAAACACTCAGCAAACTAGAAATAAAAGGGATATCAGGTACCTACAAAAAACATTCCAGTGTTTTGTTGGTTATTGATTCATTCACTCAAAATTTCAGAGGAGCTGCCAGTCAGGGCCTGGTAGGCCTTGGGCACAGAAAGAAGAATGGTGCCAAACCCCAAAGCTCTCCGAGTTACATCCTAGGGGTTTGGTTCCCTTTGCCTGTCATTGCTCTCCCACCCCATCTCTGAAGCCCACTTCAATTCTAACACAGTAACTTTAGCTTTCTGGTCCACATTATAATTTGGATTGAGAAATACAGCTCTCAATTACCCAAACACTAATAATAACAATGCCTTACATAGAGACTTATAACCAAACACCTCCACTTTCTTTAGCACGAGGAAAAGCAAAGCATTATATATGATAGTTGTACTCAAAGCACGGTCCACAGACCTGCTTTTTAGCAATACAGGTTTTTGGGAATCCTCAGATCCAGGGAATCAGAGCCTCTGGAGGGAGGGCTCAGGAATCTGCATTATTTACCTGCTCTCCAGGTGGTTCTGATACCTACCCGGGAGTTTAAGAACTCCTGCTGTAGGCTATTAGAAGTAGAGGAAAACATATGTTTGAAATGTTTGTAAAGGAACTCACCTATATCTGCACCTCTTTACACGCTTCTTGAGGCAGAAATGGTGCTTCTTTGTTTCATATTTTGCGCAAAGAAACCGAAACACCCACCCTGCCCAGTAGGCTAGAGGAAGGTGGGGGAAGGCTAATGTGCAGAGTCTCAGAGGGAGACAGAGGGAGAGACAGGGAGTTTTCCTAACCCCCCTCTTCCCACCACTAGGCGTCCTGGCTTGATCTGCTCCCAACCCCCCACTCCACCCAAGACCTCATGTAGAACCTGGCTACGTCACTCGTCACTTGGAAAAGAGCTGGTCACCCAGCCTGTCTCCACAGGAAGGTGGGGTCCACAGCTTAGGGGTCATCTAAGCCCCTGGGTTCCACCAAGGATAGATGCAGGTAATTTTGGAGTTGGAAGGGATCATAAAAGATAATGTATTTTTTTAAGTGGTATTTTAATCTTATCAAAAATCATACTTGATTAATGTACCAGTAATGCTTTATTATTTTAAATTGAAATAATTCATGTAATAAAAAAAGAAAAAATGTAGCATTTTAAATTGTATAATTCAGTAGTTTGGGGCATATTCACAATGTTGTACACCACCATTGCTATCCAGTTCAGAACATTTCCATCACCCCGAAAGAAATTCATGCTTGTTTGTCAGCAGAAAATCCTACTCCCTACCTCGCTCCATCTCTTGGCAACCACTAATCTACTTTCTGTCTCTATGGTTTTGCCTATTCTGGACATTTCATGTAAGTGGAATCACATGTGACCTTTTGTGTCTGGCTACTTTCACTTAGCATAATATTTTGAGGGTTCATCCATGTTGTAGCATGTATCAGTACTTCATTCCTTTTTATGGCTGAATAATATTCCACTGCATGGATAAGCCACATTTCAACCAGTCATCAATTGAATGACATTTGGGTTGTTTCTACTTTTTGGCTATGATGAATAATGCTGCTCTGAACATTCACTTGTAAATTTCTGTATGGATATATATTTTCAATGCTCTTGGGTATTTACCTAGGAGTGGAATTGCTGGATTGTTTGGTAACCCCATGTTTAGCTTTTTGAGGAACTTCCAAATCATTTTCCACAGAGCTGTGCCATTTTATTTTCCCACCAGTAATGTATGAAGGCTCCAATTCTGTTGATCTTCTCTGCAAAAATGGGATCGTATCATGTACACTGATTTATCCTTTTTCCATTAAACAAAATGGCATGAAAGTCTTTCCAAGTCTTCTTCTTTATAACAGCTGGAAAGTGTTCCACTGCATTATGGCATCAGGATTTACCTATTTTCCTGTCAATGGACATCCAGTTTGCTTTCAATTTTTAAAATTATCACAATGCTGCAGGGATTAAAGGTATATCTAATACATACACCTTTAATGTACTGGTGTTGAATTACTGTAGGATGGACTTCTAGAAGTGGTGCCTTTCTGGGTCATAGGGAATGTGCATTTTACATTTTGGTAAGTACTGCCAAAATACTTACCATTTAGAACCTCTAAAATGGTTGTATTTATCTACATTTCCAAAATAGTGTATACCTGGTCAAAAATCAGGTGTTACTAACTTTAAAAATTTTGTTCATTCTGAAAGGATACTTGTAGTATCATGTCGTTTTGATTAAAATATTGTTATTTGGAGTTAGGAATTTTCTCTACAGGTTTATTGTCCAATTGTGTGTGTGTGTAACTGTTCCTTGCTGAGGGAGATAATTATTGCAAGGACTCATATAGCAAGTGTTTAACAAATGTTTGTTCCCTAAATATGAAGACACAATTTGAAACTAACATTTTCACATTTCCTCACATTTGGTTTCATTGTGAAAAAAAGTTCATGCTCTCGCCTTAAACAGAAAGTTCTAAAACACTGGTCAGGCTGGACAAAGATGGAATTGAGTTCCAGCCTCATACAGACTCGACATACAGAAGGGGAAGTTCAGTTCGGGGTAAAGCACAATGTGGATAGGGGCCTGGTTATCACATTCAGGGTCTGGGCCCATCTGTGGGCAAGTGGGATCCCGGGCAGAGACCAGCATCAAGAGGTCTTTGGCATCAGCATCACAGTGGGGCTCTTGGCGGGAATTAATTGCTGTTAATAGGGGAACCACTGACTCTAGATCCCCAGGGTCTCATGATCTAATTGGACCAAGTCCAGCAAGATGGATGGTTCTGTTTGAGCCTCAGCCCCATGCACATGAGAACAGGCACAGGCATGGGCAAATGAAAGGTCTTGCAGCTTTGGGAGCCCTTGGAGACAGCATCCTGGCTTCACTGGGAAGTACATTCACAGGGCACGGGAGGGAGGAGGCTGACAGCATCCAGAAGGCCCATCCACCTCTCTGTGGGAACATCTAGCCCCTGGCTGGAGTGGCCCTAGTGGGAGAGACTAGAGCTAGTGTTTGATCTGGGCAGAGGTATGCTGGAGCTGGCTCATACCAGCTTGTGTGCGTTTCATTTTTAGGAATTTTACGAGTTGGTTGCTGTTGCATTAGTAGCATGAAATCAACCATGGTGGAAGTATTGACACCTTGGAATCTGGCAATCACTGCAAATCAGGGCTTTTCCCTCTGGAGAGCTGGTTGTTAAGATTTACCAGCACACCACTGGATAGAAGGTTAGCATTTTCTCAGAATTGCTCCAAAGATAAAGTCCCAAATTCCTATCCTTGCTGGTGTAGTGGTATCATTCAGGATTCCAGAAAGGGACAGGTGGCCCTCTCAAGAGGGTGACTGAGGACAATGCAGGGAAAGGACTTTTACAAAGGTGTGGGCAGGGTGTAGGGAATGCAAGCAGCGATGGTGAAGTACCCCCGGGCCAGCAAGAGTGGGCAGCTGCCACTGAGCCCAGGGCTAAATGCACAGGAGCAAGAGCCACTGAAGGACCTGGTGAGACGGGCCCTACAAGAAGGTTGCTGGACACTGGATGTGGATTTTGGCAGAGGAAGTATTCACTTCCACCACTTGCCCAACAGAGAGAGAGCCAGAAGAATAAATATGCCAACCTCTTTCTCTTCCCACCCCCCTCCACCCAAACTCCTGCTGGTGCCTTCTACTGGCACCAGCAGGGAGGCCAGGGAGACTGTTGATGCAGCCCATACAGGGGAGCCTCAGAAGCAGAGGCGGGTGAGGAAAGTGGAAGGCAGACCTGGAGGGATGGAAGTAAGGCATCCAGTTCAGAGACTTAAGTGGTCCGTCCCCATCCAGCTCATTCGATGCACGCTTCCCTTGCCCACTGCACTCGGTGGCCACACACGCTGCTTCCTCCCTCCCCCGCTAGTTCATTACCCCTCCTCCTTGGCTTAAACTTCACCCTCCTGTTGCCTGTGTTCTTTTACACCTTGTCATTCTTCAAAGCAATTCTCTGCTAATGCTTATTATGCTTATCATTTTTATCCAATAATGATTCATTTAACAATTAAAGTACCAGCAGCCAACATCTACTGGCACTTCCCACACGCCAGGCACTGTGTAACTGTTAGGCTGTATTCGAGAGGGCAGGCACCATGTCTCTGTCTTGCTCATTGCTCTCTCTCTCCAGTGCCCGGGACAGAGCCTGGAACACACTAGGAGCTTGACAAACATGTGGAGTAAAACTCCTCACAATGACCCTAACAAGTGTTTCCCAGCTCGTCTGTAGTATGGGAGATTACATATGGCTGTAAATGTTTTACTGCTCCTTCCACTGAGGGGCAAAGTCTAACTCCATTCTCCTTGAATGTTGCTGCTCTTGGTAACGTACCTGACTGATAGAACGTGGTGAAAGTGAGATTCTGGGACTTCAGCTGGGTCCCTAACATTCTCATTGATAGCCTTGAACCACCATTTATGAAGTCCAACTCCATGAGGCCACCGTGCTGGTGAGGCCACATGTGGAGCGGCTGACAGTTCTGGCTGAGCTCAGCTCTCCAGCCTTCTCCGTTGGGGCTAGACCTGGGAGGGAAGCTGCCTTGGAGCAGCCCTCCATCTCCTAGCTCAGTGGCATCGAGGGACCGTCACTGATGCCACACGAAAAAGGATTACCCAGCTGAGTGCTGCTCAGGCTCTGAGTCACAATTTATGAGATATAATAAAATGGCTCTTATTTTAGACCTCTATATTTGAGAGTGCTTAATTACACATCAATAGTCAGAACTTATAACATTGGTTAGGGGGAAATCCCTATGCTGATTTTTCTATCCCACCTTTACCCATCCCACGTTCTACGTGCCCCTTGACGACTGTCATCACCCAGAGTCTTGTTGACTCTCCAGCAAGTCACCTTTGATGTGGCTTTAACAGAGGTGCCCACTCAAGGTAGCTTCCATTTGAACATGGCTGGGAAATCCCCCAAGGGCAGGCCTGGCTGCTCTGTAGGCAGCAAAGGGAGCTGAGTGGTTCTGGGTCAACTGCCAAATCGTCACATGGCCCCTTCAACCTTTTGTGACAGTGAAATCACCGACTCCCGGGGAGAGGCCCTTTCCTTGGAGGCCTGCTCTGCCCACCCGACCACGCACAGGCCTGGTTGGGGAAATCAGGCGCTGGCCAGGGCTGCCCCGGCTTCCACTGCTGCCCCGCTCCCCGCTGGTCCCGTCCCAGGCAGAGCAAACACTGCTGGCATCACCAGGACTTGTCTGTGAGGAGCTTCCGAGGGCCACACGGGTTGCAGCTAGAGGACTAATCCCTGGGGGTGTGCTCTGAAGGTGTGCAGGGTTCTGAATGGAGCCTTTTGGACGTTTCTGGCAGCACCGCAGGCTAAAGAGACGCCTGAGAGGCTTGAGGCCTCTTGACCTTCTCCAGGGCCTCCGGAAGGGGCCGCGTGCGGATGCCCCTGGGGCTTTGCCAGCCCATCCTGAGCAGCAAGGTCTCCCTCTTCTCACTCCCACCGGTGCTCCTCAAGCACACTTGGGTGGGTGGGTGGGCGTCATGACAGCATTCCTGGCAGAGGCAGCAAGAGTTTGGAGAAGAGCGAGTACAGGATGTGTTCGTGAGGCAGTGAGACAGGTGCATCAGGGCCAGACCTCACAGAGCCTCGGACGCTCGTGGATGCCCTTGGCACAGCCATCATTTCTGCACTATGTGGGGCTCGTGGAAAATACAGATTCCCAGGCCCTGCCCAGACCTATAGAAACAAGCTCTTCAGGTGAGGCTTGGGCCTCTGCATTTGTGACAAGTGTCCGGGGGGTTCCGAAGGAAGCCAGACAGTGTAGAGATTAATACCACGGGCTCCAGAGTTAGGCTGCAGGGGTGCAAACGTGGACTCCAGGATTCAGTGCCCATGGAATTTTGGCACCTCAGTTTCCCCATGTGAATTGCAGATAATTGCAGCATCAACCTCACGGACTTGTTATGAGGATTAGACAAAGTGAATGAGCTAGGTACTTAGGACAACGCCCAGTGAGCGCTCAATAACTGTGAGCTCCAGCTACCTGGACGATGGCAGTAGATGCAATGCAGGAAGCTGTACCTTCAGTACAGGGTCAGATCTCAATAAATGTTTGTTGAATGGAGGACAAGAGCAAAACACATTCAGCCATACCACTGGCACAACCATGCCATGAACATTTATTTTTATAGCAAGCTCTGGCATTATTCTAGGTGCTGGTGGTTCAAAAAGGAATAAATCATTCCCTGCCCTTAAGATGCTCACAGGCTCACAGATGTGGAAATGGGTGGTTAGGATACAGTGTGTTAAGTGTGATGTGAGGGACAGGCTCTGGGCATACCAGCCTTGGAGAGGCAAGGAAGGCTTCCTAGAGGAGGTGATGTCAAAGGGAGATCTGAAGGATGAGTAGGAGTTATGCAGGGAAAGGGGGCTGAATGCCAGGTGTGGGGGAACATTTATGCAGTAGGGCACATTCTGAGCCTCCCAATGACTCGAAGTGAGAGAGACGTGTGGTGGAAGAAGCAGACCGCTAGGGTTTGAGGCTGGAAAGATGAGCAGCATCAGCTGGTTTGGTTGAGTTGGGTTGCCCAGTGCCTTCAGGTCTGACTAGCTCATCTCACGCACTGCACGTCCTTATCATGAAGATTGCCTCGTGTGTCACTGAATAACGGTCCCCTGGATTAGTCAGTTAGCACCCTGCTTCAGTGTCCAGAGCATGAAAAGTCACAGAGGTCCAAATCCCTGCCCAAGTCACTCTCAAGTGGAGGAGTGTCAAATAATTTGGAGTCCATGTTTCAAAATCACCACATGGAGATTCAGGGAAAAGTTCCTGAAGGAGAGGACATGGGCCAAGTCTTGAAAGGTGAGTAGGACTGAACAGGGAGAGAAGAGGAGGAAGGATGTGCCATTCGGGGACCAGCAAATGTAAACATCAGGAGATAGGAGGTCTTGAGGCTGGGTCAAAGGACTCAACTTAGGCTCGAGACGAGATGTGTGCCGAGAGGGGTGCTGGGAAATGAGCAGGAGAGGGAGGCAAAGGCCCTTGGGTGCTAAGCTCAGGAGTCTGAAATTCATCCTGAATGGAGAACTAGTAAAGGGTTTTAAGCAGAGGAATAAGGTGATCCGTGGATTCACTAGGATGCTCTTGGCTGTAAGTGACAAAGCACAGGACTGAAGAGGCTTAAGTGGTCGAAGCTGTTCATTTTCCATAGGAAGGTAATGCTAGGGTTGGTGCAGCAACTTGGCAATGTCATCAAGAACCACGGCCCCTTCTACCTCTTGTACTAGCCTCAGCGCCTCTGTAGTTTCATTCCTCACAACTACAGGATGGCTGCTATGGCACCAAGCATCATGGCTTTGTAAAGCATCCAAATCAGGAAATAAGGAGGCATATGTCTAAACAAGCAGCTTTCATTGGGGGCAATTTTGTGATGTCTGGGGGGCATTTTTGCTTCTCACAGCTTGAAGGAGGTACTGACATCTAGCAGGTAGAGGCCAGGGATGCTGACAAACAGGACAAACTCCCATGACAGAAAATTACCAAAATGGCAATAATACCGAGGTTGAGAAACGATGGTCTAAACGGATTGGGTGCCCTTAGCTTATACACGGAGGTGAAGTTGTGTCACTGCACGTTTGGAGCTAAGAGCCCAGAGATTCAGTTTCATGGCTTAGCTGCTAAGGGACACTAGACACTGCCAGATATGTCAATGTATTATAAAGTTACAACCATATGAAGTTCTAGATAGACTGAAATGTAAGAAGTGAAACCAAAAAAGGGGGAAAACAGAAATAGTTATCAGATGGATGGGGAACGACTTCATAAACATATATTTACATATATTGCATATAAACATAAATACAATATGTCTATGGTTTTCAGCACATGTCATTTGAGGAGGGCATTATTATCTGTCAGACAGTGAATTGGTTTGCAGGATATAGCTTGCTTTCTTCTTGATACATCTTTAGTTCCTGGAATTTCTATTCTATTGTAGTCAGTGTAGTGTCTTTTTTCCTTTCGGTTTTCTGAAGCAGAATTAGTTGGATTGACCTTGTTGTGATAGGGGCAGTGATGGTGGGAAGTGGGGAAGAAGCTGACTTAGAAGGCAGGGGTTGCCAACATACAAGAAATTCAGCTTGTCTACAGTCAACTCAGACCCTTAAATGTCACTGGTATTTCTGCTGGAGGTTTCTGGTTTGGCCTAATTCTTTTAGAGATGCAATGCTGATTTGGTACTTTTTGTTCCCTTCCTAATCAGCTTCCTTTTCCTGTTTTTTCTTACCATGGTCTCTGCCATTAGCCTTGTTTTTTGAAAATGAGAATTTGAGCTCTGCTGGTTAGGTGTGGGTATAAGTATGCCATGGGTGTGTGTGTGTGTACATGCGTGTGTGTGGTTGTGTGTTCCTGTGTGTGCATGTATAGATTTCCATGTCAACACAAGTTGGCTGGCAAAATTCTGGACTCCTTCAATGATAAAGATGGGTCTCCTTCTAACCCACCCTCACTATGAAATCAACAGCTGAAAAGAATATAATAAAAATAGTAAACCAACTTACTGTACCCGAAAATCTTCAACAAGTGAGTTACTGGAAAATAAACAGCACACTTTTCAATAATCCAAGGATCAAACAAGACACAAGGGGAATTAAAAAAAACACATTGAATGGCATAAAAGTGAAAATACAACATCAAACTTTGTGGGACACAGTTAAAGCAGCACGGAGAGGGAAATTTTTAGCACTAAATGCTTACATTAGAAAAGAGAAAATGTCCCACATAAATAATCTAAGCACCTATCTTAAGAACCTAGAAAAAGAAGCAAAATAAACTCAAAGTAAGTAGAAGGAAAGAAAAAATAAAGAGAAGAATTGATAAAATTGCAAACATAAACCCAAGAGAAATGAAACAAAAAAAGTTTGTTCTTTGAAAAGATCAATAAAAGTGATATGCCTCTAGAAAGACTAACGAGAAAAGAGAAAGACACAAATTACTAATATCAGGAAGGAAACAGTGGATATTGCTACAGATTCTGCAGACATCAAAGATAATAACCAAGGACTTCCCTGGCCATCCAGTGGTTAAGACCCCGCACTCCCAATGCAGGGGGCCCAGGCTCAATCTCTGGTCAGGGAACTAGATCCCGCATGTCGCAACTAAAAGATCCCACATGCTGCAACTAAAAGATCCTGCATGCCACAACTAGACCTGGCGCAGCCAAATAAATAAATAAAAATATTTTTAAAAAAGATAATAATCAAATAGTATGAACATCTATATAACTTAGATGAAGTAGACTAATTCCTCAAAAAACACAGGTTACCACAACTCACCCAATATGAAATAACTAAATAAATAAACTCACCCAATATGAAAGGGCTCACCCAATAAGCCCTTCAAGGAAACTGAAGTCATAATTTAAAACTCCTGAGAAAGAAATTTCCAGGCCCAGATAATTTGACTGGATGATTCTTTTAAATGTTTAAAGAAGAATTAACACCCATTCTACATAACCCTTTCCAGAAAATAGAAGAAGAGAGAATACTTCACACCTCACTTTGTGAGACCAGTATTAATTACCCTGGTACCAAAACCAGATAAAGATGGTACCAAAAAGTACATATAATAACTACAGACGAATATCCTTCACAAATACAAATGAAAAAACTCTTTAATAAATATTAGCAAATAGAATATGGGGTTTATTCCAGAGATGCAAGGCTGGTTCAATACTTAATCAGTGAAATCCACTGTATTAAAAGGCTAAAGAAGAAAAACCACATGATCATATCAACTGATACAGAAAAATCATTTGACAAAATTCAACAACTATTGGGACTTCGCTGGTGGGGCAGTGGTTAAGAAGCTGCCTGCCAATGCAGGGGACACAGGGACCAGGGATCTTCCCTGGTCTGGGAAGATCCCACGTGCCGTAGAGCAACTAAGTCCGTGCGCCACAACTACTGAGCCTGCACTCTAGAGCCCGTAAGCCACAACTACTGAGCCCGTGTGCCACAACTACCAAAGCCCACGTGCCTAGAGCCCGTGCTCCGCAACAAGAGAAGCCACTGCAATGAGAAGCCCGCGCACCGCAATGAAGAGTAGCCCCCGCTCGCCGCAACTAGAGAAAGCCCACATGCGGTCAAAAATAAATAAATAAATAAATTTATTTAAAAAAAATTCAGCAACTCTTTATGATAAAACTCTCAGAAAAAACTAAGGATGGGGGGAACTTCCTCAATTTGATAAAAAATACTTATTAAAAACCACCAGTTGGTCTTCCCTGGTGGTGCAGTGGTTGAGCGTCCGCCTGCCGATGCAGGGGACACGGGTTTGTGCCCCGGTCCGGGAAGATCTCACATGCCGCGGAGCGGCTGGGCCCGTAAGCCATGGCCACTGAGCCTGTGCATCCGGAGCCTGTGCTCCGCAACGGGAGAGGCCACAACAGTGAGAGGCCCGCGTACCGCAAAAAACAAAAAAACACACCAGCTGACACAATACTAATGTTGAAAGAGAATGTTTTCCCATAAGATTGGGAGCAAGGCAAGGGTGTCTATATTAACCGCTCTTGTTCAATATAGTACCGGAAGCCTCGGGCAGCACAGTAAGCAAAAGGAAATAAAAGGCATACAGGTTGGAAAGGGATAAATAAAACTGTCCCTGTTTGCAGATAGCATAATGGTCTACCCAGAAAATGCCAAATATCCAAAAACAAAACAAAACTGAAACAATTCCTAGGATAATAAGTGAGTTTAGCAAAGTTGCAAGATATAAGATCAACATATAAAAATCAATTGTATTTCTATATATTAGCAATAAACACATGGAAAGCAAAATTTAAAGTACAATATTATTTACAATCTCTCTCTCCAAAAAGAAATACCTGCGCATAAATCATCAAAATGTACAAAACATGTACACTGAAAATTATAAAATGCTGATGAAATAAAAAAGATCTAAATAAACGGAGAGATATTCATGGGTTGGAAGATTCATCATAGTAAAAATGTCAATTCTCCCTCAAATGATATATGGTTATAATGAAATTTTTAGCAAAATCCTCCAAGATTTTTTGTAGGCAGAGACAGGCTTATTCTAAAATTTATATAAAAAGCAAAGGATTTAGAATAAATAAAACATTTTGAAAAAGAAGAAAGGAATGGGAGTAATCCCTCTGTTCTATTTCAGGACTTATTACGCAGCTATAGTAATTAAGACCGTAGTATGGGCAGAGGGGTGGACACCAAGATTAATGGAAGGGAATGGAAAGCCCAGAAATAGCCCCACACCAGTAAGGCCATCTGATTTTTGACAAAGGTGCAAAAGCAATTCACTGGAGGAAGGATAGCTGACTTTTCAACAAATGGTGCTGGAGCAATTGGATATTCATAGGCCAAAAAATAACTAAGTAAACAAAAAGAACCTCAACTTAAATTTTGGATTTTATATAAAAATTAACTCAAAATGCATCACGGATATAAATGTACATATAAAATTATAAAAGCTTTTAGAAGAAAACATAGGAGAAAATCTTGGGGACCTAAAGCTTAGTGTCAAGTTCTTAGACATAACACCAAAGGCATAAACAAAAGAGAGATATATTAGACTTCATCAAAATGAAAAAGCTTTGCTCTGCAAATGATCCTGTTAAGATAAGCTACAGACTGAGAGATAGCATTTGCAAGCTGCATATCAGGCAAAGTACCCATGTCTAGAATATATACAGAATCCTCAAAAGTCAGCAGTAAAAAAACCAAACAATTCAGTTAAAAATGGGTAAAGAACTTGGAGAGACATTTCACTGAAGAGAATATACAGATTGTAAATAGGCACATGAAAAGATATTCAACATCATTAGCCATGAGGGAAATACAAATTAAGACTATGATGAGATATTACCACATACCTATTAGAAAAGCTAAAATAAAAACCAGGGGCCATGCCAAAATCCGGCAAGGATGTAGAGAAATGATCTCTCATACACTGCTGTAGGAAATGTGAAATGGCACAGCCACTCTGGAAAAGAGTATGACAGTCTCTTAAAAAACTGAACACACACCATATGATCCAGCAATCACACTCTTGGGCATTTACCCTGGGAAATGAAAACTTATGTTCTCACAAAAACCAATACATGATTGTTTACAGAAGATTAATTCTTCATAGCCCCAAACTGGAAACAACCAAAATGTCCCATAATGGGTGAATGGCTAAATTCCATACCATGGGATACTACTTAGTAATAAAAAGGAGCAAGCTTTTGGTATATGCAATGATCTGCATAGATCTCAGGGGTTTTATGATTAGTTTAAAAAATGCAATCTCAAAAGGTCACATGCTGAGCAATTCCACTTACATAACATTCTTGAAATGACAAAATCATAGAGATAGAAAGCAGATCAGTGGTTGCCAGGGGTTAGGAATGGTGGGGGCAGGTGTGACTATAAAAGGGTAGCAGGAGGGACATCTTTGTGATGACAGAATCGTTCTGTATCTTGATTGGGGTGGTGGTTACAGGAATCTACATATGTGATAAAATGGAACAGGACTGTACACACACATTGTACCAGTGTCTAACTCCCGTTTTTGATACTGTACTATAGTTATGGAAGATGTAACCACTGGAGGAAAATGAGTGAATCAGGTGGGATTTCTCTATACTATTTTTATAATTTCTTGCTAATCTATAATTATTTCAAAGTTAAACAAAAAAGCTATAATCCTGCTATTTTTAGCTCAAAAAGCTTCAACAATTACCCACTGCCCATGGCAGTGGTTTTACAAATTTAGTGTAGGTAAGTATCACTAATGTTGTATTAAACATGCAAATTCTGATACAGTAGGTAAGGGGGTGGGGCGGGGGTCAGCACATCTAACGAGCTCAGCAGTTGATTAGGCTGCAAGAGGGGTCTTCAGGTCACACTTTGAGAAACTCAGACTCTGGCTCTGCTCTTGAGCTCTTAGTTTACAGTTAACACTCTCCTCTACAACAAAAATATATGTTCACCAGATCCAGGACGGGGTAAGGCAGGCAAGGAGCCAAGGGTGTGATATTTAAGGAGGCACTCTCACTCTCGGGTCCATGGAAGTGCAGAGTTAGCACTTCCTGAACCTTAGAGTGAGTGCCTCCTTAAATTTTGCATCTTAGATTGCCTCCACCCGCTCCTGGCCCTGTTCTTCACATAAAGACTTGGATTTAAAGGTTCTTAGCAGCTTTATTCATTATACCCCCAAACTGGAAACAACCAACTGTCAACCAACTAGTGAAGGGACCAGTAAATTGTGATATAGTCATACAATGAAATGCTAGTCAGCAGTAAAAAGGAACAAACTACTAATCCATGCAACAAAATAGATGAACCTCACAAATGTTATGCTGAGTAACACAAAAGAGTACATATTCTGAACAAAACTTTGGAAAATCTGCGGAAGACAAATCTAATTTACACCAACAGAAAGAAAATAAGTAGTTGCCAGGGTGGGTGATTATCTGGGAAGGTGGGTGATTATCTGGGAAGGTGGGTGATTACCTGGAAAGGCGGGTTACAAGGGAACTTTTGGGGGTATCAGGAATGTTTCATATCTTGATTGGTTGTGGTTACACTGGTGTATACTCATGGAAACACCCATTTAACATGGGTGCATTTTATTGTATGTGAATGACACTTCAATGAAGCTGATTAAATATACAAAACAAAAACAAACAAAATCCCCAGCTCTCTCACAAACATCTGAACCCTGCGCTTTGGCGGAAAGGCCATCTCTTACTGATGGGCTCCGGGTACAACACAGTCGAGTAGGAAGAGCTGTGGTGAGGGGTCAGGACACCTTGATTCTCATCCTAGTTCTAGTAATAACTGGCTGGACGACCCCACGGGTCAGTCACTAAGCCATCTGAGTCTCATCTGCTGTGAGTACTTCCCAGGGCTGGTGGGAGCAATAGATACACGAAGTCACCTGGTGAAAAGCTACACATCTGTCAGAAATTTTTACCTGTTCTTGGATGGAAACTGCCCTTTGCACAGCCCTTTGAATTCAAGTCTGGAATGGCTCTAGGAATATGAGGAGATTTCAATAGCATATGCAAATTAAAGCTGCCAGACATCATTTTTTGCCCATGTATTTGGCAAATATTAGAGAGTCATAATACCAAGGGCTGATGAGAATGAGGGAAGTGAGAACCCTGGAGGCAAGGCTGGTGGGAGTATGGACTGGTATAGCATTTGAGGGACAACCTGGAAGAAGGTAAGGCTGAAAATACCTCTGATCTAGCAGTTCCACTCTTGGGCTCCTCATCCAGAGAAACTCTGCATAGGCCATAAGGAGACAGATGGAAAGATGCTCACTCCAACATTGTTTTTGACGGCAAAGATCGGGGACAATCTAAGTGTCTGTCACTAGGAAATGGATACATAAATGCCAGAACATTCACACACAGTAAGACAAAGCAGTAATCAGAAATACATTTACTACAGCTGCACAGTTGTAGCTCCAAAACATCATATTGGTGCTTCCCTGGTGGCGCAGTGGTTGGGAGTCTGCCTGCTAATGCAGGGGACACGGGTTCGAGCCCTGGTCTGGGAGGATCCCGCATGCCGCGGAGCAACCGGGCCCGTGAGCCACAACTAATGAGCCTGTGCGTCTGGAGTCTGTGCTCCTCAACGGGAGGGGCCGAGACGGTGAGAGGCCCGCGTACCGTGATGTGGCCCCCGCTTGCCACAACTAGAGAAAGCCCTCGCACAGAAACGAAGACGCAACACAGCAAAAATAAATAAATTAATTAATAAAAACAAAAACATCATATTGAATAAAAAAGTATTCTGAATTATATTTATGGCATAATGTCATTTATGTAAACCAATCTCACCTTGCAGAATTGAATGGATTAGACGGGATATTGGTCACTGACTGCCACTTAGTAGTGGCTCAACAGATGGTAGCCATTATTTTGAAAAAAAAAAAAAAAGTAGGAGATCATTGAATTCATCAGCATCAAAGTTAAAAGAATAGAACTGTGAATCCTGGTAAGTTCCATATTTCCCTGGGAAGGAGGTAAAACAAGGGGCTGGACCTCCATGTTCCAGAATGTCCCCACTAGGTCAGGAAGCTGGCCTTGGCAGTTTCAGTTTGAAGATGCTAGAGAAATATGTTGTTGGCCACTGCCCCCTGTTGAAACAATATTGTCACTTCCGAGGAGAGAATTCTCAGACTTGCCATGTAATAGCATGTGAACTTCAACTCACTGGGGAAAAGGCAGACTGCTGTTTCAGCACTCACAGAAAATGCTTCCCCTCTAAAGGAATCCCTCTAATCATTATAGCTAATACAATACAGCTACTTTCTTATGTCTATTATTAGCATTTGAATATGTTATTTTGAAAAAAAGAATCAATCCTCATAACAAACACAACTCAACACAGTGCACACACAAGAGGCAGGTACTATTGTATTGATGCGAGAACAGAGGCACAAGGAGATAAGTAATTTGCCCGAAGTCACACAGTCAGGAAGCAGTGAAGCTGGCTCCAAGGTCTGTATTCTTAACCAGCTCTGCAGGTCTGACTCTTGAATGCCTCTGGTTCCTTTGGTCTGATCATGACAATTGTTCTGCAGCCTGTATTTTGTCCAAATACTTTTTCCCCATCTAAAACATCTTCAAGTCTATGCTCCATCCCTTATAGGTCCCTCCCTTTCACAGTAAAATTCCTTGAAAGTATAGTCTACACTCACTTTCTTCCCAGAAGCAAAGGACTCTGCCATCAATTCTCACTCCCAAATTCCTCAGGAGTCTGGCCTTGACCTGCTTCTCTGATTTGTATGTGCTCCCTCCAAACACCCTCACTATACATATAATGCTGATATTATACATGATTACTGAATCAAGGAAATGGATGTGATAGTTCACAATCCAAAGACATTTTGCTCATTCCAATCTTTTGGTCTTCCATGTATTTCCCTATTTTCTCCACCAGGGGGAAGTCTTCTCTTAAGGCCTGATTCCTCCTCCCTCTTCACAGGTCAGGTACACAACTCTTAGCTATTGAGCACTGGAAATGTGGCAGGTCCCAACTGAGATGTGCTTAAGTACAAATTACACACTAGATATTGAAGATTTAGTACAAAAGAGAGAATGTAAAATATCTTATTAATAAATGTAATAAATTGGTTAATGTTGAAATGATATTCTAGATAGATTAAAGACACTCTTGAAATTAATTTTACCTATTTCTTTTTAGATTTTTAAAAATATGTTTACTAAACAATTTAAAATTGCACGTGTGGCTTACTTCATATTTCTATTGGACAGTATAAGTTTAGAGGCTCCCTCCTAATGGCAAACTCTAAGGGTGGTCTGCAGAACCCTTGGTCTGCAAGGAACCCAGTTAGAAAACCATTCACTTGACCACTCATGAAGAAACTGAGGCCCACAAGGGCCAACAACTTTTCCAAGGTGATCCAAGTGATGGGATCTTGAGTTTAGATTAGAATGCAGGTGTCCTATACCCTTTTTTAAAAATCTCTCCTATTATGGAGGTCCTTGAATGCCACAAGAGGACATAGGCACAAGACTATGTCCTGTGGGCCTTTAAGGTCCTTTATCAAGAAATGTCACCACCTCAGGTCTTTCACTGTTTGCTTCCACAGGTCTCCTGCACAGCCCAGGGGCCACTCCCTCTTGCATCCTCTGCCAACCCTGTGAGCATTTTTCTGCTCTCTGCTAGGAAGCCCAGCCCTGCTTTAGGGCTCTATCTGGCTGCTTCCTCCCTGGCACTGACAGCCTGGATAGAGACCCTGGAGACAAGCAGTGACTACAGAGCCCTTCTCACCCTTTTGTCTTCAACTATCCTCTAGACTTGTCCAATTCCAGTCCCACCCAGGGGGCCATCGTAGCTCTTGCTGGAATAAGTCCAACTCAGCCGGAAGGATGAGCAAATAGAGCCAGCTAGACTGATCACCTGCTGACCCTGTGTCCATCACCCTCTGTCACTACAGACAGCTCACGTTGCCCACAGGCCCTCCTTGCAGAGTCGGGACCGTGATCACATGGCTGATGCGTCACATGGAAACTGAAAGCACCCCTCAGTGGGGTGACTTCTCTAAAGTGGACACATGAATCAGAGGCGGGGAAGCTGGGAGGCAAGGCCAGACCCTGAGTCGCAGGCAGGGATCTTAAGTGCAAGCCCTAACACCACAAATCTTCCCCACCACACCCCCGCAGAACTACAGCATTATGGGTCAGCTGTAGTTTGTTTTGAGTTTGGCTTGAGGCCAGAACATGTGTGTGAGCCTGCACAGGTGTGGGTCTGCCCGGGTGGGAAGAAGTCCCTGTTTCTGGCTTGTGTCTCTTCCTCATGAGAGCCACACACGAGTGGGAGCAAAGGGTCTTAGCCCCCCTCCCTACCCTGGATTCCTGGTCAAGGACCCCTGTGAGTCTAGGCCCTGAGTGTGGCCACGGGTGCCTGGATAGTCGCTGCACCATGCCTGCAACCTCATCTCTGCCTCTTCTGAACCCAAATTAGAGAACTGATGAATCATGGGACTGTAAAGAGAACCCGTGTGGTGCGGATCAGCAGTCACAAGATGAGGGCTGTCTTCCCAGTTCTGCTACAACTCTAGCTGTGCAATTTTGGGCTAGTCACTGTATGTGTCTGAGGCTCAGGTTCTCACTTGTATAATGGGTGTATTAATTATCTATCACTCTTTTAAAAATTCCTTCAAAACCTAGTGGCTTAAACAATAAGTATTTATTATCTCACACAGTGTCTGTGGGTCAGATATTTGAGAACAACTCACCTGGGTGGTTTTGGCTCATGGTCTTTCATGGGAAGAGGTCAAGATGTCCACTGGAGCTGCAGTCATCCGAAGGCTTGACTGGGGCTGGAGGACCTACATCCAAGACAGCTTTGTTCATATGGCTGCCGGCAGGAGGCCTCGGTTCCTTGCCACATGAGTCTCTCCATGGGGCTGCTTGAGTGTCCTCCTGACATGGTAGCTGGCCTCCCCTAGAATGAGCGATCGAGGAGAGCAAGACAGAAGCCACAGTATCTTTTATGATCTTTATATCTTAACCTCTGAAGTCAAGCACTGTTATTTCTGCACTATCTCACTTGTTATCCAAGTCAACCCTAATCAGGGATGTGAACACCAGAAGGTACAAGCCACTGGGGGCCATCACGAAGGCTGGCTACCACCTTAGAAGTAATTAGTACCATTACTAACATCTGCTCTGCCCATCTCACAGAGCCAGCAGGAGGTTTTGTCTGCATACCCACTGCAGGAAAAACCATTAACCAGAGGATGCACCTGGTAAGAGGCAAGACAGCAGCTGCTAAAAACAGCTGTACAAAGGGTTGCTGGAGACTGGACACTGAGACCATCACAGGAAGCTCTGGGACAAGTAAAAGGAGGACCAACATAGGAACGTGGTAGCTCAGAGGCCTCCAGTCCTCTTTGCTGTCCCCATATGAAGGTACAATGTGGAGACAATTAGGAAAGTGCCTGACAATGTGCCCATTACATATGGTGCTCAGCCATAAGTGTTCTAAGGAAACCAGGTGGGTCATAGTCTTAGGAATTCCAGGAGGAGGTGCTGGGCCACGGTGAAGGTTGAATTGTGCCCTGGCCCTTTAGTTCTGACATTTAAGTTAGTTAGTTTACTTTTCACAAACTCCAAAGAGCTGCATAAACGTGAAAGTCCATCGTTATTACCTCCTGGTAAGATGCCCACAGATCACGCTTCCAAAGAATCTCTCCACTGATTCCTTAACTAGCCAAAAAGAGGAACTGAGATACGTTCACTGTTTTGCAACGATCAGAAACAGCCTCTCAAAGTTGCCTCTGAATCTGTCCTTGTTCATTTACGCTGGGATTTTCTCTCCCTCTCTGCACTCAGCCTCTACCTGACAGTGGCTCAGTCCCTCTGGAACCCGCTCTTATTACTCCTGTCATTCTCAGTTCCTGCTTAGGGCTGCAGTTCCCTCCACTTCCAAAATTTCACTCCAGTGGCTAGAGCCTTATAATCCACTGTGGTCCAGGTGCCGTCCTAACTGCTGCCCATCTTCCTGGATTTGTGAGGACCACTGCTCTTGGGGTCCTCTTTGTTGTGTTCCGAGTTCTACCCGTCTTGGTGCCTGGCTGGCTGGACCCCAGTGCTGGATGCTCACCTGGTTTAGGTCTGTTTTCGTACCGTGTTTTTGTACCAGATTCCAGACACCCAGTCCTGCCTGCTGGACTGGACTTTCTCCCTGCACCTGCATTGGACAGGCCCCTCCCACACTTCCCTTTCTGCCCTCAGAAGGGAATCTCCTTATAGATCTTCCTGGTGGACACCCTGGGGGACAATGCTTGGTTTGAGAGGGACAACAGCCTAGATTTTCAGCTGCAGTGTTTATAGCAGAACAAAAATTGTTCATGTTTCTCAGTGCACAAGGCACATTTTTATGTCGTTCATGTTTTGTCATATTTCTCCTCTGCTGGTTAGGGAGTAAGGTCACACAGGGATTTTAAAAGCAAACAAGTAGTCCCTGCCTCCAGTGAGTTTCTGAATGAAGTAATAGGTGTTTATAAATAAATATACAGGAAATCCATTTATAGTAGTGCCCACTAAGATCTGTTCCTCTTTGCCTGAGGTCTCTGTTTTCATCCTCACCATCTCTTTGTGGTCCCAAACGATTGCACTTCAAAGTACTGCCTTCTTGCTAACAAATGTCTGTATTCAGGGCCAAATTCATTCTGAAACTTATGCTTTTGGTGACACTGAGTGAGGTTATAGGGGAGTAGGTGACTGTCAACTCCCTTAGCTCATGGCCGCTGCTGTTACTAACCAAAAGGACCTGAATGGTTATACAGGACTAAAGTGGCTTAGGTCAGTTCTAACACTGGGGAGTAGAAGGTGCATTAGTGGGCAGTGGAGAATTGACTAAAGATTTGAGCTGGGGGCAGTGGACCAGGGAAAGTTAAACTCACATGCGTGTATCCAACAAGTCCCTTGAACTCTTCCTCTGGGCTATGGTGGCATCGCTCTTCTCCCCTGGCCTCCTGCCTACAGCACCCAGCCCCACTTCTCCTTCCCCCTTCATGTTCCAGAAAATCTCCTTCCTTCTACAGAAAACTGGGGAGAAGCTCCAAGTCCAGGCTGGAAGGGCCCTTTCTACCCTTGAAAATTGGACCTTTCAAAGACCATTTCTCCTCCAAGAAATTTTCATGCCAGCAGCTACAAAGACGTTTTCTCCATAGTCTTTGCAATTACCTTGAAAGTGCTGATCAGCGAAAAGTAGGGGTGATGACTCAGAGTTGCTGACAGAGAGTGAGGCATCACGAGTTCTAACCTTGTTGCATTTCCCTGTGGTAATTCCAGGGTGCTGCTGGGATGGATGGACAGCTGTCAGGCTTGGCCTGGTTTCCAGTCTCTGTAGCCTCGTTCTTTCTACAGCCAACATTACCTTCAGCTCACTCCTGCCAGATCTCTAAGGAGGCTACAGCCCAGATCCTAAGGCTCACATCCATGGAGGCCCCTTGTGCGCTCCGGCTCCAGGCCTACTCCAGTTCTGGGTACCAGATCTTTGCCTCATTTCTTGGGTCTTCTCCTGTCTCCCTCATGGAAGGCTGCTCAATCCCCAGTCTCATTATGAATGAGCCCTGCCTTGTACCCAACACCCTTCCTCTGCCTCTTTGGGGGTTGGATTCCTGCCCAGACTCCAGCTCAGCTGGGATCCTGAGACCTGATGGATGACAGGTCTTTCTGAGGAAAACTGATGAGTCCCTAGACTTGGAAGGGGAGCTCCTACTTCCCAATTTGGTCACATACAACCATGAGGTTCTGTTTGGTTAATACCAACAGCCGCCATTAGTTATAAGATTCAAGGGCTGGCTCCTTCTTATGGCCTCAATCTAGGTTACCATTAAAGGAAGTCTCAGACTAAATTCTCCCCCCAAAGAGACAATGATTAGCAAATACGCACAAGTCACACCACCTCCTGTGAGCTTGATAAAGTCCAAACTCTCTGTCCTTTAGGGTGCTCCAACAAGATCACACGTGAAAGGAAGTTTCACTTGGGGCAAATGTGATAATACTCTAGTAGTGGGATTGGCAAACCATCTAGTCAGACTCAGGTTGGCCCACCTTCTCCGGAATCAGCAGCTGGACTGGGGGCAACATTGCTAACAGGGAAGGAGGAAAGATTCACTAGATTCGAATACCCTGTTCATATGTTTGTGGAGTTCTTCCATGCTTCACCACTGAACACCTTTCTCTCCATTCATTATGCTAATTAACAAAACCTCTAGTGCTGATCAGCTATAAAGATAGCTGAAGCACTTGTGAGAGCTCCTCTGCCGTGTGGCCTTCTGATTAAGCCCTAGTTACCACCCTTGGAGTTGCCCAGATTAGCGCAACTGGCCTCCTCTAGGGTACAGATTAAAAAGGAATGAACCGGGCTTCTCTGGTGGTGCAGTGGTTGAGAGTCCGCCTGCTGATGCAGGGGACACGGGTTCGTGTCCTGGTCCGGGAAGATCCCACATGCCGCGGAGCGGCTGGGCCCGTGAGCCATGGCCGCTGAGCCTGCGCATCCGGAGCCTGTGCTCCGCAACGGGAGGGGTCACAGCAGTGAAAGGCCCGCGTACCGCAAAAAAAAAAAAAAAAAGGAATGAACCACATTTAGAGCACGCTGTCAGTGCTGAAGTATCAACTGCAGACGTCCGTCATAGTACTAGGGCACCCCAGCCTCCATGATAATAGTAATAATCAGCATTTCTTTGGCTCACAAGATGTTATTCCATGGTTTTCAGCCCCCTGCAAAGTAAGTCCCCTGAATTATTTCTAGGTACTGCCAGGAGTCTCATGTGGACTCACCAACGGGTTCATTAGCTATAGCTCAGCACAGTCCCCACTTCATCTCTTTCCACTTCCAGCTTCCTCTGCAACAGGCATTTGTTGTTTGGAATGCCTACAACAGCACTCCCCTCGTTGGGGGCAAGTTGCTTCTTCCCCACTCCAGCCATCGTGTGGCTGTGGGAATGAGCATGTGACCTTCCTGGGCCAATCACTACAGCCTCATCCTTTTGGCCAAAGTGACTGGCTAGGAATGGACAAGGGGCTTGCAAAGCCAATCAAGACACTTCCTAGAGATTTTTTTCAATACAGAGTTGGCGAAAACACTTTTTTTTTTTTCTAAGATTTTTTTTTTTTGATGTGGCCATTTTTTTTTAAGTCTTTATTGAATTTTGTTACAATATTGCTTCTGTTTTATGATTTGGTTTTTTGGCTGTGAGTCATGTGGGATCTTAGCTCCCCGACCAGGGATCAAACCCGCACCCCCTGCATTGGAAGGCAATGGACTGCACATGTGAGGCAATGGTCCTCACAAATCCACTGGACTGCCAGGGAAGTTCCGCAAAGACACTCTCTTAAAGCTGCCTGCAGGCATGTCTTTGGCCTTGTGGAGACAGCTGAATTGTGAGGATAAATCCAATATGCAGAGAGAATCAGAGACATACGTTGTTATGGACTGAATGTTTGTGTCCCTCCCATCAAATTCATATGTTAAAGTCCTAATTCCCAAGGTGGTGATATTAGGAGGTGGGGATTGGGAGGTAATTAGGTTTGGATGAGGTCATGAGGGTGAGCCCCCCATGATGGGATTAGTGCACTTATCGGAAAAGGAAGAGGCACCAGAGTTCATACTCTCTCCCCCCACATGTACTCATACAAGGAAGAGACCACGTGAGGATACAGAGAGACAGTGGCTGTCTACAAACCAGGAAGTGGAAACTAAACATGCCAGTGCCTTGATCTTGGACTTCCCGGCCTCCAGAGCTATGAAAAATAAATGCCTGCTATTTAAGCCACCTAGTCTATGGTATTTTGTTACAGCAGCCTGAGCTGATTAAGATGTAGGTGGAGAGGCAGGAAGTCCTGACAATAGTTGAATCTCTAAATCCAGTTGTCCCTGGGTCCAGCTGTATCCAAATGTGCACTCTGTGTGGTTTGGTTATATAGCCCCCAGTGACCTTTTTTGGTGCAAGCTGGTTTAAGTTTCTGATTAACTTATCCACCAGCAATGGTCAGTAGTTGCTTTACAGGACCACTTTTACCTTCCTTGCTGAAGCCCTGTGCTGCTGCTAGAACCTCTGGTGCTTGGTGCTAAGGACCACAATCACCCACTCTGTCCTCCTGATGCTTCCTGGTCGTAACCTGAGGACCATCTAGGCCAGAATGGAGACCCTCACTATTGCTGAGCAGTTGGTTTATGGCCAGTGTGTCTGGCAGACACCCACTCTTGGGGTTAGTAGGATGTTTGCACCTCTGAGCTTCCCCACAACTGGCTCATGCATATTGTAGATCAGTTAAGGCCTGTAAAGTGATTTTGGACTCTTATTTTCAGAAGTTATAATGCCAGGCAAGCTGTCACCCTGGCCATCCCCTTCAAGAACCATTTCTGCCTTCTGGGAAGGACTTCCTCCCCCAAGACCTAAGGCTAATCCTATCCCCTCCATGCTAGTTATGTCCTGGCCCCATTCTCCTTTCCTACATGTCCCAGAACCACTGTGCACTCTGGCTGACTGAACTGTGATCTCCAAGGGAGGCTTCATACACATGGAACCTCAGCGAGGGCCTGTGTGTCTGGTGCTCTGTGCCCATTAAACATCCCAGCCTCATATCTTTTCTATTGTTATATTATACGGCTGACTCACCCTGAGCTTGTGGCCTTAGCGAACAAGACCTTCACGATCTCCATCTGCACTTTCCACACAGAGGAAGCCAGATAGCACTGTGTATTGATGGTTTGTTTCTGTCTCACTAATCAAGAGGCTGAAAGCAACAGTTTCTGATGCATCTTTTCTTCTTTGATTCATTAGGGCCAAGGGACCTGAGGACAGATGATGAAGCATTTAGGGTTTAGTTTTCTCATCTAGAGAATGGAACCACAATTAAAACATTGCTCAGACCTCACCTACAACAGGACTGAATACCCCGGACTTGCAGCAAAGACTTCTGAGTACCTCAGGCCCCTCAAAAGAAGGGGATTTCCTGAGAGGACACCCACCTGTGAGGGCAGGGGTGGGAGCGCTTTTGGGTGTCACAGGGAGTTTGGGGCCTGCCCATGCCCTCGACTTCTCTCCTGGGCTTCATGGTTGCCAAGGGGGAGGGGAGTGGGGGGAGGGAAGGACTGGGAGTTTGGGGTTAGCAGATGCAAACTATTACATATAGGATGGATAAACAACAAGGTCCTACTGTACAGCACAGGGAACTGTATTCAATATCCTGTGATAAACCATAGTGGAAACGAAGATTAATAAAAAAAGAATGTCTGTATGTGTGTAACTGAGTCACTGTGCTGTACAGCAGACACTGGCACAGCATTGTAAATCAACTCTACCTCAAAAAAAAAAAGACTGTAGACTCTCTACTAACGACTTGTGGATATTCCTTAGTTACTGTCCCTCAACTGTTCTAAACTTGACTTCACAATTTCAGACACTATCATCACAGAAAGCAAATGACTTGCCGTTTGTTACATGATCTCACCACAAGGTTTCTGTTTTGTTGTTGTTGTTAATAACGTACTACCCGTAGAACTTCATTTTGGATAAAATGTCCATATCATCCTGGCCACGACATGGAGAGATGATGTTTAATCCAGCAGGCAACAGGATGTCGTTCTATCTGGGTTCCTGGTGGTGCAATATTTGCCCATGTTTAGAGGATACCTCTCAGCTTGATGTGACAATTTTTGCTGTGGTTATGTCTTTCAACACACTTCCTGCTTTTCTCGCAGAACAGAGATGACTTACTCCTCTCTTGCAGACCACAGCCCACATGGTTATAGGTTTCTCTGAGGGCTTGGGCAGGGCACGGGGCAAATCGTTGGCCCTCAGTGTGTGAGACCTTTGGCTTTGGTTTTTCTATGTGAACCCCGAGATTAATCTACGTGGACTTTACTTTCTGTTGGAATGAACAACTGAAAATCTGTTAGAGAAACATGAGGTTTGCAACACCTGACTGCTTCAGATTTCAAGTAGAAGACTTCTTCAGCCCCTCAACAAGCACAGAAAATAGAACCCAGCCATTTTTTGTAGTCAAGACTGCCTGGGTCACATGATCTCAATGGCAATGCTCACAGTTGCTAGAAACTCAGAGACGCATAAGCTATAGGAGTTGAACAGAGCCTGACAACTTCTGAAGCTAGCTCCTCTATGAATCAGAGGTGGAAACCAAAGTCCAGAGAGGTTAAGTGACTTGCCCAAGGTCATACTGCTAGCCTGGCCTTCATGGTTATTGTAGGATCATCCCATAAATAGTCCAGATAAATTGCTCTGCTTAAAATCAAAACTACAATGAGATATCATCTCACACCGGTCAGAATGGCCACCATCAAAAAACCTACAAACAATAAATGCTAGAGCGGGTGTGGAGAAAAGGGAACCCTCTTGCACTGTTGGTGGGAATATAAATTGATACAGCCACTATGGAGAACAGTATGCAGGTGCCTTAAAAACCTAAAAATAGAACTACCATATGACCCAGCAATCCCACTACTGGGCATATACCCTGAGAAAACTGTAATTCAAAAAGAGTCATGTACCAAAATGTTCATTGCAGCTCTATTTACAATAGCTAGGACATGGAAGCAACCTAAGTGTCCATCGACAGATGAATGGATAAAGAAGATGTGGCATATATATACAATGGAATATTACTCAGCCATAAAAAGAAACGAAATTGAGTTATTTGTAGTGAGGTGGATGGACCTAGAGTCTGTCATACAGAGTGAAGTAAGTCAGAAAGAGAAAAACAAGTACCGTATGCTAACACATATATATGGAATCTAAAAAAAAAAAAAATAGTCATGAAGAAACTAGGGGCAAGACGGGAATAAAGATGCAGACCTACTGGAGAATGGACTTGAGGATATGGGGAGGGGGAAGGGTAAGCTGGGACAAAGTGAGAGAGTGGCATGGACATATATACACTACCAAACATAAAATAGATAGCTAGTGGGAAGCAGCCGCATAGCACAGGGAGATCAGCTCGGTGCTTTGTGACCACCTAGAGGGGTGGGATAGGGAGGGTGGAAGGGAGAGAGACGCAAGAGGGAAGAGATATGGGGACATACGTATAATGGATTCACTTTGTTATAAAGCAGAAACTAACACACCATTGTAAAGCAATTATACTCCAATAACGATGTTAAAAAATTAAAAAGAAAACAAAAGCTGAAAACATTTTGAGGAAAAGAAAACGAACAAAAAAAAATTGCTCTGCTTAGGCATCCCCATTTCCTACAACTTATAACCACCATGTGATAAAAATAATGTATTAACCATTTCTCTTTTCTTTATGAATTTTTCCATTACAGAAATAACAAAAACCACATTACTGTATAATTGGAAAACAGAGGAAGAAAAATCACCCACACAATCTTTTTGACCTGAGATATCTATTACTATAAAATCTTTCAATATTTTTAAAATTTTGCTTTTTAATTAGTAAAATATAGGTACCTGGAAATAAAAGTTCAAACAGTATAGAAAACCATATAAAGTAAGTCTTCTTCATACATATGATGAACAGGCACATAAAAAGATGCTCAACATCGCTAATTATTACAGAAATGCAAATCAAAACTACAGTGAGGTACCACCTCACACCAGTCAGAATGGCCATCATTAACAAGTCTGCAAATAACAAATGCTGGAGAGGGGGTAGAAAAAAGGGAACACTCCTACACTGTTGGTGGGAATGTAAATTGGTGCAGCCACTATGGAAAACAGTATGGGGGTTCCTCAAAAAACTAAAAATAGGGGCTTCCCTGGTGGCACAGTGGTTGAGAGTCCGCCTGCTAATGCGGGGGACGCGGGTTCGTGCCCCGGTCCGGGAGGATCCCGCATGCCGCAGAGCATCTGGGCCCGTGAGCCATGGCCGATGGGCCTGCGCATCCGGAGCCTGTGCTCCACGACGGGAGAGGCCACAGCAGTGAGGCCCGCGTATCGCAAAACAAACAAACAAACAAACAAACTAAACTAGAGTTTCTGGATGATTCTGCAATCCCACCTCTGGGCATACATCCGGACAAAACTATAACTTGAAAAGATACATGCACTCCAATGTTCACAGCAGCACTATTTACAATAGTCAATACATGAAAACAAGCTAAATGTCCATCGATAGATAAGTGGATAAAGATGTGGTATATATACACAATGGAATACTACTCAGCCATAAAAAAGAATGAAATAACGCCATTTGCAGCAACATGGATGGACCCAGAGATTATCAAACTAAGTGAAGTCAGAATGAGAAAGACAAATACCACATGATATATATCACTTATACATGGAATCTAAAATATGACACAAATGAACTTACCTACAAAACAGAAACAGACTCAGACATAGAAAACAGACCTGTGGTTGCCAAGAGGGGAGGGGAAGAGTTGGATTGGCAGTTTGGGACTAGCAGATGCAAACTACTATTATATACAGAATGGATAAACAACAAGGTCCTACTGTATAGCACAGGAAACTATATTTGATATCCTGTAGTAAAACATAATGGAAAAGAATTTTAAAAATATGAAGGCAAAAAGTAAGTCTTCTTTCTCACTCCTTTCCTAGTTTTTCTTCTAATAGGTATCTTCTTTTGATTCTTTCTATTTCTTACGGTATTTGTCTTGATTGACATTGCTAAATAAACTACCACATCTATGTCTTCATTTATCAGCTTGAAGCACTATTTATAGACTTTTTGTTTTGACTGGTAACTTATTCACTTATTGACCCCCTTCTCCCACCTCCAAATCATTTACAGTTGTGTATTTTTATTTCTTCTGATGGTCAACCTTATGATTTTACATCACGTTCAATCTCTATTTATTGACCCATTAACTGTAGCTAGTGACTCTTGATTCTCCACTGTGTAAGACAGGAAAGTAACACTCCTTTACTTCCCTCTTCTCCCTCTTCTATTCCCTACCCTCTCTCAGATATATCACCTCTTTAACATTGTCAAGGTTTATAGCACAAGAATTCTGTTTAGTAAAGTTGTCCTCCATGTTTTGTCAGTAAGTTAATTTTGATAACTGAAAGCCAACGAACCAACAGTATTTAAAGTACGAAGATAATGTAAATATTATTCCCAACAGAAGCAGGTATTATGTTGAGATCTGCAGAGGGGAATGTTCCAAGGTCAAGTGGGTCTTCTTTTCTTGGACCTCATCAACTACACAAGATCATGATACTTTTCGGTTGGTTTTATATGTGGGCCATGAGATTATCTATTTATTTATCTTTCTATCTCTCTATATATATTTATATATATTTTTTCACAACTTACTGTTCCTGGAATTTTTAGTTGATTGACAATAGGAAACATATGCCTTCTTTATAATACAGATACCTTCCAGCTTTTTAATTATATCATTTATTAAGTGCTCCAAAATGTACTGACTTTTGGCTAGGCCAAGTGCACATCTGTACTGGAGTTTCTTTTAATTGCATTTCTAGGCTGGTTTAATGGTTTTTAGTTCTCATATCTTTCTCTTTCTTGGGTAGTATATCATCAAGTAATGTTATTTCCAGAAGATGTATGGGAGTCTGAGTTCCTGCATGCCTGAACGAGTCCTTATTTCTCCTCCACACTGGATCAATAATTTGGTAAAATATCAAATTCTAGGTACAAAATTATTTCTTTAATCTTTGAAGGTAATTGCTCCATTGTCTTCAAGCATTGGTGTTGCAGATGAGAAGAATGATGTTAATCTTCTTATTCTTTTGTTGGTTATGTGCTTCTTCTGTCTAAGTGCATTTAGCATCTTTTCTTATGATCAGTACTCTGAAATGCCATGAGATTATTTCTACGGATTATTCTTTATTCATTGTGCTGGGTACTTGGGCTCTTTCAAATTAAAACCTTCGTCTTTCTTCCACACTGGGAGATTTTCTTCAATTATTTCTTTATTTCCTCCTCTCCCTTTTCACTCTTCTTTCCTAAAACTCCTGTTACATAAATATTGGCCCATCTGAATTGACCTTTTATGCATTTTTTTCCTCAAATTATCCACTTACCATTTTACTCTCTATTCTGCAAGATCCTCTAGACTTTTTAGTGTAGTCTTTCTACTATTTGAATTTTGGTTTTTATTCCATGTATTATATTTATCTTAATTATTAAAAAGTAAATACAGTTCACAAGGGATTTAACACAAACTCTTTCTTAGTTTCCAACTGCTCCTTTTCAGAAGATTGTTGTTGTTTTATGGATGTATACTCTTGATTTTCCACGATGATAAGTCAAGTTTAGGGTTTTCATTTTGTTCTCCTTACTTAGCTCCACCTCCTCCAGGCTCATCTGTTCTAATTAAATATCTTTTAATTTAGTTAATTAACTATCTTTTAATTAATTTGGTCCTTCCCTTTTACTGTTGGGTGTGAATGGGGACTTTTGACTGCCCATCCCTATTTATATACACCAAGCTGGGTGTTTACTTGAGGTAACTGGGAAGCATTTCCTTTTCTCTGAATAAGAAGGCTGATTGTGAGTGCTCTGGGTGTGGAAGGGGGTCTTGGCGGGGGTGGGGTGGGGTGGTGGTGGTGGTGGTGGTTCACATTCAGCTGGGAGAGTGGGGAGAAGGCAAACAGGCTCCACCCCTCCCCACCCTACTCGGGGATGGCAGCCCCATGCTGTGAGCCTTAGCCCCTTCCTGTCAGCTTTCATTTATTTATTAAGAAAAAATGATCTATCCAGCTTCACCTTTGTAGTATAAGCTACCACTTCTTACCCACAGTGTTGGTGGTCAATGGGGTGGGGAGGGTAGTTCCCAAAGCAGTTTAGGTAGAGACTTTCCATCAATCACCTCCTTTTACGCCCACCCTGGTCTGTGTACTTGCCAACTTCGGGAGGCTCTGACGAGAAAGACCCATGCTGCCCTGATCACTAACTTCCGCTTCTACAGCTGCCCCCAAAGTGCTCTAAGCATTGGCCTCCAAAATTCAGATTTTACAAACAGTATTCCATCCACTTGCTATCTTTACAAAATTCATCATCATTTTGGTCTGCTGTCCTCTTTCCTATACACAGTACTTTTTTGAATTTATTCATCCCTGTAAGTCTTTATTGCTATTTCCAGAAGTTTTCAATAAAGAGAGTTGATAAATGTGGCTGGTTGTCATCTTGAACTTAAGTTAACTATTATTTGAAAATAAAATTTTCTTTTAAATGAAGTTTACTTTCTTGGTTATAAAGTTATATTCATTGTAGATAATTTGGTAAATAATTAAATAGTTCAAATATCCACAACCTTCCTAAGCTTTTGGGTAAAATTATATTCTAATGATATGATATAATATAATATAAAATATTGCATTTTACCAGCTCCTTAACCTCTACTTTTGTAACAACATGAACGGTCTCTCTCTTTATCAAATTCTGCTCCAGTTATTTCTTGGTGCTTATAAGGGAAGGCTAAGAGAGAAGCATATCTCTGGAAAACATAAATAGGACACAATGTGCTTTAATGATGTATTATTTATAATATTGAAAATCTGGGAAATATCCAGCAATAAGGAAATAAGTAAATCATGGTACAGTCAACAAATACTATATAGTTCTCAAAAGTGAGGTATGTGTGCCATTTTTAATGATGTGGATAATTTTTATGGTAGACTACTCAGTGAGGACATAAAATTGTATGTATTACATGATTTTGATGATGCAAAACATATCTGTTCATATTAATCAGTGTTATCAGTGAGGGAAGAGATTGTAAGCAATGCTGTTTTCTTCTTTACACCCATGAGTTTGTTTTTGATCTTTGATATGCTGGTAGAAAGAATTTCTACTCTGGAAACTGTCCTTCCCCATCCACTTCTTTAGAATTGGGGATCTAAGCAACATACTTTCCAGAATCTGTCCACTCAGCTTCCAGTCCTCCTGCTCCCCACCTGGTTCCCATTAACACTGTTTTTTGGGGAAGGGACTCAATGATGTCAAGACTTTTCTAGTTCTGCTTTTGACAGCACTTTGCAAAGTACTGTGTGTTGTGACATTTGCTCCTTTATTGGTTTGAGAGCTGCCGGAGTACTTCTGCCTGTTTTTTAAAAAAAAACACAAAACTTTGGAGGTTATTTGATTTGTGGGGGAGGGAGAATTTCAGATCTGTTTCAATTCCTACATCTTTCCCAGCCTGCTCATGTAATTAATACACAAAGCACAGACAGCTCTCATTGATTTCATCACACTTTCAATGAAAAAAGATCCCTGTTCGTTTTAGCTTTATGTTGGTTTGGTTCTGTTTGTTTTTAATAGCTGTTTACACAAATGTAGTAGCTTGAATGGGGTCCTGATTTGACCTAGAGTCAAATACGACTTGAAATACTAGTAGGTGAATGAGCAGGACATTAACCGGTTTTCTCTTGGCTCTGATATGACCTGTTGAGTTGGCCTAGAGTCTTCCTCTTCCTCAGGCTGGTTCTTGCTTTGGGTCCAAAAGATGGCACAGTCCATTTCCAGTTCAGGGCAAGAAGTGATGAAATGGAGTAATGAGGACATCAATCTGGTTGCCTGGAGACCTGGGTTCTGGTCCTATCTCCCTTGTTGACAACTGAGCAACCTGGGGCAAGTCGTAGCCTCAGTTTCCTCATCTGGGGCAGGAGAGGATGTAAACAGGAAGAATTCGAAGGCCTTAATTTGTTTACTATGGTTTCATTAATAATAGAAATAACACCTATCATTCATGTGAACCATTTATGTTTCTGGGCCAGAAATAATTTCTAATCTTGGGGTCACTGCCACCAAGGGAATAATTTTGCCTAGAATATGGACAGGGAGCTCAAATCAGAAGCATGGAAGAGGGAGTCCCAGATTACAGGATACTATACGATTTTTTCTGTAAAATGAACTATTATTAAACAAATAATAGGACTTGTTCTGATTAGCTATAGCTGTGTAACAAACCACCCCAAACAGTGGCTTAAGGCAAAGCCAGCCTGCAGTTGATGGGGCTCAGCAAGGCGGTTTTCACTTTGTCATGCAGTTGCAGAAAGACAGTGGCTGGGGTGACAGTTATCGTGAAGGGTTCTTCACTCATATGACTACAGCCTGTGAGAAGAATCGAACAGATGGAGATCAACCTGTTCATGTATCCATGTATAGATCTATCCATCTAGTGTCTCTACGTGGTCTCCCCGCAAAGTGGCTTCAGAGTAGCCAGAATTCTTACAGCTGGAACCCTGGAGTAAGTGTCTTAAAGAGACACCGGCAGAAGCTGCATGACTTTTTCTAATCTGACTTTAGAAGTCACACAGCACCACTCCTACCACATTCTATTCATTAAGGCAGCCATAGGGCCTGTCCAAGTTCAACACGAGAGGACACAGACTCTACCCCTTAATGTGAGGTGTGTCAAAGAATTCATAAGCATGTTTCAAAACCATCACAAGATGCAAGGATGAATTAACATCAATATTGTGTATTTACAAAATGAAATTAAACTCTGACAGTCACTTACTGCCAACCCCACGAAGTGTCCAGAGGTGTCCAGACTGGAGTCCCCTGGCCTAAGCAGAGACCCCACATCTATATTGGAGGGGGCAACTGGGAGCCAGAAGACTGGAGTTCAGGTTTCAGCTCTATCGTGCTGAGTCGTGTGGCCTCTGGACATGTCACTTTAGCTTACTGGCCTCGTTTCCGCTGCATAATGGAGACACTGGCCCTGCCTTACCTATGCTGAAGAGTTGTGGTGAGACTCTAATGAGAATTTGCTTTGTAACTGCAAAGTGTTCTACAAAGCAAGAGAAAAACTCCCCACTCCTATTTCTTGGCTCTTGTGAATACTGGTGAAGCCATAAGGCCTTGAGAAACCCAAATCACATCAAAGTCTAGATCTCTGGGAATCTTCTGTTTTATGTTGGAACTGTTGTTTCTTCTCGATAGGCCCAGTTCTACTCGTATCAACAACTGAGATCTGTTTACTGGGTTCTTCTTGGTGGGATGGAGAACTCGGCTTTCTTGCCACACAGCTTGACCAAGGTAGATATGACTGGTTGTAATCACCTCTGTGTGATCTTTACGTGATCATTTTTCCAGTTCAAAGGGAGGATCTCCCCTACACCTGACAGCATAAGGCTAGATTCAAGGCGAAGTGGACAGTGCTTTGGGACCCACTGCATTTGTGCTGGGGACCAGCCCATGCAGGGCTGAAGGTCTAGTGGTAGAAAGGCCAATGTGAAATGGACAGAAGAGAAATTCTTAACTAACTCCTCAAATTTAGACTTCCAACAAAGACTTGCTTTTACTTTAAAGGGCTCAAGTTTGTTTCTTTTAAAAACATTAAAAATATTTAGTCAATTCAATTCCCCCCTCATTTATTGACTATCTACTCTGGGCAGAATAGGTTGAAAAAATGGCAGACAGTTCAGCCTCTCAGTGCTTCCTCTTTAGTAGAGAAGATGCAGAAAGCCTGTCACATGCATGACCTGTGATTTAACAAGGGAAGAACAACAGGCAGCTGATTTATTAAACTGTCTGAAAGTGGAGGGGTATGGTTATACAAGTTTTAATTTTTCTCTGATCTGTGCCATCCATTGTCCTGTGTTAGCATGCACTGTCACATATACCTACACTGGTGATTCTTAAACTGGTTCCATATCGATGGAAAGCCATTAGGCATACACAAAAACCTTAAAGTGTGCAAATGCTATAACCCAGAAATTCCAGTTATCCTAAGGAAAAATCATAGATGGTCACTGCAGTGAAGCTTAGAAGAGCAACCCTGACTCTTATTAAACACTCAACTCTACAGGATTATGAAGAAATCAAGAACAGTAGTTCATGTTTGTAAAGTGCTTATATGTGCCAGACACTGTGTTAAGTGCTTTACATATTTTTACTATTCACAGAACCCACTGAGGGATGTCCCCATTATATAGATGTGGAAGCTGAGGCTTAGAGAAGTTGATTTGCTGCAGGTCACCAAGCCAGGATTTCAACACAGGTGGTCCAACTCCACAGCTCACAGTTTTAATCATTGTTCTCTACAGCCTCAAATAAACCATGGTCCATAAGCATCAAGGTGATGTTCTATACACCCTCACACCATACACAAAAACAAACTCAAACTGGCTTAAAGACTTAAATATAAGACGTGACGCCATAAAACTCTTAGAAAAGAACATAGGCAAAACATTCTCTGACATAAATCATACCAATATTTTCCTAGGTCAGTCTCCAAAGGCAATAGAAATAAAAGCAAAAATAAACAAATGGGACCTAGTCAAACTTACAAGCTTTTGTACAGCAAAGGAAACCATAAATAAAATGAAAAGACAAACTATGGAATGGGAGAAAATATTTGCAAATGATGCGACCAACAAGGTCTTAATTTCCAAAAGATACAAACAGCTCATACAACTCAATAACAAAAAAACAAACAACCCAATCGAAAAATGGGCAGAAGACCTAAATAGACATTTCTCCGAAGAATACATATAGATGGCCAACAAGCACATGAAAAGATGCTCTACATTGCTAATTATTAGAGAAATGCAAATCAAAACTACAATACGGTACCACCTCACACCAGTCAGAATGGCCATCATTAACAAGTCTACAAGTAACAAATGCTGGGGAGGGGGTAGAGAAACGGAACCCTCCTACAGTGTTGGTGGGAATGTAAATTGGTGCAGCCACTGTGGAAAACAGTATGGAGGTTCCTCAAAAAACTAAGTAGTGTTTCTGGATGATCCTGCAATCCCACTTCTTGGCATATATCTGGACAAAACTAAAACTCGAAAAGATACATGAACCCCAATGTTCACTGCAGCACTATTTACAATAGCCAAGACCTGGAAACTACCCAAGTGTCCATCAATAGATGAATGGATAAAGAAGATGTGGTACATATCTACAATGGAATATTACTCAGCCATAAAAAAGAATGAAATAATGCCATTTGCAGCAACATGGATGGACCCAGAGATGATCATACTAAGTCAAGTAAGTCAGAAAGAGAAAGACAAATACCATATGATATCACTTATGTGTGGAATCTAAAATATGGGACAAATGAACATATCTATGCAACAAATATAGACTCACAGATATAGAGAACAGACTTGTGGCTGCCAAGGGGGAGGGGAGTAGGGGGAGGGAAGGACTGGGAGTTTGGGATTAGCAGATGCAAACTAGTACATATAGGAGGGATAAACAACAAGTTCCTATTGTATAGTACAGGGAGCTATATTCAATATCGTGTGATAAACCATAATGGAAAAGAATATGAAAAAGAATGTATATATATGTATAACTGAATTACTTTGCTGTACAGTAGAAATTAACACATTATAAATCAACTATACTTCAATAAAATAAATTTTAAAAATGATGTTCTAGAAGAACACAGGAAAATGTACATAAGGTCAAAGGGACAAAGTGGCTTACAAAGCAATACAGTCAGTCTGGTTCTTATTTTTTTTAAAGTATATACAAAATGGACAGAAGAAAGCATAGAAAAAGGTCCATCAAGGTGGGGGGATTGTGTTTTATTCTAATTTTCTTCTTTGTGCTTTTCTAGATGTTCTATAATGACCATTTCTTGCTTTTGAAGTAAAAAAAAATGTGAAGTATCACAGTCATTTAGTTACTCAGTTGAAATGGTGGGAGGCGGGCAAGAGCACAGGCAGCTGGGGATGGGAGAGAGCAGGAAGGCTTCATAAAAGAGGGGGCATTTGAACTGGGCCTTGGAATGGTACAAAATTCACAAGGAAAAACACCGAGGCCGTGATGATGGTTTTCTGCTGCTCTCTGCACACCTTCTTTTTCCTAGAGTCACAGAGTCACCGTCTCCTCTTGGAATCTTTCTTTGAGTCCCTGTGTTGCCAAGTCTGCATCATTTCTCTTGGGGAGGGGGATTCTGAGATGCAACAGAGTGATTTCCACATTCACCCTGGGGGCTCCCCTGGCTTTCCAGGCAGAATGAGTCCTGCTGCTCAGGCCACACCATCTCCGTGACACTCTTGATTTGAGGTGGGGAATGGGGTGCTGTGGGCAACGTCTGTGGTTTGCAGAAGCAACTTTGGAAACATCTGCAATCTTCTATTGCTGGAAATGACTGCACTGCACACAGAGGTGGGATGGCTTAGGTGTCAAAAGGGGGCCCAACCGAGGGTACTCTGAGGCCACAGAAAAAGACCACCACCCCAAGGGCACAAGGAGTGGCCCTTTCAAGGCTGGACCTGTGACAAGAGTTGGTTTCGCACCAGGCCGGGACTGCCTGTGTGCTGAGTCCCACTGTGCATCTCAGGGCATCTCAGCGGCTCTGGACCCCATAGAGAACTTCAGACATTGTTCACAGAGATGAGAGCAAGCTGTATCTGGCAGGTTCCTTGAAAAAACATCACCTCTTACTGAACCAGAGGCATCCACCACTCTACCAGGAAAGCAATTCCCATCTCCCAGGCCTGGAAAAAATTCCCTTTGTGTCATCCGTTGGTCACCACCAACTCCCTAATCGCTTCCTTTTGGAAAATGGCTGTTGAATCTCCCACAGAATTCAGGAAAGGAGACCCAAGCCTTGCCCCAGGTCTTCGTGCCTTGCCATCACCCACATAAGGGCAAATTTTAAAACTCAGCTTTCCTCGTGGCCAAAGAGCAAAGAAACTTTCCCCCTCCCTTTTGTACGTGAGAAACCTAGTCTTTGTGGATCCTTACTCTGTCCCTTTGATAGGTAGTTAAGTATTTGAAAGGGCTAAGTAAAGTCCCTTGCAGCTTTAAACCCAGCAATGTTTTTTAAGTATTTAATGTTTTTGAGATCTCTTTGAAATATAAAAATTGCCCCTATTTCCCTGTCACCTTGGAGTTTAGCCTGGCACCTGTTCTAAGCTGTACTTGTCTGCTTGTCATAGAGACAAAGGCAATTCAGATAAAGGCAATTAGTACACTGGCTCCCCCAGTTAGCAGGTGAACTTGGGTGAAGTATGAAAGAATGCACAGCAAATGGTGCTGCCAGGTCCTCCTATTGGAAAACACGCTGCCATTAGTCTTGGGCACGTTTTCATAATGGGTTGTAACAGCTAGGCAGTACAAAAATGGGAAACTTTTCTTCTGCCTTTGTAATCTCATCAGTGTGTTGCCTGTGACACACATTGTGATCTGGTTTAATGCTTATTCAATAATAAAACTGTTTTCTTTCCTTTCTACCTATGTGGAGAGGATTCTCTGCATTGGCAGGAGTTCTAATTTCCCCAACATCCATGAGCATCAGCTTTGTAGCTTGGTACAAAGACTATCCACAACCCGGTACTAATAATACCGACTTGTGGGCAGTCCTCCAGCACACCATGCTTTATGCTTCAGAACACGTTCACTGAGGAATGAACACAGTTTCCTTTCTCTGTTGGCTCTGCCCCGGGGCAGCCCAGAGTCCCAACTTCCTGGCCCCATAAGAGTAGGATGTGTGGCCTGTGCCCCGGCAGTCCCCACCCCAACCCCCGCCCCCACCTAAAGGCTGGCAGCAGCTCTCTGTTTCTAGTTTAGTAACCAGGCTCTCCTGTTTTGCAGGCCTGCCACACAGCACTTTCTGGCCTCTCTGCCCTGGACCAGCTGTCCAAGGCCACGATGCTGCCAGATTTATCACCAAGCAGCACTGAGGCATCCCTGCAAACAGGGCCCTGACATATACCAATGAGGCACCATCCTGCCCACCCCCCTGGAGAGCAGGGCCAGCAGGTAGCAAGGAGGTGTGATTTGTGTTACACTCCACTTTGGCAGGAAGATGCTGTGCATGGCTGGGTAAGGAAACCACATCAATGCTCAGCGGTCACCTTTGTTGGCCCTTCAGAGTCAGAGGTGACTCACTATCCCACGTGTTCTTTACATAAAGATCTCTGAGCCTAAACCTGGCTCTTTCCAGGACATTGGCTGGTGCGGTGGGCAAATAAAGGAGGGCAGGTGAAACAGAGGCAACTGGAAGATTCTGTGGCTCTCCTCTACTCTCTCTCTGTTATTCTTTTTCTCTCTCTTCTTCTGTGGGTATAAGCCAGATAGGACCCAGGGCTGCTTGGCTTTTCTTCTAATCATTTTGACACAGCTTCTTGCTGCCCACAGAGGTGTGTTTGTATTAATATCCTTAAGAAACCTCAGCCCCCTCTGTTCATACTGTTCAGGGCACAAGCCTCTAGGATAACTCATTACATGGCCTGACCCCAAACTATTCATACGTGACCTTGCAGGGGGCCATGGCAGGAGGTCTGTGTTTTGGGCATATCCCGAGTCATACACAAGGATGAGGTAGCACTCTTGAGTACAGATTCAGAAAAAAAAAAAAAAAAATTGTCACCCCCCTCAGTCTGTTCTTGGTCTCAGCTCCTTCTCACTCATTCCTGAAGCCAGAAATTATCAACTGGGCACACCTTATTATATACAATAGATATGTCCTGGAATAACAGTAGCTGTGGGAGGAATTCCTTTTCAAATGCAGGAGGCGGGCTTTATGATTTAACTTAATCTTGTAATATGTCTGTTTGAGAAGAAAGCATCCAAGGACAATGAAATTATTGATAGAATGCTTTCCCCAATTTGAAAGTTCAGATGTTTACATACTAGATGTTCTTCTTCAGTGCTTTAAAAAAAATAATGTGGTCTGGTGCAGCATCATGACCTATTGATTTTGCCTTTACTACTCTGTGATTACAAAAGTAATACATGTTCAAGGTATTATTTGTTTATTTATTTATTGCTGCGTTGGGTATTCATTGCTGCGTGTAAGCTTTCTCTAGTTGCAGCGAGTGGGAGCTACTCTTAGTTGCAGTGCGCAGGCTTTTCTCATTGTGGTGGCTTCTCTTGTTGCGGAGCATGGGCTCCAGGTGTGCGGGCTTCAGTAGTTGTGGCGCACAGGCTTAGTTGCTCCACAGCATGTGGGATCTTCCCAGACCAGGGCTCGAACCCATGTCCCCTGAATTGGCAGGCAGATTCTTAACCACTGCGCCACCAGGGAAGCTCTGGTATCATTTTTTATACAGAAGTTTTTTGTTTTAATGTATTCTAATGTATCAGCCTTTTCCTTTATGATTTGTGCATTTTATTTCTTGTGGTAGGTTGCATAAATGGCTGCACTATTTTTGTTCCAATGATTCATGCCTCTGTGCTACGTGTCTTTGCAGGCCCTCCTGTTAGGAGATGTACTCTATCTCTACCCTTCTTGAATCTCAATACTTGCTTTGGCCAAGGGAAAGCAGTGGAAGTAATGCCGTGGCAGTTCTGAGTACAGAGATCTTAGGGGTTGCTCTCCCTTGGAATTCTGCCAGCTGCCATGGAAATGAACTCCAGCTAGCCTACTTACTGGATGATGAGATCATGTGGCCCAGGCACCCTGTGGCCTGGCCAATGGCCAGTTCTCAGCTAACCTGGCAGTTGGCCATAGTCCAGCTAAGCCCAGCCTTAATGGCCAACCTGCAGAATCATCAACAATGAAAAACGGTTGTTGCTTCAAGCCATCAAGTTCGGAGCTGGTTGGTAATACAGAAATATTTAAATAAAACATGTCTTGCTCTTGCTAAAGAGAGTCTTTGCTACCTTGAGATCCTAAAGGGACTTCTATATTCTCTTCTTAAAGTTTCCCCATTTTGCTTTTCACACTTATATACCATAATCAATCTGGAATTAATTTTTTTTTGTATAAGGTAGAAACCTAATGTATATCTGCTCATTGGTTCCTGTATTTTTGAATGTTTGAAATAATTCATAGTAAATATTGAAGTCATTTAAAAAAGGAAATACATAGTAACTATTGAAAATTTAAAGAAATACAACAAAAATGAACTCAAAACTTCACCAATAATAACACAACTCAGTAATAACCACTTACAATGCTGTGACGTGTTTCCTTCTGATCTGTTTTTGGAGGGGTGGGTGAAATTGAGATCAGATTGTTTACCATTCTCTTCACTTAGCATTGCATCGCACTTCCCTATATCATTTCAGTTCTCCAAAATAATTTTTGATGATCACGTACAGTTCGTCACATGGGTATACCATAATTTAATAACCAGGCACTTACTGTTAGGCGCTTGGGCTGTCTCCCACTTTTCAAGATGAATGTTAGTACAGCATTGAATATTCTTCTACAAATATGTCTGATTAGTTCTTTAGGATCATATCGAGAAATGATGTTCCTGGCTCGAAAGGTATGACCTTTTTTTTTTTCTTTAAGATTTCAGTTTTTATTTTTATTTTATTTATTTATTTTTAATAAATTTATTTATTTATTTTTGGCTGCATTGAGTCTTCATTGCTACACAAATAAATGAATAGTCTCATCTCAGCTGATTCATTTAGTCAGAACAAGATCACGTGCTGATGAGAACACAGAACTCGGAAGGAGTACATAGCAAGGAGGAAACGTCTGTGGTAATGTATAGCTTCAGTTCCTCCTCTTAAATTTGTCTGACAAAAAAAAACTGTCCCAGTTCACTGTGGCCATTCCTGCCCTGCTACGCACAGCATGAACCAAGAGCCAGGCATAGATGTTTGGGACATAGAAAGGATTCCAACTGAGCTGATGCTCAGAGCAAAAGAGGAACAGGCTGGGGCATCAGCCTCTCTGCTCAGGAGAGGCCAGTGGCTCCAGATGGTCATTCATTCAAACATATCAGTGTCTGTTATTAGCCAGAGGCTGGGAACACAAAAATGACCAGCCTAGAGAGAAAGTTCCCATTCATGAAGATAAGAGCTCTTACAGGACCCAGCTGCAGGGCACCATCAAAGCACAAGGAGGAGTACCCCATGTAGCCTGGGGTGTCAGGGACAGCCTCTCAGAGGAATGGGCATCCAGGGTTGTCTGTGAGGAACAGTAGGGCTTGGCCAGGCAGACAGAGCAGCTGTTCTAGGTAATTACAGGACAGCCAGACTGCAGGGTCAAAGGTGGGGAGCATGGAGGAAGGGGACTGGGGAGGAGGAAGGGGCCGGGTCATGGAAAGCTTCCCATGGCTTGCCATGGAGTTTATGTTCTTTACAAGACCTTACCACATCTGGTCCCGCCACCTTTCTGACCCCATCTCCTATCCCTCCCCTACCCCAACCACTCTGCTTCAACCACATGGATCTCTTTGCTTCTCCTCAAGCATGCTTCCACCTTGGCCCTTGCACCCACTCTTCCATCTGCCCAGAATGTTCTCCTCCCAGATCTGTGTATGGCTTTCTAGTAATAGAAAATCTGAACAGACCTATAACTGGAAAGGAGATTTAATCAGTAATCGAAAAACTCTTTGACAAAGAAAAGCCCTGGATTGGACGACTTAACTAGTGAGTTCTACCAAACATTTAAAGGTGAATTAACACCAATCCTACTTAAACTCTTGTATCTATGAGGCCAGCATTATCCCATTATAACAAAGCCAGATGAAGAGACAAGAAAACTATAGACTAATATCCCTTATGAATATTGATGCCAAAAATCCTCAACAAAATACTAGCAAACCAAATTCAGCAGCATATTAAAAGGATTATATACTATGACCAAGTGAGATTTATTCCTGGAATGCAACAATGGTTCAACATATGGAACTCAATCAGTATAATACACCACATTAAGAGAATGAAGGAAAAACCCACATGATCATCTCAACTGGTGTAGAAAAAGCTTTTGACAAAATTCAACACTCTTTATCACTTTTTCATGATAAAAACACTCAACAAACTAGGAATAGAAGGAAAGTACCTCAATAAAATAAAGGCCATATATGAAAAACCCAGTTAACATCATACTCAATGGTGAAAAAAAAAAAAAAGCTTTTCCTCTAAGATTAGGAACAAAACAAAGATGTCCACTTTTGCCATTTCTACTTAACATTAGTACTGGAAGTTCTAGACAGAGCAATTAGGTAAGAAAAAAAAAGGCATCCAAATTTGAAAATAAGAAGTAAAATTATCTCTGTTGGCAGATGGCATGATCTTATATATAGAAAACTCAAACATACACACACAAAACTGTTAGAATAAATGAATTTAGCAAAGCTGCAGGATATAAAATCAACAACCTAAAATTAGTTGCATTTCTATACATTAACAATGAACAACCTGAAAAGGAAACTAAGAACACAATTGCATTTACAATAGCATCAAAAAGAGTAAAATACTTAGGAACAAACTTAACCACAGAGGTGAAAGGCTTATATACGGAAAACTATAAATGCTGCTAAAAGAAATTAAAGAAGATATCAATAAATGGAAGGATATCCTGTGTTCATGGTTTGAAAGAGTTAAAATTGTTAAGATGTCAATACTACCCAAAGTGACCTACAGATTCAAAATCCAAATTATGTTTTTTTGCAGATATAGAAAAATTCACCCTAAAATGTATGCAGAATCTCAAGAAACCCTGAATAACCAAAACAATTTTGAAAAAGAAGAACAAAGTTGGAAATCTCACTTCCTGAATTCATAGCTTACTACAGACAAAGCTACAATAATCAAAACAGTATGGTAATGGCATAAAGACAGACACACATATCAACTGAATAGAACAGAGAACCTAGAATTAAACTCTCACAAATGATTTTCAACAAGAGAGCCAAGACCCTTTGTTATGGATTGACAAATGCATATGTTGAAGTCCCAACCCCAGTACCTCAGAATGTAACCATATTTGGAGAGAAGGTCTTTAAAGAGGTGATTAAGTTAAAATGAGGCCTTTAGGGTGGGGCTTTAATCCAATATGATCGGTGTCTTTATAATGAGGAAGATACATGGTGGGGGCAGGGGGAGGGGCATACGTGTACAGAGGAATGATCTTGTTAAAAGATAGTAAGAGGGCAGCCATCTGCAAGCCAAGAAGAGAGACCTCAGAGGAAACTAAGTTCTTGTACTTCCAGCCTCCAGAATTGTAAGGAAATAAATTTCTGTTGCTTAAGCCACCCAGTCTGTGGTGTTTTGTTATGGCAGTCCTAGAAAACTAATACAACATTCAGTGGAGGAAAGGACAGTCTTCTCAATAAATTCTGTTTGGAAAACTGGATATCCACATGCAAAAGAAGGAAACTGGACCCTTACTTTTTACACTATATTAAAAAATTAACTCAAAATGGATCACAGACCTAAACATAAAAGCTAATACTATAAAACTCTTAGAGGAAACATAGGGGAAATCTTCATGACACTGGATTTGGCAGTGACTTCCTAAATATGACAAATAGCATTTCATCAAAATTTAAAATTTTGTTCATCAAAGGACATTATCAACAGAGTAAAAAGGCAACCCACAGAATGGGAGAAAATATTTGCAACTCACATATATGATAAGGGATTAATATCCAAAATATATAGAGAATTCCTAAAATTTAACAATGACAAAAACCTAACCATGATCTAAAAATGGGCAAAGTATCTAAATAGACATTTTTCCAAAGAAGATATACAAATGGCCAATAAGCACATGAAAAGATGCTCAACCTCACTAATCATTAGGGAAATACAAATCAAACCCACACTGAGATGCCACTTCACACCCATCAGTATGGCTATTATCAAAACACCGGAAAATAACAAGTGTTTTAGAGAATATGGAGAAACCGGAACCGTTGTGCACTGCTGGTGGGAGTGTAATATGGTGCAGCTGCTGTGGAAAACAGTATGGCAGTTCCTCAAAAAAATTAAAAATAGAATTTCCATATGACACAGCAATCCCACTTCTGGGTATATATCCAAAAGAATTGAAAGCAGGGACTCAGACAGATTTTTGTACAACAATGTTTATAGCAGCACTACTCACAATAGTCAAAAGGTAGAAACAACTCAAATGTCCATCAACAGACGAACGGATAAAGAAAATGTGGTCTATACATACAAAGGAATATTATTCAGACTTAAAAAGGAATGAAATTCTGACACATGGTACAACAAGGATGAACCTTGAAGACATCATGCTAAGTGAAATAAGCCAGACACAAAAGGACAAATATTGTGTGATTCCACTTATAAAAGGTACTTAGAATACAGAGGCAAATTCAAAGACAGAAAATTAAAATAGTGGTTATCAGAGGCTGATAACAGGGACTTTTTAATGTTTAATGTCTCATGAGATGAAAAAGTTCTAGAGATGAATGGTAATGATGGTAGCACAAAAATGTGATTGTACTTAATGTCACTGAACTGCACACTTAAAAATGGTTAAATGGTAAATTTTATGTACATTTTATCACGATTTTAAAAACCTGGAAGTTTAGGGCATTATGTTACAAAACTTTGGAACTTATTTAAACTTTCTGTTTGAACTGGCTTTGGCAGGGGGAGGGAGGGGACCACCTGGTCTCTATCAGGCGTGTACAGAAGCCCAGGCTCCTGCTAGGTCTCTCTTGACACCCAGGGTGGGGTGGACTCCTCATTACTGCCAGCAGAGGTGGGAGTCCCAACTCCCCCCGGTCGCCAGGGGCTTCCACTGGTACACCTCCCCCACCCCAAGAGGGGTAGGAGTGCCTCATTATTGCCCCCACGTGGCTCCCACTGACAACATGGCGGATGGGGTGGTGGCCTTCTTACCCCTTACAGTGGTGAAAGCCCTGACTCCCCCAGGTGGGGGCACCTGCTTCCTGTCAGGAGGGGTGGAAGGAAGGGCTCCCCACGTGGTTTCCTCTGACACCTAAGGGAGTGAGGGTGGGGGTGTTGTTACGGCCCAGTGGAGATGAAAGCCCCTCTCCCTACTGGGCATCTGCTGACACCACCCCAGCAGGAGAGGTGAGGAGAGCAGGCTTTGGTGGGAGCTTTTTTCCTCCTTGCCTGTTGGTGTTTCCTGGTTCCGGGCTTCTTCAGCTCCAATTTTGGGATATATGAGGCAAAAAAACAAACCCAGGGAACTCACTGCCATGTCATTTGTCAAGTCCTAGGGTCCCTGATCAGTCTGCCTTCTCTCTGAAACAGGAGGGAAGGGGGCAGGGCACAACCCTTAAAGAATGACACAGCTGGAGAGAAAAACTGGAGACAAAAACTGGTTCCAACCGATTAGGCCCAAGATGGCAGAAGATTCGACTTCCAGGAGACCTTGAGCTCATTATACACTCACTGTAATACATTAGCATCTAAACGACACACCCACCAGCACCTTGACAGTTCTGAGGCTGACCATAAAAGGCCAAAAAGTGGGCGGTGGCCAATTCCTGGAAATCCCTGCCCCTCCCCCAAATAGTTGGAATAATCCTCCCACTCATTAGCCTATGAAATTACCCAGCCCATAAAAACTAACCATCGCATATCTCGGGGCCACTCTCGCCTTCTAAGACCGACCACATTCTACCTATGGAATGTGTATCTCTCTTAAATAAATCTACCTCTTACCAATCACTTTGCCTCTTGCTGAATTCCTTCTATGCCAAGATATAAAGAACCCGACCTTCATTAAGTCCTGAGACCAGGTGTGCAGTTTCATTTGGGACATTGTGGGTTCAAGTCCCATCTGAGGTGCAGTCTCATCTCCACCTTTCAGTCTTCTTATGTTTGTTTTATATTTATGTCCTGGGTTTTCCATTGTACTGAAAGAAGGCAATAGGGAAAAGTATATTGACTCCATCTTCTCAGGAGGGGAAGTCTCTTTAGGTGTTTGCTCTTGTGTTAGGAGAGACTTGAGCATGTTCCAAGGGTTAGAAGGAGGGAGGGAGGGAGGGAGGGAGCTGCTGATGGAGGCCGATGTCGGGAAATGGTCAGGCTAGGATCTGGAGGTTGGGGGGATTAGCCTCGGGCAGGGGAAGGGTAAATCCTGAAAATGAAGGTAAGAATGGACCAAGGGTGCAGGTAAATGCGAATGAGACAGAATGCCAGCTCCAGTAGTTTCCATCTCCTCCGTTAAGGACAGGGTGGGGTGGTAAGTGATTATGGAAGTGCAGGGCGAGGGGCTGGCAGAGAAGAATGAAGGCTTGGAACAGCCGTGGGGAGTTTCAGAGGAAGCTCCCTATGCTCATGTGTAAATGGCAGCCATCAACAACAATTTCAATTGCTAATACTAACATTTCCTGAGGGCGTGCCACGTGCCAGGCTCTGACCCTCTCAAAACCTCCAGAGAGGCTAAGTGGGATTCCCACTTAGTGGTGAGGAAACCAAGCCTCACCACCACCACCACCACCACCACGGAGATGAAGGGACAAACATTTTAGGGCCTGAAATCACAGAGCCAGGACTTGACCACATGGTGTCTAATTATTGATCCAGCTCTCTTGGGCTCTCTGAGGGCCCAGCTGAAATTAGCACCCATGAATTCGTGATGTCCTCACACCTGGGTGAATTTCTCTAGGCAGTTGGGCATAAAAGCAGAGGTGGAATTGCTAGAGGGAAGCAGGGCTGGGGTCCTCCAGGCTGAGATGGCAGAAGAACAGAGTGGAGAGAGACTGTATTGGCAAGAGATGGCCTGAAGCAGTGACCATGTGTCCTGACTGGATAAAGAATTAAGTCAAGACAGTAAGGGACTGCTAGTATTCAGGAAAAATGGCAGATCCAAGCTGCCAGAGGTCTTGATGGGGTGGAAGGTAGGTGGGAGTGATGGTAATGAGGGCATGAGAGAGTATGAACTAAAGGAAGCTGCCGTTAGTGAGGGAGATGTTAAGTTAAAGATTTCCTGGCAAGGCAGATTCTAGAGGCGACAAGGTTTAGAGTGTGGGTGGCTGAAGGGTGGGGAAGGCAAAGGATTTGAAGTCAAGAAACTCAAGGGTGGAGAGGTACACTTGCCCAAGATTACACAGCTAGTCGCTGGGAGAGATAGGATTTGTTAAAAAAAAAAAAGAAAGAAAGAAAAATTCAAGGATACTTGTTAAAGCATGGTAAACAGACTTTATTTAAGGGGAGGCTGCAGAAGCCAGTGTAAGGACCACTGGAATGACATTTTGCAGTGGGGGAGAGAGACTGGGCTCAACTCCAAATACAGCATGGGTAAATGGGAATGTATAGCCAAGAAACAGGATGTGAGGGGGCAGTGGGTGCACAATGACTAACAGGAAACATCGGAGGTAAGGGGGACTCCTGCAGGCAGGCTGGAGCGATCAGACCCCACCTGGGGGCTGGTGTTGTATGAGGAATCCAATCACGTATTGAGGAGGGAGGTTCTTACTGAACTGACTCAGCAGGGCTCTTGCTAAAACTGGATTTTACAAATAAGTGCACAGATGGGCCTAGGAGGAGATTCAGGAGGCTGATTAAGGTTTGGTCAAGCAAAGAATCTTCGTCAGATTTAAACAAGACTCAGAATCCAGAGAGAAGTATTTACAAGTGTGGGTGGAAAATGTTGCCTGCTATATTAGTAAACAAAGAATGCTGTGGCAGCAGCCACTGCAGCCGCCCCAGCTGTGCACGCTGAGGGGATTCAGGATGGAGAGAAGCTAGACGCTGGCCCTAGATAGCTAAGGTGCATATCAAAGGACTGATTTCAATGAGTCCAGACTCTTGCATATTCCTATACACAGAAAAGTGCTAAATTCATTAACTTGAGACGTCTGGTTTTTCTTTAACTGACAGTAATCTTCTGACGTTCTGACTACCTGGTTTTTACGGCAAAAACTCCTATATATCCTGGCTCCTCCCTTGCCTCTTCAGAGCAGTCCCTCAGAGCTATCTGAGAGGCTGCGTTCCAGGCTTCAGTCCTCAGAAATTTCAACGAATAAAACATAATTCTCAGCTGTTAGATTTTGCATTTTTTTTCCCCAATCGACACAAGCATGGCTTGAAGTGAAATCGGGGTGAAAGAAGGATACTGATACTGAGGGCTTCCCTGGCAGTCCAGTAGTTAAGACTCTGCGTTTCCACTGCAGGGGGCGCAGGTTCAATCCCCGCTCGAGGAACTAGGATCCCACATGCCGTGCAGACAAAAAATAAAGGATACTGACCCTCACATATGCATTACTCACTCCCAGACTATGTGCTGTGCCTGGTATTGGGGACACTGAAATAGAAGGAGCAGGTGCCGCCTACAGGAAACTCACAGAGCACATCTACAAAACAGAACGATAACCACTGTTTGGAACCAGCAGGGAGGGACTGTCCTGGGCTGTAGGAGGGGCTGGGGTGGTAAGATCAGGGTCAGGAGCAGCTGCAACAAGGAAGTAATGCTTAGGCTGCCTCCAAGTGAGGCAGGAGACAGATGGGCCCCAGGCTGAGCAACTGGAGTTCATCCCCTGCAGACAGAAACTCCAAAATGGCAGGAATGAGAGAGAAGCTGAGCCCTGCCCAGATGAGAGATAAAGAGACCCCATATTCCTCATTCTCGAAGTCAAGGAGACCTCCCCGAATACACATGGGCAGAAAGGCTCCTTGAAGGTCAAAAAGGGAGGGGGTGCCACCGCATTGCAGGTGATGTCAACCTACTCACAGGCCTCTTCACTAGAATCCATCTTGGCTAAGAGATGCGCGCGCACACATGGGAGGACAATGAGATAAACCAAATGCGGACTCAGAACCAGGCAAAGCAAGATGATTGGCCACAGGAAACCTGGAAGAAATGCCCCATATAAGTGATTCAAACTACCACGAGGGCGTGACTCCCTCTCAGACCCCACCCGTGTGTCTATCCACATGTACCCTTTATCCTCCTAATAAACACTTTACTTGTTTCACTACTTTCCATCTCTTTGTGGGAATTCATTTCCACAAAGCTGATGGGCCAGGGCCTTGTCACTGGCCACTGTGCCTGGTGGTCTAGTGGTTCGGATTCAGCACTCTCACTGCCTTGACCTGACTTCCATCTCTGGCCGGGGAACCGAAATCCTGCTTCGAGCCACTGCAGGCCGAGGGCACCCAAGATCACAGGGACGTTTACCAGGTGGGCACTACGGATCAGCATCGACAGTGGGAGAGAACGGACACAGCAGAGAAAGAGGCTGGTGTGTTCAGAGGCCTCCAGGCAGCCTGGCCTGAGGAGCACAGGGGCCATATACTAGGGCATGAGGGCAGGCAGGGGCCTCACGAACTATGCTAGGTCCTGTCTGCACCTTTGCCTGAGTGTCCTATGTGGAGGAGAATGGTCAGAAACAATTTACATTTTAAAAAATGTGGAAAAGCAGATGACAAAAAAAGAGTCCAATGACTTCAACTATATAAAATGCATTACTAGACTGGCACATGTAAATATAAAGAGGATTATGTTCTCTTTCCATTTCCCTAAGTTTCCTTTGTCATGATCAGCACATTACTTTTACCACAAAATGTGGTTAAAATAAAAAGGGAACAAGCGTGGAGTTACCAGAATCACATTTTCCTGGCTGGAGAGAAGTCACAAGAAACAATACAGATGCTTACCCCATATTCTCTGTCTCTTCTCTCTGCCCTGAGGCAAGGCTGCTTAGTGGGGCTTCCTTCTCTATGGAAGAACTGCACATTCCAGGAAGGGTTAGGGGGCAAAGAAGAAAAGCAGCAGGTGTGGCTGCAAAGAGGTGAAGGGCTCTGAGCTTCCAATCCTTGCACAGAAATGCACCTGCCTAAAGAGGAGACGTGGACTAAGAAAGGCTGAGGGCTCTTCCAGACGAAAAGTCAGCTGGAGAGACTTGGCAACTTGCTGCAAAGCAAGAACCCAGATGGGATCTGGATTATGGGGAGATATAGCTCACAAAGGACCATTTCAGGGCAGTGGGCAACATATGAATATGGACCGTGGATTGGAAAACAGCATTGGATGAATGTTAAATTTCCTGACTTTGATCAGTGATCTCTGGCTACATAAGAGAATGTCCTTGTTCTTAGAAAATACACACTGAAGTACTTAGAAGGTCTTCAGGAACACGATGTCTGCAACTTACTCTCAAATAGCCCAGAAAAACAACATACATATTAAATATGGAGGGAGAGGGGAACGATAACATAAAAGGGGGCAAAATACTAACAACTGGTGAATCTGGATAAAATGTTCTCTGAACTTGAGTTATTTGATCCATTGTTGAAACTTTTGAGTAAATTTGAAATTATATCAAATTTAAAATTTACAAAGAAGCAAAGGCAAGGGTCAGGGTTGGATTTTGCTTAGGGCTGAAATCTAAACTCAGGGTGAGAATAAACTAAACTTTGTGAGGGGAGCAAGTGAACCGAAATTGGGTTTTTTGCTATCTTTAGAATCAACCTTTGTGGAAGACTGGCTTAAATATATTCTTCAAATATTAATAATTAGGGATACCAGTTTTGTTTATGCTGTCACTTTAAAAATTGACATATGGACTTCCCTGGTGGCGCGGTGGTTAAGAATCAGCCTGCCAATGCAGGGGACACAGGTTCGAGCCCTGGTCTGGAAGATCCCACATGCTGCAGAGCAACTAAGCCCGTGCGCCACAACTACTGAGCCTGTGCTCCGCGACAGGAGAAGCCACCGCAATGAGAATCCCGCACACCACAACAAAGAGTAGCCCCCGCTCGCCACAACTAGAGAAAGCCCGCACACCGCAATGAAGACTCAATGTAGCCCAAAATAAGTAAATAAATTTATTTTAAAAAATTGACGTATAGTTGACATACAATAATAATGTTAGTTTTAGGTGTACAACATAGTGATTCGACATTTAAATACATTACAAAATGATCACCACTGTAAGTCTAGTAACCATGTGTCACCTAAGTTATTACAGTATCATTGACTCTATTCCTGATGCTATATATTACTTCACATGACTTATTTTATAACTGGAAGTTTGCACCTCTTAATCCCTTCCACCTATCTTGCCCAACCCCTCCCCCCCACTCCCCTCTAGCGACCACCAACTTCTGCTAAGATTCTAACAGAGTTTAACTCTATATATTAATTTTTGACCAGAGGCTTCCGGATTGAAGGTCACCTGGGAGCAACTTTTCCTGAGTGTCCCCATGTAGTTGTGCAAACTTAATGGCAGCAAGGAGAATCAAACTGCTTTTTGGAGAGGGTGCAACAGCCACGTGCTTTGTGTGGCCTGATGAAAGCTGCCCCTCCTGGGTCTCCTTGGAGCTTTAGGGAGGGGAAAACCATTTCACATAAGGGGTCAAAAGCCTTGGGAGGGGAGGGACTGCATACATTAAAAGTTGAGAAAATCTGGCAGAGGGGCCCAGGGTGACAGGAAAGGACAAGGGCTCTAAGGGCAAAGGTAAACTCACTGGGGGGAAGGGGCTCTGAGCTTAATTCAAGGGCCTAAGACTTTGTGTAGTATGTTTGTGTGCTCACGCGCGTGCGTGCATGTGCGTGCGTGTGTGTGTGTGTGTGTGTGTGTAGGGTTCAGTGATTCTGGAATAGCCTGCAGCTTAGACCAGCAGCCTCTGGTCCAGCATGGCGCCACACCTTGGGAACGATGGCTGAGCATGTGTGGGCTGAAGGGGCCACAGTGTTGGAGGCCAGCGTGTGACACCCCTACAGTCGCCTGGATGGAGCCAGAGCAGCTAGGACATCACCTCCTGAACAGACAAGTGTCCTTGGGGCTGAGCCCGTCCAGGCTTCAACAGTGACCCGTGTGCTGTTGCTAGAACACAGTAGCAGTGGCCAGCACAGCCCCTTCAAGTTCTCTCCCAGCCTGCGTTTGGAAGAAGGACTAGGACTTTTTAAGCCCCCAGTGTTCTTACACAATTTGAGGAGGGAGGGGCCTCAGAAAGCAAACAATGAATCTTTGTGAACTATTAATTGGTGAAATAAAAAAAATACGTGTCTCTACCGGGTGGTATGTAATCTCCAAAGGGGTCACCATCAGTCCCGTCCTTCCCTGTACACACCGAGGGGTGGGGTGCATTTCCTGCCCCCTGCATTTAGGCTGGCCTGGGACTGTTTTGACCTAATGTGGTGGAACTCCCCTGCCCTGGTCTTCAGGCCTGGCAGTTCCTGCTTTCTTCCTCTTGGAACTTTCGCTCTTGGTTGCTGGTTGCTGCCTCTTGAAACCCAGTGCCCTGAGGTGAGAAGCTCAGTGCAGCCACACAGAGAGGCTTCATGGAGGACTGAACTCTGGTAGATGGCCAGCACCAACTTGCCCGCTCAGTGATGGAGACCAATTTGGACATTCCAGCCATCCCAGCACCCCGGCCAATGCCACACGAAGTAGAAGAACCCCTCAGCCACCCACAGAATCATGACAGGGAATAAACAGTTTTGTTATTTTTAAGCCATGAAGTTCTAGGGGTTTTTTGCTTGTTTTTTAATGTAGCAAATGACAACACATATTATAAGCTGGATAGTGAATCAGACAGGAAATATATAGAAGCCCAATTGATGAGGTCGTGTAATCCGGCTTAAGGCTCAGCTGACTGAGCCTGTCTGTGTTGGTTTATGCTCCCCCAAGGAGTCACGACACCCTGATCACTGTTCCCATCTATAGCTTCCTGTTGTAAATGGAGACACTGAGTACCCGGGAGGGAAACTGACTGCACAGGTCACAAAGCTGGTGGTTAAAGCAAGACTGAGGGCCAGGTCTTCCGAAACCTTCTCCTTTCTACACAGGAAGAAACGTTACCATCACCGTTAGAAACCTGAGCCCTTATCAGTGGCTTCCCACATGCCCTGCTCTTGCTGCACGGGGCTATCTCTGTGAACCCCCGCTGAGTCTCTGCACCCTGTGTTGTCAAGACTGTGGTCAATACCCACCTCCCAGATGAGGAAACGAGACTGAGAGGAGCTGAAGTATTGCCCAAGGTCACATGGCTAAGCGAAGTGGAGCTGGAATTTGAACTCGAGGTTAACTAAAGGGGCCCCAGTGTCAACTGCACCCCCCGACTGTCTTTCCCTTCGTCACAGGGTGAGTTCAGAATTCTGATTGTAGTTGGACCTTTGGATAAGTTAGGTTTATCCAAAGCCTGACATTCCCACCTGCGGTGTTTACAAATTTTGTGAACTTTGCTCCTTTCACTTGTGAAAATGAAACACGCCTCCCTCTGCTTTCCCTGCTCAGCGCCCTGTTGCTGTGGCGAGATGAAGTGAGAAAGGGGGCTGCTGTGTGACCTGGGTGAGCGGCAGTCAGTGTGACCGCTCAGTAAAACGATGAGATATTCTGCAGATGCTAAATCATAATTCATGTTGAACTGTGCTGCTTTTAAAGCAAAGTTTTAGAAAAGGGCTCTTTCTGCTTTCCTTTTCTTCTGCTTTTTAAATTGTAAATAGAGCACGTTTCAAAGAGAGAACTTGTCTTTCCTGGGCTGCTGGAAGTCCTGGCGGGAATGTGTGGATTCACACCCTGTGTCTGCCCAGTCCTCTGACTTCGGGCCAGAAGTCGACACTTACAGGGTCCCTGAGAGGAGGGAGGGGAAGATGGTCATGCCTTTGTGACTCACAGGCTCCCCCGTCCACCTTCCTCAGGCCGCTCCCTGGGCTGCTCAGACAGCCTAGAAGAGTAGGGGTCCCCACAGAGCCACAGCCTCCAGGCTCAGTGGGCCTGAGAGAGCTACACAGCAACACTGCCGAGTTTCCCTGTTCTGTGCCACATGTAGCTCAAACCCTCTCACTCTAGAATTCTGTGACTGTCCCCCATCCCCACTATCAGCAGGTGACCCACTACTTTTTCACCAAGAAAACACAAGCCAACAGGATAAAACACTCATAACTTCTTGCTAGAAAACGTTCCTCTTCACCTGCACTTTCACACCTCCTGGCCTCGTTCCCATGGGACGCTTAGCCGAGGCAAATCCTGCCCATCCCCGACCCCCTCTGCAGGCATTACTCCATCAGCTTTGCCCCCATCTTCCCTCTCTTCCTCTCTGTAGCTCAAGCCTTTCCCATCTGATAAAGTCTTGACCCCCCCAGCTGCTGCCCCATCTCTCCCTCCCTCCACAGTTAAACAGAAAGCCATCTGCTCCTCAACCACTCAAATCTGGCATCTGTGCTCTCCATTCCACTAAAACTCATCACCCTACGGTCACTTGCTGCACCCACTGGGGGTTCTAAAGGCTTCCCCCAGCCTGGCTGCTCAGCTGCACCAGAGAACGTGACCACCACTTATTTCTTGAAAAGTTCTACTTTCTGACCTGGAAAACACCCTCTCTCTTAGTTTCCCTACTATCTCTCTGACTGTTCCTTTCAGTCTTTCTTTGCTTGTCTCTAAAATGTTGTCTTTGCCTTGGCTTCTGGCCCTTTTCTCTTGCCACACATTCTCAGGATCAGGGGTCCAGCCAGGGGCCAAGGAGAAATTGTACGTGAGTGAGTCGGGCTGGGCAGGAGCATAGCGTGGGGACTGAAGCAAACGGGTGCACGTATGGTGGAAAGGTGGCAGCAGCAACTCAGCACTAGCGGATGGCTGCCAGGAGCAGGGTCGGCAAACGTTTTCTTTAAAGGGCCAGAGAGCAAATATTGTAGACTTTTGTGGGCCACGTACAATCTCTGTCATACATTCTTCTTTGTTTTAACAACCCTCTAGAGACGTAAAAAAAAAAAAAAAAAAAGCTTACTTCTAGGGTCATATAAACACGAGCCAAGGGCTGGGTCTGGCATTCAGACTGTAGTTTACTGATCCCTGCTCAAGAGTGAACACAAACGCAGAATGACCAAATCTTCAGGTTTCCTAGAGAAGCCAGAAAGCTGGATTTTGTTTGAAATCTTTTAGTTATTAGACTCCTGCATTTAGAAGATCTCCGGCTGTGCCTGCCTCCAGGTACCCACTGAGCACCTTGTGGCCACATGTGGTACACCCAGAACCCAATGCATTAGCAGACTCCCTGCCCAAGTTGAGTTCACAATCTCAGCAAATGGCAATGCCCTTGACTAAACTGCCAGAAACAGATACCTGGGGGTCCCTGCCCTCACACCCTGCCCACCTGGCTCTGTCCTCAATGCCACTTGCCTGTGTTGGGTCCCCATTATTTCATCCCTTGAGGACAACCTCCTCCTGATAAAGAGTCCCCGTCTTATCCTCTTTTAATCCGTTCTGCAGCCAGAATGATCTTCCTACGATGCAAATCTGGGCATGTCACTCCCCAAGTTTGACTCATTTGCTAATTGGAAGAGGTCCTAAACTTCAGTTGGCTCTCAAGGCATCTGGGGGTCTGGCTCCTGCTGGGCTCTTCAGGCTCTCCTCCCCTTGCTCACCCCACCTCACTCTGTGCCTGTCTTTGTGGCTACCTTCAGTTCTTAAAACAAGGAAAGACCCCCTCTCACTTCCAGGTCCCACATCCTTCACTCCACTCCACAAACTGACAAACTCTTTTTTGTACCTAATTCTAGAGTTATAAAGCCTTCCCAGATGTCCCCAACTCCTGCTAGCTGGTGCCCTTTCTTTCTTTCTGTCACATAACTTTATTGATATATAAGTCAGATGCCATATAATTCCCCCATATAAAAAAGGCAGATGCCTGGAGGGGTAGATGTGGGCAAGGGAGTACAAGACCTTCCACTAGGATGTGGGAAGAAAACAGAACAGTTTTTTGTTTTTTTGCGGTACACGGGCCTCTCACTGTTGTGGCCTCTCCTGCGGCGGAGCACAGGCTCCGGACGCGCAGGCCCAGCGGCCATGGCTCACGGGACCAGCCGCTCTGCGGCATGCGGGATCCTCCCTGACCGGGGCACGAACCCGCGTCCCCTGCATTGGCAGGGGGACTCCCAACCACTGCGCCACCAGGGAAGCCCCAGAACGGCTCTTTATATTTATTTTTATATTATACTTTTATCTTCTTCTGGTGTTACTCTATACATAAGATACCAGCACAGTAGAATAGAACACACATGTGATAATGAATAAATAAATATTCACATGTTGGAGGTACCTGCGCAGCGCCGTTAACCGACAGCAGCCTGCAATCAGAAGTGTAGAGATGATTATCTCATTGTAGTTTTGATTTGCATTTCTCTAATGATTAATGATGTTGAGCATTCTTTCATGTGTTTGTTGGCAATCTGTATATCTTCGTTGGAGAAATGTCTATTTAGGTCTTCTGCCCATTTTTGGACTGGGTTGTTTGTTTTTTTGTTATTGAGCTGCATAAGCTGCTTGTAAATTTTGGAGATTAATCCTTTGTCAGTTGCTTCATTTGCAAATATTTTCTCCCGTTCTGAGGGTTGTCTTTTGGTCTTGTTTATGGTTTCCTTTGCTGTGCAAAAGCTTTGAAGTTTCATTAGGTCCCATTTGTTTATTTTTGTTTTTATTTCCATTTCTCTAGGAGGTGGGTCAAAAAGGATCTTGCTGTGATTTATGTCATAGTGTTCTGCCTATGTTTTCCTCTAAGAGTTTGATAGTTTCTGGCCTTACATTTAGGTCTTTAATCCATTTTGAGCTTATTTTTGTGTTCTAATCTCATACTTTTACATGTACCTGTCCAGTTTTCCCAGCACCACTTACTGAAGAGGCTGTCCTTTCTCCACTGCACATTCCTGCCTCCTTTATCAAAGATAAGGTGACCATATGTGTGTGGGTTTATCTCTGGGCTTTCTATCCTGTTCCATTGATCTATATTTCTGTTTTTGTGCCAGTACCATACTGTCTTGATTACTGTAGCTTTGTAGTATAGCCTGAAGTCCGGGGGCCTGATTCCTCCAGCTCCGTTTTTCATTCTCAAGATTGCTTTGGCTATTCAGGGCCTTTTGTGTTTCCATACAAATTGTGAAATTTTTTGTTCTAGTTCTGTGAAAAATGCCAGTGGTAGTTTGATAGGGATTGCATTGAATCTGTAGATTGCTTTGGGTAGTAGAGTCATTTTCACAATGTTGATTCTTCCAATCCAAGAACATGGTATATCTCTCCATCTATTTGTATCATTTTAATTTCTTTCATCAGTGTCTTACAGTGTTCTGCATACAGGTCTTTTGTCTCCTTAGGTAGGTTTATTCCTAGATATTTTATTCTTTGAGATATCATCTCACACAGGTCAGAGTGGCCATCATCAAAAACTCTAGAAACAATAAATGCTGGAGAGGGTGTGGAGAAAAGGGAACAATCTTGCACTGCTGGTGGGAATGTGAATTGGTACAGCCACTATGAAGAACAGTATGGAGGTTCTTTAAAAAACTACAAATAGAACTACCATATGACCCAGCAATCCCACTACTGGGCATATACCCTGAGAAAACCATAATTCAAAAAGAGTCATTTACCAAAATGTTCATTGCAGCTCTATTTACAATAGCCAGGACATGGAAGCAACCTAAGTGTCCATCATCGGATGAATGGATAAAGAAGATGTGGCACATATACGCAATGGAATATTACTCAGCCATAAAAGGAAACGAAATTGAGTTATTTGTAGTGAGGTGGATGGACCTAGAGTCTGTCATACAGAGTGAAGTAAGTCAGAAAGAGAAAGACAAATACCATATGCTAACACATATATATGGAATCTAAGAAAAAAAAAATGTCATGAAGAACCTAGGGGTAAGACGGGAATAAAGACACAGACCTACTAGAGAATGGACTTGAGGATATGGGGAGGGGGAAGGGTAAGCTGTGACAAAGTGAGAGAGAGGCATGGACATATACACACTACCAAACGTAAAATAGATAGCTAGTGGGAAGCAGCCGCATAGCACAGGGAGATCAGCTCGGTGCTTTGTGACCACCTAGAGGGGTGGGATAGGGAGGGTGGCAGGGAGGGAGACGCAAGAGGGAAGAGATATGGGAACATATGTATATGTATAACTGATTCACTTTGTTATAAAGCAGAAACTAACATACCATTGTAAAGCAATTATACTCCAATAAAGATGTAAAAAAAAAAAAAACAGCGCAGAGACCTTTGCTTCCTACTCTATCCCGCTGCCTCCCTTTCGAAGGAGAAAAACAGCCCACCTGTGCGAGACAGGGACAGCTCTGCCAAAGGGTCTGAGGTTGGTATACAAGCGCCCCCTTCTTCCCTCGACTGCTTTGGGTTTGGCCCGCATCACCTTGCATGCCTCTGCTTCCCCTTCTGCCTGAGTTGATCTCTCTGCAAAGGGCATTAGAGTTGCCGAGGCTCCCCCACCCCTTCACTGCACAGGGACCGAAAAAACACATAGCTGTCTTTCAAAGGAACATCACATATCAAAACAGAGAAACAGAGCAGATAACAAAATTAACAATGTGGAAATGGTTATGAGACACTTACAAGTCTTGGGGTTCACTGTTGCCGGTCTTTATCCAAATGTGCTAGCGCCGTCCCCCTAGGTCTCATTCCTTTTAGTCTTTCACAGTGAGCCCCACAGAAGCCTCCTCCTTTTGCCCTTTGCACACCCATGTACACACATGTGCGCACATGCCAGGATCCAAAACTCCCTCTGCTCTGTACCCACCACTCCTATGCCACGCTGCCCAGTGAACTTTGTGCTACTTCAGTCTCTTCAGCACTGATCTTTGGCTTCCTCAAGGGCGAGGAAGTGAATACAACTCAACAATGCCTGTCAACCTTGTAGTTCTCTTACAGTGATTATTTTAGAACAGTTTACAGATTTATGTTCCACATAGCATTTACTGTTTGTCAATTTTGAGGACAAGAACACAGATTAGGAACTCAATGCAAAGATGAAGATTAAAACGGATCTTGATAGACTGGGTCACTGAACTGAAACCAACAAGATGAGATTTAAGACGAAAGAAAGTAAATTCATGTTCTGATACTTAGAACATTAGTCATGCACAAGAACTAGATGGTAAGATCTGTGATGGATGGCAGTCCAGGGAAAAGTTATCTTGTGATCAGGCCATAAGGGACAAGGTCTTACCTTAAAACTAGGTCAATAAGAACGAACTGTGTGACATTTGCTAGAAAATTCATTGCAAAATCTGATTATCTCTGGGCTTAGAAAACAAATGGACTCTACTCCCCTTCCCCACCCCCACCAACACCTGGGAAAAATCAAAGGGCTACGATGTATAAATTACCTCTGGATTAAATTAAGAACCAGCTTGGGAAAATACCCACTGACTATCACAGGTACAACCCAGTAGCCCCTTCACACTAAGTAGCTGGTCAACTCCTCTAGATGTGGGTGGTTAGAAATAAGGTCTCAGTTTTGATCCTGGTCTTTTTCCAGATGCTCTTCTGTTCTCAACATCTGTTGTTCAGTTCTTGCCTCAGGCTGGTCAGATAATGGCTGACCCTGAACAAGGGCACCCTCTCCTTATAAATGCATGGAAAAAAGCAAGTTCTCAGTTAGTGGAAAAACGCTAAAGGGGTGGATGACCTTCTGTTGGCTTATTGCAGAGCGTATTCCCACACTGGATATGACCTTCCAAGGAATCTTTCAACCTCCAGAAGGGTCAAATATGGAACTGAAAATCATGAGTGAGTTTTCACCCTAGTCTTGAAACATCTATCTCAATAGTTGTCAATAAATTATTTTTAAAATTTTCAAATATTAAAAATAATAGATGCCATGAGGACATCTTTGGATCAAGTATCTGGGTGGGAAAGGAGGAGTAATGTGCCAACTCCTAACTGATTGTGACCAGCTCTAGGAAGGATGGAAGCTGTGACCTTGGTTGGTGTCTGTGGGTGTGAAATGGTATCTCATTGTGGTTTTAATTTGCAATTTGCATTTCTTTAATGACTAAAAATGTTGAGCATCTTTTCATACTTTAACGGCCATTCGTAAATATTCTTTGGTGGAATACCTGTTCATATCTTTTGCCTATTTTTTGCTTGGGTCTGTTGTTTTCTTACTATTGAGTTGTATGAGTTCTTTGTAAATTCTGGAGACAAGTCTTTTATCAGATATGTGTTTTGAAAATATTTTCTCCCAGTCTATTTCCTGTTTTTACATGTTTTATTTGGGAGGGGGGGCGTGCCACACGACATGTGGGATCCTAGTTCCCCGACCAGGGATAGAACCCGTGCCCCCTGCAGTGGAAGCGCGGACTCCCAACCACTGGGCCGCCGGGGAAGTCCCTGTCTTTACATGTTCTTAATGTTGTCTTTTGAAGTGCAAAAGTTTTGAATTTTGATGAGGTCCCTTTTATCAATTTTTTTTTCCATTTACAAACTATGCTTTTCGTACTGCATTTAGGAAATCTTTGCCTAGCTCAAAGTCTCAAGATTTTCTTTTGTGATTTCTTCTAAAAGTTTAATTGTTTTATCTCTTACATCTAAGTCTATGATTCATTTGAGTTAATCTTTGTGTATGGTGTGAGGTGAGGGTCTTATTCATCTTTCTGCATACACATACTTACTATGAAATATTTTTCTATAACGTCAATGTTGATAGCAACTTAATATTCCATTTCATGAACATACTATAAATAGCAGGATTCTGATAAGTGTTTAACAAGTGTCTCTCAAAAGAAATAAAAACAGACAAACAAAAACCCAACAGCCCTAATATGTAGTATTTGCCAATTCCCCTGGTGTAAATAATCCAACCACTTCCAATTTCAAGGTACCAATGTTACATAACATCATGGAGTTGGGAAGAGATCTCACAGTTGGTTCTTATAAACTGCTACAAGCTGGTTGCAGCACATTACTGAATGTATTTAACCAATACCCCACGATCTGAGGGGGTTTTGTTTGCTTCTTGTTTTTCCACTTTTTACCCTCAATATAGAGAAGTGCCCCTCCAAGCAGGAAGAAGCAGCCTATTTTTATTCCCTGCTATAAATGAATGCTGGCCCCCCAGGGAATTTGTTCTCTCATAATGAGCACAGCTATTGTCAACATTCTGGCAGCCTTCCTGTGGTCAGATTTAGTAATGCCCACCATATTTACTTTCAGGACAACTCACTTGCTTCCTGGGGAAGATAAAGAAAACTGAGTTTTGACCAAACAGAAGTACAAAGCTGCTTGAACTTCTGCAATTTTGCAAAGACACATATTCAACATTTAAATTAAGGGGGTGACTTCTCCTTTACTTCCTCGAAGGAACCAAGTATCGAATTAAGCAAATGTTGCAGGGCGAAACAACTGTCTTGACAGACACTGGAGTGACATCAAGTGAGAATGGCCACAACGTGTCAGCTTCCTGAAGGCATCTGGGGCTTCAAAGTAATGTGAGGAAATTAATGGAGTATGACACTGTTTCAAAGAAAATGTACCAAACCTTCCTTTTGAGGAAAACCTTGTAAGAAGTGAAAATAAAATGAGGGGGCACTCTGGGGTAGATGTTTTTCATAGATAGTAGTTATTAAATCCCCGTTTGGAGTTCTGTGCAATCCACACAGCTCTACCCACATTGTTACAAGGCAGGAAAGGGGCAGAGGCCTGGGAAGCAGTGGAGGGTGAGCAATGAGAGGGTCAGGGGACACTGGTCACTAAGCGGAGTGGGGACAAGAGGGCTTTGAGCAATTGCCACTACCCCACGAGGCTTTACCCCAAGTCTTTAAAACTACCACTATTTAAGCTAGCCTTTTCAATTAATATGAAAAGCGAGGCTCAGGGAGATGCTAAAGTGCTTCTCCGGAGTCTCCTGGCATTTAGATACCTGTGTTTTAAACCTGTGCTTCATGTATGCACTGAGTCCCCTCCTGAATAGAAAACTCAAACTCAGTATTTTCTCATGGCTCCTGCTCCAGCCCATCTCCCAGCCACTCCACCCTCTGCCCCCAGCCCAGCACTCCCCACCCAACCCCCCACTGGAAGTCTTACCCAATGTTTTACAGTTCCCAGAGGGTGTCATGCTTCTGGGTCCTTATTCACACCATACCTTCATCCAGGAATGCTGATCCTGGATGTTCTTGGAAGAAGCATTGAATCCTTTTCTCAATCTTTTCCCCTACTCTCCTTCTCTCTTCCCTTCTCTCTCTCTCTTTTCTTCTTCATTTCTTTCTTTTCACAAAGAACAGTTTTTCTTATGATGTGCTCATTTAAAATATTGGAGAGGGACTTCCCTGGTGGCGCAGTGGATAAGGCTCCACCTGGGTTCAATCCCTGGTCAGAGAACTAGATCCCACATGCATGCCGCAACTAAGAGTTCGCATGTCACAACTAAGGAGCCAGCGAGCTACCACTAAGGAGCCCACCTGCCACAACTAAGACCCGGTACAACCGAATAAATAAATAAATACTTAACAAAATAAAATTAAATTAAATTTTAAAATAAATAAAATAAAGTATTGGAGAGCTCTGAAAGAGTGTACAGAAGAAAATAAACCACCGGTGTGGTGCTTGTACAGCATCCTTGGAGTTATGCTGAAAGGACAGTTCCCAGAATCCCCTGCCTGTAGCGGTCCAGGTGAGCGTCTGCAAGAAATCATTAGCGAGCGATCTGCAAGAGTGAAGCAAGCTAATGCTGTGCTCCGAAGGTGAAAACAGTGGTCAGCGTGCTGGCTCACAGGCTACTCTTGTGAGTGTAGGGCAGCGCCTGGACCCACAGCCAGTGCAAGTCCCACTGTTCCTGCATCCCGGGCCACCTATGCATCAATATGGTAAAAGTGCAGGTTCCCCTGCAGGTCATTCTCTGCATAGTTTGTCCTCATGTGGTCTAGTAGTCCTACAGTTATCTCTAGGTTGGCCTATAGAGACTTCCTCTAGAGTGATGACTCAGCATTGGATGCGGAGGCGACAGCCTGCACAGACTCACCTACCAGCTCCCACAATGGCATACAATCCAATTCCCAAACAAATCCCTTATTCCAGAGGTTCCCAAGGCTTCTCAGTTCTTGGTGCCTTTATTGCCTTCATACTTTTTTTTTCTCAGTGCCCTGGGCCAAAAGAAATACCAAACAATTCTACTCATTAGGTGGTTAGATCCAAACAACTGAAGTTATGTTTGAAAAGAAAATACATATAAATTGAAAAAATATATATATATATATTTTTGGCTGCGCTGCACGGCTTGTGGGATCTTGGTTCCTCGACCAGGAATTGAACCTGGGCCCTCGGCAGTGAGAGCACAGCGTCCTAACCACTGGACTGCCAGGGAATTCCCTGATTTTATATTTTTAAATAGTACCAGTGGGATATGTACAGCTGTTGGGTGTGGCCCAACTTCTCAAACCTTGGAATCCCATTGGACACTGCCACCCTCATTTCCTGTTCTTCACTGCTTATCTCAAACCACTGGAAACCGAGCTCTGCAAAGATATGACAACTTTGAAAGGCATGTACTACAATCTAATATTGAAACTGTAAACTATCTCAAACTAGTAGTTCCTGTGGTGTCCAACAAATGTCAGGTATCAATTTATAGCCCTTGAAAATTGGAAATATTCCATAGCACTCTTGTGAATTCATTGAAGCCCCTGGGGTGTCTCAGTCCACAGTTTGGGAGCCATGGCCTTATCTCATATGTCATTTCTTTGATGAAACCCTGAATGATACATAAAAAAATCTCATTAAACTTTTGGGTACCTTCTCTTTCTGAGATGTGAAGTGATTTGCCTCAGTCACACACATGATTAAAGGCCTCAATAAGAGATGGAGTACTCTTCTGCCAAGAGAAGAAAATACAGGACAACCTGGGAAAACACCAGTACCTCCAGGTTGGAAAGGAACCTTTAAACTACAATTTAAAGAGCGTATACCAAAAGACAAAACTTGATGAGTTTCATTACACCAAGGTGAAGGATTTCTATTCAACAAAGGAAACTATACATAAAGTATTGATAATATACAGCTGAAACTATGATAGAAGCCATTTGCAATGTCTAAAGCATAAAGAAATTAAAATCCAGAATATACAAAGATGTTTTGCAAGTCAACAAGAAATGACAGCAAATGCAATACAAAATGATCAAAGATAAGAACAAGTAATTTCAAGAAGAATCTCAAAAGCCTACCAAGTATGTAAACAGATGTCCTAACTCATCAGTATTCAGAGAAATATACAATGAAACAACTCTGTCACTTTGTTAGACTAGCAAAGATTAGAAAGCAGTATAACACCAAGTGGTTACAAGGAACCTGCATGCAGTTAGTGGCGATATAGACTGAACTCACTTACATGCCCTTTTTCAGGCCAACTCTGTATGAGACTATCGCAGCTTTATTTGTAAGAGCAGAGGGTTGGAAGAAATCTTGGTGTCCAGCCTTGGGAGAGCAGACAAGTAAAACATGGAAGATATACTCTGTGCAGTACTGTGCAGCAGGGAAAAGATATGGATTGGATGTTCTACATAGCAACATGGATGGGCATGCAAACCAAGTGCTATGTTGAAAAATAAGGAACAGATACCATTTACCTAAGTTAAAAATACTACACAAAACAATAAATAATTTGAACACATAAAAAGAAAATGAAATAGAATTACAGTATGATCCAGCATTTTCACTTCTGGGTGTATACCCTAAAGAACTGAAAGCAGGGTCTTGAAGAAATATCTGTACATTGATGTTCACAGCAGCATTATTCACATTAGCTAAAACATGGAAGCAACTCAAGTGTCCATCAATGAATGAATGGATAAGCGAAATGCTGTATATCCACACAATGGAACACTACAGAGCTTTAAACAGAAGGAATATCTGACAAATGCTACAACATGGATAAACCTTGAGAACATAAGTGAAAGGGCCAGTCACAAAAGGACATATATTGTATGATTCCACAAAAATGAGGACCTGGGAGGAGGAAGGAATGGGAAGTTATTGTTTAATGGGTAAGCAACTGCAGTTTTACAAGGTGAGAAGATGGAGATCTGGAGATGGATGGTGGTGACGGCTGCACAGCTTAATACCACTGAACTGTAACCTTATGGTTAAGATGGTACATTTTATGTGTATTTTACCACAATAAAAATGGGGGAACAAAAATAGAAAATGATATTCATTAAAAACCTTAGAATGGGGACTTCCCTAGTGGTGCAGTGGTTAAGAATCTGCCTGCCAATGCAGGGGACACAGGTTCGAGCCCTGGTCTGGGGAGATCCCACATGCCACGGAGCAACTAAGCCCGTGCGCCACAACTACTGAAGCCCGCACTCTCTAGGGCCTGAGCGCCGCAACTACTGAACCCGTCTGCAGCAACTACTGAAGCCCACACGCCTAGAGCCTGTGCTCCGCAACAAGAGAAGCCACCACAATGAAAAGCCTGCGCACTGCAATGAAGAGTAACCCCCGCTTGCTGCAACTAGAGAAAGCCCGTGCAGAGCAACAAAGACCCAACTCAGCCTGAAAAATAAATAAATAAATAAATGTATGTTTAAAAAAATTTTTTTAAAACCTTAGAATGGGATTTCTGCTTTTGGTCATTCAATTTTTCCCATTCATCTGTCAACAGACACTTAGGTTGTTTCCATACCTTGGTTATTGTGAGTAATGCTGCAGTGAACATGGGAGAACATTTATCTCTTTGAGATAATGACTTAGTTTCATTTGGATATACTGCATACCCAGAAGTGGGATTGCTGGGTCATATGGTAGCTCTATTTTTAATTTCTTGAGGAACCTCCATACTGTTCTCCACAGTGGCTGCACCAATTTACATTCCCACCAACAGTGCACAAGGGTCCCCTTTTCTCTACATCCTCAACACTTGTAATCTCTTGTCTTTTTGATAACAGACATCCTAACAGATGTGAGGTGATATCTCACTGTAGTTCTGACTTGCATTTCCTGGATGATTAGTTATGTTGAGCACTTTTTCATGTTGTTGGAGATTTGTATGTCTTCTTTGAAAAAAATGTCTATTTAGGTCCTTCACCCATTTTTAAATTGGGGTTTTTTGTGTTTTTTTTTGCTATTGAGTTGAATGAGTTTCTTGTGTATTCTGGATATAAACCCATTATGGGATTCGTGGTTTCCACATATTTTCTCCCATTCCATAGGCTGCCTTTTCATTTTACAGATAGTTTTTTTTTTTTTCTGTGCAGAAGTTGGAACCTTCTGTGCCAGAAAGTAAGAAAGTGCTCAAAAAAGGATAGGAAAGCATAGCAAAAGGACATAGGATCCAACTTGAAGGGACTCCCACAGATAAATCTGGGACAATTTGTGCATCAAAATAAAGACAATATTAGACTGTATTCAACTGGATAAAAAAGGAATCCAGGAGGTCATGGTGATATAAACAAACAAGTGAATAATATGTAGGTGGAAGAGAAAAGATTTACTTTACAGTAGAATGCCAACTAATAAGTCACTTATTAATACTTACAAAATTCTTTACGGTGGGGAAACTTGGTAGACACCTTCTAAAACAAGTGATAAAGTTTAACGTCTTTAGTCATGAGGCAAGTTGGCACCACGTGCCTCCTGGTACTGAGAAGAACACAGCGTCACTTCTGTGATTTTCCTGCCCTAGCTGAATAACCTGAATCTAATCATCAGGAAAACATCGGTAAACCCCAAACAAGGAACCACCTGCCAGGTTACTGAAGTGTTACAATAAAAAATAATGAAGTCACAAAAGGCCTGAAGAATTGTTCCTGAATGAAGGAAACTAGAAAGCCATGGTGACTAAGTAAAACAAGTGGTTCTGGACCCTGGCACTATAAAGGACACTGTTTGCAAAGTGGGCAAAATTGGAAAGAGGGCTGTGAATGACATGGTCATATTGTGTCTGTGTTAGTTTCCTGTTTTGATTGTGTGGGAGTGCATCCTTGTCTAAATAAAACCATCCCGAAGTACTAATGGGCGATGTGGCATCCTATTTGCAACTTGCTCTCAAATGGTTCTGGAAAAAAAAAAATGTATCTCTGCATTGTCCGTCTTTTGAGAGAGGGAGGAAAAAAGATAATAAGGAATTTAAGGCAAATGTGGTAAAAAGCTGACAGTAGGGGAGTTTGGAGTGGGGGAGATGGAAGTTCTTTGTGCTATGCATCCATCTTAGGGAAAGGATGAAAAGGAGAAAAGAGTCAGAACGATAACAAGGACGTGGGGTGTGAGCCCGTTCACACAGGGGCAGGGACGGGAGGTGATGGGATGCAGGCAGTTGGGAAGGGCTGGAGGCGTCCTGAGTGACCAATGAGGGGCCCTGGCAGGAGGAGTCAGATCTCTTATCTGATGGAGCTGGAGAAAGATCGCCCCACTTTTCTTCCTTTATTTCATTTAATCCTCAGAACAGCCCCATGGAGTATATACTACTCTTATCCTCATGTTATAGATAAAGAAACTGGAGGTTCAGAGAGTCATCCATTCAACCAGCATTTACTGAGTGCTTGCTATGTGTCAAACTTTACTGAGGATACACAAAAAAATGTTAAGTGTGATTGGATATGTGTGTGTGTGTGTGTGTGTGTGTATGTGCATGCGTGCACGTGCATTTAGAAAACAACATTGGAAGGTAACACACTAAATCACTAATACGCTAAGAGAGGTTGCATTTGGGTAGTGGAATTACAGGTGCTTCCATTTTCTTCTTTGGGAATTTTGCCTGTTTCCAGGTTTCTACAATGAATACAGACTGCCTTTGTAACAAGTTTTAAAATAAGTATTATTTCAAAAATTGAACTGGAGGATGTTGTGAAATAGTCTTCATTATGATATTGCTGTGGATCCAATAGTACTTTCTAAGGCAGTGCTATTTTACCAAAGTAGTGGACAAATAAATGTTTCTTAAGTCCATTAAGCCTTCTTCTCTTCACACCGCAGAGAGGCCTGGCAGGTTTACAAGTGGAGAGTTGACACCCACCTTGCTCCTGAAGCCTGTATATAAACCCAGTGCAGCGTGATCGCTTCTTCCCCAGACAAGAAGTTCCTAAACTTTCGTGACACCAGCTTCTTTGCATGACACCAGCTTCTTTGCCACCAGCTTCTTTGCTAAACTTTCATGACACCAGCTTCTTTCATGACACCAGCTTCTTCGCATGCATAAGGACAGCAGGAAAACACAGTAGGTCCCTGACTGAAGGAGAGGGTGACTTGGTAAGAGCACAAAATTCTAGTGTTCATGAAAGGCCAGCTCAATGGTGTCACTGTGATGTAAGGTGGGACACCCATTCACTTAGGGTGCTTTCTGACTGATGGAGTCCTTCTTCCCCTTTGCTGCCCTGGCACCATGGGCTCTGGGGCAGGTCCACCCGTCCCGCCTGGGCTCAGATGGCATCCCTGTACCCGTCCACTGCACTGACAGCTCTGTGAGAACAGACATCCCTCTTGTATCCATGTCTCCCAGGTCCCAAAGAGCTGGCTCTGAACAAAGCAGGTCCCTTAGTCACTGCTGCTGGACTGAATTGATTTGCACAAGCAATCACTGGGAAGTAGGTGGAGTAAATTAGGGTGAATTCCTGTGGTAGAATTCAGTGCAGGCACCAAAACCAATACTTTGAAATAATTTATTGCCTAGGAAAGTGTTCCCAACATACTGCTACTTAAAAACAACAACAGTGGAAGAGTAAATACAGCTGAAGTCCATCTTGCTCATGAACATAGATATGCATAGGAGAAAAAAAAAACTGAAGGAAAATACATCAAAGAATGTACAGTGGTTGTCTTTGGGTAGGGGGATTATGAATGCTTTTGATGGCTTTTTTTTCCCTTTGTGTTTTTAAGCTTTTCTAGAAAACAATTTTTGTTACTGGGAAAATTATTTTAAAAGAAATCTATGTCTGAGGGAAAAGGGAAGAAGACATAATGGATAGGAAGTCCTACCGCACTTCAGGTGAGAGCTGAAGCGTTAAGGACCTTTAGGGTGAATAAGTTTCTTTGAGTTAAGGGCTCCTCGACTTCCTACATCGACAGGGCCCCCACCCTTCCTGGTAGACGTTACCCTCCCAGCCTCAAACCCCATCAGCTTGCACACCAGGTCCCTGTTCTGCTGATGTGTGCAAGGTGGCTGCCAAAACTCTGAGCCACACAACTAAAAGGTCTGGATGGAGAACGAAGAGGAAGAAAAGCAATCCGGTCTCCTTTGGCCTGTTAATAATTTCTGCAATAAAGCTGTCAGAATTTACCACCACATCCCTCAACTTACAGGGAAGGGAGATTCTGAAAAATATTCAGAAAGAAAGGGATGCTAAATGGAAGTAATGACTTCCTCCGCTCCCTGGCTATTTCAAGAAGCGCAGCATTTTATACATTTTGTCTGTGTCCAGCCCACCATCAGATGTCAAGTTCTTCCATCGTGAGTCCTAGGTTCCTCAGGGTTTCTAAGAGCCTAAACCCTGCAGTGGGAGTGGGGTGGGTGGGCGGAGGCAGCCGCCAGCTCCTGACTGGCTCTTGGCTCAGAGTGGAGTCCGTGGTGGAAATCACTATTTCCAAGTCCACTGGTGACGGGGCAAGGGTGGCAGATGCTCAGTGGTTTGGTTTACAAATGTTAAAGTTCACAAATCTGAATTCCTGTTTGGGACCAAGCCCTTCTTGGTCATCCTTTGTCCCAGTCTTCTGGAATGTCCCGTTTCATTTATTCATCTCCTTTCTACCAAAGGGAAGTTCACAGAGAAAACTCAAGCCCCAGAGGTGATTTGGTCTGGAGCACCTGGAGCTCCCTCAACCTCACGTGGCTACCATTCCATCTGCGTCAGGCATCATAATCTGGCCAGGACACCCAAGCTGCCTCCTCCCCAGCCGGCATGCCAGGCAGGTCACTCTTGTTGGGTCCTGGGTCAGCCTCCAGGGGCCTGAGTCAGAACCCAGCAGAGAGTTCATGCTCCCCGGTGGAGGGGGACATGGAGCTGACCCTCTCTAGCCTCTTCATGGAGAGGAAGGGGAGCCGTTTAGCCAGGCGAACGGCGACCAGCTGATGGAACAACTGCCATAGATACTTGCGGAACCTCTCACTGACAAAGACATAGATCACGGGGTTGATGCAACAGTGGGTGTAGGCGATCACCTCCGTCACTTGTATGGCCAGGTCCAGCTGTCTGCTCTGCTCACACTCATGGGTGAACAGGGAGTCTTGGAAAGCAGAAACAAACACAGTCAGATTGTACGGGGTCCAAAAGAGAAAGAAGATGATCATGATGACAAAAATCAGACGCACAGCTTTGAACTTCTTCTCATTTGGTCGTCTGAGCAGAATCTTTATAATCCCTGTGTAGCAGATGACCATGACCAACAGAGGCAACACCAGCCCCACGATGTTCAGTTTCAGAGCCTGGAACTGCTTCCACGTTCTTAGGCTTTCAGGAGGAAAATGAAGACTGCAGGTGTAGTGAGTGGACTCCCACTGGGTCTTGGAAAAGTACAAGCCCGGGACAGAAGCCAAGACGGCCAGGACCCAGATGACAATGCTGGTGCTGATACCAAAGGTGACGGTCCGAGCCCGCAGGGCAAACACAGCATGGACAATGGCCAGGTACCTGTCAATGGTCAGCAGGATGATGAAGAAGATCTCGCTGTACAAGCCCAAGAAATAAAGCCCAGAGAGCAACTTACACATGTTATCACCAAAAACCCAGTCATCCTTCAGCTTGTAGTCAATCCAGAAGGGCAGCGTGAAGAGGAAGATCAGGTCAGACGTGGCCAGGTTGAGGAGGTAGATGCTCGTCATGCTTTTGAGCCTCTTGTATTGCATGAGGACCAGGACCACTAGGATGTTGCCTATCAGGCCAAAGACAAATACCACTGAGTACAAGGGGGGCAGCAGCTGGGCCCCAAAGGCTCTCTCCTGTACCTTCTGGCACGGGGTTGCGTCTCCATAGTCGTATTCTGTGGTCATGTCATAGTTCTTTGGGGCGGTGGAAGTTTCCATCCTGGCTTCTCCCACGGGTCAAGGGAAATGGTTTCCGTGTTTACTTTGCTATTAAAGGAAGTGGGTTCTGGGTAACAAGAACAAGGCAGTGATTATATGTCTTTAACCACTTGGCAACTGTTTACCGAGTGCCTACTGTGTACCATGCCCTGCTGAGCAAGGGAGACCCAGGTCCTCTCTGCCCTCATGCAACTGGTCGTCTAACACATTAATAAACAAGGCGTATTCACATTGTGAAGGAAAAGTCCGGTGGATGGAGAGCGCAGACAAAGGGAGGCCTCACCACACTATTCATGACCAGTGCTTCCCCAGTGCTTCCGATGAACTGGGCCCTGGGCTTAGTGTTAAACAACCTTTGAGGGGGTACCATTATCATTCCCCATTTTAGAGGTGATGACACACAAACTGGGAGTAGTTAGGGCACAAAGGTAGTGAGAACAAGAGCTGGAGCTCAAACACAGGTGTGTACCTCTCAGGCCCATTCCTGAAACCACCTGGCTCTCCTGCCCCCAATCACAAGCATTGACTCTGTACCACGGTGTCCCCAGGAGTCAAGACTGAGAGTCAAAAACTTACAAACGGATCTTTATGGCTTTTGGGGCTAAAAAGATTGTCAGCCAGGGGTGACACAGTGCCCTGGGGGCACATGAAAATGTGTTTTTGTTTTTTTTTTTTTTTGGTCGTCACAAAGACTGGGGGACACTACTGTCATTTGGTAGGCAGGTCCTGTAATGTAAAAATTACCCTACACCAAACACCAGTAGTGCAGCCATAGTGAAATCCTAGAAGGTCAACCCATCCCTCAGCAGATGGGGACAGTGAGGACACAAGAGTGGGCCCAGCCTGGCCCACGTCACACGGTCTTCTGAGGTTACCGAGGTAACACTGTAACCTCCTGTGATAGCCGTGAGGAGGATTCAAGGAAAGCACAGGCTAGGCGGAATGGGGTCACATGGTATGGAGAAGACAGGGCTTTGGGGGAAGAAAGGCTCAGAACAGCCCCAAGCCAGGAAGTGTCACACAGTGACCAGACAGAGGCTGGAATTCTCCTAAAATAAGTTTTTGGATATTTTTAACCAGGGTTGCCTCAAAACAAAACAAAGAAAAAAACCACTAGATAGCGTGCCTTTGTAGAACTTCCCCAGACCCTGTTTTTAGCACTCCTTTCCAATCACTTATTGAAGACGCCTCCACAAAGGGAGCACAGGCTTTGGTGTAACCTACAGGCTCTGTGACCTCGGATAAGTTAACCTACCTCTGTGAGCCTCCGTTCCTCATCTGTAATGTGGAAAAGTAAGCCTTACCGTGCAGGGCTACTCTAAGGCAAAGTCTGAGCCATCCCCTGGCAATTATCGTGCCCTCAGTAAATATTAGGGGACCTCCTTCCCTGCAGGGGTCCCGTTCTGAGGCCCAGCACCACCAGGAATGTCCCAGGCTTCAATCCTATTCTGGCCAATGTACCCCACTCCCTACCAGGTCTCTCTAGTTAATCTGGAAGATGAATCCTGCTTGACAGTGATGGACACTGACAGTCCCTTCCATCTGTGCTACACTTTGAAATTTCCAAAATGTAGCCATCAATCTAAATTGATTTGACCTAAACACCAATCAGTAAAGTGAGTGGAACCTACATCATAATTCCCATCTTGAAGCTGGAGTCTCCAGTGCTCTTCCTTCTACAGTGCTTAATGAATGTTTCCTGCTCACAAAATTCACATTTCCACGGTGGCATTCGGAGATTAAGGCACACGGGGCTGGGGGGTGGGGGGTGGGTTGCTGGGCACCCTGGCTGGGGGACTGTCATTTCCCATCAAATCCATCCCTATGGCTCACTCCACCATCTCCGAACTTGCATATCCCGGTCAAGCCTCTTTCTGGAGGAGCCTAAGCTGCCAGTCACTAAACACGCTGTGTTGGCAATTTCTGATTTTTGCTGCCACTGCCAGTGCTGACAGCTCCGCTTGGCAGTCAGCACTTGTGGGTGAGCGGCCAGGTTTACCGTGTTAGCAGCAGGCAGCACGGTGAGCAAGGGGTGCAAGGCTGAGCCTGTGAGCCCAGTTTCTGGGGAATTTTGGCAAAGGTGAAGGCAAACTGAGTCAGCACTGTCAGGTGCCATTTGAACAGAGAGTCACCTTCCTACCACTCCCCACCTCCAACTCCATTCACTATTTCCCCAACGTGTCAGGCAGCAGGCAACAGCTCCAGAGTATGTTGCTCCTAAAGGGAGATGGGCTGCGGTGAGGCCTTGGAGGAGAGACCAAAGGAGCATGTTGCCATGCCATGTGCCAGCCTTGCTGCAGTCTGCTACAAAAGCCTGCCCCAGGTCACTGCACTAGTGCTCAGCGGCAGCCCTGGAGCCTGGAACTTTCCAGTGCCAGCATCCTTTAACCTCGGAGTTGGGGAAGTCTCTGAACAGACAAAGGGCAGTCTGTGATGGTAGAAGATACCCTGGCCTGGTGGCGCGCAGGAGGTGCCTTACACGAATTCATAAGAGCCAGCAGTGTGTATTCAGCATGTTGGTAGCTTGGAGTCAACCAGAATAGGAATATTTACACATGGAAATCAGGAAACACTAGCTATCAGGGCACTTTTTCAGGAGAGTCAGCTATTAAACATTTACCAGCACATCAATGCCCTGCAGTCTGAGTAGCCTACAGTTGTCCTGTGAGCCAGCTAAAGGGTCAGTGAGCGGCACACAGCCTGGGGGGCAGGCTATGCAAACTTCTGGGAATTTCTAATTCTGAAAGTCTGGGACCCTCCAGATTTAAAGGAGGAAAGGTTGAAGTAAATACCTCCAAGTAGTCCCCATGTCCCTGTATTTTCAGAACCAAATTCTGACCTGCCTCTTTGTTAGAACAGAATGGATGCCTCCCAGGAGGTTACCTGGCCAGCTCCCTGCCTTCCCGTAGGTGAAATCCTACCTCCTCCAAAGACATCCCACAGTCCTGATTTTGAGGATCCTTGGGTCTAGTCTTCTTAAGAAATTGTCTCAGTATCAAATCGTCCTTGCAACTGCAAAGTTTTTCTAATTAATACTTCCCTTTTGCTACAATTTCTTCTTACCCCACGTTTGGGTTTTGTTTACGTGGGGAAATTTGGCAACTGTCAGTGTCTTGAATAGCTTTCCAGAGAAAGTGCCTCCTGTCCCTTAATACTGGGCTGACTTTCTTAATTCACCAACAACCAATCATACAAGAAAGCATCCTGTTTTTAGCAAAAACAAAAACCTCCCAGAAACAAAAAAACAACCTATTTTACATCTGAGCACCCAGTCTTATAAATCCTTCCATCCTCAGTATTGCTATACAATTCATTGCCTTACAGATGCACGGGTGGGCTACTTACACATTTGCCTGGCCTTTGAAGAATTCCCCACCTTTGAGGAGACAGCCAGGTAAAAAAGTCTTCTCCTGCAATGGAAGAAGGACTACAGTCCAACCTGGCCACATGCAAACAACACTGCCCTCAACAGTGACTGATGGACAGGAAAGACAAGTGCCACTTACACTGGTTTCAGGGGATTGTGTCCATGAAGCGTTTGTCTCTGGAGCTTTTAGAATCTTTATGAATTCAAGGTCAAGGTCCTGACTGAGTCAGAAGTCCTCAGCTTCCAGTGTGATGATGGAGATAGAACTTGGGGTCTCAGTCTTTCAGAACAACAAGAAGGGGACAACGTTCTTCTTTCTTGTACATTGGGTGTCCACGAATGGCCACAACACCGACTGGTGGCCAGTTCCTGAAGGCCAAATGCACTCTGAGGTATTCTTCTGCTCACTCAGCTTCACTTCTTCTTTGGGCTCTGTGCCTTAAGGGGAATGGGTGGAGTTGAGCACGGTGAGGTGGGTGGCAATGAGGTGTTCCCAGAACTTGGTGAAGCAAACAGAAGGGTGGGAATGTGTATGGTACGGGGTCAGGGCACAGAGTTCCTGCCCTCACTTAGCAGTCTTTTTTTTTTAAGGTTGCAAAAGAAGGATTTAAACAGGAAACCTGGGTCCTGTTCCTCAAAACGATCCGGCTCATTCAGCCTGAGACAGGCAGGAGGCCGCTTCCCTTTGGCACCCCTACGTGCCTGTGCCAGTGACTGCTCCCCAGTCTCTGCCCCACAGCCCCACAGAGCGGTTTTACCACGAGGAGCCTCCAGCCTGGAGTGAATACAGGTCTGCTGGCTGGGTTTCGGCTGTCCCTTTCTGATGCTGGGTTCCTGGTTTACGCAGTGGCCCAAGCTCTCTGCTTGAGATGTGGATGGATCACTGTGTCTTCTGAAGCCTTGGATACCACTCCATCAAAGAAGAACACTGAATACTTAGCGCTCAGAGGAGGATGCGTGAGGTCAGCCTGTACGTGGAAAGCGTCACAGAGTGCCTGGCACCCGGAAAAGTGGCTGACGCACGAGGCCTGTCAGGATTCTCCCCACAGTTACCAGCTCCTGCTGCCACTGCGCTTGTGCCCCTCTGGGTTTCCATTTCCTTCTCTGTAAAATGGGGGTGCTCGAACCTTCCCCACAGGATTGCTGCAAAAGTGCCCATTTCAGAAATCACAAATGTGAATGTGTTTTGAAAATGTCACTTGTCCCTCAAGGCTCAGTTCCCTCATCTGTAAAATGAAGACTTCAGACGAGGTGACAGTGGGCCCTTCAGTACAATATTCCGTGAGTCTTCTGGGGTTGGGTCTTCCTTCTTCGGCAGCCCATCTTCGAGAGATGGAGGAAGCAGGAGGCAGAAAGTAACTAGACTGACAGACAGCTACGGGCGAGCCTGGAACCTGCCGCCTGATGCAAAAACCAGGCCTGGCGTGAGGGGAGCAACAGTGATGGGCCTCACGTATCAGACAGTCCTGCATTCAGATCCCAGGTCCACCTTTTACTGACTTTGGGCGTGTTATTTATTTATTCTCTTGAGTGTCTCTTTCCTCTTCTGTAAAACAAAGCTAATAATACTTACTTCATAGAGAGGATTAAATGAAGACACACACACACACACACACACACACACACCTGAATGCATGACTCGGTGTGCTGCTGAAGACATTAAAAATGCCTGTGTTACTTTAGAATCTCTCAGGTTCCAACCCTGATGCAGATTCCAGTAATGTGCTTGCAGGGGATCCCAGGAAACACTGCAGGGGATCCCAGGTAACACTTCAGGGGAGGGGAAAGTGGGACGGGGAAGGGAAGGAGCCGATGAAGAGGGTGTTAGAGAGCCAGTGCCGCTGTGAGCCAGGAGCTTGGTCCTACTAGGGAACTTAGGACACCCCTCAGAGTCATCCCAACTTTGGGGCGGCCGGAGGGGTGAGGAAACTGAGCATGTGTCCATCAAATCTCTACCCACTCACTGCTGGTCGAGGGCTGCTTCTTGGGGTATTCTGACTTCCAGTCTGCCTGCACGTTGGTCAAGCTTGCTCCACAAGCAGGGAGCCTCGTATTTTCAGGAAACAGACTACAATATGTAGAGGTGCATGTTGACATGTGTGGCCAGGGACACTGAATGGTACCCAGGAAATTCCAACGCGTGCCAGCTAGTGTCAGCACAGCTAAACACCCAGCCCCTGCCCCACTACAGGACTCTGCTGAATTGATCATCTCTCAGCCCTGCCCCCAGTGGTAGTCAGCGGGAGGTGTGCATCTGCCTACTTGTAGTACTTTGCTGCCAGATGAGTTTCCAGACAACACAAGTTTGCGAGGCCTGCCTCTTCCTTGGTCAAGTCTAAGGAAAGAGACATGGTGAGTCCTTGACTGGCCTTTCAGCTCTGCGCTAGGCTTCTGTAGGACCCATGGCACAGAGAGGACATGCGGGCAAATGTACTTGTTCATTTAACAAGTATTGATTGAGTACCCATGATGTGCCAGACACTGTGTTAGGTGCTACAGATATAGTGGTGACCAAGAGAGGCACATGCCATTCTTCGAGAGATCACAGACAATTAAGCAAGTCACTACAGTAAGGCCCGGGAAGTACCCAGGGCCAAGGAAGGGTGCACCTGGGTGGTGGGAGGGGGTGAGGGAGCCCTCCAGAGCAGAGGTTCTCAAGGTGAGGACCCTGGACCAACAGCATCAGCACCTCCGAGAACCTGCTAGTGATGCAAATTCTGCACTCCCATCCTGGACCCACTGAATCAGAAATTCTGTGTTTTAACACATGCTCCACATAAATGTTTGGGAACCATGGATCTGGATTTCTGCCAGGCCTGTGGCTCAAAGTTTTATACGATCTCTCTCTAGGAGAGCTTGGTTGGACCTAATGTGACCTGGGAAGACTTCTTTTGCTTTCAGCTAGAGGCCAAAACAAGAGGCTGCTCAGTGGCCCATTCTGTTTCCTCTTCCTGACACCCACACCCAGGGCACCTATGGCCTTTTGAGGGTGACAGGCAAACTTCTTAATGCAAACATACACACACACACGGAGACTGGTTCAAGATGGTGGACTAGAAGGACATGCTCTCACTCCCTCCTTCAAGAACACCGGAATCACAACTAACTGCTGAGCAATCATCGACAGGAAAGACTGGAACTCACCAAAAAAGATACCCCACATGCAAAGACAAAGGAGAAGCCGCAATGAGATGGTAGGAGGGGCACCATCATAATAAAATCAAATCCCATAACTGCTGGTGGGTGACCCACAAACTGGAGAACACTTATACCACAGAAGTCCGCCCACTGGAGTGAAGGTTCTGAGCCACACGTCAGGCTTCCCAACCTGGGGGTCTGGCAACGGGAGGAGGAATTCCTAGAGAATCAGACATTGAGGGCTAACGGGATTTGACTGCAGGACTTCAGCAGGACTTGGGGAAACAGAGACTGCACTCTTGGAGGGCACACACAAAGTAGTGTGCGCATCGAGACCCAGGGGAAGGAGCAGTGACCCCATAGGAGACTGAACCAGACCTACCTGCTAGTGTTGGAGGGTCTCTTGCAGAGGAGGGGGGCAGCTGTGGCTCAACAAGGGACAAGGACACTGGCAGCAGAAGTTCTGGGAAGTACTCCTTGGCGTGAGCCCTCCCAGAGTCCGCCATTAGCCCCACCAAAGAGCCCAGGTAGGCTCCAGTGTTGTATCACCTCAGGCCAAACAACCAACAAGGAAGGAACCCAGCCCCATCCAACAACAGACAAGTGGATTAAAGTTTTACTGAGCTCTGCCCACCAGAGCAACAGCCAGCTCTACCCACCACCAGTCCCTCCCGTCAGGAAACTTCCACAAGCCTCTAAGATAGCCTCATCCACCAGAGGGCAGACAGCAGAAGCAAGAAGAACGACAATCCTGCAGCCTGTGGAACAAAAACCACATTCACAGAAAAACAGACAAGATGAAAAGGCAGAGGGCTATGTACCAGATGAAGGAACAAGATAAAACCCCAGAAAAACAACTTAATGAAGTGGAGATAGGAAACCTTCCAGAAAAAGAATTCAGAATAATGACAGTGAACATGATACAGGACCTCGGAAAAAGAATGGAGGCAAAGATCAAGAAGATGCAAGAAATGTTTTACAAAGACCTAGAAGAATTAAAGAACAAACAAACAGAGATGGACAATACAATAACTGAAATGAAAACTACACTAGAAGGAATCCATAGCAGAATAACTGAGGCAGAAAAACGGATAAGTGACCTGGAAGACAGGATGGTAGAATTCGCTGCTGCGGAACAGAGTAAAGAACAAAGAATGAAAAGAAATGAAGACAGCCTAAGAGACCTCTGGGACAACATTAAACGCAACAACATTCGCATTACAGGCGTCCCAGAAGGAGGAGAGAGAGAGAGAAAGGACCCGAGAAAATATTTGAAAAGATTATAGTCAAAAACTTCCCTAACATGGGAAAGGAAATAGTCACCCAAATCCAGGAAGTGCAGACCATACAGGATAAACCCAAGGAGAAACACGCCGAGACACATAGTAATCAAACTGGCAAAAATTAAAGACAAAGAAAAATTACTGAAAGCAGCAAGGGAAAAGAGACAAATAACATACAAGGGAACTCCCATAAGGTAAACAGCTGATTTCTCAGCAGAAACGCTACAAGCCAGAAGGGAATGGCATGATATATTTAAAGTGATGAAAGGGAAGAACCTACAACCAAGATTACTCTATCCAGCAAGGATCTCATTCAGATTCGATGGAGAAATCAAAAGCTTTACAGACAAGCAAAAGCTAAGAGAATTCAGCACCACCAAACCAGCTCTACAACAAAGGCTAAAGGAATTTCTTTAAGTGGGAAACACAAGAGAAGAAAAGGACCTACAAAAACAAACCCAAAACAATTAAGAAAATGGTAATAGGAACAAACATATCAATAATTATCTTAAATGTGAATGGATTAAATGCTCCAACCAAAAGACACAGGCTCACTGAATGGATACAAAAACAAGACCCATATATATGCTGTCTACAAGAGACCCACTTCAGACCTAGGGACACATACAGACGGAAAGTGAAGGGATGGAAAAAGATATTCCATGCAAAAGGAAATCGAAAGAAAGCTGTAGTAGCAATACTCATATCAGGTAAAATAGACTTTCAAATAAAGAATGCTACAAGAGACAAGGGAGGACACTACGTAATGATCAAGGGATCAATCCAAGAAGAAGATATAACAATTATAAATATATATGCACCCAACATAGGAGCACTTCAATACATAAGGCAACTGCTAACAGCTCTAAGAGAGGAAATTGACAGTAACACAATAATAGTGGGAGACTTTAACACCTCACTTACACCAATGGACAGGTCATCCAAACAGAAAATTAATAAGGAAACACAAGCTTTAAATGACACAATAGACCAGATAGATTTAACTGATATTTATAGGACATTCCATCCCAAAACAGCAGATTACACTTTCTTCTCAAGTGCACTTGGAACATTTTCCAGGATAGATCACATTTTGGGTCATAAATCAAGCCTCAGTAAATTTAAGAAAATTTATATCATATCAAGCATCCTTTCCGACCACAACGCTGTGAGATTAGAAATCAATTACAGGGGAAAAAAACGAAAAAAACACAAACACATGGAGATTAAACAATACGTTACTAAATAACCAAGAGATCACTGAAGAAATCAAAGAGGGAAATCAATATCTGGAGAAAAATGACAATGAAAACACGATGATCCAAAACCTATGGGATGCAGCAAAAGCAGTTCTAAGAGGGAAGTTTATTGCTATACAAGCCTACCTCAAGAAACAAGAAAAATCTCAAATAAACAATCTAACATTACACCTAAAGCAACTAGAGAAAGAAGAACAAACAAAACCCAAAATTAGTAGAAGGAAAGAAATCATAAAGATCAGAGCAGAAATACATGAAACAGAAACAAAGAAAACAACACCAAGGATCAATAAAACTAACAGCTGGTTCTTTGAGAAGATAAACAAAATTGATAAATCATTAGCCAGACTCATCAAGAAAAAGAGGGAGAGGACTCAAATCAATAAAATTAGAAATGAAAAAGGAGAAGTTACAACAGACACCGCAGAAATACAAAGCATCCTAAGAGACTACTACAAGCAACTCTACACCAATAAAATGGACAACCTGGAAGAAATGGACAAATTCTTAGAAAGGTATAACCTTCCAAGACTGAACCAGGAAGAAATAGAAAATATGAACAGACCAATCACAAGTAATGAAATTGAAAATGTGATTAAAAATCTTCCAACAAACAGAAGTCCAGGGCCAGATGGCTTCACAGGTGAATTCTATCAAACATTTAGAGAAGAGCTAACACCCATTCTTCTCAAACTCTTCCAAAAAATCGCAGAGGAAGGAACACTCCCAAACTCATTCTATGAGGCCACCATCACCCTGATACATAAACCAGACAAAGACACTACAAAAAAAGAAAATTACAGACCAATATCACTGATGGATATAAATGCAAAAATCCTCAACAAAATACTAGCAAACAGAACCCAACAACATATTAAAAGGATCATACACCATGATCAAGTGGGATTTATCCCAGAGATGCAAGGATTCTTCAATATACACAAATCAATCAATGTGATACACCATATTAACAAATTGAAGAATAAAAACCATATGATCATCTCAATAGATGCAGAAAAAGCTTTTGACAAAATTCAACACCCATTTATGATAAAAACTCTCCAGAAAGTGGGCACAGAGGGAACCTACTTCAACATAATAAAGGCCATATATGACAAACCCACAGCAAACATCGTTCTCAATGGTGAAAAACTGAAAGCATTTCCTCTAAGATCAGAAACAAGACAAGAATGTCCACTCTGACCACTATTATTCAACATAGTTTTGGAAGCCCTAGCCATAGCAGTCAGAGAAGAAGAAGAAATAAAAGGAATCCAAATTGGAAATGAGGAAGTAAAACTGTCACTGTTTGCAGATGACATGATAGTATACATAGAGAATCATAAAGATGCCACCAGAAAACTACTAGAGCTAATCAATGAATTTGGTAAAGTTGCAGGATACAAAATTAATGCACAGAAATCTCTTGCATTCCTATACACTAAAGATGAAAAATCTGAAAGAGAAATTAAGGAAACACTCCCATTTACCATTGCAACAAAAAGAATAAAATACCTAGGAAAACCTACCTAGGGAGACAAAAGACCTTTATGCAGAAAACTATAAGACACTGATGAAAGAAATTAAAGATGAAACCAACAGATGGAGAGATATACCATGTTCTTGGATTGGAAGAATGAATATTGTGAAAATGACTATACTACCCAAAGCAATCTACTGATTCAATGCAATCCCTATCAAATTACCAATGGCATTTTATACAGAACCAGAACAAAATGTCTTAAAATTTGTATGGAGACACAAGAGACCCCAAATAGCCAAAGCAGTCTTGAGGGAAAAAAACGGAGCTGGAGGAATCAGACTCCCTGACTTCAGACTATACTACAAAGCTACAGTCATCAAGACAATATGGTACTGGCACAAAAACAGAAGTACAGATCAATGGAACAGGATAAAAAGCCCAGAGATAAACCCACGAACCTATGGTCACCTAATCTATGACAAAGGAGGCAAGGATATATAATGGAGAAAAGACCGTCTCTTCAATAAGTGGTGCTGGGAAAACTGGACAGCTACATGTAAAAGAATGAAATTAGAACACTCCCTAACACCAAACACAAAAATAAACTCAAAATGGATTAGAGATCTAAATGTAAGACCAGACACTATAAAACTCTTAGAGGAAAACATAGGAAGAACATTCTTTGACATAAATTACAGCAAGATCTTTTTTGATCCACCTCCTAGAGTAATGGAAATAAAAACAAAAATAAACAAATGGGACCTAATGAAACTTCAAAGCTTTTGCACAGCAAAGGAAACCATAAACAAGACGAAAAGACAACCCTAAGAAAGGGAGAAAATATTTGCAAATGAATCATCGGACAAAGAATTAATCTCCAAAATATATAAACAGCTCATACAGCTCAATATTAAAAAAACAAACAACCCAATCCAAAAATGGGCAGAAGACTTAAACAGACATTTCTCTCCAAAAAAGACATACAGATGGCCAAGAAGCACATGAAAAACTGTTCAACATCACTAATTATTAGAGAAATGCAAATCAAAACTACAATGAGGTATCACCTCACACCAGTTAGAATGGGCATCATCAGAAAATCTACAAACAATAAATGCTGGAGAGGGTGTGGAGAAAAGGGAACCCTCTTGCACTGTTGGTGGGAGTGTAAACTGATACAGCCACTGTGGAGAACAGTATGGCAGTTCCTTAAAAAACTAAAAATAGAATTACCATATGACCCAGCAATCCCACTACTGGGCATATACCCAGAGAAAACCATAATTCAACAAAACACATGCACCCCAATGTTCATTGCAGCACTATTTACAATAGCCAGGTCATGGAAGCAACCTGAATGCCCATCGACAGATGAATGGATAAAGAAGTTGTGGTACATATATACAATGGAATATTACTCAGCCATAAAAAGGAACGAAAGTGGGTCATTTGTAGAGACGTGGATGGATCTAGAGACTGTCATACAGAGTGAAGTAAGTCAAAAAGAGAAAAACAAATATCGTATATTAACACATACATGTGGAACCTAGAGAATGGTAGAGATGAACCGGTTTGCCGAGCAGAAACTGAGACACAGAAGTAGAGAAAAAACAGAAGTAGAGAAAAAACACCAAGGGGGGAAAGCGGCGGAGGGTGGGGGTGGTGGTGTGATGAATTGGGAGATTGGGATTGACGTGTATACACTGATGTGTATAAAATGGATGACTAATAAGAAAAAAAAATTTGATAGTGGGAAAAAAAGCCATACACACACATGTGCACACACATACACATAGCCTTTTTTTTTTTTTTATACAGGTGGAGCATATGATACACGTTGTTTTCCATCTTTCTTCTGTCACTGAACATCATACCCAGGAGATTCTTCCCCACCACCACATAGGACCTGTGGCTCCTGACGTGGTGGAAACAGACAGAGTATCAGTAAGGCACACACCACAAGATTCTGACCTTGACTTTCTTTGGGACTCTGATTCCTTAATTCAACAACCCCTCCAGTGTCAACCCCATGACCTGGCTCACTGGCCTCTCCTCTTTGATCTCACAGACTTCCTGTTTGCGTCTCATCCATGACATCTGATCCTGACCCAGCCCTGTTTCTGCTTCTCCTTTCCTGTCACAATGGCAATATCCCAGAAACCTTATGCTCTGTGTAACCAAGACAGGGTCAGGCCAGGCTCCTTGGCTGCAGGGAGCCTGCCTGTCAATGAGCCACATCTTTCAGGTTCAAACGTTACATCAGTAGGTTAATCTCGAAGAGAAGGGGTGGCAGTGTCATGACCTTGGAGATCTCTCTGTTGCCTAATCCTGGGACGCACTGTCTGGCTACACAGCAAAGGAGGTTGCTTCTGGTCTTAGGCCACATTCAGACACTGAAGCCTGACTAGTGAGTGTCCCACAGATGGAAAAGAGGGCCTTTGGGTGACACAAGTGGCTCCTAGGCAATAGCTCACCCCTGCCCCCTCCACACCACCCCACTTCATACCCTACCCTTCTACCCCATTCCTCCTTGTCTAATTTCCTTCCCAAGCCTCTCTTCCCACCACCCTTCCTCACTCCATATTCCTTCTATCTCCTTAGTTTCTGCCTCTCCTCGCCGGCTTGGCTTCTCCCGGGCTCTCTTGCACCCCCACCCCCAGAATCCTACAACCCCCAACCTGACAAAGGGAAGGTCTAATAGTCCCTCTATTCTGCTCAGCTGCCACCTTGTGCTGGGTTAGGTCCCAAAGTGAAAGAGGGTGTTGGGCACGTCCACATCAGATCCCTCTCATCCCGCCCAGATCACCCAAGAGGGCACCTCCTCCCTGAAGCCTTCCTACCCTCCACAGCAGGAAGTCATCCATGAGAGGCAGGTGCTAGAGCTCTGAGAATTTTAAGTTTTGGGGGGGTGGGCAGTAGGGTTTTCTTTATTCACACCTAGTTGTATACGTTGGACATTTCAACAATAAACAGCAAGGCATCACTCAAAATGGCTCAAAAAATGAAAAGAACAGAAACTATTATTTTCTAAAAAACCTGGATGTTAGCTCTGTTTTCGTACTACTCTCTAACGTTCTCTTGTAATAATCCTTGATTTCACTATCCACATACATCTCTGTCTTTGCAGCCTAATAAATAATCTCAAAACTTGGGGGCTTACAAGTCAAAACGAGATTGTTCTATGATTGTGTGGATTAGGCAGGTGTTCCCACAAAGCCTCACTCCCACATCTGACAGTGGGTGCTGGCTGTCGACTGGAGTGCCTCAGTTCTCCATGTGGCTCTCATCTTCCAGTCAGCCAGACTGGCTTTCTGCATGATGGTCTCAGGCATGAGCAGAAGTTGCAAAGCACCTTAAGGCAAAGCCTCACAAGTCACATAGGATCACTTCTGCTGCAGCCTATCAGTCAGAGCAAGTCACAGAGCCCAGCCACAGAGAAGGGAATCAGCAAACAGAATCTGTCTTTTAGGAAGAGCAGTAAAGTCACATTGTAAAAGCCTGTGTGTACAAGGACAGAAGGACTCTGAAGCCATATTTACCTTCTACAAAAAGCACAGGCTTCCTTTAGCTCCCTCGCAAAGGGGTTCCTTGAATTCCTCTCCTCTAATGGTCTTGTCTTCCCTCAGCCTTATCAATTCACTCCTGTGATCCTCCCTAATCCCTGGATCTTACCATCACCAACATCTGTAGCCTTTCTTATCTCAGTTCCCAGTATCCCAGCCCCTGATCCCACATCCACCTTTACTGTTCAATCCCTCTAGCACCTCACCTCCAATGGTTCTTTGACCCCAGTGCAACCACTGACATTTTAATTTTCTCCTGACCCTCAGCCTCCTCATGCACTTACTTTCCATCATCTTAAAGTCCAGGAGCCATCATTACAGTCCCTCCTTTACATACATCCTCAACGCCCTTACTCTTTTCTGATCTTGTTGTGTCCACCATGCAAAATCCCAGTCCTGGTTAGATCCAAATCCCCACTGGCACCCGTGAAGTTGAACACAGCCGGAGGAAACCACACAATGGTACTGACTGGGATCGCTCTGAATTAGTGGTGGCCATATTCAAAGGGTCCTTCATGCCCATCAACTGCGTTTCCCTCTCTTAGACATTATTTCACACCTTCTACCTCTTCCTTGAACCTCTAACACCACCTCCATCACCCTCAATCTTAGCTGATGACCTTATTCCCTACATCACTGAGAAAAGAGAAGGCATCAGAAGAGACTTTTTACACATCCCACCTCCCCTCTTCCCACCCACCCCTTCCTGGCCCTTCTACCTGTTTCCCTCTGGCCATGTGGATGGATTCTCCAGGCTCCCATCCAAGCCCATCTCTTCCACTTTGCCCGGGATCTCATCCTCTCTCATTAGCATGAGGACATCACTCTAGTCATTTTCTCCTGTATCACCAGTTTTCCCTGCTCTGCCGGATTATTGCCATCAGTATACACATGCTCTTACTTCTATCTGAAATAAATAAGCAAACAAACAAGTAAACATGCACAGTCTCCCTTGATTGCACTTTCATCTCGAATTACTGATTCTTTTCTGCACAGCTTTTTACATACTTAAGAGAGTTGTCTTTATTTGCATCCAGTTCCACTCCACCCAAGTTTCTGGAACCCACTCTTCTCAGGCTCTTCTCCCCCACCCCCACCACTTTTGTCAGGGTCACCAGTGACCTCCATGTGGCTAAATCCAATGGTCAATTCTCAGGCCTCATTGGACTTGAGTGCTCAGCACACTTGACACCATTATGGCTCCCTCTTCTTGAAACTACTCCTCCGTGTGTGCAAGACATCACACTCTCCTGGTTTTTCTCGTTTCACAGGCAACCCCTTCTCAGTTCCCACTGCTGGTTTCTGCTCAACGTTCCAACTTCTTAACCTTGGCATGCCCCAGGGCACAGTCCCTCTTCCCAACCTACACTCACATCTTTGGTGGCACCATCTCTCTCACGGCTCTGAACATCATATTCATGCTGAAGATGCCCAAGTGTACATCTCCAGCCCGCCTCCCGCCCCCACCCCCAATCCAGACCCATACCCAACACTCTGCTCAATGTCTCCACTTGGGTTTCTCAAAAGCATTTCAAACTGAATTCATGATCTTTCCCCCAAATTCTCTGTTGCCACTGTCATCCATATCTAGAGGTAAATGGCAGCTCCATCCTTTCCACTGAACCTACCAAAACCTTGGAGTAACACTTGACTCTACTCTTTTGAAGCTGACATGTGATCTTTTTGCAAAATCTGTTGACTCCATTTTCAAATATATAAACACTCCAATCCTTTCATGCTAAATCCACTGGCACCACTTTGGTCCAAACCACCCAAGGCCATAGTCTCTTTCCAATATAGCAGTCAGCGTGATTCTTCAAAAGTTATTTCAAGTCAGGCACTCCTCTTCCAAGTCCCTACACTGGCCTGCAAGGTGGTTCACCACCTGCCCTCATTCCCTCTCTGACTTCAACTCCTATTACTCTCCCCTTTGCTCACTCTGCTCCAGCCAAACTGGTTTCCAGCATGTCCCTGAACATACCAGGTACCTTTCCATCTTAGGGCCTTTACATTTGCTGTTTCCTCTGCCAAGATGCCCTTCCCCCAGATGCCTGGAAAGCCTGCTCCCTCACCTCCTTCATTTCTATACATGTGCATTACTTTCGCAGGAGGTATTCTCTAACCATCTTAATTAAAATTGAATCTCCTCCTCCCCCACCTCAGAAATCAATGACCCCCTTCCCAGATTTACTTATTACCACCTAAGCTATATATAAATAAAATATTTATATATATTTAACAAATATATATACTTAATATGTACTTATTGTCCACTGTTTTCCTCCAATGTAATGCCAACTTCCTGAGGGCTGGTATGTTCCCTCTTTTGTTCACTGCTGTATCCCCACATAGCAGGTGCTGAATAAGCATTTTGGAATGGATAAACCGCAAGAAGTTCAGAGGCAGGATGGCTACAGAGCTGTTTAATAACCATTCTACAGCTTATCCAGGACCCAGGGATCTTTCCATCTTTCTAACACATTAAGACCAGCTGTGCTCACAGCCACGAGACGGCTGAGCTCACCCAGGCAAGATGACACCTAACAGAAAAAAGGGTCGCCTCTTCCTTTTGTCAGTTTTTAGAAACAAGGAAGCTCTGAGAGGTTTTGTGAGAAAACAGTCACATGGGAGGTGGATTCTCTGCAGTGAAACCAGGAGACAGCCCCTCTATCTGGTGTCCCAGGGCAGGGCTGGGTGGGCAATGGTGACATGGGGAAGAACTCCTGTCTGCAGTTCTTCTGCCTCAGGGAACTGCGTAGCAGGAAGCAGACACTGGGGGGGGGGGCAGGATCTGAGAGGCAAAGAACATAGGGGAACGAGTTATCTCCTCCCAGACTCTCTGCTCTCTCCCACAACTTGCTCAAATACACGGGTCTCTGGGGTGGTTCCTGCTGGTAGAGAGCCCAGGGTGTGGCCACTGAGCCTGCGAAAGCTGGTGCCAAGGGCTGCTAACTAGACCATGGCAGTTCCGTGAACCAAGTACCCGAAAGCACTGGGTACTGACTCATTGTGGGCTGAGCCTGGTGGGAAGGCAGGGAGGAATGAAGAGGTTGATAATGACCCTTTATAATCAAGTCTAACCTGCAGACCGTTACATGTACATGTACGTACCCATTACCTCCTCCACCTTGTCTAAAAGCTCTAATTACCTGGTTGGTGCATGCAGGTATTCATTCCCTTCCATCTCATTTATCATATGTCTATTAAATGCCCTCCTTCTCTGCCAGTTAAGGGGTCTCAAAGATGAGTTAGGCAAGGCCTGGAAATAGTGTTAACTCAAGGTCAGGTCTGTGGGCCAGCAGCAGCAGCATCACCTGGGAGCTTGGTGGAAATAAAGATTCTCAGGTGCCACCCTCAGACCTGCAGAATGGAAGTCTCGGGGTGGGGGTGGGGTGTTGCACCCAGATGAACAAGCCCTCCAGGTGCTTCGTATTTGTGCTGGAGTTTGAGAATTGGTGCTGGACCCTTGCCCTATAAAATGTAATGGTAAGACCTGAGTGCTTGTCAGAAATGCAGACTCTCATGCCCCAGCACAGGCCTACTGAAGGAGGATCTGCACTTTTATCAGCCCTCACCCAACCCTGGGATTTGTTTGTGCATCACAGCGTGAGGCACTCTGGTATAGAAGATTACAGTCTAGTGGGATAGGAATCTGCTTGGCTTCAAGAGATGCAAAGAGGAAGGTAGGTGGGGTCCCAAGTGCTTTGCAGAGACACTGACAGTTAATGTGAGAATACAGACAATGAGTTGGAATCTATCAGAGGACCAGGCAGAGGACCAGGGGTAGTGTTGTCGAAACTCAGCCTCTGTTCACCAGTGCTGAATAGAAACTTGGGAACAGAGTTTTGTGTGAAGTAGAGAAGAGTAGCTTTTTATTGCTTCACCAGACAAAGGGGGCTACAGCTGGCTAATGCCCTCAAGACTGTATGAAGCCCCTGGAGGGGATACTGAGGATTTTAATAGTGTTCAAGGAGCAGAGCATGAACAGCTTGTGGACGATTCTCAGATTGGTTGGGAAGTTTCAAGCATCATCAACCTTCTGGTTTCAATGAGTCTAGGGTCTGTTCTTGTCAGCAGTTTTCAACTTGGGGGGGGTCTGCTTCCTGTAAAATCAACTTAGGAACGTGTGTCAAGCCTCTGTCTGTATCTTTCAGGGAACTGTGAGTTTGGTGATTCTGCTATGTGGCAGAATAATAGCCTAAATTGTTACCAGTTCCCCAGTCCAACAGCTATTCTTTATTTCTACATCTTCACATTTCCCAATCATTAACTCGAGTCAGCATTTTACTTTAAAAGACAAGGACACAGGGGCTTGTACATGGTTTCAATCCCCCTTTTTCTTTGATACTCCTCAATCTTGAGGAGAAATAGGTGTGGAACAAGAAAGGGAATAAAGTTTTAGATTGAGAGGTTAATCATAAATTTGGCAGAGGAACTCAGTTTTAATTCCATTTCTGTTTCAATTTTCCCCAACTTTTTGAGGGAGTGGGGTGATGACCGCACTCTGGTTACCTCCTGCCGAAGTGGGCGTACTTCAGGAGAAGCCTAATTTGGGGAATGGACACAGAGTTGGAAATAATCTCGAGTTCCAAGCTTAGCATCGATATTTTGTATTAAGAAAATATTACCTCTCTCTTTGATTGCTTTGTCATAGCATCTGGACAAACATTTGAAAATTATTAGATGTATTACAATGAAGATAATGGTTAAAATACACCTTTGCAGTATTTTTGAAAAGAGTCCTCCTATTTTATTTTTATTTATTTATTTATTTATTTATTTTTGCGGTACGCGGGCCTCTCACTGTTGTGGCCTCTCCCGTTGCGGAGCACAGGCTCCAGACGCACAGGCTCAGCAGCCATGGCTCACAGGCCTAGCCACTCCGCGGCATGTGGGATCTTCCCGGACCAGGGCACGAACCCGTGTCCCCTGCATCGGCAGGCGGACTCTCAACCACTGCGCCACCAGGGAAGCCCAAGTCCTCCTATTTTAGATGGCAACCAGAAAAATAAGTTTTGGAGTGTTTTCTTTTTACATATATTTAGTAACCAAGTAGACTTTTGCTGGGAGGCTATAGCTTGAGCTGTCTCATTTGCTATTACTATTTTTAAAGTAGGAGAAAGGTTTCATAGCTACGAGAAGACTTTATGATTTTATGATCTTTATGATTTCTTTCCTTCTGCTAACTTTGGGGTTTTTTGTGTTCTTCTTTCTCTAATTGCTTTAGGTGTAAGGTTAGGTTGTTTCTTTGAGATGTTTCTTGTTTCTTGAGGTAGGACTGTATTGCTATAAACTTCCCTCTTAGAACTGCTTTTGCTGCATCCCATAGGCTTTGGGCTGCTGTGTTTTCATTGTCAATGACAATGAAAACACAACACTGATTTTCCTCTTTGATTCTTCAGTGATCTCTTGGTTACTTAGCAGCGCACGGTTTAGCCTCCATGTGTTTGTACTTTTTACAGTTATTTTCCTGTAATTGATATCTAGTCTCATAGCATTTTGGTCAGAAAGGATACTTGATACAATTTCAATTTTCTTAAATTTCTGGTCCAGATTTTTATTTCAGCTGTCTTCCATTGTTGTTGTCTTCTCATTCTGGTGTGGGTGTTGTTTGTGGTCAGCAGCCTTTTCTATAGACAGTCCAATTAAGAGGGCCTTCTTAAATGAGAAATACGGATTTAAGAGTCAGTTCTGGGAGACCTTCAAGATGGCAGAGGAGTGAGACGTGGAGATCACCTTCCTCCCCACAAATACATCAGAAATACATCTACATCTGGAACAACTCCTACAGAACACCTACTGAATGCTGGCCAAAGACCTCAGACATCTCAAAAGGCAAGAAACTCCCCAAGTACCTGGGTAGGGCAAAAGAAAAAAGAAAAAACAGACAAAAGGAAGGGATGGGACCTGCACCACTGGGATGGAGCTGTGAAGGAGGAAAAGTCTCCACATACTAGGAAGCCCCTTCACTGGCAGAGACAGGAGATGGCAGGGGGGAAGCTTCGGAGCCACAGAGGACAGCGCAGCAACAGGAGTGCAGAGGGCAAAGCAGACAGATTCCCCCAAAGAGGATCGGTGCCAACCAGCACTCACCAGCCTGAGAGGCTTGTATGCTCACCCATCAGGGTGGGTGGGGGCTGGGAGCTGAGGCTCGGCCTTAGGAGGTCAGATCCCAGGGAGAGGAATGGGGTTGGCTGCGTGCACAAAACCTGAAGGGGGCTAGTGCGCCACAGCTAGCCAGGAGGGAGTCCGAGAAAAAGTCTGGACCTGCCTAAGAGGCAACAGACTATTGTTTCGGGGTGCTCAAGAAGAGGGGATTCAGAGCACCGCCTAAATGAGCTCCAGAGACGGACGCAAACCGCGGCTATCAGCGTGGACACCAGAGACGGGCATGAGACGCGAAGTCTGCTGCTGCAGCCACCAAGAAGCCTGTGTGCGAGCACAGGTCACTATCCACACCTCCCCTCCCGGGAGTCTGTGCAGCCCGCCACTGCCAGGTGCCCGTGATCCAGGGACAACTTCCCCAGGAGAACACACTGTGTGCCTCAGGCTATCGCAACGTCACATCGGCCTCTGCCGCCGCAGGCTCGCCCTGCATTCCGTACTCCCTCCTCCTGGCCTGAGTGAGCCAGAGCCCCCTAATCAGCAGCTCCTTTAACCCCGTCCTGTCCGAGCGAAGAACAGATGCGCTCAGGCTACCTACACGCAGAGGCGGGGCCAAATCCAAAGCTGAACCCCACGAGCTGTGCGAACAAAGAAGAGAAAGGGAAATCTCTCCCAGCAGCCTCCGGAGCAGTGGATTAAATCTCCACAACCACCTTTATTACCCTGCATCTGTGGAATACCTGAATAGACAACGAATCATCCCAAAATTGAGGCGGTGGACTTTGGGAGCAAAGATATATATTTTTTTTCCTTTTTCGCTTTTTGTGAGTGTGTATGTGTATGCTTCTTTGTGTGACTTTGTCTGTATAGTTTTGCTTTTACCATTTGTCCTAGGGTTCTGTCTGTCCGTTTTTTTTTTTGGTTTTTTTAAGTACAGTTTGTAGCACTTGTTATCATTGGTGGATTTTTTTTTTGGTTTTGTTGCTCCTTTCTTTCATTTGTTTTTTAAAATTTTTTATTATTTTTTAATTTTTTTAACTTTTAACAAGTATTTTTTTATTTTAATAACTTTATTTTATTTTTTTCTTTCTTTCCTTCTTTTTTTCTCCCTTTTCTTCTGAGCCGTGTGGCTGACAGGGTCTTGGTGCTCCGGCTGGGTGTCAGGCCTGTGTCTCTGAGGTGCGAGAGCCAAGTTCAGGACATTGGTCCACCAGAGACCTCCCAGCTCCACGTAATATTAAGCTGCAAAAGCTCTCCCAGAGATCTCCAACTCAACGCTAATACCCAGCTCCACTCAAAGACCAGCAAGCTACAGTGCTGGACACCCTATGCCAAACAACTAGCAAGACAGGAACACAACCCCACCCATTAGCAGAGAGGCTGCATAAAATCATAATAAGGTCACAGACACCCCAAAACACACCAGCAGACGTGGCCCTGCCCACCAGAAAGGCAAGATCCAGCCTCATCCACCAGAGCACAGGCACTAGTCCCCTCCACCATGAAGCCTACACAACCCACTGAACCAACCTTAGCCACTGGGGACAGACACCAAGAACAGCGGGAACGACGAACCTGCAGCCTGCAAAGAGGAGACCCAGAACACAGTAAGATAAGCAAAATGAGAAGACAGAGAAACGTACAGCAGATGAAGGAGCAAGGTAAAATCCCACCACACCAAACAAATGAAGAGGAAATAGGCAGTCTAGCTGAAAAAGAATTCAGAGTAATGATAGTAAAGATGATCCAAAATCTTGGAAATAGAATGGAGAAAATAAAAGAAACGTTTAACAAGGACCTAGAAGAACTAAAGAGCAAACAAACATTGATGAACAACACAATAAATGAAATTAAAAATTCTCTAGAAGGAATCAATAGCAGAATAACTGAGGCAGAAGAACAGATAAGTGATCTGGAAGATAAAACAGTGGAAATAACTACTGCAGAGCAGAATAAAGAAAAAAGAATGAAAAGAATTGAGGACAGTCTCAGAGACCTCTGGGACAACACTGAACGCACCAACATTCGAATTATAGGGGTCCAAGAGAAAAAGAAAAAGAAAGGGACTGAGAAAATATTTGAAGAGATTATAGTTGAAAACTTCCCTAATATGGAAAAGGAAATAGTTAATCAAGTCCAGGAAGTACAGAGAGTCCCATACAGGATAAATCCAAGGAGAAACACTCCAAGACACATATTAATCAAACTATCAAAACTTAAAGAAAAAGTATTAAAAGCAGCAAGGGAAAAACAACAAACAACACACAAGGGAATCCCCGTAAGGTTAACAGCTGATCTTTCAGCAGAAACTCTGCCAGCCAGAAGGGAGTGGCAGGACACATTTAAAGTGATGAAAGGGAAAGACCTACAACCAAGATTACTCTATCCAGCAAAGATCATATTCATTTTTGATGGAGAAATTAAAACCTTTACAGACAAGCAAAAGCTAAGAGAATTCAGCACCACCAAACCAGCTTTACAACAAATGCTAAAAGAACTTCTCTTGGTAGGAAACACAAGAGAAGGAAAAGACCTACAATAACAAACCCAAAACAATTAAGAAAATGGTAATAGGAACATACCTATCGATAATTACCTTAAATGTAAATGGATTAAATGCTCCAACCAAAAGACATAGACTGGCTGAATGGATACAAAAACAAGACCCGCATATATGCTGCCTACAAGACACCCACTTTAGACCTAGGGACACATACAGATTGAAAATGAGGGGATGTCAAAAGATATTCCATGCAAATGGAAATCAAAAGAAAGCTGGAGTAGCAATTCTCATATCAGAAAAAATAGACTTTAATATAAAGACTATTACAAGAGACAAAGAAGGACACTACATAATGATCAAGGGATCAATCCAAGAAGATATAACAATTGTAAATATTTATGCCCCCAACATAGGAGCACCTCAATACATAAGGCAAAAGCTAAAGCCATAAAAGGGGATATCGACAGTAACACATTCATAGTAGAGGACTTTAACACACGACTTTCACAAATGGACAGATCATCCAAAATGAAAATAAATAAGGAAACAAAAGCTTTAAATGATACATTAAACAAGATGGACTTAATTGATATTTATAGGACATTCCATCCAAAAACTACAAATACACTTTCTTCTCAAGTGCTTATAGAACATTTGCCAGGATAGATCATATCTTGGGTTACAAATCAAGCCTTGGTAAATTTAAGAAAATTGAAATCATATCAACTATCTTTTCCGACCACAACGCTATGAGACTAGATATCAATTACAGTAAAAAATCTGTAAAAAAAAAAAAAAAACACATGGAGGCTAAACAATACACTACTTAATAACCGAGACAACACTGAAGAAATCAAAGAGGAAATAAAAAAATACCTAGAAACAAATGACAATGAAAACACAACTACCCAAAACCTATGGGATGCAGCAAAAGCAGCTCTAAGAGGGAAGTTAATAGCAATACAATCCTACCTCAAGAAACATCTCAAATAACAACCTAAACTTACACCTAAAGCAATTAAAGAAAGAAGAACAAAAAAACCCCAACGTTAGCAGAAGGAAAGAAATCATAAAGATCAGATCAGAAATAAATGAAAAAGAACTGGAGAAAACAATAGCAAAGATCAATAAAAGTAAAAGCTGGTTCTTTGAGAAGATAAACAAAATTGATAAGCCAGACTCATCAAGAAAAAGAGGGAGAGGACTCAAATCAATAAAATTAGAAATGAAAAAGGAGAACTTACAACAGACATCGCGGAAATACAAAGCATCCTAAGAGACTACTACAAGCAACGCTATACCAATAAAATGGACAACCTCGAAGAAATGGACAAATTCTTAGAAAGGTATAACCTTCCAAGACTGAACCAGGAAGAAACAGAAACTATGAACAGACAAATCACAAGTAATGAAACTGAAACTGTGATTAAAAATCTTCCAACACACAAAAGTCCAGGACCAGATGGCTTCACAGGTGAATTCTATGAAACATTTAGGGAAGAGCTAACACCCAAGCTTCTCAAACTCTTCCAAAAAAATGCAGAGGAAGGAACACTCCCAAACTCATTCTATAAGGCCGTCATCACCCTGACACCAAAACCAGACAAAGACACTACAAAAAAAGAAAGTTACAGACCAATATCACTGATGGATATAGATGCAAAAATCCTCAGCAAAATACTAGCAAACAGAATCCAACAACACATTAAAAGGATCATACACCATGATCAAGTGGGGTTTATCCCAGGAATGCAAGGAATCTTCAATATACGCAAATCTATCAATGTGATACACCATATTAACAAACTGAAGGAGAAAAACCATATGATCATCTCAATAGATGCAGAAAAAGCTTTGGACAAAATTCAACACCCATTTATGATAAAAACCCTCCAGAAAGTAGGTGTAGAGGGAACTTACCTCAACATAATAAAGGCCATATATGAGAAACCCACAGCCAACATTGTTTACAGTGGTGAAAAACTGAAATTATTTCCCCTAAGATCAGGAACAAGACAACGCTGTCCATTCACACCACTATTATTAAACATAGTTTTGGAAGTTTTAGCCACAGAAATCAGAGAAGAAAAAGAAATAAAAGGAATCCAAATCAGAAAAGATGAAGTAAAGCTGTCACTGTTTGCAGATAACATGATACTATACACAGAGACTCCTAAAGATGCTACCAGAAATAGCTCTAGAAAACTACTAGAGCAAATCAATGAATTTGGTAAAGTTGCAGGATACAAAATTAATACACAGAAATTTCTTGCATTCCTATACACTAATGATGAAAAATATGAAAGAGAAATTAATGAAACACTCCCATTTACCACTGCAACAAAAAGAATAAAATACCTAGGAATAAACCTACCTAGGGAGACAAAAGACCTGTATGCAGAAAACTATAAGACACTGATGAAAGAAATTAAAGATGATAAAAACATATGGAGAGATATACCATGTTCTTGGATTGGAAGAAACAACACTGTGAAAATGACTATACTACCCAAAGCAATCTACAGATTCAATGCAATCCCTATCAAACTACCAATGGCATTTTTCACAGAACTAGAACAAAAAATTTCACAATTTATATGGAAACACAAAAGACCCCAAATAGCCAAAGCAATCTTGAGAAAGAAAAACAGAGCTGGAGGAATCAGGCTCCCGGTCTTCTGACTATACTACAGTATAGTCAGTAATCAAGACAGTATGGTGCTGGCACAAAAACAGAAGTATAGATCAATGGAACAGGACAGAAAGCCCAGATATAAACCCACGCACATATGGTCACCTTATTTTTGATAAAGGAGGCAAGAATATACAATGGAGAAAAGACAGCCTCTTCAATAAATGGTGCTGGGAAAACTGGACAGCTACATGTGAAAGAATGAAATTAGAACACTCCCTAACACCATACACAAAAATAAACTCAAAATGGATTAAAGACCTAAATGTAAGGCCAGACATTATAAAACTCCTAGAGGAAAACATAGGCAGAACACTCTATGACATAAATCACAGCAAGATCCTTTTTGACCCACCTCCTAGAGAAATGGAAATAAAAACAAAAACAACTGGGACCTAATGAAACTTCAAAGCTTTTGCACAGCAAAGGAAACCACAAACATGACCAAAAGACAACCCTCAGAATGGGAGAAAATATTTGCAAATTAAGCACCTGACAAAGGATTAATTTCCAAAACTTACAAGCAGCTCAATAACAAAAAAACAAACAACCCAATCCAAAAATGGGCAGAAGACCTAAATAGACATTTCTCCAAAGAAGATATACAGCTTGCCAACAAACACATGAAAGAATGCTCAACATCATTAATCATTAGAGAAATGCAAATCAAAACTACAATGAGATATCATCTCACACCAGTCAGAATGGCCATCATCAAAAAATCTAGAAACAATAAATGCTGGAGAGGGTGTGGAGAAAAGGGAACCCTCTTGCACTGTTGGTGGGAATGTAAATTGATACAGCCACTGTGGAGAACAGTATGGAGGTTCCTTAAAAAACTACAAATAGAACTACCATATGAGCCAGCAATTCCACTACTGGGCATATACCCTGAAAAAACCATAATTCAAAAAGAGTCATGTACCAAAATGTTCACTGCAGCTCTATTTACAATAGCCCGGAGATGGAAACAACCTAAGTGTCCATCATCGGATGAATGGATAAAGATGTGGCACATATATACAATGGAATATTACTCAGCCATAAAAGGAAACGAAATTGAACTATTTGTAATGAGGTGGATAGACCTAGAGTCTGTCATACAGAGTGAAGTAAGTCAGAAAGAGAGAGACAAATACCGTATGCTAACACATATATATGGAATTTAAGAAAAAAAAATGTCATGAAGAGCCTAGGGGTAAGACAGGAATAAAGACCCAGACCTACTAAAGAATGGACTTGAGGATATGGGGAGGGGGAAGGGTAAGCTGTGACAAAGCGAGAGAGAGGCATGGACATATATACACCACCAAATGTAAGGTAGATAGCTAGCGGGAAGCAGCCGCATAGCACAGGGAGATCAGCTCGGTGCTTTGTGACCGCCTGCAGGGGTGGGATAGGGAGGGTGGGAGGGAGGGAGATGCAAGAGGGAAGAGATATGGGAACATATGTATATATATAACTGATTCATTTTGTTGTAAAGCAGAAACTAACACACCATTGTAAAGCAATTATTCTCCAATAAAGATGTTAAAAAAAAAATACTCAATGGCCTTCCAAATGTCTCCCTGCTTCAACCTTTACCCCATTCATTCTATTCTCAATATAACAGACAGACTTATCTTTTAAAATATAAGATCGTATCACTCTGCTCAAAACCCAACAAGTCTTCTCGCTTGTTCAAAGCAAAAGGCAAAGTCCACACAATGGCCTGCCAGATTCTACTTCTGTTACTTCTCTGACTTAATCTCCCCTCTTTTGCTCTTCTCTGGCCTCCTTTGCTTTTCTTCAAAGGTGTCAAGCACATTCTCACCGAAGAGTTATTACACTTGCTGTTCCTCTGCCTGGAGCTTACTTCCCTTATCCATATGGTTTGCCCTGTGGTTTCCTTCCAGTCTCTGCTTCAAATGACCCCCACTTACAATCCATCTTCCCTGACCACTCCTCCCTTGACCCTCTTCAACTCACCCTATCTCTCTGACCCAGCTTTATTCTTCCCTACGGTACTTCTCACTATTTGATACATTTCATACTTTCTTGTTTTTGTTTTATTTTAAAGTCCCTGTTTTACCTAGAACATAAGCTGCAGAAGGGCAAGGAATTTGTTTTGTTCATGCCTGTCTCCCTAGTACCTAGAACAGGGCTTGACTCATAATACAGTGATTTGCTGAATTACTAGCCTATGGCAATTTTGTGCTCAGAGAACCCCCAATAGCATCATCTCCTACTTCCTGACAAAGCTGTCTCCTTCACCTAAACTAATTAACACCTTAAATTAACTAATTTATTTTGGGCTGCGTTGGGTCTTTGTTGCTACACGTGGGCTTTCTCTAGTTGCGGACAGCGGGGGCTACTCTTCGTTGTGGTGCGCGGGCTTCTCATTGCGGTGTCTTCTCTTGTTGAGGAGCACGGGCTCTAGGCGCACAGCCTTCACTAGTTGTGGCTCGCAGGCTCTAGAGCGCAGGCTTAGTAGTTGTGGCACACGGGCTTAATTGCTATGCAGCATGTGGGATATTCCCAGACCAGGGCTCGAACCCATGTCCCCTGCATTGGCAGGTGGATTCTTAGCCACTGCACCACCAGGGAAGCCCCCAAATGCCCATTTCTTAGTGCAAGGAAGGCCAGGAAAAAAAAAGTCAATTGTAAAGAGTTATGTGTCGACTGGGGGCAGAGAGTGATGACATATTTACTAGAGGGTTCCTCTGTCCTTTTCGGGGGGGGGGACTCCCAAATGCAATAGGTAGAGGTCTTTTCTTCAGAACCATTCAGTTTGTCCAAAGAACATTCACTCTCAAACCTCACTGTCTCACTGATGGGGGTGGGAGTGGTAATACGCCTGACTGCCAAGGAAGGGGTTGATGGTCCCAAAATCTTATACAGAAATTTTAACTGAATTCCTCCGGGCCTCTGATTTACTTGATGTCCACACTTTTGATACCTTTTGGTTCATTTTTTTTCAAAATTTAATCTTCAATTTTCTGCAACATCAGAAGAGGTAGATGAGGGTGGGTTGGAAGGGGAAGAGAGTAGTCACCTGACTTCAAACTATGGAGGTGGTGTAGGGTAACCAGGAAGTCCAAATGGTCTGTGCAGACATCAGCTCACTGTCTGCTGCACTGAGTCTCTCAAGACCCTGCTTCACTCGCTCTCCGTGTCATTCCTGCAGGCATTTGGGTCCTACTTACCCTGTGCCATTACGTCCATTATCCCTGGCACTATTATCTCATCTCCTGTTCAATGTGTCATGTTATATATAGTGTATATAAAATATATCACTGTCATTTTAGTGGAGAGTATAAACCGAATATGTGTGGTCAACCTGTCATTTTTATGCAGACATCCCAGGATTTTAAAGATTCTATAAATTCAAATCTGTCAGGAACCCTACTGATCTGGAAAGCAGACCTTGTCATTTTACAAAAAAAGAAGACAGGAAATCTCAGAGAAATGAGGTCCTTGCCACAGTGATCTGTAGTGATGGAGTTCTTCTGGGGGCAGCATGGAGACATGGTCCGGACTCCATGCTGTTGAGTCAGGCTGCCTAGTTTTGCATCTCAGTTTTGCTCCCATTCTCTACCAGCTCTGTGATCTTGGGACAGTTTCTTAAACTCTCTGTGGCTCACTTTCCTCAAATGTAAAATGGGGATGATAATACTACTTACCTAACTCATCAGGCTCTGGTTGGCATTAATGCATTAATATTTGTAAAGCACTTAAAATAGTACTTTTACACTGTAGCCATCTATTCAATATTACTATTATTAGTTTGGATAAATCTAACTCAACTTTCAAAAACCCCAGGCACAGTGCTATTACAGTAGAAAGAGATCTTAATTTAAGAATTTGTAGAACTAATATTAGGGACAATTTATTCTAGTATATATGTTCTGTATGGAGAGATTAGCCTAACACTACTGCTGACAGAAAAAAACATTATCCCTGAAAAAGTCTGCATTAATCCATCCCTTTGAAATACGTTAAATTTATCCGATAAAAGAAACAAACTGAATTACATAACGGTTTTCAAATTAAAACATACTCATTAATCATCTAAAATGACTAACAATTCTAATTCTTGTAAGAACACGACCTTTAAACATCAGAAAAGATCATTGTTTTTTTGCTGGTGCCAAATGCTCTTGAATCGGCATTTTGCTTCAGAAGGCAAGGACACAGGGGCTTGTACACTGTTTCAGTAGGAGATGGGTGAACAAACAACCTGGCACACCCCAGCACCTTTCGGAATGTAGGTATTCAGCACACACTGGTTGATCGGTTACTGGACAGAGGGCGCTCACTCACTGGGCTGCCCAGATAGATGGTGGCCTCTGAGACCCACCCTGAAGTTTAGTGGGGATGCCTGGGTCCTGAAGGCAGACCCCCAACTTCACATGCGGCTCCCAGGCTGAGTTGGTGAGGCTGCAGAGGAAGTCATGCCTACCCGATGCTGGTGGGAGTGGAATCGGTCCCCCTCCACAGAGGGCCGTTTGGCCCTATCAGAACTCCAAATGTGTGCAGCTTCGGTTCCAATTCTACTTCGAGGAATTATCATTCAAACATTTGCACATGTAGTGGAAGATACAGGTTACAAGAATGTTCCCTGTGTTGTGGGGACTGATTAAGATCCCAGGGAATACTGGGCAACCTTCTGTGTTGGTACAAAGCAGCCCCAGGCTGGAATGAACAGGCAAAGGCAGGGTGCCTCGTGCAGGATGCCACGGGCGGGGGAACTGGGGAGGCGCTGGCTGTGAAGGTGCCGTGTCTCTGGAAGGCGGTACAATGAAAGGCTAATATTTGTGGTATGTGGTGAGAGAACTGGATGCCTGGGAAAGAGGCAGTCTTATTTTTCACTGTATGTTATTTTGTATCATTTCGTTTTTGTATCAAGTGCAACTATTATCTGCCTAGCAGTTCTCAAAATGTGGTCCAAGGACTCCTGGGGATTTCCAAAACCCATTCAAGGGGTCCCAAGTGTCTTCCTTTTTCCAACTATGTATCTATGTGAGGCTGGTTTTTCTTCACAGATTTCAACCAAAGCAACACATCACAGCAGACCCGATGCAGAAGCAGCTGTGGGGATCCAGCCACTTTTCTCCCTAGAATGTTTTCGTTTTGGAAAATATAATTGTTTTATGAAACCATTATTTTTGATAATATGTATCATCTTTATTACAGTTATTTTAAATCAATTACTGAATTTTAAAAATTTGTCAGTTTTAATTTCTACTGAAGTAAATATTAGTCATCCACAACAACAAAAAGTTCTTTGACGTCTGCAATTATACCTTAGAGGATAAAAGTTCCTGAGGAAAATCTTGAGAACTACTGATCTAGCTAGGGCAGACCAATTCTAATTAATTAATTATTAATATTTTAAATTTATTTATTCTTGGCTGCACTGGGTCTTCATTGCTGGACGAAGGCCTTCTCTAGCTGTGGCGAGCAGGGGCCACTCTTCGTCGTGGTGCTCGGGCTCTAGGTGTGCAGGCTCAGTAGTTGTGGCTCACAGGCTCTAGAGTGCAGGCTCAGTAGCTGTGGTGCACGGGCTCAGTTGCTCTGCAGCATGTGGGATCTTAGTTCCCCAACCAGGGCTTGAACCCGTGTCCCCTGCACTTGCAGGCGGATTCCTAACCACTGTGCCACCAGGGAAGTCCCAATTCTAATTTATTTTAAACTCCTGTTTCCACCAATTAGTAGCTAATAACCCAGGGTAAATTAACTATTTTTCTGAGCCTCACTTTTCTCATCTATGAACATTAATACAAGGATGCACATATAGCATTTAGCACAAAAGGCGAACTCAACACTATGGTTATTTAACACTGTGGTAGGCTCCGGCTACCCAGCTCCACCTTCAGTGACGTTAGGTCGGCAGCTTGAACTCGGCCACGGCCACGGGGACAGTCTTTACACCAGGGAAACTGGAAATCAGCAAACACGACATGTCAATGACTTTTTTTGTTTTTTTTTTTCCTAGTGGATTGTTAAACATTTACCAGCACACTACTGCTACCTACAGGCCATGAATGTACAGGACAGATGTTTGCATCTCTTTAATCTTAAATCTGCAAGAGCAAAGCGATCTGATAACATAACAGGTTTTGTGTCTGAGTCCACAAAATTTTGGTTTGGGCAGAAACTAGTTTTTACTTAAATGCCTGCCCTTCATACAGCTAGCTGGGGCTCAATTCCCTATCTGCAGGGGAATTCCTTACATTCGAGATGCACCAGCTTACGAGACCTCCACTAGACCAGTTCTCTCCCTGGAGGGATGTGCGGGTCTTGCCCCACGGCCATCTTGGGTGGGCTCTGCTTCATGCCACACAAACAGAAGTTCAAACCATGGGTTTGTGCCTAGGGGTGAGGCATCTTGTACCCAGTTCATACTTCCCCTTTTCTGGACTTCCTAGTCTCGTTGCTATCTTCCTTTTCCCTCTGTGGGTTTTCTGGGGGGAGTGAGGTGGGGTTGGTGGTATTTTCTTCTGTTTTCTGGCCTTCATTTTTTTTTTTTTTTTAAATTGAAGCATAGTTGATTTACAATGTTAGATTAGTTTCTGGTGTAGAGCAAAGTGACTCAGTTTTTTATATATATATATATATATATATACACATATATACACACACACATTCTTTTTCATATTCCTTTCCATTACAGTTTATTACAGCATATTGAATACAGCTCCCTGTGCTATACAGTACGACTTTATTGTTTATCTATTTTATATACAGTAGTGTATATCTGCTAAGCCTAAACTCCTAATTTCTCCCCCCGCTTCCCCTTTGGTAACCATAAGTTTGTTTTGTTTGTCTGCGAGTCTGTTTCTGTTTTGTAAGTAAGTTCATTTGTATCATATTTTAGATTCCACATACAAGTGATATCGTATGATATTTCTCTTTCTGTGTCTGACTTACTTCACTTAGTATGATCACCTCTAGGTCCATCCATGTTGCTGCAAACTGGCCTTCATTTTTGATGTTTACTCTCTGCCAGGCTCCCCCCGGCAGTCTCCCTGTCACTGAAAGGGATGTTCAAATTTTCTTGCGATAATCTTCTATCCTTTTACCCCTTGCAGACCGGACCTGCCCAAGGCCACTGAAGACAAGGAGGGGGTGGATCCCCAACGGGATGCACCTCCTGGGGCCCCTGGCCTCTGTCGCGTGCTTAACTGCCAGCTTTTCCTCCTGCAGCGCCCACCACCACCATGTGCCCCCACTCTCCTCCGGTGCCTCCCTCCCTCTTCACTGCTGTGCAGACAGTGCTCCTTTCTCATCTTTAATTCCCATTTTGAGCATCCTTTTCTCTTTCTGATGCGTTCCCGTCATGCCTGTTCCACAACGATGTTGCTGTAAAGGGGACCCTACAGAGGTCTTTACAAAGATAGTCATTTCGGAGCCTCCATGGGTTGAGTAAACTTGAAGTCAATTGAGTCTCCTCACCCTGGGCTTTCAGTTTTCAGTGGCTTTAGTTAAACAGAGGGCTGGGGAGGGATGATTCCTGGGAGAAGGGACAAAGAGCTCTGATCCTCCTTCCACAAGCTCAAGGAGGGTGGTCTGGCAGTAGGGCCCCACTGGGGTCTGACCACTAAACAAATTACCCCACGAGGCAGAGACAGAGTTAGTGGCCTGCCCCTCCCAGAGCTGTGCACTGAGCAGAAAGAACCATGGCTCCAGGTTTGAAGGGCCATGGCCTGGTCCTCCGGAATGAGGCCTTGGGCCGTGGCAAAGGCTTCCTACAGGCCCTCACCCTGAAGACTCCTCCTGGGTCTGGGCAGTGTCCAGATAGGCAGGGCCTCCCAGGCTGTCCCCCTCTCTGGGGGACGGGTGTTGGCAGTCTCCAGCTCAAAGGGCTGACGTCTGAACTCCTGTTTCGGAACAATAAGACAAAAGGAAGGAGGATCGAGTGCCACATGCCACTGCCAGCCCACAGCAGCCCAGCAGCCATGGCTCCACACCCTACGGCTCCATGGTATATGGCATGGCTAGGGCACTCCTGAACGGGCAAGGTGGAGGTGAGGAGAGGGGGATTTCATGAGACAGATGGACTTCCAGCCAAACTGGGCTGGAATTTGGGAAGTTACAGGGAGGGGGGCTGACAGCCTGGCTGCGTTACCTTCTCTTATCTAATTTGCTTCCCTCTTGCTCCTGCCTTGCTATCCAAAGCCACCAGTCAGGCAGCCTTACTCCTGCCTTGAAGGGTCTGCCCCTTCTACTGAGCCCTGCCTCAGAGACCTGGTACCCCAGGGCCTGGGCTTTAATCTCTGACATCATGAGTGGCCAGGCCCACTGTTCCCTTCCCTTTAACCAAGCAACAAGCAATGGCAGTGTCTCACAGCGAGCAACAAGCACCCCAGCATGTCCGGCCTGCTTTGAATCACGGCTCCACCAGATGCCATGTTTTTTCTTTACCACATACCTGAGCCTCGGTTTCCCCACCTGTAAAATAGGAGCAATAATACTGCCTTCTCAGAACTATGGCAAGAATTAAATGTTATTTACTACGTGCCTGGTACTTGGTAGGCGTTCGGCAGATGGGAGCCATGTAGCTATCTATTTCTTCAACCCAAGCCTCAGTCAAACCCGCCAACATGTGTTGAATGTCTCCTATGTGCAAAAAAGCTGTCCAAGAAACCCCCTCCCCGCACACCCATGCTGAAAAGGGGAAGGAGAGAGTATCTCAAGGAAGTGCTCTAAAAACTTCCTGTCCAGGGCCAGCCTGAATTAGCACTTACAGTCTTGCATGCCCAGTTCTAAAACTCTTTGATTCTGAAGAGTTATGTACTATCTAACACGCACTATTTTATTATATCACATAACCTGTATTACGTCTTTTCTCTCCAACTCGATTGTAGGTTTCTTGACAGCTGGACCCATGTCCAGTCCTTCTTCGTGGGTTTCCCACAGTGCTCAGCACTGAGCTGCATGCATAAGAGGCAGCTGGTATGAAGACCTGTTGATTAAGTTTGGTGCCTTGTGTGTGTGTGTGACCAAAGGCGAGAGTACAGTCTGACATCTTTTATTCAGAGTGACATTATCATGTATCTGCTTGAATAAATTCGTTTCCCCTTTTCATCCTGCCTCAGTGAACAAGAAATCTTCCTGCTCCTGAGAAATAAGTGAGAGGTGAAGGGACCAATGAGACCGTGATTCTGTATCCTATGGCTGGCCCAGAACCTGGGCAGGGGCAGGCAGTGTGTTGGTGTGAGTCTGAGACACCGATGGAGGTACTGGAGAATGCTTGGTGACTCCAGCAGGATTTGGAAACTTAAGCCTAGAGATGTTTACAAATAGAATCACTATCAGGAATGACTGGGGGGAGGTAGGCAGGAGCTGGGTAGAAAAAAGCAGAAGTGCCTACAACCAGAAACAGGTCAGAGGTACCTCTCTTGGATAAAGAGCTCATATACAGAATAGATTACAAACTCCTACAAGTCAGTATGAAAATGACAAACAACCTAATTATTTTAGATCAGGAAAGATCTGATTAGCCACCTCACAGAAAGTGATAACCAAATAACCAACACATACGCAAAAAGGTGATCAATATCATTAATCGTTTGAGAAATGCAAATTAAAACCACAATGAGAGAGCAGCACATACCCACCAGAGGAGCTAAAGCTAAAGTGTAAAAGAAAAATCTCTAACAACAGACAATACCAAGGGTTGATGAGAATGGGGATCAACTTGAGTTCTCACACATTGCTGGTGGAAGCATAAACTGGTACAACCACTTAGAAAACTGTTTAGTGGTATGAAAAGCTAAACATGCTTTCTCTATGACCCAAAAATTCTACAAGGTATATACTCCGGAGAAAGAAGTGTATGTGAACCCACAAGGTATGCACAAGAATGTAGCTAGTAATTTTACTCATTAACAGTCTCAAACTGAAAATCCCAAATTTTTATCAACGATAAAATGGGTAAATTATAGTATCTTCATGTAATAAAGCACTATACAACAATATAAAAGAACAATCTACTACTACTACATACTGTACAACTCCATTTATACTGAGTTCAAGAACAGTCAAAACTAGTCTATAGTGATAGAAACAAAATAACAATTACTCTGTGAATACAGACTGGGAAGAAGCACTAAGGAATGGTCTAGCGTTCTGGCAATGTCCTGAATGGTGGTTACACGGGTGTACATACATGCAAAAACTTAAGATTACTGTACTTTAGGCATTTTAACATATGCAGGCTACATTTCAATTTTAAAATCTTAAAACTATTTTTTATTTTGTGATAAATTGCCCAAGAATGTGATTGCTGGATTGTATTCTAAGCATCTGTTTTAGTTTTAGAAGAAACTGCCATACTCTTTTCCAGAGTGGCTGTATAATTTTATAGCCCCAACATCAATGTAGGAGTGATCCAGTTTCTCCCTATCCTCTCCAGCATTTGGTTTTGTCACTACTTTTTATTTCAGCCATTCTGAAAGGTGTGTAATAACATATCATGATAGTTTTAATTTGCATTTTCCTAACGGCTAATGATATTAAACATGTCTTCATGTGTTTAGTTGCCATCTGTATGTCTTCTTCAGTGAAATATCTGTTCGTGTCTTTGCCCATTTTTTTCTTTTTTTTGTTTTTAAACCATCTGAAGATTTCTTTATTCATTTGAGATAAGTCTTTTTAAAATTTCTACCTTGTTGGAAAAAAATCTTTGCCCATTTTCTAATCAGACTGGTTCTTTGTTTCTGAATTTTGAGAGTGCTTTATATTTTAGATACAAATATTTTATTGGATATGTTCTTTACAAATATTTTCTCTGAGACTCTGGCTGATATTTTCACCTGCTTAACAGGGTCTTTCACAGAGAGGAGTTTTTAATTGTGATGAAGCCAAATTTATCGATCCTTCTTTTTGTGGATAGCACTTTTGGCATCAAGTCTAAGAACTCTTCGCCAAATTTTAGATCCCAAAGATTTCTCCTTTGTTATCTTCTAAAGTTTTATAGTTTTACATTTTACGATTAAATCTGTAATAAACTTTGAGTTAATTTTTGTATAAGATGTGGTTTTTTAAGTTTTATTTTTCATTTAAGTATAGTTGATACTTATTAAATTTTTTTTATTGAAGTATAGTTGATAAATGTGAAGTTAGGTTGAGGTGTTTTTGTTTTTTTTTTCTGTCTGTGGACATCTAATTGCTCCAGCACTATTTGTGGAAAAGGCTATTGCTCTTCTGTTGAATGGCACTGCACCTTTGTCAGAAAGCAGTTGGATACATTCGTGAGTCTAGTTCTGTAATTCTCTATTTTGTTCCATTAATCTATGTGTCTATGCCTCTGCCAAAACCATACTGTCTAGATTACTCTAGCTATATAATAAGTCCTGAAATCAGATAAAATGATTCCTCCTACTTTATTTTTCTTCAAAAATGTTTTAGCTACGCCAAGTCCTGTGACTTTCCGTATAAAGTTAAGAATAATAAGCTTATCTGTATCTACAAAAAACCTTGATGGGATTTTGATATAAATTGCCTTAACAGATCAATCTGGGGAAAAACGGACATCTTTACTACATGTTGAGTCTTCCAACCCATGAACATAGTACATTTATTTAGGTCTTCTTTGATTTGTTTCATTTTGTAGTTTTCAGCATATAAGTCCCGCCCATGTTTTGTTAGATTTATACCTAGGTATAATCTGAAAGCTTTTGGGAGCAACTGTAAATGGTATTTTGTTTTTAATTTTGGTTTCCAAGTGTTCACTGATATAAAAAAATGTGATGGATTTTTGTTTGCTGGTTTTTTCCTGCAACCTAGCTGAACTTGTTAGTTCTAAGAGTTTTTGGGTGGATCCCTTGGGATCTTCTCTGTAGACAACAATGTCATCCTCAAATAGGGACAGTTTATTTCCTCCTTTCCAATCTGTATGCCTTTTATTTTGTTTTCTTCCTCACTGCACTAGCTAGGACTTATGGTTGGATAGGAGTGGTTGAACGGAAATCCATGCTTTGCTCATGATCTTGGAGGAAAGCATTCATCTTTCATTGTTAAGTATGATACCATCTCTAGGCTCCTTGTAGATGCTGTTTATCAAGTTACCAGTTTGCTGAGCGTTTTTTATCATGAGTGGGTGAAATATTTTGTCCAATGTCTTATCTGTGTTAATAATCAACAAATTGGTCTATTTCTTCTAAATTGTTGCATTTATGAGCATGAAGTTTTTCACAGTATTTTCTTATCTCTTTTAATGGCTGCAGAATCTGTAGTGATATCCCGTTTCATTCCTGACATTGCTGATTTGTGTCACCTCTCTCTCTCAGGTCTTGCTAGAGGTTTATCATTCACTGTTAATGACTTTTTGAAGAACCAGCTTTTTGTTTCATTACTTTGGTCTGTTGTTTCTGTTTTAAATTTTATTAATCTGTGCTCTTATTTTCGTTTTTCCTTCTTTCTGCTTCATTTGGGTTTATTTTGCCCTTTCTCTGGTTTCCAGAGGAAGAAACTTAGACTATCGATTTGAGTCTGTTCTTCTTTTCTAATGCAAGCATTCAATGTGGCAATATTTTCCTCTCAGAACTGTCTTAGCTGCACCCCACATATCTTGATATGCTGTATTTTTGTTTTCATTTAGTTCAAAGTTTTTTTTTTAATTTCCTTTGAGACTTCCCCTTTGACCCGTGGATTATTTAGAAGTGTTTTAAATTTTTCACGTTTAGAAGTGTTTGTTATCTTTCTGTTTTTAATACTGTATTTTGGTCTGAGAACATATTCTGTAGAATTTAAAATTTAAAAACTTTCTGAGGTCCTGGATATAGTTTATCTTGGTGAATGTTCCATGAACACTTGAAAACATTTGCTAGTTGTCAAGGCACTGGAATCCTATATAAATTCCCCTCCTGGCCAAAATACCTACAGAAGCCTTTTTCGCGACCGAACCCTAACTGAGATAGAAGGTTACACCCCACATTACACGGCAACCCATGCTGAAATCCTGCTGAACTTTGTCTTCTTTCCCTAAATCCTTTCTCATCTGCTGCCCCCTTGCTGTGTGTCTTCCTTTCTCCCTTCTGGCCCCACACGGCCATTCCAGTCTCCCTGGTGCCATACTCATCTTTCTTTCCAGATCTCACGTCACACCCACTTCCCATCCCACTCTCTCTATCTCCTTTCTTACCTAAAGAATTGTTTTCTTCTCTCTCAAATTAAAACATGTGGCTCTTCTCTGCACCCCTGCCATCAGCTCATTAAGAATTTTCTTTGTGATTCACCCTTCTTAGAACGCGGGGGGGATGGTAAACAGCGAATAACTTTCTTGCTCTCATAGGGCTAAGTGTGACCCCACCCTTGTATCTGTGGTGCAGGTGTCTTGTTGGCCATTGGCCCAGAGGTCTAAGTTGTGGGAAGCTTATTCACTGGTCCTTCTAGAATCTCTGAATAATGATAGGTTCTTGATATTCTTTTTTGTGTGTGTGTGCAGTATGCGGGCCACTCACTGTTGTGGCCTCTCCCGTTGCGGAGCACAGGCTCCAGACGCGCAGGCTCAGCGGCCATGGCTCACGGGCCCTGCCGCTCCGCGGCATGTGGGACCTTCCCGGACCGGGGCGGGAACCCGTGTGCCCAGCATCGGCAGGTGGAGTCTCAACCATTGCACCACCGGGGAAGCCCGGTTCTTGATATTCTTGATGACCCGGGTTATGCTGAAATCTGCCGGATAATTCACAGCTCTCATCAGAGTGGGAAAATCCTGTAATTGATTTGTTCTGCCTCATGCTAACCGCAGAAGCTTAGGAGTCAAGAAAGACCTGGGCACAAATTTATCCTCTGCCATTCAGTTGGTAGCCATTTGGCAACCACAGTGGGTCACATAATCTCCCATGACTTTAATCCTCATCTGGAAAGTGCACACCTATAGAGTCGTAAGGATAAATGTGATAAAGCACCTGGTATGAAACTCGTCAAAAGATGATAGTTATTCTTAGTCACTTCGTTGCTATGTCGTTGCTGTTACTGATGATAATGGCATTATACGTCAGTATCTCTTTTATCTTCCTCTTTTGAGCTTTTCCTTTTCTGGTCAGGTAACTACATGCATACGGTGAGCATCAGTAATTTCTGGACACACAGACAGACTATATTCTAGCCTCTCTTGCACTTAGGTGTGGTCATATGACTGAGTTCTAGCCGATGGAATGTGGACAGAAATGATGTGAGTGATTTCTCCACCAGCTTGCTCACAAGACCCTTCCAGGAGCATTCCTTCATACTCTTCCCCTTCCTCTTAGGTGATGCAGCTGTATACGTCTGGGTCTTGAATGCCAAGTTTAGTGATAGCAGACACAGTATGTAGGTGCCTAGGTCCCTGAATGAATGACTGGAGACAGACTGCCACGAATTAACAATCCTGATTAGCTATAGGTGATCAAGAAACACTTCTACGTGTTAAACCTCACTGTACATTTTAGAGTTTGTGTGTTAGTAGCTAGCATTTTCTAAACTAACATAAAAATTGGTACCTTGAAGTGGTGCCACACAAAATTCTAAAACATATAGCACTGGCTTAATGTTCACTCAATGGGCTGCAAAGAAACTGATCTTAAGAACTGGAAAGACGTGGTTGCCTGGAGTTGGGGGGTGGAGGAAGGGATGGATTTCAAAGGGGCACAGGGAGTCCCTTGGAGGGGATGGAAATATTCGTATCTTGACTATGGGAGTTGTATCCTAGATGTATATGACTGTCAAAATTCATCAAATTGTAGGCATTAAATGGATATAATTTATTGTCCAAAAATTATATCTCAATAAGTTGTTGAAAAAAAAACAACTCCCATCTATGTTAAACGACCTATCTTACAAGCGTCAGGTTCCCAGACCCTGGGGTGAGGATTCACGTGTGAGTGATTTACTCAGTGAATGCTCCCAGAAGACAACAGCAAGGTGAGAGAGCAGGACAAGGAGGGAGGAAGCAGCAGGACTGTGGTCTTAGGCAGAGCTCCCCACAGTGGCCTCCACCTGATCCTGAGGGGGGCTCTGGGGCATGAGCCTCACAGTGTGTCCTGTTTCAAGACAAGGCAGTAGGAGAGATTCCTCCCGGGGCCTGAGGACAATCCTCCACAGTGAGTCACAGGTGCAGCGGCTGGAAACAAAAGAGCACAGAAGCTGGGGAATGAGAGCAAGAAATGGGAAAGGGATTCAAGGGGATCCAGCAGAGCACCACCAATATCCATTACACCCTCCTAGAAGAACTCGTTTCTTATTATGATGAAGTATAATATGCCTGCTTTCTTCAGGCTGTTTTCTAAATGTTGAATTACTAAAGCAAGGGTGTTCTGACATGAATATCATCTGCAGAATCTTGGGCACAGACCACTGGAATGGGATGAAGGGCCAGCATCAACTGACCCACGGCAGCAGCCCACCCGCTTGGGCCACATCCACAGACCCCTGGGGGGAGAACAGACACAGCGGCTGGGGGAGGGGCTGGAAGCAGACAGATGTGGGTTCCAGGACGAGCCCCACCATTTTCTGGTTGTGTGGCCCTGCAGCTGTTGCTTAACCCACTCGCCTCACTTCCTCCTCTGAGAAATGGTAAAAACAAACTCATTTACCTCACAGGGTCACCGAGAGGTTTAAAGAGACAAAACAGGTAAAGCCCTTAGCAGATCCCTGGTGTGACATGCGACACAAGTGCTCAGGAAGAACTGCTTGTATCCCTGAACAATCATTTCTCTCCCCCCCCCCCACAACTTCCCCGCCATCTACGGCAGCCCCCACCCCACCACTCCTGGTCACCGTCTGCGTCCGCTGATGCCGTCTGGAGCTCAGGACTGACACACCTTCCCTCCAACCCTCACGCTAGCTCTTTTAGCTTTTCCAGAGCAGAGGCTCTGGCACATTTTAGGATTCATTCAGAATTTGTACAGGTCAAAACAGAGGCTTGACACGTTTAGAAAGTACCCAGATTAATCTTGGGGGTGGGATGCAAAACAACACCCCATAGGAAAACTAACCATCCAGTCCTCTCCACCCCAAGTTACACTTCTAGGTGTCCTTCTAGCCACTGGGGTTTACAGAAACCTCCAAAACACCATATTACTTAGTTGTGAACAAAGAAGAAATTAAATTTTCTCATTTGGTGGAAACATTTCTGGCTGACATTTGGGAAAAGGGAAGAGATTAGCTTAAAGATCTAGTATCTCCCCATCCCTCATATCCCCAGTTCCTCTTGTCTGTTTACCTATCCTTTTTCTCTCTCTCCTCTCTTATATTTCCAAGGGCCCATCTCATAGTTTGAGAAACCAAGGAAGAAAGGACATCACTTATTTTACTTGACAGATATTATGCAGGTTTTCCCTGTTCACGCAGAGGTACTTACCATACCTCGGGGAGAAAACTGTATTTTCTACATCACTTCTAAATCGTTGTTCACTTTTCTCTTCATCATTATATTTATCTGCTAATTTTGATACTAGATTTTTTCTTCAATATTGACATAACAGAATGAAACAGAGCAAAATAAAACATACAGAATAGTGAGAGCAACAACAGCAACAACCCAATTTCTCATAGGAATGGCCTAAAGGGACCTGGGCTCTGTTTTGAAGCCAGTTTGAATATGCAGGTTGCGTTAGTCCAGATCTCTGAAAAGCAGACACCCAGCAGGTTTTATACCTTTATTAGAGGAGGCACCTGTGAGGGAAAATGAGCGGGTGCTGTCAGGCCCCAAGTGAAGCAGGGAGCAAGGGAAGGATGGCAGAAGACTCCCAGCCTGTTGTGTAGACTAAGGGGAGTTTGGCATGTCCACTGGGGAGCCCTCGAGCTAAAGCCGGCCATCAGAGGAGGCTGTGTCTCCCAGGGGTGGGCACGCTCGGTTCCTTGCGGGCTGGGTCAGGAGTGGTGCAGGCCACAGGATGCGTGGCCTTGGGGCAAACAGAGCATTGGTTTCAGGGCCCAGGAGCGGGGCTTGGTCAGTCACACACCCTGCAGTTGGAGGTGTGCCAGGTGCATGCTCATGGCCGCCCAGTGGGTGGTTCGTTGCATCATTGGTTTAATTCTAGATGGCAGTTGGAGGCCAATACTGAGTCTAGACTCTGCTCTTCCATTCAGATCTTGAGACGCCCACTACCTCCCCAAATAACACAGCTTCCACGTGGTCACTCCAATTTGTCTTGCAGAGGAGTCTATGACGGGGGAGTGTCCTTTTTGTACGGGCTTGCTTCTGTTGATTTTGGGGCTTTACAGAAGGGCAGGGTGCTGTCGATGGAAGGAACTCAGAAATACACTGGGCCACCAAGTGCCAGAGGCAGGCGCCGCTGGCTGCATGAATCCTTCCCTTAACTCCACTGGGAACATGTTAGTAAGTGGAGGTAATTGGCCAGAGTCCACCTTCCTGCCCCAGGACCCTGCACCCAAGAGCTGGTGTTGAAGATGGGGGTAATTAAAGGAAGCCGCGTACTTCTCCCTGCTGCTCTGGCAATCACTTCCTTTCACACGCTCAAGGCCATGGTTGACCTGAGCCTTCCGCAAGAAATTTCTGGCCCCTGCATAGCTTCTGAACATCTTTTGCTTGTCTGTTTGTTTTCCCCTCAGATGCTCCCATATTCCTAAGCTGTCTTCTGTCTGGTTTGTTGTCGTTGTCATTTGGTGGTTTTTCCTGAAAAAATGTGTCTTATGTGCATTGAGAATCTGAAAGATCAGAGGTATCAGTGTTTGGTGTCAGGTTTTCCTGTGTACCTTGGGAACCTGTGAGTTGAATGCCTTGAGCAGCCTGAAAGAAGCATCAAATATCTCCTGCCTATCCAGACAGAACAAGCCACTCTGGACCTTGGGGAAACCCCTTTGGGCTCTGCCTTTACATTTTGCCATCCTCATCTTCAGCTGAAGGCACCAGTCCTTCAGACGGTGCTACGGTGCAGGAAAAATGACCACCAGTGAACAGTCTGAACTCTGGGGTGGAGCCCAGCTCTGCCTTTCAGCCTCTCTGTGGTGTCTGCCAAGTCCCTTGTTGAATCTCAGTTTCCTCATCTACAACATGGGGTAGCAATAGCATCCCTATCAGCCTCGTGGGGCTGCTATGGAGACCCCTGTCAAAATGAGAGGATAGGCCAGAAAGGCAGTTGGCAACTGTACTGTGATGAGCAGTCATCAGACAATCACCTCACAGGGTTCTCCTACCCAACCTTAGTCTTGAGGGATGATAATAGGTGTTATTCGAAAAAGAAAATGTTTTTCTACCTTAAAAAACGTTTGAGGAATGCAAGGTTAACCATGTTTAAACCTGTTCCTCACTGTGGATTTCTCAGAGACTTTAGCATCCTATGAATCTCTATGAGTGTTTCCACACAGTGTCTGAGAGGATATGCTTTCTGTGCAAACCTGTGGGCTCCCACACCACACCCTCTGTTGGAAATGCCATAGTAGATAACATGATGGTCCCTGAGTGGAGGACACAGGTGTCAGACTTGGTGCCAGCCCCCATGCTGATGCTTGGATCATAAGAAACTTGAAAGACTGATGAGTTCATTTAACCAATGGCGAGTTGATATGGGGCTACAACCTGGCAGACTGAACGCTCTTGATACCAAAAAAAGCCCAGGAGAAACCCCTGACATGCGTGATGAATCTGACCAAGATCTCCAGGGTCACCAGGGCCCTTCCAGAGTCCACACAGGCTCCTAAGTCACATTTCTAACAAGAATCCTGTGTGATCGTGATTCTTGGAGAATTGGCCCATGGGAAAGGCCAACCCTATAATAACAGAAAGCAACGGAAGACTTCTTGTTTTCTTTCTCTTATTCAGAACAGAAGCTTGCAGTTCTCCTAACTCTTCTCTGACGGGGGTTCTACTGACCACCTGAGGTTGAATGCTGGCTGTCAAGCTCCTTCAAACTGGGGCCCCCAGTATGCCCGTGAGCCCTCCCAGCAGAGTCTTTGTCTTTTTTTCCCTATCTTTTCTTTATCATTTGAAGCATATAGCACAGTCCTGCACACACAGCAGATGCTTGATAAATACCTGGTGAATTTCATTGTCTTGTCCACTTAGCCAGGGTATCACAGATCACACCATCCATGGTCAGACCTCTCCCCACAAATATCGGGTGAACACTGGTCTGTGCCCAGGACCATCCTAGGTCTTGTGGACACATCAGCACATAGAGCAGGCACATGGCTCTGCCCTATGAGGCTTCTGTAACAGTGGCGTTCTACCCACCCGTTACGGTTGCTTAGCCATGGATAGTCCACAAAGACTTTTTACATATTTATCTTAGTTGGTTCCATGGCAACACTATGATGTGGTTGTTATTATTCCCAGTTGACAGATGAGAAAGCTGAGGTCCAGCAGGATTAAATGATTAACCCAAGGTCATGCAGCTGTGGGCGCCCCAACTGAAACTCAAGCTCAAGTCTTCTTGGGTATGTAAACCCATACTACAACTCACCTCATCAAAGTCTCCCATTGAGCTCTGCAGAATAATTAGGTTATCCCCTAGCCATCAGTCTTTCTTTACAAGGAAATCCCGATTTCATTTTTTATCCTGTCTCCTCAAAGGTCAAAGCCGTGCTTATTCAAGAATTATCCCCCCTTCCAAAACAATGAGCAATTCCAAGGGAAGGCAGAACCCCTAAAATAGCTGCTAAACATCAATGGCGTTCATCTCAAGGATTACTCAACTGAGTGCTTAGTGTGTGATCTCAATCATAGAAAAGAAGAACTACTCTTAAGCTCGATTATCTTTTTAAAAATTTGCAAAACCGTAGAAGCTAAGCCCGTTTGAAACAGGAAGCTGTGTTCCTTCCTACCTTACTAATGTCGCTGGTGGTATCAGATGGTATCTCCGTTTCATGAGTAGCAAGACCTAAGCTATCACTGGACGCATAAAGGACTTTGCTAAACTGGCAGGTACCACTGTCTTCTTTTTGTTCTCATCTGGGCGAGAACTTATTAAATGCAACAGAAGTTGTTTATTCAGGAGAGGTTTCCAGGTAGATCATCAGGTTCCTAGGAGAAAGGAGATGGAGCAAGGGGTGTAGCCAGGCGGAAGCAATTCCTCCCAGGAGTACTCTTGGATGGAGGAGGTAGAGAGGGAGGCCTGCTGCAATGCAGTAGGTAGTTTGGGACCAAAGTGGGAGAGCAGATTGTGAAATATGTCCATATTCATCTTGCTTTCTCCCATTCTGCTTTTCTCTCACCCGTATCATGATGTGTTTGCCTCTTCCACTCATCCAAACTTGGCCTTTTATCCTCTTCGGTCAACATGCCCAAGGCTGTGTCCATGCTGCCTTCCCTGGGCTTTCATAAATTCTCAACTATTGAGAGGATGACCACTCCAAAAGGGTTATACTTAGTAGCTTTGTGTTATTGATATTGATTTGTAAGAAACATTCAGTGAAAGTATAATTGACATATGTGTGTACATACTTTTATATATTACATCTATATATATACATATATATTTCAATTTTTCATTGAAAATCCACTCTAAGTCTGGCTATTAGATGGATCAGTTGTTTGGCTGACTTGGTGTCTTTTTATCTGGATCTACAAAGTTGACTGTTTGCTTTTCCTGGATCTATATTAGAGGGTAGGAAGAGAAAGCCTTCCTAATCTTCTGGGAAACCTTCAGTTGGTTGGGGATGAAAGTTAACTGTTGTGTGACAAGTGTTTCGAGGGGAGGCGGTGGGATTACGGGGTCTTTGGTACATGGAAGTGATAGGACTTGGAGTGTATCTGAAGTTCTTTTCAGAAAATGGTGATGATTACCATGAACTATGCAGGTGGAGTTATTTCTCCTAGAGGAATAACTGCATGACTTCATAAGAAAAAAGCAGATATACCCAGCAGAATAAAATGGGTAAAGGGCACAAACAGATAATTCGCAGAAAAGGAAATACAATTACAGCTAAAAAAAAAAAAACCCTCGGGGCTTCCCTGGTGGTGCAGTGGTTGAGAGTCCGCCTGCTGATGCAGGGGACGTGGGTTCGTGCCCCAGTCCGGGAAGATCCCACATGCTGCAGAGCGGCTGGGCCCGTGAGCCATGGCCACTGAGGCTGTGCATCTGGAGCCTGTGCTTCGCAGCGGGAGAGGCCACAACAGTGAGAGGTCTGCGTACCACAAAAAAAAAAAAAAAAAAAGAAAGAAAGAAAACAACCCTCAGTAATTAACTAAGTGTTAGTTACATAATTAATGACATCCTTGTTGCCTGTAAAACTGGCTGAGGAATTTTTTTCTCTTAGATTTCCGTATTGATGGATGCTTGCTGAGACTGGCACCATCACCTACTAGTATATATATTGTTACACACCTTCTGGAAGCAATTTGGCAAAATGCATCAAGAGTCTTAGCAATATGACTAGCAGTAGAAACTGTGCTTTGGGAAATCTACTTTAAGGAAATAATAAAAATACAGACAAAGATGTTTACTGCAGCATTATTTGTAAAGGTGCAAATTGGAAACAACTTAATCACACAACAGTAAGACAAAGATTAAATAACCATAAATATACAATATGTTGCAGTTGTTACAAATTATATTTTCAAATAATTTTTAACCACATGGAACTAGGTGCAGGGTATAAAATTTTAAGTATCAGAATACAAAAGGGCATACAAGTGTGATATCAACTGTAACAAACATGGGGCCTAGAAAAGAGGCAGTGGTTCTCTCTCCAAGGCACAGGTGGAGGTGGAAATACCAGGGGCCAGGAAGCTGACCCTCCAGTATGCTGAACATCCCAACCATGTTATTTTGACTGCATAGGCGTAATTTCCCCACAAAACACTTCTTCATGATCATCTCTTTCAACTAAGTAACATATCAGCCTGTATACAAACACTAAAAATCAGCCACATTGGAAACACCTGCTACTGGAATATAAAGTGTAAATCTAATCTTTGAACAAGGAAGTTGGTAAAAATATCCAAAGTCACTTGGCAGGTGGATGAAACCAAGTTACTTAACTGACTACACTCCAAGAATAGCGTGTAAACTTTGCTCTAGTAACTAATAATATGAGTGGCAGCCATGCAAGTCCATGTGCTGCTCTAAAACATAAAGGCTGGGAGGTGTCTGCTGCTGGGAAGAAGACTGCATTTATTCATGATTTCAACCTTGAGGGGTTCTTGTGTATTTCTAAGGAGGGAGTTTACTGGCTCACAAGACAGCCCATTCTGTTCCTGCACAACTTGGTTCTCAGCCAGTTCTTCCCCATATGTGACTGAATGTAGTTTCTTCCAATACCATCTAATTCCTGTTCTCTGGAGAGTCTACTTCCTCCTCTACAGGAAAAGCTATTCCATTACAGGCTTTCCCTTCTCAAAGGAATCCAAAACATCGCCTAATCCAATTTTTTAATTTAAAAAAGATTAGAAAACTTTGGTCCAGATCAAAGATGTATAAATATTGGGATAAAAAGGAAAAGAAACTAAAATAAATCTGAAGACTTTTTTCATACAGAACATTCAAGTTCTGCCAACTACAGCTGATGTTTCTGGACCTTTATCATCCTAGCCTGTCCTATGCTCCAGGTTGATCCTATGCTCCCTCTTAAAATGTGGTACCTGGGACAGAACCTAATATTTCAAATGTACAGTCTGAAAAGTGAAAAGCAAGGTAAAATTATTCTGCTCCGTCCTTGTATTCATTTAAGAAGCATTTATTAAGCAGCTATTACTTGTCAGGCATTATACGGGGCACTAGTCCTGCACTCTCCAATATGGTGGCTACTTGCCACATGTGGCTATTCCAACTGAACTTAATTAAATAACATGAAAAGCTCAGTTCTTCAGCAGCAGTAGCCACATTCCAAGTGCTCAATAGCCATGTGGCTTGTAGGTGCTTTACTGAACAGCACAGATACAGAACATTCCATCACTGCAGAAAAGTTCTATTGGATAGTGCTGTACCAGATCATTATTTTTTCTGACTATCCCAAGTTTGCTGTGGAAAGAAGTACAAGGGGAGGGGGACTGGTTTAAAACTGTGTAAGTGGGAAGCAATTTGAGGAGCTAGATGGATAGGTAATTGGATGAATAAATGAAGGGCTAGCTGGGTAGAGAGGAACATGGAGAATCAGATGGGTAGATTTCCTTTGTTCTGGATGATCTATTAACATAGACAAAGACTGAATTAGCTCTTGGGGTTGGCTTCTAAAGAGCCTGCAACTGAGGATACTCTTAGTTCAACCCCTAAATCTCCTCTTTTCTTCTCACTTAAGCTTAAGGAGGTTGGAGGGATGTAACTCAGAGACAGTAAACAGATTCAAAAAATTTGGGAGGGTGCAGTGTATCATTTATCTATCTATCTACCTACCTATCTATTCCTGTCATCTTTGTGAAAGATAATCTAACCTCGATGATTCTTCATTGGAATGTCAGTCGGTAAATGGATTAATATAATCTTGGGTTCCCATTAGGTTATTTAATTTGCTTGAGATCCAAAACCATTTGTGGAAATTCAAAATCCTCATTTACTGTAACTAAAGATTTTAATGAAGGCTGAAATGTCTTGTTAAAACATTACTGGATACCAATCACTGTGTTTTCTATAACCTCACTCCCTCACCTTCCTCAAGACTTTTCTCAAATGTCATCTCACGAGCTCCTTGTTGACCCCCTCCAATTTAAACTGCACCTCTCCAACCCCATCCTACTGCCTTTCCTCATCTCCTACTTTATCTTTCTCTGTAGCACTCATGACCATCTGAGACACTGTAGATTTTAGTTATATATTATTCCCCAACTAGAATATAAGCTTCATGAGGTCAGAGAGTTTTGTCTATTCTGTTCACTGATATGCCTGTGTCCCTGGAATAGTGCCTGGCATATCATAGGTGCTACTAAGTATTTGCTGAACGAATGACTGGAGAACCCCATGAGGCAGTAACTCTTCTTATCACCAGGTTACACATAAAGATTCTGAAGCACAGAGAGGTTAACCTACTTGCTCTAGGTCACACAGTCATTTCTTCAGACTCAGGAATTGAATAATTATCCTAGACTGAGGAGGACCAAGGATATTAAGCAAGAAAATCTTACAACTACGATTCCTTGGCACCAAATACCCATGAAACCAAAAGTATCTAGGGCCTTACGCATGGAACCTGATCTTAACAGCAGGTGGTCCTGCAGGAGTGATCCCCACCGGGAGTCACCTGTAGGCAGGGCTCTTCCAGATGGACAGGCAGTTTCAGGATGGTAAGCACTGACTTCACACCTGCTCTCTTCTCTATATTCTTTAGATGATTTATCAAGTTCATCTGAGAGGTGGATCCCCCTCAAAGAGACTAAGCACTTACACACACACACACACACACACACACACACACACACACACCTGATTAGTGATGTTACTAAACTGGGATATCATTCAGCATGTGGCCTTCTATCAGACATGTCTGGTTTTAACCAAACTCCCGCTACTGTCAAGGATCAGCACTCTTCATCATAGGCATGACAGTTTTCCACTTTAGCAAAGTTTTAGAATAAAACGGATTTCAAATTAATAGTATCTTTCTTGTACTTTGGGGACTTTGAAAGGTTGGGGGGTAGGATGTCCAATTATAATCAGGAACCAGACAAACGTACTAACACCACTATTACTTAACATCACTGTGGAAGTTCCAGCCAAAGCAATAAGGTGAGAGAAACAAATAAGAAATACCAGAAAGGAGGATATAATCTTATCACTGTGTCACAGATAATATGATTATCTATCTAGGAGTCCTAAAGGAATTTATTTTTAAAAATCAGTAAGGTAATCAGCTTAAAACATGTAAAATAATTTTTTTTATACCACTAACGATTGGTTAGAAAATTTGCTAGGGAAAAATATATCATTCACAGTAACCTCAGAAATATAAAGGCAGATAAAAATTTAAAAAGAAATGTGCAAGACCAATAACTTAAAGCCCTATGGTAAGCAGACATGGCATGTTCCCAGGTATAAACGTTTGATATGTAAACTTATCAATTCTTCCTAAACTTATTTACAAATGTAACAAAATTCCACTCAAAATTATGTTTTTGTAAGTAACTGACCAAGTGATCCAAAAGTTTATCTAATAGGACAAATGGCTCTAACAGATAAGACATACCGCAAAATGAATAATGAAAGGCAGTTGTATAATCGGATAATCTATATAAATGATCTAATAAATCTACAGTAATTAAAAGAGTGTTTCTGGCACAGAAATCAATGGAATGTAAAGTACACAAGCAGAATCAGGAACTTGAGGGAACATATGGCAAAGGTGATGTTTCCAGCCCAAGGAGGAGAGAGAGGGTAGTTACTCAACATATGGTGTCTTTAAATTGGTCAGCCATTCAGAGAGAAATAAAATAGAAATGCACTTCACGCCATATATCAAACCAAACTAAAACATACCAGTGATCTGCGTGTATAAAAATGGAACCATAAAGATACTAGAATATATATAAACATCTATGTAATCTTGGGGTGTGGAGGCCCTTACTAAATGGAACCCTAAGGCTATAGCAGTGTGGTCTTTGGAGACACAGAGTCCCAGCCCTGCCGTGCATCAACGGAATAGTGACTGAACCTTGCCAAGCCTCTGTTTGCTTATCTATAAAATGGGTATATAAAAACCTACCTTGCAAAGCTGTGAAGACAAACAAGCCTGTATAAAGTGCTGGCCTAAGGAAGGCACAGTTATTACTCACTATTGTCTCACATTGGTTATGTGTAAAGAACGTAAACTTCCTGAACTCAGAGGCCATTTTCTTCTCAGTATTTTTTCCTTCCCAGGTGGTTGCTGACAATAAGGGGAAAAAAACTACATCATACAAAGAAAGCTTCTGACGATATCATGCATTATTTGATCCATGCTGAGAAATACATATTTCTTTCAGTCAGAGGCACTGCGCTGGCTGGGGCTCAGGACCAAGGAGCTGGAGGCCCAGTGCACTGGCTTGATTTGGGGTGTCTTTAAAGTTTAATAAGATTCTTTGAGTGGATTCTCATTAGGAGGGGCTCTGGCTTGCATTTGGGGAGGGTCCAGAGAAATGGTCTCCACGTCTTCAAAGACAGGAAGGTTTGAATTACTGTAAACCCTGGGGGGTGGCCTTCTGATGTGCACTCTGGATGTTTAAGCACAGTGTCAAGCTATACAGGCTGAAAGGCTGGCCCAGCAAGAGAAGAGCAGGGGCCCTGTGAATATCCTCCAAGTTCAGAATTTGCCCAAAGCGCTAAGAATCATGGAGTGGGAACAAGAGAAAATGTGAGCATGAGAGTATCACACACTGAATAATTTGGAGGCATCCCGGGAGCTGGTGTCCTCACGGCCCACCTGTCCACACAAAGGTGACCGCTGTGGTCATCCGAAAGGCCTTCTCACTCTTCCCGTGGAGGCCCGCTGAGCCCCAGCCAAAGCAGGTCTCAAGACCCTGAAAGACGCTTCCCCTACCCCAGTCTGGGGGTTGTATGTCAGCTCTACCCAAGATCAAAGGGGAGAACCTGGCTACTAAGATCTCCAAATTTCAAAACAAAATTCAAATGCTTTACCTAGTGTGACCTCTTCTTCAAGTTTCTTAGATCTCAGTTTGTGGTTTCAAGTTCTGAGGAGGAAACCCTTCATCTTTTAATTTGCCTGGGTTTTCAACACAATTACCTTTAGAAAATGTGTCTGCCAAATCTTCCAGCAGTCCCTGCCTAAAAACACTAGCTTTCAACGACAGTTTAATTGATATGGGAATATAGAAAAATTTTAAATTTTACAGCTTTGAAAATGATAATCCACCTACCCCCACAGCCATTTTGATTCTTTGCCTGTTGCCTTTTACATGTACATATAATTTCATGCTGTTGCAATCTTCGTTTACACACTTTACATTCTCTTCATTTTTATAAACATTTGTCTGTGATTCTATCTGGTGTCCAAAACTAGTTTTAATGACTACATAATAATCTATTGTGTAAATGGACTACAATTTATTCAAAATATCCTTCATGTGTCAAACATTTAGATCGTTCCCATTTCTTGTTTTTCTACTACAAAAACAATGCCACAGAGAACACCTTTGTGCACATTATGTATTGGACCTTTTCCCCTTATGGTAAATTCCCAGGATTAGAACTACTGGATCAAAGCCATGTGTATCTTGATGGTTCCTGTTATATATAAAATTTATTAAAACAAGTTACATTGCATCATCAATGAATAAGCGCTCCAGCAATGAATAAGGTTCACTGCAAACTCACTAGCATTGAGTATCATCATTACATTTTTTCTGATAATTAAAATGGCATTTCAAACAAATATATTTTCTAAAGAAGGGTCTCCAATTCTAAATATATCTTTTCAATTCAGTTTTGCAACACTCATTAAAATTTTACACTGGTGAATGTGAAATTATGAGGTATCCATTACCTCATACCATTTACCACAGTATAAACGAAGGTTGCATATATATATTTAGTTGGACCTGGCCAGAAAAGAATGGCAGGGAGAGGGCTCCTCTCCTTCTGAGTCCAGGAATTGTGAGAAAAGAGACTATGGAAGGAAGCAGTCACATCTGTGTATCCCTATCTCTCCCATCCAGGCCTTGACCAGAGTTGGGGGGTGTGGAGGGAGGTTTGATAAATTGGAGGTAACCCCAAAGGATGTCTCTCTGCAAGGCACCTCCTTACCCACAGGGGGTGGTTAGCGCAGTTAAGCTGGTGGTCAGGCAGAAAAAAGATCTGGTTTGCAGTCTTGCATGTCCCTTGGTTTGTACATGGCATGGAGATGGAGTCAAGGAGGAGCATGTCTGCCTGGGCACCTGCCAGTTCAGAAGAAAGAGCATAGCCTGGGCCAGAAACCTGATGGAGATGTGGTTCTCCATTCCAGCCAGAGCCGAGGGAACACTCCATCACCTGGGAGAGGTCACTGTGCCTGGGGAGGACTGAGAATGAATCAATCCTGAAGCCATTAGCTACAAACCATTGCAGCAGATGCCAGCACAAGGTTCAGGGTTGGGACTAGGTTGACCCGCCTCAGCAGACACAAGCCACGTAAATCAAGAACCAACAGGAGACTAGGGTACCCCCTTCTCCCTCCACCCACGCATCGAGTCATGCTGGCCCTTCCCCCATATCTCCACTGCCATCTTAGAAAGAACCAATGAGAGAAGACAAGGGACCGAAATTATAAGCTGGCAACAGAGGATGAGTAAAACCTGTCATCATTCAAATCAATGGATGGATCAGACTAAATTTAAACCACTTAGGACTAAAATTTGTGAATACTTTTTGCTGCTACCCAGCAGGTGGGAAGCTAGTAACAGAGATCCAAATAGTTTTGGAGACTAAAGAAACTTCATTTACAGTGCACGGTTGAGTTGTACTGTGAGCAATTTTAGTGAACCAGCTAAAGGAGTATGATGTCAATTTTTGTAAAACTTCGTATCTGCGTATGCATATCTACATAGAGAAATGTTATTGGTGGTAAACTCATCATGGTGAGATTTGGGGTGGTTTTTACTGTGTGTGTGTGTGTGTGCGTGTGCGTGTGCGCGCGCGCACACGCGTGTACGCCTTTCTTTATTGTTGATGTTGTTTACTATTACTGTATCATTTTTCCAAACTGCAAGGACTGTGATTAGGACTGCAGACAGGTAAAAACCCTGTTTTTGTGTCTCTGACCCCACGTAACTAGTAATCAACGACTTGGCTTCTGACTCTACAGAACCTGCTTGCTTCCCTGTGCTTTGCAGTCTAGGCACCCACCCCCCACCAAGATTCTATAATCTTATACTGATCATGTTGGATTTATGGAAGTGACACATGAATTAAAGACGATCCTCACGTTGAACAAAACTTCAGTGAAATTTTTTTAAAAGTCTGACGTGTTTTTAGATCAGTCTGGGAGAAAAGGAAAGAATATACAAATAATTAATGGTGAGTAGAGGCTCTGTTCCTTTCTTGCTTTAGACATTAAGATTTAGAGAGACACTCATGATTGAAAATGCATAACAGACAAAGTGACAGGTATTTTTTCTCAGCTGCTGTGGTTTTTGCCATTAGGAATAAGAATGCTGATAAGATCATACAAATCAGTTATTCCTCAATTCCACTTTTCACCTCAAAAGCCTGAAGGTGTCACTTATCCGTAGATGATGTACCAGGACAGAGCTATGAAAATAGATCAAGTTCTATCCAACAGCCCCTACTTTTTCCTGATTTCATATGAAATGGCTTCTCATTGCCTTTCTTTCACTTCTGCCTCCTACCAATTTTACAGGTTTTTTCTAATTTAAAATGTGATCTCATGTAGACTGTCTGATTTGATGCTCACCACAACCTTGGGTGCTACCATGATCCTTATTTTAGAGATGAGTAAACGAGGCTCAGAGGTAAAGGCCTGTCCAAGTCCTATCGCTGGCGAGCAGAACAGCCAGGAACAGCTCCTGTGTCTCCCCTCTCTACTCTCACACGGACTACACAGAACCCCAACAGGTGCTGACCTCTGGGGTCCCAGTATTCTCTTAAGAAGCAAAGGCAATCCTTGCCATTGGCTCCAATTATTGCAGTTCAAAGACTTGCCTTGAGAAATGCCTGCTGACATACATTCATGACCTCACATGTGTGCCTTCATAGAAAGGAGAAAGTCAGTAGGACTCCTTCTGAGGAGGCAGTGCAGGGATTAACTGCCCTTCATGGACTCCTCCCTTGTCTGTTTTTCCTTCTTCTCCAGCCAAGTCTGTAATCTTAAGAAAAGCAGGCACTGGCCCTAGGGATCCTGCTCTAAAAAATATCCAATCTAATATGAAGTTCCATTGGCCTATGCTCAGCTCCTTTATGAAGGAGAAGCTCTAAGGGGTTTGCTCTTGGCACATGACTGGCTTAGTCAGCACTGTCACGAACAGGAAAAGGGAATGCTGCTTATAATTATTACAATAGTTAGTAACTATTATAATAGCTAAGTCTTCAAAAGTTAAAGATCATCCCAGCTTACCCTTCCCCCTCCCCATGTCCTCAAGTCCACTCTCTACGTCTGCATCTTTATTCCTATCCTGTCCCTAGGTTCTTCAGACCTTTTTTTTTTTAAGATTCCATATATATGTGTTAGCTTTGTTTTTCTCTTTCTGATTTAATTTACTCTGTATGACAGACTCTAGGTCCATCCACCTCACTATAAATAACTCAATTTCGTTTCTTTTTATGGCTGAGTAATATTCCATTGTATATATGTGCCACATCTTCTTTATCCACTCATCTGTCAACGGACACTTAGGTTGCTTCCATGTCCTGGCTATTGTAAATAGTGCTGCAATGAACACTGTGGTACATGACTCTTTTTGAATTATGGTTTTCTCAGGGTATATGCCCAATAGTGGGATTGCTGGGTCATAGGGAGTGGCAATGACATATATACACTACCAAATGTAAAACAGATAGCTAGTGCGAAGCAGCCGCATAGCACAGGGAGATCAGCTCGGTGCTCTGTGTCCACCTAGAGGGGTGGGATAAGGAGGGTGGGAGGGAGACACAAGAGGGAGGAGATATGGGGATATATGTATACGTAGAGCTGATTCACTTTGTTATACAGTAGAAACTAACACAACAATGTACAGCAATTATACTCCAATAAAGATGTAAGAAAAAAAAAAGTTAAAAATCACTGCACTTGAATCCAGGGATGAGAGAACCGGACATAGACACTGAAGATCTAGCTTTAACTTTTGCAATTACTTACTAGAGGATTTTAGGCTAATTATTAAATTTCTTTAAGGTTCAATCTCCCCATTAGCTATGATGAACAGCACATTGTTATGGGGCCATGGAGAGGGGGGTAGTTATTTCTAATGATAATAATCACTATTATCATTATTACCACTATTATTATTATTAGCATTTGGTTTTTAAATAGGTAAGATGATTTTGAAAGTCATATATAACACATAAAATGCAAAATACCTTAAAAGATACAGTAATAATAAAATTAGTATAATATTATTATCATTACCCAACCTGTCTCTTCGAGTTTTGTATTTCTTCCTTCAAATGCTTTCTGAGAGCAACACGCCCACTCTTCACCACCACTCACAACTCTTCTGTTTCCTTATCCATCCCGGATCATGCTGACTTTGAAAACGGTAGATCTTTTCACTCCAGACATCTCCCCCCACAGCATCTCTGATATACCTTTGGAAATACATGCTGAGGAATGTATAGGCTGTTTATCCCATGTGGTTTTATTGAGTAAATGTATAAACCAAGTGGTGTGGGTCACAAGGGGTGATCATGGCTAATTGTGGGGTTGCTTTTTCCTTCTTCTATCACAGGGACAAGGGAAATGGCGACCTCAGTCGATGGGACTGAGACTGTGGGTGAAGCTGCCGGGACCACACCCTATGACTATGAGGGGGCACTGCCATGTGAAAAAAGCAACATCAAGGAGCTGGGGGCTCAGTTCCTGCCCCCACTGTATTCCCTGGTGTTCACGGTTGGTCTGCTGGGCAATGTAGTGGTGGTGGTGATCCTCACAAAATACAACAGGCTCCGGATTATGACCAACATCTACCTGCTCAATCTGGCCATTTCCGACTTGCTCTTCTTATTCACTCTGCCGTTCTGGATTCACTATGTTGGGTGGAATGAGTGGGTTTTTGGCCACCATATGTGTAAGTTGCTCTCCGGGCTCTATTACATGGGCTTGTATAGTGAGATCTTCTTCATCATACTCCTGACCATAGACCGGTATCTGGCCATCGTTCACGCCGTGTTTGCCCTTCGAGCCCGGACGACCACTTTTGGTATCATCACCAGCATCTTCACCTGGGGCCTGGCAGGGTTAGCAGCCCTCCCTGAATTTATCTTCCATGAGTCCCAAGAGGAGTTTGAACAGACTTTCTGCAGTCCTCTTTACCCAAAGAATGGAGAGAATGCCTGGAAGTGTTTCCATGCTCTGAGGTTGAATATCTTGGGTCTCGCTCTGCCTCTGCTCGTTATGGCCATCTGCTACTCAGGAATCATTAAAACACTGCTGAGATGCCCCAGTAAAAAAAAATACAAGGCCATCCGGCTCATTTTTGTCATCATGGTGGTCTTCTTTATTTTCTGGACACCCTACAATCTGGTTGTCCTCCTCTCAACTTTTCAAGTGCACCTGGAGACTGAGTGTGAGCAGAGCAGACAGCTGGACCTGGCCATGCTGGTGACGGAGGTGATCGCCTACACCCACTGCTGTGTCAACCCCGTGATCTACGCCTTCGTCGGTGAGAGGTTCCAGAAGCACCTCCGCCACTTTTTCCACAGGCATGTGGCCATCTACCTGGGCAAATTCATCCCATTTCTTCCTAGTGAAAAACTGGAAAGAGCCAGCTCTGTCTCCCCGTCAACAGGGGAGCTGGAACTCTCTGCTGTATTTTAGGTCAGGTGCAGAACATTGCCTAAAGAAGATGGATGGGGCAGATGAAGCAAACACATCAACCTCTGCACCAGTCCTCTGAACTTCCAGTGCAGCACTGAAGTTCTTAAAGACATTAAAATATATACCCAATGGTAGCAGTCTATCTATGCACCCCAAAGGCATTACCAAAGGTCAGCAGCTGGGCAGTGACTTATTGTCAAACCTGAGAAGTAGAGCTTTGCTTGATTCTTTCAAGAGTTACATATATTTTAATGCACCTGAATGTTACACAGTTACTATGTGCAGCTACACACAGGTAAAGCTTTTCATATCTTAAACCTTAACTTCAGCCAGTTATTGATATAAATGAAACACACTTCACAAAATACAATAAATCAATTACATTATTTCTTAATGTGCCTAGCTCTTTCCTTGCTTGATAAAAAGACTTGTAAAAGATTTATGCATATGTACTCTCAAGCACCATAATGGCATGTCACACCTGTTTTGAATATTCTTAATAATGAACAGATCTCCTATTCACACTGAATGACCACAGTTCCCATGAGCTACTCGATAGAAGAAGAGCAATTTGGTATTTTCAGTGTAGAGAATAAAGGCCCTGCTCATAAAAACTTCTCAAGAGTCCTGAAACGTGCAGACACTGTCCTCTTTTACACCAGCCTCACTGTTCATCCAGTAACTGTGCATTAGGTGATACAGACAGGATGCACAAACACTGCCTTAGGTTAAGTGAAGGATGCAAAACTGTGTAAGACAAACACAATCCTTGCCCCCGTGAAACTTTCCCTGTATTAGAGGATGTTTAAGACAGAAACAATAACTTTAGCGCAAAGAGGGACACACTCGATGCTATGCCTGGGCCAGGAAGAAAAAGACCATTTCCAGCTGGAATCTGAGGGAGGAAGTGGCTTTTGAGTAGGTCTCTGAAGGAGGGGCAGGATTTAGAAAGGGAGAGGGTTGGGGGCAAGGCACCCGAAGCCAATGTACGCCCAATACAAAGGTGAGTGGGGAAGGCACCAACATGTGTGGATGGCAGGGTGAGGTGGGAAGGCTGGGATGGGGGGTGATTTTCAGACAGAGCATCTTGGGCTTTATTGGGAAGGCAAAGGGAACAAAGCAGTCAAAATGGTGTGTCAGGAAGATAAATCTGGTATCACACAGAGGAAGGAGTAGAGCAGGGGTCCCCAACCCCTGGGCCATGGACCGATACCAGTCCACGGCCTGTTAGGAACCAGGCTGCAAGCAGGAGGTGAGCAGCTCCGCATCGCTCACGTTACTGCCTGAACCACCCCTCCCCCTCCCCCCACCACTGGTCCATAGGAAAACTGTCTTCCACGAAACCCGTCCCTTGTGCCAACAAGGTTGGGGACCACTGGAGCAGAGGCCCCAGAACCAGGCAGGGAGGTAAGTTAGGAGACAAATGCAAGTGTGGAGGCAAGGAAAGATTAATGGCCGGTCAAGAGAGGTGCCAAGAGCATGCCAAGAAGAATTTGGCCAAGAGACAGTATGAAGGAAGAGTTAAAGCACCAGGAGCAGTATATGGTTGATTGAAAAAAACAAAGGGCAAAACAGAATGTATGTTTTTAAAAAAAAAAAAAAGAGGAGACACTTTTTTCATTGTGCTTAGATGCACTGACCATCCTCTTTAAGGATACAAAAGAAAGAAGTAACAGAGGTCATCTTTAGGGAGGGGCGTGCATAGAGAATAGAAGGAGGGATCTTTCTCTCAATACCCTTCTGCGTCTTTTAGATTTTGAAACATGGAAACACATTTTTCAAAAAATAAACAGCACTTTAGATTATATAAAAAAATAAAAGGCTAGACTACTACTCAGATGTGGTATCCATTCTAGCCATAAAGAGATTAGAAGCCCTCTGCCATGAATTAACTCTGTGACCTGGTTAGATTATCTCTAACCCCCCTTACAGTCCACATAAACTCTGATCTTGCTAAAGTTTTAGGGGCTGGATGCTCAAAGTCTACAAAATATATTGTAAAAAAAAAAGGAGGTTGGGGCCTGATAGACAATTCCACAGCATCACCTCTTACTGGCCATGAGACCAAGTGCATTTTCCATCGTTCACTAAGGTATACTCAAGTTTCACGTGTTCATTCATCCATCTGGTCACTTATCACTCACTCATTCAGTAAACATTTGCTAAGCACCTGTCATGTTCTCAGCTAAGTCCCTCAGGAAGCTCACTGTAGGACTGAATTGGACACTGTTCTGTCCTACACTGCCCAAGATCAAAATCATGTCTTAAAAAGAAAACTGCCAATACCTAAATTCAACCCAAATGAGAGAGACTTCCAATGTGAAGACCAGAAAACATTCCATTTCCAGAACATTTCACATCCGAATCAAATGCTTGGAGAAGGGATGTACCTGCTCTTGGCCTTCCATGCCATCCAGCCTCGACCGCTAGTGAGTGGCCTTAATTTTTCTTACTTTCACCCCTGCCTGAAAGGTCTTACCTCAATCCAACCCTACATGCGCAGAACAGGATGTGAACTCTGGAACACTAAACCACGCAACATGAATCTCAATCTGGTTAGGAAACTTTGAAGTTACTTTTTCTCTTTTTTGTGGTTCAACCAAAATGTAAATAAAGCAATCATTTAAAAACTATACATCACTGGTTCTCTCTTGCATTGAGAAGTACTGTTTGCCCTTAGGTAATCACAAGTGCAGGATATAGGTGTTAGTTCATACTCCCCTGATCCCTGAAAGCTTTTAGGAGCTCTGTGACCAACACAAAACTGCACATAACCAAATCACAGATTCAGCGTGCTCCCCAGCCCCATGCTCTCCGATGGAACCATCTACAATGAGAGAAAAGTTCTACATCTGTGTTGTCCAATATCATCACCACTGATCATATGCAGCTATTGAGCACCTGAAATGTGGCTAGCGAGACTGAGGAACTGAATTTTTCACTCCGATTCAATTGTAATTGAAATGGCTAACATGTGGCTAGTGGCTACTGCATGTGGTTAGTGGTACAGCACTAGCCCCTTCAAACCTGCCTCTTCATATCAACTCTGCCTATGCATCAAGCTTTCTGTAGTCAGCAATCATGTCTTGAACACGGTGCAAGAGGCTGAGGAAAATGCCAGTGATGTAAAGAGGAATAAGATTCATTTCTAGAAAACTCACCATTCAGTGGAAAAGATCCATCTGACTCAAATGACTATAATGAAATGGGACAGGTGCCCAAAGGCCCCTCAGCAGAAAGTTGAATGAAGAAAGTTACCCAGAGAAAGTGATACTCTGCTTAGGTTGGGTTCCCCCAAAAGCAGTTCCTGAGCAATAAGTGGAGAGCAAAGAGTTTATTCGAAAGGGAACTCCAGGAGGGAGTGGGGAAGTACAACAGAAGAGGAAGATGCCAACAAAGGGTACATTACGAAGTACCTTCCACTGAGGGGTGACTGGAGCTCAAAACCACTAGAAAACTCTGGGAAACAGTGTAACTCACACTCCTCAGTTATCCCATTCGAGGGGGAAGACAGCTGGGGTATTAACACTCCACTCCCGTTGGTCACTTAATTCCTCAGGATTTCCAGCCCGCCTGGTTCTCAAGAGGCCTTCCAGCTTTGAGGAAAGCTCCCCAGCAACAAGATGCAGATACTGGACGTTGGACGCCAGCTAGGCACACTCAGTCAAGGCTTGAGGGATAAAGCATTTGCTACGTGTTTGAACAACTTTTTCATGAACCAAAGAGTGGAAGTGAGAGCAGTGTCTGCACTAGAGAGAGCCTGCTGCGGTGAAAACTAGGGTCACCCTGACAGTGGCAGGTGACCTTGAACACACCTCAGTGTTGACTTCCCTGCTGCTCTTTTCTGTTGAGCATCATTCTGCTGGTTTAAAAAGTATGATCCTTTTCCAGCTTGAGTTTCTGAGGTCTTCAGAATTCCAAGGGTAAAATTCTAAAGTCTTCACATCTTCTGGACAAAGCAGGTTTATGTCCTCCACAGGCTATGGGCTTTCAATCACTGAGATTTTCTTCCCTTTCTGCCCAGATAAATCCCCAGTATAGTTAAGGTCACCATTTCTCTTTCTCTATTCACGGATCTAATCCAAGGGTCAGTGAACTGTGACCCATGGACCAAATGCAGCCCACTGCCTGCCCTGTAAATAGAGTTTCACTGGAGCACAGCCATGCTTGCTTGTTTATGAATTGTCTGGCTGCTTTTGTGTTACAACAGAGTTGAGTAATTGTGACAGAGACCGTACAGCCCACAAATCCTCAAGTATTTACTTTCTTATCTTTACAGAAGTTTCCTGATCCCTAATAATCCTACAGGATGCCCTACTAATGCCCTACTAATCCTAATAATGCCCTACAGGATGTGGGGCTCTGATATGCATAGCCATGATGAGGGAGACCAGATTTGGCGGGGGCAGGGGGAAACTAAAGATGTGAGGTCTGTGGACAAGCTGCTTAAATCCCCAGGTTAGTTCTAGCTTGACCCTGGATGCAGTTCTAAACAACCAAAATAGGGCTAGATTGTGTAGTAGTCAAATGCTGCTCACTAATGCAAAATGCTATCAGTCTGTACCAACATAGCACATTGGAAGTTTCAACTGGGGCAGCCGGACCCGACAGATGCTGTATTCCAAACTAGGGCTATACACAGAATTGACACAGGAATTGTTAAAACACATTTCACAACTCTTGAGACCCCTCACCTATACTGGGGACAAAGAGATTGGACTGTGAAAATTAGGGAGATACTTGAATAGGAGCTGTTTGTCGAGGGCTGCTGGTGCCACCTCTACACCGGGGATGGGAGGAAGGAAGTCACGGTGGGCGCGGTCTCTCACCTCAAGCCTGATAAGGGCGATGCCAATGGGACCACCCAAGAGCTTGATACAACTCATTGAGGTTAAAGAAGACCTGACTCTCACCCAGGAAATCAGGAGAACAGAGACAGGCCAACCAGCTGCTTTGCGGGTGGAGTAGACAAAAACTGCCACTACTCTGGGATGGATCTATGCTTTCAGAGTTGATTTTGGCAAAGAACGTGGGATTCTTTTCCATGGACCAGATGAGAAGGAGCTGAATGGGGGATTTCTAACCTTGCCCAAGAAGACTGCCTTGATGGAGCTTGTCTGTAGGATGAGAAAAATGTGTGCAGTGGACCGCCGAAACAGCAGGGTATCCCTGTTATGTTGAATATGAATATTCCCAGGGATGTCTCCAATTACTCTACAAAAGCAGTCCTTGAGAGAAAGAATCAACTTTTACACCTGCTGGTCCCAGAGGTGGAGCTGGAGGTGAAGTCATCATTTTATGACAGGGCCACTCAAGCAAAAACTTTCCTTCCTTTCCCAGTGCCTACCAGTCAGGGGACTAGAAACCATGCTTAGCAAGTAGGGGAAGGAGTAGAAATGCCAGGGAAGACGAGAGACAAGTAGGACAGCACCCCTCACTCCTCTCTCTTGAACGTGGTTCATCCCTCAGCCAGCTGGGAGGTGGCGGGAAGATTTAAATGTCAAATCAAGTTGAGTTTTGATATTCTTATGCGGATCAACCCTTCTATTTCTGAATTGAAACTCTCTCCTTTTAGTGAGTTCAAATGATCATGGGACTTTTTTGTACCTAAGCGTGATGATGAAAGTCATGGGACTGCCCTACTTTTCACTGTGGCTGGAAGAACTTCAGCCTTTAATTCATTCTGAAGAGATGTGAGACACAAAAGTAGATTCTTTCTGTTCATACGTCATAAGCCCTGTTGGTTCAACGTACTGGTGGCAAGTTCAAAGCCCCCAAATTTCAGCTCTTGAGGTCCACAGATGGCTTACATGAATCTGCAGGACTGTCCTGCAGGACTTAAATGGATGTTAGAGCCCCGGATTCTGTCTGAGAAATAAGGCAGAGGGGAAAAAAAGCAATGATACTTAATATATAGAGAGATATAAATATACATATGGATATTAATATGGGCTTGAATAGAGACATACTTATTAATGCCTGTAAAATTCTACATGCCTAGATTTTGCCTATTTTCAAAGTTAACCTTCCCTGGCTAAGCAAGAGCTAGTCCACTGGCCACTTCCCAATGCCATAAGAAGAGTGGTTGCCTCTTGCAATCTAGACTTTCTGAACTGAGGAAAGCCTCTCAGTTTTCAGATAGGACAAGATTCTTCCTTGCTTAGTTTGGGTCCTGGGAAATTGACCCCAAGCCTAAGACTGTCCCTTGCTAACACCTGCTTCAGTTACAGGTGTAGTGGGAAATGTGAACACAAGGGGGCCTTTGCATGCTAGAGCTGCAGCTAGCCCTGTGCAGTCATTCAAGAAAATAGTGAAGAATCAATTGGACCTGTAGAATGGTGGGAAGGCCTACTGGAGAATTTGCTAAGAACAATGAGAAGCAAGCCAGTTGAGCCCTTCAGAACTTTAGCCATTTTTGAGACTCAGGGGTACCAAGTACTGTGGAAGCTGGGATTGAATCTCAAGGCTGAAAACAGGGCAGTTAGTTAAAAGTCTGCAAAAGGAGTAGTTAGATGCCCCACATCCTTCTCCACCCTACCAGTCTCGAGGACGAAACATAGAACGTGTGGGCTTTGAACATTCTGAAAAATTATCGTTGGGCAATAACTGACAGATCAAACTGGAGCATTTTGGGAAATTGGTGATAGGTGTAAAAACAACTAAGTAGATGGAGGGTGTGGGGAGCCAATAAACTGCAGGAACACAACACACTGGCTTCTCAGTGAATACTATTTATCATGGCATGAACACTAATTAGTGATTTAACCAGAAAACAGAAAATAACCAGACTGAGATGTAGAGAGGGGAAGAAGTGTGAGTGAGTTAGTCCTCACCTACAAGAACAGGAAATCAATAATAATGCCTAAAACTGGTACACCGTGAGGAAGCAACATAAGCATATTACTTAACAACATGTAGGTAAGCAGCAAGAGAAATGGCCAGTAGAAATCAAAGTGGTTGCCTGGGAAGAGTGGGCAGAGATGGGGAGGGGTGGAGCAGGAGATGCTATTTCTAATTTCTTTCTTTTTCTGTCCTCTGTAGGCCAGGATCTGATTTTCTTAACTATGCACTCTTATAACCTTCATAAAAACAAATGTAAAATTTTTGATGTTATTATATGAGAAAGTAAGTGCAAATAGAAAATAAGAATAGGAGAGTAAGATTAAGCCATACACAGAATCCCTTACTGCATATAAGTAAGGCTCTGACAACTGGAAGAGTTGAGCTCAAACCTGACCATGCCCTCACTTCTTAGTAACCCAAACAAAGAACAAAACACTGTCCAGAACGGTTAACTAAAACATAATTAGATTATCAGAACAATATTAAATTAGAGGCTAATCAACTACACATTTTTGGTAAATGCTGAATGGTATAACATTGGCTAAAATACCTGGCCACAGCTAAGTCCAAAACTGATGGTCACTATCATAGAAAAAAATTGCTGGGATTTACATAAATCTGATATCTTATTTTAAAATGTAATTATAATTGCAGTTGTATTAGTAAAGGTGAGTGCTCTCATTTTTAAAGATTGACATCATGGTGCAGAGATAGACACTTTTCTGCACTGTCAGCATTCAGCGGCTCCAGTGGTCACCATGCGGCACATGTAAGATCCTACATAGTTATGGCTTCCAGCCGAGGCTGGTGGAGGAGCAAGGTCTTGTGCTCACTGTACCAGTGTGGGGAAGTGCTCATGGTGATGTTGTCACAGACTCACTAAGCTTTCCTTTCCTTAGCTCTCGTGGTAATCGACTAAGGTGACAGTCTCCTCTTCAACTCTTGGAATTAAAGATACCATCACTGATTGATAATGCAATTTCACTATTAGTGCACTGCTTGAAGAGGATGCCTCTGAAGAGCGTTCTTAAAAGCTGACTATTTGCATGGACATAAACACACTAACAAACGTAAGGTAGACAGCTAGTGGGAAGCAGCCACATGGCACAGGGATATCGGCTCGGTGCTTTGTGACCGCCTGGAGGGGTGGGATAGGGAGGGTGGGAGGGAGGGAGACGCAAGAGGGAAGAGATATGGGAACATATGTATATGTATAACTGATTCACTTTGTTATAAAGCAGAAACTAACACACCATTGTAAAGCAATTATACCCTAATAAAGATGTTAAAAAAAAAAAAGCTGACTATTTGCACACCTCTTAGGAGCCACTTCCAATCCTCTCAGCCTTTTCTGCTGGGGCGCCTGTCAAGCCTCTCACAGGTGCAGCCTGATGGCACCTGGCCTGGGCTCGGACCATGCCTCTCACCACCTACCCCAGGACTCCTCCACTGACACTCAGCACCATGCATGTGCAAGCTGGGAGTGCAGGCGACTTGATGTCCAGTGGGGCAGAGCCTTGACCAATGGAAGATAGGAGCTGATGGGGAAATGTGTCTGCCTCCACCCCCAGACAGACAATCCTGAGAAGCATCTCAAAGCTTCCAGCACGCATGGTAGTGGTGTCACAATGCATCCTTGTACTGGCCCTTACTCTTTCCCTGCTTTACTACCCCATCCTTCACCTCCGCTGCCTGAGATCACATACGCTGATGAAGCTGTGGCACATAAACCTTGATCTTGATCTTGAGCTCTGCCTTCTGGGAAACCCAAGTGAAGACAAGGGATTACGATTATCGCCTTCACTTTCATTTTAAATTTCCAATATTTTCCCATGCTTGTTCCATATAAGCACTCGAGAAAGGGTTGTTCTTAAGCCTTGAATCTAATAATGTGCCATGAGCAATCCGATTGGCATTAAATATTTTAAAAAACTGTCTCAGATTCCACCTGCACCTCAGCTCTCATCACAGGCACACCTCTGGAGTGGAAGGATAGCAGGATCTTCACAGCAGTATTGGGCCAGAAATACTTGTGCTTTCAAGATGACTTCTTCAGCGGGTTCCAGTAAATCAGTTATTTTTCCACAAGCAACTAATGGTTGTTACCAAGTTTTACTGTGCCAGCACTGTTATTTGTGAAGTGTATTAGTCCACTTTCTTTTGGTCAAGCAGCCTTTCTAACACATCAAGGATGCTATGCCATTTGAGCATTTTGGAGAAATGTGTATCAAAGCAGTTTTACTATCTCGTGTATGTCATATAGTTTACCTTTGGCTAAACACTGAATAATACTAGTGGCCGTCTACCTTTTTGCTTATGACCAGCAATTCTGCTACATTATGTAGTGTCATAGGTACTTTCTGAAAACACAACTGAAAGGTGTGAACAAAACACTACATGCTTCTGATCTCTAAATCACTCATAGTCTCACCATGTGTTTTCCATTATCAATGACAATTACAGAACATTTTGCATTGTTGATTTTCCATTCAATACGTGTTTTTTCTTTCCTTCAGATTCACTAAGTTGTTATCCGTATGAGACTTAGAAATCTCTTGACAAGCAAATAAAGTAGAACATAATAGAATTCCGTCTGATTTCATGGTGCTCTCAAACTTAAAAAAAAAAAGCTATCTGGTTGTCTCTGCATGCCCAAATATCAGGTGCATCGTACACAAAATTTAGGATTGTCAGTAATCCATGTTTTCTAGAAGGATATTTGCATCTAGAATTCACAGCCTGGACATTTCTCAAAATTCTTCAACTTCTGAAAATGGTTGGGAACCTCTAGCAATCTTTTTGACAAGGTTTTTGTTTAAATTTTAGCCTCTGCTTTCAATTGTCTTTTGAAAACAAAGATTGTGCCTTTGTAAAACAATCTTGTGAAGTAGATTGTTTCAAAGTTTGATTAATAAAATAGAATGTTTCCCTTTCCCCTCAACATTTTCTTTTTTAAAAATACCTCACATTCTTTTTTATGTCTGGATCAAAGAAAATTTATCATGGATATTTTCATACATTCTTCCGAAGTTCTTTTAGGAAATTTTTAAGGTGAAAATCTTCACATTTTGCTTTTAATTCATCTTCACAGGATGAGAAGAATTCTCAAATAGAACACCTTATGGAGGGGCTTCCCTGGTGGTGCAGTGGTTGGGAGTCCGCCTGCCGATGCAGGGGACACGGGTTCATGCCCTGGTCCGGGAAGATCCCACATGCCATGGGGAGGCTGGGCCCGTGAGCCATGGCCACTGAGCCTGCGCATCCGGAGCCTGTGCTCCGCGATGGGAGAGGCAACAGCAGTGAGAGGCCCGCGTACTGCAAAAAAAAAAAGAAGAAAAAAAAAAAAACCTTATGGAGGGGCTTCCCCGGTAGCACAGTGGTTAAGAATCCGCCTGCCAAAGCAGGGGACACAGGTTCGACCCCTGGTCCGGGAAGATCCCACATGCCGTGGAGAAACTAAGCCCGTGTGCCACAACTACTGAGCTTGTGCTCTAGAGCCCATGAGCCACAACTACCGAGCCCGCATGCCACAACTACTGAAGCCCACGCGCCTTGATCCCATGCTCCGCAACAAGAGAAGCCACCGCAATGAGAAGCCCGCGCACCACAAGGAAGAGTAGCCCCCGCTCGCCGCAAATAGAAGAAGCCCGCGTGCAGCAATGAAGACCCAATGCAGCCAAAAATAAAATAAACAAAATAAATGAATTAATTAAAAACAAACACACAAAAACCTTATGGAAAGATTCTTGGCTAAAACTGAATTAACTAAACTAAGAATCAATTACAGTTCTTAAAGCTTATTTTGTTTAATTTTATGAATAATTCTAGGAAGTCAACAACTACAAATATCAAAATTATATAACTGACTCTCCATAATCTCTATTCTTTTTTTCTGTTCTACCTTTTAATGTTATTTATATGTTTACAAACATTTCTCAGCCTAAAACTGACACAATGTACTTCCTAGTATCCAAATAAAACAAATTCTCCCTGATTTCTTGTTTTAACTCCAGTCTAATTTTTCTATTCATTTAACTATTTGAAACATCTTAATTTTTGTACATAAAATTGACAGCTTATTACCATCAGTTTTTGAAGCATCTTACTCTTGCAATATTCAATGTACATTTATATTTCAACCAGTTGATAGAATTTCAACATATAAGGCACATAAAGAGATTTTTCACTCTAAGTTACTTCCAAATGCTTATGTATGTTTGGAACTGAATTCAATTATTTATAATAAACTTGTTTTTGTGTTTCATACATTTATATGATGGGGATCTGCACGATCACATGACCATTGATCATGCAAAAGTTCAGAAATCCCAAAACTAACATTGACGCAGGCAAATAGCTTTTTGCCCTTACAATGACTAAGGTCAAAGTTGAAGCCAAGGGGCTTCTCTGGTGGCGCAGTGGTTGAGAATCTGCCTGCCAATGCAGGGGACACGGGTTCGACCACATCTTCCTGGTCTGGGAAGATCCCACATGCCGCGGAGCAACTAGGCCCGTGAGCCACAACTACTGAGCCTGCGCGTCTCGAGCTTGTGCTCCGCAACAAGAGAGGCCACGACAGTGAGAGGCCCACGCACCGCGATGAAGAGTGGTCCCCGCTCGCCACAACTAGAGAAAGCCCATGCACAGAAACGAAGACCCAACACAGCCAAAAATAAATAAATAAAATTTTAAAAAAAAATTGGATAAAAAAAAAGCTGAAGCCAAAATTAGATTCTTTTAACCATATTTTTTACCTGCCTCATATTATCTCAACCACATTTTTGAATGGCATTGAATTCTTACATCTTACATCCATACCGGGTACTGGTCCAAAATCTATGTTTTTTGTCTCTTGTGACTCACAAGAAGTTAAAACAGAAAAAAAGAGAGCAACATCTGTGTGGTTATTTCCAGAACTATAGATATTTCAGGAAGTCTTATAAGAAGCCTAAAGATACACTGGTGTAATGCTTTTCTTTCTCTTACTGTGCCTGAAAAGTCAATAAATGCTTTTTAAATTATGTAAACTTTTAACTAAGTTACCAGCTGAGACAGCATCTTGAAGATTGCGATGATCTAGCCTCTAAACCAGAGGCAGGAACCACAAGGTGAAGATGGGTGGGGAGAGGCAGGAGGCTGTGACACATCTCATGTTTTTACCTAATGACCCACTCACAAATGTTTCCTGTCCTCATACCGTTAAGCTCCACTGATCTCAAGGTTTTAGTGCCCAAGTGACCCAAAAAAGTTCTTAAGGAAACTGAGAATGCCACCTGACCCCACTGTCATTTCCTTACACAATTAGAGAAATGGTGAACAAAAGAAAGAATTTTTTAAAAAATACATACAAATATATATATTCTGGAAGAGTATATATCATATATGAAACGTACGGGAATGTTTTATGCATCACCTTATACTGTTATACCCAAAAGTAGGAATTAACAGAAACTACCCCAGTCCTATACAGACAGATCTGTGGATGTCTCAAGGGACTGAGGAATGACAGATTGGGCCACCTCAAAGGACTGCATCCATGCAGGTGGTGGCCACAGGAAAGGGAACCTGAAATAGTAGTGGAGGACGGGGGTCTTAAAAACCAGCTGCAAAAATACGTATGGTCTCTGCCTGTAGTTCTCGTCCCTTTTTACTTCTCCCAGTATTGTGTATGAGTTACACTGGTTATGGTTAAGTTTAACATTTGGTTCATAGGTTACAGATTATCAGTTGGGCTTAAGCGAAACCCCAATAGAAACTCACATCACTGGGAGAGCACAGGCTTGGATGACAGTGAACTCAAGTACTCTATTTCTAGATGCAGCAGTTGTTGATCACTTTGGGCTCTTCTCCAAAACACACATTAACATACATAATTTTACATTTGTGGGATCATATTATACATGCACATCTGAGGGTATCTTTTTCTTTGTAGTACAGATTTTTGTTTCTCTCCTTTTTTTCCTAAGATGGTCTTTCCATCTCCACTCTTTCCTCTTCTGATATCCCCCAAGTCTCACAAATGACCCATAGTTTCTGTCCTAATGTACCATATCCATACACAGTTGTTTGGGTTTTTCTTTTTTTGCCATTGTTTACAATACACAGTACACTGTTCTTTGCATGTTACTTTTGAATCCCATAATACTTTGTGGAAATTCTTCCTAATCAGCCAGTTTGGCTCTAATTCCTTCTTTTTAATTGCATAATAATATTCTAGGGCATGGATAGGCCATAATTTATTGAACCTTTCTAGTATTCAGAATTAATGGCTTTTCAAAATTTTTCTTTTTTACTTACATATCCTTACATGCCAGTCACTGGTACTTTTATTTCTATGGCATGGGTTCCCAGGCATGGGATTGGTGGGGCACAAGATATGTGTTTTAAATTTGAAAGAACCTGGCAGATTATTTTATAAAACAATAACAGTAATTTACTTTTCCATAGACAGCATATGAAGAAACCTCTCACTCCTCCTTACTCTTCACCAACTCATTATACATTTCCACTCTTCCTAATGTGTTCTGTATGGTGGACATAAAGTGATTTTTCACTTTGAGTGTAATTTCTATGTTTGTGCATATTTGTATATTTTTCAGTCACTTGGATTTGCTCTATGAGCTGCATATTCATTAGATAAGAAAGGAGACACACTCACAAAGACAGGAGGGATGAACAATTATAGATGAATTCTACATACAGCACTATGGCAACTCACTGGAAAACCTTGAAGAAATGGGAGGATGCCTAGAAAATTTTTATGTATCAAAATTCACCCAAAAAGCAGTAGAAAATACAAATGGGCTGATTAACGCAGAAAAATTAGAAAGGTAAATTAATATCTACTTTTTAAAAGATACCAGAACCGGATATATTCATAGCTAAGTTCTACCTAAACTTTAAAGAAGAGATAATTTCTATGATATTTAAATTATTGTACCTCATAGAAAGCTATGGAAAAATTCCCATTTAATTTTGTGAAGTCAGTCTATTTTTAAAGATAGTTAGAGTGCAATTCTCACTTATAAATATATCAATCTCACTTATACATTTGTAAGTAAAAGTCAAAATATTGGGGAATAAAATCTAACAGTACATCAAAAGAATAATAAACTGTGGTCAAGTGATGGTATCTAAACATGAAAAGATGGTCTGAATTAGGAAATCTATTCTCTTAATGCATTAGATTAACAAACGGCAAAAACCAAATGACTGCATTAATAGATACTGAAAAATTATTTGATAAAAGCTCAGCAATTGGACTTCCCTGGTGGTGTAGTGGTTAAGAATCCAACTGCCAATGCCAGGGACACGGGTTCAATCCTTGGTCCAGGAAGATCCCACATGCCACGGAGCAACTAAGCCCATGTGCCACAAGTACTGAGCCTGCGCTCTACAGCCCATAAGCCACAACTACTGAGCCCATGTGCCACAACTACTAAAGCCCACGTGCCTAGGGCCCATGCTCTGCAACAAGAGAAGCCACCGCAATGAGAAGCCTGTGCACCACAACGAAGAGTAGCCCCTGCTCTCTGCAACTAGAGAAAGCCCGCGTGCAGCAGTGAAAACCCAACGCAGCCAAAAATAAATAAATAAATAAATTTTTTAAAAAAGAAAAAAGCTCAGCAATTATCTCCAAAATGGGGGAAATTGTGATGAAATCTGTTACCAGAAATCCTCAAAAAAAAAAAAATCACCCCAAATATTGAAATATTAAAACTAAGCCAAGGGGGCTTCCCTGGTGGTGCAGTGGTTGAGAATCTGCCTGCCAATGCAGGGGACACGGGTTCGAGCCCTGGTCTGGGAAGATCCCACATGCCGCGGAGCAACTGGGCCCGTGAGCCACAGTTACTGAGCCTGCGCATCTGGCGCCTGTGCTCCACAACAAGAGAGGCCGCGATAGTGAGAGGCCTGCGCACCGCGATGAAGAGTGGCCCCCGCTTGCCACAACTAGAGAAAGCCCTCGCACAGAAACGAAGACCAAACACAGCCATAAATAAATTAATTAATAAAAAAATTAAAAAAAAAAAAACTAAGCCAAGGGCTTCCCTGGTGGCGCAGTGGTTGAGAGTCCACCTGCCGATGCAGGGGAAACAGGTTCGTGCCCCGGTCTGGGAGGATCCCACATGCCAGGGAGTGGCTGGGCCCGTGAGCCATGGCCGCTGAGCCTGCACGTCCGGAGCCTGTGCTCCGCAACGGGAGAGGCCACAGCAGTGAGAGGCCCGCATACCGCAAAAAAAAAGAAAAAAAACTAAGCCAAATAAGTCAGGCATCATGTATCAATGCCTGCCACCACCATTATAATTTAATATTTTTTAGAGGGTCTAAAAAAACACGAAGAAAAAAGCTGATAAAACTTTGCACGTTCATATACCTAGAAAATCAAAGAGAAAGAAACTTCTGGAACACACAAAAATCAATAGCTTTTCCTTATATTAGCGATATGGCACAAGAATCCAGAAGCTATAAAAGAACAGGTAAACAGGGCTTCCCTGGTGGCACAGTGGTTCAGAGTCCACCTGCCGATGCAGGGAACACGGGTTCGTGCCCCGGTCCGGGAAGATCCCACATGCCGCGGAGCGGCTGGGCCCGCAAGCCATGGCCGCTGAGCCTGCGCGTCCGGAGCCTGTGCTCCGCAGCGGGAGAGGCCACAATAGTGAGAGGCCCGCGTACCGCAAAAAAAAAAAATTGTTTGGAGAAAATACGTTTGCAACAAAGATGATCAATAAAGTATTGATATCTGTAATACATAGAGTTCTTACACATTTGCAAGAAAAAGACAAACAACCCACTAGAAACAAGTGTTGAAAGTCACACCTTGATGAGATAAGGAACTAGACATTATACCACAGAGAGCAGGTTTCCCCTCAAAACTGTTGCTTCTAGCAAAGCAAAGCGTGCCAGGTTAACAATCAGATTGCAACTCTGCTTTCAGCACACTTTAAAAAATAATAATATAAAGGAGAAAGCATATGTACCACCTTTCAAATCCCCTCGCACCACCACCACCTAAAATCGTATGCCCTCAAAATCTAGTCTTATACTTCCTACCAGGCTGTCTTGGTTGTGAAGGAAATAGAAACACAGGCACCCTTTAAGTCTCTGGAGGTGATTTCTGACTCTGGCTTGACAGTACCCCGTGAATTCCAGTTCACATATGTGGGGACCTGAAATCCTGCTGAGCTGCAGAAGAGGTTCCCCCTGGCCCTGGATGTCCTCAGCACTCTTTATACTCCCGATCTGTAGTGTAGCCCTGAAGGACAGATCACCTGCATTTTGGATGCAGATTTAGGTGGTGTCTGTAGTTTTACCACCAGGCCCCACCCACTAGACTGGGCTGTTTGGATGGAATCAGGACCCTGGGTCAGGACACCCCATTATACCCTGTGTAGAATGCACCACAGGACACTTCTTCAGGTGCAAAACAGCAGCCCAGCCACTCCCCTGTCCAGGCCACTCGCCACTCCCTCCTGTTATGAGTTGATCCACACGTGTTATGACAACTTGGACATTGCCCAGTGACCTGGGCTGAGGTGAACAGCACTGAGTGAAATGTTCAGAGCCCACCAGTTTCTGAGCTGCCTCTTGGTCCCAGCCCATGTATACAGCCTCCATGACCTGTGACTCATACCCTTTCTCCCGGAGGTTGTGTGTGTCTTCTACAGAAAGCACAGCAATCCAAGAGCGACAGTGGAGGGAATGTGTGGAAACAACCAAGAAGGGGTTAATATGGTGTGGATGGCTGAGGCATCAAGAGTCTCTCTGCCCCAGAGAGAAGGTGCATGTGACAAAAGCAAGGTGGGGAGTCTCTCAGGGAAACTGACAAAGCAACTGTGACACATCCCAGGAGTGAGTGGGCTTGGAGGTTAGCAGGGGACAGGGAGATGCAGACTTTCAAAAAGCATGGGGAGAGATGAGCCATGCAGATAATTCAAAACCTGCAAGAAGGAAACTACACTAAACACTTAAAATCAAAGGTTGTTAGTTTCAATCCTTCTATACAAGTTAAGACAAAAAGGCAAAAAAAAAAAAAAAAAAAGGAACAGGTAAGGAGAGGGGATTTCAACACAGGAGTCAAAACTGAGGCAGCCGGGGGCTGAGAGAAGGGCAAAGATGTTTTCTGCTAATGGTGCATGATCCTAGCTCCAATCCATGAAGAATCAGGTGGGTTTTTGCGATTTTCTCATAGCTCTCATGGTGCCCACACCAAACATTTAGGAAGCAGTGCTCATGGATGGAGTGCTGAGCTAAGCATCATGGTAGGTACAGGGGAAATGAAAGACCTACTCTCTGCATGAACTACTGGAAGGCACTAAACAGCAGTGCTGACCGGTTTTATGTAGGACCTTTGCTCTTCAGCATGGTGGTCCAGCAACATCCACATCACCTGGGAGTTTATCAGAAAGGCCCAATCTCAAGTCCCACTCCATTCCTTACTGACTCAGAATTTGCATTTTTAGCAAGATTCCCCAGAGGTCGTGTTTGAGAAACACTGATATAGGCAATGAGGCAGAATGGAGAGACTGCCTGGAGACGGGGTTGCTATCCAAAGCTTCAGGGACAAGTTGGATCTTGGACAAACCTTGAGTATGGATGCCGAGTGGACTGAGAAGTGCTGGGGTGGAAGAACTGAAGGTATCCTCAGGGCCCATTTCAAAGGCTTCACACATATGAACTCAGGAGGATACATCCACCCTGCCTGTCCTCTCCCCAGCAAACTTCCCTGGGATGTTTTAACTCAGGAAATGGCCCTGGTTATCAGGTGTGAACTGACCCAGTCAAAGAAACTGGCCTGGGCTACCAAGGCCATTCTGCCATTCAGCTTTTTGGCTGCACTCCAGAAGTGGGCCTGGGGTTTCTGCAAGGGGCCCCAGAATGACCTCACCACACCAGGCCTTTCTTTCCCTTACTCACGTGACCTTCCTGTTGGGGTAAGTATGTGTTTAGGTACAAGTAACATACTTCCCATTAAAGTGTCTGGGACTGTTACTTTTGCTTTTAGGAAACCCATAAAAGGGAAACTTCAACTCAATCCAAAAGAAAGGAATAGTTCATATGTTAAGAATGGCCCTAATCCATCAGCAAGGGGCTGTTCTCTATGTCCAGAAAGGGGAGATTAATCCACGCACACTTACTGGATGCTTTGTATGAGGCAGATGCAGCCCTCCACACCCCACTCCTCCCACCACCACCCCCGCCCCCAAGAACACCTCTTCCTGAACTTTGCTTCTGCAACTGACCTACATTGAAGAGTGTTTCACTTTAAAATGGCTCTTTGAAGTGCTCTGCTTTATCTACTCCATGGATCTTATTAAAGAAATTGATTACATTGCCCTAGTAGCTGCCATCATGAGCTCCATGATACACGAGTCAACAGCTACAAAAGAAAATTAGGAGCAAGAGGAAGAAGAAGTTGAAGATACTCTTCTGTGCTCCAGAAGCTCTGGAAGCTAGTCTGTCCACTGTGAAATTTACAGGGACTTTAATTCACTGATGTGGGACTCTCCAAGAAGGAGGTCTGATAGATGGGGCTTTCCAAACTTATTTAACCACCTTTTTCAAGATGGTTTTGTGTAAAACATTTTAGTACAGACTTCACCATGTCCATGTCTTCTCAAAGAAGACCTGTGGAAGATACTTCTCTCCTTGAATCCAATACCAAGAATGGCTATGTGTCTCCTGCGGAACTACCCTGCCTGAGAATTTGAAACGAAATGTGTTTTACTCTTCATTGGCTGGCGCTGAGGGCAAGATGTTGGAAGGCCTCCAGCAAGTGTACCGAAACTTGGAGCATACCCTCTGTGGCCTGACTCACTGGTGTCCACTTGTTTTCCTCCATTTCCTCAACAATTTATCTGAAATGTTTCTCTTGGCCTAGCTCCATTTGTAAGTTGCATTAAATCTTTTTCCAAACAAAAATTCAGAGAGGCTAAGCGACTTGCACAAGGTCACACAGCTTATCAGAGAGAAATCCAAGATTCAGTCTCAGTTCCGCCTATCTTTGAGGCCTAAGCTGTCCTAGGCCACCTTCCTAGTCCTGTGTGGGCCCATTAAAGTTCTGGGTGTGTTGGTGACAGTGGGGGCTGGTAGGAAATGACCGTTATTGAACAGCAATGATTTGGCTTAATCTTTCCTTCTGCCTTTGCTTGTTTCTTACTGCCTAGCCTCTTCCACACCCACCCTTTAGGACCCCTTCCCTACTTTCCAAGACTTTTCATCAGCTCCCCAAGTCCAAGACCCCTAATCTTTGACTCACAGCTCCAGACCACGTACTTCTAGATAACCAGATATAGGAGAACAATGTACTGAGTGGTCAGCACAGACACCAGCCATAATAACAGGGTGGCCATTCCAGCTGAGTCTCCCCCACCTTGCACACAACAGAAACCCAGCCATAGGGGTGGCTTGACTAATTATGGCCTTGTCTGACTCACACAAAGACCCCAGCTGCTTCATCCAGCTCTCTACTCTGCATCCCTGGAGTGACATCCCCCTGGTTGCCACATGGGCTCCAGATGGCTGGCCTACTGCCAGCCTCATATTTGCATTCTAAACAGGAAGAGAAAAGAAGAATAAATTAAGAGGAGGGGGAAGGGACAGCAAGAATATGAAGGAAGAACAATTTCCCAGGAATCCCTAGCAGATTTCCCCTTTAGTTTCATTGGCCAGGATGGTGCCACACGATCACCTCTAGCTAGAAGGGAGGCTGACCTGAATGTAATCACAGTTAGAAAGGAAGGAAGAGCATGAGGTTGGGGCAGTCAGCTGGTGTGATCTTCCACACCAGAGGCCACCCCAAATGCTTGAGCTGAGTACAAGATGCAGAAAGCAGGCAGCAGGGACCAGAAGGGGAACACCAGGGCTGAGAGGGTTGGCAGAGTCATCTAGGGGGTACATCCAGGGTCACTGTGCTGCACCCCAGGCTCCCCTTCAGATCTGAAGGGCTCATTCCCCCTGGTGCTGGGAGTGCTGCTAACATAGCCACAGCTGTCAGCCTCCTTTGGGCATCACCTCCGCTGAAAAGAGTCACATTCCCTTTCCAGGACAGCCTTCACCCATTGCCTCATCTCTTCATATCTATGAAGGGTCGTCCCAGCTCCAGAGCTCCCCAGGGAGTCAGCTGAGGCCTTTGTTGAGATTGCCCTCTTCTCATCCTACTTCCTGCCTTTCCCTCCCACCTCAGTTATTCCTAGGCACTCCTAATAAACATGTGGCAGGCTAATTTCCCAGGGGCACAGCCTGCACCAGGGAATAAGCCACTTTTCTTTTTCAAGTTCAACCTAACAGATGTGTCTAACAGGTGTGTCTGGTGAATGTGAGTATGTCTGAAGCCCTGAGCCAGGTGCTGGGAATAGAGGGGGGCAGTGAATCCAAACAGGAACAAGCATCAGTCCCCACCTTTAAGGAGCTCACAGGCTTGTGCAATGGAGCTGGGAAAACAAGCAGCTAAGACACAGGACAAAACAGAGTAAGGCAAATATAAAGTACAATGGATGTTCAGAGGAGGAAGATGTTATCAACGGTCTGGACCGGAGTAGTAAGAGACTAGGAAATCTGTAGGAGCTTCACAGGAGAGGGAGCCTTTGAAATGACCTCTGAGGATGACAGGGCAGAGCCCATGGTAGAGAAGCACTCCAGGCAGGGCCAGCATAAGCAAATGTCCAGAGGGTAGTAACACATCCAGTTTGGCCAGAATGAGAAGTGAAATTGAGCACTAGTTCCAAGTCAGACAGCCGGGACTTGACTCCCAGGTCTGCCTTCTCTGAAAGAGGGGGATCGGGCATATTGCTTAACCTCTCACAACCACGACTTTCTCATCTGCACAATAGTAATTATACATCCCCTTTCCCCAAAGGGCTGTCATGGGGATTGAGTAGCTAAGACATGTAGACCACTACACAGACACCTGGAGAAGCCGGAGGCTCAACTGATACTCTAGTTGTTATCACACAACCAGAGATATTGAGGAGGCTGTTGTTTAAGCCAGTGGTGCTCAAAGTTAGGTCCCCAGACCAGCAGCATCAGTAACGTATTGTTAGAAAAGCAGTCTTGGGCCCCACTCACCCCAGGCCTACTGAGCCAGAAACTCTCTTGGTGGGCCTGTCAATCTGTGCTTCAGCAAGGACGAGTCGGAGAACCACTGTCAGGAAGGGCTTGGAAACAATGCAAAAAGCCCATCTGGTGAGAGAGACGAATCATTTCCGTAACCTTGCCTTTCACTCCACTTCCTCAGATTCATAATGACATATGCAAAAGAGACACCAGAAGAAGAAACATCCAGGGCAGTGGCCCCCCTTTACTTTTCTTCCCTTAATGTGCAGTACAGAGCAAGAGACAACTTCCCAAATCCCACAGACCGTTAGATCTGGGATGGAGCCCGACATTCTTTTCTTTACTTTTGGAGAAACTGAGGTCCTGAGGGGTCACAAGCCATGGCCAGTGTCTCAGATTCGTTGGCAGAGTCAGCACTGAAGCTCAGTCTTCCCAGCTTCAAACTATGATGGTGAAAAAATGGAACTGTTCTGGTCAAAGAGGAAAGTAAATGAGAAAGTGGATCAAAATGACGCCATAGGAGACCTGGGTGAATAATCAAGAGCAACTCAAAACCAGCTAGTGGAGTTAGGAAGCAAAAGGGTTGCATCTACAGTATCATTTTGCAGAATCCCCAACCAAAATTATCAACCCAACATCCACTGTTAAGCTCCATATTCCACCATTATAATTAATAGCTTTTCATACATGACAAACCAGGCAAGCCTAAACCCACTGCTACCTCAAAATAAGAATATATCCATAAGGCTTTAATTATAAAAGGAAGCAAGAGGAGGAGAGGGAAGAAAGAAGCAAGAGACATTTTACAGAGCCATTCGAAAGAAAACTACAGCTCCTAAGTTCTTATATTTAAATGGATCTGTGATGGGGGAAATAGCTAAATTCATAGAGTTATGAAAACTATCTACTATAAGTTTGAACTTTGTGAAACTACAAAAAAGAAAGATATTCTTGGCAGTTAATGTGTCAGCCTTAATGAAAGGAAGTGGCGAGTTCAGCCTGAGTTAGGGTGGGTCAATGTGCCCTCACTGTGTGGGATGCAGAAAGAAGTGAGCAGACAACAACAAAAAATTAAGAATTTAAAAAGAGGAGCCAGACTGAATCAAAGAGATCTTTGGTTGCTCTTAGCTCTGGGTTTTACCAAGATGTGACTGGAGGAGGGGTGACCAAGGACAGTTTTGTATGTTGTGCCCTAAACAAGCCTGCTGCTCCTACCCACGGGGCAGGCGACAACTGAAATCCACGTGGCGCTCTGCTCACCCAGCCATGCTCAGACCAGCACAGGGTGGCACATGTTCTTAAGCTCATAAGACCAAATGACAGAATCATGCTGCTGGGTTGCCTTTTAATATTTGTAATTAAGTCTGTTCAAAGTAACTGCTTGGCAACCCATACCTTTAAACAAATGATGGGTTCTTTTCAAATAATTTCCTTATTTTCTTTGTAAAGTCCCAAACTCAGAGATCCAACCAACCATTCAGAGTCCCTATCTTGGCGTTGAGACAGAGCAAAGTGAGAATCTCCCCTCAGAGAACAACGTGAGCAGATCCACTTTCAGGAAGAGGCACCAACTACAGTGCAGTCCTTCATAACTCCCCTCATTATTTTTAAAATTTTTATCTTGTTCGTTTCTGCAGCAACTCTTCTCAAGATCTTAGTGATTTTGATGATATATTTGGGGATCCGCTTTCTCTTCATTCCATGACACCTCCATGCTCTACGTGACTAGAAACTGTCAGACCGATTCACTTATAGAAACCCTTCCCCAACACTCTTTAAAGGGTCAAAATTAAACAAGCAGGAATAGTAGTGGCCTCCTCACTTTCACAAGGAATGGGAAAGAAGCGCTGCTCTCTGGGGGAGGAACTGGATTCTAAGAAGTACTAACGAAAGGGAGTTGACTTGTTTGCTGCTGGAAGATTTCTAACCCACACAACTGGACAGTGTGTGGGGGTGAGGCCGGTGCTACATGTGTGCTCAGCATCAGTCACATGGCCCTGGGCTATTCAGGATCTGACCATTCATCTCCACCTCCACTGCTCCCATCCTTAACAAGCCTCGTCATGGTGGGAACTTCGCCTAACTTGTTTCCCTGCCTGTGTCTGCCTTAACAAGCTGTGCTCAATGCAGCGCCAGAGTGATGCGATCCTGTTGAAACATCTGTTCCCTCTGCTAGCCAGGGCCCTCCAACAGCTCCCCAGCTGATGCCCACTAAAGGGCAAAGCCCCCCACCCCCCAAGGCCTGCCAGCCCTACACGACATGGCTCCCAACTATCTCTCTGCCATGGGTCCCTACACACTGCCCTCCCCCTCCCTCTGCTCCAGCTACTCTGGTCCCCTTGCTGTTCCTTTGTGCAGAAGTACTGAAATTTCTTCAGGTCGGACATATATCTAAAAATGGAACTGCTGAATCAGAGCATCTCTACATTTTCTAGATATTGCCAAATTGCTCTACAAATTGGTTTGCCAATTTACATTCCAACCCACATTATGGAAGAGGGCTAGTTTCTCCACATCCTCAGCAACACTGGCATTTTCATCCTTACTAATCAGATAGGTGGGAACGGTTAGCCCAATACTGTTTCAGTTTGCATTTTCTTGATTAGGATGGAAATTTAGCATATTTTCCTGTTTACTGGCCATTTGTATTTCTTATTCTGAAAAGCTGATGGGGGAGAGAGGAGATTTTAATAACTCAATTTCTTAGAAAAGTTTATTTGGTTTTTCTATTTTTCATGAGTCAATTTCACCAATGTATAATTTCGAGGAAATTATGCATTTTGTCCAAATTTCCAAATGTATTGGCATAAAGTTGCTCCAGGAGTTCTCTTATGACGGTTATTCTCTGTTCTACTCAGTTTAGTCTTTTGTTGCTGTTGTTGCTAATATTGCTTATTTGTGCCTCTTCTCGTTTTTTTTCCTTCATCCATTTTGTTGGAGGTGGGATCACTGAGACTGTGAACGGTCTCAGGTCAGGTTTTGCCATCGAATGAGTTATGAACAAAAGTTTTCAGTTTTCAGAATCTTCTGGATTTCAGACTTGTGGACTACAGATTATGGATTGATGCTTTCATTTTCATTCAGCTCTAATTACTTTGTCATCTTTGTTCTGCTTTCATAATTAACTCATAAGGCATTTAGAAAATTATTTTTTAGTTTTCAAAAGCATGTTTTTTTGTTTTTTATAATTTATGCAAAGATGGTTTTTAATTTAACAAATTGTGGTCAGAGAATGTGGTCTGTGTGATACCATTTCATTCTTATTTGCTAATAACTCTATTATGAACTCGGATCTGGTCAGTGTTTATCAAAGTTCTCTATATAGTCTCAGTTCCAGAGCTTCTCTGCTGGTGACTCATGAATGGACTGTGGGTGTTGTAACATATTGATTTCTTCAGCCCTCAGGACAGTTGAGCAGGGCCTTCTCATAAGCAACCTTATCTGGGTTTCCTGGAGGGCAGCCGCTTGCCCAGGAAGCTCACGCAGTAGCCTCCATGGGCAGTAAACTCATGACCTCCTTCCAGCCCTTGTGCTCTATGGTAATGTGCTAAGAGCCCAGACAAGGTGACATTCACATCACCAGCCAGCTGCAGAGCTCATGGCTGCCCAGCAAGGACAAGGGGTCTGTGGAACTGATGTTCATATTCCAGGTGCCCAGGAGATGGAGCACAGCCAAGGCCTCTGGTAGAGACTGGGGCCCGGGGAGGCTCAGTGGGGCTCCCAGCTGACGTAGCTGCAGGCAGCAGCGTCAACTCTCTGCTTTACGTATTTCAGTCACTTCTGTCCATTTGTGCCTGATGTACCCTTTTCGTGGCATCCAAACCAGCTGCAGGGGTGACTGTTCTAACAACGTTATGTGTGCTTTGTAAAGTAGAGCTACATCATCTTTTAAACTCTTTACATAACACATTTGATTGCCTTTGATATTCATTTGTATTTCAACATTATAAGAAATTTCAACATTACATTTGTTAATGAAAGAGAACTATTAGATTCTTCACATATAATTTCAACTGTTGCAAAATTTTGTATGGTTGTAAATATTGTGTTTTAATTTTGATTAAAAAATTATTATTTGTGTGAATAAAGTTTCTCATTTATTGTGATTATCAAGAATTTGAAATTATTGTCATCAGAAATCTTGATCTGGAATGTGTCCAGCAGTTTCATACATAAAATATGATAATGGCTTATGTTTGTGGGAGCAACTTTATTTCTTATTTAAAAAATGGGAAAATAGGGCTTCCCTGGTGGCACAATGGTTGAGAGTCCACCTGCTGATGCAGGGGACACGGGTTCATGCCCCGGTCCGGGAAGATCCCACATGCCGCAGAGCGGCTGGGCCCGTGAGCCATGGCCGCTGAGCCTGCGCGTCCGAAGCCTGTGCTCCGCAATGGGAGAGGCCACAACAGTGAGAGGCCCGCGTACCGCAAAAACAAAAACAAAAACAAAAAAGGGCAAATATTTTATTTGTAAAATTTATTTAAAAACCAATGTTAATATTTTATATTATGAATTTTACACCTTATTATAATTATAATACTAATAAAATGAAAATTACTTTCTTAATAGATCATTCCTTTAATAGTATGTAGTCTTCTTCTTTCCCAAATTAAGGATTTTGCCTTAAATTCTATTTTGATATTATATCTCAGTGTTCTTTTGACTAATTGTTTTACAGAATAACTCTTTCCAACCCCTTTATTTTCAGCCTACATGGTGTTCTTATAGGAGTTCTTGTATAAGCAATGAGTGATAATTTGCTTTCAACAAATGATCTTAATCCATTTACTTTTTACTTCTTTTGCGGCTATTGATATAATCTAACTTACTTTAGCCATTTTGCTTTATTTTCTCTTTACCAACTTTTTTCCTTTCTTTCTTTCTTAAATCTCTTTCCCTGTCTTTAGTCCCCTGCTACTTTGGAGCCTATAGATTATAGTCAATTCTCTTCACAGTTACTCTTTATTTTTTTAAGCATCCATATTTAATTATAGATTTTTCTAACAGATTCTGAAGTTATTTAATATTTCTATTTTCCTCCTAAATACAACATGGAGTTTTGCTCACTTTACCCATTGAACATCACCTCCCTACTATCTAGTCATTACTGCTTGGAGGCTTGTTTTTGGTTTTTCCACATTTTTAAACAACAAAAAGTTTTCTTCCATCAGTCTTTAAATTTACCAATATATTTTTATCAGTTTCTATCTTACAGCAGTTTTTTTATATCCCATGGTTTCCTTCCAAGTTCACTCCTCTTCTTGTTAGAGCATATTTTGGGGAGATAGTTCTTTTATTGAGTGTCTATAGACAATGGAATTCCCTAATCCTTGTATGTCTTAAGATCTTTTTCATTTGTCTTCATTCTTGAATGACAAATTAGCAGGCTATAAAATCTCTAGGTTGACAGTCATTTTCCTTAAATACTTTGATGACAGTACTTTGTCATCTGGCATAAAAACAGTCTTTTCTCTTTGACATCTTTCAAGTTTCTCTGTATCACTGATGTGCTGCAGTTTCACAATAATATATTTAAGCATATCTTGGCTCCATCTCCATCCAAGATATGCCTAGCCACATGACTGTGAACCACTTAATATATTTATTTTAAAGTACTTTTTCAATTAATTAATAATTAATTTCATCTGGAGTAAATTTGAATCAGTATGATTCAGGAAACAACTAACAGAAAAGACAACCAAAAGAATGGCTTAAACAATTAGGAGAGTTATTATTTCACATAACAAGAGGTCGAGAAGTAAGAAAATGTCATGACAATGATCAGTCATACACAATGTTTTAAGATAAAAAATCTACCTGCATCATTAGTTTATTTTACCTTATTCATTCTTATAGCTAATTAAGAAATCACACATGCCCTTTTCATTACAAGTATTTACACTTGCAGAAATCAGAAAAAAAAAAAAGGCTTATTATTACCAAGGGCAACAAATTATCAAGCAAGAGAACCAATTTCACAAACCAGACTTTGATACCTAAAGTTGCATTTCACAGCAGTTATAGTAACATCAAAAGTCCAAGTGTCTTGAAAATCTGTTACAAACGTACTGCAAGGATTATTTTTCATGATAAAAGAAAAAGGTGCTCACAGTTAACAAATCTTCTCACCCTGTTCCTTAACAGACAAAGAAGTAGGACCAATATTCTTAACATATTAAGTGAACGTTTTCAGCTTAATATGTTATTAGAACTGACTCTTGAATTGCCTTTATGGTTCAGAACTTCGTCTACCCTCTGCAGCTGCTGAGAGGTAGGGTTGTTGATAGAAAAAGAGAAAGGGAGAAAGACTCTCTTACTTTTGATCTTCCTTAGACAATTTTCAATAGCACTGAGAACTGAAAGGACTGAAAATCTCAAGGTTAAGGACAGGAATTTCATTACGTAAATTTTTGAGCAGGAAAATTTTATGTATATAAAACAGCATTTTACATTAAAAACCATTACATTTTTGGTCCATTATTCCAAGCTGTTACATTTTTGAATTCTGTACCTGTCTTTTAAATCATCTGCTGTCACTCCCAACTTTGTGTCAAATGCTATTCTAATAAAGCATGCTTCTTTACTTTCATATCCCCAATCACATACTGCAATTACCCATTTATTTGTGTGTGTGCTTTTAATTAAAGTTAACTGTAGATTCACATACTTTTAGTTATAAGAAATAATACAGAAAAATCGTATGTACCCCTTACCAGTTTCCTTCATGGGAACATCTTAGAAAGGTATAATACAACACCACAACCATGATATTGACATCAATACAGTTGAGATACAGAACAATTCCATCTCCAGAAGGAACCCTGGGTTGCTTTTTTTAGAGCCATACCACTCCCCTCCCTAGCCCTCCTCATCCACAGTCCTTATCCCTGGCAACTGCTAATCTAATATTCATTTCTAAAATTTTGTAATTTCAAGAATGTTATGTAAATTGAATCATACAGTATGTAACATTTTGAAATGGCTTCTTTCAGTATAATTTCCTTGAGATTCATCTATGTTGTGGTATCAATAATTTGTTCCTATTTATTACTGAGTAGTATTCTGTGGTGTGGATGTGCCTCAACTTGTTTTAACCAGTCAGCCACTGACAGCCATCTCAGTGGTCTCCAGTTTTTGACTATTATGAATAAAGCCACTATAAACATTCATGTACAGGTTTCTGTTATGAACCTAAGTTTTCATTTCTCTGGAAATCAATGCTTAGAAATTCAGTAGCTGTGTCATATGGTATTTGCATGTTTAATTTTAAGAGACTGCCAACTTATTTTCTGGGATGGCTGTCAAGTTTTACATTCTCACCAGCAATGCAATATGTAAGCACTCTTCTGCATTGTCACCAGCATTTGATTTTAGCCAACCTGATAGATATTTAGTGATAGCTCATCATGACTTAATTTGCATTTCCCTAGTGGAAAGCGATGTTGAACATTTTTTCATGTGCTTTTTGGCCATTTCCACTTTGGTAAAATGTCTGTTCGTGTTTTTTTGTCCTTTTTAGGTGGTTTGTTTGTTGGATTTTTAACTGGTGAGTTGAGAGTTCTTTATACGTTCCCTTTGTTGGATATGTGGGTTGCAAATATTTTCCCCACTCTGTAGCTTGCCTTTTTACCTTCTTAAGAGAATATTTTGCAGACTAAAAGCTTTTACCTTGAAGTTCAACTTATCAATTTTTTTCTTTTATGGATCATGTTTTTTGTGTCAAGTCTAAGATCTCTGCCTAATGCTAGATCCCTAAGTTTGTTGTTGTTGTTTTTACAAAAGATGTAAAAAACATTTAAGTCCATGATCAACTTTGAGTTGATTTTTGTATTTTTTTTCTTTCCTAGGATGACTATTTGCTTGAGCACCATTTGTTGAAAAGTTTATTCTTCCTCCAATGAATTACTTTTGTCAACAGTTGGCCATATTTACGTGGGTCTATTTCTGGATTCTCTATTCTGTTCCATTTATCTATGTGAATATATCTCCACTAATTTCACATATTGATTACTGTAGCTATATAATGTCTTAAAATCTAGAATACTAATTCCTCTCCCTTTGTTCTTCATTTTCAAGGTTGTTATAGCTATTCTAGTTCCTTTGCCTTTCCATATATAAACTACAGAATAATCTTGCTTATATCTACAAATAATCTTGCTGAGATTTTGAAATGAACTGCATTAAACCTGTATATTAGTTTGGGGATAACTGACAACATTACTATATTGAGCCTTCTAATTCATGAACATAGTAAGTCTTTGCATTTAGAAAGATCTTTGATTTCTTTAATCAGTGTTTTGTAGTTTTCAGCATAGTCATCCAGTACATGTTTTGTTGGAGCTATACCTAAAATATTTCATTTTTTGAGCAACTGTAAATTGTGTTGTATTTTTAACTTCTGTGTCCATGTTCACTGCTAGTACATAGAAACACAATTGCTTTTTATTTGCTTATCTTGCATCCTCCAACTTTATTGAACTCATTATTTCTGGGAGTTTTCTTTGTAGATTCCTTGAAATTTCCTATGTACAATTATATTATCTGCAAATAGGGACAGTTTATTTCTTACTTTTGGATCTGTATATTTTTGTTTTCTTTTCTTCCCTATTGCACTGGGCAAAAGACTCATTATGATGGTGAATAAGAGTGGTAAAAGTGCACATTCTTGCCTTGTTCCTGACTTTATGAAGAAAGAATTAAGTCATTCACCATTAAGCATAACCCTAGCTGTAGGTTTTTTGTAGCAGAAAGTTTTGCTTTATTTCTGGTTTTCTGAGATTTTTTTCATAGATGCATGTTGAATTCTGTCAAACGCTTTTCTGCATCAATTGATACAATCATGTGATTTTCTTCTTTAGCCTTGTAATGTAGTGGATTACATTAACTGATTTTCAAATATTAAGCCAGCCTTGCATCCCTGGAACAAACCTCCCTGGGTCATGTTATATAATTGTTTTTAAATATTGGTGAATTCTATTCATTAATATTTTCTTAAGGATTTTTATGTGTGTAATCATGCGGGATATTGGTCTATAGTTATCTTTTTTTTTTTTAGAAGATGTTGGGGGTAGGAGTTTATTAATTAATTAATTTATTTTTGCTGTGCTGGGTCTTCGTATCTATGCGAGGGCTTTCTCTGTTGTGGCAAGCGGGGGCCACTCTTCATCACGGTGCGCGGGCCTCTCACTACCGCGGCCTCTCTTGTTGCGGAGCAGAGATCCAGACGCGCGGGCTCAGTAGCTGTGGCTCACGGGCCCAGTTGCTCCGTGGCATGTGGGATCCTCCCAGACCAGGATTCGAACCCATGTCCCCTGCATTAGCAGGCAGATTCTCAACCACTGCGCCACCAGGGAAGCCCCTATCTTTTACTGTATTAACTTTTCCTGATTTTGGTAAAAAGGTAGTTCTAGCTATATTAAATTGTAAGTGTTCCCTCCACTTCTACTTTCTGGGAGCTACTGCATAGAATTGGTTTTAATTCTCCACTGAAACCATACAGACCTGGAAATTTCTTTTTTGGGAATCTTTTAAATTATTAATTTAATTTCCTTAATAGTTATAAGAATATTCAAATTATCTATTTCGTACTGGGTGAGTTTTGACAGTATGTGCTTTTGAAGAAATCGGTGCATTTCATCTAAGTTATGAAATTTCGGTTTGTAGAACTGTCTGTATCATTTTTCCTCTTTGTTGTCAATGTTATTGATCTTTTAGAAGTATCTTTTGTTTCAATGATTTCCTTTATTGTTTTTCTCTTTTCAATTTCATTGATTTCTGCCCTTATTTTTAGTGTTTTCTTACTTTTTCTTGCTTTGGGTTTATTTAACTCTTCTTTTTCTAGCTTTTGGCAGTGGGAGCTTAAATAATTGATATGAAATTTCTATTCTTTTCTAATGTAAGCATTTAGTGCTATAAATCTATCTCTTGGCACTGCGTTAGCAGTGTCCCACAGATACCGTATTCTCTTTTTAATTTAGTTGAATGCATTTTTTTTATTTATTTATTTTAATTTATTTTAGTTTTGGCTGCATTGGGTCTTTGTTGCTGCGTGTGGGCTTTCTCTAGTTGTGGCGAGCGGGGGCTACTCGGCTACTCTTCACTACAGTGCACAGGCTTCTCATTGCGGTGGCTTCTCTTGTTGAGGAGCACGGCCTCTAGGCACGCGGCTTCAGCAGTTGTGGCACACGGGCTCGGTAGTTGTGGCTTGTGGGCTCAGTAGTTGTAGCTTGTGGGCTCTAGAGCGCAAGCTCAGTAGCTGTAGCACAGGAGCTTAGTTGCTTCGCAGCATGTGGGATCTTCCTGGACCAGAGTTTGAACCTGTGTCCCCTGAATTGGCAGGCAGATTCTTAACCACTGCGCCACCAGGGAAGCCCCTGAATGTATTTTTTATTTCCTTTAAGACTTCCTTTTTGATGCATGGATTATTTAGAAGTATGTTGCTTAATTTCAAAATGTTTAGTTTTCCTGTTATCTATTATTAATTTCTATTTGATTCCACTGTGGTCTGAGAACACACTCTGTATTATTTCAACTCTTAAATTTGTTGAGGTTTGTTTTATGGCCTAGGACATAGTCTACCTTCATCTGTGCCCTGTGGTGCTTAAAAAGAATGTGTGTTCTACCTCTGTACAGTGGAGTGTTCTTTAAATGTCAGATCCTGTTAATTGGTGGAGTTATTAAGTTCTTCTATAACCTTGATGATTTTCTGTCTGATTGTTCTATCAGTTGTTGACAGTAGGATGCTGAGGTCTCCTACTATAATTGTAAATCTATCTGTTTCTCCTTTCAGTTCTTTCAATCTTTGCTTCACTCACTTTGCAGTTCTGATGTTTGGTGCACACACATTTAGGATCTCTATGTCTTCTTGGTAGAGTGTCCCTTTTATCATTATGTCCTCTCTGTCCCTTTCTATCCTGGTTAATGTCCCTCTCTGTCCCTGTTTATTTTCTTTGCTCTGAATTCTGATATTAAGAGCCACTATTGTTTCTTTTGACTGCTGTTGGCATGATATATATATTTCCATTTTTTAACTTTCAATCTACATGTGTTATTATATTTGAATTGAGATTCTTGTAGACATTGAGATTCTTGTAGACAGGATACAGTTGGGTCATTTTAAAAAAATCCATCCCGCCTATATTTGTGTTTTAAAAGGTATATTTAGACCATTTATATTTAATGTTATTATTGACCATGTCAGGGCTTATGTCTGCCATTTACTTTTTTTTTTTTTTTTTTTTTTTTGCGGTACGCAGGCCTCTCACTGTTGTGGTCTCTCCCGTTGCAGAGCACAGGCTCCGGACACGCAGGCTCAGTGGCCATGGCTCACGGGCCTTGCCGCTCCGCGGCATGTGGGATCTTCCTGGACTGGGGCACGAACCCGTGTCCCCTGCATCGGCAGGCGGACTCCCAACCACTGCGCCACCAGGGAAGCCCTGCCATTTACTTTTTAATCTCTATTTGTTCTGTTTTTCATTTCTCAATCTTCTTTTCCTGCCCTCCTGTGGGTTATTTGAACATTTTTTTTTTTAGAATTCAATTTTGATCTATCCATTGTGTTTTTGAGTGTTTTTGAGTATATCTCTTTGTACACTTTTTTGTTTTTGTGTTTTTTTGGTGGTGGTCATTCTAGATATTACATGATATATAAACATCACAGTTTACTGGTATTGACATTTCACCAGTTCAAATGACATACAGAAACCCTACCTCCTTCTACTTCCCTTTATCCTTCCTCATTTATACTTTAATTCTCTTAAAATATTTCCTCTACATATATCTCAAACCACATCAAACAGCATTACAAGTTCTGCTTCAATCATCGAAAGTCATTTATGAAACTAGATATCAGCAGGAAGATGTGTTGTTCTGACCCATATTTTTACTCTTTCCATTGTTCTTGCCCTCTTCCTGATGTTCTAAGAATTCTTAATCTTATTATTTCCTTTCTGTTTAGGGAATTTCCTTTAGCCATCCCCTTATGAGAAAAGAGAGGTAGCAAATGCTCTCTTCTTTTCTCTCATCTGATGTCTTGATTTTCCCTTCACCCCTGCTGGATATTTTCACTGGATATAGGTTTCTGGATCAAATAGTTCTTTTTTTCAGCACTTAAAATATTGTGCCACTAACTTTGAGCCTTTATGATTTCTGATGAGAAATTCACTGTCAAACTATTTTTGTTTGCCCTCTATAGGTAATGTGTTTCAAACTGCTTTCAAGATTTTTAAATTTGTCTTCAGTTTTCCAAAGTTTGACAATGGTGTGTCTTGATTATATATTTTGCTAAGTTTATAAAGTTTCATCCATTATTTGTTTGAGTACTTTTTCAGACTCATTCTCTTTCTCCTCCCCTTCTGGAAGTCTGACGAATGAATGCTGGATTCTTTTGTTATAGTCCCTCAGATTCCTGAGGCTCTGTTCTTTTCTTTTTCCTCAGTCTTTTTTCTTTCTGTTATTTCACTGATTTTGTTTTTCTCTGTCACTTCCACTTCTGCTGTTGAGCCCATGCAGCAATTTTTTGTTTTTATTGTTGTATTTTTCAGTTCTATAATCTCCATGTGGTTCTTCTTTATATCCTCTATTTCTTTCTGGAGACTTTCTATTTCTTTGCTGAGATGTTCAATTTATTCATATGTTTCAAGTGTGTTTATAATTGCTCATTGAAGCCTTTTATATGATGGCTGCTTTTAATTGTATTTCTAACATCTGTATCATCTCGGTGTTGGAAGCTGTTGATTGTCTCTATTCTTTCAAGTTGAGATTTTATTGCTTCTTGGTATGACAAGTGACTTTCTATTGAAACCTGGACATTTTGAGTAGCGTAATATAGGACTCTGGATCTTATTTAAACCCTCTGTTTTCGTTGGCTTCCTTTAACACTGCTATAGCAGGGGAAAGGGTGGTACTGCCTTGTTAGTGCCACGTAGGGGTAAATGTCTGGGTTTTCCCACTTGGTCTTCATTGACACCCAAGGGGGAGGAGGGCCTCTTGTTACTGCTAGGTGGAAGTGAGAGTACCCACTAGGTTTCCACTAATACCATTCTGGATGGGAGGGGTGAGAGTGCCTCATTATTGTTCCTCCATGTGGCCTCCACTGACACCACACTACCACTGGACCTTGTTAATGAGTGGTGGTAAAAGTCCTGTCCTCCCACTAACTTTCCTCTGACACCACCCCACTGGGGAGTGGGGGGAATCCTTTTTTACTGCTGGGTGGGAACTGAAATCCAGGCTCCTCACATAGTCTCCACTGACACTGAAGGGTGGTGGGGATGAGACTCATTCCCTGGTGGGGATGAAAGTCCCTGCTCCCCACCTGGCTTTCTTGACACCATTCTGCCATGAGAGGAGGGGAGAAGTTTGGGCAGTCTCATTAAAGCCTATGCTCACCACTGGTCTTTGACAGCCTGGGTGAGCTGGGGGTCACAGTTCTCTGTGAGGCATTTGGCTGGAATAGATCGTATAATGTATGAAAGTTTTCTGTCTTTCTAGTCCTTGGGCCAGAGAGAGTAGAAATTCATTGGAGCTATTTTTTGTCTGTATCTGTTGTCAGTTCTAGGTTCCTAGCTTTTCCAGCACCCAGCCTGGGATATATGAGATGCAAAGAAAACCCAATGAACTCATCACTGTGTTGCACCTTGGGTACTGAGGTCTCTAGCTGGTTTGCCTTCTTCTCTCCACCTTTCAGAGTTTTCTTTTTTTATTAAACTTATGATTATTTATTTATTTATTATTTTTGACTGTATTGGGTCTTCATTGCTGTGCAGCCTTTCTCTAGTTGTGGCAAGCAGGGGCTACTCTTCAGTGCAGTGCATGGGCTTCTCATTACAGTGGCTTCTCTTGCTGCAGAGCACAGGCTCTAGGCACATGGGCTTCAGTAGTTGTGGCACACAGGCTCAGCAGTTGTGGCTCACAGACTCTAGAGCACAGGCTCAGTAGTTGTGGCGCACAGGCTTAGTTGCTCTGAGGCATGTGGGATCTTCCCGGACCAGGGATTGAATCCGTGTCCCCTGCATTGGTTGGCAGGCGGATTCTTAACCACTGCACCACCAGGGAAGTCCCTCAAGAGTTTTCTTATGTTTCTTTTATATACGATGATCAGGGGTTTTAGTTGTATTCAGTGGGAAGAATAGGGAAAAGTACTTTTACTCCATCTTCCTGGAAATTCCTATTTGTTTAATTTTATGTCCTTGTCCCACAGCTAGACTGTAAGAGCCGTGTCTGTTTTGTCTACCATAGCAATTCCAGGAACCGGTACAATGTCCAGGTGATTGTGGGTGTTTGATAATGAATGCATGAAAAGTACTAAAAGGAAATAGAATTAAATCTTTACACTGTAGACTTTTTTTTTAACATCTTTATTGGAGTATAATTGCTTTACAATGGTGTGTTAGTTTCTCCTTTATAACAAAGTGAATCAGTTATACATATACATATGTTCCCATATCTCTTCCCTCTTGCGTCTCCCTCCCTCCCATCCTCCCTATCCCACCCCTCTAGGTGGTCACAAACCACCGAGCTGATCTCCTACAGTGTAGACTTTTGATGGTAGAACAATAGTGATTTTCCCCCTCTCTCTCTATACATCGAACAATTTTTCTAAAATTAGCATGTATCACCTTTATAATGGAAGAAATGAGCTTTATTTATTTATTTTTTTTTTTGCGGTATGCGGGCCTCTCACTGTTGTGGCCTCTCCCGTTGGGGAGCACAGGCTCCGGACGCGCAGGCTCAGCGGCCATGGCTCACGGGCCCAGCCGCTCCGCGGCATGTGGGATCTTCCCGGACCGGGGCACGAACCCGTGTCCCCTGCATCAGCAGACGGACTCTCAACCTCTGTGCCACCAGGGAAGCCCAAGAAATGAGCTTTTTAACAGAAGAAATTGAAGCCCAAGATAGGTGAAGATATATTGAGAGCATCCATTTTTTCCAAAAGAGATTTATTCTCCAGATTCAGATAAGTCACATTAGAGGTATGGAAAGAATTTGCAGGTATAACTAGAAAACTATTGTCAATAATACTCAGAGAGTAAGAGAGGAGGCAAAAGACTGGATGGAGTTGGGAAGATATCCTTACTTCACTTATATAAAAGGAGAGATTGTTGAGTATTTACTTAAGTGAGATGGTACTGAAACTTCACGAATGCTGGGCAGAATAATTAGATGCTAGCTCATAGATATTAAAAGACACTAAATATGAGGAGCCTGCCAAGGGAAGGTGGTAAGGTTAAGCCCCCAGAAATGATAGGAATGAGAGGCAGGGGTGGAGAAATGGAGGGGAATTTACAAAACAAATACTTACTCATTCCCTCTGGTAAACTCAATGTCCAAAGTTCATGAACTTCTTGAATATCACTCTTTCATTTCCACCACCAACTTCTGACCTAAATTTCCCTGCAGTTAGTCCACCACGCTTATGAACTTCTGGTTTAGCCCCTCTTGTGCATGCTTAAGCAACACTTCTCAGTTCCACCCCACTTGCCCACCCTGTCATTTTCTGTTGCTTAATCCCTTGGCCTAGCGCCACCCTAACCCCCCTGGCAGAGCAACCAACTCTTCCACTATAGGACAACATACATCCACTAATAACAATTCATGCCATACCAACTACATTTCCCTTTTCAATGAAGTTACTCAATTGGTAAATCCAGGAATGCCAATGAACCCCACTGACAACAAGATATTTGGCAGGCTCTCTACTGCCTAGTACATATCTTGGCATTTGGAGTTCAAATAGTGAGAAACAGATTTAATTGGATTGGACTGGATTGAATTGAGACCTATGGCATAGCTCAGTCAAAGGAGAAATGAAGACCAGTTCAATAATGGTATCTAACAAGAGCTGATTAATGGATTAATATTACCCTCAAAGAAGATCTTTAGGGGTAAGCTAAATCTATCACAGTGAACTATTTTCTAGTCAATGATTTAGCAGTTACTTGAATGAGGGCACTAAAGCTGTGGCTTACTGGAATGACAACTGGCACAAAGTTGGGAATGACAGCTAATGAAATAACAGAACCAGATTTCAAAAACATCTTGACAGCTGGTGCTTGGTTAAAACTAAGAGGATAAAATTTAATAGGAATAAGTATAAAGTCTCATTTTTAGATGCATTAAAAACTAACCTCTCGAAAATGTCAAATAATGATAATAGCTAAAGTATGTAAGTTTATAGTGAACATGATCCATTTATATTTTATAAGTTGTCATAATATTGTTGGAAAGTAATGGGGCAGATGTTTCAATAGTCATAAACTATTTTTTTCTCTTTGACACAGTAATTCCATTCCTCGGGATTTATACTGAAAAAAGTAATCTAAAAAGAAGAAAATGCCAAACGCAAAAAGAAGCTCATTACAGCACTACTTATAATAGCAAAAACCTGGAGACAAATGTACAATAATAGTGATAATGCTTAGTAATTTGATATATTATCAACCACATTATGTACCTTAAAAAAGGGAAGAGATTTTTAAAGGAAGAGGTGTTATTCTAAAGACAATACAGCACCAGAAATAAATCCTACAGTATGTGATTAAAACAAAATTATTTCCCATTCTATGAATACAATTGCAAAATTATATGTGCTTATGTATATTTTCAACAAGAATTATGAACAAGAACTGCATAAAAACAGAAAATGAAAGCCATTTGTTAGAATACTGTGATTTTTTTTCTCCTCTAATATCTATTATTTCAGTAGCATATAAATTAATGAATTTTTAGCTGCACAAGACACTATGAGAGATCTAACCTGTTATCAGTTTATGCTCATAAGATACCTAATAGTTTTTATTAGGGGCAAAGCACATGTTTGTTGGTTTGTTCTTTTCTCTTTAAAAGGTGTTTATTGATCATATACAAAATAAAGAAAACCTTATATATCACAAACATACACTACGTACAGCAATAAATACCCAGGGCCCAGCCCAGTGCTGTCCCTCGTGGACAATAACTTAGCAATAAATGCTGCACCGGGCAGGGAGGGCACGAGGCCGCCGCCACCCAGGTCAGCCAGGGTGCTCCAGTGAGGCCCCTCCCCACCTGGATCCTCAACAACCCTCACCCACCCCGGTCCACCCGGGCAGATCCCAGCGTACCCACCCCACCTCCTGTCTTCAGCCCTAGGCAGGGCAGGCAGGGTCTGATCAACTCTGCTCCGCCCACCTCTCAGCGCCAAAGCACATGTTAAGTGGAAGAAGAGTTATGCCCCCAAAGAAAGAGTTAACCAGAAATCTACACAGAGATCAGAACTCTGAGCAAATGAGGTAAAAAAAAATCTCCTTCTACTGGAATGTCTGGAATATTTTATGGAAGTCTAGGGGTCATCATAAGATGGAGCACATCTCTACAGGACTAATCCTTGAAGACATTCCATAATAGGTGTGGCTTCTCTCTTCTGCCCACTCTGGAATCAGAATCTGACTGCCAGGACCAGTTCAGTCCACCCCAAATTAAAACAGTACAAGGGTATTTTTCTACTTTATATCGAAACACCACGGTTATTTTTTTTAAACTGTGGTGCTGGTACAAAAGTGGACAAATATATCAATAGAACAGAATACAAAGTATAGTAACAAATTCATAAATATAAGAAAATTTAATATATGATAAACGTGGCATTGCAAAGCAGTGGGGGAAAGACGGATACTTTCTTGGAATGAGGCTCTTAACTAAAGTCTTCTCAAGTTAACTAACTAACTCCAGGAGGGTATATTCTTTTTTTTTTTTTAACATCTTTATTGGAGTAGAATTGCTTTACAATGGTGTGTTAGTTTCTGCTTTATAACAAAGTTAATCAGCTATACATATTCATATGTCCCCGTATCTCCTCCCTCTTGCGTCTCCCTCCCTCTCACCCTCCCTATCCCATCCCTCTAGGTGGTCACAAAGCACGGAGCTGATCTCCCTGTGCTATGTGGCTGCTTCCCACTAGCTATCTATCTTACATTTGGTAGTATATGTAAGTCCATGCCACCCTCTCACTTCGTCATACAGGAGGGTATATTCTCGATTGAGGTATTTCAAATGTGCCCCCAGGATATGGATTAAAACTAAATAACACCTCTATATTACATGTTTAAAACTGAAGTGTTTTAAATTAAATTCCAGACAACACAACAGCATTTTATTACAGGTGACCACAGGTGGTACTTTCATTAGCTGTTTCAAAAGCCCATACCTTAATACCAGCTGGATTTTCATCAGCTTTAGCCGCAACCAGGCCAGGGAATCAATCCCAGTCCCCTCATTTCCCTGAGGGTCTGTGGTCTGTGCCCCTCTAGAAACCAACTTCTACTTGGTCAAGGTTCTTAGTGTGAGCAATAGAAACAATTCTAATTGATATAGGAGCAAATAATTTTATTGGAAGGGTATCAGTAGCTGCCATAAATGATGAGGAGACTAAGGATCTAGGTTTGGGCATAAACTAAGGCACATCCATTATCCTGGTGACATAAATGTTCTACTTCTGCTATTGCTGAAGACCCTGTCACCCAACACTGGTCAACCAACGACACCACAGCCACTGTGAATGAGCTCTAACCTGACCACCACTCCCTCCAGATGAAAATTTCCAGAGGGCAGCAAATGGTCAGGCCTAGATCACATGCTCAGCCACAAGGTGTCAGAAAGTGAGACGGGGGAATTTCTCCCCTGCTTTGGCTTCCAAAGTGGAAAGCAGAGCTGCCCCCTCCTTATCTGGGTTATTTCTGAAAATTGGAAGAGTGTTTTCATACCGGGCAGCCAAAATAATACATGCTCATTTTACCCCACCAATTACACATTCTCCTTTCTCTTAAAGGCTCAAAGGTCACATTCTCTTCTTTCTCTCCAGATCAAAACCTACATTCAGGAAAGTATCTGATTAATATTTTTAGTATGAAGAAATGACTGATAATGGAAAGTGTATTGGTACCTTGCTTCTGATAGTATTTGGCCTCAGACCAATTACATAAACGATTTGAGCCTTGAGTTCCTCATCTTTAAAATGGGAATACCATCACTTAACCTCATAGGGTTGTTGCAAAAACTCAAAATGCCACAGTGTATCTGAAACGCTTCCTACATGAAGGACACAAAACAGGGCTTGAGTAAGTGTAGAGTCCTAACACCTTCCCGGATAGAGAGACTACTGTTGTAAAGATGCCCATTTTCCTCAAGTTAAACTGGAAATTCAGTACAATTTAATAGTTTTTTTTTAAACTGGACGAAGTGATTCCAAGTTTACAAAGAAAATGTGAGACCCCAAACAATATCTGAAACAGAAGAATAAAGTCTCATCCATTCAGAGATCAAAACATATTATGAAGCAACTGTAATTAAAATGTGGGATACCGGTGCAGAGGTAGGGAAACGAATGAAATGAAATAGTCAAAACAAATTCATGTGTATATAGGGATTTAGTATATAATAAAGGTGGCATTTCAGATCAGGTGAGAAAAGATGGGTTATTCAATAAATGCTGTTGGAAAAATTGGTTCTACATTGGAAAAAAATAAACTCTTCACACTATATATAAAAAATAGACTCCAGATGGATTAAATATATAAATGCAAAAAAAACCCAAAAAACAAAACAAAAAACCTCCATACGGACTAGAAGAAAATACAGGAGAATATTTTTATTCCTTTGGGATAGGGAAGCCCTTACTAAATAAAACACAAAATCACAGCAATAAATGAAAACAGCTGGACACAATAAACCAAGTTAAAAAACACAGGCAACAAAGCAGAAGTAAATAGTTACTACATTTTACAGGCCAAAGATTATCATTTAGCCTCATATGATAAGAGCACCTCCACATAAGGATATCTCTTTGACACCACATGGCTCCTCAAAGCAAGACAAATACTCCATCTTAGGCCAACCTAAGACAAACAAACAAACCGCTGACCTGTTCCAACAGTGAAGGGAAACACTGGCGGAGCAGCTACAGGGCACCTTCAGAAAAATTAGAAAAATGTACTCCTTCTAAGGAGCCACATGCGGCATATTCAGTTAGAGCAGAGGCTGGGCTGCATCTCAGCACCCAAGAGCACCCCAATCACACCATTCTCACGGGTCCTGAATGGCTGTGCTGTACTTACCAACAAGTCGTCAGTCTCCTACATTTGTCTTCCACAATATTGTGACATGATGAGAATATATATATTGACGATTGGTTGATGTGGGGAAAACTCCAACATTATTTGGTGTCAGAAGTATTCTGTGGGGGGAGGAAACAGGGTTTTCCTTTACTTGAAGTGTTATGAGCAGAGTACAGGAAAAACGGGAGTTTTTCTTTTTAGTCTTTCTAAGGATTTTCAATAATTTTTTTTGCTTTTATTTAGATTTTGCTTTGCTCTACATTGCAATCTATTTGTGGGATGCAGCTAACAATGCTTAGAGGGAAGTTGACAGCCCTAAACTCCTATATTAAAAAAGAAAAAAAGTCACAAATCAATGACCTCAGCTTACACTTTAAAAAACTAGAAAAAGTAGGACAACCTAAACCCAAAGTAAACATAAGAAAATAATAAAAATAAGAGCATAAATCAATACAACAGAAAACAACAAACTAAAAAAATAGAGAAAAATCAATGAAAAGCTAGTTCCTGGAGATCAATAAAATTCATAAAATCTAGCCAGACTGTCAAAAAGTCAAAACAAGGAAGAAGACACAAATTACCAAAAGGGAGGAAGATAACATCACCACAGATCCTAAAGATACTAAGCGAATATTATGAACAATTTTATACAAATAAATTAGGCAGTTAAAATAAAACAAACTACTTGAAAGACACAACCAAGATCACCCCCAAAAGAAAAAGGTAAACTGAATAGCCCAAGAGCTATTAGAGAAATTGAAATTGTAGGTTAAAAAAAAAAAACCATAAAGAAAACTCCAGATGGCTTCAATTCTACTAGACATTTAAAGAAGAAACAATACCATTTCTAACAAACTCTTTTATAAAATTGGAAAAAAAGTTGAAAGGAAAAAATACTTCCCAGCTCATTTTATGAGACTAGCATTGCCCTGACACCAAAATCATACAAAGACAGTGTAAGGAAACAACAGGTCCATATCCTCCATGAACATAAATGAGATACAAGCTACCCCATGCATAAATTAAGACTTCACACTGTCCTACAAATACAAGCAATTCAGCATTGTTGGCTGCCCTTCCAGGTCTGTTAAGTCCTGCCTTTTTCATCAGAAGGCATCCTTCTTGAGGACAGAAGCCTCAACATTTGTCTCCTCACAGCACCTCTCACGGTCCTCAGCACTTGCTGACCCATCACTACACAGATAAGACATTGAGTACATCCACAAATTATTTTAGAGAAAAAGCAAGAGGAGAAAGGGATTTTTGTACAGAGAAGGGAGAGGAAATTCTTGTGGGTTTTGTACATATGGGGCCAAGGGAAAATTACACATGTGAAAAGAAGGAGTATGTGAAATAGTGTCGTTGGTACACACAAATACAATAATTTCATTCTTTTTTTGAAAATGACAGCTATTCTAATTTTTAATGGTAATGCTTTATTGAATGCAAACTATACACTGGTTCCGCATTCCTAAGGCTGGAGGTGATAATTTCCTCTTTTCATTTGATTATATTTGGTGAAACAATTCAAAGGCTGAGATGCAAACACATTCTATTTCAGGTGCATGACCTTCCTCCTGGGCTCAACACAAGAGTGATTACAGCTGAAGACACCAGGTCCTACCAGCAGAACTTTTCTCACAGTCTTGACTTTGCCTTTGTAGTTCTGGACCTTAACATCAAAGCAGAGGGAGGCCAGAGGAAGTGACTCATTTCTGCTTGACACAAGTTGCAGGCTTCTAATGAGGAAAAGCAAGATGCACATCTCCCTTTCCTAGTATGTAAAGTCTGTGTAATTTAGGACTTAGGACCTATATGGATTTGAAATATCAAGCACTGGAGCTGGAGTGGTTGGGGACAACACTGGTGGTGTGGTAGGCCATGGAATGTCAAAAGGTGAAACCCGGGTGAAATTAAACATCAAAACCCTCCCCTCTTCCAGTTTCCTGTGGGATGTGGATTACAATCATTGATGGAGCATAACTGGGATGGAGCTGGAGAAAATATTATCAACTAGGCATTTTAAAATGTTTGTGAGGGGCTTCCCTGGTGGCACAGTGGTTGAGAGTCCGCCTGCCGATGCAGGGGACACGGGTTCGTGCCCCGGTCTGGGAAGATCCCACATACCGCGGAGCGGCTGGGCCCGTGAGCCATAGCCGCTGAGCCTGTGCGTCCGGAGCCCGTGCTCCGCAATGGGAGAGGCCACAACAGTGAGAGGCCCGCGTACAGAAAAAAAAAAGTTTGTGAGAGCTAGCTTCTCTGAATGAGAACCCATCCTATTTCCATGGTGACCCACTGGGTATTGATTCTAAAACTCCATGAGTCAGAAGAGTCCTTGTCTTCTCCAAGTTATTGTCCAGGACTCCAAGGAACCCCAACACATTAACCTTTCTGGATTCCTTTTTGTGCCACTAGCCTAGGAGTTTCCGGAAGGGGGTGGGGGGGTGGCAAGACTCTGTCCTATTCATCCTGTAACCTTAGCAACTGACCCGGAAGAGCTGTTCCCTCAAGGTTTGGTGAATTATAAACATGCATGTCTCATCCTATTTCTTCCAGAGTATAAGCTCCAGGTACAGATAACAGTATTCCTATGATCTGTTGAGCACCTGTCTCCCTCACTGAACTGTGAACTTCCTGAGAGTGAAATCCGTGTCTGACTTATCTTGGTCCCCCCTGCTCCCTGTATTCAAAACAGAGTAAGCACTCAGTATGAGTTTGCTGAATGACTTGAATGCACATGTGCATGAATGAACAACAAGAGCCTCCCTAAATTTTATTTATCAATTATACCTCAATAAAGCTGGGGAGTGGGGGGAATGAGCCTCCCTGTTTCTGACAGTGGATCAGTTGCTTTGCTATTTTCCTGCAGCCTAGAGCTCAATGCCTGGGGCATCTAAAGTTATCTATTAGTGCGGTGGTTCTCAAATTGGTGTGTATCAGAATCACCTAGAGGCCCAGGTTCTTTGATGTACCATAGGGCCTAGGCCTTTGTAGTTTTACTAAGTTAGGCCTTTGTAGTTTTACTAAGTTCCCCAGGTGATTCTAATACCAACCGAAACTGGAGAACTAACGCTTCTGTGCAGTGCTTATCAACCTTTTTCATGTTGAACCATCATAGAGTATGATACGTATTGAGCATATTGGAGTAAACAAGATGAAGCTACTTGTAGTCAGGGGACTCAAACTCTTGGCCCACCGATGATCTTTTCATTCACTGGAAACACCAGTTGTAACACTCTGCAGAACCCTGATATTCAAACAGCGGTCTGGGGACAAACAGCTTCAGCATCAACCAAGAGCTTGTTAAAAATGCATATCTCAGGCCCTCCCCAGACCCCTGAAGCAGCATTCTAACAAGATCTCCAGAAGATTTGTGTGCCAATGAAAGACTGAGAAACACTGGTTTTAACAACCCTAACCTTGAACTCCAACTCCTCTCTGACCTAAACAAAACCTATGTGTGTCCAGGAAAAGGCATGACTCTTCCCTCCCTGTGGTTGACTCAGAGAAGCAGGGGAAGTGGGGCAGAAATCTGCTGAGCTCAGCTACAACCACTATTTACACTTGAGGACAGCGGGCGGCGGGGGGTGGGGGGTAGTGCACATGTTGTTCCATTCCTGTCGGAGCACCACTGAGCCAGAGCGTAATGGATGGTATCTTAGACGTTTAAGAAAAATAGTCAAAATTCTAAAAGATGCTGAAGGAAATTTTGTACTGACCCTTGAGCTCACTCTCCGCAGCTGAGATACATCCAGGACAGTTTTCTGCTCCATTCCTGCTATCATGCCTTTAGCTCATTCATTCACTCATTCATTCATTGAGCATCGATTTTGTAGCAGGCACCACAAATACAAATGTGAAACAACACTTCAGATTGTTGCTCAAGCCTCTGCCCACAGCCTCTCGTCCTCCCAGTTCGCACTGCCTACTGTACCAGACTAACCTCAGAATATGTATTTCAGTGTCACTCCCTTGGACCAGATGCTCTCAGGGTGCCAACCTTCTTTATTTGCTGGCCTATCTCCCAGAATTTTCCTATATAGACCTACCAATCCCTGAAGCTGGACTGTCCTTTAAATGTGCCAAGTACTTTGCTGCTGGAATCTGTTTCAGCAGGTCTAGGAAGAGGCCTGAGCAACGTAGTTTTGTAAAGCTGATGCACAGCCATGACTGAGAAACGCTTGTTAACAAGATCAGAGACGTGACCCCTGTCTTCTGGACACTCATGGCCCAGCCAAGCAGGGTGTGAAGGCAATGACAGCATGAGGTGGGAGCTGCGGTACTCAGTAGAGTGTTGACATCAACATGGGTGGGCTGACCCTGGACAGGACATCCAGGAGGCTGGCTGGAGGAGAAAACGGCTGAAATGTTTTGTAGGTAGATGAGAGGAAGAAAGATACGCAGGCAGGAGACACGGTGTAAAGCTTCATAACACCTTCGGGGAACGAGAGTGAATTTAGTGTGGCTGGAGCTCGTGCAGGGTGGCATCAGGAGGAGAGGATGGTGAGGCAGAGGGCCAGATTTCAGCAATCAGCTATGCCACACTAGAGAAGTTGGTCTTAATCACATAAAGGGGTGCAGGAGGGCGGTATGGAGATTTTAATTGGGAATGCAGATCTGAACTTGAGTCTCAAATGAGGAGTCTGGACGTTTTGCAGAGGATGTGTGGTAAGATGAGGGTGGGGCTGAGGGCATGAGAGTCGAGTGCAAGAAGGCTAGTTAGAGAAGCCTTATGCAGAGTGACAGAAAGACAACTGTCATGACTTGGTTCTGCTGCTCGTTGCTATGCAGCCTCCATTGAGTCATGCCATTTCCCAGGGCCTCAGTCTCTTCATCTGTAACATGGGCGGGTTGCACTGTATAACCAGAAAGATCATTCTCAGCGCTACAAGCTCATCATGTGGTGAAATTTAGTCTTATTTTTTTTTAATTGTGGTAAAATACACATAACGTAAAATTTACCATTTTAACCATTTTTAAGTATACGGTTCAGTGTTATGAAGTACATCCACATTGTTGTGCAACCATCACCGCCACGATCCATCTTCAGAACATTTTTATCTTCCTCAGCTGAAACTCTGCACCCATTAAACACTAACTCCCCATTTCCTCCTCCTCCGAGCCCCTGGCAACCACTATTCTGCTTTCTGGCTCTATGAATTTCACTATTCTAGTACCTCATACAAGTGGAATCATAGAGTATTTGTTCGTTTGTGACTGGCTTATTTCACTTAACATAATGCCTTCAAGGTTCATCCTTACTGAAGCTTGTGTCAGAATTTCCTTCTATTGAATGTATATACCACATTTTGTCCATCTACTCATCTCCTGACAAACACCTGGGTTGCTTCTACCTTTGGCTATTGAGAATAATGCTACTATAAAGATGAGTGTACAAACATATGTTTAGGGAAAGTCCTGCTTTCAATTCTTTTGAGAATATACCTAGAAGTGGAACCGCTGGATCATATGGTAATTCTATATTTAATTTTTTGAGGCACTGCCAAAACTGTTTTCCACAGTGGCTACTACAGCATTTTACATTCCCACAAGCAATGCACAGGGTTCCAATTTCCCCAAACTTCATCAACACCTGTTATTTTCTGACTTGTTGATAATACCATCCTAATGGGTGTGGAGTGGTATCTCATTGTGATTTCGATTTATATTTCCCTAATGATTAGTAATGTAGAACAGCTTTTCATATGCTTATTGGCCATTTTCTTTTTTGGACTTTTAAGCTATTCAAGCCCTTTGCCCATTTTTGAATTGGATTGTTTGCTTTTTCATTGTTCAGCTGTAGGAGTTCTTTATATATTTTAGATATTAATCCCTTATCAGATATATGATTTACAAATTGTTTTCCATTCAGTGGGGTGCTTTTTCATTCTGTTGATAGTTTCCTTTGATAAACAGATGTTTTCAATTTTGATGAAGTCTAATCTATTTTTACTTCTGTCGCCTGTTTCTTTAGTGTCAGATCCAAGAAGTCACTGCCAAATCCAATGTCATGAGGCTTTCCCCCTAATGTTTTCCTCTAAGATTTTTACAGTTTTAGCTCTTACATTTGGGTCTTTAATCCATTTTGAGTTAATCTTTGTATATGGGGTACCATAGGGTCCAACTTAATTCTTTTGCATTTGGATATCCAGTTTTCCCAACACCATGCTGAAAATAGTGTCCTTTCCCTATTGAATGATCTTGGAGCCCTTGTCAAAAATCATTTGACCACATATGTGAGGGTTTATTTTTGAGCTCTCTATTTTATTCCATTTATTTGTCTTTATGCCAGAACCACTGTTTTGATTACTGTAGCTTTATATAAGTTTGAAATCAGGAAATGTGATACCTTTAATTTTGTTCTCTTTTAAGATTGACTATTTAGGATCCTCTGAAAGTCCGTATGAATTTTAGGATGGATTTTTCTTTTTCTGCAAAAAAAAAAAAAATGTTGCTGGGATTTTTATGAGGATTGCATTGAATCTGCAGATCACTTTAGTAAATACTGACATCTTAACAAAATTAAGTCATCCAATCCATGAAGACAGAATCTTTCATTTATTTTTGTCTTCTTTATTTTCTTTCAGCAGTGTTTTGTACTTTCAGTGTACAAGTTTTTCACCTCCTTGGTTAAGTTCACTCCTAAGTATTTTATTCTTCCTGATGCTATTTTAAATGGAATTATTTTCTTAATTTCCTTTCTGGTTTCCTCATTGTTAGTGTATAGAAATGCAACCGATTTTCATGTATTGATTTTGTATCCTGCAACTCTGCTGAATTCATTTATTAGTTCCAACAGATTTTTTGTAGAATCTTTGGGATTTTCCACATATAAGATCATGTCATCTGCAAACAGAGATAATTTTACTTCTTTCTTTCCAGTTTTGATGCTTTTATTTCTTTTCCTTGTCTAATTTCCCTGGCTAGGTCTTCCACTGCATGTTGAATAGAAGTGGTGAAAACAGGCATCCTTGTCTCATCCCTGATCCTGGAGGGAAAGATTTTGGTCTTTCATGGTCTGAAAGAGTTTTTTTTAGCTGCGTTGGGTCTTCGTTGCTGCGCGCAGGCTTTTTCTAGTTGCGGCGAGTGCGGGCTACTCTTCGTTGTGGTGCGCGGGCTTCTCATTGCAGTGGTTTCTCTTGTTGCGGAGCACCGTCTCTAGGCATGCGGGCTTCAGTAGTGGTGGCTCGCGGGCTGTAGAGTGCAGGCTCAGTAGTTGTGGCACAGGGGCTTAGTTGCTCCGCGGCATGTGGGATCTTCCCAGACCAGGGCTCAAACCCGTGTCCCCTTCATTGGCAGGCAGATTCTTATCCACTGCGCCACTGCCCTTAATCTATTCTTGGGGTTAAAGAACTTCAAAAGTTTGCTAAGTAAGAGACCACTTTATTAACCCAATGGGCAACAATGCTGAGAGATCAGAAAATAAAGAGAAGGCGTGAGAAGTATCTGGTGAGTATAAAGGGTTGAGTGGGCTGCATATACTTCTAATTTTCCATAGGTATTAAACAGATTGCAAAAGAAACAATGAAAAATGAAGCAACGTAGTAGGAGAGGCAAAAGTCTTAAAGTTGACTAAGCATCACTAAATGAAATGGCTTTGCCTTTATTTCCATGAATGACTTCCCAAGAAGACTCCAGCCTTGATTGTAAGCTAAACAATCAAACAGACAACAACAACAAACCCAGCACCTAAAACCAGAAGCCTTGAAAGAATGAAGAAGGAATTGGGAGACCACTCCATGTCTATTCCAGAAGGGCCAGAAGGGGTCTCCCTCTGGGGTCCTGGCCCCTAACAAGCTATGCATAAACAACCCCGGCCACATTTACTGACAGATGGTAAGTTTGTCTAAAAATATAAGAGAGGGAACTGAAACATTTCAGAGAAGGCAGGGCTCAGGAGCAAGAAACAAAAAGAGGAAGGTAAAATTCTACTTACAAAAAAAGAGGAATGGAAATTGAATTTTTCTTACAAAGAAAGTCCAGAAGCTTCCCCCTCTTCCCTGACTACTCCATCAAAAAAGGGGAAAAAATAGTCAATGGGAAACAGCTCTGATAAAAATAAGCCTCTGCACCATTACAGCTGAGAATTCAAACAACCTGAACTGAAGAGTTAGGCAATTTCTTGACTCAAGGTGTGTCTGAACTGAAAGAGCTTTTCTTAAAAACATCCATCCCTCCGACCTCAGAGAAGGAACTGAGGCTGAGAAGCCTCTGATCTCTCCCAGGGTCACAGAGCTAACTAACTAGGGTCAGAGACAGGCTGGAAAGTCATTTTCTGGCATTGTCCTGTGCTCTTTTCTCTGGACACCCACAGCAATTTGATGTACTCATTGAACTGGAATCTCTCCCTTGACCTTTCCTCAGGACCAGGTTTACATCTAAGTCCGTGGTGCTCAGAGTAGGGTCCCCTGTCAGCAGCACTAGCATCACCTGAGAACTTGTCAGAAATGAACGTTCTCAGCCCCAATCCAGACCTATGGAATCAGAAACTCTGGGCGTGGGGACCAGTCTCAACAAGCCCAATGCGAATTTCTGATGCATTAAAGTTTGAGAACCGCTGGTCCAAGAAATAAATCACTTTTATTCATTATAGTAACATGCATAATAATGAACATGTACTTCACAACTGACAGAAGAGCTTTTAACATGCATTCTTTCTTATTTTGGTTTTCGGGAGAGATCGGCCTCTTAAAAATCTATGTGACAATAGAAAGTTAGGTACTGACACACCTATTTTATGATCTCAAAGGTGAAGTTAAAGGAGGGTAAGTGACGCTGAGATGGCTGGTCTAGAGAGGATAGGGCCAAAACTGCAAGGGAGTCTTCTGCCTTGAAAAATCAGCATAGTTGCCCCAAGGCACTCCTAGATAAAACTTACTACTTATCACTTCTAGATAAAATGGTGTCAACTATGGCCACGTTTCAGTACATTCTCAGGAGCATAGAATGCTAGGTCAATTGTGTCATGGTACAGATGAGGAAATGATAATACTAAGCGCTCCCATTTTCTGAGGCCTTATATAGGATCCTGTCAGGTAGGAAGTAGAGTCTCAGAGAGACAACATTGTCCACTCGGATCACCAGGTGGGCCTGGAAGAGCTGGCATCAGAATGTAGGTGTTTGTCTCTAGAGCCTGCCTGCCCACATAGGCCACATGGATTGTACTTGGTCATCCAGAGAATTAGGGGGCAGCACTGGCCCCACACTCAATGCTCCCAACTGCATATACAGTGCCCTGTCTACCTACAGAAAACCTCTTCTCCCTAGACCAATGGCTTTCAAACGTAACGTCCATCAGAAGAATCACCTGTGAGGCTGCTTTAAACACAGATTACTCCACCTCAAGAGCTTCTGATTGCATAGGCTGGAGTGGGGCCAATGGATCTGCACTTCTAACAAGCTCCCAGGTAATGCTGATGCTGCCAGTCTGTGGACCACACTTTGAGTAGAGAGGCCCTAGACACGTTAACTTGAAGGGTGATCAGGCTGATGCAGCAAATGAATAAGAACCAAAGTTCTGAGTCTAATATCTTCACTGCCACTGCGAATCAGTAACGTACACACAATCCCATGCATTTTCCCTTTAGCTTCTCATCTACATCCATCCCTCCTTTCCCTTCCATTGCCTTCTGTCCAGTTACCTCACACCAGGTAACTCTTATAATGGCCTCCTAGCTCACCAACCAGTAGGTTTCTTTGGCCTCAATCCATACTGCCCACCTCCATCAGATTTACCTTGTCAGAGCACCAATCAATTCATGTAAGGCCTAAAACTCCTGAACTTATAATTTAAGGTTTTCCATGACTTCCATGAGTCAACCTAACATTTTAGCTTTATCTCCAGTGACATGTCTTCACCACATACTTTGTCACTCTTTCTCTCTCTGTAACTTTGTTTATGCCATCTCCTCTACTTGAAATGTTCTCCCTCACCATCTCCCCAGATTTAAATTCTTCAGAGCTCATCTCAAATGACCTCCCTTTTATGAAGTCTTTCATGGAAACCCCCAGCGGGAGGTTCTTCCTCCTCTGAGATCTCCAAAACACAGAGATCTACATTGGTGGCCATTATCTTATGTTGCCTTGTATTAAAATTTCTCCATCTTGCCACATTGTCATTCGCTTAAGGGCAGACACCTTGCTATGCTTTATGCATCTTTGTATTTCGTCAGCACAGTACCCAAAACACTTCTGGCGTTCAGTCAGCATTTGATGAATGAACGCATATGTTCTGTTTCTAGTCATATTTGTATATATTTCAAGTGAACCATCAGTTTCCCCTCATAGGGATCTAAAGAATAAATAATAAAGGTCAGTGCAAATTCATTAACAAACATTAAGGACAACTTATTGAAAAATTCTAAGGGCTAATCATTACACATTGCAATGCTCATCTACCTGAAGCCAGCTAAATATTGGCCAAGTTAATGAGTCTAGAGGAAAAGACAGTAAAATATAATGAAAAGCCCCCACAACTCCTAGAGCCCCAGGTAATAAACTGAGGCCCTATGATAATATTTCATGAACAGTAAAAATGCTTGACAGTAAAGCAAGAAATGAGAGAGAAGTCTGAATAACCCTTATATCTGGCTACCACAAACTTCTGAGAATAATGGCCTTTCCTCCCTTCTGCCTTCCAAACCTTAGGTAAATTCTTCTCACTGGAGACCTCTAACCATACAGAGAAGGGAAGCCATGTAAAGTCCATACAAGGAGAGGGATTCTGGAAAATGTAATTTCTTGCTTCCCTTCTATATGCTCCTGATCCAAAGCCTTTACTATCTTATATTATACTTAAACTCCTTAACAAAGCATTATACAGTCTGGTTGCTTCTAACCCCGTAAACATTCACACACATTCTACCAGACTGACTGTGCTCTGGCCACACTGGCCTTCTTTCAGTTCCTTGAAAACACTGATTTTTCTTCTATGGCTTAGTAACTTCATCTTTGGTTTTGCTGTTTCTATTGTGAAGATATGGCAGTGGTTAAAAAAAAAAAACAAAAGAAAAAAGTATATATATGACAAATCCCAGTTCTAAAACAAGCATCTTGGAACCAGAAGTGGAGCAGAAAACCAATGCGGTGAGTAGAGCTAAAATAAACCATGAGCCCAGGTCCAAAAGTGGGTGATGGCAGCCAGCAGTATGGCATCTGATGGGTAATAGGTACTAAAAAAATGCATGCTTGAGATGGAGATTGGAGCCAGGCTGAATCTTAAAAATCAAAGGCAGGATGAGTTTCTACAACTCCTGAACGAAGGTTGGCAGCTGTTGCCGCCCTTTCCCAGGTGCACAGCTTATACAGAGCGGCAGGCCTACGGAGGCAAGAGGACCCAGACATCACTTGGAAACTGGGCACGAACCACGTCACCTGCTGTTATAGCCCCAATATCCTCTCAGGGCAAGCACTCTGAACCAACGCATGAAGCCTGGCTCTGGCTTGGTTTGGGAACTAGACAAAGACAACCACAAAATAGTTGGAAAGGGAGAGAGAAGCATAAAAGGAGGAAGAAGACCAAATGTTCTTTTATTCAAAATGAGACAACAAGTCAAAATTCCACAGTTTGTAAAGAAATCAAATGGTAATTAACACACCCAATGCTCAAAGCTTAAAGTCAGAGGATTCTCTGTCTTAAGAGTCTCTTAAGTCAGAGGACAGCATTCTACCATGCCTGATAGAAGGATGGGGGAGGAGGTAGAAATACATCCAAATGTCTGACTCTAATAGAGACTATTGGTTGCCTTCTAATAGCTCTTCTTTCATAGTAACCCTATCTTACTGAGTAACAAAATCCTGCACAAGGCAATTATAGCCAGTCAAAAGATGACTTTTCTCAGCTTCCCTTGCTACTAAGTATCACTGAGTTTTGGCCAATGAGAAGTGAACAGAAGTGTTGCGAAGAACTTCTGCAAATTAACCTTAAAAGCAAATGGATGAGTTCCTATTTTTTTCTTCCTCACTTGCTCTTTTCTGCTATCTGAATGTGGGCAAGATGGCTGGGGTCATTTTAGACCACCAACTGACCTTGAGGATAGCAGTTCTGTACTAGAGATGGTGTGGTAGCGAAAACAGAGGTAATAATAAGCCTCGATATTGTTAAGATGGCAATATTCCCCAAACCGATCTACAGATTCAACTCAATCCCTATTAAATTCCAGCTGGTTTTTGCAGAAACTGACACACTGATCATAAAATCGATATGGAAATGCAAGGGACCCAGAATGGCCAAAACAATCTTGAAAAGAATAAACAAAGTTGGAAGATTCATACTTGCTGATTTCAAAACTTATTTCAAAGCTACAGTAATCAAGACAGTGAGCTACTGGTATAAGAATAGACATATAGATCTATGGAATGGAATTGAGAGTCTAGAAATAAAACTTTTTATTTATGGTCAATTGATTTTCAACAAGGGTGCCAAGATCACTCAGTGGGGGAAAGAATAGTCTCTGCAACAAATGCTGCTGGGATAACTCAATAGCCACATGCGAAAGAATGAATCTGAGCCCCAACCTACAGCTAACTGGGCTGTGGGTCCAGTGAGACTACTGATGCTCTGTTACCCAGGGCTGTGCCAGCAGTGTGACAGTTTACAAATCTCCCCTCAAAAATCAAATAAATTTGAATGCTTATCTCATACTATATGCAAAAATTAACCCAAACTAAATGTAACACCTAAAACTATAAAACTCCTAGAAGAAAAGAGGAGTAAATCTTCATGACCTTGGGTTAGGCAATGGCTTCTTAGATATGACACCAAAAGCACCAAGAACAAAAGAAAAAACAGATGAACTGGACTTCATCAAAATTAAAAGAACCTTTGTGCTCAAATGATACCATCAAGAAAGTGAAAAAACCACCCACAGAATGGGAGAAAATATTAGCAGAAAATATATCTAATAAGAGACTTATATCCAGAATACACAAAGAATGCTTACAACTCAATACTGAAAACATAAATAACCCAACCAAAAAGTAGGCCAAGGATATGAATAGATATTCCTCCAAAGAAGATATAAAGATGGCCAATAAGCACATGAAAAGATGCTCAACATCATTATCTATTGGGGAAATGCAAATCACAACCACAATGTGATGCCAATTCACACTTACCCGTGTGGTTATAATCAAAAACACAGATAACTATTGTCAGCAAGGATGTAGAGAAATTGAAACTCTAATACATTGCTGGTAGGAATGTAACATGTACAGCGGCAGCTTTGAAAACAGTTGGGCAGATTCTCAAAAACTTAAACACACGGCCTTCCCTGGTGGCGCAGTGGTTGAGGGTCCGCCTGATGATGCAGGGGACACGGGTTTGTGTCCCGGTCCAGGAAGATCCCGCATGCCGCGGAGCAGCTGGGCCCGTGAGCCATAGCCGCTGAGCCTGCGCGTCCGGAGCCTGTGCTCTGCAACAGGAGAGGCCACAGCAGTGAGAGGCCTGCGTACCACAAAAAAAAAAATAACAAAAAACTTAATCACAGAGTTGCTCTATGAGCTAGCCATCCAACTCCTAGGTATATATGCAAGGGAAATGAAAACATATGTCCACACAAAAACTTGCATACAAATGTTCATAAAGCTTTATTCATAATAGCCAAAAAGTGAAAACAACCCAAATATGTCAACTAATGAGTGGATAAATAAAATGTGGTTTCTCTATACAGTACTACTCAGTCACAAAAGGTATGAAGTACTGATACATACTACAACATGGATGAAGCTTGAAAACATTATGCTATGTGAAAGAAGCCAGTCATGAAAAACCACATATTGTATGATTCCATTCATATGAAATGTCCAGAAGACAGAAATTTATAGAAACAGAAGTAGAATAGTGTTTGCCTAGTTCTGGGCATGGCAGAGGGACAGGGAGTGGGAGAGCTAATGGAGAGTGACTGATAATGGGTACAGGGTTTCTTTTTGGAATGATGAAAATATTTAAAAATTAGCTTATGGTGATGGTTGCACAACTGTGAATGTACTAAAAAAAAATTAAATTTACACTTTAAATGGGTAGATTTTATGAATTATATCTCAATAAAACTGTTTTTAAAAATCAGGGGAAATGGACTATTCATTAATGACACAGTTAACTGATTAGCATACAAGAAAATATTAGATCCTTACTGCACACCATATACAAAAATAAATTTCAGGGACTTTCCTGGCAGTCCAGTGGTTAAGACTCTGTGCTGCCAACACAGGGGTTGCCAGTTCGATCCCTGGTCTGGGGAACTAAGATCCCACACACCGCGCAGCGTAAAGTTACGTAAAGTAAAAGTATAGTAAAGTAAAGTAAAATAAATAAAATAAATTTCAGGTGAATCATATATCTATATGTGAAAAGCAAAAATTTAATGCTTTTCGAAGATAAGCTTTATGACTTTAAGGTAGAAAAGGATTTTTCTGACAAGATACCAAAAAACACTACTCACCAAGAAATATTTTAATAAGTTGCATTACAATAAAAACCTCTGTCCATCGAAAGACACCATGAATAAAATTAAAACAAACCACAAACTGTAAGAATATATTTGCCACTGATAATAAAAAACAAAAAGATTAGTATCCAGAATTTGTAAACATCTCCAACAAACTTTACTAGTAATCTGGGAAATGCAAATAAAAACCACAGTGAAACACTACGGCCCATCAGACTGGCAAGTACATTTAAGTCTGATAACACCTGGTACTGAGCTGGCCCAACAATTCCATTCCTGGGCATGTTGCCTAGAAAATTCTGCTAAATATCCAAAGAGGGGTTCATTGCTGTATTGCTTGAATAGTGAAAAACTGAAATCAGTTAATATATCCAACAGCAGGAGAAGATTTTTTTTTAATTGTGGTTTATTCATGCAATGGAATATTTCATGAATTAATTGGTGTTTTATTTCACCAGATGAAAACCTTCTGCACTACAATCATTCCAACCGTGGTCTGAATACTGAGTTTCTCTATTACGCACGAAAATTTAAAGTGAACATATTCTTTGATCTCATAACCCTACTTTTGGCAATTTGCCCGAAAGAGACAATTATACAAGTGAGATAAATCTTAAAATCATAAAGTAAGCTGCAGACAATACAAGTAGTATTATCATTTTTAAATTTTAAAATGTATAAAACAATACTACATATATAGTAAAAATAAATAAATTATGCACGAGAATAATAATCACCCAATTCAGAACAGTGTTGACACTGGGAAAGGAAAGAGAGAGAAAGATAAATGGGGACTACGGGAAGATAAAGTAATTTCAGTTGCAGCTCTAAATTTTTACTTTTTAAAAGCAGACTGAATATGGCAAAATAAGATTTGTTAAATTTGGGCAGTAAGTACACAAGCTTTCTATCATTTTTTGAATACTTCTGTATATTTAAAGTCCATTTAAAAAAATAAGAACACACGTGATTTTTTTTAACTAGCTCTTTTCTACTTTCTGGCCTTTACCAGTATGGCTCCCTCTGCCTGAATTCTTTATGCGGTGGTTGAGAGTGGGGGAAAGAGTCAGATTGCCTGGGCTTGAGTTCCAGTGCTGAGTTGATTTAGGGAGATTCTTAACCTCTTAGTTCCTCAATTTCTCTTTTGAAAATTGGGTATAATAATAGTATTGACCTCATAGGGTTGTTACAAGGATTAAATGTGGCCAGTATATGTAAAGCACTATAACAGTGCCTACAAGCATTTAATAAATGTCTGCCATTACCATCACCACCATCACCATCATTACTATCATCATCACCATCATCACCACCATCACTATTAAATGTCTTTGTCTAGTCAATTCCCATTCGTCCTTCATATTTTAGGTTTCAGTTAAAATATTACTTTTCAAAGAAGTCTACCCTGACTCTACAATATAAATTAGATTTCATAGGACCCTGTCCTTTTTTGTCCATGCACTTATTAGAATTTATAGTTACATATTTATAAGTGTTTTAATTTGTTTAACATCTCTACCACATTTGAACACAAAAGTTCTTGAGGGCCAAGGCTGGGTATGTTTTATTCACTTTTTTATATACATTGTCCAGTCTAGGCTGGACAATGAATAATAACAGTATAGGTTCTGACTACTTGTTACATGAATAAATACATGAATCATTTTATCATCTGACCAGTACGCAGCCACTGAAATTATGTTTATGAAGGATTTACAACACGGAAAAACTTTTGGCTTGCTTAGTGGAAAAACTAAAAGGTACAAAATTATAAATATGATGAGTACAATGCCATACAAATAACAACAAAAACAAACCTATAAATTGAGGAAAAACAGGGGAGATGTACATTCACTTCGTTGTGAAATCACCACCTTTATCTACTTCCAAAACATTTTCAACACCACCAAATAAAACCCTGTGCCCATTAGGTTGTTACTCCTAATTCTCCCCTCCTCCAGCCCCAGCCACCACCAATTTGTTTTCTGTCTCTATGGATTTACTTATCCTGGACATTCCATATAAATGAAGTCACACAATATGGGACTTGTTATGTCTGGTTTCCTTCACTTAGCATGATGCTAGTGAGGTCCATCTACACTGTAATATGTATCAGTACTTCATTCCTTTTATGGATAATTATATGTATATGCCACAATTTATTTACCTATTCACCCTTTGCTTACCATTTGGGTTGTTTCCATCTTTTGGTTATTGTAAATAGTGCTGCTATGAACATTCATGTACTAGCATTTGATTATTTTTTCATTTGCGGGGTGGGGTATATATCTAGGACTGGAATCCCAGGGTCATATGGTAATTCCATGTTTAGGTTTTTTCTTAGGAATTGTCAAACTGCTTTCCAAATCTGGTATGTATCATTACACATTCACAACAGCAACGTTAAGAGTTCCAACTTCTCCACATCCTCACCAACACATATTATTTCCTTTAAACAAAAAATTATAGCCATCTTAGCAGGTGTACAGTGGTATCTCAGTGTAGTTTTGATTTGCATTTCCTTCGTGACTAATGATATTGAGTACCTTCTCATGTGCTTGTTGAGCATTTGTATATCTTTGGAGAAATGTGTCTTCAAGTGCTTTGTCCATTTTTAAATTGGGCTGTTTGCCTCTTTGTTGTTGAGATGTAGGCACTTTTTATATTTTCTGGACACTAGACCCTTAACAGATACATGATTTGCAAATATTTTCTCTTTTTCTATAGGCCGTCTTTTCACTTTATTGGTAATGTCTTTTTGACACACAAATGTTTTCAATTTTGATGAAGTCCAATGTATCTATTTCTTTCATTTGTTACTCTTGCTTTTGGTGTCATATCTAAGATTTCATTCAAAATCAAAGGTCATAAAGATTTACCTCTATATTTTCTTCTAAGAATTTTATTGTTTTAGCTCTTATATTTACATTATTGATTCATTTGATTTAATTTTTATAAATGAAGAGCGGAAAAGGTCCAACTTCATTCTTTTGCATGTGGATATACAGTTGTCCCAGCACCATTTGTTGAAGAGAATATTCTTTCTCCATTCCATGGTCTTGGCACCTTTGTTGAAAATCAGTTGGCAATAGGTGCAGAAGTTTATTTCTAGACTCTCAATTATAGTCCATTGATCTATATGTTTATTCTTATGCCAGGATAAACTCGCATAAATTACTGTAGCTTTGCAGTAAGTTATGAAATTGGGAAGTTGCCAAGTCCTCCAAAGTTGCTTTGTTGTTGCTGCTGCTGTTTCGATTGTTTTGACTATTCAGCGTCCCTTGCAATTTCATATGAAGCTGAGGATCAGTTTTTCCATTTCTGCAAAATGCCACTGGAATTCTGACAGGGACTGCATTAAATCTTTAGATAGCTTTGGGCAATACTGCCATCTCAACAATTTAAGTCTTCCAATACATGGACATGTGCCATCCTTCCATTTATTTAGATCTTCTTTAATTTCTTTCAACAGTGCTTTGTAGTTAGGGTGTACAAATCTTTCACCTCCTTAGTTACATTTATTCCCAGGTATTTTATTCTTTTTTATGCTATTATAAGTAGAACTGTTTTCTTAATTTCCTTTTCGGATTGTTCACTGCTGGTGTATAAAAACATAACTGATTTTGTGCACTAATTTTGTTTCCTGCAACTTTGTTAAATTTATTAGCCCTAGCAGGGTTTTTGTGAATTCTTCAGGGTTTTCTGTATATAGGATCATGTCATCTGTGAACAGAGATAGTTTTACTTCTTTCTTTCCAATTTGGATTACTTTTATTTCCTTTTCTTGCCTGATTGCTCTGGCTAGAACTGTCAGTATAGTGCTGAATAGCAGTGGTGAAAATGGGTATTCTTGTCTTGTTTTTGACCTTAGAGAGAAAGCTTTTAGTCTTTTACCACTGAGTATGATACTACCTCTGAGGTTTCACATATGCCCTTTATCACGTTGAGGAAGTTTCCTCATTATTTGTACTTTTTTGAGTGTTTTTGTTATGAAAGGGCATTGGATTTTGTCAAATGCTTTTTCTGTGTTAATTGAGATGATCGTATTTTTTTCTCTCATTCTGTTAATGTTCTGTATTACACTGGTTGATTTTCTTTTATTGAACCATGCTTGCATTCTTTGGATAAATCCCAGTTGACAAGAGAGTACAATCTTTTTAATGTGCTATTGAATTCAGTTTGCTAGTACTTCGTTGTGAGTTTTGCATTTGTATTCATAAGGGATATTGACTCGCAGTTTCCTTGTGGTGTCTCTGTCTGGCTTTGCTATCACGGTAATACTGGTTTCACAGTATAAATTAGAAAATGTTCCCTCCTCTTCTATTTTTAGGAAGAGTTTGAGGAGGATTGATGTTAATTTTTCTTGAAACGTTTGGTAGAAATCACCAGTGAAGCCACCTGGTCCTGGATGTTTTCTGTTGGGAGGTTTTTGATTTCTGATTCAATCTCTTTATTTTTTAAAAGATCTTTTCAGATTTTCTATTTCTTCTTGAGTCAGTCCTGGGTAATTTATATGTTTCTAGAAATTTTTCCATTTTATCTAGGTTATTTAATTTATTGGTGGACGTTGCTCATAGTTTTCTCTTATAATCTTTTTTTATTTCTGTAAATTTGGTAGTAATAAACACTTTCACCTGATTTTAGTTATTTGTATCTTTTCTTTTATAATCAGTGTTGCTAGAGGTTTGTCAACTTTGTTGATCTTTTCAAAGAACCAACTTTTGCTTTCAGCATGCTATATATATATGTATATATATATGCATATACATATATATATATATATAGCATGCTGAAAGCATGGATATGTATATATCTCCAACAAGCCCACACTTGATCAGGGTCTCTCTTACTATCTTCCATCACCCACTGCCCACCCAGCAACCCAGGATGAGGCCTCAGTCATGTCCTCCAATCAGAATCTGCCACGTCAAGCTTTATGGGTTTCTTCTCATGCCACTTGTGCCGGCAAAGAGCATTATCTGGGTTTCTTGCAGTTGGGTACAGCATAATGCCCTTCCCTGGGACACCTCAGAAGACATAGGCAAATAGATGATGTCAGCGGTAGGAGAGGAGTAGCTATGGCCCTTAATGCCATGTATGAAACCTCATTCTGTAGGTACTTACCCCATCCTCCTACTACTCACCATGCCTTGGGGTGGGGGGCAGGTGATGGTGGTGAGAGTGAATTCTAGCTTCTCATTCCCTAGAACCAGCCCCCAACCCACTGCTGTCATGTACTGAGAGGCAGCTAAAAATGCCTTCTAAGTACTCTGTTCTGACCCATCCCCAGCCAAGGCTTCCTCACCAGAGCAGGCCACTTCTGAGGCATCTAGACTAAGATCTGATTCTAGTCACAGAGTAGTTCCAAGTATCTGGGCTACAGAAGAACACAGCATTATCTCCCTACTACACAGTTCAAGTGACATCACCTTAAGTCACTTGAGGGGGCTTCATAGCAAGTGAATGTATTCAAGATTCTGAGTTCACATCTATTTCCCCAAAGTTTATTTGGCCTGAAGGTATGCAAACATCCAATCTGCTACCCTTACACTCTTAAATTAATAAATACTTAAATTACCATTTTTGATGACATTTTTATTTCTATTTTTCATCACATGTTCTAGTCTGTTCTTGGTTCACTTGGAGATGGTAGTGAACTTGGACAACGAAGGAGAAATTCATGTCTCACCTCTGTCTGTTACTTGACACTTTTCCAAAAATCATGTGTAGTTTCTGGGCTTTCCTGCTGTGACTATATACCCTGTTGTGTTGCTTTGTCACTTGGAACAAAAACAGTAGAAAAAGTTTGCACAATTTTTATTATGAAGACATGACCAGAACATGTAGGAACATATAACTGTGCTTCTTCTATGGTTATTAGTCCAGATCATTGTTTTTAACCAAAACTGACGATGTAAAATCCTAGAACTCACTAATCTATTTTAGTAGGTCACAGGAAACAGGCAAACTATAGAAACCACAATCAACCAAAACCATCGCTGTTGAAAAACCAGCAACAGTTTATCTTCTAAATGTGTCAACTGAACAAATCCAACTGACGATGTCAAGGGGGCATCTTCAACGTTCCCTCAGGTTGTTGATAAACCTTTCCTATCTCCTTGCCCCAGCAGCATTCTCTCCAGCCATGCTTTTCCCCATGTTTTCATTTGGTTGAGTAATGCCATCCATGGAGGGGCAGAGAGGTTCTTGGAACACACCTAACTTTCAGCTTCAATGGTCTAACCCCCAACTCAGCTGCTGACCTTCAGAGTATGAATAAACAAGAATCTTAAACTTCTCATGGCCAGTGTTGGTCTGGTTCTTCCCTCTTCGTTCAGGGAGCATGAACTTTTTTTTTTTTTTAATAAATTTATTTATTTATTTTTGGTTGCATTGGGTCTTTGTTGCTGCACATGGGCTTTCTCTAGTTGCGGCGAGCGGGGGCTACTCTTCATTGCAGAGCACGGGCTCTAGGCACGCAGGCTCCATAGTTATGGCTTGCAGGCTCCAGAGTGCAGGCTCAGTCGTTGTGGTGCACAGGCTTAGTTGCTCCATGGCATGTGGGATCTTCCCGGACCAGGGATAGAACCCATGTCCACTGCATTGGCAGGTGGATTCTTAACCACTGTGCCACCAGGAAAGTCCCGATCTATTTTTATTTCATTGGTTTACAGAAGAATTGAGCATCTCTTCATTGCTGGCCCAGGTCACCTTGAGATGACCACGGCCATGCCTTCCATGTGACCCTGCTTAGTCAGCAGTCACACTAGAGACAGGAGGTTGGTGGTGTGTTTTCCCCAAAGTCTGCTCAAAAGCTCATACTCCTTTGCCAGACTGAGAATTTCAGAAACCATGAACCCAGTGCCAACAAGTAGATGTGGGGTTCTCAAGCTCAAGGAAAAGAATCTTTCCTAATTCCTTCCACGTGCATAAAGAATTCTAAGGTGTACTTACTTCAGTTTCCAGTTTTATGACTGTCTATATGGACCATGTGAACAAAGTGACAAGAAAAAAAATGTTTGACTTGATAGCTGTGTGGGTATTTGCCATTTTCCCCAGACCCACTGAGCCCTGGGAAGCTGACTTCTATGGGTTACATCACCTAGACTCCCTGCTGCTCCCTCTTCTAGTTGGGTTCAATCACCAGGAAGCACTGGCAGGAGATCAGAGTGGGAGCAGGAGGTTAGGGTACTTTCTGATCCTGCTCTCCTGCCTGGCGTAACTTCTAGTAGTGCCTGTATCCTTCAGTCTTCAGCTATCAACAGGGTTCAGGTGATACTGTTTTTTCTTTTGACTCTTAACAGCTCCCACTTTTGCTAGCATCTCTGGGCACCTCAACACCCCTACACCCCTGTTGGTCCTTTTAACCCCACCAACCCCTCTGTACACATTCTCATCCTTATCGAGTCTTCAAAATCTCAGCTGAGTGTGTCTTCTGTTCCCTGCCCTAGAGATAAGACATAGATTTGAATCCTGGCTCTACCACTAACTACCTCTATACATCTCTCTGTTTATAAAATTACAGAGCTGGAATCAACGATGTCTTGTTATGTAGACAGAAATAGTAAAAGAGTAGTCGTGATCAGCAACAGCAAAATTCCCGGGTCTTGAGCTTCCCCATCACAGTCTGACTCAAAGGAACTAGCAGCGAGATGCTGGAATCAGGAGATTCCCTAAGTGGAAGTGGACCCAGTAATGCTGGGGTGAGTATCACCCATTTTGTTATTGAAACCTCAGAAAGACCCTTCTGATCCCTGCCCAGAGACCGCATTAGGAGATAACTGGGGAACTTTCCCTGTTCCTGTTCATGCAAGGAATTGCTTCTAAGGAACAACCTGAGGCCCTTTTGCTTAGCATGAAAAACAGGTCTTATGCAGGATACATGGTCACAACTTATTGAAATCTAGAAAGGACACCTGAACTTCCCTGAGTGTTTTATTGTTATTCACTACGATTTACTGAGAGCCTACTACACACCAGGCACTGTATTAGCCGCTTTACATTTATTTAAACCTCACAGACCCCAGAGGCCTTATTATTTGTTTCATAGCTAGGGAAATCAAAGCTTAGAAATTTGTCTAGCCTACAGTATGAGATCCTTCTTTCTATATGGCCTATCCTGGAGATGTCCCGTGTGCATCTGGGAAGAACACGTACGCTGTTGTTTGGTAGAGTTGTGTATATACATCTGTTAAATCCGGTTGGTTCATTGTGTTGTTCAAGTGCTCTATTTCCTTACTTCTATATGGTTGTTTTATCCATTACTGAAAGTGGGCTATTGAAGTTGCCAATGATTACTGTACAACCGTCTTTAGTTCTGTCAGTTTTGGCTTCATATATTTTGATGATCTCTCATTAGGTGTAAATGTTTATAATTGTTATATCTTCTTGCTGTATGGAACCTTTTATTAATATATAGTGTCCTTCTTCATTATCTCTTGCAAACATTATCTCTTGCAAACTTAATGTCTATTTTGTCTGATATTAGCATAGCTACCTCTGCTCTCTTTTGGTTAAGATTTGCACAGAATATCCTTCACTGTCAATCTATTTTTGTCTTTGGATCTAAAGTCTCTTATTGACAGTTAGACCATGTTTTTGTTTTGCCAATTCATTCTATCATTCTCTATCTTTTGATTGGAGCGTTTAATCCACTTACATTTCAAGTAGTTACTGATAAGGAAGGACTTCTGTCATTTTGCTATTTGTTTTCTATGTGCCTTACAGCTTTTTTGTCCTTCATTTCCTGCATTACTGTCTTTGTGTTCAGTTGACTTTTTTTTGTAGTGGAATGTTTATATCGTTTTTTATTTTCTTTTGTATATGTTCTATAGCTATTTTCTTTGTGGGTACAATGAGGGTCACATTTAACCTCCCAAAGTTTTAATTTAAATATATAGCTTAACTTCAATAACATACAAAGACTCTTTTATCTGGGAATGTCCTAATATCTCCCTCACTCTTGAAGGATAGCTTTGCCAGCTACAGGAAAAACATTTATCTTATTGAGAATCCCTTGTATGTGACAATTTGCTTCTCTTTTAGTGTTTTCTTTTAGCAAAACTTCTTTCTGAGGAGTGGAACCTATAACAGCTAAGCACCTTCTTACTAAGGACACCTCTGACACAAGAGACCACCTAGCCTTCCCTTTTCACTAAGAAGCTGTATCTAAATAACATTTCTAACGAAGTCCCAAATCCTTGATGACACTGAAATCAGTGCATATGGTCACACGAAACATAATTATATTTCCTCCACCATCACCAACGGCCCCCATTAGCATTTATCTTCTTGGGAAATGAAATTCTGATGTGCTCGTTTCATGCAAATTATTACTGGCAGAAGAGAGTGGAAGATTTCCAGATACAGAGACCCACAAGATAAAGAAGCCCAGAGCTGTTAGACCCAGGAGCAGACACAGGGTGTGCCTAACTTACCCTCAAGGTTGCATAAGCAAGATTTCAAAATTAATTCTACTCTGGAGACTTCAACCTAGTATACAATGTTCCTGGCTGGAAAAGAAGAACTATATCATTCTTTTTTTCAGATCTTTACCATTACTTGCCCTTGTATCTCCGCCTTCTCTTTCTGCAGGAAACTTTATTTCCTACTTCTGCACACCAAGTTTCTACCTCCAGATCTGTTTGGTTCAGTTGCCGAGAAGCCTGACACACCAGTGCCACTTGGAAGAAGCCATCTACCGGTGAGTTGGGGGTGTTTTTTCTATCACTTTCTGAACCAAAGGCTCGAAGCATCTCAGTGCTAGAGATGCAGGGACTGGGAGCACCCTGGGGGTCTCCACGGCCCAGGAACTTGGGAGATGATCAAGAAAGGAGAAACGGGTGGAGGGCGGCATCAGTACCAGGAATGTCAGAGAGACCCCAATGGCAGTGAGGAAGCGCAAAGTGGAGACCCCCCTCAGGGCTCAGGTGGTAGGATAGAGTGGGCTAAAAGAAGACAATTAAGAAAGTAGGACAATCAGGTTTCTCAACTACTGCTCCTCTCACTCTGCCCCTCCCAGCCGCCAAGGACTGTGAAGAGCTGGAGCTTTCTACCTCAGATTTTCCCCCCTCCAGTCCATATATGTGATAGTCCAGGCCCTGCACCAAAATGCACCTCCTGCCTCAATTCAGAGGCTGAAGTGAGGGATTCACTTTTCTGGGAGGCAGCTTTTAATCAACTCTGGATGATGTGTCTTGACACTTGAAAGTGACACATTAACCAGTACCTTTCAGCTCCCCTGCTACGTGTCGGCTGTGGTAGGAGCTAGGTGTACTGGGGTGACATGGGAATAGGGAATAAAAAGGAGAAGGTGGCTGGCACTTGAGAGGCCAGGGCAGGTGAAGAGCAAAGCACAGGAAACATACAGTGGATGTGGCTGGGGCAGTTCACCCACAATCTGAATCACCAGAGTGAGGGTCTGGGCTGTATATTTGTGACTGACAGGCTTCCTGTATGATACTTAAAGCCAGCATTTCAGAATCACTGATCCAGCCCACACTTTCCTGTACAGATGAGGAGACTAACCTACAGAACAGCCCAGAGGGCCTGCTGCAGCTAAAAGGCTGTGTGCAAGGATTTCCAATATTTTAGTCTTTATAAGATCTCCCACTGGATTACCTGGGAGTCTAGTCCACAGGGTAGCCCTTTGTTTCTCAGAAGCTTGTAGCCTGCTAGTTCGCTGTTATTCACTTTTTCAATTGATATTTATTTAGCAGCTTCTATGTGCTAGGCTGGGTTCTAGGGCACCAAGATAGCTCATTGCAAAACAAATCTCTCTGCCCTCATGGAGCTTATCTTCTGGCGGAAATGTCTCTGAGGGTGTGTGTGCATGTGTGTATGTGTGTGTGTGTGTGTGTGTGTGTGTGTGTGTGTGCTTGTGTATGTATGGGTTGGGCACGCTTGTATGGGAAAGTGTGTGGATTTTAAGGCTAAAATGCCAAAGAAGTTCTGTTCAAGGCATGGAAGAATAACTAGAAAATCTGTTACTTGTTCTTCTACATCCTTCTCTGCTCTCAGAGCCTGAAGATGAAAACCCCTGAGGGCCTTTGAAATTGTACAGTCCAAGGTTCAAATTCCAGCTCGGCCATTACTTGCTTTGTGAGTTTGGGAAAAATCATTTAATCCACCCATGCTTCTATTTCTTCACTTGTAAAATGTATACTGATCTCACAAAACGGTTGCAAGGATTAAATTAATTAATGTACGCAAAGTATTTAGCATAGCACTTGGAGCTTAAGGAACACTCAATTAATTACTATAGTTTTAATTCTTTAGGTGGATACATTTTTTTCCCCAAGTTTGATGAGAGGTATTATTTAGTTGCTGCTGATTTAAAGAATCTAGTTCAGTGCTGTGAAATTCAAAATCTGTGAAATGTATCAATCACAAGAGAAACTGAAGAATAAGGTGTATACACAGATAAAAACAAAGTCACAGTCATTGCCAGGAAAAAATGAATATTCTTGAGAACCAATTCTAATGATGTTAGTTGTCACACTTATTACGAGTTTTGTGTATTTTGTCCATGAACATTTATTGGTGCCTCCTTTAGCCAGGTGCCATCATAAGACCTGAAGACAGAAACATGACCTAGTCCTTGCTCTCAAGCAGCACACAATGTGTAGAAGATAATGTGCTTATTTAGAGGCACACACAATGTTATGAGATAAGAATGATTTGACAGAGGAGGTGGGTTGGGCTTCACGGAGAAGGGGAATCTGAGCAGGATGTATGGCAGGATGAATAGGAGCTCACTAGCCATTTTAAGCAGAGGGGCAAGCATGTGCACAACCACTAAAGCCTGAAGGAAATGCTGAGTCTGGGGGAAATGGAAAAAAGATGGGTATGGCTGGAGCACAGGATCTGGGATTTGAGAAGTCATTAGAGATGAAGCTGAGAAGAAGTGAGCTTAGAAAAGCCATGATGAGTAGTCTGGGCATTGCCTTTGAGGCCCCGCCACATACAAATCGTGGGGCTACTCCAGTTTTAAACTGAGAAGTGCATGATCCAATTTCAGCTTCAGAGAAGACAGACTGAATGGGAGCATGGCTAAGAATAAGGCATGAACAAATGAAAAAGCTCAGCAAAGCCACAAGTGAGAAGTATAGGAGGCAAGAGAGTGGCAGTTGAAAGAGATGCAGAGGGGATGACTCAGAGGTGTTTACGAGGGAGAATTCATAAGACTTAGTTGTAATAATACAAAGCATTTCTCTGTATCAGATGCTGCACTACGTCTTTGTTTCCATAGCAACTCAGCTTAGTTATTTTATACATGAAGAAGCTGATAGTTCAAGAAGTAATTAGCCCCGAATTACACAACTGTAGTTTGGAAGCAGGATTCAAATCTAGGTCTTTTTGGCTCCAAAGGCCTGGCTCCTAATCTTCTGAAGAAGAGGGGACCCAGGACAATGTCAAATCTTACTTCTTAAGTAATGGAGTAAATGACAATAGCCAAGATAAGGAATCTACAAGTTGAAGCAACTTTCCAGGGGCATTCAGTTTGGGGTGGGCTGAATTTGAGGTAGCTATATGATACCCACTTTGCTCTCTGCTGTATCTCCAGTGCCTAAAATAGAGTATGGCTCCTGGCAGGTGCTCAATAAATATTGGTTAAATGAATAAATCCATGGGGAGATATGCAGTTGGCAATGGAAAATTCAACTCTGAGGTGGGACTGGAAAGCAGAGCTTTGGGAAGCATTAGCCTACAGGAAACTTAGAACCTTGAGATTAGACAACACAATTCAGGAAGAACTTTGGAGCAAGGGTAAAGAGGTAAATAGTAAAGAAGTGGGAGCCAAGGATGGTGCCTGGGACTCTTACAGTGTGGTCAGAGGAAAGAGACACCAACAAAGAAAATGAAAAAGAAGTGGTGAGCCACTTTTTCTCCTGGAAGCCAAAAGTTTTTTTGTTAGTTTGTTTTTTAACTTTTTTTTTTGGCCTTGATAGTCACTGTAGTATCAAGATATTTTGATCCTAGTTCCCTGACCAGGGATCGAACCCACGCCATCAACAGTGAAAGCATGGAGTCCTAACCACTGGACAGCCAGGGAATTCCCAAGCCAAAAGTTTTAAATGGAAGAAATGAGCAGAAGGATCAAATGCTTGATGAAAAAGAAACTGAAAGCCAGCGTGTTTAAAAATTGGGTTGTCATTGCAAGCCTGGCAAGAGAAGTTTTCTGACGGAGACAGAAAGTTGAGAGATATCAGAACACTCTGGGTGGCAGGTAACAGAAAATGCAAATCATAGTGGCTCATTATGAGCATCCCCAGAAGCCCCCAGCGGGGTCCCCTTAAATACTATCATCCAGGAATGGGTCACAGGCCTTGTACCACTGCAGAGGAGCTAGAGAAAGCAAGTGTCCAATATGGTCAGCCTTATCACGAGAGTCAGGCTCTCTGGGAAGGCCAAGGGTGTTGGGAAATGGCTGTGCGGAGATGACTGGTGTCTGCAACCAGGAATAAGGGGAACTGAGGAACTAGCACACACGTTTCAAGGAGATGGCTGTGAAGCAAAGACAAAGCCTAGGACGTTGCTTAAGTGGAGCAGGGACCTTGGTAAGACTGGGGATTGCAGCCGTTGTGTTGTGTGTCATCATCTAGTCCTCTTGTTTACAGGACAAAGGAAGATGGATGGCAATGATACGTTTCCCCAGTTCAGCCACGATGTGCTTTCCACATCTCATTCTCTGTTTACAACGAATATCAAGGGGAACGATGAAGAACCCACCACCAGTTATGACTATGATTACAGTGAGCCCTGCCAAAAGACCACTGTGGGACAAATTGAAGCCCGGCTCCTGCCCCCGCTCTACTCGCTGGTGTTCATCTTTGGTTTTGTGGGCAACTTGCTGGTCGTCCTCATCCTGATCAACTGCAAAAAGCTGAAAAGCATGACTGACATCTACCTGCTCAACTTGGCCGTCTCTGACCTGCTATTCCTCCTCACCATCCCGTTCTGGGCTCACTATGCTGCAGACCAGTGGGTCTTTGGGAACGTGATGTGTAAATTTTTCACAGGGCTGTATCACATTGGTTATTTTGGTGGAATCTTCTTCATCATCCTCTTGACAATCGATAGGTACCTGGCTATCGTCCATGCTGTGTTTGCTTTAAAAGCCAGGACGGTCACCTTTGGGGTGGTGACAAGTGGGGTCACCTGGGTGGTGGCTGTGTTTGCCTCTCTCCCAGGAATCATCTTTATCAAATCCCAAGAAGAACATTCTGGTTACGCCTGCGCCCCTTATTTTCCACTAGAATGGAAGAATTTCCATACAATAATGAGAAGCGTCTTGGGCCTGGTGCTGCCACTGCTTGTCATGATCGTCTGCTACTCGGGAATCCTAAAAACCCTGCTACGGTGTCGCAACGAGAAGAAGAAGCACAAGGCTGTGAGGCTCATCTTCGTGATCATGATTGTCTACTTTCTCTTCTGGGCTCCCTACAACATCGTCCTTCTCCTAAGCACCTTCCAGGTATTCTTTGGCCTGAGTAACTGTAAGAACAGCAGTCAGCTGGACCAAGCAATGCAGGTGACCGAGACCCTGGGGCTGATGCACTGCTGCATCAACCCCATCATCTATGCCTTCGTCGGGGAGAAGTTCAGAAGGTATCTCTCTGTGTTTTTCCGAAAGCACATTGCCAAACACCTCTGCAAACAATGCCCAGTTTTCTACGGGGAGACAGGAGATCGAGTGAGTTCAACATATACCCCTTCCACTGGGGAGCAGGAAGTCTCAGCTGTTTTGTAGAGGAGTAGCAGTTCGCTTGTTATTTTCAAAGGGAGACAGAAATCTATATACAATGATAAGCCTCCACGGTCTGTTGAAGAATAGAGGACTCTAAGTCTCTAAAGCAAGTGCCCAGGAACCTCAGGGTTGTGTGAACCAAGACAGACTTGTGTCATTCCTTGTAGAGCCAACATGTGCTCAGGGAATATTCCAGAACAACTGTGGGCAGAGACCTGGACTCTCCAACAAGCTCATCGCAGTTCCTGGAAAATGTCACTTTTCCTTGTGCTTTTGCTCTTTCCCCCCTCGTCACCACTTTGCTCACTCTCTGATTCTATCAATCTCTTTAATCAGCTGGAGGTGGGGAAGAGAACGAGACAGGTACAGGTGAATGGAACAAGGGGGAGTGGGGTCAGGACCAAGGAGAAGGAGGAGGAAGTGTCAACAAGGCTGAGCCTGGACGAGGATGCAGGTAAGGGCTTTGCTCTCCCTTAGCACCATCTCCTACTGTATTTAACTTTGGAGGCTTCCCCAGCTCATGGAGAGCTTAGGAGCTGTAAGAACTTTCTAGAAGCTTTGGTTGGGTCCATGATCCCCCTTCTGCTAAATGCATGACACATTTCTGCTTTATTATGGTTTAGCTATGACAACCACGCACCCTACATTTGAAATCTATTCGGTATCTTGCCCCATTGTTCATGTGCTTCTTAGGCCTCATTCCCCTATACAAAAATTTACTAAAGGACTTCCCTGGTGGCACACTGGTTAAGAATCCGCCTGCCAATGCAGGGGACACGGGTTCAAGCCCTGGTCCGGGAAGATCCCACATGCCGCGGATCAACTAAGCCCGTGTGCCACAACTACTGAGCCTGCGCTCTAGAGCCCGCGAGCCACAACTACTGAAGCCTGCACGCCTAGAGCCCACGCTCTGCAACAAGAGAAGCCACCGCGATGTGAAGTCCACACACTGCAACGAAGAGTAGCCCCTGCTCGCCGCAACTAGAGAAGGCCCGTGTGCAGCAACAAAGACCCAACGCAGCAATAATAAAATATAAAATGAATAAATCTTTTTTTAATATTTACTAAAGTGTTTATAAAAATATGCATAATCTTTAATGAGATGAAAAAATAAAAGCCCTCGCTTGGAAACAGGAGGGTTGGAGGTCGTGATTATGAGAAAGGGGTAGGCACTAGTGAGTTCCACCAACAGGAGTGGAGGGGTAAGCTCGCAGCAGGATGTGCAGGAATGTTTCCAGAATCAGCTAAGAGCAGAAGCCAGGAAGGATGCGTTAGAACACTTAATAGGCCTCATGTCTCTGGATCTGATGGTGTCTGTTTCCTTGTGGCTCTTCCTGCTTTCCTGCTCCGCTGCCCACCTGTCCCCCTGCAGCCTTTATCACATAACTCTGCATGGAGGATTACCCTACTCCAAAAGCCGGTTTGTAGCGGTCCAGGAGAGCAGCTTTGGGGAGAATGTGAAGGAAACTGTGCAACAAGAACCCCCTGTTGGGCCCTGGAGTGGGAAGACAATTGGTGAGGATACTGGGGTATGTGCTCAGAGCAGAGAAGGGGCCTGTCTTGGAAATCAAACATCGGCCTGTAACCTCAGGGTCTATTACCAGGCAGGGCAGGCCTAGATGAGGAAGACGCTAGATAGGGTGGAAAAAAATGTCTTCCAAATTACCTTCCAGCACCTCATTTTTGCATACAGGCAAAGAGTTCAGATATACACACACACACATTTTTTTTAATGTAAAGTAAAAATTAAAGCTGAAAACTGCAACTTGCAATTGTGGTAAAGTATCACTTTAAGAGTTACTATTACGCCACGCCTAACAACACTGTATTAGTCACAGAGACAACTCTGGTGTTGGTGGAGCACGTGGTATGTTTGGGAGACCACCGGTTCATAAATAAATGTTGATTAGGGAGTTGGAGGTCTCTGATCTGTGGATTTACTAGCTTACGGTGATGTAGCATCTAAATAATCTCAGTCGGATCACAGCACACACTCCACAACTGTCATCTCAACTGTCTTTATTCTCTCTGACTTGCTACCAAAAATCTCTTTTGCCTTGTTAGGAAGTCTAGGGAGTCGTGGATTTAATCCTATTTGAATGCTTCATGCCTTGCCAGTGTCCTTACTGATGCTCAAATGGTCCCCTCTTTGGCCGGTGGGAACTTCTAATTCAAGCTGACTCCTAATCAAAGCTTTTAAATCCGGAGAGGAATTGGAGAAGCTCACTTAAATAAGCAGAGATTTTCATCTTGGCTGAGCTAAGAATACAAATATATGTTAGTGCATTTCCTATCTGATGCAGGCAAGAAACACAAGGCTCCTGGAACCTGGCAACTGGGGAGCTGGAAGTTACTACAGTTTTACTTTCTTGCCTCGTGGCTGAAGAAGGTTTCAGAAAGATGCGTGTGCGTTGCGGGGGGGCTTCACCTGCAGATATTTATATTATCCTGATGAATGCATTACATTTTGTTCTGATGATGATGAAACATAAATATTGTTTTAAAAAACTATGACTTGGGGCTTCCCCGGTGGCGCAGTGGTTGGGGGTCTGCCTGCCGATGCAGGGGACACGGGTTCGTGCCCCGGTCCAGGGGTATCCCGCATGCCGCGGAGCGGCTGGGCCCGTGAGCCATGGCCGCTGGGCCTGCGCGTCCGGAGCCTGTGCTCCGCAACGGGAGAGGCCACGGCAGTGAGAGGCACGCGTACCGCAAAAAAAAAAACAAAAAAAAAAAACTATGACTTGGAAAATGAATCAATACTCTAACTATATTGTTTTAAAAGAAAAACTGTCTGATTGTCAACTACCCTGTCCTTCTTCTCCCAAAACTCTGACAACCACCATCCTATTCTTTCCATCTATGAGTATGATGATTTTAGATTCCTCATATAAGTGGAATTATGCAGTTCTTATCTTTCTGTGATTGACTTATTTCACTTGGCATCCTGTCCTCCAGGTACATCCATGTTGTTGCATATTGCAGGATCTCCCTCTTTCTTAAGGTGAAATAAGATTCCTTAGATGTACTGACCATTTTTTCTTTATCCATTTATCAACATGCATAGAATTTCAGTTATACAGGATGAGTAAGTTCTAAGTATCTGTTTTACAACAGTGTGCCTACAATACTGTATTGTACACTTAAAAATCTGTTAAAAGGGTAAATCTCATACTGTATTCCTACCACAATAAAAGTCTTTAAACTGCCTGCTTTGTTATGCTGTGGTGCGACAGACTGTCTTACGGTTCACAGCTTTTCACTCCCTTCCCCCTGTCATTACACATACTAGTCCTTTCCGTGTGACTTGCAGCGCGCCCTACAAGAGGGACCCCCACCCCCAAGCCACAGCCGGCTCAGCCAATAGAAAGTGAGCAGAACTGACAGTGTCGAGTGACTGGGTGGAGCCTCTGGCTCTCCCTGCTCAGCCACAGGAAGGCCCGTCCCAGAACACAAGTTCAGCCCAGGTGCCTGGTGAGTGAGCAGGAAGACGCAGAGAGCAGAGCCAGGGCCCCGGCCACAAAGCGGCCCCATGTCACAGGAGTAAGAGGTCCATGTTCACTGTGGTACGCCCCTGACTCGTGGGGGTTGCCTGCTAAGAAGCAGAAAAGGTAACAGATGCATAAGGCAGCTGGTGCCCTCAGAGGTAAAATTTGGAAAAGTGTCTATTTGTTTTTCCATCATGAGATTCACTGTGACAAGCACACCTGAGGATCTACCGTGTGCCAGACTGGCGCAGGTTCATAACGACGGATATGTTATTCCCATGCTCTTAGACTTCCTAGTCCAGGGATGGCTGATGGGGAGGCGCAGGGGAGAACAGAGTATTAATAATCACAATGCACTGTGCAAAGCACAGAAACAGAGGTGCACGTGTAGTTTGTTGACAGCCCCGCGGAGAAGGTGACTAACCCGGTGACAGTCCTGCATCACAGTTATAATAGCTACAGTAGGATTTTATTGCCACCAAAGAAACTGCCACTTGAAAGTTGCCAACCATCTCCATATCCAGAAGTGGAAGAAACCTCAAGTCTCCTTTATTCTAGGGAGAACGTTCGAAGTGGGCTGAGTTAAGCAAATGTCAGGAAAGATGATCATTCCAGGCGATGGGTATCTTAAGACTTTTGGGGGAGCTGGGGCTTGACACAGTCCACCCCATACCAACCTCTTCGATCTGTGGCAACTGGGGCAGTTGGAGCACTTTTTCAGAGAGGCCCTGTAGCCTCCTGGGAGTAAGCCATCAAGACCCTATCTTTCCACTTTCACTTTTTCTCATTATTAAAATTTCCCTGGGAATTCCCTGGTGGCACAGTGGTTAAGACTCCGCGCTCGCAAGGCAGGGGGCCTGGGTTCGATCCCTGGTCCGGGGACTAGATCCCACATGCATGCCACAACTAAGAGTTTGCATGCCCAACTAAGGAGCCCGCAAGCCACAACTAAGGAGCCCTCGAGCTGCAACTAAGGAGCCCGCCTGCTGCAACTAAGACCTGATGCAACCAAATAAATATTAAAAAAAAATTTTTTTTAATTTCCCTGACGGGGCTTCCCCTGGTGGCACAGTGGTTGGGAATCTGCCTGCCAATGCAGGGGACACGGGTTCGAGCCCTGGTCTGGGAAGATCCCACATGCCGCGGAGCAACTAGGCCTGTGAGCCACAACTACTGAGCCTGCGCGTCTGGAGCTTGTGCTCCACAAGAAGAAAGGCCTCGACAGTGAGAGGCCCACGCACCGCAATGAAGAGTGGTCCCCACTCACCGCAACTAGAGAAAGCCCACGCACAGAAACGAAGACCCAACACAGCCAAAAATAAATAAATAAAATTAAAAAAAAAAATTTCCCTGACAAACCTGAAATGGCCTCAGGTGAGATCAGCCAGCAGCAAAGGCCACCAAGGGCTGCCAAAAGGAAACTCAACATGAGCGAAGAGGTGTCTGGGCTGGTGAGCTGACCTCTACAAGGCAGCCCATGAATTCAGGGGAAGGCTGGCCCTGGGTGTGGTGAGTGACTGAGATTGGAAATTTCTCCGGACGCCACCCGTCTAGCACCATGTTTATAACTTGACATCCTTGGGATATCCTTGCTGCCTCACGGCCACACCATCTCCACCATCACCTGTCTCCAATCTCCTCTTCCCTGCTCAGCTGGTTTGCTGCCCAGTGGATGCCCTACCCAGGAATGAGGCACTGGCCTCCCCTTCCCACAAGCCCCCATTCCTCACATGGTTCTTTCAGAGGCCCCTCCTTTGGCTTTGGGGAGAGGAACCCCACCCTCCTTCCCATCAACCCCACCCACTTCTAACCCTTTCCTGCCCAAACTTGTCTCCTTACACAGGATGGGGTAAGAAGGGTTGTCATGGTGACTAGGGGCACAGGGCTGATTCTGTTACTCTTAGTAAGGCCTGGGGGAGGTGTGTGATCCTAGGTGTCAGTGGTTTTTTTGTAGAACTTCCGGGTACTTAACACCTCTTTGCCCTCAGCCTCAGGCCATACACAGTTGCCAGCTCTGGGACAACAGGAAAAGTCCCACATATCATGTTATGTAGAGAGCCGAACACATAGCTGCAGGTATGACCTGACCCATTGAAGACCACAGAGGGTCTAGTATACACCTTAATCAGCACCTTAGACTTCTGTTACCGCACATAAGGTTACATCAGCGCCATGTCTGGGCAGTGATCTGAAAGAAATACCCAAAATGCATAGAGCAGACTTCCCAGCAGAGTTAAGGGGTTTCCACCAGGTCTGGACATAATCTAATAAAGTGATGAGGTGGACAGCCTGTAAGTGTCTATTTGGTTTGATGATTTGCACAGGGTGAGGGGGACGTGGTGCATGGTCTGGGAAAAGGGGTCATACTGGGAAGGGTCTAGCGAACAGACACAGTGGGAGTGGGGAGAACAGCATGGTGGCCTCCCAGCCCCACTTGCCACAAAGGGTGTCTGGGGTAGAAGGTGAAGGGACACTGGGAGTCATGAGGCCCCAGCATCACTGCTGAGGCACATGAGTGCAAAATGTAACACTGGTTGGTGGGGGGGAGGGATTCTTCCTACTTCTTCAAGGACCGTGGGGATTCTCTGGCTCTCCTGGTGAAGGGGGCTTTGGGGACACTGGGAGCTTCCTCCTTGGTGGAGATACCAGAGCACTGACAGCAACACTCAAAACATGCTGCCCATGTGAGTGAACCAGGGAAAGGGCTCAACCGTCTATTAACAGAGCTCTGTCACATATAGTTACTGCATTCTGTTGAATGAAAGAAACCAGAAAGAGGACAGAGTCTGTGATGCCATTTATATGAAGTTAAAGAAGAAGCACATCTAATCCATGCACAGAAGTCAGAGTGGCCCCTGCCGCTGGGTGGGGTACAAGGGCACTTTCTGGGGTGACAAGGCTACTCCCTATCATCTGGCTACAGGGTGTATGCGTATCAAAACTTCACCAAGATGCACACCTGGGTCTAGTGTGCTTTGCTGCACGTAAGTTATACCTCAATAAAAATAACAATTAAAGAGCTGCATTTATAAAGAATTTTTAATAACATGAGGACATGCCTATACCGTAATCTTTAGCTAAAAAAAAAAAAGCAGCATAAAGAACTGGAATGTGTGTGAGAACAATTAATCAGAAAGTATGCATGGGAAAAGGTGTGGATTAAAACACATCATGTGTTAAGAGGGACTGTTATGAGATTGTGAGAATGTCTAATTTTTTCCGTACTTTCTATTTTTCTGTTTTTCCTAACTTGATATAATAAGCATGTGTTGGTTTTAGAGTTAGACACCTGTTTTAAAAACTAAAAGATTCACTTGCTATTTTTTCAGTCCGTCTCACTGTTGACATTGACCTAGAGTCAGCGTGAGCCCCTGTCTGTTCGTGTGAGCTGCTGTGTGTCAGGGTTTCAGCTCATTGAGCTCATGCAGTTGGCCCTTGGAACCCAAGGAAGAAATTCAATGTCCTCCCCATCTTGTGGATGAAGCTCTGAGTCCAGAGAGAGAAGCAGCCCTCGGAACTCGGGTGCAATGACTCAAAGCAGAGCAGCTACTGGAAGCCTGGCCAGCACCTCACAAGGAGGGCTGGGCATCAAGTCCAGAGCAGCAAACCAGTCAAAAGATCATTTCTCATGGAGAGTCTGAAGGCCATACATAACAGAACCATAGCCCTGCAAACTGGGAAACTGGGAGGGCCAAGGTAAAAAAAGAAGCAGAGGTGGCAAAACTAAGCCACAGCATGATAAACTGCTGGTTTACTGTTGCTATGGGACAACATGGGACAACAGGAAAAGTCCCACATATCATGTTATGTAGAGAGCCGAACGTAGAGAGAGACGTTCCCATGGGTCCTCCCTTCCTTGTGCATCCCTGGAATGAACCCCTACCCCAAGAGGTGACCTGAATGTCCCCCTAAAAGGGGGTCACGCACCCTGCTAAGCTGTGCTTCCTTGTTTCAGCCTGTGAATCCTCACCCTGTATTGCCCAAATGTGGTATTTTCCAAACCAACTTGGCCATGGAGTCATTTTGTATTTAAGGGGAGAGGTCCCTTGGGGACCCCAAGTCTAGCACATCATTTCACAGAATGGGGAAACAGAAGCTCAGAGAGGGGAAGTATCTTGCCAAGGGCACACAGCGAGCCAGCAGCCCAGTATGGGCAACTTCGAGCCTGCTCCACTACTCCACGCTGCCCTCCGGGGGTGAGTGTGCCCTCAACTCCACAGCCACCCAGATGACAAGATCCACAGAACACAGGGCAAAGCCCCAGCTCCACATGGTGAAGTATCAATAAAATACAAAGCAACCAATGCCACACACAGAAAAGCAACATTTGTCTGGCAGCATCTGAGAGTTCTACCCAGTGTATTACCACTGAACATAAGGCTTCTCTTCAACCAGCCAAAACTATATTCCCCATTTCCTGTGAAATTCTGTATTAATTTATTTGCTACACATTTTGTGAACGCTTTCTCAAGCATACTTTGTACATCGCTGCTTAACTAGCCCACAGAGAGCCGGTACCTACAAAAGACTACAACTCGTTCTGTCATTTGATCTCAATCACAGATCTGTCGAGTAGGTTTGTGTTTGGGGCTTTTTTCCCCCCCATTTTACAGGTAAGAAAACTAAGGTCTGGAGAGTTTCAGTAACCTGTACAGATCAAGTAGTAAAGAGTGAAGCTGGGTGTTAAGTCGAGCCTCATGACTAGAGCCCAGTTCTCAACTGCTGCCTCTTGTATGAACTTGAACATCTTCTTCATAACTCACTGTCCTGGTTGTGATTACCAGCTGCTGGCTCCTTCTGTGCTTTTCTGGCTTTTCCCAGCAGTCATATCCCTAATGGCACCAGCCATTAGCTTCTCCCTTTCAGCTTCTATTTTGCTGATACTAATATGCTCTAGACAAGGACCCCACAGGGAACCAATTTTTTTAGAATTTTATGTAATAAATCTCTCTAAGAAAGGATCACTGAATGAGTAACTAAGAGTCTGATGTTTATTGAGTGTATATTATGTGCTAAATTCTGGACATGGATGCCTCATGTAGTCTTCCCAACAAACCCATGAAGCAACTACCATTATTCAGCCCACTCCACAGATAAGAAAGCTGAGGGTAGGGCGAGGCTTCGAGCTCAGGCAACCTGACTGTAGAGGCCACTTCCACAGGTTTGGGGTCTCCTCAGATCACAAGCCAGTGCTTCTTATTCTGCGGCGCTGGCTCTCCACTATGTTCTTGGTTTTGTGGTCTACAATGAAGATTTATAGATAAGTAACCAACCACCAAGGAAGCCTGGGGTGACTGCATAGAATATTGAAATCGAATCTTGAACTTGACCCTATTCTTCTGCCATTTGTTGCCTGTTTCGTGTTGAAAAATTCTCACAGAAATTCCAGATAGACTGTATCCTTGGAGGGAGGAACTCTGCTGCCTACATCCCTGGCAGAATACAGGCACTCACAAATGCCTGCTGGCTTGGAGGGCTGCAAAACAGTGGATAGGGAGAGTGAAAATTCATAATGACATGCTCCCAAGATGCTTGATCTGGAGAAAGATGGGCAACATGTTTAGCTCACAGGTAAAGGTATAGTAAAAACCCTTAGGAAACCAGTTATTTTAGTTCGCAGAGGAAAACAGTATCGGGCGGTGAGCATATGTGTGTGAGTCGTGGCAGGCAAGGGGGGCGAGGGGAGAGCAGATAAAGGGGAGCACGGGGTTAAGGTGAGATGTTCCCTTCACTTCAAAGTTGGTTTCAGCTGGCTTTCACGGAAGACAAACGGCAAGGGGGTCAGAATCTCTCACCCGTTGAGCCTCCCCATTGATAAGCCCTGTGGTCTTAAGCCCTCCTAATCATTTGCTTCTTGGACAGCAGTTTCTTTCAGTAAAATGAGGGCTTTTGACTAGATGGACATGAATGTTCTTCTAGTTCTATTACCCTTCAATTCTTTCTGTTTTCCCTTCAATTCTTTCTGTTTTCTAACAGACTGCGTGGTTGGATGAACTGAGAACCAAAAAGAAACTGCGTAATCAGGGAAGCCCATGAATAAGCTTTCAGACCAGCTATCTATTTTCTAGTCTATTTCAAGCTCAATTTTTCTTTTTTTTTAGAAAAAAAGACTGTTCTCTGATGATTTTCTGCACTGCCACATGCTTATTCATTAAAACTCCACCCCCAATTCAGAAGAAACTGTGCATTTCCTACTTTTATGCTGTCTGTATGTTTGATTTGCACAGCTCAACTGGTCAGAGGAACTAAGACATCTGTCCCCCTGCGAGAATCTCTCTCGGTAAGTCACCTCTCAGCCACTTTGCCTACTACTTAGCTCAGCTTGTGTGATGAGTAAAAGCCTTTGCAGGAAACCATGGAAGACATTAGAAAAACACCAGGTGCTCGCTGAACTATCTTAAAATATTATCTTTAAGTAAAAAGTTAGAATTCAGAATGGTTTCAGACTGTGATAACATCAAAGATACAAAACATGATTATGAATGAAAGACTTTAAAGGGAGCAATATTATTTTTAAAAGCCCTCACCTTTCATAAGAAAGATTTTTCAGAGAGATGATGATTATTGGCCAAAACCTTGACAGAGATGATCTTCTGGTAAGGAAAACTAAAACCTCCTCATCAGGATGCCCTCTGAACAGACGCCTAACCAGAAGTTGCATCCAAGTCTTCCTTTTTTTTTTTTTTGGCCAAGAAAAGAAGGAAGCCTGAAAACTGTCCAAATTAATAACAAGTTACAAATATCAAATGAAGTTTCACGGCATATTCAGTGTATGATTCTTTTTCTGGCTCAGAATTTAAAGGTGAGATTTTCTGTGTGCTTCTCTCAGCTGCCTAATCTGAGGTACCAGGAGTTTGAGACTCACAAGGACTAATTAGGGAAAACTCTCAATCAAGCAGTGGAACTTAAATAGACCAGGCAAGTCAGTGGGTTGTGAAGGGACTGAGCTAACCCAGGACGTATGATGGGAGATGAAACACTGTCCACTTGGTCATTTCTTATGTATGTGTGGGAGCTCTTAATCATAGCAGCTCAGAAACTACAAACACAAACTTCAGAGGAAATGTGAGAATGGCAGTCTGGATTTCACAACTGGCTGCTGGTTCCTATGACCTTCTCAGGGGACTCGGGCATCAGCCTGTTTCATTTTGACTACACTGAGGCACCAGGCTGCCAGTCCTGTTTTTAGTTCTCTCACCAAAGAGTGAAAGATAGGAGACCACGACGGATAAGAGTACAGGCTGCCTGCATTCAAAACTAGTAGCTTCCTCACTGTGTGTCTTTGGCAAAGTTACTCAACCTCTCTGTGCTCTGAGGCCCTTATTTGCAAAATGGGGACAATAACCTGACCCGCCTCACTGGGTCACCTTGAGGATTAACTGAATGAATGGAAGTGAAGCTTGGAACAATGTTTGGCAGGCAGAGCACCCTGGGGAACTGTTCATTACCACCAGCACGCTCGTAATGATGCTGTGTGTAAGCTAACTCCTGGGAATGGCAGCTTCAGAATAGATTGTAAGACAGTGTCGGACGGTGCCTGACCCGGTTTCTGGACATTGTTATCACAGCTTCATTCACTCCACATGGCTACGCAACATCAGATTTTATTTGGTGAGATGATACTCTCCATCTAGTAAGCAGAGAAGCAGGCAACAAACATCCCTTACTACAGAAGTTCACTGTTTGACCAAAAAGGGGACTTCAGTTAAATGTCGAAATCTATGTATCAACTTTTAAAATCTACTGGTGTTTACGATAGTTTGCATTCATGACGGACTGTTAAGGACATTCTAGGACTTTAAAAAAGATCTCTTCTTTATTCACAGAGTCGAGCAAAATGGATTATCAAACATCAAGTCCCCTCTACGACATTGATTATGGGATGTCAGAGCCCTGCCAAAAAGTCAATGTGAGACAAACTGCAGCCCAGCTCCTGCCCCTGCTCTACTCGCTGGTGTTCATCTTTGGTTTTGTGGGTAACATTCTGGTCGTCCTCATCCTGATCAACTGCAAAAAGCTGAAAAGCATGACTGACATCTACCTGCTCAACTTGGCCGTCTCCGACCTGCTTTTCATCATCACCATCCCATTCTGGGCTCACTATGCTGCAGACCAGTGGGTCTTTGGAGATATAACGTGCCAGTTTTTCACGGGCTTCTATTTCATTGGCTTTTTCTCTGGAATCTTCTTCATCATCCTCTTGACAATTGATAGGTACCTGGCTATCGTCCATGCTGTGTTTGCTTTGAAAGCCAGGACAGTCACCTCTGGGGTGGTGACAAGTGGGGTCACCTGGGTGGTGGCTGTGCTTGCCTCTCTCCCAGGAATCATCTTTACCAAATCCCAGAAAGAGGGTTCTCGTTATACATGCAGCCCTCATTTTCCATCCAGTCAGTATCATTTCTGGAAGAATCTCCGAACTTTAAAGATAGTCATCTTGGGCCTGGTGCTGCCACTACTTGTCATGATCGTCTGCTACTCGGGAATCCTAAAAACCCTGCTTCGGTGTCGCAACGAGAAGAAGAGGCACAAGGCCGTGAGGCTCATCTTTGCCGTCATGATTGTCTACTTTTTCTTCTGGGCTCCCTACAACATCGTCCTTCTTCTGAGCACCTTCCAGGAATTCTTTGGCCTGAATAACTGCAGTGACTCTAACAGGCTGGACCAAGCCATGCAGGTGACAGAGACCCTGGGGATGACACACTGCTGCATCAACCCCATCATCTATGCCTTCGTCGGGGAGAAGTTCCGAAGCTATCTCTTACAGTTCTTCCGAAAGCACGTTGCCAGATGCTTCTGCAAAGGCTGTCCAGTCTTCCAGGGAGATGCTCCAGAGAGAACGAGCTCCGTTTACACACGATCCACGGGGGAGCAGGAAATCTCTGTTGGCTTGTGACCTGACTCAGTTTTTATATGCAGACTAGGGGCGGGAGCGGTTCTTTTAAAGAGGAAGTTACTGTCATAGAGGGTTTAAGTTTCATCCATTTATTTAGCATCAGCTCTAAGTATATTAGATATTTCAAGCTCATCAGTTCTAGAAAGCCAAACCAAAACACGTGATGAAATAGCAACCTTCTCACCTCCCTTCCACATACATCAATTTATTGGCAAACTCTCCCTTCACTGCAAAAGTTCAATATAAAAAAAAAAAAATCCTCAGAGAATTGCTGATTCCTGAGTTTGGTTACCTGAATAGGAATAACAAAATGAACTGAGGAAAGTACTGTATAGTTTCTTATCGGAGTAGGGCAACATCCAGGTTGCAAATGTGCTTAAAATAGATCTTTCTCTTGCCATGCGGAGAAAAGACATGCCCGTGATCAGTTAAGAAATGACAACTTCCATGTGGGATCTCCCCTCCAAGGTGTGGTTAACAAGTTCCACAGACATTCACACCAGGGGAGAGCCCTGTGGCCTGCTGAGAGCTGGGAAGGCTTCTTCGCAGAGAAGGGATTGGAGGTGGATGGTCTGTTGGTGGAGAGGGAAGATGAGCTCCAGGCTGCAGGCACCGCACTGGCAAAGACTGGCTGTGGGGAGATGTGCGCTGGTTGGGGGAGCCCCAGGGGAGGAAGGATGAGGTGAGAGCATGAGGAACCTGGACAGTGCTGCTCATCAAAGTCCAAGAGCAGAGCAGGGAGCCCTTGCCAGTGTTGCAGAAGGCTCATTCCACAGCCAAAGGATGGCCTGGAAAGGTGAGCATTCAGGGCAAGGAGACCAAAACAATCTGATCGAGTGAGGAGTCTCCACTTAGGTCGAGGCGCAGGAGATGGGAAAGAGGGGTGCATTCTCACAGCATTTAGAATGAGAGTCAGCAATAGTTGGGGCGGATTTGGCTTGGAGGTGAGGAGCAGAGAAGAGTCAGAGTGAACCCCTAGATTCCACGCGAGCATCAGAGATGCCCTGAAAGAGACACCAAGAAGGAAGAGGAGGTTTAGGTCAAAACAGGAGTTGGTGGAAGAGAAAGTTGGTGGTCTGTGAGCTGACCAAAGCCTTAGGCACACAGACCCTGGGCTGCCTGTCACTGACTGCTCCTGCCCCCAGAGCTGTCCGTCCCATCCAGGCTTGAATCATGAGGCATCTCCAGGGGGCTTTGAAACACCAGATTTACAAATGCACGAGCCTGAGGTCCAGGAACACTTTTAGGTCAGATATGACATCTAGGTGAGGACTGATTACATAGTTAATGAAAATCCAGAGCTTTATAAGCACTGAGTGAAGAGGTCCCCAAGAGCTGCAGGAAGCCAGAATGGCTGTTTCTGCCTGTTTCAGGCGCACCACTATTTACGGTTTTCCGGATTTAACTATCAATAGACAAAGGGAAGAAGGACACACTCATTTGGAAACAGGCTGCCTCAAGCTTTATAAGCCACAAAACGTGCAATTTACTAACCTCTGTGTTTCAGGCTGAGTGTGGAGGCTTTCCAGGCACCATCTCCAAACAAAGCATATCCAAACACTAAGAGACTTATTCATTTCAAAGGGAGAATTTAAAATGTTTTGCAGTTGCTACTTATGTTATTTTGTATATGCCTAAGATTGTTTTGAATTCAGGGGTAGCTAAGACTATCGTTGTAAAGATTAGGTGGGAAAATATAAAGGAGTGAGAATCCCTCAGGAGATTAAGGTGTCAAAATAAGAGGTACTACTGATTTTTCTGCAGCTCTTAAATGGGCATCTTGAGGGTTGTGGCTATCAATGGGAAGTGACTGGAAGGGCCTTTTCTTTTGCCCTTAAGGTTGCTGAGAGTGCATATATGACACATGACCCTCACCTATGAATCAATTCAAACATGCTGATATCTTTGTGTATATACGTATAAACATACATATATGTATATATACACATATACATATACATGTGTATGACATTCTTACATATATAGAAAGTTACAAACTGCTTAGAAGAAAATATGTATCTAATAAAAACCCTGTAAAATAACTGGTTGTATTCTTGTATTTTCAGCCAAGTTTACATTTAGAAAATAGCACATAAAGTTGTGAGAGCATTTTGTGTAGCTGTTTCAGAAAATTTCATACACACACACAAACACACATATTGAGAATTATTTTTCTAATTAGTTTTAAAAGTTAACCCTCTCCCTGGATCAAACTGCCAGAATAATTTGTTTTTAAAGATGCTACTTCCCAGAGTGGTGATTCTGAACAACTGACCCTGCAAACTTTTAAATTTCAAATTTAGTTCTGCTCAAGCAAAAGAACTGACATATTCTTTTAAAAAAAGCAATGTGTGATTCAGCATATGCCAGCTGTCTATGCTTGCAAACGAAGACATACAATGTCATAACCTGGTCATTTATCTGTAGTCTTGAGTTACAGATACATAATGCAGGAGGAAGAGGTTGGTGGCTATAAAGGTTACTTTTCTTTCATTTAAAGTCTCTCCCCAAAACTTGGCTGTAATTTCAGCAATGGCAACGGTGCCCGTGTGCACTTCTGTGCACGTGTCTCTCACCCTCAAGGAGGACAGGTGCTCCATGTGGAGGTGACCTGGCCAGGCACATTCACACTGGTTTTCCCCCTGCTGTCCTCTCCCCTTCCAGAGTGGACTCTAGAGTTGGCCAGCGTCCTACATGCAGGTCTGTGAAATGAGCAGCAGACAAGGACAGCTGGAGCTGGTCCTTAGGACAGCTTCTCCCTAACAATACCTGAAAGACTTCCTTCCATCTCATAGGCTACAAGGAGGCATGAACCAATGAAGGCTGGAAGAGGGCTGGGGTTAGAGCAGAGGGAAGGGCCAGGGAGAAAGCAGGCCCTGCCCCATATGACAAAGGCAGCTGCCATAGGGAGACTGGAAAGTGTCAGTTTTTATGGCTGATACACATGCACTTCTTATCCTCTTTCCCTCTGAAAAAATGAATCCAACGTTAACATGAAGAAAAAGCTACCCAACGTGTCTGCAGCCTTTCCAGGGTGCATAACCCATGCTCACCCCTCGTTTGCCTGGATCCTCCATGCCCCTTGCTCTGCAGGCCCCTCCACTGCCCACCTCTTCTCTGCCCATCCCTTAGATCAACAAACAAGTGTGAACTCATTATGGCCTGCAGGTTCTGACTCCATTCACTGCCTCAACTCAGAGGCCCCATCAAGGAGGGGGTTGTATGTGCCATGGAGAAAGTCAAAGAAAAGGTAAACGTCCTTAGCAGGGAGCAATAATGTGCAAATTCATAAACTAAGATTCTGTTGACATATATATTCCAAGGGTTCTCAGTAGAAGCAGCTCTGACTAAACTAAAACGTACTGGCATTTCTACTGATTAAATTAATAAGTCATTTACTTTCTATCTGAAGGAAGGACAGATTCCCCAACACGAACATCAACGTTCAAATGTTAACCCTTCTAATGAAGACATCAGACACCACTGAAGTGAGAAGTGAGCCAGAGAACAAGTCCTGAACTTCCTAACTGCTCTGGCTCATAGTCTGGTAACACATCTTTTACCTACAGTTCAGGGTTTGCGAAGAGCTCCTATAACCCTCAGGGGTGAGGGTGGACAGAAGAGGCAAAAAGAGGCATTTCCATAGCTCCTTTGCAATTAAATAAAATTCACTATAAAAGTCTTGCTTGTATTTTTCCAAACTACTGTCAAACTTTAATATATTACATTATGTATATGTCATAATTGTGCCACATTTTCCATTTTCCTTAATTTGTTGTAAGCATATTTACAAGTCTTACTTATATTTGGCTCCATATTGTTACTACTTTGAGAATAAGTTCTGTGTCACTGTGATTCTGTCATGTTTCAGGAGCTTATTTTTGTCTCCTTTCTTAAAGTGGTTAACTAGTTTTTTAAAGCACACACTTAAACATCTTTTTCACATTAAATTCAATGGGAAGCCCTTCAGAACCATTAAGAACCTTGCGCTATACTGTCCCCCTGTGGCCACTTAGTAAACCAACAGGGCGGCCAGCAGCCATCCTTGACCACAGAGAATGTAGACAGGGGGCATTTTTACACTCAGCCGTTTAATCTCTGTCTCTGCTGGCGCCACTCCTGTTGTGGACAAGAAGTATTTCCACAGCAGCTCGCGGTGGATGATGCACAACTCATTCTTGTTATTTGTGAAGAACAAGAGGAGCATCAGTGGAGGCCACACTGATGCCTGCAGGGAAGGTCCCAGCTGCCCAGGGCCAATCCCTACAGATCTGGCCAATCTCTGGGATTCTGATTTGATCAGTCTGCGATGAGGCCTGTGGTTATGACTTTCAGAAATTCCCCGGGTGATTCTAAGTGTCACCAAGTTTGAAAACCACTTGCTTACAGCCCGTTGAACCGAAAGCAGGTTCAAGAGATGTCTGAGGAGGATGCTGCCCGGCCTGGAAGTGGGTGGCATGTGGGCCCGGTAGACTCTGGATTCAGATCCTCAATTCTCATAACAGTGCATTGACTCTGTCTTCCCCCAAGCTGGTTTTAAAAGCATGTAAATCTAGACTTAATTGGCAATATAAAATATCTGTATCTGAGGCTCCAAATATTTCGCTTTCATTTCTGGTTTTGGATTATGTTTTGACCCATCCATTCCAAGTGAAAAGTAAATAAAAGTGGGATGTCTGGTGCCCATGCTGAGCTTGACGGCTTCAATTTCAACAGAGAACAAGTCCATCATGTACAAAAGGTCTGTCTGAGATGGTTTACAAGTGAATATAGATTTTGCTTCTGTTGGCAGAAGAATACTCCCCCCATTTCCTTCTCCCTCCAGTGAGCCCCACCATTAACCATGACCAGTAAAAAGCATTATACCCGAAGAACCAGATAACTCTGGGAGTCCCTTTCAACCCTGGGTGAGGCAATGATAATTCTGCAGAGAAATCAACAGTTTTAAAACAGCAATTGTTCCTATTTAGTCTAAAGTTCCTCTACTTGTGTTTACTGCCACTTACCTAATATTCTTCAAAAATTTCTTTTAAGAAAATTATGACTTTTTGTAACATATAATCAAATCAGGGCTCTGTTGATTGGTTAACTCACTCCTTCATGCAGGGTACAAAGTAGACCCTGGTAGATGAAAGAGCAGCTATTTAAAAATCAGACTGGGACTTCCCTGGTGGTGCAATGGTTAAGACTCCATGCTCCCAATGCAGGGGGCCCGGGTTTGATCCATGGTCCAGGAACTAGAGCCCGCATGCATGCTGCAACTAAGAGTTCACATGCCACAAGTAAGGAGCCCACCTGCCACAACCAAGGAGCCCACATGATGCAACTAGGAAGCTGGCGAGCCACAACTAAGGACCCTGCCTGCTGCAACTAAGACCCAATGCAACCAAATAAATAAATAAATAAATAAATAAATATTTAAGGAAAAAAAATCAGACTGACTTGAGCTCCAGCCTTGAGACTGTGGGAGCTTGTGGAAGTGACTTAAAGACCCTGGATCTCAGATTCCTTTCCTGTAATTTGGGGCACTATTAACATCCACCAGTGAATTATGCTGGGATATGGTGTCTAGACCAGCACTGTCCAGTAGGATTTTCTGTAATGATGAAAATGCTCTGTATCTGCACTGTCCAATACAGCGGCCACCAGACTACTGCAAAATGTGGCTAATGTGACTGTGGAACTAGGTTTTTTATTTTATTTTAATTAAGTTAATTTTAATATGGCCAATGGCTATATTAATGGACAGTGCAAGTCTGGCTTACAACAGATACTCGTAAATATCAGTAACACTTGGACTGGCATCAGGGATTCCTACGTTTAAATTCCTAGGCACATTACTAAATGTTTCTAAGCCTGTTTCCTCATCTGTAATATGGGGCTAATAATAATACCTATCTCACAGATTGGTTCAGAGGATTAAACAGAAATTACACGTTAATGGCTTAGCACAGTACCTGGCGCACAGAAAGACCCTCTTGTAACTGTCGGCTGCTTTCCTAATAATTGCTGTTTGCTCTTTACACTAGGGCCCCCCCCCCCAAGAATGCTCTTCAACATGGTGGGCGATCCAGCTCACTTTCTGTAGTGGAATAGAAGAACTGCAGACCTGAGAGGGCTCTTTGGGTGTGAAATCAAACACCATGGATTTACAGTAATAGATGCAGAGGGCCTCCCAACTTTATGGCATTGTGTTCAATCCATTCGACCTTATGGATCTCCTTTGAAAAGCCTTTCAAGGGCAATTAACCTGATAATGTAATTCTGGCTGGATGCAGACCCTGTAGCTCAAAGCAAAATGGGAGATGGAGGTGTGGGTGGCAGGCCAACTCCCCTCCCCTGCCTCTGGGATTCTGACAGAAGCTTACACACAAGGAGAATCAAGAACTAGGTAAGTACTGAATGTACAATGAGCTCTGGCAAAGTAACATGGGCAGATGTGGCTTAGGCAGGAAGGCAATGGGGTTTCTCACCACTGTCCTCCATCTAGATCTGGGACCTCACCCCCAGGTGAGCCCAGGGAAAGGGGAGCAATCAAAAGACCCTTGGCCCACTCTCCTCCCATGGAACCTGGGACAGTCAGGGGTGGGAGAGGGATGGCAAGTGTCCCCATCAGTCCTCCCCTGAGAGGGAGAGGGGACTTGGGCAGAGGCTCTGCCCTCCGTGGAGCAGAAGCAGAAACCTGGGGAAATGGGAAGTGAGGGAGGTCTGTCTAGTACCATTCAGCTGTGCATTAACCGTCTGCAGCTCAACATTCATTCATTCAACAAACACTTGTGGAGGGCCTACTACGTGCGAGACAGCAACCATTCCACGAACGGGAGTCTGTCCTCACGAGATTCACTGTTAAGAGAGAAAGGCAGGCAAATAAACAAAGTGACCTGATGTTTGAAGAGCGCCCTGTGAATGAGGTACAGGGAGGAGAGTGAGCTCTCCCAGCCCGAGTACAAGGGCCCGGGGAAGGGAGCCTGAAGGAGGCAATGTGTACTTGAGCAAGGGCTGCTGAGAAGCTCCTTAGGTGGTCATGGGAAAGGGAACAAGTGTGCAGAGGTGACCGAGAGCAAGGCACAGGCCAGGGACCTCAAGTGGCACAGCCAATGAGATAGGTATAGATGGATAGACAGATATACAGACTATGTGAGTGTGGGGGGAGTGGGCATTCCTCCCAAGGGAGGTCAGGAGTGGTGGCCAGTACAGAGAGGGCAGGACCAGGAAGTGTCCCCGCCAGGCTTCCCCTGGGCAAACCCTCTGCCCTGCCTTTGAGCAGAAGCAAAACACAAGGTGATGGGGAGCCAGGAGTCTCCCCAAAATACTACCCAAGTGCATTAGCTATTTATGATTCCACATTCCCCAATTACTCATTAATTCAACATTTACTGAGGGCCTACTGTGTGAAATGTCTGTGTCCAGCTCTCAGGTGTGGATTCCTTTCTGCTGGCCACAGGAAACCCCTGACACCAATAGATCCCATCAGCTTTGCTTTTCAGAAAAAGTCTGTCTGTAGGACAAAAGTAGAGACTCAGGGAAGGAGCAGGCGTCACAAACCAGAGGCGGTAGGGTGAGAAAAGCCAAGGATCACATGGGCCCCAGGGAATGAGGTTTCCATGGAAGCAGAGTTATTTCCAGACATCTAAAGCTCTCTGCTTTTAGTGCCAGTGTTTTTATCATGGCCATTTTATAAGGAGAGCCTGTCTACCACCTCTGCTTGTATCTATGCCTCCTTAAGTAGATTACACTGAACAGAATGTACTTATTCCTTACTGTCCAGCATCACTGTCCTGAGCGCAGGTCGTGGAGGCGTGGGGACATGTCTGCACCCGCAGACAAGGCCCCAGGCTCTCTGAATTCTTGGATCTGGTTTTGTAACTTCCCTGTCTCTCCTCTTGCTCTAGTTTGCAGGTACCAAAGGGAATAATTTAAAAGTCTCCTTCCCACTCCTATCTCCAGTTCCCCAGTTTCCTATCCTAGAGGCAATGAAGTTACCAGATTCTTATCATTCAGGAGATATTTCCTGCATATATAAGCAAATTCTGCATCCCTATCTCCTACTTTTACACAAATGCTAGTACAATATACTACACCTTGGTTCTTTTCACTTTATGATCTTGGGTAACTTACTTAAGCTCTCTGTGCCTCACTTTCTCCATCTGTGAAATAGGGATAATACCAACCCCACAGATTGTTCTAAGGAGTAAATAAATATATTAACTGGCATATGGCAATATGTGACATGTACTAACTGTCCCATGACAGCCACTCAGAGAATTTTAGCTATTGTTGTTGTTTGCCATTCAGAAAAATTTTATTTGTATGCAAGTGGACTTACTTTTTCTTTGGATTCTGGGTTTTGTGGCATGTTCAGAAAAGCCTTTCCCACTCTGAGATTGCAGAAGACTCCGTGTTTTCTTGGCTTCATTTTTTTTTATATAATTTTTACTGCTCTCTCTGGGATTTATCTTGGAGTATGAAGTGACGAGTGGATCTAAGACATTCCCCCCCCCAGGGGGCACATAATCATCCCAAGACCATTTGTTAAATAATTTTCCTACTAACTTAAAATGCCATCTCTCTAATATTTTAAATGCCCCTCAATGTCTGGCTCTACCTCTGTACTTTCAGTTAAATGACTGCATCCTGGGGTGCCATTTAACACGTTTCTCTGTACCCTGTATTTTCCTCAAATTGGTTGTTACATCTGGAGGCCTCTTGAGCTGCAGGTGTGATTCCCTGGGGAGACACCTCATGAATGGGGCAAGCTCTTCCATCGCTCCACACAGGGGGTGCAGTGTCACCATTACTGCGATGTCAGTGTTGAGCACTGGGCTCGGGGCAGTCATATCAGTTAGAGAGCCCCCCTGCCAGCCTTTGGTGGTCTTTCAAGGGCACTGCGGTGGACACAAATTAGAGAAGCGACTTGCCTACACTGAAGTCTGGGTGTATGATACCCAGGTGAGCCAGTCAGATCCTGCTCCCAGAGATGATGACCATGACTGGGCCCCAGAGCAGCAGGCAGTGACCTGGAGAGAGTAGCAATAACTGCCTGGTGGGGGGTGCGGGGGGAGGCTGTCCCAACACAGAACTGCCCCAGGTCACATCTTTCCCAGGGCCAGATGCTTGGCGATTCCTCCTCTCCTGTGATCAACCCCAAGAATCTGCCAGCACTTCCCTTCATTGCTGGGTAAGCCTGAGTGGCTCTCTGTTTGCACATAGGGTGCCTTCAGGAATACAGACAATACAGTCATAGAAGTCCCTGCTTCCCCTACACGTGCAGCAGAAGCACTTCTCCACACCACACTTTCCAGCCGCTCCCTTCTTTTTCCAGTTGAGTGGAAGGTTTCATCCACAGATGCACAGATATTTGTTCACCAGCTATTGTGAACTGAATGTGACCACCACCACCCGCCTCCCATTCATTTGTTGAAAACCTAACCCCAATGTAGCCCCAATGTGAAATCCTAACTCCAATGTATTTGGAGGTGAGGCCTTTGGGAGGTAATTAGGTCATGAGGGTGGAGCCCTCATGACTGGCATTAGTGCCCTTATAAAAGAGACAGGAGAGCCTGCTCTTTCTCTGCTCTTCCCCTGTGAGAATACAAGGAGAAGATGGACATCTGGAGGCTTTCACCAGACACCAGACCTGCTGGCACCTTGATCTTGAACTTCCCAGCCTCCAGAAGTGTGAGAAATAAATGCCTGTTGTTTAAGCCACCCCATCTACAGTGACTGGTTACAGCCAACCCAATGTGACCAAGACACCAGGCATTTTGCTACAATGTGTTTCTTTCTTTCTTTTTATCTATCTATCTATCTATCTATTTTGGCTGTGCCAGGTCTGTCTATCTATCTATCTATCTATTTTGGCTGTGCCAGGTCTTAATTGTGGCATGCGGGCTCTTAGTTGTGGCACACAGACTCTTAGTTGCAGCACGCAGACTCCTTGGTTGCAGCATGTGAACTCTTAGCTGCAGCATGCGTGCGGGATCTAGTTCCCCAACCAGGGATCGAACCCGGGCCCCCTGCATTAGGAGTGCAGAGCCTTACCCACTGGACCACCAGGGAAGACCCCAAAGTGTTTCTCTGTCCTTTTGGAAACTGCTTTTTTAAGGGATCTATATTAATTACAAAATAATATCATTTTTGGAAAGTGAACCCTTCTGCCCCTCTTAAAGTGCTGTCTCCCACCGCACAGTTTTCCTCCTCTATCAAAACCTCCTCTCCCATTTTTCACCCAGCACAGGGTAACTAACAGATTACAGTGGAAAAGTGTCACTAATTCGGGGGATTTGCATTTTAAGTTAATCATTTATATACCCAAAAATACTTATAGAGAAGCTAGTGTGCTGGTGCTAGGGACACAATGGGGCGCGAGTTCCTGTGTTCACGGAATGATACAAGAGTCTAGAGACAGGATCCAGAGAAGTAAACAGACAACTGTACAGCGTAGAGTGAGGCATGCTCCAGCACCGAGGAGGGCTTCCCAGCCCAGTGCTGGGCTGTCGGAGTTGGCTTCCTGGCAGTGATGATGGCTCAGCGAAAGCCTGAAAACCAAGGAGGGCCTTCTGACAAATCAGGGTTAAATCAGGTCCCATGCTCAGAAGCATGAATGAAACTATTTTATAACCAAACATACTTTTCCTCAGTCTGAGCTGCATTTGTTTCAGAACACAAAGTTCCATTCCATCCTTCCTAGCATGTTCAATCCAACTCCGTGATTTTTCAGCTAAATTCAGGATGCATACAATTCATTTTCTGCTCGGTGCTCCGTTGCCAAAAATTTTTCCCCTTTCCCCTGACTCCCATGGTTGATTCTTCTAGTGTAGTGAATCTCAACCAGGGGATGACTTTCCCCCAGGGGCCATCCAGCCACGTCTGGAGACATTCCGGTTGTTACAGCTTGGGAAGAGACTGGGGTGCTGCTCAGCATCCTACAATCCCCCACAACAAAACTGTATCCACCCCAGCTGTCAGCAGTGCCACGGCTGAGAACCCTCCTCCAGCCTCAGCAAGGAGGACCCTGGATCAGGGCCCGCACAGACTGCTGCAGCTGACTCCAGACTCACGGAACATTCTGGACACTCTGCATGGCCACAGGAGACTCAGGCTATCCACAGGCACCCATTCCTGTCACTCCACCACTTCCACAGCCTTTCCACACCTGATGATGCAGGACAAGCCCACAGTGGTCCCACCAAAGATGCTCTCAGCTTCCCTACAGCATGTGCAGACCTAGTGAGTGTGTGTTCCCTGTGCCCCACCAAGCCCCCTTGGCCAGGTGACCTTAGAACACAGCAGTTCCAGATATTTTTCTCAGTGATCCAGTTTGTGTGCATATGGGGCTGGGGGGGGGGGAGGGGGCTATTATATGAGGAGAAATTACAAGGAAAAGTGTATATATGTGGGATGAGTGGAAGAATTTCAATGGAAACAGTGTATGAGAAAACACAGAGGCACAGAGAAGAGGTGGCTTCAGGGAACAGATGGTGAGTGGTTTCATGACAGGGGAAAGTGAGAAGGGAGTGGAAAAAATTGGGACTGGAGGCTGGCGAGTAGAGGACAAATGAGTATGGGCCGCGCACACCCTGCTAAAGGAGTGTAGACCAGTGGAGGAGGAGGGGGCTTTGAAGCCAGGGAGTAAACGCATACTTTGGACCCTGAATGGCCCTGGCAAGTGGCAGATGTGCTGAAAGAAGACGAGAAGGGAGGCAGGGACCCTAGGCGGAGGTTTTGGCAGTGCTCTTTCTGGGACACAACGGGGGCCTCTACCAAGATAAAGAGCTCTGTGTGGAGAGAAATTAATGTATTTGAAAGCTATGAGGGAGAACCACTCATTAAGATTTGGATTTAGGGAGTGAGTGAGTGGCAGAGGTCAAGGCTTGGGCCCCAGCCCAAAGGGATGGAGAGCACTGGCTCCAGGGTGTGGGATGATGGGTTCAATTTTTAGGACAGGTTGAGTGAGAAATCCTGGAGGACATTCAGGTGGCAGTGTCGAGAGACGCTGGATGTGCTGGCCTTGAACCCAGCAGAGCAAATGGGTGGAGATCCACATTTGGGGTCATAGGAAGGGAACACCGTGGGGGGTGGACAAGTGGCTCTAGACAGAACCCAGAGGACCACAGGCAGCAAAGGAGCCCGAGAGGAGGAGAAGGAGAAAGTGGGCAGGGCAAAGCCAACTGCAGAGAAGAGAGCTCTGGGAGGAACAGGAAGTGTCAGTGATGTCTGATGCTGCCAAGCAAGTTAAGAACGGAAAAAACATCTCCTGACCCCGTGATGCAATCAAAAAGGCACAATAACTTAGTGGCTCCTGCCTTGTCTCTTCCTGGACCAACTCATGGCAAAGGAGCGTAGAATCATATTTCCTCCTTCCCCCAGAAAAACATGATTTTTGTCCCCAAGTTTTGGGCTCTCCCGAGGGGACAGGACTGGCCTTTGTAGTCTGAAGGTCCTGGTTTACTGGTAGAGGGAAGTGCCCTTTCCAATGATCTTTCCAGAGAGTGTGGCTGAATCCTATGAGACAGGAAGGGATGGGACCATGGACTCTGAGGCAGAGATAGGAGCCACCTCAAATAGAGTCCTCGGAGGCCCCAGGGCCTGGAAGGAAATGGCTGCAGAGCCTCTGAGGAGACTCAAGGACCAGCCTGGGGGAGCACTGGGCAGGAGGGAGCCCAGCCTGCAGTCTCCAAAACGTGAGGCTCACATGGGCCTTGGCCCTTGGAGGGGCCCAGAGCAACCAGCCAGGCTGAGGACCAAGGCAAACCCCGTCCTGCAATTAAAATCTACCATGATTTAATTCTGTTAAAGGAACTATTTTTAAAGTGAGATGCTACTTAGTTTATTACCTTTTACCACTGTTTATAAGAAAAAAATTCTTACCTAATTAAGATACGGTTAGTATCCAATCAGTGACTGTCCAACACGACCGACCCTACGAAAGCTGGAGTGTGGCCAGTGAGATGGGGAAGGAGAGGCGGAGAAGGGAATGTTGCGGGGGGCGGGCAGGAGGGACGAGCCACTTCCTCTTCCACTCTTCTGTTCACACCCTGATGACAACGGTGAGTAGCCAAGGGAACGGTCAAGTGGAGTGAGCGGGCAGTGCGGCCTCGCTGTGCCCACGACTCCTCCTCCGTACACCGTACACATGGGTTTCACGGTCTTACGACACATGGTGGTGTTGAAAATTTCAGTTTCCATTTCTTGTCATTCAGGGTAAATGAAATGTGCGGGAAACCAGAACCCTCAGCCTGTGCAGTGCTCTGCCCAGATGCCCACTTCAGTCCTGGGGACAGGGCTGCTGCCCCCCTCACTGGGAACCACCCTCAGCCACCAGGACCCACCTGCCCATGAGGTGGCTGAGGCCGATGACGGGCTGAAGTGGGACTGCAGAGGCCGGGGCCCTGCTCTCACTGTGGGATGGTGCTCAAAGACCACCCCGGAGTTCCACACAGGATCGGGTGAGACCTCACATTGTGCTGAGGTGTGTGCTGTACTCACATCGTGGTGGCTCCTCCCTCTGCCCGGTCCTGCCTCGCTCACTCCCTTACACGCGTGCCTCCTGGAAGCTGCCCCAACAAGACCTCCGTCCCTGAGGGCTCTGGGTTACCAGGAACGCAATCTAAGGTAGTCTGATTCTTGGTTTCAACTTTCTCTTCCACAGAAACTCAATCACAGATGCCAGTAAGTAATAAAATGTCTCTACCCTGAATTGTGTTACTTTCCCTTCCCTTGCTCCATCTCTGACATCCAAGTAGATGGTCCCTCAAGGACCTGAAAAAAAAGACACTAGGAGGAAAAGGGAGGAGAGGGGAAGAGGCCTATGCACGCCTCGTCTGGCTAACTCCCATTCAGAATTTGGGCTTAGAAGACTCCCACCCTGGGAAACCCTGCCTGGTCCCTCAGGCTGGGCCAGGTGCCCCTGCTGACAGCTCCCACAGCTCCTGTGTTCTCCCCCCGTACAGCACATGACTCCCTGAATTATAAACAGGTATGCACCTGACCAGCTCCCTCCGGAAAGTCAATGCCACGAGGGCAGAAAAGGGGTCTACTTTGCTTGCCATTTTCTCCAGGGACCCGGCAAAGTTCCTGGCACTTGGGAGATGTGTCCTGCGGGGTCCTGGCAGCAAACAAATGGCACACGCAAATAGGGCAGCTGAGGAAAGTTTGGTAAAAGGACTCTTTACAGAGATTTAGACAGGGCATGGGGAAACCACAGGACATAGTGCAGTACCTGATGCTAGTGAGAGCAGGCCGCCATTCCTGCCGCTAGGAACAGGGCAAAGGAGGGGGCAGGGGCTTCTGTCTGACAAAAGCTGCTCACAGGTCAAGAGACACATCAGCCCCGCCGGGAAGGTGACCCCTGAGACCCACCAGGAAGGATCCAGGGAGCTAAATCCCTTGACCTCACTTTCCAATCTCCTGCCTAAAACTCCCCATTGGCCAAACGCAACTGAAACTCAGAGGACAGAGGAGTCTGCTATTACAAGATAAGGCTCCCTGGACATAAATCAAGGTGGAGGAAAGTAGAGAGTAGATACCGAAGAGCAAAAGGAAGATTTATGAGACAGTCGACACTAAATACATGGGAAATGAATAAATGAATGATGTTTTTCAACAAATAGGCACTGAAACACTACTCACTGGATATTTATCATTCTGATCACTGTCTTCATGGAGACAAATCAGAGGCCGCACACATAAAAAGGCCACTAGGCGTAACTCCAACCTGTGGGCAGACAATAAGGCCTTAGGCTACGTGAGATGGGCATCTGGAACTGAGAAGTCCTGACAAAAAGCAAGCGCTTGGGGAAAGGTGGACCAGAAGAAATTTGCCCAGAGGCAGATGACAATAAGTAAGCTTACCTGTTTTTGCCTAGGCTCTACATGGTAGGGGGGAAATCTCTGAGAATCCAAAACCTGCACCTCGTGAAAATCTGAGGTTCAATTTTACAATACCCTCAAAATGGGAGACCCCAAAACAGGCCAGGAAACCTCATCTCAGGCCATTGATATCTTAGTGCTCCTGGCTGAAACAAATGCAAAACTCCTCCGGAAGGGAGTGTTCCCACTTCAGGTCAGGAAGAAGCTGCTGCAGAGAAAATAATCCCCAATAAAGATGAACTCACATTGAGACTACAAAACACACAAGTAAATGGACCACCATGAGTGACAGCTGGCAGGCCTAACAACTATAGGATTAGAACTCTGAAAGGGTTGATTAAATCATGATTTGATTAAAAGTATTTTTATAAGGAATCAAAATCCTAAAAAAGGAACAAAATATTATTACCAGAACCCACTCAGTGTATACAAAGGTATACTCCACTCTAACAGGGTCTGTCTTATTGCCCTAACTCGGCACACTGTCTTAGAGGATGAAAGATCCTAGAAACCCTTCTGGAATATGGGGGCTTTTACTCAGCAGGTGTTTCCCCTCTCTTTTCCTAGGGATACATACTCACCCTCTGAGTCCCCCTGTCTCCTAATTGAAGAACACTGAAATAATTCTCAGGACTTAACGATTTCCCTTCTTTCTTCAGTACCATATCTGTAGTAGGATTAGGTTTAGGTACAATTCAAATGTACCACATTTCAAAGTTGTGGTACAAGATTGTACCCTATTTCTTGTTCAGTCGCTCCTGGCAAATTTTTAGAATTTTTGTTGAAACTATTTTTCAGTCGTTTTACAAGGCAGTGGAGAAGGAAGAGCCCTTGGCCCTACTTCACTCTGCCATCTTTACTAGAAAGCCCCACACTAATGTTCTTGAGATTCTACAGGGGTAAGCACTGCTTCAGCTTGGGCAGCCCTGGATGCAGCTGTGCTTGCGTGCTGACTTCAGAATTCTGTTGGTGGGGCTGGTGTTCACAGCTGGGCGGCAGGGAGATACTGGGCACCTCGTTTATGGGGCATTGGCCCAACTCGGCAGAGCAACTGATTACATGTCACCACACGATGTTGCTGGTGACCCTGGCAGACCAATCTCAGGGGAACGGTGGGGACAGAAGCCAGGCCAGAGGGGACTCAGTAGGGAGTAAGCAACGTGAAGCAGCTGGACAACGAATGAAGGCTGCCCGGGAAGAGGTAGAGTAAGTAGTTAGAGCAATGTGTGAGGTTAAGGGTGGATTTACAGTCTTTATTTTATTTAAGGGAGATACCTGAGCATTTTAAAATTTTGGAGAACCCAATAGAGAAAGAGAGGCTGTAGCTAAAGCAAAACATGGAAACAACTAACGGAGGTTAGACAGAATGAGATCCAGAGTGCAGGAGGAGACGCCAGCCTTCAATATAAGAGGAGTAACTCTGTCCGTGGAAGAGGAAGAATGGAGAATTTGAAGCTGGGGACCAGGGAGGTGAGAGAGTTTGAAAACTGTAGAACGTGAGCTCATCTCCTAAGCATAAATGTAGGTGATGGGAATGGGCATTTGAAGAGATGGGAAGAGCTTTAAATTGCTCAAAGTAGCAAATGGAAAATGAGAGAAAGTGACAATTTGAGATATTCAGAAGAGTTACGAGGGAAACTAGAAAAATCTCTGGAAGCCAGCTGAGATGGGAGACCATAAATGAGTGATGGATCTTGTCTTCATGGCTAGGTGATTTTAACCAGCTATTCTCAGAAATACATTCTCAAAGAAAGAATGGCAGGGAGTAGCAGATTGATGGATTGATCTAAGGCTGGTGGTCAAGGGAGCTCAGGGTACTGACCAGAGAATGACTACGTGATAGACTATTAGATCTCAGCTAGACTAGGGGGATGCAAGCACAGGAGGGGCTGAGAGCCAGAGGCTGGAGGGCTTGATGAAGAATGACGACAGTTACAGAAGGAGCGAATGGAGTGAGGGAGACCAAAGGGGTAGACGTTGTGATCAGAAGAGTGAGCGATTTTATTGTGAAAGTCCAGTGGTGGATCAACTTAACAAACCTGAAATCTGACCGTGAGTGTGGACGATAGTGGAGTGAAACTGAAGGCCAGTGAGGCTGAGTAAATGAGCTGAAAGCCCTGGGCCCTGCATGGGGGTCAACATGGGCAATTAAGTCACCAGGATGATGGAGAAAACTGGGGTGAAGAGAAGCTCCTTATCCACGTACACTAGTCTTAATAAAAGAAGGGGGGCAATCAGGCAGACAGTGGTAATGATGAGGTGGAGTAGAGGGTAGTGGCTGGAGACCACAGTAGTCTCTTATATATGTACCTATTAGATCTTATGGGAGTAATGGTCACCAAGTAGTCACCTGGGGCCAGGGATGTCACCTTCTGATCCCCAAGGGTGAGGCGGGTGAGAGAGAGAAGGAGCATCCTCAAGGGACAACAGATGGTAGGAACATTAGGATGTGAGGTGAGGTGAGGGCAGAGGAGGCACAAAGGAGAATGGCAATGAGAAATGTGAGAAGGTACCTGACCTGAGGCACTGACTGAAGATGGTGGGGATGGGGGCACGATGACATCAAGTGGCCTTACGTGTTCCAAAAAGACTGACCCCAGCAGACCACAGGTAGACGGTGGTTAAGAAGATGAGAGAAGTATTAAGATGCTGCTGAACGTATCATTCTCCAGTAAGCAAAGGACTCAAGACTCTCTAGAGACTGATGTCTCCCTTCCAAGGCTGTGTTAGCACAAGTTCTTCAAAATATAGACGCTAAGATGGGACGTGGCATAAAAGAAATGTGTTAGAGGAAACGTCTCTGAGAGAGCTTGCAAAGGGAGGTGGGAGAAGCTGGGAAAGTTGCCGGATCACAATGCAGGTCTGACCACAAGGGAAGGAGAGAAGGAGGAAGTGAGGTTAGGGAGAAGCACCAGTCCATCTCCCAGGAATGGGCCTGTCCCAGTGCCCCTAACAGGGCCACTGACTGGGAGCAGCCCGTGGCCGGCATGGCCTCAGCATGGATGCAAGGATGCATTTCAGAGTGAGGAAGCTGGGATCCTCAGTCAGTTATGCTCATCCGCATGGCCACCACACAACACAGCAATATTTTTATGTCTGAGGCAACATTTCTCGAAATACAGCCTGCAGAGTCCTTGGTCCATAAGTAACTGCATAAGAATTAAAAGGGGATTCCATGATCAAACAATTTTGGGAAATGCTGCATACTTTCTCTAGGATCCTAATGCTTATTAGCACTTGAAGAGTTCTGAGAAGCACTGTAGTAAAGAAACTTGCTTTATATTTTCAGTCCACCTATTTCTCAAACCTACTTGAGTGAAGTCCACCCCCACTTTTTTTTACACCTTTCAGCACAAAGCAGAATAAACCAGACATGAAATGAGAAAGGGTTTTTAAGGATACAGTTAACTATTTTTCTTCCAGCAAGTACATATAAAATCTATATTTCAGGGTTGGTCATCAATACAATTGTTTTCTGGAAGTATCATTTCCCCCTCGCTGCCCTCCCAGGTAGCCCAGGTATTGAGAGGACTAAGCACTAAGGTGACATTTTTGGCTTAGCCAAGATGTGGGAGAAAATGTGGGGGCAGGATGAGACATTCTCAGAATCCCTAAAATTATAACATGTAGGTATAGGCCCCTTCAATCTACTGCTCAGTACCAAACAACGAATCCAGAGGAAAATTGTTTTCTAAGAGTAGCTTTTACACACTTTCCATTAAGAAGCAGTGCTATTCAGGGAGATCAGCTCGGTGCTTTGTGACCACATGGGAGGGGTGGGATAGGGAGGGTGGGAGGGAGACGCAAGAGGGAGAAGATATGGGGATATATGTATACGTATAGCTGATTCACTTTGTTACACAGCAGAAACTAACACACCATTGTAAAGCAATTATACTGCAATAAAGATGTTAAAAAAAAAGTAGTGCTATTTAAAAATTATAATAGCTGCTATTTGGGATTATCATAGATTTTTTTCCTATACTTACCTAATTTTCTGTAATATTTGCTAATAAAAATTAGTTAGACAGATAGATAATCTGAGAACACTGATATTTGATGAAGCCATTTTAAGGAATAGATAAATTATTGTAATTCTAAAGTTCTGAATACCCATTTCTCAATAAGAAGTTAGACCTCTGAAAATGTCATCACGCCAGCATTCAGCATCCTAGCGCCCTTCCATCCCTTCGCTCAACTAATTTAATGTTGTATCTATCAATCAGCATCCAGTCAAAAGACAGGAATCATACCAGTAATTTGACCAAAGAGCATTTACTACAAAGAATTATTAACTACTCAAAGGGGATTAACTGTCTAAGGGAGTAGGAAGCAGAGGTAGGAAGAGGCCCCTAGACTGAGGCAGAGCACCCGAGAAGGAACACACATGGAAGAGGCCCTCCCTCCCAAGGCTGAGATTCAGACCTGTTACAGAGGGTGACTGCAACCCACTGGATGGTCAGGAAGTTTGTCAAGGTGAGGCCCTTGGGGGCTGGTGAGCAGGAAACTGCCTGCAGGGGTACCAGTGAGACCCACAAGAGGGTGGGCACCACTCGGTCTCCACACAGCACTGTCAGGTCATCCCAAGGAGCAAAAACAAACGAACAATAACAAAATTCTGTAACAGAATGAGAAGCCCCTGCCTCTTCCTGTGATTCTCAGAGCCTTCTACATCAGCTGGCAAAGGAGAAATGCTTATAGGGTTCAGCTCAAGGATCACAAAGCAAGGCAAGGAAGGGTGGGTTAGGGGCTGAAAGGCAATAAATTACTAACAGGTGCACCGCATCCTTTGCTTGTTTTTTTTACTGAGGGTCAATGTAACGTGAAGAATATTTCTGCATCTCCTGTAAAATTATTAATAAAGTCATCACCCAGTGTGTCTTCCAACCTCCCTAATGTAAGAACTTAGAAACCAGAAAAAAATGAGAAAGAGAGTATAAATTACTGGGCCTAATCACCGGCTGCCTCACCCTGCCGGCACAGCTTCCTCTGACTGTCCTACGGAAAACGCGACCCCACCACCCTGGCCCTTCCTAGCCTCCTTCCCTGCTTTGCTTTTCTCCACAGAACTTCTCTCCTACCACCCTACAGTTTACTTACTTATTTTCTTTTTGTCTGTAATGTAAGTCCCACGAAGGTCAGGATGTTTGCCTGCTGATGTGTCCCCAGCACCTGGAACAGTGCTGGGCACATGCTAGCCACTTTACAAACATTTGTTGAATAAATGAATTGAATAAATGCGTGATCTACATGTATGGGGGAATGAGAGTTATAACATGACGGTTTCCTAGACTGAAACTGGGATTGAGCTTGAATAGACATTTTTCCAAAGACGACATACAGATGGCCAACAGGCACATGAAACACTGCTCAACATCATTAGTCATCAGAGAAATACAAATCAAAACCACAATAAAATTATCATCACCTCACACCTGTCAGAATGGCTATCATCAAAAAGACCACAAAAAACTAAAGTTGGTGAGGCTGTGGAGAAAAGGGAACCCTCATACACTGTTGGTGGGAATGTAAATCGGTACAACCACTGTGGAAAAGAGTATGGAGGTTCTTCAAAAAAATAAAACTTCATATGACCCAGCAATTACACTCCTAGGTATAGATCAGAACAAAATGAAACCACTAATATGAAAAGATATATGCCCTCCAATGTTCATAGCAGCATTATTTACATTAGCTAAGATATGGAAGCAACCTAAGTGTCCATAAACAGATGAATGGATAAAGAAGATGTGGTATGTACACATACAATGGAGTATCAACCATAAAAATAAATTTTTGCAATTTGCAACAACATGGATAGACCTAGAGAGTATTATGCTTAGTGAAATAAGTCAGAGAAAGACAAATACTATATCCTATCACAAATACTATATCACTTATATGTGGAATCTAAAAAATAAAACAAACTAATGAATATAACAAAATAGAAAGGTACTCACGGATGTAGAGAACAAACTAGTGGTTACCAGTGGGGAGAGGAAAGGGGAGAAAGGGCAAGATAGGGGTAAAGGATTAAAAGATACAAACTATTATATATAAAATAAACAAGCAACAAGGATATATTGTACAGCACAGGGAAATATAGCCATTATTTTGTAATAACTTTAAATGGAGTGTAATCTATAAAAATACTGAATCACTTTGTTATATTCCTGAAACTAATATAATATTGCAAATCAACTATACTTTAATTTTTTAAAAACTGGGATTTAATTATAGTAATAAAGAGGAACTCAGACCCTCACAGGTAAGGTTTGTGAGCTACATGCCAAAGCCACAGCATGTGGTGAAGTTTCACCAATAATAATGACCCTATTACAGTTCCAGATTTTAGAATGGTAAATACAACTTTCCTCTTGCCTCAACTTCAGACCTTTAAACCATTCCTACCTACCAATTTAGAATTTCCAAGAATCCCACAGTCTTAGAGATCTAATACACAGTACAGTGATTACAGACAACAAAACTGTATTATAAACATTAAAATTGCTAAGAGAATAGACCTTAATTTTTCCCACCACCAGAAAAGTTGATAATTTTGTTAGCTAACACTATCATGGCAATCATATTGCAATATAAATGTATCAAATCAATACGGTACACCTTAAACTTACACAATGTTATTTGTCAATTATATCTCAATTAAAAAAAAAAAAAGAATCCCATGTCTGGGTGTGGATAAGCAGAATGCTGGGAATCAAGCCAAAATAAAATAATTCAGAAAGTGAAGGCCATACAAATATCAGGAAGTTAGGGTGATCCTGAAGTTACCAAACAGTGCCTTCTTTAGGAAACTTCAAATTTCACATGATTCTGTGACACAGATGAGGTGCCTGCTTGCTGCCCTTTTCCTCCACTTAACCATATAATGCAGTGCGTACGTTCACAGGGTTTTTCAAGTTTCAAAGTTTGACTTGACCCTCAGTCCCCTGCCTGGGACTGACCAGTGAGTATCAGGCAATAAAGCACCACGAGCCACCATCACTTACTCCGTCAAAGTTCTGGGGGTACTGGCGTGGCTACAGATAGCCCAGCCGCAGGGGGCTGAGCCCCAGGAGGAAGGAGCAGGGCACGGTGGCCCTCACTCACTCACAGAAGCCATAATGCCGGGCGGTGGGGGAAGACCTGCTGGGAAACATTCACAGCCAGGTTCCCACCAGCACCAACCCCTCCCAACCCCTCCATACGGAGGAACATCATGAGTTTCCCTCTGAGTTAAATTTAATGCTCGATCACATGTTTGTCCAGGCCCTTTTAATGTTTATTTTTCCTTTCCCTTAATAGTTTCCTCAGTTCTATTTCTATTTTGGCAGGTCCACATTCTGCACCGACTACCACCTCAAACATATCTTTGGCATTAACAGATGTCGTTTAACCAGCGAAATGAACGCTAAGCCAACATGCAAGACTGGTCCTCAAATTAGGTCCATCACAGGTACAAAGAGTTGATCCAGGAGAAGTTCATACAGATTTTCCAGTTATTTCAAGTTCTTCTTCTCAGTTCATCTTTCTTCCAAACCGCCCCCATCCCCTTCCTCCTCCCCACACCCTCCTCCCACCACTCCAAATCTGGACTTCTCAGCTTCCTTTCTCTCTGGCCTTAAACGTCACCCCACCCCAGCCTCAAACAGGGGTTGAACTTGTTCCCCTCACATTCTCTGCATGTGACTTGATGGAGCCTCTGCATCCTCACCATGGAATTTTCCTGTGCTGGGCCCTCCTTCTAGGAGCAGGGTCAGCTCCTAACATCTTGCCTAACTCCTTGGTTCCCTCACATCAATTTCCCCCAGGCACTGGTACTGAGGCTCTGTCTCTGCACCACCCCCTTGCCAACTGACATCACTCTGTAGCTTCCACTGTCCCCAGAGCGGACCCTACTGGGGCCCCATTCCTCAGCCAAAGCACACAGCGTCTCTCAAAAGGGACAATGAAAACCAAAGCAGTGGTTCTCACTGCAAGTTCTTGAAGCCCCATATGCTAATGCTGATGAAATGCTACATAGGAGCCTCAAGCCCCTGGGCCTGGACACACAGTCATCGTATGTGACACTTCTCTCCTCTGCTGCAAGCCACCACCTGCTCAGAGTTACATGTCAGAGCACTTTGCTATCCCTCCCTCAGTATCACTGAGAAGCAGCAGTAACTTAGTTCCCTTATCTAGGGCAGCCAGCAGGATGGCCACAGGGAAATCAAAGGCGGGGTACGGGGTGGGGGTGGAAGCAGCAGGAGAAAACAACTTCCCGGTTTCTCTTTGCAGCTTAAGAAACTCTCTGGGGGTCTGGGGGAGCTTTCAAGTTGCTTTATTTTGGTTAGTCCCTGAGATGTGTGACTGGTGGAACACAGCCACCAGGGGGATAAACAGTGGTTTCTCTTGGCCCTAAGGGTCAGGGGCCAGCTGTTCTGAAGGAAGCCAGCTTTTAACTGGCCCAGACGGTTCCCACAGCAACTCGGATGGTAGGTCAGAAGGCCATACCCTCCCCGCCTAGGAACTCGGTCAGTGGTAAGTCTTCGATGTATTTAACCAGTTATGTCCATGCTAATGCTTAGGGTGGTTTCGCTTTTGCAAACATTTATTTATATCCTTCAAGAGAAGAACTCAGACCTCTCCGCCTGTCACAGGAAGCTGTTACGGGGGGTGAGCAAACTTTTTAAATGCACAGAAATTGCGACTGACACCAATTTTGTGAAACTAAACCCCGGTACTTGGTTCTCTTTAACTGTGTTTTTTCCTACATGGCTTCAGGTAGGCAAGTCTTGTTTCTACCAAGAGAATGAAGTTATATGAAGAAGGGTAATGCTTACTTTTGTCTGCCTGTGGTAGCTCGCATACTACTAAACACCTAAGTGCTTAATGAAGGGATGAATCATAGCAGCTGCTCTCAGGATATAGGGCGTGTTAAAGAAATGTTTATTTTCAGTCTTCTGAGTTGTAGGCCGGACCACACAGCTGTATGAAGGGAGAATCATCTTTCATTTCTCCACAGGGCAGCCTGAAGATGGCTAATTACACGTCAGCACCAGAGGAGGATTATGATGTCCTCATAGAAGACAATCTGAGTAACAACGAAATAGAACCATGCACCCCATACGAGCCCAAGATTCTCTCAGCCCAGCTGGTGCCTTACCTCTACACCATGGTGTTCACAGCTGGCCTCCTGGACAATATCTTGGTTGTGCTTATCCTGGTAAAATACAAAGGACTCAAGCAAGCGGAAAATATCTATTTCCTCAACTTGGCAATTTCTAACTTGTGTTTCTTGCCCACCCTGCCGTTCTGGGCTTACACGGCCTCACGTGAGGGGGTTCTTGGTGACCCCCTGTGTAAAATTCTCGTGGCATTCTACTCCATAGGCCTGTACAGTGAGGCATTTTTCAATGTCCTTCTGACTGTGCAAAGGTACCAGGAGTTTTTCCGCATGAGAAGGCTTGTCTCGGCCTGCAGGATGGTGGCTGGCAACATCTTCACAAGTGCTCTGGCATGGGTCACAGCCATTCTGGTCACTTTGCCTGAACTTGCTTTTTACAAACCTCAGATGGAAAGCCAGAAACACAAGTGCTTCTTTACCAGACCTCACTTCCTACCAGCTGATGAGACATTCTGGAAGCATTTTATGACCTTAAAGATGAACATTTTGGGATTTCTTTTGCCACTGTTCTTTTTTGTATTTTGCTACGTGCGAATGAGGAAAACATTAAAGTGTGGGGCGAGGAACTGTGACCTTTTCAAGCTTGTTTTCACCATAATGGTTGTTTTCCTTCTGATGTGGGGACCCTACAATATTGCACTTTTCCTGTCTGCTTTCAACGAACACTTCTCCCTGCATGGCTGTGAGAGTAGTTACAACCTGAACAGAAGTGTCCAGATCATGAAAATCATCGCCACCACCCACTGCTGCGTCAACCCTCTCCTCTACGTGTTTCTCAACAAGGCATTTAGGAAACACCTCTGCCAACTCTGCCATCTGTGCAGTGACACCACACCTCAACCCACTGAGGAACCTGCCCAAGGCACATCAAGGGAAGAATATCACCTTTCCACTTAAATGTAAACTAGCTCCTACCAAAGGCGGGATAAATAAACAATAATTTTTCCCTCATTGCATTGTTTTGTGCAATAGTCTTTACACATCTGTACATAAAATAGGCTCCAGGAAGAAAAGGGGGAGGTGAAGAAACATTCACCAAGCGCTGAATTTGTCTCAGGCGCTGTGCTAGGTTCTTGACAAACGTGAGCTCCTCCGTGCCTCACTGACTGCTCGTGGTGTAGGTGGAATTAGTCCCATTTCTCTGGGGGAGGAAACTGAGGCTCAGAAATTTGTCTAAGATCACACAGCTAGAGCGTGGCAAGGCTGGGACACAAACCCGGTGCCATTCACTCCAGAACCTATACCTTGTCCAGCATATGCCGAACTTCTAAAATTCAGGCAAGAAGACACATAAAGCAAATATGCACTTTTAAAACCAACCGGACCACATTCCAAATTAGAACAACCCATTCACACAAAAGTAATTCATCAGGCACAGTTTCTTTCAGGTAATTGAAAGAGATGGCTAGCTGGAGGCTCTGGATAAAAAGAGGAAAAGGGACTTGCTCTGTGGAAAGTTCTCTGGGTTTTCTTGGCTATTCACCACACCCCCCGAAGCCCCCAGATACCCCTGAGGCCCCCAGATACCCCCAACCTCTGAGCCTCCCAAGGTTTCTAGCACTTTCTGCTATCTAACAATAGCAAACGTACAATTATGTCTAGAAATGTTTAACACAAGGCATGTTTTGTCCTTTTCAGTGTAACGTATACACCTCAGGCCTCACCGCCTGTGACTATAAAACATCACAAGAAGCGTTTGCCTGGGGCAATCCAGTGCCCATTTTCTGTTACATATCCCAAGGAGAGGTGACAGATGAATACAGGATGCCTGTGGACCACAATCTCTCACCTCCATCACTGAGGAGGGAGGAGGAGGAGGTGGCACCTGGGGGAGACCCTGTAGGGAGCACAGTCTATACCAGTCACTGGCTCTTCCGTGTCCTCACCAGGTGCTATGGATGAACTGTGTCCCACAAAACATTCATATGTTGAAGCCCAAGCCCCAGTGAGATGGTATTTGGAAATGGGACCTTTGGGAGGTAATTAGGTTTAGATGAGGCGGAGTCTTCAGGATGGGATTAATGCCTTATAAGAAGAGACACCAGAGAACTTGCGTGCTCTCTGCACCATGTGAAGACACAGCAAGAAGGCAGCCATCTGCAAGCCAGGAAGAGAGCCTGCACCAGAAACCCCACCATGCCGGCACCTTGATCTTGGACTTCCCAGCCTTGAGTACTGTGAGAAATAAATTTCTGCTATTTAAGCTACCCAGTCTATGGTATTTTGTTGTGACAGCCTTAGCTGAGTAAGACAGGGCTCACCCTGAATGACATTAAATAGCCAATAAAAACACCATGACAAGTCAAGAGCAAGACCTCAGCTGAAAGTACCCCAGCAGATATGAAAAGAGGAGAAGGAGAAGGGACAGAGATATCTTCTTCACACTCATACTCACCAGATATGAGTAGGTCTGGACTCTCCATTCACTTCTACCACATATGGGACAGAAATCTCAGGCAAAATGACATCGTTTTTGGATGTTTATAGAGACAGTAATGAATTCACAGAACAAACCCTTTCAGAATTTTCAGAATGAAAACATGGAGCATATAGAGAATAAACTCTTACAGTGACTGAGAGTGAAATAGTTACTGAAAATCAAAAGTCTGTGATGGCTGATCCAGCTACAATAGCCCACACACGTTAAGTAGTATATCCAGCAAGGTCTTCTTCCCCTGTCAGAAGAAGAAGACAGTTGTCCTAAAGATAAAAATGATTCATGCTTGCACTATTTACAATAAAAGCAGCCCAAGTGCCTATCAAGTGCAAGTCGGATGAATGGCTACACACACACAATGGAATAATACTCAGCCATAAAGAAGAATGAAATGCTGACATCTGCAGAAACGTGGATGGACTACAGAATATTATGCTACATGAAATAAGTCAGACAGAGAAAGACATACTGTATGATATCACTTGTATGTGGAATGTAGAAAATAACACAAATGAATGCACATGCAAAATAGAAAAAGACTCACGGATATAGAAAATAAACTTGTGTGGGTTTCCCTGGTGGCACAGTGGTTAAGAATCCGCCTACCGATGCAGGGGACACGGGTTCATTCCCGTGTCCCGTGTGGGGTCTGGGAAGATCCCACATGCTGCAGAGCAACAAAGCCCGTGTGCTGCAACTACTGAGCCTGCGCTCTAGAGCCCGCGAGCCACAACTACTGAAGCCTGCGTGCCTAGAACCCATGCTCCGCGACAAGAGAAGCCACCGCAATGAGAAGCCCGCGCACCGCAACGAAGAGTAGCCCCCGCTCGCCAGAACTAGAGAAAGCCCACGCACAGCAACAAAGACCCAGCGCAGCCAAAAACAGATAAAATAAATTTATAAAAAAAAATACTGAATCACTATGCTATACACTTGAAACTAATAATATGAATCAACGATACTTCAATTTAAAAAATAACACGTTTTCCACTTTTCTACAAACTATTGCATTAGAAAACTAACAACCAGTAAAAAGCCAAAGAGAACTAGCATATTTAAGAAAATGTGACAGTGTTTCTGTTTTTGCCTGTAAATTATTTTCTAATGCAAAAAAAATTTTCCTATCAGGTCAAAATAATTCTGATTTGGGACATTTGAGAGAAAGACTGATATCTCATGAGAAATCTCTGATTCATCTCAATTTATGTGTTTGTGGGTACAAATGGAACAAATTTTAAAATGGTAAATGTGACTGATTTAGAGAATGAGAAAGCAATGAAACCTGAAATTGAAAAAAAAAATACAGCATGCCCAGTTAATTTTGAATTTCAGTTAAGCAACAAATAATCTTGTTCTTTTTGGTTTTTACAAATGTGCTGTGGCCACATCGGCCCAAGTTGTCCTCCCTCCTAAGAGCTGCTCACCATTCCCTGGTCTTAGGCTCCCACACCAAGCCTGAATTTCAATAGGACTTTATCCTTTACCAACTGCCTTCACAGACGTATTTGCACCACATAACAGGCCTTCAAAGAAAACTGACTATCACCAGCCTCATTTTACAAGTGTGGAAACTGAGGCTTAAATCTCACAACTCTCAGGGGTCAGAATCTGGGCTTGACATTTTCTGATATCAAATCCCACACTCTTTCCTCTCCTCCACCCAGTACTTCCGGACTTGTCTACAGCACTTGGTTTATAGAGTGAGTTCCTGTATACTATTGCTCCGGATTTTTCACAACAGTCCAAAGGACTGGGGGAAGGCACATCCAAGGATTGCTGCTCCCCTCAGCCACCCATTTACAGACCCTGTGAAAAGCAAAGTTTGCCAAAGAACCATCTCTGGCACATCTAACAGAAGAAAATCTTTGATTCAAATTGCAAACTCTGAATCCTTTGATTTTTCCCTGTGGTGTGGCCTTTAGCTATAAGCGGGGCCATGAGTCACCTCCCTGGAGTCCCCTGCCATGCCTGCTCTGGGAGAAGTTAGGAAAGGGTGTCTCTCTCTTCCTGTGGGACCCAACACAGGCCATCTAGCCTCCCTGTGCCTCAGACAACTGGGAATAAGACACCCCCACACACACAAAGGGCTGCTGGCCAGGATGAGGGCTTAGTGAGCAGCACAGTGACTGGCCCACAGGACGCTGCCTACATCCCACTTTTCCTCACACCCTCCACAGATGCTGCCTGCACCCTAATGGTGCTTGAATTTCAGTTTTGATGGACCTCCTCGTCCCCATGTCAGCCTCCTGCTGCTGCTCCCGGTAAATGACTATGCTGACAAAAGGATCTAGGGACATGTGGCTCAGCCCCAGCTTCTTTGTTTGAAGGAGTGGTGGGGAGGTTCAGACCATCTCGCTTATATCACCTATGACAAAATGTGTTTTCCTCTGCCCTCAACCACGTGGTCAGCTCAACAATTTTTTTTTAACATCTCTATTGGAGTATAACTGCTTTACAATGGTGTGTTAGTTTCTGCTTTATAACAAAGTGAATCATCTATACATGTACATATATCAGCTCAACAGTCCTGCTATGAGTCTGTGGACAGCCATCCCACCAGAGCCCCTGCCCACACGCTCTTTCAGGCATCCATCTTTGCAGAACACCTGCCACACACTTCCTGGGGGTGCACCCAGCTTGCTCACCATGGCTCAGGACCGTCCCCAGCTGCCCCGTGCAAACAGACGCTCCCTCCTCGGCAAAGCACACAACCCATGTCCCCAAGTTGATGCCACTTCCAGCGGATGGCTATCTGCATGCATACTCACTGTCTCCACTCTTTTGTCTCTGAAGGACTCCAAGGCAGAGTCTGTGGGATTCATCTCCAAATGGACTAGAGGAGCTGCGACGTGGTGATGGATGAGGAGGTGGCCAAGAGAGAGACTCCAGCCAACACAGGTGCTGTTATTCCCCCAGGGAGGTGACACTCATGCCTGTGAGGGAAGGCAGGAGGAGTTGACTGCCAATGGGTAGTGGGAGCACTTCCTTAAGAAACAGGCTTAAAGCCATTCCAGAGAAAATCGGAAAAATATGACTATAAACAAAATGTCAGATGACATACTTATCATTTTCAAGGGTGACAATAAAATTGCGATTATGTGGGAGAATGCCCCTGTTCTTAAAGAATGCATGCTCAAGAATTTAGGAGTGAAATGTCATAGTCACGGCTCACATTCAAATAATTTAATCACACACATACACACACCAGGTGCATATAAAAGAAGCAAGAGGGAAAACACATCAAAATGTTAACACCTGTCAACTCTACATGGAGGGTATATGAATGTCCACTGAACCCTCTCTGACCCCCACTGCACAAACGGAAATATTCATAAGACCAAGTTGAAGGGCAAAACTGACTCTGATTTTGTCTGGATAAAAACAAAGAAGAAAGATTGACCCCAAGCACAAATTTTAAGTCTCCTCCCTTCTGGTCCCTCATGACTGGGGTCAGACTCAATCTGTAGAAGAGTCGTAGAGAGAACAAGCCCCAATCCCTCATTTTACTTACAAAGCTGAGCCCAGAGAAGGTAAAGGATTTACCCGAGGTCATACAGCCACACAGCAGCAGAGCTGCGACTTTGCTCTAGACGTCCTGCAGCACATGCCACTTCTTTCCCACTCAGGACTGACCTGTAATTATTTCTGGAGACAATGGCGGGCCAAATGATTCCGAATACGCTAAGGCTAACAGCTGAGAAAAAAGTATGCAGACTCAGTCCGTTTCCCAACGACCTAAGTACACACGACCTTCCTCCTGACATGATGTGATAGGGAAGCTCCCAGCACCACAAGATACTGGCTTTTCCCTCAAAACTAAATGCGCACCGCTAGGGAAGCTGCCTGCAGGCGTACCTTCCGCGCTTCGTGCACCGCCACGCTCCGCGGAAGCACCGCGCAGGCGCAGACAGGAGCTTGGACTCCTCCGCGGCACCGATAGTCCCGGCACCGGGGGCGGAGCGTCGGGGCACCGCGGCGGCTGTATCGCTGCGCCGGAGCAGCTCCAGGCCTCGCAACACCTGGTACGTTGGAAGGAAGAGTCGTCGCCGTTGTACTTCTAGAGCACTTCCAGGAACTGGTCCTGCACATCCGAGAGAGGCAGAGCTCACCTTGCAAGAATGGATGAAAGGAGCCAGCGATGTTCCTACGCCAGGACAAAGAGCAGCAGCCAAAGGATGGGCGCATGCGCAAAGAGTAGCGTTGACTTTTTTTTTAATAGTTGGAAAAAATCAGAAGAATATTTCATGACATGTGAAAATTATATGAAATTCGAACTTCAGTGTCGAATTTCAGAAACTTTATTTTCAATAAAATAAAGTTTTTTTGGAACACGACCACACTCAGTTATATATGTATTGCCAGTGGTTGCTTTTGCACTGCAATGGCCGAGTCCAGTGGTTTTGACAGAGGTGGTCTGTGGCACTCTCATGGCTTCCCACTGCTGCTTGGTGCATTGTAAATTACAGCCAGTTATAATTCAATAGCATTTCAAGTACCAGACTGTGATGTTGTGATACAATAAGACATATACCTCCGGTCTTCAGCCCTGACTGATGGGGTGATAGGAGTGTCCTTTGTTATTCATAATAAACCCTCTACCTGAGTTTCAGTCAGACCTGAGTGTATGCTGATGAGGTGACGCTCGGTGCTTCCCTAGATAGCTTCAGGATGGGAGCTGGTTCCCAGAACCAACCTTGTGATGAGAGGATTGGAACTTTCAGCTCTGCTTCCTGACTTCCAGAGATGGGAGAGTGGCTGGATAATCACCAATGGTCAATGACTTAGTCAATTGTGTCTGTGTTATGAAACTTCCATACAAACCCTAAACTACAGGATTCAGAGAGCTTCTTGGTTAGTGAACACATTCACGTACTGGAAGAGTTGCACACCCCGACTCCACGGGGACAGAAGCTCCTACGCTCTAGACCCTTCCAGACCCTTAGCCTATGTACCTCTTCATCCGGCTATTCTTTTTCTATCTTTTATACAATCCTTTAATATAAATAGGTAACAATAAGTAAAGTGTTTCCCTGGGTTCTGTGAGCCATTACAGCAAATTATCAAACCTGAGGAGGGGGTCGTGGGATTCCCCAGTTTACAGCCAAGTTGGACAAAAGTACAGGTAACCTGGGAACCCACTACTTGTGATTGGTGTCTGAAAAAAGAGGGCAGTCTTGTGGGCCTGAGCCCTTAACCTTGTGGGTCTGTGTTAACTCCAAGTGGTTAGTGTCAGAATTGAACTGACTTGCAGGAAACCCAGTTGGTGTCCACAGAGAATTAGAGAATTGTTTGGTGTAGGAAACCCACACATATTTGGTGTCATAAGTGTTGTGAGTAGATAGACATAGAGAACAGACTTGTGGTTGCCAAGGCGGAGGGGAATGAGAGAGGGATGAATTGGGAGTTTGGGATTAGCAGATACAAACTATTATCTATGGAATGGATGAACAACAAGGTCCTACTGTACAGCACAGGGAACTATATTCAGTATCCTGTGATAAACCATAATGGAAAAGAATATGAAAAAGGACATCTAAATAACTGAATCACTTTGCTGTACAGCAGAAATTAACACAACATTGTAAATCAATGCTACTTCAATACAAAAAATATAAGTGTTGTTAAGTAGAGAGAACAGTTTATCTTTATACACATAGAGCCAAACCACCTTTTTTAAAATTTTTATTACCAGTGCATATTCATCATGTTAAAACAAGCAAAGAAGAGAAAAGTGAATTTTGAATGTCACACTAATAAGACACTATGGATTGTGGATTATTTTGTTATCAACTTAGATGCCAAAGCACTGTATTTATTATGCAATGAAACTATAGTTTTGCTAAAAGAATACAACATGTGTTGACATTTCCAGACTAAGCATTCATTGCACTATTCCAAACTCATAGGGGAAAAATGGTCAGGAAAATTACAAATTTTAAAGTGAAATATCTCATCCCAACAGAATTTCTTCAAGGGACTTCCCCGGAGGTCTGGTGGTTAGGACTTGGCACTTTCACTGCCGTGGGCCGGGGTTCAATCTTTGGTGGGGGAACTGAGTTCCCACAAGTTGTGTGGCACGGCAAAAAAAAAAAAAAATCTTCAAAACAAAAAAAGAAATGAGGCTGCAAGCAAAGTAACTTTCTAAATAGCTCATTTGTTAGCCAAGCAAGAAAAGCCATTTACCTATGTTGAGTTAATGAAATCATGTTTGATTGCAGCTGTAAACAAATGTGCCCAGAGAAAATTAACTTAAGACTTTAGCCTTTCACTGACAACTCTTGCTTAAAGAGCTGAAAACATTGGGAACAAGAAATAAGACAAATGATTTGAGTGGCTTTCCTTGGCTTTTGATGAGTAAACAGATGTTACAGATGCTGTTAACTATTGTCTATTTGAGGAATCAGTGGTGAGTTTGAAGCCTCCAGGAATAGTCCACATGGGATAACTACAGGCAAGAATATTTTCCAGAAAATTGAGGAAACACTAATTCAGTACAATCTGAAGTGGAATCTGCTGAAACGTATTACAATTGATGGCTGTTAAAATCTGTGTTGGGCAGAAGAAAAGTTTAGAGTGGGGACCGTGCAGAATACAAGCTTTCCTTGAAGACTGTAAGGAACTTGAGGTCTGAGGAAGTAAAAGCAGGGACACCAAACACAGCCCCACACTCAATTCAGTGTCAGGGTGAAAGAATGCGGGACCAAAGACCCCCCTCATTGATGCTACGGCCGCCTGACTTGCTTTGGGCGATGAAATGATGGAAATGATATGGCCTCTCCTAGAAGGAAGCTTTAAGAGTTTTTTTGTGTTGCCTCCATCTCTCTTTTATTTCCCGCTCTGTCTACAGGCCAGTGTGCCCCAGGCAGGGGCTGCTGGTTCAGCCTGGGTCTCAGAATAAAGAAATGAACAACAGAGCCACTGATGACCTATGACAGGTATGAACGTGAGACAGAAACAAACCTTTGTTGTGTAAGACATTGACATAACTTAGCATGAGTTAATGGATACAGCGATGTTAGATTTTGAAATTTTTATTTCAGCCAGAAAAGGGGATTTCATGGGCCTTTAATTTCACCTAAGTATCTTATTTATACAAGAAGGTTTATACGGTTCAAATATGATGTTTTATCTTGCTGGTATTATGACTAATATGGCTACACCATCAAATGTTGCTCCCTCAGTAAACTTCTAGTTTACTAGTGAGGCTGGACTACATATCTGGGCCATAATTCAAAGTAGCAAAAAAGGGAGTTTTCATTCTAGGATTATGGGACCGTAATTAATGTCCTTCAAGACAGATTTCAGAGGCTTCTGCAGGCAGCAGAAGAACTGCCTATCTCATTTTTTTTTTTAACATCTTTATTGGAGTATAACTGCTTTACAGTGTTGTGTTAGTTTCTGCTGTATAACAAAGTGAATCAGCCACACGTATACATATATCCCCATATCCCCTCCCTCTTGCATCCTCTAGGTGGTCACAGAGCACTGAGGTGATCTCCCTGTGCTATGCCTGCCTATCTCATTGATACTGGTCAATGCTGGCCATTCTTGTCTGCTCTCTGCCTTTGAAAGGGAAGATTCACCCTGGTTGACGCAGGTTTGCCTGTTGAGTCCAATGAGCCATTGGAAATACTAAAAACAGGAAAATGATCCTTTCTCAGGGAAGAGTTACTAATCTAAGGTAGGACCCCAATGGGCCCTGTTTACTGGTGGGGAGAGTCTGTGCATTAGCAGCTAAAACCCAGCCATTTGGTCCTCTCTTAATTCCCTTCCCTGGCATCAAGATAGTGGGTCAGAATTGAAACTCTGGAGAAGAAAACTGTGGGGAACACACTTAAAGGACAAAGCATGGACCTTCAAAAAGGCAGAAAAAGGAAGAAGCAGCAGCATGGAAGCTGAGGAAACAGAACTTCAAGGAGCACATGTCCACAGGATCAGACATAGTAAGGGGCTCAGGGAAAAGAGATGTGAACCCTACTAAGCTTGGCCATTTGGGAAGCTGGGGCTGTCCTATTCCAGAACCGCTTCAAGGGAGTGAACAGGTTAGAATCAAACTACAGTGGGGTGAAGAGAGAATGACCCAAACACCCACCTGACTTGCTGAAGTGAAGGCAGCCCTCTCTGACCACGCTTTAAAGAGCTTGGCTGAGAAAAGTGGGAATAAACTGGTGACCAGAGGTTAACCGGAGGTTGAGGGCCAACAAGGCCAAGGGATAGATGTACAGTTGTCCCCTGTACCTTGGTATTTGCAGGGATTGGTTCCAGGACACCCTGTGGATGCCAAAATCCAAGGATGCTCAAGTCCCTTATATAAAATGGTGTAGTATTTGCATATAACCTATGCATGTCCTCCCATATATTTTAAATCATCTCTGGACTACTTATAATACCTAATACAATGTAAATTGCAAATTCAAGTTTTGCTGTCTGGAACTTTCTGTAATTTGTTTTCAAATATCTTCAATCCTCAGTTGGTTGAATTCAAGGATGTGTAACCCATGGACATGGAGGGCCCACTGTGTTCCACATTTTCCTATGTCTATATTTGTAAATTTACTATACCTGATGCTATTTACTTAAAATAGCAAATACTCATAAATCTTCTTGATACCCAGCTTCTTCCACTAATCCCTTGATTCCTACTCTCTATTCCTTCCCCTGCCTTAGAAACACACACACACACATGCACATACACACTCAAACACACACACACACACACACACACACACACACACACAACTATATGAGGGACCAACAGGTGCCCTTGAGGAAAAGAGTTGCTTGGCCTGACCTTAGACTCCAGACCATCAGGCACTAAGCCCGAAACTGCCGGAAAGAGTGGGAGTGGGAAGTGGGAATACAGGGAAGGAAAGGTTCCACTGGGCAGGTGTTTGGTCAGACACATGATTTCAGTATGAAATTCTAGAAAAGATGAATGGCACTTTATAGGGAATGAAAATCAACAGCATTTCTAATTTTATTTCTTGTTAAGATGGTAGCAGGGATCTGTGAAAACTGATGGGCTTGGCAAAATCCGCCCTCAGGAAGGGAGAAGAAGGATCAGGGCTGGAAGCAGGGAGGGGCCCCCGGGGAGGCAGGGCAGCTTCTCTTCAGGTTTGACCTCTCAGGAAGGCGCAGGCTTCCAGAAACGCTGTGGGACACAGCAAAGCAGGAGATTCAGAAACTGATTCCTTTTTTTTTTGAATCAATACATCAATCAAAGAGGACACTAAAACAGACTTTCCTCTGCCCTCCCACCACTGTAGGTCAAGGCTTGCCATCCCCACATTTCCCCACTGTCCGTCCTGCGAAGAGCTGCAGGACCCAAGGGAGCACACAAAAGCTCTGGTCCTTATCAAGCTGTGAGATTCCCTGCTCTGGCCTGAGTGACACAGCTGCCACCCACTTGTCTCCAGGTGAATCAGCCGTCACACTCTCAAGTTCACAAGGTATTGATGGTCCTCGAATCTGTTCTGGAATGTGAGCAATTGATCATCTTTATGCAAATCTGCTTGCAGTAATATCCACCTACTCATTCACTCATTCATCCATGAATCCCTCCTGAGCACTGGCTTTGTGTGAGCCTCTGTGTTAAGTGCTGAGGATTCAACACAGACAGATAAGCCCTGCCCTCAAGGGGTGTACCCTATGTGCAATCCTGAGCGGGCTGCTCACAAGAGTAGACCTGCAGCGCAATTTCTAAGCGTAGCCCTAGATCCACCTGCATCACAATCCCCTGAGATGTCCGTGGAAATAGCAGGGTTTCCTTGGCACTCTTGACATTTGGGGCTGGGGAATTCTTTGTTGCGAAGGCTGTTCTGTGTGTGCTCTGTTTAGTAGCATCCCTGCTTCTACCCACAGATGCCAGCAGCACCCCCTATATCAGGAGAATTAAAAATACCTCCTGGCATTGCCAAATGCCTCAGGGGCAAAATCATCCCCGGTTGAGAACCACTGATAAAGAGATTCTCAGCCCTTCCCCAACCCCTGGACCACCATACAACACCCACCGATGCCTCCAGCTCCCCGGGTGAGGGACCAGGAATAGGAACCCAGATGACATCAGTGCACAGAGGAGGCAAAACTTGCCGAAACTCGAGAATCATTGCCTGGAGGCTCACAACGCTCTGCTATGTCTTCTAAATGTTTTTAAAGGGTTAAATTATTGTCAATACATTTTCCTGGCTAAAATGTTTTTTGAGAATTTGTATTCTCTATGGTTAGTACTTACAGTAAGTGCCTAGAAACCAGAGTTTGTCATTTGTCAACATATATGTATATATATGTATACCTTTGTGTGTATGTATATACATACATACATATATTTACAATCGCTATCAGCCTTATAAAAATTTAGCATATTACTACGGCTTTATTTTATTCTCTAGCTCTTTCACCTCATCAGTGAGAGTGTAATTTCCCAAAGTATAGAGACATTGTATTGCCTTAACGTTTTTATACCTGCTTCATCCCTAGAATGTTTGGCCCTCCAACCTTGACCTTCACCTGCGGTGGTTTCCCAGTGACGCTACCTATGTTCCACTTACGGGAGGCTGAGCATTTTTTCAGGTTAGCAATGGCCGTGACATACTCTGGTCCCAAATATTTTTCATATGTTGTTTTGCCTCCAAGTTTGGCCAGACACTCAGTGTTGTCATTGAACAGAAGGTTTTTGGTCTCAGACTGGAATAAGCAAAACTTGCTCGGGCAGTGTTTTCCATTTTTCCCAAACTGAGCCTGTGTCAAAAGGGCAGACAGTAAGAGAGCAGCGGAGGAAAACAGGAGAGGTTATGGATTCGGGGAGGCCAAGGGCATTTCTTCTGCACAGGATCAGCCACAGGAAAACCATGGGGCAAAAGGAGCTAAGTTCTGGAATCACTCTACTGTCCTGGCTAAGTCTTCCCCTGCCCCATGGCCCCCTGCTCCACACCCCAGCCCAGTGCCCAGGCCCCTCACCACTTCTGATCTCACCTCCCACCATCTTGCCTTTCTTTTTAATCTGTGGCCTCTTCCCTTAGAACTTCCTATGTGTGACTAGGTGACAGCTGAGGATTTTGAGATCCACCCCCAAAGTAATCACCTCTAGCATTCTAAGAGGCCAGCTGTCCCAGAGAGGCAGACTGCATTGGAAATCCTCTCTGCCACGGACCCAGTCATTGCCTTGGGCAGGTCACTTAGCCTCCCTTGGGCCTGGTTCCTCCTCCATGCCCAGGCCTCCCACGGAGGTGAGCTGCAAGAACCAAGCACCTGCATGGAAGCAGACCTCTTACGAGCACCTGTGAGTGTGCACAGCGGGGGCTCCATAAATGCTAGTTATTGTGCCAATTTTTACATTCCAGGGCCACTTTCTTTAACGCACATCTAGAAACATGCCATTTTAATACAGAGCTAGATGTCCTAATAGAGAATCCCAGACTTCAAGGAAATTATAGGATTTCCTTCAAACCACTTCACGTAGATAGCCTTAAATCTATACAAGTTCTGGGTTTGTTGTTTTTAGAGATTACAAATGCAGGGGCCCTGTCTAGAACATCCCCAGTCGGCCCGGGCTCTGGAAACATCAGCAGAGTAAATCACTCTCTACCTGGCTATGGGAGGAAGGCTCAGTCGCCTCCCTCATTTGCCTGAAGAACAACAGGAGGCTCAAGGAGAGAAAGCATCTCCCAGCCAGACCGTGAGCGCACGTCCAGGGCCATGAGACTCAGGGCAGCCCCCCAGCATGGAGCAAATACTCTCATCACCAGCTTCAAGCAGAGGGATGGGACAGAAAGGCCGGGGATGGGTGGATTCCCTGAGCTCTGTGATTGCCCCACCTAACAGGAGCCCCTGCAGGAGGCCCTGGTGACCCATACCTGTTGAAGGAGCAGCACCTCTTCCACGTGTGCTGCCTTATCGCTCCGAGATACCACGGCATGATTTGGGGCCACAGCCAGGTAGCAGCTCTCAGCCACTGTCACAGGCTTCCTGGTGCCATCAAGACACAGCAACTCAAAGTCGTCCCGATTCAATTTCCTAGCCCAGTCCGCAGTGTTCTCTCCTGGAGATATAAAGAAGGCAGCATCAGCCACGGCTGCCACTCTGAGTCAAAGCATCCTTTCTGGGTGGCTGTGACCATCCACCGGCCTCTTGAAATGCACACATTGGGGTTGCAGTGATGTGAAGGAGAGCAAATAAAGCTCCACAAGATACACAAACTTCAAACATATCAAGCATTAGTGCTATATCCTCACGATGGAGTATTACTCAGCAATAAAAAGGAGTCAAGTTCTGACACACGCTACGACGTGGATGAACCTTGAAAACATTACGCTAAGTAAAAGAAGGCAGTCACAAAAGATCACATATCGTAGGACTCCATTTATGTGAAATGTCCTGAATACGCAAATCTATGGAGACAGAAAGTGAATTGATGGTTGCCAGCTCTGGGGGAGTGGGGAAGGGACTGATAATAGGTGTGGGGTTTCTTTAAGGGGTTTTGTGAAAGTTCTAGAATTGGATTCTGTTGGCAGCTGCACAACTTTGAATGTGCTGGAGATCACTGAATCCCATTGAATCTACACTCTGAATGGGTGGATTTTGAAGTATGTAAATTGTATCTCCATAAAGCTGTTACATTTCTTTAAAAGAAAACCCTCCATGTATGCCAGATTTTCCAGTGAGTTCCAGAAAAAGAAGTGTTGGTTTGTGTTCAAGAAGAAATTGTTGGGACTTCCCTGGTGGTCCAGTGGGTAAGACTACCAGCTCCTAAGGCAGGGGGCCCGGGTTCGATCCCTGGTCGGGGAGCTAGATCCTGCATGCTGCAACGAAGATCCCGTGTGCCGCAACTAAGAACTGGCTCAGCCAAATAAATAAATTAAATAAATAAGTATTTTTTAAATAAAAAGAAGAAGAAATTGTTTCCTTTCATATTCCAATGCTCTTAGTGTAACCAGAGGAAGGATAGGAATGTCTATGGGTTTATCAAATATGCTTTCAGTCAATTCCGATAAAATACAGTTGTGAAATCCCAGAGAAGCTTAAAACTAAATTTGACACCCATCTGATCCCTGGAGATCACTTAGATTCACTGTTCCTGAATTCGAAATGAATTCGAAATGTAACTGTACACAGTTATGCCTGTGTGTGTGCAAATGGAGCTTTCGTGGTCAGGTGGCTGCTTCTCTCCTTTCGCCCTGTCCCCTCAAGAAAAGACTTCCTGCATTCTCTCAGCTTTGTCCATTCAATACTGAGATCACCCCAGATTTACATGTCTGGCCTCGATTGCTCTCCCCAGGGACTTGGAGGAGTGGCTCTGGCTGTGGCTGTCACTGAAGGGAAGAGGCAGAAAGTGGAAGCAGCCCCTTTGAGGGAGGAAGTGGCAAGTCCTCTGCGGCGGGGTGGAGGGCTAAGTGCAGCGGGTAGGGAGAGAGGTGCAGTTTGGAAAGCAGCACACTGCTGGGAGTCTTAAACTTGGTAATTAGTATTTTCACCAGAGGTCAGAAGAGAGGGTGACTTATTCCTCTATTGGCTGGGGGATTTTACCTTCTTTCATCTGCATCTGCCTAGGATTTTGTCCTCATTAACTCCCCAAGGAGTTCCCACACCGAGGGCTCACATGGGCTGAATGAAGGCTCCTACTTCCTTGTTTAAAAGGGGAAATTTAACCTGCATATGTCCCATTTTTTTTCATGTATCATCCACGTTCAGTTTCTGATAGGCTGAGACAGGAAGATGGTGTGCTTCTGTGGCTGACTAGACGAAGCCAGGGAGATAGTTGCCCCTGAGTATGGCGTGTGTGTGTGTGTGTGTGTGTGTGTGTGTGTGTGTGTGTGTGTGCGCGCGCGTGTGCGTGTGTGTGTGTGTGAGAGAGAGAGAGAGAGAGAGGAAACTAATTTGATCCAAGTCTGGGAAAGGTTATATTTCCCTATTGCAAATTTGAATAGTAATCTGTGTCGTGATGGCAAAGATTCTTCTTTGAAGGGGAAAGGGAAACATCTTTACCTACCGTTAGTATTATCCAAGACAGTGACATCTTTCACAAATGCAACATCCCCAGCGTCCTCAGCCAGGCACCTAAAATGTTTCAGAGAATAAAAACATTGCCAGGGCTTCCCTGTTGGCGCAGTGATTGAGAATCTGCCTGCCAATGCAGGGGACACGGGTTCGAGCCCTCGTCTGGGAAGATCCCACGTGCCACGGAGCAACTAAGCCTGTGAGCCACAACTACTGAGCCTGCACGCCTAAAGCCCGTGCTCTGCAGCAAGAGAAGCCACCGCAATGAGAAGCCCGCGCACCGCAACAAAGACCCAGCACAGCCAAAAAAACACATTGCCAGAGAAGAAAAACTATTAGAGTTTTCATAAATATTCATAATACACATTCCAAAAACTGAAACATGGAACTAAACATAGAAAACATAGAGACAAATATTTCCAGGAACTTAGAGTTTAAAATGGTAGGTTGAAGATATATGGGTACCTTCCCTCCTTCTAAAATTCCAGTAAAACGACATGAGTGAGATTTTTTTTTAAGTCATAAATCCATGAGCCAGAGGAAGGCAAGAGGGAAAGAAAGAAGATAATAATGACAACGTTTGGAGGTAGAGAACAAATGGGTGAGCAGTAATTGACCCAAAAGAGCAAAGAAAGCTGTGACATAAGTTGGAAGTGGGGGGCGCCCAGGAAAAAGCTGATGTGCGTATGGCAGAACTCCAGAAAGACTCAACAGTTAGAAGTACTAGGCACCGCTGAAAGTAGCTGAGGACAGCAGCACTAGATAGAGCCTATATACATGAAGTGTAAATACATATATGCCCAATCCGATGAATTAAAAGAAGACCCACTAAAGAAATATCATTGTGAAGTTTCAGAACACTGGAGGGAGATTTAAAAATAATTTTTAGAACTATTTTATTTTTTTAAATCAAAAACTTTTCACAAAAATAGTTTTCAAAGCATTTTACATTGGATGAAACGCAAAACTCATTTTTTCCTAAAGAGTATTTTTCATTCATAGTTAAATCTCTGTAAATTTAGAGAGAAATATAAAACATATGTGTCTGATTTATTTACTCTTCACGAAATATTCTTTGTGTAGACCTGTTTGTCTAAGACACTTCATGAGCCTTCTGAAGCTTCTCTCTCAGAATTAGGAAGCCAAAAATAAATTGTTGAAAACTCAAAAAAAAAAATTCTTTTCAAGAAGAAAAAATGTCATATACAAAGAATCAGGGATCGAAAAATGGTACCAGATTTCTCAACAGAAACTCTAGCTTTAGAAGACAATGGATTAATGCTTTTAAATTTCTGTATTTGCTCGATTTTCTGTCTATGTTACATTCTGCATAATTTTTTCACATATTTTCCACATCGCTACTTCTCTTTTTAGCTATGTTTAATCTGTTAAACTTGTCAATTATATAGCAAACTTCAATTGCTGTAATTTTTTTCCTTTCTAGAAGTTCTATTTATTCCTTTTTAAAACTACTAACCTGTCTATTCTGTTTTTTGCTTCTGGCAACCTTTCCCCCGTGTGTGTGTTTCACATTGTTATAATTACTTTTTACTGTGTCCTGCTCATTGTTACTGATAGAGTATTCCTGAGCAGTACCTGAGGCTTAAACTGAAGATGCTGTCTTCCAGACAGATTCCTAAAGAGACCGCTAGTCTGGGACCACTTTTTAAAAAATTATGAGTTGAGAATTTCTGGACCATCCTAGGGGACACAAGTTGGAGCTGCAAATCCATGCAAGAGCTGGCCCATGGTTTCAATTTTTCAGGGATGGCATGTATTTTCTTCCCTGTTTTCCTCAGCATCCAGGCAACCTGAAGCCTCCTAGGAGTGGGGTGGAAGTTACTTCTGGTTCACTCCTACCTTAAAGGTGTATGTAACCTCTGAGTTCAAGTTTGTCAGAATAGCTACTGTCAGGACAAAGTGTCTCCACCTAGGTCTCTGAATTCCTATTCCCCTTAGATTTTAGTCTAATAATCCCTTCTTACTTTGTCAGTTATTCAATGCTCTTAAGAACACGGGTGTGTGTGTGTGTGTGTGTGTGTGTGTGTGTGTGTACTTAACCCAACATTTTTGCTTGTTTGTAGTGGGACAGTTGGTCAAAACAGTTAATGCTCCCATTTCCCAGATATGGAAATCCTGTCAAAATTCCTAGGGAAACTGTTTTCCAGCCTGTACTTAGTTATCCAGCCAAACTATAAATCACTTCAAGAGTAGACTAAAGATGTTTTTAGACACGTAAATACTCAAAAAACAGAACTCCTATTCACCCTTTCTCAAGAACATGTGCTCTGTTGCAACAAAACCAAGAAAACTAAAGATGTGGGATCCAGGAAACAGATCATTTAAGAGGAAGTAAGACAATGAAAAATCCCAGAATGATGCTTAAGGGGAATCCCCAGACCACAGATATGTAGGGGGCCTCGAGAGGACCAATCCAGACTGGGGAGGAGGGTGGAGATCTTCAGGTGCAACATTCGCAGGTAAATGATGAATCTGGGACAGCATCCAGTCTGTTTGTGCATGGATTGCTAGATTTATGCTACTAGTAGAAGGTATGGGGATGAATGAGTGATTTTTTAAAAGAAGTACAGAAAATTAAGCAAATTTTAAAAAGACACCTATCAACTCCAGAGTAAACAAAAACTCTGTTCAATAAGGGAAATATAATTTTATTATGTCACATATTTAATATGAGACTAATATTTACATATTCATAATAAAGTAAGCACTAAATATGTCATACTCTTGTTGGATACTAAAAGGAGGTGAAGTTTGTGGTTACGGGTGGAAGAAACACAGGAGCAGTATGAGAGGCTAGATCTTCTTTCATAATGGAAAGTCAGCAGAAAATAGCTGACATTTAAAAATCAAGAACCAGCAATATATAAGGATGTTAGTTAGAAACACAGAGATAAATATGGCTCTGGTTCCAGCTTTCGATTTGAGCAAAAGACAAAGCATTTCCTTCTAGTATAAATAGGAATACTAAAGTGTAGGTGTTTCCAGTGAATAATACCTTACCATAGGTTTGAAAAAGAAAACCACATGTTTTTTTATCAGACATGTTGTCTATTCAATATTTCTGAGTAGAATCACATCACAACACTTCCATTTGCAAAACTTAAGGCGCTTAAAGATATTTTTGTACATTCACGAAATTTTTTTTTATAAGTCACTCAGAGTATAACAAAAGCTACTTTTATATCATGCCATCACTGGAGAGAAGGCCACTGAATTTACATTAAAAAATTCAAAGACCAGCTTGGGCAGTCATTCTCAGATACATGACGCCACCTGGTGGTGAAATATATTCTTGGAGAATACAGAAAAAACGGATGGGGGAGAACTCTGCCCTTCAAACCCCTAATTGTACCACTGAGAAGTAACATCTGGATTATAAAATGAAGACTGTGGAAAGATACTGTGATTTACTAAGTGTTTATAATTGGTGAATTCTGGAAACTTACTTTTTGGTTTATTTTTCACTAGTGGAGAATAACACTGCGCTATTTTGCCATTTCTAAGGCCAAAATCAAAGAGAAAAGTAAAACGTGAAACATAACAATGACCTAGGCTGGGGTAGAGGGTAGTGCCCGTGAGAAAGAGAATTCTTCCCCATAAACTGAATTGCAGAAAGGACTGAGAGCACAACCTCTCCCCATTTGATGCTGAGGACGAGGACATCGAGGCCCACTGAGGTTGACCTTGGCTCCAGGCCACAAGGGGGAGACCAGCAGAGCTGAGGTCAGACAGCCCCGGGGCCAGTCCCCACTCTTGGGGTGGTGGGTGCGATGGGAGCAGCTGATCCCCAGGCTGCCCCTTGGCTCTGCTGTGAAGGGCCACATTGGGCCCCTTAGAAATGCAGTGCCAAGATGCTGGAGGATGAGAAACAAGGCCCCATCCTGGTAAAGCCTGCCCACAGCACTCACCTGAAAGCCCCAGTGTAGCCATAGTACCTCTCCTTACTGTTGGGCACACACTTGTCCATGTTCCGGTCATCGCCAACACACAGTGCACAGAGCCTGGATTTCGGGTCAGCCCCAGGGGCACAGCTTTGATCAAAGAATTCATCTGCAGAGAAGAAGCACGGGGAGTCAGCTCTTCCTAACTGAGTCAAGATAAGCGGTCTTTACCTAACAGGTGATGTGGCTTGGTTTCCATTCATCATATTGCCCAAGGCAGATAGAACACAGTCATTATAACACACAGTAACATGTTACCACCAACCCGGGCCCCACCAAGGTTCAGAAAAACTTGAGACTGTAGGTACTTGAGACAGGAAACCTGATTGGGGCTGGGGAAGAGAATGTGTAATGGTACAAAGGGTCCCATCATCACAGCCTCGAGCTGGGGACTCAACTTGACGAACCTGATGGCCATCTCAGCAGAAGCTGCAAAATGTCCACTCCAGGATCTGATTTCCCCTTTTCCTCAGTAATAGGAACCCTGCTTTTTACCTGGGCGCCTGGTCCCTTAGAACAGAGACAAGCCTTACTCTGTGGCTAGTAAGCCACATGGCTAAGTATCACCAGTGAAATATGAGCAGGGGTGTTGGGTGCCAGTGTCCTGACATCCTTAAAAGACAGTTGGCACACGTGTTTTGCCCCTTCTTCCCTTCCTTCATTCTGCACATGGAATGCAGAAGTGGGGATTGGACCCCCAGATGTGACATGGGCCATGAGCGACCTTGAGCACGGAAGCCACATATGTTTCAGAATAGCCAGATGTTTGAAACCTGGGCCCTTGACACCATGTAGTTGTCCTGCCAGCTCTGGACAATCCACCGCTGGACTCCACTCACGTGGGAGAGAAATAAACTTCTATTCACTTCTACTGGGGGTTTTCTGTCCTTGCAGCTGAACCTAATATGAACCAACCCACCATGTGATTTAACCCACATTAAGGAGTTAACATGGATTAATACAGATTGAAAAGAGAGGAAATAAAGGTGACAAGAAAGCCCTGCCCCGACAAGCAAGTAGCACCCATTATCCAACTCATGCAGCCCCTGCCACTGGAAGAGCCATGCCACGTGCCAAGCTCGGGCTAGGGCTGGGAGTGTCCCACTGTGGTCCTGGCAGCTTGCCCACAACCTGGAGGCTGCCGTGGGGTCATAGAGGGCGACACCAGTGTGCACTGCTAGTGAGGAACAGAGCCACACGAGAGCCCACCAAGCCAGGATCACAGACCCATTCAAAATGCAGCAGGGCCCCACTTGAGCAGATGCCTGCCCGGGAGGTGGGCCATGAAAAGAACGTGGCACACAGCTCCACGTCACCAGGCCCACGGCAGGTAGGGCGTGGCTCACATGTGGGGTGTGAGCACGGCGTGCAGCCAGGAGGCGAGGCTGAGCCAAAAGCCTGGAGGTCTTACTCAGTTTCCTCTACAGCGTGGAGTAAGATGTCAGTTCTGTTTAGTAACAGAAGTCACCTTTCATGAGGAAGGCAGATGGCTTTTCCCAAATTGAGAAGCCAGTGCCTGGGAGGAATTTAGATCCGGAGCTCCAGGAAGCAAAAAGTGACTTTTGTACTTCTCAGGACCTGCACCCATTCTTAGGGTGCAGAGAAACAGACCGATCCTCCAGTTTTGCGCCTTCGTGTGGGGTGGAGGGGGTGTGGGAAGTGCTGTGTGGAGAAGCTGCAGAAGGAAGCCGCAGGGGGATCTTGCTTACACCAGAAAAGGCCTGTAAGCCACGGTCAGCCTGCAAGTCCCCACACCTCCCCTCCCTGAGTTCTACAGAGGAGCCCAGCCTGCCCCTCAGGATGGCCGACCCACGACTCCCTCGGGACTCCTACCAAATTTGCAGGAGCCTGTCTGGTTGGCGATCAGGCCCATGGGGATGTTCCAGCCTGCGGTCCTGTCCACGGCAGTGTGGCAGGACTTCTTGCCTCTCAGAGAATTCCATGTGAGCTCAGCATTTGCCTTCTTGACAACTGCCACGGCAAGATACCCTTGGACAAGAGAAGAGCAGGTCTTAGCCTCCCAGGGCCCGGTCCATGCACTCTACTGCAGCTGTGTGCAACCCAAGCCAACGAAGGTCAAGAAGCATCACCAGGCAATGATTTCCCCGGATGACTGGCCACTGTCTGAGAGACCAACAAAGTTTAAGCTGCTGCTCTCTGTTAAAATGAGATTGATCTGGGTTATGAAATGAAATAGTAAGCTGATCCTTGAAGTCCTTGACCAGCCAGATACTGCCCCTGAGTTATAAACCGGCAGTTCATTCTATTTTAGACGTGGGCTACTAAAGCCACGAACACTGACCAAGAAGCATGACCCCAAGAGTGCGTAGATCGCCAACTGCAACATGCAATACACCAACTGCATCAGGCCAGAGCAATGATGGCCGCCGGAATAAGTGCTGTGTGCATGCAGGGGGTGTGTCCCCAAGGACCTCCCTGTGCTGAGAGAGGGTCAATGGGGTGCAGTCCTCCTCCTGAGAGCACGCACCGGGCAGACTCCGCTGCCGGCAAGTGCAGAGCTCTGCCGAAGTTGAGGAAGCACCAGCTCTGGCAGGCAGGTGGGCTGGTGCACAGGGCAAGGGATTTAGCACAAGGGGCCTGGTTCCAGGCCAGGATCTGCCACAGTATTATCAATGGCTGTGAGTGACATCCGGGACACTTTCCGCGTCCATATGAGATGGGGGTGTAACACCCCACCTTCACCGTGGTCAGGACAAAATGAGGAACTCTTATATTTCTCTGCCATGTATGAAGGTCCATAAAAACGTAATTATAGTTACTCATCTATGAATGATTTGCATCTGCAAAAGAACTTACAGCTTCTATGGCTGCATCTCTGTGAGGTTTTTTTAAGTTCCCACCACCTCCTCCTCCAGATACAAAAACCTACCCTTGACTCTGAAAGTGATCGATTCCAACTCACCTTCCGTTGGTCTGTGCACACAATCTGAGCTGTTGCTTTTGGAGGATTCTGAAAGAATAAAGACAAGCAAAACGTCATGAAACACATGTTTTATTGTGATCATATATTTTTCAAAGGTACACACATATCAAAGAACATATACTGGCATGGTTTTGTGTATATGTGTTTTTAATATAAATAAATGGCATTGTATTATAGACTTCACTAAGTTTCCTCCTTTTTTTTTTATTTTCAACCCAATACTGTGTTTTTAAGCTCTTTTTTTTTTTTGGCCGTGCCATGTGGCTTGCAGGACCTTAGTTCCCCGACCAGGGATCGAACCTGGGCCCCGACAGTAAAAGTACCGAGTCCTAACCCCACTGGACCGCCAGGGAATGCCCTAATTGAAGTATAGATGATTTACAGTGTTGTGCCAGTCTCTGCTGTACAGCAAAGTGACTCAGTTATACACAGACACATTTTTTTAAATATTCTTTTCCATTATCATTTATCCCAGGAGACTGGATATAGTTTCCTGTGCTGTACAGTAGGGCCTTGTTGTTTATCCATCCTATATATAATAGTTTACATCTACCAACCCCAAACTCCCAGTCCCTCCCTCTCCCTCTCCCTCTTCCTCTCCCCCTTGGCAACCACATGTTTGATCTCTATGTCTGTGAGTCTGTTTTGTAGATAGGTTTATTTGTGCCATATTTTAGATTCCACATATAAGTGATATCATATGGTATTTGTCCCAATACTGTGTTTTTAAGTTCAAACCGCCTTACTGTCTGTAACTTATTGAGCTGAGTTAGGGCTCCTAAGTTCACTGCTTCCAATATTGGCACTGACATCTTCATACACGTCTGGGGATGTACCCAGGGGTGGAACTGCTGAAACTAACGTCTGGACAGTTCAATCACCACATAAACCAATCAACTATCTTTTTTATTTAAGCCACTTGGCAATGGGATTGTGTCATGTGCAACCAAAGTACTCCTACCTAATCCTCGCCCATTGGAGGTGAGGGGCACCTTGTCTCACCTGCCTGACCTCCTCTAGTTCCCTCTGGAGAGGCTAAGGATAAAGTAGCATTTCTTAGGTCCCTTCAGCATGGGGAGATCCATGCTTTCAGACTCAGTAACTGGCTTCTCCTTGGGAAAAAGTCGCATCACTCCTGTTTCATGTGATGGATAATGTGAATCTGTAGGTGTTGTTTTATTGGAAAAGTATATTTAATTGGTTTATAACATTATTTAAGTTTCACGCATACAGCATTATATTTTGACTTCTATATACCTACCAAAAGTTTAGTTTCTATCCATCACCTACAGCTGACGCCCTTTACCCCTTTCCCTCTCCCCCCGCTCCCCCTTTCCCTCTTGTATGCACTACTCTATTCCCTGAATCTGTGTGTTTGTTTTTGTTTGATTTGGTTTGGTTTGTTCACTTTTTTTTTTTAATATTCCACGTAGGAGTGAAATCAGAAGGTATTTGTCTTTGCAGAATCAAGTCCAAAGAGACTGTCCCAGCAGTTCCATGCAGCAGAAATGCATATACGTGCTCACCAAACGACACAGACACAGATGCTCATACCAACGCTATCCACAGCAGCCAACTGGAAATTACCCAAATGCTCATCCATAGTAGAATAAATAACTGCAGCGGAGTCACAAAATAGAATACTACAGAACGAGGTATAATGCTGAGCAAAAGACATTTTTAAAAGCACATGCTGTGCAACTCCTTTTACATAGAGTTCAAAAACGGGCAGAACTGATCTGTGCCATTTGAAGTCAGGAGTCATTACCCTTGCTGGAGTAAGGGGGCTGGTGACAGGAGGACACAAGGAGACTTGTGGAACCTGCTGTGTCCTGCTCTGGGCCCTAGCGCTTGGGGATGTACCACTTTGTGAAATGTCCTTGAGTTGTACACTTGTGTGCACTTTTCTGCATATATATTATACTTTACTAAAATCTTTTTAAAAATTAAAAAGAGGAAACCAATCTGGGCTTTGTCAGTTCTCACTACAATAGGCTGTGTGGGTAACATGGCCCCTGTCATCTATTCTTTCCCCTGATTCTCCTGTTTGAACGTATCTGTCCATTTTAATGTCTCCACTTGGACCCACAGAGTGGGATTACTCCTCTCTATACCCCACCCCTGAAGCCCTGAGGGAATAAACCAGAGAGGACTCTTCTCCACTTACTTTGGTTCTCTGCCAGGACAGGCACCAAACCACACTTGCCCGCAGTGTAGACATATCCTCCATCTAAGCTCAGGGCATCAGCTTCTCCTTTCTGCCAAGACAAAGCATATCTCCAGCACCACAGTGAGGCTGTTTCCTGTCCCGCCTGCCTTTACAGCTCTAAGAGAATGGCTGTCAGGTGCCCCAGTAAAGCAGCAAGGGTTGAACTGAGGACCCCAAGGAAATGCCATGTGCACTATTAATTCTCTATCAGACCTACATGCCTTTCATGCTGTCGCTTCCATTGGAAAGACCGGGTACAGATAGCCCGGTCCTCTGAACAAAATCCCTTTCTGCACTTGGAGTACTTTTGGGATGCCCTCCTGGACCAGCCTCACTCACTGAGGAGACAGATGGGAAGAGCTGGTCTTGTCTAGTCTCTGCTCATTAGCACTACACTCAAAGTGCTACACAGAAGCTATTCAACAAGTGGGCAGAAACAATGAAATTCGCTCACCATCAGAATGAACGAGCCCACGCTCCAGAATTGGAACACGGATTCATCAAGATTGTAAAACTCCCTAAGTAATAATTTTTTTACAACATTATTAAAGCTAATAGGAGATGTGGATAAAGATTTCTATTCGAGGCTGCACAGCACAGGGTTATTGTTAACAACAAAATAAGGAGACAAAGAAGAATAGGGTCATGGCTAAACTGTGCCACACCATATAAAAGATATCCTGAAATCACTTTTGAAAGCGTTTTCAAAGAATATGTCACGTGGGGAAATGGCCATGATACACTGTTAAGTGAAAAGGACTCAAACTACGTAACTGGAACGACCCAGTACTGTTCCGAGCCTAAACTGAGATGAACCGAGAAATCCTGGAGTGGGAAGTTAGCAAAACTCTAACTGTGGTATCTCTGCATGAGGTCCCAGTGTTTTGTTTTTACATCACATCTTTCTATATTTTCCAAATTACCTGCATTCATCGCAACTCGTTCTTAAAATCAGATTGGAAAGCCCACAGTAAACAGATTGCAGACGGAAAGCTGTGTCTGTTCCCACGCTGCGCAGGAGCGAGCAGACCCCGCCCCCGGGGCCGTAGCGCTTCTAAGGTCCGCCTCACTTCAGACCAGATGCCCGTGACCTCGGTCTCCTAGGAGCGCTGCCCCGCCCGCACCGCCCGCAAGCCCGCCGCCGGCCACCTACCAGCACCAGGGCGATGCAGTCCTCGGTGGTGGAGGCCGTGGCGCAGGCCACGCTCTGGTTGCTCTGGAGGCTCCACTGCCGGCACTTGCGCTCCTCCTCGGGTCCCACCGCGCACCACACGACCCGCGCGCGCCGCGCCTCCACCTCCGCTAAAGCTGCCCGGGGACATGGCGGTCGGCAGGTGCCCTGAGCCCAGCGAGGGACACCCAGGCCCGCCGACCTCCCTGGAGCGCCGGCTCCACTCAGAGCCCCCTTCCTGCCCCGACGCTCGCTGGGCGGCAGCTACTTCCTCCAGGGAAGAGTGGAATCAGACACCTGCGCCTCTTCCCTTTCACGTGCTCCTCTCCCCCCTCCACTCTCAGCTCCCCAAACCCTTCTTCAGGCATAGCCCTCCTTGTGTCTCATTTCTGTTCCTTTGGAGGCTTCCCCGGCTTCTAATCCACCCTTCAAGCTTTAGTGTAATGAAAGAGATACCGAGATATTGCCTAATATCTCTGTCCTACTGGATGAAAGCTCCAGGACACAGAAACAGTGGCAGCCCCAAGAGAATCTGCCTAGGGGAACTTGAGCCCCGTCCTGACTTCCCCTAAGGCAGGCAGTCACCACCACTGACAACAGCGCAGCTTCCCAGTTCACCCAGACCCCATCTGAAGCCTCCAGTGGAGAAGGAGCCATGGCTGAGCTGGCCCAGTGTGGTATCCCAGCCAAGTTCAGGGCCCAGGCACTGGGCCATGTCCCACCAGGCCTCTGGATTTATCCCAGGAGGGGCCCTGGCTCTCTTGGTTCATGTTCATACTTCTCACTTCCTGGGAGGCAAACTGACTCTTTCGTCAGGGCTGGGGAGCCTGACGCACACAGGGACCTGTGGCAGTATTATCAGGAGGCGACACATTCCTTTGGAGACACTTTTCACCTGACTTGGTGCACAGAAGATGCTCACACTCACATCAAACCTACCATGGTGAAGACCTCCAGTGGCTTGGAGATGGCCAAGTGACCACTACAGAGCAGGGGCAAGCTTCCCATGGGGTGGGGGTGAGGTGCTCCCCAAAGGCCTCACCCATGGCTTACCACCCACACCAGCCTGCCCTTGGGGCCTGCCTGGCCCTCACTCACTTTCCCTCAGGCCCTGCAATGCGGTGAGGTAGCGGAAGCCCAGGTACAGCCCAGAATCTATCTTTGAGGGGATCCTCAAAAACCCAAGGGCAGAGTCTTTGAATAGCAGGTCCTTCTGCCCACGAGGAGAGCCAAAGAGCTGGAACCCCTGTAGAGTGCTTTTTCCAAACTTCTCCTAATTAAGGGAAAAGAGAATTATGATGTCAGTGGTAAATAGGAAACAAAAACACGATGTTGAAAAAGAACATCTGGAACTTAGGGATGACTCTGAGAGGAGGAACCTTGGTTGACTTCCTCCCATAGAGGGACTCAAGCCATCCCTGTGACATAGCTCAGTTATGACTTCATCTTTAAAAAGCTGCTGGGTTCCAAGCACCTTAGAGTCCTGAGAATATCGCATTGTCCTCCCCCTGCTTCCACTCCAGCCCATGAGACACCACCAGTCCGTAATGCTAGAAGGGGCTTCATTGTTCCTGCTGTGTGGAATATGGCCTAGAGACAGGCAAGCCACTGCATCTGTGCAGTGAGGCTACAGAGGACTTCTATAGTGGCGGGTAGTTAGGGAAAGAAGGAAGGAAGCCCCCCCCACCAAATCCAAGCAGGTTAGGGGTACTCTGGGTGGGGATACCTGTGCCTTGAGGAGAAGCTTCCAGATCAAGTCCTCCTTGCCATCCACACTTCGGGCCACAACAGCATGAGAAGGGATCTGGGCTAGGTGGCACTCCTTGAATGCATCCACTGGCTTCCGAGTATTGTTTGGGCAGAGCAGCTCATACTGGTCCCTGTCAGCCTTCGCTGGCAGGTTCTCTAGGGAAAGAGGGAGGTGGAGGGGAGCCCAGATGAGGCAACCCCAGACAGTAGCCGTGAGCTGTAGTCCCCCTTCCCCCATAGAATTTGAGCTGGAGGAGACATCTTACACAGTTGACAAAACTGGGGGTCAGAAAGGCAGTGGATTGCTCCAGAATGTCCAGAAAGGTAAAGACAGTGCCCAGAAAGCCTTAGCGGCAAAGCCCACGTTCCTCTGATTGCATCATACAGGCCCTGGGGTTGCTGCAACTCCTGCCTGGCAAGCCAAGGAGGCTGAACCAGACCCATCTGTTTCCACGGCAACTCCACCTAGAAAAGGGTCACATGACGGAGACAAGCCCAGGGGGCCAGCCAGGGGCTGCTGCCTTACCCACATCTCCAGCAAGAATAAAAACAAGAAAAATTTTAAAGCAAGAAATACAGTTGAGCCACTTCTCAACACTTGGGTGTATCAAAAGAAAAGATTATTTTTATGAGTGAGTTCATCCCAATTTGGAACTGTTCATCTATATCACATGTAAACTGCTTCAGAATACATGAAGTGACGGAAACTGACCCAAGTTGTTTTATGAGCTTAGTATAATCTTGATCTCAAAATCAGAGAAAGAAGTACAGGAGGGAATAATTACAGACCTATTTTACTTATGAACATAAACACAAAAATCTAAAATAATTAGCGAACTCAATATAACAGAGTATTTTAAAACTAATAGATCAGGATTAAGGTTTATCAGTTTATTCCATTCACAAAAGAATGGCTGAATGTCAAAGAAGCTAAAGTAATTCATGACAAGAATGGGTTAAAGGAAAACCATGAGATCATCTTAATCCTAATAGGTGCAGAAAAAGCATTTATATGTTCAACATCTATATGTGCTTTTTTTTTTTTTTTTTTAGTTTTGGAAAACAAGTAACATAGAGAACTTGGCAAAGGTATTAAACTTGATAAATGCCACTTATCAAAATATCTACAGCAAAATCATTCTAAAAGAAGAAAATTTAAACAGTCACTTCAAAATCAGGAACAAGGCAGAGCTGTCATGTTGCCAACACAGTATCAGACGACCTGGATTTCACAATTTACTAAAGAAATAAGAGATGTAAGCACTGGGAAAAAGACAAACTCTAATTTTTTAAAGATGAGGTACTCACCTACATAGAAAAGCCAATGAAACCAAGAAAAAACTAATAAAACTAACAAGAGAGCCCAGCAAGGCAACACTACAAAAATCAAATGTTACTCTCATTAGCAATAATAAAACAGAAACTAATACAGAATATGATACTATAATAGCAACTAAAACCATTGAATAGCTGGTAATTAGCCTCATTAAACAATGCAGGAAGGAGTTCCCTGGGGGCCTAGGGGTTAGGACTCGGTGCTTTCACTGCCGTGGCCTGGGTTCAATCCCTGGTTGGAGAACTGAGATCCTGCAAGCCATGCTGCGCAGCCAAAATAAAACAAAAACAAACAATGCAGGAGACCAAGAGAAAAATGTTAAGTTCTGTAAGTTCTATTAAGGGACATAAAAAGAGGTGTGATCAAAAGGGAGAGATTGGGCTTCCCTGGTGGCGCAGTGGTTGGGAATCCGCCTGCCAATGCAGGGGACACGGGCTCGATCCCTGGTCCGGGAAGAGCCCATATGCCGCAGAGCAACTAAGCCCATATGCCATAACTACTGAGCCTGTGCTCTAGAGCCCATAAACCACAACTACTGAAGCCAGCGAGCCACAACTACTGAAGCCCACGCGCCTAGAGCCCGTGCTCCGCAACAAGCGAAGCCACCACAAGGAGGAACCTGTGCGCAGCACAAAGACCCAATGCAGCCAAAAATAAATAAATTTATTTAAAAAAAAAAAAAAGGAAGGGAGAGATTTATCATGGTCAGGGATTGGACAGTTTGACATAAATATGTCAATTTTTCATGAATCAATTTAAATTCAATACAATTCTACTTAAAGTATGATGTTTTTAGAAATTCAACAAAATAATTCTAAAATTTTAGTTAGAAAATAAATAGCAAAGTGTTGGGGGAAGGTGCTTGCGTGCACTCTCTCTCTCCCCAGACCCCCACAAGCTATTAAGAACCATTACAAGCCAGAGTAATAAATGCAGAAAAATACAAATAGACCAATGAAACAAAATAGCTCAGAAACTGATCCATGATTATAAACAAGCTTGATGTATAGGAGGCTCCACATATCAGTAGGAAAAGGGTGGAATTTTTTACAGTCGTTACTGTAAGGAACATGATCTCACTCTAAAGGGGGGAAATGCTGAAGCTAAATCCATACCTGATTTCCTAGGTAGAGTACGTATGAACAAACAAGTGTGTGTTAGGGAGGGGAGTCTATAAATCTTATTGTAGAAAATATTTATGATCTGGAGGGAAGAGGGCATCTTTAAAAGTCCCCAAAACACAAACCACCAGGGCAAAAGTGACCAATTTGACCTTATCAATATCAAGGGCTTCTGTTCAACAAAGGTGCTACTGACAGATTTTTTGACTGAGAAAAGACGTTCCTAAAGTCTAGAACCAACAATGGCTGGATATCTAGAGAGAAGGAATGCCTAGCCTTGAATCAAAATCATGAAGAAACAGACATGAAAATCAAGAGGAAAATAGTCAAAGATCATAAAAGAAGAAAGGGAAGCCCAAACTACTAGCAAATATATTGAGATGATCAAACTCACTAGACGTCAGAGAAATGCAAAATAAACCAACAATGACATATCTATTGCTTTACAACCATAGATAATAAAATGTGATGTGTGTGGACTTCCCTGGTGGCACAGTGGGTAAGAACCCGCATGCCAGTGCAGGGGACACGGGTGTGATCCCTGGTCCGGGAAGATCCCATATGCTGCAGAGCAACTAAGCCCATGCGCTTAGTTGCAACAACTACTAAGCCTGCGCTCTAGAGCCTGCGAGCCACAACTACTCAGCCAACACACTGCAACTACTGAAGCCCACGCGCGTAGAGCCCGTGCTCCACAACAAGAGAAGCCACCACAATGAGAAGCCCAGGCACCGCAACAAAGAGTAGCTCCCGCTTGCTGCAACTAGAGAACGCCCGCACGCAGCAACGAAGACCCAATGCAGCCAAAAAAAAAAAAAAAAAAAAAGTGATGTGTGCTTTCCATGGAGCATTTCTCATCTATTAGAACCACTGAACCAGACAAGTACAACAACACAGATAAATCTCCAAAACAAAATGCTGAGTGGAAAACCTTGATCACATCATGATCGATAATGATCAGTAAAGCTTCTGTGAGCTTAGAATCCAGAAACACAAACCAGCACTACACATTTTGCAAGACCACCTATATATCTCGGAGGACATGTGCATGTGTCAAATACGTTGGCATGGGCATCTTTGAAGGGGAAGAGAAAGACAGCGGGCATGGGAGATTTGAAGAAAACTGATCGTTTAAAATATGAAATAACATAAAATAAGAGCTATGCTCTGTAGGGAACCTTGATGATCGTGGGCCAGGAAGTGAGGAGTCAAATTAGCTCACTACTTGGAATTACAATAAAATGAAATGAAATAAAATAAAATAAGGAAAGAAAAGGAAAGGAGGCAGTACCCGTGGCTCTTCCTCTCTTACCAAACACTGTACTGTCTTTCACGAAAGCCACATCTCCAGCCCCGTCCTGCAGACACCTGTGGGATGAGAAAGCACCAGAAGGGTCAGCACAGAGCGGCCCTCCCCGACTTCTTCCTCGTGCCTCCCTGTGGAACAGGGTCCTGCGGCTTGTCTTCTGTGGGCTCCTGATCTGTGGAGGGCAGGGCCCTCAGGCTTTGGGGCATCCCCACTGGGAAGGCTTCAGGGGTCACCTCCAGGTGAATTCTAAGGAAGAAGCGCTCAGGTGCTGGCAGGAGACCCCTGCTTTCTGCTTTAAGGGCTGAGAGGGCCAAACTTTGTCCTTCTATGTAAAAGAGTTTCGAAGCCTCTACACCAGAGGGTAAAAGTAGTGTCCTTGGCCATGTAGCTTTTTTCTCCCAGGACTAAGTGGCAGATGTGCCCTGGCCAGTGGAGAAGCAAGGAGGCCTCCCTGCGCAAAATGCCTGAGTCCGAGAGGCAGATGGGGGAACAGGGGCAGCATCAGTTGGGTGGGGGGTTTGCAGAGAGGCGCTGGGGCCAGTCAGTCAGTAGGAGCCCACTGCCTCCTGGCTCCGGGACAGGCCAGGCTGCCCTGCCTGGCCAGGAGACTGGGACTGGTCTTCTCATGACAAGACTCCTTCAGTCCCTCTGTGGTTATGGAGGGGACAGAGTCAGCAGGAGGAACCCAGGGCAACAGAGGGACAAAGCCCGATTCAGGGTTCTCTGGGGGGACAGAAGGGGCCACTGGCCAGGTGGCTGCTCATGGGGCTGGTGCAGAGGTAAGAGGGCACATGTCGGGCCTGGGGGGCTAGAGGGGAAAGTGCACTGGGAAGATGCACTGGGCACCCTCTTCGGACTCAGTTTCTCTGTCTGCACAGCAGTAGGACTGGACCTCCTCGATGGTCCGCACTAGCTGACTGAGCTCTATTTGGGACCAGAGACACGAGCGCTTCCTAGCCGGAGGACATGTGGGCCACTGGGGAGAAGAGGACAGTCTCACTCACTTGAAGGCACCAGAATAGCCAAAATATGGTTCCTGGGAGGAGCAGGCACATTTATTTCCCCCTGTCCCTGTGCACAGCTGACAGAGGTTAGGGTACTCTTTTCCATCCACGCAGGGAACACAGCTGGCAGAGAAGAATTTGGCCACAGCTGTTGAACAGAGAGAAATGAACCAGAGTGTGAGCCCACCGGGCCACAGCCAGTGGCACCCCCCAGTGTGCACTCCCTCCACCCCTGCCTGTCAGCCTTTGCAAAGCTAGCAGCTCAGAGAGATGTACTTTGGCTGAGAACAGACTCAGCTGCCACCTCGCAGGGCTGCTGGTGCGGGCAGACCCTGCCCCTGCAGGCTTCACATCAGTTAGCTTCACCCCTGCCTTGGAGTCATCCCACATGTCCACCTGGGCCATCCCGAAGTGGCTTGTGTATGTGCCACTGGAGTAGAGACCCCAGCCTGAGATCACCCCCAACACCCCTCCCCCAGCCATCTTACCTTTCTGGAGGGGCTCAGGTGGCCCTGTCCAATTCAAGAACGGGCGAAGTATCCCCATAGGTATGTTCCACCCGGCGGACCTGCCAAAGCCCGTGTGGCAGGACTTCCGGCCTTGTAGCTGGTTCAGCTGAAAGTTGCTGTCCTTCTTCACTACAGCCACGGCATAATACTGGGTTTGGGGCTCTGCAAAAGAGCAGAAAGAATCGAGAGCTCTTAGCCTGGACCGGAGGGAGAGAAACAGCCCAGGCTGGCCGAGCCCCCAGTGGGAAGGGGAATGTGTGCTGCTGTTTCACCCGGTCACCGCAGCCCAGAGCCTGCTCTGTTTCCCCGGTGGGTCAGTGACCGGCCCAAAGAGCCCAGGGACTCCGTTCCCTGTAAGTGTGATGCTGCCCGAGACACCACCTCTGTGGCTCATCCACTCTGACTCCACGGAGCCCAGGGCCCAGGCCACCCCACCTTCTGGGTCCCCAGGGGCAACTCACGCTTTTCCGTCCCGTAGACCTCTGCCGCTACCGGCCGCAGTTTGTAGGGGTCCAGGCCTGCCTCAAACACCAAACCACCATCCAGGGTCACAGCATCTGCCTTTTTTGCCTGAAAGCAGAGACCAGACCGGCTTAGGAGAAAACCCACCCTAAGCCACGCAAGTGAACTTCAGAAGGTCAGAAACCTCCATGGCTGGAAGGATCTTCCAAAGGGTCAGCTTTCAGTCATGTCCTCGCAGGTGCCATGAGAGGTGGCACAAGCCCAAGCCCCCTCTTTTTGGGTAATGAGCCCCAGCGGAACTGCTTTGACTCCTGAGGCTGGCGGGTGGCTGCTTTTTCACGTGGCTTAGATCTCTCCGCGGATTGCAACCTTCGTGGTCATTTATATTAAAAGTTGTTCTAGATGCTTTCTCCCCTGTTTTTGCTCTATATTTCTTTTAAGTTCTTGTTTATTAAATAGAAATTTTAACTCTTAATATATCTGAAACTTATCATAATAATAGACCACGTTCATTCCCTTTGGCATATTACCCCTCATATGCTTACCTATTTCTCATATTTGCAACCTGGTATAGATAATGTTTTGCGGACTGTTTTATTCATCTAAAACTGACTACATTTTCTTACTTCTGTAGTGCCTTTATTGATTTTATTGACTTCATGATATTTCATTATAAATGTGGCTGTTCCATAATTTATTAAGCTAAATTTTAAAAATTCCCTCCAATGTTCACCACTTGGGTTCCTTCTAACTCTTTGCTGTTAAAACTGTACTTTTATGGACAGCTTTGTCCTCATAGCTTGTTTTTCCTTCTGATGACCTGTTGCCTCCGGATAGGCATCTGAGGGTGGGATCGCCCAGACAATAGGCATTTTATCTTCAAGGCCTTGGCTGTCATTGCCATTCTGCTTTCCAGCTGACTCGTTTCTAACTTGGAATGCCACTCACTATGAGGATCAATTTCACTATAGACTCACCAGTGGGCCAGGGTTTCACTTTATTAAGGGTTATTATTTAGGAAATGCAGGTGCTAACAAATTGCTTAGATTTGTATTTCTCTTGATTATGAAGGGGAACATTTTCATCAGTATTTTTATTCATTACGAACTCCATCTCCTCACGTTGCTTTTCTTATATGATCCTACGTTTCTTACCAATTAGAGTTCTTTATAGAGTGTAAATGGCAGTCACTTGTCAGAGCTGTTGCATATTCACTCTGGTGCTTTCAAATTGTTGGCTTATTCACAATTTCTGTGGCCATCCCAGTTTCCCTACACGTGGTTCTCCACTTCAGAATGTTAATTTCTGCTTTCAAAATAGCATCGTGTCCTATGAGAGAGGACAGCTCCCAGCTTACAGGTGTCCAGGAAGAAGGACAGAGGGAGCAGGGAGAACACATATTCTATTGCGCTCGGATCCTGTCCCTTTCAGTCTGGTCCCACCCAACCTATGGCATGGACTTACTGCAATGGCCTGGATACATTCAAAGCGAGAGGTCCTCCTCACACAGGTGACAGAGGGAGTACCCAGTATTTTCATCCTCCATTGCCATCGGTAGCATTTTAACCACTCTGGTTGTGATATGGCGCACCATCGAACATTTTTCTTAGGGACAGCCAGACACAGTCCTGGGAGAAAGAAGCCGAGGAGTGAGGGCTCCACCACTGCCCATGGAAGAGACTGCCTCACCCTCTCATGGAGTTGTCCTCCCCTTCCCTCTCCATTCTGTGGCTAAGTCAGGCCACTCTCCTCAAATGGAGGTGTCTTGCTAGCCTAATGCCAACACCATGCTGGCCAGAGGGCTGTAATTCTCAACAAATTAGAGGAGACAATCTGGATTGTCTCTCTGGATTCTTTGCCCTCCTATGACTGACATACTTCCTATCCCCTGTAAAAAACAATGATGCTGCCTTCTATCAGTTTATGGAGTTCTTCCACCTGCTTTCCCCCCTGGAACCTGGGAGGCAGGCAGGGAAGAGATTATTACTCCTGTGTTTCTGGTGTGGAATCTGACTCTTGAGGACACTGAGTGATGGCTGCTCAGCAGTGGCAGCGTCCCACCTGGAATCTGGGTCTCTCTAGATGGTTGTGGCTACGAGCATCTCCCAGAGGATGCCAAAGGAACAAAGGAAAATACACCGCACCCCTTGTCAGTAGCTGTAGTAGGTGTTGTCAGTTTGGGTGGGTTTGCCTGAGTTATCACCATTCACCACTGTATCAGAGAGAGGACTCTTATGGGGGGTGGAAATGTTCTAAAACTGATTTACCATGATGGTTGCACGACTTGGTAAAGTTCCTAAAAATCGTTAAATTGTACACTTTAAATAGGTGAATTTTATGATATGTAAAATATACCTCAGTAAAGCCGTTACCAAAAACAAAAAACAAAAAACTCTTGGTTGCAAAAGCCACCTCCCCTTTAGGATGTGCTTTGGGGTGGACCATTCAGCCCTCTTCCACCTCCTATTCATGAGCCGTCCCCTGCGCAGTCAGACCCACCAGGGTATTGAGACACCCGCCAAGGGTGTGGCTGCCACACCCTTCCTCCACCAGCCATCATCCCAGAGACATCTCTGGGGGTGTAATCTGTCCTTGGAAACCTTCCTGGAACTGTCCTGAAGTGAGAATTAGCCTTATCAGATTCAGCCATTTGTGACCCAATGGCATGTCCTGGATGCTCTCTGCATACACAGCACTGAGTGATATGCAGAGGAACATGCGAGCAGACAGCACCAGCTCTCACCTCCTACCTGGAGAGGCAAAAGCCCAAAAAGAGGACGCCAAGTATGATGAATGCTCTAGAAGAGAACAAATACCAAGCCAGGAGTGATGTCCCCATGACCTCAGCCAATAATGGGGGGTGGGGGCATTCCAAGAGGTGGGAACAATGGGCCACGTGCACAACGACGGCTGCAAGCACATTCTACACAGGTCTTTACTCAGCCCTTCATGTGTTCTGTCTCCTTCAACCCTCCCAGCCCCTCTTTATTGTGAGTTTTGCCGATATCCGCATTTTCCAGGTGATGAAACTGTGGCTTCAACTAGTTATGTGGCTTGCCCAAGGTTTCACAACTAATAAGTTAGGATCTAGGATTTGAACCTAGGCGGTCAGACACCAAACCCCCTGCCTATTTAGGCTAACTGGGTTAGAGACGGGCTGCCATGGAGATGGGGCTGGTAAAGTGTTTGGGGTCAGATCATGGAGAGCCTCCAATGCTGGCCCAAGAAGTTCTGATTGGGAAGCAGTGGAGCAGTGACTCATTGGGAGGGCAGGGACAGGTGGACTGAAACCTGGGAACCAGGCAGAAAGGCATCGAAAATGGAGAACAGGGCACAAATAAGGAGTTGGTGTCCAAAGTTAGCTTAGTAATAGATGGGACCTGAAGGGAGAGAGCAAAACGAAGACCACCCCTCAAGCTGGGGGGAGGGCGTGAGCAGGGGCAGGAATGGGAACATGGGGAAGAGCTCGTTTGCTCCCCTGGGAGGGGATGAACCAAGAAACTAAAGCATCACTGAGAGGTTTTCTGAGATCCACAGTCCCCAGCCCCCCCAAACACCAGGGCTGGGTGCAGAACACAGCATTCTGCTCATCCCCTCCACAGCTCCCACCAGCCAGCTCTGAAGCTGTGTGTCCCTCTCAAGACAAAACGCTCCCTGAAGCAGGTCTGGGCCTGGCCCCTCCTGTATCCCTAGCCTTGCTCCTGATCTGTCTCAGTCACTCAGATGCTGCCCACCTGAGCCTCGAGGAAATCTTCCTGAAAGTACAAATCCTCAGATTCCTTCTGTGCAGACATGTAGTGCCCCTGTCTCAAAGGCAGGGGCTGGGATGGAGTTACTCTTCCCACCCCACCCAGCCTTTGCCAGCCAGGACACCCATGAGAAGCAGGGCAGGAATCCCCTAGGGCAGCTGCCACTCCTTCCGCTGGGTAGGACAAAGGATTCCGTGACACTTTGGGACATTGGCCACCATCCCATGGACTGCAGGATTTAAACTGCAGACCTCTGTGGGGGCCAAGACAACCAAAGATTCAAGTGAAAATGGAACCCAGCGGTGCAACCCTGAGCCAGAACCCAGACCGCCGCCCGTAACCACCTCTAGGAAGCAAGGCTTCCCACCCCTCGGGCCTCTCCCAGGTGGCCCTGACCCTGTGCTGGGGGCCCGAGCAGGCCACGTGTCAGGGAGCAGACGGGAAGTTGGTCCCGAGCAGTTGGTCCCGGCTAGGCCAATCCTGCCTTAGAGAAGAGAGAAATAACCAATACCCATGGGAAGGAATTTGGAGAAGGGGACCAGAAAAGACAGGGACAGGTTTGGGGGCATAAACTCATTGCTATCCTTTAGCCACTCCTTTTCATCCAGGAAGCTCCCAGCCCAGAGTAGATGCCCTAGGACAGGAGGAGGCTGCACTGGCCTGCCGCTGGGGGAAGGGGGTGACACCTGGGCTTTCACTCTGAGCCCCATGCACACACACTGCCTAGGTGCTGACGCCCTCGAGCCCTTACCGCTGCTGCCCTGGACCCTCCCCCTCCACTGCAGGAAGCCCTGCCCTCACATTTACATCACTAATGTCCATCATAGGTGAGTGTCCTGGGAGCATCCCAGAAATTATTTCAGATACTTGGGTACAGAACAAACAATTGTTTAGTCCCTTCTGTTTAGTCCCCTTCTAGTCCTGGCACATTAAAAACCAGAAACCAATCACTTCTCTCACACCCTCTGGCAGAAGGGTCCCATCAGCAGGGTCTGTGCCACCACCCCTGACCTTCTGCAGTGGGAGGCTTGTGTACACCTTTGCCTACCACAGAGCAGGTGGACCCTGCCCCCTCCTCACAGCTGTGTGGGAAGAGGATTGGACCATTTTTAAATGAAACTAAGGTTCAGAAAGACTCTCTCTTGCCCAAGTTACATAGTCCTTGCAGGAGCTGGGATCCCATCTCCAGTCTCCTGTGTATCTTGGGCAAGTCGCTCACCCTCTCTGAGTCTCATTGTCCCCCCCATGTATATGCATGTAACAGTACTATGGGTAGGACAAAATGGGACAGGGACCCGGAAGACCCTTCGGGGAGCTCTGCCAGCTCTAGGGAAAAGACCCAACCTGCTTCGCGGAGCCCTGCTCCAGCCCCTCCCCAGGCGAGTGGGCGGGAGCTGGCCCACTCCCGGGCTCCTCCCCCGCTGCAGGCGCTGGTGCCCACCTGGCGGTGCGCGGGACCGGGATGCCCGCACTGAGGGGCCAGGGGACCCGGACGCCCGCCCGGAGGGGCGTGCCCCCAGGTACCCGCACTCACCAAGGGCCCCAAGGGACAGCAGGGCGGGGAAGAAGAGCTTCATGTCTGGGCTCTTGAGGCGACTCCGGGAACGAAGGCTCTGCCACCTGCGCTCGCTCTGCACCCGTTTATCCAGCGCTTGGTGACCTCACGAGGTTAGCCACGCCCTGCGGCCCAATAAGCGCCCCCCCACCGCCTCCCCCTCCCCCTCCCCAGGTCTACTAGTTCCTTGAAGGGAAGCAGCAGCGGGGAGAGGACAGAGGAAGCCGGAATGGTGCCTGGGCTGGGCTTGGCACACCCGAGAGGATACCCAGCCCACACCCACCTCTCAAGTCTGCCCTGGTGCTGCCTGGATTGGGGATGTTTTTCCTCTCCCACTAGTCTGCAGCCCCTGGGGAGTGGCAGCCCCTAAGTTTTGCCCTCCCTCTGGTCTCACTGCTTCCTAGGGAGTGGGACACAGAGAAGCGGTCCTAAGGTGAATCTTTGTGGATCATCTTGACTGTACAGATGGTATCTAAAGTGCTTGGGAGCCAGTTAGGACAGAAGGATGCCCCTCCATCTGCACACAGCAGCCAGCCCAGCGTTCGAAAGAGGACTCGCTGCCTGGACCGAGGTCCGCAGCAGGCTGGCACAGCTAGCGGAGGTAACAGAGGCTGCCCATTGTCTGACCCAGGCTGCCCATGGGGCCCTCCTGGCCCTACTGAGACCACAACACGACTCCCAGAAAACAGAGCCAGAGGCCTCAGTGACCAACAGCTGTCTCCCGGTTCCCTCATTTACCGAGGTAAAGGATAGCCTACCACTTGTTTCGTTTTTGTTTTGTTTTGTGGCAGTATGAGATGGGAGATGGGAATCTCATTTTGATAAATGTCCTATTTTGTCCTCAGTACACAAGCCGACCCTATTTCAGGAAGCTGGTTTTAAATTCTAAAACTAGAATTCTGCTTCTACATCTTTTAAATACACTCCCTTGATGCACAATGGCTCACATACAGGGGTCTCCAGTGCAGCCCTGCTTATCATTCACTGATTGCAAGCAAACTAAATGTCCATCACGGTGTGTGGGGGTGGGGTGGGGTGGGGGGTGGGGTCACACAGAGCAGGGGTCCCTGACCCCCGGGCCACGGACAAGTACTAGTCTGCATGGCAGGAGGTGATTGGCAGCGAGCGAGCAAAGCTTCACCTGCCGCTCCCCATCGCTCCCCATCGCTCGCATTACCGCCTGAACATCCCTTCACCAGCCCCTCCCCGCCCCGTTCCATGAAAAAATTGTCTTCCACGAAACTGGTCCCTGGTGCCAAAAAGGTTGGGGACCTCTGACATAGAGCATGGTTCTGTGCCTACAGGGGGACACATTGGAGGCCCCAGAAAGAGCAGGTCACCCTGCATGTATTGATGTGAACTTAGTTCCAAGAGATGCTAAGTGAAGAAGTCAGGTACTAACGATGAGGGAAATCGCAGGTCGTCTAAACATTACCTCTACTGTTTAGTCTGGACAATATGTTATTCTGAAATCTGCTTGTCCTGAAAAGCTGGTCTTGATTCTTTGCTTAGACTACTTGGTAAAAAAAGCGTTTCTTGGAGCAGAGGGGCAAGACCTAGGGAGACAGCACTGTTGAGAGTGGGCATGTAGCGAGCAGCACTTGGCCATGGAGAAGCAGAGCCAGCCCAAGTCTTTGAGGCCCTCAAGGAGGCTGTGGGGCCCTTCTGTCTGGGTGTGGATGCTGCCAAGGCACGACAGTGGTGTCTGACCAGGGATCCTGCTTGATGGGCACAAGAGTGGGGTCCGAGGTTCAGCACCAGAATCAACAGCCAGGCTTTGGGGTGACAGATCCAGGGTCTCTCATTGTTTGGAAATACAGTGTCGCAACATTAAAAGTTGCTTTCATCAATAATTGCAATAAGCTGTTTCAAAAATAATGAAGTAATACAAAACTGGCTAGTTCTCAGGAGCACTGAAACATCTTTTTATGTAAATTAGCAATTTGGCTTTGCCTTTCCATGATTATAAAAGAATTAAGAAATGTCACAACCCATGTCTGTATCTCCAAGTGCAAATTAGAAAAGGGATGTGTTGGGAGGTCAGAGGCCTCTAGATCCTCTTATGTCTGCTGGCAGGAACACAGAGAACCTGGGGCCCAAACAGAGAGGCTGAGCTTAAGGGCCGCCCTGGAGGCAGGACTGTGGCAGGCAACAGGGCAGACTGTTTGCATGCTGTGTCTTCAGGAAGGCCCAGCCTCAGGCCAGGGATGTGCTCAGCTGAACACCTGCAGAGCAGCCCCCAGGCCATCTGCAGGGTAAGCTGATGAAGGGGGTGGGCCTGCCCAGAAGACAAAGTTCAACTGATCTGTTATCAACGTTCATTCATTCACTCTTTCATGCCAGAACTGGTGGGTGCCATGAGGGACACAGAGAAGAGGGGTCCATCCTTGCCCTCAGGAGCTCATGGCACAATGGGGGACAGGGGTAGGCACAGGCCACCTGGAAAGAGGCAAGGCAGCATAAACAGAGTGAGGGTGGAAGCCAAAGGAGGCCTGACTGACCGGTTCCCATCATGAGGGTCCCAGAAGACTTTGAAAAAGAGCATTTGACCTGGGTACCTGAAGGAAAGATAGGGTTTCTACAAAGAGAATTTCAGGTAGAGGAAATAGCCAAGTAAAGTCTCTGGAGCGTGGATTCGGTGACCTGGAGGAAAAACAAAAAGTCACTCCGGGCTTTCTGGCCTGGAACGCTTATTGAAGAAGGATGAACAAAGTCACCTCCTCCATCCTCAGCTCCACACAGGTGTCTCTGTGCCCCTGGACAGCTCTTCCTGCAGGTCCAGCAAGCACTACAGTCAGTGCATCTAAAATGGAACTCCTCTGCTCCCTCCAGCCCTGCATCTCCTCTCATATTTCCTACCATTTTCCACCAAACCCACCAGACAAAGAGCCTCGGAGTCATCCTCAAATCCTCTGGCCAGGTAGCCCTACATGTGTGCCGGGCACTTAATAATTAATATTGGTTGAATGGATGGGTGAATGAGTGAGGAGGAAGGACAGAGCAGGGCAAAAGATCCTGCTTGCAGTGTGTCAAATCTGAAAGACAGAGCCTGGTCTGGCTATGCCGGTCGCCCCAGAGCCTGTGTGCCTGGAGTCATCAATTTACCCGTTAATTCAACATCCATCTATGGGGCACCTCTGATGTGCCAGGAGCTGGGCCAGATCTTGAAAAGCCTGCAGGGAAGTAGGACGCAGGTTTCTAGATGCTGAGATGGTAGCATGGCATGAATATAAGGAATACAAAGAAGGTGGATGTGGTACAAACCCGAGTGTAATGGCAGGAGCTGGTGTTTCACAGGCAGGTGAGGGAGGCTCTTCCCCAAGGACCCCACCCTCTCTCCACTCCCGAGATTCACACAGCAACCCTTTGCTGGTCCAAGCTAAGTCCTCCCGACAAATGGGCAGCAAACCCCACACCCTGCCCTCTCTGGAGTCCTCCAGCTTCAACCCCCAAGAGAAGTGTTGGAAGGAAATGTGGGATCTGGGCAGAATCGGCTCCAGATGGAGTAAAGGAAAAAAGGAGTTCCCAATGGGCTTCCCTGGTGGCGCAGTGGTTGAGAGTCCGCCTGCCGATGCAGGGGACATGGATTCGTGCCCCAGTCCGGGAGGATCCCACATGCCGCAGAGCGGCTGGGCACGTGAGCCACGGCTGCTGAGCCTGCGCGTCCGGAGCCTGTGCTCCGCGACGGGAGAGGCCCCAACGGTGAGAGGCCCGCGTACCACACACAAAAAAAGAGGAGTTCCCAAGACATCCACTCCCATGGGGGCTTCCAGGCTGGCTGACAGGAGACAAAGGCCTTGTTTCCTGCCGCTGCCAGTGGTGTGAGGTTACTGGCTTGGTAGAAAGCCACTTGTTAAATATTTAGGGATGTCGTGGTGGTTTGTTAAACCATTGGTAGCTTGGAATCAGTCATGGTGGGAATATTTACACCATGGAAATTAGCGAATTCTATAAATCATGTCATTTTTCCCTCTAAGAAAGCCAGTTTACAGCACACCTCTGCCTATGTTTGTCATTATTTGGAGGCATGCAGTGCCCATGTGTGTGTGTGAGGGGGTGGGGGGCATCCCAGGAGAGAGAAGATAATAATCCTCAGTGTTTAGATGGCACTTTCAACTCCGAACAGAGCTGTCAGTCACTTTGTCTCCTGTGACTCTAACAATAGCTCTCTGAGGTAAGAAAGTCACTGTTTCCGCTCTAAAAAGAGGGAAACTGAGGATTGCCTGTGGTCCCGCAGTGAGTGAGATACGGAGACCAAATGACTAACCCTGAGTCTCCCGTTAGGCCCGCAGCCAGGTGCGCTCTTTTCCACCAGGCCCAGAACTCTCTGAGAGCGCCGGATATAGAGACTGGGGCCCAGGGATGGCCTCCGCTCTTGATCTCAGCGGCAGTATTGGACCCTCCTGTGGATCAGGCACTGTCCAGCCCCTTCACACATCAGCCATGGCTTCACAGAAGCACCGTGATGGCCTCATTAGACCTCATTCCAGACGAGGGGATTCAGGCAAAGTAGCTCGTCCACCATCATGCAGCTAGAAATCTGTCACTGACCCCTGACTCCTGTCCCATGACCTCTTATTGGTCTGGTCAATCCTGTGCTGACCACCCTGAAGAGAGATCAGGAACTAAGCAAGAATGAGCAAGAGATGGATGGAGAGCTCCCTGCCTTCCAGCCAGTGTGATGACCGTGATTTCTGGAGCAAGGCCTTCGCTGGAGCTGGGCCCTTGCATAGAGCCGAAGGTCCCCGAGAGTCTTCGGACACACCTGTGGGGTTTAGGGTGCCGTCACGAGGGAGCTCAGCTGAAGCGCCGTGGCAGGAAAACCATGCTTTTGTGAACTAATAGGTCTTATTGCCAATTGTTGCCCAATTTACAAAGAACCCACAGAGACAAAGCATTTCCATCTCCATGCACAGACTTCTTCCTCTTCCTCCTCCTCACTACCCCTCCTCAGAGTCAGGACCCTTGCCCCGCGGGGACCCTCTCCTCCCAGGGCCGGGCCCTCCCGGGGCCAACACCCGCAGACCTGCTGAGGGACACTCTCCCCAGCAGTCGAAGGGGCAGTGGAAACACCCCAGGTTGGCCCAATTGCAAGATTTCAGTCTTGCAGGTCAGGGTGGCACCCCATGTCCCTGGCAGAAATCGGATTCCACGAGCACCTAATCATCACACCACTGAGATGAGAATGGGCAGTACGCCAGACCTAGGGAGAGCTTTCCAGGAAGGTGTCAGCGAAGGGCAGCCTGGACGATGGTGGAGGCTGGCCCAGGGCCAGCCATGCAAATTTCTTCCCAGAAGGAATGAGGCCCCTTGCCCAGGGAAATGCCCAGGCGGGAAGCACCTGAGCCCTGGGGGCCCTTTTGCTGCCCCTCTCCTGGGGCCACATTCTGGGAGGGAGGGGTCCTGCCCAGTGACATTCAGCATCTCAGCTCAGCTGGCCGGAGGCCTCCATGTCTGCTGCCTCCATGTCTGCTGCCTGCACCCCACGAGGGAAGGTCAGATGGGCTTTCGCTGAGAAGGAGCTTGAGATGGGTACTTAGCGGAACAAGGAACCACCGTTTTCCTCCATTTCCCTGGGTGAGGCCGTTGCTCCGTCTCTCCAGCTCCTCTGGGCCAGGAGTGCTCAGTCCCCAGACCACTGCTCCAGGTGGGCTTCCCTTCCTCAGCCCCTATTCACTTCTTCCCTGGACAATCTGGCAGGCTGGAGGGCCCAGGGGAGATGTGGTTAGAAGCTCAGGAGGTGGGTTTGGACAACTGGGTTTCAACCTGCTCTGCCCTAAACAGCCACCTGGACGTGGGCCAGACTCTCAACTTTTCTAAGCCTCAGTTTCCCCAGGTGTAAAAAAGGGACACAAATAATACCCACCTTGTGAAGTGGGCAGAGTTCAAACCTGATGTTTGAGATGCATACACAGGCTCAGTACAGGCAAGCTATTGTCCATATTTGCAGACACTCATGAGCCCTCGCCGTGTGGGGCTCAGCTGGGCACAAGGGTACAAGGGGAGCAGAAATGGCCTCTGGGGGCACCTGGTCCAGCGGGAAGGGCTGTGTGTGCTGAGAGCTGCCTTCCAGTGTGTAGATTTACAGACAGAGGTGTCGCAGGGAGCTTTGACAGCGAAGGGAACAGCGCACCTGGGGTGGAGACAATGGCAGAGGTAGTTTTCCCACATGCCCCTCCTTATCACAGAACACATGGTTGCCCCAGGTGCCCCCATGTTCTAAAGTGTTCAGTCTTACCCTGTCCTGCTCTCCGGCCCCTTCTCCGTATCTCTGTCTCTAATCCCGGCCTCCTCCCCTCTCCTTCTCACTTTCTGTCTCTCTCCTTGGCTTCTTTCTCCATCTCTAGCTCTGTCTCTCCCTCCCTCCTTCTTAAACATGTGTCTGCAGTTGTCCTGGGTGCCCCTCCTCTGGGAGCCTGCACTGAGCCTGACTCAGCCTCCTTCTACCACAGTCATTGCAATTACTGGCCCATCTCCGGCACCCACAGCCCCCAGCGCTGAGCTCCAGGGGGAAGGGTCTGTGGCTGACCCATCTCTGGCCCAGGAAGAGCCTCACTGAGGGCTTGTTGACTGAGTGAGTGTGGAGAAAGCTGGGGTGAGAAGTCAAGCAACCCCCCGCACCAAATCCTTTGGTTACAATTCTAATTGATGGCACCCTTCTCATCCCCCTGGAGGTGGGAAGAAGCCCCAGCACAGTGTGGTGGGGAGTGGCTGCACCCATCCTTCCTCCTCCCTACCCTGTGCCCTGCAGAGGCCTCCCAGCAGGGGGGACATTCTGGTCCTGCCTCGGACCTCGGGAGGGAGCAGGAACATCAGAGCTGAGAGAACCCAAGGCCTCATCTGATGGAACAGAGGAGGAGGGGCCCTGCACAAAAGCGCAGGAGAGTTGAGAAGTGCCCCCACCCTGTGCTGTGCAGCACCTGCCTGCCTGGTGTCCTGAGGAGGGTCGGTAAGAGCATGGCAGCAGGGAGCGGATGGGAGAGGCTGAAGAGGAGATTCCTCCATCAACCCCAGCACCCAGCACTCTCCTACAGGGAAGCTAGGACCTACTTCTACCAAAAGGCCTCTTTCCTCCCCACATCAGCTTCCAAAGACAAAATGAGAGGGCAGCAGGAGAGCACCACGGAAATGCCAGTGATGAGCTGGGAGAACCGTGGAGGCAGGGTTCCAGACACCCCCAAACCCTCATGTGCCTCCCTTTCAAGGCCAGAGGTGCTTTCAACTTAGTGGGTTAGTTTGCAGTCAAAGGCTTGTTGGAATCTCCAGAGGGGTCCTTGGCAGCCTAGGGCCTCTCACTAGCACCTGCCAGGTGGGTCTTCCGTGGGGACACGCCCTTTCCATTCCCTTCCCTTCCTTCCCTCCCAGCTCTAGATTCTAGCCTCCTCGGTCCTCCTTCTATTCCTATGCATCTTCTATTCAGCTGCAACCAGAAGTAAAAATAGCACAGACCCAGGGCCCTTCAGGAGGTGCTTGCCCGTGAGCTGTGGCATTTATCCTACAAGTGTGTCTTATCCCAGAAATGACACTCTCCCAAGGTTGCTCAGCAGGCACTGGCCCAGGGCTCCCTCCGGGCATCCTGTCCACTCATCCTTAACCTCCTGTGTGTTCATACTGGGAGTGAGAGGAGGGGTATGGGGGTAGCAGGATGCCTCCTTTTCTTGATCCACCAAGCCAATCTTGACCCTGAGCAAAATCTTCCTGCAGCGAGAATTAATTTCCAAAAATCCATTCAGGAAAAGACTCTTAAAGCTCAGCCACCTGGTTGTCCCTCTTGAAAAGAGAGCTGACCCCCTGGAGCTGTGGTGTTTGTGGGGGACTCTGAGGAATCTGAGGGGAGGGGGCTGGGGGACAGGAGAGCAAGGGCTCTGAACCAATAGCAGTGTTGCCCAATGTTGCCCCATTTGTAAAGGAAACTCAGCAATCAAGAGCTTCTCTGCTTGTCCTTCCTGCCCTTTCTCCTTCCTGCCCTTTCTCCTTGTGCCCCGGAACCCCTGCCCTTCCTTGTGGTCTTCTCTTCACTCCAGTCTGGTAGGGCTGGGCCCATGTTCTCAGTCTCTCCGGGTTGATACTGGTGTGTCTTTCTGATTCCCTTTCTCCTTCACCCACTATGTGTGATCCAGGGCCCAAAGGCACCGAGTCCTTCTTCATTCTGCCCTTATGTCCACATGTTCCTTTCTCTTCCATGGTCACAAGATGGCCCTGGGCTCCTGCCTGGGCTCCTGACCACTCCCTTGCCTCTCGGCTCCCCCACTGCAGTCCGTCCCCGAGGGAATCTTTCAGAACCACAGAGCTAACAGTGGTTCCAAGTCATCTCCCCTTGTCCGCCCCCCCACCACTACACCCTGTCCCTAAGGAATCTCATCCCCCTTCCCCCTTTGGATTAAACCCACTCTATGCCGAAAACCCCCAGAGCTGTATTGCCCACCCAGATCTCATGCCTACTTGGAGGTGCGCTCAGCCATGAACCAGACAACTCATCCTGAAATCCCACCAGCACCCCAAAGCAGCACACCCAACTTCCAGTGCTGGACAAAGATTGAGTAGGCACATCTCTCCCTGTTCCTCCTGCTAAGTACAGCCTAAACCCTGGAGATGATAGATATAGTGGTTTAAACAATATGAATGAATCATCTTAAAGTTGTAAAGGTAGAGGCTCAAGTTATCCTCAGTGGGCCAAAGAACACCAGGCTGTGCTCCTTCTGGAGACTCCAGAGGAGCCCACTTCCTGGCCTTTTCCATCTTCTAGAGGCCCACCATATTCCTTGCATCTTGGCCCCACCTCACTCCCACTTCTGTTTCCATCATCGTATCTCAGTCTCTCACACTGACTCTCCTGCCTCCTTCTTATAAAAACCCTTGTGGTTACATTGGGCCCACCAGGATAATCTCCCCATCTCAAGATCTGTATAATTCAATCATATCTGCAAAGTCCCTTTTGCCACGTGAGGTAACATACTTATAGGTTCCAGGAGTCAGGACATGTACATCTCTGGGGTCCATATTCAACCTAACAGGCCAGTATATTGTGATAAATTGTGTGTGCGAAGTAATACCTAGAGCAACCACTACGTAAACTATACAAAGAGATACACTCAAAAACACTATAGATAGGGCCTTCTCTGGTGGCCCAGTGGTTAAGACTTTGCCTTACAATGCAGGGGATGAGGGTTTGATCCCCAGTTTGGGAGCTAAGATCACGCATCCTTGCAGCCAAAAAACCAAAACATAAAACAGAAGCAATAATGTAACAAATTCAATAAAGACTTTAAAAATGGTCCACATCAAAAAAAAAAAAAAAAACAAAAAACACTATAGATAAATCAAAATGGAATTCTAAAAAATGTTTAAGTAACCCACAAGACAGCAGGTAAAAGAAAACAGTGAAAATGTAAAAATAGGGAAAACAAACAAAAATTAAAATAAAATGACAGACCTAACCCTAATATATCAATAATTATATCAACTATAGTCTAACTATTCCAATTAAAAGACTGGGATTAGCAGAGTGTTTTAAAAAAACAACCCTGCATTGGCTGTCTACAAGAAACTCACTAAAATATGTAACAACATATCTAGGTTGAAAGTAAAAGAATGGAAATATATATACCATGTAAATGTTAATTAAAAAGAAAGTAGGGGTGGCTGTATTAATATCAGATAAAGTCAAATTCAGAGCAAAGAAAATTATTAGGGGCAGCTTGGAATACTACATAATGGTAAGAGTCAACACACCAAGAGATCATAACAATCCTAAATGGGTATGAACCAAAAAACAGAGCTGATAGAACTAAAAGGAGAAATAGATAAATTTGTAATTACAGTTGGAAGCATCAAACTCCTCTCTCAACAACTGATAGAACAGGGAGACAGCAAATCAGCAAGGGTAAGGACCAATCCAACAACACCACCAACGAAGATCTAATCAACATTTATGGAACACTGCCCAACAACAGCAGAATACACATTGTCCTCAAGTGTCCACAGAACATTTACCAAGATAGACCACATCCTGGGACATAAAACAAACTTCAACAAATTTAAAAGAATTTAAATCACACAAAATGTGTTTGATCACAATTAAATCAAACTAGAAATCAAGAACAGAGATAGGAACACCTCCAAACACTCAGAAACTAAGCTTCACACTTCTAAATAATCAATGGGTCAAAGAGTCAGAAATGGGGAGCTTGAGTTCCTCCCAAAAGACAACGAAGTCATAACTTTGAATAAGAACCTAGGTAGTTTTAAAACAAGCAGCCAAGCCAACATTTTGAGAAACGCAGGTGTGAATGTTCAGATATGGGGGAGACACACACACAGAGACAGAGACGTAGAGAGAGAATGAGAACCCATTATTCTTTGCAGAAGCCCTCTGTGAAATGAGATCACTTTCTTCTGGCTCTCTCCTCCCCCACATCTCCCTTTTCCCCTCCCATACTGTCCTGCAAAGGACTATTCTTGAATCCCATGGCTCTTTTGATCTGGCTATAGCCAACTGGCTTAAATTGTGGATCACCTACTCAAGCTGGCCAAGGAGTCTTTTTTGAACTTTTTAAAAAACGGCTGTCATACAGAAAAGTGTAAAAATGTAAGTGTACAGCTCAATAAATTATCCTGAAAAGAACACTTATGTAACCACCTCTCAGGTCTAAAAAGAAAACATTGCCAATTTTCAGAAGCCTCTTTATATCTCCACTCAAACCAACACCCCTCTCTGTCCCCAAAGTTAACTACTATTCTAATTTTTAACACTATAGTTTACTTTTGCCTCTGTTTGAACTTTATGTAAATTGAATCATACAATATGTATTTTCTTGTATCTGGTTCCTTTCATTGAACATTATGTTAGTGAGATCATCCTTTTTTTTTTTCATTTTCTGATTTTTATTTTGTTTCCTAATAATTGCTAGTATTACAAATACAATCTATTTTTGGATATTATCCTTATATCTGGCAACCTCATTAAATTCACTTATTAATTCTAAGGCCCCTCTTAGCAGCCTCACTGGCTCATCTTGGCATTTTCTAATCCATCTTCCAGTCAGCTGCCTCCTGACTCTTAGGTCTTACCTCTGCTCCTACCTCCAAAATGCTCTGGGCTACAAGGAAAGATTTCCCAGAGCCCATGTGGTCACTTGGCCACTTCCTCAGGAGCTGAGGGTCACTATGTTGGTGACTAAGGACAGGTGATGTGCTTTGCAGGGGCCACGGAGAGTGCCACGGACTGAGGGGTGAGTCCAGGACTAGCTTGTTCTGAACCCATCATTCCCTAGTCATCGGGAATGGTTCACCTTGTTGAGGAAGCAGCAGCAGGATGCAACATGGATGCCAGATGGCCAAGATGAGGGTTTAAAGGCAGAAGATGACTCGTAGAATGAGGAACTGGTAGCAAAGCCTGGGGACGTGCTAGATGAAGCAGAGCCCGATGACTATTTGCAAATGGAGGAAAGAGTCAGAGAAGTGAGCAATTTCCAGGATATTTGGAAATATTCTGGCTTGAGGTCGTTCCTATGAAATAACTTGAACAAAAAAAAAATCAGACACTCTCAGAGTTGAATGCTTCCTTTGATGCTACTTTACAAGTAGGGTCTCTAAGCCCAGAGGCGGGCATGTGGCCTGCCCAGACTCACCCAGGGAGGGCTAGGTAGAATCTGGCTTCCTGACTCCTTGCACTAGGGGAGGAGTGGGGTTCCTTTCAGTTGAAAACATCCTCATTGAGCATTTATTCTGGTCCAGGCACTTGTCAAGAGCTGTGTCACCAAAATGAACCAGACCTGGTCCCTGCCCCCAACAGCAACAAACAAGTGAGCAGGCAGTTACCATGATGGGAGACGAGAATGTCCAGGAAAAGGCATGGAAGACCATGCCTGTGCTCAGTGCCCTATAAATGGGAGAGAGAGTCTGCCTCCCACCTGTGGCAGCTCTGAAAGGGGCAGGGAAAGTCCCCACACACCCTCACTCTGGCATCTTCCAGCAACCTCCACAAGGTGGCCTTGCTGGAACCAAGTGACTGAGAGAGAGTATAGGGACGAGGAATTGTGGGGCCTTGTGGGTAACTGGAGGAACTCTCTCTTTTACTCTGGGAAGGTAGGAGCCACTGCGGGGTGGGGGCTAAAAATAGACTGAGAGGGAGCAGAGAGGCAATTGCGGAGGTTCGTCAATAATCAGGGACAGAGATGAGACAGCTTCGCCTGGGGTGCAGCAGCGGGGAAGTGGAAAGACAGGTTGAATTCTAGGCACATTTGATAGGTGGACACCATGGGATTTGCTTACATTACCAGGGGATACGGGGTGTGAAGGTCAGGAGTGGAAGACGACTCCAAGGTGCTTGGCCTGAGAAGCTAAAGGATGGACTTCCATTAACTGAGATTTGGAAGACTGTGGATGGAACAGATTGGGAGGGGGTGGACCAGAAGTTCCATTCTGGACACCATCTGATTGACAGACCCCTGGACCTCCAGACGGATTGTGAGAGAGGAAGCTCCCTGACTCACCACCACTCAGAATGCACTGGTACTGCAGAAGTCAAATGCAGAGGTCTGGAGCTTTATTTAAAATTATTTTTGGGGCCATGGATCCATTTTCTCCCCAGGATAATGCTGATGTCTAATTACCCAAAACACTGTCCAACTCCAGGGCCTCATGAAACACTCTGTATCATGTTGATGGATCATTCTTACATGTTAGGAGCCTGGGACAACTTTCCTAATGGCCCCCTCAAGTCCCACTCTGAACCTTCTGCCCCTGCCCTACCCATGCCTGCAGCAGTGGAGGGCAGACAATCTCCCATTCAAGCCTTCAGCTTATCGGCACTGTTCCATGCATGTCGGTTCCTTCCTTGCACAGGGACCCAGAAGGGCTGGAGTGTTTCTCTGTATGGTCCACATCTAGCACAGAGCCTGCCTCTGTGAGTTTCATGACTAACAGTGCTTTGTGACTGATTGTTGACCACTGCTTTGTGATTGATTGTTGGCTTACCCCTGAGCGAAAGAGAAGGAAACATCTACCCTGGCTGCAGGGAGAACAATGGGTGCATTCACAAGCTTCAGAAGGCCTTGTGTGCATTTTGGACAATGTTTATTCATCATTTTATGGGCCACTTTCTGTTGGCCACAGATTTCAGTGCACTAAAGAATTTACTGAGATCAGAGCTGAGCAGTGATCCATAAGATGTGAGAATTAAACCCATGAGAGAAGCCTTGAGAAGGAGAAGAGCTTTCTCACACTGGGCTTCTGCCCCAGGGACAGCCTAGTTCAGGCTTCCTTCCAGGTGGGCCATGGGGCTGATACATAAAGGACAGGAGACCCGGACAGTAGGGATACAGCTACCAGTGGAGTTGCCCCCAGCTCTGTGCCCTCTGCCATTGTTTATAGGAAGATACTCCAGCCATACTCCTTGCCCTGCAATGCTCACAGGCTGTTCCCGCCCTGATACCTGGTGCCTCCCCTCATCACTCAAATTCTCAGAGCCAGCAAAGGGCAGCCCCCTCGAGGAAGCCGAGTAGCTGCACCTGCGTGAACTCTTCCTTCCTGCAGCCCACCTCCCTGCCCAGATCACACGTCAGCAAGTGGCCCTACGGAACTAGCGTTTGCTTATGGAATCTTTTGCGGATAATTATCACCCAGCCTGTGTCAGCTAGTTTGCTCCGCCATGGCCTCAGTTTCTAGGAAACTGCTGGTCCTGAGATAGGACTACAAAGTACAACTGAATCTTGTTTAAAACCCCACAAACAGACATATGAATGGGTACAACCCATTTGGAGAACCATTTGGCAGGACCAGCTAAAGCACAATAAGCCCCATGACCAGGGCTGGGCTGCTAAGAGCTTAATAACGGGTTCTGGGAGTGTAATTCCAGCATGACTATTGTTTGATGTATTTTTTCATGTTAAAGAGCAAGATGAAAGAGAAACGACTAGATGCATGTCAGAACTTCACTTATTTGTCGGTGATGTGAGCAATGTCTTTCCTGAATCAGATACATAATCGTTTTCCAGTACCATACAACTGAAAAATATTTTCTCAATTGTTTGTGCTATTTATGATGTTATAGCTACAGAGATGACACACTTATTAGTTTAATCTGCATTGTGGACATTTTCTCTATCACTTTCTTAAGTCTAACTCTAGACAATCCATAAAAAACAACAATCTATTAAGCCCTGATTTGTAGCATTTGCTAATTTCCAAGGTGACTGATTTCGTATTGCCAACGTGGATGGACATCACTGAATCTGGAGTTGGGAAGAGATGAGTAATATCACGTTACACAGTGTTCCTGCCAAACAGGTAACAATAGACATAAATAACATCGAGAATAACGGGAATGCAAGGGAAAAAGGTCAGAGTGGGGCAAAATTCTGCAAGCTCCTGGCAATCTAACAGCTGGTTTTCATGAGCCCAGATGAGCCAGCTCCTGTGCAGCCCTGCCTAAGTGGACACCTAATAGAACTGTGTGCACGCGCACACCAAAAGCACAGACAGGAATGTTCACAGGAGCATTACCCCTAACATTCAAAATGTCTCTTAGTGGTAGACAGGAAAAATAAATTATAAAGCAACAAAAATTGCTGCTACCCACTATAACAGGGCTGAATCTCAAAAATACAATGCTGAGTGAAAGAGATCGGACACAAAGTTGTGTCTACCTTTGTGCATAGCTCTGACTGTGTTTATAGAAAGCTCAAGAACAGGTCAGATGAGCCTATGACGTCACAAGATAGGAGAGTGGAAACTTTAGGCAGAAGGGGTGGGAAAGTGATCGGTGGGGCAGGAGTGGGGCTTCAGGGTGCTGGTAATGTGGGGTTTTTTCTTGATTTGGGTCGTGATTACAGGAGGGTGTTCATCTTGTGATAACTCACCTAGCTGTACATATATTAACCGTGCACTTTTCTACACGTAGGTTGTACATCAATTAAACGTTTATTTTTAAATGCCACCAGCATGAAGGCAAACAACTGCATCCCCCAAAGGGGATGTGTCAAAAATGTTGCGCTGGGAGGCCCTCTGGAACCAGCAGGGCAAATCTTTCCTTGATAAGCAACCTCCTCCCTCAAATGTCAACCCTTGACAGTGGCTGAAGAGAGTAAGGGGAGGGGAGAGGAAGGGGACGAAAGTTGTGGTTACCCAAGTCACAGTGGGATAGTGTATGAGCTGGGCCTGGGCTCAGGAGAAGGACGGAAGGGAAAGAAGGAGGGAAGGAGGGAGAGGAAAAGAAACGAGCATGCCTGGCAGACTCTGCCCAACACCTGAGCACAGTGACAGGTGCTGTTTTGGACGCTGTGTGTGCACAACACATTGGATCCTGAGCCACCCCTGCGAGGCAGGTCCTGCCATCACTCTGCCCATTTCACAGATGAGGACACCAAGGCTCAGGGGCGAGGTGACACCAAAGCGCCCTCTAGGCAGCCTCAGGCCCTGGGAGCTGTGCTCTCCTCACCCCGCCCCACGCCCATTACTCCCCTAGGAAACTTTGTGTCTCTGCTGGGAAGGCAGTGCCGAGAAGGGGCTGAATGTTCTGCCAATGTTCACCTCCCTCCCACACTGGCACTGAGACTTCATAATCTGGGGGCCCCAGCATATTGCTGTTAAATCAAAATTAGCTGTGGCTGATGAAGCAGGGACATCAAAGGGGCCCAGAGGGGGAATAAGGAAACAAATGAAAAATTGAGTCAAATGTTCCCAGCAAATGCTGATACCTCGAGTTCCACAATCTGTCTCATCTCTCGCCCCCAGCCCCACCCACCTCGAGTCAAGCAGGGCAAGAACCTGCCGCCTTGGGGCAGAGAGGCCAACTCTTCCATGCTCTTGGGGGCTGCTGAGCTAGCTCCAGACTGGGAAGAGTCTCCATGACCTCTGGGTCCGGCTCCAAGGCCGTGCTTCCTCCCTGGCCAGCCTCCTGCTCTCCCAAGCCCCTGCCAGCCCCAGGAGGAGCAAGCCTTCTTCCTTTCCTTCTGTGGATTAAATTCAGGATCAAGTCAGACCTCAGTCCAGCGCTCAGCTGGATCGGGGACCAGGGAAGCTGGGAGAAGAAAGCTCAGGGGGGCAAGCTGGCTGCCAGAGGCAGGCAGCCTGGAAGGTGACGACAAGGTCTGCTGGCTGGGCTCCAGGCTTTGTTCTCCTGGGTTCCGGTTGTGCTCTGGGCCCAGACCAGCCATGAGGCCTGCAAGACACTGTCCACTGGGGCGGGAAGTAGAGCTCCCTGCTGGGGAGAAAGAGAGAGCAGGAATGGCATGTGGGGCAAAGAAGGAGAACTGGTGGCAAGCAGGGAGCCCTGCAGGGCAGGATGTCCCCACAGTTCCTGTGACAGCTGCTGGTGGCAATGGAGGACCACCCACTTGCTTAATGTCAATCACCAAGCAGGGATGCCAAGGTCACAGGCTGAGGCTGGTGGGAGTGAGGTGGGGTTCTGAGGACCCACGCGGCTCCTAAGGAGAGTAGGGGGCCTCCTCAGAGGAAAGAGGCTGCAGGAGGTACCTGCCCCCTAGGAAGCCCTCAAGCCACACCCTTCCTGTGCCCAGCCCCTCCTTCTTTAGAGAACCCACTTATGCCGACTGGCTCCTTTGCTCCCATGGGTGTTGGCCGTCACACCTGTGAAGTGGTTCTTCCTACGTCATCTCCCTCAAACTTTTGGGTCAGGGTTCATTGCTGTGATGCTGGCCATTCGTGGTGCACTAATTGTCGCTGCCATTGGCTAGGTGGGAGCCAAGGCATCCCGGGCTCTCTTCCCCAGGGAGGCTGGGGCTGAGGCAGTGGTCTGAATTGAAGCTGGGAGGACTTCAGTGAGATAGAACCAGAACTGCCACCCGCCATGCAAAGGGCTCAGGAAGGAACTTAGAAGAGAAAATGTCCTGGGGAACCTTCCTCGGAATCTTTTAAGGCCTGTCGCAGCCAAGGAAGAGGGCTGGCCTGTCCTCTAGAAGTGAGAGAAGGAGTGAGCACAGGTGTTTGGGTTTTGTGAAGAGAGCCTGCTGCTACAAGGAGCAGCTGTGCTTCACCTCGGGGGAGTTCCGCTGCAGGGAAAGCCCACCCTCCTGTGGCTCCTCTGACAGACCCCCATCCCCACCCTCAGGCTGGGCAGGAACAAGGAAGCAGCCTGGTTCCCTGCTTTCTTACCCACAGCAGTGCCCTTTCACGCTGCGGGGGGAGGAAAGGCCCGAGGGAGAAATGATGCCAAGGTTGGGAAGGGATGGCCTCAGACGGGCCAGGCACCTGGAATGTGGGGACGACATAGACCAGCCACAAGATGAATGGCAGCCTTCAGCTTCCAACAGTGCACCTGGGCTACAGGAGAGGCATTTCTAATTCACCTCTTCGAACCTCAGTTTTCTCATCTCTAAAATGGGAGTAAAAATCTCCCAGGGCTGTAGCAAGGATTCGATATTTATATTTTTTAAAAACCTTGGCACTGTGTCTGGCCCATTAGGGAAATGTTGGTTACAGCTTTGGCTGTTGGGATCTGTTTCAGGTTGGTTCCCGCAACCTTTTGGCACGCCCCCATCCTTTTGTTTTTTTGAGAACCTCCTTATTTTCTGGCACCACAAAATGCTACAGGCTCATCTTGTATGTTCCCCACCCACGGCCTAGAATCAGCCATTTTACCAAGGCTGCCTTCCTTGCTTTCACTGGACAATGATAGTCAGAAATCAAAGCCTTAACACCGGGTATACTTGTTACTGGGCTGTCTCAGCAGAGTGAGGTAATATAAGTAAAAGTCATACACGTAAAGTACACAGATGTACTCACGTTGTTTCTGATTCTAGCCAGCTGTGCACGTACTGAGCTGCATACTGACGTCTCCAGTCTAACCCGTCCTCGGGATTCACTCCAGCCTTCCTTCCTTGTGTGTCTGTAACTTCCCTCTCCTGCAGCATACACAACGTTCTATCATCCATTTACTTCTTTGTTCTACCCCAGCACACCTGTGAAGCAATTTCGGAATTGGAGCCCTCTGGGAAACAAATCTACCAATTACAGTATGCTCTTTACAGCTCCTTTCATCTTTAGCCTTACAATTTCCAGGCAAAACACTGTTTTCTAAAGTGATTCAGATCAGCCCCTTTTCCCGCCAGCCGCTTCAATGAGGTCATGTCATGCATTTGTATAATGTTTGTGTCAATCATCAACTTACCACCTCCCAGCTCTGAATGCACCCTTCAGCATATGCACTGAGCTGGAATTCCAGAGTGAGCGCGATGGTGAGCTTTCTCAGTAGAGGGCGCCGGAAGGACACTGCCGGAGAAAGGCGTCCTCCTGCCAGTTCCAGTGAGGGCCAGGGGAGGGCAAGGTGGGCGTGAAGACAGGCAGTCTGGGCTGCGCATTTGCAGCCTGGGTCTGGTGATGACCTTTTCCAGAGCCCTCTCCATACAGAGCCGGGAGCCCCGCGCAGCCTGCGTGTCCTCCTCTAGCGCTGGCACCCGGACTTCCTCTCCAAGCCCGGGGTCACACATTGAGCTGCAGCCCCTGTGCAAGCCTCCACGTGGCTCAGGCACTCAGAAGGCCTCCTGGCCTCAAGGCCCCCAGTGAACGTCTCCGCTATCCCTGGGCTGACCGCACCGTCTCCAAGGAGGCCCGAAGCCCTTCCAAGTTTGTCCTCCCTTAAGGATTCTCCCTCAGCCCTAAGTTTCCTTATACCTTAGAGTTACTCTTGGATTATTTTAGTTTTTTATTGACTCTTCTGCTGCCCTAGGAGCACTGCCTCTGGGAGAGAAGGTTAGCCTCGGCCGCAGAGGAATGTGTCCTAATTTAATAAAGCAGCCCAATTATGACACCTTGGGACGAAGGCCAGCGGGATGAGAAATGCAGACTCGGGTTGGTGGCCCTAACCCTGGGCTGGTGGCAGGACAATTCCAAGTGCTGGTGAGAATTAGAGCAATTGAAACACTCATAAACTTTCAAAGAACTGGCTTATCTACCCAACTGTTGGGCTGCGCCCCACAGACCTACAAGGCCTGTGCCTGCCCCACTTCAAGACCAAAGAAAGAGCCCGGAGTCAGCAACAGAGACGTCAGTGGTGTAATGGATGGGGGAGCTTACACGTCTGAAGCAAGGTCCTGGAGCGACACCCGACTGTGTGCGGTGGACGGAGAAAAGGAACCTGGTGGCAGTCCTCGCTCTGGGGCAGGGGGGAAGGGGAGATTACCAGTTACAGGGGAATTGATGTCAGGTGGGCTCATTAGTTACCAGGGAAACCAGCGGAGGGGCACGCCCCTCACCGCCCCTTTGATAAGAACAATCACCAGCTGGGGCGGGGGCAGGAGTTTAGGAAGGTCGGTCGTGTGTAAGATATAGGTGAAACAGACACTGGTAGGGCAGGGGAGGTACAGAGAGACATCTTGAGTGGCCCGACCATACACCAAAAAAAAGGCATATAGGGCTTCCCTGGTGGCGCAGTGGTTGATAGTCCGCCTGCCGATGCAGGGGACACGGGTTCGTGCCCCGGTCCGGGAAGATCCCACATGCCGCCGAGTGGCTGGGCCCGTGAGCCATAGCCGCTGAGACTGTGCGTCCGGAGCCTGTGATCTGCAACGCGAGAGGCCACAACAGTGAGAGGCCCTCGTACAGCATAAAAAAAAAAAAAAAAAAAAAAAAAAAGGTATACAAAGGTGCATAAGAAGACATGTCTTAAGAATATGCATAGTCCCATTATTTGTAATAAGCAAACATTGGTGTGGATAAATACATTGTGATTTTCATTCAATGGAATATACACGATTAGGAATCAATAAATTATGGCGGCATGGCACAACATGGATAAATCTCACATACGTACTATTGGGGAAAAGAAATGTTAAAAGATAAACTGAGGCACATTAAAATTTTCAAGAGTTTGAGCATATATCAACTGGAATCAGGCAGCACCAGACTGAAGGTTGGCTGGCTATGCTTCACCGACGGGGGCTGGGGGAGGCTTTTTTAGAGAAGACACAGAAGCTAAACAAGGAGACTATCTGATTGGCTACAGCTTACGTGGTTGCCTAGTTTGGGAAAGCCTAGTTGGCTATTTGTGATAGGTTGTTCTTAAGTTTCGTTTTCTCAGATTCCAGTGCATTGATTCTGGCTGAGGTTTCAGTTTGCTTACAAAGACTACCAAGGCAGAAAAACTACCTCAGTCTAACGGACTCCTTCTTTAATTACCTTAACAGAAACAGGGGGCTGTGTTAAACATTTTAATAATAATTTTTATTTTTAAAAAAATGGTCATTTAAGTTTTCACTTTTTTTTTGCACCATTAACAACAGAATTATGAAAAACTAAAACTCAAAACACAAATAAACATGCTCCAAGAGAAGACAAAGGGGCTGAGCAGAGAGGGTCCCTGCCCACTATGGGGGTCTCCATTTTCACGGCCAGAGCAGGCTGGGAGCTCTGCAGTCAGGTACCTCGGGCCTCAGAGCACTCCTGAGTACTGCACCGGCCTGTACATCTCATCCAGATATCAGTAGATCCCACTGAGCTGCCTCAACTGCTGTGCTCAGGAAGGCATTCATATGGCCAGTCCCTTGGTCTCACATTCATTCTGGATTGTTCATTACATTAGCCCTGGCCCAGGCTCTGAATTTTAACTCACAGGGATGGTGAATTTCAGTCAATAAACAGATAATCAGTAATGAGAACTTTTATAATATAGAGAGCAAGTTGTCTTAATGAGAAGTAAAAAATTCTCAGTTGAATGATAATAAAAACGGAAGTTCAAATGGAACTTTTAAAAGTCCCAAAGATGGAAAATTCTGTTCTTAGGAATTAATTACCGATTAGAAGACTGGTTAGGCTTTTATCAGTCTGAAGGAGGAACTAAATTGGTTTACAAAGCTTTTTTTTTTTCTTCTTCTTCTTGCACTCAGCACAGGACAGGGACAGAGCAAAATGAAAGAAAAACCGTGGAAGACATTTGTATTAAAGTTGACTTAAAGAGCAATTTCCTTGGGGAGTAAGATCCTAGAGGCTAAGGTGGCCAGATTTGAAAAAGAGACCTGTCCTGACCCAAATGCTCTTAAAGCTGGGACTCTGAAAGAGGGCATTATTTTGGGATGGATAGATCAGGGATGATGACACGTCCCAGCAAAACCCAACAGAAAAAGAGGCAAATTATTAGAGAGAAAATGGAAATTATCCCGCAGATTGGGAAGCTGTGGACAGTTGCCCTGGAAAAACCGACAGGAGCAATTGCAGGACCATGCCCATTCCTCCCTCACCCCGCCCCCAGGCCCCGGATTGGGATTGTTCTACAGAGCGGCAACAGAATTTGGACAGAATTCATTTAACAATCATTCAAGTAATTCTTGAGCACCCAGGCACTGTATGGGTGGATAAAAATTCCCTGCTCTCCTATTTCAAATTGGTTGTTTCCTAGAAACTAAGGCTATGTCAGGATGTGATTTAAAAACAAACCCCCAAAAAGATAAATATAGAATGGTGAGAGGGAAAGAGTGTGGGAGGGGAGGTGAAGGGTGTTACTATATCTAGGGAATGAGGAAGGCCCCCCTACGGGGGTGACATTTGAGGGGAGACATGGAGGAAGTAACTGAGCAAGCCCCGACCCAGCTTATCACGTTCATGGAGGAGTGAGGAGGCCGGCCTGGCCAGGGTGTGGCATCTGGATTGATTGATTATTTATTTATGTATTTTAATTTGGTTGCGCCGGGTCTTAGTAGTGGCAGGCGGGCTCCCTAGTTGCGGCTCGGGCATCCAGATTTTTTTTTTTTTTTTTTTTTGCGGTACGTGGGCCTCTCACCGTTGTGGCCTCTCCCGCTGCGGAGCACAGGCTCCGGACGCGCAGGCTCAGCGGCCATGGCTCACGGGCCCAGCCGCTCCGCGGCATGTGGGATCCTCCCGGACCGGGGCAGGCGGACTCTCAACCACTGCGCCACCAGGGAAGCCCAGGGCATCTGGATTTTAAAAAGAGCTCTCTGGCGACTCTGTAAAGGCTGATTTTTCAGAGAGAACACTATGGGAAGAATATGAATCAAGGGGCTATCAAAATTGTCCGGCCAACAAATAATGAGAATCTTTTCTCATTATTCCAACAAATAACGAGGAAGTGATGGTAGGTGGGGAAAAGAAGGAATGCACTATATGCTGAAGTTGCTTCCTGCTCCTTGCACCTGTTGGAAAAGCAGGCAGGTGGCCCCAGCCCTCAGGACTGCTGGGAAATGCCAGGAGGCTTTAAACCCTTCTGTATTCGTTTCTTCACTTACTACCACAAGCTGGGTGGCTTAAAACAATGAAAATTTATTATCGTACAGTCCTGGAGGCTGGAAATCTGAAATCAAGTTGTCAGCATTATGAGTCATGTCTGAATGAAGCTCATCTAGCACACATGTTTTCTCCATAGGGCACATCACAGCCTTTGTGCTCTTAGAAACTCAGAACACTACTTCAGCACTACACTTGGGGCCACTTTAAACAACAGAGTCACCAACAAAAAGCACAAAAATTCGAAAAACATGGCACAAACAGACCATGAAAAGGACACCTGTTTACAGCATGAGAGCTGATTCACAACAGCAGAGTGCTATCTTGTTCCCTTTCAGCTGGGAGCATGTGCATTGGGTAACTCAAATTTTTCCCACCCTGTGCATGTCCCAAGCTTTCAGAGATGGCCTCCTCAGAGCAGCTGACCCAGGGCCCAGCCCAGGGTTCAGAAAGAGTGTCAGCGAGTGTCTAGGCTGAGTCCTGACCCTGTTTGAAAGAGAATGGCCCCTGGCTTAGAAGCTGAGATGAATGTCCAGAGGGACCAGCCACAGCCATTCCCCATGAGGAAGGGACAGAACACTGCTGTGCCCTGGCCAGCAAAGAGGCAGTGATGCAAGCTCCTATTTATACACATAAATTTCCATTTCCGGAGTGGATGGGTCCCTGTGAGAGTTGAGGGTGTTCCAAATAAGGTCCTGGAAATTGTGTTTGTCAAGCTCTCCACATAAGAGACCAGCATCTAAGGGCTCTCTTCTCTGTACCAGGCACACCTAGAATCCTTCCACATAAAAGGTACATCTTGGGCTTCCCTGGTGGCGCAGTGGTTGAGAATCTGCCTGCCAATGCAGGGGACACAGGTTCGAGCCGTGGTCTGGGAGGATCCCACATGCCGCGGAGCAACTAGCCCCGTGAGCCACAATTACTGAGCCTGCGCGTCTGGAGCCTGTGCTCTGCAACAAGAGAGGCCACGATAGTGAGAGGTCGGCGCACTGCGATGAAGAGTGGCCCCCGCTTGCCGCAACTAGAGAAAGCCCTCGCACAGAAATGAAGAGCCAACACAGCCATAAATAAATAAATAAATAAAATTTAAAAATAAAAAAGGCAAAATTCCTTTAAAAAAAAAAAAAAGGCACATTTCATCCTCCAAAAGCCTGAAGCCACTTGTTCACTGCCACACAGACCAAAGACCCCTGACTTCCAGTCCAGACTCTCCCCTGTACCCTCACCCTCTTCCTAAATCTTCTCCTAATCTGCCCTGAGGTTGAGAGTACGTGGGAGGAGTACAGAAAAAGAATTTGAAAGAGAGAAATTGATTAAGCGGGCTCCCCAAATCTGGTTAATTTGTGACCCGAGCCAAGTAATATAGAGAAACAAAACTGGAGGGTGAGGAGGGCAGACTCTGATGGCCCAGGGTGGGCCTGCTGTTGAAGGAGCTGCACTCTGGTGCAGCAGCAGAGGGCGGGAAAGAGGTGCCTGTGAGGTTGCCAAATGCTGCCATGGCCAGCCCCTCCCCCTCCCCCCTCTTCCTTTTCCTCCCCACCCACCCCCATTGCCTCCCTCCCTCCCTCCCGCTTCTAGCCCTTCCTTTTCCATCTACAGCCCACTGCTCAGACTGCCAGTGCCTGACCCAGCTGGTGGATGCCACCAGGCAGCCCTAGGACTGGTTCCCCCAAAAGCAGGCTCTGTAAACCTTGCGGGAAGGAGGGACACCTCCGTCTCCCTCTCGTGTGATTGCTACCAGGATCTCTCCAGGTTTCCCTTCCCTTCCGCTTCCTTGTGGTCTCCACCCTAACCGTAACCGAGCATCAGAAGAACTTGGGGAGCTGTTTAGAAACGCTGATGCCCAGATCAACTCAATGAGAACTTCTGGGGCTGGGACTAGTAGTGTCCCTGTGAGACACGAATATGAATATCCCGCTATCTTCTCTTCAGCCCCACGGAGCTTTCCCAGGCCTTGGCATACCCCACCCCTACCCCAGAAACCCAGAATTCTCTGGAAAAACAGGTAAGTGATGTTACTCATGGTAGTTAGAGAGAAGACATTCAGCCTATGTTAATTTAATTGCGACAAACACTCTCACACTCTTTAATACTTGTGTTCAAATATTTATATCATTTAAGCGCACAGAGTTTTCAAATTAGAATATTCTCACCAGAGCAAGAGGCTAAAGGTAATCTTTACATGACCCAGAAACACTATCTGTGTAGCTTTCAAGATCTCCTTACATAATTATTTTCAAAGGTGGTTTTAATGAAACAGAACAGGATATGACATTTTCACACAATATTTCACACCAGCTACAAAGTCAGACCGATCCTTTGTTTAAATATTCTCTGGTCACCACCTTGTTATCTGAATGAGCTTTATGCTGCAGAAGAGTGTTTGCATTTGTTCAACTGCAGGGGAAAAGGAGGAGTCCATTCTCCCCTTCAGGAGATCTCTTTCTTCAGCAGCAGTTAGGAGGCGGGCACAGGAATTTCTTTAGTTAACACCAGGCAGGACCAGGGAGTGGACAGTGGAACATGTACTGAGTGGGCCCTACAACCTGAAGGTGGGAGGGAAGGTGGGTGCTCTGGGTGGGGTGGATCTGCGCACAAGGCAGGAGGGCAGGGAGGGCAGGAGTGTTCAGAGGATGGCCCAGAGTGCAGGGCTGGGGTTTAGTGTGGAGGCGCGGATATGGCCTTGGGGGAGCATGAGCCTGGCAGGGCTAAGGCTGGTAGAAAGGCAGGGCTGGCCTGTGAGGGGTCTGAATGCCATGCTACAGCCCCATGTAGGTGGGGGTTCCCGCCTCTGGAAAGACCTGCAGCTGCAGTGTGGAAAGTGGCTCAAGCAGCCCTGGAGGCGCCGGCAGGCCAGGACAGAGGCTGTTCTGCGGGCCTGAGCTGAGGTAGGAGCTGCCAGCCTGGAGGACTCGCTGAGGGCAGGGCTTTCCTCTCCTGCTTTAGCACCCACCCTGGTGTCAGCCCCGCTCCTCTCTCCTTCCTCCTTCCCTAGCCTGTCCTGGAGGAAGTAGGGGATGATGAAGCACCTCGGAGTGTGGCCATGGCCTCCCACCCACGTGGGGACTTTGTAGCCTCATCTCCGGGGCAAAGGAACTACAACAGCTTTGGTCTCCAACGGGTGGAAGAGTGGGCTTGGGAGTTCCCTTGGACAGCTTAGTGTCTGTGAAACACGGTCCCACAGAGACTTGGCACAAGCAAGGAAGTAAAGAGCAAGGGCGAGGATGCAGGGATGCAGGAATTTGAGCAAGGTCCCAGGATGGCCGTGTCCTTCTCTGCATCTCTCCTCCCAGATCGTGAGCACAGCAGCCCAATGGACAAGGATTTTCAAATGTTACTTCTAGAAAGGGAAACTGCAGCCTGTCTCCACCATCTATAGGGCTTCGGAGGTAAAAAGGTGTGTTCCCAGTTAAAGATGGGCAAATAGCAGAGCCAGGCTGAGATCCACCCGTCCTGACATGGAGTCCGGGGCCCTCCTTTGGTAATATTTTGCTGGATGAAGCCATGCATTCCGTGTCTTTCGAAATTCCCTGTGGAGCCTAGTGCTGTTCTCAGAACTTGGAGCCAGCATCAACTGACCTTTGGTCCTTGGGGCAAAGACCTGGTCCATGAGCCCAGTCCAGGGACATAAAGGGAGAGTGGGTCTGAACCCTTGCTCTCTAAAGCAGGAAACCTCATGTCCTGCTCCAGATCCGTCAGAGCCCAGGAGACACTGTCGTACCCAGCTCACGGGGACAGCAGCGATGCGTCAGGACATGGAGGTGTGGAAGCAGGTGTTCCAGGAATTAATCCGGGAGGTGAAACCATGGCACACATGGAAACTGACACTAGACAAAAGCCTTCTTCCTAACATCCTGAAGCCAGGGTGGACACAATACCAGCAGTGGACCTGTGCCAGGTGAGTAGAGAATGCGATAGCAATATTCCAGAAAATTCTTGCTCATTTCTTACGGTGTACACTCGTTACTTGTCTTGTTGTGCTCACGTTTGTAAATTGAAGATTACAGGAAGCAAGGTGTCCTTGATCCAAGACGTTTTGGCTTCATTAAAAATTTTTCCTTTTTACACTGAACCGCAAAACCATAGCAGGACTGGGCTAATGCCCAGATACAGAGAAAACAGGCTGCAAGGGGTGAGGGTGAGAAGCAGTGAGGAAAAGAGAAGGGGAGGAGTGGAGGCTATTTCCCTCAACCGCAGGAGAGTTGGACGAGCAGGACCCAGGGCTCATGCTCCCTGCATTGGGAGACCTAGGGTCCAACACAGAGTCCGTGGTGAGACGCCCTGTGTGCTGAGGAGAAGCGTCAGGGAGGGGGCAGAGGACGGGGAGAGCTGAGCAACACTCAGCAACCTTACCCCTCTCTACTCCAAGCTGATGGAGTCTTGTTAAAATAGGACCCTCAGAAGTCATCCAGAGTCTCACCCTCTCTTTTCCAGTTGGGAAAGCAGAGCCCCAAGGATTGGGGGTGGGAGGCTGGGACTCTAGCTCGGGACTGGGGCCGTGCTCATTGCCTGCCCACCAACCCCTCGCCAGGAGAGGGTCCGGGCAGAGGAAGCAGAGCTCTCTTCTCCTGGTGGCGCGTGGTTTTCCCAGGCCAAGAGCATGGGAGCAGAGTCTCAGCTCATTTCTCCCAGTTCTGGAGGCTGAAGTCCAAGATCAAGGTGCCAGCTGCTCTTCTGAGCCACAGGCTTCTCCTTGTGTCCTCACATGGCAGAAGGAGCTAGGGCGCTCTGTGGGGTCACTATTATAAGGGGACTAATCCCATTCCCAAGTGCTCCACCCTCACAACCTAATCACCTCCCCAAGGCTCCACTTTCTAACACCATCACCTTCAACGTTAGGATCCCAACATGGGAATTTGCGGGGGGACACAAACATTCAGACTATAGCACTTATCCACACCCACTTGTATCTATTTTTGGATTTCAGTTCAGGGTTCTCGGGGCTGTTGCACTTGTAGCCTTTGACCCACTTAAATCTACATTTGAAGAAGCCTTGATTTGGGGTCAAGAGACTGGAGTTCCAGTCCTGCCTCTTCCACTCACTGGGTCTCTGGGCGTGACAAGTTCCCAGCGTGTGCCTCATCTCTAAAATGATCACACCGGACTTCGAATTTGCCCAAGATTCCTTCCAGCTCTGATGGCTTGTGATTTGCTGTTTTCATGGCAGACACATCTGTGGGTCACAGAGCATGCTGGTGGCACAATGGAGATAGGAACAAGGGGCTCGGGATTTCTTCCCCACTAATCCGTGACCCGGATCAAATCATGTTTCTGTGTGTCCCTCCGGCACAGCCCACAACTGGGCCATACTGGGCCATACTGGGCCAAGCTGAGGGTCTTGTCTTCTTTCTCCACAGGTTCCAGTGCTCCTCATGCTCTCGAAATTGGGCCTCTGCCCAAGTTCAGGTCCTTTTCCACATGCACTGGAGTGAGGGGGAATCCAGGGGCCAGGTGAAGATGAGGGTCTTTGCCCAGAGATGTCAGAAGTGCTCCCAGCCTTCGTTTGAGGTTCCCAAGTTCACAGAAGAGAACATCTCAAGGATCCTGAACAACCTGGTGTTGCAAATTCTGAAGAAATGCTATAGAGAAGGATTTACGTTCGTGGAGATTCCTATGATCAAGGAAATCTCTCTTGAAGGGCCACATGACAGTGACAATTGCGAGGCATGTCTGCAGGGCTTCTGTGTGCAGAGTGAGTTTGGTCTGGCCATGTGGTCACCAATATCCCCATTACCTCCCACAATAAGCTCACCCATCCTCGGGATCACCACCGAAATACCTTCTCCCACGAGGAGTAGCACCGGAGGGGATGCAGTGAAGAAAAAGAAGGTATTACCCAGACAGTCGTTTCCTGAGACCACACAAGCTGAGAGCCTCCCCATTTCCTGGAGCCCGAGAGCAAACACCAACTTCCAGGCAGAGAGAAGAGGCCAGAACTCCTTCAGCAATTGCACTTTCTATTCCCACACAGCCCAGCATACCAGGAGCTTAGGCATGAGCTGCTGCTGCTGTCTCATGCTAATAATCATCATTGTAATTGTGGTAAAAACCACTATCTGAGCCTGGAAAGCATGATGTTGAGTTTAAAAATATCAGACACACAGTCATCTATTGTATAATCCCATTGATGCAAAATATTCAGAATAGGTAAATCTAGAGATGGCAAGTAGATTTGTGGCTGCCAAACAAGGGGCTGGGGGGAGAGGGGAAGTGGGGAGCAACTGTTTAATCTGTATGGGTTTTTTGCGGGGGTGATGAAAGTATTTTAGAGGTGATGGTTGCACAACACTGTGAATGCGCCAAATGCCATTTATTTGTTCATTTTAAGATGGTTAATTTAATATAAATTTCACCTCAATTTAAAAAAAAAAGAATGCTGCAATTTCATTCATTCTCTAGAGAACTGAGACTGAGGCGTTTATGGCTCACAGAACAGTTTGGAAATCTTAGGAAACCCGGGGGCCCTCTCCCCAGACGATTTTGCACAGACCTTCTGATGTCAACCTGTGGAGGCGTTTGCCGTCCAAAGCATTAGTCTGAAAAGCCGGGTTCTAGAGCAGCGGTCTCCACCGAGGAGCTACACGCAGCTGAGGGCTGAGGCAGGACCATCTGCCAAGGTGGGGAGATATCCTTAAAACTCCATTTAATTTTTGTTTGTACTTAACTATTTCTTGTCACATGTTTTATCATGTATGTTAATATATTAGTAGAATGGTATAGTGATATGATAAATAAATACACACCCATTTGGAGTGGGTGTTCAGTTTCTCATTGACAGGGTTGCAAAATCAGAAACATCGTTATGGGGGACCCTGTTCTGAAGGACCAAGGGTGGAAGTCTGTCCATGGATTCTCACCAGGATTCTGAAACCAAGTTGCTTTCTATACAAGTTTTCTATTCTGATTAATGAGAATAATTTAAGACTCATTCTCACATCTTTTTTATCTAGAAATAGGAATCCTTCTGTATATGTAGCTAGAATGAAAGCAGTAGTCATTTACAGCAAATGCTCCTTTTCACTCGCCCTTGTCTCCTGCCTCTCTCATCAACGACAGTGGTTCCTGAAAGCACAGGCTGCTCCTGCTGGGACAGTCTCTAGAACTTTTTCATTTTGCAAAACTGAAACTCTGTAGCCATTAAACAACTCCCCTTTTCTCCCTCCCCCTAGGCCCTGCTAACTATCATTCTTCTTCCTGTTTGTATGAACCTGCCTACTTTAGATACCTCATACATGTGGAATTATATAGTATTCGTCTTCTGGTAACTGGCTTATTTCACTTAGCATAATGTCCTCAAGGTTCATCCATGTTGTAGCATGTGACAGGATTTCCTTCCTTTTGGGGGCTGAATAATATTCCACTGTATGTATGTACCACACTTTGTTTATCCAGCCATCCATTGATAGACGCTTGGGTTGCTTCCACCTTTTGGCTGTTGTGAGTAGTGCTGCTGTGAACATGGGTGTACAAATATCTCTCTGAGACTCTGCTTGCAACTCTTTTGGCTATATACTCAGAAGTGGAACTGCAAGATCATATGGTAATTCTACTTTAATCTTTTGAGGAACTGCCATGATGTTTTCTACAGCAGCTGCACCATTTTACAGTCCCACCATAAGGATTCCAATTTCCTCACATTCTAACCAGCACTTATTTTCTGTTTTTTTTTTAATATAATAGTCATATCAATGGGTGTAAGGTGATATCTCATAGTGCCTTCGATTTGCATTTCTAGAAAATGCAATTTTTTATGATGTAAGTTTACACTTTCAAGGCAATATCAGAAATAATATTTGTACAACTCAGCACAGAGATAACTATTGGGAACACAACAGAAATGTGTAGCTAAATTCTTCACAGACTTGCTATTCACGTTCAAACGTTGAAGCATAGTCTACATATCTGTATTAGGCAAACTCCAGGAACTTAAAATGTAATAGTGGGACACGACAGAACAAACACATGCCTAAGAAACAAACATCTAAGAGAAAAGAGGGTGCCCCAGCAGCCCATAAATAGCTGGAAGCTCAGTGACCAGTGAGGTGGGGAAGGCATGCTGGGTCATTAATATAAAAAGGGGTTCTTAGTGGAAAGCAAATCATAAAATATTAAAGTGGGGATCAGCCTTAGAAATTGTCTTCTCCAACTCTATTTTTTGCAGGTGGGGAAAATGAGCCTCACCCAAAGTGAAGTGATTTTTCCCAGGATTATACAGTGCATTTGTGAAAGCGCTGGCCTTGCAATCCTGGCTCCCTGAGTTCCAATGTTGACTATCGGCCCCTTCAGGAGGTTACAAAATATGTTCAGAAAGTCACAAAAATAAACATGCTCTAAGTGAGAACCAGGGACTTCCCCGGTGGTCCAGTGGCTAAGGCTCTGCACTCCCAATGCAGGCGGCCCAGGTTTGACCCCTGGTTAGGGAACTAGATCCCACACGCCGCAACCGAGAGTTCGCATGCTGCAACTAAAGACCTCACATGCCGCAATGAAGATTGAAGATCCTGCGTGCTGCAACTAAGACCTGGTGCAGTTAAATAAATAAACAAATAAATAATTTTTTTTAAAAATCAGTGATGGAGTTAAAAAAAAAAAAAGTGAGAACCGGATCTTGTTTTGGACCACTTCACGGCCCATACCTGGGGTTACAGGGGCTACCTGGGGTTGACCAGTCACAACTGAAATTAGACTCTAGTGTAGCAGCTGACTACTAAAGCCTGAAGTCCTAGCCCCAGGCAGTGCCCGTCCTTCCCTCAAAGCCACAGCTCTACGGGTGCAAGCTCAGCCTTGGGTCCTCTTCGTCTCCCTGGTGAATTTTACAATCAAGGCAAGTTCATCTATTTAACATCGTATCTTCTTTGGTCCCATTACCAGTGTGGAGCTGCTTTCTTTCCTAAGAATTATGAGTGGTGCTAAGGCCCAATACTCAACTATAATTTGCTTCCTCTGTAATTTATATCATGCTGTAATAAAACGACATAAGCATCTCAATTTTTCATTCTGATGAAACAGCTGGAGACTCTAAGCAGAGATATTTGAGCTGCCTATTAACACTGCAGTTTGGCATCATTTCAAGTTTTAAAGCTTAGATTTAATTTCCTAATTTTTAGAAATAAATCCAATATACATACCATAAAATAAGCATTTACACCTACATACACCACAGAACGATAACTAAGAAAACATACAGATGACCAAAAGCACATGAAAAGATACTCAACATCACTAATTATTAGAGAAATACAAATCAAAACTACCATGAGGTATCACCTCATACCGGTCAGAATGACCATCATCAAAAAGTCTACAAACAATAAATGCTGGAGAGGGCATGGAGAAAAGGGAACCATCCTACACTGTTGGGGAGAATGTAAATTGGTACAACCACTATGGAGAATAGTATGGAGCTTCCTTGAAAAACTAAAAATAGAACTACCATATGACCCAGCAATCCCACTCCTGGGCGTATATCTGGAGTAAAACATACTTCAAAAAGATACATGCACCCCAATGTTCATTGCAGCACTATTTACAATAGCCAAGACATGGAAGCAACCTAAATGTCCATTGACAGAGGGATGGATAAAGATGTGGTACATATATACAATGGAATATTACTCAGTCATAAAAAAGAATGAAATAATGCCATTTGCAGCAACATGGATGGACCTAGAGATGATCATACTAAGAGCAGTAAGTCAGACAGAAAGATAAATATCACATGATATTACTCATGTGTGGAATCTAATTTTTAAAAATGATACAAATGAACTTATTTACAAAACAGAAACTCACAGATTTCAAAAACAAACTTATGGTTACCAAAGGGGAAACGTTGTGGGAAGGGATAAATTAGGATCTTGAGATTAACATACACACACTATAAAATAGATAACCAACAAGGACCGACCATATAGCACAGGGAACTCTACTCAATACTCTGTAATAACCTATATGGGTAAAGAATCTGAAAAAGAATGAATATATGTATATGTATAACTGAATCACTTTCCTGTACACCTGAAACTAAAACAACATTGTAAATTGACTATACTCCAATAAAAAAAAAAAGATAACTAAAAGTATCTAAGTTTCCTTCCCACTCAGAAAGGGAAAGACAGTAATTGACAGAAAGGGAAAGACAGTAACTGATTTCCGGAGATTACTGCTCACAATCATCATGAGTTACCCTAAACTGGTGTTTGGCAAGCATGCCAAATGGTCATTCTAGAAAGCTAGAGTCAAGAAATCTGGTGTAGGTCTTGCTATTAATTAAAATGCTCTACTCAATGATTTCACCTAAGTGTCTTTGCCCCTTAACTTCCAGCATATGAAAAATGGGTATAATAATAAGCTTTTGGAACCAGAACATTTTCCTCCTAAGAATTATATTTTCTTTCATTAATATTGCTTTAATGTTCATACATATATTCTACTATGCAAATTACTTTTCCAAATTATGAATCAGTCCATATGCATCATGCAAAATGTTCAAATCTCTATTATCTCCACTAAGATGCTTATTCTACTTTAGAGTCTTTCTGCATTTTTACATTAATATGAATAAAGTAAATAGTATTTCTACAAGCCTCATATTTAAAAAATATATTTCTTTGGCGATGTTATGTAACATAAAATAATTATATATCAATGTAGTACTTTTTCAGTTATTTTTATATAACATCGAGATAAGGTTTTTGCACAAAAGACTGGTTTTATTGAAATAAATTTTACATGAGCTATGGACAGTCAATTTATGCGAAAGCCCTCATTTCCCCCCTTTTCAGATATATTTTCCATTTGGCTGTATATAACATATACTGTAGCATGAAATAAAATTCCAAAATCATTTACGTAGTACAACTAATAAATTTGCATTATATTTGTAAAGTGTTATAAAGAAAAATACAATTGTTTGAGGTTCAGTTAAAGTGATTTCTCATTTTCCTACTCTTTCCATCTCTTAACCTACTTCTCAGAGTTTGTCTTTAACTTGAAGCAGTACTCTACTGAAGCATTACTATGTGACTTTAGACTGTTCTGCCTGCTTTATGTCCGTTGAGGATAAAATATTTAGAGTTATGATTAAACCCATTAAGACAAAATATTGGGTGTCTATTAACCCCTCTGGGGGTAGACTGGTTCTTCCGATAAGAAAATAAAAATCACTCTTCATTTCTAGCCCAGATTAACTTCTGAAAAACCCAAATGGCTCGACCATGTTGTACAATATGGTAGCTACACTTGGCTATTTAAATTTAAATGTAATTAAAAATTTAGTTCTTCAGTCACACCAAACACTGTTCAAGAGCTCAAGAAGCACATGCATCTGGTGGTTACTAAATTAGACAGCACAGATGCAGAACATTTCCTTCACTGCATAAAGTTCTACTGGACACCACTGGGCTAGACCATATAGCAGTTGATTCATATATAAATATATGTGAAGATATGCATTTTTTCCATCTTAGTCACAAAACCTACTTGTTTAAACTTAGCTTCAACACATTCACAATCCTGTTTATTTCAGTCCAAGATAATAGAATAAAAATAGATATTTGTACAATTTCTCCAAATCCTACAATGTGATATCAAAGTTCAAAGCCCTGTCATGAATACCTTCTTTGCCAGTGTAAACCCAGTCTCCTGAGCTCCCTCTGGACTGCAGCGTCTTGGCCACAGGCAGAGTTCTCCTGTGGTACCTGCAGAGAAGCCTTGCTAGGGACTCCTCATCAGTGTGGACTAGTCACTCCCACTACTTATATGGCCACCTTGGAGGACAGGTCCCTGGAGGCAAGGCCTCTGCTCTGTGCTCTGGCAGGCGCCCCAGGACCCCCAAGGGGCCCACTCAAGGCAGGCTGACCACCCACGCAGGCCACGCAACGCTTCCCAGGACCCCCAAGGGGCCCACTCAAGGCAGGCTGACCACCCACGCAGGCCACGCAAGGCTTCCCAGGACCCCCAAGGGGCCCACTCAAGGCAGGCTGACCATCCATGCAGGCCATGCAACGCTTCCCAGGACCCCCAAGGGGCCCACTCAAGGAAGGCTGACCACCCATGCAGGCCACGCAACGCTTCCCAGGACCCCCAAGGGGCCCACTCAAGGCAGGCTGACCACCCATGCAGGCCACGCAAGGCTTCCCAAGATCCCCAAGGGACCCACTCAAGGCAGGCTGACCACCCACGCAGGCCACGCAAGGCTTCCCAGGACCCCCAAGGGGCCCACTCAAGGCAGGCTGACCATCCATGCAGGCCATGCAACGCTTCCCAGGACCCCCAAGGGGCCCACTCAAGGAAGGCTGACCATCCATGCAAGCCACGCAAGGCTTCCCAGGACCCCCAAGGGGCCCACTCAAGGAAGGCTGACCATCCATGCAAGCCACGCAAGGCTTCCCAGGACCCCCAAGGGGCCCACTCAAGGAAGGCTGACCACCCATGCAGGCCACGCAACGCTTCCCAGGACCAGCCAGGCCCACACTTGCTCCACTAGGGACACCAGCACACCATCTAAGCCCCATGCCTGGGCAGACAATCCAGCACTTCTTTCTGCCCTCAAGGTCCAGATTATACCTAAAGTCTTTCCTGAAAGCCTACACTTGTAAAATATAACTTAAAACATGAAAATAGCCATTTGTATAAACCCAAGGAAAACTGTCCTCAGTAAAAGAAATAATGCATTAAAACTCTTTCAAAATAACAAAATAAAATAAAGTCTCATCTGACTAGTCCAGTATAAATACTCTTCTCACCATCCCTTTATCTCCAGATTCCTGAAAACAATGCAATCAACTTCAAATTTTGGTCTTTAAGTGATAATTTTTAAAAAATAACACATTTTCTAAAATATTAAATGTGCATTATTTGGAAACAAGTATATGCAAATGAACCTTTAAATATCAATATATAAACCCATTTATCAATTCTCCAGTCCACAGAGAGAGGTACTCACGTATTTGAAATTTGAAAATCATCTTTCCTAACAACTATGACCATGGTTTCTAGAATTAGTCTTTAAGCACAAGCCATTATTCCTCTATGACATGACCCACAACAGGAAGATTTACAGCTCCACAAGTCAGGAAAATTCTGTAGTCTTCTGATGGATGGCATCAAAGCTGAAGGCTGAAAGATACTTTAGTGGCATAGCTGGGAACAGATTCTGTAACAAAAAGAAAATATATACTCAACCATTCCCCATTTTATTATGAAGTGCAACTATGTCAAAACACAAATTATTACCACTTCATACTTCAAGTATAGAGATAAATGCATTTATTACCACTAAGTCAACCACCGCAAATGTATAGTCTGGCGTTAGAGATATTTAGATCTAAGAAGAATACATTATTATTAACTCTCATTCTTTTGCAATCTTTCCAACCAACTCACACAGCTACATCAATATCTTGGAAACTGTATGATCCTAAAATAATAAAAGCTGACAAAACAGAAATAGATGGCCAAGGATTTGGGACTGGGGATGCCAGGTGGAAGGGAATACGGTTTACAAGAGAAGTTTGGGCTATTCCTAAATGAAGCACCATCTTATTAATAACCCTTTTATCATACTTACTCTTCCAACTGGTTACTCCCCACTCTCTCTCTCTCTCTCTTCACAGCCAATTTTTGTCAAGGTATGGTCTATACCAATGGTTCTCAAGGTGTGTTTCTCAGACTCAAGGCATCAGTATCACCTGGGAACTTGTTAGAAATGTACTTTCTCAGGCCCCACCCAAACCTGATGACTCAAAAACTCTGAGGGTGGGGCCTGCCGCTGATTCTCATGTGCACTAAAGTTTGAGAACCAGCGAGGGGCTTCACTTCCTCATCATTCTTGAATCATATCAGGTTGGATGTCCATGTAGACTCACTAAATCTACTTTTTTTCCTTAGAGTGATGAACTCTCTAACTCAGACATTAGTCTTATGGGGAAGGAGGAAAAAGAGAGAAGACGACATGATGAAGAAAAAAGAAACAAACTTAAAAAAATTCAAAGCATATGTCCAGCATAGGTTGAACTATTAAGAAATCACCATTTTCGCAGGTCAAAACCAGCTGAATAAAAAAAAAAAAAAAAAAAAAAACAGCTGAATATTGGCAATATCATTTAGTTCAACCTACTATGAATATGTGAAGTATAGAATTATGATAATTATTTAGAAATAAATGAATGGAATAAAAATCTATCATTACTAATGTTAACTTTGAAAATCAAATTATTTTATTGCTGGCCACATAGATCGAAAGATTAATACTTATTTTCTCTAATTTGTTCTTGCATTTTTATATAATAGCACTATAATACAATTATGAAGAAATGAATAAAATACAAGAAGGTTTTTCACAAGAGGAAAGTTATATGACCCAAAGATAAATTTTGATAAATAAATGGTTCTGTTATTTCAGTTTCATGTTTAACATAAATTTCTAATTTATTTCATAATATTTCAGCATGCAAAATTAGGGATGGACAAACAGATTAGAGGTAACTATATAGAAATTTTCTTAATCTAATTGAAAAACTTTTAATTTGCCAATAAATGGTATTTTTCATTAATGTGATGAGACATGCATGTTTTCTGAGTGTGACTGATGGAACCTGCCCCCAGGTGCTTGTCTTCAAAGTCTTGGGGGCCAGGGCTACCTCCTCCCTAAACCCACATGCGTGACATCTTTCTTTCAGGTCTGCACCTGGCTTATCAGAAAAAGAGACCTGAAAAATTAAGGGGTAACTTGCAGGCATCCACACCCAGAAAAGAGGTGGGGATTAGAAGAACAAAGGCTGATTTATGCCTTTTCCTGTGTCTAGATGTGACAGAAGGAAGGGGTTCTAAGGCTTCTGAAACACTTCGGAAATAGCCACTGGGGAAAACACTTCTTTCTCAGCCCTTTCCTGAGGTACTGTGACTGCCCTGTATCTTCACCACCCTATGGGAAACCAAAACTAAATGCATCTACTTACTAATCTGCCATCTTGTTTCTTCCTTTTGTGATTTTTACGTAGGTGTACCTTGATTTATACGAGATGACTTTTTTAAAGTTGAATTTAAATGGATTTTGACATGGAATCTTCTTTTCCCATTAACTAGAATACTGTTTTATCAATATCATTTCACTGAAAATCCATGTAAAGTTAGTAACACAATCTTCACATTTTAAGTGCTTGTTTCCCAGCCTCTCTGTCACATGGTTGTAGATGTATTAAGCATGCTAATGCACTAGGAAAATTTCATTATTTAAGGAAAGGCAATGTATCTTTTTTTTTTTTTGGTAAATAGAAAAATAATTTACAAATTATTTTTATTTATTGGTTATTGCCCCTAACCAATTAACTTTTTTTTTTTTTTTTTTTGCGGTACGCGGGCCTTTCACTGTTGTGGCTTCTCCCGTTGTGGAGCACAGGCTCCGGAGGTGCAGCCTCAGCGGCCATGGCTCACGGGCCCAGCCGCTTTGCGGCATGTGGGATCTTCCCGGACCGGGGCACGAACCCGTGTCCCCTGCATCGGCAGGCGGACTCTCAACCACTGCGCCACCAGGGAAGCCCCCAATTAACTTTTTGTCAGTTTGACTTATAGCAATAAATGTGTTGCATGAGTGAATAGAATACTATACACTCATTTTAAATAATTTTGAATATGAGTAACCTACCTCTTTCTTTAAGATCTTCAATATAGGCTTTCATAAATTCTTTATCAAAATGTTGGCGATCTTGTTCACTTTCCATCGTTTCATCTTGACACTGGGTATTCTCAATAGGATTGTCTATAAGACTTACAAATCTATTCAAGAGAGTATGGAAAATATCACATTTTCACCTATGTATTTGTATTGTGCAAAAATCCTCTCAGAAGAAGTCAAACTTTGTGGCGTTAAATCCCTAGTTCTCACTTCTTAGAAGTCACAGTTAACCACATAATATGTGTCACCAGTGGAATTCTACTGTGCAATAATCCAACAGGATTATGGAGTCAGTTTACAGCAGAGACTGTACAGAGGCTTGATGGGGAAATGACAGTTACTTAGCCACAGACAGAGGACAGCGGGCAGGAAGCCATGAGGTGAACAATAACATTTAGTGTCCCCGTCATATATGAGTCTTACTATGTTTGTTTGATATTACTCCCAATTAGTGACATCAAACTCTAAAATGATGTGGCTACATTGAAAAGGACTCATAAAATCACCACCAAGAAGGTATTTAAAAGATGGACTACTGTGACAAAAAAAGAAGCTAAAGGAGACAATCCAAAATGGCATTTGATCTAATTTCTTCACAATTTTGAAAGATTCAACAGCCACTGACCCATCCAGGCCAGCGGTGATGGGAGTGCTGAGTATCCGACCAGGGAGCCCTGGTGCCTTCAACCAGCAGGTAGCATTTGTCCAGAAATCCTCTGAGCTCTACCTCCCCATGCCATTGGCCAAAAACTACAAAATCCTGTAAGAAGGCACCAGAACTTCTTGTTCTCAGAGTACGAGAACCATCTAATCTGGTTCCTGAGACGGGCACACAGGCTCCAGGTGCTTCTTGCTCTTCCCTTGTGTCTGAATGGGTCTCTACTGGGCTCTCTGCCTACTCACTTTAAAGGTGTGGATGAGTCACTAAGGGCTGTCGGGAGCTCCACCAAGTGGTCCCCGCTGACGACTAACAAGGTGAGCTTCTTTAAGTTAAGCAAGGCAAAGGGAAGATAGGTCAGCTTGTTCTTATACAGGAGAAAGGTCTGCAGTTCTCGTAGCCTAAGAAGATGTAAAAGGGATTAGAACACAAAGACTTAGCCTCATAGCAAGAAAACCAAAGTGAATTATAAATAAATTCTAGTAGGAAATCCCTATTTCGTTTATTTTTTAAGTGACTCATAAGAATAAACTAACTTTACAATTTAAATGAATAAAGTCATGCCGGGTGACATGATTTGGGTTTCTTTTTTAAGTTTTTACTGACTTAATTGACAGTTAAAGGCAGAGATACAGCAGCAGGATAAGCAAATTACACAATATAAAGTAGGTAAAGATGGAACTTAAAAAATCAATATATTCAAGTGTCTACTGCATTCCCAAGGGTTAACAGGTAATGGGAAAGAAATCATATTAGAGTTGGAGTGAGAATAAACAAATTCTGGCAACATATTTCCTTTTGTATGTCTTGAAAACACAGTTACTCTTCTCTCATCATATTTTGACTTTAAAACAGGAGTAAACCTGCAAAGTGAAAAGGAAATGAGAAAAATATGCTCCAAATATGTTTTACTCTGTTTTCCATTTTGTTCTAACTCAGTGTCCCTCTCTCTAGTTTTTTCTTTCATTCATTTGCAAAATTTTGACTGATCCCACAAAATATTTCACAAAGTTCCCCTTGTGTTTCAAACTAAAACAATTCCCACTTAGCCTCATAAACCAGGAAAGTATCCATACACATCATATGTACCAGGAGTAGAGAAAGGTCATATGAGACAGCATTTGGGACCAAGCCATTTTCGGTTCCTATGTCCCAATAGCTTACTTATGCTACTTTATAACGAAGACTGTGGATTCCAGGAGGCCAGACAGTTTGTTTCATTTACCACTTTGAACCCAGCCCACTCTCTGGGCCTGCCTAGTAATATTGGTAGAATGAATGAATGAAGGAATCGTATATGATTTAGTATAATAGTTACTTTTTAAACAAGAAATAGCTGTAAGGATATAATTTGAAGACATTACTAAGCATATCAATCAAAGCAGTAAATGAAAAAAAAAAAGCAGTAAATGAAACTAATAAAAATTATCCTGATATCCCAAATAGAATAATATGTTTTGATTCTGTACATAATAAATTTACTTTTCTACTTCTGGGGAGGAAAGGAAAGTTAATGTTCCATTCTATTGAGAACTAAAGTAAATTAAAGATGTGTTCAAACTATATATATACATATATATATATATATACACACACACACACACATATATATATATATATATATATATATATATATACAGTTGACCCTTGACCAACACAGGTCTGAACTGTGCGGGTCCACACATTACAGTACTGCATGGGTCCATGGTTGGTTGAATTCACAGATGCAGAGGAGCCCCAGGTACGGAGGCTGACTACAAATTACATGCAGGTTAACCACCTCGTTGTTCAAGGGTCAACTGTACATGTATATGTATGGTGCAGACTGGGAATTGTCTTATTCTATAAAGAATCAAACTGATTTCCTGGAAACAAGAAACTCTGGAAAATTAGTTGATCTCACAGAACATTCACGTGTTATGCATGTTTAAAATGTTAGTGACTAATTCATATACCTCACCTTCAGAATGCAAGTAGCTACCTGTCTATGTCTTGTGGCAGGTCACTCAGGTTATTGTTGCTGATATCCAACCACTGCAAATTAGACATCCGCAGGACACAGATCGGGACACTGGAAAACTTGTTTCCTGAGATATCTACGAATGAAACTTGCTTCAAATTACTTAACTAGGAAGGAATAACAAAATATTCTAATTACTTTTTAAGAGTGGGAATTAAGTTCAACTAATAATTTTGAGACTGATGTCTCTTCCCAAAGGCATTTCTATGAACATATGCAAACCAGATCAATATAGTATGTACGTTGAGCATCTACTAGGTGTCATTCACTGTGCTACACGCTGGGGGTGCTAGGATGAAAAGCACACAGTGGCTGCCCTTGAGGAGTTTATACTTTCATAAACAAGCAATGCAATTTTATGTAGTAAGAACTAGTGTGAAGTTTCCAATTTGCAATGTTCAGTAACACAAAGAAAGAAGTGGTTAATCTGCCCAGCATCACAGTGAGGTGAGGGTCAGGGGTCAGGAAAGATTTCACAGAGAATGGAGTATTTGAATTGGGTCCTGAGGTTCCCTGACAGATGGAAAGGTAGGGGAGGAAACTCCAGGTGGGGAACAGCATGTGCAAAGTCAGAGAAGACAGAAAGTGCAAGCCTCAAAGAGTAGGATGACCTGGGGAAGACTGTCTTAATGGGTTTTGGCAAATCTTCAGAAGACTCACACGTGAACTGGTAAAGTGATGTGGCAAATGATCAGAAATCTCCCCTGTTACTCTGAAGGGCGTGCCCAACAGGACTTACTCATGGAGTGGACATGGGGCATGGGAGCAAGAGAGGTCAAGGGTGAGTTGGCTTGCTTCCAGCCTGCACATCTGAGAGAGGACTGGGTCCCTCTCTCAGATGGGGAGGACTGGGGAACGAGCAGCTTGTGTGGGGAATCCTGAGCCCTGGCTGGGCACCCTCCCCGGGACCACTGCCCAGCATTTCCTGGGTGACATGGGTGCTAAGAGCGGAAGTGGCCTCTTCCTCCCACCCGGAAGTTTTCAGGAAAGGAAAAGAATACGCCTTCTAGGACTAGATAGAATCTGTGGCCATGGCCTTGTCAGAGCCTCACTAGTGATACCATTTTTAGCCTATTCATTACCAGCAGAATTTGTGAGATCCATCTCTCTCTTCAAGCACAAGAACCTTGTTTAGTTTTATCTGGCAATAAAAACTGTTCACTTTCATATGTTCTGTTTTATCAGAAAAGTAATTTAAAATCATTTCCCCAATGAATACAGACAAAAAGAAACTAATGGATATTTTTAAATTAATGGAGTTCTCAAATCCTATCTGTAGAACTGCTTTAGTTATCTATAAGTTTTGTTACGAGTATATACATTTTTAAATTTTATCCCCTTTATTTATTTCCAACTGTTTTCAATTTATTCCTCCATTATGGATAAATAAATCAGGATCTGCATTACAGACAACAGGCATCATATATTAAATAGGCATTAAATAAAAATATATTGCATGAAAATAGGATTTTTTGCCTAGTTTTCCTTTGATAGCTTTTTTGAACTTAAATTCAGGTTGTGGCCGAGTGTAAGAACATTTTTAAAGACTTGATAATAGCTGGTTTAGGGTGATTAAAATGTCAGGAAAAGTCATATAAATAAAAATGAATTTCATCTTTTAAAATTCTTCCCCATGTTACAGACCATTCCATGTCATAAACCAAATAAAAGCAAAAGTGCAAACATTTTCTTTCTTACTTCAAAGGGGAGCTCAGTTAATTCTAGATTTCCAGAACAATCCAGTTTCTCTAGATTTTCACAGTCTCCCAGTTCTGGAGGAATGCTCTTCAGATGGTTGAAACGCACATTGAGTTCCTTCAGGTTCTTCAAATGACCTGTCATCAGAAAAAAACAACATGCATGGTGTAGGTCCATTAAGGTCTTTTAAGGACAAAAAGCAAAACGAAGATGTAAAACATTTGTATAAATGATGGTGGGAAAGGCATTAAACATAATTCTGTGTTTGTTTTTTAAGCACTCTGATTGAATGTCTGCTCATCTTTTATCCTGAGCATTTTGGTCCTTGCAGAGCATTTTTTCCTTTTTCTTTATCTGTTTAACCCTTTGTGAAACTACAGGCTAGGTGAGTGTGGGGGATTTGTCCCCTATGTAGACTGGGTCAGGGGCCAGCACCCACAGAGCGCAAACCCCTTTGAAATCACATGATGAAGGAAGTAACAGGCAATGGCTTTGAAATGGTCCAGTTCCTAGGAAGCACAGTGACAAGCTATGGCCTATCGGTGGACTCTAATTGGAAGTGAGCTAGGTACTGAAATACACACAAACCTCTATGTATGTGCTAAATGACTCAAGCAAGGAGTCATTGTTTATAGGCTGCATGTAATTCATTTATCTTTGGCTTCAGATTTGCATTTACTAATTATGATGTATCGTGCTTCCTAAAGAATATGCTTTTAAAAAGCCTAAGTCCATTTCACAGGCAGGAAGTGAACACACTAAGAATATCAGGCAATAACTGGATTGATGGAGAAACACTGAATCCCAATTCTGTCTTGATTGAATAAATACATGACCAATACCAAACCAGAAACTAGCACAAGAGTAAATATATTTAATATTCCAAAAATCATGTCACGCATGTTCTAAGGCATTGAATACCTTAACATTCTTAACCTAATTTTAAAAATTAGAAAACCAAAATTATTGTTTCCTTTTGCAGAGCAGGCACTCAAAATACACATTTCCTGACATTTTATAAATGAGAAAGGGAAACATACAAAGACAGTATATTGGAGGCAGGGCCACTTCTGAGTCAGCTTTGGTGGTCCCACTGTTAGAAGATAATGGTGATGCTGTGGAGGTCAGTGGCCCCTCTAACTTACCCACCTGGTATACACTGCAACCTTACAGTCAACTACTGGTGTCAAAATAGCAGGATGGATATGGGGGCTGATAAAAAAATAAGGAAAGGCTGCTTTTCTGGGGAGGACTGGACCCCTCTAACTTACCCACCTGGTATACACTGCAACCTTACAGTCAACTACTGGTGTCAAAATAGCAGGATGGATATGGGGGCTGATAAAAAAATAAGGAAAGGCTGCTTTTCTGGGGAGGACTGGAGAGCATGTGATCAGACTAATGATCGCCACAGCCCCAGCTTCTGTAAGACAGTATATTGCACAATCCTTCTTTAAATAAGGAAAGTGGAAGATTGGCATAGATGGTGTGAATGTTCTAAGCTGTCTAGTTTCCAGACACAGGAGAGTAAACTTATCTATTAAAGAGTTACCTGATCTGGTTGATGGAGGCATTTGCATTAGGGACACATTTATACCAACTGTATGTGCATTTATCATGAGGGGATGCAAAGAGAAGATGAGGTAACTGGAGAGAAAGCTGTATATGAGCTCCTTCTAGCTAGCTCAAAGAAAAAGTAACTTTCCTAGCTCAAAGGAAAAGCAATAGCTTTAGAAAGTCTGTCTCAAATATAACATTTTAATGATGTATAGACACTAAGAAATAATATATGTTTGTATTCAAATTGTTGTTCTCCATGCCACTTATTTCCACAATGCCTGATCTCACTATAGAAACACTACTTTTTCTTTCTCAACATTCTGGTAAGAACTTGGCATTATTCATCTGAGATGGGCTCAATTGTCTCCATCAGATGTGGTGAACAGCATTATCTTCAAGCACCATGAGCTTGAGGTTCTTGAGAAAACAGTCTTTCGGTGTGACAAGGCTCCCAAGACACAAAAACTAAAATAAAACGTTTAAGGCACTGCTATGGTCTGAAAATTTGTATGTTGAAATCCTAATGCCCAAAGGTGATGTTGTTAGTAGGTGGGGTCTCTGGGAGGTAATCAGGTTTGGATAAAGTCATGAGGATGGAGTCCCCACGATCGGATTCATGCTCTTGTAAAAAGATCCCACAGAGCTCCCCAGCCCCTTCCACCATGTAAGGATTCACTGAGAAGTCTGCAACCCAGAAAAAGGCCCTCAGGCCACCATGCTGGCACCCTGATCTCATACTCCAGAACTGCGAGCAATAAATTTATTTTGTTTGTGAACCACCCAGCCTGTGGTATTTTTTTTAAAGCAGACTGAACAGACTAAGACAGGTGTCATAGCTCCAGCACATTATATTTCTAAATAGCTAATGAGTCCATCCCTTCCTAGAATGTTCCAGGATCTTTTCCAACTGAAATGAAATCTCCCTACTTATAGCCCATTCTCCCAAGGCCCTCAGACCTAATTTCCAGAGAGGGGAATATAACCCAACTGAGGCACAATTTGTTGTCCAGAGGCTTCTTGTTCCTAGAGCCCAAGGAATACCTTAAGGAATTTACATACTTTAAATTATTTGAGTAAACATTATTAAATGATTTCAATCATTAGCTATTTTAAACCCATTTAACGATACTTCCTCAGGAGTTCCACAAAGGAGTTAAGAGGACCACCCACTGCCATGGTTAATTCCTTGATGTCAAATGTCAGAAATAATTGTCCTGATAATGAGAAAAAGAACACCCCATTTGGTGACCACTTTCCCCGCACCCCCTCTGCTCAGCCAATGCTCTGTAGTTCTCTAAGACAGCACTGTAAGAGATCCAACTCCACCTCCTTTACAAAATACAGCCATTCAACAGAAAAGAGCTCAAAACTCTTCATTCCCATGGTCCTCTTTCTTGACTATCTCATCCTGTAGCTGAGTTTTTTTAAAGTATTTGCCCAAGTTACTCAAAGTCAGACTAGAATCATACCTTCAGAGTCTCAGACCTAGTATCCAATTACTTAGTTTAAATTTAAAATATTTGAAGAACAAGTTAAATAAATCATCCCATAATCATCACTTAGCCATTAGGGAGAATGACAAAAGTTTGGATATTCTAATATTGAAAAATAACATTTATGTAAAGACAACAATAGAGTGGTGGTGGGATGAACTGGGAGATTGGGATTGACATATATACACTCATATGTATAAAACAGATAACTAATCAGAACCTGCTGTATAAATAAATTAATTAAGTAAAATTTTAAAAAAACGTAAGAAAAAGACAATGATGATGATGGTGGTGGCTAGCAAGTGTTGGGGGTTTATCTGTTCTAAATGCTTTCTTTGTATTAACTATTTAATCCTTACAATAACCTTGTGAAGTAGGTACGATTATTATCCCCATTTTGCAGACAAGGAGACTGAAAACCAGTGACCTGCCTAAGGTGACCTGCCAGTAAGTGAAAGACCCAGGCAGCCTGACCCTAGAGTCCACCCCCACCTTCATGGTATGATAAGGAGAAACAAGGCTTAGACTGGAGAACATGCTGTAAGCCCTTGTATGTAAATATGTTTAGCATGCATATATTTTAACATATGTGTATATAAATATTTTTAACATGCATATATATTTTAACACATATTTATAAATAGATATGGCTACAATGTAGATATCTAGAAGAACATGGGTTGTGTGTACAATTTTTTTTTTTTTTTTTTTTTTTTGGCGGTACGCGGGCCACTCACTGTTGTGGCCTCTCCCATTGCGGAGCACAGGCTCCGGACGCGCAGGCTCAGCGGCCATGGCTCACGGGCCCAGCCGCTCCACGGCATGTGGGATCTTCCCGGACCGGGGCACGAACCCGTGTCCCCTGCATCGGCAGGCGGACTCTCAACCACTGCGCCACCAGGGAAGCCCTGTGTGTACAATTTTGATACCCAGGAAACTGTTAACAATCCTTACTGAGAGAGTTGACTTTACATTTTATTCCTTTCTAGAATGTTTAATTATTTTGCCCTGCTCATGACTGAGGTTTATGGGGATGATCTGTCTCCAAGAAGACTTGAGTGTCTTAGAAGAATCATAACAACTATATGCCCAGCACAACTATGTGCCTCACACACAAGACAAAGAGAAACAGTGACGATGATCGCGTGGACTTCACTCACAGCGCAGCAAGTGAACAACAAAATGACTGAAAATAATAGAACCTTGATCAAATTAGTACAATAAACTAAACTAAACTTATCAATGGACTAATATGTGGGAACAATATACTGTTATCTTATGTTTACAATAAATATATTATTGCATGTTTATTTCTAAAACTAATATGTGGGAACAATATACTGTGTCTCATGTTTACAATAAATATATTATTGCATGTTTGCATTTCTAAAACTAAAAGGAAGAAAAAACAAAAAGTTTCTAAACAGCACCGCTCACTCATGAGACTTGTTTCTGAGAAACTGGCAGATGTCAGTACTGCTGAGTTACACAGGTGAGACCCTGGCACCAACATCCAGAGGGGACGCCACGAACCAGCAGCTCTGGGAACACCCAAAACAGCCCGGCCCAGCGACTTCCTGCGGCAGCAGGAGGAGGAAGAATTCTCAGTATTGCCTGCTTCCCAGACAAGGGGCCGGAAGGCTCCAGCTAAGCAACATACCAATTTCAGCTGGAAGACAGGAGATTTGGTTTTTTGGCAGATCCAGAATCCTCATGGCTTGAAACAGCTCGATATACTTAGGAATGATCTGAATCAGGGTATTGCTTATGTGCCATTCTTTCAGGTGCGTCTGCTCCTTCAAGGAATCTGGGAGCTCCTGGAATAGAATGGATCCCATCGATCAGAACTAGCTCCTCCATATGTCGGAGTTCAGAGGCAGAGCACACAGAGCCAAGGAAAACATGCATTTATTTCAGAAACAAGAGGGGAGAGAGCATGGGTGAGAGCTTACCTGCCAGCTCTATAGCCATTCCAAAAAAGAAAGCAAGATGCTGCCGATGTCATTCATCTCACACTAGCAGATTAGCCAAATTTCAAAAGGGCCATGAATTCATGATTCTATTAAAGTCAAATGCCGAGTGAACACTGACAACCAGGCTCCCACCGAAAGCTACACATGTGTTATTTATTTACAACATATGGATTTAACATTTTCTAAAAATAAAATCTGGCCACATCTTAGATTTTAAAATGTGTGCTGCATTTCCCTTCCTCCGTACTAATCGCTTTTTTTTTTTCAGCAGACATCTTTTTCTTTTTTGAAGTGTAGTTAATCTACAATGTTGTGTTAGTTTCAGGTGTATGGCAAAGTGATTCAGTTATACATATATACGTAAAAGAATATATATATTCCTTTTCATATTCCTTTCCATTATAGTTTATTATAAGATATTTAATATAGTTCCCTGTGCTATACAGTAGGACCTTGTTGTTTATCTATTTTACATATAGTAGTTTGTATCTGGCCAACATCTTTTGAGCCATGTTATGTCCAGGCAGACTCATGTTTGGCACTAGAGATACAAGAAGGAATCAGGTAGCTCTGAAACTAATCGCTTTTTAAAATATTTGATAAACACCTAATACTTGCTGTGCCAAATTTCTAAATGTTTTTATGAGTCTTTAACAGGGAAAGAGCCCAGAAGGACAGTGTAGAGACCTGGATGCCGAGCCATGTTCTAGGGGCACCCCCTCCCTGGGCCCTCACTTCTGAAGTGACAGAGAGGAACTCAGCCATATCCAGGGCCTCCCCTGGCTCTAGTGTTCTGGGATAAAATTGTAAAGGTGTTGAGAAGTGCTTAAGGCTTTAGAGGGGGCTATTTGTCCAGTTGAAGAAATTCAGTTCACAGGATTACGAGCCCCCACTGCAATGAGGTATGCTGAGCACTGAGGGACATGCATGTCCCCTGACCTCACGGAGCTGACCACAGCACATCAGCTGCGAAGTGGGGCAGGAATGTGCAGGGGAGAGGTCGGGTGGGGTGGAGGTAGCAATCAGAAGGTCCACAGTGACCCTTGCTTGGTACCTGGTGCTTATAATGGGCTTTATGATCATTGCTATTGGATACGTGGATTAAGCTTTTAACTTGCAAAAGTACTTTCACCTTAAATATGCTTTCACGTAACAGTACCATAAGATAGGCAGAGGGGGCATGATGAAGGCCCACTTAAAAGAGGGACACTGAAACCCAAAGACATTTAAATGGGTCACTTAGAGTAAGGACAGGCTACATAGTTTCAGGAACTAGTACAAAATGAAAATGCAGGCCCCTTCTAAAAATTAAGAATTTCAAGATGGTGACAGCAGAGCATTACATCAAGCACAGGGCCCCTCCCAGCATAGGGCCCTGTGTGACTGCCCCCGGCACCCGGGCCTGGCAAACCCATCTCGGCACCTCCTCATCCTGATCTGAATGCAGCCCACACCAGATCAGAGGGTTTCCTCCTGCCGCTGAGACAAGATGACGAGCTGGGGCATCAGGGAGCTGACCCTAGGTCATAAAAACACTCTCTCTTTTTTTTTTTTTTTTTTTTTTTTTTTTGCGGTACGTGGGCCTCTCACTGTCGTGGCGTCTCCCGTTTCGGAGCACAGGCTCCGGACGCGCACGCTCAGCGGCCATGGCTCACGGGCCCAGCCACTCCACGGCATGAAAACACTCTCTCTTTTGAAGCTTCAATTATCAAGTGTCTCATAAATAACTTCTCTCATATTGCTCTTCCAATAATGGCACACTTGGAAAGGTTATTATGCCTTCCAAAATTATATCCATAACTATTGTTAATAACATGGGAAAATCTTAAGATAGCGTGTTAAATAAAAATAAAAGGAACGGGGTAAAGATGGCAGATTGAACACAACACAGACACTTTTGCTCCTCTCTAAAATTCCATGAAAGATGACAGTAAAGGAATTCTTTTTTGAAGATATAAACCTTACAGAGGGCAAAGAGAAAGAGAAGGGAGGCAGCAGCAGGAAAATGCTGGTAGCTGGAAAACTGGAAGATGGTAACCCACCTCCCTTGATCTGCTCAACCTTAGACCAGCAGCAGCAGGAACAATAAGACACAACCTGAACTTCTCACCAGAGGCTCCCGAGGCTCTCAGGAAGTGGAAGAGCCGGGCATGTCTGGAGGTGAGAGTGGAAGGCAGGGCTAAAAGGAGGAGGTCAAGTTCAAAGTCTGCCCCCCATCCATGTCACAGAACTACTGCCCCTGTAGAAGACTGAGGCTTATCCACTGGAGGGATTAACCAGAGTGTCTGGATTGGGGACCATCAGGCACATCTAGGGAGGGAGGCAGCAACCACAGGATGAGTGATGGAAGCTGAGACTTCCCCACCCAGCCCTCCTCTCTGTCCAGAGCACTGGCTGCCAGACCTGTCCCTGCCTGCAGGATGTGAGAGGATCCTCTCTGTGGGCACTCACCAGCTGCAGACAAATCATAAATATGCACTCCTGGGGCGGGGGGTGGGGGGAACGTGCTGGAGACATGGGGCTCCATAGCAACGCCCTCCAAAAAACGAAGCCTTCACCTGACACACACTTGGAGCTTCCAGTTTCTCAGTGCTCCTGACACCCTGTGTCTCCAGACCTCCCAGAGAGTCCCAACATGCCAGACCAACACAAACACCCCAAAAAGAAAAAGGAGACTCTGAAAGATGGAAACTTCCTCCAAAAAAAGCTATCAATCCCAAGATAAGTAAGAACAGCCCCCATGAAATGAAAACAGGACAAAATTTTTAAAGGAAAATTTAAGACTCATCCATAAAAGCAGAAATATAAAGCCACATTACAGGACTCATTCATTCACAAAACAAACAGACAGCTCTTGGAAATTAAAAACTTGACAGTAGAAGTGAAATTTTCTATTGAAAAGTTGTTCAGTAAAATTAGAGAAATCTCCCTGAAAGAGCAGGGCCCAGGGCCTGGGGTCTTCCAGCTCACAAAGAATGCCTGACCCCTGACACCCCCATCCGAATCAGGTACCCAAGTCATAGGTCACAGCCCCACAGCCGCTCCAAGGAACCCCAGGGGAGCTCTCCCCACCCAGTTCTCAAGTCCCCAGAAGCTCCACCGCCCTGTCCACCTCTTGCTGACCTCCTGCAGAGGCCAGACCTGCTGCCTGGTGTGATGTTAGAGGCCAGAACTCCCTCGCCGCTGTGAGCACTCTAAGACGGCGAACATCCTTTAATGGAGCTTTTCACTCCTTAAGCAGAGGCAAGACTGAAACACAAATCTCTCTGGGGAAGGGATACAGCAACTGAAATTCATACTAATGAATGCCTGAGGCCCCAGAGTCTTGCCTTCGGTGGGTACCCATGAGGATAAGGTACCAGCTCAGGGAACCGAATGCAGGGGACAAGAAGGCTGTAAGTAATGAAGACAACATCCACATAGTTCACCCTGGGGTCTCCCTAGCCTGCTGACTCATAACCCTCTTCCTATCCCCCGACCATACTAGGCACTCACTAAATGCCCTTTAAAGTGGTTTTCCAAAGGTGCTGTGAGCCGAGAGGACTCAACAGGTTCCCCAAGCGGGCTGGGATCGTGTTTGACCACGGCACACGAGAATGATTTACCAGCGGTATTTAATTAGAAATCCAGACAGGCCCTCCTTCTTGCCCCAGAAAAGGCAGTATCCATGTATCCACTGATCTCAATGATGCGGATGCAGGAGAAAGACCACCAAAGAGGTTTCAGTCATAGTCTCTCCCAGTCTTATAGGGCTGTGTCGCTAACAAGACAGTGTCACAGAATATCCGCTCGTTTAATCCTCACAACAGCCCTCTGAGGGGGTCAAGGCAAGCATTAGCACCACTGAACAGGGAAGGAGATAAAATGTATACAAATGGAGCAAACAGCCTCAGGTCACACGGCCAATAAAGGGTCACCCAAAATATACGGTCTCCCAGTCCAGAGTCCTTTCAGCCACAAAATGGTGGGATAAAAAGAGATGGAGAGCAGGTCCCAGACAACTCTGTCCCACTGAACAGAAGATAGCCCGAGCTCATTTGTGCCGCCACCCAGCGCACACACACCATGTGCTGCTTCAGCCACGAAACATCAGAGCGCAAGCAGCCCTGAGATGCCTCTCCAAGCCAGCAGCAACCTGGGGGAGTGCGAGCAGGAAGCACCTGTACACACCTGAGGCAAGAAAGAGGGCACATCTTTGTCCCGGCCTCAGAAACTCAGAGGAAAACTGGCTGAAGGGTCTGCGAAATTCCTTTGCGGCTCTACACTCTGTGACAAGTCAGCAAAGTCACCGCGCACAGAGGGATGTTAGGAAAGTCAAGTGCTCAGCGCATTAAAAAAAAAAAAGGCAAGAAGTTCTTTTTAATGGGCAGGGAGGGGTGGCGAGGAGGCGGCAGAATCGGACTTTTTTTTTTTTTTTTGGCCACACCCCGCGGTTTGGCGGAATCTTAGCTCCCCTACCAGGGATTGAACCCGTGTTCTCGGCAATGGAAGCGCGGAGTCCCAACCCCTGGACCGCCAGGGAATTCCCAGAATCAAGCATTGTAAAGGCTGTGCCATCCTGAGGAGCCGCTGGGGTCCCAGTCCCTCGCAGCGTCGTAAGGATCCAAGGGGATCCCGCTGCTCTTTTCAAGACTGCACAGTCCTTCACCGCGGAAAAGACGCGAGAACCCGGTTCAGAGCCGCCAATGGCTCCTCCGCATCCAGGGGAAAGCTCTCTAAAGACAACAGCAACAGCGCGCACTGGGCCAGGGTCAACGGCCTGAGCTCAGCCTAGCAGCAGACGTCGGCCGCAGCGCTGCAAAGAGCCTCGGCGTGCTGTAGGGACCGAAATGCATGGACTCACCTTCCAGTGCTGCCCCGTAAGTTCAAACACAAACTCACTGCTCCGTTTGTCTCTCTCCTTGGAAATTGCACTCTGCCTTGCGAGGGAGCTCCTTTCAATCTTGTCCAGAAGCCTCACGCTGGTGTCTATGAAGCCATTCTTGCAGTACGCAGCCTGGGGGATGCCCTTCCTTCTGCACTCGGCCACGAAGTTCCACTCCTCCTTTATCCTAAAACGGGCAGCAGAGGTCTCGGTTATCTCCTGGGGAATCGCCATCACCTGCCTGGAGAAGTCAGGCGGGCCACCTGGGCGCAAGCGCAAGCGCAGTCCTTCTCATCACCTGCAGTTTCCCAGCAGGAGACAAGCCCTCCCCTCCACTTCCGCCCCCTCTCCCGCCCCTCCTTTCTTGTTTCCTCTGCTGTGGTGGATATGGGGTGTGGGGGAATCTTAAACCCTCAGAGTTGTGAAGTATTAGCAAATCTGACTTTAAAAGTAGAGGAGGTGAGTTAACATGGCTAAAATTTCTACCAAAATTACCTATGCCTTTGATTAATTACAATATCCCTTGATATTATGAGGTGACACCCAAATTTTTCAAAAATGCAAGGCCAGGGCTTCCCTGGTGGCGCAGTGGTTGAGAGTCCGCCTGCCGATGCAGGGGACGCTGGTTCGTGCCCCGGTCCGGGAGGATCCCACATGCCGCGGAGCGGCTGGTCCCGTGAGCCATGGCCGCTGAGTCTGCGCGTCCGGGGCCTGTGCTCCGCAATGGGAGACGCCACGACAGTGAGAGAGGCCCGCGTACCGCAAAAAAAAAAAAAAAAAAAAAAAGCAAGGCCACAGGAATCTGATGATCTTTCAGGAGCATATGGATAGAAATAAACAGGCAGCCCCAGTTTATAAAATTCGACTTTAGAAGGTCATCCATCAGCCACCTTGGGAAACTTCACTCCTGCAGATGTACCTGTTATTCATAAACTCCAGTTCCAATCTGACACTGGAGCTGGCCCAGGACTCCTCAGCCTCCCCATCACTCCCAGCACCTTCTTGTTGCTATTTCTCTGACATATTATTTTATAGTTGTCTTATCCCCCCAGCTTGGTCATAAGCTCCATCATGATGGACTACGTCTTGCTGCCCTCCAGATGCTCACGCCGTCATTAGAACAGCGTTTTGCACCTGGGGGCCTTTCTCCATGTAGAGATTTGATATCTGCTTGGAGCCTTTAACAGGTTAACATTCTATGTGGTACAAAAACAAGGTTTGTTGTGGTTTTCCTTCAAATCTATCACACAGAGACATTGTCTCAAAATAAGGTAGCCTGCCTTGGATAGGAACTTGGTGCATTCCACACTCAGGAAGGCATCTGGGCCCTACTCAGCCCAACTCAGGGACTTGGTGACAGGCAGTATCCCAGGCTTCTAAAAGAGGGCTCTTTTAGAAACAGGCTGCTGATGCAGCCCTGGTCTCTACAGGGCCTGAAGCAATACAAATGCTGAATAAAACAAAACAAAACAAAAAACCCTGTAGTAGAAGGTCAGTCCTAGTATGGAAACTCTCAGGTGGTACCCGAAGGAAAAGTGCACTAGAATCACAGTGGCTCTGTTGTCGCAGGAAAGCCCAGGAGCCAAGTGGTCAGGAGGGGCAGGAACAGAGGAAAGAGTCTGGGGCAGAAACATCTTTGAGCACTGGGCACACGGAAAGTCCTGGCCTGGACTACCAGGCACTGTCAATTGTAAGAAGAAATGTAAGGCTGATAAAAGCAAGAGACTGGTGGATATCCTTTTTCTGGAATACTGGAGACTTGGTGGATTTTATCTGATCCTATAGGGGTATGCACCTTTGTCATTGACTAAGCTATTTTACAACTCGGCAGAGATTGAAGTTAACTTGTAGAAAATTGATAGCAATACAAATCATTCTTGTCTACAGACATTCTTGTCTCTCGGTGTTAAATACATCTATATGCTGATGACGCGCAATTATATATCTCCAGCCAAGACGTCCTCAATGAATCCAGCCTCCTTGCCTCCCAGCATCTCCACCTGAATATCTAAAAGGCATCCCCCGAATTTACATGTTCCAACCCAAACTCCTGATCTTCACCTGTAAAACTTGCTTTTTCCTCTGTCTTAGAAAAAGCCTGCCAGTTGCTCTGGTCAAAAACCTCAGGGTCATCTTTGACTCTGTGCTTTCTTTCATATCTCACATCAAATCCATCAACAAATAGGGTCATTTCTACCAGAATCTGACCATTTCTCACCACCTTCACTGCTCCCATCCTGGTCCAAGTCACCAGCATCTTCATGTAGGCACCACTCTTGCCTCCCTACAGTCTAAACTCATCCAGCATTTTGAGTGAGCTTGTGACAGTGTCAGTCACACCATGTCATGCCTCTGCCCATACCTCTCATTGGTTTCTCATTTCACCCAATAAAAGCAAATGTCTCACTATGGCCTACAAGGCCCTGCGGATCTGTGCGCTCCCCTTGCCTGTCTGACCTCATCCACTACTGCACCCTCACTTACTTTTTCTGGCCCAGTCACTCTAGCCTCCTGGTTCTTCCCTGAACCACCCAGGCAAACCCCTGCCTCAGGGTATTTGCACTTGCTGTTATGTCTACCTGGAGTTCTTGATCCCAGACTTCTGCAGGGCTGGTTCCCCAGGACTATGTGCAAATGTTTCCCCCTTAATCAGACTTTTTGCTCTTCAGACACCACTTCAGGTATCAGTGGAGTTTCGTGCTTGCTATTAATCTAGGAGAACAGGAGCGCTTGAAAAAAACTATCTTGCTGACGGCATTGGCTAGCACAGCTACTACCCTACCCAGGTCCTAGTCACAGGTTGCTGAGCTGGGGAAAAGCACTGGGTAATCAACTACCTGGGGCTTCAGGATCTACACATGAAATCTACAAATAATGTAATAAAACAGATAAATTTTAAAATACCAGCACATGGAGAAATAGGAATTTAATACCAGGAGAAAGTGCTGGAAGAGTTAGAAGTGAGCTCCTCTGGGAAATACTAGCAGGGGCTTGGGGTGATTTGCTTTTCATTATTAGCTCTTCTGTGTAATTTAAATATTTTTAATACCATATGATAAAAATAAGTTTAAATATCTACCTGTAGCTCTAGTTCTGACTGTAGCAGTCAGGGATACAGGGCAGACCCTAGATCCAAGGCACTGATTGAAATAATAAAAGAAATCCTTCCAGAATTTTCACAGCCAGCAGCACAGCTGCAGCGAGTTCTTGTATTCAGTGAGCACTTTTCAGATTAATGTCTCTAAATTTTCTTTCTTCATTTCTTAGACTGAACCTGAAGGTAGAGTCTAGCAAGGTAATGAAATGATACCGGTTAAGCCCTACTCAACACATCTTTCCTATATCACAAATTACAAATTGATGTAACTATTTCACATATCTTGGTACAGCCAACGTAAGTGGAGGGAAAAAGGAAATTAGATGCGCTACTTAAAAAATAGTTAAATACCAAATCTTTTTTGGATTTCTGTTTTAAATGTTTGATGTCTTAATCCCTTTGAAACCTGGAGAAAGTCACAATGAGAATATAAACTATTTTTACAAATCCATTCTCTTCCTTGAGAGTAATTAACATAAATAAAATGTCATTGTCTTTATATTTTATCGCCCATATAATTGAATAATTGTCCCCTTAAGTCAATTTTAGTAGCATTTCAAATACAAGATAAACATACAAAACAATGCCATTAGAGCTCTATTCATTAAATCAGTAAGTGTGCAAATAAAATACTCTTTCCTTAGGAAATGAGCCCACAATCTTAGTCTAGATGGCAAATAGGCTCACTGGATGAAAAATTCCTCACTTAGAGCCTAACAAAAGCATCTCTATCTCTCCATCTAAATGACTGAGTTTCATTCAAGTAGAGTGATGTTCCGTACTCATAACTTTTAAGTGTTGGTATATACCTCATGGAACAAATACAGTATTACAAAATGAAATACCATGAAGTGAGGTAACAGAACAAGCTAAACGGTTTTGCCTGGTTCCGTACATTTAAATTAACCAGATAACTGCCTTTTATACAAAGCATTCATCAGTACATTAACTTTCAGGACTTCCCTGGTGGTCCAGTGGTTAAGACTCCGTGGTCCCAATGCAGGGGGCCCAGTTTCGATCCCTGGTCAGGGAACTAGATCCCACATGCATGCTTCAACTAAGAGTTCACATGCCACGACTAAGGAGCCCACCTGCCACGACTAAGACCCGGTGCAACCGAATAAATTAATTAATTTAAAAAAATACATATATATATGTATATATTAACTTTCCCACAGGAAACAAATTTTGAGAAACTAAAGGGTAACCTTCAAATAGTCCTAACAACAACAGTATAAATTATAATATGAAACTTCAAAAATACCTGCCAGAAAAAGGTAAATTCACTACATTCATGTTTGCAGGTCCTGGGAAATTAATGCTTCTTCCTGAACATCACATTCCTCCAGCCACCCTCCCAGTTCCTCCTCACCACCCAGCCAGTTTGGTGGCTGTTTTTCTTATCTTGAGCTAGAAAATCCTAACAAATTCCCAAGAAGTTTTCTGTCTTAGGTTAAGATAAGGCACAGCACAAGCCCTATGGCACTGAGCCTAATGCAGGACCAACCCTGTGTACATGAGACGTGTGAATGTGGACACAAAGCCATTTGGCACCACGATGGAAGACAGAGATCAAGAGTCAAACGTGACTGCAAAGTGGCTTCCAGGGCACAGTTCTCAGAGCGAAGCTCCTGCAGGTGGCTGCTGTTCCCAGAACCCACAGGCGGTTACCTCAGCTACAGACACCTCCATAAACCTCCCAGGGCTTGGGTCCCCATTCAGCAAGCTGTCCCACCCTAGAGTAACCCCAGATGCTGGGGGTGGGAGGAAGCTGGAGCAGGGCTGAGAACCACTTTGGGCTCATAGGGCGCTGGGACCTTGTGTAACTCGTGCTCATGTAGATCCCTAAGATCCTCTGCCATGGGTGTTGCCTGGTCTGAGGGTTCCAATTCTTAAATTTAAGATTCATGTCATAGTGGATAATCTCATATTAGTGGCAAGTGAAAAGACAGTCCAGCTATCTGTGATTACAGCATTATATAGGGGGAAAGGTTTGGCCAAATCCTGCATTTACCAGCCCTGTCAATTTGGGCAAGTTACTTAGGTCCTAACTTCGTCTTCAGACTGGGGATAATTATAACCACCTGGAACAGCTGTGATGCTTACAGTAGCAGCTTAATTATCAAGCATGATCAGAATAGGTATTTGTTTGATCGAAATAGTTTATAGAAGTGAAGAACCAAGAATAAAGAGACATTCATATCCTACACATTTTGTTTTTAACCTAAAGCATAGACATGTCACAATTTGCCAATTTGATGTAGGGTCATGGACCGCCTTTGAGAATGGGTCTGCCAATTAGAATCCCACTCTGCCTTTCTTATATAAACCACACCCATAACACATGATCCAAGACCTCCAGTTTGGGTTTCCTCACAGGGCATAAAAATTACAGACGTGCAAAGCCATCTGAATGTGCAACCTTTCTAGCTCATTGTACTTTTATCCGTCTTGTACAGTGTTAATTCAATTGGGTGGTTCATATTGATCACACACATAGTTTTTCCGAAGCCCTCAACTTAGTTTTCATACACACAATAACTCTCTTTTACTCATACTTCATGAGTGTATGACAGTAGTCAAACCACATCATTCCAATCCAAGTAAAAATTGCATCAACACAATGAATCTTATCTAACATTCAGCTCAACGGGTGAGAGGTGAGTGCAGGACATAGAGCAGCCTCATGTTGTCACGTGGGTGGACAGCATCAGCCTGCTGAGGGCAGCTAGGTGGTCTTTCAGAATTTCCTGTAGAGGGATTTGTCGTGTCATTGCTGTCTTTTCCATGCCTAGCACGGTACCTGGAATGTATGTGGGTCCTTATAGCTATGAGTGTTACTGTTACAGGAATCAAATGTTCATTGTAGGCAACAGCGTGAAGATTCTGAAGTCCAGTGAGCAAGTGTTACGGACAGGAAGAAATCTCGGAGGAAAGGCATCCCCCTCCACAACACAAATGCAGCCTGTCTTATTCGCTAGAGAGCTACAGAGCAAGTACAGAGAACACATACTTTTCCAATGCGCTTTTCTCGAGCCTTTCTGCCTCCTGCTTCTGCCAGGCTTTGTGCTTCTTGACACGAGTTTCCCACAAGGCTCTGATGACAGAGGTGTCGAATACGACCACTTTATGCCCCATTTTAAGAGCATGAAGTTACCTATTTAAAAAAAAAATTATATATATATATATATATATATATATATGTCAGCTTCATACACACACAGAAGAAAAGTTTTAACTTGAACTTTAAAATAAAATATGAGTGAATCAATTTCATCAATAATGATGAAATGCCTTGTTTCTTCCAGGATGGCAGTTGCTAATGTTCTTAGGGTCTGAGAGTACTCTTGTTTGTAAGTCAGAGTTCAGCACTCAACTGGGGTCCTCTCCTCTAGAATGTCACACTTGTCTCTCTATCCCTCAGCTGACACGTGGGTTCCCAAAGCCCCCTGGGCATTCCTCAAGCTTTGTGGTTCCACATTCTATCGAATTTACTGGCATCTGATCTTCTCAGTAGGTTGTAACATACTCAGAGGTAAGTTTGATTAGTTATTTAGAAGATACACACACACACACACACACACACACACACACACACACACACACCAGTTATCTGAGGCTAAACACCAGCCACCATTAAGGGCACCAAGCATTGTACCAAACCCCACCGAGCACTTTTCCTCCTGGGACTGACCACACAGCCTGGGCACTTGTCCTGTAGGCTTCCCCTGCGACATGAACCCTCACAGCTGCTGATCTCTGTTTATGTGGTTTCTCAAACACAAGGAAAGTCAGACTCAGGTACATCTTGGTCACCACCTCTTAGTGAGAACTAGCACAGTGTGTGGCACATAGTGGACCCTCCATAAATATTTGTTGAAAGACTAAGTGAGTAAATGAATGAATGAAAGTGAGTAAAAGATTTGCATCCAGGTTGCTTCACTCTCAGCCCACTCAGTGAACTTTCTCTCTTCATTTTCCCACCTCATATTTACTATTCGTAAGTCATTATTTGCTCACTGCAAAAAAAAAAAAAATTATCAGGACATAAAAGTGCATTTCAACATTCATTCCACTAAGCTATACCTGTCTCCCTTATCGAAGTAAAATAAGTTTCTATATATTGTTTTAAACTTCCCCTACCTACAGCATCAAAATCTGGCTAAAGCCATTTCCTGATGTGCACAGATACAGGGAGTGTCAGTTGGCAAACAGTAAGGCTGTTGAATATTCTCTGTTCCAATTCCAGACACTTCTAAATAGCAGTCAGTGGGGATACAAAACCAAATATTTAAATCTTCTGACTCAAGGTTGTGCTCTCCACAAATGGCTTGCCAATGTGAGTGGCAGAACTGCCTTATGTTTATGCAGCTGAACATTTGAGGTCAATAAGTTTAGTCTGAAGAGCTGAAAACACTGACCCCAGTTGATTTCCCTCTTTCCTTTAATTTCTGACATCTGGGACTGTCTTTTGTCTCCCTTAAAACTCTTTTACCTAAAGGGGATTTTTGACAAAGATGCAAATGGTGCAAGTTTTGTGTGGACATAAGTTTTTGATTCTCTTGGGTAAATACATATGAGTAGAATTGGAGGGTCATATGTTAACTCTATGTTTAACCTTTTCAGGAACTGCCAGACTGTTGTACAAAGCAGCTGCACCATTTTACATTCTCACCTACGGCGTATGAGGGTTCCAGTAACTCCACATCCCCGCTGACACTCGTTATCATCTCTCTTTGTATTGTAGCCAACCCAGTGAGTGTGAAGGTTGTCTTTTGTTAGCATTTCCCTGATAGCTAATGATGTTGAGCATCTTTTTATGTGCTTTATGTGTTGAGCACCTTTTTATGTGTATACCTTCTTGGGAGAAATGTCTATTCAGATTCTTTGCCCATTTTTTAATTGGGCTATTTGTCTTTTTAGTGTTGAGTTGTAATAGTTCTTTATATAGTCTAGATACTGGTCCTTTGCCAGATATATGATTTGCAAAAATTTCTTCCCATCTTGTGAGCTGTCTTTTCACTTTCTTGATTCTATCCTTTTACTTTTAACCTAAATATATGGTTATAATCTATATGAGATTTTATAGACAGAATCTTGTTGATTCGCTTAGTTAACTCATTTGGACAATTTCTGTCTTTTAATTGGTATGGTTAGGCAATTTACATTTAGTACAATTAAGGATATATTTACATTCAGGTCTATCATTTTATTATTCATTTTCTGTTTGAGCCCTCTTTTGTTTTCCTCTTTTATATTTTCCTGCCTTCTTTTCTGTTATCTGAACATTTTTTACTATTCCATCTTATTTTCTCTATTGTGTTTTTGACTATGCTTCTTTGTCTTCTCTTTTTCACGGTTGCCCTAGGGAGTATAAGATACATGCTTAACTTATCGTGGTCTACTTAGAAACAGTATTTTAACCACTTCAAGTGAGATATAGAAAGCTTATTACCTGGGCTTCCCTGGTGGCGCAGTGGTTGAGAGCCCGCCTACCAATGCAGGGGACGTGGGTTCGAGCCCTGGTCCAGGAAGATCCCACATGCCGCGGAGCAACTAAGCCCGTGCGCCACAACTACTGAGCCTGTGCTCTAGAGCCTGTGAGCCGCAACTACTGAGCCCGAGTGCTACAGTTACTGAAGCCCGCATGTCTAGAGCCCGTGCTCCGCAACGAGAGCAGCCACTGCAGTGAGAGGCCCACGCAACGCAAAGAAGAGTAGCTCCCACTCGCCGTAACTAGAGAAAGCCCACGAGCAGCAACAAAGACCCAACTCAGCCAAAAATAAATAAATAAAATAAATAAATTTATTAAAATAAAAAAGAAACCTTATTGCCATATAGATCCCCTTATGCTCTCACCTTTATGTTGTAGTTGTGCTATGTATTATATCAGTCAGAGTTAGATTTCTTGGCTTCAGATCATCAAACTTATTTCAAAGAACTCATGAGGAGGAAGCTAGCCTGTCATATCTACCCTGATATTTACCGTATCTGTTGTTCTTCCTTCATTCTTATTGTTCCAAGTTCCCCTCTGGTATCATTTGCTTTCTGTCTAAAAAACTTCCCTTAACAATTCTTTTAAAGGAGGTCTGATGGCAAATTCTCCATTTTCCTTCTGAAGGAGGGCAGGAGGCCCACAGAGCAAATGGGCCACACAAGGCTCTGTTTTCTGTGTCAGGAGAGCTGCAGAAAGTTATTGCTAGCCAAGGCTGCCAGGTTGCAAAGGGACCATATTCTGTGCCCATGGCTGGGGCAGGCTCCAGCAGATGTCCCACAATGCTGATCCTCCCCTGGGAAACGCAGGAAACCTCTTCCTACTACACTGTCACTCCAGTGTCCTTTACTGAGAAAGGTTAACAATGGTGTTCACTTCAAAGGACGAATACTTAAAGGAATTCCATTATATATCACAGAATACGCACACTGAAGAGTGCATTCCAGGTTGAGAGGCAATAAGTTGATAACTAACACACTAAGTGATCAATTTGGTTGGGTTCAGACCTCACATTCCAACCTGCCCTCTGAGGTTGTGATTCCCACGTCAGATCAGTCTTCTGACTTTGCAGTGCTCTTCAGCTGTTCTGTGGGCGCCACCCAGTGGCCATCTGGGACAGGGGTTCTAACAGACTGCCAACGCTGCTTAGGGTCAGATCCATGCAGGTGCAGCTTGGGAAAGAGCCCAGGAGCTCATAAGCAACCTTTTGGGGTTGTTCTCCAGAGCTTCTCCCTCTCGGTGATCTCTCTGATCCTTCTAGATTCCTGTGGCTTGCTTTTCAGTCCTCTGGCCAGAGACCTGGTGCTTTAGCTACCCTGCTTTGCTGTGCATGTCCTACAACTGCACTGTGTTGGGCCACACAGTGGGAGGACAGTGCAAGGAAAAAAGCAATGAGAGTTTCCTCCACCCTCTGGGGACCACAGCTCCTCTGCTCAGAAAGGAAGGATCCCTTATCCCAAAGGATGGGTGACTGAGGTCCTCCATTACCAACCTTCTCTCCGTTGCCCCTCACTGCTGCTACTACTACACAATCCCACGGGGGCCTAAGGCATTAGAGGGTGGAGCAAAGAAAAAGAAAAAAGACAGGGATTTACCCCCATGCTCTGAGCATTAGGAGCCTGTTTCTCACTCCTGGAACAAAATTAGGTGCTTTGTGCTCAATTCTGGGTTTCAGGCTGCCTTGAGTCCAGGCTGGGGAATACTGGAGGGGAAAAATGGGAAACAGACCACAGGTTCTGTTCTACTTTGAATTAGGGTGTCCTTCCCTTCTTCTCTTGCAACTGTTTACTTTTCAGGGTCTTCGCATTGCTGTTCTGTGTAATAAGTCCAGGTTTTATAGCTACATTTAGTGGGAGAGACAAGGTGAAGTGTGCCTACTCCATCTTACCCCAAACCATAAATCTCTGCATTTATTTTTTCTTTTACCACTTTCCTTACTCTGTTACCTTCAGCTCAGGAGCACCTAAGCTGCAAAGGTCTTAAGGTCTAAATTTTTTTAAAGAGAAAGAATTAAGCAGCCTAGCTCCTTTGAGGAAATCTCTGCACATAATCCAAGTCTACACATAAAAGCAAACCAAAAAGCCAAAGTAAAATGAACTGCTTTTGAGCAGTGTGGACAGTCAGTCATCCAAGGGTACCTGAAGCTGGAAGACCCACCTGCTGTCCAGGGTGTGTGTGTTCTAGATCAGCCAGTCATGGCTCTGATTCTTTTGTGGAGTTTCCTTTATTTTCTCAGGCCAATAAATCCTTGAAGAGTAACCAGATCTGTACATTAATATGTACGATAATTTCTATGCATTAATTTAGAGAAATATAATTCAAGTCCCTATATTAGAGAAATGGTCTATTCTTGATGCCTTTGTGTTCTATTTTTAAATATTTGTAAACCAACATTAGTCTCAGTATTTTGGTGGAAAAGAGTCTATCCTGTCTGTCATCTAACCACGTTCACTATTTTCTCTGTGTTTTTGCCAAGCAGAGAAAGAGGTACTATCCTTCAACTAAGGGGGTTTTGAAAGTGCTAGGATTTAAATCAGGGTTTTGCCTATCAGATGTTCTATTTACAAATGTGTGTAATGAAAACTAGAGACTCTAAGAATGGTAAGTGATGACCATGTATGCTGGGGATCTACATTGTAACCTCCAGAGATCCTGCGAAGGTAAGACATACCAGCTCCTAAATCCCGGGTCCAGCCCAGCTGCTGGCATCCTGTGCAGGACAGGGCTGAGTCCAGGCCTCCCTAGACAACTGGACGGGATGGACCTTAACCCAGGAGGTAGTAGCCCCATGGGCGGGTGCTGAGATTGGGAGAGTGGTTTTATGACAAGAGCCCATGAGTCATTCCATCCAGGAAAAAATGCCCCTTTGGGGAGCAGAGAGGAGACAGATTCAGGGACAGATGCAGATGCCAGTCACTTAGCAGCTTGGGGGAAGGAGATTCCCCTGGCAAATTCACAAAGCTAATCTCTTCTTCATAGCATGAACTCCATTCAACCCAGTCTTTCAGGCAAGTACATAAGATGTAATTTTCTAAGCATTAACTTTCTGCAGAGCTATAGAAATATCACCATGGTATGCTATACCAAAGCAGAAGAGAGAAGAATTACCCTCTCCAGGATCCAGTCTGGAAGCCCTCAACACAAATAAAACAATAACCTCTCAGAGAAAACGTTTACAACCAAGGAGACTCTTCTGAGGCAGCATAAGAACGCAGAGCTTTAGCCTGGGCCTGCACTGAACTTGACAGCAAATATGCATGGTTCCAGGACTCTCATTCCAGTTCTTTGCTAGAGATCTGGCTTCCCATGGTGAGTGCAGAATCACGAGAACAAGCCTCCCTAGATTTGGCTGTACTGCCCATAGCCACAGAGCATCTTCCAGAGAAGAAAACACTTGGGGCTATGAGAAAGGAGGGAACCGCGGTGTCCCTCACTGCAACAGAAAGGACACTGACACAGAGTGTGGTCAAGTTCATTCCCCTCCAGTGCCGAGTGTTTCAGATTCTGAATGAAATGTCAACAGAGACTCTCAAAGGTTGGATTCACAGAGGAAAAAAAAAACTTTTTTCCTGGAAAAAGTGTTTGCTTTATCGCAAGGGTCAGCAAACTTTTTTAGTAAAGGGCAAGATAGTAAATATTTTATGTAAGTACAATACTTACATAACAAAAGAGAAAACTCTTGGCCTCTCTGCTTGCCTGGGTTGGGCCTGCCTGAGCACTGACCCTGCGTCCATGCTTCTGCCCAGTTGCCGCCTACTGGAGACATTCTCAGGACAAGAGCGACTGGCCCAAGAGGGAAAGGCCTGGCAGGCCATGAGCACGGAGCAGGCGAGGGGGGACCTGCTACAGTCAGCTTCGCTCTCTGCCCCAGTGACACCCAGGTGCCTGTGTGTCCTCTCCTCCCACTCACCTCAAGCTCTTGCACAGAGATTCGACTGCTTGGTGCCTGACAGTTGCCAACAGTAGAGTCTCCAATGTGTGAATGGCAACCAGTGCGGGCCTTGGGCAGCAGTGAGATACAGCTGGCCAGGTAGACAGGTGCTGAGAGTCTGGGGGAATGGGGACGGAGGGGGTTACTCCAGTTTGGTCTCCATGGCTCACGGTGCTAGCCTGCTCTGGCAGTGCCAGGCCTGAGAGTGATCATTTGCTAATCCCAGCTTTCGTGAACAATAAATGACCGCAGCTTTCATTCCCCCAAGGTGCTAAGTGAGTGGCAACTGCATCTGTCCCTGAATCTGCCTCTCCTCTGCTCCCGAAAATGCCTTTTTTTTTCCTGGAAAAAAAGCTTTAGTGGATGTGATGGCTTTAAATTATATACACAAATTCTTTGACATTCTTCCCTCTAAAAAGGTAGAGCTTAATTCCTTTCTCCTTGAGCTTGGGCTGGACTTAGTGACTCACTTCTAATGAATATAATGTGGTGAAAGTGATGGTGTGTGACTTCTGAGACTCAGTCCCATAAGGTATTGCTCTCTCTCTCGGATTACTCACTCTGGGGAAAGCCAGGCACCATGTCCTGAGGATGCTCAAGCAGCTCTATGGAGAAGCTTCCTGTGGAGAGAAACTGCGGCCTCCTGCCAACAGCCGTGTGGGTGGACGCTGTCTTAACAGCAGATCTTAAGGCCCCGGTCAAGCCTTCAGATGACTGTAGCCCTGGCCAAAATCTAGACCTCATGAAAGACCCTGAGCCAGAACCTGAGCCAGAAACCAGGTTTCTGACCCTTAGAAGCTGTGGGATAACAAGTGTTTATCATTTGAAGATGTTAAGTGCTGGGGTAATTTTTATGCAGCAATAAATAACTAATAAAGTGAACAGTAAAATAAGAGGCACTTATAAAACTCAGTCTTAATTTACAGTGACATCTGGTGTCTATATCCAGCTGCTTCCTTGACATACCCACTTGGATATCTCACACATATCTCAAAAGAAACATGATTCCCTCCAAACTTACTCATTTAGAATCTATCCATCCCTGTCTGCCTTAATTCCCCATCTCGACAATGACTCCATATTTATCTGGAGGTCACTCCTTTATGCTTTCTGTTTCCTCACCCTGACCACCCAATATATGGACATGCACACACACACACACACACACACACACACACACACTCATTCACACATCTAATTTATTCTGTAGGGGCATGTGTTTCTCACCACCAATTTCTGCCACATCTGGCCTCAGTTGTGCAAAAGCCTCTCAGCTGGTCTCCTGACTTCCCACTCACCCACATCCAATCCATTTGCTACACGACGGTGAGCATCACCATCACCAAAGAGAACTGGATCATGCTGCCACCTGGCCCAAGTCCTCCAGAGACTTCCATTTGGAATGAGAGGGAGATCCCAGCCCCTCACAGGGCCCAGTAAGACCCTGGCACGACCTGCCCTCAGACAGCCCCTCCCACTCACCCCCACTGCTCTCCTCCTCCGAGCCCGTCCACCACCTGCTTCTTCCCACCTCAGACCCTGCAAACGCTGCTCCCTCTGCCTAGACGTTCCCCCCATTCACACGACTCTCCCCACCCTGACACCCCTGAATTCAACTTCTGCGTTCCCTCCTCAGCGTGGCCTCCCCTGCCTCTTCATCTAAGGTACAGCCTCCTGCTACTCTCTCTCTCAGACTGTTGCTTACTTACCTCACAGCACATAATACAAGTTGAATCATTTGACCATTTGTTTAATTATACTTTATCTGTCCATGGACGGAACCATGGTTTCCTGATGGGAGCAACCACCTGAGGGGCCCCTGACTTGGGCTCAGAGCCTGGCCCCTCAAGTCAGCCACTGACACTAGGTCACTCAGTAACAGACGCCAGGCTCCCACTTCTGAGTCTCAACCCAGAAATCCTGGGTAGGGAGCCAGTTTACTTGGTATGTATTTCTGTTCTTTGATTCCCAGGAACCCTAAAGAACTGACATCTGGGGACACTCATTAAATGCAGAAAGATGAATGTCCTTGCCTCTGAGCTCTCAATCTGGAGGGGCGAACAGATGTTTAAAGGGATACATTTCAATGCAGCATGTGGATTCGACAACAGAGACTGAGGGAGCTGCTGTGCAAGCCAGAAGAGGAGAGATGCCCTCCAGTGCGTGATGGGGGGTGGGAGTAGGGGGTCAGGGAGAGTCCTGCAGGGACTGTGAGGAAGGCGAAAGGACCACTCTTCTGGGTTTGATCGAATAGTTTTCCATGCTCCCTCCCCAAGCCAGGTATATCAGAATCACTTTACAGAACCATCTGTGATCCCGAGCCAGAGGACATGACTGGAAAAACACATCCTTTGGCAGCAGAACACTAGTCTCCACTTAGAATCATATGCCAGGGTTCCAGGTGGGAGGGGGGACTTTCTGGTCACCTAGTCCTCTCACTTCTTGTCAAATGACAGGCTGGGCTGGAAGAGGGCAGGGGTGGGGTACAGGGCTTATATCTCAGAGAATTTGAGGTGTGAAGGCCCTGGGAGAGTCTGGGAGGAGACTCAACAAAGTCCACAATACAGGTGCCAAGCCATCCTTGGTTCTCCCTCTGCGAGGCTGGGAGGGGGACAGCAGCAGAGGGGGTGAGGGGAGAAGGGCATGGAGCTGGTGCCGGGGTTCACCTGGACCAGCCATGGGGAGAGAGGCCTGGCTCCCCTCCTCCCCACCTGCCCCTTAGAGCCCCCCAGATCCGTCTTCCCTTTGGACTGACCAGCTCCAGGCCTTCCACAGCATTTTCCAGGTGTATCCGCCAGGTGCAGAAGACACCTATCACCAGCCTTGCTGGATCCAGGGGAATGACTGTAACCAATGGGAACTTCTGGTGACACCAAGGTACAGTGGAGGCAATGATATGACAGACCAGGGGCTTTAATGGCCCACAAATTCCTTTCTGTCCTCACATAAGGCCACTGCCTGGACCCCAGAGTTGGAACAGAGTGAGATTTCTGATAGAAGCAGTAGGGAAAATAGAGGGTAAATATTCAAGTGAGGTCAGTCACAGTAGTCACAATATTTCTGCCAAATTCTAAATTAAATTACATTTTATGTCACCTGATCAGTGTTCCCCTGGGGACACACATTATTTTACGGTAATCTGTTAAACTAGAAAATCTGGCCAAGGGAGGCAGAGGCTCCAGACAGGATTAAGAGGACAGTCTCAGGGTCAGGACAGTCTCAGGGCTGGAGTCCTGCCTCCCCCGCCTACTGCTGCATGTCCCTGAGACGGCTACCTAACCTCTCTGAACCTCGGTGTTCTCATCTGGACATGGTGCGACAGCAGCACTGAGCTCATAGGATTAGTGGAAGGATCACGCGTGATAATTTGTGTCACGTGCTTAAGACAGTACCTGGCACCTAGTAAACCTCAAAAAATGTCAGTTATTTAAAGAAAAAAAAGAAATTAAGACAGACATTGTTCCCAGTTATATATAAGGTCAGAACAAAAGGTACATGAGCATCTGGGGATTTTTCTCTATCAGGTATGGTTACAGAGGTTCTATGGGAGAACACCCAGCTCCTAAGTTATGGGAGAGGATTTGGTCCATCAGAAGAGCCGCCACGCAGTGGTTAAGAATCCACCTGCCAATGCAGGGGACACGGATTCAAGCCCTGGTCCGGGAAGATCCCGCCTGCGGCAGAGCAACTAAGCCCGTGCGCCACAATTACTGAGCCTGCGCTCTAGAGCGCACGAACCACAACTACTGAAGCCCGCGTGTCTAGAGCCTGTGCTCTGCAACAAAGAGAAGCCACCGCAATGAGAAGCCCGTGCACAGCAAAAAAGAGTAGCACCTGCTCATGGCAACTAGAGAAAGCCCGTGCGCAGCAACGAAGACCCAACGTAGCCCCACCCCCCCCAAAAAAAATATATATATATGTATGTATGTATAAAAGAAGAGCCACCAGCACAGTCAAACTGCTTACAAAACCAGACAATTCTCTTCCGGGTTCTAATCACTTTCCCACTCTCACCCCCACGTCTCTCCTGGAGGACAGACTTCCCCGGCCAGATGTCAATCATCCCTTTCAGGGCACTGAAGAAGCACAACCAGAGTTGATTTATCACCCCTGGACAGCACTGTGGACCAGAAAGTTTTGAGCTCAGCCTCGGGAACAAGGGTGATGCTGAGAGTAACCCACTAACAAGAGCCGGAGTGTGGAGACCCGGCCACAGCAGCAGCCCGGCTACCTAGACCTGCCCGCTCACAGGCTCTCCTTCCGCATTCAATTCCATCCCCTGCATAATCCTCAATCTGTGTTCGTTTGGGAGGTTCACCCCTGTCAAGCCTCAGCACAGCAGGGACAGACATAAACAAGGAAGCACTGTCCCCCGCCCCCTCCACAGGTGCCCCATGCCCCTACCCTCGCCTTCCCCACAATCCCCCAGTTTCAGGAGCAGCCGCGCACTCACCCCCCACGCCCACCTACCCGTGAATGGGCTGCAGCCCTGAGCCCCTGCCGCTGCCTGCCGAGTGGAATCCGAGCCTGTTTACTCCGCAGCAGCGACACACTGGGGCCAGAAGCGCTCCAACTGCCCCAGCTTCCCGGCTTGTGCGCTAATGGGCTATGTTTGTAGGCTGATAATATGATCTGTAGGACATGTGCTGATAAACTATCTATCTATTCTATGTGACTCAGCCCAGCGTGAGACAAAACAGACTTGGGCGGGGAGGGCTTGTCACAGCGTAAACGATGTGCCGGCCAATCTGAGCCATATAACCCGGGATTATCTGCACCTCCCTGCAGGTGGCGGGGGCCTTTCAACATTGGACATCCTGAAGTGTGCTAAAAAAGAAACAGGTCAGAGAAGGCAAAGGGTGACATATTCTTAGCCCGCTAAGCTGGAAACCAAACTGAAAGCAGGATGAGAAAGCCATATGACCAAGGAAATGTAATTTTTTTTTCAGTATTTGAAGCAGATGTCCAAGGTCTTGATTTCATCCTTACATTTTTTTCTTAATTTTATTTAATTTAAGAAATTAATTTCCTAAAACATATGTGAGTTTAGGTTCTCTTTAGAGATTTTACTATTTTGGCAAATGTGTTTTCCTGATATCCAACAGTGGGACAATATGCCAGTTAATAAGCAGCAATCGTGCCTACACAACCCCTTGGTGCCCCTTCACGGCAACAGTTCCTCATACACCTTCACCCTAAAACAGAAAAACACCTTTTGTCTAATATATACATAATAACTCTAATTACAAAATAGTTTGATTTCTGAAGGACTATTTCCATAATGGAACATTTTCTGTTTGTTGACATTTTAATTAAATTACCATTTTTAATTGTATACTAAGTTAGTGGGGCTCAAATTAATCTTTGTGACTATATTGAATCATACCTCTAAAATGTTAGATGTGCTTTTTATTACTTAGGATAGAATTTTCATATTATGTTTCTCTTTTGATAAATAATGTAAGTTACCTAGTTAGTAATTAATGTTTAGTTTGCATTTTGTTTTCTTTTTTTTTCTGGTATCCTCAACTAAAGAATATAGATTGAAAAAGCAGTTTCAGTTCACATTCTACTTGAATACCATTTCAATTTATAAGAGAGAGAAACATTCAAAAGCTTAATCATATTTAAGTGGAAAAAATTTTTTCCCACAAATGCATTCAGAATACAATGGGATTGGGCTTCCCTGGTGGTGCAGTGGTTAAGAATCCACCTGCCAATGCAGGGAACACGGGTTCAAGCCCTGGTTCGGGAAGATCCCACATGCCTTGGAGCAACTAAGCCCGTGCGCCACAACTACTGAGCCTGCGCTCTAGAGCCCGCAAGCCACAACTACTGAGCCCGTAAGCCACAACTACTGAAGCCCACGCGCCTAGAGCCCATGCTCCGCAACAAGAGAAGCCAACGCAATGAGAAGCCCGCACACCGCAACAAAGAGTGGCCCCCGCTCACTGCAACTAGAGAAAGCCCGTGCGCAGCAACGAAGACCCAACACAGCCAAAAATAAATAAATAAAATTAAAATTAAAAAAAAATACAATGGGATGCTTTATGATGCTGATTGGAGGAACAGGCCATAGTCATCAGACTATAATGATGTGCACTCAACAGGATCGAGAAATTTAGCAAATGAAAATAACTTTCAGTTACATTTGAATTTCAGATAAGTAACAAATAATTTTTTAATATGTGTCTCAAATACTACATGAGTCATACTAAAAAATTATTTGTTGTTTCTCTGAAATTTAAATATAAGTGAGTGGCCTGTATTTTACACGGCAACCCTCCACCCAAACCACCCAGGACCTTACTAAAATGCTGAGTCGGCTTCAAGAGGCCAGAGAAGGGCTGAGAGTCTGTATCTCTAACAAGTTCCAGGTGATGTGGAAGTTGCTGGTCCAGAGACCATATTGTGAGTGGCAAGGATCTAGAACTAGCATAGTCTGGTGCAGTGATACCCAGGACTGGCTTCTCACTGGCATGGCCTGGATAGACCCCTCTGCCCCTCAGAAGTTCTGACTCAGTAAGTCTGGGACGGGGGTCCAGGGGTCGATATTTTCAGCATGCTCCACCGGAGTTGTTGTTTCTGATTCACAGGCAGGGATGTGAGCCAGGAAATATTTTAAAATACAAAAGGTACCATGTTCATGCAAGGAATTATTATTGCATTAAACTCTGTGCAGATTGTTGTATCGCTGGGCTAAGTGTGTCCAGAAAGACCTTCCAGTTTCTGAGCTCCCAAGGGGCAGCAGATAGGATTGTGCCCTGCAGTCTTCACATCCCAGTGTCCCCTTACAGCTGGAAGCCGCCCAACTCCTAACAGCCTTATTATTACCAACCCTGGCCACTTTCTTAGAGCTCAACACTTTTTTATGCAATTCAGCTCCAGCTGGGCTTGTAAACTCATGAAACGCAGTCCAAAGACCACAGCTCCAGCTTCTCCAGGGGGAGGTGTATATGTTTGCCTCACATCCAAAGGGGTTCCACACACAAGCTCACCCAGATACCCACAGGGGACTGAATGCTTTCTCACAGCCACTCTGAGTCTAGTGGCTGAGTTGGAACATTGAGTCACACGCACCACGAAGCTTTCTTAAAGTAAATACCTGGTTTCCAGAGTTTCCAGAGTGGGGTGCACTTCAAAGGGCCCAGGGTCATTTGCACACAGGAAATCTTCTCCCTGGAGCACCTTAGCCCATCTCTGACACAGCTTGGGTTTTGCACTTCGGCCTCCGTCATCCCTCCACTTGCATTTCATCCATTTCAAAACCATTAAGAGCTGTGAAGAATGCCTGAATGCAATCAGATACAAAATCCACTTAAGAAGCACTTTAAAATGAGATCCTCCAGGTCTTGTGAAACCAAGTGGGACCCCAGCTTGCCTTCCCAAGTCTCACTCCAAGAAGTCTGTCTGCCCATCCATTTGTCTGTCAGGGGCCACCGACCTTGACCTGGTCAGCAGGGATCAGGAAGTGACTGCTCCTTCCCCATCAACAGTTTTTTCATAACACTAAAATGGCACTTGGCATAGATTACCGGCCTCATATTATCTAGGGGGAAGGGGAAAGGGAGCAGAAGCCCAATCTTGGAGATCACTGTCTCTCCCAATATGCTCAGCACATATAGCTGGTCAGTAAATATTTGTTGAATTAGATTGGAAGGAAAAAAATTTTGGTGAGAATTCTAAACTATAGTCATGTCTAAAAGTCTAAATCAGAATCCCCTACCCTACCACGGTTTCCAGTAAGTACATCGGGACTATCTCATCTTGTATACGGTGAACTCTCTTGAATAAGGTGCCCAGAATTTGGCACTGCTTGGAGTACTTAGGATTGACTTTTTTTCCCCTTTACTGTTGCGGGGAGGGAGTATTCTTTGTTGTATTTCCTGGCTCAGGCTAGGAGGCGCAATTTGTTTTCCTTTGGAGCTTCTCAAAGACCTAGTCCACGCCCGCCTCACCTTCCCTTTTAGAAAGTGAGGCTGAAATGTAATGCTGAGTCAGCCACAAATGTGGCAGATGGTATAAGATTTAGCCAAAAGGAAACCAGCACAGGCAAACACTGCACTAGAGGCTGGGGAAGCGAGATTTCCAGAAGACCAGGTTTCTGGATCTCCTAGTCTGAGGGATAAGGCATAGGGGGAGGGGCTGGTGAAAGACAAGAAAACCAGCAATTTACCACAGTGTTGACAAAATGAGGGAAACTCCAGTTCAAGTTCCCTCTAAGAACCACCTGCCAGTCCCTAGAAAAAGAAATACAAGCATCCAATAAACATAACAGTGCAAATGAAAACAACAACAGGATACTATCTTCACATATAGAATTGGCAAAAATTAAGATGCTTGCTGCAGCCAGCTGGTAAGGACCTGCAGGATCTGTGTGGAAGGGAGGAGAAGGGAGGGACAGGACACCGGTGCTGCCTTCTTGGAAAATAATTTGGAAACGTCCCCCCTTTAACCAAGCAGTTCCAGTGCCAGAAGTTTATCGGCTAGATATATTCCCAAGCAATCACCAGGATATACATATAAGGGAGTTCACTGCAGAACACAGAAACACACCAAGTGATTCCTGATAAGACAGTTTATGATACGTCTACATAGAAATTCATATGATACAGTCCCCACCCCCTGCACACACATACACAAATGAAGTCCCCTCTTAAGCCCTTCTCTGTCCCTCTTACCCAATTTCTGTAACAGTATAGCTCTAAAATGGCTCGTTTGAGCAGTCTTCCCTACTGAGTTTGAAGATTTTTGAGAGCAAGAATCTATTCTTCTAAACCCCACACAGAGGTCTGTAGCAAATACAGAATGGGTTTCCAGTGGCTGTTTGTTAAATGGTGAAAACAGAAAGCCATATACCTGATGAACGGGCGAGGGCTCCACTTCTGACAGTGTTACTTGAGTTTTATCAGAAGCTGTTGGGCGCTGAGCTTGGTGGGATAAGAGGCCTCGCATTCCTCAGCTGGAGAAATTCCCCGGCCTGGCTTGCCGCTCTTCCCCATCTTCTGGCCTGAGGGGAAAATGACAGAAGTAAGACACAACGTGCCCCTAGGAATCCTATGATAAAAGTAGGGTTTGACCTTAAAACCTCCTCATTGTGCTGCAGAAATGGCTGCTCTGTTTATTAACTATTCAGTTGGGGTTTAATTCTAAATGGTCTCGACCACTGAAATGTTCGAATTGGCTTTTTAAAACTATCCTACCTCCAAATGTGTTTTCTTCCTTGAATTTGAGACAGACACTGGAAGTTTCTCTTTTGATTACGATGTTTTTTTTGTTTCGACTATTCTTGGTTGGTTGGATGGTTTTAAGGCAAATTCTTACTTGTATATTTTAAACACACACAATTCTGTCTCTCTTGCCCCAGTGTTTAACACAGGACAGCTCAGAGTTGTCGAAGCCAAGTTCGTGTGCCCAATGCATGTTTCGGTCTGTTTGGCCCCTTTGTGCATTGGCACACAAACTTGGGTTTGACAACAAGAGGGCGATACTGAACCGTCCTGAGACCAAGACCATTTGTTTGTCAGTGCCCTCCATAAGGGAGGAGGTGGCCCCCATTCCAGGGTCTCCCATCCCCAGGCCCTCCATGGGTCTCTAACACAGTACTCACTGGCCAGATACTGGGTGGCATCTGTCAGTCAGCAGTGACCGAGCAGCAGAGGTGTCCAGTGGCCGTCCTAGGGTCACCAATCAACTCCCCACCCAGACACAGCCACACAACTACAATCACTGATTATCGTCCTTTATCCCCCCCACTACGCAGTGGGGTCACCTCTCACCACTGTGTCCCCAGAGCCTAGCCCCTGACCGGTAACGTAGTAGACTCATTAAATACTTGTTGAATGAACAGTCTGCGGGCCGCCAGCCCGATAGCGAATGTCTGGCCACTCAGGCACCTCTGCCCTCCCCTCCCCCTCATTTCTTCCTAACTCAAAACGTTGCCCAGATTCTGTCTAGTGCATACACTTGACTTCCTTTGCCCTCTGTACCCGTGGGGAATGCAGATCTTTTCAGTGAGTTCCAGTCTTTGGGTACACAGAGATTCTGTGTGGGCTGCAGGCTGAACACACCAGCCATGCAGACTCGGGGCCTTGGTTCCCTCCTGAAAGTGGGGAGGTGATTTCCAGGGATCCTAATTCAAGTCCTAAAAGTTCCACAAGAGCCCCTTTAAATAAGGAAGTGTCAATGCAGGGGTGGTGTCCTGCTGCCAGTTCTGCCACAGACCTGCCCAGCCTCTGTGGAAAAAGACATTTAAGTCCACAGATGGGATTCTTTGGTTCATCCATAAAGTGAGACTAATATTGCCAATGCTGTTATCTACTTAGCACACCGGATTGTTGAGGACTGTGAAGCACAAAGTGTACTAAGAATGTACTGTACTTTCTTTACGCCTCCGTGCAACTCCTGGGGTTGGGTGATTAGCTTTTTCCTCTGCACTGGCCTTCCCCATATCCAGCTTCTAGAGCTTCAGGCCGAGTTCCCCATTCTCTCTGAATCTCAGCGTGACACTTGAAGCTTTTTAACAAGTTGAAAGGCCACACAGGGAGTTGAAGCACAGCAGGAATTAGTGAGCTGCTGTGGAGTAAAAATGCTACCAGCCATAAGTAAATGGGCTGCATCGCATCCCATCATTGCTTTGATGGGGACCTACCTCCCACTAAAAGTAATTTAAAGTTTAATTCTCCCAAGATGCAGGTGTAGAAGCAAATAACAGCTCTTCTTTAGCACCTGTGGACCTGTTGCCTTCACAGAGGTAGACACAGATGCTGAAACGGCTTCAGATGCTGCTGCCAATTCATTTTGCCACGGTGTAAATCCAATGGACAGAGATGGGTGACAAGAGAACTGAAACAGGAGGGACGGGGGCAGGGCACAACCTTTCAAGAATAACACAGTGGTTGAGAAAAACTGGAGACGACAAACACTGGTTAGATAAAGACGCAGATGTAGAGAATGGACTTGAGGTCACGGGGAGGGGGAAGGGTAAGCTGGGACGAAGTGAGAGAGTAGCATGGACTCTCTATATACACTACCAAATATAAAATAAATAGCTAGTGGGAAGCAGCTGCAGAGCACAGAGAGATCAGCTCAGTGCTTGGTGACCACCTAGAGGGGTGGGAGGGAGATGCAAGAGGGAGGGGATATGGGGATATATGTATATGTATAGCCGATTCACTTTGTTATACAGCAGAAACTAACACAACATTGTAGAGCAATTATAATCCAATAAAGATGTTAAAAAAAAAACAAAAAAAAAAACTGGTTAGAGCTGACCAGGCCCAAGATGGCGGAAGATTTGACTGCCGGTAGACCTTGAGCTCATTATGCACTCATTGTAATATATTAGCATATGCTAAATAACACACCCACAGGCGCCATGACAGTTCCAAGGCTGACCATAAAAGGCCAAAATGTGGGCGGTGGCCCAACTCCTGGAAATCCCTGCCTCTTCCCCAAGAGTCTCTTTGCTCAAGGGTCCAGTACTGAAAGACAAGTGTTGGGTAAAAGGAAAGCTAGCCTTATTGAGGAAGCCAGCAACCCTGGGGAGATGGTAGACTCATGTCACAAAGACCCAAACCCCCAGGTTTTGCTTGGGAAACGAGGGAAAAGGGTTACGTGCAGGGGAGGGGTCAGTCTTCTATTTTCAGAGATGATTGTCTCCATCACGCGGTTCCAAGTAGCCGTCAGGTCTCGATTGTGGTTGGAACGTTATCTGACCCATAAATCTTTGGTCACTTAGTCCTGGAGAATAAGGAACAAGGGTGAAGTCTATAGAAAAACGAATCCTCAATCTCGATACGCATCAAGCAGCAAGCAGTTTCTCCATCAGCAGCAAGCTAAGCTAAGCTAATGGTAGAAGTCAGGCACAGTAATAATTAAGAAATATATTGGGGGGAATTCCCTGTCAGTCCAGTGGTTAGGACTACATGGTTCCACTGTCGGGGTCATGGGTTTGATCCCTGGTCGGGGAACTAAGATCCCACCAGCCTTGTGGTGTGGCAAAAAAAGGAGAAATAAATAGATTTGGAACAATGCTGAGTTGCTGACAGTCCCTAGTTACAGTCTCATTTCCTCAGTTACAATCCCCACTGCCGGATTTTCCTTCCATGTCTAGGGAAAAGGGGTGAAGACGTCTTCTGTAACTTCAAGCTGAGCATGGGCAACGAAGGATTCTTAGAGTGGAAGGATCTGACATGCTGTAAGAAATATTCTTTGGTTCCCTTACGTGCCTGTTGAGATTCCAAAAGAGGCATCTCATTACTAACGTTTTAAGTAACTGTTTTGCAAAGAGCTGGCGTGCCAATTATGATCCCTTGACTAGAAGATAAAATCCCAACTTAAGGATTCCTTCAAGCATTGACCTAATCCCAGAGGGAATCCAAGAAAATAGGTTCATAAACCAATCCCATCCACCTTGAAATAGGGGAGTATGGTGGGCTAAGATCTGTTGGAGCCAGGTTGTGTCACCGTCATCTTGATTGTTTTAAGCACAGTTAATCTTCAACTCCAGGGTCAGTTTTTTCCCATTCTCTTGAGGCCAGTTCTTGGAATTGTGCTAGCCATAGATTCAGTGCTGCTCAAGACAGAGCAGCTCATGTCATGGCTACAGTCTGGTCATCATGCAGTTAGCTTTTTCCCTCTGGTGGCAGTTATAGTATCTGCAACACAGCTCAGGAATGTGCATCAGACACTGTGTCCTTCAGGGAGGAACTGAAGATTCTGTGACTCTATTGTCCTAATCATTAACTGCTTGAGCCTGCTCCTTTGTGACTCAACAGGAGACAAGGGACTTGGAGGGGCTTTTTGAACCTGGGAGGGCCCCTCAGGGTCCTGCTTGGTTTCTAGAGGCCATGGGCTAAGTGACATGCCTCTCCAGCAGCAGCGTCTGGGGCTTCAGGGAACCACCAAATAAATGCTTACAGGGTAACAGGGGACACAGCTGAATCTGGGGTTAATTCCCGTGTTGTTGGGGGCAGGGCGGAGAAGGGATGGAAGAGGCCACACTGTGGGCGCTGGGAGGCTGTTAAAATGCAGTGAAACCCAGTGGCAAGGCTGAAATGGCCTCCCAGGCCGGACTGCCATGTTTCCAGAACATTTTCCTAGAGCAGGCCTGGCACCCCGATGCGCAGGCCACCAAGAAGGCGCAGGCCCTGGACGCGCACTCGCACCTCGCTGCCCGCCTCCCCTCGCCCCACACCCCACCCCTGGCGCCGGCTCCGCTTCCTTCCAGTCTCGCTTGCAAATTCAGGTGCGCCTGGTATTTACACCCACTCACTCCTGCGAGGGCAGGAACCCCCTCCTGACCCTGAACTTCTGTTTGGACTACCTGCTTCCTCGCCTTTCCCTCCCGCCCGCTGAGACACACCCTTCTCGACCACCTGAGTCTGCCTGGGGCGGAGCACGGGCTCAACACACCTTTCTTGGAAAACCAAAGATGAAAGCAAATTTCGGGAAATAAAACTTTTCAATAAAATATCAAACGCCTTGGGAGACCCATACATGGTGTTCAGGTTTTCCCGATTACAGCAATACTTTCCATCACTCCTCCAACTTGGAATCACCACCCCGTTAAGAGTAATTGGTTTGCTTTTTTTTTTTCTTCTTTCTTTCAAAGAGTAAATCTGATCTTTTTAACTCGAAACTAATGATAGAGACATTAGGGCTAATTAACAACAGTTTTACAAGAATGGCCTTTTCCATTCTCTCTTTGTTTGGCTTCACCGCCTCTCACCTCCACCCCCAAGTGTTTCAGCATTGTAATGCGCACGGGTCTCCGCCTCCCCGCCCACCGGAGGGCAGTCCCCGCCACCCAGGGGCTTGTGGCTGAGGAAGGAGAATCTCCCTGAAGGTTTTATTCAAAGCATTTATTAGGACCGACCTGTCTGAGGAACCCCCCAGTTTCTTCCGGCATCCTGGCTCCTGCTTCTGAGACCTTCTGGGGAGACCATATTTCTCATCTGGGATATTTTTCTCCTTAAATGCCCATTTTCGCTTCAAGAAATTAACGTTTTCCTTTGGGTGTTTTGGCAATGACTGTGAATTAAAGCCAGCCTAATATCTTTTTCTTTCTAAATTGTTAGGAGCCATGGACCAAAGAAAGACGGAGCGCTTTTCTTACAGGTATGAACCAATCTTGAGTGTGAGCTTTTGATTACTAGTTTCCCAGCTTAGGAAACATGTCCTACACCTCTCTGTTGTTTGATTTCCTCTCGTTCAAACCTTAAAGAGCTGCCAACAGTGCTGCTGTTTTTCCAAAAGACCTGGAACTTAAAGTTGCATCCACCTTTGCTATTGGCTTTTAACATCTTCAAACAGGTCACTGGCTCTGCCTCTGAAATGACTAGTGTTTTCCTACTCTCTTGTTAGAAAAGGTCAATATTACAACGAAATTAAGAATCTGCTTCTGAGAAGGTTAAAGGTATAGGCAGGTTTTCAATATTTGGGAACCGTTAAGAATAATGGGAATTTTTTTTAAACCTTGAACATCTTTTAAATGACTGGTTTAAATGAAATAGTTTGTAAAATGGAATTCATAAATTACATAGAATGTCATCCAGGCATTTAAAATTCCTATATGAAAACTATATGCAGGAGAAAAAAACATGTGAAATAGAAGATAAAAGATTTATACCTACTTAAAATTATGTGCATATGAGGACACAGCCTAAGAAGTAATAACACGTATTGGAAAGAGTTGGAGATTAGGTGGACTTTATTTTCATCATCTTTCTTTGTGTTGTTATGTGAATTAGTCAGCCATTTTAAAAGAAAGGAAAAAGGAAAAAAAGGAAAGTGGTGCTCTACAATTTCTCCCTAGTGGCCTGTAGTCCTGTGATGAGAAGACCCAGGTGTTAATTCAAAGGGATTTTATCTGCTTTGTTTTGCTAATGGAGGTCTGATTTCCTCTTCCTAGTATGATTTTGATCCTGGCCTTTTCCAGAGCATTTGAACTGGGATTAGTCACTGGTAAGAGACTTTGCTTTTTTGATCACTAGCAATTTTCACGTGGCCTGAAATACAGACGCAAGGAGTTAATTTTGTCATTCAGGATTGGGCCACTGTGAACTTGCCCGTCCATCACAGGGAGACCTGGCCTTCAGAGACGACGGCCTTCAGTCCCAGGAGGAGCCTGCAATTCGTCATCGGCCTTCCCAGTTTGTACCATCCATGGGAATCCAGAACAGTAAGACGTACCTGCCTTAGATCTACAGTGCGGTATTGCTATCCTGGTCCTTCACATGTTTCCTGAGTATCTTTTAGACCCTCTTTCACCTAAGACAGTGGGCACCTGATTCTGGAGCTGGGCAGATGAATAGTTGGACTGGTTTTGATTCTGGGGGCCAGACAGGCATTGTGTACTTCACCTCCGCAGAATGCAGTTTCCCTCACCTGATCCCACTTCATGCTGGGGACTCCAGGTACCACCACTGGCTTATGCATGAAAAAAGATTTCTCTGATCAAAAGCACAGGTAGCCAAAGGAACACTAAAAAGGAGAGTCTTATTCTGTTAGGTTTACAATGTTTATAGACATCTGTCAACACTTGGAGAGATTAAGCCCTTACTGCCATATTAACCTTGGCTAACGGGAACTCAGTTTTTCAATCCTTCCGCCCTCTCAGCCACTTTTCTTACATTTCAGGTAAGGAGCTAAACAGAACCTGCTGTCTGAATGGGGGAACCTGCATGCTGGGGTCCTTTTGTGCCTGCCCCCCCTCTTTCTATGGACGGAACTGTGAGCATGACATGCGCAAAGAGTAAGCCACTGAAACGGGCTGGGGGTGGAGAGGAGAAGGAAGGAGAGGTGGGGATTTTAACTCCGCATGTCCGTTCATCCTCAGGAACTGTGGATCTGTGCCCCATGACACCTGGCTGCCCAGAAAGTGTTCCATGTGTAAATGCTGGCACGGCCAGTTCCGCTGCTTTCCTCAGCCGTTCCTACCCGGTTGTGGTAAGCAAAGGGTTGCCTCTTTTGCCCTCTCAGGTTAGTTAGTTGCCTGTGGACACTTAATTAACAGGGTCTCTCCTCTTACCTCATGGCTTGCTGAAGACTGGCAGCCAGAGCTCTCCCTGTAAAAGCATCAAGGACTCCAGATGGGATGGTTGCCCTGGTGTCCTTGATATTTACTTCCTCAATATGTGGCCAGTCGTGCTGCCTTTCAGGTGGAGAGTTATTTCAAGTCTATTTGACGTTCTACAGTATGTGAAATTCTATACAGGCAAATAAACAAGAAAAGACTTGGCCTCTTAAACACTAAGAGACACTCTCTGGCATTCCTTTCTTTGGGCAGGGAGACCCAGACAGGCTCCAGGGGGGCAGCTCAGTGCCCACTCCACAGCAGGGTCGGGGGCACCCAACTCCAATTATTGCCCTTAAATTCCACCAGAGGAACTGACCCCACTCTCCTTTCTTAGGAACTTCTTCAGGGATCCTAAAAGGCCCCTCTAGGGCACCCCCTGGTGATTGGTCTCATAACCCTTTCACCTCATTGATTTTTACTGATTTGAGGAAAGCAATGACAAGGGCAGGCACCTAGAAGAGAACAAGAGGAGAGGGTTTGCTCCCTACCCCAACCTGAGCCAGATTTTTAGGGCCACCTTAGTTCAGAGACCTCTCCTACTTCTGACTCTGCATGTGTCAGAAATTGAAAATGTTCCATAAATTGAAAATGAAAACAAATGCTTCCTTGAGTACAACATGGGACCCCAATCCAGGCAGGGATTGTCTTTTCCTTTTGCATTGGGTATCAGGCCCAGGATAGGTGACTGGAAGGTGTGGGTGGAATGGCTGGATAGGTGGGGACCAAATTTTCTCCCTGGAACTCGGGACGCAAAATGTGCTGTCTCCTTGGCATCAGAGCCTAACCAAGTTCTGCCACACGCCAGCAATTATAGGCATCACCGGCTGGGGTAGGTTACCAGGTGTGAGAGCATGTATCCAGGGAAGATCAAGTTAACAGTTTGTCGCAATATTTTCTCAGGGGAGTCTAATTGCACGTAATCGGTACTGTTGATCCCATAAGCACATTGTACTCATCAAGTCTTGGGCCCTAACTGCTTTTGGGTTCGTGTAGATGTGCCACGTGTTTGCCAACAGGATAAAGTGCCAGAGGGATTTCCTTTAATGACCAAGTGTCTCTACCTTCCAGATGGCCATGTGATGGATGAGCACCTCACAGCTTCCGGGACTCCAGAATTAGCGCTGTCTGCATGTGCTTTTATGCTACCTGGCATCTGCCTTGCTATACAAAGTTATTATTAACCCACATTTGTGTGCAGCATTTGCCATTCAGGTTTCATGACCTTTAAAGACTGTCTCTCCAATGTCCCAACTGAGAGATGATCATTTGTTAGTAGTCTTGAAATGGTGAATAGATTTCCCTATGATCCCTAACATTTCCTTAAAGTACCACCTACTTTCCTCTTCCCTGCCCTCTCCAAAAAACTACTTAAAAAAAAAAAAGCCATATATTGTTCCCAAGTCCTGTGTTTCTTGATACATGTAACTCTACCAAGGGCTTATTAATAGTTTCTTTTAAACAATTGAATTCTATCTTCAGATTATTAAAGGTTACTCCCAATGTGGAACTGAGCATAAAGCATTGAATAGAGTTGTGATCAGAATCAATTAAGATAGTATCTTAAGGGTTTCCCTGGTGGCGCAGTGGTTAAGAATCCACCTGCCAATGCAGGCGACACGGGTTCAAGCCCTGGTCCTGGAAGATCCCACGTGCCGCAGAGCAACTAAGCCTGTGCGCCACAACTACTGAGCCCAGGTGCCACAAGTACTGAAGCCCGCACGCCTAGTACCCAGGCTCCGCAACAAGAGAAGCCACCACAATGAGAGGCCCGCGCACCACAACAAAGACCCAATGCAGCCAAAAATAAACAAAATAAAATTAATTTTTTTAAAAGTATCTTGAAAATGAAAGGAAAGGAAGCATTTGTAAGGGGAGCAAAGGAGAAGGGAGGGGGCAGACATCAGAGGTGAGAGACAGGATGCTGGAGTAATGGAAATGTGTGTGCACCCCTGGGAGACTAGGTAGAAAAGTGGGAGCAAATGAGAAATTTGAGAAAATAAAATGCATTACTTGATCAGATGGTACAGAGAAGCAGATTAAAAAGCTAAGTTGGGCAAGTTTCTATCATCAGTAGGAAGCTGTATAAGACGAGGACACCTGTTTTCTCAAGGATTTGGAAAGAGAAAGTCCTTGAAAAAAAATTATATCTAAATTCCCTCAATGTATTAAGAGTGCTTAATACATTATGATTTCTCCACACTATGCAATTATTTTAACAGTGGTAAAAGAGAAAATGTTCACAATATATTTAGTTGTAAGCCAGGTGATAAAACTATACATTGTAAAGCCCATTTTGAAAATATGTATCTGGTCTGCCCAGTAAAAGTGGGAAGTACGTTGACCAATGTGTGAACTGTGGTTATTTCCAGGTGGTGGGATTTTTTCCTCTGCACTTCTCTGTTTTTCACGGTGAGGGCGTATATTTGTTTTCATATGGAATGAGATGACTACAACAGGCTTAAAACTGAGGAATCTGGAAGCGCCAAGAGCTCAGAGTGGTGCCCAGTTTTGTTTCTGGCTTTAGTGTGTGTGTTCTGCTGTGAGGGACACGATTTGCTCCTGTTATTTATGTACTGCTGGATCCACAATTCATGTTTTTCCAAATTAATGCCCTGCAGATGGAAAATTCCAAATGAGTGGAATTTTTTTTTCAATGTCCTATGACAGAAGGTGAAAATGGGATAGGCAGGGAAGCAGTGAGGGATACCCCAGAGAGCTCAGAGCGTGAGGGTGGGCCGCCCAGTGGGGAGGGCTGTTCTGTCCACTTACTGGCAGTGGGGCCCAGTTTCCCAGTTTGAACCGGGTTAGTCCCTACACCGCAGTGTTGTTAGAATGAAATGAACAAAATAAAACACTAGCACAAAAAGTTTCTCAACAAATGTCACATTTCTTCTCTTTCTACCTTCCTATTGACCACAAAGTAGTGTAAAACATTTTTTAGCCCAGAAATGGAAAAAAATTTTTAAACAAAAAAAACAAGAGTATTGAAAGAAGGCTTCTCATTTGCATGCAACTCCTGTAATCCCTAACCACACTGTGGGCAAGGCTGGACCGTGTTTTCCAAAGTTGGGCATTCACACTCTACCTTATAAGGGCCACATCACCTGTGCCTAATTGTTTTCTTTACATCAACTCATTTGTGTATTGCAGTAAAATATACATAACATAAAACTTATCGTTTCAACCAGTTTTAAGTATAAAGTTCAGTGGCATTACGTACATTCACATTGTTGGGCAACCATCACCACCATCCATTTCCACAACTTTTTCATCTTTTCGAACTGAAACTCATTAAACACTAACTCCCCATTCCTCCTCCCCACAACCCCTGGCAACCACTAGTCTACTTTCTGGGTCCATGAATTTATTCTAGACACTTCACATAAGTAGAGTCGTGTATATCCTTTTGCGACTGGTCTATTTCACTTAGCATACTGTTTTCAGGTTCATCCATGTTGTAGCATGTGTCAGAACTTCATTCCTTTTTTTTTTTTTTTTTTTTGCGGTATGCGGGCCTCTCACTGTTGTGGCCTCTCCCGTTGCGGAGCACAGGCTTCGGACGCGCAGGCTCAGTGGCCATGGCTCACGGGCCCAGCCGCTCCGCGGCATGTGGGATCCTCCCGGACCGGGGCACGAACCCGCGTCCCCTGCATCAGCAGGCGGACTCCCAACCACTGTGCCACCAGGGAAGCCCCTCTTACGTGGTTTTGATTTGCATTTCCCTAATGACTGGTGATGTTGAACATCTATCCACTTAAGTGCTTTTTACTCGTCCCAAACAATAGCATTTGTGAAGCCCTGGATAATTTATACCAGTCTTGAAATTTAAAAAAAAAAAATAATAACGTTCACCCGTATGCCATCTAAAATCATGAACCAGAGGTACATTTTGGGAAATGGTGTGCAAGGGGATGCAAAAGACTCTAGATTCCACTCTCAAAAGCCTTATAGGGGCTTCCCTGGTGGCGCAGTGGTTGGGAGTCCGCCTGCCGATGCAGGGGACACCGGTTCGTGCCCCGGTCCGGGAAGATCCCACATACCGCGGAGCGGCTGGGCCCGTGAGCCATGGCCGCTGAGCCTGCACGTCCGGAGCCTGTGCTCCGCAACGGGAGAGGCCACAACAGTGAGAGGCCCGCGTACCGCAAAAAAAAAAAAGAAAAAGACGAGGGAGAGATTATCTATTTTAATTCCAAATCACTCCAGTTTGTTTTTATTTGGAAAAAGAAAAAGAAGCCATGATAAATCATGTAATCAATGTCAATCAGAAAAACTGACATTATTATAGGATTTACCAGACTAGCCCATCAAAATAAAACCCATGTGTATGAAAAGAAAATCAAATCTTGTTTGGTATTGTGAAAAGTAAGATGTTCATTCTATAGTACCTGGATATTTGGATAAAGGGTGTTTCCCCCTCTAAAGTGTGTCCCGGTTGTACAAATGCATCAGTTATAAACAGAAATGTCAACAGTCCCACCAGACAAAAGATGGTTAGATCCTTTGCATAAGACCCTTGCCTTGAAGCTTCGGCTCTCTCTCCACTCACAGCTGCTGAGTCTTGGCTCCATCTCTGTCAGCACAGGCACAGCCTAGCCAAAGGTCAGTGTCACCCCCACGTCCAAGAATCCTCCGTCTCTGGGCAGGGGAAGGAGGAGGGAAGTCCACAAAGGGAGATAAGACTAACTGCTTTGTAACTCCATGAGCCCCTAAAAGCCCCAAGTGAGAAGCATCAGGCGATTGCAACTGGCGATGTGCCCTCCAGCCTGGGAAATGCATGCAAGCTTATTCTTTTCTCTGCAAGAGTCACTCAGAGGAGCTCTTTGGAGCTAGTTCTGAATTCAGCTGTGCCTCATCTCACTTCTTAGGAGAGGGAATAACAGCTGCCCGGTGTGCGCTGGTCTGTAGGGCAAGCAAGCACACCTAGTGTGCAGAGCTGGAAAGACTGCACCTTCTCCCCATATGGCCATGTTACCAGTCCCCAGCCTCCTTCCAACTTGAAACTGCTAGGTGGGCAGACCTGACTGATGTTCTCTGAGATGGATGTGGCCCTTCCCTTGGCGTCTGTCAATCACTGGGGCAGGTGCTCTCACTGGGAAGCAAGTTGTTCCAACAGCCCATTGAAAAATGGCCAAAAGGAGGTTCAGAGCCAAAGGTAGCTCAATAGATACATACATACACCCATTCAAGTGTGCTCCTGGAGATCATGTAGCGGCTCGGATAATTTTTTTGAAGGTCCAGTTTCCCCTTTGGGCCTGGAAGAAATCTAGTGAGCCCTTTCCTGGCACACAGGGAGAAAAGCCTCCTTGGGTGGGGCCTCTGCTGGGAAGAGGAGGAGTGGTGAGAAAGAAGGGCCTTTAAATAGGATGGAGAAGAGCAGGAAACCGCAGACACACCTTTTCAGGCTGCCAAGAGCTGGCCATCCAAACCTTGGTCTTTTTCCCAACACAGTGGGTTTGGACTCTGACAGCCTAGAAGCAAGTCTCAGCCCCGCCCATTGCTAGCAAGTCGCCTTAAAGGCCTGTGCCTCCACGTGCTGTGGGCAGAATGAGGGCCCGGGCAGTCTGTTCATCGTTGTCCCCGTGGTACTTGTGCCAGCATGTAAGTGGTGCTCAAGACATGTTTTGGAAGGGAGTGGGGGAGGTCCTACCACCATGCTTCCCATTAATCACCTCTTTTCCTATAAGTCTCTTCCAGATATGTCCCCTGGGCTGCCTTGCTGCAGCGTGTGCTGAACACTCCTTACCAAACCACAGGGCAGTGCTGAGCACGTGGCCTGGTTCTAAAGCAATGGCTTTAGAAAGTAGGCAGATTAAAGGGGGGAAAGTGGCGGGGGGGGGGGGTGGTGGGATGAAATGGGAGATTGGGATTGACATATATACACTAATATGTATAAAATGGATAACTAGTAAGAACCTGCTATATAAAAAATAAATTTAAAAAAATTCAAAAAGAAAGAAAATAGGCAGATTAGGTTCTCATTTTAATTGGATTATTAAGAGGGTTGTATCCCTTCCTACTTTCCTTCCTTTTGTTTATTCTTCTGCAGTTGTTTTGGCAAAACATTTGAGTTCAACCCCCACAGAGCAGTGCTGAGTAACTTGAGTTCACACCTCAGGGCAACTCATTCAGCTCCCAGCGCCCTTCTGCTCCACTCCTGAGCCGGACACATGGCATGGCAGGAGGTGGCCAGGCTCACCCAAGCCTTTCTGTGCCCCGCCTCCACCTCCGGAGGTATTGGGATTAAAATCCAATAGCTGATTTCCCTGAATATGTCAGGGGTAGCTCACTCTTTGTTGCTCTTGTCTGAAAACAATGTTTGCACCTGCCCAAGGTGGTGGCCCCAGCAGGTAGAGGGGTTCATCCTTCCCCAAGGTGAGGGCAAAGACCAGGCCCACCTCCTGGCTCCCAGGCTGGAGGCAGGAGGAACAGCAGCTGCCTGGGACTCCACTCTCTGTCCCAGCTGCCCTCTTCTGACCCACCAGGATAGCAGCCCTGTGTCCCGGTGTCTGAAAGCCCAGGCATTTCCTCCCTGAACTCAGCACCCCAACTGTGGGCTCCCCCATTTTGACGTGAATGGGGGTCCCCTCAATGAGGGCTCACCCTCACCATTTGGGGCCCCACTGAGAGGTTTTCTTTTCAGAGACCCCTGGCCTAAGGTCACCCCTCCCAACACCTTCCATCACAAGGTCTTTCTCATCCTAGTGTTGGTTCATTGTCATCATACTTACTTGTGTGTTGTCTGTGTCACTCCACAAGGACAGGGATTTGAGTTCCATGAGGCTGAGGTCTCTTGTGCTTTGTTCACTGCTGTATCTAGAAAAATGCTTAGCACATAGTAATGTAACCAAGCAGTACCCTATGGGGCCTTCCCAGTACAGACCCCTCCATGTCCTCCACCTGCCTCTTGTTTGCAGTAAAACTTTAGGCTCCCAGGCCCTCCCCGAGTTCCAAAGAATAAATTTAATCAGAGAAGTGAGAAAATGCAGAAACAAAGGAAAACAGTCAAGCAAGACAAAATAATAATAGTTTAGCCATTAAACAGTCAGGGAACTTTAGTTCCTTCTCAAGGGCTATATATAGTATTCTGAGCCATGTCCTTTGAGCTGTTTTGCAGACACTGAAAACCTCACCAGGAGGAAGCAGTTAACTCTATGCTGACCACCAGCACATAGACCCTAGACCCGTAGGAACCAGAAGGTTGATGATGTTGACTCCCAATTACCTCACCACCAACCAATCAGAAGAATGTCCATGAGCTGACCACACACCCCTCAACCCTCTCCCTCACCCTATCTTTAAAAGCCTTTCCCTGAAAGCCTTTGGAGAGTTTGGGTTTTTTAAGCACTAGCTGCCTGGACTCCTTGTTTGGCACCCCGCAATAAACGCTGCACTTTCCTTCATCACAGTCCAGTGTCAGTAGATTGGCTTTACCGTGCAAGGGCAAGTGGACCCAAGTTCGGTTCAGTAACAGTAGGTGACAAACAAATCTTTAAAAGAGTAAGTGAAGGAGCCCTGTCCTATATTGTTATCTTGGAAGGTTTTGTGTTTGGGGCTCTTACTTCTTTAATCAGGGTTTCAGCTGTTTATTCGGCTACCTTATAAAACAGTGTTAGGCCCCACTAGAGCCCTCAGCCAGCTGAAGGGGCAAGGCAGGTGGCCTAAGGTCATACTCAGAGTCACATGTTACCTTTCCTCCAGCTGCTGTCATGACAACGGTACAGCAGTGACTGAGCATCCACCAAGTCCCCTGGGACCCAGGAGAGGCCTGGACCAGACACAGGTGAGGAGTAAAGAAGTTGGCCAGATCCTGAGCCCGCCTGGCCTCCAGGGCTCGGTACTGCCCGCTGCTTCTGAGCTGAGTGGATCAAGGTAACTGCCAGAGCTGCTGCTGTCACCTGCAGAGGGAAGACAAGATGTGCCCAGCAGGGAAAGTGCCTGGGGTTGCCATCGGTCATCGGTAAACCAGCTGTCCTTGTCTTTATCTTCATTGCACATAAAACCAGTCTTTATTAGGCAAATGCCATGGATAAAATGTGTGGTATCACAAATATATAACCAGGCGTACAGCCAAGGAGGCATTCGGTCACCAAGGGGACAGGCAGTGGTGACTGATCAGGGTTTCGAGTCTGTACTGCCTTGTATGGAAACTTTCTTAACAAGGCAAACCACCTCTAGAAACTCTGAACAGTGATGGGTTCGCTGTGGAGAAAACCCAGCGGCTCCATGACTGTGGGCAGACATTAATTCTCTAGATCTCACTTTCCTTGTGTCTATACTGGAGATGATACCAATATCCACGATCGAAGGATTATTGTGAGGATGACGTGAGAGCAAGAGCAGGCAGGGGCCCCACTAGACTGAGTCCTGCACCCAGTAAGGACACAATGCCTCATTCAGAGTCAGGACTCAGGACAGTGCAGGGCAGGGACTTCATGCCCAGCAATGACCAGGATCCACCTCCAATGCAAGAAACATGGGGGTGGGAGGAAGTGACTCAAAACCAAAAACCAGTTCACGACCCCTCTGTCCTTCCCTGGCCATGAGGCCCCGGGGCACATCACATCACTTCTCAATTTCTTACCAGCGAGTTGAGACCAGCTGACACACAGGCTCCAAAATCTCTGACTTTTTGCATTTCTCAAAGTGTTTGGAACTAAGTGCAAGATGGTTTCTGACTTGTCACTCAAGAGCCCAAAGCTAACGCCAAGTGACCCCAAGTGACCTTCACAGACCCCTTTCTGCCTTCTCCCCAAGTTCTTGAACCTGACAAGCTCTCTCACTGCTTCCCAAGGCTTTTTCTTTTCTTTCTGTTTCCTTCCTGACTTCTCTGGCTGCTCACTTTTCCTACTTGATGTGCTTTTCCCAAACTCTCATGTTAGCACCTTCATGGCCCCAACTCCTCTCATTGGAGTTTTCCATCCACATTACACGTTTCCCCCCTCTTTTTCAGAGTGAGATCGAGATGCTGTTCTTACCCTCGAGATTCTGTTTCAGCTCTTTGACTGCTCCTCACTTGAAGCACCTGGTGTTTAAACCACATTCTAGGAGTCTCTGGTTCATGCCGACTCCTTTAAGATGTGCCGTAAAATATGAACTAGAAGGGGATCAGCTGGCAAGTGGGTTTTGCGGTTTCCTTTTCCTTCTGTGGTCTGTAGTTCTCCCAGTCAGTTTCCTGTAGGTTTGCTGAACATGGCCTGGCAAACTGGGACCTCTGCCGGAGGACCAGAAGGAGCACCCTGGGGGTGAGGACCAGGGGCTGCTGTCCTAGCAGTGAGGTCCTGGAGCAAGTCAGTCCAGCCCCGCAGGTCCCTCCGGGTCCCCCAGGGTCACCAAGGCCCCTCTGGGCAGCAGATAGTTTGTCCCCTGTCAGGGAGAGACAGGGTCTGACCAGCTTGGACTTTGCCCCACACCTAGAGGAGAGGCAAGCCCACCCCCCATGGCTTCCGGTCAACTGCCTTCACCTGGAAGTTTAGAGAATGAGCCCAGATCCACTCCCTTCCCTGTGCATCTCAGGAGAACATGATGCTCAGATAGCCTTCGAGGTAGCGGTGTTACCCAAAAAAAGTGCAGAGAGGACAAGGAAGGCAGGACAAACATGTGTGTCACCATCTTCCCAGAATCCAGGGCTGCTGTCTGTATTCTTCAGGGCAAACTGACCACCCACCTACCTTACCACCCTGGTGTCTTGCCCAGACTGCACGGTGAGACTGCTCTCTTCATTCTCTGGGGCAGGTGAGGCCCAGGTACCTGAGGAAGTCCTGGTTTGCTCCTCCTCTAGGCCTTGCAATGTGATGGGAGATAAAGACAAATTATTTAAGTTCCTAACACCCTCTCTCCCCAGATATTTTAAGGTAGAACTTCATAGACTAACGAATGAGAGTGTTCTTCATTTATTTATTCTTAGGGTCAGGGCTTTCTTTATGTGCCTGCTGCATTTTTCCTACTTCCCTTCTTTCTTAAAATTACAAAAAAACTTGTGCCTGCCCAACACTATTTGCAGTGCATGGTTGTACGCGAGGCAGGACGCGTAAGGCAGAGCGGGGAGGCTTCCGCGAGCTGCATGGACTCTACTCCCAGTGGACCTGGGTTTGCAGAGTGCTTTCACCACTTCCCCTGCCGTGTTGCTGCAGCAAATCCCGAGGAAGGGGCCGTGGAAATAGGACAGGTGGTGCTCCTACCGCAGGTGAGCCTGACCCTCCGTTTGTTTACACACCACAGGGGCCTCTGCAGCTCTGCGAATCCACAGTTCCCAGAGCTGGTTTGAACCCCTGCCCAGGCTTCATCTGCCCAGTCCTGAGCCCACCCAACAAGTCACCAAACTGTGGCCCCTGATGGCTGGTGTGGGATCTACAATGGGTTGGCCCCCTGCCCCTATCTCAGCATAGAGGGTGCTGGGTGTGTTCAGGGAGAGACCCAGAGGCGCTGGGATTCTGTGAAGCTGAGTGCAGCGAGGGTAAGGTGCATGGGCTTAAACACCCCCTTCCCTAACCTGGGGCTCTCCTGACACATTTAACCATCCTTACCCTGCACACAGGACAGAGGCTCCCAGAATTTTTATCTTTTGTGGGGTGTTTTGTTGGTTTCCAGCTCTTCACTGTCTCTGCAAAGATCATCCTTATGCCTGTATATTTGTACACTCGTGTAATTGCTTTAGTGGAATTGTAAAAGTTGGACACGAACTACGAAATTATCCTTAAAAATATTTTTTTGCTTATAAAAAATAAGGCCTATTTGCTTATAAAAATAATAAGGCCTTCTTATAAGTCTGTGGTGAAAATAAGTTCCTAGAGCCTTTGTTAGGACAACCTGGTGGGATTGCCCCCAATTTACATGGGCTACACTTTGAATTTATCCCCCCCCCAAAAGAATTGCACATGTACGTATAAAATTCTAGGAATAACCTAAATGCTTATAAATAAGGGAACGATTAAACAGGTATTGTGTATCCATAACAACGTATATGGTACATCTTAACATGTACTGGTTAAAAAGAGAGCATGAATCTATATGTATAGACTTGGAAAGAACTTGAGGGTAAAACATGCGTGTATAACATTGCACTTATATTTAAAAAGCCACATGTCTTATTTCTACATATATTTGTACATATACCTAGAAAAAGGATCAGGAGACACATCAAATTCAGGAGTGGTTGTACCTGAAAAGGAAAGCGGGATTGAGTTGGGGCAAAAGGATGTGGTGGTGAAGGGGGGCATTCACGTCTAATTCTAGGTATCTCTGTGTTCTTTCAACATTTTATACCAACACAACAAAACAAAAAACAAACAAAAAAAGCATGCATATATTACTTATTAAAAAAACAAAGCAACTCATTAACCCTAATAAATTGATGTAATGGTATGTTTTTAAGCTTACTTTTCCACCAAATGACTCTGAAAGTGCCTGTTTTCCCACATCATCTCAACATTGGGCATCAGCCCTTTTAACCTTCAGCAAATACTTTAGCCTAATATTACATTATTACTGTCATTAGCATTGTTTGAAAATGAGGCTGAACGTCTTTTTGTGTGTTTATTGACTACCCGTATTTCTCCTTCATGTCCTTTGCCTAATTTTGTATTAGATTATCTCTTAAGGATTTACATTAACCTTCTGTCTGTGTATATGTAGCCTCCAGGCCTGTGCTGCTTTTCTATTGGCTTTTTATACCCACAATGTAGTGTAATAGAACAAATACTACTCATTGGGGCAATTCATTTAACCCCTCTGGTTCTTAATGTTCTCATAATTGCTTCTAATACTCATCCATCTATTGTGGGCTTACTCCGCCAGGAACTTTGCTAGAAAACTTGTACACATATGATCCCATTTGATGCTTTCAGCGATAGTGTTGGGTAACTATTATTACCTCTATTTCACAGAAAAAGAAACTGAAACTCAGAGAGGGTGACTAACCTGCCCAAGACCACACAGCTGGTAGGTGAAGATAGATTCCAACACTGATTCCACATTCTAGGTCCTTAAATCCCATACCACATTATAACTCTTCATCCCCAGCCCCATTCTCATCCCAAACATGTGGGCTTGTTACTGATTTTCTTTAAGCTAAAAACATTTAGTAGGGGGGAATAAAACACGCTCACTATATGCAAAGCATTGTCCTAGGTGCCTGGGGCAAACACATCAGGACACACAGGACAGAACCCCCACAGACCATGGTGCCCGTAGCCTGGGGTGTGAAGAGACAACTACACAAAGGGAAAAAGCACAGAGCAGGTGGTGCTGACTATGGAGCAACTGGAAATAGTCTAGTTCACCATTCAAATCTGAAACAATAGTATTATCGCTCTGTGGGGTATAAAGCCCCATTTTATGCAGCAGGTCACATCTCATCACTACAGTGAGCAGACCATTGACAGGAAATCCTGGAGAGCACGGGGTCCTGACTGTGGGTGGAGAGAGGTCCTCAGGTCCAACTGCTGGCATCACCACTGTGCAGAGGCAGCCCTGGCTGGGTGCTAGCTCACGGATCACCAGCTGCACTCCTGACAGAGGGCATCAGCATGCCGCTCCCCGCACACATGTTCTCACTCACCCACATCCTGGGCGGGGATCGGAGGAGGAGTTCCATCACACTGTTACCAGCCCGACCCCCTCTCCATGCAGCCAGCCTAGGGGCTGGCCAGAGAGCTGCTGCTCTGCGGGCCGCCTCCCTTTCCCGAGCTGTACCCTTGAAACAGTAAGGACGTGCTTGGCCAGAGGTGCCTGGACTCAGCAGCCTAATTTTTAGTGTCTGGAAAGAGCTCAGAAAGTCCTTGCCCCAAATAATCTTCCCCATGCCACTGCCAGAAAATCTTCCCCTACTCTCATTTTTCTTTAGAGGATGACAGGGAAGACGGGCGAAAATGCTGGTGTAATCCAGGCAGCTCACTCACTGGCACCCCCTACCTGCCAAGGAAGAACAGCTTCTCCAAAGGTAATGGAATATGGATCAGATTCATAAAGGGATGGAAAAGGTCAGGCCAAGAGAGACACAAGCCCAGGCCCTGTCAATTTCACAACTCTTATCTTCTGCAAGGCATGTTTCTAAATGAGGTTCTTAAAGGTAAACCTCCAGGAGGACAGATAAATGCATCACAAAGCGGGCCTGTGGTCCTGACCACATGAAGGCATTTGAAGCCTCAGAGGGAAGCTTCTGTCAGCATTTGCTGTGGATGTCTCTTAGAGAAATTCCAGTTCCCGGCTCTGTATCAGTTGGGGTCTGCTGTGGGCAAGGGTCTTGGAAAATCACTGACCTATGGGTCAGTGATTGTCAAGTCCTGTTCTGCTTCTGCCCAGGCTGTCTGGCACTCAGGGGCCGGCTCACAAACATTATCCTCCTTCACCAGAGGAGCGGCATCATTTAGGTCCCTTCCCAAGCTCATCTTACGCCTTTTGTCATCTTTGCCGCACTTATCACTTCTCCTCACCCTTGTTGATAGCTCATTAGACAATGTGATTGAAAGCATTCTGTGAATTAAAAAATGTCCTACAAAACCAGTATTAAATGCTTAGCTATGCAGGATCACAGTCATGACTCAGGGCTCCTGACCGCTCCACTAAGTCAAGTGGAGCCTGGAAGTAAGGAATCAGGCCTGAGAAAGGAATTGCTGAGAGAAGATAGAGGGAGATGAAAGATGTTCAGCTGCTTCCTATTTAACAACCCATGGGTCCTGGTGAAGGAGCACAGGTTTAAGGTTAAAGCCACCCAGAGATGGCAGAGTCAGGGACAGAGCCCTGCAGTAGACTCCTAACACAACCTCCAGACTTCTCTTGGATTTGGCCCAGCCATACAGAGACCTCTTTGCTTATGGTGACCATATTTCACAAACCGAAAAAAGACAGACCATAATCTTTAAGTAGCATCATCCTCAAGGGATAATAGGCTGGAATATTTGCAGTCAGGACTTTCCTCAAGATGCTGTGTGGGAAAGTCATCATACCTTTGTAATCTTGGCCATGTGCATCCCTTTTAACTGTCTGTGCTTGGTGGTATGGTCTTTGGGCTGTACACTCATCTTGTCTCCCACCCAATGCTTGGCCATCTCCTAACAGAGATTGCACAGCTAATGAAGTTGAGCTGTCAGGAATCACTTGGAATAAACTGGATTCCAGAACCCACAGTGTTAGACTCCAAGTCCTCACTTTCTGTTGATCAAACCCCAACAATCCCACTCTATTTGGACATTTATTTGGTCATCTGTTTTTTTTAACTGACCACATTGGATATAGTCATTTTCTATTTAAGTATCAAAGATTTAACTTTGAATCCCCTACCCTCCTCCCTGTGAAGATGACCAGGGATGTTGACATGTCTTAGTCAAGTATGGCTCAAATGACACAATGTTAATCGTGTTTTATAAGGCTAGTTACTATTTATATTCTGTGTGCCTACTATATGGGCCAATTTCAACCAGATACAAACATACCAGCTTTAAGAGCACCTGCAGGCTTTGAGGTCAGGCTGACATAGGTTTGAGCCTCAGCTCTGCCACTTACAGCTGTGGGATCATGGTCATGTTGTTCAGTCTTTCCCAGAATCAGTTTTCATGTCTATAAAACAGGGACAAGAACCTCATGTGAGGACAGTCAGTGAAGAACCACAATATAACATCAAATGCTTCACAATATAACCTACATAAATATTAGTCTCATCTTCCCCTACCCTCTCTCATAGAACATTAGTCTCCTCTACTTAAATTCAAACATTCTATCTTCTTACTAATTTTACATTCCTTCCAAATAGGAAACAACAGGATAACTAATATGTCATATGTAAAGCATTGTGAGCTTTTGCAGGGAATGGAACTCACTCCATGGAGTATTAGGAAGAGAGACCATCATTACGTTAACAGGAAAGTTCGGGGCTACCAGCCCTGGGAAGGCCTTTCCTGGTCCAGTCAGCTTAGCCCAGAAAAGCAGCCAAATAAGGGCTAGGAACACCATGCAACCCACACAAATACTTCCAGTGTTGCAAAACCCAGGCTAGTAAGAGCTTGGGATCAGCTAAAGCAATGTGTTGTCTCCCCAGTTTCTGCCTTATTGACCTTGAACTTGCCTGTAAAAGGCCTAACATTGTTGAGGGGCAGTACTTGCAGCTCAGCGTTGAACGAAAGCACCTTCCTCTAACGAGGGCCTTCTTAGAGCCCCATCACAAAGGACAGAGATGGCCCTTCCTGGGGGCTCTGCCACTTCCTCAGTCTGGGCTGCAAGTGTGTTTCCTGCCAGCCCTCTTCTGACCAATGCCTCATAACTTCTTTGCTTCCACTCAGCCTCCAAGCTTAGTAAAGCAGCCCCCTCCTTATAAATGGGGTGTCTCACAAAGTCTCATTTGTGAACCTGATGGCTGGACCAGGTCCCTACTTGCTTGGAGCTGAATGACTCTTGATGGTTAGGGTTCCTGGTGTGCAGGCTGGTCTCTCTAACTGGGTTTCCCTTGGACTGTTTGGGGGGAGGGTTTTTTAAGCTGGGTTGTTATCTCCTGCAGGAGAGGCATGTTTTCATGCTATTTATTTCGCTCTCTCCCTGCCCATCCCCACCACATCTAATAACACAGTTCTCAGAGCCAAGAGTATATGCTGCGCTGAATGCAAACATCTCAAGATTCAGTTGGGCCCTGGCAACCCCTGGAATTCTCCTTCACCATTTTGGGACAACCCACATCAAAAACTGAATCAGTACAAATCCCTTATTTCCAAGAAAGGAGAAAGACTGTGTACGATGACAACAGCAACAATAGCGGAAGCAAAAACATCTCCATCTATCAGGGTCTCCTCTGGGACAAGAGCTATGTGAGGAGCAAAGCAGCTGCATTTTCAAAATGCTCTGCCTGGTGGCAGTCTTCTCCTAGGACTGTGGCCCCTGCTTCTCTCCTGTCCTCCAAGGACTGCTTCAGCCGCACGGCTCTTGCAGCTGCCCTACTAGGTCAGGCCAAGTTCAAGGAGGGAGTTGTTCAAACCCTCAACTCAGAAAATGTCCCATTTCCAGTGTATTGGGCTGTCTTAGGAATAAATGTAACTAGAAACCAACCAGGCAGCATCAGGCTCTGCAGCGTCCCCACGACTCGCTTCAGAAAGCCTGAAACCTGGGTGCTGAGAGGGCTCGGAAGCTGTGACTCTTCCACTGCAAGCACACCCAGCACCCAGGTCTTGGTGCATCAACACCTTCCGCCAGAAAAGTAGCCAGGTCTGCAAAGAGAAATGGCTGATTCCAGTGCAGGGGCAGGAAAGGTATAAGATGAGCCAAAAAGTAAGGAGGTCCTCAAAGAAGGATGGGGACATGTCAAAAGACACAGAAGCCAGCTTGAAGAGGCTCCCCCTGGCCAAACCTGCAACAATCTGGGCATCAAACTTTTAAATGGTAGTATGGATTATAATCCACTGAATAAAATAATAATCTATGAATCCATACTGACAATATATAGACAGACCAATAGACTGAGAGATAGTTGAGAAGGGCAAACTCTACTGTAGAATGCCAACTAATACATGTAGAAGTAAAGATGGTATTAGAAAATTACAGTTGCAACCATTATAACAAAAAATGTTTCAGGCAGGAGTCATCAGTGGGTGCTAAACGTGGAGGCTGAAAGTTTGATGAGCAACAGGATATTTACAGTCTCCTACTTGTTCCCCACAAAATACTTATTAATTAAGGGAGAAATAATAACTTTACAGTGGATAAAACTGGCAGACACTACGTTAATCAATGATCAACAGAGACACCACCAACACAGAAACAAATGGCTATCTGTGCGTCCTGCTAGGGTGCCCTGAGCAGGAAACATCACTCCACTGATACGTATGCCAAAAACCCATAATCTGATTCTAACAATGACAGGAGAGCAAACAAAACCAAGTTGAGGGATATTCTACAAAATACTGACCAATAGAATTAAAAACTGTCAGTGTGACGAAAGACCCAAATAAATAAATTAATTAAAAGGTTGAGGAAGTGTTCCAGATTAATGCAGATGTGACAAGTGAATGCAGTATACACACGATCTGGGATTGGATTCCAAACTGCTATCAGTTGCATTGAGAAAATCTGAAAACCATTTGTATGTAAGATAATAATTTTAAATTTCCTCATTTTGACCACTATATGGTGGTTATGTAAGTGAACATCCTTGTTCTTAGGAAATACACACTGAAGTATGAAGTACTTAAGAGTAAAGGGGCATGATGTCTGCGACTCACTTTTAAACAGTTCAGAAAGGAGATGTATGTATGGATGGATGGATGGATAGAGATGACAGGTATATATAGAGAGACAGATGTAGGAAATGCTACAGCAAATGTGGCAAAATGAACATTTGGTTAATCTTGGTGATGATATGGAATTCTCTGTACTATTCTTACAAAGTTTCTTTAAGTGTGAAATTATTTTAAAACAAAAAGTTTAAAAAAAAAACAAAGCAAAACATGACAAGTGAAAAGGAAGATACTAAAAAGATATATGCAGGATGGAAATATAAAGTGGTACAGCCACTCCACAAAGTAATTTGGCACTTTCCTAAAAACCTGAACATGTACTTACCATGCGACCCAGCAATTGAACTCTCGGGTATTTATTCCAGAGAAAGAAAACTTCTGTTCATAAAAAGCCTGTACACAGATGTTCATAGAAGCTTTGTGTATAATAGCCCCAAACTGGAAAGCACCAAAACACCCTTCAATAGGTAAAAAATCAAAGAAGCTGATGCAGTCACATCATGGAGTACTCCTCAGCAAAGGAACAAACTACTGATACACACACAGCAGTTTAAATGGATCTCAAGGAAATCAGGCTGAGTGCAGAAAGGCAATGTCAAAAATTTACACACTGCATGATTCCCATTTATATAGCATTATCGAAATGACAAAATTGTAGAGATGAAGAATAAACTAGTGGTTGCCAGAGGTTGTGGGTGGAGGGAAGGAAGGAAGTGGCTGTGAGTATAAAAGGACAACACAAGGGATCCTTACGGTGGAACAAGTCTGTATCTTGACTGCGATGGTGGACACATAATATGCACATATGATAAAACTGCACAGAGCTACACACACACACACACACACACACAACTGCGTGTGAGATGGGTGAAACTTTGAAGAAGCTGTGTGGGTGGTACCAATGACAGTTTCCTGGTTTTGCTATTGTACTATAGTCATGAAAGGTGCTAACTCTGGGGGAAACTGGGTGAAGGATGTGCAGTACCACCCCGTACATTTCTTTGCCACTCTCTGTGAATCTATAATTATTCCAAAATAAAAAGTTCAAACCAAGAAAACAGCAAGCCCCGGACAGAGCTTGTATGGGCTGCCCTGCTGACACTGCCATGACCTCTGCTCCCAGGAGATGTCCCTTGGGGAGTCTGGCCTGAGTGGTGTCCTTTCTTCTCACTTTATCTGGCAGCCCCACAGCTTTGCATGAAGTCTCAACCCCCTTCACTATGTAACTTATCGCTGGGGAACAGATGATGGAAGCACAGGGCAGAGACCTAGAGAAATCTGGGTATGACCTTTAACAATACTGGAGCTCACATTGGATTAAGGGCTTTGAAGTCAGGCTGCTTGGGTTCAAACCCCAATCTGTCTCTTGCTATCCATAAGGCCTCAGATAAGGTGCTTACCCTTTTGTGCCACAGTTTTCTTATCTATGAAGTGGGAGTGATGATAGTCCCTGATCATAGGTATATGATGTATATCATACTGTGTTTGTACCTATAAATCTTAGAACAGTACCAGACACCTAGAAAGAGTTAATAAATGTTAGTTGTTATTTATAATACAAATAATTGTTTACCATTATTATATCTCTCTACAGGTTTAATCATTCCTATTTTACAATGAAGAAGCTGGGACTTAGCAAAACTAATTAGCTGGTGTGGATCGACTAGTGACAGAGCTGAGATCCAAATCCAGAGCCTCCAAGTGCATGCCCTGTCCAATACGTCTGTGTGAGTCAGTGTGTGTGTAAGCCTTACCAGAAAGAGGAGGAGGGGAAAAATTCAGAAAACAGAGAAAAGGAGAAAGAATAGATTATATTCTAGGAAGAAAGATGTGAAAGAACATCTCAACTGACTTAGACTATAAAGGAAATTTACATTCCCACTATTATGAGTTCCTAAGGTAGGGAGCCTCTAGTGTTGGTGAATTCAGTGGCTAAGCAATGTCATGGATCGTATGGGTCTATCTTTCGACTCTGTGTTGTCAATTCAAATTTCAGTCAAATTAGGAAAATCATAAATGTTTGTCCTTTGGAGTAAACAAATTATAGAGGCTGTGAAATTCCATGCCAGGGCATTAAGTAGGTTTTCAGATCACTTGTGAGCACAGAGGAAATAGCAACACTTCAGAAGCTTAGTTTGATAAGTTTTTTCTTAAAGTACTTGTTAATGGCTTCACTAAAATTTGAAGAAGCTCATGTAACCAAAAAGGTTTTCCCAGCATATAACATGTCTGTAAAAAAAAAACAGCAACAAAACTTTCAAGTTAATCTTTCACCTATTAAATATCGTTCCACTGTGGATTTCTTTTAAAGAGGAAAGGGGTATTAAAAACTTACAGTAGAAATATTTTACTAGCTTTTTTTATCCTATCCTCTCTGTTTGCATATAACATGTATCAAGAGAAAAACACTAAAAGCAAAATGGGTATTTTTACTTTACATATAATCCAGTGATATCAGCATTGCTCTTGCTATCATTTTGAATAGGTGATGCTTTGAGGGGTTGCTTCCAAATCTACCTCCCTCTTTCCCCAATGAGAAAACCTCCACTGTACCATCTGGTTCTGCTGCTCCATTAGGCATTCGTATTCGGAGAGAAAAGACTTATTAGAATACCTCTGCAGATTCAACATCAGCAATTCCACTTGCTTCACTGCCCTCAGATTTTGCAGTGGAGGTTTGAGCTTTGACACTGAAACTCATGTAACTAAGTTATAAGCATGCTTGCTAGTAGCCTAGCAGGGTTTGATGATGACCTGACTGTTCTCAGACAGGGACCATCCCAGATGTTTAACCCAAGAACACCACAAGCTCCTTGAAATGGCTTGAAGGCCCCTTTCAACTGAGAAGCCCTTCTCGGTTTAATGCCTTTGCTGGAAGATGGTCATGGGTGTCCAGTTCTTGCTCCCGCTGGGGGACAACTAAGCAAACTGTGAAATGTCATCACCAAGCTCCCTGAGTGGATTAGCAGCTCCAAAGGGCAACACACATCTCTAAGTCGTCCTGTAAAGTGACCCCAAAGCGTGACTTGTCACACCATCCTGGGCTCGTTTACCCTCTGAAGGGCAGAGGGCCGCTTTGCCTGATGCACAGCAGGTTTAAGCTCACGGATAATCCAGAGCATGTTCTGAACAATAACTGGTTCCAGCCAAGTCATGGTCCCTGCAGGGCCTGCCAGGGCAGAAGCTCGCCTGCCCTTGGGTGGGTAGGGGGAACAGGCAATGGGAACTATTTTTCACCAGGAAGCACGTCACCATGTCCCTGGAATGAGACCTCTGTGATTCTGCTAATTTGGTGCCTGTAACCTTGAAAGGCTGAGGCATTTCTGAAACACCTCCACTGGGCATATAAAAGGTTGAGGCCCTGAGGTTTCAGGACAGGCCGTGGACTTTGCAAACCCTAGAGCTGCAATACTCACCCTCCTTGACAGAAACTGTATCAAGACAGCAGCACTCATCTCAAAGGTAAAGGATTTTGAACTTGAGTGTGCCTGGGATGGAAGTTCATCTTGTATTTCTTGGGGGAAGCAAATGGATAGACTCCTTGTAACCCTGTCTTTTTCAGCCACTGGGGTTCATCTTTCCCTCTGAACGCTCACTTTGCATCTGCTTGGGAATGACTTAGAAATCTTAACGGGGCTTTTCCATATCTAATTTATATATTTAAGTGATACATTCAAAACAAGCTAAACTCTGTGAGAGCGCCAGAAATCAGTGCCAGTGTTCATTTAACACGGCACTGATAAGATGAAATCTTGTAAATGAAAACAGTGCATATGGAGGGAGAGTCTACTGAGATTGGCTTCTTCCACTCAGCATGAATGCCTTTGAGGTTCATCTAAGTTATTGAAAGTAGCAACAGTTTGTTCCTTTTTATTACTGAACAGTATTCCATTCTATGGATGTTCAACAGTTATTCACACATTCAATGACTATTGGTTGTCTCCACATTTTGGCAATGACAGATACAACTGTGTGTGGGTGTACAGGTTTTTGCTAGAACGTTAAGTTTGCATTTCTCTAAGCTAAATAACTAGCAACAGGATTGCTGGGTCATATGGTGAGAATACGTTTAACTTTATAAGTTAAAACGTATGAGAGTCCCAATTGCTCCATACCTCTCCTCTCTAGCACTTGATATTGTCAATATATAAATTTTTATTTTGGCCATTCTTATAAGGGTGTAGCAGTATCTCTGCACTTTTCATTTAATTTGTATTTCCCTAGTGGCTAATGATGTTCAACATCTTTTAACATGCTTAATTGATATCTGTGCATCCTCTTTGGTGAAGTGTCTTCTAAAGTGTTTTGTCCATCTTTTAACTGGGTTGCTTGCTTTCAAATTGTTGAGTTTTGGAAGTTCTTCATATATTCTGGACACAAATCCTTTATCATATACATAACTTGCAAATATTTTTTTCTCAGTTTGTATCTTGTCTTTCCATTCCTTTTGGAGAGCAAAATTTTCTAATTTTGGTGAAGCCCAATTTATTAATTTTTCTTTCATGAAGTGTGCTTTTTGTCATGTCTAAGAATTCTTTGCCTAGCCTCAAGCCACAAAAAAAATTTCTCCTATATTTTCTCTTAAACGTTTTATAGCTTTACATTTTATATTCGATCTATAATCCATTTGAGTTAATTTTTATATAAGGTGTGGGGTTTAGGGGGTTTTTGGTTTGGGTTTTTTTGCATATTGGTATCTTATTGTTCCAACACTATTTGTTGAGACATATCTCTGATGTCTTTTTTTTTTTTTTGCCGCTATCACACATCTTCATTATTGTAGCTTTGTAGTAAGACTTAAAATCAGGTAGTGTAATTCCTTCAACTTCATTCTTCATTTTCAAAAGGGCTTTAGTTACTCTAGTCCTTTGGCCTTTCCATAAGTTTTATAATCAGTTTGTCTTTATCTATTTTTAAAAATCCAATTTGGATTTTTATTAGAATTGCAATAAATCTACAGATTAATTTTGGGAGAACTGATATCTCTGCTATGTTGTCTTCCAATCCATTAACATGATATGTCTCTGCATTTATTTAAGTTTTCTTTTATTTCATTCATCAGCATTTTGCAGTTTTTAGCAACCATATTTTGCACACGTTTTGTTAGATTTATATCTAAGTATTTAATTTGGGGGGAGTTATTGTAAATGGTATTGTCTTTTTAATTTCAATTTCCAAATTGTCCACTGGTAGCATATACTCATTTCTATGTATTAAACTCATATCCTGCATCTTTGCTAAACTCACTTACTAGTTCCAGGAATTTTTTTTGGGATTTGCTTCATGGGCACTTGAATAGAATCTGTATTCTGTCATCACTGGGTAGAGATCTATAAATTACATTTAGATCTAGCTGGCTGCTGCTGCTGCCCAATTTTTCTACATTGGTGATTTCCTCCCTACTAAGTTCTGCTCTTTGGGATCAGATCCACACACGTGCAGCCCACAGGCCAGCCTAGGCGCTCATGAGCAATTTTTAAGGATACCCACCTCCGTGGTATCCCTGGTAATTTCCAATTCCCTGGTAATTTCCAATTCCCTGGACTCCCCTTTTTCAATCCTCTGGCCAGAAACTTAGGGCTTTAGTTACCTGCTCTGCTGTCCACTTCTGGAGGCTGCACCCACACCTGGGTCATGTGCTGAGAGGACAGAGAGAGAGAGAGAGAGAGAGAGAAAAGCAGCGAGGGTCGGCTCCATCCAGTAGGACCACAGCTCCTCCTATCTGAGCAGGTGGGTTTTGCGTCTCTGCAGGCCCTGCTGCTGGTCAATTCCATTGCTGCTGCCAAGCTCCCTCGCCTTGGAATTTCCTGGAGACCCGCAAGAATAGGGAAAAGGAAAACTAGTGATTTCCCTCATTCTCTGAGCATCAGGAGTCTCCTTTCTTCCTAGAATCAGAGGATTGCTTGGAGCTCTCTCTGTCCACGTTCCCACTTCTGAGTTTCCTGTTGACTTGAGTCTAAAGTGGGGATACCAGAATAAAAATAGAAAACTTAGCACCATTCAATGGTAATTGGAATTCTGGCCTTCTTCTCCAATCCACCTGCTACTGTTTACTTCTTGGAGTCCACAAGCAGTTGCACTAGGTATTCTGTCCAGGCTTTGGAGCTGCGTTCTTTGGAGAGACGGGTAGAGTGTGCTTCCTCCATTTTATCTGGAACTGGAACCCTATTTCAAACCATGATCTTTATGAAGCTTTTTGAAATGTTGTTAAAAAAAAGAAAAGAACCATGAAATAGTTGCTCTTATGAGGTGTTGGGTACGCAAGAAGTACGTTGGTGGCACACATAGTCAGCTGGGATGCAGTGAGCCACACTAGCCGAGAGTCACAGGAATAACTGATACGTCAAAATTCTTCTTAAAATAACTATCACATTCCTCAGTTTGGGTTTAATACTCTGAGTAACCAGAGACTTAGGAGATTAAATGGTTGGCACAGCAATTAGCGCTCACGATGGACAAATGTGCCTTTGTTTCAGCTGACTCACTAACATCATTTGGCACTTGGTGCAGCACAAATGCCTCACAGATGGTGACAAGCTCAACACACTTTGTTTAACTGAATTCTGTGAAGGTGTTATACACTGTCATTCTCTTTAAGCACTCATTAATTTTGTGAAGTAAAGTTCATAATTGTCATTGACGTTATGGCTTTTCTGGGTTGGTGGTGATTGACTGGAAGGAATACTATTGATTCTCTTGAGCTGAGTGCAGTCTGGTGGATGGTATTCTTAGCTGAGCAGACACAGACGAATAGAGCCATTTATTTATCAAGGACAATCCCCTTTGTTTCCAAAGGGCTTTCCAACTATTGATATCTTCCTCATCACATTTCTGCAAGGTAGTTGTCCACATTTTAGAAGCCAGAAAACACAATGCTCCCAGAAACATGTATTACCCGTGAAGGAATGGGCTAAACCCTAACAATGAGATGCTGGGTCTCCTAGGAGGTTAGAGCTGGGGAGCTTGGATGAATCTCCAGTCCAAAGACAGAAGACAATTTTTCTCTACGCTTATTTTATTTTATTTTTATAATATTTATTTATTTTATTTCTTTTATTTTTGCTGCACCAGGTCTTAGTTGCAGCACACGGGATCTTTTTGTTGCAGCATGAGGACTTCTTAGTTGCAGCACGCATGCAGGATCTAGTTCCCCGACCAGGTATCGAACCCAGGTCCCCTGCATTGGGAGCGTAGAGTCTTACCCACTGGACCACCAGGGAAGTCCCTTTCTACGTTTATTTAGGCATAACTTGTGTGTAATAAAACCCACCTGCTTTAGATGTACAGTTTGATAAGTTTTGGCAATTGTATACAGTTGTTTAACCATCATGAGAAGCAAGATACAGAACATTTCCACAACCTTAAAAGGTTCCCCAGGCCCCTTTGCAGTCATTCCCCTCCCTCACCTCGACCCCAGGCCACCCCAACTGCTTCCGTCACTCTGGTTCTGTGGGGCTCTCACCACAGGCCTCTGCACAGTCCACTTCCTGCATCCTGGGTGCTCCTACCCACCCACTCGTCCTGCATGTCCCTGCCCCCAGGAAGCACCCTGAAGCCGTCAGACCAGGCCAGGTGACTCCAAGGTTCCCCTCACTGGCCCCAAAGACTTTCCCTCAATGCCTGAAGCACTACCACAGGGACCACTGCCACTTCCAGGCCAGCTCTTCAGGATAAAGATAACTTGGAGACGGGGGCGGGGGGGGCATTTATTCAATTCAATAAATATTTATTGAGCACCAGTACATGCTTTAATATATTTAAATAAAACATAGGATAATCACATTTCCTAAAAACTCTGAGGGCTTACTGCAAGGTCAGTTGGATCTCTGCTCTTTTGCCAGGAAAGTATGAGATCACTGAGCACTTCCAGGGGATAAGAAAGTCACTTTCCTCCTCCCTAGGGGACAGCTGGGGGCAGTGGGTGGTGCCTGGGCCCTGATTACGACAGCTGCCCCACTTACCAGCTGTATGACCTCGATAAAGCCAAATTACTACTCAACTTTCTAACCTGCGGAATAGTGCTTACCTTGCAAGATGGCTGTTGCTGTGACATCCCTATGCTCAGCCCTCACTACCTCAGCGTCCCTGGGGCCAGCTCTGACCCATCGCACAAGAGGACAGGATCAAAGACAGAGTTCTCACCTTGGCTGCACATTAGAATCACGGGGGGCGCTTTTAAAAATCCTGACACCCAGGCCACATCCCAGGCTGATGAAATCAGACTCCCTGGGGACTGGCATTTGCTTTTTGTAAAGCTCTCCAAGTGATTCCAAGGTCAGCCAAGGTCAAAAGACACTGATCCAGAAAGAAAAGAGAAGAGAAGTAGAATTATTTCATGTCTATAGAAAGAAAGTTGGGGGAGGTTGTGATGATTACTTATTGTTAATTATTACACTATATCCTATACAGTTTGAGGTTTTAGAACTACAAAAGTTCTAAACTGCGAAACAATTGAATATTCATGATCAAATTTAATCTTCAGAGAAATTTTAAAGATGAGGAGTCTGAGGCCTGGAGAACTTATTGTCAAACAGAAGGTGCATCAAGTTAATGGACAAATAGGTCTGCAGTGAATGTCTGGCTTCAAACCCCTCTCTGCTTCCACCCTGCCCCACTGCCCTTGTCAGTCCCTCTGAGAGAGCTGTGATCCAGACCTTCATGCTGATTCCAGACCCAGGTGTCCAGATGCCCCTTCAGTACTTCCCCTTGGATGTTAACGCCCAGGCAACTCAAACTCTGTCCAGCACTGCTCAAGGTCACTCTGCATGGCCCTCCTCCTCTGGTTGCCCATCTTTGCACAGGCACAGCCAGTGCAGCTCCACTGACATCCCTCACCTTTGTTTACCACGTGGTGCTGACCACCTCCAGAATGCCTTCATTACCCTTGCCTCTACCACCTGGTCATAGCTCCTCCCTGGACATTTCCAGTAGCCCACTAACCCCTTTCCCCGCACCCACTTTCACCCTCCAGCCCCTGCTTTTGACCTGTCTGCTAGACCAACCAAGGTCTAGGAGTTGGGCAGGGGTTTCTTCATGTAAAAAAGTGACCATTTTTGAGTATCTGATATGTATGATTTCACACACAAGCGTGTGCACACACACAGGCACGCACAAACCTCAAAGCTGCTTGCTCGGTTGTGTCAGATGTTGGGACCATTTTCTGTGACAAACTTCTTTAGTAAAGGGCTTGAAAACATTCAGAAGTGTGCAGCCTGCCTTCTGCCAGTTACAGTTGTGGGACCACAAGCAAATTCTATCACTCCTCAAATGTCTCACCTTTAAAAGGAGGAAGGGAATGTTGACTCATGGGGATGTGGTGATAACTAAAGACATAAAATGCCTGTCACACACTACTTGCTGATAAAAAGCCAAGGGGCCGTTCATCTGTAAGGAGGAAGGAAGGACAGAGCTATTTGCTAGGTGCCTGAGACACGCCAGCCTCCAGCAGGGAGCTTCTGCCTTCACATCCCTGGATCCTGTCAACAAACCAGTGTACCTCCCCGTGAGGTCCTGTGCTTGACCTGGGTCTCCCTCAGGTAAATAGCAGGGTCTGTACCTTCCAGAGTCCAAGAGAGCGTGTTCTACGGGGGTTCGGCTGATATTTTCTTTTTCAGGGGATGAACAATCAGTACGTCCGCCGGGAGGTCTTCTGCCGGAACACCTGTGACGAGCTCAAACGCTTCTGGGAAAGAGAAATTGGCAAACAGACTTACTACCGAGAATCAGAAGAGCATCGCCTGGGAAGAAGTGCACTGGGAAAGTATGTGGCTTGTCTATTTTTTATTATTGATAATTAATTTTTAAAAATAGACTTTAATTTTTAGGGCAGTTTTAGGCTCACAGCAAAACTGAGCAGAAAGTAGAGAGCTTTCATACACCCCCTCCCCCGCCATACACAGCCTCCCCTACCAGCAACATGCCCCACCAGAGAGGAGCATCTGTTACAATCCATGAACCCACATGGACACATCATACCCACACTTACTTGTCTGTTTTTTAAAAGCAAAATTGATTTCCCCAGAGGAATGCTAGATGGGCATCCTAGAGGACATAATTATTTTGATTTTCCATGCATATGGTCCTGTCACCATCTATGGTTATGGGCAGTAATTTTAAAAATTCTTTAGGACTTCCCTGGTGACTCCATGTTTCCACTGCAGGGGATGCAGGTTCAATCCCTGGTGGGGGAACTGAGATCCCACATGCCACGCGCCGGCAAAAAATAAATAAATAATAATAATAAATTCTTCTAAGCTAACAAATGTACACTCTAGTTCTTATCTGTATAAACAGAAAAATCTCTTCTCTCTGTCACCATTTCTAGTGTGTGAGGGTTACACTAAATTTGGGGAGCAGATCAGCAGATGTATCCATGAAGAGCAATCAAGCAAAGGAGACAATGACCAATTAATTCTCAGTGCTCGTTTGGGTCAAGACACAGGATGTCCTGCGTGGTGCTAGGAGGAGGGCCAATGGGCTCTCAGCCCTCTGGTGTGCATCCCTGTTCTAGCCAAGCAAGTCGAGTGGAGAGCAGTAACTCACATGAGCAGACCAGGGTTGCTGTCTCTGGGAACACTGGCACCTCACCACACTCACACATACTGCCTCTCGATGACTGCAGGGGGTCACCCACAGAACACAGGGAAAGACAGGTCGGGCTGTCTACCCCCTCATAGGGAACAGCTCAGCCACTGTCTGTTCACTAAGACCACAGCTAGTGTGTAGCCAGTTGCTGGTGGGACAGGTTTGTGCTGGCCCAACGGCAGGGCCCGTGACTCCATACTGTCAGTCCATGGTTGCTAGGCTGAGAACATGCATGAACTCACAAGAGTCATATTCACTGTTACCTTCCAAAACCCCATCCTGAGCCCTAGAGGCAAACCCAGCCTCTTCTACATGCAGAGACCTGCTCAGCCATATTCCTGGCCACAGGCAAGAAAAAGCAGACTGTCCTACCTGCTGAGGCGTTGTGTTAGGGCATCTTGTCCAGGGATTCTCAGAGAAGCTGAGTCAGGTGGCCAGTCATCTGGGGAGTCCCTGCCATCTTCCTCCCCCGAGGCCAGGCCACTCAGCATGCTGCACACCAGACGCCACACTGAGGTCTGTGCCACGTGTGTGTCCCCCAGGGCAGTACACAGAAGGCCTCAGGTGGAGTGAAACTGACCTGCGGAAGATGCAAAAACCTTGTCTCTAAGCAAGGAGTAAGCCAAGGGGTGAATAAAATAAGCTCTGAAACAAACTGTGGTTTATTAAAATATATGTGTGCAGGATCTCTCCATGCACATAAAAAAGACTGCAGGAAAGACACTTTTGGTTGGTGGGGTCGCAAAGCTCTAACTTATTTATCCTTCTGCTGCCTCTTCTAATCTGAACCTGGCCAGTCTGGCTCCAGAGACTCTCTGCTCCTCACCACTACTCCATGTTGTCCCTTCATAAATTGTAGAAGACAGTTCTGGTTCATTAGGTTGTTCTGAGGCTTGAATAAGAAAATGTGCCTAGAGACTTCCCTGATGGTCCACTGGTTAAGACTTTGCCTTCCAATGCAGGGGGTGCAGGTTTGATCCCTAGTCCGGGAGCTAAGATCCCACGTGCCTTGTGGCCAAAAAACCAAAACATAAAACAAAAGCAATATTGTAACAAATTCAATAAAGACTTTAAAAATGGTCCACATCAGGGCTTCCCTGGTGGTGCAGTGGTTGAGAGTCCGCCTGCTGATGCAAGGGACGCGGGTTCGTGCCCCGGTCTGGGAAGATCCCACATGCCGCCGAGCGGCTAGGGCCGTGAGCCATGGCTGCTGAGCCTGTGCGTCCGGAGCCTGTGCTCTGCAATGGGAGGGGCCACAGCAGTGAGAGGCCCACGTACTGCAAAAAAAAAAAAAAAAAAAAAAAAAGGTCCACATCAAAAAAATCTTAAAAAAAAAAAAAGAAAATGTGCCTAAAGCACCCAGCATGGGGCAGGGCCCAAGGTCAGGGCTCACAAATGTCAGGTTCCCTGCCTCCTCCACACTCCCACTTAATCCAGAATTGAATATAGCAGCAGCAAGATGCCAAAGGAAGAGCCCTCCGGATGAGTAGCAAGTCCCCCTGTGCCTCAGTTTCCTCCTTGTTATTTTTATCATAGAGAAACAAACACTGACAGAAGAGGGATGTTGGGGAGTTACTGCCTTTAATTAGTGGGGAGCAGTAGGTTGACAGTGTTGTTCAACTGTATCCTTACTGATTTCTTGTCTGTTTTACTGATGCTTGAAATATGGGGACTGAAGATTTGCAGATCTATTTCTCTTTACAGATCTATCACATTTTGTTTCATGTATTTTGAAGCTCTGTATTAGGTACATAAATGTTTAGGATTATTATATACTCTTGATGAATTAAACCGTTTATTACAAAACAACCCTCTTTCTCTTTGGTAATATTCTTTGCTATGAACTCTACCTTGTCTGTTGTTAATATAACCACTCCAGCCTTCGTTGATTAGGGTTAAGATGGGATATTTTTCCATCTTTTTACTTTTAACCTATTTATGTCTTCATATTTAAAATGAGTTTCTTATAGGCAACATATATTTGGATATTTTTTAATGCAATCTGTCAACCTTTGCATTTCAATTGGATTACTTATGTCATTAACATTAATTGGTATGATTGGGTTTAAATCTACCATCTTGTTATTGGTCACCTTTTTCTCTCAACAGTTATTTATTCCCTTTCTTTTTCTGACTACTTTTGAATTAAACATTTTTAATGATTCCATTTAATGTCCTCTTTTGGCTTTTTAACTATATCTCTGTGTGTTATTTTAGTGGTTGCTTTAACATTTACATATACATCTTTAACTTATCACTGTCTACCTTCAAATGATACATTATTTCCTGTAGAGGGTAAGAACCTTACAATCATATAGTCCCATCTCTCTGCTCCTGGTCTTTGTGTTATTATACAGAGTACAATTTGACTTCCACATATGTTATAAACGCCATATTACATCATTAACAGTTTTGCTTTGAACTGATTATCTTTTTTTTTTTTTTTGGCTGTGCCGTGCGGCTTGAGGGATCCTAGTTCACTGACCAGGGATAGAACTCGTGCCCCCTGCAGTGGGAGCGCAGAATCCCAACCACTGGACCGACAGGGAATTCCCATGAACCACTGACTATCTTTTAAAGAGATTTAAATAGTAAGAAAAAAAAATCATTAATACGCACACACACAGATGCCCTTCCAGGTGCTCTTCGTTCCACTGTGCAGATTTCCATGTGGTGTCATTTTTCCATCTGCTTGAAGGACTTCCTTTAACATGTCATATGTGACAGTCTGCTGGTAGTGAATTCTTCCAGTTTTTGCATATCTGAAAACAACTTTATTTCACCTCTGTTTTTGAAAGATAACTTTGCTGGGTAAATAATTCTAGATTGAAGTTTTTTCCCCCCTCCTGTACTTTAAAGATATTGCACTTTCAAGGGAAATTTCAGAGAATTAAGACTAGAATAGTGCTCAAACAGAAGTGAGAGTTCAAATATGTATATATTTAAATTTGCATGTCTTCTGCATACCTTTTAAAACCTGAACACATGCATGCACACACATGCATACACAGACACCTTCAGAATAAAAAGGAAGGAAGCTTCCCTGAACCAAAAGCCATGGAGATGAATACTCCGTTTGTGTATATTTTGTTTCTATTTTCAGGCTCAGAGAAGAATGGAAGCAGAAACTGGAAACAAAGCTGAGACTACGGAACAATTCAGATGAGACAGAAAAGCGGGCCAATGTTGGCCAAGAGCTTCACTGACACAAGAGGATACAAAGCACTGAGGTCACTCTGCCAGGACAAGCCAGTGCAAATCCCTGAGTCCCTTTGCTACACCATACAGATTCCATACTATTGTTTCCCCCACCTGTAAATCCTGTGGGGATTTACCTGTGAATCCTTCCCCAATGCTGAGTGGGAATTATTAGCCAAGGCAGTCCTCTCTGCATGGGGACCAGAATATTACCCCCAATGTGTCTAAAGACGAGATTATCTAACAGCAAAGCTCCATGCAGCATACTTTATTTCCATATAATTATCTTCTAATTTTGAAATCCCAATATTTGAAATTCTAAGCACATGAGGGGGGATTTTCACGGTCATACTTTAAACATCGCACATTAGTTTTGCTCCACATTTCTCCTAGGAAACAGCACCATGTAATCCTTTTTCTTGTTTTCTTTTTATGAGAAGAGAAATGCACCTATCTGCAGAAATAAAAATATTGTAAATAGTCCTTAAAATAAGGTTTACAAATTAACTGATCTAATATTATTTTTCTTCACATGAATTTAATAGGCTTATTCAAAAACATGTTTACGTAGAACCATTCAATAAGATCGGGATAATTTTAATAAAACTTGGTTGCCATGCCATCACTGGTATACATGCTCTTCATTTTGTTGCTTTCTTTTAAATCTCCACATGCTGGCACTGGTTGGCTCTCTGTCAGCTCAGCTAAAGTATATCTGGCCACCCCAACAAAGTGCTTGTCACATAGATTCTGGACTTTGAAATATCATTGTCACTGCCCAGCCATCTCTCAGGTCCCCATACAGGGTTGCTGCTTCTAAAAGTGCAAACTGTAACTAGGCCTGGTGCAACATTTCCCAACCAGGCCAAAGGAGCAGAGAGATGCTTACATGCTGTAAAGTACTTGATGGTTGTAGGCAGTGCCTGCAAAGCCTTACATATTTAAGGGGCAGTGTTACCAGGAGACACAGAGAGCAAGGCAGAGGCAATTCTGAACAGAGCAAGTGTGGTGTTCCAGTCCTCTAAATGCCCTGATGTGCCTGCCCTAAAGTGCTTCCATCCACATCCCCAGGGAGCCCAGATGGGAGCCACCAGGAGGCAAGAAGAGTTGGGGGAGCATTTCCTCAGATTCCACACTCATATGATCCAGGAAACAGGGCTTAGAGCCCTCCTTCCTGCTATGGTCTCTCATTCAACCTGAGATTCAATTCAACTAATAAACCATGAATCCCAGCTGGGTTCTTTTGAGATTGATGAAAGAGGAATTTTTGTTTGGTATAAGAGGGAAATAGGAATTAAGTAGAAGGAGAAGAAAAGACAGAGTTTTCAGGCTGAGAGGCTCTCAGAAGAAAAGCCCTCCCATGATGAACTGCAAAACGCTGCTGCTGGAGTCTAAATGCAGTCAAGTGAGGCAGATAATGCATGTGAAGATTCGTTGTGCATTAATTCATTCACCGCATACCTGGCACTGTGCTGTACGACCAAATACAGCAGAGTAAACCAGAAGTGATGACTCTGGAGGCTACAGTCTAGGGAAGATGGCAGAAAAGCCAAGGCAATAAGTGTGAGGGACTAAATAGCACTGGGAGCCACAGCAGGCAAAGGTGCCCACGTGATATGGGGACCCATTCTGGTCTAGGGAGGGCTTCTTAAGAACAGGGTAGTTAAACCCAAGTAAGCATGATCCAGTGAAGGCAAGATTCAGGGCTCAGGTCCTGGGTGCCTTGAGGGAATACATTTAGCTAAGCTAGAATGGGAGTGAGGAGAAGGTGTAGCAAGAGCTGAATCTGCAGAAATCAGCATTCAGGGCCTTGCTGGATGAGAGTATGAGCTTTTCCCAAGGGCACAGGAAGCCACTGAAGGGTGTTGGCCAGGGGAGAGCCACAGTGGCCATGGTTCAGGAGGATTACTTTGCACAGGAAGATGGAAGGACAAAGGTGGGAAGTCCAGCCAGGAGGTTCTGCAGATGCCTCCCAAGAGGTAAGAAGGCCTACACTAAGTCCTCAGTGTCCTGGCAGCAGGGACTGGGGGGAAAGAGACAGGGAGAGAAGCATGAGTGCCTTTTCTCACAGTACTAGAGGCTTGAGGTCAAAGATCAAAGCGGCAGCATGGTCGGTTTCTGGTGAGAGCTCTTTCCTGTCTTGTAGATGGCCGCTTCTCACTGTGTCCTCACATGGTATGAGGAGAGAGAAAGAGAGAAAGAGAGAGAGGGGAGAGGGGGAGAGAGGGACAGAGAGAACAAGCTCTCTGGTGTCTCTTCTTATAAGGACACTAATCCCATCACAAGGGCCCCACCTGCATGACCTTATCTAAACCTAATTACCCCACAAAGGCCTCATTTCCAAATACCATCACATGAAGGATTAGGGCTTCAGCATATAAATTTGGGGCAGGGTAAGGTTTGAGGGGCAGGGAGGACACAATTCAGTCCATAGCAGAATGGGATGCTTTCAAACTATGTATCAAGTCCTGGACACATCCCATTTATAAAATTGACCAGGCTCAAACAGCAAAAACTTTGAGAGCTGAACTACGGTGTGGAATACCATAGGTTACAAATTGGCCTCTGGGTAGCACACAAGCAACAGACCACAAAAGCAAAGGCTTTGAAAAGTAATTGACATTTAAAGTGTAGCCCACAAAAGTGGGCCAGGACATGTGTTCTTAACATAAATAGATTGACTGTCTATTAAAATAGATACATAAAAAGGAGAGTCTCCTAGCCTTGTACTCAAAATGTCCAGGATAGGGCTTCCCTGGTGGCGCAGTGGTTGAGAGTCCGCCTGCTGATGCAGGGGACATGGGTTCGTGCCCCGGTCTGGGAAGATCCCACATGCCGTGGAGCAGCTGGGCCCGTGAGCCATGGCTGCTGGGCCTGCGCGTCCGGAGCCTGTGCTCCGTGACGGGAGAGGCCACAGCAGGGAGAGGCCCGCGTACCGCCAAAAAAAAAAAAAAAAAAAAAATGTCCAGGATATAGTCCAAAATGACTCATACCAAGAGCCAAGAAAATCTCAACTCAAATGAGAAAGGATAATCAACAGACACTTAGTACTGAGATGACACAGGGGTTGAAATTATATGACAAGGATTTTAAAGCAGTTATATAAATGCTTCAACAAGCAACTACAAGCACTCTTTAAGCAAACAGAAAAAGTAAAAATATCAGCAAAGAAACAAAAGATACAAAGAAGAACTGAATGGAACTTTTAGAAATGAATGCTACAATAACCAAAATAAACAAACAACAAAAATAACACTGGATGAGCTCAACAGCAAAATGGAAAATACAGAAAAAAGGATCAGTGAAGTTTCAGATAGTTAATAAAATTATCTAATTTGAACGAGAAAGAGAAAATAGTTTTCTTTAAAAAAAAAAAAGAAAGAAACAGAGTGTCAGGACCTGTGGGACAATAACAGAAGATCTGAAATTTGTGTCACTGGAGTCCCAAAAGAAGAGGATGCCCACTTTCATGACTTCTATTCAACATAGTACTGAACATCTAGCCAGAGCAATTAAGCAAGAAAAAGAAAATAAAAGGTTTATCTCTGTTCACAGATGACATGATCTTATATACAGATAACCCTAAAGATTACATACACATACAAAAGAAACTGTTAGAACTAATAATAAATGAAATCAGAAAAGTTGCAGGATACAAAATAAACACACAAAACAAAATGTATTATTGCATTTCTAATACAACAACAATGAAATATCTGAAAAAGATTATGAAAAAAATTCCACTTGTAATAGCATCAAAAAGAATAAAATACTTAGGAATTAACCAAAGAGGCATAAGACTTGTACACTGAAAACTACAAAACACTGCTGAAGGAAATTAAAGATGCAAATAAATGGAAAGACATCCCATGTTTACGGATTGGAAAATTTAATATTGTTAAGATGTCAATACCACCCAAAGCAATCTACAGATTCAATGCAATCCAATCAAAATCCCAATGGTGATTTTTACAGAAATAGAAAAACCTGCCCTAAAATTCACATGGAATCTCAAGGAACTCCAAATAACCAAAACAATCTTGGAAAAGAAGAAGAAAGTTGGAGATCTCATACTTGCTGACTTCAAAACTTTCTACAAAGCTAAAATAATCAAAACAATGTGGTGCTGGACACATAGGCCAATGGAATAGAATAGAGAGCCAAGAAATAAACTCTTGCATATGTGGTCAGATGATTTTCAACAAGGGTGGGAAGACCATTCAATAGGGAAAGGACAGTCTTTTCAGCAAATAGTGCTGGGAAAACTGGATACCCACATGGAAAAGAACGAAGTTGGACACATACCTTATACCATTTACAAAAATAAACTCAAAATGGATCAAAGACCTAAACATAAGGGCTAAAACTATAAAAATCTTAGAGGAAAACAGGGGGAAACTTTATGACATTGAATTTAACAATGATTTCTTGGATTTGACTTGGGTATGATAACAAATAAAAATAGATAAATTGGACTACATCAAAATTAAAAACTTCTCTACATCACAGGACACAATCGACAGAGTGAAAAGGCAACCCATGGAATGGGAGAAATCATTTACAAATCATATACCTGATAAGGGATTCATATCCAGAACATATAAAGAACTCCTAGAACTCAACAACAAAAAATAAACAACTTAATTCAAAAATGGATAATGCATTTGAGTAGACATATTTAAGTAGAAATTCAATATAAATCTCCAAAGAAAATATGCTAGTGGCCAATAAGCACATGAAAATGTGCTCAACGTCATTAATCATTAGGGAAATGCAAATCAAAATTACAATGAGATACCACCTCACACCCATAAGATGGGTACTATCAAAAAATACAGAAAATAAGAAGTGTTGGTGAGGATGTGGAGCTATTGAAAGCCTGTACACTATTAGTGGGAAAGTAAAATGGTGCAATTGTTGTGGAAAAAATATATCAGTTCCTCAGAAAATTAAACATAGAATTATCATATGATCCAGCAATTCCACTTCTGTGTATACACCCAAAAAACTGAAAGCAGGATCTTGAAGTGATGTTTGTACACTTATGTTCATAGCAGCATTATTCACAATAGCCAAAAGGTGGAAGCAACCCAAGTATCCATCAATGAATGAATGGATAAGCAAAATGTGGTATATCCATATAATGGAACACGATGCAGCCTTAAAAAGGAAGGGATGTCTGACACATGCTACAATATGGATAAATCTTGAGGACATTAGGCTAAGTGGAATAAGCCAGCCATGAAGGAACAAATACTGTATGATTCCCACCAGGCCTACCTGGAATGGGGAAGGATCAGTTTCTCAAATAAAAAGCGAAGAGTGTACTGAGTAGAAAATAATTAGTCCCCATAGATCCAAGGGGACCATGACCAAATGGCAAACACCCACAGGACCTCAACAGACCTCCTGTTGGAACCCAGTCACGCTTCCACCCTTAATTGTTCTGAGCAGTGTCTGCCCAGAGCTAAACTCAAAGAAGTTTCTTTCTGGCTATTCCTCTCCAGATCTGTGGTCCCCACAACAGCCACGCTTGTACCACAAAATCCTGTCCTGACCCGGGTTCAGAAGAGAGAATGGCACAGATCCAGCGGACATTTCCCCAGGGTGGGGTGGGGTGGGGCCAAGGAAGAATCCATTTCCTTCCGAGCATCTGAACTAATACCATGGAGATCTGAGAGCTCCAGGGGCCACCACTGCCCTCAGACTGGAAAGCCTAACTGCTAGGAAATGAGAGGGAAGTAGACACCTGGTGAAAAACATAGGGGTGACAAAAGCACCCTCCACGGTTCTTGGCAGTCTTCCACTCCCAATTCTGGTCCTTCTCAGGGTCTGGCCGCTTTCCCAATTTGGGCTCCCCGAGGTACTGCTGCATCTGAATAATAAATTCCCTTACTGGGGCTTCCTTCGGGGCCCAGTGGTTGGGAATCTGCCTGCCAATGCAGGGGACAGGGGTTCTAGCCCTGGTCCGGGAAGATCCCACATGCCGCGGAGCAACTAAGCCCGTGCGCCACAACTACTGAGCCTGTGCTCTAGAGACCACAAGCCGCAGCTACTGAAGCCCGCGCACCTAGAGCCTGTGCTCCGCAACAAGAGAAGCCACAGCAATGAGAAGCCTGGGCACTGCAACAAAGAGTAGCCCCGCTCGCCACAACTAGAGAAAGCCAGCGTGTAGCAATGAAGACCCAACGCAGCCAAAAATAAATAAATAAATAAGGGAATTTATTTATTTATTTTTAAAATTTTTAAATAATTTATTTAAAAAATTTAAAAGTTTATTTACTTAAAAATTTTTAATAAATTTATTTATTTAAAAAAATTTAAATACATTTATTTTTAAAAATTTTAAATAGATTTATTTATTTATTTTTGGCTGCTTTGGGTCTTCATTGCTACACGGGCTTCTCCTTGCGGTGGCTTCTCTTGTTGCTGAGCATGGGCTCTAGGCACATGGGCTTTAGTAGTTGTGGCGTGCAGGCTCAGTAGTTGTGCTGCACGGGCTTAATTGCTCCGTGGCATGTGGGATCTTCCTGGAGCAGGGCTCAAACCCGTGTCCCCTGCACTGGCAGGCGGATTCCCAACCACTGCACCACCAGGGATAAATTCCCTCTTTTAAGCTGCCTGCACATTTCTCTTATTCACAAAGAAGGTTACAAATAATATGGATTAAAAGGAGATTTCAGAGTCTGCATCAGGGAATGGGGCTGTTCTTTAGAGACAGGGCCTCCCACATCACCTGTAAAGTCTGCTGGGACCTGAGGCACCAGATGTGAGCAATGCTCTAGAATGCCAAGTTACACCTCTAGGGGAAAGCATCAGTCTGAGAAGTTAGGTACTGGGTTACTTACTGGGAGGAGAGCACCCAGAATCCACTCAACTCAAGGACTAAATTCTGCAAAAAAAAACGCTCCCAGTTCTATCTCAAGGGCAGCCTCATAACCTGGGGTCTCCAGAGCAGTCCCGATTTCAAATGTGCTGCCAATATCTGATCCCGTGTCACCATTTTTGGTGAAGAAATGTGGTCATCATAAATATACTCCAACAGGAGTCCAAGAATTTTTCAAAGACATCTCTCTTAGATTCTCTTTGCTCAGCAAGTTAAGTACTGTGCACTCACTGGATAAAGGATTTAGTGATCAGGAAGCTACCGGATGGGGGAGCACATATTCCACAGGGAGCAGGGAGCTGGTGCTGTTTGTTTTGAAGCCAGGACGCACCTACTGTGTTGGGCTAACTTTCCATATAACATATTAACTATACAGAAAGAGAATTCTACTGTGCATAATTCTAGCTAGGTAACCTTAGTCAGGTTATTTAAGACGTGAGCTTCAGTTTCCTCATCTTTATAATACAGTTAATAATTACCTTCCTCATAAGTAAAATACAGTGCCTGACACATAGTAAGCTATGGTAGGCAAACAGATGGTGCAAATGGTGGTGTAAAACAACTGAACAGATTGCTAAGCTTCTAAGAATGATAATTTCTAGAATTACAAATGGGCTTCAAGTGAGTGCACTTAAAGGCTGTTCTTACATTTAAAATTTGAAAATCAAAGCATTCCTTCTTCTAAGATTTTTCCAGAAGGCTTCTCCACACCCACCCCCATCTTCCACCACCCCCCAATCTCATTATCTCCATAAATGTTGCCCCATTCATCCTGTTACTCAGATTAAAACCTAGTCGCCCCATCTCCTCTCTTTCTCTTAAACCTTCCATCTAAGCCACTCACAAATCCTGCCAGTTCTACCTTCAAAATTCACAAGGTTTAGAATCAGACCACTACACCCTAGTTCAAGGGTCACAGTAGTTTTAACACAATTAAAATTTATCATCTTTATACTGCTTAATTTATAAGCGAAGGTCAGAGTCTCCCACCCTCCCCAAGGTCACCTCCTCCAGGCAGTTGGTGCCCCCTTTCCATGAACGATGGCTCACGCAGGGTGGGTACAAGGGAGCTGGGTTGATGGGTTGTAGGTCACTCGGAAAGCTTGGTGGAAGTGGTACTTTTTAAATGGAGTGTGAAACACAGAAGGAATTCTATTCCCAGGTCACTGCTCAGATATTCTGGAGCACTACCTCCTCAGGACACTTTTTAGATACTGTAAAAGTGGTTGTCTTAGGACCCTCTGTTCTGATGTCTATCTGGTCTTCTAAATGGGGGATAGAGACTTGGCAGAAGTCTTGGCTGATTCCATGCTGGTCTCCACCCAGCAGAAAGAATGATGAATTCATGGTCAAGGAGGTGATGAGTGGGAAGAAGAGGTTTTGGACTTGGAGGTCCCATTTCCATAAGGAGAGGTTTTATGGGTGTGCTGGCAGGTGAAACAGTCTGTGAATGTCTCATCTCTGAGTATTAAAAAGGGATGTCTCTCCTTGGAAATACCCAAGTGTTGCTGACTGGGCGGGGCTCTATCCTATTCCCAGGCTGAATATGTCCTGAAGAAATTTTTATTGATTGGTGTGTTTTAGTTTAGTGTTTTTGTAAAGCACATGAATGTAAGCAGAATGAAATTCCTCTTTTAGGATTGATCATAAAATCAGCTTGTCATGTCCACCTATATGGATGTAACTCATCATTTTTAAAGCTCCAATGGAATTCTCTTCTAGGAAAAACATGTGTTTTTGGAACCTTGTTTAGTCCTTGAAAATAACAGATGTATGACATAGGATTCGTTTGTTCAAGGTCAAAAAAGAGCCTTAGGGGATGAATCAGGCCTTGAAACTCAGCTCTCAATCCATTCTTCCCCAGTGGCTTGGTGTCCTCTCAGAGATCTGAATAGTCCTAGTTGTTGTTCCTTGGAAATGAGCAGACCCTGCTTGCTCTTCTCTAATCTATGGAAAGGTCACCAGGATAATGCATCCACTAGGCTGGAGACCAGCTTTGGGAGAACTTGAGAAAGGCAACGGGAGAAGACCATGAAAGGAAGGTTCCAGCTACACAGTATGGCTATGGGGAAAGGGTAAGATAAGTTAGGGCCAGAAAGACCCAGGACCCACCTCAGGGGGCTCAGAGGCTGAATATGAAGGCAGAAACCTTGGCATCTGGTACAGCCCTAGGATCTGGAACAACACTCATAATATGTTATGAGACTGTTGGATGAATGAACGGAGGGTTTGTACAAGCACACTGCTCTATGAGAAACTCCTCAACAATACCCCATTCACAGCAGGGCAGAGAAGACTGAACAGTTGTCACCCCAGGCTTATTTCCTCTCCCTTTTAGCAGAGAACTAGCTCAGCTTGTCTGAATTAGTCCACATAAAACAGGCTGATGTCAGTGGCTAAGCTTCAGAGGCTTCTTTTTACAAGGGCACTTCCTGACCAGGAAGATTTCATAATTTCATAATTGTCCAAGTGTTTCCATTCGGCCTATAAAATGAAGGGCATTACAGGGGTGTGGTGTTTCTGGAACCTTCTCACATGTGCCCAGTCCATCTGTGCCAGGCCTGAGCCCACCTCTAGGTGTGCTCTGTGGCTTCTCTGCTGGTAGTTTCTCCCTAATAAACATAATTGTATATGTATGCCCTGAGTCACTTTACTGATGGGTGGTCCCTGCCCCTTGTTCATGACAGTGGCCCCATTCAGATCCTCCCAGCCCCAGAAGGCTATCTTGGAGGACAGCTCCAGAGTCTACGGAAGACTTAGGACAAGAAGAGGGAGGGATATAAAGAAGGCAGAGAACGAACCGAGGAAGTAAAACCCACAAACGAGAGAGATAGAATAGTTTTTTGGAAAGAATCATGCAAAGGTTTTAGAAGAATTTATTCCTGATCTGATACATCTGACTGACAGGCCAGCCAAATGCATTTCGTTTGATTCACACAGCAGTTAATTAAGCCAACTGTGAACGGGACCTCAAGCTGCAGGATGAAACTCTCCTACAGTATTGACTCAACCATGTATCCCAGCGTCCAGGATCCCACCAGCTGAACAAATCCCACCAACCATGACGGATTTGTACTCTAGAAAGCCAGGTGGCTTTCCCCTAAGTCTCCATATTGACCTTTCCTCTTGGCCCGAGGCATTAATCCAGATGGGCAGGGTGTATTAGTGACTGCAGACCCAACTTTCTCCTGTAAGGAGGAAGCCTAGGCAGATTCTGTCATCCATAACAACCCTGGCCTGTGAGCTGAGGCTGCCCTGAATGCCTTCCAGAGCCGAGGTGGTGTCGTTGGTCACTTCAGCTGAAATCAGGGACAAATTTTCACACCACCTTTTCTAATTGGACGATTCCCATTGCGGGGAAAATGCCCTCAGGGTGCACATACATAGTGAGTCTGAGAAAACAACGGTAGCCTCATTTTGAAGAGCTCTTGGCAGTTGTCTGAGGGCTACAGGAGCCCCTGGTGGTGTTTCTTTAAGCACTCAAAGGTCTCTTATGACACCCCCAAGATACAAGTCACCTACAGGCCTGATAGGATGGAGACAGGTGTCTGTATCCAACAGAACCATGAAAGATTAAGTCTTTCCCTTCTCTGAGTTTCCCCAGCATACTTGGAGAGGTGTGTATAGCCTTTGATCCCTCTTGGGGAAAGGGAGACCTCTGCCCCGCCCCTAAGAATCTTTCTCCTTAAAGGAGCTTCAGTGAGGACAGAGGGGGATGGAGGGATCAATATCATGTCTCACTGAAATGCAAATCAGAACTACTATGAGGTATCACCTCACACCAGTTAGAATGGGCATCATCAGAAAATCTACAAATAATAAATGCTGGAGAGGGTGTGGAGAAAAGGGAACCCTCTTGCACTGTTGGTGGGAATGTAAATTGACACAGCCACTATAAAGAACAGTATGGAGGGTCCTTAAAAAACTAAAAATAGAATTACAATATAACCCAGCAATCCCACTCCTGGGCATATACCCAAAGAAAACCATAATTCAAAAAGACACATGCACCCCAATGTTCATTGCAGCACTATTTACAATAGCCAGGTCATGGAAGCAATCTAAATGTCCATCGACAGACGAATGGATAAAGAAGATGTGGTACATATATACAGCAGAATATTACTCAGCCATAAAAAGGAACGAAATTGGGTCATTTGTAGAGACGTGGATGGACCTAGAGGCTGTCATACAGAGTGAAGTAAGTCAGAAAGACAAAAACAAATATCGTATATTAAAGCATATTTGTGGAATCTAGAAAAATGGTACAGATGAACCAGTTTGCAAGGTAGAGAACAAACGTATGGACACCAAGGGGGGAAAAGGGGGATGGGATGAATTGGGAGATTGGGATTAACTTATATACACTAATATGCCTAAAATAGATAAATAATGAGAACCTGCTATATAGCACAGGTAACTCTACTTTGCTGTACAGTAGAAACTAACACAACATTGTAAAACAACTATACTCCACTTAAAAAAAAAAAAAAAAGCGTGTCTCATTGATTTACTCCTGGTTTGCTGGTTTCCTGTGGTGGCAATCTTGGTGCTTTATTAACATTGTTTTTGTAGACTTTTAAATTCTATCCTATGTTTTCTGATGGATTCTTGGATGAAAGACTCAAGTAACATACACTGATTATCAAGTGCATAATTTATAAGCAGAAATTTAGGCGTATAATATGTAAGAGACACAAAGGACTTGAAGCAGTGTAGGTAGACAGATGTAAGTTAATAAAAGTGAGCCTGTCTTATTATGTCAGTTTATGACAGATAACATTAAAACCTGGAATAACTGTGTGCCTACTTTTAAAGGAATTTTGTGTTATTTTAACTCAGTGCTTAAATTTGGGGCTCTGGAATGAATTAACAATTTTCCACTGAAATTAAACTTAATTATGCTTTTAACTTAGGAGAATTTGCCCCAAATGATGTTTATGGTTTTTTTCCTCTTCTGATCTTTATGTTATAAGCATTTTCAAATTTAAAGTATAATGAATATGCGTATATATGTGATCAAAATTTTAACTGCTAACGTTTTGCCATGTTTGCCTCACTTATTACTGTTCCGCAAATGTTTCTGAGAATAAATTACAGATATATTGACATTTCATTCCTTAGGTTTCTCTGAAGACTTCTCTGAAAATATGACATTTTCCCATATAACTAGTAAAAACTTATCACACCTAACAAAACCAACAGTCATTCCTTAAACTTATCTAATCCTCAGCAAAAACATGTTTCTCAAGAATAAATTACTCACCTAAGGTGGGGAAACATTGTGATCCGGGACATAACCTGAAGATATAATATTTATATCTCTAAGAATCTATAATAGTTTCCCTGTGAAAAGAAACAAAATAGCTCCCTTACACATAGGAAATGATAAGTGACAGAAGTTTTCATTTTGTCCAAAAACCTTTAGACAGCAGCATCAATGGAAAATTGTAAATTTCATTGCTATTGTCTGAATGTGCATCAGGACGGACAGTATGTCAAAAATTCCCAAAGGGGACTCTTTTTCTTGGGAATTAGTAGGAGTCCCTGAACTGGAGACACTGCACATCTTTTCTCTTCTTGTCAGATACATACCAGTGTGTGAGGTGTCCAGATCATCAGTACTCAAACGCAAATCAAAACCACTGTCTCCCAAAGAAAGTGACTTCCCTACCTTATCAAGACCCACTGAGGATGGCTCTGGCCTGCACTGCTCTGTGCTTCTCTGTTCTCACAGCTGTGGTCCTTGGGGTCTCTGGGAAGCACAGAGACACTCCCATCATCAAGGCCAACATCCAACCCACAGCTACATCCTGCTCACCTCCCTCTTCCTGGGTTCCCTCTGTTTCTTACTCTCCATTGGCCTTCCCAACACAGGCATTTGCATACCTCAGCAAACAACATTTGCATTTGTGTTTACTGTGGCTTTTTCCACTGTTTTGGGTAAAATCATTTCTGTGGTTTTGGCTTTCAAAACAAAGGGAAAAGGATGAGGCAGTGGTTGATATCAGGAGCACCTGACTCTGTCCTTCCCATCTGTGCCTTGATCCAAGTCACTACCTAGAACCAGATTGGGACTCTCTCCTCCTTTCATTGAAATGAACACACACTCTGACCCTACACACATCACTGGTTGCATTAAGGGCTCTGTCACTGCCTTCTACTGTGTCCTGGGATATATGGGATCCTGGACCCTGGGGAGCACTGCTGTGGCTTTCTGGGCCAGGAATCTACCTGACACCTTCAATGAAGTCAAGTTCAAGCATGCTGGTGTTCTGCAGTGTCTGGGTCACATCCTTCCCTGTCTATCACAGCACCATGGTGGCCATGGAGATCTTTTCCATCTCGGCCTCCAGTGCAGGACTACTAGGCTGAATCTTTGCCCCCAGGCGCTATATTAGTCTTCTGCTGAGTCCTGATAAGAACATCTTGCAAGGGATAAGGAGTAAAACAGGTCCTAGAGCCAATAAGCATTCCAAAGATTTAACTCATGGCTCTCAAATAGATGAGTAACAGACACATGAAAATGAACCACCATTTTTATAGAGACAGTGAATCAAAGCCAAATTTATCATTTCTCTTGCTCAATTAACAAAGGGTTTTTTCTATGTTCTCTAGTATCCCAGGGGCACAGCCATGCTCAGTCAGCAGTTCCTGAAACTTCAAGGTCATCTTGGATATTCTGCTCACCAACGTTAAATCTATTACCTACCCACATGTACAAGAACTTCCTTTTACCCTCCACTTCTTGAATGAATTTTCTAGCCTATGCACTGATAGTTGGTACAGTCTACCAGGTGGTCTCCTATTTTAATTTGGTCCCCAAAACCATCAGGCAGCATCAACAGGAGTTCATGCTCATCCTTAAATAAAATGGTCTCTCACATACTAATTTGGGGACTTATTCTGCTATCTCTTCTTCTAATATATTTAGTTTTATTTTTACCTTTTAACTATTCAGTTTATCTGGTGCTTGTTTTTGTGGTCTGTGGAGGAAGCTACACCATCCCTTTTTATGAGAGAGAACTGGAGGGCATGTGGTTTGTTACCTGCCCTGAGTGAGTTGGGTCTACATGACCAGAAGGGTCTAAAGTGAAAGGCTGAAGAGGGTTTGGGACCAAAAGCCCCAACTCTGGGGAGGCCCTACATGATGACAGGGTACTTTATAAGTTGAAGATGTCACAAGCAAGGAGGGAATAGAATCTTAGCTTCCTGGGAGCCTGGGAATCCTGTGGGGTCTGTGCCATCCAGGGGCCAGTTATAGGACACACAAGATTAGAGACACACAGAGGCTCATCAGAGGGAAGAATTTCCTGCATGTCAGAGCCACCCAGCATGAGAGATAGGGGCGGGAGAGATGGGATCTGCCCTGAGCTCACACTGCCCACCATCTGGAGTGACAGGAACACGCAGGACGTGAGGGAGTTGGAGGGAGTCTCTGAATTAGCCCAGGGCAGGGAGGATGAAACCTCACCAGTTATATTAACAAAGAGAATTTAATATAAAAGCATTAACCAGTTATGTGTTTTTTATTGCTGCGAGAGCAAATTATCACAAATTTGGTCACTTCAAACAACACAAATGCATTCTCTTTCAGTTCTGTAGGTTAGAAATCCAACACGGCTCTCACTGGGCTGTGTTCCTTTCTGGAAGCTCTAGGAGAGAATCCATTTCTTTGCCTTTTCCAGTTTCTAGAGTCTCTCACATTCCCGTGCTCCAACCCTGCCATCTCCCGGGCCATTCCTCGGTGGTCACATCTCCCTCTGATTCTCTTCTGCTTCCCTCCTCAACTTCTAAGGACCCACATAATTAGATTGAACCCACCCAGATAACCCAGGATCAGCTCCCCATTGCAAGGTCCTCAACTTAACCACATTTACAGAGTCCCTTCTGCCATGTAAGGTGACCTATTCTCAGCTTCCAGGGATTAGGTTGTGGACATCTTCGGAGAACAATTATTCCGCCTACCACACCCAGCAACTGAAGAACTAAAAAGGCAAAAAAAATAATGCTCCAACAGTTATATAAAGCAGCTTCCTCTCCCTAGGGCTGGAGGAAGAAATGGGGGAGGCTAAAGATATGAAAATATAGAAACTTGGAAGACGGGCCCTATGGGGAAGGAACCCAGAACTCTGAGAAGGGGGTGCCTCCCTCGGGCAGCAAGAAAAGAACTGCTGTCCCTCACAAGGTGGAGGAACCTATGCTTCTGATGCAGAAGCTATCACTGTGTGCTGGATTTGTAACTCCAGTCAGAAGGTTGTCTTAACAGGGAAAAAAGGCACACTCCACGGGGCTGTGGCCCTATATGCTCCTGATGAGATCTCTGGCCACTCCTCTCCAGGCAAGGATAGTGCTTTAGGCTGTCCTTTTTAGGTTACAAAGGTGCCGTTTCAGCCAACACTGGCCCTACCACGTGCTTGAAACTAACCTGTGTTGTTTCATTTGGTGGACATTCCACACACCCAGGTAGCTGACCCTGCTGAATAATGCCTTGCGGAAATAGAGGTTTTAGGATGAGAACTACTTCTCCTTACTGTGAGGGATGTTGCCATTGGGGAAAGGCCACAGTTAGGACAATGACATTGGGACTGGTGCCTAACAGGTGCCCTCCAGGCTCCCCAGCCCAGCCACATGGTGGCAGTAAAGCAGTTTAGAAGACAAGGGTGGACGGGGAAGGAGATCACCACACACCAACTAAAGAGCTGTGGACGCAGAAGTGCTTAAAGAAAGCAACCAGCAGGCTGTACAGACTGCCTCCCGCTCAGGCCAATTGTCCTAAAGAGACTTTCCAATGACAGTGTGGGGGACTGAGATACGCAACCTGGAGCCTGGGGCAGAAGGAAGTTGACACGCAGCAAAGGCGACCCCTGGTGTTTTGAGTGGCAGTTGCCTGACAGTCACGGCTCAGCATACCCCATGTGAGGGCCGATTCACCTGGCTTCTAACTGGCCATAGGTGGACGATGAGAGACCAGCTCCCCTTGTGTTGCTCCTCCCCTGCACATGTGTTACGGGATAAAGTGGGCCCTGCCCAGCAAGCACCTGTTATTAAATGAAACTGGTACATCCAAGAAAGAAGTAAACCAGCCATCAATGGACTCTGTCACCTGCATGAATGGGTGAACCTCAGACGTGGGGTCTTCAGTACACCAAGGTACCAGAGGATGCCTGGGCCCGACGCACAGTCAGCCCAGTTATATTAAACGGTCCACTGTGGCTGGGCAGCCACAGGAAAAAGCCAAAGCATGTAGAAAGGAAAAAACTCTGCCTGTGGACAGAGATGCAGACTGGTGCTTGTCCTGGAAGACACCCACTGAACACATCTTGTTACATTTTCGCCAACTTGCAGCCAGTAGCCAATGGGCGTCAGTGTAGCACCTGACAACCAAACAACCGGGATCGAATCCCAGCCCCTTAGGGACAAACACTGTGGCAGCAGACTGCACAGGACCCATGCACTGTCCATGACCCGTGGAAAAGGATGCTTTGGCAATGAACATCATTGGAACCGACATGCTGACCAATTCTGCATCACACAGGTAAAGACCACAGCCACCTGGATACATCATCACAAAGGGCATGGCAGTGCCAGCACCTGAGGCCAAGGAAGCCTGGCTAATGTGCCTGACTGGCAGCTCCACCAGCAAGTGACAAAGGGAACTCTGGGGTGCACGGTGCAGTGCACTAGACCTGGCCAGTCCTGGCAAATAGACTCTAGAAACCCTTTACCCTTGTCCCAGGGGTACCACTGGGTGTTGACTACAGTGAGACCCTTTCTGGGTACAACACAACAATTCCCACTTGCAGAGCAAACGCAGGCCATACCATTTGAGAACTCCTAAATGTGCTGCTGCATATTTGAACTCCCTGAACACATCCGGTCAGACGGTGATGCCACCCTTACGGTCACGAGTGCCAACAGCAGACAACTATCTGGCACTCATGGGACCTTTCATGTAACGAGCCTTCTCCCGCTTCCCTTTTCCCCTCCTGTGCCCACCTTCAGCTCTGCTCTGCCCCCACAGGTCCCGTAGCCTGGTTTCCTGAAGGCCGTAGTGATGGTCTGGGACGAGGTTGCCAAAACATTCTGAGATGACAAGCCTGGGGCTTCCCTTACCTCATGCCTATGCTTGCTGGATCAGGCAATTGTGGACATTGCTGATAATGAGCATGAGTATGAGGTGACAGCTCCTAAGGTGGTCCTGCCAGCATGGCCACCACGTTCTGGGATGCCACATAGCAATCTCCTAGGGATGAATCCAGCCAGAGTAAGAAATGGCGAGGACTTCTAAAAGCGTAAAGTCCCTGTGCCGCAGGGACAGGTCACACATATACTGACCGTGCGGCCGAGAAAGGACAGCTGCTCCGCTGGTGGGGAAGGAGCACCTCGGACTCCTGAAGGTCAGAGACGTTGGGGAGGGGGGCATTAGCGACTTGGCTCTCACCTGCAGGACACCTGGCCCAGCCTGTCATCTCAGAATGCTTTGGCAACCTCATCCCAGACCATCACCACTGCCTTCGATCTAAGTCCTGGACACCCACTCTCGGGACACTCTGAACTGAGGACTATTGACTGGGGAGGCAGGATGGCCTCCAACAAAATGACAAAATAAGATTAATTTTCTAGATGCTGATACGATCTCCCTTAGCATCATCTTATTACTGCTGGTGCCCTGTGGTCTCCCTCTACTGTCAGAACAAGAACAAAACCAAACTTCTCTTGTGTGCTTCCTACAGACCATAGCTAGTGCTCTACACTGAACTGATTGCTGGATCTGTCACCCCCCACCTGGTCCTGCTGACGGGACCACCTCCCCCTCTCCTGGTCTCTTGCCAGCCCCCCTTGGATCTGAGGGGGCAGGCCTCATCCAGGGGCACATGCGGAGGTGGCTTTGGGAGAGACTTGCCCATCTCGAAGCACCTCCTGTGCATGTGGGGAGAGGGGAGGTGGCCCCGACTCCTGGGCTCCAGCTCACCCCCCAGGTGGAGCTTGTGCTCTGGAGTGAGGCTGTCTAGGTTCAGTCCCCATCCTGACCTAGCCGCTCAGTCCTGTGTTTCTCCAGGAGCAGAACATATGCTCCTCCGCTCCAGGTCTCCTTCTCCTTCCTGGATGGCAGAACAATAGTGCCTAGCAGCAACCTTCCTTACACACAGCGCAGAGGACCCAGTTAGGGCAAGGACTTGGCCGAGGTCATGGACAGATCAAGGCCTTGTCAGCCTGGTCCCCATCCCTGGTTCTTGCTCACGGTGAGATAAAAGCCAGAGCTCACTTCTGCACAACTCTTGACCAAGCCAACCAGGAAAGCCCCGACCTGCACTAGGACCCTGAGCTGACCTGAACCTGACCTTGACTCTCACTCTCACTTCAGTCCTAACCCCTAACCCTAACCTGACACTGACCCTGACTCTGACCTTGACCCTAACCCTGAACTTATTCCTTCCCCGGTGCCCACAGGAGGGCAGTCCCTGCCATTCGCTGACCCCACAGTAAGCAGCCATCCCTCTGGGAGCCCGGACAGCTGTGGCACGTGGCCCTCACTCAGGTACCTGCTCGGGTTACATAGCATTGCTCAGACTGCTCTCTCACCCCCCACCCCGACTCCTTCCAGCGTCTCTGGGGCTGCAGTGGGCAAGGGGCCGCCCAGACTGTGCACTAGCTCCCAGCACCCTCAGGGGTGGTCCGAATAAAGAGACTTGGTCAGAACTCGGATCCAGCTCCCCATTCTCTCGGCCGAGCATGCACAGTGAGCCGTGCGCCTGGCGAACTGGGGGGAAGCAGGCACCCACCAGTCACACACCAGTAACGTGATGAGGCCAGGGAAGGGGCCCTGGAGAAGGGCTGGGGAGCAGGGAGACTCCTGCCCCGGGACACGGGGCTTCATGAGAGCTGGGCCTGCGAGGATGGAGCAGCCTGGGACCCAGTGGAACTGGAGAAGGACATTTCTAGGGGACAGAGCAAGGAGGGGCAGGAGCTGGAGAGCAGGAGGTGGCAGCAGATAGGTTTGACTGTTGAAGGGAAGTAAAGGGTGGGGGGGAAGCAGGGGTTGAGAGGTTGCATGAGCGACTGCATGCAGGACCAGGACTGCATTGGGGGAGAAAAGTGGGGGGTTGGGCCGTGTGACTCGGACACATCTGCTCACTGAGAGGCCATTTAATAGCTCTCAGGCGTCTCTGTCTTTCTCAGCCCCAAGTCCAGGTCCTTGAGGGCAGGGCCAGTGTGGCTCTTTGTAGCCTGTCAGAACGCCGTCAGTGAAAAGCATCTCCCTTGGCCTCTCTCCTCTCTGGCCCTGGTGATCATGAAGTCCTGATTGAGACTGATTGTGAAGAATTTTACCACTTCCTCACGATCACTGCTGAAAGCAGAATCCTCGTCCTGGAGAAGAGATGGGGACCAGAAAGACGGAGCGCAGAGGCTGCTTTTGACATCATCCGGATCACCCGAGGCGCTAGAGTTCCTGGTTCCCAACCAGACTCAGAGTGGATACCAGTGCTCTCACTGCAGCGAAGGGGCTCCTGCAGCAGCCGGGGGAGGCCATCACTGGAGCGGGGACTCGCCTGCCCGCAGGTGGCCATCTCCATCAGCCTCCCCAGGCACCCACACGGCAGGGGGTTACCTGGCTCCAGGTATCTCTTCTGTAAATGAAGAACTGACCTCAGTTGTCAATTCGCTCACTGTCTAATTCGAAGGCCCCTGCTGGCTTTATGGTTGTGCTGAAAGGGTCTGACACAACAGCCTGAGCTGCCCCGGGAATCTCCTGAAGCCCTGTCCAGGGGCCCCAGTTCAGTAGGTGTTGGGGAGGCCCAGCAAGAAGATGGGTGAAAGGTCCTGGTGAATCTGCACTGCGGTGAGCGTGCACTGATCCTGATGGAGCCGGGGAGTGTGCGGTGCTCTCTGGAGTGAGGCTGCGGCATCGCACCAACTCAGGGCTGCCCTTGGGCAAGGCTGTTGTCACTTGTTAAGGGACAAGAACTACCTGACAACTGCTGGAGAGTTGCCATAGTCCTGGGTGAGGTGCATGCCCACGGCAGCCTGGATATCCTTACCCTTCCTCAGTTCAACCCTCTTCCAGGGACTCTGCGGGGACACCACAGGAGTGTCTGGCAAAACCAGAGCCCAGGACCTTTCTCCATTCAAGCTGCCATATTTGGCGGAACAGCCAGGGAAAGCTCACCCCCGCCCCTTCCTCTGGAGGCGGCAGTGCATGGAGGCAGCTGAGTCTCTCCACTCAATGCCCCACAGTATCTCTGAAGGTCCTTGGATTGCCCCCTGCTAAATCCTTGGGGATTCAGCCTTGGGCCCAGGCTTTCTTGGAGCCTCCCTCAGGGTTTTTTTTATGGAAGGCACACCCAGAGCCAAGATGTATGACCCAATTTTCTTACAGTCCAAGGCATGGGCCTGGCAGCTAGGCCCACCTTGTCCTCCAGGGCTATGCCCCTGCATAAACCCACCCTCTCCCCATGCTTTGCCCTTGGACCACTTCAGAACACAGTCACCCTGCCTACCGTCACACATCTCCTGTTAGGGCAGGGGGAGCCCCTGCAGGCCACCTGGCCCAAACTCCTCCATGTGGGGAGGAGAAACTGAGGCCCGGCAGGGATGAAGCTGCCCCAAGACCCAGTTCTGTGTTTTTTGGTTCCACACTAGAACCACTATTTAAATAAAGTCCTCCCCTCCCAAAGGCAAAGGAGCTCCCAATGCCTCCCTCCCCAACTCCTGTTGGGGTCCTGAGCCAGAGGTGCTTATCCGTCAGGGCACAGGCCAACCTCGTGCCTCCGTTGTCCCTCCTGCACGCAGGCCCACAGAGGTCATAGGTGTGTAATTCCCTTGGCACCTGCTGGCAATGAGGCAAGCAAGGTGAGTTTCCTCCCCTGCCCCCAGCCTGCTCCAGCATGGCCATGATATGCGGACTGTAGTTCAGAGACCCCCAAGCCCACGCTCTCAATTGCATACCCAGCAAGGGGAAGGGCCTTGCCAGAGGCCACCCAGCAGGTCAGGGTGGAGGTGGAGCTGCTCCTGCCTTGCAGCCCTGAGAGGCCAGCTCTGCCCTGGGGCAGTCGGGAAGAAGGCAGGTCCACAGGAGACAACTCATGGGAAAAAAGCCCAATAACCGGAGCTGTCACTAGCAGCTTGGAGCCTCTGACCAGGAGAGGAGAAATGGAATGACACCACCCGAGACACAAGAACTTCAGTTACAGCCCAACAGACCAAAGTCAGACTTACGGAAGGACGCCAGAAGTCAGCAAGATGGATGGAAGGCCCTTTACAGACCACCTAGTCCACCATTTTACAGATGGCAACACTGAGGCCCAGAGAGGCTCAGTAACTTGGAGGCAAGGATGAGGCAAGGAGAGGCCAGGGGCTCCTTGCCCCCAGTCCATGAGCTGCTGCTGGTCAAGAAGGTCATCCAAGGCTGGCCTAGAGAGTGGCAGGGGGCAGGGGGAGGGGAAACCACCAGCTCTGGGGCCACACCCATCACCCTCACCCTCCTCCCAGTCAGGACAGCAGCAGCATCTCCCTGCGAGAAATTAAACGCTCATCTCCCCCAAGAGCCACCTCCAGGGCTCATCCTGCCTTCTGTCCTGTGGGCCACAAGGGCCAGAGTGGGCCACGCTCACTCCACGGGAATTCCACGGCGGCCCCTCTCAGCTCTGCAGTTTGTCCAGGAGAAGCTGAGCTACCACGGCTCCCTGGAGTTCCAGCGGCTGGGCAAGCGATGCAGCCTCATGTCCTCCTTCTGGATGTGCTCGTAACAGGACTGGCGGGAGAGAGGTGAGGCTGAAGCCAGCTGGCCTGCCCGCTTCAGCCACATGCACAGGCTCTAGGGCCTGACACTGGGGTGCACCCACCTCCCGGGCCTGGACCACTGTGTCTCCAACTCAGCCCTCAGCCACAGTCTGCAAGGAAATGGCTCCTTCCCTCTCCTATTGTGCTCAGGGATGCAGCCTGGAACACACTCAGCCCTGGGGATCCGAGGGCCAGGATGCACTGTGCCCACCTCCCCCCACCCAGCCCCTTTTAACAAGGGCAAGAGCAGGGGCTCTGTGAGGACCCTTCCCATGGAGACACACAGAAGCTGTGAATTTGAGCTCATCCCCGTGACGGTGTCTGGGGTGAAAGGGGTCTGCCCCAGTGGCCAGGGCATTTCTGCCTGGCCCACCGCCTCTGTCCCTCACCTCCAGGGCCGTGAGCAAGAAGTCATACAGGCCCCCTGTGTGGATAGGGGCCATCATATCACGGATCAGGTGGATCTCGGCTCCCAGGTGCTGGATTCTGGAGAACCACCGCCACCACAACGAGAGGGAAAAGGGGACCTATCAGGGACAGGCATCCGGCAGCCGGGAAGGAGCTCTGGCCTGGGTGGCTGGACACCTGGTCCCTGCTCTGAGTTTGGCACCCACAGGACCCTGGGTGGGCCTCTCTGGGCCTCAGCTTCCCCATGTGTACCAAGAAAGGCTGTGTCCATAAACCCCCATGTTCAAAGACTTTGGAGTATGTCTTGGTTGGGGGTGGGCAGGGAGGGAAGGGAACCTCCTGCAGCCCGCCCCCAGCTGGGGCTCACTGGGCACGTGACACCACGTAGATGAGCAGCGGCAGCAGGTCGTCCATGGGCAGCTTGTGCTCCTGGCCGAGCATCCGCGACACAGTGGCCTCAATTTCCCCGTATGTCCTCTCCAGCACCTCCAGCTTCTCCCGGGGGTCCACCGTGGTGCTGCAGCGGGGTAGCTGGCTCCAGATCAAGGCCCTCAGGTTCAGTCCCAACCAGGGGCCCCAGCACTCCTGCCACCCACACCCACCCTCCCTGGGGTGTGGCTTACATCATCTTCTGCAGACACTCCGTGGCTGACAGGAAGCACGCGTCTCTGACTAGGGAGTATCTCTGCGTGGTTGGGGGAGTGGGTTAGATGAGACCTCCTCTTTCCCAGGGTCAGGGCTGGCCCCCGAGCCCCTCACCACCCACCTCCTTCCCCATCACTGGCTTCAGGACAGCTCTGCCCCGAGGGTTGAGCGACCCAGGGAAGGTCACAGATCCACTGTAAGCCTCAGTCTACTCAACTGTAAAGTGGGGTAAACGGTCTCCAGGAGGCTGGGAGGATCAAAATGGAAAAACAAGATAAGAGTCCTAACAGCCAATGGTCACTGGGTGCCGCCCAGTTCTATGTCAATGGTTCTTGAGTCCCAGGGCTTGTTGAAACACAAACTCCAAGTTCACTCCCTGAGCTTCTGACTCAGTAGGTCTGGGATGGGTTCAAGAATCTGCTTTTCTAACAGGCTCCCAGACAACGCTGATGCTGCCAATCCAGCAAACACACTTTGAGAACCAATGCCCCTCGTGTTCTGGCCCACATCACCCGACAACAGTCACAGGAGGTAGTACTAGTACCACATCAGGGACTACTTCTACAGATGGGAAAACTGAGGCACGGAGATCAAGTATCTCACCCAAGGTCGTACAGCCAGTAAAAGGGTGGAACCTAAGCTTGAACCTGGTCACTGTGGCTGTACACTCATCCACATGGGAAATCAGAACAGTGCAGAAAGCCTGCCATATCCTCCCTCACCCACCCACGCGGCTTCTGACCAGTGACCATGAGGCAGAGAGCTGCTCGGAAGCCTGGGCAAACCTGGGGGCCCAGCTCAGGCTCAGACCTCCCTCTCCTGGGCAGGTAATGGGCCCACACTCTCACCTGATTGGTCGTCAGCATGAGGTCCTTGAGGGGCCACAGGTGCCTGAAATTAAAGCAAGATGGGAAGCTCTGCCAGGACCAGGGTGCGGGGTCTGAGGTCAGAGGGCAAATTCCCTGCACCTCCATGTCCCCCAGGAGGGCTGAGCAGGGGAAAGGGGCAGGGGATGCACAATGGCATCTGGGAACGCTTGTGTGAAGCCCAGGCAAGACGAGGGCAGGAGGGATTCCCTGAGAGGGCAGCCCTCCATGTAGCCCCAAAATACGAGTGGGACTAGAACACAATGAGGAGACAGAGGGGCAGTGCTGCAGGCCAGGGGACCCTCCTGGGCAAAGTCCTGGGGGTCAGGCCAGAGAGCTCAGTGGTAGAGACTGCTCCAGGGGCTCAGTGAGCTGGCCCAGGCTGGCGAGAAGTAGGGATGCCACGCAAGGCAAATAGAGCCAATGGAGCAGGGAGGCCAGCATGGGGGAGGCGGCACTGAGGCAGTAGGAGGGGTGGGGAGGAAGGACTCTTGCAAAGCCATGGACAACGAGGTCTCTGGGCTGGTGCCTGGTCAGATACAGGAAACATTCACCACATCGGAAGGGGAAACAAGGTTTTTTGGCAGGAAGGGGAATGGGAAGCGCCATCACCTTGAGACAAAGGGAACCAGGTGTGGGAGGAGAGAGTGCGTTCATGCCCTCAGCACTGGTAGTATCAATGGATCAAAGGGGCATGGAGGAGAAAGAACATTCTGATGACTGAGGGCGGAAGGGAGGCTCTGACCTACTTCCGGAACAGTCCTCAGTTTCCCCTTGAGGATCTCCCCTCTCCCACTCTCAGTCCAAGAGCTGGGAGCAGGCGACCTTGCCCCAGCCCCAGTGGTAGATATTGAGGCCAGCCTGGCCAATCTGGGCCACAGCCAGCATTCAGGGGCACATTCAAGACCCCAGCCAAGCCAGGGAGGAACTTCAGAGGCTCTGCTGGAGCTGTTGGGAAGGAGACACCAGCTCCCTGTGGGGCCTGAGCTGGGAGAATATAAACCTCGGGTGGCTGGTACCATATTTGTCACCATACGGGGGAGCCAGAGAGCCCAACAGAGAACGAGAGAAGTTGCTTCCTTTATCATGCAGCTGGACACCCAGATCCAGCCACACCTGAATCTAGCCACACCTTAGAACTTCATGGGTACACGAGCCAATTAACCTCCCCGCTTTTTTGCTGAAGACAATTTGGGTTTGTACCCTCTGCTACACAAGGACTCTGGCAATCGTGGCATGGTAGGGAGGCTTACTTCTGTACATCCAGGAACTCAAGCAGCTTGGTGTCGGGGAAGAGGCTAAGGTTGGCAATGCCCTGGCTGTAGAGGCTGTCCTCCCTCTCATGAAGAAGCAGGTAGAGAGTGAAGAGCTCCGAGTAGAAGCTGGGCAGGACAAGGGGTAGCATCAATCTGTGCACCTGCAGGTCCCTGAGTGAGAGCCACCAGGACAGGTCAGGGTCAGCAGGGTGGGCGTGGGGATCTACTTGGGCTGCCCCTCAAAGAGTCCACAGAACTCCTCGTCCCACCACAGTGTTCCTGCCTCCAGCCTCCTCCACCCCGGAGAAAACCCTTCCCAGCCTGTTCTCAGTCATTTCACAACCAATTGTCATCTGTGACTACCTCACACTCTCACTTGACTTTGAGAACCAATATGGCAGCTGAGGCAGAATTTTGATCCCCATTTAATTGAAAGCAAAACCAGGGCCTTGATAGATGAGTGACCTGCAGCAAAGCTCTCAGCAGCCGTTCCAAGCTAGTCCAGTTCTGCCTCCTAGTTTTCTGTGCTTCCTAGGACTCAGGGGGAAGTTCTCCCTAATGTCTAACCCCATTTCCCATGCCTCCTGCAATGCAGTAACAGAAAGACCTCTCTGATCAGGATCTCTGGGCCTGGAATCTGAAGGCAAATTATAAGGTTTGGTCTCAGGGGACTGGGGAGACAGATTTAATGACCCACTTAATTCCTGCTCTGTGTGACCTCAGGCTCAGCCCCTGCCAGGCCTCAGTTTCCACATCTGTGCACAGGGAGAAGGAGGTGCCTGAGGCAGCTGCTAACCCTCCATACACCCAAGAGATGAGGGTGGGATAACATGTTTAGAACAAAGATGCATTTGATGCACTGTGGCAGTGCCCCTCCCCAGGTTGCTCAAGGAAGAGAGGTCATGGATCATTCTGATTCTTGAGTGGTCAATGAGCAATATTTGGTCAACAGCATGAACCCCTAACATTTCCCAAGAAATACCCTTTTCCCCCGAAGGAGGGCCCAGAAGCAAAGGTATAAGGACTCCCAGGACCCGAGCCTGGCTGCACCAGGGCAGAGAACCCCACAGACCTAATGGGGGCAGTCACCTTGCCTCTGCATCTTGATCTTCCTCTGGGGCCTGGCCCTTGCACTGTAAGGCAACCTGCAGCAGACCCCTGCAAACCAAAAGGAGGGGCAGCGTGGCTGCCACCTCCCACAGAATGGGAGTCACCAAAGGCCAGGCAGGTGGGCTCCACCCCCAGAACCATGGAGCCTGAGGACTGCAGAGCCCAGTGGCCCAAACCCCAGCAGTGAGGAGGCTGGGAGTACGGGATGTCTGCCTGAGTGTCCTGGAACCCTACAACAGCACTACCTGCAGCATCTAAGGTTTCAGTTTATAGCATTTGACGAGGTCACAGCTCAGCCGGGACAGGACGGGAGATGGTGTCTGAGCCCAGGTCAGGCTCCGTTTGCAGTGGGGTTAGAGCTCTCCTGGGGTCAGGGCTAGCCCAGGGCCTGGCTGGGGCTTGGACTCTGGCTGCAGTCAGGCCTTGCTATCACCTCCCCACCCTCTAACCCCTATGCTCACCAGCTGCATATTAACCAACCCACCCTCTGTTTCTTTCTCGATCCAGACCCAAGGCAAAGGCACCCTTCCTACCCAGGGCACCAGGCAGAGCTGATGCTTGGAAAGGGCAGAGCTCCCCCCACACCCCGCCCTGGGGTCACAGTGCAGTGGTTGTCCCCGTGTGCCACCAAGCTCACCTGTAGGCGGCCCAGAGTTCCTGGGCGTGCTGCTTCACCTCCTCCTGCGCCAGCCCCTGCAGGTGCTTGTTGGCCCCAATGCCTGAGTATGTGGCCTGGAAGGTCAGCATCAGAGTCCGGAGCAGCTTTCCCAGGGGATGCAGAGAGTTGCTCAGGGCCTGGGGAGGTGCAAAGGCAACAAAGAGATACTCAGCACCGTGGGCTGGAGCACAGCATGCCCACGCAAGACCCCACTTCTTCGATGGGAGCACCGAGGCACTCTCAGCAAGGGCCCACAGGCAGGCCTGTCCCCTCTGGTCAGCACCCTCCCCTGGAGCCCTTACCTTCCTGAGGCACTGCTGCAGGGCCTCGGGCGCCCGGTGCTGCAGCAGCTCCTCCAGGATGTCCTCCATTCTGCCTGCGTGGTCCTCGGGGTGGGTCCTGGGGCACCACACACACACACGTCTCTCACCCACGCCCAGGCCTGCCCTCTCTGGGAAGCCTTCCTCCCCTGGCCGACTCAGAGCCCCACTGACCCCAACACTGAGCTCTGGATGCCCTATGGGTACACACGCCCACGCATGCCTGGGCCTCACCTCTCGCAGCACAGGTACTCCTGGGACTTGCGCAGCTCCCTTGAGCTCTGCACGTGGAAGCCCAGCAGGGCCTCCTGCAGGTCTCCAGGGCAGCCGGCTTGAACAAAGTCCTGGAAGGGGCCATAGACGCCCTGCCAGCGGCTCTCCACGGGGAAGACGCCCAGGCCCAGCTGCCTGCGATGGAGGCAGTGGGGGACATGGATAGGGATGGAGCCAGGCTGGGCAGGACCCTGTTCAGCCCTTGGAGAGGTGGGGATATCCAGCCTGGCCCAGAGTCAGGGCCCAGGTGGGGTGGGTGGAGTGGGGGATGCAGAGCGGCCTGACCTCCAAGGCTCCAGGAGGAGAAACGGGAGGCAGAGAAGGGTCAGAGAGAATCTACTCCACGGTAGAGAAAAGAGACAGGGGCACACAGAGCACTGGAAAAGAAACAGAAAGATCTGGAGAGCTGAAGGCCAAGTCCGGAGAGTGGGGGCTTGGCCTAAGAGAGACCAGGGCCCAAATCCCAGGATTCCCCCGCCACGGGACCCCGCTCTCCCTCCTACCACACCTGGGTCCTTCCTGAGCTTGATCCTGTCTCAGCCAATAGGCTTAGGGGTCTGGCCATGTGTGTGTCTGGTGCAGTGTCTAATGGAGCACTGCTCTCCCATGTCACGCTCATAGATTTTCCTACACCTGCACCCGACCCGGGCTCACACCCCTAGGGTTTGCCATCTACTTCTAGCTCCTGCTGTCAGGGAAAAGAAACATGCAGGGACAATGTGTCAAGCAAACAACATGTGAAATGCTGGCTGGCACCATTAGAACCACCACCCACACCTCAAGAGACATAGTAAGAGTCACCACTTGAACAACGGTTTTCCAAGGAAGAACTCTGTCCCCATAGGGAAGAAGTCCATCCTCTTCTCAAATACCCCATGATAGGGACAGTGATTCCACTTAGTAAGTTTCCTTCTTTACCCTGGCTGCCAGGGAACTCAGAGCCAGGCTAATGCTTGATTATAAGGCCTATCTGCACCTCCCTTTCTTGTAAGCTCAACTCACACTTTAATTTTCTATCTTATTCTTGTTTGTTTTGTTTCATAAACTGTCTTGTACCCTTCCTAGAATAAAAGCAGGGTCTAAGCAAAGCCTACACATAGTATTTTTCTCCAGTTTTGTGGCATGTGGAGTTACCGTCACATAGCCCTTAATTCCAAGAGTCTCTGACAAGGGCTATGTGACCTGAGCTCTCTGAACTCTCCGAAGAGCTAAGAGGAGGTACAGAAAAGCCGTTCTAATGAGACCTGAGTCTTTAGGGTAGAAACATAGACACACACAGACACCCCCCCCCCCCAGAAAGGCTTCAGAATACACAGGCCAGACGGTCAGTCTCTCACCTCTTGCGGGTACTGCCTGGATCTGGAGGGAGGGCAGCTGTGTCCAGCACACCCTGGGTATGCAGTCCTCTCCCTGCCCCACTGCCAAAAGAGCCCTCCAGGGTGAAGCCATTAGGGAAGGTGACCTTGCCCTGGAAGCCAGGAGACAGATGCAGGGATGTCTGTCCATCTGTCTGTCCAGCTGCCCTTCCATCCCATCATGACAGGCCTCATGCCTGTCCATCCCGGGTCACAGAGGCTAGAAACTGATGGATGGCCTTCCCACCATCCATTCAATCTGCCCCACCCCAAGGGGCTCATAATCCTCCACCCCTGCAGGAGCCCCTGCCTGTGCCCACCACCAAGGGGCTCATCTCTGAGGCAGGAAACGGCGAGGGAGACAGAGAAGGGACTCACAGGTCACAGTGGGGAGGACCACCACTGGGTCCAGAAGTAGGCAGAGGCCTCGGGAGGGCATGAGGTATTACCAGCCTTGAGGAGGGGCAATTCCTTGCTGCATGCGACTGTTCCATTCACAGCATTCCTAGTCTCCATCCACTAGATGCCATAGTACCCGCCAGTCAAATAGCCCCCACATTTCCAAAGGCCCCAGCAGGGATACAACTGCCTTCTGCGAGGTCAGCTCAGGCAGAAACATACTGAAGGACAATGCCTCCAGGGGCACCTGCCCAAGGCACTGATGGTGGTGGTGGAGGGGGTGGATCCCTATCTTGGGGGCCAGGAGGGGACACAGCCAGGAGACCACCAGCACCCTCTGCACCCAAGGCAAGCCTACCTATCCCCTCTTGACTCACACCCAATCAAATCACACCTCCGCAGCAGGGAATTGTCACTGTATCCACCCCCTAGACGTAGTGGAGATGGGAGAGGCCCTCCCTTACCTGCTCCACCTACCCTCAGCCCTAAATCCAAGCAGGAAGATTACAGACCCCAGCCAAGGTCTCAGCAGGGAGTGGAGTAAGGTCTCTGTGGCTCTCACCTTCCCCACGAAGGTCAGGTCCCTGGTGAAGGTGCCCTCATACAAGGAGTCATCTTCACAGAGAAGGATCCCTGGGCCCTAGGGAAGGAAGCGGGGAGGGTAGGGGCAGTGGGTTAGGAAGGGCCAGAAGACTGGCGGTGGGGAGGGGAGGTGGGCAGTGACCCATGGGCAGAAGGGTCCTGAGCCCTGCCATACCTCCCAGGACTGTGCCTAGGTGGGATGCCAGCCCCTGGCCTTCTGAGCACTGAGCACAAGGCCCATGGACCTCGACCCTGGGTTACCTTGACCGACACCCTGGGACCTGGCTCCTCCCCTCCAGCAGCCTCTCTCAAGAAGCCTCCTGGGGGACCCTTCCTTCCCACCTACAGCTCAGGAAGTACTGGGCCTTTCCTGAACCATCCCCACTTCCCTGTCACTGACCCCGGGGACCGTGGAGCTGATCAGGCTCCCGTGCTGCATCGGCTGCCAGGAAGCTCAGAACCAAATGGGATACAATTCGTCTGCTACTTATTTCTGAATCTATCTCAGGTGCCTATTCTTCCCTTTTCTTCCTCCTTCAATCCTTTCCAGGACAAAGTATAGATAAACAAACAAGCCACAATATCGGTAACAGCCATCAGGCCAGAGCTTCACTATGTGCCAAGCACCCGGCAGGGTGTGGGTGAGGCAGAAGGTGAGGGCTATGCCCGGGCACGGGAGACCTGCGCTTGAGCCTCAGTTCTGACACTCAACAGAATGTGACAGCGGGCAGGTTCTCTGACCTCTCTGAGCCTCACGTTTGTCACTTTTACACTAGGGACAATAACATGACCCCAGGGCTACTGGGAGGATCCCATGAGATTATGTTGGGAGGCTTAGCCCAGAGCTAGACACCCAGTTAGGGGTCTATAAACATGGGTAGTAGAGGCTGCAGGCATCCTCATTACTATGCACTTCATTGTTGCTATTTTAGTGAGTCATTACGATAAAGTAGTTCACCTGAGCTGCTGATGGGAAAACTGAGGCTGGGAGGGGCAGGGACTTGGCCAAGGCCAGGGTAGGTAGGTGGCAGAACTGGATTCCTGCCCAGGTTCTGGCTCCCTCCAGCACGTCGGAACCCCGCTTCCTGCCCCATCCACCCCTGACCAGTCTCAGTTCAGCTTTGGAGCCCCCAGAGCAGGGAAAGGGTAGCTCAGGACACACGTGGGTCACTGCACTCACCACCATCTTGTCTGCCTGGAAGGTCCCCTGGTAGCAGACACCCGCCTGGGTGACCACGACCCCTGGGCCATGGCGCTGGTCAGCCTGCCACATGCCAATATAGCGCTCACCCCTGGGGGAGGAGAGAGTAGGGCCAGAGCTGGATCAGAATTGTTCCCATGCACCTTCTGTGTGTTCTGCTGGCATGGGACCGGGGTGGGGGGCAGGGGTCAGATAAGGAGCAATGACATGGCCTGAATCCACTCAAGTCAGACATAGGGCAGGTGAGGTGAGGACCCGCAGGAGGAAGGAGGGTGGAGGAGGAAGGGAGCCTGCCTGGGGGAAGGCATCCTGGCAGGCTTCCCGGGAGAGGTGGCAGGAAGGACAGATGGAGTAAGTTAGGGTGCCACTTAACATATGCAAAGCCATTGAGGCAGGAGTGTACGATAGATATGTGGGGGCGTTCAGTGGTCTAAAAGGCTAGGGGCTACACAGGTGGCATGGCAGGCATGAGGTCAGAGGAGCAGGCAAGGCCTCAAATGTCAGGCCAAGGACACTGGGCTCTGTCTCAGCCCAGAGAGCCTGGAAGGGCTGTGATCCTTTGATAGGACCAGATCAGGGGGTCAGAAACTCCTCTCTGAAAGCGCAGGGAGGGGCCAGAGCCCTCCTGCAGTCAAGGTCGGGGTCCCTCATCCTGAGCCTCAGCAACAACCGAGGGAGTGGAAAGAAAGTGAGGGGCTTCAGAGAGACTCTGGGGGACAGCCAGAATGGACCCAGTGACGACAGGGAACCCGGGCCCTGAGGCGTTTGGTCTGTGAGGGCCCCTCTGCCCCTCAATCCTGGTGCGGGGCTGCAGAGCACTCACCTGTCGCCGTCGTCCTGGACGCCATAGCCACTCCTCTGGCCCCTCTCCCAGTGGCCCGTGTACCTGCAGGGCTGAGGGGTCTGCGGGGTGCTCTCAAGGACCCCAAATCCATGCCGCAGGCCTTCCTGAAAGTAGCCCTTGTACACCTCGCTGGTGCTGTACCTGCGGAGGGTCACCAATGGCTGGCCCTGCCTCCCAGAGGACGAGGCTGTCCCACGAGCCTCTCCTACCATCAGGCCAAGGGTCACTTACTCACAGATGCCATAGCCGCACATGCTGCCTTCCCGCCAGTGGCACTTGTAACAGTCAAACTTATCCTCGGAGGCCTGGGGCACCAGGCGGATGCCAAAGCTGCCAGTGTGGGTGGGCAGGGAGGGAAGTCAGCACTGGGGACACAGCCCTGGCCCAAGACACCTGTCACACCCCCTCCATGCCCAGGAGTGTCCCTGCTCTTCCAAGGGGCCTTCTCAGACGATGGGGAGAATCTGAGAGGTGCTGAGCCCCATCTTGTTCCCTAGGGCCCCTCAGGACACCCCATCTCCACCCCAACCCCCATGCACTCTGGGAGGGCCTTCTGGCCCTGGACCACTCCCTCCGTGACCTGCCCCCCTCCTCAGGCCTAGTTTCCCCTTTAGGACAATGAGTGGAGCTGGACCACATGGCCTCCAAGTTTCTGCTTGAGGTTTGGGAATGTAGGATGGGGCCAGGCTGGTGACAGTGGAGAGCGGTGGAAACCACTCCCTGCCTGCCCACCATACAGTCCTGTGTCAGCCCCAGCCTTACCCGTGCTCCAGGCCCTGGCAGAAATCCCCCACATGATTCCGCCCGTCTGGCCACTTCAGGGTTCCCCTGTAACACAGTCGAGGTCCACGGGCATCAGGTCCATGGGCATCAGACCCACCAGACCTTCAACACACACAAGACCCCCAGCCAACCTCTGCCGCAGACTCTCTCCGAGGCCTCGATCCCCCTTGGACTGGACTCTCTGCCCCAACTCAGTCTTCTTCTCCGAGCTTTATGGCCCCACATGGGCTCTCAGCCCTTCTCTACTCCTGGCACAATGGCCCCAGCAGCCTCACAGAGTGTGCTCCACACCCGGCAGGGAGAGCTCTGGAAGCATCCAGGTTGCCTTTTTCCCTTGACCAACAGGAAGCTCAGAGCTAACCTTCAAGCTCAAGCCAAGTGCTAGTCAGTGGGGTTTCTACCATCCTTGTCTCCTCTTCTGACACAGCATTGCTTTTTCTGTGTTTTTGTTCATAAGCTTCCTCAAGCCCTTTCTGGAAGCAGGCAGGGTATCAGAAACGAGTGGAATGCTTGCAAGCGTAACCTTGGCGAGTCCTTTCTGCTTTCTGGGCCTTGGTTTCACCAGCTGTAGCACAAGTTGGGGCCATGTTCTTCAAAAGCCTATCTGCCTGTGGGGTCGTGTCGACCTGCAACTGAGGCCAGGTTCACCCTAGAACCTGCCCTGAGGCCTGGGGAAAGTCATGCCAGTCTCTGGGCCTCAGCTTCTGCACCTATCACCTAAAGGGGGTGATAACACTCCCCCAGAGCATTCTTGTAAGGACTGATGAAGACAGAATGTCTGCAAAACATTTCTACCACCACCAGACAATACTTTGTAGACATGAGAGTTTTCTTCCACCCGCCTGAGAACAGAATGGTAACCGTGGGCCCTGCAGGTCAGCTTCCTGATGTCTGCCCCACGCTCGGTAGCCTCACTGCCATCAAGACTGTATCTGGCACAAACCTACAGTGGGCCAGGTCCTGTCCAAGAAGACTTAAGAGAGCCTGTGGGGGACAAACAGATTTCACCACAGGGGGGTAACAGCCTTTGGTTCATGCCCCGAGGCAATTAGGTCCATATGGGTCCTGTCTGCCCCTCAGACTCCCAGGAGGATCCCTGCCTTGCTTGGCCCAGAGCCTCCTCCGTCACTCACTTGCCATGGGGCCTGCCACCGTACCACTCGCCCTCATAGGTGGCCTGGCTGAAGCGGCCCTCCGCACGGAAGGTGTATGCTCCACAGCGGCAGGTGGGGGGTTCAGAAGGCTCCAGGCCCGCCCCCAGCACCGGGAAGTCCTTCTTCCTACGCAAGGTCTGGCACACAGCCTGGGTGACCTTCCACTGCCAGGCCACCTGCGGGGGGACAGGGAAACACAGGACAGGCCCTGCTGCTGGAGGCAGCCCCTCTAGGAAGCCTCCTGGGGCGGCATCAGGTATCACCCTACCCACACCCACTCTTATCACTTGCGGGGACCTCCAACGGCTCCCGTGCTGCTCCCTGGGGCCTCATTCAGACCTGAATACTTGTTTGCAGCTTCGGGCCTGCCCAGAGAGGCCAAACAGAACCTTCAAACAGGCCCCAACCCTGGTTTCACAGAGAAAAACACGTGTTCTCTTCGGCATTCTGATGCCTGAGCCCAGGCTGACCCCTGACTCACTCTGACCATGACTCCAGAGGCTTGACATTCCCAACGAGCCTCCAGGGTTGTATACCTGTGCCCTCCCCTTACCCTCCTGTCGCCTTCCCTCACTCCCCTGACCCCACTCCCCGGATTCACAGTCCGCCCACACTCACCTGGCCCTGTGGGTCCTTGGAGCACAAGGAGAACTCTTCCTCGGGCGTGAGGAGGTGAAACATGCACCTAGACAGATGGAGCTAATGAGTAGGCTCCAGCTCTGTCCAGGAGGGTGCTGAGGGAGGGCCCAAGTCAGAGCTCTGGGGTGGGCAGGTTACATGGGGTAGAGGGAGGGAAGGCCTGGGGTGTCACTGGATGGGGGTGCTCACCTGTCCTGCCCAGGTTCCACCCACACCAGCTTCAGATCAAAGGTGTGGACACTGTGGCCCTGGAAGAAGAGGGGGCACAGGTGGGCAAGACGCTCATCTATTCTCTGGTCTGGCCTTGCTCCCAAGCAGCAGGTCGCTGGCACACCGCTGGGTGTCCCCAGCATGCTCAGTGCGGCACGCCCAGCACTGAGTCCCACACCACCCCTGCCGGCTCCCCATCTCCAGGGCAGGTCCTCCACCTCCCTTCCCACCCGAGGGCCTGGCCAGAAACCCAGGACAAGCCTCCCGCACCCCCGACATTCTGCTCCATCAGGGCCCCCAGAGTGGTCTTCTGGAAATGCAGCATGGATCTTGTTAGCCCCTGCTGGAAACCTCTCTAAGGTCCCTACGGCTGAGCCTGACACCTGAGACCACACAGACCACTCCCCTCCACTGCCTGGGCCTCCTCCAGTTTGCCACAAATTCTCCTCAGCCTGAACCTTTGCATGTGCTCTTCCTTCTACTTGGAATGTCATCCCTGCTCTGAGAGATAGACCAAACCTCCCTTCCTCTGGAAGATTTTGCAGAGTGACCTTTCGCCTGGCAACAGACACAGGTGGAAGCGGCACCAGGCCCAGGCCTGAAGGGGAGGAGGAGTGTGCCAGACACAGGCCAGGACAAGAGAGGGCCCAGCACAGACAAGAGGACGTGCCAAGGTCCAGAGGTGGGAAAGGGCTCAGCACCTTTTAGTGACAGTATCTCGTCAGCATACCTGGAGCACAGAGGGTGAAATCGGGAGTGGAGGGAAACTCAAACTGAATCAAAACCCCAAAATCAGGCTTCAGGAGACACAGGTTTGGATGGGCAAGTAGCATCCCTTCTAGGCCTCAGCCTCCCTATCTGCAGGGGAGTTCCAGGCTGACACTCTAGGGGGATACAGAAGACAGTGCTCTGGCTATCAGAGGGGCAATATAAGTTCAGGGGGAACTAGGCACAGCCAAGGTTATGGGCCACATAACAAATCCCAAACCCTAGTACTGGCTCCCTCCTGACTTCTGTAGTGCCGAGAGCCCGGGCACTGCTGCTACATGGAACTCCTCTCTAGAAGCCTTGCATGTGCCCTGAATGGTTCACGCAGCCCTCCTCAGCCACTATGGGCCACTTATGACCGTTGTCTGAGGTTCCTCTCCGGTTGGAGGAAGACAACTAGGAGTTGTCTGCCACCTGCTGAAGCACAAACTGACAAGTGTCCCACTTTACAGGTAAGGAAACTGAGAGGAAGACATTTAACAGGGATACCAGCTGTGGAGAGCTGAGACTGGAAGAGCCCTGCTCCATAGCCCACACTCCTTCAGGGATGGCTCCACCTGCTGCCCCCACCCTAGCACTCTGCCTTTCTGCCCCCATCACCTCCCCAGGCCCAAGTTCTCGCTCCCAGCCACATGTCTCTTTCCTACTCCTTTTTTCAACCAGCCCTCAGACCCCCACTGTGACCCCACGACCTCTGGCCAGCCCCACCCTACCTGTAGCAGGACAAGGGCATCATCAAAGAGCAGCACACGCTCTGCCCTCAGCGGGGTGACCGTCACAGGTATGTCCTGGCTGTCTTGCAAGAGTCGGTGAGCGGGGGTACAGAGCACATCCTGGTGAGGCGAGGAGGGAGGTGCAAGGCTCAGGGACCTCTGTCCTGGATGCTGCTGGCCACTCCACTGCCCACCTCTGCCCCAGGCACCTCCCCCAACACTCTGAGCATCTCCTGGAGGCTCCCAGGTCAGTGATGGGCACTGGGGCTCCAAGGTGGGGGGGTTCATTCCTGGCTATACCCAGAAGGACAGCACAACTTCTCTTGAAGCCTTACTTTGTCCTCCTCCAACCCATCTCAGGCCACGGCCCCAGTCAAGCCCCCATCAACTTTCACCCAGGGTTCTACAATCCCTGCCTCTCTCTGGCAATTCCTGTCCCCTTCACTTGTCCTCCTAATTCTCTGCTGCACTGGGTCCCAAGCCTGTCACGCCCTGTCAGAGCACAGGGGACTTTCCCTCCTGCAGGGGCAATACGGGCAGTGACTCGGGGGTGCAATCATTCAGTGACATCCCAGGAGAGAGGGTCGATTCTGCTGACCACTCTTCCCCAGAGCCAGAAGCTCACATCCCAGCCCAGGAGGTGCTCAGCAAATGGGTGGGGATGGCTGGACAGGGGAACGTCAGAGACACCTGCTTTAGCCACTGCCCCCCGACCCAGGTGGGGAAGCTGAGGCATGGAGCAGGCAGCAGGCAGCTCAAGCTACCCAACGGGCCCCTGCCGGATGGCAACCCCTTCCCTCACTGCCCCTCAGGCCTCGAACTCACCCGCTGCCGGCTGCTCAGAGTGTGCCAGAGGGCCTGCGTGGCCATGGCCTGGTCCAGCTCCTGCCTCATGAAGGACTGCAAGTTCCCAAAGATGGTGACTGTGTGCACCAACAGCTCCCGGGTGGGGTGACTCTGTAGGGGGACAGAGAAGCCGGGGTGGGGTATTATCAGAATCCTCTCCCACCCTGTGATGACTGCCCCAGCCCTGGCCTGGCCCAAACCGGTCAGGAGGTCTGGGTCTAAGTCTAAGTTTTCCCTTTTCTCCCTGCCGGCCCCTCCTCTGGCAGTAGGAGGATGCTTCCAGGGGATTTAGGACCATTCAATGACTCCCCCAGCTGGGGCTGGGCCATGTGTCCTCACACCCAGTACATGATTCTACATCTGTTCTCTGGGTCTCTGCTGGCTCCACCAGGGCAGGGCCATGTACCTCAGATACCCCAGGGCAAGGACATATCCCTTCAAACCCCCCAGAACAAGACCATGTCCCCAAGGCATGGCCAGGTCCTTCTCAAACCAGGGTTCCTGAGTAGGCAGGTTCCCTGAGCCAGAGGCCCATTTCTCCCATCCCTCAGCTTCCCCACGGGAGACAGGCCCGATAACCAGCAATTACCCCCCGCTCCCCATCACCCCTGCTACCTACCTCCCCGACAGTGTCCCTGAGGCTCAGCAGGAGGAGCACGCACTGTTGCACATGATGGGTGAGTGGCTGGCGGAGAGCCTGGACCAGCGCTGTGCCCACCGAGCCCTCTGAGCTCATGCCCGACAGGAACTGCTGCAGCGCCTTCCGCTGGCCCTGCCAGTACTCGCTGAGTGCAGGGAGGGCCGCACACCCCTTCACTCTCCCCTCCTCTGTTCCCACACCTGCCACCATTGCCCCCTTGCCCTGGCTAATCCCCCAGATCCCAGGACAGTCCCAGACCCCAAACCTCTCTCCCATCAGAAAAACAGTGGCTGAGTGATCCTCTTGGAGATTTGGTAGCAGTATCTCAGAGATTAAAGCCTACCCTGAGTAGCAATTAGGAATGCTTCCCCGCCCCAGGGTCACTCCCGTTAGTTGGTATATGGATTCTGCTCACAGCCTCACGAGGCTTCCCTCCCTCTCTTCAGTGTGGATCAGCATGTAATTGCTAGAGCCAGGACTGCTCAGGATGAGTCCCGGGCCGTGACACTCACTGCTCTGAGGACGTGGCTTCCCCAAGCCCTCCCTCCCAGACACCCCCAACTCAGAGGCCCACTGCAGCATTCCATGCTCACCTCCTCCTCTTTACTGCCTTCTGAAAGGCCTGCACTGCCACACAGCTTGTGTAGGACTCGATGTACCTGTAGGTAGCACAGGGGACACCCAGCAAGACCAACGCTCAGCTCCAGACCCAAGCCCCTGCCCTTCTGGTGTCCCCAGATCCCACCCACTGAGTGGCTGCAGCCCTGAGGGCCTGGCTCTGGGCACTGGTGACCTTGAGTCTTAACTGACCCAACTAGACAATTCTAACTCAGTCTCTTTTCCCTGGGAGGCCACCAGGCTCAGATCTGGGGTGCCTGAGCCTGCCACCAGGCTAACACCCAAACCCAGGGCTGAACCCAAACGTTTGCCAAAGCCCTGACCCACATGAGTCCCAGTACCGGCCCCAGCCCCGCCTCGGCCATCTTACTCCAGGTGGACTTGCAAGACGCGGTCAGCGCTGTGCAGCAGCAGCAGGGATTCCAGGCTGATGGAGTCCGGGTGGCGCAGCCTCTCCTGCAGTGAGTGCAGGCTTTCCTCCGTCACCTCCCACAGCTGCTGGGAGCTCCTGTGCAGCTGCTGCAGGAGCTGTAGGCACTCTCTGCCCCAGGGATCTGAGGGCTCTAGAGTTGGGGCAGGAGCACAAGCACACTGTGAGGGGAACAGGGCCACTCCACCTTCCAGGGAGCACGCAGAGGCCCTGGGTGGTCACCGGAGGGGCAGCAGCACCCCTAGCCCTGAAGCTGCAGCTAGGGTCTCACATCCCTGGGGTCCTTGGGACAGAACTGGAAGCCCATGTGCCCCCTTGAGCTCAGCAAGGGATGGGCAGGCTACAGCAGTGGGCAGCACCCTTGTGGATTCAACAGGGGCATGTGTCCACCTCCTCACTAAACAGGGACAGCACTGATGACCTAGGGCCACCAAGTACAAGAATCCCCCCTGAGTTTCAGAGCTTCCTCAGGTCCAGAATGTGAAGTCCATAGGGTCCTGCAGTCTCCTGCCATTCACAGATGCACCAACAGAGCCCCCAAGAGGAAGGCACCTGCCCAAGGTCATTTTGTAAACCGGGCATCCTGCCTTCCAGTCATGCCCTGGGTGAAAGCAAGATGAGAATTCAGGCAGAGGATCCAGGCCTGTGCCCTGGGAGGGATGGAACATCGTCTCCGTTCACAGCAGGTCTGGGGTAGAATGGGGTTCACAGCCTGGTTCCCTGGGGTCCCTTTGAGAAGGAAGCAGCCAGCAACTGGGGGTGAGGGCCCTGGATCCATCCGAAGACACCCACACCAAATGTCACCGCTCCCATTTGCAGCTGAGAAAGCTGTAGCTCAGAAGGTCCAACAAGGGAGGACTCCTGTCCCTAGGACGGTTCCTGCATCCCCCCCCCCCCACTCAACTCACCGGCCTCCAGAAGGGGCTGGAGGACAAAGCTGTTGATGCGTGAGAGTGTGGCTGAGAAGACCTCCTCCAGCCGCAGCAGGGCTGCCTCCTCAGGGCTGCACATGGCCAGGGTGCCAGACTCAGGGCCTGAGAACCAAGCAAGATTAGAGCGAATAGCAGCCATGGGAGCAGGGTGCCGTCTCAGGCTATATGCCCAAAAGGCCCATGACCACCCTACCTCAGAACTGAGCAAGGAGCCCATGTCACCCCAAAGGGGAGTTTCTGAACTGGTCAGTGACCCCTGCTTATGCTCCACTTGGGCCCAGCTGAGGGGAGCCTGAAGGAGTGGGAAAGAGGACTCAGAGCTGCCAAGGGAAGCATCTATTTTTTACCCAAAAGGCAGATGCTCCTTAAGCCCTCTGGCCTGCTCATTCCTCCGCTCAAATACCCACCATGGCTCCCAAGGGCTCAGAGTAACATCTAGTAGTGCTCCGACCTACCCCTCTCTCCACTGACTCTCTGGAAACAAGGACATACTCTCGGAGGAGCACAGCCTTTATCTCAAGGCCATGGCTCAGGACTCCCTGTCACCCAATAGGGCTACGTAGGAGAGGTCTGGGAGAAGTGGGAAATATCCTGCTGGAGCCATGAAGGATGGGCAAGAAATAAAGAGGCAGAGAGGAGGACAAGGCATGCAGGTGGGAGAACCATGAGAGCAAAGGCTCACGGGCATGAAGGCCCAGGCTCTGCAGGTGGCCCACCAAGAGCTCCCTAAGTGGCTAACAGAGGAGCCATGGAGGGCCTCAGAGTGGGGGAGTGATGGGATTCAAAGTCAGACTTGGGGACACGGACTTGGTGACAGTTTCAGAGGAGATGAGTCCAAGCCATGAGAGGGTGAGGTGAGTGTGGGCAGGAGCCAGACACTTCATGCCCCCCTGCAAGCTGCAGGACGGGTTCTACTCCAGAGGTGGGGGCCATGGGGGTGGGCAGGTCTTTGGACCTCCTTCCCTGGAGAGCGGGACCCTCCAAGAAAGCAGGATCACCTGAGAACGCAGCCTCCTGACTGGAGGGAGGGGGAGCAAGGGGCCTGGGTTCAAACCCATCCCCATAGCCAGGCTGCATCCTCCAATCAGACACAGCCCTCTCCTACCAGACCTGGCAAAGGAGGTCATCTGCCCAGATTACGTGACTGTACGTCTCAGGGTTGAGAATTAGAGAGTCTTTTAACCCCAGACCCTCAGACTCGGCCTCTCTCCGACTCTGACACTCTGAGGCTCTGAGTTGGTTGACCTCGGTGGAGCTGTAGACATAATACGAGGAGATACAGACAGACCCAAAGGATCAAATGAGAAGGGGTCTCATCCCTCCCCACCCAACCCCAAAGACACCAAAGGGCATTCCAGGCTCCTGACAGAGCCTACAATTCCCAGAGAATTGGCTCTGGGGCAGAGTGAGATGAGTGCCTCAGAACTCTGGCCAAGGGCCCAGGCCCAGGACATTCCTGCCCCACCTTTCCTGCTGTTGTTGCTTCAGGAGGGCGAGGTCTTGGGAGGGAGAAGCAGGAAGGAGAAATGGCTGGACACCCAACTGCAGGCTTCTCTTTCTGCTGGCCCCCTGCAGCAGCCCCAGCCCCCTGTGGAGGACTGGGGGAGGGTTGCTCCAAGTCAGCTCAGAATACCAGGACAACACAGCCAAGGAGTCAGGGGTACCGCAAGTGCGGCCTGGGCCCATCTGACCCTCACCCATATCTCCAGAAACTGGTGGAATGGAAAGACCCTTTGGGAAGTGACCTTTCCACCCTTAGCTGGCAGTCTGTCGGGGTCTGAGCTGAGAGGTGAGGACACCAGCTAAAGGTGGAGGGGGGAGGGTGTAGCCAGGATGGGAGGTACAGACTAGGAACCAGATCAGGGTGAGCTGGGGACCTGCAGCAGATAACTCACTGTTGGGAGGCCTTGCACATCAGATCCCCGACACTTACCTGGGGCCCACCCCAACCAATGCCACACCCAGGGCACTCCTCTCCCCCTTAGGCTTCCTCCCCTTGCCCCCATGGGGCTGGCAGAAGCTCCCTTACCCTGGACCCATGGCTCACACCTCAGTAGCTCCCACAGGACCCCCTTCTGACCTCTGCCCAGCTATTCGGCCCTGGCCATGCCCCAGCTTATCCAGAGCCCTGCTCTTCTCTGGGCTTCAATCACCTCCTCTGTGAAATGAAGGTCTGACTAAATCACAGCTTTTCAAACTATTTTAGTCCTCCCTAGAAAGCATAAACCGGTGGAGGGGAGCTCCTCTGGGTATGGGGACCTGCTCTTCAGTCTCCCTTACCTCTCAGTGCAGCCTGGGGCCCCTGAGGATGAGTCTTACCGACACAAACTGGCAACACTGGCAACACAGGCTGGCCAGGTCTGTGGCCCCAAAAGGATCTCTAACCCTAGGAAACCGAGTCACACTGCCCAGAGGAAAGGCCAGAGGTTAAACATGGCTGGTGAGACGGCGGGTGGGGAGAAGACTGCAGTTGAGGCTAGACATCTGGTCTGGTTGGTCCCGAGAGCCTCTGCTCCCAGGCTAGGGAGTTCTGGGGCTTCACCCCGCAGGCAATGAGGAGAGTGTGAGGGCAGGGGCCAGGCCAGGCGCGAGTGTGCCTGAGTGTGTACACTGGCGAGGGAGGAGGAAGAGGTGCTGAACCTAACACCACAGGGACCCGGCAGGAGTCTCCCCTTTCAAACCCCAGTCCCACCTCCAACCCACTCCTCTCTGGTTAAGGGCATGGCTTCCTCACGCTCTCACTCCATCCAGCTCTAAGGTTCCTTAGTAGTAGACTGCACACGATGTACATATGGGGAAACTGAGGCCCAGAAACGAATGGGAGGGCCCAGAGGCACTAACTGTAGAGCATGTACAGGGCTCAGACCCAGGCCTCTGGCTCCCAGTCCCACCAAGCTCACCTGAAAGGCTGGGCGACTCACCTTAGGGCACACAGCAAGTACCTAGGCTTCCCAGGCAGGCTTCATGTTCACCATGGGGTGGGGTGAGGACAGACTGGCTAGTCTTGGCATGTCCAGGTGAGTCAGCTGCCAGTCCCCGCGGCAATCTAACCAGCCGCCAGGCCTGCTCTCTCTCTCACGCGCTCTCTCTCTCTCGCGCTCTCTCTCTTTCTCTCTCTTGCATTCTAGGCCTCTGTTCATGCTGGGTTCCTCTCTCCCTTGCCTCCTCCAAGGCCTGGCCCCTCAGGCCCCTGGGCCACACCCTGTCATGGTACTCACTCTGTTATTTCCTGGTCTGGACAGGCAAGGAAGTGCTGCTTGATGTGGAGGCTTTTTCCTGGGCTGCCTTGGAACCCCCTTTGATCATCCAGCAAACTCAGCAGAGGAGGGAGGGGCTGCCCAAGGGAGGGGGCGCTGAACTGTCACAGCTGACGGGTCCCAGCCTCCACCTGGGCCTCTCCCCCCACCCTACCCCGGCACCCTTCCTCTGCCCTTCCGTGGCTCCAGGCTTCTTGTCCTAGACCCCACCCCCCCACCTTCCCAATCTCTCTGGTCGCTTTTTTCACAGCTTTCCTTCCTCTTCTTGCGTAGTCACTGGAATTTCCCAAACATGGGATCCACTTCCCACCACCAGGTATTTGCCCATGCCTTCTCACTGCAAGCAATACTAGCCCGCGTCACCTCCTCCTGGCAGTCTCTCAGGCTGGCTGCGGCCCCGCGGGGTCGCCCCACAGCCCAGGCCAAGCCCCTGGGCACTGCCCACGTGTTTGTCTGCCCTCATGTCAGGCACGGGCCCAGGGAGGCTGTCCCGTGGTGACAGGGTGACCAAGGGGCAGGGAGGACGAAGCTGAACCCCGCCGGGAGGGAGGGACCTTCGGACAAACTCGGACGGGCCGGGTGTGAGTGCTGCCAGGGACCGAGGAGTCGTGGAGGGGCGGCGCGCGGCGGCCCGAAGACTAAAGTCCCACCTGGAGCGAGGAGGGGCGGGGAGCAGAAGGGCTCTACCCCAGACGAGAGACCTCCAGCCCTCCCTTACCTGTGCGGCGCGCGGTCCCATGCCGGGAAAGCCGCCGCGGCAGCTCTCTCGCGGACGCCCGCCCCACGTCGGCCCCGCCCCTGCAGGCCCCACCCCCGAAGGCCACTCCACCCCCATGCCCCGTCCCCGCCTCGCCTCCGGGTACCGCTCCGAGTCAAGGGCGGGGGCCTGCCTGGAAGTAGGCGGGGCTTGGCGTCCATCTGCCCCGTGCACTAGGGCTCTCCTGAAGCCTCAGTCTGCTGTCTTCCGGGGTCTGAAGTCTCCTGGGACACAGTGGGGGGCTGGGAGAAAGAGGAGAGGAGGTGGGAGCTTGGCCCGCCCCTCGCTCCCCTCAACACACACACGCACACGCTCTTGCTCACGCCCAGGAGAGGCTGGGTGTGTCTAGGAAGCAGTCTTGGTTTCCTTGTCCCGGCGGGGTCTTTTCCAATCCCCCTCCCCTCCCTTCCGCCCTCATTCTGACTCCCTGCGGGCCTAGGTGCAGCCCGGTGACCTTCCTCCGCCCGCACCAGTCACAGGGGCCGGCACAAGAGGAGCACCAGGTGGGTTCATGAAACCTGTGGCCGAGAGTAGGGTAAACCGAGGCTACCCGCGGTGGGCAGGGTGTCCGTGGCCAGCGGCCACTCCTGAGTGACCTTGGGGAAGTCCCCTGCCCGCACTCCTGAGTCTCAACATGGCCCAGTAGAGCGTGAAGCCAGCGGTTGTCTGCGCGCCAGGGCCTGCGACTTTGGCAAAGGTGGCGGGGAAGCCTTGTTCCAGCGGACTTCCCGGCAGGGGGAAGGCCCACGGTTCAAGCCTGTAACAAAGGAGTCTGCTGCCTGCCTCCGGTTCTCCATTCACTTACTGAGGCACGCGGATTCCAGGGAATGACCCACGTCACTGCCCCTTTCACGGCTGACAACACTGAGGCCGAGAGGCCCCATCCAGAGACAGGCAGTGGAAATGCAGAAAGGATGGCCCACCAATGCTCTACTCTAGTCTGAGCTGGTGGGAGGCATGCCCCGTCCTGCCAGGCTGAAGAGAGATCTCCAGTGGAGTACATGGCGGGTTGCAAGCATTCCTTCACAGATGAGCAGGGTCTTGGCGGGTTTGTGAGTGGCCTGGCACATTGCGGTGGGCAGACAAGAGGTCTCTGGGCCATGGGAGGAAGGACCAAGGGCTGAAGAGTGGCCATAGCCACAGGTGGAGAGAGCAAGGTGATCCAGGAGCGTATGGTCCCACCACTTGGCAACAAACAGGGCAGGCAGGCCAGGCCCTGAGCAGGAGGGATCTAATCTTGTGCTGGGTGTCTCTGGGCCAGCCCTTCCCCCTCTCTGGGCCTCAGTTTCCTTATCTGTACCTGTAGCTGAGGGAAGGCAGTGCTGCCTGGGCTCAAGCAGGAAGAGAAGCGCCTTGTTGACTTCCTCCCCAGAGCCTAGATTTCCTGTTCAGCCACATCTAGGGGAATTGGAAGGCTGAGGGCTGGTCTTCCCTCACTCATTCCCCACTCACTGGGTAGCGTCACAGCCATTGCCAAGCCCAGTTTTACACCTGATAAATGGGGCAAGACCTGCCCAGCCTCTCTCCCAGCGTTGTTGGTAATTTGTAGTGCCCGGTAGTGCCCAAAAGACAGCCTTCACTTGGTCCACCTGCCCTTGACCCCCTGCAGTACAGCCCAGGGCCCTTACCCAACCCCACCACAGATGTGCACACACCCACCTGGACCTCTCCTACACGCCCTGCACACATACATGACTCCACAGTCACAGGAATATGGTGGTGTGTACACTTACCTGTGTCACACGGACCCATCTGCTATTGAACCCACTGGCAGGGCCTCCATATTGCATAACTTGGGTGGCAGCTCTGTACATGTGCATGTGTGCAGACTCACACACTGCTCCATGGAATGCGCACTGAGAGACCCAGGCATGCAGAGAGGCCAGTGCAGAGTGCACGTGTATTCCCACGTACTTGAGTGCCCTGGGACATAAACACATGCCAATGAATACACAGGTCTCACCCAGGCCCAGCTCAGCCCCAGAGCTATTCTGGGCCAGGCCCGAGGCCAACAAGGTCAGAGACTGCCAGCTCCCAACAGGCCCCAGCCACTGTGTCACAGGCCTAGGCCAGCCAGCCCCCAACCCCAGCCCAGGCTGAGTCCAAGATGCACTGGATCTCAGCCTGGCTCTGTGACTAGGGGGATCCTCACTCCCTACCCTCTGCTTCCCCAGAGCTGAACCTTGAGCTCTGGGGTTTCAGGCTCCAGAAGAGAATGTCCACAGGGTCCCCTGGCCCCTGCCAAATGACTCTGCCCACAGCTTCCAGCCCAGAGGCCCTGGAGGCTGGACTGGATCCCTACAGGAAACCCAAAGGAGCTAAAAATAATACACAAGGGACAAACAGGATTCTGCAGGCCAGCGTTCATGCCACCATGCATGGAGGGAACACTGTCTTCCAGGGAAGCCAGGCTGGAGAGCATGGGTGTCCAGAGCTCCGCCACCCCAGACCTGATGGGCCCAACTGGGAGTGGGGTGCAGGAATATATGGGGACCCTCATAAGAAGTAGAAACAGTACTGGACAGTGAGCAGAGCTCTGGGTTAGGAGCTGAAAACTGAGTTTGAGGCCCCAGTTCCTGAGTGACCTTAGGTAGGACACAACCCCTCTCTGGGCCTCAATTCTTCACAAGTAAACAGGGGGAGGAATAAAAAGGTGGAAAAGGCTTTAGCCTTCAGGATGTCCCTCTCACTATGGTGTTTAACACTGGAAAACTGGAAACACGCAAATATTCGAGAATAAGGAACTGATTGAACCAAGTATAGTTGGGTTTCATACAATGTAATTTCACACTGCCTTTAACAACAGTGACAGCAATAATCATAACGACTTGCATTTACTGAAGGCTTGTAACGTGCAGGTGCCACGATACTGTAGTTATACCCATTTTACAGATGAGGGATTGAAGCTTGGAGAGGTTCAGTAGCCCACTAAGAGCTCACAGCTGTCAATATGACCATGACCCATAAGTCTCCATTTTCAGCTTTAATAACTTCAGAAGTATAAAACTACAAATTTACAAGAAACATAATTTGAAAGTTTCATTCCTTATATTTTCTTTATGCTAATTTCATCGTGAATTTTGGATAACTTTAATTTTTTTCTGTCAAGTTTTGCCATCTCCAAAGGGCAAAAAAGGAAATTTAAATAATTAAACTTTCAAAGGGTGTCTCTTGTAAGTTTGCAGTTTTATACTTCTGAGGTTATTAAAGCTTAAAACTGCACTAAGCTTTTTGGGCCATCTTGTTATTTTAAGTCAGCTTGACTCCAAAGCCTGCATGACAGTATTGACACTGTGTTTGGGGGATGTGGGGATCTAGGATGTTGTATTGGGAAAAAGCTCTGGGAAAAAGGTATATGATAAATAGCATACAGTGACATTTCAGCTGTGTTCAACAGCCTGCTGAGAGGTAAAGCACACTTGGAGCAGAGGCCATATCAGGGGACACTGCGGACACACATGATGGTGTTCCCTTTCAGATTTCTTCACTGGGCTTTCCCTACCTGTTGGATGGAAAGAAGCGACGACACCCTCCCCTCCTGGGCTGAGCTGTCCCATCAAGGAGAGCCAGCTTGTACTCATCACTCCCATAATCGTTAGATCATATAATCCTCCCATCAGCTCTGTGATGAGAGTCTTGCCCTCTGCATTCCATAGATGAGGACATCAAAGCAGAGAGGAGTAATGGTTTACTCAAGGCCACTGTCAAGCTCACTAACCTCAGCCCAGTCCAGCCAAGGCTTCTCTGACCCCATTGTCCCAAGGGTGACCTCCCTGGCTGGTCAGTGTGGCTTTCCTAACAGAAGGCCTGAAGAAATGGTGGGCAGAGAGCTGCAGCAAGTGATTTGGGCTTCAGTGAAATTCTTGTTTGCCTGACGAGGGCAAGCCTGGGGAGTGTGGGGTGGCCCAGCCCACCCAGTCCCCAGACTTTGCCACCCACTGTCAAGGGTTTTCTCGATGGACCAGCTGTCCTTTGCCAGTGGTTTTCTCATTTTCCTGCCTGCCCTGTCATCTCCTAGCCCTGACGCCTGTAGGTATCTGCAGCTGGCCTTCTCCTCTCTGCTGCAGCCTGCCTTGGTCCTTGCCCATCTATGGCACCACCAGGCAGGAGCCACAAAAGACTCTGGATCTACAGGGTCCCCAGTTCTGAGGGCAGGCCCAAGGCCCAAAGCACCCCAGCCTGCACAGGTCTCCACTGGTGCCCTTGGTGATGAGGAATGCAGGGGTCCAACACCTGGGCTGCTTCTCAGATTAATAATAATGGAAGGAAGGAAGGAAAGGAGAGAGGGGGAGGATGGATCAGAGGAGCCTCCCTATCGCAGGCCTCCCCACTCCTCTTCCAAAGTCCTCCCCAGGTCTCCCCAGCTCCTCCGAGCCTCCCTCCCTCAGTCCCTGGGTTGTCAAGGCTCACTCTGAGGTCAGGACCAGAGTGCAGTGTGGGCCAGGTTCAGTGTGAGGTCAGGGTCATAGCTCAGACTGGAGTGAGAGTCAGAGCTCAGGCTGGGGCAGAGGCTGAGGATCAATCAGAAACAGAACATGGTCCTCCAGCCCTTCCAGGGGGAGCCCACCCTGTCCTGTGGGGTCACAGATGCTGGCTCCTTCAGGAACCTTCCATCACACCCGCAGCTGGCTACTCTGACCATGCCATCCCCTGTTCCCCCTCTCCCTCCCCCCTGCTCTGGTGTCCAGGGTGACCAGAGCTGCCTCTGGGCAGGAAGCCAGCCCAGAAAGCCCAGGATATCCTCGAGCACCTGTCACCATGGCAACCTGCCTGCCATGCCATTCCCAACACCCCCAATCTGGGTCCAGTACAGTTTTTCAAATTCAGAACGTCAGAATGGGAAGGGCCTCCTAGATCAGCAGATTCCAGCCCCTCCCTTTTGTCCCAAATGAATAAACTGAGGCCGGAGTGGGGAAGGGAAGGTGGGACCTGTTGTTCAAGGACCTGACCCCATCCTGTCCTCCCTCCCACCCACTCCCGGCCCTATGTCGGTCTCGGCCGGGTTAGGGGAGTGCGGAGTCTGGAGTGTGATCTCCGGAGAGGGGCGGGCCCTCCACCCAGAGTGGTGTGGGAGCGGGCAGCACGGGAACCAGACACCGACAATGAATAAATGATGCCCACTCGCAGCCTGCCTGAGACCAGATCGCCACCGCCGAGCGCCGGCTGGCCCGGGGGTTAGTCACCGAGCCAAGGCGGCCCGGCAGGCATCCCTCGGCTCCCCTTGACCTGCTGCCGAGCTGCGCGGAGCGCGCGAAGATGGCGGGGCAGCGGCTAGGCGCGGGGCCGCTCTGGGCGCTGGGCGGCGCCGCCCTGGGGGTTTGCCTCGCGGGGGTCGCCGGGCAGCTGGTGGAGGTGAGGCGGGGCGGCGCGGAGGGGCTCGGGGTGGCTGTCACCCTCCAGGCAGAGGGTTGGGGGGCGCCTTTCTGACCAGGAGCTGATTTTTCCCTTCCTCTTGCCCTAGAGGACCTGACTTAATGGGGAGACACAGCTCTATCCCAAGTGCTTCCAGGCTGTGGAGGAGACCCAGCCCCCAATCTTAGTGTCCTTGGTCGGATGGGAGGGCACACCCTCTGATTTCAGGAACATTATTCTGATGGGGGAGACTCACCCTGACCTTAGGGATTCCCGGTCTGATTGGAGATACAGCCGGGCATCAGCGAGTGTCTGATGGGGGACACTCAGCCCCTATTCTAATCTTTGGTCTAGTGAGGTCGAAGGTGGTGGGTGGGAGGCAGGAGGGTGAGGACATCCTTCCTAGAGCAGCCATGTGTTGAGTTAGACTCCATGCTGCACACTAGGCCCTGGAGGGGAGGGGCAAGCAGGGCAGGGCCCAAGGACTCAGGGTCTCACTTGGTCCTGGTGATAACTGGGAGCTAGCAAACGTTTCTGAGCGGGCAAGAGTCATGAGTCCTGGTTTGGAAGGAGAATAAATCAGAAGAGGGCACACAGTTGGGAGAACTGTAAGGAGCTGCTAAGATCGCCCAGGAAGAGGTGAAGAGGACGGCTGGGGGGTTGGCCAGGAGCCTGGCTGGGGCCAGGGAGGGAAGGGTGGGGGCCATCTGCAGCCTCCTTGGCTGGCCCCTCTGTACCCCATTCCTGCTAAGCCAGGAAGGGGAGTCAAAAAGGCTGACCAGACCCAAAATTCTGGAGCATTAGGCTGGAGGGAGAAGGCCCAAGAGGCAGGACAAGGGAGGAGTGGGGTCAGAGCCTTGCAGGCAGTGGCAGAGTGGAGACAGCAGGGAAACAGAAGTGTAAGAGACAGCCAAGCACCCAGGAGAGCCCTCAAGGGGCAGGTGCTGGGGGACAAGATGGGAGAGGGAGAACAGGGCACTTGTTCCGTGGGGTCTGAGGGGACACAGCCCTGAACTGGTGGGTCTGAGGTACATGGAGACAGAGCCCTGCACCCCGTTCCTGCTGCTGACCAGGGGGTGTGATCAGAAGGCTGGGCTGGAGTCAGATGTCAGCTCTAGTGTCCCTGTAAGGGGAGCCAGGCTGGCTTGAGCCCCATGGAGTGTACTTGGTCCCCTCACCAGCTGCCCTGAGGCCTCAGGCGCAGAAACTGAGCTGGTCTGGGTGTAGGAGAAGCCTGAGCGTGGGGGTCAACTCACTTCTGAGCCAAGGATTCTTCCCTCAGCCCCCAGGAAAACATCTTTTCCCAGCCCATCAAGGGAAACTGCATTTCAAGTCCATCTGCCTGCCATCTGCCTACAGCCTGAACGAGGCCCTGGCTGAGTCCAGGCGATCCAGGGAAGCACCAGAAAGATGAGCAGGGCTAGGGTCCATGGCACCACCCACCCCACCCACAGGCATCACCCTCCATCAGCCTGTGAGGTTCTGTTGGAGGCCAGGCCTCCAAGCTTGAGTTCAGACCCCTAGCAGTGCCCACAAGGAGATGCCCAACTGTTACCTATTTCCCTCTACCCAAGACCCCTATCAGGGTGTCTTGAACAAAGCTGGAACAAGAATGTGTAAGAAGTGAGCTCTTGGCTGCCCAGGCTCTGAATCTGAGATCTTTACCGTGGCCCTCAGAATCTTCCAGTTATACAACCCAACTGGGCCAACACACTGAGCCTTAGTTTCAGGGAACCCTGCCACTGCCCAGACCTTGGCCCTGACTCTACAGATGGGTGCCCAACCACATGCATGTGTATCCAACCGCACGTGCCCTATACCCACAGTGCCCAGCCCTAACCCCATATGTGTGCCCCAACCCCACACACATGGGCCAGACCCCACAGACATGTGTCTGAGCCCGCAAATGGGTCCAGGCCCCTGGGATGATGCTGAGGAAGGATATCTTGTCAGTTTTACCACTCAGGTTGTGTAGAGAGCTTCCCAGAGGCTGCTGGAACCATCCCACTCAGATGGAGAAACCGAGGCCTAGAGAAAAGAAGTCTCCTACCCCAGTTTGCCTTGGTTAAGAGAAAAGAGCCAGGAATCATGTACCACTCCTGGGCACACAGATCCTCTGGGTTACCTGGGACAGGTTGCTGATCCTCTCCAAGTGTCCCCAATACATGCTGAAGGGTGGTGTCCATTAGATGAAGAAGTACCTGGCTTTTGGTAGGTGCCCCATCCATGCTTATGGACCAGAGGAAAGACTGGACAGATGGTTGAGCTGCGGGTTGCTTTTCCTTCCCAGAGAGCTGGAAGAGACTCCTCATGTCTGTCCTTATTTGGTTAATCAGGGAACAAGGCACTGCACAGATGCCCCAGGATCCCCTCTCCCTCCAAGTACTAACCCCCATCCACACCCCTCAGCCAAACTTGGTGACAGAGATAGGGTCATATCCCTCTCAGCCCCACAGGTCATGCATAGGTCTTGCTCCCACCCACCAGAGCAGGGCCATGTCCCCTCAGACTCCCAGGACAGGGTGGTGTCCTACTGGGAAGGTGGGAAGTGGCGCGCTGTGCTCTGCTCACGATTGCTCCAGCCGTGCTTACAGCTTTTGGCCTCCAGGTGTCGCTACTGCATTTCAGACAAATTCTAGACCCGTTTTGTGAGGATTCTCGCCTAGCCTTCTGGGCAGAGGCGGTGACTCAGGTAGGACAGGTGACTGCTGAGGCCACCTGGTGGGAGTCCTGGTCAAGTAACAGAGTCACGGAGCCCTGACTCCAGTTCCACACCCCACTCCACACTGGAGGCACGTGTGAACAAAGTCCCACAGGACAGGACTCGCCTTGTCTCTGGCCTTGGTCCTGAGACCCCATCTGCCAGTGTGGAGGAGCCCAGGGCCAGAGCAGGAGGAGAGAAGGGCCCTTGAACCTGACTGGGACAAGCCATCCACCTTTGCCCCTTGGGCTTTGGTTTCCTCAAGCATCAACCCTTGCACTCCAAGTTCCCAGCTCCATGGTTCTGGGGCTTTACCCTCTTCCCGTTCTAAATCTGGAACTTCCCAAGGTCTGAGGCATTGTTTATGAATGTCTAAGACACTTGATTCTAGGAGATTCTGAAATGTTTGGACTGAGTGAGTGCTTGCTGAGACCTGGGCCTCTCTCGGCCCCGTCCCAGCCCCTGGCCTCTGCCTGGCTCATTCCACTCTCTCCTGACCCACAGCCCAGCACGGCCCCACCCAAGCCCAAGCCGCCCCCGCTGACCAAGGAGACGGTGGTGTTCTGGGATATGCGCCTGTGGCACGTGGTGGGCATCTTCTCGCTCTTCGTGTTGTCCATCAGTGAGTAGCTGCTCCCCCCATCACCACCCCCTGCCGCTGCCACAACACAGCGGGAGCCCGGCACCACCTCATCACCCCTCCACGCCCCCGCTCCACCCCCAGGGGCTCAGAGCAGCAATTCCGGGCAGTGCAGGCAGGCCAGGCGCCCACAGGAGGCCCGCTGTGGTTTCTGGCACCTCCTGATCCACACAAAGTCCCTGTGGAGGGCTGACAGGCCGGTGGTGACCTGAAGTATTCTGCCCGACCGGCGATGCAGCCACACGGCAATTATGGTAATTACAGGAGACTCCACTGAACCAGGATGAAGACGTGTCATTTTTCCCTATCGTTGGCCTCCTCATGCTTTTTCTGCAGTTTGGCCAGCTTAAAACACCCACACCCAGGGGCCCCAGCAAGGCCACCCTTGGCTGCAGCTCAGCCCAAAGGCTCCCCAGACACCCAGCAAAAGTGGCTCCCAGGCTGCAAACCCTGCACTGTCAAATACCATTTCCCTGTAATGACTCACCTACCTCAGTCAAAAGCAGGAGACCCCCTTCTTCTCTTGGACCTGGGAGTTGCTTGATGCGAAGTCGCAACAGAAGCCGGTTTGGCATGCTCCCTTCAGTTGTCCTTCCAGAGTTGGGGTCTGGAGTTGGGGAAAAGGGGGCCGAGAAACGCCGACTGGATGGCAGAGGCCACCAGGGTACACAGCAGAGTCTGACAGAGGTTCCTACAGGCCAAAGGGAGGAGTGGGGCACAGGCAGTAAAGAGAAAGAAAACACACTCCCCCAGCGAAGAGTTCATGGAGGAGGGGGTCCTCCAAGCTGTAGATCGGTAGGATGGATGAGTGGTTTTGTGTTAGGCAGCTGGAAAGGCATTACAGGCAGAGGTACAGTGTGGGCAGAGGTGCAAGGAAATGGCCTCCACACAGGTCTCAGATAACCCCCATAAGACGTTTACTGAGTGCACCCCGGTCAGGGGCTAAAGGAGCATTTAAGTTCTAGCTGGAGCTATCCTGGGGGCAGGGCTGATCACAAGGGCCCATCCAGATGCGGGGGCTCCAGGGGAGACAAGGACCTCTAATTTGCATGTGCTTCTCCTGGCACCAGAAGTGCCCTTCCACGCCCCCATGTCTTCCCGGCTGGAGTGGGAGCAAGAGCCTGCATTTTGTTCCTAGCCACGGCCAATGATCAGTCAGGCTTCTGAGTGGAGGCCCCACAGAAAAACAGCTGTGACTGCAGCCCCAGCTCAGGTGTCCAGAGAGGGGAATAACCCCCAGTACCAAGAGGCAGGGTTGGGGGAGGTATCTGCCCTGCAGGGGCCACAGGAGCAATCCAGGGTGCAGGTCCAAGGAGCAGCTCTGGGGCACCCCAAGAAGCAGGGATGAGGGCACCATGGGGCCTCAAGACACACAATGGTTTCTCCAGGGCTCTGCTTGGCCCTAGATGGTAGAAGTACCTGGGGCCACATAGGAAAGTTGCAGTGTCAGGCCCAAAAAGGCACTTGGACCTCAACCACACAGACTGACTTCCACTCCTAAACCCATTTCCTAGAGAAAGGTAAGGGATAGTCCCAAAGGCCTCTGAGCAACAGTTTAGCATTTGTTACCCTCTATGCAGGGCTCTAGGGAGTAGGGAACGCCATCTCCTGGGGAGGAAACATCTTTCCCACTTCCCTGTCTGCTTGGGCCTAGGTGGTACAGCTGTTTGTGGAGCATCACCCCCAGAACCTTGTGGAGAGAGCTGGAGTTGGATGGGGTACTTCTTCGGGGTCCCCTCCAGCCTGGGGACTCCTATCCCAAGCTCCTGCCTGGGCCTGGAACTCGATCCAAGGAACTTTGTTTCTCTCCTCTTTGAAGAGAAGCAAACAGGCCAGGCTGGGTGGGGCAGGCCTGGAGTGAGGGGCGGTGCTTGAGTCCTGCTCTGACTGCCAATAGCTGTGGCTGAGCTCCCTTTAAAGCCCAGGCCTCCATGGTCATGGTCCTGAGGAGGCACCTGGTGGGGTAGCTGGAAGAGGTGGTCCAAGCCAGTAGGGTGGAGGTCTAACCTTGGACCTCTGGCATACAGGGGTCTGGAGAGGACCAGAACCCAGGTTTTTGGGTAAGAAAGGCAGACCTACTGCTGAGACTCTTGCACAACTAACCCCCCACCATGTGTTCCTGGATGCTGTTGACACCCCATCCATTTATTCAGGAGTCCAGTCCTGTCCTCAGCCACAAAGGCTTTGAAACCATCTCATTCATTTGTTTTCTTTCTTTCTGTGAGTCTGGGGGAGACTCAGTGGGACCACAACATTGGCTGAAGGGGTTGCACAAGATGACCCCAAGGGGTGCTCCAGCCCAGGCCACATGGGTCTGATCTATCTTCCCCAAAATAGGCCTGACTTGTCCGCCTGGCCCTCCTGCCCCTAGGAGTCTGTCAGGAAGTTATGTCTGGTCATCTGATTTATAATAGGAAGCAGCTCCATCCCCTCCCCTGAGGCTGGGGCCAAGGTGGTCAGATTGTAGGGGCCTTAGAAAAATAAACTCAGTCCAGCCGGGTCCTGGCAGCCCTGCCCTGCCCATCCCTAGACAGGCCAGCTCCATGCCCTGGCCAGCTTGCGTGGGCACAGCTGCCCTGAGCCAGAAAACCACTCCTGGAATAACCCTGTCTAAGGTGAACGCGCCGGGGCAAGGTCTGTGCCCTCTTTCACGCTCTCACAGCCAGGAGCAGCCCTGGCTTGTCCTCAGGGAGGTTGAGGAGGATGCAGCCATGTCCTCCAGGGTCTGAGGTGCTCTCAGGAGCCTGGGGAGGAAAAACTAGGATGCACAGGAGCCCAGAGGCCTGGGTTAGAAGCACAGGACACCCTGCAGGAGGCTGTAGCTTGAGTCATGGTCCAGGCCACTGCCTGCCCTCCAGGACCCCTCAGTCTAGTCAGAAAGACCCACCAGAACCAGGACTGGTAACACAATATACGGGGCCAGTGCAAAATGAAATTGTGAGCCCCTCTGTTCAAAAATCATTAAGAACTTCAAGGAAGTGACAGCAGAATAACAAACCAAGCACAAGGCCCTCCTGAAAGTGGGCCTACTATGTGAAGCCAGCCCGGCTCAGGAAAGATATTTTGAAAATCCCAGAGCCCACAGGGGTTTTGTCAAAATGTGGAGCCTCCTGAGAGGGTCTCTTGGGTGGGACACACATAGGTAGATGGAGACAGGCCTGAAATTTGGGAACCAATCCTGGGGTGTCTGAGCTCTGGCCCTTGCCAAGCCTGCTCTGTTTCCCCGTAGTTATCACTCTTTGCTGTGTCTTCAACTGCCGCGTGCCACGGACCCGGAAGGAGATTGAAGCCCGGTACCTACAGCGAAAGGCAGCCAAGATGTACACGGACAAACTAGAGACTGTGCCACCCCTCAACGAGCTCACAGAAGTCCCTGGAGGTGAGCAGGCCTGGCCCCCAGCCCCACCACCCTCTGACTCTGCTACACTGGCCAGTTCCTCCATCCTGCCACCCAGAGTTGCCCTATTCCTCCCCTCCACCTGGTTCAGGGAGGGGACCCAGCCCTGTTTTTGGAGACCAGAGCAAAGAAATGGGTCAGAGTGAGGCAGGGAAAACAAGGAGCTATTCTGCAGGTAGGAGAGGTTTGGAAGGAAGAAGGAATGAAGGGCTGGACTGGGAGGCTCTGGTGCAGGCCCTAGGACCCTGTCTCACTCCTGTTGCACCCTTTTTCCTCTGCTCCACAGATGATAAGAAGAAGAAGAAGAAGAAGGACAGTGTGGATACAGTGGCCATCAAGGTAGAGGAGGATGAGAAGAATGAGGCCAAGAAGTAGAAAGAAGAGAAATGAAGAGAGCTTCCTGGAGGTGGAGGCTGGGGCTAGCTGGCCCTGGGGCTCATAGTCCTGGCCAGAGTCCAGACATCTTAGACTCCAAGCTCATACATGGACCATAGAGGTTGCAGAACACCCTCTCCCTGCTCAGAGGGGGTTGCTGAGGCCCAGGACCCTGTCCTAGAGCCTACTGGGGCAAGGATATGACTTCACTAGGTGTGCTGCCTCCCAGCCTGGACTCCACTCCTGTCACCCCATCCAAGTGGCCACTCAGCAGAGGTGGTCTTGGGCCACTGTCCCTCTGTAGATCCAAAGTGGCCTCTACCCACCCATACATGCCTCTGTCCCCTCTTCTGCCAGGCACAGCAGTGGCTAAAGGGGTAATGGGATGTGGGTTTCCTTCTGGAAGGGGATGGCTGACCCGGATGGGCTAGATGTGAGGCCACACCAGGCTGGCCATGAGGAGGGAGAGGGTCACTGGGGGAAGCAGGGGCAGCAGAAGGTTCTCGAACTTAGCTGGATAGCAGCTCTGGTGGTGAGGGGGCTGCCCCAAGCCTGGCAGGGGTTCTGTCCCAGGGCAGTGAGCAGAGGGAGACCAGAAGCAGAACGCCCAGCATAGCAGATCCCGAGCTCTAAGCAATAGGTACACTTGTCTTACACGCTGTGATGCAGCTGAGGCTGCTGGAGGGCCTAGCATGAGGCCCATGGCTCAGGGCTAGGGGCTGCAGGGGTGCAGAAGGCTGAGGCCAGTGGGCCAGAGAGAGAAGGGCCCCATCCTGGGAATCCAGGGAAAATTTGAGAAGCCAAGGGGAACTTCGGGTTTCTCTGCTGGCCCTTTCTAGGCTCAGCTGTGGTAGCAGGTGTCAGCGCCCCAGGAGATCACCGCAGGGGGCAGTTAGGGATTGAGGTAGCAACCAGCCTTCCACGTGCTGAATATAACAGCACAGAGCTTCCTCTTCCATTCTTAACAACGGTGCCTAAAAGCACTGCTAGGCGAAGGCTCAAACTTGACCTGGGGACTGAATCCTTGGGGAGGGGAGATGCAGAGAAGGGTTTCTAGATGGCAGCGAACATCAACTGAGGTACTCAGACCTGGGCCTGGAGACTAAGGAGACACCAGAGATTTCCGAGCCAGGGGGAGCTGCTGGCAAAGCCGACACTGCCTCTGCAGCCTGCAGAGATTTGTAAATAAAGCTGAGTGCCTTCTCATACCCGAGTGACCTGAGATGACCCCTCAGGATGCCCCATCCCTGGAGCATTTACGTGGAGGGTGATGCAGTGATCGATGATAGGTGGTGTAGGCCAGGCTGACGTTCCCTCTCCTGACTTTTCTCCCAGCCTGAATTCAGATGAGCTGGAGGGAGAGGTGGTGGCCAAGAGGCAGAGGGTCAGCTACAGCCAGTGGGGCCTAGCCCTGAGGCAGGGCAGCAGGACCAGGGAGGAAGCTGCCTGCTCTCCACTTGCCTCTGCTCCACACCCTGGGTTTCAATAAGTGGGTGCTTGGGACACAGAGGAGTCAAACCTGGATTCTGATCTGGACCTGGACCATTATTACACAAGAAGAGGGAACCAGGCTGGCATGGGGGAAGGAGCATGGGGTCTTACAGCCATGAGGGAGCAGAGAGATTACAGAAGGCCCTGCTGTGGAAGCTGAGTACTCACTGCGCCACCAAGTGGGAACCCTGACTCTGCCCTTGGGCTCCAGCCTATGGGCTTCTCATACATATGGCTGTGGCAAAGATCATTCTACTCATACAAGCCAGAGCCCTCCTGTTGGCTGGGCAGCAGAAGCCCAGAGGAGCAGGAGCCACTATAAGTCAGAGAAGCAGCTGGTAATGCCTGGGGTAAGTCCAGGCCCGGGTTACATCTGCCCTGCCAGCTGCCTCCCTGACCTCTGACCTGGGCCTCCACTAGCCCTTTATGGACAGGCATGTCTGATGATGGTGGGGATAATATCTGATCCCAGTGGGCATCTGCCCCAGTCTCCAGACAGGGGACAGGGCTGGAAGGTCAAAGTCCACTACAGTGCTTCAGGGCAAAAACAGGGTATGTTCTAGCCACCAGCCAGAAGATGGGCCAAAGTCAAGGAGAACACACTTACCTCCCCAGCCCAGACAGAGCTGCACCCTTATTCCCAGCCTCACATTGTGTCCTGGCAGCTCCAGCTTCAGCCTGACTCTCCATCATCTGACCCCAGTATCTAGGCCCTCCATCATCGGACCCCAATATCATCCCTACACACTCCCTCCACCTTCTGTGGTAGCCACCCTGAACCTTTGGATGGAGGCGGATCCTGGGGCTCTGTACTTTTCAGGATAAACTGCCCATCCCACCACTGTCTGGTTCTCTCATCTCCCACTGGAGCAGGCCCAGGAAGGAGGAAGCATGGGGAAGAGAAACATTTAATTGAGCACCTAGTCTCTGCCCTGCCTTGTGGGGCTGTGAGAGCTGCACAGAGGGTGAGGAGGGGCCTGGGCAAGGGAGGGTGCACCCAGAGACAACGGCACGAGTGTCAGAGGACAGCGAGGAGGTTGAGGGGCAGCAGGAGTGCCAGGATCAGGGCCCTGGATGGGGCTGGCAGAGTCTGCCCATTGAGGAGTTCCCACTACTGGCAGGAGGAGAGCTGTAGGTAGATGGGCAGGGCCCTGCTCTTCTTGCAGCCTGGGCCCCAGCTCACCATTCCCACCAGGTACCGTACGCTCTCCACAGGACAGGCCAAGGGCTCACCACTTATCTCTTGTGGGGAGGGGTGGGGGAAACAAAAAAAGGAGGCCAGATGTGGTCCAAGGGAGACTTAATCCAGCTCAGGAAGAAGCAGGGTGCCCTCACATCAGACCTTCCCTGCAGCCCCCGAGTGTCACATAGCTGAGGGGTGCCCTTGAGGTCCTGACCCAGGAGACCTTCCTCAAAGGGCTCCACCTCCCATCTTTCTCTTGCCAGTTCTCCATCCCCCATCTCTTTAACACCCACCCTCCATCTTCCCACTACCTCCCATTCTTCTCCCTCATCTCCAACCTCCATCCCCTCTCCCCATCTCTCTCACCCCAACCTTCATCTCTTTCCTCCCAATCTCCATTCCTCATCAAATCTCCCCTCCCCCATCTTCCTATCTTCCCCCTCAGTCAGCCCTGCTCATCCCCATCCCCTTCCCCACCTCCCCGCAGGTCCTGGCTTCCCTGTGCCCCCAGCCCCATTCCTGGCCAGCTGCCCTTGGAGGCAAGTGAGCAAGGGGGAGAGATGCTCACATAGCAGAACTGTTCCTGTTGACGTCCTTTGCAGAAATCACCTGGGAGCTGATGATCTGAATCAGAGGGGATTTTGGAGAACCTGTGGTAGAGGCGCTCACACTCCGTGCTGTTTAGGATAGTGACTTCCTTCTCCTGGATGGTCCTGAACTGGGGCCACACACCTGTGGGACAGGGGCCCCCATTCAGGCTTGGCGGTTTCGCTCCTGCCCACTGCCGCCAGCTTTGTGTCCATCCTCCCTTTGTTCTTCGCCACTCCTCTGGCCTCTTCTTGCCACACAGCAGCTCTGGAGATCTCTCCAGGCATAGGCCACCCACCACTCCAGCTGATGCCTCCCAAGGGCCCCTTGACATAGAGACCTTGGGAGCAGGCTACCCATGATCTGGCCTTGTTGGACCTGGTCTCACATCCTGCAGAGTACTATCCATTGAGTCCATTCTGATCTCAGCATCTTGGCTCTTGTGTTCCTTCTATCCCCAAAGCCTACCAGGCCCATCTAAGGTCCAAATCCTGCCTTTTCTTCAAGCTTTCCCCAAAGGCCTACTTCCTTCTCTAAGCTTCCCTAGACTCCCCTCCGTGGGTCTCAGGCACTCTTTACTCCCCTCCCTGCTCTCTCAATTGTATCTCTGTCCCTAGTCTGAGCTCCTAGGGGACAGGTGACTTCCAACCATTCCCAGCCATTCCTCAGATAGGCCATGGAAGGCATGACAAAAAGCCACCCCACCCTAGGCTGGAGACCCTGTGGGTGCTTTCAGGTAAGCTGGCTCTATGAGGCCACAGGGAAGGGCACCTCTCTTGTGGGAAAAGAATAGGGGTTCCCTGAAGGAAATGGACATTCCTGGGGCTCATAAGGAAATGGTCCCTTGGACGGCCCTGGGACAACACTCCTGCCCTTTGGGCTCCTAAATTGGGATGATGAGGGATTGAGGGCCACTCCTGGGGGAGGGAGCCATGAGTGGACCCTCAGTGACTCCCAGCTTCTGGGTGCAGATTGCCCTTAGCCAGCCACATGGGATCTTCCGGGGAGCCTTTTACAGACACAGAACCCTGCTCCTCTCACCTTGGCTGTTCTGCTTCAAGACATGGATGCCCTGGGATTGTGTGCAGACAGCAAGATACTACTCTGTGCCCCCTCGACCTTCAAGGAAGTCCTATTTACAACCCTGGCCTGGGCCTGAGGGTTCCAGGGCAATCTGGGTCCCCTAAGGCCTAAATGGCCATGATACATTCACTGCTGAGACCCTCAAAGGGAAAGAGACCTCAGAGGTGAGAGCCTGATGGGGGTGGGGATGGGGTCCCTGGGGGAGGTGTCTCAGAAGTATCTGCCCATGGTAGACCCTGGCCTGCACCCAGGTCCTCTCCCACACCACCCACCCTGCTGTGGGGAGGCTCCGACTTACCATCAACCCTGGGGAGTCCCCAGCCTGTCACAGTGCAGAAGGCGTGGTCCTTTAGCGCACAGTCCAAGCCAGGCAGGCAGATGGGCCAGACATACTTGTTGTACTTGAGTGGCCGCTCAAGCTTAAGGAGGGCAATGTCATTGGCCCGGCCGACCCCGGACCAGTACCGATGGCACCGATAATGGCTGTTCACGATGACATGCTGTGCCAGGATGTCGACAGTAGACTTGGATATCTGGTCAACCCATGGACTCCCCACCCACACTGAATAGGTAACATCACTCCTAGGGGAACAGCAAGGAGAGTCCTCCATCAGCTCCAAGAACCCCACCCCAGACTGCACCCCCTACCCTCCACCACACTGTTGCACCCTGAGCAAATCCAGGTAGGCCACCCACCTGCTTCAAGCCCCAGAGCCCACTCCTCACAACAGATGTGAATGGGGCCCTGCACACACACTGTGTGGTCCAGTCCTCACAACAACCCGTCATTTTATGGAGAGGGAAAATGGGGCTCAAGTGACTGACTCAAGGCTACACAGCTAAGAAGTGTGGAGCTGGGACGTGGACCCAGTTTTCTCTGGCTCCAAACTCTGGACTCTGTCCAGCATCCCATGCTGGGCCCTGGAAGTGACAGAGACCTTGTGCAAGCAGCGCTGCCTTGCCCTCCAGCCTACTTTCTCAGCGTGTCCCTTAGGCTTGGAGCTCGCTTCTCCACTGGTCAGCCCTCATGGCCAGATGTGACCCTCAGGCCGCTCCCTGGCCCCAGAACATGGGCATGCCCGCTCTCTCATTCCCACCCTGACCAGACTCCCCTGTGAGCATCTGTCTTCTTGTCTGTCTTCCCCAGCAACCTGAGAGGAGTGGTGCAGCCCTTTTCTGCCCCCAGTGCCCAGGCCAGGCCTGGCTTCAAAGAGTGCCAAGGCTGTTGGCTGAATGAAGGAAGGAATGAGTAAGTGAAACAAAGGGTGTGGAGCAGAAGAATTAGGACATTCTTTCTGCGGATAGGAGGAAGGAGGCCTAGACAGTGGCTGCAAGCCTCCGTTTCCTATCTATGGAATGACTGCACAGGACTGGAGGGGGCCAGGTGAGGGGAAGAAACCCCCAGCTCCCAGGAAGGAATCTGCAGGACTCATCCCCCACCTGCTCAGAGCTAGGGTGAGGTGGGGCTAGGACTATGGTGTCTGCCACTGATGGGCCAGCTGGCAAGATGACTGGGGCCCTGGTGGCTCCAATGACTTTCCACCCATCCATCTAGGCCCCGACTCACTGGATCATGCAGTGGGCCACGGTCAGCACCCACTCGGAGGCAATGAGGGTGCCTGCACAGATATGTGCCATTGGCCCGCACACTGACCATCCATGGTCACCGCCGAGCCATGGCCTCCGGATCCCTGAGGGTGGTGTCCCGCTCATAGGAGAAGCCACAGGCTAAGGAGGAAAACGAAAGGAGCCTGATAACGAATGGGCCCTTCCAGCCACATCCCACAGCACCTCTCCCTCCTCCTCCCCTCAGCCTGATCTCCCACCTCTCTAGCTGGCCTGCACCCATCCAATGATTCTCCTTCTTCATTGGTCATCACATAATGATGTTGTTCACATGAGGACTGGGGTCTCCAGCCTCAGAAGGGCCTCAGCACTCCCCAGGTATCCCTCTCTCTGGTCCCACAGCTTAGGCCCCAGGGCGTTCCCAGCTGACCAGCCTGGTGCGCCACTAGCTCCTTTGTCCTGGTCAAGCAGACATCAGCTCTGGCCAGGCTCTTCACAAACCCATCTGTGTTTCCATCTGGTTCCCTTACTTCAGCCAAGGAAGACCCCTCCCCCTCCTCTAGGATCCTTCTCCTGTGATTCAGTGAGAGAAAGGCAGGTGACCTAAGAGAAAAATGGGTAGTGTGCATGAACACATACATCTGAGGACGAAACCCCAATAGCAAACAAACGCAGAAGCTCTTCAGCCCCATTAGCCCTCAGGGAAGTGTGGACTTAAGTCACAGTGAGGTTCTGCTCACCAGCACCTGCCAGGCAAAACTAAATGTCCCTGATAACAAGTGTTGGTGAGGAGCAGGGCCCCAGGCTGCTCACTCACTGCTGGAGGGAAGGTCAATGGGTGCAGCCACCCTGGAAAAGCTTTTACAGAGAAAGTTCTTTAAACGGAAGATGCACATATCCAACACCACAGCAGTCCCGCTCCTACGTGTTCCAAGTGGACTAGAGGACCGCGAGATCAATGTAAGTGGGCCGTCACCAGCGGCTGCAAAGGCTAACGCAGGAGAGGTGCAGCTGGGTCCTGTGCGTGACTTCCTGTGACAGTTAAATTCTGTGCACTCAGTTCCAGGATGAGAAGTACTTCTTATGTGGGTCTTACCTCAACATGCTTGGAAGCCACTGATGGAGAGAATGCCTTGTGGGTGTGCCCCGAGACACACAAGGGAAGGCTCCCTGAAAGCCATGCTGGAGACCCCATAAGGCCTTGGCTGGGAGCCTGGATCAGGGACTGGGCCGGATGGAGAGGTGCTGTCCCCATAGACCGTTCAGGGAGGCAGGACGTGAGCACACCCCAGGCTCCCCCCACCTTCCTTGCCTCCTACCTCAACAGCATGGGAGGCCTGGCCCACAATAGGTGCTCAATAAGCACTGGTAAAAGGAAGGTCCCCTCTCACTCTCCGTGCCCCTTCTTCCGCTGTCCCTTAAGGTCCTCAAGGCTGCTTGGGCACCCTCCTCCCAGTACTCACGGGAAAGGAACTCATCCTCGTCGGCTTTAGAAGCAGAGTACTGCAGGGTCCTGGGCGGCTGGCTAGTGGCAGCCTGCCGGGGGAAGCGACGTCCGCCTGAGGGACAGGTGGCACTGGGGGCACAGGGGGCGTCAAGGTCGGCGGGGGCATCCGTGGACAGTGCCCCCGGCACTTTGCCAGCGCCCAAGCAACCTGTGGAAGGACGCAGAGGATCAGAGGTGGAGGCCAGGCCTGTGGGGGGGGGGGCGGCACCCGCGGGCCGCAGCAGCAGCAGCAGCAGTAACAGCAGTAGCATCAGCAGGAGCCCGGCGTGGGCAAGGGCGGACGTTCGGGGGCTGCGGGGGACTGCGCCAGCCGGCCAGCGCCCCACATCCCCGAGAAGCAGCGAATAAGCCTCGGCGCTCCTCTTGCGATGCCGCTCCCGGGGCTCGCCCCACGACGGCGCCCCCAATTGGCAGCCAGCGGCAGCTTCTTTGGTGTGGGGGGCGCGGGCGCTCCCGACCCCGTCCGCGCGGCGCCCCCCACTGGCCCCCCCGCGATGGTGCTCCTGGTGTCCCAGCCGCCCTCTGTCTGGCTTGCTGGTGCTCAGGACTGCCTGGCTTCTGGCCACGCCTCTGCCCTCCTGGGACCCCGTGTCTCCCAGTCGGCCTGGCCCAGCAGTTTCCTGGAGTCCCTTAACCTCACCTCGGCCGGTTCTTGCACCTCCTCCTCCGGCAGCCCACTTCCATCCCTACCTGGTGAGATGAAGGCCCAACCCCTGGGGCTGGCATCCGGGATTTCCAAGCCGTCCCACCTGCCCTCCAGCCTGGTAATTACGGTGGGGCCTTGCCCCAGGGCACTGAAATTAAGCAGATTAAAATGTTTTCAATAATAATTTTTCAAGAGTGCATAATTTTAAGCACTGTCGCCATTCAGCAAATGCCCTTCCCTTACAGATCCATCTGCTTAGAAAGATGACACAGGTGAGGTTTCCATAAACAGAGAAAGAGGGATAGTAACCATTGGGCCCTTCTGGAGCAGAAGGCCACTTGGTATGTTGGAATTTGGGGAACATTTTGATGGCTCAGTGACACAGATGGATAATACAATTAAAAAGTAGTCTGGGGAAATCCTATGAGAAGCTTTGGTTCAAAGCTGTTGGAAAATTCTAGCCTAATAAAAGATAAGGTGAAAGTTAAATCAAGCCAGGACAGTCTAACATTTGCCAGGTCCTGCTGTCTTGGGAGAGACAATGGGGCTGGCCATTCAGTACTCCAATCTCCTGCAAACCACACCTACTACACTCTGGACCCCAAGGGCAAGGGTAGCTGGCCACTGTGAACCTGAGGCCTACCAGGTCTGAGGGGGTGCCCATGCTACCTTCCACAAGGGTGGCAGAGCTATGCCCTCTCAGTCTGGCTGGCTTGCGCCTGTCCTTCCTCTTCAGAGTATGATGGAGGTGACTAAGGCAGCTCAGGAGCTCAGGGTGCCGTCGCCTCACACAGTCACCTAAGCAGGCACTCTGCCTTGCCCCCCTCCCTGCCCCCCATCATCACCCATCCCTGCCAGGGAGAGAGGAGGAACCAGTCAGTTTCTGTAGACTCCTAGGGTGATATGAGGGCTTGGGAGAGACCCACATGTTCTGGAACCAGGTCCACAAGTGCAGGTCTGGTCATTGTGAGTTTCTTGGGAAGAGGCCAACCCTCACAGTAAGGCCTGAGGGAAAACTGCTGGGTCAGAGACCCAGGAGAGAGTCATGGGGACTTGGGAACTGCTGGAGTGCTGGGATGACTAAGCAGGGAGTGAGATCACAAAGTCCAGCTCCATATTTGGCAGAAGAGGAAACTGTAGCCCAGAGAGGGGAACATGATGAGCACAAGTACAAGGAGGACTATCAGGGAGGCTCCCCTGAGAGGACAGCCAGGCCTCTTGGGGGAGGGGAGGCTTTGAAGGGTCTGGCCATAATCAAGAAGAAAGATGATGACTTCAGTGACACAAAGTTCAAGAGCATCTTCACTGAACAACTGAAAAAACAGTGGCTCTGGGACCCTCCCCCAGAGTACTCTGCCCTGATGTCCTGTGCTCCTCCAGCCTCCACTTCTCCTGAGGACAGACAGAGGGGAGGAAGAAGTGGCCTCCGGGAGGGACTGCCCTGGAAACATCACTCACAGGAGCCACGGGGAGCCCAAGGAAACCAGCAGAATGTAGCCAGTGAGGAAGACCAGGTTCAGGAAGCCTGGCCCGGCCCTACTGACGAACCTCACATCACTGATCTGTTTCTTGATCCAGTCGGTGAAGTGGGAGGTGCTGGTGTAGATGCCCGGGAAGCGATGCCGGCTGCAGCTAAAGCTCCAGTTCAGCACCCCCACCTGAATCCAGGTGTGGTTCACTTGGCAGACAAGGGAACTGCCAGAGTTACCCTGTGGAGGAGAGGAAGGGAGGCATAAAGGAGGCAGCAGGAAGGCCTCCCTGCAAGTCCTGGACAAATAAACTTGCACCTTCCGGGGCCATATCCTTAGCACGAGCTGTGTTAGGCCCGTGCTGTCCCTGATATCAACGCATGGCTATGAACCTGCTCTGTGACATGGAAGCACTGCACTGGAGCCCAAGCTCAGGATCACAATGGGCTCTCTCTGCATTCCCCTGCTAACTCTCTGACCATAAATGCTGGTCCCCTCCTCTGCCTTCTCTTTAAATCGTGGTGGGCCTCCAAGGTGTTACCCTTGACTTTCTTCTTTCCTACAATCCTGCTTACAGAATGAGCCATTTGAAATGCAAACCTGCCCCCTCTCTCTTTGTGCAAAGCAGGTGCATGTATAAGAATAATGTTTACAACAGCATACATCAAAAAGTAGTAGCTGTTATTTCTGCTGATGGTGGGTTTATGATTTTCTTAAAACTTTCTTACATTCTTCTGTATTGTTGAAAAGTTTTATAAATCTGAAAAACAGCTCATGCTCTCCCTCCCTCCCGCCCTCCCTCCCCCACATATATGTATATTTTTTCATGTAGTGTAAACCAAGATTTATAAGACATAATCTAATGAAGAGTGCATAAAACATGTAAAGAAAAAATAATAAAACTATACTTAAGAACACAAAAGAAGACCTACATTAATGTACAGATATACCGTTGTTCTTAGATGAGGCAACTTAAAACAATGTAAAAAAGTCAGTTCTCAACATTTGGCTTCCTACAGTATGGAAGACTAGATCCCCTTTCCCACCTTGCTGAAGATAACTAAACCTGTGAGATTTTAAATGCATGGGTGAGCTAGCAAGAAAATAAAGACTCCTCAGAGTGCAAAACCCAAGGGAGGGCTAAAACACAGAGCCATCAGCAAAGCCCAGAAGATGACTTTTGCCCCAAAGCCATAGGCCAAACCCAGTGAAACTGAGCTTTGGTTTTCACAGCCTCATTCGTGGGTGCAGAAGACGAAAGGCAAAACCCAGGGCCTGCCCAAGGAGGGGAGCCTAAGAGGAAACCTCCTGCAAAAAACTATACCTCCCAGAAAGGACCACACCTTCCGAGTGACGATAAACTAGGAACACCTGCCCTCATGTGAACTTGCAACTTGAATTCACACTGTCTGGGTGGTTAAAAAAAACTTGAGCCAAGAACGTCACTTAAAGAGGTCCTGGGTTGGTTTTATGTCCAGGTATCTGGCAGAAGCAAATATAGATTCTGACTGAAGGAACCCACTTTCAAGCCATGCTTCAGCGAACTCCCACAAAAAAAAACACTCTAAAGAACATGTCCTCTTAAAACATCACCCTGCACACAGGGAAGCTGAGGCACCAAGAGCAAATGCCAGCCAGCAGAAAAAAACCAAAGCAGCATCAGAGCCTTCATGGTTTGAGATTCAGTAATCATCACGTGGAAGCCTCAAAGTTTCTGGTAATGCACTATTTTATAGGCTTGGTGCTGAGGGTATGGGTGTTGGTTGTGTTATTCTTTATTCTCCATACACATTTTATAAATATTCTTTTATCTGTATTCAACAGAGAGTGAAAGAGTCAAAAATTATAACAATGTCAGTTCTCCTTATGTTGACCTCTAAAGTTCAAGCGATTCCAAATAAAATGTCAGCAGGATTTTTTCAGGACCTTGACAATCTGATTCTAGAATTGATATTGAAGGATAATAGTCCATGAATTCTATGACAGGTTTGAGAAAAAAAGAGCAAATTGGAGAGGCTGGGGACTGGAGAAACATCTAAACAGAGTTAGATATATTTCAAAGCTATAATTATAGAAACCACGGTACTAGCATAGAAACTGAAAAATAGACCAATGGGGCAATGGAGAGCCAGCCAGATGCCTGCAGGTGGAGGAAACTTGGCACATGCTCCAGAAAGTGTCATGACTGAGAAAGGAGGTCTCTGCTGTAGATGGTGGAGAAACTGATGGAGAAAAATGAAGTTGGACCCTGCCATAACAAAACTCCAGAGGAAATAAAACTCTAAATGTGAAAAGTGAGAAAGATAAAGCTAATTAAAAATGTAGGGCCATGACTTTATGACTTGGGATGAAGCACATGTTTTAAAATAAGATAAAACCCCACAAACCTGAAGAGGGCAAATGTGTTAGGCTTAATTACATCAAAGTTAAGACCATCTGTTCAATGAAAGACACCAAATCTCATTGAAGATAGATGATGAATTAAGATAGGGCATTTTCTCTGTCTAAAACCAACTAGAGGTCAATTTTAGCCTATCTAAGGAAACCCTGAAAATTAACAAGCAGAGAAAGTGAGTTGAGGAAGACTTGAAGGTTTCCATGTCTAGGCTGACCCAGTTGTCAGCTCCCAGTGTCCAGACCCCCATGCTCCAGAGGAGGGAGATGGAGTAGGGCTTGGCGAAGTTTAAATCAAATTGACTTTTATGTATTAATTTATTTTTTGGTTGCATTGGGTCTTCATTGCTGCTTTCTTTAGTTGCCGTGAGCAGGGGCCACGCTTCGTTGTGGTGCCTGGGCTTCTTATTGAGGTGGCTTCTCTTGTTGCAGAGCACCAGCTCTAGGCGCGTGGGCTTCAGTAGTTGTGGCACGCAGGCTCAGTAGTTTTGGCTCGCATGCTCTAGAGTGCAGGCTCAGTAGTTGTGCACAGACTTAGTTGCTCCGCGGCATGTGGGATCTTCCTGGAGCAGGGCTCAAACCCATGTCCCCTGCATTGGCAGGCGGATTCTTAACCACTGTGCCACCAGGGAAGTTCCAATCAAATTGATTTTTAAATTGAGACTTATAATACGACAAGGTATTTAATAACTGAAAGTAACTGAAAATTATGAGCTCTGCCCAAAATGATGTTTGGAGAAGGGAGGAAGATTTGACACAGGGCATATGGGGGCAATGACTGGAAAGAATAAAACTATTTAATGTGGATTCTCGAACAAATTGAGATTCCTCAACAAACAAATACAGGAGAGGACTGTAGCACAACATCATTTATGCAAAGTAAAATATACATATAGCAACACTACGCATTTTTCAAAGATACAGACTTCTTTAAAGACATGTATTAAACAGATTTCAGTAGGGGCCTTTTGTGGAGAGAGAAAATGGAAGATGAAGGGGAAAATCAAGCCAGTGATAATCAAGCTAGTGATAGAGATATGGTTGACTGGACTCTGGCAATCCAGAGAAAAAGAGAACTCAGAGGGAGAGAGAGAGAAAATAGAAGAGAGAGAGAAAGATCTTGTAAGTGGACATTCTCTTACCACAATGAAATTAAGCCAGAATCCAGTAACAAAATGTGAACCACCCCCATCAAAGAAAAAAAAATTAACTTTCAAAAATGTTAAAGTAAAAAACAGAATTAAAATATACAGTTAGAGTGTAGAAAGATAAGAAGGCCATACATTGCAAAGCCCATGGGATGTGGGCCTGAATTTCACACAGAAGAGTCTTAGTCTAAATACTTTAATACCAAACAAGAGAGAATGAAAATAAATTATTTATTGTCATCATCAATTATTTATCACTGTACATTCAGCTGAAGACACTTGAAAAGGAATTAATAAAGACAAAAAGCAGATGTCATGCATTAGAAAGCAAAAAAATCATAGACTTGAGGAATAAAATCAATAAATTGTACTTAAAAAACAACAACAAAATAAATATCTTGTAAGTCCTACCAAGAAAAACTCAAAGAGAAGGAAAATTCAAATACTTTGTGGTATAAGTAGAAAAGAGACTAGAATCAGACCCAGGGAAAATACACTTTCTAGTATCTGAAGACTATTTATAACTTTCTCTTTATGGATCTAAAATCTGGATGAAATGAATAATTTCTAAGAAAATCCAATAATCATGGACAAAACAACTTAAAGTATTGCTCAAGAACTACCCCTTCAACGGAAAACAGGCCTATGTGGTTTCGCAAGCAACTTCCATCCAGCATTCAAGGAGCAGATAATTTATGTTATTTCAAATGTTCCAGAACATAGACTGTGCTTTCAAGTGAAGCATATTTGTGATTCTATAACTCGACAAAGGGGGTGCCTTCCTCGACACACCTTCGGTGGAGCCCAGCCTCACTGGAGGAAGACAAAACAAAACGCAAAGGCTGCGTGGATGGTGTCTCATAGGCCTGCTGTTCCAGGGCCAGTACCTTTCCTGGGCCACGCACCAGCATTATCCTGTACCTGGCCCAGAGCCCAGCACGGGGTGTCTTGTGGGATGAGCAAATAAATTAAATGTATTCTAAAAAACGATATTATACATCTGAATCCAACGGATGAATGAAACCAAAGCACACCATGACCAGGGAGGGCTAACCCTGGCAGGCAGGGTAAATGGACATGAAGAATCTGTTCATGGAACAGACTCAGCACTCTAGATATGGAGTCCAGTCAACCATATCTCTAACTCACTCTAGCTGAGTTAGAGTGTAGAGTCATCGTGATAGCTGCAGAAAACACATTTTACGAAGCATAGCATTCATTCCTGAAATAAAATGCCACAGTGAAACAAAGGAATGGCTCTCTCCTCGACAGACGATATGCTACGTTAGCAACATGCTTTATGATGAAGTGTGGGAAGGACTTCCAGGAAGGTAAGCAACAAGAAAAAGTAGAGCTACAATTCCAGGTTGCTTTTGGGGAGCAGTACCCAAAATAATGAAAAAAGTAAAAATCATGAAAACGAAAGAGGCAAAATCATCACTAATTGTAGCTCATATGGGCATAAACCTGGAAAGCCCAAGAGAGTGAATTAAAAACTCTTGGATATAATAGAAGGGTTCAGTGAGCTGAACTCCCAGATGTTTTCAACAAGATGAGTCTGGGGGATGGAAATGAGGCAAGTGAAAAGGAAGGCTCTTGTCCTGATAAGGAGGAAGCAGTAGACATTGATTAACTCTAGGTGTTAAGTCAAGTTTAAATACGTGTGTGGAAAATATCTGTAGTAGAATGACGTTGAGATAGGACAAATTTTAAACCACTACAGGGGAAAAGTGGAGTGGAAAAAAAAATCAAACCAATACATAAAGTAGGGGGATAAAAAGAAACATTCTTCTTGGTAAATGAATTAAAGGAAAGCCTCCCAAATGTGTTGAAAAATATAGCACTGAGCATTATACTGTTTATTAAAAGACATACCTAAAACAAGATAACACAGTGTCTCCTGGAAGACAGAGCAATTGTTCTGGAATATGATTCTTGACATTGCAATAAACAAGAGAAAGAAGTAAGAGGCATACATATTGAAAAGTAAGAGACAAATTTACCATTGTTTGCAGATGGTATGTCTCAAAATTAAAGAGAATCCATTATATCCACTATATCTAGGAATTTTGCTTATTACAAAGTAAATACACAAAAAATCAATATATAATACAAAAGGAAAATACACTGAAAAAAACATTTTATATTACAATAGAGATGTAATATAAAATATCTAGGAATAAAGTTAAGAAGCAGCATGCAGTAATTATATGGAGAAAGCTATATAAACTCCTGCTCTAGGGACACAAATAAAATAGAGCAAAATAGAGTCTATTTTCCCAAAATCACCACATGATTTTCCTTTTAGTATTATACTGAGATTGTTCAAAAGAAAATGGGAAAAAAACCCAAACACTTGGAGACTAAACAACATGCTACTAAAAAACCAATGGGTCGGGCTTTCCTGGTGGTTAAGAATCTGCCTGCCAACGTAGGGGACACAGGTTCCAGCCCTGGCTGGGGAAGATCCCACATGCTGCGGAGCAACTAAGCCCATGCGCCACAACTACTGAAGCCCGCATGCCTAGAGCCCGTGCTCCACAACAAGAGAAGCCACTGCAATGAGAACCCCACGCACTGCAATGACGAGTAGCCCCCGCTTGCCACAGCTAGAGAAAGCCCACGCACAGCAACAAAGACCCAATGCAGTAAAAAATAAATTAATTAATTAAAAAAAAAAACACCAATGGGTCAACAATGAAATCAAAGAAAAAATCAGAAAATACCTCGAGACAAAGATTGTTCAATTAGAATGAACATGGGAGAAGAGCAAGGTAAATTCTTTAAAAGAAGAATAATGGATATGGGAACATATGTATATGTATAACTGATTCACTTTGTTATAAAGCAGAAACTAACACACCATTGTAAAGCAATTATACCCCAATAAAGATGTTAAAAAGAAAAAAAAGAAGAAGAATGAAGGAGGACTTGCCTTACCACATACAAAAAGGAATTATAAAGCTACAATAATTTAAAAAGAGTGGTGGCACACGAATGAGACTGCAAAGGGCAGAAATACACAAAAATAAGATGGGAATGTATGATATAATAAAGAGGGCATTTCTAATTCACTGCCGAAAAAAACTATTCAATAAAAATTATTGACATAACCGGCTACATTTGGAGAAAAATAAAACTGGTTTCCTCTCTCACCCTTCTAGATGAATCAAAATTAAAATATTTAAAGAAAAAAATTAAGAACATGTATGAGTAAAGAATTTTATAATCTTAGGGTAGGAAAGATATTTCTAAGCACAGCACAAAAACTACAATCATTAAGGGAAATAACAATAAATATGAACACATGAAAATTTTAATAATTAACTCTATGGGAAGAAATCCACACCAAAAAAAGGTAAATCATGGACAAGTAGCGTAAAATATTGCAAAGCATTTCACAAAGGGTTAAAACTTCCGGTTCCTAAAGTTTTTTTTTTAACTTTTTATTTTGAAATAATTTAAGACTTACAAAAAATATACAAGTATAATATTTTTACCCAGACTCACTAATTTAATGTTTAACCATATTTGTTTTATCTTCTCTCTCTCTCCATAAGTATGTGTGTATGTATACACCTATACTTATGAACCACTTAAAATTAAGTTGAAAAAGACATGATGTTCCTTTACCAATTACCACAGCATATAATATCTACAGTTTTTACAAATCAATAAAAAGAAAAGTAGTTTAACAGAAAAACATGGGCAAAGGACAGGGAAAAGTGTAAATGGTACATTGAACACAAAAGGCATCTTCATTGGAATCCCCTTTGTCCCTTTAAAATGTATTTAAGGGGTGAGTTCTTTCCCTGATCCTGGGTAAAAACTGGGCAGAGTCAGAACGTTTTGCTCACTGTGATTAATGTAAACATAATCAGTATGATTACGCTGTCACATAAACATCTCAGTCCAGAAATCAGAATATCCATAGTCACGCAATAGTCACAAAGCTAGACTTGATTTAAAGTCAAACTTCTCAAAAGATAACTAATTAGGACCTACTGTATAGCACAGGGAACTCTACTCAATATTCTGTAATGGCCTATATGGGAAAAGAATCTAAAAAAGAGTGGAGATATAGATACAGATATATCTGTATCTATATCTATCTATATCTATATCTATATAGATAGATATATCTATCTATATCTATATAGATATAGATAACTGATTCACTTTGCTGTACACCTGAAACCAACACAACATTATAAATCAACCATATTATAATTCAGCCCCATTTACTTCATCACTCCCCTCCTTTGGGGCAAAAGCCCCAGTGCAGCAAGAAGGAAAAACACACACTTAAAAGGAACAGAGCTGGCTCAAGCCCGACCTCAGAGTTTCTGCTCTAGCAATGTGGGAGCAGGCTCCACCCCTGACAGGACAGCCACAGCCAGGGAGCAGAGAGGAAGTCCCACCTCACACCCTGTGCAGGCTGTAGCTCCTCCATCACCAGCCACACCCTCTATCAAAGTGATAGTGGCAAAAAAAAAAAAAAAAAAAAAAAGTGATAGTGGCCAGCACACCATAAGGAAAGACGTGGCTGGCATCTGCATCAAATCCGGCCCTCACACCAAAGACACTGGGCACACACAGTCTATGTAGGGACACTCCCACATAAAAACACCACTTCAAGACCACAATAGATAACTGTTTCACCTAAATTCACAGAAACACAGAAAGTTAAGTAAAATGAAAAGAAAGAGGAACTACTCCCAGCTGAAAGAGAAAAAGAAAATCCTTGAAAAACCAAATAATGAAACAGATAATCAGTCTACCAGACGCTGACTTCAAAAAGTTGCTAATACCCACATGCCATAACTACCGAAGCCCACATGCCTAGAGCCTGTGCTCAGCAACAAAAGAAGCCACCGCAATAAGAATCCTGTGCACCGCAACGAAGAGTAGCCCCTGCTCACTGCAACTAGAGAAAGCCCACGTGCAGCAACGAATACCCAATGCAGCCAAAAATAAATAAATAAAACAAATAAATTTATTTTAAAAAAAAAGAGGGGCTTCCCTGATAGTGCAGTGGTTGAGAGTCCGCCTGCCGATGCAGGGGACGTGGGTTCGTGCCCCGGTCCAGGAAGATCCCACATGCCATGGAGTGGCTGGGCCCGTGAGCCATGGCCACTGAGCCTGTGCGTCCGGAGCCTGTGCTCCACAACGGGAGAGGCCACAACAGTGAGAGGCCCACGTACTGCAAAAAATAATAATAATAAATAATAAATAAATTAAAAAAATTTTTTAAAAGGGGGAAATTAAAAAAAAAAAGTTGCTAATAAAAATGCTAAGTGGGGCTTCCCTGGTGGCGCAGTGGTTGAGAGTCTGCCTGCCGATGCAGGGGACATGGGTTCATGCCCCAGTCTGGGAAGATCCCACATGCCATGGAGTGGCTAGGCCCGTAAGCCATGGCCGCTGAGCCTGCGTGTCTGGAGCCTGTGTTCCGCAACGGGAGAGGCTACAACAGTGAGAGGCCCGCGTACCGCAAAAAAAAAAAAAAAAAGTGCTAAGTGAATTAAGAAAGAGTATCAATATAAACACAGATGCTTTTTAACAAGGAACTAGAAACTATAAAGACCTAATCAAAAGTAGATAATTCAATTTCTGAGATAAAAAGCACTCTAGAAGCAATGAATAGCCAACTAAATAACAAAGAAGAACACATAAGAGATCTGGAAGATAGAATGATGGAAATAACCCAATCAGAACAGCAGACAGACAGACAAATGGAAAAAAAAAAAAGAAAGCAAAATATGAGATCTATGGGATAATATAAAATGTGCCAACATATGCATAGTAAGGGTTCTGGAAGGAGAAGGGAGAGAGAAGGGGATTGAAAATGTATTTGAAGAAATTATGACTGAAAACTTCCTAAGCCTAAAGGAGGAAACAGACATCAAGGTACAGAAAGAACAGAGGATCCCAAACAAGATGAATCCAAACAGGCTCACACCAAGACATATCATAGTTAAAATGTCAAAAGTTAAAGATAAAGAGAGGCTCCTAAAAGCAGCAAGAGAAAAACAGAGTCATGTACAAGGGAACCCCCATAAAGATATCAACTGATTTCTCCACAAAAACTTTGCAGACCAGAAGGGAGTGACATGATATACTCAAACTCATGAAAAGGAAAAACCTGAAACCTAGGATAGTCTACCCAACAAGATTATAATTTAGAACAGAAAGAGAGAGAAATAATTTCTCAGACAAGCAAAACTAAAAGAATTCTGCAATACCAAACCTACTCTAAAAGAAATGTTGAAGGATATTCTCTAAATGGAAAAGAAGAAAGAATCTGTCCGAAAGGGAAAATCCCAACAGGAAAAACAAATATATAGTAAGGATTGAAGATAACTTAAGTAAGCCAGTACATAGAATAAAAAAACAAAAAATATTGTAAAAGCAACTATAACTACAATAAACAGTAAAGGGATAAGCATGAAGATATAAAACGTGACATCAAAAACACAAAATCTGGAGGAGGGGAGTAAAAAATGTAGATCTTTTAGAATGTATTTGAACTTGAATGACTTCAGTTTAAAGCAAATAGATATAATTATTGGTCAATATATATAAACCCCATGGTAACCACAAATCAAAAACCTACCTATTGTAGGTTCTGTATACACAAAAACCAAAAAGAAAGGACCTCAAGAATACTATGAAAGAAAATAATCAAACCACAATGGGAAAAACAAAAAAAAGAGGAAAGGAAAAAATAAGAACTACAAAAACACTGGAAAACAAGGAATAAAATGGCAATAAGTACATACCTGTCAATAATTACTTTAAATGTCAATGGACTAAATCCTCTGATCAAAAGACATAGGGTGACTGATTGGATACAAACAAAACAAAACAAGACCCTTCATTATGCTGCCTACAAGGGACTCACTTCAGGGCAAAAGACACACACAGACTGAAAGTGAGGGGATAGAAAAAGATATTTCATGCAAATGTAAATGACAAGAAGGTAGGGGTAGCAATACTCATATTAGACAAAATAGACATTAAAACAAAGACCATAATGAAAGACAAAGAAGCATATTATATAATGATAAAAGGATCAATACAAGAAGAGGATATTATACTTGTTAATATATACACTCAATACAGGAGCAACTAAATATATAAAGCAAATACTAACAGACATAAAGGGAGAAATTAACAATAATACAATAATAGTAGGAGACTTTAACACCCTGCTGACCTCAATGGACAGATCATCCAGAAAGAAAAACAGTAAGGCAACAGAGTTCATAAGTGACACCAAACACCAGTTGGACTTAATTGATATCTGTAGGACACTACATCCAAAAAAGAAAAAAAAAAAGTAGAATACACACTCTTTTCAAGTGGGCATGAAATATTCTCCAGGTTAGATCACACACTAGGTCACAAAACCAGCCTCAACAAATTTAACAGGATAGAAATTACATCAAGCATGTTTCTGACCACAATGATGTAAAACTAGGAATTAACTACAGAAAGAAAAATAGGAAAAGAACAAACACGTGGAGACTAAACAACATGCTACTAAAAAACCAATGGGTCAATGATGAAATCAACAAGGAAATCAGAAAATACCTCAAGACAAATGAAAATGAAAACACAACTTTCCAAAATCTTCAGGATGTAGCAAAAGAGTTCTAAGAGGGAAGTTTATAGTGATACAGGCCTTCCTCAAGAAAAAAAGAAAAATCTCAAATAAACAACCTAACCTACCACCTAAAAGAATTAGGAAAAAAAAACAAAGAAAGCCCAAAGTCGGCAGAAGGAAGGAAATCATAAAGACCAGAAAGGAAATAAGTAAAATAGAGAGTTAAAAGATATATATATATAAAAGAATGATGAAACCAAGAGCTGGCTTTTTGAAAAGATAAACGAAATTGATAAACCTTTATCCAGGCTCACGAAGAAGAAAAGAGGACCCAAATAAACAAAATAAGAAAGAAAGAGGAGAAATAACAACCAATATCACAGAGATACAAAAAATCATAAGAGAATACTATGAGCAGTTATATGCTAACAAATTGGACAATACCGAGGAAATGGACAAATTTCTAGAAACATATAGCCTGCCAAGACTGAGTCAAGAAGAAACAGACAATTTGAACAGACTGGTCACTACAAGTGAAATAGAATCTGTAAAACAAATAAACAAACAAACAAACAAAAAAACTCCCTGCAAACAAAAGTCCAGGTCTGGACAGCTTCACTGGGGAATTCTACCAAGCATAGGAAGAACAGGTTACACCTATCCTCAAACTATTCCAAAAACTTGAAGAGGAGAGGACACTCCCAAATTCATTCTATGAGGCCACCATTACCCTGATACCAAAGCCAGAAAAAGACACTACCAAAAAAGAAAATTACAGGCCAATATCTTTGATGAATATAGATGCAAACATCCTCAATAAAATATTAGCAAACTGAATCCAACAATACATAAAAAGGATCATACACCATGATCAACTTGGATTTATTCCAGGGTCCCATGGATGGTTTAACATACACAAATCAATCAATATGATACACCACATTAACAAAAAGAAAGACAAAAACCACATGATCATCTCAGTGGACACAGAAAAAGCCTTTGATAAAATTCAACATCCATTCATGATAAAAACCCTCATCAAAGTGGGTATCTCAACAACATATGGGAACATACCTCAACATAATAAAGTCCATTTATAACAAACCCAGGGCCAACATAATATTCAACAGTGAAAAGCTGAAAGCCTTCCTCCTAGATTCAGAAACAAGACAAGGATACCCACTCTTGTCACTGCTATTTAACATAGTATTGGAAGTCCTAGCCACAGCAATCAGACAAGGAAAATAAATAAAAGGTATCCAAATTGAAAGGGGAGAGGTAAAACTGTCACCTTTGCAGATGACATGATACTCTATATAGAGAACCCTAAAGTTTCCATACAAAACTATTAGAACTAATAAATGAATTCAGTAACTTTGCAGGATACAAGTTTAATATACAGAAATTTGTTGCATTTTTATACTCTAATAATGAAATACCTGAAAGAGAAAGTTTTAAAAAATCCTGTTTAAAATAGTGTCAAAAACAAACAAACAAACAAACAAAAAAACTAGGGTTAATCTTAACCAAGGAGGTGAAAGACCTATACACTAAGACCTATAAAACATTAATGAAGGAAACTGAAGAAGACTAAAAGAAATGCAAAGATATCCTGTGCTATTAGATTTCAAAATTAATATTATTAAGATGGCCATACTATTCAAAGCAATCTACAGATTTAATGCACTCCCTATAAAAATACCCAGGAGGGCTTCCCTGGTGGCGCAGTGGTTGAGAGTCCACCTGCCGATGCAGGGGACACGGGTTTGTGCCTCGGTCTGGGAAGATCCCACATGCCGCGGAGCGGCTAGGCCCGTAAGCCATGGACACTGGGCCTGTGCGTCTGGAGCCTGTGCTCCACAACGGGAGAGGCCACAACAGTGAGAGGCCTGCGTACCGCAAAAAGCAAACAAACAAACAAACAAAAAACCCAGGAAATTTTTCACAGAACTAGGATAAATAATCCTAAAACTTATATGGAACCACAAAAGATATCAAATTGCCAAAGCAATCCTGAGAAAAAAGAACAAAACTGGAGATATAACTCTCCCAGACTTCAGACTATACTACAAAGCTACAGTAATCAAAACAGCATGGTATTGGCACAAAAATGGACACAGAGATCAATGGAACAGAAATAGAGCCCAGAGAGAAACCCACAAACCTACAGTCAATCTATGACAAAGGAGGCAAGAATATACAATGGAGACAACACATTCTCTTCAACAAGTGGTACTTAGAAAACTTGACAGCCACATGTAAAACAATGACGTTAGAACATTCCCTCACATCATATATAAGAATAAATTCAAAATGACTTAAAGACCTAAATGTAAGACATGAAACCATAAAACTCCTAGAAGAGAACATAGGTGAAACACTCTTTGACATAAATCAGAGCAATTTTATTCTTGGATCAGTCTCCTAAGGCAAAAGAAATAAAAGCAAAAATAAACAAATGGAACCTTATTAAACTTAAAAACTTTTACACAGCAAAGGAAACCTTGACAAAACAAAAAGACAACCTATGGAATGGGAGAAAATATTTGCAAATGATGTGACTGACAAAGGGTTAATATCCAAAATATACAAAGAGCTCATACAACTCAATATCACAAAAACAAATAATTCAATCAAAATGGGCAGAAGACCTGACTAGGCATTTTTCCAAAGAAGACAGGCACACGAAGAGATGTTCAACATTGCTAATTATTAGAGAAACACAAATCAAAACCACAATGAGGTATCACCTCACACCTGTCAGCAAGGCTATCATCAAAAAATCTACGAATAGCTGGCGGCGGGGTCGAGGTGAGGTGTTGGCAGTAGAAAGGGGTTCGGGTGCGGGGGGCGGGGGAAAGCGGAGAGATGGCCCGCGCCGGCTGCAGGGCCAGATGAGAAGCGGTCGCGCTGCGGGTGTAGGAGAGAGGAGGGTGCCCCGGCGCCACGAGAGTATGACGGGGGTGTACAAGCTGGTGTGGCGGGTGCTGCACGCTCTGCTCTGCCTGCACCGCATGCTCACCTCCTGGCTCCGTGTTTGGTCCGGCACCTGGAGCTGGATCTGGTGGCGCTGCCGTCGGCCCGCCTCCACCGCTGTCCTAGCGCCGCTCGGCTTCACGCTCCCCAAGCTCCTGGCTGTCGGCAGGAAAGGCAGGAACCGGAGTCACCACCGGCAACCACGTTGGGGGCCGACCCCGGCCGCCGCCCATCCGCGGCTACGCTGGCGCGCGGACGGCAGTTCCCTGGAGAAACTGCCTGTGCACATGGGCCTGGTGATCACCGAGGAGGAGCAGGAGCCCAGCTTCTCGGACATCGCAAGCCTCGTGGTGTGGTGTATGGCCGTGGGCGTTTCTTACATTAGCTTCTACGACCACCAAGGTATTCTCAAAAGAAATAATTCCAGATTGATGGATGAAATTTTAAAACAACAGCAGGAACTCCTGGGCTTAGATTGTTCCAAATACTCACCAGAGTTTGCAAATAGTAATGACAAAGATGATCAAGTTTTAAATTGCCAATCGGCAGTGAAGGTGCTGTCCCCAGAAGATGGAATAGTAGATATTGTGAGAGCTGCTCAAGACTTCTGCCAGTTAGTAGCTCAGCAGCAAAAGAAATGCACAGATTTGGATGTAGATATGTTAGACAGTTTACTTAGTTCAAATGGTTTCCCTGATCCTGATTTAGTATTGAAGTTTGGTCCTGTGGACAGCACACTAGGCTTTCTTCCCTGGCACATCAGGTTGACTGAAATTGTCTCTTTGCCTTCCCACCTGAACATCAGTTATGAGGACTTTTTCTCTGCCCTTTGTCAATATGCAGCCTGTGAACAGCGTCAGGGAAAGTAGCGATCCCTGGTTGTGTAATTTGATTTCAGGCTTTTGGAGAAAAGGACTCAAGTGACTCTGATGTTTACAAAGCACCTATGAAACCCTGTACACACCTAGTTCATAATCCTCATAATTTATCAACAAACACAAAAAAGTGTCTTACTTGAGAGTAAGAGTACATGTGTGAGTGTGTATGTGTGCGCGTGTGCATGTGCATGCGTGTGTGGAAATAAACTTATAAATGGGGGAAGTATTGGAGGAGGAAATATGTGGACTTGCACCTTTGAGCAAATAGCAGTGATGTTTTAGGAGCTGAAATTTCAGATTTACAGGCTTCAGCCCCAACTACTTCCCTTTTTTGTGGGGAGAGAAAGGGGTAATTAAAGCTGTTTTGTTGTTGTTTGGGGGGGGGAGGGGAATAACTTTTGTTCAGTCTTTCCAAGTGACCAAACTTTAATTTTTAAGAATAGTATACTGATGTATTAAACGGAAGCATTCTGAGTTTGAGGGATCTCCAGAGGAATGGAGTTCTGTGTTGTTCACACGTTAAAAGTTTGCTCACCTTTGGAGCAAAGGGAATACCTATTTTCAGACATCCGTCCATTTTCATCTCTTCGTTATTGTCAAACAGTGTGACTTGAAAATGTCGCTCTGTTGTCTGTGTTCTGGGTTGTGAAGATCACTTGAAAAAGAACTCTTACAACACTGAAATGCAGAATTAAAAAAAATTTAAATATTGTACGAGGCAGTCATAAAAGGTGAAAAGGTTGTAATCTTAAAAGTAAAGGTGAAACTTTCCTGAATAAGGAAAGAAAGTTTTGATCTCCTTTTCTGTTTGGTGGGCAGTGGGCTAGATAGTACCCAAAGCTGGTTTTAAAAATTTCCATTAACTGTGTTTATTTAAATAAGCATTTGAGGGAAATTACCGAGGCAGCTCTTTTCCTCAAAAGTAACCTGTTCCTCTTTGGAATAGCACATTTAGGACCATGTTAGTACCCAGGATTTTTACTTAATAAATCCTGACGGTGACTTTGCGTAAAAATATGATCTTTAAGTAAGACTGAGGCCTGTGTAGGTAATAAAACATTACCAAAGTCTACAAAGTAATTTAATTTTGCATGTTCTCTTTCATGGCAGAGAACAGCACTGGTTCTGTTACTTTTTAAATGAAGAAATGATTTTTTGATAGGTGTTTAGTTTTTCTTCCCTCACTGCTGATACTCAGACAGAAACCATTATTCTTTATATTTGATGGGCTGTTTTCAGAAGAATCTTATTAACAAGTGCACAATAGTTATCCAAAATTGTATGTTTAGAATGGAGTAGTTTAAAAACTAGGGCTCAGACTCTGAAAAATAGCAAAGAAGACTGGATTTGGAAAGCAAGGTCTGGAATTGCTTGCCAAATTCTGAGGCTACGAAGAATAAATGTTTTGACTTTGGATACCAAAACCTCATTTATGATTTTAAAAAACAGTTGAAATAAAATGATTATAAACTAAAAAAAAAAAAAATCTACGAATAACAAATGTTAGAGAGGATGTAGAGAAAAGGGAACCCTTTACACTGTTGGTCGGAATGTAAATTGGTGCAGCCATTACGGAAAACAGTATGGAAGTTCCTTAAGAAACTAAAAGTAGAGCTACCATATAATCCAGTAATTCCACTCCTGGGTATATACTTGGAAAAAACAAAAACACTAATTTAAAAATATACATGCATCCCCAATATTCATAGCAGCACTGTTTACAATAGCCAAGACATGGAAGCAACCCAAGTGCCCATCCACAGACAATTGGCTTAAGAAGATGTGAGATATATATAACAATGGAATATAACTCAGTCATAAAAAGAATGAAATACTGCCATCTGCAACATGGATGAACCTAGAGAATATTATGCTTAGTGAAATAAGTCAGATAAAGACAAATACTGCATGATATCACTTATATGTGGAATCTAAAAAATAATACAAATGAATGTATACGCAAAACAGAAACAGAGTCACGGATATAGAAAACAATCTTGTGGTTACCAAAGGGAAGAGGGAAGCAGGGAGGGACAAATTAGGGGTATGGGATTGACAGATACAAACTACTATTCAACATATATAAAATAGATAGGCAACAAGGATATATTGTAGAGCACAGAGAATTATACTGATTATCCTGTAATAACCTATAATGGAATATAATCTGCAAAAACACTGAATCACTACGCTATACACCTGAAACTAACAAAATAAATCAACTATACTTCAATTTTAAAAACCACAAGAAATACATGTCTTAAAAATGAAAAAAAATTTTTTGAAGGTGTCCAACTCAAGAAATTATCCCCTGTGTATACAGAAATTTGATTTATGAGAGAAGTGGTGACAGCCAGTACAGGAAATGGTTTTTTCAGCGAACGACGCTGGGACAACTGGTAGTCCATACACAAAATAAATAAAAATAGACCCCTAAATTACACCGTTCACAAAATGAATGCACATGGATTCAAGACCCAAATGTGGAAACCAAAATTCCCAAACTTTTAGGAAAAAGAAAACATAGGAAAATGTCCTTATAACCTCAGGAAAATGAAGGATTTCTTAAATAAGCATAAACCAAAAAGGAAAAAAAAGATATGTTTGATTGAAATAAAATCTAAATTGCTATCACAACATTATGTCAACTATACTCCAATAAAAATTTGTTTTAAAAAATCTAAATTGCTGTTGAGCAAAGGAGAGTATATACAAGATCAAAAAGAAAGAAAATATTTGGAATATACACAATGAACATAAAATCAGTATCCCAAACATAAAAATATAATAAAAAGAAAATGGCAAACAATAGAAAAATGTGTAAACTATCTGAACAAGTGATTCACAGAAAAAGAATTATGAATGGTGAATAAACATATGAAAGGATGCACAGTTGCATTAGTAACTGGGACAGGCACATGCAACCGCAAAGGGATACTATTTCTCTAGTTCTCATCCTCAGAATGGAAAACATTTTACAGTCTGACCAATACCAAAAGTTGACAAGGATATGGAACAATGGAATTCTCAAACACTGCTGTAAGAATATAGATTAGGGGCTTCCCTCGTGGCGCAGTGGTTGGGAGTCCGCCTGCCGATGCAGGGGACATGGGTTCGTGCCCCGGTCCAGGAAGATCCTACATGCCGTGGAGCGGCTGGGCCCGTGAGCCATGGCCGCTGGGCCTGAGCATCCGGAGCCTGTGCTCCGCAACGGGAGAGGCCACAACAGTGAGAGGCCCGCGCACCGCAAAAAAAAAAAAAAAAAAAAAGAATATAGATTAATACAATCACTTTGGAAAACAATTTGGCAATGACTATTAAAGATAAAAGTATGCACAGCCTATGACCCATCAGTTCCTTGCAGGATGCACCATATTGAGAAATTCTGGAACATGTAAATAGGGAGATGTGTGTAAGAATATTCAGAGCAGCAGAGTATGCGATATGAAAAAATTAGAAGCTACCTCAATGTTTATAAACAAGAGAATGAATAAACTGTGGAATATTCACAAAAGAGAATATTGTAGATAGAGCTGTTAATTAATGAATTACAGAGGCATGTATCAATATGGATAAATCTCAAAAACAATGTTGACTAGAAGATGCAAGAAGCAGAAGCTTGCTTACAGAATGATGCCATTTATGCTAAACTCGTTCCGCCAGCATCTGGCCCAGATCTGGGCATGTGACTGATGTTCAGAAGTGCTCAAATAACCTGAGAAGTACTGCCATTATTAACCATAATTGTGGAGAGGAGTGAAAAGTATTTTCACCCTTATTTTACCTATTGGGAAACTGAAGCCCAGGGAAAGGAGATTTTCATAAGGTCTCCCAGTGCCATGTGGAAAGGAATGTATGACCACTGAAAGTCGTCTTCTCGCCCGGGTCTAGACACTGTGCACCTGACAGGTGTCCATGCCCCACTGTAAGATGGCACAAATCATGTCATTCCCTATTAACTTTTTCTGGCCCTTCAAGAAGAGGAACTTGTACTGTTTGTTGATTGCAGATCTTGTTGTTTACAATCTTGACAGCCACCTCCTGAAGACTGTAGGAGGGCTGTGGGGTCTCTGAAGAGAGAGAGATCCTGCCTCGTCATCCCTTCAGCTCTTTGGCACATCTCCATCTTGGAGCTATCCAGATTCGTAATGTGGGAGGCAGGGTCATTTCCTGGGATAGTGATGTATAAAGGCCCCAAACCACAATCTGACTTTTGAAAAAGCCCGAGCTCATTAAAAAGTCTCCCGAGGGGCTCAGACCAACATCCAAGCACTGAATGAAGCCAAGGAGAGATTACCCCAGTAATTCACGTTCCATGAGGGTGAATGGTTGGGCACTGCTCCATGGCTACCTGCCAATGTGGCAAGACCCTAGAGCCCAGAGTGAGCCACCCGTTGGAGGGCAGGACCCCACAAAGGCTCCTCAATTCTAGGACCTCAGAATGACACCAACAAGGGACAGGAATTATTGGTGTTCAAGGTAACAAGTGTTTACAATGGCCACCCAATGCCTAGGTACCCCCCTGAGACCACAGCCCTTGTGCCACCTGCAGACAGGAAATCCCATTAATAGCCAAAGATTAATTTCCTTCCAGGGGGCAAGGTGAGAGCTTGACATTGGAGTTAACTTAACTTTGGGAACTGAGGTCCATACACGCCATGAGTGTCTTTTACACCAGGGTACTGTGTATATCCTCCTATCAACAGAGTTCAGGACAATGTGCAGCACATGTAGGTGCTCAGGAAATATTTGCTGATGGAATGAATGAGTGAATAAAGGAATGGATGGAGGAGCCCATGGTGGAGTTATGTTCTGAAGAGGCAGGTGTCTTGGGACCTCGGCCTGCCTCCACTTACCTCGAGTATATGTTTGTCCCCACCCGATCATCCAGCACATGGATCCAAGAGATGGCTTGAGTTTAGGGTTAGGTAGACAGGCTGGATGAGGGGGGACCAGGAGACAGAGTCCCTGAGCTTCAGGAGGGCAATATCCTGGGACATGAGGCTGGTGAAATCCTCATGAATCACGATGTGAGTGACTGAGAGTTCGGTGCCATTTTCTGAGAGGCATTGAATTCCCATCTTCACGGAGTATGATCTGGGGTCCTTGGATCTGCAGGGTCACGGGTAGGAGGCAGATCACCAGCAGTGAGGTCAAACATGGAATGGTTGGAGAGACACAGGCTGAGCACAGGGCTACCCAGCCAAGCCCCTACTCCCGGATCCCCAGATTCAGCAGGGCCTCTCAGGCCAGAAAGCAAAGCCCCTGAGACTGGAGGGCCACCCTGACTGAACTCTGAAAGCAGTGCACAGCTGTAAGGACCCACTGGTGGCGGATGAGGGAGCCACTGCAGTTGTTCGCGCCCAGGAATAGGATGCTCACCTGCCATGGCCATTTGCCCGCCTCTACTAGCTTCCCCTTCACATTCTTGCAGGAGATGTTAGTCTGACCACAGGCCTGGAACCAGGACCCTTAGAAAAAAGGTAGAGAGGGGGCCATGACAGCCCCATGCAGACTCTCAGGCAGCAAAGGGCAGCCCTCAGACTTCCAGCCGTCACAAGCAGCCACTGCCACATGCACATGTGGGGAGGGGCTTTTCTCACCACCCCCAAAGCGGCAACCAAAGGCCCAGAGGCAGCAGGAGCCCCATGTTATAAAGACAGCCTCCAAACAACGGGGACCAGACAACCCCTCCAGGGCTTCTTACAATCCGTCAGCCCAGGATTCATCCCTTCTCCCTTGTTTACACAAGTGAAGGAGAAGAGAGAATCATCAGAGCGGTGAGTGTCAGTAAGCGCTAAGTGATGGGGCACAATGAGCAGGGCTGCTAGTCAGTTGTAGCCAGAAAGCAATGGACAGTGATGTCACATTGTACAACTCCAGGGCATCCCTCCATAGACCACCAGCCCTGGAGGTGCGCTCTCTGCGACCATACCAGGAAATGAGTAGAGATGCTTATCAATTTCCTCCTTGCCCCTCACTGGCCCCAACAGCAGGAATGGGAGCAGTGGGGGCTGCATTGAAACGGATAGGAGATTGAGATTCTGAACTGGACCACCTTGGACTGGTATTTAATAACTGAACATCACTGAGGACAGGAAAGGGAGAAATTCTACAGCAAAGGTTGGAGACCAAGACTAAAGACAAATTAAAAGGTTCCTTATGTATAGCCTGCTGTAAAGTTTGGGCTGCCCAAGAAGTTGCCCCAGGCAGTCATGGACCTCCTCATACAGGCAAAGTTGGACATGTATTTACACTGTCTCAAGCAGACGTGGCTCCAGAAAGTGTTCCCTTCAGCAGTTCAGTGTGCAGTGCCAACCAGAGCTTCAGGGACTCAGCAGCAGCAAGCAAGGCTCGTCCTTGCCTGGGAACAGGGCGGGGGGCGAAGGGGGGCGGCAGGGGCGCGTTCCGTGGTGGTGGTGGAGAGGGTACAACAACCAACAGACCAGGCTAATAATCTATTGCAACTCATACACATTAGCAGAAACATCTACTGGGCTCTGCCTCATAGCAGTCCCTCAGAGGGTCCCAAACCATTGATGTTTGGTCTTGTTCCACCACGTCCCAGGGCTCCTGGTACTGCTATCAGATGTGGATGGCTGGTCCCCTTGCCACACACTCCCATGGCTGGTCACCTTTACCCTCAACCAGTGGCTCCCCCCAGGGATCCACAGGCACCTGCACAAGCCCCAACATCTCCATGGAGTTTCGTCTGCCTTGCCCTCTCATTGCTCCATTCTTGCCCATGTTTCTGTCCAATGGCTTGCTGTCTTATATTCTGTCTCCCCCAAGGGGGAGCCACATTTCCAGCCCTTCTCATATACTGTGGTGGGTTTATGGCTACCTTGTTTCAGATTACAGCCTGCTCCAATGGAGACTTTGGTAGGAAAGAGAGGGGCTTCCAAAGCCTTGCCCTTGCCTCTCTCACAAAGCTTAGGCCCTGGAGACCCAGGGTCCCACAGAATGAACTTTGCTACTTAAAAAGTGACAGCTCTGGGCTTCCCTGGTGGCGCAGTGGTTGAGAATCTGCCTGCTAATGCAGGGGACACGGGTTCGAGCCCTGGTCTGGGAAGATCCCACATGCCGCGGAGCAACTTGGCCCGTGAGCCACAACTACTGGGCCTGGGCGTCTGGAGCCTGTGCTCCGTAACAAGAGAGGCCGCAATAGTGAGAGGCCCGCGCACCGCGATGAAGAGTGGCCCCCGCTTGCCGCAACTAGAGAAAGCCCTCGCACAGAAACGAAGACCCAACACAGCCAAAAATAAATAAATTAAATTAAATTAAATTTAAAAAAAGTGACAGCTCCAAGAGGTAGGGTTGGGCTTTGCTTCTGTGCTCCACACCCTCAGTGGGTTCCTCAGTTTCAGAGAACAGTACTCCTCACAACTCACGTCCAGGACAACGCTGACTCTGATCTCCTTCCCCCAAACCTTATACAAGATGTGCAGGATTCAGCCTGGAGATGCCAGCACCAAGAACAGCAGCTGAATCTGGAGGGAGCCATGATGGATTAATTTGGGGGCATGAGGTGTTGCGGATCAATCTTGTCATAGACACAGTGATACCATTCCATATATGGGGGACACTCAGTGGCTCAAACAGATTCCACTGCGGACCACCTCTACCCCTTCTTGGAGTTCGAGTCCAAGCGTTCCCACTCACAAGCTGTATTCCGATGTCACCCCGTGCACTCACATGTGGCAATGGGAATGTGTGTCTTGGCTCATGACCTCCGTGCCTACAAGGTCCCAGACCCTCACCCCCACATCATCACAGGCACAGCAGTTAGCTACAAGGAGCAGTGCACATCCTCACCACCCCCAGACGTCACAGATGCCTGAGGACAGCACAGAGTAGGAGAGCACTCATTCACTCACTCACTCACTCAAGGAACTGGTCTGGGAAGGGGAGTCACACAGTGAAGGAAAAGGACAAATTCCCTAAGGTGGGGAACACATTCCTACTAACAGATGCCACGCCAGCCAATTTTCTGCCAAGGGGCAGAATGGACAGCTGGCAGGTGACCTGAACCAGGGCTGCCACCACAAGATTACATGTGGTCAGTTAGGGTGGGAGCCCAGAGACCTTGTCACATGGGGTCCCACACTTTTTACCCCCAAAGAGTCTGCTGAAAACTGGTATTGAATACTGGCACCACAAGCACTTAGTTCTCTGGGCCTCAGGTTCCTATTGTGAAATGTGGATATTGGTAAAGCCCACTTCAGGGGGTGTTGAGATATAAGCCATGTGAATGATACCTTATGTGGGATGAGCAGTCACCCACATATCACATCATCCTCATCACAAGTCCCAGTTCTCTGAGATTGTGCCTCCCAAATCCGTTCCATGGATATTACTTTGTTTCCATTTTTAATAAGGCTCTTTCCTCATGTTCATGGTCACTGGCAAACAGGAACTGCCTCGACACTGTCTGGGTCCCCAGGTTTGGCACACCGTGCAGTCTGACGAGGAGATGCCCATCAGGAACAAATGGAGGCCGTGCAGGCATGAGGACAGTTGATATAGGCACCCAGGCAAACAAAGCCCTCCTGCCTCTCTCCCATGCTCCCAAAGCCCTACCTTCAACATAGAGATTATTCTCAGCGCTGGCAGAAGGAAATGGAGATGCGAGGCCCTGAAGATCTCCCTGCCCACGTGCCACGGCAAGCAACTGCACGGCCCTCACTGGTCCTCATTATGGGACTTGGAGGCAGGGTGGGGCAGGGCATCTCTATTGTGTGAGAATTCTAGAACTCATGGTTTGTTTATGCAGGGCAGCAGGGAGTGAGCCTCCGCCCCAGGGTTGGGGGCTCACCCAGCTGGGGCAGCAGCAGGAGGCTAAGTAGACAATGTGGTCTGGGTCATGGCCTGCCAGAGCCATGATGTGATGCTGCTGCCAGTCACCTCTCTGGAATGGTGCTGCTGATGCCTTGCCCTGAGCCTGTGACAGCACGTGCTGTCTGGCCCGAGACACTGCCTCCTGGGCTCAGCCTTGGCCTTGACGGGCCCCCTGTATCCCTAAGTCTGTGATAGCGCCAGGTATCTGGCTTGTGACAGTGCCTAGTGCCTGGCCTGTGAGGCACTCCCAGTGCCCAGTTCAAGTTCCTTTATGAAGCCCTTCTCATGGCTCCCCTGGAGGTATGGAAACTGAGGCTCTGAGAGGGGGACGGCTAGTTCCTTGCTGTGACTGATTGAGCTGGAACTGAAGTTTTCCTTTTTCCCACTCTGCATTTTTAAGAGAACAGCTCATGGGTAGAGGCCAGGTGTTTTGGGCCTGGGAGGTGAGTTCCTGAGAGGAAGCAGCTTGCAAGCCTGGGTCTTCATGAATCAGCAGAATAAATGACATTTTGGGACCCCTCCCCACCACTCCACTGAAGTCCCCGCCCCAAGAATCCCCTGAGGGACTGTCCATGAGGACGGCTCACTCCTGCTCCACCCCGTTGCCAGTGTGGTCAAGATCATGGGTAATGAGATTGCTGCTCCTTACACTGCTAGAGGAGATGGACTGGGGCCAGCACTGTGGAAAACTTTGGAATCATTTAGCAGAGCAGAAAATGTGCCTACCTCACAACCTGCAGTTCCACTCCTGGTTGTGAGCCCTAGAAACATCATACACGTATGCAGGAGGAAAGACACATGAGACTGTTGGCAGCAGCACTGTTGGGTAGAGCCCCAACTAGAAACTACCCAGCTGCCATCAAAGGCAGGATGAATGCACGGAATACTCAAGCAATGAGAACAGACCACTACATGTAGTGACATGGGAATCTCATAAAACATATTGCTGAGTGAAAGAATTCAGACACCAAATGGTACATATTGCATGAAATTCAAAAACAGGCAACACAAACTATTTTTAGGGATACATGGTAGAAAATCAGATTTCCTACAATCAGATTTCCTCTGGGGGAAAGAGGGAGAGGAGAAAGAGGGAGGGAGAGAGAGAAGAAAGAAAATCCAGAGAAGCAAAACTCTCTCTACTCTTCTGCCTTTGTGGAAAGTAATGCTTTGCGGGGGAATGATGAACCAATAAAACCAAGATAATTGAATAAAGACCAAGCATATCCGTTATCACTGCCAATGTGAATACAAAGAAAAACCTCTACTTTTACAAGTCAGAGATTCTTATATTGGGTAGAAAAAAATCTACTCACATGCTACTCAATAGAGACTCACCTAAAACAAAGTGATATGAAGCAGTTGAAAGTAAAAGATGGGCAAAAATATATTAAGTATATGTAAGCAAAAATAGAAATGACAATATTAATCTCTAGAGATGTAATTCAGGACAAAAGCTTTAAACAGAAAAATAAAATTACTTTCTGTTGAAAAAAAAAAAGATAAAAATTATAATGACTATGTAACATTAAAGCTGTTCATCAGTAACAGCATCAAACAGTGATACACGAGAAATGGAAAAACCTCACTTGCAGTGGGAGAGTCTTCTCCAGCTTCGTCTATCTTTGAGGGATTGAACATCTATAAAAATCAACTGCACACTAGACTACTAAGAAAACCACAATAATTTCCCTATAAGTGGAACTAGTTTGGGCCACATTTTTTACCATGATGCAATGAAACAAAGATTTAATAAGAATGAGTAAGTGAAATAAAACAAATGACTTGAAAATTTAAAAAATAAAGTTGGTTAACTTATTTCAAGGAAATAAAAACATTCTATAAACTATTTAGAAAATACTAATACTAGAGCAATGCATTAAAAAAACTTTTTGAACTTTGTGTTTTGAACTTTGTGTTCAAGGCAAATCTATAACCTTAAAGGTATTTATTATTGAATAACAAAGAATGAAAATAAATGAATTAAATGTTCAAAGAAAGAAACTGTAAAAGGTACAAAATAACCCCAAGGAAAATCTGTAAGAAACATGTACAAAATATAAAATTATACCCTAACCAATTATTACAGCAGAGTTAGGAATGAACTCTATGATCTGGATCTTTGTAAAAAGAAATAATATTAAATAGGACAACGGGCATATTTTACACTGATAGGGTATAACCCATCAAGATGGTACAGCAGGCATGAACCTTGCACTCCTAACAACACAGCTTTCAAACATGAAGCAAGAATTGTTAGAACTGCAGGAAGAAATAGACAAACTCTGAATTCTCATGATAAACCGCTCAGAAATCAACAGATTTATAGATATAAAATATTTGAAGTGTTAGAGGATTTGAATAACACAATCAACAAGCCTGATCCAGTCAGTTCTAGCTAGAACTCTGTTTCAAAACACACACTTTTACTTCAAACGCACATGAAATATTCAATAAAACTGACCAAATACTAGGCACAAAGAAAACCTCAATACATTCCAGAATGTGGAAATAATTAAATCCATATTGATATAATTTTTAATAGAGAAAAAGGAGAAGCCCCTGTCCCTCCCCCAAACTATCCATCAGGAGATTAAATAACACCCATATAGTACTCTTGGGTTAAGTAAGAAATACAGTGTGAAATAAAAAACAATATAGAATGAATGGCAATGAGGTCAGTACATACAAAATCCTGTGAAATACGGCCAAAGTGAGACTCACAGGAAATTTTATGGAATTAGTGAAAATATGAGAAATGAAAAAAGTCTATAATAATGAACTAAGCATACTACTCAAGAAGTTAGAAAAAGAAAAATAAAGTAAATCTCCCCAAAGGAGAAGATTGAATTACTAAAGCTAAAAGAACTTTCATGAAATAAAATAAACAAAAAGAAGCATATTTGATCACTAAAATCAAAAGGTAGTTTGTACCATTTAGGAGTTGACAAGTAAGAGAAACTTCCACTCAAACAGACTTAAAATTTCTGTCTCCTCTCTTCAGTGATGGTGGCTTCATTCTGAGTTGATCCCCTTATTGAAAAATGGTTGCCAGCATCCTTCTGCCTCCTCATCCACATTAAGAGAGACAGTATGGGGACTTCCCTGGTGGCGCAGTGGTTAAGAATCCGCCTGCCAATGCAGGGGACATGGGTTCGAGCCCTGGTCCGGGAAGATTCCCACATGCCGCGGAACAACTAAGCCCGTGTGCCACAGCTACTGAGCCTGTATGCCTAGAGTTCACGCTCTGCAACAAGAGAAGCCACCGCAATGAGAAGCCCGCACACCACAAGGAAGAGTAGCCCCCGCTCACCACAACTAGACAAAGCCCGCGTGCAACGAGGACCAAACACAGCCAAAAATAAATAAATAAATAAATAAATAATTTTTAAAAAGAGAGACAGTATGCATTTCTCTCCTCTAACCATACCTTATGCTTATTGGGATAACCTAACTGGGGTCAGGTGGCCGGGCACTGGACTATGCTAATTAGATCAAGCCAATGAGCCACCCACTTGGGAGCTGGGAGTGTGACAGCTTCTTCCTGAAGATGATGAGCAACATGGCAGACAGTGTGGACTAATGACTAGGACCTGTAGTAATATGAGGGAAGGAGGGATACCATAAAGCTAACCAACAACAGTACATCAGGTGTTTTTTTGGAAAATACCTATGAAATAGACAAAAATTTGGCAATTTTAATCTTTAATAATTAGGAAAAGTGAAAGCGTACACATGTAAATAATATTAAAAATAGGAAAGGAGCCACAGGTTCAAATTTTACGTATCAGTTAAAAATTTTTAAATCTAAGCTAAATTGATTTATTTGACTAAAATTAATGCAAAAAGAGGTGATAAACCCAACTAAGCCAATAACTATGAAATTTTTTTTTTAAATAGTCAAAGATTTGTCCCCTAAAAAAGGCATCAGGCCCAATAAGTTTTATGTGCACAATCTACCAAACGTAAGGAACAGATAATGCTGGTGTTATATAAACTGCTCTAGGGCACAGGAAAAGACTAGAAAGCGCCTCAACATGTTTTAAGATGCTAGCATAGCAATGGCACCAAGGGTGGAACAGAAAGGAAAATTGTAGGCCAATCCAATATTGGAACAAAAATTCTAAACAAAACAGAAGAAATTTTATCCAGAGTGTATTACAGGATTTACCTAAGAAATCTACCGGAGATCTAGTCATGTGTTTCACTAAGTAAACAAATTAAATAAGAATAATCATCTTAACAGTTCACAACTGTGTCACCTGGGCCCAAAACAGTGCCTGACACAGAGGAAATTCCAAGTATCTGGGGAATGAATGAAAGAATGAAGCCAGGGTCAGCACATGTACCCTCACCATTATTGCTACTATTTCATATTGTGCTGGAGTCTCCAGCAATGAGATAGCAAAAGAAATAAATGGTGTGACTTTCAAAAAGGACAAGAGGGAGCTGTCACCATTTTAGGTGATGTGATTACCCCAAAATAAGCCAAGAGAATCAACTGAAAAACTACTGAATTTAATACACAGTTTTGCAAGATGACCAGAAATCAAGATCACTGTTTTTTTTTTAAATCCATCAACAGCTTTAAAATACCTAATATGCAGAATTAGAAAAAGCGTAATGGGAAAAGATAAGATACCACCCATAACAGACATAATCAAAATCTGTAAACTACTTAGAAATAAACTCAATGGTTTTCCAGACATCCATGAATAGAAGAGCTGAATGAATAGAGACATATACCATATTCCTGGTTAGGAACTCAACACTGTAAAAATGACAGTTCTCCCCAAATTATTCTGTGTATTTAAGTTCAGTTAAAATACCAATAACATTTTTAATGAAAACCGACAAACTGTTTCTAAAGTTTATATGGAAGGCAAACTTTGTAGATTAGGCAATTTTTTTTTTTAAAGAAGAGGAGAGCTTTTGCTACCATTTAACAAAACATAACATGAAGCTGATTGAAACAGTACAGCACTAGCCCAGGAACAAACAAACAGATTAGTGGGAAATAATAAAGGTTTCAAAACCACACCCACAAATATATTAGGATTTCATTATTATACATGTGGACATTCAAATCAGCAGGAAAGGATGGACTCTACAAGAAATAATGTCAACCGAGTTGGTTCTCCAGTTGAAAACAGAGTTAGCGCCTGACTCACACTATGTATAACGGAAATTTCAAAAGGATTACAGTTACACATAAAAAATAAATTTATCAAAATATTAAAAGAAATATGTGAAGATAGTTTTATAATCTGGAGATGGAGAAGGCCAAGTTAAGCAAGCCACAAAATCCATAAAGAAAGTAAACACTGACTGACTTCATTCAATAATAATTTTTAAAGTCTTTACAGGAAAATTACCCATATACTCCACATATTTGTAAAAGATAAGTGACAACAACTGGAGAAAATATTTGTAAAATAATTGACAAAAGCTTAATATTCAGAAAAGATAAAGACCTTCCATGAGAAAAAGATAAACAACCTAATTTCTAAAATAAGCATATGAACGGAGGATTTACTAGTGAAAAGGTATACCTTTTTTTCAATAAACACATGAAAAGACATTTTTCCAATCAAGAAAATGCAAATTAAAACAGCAATGATATAACTTTCTACCACTGGATGGGCAAAATTTTTGAAGATTAATAATATCCATTTTTAGCAAAAAGGAGAAGCATTCATTCTTGTATACTGTAGGTGTGAATGTATACTGGTTCAGCTTTTGGGAGGAGTAAATTATATTCATCCAAAATTACTAAATTTGTGTCTACTGTGATGGTCCTCCCCTGAATCCACTCCTAGGAAGACCGCTGCAGAAATGCTTCAGACTGTGCTCTCCCCCACCCCACCCCCGAGCACGCAGGAATATGCTCATGGCAGCACTGTCACAATGCTGACAAGTCAGAAACAGCCTAAAACCTGGTGCTGGTTAAATAACATACATTACATCCACACGGTACACATGCAATAATGTAAAATTATGAATAGCTCTAGGTACTGACATAGGTTTTCAAGGCATATAGTTTTTTTTTAATGTAGGCTATTAATAATACATATATAAGATTCTATTTATTTTAAAAACCATAAAGATATTTTATTTAAGGATGCCAACAATGATTACTTCTGGGGAGGGGAGCAGCATTGGTGGTGGGGGTGAATGAGCAAGGGAGAATCTTTACATGTATTTCTGAATTTTTTTGGTAAATCACAACAAAAATTCAGACATTGCTTTTAATTGTTTTTAATTTTTAAAAAATGTAGGAGGGGGGCTTCCCTGGTGGTGCAGTGGTTGAGAGTCCGCCTGCCGATGCAGGGGACACGGGTTCGTGCCCCGGTCCGGGAAGATCCCACATGCCGCGGAGCGGCTGGGCCCGTGAGCCATGGCCGCTGAGCCTGCACGTCCGGAGCCTGTGCTCCGTGACAGGAGAGGCCACAACAGTGAGAGGCCCACGTACCGCAAAAAAAAAAAGTAGTAGGGGAACTTTTATAATCAGTTTTTTTTTTTTTAATGCCATTTTTAAAAAAAAAAGAAAGCTGATTTTGGAGCACGATATGTGGGTCCTTCCTACTGTCACCTACAGTGCATGTCTCAACTGCTGTCTTACAGCATGCCCAATTTCCAGTTGAGGAAACTGATGCCTCAGGCCCAGGCCCTTTCCCAAAGCCCCAGCACAAGTGATATAGCAAAAACCATCAGTCCCCACTCTGGGGAGCCTGCTGGCAGAATTAATTCCAGGAGGCCTTACCCACACACCAACCCCCAACCCCCGGGGGCCACACAGAAGAGAGAACAGAGCCAGCTCATGTTTGCACAGATTTAATCCCTGCTATCATGGTCCCCAATTCCAAAGCCCTTCTAGGCCACACTTCCCTTATCCTGGTCACTCAAAGCCTAGTCACCCACATCCTCCCCACTAGCAGGTCAAAGCAGGACCCAGTCTCCCAGGGGCCACTCTTTTCCCACCTTGATCTTTGTTGATTACAGACCCATGACCTTGGTCTAACCTTGATCTGGCCCCATTTGGCAAAGGCAAAGCACAGAGAAGAAAGGAGAAGGGAGATCAGGGGCCCATCTGGGGCTGCAGCAGCCAGGACAGGAGTAGGAGCCAGGAGGAGGTGCAGGGGACTGAGAGAACCCCATTGCTTATTTGCTTCTTGATCCATTTGCTGTATTTGGTGATACGGGTGTACACTCCTGGATTATGTACTTGGGCTCAGGCCTTTTCCCAGGACAACACCCCAGCAAGAATCCATCTGCCCTCGACTTCACAAGCCAACAGACCCCCAGGGTCGCCTCTAGGCAAAGAGAGAGGAGTGATGGAGGCTCTGGACCCAGCTGGGACCCAAGGGATTGGGGGACCCAGAATGCCCACCCTCTGAGTTCTGCTTGGAAGCTTCTTTCATTCCTTGAGGATCTCACTACCTGGAGTCCTCCTTCACTCCTCAGTTGGGGATCCCATCCCAGAATATCAGGCAAAATCGAAGTCACGGGGAAGGCAGATGGGAGCAGAGCACTTCCTGATGATGATGACAAAGGGGGAGGCCAAGCAAACCTCCCCCTGGGGAAATGCCCCCCACCTGGGGTCATCCCAACCGAAGGAGAGCTGCCAGAACCTCCCAGAAACTCACATAGCACAAGTTTTCTCCACAATTGGTGGCACAGATCATGTCCCCCAGGACAAGGGGGACAACGCGGGGGATGAGGGACTTCTTGCGGTAAATCCGGTCACAAATCTTGTTGTCCATGATAAACACCTCGGCCTCCCGCAACTCTGGGGTCAGTGTGGAGTTGGCTGTGGAGGAGTCCAGCGGGGTGAGAACTGACTCCTCACTCTACTCAGCCCTGCCTATTCCCAGGGTCTTGTCTCCTCCATCCTCAGGACTCAGCCACACCCCTTCACACCTCCATGCCCTCCTTCACTTGGCCCTTCCCCCTGTGGTGTGGACCATGTTGGGCAAGCACCTTGCCCTCTAAGGCTCTATTTCAGGATCCCTTTCTCTGGGAATCTTTTGCTCCTGAACCAAGCAGCCTACAATCCAAGTTTCAATGCAACCACTCAGAAATTGAGAGCCCACCCCCATGCTGCTTCTCTCCAGCCTCTGAACTCTATACTGGCTGTGCCCTCTGCCACCTGATTGACATTCGCTCTTCCTTCAGGCATCTCAGGCAGACTCTCTGCCAAAGCTCATTCCAGATCCCTCCCGACTTGCTCTCAAGATCACCTGACAAAGTCTTTGCCTCTTTCCTTGTTAATCTGTGCTTCCACCCATACTCAGTTATGAGTTCCCTAGAGGCAGGGCATGCATTACCAGTGACAAGGGTTTGGCGTGTGGCAGATGCCTGAACATCGAAGTTTCTCAGGTGAACAAATCAGTGAGTGAGTGAATTTATGAATCCCTGACTCTGAGCTTCCGTAAGAGGCAAATGATCAGGTTTTCCTAGGACTAAATGAAGTGCCCATAGCACATGCAATGGTGTAAACCATGGCAACAGTTCCCATGTGAGGAGCAATCCTAACACATCCAAAGAACCAGGGGCCAGAGGTAACAGCCACAAGCTTCCTGAGAGGCACCATGAGGGGGCTCATCAGGAGAGGCCCCAGAGGAAAGGAGTGCACCCTCTGGGGTACCACATGTCACCCCGACCCCATCCTCCTCACCTGAGAAGTGCTGTTTAACCTGGCCCCAGCCAGTCACCCAGCACTACGTCCCAACCTTCAGGTTGTAGTTGGGCTCCGGGAGGCAGATGGGCTGCACGTACTTGCTGACGACGACAGGAGTGTGAAGCTGGAGGAGGGCAACATCACCCGTGATGAAGTTCTGGCCCCAGTACTTGGGGTGCATAATGATGTCCCTCACAGGGATCAAGAGGGCCCTCGTGGAGTCCGTGGGCTTCAGCTTGGAGGTGCCGAGAATCACTGAATACTCTTTTGTGCTACAGGAGACACAGAGCCCCACCTGGTAGATGTCAGGTTCTCAAGCAACACTATGCTCCTACCTCCGCCAAGGACGTTCCCCTTAGCAGAAGTCCTGCCTGATTTGCCCTGCTCACTCCATCTTGCTCATCTAGCCAGGGGGCCCTCGGAATCAGAGATATGACTGCCTCCTCATTCATCAGTCAAGCTGATTCAAGTGGCCTGGTCTATGTGCTGTGTATTTCAGTGTGCAGCTATTAGCATGCACGCGTGTTCTAATGTGTGTGAGGGGTGGGGTGTATATGGGGTGCATGCTGTTGCCCTGGTCAGGATATAGTCTTTGTTGCTTGGGGCTCCTGCCCAAGCTCTGTCCCCGGCCTCTGTGAGATCATGAGCATGACTCTTCCCTGTTCTGGACATCCCTTCCCACTCCGCCCCACGTCCCCCACTGCCACGTTGTTTCATAGAGGAAACGAGGAGTCTAGGCTGGGCCCGCTGCAGCCCTGGGTCTCCGTGGGCCACACTCACCCTTGGATGCAGTGGGCAGCAGTCACTACCCAGTCGAGATCAATGAGGGCTCCTCCACACACATGCTCGTTTTCCACTCGGAGGCTCACCTCCCAGGGCCAATGGCGTGTCACGTCCAAATTCTTCGGCCACCAGGGTTTGCCACAAGCTTCAGGAACAAGCGTGACAGGGAGATACAGTGGCCGCATAGAGGAGGATAAGAATGACTGTGACCAAGATGCCCTCCAGGGTAATTTGCATGAGGCTGTAAACTTGGGGGCTTGCTTCCATTTCAAAGAAGGGGAGACTGAAGGTGAGAGAAGAGCAGTGGCCTGCCCAAAGGCACTGAGCTGACAGAAAATGACAATGACAGATATAAAAAGCATCAAGACAGAAACACAGAGATATGACAGGAGGAGGAGAGAGATACTGAGACACACAGGGAGCAAGCAGCACAGAACCTCAAAACAAGGGAGAAGCATAGAAGGAGCCCCAGGACAGGAAATGTATTTTCTTGTGTCAGGGTAAGTCCCTAGGCCACGTTCCTGAAAGGCTATAAAGCTTTCTGTATCTCTTAGATGCAAAAGGCCTCTGTCCCCACACTACTCAGAGTCAAGAAAAGCTCCAGACTTCTAGGTCAGAAGTCTTTACACAGACCATTCAAGAAAAAGTCCCAGCATGGAGCCAACAGAGGCCTCCCACTCTGTGTAACAGCTGACACACTATCAGTTTGCAAGTAGTTCCAACAATCAAGTTGTATGACTGCATGAATATGAACACAGATGCAGGAACTGTAAATAAAATATTAGCCAATATTATATTTTTTAAAATTATGCACCATGATCATGTAGAGATTGTCCTGGGGTACAAGGGTGGTCCCACAATGTAAGCGGTCTCTGTGTATTCCCCACATAAACAGTTATTTTTCTCTAAAAGAACTGTGCTTTTCTCAATAGACACAGAAAAAGGCATTTGAAAAAATCAACACAGATTTACGACTAAAAAACAAAACACTCTTAGCAAACTGGGAACAGAAAGAAAATACTTATTTATACAAGTTATATGCCACAAACCTACAGCAAACATCATATAACATTAAGAAACAGGCCAAAAATTTATACTTTCTGAAGCCAGGAATAATGATACTTTGTGGGAGGAGGACAAAGGAAGTAACTGGGAGGACATAAGAGAGCTTCTGGGTGCTGGTACTGCTCTACTTTCTGACCTCGGTGGAGACTGCACAGGTGCGTTCACTGTGTGATAATTTCTTGAGCTGGACACATAATTTGTGCACTTTTTTTGTGTATGTATATAATACTTCAGTAACTGACTTTTGAAATCAATAATATTTCTCTATGCCAACCAACCTGAGTATAGCACAACTATATTCAAAATAAGATACAGTTTATAGCTAAAAATTATAAAATACCCTGGAATTAAAGTATCCAACACTAAGCAAGATTTTTGCAGTAATACATTTTAAACTCTAATGAAGGACACTGAAAATGACTGGCATAAATGGAGAAAGAGCTATTGCTTTTAAATAGAATAACTAAATATTTCAGATGTAATTTTTCCTAAAATTAATCTATAAAGTCACTTACCCAGTTAGAATTTTTAAGAAATTTGATAAACTTACTCTAAAATTGAAATAGAAAAACAAAGGTCCATAAATAGTTCCATCTTTGACAAAGCAAAGAAGGGACACTTGTCCTAGCAGATATTAAGGCACACATCAAAGCCATAGTGACAAAAACAGTGTGGTATTGACAAGGACAGACAAGTGGACCAAAAAAAAAAGGAATAGAGAGCTTGAGATTGTTTCAGAGAATACAGGAACTTCATGTAAATAAAGGAGCCACCACAATCAGTGAGTAAAGGATGGATTGTTGAGTAGATGGTGCTGGGAAAACTCGCTCACTATAAAAGAAATAAGAAAACCAAAACTGGATTCCTCTCTAGTAGTACTTGAAGACCTAAACGTGAAAGGTAAAACCATAAAGTTAACAGCCAACCATGTGGCATGGGGTGGGAAAGGACTCTTTAAACAAAACCTCAAACCACAATCCATAAAGCATTAAACTGATTAACTTGATTACATCAAAATCAAGGATTTTTGACCCCAGGAACAAAGTTAACCGTCAGATGACAGATTAGGAGGTAATATTTGCAATATCTAAAATCAATACAAGACTTTTATTAGGAATATACAAGGAACTCCAGGAAATCAACAAGAAAAAAGAATAGACAATATGCAAAGGATAAAGACAGTCAATTTATTAGAAGAGGAAACTCAATAAGCCAACAGCACATTGAGACATGCTCAAACTCATTAGTAATGAGAAAAATGTCAGATAAACTAAGAAGTCGGCCTTTTCTCACCTTCTGAGATGGCCCACACTCTGTCTGGGGAGTGTGTTTCTCTCTAAATAAATCCACTTCTTACCTATCACTTTGCCTCTCACTGAATTCTTTCTGCAATGAGACATCAAGAACCTGAGCTTCATTAAGTCCTGAAACCAGCGCTGTTTACAATAGCCAAGTCATGGAAGCAACCTAAATGTCCATTGACAGATGAATGGATAAAGATGTGGTACATATATACAATGGAATATTACTCAGCCATTAAAAAGAATGAAATCATGCCATTTGCAGCAACATGGATGGACCTGGAGATTATCATACTGAGTGAAAAAGGAAGACGTTTTATTTATAAGCAAGTCAAGAGAATTGATTGTGAAGATTCCCGAGGAGGAGAAAAGGGGAATGGGATCTAAAGCTCAAGTGGAAGGACAAGACATCATCTGAATGCTGATAAATGCCCTGGAAGGAGCTTAACACCAAAACATCCCCAGCAACCAACCAGGCAGCTGGCCCAGAGGAATAGGGGAGAGCTGGCAATGCCAAGAAGGCTGAGGAGGAGGAGGAGATTGACATTGATCTGACAGCACCAGAAACAGAGAAGGCTGCCCTTGCTATTCAGGGCAAGTTCCAGCGATTCCAGAAAAAGAAAAAGGATCCCAGTTCCTGAATAACCAGCCTTACCCTTCACCTTGCTCCCTTCCCTCCCCTTCTCCACAGCTCTGACTCCCATGTATCTTTGTCTCTTTGTCCCTCAAGCTTCTCATTGAGGCAAGTTCAACACTTATACATTATTTTCTCTGGTCCCTCAAGCCATCGCAGCTGCAGAGGCACAAGGAACACAGGGAAGATGAAGAATTCAACAGGCAGCCACTTGCTTAAGGGTGAAACATTTTCTCCTTGGGATACAGCTCCTTGATCAGTACCTGTGCCTGCCCTATGAGGTTGAAGAGCAAGAGGATCTGAGGCTGAGAGAGGGACCCCTGACAATGTGGGAGTGAGGGAAAAGCCTTCAGAGTAGGGTGCCCGAGGGTGGGGCATATGCCCCGTTCCACTGGTTACAACATTCACACTTCAGGTAGCATTTTTTACCTTCACATCCTTCTCATCAGGACCTCAACTTCCCTCCTATGAGCTAAGCCACAGTGGGGACTGGAGCCTCCCTTTCCCCTGGGCAGACCTAAATCAAACTGCTCCCATGTTAGTGCATGCTCAGTAGATTAGTTCCAAGGAAGGCCGACTGGGACTGGTAGAGACAAGGAAAAGTTTCCTTCATCGTCTAGTCTAGAACCGTAAGGGGCAGAAATGGAAGAGGTTCAAGGGGCCACAGGCAGGGAAATGGGAAGATTTGGGAAGGAAATCGCCAGTTGATTTGGGAAGAAGAGAAAAATGAAGGAGGAGGAGATCTCTAAGGACACAAGTTACTGCTGGTAAAGGTGTACTATATGAAGGATTCTTGGGGCTTTGTTAACCTGCCTACCTCTAACCCCTCATGCCTAGCCACCCCCAGAGGCCACAAAAACCAAGTGACCCTTGTAGCTCTCACCTGCCCCACTGTGGAGTCAGAGCAGAAGTGGAACAGCCACTCTATGTGATTTTAGCATGTTTAATAATTATGAAAACAATAAACAAAATCCTCAAGTGGGAAAAAAACCCAAAAAACTAAGAAGTCACTTTTTTGTCTATTAGATAGGCAAAAAATGTAAAAGCTGGATCCTGCCAAGGGGTGGGAGGTCTGTAGCAATATATACATCTTCACAAACTGCTGGTAGGAATGCAGAGGGCTGACTCAACTGGAATATGGGCAATAGATTAAAATATGCTATCAATGTAAATTTTTGAAACTGATAACTTGTACTGTGGTTATCTAAGAGAATATTCTTAGAAAACACACACCAGAGTATTTAAAGAGCCATACTGTATGTTACCCTCAACTGATTCTGAAAAAAATTTTGTGTGTGTGCATGTTCCTTGTACTATTTTTGCAGTCTTTTTTCTAAGTTTAAAATTATTTCCAAATAAAATGTTTTTTTAAATGGGACTGAATGAAAAGAGGAGGAAACAGAAAGAGATCTAGAGAACATGCTATTTGCGTAAGGTAGAAATACACGCACACAAAACCACAATATGTATTTTTACAAAAACACACACAAACAGAAAGATACACATCAAATATACAAGCAAGGCTGGGAGAAGGGTGAAGAGGGGGAATAGGGGTGGGGCGTGGACACAAGCAGAAATAGCTAACTTACTCAACCAAACAATCCATAACAAATTAGGGTGCACCTGTGACAAAGGAAGCCCGCAAACAAGCAGGAGCAACCCAACCCTCCACCACTGAGGTCTAAGGAAAATGACAGGAAGACCCCAGAAGACACTGCCACAGGGCCCAAAAGGCTCCACTTGCAAATGAACAGTTTAGAGCTCAAAATGTTTCTATGTGGAAAAGGATCTGCATCAGCCTCCTGGACATGCTTCCTGATGGGATGCAGCCTGGGTTGAACTTGAAGAGGTTCTGCATTCCCACAGGAGGCCCAAATACTCTTTTAATGTGCACTGTTGAGTCTGTACGTCCTGAACAGCACAGGCTGTTCTTTAGAAGGCAGGCCATTTAGACTGAATTTCTGCTTCCTATAGACCCAGAAACATTATCTCTGTGACCCTCTTCAGAACGTACCCTCCCAGGATCCAAGGTTTTCTTGAAGCAGGGGCTCACCTTACCCACCTGGTTTGGTGTTGTCTCCTTTGTAACCTGGAGGAGAAAGGGGGACAGAGATGAAGTAAGAGGTTGTAATAGGATGACAGTGAAGAGGTGCATTCTTCATTAATTAGTTAATTCATTCATTCACCAAATATTTCCCCACCTCCCACTCTGTTCCCAGCCTGGAGCCCAAGGCCAGGGGGCTGGGGGCAGGGCGCAGGGGTGTACAGAGGTGTATCAGACAGATACATCCTGTATTTGCCCTTGAAGAGCAGGTTGCCCAGCAGAGAAGACATAAGTAAACACACAATCACCCATGTGCGATCAATGTGGGGACAAGGCCACAGGTGTCAGGTAAGCCCCGAAGAAGTGGTGGACAGGGAGGCTTCTAGGAAAAGAGGTTATTGTGCCAGATCTTAAGGATGAGAAGGTAAAACAGAAATGAAAAGTGATGACATTCTTTATGAAAGAAACACCATGGTGTAAGCTGGAGACTCCGGAGGATAAAGGGCAAGGCCCATGATGACAAGAAATGATGCCAGGGCAAGAAAGTCAGGGGTCATCATGAGTGCCTTCATAAGCCAGGCCAAGAAGCCTGAGTGAGACACTCTGGGAGGAGGGAGGCCAATGGAGGTGTGACATGGTCAGACTTGTATTGTGAAGGCAGTATGGAGAATAGATAGGAAGGCAACAAGACTGAACGCAGTAAGATCCCACCATAGGCTCTGCAGAACCCAGGCAAGAAATGAGGGCTGAATGAAGAAGTGGCAGTGAGAACACACTTGGTGAGCTGGGTGTGGGACTGGGGGAGAAGGCTGAGCCTAGGATGACCCCCCAGTTTCTGACTTTAGAGAAGAGTGACTACTATCCACTGAGTAAGAGAACCCAGTTTACAGGAAGAAGAGGGCCTCAACTTTGGAACCCAAGGAGTTGAGATGGTTCTAGGTCATCCAGGTACAGATGTCCAGTAGGTGGCTGCACATCCATGCACATTGTTTTGCGAGGCAGCATCACATACATGGCAGCTCAATGCCCAGAGCAAGTGAGCTCACCCAGGGAGCAGTGAAGAAGGAACCCAGACAGCATCTTAGGGAACACCAATACGTCAGGGATGAACAGAGCACGGGTGGCCTGGGAGGGACACAGAAGGGCAAGGGAGTCACCCTGAGGTAGAGGAGAATTAGGAGGCATGGCCTGAGAGAAGCCAAGGGACTAGAGAAAACGGAAAAAGAGGGAGGAGCAGAAAGGTTAGGGATGTTAGGACAGAGGCATGCCAGGAATGGGCTAAGGGTTAAGCGAAAAGTGAGGAAGCACCTGAAGGAAACATGAAGTGAAAACTTATTTTGAGAAATGTGGCAGTGAGGGGAAGAGATAGCGTGAAGAAACACAGCAAATAGAAAGGGAGAGGATAGAGATCGATGAGAGCCCAGGAAGGGCCCAGAGTCCAGAGCAGGGGTGAGCAGCCTGACCTTGAACAGGAGGTCTGTCTCTGATTCCTAAGGAAAGGGGAGCGGGTGGCACTGAGTTGTCAGGTTTGGAGGGGTCCCCGGGCTGAGGGAGTCAAGGGGACAGCACCTGAGGGCATGCGTTTCCTGAGGGAAGGAAGCCGCTGCTAGAGAGGCACCCTCGGTAGGAGCTGAGGGTCTGGGAAGCAAGTGAGGTGAGGAACATTCGTCTAAGTGTTTGGAGACCATGAGTTTGGCCCGGACCGCCTACCTGGAGCGGGATCTCCAGCAGTGCCCTGCTGCGTGGGAAGATGAGCCCTGAGGATGCCGTCAAGAGGGTGGTTCGGGTCTCAGCCGCGACATCCACGCCTCCAGGAGGAAACGCAGAGATGCCCCCCGCACCACAAGGCCCCAGGAGGCTACAGGACTGGCGGGTCTCAGGGCGGAAGCTGAGAGCGCGGGAGTCTGGGATCCCCGGAACCGCCCTGGGAGATGCCCGGAGGGGTAGCAGAGGAGAAGGGGCTGCAGGTGGGCGCCGCGGGGCCTGTCCCGGCCTCGAGTGTGGGTTTTGGGGGGCGGGGGTGGCGGCGTCGGGGAGGAAGGACCCAGAACGAGAGCGGCGCAGAGCAGGCGCCGCCTCACCGGAGTTCAGCAGCATCAGCACCAGGAGGTGGCAGCTCCGGCCCGAGGGCCTCGAGGCTGCAGGCCCAGCGCTGAGGCAGGTCAACAATGCGGCCATAAGGCCCCTGAGGCGTCCGCTAGCGGCAGCAGGGACGGCTCGCAGGAGCCCCGGACGCCACGACTACGTCTCCCGCACATGACGCACGTGACGGAGTTCCGGCACGTGACAGCCCCTCCAGCACGTGATGACGTAGCGGACCTGTGACGGTGCCCCTGGAACGCTGAACGTTCCTCTGAACTTACCCCACCTCGTGCGGGTTCCTTGAAGATGACTGCAGAGCCCGGGGCTTGTCATTGCCTCCGTGGTGGCCAGTCCCATGGAAGTACCCCCAAGTGCCTTAAGTGGGTGACTGTCCCCCAAAACCTGGCCGGTGAAGGCACATCCAAATGCCTGGACTAGTGTTGGCACCTTGTCGCCCAGCCTCTGATCATAACCTTGTTTCCCTGGGCTTCGTGCATTGGAGAGCTTCATAATTTATATTGATTTGAGAATCTGAAAAGGTGTAGAAAGCACAAGAAAAGAACAGTAAGGTTAAGGAATTAGGGAGGATGTCTTTACAAAAGTGACATTTAAGCTGGACCTAAGATGAACAAAGAGTCTTGGGGGAGAACTCAAAGGAAAGGCATTTATCTTCTTCCACAAACCGTCAGTGGGATGGTGGAAACTGAAAGAAATAGTGGCGAATACCACCATTTCTTGGGCTTTCACAGGGTGTTTATGTAGAAGAATGTGGTCTTTGGATCTGCTCAGTGTGTCCAAGATTGGGAGATGACAACCAAGATTCCTGCTGCTCCTGTCCAGTGTGGGGGATCCAGCTCTGGAGACCACATTCCCCACCCTAGCATCTAAAGGGGTCCAGATGATGAGTTGCACCAATAGGAGGTGAGGAGAGGTTACAGATGCCACTTCCATGCCAAGGCAGTAGAGAGGAGGTTCACTTCTCTACTTGTGTTAATGCAGAGCAATGGTTCTCAAAGTGTGGTCTGCAGAGCAGCACCAGCGTCACCTGGGAACTTGTTAGAGTTGTACATTCTCAGGACCCACCCCAGACTTATAGGATTGAAAACTCTGGGAGTAGAATCAGTGATCTGTAGTTTAACAAGCCCTCCAGGGAATTCTGAGGTAGGTAAGCATGAACCACAGGGTTGAGTGGAGCTATAAGATGGAGAAAAGCCACCTGCTGATCAAGAACACCTGATAGGGATGATACAGGAACAAGAAGTTAAATTTATTTTTAACCCATAAATACTCAGTGGCTTCTTTTTTAAAAATTTATTTTATTGAAGTATAGTCGATTGACAATGTTGTGTTAGTTTCTACAGTACAGCAAAGTGATTCAGTTATATAGGTATAGATATTCTTTTTCACATTCTTTTCCATTATGGTTTATCACAGAATATTGAATATAGTTCCCTGTGCTATACAATAGGACCTTATTGTTTATCCATTCTATATATAATAGTTTGCATCTGCTAATCCCAAATTCCCAATCCATCCCTCTCCCTCCCCACCTGGGCAACCACAAATCTGTTCTCTATGTCTGTGAGCCTGTTTCTGTTTCGTAGATAAGTTCATTTGTGTCATATTTTAGATTCCACATATAAGTGATATCATATGGTATTTGTCTTTCTCTTTCTGACTTACTTCACTTAGTATGGTAATCTCTAGGTCCATCCATGTTGCTGCAAATGGCATTGTTCCATTCTTTTTTATGGCTGAGTGGTATTCCTTTATATATATGTACCACATCTTTATCCATTCATCTGTCAATGGATATTTAGGTTGTTTCCATGTCTTGGCTATTGTGAATAGTGCTGCTCTTAACATAGGGGGTGCATGTATCTTCTTTTTTTTGGCTGCATTGGGTCTTCATTGCTGCGCGCAGGCTTTCTCTAGTTGCAGCGAGCGGAGGCTACTCTTCGTTGCAGTGCACGGGCTCTAGGCGCACGGGCTTCAGTAGTTGTGGCGCGTGGGCTCAGTAGTTGTGGCTCATGGGCTCTAGAGCACAGGCTCAATAGTTGCGGCGCATGGGTTTAGTTGCTCCATTGCATGTGGGATCTTTCCGGACCAGGGATCGAACCCGTGTCCCTTGCAATGGCAGGCGGATTCTCAACCACTGTGCCACCAGGGAAGTCCGCATGTATCTTTTATAATTATAGTTTTGTCCAGATATATGTCCAGAAGTGGGACTGCTGAATGATATGGTAACTCTATTTTTAGCTTTTTGAGGAATCTCCATACTGTTTTCCATAGTGGCTGCACCAATTTACATTCCCACCAACAGTGTAGGAGGGTTCCCTTTTCTCTACACCCTCTCCAGCATTTGTTATTTGTAGATTTTTTGATGATGGCCATTCTGGCTGGTGTGAGGTGATACCTCATTGTAGTTCTGATTTGCATTTCTATACTAATTAGTGATGTTGAGCATCTATTCATGTGCCTGTTGGCCATCTGTATGTCTTCTTCGGAGAAATGTCTATTTAGGTCTTCTGCCCGTTTTTTGATTGGGTTGTTCGTTTTTTTGCTGTTGAGTTGTATGAGCTGTTTTTATATTTTTGTAATTAAGCCCTTGTTGGTCGCATCATTTCCAAATGTATTCTCCCAGTCACTAGGTTCTCTTTTCCTTTCGTTTATGGTTTCCTTTGCTGTACAAAAGCTTGTAAATTTGACTAGGTCCCATTTGTTTATTTTTGTTTTTATTTCTATTGCCTTGGGAGACTGACCTAAGTAAAAGTTGGTATGATTTATGTCAGAAAGTTTTGCCTATGTTCTCTTCTAGGAGTTTTATGGTGTCATGTCTTATATTTAAGTCTTTAAGCCATATTTTTAAAGATTTATTTATTATTTTATTTATTTATTTATTTTTGGCCTCGTCAGGTCTTAGTTCGGTACATGGGATCTTTGTTGAGCTTTGTGGGATCTTTCACAGCAGCACGCAGGCTTCTCTCTAGTTGTGGCACACAGGCTCCAAGGAACGTGGGCTCTGTAGTTGTGGTGTGTGGGTTCCAGAGGGCATGGGCTCTCTGTAGTTTGTGGCACACAGGCTCTCTAGTTCAAGCACGCAAGCTCGGTAGTTGTGGCGCAAGGGCTTAGTTGCCCCACTGCATGTGGGATCTTAGTTCCCTGACCAGGGATCGAACCCACATCTCCTGCATTGGAAGGCGGATTCTTTACACTGGACCACCAGGGAAGTCCCCTTTAAGCCATTTTGAGTTTATTTTTGTGTATAGTGTGAGGGTGTGTTCTAACTTCATTGATTTACATGCGGCTGTCCAACTTTCCCAACACCACTTGCTGAAGAGACTGTCTCTTTCCCATTGTATATTCTTGCCTCTTTTGTCGAAGAGTAATTGAACATACATGTGTGGGTTTGTTTCTGGGCTCTCTATACTGTTCCATTGATCCATATGTCGTTTTTGTGCCCCTACCACACTGTTTTGATTTTCAGTGGCTTCTTAAAGCAGCTGGCTCGATACTTATTAATAGACTGTATTTCATGTAAGTCTCTCAACCCCAGCCTTCCTCGGGCAACACATGAGACAGACTACACTCTGAAGCTCAGGGATATCTGGGAGCTGAAATGCTGACCCCTGGAAGGGCAGGTGACAGGAGATTGAGAGGGAATTAATCACCAGCAAGACACAGAGACTCTGGGACACTCTGTCCTGGAAAAATGGTAAAGAGCCAGTACCTAATATAGGGAATCTCTCTTATAATCCTCCCTATGGGAATGCAATCTTTGGTAAGAGTGGAGGTGAGCAGCAAGTAGAAGCAGGGGAGGAGGAATAATATTGCTCATGCCCTAATTTTACTTACTCCTAGTTCCAGTCTATCTTGATTCTCTACTCTGAGCTATAAAGGCTACGAAATTAGGCTACAAAGCTCCCCGCAGACATGCTGATGACTATAACAGGAGTACAGGGAGCAGGACCCAGCTGGCTAAAACCATCCTTAGACTCACAAATGAGCAGGTTTAGACTCATCTCTCCCTCTAGGGCTTAATAAGAACCATGAATAGTTTCTAAGCCAAATGAGAAAATTGTTTTCTACAGAGCATGTTATATGCAACCCCACAGTCCCAAGGAGAGCAGAGCATAAGAACAAAAAAGAACAAACCAAACATTTATTCAGTTGACATCAGAAATCTCCATACTCCATAACTGCCTCAACACAACTTGGGGTGAGCCTGAATGTGGCCACTGGAGCACTGGGAAGGGGGTTCCTAGACTGAGTTGCCCCAGCAGGGCTTGTGTGGCAGACGCTGGACATTCACAGATGCATCCGCACTGGGCAGCCGGGGACCTTCTCCCAACCCAGACAGCCGAGTCAGGTGTGGACATGGTGATGCCTCCTCACTCTCTCCCAACCATCACCAAGCGGACTGGTTTGATAAAGTGTCAGGTCTAACGCTGTTTCACCGGAGATGATGTCCCTCCTTTGCTAGGTGTTCTCCAAGATGCGGATGAAGCATCATGAAGCATCACCTGGCAGGTCACTGGCCATCCAGCTGGGATGGTTTCACCCACTCCTTTCCGGCATGTAGAGCACAGTCACGGTGTAGGTGTGGATGAGGCCGGTTCCTTGAGCACCAGACTGGAAAACTTCCAGGGTTCCTTTCTTGCTGCCACTCTCTGTCATGTGGATCTCCACAGGGTCAGTGGATCCCAAACAGGTTTGAGGAAAGTGCATTGAGTAGGAATGGAAGGTCAGAGGCACAGCTAGTGTGAGATTCAGAAACAGGAGGGAGTGTGGGCCAGGGTGATCACGGGGTCGGCAGGATGCCCAGAGGCAGCACCAGACACAGCGTTAGGATAAAGAACCCTGCTGAGCCACAAGAGGACACCTTAATGATGTGATCAATGACCCAGTCTTTGTAGTAACTAACTTCTGTATAAACTGCAGGCAATTCTGTGTGACCACAGTGAACACCCCAGCTCACAATCCCCACCTGGACCCATGAGTCAGTAAATTGACAGACCAGGGGACCTCCAGAATCTCCCTGGAGAAAAAGAAGAAACAAACACAGGAATGGAAGGGGATCATCAACAGAGCAGGCTGATTGCTAGCAAGGCACTAGGGAGATAGGTACCTAGGTCCTTTTCCAGGTACCCACCAGGCCCAGGTTTCTGTGAATGAGATTTGAGAGTTGGAAACTTTAACATCATCTGAGAAATACTACTCCTTCCCAGGTGCTCAGGGACCCACAGGAGCTATAAAGCCAGTAAGCCCTGTACATCAGTCCTGCCAGGATATACTCAAATTCTCTTTCAATGACCCTAATCCTTCACTGCCTGACCCCTTCCCCATGACCCTCTCCAAACCTCCCAACAGCCAGCAACTAAAGGGGCATCCCCTGGCACTGTGTGCAGCTTCCAGAGCCCCTCTCCAACTCTAAGGTCAGAGTCAATTCCAACTAGTCAGTCCTAGGCCTCCACAGCTGTAAAATACTTTGAGCATCATTTCTGCACGGGGACTCAAAATCATCACATCTACCCTGAAATCTCTCCCTGCCCCTAAACCCACATAGCCAATAGCATCCTCTCACGAGTTCCCCCTCTCTCCAAACACAACCAGTCATGCTAAACCCCACCTCACACACGCTGCACATCCTTTCCCAAAACTGCTCTGGTGGCCCCCCATCTACCAGCTCAGTCAGAAACTCAGAGTCCTCCTCAAGCTCTCCCTCACCCGCACCCTCACAGGCAGTCAGTCACCAAGAACTGATGACTCAACCTCAAACACAACCCCTTCACCTCCCCACCAGCCCAGGTCCTGCCCGGGGCTCAACACCATTGCCTACATGGTGAAAACAAACTCCTGGCCTACGGTCCTGCATGGACAGGAACGAGAAACATAGCACAGCGTTGCAGGCCACACATATTCTGATTCCAATCACCTTCTCAGGCCATATTTGGCACCTCATTGCCCCAGACCTGAAACACATTCCCTAAACATGACATGTTCTTCAGAACTCTGAGCCTCTGTACTTGCTGTTCCCTCTCCCAACAGTGATGTTCTCTTTCCAAGACTCCAAATACTCATCCTCTAAGACCTGGCTCAGATGCCCCCTGCTCAGAAAGGCTGCTTGGTGCAAAGGGAAGACTGTGGGCCCAGGCACTCCCAGGGGGACCTTGAACTTATGTCTTGTAGGGACCACATCTGTATAATAATATGTATAATTATGTTGTGGGGTTGTGAGCTGGGTAACTGAGCTAATGTGGGTGAATGCTCACACTGGCACAGTAAGTCGCCATAGAGGGAACTCAATTGTAGGAACTTACATTATTATCATCATCACCCCCAACTTCACCACACCCTGGCAGCACGCCCAGGATGCGAGGGCTGCTCCCTATTGAAGGAACGGGCCAGGCCAGCTCAGGGGCATCCTGAGGGGTTCTCCCCTGAATCTCCTTAATTAAAGGCTGAAAGAGGAGGGGGCAAATAACCCAGGCCCTGCCACTGGGGAATGAGGAAACTTTGAGGGGACAACCTCATGGCAGAGGTGGCCAGGGACCCATGAACTTAACTGACAAGAATCGTTTCCTATACTATTATAGCCACACAGCACTCCTTCCAGTACTACCTCCTTATCTGCTGGCATGGCCTTCTGGATCATCCCATTACATTCTTCATAGTAGATGATATATTGGTCCATCTCCCAGAGAAAGACTGAGACAAACGGGCCACCTACAAGCAAAGAAACTCAGCAGTGGGTAGATCTGCACAGGCAGACAGTAAGCCCCCAAACACCTTGAAGCCCTCTTGAAGAAGGCAGCACAGAGGATATTGTCCCCATTTGACAACGGAGGAAACTGAAGCCCAAAGCTGACATTGGGAGAAGAGAAGGTAGGAACCAAAACCAGGACAAGAGAAGGAAGAACAGATCAGGACAGGAAGAGGCGAGGCCCTACCAGCCTGAGAAATGATAACCACGCATCTGTCACTCTGTGCGTCAATAGTAATAATGAAAGGTGTCCGGTGCATCAGCAAAGTGTCTTTACTTTAAAGCAGAATCACAGACTCTCAGACAGGTAGTACCCAAAGGAACAGTCCAGCCTCTTCCCAGAGACAGGAGGCCCTATAGCCTCACCAACTGGGGCCCACGGGCTCTGCCAACATTCCCAAGGACAGGAAAGTCCCTGGGCACCAAGGCAGGTACCTCCAGCGAGGGACAGCTCGGCCTGGCAGACAGCTCATCACCCCCTGAGCAGAAATCTACCCTGGAGAGAACTCCAGAGCATCTGGCTCTGTCCCCAGGGAACCTAAAAATGCCCCCAAACCAACCAGGCACAGTTCCCCACAAATCTGCAGGAGACTTCACCCATGTATTTCTTCTTCTCCTGAGCAGCTCTAGTTCCCAGAACTGGTGCCTTGCTTAAACGGCTGCCATCAAATATTTGTGTGGCAACAAAAGATCTCAACCAATTTCTGGGCTCAAGCCAACTGGGAACCATTAGCCTGGCTGCCCCCTAACCCACCTGCCAGGTGGTGTGCTTCCCTACCCCTCCCTTTAGTGTTGTTGCCTACTCCGGGGATAAGGCTGCCTCCCTCTGCCCAAGGTTACTTCCTGCCTCACAGTCTCACTGAATTCTTGTTGCTTGCCCCATCCAGTCACCCAGCACCTGGTCCCAGCTTCCACCTGGAAAGTCTTCTCAGGGATGCATATAGGCTGGATGACCCCAGTGAAATTTACAGGGTAGAAGAGCCGGAGAAGAGCAAGGTCATATTTAACAGTTCCACGTGTTGAGAACTGAGGGTGAACAATGACTCGGCTGATAGGAACCACCAACCCTGAGATTTCACCATAGACACTCCGATTTCCCATCATGACACTGCAGCGGTAACAGCTGTGGGAGGAGGACATGTCCCTCACAGAGACCCTGGGAAGCATCCCTTGTGCCTTTCCACACATATCAGCTGTTTCCCAATGTGGCCCCAACCTCTCTCACCACTCTCGCTACGACCCTATCACCAAAAAACCCTCCTAATGACTCTCAAAATTGGCTTGCTCACTAGAGGGGTGGGATGGGGAGGGTGGGAGGGAGGGAGACGCAAGAGGGAAGAGATATGGGAACATATGTATATGTATAACTGATTTACTTTGTTATAAAGCAGAAACTAACACACCATTGTAAAGCAATTATACTCCAATAAAGATGTAAAAAAAAAAAAAAATTGGTTTGCTCTCCCAAACAATTGGTTTTGTTCACCAAACTAGTATTCCCAGTAACAAGACTACCAGCGCAGAATCCCTCCCGTTTTTATTGTGTGTGCTTTGGTTTGGGTTGGGTTTTTATCAACTTGCAGGGCAGCAGAAACTAGTGGGTATGTGAGGAGGGCAGGACTGGCTCCAGAACTCTCACATCTCCACTTGTCATTACTCACCTTAAAATACAGTGGGCTGCAGTCAGCAGCCACTGAGCTGTGATGAGGGAACCTTCGCACACGTCTGCCACTGACCCTCAGGCTCACCTGCCAGGGCCACTTCCCTTCTTTCACTCTGATTTCCTCCCACGATTTTCAGGAACACTTGGCCCCACGATGGGGTGAGGACAGGGTAGCAAGGAGAACCTCAAAGAAACAGGCCCTGTCTCCCTGGAGCCCCTCGGACAGCCGAGAAGGCCATGTCCTCCTAGGCTCCAGGACAGCGCTTCCAAGTCTACAGGCCATGGACCCACAGACGAGGCACGTCTCCCTCAGGCTCCACAGCAGGGCTGCGCTAATTCAGACCCCGATCCCCTCAAACTCCCAGGGAGCACCGGCCCCCACCCTGGCGCCTCAGCCCGCCCCTCCAGAAGGCCAATGCGAAGAGTCACCTGACCTAAACTCCACCAACTTGGGGGCTCCCGGAGCCCCAGGGGACCTAGGGTTCCCAGGGGCTCCCTGAGCCCCCTCCAGGGCTTGGCTGGTCCGCCGTGGGGTCCTCGAGGCCGCCTCCCGAGAGGGGTGAAGTGGGCGAGGGCGTCACTGACCCACCCGCTGGGGCCTCCCTGAGCCAGCCCTGAAGAACAGAAGCCAGACCAGGAGGCTGCAGGGGCCGCCCAGGGACGCCATGGGCTCAGCGACGGCCTCAGCGCTCTGCGTGCCCCTGCCCACGAAATCTCCTGCCTGAGAGTACAGGGTCGCGCTCTCAGATCCTCACGCCAGACTGTGTCCAGCCAGAACGCTGCCCAGGTCCGAGGGGTAAGGGTACATCTGAGGAGACTGTCCTTGCTAGGGACCTTGCAATTTAACGTTGGTTCTAAAAGGCGGGTGTTTTCTGACGCCCCTGCCCTTCTTGGTGTGGTACCTGGCCTGGAGCTGGTGAGGATGGGCATCCTGGGAACTAGCTGAGGAGGCTTAATTCTCCATAACGGTTCCACAAGGCAGGGCCTCATTCACCAAACCTAGATTTGGGGGGAGGGGGACTACAGATGAAGTGGGTGTGGGTTGGACAAAGGAGCTGGCTGCTATGCAATTTCAGTCGCGGGGATGCCTGTAAAAATGAGCCACCACCAAAGATACCCGCAGGTCAATCCATTCTTATTAGCTCTATGCCCCTGATGTCTATTTGTCTTTGTTGCATAAGTGCTTCTACCAGGCCTCTGCCTCTCTGGGTTTCATCATCCCTGTTGAAGTCAGGGGAAAAACAACAATAACAACTTTTGAGTTGCAGTACTTCCCACTTTTCCCCAGCCAAAAGAGGACAGCCAGTTACAGTGTTTTTCGAGGATATGGGTGTTCCCCTCACAATTTATTTTTCAATGTCTTGATGAAGGGGTTATTCTCTAAAGCCCTCTCTCTTTGAATTCCTTTCTCCACATTAGGCCAAGGAATTTCTGACATATCAATCTCCTTTAGTGTGGTCCACTATTGCGTTCAGGTTTAAAACAACCCAGTAAACATGTAGAATCATTCCCACCTGCCTGAACCAGCAAACTGAATTCCAAATTTCTAGCAAGTGTACTGTTGATAAATTTGGGACTAAGCCTTCCCAATCAAGAATCCTTTGAATCCCATCCTATATATATACCCCTTGTTCCTTCCAATGTAGATCAGCAAAATCTTGCAGTTCTTTTTGTAAGGAAGCCTTCTACCCCTGGGTTATACTTTGCACCTGTCCTAGAGCGTGCTGGGATCTTACTCTAGTTATTAGGTCTAGAGGCAGTGAAGACGGGGGTGATTCAGGCAGAGAATTGGTATGCCCTTATAATGTAATTTACTCACATGAAGTCATTGCAGTGTCTCTAAGGTGGAGGTGGCCGGCCTTATCAAATGGGAGGAGGTGCTGTTTCTGTTAGCAAGAGTGGTTCAACGTGGCTGGGGGTAAGGGTGTCCTAAATCTATCCAAATGTATTCCCATGTAAATTTTCAGGGTCTCACTCCCAATCAATGCCCTAACTTTTTTGTAAGAGTTCTGATGAAGCTCTTAATTCAATTTATGTTGAAATTCAGTGAGCCAAAAGATCAGATACTACATCTTATCAACTACATCAACTACATCAACCCTGCAGTTATAAGGCATATGAAAATATTTTAGGAAAGTCAAGGAAGTTTTTAAACTGAGAAGTTAAAATTGTAAGCCTTGGGGCTTCCCTGGTGACACAGTGGTTGGGAGTCCACCTGCCAGTGCAGGGGACACAGGTTCGAGCCCTGGTCCGGGAAGATCCCACGTGCCGCGGAGCAGCGGGGCCCGTGCGCCACAACTACTGAGCCTGTGCTCTAGAGCCCGTGAGCCACAACTACTGAGCCCACGCACTGCCACTACTGAAGCCCATGCACCTAGAGCCTGTGATCCACAGCAGGGGGGGCTGCCACAGTGAGAAGCCCACGTACTGCAGCAAAGAGTGGCCCCCGCTCGCCGCAACTGGGGAAAGCCCGCGTGCAGCACCGGAGACCCAACACAGCCATAAATAAATTAATTAATTTTTAAAAATTGTAAGCCTTAATTACAGTGCAGTCTTTGGAGAGGTAAGCAGGAATCACTATGGGAAAGGTATGAAGTCTGGCCTGGGTCCTTCTATTCTGTTTCCTCTCCCCCTGTGCTGCCAAAGAAGAAGGAGAAGGAGGAGAAGAAGGAGGAAGAGGAGGAGATGCTGCCTTATGCAACTAGGGGAAGGGCATAAAACTGTAATTTTCAGGACACAGTTTAAAGCCTACTGTAGCTGGGTGAAGAGAACATAAAATAACCTCTATCCCTGGGGGAGGAGCAGGAAACTCTCCCGGACCAGACTTATAGAGATCTATACAGCGAGGGGGTCAAGGTCACTGAGAGCCAAGAATATAGCACCTGCCTAAGAGGGAGGCTGAATCAGGACAACAAAGAATGCCCCACCTCCTCCCTCTACTAGCAAGTGTCCAGGAACAAGTAACAGCAGTCTATTGCTAGAAGAGAGAGTAAAAGCATGGAGAGACATCTTCTGTGAGACACAGGCACAAAGAGAGGACAGATAGGTGAGAGTGGAGAAGACACTGAGAGAAACTCTCCAACAAATCAGCTACCACTCTAAGCAAAAAATAACACTAGAAGAGTCTGAAGCCTGCTGCATATTGAGGGTAACCATAGCAACAACAAAAATCAGAGACAATCAGGACACAATTATCTCAACACTCCCCACTAAAGAAAAGACATACCCATTTCTGGACATAAATAGTATTGCTTAAGTCTCTACTATTCTACACAAGATGGCTAACTTTCAACCAAAAATGACAAGACACACAATAAAACAAACAAACAAACAAAAAATAAACAACACTCTTTCAAGAGTCAAACCAATCAACAGAACTAGAGTAAGACATAACATGGATTTTGGAACTATCACACGGGGAATTTTAAATGCTATGATGAATATATTTGAAGGCTTTAGTTCAGAGGTCCATAAACACTTTCTATAAAGGGCCAGATAGCAAATATTTTAGAATTTGCCAACCATAAGATAAAATTAAGGATATTATGTAGGTTTTCTTATAAGAAAGAACCATTTCCTCAAAAACAGTAATAATACGAATTGGATATAATATTTTATAATATAAATCTACTAATGAGAAGATTGAAATTTTGGAGAGGGGAGGAATAACATTTAACTTAATTGGGGTTCAAAGTTAGCATTCTCCATCATCAAAATCAATTGTAAATGTTCTGTTAATGGCGAACTGTAATGATATTGGGTTGGCCAGAACTTTTTGGCCAACCCTATATTTTATGCTTTTCATCTTTTTTTTTTTTTTTTTTTGGCTGCGTCAGGTCTTAGTTGTAGCGCACGGGATCTTTGTTGAGGCAGGCGGGATCTTTTCATTATCCCGTGCGTTCTGCTCAGGCTTCTCTCTAGTTGCGGCGGGCAGACCTCTCTAGTTGTGGCATGCGGGTTTTTTCCCTCTCCAGTTGTGGGGCGCAGGCTCCAGGGTGCGTGGGCTCTGTAGTTTGCTGTACGCAGGCTCTAGCTGAGGCGCACGAGCTCAGTAGTTGTGGCACGCAGGCCTAGTTGCCCTGCGGCATGTGGGATCTTAGTTCCCCGACCAGGGATCGAACCCGCGTCCCCTGCATTGGAAGCCAGGTTCTTTACCACTGGACCACCAGGGAAGTCCCTATGCTTTTCATCTTTTTTTTTTTTTTTTTTCCTGCAGTACGTGGGCCTCTCACTGTTGTGGCCTCTCCCGTTGCGGAGCACAGGCTCTGGACACGCAGGCTCAGCGGCCGTGGCTCACGGGCCTAGCTGCTCCGCGGCATGTGGGATCTTCCTGGACCGGGGCACGAACCCGTGTCCCCTGCATCAGCAAGTGGACTCTCAACCACTGCGCCACCAGGGAAGCCCATATGCTTTTCATCTCTAAGAGTGTCTTTTCATGCAGATAAGTGCCATCATCAAATGCTGCTATTAATCTATGAACATATGGCTTTGAGCAAAAAAAAAAATCTTCACTTGGAAGGCATTTATTGAGTTCTTTTGGATTTTTCTCTTGATACGTGCCTTTTATCCTGTCATTACATTGCAAATTAATCACTTCATTGAAGTTTAGGTGGAAGCTCCTCAACTGCAATGCTAAGTGGATTTTTGAAATATGTAAATGTCCTTTGCACAAGGTCCAAAAACTGCTTAAGGTAGGTTAAAACTGCTTAATTAAGGTCCAAAAACTGCTTCTCGAACTGTAGCAGAAAGCTCAGAAAATATATCTACTGCAAATGTGTGTTGAAATGTATGTCTTGCTCCTTGTTTTAATTTTGGACAGCACAGGGACTTTTTTAAAGTAGCTTGATATAACTTGTGATTCAAAAAACGTTATTTATCATCAAAGTGATTTTACCATAGTATAGATAGCAATAGAAAACTAATAAAGGATGGGAGATACTGTTATCTCCCATAGATATCTCCCAGAGATATCATAGATATCTCCCTATCTATACCATAGCATAGATAGCAATAGAAAACTAATAAAGGATGGGAGATACTGTTATAAGGCCCTTGCACTACCTAAAAAACTAATCCTGTTATTTGAAGAAAGAGGACAATTAACTAAAGATATTCACTGTAAACTCAAGGGAAACTAGAGAAAAGTTAAATAACTATAATAAGTAAGACAATAGTGAGGATAAAAAATACTCCATGGGCTTCCCTGGTGGCGCAGTGGTTGAGAATCTGCCTGCCAATGCAGGGGACACGGGTTTGAGCCCTGGTCTGGGAGGATCCCACATGCTGCAGAGCAACTAGGCCCGTGAGCCACAACTACTGAGCCTGCGCGTCTGGAGCCTGTGCTCCTCAACAAGAGAGGCCGCGATAGTGAAGAGGCCCGCGCACCACGATGAAGAGTGGCCCCGCTTGCCGCAACTGGAGAAAGCCCTCGCACAGAAACAAAGACCCAACACAGCCAAAAATAAATAAAATAAAGAATTATTCTAAAAAAAAAAAAATACTCCATTAATTTAAAGAAAAGCAGAGAGGAAAAGAGAAACAAGAGATGGGACAAATAGAAAACAACTAGCAAGATGGTAGATTTTAATCCAACAATAACAATACTTACACCAAAGGTAAATGAATCTATTAGATGAATTAGCGATTCTATTAATTCACGTTCATGTTGTATTATATGAATTAAGACAGACTGTCAGACAGGATATTTTTTAAAAAGCACAACTATTTACCCACATTAAATATAGACGGGTTATGGGGGAAAGTATAGAATATGATATATGATGCAAACACTAATCAAAAGAAGAAATGGCTAGATTGCTATCAGGCAAAGTCAACACCAGAACAAAGAATATTGTCAGGGATAAATAAAGACATTAATTGCATAATGATAAACAAAATCCTAAATATGTTAGGATCCTAAATGGAGCTAACAACAGACCTTCAAAATTTACAGAGCAAGTGGAAAAAGACATTCTAACCACAATTAGAATTTGGAACTTTAACATGTCTTTCATAATTGATAGAACAAGTATACAGAGAGCTACTAAGTATATATAAGATCTGTAAAACAGTATCAATGAGTTAGACCTAACTGACATTTATAGAATACTATATCCTAGCAACAACACAATATACCTTTTTTTGAGTGTACATGGAGCATACACCAAAATAGAGCATATTACAGGGCCATTAAACAAATAGTAGCAAATTTGAAAGAATTAAAATTGTACAGAATATGTCTTCAAATTATAACAGTATTAAACTAGAAACCAATAATAGAAAAATATCTTGAAAATTGCCAAATGTTTGGACAGACTTTAAAACTTTTATTTTGGACTTCCAGAATGGCTGCATGAGGAACTCGGTTGATTCTCTCTCCAGAGAGAAAGCTATTTATCTGGTGAAAATTATTTTTTAAAAATAACTATTCAAGTTCTGTGGAAATTGTCCTAAGGGCATACAGAAAATTGAGAAATATTTATGCAAGAAAATCTAAAAATTCTTGGTAAGAACCAAGAGTTCTTGGCGAGAGTCTGTGGTATTTGAGCCACGACCAGCTCCCATCCCTACTCCTTAGCTTCATATTATGGAACTCTGTTCTGGGCAAGTGGCCAAGACAATGGGGTCTCCCTCTCCCCCAGCTATGGTTTCACCCCAGGAGAAGCAGACAGCTGGTGTTTTTCATTCTCCCAAGACCATTTTGCAGAAGCTCTGTTCTAGAAGGCATGACCAAGAGGACTAGAGCTTCCTTCCCTCACTTAGCCCCTACTCATAGAGCAGAAGCTCTACCCCAGGCACAGCAGGCTAAGAATACTGGGTCTTCAATTGTCCCATCCCAGCTCACTCATAGAGCAGAAGTTCCATGGGAGGGGCAAGTGAGATACCAACTCTCTCCCCATTACCCACTAATAGAACAGGAGTTTCATTCCAGGAGAAACAGGCTGCCATCCCCATCCCTAGCTCTGGTACAATAGCACAAACATTCTGCCCAGGAGGATAGGCAGGCTGAAAGAAATGCTCTGCAACTCTGCTTGAAATAGCTGAATTTATTTGGAACAGAGGGTGGAGAAATTCATGCCTAATGGAGTTGTTAAGAACAACAGAGATCTTCCTGGTGAGCAGTTAAGAGAGGGTCAGTAGCTCCATGATACTAGCAACAAAAGGTGAAACAGCAGACTAACCGGAAGTTTAACAGAGAAAACCAGTGAAAGAAGCAGCCAAGAAGAGTTCTCCTGGGATCACACTCATCCCCAGGGGTCTAAAACGCTGTGCATGCACTAGGCTACACCAACTCAGGAACAATAAGAGCAGGAAGTAGAGCAAATTTAAATGTATTTTCCAAACCAAACACAGATCAGCAAAGTGCAGAAACCTTGCTAGTGCAGTGGACTTAAGCACAACCTCTGACCAAATACTGGCTGCACAATGAGCTTCTCTGGCCCAGGGGCAACTCCTAATAAGCCCAGCTTAAAAGTAAAATCACACTCATCCTTAGTAGGCTGAGAGACGGTGCACATACCCAAGCCTCTGTCTTTTCAAGAATGAATGGATAGGGAATTTCCAAGTTTCTAGTCACTGGATGAACATGTGGTGGCGGAGGGGAGAGTAAATTCCCTAAACGGTGAAAGCCGTCTCCAAGACACGCACACATTTCCAACGATAAATAGTGAATATAAAACTGACCAGAGGGGCTTACATACAACCATTGACCATTGAGTAGCTAGCTTACAGTGATCCAGGAGTTAACCCTAGGAAGCCAGGCTAAAATATAAAAATAAGGAAAAAAACCTAAGCAGGGATATCAGAGGCTGCAAACTGAGGGGGAAATAGACTTCACAAAACTACCTCACACAAGTACTAAACAAATAGACAAATGATCACCACAAGTCCTGGGTGGGCAGGAATCAGTATCCCGACTTGCTATACTATATTACCTATGACATTTGCTTTTCAATGAAAAAATTACAAGACATGCAAAGTGATGAAATAAAATTATTTTTAAGGGAGGACCAGAAAAATTTTAAACATAAAATTCTCTCTCTGCCTGTTTGAGCCACTACCCCCTCCCCTTTAGTGTGCATTGTGCATGTGCATTATGCACTAACTAGCTCTCCTCAGAAGACACAGGAATACCTACTCGCCAAAAGAAAACCAATTTCCTCCTGGCACCAGAAGGTAACTCCTTAGGAGGTCACATTCCTTTCTCAATCCTGTAAGGGCTCACAATAACCCACTACTCATCTTGGTGAACTATGTAAACTGTCAATGTGAGACTTTTTTTTTTTTTTTTTTTGCGGTACGCGGGCCTCTCACTGTTATGGCCTCTCCCATTGAGAAGCACAGGCTCCGGACACGCAGCCTCAGCGGCCATGACTCACGGGCCCAGCCGCTCCGCGGCATGTGGGATCCTCCCGGACCGGGACACGAACCCGTGTCTCCTGCATCGGCAGGTGGACTCTCAACCACTGCGCCACCAGGGAAGCCCCCAATATGGGACTTTGATGCATAAAACTTTGTCTCAAAATCTTATATAACTGTGCTTTGATCTCTAACAGGCAGAACAGTCCTCAGAATTTTTTTTTTTTTAATTTATGTATTTTATTTATTTATTTTTGGCTGTGTTGGGTCTTTGTTGCTGCACGTGGGCTTTCTCTAGTTGCGGTGAGCGGGGGCTACTCTTCTTCGAGCGGGGGCTACTCTTCCTTGTGGTGCGCGGGCTTCTCATTGTGGTGGCTTCTCTTGTTGCGGAGCACGGTCTCTAGACATGCGGGCTTCAGTACTTGTGGCTCCCAGGCTCTAGAGCACAGGCTCAGCAGTTGTGGCGCACGGGCTTAGTTGCTCTGTGGCATGTGGGATCTTCCCCGACCAGGGCTCGAACCCATGTCCTCTGCATTGGCAGGAGGATTCTTAACCACTGCGCCACCAGGGAAGCCCCCTCAGAACTTTCTGAAAAACTGTCTCCCAGGTTATAATCCTCAGGCTGGCTCAAATAAAATTTTCTACTTCTTTCTTAGATTGACTATTGATTAATTTTTTGTCAGCAAAAGATACAGGAAAGTTTAACCAATACATAGGAAAAGAAGCAGATAGGAGAAACTTAATTTATGGGGTCTTCGAGGGGCCCCATGTGTTGGACATAGTAGACAAAGACTTCAAAATAGTTATTTTACACATGTTCAAAGAAGAAAAAGAAACACACACACATACATATACATACATGTCATCTCAATTGAGGCAATAAGCATTTGGCAAAATTTAACACCCTTTCATGATCAAAAAAGAAAACAAACAATAAACTAGGAACAAAAAGAAACTTCCTCAATATGATGAAGGCCATATATGAAAAACCCACAATGAATATCATACTTAATGGCAAAAGACTAAAAGCTTTTCCCTAAGATCAGGAACTAAACAAGGATGCTCACTTTCACCACTTCTACTCAGCATTGTACTGAAAGTTCTAGCCAGCCAATTAGGCGAAAGGATCTTATATATAGAAAACCCTAAAGATTCCACAAAAAAACGTTAGAGATAATAAATGAATTCAGAAAAGTTGCAGGATACAAAATTAACATGCAAATATTTGTTGCATTTCTATGCACTAACAGTGAACAATCAAAAAGGAAATTAAGCCAAAAATTAACCAGAAATCAATGACAGGCTCAAATGTCAAACCAAAAACTATAAAACTCCTAGAAAAAACTATGAGGGAAAATTTGTGTAACCTTGAAGTAGCCAAATATATCTTAAATAAGACATAAAAACAAGTGATAGAAGAAAAAATTGATAAATTGGACTTCATCAAAATTTTAAAATTTTGCTCTTTGAAAACTACGGTTAAAAGAATGAAAATTCAAGGTAGAGATTGAAAGAAAATATTTGCAATACATATATGACAAAATATTTGTATCTAGAACATATGAAGAACACTTACAGCTCTGTAAGAAGACAAATGGCCCAGTAAAAACTGAACAAAAGCCAAATACTGGGAAAAAAAAAAAAAAACAATGACCACTGACAGGTAACTGGATAAACAAAATATGACATCCATACACATCAAAAGTTAACTAATTAATTACTTAACTAACTCCTGATACATACAAATGTATGGGTAAATCTCAAAATCATTATGTTGAGTGAAGGAAGTCAGACCCATACAGAATTATTCCATTTATATAAAAATTCATATAAAATTCCAGGGCTTCCCTGGTGGCGCAGTGGTTGGGAGTCCGCCTGCCGATGCACGGCACACGGGTTCGTGCCCGGGTCTGGGAGGATCCCACATGCCGCGGAGCGGCTGGGCCCGTGAGCCATGGCCGCTGGGCCTACGCGTCTGGAGCCTGTGCTCCGCAGCGGGAGAGGCCACAACAGTGAGAGGCCCGCGTGCCACACACACACAAAAAAAATTCCAGAAAATGTAGACCAATCTATAGTGACAGAAGGTAGAGAGAGCAGTGGTTGCCTTGGGCCAGGGGCAGAGGGAAGAATGAACTGTGAAGGGACACAAGGGCACTTTTACAGGGGATGGAATTGTTCTGTATCTTGATTATTGTTGTGGCTTTACAAAAATATGTATCTCTCAAAACTAGTCAAATATGTGCAATTTATTTCATTTAAATTATACCTCAGGGAAATTAAGAAAACAATCCCGGGACTTCCCTGGTGGCGCAGTGGTTGAGAATCCACCTGCCAATGCAGGGCACACGGGTTGCAGCCCTGGTCCAGGAAGATCCCACATGCCGCGGAGCAACTAAGCCCGTGCGCCACAACTACGGAGCCTGTGCTCTAAAGCCCCCCGTGAGCCACAACTACTGAGCCCGCGTGCCACAACTACTGAAGCCCGCACACCTAGAGCCCGTGCTCTGCAACAAGAAGCCACCACAATGAGAAGCCCGCGCGCTGCAATGAAGAGTAGCCCCCGCTCGCCACAACTGGAGAAAGCCCGCGCGCAACAACGAAGAGCCAACGCAGCCAAAAATAAATTAACTAATTAATTAGTAATAAAAAAAATTAATAGCTTTTGTGCTGCAAAAAAACACTATCAGTAGAGTGAAAGATAGTCCACAGAATGGGAGAAAATATTTGCAATTCATATATCTGATATGGGATTGATATCCAGAGCATGTAAAGAACTCCTGCACTCAACAACAAAAACCCAATTTAAAAATGGACATAGAAATTGAATAGACATTTCTCCAAAGATACAAAAATGTCCAGTAAGCACATGAAAAGATAACCAACATCACTAACATTAGGAAAATACAAATCAAAACCACAATATGATACTACTTCACACCCATTATGATGGCTAAAAATAAACAATCCAAAATCAACAACACAGAAAATAACAAGTGTTGGTAAGGATGTGAAGAGATTGAAACCCTGTGCCTTATGGAGAGGAGAGAGGAAGGAAGTTAGGGGAGAGAGTAGGGAGACAAGCAGAAGGGGAGTGGAGGAAGGTAAAGAAAGGAAGAAACTGAGCTATATATAGGCAGGAAGACCAAAATGCATCATTTGTGGAAGATATAATTGCTTTCTAAAACAAAGCCAAACAAACCAAGTGAAAAATTAATAAAACTATAAGAGAATAAACTAAGAGGGCTGGGGAAAAGATCAATATACAAAATCAATAACTTTCTACCCTGAAGCAATAATAAATTAGAAAATGTAATAGAAAAAAAAAAAGATATTCCGTTAAAGATAGCCATACACACTTCTTAAAAAAATACCTAGGAATTGGCACAAGACCTTGCATCATCTGCCTGGGTTCCTCTGACCCTTTCTTATCACTCTCCCCCTCACTCACAGGGCTCCAACCCTGCTGGCCTCCTCGATGTGCCGCACTAGCTCCTGCCTCCCGGCCTTTGAACTGGCTGTTCCCTCTGCCCCCAGATGTCCACACAGCTCATTTCCTCACCGGGTGGGTCTATACCAGGATCAGTAAACTTTTTCTGTAAAGGGCCAAATAGTAAATATCTTAGGCTTTGTGGACCAAGAGACAAAATCGAGATTATACAGGTACTTATATAACAAAAGAGAAAATGAATTTCCATCAATGTTTATTGATGAAATTCAAAATATAATTGGAAGAACTGAGTACTAGTTTTTGGGGGGTTTTTTTTGTTTGTTTTTTCGGTTTTGGTTTTGGTTTGGGGTAATACGGGTCTACTAAGAAGAATGGAATTCTTTTAGGGGGATAACATCAAAATTAGTGTTCCCTATCTTGGAAATGATCGCAAATGCTCTTCTGTAAAAACTATTCTCAGCTAAGAGGTGGTGAGTCAGATTTGGTCTGTACTCAAATGTCACCTCCCCGTTGAGGCTCTCCCAGGACACCCTCTCAAGAAGTGTGCCCCCCTACTCTGCCCTCTTGATCCCCCTTATCCTCTAATTTTCTCTGTAGCGCTTCTCACAATCTGAAATACTATTCATTTTACTCACATATACATGAGCTGTCTTCCCCTTCCACATGTAAACTTTCTGTGGACAGGGTTTTTGTATGTCCTGTCACTGCTGGATTCCCAGCACCTGGAACATGTCTAGCACACAGCAGGTACTCAACAAACATCTGCTGAATGAATGAACAAATGAATAAAATTCTAGTGAGGAGAGAATGAGTTAATACCTGCAAGTGCTCAGAGCATCGCCTGGCACACGCTTTGCTCAAAAAGTATTACTCACTGTTGCTGTTGTTCTTTTGAGGAGGGGCCCCAAGCATCTGCAAAATGCAAGCTCCAGAGCAAACAAATCTTCCAGCTACCAGATATGTCCAACGCACACCTATCTGCCTGCTACAACTCTTCTCCCTGTCTCCTTGCTCCCCCTGTGGCTCCTGGCCTCTGTCCCTCCACTGGACCCTGTGTCCTCCTCTGGCTTTCTGTCTTTGTCCCTCAGTTACAGATGCGGCTTCAGGACCAGTTCCCAAGGGCCGTCACGCCCTATGGTGCCTCCAGCAGAGTCTCCACTCACTACCAGAGATGCCTTGGACCCAGCTGTCTGGTTCCACTCTGTCCCCCACCCCACCCCTTCATTGCCTAAGTACTCTGCCCCTCGCCCCAGGTCTTAGCCTAAGTGCACCTCACTCAGCACCGCCTCCTCTGGAAAGCCTTTCCTGACACCCTTCTCTGACTCCAGGTGTCCCAAGCCCCCTATGCTGACCCTTCACTGAACACTGTCATTCTGCCAGGACATCTGTGCTGCCCTATCTATCTATCTCTCCGGAGGCCCTTCCTCTACCTCCCCAACTCTGGCCCAGGAAGACCAAGGCCTGATCCCTGGCCCCTTAGCTCCCGAGAGACTCCTCCTCCAGCCCTCTGGAAATTACTTGTTCCTAGGGTCCATCTGCTCTCCCTTGCTGGTCCCCTCTCAAATCCCACAATGACCCCATCCTACAGTGGAGGAAATGAGAGGTGAGACGTTAAGCAGTTTACCAGGACCATACAACGAGGCAGGAGGAAAGCGGGACCCTAGGCATAGCTGAGGAGGAGGGGCGCTGGAAGCACTGGCCTGGGATGCACAACACTGCAGACAGACAGAGGGACAGATTTTTGGATGAGCCAGCAGCTGAGCTGGGACTGGAAACCAGAGCTCCTCCTCTCTGCCCGACTTCTCTGCAAGGCCAGGCATCAGGGGCTCACCCTGAGGCGGCTCCCGCCCCCTGGCCCACAGCCAACCGTCATCCCCGTGAGGTCAGCCACGGGGCCGCGATTTCGGGGAAATACCAGCTGCTTATTAAAAACAGGCGGTGGTCAGGCCCCTGCTGCTTTCCCAGTAGAAACTAGGCTGTTTGTTCCAAGAGGAGCAAGAGTGGTCAGGGCCTAGTCAGGGCCGCGCGGGGGCCTGAGTTGCAGTACCTGGTGAAGGGTCCGGGCTGGGCCGAGTAACTAGGGGTGGAGTGGGGTGGAATCCCATGTTTTGGCGAGGGCAGCCGGTGACGGGACCGCCACCCAGCACGTGGCCGCTGAGCCGCCCACGGGGGTCGTGGGCTGGGACCTGGAAACCGCGCGGGACAGGCGGGACAGCCTTCGCAGCAGCACGCCCCCTGCTCCGAACTCAGGCGGCGGGCAGAACCGGAGGAAAAGCGGGCGGGTGAGCTAAGCACCGCCCCTTCCGGAGGCAGCCCCACCCCGTCCCGCGGGTGCCTGCACCGCCGGGAGCAGCTGAGCCCTGCAGGGGGAGCCAGAGGGCCGTCCTCCGCGCTCCCGGCTCGGGCCGCGGGGCATCTGGAGCGCGTTAGACCTGGGCGGCCGGAGGCGGCGTGAGCTCATCCCGGCCGGCCCACTGCGGTTTCTAGGCGCGGCGGAGGGAGCAGAACACAGAAGCGCCGCGCCGCGGGCCCCAGGGGAGCGCGGCGGGAGTACAGCTCCTCCCGGGACGTGGGTGTGATTTGGAGCGGCGACAGTGTGTGTGTCACTGGCGCGTCGCCCAGGGAGGGCGGGCTCTGGGAACCGGCTGCCAGCGTGCGTCGCTGTGTGTCACCGTGTGTCGTGGCTTGTGAGGGTGTGTGTGTCCTCGTTGGGGAGACACTGCCTGTGATAAGTTGCAAACATCACAGCACATACTTCTTATTTTACAGAGAAGAAGGCTGAGTGCAGGGAAGGGAGAGGGCCGGCTGGGTGGCACAGGCCCGGAACTCCAAGCGCCCCGCCTGTGTCCCTGTGTGTGTGCAGAAGGTGCGAGCCGGCCCATCGTGTTCCACAGTGCCGGGCGGGGGGTGTGGGTGTCCGCCTGCCCTCCCGCATTAGACATCCTCTTGCTGGTCACTACCGCACTACCACCCACCCCCATCCCTGCAGAACCTTGACACTGGTCTCCTTCAGGAAGCAGGGAGAGAGCACTTCACACCAGGGCCCTGGTGAACAGTGACACACACCTGGGTACAGACTCGCACATGGAGCACACACCGGCACACATGTGAGACACCCTGCTGTTGGTGGGACTCTGAGCTGGGAGAGCCAACAGGCAGGTTGCAAAGTGGTGACAGGGTTTGGAAAGGCCTCTTGGTGCAATGCCCCCATCCCTGCCAGGGAAAGGGAGCAGGAGGGACTAGAGGTCACTGAACCCTGCATCTTGGGGGCTCCGGCTCCCTGCAATGGGCCCTGAGGCTACTGCACAAGATGTGAAGGGCCCCAGGACTACAAGACTCCCAGGGCCAGGAGTGAGGGTGGGGACACTGTGGGCAACACCAGACACAGAGTGGGGAGCTGGGGCTGCAGCAGGTACCTCTGAGCATCCAGGGCTCCCCCAACCCAGAGGCCTGGTCCTTACCTTGGGCCCTCACCTCAGGGACCTACTGTCCCAGCTTTGGTTAATCGTAGCCCCAGCTGTGCTGAAGACCTCAGGGAGGTGGCCCAGCACCTGGCTGGGCTCACAGCATTGTCATGCCTGCATCCTCCTCCCCTCACCCCACAGCTGGGCAGAGGCTCTGAGACAAAGACCCTGCCTGCAGGGTGGGGCACAGGAGTCAATCGCCCTCCTCACCAGCTATTGCTCCCCAGGCCCAGAGCACACATTTGCAGGGGGTTGGTGATGCTGGGCTTGCTAGGAACTCTAGGCCTCTGTAACCCCTCTGTGTTCCCACCTGTGAAACAGGGAGGACACCTGCCCTAGCTAGACCTCCACAGGGAATGTAAAGTCTAAAGGGATATGCATCTACTGTAGCCACAGGGGTCCTCAGCCCCCAAGACACTGGGGCAATCTGGGTGAGAGATTTTTTAACTGGAATGACGCTGGTTTGCATAACCAGAGCTTCCAAATTACTTAGCAAAACACGTTTGCTTTTTAATTAACATGTGCTTGAAAAACAATGGTTTTAATTAAAGTTGGGGGGGGGGGAGAGAAGGGATGGTGGGGGAGAATATTTCAAGCTCCAGGGCCCTGGTCAGACTTCTTAAAAATAAAATGGGAGACTTGCCCCAAGCTGGCAGAGGCTGGGAGGCCAGGATCCTTGGGGAGCCTTAGGAACATCCCTACCTGACTCCACTCCTCTACAGCTCCCTTGCTGAGAATTTACCCTTTTGCTGACAGTTTAATTACTCACTTATCCACTGTTCCCTGGGCCGCTCTGGAAAGGAGTGGTTTTTTTTAGAAAGCAGTCTTGGGGAGTAGATGAATGGGGGTCCACCAGACAGAAGGAGGAGTATGAGTGAAGTTTGAGAGTGTGGACCTTGTTGGGGGGACATTAAGTTTACTGGGGAGGGAGAGAGAGGAGGTGGGGGGAGGTGACCCATAATAAAGCCAGATCCCTGTTGGACTGGAAAGGTAGAGCTGGACCCAGAGCCACTGATGTCCAAGCCCCAGCGAAGGGGGCAGGGGTAGTACTGAGCTGGGGCCAGGAACATAGGGGTGGAAGGCGGGTGAGGCCATAGGGGACAGAGGGATTGGCAGAGGAAGGGGAAGGGCTGTGGAGACTGGAGACAGGAGGTGGCCTGGGGCCTGGGGGCTTGCTGGTCCGATGCTGATGGGCTCTGTGGATTCAATCAGTCCAGCAGGGGGCAGCGTTGACCCCACCATCCTGCTGGCAGGAGATACCTCCCCAGTAGGCATTCAGTAAATGCTTGAAGAAGGGAGAGAATGAGGAGATGATTCATCCAAATCAGCCTCACCATCTCCCCTTTCTGACCTTTCAGGGCCAGCACTGGGGTGCAGCCTGGGATCAGAGGTCAGCATGGAGCTGGGACAGGATGACCGCCCCTCACCCATTCAGACAAAGGGAGATTGAGAGGAAGCTTCTGGGGAGTGAGAGCACCCCCAGGGGTCAGGTTAGGTGACCTCAAACCCCCAGCTCCCAGTGGCCCCATCCAGGACCCTGTTTCTCATTAGGAGCCTTCTAGCCTCCCCCAGCCAGCACCCCAACTTGAAACATGCCTCCCTGTACTTAATTCATTACGTGCAGGGTGGGAGGCCCAGCAGGCGGGGGTTATTTTTCCCCTGAGCTCAGACATTCCTTGCTTTATTATTCTCCACGTTTCAAAGCAGCTGTCGCCTCCCCCGACCGCCCCCAGCCCGAAGCTCAGAGTCCAGAAGGGGCCTCTCCAGGGCTCAGAACACCAGAGGTTCCCACCTCTGGTGGGAGCTCAGAACACTTCCAGCCCGCACCAGAGGGAAACTGAGGCACAGAGAAGAAGCCCCAGGGCAACCTGCAGGGACCTCCCTCTCCCATAACACCGCCTTCCTTGTCCGGAAACACCCCCTCCCGGCCACCTTCCACACAGGTGATCTCAGGGCCCCCTACACTGCAGAGCCAGCCCTTGCCTTCCAGCTCCAGGAGCAGGTGCTGGGATAGTCTTCAGGGCCCTAAAAAACTGAGTGCCGGGACTTCCCTGGTGGCGCAGTGGATAAGACTCCATGCTCCCAATGCAGGGGGCCCGTGTTCGATCCCTGGTTGGGGAACTAGATCCCACACGTATGCCGCAACTAAGTCCTCATTCTGCAACTAAAAAAAAAAAAGATCCCTCATGCTGCAACGAAGATCCTGCATGTGGCAAGTAAGACCTGCAGGAAGGGAGGGAGGGAGGGAGGGAGAAAGAAAGAAAACACTGGGGTGCTTTAAAAAGAAAAAAAAGATTTCTATTAAAAAAAACCCTAAACACCCCTGAACCCCCACTGGCTCAGCAGCCTTACAGAGGGCAAGACCCATCATGGAACAAGGGATCAACCTAGAAAATAGCAGGGCTGGGGTCAGCCTAGTGGATCACAGAGGATTCAGGTTGGGGGAAAAACAGTTCTAAGGACCCAGCTTCTGAGGACTAGAGACGCCTGGACAGGTTTTGGCCCTACGTCAGAGAGCTGCCTGCCTGGCCAAGCTGCCTCAACAGGGGGTGAGCTCCCTGTTTCTGGGGGTGTTCAAGCAAGCAGCAGCTCATCAGTCTTACCCTGGAAAAGACGTTGGCCCAGGTATCTGAGGTCCCTTCCTGCCCAACTTTGAGGTCAGAGTCGGGCTGGCAGGCACAGTACCCACTCCAGATGAACGGAATTAGGTGCTCCTCCCTGTTCACTCAGGTCTGAAGTCACAGGCACGACACAAGGACAGGAGACCTGGGAGCTGGGCCAGGGCCAGAGCAGGACCCGGCCAAAGTGTTTTCTTCGTGAGTTCACTACAAGCTCCTGGCACCTGGGAAGTGCTGGGAGCACAATAGATGTGTGATCACTGTGTACTGATGAGTTAAATGGGCCCTACTAGAGCTAGGAGAGGAAGGCAGCCTGCAGCGTTCAGGGCCTCCACCTAGGAGAGGGACTCTGACCACAGAGGAAACTGAGGCAGGAGCCCAGGCAGGGCAGGCGACCTGGGCATACTGGGAAATGAATTTCAAGGTCATTCTTGGCACTCTGTAACCATTTTGCCCCTGCTGACCCTATAGCCAGGCCTGTCCACCCTGAGTATGGGGCTTGACGGATGGATCCTTAGGTGCCCAGGAGGGTAGGAATCACTCCGTGATGTGGCCCTGGAGCCACAGCAAGCCTGGGGGCCCAGGGCCTGCCCACACCTCCAGCTCTACTCTCCAGACCAACCCCAGGGACCCCCTTACTACAAGGAAGGCACCCTCTGGGGGATGGACTACACAGAACCTGAGCCCCTGAGAGAGGGAGCAGCTTGCTACTAGCTGGCCCGAGCTGTCTCCACCTAGAGCTGTGGGATCTGGGTGTGTTACCCTCTTGGGGGCCCCCCAGCCCAGGCCGTGCAGAGGAACCCCCTGGTACTCCTGGGATGTGCCCAGCTTCCCTTCTTATCCGTCAGCCCTGAGCACGGTTTCTCTTCACAAAAGCTAGAAGCCATTCAGTGTTTGCCTTCCTGCCCAGCAGCCACCATCCCACGCCATGTGCTGCAGCAAGGAATGAAAGGTCACTGCCACTGGCTTCCCACAAGAGGTGCACACAGGTATGGGCATCCAGCGATCTGGGGACACCTGGAATCTCAGGGTCCCAGACACTCCAACGAAGGGAGCTGAGGCATCTTCACTCATGTGCCCCACCCCCAAGCTCATCTGCACTGCCCCTGCCACGTCTCCACTCACCACTCCATCCCAACTGGTAGGGCCAGGCCTCTGTTAGTCATCATGGTGGAGCACAGTCGGCACCTGATTCAGACGAGCCTTGAGCCTGGAAAGGACCTGCCCCATTCAAGGGTCTCTATCCAGGGATTTGGGGAGATTTTCACTGCAACAAACTGTGCAATTGCCTCAGAACTTAAAAATGGACTTGTAAGGCCTTATTTTGCCAAGTAAAGACAAGGAAAACAACTGCCACCAGCTATCATCACCATTGTTTTATGAACAAAATAATATTCTTAAGGCAAAAAAAATAGAAATAAAGTAAGGCAGGATGCAGTCCCTGAATAAAAACAGCCAGGCCTTGAAGATGCACAAATTGAGCTTCATGGAAAACACGCAACATGGGCCTTATTCTTCTCCCATGAAAATTGTCTTGGATATTGTCACACGTTGGGCCCTGGAGCCTGAGGACACCCAAGTGCTTCCAGTCTCCAGCAGAGCAAGAATCCCTCCTGCAGCCTTCCTGACTGGAGTTGGTTCCCCTCTGCTTGCACACCCCTTGGGACAGGGTGCTCACTGTCTCTCCGAGTTAGCTTGGGAGCTAGGGATGATATCCTAAGCACCTTTAAGTGGCTTCCAAGCAAGCCTACTATGGGAGAGAGATGAAGAAGGGAGTGAGATGGACAAGGTACTGATGGGAGGGAAGACAGACCTCCAGACCCAGGGCATAGGAGTGGTGGGGAAAAGGGGTGCTCGTGTTCAACTGGACCAAAGTATAAAAATTAGGAAGTTGGCAAAGATCTGAGACTTCCCAGGGAGCACTGTCTTCCCCATCTCTGGAGTTCCAGAGTCTTCCACTGCCTCACTCCATTCCCCAGCCCTCCAGAAAGGCTCTGACACACCCATTCTCATTCTCACCAAGGCCTCAGTAGATGTGCAAAGTACCCGGACCCACAGGCCAAAGAAGAGAGTGGAGATTGGAAGAAAATGGTGGAACCTCAGGCGTCCACAGCCAGGCTGGGGAGGAGTGGCAGGCAGGCGCCCTTCCCAGCCCTGACCTCCTAGGCCCTTCCCCATCCAAGGGGACCTGGGCCCTGGCTGCTGAGACTAGAGGGGCCTGTTGGGTGGGCGACCCTGGAGAGCCTCGTGTACACACATGCACTCTACATTCCAGCTGTGCTCTGTCAGCGTTTGGGCAAACCAGCATTGTGTGGCTTTGGGAGGGCAGGAACAAATAACCCCCAAACTTGGACAAGGGCGGACCTGGGGCTGGTTGGAAGGGGAACCCCAGGGAGGCTCTTCTGTGCTGGGTCACCGGGTTCAAGGTCTAGGGTCTTCCTGCTGTTCCCTGAGGTACCTGGGTTCCCTGGGGTGTGGCTGGCCCTGTACCCAGGCGGGCTCGCCCTAGCCCCCTCCCCTAAACCCTCCTTACCTCCCAAGGCCTCGGAAACAACAGCCCAGCACTCCGGCCTGGCACGCCCCCAAGCACCCCTTATGCAGCATGAGGACTGCCTCACACCACTGCCCAGTTTCTCTTGCCCCTCCTCCCTCCCACCTCATCTTCACACCCCCTCTGATTTTGTGCATGCCACTGCTTGGACCCATTTAGTCTCCCCGCCCCTCCCCACATTCTCTTAAGATCTTTATCCACAGTCTGTCAGCCCCTGTGCCACTGAGCGCTTTGAGCCCCACAGTCCAGGGCCTCATCCCTACAGTTTGATTTCCTTCCTTCTTGTGACCTGCTTAAGGATTTCCTCCAATATTTGATTTCTTCAGACCCTGCCTGACTTCATTCTGCCTTGACTTGAATTTCTGGCCTTCTTGTCCCCCGACTCAGTGCTACCTAATCCATGTCCCAGTGGTGACCCCAGGATCTCTGCAGATGGCAGGCATCTGGAGAGAAGATGCAGGCTGTGGCAGGGAGCCGTGCAGAGACATCAGAGCAGAGGAGGGATGGTTGGTCCTGGGGTTGTGAGGCTGAACTCTGCCCCTGGCCCCCTAGCCCCCTGCCTGCCGCACTGACCCTCTGGTTCAGCCTGGACCAGGACTGGAGAGGTAAATGTTCCTGACACCTTACAGAGACCTCAGAGATGAGGCCTCGGGCCAGATGGGGGAAGTAAGGCATAGAGAGACCCCAGACCAGACTCCAGCCTTATGGGGCACGTGACCTGGCACCTGAGGCATGGAGGGGACCAGGCTGACATGAGGGCAAACCCTTTGCCACACCCACCCCTTTCCACCGGCCGCAGGGACATAGGCTGGACCACCCTGCTTGAAGGGGGAGCTGGGACCAGTGTTTATGCAACTGTGGGGAGGCCACAGCCTGGCTGGCAGTGCTGCCCGCCCAACACAAGCACTGACTCAGCAGAGCCCCCCAGCACGTACACACTCAGACATGCACACAAACAGACACAGACACACACACAGAGGTAAACATACATGTGCACGTGCACAGACAAATGGACACTGGCATTCGCTGGTATACAGACACACACTCACAGACACAAGTATACAGGCAAACTTGTGCATGTATGCACACACAGACACAGGGACACACAGAAATGCACACACATTTCACCCAGCCAAGGTAGGTGGGAGGCTCCTGAGTGAGGAGAAGCCCCACCCCTGCAGCTGAGTTCTACCCTCTAGGCCCTGACACTCACACCCACAGCCCGTGACCCAAGCCCACACATGGTCAGCACAGCCACATATAACAGGCAAAATGCCCCAGAGTGGCATCACGGCCATGACTGGGACAGAGACACATTCTAAGTGGAGTAGAGCCCCAACAAGGGGGACCAAACAGCCCCAGGCAGAGCTCAACAGACACAACAGCCCCAGCTCTGCCCGCGCCAGCCCCCCCACAGCCTGTCCACGCCCAGTCCACACTTGAAGACTGGCAGGTGGGAGCTGCAGAGGGTCTCGGGGGATGTGTGGGATACTCCCTTCCACTGCCAGGCCAAGCCGAGTAGGGTGGTAGCTCCCAGGAACTAGGGGAGCCTGCAAGAAGGAGGGTGTGTTTGGGGGAGGGCTGGGGGCACTGCAGGACCATCTGGAAACCAGAGGAGGGGGCAGGCTTTCTTGCGAGAGCAGGACACATACTCCCTGGGATCCCAGATACATGGAAACTTGGAGGCAGGACCACTTCTTGCCTGGGGATGGCTGAGAACAGGTGTGATCCCTGCCTACAAGACTCAGCCAAGGGTAGAGAGAAAAAGCTGGGACCACTCAGTCCCATGTGGATCCTGGAGACTTTTGAAGGGGAACTCAGCTGTTCCTGGGCTTGGTGTCCAAGAGCAAGGTGGCTGGGCGGGCAGGAGCTGGGGCCTGCCCAGAAGGATATTGGCCAGTCTCTCTGCCCTGACTGGGTCCAAAGGGAGACGCTGCTCTCCTCTGTGGGGGTCCGCGGCCACCAATTGGCCAGGGAGGCTAGCCAGAGTCCAACAAAGTCAAACATGCACAAGCAGACACCCTTACTAGCAGAGGCCACTGCAGCAAGTCCACTAGTGCCTCCATTCCCTGCCCTACCAGCCAGCCAGACTATGCACCATGAAAGGGCAGACCACGGTCCCTCACTCCCACCCCACACCAGATCTGGGGCTGGAGTGGACTGTGTTTAGATAAGGAAAGGAAGAAGAAAGCCTCAAAATCTGCCCAGAATGTTGCTGAGAGTGTCTTAAAAAATGACCTGGAATCTGATCACTTCTCACCATTTCCACTGGACCACACATGCATCTTCTTCTCTCTCCTGGACCCTCCTACCTGCGGTCCCTGCTTCCGCTCACGTGCCCCAGTCTATTCTCCACATAGCAGCCAAAGTGATGCTGATAAAACATCTCCCCAGAGCACACACCAAAGCCCTTCCCACGGCCCAAGGACCCTCCACCACATCCTGTCGCCTCCCCACCGCACTCTCTGCTCCCGTCTCTGCTGGAATGTCTTTGCTCTGATGCCCTCATGGCTCCCTGGAGCAGATGCGGAAGTATTGCCCCACACAAATGTTCCAGCCTGCCTCTGGGGCCCTGCCCTAACCAGCGAAGGTGGGAGCTGGTAGATAAATAGTCTGGTTTCCTCATGCCCTCAGTGAGACACCACCACCATCTCCTGGAGGTCCCCAGTGGGGCTGAGCCCCCGTTGCCCACCGGGTCTTCTGCTCCCATGCACCCTAAGGACTTCCTTCCCTGCCCAGCTGCTCTCCCGTGCTCCCTGGGGCCACCTCCCAGGGACACTACTTACATTCAGGTCCTTGTCTCAGCTCTGCTTCTGGGGAAGTCCAGCCTAAGACACTCCATCTCGCCTCTCTTTTTTGTGTTTATCTTCCACAACGATTCCCCATTCCTCCCTCCCCACAACCCCCAGCAACCACCATTCTACTCTCTGCCTCTATGAATTTGACCACTCTAGGAACCTCGTTTGAGTGGAATCATATTGCATTTGCCCTTCTATGTCTGGCTTATTTCACTTAGCACAATATCCTCAAAGTTCATCCATGCTGTACCAGGTGTCAGAATTTCTTTCCTTTTTAAGTCAGAATAATATTCCATTGTATGTATAGACCACATTTTGTTTATCCATTCATCTGTTGATGGCCACTTGGGTTGTTTCCACCTTTCAGCTATTGTGCATAATGCTGCTATGAACATGAGTTTACAAATATCTCTTCAAGTCCCTGCTTTCAATTCTTTTGGATATATACTCAGAAGTGGAATTTCTGGGTCATATGGTAATAATGTTTTCAATTTTTTGAGGACTTTCCATACTTTTTCCACAGCAGCTGCACCATTTTTCATTCCCACCCACAGTGCCCAAGGGATCCAATTTCTCTACCTTCTCGCCAACCCTTGTTATTTTCTGTTTTCTGCATAATAACCATCCTAATGGGTGTGAAGTGGTATCTCATCGTGGTTTCGATTTGCATTTCCCTAATTAGTGACATTGAGCATCTTTCACGTGCTTATTGGCCATTTGTCTATCTTCTTTAAAGAAATGTCTATTCGGGCTTCCCTGGTGGCGCCGTGGTTGAGAGTCCGCCTGCCGATGCAGGGGACACGGGTTCGTGCCCCGGTCTGGGAAGATCCCACATGCCGTGGAGCGGCTGGGCCCGTGAGCCACGGCCGCTGAGCCTGCGCGTCCGGAGCCTGTGCTCCGCAACGGGAGAGGCCACAACAGTGAGAGGCCCGCGTACAACAACAACAACAACAACAACAAAAAGGAAATGTCTATTCAAGTCCTTTGCCCATTTTTGAATTGGGCTGTTCGTTTTGTTGTTGTTGTAGGAACCCTTTATATATTCAGGATATTATCTCTCCTGTTTTCAATTTTTGCCCAGCCATTGCCTTCTCAGATACTCACTGACCTCATTATTTAACATGTCATTTGCCTCCCAACACACACACACACACACACACACACACACACACTGCACACAGACTGCACAGCCCCTCCCCTACTCTGGGCCCCTCCCCAGCCTTTATCACTGGTTGACACACTTTATGGCTTTGGTGATTTGTCAGCTTTGTATGAGTGCCACAAGGGTGAAGGGTTTGGCTGCTTCCTCCACTGCAGTGTTCCCAGGGCCTAAAGAGTCTGGCACACAGTAGGTGCTCCATAAATGCTGAAAGGATGAAAGGAAGGGAAACAGACTCCTGCATACACACTCACAGCCCCTCACAGACTCTCACATACACTGCCGCCACTCCTCCCACACATACGCGCACACGTACTCTCATACTCACAGCCCTGCCATGCTCGCCGCACCACACAAACGCCCTGAGGCAGCCTGATCCGTGCAAGCCTCAAACCCGCTCTCATACACCCACACACTCATCTCACAAGCAGATGCATTCACATCCAAATGCACCCTAGCAGGGCTGCCCTGACCTCCTGAGTCCTCCTGGCCTGCAAGCTGTTTCCTACCCTGTGTGGCCCGCTCCACACTCTGGGCCCTTGATCTCTCCACAACCCTTATCTCTAGGGCCCCCAAGACTCTCTACAGGGCATTGCTCTTCCTCCCCTTCAAACCAGAGTGGATGACCTCCTCCAGGAAGCCTCCCCTCACCCTCCCCACAGAGCTCCGAAAGGAGGGGAGGGCCTGGCCCCAGAGCAGGGTGTGACAGTGGGGCTGGCATTTGCAAGGGTGTGTGCATCTCCTCCTGTCATTGCAGGGGTTGTGCACTTGTCTTCTGCTGAGAAGCCCAGGGCTGAGAAACCACTGGTGGACCCCGGATTCTCGCCCTCTGATCTAGAGCCACAACACAGGCAGAGAGACCGGAGTCAGGCAGGGGTCTCAGGCCTCTTCGGCTCTGACAGCCTGGGGACAGTGAGTCAGGCAAAGCCATTCTCTGCTCTGGGCCTCAGTTTCCCCACCTGTGACATGGGTGGCTCTGGGCCAGTGCCCTTCAGTTCCCTGATTGCTGGTTGTGGAGTGAGACAGCTCAGACAGCGCTCTCAGGCACCAAGTGGCAACCCTGTGTTAGAGGCCAGAGCATGGCTACTGTCTCCAGAAGTGGGGCAGGGCACCCAGTCCTCGTCCAGCTCAGCCCAGTAGTGTCCTGGTAGGCAGGCTCAGAGGGTTTGGCACACCAGATGGGACAGTTTTGATGTGGTGAGCAAGGAGGCAAGATTTCAAAGTGATTCCTCTCGTTTTGTCCAGGGCTCACCGTGTGTGGCTCATAGATTTTTATAAAAGTCAACCAAAGGGCCACAGAGAAGAGAGAAGGAAGGAAGGAGGAAAGGAAGGAAGGAACGAACGAACAAATGAATGAACGAATGGAGGGAGGGAGGGAGGGAGGGAGGAAGGAAGGAAGGAAGAAGAGAAAGAAGGGAGGAAGGAAGCAAGGGAGGGAGGAGAGAGGAAAGAAAGAAGGAAAGAAGCCATTTATTCATGAGGCCCAAGGGCCGGGGACAGAGATGCAGTCACAGGCAAGTGCAGCCTGATGGGGAGACATGACAGCCCCGCAGAGCTGTGCAGAGAGAGCCTGTGCAGGAGTCTCAATGTGCTCCCCTCCGTCCCACAGAATGCAGGCCACTGGTGTCAGCAACTCGAGTGGAAGAAGAGCTGTCCCCAGCACGGCCTCCCCTGGGCTCCCTGAGAGCAAAGGCGGTCACAGGTTACAGCGGAGAGGTGCAAGCAAGGCTGCGGGATGTCAGCTGAGAACTGGAATTGGTGGAGTTGGGGAGGTGGCAACAGGGGATCTGGATGACAGAGGCAGGAGGGGGACCATAGGGCTGAAATCAGCAGAGGTGGCAAAGGTGGTAGCAGGTTTGGAAGGGAGGGTGGGAGGTCTCACCTGGGGCAAGAGGTTCAGCTGGACATGATGTGCTTGACAAATGCTGAAAAGAAGGAAAGAGTGAGCAGCAGGGCTTCAGCCCTGGGTAGCCAAAGGTGGCGACCTAGGATCCTAATGCCCCGCTCCCGCCAGCAGTCTCCCTGCCCTGCTGAGTTTACCTTTGTAGTTGATGCAGCCATTGGAGTCCTCTTGCCCAGCCATCAACTTCTCCACCTCATCTTCTGTCAGCCTCTCACCTGGCAGGAGTGGAAAGCTGAGTCAGCACTGTTGAGGTGTGAAGGGTGGGGGGCCCCCTGAGCCCCGCTGGATGGTGGGTGTGCCTCTCCAGTATTCCCATACCTCATATTGGTACACACAAGACCTGGGCTGTCACCCTTATTTCTGAAACCAGAAGAATCAGTGACAAGTCAAAAAGGGCAAGGCCTGGGGTGCAGGCCTGGCACTCTCTCCGAGCCTGGGCTCTGTCCGTAACAGTGCCATCTTGCTGTTCAGGCCACCAGCACACACTGTCCCCTGTCCTCAATAGGCTGGTGGGACTCCCTCCATCAGGAGTAGGCCAGGTCCCCCATCTCCCTGGAAGCAGTCCCTCAGGGCAGCCCTTCAAGGCTAGAGGAAGGACGCATAAGATAGAGCTGGGGACCTTAGGGGATGACCATGGAGGGTACCAAGAGACACCACCACTGTTCCCCAGACAAGTGTGGCACTTTCCCGCCTCTGTGCTTTTGTATGTGCTGTGTTGCTTCCCCCACTGGAATGCCCACTGCAGTTTCCCTCACACCTCCTAGCCCCCAGTCACACACACACACACACACACACACACACACACACACACACACACACAACCCCACAGACCAGCACAGGGCTGAGCACACAGTAGGCACTCAGTAAATGTCTGATGCAGGAAAAGTTCACTTTGCACAGACACAATTGGTGCTCAATGAACATTTGCTGTAGGAAAACTTCTCTTTGAGAAAGGAACGCTCCTGCCAGCCAGGCACCTGACAGCGGGGGGGTCAAGAGGCAGGTACAGTACCTCCTTGGCTCTGGAATTTGACCTTGAGGCAATGAGCACAAGGACTGGATTGATCCCCCTGGACGTACCGCCCTGCCCCACACTGTCCCCAGAGCTGTTCCTATCCCCCTCCAGTTCTGTAAGCTGCACCAGCTGGCTTTCTTTATTCCCCACCTAAATTTCTAAATTCCCTACATTTCCATCTCCTGCCATCGAGGCACCTTGACTGCATCACCCTCCATTTCACAAGTGAGAAACAGGCCCGGTGGGTGACAGAGTGGTTTCCCCTGGATGCCCCAGGAAGGAGAGAGTGGGGTGGGGAGGAGGCTGCCCTCACCCAGCGTGGCCAGCACGTGGCGGAGCTCGGCGCCCATGACCGTGCCATTGCCCTCCTTGTCGAAGACCCGCAACCCCTCCACAAAGTCCTCGAAGGTGCCCGTGTCCTTGTTCTTGGAGATGTGCTGGAGCATGGGCAGGAACGTGTCGAAGTCCATCATCTTGGAGTTAAGCTCTGGGGAGAGATGCCCAAGCACCAGGCTCTGAGGGGAGATGGGCGTCCCCCCCGCTGTGTCTGGCAATGAGGAGCTGTTGCCCTCACCCAGCTCCCAATGCACTCTACACCACTTTGTCATTTACAAAGCACTCCACCATCACAAGGCACTTTACAGTCAACTGAGAAATGCATTATTTACATCGTCCTTTGCTGTTCACAAGGACAGTGGCACGACAGTGGGCTCTGACTAGCACCTCTGCTCTTCTTTGGGGGAACAGTTCTCGCTAGCGTCTCTCTATTTTTCTTATCAACCCCGCTCTCCCCACACCTGTGATTGGTCGAGAGCAGCTGGGCCGATCAGAGACCTTCTCTGGGACTTCTGCACCTGTGGCGAGGGCTTGGGTCTCACTCCTCCTTGGGGCAAAGCAGGCAACGCTCTCTGGCCATGGTGGTGAGGGAAGCTGACCCTGCCCCACAGAGGGATGCCCAGGAGGCCAGGAAGGACAGGGAGAGCATATGGGATGCTGAGGCCAGACACAGTCTGGCCTGCCCTCACACCTGCTACTGAAGCTAGTTCGCGCCGTTGTCAGTCCCCTACGACCAGGAGGCCTGGCAAATAGGCATGGGGCCAGATGGTATAGGAACCACCACTGCTCGTCACCTTGTCAGCATCACCTGAGACTGGCCTCAAGGTCCTCCTCCAGACAACGGGAGGATGTTAGGAGAATGCACAGCAGGGGAGTTCCTGTGTTGTCCCACCAGCGATGGCAGCCCACCCTGGAGGTCTCCCCTGGGACTGGCCCTAATGGGGACACATCTCAGGCCGGGCGTACCAACCTTCCTGCTTCGGCTTCCCTAGGACTCGGAGCACCTCGGCCTGTGTAGGGTTCTGGCCCAGCGCCCGCAGGACATCCCCACACTGCCCATACGTGATCTTCATCTCACACTTGGGTGTGCGGTCGTACAGCATGAAGGCTTCCTTGAACTCTGCCGGGAGAGGGCGTGAGCTGCGGACACTTCTAGAGTCAGCCCCCCTGACTCGCCCCACACTGCAGGGGAGGACTCTCAGCCTGGGGGACCCGGGCCCCAACCCTGCAGCCCCTGGCTCAAAACCCCCACTCACCTTCAATCTGCTCCGGTGTAAACTCGATCTGAAAGGAGACCCCCAAAGATTCTGAGTGTCTGGTTCAGAGGATGGGGCCAGGCGTCCTCCTGGTGCCTCCGTGCCCAGACCTGGCCTCAACCCCTCAGCTGCCCCAACCCGTCCACATTCCAGGATTCCAGCTTCCACTGCCCAGGACCTCCTGCAGTCCACCTTGACTCCCTCCTGCCTCCTTACCCCTCCCGCCATCCCACCTGAGGACCTTGGGTCTGCAAGTGCCCAGACCCTGACACCAGGTAGGCCTCATCAGGGGAAGTGGTGAGGAGGGAGGCCTGGTGCCCTGAATCCCCAGCCCAGGGTGGGCCTTACCTGAGGCCCCTGGTCCTGGACAGACGTGCCTGAAGCACAGACTGGCTTTGCCAGCTCTGCCAGGCCTGGGGCCCAGTGGGTAGACTGTCCACATAAGTGAGATGGGAGGCCTCATCTCACCAGGGCAGGGGCGGGAGGAGGAAAGGCGAGGGGGCAGGCCGGAGAGCCCTGTCACCATGAGAACATATTTGCAGGAGGGGGTGTGTGTGCGATGTGCATGTGCGTTCGCACACCTGTGTGTGCATCTGTTTGCATGTGTCTGCCCCCCACAGAGCCCTCAAGGCTGGGCACTTTCACTCACGTGGTCCTGCCTACACCTGAGCCTTACACAGTCCCGTCCATAAGCGCAGGGCAGCCCCCAAGCGTGGCACAGCAGGGGGCCAGGGCCCAGCGGTTGTGTTTGCTGAGGCCACATCAGGGCCACCTGAGGTCAGGAGGCCTCCTGGGACCCGGTTTCCCCCTCCTCACTTGGATACCAGGTCTATTTTTATCACTGCAGTCACTCGCCCCAAGGTCAAGGTCGCACAAGGGAAAGGAGCTTGGGGGAGGGGACTTGACTGGCGCCTCTCCCACTGCTGCTCCCTTGGAGTCCCCTCCACCAACCTCAGTAGTGCACACCAGTGCAGAGGGGGATCCTGCCCCTGTCACCCTGCTGGGTTGTCCCTCCCAGCCCTCTGGCTTAACCCTGTGTTGGGAAGACCAAGTTGTTGTTCCTGGCCCCGCCGAGAGCTCTCTCCACCAAGAAGCCTGCTGAGATTACGGGCCCTGGGCCCCTGGCACAGCTTTCTGCAGGGGTCACAGGAGAGGCCTCACTACTTCCTCTGCTCAGAGGGGAGTCTGTGCAGCCTCGGATCCGGTGAGACCACACAATGCCACCTTGGGCCCTAGGGTTGTCTGACCCTCACCAGGGGGCCTGTGGGACACAAACCTGGGGTCTGGGGATGGTCAGGAGTCAGAGTCAACTCCACGGAGCACTTGCCATGAGTGGTTCCCAACAGCCTGTGAGGAGGACTTATTGTCCCATTTTATAGCTGAGGAAACTAAAGCCTTAGAGCAGTGATGGGAATGGAGCAGAGTTGGGATTTGAGCCCGTGTATTGAGGGACAAGGTAGGTGCCTCCAGGAAGGGCTCAGGAATGGAGATGGACCTGTGCAGATGGGCTGCAGGTCTCGCTGGGGACCGTGAAGGGCTGGGAGGGCTCCATGGGGCCCCTCAGCCAGCAGCCAGGGCAGCAGTGGCCAGTGGCCAGCCGAGAACAGGCAACGGGCAGGACATGGGTACGTGCCACTATGCAGACGCCGCAGGTGGGAGTCATGGCTCGTTCTCCAGGTTTAGACTCTGAGAAAGGCTTTCAAGCCAAGCCGGGGAAGGGCTCCTGGGGCCACTGGTCACAGTTCCAAGACCAGCTTCCTCCATGACCTACCCAGACTGGCTCAGTATCGCCAGCTCAAAGCTGAGGCCCCACCAGCTCTGGGGCTCAGGGACCTTGGCAGGGGTGAGTGTGACCCAGACTGGGCAGGAGCCCTGCTTCCCTTTACTCCCCACCCTGTCCACCCTGGGGAACTTGGTATGGACTTAAGACCCCACAGCTGGACAAGAAAGATCCCTGCCTGGCTGCGGGGGTGAGGGGCACAGGCAGGTCCAGGATTCCCCAAGGATGTGAGGTCCAGGGAAAAGGACAAGGGAGAGTCAGTTTCCAACCACCAAAAAGATAGTCCCCTCAGCAGCACTGGGGGAGTCCTGCCTGATGTCTGACCACCCTCCCTCCTGCTGCAGCCCTCCTGATGCCTGAAGCTTCCAGCTTCAGTTCAGTACTCACTTTCTGGAGCCTGGTCTTCCACGGGGTAGATCCACTCTGGGATTCACTGACCTACCCTGCCCTTCCCACGGAAACCCAGCTCCCACACCCACCTTGACCTTGGAGGCATCGAACTCAGGTTCCTTGGGGGGCTCTGGTACAGGTGCAGGTGCAGGTGCAGGTGTGGGAGCTGGAGCTGCCTTGGCGCCTGCCTTGGCGTCATCCTTCTTGGGCTCTGGCTTTTTGGGAGCCATGGAGGTTGTAAGCAGAGAGGGACGTGGAGAGAAGGAAGCAGAGAGCCGGGTAGGTGAGCCTTCCCGTAACCAGCCTTTATCCTGCCTGGACACCTCATGACCCCAGCCCCACCCCTGCAGGGCACAATGGGGACAGAGCCATAAAAGGACATTGGCTAGGCTCAGGGGCTATTTTGGGGCCTGGGGGGGCATTGTTCAGTCTCAGGAATGGGTGGGGGAGAGGGAGGGCTCTTCATTCCTCCCAATCACCTGTTGGGAAGAGAGCGGGGGAGGGGAGGACAGAGGTCGGTGCTCAGCCCACACACACACCCTCAAAAGCACACGCACACACACGCAGGGGCCCTGCTGCCCCTCAGCAGGTCAATAAACTGAAAGGGTGCAGAAGGTTGCACCGAGCATGTGTTGTGTGTTGTGTTGGGGGCAGGAGGACTGGGCACCCCTTGAGTTAAACTTCCCATCTGTGCATCGAATTCCCATGTGTCTGTGCCCGTGTGTCTACACGGAGGGGGAGAGGGAGGTCTGCGCGTGTCCATGTGTGTTGTCTCCGTTTGGCTGGGTGTTTGTATGCAGAGGGGGTCTGTGTCCACGTGGGGGATGACCTGCTCCAGTCCGCGGGTGCTGCTTCTGTGTGTTTGTGTCTGGGTGTTTATCACGCCTGCGTGAGTGTCTGGTCGTGGCTCGCAGGCAGCTGCAGCCCATCTCTGAGAACACCCTAAATGGCAGTAGGATGGGGTCTGCTCCCTCGAGGGCGGTCACCCAGACTAGTTCAACAGCCAAGCAGCCTCCACAGCCTCCCGCATCAGCACCTGCCTGACCCTGAGGTCGGTTTCTTGGTTTCACCCTCACTTCCTATTGCCCCTCTTCCACAGCTCCCTGCGACCCACTTTCCCCACACACCCCAGGGCCTGCTCCCCGCCAGACCCTTGCACACACTGCACCCTCTGCCCTTGCCCCTCTGCTTGCAGCATTCAAGGCTCGGCCGCACAGCACCCTCCTCCAGGAAGCTGTTTCCACTGCCCCATGTTGCCCTCTGCTGACACTTTTGGTGGGGTCCTGAGAGGGTCTGCCTCTCTGAAGGACCCCGGGGCACTGGAAGAGGTTTGCCTCCCAGGTGCCCAGTCTAGGGTGCGCCCCCCCCCAGTTCCTACCCACAATGCCACCCCAGAAGGCAGTGACAGAGGGCAGCCTGGCTGGTCTACCATTTCAGGAGTTGGGGGGAGGAGGGAAGGCTGAGGTGGCGTAAGGCCCTTCCAGGCACAGAACTCGGAGAGTGGGGACATCTTGCAAACACATTGGCCTCCATTCCTTGCCCAGTGTCTGTGCCGGGGGGTGGGAAGGAGGTGTTCCCTATTATTTTTAAATGCCTGGAGCCTTTGATAGAAACTTCAGACGCATTGCCCCCTCTCCTGGCCCCCGGGGATTTCCCAGGTGTAGGGAGGCACCGTGGGTGGAGCCTGAGGTGAAGATTCACTTGGGCCTCTACCTGGATGCCCCCAACGTCCCCCTGCTGAGCCCAGGTCCTTCTCATCCTGTCACTCAGCCTCATGGTGAGGGGAACAGCAGTCCAGGGACAGGGCTGGGTCCCCTCCTAGCTGGAACACAGGACATTCCTCCCCTCATCTGGAGGGCAGAACACCCCACATCTGGAAATCTGACAACATCCGGCGCTGGGGGAGAGGCAAGTTTTTCACTTTTCTTCCAGATGTTTGGCAAGAGTATTAAGAAAGAAAGGGGTGGAGGAGGATCCTCAGAGACCAGCCAGAAATACCACAAGAGGAGAAGGCAGACAGAGGGGGACACAGACAGAGAGACCTCTGGGCGGCCCCATCACCCAGACCTGCTGACCCTTAGGACAACTGACTCTGGACACCCTCGAGGGCTCCCACCAGCCACAGGCACAGCCAACAAGACACCACCCAATCCCCTTTCACTCATCATGGGGGAAACCGAGGCCCAGAGCCTTGGACATCCACAGGGGTGCCCAGAACACCGATCTCACTGTTGCATCCACACACAATTGCTATCCCTTGGAAACCACTCAGCATCAGTGGGAACAGGAGTAGATGAGTGACACGGGCCTCCTGAGGCTTGGTTCCCAGGTTTGCAGACTCATGCAGCCTGCTACAGCCACACAGAGCCATCTTCCTCTGCTTGGTGAGGGGGTGTCTTGGTCCTCTTCCCTCGAGCACAGGGCAGATATGGTCCTATAGTGGGGACGCCGTGTACAGAGCCATCCTCCACTCCCTCCCCAGGGCTCAGATGGGCCTTTGACTGTCCGAGCTCTGGCTCCTGGGAGCAGCAGTGCCCTAGGCTCACCCCACAGGGCCACTCTCAACCCATAGCTAATGCCTAGACCCCAGCAGGGACTCTGCAGGGATCACCCCCCTTGACTGCCAGCAACATGCCTGCCGAGGACAGGAGGAAATTAAGGGGTGGGCAGGTGGGCAGGCAGGTGAACAGGAGAGGGGACTTAGTGACAGGGAGAGGCAGGCACTGGGTAGCAAAGACGAGCCACACAAGGCTTGGCACTCACCTCTCTCTCCCAGGTCCCAGCCTGGGCTCCATGCCCCTTGGGAATGACAGCCCAGCAGACAAGATCCTGGCAGAGCCTGCGGGGAGAGACAGGGGTCTGGATCCCTCTTCTTTGACTCCCCCAGCTCCACTGTCTGAGTTGTGGCCCAGTCTGATGCAGGCAGCACATCCCAGAGCCCTCTCTGGGGGCAGCAACCTTACCTCCCCCTCCCCCACCTGAGGAAACTGTGGGCCCTGACTTCTGAGGAGCCCATGAACAGAGGCAGGAGACCCCTGGCCACACTGGCCTCCTTCTTTGTTCTTTCTAGCCCCCATGCCTTTGCAGAGGCTTTCCTCCCTCTGGTGCCCCTGTCTGGGACCCTGGCCATGGCTTGTTCCTTGTCACCTCTAGGTCTCAGTGAGATGTCACCTCCTACGAGAAGCCTCCTCAGACTACCCTGGACCTGCTTCCTCTGCCCTGCCTCTCAGCTGGACTCCCCATCCTTGCACACCCTAAAATAAGCTGTTTCCCTGTTATCTTGTCTCTTATGTGTGTCCCCCCTCCCATGAATGTCAGCTGGCATAGGAGGAGTTTTTGGTCTTCCATGGCTGTATATCCGTAGGGTCTAGAACAGAGCCTGGTACCCAGTAGGCACTCCATAAATGTCAGATGAGCAAATGTCCCAAACATCTCAATTTACCCACCTCTCACAGGGGGACTGGAACGCTTTTCTGAACCCCATCTCTGGAGTAAGGCAAGGGGAGATTTGCGGATTGACTGACAGTACTTGTGTCTGCCGGGGGCACCCCGGACAGCAATGCAGCCATCGCTGCCCCTCAGCGCACCTGCCGCCTCCCTCCACGCAGGCCTGCTCTTCATGCCACTCCCCATCCGTTGCTAAGACTCCTCTCAAGAGCCTGAAGTGGTAGGGACGACCGGATGGTATAGGCAGTGACTTGACCATGAGGACCAGCCAGCAGGGGGCGTAAAAGGGATAGGAACTGGTCTTTGGATCCTGAACCCAAACCCCAGAAACCAGGATCCCAACCCAGATCCCAGACTGCAAATCTGGAACCTGGAACGCCAAACCCAGACCACAGACCCAGGCCTCAGAATCCGAACCCCAAACTTAGATCCTGGAACTCAGAGCCCAGGAGCAGATTCTGCTCTGGGGACCCAGACTCCAAAACCTAGGATGCCAAAGCCAGACCTTCAACCCAGACTCCAAACCCTAGACAGCAGGCCCAGGACCCAGGACTCTAAACCCAGACTCCAGGCCCGTAAACCCAAACCTAGGCCCCAGACCCTGGACCCAGGACAGGGGCTGCTGGTTTTCCAAATGGGCACTGCCTCCTGCCCTGTGTAGACAAGGGTGGAGCAGGGGAGGGGTTAGCTCTTGGCTAACAGCAGGGGTGAGTGCTTGGCAGACCTTCCTGCTAGTGTTCAGAGGGGTATGAGGAATGTCCCTCATCCTGTCAGAGCCAATTTGGGGAACTCAGAATACGGTGGCCACACGGAGGGAATGGTGGGGAGTGAGGAGAGGGATGGATACGTGAGGCCTGGCTATCCCCTGGGCCCAGGAACCAAAGTCAGGGAAGGAGGGTCAGGCTCCCCACGTGCCCTTGCCCCCCTGGCCGCAGGCTCCTCAGACTGCCCTGGCCCGCCCAGGACCGCCCCTCCTGTCCAAAGCCTTTGGGCTGGGACGCAGGCCCAAACCTCCCGGAGGAGTCAGGAACGTGGCCTGGGCCAGACCCAGAGCCTTAGAAGTAGGTCAAAGGTTGCTGTGCAGCAGGTCCTGGGGACCCCATCTCGGCATGGGCAGGCCCACGGGCTGCAGCTCACCCACCAGGGCACAAGCGTGTGCTCACATAGACGTGGACTCACCACTACACACCCACAAACACAGACCCTACGCAGGGCCGCTAGTTCCTGCCCAACTGCTCGGACGAGGGAACGGAAGCCCCAAGAGGGCCAGGAGCTGCCCAGCCACTCTGGACAGAGGAGGCACAAGGCAGCCACGAGGACCCAGAGAAGGAGAGGAATTTCTGCACCATCCCACGCCCCTGGAGCCTTGGGTGAAAGTCTGACTCCAAGGAGGACTTCCCAGCAGAGCTGCTCTGCCACCAACAGGATGTGGCCTGCTTCCCGGAGGCACAGCCCCAGGCCTTGAAAGATGGGAAGGAGTGGCCAAGGGGGAGGCAGGAGACTTCATATGCTCTTGTGACCCAGGCCGGTCCTGGCTCCTTTTGTCCTCAGTTTCCCCATCTGTACAGTGGCCATGGGTGGGGCAAAGTGATCCTGAGTTCGAAAGACAGTCACTGCCCCTGAGCAGTGATGAGCCCGTCCTCGCCACCCCCATGCCACACACAGACAACTCTGTCCTCAGCAGGCCAAACACACCCCTCAGGCCCCTCCTTCTGCCCACTGTGCTGACGGGGACCAGATGCTCCAACCTTGTGGTTCTGGGGGTGGGGGTGGCAGGGCCCAGCGGGCTGGCAGACAAGCCCTGGGTTTGGCCCAGGGACCTATAATCAGCTCCTGCCCCTCTGATCCCGGCCCAGGACTGACGCTTGGGGCTGTGGTGTTCTGGCCGGCTGTGGCCACGGCCGCTATATTTGGGAGCCCAAATGAGGATGAGGGAGGGGTGGGCAGGCAGGAGCCTCCAGGGACCAATGTCTCATGGGGGACAGGGTGGGGGACACTGTTGGCCAGGCTTGTTCCCTTATGGAAGGAGGGCACAGCCTTGACTTCAGGGGCCCAATCTGAGGGGTGTGCTCTGCTCTCAGGGGCCTGGCCCGGGGGTCATCATCCCTGCCCTCAGTGGCTGGTCTAAGGAGGTAGATTGAAAGTCTGAGTGCATGAGAAAGGGGAGGGGGGTGCTGACAAGATGAATGGGAGTGGGAAAAAGGCTCTCAAAGGGCGAGGTATGGGGCAGAGGGGTCTGAGATGCGAGGGATAGGAGGAGGGTGCGCCAACATGCTACGCAAAGGGATGGAGAAAACAAAGGCCGGAAGCAGGGGTCCAAGGGAAGGGAGTGAGGTGCAGCCCTAGCCCTGGCTTCCCGGTTCTGCCTGCTGGTCTAGCTTCTAGAGGGGCCCAGCCCATCCCCCAGCATGGCCTGCGGCCTCTCTGAACTGCCCTGGACATTCCCCGCCGTTGGGCCAAACCCTGTACTCTCCCACCAGCAGTTTCCCAAAGAGCAAATATTTATTGTCCTTGGAAGAAAAAAAAGAGTCCCCTTTTAGGATCAGGGTCTGGGAGCTGCTACTGAGGCTTGCAGGGGTTCAGCAGCGGCCTGAGATGACCAGAAACCCCACCTAGAGGCTGAAGGCAGAGGAAGGAGGATGAGCTGGCCTCAGAGGAGAGGGGCCGTGGCTGCCTCAGGCTGCTGGGCGGGGGCTCTGCCCAGATCTCCATCTCTCCAAAATTTCCCCAGAATAGGTCTGAGGGCGTACAGACTCTGTCCCCACGGCATGAGGTATGAACGTGTGTGTGAGCGGGTAGATGTGTGCAGTCTGTGTGTGCTCAGATGCATCACTGTGGGCAGGAGGATGGGAACACATGTGTGATCCTGTGGGCGTGTGTCACACGAGGCTGTGACCACATGTGTGTAGGAGCACGCCTGGGCACTCCTGGCTCTGTGTGCGTGTCCATCTGGGAGCTTGTTCATCTGTTGGCATGGGGCGGGGCAGGGGCATGTGGACACAACCTCTGTTGAATGGCCAATTCAGTCAAAAATGCAAGTAAATTTAGCAGAGGAAAAAAACCCTGTCAGTCAGACGAGGAGTCTGAATTGGGTGGTTGTTTGACTGGATGGACCAACTGTCTCAGGCAAACAGTTTGCGCTGGCTGAGAGGAGGAACCAGCTCCCCTGGGCCATCATGGAGAAACTGGAGACGGGGACCCCGACTACGGCAGAGACCGACACGCAGAGACCAAGACAGAGACAGAGGTGGGGACAGATTCAGAAAGAGGGGAGGGAGGGCTGTTGAGGAGGACCAGAGACAAAGGGAGCGCCCAGGGCAGGATGGAGCTTCCCAGAGCCTACAGACAATGCATGTGCACACAGCCCTCTTGCCCCCAGTCCCAGCTGCAAGCCGGGTCGAAAGCAGATTCATTCTTTCCTCTCACTCACCCTCAAGCAGCCCAAGGTGGACGAGAAGGGGACACCAGACTGGGATGCAGGAAGGGAGGGTGGGATGGGCAGCTATGACAAGGAGACAGTGACAGGAATGAAGGCAGTGCAGGGGACCGGGATGGCAGTGGTGGAAGTGAAGGCAGGAGGTGATGGTAGCGATGACAGCAGAAGAGGGAAAGGTACCTGGGAGAGCCTCCCTCCCTGTCCCCTTGCAGACCACACCTAGCTGTGGTGGCCCCACAGACCCAGGGTTGTCCCCAGCCCACCCCACCGAGCACCAGCTGTGTCCTTGCCTCCAGTGGCCACACAAACACCCTCTGTGGCTCAGGGTGTGGAGCTGCATTGCAAATGGCCCAAGCCCCCAGCCAGGAATAGTTAGGGTCAATTGCTGTACCTGCCTGTGTGGCTATTTATATATCTGCCCGCCCAACCCAGTGTATTCATGTCTAAAGTACAACACGCACGTGCACACTCACACACACACACTCACTCACAGGAAACCCCAGTCAGGCTAACCCACCCCCGGTGTGTGTCTGTGTCTGTCTGAAGATACCTACGGGTCCCTGGACACCCCTCACGTCACCTGGTCCCTTTCTACCAATACGGGGGCCAACAGGGACCACACTGAAGTGTGTGTGTGCGCCCATTCACACACACATACTCACGCACTCACATCACTCAGGAACCCCACCCACGGGTGCTTGGACCCAGAGCAGGCACACTCCTAGGCACACATCTTTAAACACAAACCCTCACACTCCATAGATGCCTTTGTGCACACACACCTTCACACACAGGCACACATGCACTTTGCCCACACATTCCCTTTGCGTGCGCACATACACACATTGACATGCCTCTGCATACACATACCCCTAACGCATCATACCTTCAAGCTCACGGTATAGGAAGAGCTCTGGGTGGGAATTAGGAGTGCTGGGAAGGAGGAGAGAGGCCGAGGGCAATAGAAATCAGGGAACCATGGCAGGCCTGCCTGGTGAGGTGTGGGTAGGTGGCAGTGTGAGTGCACGTGTGTGTGTGAGTTTGAACGTGTGTGTCCAGTATTTTGGAACCTTTCCACTGCCTCCTCTCCAAACCCCCTGGAGGGCCATCCCCACCCCCACCCTGCTCACAGAAGGAAATAGAGGCCAGAGCAGAGCAGCTGGGCCTGGGGAGGTCAGCGTCCCCAAGTTTGGGGCTTGCAAGCCTTAGCATCTGTGTTGTTCTTGGAACACCCAGGCCAGATAAGGACTGGGGTCAGAGCTCGGCTCTCGTGGGAAAGGACTCTCTGGAAGGCTCCCGACCCATTCCTTTCCCAGATGTTGGACCCCAGAGCAGGCAGCAGAAGGGCAAAGGGGATGGCTGGGGGACAGGTAGGGCCCCATCATGCTGGGCTGGAGAACTGGAGGGGGTCCACAGCAGATTCAGATTCACAGATGCCCAGGAACGTGCAGTGACCCCTCAAACCAGCCCAGGGACCTCCAATCGTTGGGCCTGGAGCAGACAGAAAGGGATGATACCAGACACCCTGCTCTCTGCAAAATCTGGGCTTGAGACCCTCTGCTCCAGGGAGCCTCATTAGGTTCTGGAGCCAGGGCTAATGGTCAGAGACTCGGTGTCTGAGAAGTCTGCGGCTTAGCTGGATGGAGAGGCTGTTTTGAGGAGATGGATGGAGTGCTGGGGGACATCAAAGCACCATGTCCCATCCAAAGCAAATCCAGGTGTTGGTCCTGGGATTGGTTATCGGGGCCAGCAGGGGACCCAGTTCTGGTCCTAGTCCCATCACTGACTCCTAGAGACTCTTGCCCTCTGGAGACCTCAGTGTTCTCACCTGTACAATGGAGTGGGGTCTTAGGTCAGCTCAGCAGACACACAGTCCCCCCAGCACAGTCAGTTTGGGGCATCTTCGGACCTGAGTCTCCTCCTTCCCCCACTTGCACCAACCTTTGCCCCTGCCCAGGTCTCAGTGCCTCGGAGAAGGCTGGAGCTTCTTTGCTGGAGCTTAGAGTTTAGAGTCAAGTCAACAAGGGAACAATCGGCTGGAATTCCGCATGAATACAGGGCTCATCCAAGGCTACAGATAATCGAGGAGGGACTGGGGGATTCCTGTGTCCCCTGGGATCCTTGCCTGACTGCAAGCCCCACCCCACTGAAGAGGGGCCTGCCTTCGGGAGTCCTGGTCTGAGGGGATAAGCAGGAACCTCTCTGGTAGGTGTAGCAGGCCCCTCCCCCAGCGCATCCCCCACCTAGCCTGCCTGCAGCTCCCTGCCTGACCTATAATCACTGTAGATGCAGTTTGGGGTCAGGAACCATGAAGAGGAACCATTGACTGCATCAGTCAAGAGCCCTCACCACCTTCACACCCCCGCTGCCTGGCCCTGGGGTCCCCCCGAACCCATCATCCCACTGAGAACAGAGGCCACAGGTTCAGATGGGCTGGCCTGGGCTGGAGCACTGCGGTCGGGCCCTCCCTGCAGCCCCAGGCCTCCCAAACTTCAGTCTCCCATCTAGGAGCTGGGCTCCAGTCCTGCCAGCTTGACCCTTGGGCTGCTCCCTGATTTGCTAAGAACTTTCCAATCCATCAGGTTTAATCTCCTAAGGCTCCCTGGAGAAGAACTTTCTAACAATGCATGACAAGAGACTTGTCCAGAGGCCAGAGGAGGTTCTTTCTGAGATCCTGGGATTCCCTCCCTCCTCTTGGGGAAACTGAGGCTCAGAAGAGGAAGGCTGTCTCCATAGCAACTGAGAGATAAGAGGGGCAAGGGGCGGGGAGAGTATTTGAAGTCCAAAGCTCCAGCCACTAATTCTCCCCTCCTGCAGAGACATGGGACAAGATGATGCTTTTTTTTTCTACCATGAAAGACTCAGCAGGACCACAGAGATGACCCAGTCCCTGCCCTCAGGGCTCGCAGTCTGTCAAGAGAGAGGCAAGAATCAAGAATCCGAGGCCTTACTCTGCTGGGGGCTCAGAAGCAGATCCAGGAAGACCTAGGAGAAAAGGGGACATTTGAAGGGTATATGAGACCCCCCCACAAGCCAAGAAGGGGAGGGCAAGTCAGACAGTGAGAAGCAGGGGTAGAGACTCACCAGGGTTCAGGCAATGGGAACCCCAGGGCAGTGGTGCCTGCAGGGAAGTGGCTCCCAGAAGTGGAGCCTCCAAGTCTCTGAGCCCAGCCCCGTACACAATAAGTTCTCAAGCGTTTGGGGAGTAAGTGATCTGATCCAGGGGGTCACAGGAAGGCGTCTGAGCAAAGGAGTGGCTCCATCAGGTCTGACCTTCCAGAACACTTTTCTTTCTCTCTCATCCCTCTCCTCTCTCTGCTAGGTCATCACGTCTTTGCCCCTGTCCGCCCCCAAATAGCCCTCTGCGATCATGCTTAAATTGGAAAATATATGTGGAGCACTAAGTGGGAGAGGCGGAGGTGGCCACTCTTCCGTCAGGGACCCAGCTCTGCTCCCTGGGCCAGGAATGGCTTCCAGAGCCGGCTGTGGGGCAAAGGGTGTTGCAGAGGGGCGGCGTATGCTAGTTGGCCTAGAAGTCAGCACTCCTGTTCCCTGCCTCTGTACACCCACACCAGCTTAGGAAGGCAGGGAAGGAAAGGGGCACAGTGGAGGTGGGGGGAGGCTAAACCACCAGTCTCCCTATGGAGAGAGCATGACTGAGTCCACAGTCGCTGGGGCTTCTGCTTCCCACCTGAAAAAAGGGGCTTGAGGCTTTCATTCACTTCTGAGGAGGCAGAGGGGCCCCGGAGATGGAGCAGCGGCCCAGGGCAGGTAGGAGCTGGGTGTGTGACTTTGAGCTGCCTCTTGTCCTTACTGGGCCCAGCTGGTGACCAGTGCCCCCTCCAGCTCCGGGGAGGTCTCTGAGATATGCATAGCCATTCTTCTGTCACCCTGGAACCTCCTCCAAGGTGGCAACTCACCTGTCTCCATCTGGGGCCCTTCAGCCTCTTCCACAGCCTGAGAGGGCCCTGGGTGTTGGGAAGGGCTGGAGACCTGGTCTGGATGAGCTGGGTGACCTCTAGCATGCCATTGCCCCTCTCTGAACATCGTTCTCCCACACAGTTTTATAAACTTCCCCAAAGTACTTCCCCTTCCGGCCAGTTCAGCTACGTCCATGGCGCCTCTGGGCCAGGCTCTGTGCCGGGTGTCGGACAGCCAGGCAGACACAGCCCTGGTCCCAGCCCGAGGTGTTCCCAGTGTCATTGCCAGTTCATTGCTTAGCTCAGCTAGCGTGCCCTGAGGCATTCAGGGTGAGAGGAAACTGAGGCCCAGAGAGATGGCCCAGCAGTCCCCAGATGGCCCAGTCTGAACAAGGACCACCCACATAGACGGCCCCTCCAGGCCAAGCAGGACCCAGTGTCAAGAACTAAGGGTCCCCCACCCAAGGTCTCCCCACCACCGCCCCCAGGCAAGACCCAGTGTCTGAGCTAACCCCCTTCCCACTGCCTCCTCCTTCCTGGCCCCCTCATCCCTTCAAACCGCAGGGCCCATCCGGCCTCTGGAAAGCATGCCCAGGACCTCGGTGATATTTTGAGTTTAAGAAAACTTTGCAGTCGGCAGGAGCTCTTAAAGGTTATAAATAGCAGCAGCAGGAGCCCACGCCGGGAGAGGCGGAAACACGTGTCAAACACACATGGGAGGTGGTATTCCAAGGCACAGACCCCCTCCTCGCCACCACTAGGGACTCACCAGGCTTCAGTGGATTTTACAACCACTGGAGTGGGAAGTCACACCCCACCTGGAAGGTGTCTGGGAAAGGAGGCTCTGCTCTTGCCCCCAGCCAGGGTCCCTGAGCCGTTGGCCAGGTCGCCCCGGGCACTTGGGGGCGCTGCTGAAAGGGGTCTGGGGTGGGAGGTCTTGCTCCTACCCTCTCCCTCTCTGCCCAACACGGGAACCCCGGGGGCTGAGAGGAGTTTCGGATTGTGTCCCCTCTAACCCCGGTCAGCATAAGCCCGGGGTGAAGAAGGGATTATTCCAAGGTCACACAGGAGCTGGGTAGGAGTCAGACCCCCAACCCACAGTTCTTTTCACCAAATGCTGCCGCTGCATCCCTTCCATTTTGGGGGGCCACAGGACACCTTACCCCACCTGATTAAGTGCAGCTGGAGGACTGCGTGGAGAGGCCCCTGATGTGAGTCATCCCCTCCGGATCTGGAGGTGAGCAGACCCTAGGGCCTCATCTCTCAACAGCCCATCCAGTCCCCACGTTTCCACTTCTGATGAAGATCTGCCTTTGAACAGATGAGGAAGGGAGTGCTGGAGCGGGCAAGGGATTCCCCCACCCCAGAGGGCTGCACACCCATGCCCACCTTGCCAGGGTGTGGCTTGTGGACAACCCAAGGCCAGGTGTAGGGTCTTCACAAGGAATTCAGCTCTGGTTTGGGCCACTGCAGTCTCAGGTTTGCCTTGAAGGCCATACGCTTTGAGGACATGCTCTCAGGAGCCTGGTCTGAGGGAACACAGCCATGAAGACTCCTTTGATTTTCCCCACTGCTCCACAGTATGCATAGGCAGGAACCGTTACTCCAATGCAGAGACTGGGAAGCCAAGGCGTGTCTGAGTTCCCCATGGCCATCCCCAGTTCTGCCTCACTTGTGCCCCACCTGCTGCCCCTGGCCCCCCGCAGGTCTGGGGGCAGCAGCCAGGCCTGGCGTCCAGGCGCTCTGAACCTCAGGGAGCCCCGAAGGGTTTATGGGGCTCCTAATGAATGGGCCTGTTGAGCTCAGAGGGGGCCGGGCCCGAGTAAACATGACTGGGTCTGAGCTGCCATTCTCCCCCTGCCTCCTTCCTCAGGACCCAGGAGGAAAATACGACTTCCTGTCCCTGAGCTGAGGGCTAGACTCACCCCTCAGAGCCCTGGGCTGGGGCCCACAGGAGGAGCACAGCCTGGCCTGCACGGGCAGCCCCCAAGGTTGCGGGGGAGACGGGACCTCAGGTTTTCAGAGTCACAGGTCTGCATCCAGGACCTGAGTGCTTGGGCACTTTATGGGGCCCCTTCAAGCCTTGAACTGCCCATCTGTTACTGGCAGACTGGGAAACTGAGGCCATGAATAGGAAGGGGATCCACAGGTCAGGACAGAACAGGCACTGAGCCCCAGCCTCTTGCTTCTCTGGCCAGTGAGGATGGGAGCAGCAGGAAGGGCAGGGGGCGTGTGTGGGCTCAGAGGAGGGAGAGGCTCCGTTGGGGGAGGCTCAGGGCAGTGGGAAGCTTTACAGAGGGCAAAGGAGGTCTTCCCCCTTGGACACAGCTGCCCACTGACCTGTAAAGCTGAAGTCTGCCCCCCCCCTCCATTGGCCCTGGTCACAGAATGGGTCCTACATGCCCTGGGATACCCCTTGGAGCCAGACACTTGGGAGTAGCCCAGGCCAGGGGCAGGAGCCCTGTTAAGTGCTATTTGTCATAGTCTCGCTATATGGCCCTGGCCAGCCCAGTCTACTCTCTAAGCCCCATTTTCCCTCATTTCCCTTCCCTGAAGGCCAGGTATTGGCAAGTTCCCTGCCCCTCTTTCCAGCTTGTGAACTAGAAAGTACTTTGGAAACTATAAAGAGTGCTACCCTCCCCAGGAGCCTGGGAGGCCTGGGGAGAGGTCGCCCCTGAGTGCGGGGGCCCTAGGAACATGCCCCAGCCACTGGGTGGTTCCAGGCCAGCCACCTCACATGCTAAGCACTGGGGGCTGTGGCTGGAATGTGTGGAGAGGCAGCTGCCACGTGAATCATTACACCTCATCAGGCTGAGCCTGGGACTTCCAGACTCAAACCAGCTCAGACTGGGCTCTGGCAGAAGGGCAGCCTCCAACTAGGATCTCTGGGCCCTGAGGTGAGGTTCCAGGGTCTTGCATGGTCTCTTCCTCACCATCTGTCCACGTCCTCACCCTTAGCGTCCAGGTCCAGCACTGGTTCTGCTACAGCTCATTCTGCAGAACCACAGAGAGAGGTCATCCTGTCTACAATCCCCTGCCTCTGTGACCTCTAACTACATAAGCAGGCCCTGAGCCTGGGGGGAACCGGGGTAGGGGGGCAGCCAGTCAGGCCTTCCTGGCTGGTTAAACACCAGGAGCCCGTGTTCCAGTAAGTAAAGAGTCTGATAGAGAGAGGGTGGCTATGGGTCTGCAGGGATCAGGACAAGGGCTGGGTGGACGAGGGTCCCCATCGCTCCTAGCTGGGGGACACTGGGTGCTCAGTGCTTGCAGGGGAAGCCTTCTCAGCCTCAGTTTGCCTGCTTGCGACCTGGGTTTGAACTCCCCTCACCCACTATCTGATTGCTCCAGGTGCCCAAAACTTGAATGGAGTCACTCATAGGGGCTGTGCTCATACCTCGTGGTGGCCTGAAATTTCTGAGACGTGGAAAAGGCTGGAAGGGGCAGGCAGGGACACAGGAACAGAGAGAAGGAGAGCTACTCACAGAAAGTCTTGGCAGGGCAAGGAGAGGACCACTAAGGTACACACACACCTGAGGGACTGAATGGGCATGGGCACCTGGCAGGCAAGCCCATGGACAGTGGCGGGGAGGGCCCAGCCCAGGGCACCTGAACACTGGTACACTTGGACCTGCCTCTGCTTCCTGACCAGGGGTCTGGGACAAAGTCCTAGGCTGGTGCAGGGTTTGGTAAAAAATAATTAATTTCTCTCTTCAAGTGAAAGCTCTGACTCAGGCCTTTTCCTGTCCCGAACAGCAACATCCTTGCTTAGGCCTGAACCACAGAAGCTGCTCAGGGCTATCCACAGCCTCCCCATGGCCAATTTGAGCCTACTCTGTGGCTCTAGGCCCAATTTGGAACATCCTGTGGGCTCCAGGTGAGTGGGGTTCAGGGGAGCCCTGAGACCTGAGTGTAGCTGGAAGGGGTGAGGCTGGGGCACCCAGTTGGGTTAGTGTGTGTGTACCTGTGCCTGTAGGGCAGACAACGTATGCCCACTAGGAGATATCTATCTATGGATCTGGTGCTACCGCAGCAAGGTCCTGTGACCATGTGATCAGAAGGGACAGGAATCCCACACTCCCAGCCGCCTGTCCCGGGAATGCTCCCTGCCTGGGACAGGGCAGTCTGGCCCCCTGTGTCCCCAGCTTCCCGCCATTCACCTTCCTGAGAAGTGAGAAAGCCAGGCTTCCTGCTGCAAGGGGAGGGGGCTGCTTGACCAGCTGCCTGGGAGCCTCCAGTGACTCATCCGGGTGGGGGGTGTTTATGAGCAGCTGAAACGGCTGTAAAAGTGGCACCTAGGTTCACTTATGGCCTGGCCATTCCCTCCCCTACCAGCCCCTTGCCTTGAAAAGCTTCCAGAGGGCCTTGGGAACCTGGAAAGAGGTCTGGGATTGAGGCTTGATGGGGGCTCAGCCTGGGGTCAGGGTTCAACCAGGGGTTAGAGATCAGACAAGGAAAGGACTCAGCCTGGGGGTAAAGCTAACTCTGGGATCAGGACTGAGATTGGGATTCGGGCTGACTTTGGGGCTAGGGTTGAGGGAACAAAGGGTCGGGGTCTATGGGCTAATTTTACCAGATAGCTTCCAGGCTCGGGCAAGGGATTTTCTGAGGGAGTGAGGCCAGGCTGCAGGTCTCAGAGAGCCTCTGTTTTTCCTGTTTGAGTCTGGTGCCCACCCAGGCCCCAGGGTCTGTGTACCTTGGCCAGAGCCCTACTCATGGTGGCCGTGGCAGCAGCAGAGGCCTGTCAGCCTAGGGCTGCTGAACCAGAGTGCAGCCCCTGCTCCAGTTCTGAGCTCCAGTGACAGCCTTGGCTCCTCCTCCTAGGCCCCAGCCTGGGGATCAAAGAGGGGAGTCCCCACAGGGACTTACTCCCACTCCCCACCCCCAACCAGAACTTTCTAAACGCCATTGAAACTGACCTGAAACTGACCAGAAACTGACCCTGGGGCCCTGGGGCTTGCCTGTCAAAAAGGGTGGGCTGTGCTCTGCCAGGCACTGGGGTGCTACCAGTTAATGTGTGACACCCCCACCCCTATGGTGGCACTTTAACCAGAGGCCTGGGGGTGATTTAGGGGGTCAGTGGCCCCGCCCACAGTAGTGGAATGTCCGGCAGGAGACTCTGGAGTGAGGCACATGAATTACGGCTAGGGAAACACCCTTAAGGGGCCCAGAGCCCATGATCCCTCTGTGCAGCCCTATCCACAGCTAGCCCACGCTGGTCCTCCCAAGCACAGGGTATTGTTTGTTTCTCAATCTCAAGCTTGCTGGTGTCAGATCTGAGAAGGACTTCCTCCATCAACTCCTAGTTTCATCTCTCAGTACCTCCAATCCCTCCATGAATGTTCTTTTCCTATCATCAAGGGGTGTGGGTCATCAAATCATAAAACTTGGAATCGAATTGCTTAGAAACAGAGACATAAAGCTTCTTTGAAGAACCATGAGTGTTCTTTAGGTGCCTGCTCTGGGCACCTGAGCCTCGGTCCCTGTTCCCAAAGAGCCCACACACCATAGGGAGCAGTCCCCAAACCACAGCCACCCCTCCCCCAATAATGGAAGAGATGGAGACACAAGGAGAGAGAGTTGTCCTCTACACCAGGCAAAGAAGTACGATCCTGGCTGAGGAAACTACAAAGGCAAAGGCAGCGCAGTGAACACAGAAAGAAGACCAGGAGCCTAGTCAACAGTGCCTGTTGAGGAGAGTCACCTTTGGAGGAAACTGCCTCAAACAGCAGTCTAAACACCAGGACAAGAAACTTGAGGGTAGTGGGGCATGGAAGAGAGTATGGCCATAGAGATGTATGGAGAAGACCCTTGTGGGTACAGTCTGGGAGATGGGTGGGTTTGAGCAGGAGGAGGGGGTGGGTTGCCAGGAAAGTTGGCTGCAATTGGACTCCAGTGGCCTTAGGGCTTGGGCTTGGGCACTCATTCACTTTGAAGAGAGGGGTCATCCCTGAGACAGGGGGCCGGTTTGAGGGCTCTGAGGAGCTCAATTTCCACAGGCTGAGCCTGGGGAGCCCCCAGAGTCCATGGGTCTCTCAGAAACCCAGAGAGATACCCACCCTCGGAGGCACTGAAACAGTACAGGTAAAAGTGCCCTTTGAATCAGCTGGTCAGCTCCCCATTTTACAGATGAGGAAACTGAGGCTCAGACAGCAGGAGAGTCGTCGTGTCCAGGATACACAATTGGTAAGTGGGAGACCTGGGGTTGCCACTTAGCCCGGATATTTCCTAGGGCCCTGACAGTCGCATTAGCTTCCTCCTGACCATCCTTAAAGCCCTTTGCTCCAGGCATCCCCAGGCCCTCCCTGAACCTCAGCTTCCCCACCTGATACTTAGAGGTTGTAGGCTTGGGGTCCGAGGTCCCCTCCTCTGAGCCCTCCTGCATCCCGCCCCCCGCCCCCCCGCGGGCAGGAGCACATAAGCCCCGCCCCCATCTGGCCTCTGCCCCCGAAGTCTCCTCCCGCCCTTTTCCCAAGTTGAGGGTCCCCAGTGGACCAGAACAGGCCAAGAGCTTTTGGGGGTGTGAAGGAGTGGGAGAGGGAGGCGGAACCCCACGGTGGGGGTCCCGGCGGAGCCCTTGGTCTTGCGGCCGCTAGCCGCCTGGGGTGGAGTCAGGGGCGGAGCTAGAGAGGCCGGGCCGGCGTCTGGATGGGTAGGGACTCGGAGAGACCCGGACCCGGGAGAGACTGGGGAGGGAGAGAGAGGGACGTGAGCCCAGAGACGCGGGCAGGGACGGGGGCGGGTCTGGGGCACAGCAGACCTACCCACTCGGGAGATTCCTGAGGCTGGGGGTCCAGGCGAGGGCGGGGCGGGCAGGAGGGCGGTGGCGGAGCCAGGCTCTGGGGCTGGCGGCAGAGCAGCCTCTCCGGGGATCCCGGTCCAGCCTGAGCGGGAGTCCCGCGGGCGGACAGACAGCGCTGCGGCCGGGGGCGCGCTGGGTACCTCCAGTGAAGAGGGCCTGCTTCGCGGCTGAGGGCCCCTATTCACCGGCCGGGGCCGGACGATCAGAAAAAATAACGTCTGTGCCTTCCCGGAGAGGAAAATGAAGCGGCGGGAGCGGCTCGGGCCACGTTCCCGGGCCCAGATGTCAAAGCTCCCCGGGCCCCGTCCCCTCCACACTCACATCCCGCCGCTGTGCGACCCCGGGCCGCGGCCTCTAGAGAAACGTCCCGGGGCAGGGGGCGGCGAGCTCCGCTCTGCAGCTCCACACACCCGCGTCGGAGAAGACGGAGGGGGGGCGGGGGCGGGAGAGGCCCAGGGAGGGCGCGGGGGAGGGAAGAGGCGCCCGGGCCGCGGTGGGGGGGGAGGGGGAGCGGCAGACGCCGAGGCGAGGGACGCGCGCGGCGGGCGGCGGCTCCGAGAGGCGGCCGGGCGGGGGGCGCTGGAAGCCAGGCCGGCCAGGGGGGAATCCCAAGAGCTCCATGAAGTCTCCCCGGGGCCGCGGACGGGGCGCTGTCCTGGGGAGGCTGTCGGGGGATCCCCGACACCCATGGCTAGGCGGGGGCCGCGGCGGCGCGCTCGGAGTAAGTCGGGGTTGGGGGCCAGCAGCGAGGGGAGCGGGTTGGAGTTGGGTAGGGTGACTCCGGGCCTGACCGGGGCGGGTGGGCTGTTTTGTCTCGGTGTCAGTCAGCGGCGCCTCTTCGGAGCCCCGTGGAGCCGCCAGCCCCGCGCCGCTCGGCTCCGTGGCTTTTTTGGAAACTTGCAAATGTTTTCGTAGAGAGAAAAGGGGGAGGGGAGGGAGGGAGCGAGGGAGTGACCGAAACGGAGCTCGGGGCTGCTGGAAGAACGGAGGCCAAGGCCGGGGGAGCTAGAGACGGACTGACAGACAGGCGGAGAGACCGGGCGTCCCGGCCGCAGGCGCGCTCTAGCGGCGCGGGCGCAGGCGGGGCTCCGGCCGAGGATGGGGAGGGAGTGCCGGAGGCGGCCGCGGACGGGATGAGGATCAGAGGGGGCCGAGGGGCAAGGAGCTGGCGGCCCGATCGCCGAAGGGCTCAGTGTCTTTGCAAAGTTGGGATCGAGTACCCAAGCTGCACGCCCGGAGCTGCGCAAAACGCGTCCCCCCACCCCGCCCCCCCTACTTGCGCTAGCCGCGGAGCTAAAAATAACAGCCCGTTCGCCCCCTGCAGACCGCGACCCCAACCCCTCCCCCGACCCCTCCCCCACTGGGCGTGGGGCAAAGCCACAGCTCCCAGTTCCCCAAAAGAAAAAAAAAAAGAAAAGAAAAGAAAAGGCGGTGCGGGGGGAGAGGGGGGCGGGGGGCGGGCCGGGGGCGGGGGGCCCGGCCATATGGATGTGATTTCTCCTCTCCGAGGCAGACGGGCAGCTCCGCAGCTCTCGGCGCCCGCCCGCCGCCCGCCCGGCCCCCGGCTGCCTCCCTCCCTCTCTCTCCTTTGCGCTCGCTCCCTAGCCCTCAGCGCATGGGCCCCGCGCCGGGCCCCGGGGCCTCGGGCCGCCGGGCCTCCGGGGTCCCCTAGGCCCTGGCGTGGGCGGGGCAGCCCGGCCTGACGCAGCTCTGTACCCCACCACCACCACCACCACCACCAGGGCCGGCAGCGGCGGCTGCCCCGAGGGACGGGGCCCTAGGCGGTGGCGATGGGGGCCGCCCGGATCGCGCCCGGCCTGGCGCTCCTGCTGTGCTGCCCAGTGCTCAGCTCCGCATACGTGCTGGTAAGTCCCCCGCTCGCAGTCCAGGACAGGCTTCGGGCTTGCTCTGGGGTCCCTGGGCGGGGGCTGGGGTGGGGGGAAGGTGTCCAGGGCTCAGAGGCTTGAGTTCCCCCAGTATCCTGAACTTTGGGTGGGCGTCCCCTCTGGCCCGGGATCCTCGGTGCCTGCTGTCTCTGGGATGTCTGAACTCTGGGTTCCAGATGCCTAAGATTTCCCTATTTCTGAAGACTGGGCTGGGGTCCCAGGTCTGGAAATCTGTGGTTAGGGTCCTCCTATCTTCTGCTTCTCTGAGCATCACTGCTCTGTGTCTCCCTGGAAGATGACAGTGTGATCTAGCAGAAGATTAGGCTTTGGCCCTGATGTAGGGTCACACAGACTTTGCTCTGGGGTCCTCTGTTTTCTGCAAGTTTTGTTTGCAATCTGGGACACAGGGCTGTGGGTCTGAGGTCAGGGGGTAGGATTTAAGGGCCCCTCAAGCTCTCACCTTCGCATGCACACACACATGCGTGCACTCATGCCCAGCTTCACCCAGACTGGGAGATGTCTGCCCAGGGAGGCGGGTATGGTGTGGCATGGAGGAGGGATGGAGCTCCCCTGAAGGAGACTGACCTCACAGAACACTCCCACAGGAGAAACATGCTCCGGTGAGTGAGGAGACCCACATTCGTACCCTCCTGAGAGCAGAGGCCAAGAGGGGACCAGAGAGAGAAGAAGCGACAGACAGATAAGGTTAGAGAGAGAGAAGAGAGAGACAGAGACAAAGATGGGGGTGAGAGCTCCCCAGAGCAGGAGGAGGAGATAGACCAAGAATAGCAAAGAAAAATAGGGAGAGACTGGCGGAGGCCAAGAGCTGGAGACAAAGAGCTGAGTACCCTCCTCAGACTGGGCCAGGGTCTGGGGACCATTTCCTGGGGAGTCAGTCAGATTCCACAGCAGCCCTGTCCTGGGGGAATCAGCAATGGCTGAGGAGACTGTCTGCCTGTGTCTGACTTCAAGACCCCCCGCTGCCTCCCCTTCACCTCCCAGGTGCGGCTATTTGCCATCTAGAGACACAGGCAGGCAGCCTTCCCCTGACCAGCTCCCTATCCAGGTGGAGCCCCAGGCGGGAAGGCAGGAGCTCTTGGATTCCTCCAGCTCTGCCAATGCCTGTGTAACCTTGGGCTATCCTTCTCCACGCCTCAGTTTCCCTATCTGTAAAAAGACACCAAGAAGGAAACATTTGCCTAAGAATCCCTTGATCTGAGGCTCTCCTCTCCTCTGCTGGCCTCAGTACACCCCATTCACTGTTGTCCATGCCCACACAGCATGGCACCCCAAAGCCAGAGACATCGCCCCATACAAGGATTTGTTGATAAGGAAACAGGTTCAGAGACTATCAGCACCGTGTGCAGGGATGCTCCAAACACTGGTGAACGCCGGGGCCCAGAGCCATTTCCCCAGCCTCCCCTCGGGCCAGGCTTACCTTTCCCAGGGCCCCTTCCAGGGTGTGTGAGCATAGCCACTGTGCAGAGCCAGCCAGTGTGGTCTGTGTGCACACATGTGTGCAAGTGACTGTAGAGGAATAGACAGGGTGATGGGCGTGGGTGACCTGTGAGTATATCTGTGTGTCGAAGCAGGGCTCTGTGGGACTCAGCATGGTATTCTCTGGGTCTGCGTAAGTGCGAGTGTCTGAGACCTTGTGTGAGCTCACGTGTGTCTGAGGCTGTGGTCTGCACATGACTTGTAGAAGCATAGTTATGCATGTGTGTGTGTGTTTGTGGTCACATGTGCATCCAGGTCTATTGTTTTCTTGTTTTTATTTAATAAATGCTTCTGTAGTGCTGTCTGCTTGCCAGAAACCGTTCTAAGCACTTTACAATATTAGCTAGTTTAATCTTTCCAACAACCCTCTGAGAAAGGTTCTGTTATTGCCCCTTTAACTGACCTTCACACAACCGATAGGACCATTATTTGTTGCATGTCAACAAGTGCCAAGCCCTGTGCCTCTATGAGGGACCCACACTGATTTCCAGGGAAGCTGAGGCACATGCAGAGAATTTGCCCAGCTTAGCCCTGGCCCAAGGCTGAGGGTAGGAAAGGAGGAGGGATGCCAGGGCTGGGTCTGCCCTGGGACCTTGTTGAGACAGCTGTGGCTGCACACTCAGGCCGTGAGTGCAATGAACCTTCCGTGGCTCCGGGGATAGAGGATATGGCCTGAGGGTCACCCAGCACCCTGTAGGCCCCCTGGCCTCAGCTGGAGCCAGCAAGAAACTGAGTCTGCCAGCTCCCTCTCCTAAACCCAGGGGATACTGCTTCCACCCTCAGCTGATGGACCCTGTCACCAAACCTATATGCTGCCTGCCCAGCTGGCCCCAGGACCGGGCTCACATCATCCTCCATGAGGGAGGGACCTCATGGTTGGGGGACCAAAAAGTGTCCCACTGGGAGGACACTGGCTGTGGCCAGACTCAACTGGTCCATCTTGTGCCTTACAGAAAAGAGTAGCTGTGAGGTTGGGAGTCAGGTGGGGTGAAGTTTGGAGGAAGGGATGGGCCCGCAGATTGTGAGTGGGAGGAAATGGGTGGTCTTATCCTTGGGGATGCCTCATCCTAAGGACACCCTCAGCATGCACGCTTGCGAAGGAGAAACTGCAGTGGGAGAGACTGAAGGTCAGCGTTGTGGGGTTGGGAGGCTTAGAGTGTAGAGATATGACCTCAGGGTCAGACTCAGGAGAGACTGTGGTAGGTGGGACCCAGGGAACCATTCTCAGCAGGCTCCAACGGCAGCTCAGACAAGGGGCTCACTTTTAAAGACAGGAAGGAACCAACACCTATTGAACAGTGGCCGTCCCCAGATTCTGACCTAGAAATGGTCACAAATATTTTCTCATTCCATCTGTTCATCCATCCATTTTATGGGAAAGGGCCCTGAGGGTCACACAGTGAGTCTGTGGCAGAGGTGGGATTTGAACCCAAGTCTTCAGACTCCTGCACTGAGCTTCTTCCTCCAAAGCAGGGTGAGGGCTTATGCTGGCAGGAGATCCCTATGTCCCACTTAGGTTTTCTTTTTCTTCCTTTTCTTTCTTTCTTTTTTTTTTTTTAAGTAGAATCCTTTGGTTATTTTACTTTTATTTTCTTATTTTAATTTCATAACTAATACTGGAATATGTTCTTTCTTATAAAAGAGTCAAGTAATATGGATTAAACAGAAGTTATCCTTGATTACTCCCAAACCCATTCCCTATTCTAGAGAAAACAATTTTAAACAGTGTGGGTGGGGGATGTCCTCCCAGATCTTTTTCTGTATATTTCCAAACAGGTACCTTTTTGTGTGCATATAAAGTAGATAGTTTTACTCTGTCATTTGCTGTCTGTTTGTTTTTATAAATTTATTTATTTAATTTATTTATTATCTTTGGCTGCACTGGGTTCGTTGCTGTGCACAGGCTTCAGTAGTTGTGGCGCACGGGCTTAGTTGCTCCGCGGCATGTGGGATCTTCCCGGACCAGGGCTCGAACCCATGTCCCCTGCATTGGCAGGCGGATTCCTAACCAGTGCCACCAGGGAAGCCCCTCTATTTGTTTTTTAGTAAATGATAGCAGTTTGTAGATAGGGCTCTGCCATATGCATTTTTCTACTTAAAGGTGTGTCTTGGAGATCTTCATGTCAGTAAATATAAATCTTTTTAAATGCTGCATAGTGTTCCAAAACCTGCGATTCATTAAGCAGTCCCTAGGAATGTACATTTAGATAGTTTCATGTGTGTTTGTATGAGTGTGTGTGTGTGTGTGTGTGTGTGTGTATGAGAGAGAGAGAGAGAGAGATTCCAGATGGTGGCAGGGAAACTCCTTGAAGTGCCTTCTCATGTCCTTGTGTGACCATTTCCCTGTAGGATATTTCTAGATTCTGTCATTGCTGGGTCTGAGAACATGCATATTTTTTATTTTAATAGATATGGCCAAACTGCCCTCTAAAAAGCCTGTGTGGGTTTGTACTCAACACTAGGAATGACGGAGGAGGTCTCTTCCCCACACCCTCTGTCTCACAGGGTAGCCCGAAGATTCTTTTCCTCACCTTTGCCATGGTGTCTCTTGCCATTTTAATATGCCAATTACCAGTGAGCTTTTGGACTTTTACACTGGCTTATTGTCCATCTTCTAAGAGCTTGCTCAGAGCCATTACCCATCTTTCTACGGGTTATTTGTCTTTTTCGTATTGATTCGTTGAAGCTTTTTATATCACCTGCCCTTAAACACCTCCACCCTCCACCCCAGCTCTGGGAGCTGCCTGTGGACAGAGCAGGAGGAGGGGGGCCGAGCCCTCCAGGGAACTTGGGTTTTATTCGGAATGTTTTAATGAGGCATCAAGAGGCCTCCCCCAGATTCCTGTTGTGGGCCTTCTGGGGACACTCCCTGGTCCAGCCACCGCATCAGGAAGGCACCTCTTTCAGAGAGCCCCCAGGAAAAAGAAAGGGTGGAGTGGGGGGTTTGCAGATGCCTGAAATTGTCTGCAAAATATAGTGTGACTGGGAGAGGGTGCAAAGTTTTGCTCAGATTCTCAAAGACATCAGAAACCTCCAAACCTTTCAGAACCCCAACTCTGGGACCTGCTTTTTGCAGAGGTGAGACCTGGTAGGATTCTGTTCTGCTGACCAGGTTGGGACCTGCCTTGTGCAGAGGTGAGACCTGGTAGGATTCTGTTCTGCTGACCAGGTTATGGTTAGGTTAGGTCATACCATCCTTCTGGGCCTTGGTCTCCAAGCCCAGGTAGAGGCCACTTACGAAGATCCACAGGGTCCTAGCAGCCAACTCTGCCATCCCAGGCTCCATCCCACTGCCTGCCCTGAAGGCCTCCACGCTGGCCAGGATGAGAGGCGTCACAGTGCCTCCCCCCAGCCCCTCCCAGCCCCGAACACAGGCAGCCTGTTCAGGAAGGCCAGGCGAAGGGGAGGAAAAGTCAGCACTTGTCAGCCATGGCGTGGTGGGGCAGGAGCGTCCCCGGCAGGGAACCCGTCCCAGCCTGCTCAGGCCAGACAGACAGACAGAAGGCAGCAAGGGCAGGAAGCAGTGCCTAGCCAGCTGGCATGGGAGACATCGAGGGGTGCCAGCACAGGTCCCAGTAGTGGAACCTGGAGAAGAGGGGCAGGAAGGCCAGGAGGTCACGAGGGGGTCTCCTGTTAGCCGAGGTTTTCTCCTCCTGGCTTTTCTGAAGGTACAAACTCTCCTCCCTCCTAATACGAGGGTGCGACTATCCTCTGCCCAGTTAGAGCTGAGCACAAGCTGCCATCGCCCACGCTATCACCGCCTGACCACCTCTACGTCTCCTCCATTCCTGGATTACCTCTGTGGAGGCTGCCTTAGGTGCTCTGCAGAGAGGCTCTTGCTTGACACAGTGAAAGACAGAATCCAGAAGAACTCTGTGGAAAACTGGTATTGAGGCTGGCACTAGAGGACCCATGTGGCGGGGTACTTCCTCCTTTCTTTCCCCTCTTCTGGGGTTGTTGCTTCAGTATCAAGCAGACCTTAGCTCCATTCCTCGCCCTCTTCTTTCTAACTGTACTCTCGCCTCAGTGGCCTCATTCGTAAGATGGGGATGTTGAAGGAGATGTGGTTAAAGCTCCAGGGGCAATGGCTGGTGCCAACATGTAGAGGGGCTCTCATGGGGTGGGAGACACTGGTCACATCCAGGGATGAATGTTGGTAGATCTGCTTTCTCTAGAGGTGCGCAAGAAGCCAGCAGCTGTCTTCCCCTGGGGGAGCAGGCTGACGCCGGTCAGAGCGATAGATGAGATGACCCAAGAGGGCCTCCTGAGGCTGACACCAAGCAGTAGAAGGAGCCTCTTTCCCAGAGACAGAGGTGTCAGCAGCTGAAGAAGGATCCCTTGTATTTCCTCCTTTGTTTTGCCTGGAGGAGGAGAATGTAGGCATGTCTGGGATCACAGACAGCAAGTGTGTGGAATTTGGCAGTTAGGAGAGGAACTGAGAGGAGTGGCCCTCATTTGGTCAGTGGCACGAAACTGACTCTCCACCACCACTGTCACCATCACACCTCCATCACCATCATTAGCCTTGACATCGCCCCACTCACTGTCTTCACCTCCACCCCCACTGCCGCCATCACTGTCGTCTGCGGCTCCAACACCATTCTCAGTGGGGTCTCCCTGGGAGCTGAGTTAGAAGGAGCTGCTTGCCCCCTGGCGGGAGGGGTACTGAGCAGATGGCTTTTCTCTTCCTTTGAGCTTCTGAACTCAGGAAATGAGAAGCACATCCGGGCTTCTTGACCACACATTACTTTCTCTCTGAGACAGCAGCTTCTATGTTTGTAGATAACATACTGGCTTCCAGCCCGCATCTGCACCCTGCCTGTGGCCCCACAAATACCAGCCCTAGGCTCCCAGGCCACTTCTCTCCCTGCATATTCACAAACTGCGGATCACGCACATGTGTGCACACAGGAAGGTTCCATGTTGGAGGGCTGAACATGGGGAGAGTGCTACAGCCGAGCCCTACAATGGTTAGGTCAGGGGAAGTCAGCCCTAACCCAAGACTGTAGGAGGGGTGTGGGAGGAAGAGGGGTTCGGGACACCTGGCACCAGGGCTAGGTGACCCTATCAGTGGTGGGTATGGACTAACTGACCCTTGGCCATGACCCAGCTCCAGGTCCCCCAGTCCTCATCCGTGAGACCCGAGACGCACAGACTCTCTGGATCTAAAATGATACAAGTCTGAGTCCTCCTTACCAGGAGCTGGGCCAGGAAGAACTGAACTCTGCAGGGGGAAAGGGGCTGGTCGGGGAGGGCGCAGCGGATGGAGTGGCCAGGCCAGGATCAGAGCTATCAGCATTTTCCGCATCACTCCATTAGAAAAGACCTCACTCAGGGCAGAGGCAGAGGAGGGGCCCTCCTGCCCCTTAAGCCCAAGTATGGGGGTCTGGCGGTGACCCTGAATCTTAGTGTGAGTCCAGGGTGGATCCAGAAATGCAGGGAGTTATCGGGGTGTTCTTTCACCCCAAAAGCTGGTCAGGCAGACCTCACCTGCAGGCCCTCCTGTACCCCCTGCTCCCAGTCCTCCTTGGAGTCCCACCACCCACCTGCTCCTCACTGTGGCCTCCTGGTCTCAGTCATCTACTCAGACAGTCTCCCCCTGCCTCTCTGGGTCCTGAGCCTGGGGGCACCCATGGTGCCCAGCAGCACAGTGGCCCATAACCAGAGGTGGGGAGCCATGACTTGGTGCTACTGCTGACCCAGTGGTAATAATAGCAACCAGCTTTTTGTGGGCCCCACCCCTGCCCAAGCTTTTCATACAGGACCTCATTTAACCCTCACAACAGCCCTATTATTATCTTGATTTTACACATGGGAGACTGAGGCACAAGGGTTAAACAGCTTTGCCAAAGATACAAAGCCAGTCAGTGGTGGAGACAGGATTCAAGTTCCGGTGCTTGTGGCAGAATCTCCTTAGATGAGGAGAGGGTGCAGCTGGAGGGAGAGGTGATGGACGAATTCCAGGCAGGGGAGCTGTACTCTAAAGCAAGTGGGGATGCTCTTGATGTAGAGCCGCCCTCCACTCCTTGGGAAAGTGCTTTCTTGACTCCTTGGCTTGAATTCTTCTTGCTGCAATGGCAGTTCTGCCATGATTGGGTGACAGAGAAATGGGTCGTACAGTCCAGGGAGGCCAGAGATGGTGCCACCGTCCCTGTGGGTGAAGGAATCTGGGGGCTATCTGGTGCCTGAAGCACATACCTTCCCCTCTCCTGGGCATTCCCAGACCCACCAGGAAATGAGACTCCAGAAAAGAGGATGTGCCTCCTCTTGGCCACAGAGCGCAGCGGTAGCAATAGGTGGCGGCTGAGCAGATGCCTTGGGCCTGTGAGAGGGTGTGTGGGTCAGTTCCTGGTCGTCACCCAGCTGCACACCTGTCTGTCTGTCAGTCTGCCAAATGGGCAGTTTTCAACCCATGGCTGCCTGCCTTTAGTCTAGGCCATCAGCCGTAACCCTCAGTGGGTCACATCAGTGGGCTAGTCTGTCTATCGGGAGGGCTGGTGTGCCAGACTTTGGGGACTGGTGGAAGCCTGTCAGCCACTCAGGAGCTTTTCCTCAGCTGGAAAAAATCTGGTGATTATCTGTTCATCTTGAAAGAGATGAAGGTGGGCAGAAGGAGAAGGGGTGGTGGGGAAGGGGGCATGCTGAGGGAGTAAGGATAAGATGATAGGAAAGGTGGTAATGACCGTGGTTACGGGGCTGGTGGCAGTGATGGTGCTGATGTTGCCTTTGGTGGTAATGGTGCTGGTGGGGATGGGGATGGCAATGCTGGTGGTAATACTGGAGGTGGTGGTGATGGTCACGGTGGTAATCGTGCTGGTGGAAACGGCACTGGTGGTGGTGATGGTAATGATGTTCTACCAGTTGTGATGGTGATGATGGTGGGTATACCGATGGCAATAGTAGTTAGTGCTCATGGGGGTAATGGTGCTGCTGCCGCTACCGGTGGTATCGGTGGTATTGGCGGTGGGCGGCGTGGTTGTGTTGGTGGTGTTGGTTGTGGTGGTGATGGTGGTGGTGGTTACTGACAGAGGTACTAGTTGCAGTAATGGAAATGGAGGTGAAAGGGTGCTGTAGTGGGGGTGGGATGGGCAGGGCAGCTACTCAGGGATCAGACCCCTCAGCAGCTTGGATCCCCAATGCCAGAGGCACAAAGAGAGCTTCAGGTTAGTCTTGGAGCCCCCTGGATTAGGGAAAACCCTAGTTGTCCTCCCTCAAGCCCCATCTCCCCAGGGCTTTTTCTGCCCCAGCCTGCTCAGCCTTAGCTGCGGGTGGGGGAAGTTACAGGAGCTGTGTAGGGGCCAGCAGCAAGCACGTGGGAATCTCTCCAGCAGTTCCTGGGCATTGGGTCCAGCTGAGATCTCAGGGTCCAACTCAGACGCCAGTGATCCGCGAAAGCACGGACACCCACAGACGTGCAGGCTAATGAGCAACCGTATCACACACTCGCAGACACACACACGCGGACCTTTGCCCAGAAACGTAGGTACACATGCATGTTCACAGACACCTCAGGCTCACGTCCCAAATGTGCATGCTGGACGATCCCCACGTGAGAATATACAGAGACAGGGGCACACACGAGTGCACACACCAGCCAGACAGCATTGTGCGCGGCCACTCAAGGCTGTGCCGCCACTCACACGCGCACACGCAAAGACGCGCACGCGCCTCTGCTAAGTGAAACCAGCAGAACCGAATCCCAGCCGAGCCAACTGGAGACTCCTTGGCCCTAGAAGCCCTTGCTGCTGCCACCGAGAGACTCGGTCAATTAACTTCTCCCTGCCGCGGTCTCCCTGACCCTCCCGGCGGCTGCCCGCCCCCGCATAACGGGGCCCGCCCCTTCCCCCCACCTCCACCTCCCTCCCCTGCCTCCTCTGGGCTCTCCCACCCTCCAAAGCTCCGCTCAGACTGAAGGGACCGGGCCCTGACAGGGGATGTCTGAGGGGATGCAGCTCTGCCTGTTGAAGGTCTAAGGGAACCAGGCTCTGTCCTGGGGGTCTGCGAGGACATGGCCCTGACTTGGGGGTGAAGGTGGGGTCTGAGGGGATGCATTAACCTCTTGTGGGTCCCACTCATGGGAGTGGCTGGGCTTGGGCACACTGAGTTTTTCCCAGGGCGGGATGCTGCCTTTACCCTCTGACTTCCTTCCAACCCTAAGTCAGGGAAACAGAGGCTCAGAGTGAGTCCCATCTCACCCCCACCTCCGTGACGTTCCTGCTCCCTTCCTTAAAATGATGCCAGTGAATCCTCGTGGGTGGCAGCCAATACCCAGGGTGTACGTGCTGGAAGGAAAGAAAGGAAGGACATTCCAGGCAGAGGGAACAGCAGGAGCAAAGGCCTGTCCACATCATCAGAACACAGGGTCTACTTGGATGTAGGGGAACTTCCAGATAAGCAATGGATGTGGGTGACTCCCACCCACAGCCTGCACAGGAGTGCCCCGCCCAACCCAGACCACTTGCCAGCAATTTCTCCATCCTCTCCCTCTTGGGACCTCAAGGGTGGGAGGAGTTGAGGCACTCTCCATTCACGGGGAAAGCACTGACTGGGGAGAGGGCCAGGATGGAAATTGGTGACTCCCAAGGTCCCGAGGGCACTAGGACTTGAAGGAATCCAGGCCCCGTTTCTTTCCCCAGAGTTCACCACCCCTTATCCACCCCCTCTCCACCCAGGTCCCCAATAGACAGCCAGGATCCTGTGAGGATCCACCCTGGGACATTCCATCCCTTTCCCATGTACCCCTGGGGAACAGACTGGACAGAGAATATCAGTGGCTGCAGCCTATGGGGTTACTATCGGGCAAGCAGGGGACAGCACCCCTCCCCCTTTTTTCCCTATGGTGGGGCAGGCCCTTCCCCTTGAAGCCGAGGCTTCCCGTCTGTACAATGGAGCTACATAAGGCAGATTTCCCGCATTCTTTGGAAAGGGGGGGGAATCCCTCAAGGAGGTTGGGATAGTTGTGGAGTCTGCCGCTCTGCTGGGAAGTCCTGCCTGCAATCTGACCTTCGGCTTGGTAGGTGGATGCAGATGACGTCATGACCAAAGAGGAGCAGATCTTCTTGCTGCACCGTGCCCAGGCCCAATGTGAGAAGCGGCTCAAAGAAGTCCTGCAGAGGCCAGGTGGGGGCGGGGCTAAAGGAGGAGGGTCTGGGGGCAAGGTCAGGAGACAGAGGGGCCAGAGGAAGGTGGGAGTCCAGGATGCAGAACCAAGTGGCACCAAGGGAGGGTAGGTCCAGGTAAAGTGGGCCAGGCCAAAGTGAGGACCCAAAATGGGGTGAGTCAGGTGAGATTAAAGTCAGCAGGCTCAGAGATGCACTGAGCCTCCCCTCCCAGGGTGGGGATAGGAGGTTATGGAGGCAACTACTGTCTGAATTACCTCGAACTGGCTTAGATCTAGTGAGGCACGCCACGATCAGGAGCACTGACGAGGGCTCCAGACCCCGCTGGAGTGGGCTGGGACAGCTTCCTGCAGGAGGAGGAGCTATCCAGTGCAGGTGCAGAAGGAAGAATAGGTCTTTGAAAAAGGCCCCCTGAGCAAAGGGCAAGGCAGAGGTGTCCAGGGTCGGGAGAATGGGACTGGAAGGGGAGGAGAATAGAGGGATACGGATGGGTTTCTATGTCAGTCACATCCACTGTCCAGTAAAGGGTTCTTGATGGGGTAGGAAGGCTTCCTTCTACCAACACAGCATCTCCATGGGACCCCTGCCACGGTGAAGCTGCGAGGGGCACTCACCTGACGTCACAGCTCCTGCCCCAGTCTCAAGCTGGTCTCTTCCTTGAGTCCATTTCCTGGAAGCGGAAATGGAACTTCATTAGCAACCATCCAGGCCTCTGACTTCTGTCTGATTAATCTCCTCAACCTGGAAGAGGCCCAGACCCCACCTGACTGGCAGGCAAGAACAGCTTCCTCCCCTGAGCTGGCCCTCAGACTGCTGGGAGAGGAGGCTGATGCACACCCAGGACGCAAGCACACAGTGACATACCCTGGAGCCCACAGACTTTGCTCCCATTCACAGGGACTCACATGGTCTCTGCAGTCACAGCCCTGCCCACACCGGCCCCACCAGTGGGCCCCCTGGTCCCCTGCCCCAGTCACATCAGGGACTGGGCGGTCCTGAACCCAGCCGTCTTTCTGGTTGTGGAAGCATGGAGGCACCTCCCTCTGCCCTCTCTTTGTTCACGATGGAGACATTCCCTTCCCACTCCACTTCATCCTGCTACCCCCACCCTACTGATGCCCCAGGGTGCGGGCAGGAAAATGGGCACAGCCATTCTATCCCAGCCCAGGGTGTCTGCACTCAGCTTCTCATTGTTGCCACAAACCCCGACATGGGAGGGCCAGGGGGCCTTGGCTTGGGCTGTAGCTGAAGGTTAGATAATGAGGAAGACTTTCAGCAAGGAAGAGAGACCTCAGGCATCTCTCCAGTGGAGGGAAAGGCCAGGCCCCATCTCAGATGGACAGTCTCCAGGGTCCCTTGTGGAAGCTGTGAACCCCTTACTTGGGTATCCTAGGGCAGGGGATGGGGTAGCTGGGCTCATCTGTCTTCCCTTGACAACTGCATCTTGCTCTTGTCTTTCGTACCACCAGCTTCACGACCTACACAGCGCTCTGGCCGGGCTTCATTTTCACTGTTTCACCTCTGTCGACATCACCACTACTGTCTACTTTTGCCATGCGCCCCCTGGTGGGGCCTTCGCCTCCTGCGTGGGCTTTGGCTATGACTCCTGGGTCAGACATTTCTGCCCAGATTTACCGCTCAACCCACTCACTAGTTGATCCCACACCTGAATTGTGTTCGTTACCACTTGAACCCCTTGTTTACAGTCTCCATGCCGACTGATTACTTCTGCACCTGGCAAGCACTTTACAGTTTGTAAAGCACGTCCCTACCTCTCATCAGCCTAGGTGTCAGCAGGGCAGGGGGCAACCCCCATTGTACAAAGGGGGAGTCTGAGGCAGGAGGGTACCCTGGGTCTTCTGCTGTAGTGCTGTCGACAGCCATAACTGGCCTAATTTCTCCAGCTGACATAATGGAATCAGGCAAAGGATGGGCGTCTGCATCCACATCAGGGAAGCCCAAGAAAGGGAAGGCAGCTGGGAAGCTCTATCCTGAGTCTGAGGAGGACAAGGAGGTGTCCACTGGCAGCAGGCACCGAGGTACGTCTGTGCTTCCATGCATCCATCTGAGACCGACTCGGACCCACTTGCCCCACTGCTCCACAGCCTTCATGTGAGCTCATGCTCCTCGGCTCTTGTAGGAGGGGAGGTGCTAGGAGGAGACTCAGCCCAGGGGGCAGAGTGTGGAGGGGGCAGGCAAGCTGGATGGACTAGGGCCCCCAGGAGATGTGGGCAGAGAACTTGACCTTACACCTCAGGGGTGGACCCAGGGCTGAGGCCCCTCCCATGGAGAGAGATGACAGAGAACCCAGGAGACAGAGGGGCAGGGAGAGGCAGGAAGAGACAGAGGGGACCAGGAGGCACACACTGGGACTGAGACTCAGGGTGTCATAGGAGGGTGCATCAAGACACATAGTGGGGTTGGCCATAGAGACAGAGCAGGACAGAAGGGCGGCTGTGAAGGGGTGGGGCCAGACAGTGGGACAGGGAGGGCAGAAGAGAAGAGGAGGGAGATGCGGGCTGCATTGTCCCTCAGGGAGGTAAGGAGAGACAAACGCAGAGCCCAGGCTGCAGCCACAGGGCCAGTTTGAACCGGCTGGGTGGGCAGCAGATTCCAGATGGGCCACATCTGGGAGGCTGTGGTCACCCTGTGGCTCCCCAGGGATCAGAGGGAATTGTGGGCCTGGCCAGGCGGGGCTGGGAATATGGTGCCCAGGACAGAGAGCCTTTCACCAAGCTGGGGTGGGTCTAGCCATCAAGGCAACCTTCCAGGGTGGCTGGAGAGTCCTGTGGTTGGAGCCCTGCAGGGGGAAGAAGGAAGCTGGGAGTGGAAAGTGGAAGATTCAGAGGCTGGAGACTCTCCAGGGTCACTTAGCATCTCTGCTGTGAGGCTGGAGCCCCAAAGTGGGATGTGTCGCCCTGCCTTGAATCCCACAGTTAGCACTTAGATTTGGGGGATTATATGTACCCCCACAAGTGGTCACCAGAGTCTCGTAGCAGGTGCTCAGGGCGGGTCTTGGATAGTGGTGGAAGTGCATGTCAATCCCAATTTCCCAATGAAGAAACTGAAGTGCAAAGAGGGTAGACACCTGCATGAGGTGGGCAGCTCTTCAGGAGTCCAGCTGGCACTGGAAACTAGACCTTCTTCCTCTAGTCCATGGTCCCTGGGCAAGGAGCACATAGGAAACATTCTCAGCTGAGGGACAGTTAGTCTGGGAACTTGCTCTTCTTTAGGGACACCTGGAAGGTGGGACCAAGAACAGAGTGAAAAGAGAGAGGCCTGGCTAGGGGCTGAGCACCAGAGGAGGGCAGGGCCCTGGGCTGTATGACCTTGGTAAATAACTCGCCTCTCTTGGCCTCCACCAGCCAATCTAGAAAATAGGACCATTACCAGCACCTGCATAGAGGGTCTGTAGGGAATTCTATGAGGCCAGGTGGGTGCAGGGCACAGTAGGGAGTAAGGGCTCAACACATTCTCTCCAGAATGCTCCAGGCCTGAGTTCTCCAGTCTTGGGGCACACCTATCCCTGAGGGAGCCAGAGACCACAGGTGTGTTTATTCCTCTGGGTCACTAACCATGGATCTGACTGATGTCCCCCACCTTTTCTGTCTGTCTCTGTGGTCACAGGGCGCCCCTGCCTGCCAGAGTGGGACCACATCCTGTGCTGGCCGCTGGGGGCACCAGGTGAGGTGGTGGCCATGCCCTGTCCCGACTACATTTATGACTTCAATCATAAAGGTAAGGCGGGCTGGAGTAGGGTGGGGACCACAGGGATGTCAGGACTTGGAGCTCAGGGCTTCAGTGGTGCCAGACCTCTCTGCCTGCCCTGACCCTCCTATGGACCTGCAGGCCATGCCTACCGTCGCTGTGACCGTAATGGCAGCTGGGAGCTGGTGCCAGGGCACAACCGGACATGGGCCAACTACAGCGAATGTGTCAAGTTCCTGACCAATGAGACTCGTGAACGGGTGCGAGGCTTCCCCCTCCCTAACCTGACCCGTGTAAGGCCACCCCACTCCACTGGTGACCCCTGAACCTAGTCCTGATTCATCCAGCAACCTTAAAGTGGCCTCTGACCCTTAACCTGATGCTCACCCCAGTCCCAGGGCTCTGACTGTAACTCCCCACCTGCACAGGAGGTGTTTGACCGCCTGGGCATGATCTACACCGTGGGCTACTCCGTCTCGCTGGCCTCTCTCACCGTGGCTGTCCTCATCCTGGCCTACTTTAGGTGGGCGGGGCGAGGAGTGGGGCGGGGGTCTGGGGTGGGGAGGGGACGTGGTCGGGGAGGGGCCGAGGTGGGGGGCGTGGGGCGTGGCCAAGGGTGTGATTGGACCGGGCGGAGGCATAATGTCTCTCTTCCCCTCACTGTACCCCTGCACACCAAGCCCCGCTTCGTGCCCTCCCGCCGCGCGTCCCCGTGCCCCCACCCACGGTGTTGTCGCGCGCTCCGCAGGAGGCTGCACTGCACACGCAACTACATCCACATGCACCTGTTCCTGTCCTTCATGCTTCGCGCCGTGAGCATCTTCGTCAAGGACGCGGTGCTCTACTCCGGCGCCACGCTTGATGAGGCTGAGCGCCTCACGGAGGAGGAGCTGCGCGCCATCGCCCAGGCACCGCCGCCGCCCGCCGCCGCCGCCGGCTACGTGAGTGCCCCCTCCGGCGGCCCGCTCCCGCCCGGGGCCCCTAGCCACCAATGGCTTCGCGGGAGCCCCACCCACCCTGCGGCGCCTCTGCCCTCGCCCCCGCCTGTCTCCTGCAGCCACGCGCTTCAGGCCACTCACACCCACCTCTCTGCGTGCATTGCACCTCTCAGCCCTGCTTCCAGGCCCTGTTGCCCAGAGCTTGTGAGTGTTCCCCCTCCCCGCACTTTCATCAACACTCCTGCCTCGGCCCCGGACCGCCAGTCACCCCACCTCTTCACCTTGACCCCCCCACCCCCGTCATCCGTGCCCTCCTGCCTGGGCAACATTGCCTCCACACACACCTCTCAGCCCCTGCCCTTGGAAGAGCCTGTCCCTTCCTCACCAGCTTGACTAGCACCTGTCGTATCTTACCAGCACCCCCTCCCACTGCCCATCCCTCAGCCCAGCCCAGCCCTCCCCAGATGCAGGTCCTGCTTTCTGGCTAACACCAGCTGGTCTCCTAGGTGGGCTGCCGGGTGACTGTGACCTTCTTCCTTTACTTCCTGGCTACCAACTACTACTGGATTCTGGTGGAGGGGCTGTACCTGCACAGTCTCATCTTCATGGCCTTCTTCTCAGAGAAGAAGTACCTCTGGGGCTTCACGATCTTCGGCTGGGGTACGCAGGCACGCAGGCAGTGAGGTGCAAGCAGGGTGGGACCATGGGCAGCAGGGTCAGAGAGTGCCACTGAGGGGAAAGCACCCATACAGCGTATCCTGTGCCGGATGTGGGGCAGCAGGTGGTGAGCCTTCTGTGACTGGCTGCCCCCCACCCCCACCCCAAGCTCAGGGAACAGGGCTTGGCCAAGGGTTAGGGTTCACTTGGGGTTGTCTCAGCCTGGAGTTGGGGCTCACCTGGAGGCAGGTTCACCCGGGGTTGAGGCTCAGCCCAGGAGAGGGAGGGGGGGACTCTCAGGTCAAGATTCCACTCAAGATCAGAGTGGATCTTGGGTCAGAGGTCAGCCTGGGGCTGGAGTTGGAAGGCAGCTATTCTCACCACTGTATCACCACTGCTGGGGCTGGAGTTGGGATCTGGAACGCTCCCTCCACCCTGAGCCCCACTTCTCCACCAGTCCCCACGCTGCATGGAGCTGTCCATGCTTCTGCCACCCTGCCCACAGGGTCCATGGCCCAGAACTGCAGGCCTTGGCTCTAGCATCATCTGGGCTTCAGCAGCTCCTCTGCAGAATGGGTTGCTGGGGTTCTGCACTCCCGCCCCCACAGGCTGTGGGATCGAGTTACCAATAATTGTCCATTATTGTTGGCAGCTCCAGAGCTTGGCCAGGCTCCGGGGCAACTGGCCAGACTGCAGAAGGGTAGGCTGGGTGGCTGGAGCCCTCCCTGCGCTCAGCACCTAGAGGCCCTCACATCAACAGCCATAGCCTCCCTGCCCTTTGGTGGACACACTCTGACCTTGACCTCATCCATGGCAAGCCCCAGAGTTGCAGGCTGATGTGGGCTCTGGGGCTAGAGGGTGTCAGCGTGGGTGGGAAGCACACAGATAGGGGAACACAGAGAACTTTGTGGCGCAGGAATGTCACAGCTCTTTTCCTCGCATAAACCCAGGTCATGCCCTGCCCTTCCCAAGGGTACCCTGGGCCTAGAATGAAGTGTGTGGGGGCAGAGGGTGGGGATTTGGGCTCCTTCCTAGAGGCAAAACTCACTCAGAGGTACCATGTACCATCTGAGTTAGCTTGGGCCTGGGCACACTGAGATTTCCCTGTAGCCCTTTATCCATCCTGGAACAACAGCACACCCTATCCAGCCTCATCCATGGGGCTAGGACTTTTTAAAGGGTGGCAGTGCTGGAATAGAAAACCCGTGATGATAAGCTCCCTCCCTCACAGGGAACCCCTAGCCCAGAGCAGCACCCTTTAGGGGAGGGGAGGGCAGAATGGGCTGGGTGTGGATAAATTAGTGATACCTTATTCACCAAGTGCCCAGCAGGAGTGCATGTGTGGTACAAGATGCGGAACCAAGATGAGGGCAGAGGGCTGAACAGGGTCCTGAGGGCTGGAGCCCTGAGGGGAGGCTGTGCAGAGGGGAGGCTGTGCAGACAGCAGGGCAGCACATGCAAGAGTAGGGCTCTGTCACCAATTAGCCCATGTGCCCAGGGTGAGGGGTGTCAGGGACAATGGTGGGCTAAGCTGGGGGTCACCAGGGATGAGGGGAATGGGACTGGCAAGGTGGGCTGAGGAGAGAGACATCATGGACAGTCCCTCACACACTGTCTCCCTCTGTGCCCACAGGTCTGCCTGCCATCTTCGTGGCTGTGTGGGTCAGTGTGAGAGCCACCCTGGCAAACACCGGGTAGGTCCAGGTGGAGAAGTGGGTAGGAGGCTCTGACACAGGCCAGAAACACCCCTGCTACCCTCTTTCTCTGTAGAGCATATGAGGGGCACCTCCTGTACCCTGGCCCTGAGTGGCCCAGTTTCAGGAGCTTTCAGTTCAGCTTCAAGCTGGGTACCCGCTCAGGGTCAGCGGAGGCTACTTCAAAAGGGACCTCTGAGGGTGGCCTCAGGCCTGGCCATATATGACACTCCCCTGTCCTGTGCTCTTGGTGGGAGTTGGGGGACAGCTAATGTCGGAGCAGACCAGCTCTGGAGCCTCCCTGTGGGAAGGCTCAGGTTGGGAACGGCAGGGGGTGGGGGCTGATGCCTCAACCTCCCCCAGGTGCTGGGACTTGAGCTCCGGGAACAAGAAGTGGATCATCCAGGTGCCCATCCTGGCCTCCATTGTGGTAAGCAGGGGTGGCCACAGAGCTGGGTCGGGGTATGGACCGTGGGTCCCAGTGACCAGCCCCTGACAGGGACCTATAGAGGCTTCCCTGGACCCCAGGGTTGGAGCCACAAGGCCCAAGAAGCAGCTGACCCCCACCCGAGTCCACATGGGGAAACCAAGGGCCTAAGGAGCCACCTGGAGACACAGTGGCAGAGCAGAGCCTAAGCAGGGTCATGGGTCCCAGAGTCCTTGCCCCTCTCTGCTAGGGTGCGGCCTCGAGACGCAGCCCTCCCTCACTCCCACAGCTCAACTTCATCCTCTTCATCAACATTGTCCGGGTCCTCGCCACCAAGCTGCGGGAGACAAACGCTGGCCGGTGTGACACGCGGCAGCAGTACCGGTGAGCCACACCCACCATGCCCAGGCTCCTCAGAGTTCAGGGGTCATCCAACACCAGCACCATGTACAAAAGCAGACAGAGGCTCCACGAATGAGCCTGTCTCAAGGAAGGGCTCAGCTCCTGACTCCCTGGCTGGCCCTGCCAGCAGTGATGGGATCTTGCCTGGCTTCTGGGGTCACCCCAAAGCCAGGCTGGGCCTCTTGGTGCTAGGCCCTGCACTAGAGCTGGGGTCTGGGCAGGACAAACCCAGACTTCTCCTCAGAGAGCTGGTCGCAGGGAGTCTTGAGAGACAGGTGGGCAGTGGGTGGCCTTGAGAAGGCGGAAGCTTGACTGAAACCTGAGGAGGGACCTTGGGATACCGAGGTAAGGCCACGGGCGAGTGGGGGAGTGCCTGCAGAGGGACCAGCAGGTGCAAAGGGCCCTGGGACAGGGCGACATAATTTATGGTCCACTCTGGGACACCTCAGAATCAAGGGGCCCTGTTAACACTTTGCTGAGAAAACAAAGTGTCATTGGCTCAGGTGAACTGGGTTCCCCCACTGGCTGCCAGAGCCTCGGGCCTTTTAGTGGCTTCTGGAGCCTGGGGTTGGCAGGTCGGGGTACACAGCGCCTGTTGAGGGGGAAGTGGCTCCACCCTGACCCCCCTGCCCCGCTGGCCCAGGAAGCTGCTCAAATCCACACTGGTGCTCATGCCGCTCTTTGGCGTCCACTACATCGTCTTCATGGCCACGCCATACACCGAGGTCTCAGGGACGCTCTGGCAAGTCCAGATGCACTACGAGATGCTCTTCAACTCCTTCCAGGTGCGCAGCCCTGTCTGAGGGTGAGGGGCGGGTGGGGTTGGGAAGGCTGCTTCCACCCTCTCCAGATGCAGCTCTGGGCCCTGACCCAGTACCCTCTCTCCACAGGGATTTTTTGTCGCCATCATATACTGTTTCTGCAACGGCGAGGTAAGCGGTGGGCCACGCTGGGGCAAGGCAGGAAGGACGCAGAAGTGCCGGGGGAGGGTGGGTGGAATTTCCTGGTGGTCCGGTGGTTAGGACTCCGTGCTTCCTTTGCAGGGGTCCCGGGTTCGATCCCCGGTCGGGGAACTAAGATCCCACAAGCCGCAAGGTGCAGCCAAAAATAAAAAAAAAATTTTTAATTAAAAAATGAAAAAGAAGTTCCGGGGGTTCCCGAGTCCTGTCCCTTCATTCTTCTGCCTGGTTCTTACTCTGTTCCTCCAAGAACATCCCTGAGGACGTTCTGAAGGCAGAGAGAAGTCTTTCCAGATGATTCAGGCTGAGGATGCGCTAGGATTTGTGGGCAAAGCCAAGTATCTTCCCAGCCCCACGGTTGAATCCAGATTGAACACTCATCCACCCTTGGGGTCATTTGAGCTTTCTAGATTCTGGGTGTGCCAATTGCCTGCAGCCAGGCGCCATGTTCTGAGAATGACGGGATTCTTCTTGGCCTTGAAATTTTCCAGTAATAGCCTGCGCCTCTTTACATTCAGTGCTGAGTGTTGCAGGGGCAGGGATGGGGGCACCGCTGGGGTTGGGGACATGTGGCAGAGGGGTTAAGGGCACACCTGACCACCCACCCTCCTCCTGCCATCCCAGGTACAGGCTGAGATCAAGAAATCCTGGAGCCGCTGGACATTGGCACTGGACTTCAAGCGCAAGGCACGCAGCGGGAGCAGCAGCTACAGCTACGGTCCAATGGTGTCTCACACAAGTGTGACCAATGTAGGGCCCCGCACAGGACTTGGCCTGCCCCTCAGCCCCCGCCTGCTGCCTGCTGCCACAGCCAATGGCCACCCCCAGCTGCCCGGCCACACCAAGCCAGGGTCCCCAGCCCTGCAGACCACACCACCTGCCGTGGCCGCTCCTAAGGACGATGGGTTCCTCAACGGCTCCTGCTCGGGGCTGGATGAGGAGGCGTCTGCACCGGACAGGCCACCTGTCCTATTGCAGGAGGAATGGGAGACAGTCATGTGATTGGGGACCCGAGGGTTGGACCTGTGGACATAAGGGTGGTCAAGCGGACCAAGAGACAGGTTGTTGGACAGCTGCCCACTCAGGACTGGGGCTGGGAGGATAAAACAGGAAAAAAAAAAAAAAAAAGGAAAAGGAAGCAGCGTGTGGCTTCCTGTGGTCTGAACTGGGCACCTATTCCAGGAGGGGAGGAGCTGGGAGCCATGGGGGTGTTCTTGGTCTTACCTCAGGAGGGGGTCTAGGAACCATGGGCCAGTCCCTGGGGGGTCGGGACCCAGCCCGGCAGAAAGGGCCTGAGAGAGGCCCCTGTCTAAGCCTAGAGAAGCTCAGGTTTGCTGGGTCATCAGCACCCCAGTGGCCCCATGCAGGAGGAGGGCCCCAGCCTTTCCCTGTCTCCAGCTGTCGCCTCGGCTGCTCCCTGCACTTGTACACAGGCTCCATGGGCACCCAAGCTGCCTTTGGCCCAGGCTGAGTCCACAGACCTACTCACCCTGAACCACTCATATTGGCCACCTCTAGGACAGAGCTATGTCTTCCTTTCAGACTGGGTGCCCCCCAGGACAGAGTGGAGCCTCTCCTCTCAAACTGGATTTCCTCTAGAACATGGTTGAACCTCTTCCCACAGACTGAGGACCTCTTCCACCCCATGACAGGGCTGTGTTTACTCCTCAGACTGGATACCCCGAGGACAGAGCTGTGTTCATCCTTCAGACTGTGCACCCCGCAGAACAGCGCTATGCTCACCCCTCACACAGACCGGGCACCCCCCAGGACAAGGCTATACTCACCCCTCAGACTTGTTACCACCTTCCCTTTAGATGAACCCCCAAGACAGAGCTGTGCTTTCCCTTTGAACTAAATGCCCCCAAGACATGCTGGGTACCCCCCTCAGGTTTGGTGATCCCAAGCAGGGCAAGGTTCCCCCATATCCACTTGGATACCTCCTCCCCAAGGGCTGGCCCTCCTTCCTCAGGATTTTTGCACCCAGTCCAAGGCCAGGCCTCCCCCTTTAGACTGGGCAGCATTTGCCCCCTTGACTGGATGTCCAGGATAGGACTGGACCTCTTACATCAGTCTAAGCTCCTAGTCCAGGACAAAGTCTCCTCCCTTAGACCTGGAGCTCCTGGGCCAGGGCCAGCCCCCCCACTCAGAGAGACCCTGAGCCCCACCTGGGCCATCCAGGTGTTGGCAGAGGAAGTGGGAGCCCTCAGAGGGCCTGGCAGGCAGTCAGGACCCTGTTTGCCTTGAACAGGGGCTGGAGCCAGGTGGTCATTTCTCCCTTCAAGGCCTCACAGCCCAGCCAAGCCACAGGGAACACGTAAACACCAGCCGAGCCGGGCGGCAGGCAGGCAGGGAGGAGGAGACCAGAAGCCCCTGACTCACCAGCCTCCTTGGCCACGGTGTCTGGACACCTCCTGGTGCTGCTCCAGATTCCAAGTCAGGCCAGGAAGACGAGCTCCAGCTCCCACCTGTCTTGGGCATGAAGATAGGCCCGGCCTTTTCTGGCCTGTCTCCCCGCAGCCCAGGCTGAGGACCTCTGAAGACCCATGGAAGGAATGTACCCTGCTGGGGGCTCCTAGAAGATAGGCCAGGCTTCAAGAGGAAGCTTCAGCTCAGAGCAGGATCTAGAGGGTCCAGGGTCATAGAAGAGAGGCCTCTAACGACCCACAACATGCAAGCCTGTGGAGAAGGAAAGAGTAAGTGGGGCCCACAAGTCAGCGGGGAGTGAGCAGGCTTGGACAGTCCCCTCCCATTACCGCTCAACCTGGGGCGGAGGTAGGACAGAGAACAGAATGAGGAGGAAGGGGACTGAGTTCCCTGGAAGATGAAAAGGACATGACCCAGTCCAGCGGTCTGATCAGAGCCTTGTTCAGACAGTTTGTGAGGGAAAATGGACCTTCCTTGGGGGAAGAAGGGGACACGACCATGCTCTGAGGGCACATGAGGGGACATAGACCTGCCGAGGCTGTCCGAGGGGACACAGCCCTGCTCTGAGGGCGGGTAAGGAGACATAGAACTTCCATGGGTGTTTGAGGGGACAGAGCTCTACTCTGAGGGTACAGGAGGGGACAATGAACCTCCTGAGGGGGTCTCAGGGGACACAGTTCTGCTCCGAGGGTACCTGAGGGGACAAAGCTTGCCCTGTGTAGTCTGAGACACAATCCTTTCCTGAGGGCACATGATGGGACATGGACCTTCTGTGGGGGTCTGAGGAGTCACAGCTCTGCTCCAAGGGCGCATGAGGGGACATGGGCCTTCCATCATAATCTGAGGGGACTCAGCTTTGCTCCGAGGGTGCGTCAGGGGACAAGAACTGCCCTGTGTGGTCTGAGAAGAAACCATCCTTCCCTGAGGGCACGTGAGGGGACATGGACCCTCCGTGGGGCTCTCAGGGGACACAGCTCTGTTCCAAGGGCATGTAAGGGGACATTAAACTACCTAAGGGGATCAGAGGGGACGCAGCTTCACTCCGAGGGCGTGTGAGGGGTCTCTGGACCTCCTGCGGGGGTCTGTGGGGACACAGCTCTGCTCCAAGGGCACGTGAGGGTACCACGAACAACCTCAGTGGGTCTGAGGGGACACAGCTCTGCTCTGAGGGTGTGTTAGCAGACATTGAACTTCCTGAGGGGGTCGTAAGGGACACAGCTCTGCTCCAGGGTGCGTGAGGGGACATTGGACCTCCTGAGTGAGTCTGAGGGTACACAGCTCTGCTCTGAGGGTGCGTGAGGGGACATTGAACATCCTGAGGTGGTGTGAGGGGACATAGCTCTGCTCTGATGGCGTGTGAGGGGACATTGAACCACCCGAGGGGGTCTGAGGGGACACACTCTGCTCCGAGGGCTTTAGAGGGGACATTGAACTTTCTGAGGGGGTCTGAGAGAACACAGCTCTGCTCCGAGGGTGCGTGAGGGGACACTGGACCTCCTGAGTGGGTCTGAGGGGACACAGCTCTGCTCCAAGGGCATGTAAGGGCATACTGAACCACCTGAGGTGATCAGAGGGGACACAGCTTTGCTCTGAGGGCATGTGAGGGGATTCTGGACCCCCTGCGGGGGTCTAAGGTGAAACAGCTCTGCCCTGCGGGCATGTGAGGAGACATTGGACTTCGTGCTTGGGTCTGAGGGGACACACCTCTGCTCCGAGGGCGCATGAGGACAGGACCTGCCCTGTGTGGTCTGAGCAGACACAATCCTTCCCTGAGGGCACATGAAGGGACCTCGACCTTCCCTGGGGGTCTGAGGGGACATAGCTCTGCTCCGAGGGCACCTGAGGGGACATTGAATCTCCTGAGGGGGTCTCAGGGGACACAGCTCTGCTCCGAGGGTACGTGAAGGGACACTGGACCTCCTGAGCAGTCTGTGGAGACACAGATCTACTCCGAGGGCAGGTGAGGGGAAACGGACCCTCCGTGGGGGTCTGAGGGAACACCGCTCTGCCCCAAGGGCATGTGAGGGGGCACTGGACCTCCTTAGGGAGTCTGAAGGGACACAGCTCTGCTCCGAGGGCAGGTGAGGGGAATTTGGACTTCCTGAGGGGGTCTGAGGAGACACTTTATGCTCCGAGGGCATGACAGGTGACATTGGACCTCCTGAAGAGGTCTGAGTGGAAACAGCTCGGTTCTGAGGGCACGTGAGGGGACATGGACCGTCCTTGCGGGTCTGCGGGGACACAGCTCTGTTCCAATGGTGCGTGAGGGGACATTGGAGAACTGAGGGGGTCTGAGGGTACACAGCTCTGCTCCAAGGGCATGTGAGGGCACAAGACCTGCCCTGTGTGGTCTGAGGAGACAGAATCCTTCCCCGAGGGCACGCGAGGGGACATGGACCCTCTGTGGGGGTCTCAGGGGACACAGCTCTGCTTCAAGGGCATGTAAGGGGACACTGAACCACCTGAGGGGATTAGAGGGGACACAGCTCTGCTCTGAGGGCATGTGAGGGGACGTTGAATCTCCTGAGTGGGTCTGAGGGGACAAGCTCTGCTCTGTTTGTGAGGGGACATGAACCTCCCGATGGGGCCTGAGGGGACAGCTGTGCCAGAGGGCAAGTGAGGGGACATGGACCTTTTGAGGGGGTCTGAGGAGACACAGCTCTGCTCCAAGGGCATGTGAGGAGACAAGACCTGCCCTGTGTGGCCTGGAGACACAATCCTTCCCTGAGGGCACCTGAAGGGACATCGACCTTCCGTGAGGGTCTGAGGGGACATAGCTCTGCTCTGAGGGCATATGAGGGGACATTTGAGCTCCTAAGGGGGTCTCAGGGGACACAGCTCTGCTCCAAGGGTGAGTGAGGGGACATGGACCTTTCATGTGGTCTGAGGGGACACAGCTCTGCTCCGAGGGTGCAAGAGGGGACAAGACTTGCCTTGTGTGGTCTGAGGAGACACAATCCTTCCCTGATGGCACGTGAGGGACATGGACCTCCACGGGGAGTCTGAGGGGACTCAGCTCTGCTCCAACGGTGCGTGAGGGGCAAGACCTGCCCTGTGTGGTGTGGAGACACCATCCTTCCCTGAGGGCACATGAAGGGACAAGGAGCCGTTGGGGTGGGAAACACTGCGGGGACACAGCCCTACACTGAGGGTGCTTGTGGGCATGGACTTCCTGAGGGGCTCTGAGGGGAAAAAGCAGCGCTCTGAGTGCGTGGGGCACAGACCTTCTGTGGGGGTCAGCAGGGACACAGCTCTGCTCCGAGGGCACATGAAGTGACGTGACCCTGCCCCAGGGGGTCTGAGTGATACAGTTTTGCTCCTAGGGGTTATGAGGGGTCATGGACCTGCCGGGGTGGGGTGGGGGCGGTGGTCTGAGGGGGTGCAGTCCTGCTCTGAGGGTACTAGAGGGGACGTGGACCATCCATCCATCAGGGGTTCTAACAGGGTCCTGGCTCTGCCTTCATTTTTAGAAGTGAGGTCTGGCTGTGGGGACCCGGTCAGAGGGTGCTGGGTCAGTGGCTCTCATTGAGCACTGGGACACACAGGCTGGACTGTGTTCAGCTATAACCCTGTTGTCTCCTCAGCCAGCCCCAGAATGATCCCAGCCCTAGGCTCCCACGGCCAACTGAAACAAGCCTTGCCTGGGGCAGAGGAGCCTCCTCTTGGGCAGCGTAGGGGACTCTAGAGCCAGACAGGGGTCTGGGCCCTGGCTGGCTTCCCGTGTTTGCTGTGTGATCCAGGGCAAGCTGCCTTCCCTCTCTGAGCCTCAGCTTCACTTCTGAGGTCAGGCTCCTGTCTAGGTCTCTTGGCCTGTGTGGTCTCAGTACCCCGACCTGCTCCCTGGTGGGCCCCCAGGCTAGCTCTTGGCTGCCTGGACAAGGACTTTATCTTTCCCTTGGGCAGACCTGGGGCCCTCAGCACTGAAGGCCAGGACATCCCCAGGTGAGAGGCTCCCTCCTTCTTCGGCATCCCAGCCATGCAGGCAGTGGGGGCCAAGAGGGTGGGTGTGGATCCTGTGCATCTCCTCCCCATCCAAAGGCTGGGGGTCAGGAAAGGGGCCAGGGTCTGGGAGGCAGAAAATTGTATCCCAGGCCTAAAACCATCCCTTCAGGCCTCAGCCTTCCATCTGTGCCTGAAAGGAGGGGAGGTGGGCCCCTTCGTGTGCCTGAATTAATTATGCCCCTGCCACCTGCAGCATCTGTTTTAGGGGGGTAGAGAGGAGAGTTTCAATGCCCCCAAAGGCTTCCTGACTGGAAGGCCTGATGGTTCTCAGTCCCAGTTCACAGACTGCAGGGTGGGGACACGGCCAGCGGTTCTGGCAGGGGACTCTGTTGATGGACAGCCCCATGGGGCTCCTGTTGGCTTTGCTTCCCAATGGTGAGGAGGAGGGGACGAGGCCAGGCTGCGAGGACGGGGTTCTGGGCATGGGACGCCGGGCTTGTGACCACTGCAAGCTCCCTTCTCAGAGCTTCAGTACCTGTGGCTCCAGACTCCAGGCCCTGGTGCACGAGGCCCTCCACCTGCTCCTCTCCACTCCCCACGCGGTGCTCTCCAGTCAGCCCTCCTTGGGGGCCTCTGCCCCAGCACCCTTTTCCTGCTGCAGCACGTATGACTCAGGGGACGGCCTTGGTGTGAACCACGTCCTGGCCCTGCCCAGAGGCGAAACTGTCAGGCTACCTGCCCCCAACAAGCGCACCCCAACCAGTGAGATAGAGAGATGTGTCGTGTGTCTGTTGTTATGTGTATGTGTTTGTATATATGCTTATTTGCATTTGCGTGTGTTTGTCTGCGTGTGTTTGTTTGTATATGTGCCTAGTTATATGTATCTGTTGTGTCTATTTGTACTGTCAGTTTGTAGTTCTATTTGTATCCTGTGTCTGTGTGTTTGTAATGTGCTCATGTTTGTAATATGTATCTGTGTGTCCGTTTGCATGTGTGTCTTTTGGTGTGTCTGTGTGCGTGACTGTACTGTGTGTGTACCAATATGTCTGTTTGTATTTATTTGTATTTATCTGTTTGTATATATGTCTGTGTATATGTGTGTGTCTATTTGTGTGTGTCTGTGTGGACCCGTGGTCTGAGAACGCCGCCTGTGGGTGGAATCTGGCCCAGAGACATGTTTGGTTTGGCCCTCATAGTATTTTCAACATCTTGAGCCAACATTTAAAAATCAGGATATTTCACATAAAAATTCAGCTTTTCAGTTTCTTTTAAAAATTCAGAAGCCCTGGCAGCCTCGGGCCTGCGTTCCCATGAGGCCACTCTCCTCCAGAGCTGCTCAGAGGCTGCCTCGTCCTCCCACCCTCCACAGCCTCACCACTTTTCTCGCCCAGCAGCACCTTGAGGATGACTGAGTTTGTGATCCCAGAGTGTGTGGTCATGACCGAGTGTAAGCCTGGTTGCCAAGGAGTGTGTGCACGAGTGTATGGGACGAGTTCATGTGTGTGTGTGTAGGGGGGAGGGTGTGTGCGCGCATAAATCCATTTTGCAATGGGGGCGTGTACACGTGAATGCGTGTGTGCATATGAGGTCAATCTGTGTTAGTGGGCTGAGCGCATGTGTGAATGTGTGCGTGTGTGCATTAGGCAAATGCGAGTGTGTGGGGGACATGTGAGTGCCTGCATGTGTGTAGGGCATCTGTGTGTGCGGAGGTTTAGGTATGTGAATGCATGCGTTTGCAGGTGTGTGTGCGTTGGGTTTGCGTGGACATATTTGTGGCCATGTGGAGTGTGTGAGCCACTGCGGTCTGAGCATGCTCTGCACAGGAGCTTCTTTCGGCCTTTGAGGGGGAATCGGATTCCGGGTTTCTGGCTGGGCCACCTTGTGGGATTTATTTCTGTCTCAGTGCCGACCAGAGGTCTGAGTAATGGGAACATTTTAAGAAAACCAGTAAATACATAGAGAAAGGGCAGGCTGGCCGGGAAATAGGCTGGACACCCCTGCCCAGCCCACAGCTGCCAGAGGCCCTGAGTCCAGGCCTAAGGCAGGGAGGGAAGCAGCCCTAGAACCCAGCATGCTCAACCACTGTGCTCTATGGATACCCACTTCTGCCCATCCAGTGGGTGAGTCCCCTACACCACCTGGATGGCCCCTGGATCTAGGCGTCTTCGCAGCTTGGCTCTGAGCAACAGATGCTCAGGGCAGGCCCAGGGGATGCCATGTCAGACCTGGTCCAGGGGCTAAGGGGACCTGACCCTCCAGGTGGGGCCCCTTTCCCAGCCAGGCTACAGTGGGTCCACATCCCTGAGTATTCTGTCCACACACGTCTCACACATACGTAGACCCTCCCTCGGGAGGGATGAGGCTGCCTGTGACCTGGCAGGGTTGGTGCTCCCCACAGGGTTGGGAGGGTACGCAATACACTCCACTTGGAGCCCACACACCCGAAAGTGCCTGGTGCCTGGAACCTGCGGAAGGCTGGTGTCGGTGGGGCGGAGTGGAGGGTTCTGTTGCTCCCCAGGACATGGCCACCACTGTTCTGGGTTTCAGGCTGACTGAGCCCCACTCCCGGGATCACCTCTGATATCAGCCCCTTAAATGACACAGGCCCCACGGGAAAGGGTGGGGTGCTTCCTCTGGTGGGGTGAGGTTCCTTACAGATCCACTTCAGCAGCGGGAAAAGCAGGCTATGCTGACCCACACTCCCCTGCAGGGGCCCTGGGTCAGTGTCTTCTGCTGCCCCCCAGTGGCCGTGCGCGGGCAACAGGGGAAATAAAGGCTACACGGAGATTCTTATCCATAAAGGTCTGCTGGCTGAATAGAATCGCTGGGCTCTTGGCCCTAGATCCCCACCACTCACTACCCGCCACTGTGATGCCCAGTGAGATGGTTTGGGGAAAGCCAAGTCTTTTAGACTGGTCTGAGGAAAGGAACGTGGCTCCTAGCACAGATCCCGAGACCACTTGGAAGGTCAGCTCCTGGAGAGCTGGGCAACATCAGGTTTACAGCTGCATCCTTAGCCCCTGGAACAGTGTCCAGCACAAGGTGGATACTCAGGAAACAGGACGAATTAATGCCTGAATCCCCAGCTCCTGTAAGGGTGCTGCAGCAGGCCCCAGACGCAGCTCAGAGCCCCATGGAGAGGTCACCTGAAGGTGAGCAGAAGTCTCGCACACTGAAGCCCAGGGGTGGGGAAGAGCAGCATGAAACCCCAACAGGGGAATTGGCCTGGACGATGCCTTGGGCTTGAGGATGCACAGGTAGAGTCCAGGGGACTTGATTTGCCCAAACTGGTCACCTTCACACAATTCACCTGCAGCCCACTGGGCTAGACAGAATTTTCCCTTGTAACTTTAGGGGCTGTGCCTCTCTGTGACCCTGTGTCTGCGATTCCTCACCGTGTTACAGGCCCTGTACCAGCCCGGATGTCCACCTGGCCTCTAGGGTCCTGTTCCTGCAATCCCAGGTATGACTTCCTCCCAGCCCTCGTGCTGCCTCCCCTCCTACCCAGAGGCATCAAGCGTGAGTCTCTGGGCCAGCAGGCCCTGTACTCCTGTCCTCTGCTTGGCAAAGGGGTATCCATGCTGTTGCCGAACAATTCAAACCTGACACCTCTCCTGAGATGACCCAGAGGCCAGATGTCCTCGAGGATTTCAAGCAGGAAGAGGGGCCTGGAGTGTTGGGAGGTCAGGGCTGTCCTGGAGGAGTGCCTGGTGAGCCGGGTAGCAGTGGGCACACCGGGGCTCCATCCACAGAGCTGGGCACTGCCACTTGGCCCATTTCTTCAGCCCTATGACAAAGGGGCTGCTGGGGCCTGAGAGTCTGTCGCTGGGGCCTGTCCCTCCAATCAAGAGTACTGTGTTATTCTAGGTAGGAGTCCTTTATCAGATATGGGGTTTGCAAGTATTTTCTTAGTCAGTAGACTTTCTCTTCATCCTTTTAACAGGGTCTTTGTTGGAGCAAAAGCTTTTCATTTTGGTTGTCAAATTTACCCATTTTTTTCTTTATGAATTGTGCTTTCTCATGTCTAAGAACGCTCTTCACCAAGCTCTAGGTCCTGAAGGTTTTCTCCTATAATCCACTTTAATTTTTGTATAAGGTCTGAAGTGTAGGTTGGGGTTCCTTTTTGGGACCTTTGGATGGATATCCAATCACTCCAGCACAATTTACTGAAGACTGTCCTTCCTCCATTGAGCTCATTTTGCACCTTTGCCAAAAATTAGTGAGCCATACCTATGTGGGGCTACTTCTGAGTTCTCTGTATTCTTCCCCTATGTGCCTACTTTTCCACTAATACCACCATCTTGATTACTGTAGCTGTATAATAAGTCTTGAAATGGGTAGATTGATTCTTCCTGCTTTATTCTTCTATTTAAAAATTGTTTAAGCTGTTCAAGTTCTTGTAACTTTCCTGATACATTTTAGAATAATCTTGTCTATATATAAAAATCTTATTGAGATTCTGATATGAATTGCATTAAACCTGTGTATCAATTCTCCAGTAAAACCACCTGAGCTTGGAGATTTCTTTTTCAGGGGTTTAAAAATTATGAATTCAATATCCTTAATAGTTACAGAGCTATGCAAATTATCTTTTTCATTTGGCGTGAGTTATGGCAGTTTGCACTTTTCAAGGAATTGGTCCATTTCATCAACTTGTCAAAATGTGGGTATTTACAGTACCCCTTTATTGTCCTTTTGATGTCCATGGGGTCTATAGTGATAGCCTTATTTCATTCCTAATATGCCTAATGTGTGTCTCCTCTTTCCTTTTTTTTTCTTTTTATTTATTTTTGGCTGCATTGGGTCTTCGTTGCTGCGCATGGGCTTTCTCTAGTTGTGGTGAGCGGGGGCTACTCTTCATTGCGGTGCACGGGCTTCTCATTGCGGTGGCTTCTCTTGTTGTGGAGCACGGGCTCTAGGCGTGTGGGCTTCAGTAGTTGTGGCACGTGGGCTCAGTAGTTGTGGCTTGCGGGTGCTAGAGCGTGGGCTCAGTAGTTGTGGCGCACAGGCTTAGTTGCTCCATAGCATGTGGGATCTTCCTGGACCAGGGATTGAACCCATGTCCCCTGCACTGGCAGGAGGATTCTTAACCACTGCACCACCAGGGAAGTCCCTGTCTCCTCTTTCTTCGTCAGTCTTTATTTCTTGTTAGTCAATTACTGATTTCTGCAATGTTTACCACTTTCTTTGCTCACCACTTCTTCCTGCATCCTGTGGCAGGCACTGCTGGCTGCCTTCCCGGTACTCTTTCTACCCTTCTTCCTTTCTCATGGAACCTCAATTTCAATCATGGTGGCAATGTGCCCAGCTTAAAATATCCTTACTCCCCACATGTCTGCAGTTAGGGTTGGATCTGACACAGTAATGGCTGATCAGATGTGAAGGAAAGCATGGGCGACAGGGCTTGAAGCCATGGTTTCTTCAGCTGGCTTGCCCTTTGCCCTTCCCCCTCCTGCCTGTAGCTCGAACCTGGGAGGTCGGTGGGGGGGTGGTGGTGAAGGCCTCCAAGAGAGTTAAGGACGGCAGCTGAGGACACAGAAGGGACTCACGTCCTTAGTGGTCTCAAGGAGTCACTGTACCACCTTAGACATAACACAAGAAAAAAACCCCTCCTCGTTTAAAATCCTGTAGGTGAGCATCTGCCAAATGTCATCCTGATTCCCATATCCTTCTCCCTGCCCCCTCCCTCCTCCTCCTGCTATGGAGCATCCTTTAGTAGTTCTTTCAGCAAAGATCAGTGCAGAGTAAACACTTAGTGTCATAAGCCTGAAAATGTCTATCTTGCCCTTATTATTTATTACTGAGCAGACTGATATTTATGTTTCCTCAGCACTTAGGAAAAATTTGTCTTCTACTATCTACCATTGACTGATGAAAAGTGGAACTCATTCATTAGTAGGCAAACTTTCCGTTGTTTTTTTTTTCCCCTCCTGTAGCTTGTTGGACTTTCCTCTTTCCCTTCAATGTTCTAATCTTGACCATTGTAGTGAAACTGCGATGTAGCCATTAAAAAAATTCTACTTCATACTCATCAATTTAGGTTGTGAATTCTGGAAATTTCTTTTAAAATTGCGTGAAATACAGTATATACAACCAAAAAAAAAAAAAGGAGAAAATGAATGGAAAAAGAATAAAATGAATTCCCACCACTTAAGCCAAGAAAAAGGACATTACCAACACCTCAGAGGGCCCCTTCCCAGAGCTAACCACAAGCCTGATGATGAGGATCATTGCCTTTGCTCTTCTGTGCCGACTTTACCACCCATGTGTGTATCCTTAGAGTATATTGTTCTACTCTGCCTGTGTTGGAACATCACACAAATGTCTCATACTTCTTTTGTTCCGTGACCTGCTTCTTTTTTTAAAAAAAAAATTTATTTTTTTTGGCTGCGTTGGGTCTTCGTTGCTGCGTGCAGGCTTTCTCTAGTTGTGGTGAGCGGGGGCTACTCTTCGTTGTGGTGTGTGGGCATCTCACTGCGGTAGCTTCTCTCGTTGTGGAGCGTGGGCTCTAGGCGCGCAGGCTTCAGTAGTTGTGGTACGTGGGCTCAGCAGTTGTGGCTCGCGGGCTCTAGAGCGCAGGCTCAGTAGTTGTGGCACACGGGCTTAGTTGCTCCGTGGCATGTGGTATCTTCTGGGACCAGGGCTTGAACCCATGTCCCATGCATTGGCAGGTGGATTCTTAACCACTGCACCACCAGGGAAGTCTGACTTGCTTCTTTTGAGATGTATCCACAATCTTACACGGGGCTATAGCTCATTTCCTTGCTATAGAGTATTCCACTGTCAAAACAATAACTCATTGTGTCTTACTGTGTGTATGTGTGCTATTATGAACATTGCTTCTATTAGGGTTCCTGTCCCTGTCTCCCGGTATTCTTGTGCAACAGTGCTCTAGGGCACTAATAGTGGAATTGCTGGTGACTGGCTGTGCACCAGTTCAACTTTTTCAAAAGTGGTCTTACCAACCAGCATTCCCAATCCCTCCCATGGCAGGTGGGAGGCCCGCTGCTCCACAGCACACCAGGGTAGCTAGTAACCCTTCTGTCTGAAAGTCTCCCTTGTCTGGCATCACCCCAGCTAGCTGAGCTTCATTCTGTTGATTTTGAGCATGACAGAGCTTTTCTAATCCCTTTCAATCTGTTTGAAAGACTGGGTTTAGGTTTCTTTTTTTAAACGACATCAGACAAGAGTTTTTTTTTTAAAAAGCGAACAGGTACATTAATAGTAATTAATGACATATTTGGATTTATCTGTCCCACCTTTTTCTCTCTTTGCCTTCTTTTGGATAATTTATTTTTCTCAGTCCATTTTTTTTTCTTAATTTCTTTGGAAGAGGTGCTAGGGACTTCCCTGGTGGTCCAGAGGTTAGTACTCTGCGCTCCCAATGCAGGGGGCAGGGGTTTGATCCCTGGTCAGGGAACTAAGATTCCACATGCTGTATGGTGAAGCAAAAAAAAAAAAGAAAAAAAAAGAAAAAAAGAAGGGGTACATTCTATCACTCTATTTCTATTTTTAGCGTTATCCTAGAAATGTCAGCCTGTCTGTATACCAGAGTCTTTGCTCTCTTCCTGAGTGAGCTTGGTAGATGGCTGTAATTCCAATCACCACTCACCTCAGGACTTACTATTATTGTTGTTATGTACCCTAGCCCTTGTTTTACTTTTACTTCACAACACATATTTGTTTTATAAGGTTAACGTCTACTTAAATTTACACTTTCTTTCTCTTCATTCCTTCTTACGATCTCAGATTTTCCATCTGGGATTCAGTCTGAAGACATTCATTCAAAAAAAGACATTCAGTTTTTTTTTTGTTTTTTTTTTTTAAGGAGAATGCTTATTTCTTTTTTAAAAAAACAGCTTTATTGAGATATAATATATACCTCATACAATTCACACATTTAAAGGTACAATTCAATGGCTTTTAGCATATTCACAGACTTGTACAACCATCACCATAATCCATTTTAGAATATTTTCATTACCTCAAGATAGATTTTTTTAAAAAAGTCTGCTGGTGACAAAACCTCTGATCTTGTTTGTCTAAAAATATTTTGTACTTGTAACATTTTCTCTGGGTATAGAATTTCAAGTTGACAATTACCTTTTGTCCAGTTAACACTGATGCCAGATGGTACCATTCCAGTTAACACCGGCTGTGTTTAAGACATTTGCTGTGGGCTTGCTCTTTGAAAGAAAATATAATCTCTAATTTTAAGATTGTTTCTTGGTCTTTTCGTTCTGACAATTTATTACAATGTGTTCACGTATGTACTGGTTTTTAAACACGTCCGCAAATTCTTAGACTCCGCCTCGAGGTGGAACCTAATTCTTCTCCCTTTGAGCGTGGGCTGGACGCAGTGACTTGCTTCTAACAAATAGACTGTGGCAGAATATCACTTCCAAGACCTGGTCATAAAAGACCCTAAAGCTTCCTCCTGCTTCCTCTCTGGGACCACTCATTCTGGGGAAAGCCAGCCTCTACCACATGTGAACACTCATGCAAGCCTTATGGAGAGGTGCGCGCAGCAAGAACTGTGTGTGCGTAATGCTTCTCTATGCATTCCTGTGAGCGCTGGGAGTGGAAACGGTCCTAAAGCAGATCTTCCAGCCCCAGTCGAGCCTTGCGTTGCCTGCTGCCCTGGAGGACATCTTGACGGCTACTTCAAAGAGACCCCAAACTAGAACTACTCAGCTAAGCCACTCCTGAATTCCTGATCCACAGAAACTGTCAGAAAATAATGATTTGTTGTTTTAAGCCACAGAGATTTGGGGTAATTTGTATGCAGCAATTTATAATTAATACGAAGTGTGAAAAAACTTGAGGCAAACTTGCGTATTGAGCTGTAATGAACATACAAAAAGTGCACAAAACGTATATGTACAGCTCAATGAATATTTGTAAAGTGAACATACCTAATGAATCACCACCCATAACAAGAGACAGAACATTTGACTGCAGATGTCTTTTGGTTGCCCAGCTTGAGAACTGTTGACCTCGAACCTGTAGACTGGTGATTTTGAAAAGTTCAGTCATGTAAAAAAAAAAAAAGACCTTTGCCCCATTTTTGCCTTTTTTTCCCCCTGGAACTCCAACCACAAGTTGGATCTTCTCACTCTATCCTTCATATCTCTTAGCCTCTTGTTTACATTACTGATCTGTTTATCGCGCTGGCTGCATTCTGGATAACCTCTTCAGATCTAGCTTCCTATTCACAAATTGTCTCTTTGGCTCTAATTCACAGATACAAGGTTTTAAATTGCTATAATAATTTTTACTTCTAGAGCATCACTTTGGTTCTTCTGCAAATCTATTCTGGTTTTCAAGCTTCTCTTTTAGTTCTTAAATCATTTTTAAACATTGAAATTATCTGACTGATAATTCTAATGTCTGAAGTCTTTGCAACTCTCATGCTACCATGTTCTTTCTGATGTCCTTTGCTCTGAGTGCTTTGTTGCCTAGTATATCTCGCGAACTTTTCTGTAAGCTATCCCTCTTTCTTGGAACTTTATTGGTGGGGATTCTTTGAGGACTAAGATGAATAAAGATTCATTCAGATCGGATCTGCATTTCCTTCTATCAAGTGTCTGAGACCACCACATTCTGGGACCACTGTAAATCTTGGCCTGAGGTTTCCCGTGTGCAAACCCACATGAGGGAGGGCTGCCTCAGTTCTCAAGGGAGACTTTATTCTACTCCAGTAATTGGCAGGGTTCAAGTTCCCCTTGGGATGTCAAGACTACAGACTGATTATTAGTTTACAGAGGGTGCTGCCCTTTGGGGCCCCACCAGGCACTGAGGGCCTCCAAAACCAAGGCTCGATTTCACCTGGCTTGTCAAATACCTCCAGGGCAAAGGTCAGGCTTCAGCATTCTGCCACTTCTCTTACCTTTTGGCCTGAGTATTCCATACTTTCTTGCCAGATCATTGATGCATTTAAAAAGCATTTGTCAATATTTATTTACCTAGTATTTTTAGCTGTTTTCCAAGGGAAGATCAGTTCAGGCAACCACCTTACCGAGATGCCAGAAACAGAAGTGATTGCTACTCCTTCTTCAAGTACCTTTTTTCTCCAGTTTTCTTTTCCCAAACGAATTCCTATCAGCTAAAGGACAGCTACCAGTACGTCAGGGCTCTCAACCTATCCCCTCTCTCTCCTTCTTTCTCTCTCTCTGCCACCTTTTGGATCTTCAACTTTACTTCCAATTTATTAATCCCTTCTTTGACTATAAGTAATCATTTAGCTCCTCCAGTGAGTTTCTTACTTTAATAAACATTCTTGGGCTTCCCTGATGGCTCAGCAGTTAAGAATCCACCTGCCAATGCAGGGAACACGGGTTCAAGCCCTGGTCCGGGAAGATGCCACAAGTCGCGGAGCAACTAAGCCCGTGCGCCACAACTACTGTGTCTGCGCTATAGAGCCAGCAAGCCACAACTACTGAGCCCGCGTGGCACAACTACTGAAGCCCACGCACTCTAGGCCCTGTGCTTCGCAACACGAGAAGCCACCGCAATGAGAAGCACGTACACCGCAACGAAGAGTAGCCCCCGCTCTCCGCAACGAGAGAAAGCCCGCACGCAGCAACGAAGACCCAACGCAGCCAAAAATAAATAAATAAATAAATTTTAAAAAATAAATAAATAAACATTCTTTATTTCCAAGATTTCTAATCAGTTGTTTCTTATACCAAATCCCTGTTCTTGAGTTGTGTGAGATCAAAAAGTCCCTCTTTAATCTCACTGGTGATAAAACAAATGCTCATTTTAAAGCCTGTTAGGATATTATCGTTTTACTTTCTTCAAGTAGAAATTCTCCCACTTGTTGGGCTGCTGGCCATTCTTTATGGCACTGGATTTTCTCATGCATTTTATAATTTTTGAGTGTCCCTCATGGGTGATAGTTTTTGCTTTTCTCTCTCCCTGCAGGGCCGTTGTTCTATAGGGCACACAGGGCTGCAAATGCAGAAGCAAACCTTTCATTAACTCTCTGGGCTCTCATACAGTGGGGATATCCTTACTCTGGTGCTGAGTGGCAGCCTAGTTGCCAGTCGCAGGTGTCTGAGTCCTACACTGCCACAGACAAACATCCTGCTTCCAACTGCAATCCCAGGAGGTGGGGGCATCTTTTCACCCTTTATTCCTAGGAAGGGAAGCCCAGCTCTAGACCCTGGCTATGCAGAGAGAGCCTGGCTCCAGTCCTGACACCTGTGGGGCATGTCTGATCCCTGTCCGTTGTGGGAATCAGTCCTGGCCTTGTCTCACTGCTCACCACAGCAGTCAGCCACCTACCACTTCAGCCCTTACTCATAGCTGCCAGTTTCTGCTCCCTTCCCAAGAATTATCTTCTTAGAGGAGTTGCATAATTTTAAGTTAAACCATTTACTTTATTGTATGAGTGACAGTCTGTGTGCACATACTCCCTCAACCTCTACTGCCCGAGTCCTCAGCACCGTCTACCAGAGCTGGGCCATTGTGTTCCTAGAAGCTGGCACGGAGGGAGGAACACACCGGGGTGACTCAGGGCAGGGGCGGGAGGCTCAAGGGGAAACGATGAAGGAAACTTAAGAGTGTGATCATCCTGGAGGAGATGAAACTCTAAATGGTCACAGGTACCTGGAGTCAGACTTGTGGCCAGCCGGTCATTCTGGAGAGTCAGCTCCACAGAGGAGGCTCACGGTCCTGAAGCCAGGACCTTGGGGACCCAGGGTCCAAGACCACCCCCGAAACCCAGGCTACAATACCCCAGTCTTTAGCAGAATGGGCCACCCTCCCCCATACAGGTGCCCTGTGCCAGGGAAGCCAGCGTCTAGCTCTGGCCGGTGAAGTGGGGAGATGGGCTGCTGGGGCTGTGGGTGGAATGTGAACGAGCAGCGCCAGGGGCCCCGAATCTGTAGTGGCCCAGAGTCGAGGCTTTGCCAAGGCACAGCTCACCCCCTTCATGGGCCCAGTCGCTTCCTTCTCACTGCGAGGGGGTCCACAGAGGACCAGGGTGGGAGCCTCTCCAAGGTATCCCACAAACTACTCTAAGGCCTATCTCCATCACCCACGGATTTTGAGATGATCACCACTGACCAAGGACTGGACCAGAACCTGGACCCAGAAGGTCAGGCCTGGGCCTTCCCCACCCCTCCAGCCTCAACATGTTCAGCCCAACACAGGGCTTACTCATATTAAACATCACCTCTGCAGCTGCCCCGTCTTGGGGCCCAAACCCAGAGTATCCCAAATATTCAGGAGGTTTCTGCCATACACAGGGGTCTGCTTGTTTCTATTTCCAGACATTAAAAAAATTCAAAATAACATATATATGTAGAGATACAGCAAGCCCACAGAGTTGTTGCTGGCTCTGCCCCAACTCAGCACGCTGGGGACCACTCAGGAGACAAGGAGCCGACCTCACAGCATGGGGAGGGGTGGGGTTCAGACTGCTAGGCAGGGAGTCACTGTTCTGAGGCCAAACTGGAGGTGATGGCAAGCCCAGCCCCGACCCTTGCCCAAGACCATCCTCCTATAGAACAGGCCTGAAAGGCGGGCGGCGAGGGGATAGGGCGTGCCTCAGTCGGAGTCACCAGCCTCTTGTTCGGTGGTGGTGGCCGCCACTGCAGAGGCCAGGTTGTCCTCCTGGCCCTTCAGCCTCTCACCTGGAAGGGTGGCAGACAGGAGGAGTGGAGAGGGGCCGTGTGTTTGCGCCACCACCCAGAGGGCAGGGAACGCTGCCTTACCAGGCCCCGCACTTACGGATCAGCTCGGCGATGGCCCTCTGGGTCCGCTTTTCTAGCTTCTCCAGCTTCTTGGCTACATCTCTCTTGAGGTCCCTGGAGCAGGGAGGCGGGAGGAGGCCGGAGGCTGAAGGCTGGCCTGGTGTGGCCTTGGGGCCTTCCCCTCCCACAGCCCCTCCGGCATCAGGAATCACACTCAGGTGCCTGAGGTCAGGATGCTCCTCCCCCCTCTCTTTCTGTGTCCTCCAAAACCCAGCACCAGCCAACCTTGCCAGTCCCAGTGAGGCAGGGACTAGCACCACAGACCCACCCAACACAGGGGACCGAGTCAAGGTGTACAAGGCAGATGGCTCTTAGGATCCTCTCTTTGTCTGTTCCCCTTGGTCTCCATCAGGAAGTGACTTGCCCTGGCCCGCTGGGGGTCCTGCTCCTCCTTCGACCACACGTTCACCCTCACCACCAGGAGCTTCCAGAAGTGCACACACAGCCTATTCCCCCTGGATCTGGGTTTCCAAGGACACGCGCCCCATGCTTTTGTTGCATCATATCAGACCACCTTCAGCTAGTGCCGTACTTGACACAGAATTTCAACTGAGAGGGAAATGGCTGGTACCTCTGGCCCAAGGTAAGGCGAACACATGGCCCTCTCTCACCCTCTTTCTCTGCCCAGTCAAAGGGGCACCATGAAGGATGAGCATCCCCATTTCACTGCAGAGGGAGCTGAGGCCAAAGGAAAACAGGCTAGCTGGTGGCAGAACTGGCACAGAAACCTTCATCTGCCCTTCCCACCGTCTTGCCTCTACCCTATGGCTCCCTGAACGGTCAGCCTTGTTCAAATGGAGCTCTCTGAGGTGGGGCGGGCCCTCATCCTTTCAGAAGGGACTTTTGGAGGGGACTGCTGAGCCCCCTCTGCCCGAGCCCCTCCCCACCCTTAGGTGTCATTCCCCGTCATGTCCCTCTCATTCTCCACTTACGTCCTTCTCGGCGCTTACTTCAGACATTAATAATCTCCTGTAGCTGTATGTCTACACTGCCTGCCTCCCGTTGCGAGGCTGGGAAAGGCCCAGCCGGAGCCCATGCCTAGCACCAAGAGTGTCCCAGTCAGTCTGCACTGGTCCTACATGGGCAACACTCACCAATCAGGCTTCCGGGGTGCGAGGTTGGCCAGGTCCTGGGGAGGGAGGAGACACATGTCAGGGCTGGAAGGGCTTAGCCCCAAGGGACGTAGAAGGCAGGGGACAGAGGTAGGAAAAGGGGAGAAAAGGGAGGAGGAAGGAGGGGGCTGAGGGGAAACAGGGAGGTAGAAAGGGAATAAAGAAGTGACGAGAAGGAAGGATGTGTGAAGAGAGCAGGTGGGAAGGAGAAAAGGACCCACAGAAGGAGCAAGAGAGGATGGGGACACCCCCAGGCGCTCACCACTTCCTCAATGATGGGCTCTGGCTTGGCGGCCTCCAGCTGCTCCTTCACCTTCTCTTCCACTAGAGGGCGCAAGACAACAACGGAGGCAGGTCGGAAAGGAGCCACCACTCTCCCAGATAGGCAAACTGCAGCCTCAGGTCCCTGGGAGAGTCTGGGCTTTCTTGCCCCACCTCTCCCCTTGGCCCCTAACTACCTAGAGGTGAAGATCCTGCAAAGGCAGCTCTGGAGGAAGGGCTTGGGTTTCTCAGGACGAAGGCAATCCGGGGATGAAGGAGGGCCAGCAGGCGGCAGCCAGCTAGAGTAGATGGAGCCAAGACCTCTAGCCAGGAAGCATGGGTGCTTCTCTTAGTCCCAGGATCCCCAGCTGGGAAATGAGACAGTTGCCTGGATACATCCAAAGTATGGTTTTGGGAAGGGCCTTGAGGACTGGCTTTTCCCATACCCTCCTGGGGCTCCTGGGCTCTGAGGACGTGCCCTAGGAATGGCCAGGGCACAGGTGGCATTTCTTCCCGTCCCACTCTTAGATCTGTGCTCCCAAGACCAGCGGGGCAGCCACCTTGAGGAGTCCTGCCCACGTGTACCTCCCGGCTCCACCCAGCTGCCAACAGCACAACGGGCCTCTGGGTGGCCTGACCAGGAGGGCCCTGACCCTGTGGGGACAGATGTCAAGAACAACAAATTTGGGCTCCATGGGCTTCCTCTAACCCCCCTCACCATTGTCCCGGGTCTCCTCATGGCCCCTCTGCCCTGCCTCACCTCCCTCCAGCCACAAGTGCTGACCCTGAGACATGGGACCAGTTCCCCGTCCCTGTCCTCTGTCCTGCCTTACTCTCCCCACCATGCCACTGCCTCACCATGGCAAGGCCCAAACCATGAAGCAGATCACCTGGGAAGTGTGTGAACCTCAGGGCCGAAGGAGATGGGGAGGCAGACTGGAGTGTGGCTGAATGCGCAACACTTTACTCTTTTATAAGATAAATGTATCTATTGGTTTATTACTCATATAATTAAAAATTGATAAAAACAAAGAATAAAAAACACGGCCAGGGCCAGAGATCTGCATGATAAGAAGCACCCCAGCATCTCTAGCGTGGATGGCTCTGGACAGGCTGCAGCTGGCCAGATGCTCCGGCTGCTGTGCAGCTCCCCACACCGTGGTGTGACTGGGCAGCCTCCGGGCCAGGCCCTTCATCCCACCAGTGAGAACACCTCTGCCCATCCTTTGTGCTCTGGCACTGCCACGCCCCAAGCTGGGCGGGTGTCTGCCTGCCCACTATTCTCCAAGCACCTGGATGGTCAGCCCGTCTTCAGCGTCTCTCACTCTGACCCTCCAAGGGCCCGCAGCACCCATCACCCTGCCCCTGCTGTCCAAGGGCCCCAGGGCCACTTCCTCTTCTCAGCCCGGAGAGGTCCTCTGAGGGGATGTGGCCACTTCCCTCACAGGCCCCTGGAAAGCCTCCAAGGCAAGGTGTGAGCAGGGCGGAGCGGGCACAACAGGCCGCTTCAGTGCCCAGACTGCTTCTAGTCGTGCCTCTGCCATGAGATGGTGACGGAGGGTCCTGGAGGCCCAGCTTCCAGCCCTGGCACTGCCAGTTATTCTCCAAGAGACGGTGACACCTGCCAAGGTGGAGGCAACCAACAGTGCCATGGAACAGAGGTGGAGATGCAGCCCACCTACCTGCGACTGGCTTGGCCTGGGGCACCCTTCTCTTCTTCAGGTCCTCATCCTCTGGGACATAGTTCCGCAGCCTGAGTTCCCTAAAGGGCAGAGAGAACAAGCAGAGAGAAAGTAAGGTGTAACACAGTCTCATTCACCTTATACAGGTTGCAGGTTGGCATGTGATGAAGCCATAGGAGCTGGCTACTTCCTGGACTTTCCTCTGGTCTCTCTGGAGAGGACCTGGTGAAGGGGGACAGCACAGGAACAGAAGCTTCACTGTGATAGGCTCCCTTCTCCGAGCCTCAGCCTCCTCATCTTCCAGTTAGCAGCCGGGCTGGGTGCTCTCCCAAAGCCCCACCTGCACTGTAGGTTCTCATCAAGGGCTGGGGTCAGGGGTGCACAGAGAGCATTCACTGGATGTCTCTCCCGCGTTATCTCCATTTGACAGTTACGGGAACTGGGGGTCAAAGAGGCTGCACCATTTTTACAGGGTCATACAGCAGTGGTCGCAGCATCTGAGACAAGGCAAGCTGTGACTCCAAGCCAGGGCCAGAGCTACTCCTAAAAGAGGAAGCCAGTGGTCGCCCTCTGGTTCCCCAAGCCCCACCTGCTCCTCAGAGCCTTCGTGCCCTGGAGCCTCAGCTACTGGCGGCAAGGGTCTGGTGTGCTGGCCAGCAAGAGCTGAGGGAACAGGCACGACAGTGTGCAAGGCTGGGAAAGCCACAATGCACCTGGACAGCCATGAGAAGTTCACATACCTCGCCCCTGCAAGGGGTTTTTTAAATCTACCAGAGCAGATCCCACGACCTCCTCTATGAAGGGGGAGCGGCCACAAGGAGCCAGAATGGCACACTGGGATTGACCAGCGACCGTGGTGTTGTTTTCCTCTTATTGCAGTCTCCTCGGGCAGGGCTGGCTGTACCAAGTGCTCACTGGAGGCCTCCCTGGCTCAGCAGCTCATCAAACCCCGACTCCCACACACAGCAGCCTGCCCGCAGGACGGGCCCTTGGCTAACTCCACAGGGTAGCAAAGAGAGAGTTCCTGGGGGCTGCTGCTTAATAAAGGCAAGACAGAGACACTGGGACAGACCATCTAGGCCCTGCGGGAGGCAGAAGTGGCCTCCCCAACCGGTTAGCCAGATGGGACTGGGATGTGGGTCCTCTTTCTTCCCCACTACCTCTTCTGAGCCCTCTCAGGACTGCTGGCGCCTCAGAAATCCTGGGAACATTTTCTCAACAGGAGACCTCCTGTGGTCTGTCATCTATGGAACCCTCTGTCTGTGCCAGGGAAATGTGTGGCTCATTTCTCCAGCCCCTGGGCAAGCAAGCTTTTCCAGAAGGGAGGCAGGAGGTGCCTGTGGCTACACAGTTAGCAAGTGACAGTGGTCTGAACTTGGGGGTTTTCTGACACCAAATCAGTCCCCTATTCACCAGCTTCACCTGCCCCCCTGCCCTCTGCCAGGGCCCCCAGGGCCTGCAGTCCTGGGGCTTGGCTAAACCTGTGTGCCTGGGAGTAGTACCAGCATGGCCTGTGTGGAGGAAGCCTGCTGCCTACTCCCAGGGTCTACCTCCTCTAAGGAGCAGGGACACCATCCCCTAATGCCTGGAGGTAAATGCCAGGTCACTAAGGCACTGGGAGAGAAAGTGGGGCATGATCGGTACACTGACTTTCGTTTGTAACAGGGTGGGGAGAAAAGTGGAAGAGAAACTGGGTGTGGGAAGAAAACTGTGGGGATTCGTGAGAATAAAAAAAAAATTGTCACTCTCAGAAACTGGCTCCAGGGTCTTGTAAGAGATCAGAGAGAGGAGAGTCTGGTGGCAGCTGTACGCAGAGCTCATAGCAGTAACCACAAGCACCCACACCTCCAGCACCCCCTGATGCCCAGGCTTCAGAAGACTAGCCGGAATGAGGGAGGACACAGCAGGAGTCACGGAGGGGCCAGAAGCAACAGGAAAGAGCAGCAGCATCTGGTGGGCTGGCTGCACAGCAACCACCCCCAGCACCCCCAGTAGCCCCGCCGGCCACTGTCCCCTGTTCTCCCCTAGAGCTGAGCACTGGTCAAGCACTCAAGAACACCTGGGTCCCAGTCACTGTGGAAGTGCCCCATGCTGGGCTCCGATTTTCACATCTGTAAACAAGAAGGCTATGCTGGGTGTGTCGAGCTCTGTCAAGCTAGGTTCAAGTCCTTCCCTGGTTCAGTCTGTTGAGAGATAATGAAGAGACTGACCCTCACTAATGTCCAATTAACTGCTCCTCCCACCCCACCCCTATTTACCACCAAATGGCAAAAGTCTCTGGAGAGGTCATGGGGCACTGGGTTCTGCTCTGGGGCCTGGCCTTTCTAACAAAGGAACAAGGTTTAATTCCCTCCTTCTGCAAACTTAAAAAAAATCTGTGTGAAAAAAAAAAAAAATCTGTGTGTTGGTGAATTACCACAGCAAACAAGGACCTGAGGGGCTGCAATCACAGAAAGAAGGGAAGTGCAACAAGGTGAGCCTGGCTTTGGGCATTTCTTTCCCCTTAAAGCACTTGTCTTTTTACAAGCAGAAGCTGAAAAGCTGAGAGACCAAGCAGAGCTTCCTGCGATCTCATGAGGCTGAAGAGACAAAAATTTGTGTTCAGTGAGAGGAAGCCTCTTCATCAGTCCTGAAAGGGTAGGTCAGGGTATCCATGTCTGCCAAAAGCTGGAATAAACTCCTTCTGGGGGAAAATAAACTATTCAAAATCCCAAATTATCTCTGGAACTTTTCATATGCAATATCCAGAATTCAATCAAAGCCAAGAGAAAAAAATAAAGATAACAGAAATGCACTCACAGGAGACCTAAATACTGGAATATAGTATCAGAAATGAAATGTACGTTAATTGAAATTATTAAAAGTTCAGGAAGGTATACCACAAGATCAAGAATTTTAGCAGAGGGCTTCCCTGGTGGCGCAGTGGTTGAGAGTCCGCAACAGGAGAGGCCACAACAGTGAGAGGCCCGCGTACCGCAAAAAAAAAAAAAAAAAAGAATTTTAGCAGAGATCTGAATTTCGGAAACTGTAAAAATCAATCAAATGGAAATTCTACAAGTGAAAATAGAATCAAAATTAATAAATCAATAAATGGGTTCAACAGCAGTGTGGATACTGCTAAAGAAAGGATTAGTGAACTGTAAGATAAGCCAGAAAACATCCAGGCTGAGGGACAGAAGTAAAAAAGTTGAAAAATACAGAAAATAACTTAAGAAACATATGGAACATGGTGGAAAGATCTAACATACATGTAATTAGAGTCCCCAAACCAACATTTAAAGAGATAATGAGTGAAAAATTTACAGAATTAATTAAAAACATCAAGCCATAGATTAAAGAAACTCTATGAACTCCAAAGAAAAGCATAACTAGGCAAATCACTGTCAAACTACTTAACACCAAAGACAAATTCTTAAATTGGACAAAGACACCCAAACTTCAAAGGAGAAACTGAAAATGACAGCTGATTTTTCAACAGAAGCCATGAAAATCGTAAGACAATGGAGAGATACATGGGAAGGGCCAAAAGTAAATAAAATGCCACACCAGAATTATAAGGCTAGGTTAAACAGCCTTCAAAGAAAGACTTTTCCAGATAAAGAAAAATTGGGAAGATTAGTCATCAGAGGATCTGTTCTTTAAGAAATACTAAAGGGAATGCTTTAGACTGAAGGAAAATGATCTCATATGGAAGCATGGAACTCAGGAAGGAATGAAATGCATTCCTTGAGAAACATGAAAGAGTAAATACGTGGGTAAATTTAAATGAATATTGACTGTATAAACAGTAATAATGACTTGTGGGATTTCAAATATAGCAACAACAGTACAGAAAACAGGAAGAGAGGCAAATGGCCTTAAAGTGTTCTGAGGTTGTGGCACTGTATGGGAAATGGTAAAATGTGACTTGTTATTAGACTTTGATGAGTTAAGGATGTATGTTGTATCGCTGTGGAAACCTCTAAAAGGGAAAGGAGTATATTATTAGCAAGATAACAGGAAGGACATGGAAAGATTAAAAACAAAAAATCCAAAAGAAGACCGGACTTGAGACACAACAGGAAAGCCAAGAAACAAACGGTAAGACAAGAGGGTCACGAGGTGGGCCCAGGCTGCCGTCCTGGGGGCTTCCCCCTGCAGAGACTGGAGCTGCCACAGCTCTTGGAGACTGGGTGGGATGTGACTGCACTCATCAGGCAGCACTGGCGTCTGGAATTCACCCTTCTGGAGGCCACTAGACCAAACGCTGGTTCTGCTATCCCCATTTTAGAACGAGGAAGCTGCTCGGGTGAGAGGGTACAAGAGCCTTGGCCTTCCAACAGTGTGACCTGGGTTCAAATCCAGCTTTGAAGCTTTTGAGACAGGATGGAAAGTGTCATGCTTTCATTGGCTTCCATATGGAAATCAAAGGTATCATTTCTCATGAGGCTGTGGGTGACACAGAATGTGGACATCAACACTGCACAGAGTGGTGTCCTGCAGAGCAAAGGTCAAATCGCCCAGGAGTGCTACCTTCCCACTCCACTCTGCTGCCCCAGAAGCCCCTTCCTAAACCCTGAGAGCTCTCTAACTGCTAGGAGGGGAATATGGCAGACTGTCCCAAAATGGGACGGTCAACCCTCCAAAGCCCAGAGAGTAACCCTTGAGTGCAGGTGGGAACGAGCAGCCCAGCAGCCCATGGCTGGGCCATGCCCAGCCCGCATGGCCTACCAAGCCTTCTCAAAATACTGCGCAAGCAGATCGAAAGTGGTCCTCGTGTGGCCCACAGGGTGGCAGGGACGCGCCTGTTTCTGCACATTGCACATCAAGTGGCAGGGCTGGCCAGGACATACCCCAGCAGTTGAGGCCCAGCCAAAGAACAGCCTACTACCTGCCTCTCCAGTATGTCTGATCTCCATGAACTTGGCATTGTTACTAGTAAGTCCAGGAGCCTGGCTTCTTATCTTACTGCTTATATCTACAGCCCTTTCTGCTCAGCACTAGGTGTGAAATGGACCTGGACTGAAATCTTCTGGATAAGGAAAGAAGACAGATTCCAACTGCACGGGCTTTTCCTACGCCTGAGGCAATGCTCAGACGCTGAGGAAATGTGAGCCGATCCCCAGCTCTCCAGGAGCCAAAGGCAGATGGTGGAGAGAGCCAGGCCAGAGAAGAACCAGGAGCCTTTCAGACTCCCCCGGTCTAAGGCTGCAAAACAGGGGAGTCCTTTGCTAAGGTGCTCTGGAGGACACAGACATTAAGAGCCCCCTCCTGGAGCTAACCCTCTCCTAGCGGGGAGAGTGCATCATGCAAACCCTGGTTATGTGCCCTTTGGCCCATATGAACAAGAGAACGCCACATGACCAAAGGGACAAGGAAGATGCTTTTTATGAACTTTTGTGTAATGAATGTCAAGATGTACTGTCAAACTGACATGAGCGAGGTGAGGAACACTAGTATGGCAGTATAGTGTGCTATCACGTGTGTAACAACAAGCATGTGTGTGGGGGGGTTGGGGGGATATATATCAGCATATTTGAATATCTGTGCACAGTCCGCCTCTGAAAGGAGCCAAGCAGCTGGCCCTCAAGGTGGTCTTGCAACTAGGAGGTTGGGAGTGAAGGAAGACTTTTTTCCCCTGTGTGTCTTTTAACACCTTTTGCGTTATGAATCATGAATCCTTTACATACTCAAAAAAATAAAATAAAATATATATAAAATACATAAAGATACACCCAGACATTACATGGATCATTATATAACCACTGAAAATAATGTCTGCAAAGGATTGTTCTGAACATACAACAGACAGAAAACAACAACCAAACGTTGACAATGAGGGACTTCCCTGGTGGGCAGTGGTTAAGAATCCACTTGACAGTGCAGGGGACAGGGGTTTGAGCCCTGGTCTGGGAAGATCCCACACGCCATGGAGCAACTAAGCCCGTGTGCCACAACTACTGAGCCCGCGCTCTAGAGCCCGTGAGCCACAGCTACTGAGCCCATGTGCCACAACTACTGAAGCCCACAGGCCTAGAGCCCGTGCTCCGCAATGAAGAGAAGCCACCGCGATGAGAAGCCCGCGCACCACAACGAGGAGTAGCCCCGGCTCGCCGCAACTAGAGAGAGCCCACGCGCAGCAACAAAGACCCAATGCAGTCAAAACTAAAATTAATTAATTAATTTAAAAGTTGACAATGATTATCTAAGAGTGATTTTTCACTTGGCTATTTTGAATGTGCCAAGACCTAGTTCAGACAGGCCCCTGCCCAGCTGAAGCTGCCATCACATCTGAGCCACATGGTCTGCACCTACTCCCACCCAAGACTCCACAGAGCCCAGCCCAGCTTCTCTAAATTTACAGGCTGAAGGGCTTCCCTGGTGGCACAGTGGTTGGGAATCCGCCTGCCAATGCAGGGGACACGGGTTCAAGCCCTGGTCCCGGAAGATCCCACATGCTGTGGAGCAACTAAGCCCGTGCACCACAACTACTGAGCCTGCCCTCTAGAGCCCACAAGCCACAACTACTGAGCCCGTGCGCCTAGAGCCTGTGCTCTGCAACAGAGAAGCCACCACAATCAGAAGCCCGTGTACCGCAACTAAGAGTAGCCCCCGCTCACCACAATCAGAGAAAAGCCCATACGCCACAACGAAGACCCAACGCAGCCAAAAACAATAAATAAATTAAAATAAATTTTTAAGTAAATAAATAAATAAATTTACAGGCTGAGCTTTGCCCCCAATCCACCTGAAAATGCATAGCTGATGGGCACTTAAAGAAGTAGAAACAGCTGATATGCCAAAACTCAAGGACTGAAAAATTAATTATGGCACTCTCAAAGAAATACTAATAAGCAGCCACTGAGAATTTTATAGAAGCATGTTTATCAAAAGATGATCAAGATATGGTATGTGGGGCTTCCCTGGTGGCGTAGTGGTTGAGAGTCTGCCTGCCGATGCAGGGGACACGGGTTCGTGCCCTGGTCTGGGAGGATCCCACATGCCACGGAGCGGCTGGGCCCGTGAGCCATGGCCGCCGAGCCTGCGCGTCCGGACCCTGTGCTCCACGGCAGCAGAGGCCACAACAGCGAGAGGCCCGCGTATCGCAAAAAAAAAAAAAAAGAAACAAACCAACAACAACAACAAAAAAGATACAGTATGTGAAAAAGGTTACAAAACAGAAGGATATTCACAGATACAGGCTAATAGGATTTACTAAATTTCCGACAATTGAAAAAATCTTTAAGCACTTTCAATATCAATTTAAATTTAAAAAGAGGCGTGCAGTAAAGGTTTATGGCAGCTAAGTTGAATCCCAAAGGGCCCACAAGATGAGAACTGAAGTGGCCACACTGGCTGTCGGGGCCCAGGTGGTGGCAAAGCCCGGAGCCTGCACAGTTCACTGCCCCCCACTCTCCTGGGGCCCAATCTATCCCTCAGACCACTCTGGGGGCCGTCCTGGGCTGCAGAATGCAGGCTGCAGGCTGCCCAAGAGAAACACTCTCTCTCCCCCGCACAGCTGTCGGCAGCCCTGATGCCCACCCCTCCAGCCCCAGCCAAGAGGACACATGGGACAAAGGCCACTGCACTGAGAGTGAAGGCGGTGCAACGGAACCAGGCCTGGCCTGCCCGGGAGCGTGCAGGCAGAGGACGGGAAGGGCTCCGTTTCCCCATCTGTGACATGATAGCTGGATGAGCTCAGCTGTTCTCCACCCTGCCTGCACACCAGACAGGGATGGAGGAGGGGTCCCAGTGCCGGTCCCCTCCCTCTCAGCTGGGGGATCTTAGACGAGTCACTTCACTTGTGTGAACTGTGGTTTCCTCACCTCACGGTGGATCACAACGTTCCCCCAGAACAGGTTTAATGAGAAGGACTTTCGAGGCACTGGAGATCACAACATACAAGACGAAGACTGTCTTCCATGTAGAAAGGCCCCAGCCGTGCTCCCACTCTCCCCCTCCACGAAGGGAAGCACCTGGCCCGGTCACACGTCGAGTCGGCTTCCCACGACACCACATCCCTTATACCAGTTCTCTCTTGATTCACTCTTCCACATTCCTGCGCCTAGTCCCGAGCAACAGGATCAGGAAAAACAGGGCGGCCACAGGTCTCTGTGCTGCTGCCTCAGCACGAGTCACGGAGCCACAGTCCAGCCCCTCTATCCAGGGCCACGACATTCCGGCCTGGAGCGGGAGTGAGGTAACTCAGCAAGTGGGGGCAGGGGCCGCTCTGAGCATCACCGCGAGAGCTCAGCAATATCTGCCGAATCAAGCTGACGTCACGGGTCTGCGAGCACGCCCTGGTGCAAAGCCACCATCCTGGGGACCCAACCGGCAGATGCGAGAAGGCCTGGCATTTGTCAGCCTAAAGGGCTTGGGCACTGGGACAAGGCTGGGCCAGGCCTCAGCTGGGGTGGGACCTTTCTCCATATGGAGTTGGAGAACCGGTTTTCCATCCCCGAGGAAGGAAGGTTCGTGGCCTAGTTCCTTCTCCAGTACGTGACACGCACCCAGGGTGTCCCTGAATGGTGACAGCTCTGGCTGGGTGCACACCTCAATCCTAAGCCAAGGGGAGGTGACGGCTGTGGGAGCTGAGGGTTTGGGGCTTGCTTGTTCAGGCACTTAAGACACGCTCCCCCGCTCCATGCCCAACAGAGTGTGCAACACCGGCCCTCTCCTCCCACCTGGTAGGGTGGCCACGACTGTTGGCCACAAACCCTACCCTAGACATACCTCCACGGCATACACTAGCCAACTTGCCATTAGGAGGAAGTGACTGAGGGCTTACAAAAAACAACAGCAACTGACATAAATGCCCCTTTTTGTGGCCAGGTTTCCAGGGCTGCCATATCACATCTTACCCAGGCGGCAAGGAGGGGGCTGTGTTAGAGATGAGTCATGGGCGCCCGTGCAATTAACCAAGAGGGAAGGTTGGCTGGGAGAGGGCAGATCCAGCCCAGAGGAGAAGCAGGGGTCCTTCTGGAGGTGGGAACTCGTCTTTCCTTCCCACAGAGCCTGGCCTACGCTAGTCGACCTTCGGGGGACTGACTCCCACTCAATGGGGATTTGGTTGTAGGGGAATACGGTAGGATTTATCCTGAAGAGAGTAATAAAAAAATGTTTAAAGGTATTCTGATCTATAGATTCCATGCAATACCAATCAAAACTCTAGCAAACTTTTAATTTGTTTTTATTTTATTCTTTTTTGTATTAGTTTATTTTAAATAAGTAGGCAACAATACAAACACGTACACCTGAATGATGCCTACGTTCTGAAATTTTAAGAGGAACTGACATGAGACAGTCCATCCCTTCCACACTCCTTGAAATACCCATGCACAGGGCCACTAAGGAATGGGTTAGGATGAAGGGAGGGGCACCGTCTCCAGAAAGCCACCCCCCCTTCCTCTCCTGGTTTCCACAACACATCATTGTCCTCCTCTGTCACTCTTTACTCTCAGTCACCTTCAGCAAGCTTTAAAAATAGATATTAACAAGCTGATTCTAAAACCTATAAGGAAAGCCAAAGGAACTAAAACAGCCACGATTCTAAATAGGTCTCCTTGGACAGATGGGTAGGAGCATGGGCAGAGAGGAAGGTGGGTGATTCTCCAGCATGGCTGGTGAGGGGTGAGGTCCTGGGGTGCCTGCCTCCAATCCTGCTGGATTTTCCCATTTCCTCAGCCACAACCCCTGGCCCCGCACTGTATCTGGTTAGACAACTGAATCTGCAAAATGACTCAAGGCTCCAGTCAGTAATCAAAAACCTAAGGACAAACCAGAAGAAAACCAAAGGGTCTCTGAGCAGTTACCACAGACCCACCCCCAAGCGCCCAAGTCTGCAGTCACTTGGCAAAACAGCAATGACCTGGCCTTCGTCTCTGTCACCAGAGAGGGCCGCGTGCTGTGCTGGGGGGGCCAAGGTCCAACAAGACACCCCAGAGCCCAGTGCTAGGGTGACAAGGGTCCCTGCACCACCACTGAGCATCACCAGCCTCTCAGCACAGAGCTGTCGCCTTCTGTGATAACAAGGGGGATGGCAAGGACCCTGCAGGGCTGCTGTGAGGAAGGCGTGAACACACTTTGTAAAGTGTTAAGTCACACGTGCACAGACACACACGCTCCCCTGTGGACTTGAAAAAGCCCCATCTCGTCTGAGATCAGCTCCTGAATAAGAAGGCAGGGATGAGGGGCCTGCACCTGGGGAGGGTTCCACTCACACTGGTGAAGGAAACAGCAGGCTGTGGCGTCAGGAAGGCCTGCTTCCGAGTGCTGGTCCAGCTTCCTCTGGGGAGCACCCCTCCCCACCTGCTGCACCCCCTCAAAGCACAGCCCACTGAGATAAGCTTTCTCGGGGCATCAAGATCTACTCCCCCAAGTGAGCAGGCGCCCAGGCTGCTGGCTCAGACAGAGCTTCACACACCAGGGAGAGTCTGGACCTGATTCTGCAGGTGCTGTAGAACCATGTCACCCAAAGTGTTTTCAGAGAAGAGTGAGGGGACATGAGGGTCTGGAACAAAAGGCTGGTGGCTAAGAGTCAGATAGCCAGTGGGGGAAAGGGTGCAGAGAAGGTTCCAACTGTAAGATTGTCCTGTCTGAACAAGGCAGCCATGGGGTGGAGAGGAAGCAACGGGGTAGAGACTGAACGCAGAGCTGGGAGGATGTGGAAGCCAACAGCTACTGGAGGAGAGCGCAGGGCAGAGAGCTGCGTGTGAGGCATTACCTGTGCTTCTCGCCTTCCTCCTCCCCTTCTCTGAGCTGCTTGGTCTTTGGCTCCCCATCTTCCTTGTCCTGCAAAGGAAGGGAGAAAACGAGCTGCTCAAATTAACACTCCTTCCAGGAGCTAGACAGCCTGGCCAGGACCAGCTTGGCATTCCAGCCTCCAAGCCGGGCACATGCCTGCTGCAACCGACGGGGCACAATGCTGGAGCCACAATTCCCACCCCTCAACTCCCTCAGCAGAATTTAAAACCCATGACCCTGGGCTTCCCCAGTGGCGCAGTGGTTGAGAATCTGCCTGCCAATGCAGGGGACACGGGTTCAAGCCCTGGTCCGGGAAGATTCCACATGCTGCGGAGCAACTAAGCCTGTGCACCGCAACTACTGAGCCCACGAACCACAACTGCTGAAGCCCACGCGCCACAACTACTGAGCCCACGCGCCTAGAGCCCGTGCTCTGCAACAAGAGAAGCCACCGCAATGTGAAGCCCGCGCACCGCAACGAAGAGTAGCACCCACTTGCTGCAACTAGAGAAAGCCCAGGCACAGCAACAAGGACCCAATGCAGCCAAAAATAAATAAATAAATTAACAAAACAAAACAAAACCATGATCCCAGCCCAGGCCCAGACAAGGGTGGCCCTCAGAGAACACTAGCAGGAAGAGCTGGAAGGTCTTAGGTGGTGAGAGATGATGCTGGTCAGTGCCGCCGAGGGCCCACGCTGGCAGGCCACCAGCCACCCTCATGCGTCGGGAGAGTCACCAGCAAGCAGAGCAGCACAAAAGCTCAGGTCTCCTGACCGCCACCCCCTGCCTTCCAGGCCAGAGGCCTCTCCAGAAACACCTATTTGGTTCCCTTTAGGAGCAGCATAACTCGAATTAGGACCAGGCTTGTAACAGGTTCACTCCTGCAATGCAGTCAGGGGGACGGAGGGAAGGGGAATTAGTTTGAAGTTTCCATGGGAAAAATTTCTAAATGTGGTTATCTTCCTCTTCCCCCTTCCCCACCTCTTTGTAAGTCTAGAGAAGCCATGTTCCTCTCAACCCTGACAGAGTATGCTTGCTCTCAGGTGCGCTGAGGGCCCAGCAGAAGGACACCCCCATGCTGCTTCCACCTGCAGCAGGAAACACCTTCCTGGGCTTTCTTCCTTACCATGTGACCACTGCAGTTGGATGAGACCTGCCTGCAGACAAACGAACATGGAGGGCGTGCACTGGGTGTGCTCTCGCATGCGCCCACGCCCCCAGTGTCTGTCTTGAGAAAATCTGGGACAGAGCCCTGCCCGGGGTCTCCCTGTGTGCCAGGGCTGGCCCTCCAGAGGGGATCAATGTGCCCCTGATAACTGGCCATGACCTGCCTTTGACTTGCTGGAGCATGTTCCGAGGAGACACTTGGAAGCCCCTGCCATGGGGGACCTGCTGCAATGGAGAAAAGAACATATAAATTGTAAGTAAAATAGCTCCTTGTACCACCTCTCCTAGAGATTTGTTTATGTCACTGACAACGGCCTCCCTGAGAGTGGCATTTGCATTATGAGTCACTTCCTGCCAGTGTTCATCGTGGAGACCCTGGAAACCACCAGACTGCACCATGCGTTGGCCACACACCTATGGGCAAGGAGACCACCCAAACCAGGCTCGGAGTCCTGGACGAGAGAAAGGTTTCTGTGATGTGAATAGAGCAAGGTGCTCCCCTGGCTTTCTCCACCCAGGGCAGCTCAGTCTCCTGGGGATGAGGCAGCAGGAACCACAACAGCTACATGAGTGAGGTCAACATGGGTCTGTGAGGTGGGTAGGGGGCTTCCTACCTTCCTACTAAGGGGTGGGCAGAATTTGGGTGTTACAGGATGGGGAGACAGGAACAGGAAGGGCACTCCCAGAGGGGAGCAACCTTGAGCAAAGGCGGGGTGTGGTCTGAAGAACACACAGGTGGTTGGAGCAGCAGGCAGGGCGCAGGTGAATTCAGGTAAGGCTGTCAAGGGGTGGGGCCGATCACAGAGGGCTCTGGCCAGTGTTCCAGGGCAATGGGAGCAGAGCTGCTGGAGGAAGGACCAGAGGCCTTTCCCAAGAGCCTGCTGACGGGCTGGGCAGGGAGGCCCTGGGGCAGAAGCATTTGTTTGGTGATGGCCAAAGAGGTAAGGGGAGCAGGCGTACAAACTCTCAACTGAGAAACATGTTAAGGCTCCCCACATGGCTCCCAGGCTGCATGCACCCCTCCCTGACAAATGCTAGTGATTACGGGAAGCCAGAAGCCAGGACATAGGAACTAAAAGCTCCTTCCTAATTGCCAGCCAGTGGACTCCCTGATGGCCAGAGGTCCTGCAGCAGGGGAAGAAGGTGGCAGACACCGCCCCTTGGTGAGAAAGGACAGAGGTGGAAGAGCAGCAAAGGCTCAGCTTTCCCCCGAAGTGGGCTGATGGGCAAGCCCACAGGAAGGCTTCTTTCCATGAGGGCCCTGTTAACCTGGGCCAGCTGGAGGCAGAGGTTGGGGACTGTGGAAACAGCCTTTGGGAGCAACTCCTTTGCAAACAGCATGCGCGTTCACAGCCCCTGAGCAAGGGCAAACTCAGCGGCGCAGCTGCCACCACCCTCCTGGGGTCCCGGAGACACTCAAGTGTCTCGGCAAAGGCCAAGTTATTCATTAATGAGAAAACACCCAATGATCTAAATGACATTTTAAAAACATGCCCCGCAGTCTGGTGGGCCGTGCAGACTGCTGAGGTTAAGGAAGACCCCAGCCTGGGAGGCTGTGCAAGAGCAGGGGCTCAAGAATGGTACCCATATGTGCGTGGAGCCAGAGCCAGTGAACAAATGAACAGGCCACATAAGTGCAGGGACGAGGCGCACTCCAGTCAGCCCACTCAAAGGCAACTCAGGTAGCACGGTGAGCATCTCTGAGCAGGGAAATGGCTTTGGGGCAACACTGGCCTAGGTCACAAGGCAGGACTTGCACTGCTTGGGACAGTGGTAGGAGGCACTGACCAGTTTCACGGCCCACCCAGCCTGAGAGACTCGAAGGCCCTCAGAACTGGAGGGCTCACAGGACCACCGCCTTCCGAGTCCTCAAATCAACCCATGGGGGAAGCTGGCAAATGACCACCACGGAAAGGAAAGACTGTCCCAAGGTCACAGAATCTGTCAGTGGTAGCTGGGGTTCTGGATCAAGGTCCTCCTGAACTCTTGCATTTTTGCCAAGGAGACGGGAGAGGCACTTAGTTTCTAAAACCAGCTCTGAACACAGTCACCTCTCCCATGCTCCCCTCACAGTTCAGATTTGGCCACGTGCATTCAGACCAGTCACAGCCAGCCTGGGCCTAGGTCTAAGCCCTGGAGGACACCCATGGGAGTGCAGGCAGGGCCGGAGGTACACAGCATCCCAGGGAATCTAGAGACATTTCACCCACCCCCAGACCCTTAAATGTAACTCGCTGCCTAGCCCCGCCTACACACACCCTTCCCCAATCTCCCGCCTTTCTCCCTCCTTCCAACCCCATGTTCTGTCCCACCCTGATAGGCCCCCACCACAGCCAAGCCCACAGCTATTCCCCCCACCCCTGCCTGCCGCCAGCTACCCGCTACACTCTGGAGAACACAGCAGCCTGCTGCACCCTCCTCCTCTTTCTGATCTATCTCCCCTACATCTCTCTCCACCTTATCCATCCACATGGACGGAGGGTGTCCTCTGCTCAAAGCTCTCATTGGTCCCCATACCCTCAGGAACAGCATTCTCCTCAAGGTGCAGCCTCCCAAGGCCTCAGCACTCTCCCTGTAGCCCATCCATACTGGCCTTGTCCAGAATACCCTGACACCGGACCCTCTGTCCCAAATCCTGATCTGTCCGTTCTGACTACCCCGAACAAAGCCCACCCTCTGGCAAGTTCTGGACTCCAGCTCAAAGGCTACCTCCTCAAGGCAGCCTTCTGAGGTTCCCAGGCAACAGGCTCTGTCACTCCTCTGGGCCCAAGACACAAGCCTGTTGTCATTCCTACTCATCGTCAGGCCTCTGTGTCCCTTCCAAGTCCCTCTCCGTGTGGGGACGTCTCCTAGAGCTCTTGTAGGCGTAGCCACGAGCCTGGACTACATCACCTTCATTAACTCTGTGCTAACTTAACTCACACTCTCTCAACCAACTCCAGAAGAGCCAAATTCTTAGAACACTGGTGGCTGGAGGGCAGGAAAGCCAAGGCCTAGACTGGGGTCCTCCCCACAGCCCGCCTGCCTGTTACTGGAGGTACCCCACATTTCTGACCCCGGCCCAGGTTTCCACACCTAGGCCCTGCCCCTGCTCTCACCTCCCTCAGAGCCCACAGGAGGAAGTGGCCTCTGAGGCAGGACTTCAGGGCCTCTCAAAAACAGCCCTGCCCCAAACAGAGCCTGACCGACCTGTTTCATAAAATTAGCATTGTGCAAGATTGGTGTTATTTCTTCTTTAAATATATGACAAGACTTCATCTTGGCCTGAAGTTTTCTTTGTGAGGTTTTAGGTATGGGGCTCATTAGATTTTCTATTTCCTTGTGAGTCAGTCTTATTATATCGTGTCTTTCAAGAAATATCCATTCATACTGAATTTACTGGCATAAAGTCGCTTATAATATTCCCTTATTATCCTTTTTTAAAAATTTTATTTATTTATTTTTGGCTGCGTTGGATCTTCGTTGCTGTGCACGGGCTTTCCCTAGCTGCAGTGAGCAGGGGCTACTATTCGTTGCAGTGCGCGGACTTCTCATTGTGGTGGCTTCTCTTGTTGCAGAGCACGGGCTCTAGGCACACAGGCTCAGTAGTTGTGGCACATGGGCTCAGCAGTTGTGGCTCGTGGGCTCTAGAGCACAGGCTCAGTAGTTGTGGCACACGGGCTTAGCTGCTCCGCGGCATGTGGGATCTTCCCGGACCAGGGCTCGAACCTGTGTCCCCTCCATTGGCAGGTGGATTCTTAACCACTGCACCACCAGGGAAGCCCCCCTTATTATCCTTTTAATGTCTGTAGGATCTGTGGTGATATCCACTGATATCGATAATTTGTATTTTTTCTCTTTCCTTATTAGACCAGCTGAAGATTTATCAATTTTGGGACACGTCCAGACTTGGTGTTTTTTTTCGTTTTCGTTTTTTAAATTTTTTGGCCACGCCAGGCAGCATGCAGGATCTTAGTTCCCCGACAAGGGATTGAATCCATGCCCCCAGCAGTGGAAGTACGGAGTCTTAACCACTGGAAGTCCCAAGACTTGGTGTTTTAACTCCGTGTTTGCTCCTCAGTACCCTCTCAGAAGGAGCCCTCACTAGCTGAATGCACCTGCCTCTGGATGGTATACAAAATGGGGGGCGGGGAGATCAATCCATACTTGCTGCCTGAATGTAGGGCGACTACCAGAAGTAGCTCAATTAACCACCAGAAATGTAGAAAAGCAGGGGGAGACGGGAGGCTGCTGCATCTCCTCCTGCTGACCTCCCCACCCAGGCAAAGACAAGGGTCCCTCTTCTCTTGTACCCCTGGACCCCTTTGTGTGCTGGGTCTGCCTTAGACACAATGATAAAGGAAACAAGAACCCTGCCCACAAGGGGCTCAAGGAGCAGGTTTAGACAATGGTAACTGCCGCCAAGAGTGAGGAGGAAAGCGTCATTCAATGTTTTGTATACTTGGAGAATCGGCAAGGAACAGGTGTTGTCAGGGAAGGAGGTTACCCTTCAACTCAACTCTAAATGTCAAATGGGGACTTGCCAAGTGGCTAAAGAAGGCAGAACATTCCTGGGAATGGTACTTGCCTGGCAGACATGAGAGCAGAGCAAGGGCACTGATAAGACCTGTAGGGCAGACCCAGGTAGCTGGCCCACCCAAGACTGCGGGGGTCAGGAGTAGGGGGGCTGACAGGGTCTTCCTCCAGTGCTCTGGATGGGCGGAGGCTGATGCTTGGAAAGGCACTTTGGCAGCCTGGAGAGTGAGTGGTGGGAAGGGACGGAGACTAGAAACCAGGTGAGATGCTCCACTCCCAGCCTGGACCTGTCCCTACCTGTTCTTTGTGCGTATGCGCTGGGGAGGGTGGTTAAGAGTAACTGAGGGCCGGGTGGGTGCCATCAGGGGCAGATGTGCTGAGGCAGGGGCGCTTGCTTTGAGGGGACAAGGAACAAGCCCCTCCCTCATCCGAAGAGGAGCTGCTGCCTGGGGCTCTCCCTTCCAGAAGAAAAAGAGGCAGGAAAGGGTTAACAGAGAGACACTTCAACTTCTGGTCTAGGTTCCTCCCACCATGAGACCATTACTGAAGCAGCTGGAGAGCCAACAGAAGCTCACAGGTACAGAAACACTTTCCAGTGCCCAGGCAAACATGCCTCATTAGCTCTGAGTATGCCTGGGGTACTGTCCATGGAAACAGCCCTTCTGTTCAACAATCAAGAGAACAGGCTCCAAACCCTGGTTCCCTAAGAAGAGGTGGAACTGGCCCCGGTTTGAGCCTTTCCAGTTCCAACTTGGCCCAGGGTGGGGAAAAGTCAAAGAGACATGGGCACAGATGCCAGGAAGTGGGGAGCAGGAAGGCACTAACAATGCTGAGGGCAAACCTGGCAGGTTTCACAGTATCACCCTGCTGCCCATCCTCAGAGCCAGGGCAGCCCCATGTGGGGCAAAGGGACTTCCTGTCGGGTGCAGCTGCAGCCGGAGCTGTGCTCCAAGGGCACTTAGCGGGCAGGGCAGTCACCCAGAGTCTGACTCACCCTGAAGATGCAATGATAAGCCCTGGGCCGAACACCACCACGCCTGGGCACAGAAACTGCATGGCTCTCTACTGCCCAGAGACCAGGGAAGGGGGTGGGGAGGGGAGGTTCCAACAGGCAGCTTGGGCGGCAGGGCCCCTGACTCTGGGCCCTGGCACTCAGTTTGCTGCTAGGATGGCCTGGCCGGTGTGCCCACTGCTCAGTAGGCGGAGAGACCCTTGAAGGCAGATGCTTGTCTTAGCCACCTGTACCCGTGGGCCTGACACCGCCTACAGCAGGCACAGCACAGCGGTTGAGCTCATGGGCTCTGGGTGGGAATGTGTCTGGCAAGCCCGGCTCAATTTCACCTTGCTGTGTGACCTTGGGCAAGCCATTCAATCTGTCTGGCCTGGGTTTCCCCATGTATGAAATCCAGGACTATCATACCAACATCATGGCAATATTACAAGAAAGAAATGACCAGGGAGGAAGGAGGAAGGTCTGCGGCTTGGGTAACAGGACAGCAGACCCTGAGGGGCAGGGAGAATCGGGCCAGGGCAAGAAGGGAAGGGCCGCAGGGAAACCACGAGGCCACAGGCCCAGACTGCTGGCACCTGCAGAGGTCACGGTAAGTTTTCACTTTGTTTTCACCAGGCTTTCTCTGCAATCCCGAGATGGGCAGTATGATAACATCTGCTCCACGAAGACGACGTCAGAAGACATGTCAGACAATCTGTACAGGGGGAACAGGTCTTCTGATTCCCCGTTCAGTGCTTCACCAAGGATCAGAGAGTTCAGAAGGGGAGGGTGGGCCCAGAGCTGAGAGCCACTGCTCTCCTGGGGGTGTGGACATTCCCTAAAGGCTTGTGAGCGGAGAGAACAAAGCAAAGCTCGCAGGGAGTTGAGGGCTGGGAGAACAGAAAGGGAACGGGAGATAAGGACTGCAGATAAGAGCCGGAACTAGGTCAGTGGCGATGGGATAGAACAAGGGGGTGCCTGAATGCTGCGAGGGGACAGGAAGAAGTCAGGGACGACTGAGGTCCTGACCCTGACTCACTGGGAGAATGAAGGCGCCTTTAACAAAAAAGGTGGCAGTGCTTATTAGGCGACAAAGAGAAAGGGTGCGGCAGCTTTCAGGATGACCAGGGTTGAGGCCTAATGCCTGGAGTCTGGCGACGGCCGTGCAGACAATGGCTGAGGTTCCAGCGCCTGTCACGGCATCCTCAGCAGCAGAAAATGGGCCCACTCGTCAGCAGAGGCAGGGCCAGCCCCACCACTGATACCCCATCCCGAGGCCCAGGCAACGGCATGCATGGCCTTGCCCCAGACGACTGCTGACGTCCTGCGTGCGGCAGACCAGTGTGGGGAGGTGGCCCCAAAGCCAAGCCGGGTCCTATTCTTGCCACAAGTGCAACTGGGGAACCAGTCGTGCTCTAAGGGGGTGGCAGATAACCCCTCCAGCAGACTATTAGTCAACAAATATTGACTGGCTCCCTCCTGCTAGGTACTCCACACTGGCCGAGGAGGAAAAAAGAACAGGTAGGCACCTAGTGTTCACAGACTAGGGTGGGGACTCAGCCTGGGTCCATGCACAGGATTCCAGAGGTCCATGATCAGACACACACACAGGCCAGGTGTGCAAAGGCTCATTTTTCTGGAGTAAGAATCCACAGCTCTTCAGATTCTCAAGGGGGTGACGACCCAGAGGAGGAAAGGGAAGGTGACAACAGCATGGTGGGGAAGGAGGTTCTTTGGGTGGCACTTGAGGTATCTGGGGAGGCTCTCCAAAGGAAGTACAGTACCACCTGTCTTGCATTTTATTATTTTTATCTTTTTAAATTAATTAATTTATTTTTGGCTGCGTTGGGTCTTCGTTGCTGCACGCAGTCTTTCTCTAGCTGCGGCAAGCGGGGGCTACTCTTCATTGCCGGGCGGGGGCTTCTCATTGCGGTGGCTTCTCTTGTTGCGGAGCATGGGCTCTAGGTGCGCAGGCTTCAGCAGCTGTGGCACATGGGCTTCAGCAGTTGTGGCTCACGGGCTCTAGAGCACAGGCTCAGTAGTTGTGGCGCATGGGCTTAGTTGCTCCGCGGCATGCGGGATCTTCCCGGACCAGGGCCTGAACCCGTGTCCCCTGTATTGGCAGGTGTATTCTTAACCACTGTGCCACCAGGGAAGCCCTCTGTCTTCATTTTAAAGGCTGAGTGGGAAGAGGGGCTGGGGGATGGGCAGCAGAGGGAACAACTATCACTGTGAGTGTGCACAGGGTTGCTAGGGCCCTTCCACTGCTCCCACATCCCCTGCAGGAAAGCCTTTGGAAGGTCACACTGAGGGCAGAGCAAAGACCAGTCCCCTCCTTTCCTTCATACACAGTCAGCCTGGACCAGTTCCTTTGGGCAGCCAGGCAAGACTCCCAACTCCCGCCCAGACACCTGTAGGGGGCACTGTGGTTTGCAGGAAGCCAGGCAGCAGGACTGGACAGGCCGGACGGTAGGAAAATCACTCTCCACTGCTTACCAACGGTGAGACTGTGGGCACCTGCAGGACCTCTCCGAGGCTCTTGTTCCCTCCCCTGTTAAAGTGGGGCTGGTGCTATGTCACAGGGTGTTTGAGGATTAAACAAGCTAACTTGGGGTCCACCATCTGGTACAGGACCCCCCATGACACCCATTATGGGAAACAACCTGCTGGCATCCTGGGGTGTTCTGAGTCCTGCCATCCATCAGCAGTGAGCCTGACCCTTGCTGCATCCTCCTGGGGAACCAGATGTTCCCTCTCCTTCCCCCGCCACCACCTGCTTGCCTGACCCCTCAATATCCTTTCCTGATAGTGCTTCTTTATTTTCTGCCAAGTTTCCGTAAATGACAAAATTTAATTTTTAAAATTAAGACTCAAATTAAGAACGACCTGTCCGACTCCTTCAGGGGCCCCAGGCTGGAAGAGCAGATACCACATCTGTGAGGCTTCCCTACAGAAACCTTGTTCTGCACCCACCACAAAACTCCACGGCAGCTGAAAGATGGTTGGTGGGTTACAGGACTTTCCCCTGGCTGTGCGGGCTGAAAGTTACACCCCTTTTTAGCAGAGGGCATTCTTCCCAGGCAGGCCCTCTAATGATAACTGTCCCAGACATTCGATTTTACCTGGATTTGCCTACAAGAGATTTTGTTTATCACCTGTCTTCCTGCCTAGATTCAAGCTTCAAGAGGCCTGTCCATCACTGTTACCCAGCACCTGGCACATGACAGTAGGGCAACAATAGCCAATGAATGAATTGACAAGTCGGGGGGAGGCAGGATGCACATGTTAATTCCCCCGCTCACAGATGAGGTTCTCCTCCCCAAGTTGGTTGTCTGAGCCTCCAAACAGCACCCGTGCCTCAGGCATCACTAGGCTTGTGATGTCGGACCCTACACTCTTTCTGTCAGTTTGAGGAGACAGACAACTGGAAGCCCACTTCCCTGCCTCTACACACACAGTTCCTTTTACCAACACATCCGCTTGTTCACCACTAAGCTGTCTGTTCTATCCTCCCCTCTGACAATTACCCGCGCCTCTGCTTCTTTCCCAGAGAATGAGGGCAAAAATCTCAACCGCGCCCACTCCCTAAGAAAGTGGTAAGAATCAAATCTGACTAGGTTCCATAAAATTAGAAGACTTCCCAATAAAAGGTGAGCTCTGGGGAGGGCTGGACCCAATTGTTATTCAACTCTGTTCTACTGTATTTCCTACAACAGCAGTTGTAACAGTATGCCAGGCAATTGATTATTCAATTAATTGAAATAACATTTAAATTAATCAGCATAAAAATTTACTAAGGTCAATACTGCTTTCTCCTTTCACAGATAAAACTGGAGGCCCAATGCTGTTACTATTAAGTAACCCACCCAGAGTCACACTGCTTGGGGTTGCCAGCGCCCAAAGGGTAGTGTGGGCCCCATGCCTAAGTGGCTCCCCCACGAAGCCCAGCCCTCTGCTCTGATCCTACTCCCACCCACCTCAAATACGCAGGTGGTCCCACTGGCATCCAATGGCACTCAGCATCACATTACAGGGCTGATACCTCTTCCCGGTGACGTTTCAGAGAGACATGACCAAACCATCAGGAGCCCCACGTACAGGCATTTCTGGGCCAGGAACTCCAATCCCAGGAAAGCACCAAAGGAGACAGAAGAGCAATGTATGTAGAGGCATTCACAGCTGTGTTTCTCATAACAGGCAGAAGTGGAGCCAGGAGGGAGATGTGACCTGCCGGACACAGTGAGGCAGGCCAGCTGCTCGCTGAAGTAGCAACCTGATGGGCATCACCGTGAGATAGAATAGGACTATGAGGGGTGTGGAGCCCAAACACGTAACCATGAGGGAGACCACGGCAACACCTGACGCAGAATGGTCACAGACTTCACAGGCTCACACAGCAGGGCTGTGGGCAGTGCTTCTTCCGTTTCCTTTAATTCTGTTGTCAAAATGACTTAATAACAAAACGATTTAAAAACAAGAGTGACACCAGGAACCCAGCTGCCTGTGGCTCACTGCTTGACTGTACTCACACCATAAACAGACTCTCCTGACCTTCACCTGGCTCAACAGGAAAGCAGGAAACCATGGGTGGCCCTCAGGCCCAACACAGTCCAGTCAATCTTTAATGACCTTTCTCAAGCTTAAAAAAAAAAAAAAAAAAAAGCAAAAACTAAAAACCCAGCATTGGTGGGGAAAGAAGAGGACAGACTGAGGCCTGCACACACCAGTGTCCCTGTGCGCCCAGGGACAGGCCCCGCAGTCACACTACAGGCCGAGAGGCCTCCAATCAGGCCAAACATCTCCTGCTGAATAATCAGCGTGAAAATTTCAGTTAAGAACTTAACTGATGGCAAACGATGAGGTTACCTCCCCTCCCCTCCCCCTGCCCCACCATTTCCCTTTAGTGGAAGGAGGGGAAACGTCTCCCCTGCCATAAAGCAGAACTCACAACCGCCAGGACTTCCTCACCATGCTAGACTCACAGCTGAAACAAGAGCAAGCGAATCCCAATGGCAAATGATAAGGTCCCTGAAGCTCCCCTGCCCTGGTATGGGACAGCCTCACATGGCACTGCAGGGGAGCTGGCCTGGAGCCCCCTCCCTATCGCATCACAGGGGACAGCCAGAGTCACCAGGCACGGGGAATTGGGGGCCCAGACGATCAGTTGTGGGGAATGGAAGAGCCACCCGGAAGCTCAGGTCCTGAGCACACGCCGCTGGTGTCTGACCCTCTTCAGATCCTCCGGGCTGAAGAGCACACAGGCCTCCCCCTTGCACCTGAACTCTGGCTGGTGGGCGGGATTCTGAGGCGGAGTCCCGAAGGGAGGTCCCAGGGAGCCTATCTCCTGTGTGTTCACCATCCCTGGATCCAGTGGAAGCAGCAAGCAAGGGTCTGAAAACCCCAGTGAATGGCCCCTGAAATGACACCCTTCCACACGCCCCACACACACCTAAGCACATGTGCCTGTTCACTCCGATGCTGGGTGTCCCCAAGTGGTTCCCCAACAGCCACCAACAGGACGACATCAGGGCTCCTGTTACCAACATCACACGGCTGGCTTATTAAAAGCCTGTGATCGACTAACATGAGCAGCTCTTCTCCACGTGGACAGGTGTCAAAGCAACCCCAGTCCATGCCTGAACAACAGATTTTGGAAACTTAACTGTCTTAGTAGACTTCACACACAGTGAAGTTGATCTTGCTGACATGGCTGCTGCCTGCAGACGCTTAAATAAGCCCCGGAACTCCTCCCAAAGGGTAGGTCTGCTTTTCCTTCAGAAAAATCTCAAACCAACCAACTCCAAGTCCATGTGCCTGCCACATTGCTTCATTTCTTCATTCGAATGTTTACAGAGTGCCTCTGGGTCTTGTCATCTGGCAGACAAAAAGGTGACTAAGATGTGATTGCTGTCCTCAGGGACTTGAGGGGCAGGTGAATGGGGAAGCAGACAGGTGAACGGAGAGTCCCCACACAGCGAGGCCATGAATTCCTGGGTGCTAAGGGAATGCAGAGCGACTAACAGCTGAGGGGAAGACAAAACCTCAGCTCACCTGGAGGAACACTCAAGGCAGAGCGGGCATGGCAGGGAGCACCGGAGTTACTGGAAGGAGTGGGTGTACTGAGGCTGGGCCTTGTGTCCATGGAGAGGGCAGAGACCCCCAAGGTGCACCTGGAGGAGGGACCCAGCATAGGAAGGCCTGCCCCATGGGCTACAGACTTTATCCCATGAGCACTGAGAAGCCAGTGAAAGGACAGGCAAGGAGGTGGCAAAAATGTGCTGAGAGTGTTATTTATAAAGAACATTCAGAAAGGGCCAGAAAGTGCAGGGCTCACTGGTTGAGGCCACTGGAAAAACAAGCCACATATGGGTTCAAAAAGCCACCTCCTTACCCCAAGGATGGCAGATGGCAGCTGCCTCTGAGTCTGTCTGGAGGGATAGACTCTTCCAGCTGCACGGTACCATGCTGTGCTTGCAAAGCTGCCCACACTTCACTCAGGCACACAGGGCCTCTCGTCCCCACAACTACCCTGGGATCAGGCGTTATCATCCCGCCCAAACGACAAGGTTCGTAACAACTAAGGAACTTACTCAACGGTTCACAGCTAATAAAAGACAGGTCAGCATTTAAACTGAAGTTTCTGATTGCATCATGCTTCCAAAACTCAAACAGCCTCAAAGCTTGGGTGTGCTTTCTGCACAGTAGCCAGAGAAGTGTGACCATGTCCATTACCAAGTGAGAAAAGTAACAAAACCATAAACTGTTAGGGCTGCAAAGACCTCAGATATCATCCGGTACAACATGAACTAGATCCAGTGGCCCAGGGAGGGTGTTAGAAATCAAACTGACCACATCAGAATCTTCCACCGTAAGACCCAGGAATCTGAATGTTTCAAGAGCCTGCCCACTCCCAGGTCATGATTCTACCACATGGCCCGATTGAGGAGCTTCTGAGTCAGACCACATCCCTCCTCTCAAAGAGGCTGACCCACGGGAGGAAGCGACCTGTATGATGCCACCCCAAGCTGCCTGAGTGCCTACTGTGGTCACCAGGGTGGGTGGGCTCTGGATCAGAGCAGGCAGAATGAGAAGAAACACAGAAATCTCTCATACAACACAGACATCCTGAGCGCCACAAGAGACCCAAGTAAAGTACAGGACAAGAAGGGCAAGAGCTAGGGCTAAACTAGACCTCAGGTCTCTGGACTTCAATTTGACTGGTATGTTGTCTATTTTACCATGTTGCCTGGAGCCATGGAGGAAGGTGACTGGAACTTCAATTCCCAAGTCATTCTATGGGCTGCCCAATGCCCACGCCCCTCCCTTACTTGGGAAGGCTCCACGTGGAGCCTCGAGGGAAGAAGAGCCAGCTGCAGCCTATAAAGTGCCCCCCACTCACTGTCCCAGCTGTGGGGAGGCGCCAGCAGCACAGACTTCTCTCTGGCGGCATCGGTAGCGGAGCAAGCTGCAGTGTCTAGTACTTGAGAGCAAGCCATTTTCCTGTGAAATGCTGGGCTTCTTTCTGACTGCGAACCTCCAAGGTAGGCTCTCTCTTTTTTCAAAAATGGACAAACAAACCAGTCAGAGTAGATTTCTGTTGCTTGCAACTAAGTACCCTAGCTTCACGTGACCACTTACAGCAACAGCCTAACAATACTTATGGGCATCACTTTAAGCAGTCCAAGTTTCGTAAACTCCCTGACTCATCTGATCCACAGGGAGACCCTGGATGCAAGTGAGGCAAAGGTTCTGATGCCGAGCTTGCAAATGGAGAAGCTGGGCTCAGGATGTAAAGTGTTCTGTGGACTGGGTCCCAGCATTCCCCCAAGTCCAACACAAAGGCCAATGGGTGATGCAGGCAAGCCAATGTGCTCACCTGGCCTGGGGTTCCTCTCACCATCCTTCCATCCCAAGCTGGAGCTGAGCTTGAAATGTGCAGGGTCCCAACACTGGCACCCCAGTTCAAAAAGCAAATTCTTTACAAGTCAATTCCCAGGCAAGTCAGTGGTTTACAGAGCAACAAAGTGCGCTGAAGCTCCTAGGAGACTAGAAGCTATTTTAACCTCTGATCAGCTGCTTCTCAGAGTGCCACAGTCTGAGAAGTAAAGGTAAGACAGCTGTGTCCTCGCTGGTGTGATCTCCAAGTGATAAAAATCCTAATTAAACCAAATTTAAACTACAAGGCAGAATTGGCACATTTATTTGTTGCGGAAAATATCGCTTAAACAAGGTCTTTCGGTCTTCACCTACACATATTTCCTCTGGAAGCAAAGCCTTTTTTTCTTTTTAACCACGCGCTGGGCTGAAAGGTTGGGAAGGCAGAAGCACACAAGGAAGCTGTGCTGTGGGACTACGCTGAGTTCTTGAGCTTCTCAGAGCTGCACTCTCCAAAACTGCAGAGGGGCGTTAAGTGAGGGAGCGTATGTTATGTGTGCAGCTCTGTGCTATGGCCGCACCGAGAAGTCCTCGATCAGTAGGCGCCAACACGGTGATGACTGACGGTGGGGCCGGATGCTCTCACCTGCACCGTCCGTGTGAGGCCCCGAAATTCTACTGCCCAAGCGAGGCCTGCTCCCCCCACCCCATCCCTGAAAGGGGTCATATGACAGATCCCCACACGCATGCCTCTCCCCTCCCCTCACTTCATCTAGAGGAGGACTGATCCCTTGCCCTTGAGCTGACCTCACTTTAGAAGGGCAGATCCATCACGTGTGCAGAGGACATGAGTCCAGGTCAGGAAAGCTAGTCACAGTGGGAGGGTGAACTGAGGCAGGAGCTTCTCCTCAAAGTCAGACACCTCCACACGTGCCAGTTGTGCTCCAGCCCCTCGCCTTCTCCCAGGCCTCCAGACTGCCTTCCACTCAATCCCTCCTCAAGTGTTTTCTCAGCACCTCTGCTGGGTCAGGTATGCTGCCTGGGGCACAAAGCCAACCAATAAGACACAGCAGGGAAAGCAATTCACACTGGGCTCAGGACTCCCTCCTCCATGCAGCCCACACCCTGCTGCAAGCAGCCCTCCCTCCAGGAGGCTCACAGCTCTCTCAGACACCCCTCCCGTCCCTCTGCAATGCACAGCAGTACGCAGTATTATAACTGGTGTGCGCGGGTCTGTCACTCCACTGGGCCCAGCCTCACTGATATCAGTCCCCAAGCTCTTCACAAGCCCAGCACTCAGCCGGCGCTCCTCAGTTAAGAGTAAGGACAGCAGTTGCAAAGAAGGGCTTGGAAACTTACACCTCGCCCCAAAGAGCCCAGGCCTCAAGCCCCACTCTCTAAGGAGTCATGGACTCCTGGACCCAGGGCAGGAAAGTCCTGCTCTCACCAAAGGACTGCCTCTCCCAGCTATCAAACACACAGGTGCTTCTTCTTTAGGATTCAAACTGCCCTGCCAGAACTGGAGTGTGGCCCTGCCCTGAACACAGGGTGTGGGGGGAGAGGGAGTGCCATCCTTGAAAGGACAAATGTTTTCTGCTCCAGCCATTCACATTTTCTCTAGACAGAGCAGCTCTTGAGAGCCCTGAATCAAAACAGCCCTGGAGTGTGGATTTTACTGGCCACGGGGCCTCATTACCACAGCAACTGTTTTTCCTCTTGGAATTCTTTCAAGAGTACAAGCTGTTGCTTCCCTCAAAAACAAAACCAGGGAGAAGCCAGGGCACCGAGGAGTAAGGGAAGGCCCTGAAAGAAGGAGGGCCAGACGTGACCAAGCCACAGCAAGCTCTGCCTTGGGGTCTCCCAGATCTCTGCAATGGCTTAGCAACTAGAAATGGCGAGTCCCTCCCAGCTGTTTAGGGTTGTATGTGTTGGGGGCTGGAGAGGAGACAGTGTTGAGGGTGTGGGGTACGGTTCATGTGTGTGTTTTGGGGACTTATAGGATGTGTAGAGGTGTGGGATGGAGGTACTGAGGGTTGAGAATGCAGTGGGAGTGGGTGTAGTCTGGCGGGTTGCTGTGTGGGGTACGTGGGGAGGGGCTGGGGAAGTGTGAGGAGGTGTGGGATACGATGATGTAAGGGAGTGAGCAGGGGTTGGAGGGTGTGTGTGCGGGGTGCTTCCCTGGTGGCACCGTGGTTAAGAATCCGCCTGCCGATGCCGGGGACACGGGTTCGAGCCCTGGTCCTGGAAGATCCCACATGCCGCAGAGCAACTAAGCCCATGAGCCACAACTACTGAAGCCCGCAAGCCTAGAGCCCGTGCTCTGCAACAAGAGAAGCCACCACAATGAGAAGCCTGCACACCACAACGAAGAGTAGCCCCCGCTCACCACAACTAGAGAAAGACAGCGCAGAGCAATGAAGACCCAATGTAGCCAAAAACAAATAAGTTAAAAAAAAAAAAAAACGAACACGGGGGAAAGTTGGGGAGGGATAAATGGGGAGATTGGGATTGACAAATACACGTTAATATATATAAAATAGGTAACTAAGAAGAACCTACTGTATAGCACAGGGAACTCTACTCAATACTCTGTAATGGCCTACCTGGGAAAAGAATCTAAAAAAGAGTGGACACATGTATATGTATAACTGATCAGTTATATGTATAACTGATTCACTTTGCTGTACACCTGAAACTAACATATCATTGTAAATCAATTATACTCCAATAAAAATTTTAAAAATAATAACAAAGAACACAAATTGCATTTCAATTCTGTATTACAATACTTAGTACTATGGAGCAACCACATCCCGGTCCAAGTGTTAGCAGGAGTGAATTTAAAACATACAGCCCGAGTTTGAAACAGCTGACCTAGAAGCAATTGTTCGAGGCAACTCATATTTCTAGTCAGAACACCCCAGTCAGTTGGTCCAGAACACGGAGAGAGTGGATGGCAAGTCCAAGCAGCTTTGGGGAGCCAGGCTCAGCAGGTCCCTGCCCTCTGTGTGAGTCCGTGGTCTGGTGCACAAAGCCAAGGGGCTCAGAGTCATGGGACAAAGAACACCCAGGACAACTGCCAATGGCATGAAATATCTAAATGCTTTGTTAAAATAAGTTTGAGTTGTCCCTGCCCCAAGGAGCTGCCTGTCTACTGAGGGGCTGGCATGAACTGGGACTCAGTAACATTCAAAACAAAAAAAAATTAGTTACTACTATTATTATTACAGTAACTACAACTATTATCAAGATGTGGGAGGTTAGCAGTACGGCTTATCAAGGACGCTGCATGCCAACCATTCACAAGGAAACAGTCTTCTTTCTAAAAAAACAAATGCCAAATAATAAGTAGTGCTGAGTCACTGATATCCATATGGGGGAAAAATCTTGACCTCTATCTCACACCATGTAAAAATAAATAAATTCCAGATGGACTGGCAATCTAAAGGTGAAAGGTAAAACAGTAAAACTTCTAGAATATAACATAAGAGAATATCATCATGACCCAGAGTATGCAACCATATTCTTAAATAGGCCATAGAAGGTATTGGGGGAAAAATTGATAAACTGGCCTACATTAAATGAAGAAGTTCTGTTCATCAAAGAATGCAATTAAAAGCAAGAAAAGTGAAGGCCCAGAGGCGGTAGAAGAGACAGTTGCAGCACACATATAGAACAAAGGACTCACCCAGGACTGGAATAAAGAACTCCTAAAAATCAATAGGAAAAAGTATCAGGCAATCCAATAAAAGGCCTGAACAGGTACTTCATATAAACATATAAAAAGATACAGAACTCTGTTAGTTAGGAAGAAAATGCAAATTTAAACCACAAAAGTGCTAGAGAGAACTCTCAAATACACCGCTGGTGGGAGTGTAAAATGGTACAGGCGTTTTGGAAAACTGTTAGGCAGTATCTACCCTATATATGCCCTATGACCTAGCAATTCTACTCACAGGCATACACCCAGCAGACATATGTACATAGATTCACCAAGACATGCACAATATTGGGTATAGCAGCATAATCCATAATAGCCCCACCCTGAAAATCTAGAGTGGAATGGATAAAATGCGGTGTATTCAAACAATGGAATACTGTACAGCAATAAGAATGAAGTAATGCCACACTCAATAAAATAGCCCACACACATAATGTTGAATGAAAGAAGCCAGATACAAGAGTATGTGCTGTATGATCCATTTACATAAGGTTCAAAAGTAAGAAAAGCCAAACTCTGGTGTTAAAAGTCCCAAGGGATTGATTACTCTGGAGATGTAAGCACCTGGGTGGGGGCAGGAGGGGGATTCTGGAATGCTGCCACGTTTCTTGATCTGAGTTACTGATTACATGGGTGTATTCACTTAGTGAAAATAACGGAGCTGATTTGTGTACTTTTCTTTATGTATAATATACTTCAATTAAGAGTTGTTTTTAAAAAAATTTTAGTGCCATTTCATTGTTGTTAAAACAGAAAAACTGACATCCATTTAGAAACCAAAAATAAATCATTAAAACCTAAAGCGGGGGCTAATTCTGTCTAGATGACAGTAAGAAGTAAGTTCTCCAAAGAGAAGAATATCTCGGGGCCCCCAAGCACACCAAGAAGACAGCTACCTGGACACCAAGAGGGAAGCACACTCCCTCACACCCTCCTGACTCTAGGAGACAAGCGAATACAACTGAGGGATTCACCATCAAGGTCACACAAATTCTTTTGTTGCAAAAGCTAACAGAAAGATTACACACCAGCTTGAATTTCAAGATTCCTTTGCTTTCCAATTCCTGTCCCCCATCGGTGGGGCCTTGAGAACACCTGGTTACATCTTGTAATGCCACAGAAGTCACCCGAAAGGGAAACTGAGGCCTGAATAACTGCATCAGTGTAGTGAAGGAGCAAGAAAGAGGGATCTTGTCTTCTGGCTTCCTGTCCAGGGTCTCTTCTGCTACATGAGGCTGCCTCAGCCACCGCAGGTGAGCTAAACCATAAAGGAGCCAGACAGCTGTGCATCTATCTCGGGAAGCCCTACCCTCCCGGGAAACTTAGAAAGAGGTGCACCCTTTGCCCAGCTCAGTAGCTTCTCCCCACATTAGCAGAGCAAGCTGAGGGAAGATCTTGTTCTCTTCCCTGCGGCCCATGGCAAAGCCCCTCCCTGCACAGCTCCAAGGGGGAGGCCGCACCAGTTCCACCCCATCGGGAGGGCTCCAAGGGACTCAGCCATGAGGTGGTGGGCTCCTCTGTGCCCATCTCCAGGGGGGCAGTCCTGTGTGACGTTGTACAGCCCCTGACCCTCTCTGGGTCTCCACTGTCACATCTGTAAAGTAAAGGGGTCCTCACTGGGGGTAGAACAAGAGTACAGCAGAAAGAATAAACGCACATACACACTTCTCATTTCTCAACACCTTTCTGTACCCACCACCCCACTTCATCTTCATCCTGGAGGGCCGGGGTTACCGTGGCCGGCTGAAGAAGTGTAAGCTCAGGAACACGAGGAGATTTACCTATCGGTCTCAGAGTTAGCAGAGTAGCAGGCAAGGTGGCAAATGCAATCTGCCTAGGCAACCCTGGTGCAGGGAACCTCAGAGAAGCCACCAGCCTGACTCAGAGGCAGCACTCAGTTCAAATGGAGGCAGCCCTCGGGGCCTGCCCACCCACAGGGATGGGTAAGGGCAAAAGAGAAGGAAGCGGGCTTCCCTGGTGGCACAGTGGTTGAGAGTCTGCCTGCCAATGCAGGGGACACGGGTTCGTGCCCCGGTCCGGGAAGATCCCACATGCCGCGGAGCGGCTGGGCCCGTGAGCCATGGCCGCCGAGCCTGCGTGTCCGGAGCCTGTGCTCCGCAACGGGAGAGACCACAACAGTGAGAGGCCCGTGTACCGCAAAAAAAAAAAAAAAAAAAAAAAAGAGAGAAGGAAGCAGGAAGGCCGCCTGCTCCACAACACAGGGCCAGCCCAGAGAGCCAAGCCACAGGGGCACTGCCTCAGCCTGTGCTACCTCTCCTGAGAGACCAGTGAGTCTTACCGCTGGGGTCTGGTGAGGCCTTGCTACAGTGGAAAGGAGGCCCAATTCACAGTGAGGCTGTGGTTGCCATGCTGCACCCCTATCCAGCCGGCCTGGACCCCACTGGCACCCTCCCCTCCCACACACACTTCCCTGAAACAGCTGGACCAAGCTCGCCTGTCACCTTGTCCTGCCCAAAGCCATTCCATCCTCACCTGGCTTCCCCCACCCCCACTGCCCCCTCCCTCTAAGTTTCCTCCACCAACTCCTCCGAAACGCCCGCAGGGCGAGCCTCAGGGCACTGATGGTGCCCCCAGTTCTCCCCCTTTGCTGTCTAGGCTCTGAACCCAGGGGCCCTCATCTAGACCTACAGCTTCAAATCCTACTACACAAGCACCTCTCAACAGTCCAGATGCCCGCCTGCCAGTCTCTCTGCACTTAGATGTCTAATAGTCGTCTCAGGCCTAAAGTGACCTAAACTGGACTCCTGATTTCCCCTTCAAGACCACTGTCCCCTGGACTTATCTCAGGAACAGGCCCCGCCATCCACTCAGCTCACTCACCCCACAGCCCATCTCTCAGGACGTCCCGGAACCCTGTCCGACGGCCACTGCCTCACACCTGGGCTAATGCAGCAGCCTCCTACCGCCACACACTGTCAGGGCAGGGCACTGGTGCTCGCTCAGGCCTCCAGTGGCTCCCTATCACCCTCAGAGGGAGGTCCAGCCCCTGCGGCCCCAGCCTCCCAGGGCCTCTGTACTCTCATGCCCACCCTACGCCCCCAACCTTTGACTCTACTCCTGCCACACAGGGATTCTTTCTGCCACTGAAACAAGCCAAGCTCCACCTGCTCTTCCCTAGATCTTGGCATCCCATCCCTCCCCCCCCCACCCCTCACTCCTACCCCCTCTATCTCAAATCTCCCACTCAAAGAGATCTTCCCAACTGAAGGCGGCTGTGCAGTGCGCGCGCGCGCGCGCACACACACACACACCCCAACACCCCCATCCTAGCCCTCACAAGTTATCTTCCCTGTTTACGTGTACTTTACTAACCACCCACTCCTCCCATGGAAGCCCCTGGAGGCAGGGAGGCAGTCTTATTCACAGGCTGGATCCCCAGGGCCTGGCACACAGCTGGTGCTCAATAATACTTGTTTGGTAGCTGGCTGCAGAGTTCCTGCAGTCAGAAAGGGCAGCTAATGCTCCAGGGAAAGGAGATGTTCTACTTCCTTTTGTCAAGGGAGAATGTCAGGGGAGTGATCAGAGATTTCCAGAAAAATGCTGTATCAGAATCATCTGGGGAACTTTAAAAATGCTTTGATTCTAAGATCCTGACAGGAGGTTTGGGATGGGGCCAGAGAAGAGATTGCAAATTGTCTCCCCAGGTGATCCTGATGTACTGGTAGGTCTGAGGACCTCTGACTGAACCAACATCTTTATTTCACAAATGAACAAGTCAGGGCCCTCCAAGGGGATGACTGAATCCAAAGTTTCAACACTGGTTCATCAACAGGTATCTGTGTTGGGAGCCCAAACCTCCCACCCACAAGGTTCTCTCTCTCACTGGCTCTAAGACCTTAGGGTCTGAGCAGAGGTGGGGAAGAGGTCAGTCCTTAAGATGAATGGGAACTGCAAACCTCGTCAAGGGTGCAGCTCTGCAAATCCACTTTGTTAATCTAACATTTGGCACTAAAAATGAATTCCACCTTCAAGGAATTAGGGCTAGGCTGAGTAAAGCCAGGGTACCAGGAGGATGTCCTCTTTGCTTCCATTGGAAACAGAGCGGGCTCCACCCACTGTCACTCAGCAGAGAGGGCTGGAGGACCACTTGACTTCCCTGCTTCCAAGAGGGCAGAGGATAAAGGACAGACACTCATGTTTATAAAAGGCCCATGGGCAAGATCTTGAGCTGGACACTTCTTGGACCTCTTTCTCTGGGCTCCCAGCTACTGAAGAGGTCAGAAGCCATGTCTAGGATAGGGAGGCTCAGAGTTTTGAAGATCTGCTTCTATCCCAAAGATGTGATGAATGGAGCTGAGTTTTGAACCACATTACCTGGTTCCAAAGCAGATGCTCTCCGCTAAGCCAGGCAGCTCCCACCAGGCAGCCTGATGGCAATTTCTGTGTGTGATGGGAAGGAGACCCCTTCCTGGGGACCGCTTGTTCCCAAGCACCTGGGGTTGAGGAGTGGAGAGGGGTACAGGGCCAGGGCCTAAGGGACCATCCAGGATTGGCAACACGGCAAAACATAGGCACAAGAGGTCCCTTCAGCCTCAGGTTTCCTTGTCTATTAAATAGGGAGAAACCAACACCTGCCTGAAGGGGCTGCTTTGGGGACTGAACAAGTCACGAGATCCCGTCACAAACGGCCGTGTAAATGTTGTGACTGCCCACCTGCAAAAGGCTGTCAACCCAAGAGGCAGTCACCTCCTCAAGTGACTTAGCAATCAGGCTGCTGGGCATGGGGTGTGGCCACATGAGGTGGGGACAGAGACAACTTCCTGAGAGGTGATCAGGACATGGACACATCAGACTCGCCCCAGCTCCCTGGGCTCTCCTCCACCGCCCCCCTCACTGCCCTACTCTGCCCCCCCCTCCCCTCAACTTGCTAGCCCTTCCCTCCAGCTCCCTCTTCTGCCCCTATCTGGCCAGGACATTCCCCGGTGCACCAAAGTCAGAAAGTTTCAACGTGCTCCCCCTTTGCCTTGGCACTGCTCCCACTCTCCACATGCACATTCCTTGAGTGTGAAGACCACAACTGCACCGCTGAATGGTCAGCATTTAACTGCACTGGATGCACACACAGAAGGTCAGGGATATGCATGTGCTGGAGACACCAGCCACGAAGACTGGCAACTTCAAAGCCCTCTGCCCCAACTCTAGGCCCCCCAAGACCTGGCTCTGTGGTGCAATGGGTAGCACATTGGACTTTTAGGCCCCCCAGGCTGATCTGATGGTCCCCTGGGTGGTTTCCACCTGCCCTCTCCCTCTTACCTCTCAATAAATGGGAGTTAGGTAGACACGGTCTCTTATGAGATGGACTAGAGGAAGCAAGTCCTCCAGAGATGCACTATCCTGTAAGACAGCCATAAGTCAAGTGTAGCTGTTCAAATGTAAGCTAATTAAAATGGAATAAAATTAGTGTCCTGTTAGCCACATTTCAAGGGCACAAGAGCCACATGTGGCTTGTGGCTATGGTGCTGGACAGCACAGATTAGATGGAGAACACTGAAGAGTGCTGCTCTGGTCTCTAGAGCCAGGTGAAAAACAGGAACTGCTGTTGAACCTGAAAGCTGACAGCCAGACCTTGGCCCCGAGATCACACCCAACCCCTGAGGGGCTGGCCAGGCCGACAACCAGTCTCCCTGTCTCAGGGCAGAAAGAGACAGCCCAATCCAGGCCAAATGTCGGTAGAGCCAACAGCCAAGGGGCAAGTGTTTGTGCCAAGTGAATCACCTTCAGAAGCCACCATTTGGCTGCTGAGGAAGAGGTCAGAAAAGAAAGTGGCCTCACAGTGCCCTGCTGGATGGCATGGTAGAGAGATGCCACAGAACTTCACCTACAGCCTTGAACTATTCACCTACTCACCCAGCTTGGAACTTCTGGATGAGCATCAAGAAATGAGGTTCAAATACTGCAGTACAGAAATATGTGCCCGGGCAAGCTGGCTGCCCTTGCAGCTGCAAGCCCTCGCTCCTGCAGAACCTGGCCACCAAAGCACCCAGCAGCACTTTCAGACCTCATCCCTGCCCCAATCCCTGCCAACTGCTTGCTGTCAAACCCTCTGGAGCATCCCCCACTCTCCCTTCTGTGCCCCTGAATGTTCCCATCTCTGAACTGCTCCCCTGGAACATTCCTCTCCAGCTACTGTAATACTCCCTTCCCAGTTCCATCCACCACAACTCAGCCCATGTTCCACTCTGCCTTCCCATGAAGCCTCCCTGGACCCAGCTTGGCTTTCCCAGGAAATGAACCCCAGGAGCATAGTCGAACATCGTATGTGGTCTTTCCACCTGTCAACCTGGGTTGGCTGACCTACAGTATGCTGCTACAAGCAGGGCTGTCCCTGCATAAAAGCCCCCTCTAGCAGGGGGTCTAGCAGGGGGTCTTCCCTGGGCTGGAATCCAGGAGAGTCACTTATGTTCCATAACCTTGGGCACCTGAACCTCTTCTTGTCTTGCCCGCTCTCAAATCAGTTGCATCAGGTGGGCTAGCAAGGAAGCACTTTGTAAAACTGCTAAGCTGCACAACCATGATGGAGCTTTACTGCTGAATAATACACAGAAACTTCATGACTATAATTTTGAGGCCATCTGTCACAATCTCAGCACTGATTCCTCCACACCACACTAAATTATAAGTTTATAGTCTTGTGGGGGAAGAAAGTAAGATAACACCATGAGGAAAATCAACCTCATGCCCGAAACCCTGACGCCTCCTGCAAAACCATGTGCACAGAAGGTATCAACGAAGGACCTGCACAGAGTCTAGGGGGCCAGCAGGGAGCCACCCCATGGGGCAGACAGGCACCCTCCATCAACAGGGGCACGCTGAGGCAGCGCTCGACCCTGGAGTCTGTCCCACAGAGGCCTCATCCTAACATCAGAAGACTGAACTAAAAGTGGGGCACCACTTCCTCCCTGAGGGAGGAGACCACTTGCTTCCTATCTGCCAGCAGTAGGCAGGCCGTACTTCCTCCGCACTCACAGGTCCCAAGAGAAATAACTGTGGACTGAAAAATTAACTCAGACTTTAGACCCTTGACTGTCTTTTCCCCAGGCATCTACCCCAAAAGTAACGTCACTCAAGAACTGTGGAGAGGGCTTCCCTGGTGGTGCAGTGGTTGAGAGTCCGCCTGCTGATGCAGGGGACACGGGTTCGTGCCCCGGTCCGGGAAGATCCCATATGCCGTGGAGCAGCTGGGCCCGTGAGCCATGGCCGCTGAGCCTGCGCGGCTCCGCAAAGGGAGAGGCCACAACAATGAGAGGCCCGCGTACCGCAAAAAAAAAAAAAAGAACTGTGGAGATTACATATGACACTAAAAACACACGTAACAGAAGGTAAGAAAAGATAATTTGGACTTTATCAAGATTTTAAAAACTTTCATGCATCAAAAGACACTACCAAGAGAGAGAAAAGACAACCCACAGAATGGGAGAAAATATTTGCAAATCCCATACCTGATAATGGTTTAATATCCAGCGCATATAAAAACATCAACAACTCAACAACAGAAAGACAAGCCACCCAATTAAAAAATGGGCAGAGGACATGAGTAGATATTTCTCCAGAGAACATATACAAATGGCAAATAAGAACATAAAAAGATACTCAACAGCAATAATCATTAGGGAAATGCTAATCAAAACCACAATAGTGGACTTCCCTGGTGGCGCAGTGCTTAAGAATCTGCCTGCCAATGTAGGGGACATGGGTTCGATCCCTGGTCCGGGAAGATCCCACATGCTACGGAGCAACTAAGCCCGTGCACCACAACTACTGAGCCCGCGTGCCACAACTACTGAAGCCTTCACGCCTAGAGCCCGTGCTCCACAACAAGAAAAGCCACCACAATGAGAAGCCCGTGCACCACAACAAAGAGTAGCCCCCGCTCACCGCAACTAGAGAAAGCCCGCACACAGCAACGAAGACCCAAAGCAGACAAAAAATAAATAAATAAAATTTTAAAAAAAACAAAACACGACAGTGAGATACCAGTTCACACCTACTACGAGAGCTATAATTATTTTTTTTTAAAGGAAAATCACAAGTGTTGGCAAGTATGTAGAGAAATTGGAACCCTCATGTGTTGCAGGTAGTAGTGGAAAATGGTACAGCTGCTCTGGCAAACAGTTTGGCTGTTTCTCAAAAAGTTAAACACAGAATTATAAGCAATTCCAGTCCTTAGGTATATACCCAAAAGAACTGAAAACAGGGACTCAAACAAATACTTATACACCAAAACGTACACCAATACACCAATGACAGCATTAGTCACAACTGCCAAAAGGTGTCCATCAACAGATGACTGGATAAACAAAATGTGGTACGTACATATAATGGAATATTGTTCAGCCTTAAAAAGGAATGAAACTCTGTTACACACTAGAATGGATGAACCTTGAAAACTTTTGCTAAGTGAAATAAGCCAAACACAAAAGAACAAATACTGCAAGATTCCATTTATATGAGGTATTTACATCAGGCAAATTCAGAGAGACAGAAAGTAGGTTAGAGGCTACGAGGCGCCGGGGTAAGAGAGGAATAGGGAGTTATTGCTTAACGAGTGCAGCGTCTCTGTTTAGAGTGATGAAACGTTTTAGAAACAGTCGTGACAGTTGCACAACATTGTGAATATACTTAATGCCAATGAAAAATGGTTAAATGGCAAATTTTATGTCATACAGATTTTACCACAATAAAAAAAATACCAAAAAAAAGAACTGTGGCAAATAAGGTTACACCCATCCTTGTCAGTGGGAAGAAGGGCCAGGATCAGGACTAATTGGGATCTTAATCAGTAGGGATTAAGGCATGTACATACGGGCAGCTTGGACTTGGGGCTTATACTCTTTTTTTTTTTTTCCTTTATTTTAAAATTTATTTATTTATTTTTGGCCACACCATGCGTCATACAGAATCTTAGTTCCCCAGCCAGGCATCAAACCTGTGCCCCCTGCAGTGGAAGCGTGGATTCTTAACCACTGGACTGCTAGGGAAGTCCTGGGCCTATACTCTTTCTCCACTATTGTTTTTTGGGGATGTAATTCATAAAACCTCAAGGAACCAGAAATTATGTAGGAAAGCTTCTCAACTTGCCCCCACCCTGCCTCTGAGAAACCAGCCCAAGTCAGTGCATAAAGAGAGCTACCACCTGTTCTCATGGTCCCTCCTAACCGCAGCACTCACCTGGGATACCTCCTCCTTATGTGACAAATAAAACCGCCTCCCATTTATTGGCCTTAGTGCTGCCACCTATAAATTAGCCCTCCTTCTTCCTTCTTCTCAAGGCTGTCATCAAGACCAGATAAGATAAGCCAGGCAGGCGGTATCATTAGCCATGCTAAATCTGAAAACACTGCTGCCTTTAATAAAGAAATTAAACTGCTAGAGCTACAGAGTAAAACAGGAGCACCATGTACTCCCCATCTCTCCTTCCTTCTTTCCTTTTCTTCATAACACCATCTCCGTCTAACACTAGATATATTTTGCACGACCATCTGTGCCCCCAACTAAATGGAAGCTGCTTGGGGCACAGACTTCTGTGTGCTTTGTTCACTGTGATACCTCCAGTGCCTGAATCACTGGTGCACAGTAGGTGCTCAGTACACCTCTGTTGAAGGAATGGATGACTAGTTCTAATAATCCATTTTGAAACAAACCAAACAATATTTCATCACCTACTGCTAATGCACTATTGAAACCACTGCATGGAAATCTAAGAGTCAACTAAAAATTCTAACTTCGCTTTCTAAGTAGGAAAAGGACTATACGAGTGGAAAAATCAGGAGCTCCTAGATACGCATGCCAAGAAAGGAAAAAGCTTCCAACGGAATCAAAATTGTGGCTTCACAGTAACTCTTGTTTCTTAAAATGAATGCAAGGAAACTCCAAAGGCCAGTGAGCTCTCAATTCCAAGAGGAAAGTCATGTGATTTCCAAATGTACATTTTTCAGAAATGAGTTCACAACCATGAGCTTTCTGAAGTCAGAACTGTGAAGATTAAACCAATTAAAGTAGTAATCAGTATGCCAACAAACTGGATAACCTAGATGAAATGGAAAAATTCCTAAAAACACACGATGTAACTAAACTGACTCATGAAGAAATAAAAAATTTGAATAGACCTATAATTAAAAAGACGACTGAATAAGTAACCAAAAACCTCCCAGCAAAGAAAAGCCCAGGGCCAGATGGCTTTACTGGTGAATTCCACCAAACACTTAAAGAGTTAACACCAAACCTTCTAAAACTCTTCGAAAAAAATGAAGAGAAGGAAATACTTCCTAAACCATTCTATAAGATCAGCACTACCCTGATAGCAAAGCCAGACAAACTACAGATCAATAACCCTTATGAATACTGTTGCAAAGATCTTTAACAAAATACTAGCAAACTGAATTTAGCAGCATATTAAAAGGTTTATACACCATGACTAAGTGGAATTTACTCATGAAATGCAAGGATGGCTCAACTTACAAAATTAATCAACATAATACAATAATAAAATGTAGGAAAAAAACCACACGATCATCTCAATTAATTAAGAAAAAGCATTTGATGAAATCCAATTCCCCTTCTTGATAAAAACACTCAACACTAGAAACAGAAGGAAACTTCCTCAACATGATAAAGACCATATATGAAAAACCCATAGTGAACATCACACTCAATGGTGAAAGACTGAATACTCTTTCCCTCAGGTCAGGAACAAAACAAGATGCCTGCTTTCAACACTTCTATTCAATATGGTACTGAAAGTTCCAGCCGGAGCAATTAGGCAAGAAAATAAATAAAAGGCATCCAAATTGAAAGAGAAGTAAAATTATCTCTCTTCAATGATGACGTGATCTTATATGCAGAAAACCCTAAAGAGTCCACCAAAAAAACAAAAACAAAAAACAAAAAAACAAAACAAAAACAAAACAACCGTGTTAGAATAAATAATAAATTCAGCAAAGTTCCAGGATACAAAATCAATGAACAAAAATCAGCAGCATTTCTATATGCTGGCAATGAACAATCTGAAAAGGAAATTAAGAAAACAATCCTATTTAAAACAACACTAAAAAGAACGAAATACTTTGGATTACATTTACCAAGGAGGCTAAAGACTTGTACAATGTAAATTAAAGAGTTTTGTTGAGAGAAATTAAAGACTTAAATAAACATAAAGACATCCCATGCTCATGAATTGGAAGACTTAATATTGTTAGGATGACAATACTACCCAAAATGATCTACAGATTCAGTGCAATCCCTATCAAAATCTCAATGGTGTTCTTTGCACAAATAGAAAAATCTATCCTCAAATTTATATGGAATCTCAAGGAATCCCAAACAGCCAAAACAATCTTGAAAGAGAACTAAGTTGGAGGACTCATTCTTCCTGATTTCAAAACTTACTACAAAGCTACAGTAATCAAAACAAAGTGATACTGGCATAAGGACAGACATACAGACCAATGGGACAGAATAGAGAGTCTAGAAACAAACCCTTGCATATATGGTTAAATGATTTTCAACAGGGATACAAGGAACATTCAATAGAGAAAGGACAGTCTTTTCAACAAATGGTACCGGGAAAGCTGGATAGTCACATGCAAAAGAATATACTGGATCCTTATGTTATACCATATACAAATATTAACTTAGAACGGATCAAAGACCTAAATGTAGGAGCTAAAACTATAAAACTCTTAGAAGAAAACGCAGGGGAAGAGCTTCATGATCTTGGATTTGATGATGGTTTATTAGGTATGATACCAAAAGCAGGATCAACAATAGAAAAAGATAAACTGAACTTCATTAAAATTTAAAACTTTGTGCATCAAAGGACATTATCAGGAAAGTAAAAAGACAACCTTGGGAATGGGAGAAAATATTTGCAAATCACCCATCTGATAAGGGGTTAATATCCAGAATACGTTAAGAACTCCTACAATTCAACAACAACCACCAAAACCCAATTTAAAAATGGGCAAAGGATCGAATAGACATTTCTCCAAAGAAGATAAACAAATGGCCATAGGCACAGGAGAAGATGCTCAATATCACTACTCATCAAGGAAATGCAAATCAAAACTACAACCACAATTAGGATGTGTATAACCAACAAAACATAAAAAGAAAAGTGTTGGCAAGGGTGTGGAGAAACTGAAACCCTTGTGCATTGCTGGTGGGAATGTAAAATGATGTGGCAGCTATGGAAAACATGGCGGTTCCTCAAAAAGTTAAACATAGAATTACTGTATGATCCCAAAATTCCACTTCTGGATATATACACAAAAGAACTGAAAACAGGGACTCAAACAGATATTTGTATACCCACTACTTACAACAGCCAAAAGCTAGAAGCAACCCAAATGCCCACTAACAGATAAATGGATGAACAAAATGTTTTATATACAAACAATGGAACATTATTCAGCCTTAAAAAGGAATGAAATTCTGACACATGCTGCAACATGGCTGAACCCTGACAACATTACGCTGAATGAATAAGCCAGTCACAGAGAGGCAAGTAGTATATGATTCTCTTATATGAGATACTTAGAGTAGTCAAATTCAATGAGACAGAAAGAATGGTGGTTGCCAGGAACTGGGGAGAGAAGGGGAAGGGGAGTTATTGTTTAATGGGTACAGAGTTTCCATTTGGGATGATGAAAAGTTCTGGAAATAGTGGCTTAATTATATAACACTGTGACTATCCTTAATGTCACTGATTTGTACACTTAAAATGGTACATTTTATGTTATGTATATTCTACTACAATTTTTTAAAAAGTAAAGGAAAAAAATAGGTCCATATTTTCAGCGCATTGAGAGAATCCCTCTTAAAAGGCCAGTTTTCCTGATAGCCTGGGGCATCCTTCCCATTGTAAGGGGGCCTGAGGATGCCATTCTGTCCTTTGTATTCTGCCCTCAAACCCAATTCCATAATCTGGACCCTAAATCCAAGGAAACAGCTCGGGTTGACTAGCTGCTGTTTGAAAGGCTGAGGTCTTGAGTATCCCTAGGCCAAGCAGTCTGCAGGGATAACTGACAGAGCCGACAAATTGCCAACAAAAACAGAAGCCAATCCCGCTGGCTTTCACTTTCTATTACTTCCCCTTACACTTTCTCGCAGGACACCAGACGGCCATGCAGAAAGGAAACAGGCCAAACCAACCTGCCTGATTTTTTTTAGTTGGAAAATGGAGTCCCTGTTTCCCCCCATCCATTACAGGTCTAGATATTTAATATCCTTTGTATTTTGTACAGCTGAGGACAAAGTTTTTGCCCACCCCAAAACAGCAGAACGAACAACGTCCATCCTCTGTACTCTATATACTCTCTAGGGCTCTTGCATACAGATAATCTAACAGATTATCCTGTTAGATCTCAAAATAACCCAGTGAGAATGAATGTTTTGGGGTTGTTATCCTCCACTGGAGACATGAAGAAACCGGAGCTCATGAGATGAAGCAACTAGTCCCAAATCCTACAACCCCAAGTGACAGGACCAGGATTCGCACAAAAGTAGTGAACTTCATAGTTCTCCTTCCTCTCGATTACTTCGGAAAGAACAACGAAGTAGAAATGGAATCAGACCATTTTGTTATCAAACAAGACCAAGGAAAAATGCTTCCAAGTTTGGCAACTAATAGGACTAAATCCCCAAACAAGAGCCTGAAAAAGAACTAAGCGCCCGCCTCTTTCCCTTAGGTCTACCCTAACCCAGACATGGATCTTTCCTTCTGGTTTTTTGTACTCAACGATCCAGCCGGGCTCCCAGAGCAGTCTCGTACTGCCCTGCCCAAGGCGCTCTGGCACACAGCGGAGAGTCGGCCAGACTCGCGGTATTTCACCAGGGATGGGAGGCCGGCTGGTCATGGGAAAACGGAAGATTCAGCGTGCTCAGACACGAACAAATCACGCCCAAACCGACGAGCATATGAAACTAAAACTGGCCCTGGAAATCCACACGGGAAACACCGGCCAAAGGGCCTGCGGCGCGTCGACCACTGCCCTACCATACCAACGCACGCGCGACAGCACTAGCGCCAAGCATAGTACCGCTCTCGCAGACCCAGACTTGGGCGGTCGCCGACGCCGTGCGCATGCTCCAGCAGCGCGCATGCGCGTCCCCGGCAGTTGCCTTTTCCCTGTAGTCCCCTGCCCTCTCGCCCTGATGCCGGAACCAAACGCTGGGTACCTCAGCCACGGCCCTCACTCTGCATTCCTCACCTTGCGCCCGGTTTTCTCCCGTAGGGCCTTCAGCCGTTCCTTTCGCCGCAACGCCTCTTCCTCCAACCGGCCCACACCGGCCGCAGTAGCCGCCATCTTGCCCGCAGACATCCCCCCGCCCCCACTCTTCTCTAGTCCCGCAGCGCGCAGGCCCAAGGTGTTAGACGAACCCCTCACGGCCAATCCAGGGACGAGAATGGGAGAGCAGGAAGTCCTGAAAGCCAACCAATGCTGAGTTGCTACAGGAGGACCCTCCCTCTTCCTCCCCCACAGAACGTCTAACTCTTCGGGGGTCGACAAAGAAGGCGCTAAGGCTCGATTCGTCCAATGCCGATCAGGGAAAAAGCGGCAAGAGGAACCAGACCTGAGTGAAGGAGGATAGAGCGCGTCAATCGCTCTGGTTTTACCTAAGCGCCAACCATGCTGGCCACTTGGAATGCGCCGACCCATCTTTGTCCACTTCTCCTGATTCTTAAAGGCTCGAATGCCTTCACGAAGCCTTCCCTGACTCTCTACTCTGATCCCAGCCTAAGAGGTCTGCCTCTCCTTTCCTCTTAAGCTATCTGTGGCTTCCTGGATGCACTTGTTCATGGGCCTCTGGGCCCTTCTCTGTCCACTCTCAGCTCAGACAAAACCTAAGCAGAGCAGGGCTTGGCTGAATGGCCATTTTCCTCTGGGTTCATGGATGATCCCCTCCCACCTCCAACCCCCTGCCCGGCCCCCGCCCCCCGGGGTGGCAAAGTACCCAGGGTCAGACTACCTAACCTGGAGAAGAGCAAACCCCAACTTGGGCCCAGTGGGCCCTAAGGAACCACCCTGAGCTTAGTTCCTGAGAACTAAGCTGAGAGTTGGTTTGGCCTCCGCCGATAGGTGCACTGCCTCCCAGCAGGAGCTGCCAGGGTATCCTTTCCCAAGTCAATTACCATGCCCTGACAACCGAGAGACCACTTTGACTGAAGTCAGTATCTTCTGACAGCCTATCCAGGTCCCCAGAGCCACACCTCCTCCCACCTAGGGAGAGTGACTTGTCTCTCAGCAAAGCTGTTCACTGCTTGTGGCCTCCCTTCCCAGGCTGACAGCAGGTGGACACCCACTCCTTGCTTCCCAGTTCCCTTCAGAGATCCCCAGTGCCACAGACCCCTGTCCAACTGGCCCCCACAAATGACCCTCTTGACCTCTGTAACTTGGGCCTTTTGGTGCCCTCTCCCCTGCATCAGGTGGGGTGCCCTGCCAAGGCCTAGTATGCAGGTAGTACCCAGTACACATGTAATAAGTGTTCAGGAAATGTCAGAAGTAGGATGGATGGGGCAGAAGGCCAGAGTGGAGGAGATGCCCAAGAAGCCAGGAGGACAGAACAGGATGGGTATGGGGACAGAGTCTGTCTCTTCTTGGCCACCCAAGGTCTAGGGGGCTCCAGGCTGGTCAGTTCCTCCAACTGATGGTAACTCTCTGGGTCCCACAAACTTTCCCCCAGCCCCAACAAAGGGCCTCACCCCTGCCCAACACCATGGGCCCTCCTCACCTCCCAGGGAGAGTAGGGGGAGGTGGGGGAAGAGGCCCAGGGGTGATGGTGGCAGTGGTTCTGGAAAGTCAGGCCTCTGTCCCTGTCCATGCTGCCCAGGTGGTCCTCATTTGGCCCACCTGGGCCCCAGTTTCTCTGCCTGTTAAACAGAAGCATGAGGTACCCTTTAGCCTTTAACCTCTTGAAGTTAAAGAAAAAAAATGTGAATCAAGTGCTGAGCCCCGGAGTGAAGGGTGCCTCCATTTGGAGTATCTAGGAAGGCTTCCTGGAGGAGGGGATCCAGGCGAGGTGAGGAGTACCTAAATCTTCCAGGGATCTACCCAACAGATGGAAGGAACTGCTCCCCCGGAGTTATTTCAGGCTTGTCTTGCTGTTTTCTGATCCCCCCTCCCGCCCCCGCCCCGCACTCCTGCCACACAACCCTGCTCCACTAACAACAGGATTAAAAAAGTGACACTTCGGTCTCCCCATAAGCGCTTATACCAACGCCTGGCACGTGGTAAACTCTACAAGTGGTTGTCACGGTTGTTGTCCTCGTTAGTTATTGAAGGACCCTGCCCATCTGCACGCGGCCCGCAGCCCCTTCCCCCAATCCCGCGAGCCTGTCCCTTCCACGAATGGTGGCCTTTCCAGCCAGGCGGGCTGCGTCCCGGTTAGATCTAGACGTAGGGCAAATCTGGAATCCCTGACCCAGACCCTAGTCCGGGAGGCTCAGATTGGCTTTTCTGGAGGGCGCGGATTGCGGGGGGGCGGGGCTGCTGGGCGCCCTCCCGGGCCGCCCTGACCTCAGGCTCCTCCTCCTGTCGGGCTCCCCGCCCTTTGCACGGTCCCGGGATAGGCGGGGCGGCGGTGGCCGCTGCAGAAGCGCAGGAAGCCGGGCGGTGGCCGACCGGGAGGAGGAGGAGCGCGACGGCGGCCAGTACTACTTCCCTCAGTAGTACCGCGCCGCTCCGCCCTGGAGTGACGCCCTCCGCCCATGGGCCTGGCCGAGGGCAACCGGCGGGCGGCGCGGAGGAGGCGGCGGCGGCGGCAGGTGGCGTGCAGCAGGGTTGGAGCCTGGTCGGGCCATGGCCGCCTCGGAGCGGCTCTACGAGTTGTGGCTACTCTACTACGCGCAGGTGAGCCCGCGCCCGCCGTGCCCACAGCTCCGCGCGCCCGGCGTCTGCTGCACCTGCGCCCGGCGCCACCTGGGCCGTGTATACGCACGCGCCGGGCGTGCTCGGGCTCCGCACGCACGTGTGCGACCCCGGCCGGCCGGTGCCTCTGGCACTTATACCTGGGGGTCGGCCCTCGCGGGCGCGCACCTTACAAGAGCCTCTTGGGTGGGGACAGTGCAGCCTCGGTTGTCCCTGAGGAGAGGGGCCTGGACCAAGACAGGGCACTTACCCCTTTTACAGATGGGGAAACTGAGGCCTGGGGGAAAAAAAAAGGCTGGCCGGGTCGGAAGGGGCGGGAGGCTTACTTTGAATTTGGGCGTGCCACTCCTGTGGGCGCAGCCCAGTTGGGTGGTCGCCCGATGGGTCTGAGTGGGCTGGGGGTCTCCAGGCATGCAAGGGGGGCGTCCCTACTTCGGTTTGACTTGAGTCAACTCCTCAGATACGCTGCGGTGAACGGCCGGTGGTGAGCTCCTCCTTGACCCCAGGTGGCCCCACCCCAACCCCCGGGGGGGGCAGGGTGTGGATTACGGGGGAGGGGGCGTCCAGCCCAAAGCAAAGATTCGCCTTGGATGCTGGGGGTGAAAATGGGGAATGCGGGTGAGGTGGGAGGGAAGTTTGAAAGGGATGGAGGGGAGGCCATTTTCTCCTGAGCTCCCCGTCCTTCCTCAGAGACTACCTCAAGTGGCCTCAGAAGATGAAGGGAGCAACTCTGACCCAGGTGTACCCCAAACTGTGTCTCGCACACATAGGCCCCCACTTTCCTTCTGTATTCACAGCAAGGAGAGAACCCAGGGTAAGGCTCCCTCTCCCCTTCACCCAGCACCAGCCTTCCTCCCTGCACCTGCCTGGCATCATACTCCTGGCTCAGGTGTGCCTTGGGCACAATGCACTATTGTGTGCCCCTGATCTCGTCACTAGGGGGAAGTTCATGCTCAAATCAGCTGGCCCTCTGAAGAGGCTAGCCGACTGTCTCCCAGGACTGCAGGCCAGGACTTGGGCCCCAGGGATCAGGAGTCCAGGCCATAAGGGCCATAGCTTCTTGAGCCCGCTTAGGTGGTGAGAAGTCCAGGCACCTGGCAAGAGGCAGTGCATGGAGTAGAGTCTGTCTTTGGTGTGACCGAGGGCACGCTCTTTACACCCCTGAGCCTCTGCTTCCATATCTGTAAATTTGGCACAGTCCTGGCCTCCGGTGGCCTGGACTGTGCAGAGGGATAGGCAGTATGGCTGGTCCAGGCCAGAGAAGTTTCCTGCTTCCCTGCCCCATTGGATCCCCTCACCCCAGCTTCTCTGTCTCCATCACCAAAGGTTGGTCCTTGTGAAGGAGCAAAAGATTTGGGAGGAAACCTGCCCCTGGCCCTCATGCTTCTGATTGCCCCCGTGGTCATGGGCAGGTTCTTGGTTTTCAGTTTCTTTAGCTGTGACCAGGCAAAGGGGGGCTTGAACAAGGTGATGAGTCTGAGGGATGTTAATCAAGCTTCTGATTGCCTCCGTGGTCGTGGGCAGGTTCTTGGTCTTCAGTTTCTTCAGCTGTGACCAGGCAAAGGGGGGTTGAACAAGGTGATGAGTCTGAGGGATGTTAATCAAGCTTCTGATTGCCTCCGTGGTCGTGGGCAGGTTCTTGGTCTTCAGTTTCTTCAGCTGTGACCAGGCAAAGGGGGGTTGAACAAGGTGATGAGTCTGGGGGATGTTAATCAAGCTTCTGATTGCCTCCGTGGTCGTGGGCAGGTTCTTGGTCTTCAGTTTCTTCAGCTGTGATCAGGCGACGGGGGGCTTGAACGAGGGGACGAGACTGAGGGTTGTTAATGGTGGGTCTTCAGGCTGGGTGGCTGCTGGGGAAGGGTGTCTTGGCAGTTTCCCAGGATTGTACCTCCGACGTGGTTACCTCCTGCTGCCCCTTCTAGCTGACCTCTGCAAGTGGTCAGTCCCTCACAGGTGTTTAGCATTCATCTGTGCTGAGTCCCTTCTCCCCCTCCAGCTCCTCACCTCACAGGGCAGGTGTGGGGGCACAGGCTAGCTGGTTGTAGCCTTAGAAGCCTGGGCAGGCAGGGTACGGCCTGGGGCCAGGCAAACAAATCCAGGATATGAGTGTGAACCCAGGAGCCGGGAGGGGCCAGGTTTCCTGGGGAGAGGAAGCTTCAGCCAGCCTCCCAGCACTGCCTTCCTGCCGGCTTGGTCCTGCTTCTGCTCCCGGAACATGGTCTCCACCCTCTGTACTGAGCTCCTAGGGAGTGGTGGCTGTGCTACTTTGAGCCCTGCCAGGGACCTATTGTGTGTGTACTTGGGGGAGAGGGGAAGATAAGGTAAGGGGTTGAACTGAGAGAGGGTATTAAGAGACCCCTGAAATGGCCAGCTACCCAGCCAGTAGGCTCCCCCAATACTTTCGCCCCTCCCTTCAACAGTGAGAGCTGACATCAGCTGGCAAACCTGTTTCCCCAGTTGTGGGTCTAGGCCCGCCCTGGGAGCACCCCTGTTTCTGCCCTTCCTTTCCTCTCACAGACCCCAAGTTCATGCCTGCTCACCCCCTACCTCTTGGAGCCACGAGTGGGTGAGGGGGCTGTGGGTGGCTACTGAAGGAGGAAGGAGGGTCAGAGTGCCCCCTGGACATCACTCAGTCTGAGCCCCTCAGAGCCTTAGTGGGGAAACCAAGGCAGGGTTGTACCAAGGTCATTGGACAGGTCTGGGGCAGAGTCTGGCAGAGCTCTGGCCCAGTCTCCATCCTGTGTTCCCTTACCCAGGAAAGGTCTAGTCCTGTGGGCGGGAAGACTCAGGTGGGCCTGCACCCTGGGACAGCGCGGGCTGTTTCCTCTGCCTGGAGCCTTCTCCCTCCTGTCTGAGGAGGCCTTCCCCGCCTGTTCCCGCAGCCCAAGCTGGACCTCAGCCCAGGCGTGTCCCCACTTGAACCCTCATTGTGCTTGCTACTCTGCGGTTTCCCCACGCCTCACACTTAGCCGGTGCTCCTTGGGTATTAGCTGAATGTCCGGGTGACTGATCAGGGATGTCTTACCAGAGGCCTGAGTTTGGGCCTGGAGGGCTGAGCGCACAGGAGCAGGAGGAGCAAGCACACGGCAGTGGGAACGGTGAGCGGCAAGTTCGTTGGGTGGGTGGGGGCACATCCAGAGGACTCAACCCGGCAGGGCTTCCCCAGTGAGGGCTTAGGAAGTGGGGGAGAGGATAAGGGGACTGGGGAAGCACCCAGTAGGCTAGCAGTTGGGTGGCTGTCAAGGTTATGCAGAATATGCAGCTGAGTGGCCCTCTTTCAGGCTGGAGCAGTAGTGCTGCTCAGTAGCCCTCCAGTGAAAGGGAGCGTTGGGGAGCATGAAAGCTGAGGGGTACTTACGGTCCCAGAAGTCAGGACAGGGCAAACATTCAGGGTTCAGGCGGGGAGCCTAGGCTGAACTCTCTGCTTATGCTATTGAGGACTCAGGGTTCTAGGAAGGTCAGGTCAGAGCCCGAGCTGACCTCACTCTGCCCGCCCCTCCCTGGTCCCTCACCCCTGACTGATGAGCTCTGCTGCCTCATGGAAACCTAGTCAGGCCCTCTGCTCCCTCCGAGACCTTAGCTGGTTCATATTTCTTCCTTTGCCTCAGTTTATCATCTTGAAATGGGAAAAAGGACCTCCTTGGTGCTTGACTCCCCGCAACCCTCTTCCGTACCTTAAAGGGGCAACCAGAGTTTCCTCCTACCTGCCTTTATTACTGAGGCAACTGAAGACGGAGGGACTGAGGTGATGGGGAGAGTAGCACGGAGTCCAGGGTTGGGGGAGGGGCTGGTAATCCCTGGAGCTTTTATGGCAACTGGGGAGCTGATGTGGAAGTGTGGGGTCACTGTGGAAACAGGTCAGTTACCATGGGGACCCTGAAAGGAAATTCCTGTTTTCCAAAGTGATAGGACAAGGGGAAGGTTAAACCCTGAGGGGTGTTATGGAGACCAGAAGGTCCATGCCTTTCAAGACCCCCTCCCCAGGTAAGGGGGAGAGACTGGCCCAGCCACCTAGGCACTTGGACCACTAGCCTCAGTTGTCCTTGCCCCTGGCAAAGTCCCCATCTTCCTGCTTCGTTCCTTGGCCCGAGGCCCTCCAAGTCTGACCTCCAGTCGTCCTGGTGTAGCCAAAGGCCACCTTCAGCTTGACGTTGCCATCCCCCTCATGCTGAGTGGGGAGACCCCCACACATGAAGGAGGTCATCCTGGTCAGGCCCCACCCCACCCTATCCCATTTCTGCTTGCCTGTTCCAGGAGATGGGGTGCTCCCTACCACCTAGGCAGCTCTGACTGGGAAGAGTCACCACTATGGAGCTTCAGTCTTCTCTCCCTACCCTCCTTCTAGCGCTAACCTGGGGTCCATGAAGATCCTCCCATTCCACCTGCCTGGGACAGCCAGCTGGGGAGTGGCTCATGGGACCTTGGCTCTGCCAGTGAACCAAGGTCTGCCACTCATCTGTCACTCATGGAGGTGGGTGGGGAGAAGATGAGTGTTGCCCTGGAATGCCAAGGGCTTGGGAAGGCAGAGCCGCTGAATTTGGGAGTGGAGCTCCCACTCACCTTACCATACGCTGGTGGGTGTGGTTGGAGAGCCTTTACCTGTTAAGCAAAGAGATGGTTTTAAAGAGGCAGCTGAAGCAGAGAGATTAATCGTTTGTTTTGTTTTTTTCATTTTTATTTTATATCAGAATGTAGTTGATTTACAATTTGTGTTAGTTTCAGTTGTACAGCAGTGACTTAGTTATACATATATCTATTCTTTTTCAGATTCTTTTCTCATATAGATTATTACAGAGTATTGAGTAGAGTTCCCTGTGCTATACAGTAGGTCCTTGTTGATTATCTGTTTGGTTTTTTTTGTTTTGTTTTTTTTGCGGTACGCGGGCCTCTCACTGTTGTGGCCTCTCCCGTTGCGGAGCACAGGCTCCGGACACACAGGCTCAGCAGCCGTGGCTCACGGGCCCAGCCACTCCGCGGCATGTGAGATCCTCCCAGACCGGGGCACGAACCTGTGTCCCCTGCATCGGCAGGTGGACTCTCAACCACTGCGCCACCAGGGAAGCCCTGATTATCTGTTTTATGTATAGTAGCATGTATATGTTAATCCCAATGTCCTAATTTATCCCTCCCCCCCCACCTTTCCCCTTTGGTAACCATAAGTTTGTTTTCTAAATCTGTGATGGGGTTTCTGTTTTGTAATTAAGTTCATTTGTATCATTTTTTAGATTCCACATATAAGTGATAACATATGAAATTTGTTGTTTTCTGACTTAGTATGATCATCTCTAGGTCCATCCATGTTGCTGCAAATGGCATTATTTCATTCTTTTTATGGCTGAGTAATATTCTAATGTGTATATGTACCACATCTTTATGCATTCATCTGTTGATGGACATTTAGGTTGCTTCCATGTCTTGGCTATTGTAAATAGTGCTGTTCATGATACATGAACATTGGGGTGCATGTATCTTTTCAAGGTATGGTTTTCTCCGGATATATGTCCAGGAATGGGATTGCTGGACCACATGGTAGCTCTATTTTTAGCTTTTTAAGGAACCTCCATACTGTTCTCCATAGTGGGCGTACCAATTTACATTCCCACCAGCAGTGTAGGAGAGTTCCCTTTTGAGAGATTAATATTTAGTAAGCTACCGAGTGTAAGAATCAGGTCTGGACTCCAGAACCCATGCCCTCAACCACATTCAATTTGGAACCCCCGGCCTCTGACAGGGCTGCATCTTGGGGAAGGTGCTGGCTCTGATGGGGATACATTTAAGCAGAGGAAACACGGAGAGCAAAGCGCATGCAGACTTGTGGCAGTGGGGACAGTGAGTAATATCCAGTGGGGCAGCCAGTGAATATGGCATGTGAGGCTGGAGATGAGGTGGGCACCACCCGTGGCGGGCTTCAGATGTCGGGGGAGGCTGTGGACGTGCCCTGGGCCTGTGGTAGGGTGGCTGACTGGCTGCTCAGACAGTAGTGGTAACTGATGGGTCCTGGGGGCGCTGGGTACTGCTTAAGGAACTTTGGGGATGGGGGATTTGGGGCAGGATCTGGTCCCTGAGACACAGGGCAAGCCAGGCCTGGTGTCAGGCTCGGGGTAAGGCACGCAGGCCTCAGGTAGCACAGTGTCAGGAGCTCAGTGGTCCCTGTCCCTCTGAAAGACAGCCCCACCCACCCATCCATGCCTCAGCCGCCTGCCCTCAGCCCTGCCGGGTTACCTCAGAGTTCTGAGGAAGTGGCAGTTCCACGCTCACCCAGGACCTAACCAACCCGTGGGAGCTCCCCTCCTCCAGCACTGAGTGTCCTCAGGGCTGGTTGGGCATAGACTGGGGTCCCTACAGGGGTGACTCTGAGACCCCCATACCCACAGCTTTCTCCCCTGCTGCAAGGCCCTGGGAGGAGTGTGACTGCTCCTGACCTGCCTTCATGGGAGGGGCAGGGTTGGGACCCCGTCCCAGTCAGGTTGGGGTGGGGACTGGGCTGGCCCACCTATGTTCCTGTTCTGAGCTGGAAAGGGAAGGAGGAGCCAGCGAGGCAGAGCTTTGAGAGGAGTGTGGGGCTCCTGAGCAGCACAGCCACCTCTTGCCGGCTCTGGAGCCTTCGGCATGAAGCAGTGCCTCCATGCTCGAGGCCCCTGCTCTGCCCTGCCTCCCAGCCCCGGTGCCTGCAGGGACTCCCTCACCCCCCAGCACTGCAGCCTCAAGCCATGGGGCCCAGGTCAGAGCCAGGCCGAGGATTCCCCGGGAGAAGAGGTGAGCCCCCAGAGTCAAGACCGGCAGTTACCCCTACCCCTGCCTACTACTGTGCTTTAGAGACCCCCTCCTGCCCCTCCAGAACCCACAAAGGCTGCTGCCTTGATTGCCTCAGACCTGAACCCAGCCCAGCCTGGACCTGCTGGAAGTTTGCAGGACTGGACAGGCTGAGGGTGTGGTTCTAGGGACAGAAAGCAGGGGTGTGCAGAGTTTGAGGGGCCCATCAGGTCTGGGAGGGCCGATCCAGGTGATGGCCATGAGGAGGGTGGGAGTTTCCTGCTTAAGTACCAAAAGCCCAAGTCACAGATGGCAGTGGGGCATGGGGAGATCAGAGGCCTGCACAGGAGAATGTGAATCACAGATGTGGGAGGGCAGAGAGGCTGGAGAAGGAGTCCCTGGTTGGACTAGGGGCCCAGAATGCCTGGCTTACCAATTAAGCCTTTTATCTTTGGGTCAGGGAGGGAGGACATGGTCAAATGTGGGCTTACAGGTGCTCAGCAGAGCTGTAGTGGGCAAGAAGGACTCAGGTTTTGGGTGGGAGAGACAGTGGCTTGACTGGGGGTGGTTTGGGGCTAGAAGAAGGGAGGATGGTGTTGGGACAATTTTGAAGGTAGGGAGGGATGTGTGGGGTCATTGAGGCAGGGTCGTGGGTCATGTGGTCAGCTTGGGCTGACTGGCTCTAGCCACCATGAGTGATCCTGGCCTAGAACAGAGGTTGAGCTGCAACTGTGCTAGTGGACGAGGCATCCCCTCTGGGGCCCCCTGTTTTCCCATTTGCAGTGGGAAGGGTTCAGAAGAAATGGTCTAAGAGCCCTGGCCTGCTCTGGTGTTTTCAGGGTTGGGCATGTTGATGTCCTTGCTGGTTTGTGGCGAGGAGAGGTATAGACAGAGGTAGGTGAGCAGGGAGGCTGCCAGCGGCAGAGGGTGGAGAGGTTGCCAAAGGTAACTGACAGGCAAAAAGTCACAGTGGTGTGGGCCTGCACCTTGGTGGCCCCAGCCCCTCTCTGAATTGCCTGGGCCTTGGCTCTGTGATAAAATGTACAAGGAAGGTGTCCAACCACAGGGTGGAGGGCTGCTCTGTCTAGGTTTTTTGGGGGCCTGGCCCAGTCTGCTGGGGTCAGGCCCCTTCCCTGGAGCCCATTCAGCCCTGGCCCTGTGGTCTGGGGCCCACAAGTGGCAAAAAAAATTAGCCGTCCATGCAAAAGTAGTTGTGGAGGTCCTTGATTTGAGGCCCGTGGCACCTGGGGAGCAGTCTCAGGGTGTCGTCTGTGGTGTGTCCCTTGCCCCTACATGTTCAGTATAGTCCCTGCCCTTTCCCCCCACCCCCCGCCCCTGGGAAAAAAAGTTGCTCTCTGGGCCATGCTGGTTAGGGTGGGTGCTCCAGATGGGGCTGGTGTGGAAGGAGGAGCTCAGATCCAGGCCACCACCCACTCCATGCCTTGGGAGGGGCTTAGAAGTTAGAACAGATTAGGGCTAGTCCAGGGCTTACCTGTGTCCCTGGAGCAAAGAGACCAGCAGGGCCAGATGGGGAGCCTGGATGCAGGAGGAGGGTGGGGCAGAGGTATGGATGAGTCCTTCAACATCATTGCCTGGGCCTGAGGCCTTAGACCCAGGTCAGGGAGCTGTGGGTGCCTTGAATGAAGGGCAGTGTGGTAGCAGGGACCACAACCTGTCCCTGGATAGGCTTGCCCTGACTCCTGTCCCGGAGTTCTCCTGGACCTCATGCCTGTAGAACTAGTTTCTGTCCACAAGCTCCACCCAGGGCAATGTGACCCCTGCCCCTCTATGCTGCAGGCCCCACCCCCGGTGCTAGGCTGGGTCCTTCACAGCTTCTCTTGCTGGGCCCTGGGTGCCCCAGGCCCTCCCACATCCCTGCGGTCTGCCGGGAGGAAGCGGCCCCCTTCCCCCACCGTGACTTTGCGCTTCCTGCCCTGGGGGCCAGGGTGGGAGGGGACGTTTCCCGTTCACACCAAAGTTTCCCTGGCTGGTGGCGCCCAAACTCGGGCTCAGCCCGCTGTCCCTCTTACCCATGGAACCAGCTCTGGGGCCTGGGGTCCAGGTAACCAGCCAGGGTGTGGGCGGAGGTTCCCACGGTGAGGCAGGGCATTTTGTCTGTACAGGTGGGGGATGTGTGTGTGCGTGGGTCTGCCTGGTCGGTAGTGCACATGCAGCCTGGGATATACAGTCAAGGAAGGTTTCCTGGAGGCGGTGGCTGCTGAGTTGGGAGAAGGGGGCATGCGAGAGCCCAGCTCATAGCTTTGGGTTCAGGGAGGCTGGTGAGTGGGAGACCTTTAGCCACAGCACCCCTGTGGGCCACAGCCATGCCCTAGGAATGTATACACTTAAGTCCCTCCCCTGCCTGTGTCAGGCTTACCTGGGTCCCCAAGGGTTCAGGAAGTGGGAGAGGAGACTGAGAGGCTGAGAAAAGCAGATGGGGGCCCTGAGAGAGTGGTCAATATGTAAGGCAGTCCTCTGATGCTGACCTTCCACTTCCTGTCCTCCTCCCCAACCCATTCCTACCTTTCTCCACCCCCCACTGCTCTGCCTCCAATCTCTGTGTACCCCCATTCACTTTCCATCTCTGTCCACATCCCCTTGTCCCTCCCCTGTCCACTGTGCCCCTTCTGCCCCCACCACTGTTCCCCTGAACTCCTTTGCCTGCAGAAGGACCTGGGCTATCTGCAGCAGTGGCTGAAGGCCTTTGTGGGTACCTTCGAGAAGAGCATCTCACTATCCTCTCTGGAGCCACGCAGGTGAGGCTGGAGCTACATGGAGGGCGGGAGACTGAGGGATGCTTGGCGCCTAGTGACACCGCTCCCTGCAGGCCGGAGGAGGCAGGTGTGGAGGTGCCGCTGCTACCTCGGGATGCGCTGCACGTGCTGGCCGAGCAGCTGGACGAGGCGGACCTGGAGCAAGCCCTGCTGCTGCTCAAGCTCTTCGTCATCCTCTGCAGGTGGGTCCCTGTTGTCTTCTCCACGGTGAGAGAATGTGCAATTATGGGCCGGGGTGGGGGCTGGCTTGTCACCGGGACCTCTCCCGTCATTCACTTCCCAGGAACCCGGAGAATGTAGAGGCAGGCTGGGGCCAGGTGCTGGTGCCCCGGGTGCTGGCGTTGCTGACCCGCTTGGTGGCCAAGGTGAGGTGGCCTCTACCCTGGGGGTTGGCAAGTGGTAGCCACGGCCCAGCTAACCCCCCTTCACCCTCTCCGCATGCCTACAGCTGAAAGGACCCCCACCACCAGAGAAGGGCCATGGGTCCCAGCTGGAAAACGTAGCCCTGCATGCCCTGCTCCTCTGTGAGGGCCTCTTCGACCCGTACCAGACCTGGCGGCGCCAGCACAGTGGGTGAGAGGTGGCCCGCAGGCGGAGGACCTAGACAGGATGGGGGTGGCCGCACTGGCCAAGGTGCAGAGGTGGGAGGGGCCGGTGTGCAGGCTGCTGAGGGGAGGATGACGCAGGAGGAGTGAAGTACTGGCCTCACCTTGGCCCCTGCCCACCCTGTCCCCACCTGCCAGGGAAGTCATCAGCTCCAAGGAGAAGAGCAAGTACAAGTTCCCTCCTGCGGCTTTGCCCTGTGGATTCAGCACCTTCTTCCGAGGTCAGGCCCCACCCCTGGCCCGCCTGGCCCCGCCCCCAAACATGAGCCCCCTCCTTTGGTTCCCCATTGCATATGCAGGATAGGACCCACCTATGGCTGTACTCAGGGCTGGAAGAACCATGGGAATTTGAGTGGGCTTCCAAAGGCAAGTAGGAGTTCAGGGGCAGAGAGGAGAGGAAGGGCATGTCTGCACAAAATGAGTGATTTCTTTTTGCGGGGGAGTCGATTTCCCTTCCCCCTTCTCTCCTGTCTCTTGGACCCCCCCCATTGCTTGTACCCCACTCTGATCTGGACCATCTTAAAACTCCCTGGTCCAATCTCTTTGTCCCTGTAGCTCCACCCAGTCTCCTCTCTTCCACAGGACAGTGTCTACATTAGGTGTCTCCCCTTCCTGCTCCCATACTCCCGGGGAAGCTGACCCCCCAGAACATCTCTGGCCACCTATTCTCCCTGGGTACCTTCTGCTCCTGAGTGTCTTCTCTCCTCTCATTGGAAGACACTGGCCAGGATTTCAGATGGGCTTCTGGCAGGATGCTGTCTGGACAGGGGCAGGCCAGGTTTGGGAAGGTGGTGGCCTAGGAAATATCTCAGTGTTTCTGGGATGCACCAGGGAGCTGCGGGCCTGGGTTTGGAATGGGGGCAACAGCTCCAAGAGGGGAGATGCCCCTGGGAAGTCCCTGCCTCTGTTCTCCCACAGCCTGAGTACTCTTCTTAAAACACACTGGATTTTGTTTCCCCTGCTGTAAATTCCTCAGTGGGGACCTGACACCCTCAGAATCCAATCGTCTCCACAGCCTTCCTTTCCAGCCCCGCTTGCTCTCTGCTCTCCAGCCATGGTCCTGTCCTCTCATTCCTAGAATCCAACTAGTTATCCCACCTTTGGTCTTTGCCCATACTGTTTCCTTTTCCTTTCCAGGCCAACTGCGTTATCAGGCCTCACCTTGAAAGCCCTGTCCCCCGGGAGGACCCCCACCCCATCCCACTGGTATCAAGGCAGCTCTGCATTCCCCCCTCCAACGCACACACACTCATGTGACCCAGGGCTGGTCCTTTCTGCTCTCTGGGTTTCAGTTCGTGTCCTGGCATCCTGTCCAGCTTTACTGGAGCAGGGCCAGGTGGGCCTCCCAGATATGACGCTGTGAAAGCCCCTAGAAGTCCCCAGTGGGGGTGTAGGGGGATGGTGTGTGGAGCATCTGTATGGTAGGTATGGCAGGGTCCCCAGAGCCGGTCACGGGATGCTCCAGCCATCACGGGGCAGAGGGACCAGGAGACTTGTATCTAAGAAACTAAACCCTGGGTTGCCATGGGGAAGTGCATGGGGGGTGCTCACCCTGGGGTCCTCATTTTGGGGCTTAAGGCTCCAGGGAGCTGGCTAGGCTCTCAGGGCAGGGCCATGCCCCCTACAAGCTCCCCAATGAAGGGCTGTGTCCTCAGACCTCCTAGCATAGAGTCATGACATTTTAGACTCCCAGCACAGAACCCGGTCTTCTCCCTCAGATTGGGCCTCCCAGCCCTGTTCCTTGACCCAGCCCCCCACTCCCAGCCCAGGGCACCCACCTCTTGTGTGGTCCCCCGGACCCACAGCCCTGCAAGCTTTGTGACATTGTCTTGCTCCCCACCCCCATCAGAGAGCCTGCAGGATGCAGATCACTTGCCGCCTGTGCTCCTGCTGCGTCTCATCCATCTCTTTGGTGCCGTCCTTGCAGGAGGGAAGGTAGGCCTGGAGGAGCCTGGGGGACCGAGGGTGGCTGTCTCAAGGTCTCTCTGCTGGGTGAGCCCTTTGCCCATTGCCCGTCTCTGCCCACACCTGCAGGAGAACGGGCAGAAGGCTGTGAGCGCTGGCACTGTTCAGGGCCTGCTGGATGTGGTGCGGGGCTGGGGCCACGGGCCAGCCCAGGACCCCCGCCTAGTGCCGCTGGCAATGGAGGCACTGGTGGGTGTGGTACATGTCCTGCACGCCAGCCGCACACCCCCCCGGGGGCCAGAGCTCCGAGCCCTGCTTGAGGGCTACTTCCGTGTCCTTAATGCCGACTGGCCGGCCGGGCCAAGCCTGGACCCCGAAGAGGCCCTCATCACCCTACGGGTCAGCATGCTCGGTGGGTATAGCCTCTTGGGCTCTTGGGGAGGTGGCACTAGCAGGGGAAGGCCCAAGTTATGATGGAAAGGCTGGCCTGGGCAGCATGGGAAGAAGGTTTAAGGCTGACCAGAGGCGCTGCTGAGACAGGCTTGGGCAGGGCTGACCCTTGACCTCTCCACAGATGCCATCCCCATGATGCTGGCATGTGAGGACCGGCCAGTGCTGCAGGCCACCTTCCTCAGCAACAATTGCTTTGAACACCTTATCCGCCTCATCCAGAACAGCAAGGTGGGCGGGGCCCAGGCTGGGGTGGGGGCACCACGTGTGCATGCTGAGCTGGTGATGAGCAGACTTGGGCTGGAGGGACGGCTTGCACTTCAGCGGGAGGGCCTGGGGCTCCGGATGGCTCTGGACCCCACATGAAGGGGGTGTTGTAGAAGGACGGGAACTGCCCTGGCCCCTTGTTTCCCTTTTCCCCAACCCCAAACGTAGGGGCAGGAGGAAGGCTCAGCTGTTTCAGATGCAGTGCCTATCCCTGCCCACTTATCTGCCCCCGGCTCTGTCCCTTTGGGCAGGGTGTGGGTGGCTCAGTTCCCCTACTCTTCCCTAGTGCCTGGTGGGGCGCTCGGCCTGGGGCTCAGGGCGCATCCTTCCCTATGGGGCGGAGCCCTGGCAACTGCCCCAGGTCCTGCTCTAATCCCACCCTTCCCTCATCTTCTCTCTCCTCTGCCTCCTCCACCTTGTGCCTCCCCCCCACCCCGACAGCTGTACTTGCAGGCCCGGGCGCCCCCTGAGGGGGACAGTGACCTGGCTACCTGGTTACTGACCGAGCCCGATGTCCAGAAGGTACCACCCTGGGGCTGACCAGCTCAGGCACCCACGTCCCTGGGCACCCACCCCCCGGGGCTCCCTCTTTGAGCCTTTCTGCACTATGCAGGGGGAACGATGCCAGTCCTGGTATAGCCTAGTGATGGGGCTGGGTCCCCCATGCTGTCTCACCTACCTTCCAAATCCCAATCCTAGGAAATGGCACAGTTGTGATCTGTTCCCTGCCTTGTATTAGTCTTAGGAGCTGGGGTTTGGCTATGCCAACCTGGAAGGAACCTTCGATACTCAACCACCCCACCCCCATTGCACAGAAGGGGAAACAAGAGGCCAGATACTCAGGGATTTGGCTGTGGTCACTGACAGAGAAGGAGGTCCCCCACATGGGGCCACTTCTTTGCTTGGATCCTTGCACCTGCCCTAAGCAGGTCACTGGGAGTTCCCTATCCCCTCATGCCCTCATGACGTGCTCCCTGCCTCACCTTGCATGGGGGCTGTAGGAGGCTGCAGGGTGTCAGGGGCTTTGCATGGGGCACCCTCTCTCTGGTGGCTCAACACCTGGGCCCCCACCTCCAGAGCCCCGCCCTGGCTTTGTCCTCATGAAGCAGCCCTGTGTGTCTATTGCACTTGGCTGTTTTCTGAGAACCTGCATGTCCATTCATCTACAAAGCAGGCAAGGCCAGTGAGACCCCTGCTTTTTACAGATGAGGAAACTGAGGCCTGGAGGAGGGAAAAGATTGCCGGAGGTCCCTTAGGGAGTCAGGCAGAGCTGGGACCAAGGGCCCCATGGAGCCAAAATACAGCCTGGCACCTGCTGACAAACTCTCCAAGCCCTCCTGACTTCTCAGCCCCTCAGTAGGGCAGGGTGAAGGAGTAGCATGCCTCTGGCTGTTGGGTTCAGCCAGGGTGAGCCTCAGCATCCCCACCTGGATCTAGGGGAAAGGGGCAGGGTAGGACTTAAAGGTCTCGAAGGTTCTTCTGGTTCTAACATCCTGTGATTGATTGTCCCTAAATTCCCCAACCCCCTGTCAATCATCGTGGGTGATGGGGCACTTGCCAGCCTGCCTGCACATGTGTTTAGCTTGGGTGGCGATGGGTGGAGACCGGGGCCCATAAACCCGCCGGACAGTAGAGGGCAGAGGGCTGTGGCCAAAGGGTTCACTGGTGATCTGTCCCAGTATCCCAGTGAGGCCCTTCCCAGCCTTGGTTTCTTCCCTGGCTTCTCTGTCAGAGTGGGCCTTGCCAAGCTGCTTGGCAGCTTGGGCAAGGGTAGAGGGCCTGGTGGCTTCTGTTCTAGCACTATATGGCCCAGACAGGGTTTCCACAGTTCCAGGGCCCCAAGCCAGCTCAGCTACTTGCCTTGGGGCATCTGTTCCTGTCCCTGCACCCCTTTTATTGCAGGGTGCCGCCAGCTGCGACGTCCTGGCACCTGCCTCTCCTGACTGCCCCTCCCCACCCCAAGGTACTGGACCAGGACACAGACGCCATTGCAGTCCACGTAGTCAGAGTGTTGACCTGCATCATGAGCGGCTCCCCCTCCGCCAAGGTGAGGATGCTGCGGTCCTGCTGTAGTAGGGGTATGGGATGGGAGTTAAATTGATCAGCTGTCTCTAGAACAGGCCTGGCTGACGGCTGTCAGAGCAAGTGAGCTGGGGAGGTGACCATTCTGCCCTCTGGGGTACGGCTCAGCCCCCTGGGCGAGCATGGTCATTAGTGAGTCCTGGGAGCTGGCTATCCTGGCTCAGAGCTGGAGGGCGGAAGGATGCTTGTGGCTGACCACCATCTGCAGCCTTCCGAGGTAGACCTATTCCCCTGCTAGCACTGTGACCCAGAGGCAGAGCCAGGCAAGGGGGCCCTGAAAGGTGATGCCTCCTCCAGGGTTCCTGTAGGGTGTGAGTGCGCCCTGGGGCCCACATACACACTCACTCCTTTCCCACACATCCCTGCACAGGAGGTGTTTAAGGAGCGCATCGGCTACCCTCACCTGCAAGAGGTTCTGCAGAGTCACGGTCCCCCCACCCATCGACTGTTGCAAGAGCTGCTCAACATGGTGAGGGCAAGGGCTTGGGGGCAGGGTCCCAAGGGCAGCCAGGAGTGAGTCAGGGCTACCACGGAAGGTGAGCTCTCCACCTTAGGGGACCATGTTGACTATGTGTGACCTGGGGCCTGACCCTGTGTGTCAGGGTCACTGGGGTGAGGATTCTGAGCTGCATGGGGCCCAGAAGCTGCTGCATGTTAGCAAGCCCCAGGATGATCCTAGGAATAGGCAGTTGGGGTTTAGGCCAACCCAGACTGAAAGCCAAGGGTTGTTGTTGGTAGCGATGGTTGTCTGAGCACCTCTGGCTTTCCTGAGCCTCAAACTCAACCTGTGAGCTGGATGGGGTAGCACACGTTGTGTTCCCATGCTTTAGGCAAGTAAACTGAGACAGGAAGTCCCACTGTTGGCAGGGTGGCCTGTGCCATGCCAGTTGCCCGGGAACTGTCATTCTCTCCACCCGCAGGCTGTGGAGGGCGACCACGGCACGTGTCCGCCACCACCAATCCGCAATGAGCAGCCGGTGCTGGTGCTGATGCGGTGGCTGCCAGCACTGCCCACAGCTGAGCTGCGCCTCTTCCTAGCACAGCGCCTCTGGTGGCTCTGTGACAGCTGCCCTGCCAGCCGTGCCACGTGTGTCCAGGCCGGTCTGGTGGGCTGCCTGTTGGAGACACTCAGCGAGGGGGTAGCCCTGGGGGCCCGCTGCCAGGAGCAGCTGCTGGCGCTGCTGCAAGCATTGGGCCACGTGTCACTAAGGCCCTTGGAGCTGCGTCTCCTGCTTCGTCCCCCACCAGGTCTGGACTCAGGGCCGGGTGGAGCTGAGGCCGGGGCTGCCCGACACGCAGGTGCCGTCATCCGCGCGCTCTCAGGCATGGCCCGGCACCAGGGCCCGGCCCGAGCTCTGTGCTACTTTGACCTCACGCCCAGCATGGCGGGTATCATGGTACCCCCTGTGCAGCGATGGCCAGGACCTGGCTTTACCTTCCATGCCTGGCTGTGTCTGCACCCCACGGCTGTAACACCTGCCCCGGGCCCCACCCGGCCGCTCCAGCGAAAGCAACTGTACAGGTGGGTGACTGCTAGGGACCAGGGCGCGGTGCCAGGGTGAGCAGGAGAACCAGCGGGCATAACTGGCTTGGCCTGCCCCCAGCTTCTTCACCAGCAGCGGCTCAGGGTTTGAAGCCTTCTTCACGGCGGCTGGGACCCTGGTGGTGGCCGTGTGCACCCGGAAGGAGTACTTGACCATGAGCTTGCCTGAAGTGTCCTTTGCCGACTCTGCCTGGGTGAGCCTCCGTCCTCATGTGGCCCAGGGAGGTGGAGGGGACACCACGTCCCAACCTGTGACCTGATGTTGTGGCTTCTGTTCTAGCACTGTGTGGCCATTGTCCATGTGCCCGGGCGCCGGCCCTTCAGCCAGAACCTGGTGCATGTCTACAAAGACGGCCATCTGGTGAAGACGGCACCCCTTCGCTGCCCCTCCCTTAGTGAGGTGTGCCAGGCAGGGTTTAGGGAGGCTTGGGCAGCTGGGGGCACTTGGACAGGGTGGGGCCTGGAGCCCCGTGTTCCCCCTCCCCCACCCCACAGGCCTCAGCCTCTGGGGCCTGTGCAGCCTTGGGGGTCACCAAGGAACTGGATGCAAGTGGAACCCCAGGCTCTGCTGTGACCTGACCACTCCCCCAACCCTGGCCCCACAGCCTTTCTCCTCCTGCTGTATCGGCTCTGCTGGGCACCGCACAACGACCACCACCACAGGCCTGCCTGCACCACCTGTCCCTGCTGCCCTGGCTCACACTCACCCCTCCCTCACCCGCTCCCAGTCAGTCCCAGCCACCACAGGGCTTGGCTGGGGGTCCGGGCTGGTGGCCCCTCTGCAGGAGGGCAGCATCAGCTCCACCCTCGCAGGCACACAGGACACTCGGTGGGGCAGCCCCACATCCCTGGAGGGCGAGCTGGGGGCTGTGGCCATCTTCCATGAAGCCCTGCAGGCGGCAGCCCTGCGGGTCCTGTGCACCCTGGGTATGCAGCGCCGTCCCCGTGCCCTGCCCCAGCCCCTACCGCTTTGCCCCAGGACCCAACTGGTTGGGTCTCAACAAGTGCCCAGGCCAGAAACGAGGGGTCTGGTGGGGGGAAGGTGTCCCTGCGGTGGGGGGGGGGGGTCTGTCCTCTTATCAGGCAGAGAAGAGGCAGGCTGTGTGTGGGGTTTGGCCAGAAGCCCAGCCAGATCTGAAGCCCCCCTGCCTACCCCCCAGGGCCCAATGAGACAGCACCCTTCAAGCCCGAGGGTGAACTGCATGAACTTGGCACCAAGCTGCTCCTCCATTACTCACCTCAGGTACTGCGGAGGTGGGCAGTTGGCTTAATCCCGCTCCCTCCCCCTGCCTCCCACCCTCTGTCTCCTGCCACCTCCTCCACTGAGCCTTGCTGCCTGCTCACCCCCTGTCCGCAGGCCTGTAAGAACAACATCTGCCTGGACCTGTCCCCTGGTCACGGGCTGGATGGCCGCCTGACAGGCCACAGGGTGGAGACCTGGGACGTGAAGGTGTGTGCTCACGTGAGCAGTGTGTGCAGGAAGCATGAGCATGGGCACATGTGTACAGGGCGGGCTGGGGAGTGGCACTGTGCCCTGAGAGGTCTTGAGGAGACCCAGATTTCCAGACTGGAGGGTCTGCTGGGATGGAGTGGGGCAGGAGATGGCTGGGTGCTGCCCTCTCATGGTGGCCCCCACCTGCAGGATGTGGTGAATTGCGTGGGAGGCATGGGTGCCCTGCTGCCCCTGCTGGAACGAGTGGCTACACAGCCCCAAGAAGCCGAGGCAGGTCCAGCGGAAACACATGACCTTGTGGGGCCCGAACTGACCTCTGGCCACAACGCCACCCAGGGACTGCTTCTCCCACTGGGCAGGTCCTCAGGTAAGTGTCCCTGCTGCCTGAACTGGGGGGGCGGAGATCTTGGCATGGTTGGGGGACTAGACTGCTTGAGGTCTCTGTGGCCACTGGCAGGCCTTTGAGGTACATCTGTTCCCTTCCTGGTGGCGGTAGAGGAGCGAATGGAGAGGAATGCAGTGGCTGCCTTTCTGCTGATGCTGCGGAACTTCCTACAGGGCCATGCTGTGAACCAGGAGAGCCTGGTGCAGTGCCAGGGGCCTGCCATCATTGGGGCCCTCCTGCGCAAGGTGGGGCCTGCTGGGGCAGGTGGGGAGGGGACTGCCCTGTCTGACTAAGGGGACTGATTGGAGGGACCAAGAAGGGGAGCCTGATGGCATCAGTCAGGGAGGGCCTCCTGGGAGAGGTGGCATTTGAGCAGGGCCTTGAAAGGCTGGGCAGGGTTTGGCTAAGAGGGTCTGGGGGGAGTAGCAGAACAGCAGGGCATCTGCACAGCAGTCTGGGAGCTTGCACTTCAGAGATGGCAGGGAGCCACTGAAGTGTTTTGAGCAGGCAGAATGCTTGTGTCCATCTGCCTGTGCAGGGCAGGGTGGAAACTGGGAGGCCTGAGAGTGGGCGGGCAGGGCCTGATATCTCACCCCAGCTCCTCTGTCCTCCTCCAGGTCCCCAGCTGGGCCATGGACATGAATGTGCTCATGTCTGCCCAGCTTCTGATGGAGCAGGTGGCAGCCGAGGGCGGTGGGCCCCTCCTGTACCTGCTCTACCAGCATTTGCTCTTCAACTTTCACCTCTGGACCCTTAGCGACTTTGCTGTGCGCCTGGGTAGGTGTGGGGACTTGGGTAAGGGGTTGCCGCCAGGCAGGATGTTGGTGGAGGTTCTGAGAAGCTATAGCCCTGTGGGTGATCTGAGGGGACATATCTGCCCTGAGGCATCTGAGGGGACCATGATCCTCTCCTGGTGGGGGGTGGAGGTGGGCAGGGAGGTCTGGCAGGGGCATGGCCCCTATCTTGGAGGATGGAAGGGACCCGGCTCAGTCAGGTAGCCTGAGCCCTCTGCCGATTCCCACTTAGGCCACATCCAGTACGTGTCTAGCATAGTCCGTGAGCATAGACAAAAGCTGCGGAAGAAGTATGGGGTCCAGTTCATCCTCGATGCTCTGCGCGCTCACTACAGGTGAGGCTGGTGGGGGCAGATGGGGTGGGGTGCTGACACTGCAGCTTCTGGCCTTGGGGGCAGGTCTGTTCAGTCCCCCAGCTCACCTGCCCACTTGCCCTGTTCTCCCCTCCATGCCCCTGTGTTCTCCTGGCCCTGGGTGCATGTTTCTGCTGGGACCTGCCCAGCCTACAGCGGGAGCGCCCCCTAGCGGCTGATGACCTGCGCACAGTGCAGACTTCACTCCTGGGCCTGGCGCGGGAGTTTCTGGTGCGGAGCTCTTCCGCTGATGACCTGCAGGTGGTGCTGAACTTTCTGGCGGCTGCGGGTGATGATGGCCAGGTAAGCTGGAGGTTGGCGAGGGTGAGACTAGGAGGAGGGGTGGAGTGTGGACCACGTTCAGGGTTGGGGGGTGGCCGGCTCAGTGTGAGACTTTGTATCCCCAGGTGCTGGGTGCGCTGGACCTGCTGCTGGCACTGCTGCAGGGCTCCCCAGCACAGGAGTCTCTGGCTGTCTTCCTGCTGGAGCCAGGGAACCTTGAGGTGCTGCTGGCACTGCTGGTGCGGCCAAGGCCCACGCCCTTGCTGCCCGACCGAGTCTGCAAGGTACACTCAGCTCACTCCTGACCCTGGCAACCTAATTCACGGGGGCCCCCGCCTGAGTCCAGAGAGGTGCAGAAGGCCTTAGGCTGGTGGGTGAAGCTGCCTTTGCAGGCCTCTCTTGGAGCCACACACCTGCGTGGTGACTCACCCTCCTACAGTAACTTTCCCCATGATGACGACCCCTACACAGATCCTGCGCAGACTGCAGCAGAATGAGCGCTTACCTGAGCGCAGCCGCCAGCGGCTCCGGCTGCGAGAGTGTGGCCTCCAGGGTCTCGTTGCCTGCCTGCCGGAGGGGGCCGTTTCCCCCCAGCTCTGCCAGGGCCTCTTCAAGCTGTTCCTGGGGGCAGGTACAACCTGGTTGGGGCCAAGAGGCAGGCCAAGTAGAGGGGTGATGTGGATCCAGGAACCAGAGCAGGTGGGAATAGGGAAGGTGTTGGTACCAAGGGACCAAGGCTGAGCCAGCAGAGGAGCACAGCCCTCTCTGGGGTCAGGCCCTCAGGCCTTTTCTGGCCGTTTTCGCAGATTGCCTGAACCTCTCAGATCTATTGGCTGTGGTGCAGCTGTCCCTGCAGGCTGACCTCAGCACCCGCCTAGACATCTGTCGTCAGGTGAGTGGGAAGTGAAAGCTCTGTTGGGGGTTGGGGAGCGGCTTCTACCCTGCGGACTTTGCCTGTGACGAGGGGTCTCTGGAGGCCTCTCATGCAAAGGCCCCAGGAGGAGGGGCTGGGGCAGGCTTTCGGATGAGTCCCTCACTTGCTGTGCCCTGGCCCAGCAGCTCTTCCACCTCATCTACGGACAGCCAGACGTAGTGCGGCTGCTGGCCCGACAGGCCGGCTGGCAGGATGTGCTGACCCGGCTGTTTGTCCTGGAAGCCGTCACAGCTGGCAGTCCCCTGCCCTTTACCCCCGAGCCACCCACCTCCCCGGAGCCAGCCTTACACAAGCCACCCACTGAGTCACCTGAGCCTTCGGACGTCTTCCTGCCCGCGGAGGTCCCCTGCCCTGACCCTGACGCCTTTTACCAGGCTCTTTCCCCATTCTCCACACCCTTTGAGCTGGGCCCGGACCGGGCCAGTGTGAGTTCAGGCAATACTGCTGGCGGTGGCAGTGGCAGTGGGACTCTCACTCCAGCCAGCCAGCCTGGCACCCCTTCCCCGCTGGATGGGCCCCGGTCCTTCCCTATTGCCCAGGGCCGCCACAGCTCCAGTCTCTCCAATGTGCTGGAGGATGGCAGCCTGCCAGAGCCCACCATCAGCGGGGATGACACCTCTAATACAAGCAACCCTCAGGTGAGGCGGGCCCACCCTCTACCACTGTACGGCACCAAGGGAGGGCACTTCTGGGACACGGGACAGGCAGCGTAGCTTTTCCACAGGTGTTGCCCTATTTGACATCAGGGCTACAACTGCTATTCGGGTCTGGCGCTGCCGCCTCGTAGCTTTTATCTGCAGTGTGTTCCCTGGGGGGTGGGGGGTATTCTGGAACAGGGCAAGTCATGCTGAGACAGAGTTGGGGGCACTAACCAGGCTTCAGAAGGCCCTAGAGAGCCTGTGAGGCAGGGACTTCACAGGGCCCATGGGCAGTATTGCTCTAAGGGTCCTGCCTGTGCTTCTGGATCTGGGGGTGGGCGTCTGCTTATTCCATGGCATTCTTCCAGAGAATTCTAGGACAGTCCTTGAGGCCTGTGAGGACTGTGAGGTAACCGTGTGAACTACCTCATCTCCTCTTAGGAGTCCTGGAATCCCAGGATCCTCCCTGGAACTCGGGCAGTGGCTGAAGCCCACACCATCTGTTTAGGCCTTTAGCACCAGACTGGCTCGGCTGTTGGCCAAAGGCTCGGCTTCCTGCTGTCCCTACTAGTGGGTGGGCGAACGTGCTGAACAGGGATGGTAGTGGGGCAGTGATTGCCTCCCTCCCCAGCCTGCACCCCACACACCCCCTGTGTCCGCAGCAAACCTGTGAGGAGGAGCTTTGTAACCTGCTCACCAACGTGCTGTTCTCGGTGACTTGGCGGGGAGTGGATGGTAGTGACGAGGCTGCCTGGCGGGAGCGTGGCCAGGTCTTCTCCGTGCTCACCCAGCTGGGGGCCTCGGCCACGCTTGTGCGCCCGCCAGACTGCATCAAGCGCAGGTGAGGGGGTGACTCAGGAGGGGGAAGAGCCTCGGGGAAACCTGGGGCCAAGAAGGCGGTCAGGTAGACACCTGAGTCCCTCGCCCCTCTCCAGCCTCCTGGAGATGATGCTGGAGTCAGCCCTGACCGACATCAAAGAGGCCCCCCTTGGGGTCCTGGCCAGCCTCACCCAGCAGGCGCTCTGGCTGCTGCGCCTGCTGCAGGACTTCCTGTGTGCCGAGGGCCACGGTAACCAGGAGCTGTGGAGTGAGAAGGTATGACAGCTCCGAGGGGCACGTGCTCAACGTTCTCGTGCACCTGAGGGCATCTGGTCTGGGAGGTGGATGAGTACCCGTGTGCCGTCATGGGTTCATCAGCTCCGCAATCTGTGAGCGTAGGTTTATCTGTATGTACAAACCCTCCCTGGCCTCCAGCCCAAACCTTACCTTGCTCTTGCCCCATGGGCTTTTGGCCTCCTCTGGTGATGGCCGCCTGGAATATATGGTGTGTGGCAGCTCTTTGAAGGTGTGTGCAGCCTGCTTGATCGCCTGGGGGCCTGGCTGCACCTGGCCGATGGCACAGCAGATCTCCGAGAGATGGCACAGATTGGCCTGCGCCTCGTGCTTGGCTACATTCTGCTGGAGGACCCACAGGTGAGCACAGGGTGGGACTGAGGGGAGGGTGTGTGGTGGGTATAGGGAACTCCGGGAGTAGCTGGTGACACCTGCACCCCTTCGGTCCACAGCTGCACGCCCAGGCCTATGTAAAGCTGCACGCACTGCTGCAGACTGCAGTGCCCATGCGCCGGGAGGAAGCTTGTTATGTGCTCTCCAAGCTGGAGGCGGTGCTGGCGCGGGCGCTGAACACCCCAGCCTCAGAGACCCCCACCGGGGACGGGGAGCCCCCAGCTGCAGCCGCTGCTGCAGAGCGCTGCTCATGGCTGGTACCGCTGGTGCGCACACTGCTGAACCGTGCCTACGGGCCCCTGGGGCTGCAGTGGGGGCTGCCTTCCCTGCCTCCCACCAACGGCAGCCCCACCTTCTTCGAGGACTTCCAGGCCTTTTGTGCCACCCCCGAATGGCGTCACTTCATCGACAAGCAGGTGCCTGGAGCTGGGGGCACGGGCAGAGAAGTGCGAGCTGGGGACCCACATCGAGCACCGGTCTCCTGTCCCTGTCCCATCCTCCAGGTGCAGCCCACCATGTCGCAGTTCGAAATGGACACCTACGCTAAGAGCCACGACCTCATGTCAGGCTTCTGGAATGCCTGCTACGACATGCTCATGAGCAGAGGGCAGCGGCGCCAGCGGGAGCGGGCACGCGGTCGTCGGGCCTTCCAGGTGTGCGACCCGAGGGGGGGGCGGGGAGCTGCTCCACACGTGGGCCCAGAGGACGGCTGATGGGACGGAGTGGAGAAACAGGGACAGCACATGAAGCAGCCAGCGGGACTCACCCGTTCCTCCACCCTACCCACCCCCCCACTCCTCAGGAGCTGGTGCTGGAACCTGCACAGCGGCGGGCGCGCTTGGAGGGGCTGCGGTACACAGCGGCCCTGAAGCAGCAGGCAGCGCAGCACTCGACCGCCCTGCTGCACTGGGGGGCGCTGTGGCGTCAGCTCTCTAGCCCCTGTGGGGCCTGGGCCCTGAGGTGGGCGGGGTTCTGGGTGGAGTCCGGGTGGGGTGGGGCTTGGGAGGGAGGAGCTGGGAGGGTGCCTTTGGGGGTGAAGCCTGGGAGGAACCCAGAGGTCTATAGCCTTCTGCCCGTGACCATTGCTGGGGACGTATCTGTAGGGACCCGCCCACCCCCCGCTGGAAGCTCTCCAGTGCTGAGACATACTCGCGCATGCGTCTGAAGCTGGTGCCCAACCATCACTTCAACCCTCACCTGGAAGCCAGTGCCCTACGTGACAACCTGGGTGAGAGGGTGTGCTGAGCTGGGTCCACCCAACCTCGTACGCCCTGTCTTGTCTCTGGCTGAGCACCCTTGGGCCCATTGCAGGTGAGGCCCCCCTGACACCCACAGAGGAGGCCTCCCTGCCTCTAGCAGTGACCAAAGAGGCCAAAGTCAGCAGCCTACCCGAGGAGCTGCAGGAAGACCAGCTGGGTGAGGATGAGCTGGCTGCGCTGGAGACCGCGTGAGTGGGGCTGGGAAAGAGCTGATTGATGGGGGCAACGGGTCTGCTCCAGTGTGTGCTGGCCGGTGGTGGAATTGACTCCGGAGTCTGTTTCCCCTCCCGCTGAAAGGGATGGTCCAAAATCAGGTGGGAGTATTGGGCACAGCTATAACAGGATGGATAGTTGCTCTTTCATGGCTCGGCACCCCAGAGCAGGACTGAGAAACACAAACCAGACTAGGATGGGGGCCCATGGGAGCAGGCAGGGGCTGAGTGAGGGAAGCTGGGGACGGGGGTTGGTGTCCTGGCAAGACATTCAGAGGCCCAGGTTTCGGGGCGGGGACTGTGGTCAGTCTGGACCCTGGGCAGCTCCTCCTCCTCTGGGAGTCATGAGCTGTGTACCTCATGATTTGGTGGCACTCCGAGAGTGTGGTCCTTGGGCTTGTCAGAAAGGGGACCCCAGAGTCTGGTGCCTAAAGTGGGTGCTGGCCCCCAGGTTGGAGGCCGCAGAACTGGATGAGCAGCATGAGAAGCTGGTGCTGTCAGCTGAGTGCCAGCTGGTCACAGTGGTGGCTGTGGTCCCAGGACTGCTGGAGGTCACCACACAGCACGTGTATTTCTACGATGGCAGCGCTGAGCGTGTGGAAACCGAGGAGGGTGTGTTCTGATGGAACGGGACGGAGGGACGGCAGGGATGGCTGGGGTATGGTGGGGCCAGGGCGAGTGACTTCTGCACTCGCTGTCCGTCCCCACAGGCATCGGCCATGACTTCCGGCGCCCACTGGCCCAGCTCCGCGAGGTCCACCTGCGGCGTTTCAACCTGCGCCGTTCGGCGCTTGAGCTCTTCTTCATTGATCAGGCCAACTACTTCCTCAACTTCCCCTGCAAGATGGGTGGGGCCACGGCCTCATCTCCGTGCCAGGCCCCCAGGCCCCAACCCTGCCCCATCCCACCCCACACCCAGGTGCGGAACCAGGTGTACTCGTGGCTCCTGCGCCTGCGCCCCCCTACCCAAGGCTACCTGAGCAGCCGCTCCCCTCAGGAGATGCTGCGTGCCTCAGGCCTTACCCAGGTGAGAGCCCTGGAGTGTGAGGATCGGGTGAGGTCAGGGCCCTGCGGTTGGGAAGAGGGCTGGCAGCCCAGCTGGCTCACCTCTTGCCCCTGCCCCCCAGAAATGGGTACAGCGTGAGATCTCCAACTTCGAGTACCTGATGCAACTCAACACCATTGCGGGGCGGACCTACAATGACTTGTCGCAGTACCCTGTGGTGAGGGCGTGCTCCCCACCTCCCCCACTCCTCTGGTCTGCCAGCCCTGGTTCACCCAAGTGTGGGTACTGATGGTGGACTGAGCCCTGAGCTTGGTCCTGGGCGGGTGCTGTCTGAGGCCTGGCCTCTGTTCTCCCCAAAGGGAATCCTGTCCCAGACAGTCCCTCCTGCTCCCCTGCAGCCCCTCCACGTGGTGCATCCCCACCTGTGGGCTCCGCCCATCTTCTTGAGGGTGAGGGTGAGGGCAGGGCAGGTAGGCCATCAGGACCCTCATGCAGCTCCTGCCCGGGTGGGCGGCCAGTTCCCCTGGGTCCTACAGGACTATGTGTCCCCAACGTTGGACCTCAGCAACCCCGTCGTCTTCCGGGACCTGTCCAAGCCCATCGGTGTGGTGAATCCCAAGCATGCCCAGCTTGTGAGAGAGAAGTGAGTGCCTGAGTGAGGCTGGGCTCGGGGGTTGGGAGGGACAAGAGGAGGGCTTCTGCTGACTCCCCCCGACTGTTGCTCTAGGTACGAGAGCTTCGAGGACCCAGCGGGCACCATTGACAAATTCCACTATGGCACCCACTATTCCAACGCAGCAGGTGTGATGCACTACCTCATCCGCGTGGAACCCTTCACCTCCCTGCACGTCCAGCTGCAGAGTGGCCGGTGCGGAGGGGCAGGCAGATGGGGCAGGGCAGCATGGATGAAGGGAAGAGGCGGGTCTTCCAGGCATCCTGGACCCTCTGGCTCCCGGCTTTCCTGCGGCCACACCTTCTCCCCCACTGTCTCCCTTCTCTCCACCTCACTTTGGCCCGTGCCCCTCCCTAGCTTTGACTGCTCTGACCGGCAGTTCCACTCGGTGGCAGCAGCCTGGCAGGCCCGCCTGGAGAGCCCAGCCGATGTGAAGGAGCTCATCCCAGAGTTCTTCTACTTCCCTGATTTCCTGGAGAACCAGAACGGTAGGAGCTGGCGTCGGGGCAGGAGGTGTGGGGATGGAGAGCTCGGGTTGGGGGCGGTGGCCAGGGAGCAGGTGAAGGTGGCGCAGAGAGACAGCTGACCCAGTCTTCTGTGCCAGGCTTTGACCTGGGCTGCCTGCAGCTGACCAATGAGAAGGTAGGCGACGTGGTGCTGCCCCCGTGGGCCAGCTCTCCTGAGGACTTCATCCAGCAGCACCGCCGGGCTCTGGTGAGATGAGCACACGCAGACAGGCGGGCAGCCGGGGTTGGTGGGGGGGGTCAGCCGTTCCTGGACTGACTGCCTCCTCCCCGCCCCCAGGAGTCAGAATATGTGTCCGCCCACCTCCACGAGTGGATCGACCTCATCTTTGGCTACAAGCAGCGGGGGCCAGCTGCAGAGGAGGCCCTCAACGTCTTCTATTACTGCACCTATGAGGGTGAGCAGTGTCCTTGACTCAAGTGGGAGCCGGGGCACAGAGGAGGGGTGAGTGCGGTGGGCACAGAGGGAGTCCTGACTGCCCTGTCCTTCCTGTCTGATGCTCAGGGGCCGTGGACCTGGACCAAGTGGCAGATGAGCGGGAACGGAAGGCTCTGGAGGGCATTATCAGCAACTTCGGGCAGACACCCTGTCAGCTGCTGAAGGTAAGGCCAGCTTGGAAGACAGTGGTCAGGGATGCCCTGGCCACAGTGCTGATCGGCCACTTGCCCACAGGAGCCACATCCAGCTCGGCTTTCAGCTGAGGAAGCAGCCCAACGCCTTGCACGTCTGGACACTAACTCACCTAGCATCTTCCAGCACCTGGACCAGCTCAAGGCCTTCTTCGCAGAGGTGAGAGGAGGCAGGGTCTCGACTTCTTACTTTGTGAAATTCGTTGAATCCCGTTGTCCTTACCAGCCTCTTGGGGCAGGTGGAAAACCTAAATCAAGGTCACTGATGCTAAGACATCTTAGAAAAAGAGGTAAACATCACAGGAGATGGGAGTGCGGGTGGGATGCCTTCTTCGTGAGGAAGAGTCAGGACAAGGTGTTGACTCACCTGACCATCCTTAGGGAGACCAGAAGGAGGGAGTCCGGCCTTAGATACTCTACCTCACCTTCCTGTCTGCATCCCAGAATGCCCCCAAGTCTGACGTGTTTAGGCTCTTCTCTCCTCCTGCTAGCAGGCTCAGAGCCGTGGAGTAATGGGTTGGGATGACCACAGCTGAAACCAAGCTTGACACCCTGGAAGGATCTTCCTTGTCCATCTGGTTTCTCACTCACTTTCTGAGACGCCCTGAAGGCACACTGGTCTCTGATGCCTGTCTCTCTGAGGGACCTCTGTCTGTATGATGCCTAGCCTGTGACCCCTGGGGGCTGAGGGCCAGGGACTGAGTCGTGTTCCAGGGAGCAGGTAGTGTAGTGAGAGCCCTAGCTGGCTGCTCAGGCACAGCTAGCCTTGCTCCGCCCCCTGCAGGTCATCAGTGATGGCGTGCCCCTAGTGCTGGCCCTCGTTCCCCACCGGCAGCCCCATTCCTTCATTACCCAGGGCTCCGCAGACCTTTTGGTAAGTGCACTGGGCCGGGCCCCATCTCAGCTCCAACCCCTTTCTGACTCTGCCCCAAACCCACCTCTGTCCCCTCTTGCCCGCAGGTGACTGTGAGTGCCAGTGGGCTACTGGGCACCCACAGCTGGTTGCCCTATGACCGTAATATAAGCAATTACTTCAGCTTCAGCAAAGACCCCACCGTGGGCAACCCCAAGTAAGACAGAGGGCTGTGGACAGGGGTGGGCTCTAAATACCCTGCACCCCAAGTCATCTCCCCACCCAAACAGAATGCAGGCCAGCTGCAGGCTCTGGCCAAGATTTCTGAGGGCCTGGGCTCTCCCTTGTGGCCTGGCCTCACCTGTGGTCCTCCTCACTGGGGCAGGGTGCAGCGACTGCTGAGTGGCCCTTGGGTGCCAGGCGGTGGTGTGAGTGGGCAGGCCCTGGCAGCAGCCCCAGACGGAAAGCTGGTGTTCAGTGGTGGCCACTGGGATGGCAGCCTGCGGGTGACGTCACTACCCCGGGGCAAGCTGTTGAAGCAGCTCAGCTGCCACCTCGGTATGTGCAGTCTTGGACTCGGGGTGTGCAGGTGGGAGTAGGGTTCCAAGGCTGGCCAGGGAGGGAGTAACCACTCTGTTCTGCTGGTACCCTCCCCTCCCCTCTCCATTCAGATGTAGTAACCTGCCTTTCACTGGACACCTGTGGCATCTACCTCATCTCAGGCTCCCGGGACACCACATGCATGGTGTGGCGGCTCCTGCAGCAGGTATGCTGGGTGGCAGCCCTCCGGGGCCGCCATAGTCCAGATCTGCAGTCCATCTGCCCCTCAGTGGGCCTCTCCAGTCCTGCCCTGTTCTCTTCTCCTTCCCTCTGCTACCATGAGCAAGTCTGGGGCTCCACAGCCCTCCAGCTCTCCAGCTTTGGACAAGACCTTCACTTTTCTGAGCTTTAGCCTTCTCACTCACTCAGGGGCCAAGGTAGTGGGAGGCCCCAGTCCTGAGCCAGCTCTGGTGTTCCCCACAGGGTGGTCTCTCGGTGGGGCTGGCATCAAAGCCTGTGCAGGTCCTATACGGGCATGAGGCTGCAGTGAGCTGTGTGGCCATCAGCACTGAACTTGACATGGCGGTGTCTGGATCCGAGGTGTGTGTATGCCTGTGTCCAGGGGAGGCTGTTTGCTGGGCACTGCCCCTGGAGCTCACACACCCCTGCCTAGCACCCTAAGCTGCCTTCCTGCAGGACGGAACTGTGATCATCCACACTGTACGCCGTGGCCAGTTTGTGGCCGCACTAAGGCACCCAGGAGCCACGTTGCCTGGACCTGTGTCCCACCTGGCGCTGGGGTCTGAGGGCCAGATCCTGGTGCAGAGCTCAGCGCGGGAGCGTCTGGGGGCCCAGGTACGGGAAAGGGGCGCCCAGCCAAGATAGGGGTGGTTGGGATTCTGTCCTTGCTGACACCTCCTGCTTCCTCCAGGTCACCTACTCCTTGCACCTGTACTCGGTGAACGGGAGGTTGCGGGCTTCACTGCCCTTGGTAGAGCAGCCCACAGCCCTCGCGGTGACGGAGGACTTTGTTCTGCTGGGCACAGCCCAGTGTGCCCTGCACATCCTCCATTTGAACAAGTGAGCCCCACTGTTTATGGGTTTGTGATACTTCAGGGTGGTGGTCACTAGGAGGTGCCCCCGTGGACCCACATCCCCTTTACATGTCTGTGGACACATTCTTCAAGGCCTGTCACCTGTCCTCCCATCCCCCAATGGGGAGATCTTGCCCTGGGCCTCCCTTAGCCACACACTTGTGGGAGGTCCCTTTCTGTGTCAGGATTTTAATCGAGTCATCCTTCAAATGAGGACTGGGAGGTAGATGGGAGAATGGAGAGACATCTATCTGCTGGATCAAAGCTTCCTTGTAGTTGCGAGTTCGTATATATATATCCCCCCTCCCTCCCTCCAGACTGCTGCCGGCCGCGCCTCCCCTGCCCATGAAGGTGCCCATCCGTAGCGTGGCTGTGACCAAGGAGCGCAGCCACGTGCTCGTGGGCTTGGAAGACGGCAAGCTTATCGTGGTCGGCGCAGGGCAGCCCTCTGAGGTGAGGATGAGGGCCGGGAGGGCCTCGAACGGGATGGGGAAGCGACGGTCCTGGCTGACCCCAGCCTGCTCCTGCTCCTACCAGGTGCGCAGCAGCCAGTTAGCGCGGAAGCTGTGGCGATCCTCCCGGCGCATCTCCCAGGTGTCCTCTGGGGAGACAGAGTACAACCCTGGAGAGGCGCGCTGACAGCCTGCCCTTCCCCGCCCCGCCGCGCAGAGGGCCTCGCCCAGGAGTCCAAGGAGAGGGTGACATCCAGCCCACACTCTGGCAGGGGGTGGGCGGGGCCCCACCTCTGCCCAGCTCAGGGATTGGTGGGCGATATCACTCCAGGAAGTCCCGCCCCTCGCCGGCAGAGGGGCCTCCCGGAGTCCCAGCGCTGGCCTCAGCAGACGCACAGCACTTTTTGCACAGCCTGGGGTGGGGAGCCCAGGTTCCCAAGCCCCCGTCCCGGCAGAGTACAGGGGCCGGGCCGTGGCCTTAATCCTAAGGGCGGCCCCCCGCTCTCGCATCTCAGCAATAAACCTGGACTAGTTTTGTAGCTGTTCCGCCTCTAAGCATATGTGCACGCGCGGCGTCTCAACCCGCCCCTGGCCACAGTCCCGGGCTAGCGTCCCCCTGGTCCATGAGCACCTGCGGCGACCCGTCCCTCCCCAACCACACCGCCCTTGTCCCTAAGGGCCCCGGCTGCAGTTTCTCCGGCAGCTGCACGCTCAGTCCCCCTTCGGGCTCACCTCCACGCATGTGTGCGTTCCGGGGCCGGGCGGGGCAAGACCGTGGGCGACCCCGCCCACTCGGTGTCCGGCCCGCCTCCTGTCTGCGCCGCCGCTTCTTTTACTCTCGGGCGGGTAAGAACCTGGTATGCCCAGGGACTCCACTCTGACTTCCCGGCCGGCCCAAGGCCCGGAGGCCCCGTCCGGCCCGGCTGAGCAGATCCTGGGACCCGCGGAGGGTCGGCCCCCACAGGTCAGGAGCGGGTTGGGGACACAGCTTCGGGTCTTTCTGGACGGAGGGAGCCAAGGCTGCCTCTCTGCCCCCCATTTCCAGACCCGAAATCCTGTGCAGTTGTGGTGCCGGCTTCTGGGTTGGATTGCCTGTGGGAAGTCGGGGTAGTGTGGGTGTGTGTGCATATTCTGTGGGCCTCGAGATGGGTGTGTGTGGGAGTTGGTAGAGGCTCCAGTCCCACAGCTCGGGGTGGGTCGGGCACAAGGCTTGGCTGTCTCTGCGAGCGTTAGTCACAAGCTCACCCACCAACCCGGATCCAGAAAGGGCCCCTTATGTGGTAAGTGACACAAATGTACATACACAACCTTCAGGTGGCAAGGGTCACCACAGCCTCAGTGCCAGACCCACTTGCCGACTGTGTGCTTTACCATACACATGGGCCTCTGGCCTTGTGGAGGGAAGTGAGTTTGGAGTGCCTGGGTTGGACCAGGTCGGATGTGGATGTGGGGGAATTGGAGGACCTTCCCCCAGGTCTCATCTCTATCCCTTTTCCAGGCAAAGTCCCCTCCACTGCCCAGACCAGGGTCTCTTCCCCAGGCCTCAGGAGGTAGGTCCCAGCAGGATCAGCCTTGTAAGTACAGATGGGTCCTGGATTGAGCGTTCTTCAGGTTTCTGGCCTCCAGGCCCTCTCCAAATTCCCAGATGAGAAAGGACCGGGGGGGCCTCTGGGCCCACATGCCATCTGCCCTTGCTGAACCCACCAAGGAACCCTCCTGTCCAGCCCCTGAGCAGGAGGTGAGGGCTGGACACTGACCCTAGAGGCAGGAGTGGGAGCTTAGTCACTCCAGAGACTATGCTCTTGCTGACAACTCTGGAAAGCTTCCTACCAGCTAGTAAGTCTCCACCTGGCTCTGGCTTAGATGGGTATGGGAGTCTCCCTGTGCTATCCCTGGACTCAGACCAGGGGTTTGCCATGGTCTTTGAGACAGGGTGGTTTCCAGTGTGCCCTTTTCCATCCAGAGCTGCAATATGGTCTCCTCCAGCTTTGGCCAGCTGGGGCCAGCAATATCACTTCCACCCCATTTGACACTGGAGGAAACTGGTCCAGATTGGCGACTGGGGAGATTGGGGGGTAGGTACCCAGTCCTGGAATGAATCAGGATGAAGTGAGCCAGGAAAGCGGGACAGACTACCCCAAGGGACTCCTGACTTCAGGCTTGAGGAATTTCCCCCATGTCCCTATACACAGCCCCTTCTGGACTCAGAGAAGTCTCCCAGCTCCTTTTTCTGAGTGCTGCCCATGACATTCCAACCCCTTCTCTAAGATGCAGCCAGTGGAAGCACTGCTAGCTGGCAGAACCATGCTTCACAACTCCAGCCACAGGGAAGGCATGGTGCATGTGGGTTAAGTACTTCTTGATCCAGATTTTGGGCACTGAGAGGGTAGGATGAGAGGTATCCATGGGCCCCTGGCCTTGCAGGCCATACACAAGTCCAGTCACAGGCTTTGGAATCCCTGTTTCTTGTGCCCTGCCTGCACTGGATTGTGGGGACAACTGGCCTGCAGGCAGAAGTTAGCAGCAGCATTTTCTTGCCTTTCGGATCAGTTTTATTTTGCAAAAATCTACAAGGTCTCCTCTGCACAGAGGCTCCCACAGGGACCAAAATGAATCAGTGTGCTCTCACAGAGTTGGTGGGGGAGACAGGACACAGTTTAGTGCCATAGTAGGCAGAGGAGATGCACCAGGAGCCAGAAAAGGGAGCCTGGGAGAGATCAGGAAAGACTTCCCAGAGTAGATTTCCTGCCAGTTTGTCAGATGGCAAAGGTAGACCAGCAAGAGCAGATGTCTGGAAGCCCGGAGAAGGTACATCTGGGAAGGGCTAGGTGTCCAAGCATGGCGAGCCAAGGGGAGGCTGTGGGAGATGAGGGTGGGGAACGAACCAGTCAGCTTTTGACGCCACGGTATGAACTTTTGACTCTACACAGTAGGGACTATGATTTCCAGTCTTTCTAGCAGCAAAGTCTACGTCTGCTGCCTCCTTGCCCCTGACCTTGTCTGTCCTTTTCTCCACAGATAAGTCCCGGAGGGAGCAGGACAGGGACAGGGAAGGGGTGTGGGCAGGGGCAGGGGGAGCCCTGGCCCCCGGTACCTCCTCCTCATTCCCCCCTGAGCCTCCAGGGGCCTCAGGCAGTGATATATCCCTGTCTACTGTGCCCTCCTGGCCTCTGTGGCCCTCAGTCTGCTTGCCTACGTGGCCTTCAAGTGGTAGGTGGTCTGGGCATTGCCCTCTGGTAACCTCCCTCCCCATCTGGGCTCCCAACCAGCTCCCTGTCTGTCTCAGTGAAGGCTGGAGCAGGCTGGCAGGTTCCCCCTGCTCCCCACAGCTGGTGCTCACGTAAACAAAGACAGCAGCTGGCCAAAGCTCGGACTGCAGAGCTGGGGGCCTTCAACAGGGACCAGATGCTTGGGGAGAGCAGTGTCTTCTGGGACTCTCCTAGCAGCCTGGAGCCCTGTGTCCCCAGCCAGGGTGAGCCCCTTTCCCCAAACCCTTTCACACCTACCTAGCTCTGCCCCACCACAAAGCCTGCCTAACCCTCATGTGTCCCTCATGTCTCCCATCCCAGGGCTACATCCTGAACTTGGCTGCCGGCTTTACCTCCATCTCCCTCGGCAGCAGCAGGAGGAAGTGGAACAGCTCCTGGAGGCGTCGGGTGAACCTGACAAAGGCTGGCGGGGCCTGGCGGGCCACCTGGGCTACCAGGCTGAGGCAGTGGAGGCCATGGCTCAGAGCCAGGTGCCAGCCTACACCCTGCTGAGGTACTGGGCTGTCCAAGAAGGCAGTGGTGCCACCCTCAGGGTGCTAGCAGATGCGCTGGCTGTCCTGGGCTGTGAAGACGTGGTCCGGGCCCTGGCTGAGGACTGCTCCGTGGTGTGACGCTCCACAGCCTGGCCTCTCAGGGAACCTGCTCTGGTGCTCCCACCACCCCCAGCTCATACACCTTCCCTTTCACGGGCTTCCTGGCATTGGTGACCTCGGCCTGCTGTTCTGGGGGGACACGGAAGATCCAGGCACCACTCACCTCCCCTCGCCCTACATTCCTCCAGGACAGGGACCAGGATATTGGGGGGAGGGGTTGATAGGAGCAGTCCTGCCCTCCTGATCCCCACTCCACCTCCTCTTACTTAGCCTCAACTGTTTTTTCTACTTTTGTATCCCATATTAAAGGCAACTTTGGACTACTGGCCTGGCTCTGTCTGGTTCCGTGGGCCTGTGAGACAGTTGGATAGCTATGTGGCAGAGGCCCAGAAAAAGGGTGGGATCCCTAGAAGGTGGGAAAAGCCCCTGAGTTGGCAAGCAGTGTGTTCCCGCAGAAGATGTGTGAGCTCTGCGGGCAGAGTGTATGTAGTTCACATCCTGCATCTGCCATTCACTGGCTGAATTGTGTTAGGAAGCATTTTACCTTTTTGAACTTCAGCTTCCTTAGCTGGAGAACAATAAATAGACTGGCACATTCAGAAGCCTCCCACCAAGACTCTCAGGCCTTGGGTTTGAGACCATTTTCCTGACTTGTGCTGTGACTAGCCTCAAGGGCTGGAAGCCTGCCCCACCCCTAGGCAGAAAGCAAGAGGCAGTTCCAAGGCAAAGTGAACTGCCTCTGAACTGGTCCTGGGAAGCTAGTTACCAAGGGCCTCAGGTCATCTCCAGGTGAGGAAAAGGAAGAAAGTGTTCTTTCAAGACCCATACTCCAGACTCGAAGAGGGAGGTCCAAACATGCTTCCACACAAGCCAAGCACAGGCAGGTCATCCCACCTACCTGAGGGGCTGCTGAGGACAGGGCAGCTGCAGCCAGACCACCTGCACCCCTCGCATATGCCCACCCTGAATGGAGGAGCAGGCAGGTCAGTTACTGTGCCTTTGGAGGGGGTTGCTAAAGCAGACAGGCCCTGCCTAGGAAGAAACAATGGCTGCCATCCTGGTGTCCATCAGGATCAGGGCACTTAAGAAGCACAGTCACCTAAACTCAGGAGACTTGGGTCCAGTCATGATCCAGGGCCCCGGGCTAGAGCCTGTCCCCTAGCTGAGATGTGACCTGCATTGGCTGTTCTGTGAGTACCAAACTCATCAGACTGCTGCTATTCCTATGCCTCAGAGTTTACCAGGACTGCTTAACCCTGTAAATCTTGTACTTAAAATCAGGGCAGGTTTGGAGCCACCATCATCCAGAGATGAAAGCAGGAAAAGCGTGGTGTTTGGTCAGCCATAAACAGGCCAAAGCGCTGGAGACATCACACCTACTTTGGCAGGGAGTTGGCCAGAGGGCTATCAAGGGTTAGATCGGCAATGAGGGTGAAATCCTGCATTGAGAGGAATGAACAGGTCCTGGATTAACTGGTAACTCTCTTCACCACTGAGGGGATTTGAGCCTAAAGGTTTCAAGGGGTGTGTGTTTCAAGATCTTCCCCTCCCAAACTCCAGAGGAGGTAAAATAACTGAGAATTCCTCTGCAAAGAGGTCCTTTCTGAAACTTGACAGCTCTCTGGTCACCACCCTTTAATGAAAGGCTACCTAGATTTCCTTGGAAAATCTGAAACCTGGATCCTCAGGTAAAACTATGAGTTTGACTTGGTTGCCAGCAGCAGTGCATGTGGCTGCACCTCTGCATGGGAGACCTACCCAAAAGAGAAACACTTTCTTTTAATCTGCTCAAGCGCATTAGTTGAAACATTTTCTTTACTGTTAAGGGTGGGGGGGGGGGGCGGGGGACTTCCCTGGTGGCGCAGTGGTTAAGAATCCGCCTGCCAATGCAGGGGACACAGGTTCGAGCCCTGGTCCGGGAAGATCCCACATGCCGCAGAGCAACTAAGCCCATGCGCCACAACTCCTGAGCCTGTGCTCTAGAGCCTGCGAGCCACAACTACTGAGCCTGCACGCCTAGAGCCCGTGCTCTGCAACAAGAGAAGCCACCATAGTGAGAAGCCCGCTCACTGTAACAAAGGGTAGTCCCTGCTCGCCACTAGAGAAAGCCCGTGCGCAGCAACAAAGACCCAACACAGCCTAAAAATAAAAATATGTGCTATCAACATTTCAAATGTTTAAAAATAAAATGTTAAGGGGGTTAAATTAGGGTCCCTCCATTTGATATAATAATGTGCTTGAGTTAAACAGTTTAAGGCTGCAGTACCATGGGAAAATACTTTGGCTACATTGTTAAATAGCATGTCTAATGATATGTCTTTAAAATAGGTGTTTTTCTCCTTTTTTCACAATTTCTTTAATACAAGGATATGAGATGAGTTACTGAGCCTCTCTGAACCTTAGTCTCCTCATCTGAACAGTGCCAATTCCTGTGCCTCCAGGTTGTGAGGATCAAAGGAGCACAACCTGAGCTCTAAGTGCCCAGCAGGCAGTGACTTCCAACTGCTGCCCACTCCATCCAATATCTGGCGGGTCACAGCCTCTTCCCCAAGGGCATTGCTGCAATGAGCAAAATCACCCCAGTGAGGAAGAGATGGTACCAGTCTCTGCAAAGATGGGCTGGGCCCCAGGCTGGCCTGAAACCTTTGGCCCTTCTCACTGCCCAGATAACTGGTCCATCAAGGATGGGGTGTGTCTCCACTGAGCTGTGTCCTCCAGAAGATGTCTGCTCTCATTACCTGAGCACTATACCCCTTTATCGGGGTACTCCCTCTAGGATCCAAGCCCAGTGTCAGAAGGCATGGTGGGGAGTCAGGGAACCCAAACATCAAATGAGCATTCCTGTGGACTCTGGGAACTCAAATCTCTGGAGGGAAGAGGTTCATTCCCTTTCACCAGCCAAAAGATACAAAGGGAAAGACAAGTGCCTTTCTCTTGACTGGCTTATTAACCAAAGTAAAGAAGCCCAGCGCCAGAGAGGTCGCAGGTCCACTTGCTTTGCTCAGGAGTGTGTGTGTAAGATGCCTACCTCAGTCACAGTGGGACCTGTGGGGAAGACCTGGGATAAACTCCAATCTCAAGAATTAATTTTGGACTTCACACACCTATGGCCACCACCTCTTTTCTCTCTCAGTGCCAACACTATATACAAACATGCTTGACTAGCTTTTAGGGAACACACCTGCCAAGTTCTTTAACTGATTTTATTTTTTACATAAAAAGTTCAGTAAAAATTGGATAAAGTAAAGTGATTTTAAGCAGTAAATCAATCTTATCAACATAGCACAAGGCTGGCCGAAACCACAAGGCAGCCTGCTCTGGAATATTTACATGGTAACAAATTAAACCTTGCAGGAGAACTTAAACCATCCTTACAAAGTCTTCTGTGATCCTAGCACGCAGAGGCTTAAAAGCAAAACAAAAACCAAAAACCAGGAAAAAACAAATTATTTTCAATATATTCACATATACATTAAAATATAATACAGATCGTCAGGGTAAGGGGTTGTGGGTGGGGATGCGCATGAGTCTGTGCGCTGACAGCACCGCCAAGGAGGAGACCCAGGCTTGAGAGTGGGCTCAGGCCTGGCCAGGGTCTCAGAAGGGAAGGTCTCCAGGGCCTAAACCCTTGCCTCAGATGGCCTCTACCAACAGCTCACAACCAGGGACCGCTTATTGTAGATGGAGCTCATTTTTGTGGCTTTCAGTTGAAATCTGCAGGTTTGAATTCCCCAGGGTGATGTGTCATCAGTAGCACAGCCCTGACAGTGGGGTGGGGAGAGAGGGCCCACGGGATTTCTTCTCCCCAGAGTCTCTCCTACCAGCTTGCCCGTCCTCCCACCCTGGCCCTGCAGGTCACTCTAATTCAGTGTCCTCTTTGGGTTTGTAAACAGCCCCAAACTTCTGCATGTACTTCTTAATGTACTCCTTGGTTTTGTGTTTCACATTCTCATTGCACTCCAGGTCCTCGGGGTTCTTACAGTACTTCAGCTCCTTATTCATAACGCCGTGAGTCAGCTGTCCAGGACACAGGAAGAGAGATCACAGCCACCAATCAGAGTGGAAATGATTTGAGGGGGGAAGGCCAGTCTGCTGCCTCGGGCCCCTTCTCACAAAGACTGGGAGGTGAACTGGAGGGGGAGGTTGGGGCAGGCTGGTGCTGGGATCACCAGAAAGGGGAAGCTCAGCTCTCAGAGAACCGCTACCATCAAGTAGGGTACCCTCTCTTCCCAAACCTTCCCCCTCTGTTCCTGGGTCTCCAGCCTGGGCATGTGTCAAGGAAAACCCACTTTTTATGATGAAAGGGGCCTTCTAGGAAGGTATAGTTTGCCCAGAACATTGTCAGACCACAAGCAGGGGTGAATACCTTGCGAGCTAGGTGTTTGAAATCTTCAGTTGTGGTAATTCTTCCCACTTTGCAGTCAGGTTTCCGGTAAGGGTTCAGGCACTGGACGATGAACTGGGACATCTACAGGTATGGGGAGAAGAGCACACTGCTCAATAGTCCAGAGAAGGCAAGAAAGTTGTACTGAGGAAATACTTAGAATAGGCAGTAAGCCGAGCCAGCCAATCCTTCCCTTTCCCTCACTCACACTAGCTGGTGTGGACAGAAGAATGCCAGTATGCCAGTGGGATATAAGAGAAAAGAATCCTGGATCAGCCTCAAGAGGGAAAGGGCTCCCTTGGATGGACTTAGCAAGCCTCACTTGCAGATGGAGGGACAGAGCAGCAGGACTCCTTGCTGAATCTCATGGCAGCCCCAGATTTCAGCTAACAAATCTCATGTTCTTGGCATAAAGAGACTGTAGCTAAATTCTCTGGCCCCTGGAGGCAGGGCAGAGAGGGCCTTTCTGTGCTACCAGGAGGCTCAGTGACTCCAGGAAATGCAGGCATTTTGTTACTGAAGGCTACTTAGATTCTGTAAGTGTTGCACTTCATTTGATTCATACTACATCAATGTGAAGCAGAGGGACACATGATATGGCAGCTGGTTGGAGAACATCTGGGGTAAGACCCTTTTCAATACACAAATTCCCATGTCCTCCTGAGCTATCTCTGTAGTGTCTGTCCTACCCAGTGGCTCTCAAGAGATCCAGGCACAGGATTTCTGGAAGTATTTGTGGCGCAAAGCCACAAAGTTGACCCCAGGGGAAAAAGGGAGCGAGGAGGTCAGTGATAGCCACTTCACCAGGGAGCACCATGAACAGGGTCTACCCATCCCTGAAAGTCAGTGAGTTTTCAGACATTCAAAGAACAAGGCTATATCACAAGGTAGGCACTAAATAAACAGCTGCTAGTTGGCTGGGCTGAAATGCCAATAATCACAAAGGGACAGTGAGAAACTTAAGTTTTAACTCTAGAGAAGGCTTTTACTCAAAATTTTTCTGTGGTCTCCTGTTTCCATACTCTCCCTTCAATCCACTTCCCCAAATAAAATAGGGAATTTCATTATTCCCAGCTTACAATCCTGCAATACTCCCTGCAACTCACAGTACCAAGCAGCACAATACTGTGCAGCCTCATCGTCCAACACCCCTCACATACCGGGTGCTGCAGTCCACAGGCTCCCTGAAAGGGATGACGCCGCCTTCTGCCTCTGTGCACTCTACTGCCTGAATCACATCCCTCCTGATCTATCTAGCTAATTCCTACCCCTGACTCAAGAGCCTTTCCTGACACCCAGAACAGAGACCTCCAAGCCCTATCATGGCACATTCCTCACACAGCTGCCATTACTTTTTTTTTTTTAATGCCATTACTTATTTACAGGTCTACCTCCTCCAACAGACTATGAGCCCCTTCAGTGAACAAAGACTGGAGTTTAGAATCTGGATGCCCTGAGGCAGAAAAGGTTAGTGTCCTGAGAGCTGTACTGCACTTCCAGCAGCATAAAGACGAGCTGCTTTCTCCCAATCACTTGAGGATTAGGCAGCCACCAAATGAGATATCACAGAAGAAGAAACGGACTTTGAGCCAGAGGCCCGAGTTCAAGTCTTCTGTCCAGAGCTTGCCTTCTCTAAACCTCAAGAGCTCCTCCACCAGCATAAGAGGAATGACAATTCCGGTCTTGCCTACCTCACGCGATGTTGTGGGGATAAAATGATATAATGGATATGAAAGTGCTTATTATCCCACTGTAAAGGACCATACCAATATGTCATCACATAACAACTACACAGTCCAATCACAGAAGCAAAGGAACACCCACAGGCAGGGCCACCTAGTACTACAAACAGCTGTGCACACTTAGGATGAGAAAGAAAGGGTCTCAGTTTAAGCCTTCAGAATGTAGTGTCCACATCCCACCAAACCTTACCTCTTTTCTGAATACTTCTTTGCTTTTCTTAGCCAGCTCACTGGAGGTGTCTGCTTCTGCTGTCTTAGGCTTTTTTGAGGTCTAGAAATGGAAAACACCACAGTGTGGGAATGAGAGGTCAGGTCAGTGATGCCCTGCTCTTCCAGAACCTCCTTTCTTTCCCGCAATTGGGATGCCTGACTCTTGGTATTAGAATCTTAAAGGGACATGGCCTGGAGTCAACTTAGCTGCTGTTACCACTCTCACTTCATGTTTAAATCTTGTCATCTGGCACTGGCCTCGCTCCTATAAACCAAGTTCTAATTCTCTACCCTAAGTGAAAGCTACATCCTTGATGTAGTTAAACATTTGTTTCAGGGTCACCTTCTCTGCAGAGAAATGTGCTGTGTGATTTGGACCACTCAGGTCCCTGTTCTGAGCTGTAGTATCCCACACTGTCAAGAGAGGCCCAGACTCAACGGGCTCCACCTCTCCTGTCTCTGACATTCTAGGACTCCTGGACAAAGGCAAAATGATTTAGCCACATAACCATGGTCCAAATACCATGCTCCTCATCCAAGTCCCCTAGGCTGTAGGAGACAGTCTCAGCATGCAAGAGAGGCTCCTTAAAGGTTGGTATCCTCGGTTCAGGAATGGAAAGACTAAAGAGGTATCAAGGTGTTGCAGGGGAGGAGATGAGGGTCATGCAAGTCAGTGAACAGATGAGTAGATCCTAAGACAGAAGATACTCTGTCCCAAGATGCTAAGATGATGACAAATCTAGGAATGCTCCCTTCCAGCACTGCAAGGGGGAGGCTGCCAGTCCCCCTGCCCCGCGCCCCCTGCCTGATTAGGCACTGCTGAGAGGTGAGAGGCCAGCAGCCCTGGCATTCAGAGCACCTGGCATGCAAGGCCACCTCCCCATACCTTTGCTCAACACCAGTCATCAAGCCCCTTCCTAGTAAATGTACTTCTCCACGGAAAAGATTATGAGCATTCCCCTTTGAACGCAACTCACTTCAGATGGATGTAGAAGCAGTTGGCATTACAGGTACTTCATTTTTTTGCTAGCTGCTTAGAGCACAAAATTTTTTCAACCTACCCCCACTTCTGATTCCTCTCTTTCCAGAAACAGTATGAAGGTGCTGGTGATGAAGGGACTGTTCAACTCCCTCTGCTCTGGACTGGCTCCAGAGAAAGGTGGCACTCCCCTGACTTCTGGGCTTCTATACATCAGCTTTCCCTGACTTGTTATAAAAGCTTTGCATATTTTCTACTTTTCTACTTTCTTTCTGTGGCTGTGGCAGCAGGAAAGGGAGGGCAGGGTAGAAAGAACATACAGATTCTACCTCTGGTTTTAGGAAACAAAACGCAAATAACTCTGTTTTCAAATGTTTTGCTTTGAGATTTTGTGGTTATTTTTTCTAGCAGTAGAGAGTGTAGCTGTGCTTCACAATAAGACCTCATGTAGCATGGGATCAAGAATTGCCTGAATAAGCCAAGGTAATTTCAACACACCCTCAGCTGCTGTCTTGTGGATCTCAGAAATGAGTAGCAGCAGCAATGAGTACAGAAAGCCCCTTAAGGTATAACAATGATCTCAAGGCTCTGGCTCCTATAGAGGAGGCCAGGCTCTCAGTGAGGGCACTGTGTAAACAGGAATGTTCTGCTTCCCTCTGAACGGGGTCAGAAAGCTAAATAATTCCAGTGCATTTCTAATTTAATCTCTGACTTGGTGAGGTTGTAGGGCTTTAAAAACACACAATCCCCTGAGCTCTCTCTAGGAGCTTTCCTGGTCCAGAAGAAGTTGAGGTATCAGAAACACTACACATGATTCAACCTAAATTCTGCAACACATGAACCTGTACACACCAATTAAAAGGTTAAGAAAGAAAGATCCTTGAAAATAATAAAAACTCAGTATATTCTGTTTTGAAGTTGCCGCCACCTTTGGTAACAAAAAGAGCAAAATAATTTCAGTTTGGTTCTAGATCAGGCACTATATACCACACCTTAGTTTGTCAAATGAGGCATGGGAGAGGGGGTGCAGGAAGTGAGAGGACAGGAACAAATCATCTCTACGACACTTTCAAGAAACTAGCAGGCCATTCCTTGCCTCTTCCATATCCACTTGTTTGCTTAGCCCCAAATGATGCCTCTCAGATGCCTTTGCATGCATCTTCAACATCTCCATTCTTAGTTCCTCACTTTGCCTAAACTATTAAAATACTCTTCAATCTGATCTCCAATGCTACCAATCTCACCTTTTCAAATGGGCCTGTTTCACTCAAGGAACACATATTTGATTGCCTGTCTTGCTGCTTTAAAAGCATCCACTGGCTTTTAAGCATACAATAATCACATTGGTAGGACACCAAGATCTTAGACAATTTAAATCTGACCTACTTTTCCATATTTTTGTCTTGCTCACTACCTACCCCATATGTATCTAAATTCTCACCATAACCAAATTATTTTTATTGTTCCCTATATAGGCTCTGTCTTGTACTGACTTTATACCTTTGCAAAAACGGCTTTATTTGCCCAGAATCCTCTTTTCTGCTCACCTTAGCTATAGGTAAAATCATGTTTTCTGTGACATATCACTAGTGCATTTTCTTAGACCATTAATCACTGTGCTCCCATAGCATTCTGTACATACTTCTACTACAGCAATTATCCCGTTGTGTTCTTGGTTTATAGATGTGGTTATTTCCTTAGATTGAACTTCATGAAGATTAGTACTCAGATTTATTTCTCTTTCTATCTGTAATACCTTACACAAGGCCTGGGAATTACTGAAAATTTACAATGTTACAGTCTTCATCTCCAAGGGCTTTAAAATCTAAATGAAGGCCCTAAAGATGGGGAAAAAAAAAAATTGGAGCAGAAGGAATAAACACATAACCCACAGGCATCCTTCTCCTGTCTGAGATGCTAGTTAGGTGAATACAGTAGTAAACTGGTTAGGAAGGTTAGATCCAAATAAGTCCCTGGCTATCCAAGTCAGACTAGGTCCTAATGATAGAGACAACGGTCTAGAAAGAAATCCAAAGACTGACACCTCAAGCCTTTGACTTGTGCATCATGGCAAGGCTGGTTGGAATATCAAAACTCACTTGTTCCTTCATAAACTATCAAAGGGTTAATAACAAAATAGATGACTTCATTTATATTTTCTCATTAGAAATACATGAAAAGGTAAAGCTGACAAGTCAGAGACAAAAGCCTAAGAAGCTAAGATAGAGAGTGAATGAACATCCAGATAGTTTTTTACTGGAAGCACATGACAGTTATGGGTTTTTTTCCCCTTAGGTACCTGTCTCTATAAAAACTCTCCCACAGAAACTTCATACACTGCCAGCAGAAATGTACAATGATATAGCAACTTTAGAAAACAGTTTGACAGTTTCTTAAAAAGTTAGACAGAGACAGTCTAACTTTGATCCAGCAATTCCACTCCTAGGTATCTACCCAAGAGAACTGAAAATGTATGTCCAAAGATTTGTTCACAATTGTTCATATACCATTATTCATAACAGCCAAAGAGTGGAAACAACCCAAATGTCCATCAACTGGTGAATGGATAAATAAAATGTGGCACATCTAATACAATGGGATATTATTCAATGCTAAAAAGAAACGAGCTACCAAGCCATGAAAAGGCATGCAAGAACCTTAAATGTATATTGCTAGGTGAATGAAGCAAATCTGAAAAGGCTACAAGTCCAAATATGTGACATTCTATAAAAGGCAAAACTGGAGAAAGTAAAAAGATCAGAGATTGTCAGGGATAGGGATGGGGATGGGGGGAGGCGGGGAGAGAGGCTGAGATGAATAGGGGAAGCACAGAGATTTTCAATGCAGTGAAACTATTCTGTAGATGATAATGGTGGATACATGCCATTATACATTTGTCAAAACCCACAGAATGTATAATACCAAGAACACTAATGTGAACTACAGACTTTGAGTGATAATAATGTAGATTCACTGATTGCAATAAATGTATCATACTCCGGCAGGCTGTTGATAGTGGAGGACGCTATGCATGTGTGATGACAGGGGGTGTATGGAAACTCTGTACTTTCTGCTCAAATTTAAAGGGAACCTAAAACTGTCTGAAAATAAAATATATTAAGAAAAAGAGGTATATAAGGACCTTTTCAGACAAACAAAAATGAGACAGCTCATCACAATTAGACCTGAAATACTCAAAGTATTAAAGGAAATTCTTCAGACTGGGAATTCCCTGGTGGCCCAGTGGTTAAGAATCCGCCTTCCAATGAAGGAGACACAGGTTCGATCCCTGGTCAGGGAACTAAGATCCCACATGCCACGGGGCAACTAAGCCCGCAAACCGCAACTACTGAGCCCACGTGCCATAACTAGAGAGAAGCCCGTGCACTGCAACGAAGAGCTCGCACGCCTTAACGGGAAGATTCCTACATGCCGCAACTAAGACCTGACGCAGCCAAGTAAATTTTTTAAATAGTGGATAGAATTTATAAAAAAAAAAAAAAAAAAGGAAATTGTTCAGACTAAAGGAATGCTAAATATAATGCTGAAGAAGAAAAACATTCCCCCCAAAGTGAATAAAATATAAAAGGAGGCATGGATTTGTTTCTACTTTCCTTCTCACTCCCATTCCTTCCTTCCCTCTTCCACCTCTTTCCACTGACTTAACTAGTTAAGTGTCTCTTATTTTCAAAATTAAATACTATTCAAATCTTAGAGCATAGATATATTGTCTTTGATTTCATTCAAGACACCACATCCTTGGAGACAGTGAGTCCTGTTCCAAGTGGAAAAGGATAAAAATTTTTAATTCAAGCATTGAGAGTCACACTGATTCACATGACCTCTAATCCCGATTACTCTCGTTAGAAGGAGAGACGAGGAATAAGCTCTCTTTCGCTTTACTCTAGAATAGTATTTCCAGAGTAAAATATCTCAGTTGCAAATCTTAAAAAAAGGGGGGGCCCAGTTATACTTTTTTGGTGAGGTTTTTTTTTTTTTTGCGGTACGTGGGCCTCTCACTGCTGTGGCCTCTCCTGTTGTGGAACACAGGCTCCGGATGTGCAGGCTCAGCGGCCATGGCTCACGGGCCCAGCCGCTCCGCAGCATGTGGGATCTTCCCAGACTGGGGCACGAACCCGTGTCCCCTGCATTGGCAGGCGGACTCTCAACCACTGCGCCACCAGGGAAGCCCCTTTGGTGAGGTTTTAATGCAACCAGTTTAACTTCTTTCCAGACCCACCAATCCCAAAATGGCAGGACATTAAAGCAAACGAAGAAAAACTGCAGTTAAACAGAAAAAACACATTTAAAAGAAACATAACATTAAGAAGAATGCTGTAATCTACAGGGAAAGAGCTAAGATATATTAAAGGAAGTTATAATGGAATAAGAATACTATGATTCTATTTGTATGTTTAGAATGAAAAGAAAGAAAAACACCTGTGTGTATTTTCCATAAAGGTCTGGAAGAACATACGACAAAGCAAGGTTTTGCAACTTTGGCACTACTGACATTTGGGCCAGTTCTTTGTTGTGGGGGATTATCCTGTGCACTCTAAGATGTTTAGTGACTTCTCTGGCCTCTGTACACACTAGAAGCTAGTAGCATCTCCACAGCTGTAACAACCAAAAATGTCTCTAAATATTATCAAAAGTCTCCTGAGGAGCAAAACTGCTCTTGGTTGAGAACCTGTGCACTAAAAAGTTAACAGTATTTATCTCCGGAGAGGGAAGTATGATGAAAGGAGAGCAACTAAATAGAAATTAAGAGCTTTTATTTTTTGTTCTATATACTGTACTTCTGTATTGTTTGGACATCCTACCACCACCAAGCATTTTTTTATATGCATAATTCTCCAGAACAATAAGAAAAATAGAATTCCAAGATAACATGGCTACTGACTCTACAAAATGAGAAGACAAAGAATCCCAAATGATCAGGAAACATATCTGTAAGCCACACTCACCTTCATGGGATTTTCATCATATGTTGGGGTTCCCAGGTCCATCTCAGCTTCATGCTCAAGGCTGGCATCATCTCCTGGGCTTTCCCAAGTAGGAGGATCCCACTGAGTCTGCCTAGAAGAAGGTAAGAACAGCCATGCTGTCATGGCCAGAAAACAGAACTCTGGCATAGGTATCTCTGCTCATATATACATAATATACAACATGCAATGAAACAGAACAAGTCAGCTCCATAAGACAGAGACATTCTTCCCAGTAGCAATGATTCTATCCCATAGACATACATTGTTTTTAGCCCACTGTATTTCTGTAGCCAATGCTGTGGCAACATTTGCTGGGTATCAAAGACAACAGTAAAACCAAACATCTTTGTCTCTCACCTGACTATTAATGTTCTGAAAACAGGATTCAGCAAAGTCTAAGGAAAGTACATGGAGTAGGTGCCTGCCTATGCCACCCCTCTGCAGGTGATCAATCATGATTGTACCTAGCATGTACCTGGAGCAACGTAAAATAAATCACAACACCCTCCTCACAATCCTTGATCATGTGAGAAAACCGTTCCTTGCCTTAGGAGTCTTCTTGTTTGTAGTTTTGCTCCTCTGGCTTGATGACTTACAGCATGGAAAAGATGTACAGGTTAAAAACTTGTGCCCTCTGCTAAAAATATTTTCAGCTGGCTACAAAAAAAGAGTTCAACCACGTTAACTCTTTGCATGCTTTTTTTTTTGGCCACGCCGCATAGCTCTTGGGGATCTTAGCTCCCGACCAGGGAATTCCCTCATTGCATGTTTATGGCTGTTTTGAAAGTTAGCAGGCAAAGATGGTTTTGTTTTTGTTTTGTTTTTAAAGCTAGATCTGTGAAGTAACATGTGGAAGTAAGGAAATTCTATTCAGGAGTCAGAAGTCAGCTGCCACAGAAAATGCTCTAAGGGGAATCACTTAAAACGTCAAAGGCCTCCAAGAAGCTAGCGACATATCTGACTGGTCCATCCTGCCATTACAGTCTTGTGCTTTCCTACCACGGCAATCTTTAGTTAGCAACGTTAAAGGCATTTGATGTAAATTAGTTTTGCAGATGATTATGAAAGTAGGTTTATCTCTGACCGACAGAACTAATTATAAAATGGGCTCAAGATTTCTATTGTAATCAAAGAACCACAAGCAGCTGTGGGTTTTATTATGGGAATTAAACAGGAGGTATTATGCTCTTAGGTGCTAGCTAAGGAAAACCTTGAAAAAAAGATGGAAAAATTACACACATAAATAAGAAATACAATTTTTTTTTGAAAAGTGATAGTCCATTATAAAGCTTGCTTTGGTATTGAAAAAACAAAGTTCTGGTAAAATTTGCAGACACTGGTTTTTAAAGTCACAACTTTCAGTCAGCAGCATAACAAGGGCTTGTTTCTTTGGGTTTTTTTTGGCTGCATTGGGTCTTCATTGCTGCGCGTGGGCTTTCTCTAGTTGCGGCAAGCGGGCTTCTCATTGTGGTGGCTTCTCTTGTTGTGGAGCACAGGTTCTAGGCATGCGGGATTCAGTAGTTGCAGCACGTGGGCTCAGCAGTTGCGGCACACGGGTCCCAGAGCATGCAGGCCTCAGTAGTTGTGGCGTGTGGGCTCATTAGTTGTGGCGTGCGGGCTCTAGAGTGCAGGCTCAGTAGTTGTGGCACACAGGCTTAGCTGCTCCACGGCATGTGGGATCTTCCCGGACCAGGGATCAAACCCGTATCCCCTGCACTGGCAGGGGGATTCTTAACCACTGTGCCACCAGGGAAGTCCCAAGGGCTTGTTTTATAAAGGTATTTTTATGGGAATAATGAAGACCTTTCTAAGTAGAATACATAAAGGGAAAATATTTGACTGCATGAAATTTTTAACTTCTTCATGTCACAAGACATTACAAACAAAAACATTTGCAATATTCTTTTTTTTTGCGATACACGGGCCTCTCACTGTTGTGGCCTCTCCCGTTGCGGAGCACAGGCTCCGGATGCGGAGGCTCAGTGGCCATGGCTCGTGGGCCCAGCCACTCCGCAGCATGTGGGATCCTCCCGGACCAGGGCACGAACCCACGTCCCATGCATCGGCAGGCGGACTCTCAACCACTGCACCACCAGGGAAGCCTGCAATATTCTTGATAATATTCTTGATAAACAGATTAACAATGCTGACAGAAAATGGGTAGATGCCCCAAACAAGCAATTCACAAAAGATACAAATAGCCAATAATCTAATGAAGACGTTCCATCTCGAAAATAAAAGAATTGAAAATAAAAATAAGATTTCTCATCTACTATTTTACATGAGTTAAAGAACCTACATGAAGAAAAAGGCACTTTTGTGTACCTTTTGTGGGAGTCTAAATTGGTTCGATTTTTTTTTAATGGTAAGCTGACAATACTTATCAACTTAAAATGTGTATCTCTTTTGATAAAATATTTTGCCTCTAAGAATCTGCCTGAAGAAGGCAGTAAGATTAGTATTAGTGTCTGTAAGGATGTCCAGGTTTAGAGTTATATATAAAATAGTGAAAATCCATCAATCAGGGTGGGTTAAACAAAATTTGGTATAGCCATACAGAAGAGCAGGGGTTAGGCAAACTTCTTCTATAAAGGATCAGAGAGTAAATACCCTTGACCTTGTGGACCAAATGATCTCTGTCACAACTAGTCTACTGTCATTGGAGTATGAAAGTAGCCATCAACAATTCCTAAATAAATGGGTGTGGCTGTGTTCCAAAAAAACCTTATTTACCAAAACAAGTAGCCCATTGACATAGTTTGCTGAGCCCTGCAACAAATAAGCAAGTATTAAAAATAATGTAGTTTTTCATTAATTGGTACAGAAAGTTCTATAAATAGATTGGTAAACAAAGCAGATGACAAAACATGCACCCCAAAAACTCACATTATATACCAATGAATACATACATACACACACAGAAAACACATATATTCACATAAAGCTATCTGCCTAAAATATATTTGTTTAATTCTAAGAAAAAGATAAATCAGGTTTTTTATATAAATTGCAGGAGTCATCAAACTATGGCTCACGAAACAAAGTTTTATTGAAACAGAGACATACCCATTCATTTATGTATTGTCTATGGCTGCTTATACAACAAGAGAAGAACTGAACAGTTGTGACAAAGAATGTTTGGCAAGCAAAGCTTAAAATATTTATTATCTGGCCTTTTACAGAAAAGGTTTGCCCATGACCCCTGATTATCTACATTGTTAGATGAAGTCATTACCATTTTCTAAAAAAATTCCTTGGTTTGGGATTTCCCTGGTGGCACAGTGGTTGGGACTCCACGCTCCCAACGCAGGGGGCCCCAGTTCAATCCCTAGTTAGGGAACCAGATCCCACATGCTGCAACTAAGAGTTCACATGCCTCAACTAAGGAGCCCGCCTGCTGCAACTAAGACCTGGCGCAACCAAATAAATAAATAAAATAAAATAAATTCCTTAGTTTTCTCCAAGAGTCTTGCAGGTTAAAAACACCAGAACATACCTAAAAAGGACCAAAGTCTAAAGTATGTCATAACATTTATGATGGGATTCTGGAAAACCAGCAGCCCTCAGGCACAGTTAACAGCTAATAACAAGTCTATAACCATAAAACTCCCCTTACAGTGGCAGCTTCTTTGACCAACTGAAAGATGATTTGGGGATGCTCAGACAGCTCTTCTTACCTTGTGATCACATGGTAGTAGTAAATCTTCCCTTCTGGGTCTCGGGCTGTCTTCCAGTTGGGAGGTAAGACAATGGTTTTTGGTTTGGGAGGAGATGGGGGTGGTAAATCCAAGAGATTATTTGTCACAACCATTTCAGGCTAAAAAGACACACAAGTTCTTGATCAGTGACATTTCTTTTAATCTGGCTGAGAAGGACAAAAATAGTCTACTTAAGCAGTATGTAAAAACATACATCTTCCTCTTCTTTTAAAAAAAGATAAAAAGTAAAGGTACAATCTGGGAAATGATCAGAGACAGTGTATATGAAGAGCTTTAGGGATCTATCAGAAAATTCACAGCAGGCTTCGAGTTCACCATCCAATACACCATATTTAAAAATATTCAGCAGCTCATTATGTAGAACAATATTTTTCAACCTTAAAAAAACCAATGCTAAATGGCATATAACCAACTCCAAGATACCAATTAGCTGAATGGGCTTTAGATAGAAGCAAATATGATAAAATGTTAACATTTATCCATTATATATTTTTTGTATGTTTGAAACTTCATATTTATATTTAAAAAATATAGAAATGGGTGAACAGCTTGTTTTTCAGTTTAATTGAAAAAAAAATTTCTAAATAAATAGCTTTTAAAAATTTAATGCCACATTTTGAAAAACATAAAAACTTCATAATCACTGTTATAAACTGAATTGTGCTTCCCCCAAATTCATATGAAGCCCTAACCCCCAATGCGATTGTATTTGAAGACAGCACCTTTAAATAAGTAATTAAGGTTAAATGAGGTCTCGAGAGTGCGGCCCTAATGCAACAGGACTGGTGTCCTTATAAGAAGTGGAAGAGGCATCAGGGAATGTGCGCAGAGAAAAGACCAGGTGAGGGCACAGTGAGAAAGCAGCCATCTGCAAAACAGGAGCAGCCTCAGGAGACAGCAAACCTGCTGACACCTTGATTTTAGACCTGCAGGCTCCAAGACTATGAGAAAATAAATTTCTGTTAGTTAAGCTACGTAGTCTGTGGTATTTTGTTAAAGTAGCTCTAGTAAACTGATAATATAATCACGATAAGGACATATACTCTTAATTGTTCATTCTATGTAATCCAGTTAATAAAGAAAAAAATTTCCAACTTTACCTTTGCTTGAGCAGTTAAAGAGGAACCTAAGATCCCAGGCTCAGATAAAACATGGCCACTTTTAAGCAAACCTAAGTCTCTGAGCATTGCTGCTTTGTGCATACCCCCCAAGCCTTACTTCACAGAGCTGCTTTTTGTTGGCCACACTTAAGTTCCACTTCCTCCATTCCTGTAGTCCTCTATGTAGCCTATAAGGTGATCTCTTTCCCCTAAGCTTTCGTGTCACTTAAGAATATTCCAAATTATTCAATATCTACTAGATTACCAATCCTTCTCCAGTTTGGGAATAATTTTTTCCCCTCCTCAAATTCTACCTGCATATTTCATGACACTAAACGCTGACTACTTTTAGTATTATTCATTGTGATCCTCATCTCTCTTACTGGAATGTCAGCTTTTAAGCACAGGAATGGAATCTTACGTTTGTTTTCAAAATGCCTAGAAGGACCCAATTCACGGCAAGCCCTCAAATACCTGCCATACACACTGTCTTATTTCTAAGTGTTTCACATGTAGTCTTTTTACTCCATCTCCACCAACTGCCCTACTTATCGAAAGCCACCAGAATGCAACAAGAGCCTTCTCTGGAAATGTCAGTATTCTAACCTGCTAATTTGTTCATGTTTAGTTTCTCAACTGCTTCTAGTGCCAGCTCCTATTTCCCATTCCATCTAAAAACAGCATTTCATCAAGATTTCATCATATCCTTTTACATAGGTTGCAGAATACCAAAAGCTTCTTTCAATATATATTGTACAACATGTAAAGTGAACTATATCATTCAATTTTATATCTCTAGCCCTCAGTACAATATCATAGTCTAGTTCTCCATAAATAATGATGGAGCTAGTCTAGAAAACTATTACTTCAGAAATTCATAGCAAAGTGTAAGAATACAAGATCAGTCAGTTTAAATTACAAATAAAAAGGATCCTAAGGGCAAAGTACATATAAATTAACATAGCTGTAAGTTCCACAGAATTTTTGTTAATTGACAGAACTGTCGTGTAGTGCTCCCTCAGGGTCCACAGGCACTTGAGTGAAATTGGAGACTACAAAAATTTTTATAAAAAACAAACAAAAAAGGAGTAAAAAACCCCCTAACTAAACCAAACAAAAAGTAATCTTTCTAAATATAAGGTAGGTAGCCAAGGAGAGTTTTAGCAACCAAAATATTTCTTACTGGCTGTAAGGGCTGAGGCTGCCCTGGTGCAACTATTGTAGTCACGGCTGTGGCTGGCTGTACCACCACTCCTTGTGGGTGAGCTGTGAAAATCTGTTGTCCCTGGATGTACTGAAGACTTGGCTGGGCATAACTCTAAAAGATAAAATGAAGAAATTCACAATTTATAGTTTTCTAGCTCTTAATAAACAGTATCTGACTTCCAAGTTGACAAATCTTATTGGAAGATACACCCATTAATTTTTTTTTAACTTTAAATGTGAATATTTTACTACAAATGTGTAAAACAATCTTTTACTTCAAACTCTTTTTTTCTTTTTTGAATAATTCCCTAGTCATTTACTTACTTTGATTTTACTTTATCATAAAAAGTTAGAAAACTTTTTTGAGGCGGAGGCGGGGATGGGGGTGGGGTGGAGTACTCATGAAACCTGTCTAATTGTTTGGCTTCAATGAGACTTGAGTAACAACTGAAGTGCTACTCCTAGGATACCTGAGAAAGAGCTCCACACAATGCTCTTTACAGAGAGCGTTTTAACTACCAACTCCTAATAACTAACAGCTTGTTTTGTTTTGTTTTGTTTCTTTGCAGTATGCAGGCCTCTCACTGCTGTGGCCTCTCTCGTTGCGGAGCACAGGCTCCGGATGCGCAGGCTCAGCGGCCATGGCTCACGGGCCCAGCCGCTCCGCGGCATGTGGGATCCGCCCGGACCAAGGCACGAACCCGTGTCCCCTGCATCGGCAGGTGGACTCCCAACCACTGCACCACCAGCGAAGCCCTAACAGCTTGTTTTGACTGGAAAAGGTCAAAAAGAGTGATCCACAGTAGAGGAAGCTGAAGGTGATCAAATTTTAAACTAGCTTTCTAGCTTTTTGTAGGCTTCTATAAGAAAGACAGCGGAATTCAATATATCTAAAATCCTTATGACACACTGATTTATATATATAGTGCTTTATCAAGCAGAAAAGCCCTTTTGCATATATTATCTCACTCAATCCTGACCACCATCAGAGGTGGGTGTATCTCCCACACCTGGAGTTATATAACAAATAAGTACCATGGCTAGCTAGGACTTAAACCTACTCTGAAATTACGATAGAAAAGCTGTTTAAAGAAGTGGCAAGAAGCCCTGAAAACAACCTTGTTTTGTTAAAAGGTGATGACTACCAAGGAGCTGAACAGATACGTATTTAAGGACAGATTTTGACCCTATAAACTGAGATTCTATCAGGTAAAATGATTCAGAAGTATTAATTGATAAGTACTCAAAATACAAAATATAATCAAAATATAATTATTCCAAATGATACCAGTAAAGACCCAAAGAGTCTGAATAGGTAAAATGTAGCTGCCCGGCAGATTTCTGGATGAATAATTACTGAGAAGACACACAGAAAGAGGAAGAATACAATACGTGATTCAGTATTGCAAACAGCTTTATCTACACATTATCATAAACCAGATTCAATGCTAACTGTCAAAGCAGAATTGTCAGAATAGTATCACAAAGCTGAGAGAAAAATGTATACCTCAGAAATATTTTCATCTCTAGGTATTTGGATACAAGATGGGAAATATGTGCAACATCAAAAATTTTGTAGAAATTTATCTCCTCACCTAACTCCTGCCCCAAAGCCTGAAATTTGATTAAATCCAAAACACTTTTCAACACTGACATATAACCAGACAATACTGAATCAGAAGTCAGTACCAAAGAAGTATTAGCAACAAAGATGACCAAATACTGCTTAAAAAATTAAAAAGCATACTCTAAAGATAAAATATAAATAATTCTTAAAGTTCTTCTTTAACTTTGATAAAATAAACCATAAAACAAAACATATCTAACTGGGCTCTATTCTATGATCACCAATCTATCTGGAAAGTTACGTTTCCAAGGAAGTTTCTAAGGGCCGACGCCCAGAAGGAAGCATCCTCAAGAGGCAAGTTACTGTGCATGTAGGAGGTTAACACGTATGTGCTGGTAACCCTGATTCTGAGTAGAAACAGTTTCTGGGAGGCTGAAGAGGACAGATGGATAAACTGGAATTTTCCCAACCCACTAAGCCAAACACCAGATACTGTAACGAATCCCAAATTTAACTTCTTCCTGACCCACTCTCCTAATCTAATCTATCGGCAAATTCCGTTGGCTCTGCATTTTTTATATATGTATGTACATGTGCACGTCTATCTGTATGTATGAGTTTATACATATGTGTGTGTATATATATATATATAAAATAAAATCTGATCATTTCTTACATCTCTCCTTCTACTATTCCAGTATAAGTGGCCATATTCTCTTGCCTAGATTACTCAACAGTCTTTTAACTGATCTCCCTACTTCTGCCCTTGACTCCCACAATCTCTTCACCCAGAGCAACCAGAGCGAGTCTCTTAAAATACGTCAAATCACGCCAGTCCGCTGTAACTGCTCCAGTGGATTTTCACATTATTCAGACTAACAGCCCAAATCCTCACAAAGCCCTGACCATCTTGTTCCTCTCCAAGGCCTTGACCTCATTTCCTACTATAGGTGTACCTCAGAGATATTGTGGGTTCAGTTTCAGAACATGCAATAAAGTGAATATTGCAATAAAAAGTGTATCACATGAATATTTTGGTTTCCCAGCACATACAAAAGTTATGCTTCACTATACTGTACTCTATTAAGTGTACAGGAACAATAGGTCTAAAAAACAATGTACATACCTTAATTTAAAAATGCTTTACTGCTTAAAAATGCTGACCATCCTCTGAGCCTTCAGAGAGTCATGATCTGTCTGCTGGTGGAGGGTCTGGCCTCGATGTTGATGGCTGCTGACTGGGTGGCTGTGGCAATTTCTTAAAATAAGACAATGAAGCTTTTGCCACATTGACTGACTCTTCCTTTCACCATTTCTCTAGAGTACGTGATGCTATTTGATAGCATTTTACCCACAGTAGAACTGCTTTCAAAATTGGAGTCAATCTTCTTAAACTTGCTTCTGCTTTATCAACTAAATATATGTAATATTCTAAATCCTCTGATATCATTTCAACAATTTTCACAGCCTCTTTACCAGGAGTAGATTCCATCTCAAGAAACTACTTTCTTTTTTGCTCATCCATAAGAAGTAACTCCTCATCCATTCAAGTTTTATCATGAGACTGTAGCAGTTCAGTCACATCTTCAGGCTCTGCTTCTAATTTTAGTTCACTTGCTATTTCTACCACATCTGCAATTACTTCCACCACTGAAGTCTTCAACCCCTCCAAGTTATCAATTAGAGTTGGAATCAACTATATCTTCTGGATAACTTACTGCAGTTTCTACATGAGCACTTGCTGCTTCACCTTGCACTTTAATGTTGCAGAGATGGCTTCTTTCCTCCAACCTCATGAACCAACCTCTGCTAAGCTTCAAACTTTTCTTCTGCAGCTTTCTCCCCCATCTCAGCCTTCATAGAACTGAAGAGAGTTAGGGACCTGGTTCTGGATTAGGCTTTGGCTTAAGGGAATGTTGTGGCTGGTATGATCTTCTATCCAGACCACTAAAACTTTCTTCATATATATCAGCAATAAGGCTGATAAGACTATTTTGCTTTCTTATCAATTTCCTTCAAGAACTTTTCCTTTGCATTCACAATTTGGCTAACTGGCACAAGAGGCCTAGCTTTTGGCCTATCTCAGCTTTCAACTTGCTTTCCTCACTAAACGTCATCATTTCTAGGTTTTGATTTAAAGTGAGAGATGTATGACTCTTCCTTTCACTTGATATTTAGAGGCCATCGTAGGGTTATTAATTGGCCTAATTTTAATATTATTTTGTCTCAGGGAGTAGGGAGGCCCAAGGAGAGGGAGAGAGATCGGAAAATGGCCAGTCGGTGGAGCAGGAAGAACACAACACTTACCGATGAAGCTCGCTGGCTTATATGGGCTCAGTTCATGACACCCCAAAACAATTACAATAGTAATGTCAAAGATCACTGATCACAGCTCACCATAACAAATATAATAATAACGAAAAAGTCTGAAATAGTGCAAAAATTATCAATTTGTGACACAGAGACATGAAGTAAGCAAATGCTATTGGAAAAATGGCACCAACAGACTTAATTTGACACAGGGTTGCCACAAACCTTCAATGTGTAAAAAATGCAGTATCTGCAAAGCACAATAAAATGAGGTGTGCCTGTACTGTCACCTTAACTCATTTGGAAAAGGAAAGGCTTCACAATTATATCACACATTTTGAATGACAAACATTTCATATCCTGATTTTGAAAAAAAAAAATTTTAAGATAGATTAAGATACTAATTTTGAGAACAACTGTCAACAGGATGAAACATGTTATCTTCAGAGTGATCAAGAGGTTAAACACCCAAATCTACAATAGAAAAATGCTAATATTTTGGAGGGTAAAATTTCTTTGACCCTCAGTGAAACTAGGTTCATGAAGAATTTATCTGACAAGATCACAGTTGTGTAAGGCTTATCATGGAGACACTCTAAAGGATTCAATTAATGTGTAGTAAAGCTGTGGTTTCTTTAGCATGAAAAGTCTGGCTACAAATGTTGGTTGTGAGATAACTTCTAAACTGAAATGGCATTACCCAGCTTGATCATTCCCTGTATTTACTAGATATGGCTCCAGACAAATTTTATCTGTTTCTAAAGTGCAAAGATATATTTAAAGGGTAACAATTTATCAACAGGAAAGAATGTTACACATACTGAAAATAATTCCCAAAGGAAATGCAATGCCAAAAACATCTTAACAATATCACTGCAAAAAAAACCAAAAACCCACAAAAAACAAAACCTAAACAAACAAAAACACCCAAAATTGCAACATTCATTTGCAGATATAGTGTTTGAAACTCAAACTGTCAAACAGTATAGGGAAAATAAACATTTTCTAGGGTTCTGTAGTGCCTACCCAAACTAGCTGACAATCAAACGCCAAAGCCAAAACAATTAACAGCAATAAAAAGGGGAAACTGGTTTGCAGTCCCACTGAAATAATATAAAAGATGTACACATTTGTGAGATATATCCAAATAGCATGTGCCTGCAAAATTTATCCATTTACTGGAAGAAAGTCTGTTGGAGATTGGCTCTACCTACAAGGGACTTGAAATTACACAAAACATAAATCCAGTCTAGAAATATCTTTAAAATGTGACTTCTAATGGGAATTTTAAGAGAGGGTCCAATATGTTATAGAGGGGAAAACATAATTGTTCTGCTCCCACTTCTAAAGGGAAAAAAATAGCTATTACTTTATATCTGAGTCACTTCACTTATGTGAACAATTTATAGTCTAAGCACTCAATTTTTTGAGATGTAATTTAGTGTAACTTTTTAAGAATAGGTCACTCTAATGTCACAAGACCACTATAAAGCACATGGCCTCAGTTAAAACGGAGCTTGTATGTCTAATAAGCAGCTGTGGCAAAAAATTAAAGTCACCTTCTGATAACACAACTGCTCCAAATTTCAAAGATACTGCATATGTACACATACTCACAAATTTTTATTATACCATATCACATGCTACTTCATTGTCAAGGTTATTATACCTTATTATAGGTTATACCTATAATTATACCTCAGCTCATGTTGGTATGGTTGATATTTGATTTGAACAACACAGGCCTCAACATAGACCAGATATTATGAGCCAGACACCAGATAGATGACCTTGATCAGCTGTAATTCACAGCCCACTAATGTCAATACTCTCAGTATTAAGGTAACTAAGTAAGAACTATAATTAAACCTTCAAGGTATATGGTGCTTTAAATTTATCATTACTAACATCCATTATCTCATACAAACCTCAACCACTCTGAGGCATTCTGCTCATTTAATAAATGAGAAAACTAAAACTGAAGAATCTAAGTGCCAGTCTCCAGGACACACAGTAAGTGACAGACTAGGACTTAAAATACACACGCTAACAACATGCTCTATGCTTCTCATTACCCAGAGTCGAACATCATCTCTGATCAACTAATCTCATAAAGGGAAGCATAGTCTGAAGCATCTTAGTCCATTTATCAACTACTCTAGCACACAAAAAGCAGATTAGGGAGTCAATAAATGACTCCTTGGTAGGAACAGACTGAAAACTGGAAATAAAATTGTAATACTTGGGCTTCCCTGGTGGCACAGTGGTTGAGAGTCCGCCTGCCGATGCAGGGGACATGGGTTCGTGCCCCGGTCCTGGAGGATCCCACATGCCGCGGAGCGGCTGGGACAGTGAGCCATGGCCGCTGAGCCTGCGCATCCGGAGCCTGTGCTCCGCAACGGGAGAGGCCACAACAGTGAGAGGCCCGTGTACCGCAAAAAAAAAAAAAAAAAAAAAAAAAAATTGTAATACTTGAGTCTTAAGGCTATGACTAAACCCTAGAGAAATCTTTTGCTCACTGGGATGGAAAAATAAATTCTATTTTAGAAGAACAACCATAAGATCACTGAGCTCTCTACTAAAGAGTCTTTAATTCTGTAGGAGGCAGAATTATGCATAACAAACACCACCACCACCAACAATAAAAAGCTAAGAAAATTGATAGCCAATAACCAATAATGCGCATTTTCTTACCTGCTGTATTTAGCCCTATAACATTAATTTTAAGCCAAACATGAAAGGAAAAACACACACAAAAAAAACTAAGTATAAGAATGTTCAGTGCAGTATTATTTATAATTATGAAAAAGAACTTTCAATTTAAACAACTACCCCAGGAAAATGGATAAACAGCGACCTTATAAGCAAATGTGGTATTATACAGACGTTAAAATGTGTATGTGGGGCTTCCCTGGTGGCGCAGTGGTTGAGAGTCCACCTGCCGATGCAGGGGACACGGGTTCGTGCCCTGGTCCAGGAAGATCCCACATGCCGTGGAGTGGCTAGGCCCGTGAGCCATGGCCACTGAGCCTGCGTGCCCGGAGCCTGTGCTCCGCAACGGGGGAGGCCACAACAGTGAGAGGCCCACGTACCGCAAAAAAAAAAAAGTGTATGTATGCATATATATATATATATATATATACACACACACACACACACACATAAAAATACAGAGTAATCTGGAAAAACGGTTAAGAATCATGTTACACAGAAAAACATGGGATAAAAAAACTTCCAAGTCTTCAAAATTACAAATTCATAAAATATATAAACATGTAAAGAGATCATAAAAAATGAAGGGAGGGGCTTCCCTGGTAGCACAGTGGTTGGGAATCTGCCTGCCAATGCAGGGGACATGGGTTCGAGCCCTGGTCTGGGAAGATCCCACATGCCGCAGAGCAACTAGGCCGGTGAGCCACAACTACTGAGCCTGCGCGTCTGGAGCCTGTGCTCCACAAGAAGAGAGGCCACGACAGTGAGAGGCCCACGCACCACGATGAAGAGTGGCCCCCGCTCACCGCAAGTAGAGAAAGCCCACGCACAGAAATGAAGACCCAACACAGCCAAAAATAAATAAATAAATAAAATCTAAAAAAAAATGAAGGCAGTTAATACAGTTAAGGTTTTCAGAATTAAAGCAGGACACTTTGTCACGGCCTTTTGGACAAAATTTTGATACAGCTTCATAACAAAAATACAAACAGAAGTAAAAATCACTTCTGTTACCTCAATACTAAGTAATGTGTATAGGAAACATCTCTGGGAGTCTCTGCCATCCACAATAATTCACCTTTAAGGGGTGACGAGGAATGAAGAGAGAGACATAGGAATGTGGTGAAGACGATGCCTTAAAGAGTCTTTTTTTTTTTTTAATGTATTGGTTTTAAAAAAAGAAAAGAAATTTGATTTAAAACCACAAAAATACACTTCAAAAGTTATTCTCTCTCTCTCTCTCGCTGATCACTTGCTTTTGGGGAAGCCAGCTGGCATGTTGTAAGCAGCGCTATTGAGAGTGGTAAGGAACCAAGGACAGCTAACAACCATGTGAGTGAGCTTGAAAGTAAACCTTCCATCCCCTGTCTAGTCTTCAGATGACTACAACCCTGCTTAATAGCTTGACTGTAATTTCATGACTCTGAGCCAGAACCACCCAGCCAAATTGCTTCTGAATTCCTGACCCACAGAAACTATGAAATAATAATTACTTACTGTTTTAAACTGCTAAGTAATTTGTGACACAATAGATAACTAGTATATATAAAATTAGCCAATATGTAAAAGTGATCAATGGCAGGACTTCCCCCTCACATCAGATTTAACATCCCATAAACAGACAGTAAAACAGACAAGAGTTATTTCCAAAATTAGTTACCTGTACAATTGGTGGAGTTGTCTGTGAGTAGGGTGATGTCACACCATAGACAGTTGGACAAGCCTGTCCTTGATAATATATGGTTGCTTGAGACTGTGCAGGAGAGTACTGCTGCTGAACACTCACGGACTGTTGGTTTGAATCCCAAACACCATAATTCTGTCCCTGGACTGGGCCTGGGGCTGGCACTGGCAAGACGGTGACACTAGAGTCTTGGTGTACCACACCATCACTTTGGGCCACATACTGTGAACTGGAAACTTCCACAGGGGCTGCCACATGTGGCACCACTGGCACAGGTGGAGGGGCAGCAAGGGGTTCTGTAGAATGTCCCACCAAGGGCTGAGAATGATCATAAGGAGCAGGAGAACACACAGGATCCATGCTGGGTGTGGGGAGGAGCACCTTTCCAGCATTAGGATTGCTGGGATCCACATAGGCCTGCATGGGGTAACCTGGTGGGTAGCCAGCAAAGGGGTGATGAGGGGCACTGTAGCCAAGAGAGTCATAGGGCAGTGGAGATGTCATTCCCAGGTTCTGCATCTGCTGCTGTTGTTTTTGAGCCTCCCGCTGAGCTACCTCCTGCTCAAACAACTTTCGACGCTCCTCTGTAGAAAGTTTATTGCGATCTTTAATTCGTACTTTCTTTTTAGAAGTTGGTGTATCATATCTAGAAAGAAAACAATAAGAGCACCACAAAAAGTTTTTCCCTAAATCAGAGACATAACCAAAGCACTAATAAATGTTATGCCACTCGATACTAAACCATTAACCACACCAACTCCAATTTGGCACTGGCTGAAAATCATACTCAAAATTACTTAAGGAGTTTTGCAGATAGGAGAGAACCTCAAGGAAATAGACACTTAGATGAAAATAATAACTTTATCCTTATCCTCAGCTTCTAGAACTTCAAACTAAAGATACATGTAGTATCCTAAATAGATTCTTCTTTATAGTTAAGTTCTGTAGTTCTGTAACTACAAATTCTGAAATTAAAACAAAAACCCAAATACACTAATAAAAGCTACAGAATTTGATGTATGTCTGACCACACGCATTAATATCAACACAGGTTAGTTAAGTGAAAGACAAGCATGTACACATAAAAGTATGGGGGGTTATATTCACATACTCTTTGTGCAGTACCAAGTATAATATCATATTGCTAAACCTAATACCCTGTGATAGTTTTGACAAGTATCCCCAGTAAGCCCCCAAGAAACCATCAGCTCTAACATTCACAGGAGAACTGAGGACTTAAAAGATTCTTTTGTGAAGTTCTATGGACTGAATCAAACTTTTGAGAAAGGCTCTTGGCAAAAATGAAAAATGACAACTAATTTCAAGACGTTTCATTGCAAAGAAACATCTAATAATAGATTCATGGATAAGGGTACAGCATTTATCCAAACAACAAAAAATATATGGTCTAAAAACCTCGTAGTTGAAAACTTCCTTTAAAGTGTTAGTGGGGTGGTAGTACCCTTAGCTGCCTGGCAGAAACAAATGCAAACAGTCTATAGAAGAGAGGACCTTAAATCCAGGCCTCAATGAATTCCTACAGATTAAGTTCTAAGGAACAGGAGTTCATTAGAAAATAAATCTTGCCATTTGTAACAACATGGATGGACCTAGAGGGTATTATGCTAAGAAAAATAAGTAAGACAAAGAAAGATAAATACTGTATGATTTCACTTGTATGTGGAATCTAAAAAACAAAACAAATGAACAAACAGAGTTACAGATACAGAGAACAAACAGCTGGTTGCCAGAGGGGAGAGGGGAAGAAAGAAACAGGTAAGGGAGATTAAGAGGTACAAAAATTCAGTTGCAAAATAAATGAATCACACGGTATGAAATGTACAGTGCGGGGACTATAGTAAAAAACTATGTAATATCTTTGTAAGGTGACATACCGTAATTAGACTTATTGTGGTGATCATTTTGGTATAGAAATATCAAATTACTATGCTGTGTAACAGGAACTAACAGTGCTGTAGGTTGATTATACTTCAAAAAAACTCACAGAAACAAACTCATAAAAGATAAACATGTACTAGGAATATACTGTACCACATGATACATATATAATGAACACTGCTGTATGTTCTATATGAAAGTTAAGAGAGTAAATCCTAAGAGTTCTCATCACAAGGAAAGGTATTTTCCCCTATTTCTATAATTTTGTATCTACATGAGATGATGGATGTTCACTAAACTTATTGTGATGATCATTTCATGATGTAAGTCAAATCATATGCTTAACATCTTAAACTTATACTGTGCTGTATGTCAATTATATCTCACTGAAAGCAAAAAAAAAAGGTGTATAATTATAAAATTATAAAATACCCCCCCACACACACACATACACACACACACACACACACACACACACACACACACACACACACACACACACAAGTGAGAGGAAGAGACATATAAAGACTGCTGATGCTGGAATTATCACACACAAAATATTAGAGATGTTTAATATGTTTAATAAGATAAAAGAGGCTATTAAAAATATGCCTAAGGAACAGGACCATAAAATACTATCAGGCAGATTTGAATAAGAACCCCATGAAGCATCTAGAAAGGAAAAAGAATGAAAATTAAAACTCAATTATCATATAAAATTGAAATTGCACATACATGGCAAAATTCTACTTAAATATCCAAGAGAAACTTTTGCACATGTACACCAAAATAAGATAACAGCACTATACATAATAGAAAAAGCTTTATAACAAAACATTATACAGTAATAAAAATAAACTGATACTATTATGAATAAATCTTAGTAAATAAATATCAAGTCAAAACAAAGTACTGTCAAATTAAATGCAAAATAATAGCCTTTTCATACAGTTAAAACTAACATATTTTTAAGAAATATATATTAGATGACATAAAACTATATTTAAAAAAAGGCAGGCCAGGGTACAATGAACACAGACTCCAACAGATACTACTTGCTATCACAAGTAGTAAAGACAGGGGACGGTGCAGAAATAAGTGTCACAGCAAGGTTTATATAATTGTTAAGATCCTGACTTTTGTGCTGGGACCTCCAGGGCTCATTACATTATAGTAAATGTATGGAGAAAAGGTCCATGGATAGAAATAAGTGTCATGAACCAAGAAATAACCTAATATTCAATTCAATTCAGTGCCCATAAGAGCCATGGTATGGTTAAGCAAGAGATTAGATCTGAAGAGAATTAGTAACTTGGAAGATGATCTTCAAATTTAAAAAGTTCAATGAATTTCAACCAGGTTGAAAAAAAAAGAAATCCTCATATAAACACAGGGAAACGATAATGCGGAACACCAAATAAAGAGAACTTCTTAAAAGCAGGCCAAGAGAAAAGCCAGGTTACTTAACAAAGAATAGCAACCAACAAGTTTTGTAAAATCAATAAGGAAAGTCAGAAGAATGAAGAATAACAGCTTCAAAGTATTCAGAAAAACTGTCAACCCAAAAGAACTTCCTTTCAAAAATGAGAATAAATGTTCACATAAAGACTTGTTTATAGCCAGTAATATTCACAATAGTCATCTGGAAACAATCCAAACGCCTATCAACTAATGAATTTATAAACAAACTATAGTATATCTATACAATGGACTACTACTAAGCACTAAAAAAGAACTGAGATGCATAATAACATGGATGAATATCTCAAATATAATATGCTAAGTGAAAGAAGACAGAATATATTTTATAGTATATGATACCATATATATGACATTGTGGAAAAGACAAAACCAAGTCAGAAAGGAGATCAGTGGTGGCCAGGGACTAGGAGTAGAAGAAGGGGACGCACTACAAAGGGGTAAGAGATAATTTTATGAGGTGATGAAATGTTCTACTGGGTTGGCCCAAAAGTTTGTTTGGATTTTTCCGTAAGATGTTATGGACAAACCCGAATGAACTTTTTGGCCAACCCAATATATAACCTCTGTGGTTGTAGTTACGTAACTGTATGCATCTGACAAAACTCAGTGAACACTACACTTAAAATCATGAATTTTACTGTAAGCAATTTATACTTGCTGGTTAGATAAAGCTGATTTTTAAAATTGAGGGTGAGCAATGCAAACAAAACATGAAAAACACTTTTTAGACAAAAACTGAAATATTATGAAGAGAAACTCACTAAAAGAAACCATTTAGGGACTTCCCTGGTGGCGCAGTGGTTAAGAATCTGCCTGCCAATGCAGGGGACATGGGTTCGATCCCTGGTCTGGGAAGATCCCACATGCCAGGGAGCAACTAAGCCCAAGCACCACAACTACTGAGCCTGAGCTCTAGAGCCTGCGAGCCACAACTACTGAAGCCCACGCACCTAGAGCTGGTGCTCCACAACAAGAGAAGCCACCTCAATGAGAAGCCCACGCACCGCAAGGAAGAGTAGCCCCCTCTTGCCGCAACTAGAGAAAGCCTGCACGCAGCAACGAAGGCCCAACGCAGCCAAAAATAAATAAATAAACAATAATTTAAAAAAAGAAACCATTTAAAGGGGTCTGAGATAAGAAAGAAGAGAAACTAGTAAATGTAAACAAACTAAAAACATCAGTTGGTCTACATAAAAAAATTAACAATAACTGATGGGAGGAGAGAGAAGGAATTATAATACTGGACAATAATACCATGTAAATTGGGAAGGCTGAATGGTCAGAGTAAGTACTTATGTTGTTCAGGATATTGATTAGCTTCAAATTTTATTAAATTGAAACAACCAGTTAAAGAATTAAAGAGTTGCCATAAAAGATTAAAAAAAAAAACAAAACCACCCAATCAGCTATAAGCTATTTATTAGACACAGAAAAGTTAAAAGTAAAAGGAAGGAAGAGCCTTCCTGGGACAGGACTTGCCCCCATCCTCTGCTTTAGCTCCTCTCTGAAGTACCTAGACAACAGTATTTGATGCACATTTCCTGAGTTGTTTTACAGATGTGAAAACCCCCACCAAATGGAAGATGTTAACTACTTAAAGACCAGGAGCACATAGCCCCAGGCCTCCTTAAGCCTAAGGACTGATAATATTAACCCCTGTTACCTTACCCTCACCTGGCTTTTAAAAATGCTTTGCGGAAACCCTTCAGGGAGCTTGGGGTTTTTTTTTAGAGCATGAGCCACCCATCTTCTTGCATGGCCCTGTGATAAACCTTTCCCTGCTCCAAAAAATAAAAAATAAAATAAAATAAAAGGAAGAAAGATATACCAGTTAAATCCTACTAAAAGGAAGATAAGCATATTTCTATGAATATCAAACAAGAGACTATAAAGCAAGCTTCAATAAAATTCTAAGAACTGTTATCATACAGATCAATTAATGACAAATTGAAAATTTAACAAAAAGAAATTTAAATACATTGTATACCCTAATAGTATTTAGAACTAGATTATGAAGCTGCATTAACAAGAGTAGTTCAAGCAGTCTTACAGTTCTTAAACACTCCTATCAGAAGAGAAAAATTAATGAGCTAAGAATCCCAATTGTTCCAGTTAAGAAATTAAAAAAACAATATAACAAGCCTAAAAAAGCCTAAAAAAATATGAGTAGAAATCAATTACCAAGACAAAAAATGCTATCATTCTGTGATTTGCATTGGAGGTATTGCTAGCAAAGTAACATGAACAAGGCATAAGAATTAGAAAGGAAAACCAAAACAAATTCATATGATATGGACTGTTGACAATGACAAAAAAAGGAGACAGTGGGGCAAAAAAAAAATCCTATACTCTTGAAATTAATACAAGTTTTGTAATGGTTAACAAAAATAGGATCAATATACAAAGGTGAATTGCATATCAAAACACCAAAACCAAACTGAATATGTAACAGAAGTTAGGGTTCTCAGAAATAAATACACCAAAAGATAAACAAGTTTTTCTGGAGAAAACTATTAACAAAGACATTAATGAAAAACTTTATCTTCATTAAAAATATTAAAGAAGACCTAACTAGATAGAGAATATTCAAATACTCAAAGCAGATTCTACGGAAGAATAAATCTGAGAAAAGACAGGGCATCCCAGAAGATCAAGTAGGGATTTGCTATCAAGACTTAAATATAAGATAGTCATAGGAGTCCAGAAACAGATCCTCCCATATGTCAAAACCTGTTGGAAAGAGGCAGCACTGCAGATCAGTGGGGAAAGGAGGAGCTTTCAAGTAGTAAATCATGCTGGGACAACTGGGTGTTCACCTAGAAAGAAATGAAACCAGATTCCTACCTTAAAATATATACAAAAATTAATTCCCAATGGATTAAGGACTTAAATCTTGCTAAAAAAAAAAATGTATATACACACACACACACACAAAGTCATCTCAAGAGTTGGGAAGAATTTCTTAAAACACTGTAAACACTAACCATAAAGGAAACATACAATATATATGATATATTCAATTATACCATAATTAATAAATTCTGTGTATTGAAAGATACAGAAAGAGTCAAAATACAAGTCATAAACTGGGAAAAAATACTTGCAGAATTATATTTAGAATATAAAAAAAGAACACCTAGAGCTTAAAAAGACAAAATTTAATAAATGAACACCACATATAAAAAGACACTTCACAGAAGAGTAAACAGGAATGGTCAATAAACATATGGCAAAATGTTCAATCTATTTAGTAATTAGAGAAATGTAAATTAAAATCATGATGAATTACTATTACATACCCAGAGAACCCAAAATTAAAAATTCTGACAACTGCATTACATGACTGCTATATCTCAATTTTTTTTTAAAGTATATTTAGTTTAAAAAGAACTTCTCGGGAACAAATGTTTTCTAGTGCCCAGCAGGTGATTATGTGGCCTGTTTTTCTACCAGCATCACAAGACAGCCTCTGACACAGGGATCAAACAACATTTTGAACTGGTATGATGTAAGATTCACTAGAAAACATAGGGTTATCTCCCATCAACCCCCATTCCCCTTTAAAGAACAAATCTCTGGCTCCTCAAATAGCATTTAAACGTTATGAAGTAGAAGCCATTCGAGTACCAAAAATCTATTAGTCTTCACAGCTATTACTACTGTCAAAAGAGACTCTCAATAGTTATGAGTAGAGTTTCCTTTTATACTCACTCACAAGAGAATACATTTATTACAAAAGCACTTGTTGCCCCAAATCAGAAGTGTATCACTTGGGTACTTTTTGACTTGCTCAGAAAAGAGAGTAACTCACATAGGCCACTTACCTGTCATCTGGCCTTTTTGTTCCCCGCTCATAGGCAGAAGAAGGTGGTGAGAGGGAGCCCCTTCGTTTCCTTTTCTCTTTATTTTGAGTTTGTTTGTCTGGGTCTCTCTCTCTTGACCTGTTAGGAGTCTTTGGGGCAACTGTTTGATCTCTGAAGCCAACAGCATCCCTTCCTCGTTCAGTTACTAGGGGAAAAGGGTTTTTTAAAAAATTTACTTGGTAGACTTTTCTCCATCATGATAGTATACCAACTGTATAATAAAATTTCTATCCAACAAACAGACCTATGGACTCCTCCTTCATATACCCAGTCCCGAATTTGGACGAGACATAAGGTCTTATATGCTTGTGTGCTCTACTTCCTAAAAGTCTCTTCCATGACTGCCCTTTTCTACCTTTTTCCACCAAAGTCTCAGTCCAAGCTTTCATCATTTCTAACTAGTTCTGTGGAACACATGCATGCAAAATGTTCCTGATACCTTTAGTAAGGCAGTCTGCCTGTCAGTTCAAAATGTAAAAGCCTTCCCCTGCCCTTATAACTCTGCATATTTACAATTGGTAGAAAAACAGCCTGGCATGCTAAACATAAAAACCTCAATAGAAAAATCTCTTTAATTAAAAAAAAAATTAGACAACTTTTTATGAACTACAATTTCAAAAGAAAAATATTTCAAACACAGGTGAAACAGGTGGTAACTCAGTAAGTTATCAAAACCAGAGAGCTACATCTTCAAAAGAAGAACGCCAGCTTCCTATTCAAAGATGGAAGCTGGGGGCTTCCCTGATGGCGCAGTGGTTAAGAATCCACCTGCCAATGCAGGGGACACGGGTTTGAGCCCTGGTCTGGGAGGATCCCACATGCCGCAGAGCAACTAAGCCCATGCGCCACAACTACTGAGCCTGCGCTCTAGAACTTGCAAGCCACAACTACTGAAGCCTGTGTACCTAGAGCCCGTGCTCCGCAACAAGAGAAGCCACCACAGTGAGAAGTCTGCGCACCGCAACGAAGAGTAGCCCCTGCTCACCACAACTAGAGAAAGCCCGTGCGCAGCTACAAAGACCCAACGCAGCCAAAAATAAAATAAATTAAAAAAAAAAAAAGATGGAAGCTAACCTTCTTCACTCAGTCTCTTTACCTAGAATGGTTCTCACCCAATTCCATTGCCACTGCTCCCAAAAGCTGCCCTAAGTACTACTTTTCACTGATCACACCACCTAGTCTTTCATTTTCCTAAGTAGTCTAGATCCCACCAATGAACATTTCAATATAAACTGACTAGTATTATATGCTGTTGCTTTGTGTATGTTAGTACTGTTACCTACTAATCATATTGCTCTCTTCATAAGGAGAGAATTTCTTATAAAATATCTCTCATAGCGCAAAGCGGATTCTCAATAAACATTGTTTTTTCTTTTCTCATCTCAGAAAAATGTGCTATCAGTTGTTTTTTTCCCCAGCAGTAGGATCAGGTTTACATATACCATTCTCACAGTTCTTTTAGCTGGCCAAAAACTCCATTTATTTACAAAAAAGTTACTAATCTACAGCCATGTATGAGTATTTGTCAGTGAGAAGCTAACAGAACTAACTCATCTAATACCACATGCTGGCAGAAAATACAATACAATTAAAACAACTGTTCAGCTCAGAAGGTATTAGCACAACATCCTTTTGTGAAGTATTATTATCTAGTTTCATCTGGATCTGCCCATGACTCTCTATTTCCTCCTTCAAACCCAGGTTCCTTACCCTGGTGTTAATTTCCTTAAAATGTGGCTATTTCTTCACTATATACTGGTAAAACAAGGAAAGGAATCATACCAACAGTATATTCTGACTCTGCATCTGAGAATATGTGAGGCAGAGAAATCATCTTATATATTCAGGCTGATTTTCTCATATTTTAAAACGAGGATAAAGCTAGACTGCGTATTTCCCAAAGTATTTCACAATCCTTATGAATTTTAAAAGTTCTAAGCTTTTTAATCGCTTGACATTGAGGAGTAACATAGCAAGTCAGGTTTGCATTATAAGCATTTCTCTAAGCTAAAAGCCTGATACTGAGATGGAGGCGGGGTTCCCCACATGTGAGGATGAGACTGAAGTTGGCACACAAAAGGCTGCTCCCTGAAAAGATTATAATTGTCCACTACAGACCATGTCCTGCTTCTCTTAGAGGGCCATACCAGACTAGATATTTACAAAATAATGGTGGCAGGGTGGGGTGGGAGGACCTTCATAGGTATTGAAACTTTGCCTGTCTTGCTAATGTTTTCAACTCAGTGGGCCCAGAGAAGCTAGCCTCTGATGACCAACTCTATAGTGGTGCTGCTGATACTGCCAACCAGTACTACTCAACCCAGCTTTCTTTCTTATGGGAAGAAATCTTTGCAGCCCTAAGTAGGATGTCTGGCTATGAAGAGACTAAACCAGTAGAACTAAAAATATCCAAAAGATACAAAAGTGATGTAAAGGATACTTTACAGGGCTTTAACCAATAAGATTATTTAACCAATAAGATTTAAGATTACAAAAAGTTCTTCATGCCAAAAATAAAGAAAAAGACCAAAAACATGATTACACTGGCTCCTTTACTCTATTTATACTGGGTCACTGCTGGAGGGGCACAAGAGACTAACAAGAGCCACCATAATTTATACCATTGCTTTAATCTCTAAAGTATGTTGGAAACACAGCTAAGTGGTAAAGCCCAGAAACCATACTGCAATGGTCTCCCTATTATCTGTTCTGTAATAATGATTCTTAACCTTGTGAGGGGTCACTGACTCCTTGAGAATCTGATGAAAGTTTTGAATTTTCCCCAGTAAAATGAACGTATACCAAGGATTTTGCATATAAACATCTACAGGTAAAAACTTACACACACCTAAGGAGTATAGGTTTAAGAATGTCTGCTCTAGGGCTTCCCTGGTGGCGCAGTGGTTGAGAGTCCACCTGCCGATGCAGGGGACATGGGTTCACGCCTGGGTCCGGGAAGATCCCACATGCTGCGGAGCGGCTAGGCCCGTGAGCCACGGCCGCTGAGCCTGCGCGTCCGGAGCCTGTGCTCCGCAACGGGAGAGGCCACACAGTGAGAGGCCTGCGTACCGCAAAAAAAAAAAAAAAAAAAAAAAAAAAAAGAATGTCTGCTCTAGAGGAAGAAATGAATGGAAGAAAAGCTACTAGAAGGCCATGACTTCAAGGAAAGAAACAACACAGGGAGTATAAAGGGACATCTCCTTTGACAAAAAATCACTAAGAATAAAAATGCACAGATCCACCTCCTAGAGCAATGAAAATAAAAATTAACAAATGGGACCTAATTCAACTTAAAAGCTTTTGCACAGCAAAGGAAACTACAAAGAAGACAAAAAGACAACCCTCAGAATGGGAGAAAATATTTGCAAACGAAGTGATAGACAAGGGATTAATCTCCAAAATATACAAACAGCTTGTGCAGCTCAGTATCAAAAAAACAAACAACCCAAACAAAACATGGGTGGAAAATCTAAATAGACATTTCTCCAAAGAAGACATACAGATGGCCAAAAAGCACATGAAAAGATGCTCAACATCACTAATTATGAGAAAAATGCAAATCAAACTACAATGAGGTATCACCTTACACTGGTCAGAATGGCCATCATCAAAAAATCTACAAACAATAAATGCTGCAGAGGGTGTGGAGAAAAGGGAACCCTGCTACACTGTTGGTGGAAATGTAAACTGGTATAGCCCCTATGGAGAACAGTACTATGGAGGTTCCTTAAAAAACTAAACATAGAGCTACCATATGATCCAGCAATCCCACTCATGGGCATATATCCAGAGACAACTGTAATTTGATAAGATACATGCACCCCAATGTTCACTGCAGTACTATTTACAAGAGCCAGGACAGGGAAGCAACCTAAATGTCCATCGACAGAGGAATGGATAAAGAAGATATGGTACATATATACAATGGAATATTACTCAGCCATAAAAAAGAATGAAACAATGCCATTTGCAGTAACATGATAGACCTAGAGATTGTCATACTGAGTGAAGTCAGACAGAGAAAGACAAATATCACATGATATCACTTACGTGTGGAATCTAAAAAAATGGTACAAATGAACTTATTTACAAAACAGAGAGTCACATATGTAGAAAATAAACTTATGGTTACCAGGGGGGAAGGAAGGGAAGGATAAATTGAGAAATTGGGATTGACATGTACACACTACTATACATAAAACAGATAACTAATAAGGGCCTACTGTATAGCACAGGGAACTCTACTCAATACACTGTAATGGCCTATATGTGAAAAGAATCTAAAAAAGAGTGGATATGTGTATATGTATAACTGATTCACTTTGCAGTACACCTGAAACTAACACAACACTGTAAATCAACTATACTCCAAGAAAATTGTTTTAAAAACACATGTTTTCAAACTTATACCAAAAATATTTCATTTACCTAATGACATATTATCTGGTTCCAAAAACAAAATAAAGTTCTTATCAGTTACATCTGCATATTTCTAAAAGAATATTCATAAGGTCATATGCACAAAGTATCTCTGAATACCTACTTGTGCTCTCCTTTTCAGTTTGACTTTTCTTTGGAATTCGATATACCTCCTGCAAAAAATAAACCAAAAGAAGAGTTATCAGTGTGGAATGGAAGTGGTGATTGCTTTGAAGCTGAATGATTTCACATGGCAACAAAGAAATGGGGAGGAACAATCTGGTATTTAATTATTCTCCAAAATTTTACCTATGTTTGGCTTTAAATAAAAATAGATCCTGGTCCCTTAGAAAACAAGTAAAAACATATAGCACAAATACATATTTATTTCTAAACGTCTACCAGGCTTGTATGACCTCATTAGCCAAGTAGCAGACTAAGTAACTAAGACATTTTATTTCTGGCAGGAATACACCTCCTGATAATCTTAATTTCTATATGCCTTCTGCACATAAAATGAAGTCATATATAGTTCATTTACTGAAAGTATGCATATGAACAAGTCAAACATCTCACTTGCCATCCCTACTTAAGGGAAGAAAAGGTTAGTAATACCTCAGCTATATAAACACACTTCAGAAAAATTACATGTGTAAAGACAATTCCTGCTATTCAGCGTATTTTTCTATAAATACAAAATCAACTTGGCTAATGGCCAAATCTACTTTTATACTGCTGTTATTTTAAAAAAGGAAAGTTTTAGATCATTGTTGCTCTTCAAATACTATCTAATACTTTATCAAAATTGTTCTTGAGAAATATAAACTATGTTTTTAAGCCTTGAGGTACCTTTTCTTGCTGTATGAATCTAAAGCCTAGCAACAATTCTGTTCCCTGACAATCTCTCACTGTTCTAAGTCCGTCAAGTAGCTCTTGGGCACATACTTCCTTATCCAGTCACCTTGTTAAGTGGGCAAATGGCAAACCCACACCTTCTCAATGGTACATCATATAAAACCCTTCCTTCAGAGTAATCTCATAATACTGACCACACCTATATGACCTGGTAATCCCATTTTTTAGGAAATGTACTCTAAGAAAAATCTTTCCACACGATTTTTGGTTCTAGCAGCATTTGTGGAAAATGAAATAACCCACATGTCACAACTGAGGGAAGTTCAAGATGTAATATTCAGCTGCCAGTAAAAATGCCAATGTGGACTTTACAGACGCAGGGCAATCTGTATGAATGCATTATCTTATTTGAATTTCAAAACAACACTATGAGGTTGCTATCTCCATTTTACAAATGGGAAAACTTACTTAAAAAGTTTAGCAACCTGCCCAAGGTTATGATGCCTTTTATCATCTGTACCAGATGACACAGTGGCATTATTCTGGGAAGGAGTACCATTTTGGGGATTTATCCACAAATGTAGGTAACATCCACCATCCCCCTAGCCTTTTCTAAGTAGAACTTCCACTACAGCTGGGATTCTCAATTCTGGCTGCAGAATTAAACCACTCCAGGCAACTTTTATAGATACACTATCCAAAACAAATTGAATCTAAAATTCTGGGAATGGGTCCTAGGCACCTGTATTTTTTAGAAGTTCCCCAGATGATTCTGATGTCCAGAGAAAGTGGACATCACTGAATTACTGGCTTCTCTTAACAGCCCTCACTCATTCCTTCCTCACAAGGGAGAATTTGAGAGAAAGAACTATGTATGTCTGTCCTCAGCTCAGAGCCATCTGGGCTCTTTCTCCTCTTGGGCTGCTTCTGCCTGTAGAGAGGATACATTCTAATCTATTCCTCTGAGGGATGCCTGGAGTTGTCTAATTCAATGTCTACCTGTGGGTATGAATCAGGGATAAAGAGAAGAAGGACTCAACACTTTTAGCTCTGACTTCTCTATCCACCTCTTGGAGGGGTTAACAAAACTCGGGAAAAAGAACACCACTTATCAGCACCTACCCACATTATAGGGAAAAACAGGTATTCTGCTAATTTTAAAAGTTTGAAAATGACTGTTACATTAGGTACTCTGTAAACCTAGGTACTCCAAAAGAGTTCATTCATGAAGGGTGCTCAGAACAGATATATCGAGGATGATATCTGAGCCAACGAAGAATTACACAATTTTAACTTATTTAGTTTCTTTTGCAGAAGGTCTCAGCATTACAAGTATTCATTACAAACATTTATAGCAATTTATTACAGGCCTCAAGTTTGGGACCCATTCTATGGTGACGGTTAATATACCGAGGAAATGCTTCTCAAAGATACATTCTTAATTCCATTCAAAAGTTTAGAGCAACTGCTAACTAGAAAATGTATTCTGATCACTGAGTTGTACACATGAAACTAATATTGCATGTCAAACATACTTCAATTTTAAAAAAAGGATTCAGGGACTTCCCTGGTGGTCCAATGGGTAAGACTCTGTGCTCCCAATGCAGGGGGCCCGGGTTCAATCCCTGGTTGGGGAACTAGAGCCTGCATGCATGCCACAACTAAGAAGTTCGCACACCGCAAGGAAGATCCAGTGCAGCCAAAATAAATAAGTAAATAAATAAATAAATAAAAATTTTAAGTATTCTGATGTTCACAAAATGGCTGATTACTACTGATTAGTGACCAAGAGCTACTGACTATTAGAGTATGCCTAACACTATGGGGAAATTCTATCAACATGCACCTAAGCACTTGGAATTACTAACTTCCTCCTCTTCATATTGTCAAAGCTGTATACAAAATTTAAGCTGGAAACTAAGATTATCTACTTTGAGGCCCTGAAATGCAACAGAATTTTTTCAAAGTCCCACAACAACAAAAAGTAAGAAGGAAGCAGCCCTATAAAGATTACTGTAACATTTCTTAGGATCATTCTGTCTTGTGAATAAACAGCAATAGTGTTAGCCTACATGATACGAAAATCTGTTTGGAATAATGTCACACCCGCATGGCACAGAATCCATTGCTGAAACTGCTATCTGAGTTGCCTTCATTCACACTAATCCTTTATCTAAATGGGAGATTAAAAAAATAAAATTAGAGGATAAGAGTCAGAAGTCCTACATCTCCTAACAGGTAGCCAGAAAGCAGGGAGAGAGAAAACTGAGGGTAAGAAAGTATTAAAAAAAAAAAAAGAAAAAGAAAATTTTTTAGAACTGACATATTAAGTCACCAGATAGAGAGGGCTCAGAGCACCTCCCACAGCAAAGGAGTCGAAATGGTATCAAAATAGCAACACTGTAAGCTGGAAAATGATGCAATGACATCTTGAACATTTTGAAGGAAAATCTATTTCCAAATGGTAATTATATGATTTGCCAAACAAGAATAGAATAAAGGTATTTTCCAGAGTTATAAGGTCTCAAAATTTTGTCTACCAGGAAAATGTTAAAGACACTCCAATGTGGAAGGCCTAAAATTCAAGATTCTAGATTGTGTGAAATACATCTCATAAATTGTCTACAGTGTACCTTGCACCATACTAGGTACAATAATTTATAAGGCCTAACAATAATTCCTGACAGAGCGATAGAAAATCTTTCGAAAGTTACTGTAAATGAATTACCCAGCATTTAGATGATATAGGCATAGATTAATAAATATATGTATACAAATTCAACAACGGGGCATTCAAAATAGATCAAGTGTCCAAGCTCTACTTCTGTGCAAATAACTAGGCGGTGGTGGCTATTTAAAATAGCACCTGCAAAAGATCTGAAGATGTCATTCTAACCTGTCAGAATTTCAAAAAAAGTTGTCTTCCAACAATACTGTCCCTAACTGAAAAGTTTAGTTATCTAGAAAGTGTTTTTAAAGCAACTGCTATAATTAGCAATATAAATTTTTTACAAAAGGGGTACATGTTTTGACTATGGGTTACTTGGAAAATGATGAAGATATTAACAGAAATGTACACCAAAGACGAAGAATTAGCTTATAAAACAAGATTATGAGCTTGAGTCTGAAGGGCAAGTGGAGGAGAGAGCCAAGAGAAGCCTGAAGGGACTTCCCTGGTGGTGCAGTGGTTAAGAGTCCGCCTGCCAATTCAGGGGACACAGGTTCAAGCCCTGGTCCGGGAAGACCCCACATGACACAGAGCAACTAAGCCCGTGTGCCACAACTACTGAGCCTGCGCTCTAGAGCCCACAAGCCACACGTACTGAGCCCACGTGTCACAACTAGTGAAGCCCGTGCACCTAGAGCCTGTGCTCTGCAATAAGAGAAGCCACCGCAATGGGAAGCCCGCACACTGTAACAAAGAGTAGCCCCTGCTCACCACAAGTAGACAAAGCCCATGCACAGCAACGAAGACCCAATGCAGCCAAAAATAAATAAGTAAATAAATTTATTTTTTTAAAAAAGGAGAGAGAAAGCCGAAAATATAGACCTAAAATTCAGGAAATAGGCTAAAGCAAGAGATCCACAATCTGGGAAAACCTTAAGAAAACGATATATAGTGTTACTGTCAGAGATTGCCAAGAGAGAAGGTACATAGAGAAAAACAGGCTGACTTGAAGAAAAATGAAATTAAAAGGTGGAAAGTCTTTATACCTGATTCATACTGTAAGTTTTCCATTTCTTAATAAACAACTGCCAGCAATCTCACTTCTGGGTATGTATCCAAACAAAACGAAAAGCACATCTCAAAGAGATGCCTGACTCCCATGTTCACTGCAGCATTATTCACAATAGCCAAAATACAGAAACAACCTAAGTGTCCATCAAGAGATGAATGGATAGAGAAGCTATGGTATATGTATACAATGGATATCATTCAATCAGGAGAAAGAAGGGCACCTTGCCACTTGTGACATGGATAGACCCCGAGGGTATTATGCTAAATGAAATAAGACAGAGAAAGACAAACACTGTACAATATCACTTATTATATGTAATCCAAAATAGCTGAACTCATAGAAACAGAGACTAAAACAGGGGTGAAGGGAGGTAGAGTTACAAACTTGGTCAGTTACAAACTTCCAATTATAAGATGAGTTAGTTCCGGGGATCTAATGTACAGCATAGTGATACAGTTAATAATACTGTACTATATACTTGAAAGCTGCCAAGAGAATAGATCTTTAATATTCTCCCCGAAAAAAAGAAATGGTAATAATGCAGGTGTTAGCTAACACTATGGTGGTAACCAGTTTGCAATATATATGTGTATCAAATCAACAGGTGTACACGTTAACCTTACACAATGTTAAATATCAGTTATATCACAATAAAGCTGGGGAGAAAAGAAAGGAATGTAGATACTAAAACAAAGGACCATTTTAACTCAAGAAATATTATATAGCTATGAGTTCGATGTTTTTGTCTTTATTGTATGTGAATCATGATTCCCCAAAAGCAGTTAGACTATATTTAAAGTACAGTAAATAGATTCTGAGTAAACGGATTCTCTTATGGGAAAAAAAAAGTTTACTTTTAATTATATGGTTTTTATACTACCCATTTTTAGTTAAAAAAACAAACAACACTTGAAAAAGTTACCTACTGCTAATAGGTCACACTAAATCGGTCTAAACTGGGATGTTTTCTTCCAACAGTCTCAAAAAGTACTCATTGGAAGTTTGTTGGCAAAGTACTCCAGCACATTTTTAACACATCTCAAATGATATAGAATAGACTCAAATAGAATAGACTCAAATAGAATAGACTCAAATAGAATAGACTCAAATAGAATAGACTGTAGAAAAAAACAGGATTAAAACAAAATTACAAAACAATACTTTTTCTGGAAAGTGTAAAAATTTAACACTGATGTAGACTGTTTTTTAGCTAAACAAGACTTTGAGAACAAAATAATTTACAATGAGAGTATAATTTTTTACCTTTTATTATATACAGATCAGATTATATATTCTGTAATAACATTTACTTTTTACAACTAAGACTATTTTTCCTTGTTATTAGCAAGTACAGATAAAATTGTGTAGTGTATGTGTCAAACGAATCTTTATTCCTAAATGACAGCAAGACTAAGAACAAAAGAGAAAGAGGCTCTGAGCAAGGTGCCATTTTTACAGCTGGAAGAGGCGATAAAAAGCAGGAAGGGATAGAAAGAAAATGTGAAAGCAAAGTTATGCGATATGGAAGCTAGAAGTTAAAGTGCCAACTCCAGGTAAAAGGAATTCTAGGAGAGAAGGAACTTTTTTGAGAAATAATGAAGAGTTTTCCAGAATTAAAGAAACATAAAATACCTTTCATTAAAAAGGCAAAGAGCATCAAATAAGAAACAAAGACTATGACCTAGCAATTCTGCATCTGTGTTTATCCATCCGTCCCCCGCCCAATTTCATATTGGCTCATATAACAATATGTAGAAAATGATATCCATACAATGGAGTATTATTCAGCTATAAAGTGTAATTAACTACTGATACATACTACAACATGGATAAAGCCTGAAGACACTATGCTAAGTAAAAGCAGCCAGACACAAAAAGCCACAGATTTCATGATCCCATTTATCCTCATTATTCAGAGATCCTGTATCTGCAAATTCACCAACTCACTAACATTAATTTGTAATCCCAAAATCAATACATGAGACAAAACTTCACCAACTCTCCCCCCCAAAAGATGAGTCAATTGTTGATATTTTTTGGTATACTTTTTCCAAATAATTAACTGATAACATGATGCAACATTCTTTTCCCAGGAGTATCTCAGAATCTTTTCATTACTTTTTCTGAAAATGCTTCTAGTACACTAGTGGTCTTATATATTTCCTTTCCAACTTCTTCAATATTATTTTTACTGACTTTATGAAATCAGTGCATTTTTATTTCATAATAGGTCTGCCAACTTTTGTAACAGTGAGACTGGCTGAAAAAGAAAATAACCCATTGGACAATGATACATGCTGATGTTAACTGAGAAGGGACCTTTGAATAAGAATTTTTTTAAGTGTTCAGTTCACTAATGTTTTTTGTCATAATTTTTGTTTCTCTAAGCAATTTTGAAACTGAAGATACTGAGAATACTATATACATGTGTATATGTATATATGAATGTTTATGTATTTAGTTACATGTGAGAGATAAGCTTCTCCAAGGTAACTGAATGTATTAGAAGATTTTTTAAAACCCCACTTTAAACCCCATTTAAAAAAAATCCTTCTTCCCAGGATTTTCAGGTATTTGTGAAGTTTCAGGGTTAGAAGCAAAGAAACCAAATATTTACATGAATTTACTGAACACTGAAAATCTAGAAAAAGAGGTAAGAACTTAGAGAAATAAAATGATAATAAATAAATAAACTTGGGAATTCCCTGGCAGTCCAGTGGTTAAGACTTGGCACTTTCACTGCCATGCCCTGGGTTCAATCCCTGGTGGGGGAACTAAGATCTAGCAAGCTGTGCGGTGCAGCCAAAAAATGACAACAGAAAAAACTAAGCTCATCTGGTTCCCATTGAAACCGTATGGCTTACAGACAAATCATCTTGGAAAATACATGGTTAAATCAATTCTGTTAGTCATTTAGGCTAAGGATATTAAAACACTTATATCTGGGTAATATCAGACTGTAAAGAAACCTGATTCACAATTCCACACACCAGTGCAGGGGTCAGCAAACTACACCCTAAAGTCTGACCTGCAGCCTGGTTCTTTAAGTGCCCCTTCAACCCCAGCTAAGAATGGTTTCTTACATTTTTAGAGGGAGAAAAGGGGAGGGAAGAAGAAAAAGGAAGGGGAAGAAAAAGGCAGAAAGAAGGGAAGAAGGGTGGAAGAGACTGAGGCCTCACAGTCACATTTTAAATTTAAGTATTTTAATATTTACTATCTGACCTTTTACAGAAAAAAACTGCCAACCCTTGATCTAGAGAAATAAAAGCACATCTTTGGGTAATATATGACTGTCTTGGAACCTGATTCATAATTCTATATACTAGCATAAAGATTTTAAAGATCCATTTTCTTGATTAACAACAACAAAATTTAAAAAATGAACATACAACATAACTTCAATGTCTATGGCCCTATACCACTCTAAGGTTAAAAAGAAAAAAAAGAAAAAGAAAGAAAGAAAGAAATTACTGGGCAAATACTGATATGTAAATACCCTAGGCTCCTCTTCCCTCAGCATAATTCTGTGAAATGCTTTCAGTGGTAATGGTTCTATAACCCGGATTTAGCTTCCTTTAATAGAAGGAAGAACTGTACCTCGATCATCATACCCCTGTAAAGTGTTAAGAGTCTATGATTTTATCTCATAAATTGTATTACAAAAAGTGGGAGCAGGGGTATCTCCATTAGGTCACAGAGGTCCTGAGATTTGACTGGAAAAATAACTTAGAAGATAATACACATGTCTGGAAGTTTTATAAAATCACACACATGAGAGGGGCGGAGGAAGGGAGAGTAAGGGGAAAAAGGAGTAGAATAATTTTATTTATTCTTTTAAACCCCTGAATAAACACTCTAACTTCAGACAGCTGGGCTCCCAACAAACAAAAGATAATAAGATCCAATTTCAGTTTTCAGCCACTCAGAAAAATGGGCAAAGGATATGGACATAGTTCTTACAATAGGAAATATAAACGTAAATATATTCAATACTTCATGCATAAGAGAAATGCAAATTAAAACTATAACAATATTCCATTTTTGCCTATCAGTCTGACCAACATGAAGTTAGACAACACCTGTGTTGGCCAGGGTGTAGTGAAACAGGCACTCTTACACATAAACATTGCTGATGAGAGTTAAACTGGTACAGCTATGAAGAGAGATTTGGCAGTACCTATCAAAATTACAAATAACAGACTGACTCAGATACACAACTTTTAGTAATTTATCCAACATGTATATCCCACATATGTGAATATGTTCAAAAAGTTACTTGCTGCTAAGCTAAAGAAAGGAATCAACCTAAATGGCCGAAATAGAAGACTGATTAATGTATGATTATGATAAACTGATTATGGTATATTTATACAATAAAATACTATGCAGTTATGAAAAATAAATTCTTCATAAACTGGTATGAAATAATCTTTACAATATATTAAGTAAAAAGGAGCTAAACAGTGGTGCCAGCTTTGTAAAAAAGGCAAAATATATACACATAATATGCACAAATTATCTCTAGAACGCTCACAACAAACTATTTGTATTGGTTGCCTCCAGGGAACAGGACACGGGGCAGGGTTAGGAGTGAAATGTTGCCTTTTGAATTTTGTCGTGTGCAGGAATGGTCTATTTTAAAAATTAAAAGAAAAGGTAACATGCCTCAGAAGCAGCCCTAGACACAGTACCAAAAGACTTCTGTGCATTGTGATTGCATTCAAGGTACAGAATGAGGGGCTGTGAAGTCTCAGGCAAAGGCCTAAGGAACATGGGGATTCCCAAGGCAACTTCTAAATGCTGCTATTTAGCAAGTACCATACCTTAAAAAGCTTTCCTAGTTCACTGACATTGTTTAATTTTAATTTTTAAAGGAAGGCATCCAGGGCACTGGTAATATTCCATTCCTCTCTCTTTTTTAAAAATAAATTTATTTATTTATTTTTGGCCACACTGGGTCTTCGTTGCTGTGCCCAGGCTTTCTCTAGTTGCAGCAAGTGGGGGCTACTTTTCGTCATGGTGCGTGGGCTTCTCACTGCAGTGGTTTCCCTTGTTGTGGAGCACGGGCTCCAGGCGTGTGGGCTTCAGAAGTTGTGGCACGCGGGCTCAGTAGTTGTGGCTTGAGGGCTCCAGAGTGCAGGCTCAGTAGTTGTGGCGCACGGGCTTCGTTATTCTGCAAGTGGGATCTTCCCAGACCAGGGCTTGAGCCCATCTCCCCTGCATTTGTGGGTAGATTCTTAACCACTGCGCTACCAGGGAAGTCCCTGCCGTTCAGTTTAAACTTGTTCCCTGAACTTCCTCCTTCTCTAGCCTTACCCACCTTGACTCTAATTCAAAAAATCTACCTTAACAACACTCGGTTTTATTCAACACGCATCTAAAATGTACCGGGCTTCCACTAGTACTGAAGCACAAGGTGAACACCTGACACATGAGCCTGCTTTCAAGGCCTCCCCAGCCCATTAGTAAAACATGTGTAGAAAAATTAAAGTTTTATGCTGGTAAGTAATCACTGAAGAATAATCAAGGTCATGATGATTAAATGTTTCTCAAATTTCAGATTTCTGTTTTCTAGGCAAGTTAATTCCAAATCTAAGATTTTCTTTTACACTTTCAAATTTACCTCCTCTATAATTTTTCTAATTAAAACTTAAAAATCACCACAGCCCTCCAAGAGACTTCACTGAAGTTATATGTTGCACTAGTCAATACAACACTGCAGCTAAGACCATCCAGAAAACACTTTTTGGACCACAATTTGTTCTTTTCCCAACCCACATATATACACACCCCTGTTTGAGAAACTGCTCATATTTATGGACCCTTGCCCCAGAAAACCCCACAGTTTTATATATGATTTCAAGCGTTCTGAAAATCCCTTGAAATTCAATCATGGATCACAGGTTGATCTCTGCAGCATTAAGGAAAAAAAGATACTTTAACAAAACACTAAAATGATAATTTCTAGGATTTAAGAATGAATTTGAACTTATTACAGTTATTAAAACAGAAACAGATTGAGAGAAGTCTGAAAAGTATTCAGCAAAGATACATAATTGCATGAACTGTCTAGCAAGGGCGTAGCAATCACTATTTGCTGGATCAGAAAAAGGAATGGAAAGAACATAGGATTTAAATCAGAAGATAATTTTCAGCTATGTCATTTAAAGTTAAGTTACAAACTCATGGGCCTGTTTGTTTCCCTTTTACAGCTGATAGAAACACCACCACTTACTTTACAGGGTTGTAAAGATTACATGACACTCATTCAAGTATTTTCTGACCACCTATCAAATAAAATATACACATTATGGATTCAAGAAGAATCGGGACTTCCCTGGTGGTCCAGTGGTTAAGACTCCGTGCTTACACTGCAAGGGGCGTGGGTTCGGTCCCTGGTCAGGGAAGATGCCACATGCCATGGTGTGCGGCCAAAAAATTAAAATATAAATTAAAAAAAAATAGCAGCAGTGTGGTACCATGGAAAAAGAAGGACCTTCTTCACTTCATCATTCAAATATTTATGAAGTGCCAAACTACATAGTACACTCTCACTGTGCCCTGGGGAGACTCAAGTGACCAAGACAGACACAGTCTCTGCCTCTGCACAATGTACAATTATGAAATGTTATCTGCTATGATTGGAAAGGATGTTATGGGAGCATATAGAAAAGGCAGAATACTCTGTCTTGGAGGAACAGGAATGGTTTTCAGGGGAAGGGATGACACTTAAATGAGAAGAGACATCTAAACAAAAGAAAGTCTTCTCAGAAACAAGTCAATGAGAGAGAGAGAAAGAGAGAGAGAGAGAGAGAGAGAGAGAGAGAGAGTGTGTGTGTGTGTGTGTGTGTGTGTGTGTGTGTGTGAGAGAGAGAGAGAGAACAGTAGCACTGTCCCTCTGGTAGGCCAGAAATTCTTGAGGTGAAAATGCATACATAAATAAGGATCAGATTATGCCATGGTATGCAAGCCTTGTTAAGAAAAATGGATTTAACTAAACAATGTAATGAGGAACCATTTAAAAGTTTTAAATAGGACTTTGACATGAACAGATGTATATTTCCAAAAAGATCACTCTGGATACTGAATGTAGCACACATTGTAGGGGGCACAGAGTAGTCATTCACTATTATTAAGTGGTAACTTATTACAACCATTACTAAAAAGATACCATGATAAAAGTAACTCTTACTACCAACGATTAAGGAATGGTCTCTGCCCTTGAAGATCTCATGGTCCTGTGACGAGAAACAAGCATCTAAGCAAGTAATTTTAATAACCTGTTAAGACTGCTACCACTGTATAGAAATACAGAAAAAGGAATGATAGATTAGAAAATCACCATTTGTTAACAATCATAGTTGTACAAGATTCAGGCAAATTCACTGGATGGCTAAATTTCACAAAAAAGAGTATTTATTATTTCCAAAGGTGCTCCTATATTATACTCTTTAATTATAAAGGGGAAAATAGTAACTTTACATTGGAGAAACCTGGCAGACACCAACTTAACCAAGTGACTGAAGTTGACAATGCCAGTAATGGGATAAATGAACATTCCAAACAGAACTTCAGACAAACCCAAATTGAGGAATAGTCTAAAAAATTTAAAAATATTCAAAAGTGTGACGTTTATAAAAGCCAAAGACTGAGGAACTAACTATTCCAGGTTAAAGGATACTAAAGACATACAACTCAATTTAACGCTTGATCTCAGGTTAGATTCTGGATCAGAAATTTTCTTTTTTCTATAGAGGACATTATGTGCACAACTGGCAAAATCTGAATGAGGTCTGTTTAACAGATTAATAGTATTGTGTCACTGTAATTTGCTGATTTTGATAAGTACACTGAAGTCATAAAGAAGAATGTCCTTGTTTTTAGGAAATACACACTAAAAATAACTAGGCGCAGTGGGCATGATATCTGTAACTTATTCTTTAAAAGTTAAAAAGAAATTAAGAGAAAATGTTAAGGTAAATTTGGTAAAATGTTAACACTGGGGAATCTGGATGAAGGGTTTAGAGGAATTTTTACTGTTTTTAACATACATCTGTCACTGGATGTGTATTACATGAAGAATACATAAAGAACAGTATTCTTGCAGTTTTCCTGTAAGTCTGAAATTACATCAAAATCAAAAGAACATTAAGAAGGAAAATTTATATATTTTCATTATGGTTATATATAAAACTAGATTATACCAACTTATCTGTACTCTACAAGTCTCTTAAGTTTCCGACTAACTTGATCATGGTCCTGAGGGAAGAACGACATTCCTTACAGGTGTCTTCTAGCCCAGTAATTCTATAATGTATATACTCTCCCACTTCTCAGATAGTCCAATATCCAAATCACTTAAAGTAACTTTTCCTAAACAGAGTTAAGACTTCTTTTTTTTTAAAAAAGTAACTTCATGGGGTATGGAAACATGGTCATCATGTCTCTAGGGAAACGGAATTAAGAGCTCACCCAAAAGAATAAAGTGTCAAAATGACTTCATTCAAAATCAGAATGTTTAGAGCAGCCAGATTCTGTACTTTATCATTTAGGTGTTGGCAAACTTTTTCTGTAAAGGACAAAGCAATAAATATTTTAGGCTTTGTTGGCCATCCAGTCTGATGCAACTACTCAACTCTACCAGTGCAGTGCAAAAGCAGCCACAGACGTATGTAAATGAACGAACTTGGCTGGGCTCCCCGCAAAACTTCATTTACGAAAAAAGGCAGCGGGGCAGATTAGGCCACCCCATAATTTAGATGAAAGTATTATCTGATAATAAAGAAACCAGGCTACTAATAAGTTTTAGACCATGTTTGCCTTTTATCAAATGAGATTCTTATTACAAAAATGCAATGTAGTGGTACCTAAAATAGTGCTCTTTGGGGGCAATTCTGTATTTTAAACAAAAGGGTAAGTAATACTGATCCTTTTGGATACAGAATAATGTCTACTAAGGATTTTGAAATTTATTACAGAAAGTCAGGGCACATCATTTCATTTTAAAATGTTGCATAGCAGATTTTACATATTAGTTAGGAACCGAAATTCCAAGCAGTGACTCAAAACTTGTTTTATTTTTTTTGACCACGCAGCTTTTGGGATCTTAGTGCCCGACCAGGGATTGAACCCAGGTCCCCAGCAGTGGAAGCATGGAGTCCTAACCACTGGACCGCCAGGGAGTTTCCCCAGACTCAAAACTTTTCAGTTGGGTAACTCTCTGAATTATTTAAAACTTCTGTAGAGTTAAATGCTTAACTTTCTAGGAAAATAATATGTTTAATTAAAGATAATGTCTTGAGATAAAGAAGAAAAAGATAATAAGGATGGTTCTTAAGAAAAGTCCAACTTATCACATGTACAAAATGTCCCTAAATCATCTAATCCAGATGTAACTATAACTATTCAGACTTCACTATAAGGAGACACACATCCTGTAACCTAACTGTTTATAAGAGAGGCTCTGGAATCACTAGCCATCACAATCTCTCAGCTGTTTAACTGCAACTGAAACTGCCAAATTCATGGGAACCTTACCTCTTCTTCTCATGATCCAAATGAAGATTTTCCAGTCAAGTTTATAATTAAGCATCACTTATAACCAGCTGTTTTGCCCTGTGAAGTGTCGGGTATATTTTCAGCATGAGGGGTGATGTACAGTAATTCCTTTTACCAACAGAAATATATGCACATGTCCCTGCTGAAAATGTAGCCCACTTAATTTGCATGTGAAAATGAATACATGCTCATGTGTAGCAATGTGCTAAGTGATGTTTCTTGTTGAGGTCTACTTTAGGAGTCAAAAATGTGTAAGCCTTGTGGAGCCAAGGCAGTGGTCCTGTGTATAGAGGTATAGAAAAAGTAGCTCACTTAATCCTTTCTCGCCAGGAGTCGGGATTTTCCCAGAACGACATCCATTGTCGGCAATGGACGCACCAAAATAACGCCGGTGCCAGTGAGTTAACCACCTCTGTCCTCTTTTCACCTATTATATTTTTCATGCATCATCCAACTTCCCAACCATCTTCCTGTTTTCTTCACAGAATGCACGCTAGGTTCTTGTTTTTCTTCAGCACGAAGTTGAAAATGGAGTTGAGAAAAGGAGACACATGGTCAGCTGGTGATGTTAACAAGCTCCTTGCTGCCCTGAGAAGCTAGATGGAAATGGTTCAAGTTACAAGGGGGATCATCATCAGATCTGGGAGGACAAAGAGTAATTCATGAAGCTTCATTCCCTTCCCTCCCACCCTCTTTCATTTACTGATGATCCCTATAGTCTGCCTTCACAGCAAAATCAAGATTAAGAAATCTGAAGCAACCTCTTTCAGTTCTTCACTCCATCCACTATGTAGAAAGGACAAGTGGAACACATGTCCAGCAATGTTACAGTGGCCCAGGAAGGTCAGGGAAGCTTGGAGTGGCTAACATAACCACAATCTTAGATCAATGCTTTTTAGTATAATCTTGAAATTAACATCAGCAACTAACACATGCTTGGCAACAGGTGCTTAATAAAAGTTGGTTGAATAACACATTTTCTTTTCTGCCAACATCTACTTGAACACACAGGTGGAAGTCAGACAGAAGTAGTTAACTCTTTCAATGCCGGGAAAAGGATGGATATATAGTAATCACATCAAGTCAAGGTGTTTCTCTAAAACATGTTCAAATTATGGGTTCCCTAGCTGAAGTATATTTTTTAAGGACAACTATAACCGGTTTTGAAATTAGAACCATGGTGAATGTTAATTAGAATGATAGATGAATTAAGAACCCCAGCACCAATGCATAACAAAACATCACAGTTCAGGCAAGCAAAAACATTTCTCAGTAATGCAATTCTAGATGGGTAATGATTCCAGAGCAAACTATAAAGTTTGAGGAAGGATGATTTTATTTAATAACTTCCTTGATGCTAAGAATTGGGATAAATCCAAAGTATGAACGTTAAGAAGAATATATTTTAGGTACAAATAAAATTTTAAACCTCAAGTCAAGAGGATCATCAGTCTACATAGTACTGTGCAACCACTTCGATCTTTCAGATAGGAGTGAAGAGGACAAGCAAGGGAAGAAATAATTGTGTAGGACTCAAAAACATTTATGTCTGGAGTGTGAGTTTAAAGTACCAGTTATATCTAATTGAGTTAAGGATATTCCAGAGAATAATTTATATCATTACAATTATAATAAAAAAAAAACTACCATACAGAGAAACAAAAACATTTACTTATTCCAGATTTCAAGAAGAGACAGGTTTTTAAGAAATTAAGATGATTATGTCTTTTTTTTTTTAATTACGTCAACCAGAGCCTTCTCAGGCAAAAGTGAACTACTAGGTCTACAACCCCCCTCTCTATAAAACTATGTAAGGTCTTTTCTACCTTCACCTGAGTGCCTGTCTCCATTTCCACCTTCCTTACTGAGCCAATCATAGTACAGGCTCTACTAGCAGTCTCCAAACACAAGAGGGGCTTCGTCCAGGGACTCCTGTGCCCTCACAAAGCAGCCTTAAATAAAGGTTCACACAAATGACTGTCCCAGCAGCTCTTTCAATTAATTGCAACTCCAGTTCCTGCGTTCACATGTTGTGTAATAAACAGATTTACTCTGAATCTTTCCTTTTATATTTATAAAAAGGTCAGATTTCAAATAATAAGGCTGAGTTTATGCTGAACTGTAGGTGATCAAAGAGTAGCATGAGTAAGAGCTCAAATGGGTAAATGAGAGCTGAAACCACACCATACTTAAAAAAGGGTCTCAACACAGTAAATTACAAATGCAAAAATAAGCACAGTGCACAACCAACCAACTACACTCATTCTGCTCAGTATAAGGATAGTTCCCTATGGGTCAAATGGTAGGATATAATGGGTGAGCTTTGTAGTCATAATTGGGAACAGAGAAGACTCAGGTGTCCATTTTGCTGCAAATCTGTATTCTTGGTTTATCTGGTTGCTTCACCTCTGGCGCAAGAAAGGAGGAACAGAAAAACAGAGGCTAGGTAGTAACCTGTTCCCACAGGGTCCTCAAGACCTGGATCCCAGGATCCCACTTACAATCAGAATTTGCCACATCTCTCCTAGGCTCATCCTGTTATTCACTTCTGTGTTTATCCAAGACCCAGACTGGGTTCTCTGCCAAGAAAACCCTGCACATCATGCTATATACTTTAACAAGTGATTATGCAAGTATTAGATGTAAGGGTTCCAGAACTCTATATTTTTCCTCTCGATAACATCTTCTGGCCAGAAAAATAGGCATTTAAAAGTAGGCCTATTTCAGAAACAATAATAAAACTGAGTAGGAACTAGCTCCATATAATGTTGTTTTACTGGAACAGATATTTATGTTCAATAGTTTGTTTTGGGGTTTTTTTTGTCATGAGACATTCCACCAAGCTAACAAGCATGATTCTATAGCTTTATATGTTCAATCATTTTTGATGAGAAGTTGCAAAATTACCTTGGCTTCCAATTAATTTTATTTTTAATTAATTTCTAGTTAATCCAATAAATTAATTTCCAATTATTTTAAACATTCATTTTTTTCTTACATAGACTCAAATGTAGAATCCATATTTGTTACTAAAAGGATTTTTGTTTTTAATGTAAAGACCACTTGAATGACTGAATTTACTGTTGTGATATACTTTTGTAAACAAGGAAAAGGGGGATGTTTGTATATTAGTTTGGCTGGTATCTCTGGCCAAGGTTTAAAAGACATTATTTATTTATAAAGACATTTATAATTAGCTGACAGAGAGATAGTATTCCATTTTTCAAAAATACATATAGCTAGAAAAGTAGGTAATTCGACTGAAGGTTTATAGAACTCTAAACCTGGGTAATTCAGGTTAAAATGAACAGAAATGTTTTCTTACCTTTAGGTCTTTCCAACTGTCCAGGAGCTTGGTGGCCAAATCACTTATATCTACTGTTTTATCTGGCTGTTCCTGGCTCCTCTCACTCTCCACATCAGATACACCCTCCTCTTCATCTTGGGATGGTGTTTCCTCAGCAATAGGTTCGTCTAGTTTTGTGCCATTGCTCTCTTTAGGCTCTATTTCAGTGTCAGCCTCTGGTTCAGATGTGGGTAGCTTAATGGCCTCCACAGCAATTTCACTATCAACTTTAGATTCAGGCAGCTGTTGTGTGAGTAGCTGTTGTGACTGTAACTCTTCCTCTTCTTCTATAGGGACGTTTTCTAACTGGTCAAGGTCCTCTTTGCCATCCTTGCCTTCTAGCTCACTGGTAGCATCAGAGATCGCACTGTCCATGCTATTTTCACTTATAATTTTAAGTCTGCGAAACATTAGCTTCTTGGGGGTGTCTGTATCAGCTTCTATGCTCAGCTTGGTGGAAGGATCAGGTGTGTTGAGCGGTGTGTGAGCACGTGATGTATTCTCGCTAGAATACCCATCTCCTTCACTCAGCTGAGGGACAGCAGTCTTGGTTTGAGACCAACGTTGAATAATAGGAAGTACTTTGCTTTCCTCCAACATATTTTTAGTAGGAATGGGTAAATGTTCCAAAGTCTTTATAATCTGATTAAACATAATTTAAAAAAAAACAAACATCACTTTGTACAGCTGACTTTTCAAGCCTCTCCATGGGACTCAGATCAATTCTGTAGAAACAGTGTTTTTTTTTTTTTACTGTCTTATTAAATTAAGACCTAAATCTTGTAACCACAGATGGATTTAAATGTCATAATATTACTTTCCTCTAGTATGGAAGGAAAAGTGTTTTTTATTCTTTTGGCTGCACCACGAGGCATATGGGATCTTAGTTCCCCAACCAGGGATCAAATCCGTGCCCCTGCAGTGGAAGCTCAGAGTCTCAACCACTGGACCACCAGCTAAGTCCCAGAAAAGTGTTTTAATAAGCCTGACCAGCAAGAATAAAATGTGGAGCAAAAAAAAAAAAAAAAAAAATGTGGAGCAGGTGACTGCTCACACATCAAATAGGACTAATTTAATTAATATTCTCTACCAGTAGTTCTCAAACCCAGGTAGATTTTTAAAAAATATAAACACTACTGGACCTCATCCTGGGTATGTTTTCCTAAAAAGTTTCCCAAGTGACTGTGATAAAGGCTTGGGAACTAAGCAACAATATATATTTAAATGTCTTGCATACAAACAAAAAATGCAGATATTACTTAACCTCCTTAGCCTTTGACAAACAGCTGTCTAGCAAAGAGAGACACTCTCTTCATTCTGAGATAACCACCCCCACCCCACACTCTGAAATCCAATAATTTCTTCCAAAGTACTCCCCCAGTGTAGTTCTACAGAAACTCCAAGGCTTCCCCAACTCCTACTTATTGCTGAATCTCCTGGGAGAAGGATGGAGGCAAGACAATCACTCATTTGCCCACTCACGTTTTTGTTTTTAAAAGTATATTATTAAATGACCTGGGGATTATATTAGCACTTATGATTAAAAAGAACTACATTTAAACCAAGTTAGAAAATATTGTGTATTTCACGGGACGGTATAAATATAACAATTCCACTAACGACATTGTCAATGAACATCTATTTAGATCTTTTAAAACAATTTACTCCTCAAAATGTTCTTACTCTTGTCATCCAGAATTCAGCTCTTCATAATTTTTTAGAACCCCAGGATTTAAGTTCCATATGGTTTCCTATCTTTTTAAAATTATGGTTTTAGCAACACACTGGATCTTTCACTTAACTATGATACTAGTATATCTTGCTCTTGCAGTTCCCAACTATGTAGTACTAAGCTTTAAAAGATACCATAGGGAAAACCACTGGGCAAACTCACTTCCAGCAAGGTGTATGTAAAGTTACAGTTATAGGAATGATATTGGGATGATAAAATGATGTAATTATTTAATATGAGTGGTAAATATAGTGCTAAATTCATTATCACTGATATTATCACATACCCTCAACCTAAATAATAAATATAGTGGTTTTAAGAAACAAGCAGGTCAGCTGAATGTGAACTGACCTCTTCCTGAAGCTTCTGGTTACTTTCCCGGCCATCACCTAGTTCTGCCATCCAGATCCACAACAAAGACAGCCCATGACGTTCCAGAAAGGACTTCAGGCAAGACTGTGAATGTGTGTTCTTCCATGGGGGAAGCGAAGCAGGATGCAGTATATTGGGGGGTGGGAGGAGGGAGACACATAATACCACAGAGAGCGTTAAAGAGGGCCCACAGAGAGGACTAGAGTTCATTTACATTCACAAAGAAACCTAGAAATTCTATTTTGATTAATCTACTAGAACTGTGCAATTAATAAATGCTTTAAAGTGAGAGATTATAATCTTTTTTGATACTTAAAATGTCAACCTGGACTTTATAAAGTTCAAATTTTGAAGGACTAAGAAAAAAAATTATATTCACAATTTTTACTGAAAAAGCTAAAACTATAAAAAAATTTAAAAATCTTTTCTTATTATCCAACTTCTTGTGGAATATTTAATAAACTGGAGTAAATATGATTACTGTTAAAATTCCTTGCTTTGAGATCCTATGGTAAAAATGGCCTTGCCATGCTAATAATCAAGCAGCGGTGGGGAGAGACCCTCTATCAAGTGTCATGAATTGTTACACACACAAAAAAAATTCCACCATGTTCTTTGACTGGAGAGAAAACACACAATATCTACTAATAGATTAAATGATGCTGAACTCTTAAGACATTTTTAAGAGTACAAGTTGTCAAAGTCATATAGAACTCACATATCCATTTTAAAAATGAGTAACTCTTCTCATATCAGAATTATTCCTTTTCCCTTCATCATTCTGGATTGTAGTTTAAATGTCCCACCTCAAATTCCGAAATAAAAAATAAATTAATATCAAAGTGTTCACCTGTATGAGCTTGAGACAGGTAAGTTTCTGTTCCAAAGTTTCAATTCTAACCATTAGCCGGGATAAGCTGAGCACCTGGTTTTTATCAGAGAGACCCTCACCATTCTCCATCAGGGCTTCTAGCTCTCCATCCACCTGCCACAGCAAGGAAAAATATCTGGTTATAGACAACAACAACAACAAAACCCCCACTAATCTAAGAATCAAACAATCTGAAAAGATGCTCGACCTCACCAGTAATAAGGAAAACTAAGACCACAGTAAGAAACCATATTACACTCACTATAAGAAGTCTGATAAAATCAAGTCTAGGCAAAGATGTGGGTCAAAACAAACATTTGTACACTGCTAATGAAAATATAAATTGGTATGATCAATTTGAAAGGCATTTCATTCAATCATCAAATATTTACCAAGCACTTATACATCTAGTGTAGTTCTAGGTGCTGAAGACATTGCAATGAAGCAAAACAAAAATATCTGCCTTTATGGGAGGAAGAAAAATTATATTAGGTGAGAAGTATGTCAGGAAAAAAAAAGTATGTCAGAAAAAATAAAGCATTGAAATAAAGCTTGAAAAATAAATATTTGTATCCCCTATGCCTAGCCGCTGTACACCTAAGAATAAACCCTAGAGAAACTTCTGCACATGTGTACTCTGGGAATCAGAAGAATGTTCATTGAACAGCCATTCATAAGAGCAAAAAACTGCCAACAATCCAAATGCCTGTGGCCAGGCTGGATAAACCGGCATGTTCACATAATGGCATATACCACAATGAAAGGAATCAAGTGCAGCCAAATGCAACAAAAATTATCAATCTTAGCAAACATAATGCTATGTAAAAAAACAAAGTTACAGAATATTGCATGCTGTATGAATCCGTTTCTCTGCACCTCAAAAACAAATTTTTTATAGATACATATCTGAAAAGTCTATTTTAAGATGGCAAAGGGGACTTCCCTGATGACACTGTGGTTAAGAATCCACGTGCCAATGCAGGGGACACAGGTTCGATCCCTGATCCGGGAAGATCCCACATGCCGCAGAGCAACTAAGCCCGTGGCCACAACTACTGAGCCTGCGCTCCAGAGCCCAAGAGCCACAACTACTGAGCCCACATGCCACAACTACTGAAGTCTGCACACCTACAGCCCGTGCTCCGCAACAAGAGAAGCCACCACAATGAGAAGCCCGCATACCACAATGAAGATTAGACCCCGCTCACCGCAACTAGAGAAAGCCCGCGCGCAGCAACGAAGACCCAACGCAGCCATAAATAAATAAAAAAATAAATGATTTTTTGTTTGTTTGTTTTTAAAAAAGGGCAAGGGAGGTAAGACACAAAATTCAAAATGGTGGTATCCTCCAGGAGCTATAAGCAGAGAGAAGGAAGCAGAGAATGCTCACAAGCACATATAAAGTATAATTATAGGCTTTATAATTTAACATAAATTCTTTGTTCCAAAGATATTAAATAATAGAGAACAACAGCAACAAAAATCAAGGTTCCAAAGGTTGTTTTCTAGCTATGTTGCAGCAGTTATAAAAGATATAAAGACACCCTCACAGGGCTTCCCTGGTGGCACAGTGGTTGAGAGTCTGCCTGCTGATGCAGGGGACACGGGTTCCTGCCCTGGTCCAGGAAGATACCACATGCCGCGGAGCGGCTGGGCCCGTGAGCCATGGCCGCTGAGCCTGCGCGTCCGGAGCCTGTGCTCCGCAACGGGAGAGGCCACAACAGTGAGAGGCCCACGTACCGCTAAAAAAAAAAAGAGAAGACACCCTCACAGAACTTACTATCGGGGAGATAAAATTAACTCATATGAAAACGAACAATGATATTAATGTTAAGAAACCTAAGAGGTCTAAGATGAAGGGAGTGCTTAAAATGAGAGTCACCAGAGGGCTTCCCTGGTGGCGCAGTGGCTGAGAGTCCGCCTGCCAATGCAGGGGACGCGGGTTCGTGTCCCAGTCCGGGAAGATCCCACATGCCGCGGAGTGGCTAGGCCCGTGAGCCATGGCCGCTGAGCCTGCGCTCCGCAACAGGAGAGGCCACAACAGTGAGAGGGCCGCGTACAGCAAAAAAAAAAAAAAGAAAAAAGAGAAAAATGAGAGTCACCAGAAATGAATTCACCGAAGTGGGGTTAGAAATAGGTAAGATAAATACAAGAGGAGGGAGGAGGGAGGAAGCAGAAGGAAAAGTCTGAACAACCAGAAATGGAAAATTATGACAGTGCATACTACTGGCTGGAGTGGATAAGGTGCAGTGAGGAATTGAGAAAAATCTTATCAAAAAGAAGGCTGGTGTTAGAACATCTCAGATGTAATATAAAAGAATCTGGATTTGATGAGACTAAGTAAGAGAGCTCTATTACTGAATCCCAAAAAGGGAATAATATGATCAAAATGGAATTTGAGAATAATTAGTCTGACAAAAACAGGATGAAATCTAGACAAGATAGAGATTGAAGGAGAAGAGATATAAACGACAGCATTAAATCAACTTGACATGCAATGATAAAAGTACAGAATGAGCTGATAATAAATTAGAGAAAAGCAAATATAAAAGAAAATATCTTGAAATTTTCTGTTACTTAACTGGCTAAGTGTCTCACTTAATATAATTTTAGGCAAGGCATTGAAACATTTCTATTTCATATTATACCCCAAAACTCTTATTATGGTATATAGAACAAAAATAAATGAGAAAATATAAAATGCTGCCTGCAAGAAGTTGAAGATACATAAACTCATTTTTTCCTTCTAAAAAGTACATTTGAGGCTCATCCTTTTTCGTTTCCAGTATTATTTCTTAGGTTTTGAATAGATTAAATACATGAACAGAAGAGCCAATTTACAGTTAAATCTTAATGTAAGACAATTTCCTTAAAGATGTTTTTTTCCTTGCAAAACCTAAATGTAAAAATTTCCTATGTCCCAAATTCCAGAGGATTAGCATAGGAAAGACCAAGGGCTTTAAAATACTACTTTCCCTCTCAAATACAAGAATCTTGCTTTTGACAGTTTTGAGATGCAAAAATTCACTAAGCTTATATTTCCTTTTGGGGTTATTTCCTTTTCATAATTAGGCATGTAATCTGAAAAGTTAAAACTGAGTTGTTACTTTCATTCATCAATAAATTGAGTAGATATTACTGTATAAAAGGCACTACTGGGATATAAAAAAGTAGCATTCTTAAGGAAATAAACAGTAAAAATGTAGAAGTATAAATAACAAAATTTTGCAAACAAAATACAGAAGGTGAACAACCTCTGAACATTCCTACTATAATGATAAGCTTAATGGTTGTATTACATAAAAGTAAGCATGCCAATCCTAGTGGTGATATGATACATCTTCCATAATTTTGGGTACTCAAGTGAACAATCAATTGTGGAATTAATAACTTTTAGGACACCTACAGAGGAGGAAGCCAGGAGATGACTGACATTGATTGCTTTCATTAAATTTACTAAAAGTATTTATTTTTCATTTATGGGTCACCACCTTCCAAAAAGGATTTGTGGTAAGTATAAGGAGGATTAGGATGTATTTTAATAAATTACTGATAAATGAAAATTTATATGTATATACACAATTCTATAGCACTTAAAAATTTATTCTGTTAATTACCTAATCAGTTCAAGAAAAATGTTTATTCTTTATTTTGGGGTATGAACTGTCTTTAATGGGTCTAAAACACCATTGTTAATACATTCTGATAAATATAACATACGTATAGAAAAGTATATAAACAATTAGTAAATAAACAGGTTTAATAAACAGTTGAGCAATATCCATGGCAACCAACACTCAGGTAAAAGGGAGGGTGGGGGGATGGGGAGGACACTGCCAGTGTTCCTGAGGTGCTCCATGTGCCCCTTCCTTGTTATAATACCTTCTCTTCTTAACTCTAGAGACAATGTCTCCTAACTTCTTAGGAAATAGTTCTGATTTTTAAAATAGGTTTACTACATATATTATAAATTCCTAAACACTATAATTTTGTCTGTTTTTAATATTTATGTAAATGAAATCACACTGGACAAAAAATCTTTGTGCCATGGTTCTTTTTCAATCAACTTTACATTTTAAGTCATCATTGTTGCATGCAACCATAAATTTCTTTATTTTCATGACTAGTTTTTCATCATATGATTATAATTTATTCATATGTTATTTATTCTAATGTTAATGGGTATTTGAGTTGTTTCTACTTTTTCTAATGTAAGCAATGCTGCTGTAATTCCTGATGTGCATTTTAAACAAGTCTCTCTCTGGTTATAGACCTAGGAGTGCAACTGCTGGCTCATATAGTATACATACATTCACCTTTAGTAAATAACACCAAAGTGTTTTCAAAAGTGATTGTATCCATTTACACCTCCACCACCAGTGTATGAGATCTATTGTTCCTGTGTATCATCTGACTTAATTTTTATCAATGTGGTCAGTATGCAAATAACATCTGATAGTAGTTTTAATTTGTACTCCCCTGATTACTAATGAGGTTGAACACCTTTCCACACGTTTACTGGCTATCTGGATTACTAAAGTGTCTATGGAAGTTGTTTATTTTTCTTTTGGGGCTATTTTTTTCTTATTGATTAGACAGAGCTCTCTATATATTCCAGATACTAGGATTTGTTTGTTATCTGCTGAAAGCAACTATTTCCTCTTATGTGGCTTTTCACCCTCTTTATTGTGTAAGTTAGTTACTGTTAATTTGTTTCACAAACTCAAAAGAGATTAAGGTAAATTTCAGACTATTTCCTGTTTATAATTTACAAACTACAAATAATGTCAGATAATAGTGCGGATTTATTATACCTCCATCAACTAAGTATTTAATTAAGTACCTAGTTTGTGACATATCCAAAGAAGACAATCACCTGTCCTGGAAGAGCTTACAGTTTTTAAGTGGATAAACTGTATGTACATAGCTTCAATCATATGAGCAAGGAATAAGAAATGTTCACCAATCAAAGGTTAATATGGGAGGGCAGATGCAGACTACAGTGCCATTAAAATATTCTTGTTAATAGTTAAAATATGCAAAACTGTATCTTAAACTGCTGCTATCTTTTCCTTTCCATGGCATCCCCTACCCAAAAGAATTCCAAAAACTAACACTTGGGAATTTCTTTCTTTCCTTTTTTTTTTTTTTTTGGCTGTACCACGCAGTTTGTGGGATCTTAGTTCCCCAACCAGGGATGGAACCCAGGACTATGGCAGTGAAAGCACCCAGTTCCCTGCCAGGGAACTCTTTAACACTTGGGAATTTCAAGAGGTGCTACTTTTGTGATTCTATTCAACTGTACCTGACCAGAACTCAGAATCTAAGCATCCAGCCACAATTTCAGTAGGAGACCAATCCAATTAAAACCAAAGTGGAGTTAAACTCTTCATTACAGTCAAGGGACAAATGATCCTTCTAGGAACCCAGATTCACTCTGGGTCATTCCTCTATCAGGGCAAAGTTTCATCCAAAACATCCCTGTTCCAGAACAGCTTCAAATTCACATCTGGAGGGCTTCACTGGTGGTGCAGTGCTTAAGAATCCACCTGCTAATGCAGGGGAAACGGGTTCGAGCCCTGGTCCGGGAAGATCCCACATGCCGCGGAGCAACGAAGCCCGTGTGCCACAACTACTAAGCCTGCGCTCTAGAGCCAGCGAGCCACAACTACTGAAGTCCGCGCACCTAGAGCCCATGCTCCGCAACAAGAGAAGCCACTGCAATGAGAAACCCATGCACCGCAACAAAGAGTAGCCGCTGCTTGCTGCAACTAAGGGAAAGCCCGTGTGCAGCAACGAAGACCCAAAGCAGCCAAAAATAAATTAATTAATTAAAAAAAAAATTCACATCTGGAGCAACCCATGACTTCAGCCCAACCAACTGACTAGATTCACTTTACATCTAATTTAGTCTACAATACCATAAAATATTGATATGGACACACTATTACCAGAATAAAAACAAGCAAGCAAAAACCAGGAATACCTACGTCTTGGTCCCTTGGGGTTGTTCCTGAATCTTATCAGGAAGGTAGAAAGCCATCTGATATTGTTATGATGGCAGTATAATACCACCCAGGAAACCATCACACTACAACAACACTCCCCACCAATAATGCAGTTTTTAATGTAAGTTTTGAAAACAGAAAATAGCCAAAGGGAAGCTTTTTGGAGATTTTAGCTTAGGTCAACATGTCCTAATGACTACTTTGTGGTTGCTCTGGTAAACTATCAATTATATGAAACAAGAGTTAAAAATAAAAGTAATCTAGGGGCTTCCCTGGTGGCGCAGTGGTTGAGAGTCCGCCTGCCGATGCAGGGGACATGGGTTCGTGCCCTGGTCTGGGAAGATCCCACATGCCACGGAGTGCCTGGGCCCGTGAGCCATGGCCACTGAGCCTGCGCGTCTGGAGCCTGTGCTCCGCAACGGGAGAGGCCACAACAGTGAGAGGTACCGCGTACCACAAAAAAAATGTTTTTTAAATAAAAAAATAAAAGTAATCTTGATGAAGTTTAAAGAAAAATTTCCTGTAATAGTCAGGTCCAAAAGCTAATAGGCTATGACCCAGTGATCCCACTTCCATGGATATACCTTAAAGAAACATGTACAGAAGAGACATGTGCAAAGACATTAAGAGCAAAAGATTGGAAACACAAGTATTCATCAGTAGGAATATATGTAAATAAACTGTTATATGATGAAAACCTTTACAGCAGTTAAAAATGTACATATATATATACATACACATATATCAACATGGAAGAGTAAAAAACAAATTGTGGGGGTTTCCCTGGTGGCGCAGTGGTTAAAAGCCCGTGCTCCGCAACAAGAGAAGCCACTGCAATGAGAAGCCTGCGCACGGCAATGAAGAGTAGCCCCCACCCACCGCAACTAAAGAAAGCCCACGTGCAGCAACAAAGACCCAACACAGCCAAAAAATAAATAAAATTTTTTTTAAAAATTGTAGAAATATATATATATATATATATCATTTCTAAAACTCTACACAAAGGAACTCAATACAGTTAAAAGCAAAGAAAAGAGCTAGACTAGCTCTTTCCTGTCGCTTATTGGGCTACCTTGTAGCCTCTGTGCTTTAGTGTTCTCATCCGTAAAAGAGGGAAAATCCTTGTACCTAACTTAAAGGGCTTATTGTGAGAATTAAATGAGTTAATGTGTCAGGCGCTTAGAAGAGTGCTTAGCACACAGTTACAATATATATGCTCTCTAAAAAATAGAGCTGAAGCAACAATAATCTAAAGAGCATTTGTTCATCTTGGGTGGTAGAAGCATGGGTGTTTCTTGTAAACTTTCCCTTTTTGCATTTTTTAAATGACCCTTTTTTTTTTTAATTTTTAAATGGCCCTTTCTAATGCTTCCTGCTATCTAAGTCTTCTTATAGAATTCAGATTCTCAATAACTAATTCTCTCCAATTAATTTGGGTTTACTGACATCACCTTTTAACTATCATATTTTTATCCCTTTCCTGACTTATGTGTTCTACCTGCTCAACTAAATAGTAAGACTGCTGTCATTTATAATTCTTAACATAAGTATGGGTTCCTGAAAAGCCTAGGAATGAGCTAACTGCAAAAGACTCACAGGTGGATTTGCTGGCTAACACCTCTGGCCCCTGGCTCCTTCCGGCCCTCCACTAAGATTCACAGGTCTGCAGATAGGCCCCAAAATGTGCATTTTTACAATGGACCCTGCCAAGTGGTTCTGAGGTGGAGAAACACTGCTCTGACAAAGGGATCCTCAGAAAAAGGTGGGGGGGGGATTTTTTAAAAACGACACAAAATTCTTGTCCCAGTTAAGAGCTCCTGTAGTAGCAAGATACCACTCACCTCCAGTTGTGACTCAGGTGAACTGGGGTAGAAAAAAGGCTATCAACCACTGTTCTAACGGATTAAATACAAAGACCATCTGAGACTATCCCTTTCTCACTCTTGGGTTGCCTGTTACCTCTCAAAACTCACCTTACTCTCCAAGGAGGATTTTGAGAGATTTTAATAACACATGCAAACAAAAGACAAAACAATATTAAAAGATTAGGAATGTAGATCAGACTTATGTGAGTCAACAGATAAACATGTTACTTATACATAAGATTAGGAGTTTTACAGGCTCTCAAAAACTATTAGCCTGTCTGTTTTCAAGATGCCTTCAATAGTTCTCAGTATCCACGTCTAACCTCCATGAAACAAAAATAGCAATCGTACTTCTTTTCCGTGATTATCTCATTTAACCCTGAATTTCTCTGGTTGTAGTTTGACTTTTCAAAGTTCAATCAGGAAAGCTACCTCCCTTCTTAAAATGCACATGGTGACAGTTGAAAGAAGAATGGAACACTTACCGAATCCTTCTTCCGAGATCGTTCTTTCTTCATTTTCCCTCCTGCTGCTCTGATGCTGACTCTGTTCTCTCCTCCCAGGTAACCCCGGCAATTAGCCGACCCACAGAAACATTTCTGTGCTTCCTTCCTGTTCGAGGAGCATAAGAAAGATGTCAATTATGTGAAAGTAAACCATAAAAAATGTTGATAGTATAGCAATTACATACAGGAGAAGAGTCAATCCAGCTTAAAGGAAAAAAAGTTTTTTTAAGAGACACCAACAAACCTGATACTAACTAACAGAAATGCCTGAAAATTGCTCTTAAAAGTAAGTCATTCTTTATTAGCTAGACAAAACTAGCCAAGAAATTAATAAGTAATTTCTCCATTTATGAGAGCTTCTACTAATGTATGAAAATAAGAGATCATATATACCTGTTGGGGCTAAGAACAAAATTGCTTAAATAGATCCACACCTATAACTTATATGTAAATATTTAACTGACACACAGAACAAAATGTATTATTATGAACAGATATACAGATATAAAAAGCATAATTAGTAAAGGACACTTAGAAGGAAACACGTGGTTATTAAAAGTTATCATTACATAAGGATGAGACACTACTAATAAATATAGTAATAAGTAAATGTAACCATGGAGTCAAGGTAAAGTGGAGGAAAGAATACAGGCCTAAGTCTACAGCCCTCTGGCATTTATTTACTCTGCAACCAGAGCTACCCAAGGAAAACATGAAGGACTATTCCAAAAGTAAACTGATAGATTTAGTATATAACAGTAGCAATCAGAGGCACAAAAATATTTGATAAATACAGCAGGGAATCACAAACAGCACTTAACTTCCAGTTTCCTTTCTTTCAAAGAGGACAGTACAAATACAAGAGGAAAAAAAAAATAATGGAGCCCTACATGGAACTTGGTCAACCCCAGAATACTTGACCATTGCCTAGATCCACTAGTTTATGAGGTGTTGCAAAATGGTGATACCATTACTGCTTCATTTATTAGATAAAATGACCTCTATAAAGAATTTCCTCTCACCAACTGCTTGGTTTAATCAAAAATTCACTTGGGAAAGGAAGGATAAATGCTTGATTTTTTTCTTCTTTTAATTTTTAAACTAGTGGTTACTCGTAGGGAGAGGGGAAGGGGCAAAAGAGGGATAGGGGATTAAGAGATATAACTATTATGCATAAAATAAATAAGCTACTAGGATGTACTGTACAATAGAGGGAATATAGCCAGTGTTTTGTAGTAACTATAGATGGAACATAACCTTTAAAAATTGTTATTCACTATGTTGTATACCTGTAACTTATGTAATATTGCACATCAACTATACTTCAATTAAAAAAAACCAAAAACTAGTTTCCAAGATCATGAATTGGTTCCTTTCAATTATGACTAATGCGCTTTTATTTTTAAAATGTCATTAAAACTCATGGATTTTACGTAGTGTGTTTCAAACCACTTGCCATTATTATTCTTAATGATGCTTAAGTGTTAATAAGAACTCTCCCACTTTTGGTAAGTGAGATTCTATTCAAGCTATCTCCGAAGTCCCTTTGACATGACCCTCCTAATCTTTTATAACTGGTTTTCTGGTATGAGATAATCCAGAGTCATCTTGTTCAATACCTGTCCCAAAGTTGACACCAGACATTTCTCCGAGGAACCCTGTTCCTTTTAGCAGGGTTTTATTAAAACCACAATACAAATGCTAGGGGTATTCAGTGCTATTGCATCAGTTACTAGTTTTGGTAGAACTAGGTAACAAATTATTTTTCAGAGCACAATATGGTATAGATGAGACATGATAAAGTCATGAACTAATAAGTGACAGATGAATTATGGCCACACAGGGATTCATTATATTGTTCTCTTTATACCATGTCAACACCCTGTTGACATTTCTGTAATAAAAAGGTTTAGAATTACATTAGAAACATAATTATATAAATAAGGCAGCATGAAGTTCAGAGGAGGAACATGTAGTTCCTGTACAATATCCGTTAATGGCCTGAAGTGTCATACAGAAGGAAAATACACAGAACTAAAAGAGAACACTATAGATAAGAACTGACAGTACATATAACTTCTTAGTAATTCACATCTAAGTTTTAGATTCCTATATCTGAACAGTCTATTTCTCCATCAGAAGCAGCAAAACAGAACGGAATCAATACTTACCCATATCTTTGGAACTGATAGTCAAATGTTAACTCTGAGCCTGAAGGAACCAGTTTGGTGGTAAAAAACCCAACTCTCAGTTGTCCATTCACAGTCCACTGAGATGTTGTTTTTAAAAGAAAAGAAATTAGTAACTGGTTAATCTATGTGTGTGTGTGTGTTTTTAAAAAAAAGATCATCATCATCTGCCTTAATTATGCATGTGCCTCTTTAGATAATAAAGGCTTTTCCAAATAGCTAACAGGAAAATTAAAAAACAAAAAACAAAAAAAAACTTAAGTATCACTCTTATTTAATGAGCTACCAGATGAATATCATCTATAATTTAACTCTAATAAAAGTAACTGCTGGGGCTTCCCTGGTGGCGCAGTGGTTGGGAGTCTGCCTGCCGATGCAGGGGGCGCGGGTTCGTGTCCTGGTCCGGGAGGATACCACGTGCCGCGGAGCGGCTGGGCCCGTGAGCCATGGCCACTGAGCCTGCACGTCTGGAGCCTGTGCTCTGCAGCGCGAGAGGCCACAGCAGTGAGGCCCGCGTACCGCAAAAAAAAAAAAAAAAAAAGTAACTGCTACTTTAACTTACCTTAATACAGATTTCCACACAGTAAAGATTCACTTGTAGTAAAAATAGGCAAATATGGAATGCTTGGTGTCACTGAGTACCAGGCGAATTTGTATTACCTTATGTTAAAAGTAACTATAAGATAAGATGCAGCATGGAAAAAGGAAAACAACAATGCCAGAAGTTTAATTTCATGAAACAGTGGTCATAATGCTGAGTGTAGAGAAAGGGAAGGGAAGCATCAGATACATAAAACTCAAAAATTAAAATGGGGGTAAATACACAGGGATTGGACCTTGTTGTTCCAGAATATGTAAATTGACTGGAAAGCTCCTGTCCAGACCATCTGAACCTGCTACTGATGAAAAACCCAGACTTAAAGAGGTGAAGGGAAACAGTACAGTTGGAATCTCACAGCTAGACATGTGGCCACCAGCTGCAGGCAAAACTAGAACCAGAACTTAATTAGGTTAAATAATTTCACACTGGGTTCTCCTATTCGTTATATGTTTTGGCTCTTGGAAGAGCTGTATCTAAGATCTATAAGTACAGATATCAAAGGGCAAAAAATATCCAAGAGTCAAAACTATTCAATGAGAGGAAATCACTGATATATTTTTCTAGGGCGTGGGTCCACAGCTTTCTTAACCTAAAAAAGAACCAATATTCTAATGTGCATATATATGTATCTATATGCTTTTTTTTTAAACTCTAAGCTTAAAACACAAATTAGAGGGTACCAAGATCATTACCTCAAAATATTACATTGAATTCGGTAAATGGATTTATCAAGTGTCAACTGTGTGCCAGGCACAGGGCCATAAAGATAACCAAGACCCAAAGTCTGGCCTTGTTGAGGAGGAGCAGTATATCCACATGCATACCATATATCGTCTCTCTCATCTGTGGCCATTCAGCCCCTTATAAATGTTATTAAAACTACCAAATTTGGCACCTGGATAAGACTGATATAAAATCTGAATATAACAGTACACACTGGACTTCATCAAAATTAAAATTTAGTTTTTCATTTCGGCACCTTAAACAATATCTAAAATTTATGGGCAGAGATATGACAATTGAATGCAATTTCGGCACCTTAAACAATATCTAAAATTTATGGGCAGAGATATGACAATTGAATGCAACTGGAGTTCCTGGATTGGATCCTAGACTAGAAAAATGACATATGGCAAAACTTAAATAAGGTCTTTAGACTAGTTAGTAGTTAATAGTATTTCCTGGACTGGGTAATTATATTATGGTTACGTTCAATGTAGACATTTGCAGAAGTTAGTGAAGGATAATATATGGGAACTCTGTACTATTTCAGCACTACTTATTATTTTATACATCTAAGCTTATTTCAAAATAAATTTTAAGAGTAAGAAAAAAATCATTACAATGATTAAAAAATAATATCCATGTGTACCTTTGGTATAGAATCTAAAATTAACAGTCAGAACAGCAGTCTTGAACAAATATCCCCCAAACTCTGAATCTACCTCAACTTACTTTTTGAGTCTCACAGTTTGGTTCACAGCTGTGATTCATGAACCGGGAGCAATTTCCTTTCTGAGTGGCATCTATTATCTAGGGAAAAGGATAATTTAACAGTTAAAAATGAGACCTTAGGGGCTTCCCTGGTGGCGCAGTGGTTGAGAGTCCGCCTGCCAATGCAGGGAACACGGGTTTGTGCCCCGGTCTGGGAAGATCCCACATGCCGCGGAGCGGCTGGGCCCGTGAGCCACGGCCACTGAGCCTGAGCATCCGGAGCCTGTGCTCCGCAACGGGAGAGGCCACAACAGTGAGAGGCCCGCATACCGCAAAAAAAAAAGAGACCTTAAAACATATGTGCATTTTGCAAAGGCAAGGCATCCAGCAAATTTAAGACCCTTACCCCTAATCCCCCATTCCTTCAGAGAACTCTCTCATATCACTTTACACATCAAAGTGACAAATACCCAGCGTCTTCCTCAGAAAGATCTCTAACTATCAACATTTTACCTAGGGGGCAAAATTATCTCCATATCTATCAATGTCTCATTTTCTTTTAGCTATTTCTTACATCCTATTATATTCCAATCTTACTTCAAGTGTTTAAAACTTCATTTTCAAATGCATGCAATACCACAGTGCAGCAGCTCTCAAACTTGAGTATGTATCTGAATCCACTGGAGAGCTTGTTAAAACTCTTGCTGAGCCCACCCTCAACAGGTCCTAGTAGGATAGGTCCCTACAACTTGCATTTCCAGATTGGATGTAGAGGCAGACATGAGAATCTAGCTAAATTCTAGTAAGCCAGACATTAGAGATTTGTAAATGGTACTCCTCACTAAAAAAAAAAAGCTTTTTGGAAAATACTTAATTTTCACAAAAGCATATGCTATTTGTGTCAACGTAATAGGCTTATTGTCACTTTTAAATGGTTTAATAAAAAATAAGTATTTTCAATTTCTCAGCTTTTGTGTTTAATATAAATATTGATAAATATAATCCACATAAACAAAAGCTCTTTGGGGGCCATCAATAGTTTTTAAGAATTGTAGTATGAAGCATGTATGTTTACATTTACATATACATGTAAATACCCCCCTCTCCCTCATCCTTTTTGTAAGCAAATAGAAAAAAACTATCCACACTGTTCAGCTCCTTATTTTGGTCACTTAATATATTTTAAAGATCAGTCCATATCAATGACCCCTTTCAAACTCAAGAATTTCCAGATCTGTTTCAAAACAAACACATTCATGCCACTTACCTCATCATTCTTCAGGGCCATGAAATAGTAATGGATGTTTTTGTTTCGTGCATACTCCTTTACCCGGGCTTTAAACTCTTTATGATCAAGTACCTCTCCACAATATTCCAGGACAAAGGTGTTCCTGGCAAAAGAAAAACAGTATTTCCTGCCTAGGAGATATACGGAAAACACATACATCCATGCAAAAATAATGCATTTTAAAAACTATTGTAAAGTGGACAGATTTGCTATTACACAAGATGTAATTAAAATATATGTAAAGTGCCTAGCAACTAATCGAGGTTAATTTTCTCCTTCCTAATACTTTTCAAAGAATGTTGACTCTAAGAAGCTTTTATAATTTACACTTATACCAAAATGCATATCCTTGCTCTCACTAGACATTAAAACGAACTTTCAAGTCTGGTTTACATTATCATGAAAACAATGATTCACAACTGAGAAATGATTGTGAAAAAATCAGAAGCAGTGAAAAATTAGAGGCTTTATGTCCTAAGAAAAAAGAAGGCAACTTAAATACAGCAGCCCTTCTACTACCTTTACTCTCAAAGGTCTCTAATGATGTTAAAGGTCAAATATACCTTTTCTCTGACTGCATTCTCTGTGAGTTTTCTCTAGCATTTATCAACAATCATGATTAAGCTCTCTCCTTGGCTTCTTTCAGTTACCTTCTACCATTGATTGTTCATGGTAATTTACCTATTTCTTCTCTATTGAAGATATTCTCAGTCTCTTCCCTCTCCCTTTATTTTATAAAAGCTCATTCTCACCAATGACTTCAAGTATTACCTCCATGTAAACAAATGCTACTCTACGGTTTACTCCCAAGTTCTGACCTGAAATGACCTACCCAGAAGTCTTGCCTTACCCTTTCAAAATAAACATGCCCTGGAATTCCCTGGCTGTCCAATGGTTAGGACTCAGCACTTTCATTGCTGGGGCCTGGGTTCATTCCCTGGTCGGGGAACTAAGACCCCACAAGACGTGCAGAGAGAAAATAAACAAATGTGCCCTAACACTAACCAAAGAGATTTTTAAAATGTAAAAATGTAAATCATTCGTATTTGTTATGATATACTGACATAATCAGTATACTTCTCCTTTTTTTCTTTTTTTTTTGGCCACGCTAAAAAAAATGCTATGTTTAACAGCTTTAAGAAGCCAGAAACAAAAAGCCACATTTATATTTCATATAAATATCTAGAATAGGTAAATCCACAGAGATGGCAGATTTAGAGATTGCCAAGGGCTGGGAAGAGGGGGCAATAGGGAGAATCTGCTTAATGGGTAAGGGGTTTCCTTTTGGGGTGATAAAAATTTTTGGAACTAGACAGAGGTGATAGCTGCCCAGTATTATGAATGTACTAAATGCCACTGAATTGTGCACTTTAAAAAGGCTAATAATATATTGTGTGAATTTTACTCCACCCCCCCACCCCAAAAAAAACGAAGTCCCATTTGGTATCCAATAACATTAAGTCAACCTGGACAGCACTGCCTTCCATTCCTACAGCTTAAAACTTGAGGGTTTTGGTAAGAATTTGCTTATTTTTTTGGTGGAGTCTGTCATGGTATTTTAACAGTAACTAGCAGTTTGTTCCAAATATCTCCTCCCCATACTGTGCACATCTGACAGTATGCCCTTCTTAAGTGGGAATACTCTACCAGTGAACACCTAAATAGCTTAGAGTTAAAAATTTATAAAATTGGTATTACCATCAGCACATGGAAGTACATGAGTGAAGGTGTGGGAATCATGGAAACATTAAGTCCTAGTATATTTTACCAAAGCAGGGTTCTTTGTGAGTAGCTGAGGAAAGCTAAAGAGCTTTAGGAAATTTTAACCTGCTATGTGAACCAGTCACACATCCTCTCCTCTCTTCTCCCATCTCCTTCCCCATAACAGACACGGACTCCTGAGCCATCGAATAGTCTCTGTTGCATACAACAAGGATTTACGTTAAAGTTGAAGCTATGTTAGTGCAGACTCTGCCAAGAGGCAGTGTCCATTACTACCCCTGTAAGAGAGGGTTATGTCCAAACTGGAGTTCCTTTAAAAAAATTTTTAAAAGACTCTCCAAAAGAAAAGCCTGGCTGGCTTGAGTAGAATAAAAGAAAGCATACCTAAAAACCTGCATCTAGACCAGAGTTAGTGATTTTAGAAATGCACCAGACTGCCTTGGGAAGTACTGAGTTCAATGTTGTTAACCGTGTTCAAGGGAAGCTTAGTCTATTATTTATTTAAAGTATTATAAAGGATCCAATGAATTTGGATATGAAACATACTGAGATGATTCTGAGATATTTGTTTCAAATAAACAATTTAAAAATGGTTATAAACCAAAATACTTTGATAATACTTTGCAGAAAAGGGAAATATATGAGGTTCTTACTATCTACTTTTTTATATAATAAAACATGGTTTTTTTCTGGTTGGTTCTTAAAAGGATGAGATCATTTCCTATTTTCACAATAAAAACCAAATGATTTGGCTTTCAAAAGATATATGAGGTTCCTGTCAGAAAACTAAATTACCTGGTGGTGGTGGTGGTGGTTATTATTAGGTTATTTGCTACCTGGTTGCTTTGAATCCCCACAATAAAAAGACTAAAACCCCTCACTCCATCCCAATTCCCATTCAAGTGTGGCCATATGCTTAGGATTCTGAAAGAATAGTTGTGCCTGAATCACTAGAATCAGCAACTGTTTTATTTTCTTCCTTTATTCCTTTGATGTATTTTTAAAAATTCTTCAATCATAAACACATGTAATCTGTATATACTTAACTTTAAAGAAAAAGGTACTCAACTTTCATAAGAATACTTAAATATGCTATATGTAAGAAAATTGGTGGTTAAAGGAAATACCGAATATGGTAGAAAACTGAACCTTTTATTGCATTACATATAAAAGTTACATGACTTTAGAAGGCAACATTTATTCATTCAAAAATGTTTAATGAGTGTCTATCAAGTATGCTTTAATTCTCTATCTCAATATCCTCAGACACTCTCCACTACTCTTATCCCAACTAAACTTTATATAGATTCAACTTTATAGATTCTGTCCTAACTCCTTTTTATAGTTTCATAGGGATTGTGGGGATCTACAGCAAACACTTGGTAATTACTTGGAATTAAGGTAACATAACTATCAGACAAAGAAGGACCGGCCTAGTCCAAATATCACAAGGGACAAACTGCTCTCTCATATACAGACAGAAGAGATTTCTATTTAATTTCCTAAAAGAAGTGAATTTAAAATGAACAAACTAGCTACCACTTCAACAACACAAATGAAGTGAAAGACGATTAAAACAACTTACGAAGGAAGGTCTTTAGCAGCTCTCAAGCCCCAGCCTTTCTTTTCTGTGAGTATGACTTCCACATCTGCATGCTGTTTTCTTTGAAACCGTCTATTGGAACAATAATCCCCATTTGGACAACGAGAAGAACTGAAATGAGAAAAGGAGAAAATTAATTCTTCAAAGCAGCAAAAGAACCAAAAACATATTCACTAGAATGTTATGTAAATATATCCATATCTTTATGGCATAATCAGCATATGTGTGGTAAACCTCCAAGTGAGCCTTCCTCAATAATTCTTTCCATCATGAAGGGATTCCTTAAAATTGAGTGTCTACATTGTTAAACAGATGATGCCCAAAATACAGTCTTGTCAACTAGTCATTACCCCTCCCTGAGTGTCTAAGATACATTTCCAGGCTGCATGTAAGTTTGCAGTACTCTGACAACTATGCAGAGCTAACTTATTTTCAATCAGTGCACCTTCTCTTATATTCCACTCCAATCATCACTAATTTCATCTTCTGAATGTAGCTAACTACTTGAGCTACATTTAAGAGAAACCAAAGTTGTCATTAAACATATCTCTGTTCAGAGTAAGCACAATAAAAACTGGCAAGGCTCTTCCCTCATGGATCCTAGAATAAAAATAAAATCAAAAATTTACTGAATTCTTAATATTCCAAAGCTTACAGATACAAAGGTTTTTAATACTGAGTAAGGCTACAATAAAAATTACCAACTATTTCCAACATATTATTATTTATTGCCAAACCAGTAGTAGTAAGCAACATTTTTACAGATGTCCAATGGATAAAGGATTCACTCTGGAGAGAAGCAGTGAAGGAAAGCTTTCCGGAAGGAGTAGGATTAAAGCAGAATTTCTAATGACACAGAGGATATGGACAGATAAGGAAAACAAGAGGTACAATGACAGTGCCCACCTGTGTGCAGAAACAGGAAACAAGGCCTACTTGAGAAAAGGGGAATAAAATAGCTAAGGATAACTGATAAGAAAGGTGGGTTGCTGGAAGATGAAAAGGCAGGTTGTTGATGTACTATGAAGGGCTCTCAATACCAAGGTTATATTTGAACCTAATCTTGAGAACCACTAAGTTTTGAGTGTGGGAATAACAAGAAAAAAGAATTTCTGTACTTCATATCTGTTCAACAAGGTTGACAGGAAAAACCAGAAAAATGCAGAGACTAGGGCAACAATGTCAAATTAGGAGAATACTGTTCTTATGTCTTCTCTTTTTTATTAATTAATTTGGCTGCGTTGGGTCTTCGTTGCTGTGCGTGGGCTTTCTCTGGTTGTGGTGAGTGGCGGCTACTCTTAGTTGCAGTGTGCAGGCTTCTCATTGTGGTGGCTTCTCGTTGCGGAGCACGGGCTCTAGGCTCACAGGCTTCAGTAGTTGTGGCACGTGGGCTCAGTAGTTGTGGCTTGTGGGCTCTAGAGCGCAGGCTCAGTAGTTGTGGCACACAGGCTTAGTTGCTCCGCGGCATGTGGGATCTTCCCAGACCAGGGCTCGAACCCGTGTCCCCTGCATTGGCAGGCGGACTCTTAACCACTGTGCCACCAAGGAAATCCCTCTTCTCTTCTTATATGTTTACTGTCATCTCTGCTTTTAGTTTACACTTAAAAATACCAAAAATGCTTTCTCTTTTTTATTTTTTGAGGTATATGTTTTATTTTTGTAACACTATTACATAAGCAAAACCAAAAACTGAGTTTTGGAAAAAAACACTTCATTAACACTAAAAATAAGGTACCTACACTATAAATCACCTTAATATTCTTTCCATGTTAAAAATGATATAATATTCAATCCGACTGGTTTTTTTTTTAAAAATCACATTTTTTAATGTAAAGATATTTACTGTTTATATGAAAAATATGAAAGCAAATGTCTATCAATAGAAGATTAATAAATATGGGTTAACTATGAATAGAATACATAATGTAGTCAAGAGAAAGATTTAGATAGGTCTAAATAGGTAGCTCTGAATAGGTCTCCAAAACATATTTAATTAAAAGTGTGGGGACTTCCCTGGTGGCACAGTGGTTAAAGAATCCGCCTGCCAATGCAGGGGACATGCGTTCGAGCCCTGGTCCAGGAGAATCCCAAATGTCCCGGAGCAACTTGGTCCGTGTGCCACAACTACTGAGCCTGTGCTCTAGAGCCCGCGAGCCACAGCTACTGAGGCCCGCGTGCCTAGAGCCCATGCTCTGCAACAAGAGCAGCTACCACGATGAGGGGCCCGTGCACCGTGGCAGGTAGTGGCCCCCGCTCGCCGCAACTAGGGAAAGCCCGCGCACAGCAATGAAGTCCCACTGCAGCCAAAGTTACATTAAAAAAAAATTATTAAAAAAAAGAAAAGTGTGTGTGGCAGGTGAGAGGGAACAAAGTTTCAAAAAGTACATATAGTAAGGATTTCATTTCTACACATAAAAACAGGAAACGTCTACCCATGCTGGTATAGGCATAAAAGTTATCTGGAAAGACTACAAATAGAGGGATTGAGGCTTGGGGGAGTAAGACATTTTACTTTAAGCACTTTTGAAATGTTAGGGTTTTCACTTATTTTTATAGTAAAAGCTAAAAAATACCAACATTTACCTCTCAGGACGTGAACCTTACAAAAGATAAAAGGAGACTGGGTAAAAATTAGTATTACTATGTTAGCAATAGGGCTACTTTACAGAGCACTTACAATATGTACTATAATCTAACGCACAATGCAAGGGAAATTTGCCTCCTTATAAACACTATTACACATTGGAGATTTCATTGCTCAGAAATACTCCACAATAGGTAGAAGGAGAAAAGTTAAATTTTACTCCTAATAATTCTTCTTAAAATTTAGAGACATTTAATAGAATAGTTGAGCAAAAGCAGAGCATTCTAATTTACTTACCATTCAATCATGAGGAGACGATTAAGACAATCTTCCCCACATGCTATTTCACCTTGAGCTCTTTCATCTTTAGAAAGAGGTGTACACTCACACTGCATTCGCTTAATATCCCGATGGGATTTATTCTTCTTTCTATTGGGTAAAATTTTATTAAAATTGGTTAAAAAAATGTCCTGGCAATGATACAACATACACAATCAAAAATGTGCTAAATCTCACTAGTTTCCCATTTAATGATTCTGGTTAAGTCAATCATTCAAAAAGAAGAAAACATCTAACCACTAAGCATTTATGAGACTGAAAACACTAGGAATTGTATTGCAAAACAGGTGAGAGAGACAACCTCAGCCTTGGCAAATGGGAAGCTGGGGTAAGTTCAGGTCTACCATTTTGGACTCAGTCCTTATTTCCTAGTCCTTGTCATCTAAACCTTGAATTCTGAGCAGTTTCAAATGTTAATAGTCATATTTGGCTCCACAGAGAAATAGGAAAACTCATGAATATCAAATAATAACATAGCTGATTAATTAAAGTTAGGTTTAAGAATCAGTCCTCATGGACTTCCCTGCAGTCCAGTGGTTAAGACTCCGCGATTCCACTGCAGGGGGCGAGGGATCAATCCCTGGTCGGGGAACTAGGATCCCGCATGCAGTGCAGCAGCCCCCCAAAAAAAAAGAATCAGGCCTCATGGATATACAGATAATAGTTGACATACAAGGCTAAGGAAGAAAAGGAGTTGCTTTAGAAAGAAAAAGGAGTTTTTAATTAAGAATTTAGCTCAATCAAATCCTTTAGAGAATCCTTTAGCAACATCACTTTTGTACAAATCCTGTTTAAAAGAAGACTGAATGATTTAAAAAAGAAAAAAGAATGACGTATATATTATTATAGAATAGCATTACTACAGAGGACTAAACTTTCTCAGTGTAGATTTGGCGGGGGCAAGATAAACTGTTCGAAATTGACTGGGTTCATAAAAACCTAAGCCAGAGTTTGCAAAGCAAAAGTGAAAATGTGATTATTTACTGGTCTTTTTGTTGAACTCTATTTTTTGATCTTTGTCAAAAAGGAAAAAAAAAATCAAGGACAGACGAATAAGATCCCTTTCTTAAGATTAGGGAAATATGACTTACTCTTCAGCTATTAGACAAGTGAAGAGCACAGCTGCTCTAAGTGACTGTCTTAATCTAACTAATCTGCTTTCATCTCCAACATATGTTCTACTACAGTCTCAGTTTTATAAAGTACCTAGTGTGTCATGATAGTTTCCACTAAGTTTGAGTAACAAGAATGATTCATCTGGATCAATTAAAGATATAATTCATTAATGAGCATAAGAATATGCTTAGCCTGAAGAAAGATGACTAAAGATAAACAAATTATCTTTTTATAAGTACTTAAGAGCTATGTATAAAAACAGTAGCTTTATTTTGTATTGCTCCAAAAGGCCAGATGAGGACTAACGGGCACAGATTTCGCTCAGGTAAGCCTATTTTCACTAGACATAAGAATGCACATACTATTTTATAATAATTTGTCTTCTTAGTGGCTTCTATAAATGCCCAGCTTATATCAAGCACTTTAAAATGCCTCTCACCAACCAATTATGTATATGAAACTCACTGAATAAAATCCAGAGGGTTGGGTTGATTAATTTTATTTCTATTCTTTCACAAAGATCATGTAAGTTGTATCAGTCTACTCACAAAATTCTTAAGGAGTACCACTTAAAATATTCAATATTTTGAAGTTAAACCTAATTTACAACTAGTTATAAATGAACGTAATTGTAAGAGGCCCGCTTTATCCTTAAAAAAAAAAAAAAGTGGTTTTTTTTTTTTGCTTTTTAAATAGGAAAAACTTCTGATGGGTCTAACTTTAAGATGAAGTCTTTTACCTTATCCACAGTGGAAAATGTCTTCATTTTAAAAAATTCTGAATGCTTAAAGGGATGATGGCTAAGTTGATTCTCAACTAGAGGAGAAATTTCCAAAAGGAGGTAGGTGGTTAGGAGACTATAAAATTTTTTAAAGGCATATTCAACATATATTTACATTGGGAAAACAAGATTATCAAAGAGAGGTGAAAGAAAGTCGACTGAGAATCTGTGCTCTAGGAATTTGTTTTTATTATCCTAGTCTCATTATACCTTGTTTCATGTTAGGGATTTCACCATTTAAAACTTAAAGACTTATTATGCTATTGCCAAGTTTAATCTACCAGCAACAGATTTTGAAACATGACAAAAGAAAACTATATTCTAATCGAGTTCCAGCTTGTAAAGTACCTAAAGATATTTTTCAAAATGTTCAGAATGGTGCTCGCTTCTGTAGCATATATACTAAAATTGGAACGATACAGAGAAAATTAGCACGGCCCCTGCGCAAGGACGACATGCAAATTCATGAAGGGTTCCATATTTTTAAAAAGAAACGAAGTTGAGTTATTTCTAGTGACGTGGATGGACCTAGAGACTGTCATACAGTGAAGTCAGAAAGAGAAAAACAAATACCGTATGCTAACACATATATATGGAATCTAAAAAAAAGGTTCTTAAGAACCTATGGGCAGGACAGGAATAAAAACACAGACGTAGAGATTGGACTTGAGGACACCGGGAGGGGGAAGGGTAAGCTGGGACGAAGTGAGAGAGTGGCATGGACATACATACACTACCAAATGTACAACAGATATCTAGTGGGAAGCAGCCGCATAGCACAGGGAGGTCAGCTCAGTGCTTTGTGTCCACCTAGAGGGGTGGGATAGTATCAGGAGAGTGGGAGGGAGACGCAAGAGGGAGGAGATATGGGGATATATGTATCTATATAGCTGATTCACTTTGTTATACAGCAGAAACTAACACACCATTGTAAAGCAATTATACTCCAATGAAGATGTTAAAAAAAATGTTCAGAATGAAGTAAGGAAAAAAAAATCCAACGTTAACTTTTTTCTTCTCTAAAAGCAGACTATTTTGCTGGAGTTTTGTTTCACTTTCTGCCACAGTTTCACATGTAAAAGAAATTTAAGAAAAACTGGGCTGGTCTATATACTTTTTTTAATGTACTTCTAGAACCAAAGAGGTAATGGGACCAAAAAAAAAAAATTTAGACATCCCCTTCCTGTGCGTGGGGTGGGGTGGGGGGAAATTGGGGGACTGTACACCATCAAATCTAAATAGGTAAATACACTTTAAAAATTTTTTAAGTTACATTTTATCACACAACCATATTTCATACAATTGAGCTCATATATTCTGAACTTTAGAAAGTTAATTTTTTTCCTACAAAACGAGGTTAATACTTGTCCAACAAGTACTAATTTGGCTTACCTTTCTGTTAAATAAACATTTTCTTCAATCAGATCAAAGTAACAAGGCATCTTCCCTTGTTTGGCACATTCCTTCCACCGCTGTGGGTCCCTGAAGTCCTCCATGACGCACGAAGGCCCAACCAATGCTGAGCCTAGAGGCACTGCTGTCTCTCCCTGCTCTACCTCCACTCTAACTTTCTTTCTGTCCTGAAGCTCACCATCACTTTCAGAATCACTCTCCAATTCCTGTCTCCTTTTTTTAAGAGGCCCTCTATCTTTCATATCATTTTTTTCTAAGTTTTTTGAAAGATCTTTCTTCTCATTCACAGCTAAAGAGTCCTTAATGGAATTGCTGCTTATTTCAGGTGCTTGCACGGACCCCTTGTCCTTCTGAAGGGACAGAAAAAATTTACTGGACTGGCTTGAAAAGTGAGATCCTCCACGTTGATCCCAATTCTCCTCCTCTTCACGGTCATCTGTTAAGGAATCTGGTACCTGCCCTTGAATTCGATCATACACAACCCCAGTTCCAGGCGGTCTACCTGCTGATCTTGGATCCCAGTAGCCATTGCCTTGCCAGTAATTACGTGTCCCACTATACTGTTCTGCACTTTGCTGATACTTGTGTCCACCACAGGCTCCATAGCTGCTGTCAGGTTGCTGATATGTGGTAGTAGGCTTTTCTTGTTGAGAGAAGTCCCACCCTAGATTTCTGAGCTCTTCTGATGAACGGAAACCATCCACTCGGGAGATCTCACAAGAAGAAAAATTTGACTCTGTTTTTCCCAGTCTACTATCTGGCCTGTTAGGGAAAGTGGTCTGTTGCCGAGACTTACTTGAGACATCTTCAAAATCATCAGAAGAATAAACTGGCAGCTCTTCTTGCTGCCTAGAAGTTATTTTGACTTTCACTGCTTCCTCAGAATTTGGATGACCTAGAGGGTCAGATTTTATGTCTGTATGACTTGTACTATCAACCCCATCACTCTGAGAATGAGCAATTTCAGACATGTGATTATCTATCTGTTTTCGGCTGGGCTGTATAAAAGAAATTTCTGAATTCTTCTCTGTTGCTTTATGAAAGAAGAACTTCTCAGTTTGAGGACAGGCTTTACTTGCTATACTCTCAAATTTTTCCTCATATGAATGCCTCCTTGGCTCCAATCGCTCATCTTCCCAGTGGTCAGAATAGTGTCTGTAACTTTGACTGCTCCGAGAAGAACAAGGACTTGTTTCTTCCATGGGCAAAGTAGAATTCTTTGGCACAACCACAACAGACTGAAGACGGTTTCTTGGAATACTGCTATCATCAGAATCTGTATCTTCTGAATCACTTTCATCACTTGAACTTTCGGAAGAACCAGAATAATCTTCATGGACAGTAGATACAATCTCTGAGGCATGACCACTACTGTCACATTTTAAGGTATATGCTACACCATCACTGTCCTCCATGATTAAATTCAAATCACAAGAAGAAAATACAACTTCTGAATCATCAGAAGTATGTGCATGTCCTCTTCCACCTTCTTCATCTAAAGAGATTTCTGGTCTTCCTCTTCTATCAGGCAGTATGGAATTCCCTTCTTCTTGAGCCTCTTGCACACATTTCCCAGATAGTCCATTATTATGCCTGCTTTCCCAGGAAGCAAATCCTCTTCCTGAATCAGGAAGGCCACTACCTACTTCTATTATTTCTTTCTCTGCATGCTTTAAAAACTCTGAGCTTTTACTCTTCAGCACAGCATCCAAAACTGAAGATGTATTATCTCCACATTGCAAGAGAGTTAAACTGTCTACTTTTATTCCTGGTGGAAGACTCTGAAGAGATGAAGCAATACATGAGCTCCCTGTAGGTTGATATAAATCATCAAAATGATTAATAGAAGCTGAACTAGTACTACCAACACTCTGCTTATATTCTCCACATGCAAATTTTGAGTGCTGATCTGTCAGACTTCCATTATCACATATAACTGTTTTTGATTTCAAATGCATGTTCATAAAGCTATTTGAAGAAATCTTTGTTAATAAAGGCTCAGTATTTTCAGCTCCGGAATGACACAAAGAAGGGCGGCTGTCGTTTGAAGTACAGTATATATCTGAATCTTTGGTTTTACAGCAAGAAACTCTCACATCAACTGGTTCTTTACCTACTGTTTTGGAGTAATCTATAGTCATGACTGGCAAAGATATGAGTTGATCCTGGTGTGGCGACACTGGAGGTTCTGTTTCTCTAAATGGGCTTTCTGACTTACTATGCTGCATGCGAGTATCATCCAAGTCTTTTTCTTTACATCTATTAATATTTTGAAATCCATTTGATGAAAGCATGCACGTTTTGACCAAAGGGGATACCTCTGATCCAGTCACACTATCATCAGAAGACATCAAAACAGTGTCACGTTTAGAAGTGCAAAATGTTGCCAAATCAGATTCTGCCCCAGGAGATCCATTTATATTAAATTCTGTGGGACAATAACTTCTTAATTGATCATTCTTCACTTTACATAGAGAGTCTAATTCCTTAATACTATCATGGCTATCATGTCCTATAAATTCAGACTTAAAAACAGGTAACTCATCTAGCTTTTTAAAAGTAGGTGAATCATTTAATCGATTTGATGGAGATGGAGACCCAATCTTCTCTCTTTCAGGAACTTTACTAATCATTCTTAATTCACTACCTTTTGAACAAGGAGTCTGTAAACTAAAAGAATGAGACTGTTTGATTTCCTCATTCAATTCTGTACAACAGAAAGAATTTTTAAATTTATCAGACTTGGGTGCAGGTTTTGAAGGGGCAGATTTATAACGGGAAGCACTGTTACCGTGCTTGGAATATGATGACCCCCGTCGGAATCCCAGTTCATTAGTGGGAGAACAACATCTTTTCATTGCTTCATTTTCTGAAGTCCTTTTGGATTCTCTTTCTAATTTTGAGGAATACTTTCCTCTTTTCTCCATCTCTAAGTAAGAGGACTCAGTTTTACAGTCTCGATCAGATTTAGAATAGGAGGATGGTGTCCTTAGGTCTCTGTAAGAGGAAGAATGAGATGAGGTGCGCCTTGAGTATGTCTTCTTATACTCATCTTCTGAGTCAGAACTTTCTCTTGCCCTGTTATCTGTATATGGCCGAGAATAGCGTGCCCTCTCTCGATAAGGGGAACTCCTATGGTAGCGACGATCAGAGTCATAATAATGGGATCGTTCTGACCGAGAATAGGATGAACTAATTCTAGAACCTCTGTCAGATCTAGAACGAGACCTGCTCCGCCTTCGCTCTCTCTCTGATCTACAGCGAGAAGATATATAACGAGTATCTCTTTCAAGTTTTGAGTAGCTAAAATATTTATCATCTCTCTCTGTTTTAGATCGTGAAGATTTCCCTAAATCCTCACTTTTTAAAGTTGCTAAGCTCTTTTTTGAATCTCTTTCTTTTTCAATGTTGGCTGAAAATTTTAAATCATGTGATCTTTGACTTGAGGAAGTCCGTACAGAATCTTCATCAGATTCTGAACCAAGAAAGGTGCCTTCAGATTGTGAGGATTTCTTCTTAGAACTTGTTTTTTTAGAGCCCAGACTACTCTTAGAACTATCTGGAATTTCTTCTTCCTTCCCAATATGGGAATCTTCTTTTTGTGAAGGAATATCTGCTTGCTCATTCAAACTGTGAGTTATGTGTTCTTCTGAACTATTAGATACAGGGTCCTGCTTAGTGTCCACTTCTGATGATTCTGGTACAATTGTAACTGGTGGTTCCTTCAACGCTCTAGCAGCTACATCTACTGGTGCTGTCATCAGAACTGTCACTGGTGTGTGTGGCAAGGCCACTGGCTCTGTTACTGGTGCTGGTAATGAGGGTGTTGTGGCTTGGGGAGGTGGAGGTGGTGGAGGTGGAGATGAGGGTGGCGAGTCTACAGTTGTTGATTCTGCTATGACTGCTGGTAATGGTACTATGGGAGGAGAGGGAGATGCCACTGCTGTGGTAGAAGTCAGCAGTGGCCTGGATGTTACATGAAGCAGATGTTTCTTAAAATGGATTTTGCCCAATTCTACCCTTGATTTCGGTGGGGAAGATTCTTCTGTAGTAGATAATGTATCTCCAATGTCCATTTTAATTTTAGGGGACGAGTCTACTTGAAGAGGTACAACTGGGGAATTTGGAGTATCATTTTGCTTTTCACTGCCAAGTGCCGTCAGAAACCTGTTCTGCAAAGTTTTCTTTGTAAGGCTGAAGCTGAATGACACCTTCTGTCGTCCCTGTTCCTCCAAATTAACTTTTGTCTTGGTGCCTTTGGGCAAAAACCGACTAGAAGCAACACCTTTGAACATTGGTCCTTTGATGAAACCTGTTTTCTGCACATTTTCAATCTTTGCCTATAAATGAACAAAAAAAGCAGTTACTACTACAATAAAGTTACTTTCAAATGGCTAGCATCACAGTTTAAAATGTAAGGGAAATGAAAAGTCCTTTTTAATGACAAACAGCATGACTTTCATTAAGCTATATATGCATTTTTAAAAACTCTTTATTATGGAAATTTTCAAACATACCCAAAAGTACAGAGAATAGTTTAATAAACCTCTAAGTAAACATCCTCAGTTTCAACAATTATCTATATTTTTCCATTCTTATCTTAAAGAATTTTATCCAGTTTTATAACTATTTTCCAGGCAGAATTTTTAATGAGAATTTAAAAAATAATCTGATGTGTATTTCAAGATACACTACAAGAGGACATGTGGATAGAGAGCAACAGCTAACATCTCAGTAATGAAAATATTTTGTTCTTGTGTCCTATCTGAGAAGAAACATCAGAAGTCATTATAACCAGTGGCCTTCTGGTATCACATAGAATCACTTGGGTACTTGGTAGACATATAGATCTGTGACAAAACTCCAGGAAATAACAATTCAATAGCTCTAAGGTGAATAAGAAAGTTTAGTTTGTTTTGTTTTTTGAGAACAAGCATCTCAGGCAATTCTGAGGGACCTCCTAGATTTGGGAAATCACCGGTATAGAGCAGTCTCCCATCTCACTCATTTCACAGATGAGGTAACCAAATGGGGACCAGGCCTTTCTGCCTTCCTGGAAATTACTCTGTCCTGGCACACTACTACTGCATCTGCCTGGGCCCCACACACCCAGGCCATGCTGATTTATAGTCTGATCCTACCGTGAACGACAACTACAAAGTATACATCTAAGAAGACTTCACCCTTCTTTATTTGCCAAACCACCAAAGGAACTGATGGGCGTTAGAAGTTAAAGGCATAACCTCGGTTGTAGACAGAACAGCAGAAAAGTCTATAGCAACAAACTCAAGCCTAAATTAAAGATAGTACATTTGCCATCTACAACATTTTTCTAACTGACATTCTTTAATCAAGTCTGGCTATTTAAGAGAACAGTTTTCCACTTCAACATGGTAAAATCTGAGATCAGTTTTCAAAATTATACAGTTACCATTCAAGTGGGAAAGCAAATGTTTTCACATGCATTATCACAGAGCAGTGGTCTTCAAATACTTTTTAAGAAAGAAAATTCACTTTTCAAATTGAATTTTACATGGAAGCTCAATGCGTAAAAACAGGTAAAAAGCTTGTCTCCAAAGTTGCCAGCTTCCTTTACCTTGACTAAAGCTCTTGAAACTCCGAAGTCTAAAAACCATTTTCTTGAGATATACAACATCCCTCACTGGAATGAATTACTATAGATCCAAAAACAAAACTAAGCAAAAACTATTACTTCATTTCACATTCAAAATGATAGCTAAATTTTGAATGTTTTCAAGCTCATAATCGCTGAATATCTAATTAAATTATACATACCTCATTTTCTTCTTCTCTATTGTCATCCAGCCAAGAAAGCATGCAAAAGAATAAAAAGAAATCATAAATACTTAAAACCGATTGAAATGTAAGTTGTTTTTTATTAAAACTTAGGATACCTACAACCTCCAGGTATATTCTATATAGGCTGTCCGTTCTTCACAGCCTTAGTTACATTTAGCATAGCAAATGTTTAATGAAGATAGTGTCATGCACTGTGCTAGGTGATGGAGAGAAAAGGTGAATAAAGCAGAGTCCCTGCCCTCGAGAAGCTCTTACAGTTTCCTGTAAATACAAAATATAATTTTGTTATAAAAGTAATTCCAACATAATGGAGTAAATACAAGGATAGAAATATGCACAAATGTAACAGCAATGAGGAAGATAAGCAACTCAGTTTAGTGGAAGGATAGGAATGCAAAGAATCCTTTCTAAAAGAAGAATTAGTTTTTGAAGAATGAACTTGAAGGGAGATCCTTAACGAAGGAAGATCCCAGGCAAAGATATAGAGATTAAAACATAGAACAATATGAGCAAGGAAACTATAAAATAATGTTATCTGAGTATAAAGCATAAGGCAGAAAGAAGCCAATAATTAGCCAAAGTAGGGAGCAGTGGCCAGGTCCAGAGACCAGGTCTCTTATGATGAGAAACATTTTATCTTATGAATTAGTGGTTCTCAACCTGTTCTGGTATCTGTTCAGCAGTCCCTTTGCTTAATGCAAGGTTTACACTCTACATCAGAGCATGTGGCTTTCTGAGCTCACACTTATATTCTAACAAAGATAACCACACTATGTCCTGACTGAGGAATCAAAAGCTAAAAGTCTGGTGTATACCAGTGCACTGAAGCACACTGGGGGAAGAGAAGATACAAAAGGGTTTTACGCTATAACAGCCAGATTTGTATTTTAAGCCGGTGTCTCTATAGACTATGTGGCAAGACTGGAGTACAATAATCTGTCTTAAATGCCCCTTAAAAGAAATGTACTAAAAATCCTTTTCCTAAATGTAGGCTTTACTCCACCGTAATTCAGTGCATTCACCAGAGTCCATGGTAGCCATACAAAACAAAGTAATGAAGGGGAAACAAAGTTGGCAATACATGGATGAGATCTAAAGCAGTGCCAGGGTTAAACACTTTTTCCTACTCTAAAACCACAAAGACTACAGAGATGTGACCTTAGAACTGCTGTATTTCATCAATTCTATGATATACATTTTGCCCATGTATAACACCTCTACACAATGCATCATACTATCAATAACATCACAGTCTAATTGGCAGAGTTTTTTCCTTTCTTAGTGATTAAAAAAAATAATTGTGTCCCACAATACGGCATACTACATTCAATTTAAATTAGTACCATGTGAAATTTTTTTTAAAGAACAGAAAAGGAACCTGGGGATGTCCAAGCATTTGGAATGTCATTCGTATTTGTACTCCTCTTTTCAGTGGATGTTTTAGAAAAAGCATTCGTGGTTGTCTTCACGGTATCCATACACACAAAGTGCTGGAAATACTGAGGTTACCAGAACCATTTCCTAAGTCTCAGCACTTATACTTTGGATAAACAAGTGAAAAGAATTCTGACAAGCTGTAATCAAAGTGATCACATGATCAAAGGGCTAAAGAAACATTATAAATGTGGGACTTGAGTGGGCATGTGGGGGGAGGAAATAAAGTTTCAATTCAGAAATCAGAAAACTGCTTGACAAAGATAGCAAGGCACTTCCCATAACTTGATAATATTTTTTAAATTTATAACAAAAAGGGGACTTCCCTGGTGGTCCAGTGGTTAAGACTCTGCGCTCCCAATGCAGGGGGCCCGGGTTTGATCCCTGGTCAGGCAACTAGATCCTGCATGACGCAACGAAGACCCTGCATGCCTCAACAAAGACCCTGCATGCCGCAACAAAGACCCAGTGCAGCCAAATAAATAAATATTTTTAAAAATAAATTTATAATAAAAACAATATAAGCACATACAGAAAATATGGGGGAAAATATCCAATTTTTCTCATCTTAAAATCATTTCATGTTAATAGAAATCAAATTACACACAAGCAAAAAGAAAAGTCCACAATCCAACCCATCCAGAGACAACTGCTGCAAACACCTTGGTATACAGAGCCTTCTAACACTTCTTTTGTGTGTGGGGAGGGCGTTAAAACAGAGATTTTTGTTTTTCTTTTTGAGTACAGTAATCATACCATACAAGCCATTCTGTACCTTGCTTCCCCCCCCCATCATAAATACAGCAGGTGAGCAAACGATGTGTTTAGATCAAAGGAAAAAAATGGAAGATGGAGGAGGGAATGATCTTGAGAGAAGGGGATACAGATGAGTAAAGACATAGTTAAGTTTCAAAATAAAGCAAGAATATTCCTTTTGGCCTGTATTTCTCTCTGACATCATTAGTTGAAAGTTAGGGGCAGGGACAAGGTAAAAGACTTGGAAAAATTCAAGTGTGGGGAACAAAAATGGAAGCAGACTATAATCTTCAATGTTGCTGCCCCAAGTTGGAAATTACTAATTTATAATCAGAGTCATTGGCACACTTATGTTACTTCCCCTTGCAGCATTAGGCTATCTAGAAGCAATGAGGACAAACAACTGATGAGTTACTCTATCAACTTGGGTGGGACAAGAGAGGTAGAAGGCGGCAAGGGGCTGAGAGAATTGAAGGCATTCCCAAGAATGATCCACAGATAATAGAATAGGGAGTAAAATCTGAAGGAAGCTGAAAAACTGAAGGAACAGGGTAGGGACAAGATAGCAGCAGCTTCAAAGAGTAGATTTGGTGGAAACCAGAAAGAGAAGTAGAAGGGTATCGTGAAGGAATTGGACATTATGGTCAGACTAATATTTCAGAGTTGGAGTACCCTTCAGAAGATAATACCTAGGTGTGGCCAGGTGAGTAGACTGCCACAGCAATAGGAGGACAAGCCCTTTTTAAAGATATTAATGAAATTGTGAGGCCATAATCAATAGCAAGAATCAGCCACAAATGTTTCTAATAAAAGAACACTTGCGGGGACTTCCCTGGTGGCGCAGTAGTTAAGAATCCGCCTGCCAATGCAGGGGACACGGGTTCAATCCCGAGTTGAGGAAGATCCCACATGCAACGGAGAAACTATGCCCATGCGCCACAACTACTGAGCCTGCGCTCTAGAGCCCGCAAGCCACAACTACTGAAGCCCGCGTGCCTAGAGACCGTGCTCCACAACAAGGGAAGCCACCACAATGAGAAGCGCACACACCATAACGAAGAGTAGCCCCCGCTCGCTGCAACTAGAGAAAGCCCGCGTGCAGCAACAAAGACACAACACAGCCAAAAATAAAAAATAAATAAATTTATTTTCTTTTAAAAAAAAGAACACTTGCTTTGGTAAATAATATAATGTCAAGAGCAAAGAATAGGGTTTTTGAAGGAAAGTTGTTGGAACAAGGGTATGGAAGCCACAGGTAAGAGTACTGAGCCTCCTGTGCCCCTGCCATAAAAAATGAGGCATGCAAAAACAGGCATTTAAGTCTCCAGCATGGGATTGTGCTAGAGTGCCTTATTTCTTCTTTTGAAAAGCTACTACAGAAGAAAAACCAGAGGAATACCGCAGCCAGTTTTCTGTCAAAAACGTACAGTATGCAGATCTGCAGCTTACTGAAGAACTATAAAGAATTCTGACTAATCCATGTCAACGCAGAGACAAATCTCTATTAGGTCACAGGACACACGTGGGAAAACACTTAATTAAGACTTTTAGTCATAGCAATCTCAAAGAACCAAAGAATGACATGATTATTTAAATCAACAACCAACCAACTTCTCAGGCTAGAACATAAGTAAAGTTTCCAAAGGGAGGCCTGGTATAATGAGAGATATTTGGCCATATCAACAATATTCATAAATGTAAACAAGTTGGATAGTAAGAATCTATTCTAGATACCATGTTACACAAGAAATGTTTATAGTTAAAACGGAAGTATTTTTATTTACTGTGGATAAAAGACAATTTAAAGCAGTGGTCCCCAACCTTTTGGGTACCAGGGACCAGTTTCGTGGAAGACAATTTTTCCACGGACTGTGGTGTGGGTGGGGGGGTGGCTCATGCAGTAATGCGAGCGATGGGGAGCGGCAGATGAAGCTTTGCTCGCTGGCCCACCGCTCACCTCCTGCTGTGCAGCCCGGTTCCTAATAGGCTGTGGACCGCTACCGGTCCTTGGCCCAGGCGTTGGGGACCCCTGATTTACAGAACCTTAGTGATTTATTTCAAAATATCAGAAAACTTCCAAGATAAAATAGTCTTATTTTGCTCAATTCCAAAACTTGGACCTATGACCAAGAGAAGTATAGAATGACAGATTTTACCTCATTTTAATTTAGAACATTTTAAACTAGTTTTCCTTCTCTATTTGAAAAAGTAACACATGTACGCAGGGGGAAACTGTGTAATACAAAAAGATATACAACTAAAATTAGATCTCTCTATGTAGTGGCAACCATTGTTAAGTTTCGTACATCCTTCTAAAAATTGTGTGCATATATGAGCAAATACATTACTTTTGACTCTGGGAGGGCTCACACCAAGGAATACTTTCCAGAACTTCTGCTGCCAGGGTCCTTGTCCTCACAGTGAGCCACAGCCACCCACCGCCTCTGCAGGAGACCCTCCAACACTAGCAGATACATCAGAAATACATCTACACGTGGAACAACTCCTACAGAACACCTACTGAACGCTGGCAGAAGACCTCAGACCTCCCAAAAGGCAAGAAACTCCCCCACGTACCTGGGTAGGGCAAAAGAAAGAATAAACAGAGACAAAAGAATAGGGATGGGATCTGCACCAATGGGAGGGAGCTGTGAAGGAGGAAAGGTTTCCACACACTAGGAAGCCCCTTCGCGGGCGGAGACTGCGGGTGGCGGAGGCGGGAAGCTTCGGTGCTGCGACGGAGAGCACAGCAACAGGGGTGCGGAGGGCAAAGCGGAGAGATTCCCGCACAGAGGATTGGTGCCGACCCGCACTCATTAGCCCGAGAGGCTTATCTGCTCACCCGCCGGGGTGGGCGGGGCTGGGAGCTGAGGCTCGGCTTCGGTTGGAGCGCAGGGGGAGGACTGGCGGCATGAACACAGCCTGAAGGGGTTAGTGCACCTAGCCGGGAGGGAGTCCGGCGGGGGGGAAATGTCTGGACCTGCCTAAGAGGCAAGAGACTTTTTCTTCCCTCTTTGCTTCCTGGTGCGTGAGGAGAGGGGGTTAAGAGCGCTGCTTAAAGGAGCTCCAGAGACGGGCGCGAGCCGAGGCTAACAGCGGGGACCCCAGAGACGGGCATGAGACGCTAAGGCTGCTGCTGCCGCCACCAAGAAGCCTGTGTGCGAGCACAGGTCACTATCCCCACCTGCCTTCCAGGGAGCCTGTGCAGCCCGCCACTGCCAGGGTCCCGGGATCCAGGGACAACTTCCCCGGGAGAACGCACGGCGCGCCTCAGGCTGGTGCGACGTCACCGGCTTCTGCCGCCGCAGGCTCACCCCGCATCGTGCCCCTCCCTCCCCCCCGGCCTGAGTGAGCCAGAGCCCCCGAATCAGCGGCTCCTTTAACCCCGTCCTGTCTGAGGGAAGAACAGACGCCCTCCGGGGACCTACACGCAGAGGCGGGGCCACATCCAAAGCTGAACCCCAGGAGCTGTGCGAACAAAGAAGAGAAAGGGAAATCTCTCCCAGCAGTCTCAGGAGCAGAGGATTAAATCTCCACAATCAACTTGATGTACCCTGCATCTGTGGAATGCCTGAATAGACAACGAATCATCCCAAATTGAAGAGGTGGACTTTGAGAGCAAGATTATTATTTTTTCCCCTTTCCCTCTTTTTGTGAGTGTGTATGTGTATGCTTCTGGGTGAGATTCTGTCTGTATAGCTTTGCTTTCCCCATTTGTCCTAGGGTTCTATCTGTCCGTTTTTTTGTTGTTTTTTTTTTTACTTTTAAAAATAACTTTTTTCTTAATAATTATTTTTTATTTTAATAACTTTACTTTATGTTCTTTTATCCTCTTTCTTTCTTTCTTTCTACTTTTTCTCCCTTTTATTCTAAGCCGTGTGGATGAAAGGCTCTTGGCTCTGCAGCCAGGAGTCAGTGCTGTGCCTCTGAGGTGGGAAAGCCAACTTCGGGACACTGGTCCACAAGAGACCTCCCAGCTCCACATAATATCAAACGGCGAAAACCTCCCAGAGATCTCCATCTCAACACCAACACCCAGCTTTGCTCAACGACCAGCAAGCTACAGTGCTGGACACCCTATGCCAAACAACTAGCAAGACAGGAACACAACCCCACCCATTAGCAGACAGGCTGCCCAAAATCATAATAAGTCCACAGACACCCCAAAACACACCACCAGACGTGGACCTGCCCACCAGAAAGACGAGATCCAGCCTCATCCACCAGAACACAGGCTCTAGTCCCCTCCACCAGGAAGCCTACACAACCCACTGAACCAACTTTAGCCACTGGGGACAGACACCAAAAACAACGGGAACTATGAACCTGCAGCCTGCAAAAAGGAGACCCCAAACACAGTAAGATAAGCAAAATGAGAAGACAGAAAAACACACAGCAGATGAAGGAGCAAGATAAAAACCCACCAGACCTAACAAATGAAGAGGAAATAGGCAGTCTACCTGCAAAAGAATTCAGAATAATGATAGTAAAGATGATCCAAAATCTTGGAAATAGAAAAAACGCAAGAAGCATTTAACAAGGACCTAGAAGAACTAAAGATGAAACAAGCAATGATGAAAAACACAATAAATGAAATTAAAAATACTCTAGAAGGGGTCAATAGCAGAATAACTAGGCAGAAGAACGGATAAGTGACCTGGAAGATAAAACAGTGGAAATAACTACTGCAGAGCAGAATAAAGAAAAAAGAATGAAAAGAAGTGAGGACAGTCTCAGAGACATCAGGGACAACATTAAACGCACCAACATTCGAATTATAGGGGTTCCAGAAGAAGAAGAGAAAAAAAAGGGACTGAGAAAATATTTGAAGAGATTATAGCTGAAAAATTCCCTAATATGGAAAAGGAAATAGTTAATCAAGTCCAGGAAGCACAGAGAGTACCATACAGGATAAATCCAAGGAGAAACATGCCAAGACACATATTAATCAAACTGTCAAAAATTAAATACAAAGAAAACATATTAAAAGCAGCAAGGGAAAAACAACAAGTAACACACAAGGGAATCCCCATAAGGTTAACAGCTGATCTTTCAGCAGAAACTCTGCAAGCCAGAAGGGACTGGCAGGACATATTTAAAGTGATGAAGGAGAAAAACCTACAACCAAGATTTCTCTACCCAGCAAGGATCTCATTCAGATTTGATGGAGAAATTAAAACCTTTACAGACAAGCAAAAGCTGAGAGAGTTCAGCACCACCATACCAGCTTTACAACAAATGTTAAAGGATCTTCTCTAGGCAAGAAACACAAGAGAAGGAAAAGACCTACAATAACAAACCCAAAACAATTAAGAAAATGGGAATAGGAACATACATATCGACAATTACCTTAAATGTAAATGGATTAAATGCTCCCACCAAAGGACACAGACTGGCTGAATGGATACAAAAAAAAGGCCCACATATATGCTGTCTACAAGAGACCCACTTCACACCTAGAGACACATACAGACTGAAAGTGAGGGGATGGAAAAAGATATTCCATGCAAATGGAAACCAAAAGAAAGCTGGAGTAGCAATTCTCATATCAGACAAAATAGACTCTAAAATAAAGACTATTACAAGAGACAAAGAAGGACACTACATAATGATCAAGGGATCGATCCAAGAAGAAGATATAACAATTGTAAATATTTATGCTCCGCAACGGGAGAGGCCACAACAGTGAGAGGCCCGCGTATTGCAAAAAAAAAAAAAAAAGCTATCTCTGATATAGGTCAAAACAGCACTTCTCTCCCCCAAGTCATACTCATCAACTACTCTTATACCCCCAAACAGTTGCAACTTTAATGCCGAGTGTCTATATAGATATTAAGTAAAGCTATTTTCTTTAAACAAGAAATCACTTTGTAAACAAACACAGCTGATCTCGAATGTTTCGCTGTACAGTTCCTAGTCAGTGAGGAACGGCAAGAATATGATCCCGAATGTTAACAACTGTATATACCTGAAATCTGTTTCTAAATTTGTCTTCCAAATCAGCTTGCAGGAACACTTGAATGAAGTGAATTATGTTCTCCTGTTCAAGCAATTTGTTCTCCAAAACCCATAATTAGGCTGCATGGGGATCTAATTTGAACATTTTAGGGCTTGTTACATACAAATGAGTTTCACTACTTTTATTTATTACTTTGAGTTAAATCTCTTAAATTATCTGTTTTATTTTCCTCATTAGCAAATTGTAGGAGAGGGGATATCCATTACCAAATAACCTTCAAAACACAGAAGGCATAAATGCTGAAATTCATTTTTACTACTAGTCAATAAATCACAGCAGAAAGAGCTGAAGGTAGTTCTCAGTAACCTCATTACATTATGTATACTACTGTCTTATAGCCCCATTATTAGACCACCATCACCATTACAAGTAGCTAACAGAATATTTTTCAGGTACTTCGTTAAATGCTTTACATACATCTAGCTCATCTGATCCTCAAACCTAAGAAGGGTATACTACGTATTTGTATTCCCACTTTTACAAATGAAGAAACCTACAGTTATAGCTGGCAAAGTGGCAGAGCCAATTATCCAGGCTGTTTGACTGCAGAGCCCTTGCTCTTTAAGTCAAATATTAGCTATTACACAAAACTAGGAGAAAAGGGTAAAAAGTTTCAGAGAAATGTATTTTGATTCAGTATAATAGTCAATGTATCTGCCTAACAGAAGGGGCTGTATCATGAAATAAAGAGGAATAGAAGTGTTCAAACTAGAGTCCTGATGATCATGTGTCTGTGTTTCAGGGCAATCAAACAGATGGTGAGTAACAGCTGTACTTTATAGCAGAATTCTAGATAATAAATGCAACAATCATCAATGGTAGCAAAACCCAGTAGATTAAAGTTTGATGAGGAACTTTGTAATGAATGGATGAGAGTGACTAGACCAGAATCCACTGATTAATTCTGACATCACTAAGAGTAAGACAACAGGGTATGTGCCCCCCACATATGATGCAATAGGTAACTGATAAACTACTGGCAGTCGTGGGGGTGAGGGGTCTGATGTAACTACCAGTCTCAAAAAAATATATAGCAAACATATAAGGAGACTATCACACATTAAGAGAGATTTGAGATCTAGTAATCACATAATGGGACTTCCCTGGTGGTCCAGTGGTTAAGAATCCACCTTCCAAAGCAGGGACGTTCGATCCCTGGCCAGGGAACTCGGACCCCACATGCCGCAGAGCAACTGGGCCCTTGTGCCACAACTACTAAGCCAGCGCTCTGTGGAGCCCACGCGCCACAATGAAAGATCCTGCATGCAGCAACGAAGATGCCGTGTGCCACAACTAAGACCTAATGCAACTAAATAAATATTTTTAAAAATCCTTTAAAAAAATTACATAACTATTTTTTTTTAAAAAGAATGAACAGGGATGATGTACTAAATAACATTAAATATTTCCTGCCTATTGCACTAGATATGATAATGGCATTGTGGTTATTTTTAAAGCTTCTCTTATTTCTATATATTAAAGTATGAAATGAGAGAATATCTGGCATGCTTTAAAATATTCCAGTAACAACAACAAAAAAGTAGGGGACAGATGAAACCAGAATGGCAAAATGCTAATAACTGTTGAAGCTGGATGAGTACACTGGGCAGGGGCAAGGGTATTCATTATACCATTCTCTCTTGTATGAATGTTTGAAATTTTCCATAATAAAAAATTTTTAATGTTTAATTGCAATATGAAAGAGGATAACAAATCTCCAAACAAGTAAACAACAGGAGACCATGTGTGCACATGCAGCAAGCAGAGAAGTATGCTGGCAAAAGATATGTATTCCTTTTAGTATCCAATCACCCACTTACCCACAATCAGGGCCCATTTACCAGGTTGTGGCTAAGCATTAATCCCCTGACCCAAGCAAAAGTAATCACCAGGATTCACCCATCTGATTTAGCATTTATCTCTATGGTTGTAAGAATTTAACTCCCCAACAATAACCCCCCCCAAAAATCATAAATATGTAACCATAGTAAACATTATGCTATGATGGGAAGTATTTTCCATAAATTAACTTTTGCCAAATAACATCAATACATAATTCTACTTTACAGTCATTTAAAAAAATATATTTATTTATTTATTTGGCTGCCCCAGGTCCTAGTTGCGGCATGTGGGATCTGTAGTTGCAGCATGTGAACTCTTAGATGCGGCAGGTGGGACCTAGTTCCCTGACCAGGGATCAAACCTGGGCCCCCTGCATTGGGAGCGTGGAACCTTAGCCACTGGACCACCAGGGAAGTCCCTACTTTAGAGTCATTTTATTTGAAAAGACTCAAGGTGAGAGACTTTAAAAACAAAAAACAAAAAACTCAGCAATGGTAAATATAAAACTGTTTTGTGTTTGGGAAGGAGAATATTAATATTCTGAATATTTGAATCCATTTTCCACCCATCTGCCAATCTCTCTGGATAAGGCACCACTGTGCTAAATTTTCATTTCGTGTGAAAATTATCTTTTGAGTTCTCAAGGTAAACCTAAGAACAATAGAGTATTTTGTACATCATTTTGCAAATGAGAAGTCTGGATGCAATTTCCACTTCCAGATACCAAATTCCAGATAAATACTATATTATAATAATAATGTATAATGATAATAAAGCTAGCTATTCCATAAAATAGAATTATATCAGAACTTCTACACCATGAGTTTTTTGTTTTGTTTCTCAAATGTCAAGTTATACTATATTACAATTTAGAAAATGTAGCTCATCTACAGCCCTAGCCGTCAAGTCCCTAGCCACTCTAAAATATTCCCGCCATCACAGAGGGGCAGTAAGTGACATAAACAACTCACTGTAAGAGGTCAAATCCTATGCTCTATGACAAAGAAATACTGCAAGTTGACAAGGTAGATGCACACCTCACAGAGAAACAACAAAGGGTAAAATAAAATGATAAAAGGACTATGACAGGACTATGACTTAGAATTAACAACAGTAACTAATACCATACCCAGAAGTTGAACTAGACAGCTGGTTTTCATGCCTACCATCTACACCGATGACAGCACTGAAAATCAAAGCTGACACTATGTAAACACTAACCAGTACACGGTTCAGCCAGAGTTTTCTGTTCTAGGGCCTTCTGTCCAGAAGGCATGCTCCATCCAATTCCTTTTCTCCCCCATTATATGTTTTCAAAACACCTGATGAGGAGGCATAACAGAGTAATATATAAGAGCAAAAGCTTGAAAAGTCAGTCAAACTGGATTTGAAAACCAACTCCAATACTTTTTAACACTTTTTAACCTAAGATGCTAAGAGAAATGGTGGCCAAACAGATTATCTATAAAACTGAGATGATAGTACTGTAATTACTTCAAAGATGATGAGCAGAAAATATCTATTTAAAATCCTCCGTACAGAAAATATCTGCAAACAATGCAACGGACAAGGGGCTAATATTCAAAACATACAAACAGCTTATACAACTCAGTATCAGAAAGAACCCAATCAAAATATGGGCAGAAGACCTAAATACAGACATTTTCCCCCAAAAAAGACATACAGATGGCTAACAGGTACATGAAAAGATGCTCAACATTGCTAATTATTAGAGAAATGCAAATCAAAAGCACAATAAGGTTATCACTTCAAACAGGGCTGAATGCCCATCATCAAAAAGTCTACAAATAATGTTAGAGAGGATGTAAAGGGAACCCTTATACACTGTTGGTGGGAAAGTAACTTCGTGCAGCCACTATGGAAAACAGTATAGAGGTTCCTTAAAAAACTAAAAATAGAATACAGTATGATCCAGCAATTCCACTCCTGGGCATATATCCAGAAAAAATGAAAACTCTAATTCAAAAAGATACATATACACCAATGTTCATACCAGCACTATTTACAATAGCTAAGACACGGAAGCAACCCAAGTGCCATCAACAGAAGACTGGCTTAAGACAATGGGATATATACATACAGTGGAGTATTACTCAGCCATAAAAAAGAATGAAACATTGCCACTTGTAGCAATGTGGATGGACCTAAAGAATATTATGCTTACTGAAATAAATCGGACAAAGACAAATACTATATGATATCATATGTACAATCTAAAAAATAATACAAATGAATCTTTATACAAAACAGAAAGAGACTCAGACACAGAAAACAGATTTATGGTTACCAAGGTGGGGAGGGGACAAATGAGTATAGGATTAACAGATACAAACTACTATACATAAAATAGATAAGCAACAGGGATTGACTGTAGAGCACAGGGAATTATACCCAGTATCTTGTAATATAACCTACAATGGAATATAATCTGCAAAAAAAACCAAATCACTATGCTGTACACCTGAAACTAACACAATACTGTAAATCTACTACACTTCAGTTAAAAAAATAAAAAGTGAAACCCTCCATGGAGCACCTGCCACATAGTGCTCAACAAATAAGAACTGTGAGCTATCTGAATTACGTATTTGAAATATTCTCTAACAATAGTCTTCACTACTAGAAAATAAACATGGGGCTTCCCTGGTGGTGCAGTGATTAGGAATCCGCCTGCCAATGCAGGGTACACGGGTTCGGGCCCTGGTCCGGGAAGATCCCAGATGCTGCGGAGCAACTAAGCCCATGCGCCACAACTACTGAGCCTGCGCTCCAGAGCCCGCGAGCCACAACTACGGAAGCCCACGTACCTAGAGCCCACGCTCCGCAACAAGAAAAGCCACTGCAATGAGAAGCCCGCGCACGGCAACGAAGATAGCCCCCGCTCACCACAACTAGAGAAAGCCCGCGCGCAGCAATGAAAACCCAACGCAGCCAAAAATAAATAAATAAAATTAATTGATTAAAAAAAAAAAACCCTGGTCTTTCACCACAGACAGTTTGAGAAACACTAAACCAGAACATGCACGAATTGTCTTTATTCTATTTGGAACCCCTTACTTTCTAAGTAATTGATAATTGAGTGCCTAGAGCCCATGCTCCAAAACAAGAGAAGCCACTGCAATGAGAAAGTATTTATTTTTCTACTTTGGGGTAGCAGACAATGCTAAGTTGAAGCATATACAGAAAGTGTCCACTTTCTGTATGTTAGGGTTTAACTGCTAATAAAGTTCTATTCTTCACTCCTTTCACTCCTATCGTACCCAACAGACCAAGGAAAACAGAAAGCCAGGCTTTCACTTTAAAACAATGCCTCCAGAAGAGTGCAATGTATGGGGATTAAACAGACCTTATGACTTTAAAAAACAAAACCAAACAAAAAGGTTCCCAGAAGCTTCACAGTGCTCATCCAAAAATCTTTTCGGATTTCTTTCTTCCTTCCCAGATTCCTGAAAATACACTACAATCATTTTTTACCTGGGGCTTTGAGAAATTTTCAATATGTTTAGACCACATGCCATTTATTAAACATTTCTTCCAGCTTCTAGCCCACACTTTCCACACTCTAGTTTGTTAAAGTATGATTAGGACCCTATAAACTACATTTCTCCTTTGATAGCAATAGCATGTGCTAGAGGAAGAATCAAAGGCTGGAAGAATAAGAAGGAATATATATGCTCCTTATTATTGGTCACAGTTTCTATGTGTATGGACCCATTAATGCATTTCATCCTGGCACTGATTCCAGTTTCTACCTTTTTTCCAAAATCCCAGACCAGCCTGGCTGCAATTCCTCACACACAAGAACCAGTTGTCCAATACCCCTCCTTTGGAAATTTCAGCTCCAAGAGGGGCCCTACTCCAGGCTTCTGGGTTCTGGTAACCACACCCTCTTCCCTTTTTTCTCCCAGCCCTAGGGCAAGTAGCTACTTCTGCCTTTCTGTTACCTCAGTGTCCCCTTTTCATTTTCTTAGTTCTCCAAAAACGCTTTTAACCAATTCCTCATGTTAAATTCTGTTCTCCTGACTAGTATGAGAAGAACAATATGAAAGTTTAAAACTCTTTCCTTGAAAGCTTATTATAAAAGAGAAACAGAGGCTTTCCTGGTGGCGCAGTGGTTGAGAGTCCGCCTGCTGATGCAGGGGACACGGGTTCGTGCCCCAGCCCGGGAAGATCCTACATGCCGTGGAGCGGCTGGGCCCGTGAGCCATGGCCGCTGGGCCTGCGCGTCCGGAGCCTGTGCTCCGCAACGGGAGAGGCCACAACAGTGAGAGGCCCGCGTACCGCAAAAAAAAAAAAGAGAAACATAAAATACAAGTAATTATTCCAACCTGTGATATCACCACTCTAATGCCAAGTTGGGGTTTCTTACCAAGCCACTCTAAAAGCATGAAACTGGGGACTTCCCTGGTGGCACAGTGGTTAAAAATCTGCCTGCCAATGCAGGGAACACGGGTTTGAGCCCTGGTCCAGGAAGATCCCACATGCCGCGGAGCAACGAAGCCCGGGCGCCACAACTACTGAGCCTGAGCTCTAGAGCCTGTGAGCCACAACTACTGAGCCCATGTGCCACAACTACTGAAGCCCGCACGCCTAGAGCCCGTGTTCCGCAACAAGAAAAGCCACAGCAATGAGAAGCCCACGCATCACAATAAAGAGTAGCCCCTGCTCGCTGCAACTAGAGAGCTCCCGCGTGCAGCAACAAAGACCCAATGCAGCCAAAAATAAATGAATAAACAAATTTTTTTTTTTTTTTTTTTTTTTGCGGTACGCGGGCCTCTCACTGTTGTGGCCCCTCCCGTTGTGGAGCACAGGCTCTGGACGCACAGGCTCAGTGGCCATGGCTCACGAGCCCAGCCGCTCCGTGGCATGTGGGATCTTCCCGGACCGGGGCACGAACCCGTGTCCCCTGCATCGGCAGGCGGACTCTCAACCACTGCTCCACCAGGGAAGGCCCTAAACAAGTAAATTAAAAAAAAAATAATAATAATAATATAAAAGCATGAAACTGGGATGGGTCATGCTTTCTGGAAAACGTAACACAGTTAAAAACTGTACATAAGCAATCTTGAAAATGAGACACTCAATATATGATTGTTCATTAGTGCTCTGGAGCAAGCGTATGCAAATTTTTTATAAAGAGACAGAAAGTAAGTATTTTAGGCTTTGCAGGCCCTGCAGTCTCTGTCACAACTACTCAACTCCCAACATTTTTTTGTGAAAACAGCCATAGACAGGGACTTCACTGGTGGTCCAGTGGTTAAGACTTCGCCTTCCAATGCAGGGGGTGTGGGTTTGATCCCTGGTTGGGGAGCTAAGATCCCACATGCCTCCCTGGCCAAAACCCAAAACATAAAACAGAAGCAATATTGTAACAAATTCAATAAAGGCAAGAAAGAGAGAGAAAGAGAGGAAGGAAGGAAGGAAGGGAGGGAGAGAGGGAGGGATGGAGGGAGGACTGGCGGGAGGGGCCACAGACTACTGTGAATGAGCAAGCATAGCTGTGTTCCAATAACACTTTATTTATGGACATAAAATGATATGAAGTTGAAATTTCTAACATGTCACAAAATATTATTCTTTTCATTTTTTTTAACCATCTAAAAATATAAAATCATTCTTAGTTCACAGGCTGTACGAAAACATGCAGGCAGGCTGGATTTGGCCCAGTGGCCTGTTTGCCAACCCCGTTCTAGATTGTGCCTCTTCCAAAATCAAAGTATTATGTTCATTGATGGACTAAAAAAAAAAAAAAAGAAAAAAAATTACTCTAGCAAACCTAGGTTTAAACTATAATGTAACTAACCTGAAACATTAATGAAACAGACAAAACAATGTTACTTACCCTCCTCAATCTTTCTTTTAATGAAGACTAAAGATAAGAAAATTTACTAACAGGGAAATTTCAAAGTATGATGCAAGTTCAATTTAAATATTTGCCAAACTTGTGTACCTTCTTTCTACCTCTACAGCACCATAAAATAAGCACTGGTTTTAAAATTAACCTTGAATAATGTAAATTTCTAAATCAGAGATTAATTGAATTAGGGTCTTAATGATGTTCAACTGAGAAGAACTTAGGTTAAAGTAATAATGGTCCCCATTTCCCAAACAATTCTTCAAGTAGAAAAAACATCTACAGACATTAGCAAGTTACACTCAAGTTTCTTATTTCAAAGTAACCATGATTGTATAGCCTCTCCTGTTAATCCGCAACTACTTTGATTCCTTAGTATCAGCAATGAGGAACGTCTCTTTGGCATCTTATGCTCCCACAAATATGTTCATTATTGCTACTTATGAACTGTGTCCATCTGTCCAAAAACTATGAGTTAAAGTCCTAAGAGCACCCTTGAACTAGGACTACCTCAAGACCTGGACACAGTATGCACTGGTAAGACAAAAAAAAAAAAAAAAAAAAAAAGCACAAGCAGCGGTGCAGTAGTATGCATGACACATGAAAGGCATAAAAACAAACATTACGCCTCTCAACAAAAGGCAAGTTCTCTACATGTGTACCTCTCATAGTTTTCCTTAGTTTATGGAAAGACAACAAACCAAGGCTTGAGTTTCATATGGGATTAAAAGTTCCTAGAAGCTCATTTCCAATGCAGATTTCAGACTAAAGGCACTTGGCCAAAGGGGCAGACCTGGATGATCCACATATCCAGTGTACCTTTTGCTGAAATGATGTCCAGGCCTCTAATCCTCTAGAATACATATCTGCAAAGTCAGACAAAAGAACCAACTCAACCAACCTGCACCTTCCAAATTGAACTATTATAAGCAACTCAAAACTAATCTAGAAGACCTCTAGGAAAACTCAGAATATAGAAATCCAGCTGATTATGAATGGCAGCTATTCCAAATATTATTTCTTAATACCGTTAAAAAGATGGTCTTTTACAAATTGGTAAATGAAGAGACCTTTGCTCAAGTTGTGATATACCATTAAACTAGCTAGGGAGCATAGTGTGAACTTCTTTGGGCCTTCTTTTCCTTCCTTATTCTGTAAAATGAAGGCACTAGCTCCCATGCCCTTTAAAATCACAGCCATGGAGCGTAAAGACTTAAATATAAGACATGACACCATAAAATTCCAAGAAGAAAAAGTAAGCAAAACATTCTGACATAAATCCTAGCAATGTTTTCTTAGGTCAGTCTCCCAAGGCAATAGAAATAAAAGCAAAAGTAAACAAGTGGGACCTAATCAAACTTTTAAGCTTTTGCACAGCAAAGGAAACCATAAACAAAAAGACAACCTACAGACTGGGAGAAAATATTTGCAAATGATGTGATGGAAAAGGGCTTAATTTCCAAATTATACAAACAGGTCATACAACTCAATAACAAAAAAACAACCCAATCAAAAAATGGGCAGAAGACCTAACTAGACTTTTCTCCAAAGAAGACATACTGATGGCCAATAGCCACATGAAAAGATGCTCAACACTGCTAATTATTAGAGAAATGCAAATCAAAACTACAATGAAGTACCACCTCACACCGGTCAGAATGGCCATCATTAAAAAGTCCACAAGTAAGGGCTTCCCTGGTGGTGCAGTGGTTAAGAATATGCCTGCTAATGGAGGGGACACAGGTTGGAGCCCTGTTCCAGGAAGATCCCACATGCTGCGGAGCAACTAAGCCCATGTGCTACAACTACTGAGCCTGCACTCTGGAGCCGTGCGCCTAGAGCCTGTGCTCTGCAACAAGAGAAGCCACCGCAATGAGAAGCCCGCGCACCACAATAAAGAGTAGCCCCTGCCCGCTGCCAACTAAAGAAAGCCCACACACAGCAAGGAAGACCTAACGCAGCAAAAAATAAATTAATTAAATAAATAAAACTTAAAAAGTCTACAAACAACAAATGCTGGTGTGGAGAAAAGGGAACCCTCCTACACTGTTGGTGGGAATGTAAATTGGTGCAGCCACTGTGGAAAACAGTATGGAGGTTCCTCAAAAAGCTAAAAATAGAGTTGCCATATGATCCAGCAATCCCAATCCTTGGCATATATCCAGACAAAACTATAATTCAAAAAGATATATGCACCCCTATGTTCATAGCAGCACTATTCACAGTGGCCAAGACACAGAAACCACCTAAATGTCCACTGACAGAGAAATGAATAAAGAAGATATGATACATATGCACAATGGAATACTACTCAGCCATAAAAAAGAATGAACTAATGCCATTCGTAACAACATGGATGGACCTAGAGACTATCATACTAAGTGAAGTAAGTCAGAAAGAGAAAGGCAAATACCATATAATATCACTTATATATGGAATCTAAAATATGGCACAGGGCTTCCCTGGTGGCGCAGTGGTTGAGAGTCTACCTGCCAATGCAGGGGACACGGGTTTGTGCCCCAGTCCGGGGGGATCCCACATGCCGCGGAGCGGCTGGGCCCATGAGCCATGGCCGCTGGGCCTGCGCGTCCGGAGCCTGTGCTCCGCAACGGGAGAGGCCACAACAATGAGAGGCCCGCGTACCGCAAAAAAATAAAAAATAAAAAATAAATAATAAAATATGGCACAAATGAACTTATCTACAAAACAGAAACAGACTCACAGACATAAAGATCAGATTTGTGGTTGCCAAGGGGGAGTGGGGGAAGGAGAGGGGTGGACTGGGAGTTTGGGGTTGGTAGATGCAAACTATTACATTTAGAATGGATAAATAACAAGGTCCTAGGCACAGGGAACTATATCCAATCTCCTGGGATAAACCATAATGGAAAACAATATAAAAAAGAGAACATCTATATGTGTATAACTGAGTCACTTTGCTGTACAGCAGAGATTGGCACAACATTGTAAATCAACTATACTTCAATAAAAATTTTTTTAAAAAGATTATAGAGCTAAGCAATTACACTTAAAAAAAAAGCATCAACTATCCTACAGAACAAGAAAAGCCACAATTTTTAGAGTACCAAGTTTTCTACCATTTTTCAATGTCACAGCTTTATGGTATATCCAAAAACACCCCTTGATTTAGCACTGCATTTGTAGCTTCCTCACTTCCTTTTGGCCCCTAATATTCATAAAGAGATAAATGAAACTGTTGAGCTGAAGGATTTGAATAAAAGACAAACAAGAGTAAAAGCACACAGGCCTAGTTTAAATAGGTTATCCATTCCGGAAAACACCAAAGTATAAAACAACTAAAAAGACTGGGGCGGGGGCGCGGGGGATGTAACAAAGCACACTACACTGTCCCAGCAAAGGCAGCTGTCATAATCTCTCTCAGACCACCACCATGAGATCTCTAATTTTCATTAGTTTGTCTCCACCAGGATCAACAGAAGACTAAAAAGTGTCTTGAGCACCAATCACTCTCATCAGCTCAATACATACCACTCAGTACCCTGACCTCCTCTCTCCTAATCTAATAGTTATTTAAGACGGTCTTTCAATGTCAGTTATTATTAATGCTGCTATTCACTCTATGAGGAAAATAGAATAATGATAGTTATGAAGGATCAGGTCAACTCAAACATTTATCAATACTAAGCACATACTACTATGCTCCCAGCTGCTAGTCACTGGGATTCCTCCATTTAAAAGAATAAGTCTCTCTCTAAAACATATTCATCATGGTCCTTGGATTTTCTGGTACATAGAACTACAAAATCCCTTAGGTCCTAGCAACAGAACCAACAAGTCTAGATCATGCAAGAGAACGGATGAATGCTAAGACAGACAGGCTCCAATGAAATGTTAGTCTTTCTTGATGCTGTGTATTAGTAACCACCCAAAGTATCTTAAAAGTTGGAGAATTATAAAAATACACATGTATACAAATACATCTTTTAAAATACTTATATGGAAAAAAATAATAATGAAAATACTTAAGCAATGAGTACATTTCACAAAAGCACACAGCTAACAAATTTTGCAGCTAGCATATGTACAACTGAAAAAAACGTCCTATCATTGGTTCCAACTCCTGCTCCAATTTCATATCCTCTGACACTATCAGTATCTTCTCTAGTAATAAAGAAAAGGAGTCAAAGAAAGGTGAGCACCAAGTATTTTTTGGTAGTCTCACTGTCTCTCTATAACACACGTGAGCATTCTATAACTGGGGAAATACTTGTTTTATACTCAACTACCACTGTTTCAATTTGTTACTATGTAGTTATTAACATTAATTCGTCAAACTGCTGTTAATCTGCCAAGAAAACTCCATACTATATTTCTCATAATTTATACAATTGGTTTCCTAAATAATAATACACCCATAACAGATTTTTAAACTTTTTAATGGATACAGTAAACTTAAGCTTAAATAAGATACCTATGATGGTGACCTTGAGGAAAACTTTAGTAGTACATTTTCACATATTTCTAACAAAATGTTTTATTGTACCTCAACAAAATTCAACTGTTTACTATAGACAATCCTTAACTAAATTTTCAGCACAGAAGCAGTACCATAAAATGTGTAGCTTATGTTTTAGAGGTGATATAGATACTAGAATTGAGAAATTAATGGAAGAGCTATATATTTAACCAGGCAATTTTAGAAAGTCTGTGTGCTCAGGTTCAGAAAAATGGACTTCCAAGAAAAGGTTTTTGCATCCATCTATACAATTTATGCAAAATGTTAGCTCTAATTTACATTCATACAAAATTCAGAGAAATCTTAAACATGGCACCTTCTGCCTACTAAAGTAGAGCATATGTAATTAACAACTATCCACCAAGAAGCAAAATATCACACAAAAGACTCAAAATACAAGTTAGTCCATGAGTCTCCAAAGAGCTAATCATGAAGCAAATATTGGTGATTACTATACAGCCCTCCCCAAAGAGAGTCTAACTGTACTTGGCAGGAAGTGGGCAGCAGGAAGAGCTACAGTCAGAAACCACCACTTGCTCCAGGTTCTTACAAGCTCACAGCAGTGCTCCCAATAAGCAGACCTGGTAGCAGCCTGCCAGCACGATCAAATTCCTATCAATACCCACACCATTTTAAGGATATTTTCACTTGTGAGACGTTAGCATCAGACAGAAAAGGCATTCTAAAATAAAAAGCATCTTTAGGATTTCACACTAACTTTAAACCTCCATCTAAATGACCAAAGTATTTGCTCAGCTGGAAAAGATATTGAAGCAACCATCGAGCTTGATTAAAAAAAAAAAAACTACCAAATTAAACATAAAGGACATTATACATTAATTCTAAAGCTAAGGGACTCAAATACAACACCTGATTAGTGTATGGTAACCAAGAATGACAAAAATTGCCTCTCATTTGAATCCATGAAAGTACACTTCCAAATATAATTCCCATTATGAAAAAAAACCCAAACCTATTGAATTTTCAGTTGGCTAGTTTGTTGGCTAGCTTCAAATCAACCATTTTCAAGAGACTATACTTAAATACCTTGAGTTTTTAAAATAAGCAACCAACTAATCAAAGGGCAGGAATAAAAGCTATTTAATCCATCAGCACCAGACAGGACAAACAGAATTAAGCATGGACAAAAAAATAAAATTTTAAAAAAGAGAGAAATATAGGAATCAAACTCTAAAGAGGATCCCAAAACACCATCATAAACTACCAGATATACTTGGGAGGAGACACTTTCCACACAGCACATATCCTAAGGCCCTTTTAAACTCCTTAACATGGTAAGAAAACAAAGCAACTTAACATAGGACATCCACAGTATAGAATATTCCCTGTTAAAAAAAGATAAGCACATCTTACACGTAAACGCAAGTATGTAGATGATACAATATGTGTAGTAGACAAAAACAAAAGGTCTGGAAAGGTATACACTAAATTGTCAGTAGTGGTTACCTCTTGAATGTGGGATTTGAAGAGATGGAGCCAGAAAGAGATGCTAAAGGTGGATTTTTACCTTTTCCTCTATAAACATCTGTATTATCTTACCCTTTCGCAATAAGCATTTATTGTTTTGGTAATTAAAAAAAGAAACCATTTCAGGGCTTCCCTCATGGTCCAGTGGTTAAGACCCTGCGCTTCCATGCAGGGGGCACAGGTTCGAACCCTGGTCAGGGAACTAAGATCCAGCATGCCGCTCGGCGTGGCCAAAAAAATAAATAAATAAAAATAAAAAAAGAAGCCATTTCAAAACTATTACCAGACATTGTTATTGTTTTCAAAATATCACACTGATGGTTAGTACAAAGAGATAATAGTAGTAAAGTGCCTTCAAACCTTGAATTTAAAGCTCTATCCTCAGAATAAAGAAGACTAAGAGACATGACAATTAAATCCAATGTGTAATCCCAGACTGAAAAAAGAGGACACTATTGGGATAACAGGCACACTTTAAGTATGAACATATATCAGGTGTAATATTATAAATGTTAAATTGCCTGAATTTAATCACTGCACGTTGGTTATCTAAGAGAATGCTTATTCTTAGGTAATACTATGAACTATTCAGCAGTGAAGGGTGATGGTGCCTACACCTTACTCTCAAATGGTTCAGCCAAAAATAAACAAACACAGGTTTATATGTTTTAATATAGAAAGATAAAGCAAATGTGGTGAAATTTCAACTACTGGTCAATCTAGGTGAAAATATGGGAGTTCACTATACTATTCTTAAAATTTCCCTGCAAGTTTGAATTTTTTTTCAAAATAAAAGATTCCTTCCCTCTAGAGAGTGGATCTCTCTCAGAAAGGGAAAGGAAGAATTCTAAACCTGACTTTCAGTTACGCTAGGTGTAAATGTTTCAGTTTCTAATATGAAACATCTCTCAGGGTCTTACAATAATGGCCCTTAATGCATTACAAAATAAGATGCTCTATACTATCCTGGAAAAATTAACAGAAATGATGAAGCTAGTCAACTTTTGATTCTAGCATATGACTATTATAGCTTCTCTGAAAAAACTGACAATGCTCATAGAACAACACTAAATATCAGGGTTAAGAAAAATAATTATAAATATCTGTTAAAGAGTAAATCATAATGCATTTCAATTTAAAGGGGAATAGATTAAATCAATTAATCACTACAGTGAAAAGTGGCAGAGAAGATTTGAAACACAAAAGTCCCACTAACACTAGAAAAGTATGATTGATATGTCTTGGCAGTTTGAACATTTCTTAGGAAAACACAACTGTATCAACAGTTGCTTGATACCTTTCTAAAGACATAGTGTGTCAGTAGAAGAATGGTGGGCCTGAAATCTAGATAAGGCAAGAGCAAAGAGGGACATGAATTCTGGAGAGGTATACTCTACCCTAAGTACTAGGATAGTTCCACCAGGCTTTCTGTGATCACCAGGAAAGCCTCCAAGTAATATTTTGGCCTCCCATGTACCTACCGAAGACTGTACCCTGGCCCGTAGAACATACCTCAATCACTACAAAGCTATTTCTCTCTTATAAAACAACAAAAACTGAATTATGTACTGCCTGCAAAGCTACTAAAGGTCCAGACCATATGTGGAATGTGGTGACCACGTTATTCTTTCAGTTAGCTCCCTATGGCATCTCTATCCCCATTGTAACTTAGATGAATTATGAGAATTTTATGAGAACACGACTATCCTCACTGCTTTATATTTTATTTGACATGCTGAAGTATTTTTCCCAGTTAATAAACTTTATTTTTGCCAAATTCACCATGCTTTTCATATCATGGTGCCTTGTAAAGTACTGTTCTTTCTAGCTGCATCTTTCCATCCAATACTAATAATAAAAGAGTTAACACTGTCCTAATTCTTAAATCCTCATAAAACCCTCTGTAGAAAATACTGTTATGATCCTGACTTTACATATAAGGACACTAAGGCACAGAGTCATTACAAAATTTGCCCAGGTTCATAATGCTATTAAGTAAAAGAGGTGAGATTCTAAACCAGGAATTAGGATCCAGAGCTCAAGGGTTTAACATTTTTTGTGCCTTGGACCATTCTGCAGTCTGATGAAGCCTGCAAATTCCTTCTCAGCTTAGTATTTTTAAATATATGAAATAAACAGAGGAGACCAATTACCTTGGGGATAAAAAACTCAAATGTATGATACAGTAGTATATATATGCTTCTCAACAATCTACTGGTGGATCTATTTACTTAATTTCTATGTAATGATGAACATAAATAATATTTTGAGATATCTACAATAATCACAACATAATATCTGTGATTTGTACTAGTAGTAAAATCACAGGTACTGTTAATAGTACTGTAGTTTGCTGTTTACATTAATAATTAAAAGGAATGCCAACTTCTAGTTAGACGTTGGTGAAGAGGTAATTTTCCCCCTAAGTTTATGGATGCCATCCATGTTAACACTGCCCACTATATCAATCCTCTTAACACTGCAGTTTAAAAAAGGACCAATCCTGGGTCCTTCTCTCTTTCTACACTGGATCTCTTGGTGATCTCATCCAGTCTTGTGGCTCTGAATACTACTCAAGTTGATGACTACAAAGTTTATCTCTAGTCCAGACCCTTCCCCTAAATTCCAGACTTGGATATCAATTCAACCAGAATGTGTAACAGGCATCTCAAACTTACCACAACTAAAACTGAACTCCTAATCTATTCCCCAAACCTGCTTTTCTCACAGTCATCCCTATCTTAGTTGACGGCAACCCCATCTTTCTCACTGCTCAGACCAAAACTCTTGGAATCATCCTTGACTCCTCTCTTACATGCCACATCTGATCTATCAACAAATCGTACTGGTTTGATCTTCAAAATATATCCAGAATTCAACCATTTCTATCTCCTGTTACCACCTTGATACAAGTCACCAGCATCTCCCTCCCAGATTTCTAACTTTCTTAAAATTGTAAGTCTCCCTGCCTCTACTGTTGTTCCCCCCTACAAACTGAGAGATCCTTCAGAAGCTGAAAGATCATGTCACTCCTTGGTTGAAAACTCCAGGCAAAGTCCTTATAAAGCCTCTACCAAGCCCTGTGAAATCTGTACCCCACCCCAACACAATGTACTATTACTTTTTTGTTCATTCCATTCTAGCCATACTGAGCAGAACTCACTAGGTCGGCCTCAGCACCTTGGAACAAACTATTCCCTCTACTTGGAAAGCTTTTTCCCCAAATGTTAACGAGGCTAACTTTCTCCCTTTTAAGTCTTTGCCTAAATATCACTCTAAAGAAGGCTCACCCAGTTCACCTCATTTTAAATTTCAACATCTACCCCAGAAATTCTGAATCCCCCTTACCGTGCTCCATTTTCCAAAGCACTTATCTTTGAACATTCCATTATTATTTATTGTTTTTCACCCCGCACTAGGAGGGGTGCCCACACAAGCAAAATTGTTTCGTACACCACTCACCTCTAGTATGCCTATGTTTGGCACAAAGTAAACATGCATATATTTAAAAAACAGCACTTATATCATTGTAAACTACTTGCCTGTGTCTCTCATTAGAAGAATTCCTTGAAGACTCTGACTGGATCTAATTTGTAGTGCCCTCAACACCTGGCCTGGGGCCTGCCCAACAGCAGACACCTAACACACAGATACTCAGGTGATTACAGCCACTTTCACCTGAAACACAATCCTATATGCCACAGGAAAAGCCAGGTCTTACAGCTGTGTCTGATTAAATACTTCGTAGAAGGCAAACACAGAACATCAGGTTCCAACTGTTCCTTCAATCAAACTGAGTTTAAGTTTCATGCTTCATTTCTTCATGTGTCTAAGAAGCATTTCAAACTATCTGAAGTCTAAAAAGGTCACTTGGTCATTCCTCCCCCGCAGCCATGGCACCACCTCTCCAGCCCACCTAATCTTTTCATGCTTGACTTAAAATCCTCTTAAGTGTTCCTTGATGACCCCAGCTAGAAGCACTTACCCGTGCCATGCTCTGGGCCAACTGCTTTCCATATGTTATTCTCATTTGATTCTCCCAAAAGCCCTATGAGGTTGCTTCCATTATGACACCTATTTCAAAGATTAGAAAACTCAGACTTGGAGAGATCAAATCACTTGTTCAAGGTTCAACGAGTGTTCAAACACAGGTCTGCCTGACTGTGAAATCCAAGTTCTTTAACCCTCCACTATACCGCTTTTCTCTCTCCAATATTACAAACCCTAACTAGTTTATACATACTACCTCATAGGATTTGCTGTCACTTCACTTATCTAGACTTCAATTCCGGCATCTGTCAAACAGGGGATATCGTTCAGGATGCCTCCTATCAAGACCCCTTCCAATTCCTAGAGTATTATGAAATAAAACATTTTATAATTCTTTACATACTCCAAGTAGGTTAATACACACACATACACACATGTATTTTAGCACTTAGTCACTGCTTGAAATTAGAATTCTCCACTGCCAAAAAGCAGTGAAAATAAAAACTCCAAGACCTTATATAAAAAAATAAAACATTCTTGATTCCTCGCCACATTCACATCTATCAGAGATGCACTTCTGAGTCCATTTTCCCATGTAGTATGAAAAATTATGTTTTCCCCCAAGAAGTGTAAGAATGTGATACTTAAAGCTTCTGGACTTCACCAAACAACCTGGTAAAAGGAACTGAAAGCAGCCACTTAGCCCATTCAGGAGCTAGCATGTTGTTTTAGACAGGACAAGTGCTCAATAAGCGTTTATTGGATCATGACACAGAATTTTTTTTTTTTTTTGAGGTTTTCCAAGTCTCAAACCAAAAGCCTATAAAGAGCCACACCAAAACTAAGGTAAAATGTGTCAAAAGAACATATCTCTTGGAATCATTCTGGTCATAAAAGTGAATTTCATTTGAAATCCCTATCAACTGTTAAGTTTGAAATGAGTCATATTCGTAGGTCTAGACTTCAACCAACACCAGCAAATGGAGTTTAAGGATAGCTTTTTAAAACAACAGTCTTGTGAGGATGCAGAAAAAGAAGTGAATCCAGGCTCTGGAGTGGAAGCTCTCTTGAGATATCAGATACAGTAGCAGACACAGCCCACAACAGAAATGTAAAAATGTCCTAGGCTGAAAACATACTGTTGGGCAAAACGATATTTCGGTTTTCTAGAACACTGTCTGTTTAGAGAATCCTCAAACGATTCTTGCTTTTTAACAAAGTCTTCAAAAGGAGTAGAAAGTCATCCGTTCAGGGTAAGAGATTGCTGCAACCAAGGAAATAGAGTGTCCGAAAGTGTGCAAATCTCATAATCTAGTAGAGAACGCATGCCCCTGCGGATGCTTTCACCTTCGGGCGGAAAAACCAACCCGGTGTCACCTCAACATTGGGGCCACTCAAACCTCACCACCATTACAAAACCGAAATGCCAAAGGTGCAGAATATGAAGCCGGAAGCACTACCAGGCCAGGATCGCGTTCCAGGTGAAAAAAAATCAAAACCTAGAGTGCAGCGCGGGGCCCTCGGCCGCCTTGGGCCGAGAGACGCACGCTAGGCCCTTCCGGTCGGAGCCGCCGTCGCCGGTAGGCCAGGCGACGGGCCAGGCTTTCACCCGAGCCCGGGGATTCGCGGCCTACCCTCGCCGGTGCCCTCTCGCCGAGTCTGGCACCGCCTGCTCCTCCGACTCGGCCCCTTCGTCTGTAGCGCGGTCCGCGCAGGCCGCGAGGAGCCGGAGGAGACCGCCGAGCCTCGGGCCGGCCGGGTCGGTGCAGACGCGGCGGTGGCGGCAGAGGCCGCGCCGCCCCTCCCCCACCGGCCCGGCCCAACCGCCGCTGCGACGCGAGTAGCGGCGCCAACGCCGGGCCCAACCTCCGGCCCGCGGCGGCCCGGACAAGGGGCCGGTGGCGGCGTTGCGGGCCTGCTCCCCACGCCGCCTGCGCGAGTCCACCGCAGGCCCGTTACTCCCCGCGCCATAACCCGTCAGGACGCGCCGCCCTCGGCTTGCGCTGAGGCGGCCGAGGGCAGCGGGAAGCCGCTGAGCTGATACTTACTCAGGGGTCGGGTGCTCGGGGTCGTAGAAATCCCCCATCTTCGGAGGCGGCTGCGGCGGCAGCTGCTTCATCGGGAGCGGCTGGAGACGGCGACGCGAGCCCCCTCCCCGCGGCAGGGCGACGGGAGGGAGGGGAGGGGAGAAGGCCGCTGGTCCGACCGCGGCGGCGGCGGCGGCAGGGTCGGCCCGCGTCGCTTCCTCGCTCGCTCGCTCCCTCCCTCCGGCGCCCGCCCGCCGCTCTCTCCCCCACACACTCACACCGGGAGCGACGCTAACCCCGCCCTCCCCTCTGCAGCACAGGCCCGGCCCCTTAAAGAGACACGCACCCGCCGCGAGTCCGCCGCCAGTCGGCGCGCCGGCAGCTGCCGGTTGTCCTCAGGCCGCAGCGGGAGGAGCGGGAGGAGCGGGAGGGGCTGTGCGCAGCCCGCGGACCCGGCCCGACTTCGCCAGCGACTTCCTGGAACAATAAGCCCCAGGCCTGAGCGCCGTTGGCCCGCCCCGGCCGAGAGCCGCTGCGCCGCGAACCCTCCCTCGGGCCCGCTGTGGCGGCGGGGCGCTGAGGCGTGACCCGGCGCGCCCCGGGGTTGTTTGCCGGCGACGACGGGGAAACAGCCCGAGCCCGCCGGGACACTAGCCTGCCTGCTCCGCCGCTCTCGAAGACCTGCCCTCCCGGAGCGCTGGAGTCCGCAGCGGCGCCGAGGGCCCCTCCCCCGGACCTGCGGGCTCTGAGGTAAGGCGGTCGCCGCTTCTCCCGTGCCTCTCGCCCCTCTCTCCTTTATTTTTCCTCGCTTTTTCTCCCTGTTGCCTCTTCATCTCGTCCCCTCAGCAAGTACGGAAGCGGAGCTAGGCTGGGGATTCGCCCTAAAGCCGAGCTCTGGGGACGCCCCTTCCTACCTCCCGCCCCCGCTGGGTCGGCTGGGCCCCGTCCGCCTGTCGCCGGGCTGCGTTCCACCACCTACACCTTCACCTGGAGCTGTACGTATTCTGCCCCCATCCCAGCATCTGGGAGCTGCGGGTCCCGTCTTCTGGGTGGTTCTTAAAGGCCTTGGAGGAAATGTCTTTTAAGAAATGGTTATTAATCATTTTCCTGCAAAAATGACATGGTAAGATGAAGTAGGATAACTTGAAAGGGCTGTGAGTCTGTTATTTTTGGAAGGAGAAACAAGAATACATAAAGCCATTAGCTAAACTCTAAGGGAGGTTCATAAGATCAGATTTTTTTGTAGTTTTTAAAAAATTTCCAATGTAATTTTGAATCGGATTTTACCAGCAAACAATTGGATGGAGGTATGTGTTATGGACTGAATGTGTACTCCATCCCACAAATTTATATGTGAGATTCTGTCCCCCAAGATAATAGTATTAGAAGGTGGGACGTTTGCGAGGTGATTAGGTCATGAGAGTGGAACCTGCATGAATAATGGGATTAGTGCCCTTATAAAAGTCCATTGAGTTCTCTCCTTGTCTGCCCTGAGGATACAAGGAGAAAACAGTGTGCAACCCAGAAGAAGGTCCTCACCAGAACTCAGCCGTTCTGGCACCCTGATCTCCAACTTTCAGCCTCCGAAACTGTGAGAAATAAATTTCTGTAGTTTATAGCCACCCAGTCTATGGTATTCCGTTTTAGCAACCGACAGTATAAGAGACTAGACATCCTTTACTAACTCTTTTTTATATCGTGTGTGTGTGTGTGTGTGTGTAAACACACATATATGTATGTTGTCACTGTCTGTTAGTGCTTTATCATCATTGTTTCTCACTTGGGGATTATTTTGGCTTTTTTGTTGGTTTTTAGGCATGTCATGCAGGTCCAGAGCCTGTCTCACTCCCTTGGTTCAAGTCTCCCATGGCCACTTCTTTACAAACTGAATATTACCTAATTTATCTGCTTTTTCTCATTGTAAGATGAGAATATTAATGTGGACAGGACCTCACTGTTGTAAGGATCCAATGAGATAATATTTGTAAAGCTTTAAAACCTTCAGTAAATAACAAGCACTCACTCAGACATTATAGTACAGTGGTTAAGAGCTACGAGGCATTGTATACCAACCCACCACTTTCTAACTTTGTGACATTAGGCATGGTTACTTTTCATGCTTCCAGTGCCTCATCTGTAGAATAGAGGTATTATCCACTGCACAGAGTGTTGTGATTATTGAACTAAATTGTATAAAACATGCTTGCACAATACCTCTCATTGAGTAAGTGTTATGTTTTAGGCTTTGAAAGAATAGATTGGAGCCCTGTGCCTTAGATGCCACATAGGCCATTGGGAGCCACTTGACATTAGACAGACAGGAAAGGGCTACCTTAATTATAGGTGGAGGTGGCTAAAATAATTTAAGTATGAGGTGATAAGGACCTAAACTGAGGTGAATGAGAAAAAAGCAGTCAGTTACAAGTTTCCTGTTTCCTAAATAACAAAGTAAATAGTTCTCTTTCAGGAGGTGCAGCTGGTCTTGATAATACCTGGTCTTAAGAGAGCATTAGCCTGGTTAGAACCCAATGCAATAAGCATGCCAAACTATGGGATTCAGTGGGAAATACTAAGCCGCAAACATAAATAAATGAACCGAGTTTTTACAGGCAAGATTGTTGGAAGATTGAGTACTATTTAATGGCCTCATCTATCTCTGTAGTAGGAGTTCTCTGTACACGTATTTTAAATTCAAAGAGAAGGCATCCTTGGAACACATACTTGGGCCTGGCCTCTTGATCAAAGCTGTGGGATAATTTGGTCTTTAGCCTATAATTGACTATCTTCTACTTTCTTACATAAAACCTTTTACAAATATGTTTGCAGGAAAAATGTCAAAAGCCTTAAAGTAAAACATATTATAAAAGGCATTCTATTCTTACCCTTAAAGTAAAACATATTATAAAAGGCATTCTATTCTTACAGTGCTAAAACCATAGAAATTTTCATAATTGCTCCTGCCATTACTACTGCTGTAGGCCCAGAGCACCCCCATCTCAGGGGGACCCAAACATAGCCAGGAGTGACCCTGAAACAAAGTTGACTAGGGCATCTCTTGCCTTAGGGGAAATGGAAGGCCAAACATCAGATATTGCCCACAGTTATGCTCCTGGTACCTGGATGGGAAAAGAAAAAATATAATTAAGGTGGAAGAGAGAGCACCAGTTGATTGCTTGAGCACATACTTCAAAACTACTATGTGTAAACAAAAATTTTCAGGTCATATGTTGACAAGACAGTTCTTAGGACTGATAAAACACAGAAGCAATAAAATCAAAACATGGAGGTAGTCTGAGGTACCGCTCTGTGGTGCCTCTTTTCACTGTGCCCCAGTCAGAGCTCTGCTGGCTTCAAATGGGAATCTGGCTAAGGCTTTAGGAGAGAGAGAGAGAAAAAGTTGTTACCCCTCGAACCTACAGCCGGGGCTGAGTGGGGAAGCTGCCCCTACCTACTTACCCTTGCCTCTTCCTGTCCCATTCTTCCCTCACCAAATCCTTCGCTGACCTAAGGATTGTCAGAAGACTGTATTCCTCAAGAAATGCCAACGTGGGAAGGGCATGCAAGCCCCAGGCCTTCAGTCCTACAACGCCCCAAAGTTCTTGGCTTTGCCAAGAGGGGACAGGGTTGACAGTGGCAACAAAGTCAATGTGGGCAGCATGAGCAGGACAGTGTGAGCAGGGCAATGTGGGAAACCATATCTCTACCCATGTGCTCCCACAAAAACACCCTCACGTTGGCAGAATTAGGCCCATTCTTTATGGCCATAGCCTATGGTTAATAATGGTCTGCCCACGTATAAAAGGTTGAATTTAATATCAGAGAGGCAGTTGGGGAGTATACGTGAATGATATACAGAAGGCTGGGCTATATCAAGATCAAATGTTTGAAAGTTGAAGCTTGCCAGTACAAGGTTTATGAAGATCACAACAGTTTGTGAGACACCTAATTAATTTCCTTGATTATTTAAATATTATCTTGAATCTATTCCCTGATGTTAATGATCCTGTCATCAGTTTGTTTTTTTCTAGTCCAGTGTTTTTTGAATAGAGGAATTGTGTTACATATTCCAAAAATGTATTTTTCTTTATTTGGTCTCTAGGAAACCAAAATTGGCTGTTACTGTAGTTGCACATTAACCATTATGTCATGATTACAAACAGGTACATCCTAGCATTAGAATAGAAACGTGATTTGGGTGTCTATAAGCTGTTATATACAGTTTTTTAATGCTGATTTACTGCTTAGTTTTAATAGATCAATATGTCATTCTGTTGTAACTGAAACTAATTCTTTTCCATTAATTAAAAATATAATGAGAAAGGTGGTTTTCAAAATATAAAGTATGTTACTCTACAAATGAAAGACTTGGATAAAGTGGTTTAAATGTGTATTTACTCTTCTGTAGGACAGAAATATATATAACCAACATCTCAGCATTTGGGGACCATGAAATGGGATAATGTCTGAGAAAGTACCTAGCACATGTAAATTAATAGCCATACAGTAAAAAATTAGATACCTTATAAATTTATGTAGCTACATGAGACTCAACAGAATTGAAAGTTATTTGAGATTTAATCAGTATACCAAAAAAAGACAGCATCATTTAAAATAATGGTTATTTTAACTGTTCTACACAAATCTTTCACACTCTTTGGCTCTGGAATACCTTTCTTGGGGAGGTGTAATTACAGTTGATTTTTATTCATGTTTAATTAGCACATTTCAACACAAGTTAAGAATATAGAAAACAATACAAGACCTACATTGAGCCCTATTACATATATTATTTGTATCAAGCCAAGAACCTTCCTATATATATAGTATTATACTCTGTAGTTGTCTTTTCTGTTCCATACTGCTTTGTTAACTGACTTTCATTACATAACTCTATCTTCCCAACTCTTTAAGTTTGTTTTATTACTTTGCTACTTTTTTTACTTTTTTTTTTCTTTTAGAAGCTCTTAAAATGTTCACTTTGAATTTTTCTGTTGGGACTAGATTGTTGTGCAGTTAACAGGCTTCTATAAGTCTCCTTCATAAGTTCCTACAAGCCAACCATATCACTGGGCTTGAAAGTGCTGACATAAAAGAACCACAGGGACTTCCCTGGTGGCACAGTGGTTAAGAATCCACCTGCCAATGCAGGGGACACGGGTTCGATCCCTGCTTTGGGAAGATCCCCCATGCCATGGAGCAACTAAGCCCGTGCGCCTGTGCTCTAGAGCCTGTGAGCCACAACTCTTGGCCCTGCGAGCCACAACTACTGAAGCCCGTGTGCCTAGAGCCCATGCTTTGCAACAAGAGAAGCCACTGCAGTGAGTCTTGCCTGCGCACTGCAAGAAGAGTAGCCCCCGCTCGCCGCAACTAGAGAAAGCCCGTGCACAGCGGCAAAGACCCAACACAGCCTAAATAAATAAATAAATAAAATTAATAAATTAAATAAATTTTTTAAAAGAAAGAACCACATACTTTAGCCCTCAAGTATATAGAAATATTGTTATTAGGTAATTTTTTTTGCAATATGTGTTAATCTTGTCTTCCCTACAAGATTATCAAGCACTCAGGGAAATGATTATAGTGTTTGTTTGTTTTTGTCCTGTTTTATTTTGAATCTTGGCACCCTTTCAGAGAACTCATCTCCTGAGCTTCTTGCCTTCCAGCAGAGGATCAAACTGCTCAAGATTATCTCTGCTTTACAAAATAAACCAAAAATCCCAAAGGTTAAGTCACATGACTAAGAAGTGGTAACGCCAGGATTTGAACTTGGTTATCCGATTCAAGACATCTTCAGGCAGAAAATCTGGAGTTTGTCACTAATAGAACATAATCCCTGATATAAGAAAGAATCATGAGCAAAGAAATTGGTAAATAAGTGGTTAAAACTAAAAAATATTTACCATAGAAAGTAATAATAATACATAATTTGTGTTGTTAATAAAGTAAAGCAAGATAGAACTAATATCCTGGATAACAAAGTCATAATTTGGAAGTGGGGTGGGTGGGGTGATGATTGGATATGAAGTTTTCCAAGGTCCTTGTACTGTTTGGGAAGAGGGTAAACATACTGATTAACTTTAAGCTTTACTCTTTTAAGTGTACAAGTTAAAATGTCTTGGGTAACTACTAAAAGAGTGTATCATTTCCAAATTAATGGAGGGAGAAAAATTTTTTTTAAAAAGCAAGATATGTAGAAAAAAGAAAGAAATAGTGAAACAAAACCAAAAACAAAACACAGAAACATGTAAATGGATAGAAAAAGATTTCAGGCTAGGGCTTCCCTGGTGGCGCAGTGGTTAAGAATCCGCCTGCCAATGCATGGGACGCGGGTTCGAGTCCTCGCCTGGGAAGATCCCACATTGCCACGGACCAGCTAAGCCCATGTGCCACAACTGCTGAGCCTGCACTCTAGAGCCCACAAGTCACAACTACTGAAGCCCAAGTGCCTAAAGCCCGTGCACTGCAACAAGAGAAGCCACGACAATGAGAAGACTGCGCAGAACAACAGGAAAATCTGTTTCCTGCTCCTCTGGATTGTTGGCAGAATTCAGTTCCTTAAGTTGTAGGACCATAGTCCCACTTTCTTGCTGGCTATAAAATGAGTAAGGGTCATTCCCATCTTGTAGAGGCTGCCACATTCCTTGGCTTATGGCCCCTTTCTTCCATTTTTAAAGCAAACAACAGGCATGTTAAAACCTTGTCCTTGTCTCTGTGTTCAACTCTTTTTGTCTTCTTCCATTTTTAAGGATTTGTGATTAGATTGAGCCCAGGTAATCCAGGATAATCTCCCCACCACAAGGTCTGTAATTCAATCACGTGGAAGTCCCTGCCACTTAAGGTAATATATTCACAGGTTCCAGGGAATAGGGAGTGGACATCTTTGGGGAGCTATTATTCTGCCTACCACACCATCATAACTTGTTAATATGGTGAATTACATGAAATAAACTTGCAATATTGAGCCCAAACTTTCATTCCTGAAACAAATTCAACTTGGTCATGATTTTTACCTTGTAAACAAATTGCTGGATTTGCTTTAATAGTGTTTTGTTTGGGATCATTGCATCTTTATTTAAGAATGAGAAAGCTTATAATTTTAATTTCTCATCCTATCCTTGCCTGTCTGGGTCTGTATGTTCATCCATCCATCTATCCTTTCCTCCCTGCCTTTATTTTTTGAAGGAAAATTGACCAATAATTCATTTTTTAATGGTTCTAGGACCAAATAGGTTTTCTATTTCTCATTACTCAGTTTGCTAATTTATATTATCTTAGAAAGTTGTCCAAGTTGAATGAAGTTTTCAAATTTATTGGCATCAACTTGTTCATTTTTTCAGTTAATTTTATAGTCTCTGCAATTTCCACAGTTTTGTCCCACTTCTCATTATTTGTATATTTTTTCCCCAATTTGCCAGAAATTGGTCAACAGTCTTTTAGAAGAACCAATTCTTGGCTTTGTGTACCTTCTCCACTGTATATCTTTTATTTCTTTAATTAATTTTGTATTTTCATCTTCACTATTTTACTTCTACTTTAGTTCTTAAGTTTGACATAATTTGTTAATTTTGTCTTTTTTCCCCCTGTAAAATAAGCATTTAAATTTCTTAATTTCCTTGTTATTACTTTAGCTGTATTATACAATTTTGTTATTTAGTTATTTCATTGATCTTTAGTTCTAATTAGTTATTAGAACTAAATAACCAATGTTATTAGAACTAAATAACCAATGTTATTAGAACTAAATAACCATGGAGTTATTTACAAGTCTCCTTTTGAAACTTCAGAAGTGTTTTCCCCCCCTAGTTAGTAATTTCTTCTAACTTAATTGCATAGTGCTCATAGAATGTGGCCTATATAACATCAATCATTTGAAATTTGTTGAGAATTACTACCTGAACTTATACGTGGTCAATTTTCATAAATATTCCACATGTGCATTAGAAGGATATGAATGCTCTAATTGTATAGTGCAACACCAAATGTGTGTTAATTCAATCTTAATTATGTTGCTCGTATCTTCTGATTCTTGTCTGTAAGATCTATCCATTATTTTGAGGTGTTTTAAAATCTCCACTATAGTGGTAAATATATTCATTTTTCCTTGTAATTTGTCAAATTTTGCTTTTCTTATTTTAAGGATTTGTAATTAGGTGTATATATGTTTAGAATTCCAAAGTTCTAGGGCCCTGAACTTTTTATCATTATTTAGTGAGCTTTGTTTATTTCTATTTTGTCTGATGTTAACATAGCTACACCTATCAAAATGGTTAAGTCTCAGGAACATAATGAGCAGGATAAAAAGGAATAAATGAATATATTTTTCCCTTTATATGAAGTTTTACAAGTCAAAATTAAACAACAGATTGTACAGGGAATTAAACATGGCAGAGCTTGGGGCTGGGCTGCTCATGAGAGCTGGGCTCTCCCACTCCTGCTAGGATTCATCCACTCCAGGATTTGAGGGCCACAGAGCTCAAGCGGGCAGGCTGGCAAGGGGGATCACCCACTGGAATCAGAGATCCGGGGTCCCTGCACAGGACCTGACCCATAGGGAACAAAAAGAAAAAAAATGGCAGAACTCAAGAAGGAAAGGGAAAAGTAAAGAATTCGGGATAATTTTTTTTCTAAAGGGGTAAAAGGATCACATGGAGGCACTCAGAAGCTTTCAGAGAATAGGTAAAGTTCTATTTCTTAAACTAGGTGGTAAGTACATAGATATTTTATTATTTTGTCTACCCTATGCATGATTAATATTTGTATCTATTTACTATTTAATAAAAACTTTGTGTGTGTGCATCCTTTGACACAGCAAATTCCATTTCTGAACTTATACTTCATAGAATATCCATACCAAGGAATATTATATTGTCATTGAAAAGAATTTTCACCATGCTTGGTGTTCTAGAGGAGTTTTCATGAGGTTTGGGGGTTTGTTGAATAGGAAAAGCAAGACTTTTAGGCATAATAAAAATGTGTATATATACATGAATATATTTATTTGATTTTGTGAGTGTGATAAAAGATATGAGCATATCTTTATATGTCATTTTGTCAAGTTATATTGAGTTGGGAGTTGAAGGGGAGGAAGTGGGCGAAAAAATAAGGAAAAATTACTACCACCATACCCCAGTAAATAAATATTGATCTACAGATGTTTGTATATATTTAGAGCTCCATTAAGAAATTAGAAGAGGGCTTCCCTGGTGGCACAGTGGTTGAGAGCCCGCCTGCTGATGCAGGGGACACGGGTTCGTGCCCCAGTCCGGGAAGATCCCGCATGCCGTGGAGCGGTTGGGCCCGTGAGCCATGGCCGCTCAGCCTGCGCGTCCGGAGCCTGTGGTCCGCAACAGGAGAGGCCACAACAGTGAGAGGCCCGTGTACCGCAAAAAATAAATAAATAAAAGAAATTAGAAGAACAAAGTATGTATCTACTGAATTATAGGGATGTCAATTTTAAAAAGTATTTGGAGTTTATTTCTTTAAACCAAGATATGCATATTAATGTAAATGCTTGTGTAAGTATATCCAAACAAGGTGCAGACTAGTCTGATACTATTGCTGATGTTTTGGATGTGGGGTATGAGAAAAAAAAAGAAATCAAAGATGAATCCTAAATTTTTTACCTCAACAACTGGATGACTGGTGGACACGAGACTGGGAGAAATAGCTTAGGGGTTATGGAATTAATAATTATGCTTTGAACATATTAAGGCAGAGAATGCTGATAAACTTCAAATGGAGATGTCAAGTGAGTAGTTCAAAATGCTAGTCATGAATTTAGAGGATTTCTCATAAGGAAATACAAATTTTGGAGTCCTCAATATACAACTGATATTTAAAGCTATAGGACTGCATAAGATTTCCTAGGGAAAAAATACAGCTAGAGAAAAAAGCGGATAAAAGGGCAGTGCTCAGGATTGAGCATTGAGAACTTAGTGCTTATAGGTCAAAGAATGATAAGCCAGCAAAGGGACAGAGGTGAAGTTAACAACAAACAGGAGAGTGTGGTCTCATGGAGGCCATGAAAAGAAAGTGTTCAAATGAATGAACAAAGAAATTCAAAAGCAATATTGCTTCCCACTCTCAGTTACTTTTCAGATTTATACTTGTACCAGTTATCAGTTGTCCGGCATAGTGGGAGGCCAGAAATCTGCACTTCCATCCAACAGGAACAAGGCACCACTCCCCTCTGGGGTATGAAAGAAGGAGAAATGGGAAACCTGAAATTTCACCCCCACCTGGCAGTCAGGAGGTGGCACTCCATTCCACCTGGCCTAGTGTCAGAGTGGTCCTTCTAAAATAGAAGGTTTACAGAAGATCCAGAGTCTTATAATGCTCTAAATGTCCAGGATACCATTTTTAAAAAATGATTCATTGGGACTGAACAGTGGTTAAGAATCCACCTGCCAGTGCAGGGGACGTGGGTTCGATCCCTGGTCCGGGAAGATCCTACATGCTGAGGAGCAACTAGGCCCATGCGCCACAACTACTGAGCCTGTGCTCTAAAGCCTGTGAGCCAAAACTACTGAACCCATGGGCCGCAACTACTGAAGCCGTCGTTCCTAGAGCCCACGCTTCACAAGAGAAGCCACCACAATGAGAAGCCCATGCACCACAATGAAGAGTAGCCCCTGATCACCGCAATTAGAGAAAGCCAGACACAGCAACGAAGACCCAGCGCAGCCAAAATAATTTTTTTAAGCCTAGAATATTGAAAAAATTAAAAATAAAATCATTGATCATACACCAAGAACCAGGAAAATTTCAAATTGAATGACAAAATACAATTTTAAAAGATGCTGACACCAGAAAGAGAAAGACATATCATATATCACTTACATGTGGAATCTAATATATGACACAAATGAACCTATCTACGAAACAAAGACTCACAGACATAGAGAACAGACTTGTGGTTGCCAAGGGGGACAGGGGTGGGGAAGGGATGGACTGGGAGTTCGGAGTTAGCAGATGCAAACTATTACATATAGAATGGATAAACAAGGTCCTACTATATAGCACAAGGAACTATATTCAGTATCCTGAGAGAAACCATAACGGAAAGAATGTATATATGTATAACTAAATCACTTTGTTGTACAGCAGAAATCAACATTGTAAATCAACTATACCTCAATTAAAAGATGCTGGCACCAAGATAAATCAGATGTCAGAACTATCTGACAGAGATTTTAAAGCAACTGTCATAAAAATGCTTCAACAAGCAATTATGAACACACTTGAAAGAAATAAATAGAAAGTCTCAGCAAAAATATAGAAGATATAAAGAACCAAATGGAAATTTTAAACTAAATGTATGAGCTCAACAGCAGAATGGAGAAGATAGAGGAAATAACCAGTGAACTTGAAGATAGGACCAAAAACAACAATAAAAACTATCCTGTCTGAACCACAAAGAGAAAACAGACTGACGAAAAAAAAAAAAAAATGAACTGGTCCTCAGGGACCAGTGGAACTATAACAGAAGATCTACATTTGTGTAATCAGAGTCTCAGAAGAAGTGAGAAAGAGAGTAGAGCTGAAAAGTATTTAAAGATATGATGGCTGAAAATTTCCAAATTTGTCAAAATACATAAACCTATAGATTGAAAAAGTTGAATAGACAGAATAGACCCAAAGAAATCTATACCAAGGTACATCATATTTAAACTTCTGAAAGCAATGAAAGAGAAATACCATCTATAGGGAACATTTTTTGGATGGCAGATTTCTCATCAAAACCATGGTGGTCAGAAGGAAGTGGCACAATATTTTTCAATTGCCAAAAGAAAAGAACTGTCAATTCCATTCTACATATGGTGAAATTATCCTTCAGGAATGAAAGAAAACTACAGAAAACGTAAAAAACTAAGAATTGTCACCACTAAATCTGCTATAAAAATTGCTGAAGAATATTCTTCAAATATAAAGGAAATGATGAAAGATGGAAACGTAGACTATCAGGAAGAATGAAAGCACAATAGAAAGAGCAAAAATATTAGTAAATACAACAGACTTCCTGCACTCAAGTTTTCTAAATTATGTTTGACAGTTGAAACAAATATATATATATAACATTGTCTGATTTGGTTTGCAGTGTATATAGAAGAAACATTTAAAACAATTATAAATAGGGGAGGGTAAAGGGACTTAAAGAGAGGTTAGTTTTCTATACTTTATTTGAACTGGTAGAATATTAAAAACAGTAGACTGTGATAAGTAATGTATGTATAATGTAATACTTAGAGTACCTCCCAAAAAATCTATACAAAGAGATATACTCAAAACCTTATAGATAAATCAGAATGCAATTCTAAAATATATATATATATATATATATATTCATTCAATTAACACAGGAAGACAAAAGGAAACACCAGGAGGAACAAACAAAATGAAATAAAATGGCAGACTTAAGTCAGAACACATCGATACATTAAATGTAAATGATCTAAATACAGTAATTGAAAGACAGAGAGGGACTTCCCTGGTGGTCCAGTGGTTAAGACTCTGTGCTTCCAATGCAGGGGGATCGGGTTCGATCCCTGGTCGGAGAACTAAGGTCCCACATGGCATGGCCAAAAACAAAAAACCAGAGATTAGGAGAGTAAATTTTTTTAATGTTTTTTTTTTCTTATTAGTCATCCATTTTATACACATCAGTGTATACATGTCAATCCCAATCTCCCAATTCATCACACCTCAAGCCCCAACCCCCATTGCTTTCCCGCCTTGGTGTCCATACATTTGTTCTCTACTTCTGTGTCTCAATTTCTGCTCTGCAAACCAGTTCATCTACCGTTTTCTAGGTTCCACATATATGCATTAATATACAATATTTGTTTTTCTCTTTCTGACTTACTTCACTCTGTATGACAGTCTCTAGATGCATCCATATCTCTACAAATGACCCAGTTTTGTTCCTTTTTATGGCTGAGTAATATCCCATTGTATGTATATACCACATCTTCTTTATCCGTTCGTCTGTCGATGGGCATTTAGGTTACTTCCATGACCTGGCTATTGTAAATAGTGCTGCAGTGAACATTGGGGTGCATGTGTCTTTCTGAATTATGATTTTCTCTGGGTATATGCCCAGTAGTGGGATTGCTGGGTCATATGGTAATTCTATTTTTAGTTTTTTAAGGAACCTCCATACTGTTCTCCATAGTGGCTGTATCAATTTACATTCCCACCAACAGTGCAAGAGGGTTCCCTTTTCTCCACACCCTCTCCAGCATTTGTTCTGTGTAGATTTTCTGATGATCCCTGTTCTAACTGGTGTGAGGTGATACCTCATTGTAGTTTTGATTTGCATTTCTCTAATAGTGATGTTGAGCAGCTTTTCATGGGCTTCTTGGCCATCTGTATGTCTTCTTTGGAGAAATGTCTATTTACGTCTTCTGCCCATTTTTGGATTGGGTTGTTTGTGTTTTTAATATTGAGGTGCATGAGCTGTTTATATATTTTGGAGATTAATCCTTTCTCTGATGATTCATTTGCAAATATTTTCTCCCGTTCTGAGGGCTGTCTTTTCGTCTTGTTTATGGTTTCCATTGTTGTGTAAAAGCTTTTAAGTTTCATTAGGTCCCATTTGTTTATTTTTGTTTTTATCTCCATTACTCTAGGAGGTGGATCAAAAAAGATCTTGCTGTGATTTATGTCAAAGAGTGTTCTTCCTATGTTTTCCTCTAAGAGTTTTATAGTGCCCTGTCTGACATTTAGGTCTCTAATCCATTTTGAGTTTATTTTTGTGTATGGTGTTAGGGAGTGTTCTAATTTCATTCTTTTACATGTAGCTGTCCAGTTTTCCCAGCACCACTTATTGAAGAGGCTGTTTTTTTCTCCATTGTATATCCTTGCCTCCTTTGTCATAGATTAGTTGACCATAGGTGTGTGGGTTTATCTCTGGGCTTTCTATCCTGTTCCATTGATCTGTATTTCTGTTTTTGTGCCAGTGCCATATTGTCTTGATGACTGTAGCTTTGTAGTATAGTGTGAAGTCAGGGAGTCTGATTCCTCCAGCTCCGTTTTTTTCCCCTCAAGACTGCTTTGGCTCTTCGGGGTCTTTTGTGTCTCCATACAAATTTTAAGATTTTTTGTTGAGTTCTGTAAAAAATGCCACTGGTACTTTGATAGGGATTGCATTGAATCTGTAGATTGCTTTGGGTAGTATAGTCATTTTCATAGTATTGATTCTTCTAACCCAAGAACATGGTATATCTCTCCATCTGTTGGTATCATCTTTAATTTCTTTCATCCGTGTCTTATACTTTTCTGCATACAGGTCTTTTGTCTCCCTAGTAGGTTTATTCCTAGGTATTTTATTCTTTTTGTTGCAGTGGTAAATGGGAGTGTTTCCTTAATTTCTCTTTCAAATTTTTCATCATTAGTGTATAGGAATGCAAGAGATTTCTGTGCATTCATTTTGTATCCTGCAACTTTACCAAATTCATTGATTAGCTCTACTGGTTTTCTGGTGGCATCTTTAGGATTCTCTATGTGTAGTTTCATGTCATCTGCAAACAGTGACAGTTTTATTGAGAAGTTCCTTTAGCATTTGTTGTAGAGCCAGTTTGGTGGTGCTGAATTCTCTTAGCTTTTGCCTGTCTGTAAAGCTTTTGATTTCTCCAGCGAATCTTAATGAGATCCTTGCCGGGTAGAGTAATATTGGTTGTAGGTTCTTCCCTTTCATGACTTTAAATATGTCATGCCACTCCCTTCTGGCTTGTAGAGTTTCTGCTGAGAAATCAGCTGTTAACCTTATGGGAGTTCCCTTTTATGTTATTTGTTATTTTTCCCTTGCTGCTTTCAGTAATTTTTCTTTGTCTTTAATTTTTACCAATTTGATTACTGTGTGTCTTAGCATGTTTCTCCTTGGATTTATCCTGTATGGGATTCTCTGCGCTTCCTGGACTTGGGTGGCTCTTTCCTTTCCCATGTTAGGGAAGTTTTCGACTATAATCTCTTCAAATATTTTCTCAGCACCTTTCCCTCTCTCTTTTCCTTCTGGGACCCCTATAATGCGAATGTTGTTGTGTTAAATGTCCCAGAGGTCTCCTAGGCTGTCTTCATTTCTTTTCATTCTTTTTTCTTTATTCTGTTCCGCAGCAGTGAATTCTACCATTCTGCCTTCCAGGTCACTTATCCGTTTTTCTGCCTCAGTTATTCTGCTATTGATTCCTTCTAGTGTATTTTTCATTTCAGTTATTGTATTGTCCATCTCTGTTTGTTTGTTGTTTAATTCTTCTAGACCTTTGTTAAACATTTCTTGCATCTTCTCGATCTTTGCCTCCATTCTTTTTCCAAGGTCCTGGATCATCTTCAGGATCTATCATTATTCTGAATTCTTTTTCTGGAAGATTGCCTATTTCCATTTCATATAGTTGTTTTTCTAGGGTTTTATCTTGTTCCTTCATCTGGTACATAGCCCTCTGCCTTTTCATCTTGTCTATCTTTCTGTGAATGTGGTTTTTGTTCCACAGGCTGCAGGATTGTAGTTCTTCTTGCTTCTGCTGTCTGCTCTCTGGTGGATGAGGCTAAGAGGCTTGTGCAAGTTTCCTGATGGGAGGGACTGGTGGTGGGTAGAGCTGGCTGTTGATCTGGTGGGCAGATCTCAGTAAAACTTTAATCTGCTTGACTGCTGATGGGTTGGGCTGGGTTCCCTCCCTGTTGGTTGTTTGGCCTGAGATGACCCAACACTGGAGCCTACCTGGGCTGTTTGGTGGGGCTAATGGCGGACCCTGGGAGGGCTCACACCAAGGAGTACTTCCCAGACCTTCTGCTGCCAGTGTCGTTGTCCCTTGGTGAGCCACAGCTGCCCCCGGCCTCTGCAGGAGACCCTCGAACACTAGCAGGTAGGTCTGGTTCAGTCACCGGTGGGTTCACTGCTCCTTCCCCTGGGACCCAGTGAGCACACTACTTTGTGTATGCCCTCCAAGAGTGGAGTCCCTGTTTCCTCCAGTCCTGCCAAAGTACTGCAGTCAAATCCCGCTAGCCTTCAAAGGCTGATTCTCTAGGAATTCCTCTTCCCGTTGCCAGACCCCCAGGTTGGGAAGCCTGATGTGTGGCTCAGAACCTTCACTCCAGTGGGTGGAATTCTGTGGTATAAGTGTTCTCCAGTTTGTGAGTCACCCACCCAGCAGTTATGGGATTTGATTTTATTATGATGGTGCCCCTCCTACCATCTCATTGAGGCTTCTCCTTTGGCTTTGCATGTGGGGTAGCTTTTTTGGTAAGTTCCAGTGTCTTCCTGTCAATGATTGTTCAGCAGTTAGTTGGGATTCTGGTGTTCTGGAATGAGGGAGTGAGAGCACAGGAGAGTATATTTTTGAAAATCATGACTCAACTATATAAAAAGGCAAAGGAAGTACAATAGAATAGCCAAAATACTTTTGACTTCATAAAATTTAAAACTGTTGTGCTCCAATCCAAAGATGGGCAGAAGACCTAAATAGACATTTCTCCAAAGAAGACATACAGATTGCCAACAAACACCTGAAAAGATGCTCAGCATCACTAATCATTAGAGAAATACAAATCAAAGCCACAATGAGGTATCATCTCACACTGGTCAGGATGGCCATCATCAAAAAATCTACAAACAATAAATGCTGGAGAGGGGTGGAGAAAAGAGAACCCTCTTGCATTGTTGGTGGGAATGTAAATTGATACAGCCACTATGGAGAACAGTATGGAGGTTCCTTAAAAAACTAAAAATAAAGCTATCATGTGACCCAGCAATCGCACTACTGGGCATATACCCTGAGAAAAGCATAATTCAAAACAATACATGTACCCCAGTGTTCATTGCAGCGCTATTTACAGTAGCCAGGACATGGAAGCAACCTAAATGTCCACTGACAGACGAATGGATAAAGATGTGGTACATATGTACAATGGAATATCACTCAGCCATAAAAAGGAATGAGTTTAAGTTATTTGTAATGAGGTGGATGAAACTAGAGTCTGTCATACAGAGTGAAGTAAGTCAGAAGGAGAAAAACAAATACCGTTTGCGAATGCACATATATGGAATCTAAAAAAATGATAATGATGAACCAGTGGCAGAGCAGGAATAAAGACGTAGACGTAGAGAACGGACTTGAGGACACAGCAGGGGAAGGGGAAGCTGGGACGAAGTGAGAGTAGCATTGACATATATACACTACCAAATGTAAAATGGATGGCTAGTGGGAAGCTGCTACATAGCAAAGGGAGATCAGCTCGATGCTTTGTTATGACCTAGAGGGGTGGGATAGGGAGGGTGGGAGGGAGGCTCACGAGGGAGGGGATATGGGGATATATGTATACTCATAGCTGATTCACTTTATTGTACAACAGAGACTGACAACATTGTAAGGCAATTATACTCCAATTAAGATGTTTTTTAAATTAAAAAAATAAAATAAAACTTGTGCTACAAATGATATTATAAAGTAAAAAGATGACCCACTGAATGGGAGAAAAAAAACTGCAAGTCCTATATCTGGTAAGGGATTAATATCCAGAATATCTAAGAACTCTTACAAGTTAATAAGAAAAAGATCAATAAAGCAATTTTTTTTTCGGTACGCGTGCCTCTCACTGTTGTGGCCTCTCCCATTGCAGAGCACAGGCTTCGGACACGCAGACTCAGCGGCCATGGCTCACAGGCCTAGCCGCTCTGCGGCATGTGGGATCTTCCCGGACTGGGGCACGAACCCATGTCCCCTGCATCGGCAGGCAGACTCCCAACCACTGCGCCACCAGGGAAGCCCAATAAAGCAATTTTTAAATGGGCAAATGATTTGAATAGAAATTTCTCCAAAGAAAATATGCAAATTGCTTATAGTCATATGAAAAGAATGCTCAACATCAGTAGTCATTAGGGAAATGCAAATCAAAACCACAATGAAGGGCTTCCCTGTGGTGATGGTTTATTGATATACTAAAATCCGTTGAATTATTTTCTTAAGTGGTGAATTTTATAGTGTGTGAATTATATCTCAATAAAGCTGTTAAAAGAAGAAACCACATGGGCTTCCCTGGTGGCGCAGTGGTTGAGAGTCCGCCTGCCGATGCAGGGGACACGGGTTCGTGCCCCAGTCAGGGAAGATCCCACATGCCGCAGAGTGGCTGGGCCCAAGAGCCATGGCCGCTGAGCCTGTGCGTCCGGAGCCTGTGATCTGCAACGGGAGAGGCCACAACAGTGAGAGGCCTGTGTACGCACTCCCCCCAAAAAAAAGAAACCACAGATAAGAGTCAATTGTATTTCTATATGCTACCAATGGACAATTGGAAATTGAAATTTAAAAAGCATTGTCAGAGAGGAGCTTCAAGATGGTGAAAGAGTAAGACATGGAGATCACCTTCCTCCCCACAAATACATCAGATATACATCTACATGTGGAACAACTACGGAACACCTACTGAACACTGGCAGAAGACCTCAGACCTCCCAAAAAGCAAGAAACTCCCCACGTACCTGGGTAGGGCAAAAGAAAAAAGAAAAAACAGACAATAGGGACGGGACCTGCACCAGTGGGAGGGAGCTGTGAAGGAGGAAAGGTTTCCACCCACTAGGAAGCCCCTTTGCAGGCAGAGACTGCGGGTGGCGGAGGGGGGAGCTTCGGAGCCGCAGAGGAGAGCACAGCAACAGGAGTGCAGAGGGCAAAGTGGAGAGATTCCCACACAGAGGATCGGTGCCGACCAGCACCCACCAACCTGAGAGGCTTGTCTGCTCACCCGGGATGGATGGGGGCTGGGAGCTGAGGCTCCGGCTTCGGTCAGATCCCAGGGAGAGGCCTGGGGTTGGCTGCGTGAACACAGCTTGAAGGGGGCTAGTGTGCCACAGCTAGCCTGGAGGGAGTCCGGGAAAAGGTCTGGAACTGCCGAAGAGGCAAGAGACTTTTTCTTGCTTCTTTATTTCCTGGTGCACGAGGGGAGGAGATTATGAATGCTGCTTAAAGGAGCTCCAGAGAAGGGCGCAAGCTGCGGCTACCAGCTTGGACCCCAGAGACGGGCATGAGTTGCTAAGGCTGCTCCTGCAGCCACCAAGAAGCCTGTGTGCAAGCACAGGTCACTATCCACACCTCCCCTCCTGGGAGCCTGTGCAGCCTGCCACTGCCAGGGTCCCATGATCCAGGGACAACTTCGCCCGGAGAACACATGGCGCGCCTCAGGCTGCTGCAATGTCACGCTGGCCTCTGCCGCCACAGGCTTGCCCCACATTCCGTACCCCTCTGTCCCCCTGCCTGAAGGAGCCAGAGCCCCCTAATCAGCAGCTCCTTTAACCCCGTCCTGTCTGAGCGAAGAACAGACGCCCTCAGGCGACCTACACGCACAGGCGGGGCCAAATCCAAAGCTGAACCCCAGGAGCTGTGCGAACAAACAAGAGAAAGGGAAATCTCTCCCAGCAGCCTCAGGAGCAGCAGATTAAGTCTCCACAGTCAACTGGATGTACCCTGCATCTGTGGAATACCTGAAGAGACGAATCATCCCAAACTGAGGAGGTGGACTTTGGGAGCAATGATATATATATTTTTTTCCCTTTTTCTTTTTGTGAGTGTGTATGCGTATGCTTCTGTGTGTGATTTTGTCTGTATAGCTTTGCTTTTACCATTTGTCCTAGGGTTCTGTCTGTTCGTTTTTGTTTTTTTGTTTTTTTAGTATAATTTTCAGTGCTTCTTATCATTGGTGGATTTGTTTTTTGGTTTGGTTGTTCTTTCTTTCCTTTTTTTTTTTTTTTTTTTTTGCTGTATGTGGGCCTCTCACTGTTGTGGCCTCTCCTGTTGCGGAGCACAGGCTCCACACGCACAGGCTCAGCGGCCATGGCTCACGGGCCTAGCCGCTCCGTGGCATGGGGGATCTTCCCGGACCGGGGCACGAACCCGTGTCCCCTGCATCGGCAGGCGGACTCTCAACCAGTGTGTCACCAGGGAAGCCCTCCTTCGTTTTTTTTAATTACTTAAAGTTTTTTTAATAATTATGTTTTGTTTTTTATTTTAATAACTTTTTTCTTTTCTTTTCTTCTATCTTTTTCTTTCTTTCCTTCCTTCTTCCTTTTATTCTGAGCCGTGTGGATGACAGGCTCTTGGTGCTCCAGCCAGGCGTCAGGGCTGTGCCTCTGAGGCGGGAGAGTCAAGTTCAGGACACTGGTCCACCGCAGACCTACCAGCTCCATGTAATAACAAATGGGGAAAATCTCCCAGAGATCTCCATCTCAACGCAAAGACCCAGCTCCACTCAACGACCAGCAAGCTACAGTGCTGGACACCCTATGCCAAACAACTAGCAATACAGGAACACAACCCCACCCATTAGCAGAGAGGCTGCCTAAAATCATAATAAGGTCACAGACACCCCAGAACACACCACCAGACGTGGACCTGCCCACCAGAAAGACAAAATCTAGCCTCATCCACCAGAACACAGACACTAGTCCCCTCCACCAGGAAGCCTACACAACCCACTGAACCCACCTTAGCCACTGGGGGCAGACATGAAAAACAGCGGGAACTATGAACCTGCCGCCTGTGAAAAGGAGACCCCAAATACAGTAAATTAAGCAAAATGAGAAGACAAACACACAGGAGATGAAGGAGCAAGGTAAAAACCCACCAGACCTAACAAATGAAGAGGAAATAGGCAGTCTACCTGAAAAAGAATTCAGAATAATGATAGTAAAGATGATCCAAAATCTTGGAAATAGAATGGAGAAAATACAAGAAACGTTTAACAAGGAACTAGAAGAGCTAAAGAGCAAACAAACAACCATGAACAACACAATAAATGAAATTAAGAATTCTCTAGAAGGAATCAACAGCAGAATAACTGAGGCAGAAGAACAGATAAGTGACCTGGAAGATAAAATAGTTGAAATAAATACCGCAGAGAAGAATAAAGAAAAAAGAATGAAAAGATTTCAGGACAGTCTCAGAGACCTTTGGGACAATATTAAACGCACCAACATTTGAATTATAGGGGTCCCAGGAGAAGAAGAGAAAAAGAAATGGACTGAGAAAATATTTGAAGAGCTTATACTTGAAAACTTCCCAAATATGGGAAAGGAAATAGTTAATCAATTCCAGGAAGCACAGAGAGTCCCATACAGGATAAATCCGAGGAGAAACACACCAAGACACATACTAATCAAACTATCAAAAATTAAATACAGGGGCTTCCCTGGTGGCACAGTGGTTGAGAGTCTGCCTGCCAATGCAGGGGGTGCAGGTTCATGCCCCAGTCCAGGAAGATCCCACATGCCATGGAGCAGCTAGGCCCATGAGCCATGGCCACTGAGCCTGCACGTCCAGAGCCTGTTCTCCGCAGTGGGAGAGGCTCAACAGTGAGAGGCCCGCGTACCACACACACAAATATATATATATGTGTATATATATATATATATATATATATATATATATATATAAAATACAAAGAAAAAATATTAAAAGCAGCAAGGGAACAACAACAAATAACATACAAGGGAATCCCCATGAGGTTAACAGCTGATCTTTCAGCAGAAACTCTGCAAGCCAGAAGGTAGTGGCAGGACATATTTAACGTGATGAAAGGGAGAAACCTACAATCAAGATTACTCGACCCAGCAAGGATTTCATTCAGATTTGATGGAGAAATTAAAACCTTTACAGACAAGCAAAAGGTAAGAGAATTCACCACAACCAAACCAGCTTTACAACAAATGCTAAAGGAACTTCTCTAGGCAGGAAACAGAAGAGAAGGAAAAGACCTACAATAACAAACCCAAACAGTTCCTATGGTAATAGGAACATACCTATGGATAATTACCTTAAATGTAAATGGATTAAATGCTCCAACTAAAAGACATAGACTGGCTGAATGTATACAAAAACAAGACCCATCTATATGCTGTCTACAAGAGACCCACTTCAGACCTAGGGACACATACAGACTGAAAGTGAGGGGATGGAAAAAGATATTCCATGCAAATGGAAATCAAAAGAAAGCTGGAGTAGCAATTCTCATATCAGAGAAAATAGACTTTAAAACAAAGACTATTACAGGAGACAAAGAAGGACACTACATAATGATCAAGGGATCAATCCAAGAAGAAAATATAACAACTGTAAGCATTTATGCACCCAACATAAGAGCACCTCAATACATAAGGTAAATTCTAACATTCATAAAAGGGGAAATCAACAGAAACACAATAATAGTGCGGGACTTTAACACCCCACTTTCACCAATGGACAGATCATCCAAAATGAAAATAAATAAGGAAACACAAGCTTTAAATGATACATTAAACAAGATGGTCTTAATTTTTATTTATAAGACATTCCATCCAAAAACAACAGAATACACATTTTTCTCAAGTGCTCATGGAACATTCTCCAGGATCACATCTTGGGTCAAAAATCAAGCCTTGGTAAATTTAAGAAAATCGAAATCATATCAAGTATCTTTTCTGACCACAATGCTATGAGACTAGATATCAATTACAGGAAAAAAATCTGTAAAAAATACAAACACATGGAGGCTAAACAATACTGTACTTAATAACCAAGAGATCACTGAAGAAATCAAAGAGGAAATCAAAAAATAGCTAGAAACAAATGACAATGAAAACATGACGACCCAAAACCTATGGGATACAGCAAAAGCAGTTCTAAGAGGGAAGTTTATAGCAATACAATCCTACCTTAAGAAACAAGAAACATCTCAAATAAACAATGTAACCTTACACCTAAAGCAATTAGAGAAAGAAGAGTAAAACAACCCCAAAGTTAGCAGAAGGAAAGAAATCATAAAGATCAGATCAGAAATAAATGAAAAAGAAATGAAGGAAACAATCGCAAAGATCAATAGAACTAAAAGCAGGTCCTTTGAGAAGATAAACAAAATTGATAAACCATTAGCTAACTCATCAAGAAAAAAAGGGAGAAGACTCAAATCAATAGAATTAGAAATGAAAAAGGAGAAGTAACAACTGACACTGAAGAAATACAAAGGATCATGAGAGATTACTACAAGCAACTACCTGCCAATAAAATGGATAACCTGGAAGAAATGGACAAATTCTTAGAAAAGCACAATCTTCTGAGACTGAACCAGGAAGAAATAGAAAATATGAACAGACCAATCACAAGTAATGAAATCGAAACTGATTAAAAACTTCCAGCAAACAGAAGCCCAGGATCAGATGGCTTCACATGTGAATTCTATCAAACATTTAGAGAAGAGCTAACACCTATCCTTCTCAAACTCTTCCAAAATATAGCAACAGGAGGAACACTCCCAAACTCATTCTATGAGGCCACCATCACCTTGATACCAAAACCAGACAAAAATGTCGCAAAAAAAGGAAACTACAAACCAATATCACCGATGAACATACATGCAAAAATCCTCAACAAAATACTAGCAAACAGAATCCAACAGCACATTAAAAGGATCATACACCATGATCAAGTGGGGTTTATCCCAGGAATGCAAGGATTCTTAAATATACACAAATCAATCAATGTGATACACCATATAAACAAATTGAAGGAGAAGAACCATGTGATCATCTCAATAGATGCAGAGAAAGCTTTTGACAAAATTCAACCCCCATTTATGATAAAAACCGTCCAGAAAGTAGGCATAGAGGGAACTTACCTCAACATAATAAAGGCCATATATGACAAACCCACAGCCAACATCGTCCTCAATGGTGAAAAACTGGAACCATTTCCACTAGGATCAGGAACAAGACAAGGTTGCCCACTCTCACCACTGTTATTCAACATAGTTTTGGAAGTTTTAGTCACAGCAATCAGAGAGGAAAAAGAATCCAAATCAGAAAAGAAGTAAAGCTGTCACTGTTTGCAGATGACATGATACTATACATAGAGAATCCTAAAGATGCTACCAGAAAACTACTAAAGCTAATCAATGAATTTGGTAAAGTAGCAGGATACAAAACTAATGCACAGAAATCTCTTGCATTCCTATACACTAATGATGAAAAATCTGAAAGTGAATTTAAGAAAACACTCCCACTTACCATTGCAACAAAAAGAATAAGATACCTAGGAATAAACCTACCTAAGGAGACAAAAGACCTGTATGCAGAAAACTATAAGACACTGATGAAGGAAAGATGATACCAACAGATGGAGAGATATACCATGTTCTTGGATTGGAAGAATCAACATTGTGAAAATGACTATACTACCCAAAAGACTGTACTACCCAAAGCAATCTACAGATTCAATGCAATCCCTGTCAAAGTATCATGGGCATTTTTCACAGAACTAGAACAAAAAATTTCACAATTTCTATGGAAACACAAAAGACCCAGAATAGCCAAAGCAATCTTGAGAATGAAAAACGGAGCTGGAGAAATCAGGCTCCCAGACTTCAGACAATACTACAAAACTACAGTAATCAAGACAGTGTGGTACTGGCACAAAAACAGAAATATAGATCAATGGAACAGGATAGAAAGCCCAGAGATAAACCCACGCACGTATGGTCACCTTATCTTTGATAAAGGAGACAAAAATATACAATGGAGAAACAACAGCCTCTTCAATAAGTGGTGCTGGGAAAACTGCACAGCTACATGTAAAAGAATGAAATTAGAACACTCCCTAACACCATACACAAAAATAAACTCAAAATGGATTAAAGAACTAAATGTAAGGCCAGACACTATCAAACTCTTAGAGGAAAACATAGGCAGAACACTCTATGACATAGATCACAGCAAGATCCTTTTTGACCCCGCCTCTAGAGAAATGGAAATAAAATCAAAAATAAACAAATGGGGCCTAATGAAACTTAAAAGCTTTTGTACAACAAAGGAATCCATAAACAAGACGAAAAGACAACCCTCAGAATGGGGGAAAATATTTGCAAATGAAGCAACTGACAAAGGATTAATCTCCAAAATTTACAAGCAGCTCATGCAGCTCAATATCAAGAAAACAAACAACCCAATCCAAAAATGTGCAGAAGACCTAAATAGACATTTCTCCAGAGAAGATATACAGATTGCCAACAAACACATGAAAGAATGCTCAACATCATTAATCATTAGAGAAATGCATATCAAAACTACAATGCGAGGGCTTCCCTGGGGGCACAGTGGTTGAGAGTCCGCCTGCCGATGCAGGGGACACAGATTTGTGCCCCAGTCCGGGAGGATCCCACGTGCCGTGGAGCAGCTGGGCCCGTGGGCCATGGCCGCTGAACCTGCTCATCTGGAGCCTGTGCTCCGCAACAGGAGAGGCCACAACAGTGAGAGGCCCACATAGCGCAAAAAAAAAAAAACAAACCTACAATGCAATATCATCTCACACTGGGCAGAATGGCCATCATCAAAAAATCTACAAATAATAAATGCTGGAGAGGGTGTGGAGAAAAGGGAACCCTCTTGCACTGTTGGTGGGAATGTAAGTTGATACAGCCACTATGGAGAACAGTATGGAGGTTCCTTAAAAAACTAAAAACAGAACTACCATACGACCCAGCAATCCCACTACTGGGCATATACCCTGAGAAAACCACAATTCAAAAAGAGTCATGTACCACAATGTTCATTGCATCTCTATTTACAATAGCCAGGACATGGAAGCACCCTAAGTGTCCGTCGACAGATGAATGGATAAAGAAGATGTGGCACATATATACAATGGAATATTATTCAGCCATAAAAAGAAACAAATTTTTGTTATTTGTAGTGAGGTGGATGGACCTAGAGTCTGTCATACAGAGTGAAGTAAGTCAGAAAGAGAAAAATACCGTATGTTAACATATATATGGAATTAAAAAAAAAATGGTCATGAAGAATCTAGGGGCAAGATGGGAATAAAGACACAGACCTACTAGAGAATGTACCTGAGCACACGGGGAGGGGGAAGGGTAAGCTGGGACAAAGTGACAGAGTGGTAGTGTATATATGGACATATATACACTACCAAATGTAAAATAGATAGCTAGTGGGAAGCAGTAGCACAGCACAGGTAGATCAGCTCGGTGCTTTGTGACAAGCTAGAAAGGTGGGATAGGGAGGGTGGGACGGAGATGAAAGTGGGAGCAGATATGGGGATATATGTATATGTATAAGTGATTCACTTTGTTACACAGCAGAAACTAACACACCATTGTAAAGCAATTATACTCCAATAAAAATGTAAAAAAAAGTGTCATTAGCAATAATATAAAAATATGGATAAATTTTCAAAGGATATGAAAGACTTGTACACTGAAAACTATAAAATACTGCTGAGAAAAAGAAGATAGGTAAATGGAGAGATATACCTTCTTTATGATTGAAAGACTCAATATTATTAAGGTGTCAGTTCTCCCCAAATTTAACTGCAGATTAGGTGCAGTACTAATCAAAATCCCAGCAAGCTTTTTTGGAAACATTCTTACTGATTCTAAAATTCACACAGAAATTCAAAGAACTAGAACAGTCAAAATAACTCTGAAAAAGAAGAACAAATTTGGAAGGCTAATACTACCTAATCATAAGAGTTATTATAAAGCTACAGTAAATCAAAACAGTGGTTTTTTTGTTGTTTTGTTTTCGGTCACACCTCATGACCTGTGGGATCTTAGTTCCCCAACCAAGGATCGAAGCCGGGCCATGGCAGTGAAACCACTGAGTCCTAACCGCTGGACCGCCAGGGAATTCCCAAAACAGTTTGTTTTTTTTTAATAAATTTGTTTAATTTGTTGGGGGGGGGCTACGTTGGTTATTCGTTGCTGTGCGCGGGCTTTCTGTAGTTGTGCCGAGCGGGGGCTGCTCTTTGTTGTGGTGCGCGGGCTTCTCGTGACTTCTCTTGTTGCGGAGCACCAGCTCTGGGTGCGTGGGCTCTATAACTCAGGCTCAGTAGTTGTAGCGCGGAGGCTTAGTTGTTCTATGGCACATGGGATCTTCCCAGACCAGGAATCGAACCCGTGGCCCCTGCATTGGCAGGCAGATTCTTAACCACTGCACCACCAGGGAAGTCCCAACAGTTTGGTTTTGACATAAAGATAGGCACATATATCAAAGGAACAGTATAGAGTCCCAAAAAACCCCACACATGTATAGACAATTGATTTTTAACAGAGGCATAAAGGCAATTTATTGGAGAAAGGATACCATTCCAACATTGGTGCTTAGACAGTTGGACATCCATATGCAAAAATAAACAAACTTGGATCCATATCTCACACCATACAGAAACTAACTCTAGATGAATCATAGACCTAAATGTCAAACCTCAAATTATAAAATTTCTAAAAGAAAACAGCAGAAACCCTTTGTGACCTTGACTTAGGCAATAAAAGCACAGAACAAACTGATAAATTCGACTTCATCAAAATTAAAAACTCCTGCTCCTCAAATGACACTGTTAGGAAAATGAAAAAGCAAAGCATAATGTAGGAGAAAACCATTGCAACGCATATATCTGATAAAGAACTTGAATCGAGAATATGTAAAGAACTCTCAAAAATCAATAAGAAAACAGCACAATTTTTTAAATGAGTAAAGGATTTGAACAGGCATGTCATCAAAGAAGATATCCGCATGGCAAATAAGAACATGAAAAGGTGCTCAACATCATTGGTCATTGCAGAAATGCAAATATAAAATGGAGCAAGATTCCACTACACATACACCTATCAGAATAGCTAAAGTTAGAAAGACTGACTGACCATATCAAATATTGGCAAGGATGCATTTTACTTTCTTCTTGGTGGTGGGAGGTGCAAGATGCAATAATTTGTCTTCTGTTTTGGAGGTGATGTCCCAGACTACTGGACCCCTAAAAGTTTTACTGATGTGGTGGCCCCCAAATCTTCATAGGATTTTTCTCCCAGCCATTGTAGCACATGACAAAGACTCCATCATGCTAGCCATTTATTGCTTATTTGGTCCAATTAATATGATGTCATCAATATAGTGGACCAATGTGGTATTCTGAAGAATGTCCAGATTATTTGGATCTCTTTATTTTATAGTTTGACCGAAGTCATGAGAGTTAAGATAGCTTTGGGCAAAACTGTAAATGTGTACTGTTGTCCATTTCAAATGAATGTGAACTGTTTTTGAGATTAGGGATTGTCTAATGTTTACAAACTCTTTTAACCCTGTTGTAATATGCAAAGCGTCTGTTCATTTAGTTCACACTATTTAACCCTAGCATATGACCGAACATAAGTCAGCATATCCAAGTACCCCATGTGGTAGAGACAATTTTTGGTCATTTTATCCCTAATACAATCTAATTTCTGCCTCACCAGACAGCACTCACAGCTATGTACATCTCAGAGAGAAAACTTGCATGTATACTCCATCGAAGTACAATAATTTTCCATGCTTTTTTTAAATTGAGAAAATGGTTTGTATCTAGAGAACTGGTGTTCAGATCAAAGTGCTCTCTCAACAGCAATTTATTGAATCCTCTCTATATGCCAAAACCTGTGGGTAGAAATAGAATGTACAGAAATAAATGAGATAATGTCTGCCTTTGGGAGGCTCTCAAAGTAACTGGAGAAACACTTCAAACAGTTAAGGGGTAGTACTGTATTGAACATACTGTAAAGATGGGACCAGAATGCTAAGGGAAAAGGAAGTAACTCCTCATGCCTGGAGGAGTTTAGGAAGGACATGGTACATAAGTTGAGCACTAAATAGTAACTAGTTATCTGACCAAAAAGGGGGCAGGTGAGGGCATTTCCAGGCAGTGAACATTAGCCCTATTAGTGAGTTTGTTAGTAACTTTGGAGCATACTTGAAGCCAAGAGGGTTGTTCTCTCCTTTCCTACGGAGAATCAAAGCAAGTGGTTAGACAGCTTTATGTGCTAGGTTATGAAAATCTGAATCTAGGTTATAGACTTTCAACAATGGAGCAGCTGCTAGCCAAGGCAGGGGCTAAGGCGAAAGACTGCCTGAAATCATTCCTTTTTTTTTTTTTTTGCGGTACGCGGGCCTCTCACTGTTGTGGCCTCTCCCGTTGTGGAGCACAGGCTCTGCAGCCAGGCTCAGCAGCCATGGCTCACGGGCCCAGCCGCTCCGCGGCACGTGGGATCTTCCCAGACCGGGGCACGAACCTGTGTCCCCTGCATCGGCAGGCGGACTCTCAACCACTGCGCCACCAGGGAAGCCCTGAAATCATTCTTAAATACATGCTCATGTGAGAATGTCTGGCTTCCTAGGGTTTGTACTATCTAGGGTGGTGTAATAACACAGGCATCAGGAATGAGCCTCCCATTCCCTTGGAATACATTTTCACAGCTTAAAATGTTTTTTACTCCTTTACAAATTCATGAAGAATGAGGAACCCAATGACGATTTAGAGTTGGGCTCCTTGGTGGAGTGAGGGCTGCTTTTTTTCTCAAAGGATGCTTAACAACCCTTGATAGTTTGGGGCATCACAGTTGAATGCTGGCAAAGTAAATTTTTTTTAAATGTTGAAAACATGATTCATACAAACACAGAATGAACATATGTCAAGATTTATTAACTTATTAATAAGGGAGCCAGTAAGTTAAAGCTGGTTATAAGAGCATGTTGAGGAACTGGGTATTCATAGACATTTATAAAAGAAAACTAGGAGTAAAAAAGGAATGTTAGAATTGAAATGTTAGATTAGATATAAAACTGGTTCATATCCAGGAGGGCATTCAAACTGTTCCCTTTGGGGTTATCTTTTCTACTAGATAATATCTAGCATATAACTTCAGAGTCTAAGCCTATACTTGATAGTAATAACAATGCTACATTCCCTTAGGTTAGGTAATGAATTAACTCTTAGATGAGACCACCATCCATCCCCAGTAATGCATTGAAAGTACATGCCACCTACCTTCTTGCCTTTTTTCCAAGTAATTTTTCTTAACAACATTTCATATTTCTTCAGCCAGGCATTTGAGTTATCTTCCCCCACCCAGCCCACATCTGTCCCAGCATGCCTTTTTAACTCCAGCTGCCCTCTACACCTTACCATCCATGTATACCACTCTCTTCTACTTTAGAACTATTGCCCACCTTCTCCCATCAACCAAAGACCCTGCCGTTCATTGCCAGAGGTCAGAGTACAGCTTATCCTTCAAGGGCAAGTGCACTTGGCACTCTTTCCTCAGAATCAGTGCTGTAATAAATTGAATCACCCTTGACACCCTTCCAAGTTACTTAGTACCAATCTTTCTTGGCTGGTCTAAAAAAAATGGTTTCTTGGGATTTCACTATTTTATATGCTTGGAACCTCTCTAGAGACAGCCTGCTGAAAAACTAAGTCTTCAGCTATTAAGGCATTTGGTCCTGTTTAATTGGATTTGATGGCTTGGGCACACCTGCACTAAAGCTTTCAAATGAAATGCGCGTTCTGTTGCATGAGCCTAATTTAAAACTGGCCCAAGGGGACATTTTGTACAATTGGTGGAAATTTTGTGATATCATGTTGAGACTTAAAATGACTAAATTCAACTTTGACAGATTTTTTTTCTTTTCTTTTTGGCTGCATTGGGTCTTCGTTGCTACACGTGGGCTTCTCTCTAGTTGCGGAGAGCAGGGGCTACTCTTCATTGTGGTGCGCAGGCTTCTCATTGCGGTGGCTTCTCTTGTTGCGGAGCACGGGCTCTAGGCACACTGGCTTCAATGGTTGTAGCTCGCAGGCTCTAGAGCGCAGGCTCAGTAGTTGTGGCACACAGGCTTAGTTGCTCTGCAGCATGTGGGATCTTCCCGCACAAGGGCTTGAACCCATGTCCCCTGCATTGGCAGGCAGATTCTTAACCACTGCGCCACCAGGGAAGCCCTTGACTGAATTTTTGATGCAAAAAAAAAATCAAGGAACTTTGGAAATTGGGCCACAAAAAGGATGATAGACCATTAATTCTGGCAGTTGATAATGGGAAAACTGCGTATCCACATGCAAAAGAATGAATTTGTTATACTAAGTGAAGTAAGCCAGACAAAGACAAATATCATATGGTATCGCTGATACATGGAATCTAAAAAAAAGATACAAATGAACTTATTTACAAAATAGAAATAGACTCACAGACATAGAAAACAAACACAGTTACCAAAGGGAAAAGAGGGGTGAGGGATAAATGAGGCGTTTCAGTTTAAAATGTACAAACTACTATATATAAAATAGATAACCAACAAAGACCTACTGTATAGCACAGGGAACTACACTCAATGTCTTGTAATAACCTATAATGGACAAAAAATGTAAAAAAAGAATATATATATTTATGCATATGTATAAGTGAATCACTTTGCTGTACATCTGAAACACAACATTATAAATCAACTCTATTTCAGTAAGGAAAAATTTTAATGCAAAAAACAAAAAAGAAAGAATGAATTTGGACTATCTTACAAAATTAACTCAGAATGGACCAAAGACCTACATAAAACTGTAAAACTCTTAGATGAAAACATAGGTGTAAATCTTCATGACCATGAATTTGTCAATGTTTTCTTAGATATGGTACCAAAAGTACAAGTAAAAGAAAAAAAAAACTGGACTTCATCAAAATTTATAACTTTTGTGCTTCAAAGGACACCAAGAAACTGAACCCACATATAGAAGAAAATATTTGCAAATCATATATCTGATAATGGACATGTATCTAGACTATATAAACTCTTACAACTTAATAATGAAAGATAACCCGTTAAAAATGGACAAAGGACTTGAATAGACATTTCTACAAAGAAGATATTAAAATGGCTAATAAGCACATGAAAAGACACTCAGCATCATTAGTCATTATGGAAATGGAAATCAAAACCAAATGAGATACTACTTCATACCCCCTGGGGCGGCTGTAATAAAAAAGACAGATAATAACTGTTGTTTAGAATGTGGAGAAATTGAAACCCTTATACACTGCTGAGGGAAGATATAATGGTAGAGCCACTTTGGAAAACAGTCTGGCAACTACTCAAAAGGTTAAACGTAGAGCTACTATTTGACCCAGCAATTCCACTCCTAGGTATATACCAAGAGGAATGTATATGTATGTCTACACAAAAGCTTTTATTTGGGTCATAACAACACTATTCATAATAGCCAAAAAGTGGAAACAATCCAAATTTCCATCAGCTGAAGAATGGATGAACAATTGTGGTATACCCATCATTTAAATATTATTCCTCTATAAAAAGGAATGCAATACTGATACGTGCTACAATAATAGATTAACCTTAAAAACATGCTAAATGAAAGAAGTCAGTCACCAAACACCACATATTGTGTGATTTCATTTATGTAAAGTGGCCAGAATAGGCAAATCTCTAGAGACAGAAAGTAGAGTGGTGGTTGCCTGTGGCTGGGGGAGATAGAATGAGGAAATGGGAAGCAACTGCTAATAAGTTCAGAGTTTTTAAGAGGGTAACAAAATGGCCTAATATTAGATTGTGGCGATGATTGCACCACAGTATGAATATACTAAAAAGAGTTGAATAGTTGTGATAGAGACCATGTGGTCCACAAAGCCTAATATATTTACTATTGAGCTCTTTACAGGAAAGTTTGCCAATTTCTCCCTTATAGTAAGTTTTAAACTGAAATGTGTGAGTCCTCCAACTCTTTTCTTCTTTGTAAAAATTGTTTTGGCTATCCTGGGTCCTTTGCATTTCCATATAATTTTTTTTTTTTTTTTCGGTACGCGGGCCTCTCACTGTTGTGGCCTCTCCCATTGTGGAGCACAGGCTCCGGATGTGCAGGCTCATCGGCCATGGCTCACGGGCCCAGCCGCTCCGCGGCATGTGGGATCTTCCTGGACCGGAGCACGAACCCTTGTCCCCTGCATCGGCAGGCGGACTCCCCAGGCGGACTCCCAACCACTGCACCACCAGGGAAGCCCATCCATATAAATTTTAAGATCAGCTTGTCAGTTTTTCCAGAAAGGTCTGCTGGATTTTGATAGTGATTGTGTTAAATTTATAAGTCAAATTGAGGAGATCATTTTTTAATTAATCTCAAATTGTCTGATATTTTACTGGTGAAAACCTCTTCAACTGTCTTATGTGTCCTTTTTATAAGAACTATATAATTTTTGACCACTCCCTTGCTTTCTGGCATAAATTATTTCAAGGTCATTTCATAATTGTTCTTGTCACAGCTAAGGAGTTCTGGTTCTTTCAGTGGAGTCAATATTTTGGTTCTTGGTACATTGCTATCGGGGATGTTACTGCTCCAAAGCCCTCTCAGTGCACAGAGCTAGGGTATATTTGAATATAAATACATAAATAAATAGATACATACATAAGTAAATCCCCTATATACACACACATACACATTTATATCTATTAATTATTTATGTCATTGTATGTGTATATTTGTTTTCTTTTCTTTTTTTTTTCTGGTACGCGGGCCTCTCACTGTTGTGGCCTCTCCCATTGTGGAGCACAGGCTCCGGACGCACAGGCTCAGCAGCCGTGGCTCATGGACCCAGCCACTCCGCGGCATGTGGGATCTTCCCCGACCGGGGCACGAACCTGTGTCCCCTGCATCGGCAGGCGGACTCTCAACCACTGCGCCACCAGGGAATCCCTGTATGTGTATATTTGTATATTATATATGTATATACCTATATTAACATTCATGAGTAGTTCACACTGAATCCGCTAGTTCTAATCCAATACCGCAGAGTTCTTCCAGTTTTCTTCATTTCCATATTTGTTACTCCCTTCTTTGCAATGAGAAACCTGGCTTACATATTCTGTAATATACCTATATGTTTATATATTTTATATAAATAGATAGTTATAGCTGTGTCTGTATCTATACACTATATACTATATTAGTCTATATATATTTATGTATGGTAGGATTGGACTTTCCACCATCTCTGTGACTATCAGAGACAGACTGTCTTCTTTCCTCATGTTCTAACTGGGACCCCAAGAGGTCAAGGAACATTCCCAAGATCATTCTATTAGTGATGGACACAGGCCTTGCTGAACACAGGCCTCCCCACCCCCTGATGGGTTTGATTGTTTCCTGTGATTCCACAGCAAGCATAGACCTGACTCCCAGTAGGAGGATGTCTTAGATTGGCTGCCCTTGAAACAGACTCTGAGCTGCAGAGAGTTTGTTCCACAAACTTGTACAGGGAGTCTGTTAGAGAACATGCTCAGTAGACACAACTGTAAGGGGCAAAGGAGACAGAACTGGGCAGAAGGAGAAGCCAACCAAGGTTGGAAATGAGACCTCAGATCACCCTACAAGCAGATCTGGAGCTGGGGTAGCCCCCGAAGTTGACTCAAGTTGTGAGATGAGGAGCTGGCTTTTTTATCTCCACATCAGCCCACCATTGGCTATGGGCTGGCCCCTGGAACGGGGCATAGCCTGCATGGCCAGTTCCCTGTAGCTGAGGGCAGTTTCCAGTGAGAAGTGCAGCTATGAACTGTCAACAATTAATACAGCAGCTGAGGGATGGGTGCGTCAGCTCTGAAGAGGGGATGGGATAGAGCCCCACAGAATCCACTAGAGGGAAAGAAGTCTAGCCTGCAGGCAGTGATGTCAGACAAGTATTCAGCATCGCACAGGAGGTGGAGCTCAAGGAGCAGAATTAGAACAGGCAAGGACAGCTGGCATTTTGGCGCTAGAAACAGGTCCTGGGAACAGCTTACTGGGCATGAAGAGAGCACATGGTGTGAGAAGGTTCTGAGCTGGACCTTTTACTTCAGGCCTGTGTGTTTAGGGGCTGAATGGTCCAAGTAAAAAGAAATCGCAGGATCTCTCTGAGTTGCTTCCTTTCAGTTCATCAACTTCAACTGGCAGTTGTGATTTAGTTATGTGTTGCTTTCCTCCTTGAGTACTGAACTTAAGACAGTTGATAAATTGACCTCATAAAAAAATATAAGCTCAAGGGGAATTCCCTGGCTGTCCAGTGGTTAAGACTTGGGCTTGGGACTTCCCTTGGTGGTGCAGTGGTTAAGAATCCATCTGCCAATGCAGGGAACACAGGTTTGATCCCTGGTCCGGGAAGATCCCACATGCCACGGAGCAACTACGCCTGCGCGCCACAATTACTGAACCTGTGCTCCTAGAGTCCATGCTCCACAACAAGAGAAGCCCCCGCTTGCCGCAACAAGAGAAAGCCTGTACACAGTAACCAAAACCCAACACAGCCAAAAAAAAAAAAAAAAAAGACTCGGGCTTTAACTGCCGTGGACCCAAGTTCAATCCCTGGTTGGGGAACTAAGGTCCCACAAGCTGTGCAGTGTGGCCAAAAAATTCTGATTTTTACAATGGAGTCTTAGTCTGAGACTGGTTATGATCCTTGGATACTTCTACCAGCCACTTAAAGCCAACATAAAATTGTGTTGATGCTACCCTGAGGTCAGCTCAGCCCACAGGTAAGTCCTAGAAGGAGGTACTTTTCTGTTCTAGTCAGGAGTCTTTGCCTTCTGTGGGATTTGTGCCTATTCTCCCCGTATCACATGGGGTTCACTTCCTTCTTGTGCTGAATCCACTTGTGTCTAATCCATTGACTATTCTCTCAGCCCCTCTCTGCATTAACTCTGTTCCATGGGAGGGCCCAGAGGACACTCCTTTTATCAAAGCAGTCAAGAATGCACTAGTAGGGACTTCCCTGGTGGCTCAGTGGTTAAGACTCCGCACTCCCAATGCAGGGGGCCCGGATTCAATGCCTGGTCAGGGAACTAGATCCCACATACATGCCGCAGCTAAGAGTTCTCATGCCACAACTAAGGAACCGGTGAGCTGCAACTAAGGAGCCCACGTGCCGCAACTAAGACCCAGCACAACCAAATTAATCAATCAGTTAATTTTTTTAAAAAAAGAAAAGAATGCACTGGCGAGGGGCTTCCCTGGTGGTCCAGTGGTTAAGACTCTGTGCTTCCAATGCAGGGGGTGTGGGTATGATCCCTGGTCAGGGAACTAAAAATCCGATATGTCTCGCAGAGTGGCCAAAAAAAAAAAAAAAATGCACTGGTGAGAGAGACACCAGCATCAAGGAAAAACAGTGGTGACTGGTCTGCGGAGGCTGGGGCTAACAGTAGGAGATGCTCTTAGACTATCAGCTTCATCATAGGATGCAAAGATAATAGAGGTCAAGTGGCATAGCACTTAACTCTAAGAAGAAAAGTGAGCACAATTATTTTAATTAAAGAAATGCAGAAAGCTCTACAACTGGTTAATAGAAATGGGGTATAGTCATCATCTTACTTCATCTTCCCAGCAGCCCAGTGAAGCCATTTTACAGAGAAGCAAATCAATGCTGGGAAGGACCAACACCTTTGCCCAAGATCCACTGAAAGAGGCAGACCTGGACTCAACTGCATGGCCACCTGTCACCCAAGTCCAAGCATTAGCATCACACCATGCTGCTTATGGAAGAAGCGTGAGACACAGTTCCAACCCCTCCAGTAGCTAACAGGTCTCTGGGAGACAGGATCAGTATGAACAGATTCAGAGGAGGAACAGAGATAATGTTTGTTGAAACTTGATTCTATGGGATTTTCATCAGAACTCAGAGGTTGGCACTTACGCACAGACCTACTGTATGGAGCACGTGGATTGGTCAGCACAAGGAGGTGCTGTGGTGCATCACCCAATTTCCCCTTCTGGACCCAAGGTACTTATCTCACTAGCTGCCTGTGGGTTCTAATCACAGGACATAGAGCTTCTGAAATTCCATACCATGCTCAATGCTTGGCTTCATCATAGCACTAGTGCTCCTTTAAAATTGTGTGGTGGATCATCTTCTAACCTTGAACACTGACTGTAAACTCATTTTCTTCCTTTACTTTCTCAGAGAATTGCAGGTCAGCTACTTGCAAAAGTTCCTTTATCTTTGCCCTGGCATCTGCTTTGTTTCCCTTCAGGAAGCTCTCCTGCTCTGTGTCTGAACTGTAACCTGGAGTCATGATAAATACATTTATAGCATGTGCTATACTGAAAAAAACACCAACAAATTAGCTTCCTCAAAAAATTAGACATAGAATTACCAAATAATTCAGCAATTTCACTTCTGGGTACATACCCAAAAGGATTGAAAGCAGGAAATCAAACAGATATTTGTACACCAATGTTCATAGCAGCATTATTCACAATAGCCAAAAAGTGGAAGCAACCCAAATATCTATGAATGGATGAATAAATAAACAAAATATGGTTGGGATATTAATCAGCTATAAAAAGGAATGAAGTTCTGATAATGCTACAAATGGATGAACCATGAACATATTATGCTAAGTGAAATTAGACACAAAATGACAAATATTATATGATTGCACTTATATGAGGTACCTTTAATAGACAAATTCATAGAGAAAAAGTAGAATAGTGGTTTTACAATAGCCAAAACATGGAAACAACCTAAATGTCCATTGACAGATAACTAGATAAAGAAGATGTGGTATATATACACAATAGGATATTAGCCATTAAAAAGAATGAAATAATGCCATTTGCAGCAACATGGATGACTTAGAGATTATCATACTAAGCGAAGTATGTCAGAAAGAGAAAGACAAATACCATATGATATCACTTATACATGGAATCTAAAATACAACACAAATGAACACATCTACAAAACAAAAACAGACTCACAGATATAGAGAACAGACTTGTGGTTGCCAAGGTGGGTGGGAGGGAAGGACTGGGAGTTTGGGATTAGTAGATGCAAACTATTGTATATAGGATGGGTAAACAACAAGGTCCTACTGTATAGCACAGGGAACTATTCAATATCCTGTGAGAAACCATAGTAGAAAAGAGTATGAAAAAGAAAAAAAAAATATATATATATAACTGAGTCACTTTGCTGTACAGCAGAAATTAAACACAACATTGTAAATCAACTATACTTCAATATTTTTTTTTTTTAAGTAGAATTGTGGTTACCAGGGCCTGGGGGAGAGGTGAGTGGGAAGTTACTGTTTAATGGGTGCACAGTTTCAGTTTGAGATGATGAAAAAGTTCTGGAGATGGACAGTGGTGATGGTTGCACAACAATGTGAATGTACTTAATGCCACTGACCTGTACACCTAAATACAGCACATGCTATAAATGTATTTTCTTCATAACTTTGGAACCGCAACTTTAGTTCATTTACAAGATAGAAAATGTCAGCTGTATAATCCAGTTGCTAACACCAATCTTCTCTGTCATTAAATCAGATCAGATTTACCTATTGTCAGAAGACATCTGTTTATTTTTTACATCAAATAGATGTGTTAATACTTATTTCAAGGAACATGACAGTAACCACTAGGAAATAAATAAATCTTATAAATCAGATTATTAAAATCTATCTAGTTTAAAGTGATATAGTTCTTGGGCTTCCCTGGTGGCACAGTGGGCTTCCCTGGTGGCACAGTGGTTAAGAATGTGCCTGCCAATGCAGGGGACACGGGTTTCAGCCCTGGTCCAGGAAGATCCCCCATGCCACGGAGCAACTAAGCCCGTGTGCCACAACTACTGAGCCTGTGCTTTGGAGCCAGTGAGCCACAACTACTGAAGCCCACACGCCTAGAGTCTGTGCTCCACAACAAGAGAAGCCACCGCAATGAGAAGCCCATGCACCACAACGAAGAGTAGCCCCCGCTCGCCGCAACTAGAGAAAGCCCCTGTGCAGCAACGAAGACCCAATGCAGCCAAAAATACATAAATAAATAAATAAAATAAAGTGATATAGATCTAATATAATTAAGTTATCCATTTTATAATCTTACTAAAAATAAGATAATACATCAATATATTGTTTCTTACTAATTTCTAATAATGCAATGTAATGTGTAGCTAAAATTATACATGTGAAACAAGGAGTATGATAAATGCATGGTTTCCCTGGGTAAAGAGTACATATGTGTATGTGGATGTGATTCAAATTCTAGTGTTTAGCTTTTTAAAAAAATTAATAAACATCAAGTATAAAAACAGTAAATAACCCCATTATAGGAAATCTTTTCCTATTTAATGAAAGAGAAAAGTATTTACTGCTAAACACTAATTAAACTAGCGTGTAATTTCATTTTTTTTTTTTGGTCAATAGAAGGTAGACCATATTTAACAATTTTTAGGGAGTTCCCTTGCTGTCCAGTGGTAGCACTCGGTGCTTTCACTGCCGTGGCCAGGGTTCAGTCCCTGGTCAGGGAAATAAGATCCCGCAAGCTACATGACGCGGCCGGAACAAAACCAATTTTTTTTTTTTTGCGGTACGCGGGCCTCTCACTGTTGTGGCCTCTCCCATTGCGGAGCACAGGCTCCGGACGCGCAGGCTCAGTGGCCATGGCTCACGGGCCCAGCCGCTTCGCGATATGTGGGATCTTCCCGGACCGGGGAACGAACCGGCGTCCCCTGCATCGGCAGGCGGACTCTCAACCACTGTGCCACCAGGGAAGCCCCAAAACCAATTTTTAAAACAATAAGGATTTACCATTGTAACAAATACTTCATGATATGATTTTTTTTTTTTTGGCTGCGTTTTGGGTCTTCATTGCTGCGCGGGGGCTTTCTCTAGTTGCGGCGAGCGGGGGCTACTTTCGCTACAGTGCTCGGGCTTCTCATTGAGGTGGCTTCTTTTGTTGCAGAGCACGGGATCTAGGCGAACGGGCTTCAGTAGTTGTGGCTCGCGGGCTCAGTAGTTGTGGCTCACGGGCTCCAGAGCGCAGGCTCGGTAGCTGTGGCACACGGGCTTTGTTGCTCCGTGGCATATGGGATCTTCCCAGACCAGAGCTCAAACCCGTGTGCCCTGCATTGGCAGGTGGATTCTCAACCACTGCGCCACCAGGGAAGCCAATCATGATATGATTTGATAAAAATGATTTTAACTACCTAATCAAGTAATGCACAACAAATCTAAAATAAATCAGATAAAAGTTTTATCCAAGATATCTGGAAAGATTTAGTAGTTCCAGGTATATTTAAAAGAATCACTGTCAATAGTCCATACTTCTTTTCTTTCCAAGAATGATCATTTAAAGACCTGCTTACATTGTATACATATAGAAAGACATTTTTGGCATTCAGGACAGAATCTCTTATCGTGCTTTTTTAAAATTGAAGTATAGCTTATCTACAAAATCTTGTTAATTTCAGGTGTACAACACAGTGATTCCGTTTTACATATATATATTCCTTTTCAAATTCTTTTCCCTTACAGGTTATTACAAAATATTGAGTATAGTTCCCTGTGCTGTGCAGAAGGTCCTTGTTGGTTATTTTATATATAGTAGTGTGTATATGTCAATCCCAATCTCCCATTTTATCCCTCCGTCACCCTCCTTTCCCCTTTGGTAACCATAAGTTGGTTTTCTATGTCTGTGAGTCTCTTTTTGTTTTGTAAATAAGTTCACTTGTATCTTTTTTTTTTGGCCAAGCCACGCGGCATGTGTGATCCTAGTTCGCCGACCAGGGATTGAACCTGTGCCCCCTGCATTGGAAACTTGGAGTCTTAACCACTGGACCGCAAGGGAAGTCCCTGTATCATATTTTGGATTTCACATGTAAGTGATGTCATATGATATTTATCTTTCTCTTTCTGACTTACTTCACTTAGTATGATAATCTCTAGGTCCATCCATGTTTCTGCAAATGGCTTTATTTCATCCTTTTTTATGGCTGATACTCTTGCCTTTTTTGTTCTGCTCTCAAGTGATTATCTAACAAGAGCTAGGCATTCTTGGGCAATAGTCAGGGGATAGAAGAGGCAAAATTATTGAATAAAAATTGTCAATACTCCCACTGCCTCTATCATTTATCCGAATTCAAAACTTGGGGCAGAATGCTCTGGTCTTAATTTAACTTTACTCTTAACAGAAATGAGCCCAAGACAGCGAGAGACAGCAAGCCCTCTCCAAGAGTAAAGAAGGGTAATGCCTTTTTCTTATAAAGGGACAGAGGGCTATTGGTGATCCAGGCCTAGACTTGGGCCAACCAATGTTAGAAAATTTATGGGCAATGAAGAACTGGAAACATGTATCAAAGCCCTAAGAAGGCCTTCTCATGCCCCAGTGGAATCAGATCCTGGTTTGAAGACCACACACACATCTTGGTCATAGTGGAGCTGGTGAAGTGATATTGCCTCTTCACTCTACCAGATTCAGAAGGACTTGGAGGTAAATCCCTCGTCCAGAAAAGGGAGGGACTATGACCTTTTAATAAGTAATTAATAATAATAATAATACCTTTTCTTAACTTATTCATAGGTTTTCATGAATATACTGTTACTTTTTATTATTTATGCTTAGTGCTCACACACACTGGTTTTCATGTTTTCTTGACATTAAAATTGACAAGAGATATCTTTTAATTCTTTTAATAGTTAGCCAAAATTTGATTTTCTCTTCAGAACTTTTTTGTTTGAAGATCTGTAATCATTTTGTGACTCTGTTTAAGTTCCTATATTGAGATCACCCCAGAACACTTTTTAAAGGAGCAATCTACCTAAACTGTTACACTTGGGAAATGGCTCAAGAGAAGCTAATTTATCAACATAATGAAATACCATGCAGTCAACAGAAATGGCAATGTTGAAGGCAAATGATGTGGTTGTGTACAATAGCATTTTAAAAAATTTTATTGGAGCATAATAGATTTACAATGTTGTATTAGTTTTAGGTGTACCACATAGTGATTCAGTTACACATATACATATATTCATTCTTTTTCAGATTTTTTCCCATATGAGTTATTACAGAATATTGAGTATAGTTCCCCATGCTATACAGTAAGTCCTTATTGGTTATCTATTTTATATATAGTAGAGTGTGTATGTTAATTCCAAGCTTACAAAGCATCTTAAATGCAGAAACTAGAACACTGATATCAGTGAGTCAGGTTATGTTGGTTCAGAGCTGAATTGGAGAAATTTAACATATTAAGTGGAAGATATATGAGGAATTTTTTCCCTTAAATCATTTTCTTAATGTGGTCAAAATATGTGTTGTACAATAAAAATATGCAGTGAATGTTGAGAGCAGTGATCACTGTTAATGAGTAAACAAAAGTGTTCCTTGCAAATTAATTAGTAAGTAAAAGAACTTTCAAAGGGCAACGAGCTTAAGTTATAAAAGGGAGAGTTGGTTATAGAAAAACCTATTTGGCAAAAGGCTGCCAAAGAGACCCTAAAACATCTCTCCAGGGGGTAAATTCAAGAAAGGCCAAAGTAATAGGCTTATGGGGTAATGAACAAATCTGCAGAATGAAGGTCCAAGGACCTGTTGCTATTGATAAGCTTGAATATTTTGACATCCCCTCTCAAAGCAAGAAAACTAGCCAAGGCAAAGGGAAATGTAGTGTGTATAAACTCAAGAACCACATATCAAATATGTGTAAACCTCTGCCTCTGTGTTTCAGCATTTGCCCCCCTCTCAAGTTTCTCCTCTTTCCTCTTTCCCTCCTTCCTGGGATCCTGGGTAAGGAAGCTTGAATAGGGGGAGTGGTTGGTCCTTGCTCATTAACCTATTTATCCCACTTGGATTTTGCCTCTGCTCTGTCAGCTCACTGGGATGTGCTGGCCAGTGAAGCTTACCTCAAGCTCCACTGCCTGGGAGTCTTCCTCAGCCACAGTTACTCTACAGCTCAGTTGCCTTGTTGGTTCTGATGTCATGTTGAATGTAGCACCATGTTGAACAGAGTACCACTGTGTGGTAGGGCCCTTTGGATGCAGCACTATGTTGGTGGTGGTAGCATGTTAGAGGAATTCCACGTTGGATAGAGTGCCACATTGGCAGCAGTGCCATGTTGGATGTAGCACCATGTTGGCAGTGGCACCAAGTAGACGGGGGCATGTTGGTGGGCCATCTGTGATTACTGAGTGCTGCACGGGCTCTCTAAATGACTGCTCCAGGAAATCCAGGACAAGCTGTCTACTCTGGGATTTCTCATCCCACCCCAAAACTGTGGGTCCTTAATACACATACTGTCCTTGGAAGTTCAATCCTGAGAGAAGTGTGGAACTAGAGCCCCACCTGTGACTTCTTCCTGTCTTCCAAAACATCGAAAGAAAGTAAAAATCACCCATCATTCCACCCTACATAGATAGCTGCTGCTATTTGCATAATAATATTTTTGTGTGTACATTTGAATGAAATGGTACATGTTATACATAATGTTTTATAATATTTTTATTTAGTAGTATATTTGTCAGTCTTTACTGTGTGTGTGTATGTGTGTGAGATCTTATTTATTTATTTTAATTTTTCTTGAAATATAATTGATTTACAATGTTGTGTTAGTTTCACGTGTACAGCAAAGTGATTCACATATATATATGTATATATATATATTCTTTTTTAGATTCTTTTTCATTATAGGTTATTACAAGATATTGAGTATAGTTCCCTGTGCCATACAGTCCTTGTTTTTTATCTGTTTTACATATAGTGGTGTGTATATTTTATACTCTTTTTTTTTTTTTTTTTTTTTTTTTTTGGCGGTACGCGGGCCTCTCACTGTTGTGGCCCCTCCCGTTGCAGAGCACAGGCTCTGGATGCGTAGGCTCAGCGGCCATGGCTCATGGGCCCAGCCGCTCCGCGGCATGTGAGATCTTTCCAGACTAGGGCACGAACCCCTGTCCCCTGCATCGGCATGCGGACTCTCAACCACTGCGGAAGCCTCCTGGTGTGTATATTTTAACCCCAAACTCCAAATTTATCCCTCCCCTGCCTTTCCCCTTTGGTAACCATAAGTTTGTTTTCTATGTTTGTGAGTCTATTTCTGTTTTGTAAATTATCTTTATTTTTAATGGCTGTATACGCTTCCATAGTATAAATGTACAACTCATTTAATCAATTCCCTATTCATTTTGGGTGCTAACAATTGTTCACTCTTATATAAACAGTGGTGTATATCTTTGCAGAGAAATCTCTGTTCATCACCACGATGTTTTCATTAGTAAATTTCCTAGAATTAGAATTTCTGGGTCAAGGGATAAACTAAAGTGATGCATGCTCACTGTAAAAATTCAAAGAATACAGAAGTTTATATTGCTAATAGGTGTATACACTTTCAGCCTTTTTTCTCTGCAAGTCCACACACATATGTGTGCACACACACAGACACACATTTATAAAAGGTAAAATGGTATCATACTATGCATATTGTTCCACAGCTTGCTCTTTTATAAGAACTAGAGTAGATCATGAACATCCTCCTAGTCTATAAGTTTACCTCATTTTAAGTTGCAGAGTATTCCAGAATAAAGGTATATTTTGTAAGCCATTCCCCAGTGGACAGACATTTAAGTTGCTTACAGTTTTTCTCTCTTATAAATTGTGTGGCAGTAAATATTCTTGTTTGTATAACTTTGCACATTGTGTGAGTGATTCTTTAGGATAAATTTCTAGAAGTGGATTTCTGGGTCAAAATGTGTTAGGAACATACTGAAGTTCAGTCTCAGCCTTGGTATTCTACCAAAATTTGATATTTGCGTTTGGTTTTAGCCAAATAGCAAAATGCCTATCTTGTGATCACTTCTGACTTTCCTGACCTCGTCATCAGTGATCACATGGTAGCCCTGGACATCAACAAGTCCATCTAGTCAACCAAGCTCCTGCTTCGCTTATTGACTGTGGTAGGTAGAATAATGCCCCTCCCCCAAAGATGTCCATTTCTCTCTTTTTTTAAATTTATTTAATTTATTTATTTATTTTACTTCTTTATTTTTGGCTGCATTGGGTCTTCATTGCTGTGCACTGGCTTTCTCTAGTTGTGGCGAGGGGGGCTACTCTTCATTGCGGTGCGAGGAGTTATCATTGCGGTGGCTTCTCTTGTTGCAGAGCATGGGCTCTAGGTGCTCGGGCTTCAGTAGTTGTGGCTTGTGGGCTCTATAGCACAGGCTCATTAGTTGTGGCACACGAACTTAGTTGCTCTGCGGCATGTGGGATCTTCCCGGACCAGGGCTCGAACCCCTGTCCCCTGCGTTGGCAGGCAGATTCTTAGCCACTGTGCCACCAGGGAAGTCCAAGATGTCCATTTCTAATACCTGAAACAGTGAATATGTTAGGTTACATGGCCAAGGGGGATCAAAGGTGCAGACAGAATCAAGTTTACTAATCAACTGATTTTAAAATAGATTATCCTGGATTATCCAGATGGGTACAAGATAATCACGAAGGTCCTTAAAAGTGAAAGAAGGAAGCTGAAAGGAAGGGTCAGAGGGAGACCAGACTATGGAAGAACAGTCAGAGAGATGGCTTTGTAGATGGAGGAAAGGGGCCATGAGCCAAGGAATGTAGGCAGCTTCTAGAAACTGGAAAAGGCAAGGAAATGGATTCTTCCCTATTGTCACCTTGATTTTAGCCCAACATCAGACTTCAAACTATAAAATAATAAATTTGTATTGTTTTAAGCTACTAAATTCGTGGTAATTTGTTACAGCAGCAATAGAAAACTAATACCGTGATCAAGAGATTTCTGGTCTAACAGAGCTAATCTGGTTAAGTAAGTATTTATAGGATGGAAAATCAATGAAGAAAATGTTTCATGAGTGTCCTTGACAATGGAACACACATGGTAAAGCTTGTGAGTGGTTTTGGAATCAGAGGCATACAGTGCTTTGTCTATACCTTTCAGATGTTTCTTCAGACAGTCCCTTTAGTGCAGCAGGATGTGTTGGTCAAAGACAGAGAATGGGCTGCTTTCATCATTTTTCTTCAGGCAAAGACATTACCTGACCTGTCAGAGATTTGGGAACTGTCTTGTCACACATATACAAGTTGAAATGGCAGCCATTAGGTGTTTAAGTACAACTATAACAAGAAGACTTATCACTATTTTTCAATAATAATACCAACACAGTAGGACTTACTAACAACCAGTTTTTGCTTACAATAAAAATAGTTTGCAGGAACCTGATAAAGAGAACTGAAACCAATTTTATTTCCTCTCTCTGGATTAAAAAAAGTACTGGGTCCAGGCATACTTTCCTGTCATTACATACTGAGAACAAGCAAAAATAACTTAGCTATTTGTTCCAACAAATACTTGCTCCTAGAAGACTATGAACTAACAAAAAGAGCTTACTTATCAAAACTAGCATTTTACTCATCGACACTTGCTTAAAGACTGCTGCCTCACTGTGCCTACCAATCCAAAATTATTGTTATAAATTCTGCCTAATCTCGATCAGTTTCCTGCTTTGCAAGACCCTCCTTTAAACTACCCAGTTTGGGCCCTAAAGCCCTGTAAACATCCTTCCCTGACTTTCCCCTTCTGAGAAATGTTTATGACTTTGTCAATTTGGCATTCTCTTTAATGCTGTAAGTTTATTAAATTTAACTTAACTTGAACAGGTTTTCAGGGGGTCTTTTGGAGAGTCTTTTCCCGATAGAAGTAACCTTGAGAGTGCTAGTATACTTTCCATGAACCCTACTCTAAAGATTCTCCTATATTCTCACCCCAGGGAAGATACTGAAGTTGGTGTGTATGCAGTGGAAGCTGAGTATCACATGGATATTCATAAACAGTTTTATTTCCTTAAACGCAAGTCACCTTGCTCCACAGCAACAGTTCTAGGTCCAAAGTCAAAGGAATCTATTTATTAGAAATAAAAATATGTAAGTGAAAGTAGCAATGTTACATCTACTACTTAGTAGGTGTTTTCTTCAAGTAAAGCAAAACTCTTCAGTATGTGTGTTTGCTTCAGTGAAATTGTATCATCAACTTAGCCTCAAGTCCAGGAATTGAAGAAGAAGGAGATAAATCTTTACCCAGTCAGCTCGCTATTAGAGAGGAAGGAAACTTTAATAACTTGATGACAACATCACTGTCAGTTGAACACTTTACTGCGGAACCTACGGAAATAAATCTGGCTCCTCCACTCACCTTTGCTGACTATACTGAAAATGAATGACTGTTTAGTATCACAGAAGTACACGTAACAATCGAGCAGCCCATGTTACTTGGAAATTATGGTGCCCATAAGTATTAAAATGTAAAACTTAAAAAATTTGGGTACTAAAATAAAATAATTATAATTATTTATAAAAATAAATAATAATTACTATATAATAATAATTTTGAAATAATTTTGAAATAATTCTAATTAAAATTTGTATTTGAACAAAATGTGTTTATGGTATACCTCTGTTATACACAATTAAAATTGTTAAAGGTATCACCAAATTTTTATCCAAGAAGTTTGTACTAATGTAAAAAGTATGTACCGATATACATTTTTAAGGCTCTGGAGATGGACTACCTAATTGTCCTCCAGAAAACATGAGCCAGTTGATTCTGCAACACTGAAGAAGAATGTCCATTTATCTGTTGTTAAAGGAGAATTTTTCAAAAAAGTTATAATAGTGAACAGGAATAAATAATGGGCATTTATGAATTGCAAAGTCTTCATAGACATTAACTTGCCTGGTCCTTTTAGCATCCATGTAGTAGGGCGGGCAGTAACAGCTGCTGCCTCCATTTTACAAATGCAGAGATTGAGCCTCAGAGAAGTGGCACCTAAGGTCACAGACTCTGAGTGGTAGCATGTGGACTTGGCATGGGGTTCTCAGACCCTGTGTTCCATTTTCATGTACCTGGCCACATACGTGACCACATTCTCTATGCTCTCAGCGTCTTTGGGAGCCTTCCAGTTCCTCCTTCAGACCCTCTCACCTTCTGCAGGAGAAGGCCAGGCACAGCCCTATAGCAAAGACAGTTTCTTCCACCCTTGCCATCTCCGCCCTTGCCATCATTCCCAAATTTAAGAACAATTCTTGTCCACTTGGGACTACCCTGGTGGTCCAGTGGGTAAGACTCCATGCTCCCAATGCAGAGGGCCTGGGTTCAATCCCTGGTCATGGAACTAGATCCTGCATGCATGCTGCAACTAAGAAGTCCACATGCTGCAACTAAAAGATCCCTCATGCTGCAACGAAGATCCCGCGTGCCTCAACTAAGACCCGGTGCAGCCAAAATAAATAAATAAATAATAATAATAAAAGAACAATACTTGTCTACTCCACACACACTCAACTCTAGCATCCTAATGCTTTTTACAGCTTTTCTGGACAGAGCAGATTCTCCTTCAAGGGGTGTATAATAGGAAAATCCCACTTGTTTCTTAAAAGCCCTTTAGTTATCAAATCACACAATCATGGCTGGCCTTTGAGGTAGGCCCCTTCCCTGCATGCAATACTCCCTCTTTTTTCTTCCAGCCATTGCTGATACATTTCTGCAAATAGGGTGCCTCTCCCTTTATTGTTGGAAAGCTGAGCTGGTAAAAATGTCTTTCATCTGCTCATATAAAAATATCTTTCTAAATTAAATGTTATTTTTGTTAAGAAAAGCAAATTATATTTAACAGAAAAATTTAAAAATATTTTAAAATTTAAGGGAAAAAATCACTTCCAGTTTCATCCAGAAATAACCACTTTTGACATTTTAGTCTTTTTTTATTCATATATATGTGTGAATATCTCTGTATATGATATAATTTTCAACTGATATGTTAAGTAACTTTTCCACAACTGCTTTTATAGAATCACAGAATCTAGATTTAGAAGAAAACTCGAGGCCTTCAAGACCTTTCTTCCTGGTTTGAGGGCTTTGATTGGGTCTGCCTAGACACTGCTTGTATCCTCCAGGGACTGGAAGCCCAGTTTGTACTAAGAAAATCCATTTCTGGGTTGGAAAATTCTCGTTCCGTTTTTGTCTCCTGAAATGACAGAATATGAATATGAATATGTCCTATTTGGATTTCTCTTCTCAGATTGAATATCCCTGGTTTCCATGATTATTCCTTGCTTGACAGAACTTTCAGAGCCACTCATGATGCTGGTCACCCTCCCCAGGGGAGTCTATTCACTTATAACACTGCCTCCAGTCCCTGACATGAAGTCCCAAGTGCAGCCTGGCAGATGTGGTGTGCAGTGGGGCTGCTGCTTCCCTAACCCCAGACACTTGACCTCCAGTAACACTGCTCAGGATGGCACTATATTTTTAGCAGCTACTTTTACTGTAAGCTTTTGGGTTGGTCTTAAAAAGCCATCAGTCAGGATTAATTGGAGAAAGATAATGCCAGTCAGAATGCTGCCTTTTCAAATCCAAAATCTATTTTGGGGAGTGGAAAGGGAGCCTAACATTGGTTGGTGTGTGTGTGTGTGTGTGTGTGTGTGTGTGTGCGCGCGCGCGCACGTGTGTGTTTGTTCACCATCTATCAGATGTAATGCTGAACACATTCATATCTTTATTATTATTATAGTTATTGTTACTGTCATGGCAGGTTCAGTTGGTTGAGGTCCTACTGTGCACTAGACATACATTAATTTCATTTCACAGAGCCCCAGGATAATTAATTGTTGTTTTACACATGAGGAAAGGAAGGCAGGAAAATTGGACAACTTGTTCCAAGGTCCCACACCAGTAAGATGTTTACGCCCATGTTCTACCCCTATATCGTATTGCCTCAGAAAAGTGCAACCACTGATCAACAGTCAAGTTCAGAGTGAGACTCCCGGGAATTCCCTGGCAGTGCAGTGGCTAAAGACTATGTGCTTTCACTGCGGAGATCCTGCAAGCTGATAAGTGATCAGATTTTTAATATAGTTCAAAGGTTAAAGTCCACTGAATTTCTTGACAGATTCAATGTGGGGTGTAAGAGGAGTGAAATACAAAACTAAGGATTTTAGCCTGAGCAATAGGGCTGAGATAAAGAAGGCTGTGGGTGAAGCATGTTTTGGGGTGGCATTTGAGCATTTAGGGGTTTTTTTGTTTTTTTAAAAAATAAATAAATTTATTTATTAATTTTGGCTGTGTTGGGTCGTAGCTGCGTGTGGGCTTTTCTCCAGCTGGAGCGAACGGGGGCTTCTCTTCGTTGCGGTGTGCGGGCTTCTCATTGTGGTGGCTTCTCTTGTTGCGGAGCATGGGCTCTAGGTGCGTGGCTTCAGTAGTTGTGGCACATGGGCTCAGTAGTTGTAGCTTGTGGGCTCTAGAGCGCAGGCTCAGTAGTTGTGGCTCGTGGGCTTAGTTGCTCCACAGCATGTGGAATCTTCCTGGACCAGGGCTCGAACCCGCGTCCCCTGCATTGGCAGGCGGATTCTTAACCACTGTGCCACCAGGGAAGTCCGAGCATTTAGTTTTAAACATGCTGATTTGTAAATATCTTAATAGACACTCAAGTGGAGATGCCAAGTTAGCAGTTAGCTATACAGGTATACCTTGTTTTATTACATTTTGCTTTTTGCACTTTGCAGATACTGAGCTTTTTACAAATTAAAGATTTATGGCAACGCTGCATTGAGCAAATCTATTGGTGTAATTTTTCTAACAGCATTTGCTCAACTTGCGTCTCTGTGTCACATTTTGGTAATTCTCACAATATTTAAAAATTTTTTGTTATTATTATACTTGTTATGGTGATCTGTGATCAGTGATCTTTGATGTTACTGTTGTGAAAGATTATAACTCACTGAAGGCTCAGATGATGGTTTGCACTTTTTAGTAATAAAATATTTTTTAATGTATGTACATTTGATAGACATAATGCTATTATACACTTATCAGACTACAGTGTAAACATAACTTTTATATGCACTGGGAAACTAAAAAATTCATATGACTCACTTTATTGAGATATTCACTTTATTGCAGTGGTCTGGAATCAAACCCACAGTATCTCCAAGGTATGCCTGTACAGTTTTGGAGATCAGGAGAGCAGCCTAAGCTAGATATATAAAATTGAGAGTTGGCACATGGATGATGTTTAAAGCCACAAGGCTGGATGAGATCACCAAGAGAGTGATCTCCCTATTATCTCCTCTGGATCTGTGATTAGATGTTTCCTAAATCTTTTCATTCTCTCCACCATGACTCATCGTGCTTTCAATTTTCTTTCTCTTCCTCCCTTTACGCTACAAGTCCCAGCAGTTTCTTCAGATCCGACATCCAGGTCATTAATTCTCTCTTTCACTGTTTCTAGTCTGTCATTTTAACTTTTAGAACTACATTTTCTTCATTCCTAGAAATTCTTTTTAAAAAAATATGCACTCTATTTTAATAGCCTTTATCATATGTTTGACAAATACTTTGTCTTTATTTAAAACATAACATATATATTGTATAATCTTTATCCAGTAATTTGTTATCTGAAGTTCTAATGACTCTGAAACTGATTCTCTTTACACTGTGCCTCCATCATGATACATTGTTTCCATGTATGCCACATGTGCACACGTGCATGCATGTGCATGTGTGTGTCTGTGTGTGTGTTTAATCTTTGGAGCTCATGTTTACTAGGGCTTTGTGGGAATGCTGTGTAGCTGGATAAAGGGCCTGAACACTAGATTTTAAAATTCTACTAGGTGTTTCAACCTTGGGAAAAATTTTTTTTTCTGTCTAAAAACAAAGATTTAGATCTCCAGTTTTATTGAAGCCTTGGGCTAATTTTTATGCTAATTCTTCAGCCTGGTGGTTCCTGGACCACACAGTGTAAATTTGAATCCCAAACCTGTGCATGGTTGCAAATTCTCACAGGACCTGTTCTCCCTCATCCCTGGGGATAGTTTCCTTGTTATTTCTCCATGTCAGTGGGGAAATTTTTTTAGCTCACCTCTTCATCAGGTGCTACCTTTATGCAAGGGGTCCCATTTCCATCTTCCTATGAGGCATGGGCCATAGTCTTATTTCTCACACTTATGTGGGCATTAACACTCAAGAGCAACCGTCCACTCACACACCTTCTACCAGCCATAGCCGGTTCACACACTGACCACTCTGGTTTTCAATTCTCCAGCTCCTGGCAGTTTCCTTTCTTTCCTGCAAATTTAGCTTTGCATTTAAAAGAATGTTATACTTTAGACAGTATCTCTGTTTGTAGCCAGTGTTTTCAGGTTACCTTATCTGTCACATTGATGGAATTGGAAGTCCCTTTAGGGGTGATTGTGATGGTCAGTTTAGCTCAGCAGGAACTATTTTCTAGAACAACAGGCATATTTGAGTGGATATCATGCCCCCTAGCTCCCTGTCATGTTGGAAGCATCTGCTCCTGTGAGGAGTTTGCATGGAGGGTGATCTACAGAGCACCGTTTGGCTTATTCCTGTGGCTCGGCCCACGCTGACGATTACTTGTTTCAGTTTGTGCCAGAACTGACCGAGGCGTATGTGGTGACAAATGAGCTAGAGACACATGGGACCAACTGCCATGACAGAGGCCCAGCCTGCCCTGGCCTGCAGGCCCCAGGACTGGCTGTCCAGGAATTCTGTGCAGGGATGACCAGCATGCCACATGCCATTCTAGCCAGTGACAGGGAATGAAGGGAAGGAGGACTGGTTATACCACAAATGGCTGCTTCCTGTGGCTCCAGCAGGATGATGTACTCCTGTTTACTATGTTCTATTTCCTGAGCTGCTCCAAAGACGCAGGAACCCCAAACAAGTGCTGGTAAGGGCAAGGGCAGCCAAGAAGGGAAAGAATCTGAACTCTCTAGGGCCTCCAACTCATCAGCTGGGATGATGAGCAGAGCCTGGACATATCTGCCTGTTTGGCCACATTTAAAGGAAATGTGAGGACTGACCAACAAGGCTGTGTGTACACCATAAGTGCTGATCAGTGACAGCCCCCCGTGTGTCATCCAAGGGAATGAAGTCAGGGGACTTCAAAGCTGCTCCGGGAAGCCTTGGCATAGAAGGAGTCTCTGAAAGCTGTTTCAGGACCGTTGTGTATCTGCCAGTCAGTGAAGGAGAAAGGGGGTGGATAGGAGAGAGGGCAGAGACCTTAAGGAAAGCCTTCAGCTTTCTCTCTTCAACAAAACCCCCATCTGGCTGCTCATTGATGGGCTGAAGAACAGAACCATAGGGTCTTTGATTGGAAAGATGCCATTTAGTTCAACCTTCCAGCTAGTGCAGGTTCTGCAATCTCCTTGCCAGACAGCCTCCCACCTTGGGGTTCTCACTGCTAACTTCACGGTAGGAATGATCTCATTTTAAGCCTCTTCTTATTTTGAGGTAAAAATCTGCCTTTCAGTCATTTCCACCTACACCCCATCCTCTCCTGGTTGCTGAAGAAGAAGCACCTCCTGCCTTCACTGGCTCAGGAACACAGAGAGGATTCCCTGCGAGAATCTACAGTCTCACCCATGAGAACCAGGGCTCCTCGGACCCAACTCATCCCCAGGATGGCCATCCAGGAAAGGAAAGAGGCTGACCAGTGGGACAAAGGCCTGCCAGAGGGAGACTGGCTGAGCTACTTCTTCACTTTCTTACTGGAGACTCAGTTAGGACCCCACCTGTACATAGGGAAGACATCCTCCCAGATAGGAAATAAAATAAAGTTCTTGGATGAGCACTGAAAGCCGAACTAGAAAGTTATTTTATCCTGTCCCTGCATATAAGACAGTGAATCGAAACCAAAAGTGTTCTGTGAAGATATTCAAAGGTGTCCTTTGAAGGCTGTTCCTCCTGGCAGGTAGGCCATTGTGTGTTCTCTGGGCTGCACCCAGCCTTGGAGCAGAGGGATTTGGAGTCTGGGCAGGTGCTTTGGCAGTGCCTCTAGAACAGACAGGAGTAGCTGGGGGTTTCGTCCTTCAACGCACTGGCAGTGAGTCCCTATTTTCTATGTGTCTGCTGGAGGCCCATCATGGTTTTCAAATAATTGTGCTAGACACAGAAAAGGGGAGAAAACAGAAGTTGATTAGGACATGCGGACCTAACAAGGACTCAGAAGCCACACCACTTATATCCATCCCATCATTCTTCCTGCAAATATCACTGTTTGAGGACAAGGATTCCCTTTGACTAGCCCCAGTTCTGTGAGAAATAATGTTCCATTCAATCCCTCTCATTCTTTCATCCTAAAGAAAGTGTGTAAAACTGTTTTTAAATGTTTAAAAGGAGACAGGCATGTTTCAAGGGCCCACTTGAAAGTTTCTGACAAGAAGTAGGTTCAAAAATAGAAAAGAAAAGAAAAGGGCTCTCTCTCCAGAGGGGTGGGGGCCCACGTATTCCAAAGGGCCTTCCCTCTGCAAATCAACTAGATGTTCGTGAATCCTACCCTTTTAATGAACTGCTAGCCTCTTGGAAAGCATGTGGAAAAAGTAAGCTGAAACAGAATCAGTGGGCAGGGCAGTGAGCAAGCAAATGCTAAAACCAACATGGAATTTGGAGGTGAATCCTAGATTCCCCACATGGTGAATCTGAACTGAAACTGAAGCTCCCACATGAAGCTGGAATTATTTTACCCCAATTTTTTATTGTGGTAAAATACACACAACATACAAATTTCCATCTTAACTGTGTTTAAGTGTACAGTTTAGTGATATTAAATACATTGATAATGTTGTGCAACCATCACTACCATCTATCTCCATAACTCTTTTCATCATCCCAAACTGAAATTCCATATGCTTTGAACAATAACTCCCCATTCCCCTCTCCCCGCAGACCCTGAAAATCACCACTATACTTTCAATCTTTATGATTTTTTCAAGTCAGTCATTTAATTTTTAAATTATTTTTTTAAAGTTTTATTGGACTGTAGTTGATTTACAATGTTGTGTTAGTTTCAGGTGTACAGCAAAGTGATTCAATTATACATATACATATATTCATTCTTTTTTAGATTCTTTTCACATATAGGTTATCCCAGAATATAGGTTGTCCCAGAATATTGAGTAGAGTTCCCTGTGCTATATAGTAGGTCTCTGTTAGTTATCTATCTTATATATTGTAGTGTGTTGTCTGTTAATCCCAAGCTCCTTATTTATCCCTCCCTGCCACATTTCCCCTTTGGTAACCATAAGTTTGTTTTCAATATCTGTAAGTCTGTTTCTATTTTGTAAATAAGTTCATTTGTATCATTTTAAAAAATTAGATTCCACATATGAGTGACATCATATGATATTTGTCTTTCTCTGTCTGACTTACTTCACTTAGTATGATCATCTCTAGGTCACACCATGTTGCTGCAAATGGCATTATTTCATTCTTTTTTATGGCTGAGTAATATTCCATTGTATATATGTACCACATCTTTATCCATTCCTCTGTCGATGTACATTTAGGTTGCTTCCATATCTTGGCTATTGTAAATAGTGCTACAATGAACATTGAGGTGCATGTATCTTTTCGGATTTTGGTTTTCTCTGGGTATACGCCCAGGAGTGGGATTGCTGGGTCATATAGTAGTTCTATTTTTAGTTTTTTAAGGAACCACCATACTGTTCTGTATAGTGGTTGTACCAATTTACATTCCCACCAACAGTGTAGGAGGGTTCCGATTTCTCCACACCCTCTCCAGCATTTATTTATTTATTCATTTTTATTTATTTATATTTTTTGGTGTGTTAGTTTCTGCTTTATGACAAAGTGAATCAGCTATACATATACATATATCCCCATATCTCCTCCCTCTTGCATTTCCCTCCCATTCCCTATCCCACCCCTCTAGGTGGTCACAAAGCACCGAGCTGATCTCCCTGTGCTATGCAGCTGCTTCCCACTAGCTATCTGTTTTACATTTGGTAGTATGTATATGTCCACCAGCATTTATTTTTTGTGGACATTTTTTCCCCCCAGATTTATTGAGATGTAATTGCCATATAATATAATATTGCATAAGTTTAAGGTGTACGGTGTGTTGATTTGACACACTTATATATTGTAGAGTGACTGCAACCATAGCATTAGCTAACACCTCCATTATATCATATAAATACTATTTCTTTTCTGTGGTGAGAACATTTAAGATCTACTCTCATAGCAACTTTCAAGTATATACTACAGCATTATTAACTATAATTACCATGCTATACATTAGACCCCCAGAACTTATTCATCTTATAACTGGAAGTTTGTGTCCTTTGACCAACATCTCCCCATTCCCCACCCCCACCCCCAGCCCCTGGTAACCACCATTCTAATCTCTGTTTCTATGAGTTCAGCATTTTGTTTGTGGACTTTCTGATCATCGCCATTCTCACCAGTGTGAGGGGATACCTCACTGTACTGATAGTTTTTGTTTGTTTGTTTGTTTGTTTTATTTAGTTATTTTGCCCAAGCAGTGCAGCATGTGGGATCTTAGTTCCCTGGCCAAGGATCGAACCTGCATCCCCTGTGTTGGAAGCAGGGAGTCTTAACCAGCGCCACGGGAGTCCCCTCATTGAGGTTTTGATTTGCATTTCTCTAATAATTAGTTATGTTGAGCATCTTTTCATGGTCTTTTTGGCCATCTGTATGTCTTCTTTGGAGAAACGTCTATTTAGATCTTCTGCCCATTTTTGTATTGGGTTGTCTGTTTTTTTGATATTGAGCTGCATGAGCTGGTTGTGTATTTTGGAGATTAATCCCTTGTTGGTTGCTTGACTTGCAAATATTTTCTCCCATTCTGAGGGTTGTCTTTTTGCTTTGTTTATGGTTTCCGTTTCTGTGCAAAAGCTTTTAAGTTTAATTAGATCCCATTTGTCTATTTTTGTGTTTATTTTCATTACTCTAGGAGGTGGGTCAAAAAAGATCTTGCTGCAATTTATGTCAAAGAGTGCTCTTCCTATGTTTTCCTCTAAGAGTTTTATAGTGTCCAGCCTTACATTTAGGTCTCCAATCCATTTTGAGTTTATTTTTGTGTATGGTGTTAGGGAGTGTTCTAATTTCATTCTTTTACATGTAGCTGTACAGTTTTCCCAGCACCACTTATTGAAGAGGCTGTTATTTTCTTCATTGTATATTCTTGTCTCCTTTGTCATAGATTAGGTGACCATAGGTGCGTGAGTTTATCTCTGGACTTTCTATTCTGTTCCAATGATCTATATTTCTGTTTTTGTGCCAGTACCATACTGTTTTTTTTCATTTTTTTAAACATCTTTACTGCAGTATGATTGCTTTACAATGGTGTGTTAGTTTCTGCTTCATAACAAAGTGAATCAGTTATACATATACATATGTTCCCATATCTCTTCCCTCTTGCGTCTCCCTCCCCCCCACCCTCCCTATCCCACTCCTCTAGGTGGTCACAAACCACCGAGCTGATCTCCCTGTGCTATGCGGCTGCTTCCCACTAGCTATCTATTTTACGTTTGGTAGTGTATATATGTCCATGCCACTCTCTCACTTTGTCACAGCTTACCCTTCCCCCTGCATATCCTCAAGTCCATTCTCTAGTAGGTCTGTGTCTTTATTCCCATCTTACTCCTAGCTTCTTCACGACCTTTTTTTTTTTTTCTTAGATTCCATATATATGTGTTAGCATACGGTATTTGGTTTTCTCTTTCTGACTTACTTCACTCTGTATGACAGACTCTAGGTCCATCCACCTCACTACAAATATCTCAATTTCGTTTCTTTTTATGGCTGAGTAATATTCCATTGTATATATATGCCACATCTTCTTTATCCATTCATGTGATGATGGACACATAGGTTGCTTCCATGTCCTGGCTATTGTAAATAGAGCTGCAATGAACATTTTGGTACATGACTCTTTTTGAATTATGGTTTTCTCAGGGTATATGCCCAGTAGTGGGATTGCTGGATCGTATGGTAGCTCTATTTTTAGTTTTTTAAGGATCCTCCATACTGTTCTCCATAGTGGCTGTATCAATTTACATTCCCACCAACAGTGCAAGAGGGTTCCCTTTTCTCCACACCCTCTCCAGCATTTATTGTGTCTAAATTTTTTGATGATGGCCATTCTGACTGGTGTGAGATGATATCTCATTGTAGTTTTGATTTGCATTTCTCTAATGATTAATGATGTTGAGCATTCTTTCATGTGTTTGTTGGCAATCTGTATATCTTCTTTGGAGAAATGTCTATTTAGGTCTTCTGCCCATTTTTGTATTGGGTTGTTTGTTTTTTTGTTCTGCATGAGCTGCTTGTAAATCTTGGAGATTAATCCTTTGTCAGTTGCTTCATTTGCAAATATTTTCTCCCATTCTGAGGGTTGTCTTTTGGTCTTGTTTATGGTTTCCTTTGCTGTGCAAAAGCTTTTAAGCTTCATTAGATCCCATTTGTTTATTTTTGTTTTTATTTCCATTTCTCTAGGAGTTGGGTCAAAAAGAATCTTGCTGTGATTTGTGTCATAGAGTGTTCTGCGTATGTTTTCCTCTAAGAGTTTGATAGTGTCTGGCCTTACATTTAGTTCTTTAATCCATTTTGAGTTTATTTTTGTGTATGGTGTTAGGGAGTGTTCTAATTTCATACTTTTACATGTACCTGTCCAGTTTTCCCAGCACCACTTATTGAAGAGGCTGTCTATTCTCCACTGTATATTCCTGCCTCCTTTATCAAAGATAAGGTGACCATATGTGCGTGGGTATATCTCTGGGCTTTCTATCCTGTTCCATTGATCTATATTTCTGTTTTTGTGCCAGTACCATACTGTCTTGATTACTGTAGCTTTGTAGTATAGTCTGAAGTCAGGCAGCCTGATTCCTCCAGCTCCGTTTTTCTTTCTCAAGACTGCTTTGGCTATTCGGGGTTTTTTATGTTTCCATACAAACGGTAAAATTTTTTGTTCTAATTCTGTGAAAAATGCCATTGGTAATTCAACAGGGATTGCACTGAATCTGTAGAATGCTTTGGGTAGTATAGTTATTTTCACAATATTGACTCTTCCAATCCAAGAACATGGTATATCCCTCCATCTGTTTGTGTCATGTTTGATTTCTTTCATCAGTATCGTATCATTTTCTGAGTACAGGTCTTTTGCCTCCTTAGGTAGGTTTATTCCTAGGTATTTTTTTCTTTTTGTTGCAATGGTAAATGGGATTGGTTCCTTAATTACTCTTTCTGATCTTTTGTTGTTACTGTATAGAAATGCAACAGATTTCTGTGTATTAATTTTGTATCCTGCAACTTTACCAGATTCATTGATGAACTCTAGTAGTTTTCTGGTAGCACCTTCAGGATTTTCTATGTATAGTCTATCTTTATGATTTCTGACTACTCTAAGTACCTCATGTAAGTGGAACCATACAGTTATTTGTTTTTCTGTGACTGCTTTATTTCACATAGTGGCTGTACCATTTTACATCCCCACCAACAGCACACGAGGGTTCCAGTTACTCCACATCCTTGCCAACACTTGTTATTTTCTTTTTTTTTTTTTATTAGTAGCCATCCTAATGCGTGTAAGGTGGTATCTCATTGTCGTTTTGATTTGCATTTCTCTGTGATTAGTAATGTTGAGCATCTTTTCATGTGTTTACTGTCCATCTGTATATCTTCTTTGGAGAAATGTCTATTCAAATCCTTTGCCCATTTTTGAATTGGATTTTGTTTTCTGGTTGTTGAGTTTTAGGAATTCTCTGTATATTCTGGATATTAATCCCTTATCAGGCTGGAATTCTTAAAGGAGTTTAAAATGGTCCTGGGTTGGTAATGCCGCATGGCAAAAGCAGGTGCAAACTCTTTCAGGAGGAAAGTAATTTCAGCTTATACATTCAGGACTCTTAGTGCTTAAGTTCAATCATATTTATGGTCAATTGAATTTCAACAAGGGTGCCAGACAATTCAACGGAGAAAGAATCAATTTTTCAACAATTGGTACTGGGAAAACTGGATATCCACATGGAAAAGAATAAAGTTGGACCCCTGCCTCACATCATATGCCCCCTCCTCTGAGCCCAGAAGGGGTAGGCCTCTCTGTGGTCAGACAAGGAAGCTCCTGCATAGTGGTCACAGTCAAACAATGTCCAAGGCTGGGCTGCCTATGCCTACTTGACCCCACTCCATTTTCTCCCATAGAGCCCTGCCCTCCTACAGGTCTGGACTTCCTTGATCCAGGGCTGATCTGGGTTTCCCTTCAGGGGCCAGAGTTAATAAAGCTTGATGCTCACAGCATAAGGCTAAATGGATACCTGGATAAAGCCATCCTCTCTCCTGCTGAAGGAGTGGGCCCAGGCAACTGGGATGGGCAGGTGACCCTGCCCCAAGCCACAGCTGATTGAACCAAGAATGCACACTTAACCCAAGAAGAGTCAGTTAGGTTTCTCCCTCCAGAGAGGCTCAAAGTAAGTAGTCAGGTGATATTGGGCACTGGGGCTGTGAAGTCTTAGAAAATAAGGGCATGCCAGGGCCAAGGCTGGAGCTAGAAATTGAGAGGTGGGGAGGGGAGAACAGATAGATGAAGGATCAAACCTCAGGGAGAAGCTAAGGTCAGATCTGGAAGGAGAAAGGCCTGGAGGGAGAGGAGCCTGGGCCCTGCTTCCTACAGGTGAGTTCTATGGCCTGCTAATCAAAGTGTGGTCTTGGACTAGCTGCATGAACACCATATGGGTACTTATTAAAAGTGCAGACTCTCAGATTCACCCTGGACCTGCTGCATCAGAAGCTGCATTCTAACAAGACTCCCGGTGATGTATGTACACAGCACAGGGTGAGAGGTGCTACTATGGAACCTTCAGAATCTGTGTTAACAAACCCCTTCACTCAAGCTTCTTTGAGTGGACTTTAGCTCCTCACAGCCATCAAAGGTCAGTGAAGGTATCAGTTTAACTATAAATGTAAAGAATGAACTCAATCAGGAGAAGGGCTTTCTAACTATAACACAAAATCCAGAAGCCAAGAAAGAGAAGACTGATACACTTGATTTCATAAAAATCAGCAAAACAACTACAAAAAAACCATAAGTAAAGCCAAAGACAAATAGGGGGAAATATTTGCAACTCATATCATAAAGAGCTAATCTCCCCAATGTATCAAGAGTTCCTATAAATTAATAAGAAAAAGACCAACAACCAATAGAAAAATGGGCAAAAATATCAACAGGCAGTTTATAGGAAAAGAAATTAAAATGACCCTTAAACATATGAAAAGAAGCTTGACTTTACTGATAATAAGAGAAATACAAATCAAGGCTAGACTGAGAGACCATTTTTCACCTTTCAGATTGGAAAAACCCAAAAAGCAGGATACTGCATCTTGCGGGGAGCCTGTGGGGAACTAGCATCCTGTATATGCTGCTGGGGGGTGGGGGGTGGGTGATGGATTCAGCTCTAGGCAGGCAATTCGGCACCATCTATCAAAAGTACAAATGTCCTTCTGGCCAAGAAATTCACTCCTACAAACTTGCCTTTCACTCCTGTGTGAATTCACATTTGTACAAGGTTAATTATCACAGCAATGTTTGTCATAGTAAAGAAATGGAACCTCCTAAAATCCCTCAATATGAGATGCATTAAATGAATTCTGATAGATCCTTGCAACGGAGTACTACTATGCAGCTGTGAAAAAGAACACAGCAGCACCAACAGGTTAAAAGGGGACGATCTTCAGGATAGACTGTTAGGTGGAAAAAGCGAGACACAGAACAATGTGCAGGAGGAACACTAGAAATAAGTGACAGCGGTTCCTTGTCAGAGGGGACTGGTGGGAGCTGGACTGATGGGGGACTGGGTATTAGTATTTTCATGCTTTTTAATGCTTCAATTGTATCATCCTATTGAAAATGTAAATGAGTACCACAAAAATATTTTTAAAACAATGAGCTCACTTGGGCAGTCACCCCATGTGCAGCTGCCACCTGCCGTATAAGAACTGCCTCTGGGCACAGAAAAGCACACAGTATACAGGCCTCCTGTGTTCTGGCTCCAGGCTGAGCCTCAGCAGAGCGGAGACCCTTTGTTCCAGCCCGCTCAGTGAGGAGAGTACCAGGCCATGTCTAGCTTTGCCTTGGCTGCCTGTGGTCCTCTGGTCCCCTGCCACCTGTGCACAGTGGCCTCCACAGGAGAGGTTCTCCCCAAAAGGAAGTGGCCTCAGGGGAGCCCCAGGCCCTGTCCTGGCATGTTATTCACACATGGGCTGTCTTAGCACTCACCAGCCATGTCCAGGCCTGGCCAAAGTCTGTGGGACCCCTATTGGTTCCAGCCCAGCCCCAGGGCTCTGGAGTTGGCAGAAGATACCCACTGACTCTGGGTGACTCTGGATTTCCCTGGGCTGGCGTATTCCTCCTCTGCCTCTCTACAGTGGGGAGTGTAATCCTGGGTGTCCTAGTAATGAGGTCCCTGAGGCCTTGCCTTCCTGGAGACATGAATCCCCCAAGTTACCTTCTGTTCTGTCTTGACTTTGGCATTGTAGAAGGAGACAGAATCAGGGCCCTCTGGCAGCATCGTCTGCTGCAGCCGGCTGAACCTGTCCTGGTCATCTTCTCCCTACAAGAGTCCCAACACAGCACAGTCCCTTAGCCTGGCGTTGTCAGGATCCACTCTGACAGGGCCTGTGGTGGGCATTAGGGCAGCCTCTCGCTGGGTCTGCAGACCTCCACCCAGGATAGCTCACAATCCCCCAGCCTCATGTTTTCCAGTGTCATCGCGGACACCCTGTAACCGCCACCAGGGCAAGATGAGCCACTTAAGAAGGGGTGCAGCAGCATGTGGTGGTTTCTGTGTCCTCATCCTTGATAACAGGGGAGAGACCTGTACCTGCCCACCTGCCTGGGCCAGCTGTAGGAGAGGCTGGGAGCAGCCGCTACACTGCCAAGCTTGTGGAGAGAACAGAGAACAAGGGGCACTGCCCACTGCCCTGTGCTCGTCACCATCCCCACCCCTGCCCTGTGCCACTCACCAGAGACACAATCCTGCTGAGAGGCATCATGCCTGGCCGGATGCTGCCACCTGGCTTCAGTGCCGCCTGCAGGTCCTCAGGGACAAAGAAGGACTCATTGTACCAGATGTCAAATTCTGCAGGGAGACAGGGAGATGGCACTGTGAGGGTGGGGAGTCCCTGAGGAAGCAGGTCAAGGCTGTGTGTGTCTGTCTGTCTTGTGCTTGTCACAGCTCACCCTCTCTTCACTTCCTGCTCCAGGGCCTCACCCTTTCCCATCTCCATCTCCTGCCCTCAGAATCCTGGAAACACACATCTAAAGCCCCGTCCAGGGACTTCCCTGGCAGTCCAGTGGTTAAGACTCCACTGCAGGCTTTGATCCCTGCAGCGGGAACTAGGGGAACTAGGATCCCGCATGGCCCAGGGCATAGCCAAAAAACAGTCCTGTCCAGCCCCTGCCTCTGCCAGAGAAAAGTTCTGAAGCCACTTCTAGAACTCAGACGGTAGCCCTGCCCTGTGCCTCCTGGAACCCCAGGTGGCCAGCCAACCTTCCCAAATGGCACACCCATGAGCAGGCGATGTCGACACTGATCCACCAGGTGCTGGCAGTACTGGATCTCAGCCCTGAGGTCCTGTAGGTCCTGATACTCTGTCCGGTACTGCTTCTTGAGGTCTTTAAGCTTCAAGATCAGCAGGAATTCCTCCTCATCAATGATCATCAGCCCCTTGTTCTCATACTCGCCTGCAGGGGGAAGGAGGAGGTAGGGAATGAGGTGCCCACCTGAGGTGGTCAGAAAGAGGGGAGAGTGCTGGCAAAGCATGAAGACAGGACCTGGGAAGGGCTGGGGTGCAGCATGGAGGTGGACAAGGCATGAGAAGGCCAGACTACTAGGATATGTCTCACAGCGAGAGGGGGCTCAGGTCAGAGGACCACACTGGCATTTTTAGGACAAACAGGAGGGGTAGGCAGAGGAAAGGGTAGAGATGGCCCACGTTCCACGATTATTTTGATCTTAAACCCCACTAGCCAAAGATATCCAGTAAATACCTCTATTATACAGGTGTTTACCTTTTTTATAAATTATGTAAACAAGCTGCTGCCACTGGCTAGTACCACAAGGCAGTTGGGCAGGGTTCCTTATTAATAACAGTAGATGTAAACCCACATTTCAAATTGTCTTCTTGACGATTTCAGCATTCGCCAGCTACCTTCTTGTCAGAGAACATCAGACATCTTGTCGGATGGCTGTCAGAGGGCTCCAGGAGGAGAGGGGTCAGTTGTGCTATTAGTCATCTCCTCTACTCACTGTCTCTTGGTATGGACCTTTTCAGGTCTGTCAGTTTGATAAAGGTTGTTAGGTTAAGACAAAACGATATCTGTGGAGCCACTCGCCTGGCTGTCTACTGCTCACAGCACCTTGAAAGTTCAGCAAAGGCGTCATGTCAACACCCAGCCCGAGGACCCTTGGAGAGTGAGTCCTGTTTATGACTGAGGTGTGTGGCCAGGGTGCACGAGGCAGTCCCCAGGTACCGGAGGAAAGCATTAGCACTTCCGCTGATGTTTACAGGGGAGAAGTGAGGCACATTAAGTGTCACTGACACCATTCATGGAGAGGCAAGGGTTCCAATTCAAGGTGTTTGCAGTGGGGTGGGGGGGGAGTGGTGTCCAGGGTAGCCCTCACCTTCAGTGCAGAGCAACCTGGTTTGCATGCTGTGGGCCTGATGTGGTCACTTTGATACAGACAAATCCGTCAGTCACAGAGTAGAGTCTTTACAGTACTCTGTTGACATGGGGAGTGACAACATCTTTTGTTCTACCCAGAGGTTCTCTGATTATCTCCACAGAAAACACTTATGAGAGCTGAACTTAAGATGATTTTTCTTTTTTTTCCACAAAAGACTAATTAATGTCTCAAATTCAGTGACTGTTCTGGGCTGATAAGTGGCTGTCAGTCAAGGTACCTAGAAAATATTTTTAAAAATGAATTTACTCGATCTGTTCCCTTAAGATAAAGGTATTTTACTTGCTATTTTAACAACCAATGGGAAAACAACTGCTTTCGGGGGGAAAGAGCAAAAATGTTTTTTGATACTGATAAAAGTTTAAATATTTTAAAATATTGTTTATTTCTTCTTCAACCCATCCTTTAAAAATGTCCATTTTCAGGTATATTGAGGAGTAAGTGATATATCAGCATAGCATGCATATATATTATTTAAAATATGTAAATATATAATAAGGGGTTGCATATTCAAAGGAGGTGTGGGGGGACTTCCCTGGTGGCACAGTGGTTAAGACTCCATGCTCCCAATTCAGGGGACCCGGGTTCCATCCCTGGTCAGGGAACTAGATCCCAAATGCATGCTGCAACTAAGAGTTCGCATGCCACAACTAAGGAGCCCACGTGCCACAACTAAGGAGCCCTGGAGCTGCAACTAAGGAGCCCACCTGCCACAGCTAAAAACTGGTGTGACCAAATAAATAAATATTTAAAAAAAAAAAAGGTGTAAGTAGAAGGCACAAAGAAGTGCTTGTTCGTCCTGCAAGGCCTTCACTCTAGAGGTTCTGGGTGGGGGCATGTCTGGAGCCATCATCACCCACCTTCCCCTACTTCCCAAACCCATGGAGGGCTTTGCCCTCTGGTACAATGTGTTAATGCTTGGTCCATAGGGTATGAGCAAAGTAGCCCCAAGAATTTGGAAATAAAGTTGCCCTCTGAGAAATAAGTGAGTAAAATGCAACCTCTGTGAGTGAGATGATCCCCCTGACCTGCAGAAAACCAAGTGCCACCTGGAGATGCCCAGGTGATCAGTGAGATCATTCAAGAAGGCCGGCCTAGCATAGGGTTGCGATTTAGCAAGGGAAAGCCCAGTAACTGGTGGTGTGCCCTGCCTGTGAACAAGAGTGTGGCCTCTGAACCACCAGCCTCAGTGTTGGGATGGTTACTCATTAAAATGCAGGTTCTGGGCCCTGCTCCAGATTTCCTGAGTCAGAGCCACTGATTGCAGCCTAGGAATCTGTACTTGACCAGCCCTTCCAAATGAGTCCTCTGCTTACTCAAGCTTGAGGGTTCTTGGTGCCCATTGAAGGTATGGGCAGTGTCTGCCACTGGGACAAGGGCACCAGGTCAGGGCAACCAGGTGAGCACTCTCCCCACTCCCCACACAGGGGTCCCTGCTCGTTGAGCCTGAGGGCTTCCCACACCACCTGCCTTAAGAGACAAGACTTTGCTAGGCCAGTTTGTTGCGGGGTTGGCATGAGGAATGGTCTTAGTGACAGTGAATCACTTGGCCCCTGGTATCCACATTCTCATTCCCTCCTCAGTTTCTCATGACCAGCACCCCTACCCCAATCAGACCACTGTGGTCAGTGAGGAGACAACACCAGGACCCATGGGCCTTGTGGCGGTCGCCAGCCACCCATCTCCCTGGGGAAGTGTCTACAAGACCAACATTCTGTCCCTCCATGGGCAGAAGCACATATCAGATGGAAGGTCCAGCACTTAGATCTGAGATAATGCAAGAAAGGGGACTTGCAGGCAGAAGCTAGCTGACAGGGAAGGACTCTGTGGTTCCCCAGGGCTGACTAGAGCCAAGTGATGACCCAGGGATGAAGCCTGCATCCCAACATCCCCTGCTGGCCCCCTTCCAACTCAGTCCTCCAGTACCCAAGGCTGCCCCATCCCGAGCAGGATGACTCAGATCCCACTGTCCCCCAACTATTTTCCCATCACCTTTACCTTGCTTCTCTCGCAGTGACTTGTTGAAATTTAGTGCCTCCTTGGTCATGTCGATCTCCCGCTTGATGGCATTGATGCGCTGTGTGGTCTCGCTGGCCCTTTTCCTCCGCTCATTCAAAATGGATTTGTTTTCTTTGAAGATGCGGTTGATTTCACTACCCCGTTCGTTCTTAAAGTCCTCAAAGGCCACAGGCTTGGTGGGTGGGGTGCTGGGCCTGAAGATGGAGGGGAAGGAGGAGGGAGAAATGGGGCAGCTGTCTTGGAGCCACCGGGCACTTCACCTTTCTTCCCTGGGGCTTCAGTAAGCAGGTCAGAATTCCTAGGCACCACCTACCCCAGATGGGAGCTAAACTGTGTAGGAATCATTCTCTCGTCTCTGTTTTACTGAGCACACAAGGGCACGTGACTATTGCAGAAAATGAGGAAAGTAAGGAAAAGTTACCAAAAAAAACCCCCAAAATACCACTCATTACCTATTGGCAACCACACTTTGGTGTATCTCCTTCATTTCTTTGATAACTGTTTTAATATTTGGAGTCATGCAAAATGTATAATTTTACATCTTACTTTTTTCACAGAAGCATTCTTTCATGCTATTAAAAACTCTTTGAGAACTCTAGTTAATAAGATATAAGATGAAGTGCTGGGCAGGGGAAAGTAGATTGTCTGCAACTTACTTTGAAATCCATTTTTTGAAAAAAGATGGATGGAAGGATGGAGAGAAACACACATGATGAAATACTATAGTAACATTAATGATAGAATCAAGAGGGTGTTCACTATACAATTCTTCCAACTTCTCTGAATGTTTGGAAGTGTTCACAGGCTGGGGAAAAATTCTTCATGTACATCTTTGTACATTTCAAGGGCAGAGAAAATAATTCACTTAGTGCCCTTTCCCTAATGTTAACTATTGAAGGTGTTACCAAAATTTTTTTCTTTTGCTTTTTAAATTAATGACGCAATCTTTTTGTATAAATCTTTGTCTACGTCTCTAATTACTTCCTCAGGATAGATTCCTAAAAACTCAATCACTGACTCACCACAGAGAGGAACTGGGTGGCTGGAGGAATGATCTCATACCTGAGAATTTTGTATCTTTTGAATATATTACTTATTCAAAATATGCAAATTTAATTATTCAAATAATTGCTATTTGGAGGGTCTAAAATGATTCCGTGTATAATTGTGTATCTTGGATGACTCCTGAGGTTGAACCATTTTGCACGTGTATAAGCCATCATATTTCTTCTTTTTTGGACTGTGCTCCTAGTCTTTGCCTATTACCCCCATTTTATTTCTCTTCTATCTGCAGGTGCTCTTTCCTTGTCATACGCTGATTTTGTATGATCTGGTGCAGGAGTTACTGTTAGATGGTCACCTGGGTGCGCGTAATTCCTCCTTTGGGGATTCCGAGGCAAGGGGCTCAATACTGGAGGTCTCCCGGTCCTGCAGAAGCATGTCTTTGACATCTCCATCCTTGGAGGATGGGGTCAACTGGGTCTTGGAGGTGGAAGCATCCAAGTCCTTGCCACTCACAGGGCTGCTGGCGCCCTCCTTTCTTGCCAAGGAGCTGGAAGGAGAAGGCAGGGAGACCCAAGGCTCAGTCTCTGATGCTGAGGGGAGTAATCTTGCTCAGCACTCATACACCAGAAGCCCCAGCCCGCTCAGCTCCTATCTTGAACATAAACCCAGGCCAAAGGGCAAAGAGTACAACCCTAAGCCATGCAGATGGGGAGGAAGAGGAGAGAATTTCTCTCCCTTTTATCAGAACAAGAAGTCCTCCTTCCAGCAGTCTCAGCAGGAGACACCTGGGAAAAATGGGCAGTCTCCAGTTTGGAAGCATATGGACATTTGGGGTGGGCCACAGGCTCTAAGGAGCATCATGGCTGCTGAGGTATTAGTGACACAGGCATCCCTGGGAAGGAGTAGCAGAGCCCCCACCCAGGGTGCGTCTGTCTGCAGACCAACAGTAAAGAGAGACACGTCTGACCCGCTCCTCTGATCAGTCCACGACTTGCTCTCCCACCTCTGTCAGTGCCCACACCAGCTCCCCGGAAAGTAGCCATCCTCCCTCTCCAACTGATGGCACCCGGGGTCCTCCCTCCCAGAGAGGTACATGTGAGCAGGACTGAACTAAAGGGAGGATATACATGGCTCCTTCCACTGTTTCCTTCTCTTTTCTTCTTCTTGCAACAGGTGTGGCTTGGGGGAACCAAGCCTCGATCCATTTGTTACTGCACTAATTACCCAACGGCAGAACAGAGAGGGTGGGGGTGTGACCTCCCTTCCTGAAGAGGCAGGAGGAGGCCAGGGCATCCTCCTAGCCAACTCCAGTACTGCATGTGACAGTTTTCTACAATCAGCTCTGGCCCGTGTCCTTTTACAAGTGATAATGGTAACAACATATTTGTATTGAGGTCTTCCAGGGACAGGGATTGCATTTACTCACTTATCCTCAAAACCACCCCAGTGACTGATGCTATTATTATTATTATACCCATTTTAGGGATGAGGAAACAGAGGCAGAGAGGCTCTTACACCTCACTGGGGTGACCCCCGTGGGTGAAAGAACTACTGAGCAGGGAGGTGAGCCCAGGCGTTACCTCCAGAGCGTGTGCTTTGTCCACCATGACACAGCACTTCCCAGGAAGGCTGGTTCATTAAGGGAACCTTGACACCCTGCATCTACAAACGAGTCTTGCCTGAAAGGTGAGCTGGAGTTTTTAGGTGATGTGGGTGCCAATTAGCCGGGTCACAGAAGGAACCTGGTGGTGGGAGCTGGGTTTCCACATGAAGTACCGGAGGGCGAGTGCCAGCCTGGCTTCTCACTTCCACTCTACCACACCTTAGCAATGTGACCTTGGAATGAATTCCCCTCTCTGAGCCTTGGTTTCCTCATTAGTTAAAATGGAGACATGAACTCCCACCTCGTGGAACTGCTGTGAGGATGACAGGTGACCAGCCCCAGCCTGGGCCCCACAGATGCTGCTAGTATTGGCAGGAGAGGTATCCATTGTGACCACCCCATAACTAAGATACCGGGGGAAGGGAGGGACAGCTTATGTCCTCCCTTTCGCCAGCCAAGGAGGGCCAGGTGCTGATCAGCTGGAGCAGCAGGAAGGTCACTCACCTGAGCTGCTCTTTGAACATCTTCTTGGACTTGGATTTCTTCCCGGGTCTGGTAGAGAAAGGGGCGACTCCGAGTCCGAAGCCTTGTCCATCAGGCTCGCCCACTAGGTGGCCGTCATCATCCACGAGCCCTGCCTGGACAGAGGCCAGTTGCAGGTCTGTGGTTAGATTAAGGGTTCAGGCTCCCTGGGGAACCAGGTGTATATGGACCAAAGGTGGACATGTTCATCCCACACACCGAGATGTGGCTCCTGCTGATGTCACTTCAGGCTTTCCCCAGCAGAGCTGTCTTTGACCACCCTACCCAATGTCCACTTCCTACATCAACTCCTCTCATGGTCTGGTGTCTCATTCCATACGCTGAGGCTCTTGGGGCCCGTTTCCAACCTAACTCTGGGAATTGGTCTTGTTTACTACTAGCCACATCTCCATTTTATGGAGGACATTTTGAACTCATATGCGGTTTACTCCTGCCTGGGTCACCCCATGCTCATGCTGGTGTTACCTTTATCTGTCACAACCCTAGATCTGCTTTAATGCAAGACACTCACTGTCTCTGGAAAGATCTGGGGATGGAAAAATCTGATGTGAGTCTTGTCGGCAAGAGGCAATTGTGCTTACCTTCTGGACAGCAGAGATGGCTGCGAAGTCATTCTTGTCTATGAGGGTGTACTTCCGGCGCAAAGTGGATTCCACTTCCTGTTCCTGTTGGCTTGGGAGAGAGAGTGAAAGAACCCATCACAGCTGGGGCCATGCTGAACCCACTGGGGCAAGCACCAACTACTGGAGTTAGAAGTTGTTTGTGTGTGGCCCCTGCGGCAGAGCCACATCCTCATCATGAACCAGACCAGACCAAAAACGCTCATTCCCCTGCTCTCCACTCCCCAGTGCGTGTACCCATTGTCCAGCCCCCAAATCTGCAGGGGCCATCTTATGTGCCAAGCACAACTGCTCTAAGATGACCTTTAACAAGGACTGTAAGCCTACCTCGGCACCATGCTTCCCCACCTGTCTGTCTCTAACAGGCCCTTCAAAATCACATACCCAGCTTCTGTGATACCATCCAGCATCAGGCAGTCAGGCTACAGGTATGTCTGTACCCAAATAAACCACAAATCCCTCCTGAGGTGGGGAGGCGGGTGTGGGGAGTATCAAAGTGTCCTGCTCCGGCCATCTTCAGGGCTGGCACTCCATAAGGACCTCCTGTCCAATTAATAAACTCAGGAAACCAGGGACCACCTCGTCTCTGAGTAGCCCTTGAATGGAGGGTTGTCCTCCCCACATCCCCCAGGGGAAGGGAAGGGCAGGAGGATATAAGAGCTCAGGGGCAGAGGCTGTCGGGGACACCCAGGGCCTGCCATACCCAGAGGCCTCTGATCTGGCTCCTCACACACCAAAGAGAAGGCAGTGCACTTGGAGACCGGCATCCATACCATGGGAAATGAAAATGGCAGCCTGACGTAGCAGTGGGGTGGATGGGGTGGGCCCCTTACCTCAGAACCACCCGGAACTGGTTGAACACCTCCTGGATCTGTCTGAGGTTGATTATCTGGAGGGAAGAGAACAAGGCAGAGGTTAGACCAAGGGCACCACGGGACCAAGGCTGTGTCTGTGTTAGTAGAGAAACCAGGACCCCTTGGCTAACCCGTGGACCATCTGTCTCAAGAATGGGACATCTGGGACTTCCCTGGTAGCACAGCGGTTAAGAATCTGCCTGCCAATGCAGGGGACACGGGTTTGATCCCTGGTCCAGGAAGATCCCACATGCCACAGAGCAACTAGGCCTGTGTGCCACAACTACTGAGCCTGCACTCTAGAGCCTGCGAGCCACAACTATTGAAGCCTGTGTGCCACAACTACTGAGCCTGCACTCTAGAGCCTGCGAACCACAACTGCTGAAGCCCACGCGCCTAGAGCCCGTGCTCCTCAACAAGAGAAGCCACCGCAGTGAGAAGCCCGCACACCATGATGAAGAGCAGCCCCCGCTCACCGCAACTAGAGAAAGCCTGTGTGCAGCAACAAAGACCCAACGCAGCGAAAAATAAAAGCAACAACAACAACAAAAAAAGAATTGGACATCTGCCAGCACCCTCTCAGGAAAGCGGCAGTCCAGCCCTCCTCAAGAACAGAGAAACACCTGATTAGTAGTTTTAAAACTATTTACTGCGACTATAATAATCACCTTTTCTGAGTGAAGACCTCTATAAAATTAAAATGACTCTAGTTCTTGAGAATACTAAGAAAACATTTAAATACAATTTATTGTCCTCAGCTCTCTCCTGCTTCCAAAAGGTTCCATTACGAACCTTTCTGTGTGGGCACAGACACACTCACCTGTGGCTGGAGGAAGGCCACCAGCCTCCCTCTTGGGCCTATAGCCCACCAGCATTACCCTTGACGCCCTGGTCAGTCTGGGGCTGCCCTTACTAGGAAGACCAGAGCAGCCTGCCTCTCAGTTGTCCCAGGCTTGCCTCTGGCAGCTGCTCACAGTAACAGGTCGGGCGAGCTTCTGCCCATGAGCTCCCTGATGAGAGGTCTGCCAGCCTGTGCTATAAAAACAATGCATCTTTCCCTGTGTGGCTGCTGTCTCCTCCTCCTTGGCCCACTCCAGCACGGGCCCTGGGGGGTCTGCCTTGTAGACAACCAGCATGACCATCATCCTTTAATGCCCTCACTCTGCCTGGCACAGTGAAGCCCCTGAGGTGCTGCATCTCAGTTCATCCCAGCTCAGTTTCCCTCCCCACCACACCGTACAGGTGAGGCCACCAGAGTACACAAGCTTGAGCATTTTCCTGAGGTCACTCAGCAAGGAGATAGCTGAGCTGAGATTTGATCCAGGGTAGCCTAGCTCCAGGGTCCACACTTGTGCCCCCAGCGATGGACCACCTCCTGTGTATTCAAGGCTGTTTAAGGCTGTCAGCCACTCTGTGGGTCACCCACAGCGCTGCAACCCTAAACATGGATGCCAAGGCCCTGAGGTGGGCTAAAGGGCCCTGAGGCCAGGAGTCCAGCACCACCTACCCTACACCCCCTGTACCCTCTCAGTGTGAGGTTCCAAGGCTAGCACAGCACGCATCGGGGTGTGGCCAGGAGATGGAGGCCCGGGCCAGCTGGACACGGTGGTCCTGAGGGGCTCCTTACGTCAATCTCGTCCAGCGTTCCCTCCAGGTACCTCCGCACCTGGGAGTTGATCTCGGCAATTTGAATTTCATCCATGGGGTCATAGTTAACAAGGGTACGGTTGGCCTTGGAGGAGAAAAGGAACATATTGTTAAGCTCCAAGCACCCAAGCCCAAGCGGGGTGGCAGGGACCATTCTGAGAACCATAGTGGGGAGGTTGGGCACAGACCCTGGCCGCCCAAGCCAGCTCCATTCCCTTCATCACCACGTCCTGGCAAGGAGGGCCTGACTCACAGGCCAGGTGTTCAGGTCATCAAGGGACAACCAGGTAGGGCGGGGAAGGAAAGGCTGCCCAACAGGGGGCCTGCTACTCCAAACAAGGGGGTTCTGCTGACTGAGTCTCAGCAGACTCTGTAGGATGAGGGCCACAGGAGGGAGGGGGCAGCCTCTGCCTTGAGGCTCCTCTGGACCATGAGCATTAGCTCAGACAGGCTACTGGAGGACTCCTGCCCCCGCCCCCTACCTTCATGGCTCCCTGCTGCTGTCCCCACCTGACCATCCAGCCTTGGTCAGGGGCCACCTCTCCTGACCTTGACCCATCATGCTGTCTGCCCCTGTACCCCTGCCAGGCCTCTGGCCCCTGCCCCTCATCCCCCCCGCCTACTGCCTGACCATCTGACACCCCTGTCCACATCTTCTTGTTTGTCCAGTGTCCCTGCCTACCAGACATTCCTGGTCCCCCAGCACTTCTGCCCCACCCTGGAGTCTCTCTACTTGGCCCCTGACGCATCTGGCCCCCTGTCCACCCAGTCCCTCTGCCCACCGAACTGGCTCTGCTCATCCAGCATCCCTGCCCTGACCCTTTGCCCCCTCCCAACCTAGCCCTTCTGCCCACCTTGTACCCTGACCCTAGTCCCTCTAGCATTCTGGCAACCATGCCCCACCACCACCTCTAGCCCCTTACCAGGCTGTCATGGATGGCTAGTTCCTGCTTGAGCAGTGCCACCTCCTTCTCCAGGTTCTTGACCATTCGCTGCCAGGGAAACATATTGTGGGGTGGGGGGTGGGGTGAGGGGGAAAGCAGGGAGGACAGTCAGAGAAGCCACCCTGCCTCTTCCATATCAAGCCTATAATTCCCCACCCGTGCCTGGACATCCTGGCTCTTCCAGGTAATCCATGGGGTGTGATCTCAGCATCTGGATGATTCCCTCCCCACTAGTGACTTTTCCCCAACTGGGTAACTTTAGGGCTTGAGGGGGTCTCAGCAGTCCTCTGGCCTCTGCCTCTTCCTGCAGAGGAGACTGAGAACAGAGTGAGCACAGGCACCCCTAGGGCCACCTCAAACCCTGACTCCCAGGAGCTCCAGTCCAACAGGGTAATGGCCCTCTCAGTGCAGCCCATGCCTCCAGGATGCATTGACCCTCATCCTTCCCAACCACTACACAAAGCATTACCATTCCCCACTGATAATCAGGTATGCCACCTCCAATTTATTGCTGCTACAAAAAATGCTGCAAAACATCTTTGCACTTACATCTTTGTGTACGAGAACACAGTGATGTATGAGCTCTATGTGATCTGTCCCATTACTTCTTTCCTCCTCTTTTCCTCCTGCTCACTCCATTCCCACCAAATGGGCACATTCCTGCCTCTGCAGTCTGTCCCCTCTGCCTGGGACACTCTTCTCCCAGGTATTTCCATGGCTCACCTCCCTCAAGTCTTTGTTCAAAAGCTTCTAAATTAGGCGCATCTCTATCACCTCATGTAAAACTGCAATCCCCTCCCCACCCTCACACCACTCTTTTTAAAAATCTTGCTCTACTTTTCTTTCATAGAACATACCCTAGAGCAGTGTTGTCTAATAGAACTTGCTGTAATGATGAAAATGTTCTGTGTTTGTGCTGCAAGCCACATAAAGCTATTGAACACTTAAAATGTGACTGGTGGGACCAAGGAAGTGAAATTTTAATTTTATTTAATTTTACTGATTTCAGGGGACTTCCCTGGTGGTCCAGTGGTTAAGACTCCGCACTTCCACTGCAGTGGGCACGAGTTCGATCCCTGGTTGGGGAATTAGGATCCCGCATGCCGTGTAGCACAGCCAAAAAAAAAATTTTTTTTTACTGATTTCAGTAGCCACATGTGAGTAGTGGCTACTGTATTGGACAGTGAAGCTCTACAACTTACCTATTTTGGTTTTAAGAAAAATTATATATATTTAAGGTGTACAACATGATGTTTTTGGTTTTTTTTTTGCGGTACGCAGGCCTCTCGCTGTTGTGGCCTCTCCCATTGCAGAGCACAGGCTCTGGATGTGCAGGCTCAGCGGCCATGGCTCACAGGCCCAGCCGCTTCACAGCATGTGGGATCTTCCCAGACCGGGGCCCGAACCCGTGTCCCCTGCATCGGCAGGTGGACTCTCAACCATTGCGCCACCAGGGAAGCCCCAACATGATATTTTGATATACATGTACACAGTGAAATGATTACTACACTCAAGCTAATTAACATATCCACTAGTTACCGTCTTTTGTGTGTGTGGTATGAGCATCTGAGATCTACTTTCCTAGCAAATTTTCAGTACACAACACACTACTATTAATTATAGTCACCATGCAGTACATTAGGTCCCCAGAACTAATTCATCTTAGAACTAAAAATATGTACCCTTTGACCAACATCTCCCCATTTTTCAGCCTGCCCCCACCCCACTCCTGGTAATCACTGCTCTACTTTCTGCTTCTACGAATTTGACTTTGTTAGGTTCCACATATAAATGAGATCATGCAGTATTTTTCTTTCTGTGTCTGGCTTATTTCACTTAGCATAATGTCCTCTAGGTGCATCCATGTTGTCTTAAATAGCAAATCTAGAAATGACTGATTTCTTATGTTTAGTATATCTATCTCTCCCACCCCCAGCCGACTGTCAGCTCTTCAAAGACAGAGATTTGTGTTTCTGTTGGTACACTGATACGTCCCAAGTGCTTCAAAAAGTGCCTGGCACATAGTAAGTACTCCAGAAATTTTAGCTGAGTGAATAAATGATACATTTCTAGAAGCAGAATTGCTTAGTCATTTTACATTTGATAGATACTGTCCTAGTGTTTTTCATATAAGAAGCACAAGGGACTTCATGCTGAGAACCTTCACTGTGAACAAGAGGGCTTCCTTTAGTTGTCAAAAAATGGCCACTGGAGGGAGCCCCTGACAGCTGGTTCTCAGGACTGGTGACCAAAGCTGTGATCAGTCTGTAGCAAGGGGTCCTGGTGTCCTGGTGGCTCAGTGGCAAATCAGGGCACAAAGCCTGAACTCAAGACACATGACCAGGGTCCAGATTCTGACTCTGCCCCTCTGGGCATCCTCAAGATGGTCCTTCAGGTGGACTCCCTGTGAGGTGAACGGGAGAGGACTGGTGGCCGGCCCCTACTCATCTCCATCCCCTCCTCTCAGCTGAGGGATCTCAGCTCTAGAAAATGCACTATGCCCAGCTAGGAAAAGTCTGGCTGAGCTGCTGGGGACCTCCAGCTGGATGACTCTGTCCAGTGTGGCATGAGGAGCCAGGTTAGACCTCTGGGCCAATCTGGTGATGGTGGAAATGAGCCATCTGCTCCCATGGGTCACCAGCCTCTATGCTGCACCCTGAGAGTATGGAAGCCACTTCTCCTACTGCCTGTCAGGCTTAGAGGCCTCTAACTTGCCCTCTTCTACTGACTGGAAAGAAGCTGCTTGGAAATAGGGCTGAAGCAGAAGACTCCACAGAATAGGGTTTGACAGCACCTCCTGGCTGACCAACTCCCTTATAAGAAACAGGGGCATTTTCTGGATGGAAGAAAAATGCCTCAGAGACAGCACAGACCCATGTAAGCTCCTTGCTGGTTAGGTGTTTCCATCATAAATGTAATGAGGATAATTCAGAGAGTTCTGCTTAAGTCCACGCCAGGCTGTGAGCAGCTATCAGCCTAAGAAGTTTCCCTATTTTGACCCCACGGCAGCGTGCAGCTGTGCTTCCTCTTGGCAGAGTAGGGTACCCCAAGTCTCTCTGCTGTCTGTTTATGCCCGTGGCTCACAACCCTTACACCACCTCACAGAATCACAGAATGACATAGTGGGAGGGTTGCTGGAAGTCATCAGTCCAACCTCCTAGTTCACAGATCCTGAGGCTCAGAGCCTGAGCAACTCACCACAGAGAGCTGGTAGCAGAGGTGGATCAGGAACTCAATCTCCCACCTTCCAGCCAGCCCCACCAACCAAGGAAACTCTACAGAAGCTATTCCACCCCCTTGAAAACAGGTATCAGTACTGAAAGTGGTGCTGGAAACAACCTGGGAATACTGGCTACAGTCTAGGAAAGGCAACAGCCAAAATAATTTTCCAGGTCTCTCTCGAGAACTCATACATATAAAGGAAAATGTTTATCATAAAGATTATAAACACATTTGCATTTGGTGACATGGCAACTTGGCTGTCCAGGAACAACAGTGCAGATTTCAGAATAGGAATTACATTAAAATGAAAGTCCTTGCTACCAGGTGCAACGCCCACTCAGCCAGGTTCACAGGGGGTAATGTGGTAGTCCTAAGCTAAGAGAGCACCAAATAAGAAAATAAGAAAAATAAATAAGAAAAGCTCCAAGCTACAGAAAAGCATAGAAAATAATGCCATGAAACCTTGGGAAGACCACCCTAAAATCTGACTTTAACAGCATGCCACCATATTGGCTTCAGGTGTTTTTGTTTTTGTTTTTTTAAGAAATAAAACATTTCAGATAAATGTGAAGCCCCTGGCTACCCCACTCCAAATCCATTCCCCACCCTGACATCCAGAAGGAACCTCTGCTCAGTTTGGTCTTTTCACTCCCATACATTTTTTCTTTGTACACACATCTATCCACTAATGATGATCAGCATTGCTTTGTATGTTCTTATACTTGGTATAAATGAGAGATGCCACCATTCAATCCCCAAGTTGTTTTCTCACTAGAGATTATCCATGCTCGCAGCTCACTGACTCCCTCCCTGTGCAACCTACTTAGCTACTCTTCTGTTAAAGGCTATTCATCATGTTCCTAACTTTTCACCATTACAACAAGCAGTGCAGCACCATCTTCTATAAGTCTCTTTATGTGCATATGTGAGAATGCTGCTAGACTATATACCTAGAAGTGATACTGCTGGTCTGCAGAAGTTGACTATAGTGCTAGCTAACATTTCCTGAGCATTTACTCCATGACAGCACTGTGCTAAAAGATTCCTACGCATTATCTTGTTCTTCACATCTCTTTGAGAGTGAACTCTGTTACTCCTGCCTTAGAAAGAATAGGTATCTCGCTGAGGTTATACAGCTGACGAAGGAAAGGGCAGGCTGCTGAACCAGGATAGCCCAACGCAGGGGCCAGCGCTCTTAACTACTGTGCCCGTCATTCTCCAAGTGTGGTCCCAGAACAGCAGCAGCAGCAGCACCGGGGATACTCATGAGAAATTTGAATCCTCAGTCCCCACCCCAGACCGATGGAATCAGACACTCTGGGAACTGGTGCAGTGACCTGTTGTTCAATGAGCCCGCAGGGTGATTCTGATACCCACTCAAGTTTTGAGAACCACTGCTCTAAGCTCTACTTCCTCCTCAACCTCCAAACCATGGGTTAGATCCACAGAGCCCCCGGACTGTTACTTTCCTTCAGGATTTAGAATCTAGAAAGTTTAGCTGGTTTGTCATGGGTTTATATGCTCCTGTCTCCAGTAACTACGATTGCATAAGCATCTTAAAGGAAAACCAAATTATTGGTAAATGTGTTTTTACTTTACTAGATGTTGCCAAAATGCTCTCCAAAGTGGTTGTCCATTACACTTAGACCAGAAGTAAATAAGCATTGCTGTTTCTGCACATACTCACCATTGTTTCTACATTGTCAGAAAATTTCTAATTTTTGCTAGTCTGAGGGTGGAATTCCGCTAAGGTTTTAACTTGCATTTCCCTGGCTAATGGTGAGGCTGATCATTCTTCTGATTGGTCAGCTGTTTGCTGAGAGGGATCGCTCAGGCTGGGAAGAAAGAGGTTCTGTAGTGACCTAACCAGATGAGTCTGAGAGATGGTCTACACTGATTTAGCTCAGAAACAATTAGCTCTAAGGACTCTCATGCAGAAGCCCAGGGGTACTCAGAGGCCTTGAAGCCCCACATATGAATTGGGTGGGGGGCCTGACCTAGCCCTTTCACCTTTGTGGCAGCCCCCAAGGGACTCTAAACACTGGCCTATCCCAGAGCAGAAAGGGACTGACCCAGGATCACATGCGTATCTTTGGTCAAGGCAGGAAGGGAAGCCAGGCTTTTGTGACCCAGGCAGCAAACCCATACACCTTCCCCACAGCGAGATACCTGCCTACAAGCCCCTTAGTACCTCAGCGTCATACTTTTCGTTGATGGCAGGCTCAGTGGTGACCAGCTTCATCCTGCTGGCAAACCGCAGTGAAGACAGCTGAAAAACAGATCAGACAGACCTCTATGTTCTTGGTCAATTACTTGTGAGTAGAGATATGTGCAAAACAGGTTAAAGGATTCCACTAGAAAACAAGTCTCCCTGCAGAGAGGAATGCTCCATGGGCCCATGGAGTGACGTCTGGGGGTCCTGCCCGAGTCCCTCTGGGCACACAGCCAGCCAGAGGTAATTATGGCTGGGGGCCCATGGGGTGGCCACAGAAGCGGGCACTTGGGAAACAGCCCCACTGTGCTGATGTTCCATGAGGAGTGGAGGGCTGCTCCGTGGCAGTGAGGAGCAGCCAGTGGCACATGAGCTGCCAGTGAGCCCTGACATCCCAGCCTCATACTGTGCTGGGCTGACTCGGAGCCCTGAAACAGGGAAGCCGACTTGGAGGGGGGATGGGTAACCAAGAAGTAGCCTGAGGAAGGCCTGAAAGGGCTCTTCCATTGGACAGTCTTGCCTAGTAGTTAAGAGATCTGCCACCGACCAACTGACTGCACAACCTCAGACAGGTCTTGTAACTTCTCTGTAAAGTTGGGAAGACCTGCCTCACAGGGTCACTGGGAGACTTAGTGCTGAGGTATGCAATGTGCTCTGGACAGAACTGGCTCACAGAGAGCCCTCAGGAAGAGACCCCTGTCATTTTAGTTGGAGTTGCTTCTGTGTGAGGGTGAAATCATACTCTCCTGCTGTAAGCACAGCAGCAAGTGTGGCCACGACTCCCTCATACACACATGCGTGGTCAATGCATTGAGCAACACGAATCATGACAGGAACAGTTTTAAAGTTTTAAAGCATTTGGAGAAGAGAATCATGAGCTTCTGCACCCCCAATATGCCTTTGTCCCAACCCCCGATACTCTTCCAGCAGCTCCTTAGGGCTCCTGTGGGCTCAGTCCTAATCAGAGATCCCAGGTGGTGTGGGCACAAGCCTCGGGGGACAGCAGGTACCAGGAGAGCTGCTTCCTGTGTGACCATCTCAGGGGTGGGGATAAGGGGAGAAAGGGTCTTCCACGGTCTTGGAGGACGTATTTCTTAACCACGCAGCCAGGAGGCCCAATATTCATATGACTCCTCTTGGGGTTCACTCATACTTTGTTATGCTGTGAGACCAGTAGGTGCCTGAAGCCTTCCTCTGGGGATGCTGTCTGCACATCAGCTGGAGCTCCCCTCCCTGGCCTCCCAAGTCCCAGGGCACTGGGTATGTGGCCGGAGAACTCCCCATGGAAGCTGGGATGGTCCCTAATGCACCAAGCTGGGAGGCCCTGCAGAAGCATCTTGCCCTGCAATGTCCCTGGAAATAACCTGTTTCACCTAGTGGATTCTCCAGATGACTGAAGCTTGCCCCAAACATCCACATTTGACCAAAATGTCTAGGGAGAGATTTCCAAACCTATCTTATTTAGGATGGGTAGGGAGGAGAGGCGGGGAGCCCCAGCCTGGGTGCCTAGCTATGTGGACTCACCTGTGTCATTGGCTCACTTCGTATTCCTGCCTCTGGTTCTCATAAGCTTCTCACCTCCCCGGGTCACCTGTTTCCTGCTGTTGGATTAATCTCCCCGAGTCACAACTCTGGCCACAGCCCTCTCCTACTAAAACCCTGTGACAGTCCCCGCCACCTGGAGCAGAATAGCCAAGGCCTCAGCATGGCCGCCAGGGCCCATCCAGCCGCTGCACCTTCTTCTTCTTCCTCTCCTTCCCGAGCTCCTCGCTGCAGTGGCAAAATACTCCTGGCATGGGCCAGAAAACACAGTCCTTGCCCCACAAAGCTGGCTCTCAGCCTTCTCTTCTCACATAGGCCCCCACACTGAGCTTGCCACCTGCCTTGCCTCTTCCTTGACATGGCTTCTGCCCCTTGGTACTTGGTATTTGGATCCTGGCTGGGCCCCCTTCAGCAATTTTGGCTCAGACTCATCCCTGGATCCCTCCACCCTTGACCATGTCTATAGCTACTGTGTCAGTTTACCCAGCCCTGGCATGCATGAGGAGGGATTCCATCCCGGTTGCACTGGCTGTCTTTACATACCGTCTCTTCTAACTGGGAAGCTTCTCCATAGATGTTTGTCACAAGGACCATATTGCAATTTCCCCCTGCAGAAAGCAGGACACAGAAGGGCCATGAACCATGTGGGTTTTCTGCCAAGAGATTCCTTTGAGGGTGGTGGGTGGCGGGGGCGGGAGGGCTCTGAACATTTGTGTCCCTTCAAAATTCATATATTGAAGTCCTAACCCTCAATGTGATGGTATTTGGAGGTGGCGCCTGCAGGAAGTAATTAAGTACATGAGGTCATGAGGGTGGAGCCCCATGATGGGATTAGTGCCCTTGTAAGAAAGGAAAAAGAGACCAGAGCCCTGTCTCCCTTTCTGATCTCTTTCTTTTCTTTCTCTCTCTCTCTCTTTGCCATGTGAAGACACAACGAGAAAGTGGCCATCTACAGGCCAGGAAGAGAGTTTTCACCAGGAGCCATTCCTGCCAGACCTTGACCTGGGACTTCCAGGTTCCAGGACTGTGAGAAATAGGTGTCTGTTGTTTAAGCCACCCAGTCCGTGATATTTTGTTCTAGCAGCCTGAGCTGACTGAGACAGGGTCAGAGAGGACACATTCAAGCATGCATGAGGCTGGGAGGCAAGGGGAAGAAGAAGAGAAGCAGGAGAGGCTGTCAAATGTACCTAAAAGAGGAGCTGGGGGAAAAGCAGAGGAGAGAAGACTTGGAGTAGGGCAGAGGGCTCTAGGCCAGGGCTTTGCTTATGGGGGGATGAGGGGGAGCACTCAGTTAATAATCACACACCAACCACTGTGCCATTGGGCCCAATGCAAAAGCCTGGGAACACAAGGATGACAAGACACAGCCCCAGCTCCTCAGTCAGGGAAGGGAAGACGTCACCGGAGAAGCCCTCCACCTTGGTCTTCAAGGTGGTGAAGGATTCTGCCAGCTGGTTCAGGGATGAGGGGAAATGAGAAGGTACTTCCGGTAGAGGCAAAAGCTTAAGCAAAGGTTCTGAGGAGTGAAGAGAATGACATGGGGGACATGAGAGGTCACTGTGCTTGATTCTGCCTTTCCAGGTGTGCCTGAGGTCACTGTGAAAAGGCTGCAGGTAAGTCCATGCCACCAGGAGGGAGCAATTCCATTATCACCAGTAACAGATATGCCAGGCCTGTCCGTCCCCGCTGTGCACCAACCATACCCTCACCTAAGGAATCCTTCAGGGCGTGGGTGAGCTTGCACTGCCGGAAGGGGATGTGGTCTCGCTTCTGGTCCCCGAGGGCAATGATGGCCTGCTCCAGGAATGACAGCGACTTGTTGATGTAGGTGGCTTCCTTCAGGACTCGGCCCTCAGACTACAAACCAAAGGTCAGTTCCTCATCAGACCAAGTGGAGAGGCTGCCCCACAAAGAACACTGCAGGTCTGTGGCCAGGCCAGAGCCTCGTTCCCAGAACCAGGTCTTCTCTCCCTGTCATGGGATTGTATTGTATCCGCCTTGGGCTAATGGGAACACTCACATGAACACTCGTGCAAATATTCTTATGAATGAATGCTCATGTGAATATGAATACTTATGTGAATATTTATATGAATACTCTCTTAAGAGTCACACTATTATGAATACACATGGGAATATCTGTGCAGATAATTGAGCAAATAATCCTGGGAATATACATTCATTCAATACACAGATACATTCATACGAACGCAGGTAGGAATGCTCATCTGAATGCTCTTGTGAATACTTATGTTAATACGCTCACATGAATATTTATGTGAGATGAAAAATTCATGCAAATATTCATTGGGTGAACACTCACACTGATACATAGAGAGACGCTAATACGAGCATGGAGCATTGACTGAGCACTGACTGAGTGCCAGGTACTTTGCTAAGAATTAGGAGCCATCATCTCATTTAATGTTTACCAAAATCCTGCCAGGTAGGAACTGCCTCTCTGTTTCACCTCTGCTAGTTCTGTCCCTCCAGCTCCACTGCGCCTAGCTCGGGATGGTGCTCACGAATGCCCAATGAGGGACGGCCCAGGTGCACAGAAACTAAGCCAGAAACAGAGCTGTGGCTTCTTGAGGAAGAACTTCCTGCTTCCCCACTTACCCTAGACTTCCCCAGCCTCTCCGAGCCTGCTAGATCCACCAAGTTAATTTTGGAAGTGATGTACTTTTCGTCTGATAAGGTCCGCGAATGGGCCTGTGAAACACCCAAAAAGAGGTTAAACTGTCACAGGGAGAAGGTTCTTACTGAGCAGGCCCCATGGGAATCGACCGCCCCTCTCGGCTCTTCAAAGAGCTTGCACTTACCTCCACGTAGATTGTGAAAATGCAGTGTGACCTAGATGAGTTCTTGTTCATTGTGTGGGAGGCTATAATCCTGTTGGTCTCTCCCTGAAGAAGACGGAAAACACAGACAACGTTTTGAAATATTAAAATAACACGGCATTTGGATCATTTTTCAATTATGCAGAAATGATATTTATATCACTGCAATCAGCCAGGCCTTCCAGGGAAATCTCATTTATAAACTAGGAGAATAGAAGACAAATTGGAGTCCAGACCTATACTTTCACTCACTGCTAGAGATGTGTGAATTTGTATAATAGTTTTCTTTCCTTTTTTTTTTGGCCACGCCATGCAGCTTGCGGGATCTTAGTTCCCTGACCACGGACTGAACCTGCGCCCTTGTGAGTGAAAGCTCCAAGTCCTCACCACTGGACCACCAGGGAATTCCCTGTATAATAGCTTTCTGAAAAGCAAAGCAGCAATAAGAATTAAGAGCCTTAGGGGCTTCCCTGGTGGCGCAGTGGTTGAGAGTCCGCCTGCCGATACAGGGGACACGGGTTCGTGCCCCGGTCCGGGAAGATCCCACACGCCGTGGAGCGGCTGGGCCCGTGAGCCATGGCCACTGAGCCTGCGCGTCCGGAGCCTGTGCTCTGCAGCGGGAGAGGCCACAACAGTGAGAGGCCCGCGTACCATAAAAGAATTAAAAGCCTTAAAAATGTTCATGAATATTGAATCATAACCAACCTACATATCCAACAATTAGGGAATGGTCTAGCTGTACAATGGAATGTTATGCAGCCAGGAGAATGCTGACAAATAGTTTGTTGTTTTTAATAAATTTATTTATTTATTTTCAGCTGTGTTGGGTTTTCGTTGCTGCACACAGGCTTTCTCTAGTTGTGGTGAGTGGGGGCTACTCTTCTTTGTGGTGTGCAGACTTCTCATTGTGGTGGCTTCTCTTGTTGCAGAACATGGGCCCTAGGGGAAGTGGGCTTCAGTAGTTGTGGCTCGCAGGCTCTAGAGCGCAGGCTCAGTAGTTGTGGCGCACGGGCTTAGTTGCTCCACGGCATGTGGGATCTCCCCGGACCAGGGATCAAACCCGTGTCCCCTGCCTTCGCAGGCGGATTCTTAAACACTGCGCCACCAGGGGAGCCCTCTTCAAAAATTTAAAAATAGAATTACCATATGATCCAGCAATCCCACTTCAGAGTATTTATAAAATAAATCACGGGGATGTAATGTACAGCATGGTGACTATTAATAATACTGTATTGCATATTTGAAAGTTGCAAAGAGAGTAGATCTTAGAAGTTCTCAGCACACAGAAAAAATGTGTAACTATATACGGTGAGGGATGTTAACTAGAGTTATTATGGTGATCATTTTGCAATATATACAAATATTGAATTATTATGTTGTACACCTGAAACTAATATAATGTTACAAGCCAATTATACTAAATTATATTAAAAAAATGCCTGATCCCATCTGATTCTCATAACAATGTTTTGGGGTAGGTTTAAAAACAGTGTCTCCACTTTTATAGATTAGCAAACTGCAGCTTGAAGAGATTAATGATTTGCTCGACATTAAGGCTTCACAGATTGAAAGAAACCTGAATTTGAGCCCAAGTCCCCAATTCTAAGTTCTACACCTTTTGCACTGTATCACAGCCCAAAACATCAAGGGGGCCTTCCAGGAATACAATGGACTAAATATTCAGAAAACTTCCTACTGCAAAACACCTAAAGATGATAGAATATTTAAAAATTCCTTTTGAATGCATGGCTGAGACTGCAAGAAAGTAAGGCCAGTACCCAGGGCCAGACACAAAGCAGGAGCAGGAATCCAGGAACTGCAAGCTAGAACCAATGCTGTTATTGCCCCGAGGCACCTGCAGACGGATGTGCTGTAAGATAGCCCTTGATGGATTTCTTGGTGATTCTGTGAGCAATGAAATTGACATGTTATAAAGATAGAGAATATCTCATTTTGCTCCCAAAGCCATTTGCTCTTCACATTCTGAGGGCGGTAGACCTAGAGCCACTTGTATCTTCCCTCACCTCCCTCCACTCCCATCCCCCCACACAAGCCATCTGTTACATTCAAAGGGTGGTAAGATCTTTCTCCTTCAGAACCAAAAGCTTAACTTCCAGGTAGAGACCTTGCCCTCCTTTCCTAAGAGAGGATTTACTTACATTTCAAAATAAAAGCACATGCTCTCTCTCATCCTCCCTTTCTGTCTCTAGCTGCACCCCCCCACCTCTGCCCCACCCCGCGCTTCAATCTCTCTCTATCCTAACAGAGGGGAAGAGGAGTAAATGTACCAGCTCCTATATAAGCTCTGAGATTCGTAACTTTGGAATTCCTCTCCAATAGTACAGACACCCTATCCCCTCTGTAGGGCTTCCCTAGTGGTGCAGGGGTTAGGAATCCACCTGCCAATGCAGGGAACATGGGTTCGAGCCCTGGTCCAGGAAGATCCCACATGCTGCCGAGCAACTAAGCCCGTGCGCCACAATTACTGACCCTGAGCTCTAGAGCCCGCGAGTCACAACTACTGAGCCCGCGTGCCACAACTACTGAAGCCTGCGTGCCTACAGCCCCTGCTCCACAACAAGAGAAGCCAGTGCAATGAGAAGCCTGCACACCGCAACGAAAAGTAGCCCCCACTCGCTGCAACTAGAGAAAGCCTGCGCGCAGCAACGAAGACCCAACGCAGCCAAAAATAAATAAATTAAATAAATTAAAAAAAAATTTTTAAATCTGATTTAAAGAGACCCTGTATTGGTAATGTTCCCTAGGCTCCTGAAAGAAAAAAACTATTCTCTAAAGTAATATAGTCTCAACCCAAGCCTCAAAAAAGACCCACTGATAAAGGGCCAAGGGAGTAGAGCTTATAATCAAATTACAAAATATACTTGTTATGGTAAGGTAACATTTTATTTTGATTCATAGAACGTTTGGAAGAAATATACAGGGAGGTCCTCTCTACCTTCTACTCAGCCTCTCCCTATGATTAACATCTTGTAAAACGGTAGTACAATGTCAAAACCAAGAAATTTACACTGGTATAATCCACAGAGCTTATTCAGACTTCACCAGTTATACAACTTATTTGTGTAAGCTATACAACTTATACAACTTATTGGTATGTCTGTATGTGTGTGCATTAACTAACTATACAAGTTGTTATTTCTAGGAAAAATGAGAGAGAAAATATAAATACAAAGGAATATATAACTTCCAAACTAGTAAAGAGGGAAACAAATATAATAAAAAAATATCCAATGAAAAAGAAGGCAAAAAAATTAAGAAAAATAAATGGGAAAAAGAACACACAGTCAAACGACAGATTTAAACCTAAATATTTCAGAAACTACGTTAAGTGCAAATGGAATGAAATGCTTCAGTTAAAAGATAAAGACTGGGGCTTCCCTGGTGGCACAGTGGTTGAGAGTCCGCCTGCCGATGCAGGGGACACGGGTTCATGCCCCCGTCCAAGAAGATCCCACATGCCGCGGAGCGGCTGGGCCCGTGAGCCATGGCTGCTGAGCCTGCGCGTCCGGAGCCTGTGCTCCGCCACGGGAGAGGCCACAACAGTGAGAGGCCCGCGTACCGCAAAAAAAAAAAAAAAAAGATAAAGACTGTCAGAGTACATTTTAAAAAATCCTCTCATATGCTCTTTACACGAAAAGCCAAAACAAGAAATTTATACACATTCAACTAACCTAAACGTAAGAATTTTTGTTCATCAAATAACACATCAAGGGAAAAAAAAGTCACAGGAAATAGAAAACACTGTAATACACACAATTGAAAAAAGAACTAGTTTTCAGAATATATAAAGAATTTATACAAACAAATAAGAGAGAAAAAAAGACATCTGTAAAGAAAATAAACAAAAGACATGAACAGGGAAATCCAAATGGTCAATAAACACAAAGTAAGGTCCTTAATCTCACTGGTAATCAGGGAAATGTAAACCAATGAGTGGGACCACAGTGGGAAACACTATACACCAGCCAGATTGGTCAAGATTTTAGGGTCAGAATAATGGGAATTCTGATAACGTGTTGTGGGAGTATACCATTATGGAAAATAGTTGGTATCATTTAAGAAAGCTTAAGACACACTCTGTATGACTCAGCAATTACAGTTCTTGAGTTTACCTAGAGAAATTCATGCTTATGTGCCCCAGATATACATACAAGAATGTTGCTAGTTCTCGTTCCTAGTGGCCGTGTCTGAAATACACCCAATCTAGGAAAACCCAACTGTCCATCAGAAGTAGAATGGATAACTAAATTGTAGTGTATTCACACAATGTAATATGATGAAAGTGAAAAATATACAGTAACACCAGATGAATTACACATAAAAAGTAGATAAAAGGTAAAAGAAATAAGACAGAATTCATCCTACATGATTCCTTGTATATACATTTCCAAAAAAGTAACTTATGCTGCTTGAGAATACATAGGTAGGATGCTCCAGGTGGTAAAGCTATAAAGAAGACCAAGGAAATGATTACCATACAAGTCAGGAGAGTGCTTACTTCTAAGGGTATGAATAAATAATTATTCATGATTAAAAAAACTCTTGGGCTTCCCTGGTGGCGCAGTGGTTGTGAGTCCGCCTGCTGATGCAGGGGACACGGGTTCGTGCCTCGGTCCGGGAAGATCCTACATGCCGCAGAGCGGCTGGGCCCGTGAGCCATGGCCACTGAGGCTGCGCGTCCGGAGCCTGTGCTCCGCGGCGGGAGAGGCCACAGCAGTGAGAGGCCTGCATACCACACACAAAAAAAAACCTCTTCACAAACTTGGGCGTTCTTTCAACTTAAGCCACCAAAAACCTACGGCAAACATCATTCTTCATGGTGAAATGTCAGGAGCAACAATAAGACGAGAATGCTTCATTGCTGCCACCTGGGAGGCTCTTTCTTCTGTGTACATGCAAGGGATCCAGGTTTATATCACCCCTGAGGACACCTAAATGACGTTTTAAAAAGAAGTTTTATTTGATATGAATATACATATATATATATATTTTTTTTTTTTAGGCTGTACCGCATGGCATGCGGGATCTTAGTTCCCCAACCAGGGATTGAATCCGTGCCCCCTGCATTGGGAGTGTGGAGGCTTAGCCACTGGACCACCAGGGAAGTCCCCGACATATATTTTAAATACCATAAGACTCACTGTTTAAAAAAAAAAAAAAAGACTCATTGTTTTAAGTATACAATTCAATGATTTTTTTTTTTTTTTTTTTTTTTTTTTGCGGTACGCGGATTTCTGACTGTTGTGGCCTCTCCCGTTGCGGAGCACAGGCTCCGGACGCGCAGGCTCAGCGGCCATGGCTCACGGGCCTAGCTGCTCCGCGGCATGTGGGATCTTCCCGGACCGGGGCACAAACCCGTGTCCCCTCCACCGGCAGGCAGACTCTCAACCACTGCGCCACCAGGCAAGCCCTCAATGATTTTTAAAATCAGTAAAATTACAGGGTTGTGCAACCATCACCACAATTCTATTTTTAAAATGTTGTATCACTCCAAAAAGTTCTCTCAGGCCCATTTGCAGTCACTTCCTGTCCCCTCCCCCAGGCAACTACTAATCTGCTTTCTGTCTCTATAGATGTGGTTATCTGGACATTTCAAATGAATGGAATCATACAACAGGTAACTTTTTAATTTCTTTTACTTAGCATTTTTTTTGAGATTCATCCAAGCTGTAGCATGTATCAGTGCTCCATTTCTTTTTATTGCTAAACAGTTTTCCGTTGTATGGATGTACCACAATTTGTTCATACATTCTCCATTGATGAATATTTTGGTTATTTCCGGTCTTTGGCTATTATGAATAGTCTTAATATGAATATTTGTGTTCAAGTTTTTGTGTGCACATTTCATTTCTCTTGGGTAGATTTCTAGGAGTAGAAGTACTAGGTCCTATGATAAAATTAATGTTTAACTTTCTAGGAAACTGCCAAAATGGTTGCACCATTTTACATTGCACCAGCAATGCACAGAGTTTTAATCTACATGATTTTTAAAAGAATAACATATCCCGGAAAAAATCATATATTTTCATTGATTTGTAAGAGCTTTTATATACCAAGGACATTAATTCTTATTTTTTCTATACCACAAATGCCTGTGATTTAATGTTAACTAAAAAAAAAGGACAATTTCAACTAAGTAAAGAAAAAACTTCACAAGAAAAAAGACTAGAAGGAAATAAGCCAAAATATACATTATTGTTGCCATATGTAGAAAACAGATGAGTGAATTCTTCTTTTGCTTCTGTATATTTCATTACTATCTGAACTTGCTAAACAAGCATATATTAATTTTCATTCTGGTTATCAAAGTAAGTAAAAAACCAAGGAGGGAGGAAAAGAAAAAAAAAAGGAAAGGAGGGAGGAAAGGTAAGGAGGAAGGAACCCATAGACTTGATCATCTCACCTCAAAAAGGAGGCTGAACGCATCCTCCTCCTGACTTGTGAGGTGGACTGACAAGCCCTTAATGAAGACCCCCTGAGGACTTTCCACAATGGTCACAGGTGTGACCGAGGGTCCAACGTAAGGCAGAGTGGACAGGAGATCAAACAGGCTCTCATTATAGATTTCCAGGTAGGAAACACGCACAGTGATGGCCTGTGTGGGGCGTTCTTCGATCATCTTAAAAACCTAGATGGGAGATTGGACAGCAGTCACTGAGAGCAGAACTCCAACGGCCAGCCAGTGCTAGGGGAGTTCTTACCTTAGGAGGGAATCCTTGCCCTAGAAGAATTTACAGTCTAGTTGGTGTGATGGTCATCAGCAACAACAATTAGTAGTAGTTGCAGTCTATTGGGCAGTATTTATTATCATCTTGTAGTTTTTTTGAAGCCTGACTTATAGATTGGCTAATACTTGTACAGTCTCAAGAAGTAGAGGCATGATGAACAGAAAGGACTCTGGAGTGAAGATCTCTTGTTTTGTGGGGTTTCACCACATATAAGCTTCTTTCACATCCATTTTTTAATTCTACCCTCATGATGCCACTGCGACTGAAGCAGGGCAGGGGCAATACCCATCTATGGTGGCTCAGCTACTAAGGGAAGAAGTCAAGCCAGAACTCAGCCTTCTCGACTCCTAATATCCTCCCCAGTGCTTATCAGCAGGTGACTTTGGGCTGGTCTTTTCCCCTCTCTAGACCTTAACTTTCTTATCTGTTAAATGGGGAGTTGGGCTGGATGATCCCTGAAGTCCCCGCCTTGCTCTAACAGGCTAGATTTGTGCTGTCCAATATGCTAGACACTAGCCACAGGTGGCTGCTGAGTGCTTGAAATCTGGCTCGTGCAAATGAGGAATTGGATTTTAAATTTTATTTAATTTTAACTAAAAATTTAACACTGATACTAAATTCAGTTATTGGTAAACTTTTAAGTATGTTTGGAACAACTTGGGTTTATAAATCTACCTTTTCAACTGTAAATTTCATGAACTGTAAATACAGAGCAACTCTTTGTAATGAATATTTAGTGTCTTAAATAGAAATGGGTTGTAAATGTAAAATACATAGCAGATTTCAAAGACTCAGTATAAAGAAAAATAATTTAAACTATCTCAATAATATTCATATTGATTACATGTGGAAATGCTATTTTGGCTATATTGAGTTAAATAAAATATATTATTATATATTATTTAAAAATAATTTCACTTGTTTTGCTTTTTTAAATGTGGCTATTGGAAAACCTAAAATTGCATATGTGACTTACATTATATTTCTATTGGGCAGCGCTGGGCTAGACTATAAAGTCTAAGATGCTGAGATACTGAAGCGTTGACAGTGGGATGTTAAGGATATTGCTTCAAGAAATTATCGCATGGATGGTCATACACTAGAGGAACATCTACACTTCTTACAGCACAGGGCTATAAAACCTCAAGATGCTTTTTAGGGAAAAGTCCTTTGCCTCCCACCTTCAAAAAGCGGGTCCTCACAGAATGCAGGCTAGCAGACTCTGAAGGAAGGCCCATCCTGTCTTCAGTCACACTTCCCAGACCCCCAAGGCTGACTCGGTCCTGAAAGCTCATGTCATGCCCTGCTTCTTCCCTTCGCTCTTTCTGGGGCTGTGGTGGTGCAAGAAACCAGAGCAGGCCAGTAAGGAAGCTCTGCAAGGGTTCATATCTCCCTCATTAAAACCAGGAAGGAACAGGATTAGGACCTCTGAATCCTCAATTACAGGGTCACAGACCATCAGAGCAGCAAGAAGCCAGTCAGCACATCTGACTCCCTCTTTAACAAATGAGGAAACAGGCTCAGCATGGGCGTAGGTCAGAGCCTGGAACCTAAACTCTTGGCTTACACACACACACACACACACACACCCCCCACCTGTCTCCCCTACAGGCTGTCTCCCCTACAGGCTGCAACTCCTTTGAGGCTGGACCCCACTGTCTCCAGGAGCTCGCCTGGGATGGGCAGCATGTATGGTAGAAAGAGGGGACCTATGTGGCATCCCACCCACGGGCCCACTCTCTACCTGTTGTAGGGCACGAGGGAGGATCCCCCGGTGCTTGTAATTCTCAGTTGCCCCCGTCATGGTGTATGTCTTGCCAGCTCCCGTCTGCCCGTAACACATGATGGTGCCTGCAAATATTTCAAAACACGTCTTGGTGACACCCAGAAAAACAGCTCCAAGGATAGCTCTCCCATCCCCCAGCATGCCCAGTGCCAGCCAGAACCCTAGTGTGAAGGTGGCCATCAGGAGCAGCCAAGGACAGCAGGAATTCCTGCCATGGAGGGTGGGTGAGCAGGGAAACAGGGATATAAATGGTCAAAACACAGACAGCTGCTCTGAATCTGTGGTCCATGTAGTGCTCTACTGCTTCCTCTCCCAAGAGGGGATCTGATCCTAGGGCTTCTGAGGAGAGCAGGGAATTCCAGGGAACAGAGGAACTGGGAATTTTCCTAGAAAGATGAGGGAGATAAGAGCATTGCACTCAGCCCTTCTTTAGCAAGATCATGAACAGCCAGGCTCTCAGGGCTTGGCCTCCCTGCAGGACAGCCCAGGCAGGAGGAAAGAAGGGCTTTCAAAATCGCCAGGAAGAGATGGGAGTCAGAAGGGCGTTTTCTGTTAGTGGTGGGAATTCTTTGTAGACTGCAAATTCCCACTGCTTAAGGGCTGCTAGTTGGTCCCAGGGCACTTTCAGAAATGGAACACCACGACCAAGCCCTGATCTGTCACATTGCCCTCTGGGAAGACTTTCACTTGCACCTCTCTCGTGCTTTAGGTCTACCATCACCAGGCTCTGGGACACAAACCAGTCACCCTGGGCTCTGGTTCCCATCTGCTCTTCTTCCTGGCTTGAGCAGCCTGAGCCAGACCCAACCCAAAGGCTGCTTCTGGGCATTTACAAAGCAGATCTGCCCGGGCAATGCTGGGCCGTGGAAATCAGTGTTTGCCTTTGCCACGTGAATGCTCTAGTTCCTGGGATTGGTAGGTTTTACACAAGGGGTCTTAATTCAGCATCTGAGCTGGAGTCAGAAGCAGTGTCTGTTAATCCTGCAGAAATGTGCAGGAAGGAGTCAGTTCAGCTGGGACTCAGAGGCCATTTGTGGCTCCACAGCACTCAGAGCCCACGACTCTTAGCCTCCCCGGGCCTTAGCTCCTTTGTCTCTACTTCCTCAAGGCCACATCCCCTCAGGACCAATGGGGACCATAGCTATATATCACACACAGGATACATTACAATGTTTAGGCATCTACACTCAACGGACTTTTAAGCAGAAGACCTAAAACTTGCAAACAGGGAACATTCTAGTCAGGAGCCATCAGACGGGCAAAGTCTACAGACTGTGATATATTTTTTTCTATGGATTTTTTTTCTTTTTTTGGTCACGCCGCGTGGCATACGGGATCTTAGTTCCCCGACCAAGGATCAAACCTGCCCTCCCTACAGTGGAAGCACAGAGTCTTAACCACTGGACCGCCAGGGAAGTCCCTCTATGGATTTTTTAATCTTTTTAAGATTTTAAGGGACTTCCCTGGCGGTCCAGGGGCTAAGACTCTGTGCTCCCAATGCAGGGGGGGCAGGTTTGATGCCTGGTCGGGGAACTAGATCCCACATGCCGCAACTAAGACCTGGCGCAGCCAAATAAATAAATAAATATTTTTTTTAAAAGATTTTGAAACAGTCTTAGAGTGAACTAGTTTGTAAAAATTTCCCAATAAATTTTAATTTGTTAAAAAAGCTTTTTAGTTAAGCTTTTAAGAAAGTCAAAGTGTACTCGTCTTTAGTGATATATGTAAATAATACTATACTACAATAGAATAGATTGATTGCGCTGGTAGAATGAATGGAAATATCTCCTAGCAGGTAGCCAAGAGAAAAATGTTTTGACTCCATCAAATTTATCATAAAGACATGTTCAAAACTAATATTCAGGGGATTTGAAACAGGATAATAGTTGAATCCCCATGACCTATAGAGAGTCAGGGTCATTTAATCTTCCTATGAAGGTAGGATCCCAGGACCATGGATCAAGCCATGCCCACAGTATCACCAAGCAAATAAGTTTCCCACCATAAGAACATGGAGACAGACAAATAAACAAAAGTTAGTAAGTGAAGTTGTATTTCATTCACCACAAAATACTTGTACCTCTTCCTGGGTGAGCGGGGGTTCCACAGGTTCTTATGTAAAACAACAGTTAATTAACTAAATTACCATTATAGCCATTGAGGGCTTGAGAAACCACATCCTTTCCGACTGTCTCATAAACCAAGTCCTGGGAGGCATCATGGAGAACTCCATCCAGCTTGAATGACCAGTCTGTCTGCTGGTTATTGACAACTCCTCTCTGAGTATTTTTTTTTAAGTGAATATCAATGGTCTAGGAAGAGAGAGAGATACTTGTTAAGAAACTGGTATAAAAAAGTCACTGATAGCCAAGGCCTGACCTGGAGGAAACAGAGGAGGTGAACTTTAGGAAGAACAGGGACTTGCACATATTCTGGACGACCTTTGGGAGGTGGGAAGGAAGGCACTGCAGGGAGGCCACATATCCTCAAGGTGGAAGGATCAGGAGACTGGAGCACTTGCTGGCTTCCGCACATCTCACCCTAGTGTTCAGGGTGCTGTCTGTCTTGGTTCCCCCATTTCTGATATGGGGTCAAGCATATTTATCACATATCAATATTTATCACATTAAACAAGCTTTAGATAAATTCAATAAGCACAGGGAGGCCTTGAATTAGGCCAGAGAGAAGAGCGGGCTTGGTGACGGAGGCCTGGGCTTGAGCCCCATCTCCCTGGTGACTGGCGGTGAGGCCTCCCTCAGCACTGTGGTGAGCACTTACTTCCACACACACGCTATGGGCTAATGTGAGCAATGATGAAATGATAGCCACAGGAAAGGCTCTGGACTCCTCAGACACAGTTACTCACTGGTATTAAATTGAGGGTGACTACCTACTTGTAATCAGCAGATTTTTAGATGCAAAGATTTCTAAAAAAATTTTTTAAAGTTTTAGATCCCTCCATAGCAAGCCACTGTGGCAGCAGCCAGTTTAAAAACATATTAAGTTAGGTCAATGGTAGATTCCAATCTTCGAAATGGGGACTTCTAATGTAAACAGACTCTCACTGGAATCTTATACTGGCTGCCCTAGTCCAGAAGCCAAGACACAGCCACATGCAGAAAAACTAAGATCAACAGAGAAAGGCTTGGTCTATTCATACATTAAATGCTCTGTGCTTCAGTCGTCACTGAATCCGTGTCCATCAGCGTGCACTTCACAGCGCTGCATGTGAGTTTCTTTCTGACTGCTAGGACTTTCGAACCTTGAGAAGTTGGCCTTTGAATTCCTCTCTTAATGTCTCCATGCTGCCCATAGTAGATCCACAAATGTTTGCTGAATGAAAACATCCCGTAGTCTCGAGGTGTCCTAAGCCTGTCACAGCCTTCAGAAGAGTTGTCAGGACAGTGGTGGGGACAGGGGGATGGATAGATCTTTCCAGTTCTCTCCATAAGAGTTTCTCCCTCCCTTTGGTAAGTTTAATAATAATCATCTGAGGACATTCCTATTGTACTTCCTGGGAGATCTGATCACCAGAAAGTTTTATGAGTGTGGACAAATGTCAGCTTCCTGTGTCAGATATAAGGACAAAGGTAAACTTTTTTTTTAACTTTTTATTTTATATTGGAGTATAGTTGATTAACAATGTTGTGTTAGTTTCAGGTGTACAGCAAAGTGATTCAGTTATACATCTATCTATTCTTTTTCAAATTCTTTTCCCATTTTGAGACTGACATGTATACACTGCTGTATCTAAAATGGATAACCAACAAGGACCTACTCCCATTAAAAATGGGAGTTTCATGAGTTTCCTCATCAACAGCATTGTGGGGGAGTGCTTTGGCGTTGAATGACTCTAGATTCCATCTGAACTTTTACCAATTCTGTCTTGGTCCTTAAAAGGTTGCTTGGAAACCTTAGAGGTTGTAGTGAGGAGGGACAGAGAGATGCCCAGGCAGGTGAAGGCAAACACACTGTACTTACTTTGTTGTCATCTCCATATTTGATCATTTCATGAGCAAAGTCATCAGTAGGTTTGACACGGACAAACGCATGAACTTTTTTCCTAGTACCCATTCTAGCTAAAAAGAAGAAAATAGCAAAATTTTCAGTAGTCGTCCTCCAACAACCATTAGAATGGAGGTGTCATTCATCAAGATCAGAAAACATGATGTGCAGTCCATGTTTTCCTCTCCCACTGAGAGCCAGTCTTCCTTTTGCCCCCCAGCATTTCAGTGATCTGTCCACAGGATGCTGTTCAACAAGTCCGTGTACTTCCTACTTTACAGGGTGCCTCACCACTCTCCACCAACAACCCCCTAAGAGACCGAAATACAAAGCAAAAAGAATGCTCCCTTTAGTGGCCTAATTTTATTTTATTTTTATTTTTTATTTTTATTTATTTATTTGGTTGGTTGCGTTGGGTCTTCATTGCTGTGCATGGGCTTTCTCTAGTTGCATCAAGCGGGGGCTAGTTTTCGTTGTGGTGTGCGGGCTTCTCATTGCGGTGGCTTCTCTTGCAGAGCATGGGCTCTAGGTGCATGGGCTTCAGTAGTTGTGGCACATGGGCTCAGTAGTTATGGCTCACAGGCTCTAGAGCGCAGGCTCAGTAGTTGTGGCCCACGGGCCTAGTTGCTCTACAGCATGTGGGATTTTCCTGGACAAGGGATTGAATCTGTGTCCTCTGCATTGGCAGGCAGGTTCTTAACCACTGCACCACCAGGGAAGTCCCTAGTGGCCTAATTTTAGATGTGGTTTCTACAAATGCTCCGTATCAGAGTTTACATACACTTAGCCTTATTCATTATATTTTCCTCTAAAATACTGACTATGAAATGCATCAGAACTAATTTTCTTTTTTTCATTAATATACCTAACTTCAGATGTAGCACCTCCTTCTCTACCTCCATTAGACTAACTTAGATCAGAAAAAGATTCCCTGGAAGTACATTTAATCTAGCCCATAGTCTAATATTCTTTCTTCTCTGCCACTCCACTGAGAGAAAAATCTCAGTCCCCTACCTCCTCTGCCTCTCCTAAAACATAATTATGTATATTCTCATCATTTTCTTTCAGGCAGGCACACATATATTTGTATTCCTTCATTTATACTATCACAAGTAATTACCATGTATAATAAAATGTTAAAATAAACATTGAATGTAGCTTCATCGAATAGGTTGAAAGCTTATAGTTACAAATGACAGAGAGGGAGATTTAGGTAAATTAACTTCTTATTATGTGGAGTTTTCCTATAGTGGGAAAGACTTTCTCAAAGTAAGGACCATAAACACTACAAACAGTCAAGCAAGATGCCAACTAGCAGAGATGCTACAAAAGGGATTGTTTGTATTACAGGGAGAGTTAATTGATCTCTAATATCCTGTCCAACTAAAGTATTTCATAAACATTTTTAAAAATTGAATTGTACAGGAATTCCCTGGTGGTGCAGTGATTAAGAATCCACCTGCCAACGCAGGGGACATGGGTTCAATCCCTGGTCCGGGAAGATCCCACATGCCCCAGAGCAACTAAGCCATGCGCCACAACTACTGAGCCTGTGTGCCACAACTACTTAAGCCCGTGCGCCTAGAGCCCGTGCTCCACAAAAGAAGCCACTGCAATGAGAAGCCCGCACGCCGCAACAAAAGAGTAGCCCCTCTCACCGCAACGAGAGAAAGCCCGTGCACAGCAATGAAGACCCAACGCAGCCAAAAATAATAAATAAATAAATTTATTTTTTAAAAAACCAAAACTGGGCTTCCCTGGTGGCGCAGTGGTTGAGAGTCCGCCTGCCGATGCAGGGGACACGGGTTCGTGCCCCGGTCTGGGAAGATCCCACATGCCGCGGAGCGGCTAGGCCCGTTAGCCATGGCCGCTGAGCCTGCGTGTCCAGAGCCTGTGCTCCGCAACGGGAGAGGCCACAACAGTGAGAGGCCTGCATACCACAAAAACAAAACAAAAAAACCCCAAAACTCATTTAGAGTTAATGCTCCACAAAGTAAAAAACAGACTTTGAATAGAGACAATGCCTGTGGGTCAGGATGTGTGCTGCATCGTGCACTTCTCTTTTGATGTCTCTGACAGGGTTGGGCCAGTTCCATAAGAAATGAGGCATTTGCCCCTAAAATAACCTGTACTTTCATGGGGTAGGACAGAGGAGTTGAGGCTAAAGAAAACTCCTGGATACTTCTGAAAAAGACAACCAGGAAAGGAATTGCTGAATTTATGAAGAGGTAGGAAAACATGAGGGATAGGGAGCTGACTCAATTTCATCTTCAAATTGGTAAATAGCAATATCATCACCATTGTTCAGGAAGAAATAGTTTGTTTGTGCTACTGCAAAGTGTTCTAACAAATAAACTGATCAGATGGTCAATATTTTTAAAAAGCTAATTTTCAAGACCTTGACTGTTAAATTAATGACCCTCCACATTTCTAGACACAACTTGTGGTGACCACTTGATTTCCTCATACAATTATCTTAGCTATCATCAAGTGGCATTAAGTATCTCTATAGAAGCAAATTAAATAGAGACAGGCCCTGCTTTTTCAGTTTACAGTTTCAATGAAGTGGGTAAAATAAAACCCTAACCCCTATTACAAACCCTTCAGATGTCACATTAAATAAGCAAACTACTTTCACACCTGCCTACTGTAGAGTGTGAGTCCACTTTCCACATTCCTCAAGTAATTATTTCATGGAAGTCTTTTCCTGGCCACTGTGGGATCACTCAGATCTTTTAATTTTTAGAAAGTGAATCTGTAAGGTATTCAGGTGAGTAAGGATAATGACTTGTCCAATTTCAGGTCTAAGATTTTTGTTTGCAAAATTGACCTCTAGAAATAAAAAGCCACAAATAGCTCTAACAGGACTCCCAAACTGAGGAAACTTAAGAGATGATCTCATCTCCAAGTTCACTTTGATCTAGGCTTTTGGGAAGTGGAGAGTGGAGAGAGGTGTGCTGACGCAAGCAAACACTTACACTCAATTTCTAAAGTTCTGGGAACCATTCCCCATACCAGTCCAATGGCCCATTCTCCTGCCCAGGAAAGTTAAGATGCTGCCCAGGGTGCCCTCTGAAAGGGACCATGAAAAAGTAGGGGGTTGCTCAAGCCTCCCTCCTGGCAGCCCCTACCCACAGACAGCCCAAGGGAAGCACAGGCCAGCTTCAAGCATTACCCTCCCCTCAGAGCCTGCCCCTTTTCTGCCCAGCAATTTGCCAACATGCACAAGTAGTCATTCTATCTGTGCTTCCCAATTCTCCCCATGCTCACGCCCATGGCTCCAGGCACGCCAGGAGCCATATCCACCTGACACAAGTCTTCTCTATTAACTACATCCCTCCTGCAAATCCACTACCCAGCAGCCCCTCAACACCCAGTCATTTGGAGACCCCATGCCAACTTGCACTTACTGAAATAATCCTTGTTACCGTTCTTACGCCACATCATTTGAGTGGGTTGCAGATCCCAAATTAAATTACAAGCTGTTTGAGGGACAGGACTGTGCCTTTTATTTCTTTTGAATCCCCCCTCAAAGTCCGGAACAGTGCCCAGCACAGAGTAGGTGCTTAAGAAATGGTGATTGGTGGTGATGGTCATGACTGGAAGTCAGAGGGTGGCGGAATCTCCATATGTGGGTCCATCTTCGGTCACAACTGAGAGAGTCCCAAAGGGCACATGATGTCACTCGCCTCCCTCACCACCTCCAACCCTGGGCCCACAGCCCTTCCAGGAGGACACTGGGTTTCCAGGCCCACTTGCAAGAAGCCAACTTCAGCCCCTCACCAGGCTCTCCCTTTTAGTAGGGTCCTTCTCTCTCAGGACCTTGTGGGGAATGCCTCTCCCTCGTGGACACCACCCTTAGATATTTCTGGCGTAAATAAGTGAACCTTTGAGTGGCCACCAAGAGCCCTCTCTGCTGAAAGGCTCACAGTTTCCTCATTTGTTTTAGGGGTGGGAATGAACAGGTTGCCACCAAGCACCCCTGAAAGCTCAACAAAAGGAGAGGACCAGGTGGGTCCCTATCTTCCAGCGTTCCTGTCCAGAACAGAGGCTCTCAAGGAGAACACTCATAGCCACCAGCAAGGTAGCAGCATCTGAACCCCCCAAAAGAGGGTACAAACGCACCTGGCCTTGGACTAAACAAAAGACTCGGACCCAGGCCAAACTGGTCTTTCTCCTTTTTCTAACCCAACATGCTGGACCCCTGTGTGGTGTCTGGGAGGCAGTGGGCCTTGGGACCATTCCTGTGCCTCTCTGGAGCGATTTCCGCATTTGTAAAGCGAAGGGCCGGGATGGCAATCCCGAAGCCCCCTCCAGTTAGAAAACTGAATACAGAAGAGTCCAGAAGACCTGAGATCTCTGAACCTCAGGGGCGACGTAGGACCCTCGTGGGGCCAGGGGAACGTTAGATCCGAAAACCCTAAGCCGCAGCAAGGCTTAAAGGGTCCCCTCGACGCCTCACTCTCCTCCGCCCGGGTTTCACAGATCAGCGAGCCAAAGCTGGGGGTCTCCCGGGTGGAGCGGTGTTCAGATTCCAGCAGCTGCCCGCCGCCCGGGCGGACACCCCCTTTCCGGCCTTCCTTCTCCCCACCCGGACCGCGCGTGACCCCTGCTTACCGCTCCGGAGGCTGGAGCCCTTCCGCAGCCCGACCACTGCATTAGCAGCTACAGAAGAAACCCGGCAAGCTCGGCTGCCAGGCTGTGTACACAGTCGCCGTGGCAACAGGCTGCTTCCGGAGATTCCGGAAGTAGGGGGTGGTGACGGAAATGAAGTCCGCGGTCCTCTGTTGAGATACAAGTAAGGCCAGGGCCGAATTCGGCGGACGCGAGATGGGACCGATTAATCTAAAAAGACTGCGGCAGCTGCAGGCGCGAAGCCAGGGTAGAGGTAGCGGGGGAACGAAGGATGCGCAAGAACCAGGAAACGGGGCAGCCGGGCTTCCGGCGCACAGCAGTTTGAGACTACGGCGGCCGCGCAGCTCTAACTCCAGCCTTGCGCTCCGAGCTGCCGTCCACAGGCGCCCTCGCCCCGCCCAGCTTAGCTTCGAGCCAGCCGGCCAGGCCTGCGCAGTCGCGGCGGCCGGGGAAGATGGTGGAGGACGGCGCGGAGGAGCTGGAGGACCTGGTGCACTTCTCCGTGTCCGAGTTGCCTAGTCGCGGCTACGGCGTCATGGAGGAGATCCGGCGGCAGGGCAAGCTGTGCGACGTGACGCTCAAGGTCCCGGGTGCTGGGCGGCGCGGGGCTGAGGGCCAGGGGACCGAATGGGGAGGGAAGAGAGGCGGGGGATAAGGGAAGAGAGGTCTAGAGCTCAGCGGGGTGGGGAAAGGAGGTTGGAGGGAGAGCGAGTAGGGGAGAGAGGGGTGCTGACTGGGAGAGGGAGATTGGGGCTGAGTGGGGAGACGGACAGGGACAGCCTCTCAGCCCTTAGAAAGAAAGGCTGAGAGGTGCGCCGCTGAGGCCCTCAGAGTGGAGACACTGGGGTGCCCGCCTCCCTTTTCTGTCACTCAGACGAGAGAAAATGGACTTGCAGCTCCTCTATGGACGAAGGGGCTGTGGCTCTCCCTACATTTTGATGGGCACTACGGAAGCGCCTTTTCTTGCCACTACAGACGTTTCTTTGTGCCCCTCGAAGTTAGCTGCGCTGTGGTAGAGGCGTGGGCTTTTCCTGAGGAGTCATTGCTTGCCCTTGACTGATAGATTACTACCTTGTCTCTTAAGAGCTTTTAAAATCGTATCTGGAAATCTTTTGAGGTGGGCAACCACTCTGCCTCGCACTAGAAGGCACACTACCACCACCAGCAGCACTACAAAGGTCTCGGAGAATGGGCTGATGGCCTGCGTGGGGAGAGGGCTCTCTTAACCACCTGTTCCCTATTGGCATTTTGGGCGCAAGAGCCAGGCTTCCTCCCGTGCTTTGCATCCATTCCTGCTAGAGAGGCATGCTGTGCTGCTCCTTGGCCAAGCTGTTGAGCCAGGTGGGGCTCTCCAGGCGGGGAGATGCTGCTGCAAACCCTGTTCCCTGTGGGGCTTTGGCTAGAAGGCTGTCAGCATCTGTGAAGGACCCTGTTTAAAAAATAAAACTATGCAGAGATCTGTTTGCTCTTCTTATTTTCAACAGCGTTAAGGAAACTTCCTCTTCCAGATATTTGAGTCAGACCTCTGGAGACAGTAAAGTAGAATGGTTAAGAGTGTGGCTTTGAGAATGGTATATAGTTCAACCAAAGACTAAAAAAAAAAAAAGTGTGGCTTTGGAGACAGAAGGATTTGGATTAAAATCCTTGGGAAAGTTACTTAATTAGTCTAAGCATCAGCTTTCCCAATGTAAAAATGGATGCTTCCTAATTCTTAGTATTCATATGAGGATTAAATGAGAAAATTTGTGGTATTCTTTGCATAATGCCTGGCCTAAGGTTTTCATCACTCTAAACCCCTCCTGAAGGAGATTAGTTTTCCAGTAGAGGAGTGAAGTGGACTGACGGGGGAGAGCATCTTTAGTGGGGAACCAAAGGGTTTGAGAAAAATGAGCTGGAAGGAAGCAGAGAAAGTAAATATAAATGAGAGATTTTTGTCCACGGTGATTACATGGTAGTAGATGTCGAGGCTACTAGAGATTTGTAAACAAAAGAATGATCTGGTTGTGGCAGTAACACTTGGGGTGAGTAGAGACTTGTGAAAAGCAGTAATGGGGTGAATTTTCGGATTAAGATTTAGGCTGTAAGGGTAAGCCAGGGAAAGCTTATAAGACACAGAGAAGCAAATAGGGAATGATAGAGTGAGATGGTCACACTATGTGAGTTAAAGCATTGCATTTTGCCTCTGCACTTAATGCACATCTCGAGTATAGCAACCCCGTAGCATAAAAATGCTTGTGTGTTTTTTTCCATTCAAATACTTTTTGTTCACTCAAAGGGACAAGTAAATTATCAGAAGTGATTCCAGCTGAGAATGTCTGTCTAAATTGCTATATTAGTTTCAAGGATCTGGGACATAAGGACCAGTATAAAGGCATAGGCTAGAGCTGGACAGGACTGTAGAAAGCTCTGCTTCATTGGTTTTCTGACTATTCTGTGGAGCCTGAGGAGTAGTTCAATGCCCTGTGATGGTAGGGCCCAGAGAGAGGCCAAGCAAACCAAGCTCTGCCTCATTTCACTCCCCTTCCCTAGAGCTGCTCTGTGAAATCTGTTTCAGTCTCTCTCTCTTTTTTTTCTTTAATTAGTTAATTAATTAATTAATATTTGGCTGTGCCAGGTCTTAGTTGCGGCATGCGGGATCTAGTTCCCTGACCAGGGATGGAACCTGGGCCCTCTGCACTGGCAGTGCAGAGTCTCAACCACTGGACCATCAGGGAAGTCCCTCGGTTTCTCTTTTTCAAGCTAGAGTCTTTCCTGAAACTTCTGGTGATTCCAGACTTTCTTCCAAATAAAGAAACTGAAAAGCTGGTTGGAAGCTTTTTGGCGTAGGATGGGTTTATTGATTAGTGGGCCTCCCAGTGGGGCAGTGGTTCTCAAACTTTAGCAGACATTAGAATCAGCTGGCAGCCTTGTTAAAAAACAGTTGTTCAGACATTGTTCACCCCAGAATTTCTTATTCAGTAGGTCTGGAATGGACCTGAGAATTCACATTTCTGATAACTTCTGCAGTGATACTGTTCCTGGTCTCGGGCCACATTCTGAGAGCCACACCTGTAAGGTGGTGGACCTGTCCTTTTCTATGGGATATGTTCAGAGTCCATGGATCTTCCTTCAGGCTTCTGCCTACATGGAGTAAGCCTGGCTGTTATCATTCTAGGAGCTGATGGTGGGAGGGGACTGGGAGCTCTTGCTTCTGTATGCAGACTTTCCCTTAATCCCCCTGAATAGTGCCACTTCATGTCTTCCTTGGTGCTCTGGTTACTCAAGTCTGGAGTCTCTGGTTCATCCTGTCCAGAGAATAAACCTCCAGACTTCTGCTGGGGCAGTGACGGGGCACTTGCCTGGGGCAGGGAACCAGTACTGCCTGTTTACAGCCTTCCTTATGTTCACACCTTCAGAGGAAACCTGTATCTTCAACAGTTGAGTTTTGGAGGGTGTTCTGGAGTGACTTGCCATCTAGAGCACTCAGTATTCTCCATATAAGTCAGTTACTATCCATTTGTCTGCTTTTCATCTTCCAAAATATGGCGACATTTCTAATCTCTCTCAGCTTCTTTGTACTTGGGAGCTTTGCTATTCCTTGATTGTCAGTCTGAGAGGTAGCACAACACAGACTCTAGCTAGATCGCCTGGGTTTGAATACTGGCTCTGCCACTTATTACCAGTGAAAACTTGGACAAGTTCCTTAAATGCTGGTGATTCAGTTCCTTCATCTATAAAATGGGGATCATCACCTACCTAGTAAGAGTGTTGAGGATTCCACTAGTTAATGCACTTAAAACAATCATGTAGTAAATATTCAGTAAGTAGATATTTATGAATAATAACTTAATGGGATTTCCTGTTAAGGGGAAGTGGAGATAAATGCATGTGTTCTGCCTGCCATTTTGAATTCGTTTTAGACTCGGTTTAATTCTAGATGGTTTTATCTAAACATTATGTTCATTGCCTTAAAAGCATTTGTAAAGCACTGATCTACTTCCATAGCTTGCATTTTACAGATGAGGACCAAGTCTAGAGGAAGAGGGGACTCATCCAAGGTCACAGATTAAATTGGACAGAGCTAGAACTAGAGACTAGATTCCTGGTGTCCAGACTCCAGGTCAGGTGTTCCTTCCTGCTCTCCTGTTGCCTCTTCTATCAGTGACAGTGACTGAACTGATTTCAGCTGCTACCATTTGAATTAATCTACCTCAGGTCAATTGTACTCATCCTTAACATGTCACGTTTTCTGTCTTTCCAAGTTTTAGGGAGAGTGTGACAGCATTAGCAAGCATGCCACTTTCTCAAAATTCACTGCCAACTCTTGAACCTTGCTTAATTTTCTTTTTGGAAATATTTGAAATTTAAATTCCTTAGGTGCCTGTTGGATAGTTAAGTAGAGGCATAACAGAAAAGAGTAATATTGATATATTGGATTTTTTAAAATCACATTTTATATCTATGGTGACTCGAACTTCTTTGAGAAACTGAAAGCACTGAACTCTCTCCCCAGAAAAATGCACATACTTACATATGTGCAAACCTTTGCATTCAGTCATAAGAGCAGTTCCCCTGGAGCCCATCTTTGGATCTTGGGTTATGAATAGAACTGAGTATTATTCTTTTATCAGGAAAAGCCCATGTCTTTCTCCTTGGCAAATCATTTTATCTTAAAGGTTAGAAGGATAGTAGTGCAAGACTTCTTGGCAGCCTGTAACATAAGACTTAGTCTGGGTAGAGAGGTTTGCAGTCACAGAGGCTCTTATCTCCTCTTCCCAACAGTTGGTTTCATCCCCTTTCCTCTGGGCTACCAGGAGCCCAGTGCTCAGGCCGCATCTGTCATGTTCATCTGGGTCCAGCAAATTGGGCAGACTCCCCAGATGCAATGCGTGTTCTCCACAGTCTCTTATTGATGAGATTTAGACTCACCAGATTCCTATATTTCTATTCTTTCCTCACATACTCCTTTCTTTTTCTTTATTTGTGAGAGCAGAATGGGATCACCGTATATACATACTATTCGCTGACCCATAAGCTTAGAAGAGACAGGAACCTCCTCTACACACACACACACACACACACACACACAAAAACACACACACACACACACTCCCTCTCTCTCTCTCTCTCTCTCTCTCTCTCTCTCTCTCTCTCTCTGTTTTGCAACCACTAATAAAGGGTTCCTCGAAGATCTGCTGGCATGAGTCTTGCCAGCATTTTCCCAAGGCCCTTGCTAAAGTTTTGAACCCAGATCTGAGAATTTAGCCTTCAAAAGGAAATATCTTTTCCATGGGTGAAAGGCACAGTATTAGAATATTTCCTTTTGCCCCACTGAATCCAGGTACACAATTTTCACTGAAACTGACTTCAAGAGCCTTACATTTGAGTGTGGAATCTTGCTTAATTTGCTGTCATGCTGATTTTGTGATGAAAGAGTAGGTGGAGAAGGATATCAGGAAGTGAGGCAAGGACTTGTTGATGCATGCCATTTTTATGTTATGTGTAGTGTGGTGAGTTACACGGGTGTAATTATAGAGCTAGAATAATCATATTAAAAGGAGCCATAGAGGTCTTCTATCAAAGCCATCCATCTTACAGGTGAAAAAACCCTGAGGCTTAGTGATATTAAGGGATTGCCCAAGGCACAAAGCTATATTATCTGAGATCCAACACAGCTGTTTGGTGGAAGCGTTGCTTTTACATCCTCTGTCAGATTACCCACCTGCCCTGCTAATGGTATAAAGCAGAGCAGGGAACAAACACCATCTGCAGTGTCATCTGTGAGCATGGAGGACAGTGATGTGTATGGCCAGATGCAACACCACTGTTCTATTTCAGGAGAGAAGACAGATGCAGGCTTTTTCTGCTAGTTTTCTGGACATATGAATTTTTGACTGTTTCGATTTGGAAATGACACTGTATTGGGAGATATTGTGCCTCTGAATATTGCTCATTCCCGGGGCTTTCTACTGTCTTTTTTCAGGTAATTGTGTTTCATTTTCAGCCTTGCCTCTTTTTTTTTTTTTTTGCGGTACGCGGGCCTCTCACTGTGTGGCCTTTCCCGTTGCGGAGCACAGGTTCTGGACGCGCAGGCTCAGCGGCCATGGCTCACGGGCCTAGCCGCTCCGCGGCATGTGGGATCTTCCCGGACCGGGGCACGAACTTGCGTCCCCTGCATAGGCAGGCGGACTCTCAACCACTGCGCCACCAGGGAAGCCCGCCTTGCCTCTTTTTAATGAGTAATTAAAACTAAGGGCAAGAATGCGCTCCTTTAGAGCACGTGCGCACATATCACAATGTGCACTTGTGATATGAATTCATATTCATCAAAACGTCAGTTTTGCTCTTTTTTCTGTGAGTTATGTTGTAGGTGATGCTGTTAAATTTGGACACCAATTAGATGAATGAGAGAGTTTGATGCTTCCTGACACGTAGGTGGGGAAAGAGGGTTGGAGATTGTATGGTTAGGGCACTCAAGATGGCTGTTCTCTTGCTCTCTGTATATCCCCCTGCCCGGCCAGTGCCTGCTTCACCTGTACCCTACTCGTATGACTGACCTTCCTACACTCTTTTCCCCACCCCAGCTGGTGATTGTTCTTATCAAAGGAGCCGGGAGGGGTGTGCCCCTCTGCTGGTTTCTGTGGTAACTAATGAGCCCACCAGACGTCAATTCCCCTATAACTAGTAATCTCCCCTTCCATGTGGGAGCGAAGACTGCCACCCTGTCCTGCCCGCTGTCTGCCACACACGGTGGGGTGTCGCTCCAGGACCTTGCTTCAGACATGTAAGGCCCCCATCCATTACACCATTGATGTCTCTGTTGCTGCAGACTCCGGGCTCTTTCTTTGGTCTTAAAGCTGGACAAGAGCAGGCCATGTTGCCTGCTGTGTGCAGCCCAACAGAGGTATCTTGGAAAATCAGTTACTAGCTGAGCAACATTCATGGCATTCATCCTGAGGCTTCTGGAGCTTGGCCGGCCAGTTGGGTGAATTTAAGAAGCATGTGTTTGGGGATGCTTCTTACTGCAGGTGGTTCCTCTATTGTTTTGTGCCTGAGGTTACATTGTTTGCCCCTTGGCCATGCCTGGTTCAGCTTGTGGGCTGGTTGATGGAAAATGAGACCACATTGTTTTTCTGAAGATGTGTTCCTGTAGCCCCTCCTGAATTACAAGTATGGCATCTACCTTCCTACTTTTGGTTTGTTGACTGTTGACACTCACATTGCCTCCTTGGCATAGAAACCAGCCAGCTTCCCCACCATCAGTTTAGGCCTTTTCTACCCAAACAGCTGATCACATCATTACTTGTTTCTAGGTGGGGAGAAGAGAGAATGAACCAAGATGTGTGAACCAGGAGTTGGCAAGCATTTTCTGTAAAGAGCCAGATAGTAAATATTTTAGGATTTGTGGGTCATACAGTTTCAGTTGCAGCTACTCAACTCTGGTGTTATAGCACTAGAGCAGCTGTACACAGTACATAAACGAATGGGTCTGGCTGTGTTCCAGTAAAATTTTATTTACAAAAACAGGTGTGGGCCAGACCCGTTGCCTTACCCATATTGTATACTGATATGGCCTTGGTAAAGTTAAAGTTTTTGGAGTAGATTACACTTGCTTTATTGCCCCAGCGTATACTTCAGAAATCGGAAGCATCTCTTGTTAAAGAGTACAGGTGAACCAGAAGTGAAAAACTTTCTTTTTCCAGCTTACTGCAGGTGATCATGGGACTGTCCTGGTCGGTGACTGGATAACTGACATAGGAGAAGTCACTGTTATATTTTGCATCTCATCTTTAAAGTCTTGTAGCTCTGCTGAAGCTTGAGGCAGACTATTCCAAAGCATTGACTAAAGACACCGTGCTCCCTTTCTGTCTTAGTTGAAGCTGAGGATGCTTAGCTGCTTGCACAATGGCAGGCCAGAGGAGACCGTGATGGCTCCTGTGTTCCAGTGGACCTGAGCGGCTGTGTGCAGGGCCGTGAAGGTAAGGGCCAGAGTTTGGGCTTTTGGCAGGCGAAGTAGATCAGTAGTTCAGGTATGGCCCAACATGTCTGGGCCGTGTGCTGCATATCTGATGAGAACACAAAAATGCTTTTTAGAAAATAAGCTCAAGAACAGATATTTGTGCAAGCATGTTCACAGCATTGTTGTTCACAATATGCAGAAGATGGAAGCAGCCCAATGGTAGACTGCATCAGTGGTTGAATGGATAAAATGTGGTACATTTTGTTCCATACATACAATGGAATACTGTTCCATATATACACTGGAATATTATTCAGTCTTAAAAAGGAAGGAAATTCTGACACATACTGCAACATGGATGAACCTTAAAGACATTGTTCTAAGTTTTGAAATAAGCCAGTCACAGAAGGACAAATATCATATGATTCTTCTTAAATGAGGTAACTAGAGAAGTCAAATTCATAAAAATAAAAAGTAGAATGGAGATTTCGCAGTGCTTGGGAGAAGGAGGGAATTGGGAGTTAGTGTTTAATGGGTACAGAATCTCAGTTTAGGAAGATGAAGAAGTTCTGGAGATGGATGGTGGTAATGGTTGTACAACAGCGTGAATGTACTTAATGCCACTGAACTGTACACTTAAAAATGGTTTAAATGGTAAATTTTATGTATATTTTACTACAATTAAAAAAGGAGAAGCTGAAGAAGACTTGTTAGCAAGTGGGCAAATGAGATTGCTCATAGTGCTTTGTGATTGGAGAGACACTAAAAACAGAATTTGTCTCTATCCAGATCCACTGATCAAAAACATTTCATACTAAATCTTTCTTCTTTAGCTTTTGCAGTAAGCTGCTTCAGCTGTTAAGAGCCACATTTTATTAGCTCAGCCCTGTGGCTGCACTTCAAGTGGTCACTTAAAAGGAATTGACTTCCAAGAGATACACATTTAAGTGATGCACACGTTATAAGCTTATTTTTCCTGTACTGATTTGTAAAATCTAAATGTCATATAACCTTTAACAGAGCTATCCTGAGGATCAGCGAAACATACTATGCCATCCTGTCTTCCACTGAAGGTTTGTTGGCATAGCTTACAAGTTAAAAATGACTTTCAGATCTTTGCTCCAACCGCTGATTTTGGTCCTAAACACTAGACCTGCATTTCCATTTGTCCTGTTGATCCTTATGCTCATTAAGTCTAAAATGAAGCCTCTTTCCCTTCTCAACAATCTCTTCTTTTGTTCCCTTTGTGTAAGGATGGCACACCATCCATCTAGTCATGTAGGACTGAAACTCTAGGATTGGCTTTGGCTTGTCCCCTCTCTTTTAGGTGTATCTGTGGCATTTATCATAATGACAGTTACATAATTATTTACAGTATTGTAACTCTGTGAGAGCAGGGGCTGTGACTGAATCATTTACTGAGGTGTCTGCATAACAGATGCTCAGTAACCCACTGTCCTAATTCAGACCCTCTTCACCTTTTACCTAACCTGGGGTTTCTTTAACTCTAGCAACTTGCTGAGAATTCTTATAAACCCTTTAGGGGATGATCCTGGTATAGCTAAGGGATTGTTTTTCAGCTCTGATCATGTCGTTCTCCTGCTCTGAGTGACTTCCCTTTCATTCTCATTCAGCAGTGTATCAGCAGATATGTCAGCGCCTTCCATGAGCCAAGTACTGTCCTAAGTGCTGGGTCTGCAGCAGCGAGCAGAGTAGGCAGAACCTCTGTGAGTGTGAGCTTACCTTCCAGCCTGGGGGTGTCGGGGACAGGACGACACAATAAACAAATGAATAGATATAAAATGTCCAGTGGTGATGTGTACTATGGAGAGAAATAAAGGATAATAAGGGGACTGAGTGCTGTTTTCTCAGAGGGACCAGAGCCAGTCTCTCTAAGTAGAGACCTGAAGGAAGGGAAGGAGGGATCCATGAGTGTATCTGAGGGAAGAGTATTCTAGGCAGAGGGAATAATCAGCACAGCTGAAGCAGGAGCATAGTTGGCATTTTGGGGAAATAGCAGGCAGCTGGTGTGATAAGAATAGCATGACCCAGGAGAAAAGTGGAAGGACACAAGGTCGGAGACGTAGCCCCCAGGCCCAGCATAATTCCTTGCACAGTACAGTACAGCTCAGTAGATACTTGTTGAATGAGTGAGTGAATGAATGAATGAATGAAGCTAGACAGTATTTATTTATTTATGAGTGAGTAAATGAAGAATCAGGGCAGGGCAGGGTGAGTCTTAGAGGTGTATCTAAGAGAGGTAGGATGCATTTTCCATAGTTCATGAAGCAAGCACAGAATATCGTTTCCACTTTCCCCTTCTTGTCTGTTCAGGAGAAATAATGGTAATGGCCAGAGCAAGAGAGACCAATTCTGGCTTGTTGTTGAAGGAACGTCTGTTCTTCCACACCACAGAGAAAATCAGAGGTTAGAAACTTGTCAGGGGAGCAGGAAGTAGAACAGAGCTGCTCAGCTCTTGGTGGTTTTCAAAGGTGGTCCTACCCATGTTGGGTAAAGCTTGCCTTTTTTTTTTTTTTTTTTTTTTGCGTTATGCGGGCCTCTCACTGTTGTGGCCTCTCCCATTGCGGAGCACAGGCTCCGGACGCGCAGGCTCAGCGGCCATGGCTTACGGGCCCAGCCGCTCCGCGGCATGTGGGATCTTCCTGGACCGGGGCACGAACCCGTGTCCCCTGCATTGGCAGGCGGACTCCCAACCACTGCACCACCAGGGAAGCCCAAGCTTGCCTTTTTTTCTACATGCCCATAGGCTATCACTTTAAGTCAGCAAGACATCTGGGAAGAGCCATGGGGTAGTGGCAGTGCAGGAGCAGCAGCCCCTGGCTGGTTTTCTCAAGGATTAATGGAAGGACTGCTGATTTAACTGAATCTCTGATTATTCTAAGCTGCTCACAGAAATCTGTCACTGCCTTCTGTGAGATATAAGATGGAGAAGCTTAAGGATGTTCTTTTGGTGTCGACTGCCACTCTGGATGAAATTTCTAGGATCTCCACCTGTGTTCTTTTTTATAAATTAATTTATTTTTGGCTGTGTTAGGTCTTCGTTGCTGTGCGCGGGCTTTCTCTAGTTGTGATGAGCGGGAGTTACTCTTTGTTGCAGTGTGCGGGTTTCTCATTGCGGTGGCTTCTCTTGTTGTGGAGCACGGGCTCTAGGTGCGCGGGCTTCAGTAGCTGTGGCATGTGGGCTCAGTAGTTGTGGCTCACAGGCTCTACAGCACAGGCTCAGTAGTTGTGGCACACGGGCTTAGTTGCTCCGCGGCATGTGGGATCTTCCCAGAACAGAGCTCGAACCCATGTCCCCTGAATTGGCAGGTGGATTCTTAACCACTGCACCATCAGGGAAGCCCTCCACCTGTGTTCTTGATAGTCCAGTTCCTTCAGACTTGGCCCCTCTCTGCCTTTCTCCCCTAGTTGCCCACAGTCTCCGCCTGCTGGCTGTCTCTAAGGACCTAAGTTCTCCAACTTCTGGGGCTCTGCTCTAGTATTCCTTTGGCTTGGAGTACCCACTCACCTCGGCCAGCAGAGTCCTACCCATGCTTCAAAGCTCCTTTTGTAGTTTTCTCTTCTTAAGGGGAGAGAAGCGGCCAAACACTCCTTCCTCTGTTCTCCTAAAGCACTTTGCATTTGTGTCTGTTCAGCATTGTCTTGTGGTTGAAAGTTTGCTTGCCTGACTCCCTGCCAACCTGTGTTTCTGTTGGGCAGAGACCCGTGCCATCTTCTTTCTTTTGCCCTATCACAGTGGAGAGTTGTTGTGTGAAATCCCATCTCTCTGAAGACAGTTTGCTCATATTCCTCCAGGTGCAGTTAATCTCTCCCTCTCCCACTTTAACCCCTCGTTACTCAGAGTATTGTCATTGCATCAGCATTGCCTGAGAGCCTGTGAGAAATGTAGGATGTTGGACCTACTAAGCTAGAATCTGGTGATTCTTACGTCCTGTGCACCTGAAAGTTTGAGAAACATTGCCTTAACACTTTGCACCTACCCCCCTTAGCATACTGAGCAGAATGTAGGTGTGTTAGAGAGTCTTTCTCCACCTCTAGATGTTGAGCTTTGGAAGCATGTGAAGCATCCTTTAGTTAACACAGTACTTGGCATGTTTCAGGTTGAAAAGTGTTTGCTGAATTACCCTCAAGGGCCCCTGGCATTATGTTCGAGATGCTCCTTCAGTCAACATATTGTTGAAGTGCATTTAGCTGTGCATGGTGCTTTGCTAGGTACGTGAGGCACCCTGCTGTGAGTAGGCGTCAGCCCCTATCTTTGGCATTTAAAGATTGGTAAGAGAGAGAGCTACCCATCAGTTAACTATGAGACAAGGCAGAGTGTGATAAATTCTGTAACTGCCCCGGTATCACCAGAGGCCTGAGGGAACACCAGAGAGATGGCAGTTGTTTCCAGTTTAGAGGGTTTGTGATGGTTTCATGGAGAGGATGGTGTCTGATTGGTACCTTGCAAGATGAATAGGACTTTGACAGACAGATATGGTAGGAAGAGGCATTCTGTGCTGGGGAGAGCCTGTTCAAGGGCCCAGGCATGAAAGTGCATATGCAGGATGTTTCTTGAACAGGTAAGACATGGAGGAGCAAGGTGGAAGGTGTGATTGGGGAGGTGGGTTGAATGCAGACTGAACTCCTTGAATTCTCATGGTCAGGAGTCTGAACGGGTAAGAAACATTTGCAAATCACATGTGGTTGGTACAGTTAGATGTTGAGTGGTTTCTGATGACTCCTCCCTCCTGTCTCCTACTTACCTCCCATTCTACCTTGCTGGACGTGGGTGAGCCAGGGGAGGGTTTGGAAGATGTGGGGACAGGGCTGAGTGTTTAGCCAGCTCTTTACTGGCTCTTTCCGTGGGACCATAGCCCCAGGTCTTTTTTTAGTGCTAGCTGGTCAGCCACTTCCTCCCTCACCCCCTTCCTGAATCACTTACCCCGTAGGGCCCCCTAAAGCAGAGACCCACAAGCTCCATCACAGAGGGTTTCACACAGTGTGCCTTAAATGTCATCAAAACCCCAGACCAAACCAATTCCGTATGTTTCATTGTACTTGTCATCTGTTTCCCGGCCCCATGGGTTTGTGAGGACTAAACATTTCTGTGTAGAGTAGGATGGATGAGCATCCCTCTGACCGTGTTCTGGGCTGGCAGGCAAGCTATCCAGCATTCAAGATGAAGTGACACCCCCCCACACCCCATTTCATTACATGCCACCTTGTTAGACATGCACCTGAACTAGACAGCTGTGGAGTGGCTTATTTCTTCCAGGGTTGAGAATGCACTGTTAGTTTGGAAGGCAAGCCCTCTGCCAGGTGGCCCCAAGCCTTATCATCTTTTTCTTGAGGCTTTTACTTCAACTAATAAATTTTCAGATAAGGTTAGAGAGTAACACTCCTTATGCTTTCTGTAGTTAAGGGCCAGTGCCTTCCTCCCACTAGTTCTACCAGCCCTGAGCCAGAAGACCAGGATTAAAAAGAAGAGGTGAAACTCATAGAAGTTTTGTTATTTTTATCTCAGATGAAGGACTGAGAGCTACCTTTTAGATGAAATCGTTTTAGGATTCATTAAGAAGACTCGAGAATGAGGCACTAAGTCCTAGGATACAATCCTTCCTTTCCATGGGAAGAATATTCAGCCTTGATGCGGAGACATTCATTAGGGACAACATAGTGTGGTATCTTGTGTGCTAGAGGCTTGTACCAGGTGCTACAGGAAGGGGAGAGCTGACTGCCTGGAAGTCAGGTTAGCCCCTCAGCAGGGAGCATTTGAGCTCGATCTTCAAGGATGAGGAATAATTCACCAGGCAGAAAAGTAAGGGATAAGGATCCAAGCAGAGGGAATAGAGCGATGTAAGGGAATTGGCAGAGGCTTGGAAGAGAGGCATGGTGGGGAATAAAACTGGTTAGGGTCAATTGGCGCCAGTTTAGAATTTGGATCTGACTCAGGCATTAGGGAGCTCAACAAAATGGAGACTGACACGACCAGACTCAATTTTAAATCGAGTGGATTCATTCAGAAACTTCATTCATTCAACATATACTGAGTGTTAATTGCTAGACTATTCCAGGAAACATGAAAGATTGCTCCCTTGGTGGGACTCGTGTTTTAGGAGGATAGGTAAGTTCGTTTTGTCAGGCAACCACCATTTGCTGTTGTCAGGGTTACCAGTGACCTCCACTTCCACAATGTAGAGCTATTCCATGACCACAGAGATCTCCCTTGTGCTACCCCTTTATCATCAGGCCCATCTCCCTCCCACCCACCATCTCTAATCGCTAGCAACCACTAATTTGTTCTCCATCTCTGATTTCAAGAGTGTTATATAAATGGAAACAGAGTATTTGACCTTTGAGATTGGCTTTTTTCACTCAGCGTAATGCATTTGAGGGCCATCCAAGTTGTTGTGTCGATAGTTTTTTCCTTTATAGTTCTGAGTAGTGGTCCATGGTATGGATGCACCACGTTTTGTTTAACCACTCACCCATTGAAGAGCATTTAGGTTCTTTCCAGTTTGGGCGTATTACGAATAAAGGTGCTGTGAACATTCATTTACAGGATTTTGTATGAATGTAGGTATTCATTTCTCTGGGATAAATGCCCAAGACTACAACTACTGTGCCACATGGTAAATTCATTTTCAGTTTTAGAAGAAGTCACCAAACTGCTTTCCAGAGTAGCTGTACCATTTTACATTCCTACCAGCATATGTGAGTGCAATGGTTAGTTTTGTGTGTCAGCTTGACTAGGCTTTGGTGCCCAGTTGTTTGATCAAACACCAGTCTAGATGTTGCTGTGAACATATTTTTTTAGATGTGATTAACATTTAAATAGTAGACTTAGAGTAAAGCAAGTGACCTTCCGTAATGTGATGGGCCTCATCCAATCAGTCTAAGGTCTTAAGAGCAAAAACTGAGGTTTCCCAAAGAAGAAACAGTTCTTCCAGGTTGCAACATAGAAACCCTGCCTTTATTTCCCACTTGCTGGCAGATTTCAGTGAATTTTTGTATAAACTGAGGTTTACGTCAAAGTTCCTTTTTTTGCCTAAAGACGTCCAATTGCTCCAGTCTTATTTGCTGAAAAGACTGTCTTTCCTCCATTCAAGGTACACAAATGGTTGTGTACCTTTGTCGAAAACCAGTTGGCTGTACCTGTGTGGGGCTACTTCTGGGTTCTCTGTTCTGTTTCATTGGTCAGTGTCCCTATTCCTGCACCAGTACAGCACGGTTTTGCTTATTCTAGCCATCTGTGTAATAAATCGTGAAATGGGTAGTTACTCCTCCCGCTGTACTATTTTATTTTACCTTTTTCCCCCATTGTAACTGTTTTCAGTTGTACAATTCAGTGGCATTAAATGTATTTACAATGTTGTATAGCCAACACTGCTATCTATTTATAAAAACTTTTTCATCACCCAAAGCAGAACTCTATAAACATTAAGCAATAATGCCCCTTATCCCAGCCCCTGGTAGCCTTTGTTTTATTTTTTGTCCCTATGATTTTCCCTATTCTAGACCCTTCATATAACTGGAATCATAAAATATTGTCCTTTTGTCCCTGGTTTATTTGGCTTAGTATAATGTTTTCAGGGTTCATCTATGTTGTAGTATGTATTAGAATATCATTCCTTTTTTAAAAAATAGTCTTTTGTTTTGTTAGAGCAGCTTTAGGTTCACAGTAAAAATGAACAGAACACAGAGATTTCCCATACACTCCCTATTCCCACTGCACACACAGCCTCCCCCACTATCAGTATCCTGCACCGGAGTCGTACATTTGTTACAATCGATAAACCTATGTCGAGACATCATTATCACCCAAAGTCCATAGTTTACATTAGGGCGCACTTTTGTGATAAATGTGTCATACATTTATCAAAAACCATATTCTGTGCCCTAAAAATCTGCCCTAAATGTCATCTGTGCTCCACCTATTAATCCCTCCCTAACCCCTGGCAACCAGTGATCCTTGTACTATCGCCATACTTGTTCCTTTTCCAGAATGTCATGTAGTTGGAATCATACAGTATGTAACTTTTTAAGATGGGCTACTTTCACTTAAATACGCATTTAAGGTTCCTCCCTGTCTTTTCATGGCTTGATAGCTCATTTCCTTTTTTAAAAAATTTATTTATTTATTTATTTTTGGCTGCATTGGGTCTTTGTTGCTGCGCGCAGGCTTTCTCTAGTTGCAGCGAGCAGGGGCTACTCTTCATTGTGGTGCGTGGGCTTCTCATTGCAGTGACTTTGTTTCAGAGCACGGGGTCTAGGCGCGTGGGCTCAGTAGTTGTGGCTCGCGGGCTCTAGAGCGCAGGCTCAGTAGTTGTGGCACATGGGCTTCGTTGCTCTGCGGCATGTGGGATCTTCCTGGAGTAGGGCTCGAACCCGTGTCCCCTGCATTGGCAGGCAGATTCTCAACCACTGCGCCACCAGGGAAGTCCCAGCTCATTTCTTTTTAATGCTGAAAAATATTCCATTGACCTGATGTGCCACAGTTTATTTATCCACTCACCTACTGAAGGACATCTTGTTTGATTCCAGGTTTTAGCAGTTATGAATAAAGTTGCTATAAACATTTATGTGCAGATTTTTATGTGGACATACATTTTTAACTCCTTTGGGAAAATCCCAGGGAGTGTGATTGCTGGATTATATGATAAGAATATGTTGAGTTTTGTCAGAAGGTGCCAAACTGTCTTCCAAAGTGGCTGTACCATTTTACATTCCCACCAGCGATGAATGAGAGTTTCTGTTGCTCCACATCCTTGTCAGCATTTGGTGTTGTCAGTGCTCTGGATTTTGGCCATTCTAGTAGATGTGTATTTTTACCTCTTTGTTTTAATTTGCGTTTCCCTGATGACGTGGTGTGGAGTATCTTAATATGCTTCTTTAATATGCTTATTTGTCAACTGTGTATCTTCTTTGGTGAGATTTCTGTTAGTGTTTTGCCCATTTTTAAATTCAGATGTTTTCTTATTGTTGGATTTTAAGAATTTTTTGCATATTTTGAATAACAGTCCTTTATCAGACATGTGTTTTACAAATATTTTCTTCCAATCTGTGGCTTCTTTCTTGATTTCATTCTTTTTAAGGCTGAATGATAATCTGTTGTATGTATATACCATGTTTTGTTTATCCATTCATCTGTTGATGGGCACTTGGGTTGTTTCCATCTTTTTGCTACTGTGAATAATGGTGCTATGAACATGGGTGTACAAATACCTCTTTGAGACTCTGCTTTCAGTTCTTTTGGATACATACCTAGGAGTGGAATTGCTGTGTCATATTGTTATTCTGTGTTTAACTTTTTGAGAAACCACCAAACTGCTTTGCACAGTGGCTACACCATTTTGCATCTCACCAGCAGTGCACAAGGGTTCCAGTATCGCCACATCTTCACCAGCACTTGTTATTTTCTGTTTGGTTTTTCTTTTTTTTTTTTTCTTGATAATAGCTATCCTCTCGAGTGTGGTGTGAAGTGGTGTCTCATTGTGGTTTTGATTTGTATTTCCCAGATGATCAATGATGTTAAACATCTTTTCATGTGCTTATTGGCCATTTGCACTTAATTTTTGTTAAAAATTGTTTTAGCTGTTTTAGTTCCTTTGCCTCTCCATATAAATTTGAGAATAATCTTTATATCTATAAAAATAATCTTGCTGGAATTTTGATAGGAATTGCATTAAATCTGTACACCAGTTTGGGGAGAATTGACATCTTTTTTGCGTTGAGTCTTGTAATCCTTGGACATAGTATGTCTCTCCATTTATTTAGATCTTTGATGTCTTTCATCAGTATTTTGTAGCATGTAAGTCCTCTAAATCAGCTTGTTGGATTTACACTGAAGTATTTAATTTTTGAACAATTATATAATTATATTTCAAATTCTGGTTTACACGCGTTAATAGATAGTATGTGGAAATACAGTTGACTTTCTATGTCAATATTGTGTCCTGTAGCCTTATGAACTGTGACCTTGCCGAACTCACTCATTAGTTCTAGGTTAGTTCTGTGTGGGGTTTGGTGTTTCTGTGTGGGATGGGGGTTGGTAGATTGCTTTGGATTTTGGACATAAACTGTCGTGTCATTGGCAGATAGGGATAGTATTATTTCTTATTTTCTGATGTGTATTCCTTTTATTTCATTTTGTTACCTTACTGCACTGGCTGGAACTTCCAGGACTATGTTAAATAGCAGTGGTAGGAGTAGACATTCTTGCCTTTTTCTTCATCTTAGGGGAGGGCATTCAGTCTTTTACCAGTAAGTATGAAGTTAGCTAAAGTTTTTTTGTAGACATTCTTTATCAAGTTGAGGAAATTACCCTCTACTCCTAGTGTTTATCATGAATAGGTGTTGAATTTTGTAATATGCTCTTTCTGCGTTGATTGAGAGGATCATGTGACTTCTTTTTCTTTTAACCTGTTATTATGGTGTGTTATATTGATTAATTTTTGAATATTGAACCTGCCTTGGATCCCTGAAATAAACCCTACTTGGTCACAGTATATAGTTCTTTTCATATATTGCTGAATTCTATTTGCTAATATTTTGTTAAGGGTTTCTGCATCTATATTCATGAGGGATATTGGTCTGTAGTTTTCTCTTTTTTTGTACGGTCTTTGTCTAGTTTGGGTATTAGGCTAATACTGGCTTCATAAAATAAATTTGAGTTGTCCCCTCCTCTTCTATTTTCTGGAAGAGATTGTTTAGAATTGGTATTAGTTCTTTTTTAAATGTTTGGTGGAATTCTCTAGTGAAACCATCTGAGCCTGGAGACCTTCTCTTCGGGGGTTTTAAAATTACAAAATCGATTTCTTTATTAGCTATAGGGCTATTAAAATGATCAGGGTCTCATTTTGGAGGGGGAAGGGGAGGGGGAGTGTGAGCTACGAGTAACATTTCTTCAGAATCTACTGTTCACACTTACAGAGGAGGACACTAAGTAGCCCTAGCTCCTGTCCATCTGACCTCAGGCAGGTCACATACCCCAGTTATGATGGGGATTCAGATGCTGGGTTTGGCTAACCCTATCTAACGTTATGATATTTTTCTCAGAAGATAACTGCTAGGAATTCGAAAAATGAGTCATCCATGCAACAGGTATCTGTTGCCCATTTCTGCATCCCCCGCAGTGTTCCCAGTCAGTAAAACACTGTGTTTGCTTTATGCCTGTGATGCTTGTAGCAGATGCTGTCACCCTGGTGTTTTCACACATGGGGTCCTTTAAGACCTAACTGTTGAGCAGAGTGGGGGCCTTGAGGCACCACCGGGGTGCAATCAGAGCCGAAACCACCTTTAGTTAGAGCCCATCTATTAAGATCAGGAAGGAAGGTCCCCCTTTCCTGCATTTCCCCAGGGCTTTCTCCAGACCACAGTGCTCAGAGCTCTGGCTCTTAATGGCAGAACTAGCCTCAGTAGTCTAGACCAATCATTTATTGGCTCATGTAATCAAACAGGAGAACAGATAGGGTTGATGATGGGCCTGGGGGACTGAAATGCTGCTAAGACTCGTCCCCTCTGTGGTCAGCATCCTTCTCCCACTGCAGACTGCTTCATCACACATGGAAGGGGATGGAGCACCTGATAGCTCCTTGTTACCTGGAGGGATTGTCCCTCTTCCTTCTTCCTTATTTGAAAAATCCTGAGGAAGGGTCTAATTGGTAGGGCTTAGGTCATATTTTGTATAGTGTGGTGGGAATGAAGATAGAAGACGTTCCCAGAAGAAGGTAAGGCACACTGAATAGAGCTGACATGAGATAGAGTCCATAGCTAGTCATGTTTGTTTGGAAGGTTTTTAGTGGCATGTATTGAAGCTACAGGTGTTTTCTGTTAATCTTCAAGTAACCTAAAAGTGTTAATAGATCATCATCATCGTACTATTATAGATCATTCATGGTTTATATATTATTATAGCAGTATTAATACATAATTAATAGCTATATTTATACTACATAGCTGTATAGAGATCATATGATATCTAGTTGATAGTAAATAATAATAATAGATTGTTGTACTAGCCCTCAAGTGTTGTGGTTATTTGAAGATTTACTGTGTCTACTTATATATGTAAGAAAATTTTGAAGGAAATGAGTAGAAAAAAATCACAGTGCCTCCTTCTCAGCCTCCCATATCCTTTTCTAAACTTAACTGAAAGAACCTGCAGTCCATTTTGACTATAACTTTTAGTGAAACTGCCTTTTTGTCTACAGGGTTAATTTATTTTCACAGGGAATTGTTGATTTTTCTGGGCAGCTATTAAGGATAGAGTTGGTATTTTAATTTCAATAAATATTTACTGAACTGTTTAGGGGATGTACAAGACCCTTATTACCTCAAAGAGTTTGAAGTCCGCTGGAGTAGGTAAGAACAGAAAAGTACAGTTCTTGAGACTGAAGCTTCCCATCTCTAACATGGAGTAGCCTTACTTGTCTCACATGTTAAGATTTTGGTTGCCGTGGAGAGGTGGGCTGAGCTGGCTTTGTGCTGGGTGGTCGCTGAATAACGTGGAGGATTGGTTGATACCGGAGGTTGGAAGGCAGATGCTTCAAGGTATCTCCATGTAGTCCACCTCCTATGTATCTGATGGACAAGGCTGCATTACTTGCTGAGGATAATTAGCATTGAAACTCCATGGGGGTGGGGGGTTGGAGAAAGAATAATTGTATAACTATGATTAAGAAACTGAAGTTTTGGGCTTCCCTGGTGGCGCAGTGGTTGAGAGTCCATCTGCCGATGCAGGGGACATGGGTTCGTGCCCCAGTCCGGGAAGATCCCACATGCCGCGGAGCAGCTGGGCCCGTGAGCCATGGCCGCTGAGCCTGCGCGTCCAGAGCCTGTGCTCCGCAACGGGAGAGGCCATAACAGTGAGAGACCCACGTACCGAAAAAAAAAAAAAAAAAGAAAATCAAGTTTTAGGGACTGCCCTGGTGGTCCAGTGGTAAAGAATCCGCCTTCCAATGCAGGGGACCTCGGGTTCGATTCCTGGTCGGGGAACTAAGATCCCACATGCCCTGGGGCAACTCAGCCTGCACACCATCGCACGCCTCAAGGAGAGAGAGAAAACCCGCAGGCCACAACTAGAGAGAAGCCCACGTGCCGCAACGAAGAGACCACATGCTGCAGCAAAAGATCCTGCATGCCTCAATGAAGATCCCACGTGTTGCAACTAAGACCCCATGCAGCCAAAAAAATAAAGAAAATAAATAATAATTTTTTTAAAAAAAGAAAGAAACTGAAGTTTTTAAAAAAAGGTATTTGGTGGTTACAGGCTATTCATGACTCCAGAGTGAATGCCTTAGCTCACTTCCTTTTGAAAAGGAGCAAGTGTTGTATAAGACACTTTATCTCAGTGTTGGATTCCACAAAGTGCAGACAGATCATACTGGTTTGGCAGGGGAGTCTGTGAATACCAGCAGAAAATCAGGTGTGACGTGGGTGGAGAATGGGGGTGGGGGGGTCTTAGATAAGTGATCAGCATCTTCTTCTTTCTAGAGAATGTGTTCACATCCCTCTTCATAATATTTCTTCCCTGTGACTGTAGAGCAGAGGTCAGCAAACTTTTTGTATAAAGAAGCAGATAGTAAATATTTTTGGCTTTGCAGGCCGTTGGTCACTATCACAGCTGCTCAGTTTTGCCATTGTATGGGCATGTCTGTGTTCCAATTAAACTTTATATATGGACACTGAAATTTGGATTTTATACAATTTTCGCATGTCATGAAATATTAGGGTTGATTTTTTTCAACCATTTAAAAATGTAAAAACTACACTTAGCTCATGGGTCACACAAAAAACCAAGAGGCAGGAAGGCCAGATTTTGGCCCATAACCATGGTTTGCCGACCCTTTCGCTAAAGGTCTTAAAAATGAATTCTGTAAAGTTCTCAATTTAAGGACTTTTTTTTATTTAACAAGCACTTATTTAGCACTTAATATGTGCTACGCACTGTTTTAAATGCCATGCATTAAATGCTAATTTAATCTTCACAGTAACCCCATGAGGGAGGTACTGTTTACCCCATTTTTGCAGATTTCGTGAATTGAGGCACAGTGAAGCTAAGTAGCCCAGAGTTACGCTGCTAGTAAATGGCAAAACCTAGATTTGAACCCAGGCAATTTAGTTCCAGAGTATGTTCTTATCTACCATGATATACTGTCTCTCTTAATTATCGACTTTATAGCCCAAAGGAATTTTAGAGATTAACCCATCGCTACTCATTTTTACAGACTCATTCTTACACACAAGATTCATAGCCTTTATGATTCAAATGTGTGCCTTAGTAAAATTATGGATTACTATTTATGCACTTTCAGCATCTCGTGACTGCCTAAATGCTTAGTCTTAAACCCCACTGATCCCAAGGGTATTCTGTCTGCGCACTTAACTGTTCACTTATTGTTTAATTTATGTTCATTGTGGGCTCCTTGAAGGTAGGAGCAATAGTATCAAAATGTTTTCCATCAAAGGGAAATCAATTCTGGGTATATCTTTTGCTTTCTTTGGGAACACCTGTCTCAGATTACTTCCAACTCAGATTTTGTCCTGCTGCTTTTCCTGCTTGAATAAGCAACTGGTTGAATCTTGCGCCTCACCTGCCTGTGATAGGGAACAGAATTTGTGGTGTCACGCTACACTATCCCTGTTGATCCAAAGATACCACCAGGGCAGGGTCAGGAATGGAAGATTTCCCAGTCTTTCCAAGGAGGAAAATAGGAGGAGGAGGAGGGTGTGTGTGTGCATGTGTGCGTGTGTGTGTGTGTGTGTGTGTGTGTGTTTTAAACCAAGTCAAAACTTAGGTAGACATGAGGTGCTCAGGATTTCTGGTTCCTTTTGCTCAGTCAAGGTCTCAGACACTACTAGAAGGGACCTCCAAGAACCTCTGGTGCAGGGGTTTCTGTGCTACAGGGATTCTGCAGAGTTATTGCAGAGGGCCCTCAAATCTATATGTGCACCAATCTGTGGGCCAGATAAATTATATCGTTTAGGTGTATGTACAGTTACTTTTCAAATGCAGGTAGATTCCATCATGATTAAAAATAAAGCTTTACTGAATTCGTGATAGGCTACTGTTAACACAACTACTACCTTTTGAGAACCCTGATCCAGTTAAAGCCCTTTATTTACAGATGAAGAAACTGAGGCTCAGGGGTAAAGGGAAGAGATTTGCCTGGGTCATACAGAAAAGGAACAGCTGGCCTTGAAATCGGTGCAGTTTATATGTATCATATGGCTTGTGCTCTCTGTCTCCTCTGGCATGGGCACAGGTAGAGACTGGCAAGTATTTTGACCTTTGACGCCATGCTGAACTTTCTAATAATGCCTAACAGAGTGGTTGATTGTGATATTTTTTCCAGTATTTTTGGTGCTGCTTTTAAGAAGTTTTTTTAAACTAGTATATTCCTTGCTGTGCGCATGTAAGTAATAATCCTATATTCCAACCTGGAAACCTGAGGTATGGTAAAATTAGGCAGCTTGCTTGTATCTGTAGTAGAGCTGGCCCTAAAACTCAGAGATTTAATCTCTCTACCAGGGTTCTATTAATCAGACTGAACTTGAGAGGATTTCAGATATTTATATCTTGGTCTTTCGTGGCTGTTGCTCTCAGCTGGGTGCAACAAAAAGCTTTTAAATCTCTGTTAAGTGCCTGACGCTGTGCTGGGTGTTTTCACATATATCGTATATAACTTAATTTAACAAGACCAAAGTTGCAATGCTGAGGCCCCTCTCAGAACAAGCTAAGTAGCACTCTGCTCCAAAGCCCATCCATCCAGGCATTTATTTATTTGTCTGTTCACCATTATGGAGCACTTCTGTTGTTTGCAAAAGTGCCCTTGAATTATTCCCATTGGTGCCCAGGCTAGGACAAATCACAGATCCATCCCTCCAAACAAGACCCAGGATTGACAGCAACATTAGCTTGGTCTGCACAGGACAATACTTTTTTCCCATTGGAGCTTCAGGAATTTGGAGTGTCCCTGGTCATTTGGTCAAATGATGTTCATATCAACCATTCTTAAATTAGATCTCCTCAAATACACTTGAGAAGTCAGATGAATAGGAATGGTCTCACTTTTTTAGTTGGGAAGCCAAACTTGGAGGGGACACGTCTGAGGTAACATAACTGGTGAGGGCCTTCTAACTCCAATGTTGATGCCACACCACCTGTCTGGTGGACCACCACTGCTCAGGAAAAGGCTCTGTGTCCACTCTTTGTAGAAGCTAAGTGGCAAGAATGCTCAGTCTTTGCTGCAGTTTTAGTGGAAGTGGTTTGGGCTTTCCAGTTTGAATTGATTTTTTTTTTTCTTAGAAGCAAATTTGGCAGTATTGTATATACCTAGGAAGTCTTGTGATTGCCCCTAATTTGCTCCACAGATGCTGGTCATTGCAAATCATCCCACAGTGATTAAGTGGCTGGCGCTGATACACACGTAGTAAGTGGTCCTGTGAGCACGGGCAGTAGAGGTGTGTTGTGTACCTAATATCTTGATCCCACCTGGGTAACTTCCACATGTGTGTTCATGAGTTTAGCTCTTTCAGTTCAGAGTGTTTCATGACACCATAGATTCGTTTCTTTCCTTCCCTCCTATCTTGTACTTTGAACCTGGGTCTTCCCAATACTTTACTATCTGATTCCATTTAATTCACTAACATTTAATTAAATTCATTTAATTTACTGTCTGATTCAATTGCATTGCTAATACTTTATGATTATAATATTGTTTTATTAATATTTGTAATATTGTTTATTTAAAGGTAGGTATAGCAAAATGTGATTAAAGGTAGAGATATATGCCAAATAGCCTTAACTTTTCTGACCAATCAATTATATGTTGCTTATTGATTATTTTTTCCTAAATTCTGTAGCAACAGTTGACATTTCTTTGCCACCTTAGGGATGGAAAAGGGAGGAGATTTGCAGTAACAGTGTGTAATTGAAGATCAGTGGAGAAAGTAGCCTTTGCATGGACCTGTGTAATTCAAGATGTTAAAATAGGGAACACACTGTACTCCTGTATAAGCTGTAGTTAACAATATTAGATTTATCATTTGGATTTCCCATTTGTCCCTTTTTTTTTTTAGGGAACTTTTTATTTTGAGATAATTGTAGATTCACATGCAGTTAAGAAATATTAACAGTGAGATTCCCGTGTACCCCTTGCCCAGTTTCCCTCAGTTGTAATATCTTGCAAAATTATAGTACAGCATCACAAGCAGAATATTGACATTGACACAATCAGCTACTCTTATTCAGATTTGCCCAGTTTTACTTTCATTCACCTGTGTGTATTTAATTCTGTATACTTCTATTATGTGTGTGAGTTTATTTTTTAATTCTAAAAATTTCCCAGTTGGCTGAGAACTTGAGCTGGGAGGGGTGTGTTATTTACTGGGTCCCTCTCAAACTCCACCAGTAAACAACTCAAGTATAATTTTCTTTCACATAATAGCTACTTAACTGGGGCAAGTTAATTCTAAATCTTGGTTTCCTCATCTATAAAATGGAATTCACAATAGCTACTTAATGCAGAGGGTTGCTGTGAGGACTAAAATGAGAACATATATGTAATGGGTACTTAGCAAAAGGAACTTCATAAATGATCATCTCATTTTTTTTTTTTTAACTAAGAGTACAGTGAGAGTATTTGGGTTTTTTTTTTAAGCTTTTCACAAAAGTGTATTATCCTAGGATTGTAGAATTGGAAGGTCCCTTAATAGTTTTAGAATCAGTGAAGGACTTCCCTAAACGTTCTTAGGTAATAAGCTGTTATTCTTTGTGATAAACTAAAATGTGCCTCCTTGTACCTTGCAGATCTGCCCTTATCCATGTGATAGCCCTTCTAGTCTTTGAGGACAGCTATAGTCATCCCTAAATTACCTATCCTTTAGCCATTCCTCATAAGATGTAGCTTCCAGACCCTTTCCCATCTTGGTCTCCCTCTTCTAGATAAAGACAAATTAGTTGTTCCCCTTAACTGAACAGAGAATTCAGATGTAATCTGCCTAGCATATCCCAAGATAGGCCTGTCTTCTCTTTAGCTGAGCTTTTTTGGGAAATCAGGTCACCTAGTTCGTGCACATACAGCTTGTTCTTTTGTCTTCTGTTTACTTTGTAGATGGAAAATAAATGCATAGCAGTGTAACACAGCAAACTGAATGCACATTTTGCCCTCATTTCCTCCTGTAATCCCATTAAAATGATAGTAAGAGGGAAAAGAGAGATCGGCAAATGAGATGTCAACGGAATGTTGAAGCCAGGAAGCAAGTGTGATTAACTTAGTGGGCCAGAGGAACTGAAGGTGCCTGCTTTGGCAGGGAGGGGTGGGGGGGAACTAACAAAGAGGATTTGTAATGCAGAGCCCTGGAATAGCTCCAGAATCGGAGAAACCAAATATTGAAAACAGGAAGATTAGTCGAAAGTCTATGTGAAAAGCAGTTAGATGCCTACAACCCCTCCTCTACTCTCTCAGGAGACAGATATTTTAGTCTTAGATATTGAACCAGAGGCACACCAAGCACAGAAGATGAGATGGAATATGGAGCAAAACTGAAAATAGGGGCTTTAAGACAAAGTTCTATATAGTGATTAATAGGACCATTCCCCTTTCTCAGTTTTCAGAATATCTGCAGGCAGGTGCTGTCATGCAAGAGTCTGAAAGATCCTCCTCTGATAAATTTAATCCCAGAGAAAAAGTCTTAGCGATACTGTCTACTTTTGGGGATCCTCAATAAAATGACAGATTCTTCTTGCCTGATCACCCTAACGTGAAGCCCACAAGTTGGCAAGCTTAGCTCCCCTACACAGAGCTTTCAAACAGCTTCTAAAAGTATGAGCAGATAGCCAAGTGTCATGAGACATTTAAAGAACATAAAAGATAGAGTCCAGGGGACCTCCCTGGTGGTCCAGTGGTTAAGACTGCACTTCCAATGCAGAGGGCGCAGGTTCCATCCCTGTTTGGGGAACTGGGATCCCACATGCCGCATGGCCAAAAAATAAAATAAAATAAAAAGTACTGTTCTGAAACTCTAAACAGTTCCTTAGGGGAAAAAAGTCCAAATCAAATGGAGGTGAAAAAAAACTCAGGAAACAGTAAAACCAGGGAGGAGAAAAAGGAAAGATTTTAACTATAATATCTTGAGAGAGATTAGAGAAAATATTGCATGCATAAAAGATGAACTAGATTCTTTAAAAAAAAAAAAAAAGAACCTCCAGAAAACAAGACCTCTTAGAAATTAAAAATATGATGACTTCCCCAGCAGTCCAGTGGTGAGACTCTGCACTCCCAATGTTGGGGGCACGGGTTTGACCCCTGGTCAAGGAACTAGGATCCCACATGCCACATGTCATGCCACCCCCCAAAAATAAGGAATTAAAAATATAGCAAGTATGAAAAATACAACACAGAAATATTGAAAGGTAATGTTAAAGACAATTCCCAGAAGATAAACCAAATGAAAGAGATGGAAAATTGGGGAGAACAGATAAAGTAAATTATAGAGGATCATTCCAAGAGGTCTAACACCTGACGAATGGAAATTTGAGAAGAAATAAACAGTAGAGAGGAGGAAATTATCAAAGAAATGGTATGAAAAGATGTTTTCAGAACTAAAATCATATCTATAGATTGATACAGCACAGTGAATGAAAGAAAACCAACTTCAACTTACAGCCCTGTGAAACTGCAGATCTCTGAGGATAAAGAGAAAGTCCCAAAAGCCTCTAGAGAGAATAGTCATATAATGTTAGTATTCAAAATGGCATTAGCTTGCTCAAAAGCCACAAACTAGGGCTTCCCTGGTGGTGCAGTGGTTGAGAGTCCGCCTGCCGATGCAGGGAACACGGGTTCGTGCCCCGGTCCGGGAAGATCCCACATGCCGTGGAGTGGCTGGGCCTGTGAGCCATGGCCGCTGAGCCTGTGCGTCCGGAGCCTGTGCTCCGCCACGGGAGAGGCCACAACAGTGAGAGGCCCGCGTACAGCAAAAAAAAAAAAAAAAAAAAAAGCCACAAACTAGAAGACAATGGAACAATACCTTCAAAATTCTGACAGAGGTGAATTCCCTGGCGGTCCAGTGGTTAGGACTCCTTGCTTTCACTGCCGAGAGCGTGGGTTCAATTCCTGGTTGGGGAACTAAGATCCCACAAGCCACATGGCATGGCAAAAACCCAAAAAATTCTGATAGAAAAAAATATTCTCAACCTAGAATTTTATAGCCAGCTAAACTATCATCCAAGTTTAAGGATAATAAAGACATTTTCAGTCATTTTGTGCATATGCCCTCTGATATTGTGATATAATAAGAAATATGTTTTTGGTCTTTGTCCCTGGTTCCTGGCACAGAGCTCCTAAAATCATTATAACTTCTGAGTAGTAGGGGTAATAAGACCATCTTTTGTTGTAATATTTGCCCTTTGTTCTCAGTTCCTGACACAAGAGCTTCTAAAAACCTTGGAATTTTCTGAGTGATAGGGGTAAGAGGAGAAGTCAGCTAAGTTTACACTAATGAGGTAACTCTTTGTGGGCCCCTAGGTAGCTTCAGGTTGGGAGCTGGTTGCCAGAAGAACCAACCATGTAATCAGAGGGTTGGAACTTTCAGCACCACCTCTCTGCCTCTGGGGAGGGGAGAGGGGCTGGAGATTGAGTTGATCACCAATGAGTTAATCAGTCATGCCTACAGAAAAATCCCATTCTAGCAAATTATCAAACCTGAAGAGGAGATTTTGGGGACACCTCCCCCACCCTGACCTTATAGCTGACGGGTCAGAAGTATGAGTGGCCCAGTTAGCATCTGAAGCAGGGGCAGTCTGGTGGGACTGAGTCCTTAACCTGTGGGGTCTGCACTAACTCTATGTAGTTAATGTCAGATTTGAATTAAATTGTAGGATACCAATTGGTGTCTGGAAAGTTGGAGAATTGGTTGGTGTGAGAACAAAGCCCACACATATCGTGAAAGAAGTGCTGTGAGTTAAAAACAGCTTATAGTACACCCTTTCTTAGGAAGCTCTGCTAGAAGACACTTTTCACCAGAACAAGGGAATAGTAAAGAAGAGGACTAAATGGGATCCAGGAAACAGGAGTTCCAATATAGGCAAGGGGAAAGGAATTCCCAGAAAGACAGTTCCAGTATGGATGTCACAAGAACAAACTGATAGGGTACCTGATGGAACATATTAAAGGGAGTTGTACACTTTATTATTATCTTCAGGGAAAACAGAAATTATACCAACAAAGAAATGTAATCATAGTATACATCCTGGCTTGTCTACAAATAGTATTCACGTAGATCTAATAATGCAATTCTTAATGTTAATTTGACCAAAATTTGGCATAATTCTATGGGAAAATGGAGATAGTATGTGAAGTAGTATGTGAAGAGAGCATGTCAGAGCAAAATCCTAATCTTCCATCATAAGAATTAAATATGTAACGTAATAGTTATATTTTGCCACATAACAAATTACCCCAAAACTTAGTGACTTAAAATAACAGGTATTTATTGTCTCACAGTTTCTGTGGGTCAGGAATTCAGAAGCAGGATTTGAGAAGCTCTCATGAGGTTACAGTCCAGGTGTCACCTTGGGCTGCAGTCATCTGGGCCTCTCAGGATATGTTGTTATCTGGCTTCCCTGAGAGCATGTGATCCAGGAGAGACAATTAGAGGAATTTGCAGTGTGTTATATGACCTAGCCTTAACGTGACATCCCATCATCACTTCTGCTACGTTCCATCAGTCACAGAGACCAACCCTGAGACATTGTGGGAGGGACCTGCACAACATGAATACCAGAAGGCAGGGATGAGTGGGGAGCTGTTTGGAGGCTGACTACCACAAGTAATAACTAAAAGTGAAAATTCAAGAAATAATATTAGAGGCATATTACTTAGAAAGATAGAGATAAATACCAGAAGAAAGTGGCTGCCCCGGGAGCAGAAATCAGGGAACCAGAAACTTCTGGTTTTCGTTATAAGCCTTGTAGAACAACTTTAAGAAGTATTTGCATTTATTACTGTGATTTTTTTTTTAATTATGAAAAACCCTCAAAGCATGCAGCCATTTAATGTCCCCAACACTGGTAGTAGGACAACACATGGATTATATGAGGAACTCCTAGAATCTGAATCTAGTAAGGATCCTTTGGTATTTGGATGGTTGTGTGCTTGATCTTGAAGGACAGTTTACAGATAATAAACCTAAAGTTCAGTGAAAAAGAGGACATAGTGACAGAACCTGAGCTAGAATCCTTGAATAAATACGACACAAAGAGATGAGCATCAGATAGTGAGATGGCTCTGGCATTTCACTAATGTGGAACTTAGGTGAAGGGGAGGAAAAAAAAGACTGTTTGCTCTTTCTGAAGAGTAGAAAATTCTGAAGTGGAAATGTTTATGTGTCTTGGAGCTATAAATGGCAAAGTTAAAGGGAGTTTCCTTTTGGCAGATAGTTGGAAAGCACTTTACGGAGCTCCCCAGGCTAAGGATGTGTTCCTGAGCATTTGGTACAAGTTAGAGAGTCTGCCTCTGTCCACATGAGCCCTGCAGGCCATGCAGAGCACTGGCCAGTCCACAGCCCCAGTCCTTCCAGCTGCTGCTGCCAGGGTCATGTTTCTTAGAGGACTCTGGGCTCCTTGTGGTCTACCACAGCCTGGTTGGTGCCCAGGGACCCCCTAACATCTGTGCCCACAATGCCTCCTCTGTCCTTGATCCCCACATGCACCCCCTATTCAAGCTTGGTCTTGTTTCTCCTCATCTTTTCCTGTCACTGTTTACTCTTCTGGAGGAGCCTACTGTTAGGTGCTTCGGCGTTCTTGGCCACTTTGTCTCTTCCATCTGCCATCTAATAAAATTGGAATCAGGATAAAGTGTTCAAGAAATCAGGTCTTTGAGTTGGTGGGGGGAGTTTGGAGGGGTGCAGTGAAGATTGCCATATAAATAAATATAATATAATGCCTCATGAAAATGTGTTGTCTACATTCTCCTACTATAACCGTGTATGTTGAGTTTAAAATACTTCAAGGTCTCCATGAAAAGCCTCAGCTATCACGTCCTGGGATGCCTTCAGTACCACTCCAGTGGGCGTAGAGTTGAGCTGTGGAAGGGGCAGGGTGGGTTTTTGTACTTGCATTCCTCAATATCTGTCTTTGTATTTTACTTTGCCCGCAGATTGGGGACCACAAATTCAGTGCTCACCGGATCGTCTTAGCAGCCTCAATCCCGTATTTCCACGCTATGTTTACAAATGACATGATGGAGTGCAAGCAGGATGAGATTGTAATGCAAGGAATGGACCCAAGGTACTAAATTCCTCCATCAGGTTTCACAACCTGCTTTCTAGGTGCAGTTTCAGCCTTGTGTTTGGTGCCCTTTGAGGGCCTTCCAGCAGGACCCAGTATCAAGCACAGCTCCACACACACAGTAGGTGACCAGTAAACAAGCTAGAACCTCAGCCAGTGGCCTGAGACAGGGTTAAAATAAGGAGAGTTTTGATGTGTTTTAACTCAATGAGAGTAACACGTCTCATAGGAACTAGAGTCCAAGATATGTTTTTAAAACTAGGACTGGGTACAAAGTTGGTGGTATATTATTCTCTTCACTTTTCTGTGCTAACCTTTCTAGCTGGCAGACTAGTCTTTCAAATAAGTGCCTTCATTCATTACCCTTCCCATCAGTCCAGAACAGTGTTGTCCACTGTTGTCCAACTTCCTGCCTCGATGGAGATGTTCTGTTTGTCCTCTCCAAATTGGTAGCCACTAACACATGTAGCTGTTGAGCACTTGAAATGTGACTAGTGGGACTGAGGGACTGAATTTTAAACATTATTTAATTTTAATTCATTTCAATTTAATTTTAGGGGAATTCCCTGGCAGTCCAGTTGTTAGGACTCCATGCTTTCACTGCCGAGGGCCTGGGTTCAATCCCTGGTCAGAGAACTAAGATCCTGTAAGCCACGCAGTGTGGCCAATAAATAAATAAATAAGTAAATAATACATAATAGTAAATTTAGTTTTAATTAGCCACGTGTGTCTACTGGCTGTTAATGTGATGACGCAGGTTGAGAAGGTAGCAGAAATCATGGTTATCTGATGGGTGAGAAAACTGAAGCCCAGGACTTCCCTGGTGGAGCAGTGGTTAAGAATCCGCCTGCCAATGCAGGGGACACGGGTTTGAGCCCTGGTCTGGGAAGATCCCACATGCCGCAGAGCAACTAAGCCCGTGCACCACATCTACTGAGCCTGCACTCTAGAGCCCACAAGCCACAACTGCTGAGCTCGCGTGCCACAACTGCTGAAACCCGTGAGCTCTAGGGCCCATGCTCCGCAACAAGAGAAACCACGGCAATGAGAAGCCTGCTCACCACAACGAAGAGTAACCCCCACACGCTGCAACTAGAAAAAGCCTACGCGCAGCTATGAAGACCCAATGCAGCGAAAAAAATAAATAAGTAAAATTTAAAAAAGAAGAAAACTGAAGTCCAAGGAGGTCAAGCCCAGAGTTTATCCCTCTAAACGTCTTTCAGTGTCCCAGAAAGCCCTCCATAATGGAATCATTGGCTCCAAATGTCAGTAGTGCTGAGGTTGAGCAATTCTGCCCTAGATGAGTTTTAGGGTCAGGAGGCAGTACTATAAACCCTGAAATTGCATCATTTACACACTTACTTAAAGTTATCCTTACATCTAGACCCTCTTTACAGAAATACTTTCCTGACTTCTCTATGAAGGCTTTATATAAACATTCCACATTATGCCTTTTGGGGCCTTGAAAGGAAAAAGGCATATTTATATGACTTAAAAGATTTTACTGCAAGTCTGTGAACTGAGGCTGTGTGTTTATAACCTAGGCTACATCCAAGGGTCCACTGTGCACCTACTATGTACCTGGCATTGTTCTGGGGTCTGGGCATGCAGAGCAAACAGGACACGCAAGATGATTCTTGTTGGGAGAGAGACAATAAATAAACCAATGACTCCAAAATATTAGCCAGTAAGCTGTCATTTGTTGCCTAACGTCTTAATCTCCCCGTGGTGAAAACTTGAAGGAAAGGAGCTAGGAAACTGTATGGTACCTTCCGGTTGATTGAAGGTGATTTTGCTCCAGTACATGGAGAGGATCTGTATACCCACTGCAAGGGTGCAATCTCAGGCCAGCTACTTGTAATGAAAGACATAGAAGTGTGTCTATATCCAAGGGCAGTTGTACACTCTCATCTCTGAGGTCTGTGTCTGACAGAGCCATGCTAATCACGATGCAGCGTCCAAGTGCTTCATTTAACAGATAGACTGAGAACCTGTGATCTGTGCTGCTGTAGGTACTGAGGTATAGTAGAGGAAATAGAAAGCACCTCTTATTATTCCAGCTTGCTAGTAGTGGCCATCTGGCAGTAAACAAATACATACATGATATGGCCGGGAAGTGAAAGTGATGTGAAAAAAGTAAAGCAGAAAAAGGCTAGCGAATGATGGTGAGGGTCTGTGCTATTTCAGGGTGATCAGGAAAGCCCTCTGTGATGAGGTGATATTTAAGCCAAGACCTTAGTCGGAGTGAGGGAGCAAGACATCTGGGGGAGGAGCCATTCAAACAGGGAGTATGCAGTGCAAAGGCCCTGAAGTGAGAGTGTGTTCAGCATATTGGAATAGAGTGAGGGGGAAAGAGTGGAAGGTGATGAGGTCAGAGAGATGGAAAGGGGCCAGATCACATACAGCCCTATAGACAGAATTTGGATTTCATTCTTGGTGTGAATTGGAAGGCAGAAAAAAATGTTGGAAACCTCAGGCTGGAAACTTATCCCAAAGAAATAATACAAAAATGTTATTTATAAAAGCTATTATGCTTACCAATAAAGGAAATAAATTATAGCACATTTACATGTTGGATTACTGTATAGCAGCCGTTGAAAATGTCAAACATGGGGAGTTCCCTGGCGATCTAGTGGTCAGGACTCAGCATTCCCACTGCCATGGCCCACATTCAATCCCCGGTCGGGGGGAACTGAGATCCCACAAACCGCGTGGCATGGCCAAAAAAAGAAAGTTGAACATGAAGTCAGTGTAGAAACATGGGAAAGGGCTTCATAAGTATTACATGATTATATCCATACAACTTAAGCATGCAGGCAAATAGGAAATGGAAATTAATCTAGAAAAATGACTACAGTTGACTCAGTAGTGAGATTCTGGGTCATTGCTTTGTCTTTTCAGAACCTTCTATAATAAAATCATTTGGGCAGTAAAGAAAACCTAAGAAGTAGAATGATAGCTGTGGTGAAGTAATTATTCCATTCAGGTAGATTCTCAAAGGGCATGGGCTAAATGTATTTGAGAGCGGGGCCCATCCGTTCCTCAAGTAACAATGTCAGCTTACTTAGGGCCTGAGTATCCTGTGGGCCGAACACCATCTCTGAAGAGCATCTGTCCTCTTTCCTCTAGCGCCCTGGAAGCTCTGATCAACTTTGCCTACAACGGTCACCTTGCCATTGACCAGCAAAATGTCCAGTCGTTGCTGATGGGGGCGAGTTTCCTGCAGCTGCAGAGCATCAAAGACGCCTGCTGCACATTCCTCCGAGAACGGTGAGGTGATGTGATGGGCCTGGCCTGTGTCGGGGAGCAGACCGTGTCATTTCTGGGATCCCCTGCCAGTTTGCTGAGTCTTTGGGGGCATGGAGAGTCTCATGAAGGGAGTGAGATGGGAAGATAACTGCGGAAATGACCTTTCTTGAAATCAATATCAAGCAGCACCCAGCTCTTTGGGATGAACCTTTCAGGAACATGATTTATGGAGCCTTGCCTGCACTCTCCCTTGGTCTGACATGCACCTCTTCTTCTGGTCCTCTCTGTCCAATCTAACCAGCCACCACCAGATTTATTCAGTGCTCCCTAACTGTTCCATAGCTGTCTCCCTCTTTGTTTAGATCCTTCTCCCTCCTTGAATTTCTTGGCCTTCCTTTTTCCTTCTGCTCTGCAAGAGCCCACCCAAATTTCACCTCCTGGAATTCTCTGTCCCCTTCAGTCCCCTGGGAGCAATCATTATATGCTCCTTTAGAGTAAGGACCATGGATTATACCCCTACCTATGTCCAGTACTTGGCCATGACCTTTTGAGGACTGAGCAGGTAAGAAGGCTCTTCTCCCTGTCAAGAGGCAGAGCTCTTAGTCACAAGGTAAAAGCCGCCTTTAACCACTAGAGGCTTGGGGGTGAGGGTTAGTGCTGGGCTACACACAGGCAGGGAGAAACCAGAACAGTGCCCCTCTGTCTGTGGTCTCTCCAAAGCCTGGCTCCGCCTGATCTCCTCTGATCACAAGGCCCCTGGCCTGAAGACCAGCATTCCTCTGCCTCAGACCTGGCCTCCTGAACCTCATCGCCTCTTAGAGCCAACCTCTCCATCCCCCATTTCTGTTCCACCAGCTCAACTCACTTAGCAGCTCTGTGGACCCTGCCTGAGGTCCACATCCTGCCTATGTGGTGCTCACGGGCATCAGTGAGCACTGCTGTGTGTGCAGATGGTCTTAACGACCGTGGTAATGATGCTAACACGCAGGGGCACTCTGTGCTGGTTTCTTTGGGAGGTAGGTGGTCCTGTTCGGGTTTTGCAGCTGGAGACCATGTAGTGAGTGCAGCCCCAGAGCCTGGCTTGACCTGCCCTAGGATGCCTTCTGGGTCAGCCTAGAGAGCTGCGTGTGATGGGCTGTAGGGCACACACTGTCTGTCCTACTCATTTGCGAGCTTAAGGACACAGACTGGACTTGGTTCATCTCTGTATTCCCACAGAATTTGGAGAATGACTAAGTAAGGCCCTGTGGAAAGGATGAAGTTGGCCATTCTCACAAGGGGACAACAGCTCCACCTAGGGGCTTTTGAGTTCCTCACTGTCAACACTGGATCCAGGCTCTGTTATAAAGTAGTGTCATGTAAAAAGATGCTTAGAAAAGTGATTTTTAGACCAGTGCAGTTTTTACATGCACCAGTGACATATTAGGAAAAGGTACTTAAAGCACAAAGCCTGATGTTTCGAGTCTGTCCTTGACATTTTTCTGTTCAGCACTGGGAGCCCCCTTCTGAAGCCTAAACTCACACCTTATTCCTGTTTCTATTCTCTGCCACAGGCCCCAGAGGTTTGGCCTTTCTGTTTTCTTTTCAATAGCTACCATCACTGCCTGTGTTCCTGGGGGTGGTTCTCCCTGAGCCTTGGTGCACAGTGTGATGGAGTCTCCCAGCTGCCCCCTTCCTGTGTGTTCTTGAAGACAAGCATGTGGGCCCTTCAGTTTCAAGGTTTGATTACTAAAGACTTGAGGGAAACCATCCTGAGCGGTTGTGAAAAGGACAGGGCATGACTGAGCACAGAAAAGCTGCAAAGCCGTCAGAGTTCTTAGAACAGTAGTTCCTGAGGCCATTTTGCCTGTTAGATATTCAGCCTGCTGATTTTTTTTTTTTTTCCCATGAGGTTGGGGTTGATTTTTTTCTGTGGCTCCTTTTCCAGCCTTCAGATGAATGGACCTCCTTGTTTTTAGGTGAGGATTGGTGGTGTGTATTTTCCAAAATTCTTCTCTCAGAACTGGATCAGAACATCAGATGCGTCAATGAACCAAGCCAATAACTTATTTAATTCAAGTCACTGCTTCCTACCTCCGATAAAGCATTACATCTTATCATTGTCAAGCTACGTCAGCAAGGAAGGAGGTTGTGAAGTGGCTGTTGACAGATATGGGTCTCTATCTGCCCTTTGGGTTATTGTCCCTCTTGTCTTCCTCCTTCTCCTGAATGGTCCCCTCTCCTGCATGGCAGCTCTCCCTCCTTTTTCCCCACCAGTTGGCTTACAGACAGGCTCCCCACATCCTACCCTCTTAGATGTGAAAGCCCACTTCAGTGGAAAGTGTGTTTTGTGCTCAGTTATTCCAAGCCAGTCAAAGACAACCAAAGGTGAGGCGCAGGAATCCTAACCTGGGAGGGAAAGGGTGGAAATGTGTGCCAGTCAGCAAAGTGGATCATCCTTTCCCACGTCTTTGGACTCTATCCAGTTCCTTGTCCGTGGTATTTGAACCCTCCTCTTGACTTGATGTCAGAGTAGTAGGAATGAGTGAAGCACATGCTGTAGAGGCCCAGGGAGGGTCTGTCCTCGTATCTGATCTGCCATACGTGCTTTTAACAAGTCTCAACCAGGAGAAAGGCTAACGTTACTTGACAGATGACTGAGCTGACATTCTGACCCTGAGTCCCGTATTTCTCCCTGGGCCATGCTGCTTGCCCAGGGGTGCTCAATGCTTATGCTTCCTTGGCCTTTGGAAATGGCCTAGGTTTCCAAAGCAACGGACAGAGCCAGTTTAGGCTGGAATGAAACAACAGCTATGCATAATTTAGAGTAGTTATAAAGCCAGGCTCCTGAGATGCTCTGCCCTTTCAGTCCCTGACAGGTCTGCTACTGGCAGTGGGCAATGGTGAATATTGATTAGTAAGTATAGCTTACTGTAACCCTTAAATCAATATGGGGGAGAGGGGGAAGAGAAAGCGTTCTCACAAAGAAGAGTAAACCTGGGCAATTTTAATCTAACATGTACCATCTCCCATCACAAGATTGTCAGTCACAAAATCAAAATAAGAAAAGCCATATCCCCCATGGTCCACTGCTGTCACCAAGATTTTGGAACCACATTGGGCTCATTTGGAATTTTCTCAGGTGTAATAGTAGTAAGAAAAACAAACATAAATTAAACCAGAAGCTAACTTCATACCAAGCACCATGTCGGATGCATTTCCTACATTCCTACTTAGTCATGGCCACAGCCCTAGGAGGTGAGTAGCTGTTGTCATCACCTTTTTCTAGGCGAGGCTATTACTGACACTTGAGGAGCCTAAGGAATCCACCCAAGTTGCCCAGTGTGGCAGGGTCAGAATTTACCCTGGGTTTCCCTGGCCCTGATGAGTGCAGGTCTGTCTCGGGACTGTGGGAATGTGCACAAAAGGCCAGAGTTCGATCTCAGCACCACCACTTGCTTGTAGAGGGACGATGAGCACATTACTTAGTTTCTCCGAGCCTCAGTTTTACACCTAAAAATGAGAGCAATTACTATTGTGGAGTGTTGTTTAAAAGATCCTGGAGAATGTGTCTAGAAACCCTGGCAAAGTACTTGACTCACTGATGGTGCCATATAAGTGATAGCTGCCGCTGTTGACTGAACAGTCAGGCCCATAGAGCCTCCTTTTGTTTAAAAAAAAAAAAAGGAAAGAAAAAAGTGTAAGGGTTCTGATATTAAAGAAGTCATCTCTCCATGTGGTTTAAACTCTGATTCTACATCTTCAGGGCCTTCCCGGTGACCAGAGGCGGACATTCAATCAAGAATGTCAACCACTGAAAGAAAGCAAAGTTTTCCAGTATGTGCTCTATTCTTCTCTCCTGAGAGCTGCTTCCCAGGACTTCCCAGAGAACTCACTTCACATAGACACACGGAGCACTAGGCCCAAGAGGCAGGCTCCTTTGAGGATAATCTGCCGTTTTTTTTGTTTTTGGGGGTTTTTTGGGCAGCGTTGGGTCTTTGTTGCTGCGTGCAGGCTTTCTCTAGTTGCGGCAAGCAGGGGCTACTCTTCGTTGTGGTGTGCGGACTTCTCATTGTGGTGGCTTCTCTTGTTGAGGAGCACAGGCTCTAGGCGTGCGGGCTTCAATAGTTGTGGTGCGTGGGCTTCAGTAGTTCTGACTTGCAGGCTATAGAGTGCAGACTTAGTAGTTGTGGCGCACAGGCTTAGCTGCTCTGCAGCATGTGGGATCTTCCCGGACCAGGGCTTGAACCCGTGTCCCCTGCGTTGGCAGGCGGATTCTTAACCACTGCGCCACCAGGAAAGCCCCTGCCTTATTTTTATACCTTTACAAGTTGAGTCCCAGAGAAGCTCACCTGATGTCACACAGGGGGTTTCCACTAAAGCTGAGGACAGAGCTTGTTTTTTTTTTCCATTCTGTAACTCTACCCAGAACCAACTTGAGAATGATCAAAGATAACATTCTTCCTCTAACTTTTTTCTTTTTATCTTCTCTTACGCCAAAAGGCTTCACCCCAAAAACTGCCTGGGTGTACGCCAGTTTGCTGAGACCATGATGTGTGCCGTGCTATACGACGCGGCCAACAGCTTCATCCACCAGCACTTTGTGGAGGTGTCCGTGTCGGAAGAGTTCCTGGCCCTGCCCCTGGAAGACGTGCTTGAGCTGGTGTCTCGGGATGAGCTGAATGTGAAATCAGAGGAGCAGGTCTGTAGAGCAGTCCAGAGGTGACATGGGGGCTGCTGCTCTTTCTAACCTTTGTTTTCTGTTTTACTTTTTTCAAAATGTAGATCATGGTGTATGTGCAGCTGTTGTTTATTATGGGTTTGCTTTATCATACTGTATGCATTTTTCTTGAAAACTTTTTATACATTTTAGTGTCTAAATAATATTCAGCTGATTTTTATCAACCCTGTGACCCTCAATCTTCAATGTTCAGGTTATTTCCAAAATTTACTACTAGAAATAATGTGTCTGTGAACCAGAAATGAGCATAGATAACTTTCTGAAAGAATCTTACTCTAAAGGAGAGTAGAGCGTGGGGGCAGTTGCTGGGCAGGGGACATGAAGTCAAGAGGCTTTTGTTTTTTTTAAGATGAGAGAAATTACAGTACAGTTGGAGTGCTGATGGGAATTTTCTGGAAGAGAGGGAAGAATTGGTAATGTAGGAGAAAAGGGAGAATGGTGTCCTGGGGTAAGTGAGAAGAGACAGAGTGTAGGGCACGGGGTGTGTGTTTGAGAGGAGCTTAGGCTGTTCACATCCACGGCCACAAGAGGGAGAAGGAGAGCACATGCCCAGCGCAGGGGGAGGATGGGTGGGAAGGGAGATGCCGGGAGTTTTTATTCACACTCTCTTCTTGTTTGTTTCTGTGTTCTCAGCTGAGAGTGAGGATGAGGGAGGAATGTTAGACGTTTGAGGAGAGATGAAAAGGTATGAACCAGTCCTCTAGGAAAGGGGGAGAGTAAATGGACGAAGCTCGGGAAATGGAGAGGGCTGGATAGGAAGCAGGGCCAGATGAGATTTTCAGTCACAAGTTCAGTATGAGCTGGTCAGCCCTGTTGTGTGTTTTCTATCAGCGGCATATACTGGTGCAGGGTAGGGGGTGAATTGGATATAAAGAGCTGGACTTCACCAGGGTACAGATTTTTTTCCAGGTAAGTGTGATTAAGAGAGATAGGAGACTAGCATGGGAATAATGACCCTTGGAATCCGTGTCGGGTGAGAGAAAGGTGAGGAAATAGGCTTCAGGGGACCTGAGAGGGAGCCATGTCCAAGGCTAAGTGGAGTTGGTTGCATGGAAGAGGAGGTGAAGCTATTGGCAAGGTGAGGTGTGGGTGATCACAGGGTCCTCTGAGGACAAAGAAGACATCTTCTTGGAGCGGTCAAGAAAAGATTAAATGAGAGTGTAGGGTGTTAGTAGCCGGAGAGGAGTGAAGGACATCCTTTCTGTTCAACAAAAGTGTGGTGCAAGGTGTCTTAAGAGGACAGTGAGTCAACGTTTCTTTGAGCAGAGGGTGACGAGGACTGGGTGGTGAAGGGCGTCGGATGTGGGGTGAATTGGACCTGGCCTTGCAGGCACCCAGAGCACCACTGCGGCAAGGCCTCTGCTCATCTGGTCAGTTGATCATGAGTCCTGGCCTATCATGAAGCTGTGCCTCGGCAGAAGGAGCCCCAGGCTCCAGGAGGCAAGCCGTTGGGATGTTAGTCCCAACTCAGCTTATTTCCTTAATGTCTGAAGAGTCCTCACCCCTCCGTATTAGTGACCGTTAGAAAAGTGAACTCTGAGCTCAGCAGTGTGGGCCCTGAGATTTGTAGGAAAGAACCCCATCCCAAGAGCAAGGGGTTCTGTCCCTGGCTCTTCCACTAGGTAATATGACCCAGGGCAGCTCACATCTATTGCAGTGATGCATTCTACAAGGGCTGTGGGGCTTTAGAGGGAGATATCCTTGTGACGAGAGCCATTAGGGAAGCCTCCTTGGAGAACACGGATCTGGATCCAGGCCTTAAAAGAAATGGGAATGGGTTTAGATGGAAAGGAAGAGATGGGGGCATTCGAGGTAAAGGGGACAGCCGGCCTGGCTAGAGAAGAGGGTGCAGGAGCAATGGGAGGGAAGGTCAACAGCACTTTGTTACAGTACAGGAAGGAAGAAGGAAGCTTTGACAGGTTTTCGTTAGGAAGTCATAATGAAAGCCAGGAAGGTGTTGCAGTAACCTAGGCTTGTCTTTCAAGAGAGTGGGCTGAATGGGGTAGCTGGGGACGTGGAGAGAAAACAGTGGATTCAGGAGACAAGTAGGAGGAAAGATTGGTGGGCCCAGTGTAGGGAGCAGAGGGTTTGAGATTGGGGGGTACAGGGGTGTGGCCTCTGGGTGGAGGAGTTGCCGCCAGAGCTTCCCCTCTCTATTGTGGCAGGTCTTTGAGGCCGTGTTGGCCTGGGTCAGATACGACCGGGAGCAGAGGGGACCCTGCCTGCCTGAGCTGCTGTCCAGTATCCGCCTGCCCCTCTGCCGGCCCCAGTTCCTGTCAGACCGAGTGCAGCAGGATGACCTGGTGCGTTGCTGCCACAAATGCAGGTGAGCAGAGGTGGGCCTGCACGAGGATGATGCCGAGGGTCTGGACGGAGAAGAGAACTTGGCCACTTAGCTCGGGGGAGGAAGGATTTGGAGTGGTCGTTCTTTTTTTTTTTTTTTTTTTTTTGCGGTACGCGGGCCTCTCACTGTTGTGGCCTCTCCTGTTGCGAGAGGCCACTCCGCGGCATGTGGGATCTTCCTGGACCGGGGCACAAACCCGTGTCCCCTGCATCGGCAGGCGGACTCTCAACCACTGCGCCACCAGGGAAGCCCTGGAGTGGTCGTTCTTAATTCACAGCACACAGATTGATCTGCCTTCTGTCTAGAACCTGGAAGAGCCTGAGTCTCTCACCTTTGGGCAAAGAAATGTGCCGCATGGGAGCATCAAGGCAAAAGGGGCTTCCTCCCCTAAGTTATTTGAGGATTTTCTGGCATCTCCTTCCATTGAGCTGTTTGTGGACCTACAGGCGTCTATACTGCCTGCCCGGACCCTGTCCACACCAGCAGCTGACTTATTGGTGACTTCCTGGGGCTCCTCATCCTCTTCAGTAAACATTAGTCAGTGTGCTGGCCTCAGGTGGGTCTGCCCAGCTACAGTGATGGGCAGGGGTGGGGCATGTTTAGCAGCATGCAAAACTGTTACCCAGAGTAAATCAGAAACAACAGGGTGCAGCAGAGCCACCAAAACAGCTCAGGAGACGGCAGCCCTGTAGAAGGATTGTTATAAAAGTAGAGCAGCAGAGGAAAATACGCATCTTCCTTCAAGCTGCTCTTCATATTCACAGCTGGTTCAGGAGGGAGTCAGTGGCGTGGTCCACGCAGCGTGAAAGTGTGTGTGTCAGGGAGGGGTGGAGGTGTGGCTGGAGGTAGCTGAGACCCTGTGAGGAGCAGTCTCAAGGGTGCTGTTGGGGGAGTTTGAGCTTTGTTTTGTAGGCAGTGGGCAGTTTTCGAAGGGTCTTAGAAAACCAGCTTGGACCCCAGTGTGGAGGCTGGAATGGAGGGGTGAGGCTGGAGGCAGGGAGGTCTCTCAGGAGCAGTTGGCTTCTGCTGCCACAGTCCGGGTGAGATGGTTAATTGCTGGATGTGAGCCATAGGGATGGAAAGGAAGAGCTGGATCTGAGTGGCAGCAGGATGCGAGCAGCTTGTTGAACCTCCCCAAGGCTAGCTATTTTAGGGAACACCCTGTTTTTCTTCTGTTAAACTAACAGAGATGGGCTCTGCTCATCTTGCCCCTCCAATGCTGAGCATGTCCCAATAGCTGTGTATAGTTTCCCCTGGACTCACCTGGGTTCTTTGAGACCAAACCTTCCAGAAGGCTTCTCCTCCCATGTTTCCCCTGCAGTTGTGGTTGGGGGAGCCAGGCTCAGACCTACAAGTGTGGGCCAAGTGGAGAGAATACCTCCTGTCCTAGCATCTTGCACTTTATTCCAGGGACCTGGTGGATGAAGCAAAGGACTATCACCTCATGCCAGAGCGCCGGCCCCACCTGCCAGCTTTCAGAACTCGGCCTCGCTGCTGCACATCTATCGCTGGGCTCATCTATGCCGTGGGGGGCCTCAACTCAGCAGGTATCTTGCAGCTCCCCTTTGTAGAACCCTGTCTTGGATGCCGTGGTTGAAGAAGCACCAAACAACCTAGCCTGGCCCTCTGCTTCCTCCCCCTTGATGTCACCACCTTTATCCCTCTTGATTTTATATAATTGTTCTGCAGTTAGCACATGTCAGATATTAATACCATTGAAGCAGAATATCAATGCAAAAGGGACCTCTAGAACCCCAGAGGCCTGGCCCCCTTCCTTCACAATGGGGACGTCGAGGCCCAGAGAACTTTAGCTATGTTCACACAAGTCTTTTTTCTGAGCAAGGACTAGAACTCAGGTCCTGGTTCCTGAGCCTGCACTCTTCCCCTAATATCACGTCACCTATGGGATTTACTCAGCTTTGGATAGGATATAATCAGAGACCCAATTCTGTTACCAGGCTAATCACATTCGGTCATGTGGATCTCTGGACTTAGACTGTGAGAGTGTCACCGTAAGAAGGAAGATCCTCCAAATACGCACGGTCTGCACTATCAATACTTTTTACTCTTCACCTCTTACCTCCAGTGAAACCCACATGCCTTGTAGTCCGTGTATTATTGGCAGTTCTTGTATCATACAGTCAAGTTTTCAGGAAACCTCCATGGGGCACCCCCACTCCTGCCCACCCCAGGCACCACTGCAGGGCAGTAGCAGTCTAGGAGAGGGCAGGGGAGACACCTGAAACCTTGCAGTGCAGTGGCAAAGGGAGTCGTCACCTCGGATGTGAAGGCCAAGCCTTTTCAGAGTCAGCCCAAGCTTGTGGGAGGTGGGGAGCTGGTGGGAGGTGGGGAGCTGGTGGGCAGTCCTGGGCAGTTTCGTTTTTAATTGAAAGTTAATGGGAGGTGGGTACTGGCCTACGCTACTTGTTAACCATATGACCTGGAAAAGGTAAGTCCTCAACTAGTAAATGCTAGAGCATGGCAGGTGCTGAGTGTCCCAAAGCAGAATAAAACAGGGAGGGGGTTATTTTATTTGATCTTAAAAAACTGATGAAAACGGTAGGGTTGGAGTTATTATTCCTTGCTTCTGTGACTACTATGTATTGAGCACTTGGTATATTCTAGAACTGTGCTAGGTGTTTTACATATTATTTAATCCTCATGGGAACTCTGCTATGGAGATTATTTCACATGTGAGAACAGAAGATGGGGACACAAAGCAGCTTGCCCAGGGTCACCGCTAGGAAGTGAGAGTCGCATTGGAAGCCATCTCCTGCTCTGTGTCGGGGAAATAGTGGTTCCATTTGCCTTCACCTCTGCCTTTAAGCAGGTGAAGAACCTCCTTGCAACTTAAAACTGCCCTCTCTAGAAAGTAAATAAATGCCTCCTGTCTGATTCTGATTTTCCTTAAAGAATTAAGTTTGAGGTTGTCATGGCTGCAGTTTCTTAGTGGGCCCTCCCGGCTTGAGTAATTGCGGGAAGAGCTGATAGGACGAAGTTGAACATTCCGTATAATCATTGCGCAACAGCTGTGATCTAAACGAGCGGTCTCATTTGTTTTAATTTGAGTAGCAAATTTTTATGCAGGTGATTCCCTGAATGTGGTGGAAGTGTTCGACCCCATCGCCAATCGCTGGGAGAAGTGCCATCCCATGACCACAGCCCGCAGCCGTGTCGGTGTGGCCGTGGTGAACGGACTCCTCTATGCCATCGGGGGATATGACGGCCAGCTGCGGCTGAGCACTGTGGAGGTCTACAACCCAGAGACGGACACGTGGACCCGTGTGGGGAGCATGAATAGCAAGAGAAGGTATTCTGGGAGCCGGTCTGTACATCCTGAGCATACATACCAGGCATCTGGGGGACACCATGCTAGACAAGCAGGGCACATTATAAAGTAGACGCTAGCTTCAGCCTGGGGATCCCCTGCAGCCAGGCCAGCCACTGCCCGTACCTCCTGGAAGCCAGCCCCCATCTGCTTAAAAGTAAAACCCCTGCCTTGTCCTTTGAGGAACTTGGGGAGACAAGACAGGGAAGACAGGGACGTGTGGAAGTTGTATTATTATTTAAGTGCCAGGTAAGAACTAAAGGTTTGTATTATGGAAGATGCGAGGCAGGAGAGAAGCTGGACTGGAACATCTGGAAGATTTCAGGGAAGAGATGAGATTAAAGTTGAAACCTGAAGAATAAGGAGGATTTAACTTTATTAGTCATAAAAGGGAATCCGAGGTGTTCCTCTTTATACTTTCTTTCCCCCAGGATCCCTGCCCCACATGTGCTTTCACTACCAGGGAGTGTGTGAACTACAACAATGCTCTTTACTTCTGGATGCCACACGTCCCCCAGGCATGAGCACACAGCTAGTTGTGAGGTGGACTGAATTTATGTCTCTTTTTTTTTAAATAAAATTTTTAATTAATTACTTTATTTATTTATTTATTTTGGGCTGCATTGGGTCTTCGTTGCTGTGCGCAGGCTTTCTCTAGTTGCGGCCAGCCTTACTCTTCCTTGCGGTGCGCGGGCTTCTCATTGCGGTGGCTTCTCTTGTTGCAGAGCGCAGGCTCTAGGCGCGCGGGCTCTAGAGCGCAGGCTCAGTAGTTGTGGCACACGGGCTGAGTTGCTCCGTGGCATGTGGGATCCTCCTGGACCAGGGCTCAAACCCGTGTCCCCTGCATTGGCAGGCGGATTCTTAACCACTGCGCCACCAGGGAAGTCCCGAATTTATTTCTCTTAACGCCTTCCAGCCACTTGTCTCCTCCTGCTCACATTTCCTGAGTAAGAAAACATAGTGCCTCTATTTAGTCTTCTTAGTGCCAAAGTGACTGGCAGCATCCTTCCTTATGTCAGCTGTGTGTGGGGTATTGTCATGGTTGGACGGCAGGAGCTTTGGAGGGGGAGAGTGTAACTGGACAGGCTCTGTGTTCTCCTACCCTTGGGGTAGCCGCCCCAGATTGTGGTGTTTTGTTTGTTTGTTTGTTTGTTTTTGGCTGCGTTGGGTCTTCGTTGCTGCACGTGGGCTTTCTCTAGTCGCGGCATGTGGGCTTTCTCTAGTCGCGGCGAGCCGGGGCTTCTCTTCGTTGCGGTGCGTGGGCTTCTCATTGCGGTGGCTTCTCTTGTTATGGAGCACGGGCTCTAGGCGCACGGGCTTCAGTAGTTGTGGCGCACGGGCTTAGTTGCTCCATGGCATGTGGAATCTTCCTGGACCAGGGCTCAAACCTGTGTCCCCTGCATTGGCAGGCAGATTCTTAACCACTACGCCACCAGGGAAGCCCCCAGATCATGGTTTCAGATGACGCTCTGATGTTTCTCTTCCGAAACTAACGGAAGATAGGACAGCCATCCAAGGCCCCATACCTGTTTAACCAGAACGGCTCTGCGTTTATCCCTTTTATGTATTGAGCTTCCTTGACATATGCCCAACTTTAGGAGGAAAAAGTTAAATGAAATTTTTTTTTGAAAGGGGCAGTTCGAAAACCACTGGACCAGTTGCCCTTTAAAGGCCTTTCTGCTTTGTAATTCTCTCGTCTGAGTATTTGCCTTACAGACCCCTTTGTCTGGCCATGATTTGGGTTTTCTACTTGTAAGATCACATGACCGCCAAAAAAAAAGATCAAGTCACTGCATGTGGTCAGGAAGAAGAGTCATGTTGCAGTGTGGAAGTCCTTTGCCACATGAAACTGTCACACGAAACTGTCACACATGGTCCGTGATACACATGGTGTATCACGTTCAGTAGTGTGTGTTTGTGGCCTTGAGCAGGGGGGAATCTGCCTTTGTACCAGTAAGATTCACAAAAGGCCAAAGTAGCTTTGTTTCTGGAAGAAAAAATATGTATATAAGATCTACTCCTCCCGAAGCCGTAAGCTACACTCTCATGGTTCCTTCCTCCCCCCACCCCCCACCTCTGCTTCCGTACTTCCCCTTCTTGCTCCTTGGATACTTTGCAGCTTTCTGTGGCCTCCAATGACTCACTGCTCCATATATATCCCCAACCAGGAGGGCCTTTTTCACTTTGATGTCAATCAGTTGTTCTTCATTGTGTGTCTGCTCTGGGCCACTTGCTAGCTGTGATGTCACAGGGTTTGGAGTGCTGCCTGGGAGGAGCCCTCCGGGTAGCCCTTTCCCTCACTGTGGTTAATGCCCTGTTATTAGTAGTGTGGGCCCAGCTCCATTTCGTCCCCTTTAAATTACAGGCTACCTTAAAATGTTCATAGTCACTTCTCCCCTGATGAACCACACACCCTCTGTCCTGCCAGTTGGTGACAGCCTCCTTTCTGCCGTCATTCCCTGTCCTTCTCCAGTCTTCCAGGCTGCTTGCGTGGAGCCTTCTCCCATGCCTTATCCAGTCCACACTGGTCAGCATTTCTTCCCCTTGTCTCTTCACACTGTCTTTACTGTTTCATTGATAGTTAATCTCACACAGTTTTGTGGCACCTCTCAATTCTTCCTCACATTTTTGTTGAACTCCTAAATTGTTACTTTTGTCCACTTCTAGAAGGATAGTGACATGTCTAGTGAGGTTGTGACCTTCCCACAGTCCTCTCCCAAGGCAGGTCCTTTTCCTCTTTCAGGCTGGTTCAGGGACATCGTGTGTATCACTTTGATTTGCTGTGTACATTTGAAAGGGGGCTATAAAGCCTGGTATAGTTTATCTTCCTATTTGTTAGGCACCCAGATTCATTTTTAATCTTCTTCAGCATCAGGTTTGAAAACAGTGAATCGGGCAGCTTGGCATTCATGTTTAAGTTTTCATGAGGCTTTATGTAGAAGATTCTTAGGAGAGCTTGGCATGATGAACAGTGTGGGAATCAGACTTGTGTCATTGAAATCTAAGGCATGCCTCTCTGGGCAGCCCTGAGAGGATAGCCCAGACTCCCCAAGCCACAGCTACTCATCTATACAGTGGTGATGGTGATGCTTCATGCAGGATGTGGTGAGAGTGGAAAATAGCAAGTGTGGAGCACCTGATGTGTGTAGTAAGTACGAAACAACCAGAAGCTGTTGCCTCACCCACTAAGACAAATTAGGGGACGTGCAGGGCCGTGTATGTAATGAAAAGATGTCTGTCAAACTTTATAGTGAATTGCGTGGGAAAATCAAGGTAACACAACAAACGTATGTTGAGGGCTTGTTACGTACAAAGCACCACATTAAGTACTGTCAGGGTCACACCGGTAGAGACCCCAGTCTTCCAGGAGGTCCCCACTTGTTAAGAGGTGGCAGGTCGATTCCTGGTATCCTGTGGGCAGGAGTCTGGCTTGCTCAGTTCTCCACACCTGGTGCGTGGGACAGTGTGCCTCATGAGGGCCTGATGAAAACGTGCTGAACGAATGGATGACTGACAGGAGCTGTGATAAAGGAGCTGTTCTGGGAGTGTGGGGTTAGGAGGGAGTAATTCTTGCTGGGCAATGCAGGATGGCTTTTGGAGGAGGAGAGAGAGGAATTTGGCCTGGGCCTTAAAGGTAAATCAGACCCTGAGCACGGCAGGGCAGAAGATGAGCATATCAGGGACTGAGGAGGAGGGAGAGGAAGTAACCCCAGGCAGGGGGGCGGGAGGCAAGAGGAACCACAGGGCAGCTCCTTTCCCCTCAGTGTTACACTTTGCTTAGTCACATTCCTGGGATTTAGGTCTGTTCTAGAAAGAGGCAGTTGGGGGCTAGGTTTACTTCTCAGTGAGCGTGAGAGGTTGCCCCAAGAAATCTGAGGCCCACCGGGATGACACCTCTGTTTCAGTGCCATGGGGACGGTCGTGCTGGACGGGCAGATCTACGTCTGTGGTGGCTATGATGGCAACTCTTCTCTCAACTCTGTGGAGACCTACTCACCTGAGACGGACAAGTAAGGACTCCAGCTCCCCTGGGGCAACTGAAGCTTGCTAAACAGAGTATGAAAAATCAGAACTGCAGTCTTTTAATCATGCTTCTAAGGATAGGGAATATCTCACCTATTTAGCCTCTGTAGTACCTTGCATATAATAGGCATTTAATAACCTTTGGTTAAATGAATGAATGATTAACTAAATTCTGAAAACAGTCTGCTTAGATACTTGGAAACAGTTATTAATGCTCTGTACCTCTTAACTAAATCAGCGCATTTTAATAGAAATGCAGGTGAAAAGGGATGAGAAATAGATGAACAGCCCTTTCCAAAGTGGGTAGGATAGGATTTGGGAAAAAAAAGTTACATTTCAGATACTCAAAGAAGCTTGGGAAGCATCGATGTCTGTACCACCAGAGGCCTCATCTTCCCATAATACATATTACTATTTTAAAGACTGAAAAATTATGCGGCAGAGAAACCTCTTTAACTTCATTTTATCTAACACCTATCACCATCTGGTGGACTTATTTTGCGGAACACTCTTTGGAAAACACTGGCAAGGTTAGCCCGAGTTCTTCATTTCAGTATTTGAATCTGCTTTTACTATAACAATATAAGCACATTAGTAGAATGGATTCATCACAGTGCTTTTAAGCCAATATTCCATTCACTTAACCAACTTACTATGTATCGGGCAGCGAGCAGGGTGTCTCAGATCCTTAAGTAGCACCTAGTCTGTTGGGGCCACAGCACAAGGTGATCGTCCTCCCTTGGGTGCCTATGTCTAGAGCTCTTGGGCACAGAGTGGGGAGGGCTCTCATCTTCCCTACAGCTTGGGGGGAGAGTCAGGTTGCAGAGATGTCTTCTAAGGGGAGACCCATCGTGGATAGTGGGAGACGTGCATCCCAGGTGGGGGGACAGCAGGAAGAGAGGCTTGGAGATAAGAAAGAGCTGTGTGTGGTTGAGGAGCAGGTGTGGGTGGCGCATGGCAGGAGGCGAAGCTGGAAAGTGGATGAGGACCAAGTGGTAAAGAACCACATTAAGGAACTTGGACTCTGCCTTAGAGGAAACAGGAGTCCTCACTAGAGGACGTGCTGTGCAGGATCGGAATGGGGATGTTCTGAAAGCCAGGCCACCTGTAAGGGGACTGTTGCAGTAGTCCAGTGAGAGGCCAGAGCTAGGGCAGCAGTAGTGGGATGGGGACAAGCAGTGACTAGGAAGCAAACCAGGGGGGTCGTGGTGACCACAGAATGTTGAGGATGACGGAGAAGAGGTCATAAAAATGCTGAGATTATAAGTATAGCAACTAGGTAGCTAGTGGTCCCATTATCGAGACCAGGGAGTGTGATGGAGGAGCAGATCTGTCAGAGACGTCTTGCTTGGGCAATGCTAATTTTGAGTGCCGGCAGAGATGACCAGCTATGGGCCCGAAGCTTAAAGTGAGAGGCGGCAGCCAGAGTGAGCCCTTAGCAGAGGTGGTGTGGGAGGCGATAAGAAGTGGGGAGATTGTCCAGGGTGAGACGGAGCACAGCACAGTTCCCCTGAATCCTTCTAAGCTGTCTTGGGAGGACAGGAACACCAAATCTCATGGCTCCCCTTCTACTTTGCCTCTTTCCTGAAGGTGGACTGTGGTGACCCCGATGAGCTCCAATCGCAGTGCTGCAGGGGTTACAGTCTTTGAGGGCAGGATATACGTGTCGGGCGGCCATGACGGTTTGCAGATCTTCAATAGTGTGAGTCTGGGCTCCTCCTGGGCTAAGGGCACCCACTCTTGTTATCTTTGCGAGTTATTTTGAAAGGATATTCTTTGGAAAAAGCCTCAGCCTTGCCATTGCTAGGTAAGGTGTCATCTAGAGGCCTCAGGCCATCTGCTGCATGCTCCGAAATGCTTCCAAGAATGGGAACCAGTGTGCACAAAGGAGAGAGGTAGGGTGTGGCCATACCACCCACACCCCCACCCTGTTCAGTTCCCCAGCGGATGCTGCGTGAGACCCGGTGAAATTCCTGCCCAAAGTAAGCCCAGTCATATAAAGAGGGTGAATTTTCAAATAGTTGCATTCTTCTGGATAATTTGTTTGAAACTGCATTTATTCTTTTAAAAAAATCTCAAGAGCCACTTGCTGGTCACTCCAAAGTCAGTCAATGCTGTGAGGGAACACACTGTGCACGGATCTCAGGAGACCCTACTCTCATCCCAGCTCTGTCACTACATAGCAGTGCATCCTGGGCAACTCCTTGATTTGTTTCCTCAGGTGTAAACAGAACTGGTCAGGTTAGGCCATCTCTCTCTCATCTGTCCCTATAAGCCCACGAGCAGGTGCGCAGCTGAGGAAACTGGGCATCAGGGGCAGAGCACACACTGGCAGAGCTCCTTGTCCCCAGGCCTCCCCCTGGGACCTGATGCCAGGTGGGCCACCGGTGACCAAGCTTTGGCTTTGACTGAGCCTGCACCTGTCTCCCCGCTGCAGGTGGAGCACTACAACCACCACACAGCCACCTGGCACCCGGCGGCTGGCATGCTCAACAAGCGCTGCCGGCACGGAGCTGCATCCCTGGGAAGCAAGATGTTTGTGTGCGGGGGCTACGACGGCTCAGGCTTCCTCAGCAGCGCTGAGGTGTATAGCTCTGTGGCGGACCAGTGGTGCCTGATAGTCCCCATGCACACACGCCGGAGCCGGGTCTCCCTGGTGGCCAGCTGTGGGCGGCTCTACGCCGTGGGGGGCTACGATGGACAGTCGAACCTGAGCTCGGTGGAGATGTACGACCCAGACACGGACCGCTGGACGTTTATGGCCCCCATGGCATGTCACGAGGGAGGGGTCGGTGTGGGCTGCATCCCTCTCCTCACCATCTAAGGCGAAGGGTGGGATGTGGTGGAGTAGGGATCTGGTACAAACACAGGCACTTCCTTCCAGGGTTAGTCCCCCTCGGAAGAGGTGGTGGACCAGAAGACAGGGTGAAATGTGAGCTCGCCAGAGGTACAGTTTTCCAGGTGCTTAAGTCCTCCCTCCCTGTGCAGCCCTTGTGACCTTCAGGCCTAGGTCATCAAGATGCACAGCGTGGGACAGAAGCCCCTCTGGGTCCCACAGCTGGTGACACAGGACTGCTTTGCTGGTCCGCATGTCCACAGGCTCCATCCAAGCCCAGCTCCCACCTGCCACAGCTCTGTGGGTCGCCCATCTGCAGAGTGTCTTCCATCTGACACTCCTTGCCTACTGCTTGCCAGCTGTGTTGTGGCCAGTTTGCGATGGGGTGGCTTCAGTGGCCAAGCGTGTTGGAAACTGTGGGGTGTGGGTGGGAGAGGAGGGACACAGGCCGGGTTGTCCTCACTGCGAGGCTGCAGCCATGGCAGTGCTGGTTGCACACACGTACCTCCTCCTTCCATCCGAGCGCACCGAGAATTTTGTCTGCATTGCTGAGTAAGCACGAAGAACAGAAGCTTTTCCTGTGTCTAATTTTGGGATTTCAGCGAGGTCTTTTTCATCTTGTTCAGGAGAAACAGAGGGAGAGGATAAAAGATACTTGAAAGAAACTGAAGGAAAGTTAAAGAAACACTTGAAAGAAACTGAAAAGAAAAATAATTTTTTAAAGTGAACATTTTTTTGCAAGAAGAAAACATAAAAGACACTAGAGGCAAATATGTGTTTAAATGGAAAACCACCCAACGTGAAAAGGGTGGTATCCGCTCCCACATTCGGATCCCAGGGTCCTAAGGCCTCGCATGGCACTCGGGGTTCCCTCTGAGCCCCTGTGTGTCCAGAATCAGTGCGCACTCGACCAGTCCTGTAGCAAGGTGCTCGTGGGGTTTGTCTTCACACCCACTATCAGAGGACTTTTTTAATCGTAGGCTTAGCGAGTTGGCTAAGTTATTGCCACTCTTCTAGGTGGGAGCTCCCAGCTTGTCGCTGGAGGCTCCAGATGCCCCTGTGGTTATCTCCCACTGCCACCATGGCACTCATGCAGATTCCCACCCCACTTTCATTCCTTCCTTGTTTGACCAGCAGGAAACAGCAGGTCTGGCCAGATTCTCATTTGCCCATCTATCATTCTTGGATAGTTTTCTTCATCATGATGCTTCTGAGGTACATTGACCATTTGTACCTCTAGAACCTAACCAGAGACTTGGTCCTTCCACCAGCCACGGCTGGCTTGGTCCAGTAACCATATCTACCCTGCCAGTCCGCTGCTCCTCCATCCACTCGCCAATTCCAGGGGTCTGGTCTCCCCTCCAGCCCTTGGCAGACTGACCAGCAAGGTGGACCTTTATATTCTAGCAAAGCTGGCTTTATGACATAAAGAACTAAAAGCCGAAAGAATCTCTTGCTGCTGCAAAGAACAGATTTTATATTTCTTCCTATGATCTTAGCTAATGACCTCTTGAAGAGACTCCATGCTCCTCCTTCCTCCTCCCTGGATGGGACCTTGATGCTGCACAGTGGGACCCCAACAGGAGGACTCTTCTCTTACCAGTGCACTGGGCAGTGGAGCTGTCCTTCAACTGCTGCTGCCAAAATTTGGTTTTCCAAAATTCTTCCAGTAGAGACTAAAAGAGGATACATTTCCAATGCAAGATTGGGTCTCAGGGTCCCAATCTCTACTTGGTTGGTCTCCTGCCCATCGCTGCCTGCCTGGGTGTCCTGGAAGCCTGTTCAGAAAGGCACCATGTGACACCTGAGACGTCTCTCCTACCCTGGGACTGTGAGGTTTACCAGTGTGTGCAATCGCCATGTTTCCAGAGGGAAGTACCTTTGTTACCTGCCACTTAGGAGCTGGGCCTCTGCTAAAAGCACTTGAAAATGATGTTTTTATTTTAAAAGACTTAACAATCTGATATAGTTGAGCCTGGGCTTGTGGTAGAGCTCTGGCATTTCTCGCTCCCTGTCGGTTTGCCTGTTAGAGGTAGACTTGGAAGGAGGGTGGGGTCTGTTATTCCTGTTAGAGAGGAGTTATCAGTGCTTGTCTTCTTATTATAAGCCCCTTTCTTTTGTGAATTTGCAACAGCACTGACAAACCTGGGTTGTGAATGTGTAAAGAATCAACCAGTGGACCTCACCAGGTCCTTAGGATGCTGACCCAGATTTTGCCATTGGGGTTGAGAGATCATTTTCCCATGATCTGCTGCTCTTGTGATAGCCTTCCTACATCTACTCCCACCTCCTGGTGTAGAAGTTACACTGCTCCACCTGGGGTCAGTGTTTCCAAGTAAGATGAAGCCAGTGCCTTGATCTGGGCTCTGAGCTCAAGTGAGCAAACACTAACATTTTCACACTCTCCACAGTTGGTTCTCAGTCTGACGGTGATGACTGTTTACAGGTGGCTGGTCTGACCCTTTGGTGTTGGAGCCTTTCCAGTAAAACCATGAAAAGAAGAGATGCCACCCATAGGTATTGTGAAAAGGGTATAGGGCAGATACTGTGGACAGTGAACCTTGGGGTCCGGCCCAGCTCTGAGCAGAGGACTGTGGCATTCGCTGTCCTAGGGTATTTCCCCTTAGATAACACGAGTAACCTTCTCTTCTGGGTTTCATCCAAGAGCAAAGCCAGGATGGGAGCTGAAGTCCAGCCTTTTGACTTGGCCACAGAGATGTGAGTAGGTAGGAATTCCGATTCCCCCTCCCCCCAATTTATTGTTTCCCAGAAAAATCTTAATTCCTTTTATTTATAGAACGCATGTCTTTTGTGTTAAGAAACCAAAGAGAAATAAAGAGTACACTCCTAATATCTTCTTGCCCTTTCCTGATTTTATTTTTTTTAAATTAGAGGTAAATCATATTTTTATCGTAATTCAGTGAAAAAATATTGGACAAAGTGAAAATATTTCTGTGAAATTAAGGAAAAAGCCCAATAGCATGGCAAAAGTAGTCTTTGGAGAGACGTGTATATTTTATGAGAATGGGTTCTGATGAAAAATATATGCAAAAGACTTCATGAGCGTGTTGCATATTTGCTCCTGTCCGGATCACCACTTCTCTTGGATTTCCCCCTTTCTTCACTCCCTGCCATAAAACTCCTAGAGTTCCTAAGTGGAATGTGACTGCCTGGGACCACCTGGAGCCAAAACCCCCAGCTCCTTTTTTATACCTCCAAGCCAGAGGTGCTTAGCTTTGGTGTACATAGAAGTCACTGGAAATTTTTTAAACCACAGATTGACTTGTAGAACCCTCCCCAGAGACCAATTCCCTAGGGCTGGGGTGCAGCTCAGGCCGTTGTGCAGGCAAGTTTCCACCATGGTTGGTATGCTCATCCCAGTGTGAGAACCAGACTCCAGTGTTTAGTTTCCTCTTTCCCAGATACAGCCACATTCCAGATCTGCCTTCCTGAGATTGCATCCTGGTTACTGTGGTGGTGGATTTTAGGAAACTCTTCATGCACACTTTTCCAAAAGTCAGTTTATGGTCAGCCTCATCCAGTGGGTAATGATTGTACTCTTGGATGACAACTTTTTGTGTGTGTGTGGCTGTGTTGGGTCTTCGTCACTGCACATGGCCTTTCTTTAGTTGCGGCGAGCGGGGGCTACTCTTCGTTGCAGTGCGCGGGCTTCGCGTTGCGGTGGCTTCTCTTGTTGCGGAGCATGGGCTGTAGGCACACGGGCTTCAGTTAGTTGTGGCACACGGGCTCTAGAGCACAGGCTCAGTAGTTGTGGCTCACGGGCTTAGTTGCTCCGCGGCATGTGGGATCTTCCCAGACCAGGGATCAAACCCGTGTCCGCTGCATTGGCAGGCAGATTCCTATCCCCTGCACCACCAGGGAAGCCCTGGATGATAACTTTTTAAAAACGTTTTTGGAAGGGTATGTCACTCCCACATACACCCCCTCAGCATGTTTCACATATAAACACTGTTGATTCTCACTTGGTCCTCTTAGTAACCTCTGTGCAATAGGTGACATAGCTCATTTTAACATACATTTTCTCAGAAGGGCTGAGTAACTGACCTGATTCATCAACTAACTGGTAGTATCGTCAAGAATGGAGACCAGATCTCCACATTCACAGTCCAGTTCACCTGAGGAAAGCAGTGTCTTCGTCCTCTGGAGCAGCTGATTCATCCAGCCTCCATGCCCCGAGTGTGGAGGTCTGCTGCCCAGTACTGTGATGGCCTTCGAGAAGCAGACTGAGCAGCGAGAGAAAGAGAAGAACCCTGTTTGGATTATGGAAACAGGTACCTTTGTGTGGAAAAAAAGGAAACCAGATTATCTGTGGGCTCTACTGTGGGAGAAAGGTCAAATGCCTCTAAAGTATTAACAGCCCTTTCCATGTAGCCTACACCCCTTTGCTCAGAACCAAAGAGCTCATGGGTAGAGAGTGGACCAGTGAACTTTAGCTAGACTCATCTGCTTGACTGTCCATTTCTTTGCTGTTGTTGTTCTTTGAACTCTGCTTTCCCAACTAGCAGCAGAGCCCACTCCTCTTCACCCCAAAGATCAACAGTACTGGTTTTTACTGCTGCTCACAATAACATAACATTACCCAATGGAAAAATGGCAAGGGAATCTCACAGTTCTTACAGAAATTATCCCAGGCTTACTGTTTCCTATTTCATCTCTAGTGATACACAAATGTTTTCCTCTAATGGAGCTCAGTTCCCTATTTAATTCTCTTTTTTTAGGTTTGCAGTTCAGGATAAAAACCCAAACTACCTAGCATGGCATAGAAGGCTGCTGTGGTCTGGCATCTCTGGTCAGCCTAGTACTTCTCCTCCATGCTTGTCCCTGACTGTATCCCGGCAGGGCAGTGGCCTGTTTGCTTGTCTCAGCCACTAGATGGTGAGCTCCTTAAGAGTCTCCACTATTGTGTACCAACACCAGACACATGGAAGAGACACAACCATTATGTTTCTTGACGAACTTGAGGTCAGGTATAGCCAGATTCAAAGTTCACCTAATCATGCTTCCTAGTTTCCCTTTGTTTTGCATCACTGTTGGTTTTTTTTTTTTTTTACAATTTTATTGAGGTATAATTTACATACCTTAACATTCACTCATTGTAAGTGCAGTTCAGTAGTTTGTAGTAAATGTGCAGAGTTGTGCAACCATTACCACTACCCCATTTTATACTATTTTCATCAATCCATAAAGCTTCCTCGTGCCCATACACAGTCCCCATTCTCACCCCTGTCCTTGGGCAACCACCATTTTGCTTTCTGTCTCTATAGATTTCCCTGTTCTAGATGTTTCATATAAATGGAATCATACAATATGTGTTCTTCCGTGTCTGGCTTCTTTCCTTAGAATAATGTTTTTGAAATTCATTCATGTCATAGAATATATCAATAGTTCTTTTTATTTTATTGTTCCTGAATAGTATTCCACTGTATGGATATACCACATTTTATTTATCCTTTTTTTTTTATCAGTTGGTGAATATTTAGATTGTTTCCAGTTTAGGGCTTTTATGAATAGTACTGCTATTATGTACAAGTTTTTGTGTGACATATATTTTCATTCCTCGAATATATTCCTAGGAGTGGAATTGCTGGGTCATACGTACGGTAAGTTTATGTTTAACCTTTTAAGAAACTGACAATTTGCATTTCTCTAACAACTAACGGTTTTTGAGCATCTTTTCATGTTCTTGTTAGCCATTTGTCTATCTGTAGTAAAATATCTACTGAAAACTTCCCCATTTTTAAATTGGGTCATATGTCTTATTGAGTTAAAGAATTCTTCACATATTCTGGATACAAATTCTTTATCAGATAAATGATTTGCAAATATTTTCTCCCAGTCTGTGGCTTGTCTTTTTATTTTCCTAATAGTGTCTTAATAATGTTGTAGAAGTTTTTAGTTTTGATTAAGTTTAGTTTTATCAGTTATTTCTTTTATGAATTGTGCTTTTTGGTGTGATATCTTAAGAGCTTTTGCCCAACCCAAGGTCATGAAGAAATTCTTCTAGAAGTTTTATAATTTTAGCTCTTGTGTAGGTGTATAATCCATTTGAGTTAATTTTAGAATTCATCTTTTTTTGTGCGTGGATATCCATTTGTCCCAGCACATTTGTTGTAAAGGCTATCTCTTCCTCCATTGACTTGCTTTGGTACCTTTGTTGAAATCAGTTAACCATAAATATAAGTGTTTACTTCTACTTCTAGACTCTCAATTCTGTTTCATTGATCTCTATGCCTGTCCATGAGCCAATACCACACTGATTGTATGCTACTGAGTTTTCCAGCTTTAAAGTAAGTCTTAAAATTAGATAATGTAACTTCTCCAACTTTGTTCTTTTTAAAAATTCTGTTGAATATTTTAGGTACTTTGCATTCCCATATAGCTTTTATAGGTCAGCTTGTCAATTTCTACAAAAAGTTTTCTGGGTTTTTAATAGATATTGTGTTGAATTTATAGTTCATTTGGGGAGAATTACTATACTGACAATACAAAGTCTTCCAATCCATGAACATGGAATGTCATTTGTTCAGATCTCCCTCTGTTTCTCTTAGCAATATTTTGCCATTTTTGTTGTATGAGTATTGCACTTCCTTCTGTTAAATTGATCCTAAGTATTTTTGTTTTTATGCTGTTGTGGATGGAAGTGCTTGCTTAATTTTAATTTGGGGTTTTTTTTGGTGCTAGTATATAGAAATACCGTTGTTTTTTTGTATATTGATCTTATATCCTGTGACCTTGCTAAACTAATCTATTAGTTTTTCTTTTCTTTTTTTTTGGCTGCGCCACATGGCTTGAGGGATGTTCCCCAACCAGGGATTGAACCCGGGCCATAGCAGTGAAAATGCCGAAACCTAACCACTAGACTCCCAGGGAACTCCCTATTAGATTTTATCTTTTAAAATCAAAGATTGTATATGTGTATTCCTTGGGATTTTCTACATGCATGATATGTCATCTGTGAATAAAGACAGTTTCACTTTTTTTCTTTCCAATCCGGAAGCCTTTAATTTTTTCCTGCTTTGTTGCACTGGCTAGAATCTCCAGTACAGGGAGTTCCTTGGTGACCTAGTGGTTAGGACTTGCCGTGGCCCAGGTTCAATCCCTGGTTGCAGAACTGAGATCCTGAAAGCTGCGTGGCCTGGCCAAAAAAAAAAAAGAACCTCCAGTACAATGTTGTGTAGAAGTTGCACAAGTGGACATTCTTGCCTTGTTCTCAGTCTGAGGGGGGAAAACGTTAAACATTTAGTCCTTCACCATTAAATATGTTAAGCTGTGGATTTTTTATCAATGTCTTTTTTCAAGTTGAAGAAGTTTTTTTTGTCTGTTTGTTTGTTTGCGGTACGCGGGCCTCTCACTGTTGTGGCCTCTCCCGTTGCGGAGCACAGGCTCCAGATGTGCAGGCTCAGCGGCCATGGCTCATGGGCCCAGCCGCTCTGCGGCATGTGGGATCTTCCTGGACCAGGGCGCGAACCCGTGTCCCCTGCATCGGCAGGCGGACTCGCAACCACTGCGCCACCAGGGAAGCCCTGAAGAAGTTTTTGTCATGAATGGGTTTTAGGTTTTATCAAATGCTTTTCCTGTACCTATTGAGATCATCATGTGGTTTTTGTCCTTTAAGCTGTTAATATGTATATAATACTAATTGATTTTCAAGATGTTGACCCAACATTGAATTCCTGAGATAAATCTCACTTAGTAATGGTGTGTAATCCTTTTTATGTTGCTGGATGGTTTGCTGATTTTTTAAGAGTAATTTCTGCATCTGTGTTCACTAGAGAGCTATTTTCTGTAGTTCTCTTTTCTTGTGATGTCTTTGGCCTTTGATACTGGCCTTATAGAATAAATGAAGTGTTTCCTACTTATTTCTCTAAGAGTTTGTGAAGAATTAGTATTATTTTTTAAAATATTTGATACAATTCACCAGTGAAGCCATCTGGGCCTGTTATTTGAAGGATGATTTTAAATTTCTAATTCAATTTTTTCACTTGCCTGGGGGCCTCCTGAGGGTGGGTACCCACTTTTCTTAGAAGGTTGGATTCTTGTGCTTAGGGATATTCTTGCACCATTAACGGAGATTGATATTACCAGAGTGGGCCTGGTCTGTGCCCTTACAAGCCCCTCACTTTCCCTCTCTCCCTTGTCTGGAGATGCTCACCTCTTCTTGTCTCAGAGATCATGATCATCTCTTCTCTCCACTCTGGTACTGCCCACTTCCACCTCTTTCTAACTTCCAAATATAAAGAGGCCTCAGAGCTCAGAGTGAGCTCTCCCTAGCTGATACTGCCCTTTCCCATATGTGAGGAAGGCATCTGGAGTCTTATCTCTGGGCCAGCACAGACTCACATATGCACTTGAATATGTCCCAGTATGACCATGTCCAAAGTGGAACCTCAAACCTGGTCAGCCCTTAGTTTTCCCCATCCTCATAGTGTATCTCTCATCTTCCCAGTGGTTTAGTTAGGAACCCAGTGCTGGGTTTTAGAGGGGGGAAGGGATGAAAGTTACTCATCATCATCACCTCCATTAGCTAAGCCATGACCTAGTTCTGTTGACTCTATTTCCAATCCAGTTCTATCCTCTACTTCTATCCTAGTCCACACCGTCAGCATATCCCTTAGAACCTGGATCACTACAGTGGCCTCCTAAGTGGTGTCCCTGCTTCCACCCTTGTGCCCCGGCTTCCACCCTTGTGCACTCTGCAGTCTATAGGCAGCAGAGCAGCCAGAGTGAAATTGTAAAGTTGTAAACCAAAATTGTGTCACTCTCCTGTTCATACCCCTCCAGTGGCTCTCCAGGGCTTCAGGGCCTGTTCTCTTCTTGGGATGGTTTGGGGAGAAGTTCAGACACAGTTGCCTTAGCAGATAAGAGGTGTGGCCCCCTCCATCCCAAACAGAGCTCTCCTTGGTTCTTTTTTTTTTAATGTATTTGTTTTTGACTGCATTGGGTCTTTGTTGCTGTGCACGGGCTTTCTCTAGTTGTGGCAAGTGGGGGCTTCTCTTGTTGCGGAGCACAGGCTTTAGGTGTGCAGACTTCAGTAGTTGTGGCTTGCAGGCTCTAGAGTGCAGGCTCAGTAGTTGTGGTGCACGGACTTAGTTGCTCCGTGGCACGTGGGATCCTCCCGGACCAGGGCTCGAACCCGTGTCCACGGCCCTGGCAGGCGGATTCTCAACCACTGTGCCACCAGGGAAGTCTCTCCTTGGTTCTTTATAGAGCATTGCATATCAAGTCTTGTCAGATCCTCCCAACAGCCTGGTTGAAGAGATAGCAGGGCTATCCGCATTTTATAGATGTGCAAATAAAGGCTGAGTGGGGAGGAGACCTACTCAAGGCCACTCAATAAGTGGTAGAGAAAATAGATAAAACAGATAACAAATTGTGATACATCCATACTTTGCAATAAAAGGAATGACTGATATATTGATACAACATGAATGAATCTCAAAATAATGACGCTTAGTGAAAGAGCCAGACAAAAAAGGAGTATATGCTGTATGCTCTGTCTTGGTCTGTTCAGGCTGCTGTAACAAAATACCGAAGACCAGGTGGCTTATAAGCAAAAGAAATTTATTTCTCACAGTTCTGGAGGATGGGAAGTCCAAGATCAAGGGACCAGCAGATTCACTGTCTAGTGAGGTCCTGCTTCCTGGTTCACAAACAGCTCTCTTTTTGCTGTGTGTCCTCACAAGATGGGCATGGCAAGGGAGCTCTCTGTAGTCTCTTTTATAAGGACACTGATCCCATTCGTGAGGGCTGTGCCCTCATGACTTAATCACCTCCCAAACGCCCTCCCCTCCTTACTTTAGAGGTTAGGATTTCAACATGTGAATTTTGAGGGAACAAAAACCTCCATTCTATAGCAGATTCCATTTATATAAAACTCTGGAAAATGCAAACTAATCTGTAGCAACAGAAAGTAGATCACAGGTTGCCTGAGGACAACAGGATTGGTGAGGAGGGTATTTGGGAGGAGTCAGGGGATATAAAGGAGTGTGAGGAAACTTTGGGGGATGGTGGATATGTGCACTGTCTGTGGTGATGGTTTCACAGATGTATACTATGTCAGACTTACAAAATGTATACTTTGAATATGTGCAAGTTATTGTATGTCAATTATAGCTCAATAAAGCTGTTTTAAAAAAAAACAAAAAACAGTCGGACACTGATTTTCCACTGTGGCTTCTAAGTCCCCAAAGTCTGCTGTCTCCTCTGGGGCTCCCGATCCTGGCGTGCAGTTCAGGCCGAGATGGTAAGGCGACCTGTGGACTCCAAGGGCATTGTGGTCTCCATCACGTGGGGACAACCCCAGCTTAGCAGCTCCTTTGCTGGAGTCAGGTGTGTCCTCCGTGTGGGTTAACTTCAGAATCCTGCTTTTGTCTTTTTTGTGTGTGTGTGTGGTACGCGGGCCTCTCACTGTTGTGGCTTCTCCCATTGCGGAGCACAGCCTCCGGACGCACAGGCTCAGCGGCCATGGCTCACGGGCCCAGCCGCTCCGCGGCATGTGGGATCTTCCCAGACCGGGGCACGAACCCATGTCCCCTGCATCAGCAGGCGGACTCTCAACCACTGCGCCATCAGGGAAGGCCCTGCCTTTGTCTTTTGACACAAACACTTTCCTCGATGTTACATGGGCTTCAAGATTATCACGGTTTTGAAATGTTTAATTCCTTTATGCATATGTCACCTCATACATACCCCTCCTATCTCATATAAATGCAGAAGTGTGCCTCATAGTCATCCTTGCTAAAGTGCAGCTCCCACTTTTTTCTTTTCCTTTTTTGCTGACTTCATTCTCCTACCTCTTGTATCAGTAGCTCCCCCAGAATAACCCACATTAATACCCTGGGGTATTTTCTTCTCTTTTCGCTACACCAATATAAAGCATCTGTATGTATCTGCAGGTCCATGTTTGGGAGTTTCTGTTTTACAGAAGATGGATTCCATTGTACATAATTTTTGGAGCCTTCTTTTCCCCACACCTTCTACTGAAGGTCTAATCCATTTTTAAAGTCTGTGTCATGTCCCAGGGTGTATATGTCCCATCATTTATTCAGTCATTTCTCAGCTGGTTGTTTCTTTGTTTCCATATGTTGGCCATTGGGTTTTCTTGAAAGATGTTATTTTATTTTTTTACACGTGTGTCTTTAATCCAGCTAGAATTTTTAGCAGATACTGTATTTTTTCCTCCAGATGGTGAACCAGTTAGGCCTGCCTCATTTATTAAAATATCCACCCTTTCCCCACTGAATTGAACTGCCAGTTTAGAACTTACTGCCTATGTTTTCTTCTAGGAGTTTTATGGTTTCAAGTCTTCCATTTAAGTATTTAATCCATTTTGAGTTTATTTTTTGTATATGGTGTGGAAAGTTGTGTAGTTCAATTGTTTTGCAGGTAGCTGTCCAGTTTTCCCAACACCGTTTATTGAAGAAGCTGTCTTTTCACCATTGTATATTCTTGCCTCTTTTGTCATAGATTAATTGACCAAATAAGAGTAGGTTCATTTCTGGGATCTCTGTTCTGTTCCATTGATCTATATGTCTGTTTTTATGCCAGTACCATACAGTTTTGATTACTGTAGCTCTGTAGTATAGTTTGAAATGTGTGATACCTTCAGCTTTATTCTTCTTTCTCAAGACTGTTTTGGCTATTTGGGGTCCTTTGTGTTTCAATACAAATTTTAGAATCATTTGTTCTAGTTCTGTGAAAAACGCATTTGGTATTTTGATAGGGATTGCATTGAATCTGTAGATTGCCTTGGGTATGTTCATTTTAACAATATTCTTCTAATCCATGAGCATGGTATAATATTATTTTTGATGCAATTGTAAATGGGATTGTTTTCTTCTCTTTCTGATAGTTCACTGTTAGTGTATAGAAATGCAACAGATTACTGTATATTAAATCTGTACCCTGCACTTTACTGAAATCAGTTATTAGTTCTAATAGTTTCTTGGTGGCATCTTCAGGATTTTCTATATGAAGTACAGAAAATGTTGTCATCTGCATACAGTGACAGTTTCACTTCTTTCTTTCCAATTTGGATTCCTTTTCTTCCTCCCTCCCTCCCTCCCTCCCTTCCTTCCTTCCTTCCTTCCTCTTTCCTTTTTCTTTTCTTTTTCCTGCCTCCCTCCTTCCTTCCCTACCCCTCTCCATTCTTTCCTTCCCTACCCCTCTCCATTCCTTCCTTCCTTCCTTCCTTCTTTCCTTCCTTCCTTCCTTCCTTCCTTCCTTCCTTCCTTCCTTCCTTCCTTCCCTCCTTCCCTCCTTCCCTCCCTCCCTCCTTCCCTCCCTCCCTCCCTCCCTTCCTCCCTCTCTCACTCCCTCCCTCTCTCTTTTCCTCCCTCCTTCCCTCCAGCACTATATTGAACTATAGGACTTCCAGCACTATATTGAATAAAAGTGGCAAGAGTGGGCATCTTTGTCTTGTTCTTGATCTTGGAGGAAATGCTTTCAGACTTTCAACATTGAATATGATGTTGCCTGTAGGTTTGTCATATACAGCCTTTATTATGTTGAGGTATAGTCCCTCTATACCCAGTTTGTTGAGAGGTTTTTTCTTTTTTTCTTTTTAATGTTATTGAAGTACAGTTGACTTACAGTGTTGTGTTAATTTATGCTGTACAGCAAAGCAATTCAGTTATACACATATATATTCTTTTCCATTATGGTTTATCACAGGATATTAATTACAGTTTCCTGTTCTATACAGTAGGATCTTGTTGTTTATCTACCCTATATATAATAGTTTGCATCTGCTAATCCCAAACCCCTGAGTTCTTTTAATCATAAATGGATGTTGAACTTGTCAGAAGCTTTTTCTGCATCTATTGAGATGATCATATGATTTTTTCTTCAGTTCATTAATGTTGTGTATCATATTGATTGATTTGTTGATATTGAATCATCTTTGAATCCCTGGGATATGTCCCACTTGATCATGATGTATGATATTTTATTGTTGGATTCTGTTTGCTAATATTTTGTTGAGGATTTTTGCATCAGTGTTCATCAGTGATACTGGCCTGTAATTTTCTTTTTTTGTGATGTCTTTGGTTTTGACATCAAGCTTTTTAGAATGAGTTCAGAAGCATTCTTTAATTTTTTGGAATAGTTTGAGAAGAATAGGTGTTAACTCTTCTTTAAATGTTTTGTAGGGAATTCCCTGGTGGTCCAGTGGTTAGGACTTGGTGCTTTCACTGCCGGGGCCCAGGTTTGACCCCTGGTTGGGGAACTAAGATCCTGCATGCTGCACGGTGCAGCCAAATTTTTTTTTTTAATGTTTTGTAGAATTCACCTATGAAGGCATCTGGTCTTGGACTTTTGTTTGTTGGGAGGGTTTTTTTAATTCTTATTATTCAATTTCACTACTGATAATTGGTCTATTCATATTTCTATTTCTTTTTTTAAAAGATTTATTTATTTATTTTATTTGGCTGTGTCAGGTCTTAGTTGCGGCACACGGGATCTTCGCTGAGGCATGCAGGATCTTTTTTGTGGTGCACGGGCTTCTCGTTGTGACGTGTGGGTTTTCTCTCTCTACTTGTGGCGCGCGGGTTCCAGAATGCGTGGGCTCTGTAGTTTGCAGCACGCAGGTTCTAGTTGAGGCGCAAGTAGTTGTGGTGTGCGTGCTTAGTTGCTCTGCGGCATGTGGGATCTTAGTTCCCTGACCAGGGATCAAACCCGCGTCCCCTGTGTTGTAAGGCAGATTCTTTACCACTGGACCACCAGGGCCAGGGAAGTCCCTATATTTCTATTTCTTCCTCAGTCTTAGGAGAGTGTACATTTCTAAGAATTTATCCATTTCTTCTATGTTATCCATTTTATTGGCATATAATTGTTCATAGTAATCTCTTATAATCCTTTGTATTTCTGTGGTGTCAGTTGTAAGTTTGCCTCTTTCGTTTCTGATTTTATTTATCTAGGCCTTCTCTTGATGAGTCTGGCTAAAGGTTTATCAATTTTGCTTATCTTTTCAAAGAACCAGCTCTTAGTTTCATTGATCTTTTCTATTGTTTTTTTCAGTCTCTATTTCATTTATTTCTGGTCTGATATTTATTATTTCTTTCCTTCTACTAACTTTGGGTTTTGTTTGTTCTTCTTTTTATAGTTCCTTTAGGTGTAAGGTTAGATTGTTTATTTGAGGTTTTTCTTGTTTCCTGAAGTAGGCTTGTATTGCTATTAAACTTCCCTCTTAGAACCTCTTTTGCTGCATCCCATAGATTGTAGATCATGTGTTTCCATTTTCATTTATCTCCAGGTACTTTTTAAAATTTCCTCTTTGATTTCTTCAGTGACGCATTGGTTGTTTAATAGCATATTGGTTAGCCTCCACGTTTTTGTGGGTTTTTTGCAGTTTTTTTCTTGTAGTTATTTCTAGTCTCATACTGTTGTGATCAGGAAAGATGCTTGATATGATTTCAGTCTTCTTAAATTTATTTAGACTTGTTTTGTGGCCTTGCATGTGATCTGTCCTGGAGAGTGTTCCATGTGCACTTGAAAAGAATCTGTATTCTGCTGCTTTTGGTGGAATATGCTATATATGTCTATCAAGTTCACCTGATCTATTGTGTCATTTAAGGCCAGTATTTCCTTACTGATTTCCCATCTGGATGATCTGTCCATTGATGTAAATGGGGTATTAAAGTTCCCTACTATTATTGTATTAATGTCAATTTCACCCTTTATGTTAATATTTGCTTTATGTATTTAGGTGCTCCTTGATTGGGTGCATATATATTTATAATTGTTATATCTCCTTGTTGGATCAATTTCTTTATCATTATGTAATATCCTTTATCTCTTGTTACAGTCTTTGTTTTAAAGTCTATTTTGTCTGATATAAGTATTGCTACCCAGGCTTTCTTTTGATTTTCATTTGCATAAAATACCTTTTTCTGTCCTCTAAATTTCAGTTTATGTGTGTCTTTATTTCTGAAATGAGTCTCTTGTAGGCAGCATATATATGGGTCTTGTTTTTGTATCCATTCAGCCACTCTTTGTCTTTTGATTGGAGCACTTAGTCCATTCACATTCATAGTAATTTTTTTTCAATTACATCATTTGCATTTATTTACTGAAGGCCATATATGCCATATAAAGTAATTATCGATAGGCATGTACTTACTGCAATTTGTTCATTGTTTTCTGGTTGTTTTTGTAGTTCTTTTTGTTTCCTTTCTTTTTCTTCTGCTCTCTTCCCTTGTGATTAGATGACTGTCTTTAGTGTTATGTTTGGATTCCTTTCTCTTTTTGTATGTGCGTATTTATTACAAATTTTGGTTTGTGGTTACCATGAGGTTCATATGTAATGACATATATATGGTTATTTTATATATGTGGTTATTTTATATGTGGTTATTTTATATATATATAGCTGTTTTAAGTTGATGATCTCTTAAGTTCAAATGCATTCTAACAACCTAAAAATGCAATTTTTACTACCCACCCCACACATCAATGTTTTCGACATCATATTTTACATATTTTTGTGTATCCCTTAACTGTTCATTGCACATATAGATGATTTTACTATTTTTGTCTTTCAAGCTTCCTACTAGCTTTATGAGTGGTTGATCTACTACCTTTACTGTATGTTTGCCTTTACCAATAAGATTTTTCCTTTCCTAACTTTCATATTTCTAGCTGTGGTCTTTTCCATTTAGCAAAGTCCTTTTAACATTTCTTGTAAAGCCTGTTTAGTGGTGCTGAATTCTTTTGGCTTTTGCTTCTCTGTAAAACTCTGTATCTCTCAAATGTGAATGATAGCTTTGTTGAGTAGAGTGGTTGTAGGTTTTTTTCCTTTCATTGCTTTGAATATATCATGCCACTACCTCTGGCCTGCAAAGTTTCTGCTGAAATGTCAGCTCATAGTCATACGGGAGTTCCCTTGTAGGTAACTAGTTGCTTTTCCCTTGCTGCTTTTAAGATTCTCTATCTTCAATTTTTGCAATTTTAATTATAATGTGCTTGGTGTGGACCTCTTTGGGTTCATCTTGTTTGGGACTCTCTGTGCTTCCTTGACTTGGATGTCTTTTTTTTTCCCCAGGTTAGGAAAGTTTTCAGCTATTATTTCTTCAAATAAGTTCTCTGCCCCTTTCTCTTTTCTCTTTCCAGGACCCCTGTAATGCAAATGTTAGTATGCTTGATGTTGTCCCAGAAGTCTCTTAAACTATCCTCATTTTTTAAAATCTTTTTTTCTTTTTTCTGTTTGGCTTGGGTGATTTCCACTACTCTGTCTTCCAGTTAACTGATTCATTCCTCTGTAACATCTAATTTACTGTTGATTCCTTCTAGTGTATTTTTTATTTCACTTATTATATTCTTCAGCTCTGTTCGGTTCTTCTCTATATTTTCTAATTCTTTACTAAACTTCGCACTGTGTTCATCCATTCTTCTCCCGAAGATCTCTTCTGCATCTTTATGATCATTACCTTGAACTCTTCTTCACTGTGTTTTTCTTCTAGTGTTTTGTCTTGTTCCTTCATCTGGAATATATTCCTCTGTCTCCTAATTTTGCCTAATTCTTTGTATTTATTTCTATGTATTAGGTAGGTTCGTTTTGTTTTTGATCTTGAAGAAGTGGCCTTGTGTAGGAGACATCCTAAGGGGCCCAGCAACACACTTCCCTTTGGTCACCAGATCTGTATACTCTAGGGATGCCCCCTATGTGGGCTGTTCTGTTGTGGTTGACCTGACTACTATGGGCATGCTGGTAGGTCAGGCTGGCCCCTACCCCCACTGGCTGCCAGACCTTGCCTTGTGTGGTGGCTACCAATCTTTGGTGGACAAGGCCAGGTCCTGATGTGGCTGGCTGCATAGCCCAGGGGAACCTGGGGCTGGTCCCAGGCTACTGGTGGGCAGGTTAGCCCTGGCACTAGTAAACTAGAGGGAGAACTCCAAAATGGTACTTGCCAGCACCAGTGTTCTCATGGTAGAATGAGCTCCCAAAAATGGTTCCAGCCAGCATCTATGTCCCCAGGGGGAGTCCCAGTTGCCTCCTGCCTCTCCAGGAGACTTTCTAAGGTAAGCAAGTGGGAATTCCCTGGTGGTCCAGTGGTTAGGATTTCATGCTTTCACTACCGAGGGCCTGGGTTCGATCCCTGGTTGGGGAACTAAGATCCCCACAAGCTGCGTGGCATGGCCAAAAAAAAAAAAGATGAGCAAGTAGCAAGTAGGTCTGACTCAGGCTCCTTTCAAATTACTGCCTCTACACTGGATCATGTGAGATTTTGCACGTGCCCTTTAAGAACAGTCTGTTTCCTACAGCCCCCCAGCTCTTCTGAATGCAAGCCCTGCTGGCCTTCAAAGCCAGATGTTTTGGGGGCTCACCTTTCTGGTGCAGGACCCCTAGGCTCAGGAGCCTGATGTGGGGCTTAGACCCCTTGCTTCTTGGGGAGAAACTTTGCAGTGGATTATCCTCCTGTTTGTTGGTTGCCTATCCGAGGGTGTGGGTCTTGACTTATATCACATCTCCACCCCTCCTCCCCATCTCATTGTGGTTCCTTCTTTGTATCTTTAGTTGTGGAAAATATTTTCTGCTGGTCTTCAGGACATTCTTATAGATAGCTGTTCTATAAATGGTTGTAGTTTTGGTGCACCTGTGGGAGGATGTGAGCTCAGGGTCTTCCTAAGCTACCATCTTGGCCACACCCCCTATACTATTTTTAGGTTCTACTATTAAGTGTATTCTGAAACAAAGAAAATGAATTGAGGAGCTTTCCATCTTTTTCCTTGATTTTGAATTAAATAATTTATACATAGATATATAATTTTATGTGTATTTTATATAAACTATTAACAAAGTTTAAATAACTTTGGAATTATATGTCCTTTAAAGCCTCCCTGTTCCAAGTGTGGTTCATGGATCAGCAGTGTCAGCATCACCTGGAACATAGTTACAAAAACAGATTCCTGGGGCCCACCCCAGGCCTACTGGGCTGGAGTCTATAGTTTAATGAGACTCCTCAGATGACTGTTATGTACATTGAGAAGCCCCACTGATAAATCTCAGCTGTGGACCATCTGGTCCTGGAACTCTAATCACCTCTCCAGACTCTTCTGAGAAAATGGGCCTTTTCACATATTCCCCTGCAGGTCCTGAGTCAATGTTGATAAATCATGTTTAGCTAAGAAAGCATTCATTTCCTCCAGGTTTTCATATTCTCTGTGGTTGTAAGTAGTCATAAGCTCTTAAATTCTGTCACTCCTGTATCCATGGCTATCCCCTTTCATGTAACTTGAGCTCTTTTTGCCTTCTGTCCCTGTTTTCTTTAATCAGGCTTTCTGCAGTCTAACACAAGCATTTTCTTTGATATAACATTGTCTTCAAATTATCTTAAAGCCTGTACAATATTCAGTGAATATAATACAAATTACTTAACCATTCCCCTATTCGGTACTCAGGCAATTCCCTATTTCCCAGCAGCATAAATAAAACTGCCAGAAGAGCAATATTGCTAAACTACTGTCTATAATTCTAGATAGTAATTTAGCAATACGATAAATTCTTTTTTTTTAATTAATTTATTTATTTTTGGCTGACTTGGATCTTCATTGCTGCACACGGGCTTTCTCTAGTTGTGGTGAGTGGGGACTACTCTTCGTTGCACTGCGTGGGCTTCTCATTGCAGTGGTTTCTCTTGTTGCGGAGCACGGGCTCTAGGCTCACGGGCTTCAGTAGTTGTGGCACACGGGCTCAGTAGTTGTGGCACGCGGGCTCTATGGCGCAGGCTTAGTAGTTGTGGCGCACGGGCTTAGTTGCTCTGCGGCATGTGGGATCTTCCCGGACCAGGGCTTGAACCTGTGTCCCCTGCACTGGCAGGCGGATTCTTAACCACTGTGCCACCAGGGAAGCCCCTAAATTCTTAATATGGTCATACACTTTGACGTCATTTCCATTCTAGGAACTTATTTTCATCTCAGCATTGTTTACAGCAATTTCAAAGCAAAACAAAATGGAAACAACTTCGACAGCAGAAGTGACTTAAATAAATGGAGGTCTAACCACCCAATGGAGAATTACACAGAAAAAAACATGGGGTGAGTCAATAGTGACTGAAGTGTGTTAGCTGACAGGTTAAATGAGAATAAGCTGGTTGTAAAATGGGCCGTAAAATGACTGTGAAGTCATTTTTTCTTTTAAAAATAAAACTCACATTGTACCTGTATGTATGAGGAATGAAATTTGATTCCTGCAGCCATTTAGATGTTGCCCTAGAGGTCTATTCACCCATTGTGTTCCCACCCCAACCCCCAGTGAATTTTTCCTTCTCGGTCTTGCTTCTGTGGGCCTGAAGACTTGCAGAAGCTGCCAAGGCCAAGAGGCTGAGCTGTATTTGGAGCCTTGATACTATTTCAGGGCCTGATAGTGTCTGGGCTATGAGAATCCAGCAGAGTGGCCCCAGCAGAGCCTTGTGGCTGATCCTACAGGCCTGCCCTCTTGCGGGGTACAACATGATGGGCCTTGTGTAATGTGGTATTGACCACCATAGATGAGCCTTGAGCTTCCTGGGAGAAATTGCTCAGCCCATTAGTGTCCAGGACCCCCCAGAAGACCTGGATGAGACCTGGAAGTACTCTTTCGGGGTGGGGGTCAGGCAAGGGAGTGATATGTGGTGGTGTGCTTGCAGTGCTGGTGCCTTCTGCTCTCTGCAGGAGCTAGAAGTGACCTTCTCCAGCTGAACATCATTGTCCCACCATGGGAAGAGAGTCTGGGGTCTAGTTTATCCTGCTCAGCCCAAACCTGCCCATTTCCCACCCCAGGGTTGCTCCCTGCAGCATCCCCCACCCCCTCTTGCCCACCAGTGGGGCTACCTGAGATTTAGGTGGCAAGGGAGTTGGAGTGTGGACTATGGGCAAGTTAACCAATTTCCTTGAGGCTTAGTTTTCTCACTAAAAGTTGCAGGTGATGCATGCAGCTTGCAACGCAATTCTGAAACCTGAGAAGTGTATTCCCATTCACTGTATGGGAAGTGGCATTCATAAATCGTGGCTATTATTATCATTAATGGAGAGGAGTCCTTGGCTTTCCTGGGATAATTACTAAAAAACCCATTTCCCCAAGGGGCTCTACACCATGGCCCCTCAAATGAGAGTTTCCCACAGATATTTCTGTAGCAAAGACTTGAAAAAGGAGCCTACTAGTGAGAAGAAAAGGGCATTCATCCATTCAACAAGTATTTACTGAGCAACTACAGTGTGTCAGGCCCTGTTCTCAGGGCTGGATGCATCAGGAACCAAGGCCAAGGTTTGGTGGTGGACCAGATGTGGCTGTGAAAGACAGCAGAGAGCCAGATGCTCAGGTGCTTGGATGGAGGCTGCCATCAGCTGGGCTAGGGTGGGCTGTAGGAAGGGTAGTTTAAAGGGAAGATACTGAGTGTGTGGCACACCTTGGACATCCATGGGGAGGCATCCAGGAGGCAATCTGAAATGCGAGTCTGGGGTTCAGGGAGAGGTTCTGGCTGGAGCTTAGATAAAGAAGGAAGCATAAAGGAATGAAAGGTGGTTGAGGAGGCTGGGGGCAGATTACTCTGCCTTCTTGAGCTTCCAGGGAAGCCCTTGGATGCCCCCCCAACCCGTGTTTCTCTTCATTGTCCCTGCCCTGACCTCAGGGAGTCTGTGTTCCCATGGTGCACAGTGGAATCACCCCCAGGACCTGTCTCATTTGTCTCCTCACCCCAAGTCCAGCTGGCCCAGCTCTAACACCTTATTCATTCACATTCATGTAATCATTTATTTTAGAAACGTTTTATTGAGTTTCTCTCCTGTGGCTCTCACCAGAGAGTGGGCTGACTCCCTCTTGGAGGTACCTGGATATATGAAGGGACATTTAGTTGTCACAGTGACTGGGCAGGGAACAGGGGCGCTCAGGGTCCTGCACAGAAGGAACTGCCCTCCCAGGATTCAGGAGCACTTTGCTGAGATAGTCATTCCCCAGCCACCTGCAGCTGGCTGAGGAGGGCTCAGCTGTGAGTAAATACAGTGCTACGGAGCCTGGGACACAGCAGGTAATGCCAGGTAATGGTTTGGGGATCATGAATGCACAGATGAGGGAAGGACACTTCTGCTGCCCAGGGAAGAGCAGAGAGGCTTCCTGGAGGAGGTGACTTTGGAGCTGTGCCTTAAAAGATGAGCAGGATTTACAGACACAGGATGGGCAGGAATTCCAGACAGAGGGAAGCAGGTATGCGAATGCAGAGGAGTATGGGTGGGCTCAGACTGCAGGAAAGGCAGTGCTGAGGGCAGCAGAGGAAGAGAATGGGTGGGAATAAGAGGCTGTGGTGGGGTTGCAGGGCATCCCTTCCCTTCCGCAGCCCTAGAAATTCCTCAGTATGTTGGTGATGATGTCGTGCTTGGCTTTCTCGTACAGGTCCCTGACTGCAGGTGGCAGTTGGGAGCTCTCAGTTCCTGGAGTGTCCACTCCAGGGGACCCAGCAGAACGCCTCACCTGGCGGACCTGCAGAAGTGATGCAGACGTGATCACCCTCATTGACTGGCCCCCTTTCCTGTCCTGCCTGTGGCCCCTCTCTCCAGGTGGGGATGAGTGTGAGGCACCGGCAGTGATGTTGGTGATGGGGCTGGAGGTGGTCCCCAGTGAGGCCCTTCCACTCGGAGCCCAGAGGGCCTGGGAAGGCCTGAACTCTGCCGCTCACTTCCTCTCTGGCTATTCCACTCACTTGCTAGGAGGCTGCACCTCCGGCTTCAGTTTTTCCAAATGTGGGATGTGGAGGAGGGTTCCCAGAGCTCAGGGCCCAGAGCAGAGCCAGTGTCCTGCGAAGTCTGAGCTCCCTCTCACCCCCAGGACGCCCCTTAGCCTCGACCACCAGTCTCTCCTCCCCACCTCTCCTGCCAAACGACTAGCAGTCGTCAAGGTCCAACCGCGCCTCACACTCCACAAGCCTTTCCCCTCCCGACGACTTGCGTTTAGAAGGGCTCGATCGGCCCGGTTTCCAGAGGAGGAAACTGAGGCCCCACGCGCCGAAGTCAGTGGCCCGGGTGAGGGCCCCTCGGTCATCGGCGGTCACCGGGCAGAGCGCCGCCCGCGACGGAAACAGACTGGGGCCAGCGCGGGCGCAGGGGCTCATCTCTGGCTTGAGCTAGCGCTCGTGGTCCGGGTCCCCAGGGCAGTTGAGGGACGGTTGAGGGACGGAAGGATGTGCTGCAGCATGAAGAAGATGCCTGTGCAGTTCCGCTCTTCCTGCGGGTCAGTGAGCACAGGGGCGCGGTGGCCGACGTTCTTGCCCAGGTACCCAGGCTCCCGAAGCCGGCGCCCTCCCTAATCCTCCCCCTAGAGCTAGGCGGGAGTGGCGAACGCTGGGGGGACCCGGGCGGGCTCCGTGAACGCCCAGTAAAATTAAGGACTTTCATGCAAGTTATATTAAACGGGAAAAGGCTTCCAAAATTAGCCTCAGAGGAAGCTATATTTGTTTAAAACACTCGTGTGTACATAAAAAAGATACAGAAGATGATTCACCAACGGTTAATGTTGTCTCCTCCTGGGTAGTGGGGTTGCAGGGGGTTTTTGTTTGTTTGTTTTTAGTTTGCTTCTCCACATTTTGTTAATTTGCTATAATAAAATATTATTTTCCTAATTTTAGAAAAACAGTTATCACTAGGTGCATTACGGTCCCCTTCTTCTTTCTCTTAATATTTAGTCATTTCTTTAGCATGTATTGTTTTTCTAATAAGAATTGATAATTTACATGTAGTAAGAAAAACCAGTAAGGAAAAACCCAATTTTAAAAATGGCTTCTGGGCTTCCCTGGTGGCGCAGTGGTTAAGAATCCGCCTGCCAATGCAGGGGACAAAGGTTCGAGCCCTGGTCCGGGAAGATCCCACATGCCGCGGAGCAACTAAGCCCATGTGCCACAACTACTGAAGCCCGTGAGCCTAGAGCCCATGCTCCGCCACAAGAGAAGCCACTGCAATGAGAAGCCTGCGCACTGCGGCGAAGAGTAGCCCCCGCAAGCCAGCACACACCGACGAAGACCCATCGCAGCCAAAAATAAATAAGTAAATTTATTATTATTTTTTAAATGCCTTCCATAATCAAACTTCACCTGGCGAAGTGAGGAGGGTGGAAGCAAATACAGCCTCTGGGAGAAGGGAGAGAGGGGAGGTCCTTCTCTTGCTCATGGGGGCAGGGAGCCAGGGGATGGGAGACTCGCCCCGCCCGGCCTGAAGGGACATTCTCGGGGCTGTCGGCGGTGCCAGAGCAAAAAGCACACTGTCTCTTTAATCCTGAAGTTGAGCAGGATCATGGTGTTGGAGTTCTAAAATATCAAGAGAAGACTCATGATCATCTGTCTCCCTTTTACAGAGGAGGGAACAAAGGCAAGGAGGAGAGAGTTCACAGTTCCAAGTTGGAAGGGGCTTAGCCGAGGTCTGCACTTTCCACCTAAAGGAGGCAGCCTCTTCAAGTGGCCTGAGCAGAGATTTAAGGTGTGCAGGGCTTCTGGAAACTAGCCGAGGCTAACACCTCATGGCTGTACCACCTTGAGGGGTCAATTCCCATCTTTGCCTCTCAGTTTCCTCTTCTGTGACAAAGGAACTAGAATACTTGCCTCGCATGCTCAGCTGCCAGGAGAGAGAGAATGGGGTGGGAAGGGGACACTGGAAGGCCCTCATGAGGCGCTGGTGAGACCAGTCCAGCTCCTGTCTGTCCTTTGAAACAACCCTGCTTGCTCCTACAAGCCCAGGGCCTGAGTGCAGGCTGGGCTCCCAGAACCCACATTTCACCCTTGGGCAAAGCCCAGAATTGACCAGCTAGACAGCTGTCAGGCCTGAGAGAAATTACGGTCTTTGTCTTATCTTCTGAGGGGAGAAACATTATAATAAGAAGAACAGCAGCTAATGTCAACCAAGCACTTTGTGCCTGTGCGAGGCATTCTCTCCTGCCTGCTGTCCTCACAGGCTGCTATAAGGCAGAGTGTTACCCGCTTCCTGGGCCTGAGCCCCCAACACTCACCAAGCTAGGCGGTGGTGGGATGGCTTCCACAGGCCAAAGAGTCGCTGTCCTTGTCGCCCCTGGTTGAAGAACCACAGGGCCTGGGTGACTATCTCTTCATAGCTCAGACTGCACTGGGCCACACAGGCCATTGCTGCCAAGCGTGCCACCAGCACCAGTGCCCTCCAAGCCCCTGCCATTGTCCCTTCTTTGATCCACTGCCACTTGCAGCCCCTTTTAGGTGCTACTCAGGCAGCCTTGCCCAAGGGCTGCTGACGACATGCAGGGCTGGGGCCTTCCTGAAAGGGGCCTCTCCTTTCCTTTGCTAGGCACCCAGTATTAGCCAATGTTCCAAAATACCCGTGACTAAGAGGCAAGTAGGATTGGGTTATAGTCCAGGGCCTCGGAGTGAGGCAGCCCTGAGCTGGGGGCAGGAGACATGTGTGATGCTGGGCAAGTCCCTTCACTCTGGCCTCAGTGTCCCTACCTGTGCCACGAGGAGCCCACCTCTGATAGTCCAGGACTCTGTGCCGTCTCTGCCTGGCTGTTCTGGTTTGATTCTGAAACAACTGTCTGGGATCCATGAACTCTCTATGTGACAGTTCCTCAGCTGAGAGCACAAGGAAACAGTCCAATCTGAGGCTGTACTCAAGCTGACACCTACCATGTTACATATGTTTTAAAATACTGATTGTCAACCCTTAAAACTCTGGATGCCTGACTTTGAAAAAATCATGAGATCTGACAATGCATGGCTCACAGCCCCTCATGGATGTGACGTCAGCAACTTCTCCAGTGAAAGCCTCGCTGTCCACTTCCCCCAGGCCATTCCCTGCTGGCAAAGCAGGGAGGCTGTTCCCAACAGGATCAGGGCAGGGATTCCTGGCTGCTGACACGGCCAACCCCAGGCAGCAGCTCACAAGAGGAAGAGCAAGGGCCTCCCCTTCCTCTGAGGGCTCCCATTTTCCTTGACTCCCTCAGTTACTGGGGTCTGCATGTTAACTTCCCAGCCCTTCCTTGGCTGCGGGGCTCCTGTTCTGCAGGAGACTCAGACACTGGGGAGGAGGAGAGCAACTACCGGGTGTTTCCACTGAAGTCCACCAGTGGGGAAACAAAGGCACAGAGCAGATCATGACTTCCCCCAAAAGCTAAGGGTAGAGCTGAGAAGGTCAGAGCCAGAAGTGAGGAGAGAAGGCAGAGCACAGAACAGTCCTCCGCAGGCCCAACAGGTCTTCAAAGGCCCAAGTCTCATAAAATCCATGCAGCCATGGCATATAATGGTGAAAACTTAGAAAAAACCTAAACGTGCTTCAAGGGATTTCCTGGTGGCACAGTGGTTAAGAATCTGCCTGCCAGTGCAGGGGACACGGGTTTGAGCCCTGGTCCGGGAAGATTCCACGTGCTGCGGAGCAACTAAGCCTATGCGCCACAACTACTGAACCTGCGCTCTAGAGCCCACGAACCACAACTACTGAAGCCCGCGTGTCTAGAGCCTGTGCTCTGCAACAAAGAGAAGCCACTGCAATGAGAAGCCCGTGCACAGCAAAAAAGAGTAGCACCTGCTCTCTGCAACTAGAGAAAGCCCGCACACAGCAACAAAGACCCAACCCGGCAAAAAATAAAAATAAATAAATAAATAAATGTGCTTCAAGAGCAGATTATTAGAGCAGTTGTGATATGTCCACCTATGGAATACTGCTACTACTTATTGGAATACAGGTCCAGTTATTGGTGGGTGATTATGTTCATCACAGGTTCTTAGCTGAAGAATGAGGGCTCTGCTGCAGCAGGTCTTGTGTCCATCACAGGAAGTGTGAATAAGGAAGGATGGTGGGTGCTCACTGTAGAATTCTATGCAGCAGTTAAGCAGTGGTTCTCCACTGGGGTGACTTTGCCCCTTGACCCCCCCCCCCAGGACAATTGTCAATGTCTGGAGACAGTTTTGATTGTCACAACTGGGGAGAGGGTGCAACTGACATCTAGTGGATAAAGGCCACTGGATGCTGATAATCACCCTACAATGCACAGGACAGCCCCAACAAGGAAGAATGGTCCAGCCCCAAATGTCACTAGTGCTGAGGTTGAGAAGTCCTGTGACAGAGCAACCAGATGGATCAATCTTAAACACATGGTGCTTGGTTACAAAGGAAAGAAACAGAATGAGATGTGTAACAACTCTCCCTCCCTCTCTCTCTCTCTCTCCATTTATATGTATGGAGAATACATCAGAATACATCCTTCAAACTGATAAACATCTTATAACACCCACAAGGCACAGGTAAGAATGAATGATGGTTGAGAGGGCAGGAAATGAGATTGGGGGAAAAAAAAAAAAAGCAGAGAGAGGGCTTGCACAGACCAAAGAAAACTCACCAATGCAGCCTGCAGTGTAAGGTTGGATTCCTTGTATGGAAAATTGTACACTGATCAATATCCATAACAGTATCACTAGCAAGGTGCCTGAAAAGATGTTCACTAAAATATTAATAATGAATATGATGAATAAATATCCATACAGTTTTTCTCTGTATGGAGCTGGCAAAGGATTTTGATTCCTTCTTTCAACTTTTATTATTTGAAAAAAAATTACAATAAACAACTTTGTTTTACAAAAACAGCAAAAATATTTTTTAAATACCCACATGGAATCTACATTTTATTCCACATCTGCAACTACTTTTTTAAGTTCAATGGAACTCTTTTTATTGAGATAAAACTCACATATCATAAAATTTACCCTTTCAAAGTGTACAATTCGCAACATTTTCATCATCCCAAAAATAAACCTTGTGCCAATTAGCAGCCACTCCCCATTTTCCCCTCCCCTTTGCCCCTGGCAACCAATAATCTACTTTCTGTCTTTATGGGTCTGCTATTCTGGATATTCATATAAATGGAATCATACAATATGTGGCCTTTGGTGTCTGGCTTTGTTCACTTAGCGTGATGTTTTCATGTTCATCCATGTTATGGATTAATTCCTTTTTATGACTGAATAAGATTTCATCATATGGATATATCACATTTGTTTATCCATTCATCAGTTGATAGACATTTGGGTTGTTTTCACGTTTTTGCTATTATGAATCATACCACTATGACTATTCACATACAAGTTTTTATGTGGACGTATATTTTCAGTTACCTTGGGCTTATACCTAGGAATGGAATTTCTGGGTCATATGGTAACTCTGTGTTTTAAATTTTGTGAGGAATTGCCGAAGTATTTTCCAAAGAGCCTGTACCATTTTACATTCCCTCCAGCAATCTGTGGTATTCCACATCTTAATGATTTTTATTGTCTCTCTTTTTTATTATAGCCATCCTAGTGGGTATGAAGTGATATTTCATTGTGGTTTTGATTTGTATTTCCCTAAGAGCTAGTGATGTTGTGCTTATTGTCCATTTGTATATCTTCTTTGGAGAAATGTCTATTCAAGTCCTTTGTACAATTTTTAATTGGGTTATTTGTCCTTATATTGTTGAGTTGTACACACTGTTTTAACATTAAAATGTTTTAGATTTCCATTGGAGGAAAAAAAGCCTCCAGTAAAATCAAGGCTTTAGATGTGTAAAGTAGTTTTTCAGGGACTTTGTAGACCCCCACCACATGGCTCCCCATCAGTTTGAGAAGCTCAGCTTGTCCCCAGCATTGATAGATGAGGAAAATGAGGCCTGGAAAAGTTAGGAAGTGTGTCCAAGTTACACAGCTGAGTCCTGTGTAGAATGATGGGAAACTGGGAAGCTTTCGCTGGAGGAGAGGACTGACAAGGAGACCTTGATTCCCTGCTCTGTCTCCGAAAGGCTGCCACGAACAAGAGGACCAGATTGTTCTTCCCAGGGGGAGGCATGTCAACAGGAAAATTCTCAAAACAAAACAAACAAACAAAACCAAGAAAGGTCTCTTGATAATAGCTGGAGTCCAGCATGGCAGAGGTGGCCTGGGAGTCTAGAAGATCACTTGGCAGGGAAATTGTAGGAGACTATAGGGGCCATTTGATGCCTGGCTTCTCCACCATCCATTTGCCCTACCCCTTCTCCCTTCCAATGAGGCCCCAATTCCCCTTTGAGGATCTGCATGGCTCTGGGAGAGGAAAACTCGACTTGGTCTAAGTCAAGCAATGCCTTCCATCTCTCCACCACCACTGGTGATTGATTAAACTGGTCCACTTAGAATACATCTCAGAACTTTTGGTGGGAATACTAGGCACTTTCTTTCCTCCTGGAAGTAAACAAGGAAGCATGGCTAGATGTGACAAAGAAAACATCTTAGGATGTGAGGTGGGCCCCTTAGGATGAGATCAGCACCACAGAAGGCAGAGAGGAAAGAGAGAAAAACAGATCCTTATGACATCACTGAGCTTCTGGGTCACACCTTGCCTGAAGGTGGAGGGCCTCCGGATGTTACTATTTAAGCTAGTTTGAATGGGCTTTTCTGTTACTTGCAACATGATGTCGCAACAAATGTAGGGTTCAGGCATCCAATAGAGAGGTGTGGGGACAGACTATGTAGCCTTTATAATCTCATCAAACCATAAGACTCTATGACATGTCCAAAGGTTTGAGGTTGGATGGCAGTAATCAGGCCCGGGAACTTGGGTTGGGGGCTCTGGTGGGATTTTTTTTTTTTTTTTTTTTGACCAGTGGACCTTACAGAGTATGAGTTCCAAAGGTCAAACTCTGTTATAGCCACATAAAAACCCTTCAATAACTTGTGCTTGATAATTGACCCAGAGCATCTTCAGAATACAGCTCTGTGAGCCCTGCCTCAGCTTCAGGGCTCCACAGACCTGGGTTCAAATCCCACCGCTGCCACTTCCCCACTGGTTCTTGGCCAGTCTCTCTGGGATTCTGTGTGCCTCATCTGTAAATCGGAGATAACAATTCTTACCTTGTAAGAGTGGTGAGAGGATTAAAGCTAATGTGGGTGGAGGAAGCTCAGGTGTGATGGCTTTTATCTAGGGCAGTGATGGCTCAGAGATGCAGCTGAGACCATTAGGAAGCACGGAGCTCTTACCCCCTCCAGGCTCTGACCGGGAGACCTGATTTTGCATATGAGGAGACTCAGGCACTGGGATGTTACGAACTGGGCCCCGACCCAGAGCTGGTAAGTGGAGGTTCTGGGATTCCAGCCCAAGGTAGCGTCATCCACCGTGCTGCTCTGCCTTCAGCGTGGGGGCTGTGTCTGGTCCCCCAGCTGCTGGGAGCTGAGCTGCAGAGGGTGAGGGCAGGATTCCAGGTGTCCAGCAGGAGGTTTCTCCACCCAGCCTGTGACTCGACCCTGGGGCCTGAGGTTGGAGCAGGGTGTGGGTAAAGCTCCGGAGGGTGGCTGGGGGGTAGAGGAGCAGGAAGTGGACACTCCAGGGAAATGTCTTGAAGGAGGCAAGAGATCCCATTCAGGTGAGCATTTCCACTCTGCAATTACCTGCTCAGCCAGCACCCCAGGTAGCTGGGGCCCTTGACTTCTCCTGAATGACCCCACGGCTCCCACACCTCCTTGAAAAGATGGTTGGAACAAAAAGCTTTCACAAGGTCTGGAGAATGATGAAGAAAGAAGCCTGGTGGGCCCTTGGGCAAGCTCTGCCCTTCTCGGGCCTTGGCTTCCTCCTTGCTGTAATGGGGTGGTCGGGAGGGGGCGCACAGATTTCAGAAACCCTTAGCCCCTTGCCCAAGTGGCCTGTGCAAGTCAAGGAGGGTGTGGAGAAAGCAGCTGTGGCCACATTGGTCCCCTGGGCACACACACCTGATGTTCTAGAACCAGCAGTGTGGACACAAGTTGCCCACACTACCCATAGACACAGAGACCTCAGCTGGGAAGACCCTGGCCTCGGAAATTCCCACAAGCTGACCTCAGCCCTGACCCATCAGGTTTGTCACCACCCCACCCCCAACTAGGGGTGCTACCCAGCCTCCAGGCTTTCACTACAAAGGCCAGAACGTCTCAAAGTTCTGCCACATATGGCTGTGCTACTGCTCACTTCCTGGCACCATGCAATCAGGAGGGTGTATTTGGGAAATCTCGAAGGCACCATTTACCCTGGAGGCCCTCCCTATCAAGGCCTGAATGAGGGTGTCTGTCCTAGGCAGGGGAGGAATAAATCCCCCGTTGCTCTCTTTCTGCTCACAGACACTGGGACAGGAGGGCCCCCTTCCCCCAAGAATTAAACCTGGTTCTGAGCAAAAACAAAAAAAAAAACCCGTAATTTCAAATCTGCTGGGCTTTTGTGCAGCCAATGACCCCCAGGATCGCAGCCGTGCTGTGACAACCCTGTGGCCTTGGTGCCATCTGCTGGCCAAGTGACTTGGGAGCTAGGGAGGGGTGCTGCTTTTGTGAATGGGCCTCAGAGATCCCCAACCTTCTTCATATTTGCGAACCTGCCTTGTTGGAGCCTTTTCTAGGGAGAAAGTAAGCAATGCTCCAAGGGTTCCTGGAGGACCCAGGACCCTCTGGAGGGAGGAGCAGCTGCTTCTTTGCTGCTCCCATAGAAGCCTCTTTCTGAACCAAGACGGGGGGGGCCACCCCAGAGTTCCCTCCCCAAGCTCCAGGAACATGGATGTTGGCTGAGATGGAAGGGATACAGTGGAATTCTTCCGGCTCTGGCCTCCAGCTGACCAGGTCTGAGACCAGGTGAGTTCCCCTCTTCCCCTTTACTCTTCTCCCCAACTCCCTTCCCCGGCCACACCAGACCTCTCCTCTGACCTTCCCTCAGAGGCTACATGGTGTTTGAGGCAGCCTCTTTCCCCTCTCCATGCCTCAGTTTCCCCACCTGTAATGCAGTGATTCTGGATTCGCATCCCAGAAAGGTGGCAGCGGGAGAGAGCTCTATGTTTCCTGTTTGGGTGGCTATGACCCTTCTTTCTGGACATGCCTCCTGGTGTTTGTGGGCAGGAGTCTTTCCAGGCTATACAGACACCCAGCAATGGAATTGCTGGGACACAAAGGACGTATAGAGTTGCCGACTGAAAGAAAAAAAAAGCACAACCTATAAGTTGAGAATTATGTTTTATTCAGCAGACTTACTGAGGACTTACACCTGGGATACAGCCTCTCGGTTCTGAGGGGCTGTTCCAGAGAGAAGCCAGAATACATAGGAGTTTTTGCTGAGGAAAAAACACGCAGTAGGACATCCAAGGATTACTGCTAGTCACAAAAACACATCTCAAGTTAATGATTTCAGGGCTTCTCTACGTATGGGAAGATGCAAAAGTCTGGGCTTATTGAAATCATTCCTTTGATAGGCACCTTAATCATCCAGGGCCAGTGTCCTGTTTTTCTCCATCCTGAATCCCCTCAGGGCACACAGTTGGGGGCTGCAGTGGCTGATGGCTTTATGGCCACAACATCCTTTGTTTACTGAATTGGCAGGTGACATGCTTTGTTCACAGTGTCAACACGACTAAATAATGCCAGTTTTCCAAAGTGGTGGCACCAATTTACATCCCATCTGCAGAGGATGAGAGTTCCTGCTGCTCCATGTCCTCACCAACACTTATTTTTGACTAATGTACACTCATTCATCCCATGAGTACAAAGTGAACTTTCATTGTGGTTTGGGTTTGCGTTTTTCTGGTTCCTGATGAGGTTTGACATCTTTCCATACATTTTTGGCTGTTTCTGTAAGTTGGCATACAAGTTGCCATTTTTCTATTGAGTTGTTTGTCTTTCTTGAGAACTCTTGAGAGTTATTACATATTCTAGATGGTAAACTTTTCTTGCTTATGTCTCACAAATATCTTCTCCCAATTTGGTCTTATCTTTCTACTTTCTTTATGTGTTTTTCTTTTGCCATGATTTTGGACTTACACAGAAAAGTTGCAAAAGTAGTGCAAAGAATTCCTTCATATCCTTTACTCAAATTCCCCAAATGTTAACATTTTACCACATTTCCATCCTCCTGTTTTCCTTTTCTCTCTCCTTCCCTCCTTTCTTCTCTCTCTCTTTTTCATATATATATATATATATATATGTTTATTATATTATATTATATATAAAATACACACACACACATATTCTCCCTTCTCCCCTCCCCTCCCCACAAGACACTTGAGAGTAAAGGATGGGGGCAGAATGATGCCTTTTTATGCCTAAATACTTCAGTGTATATTTCCTAAAAACAAGAACATTCTCTTATATGTAATCATAACCACTGAACAAATCTCAAAATCAGGCAATTAACACCGATACACTACCATTATCTGACGTACAGACCTTATTCAGATTTCATCATTTGTGTTAGTAATGAACTTTAGAGCAAAAGAAAATCCCATATCATGTGTTATTTTCAGTTGTTAGGTCTCTTTAGTGTCCTTTAGTCTAGAACAGTATATCATTGTGTTTCATAACATTTTTGGACCGTTCCTCAGCTTATGTTTGTCTAGTGTTTATTCACTGTTATATTAAGGTAATTTTTGATGCTGTGTCCTTCTCAGTGCATCATACCAGGAGGTACATGATGTATGTTTATCCCATTGCTGGTGATAGTAAATTTCATCCCTTAGGTTAGGGTGAGGTCTTTCAAGGTTCTCCATATAAAGTTACTATTTTTCCCTTTGTAATAATAAGTATATGTGGGGAGATACTATGGGACTTTGTAATTATCCTGTTACTTTACTTCTCAAGTCCATTAGTTTTACATCCATTGATGGTTTTCCCTGAATTATTAATATCGTGGTTGCTGAACAGTGGTTTTCTAATCTCATCCTCCCTTGTACATCAAGTAGTTGGCTTTCTACTGTAGAGAAGAGCTTTTGTCCTCTCCCACAATTATTTATTTAAACCTGTGTAAATTCATGTATTATTTTATTTGATGGGTTATAATCTCTTACTATCCTTATTTTATTTTGATGCTCAAATTGTCTCAAATTTGGCAGGTGAAGCCTCTTAAGTTTGTTCCTGTGTTTTATGATGTCTTTTGCTCAACGGAAGTTCTTAACTCAAGTGAAATTTAATTTATTGATCTTCCTTCACAGCTAGTGCTTTTTATTGCTTGTTTAAGAAATTCTTCCCTAGCCAACTTTGTAAAGATATTCTCCTGTATCTACTTTTTAAAAGTTAGAGATATTTGTCTTTCTCATTTTGGTCCTTAATATACCTGGAATTATCTTCTTATGTTAACATTTTTTTTATTAAACTGTAACATATATACAAAAAATGCGCAAAAGAGAAGTGTACAGCTTGGTTTATTTACCTCTTACAGGAGTAAGTAAACAAACTCCTATAACTAGCATCCTGATTGATCAACAGACAGAATATTCATAAGATCCCACAAGCTCTTCTTGTGTCCCCCACTTCCAGTCACTTCTCTCCCCCAACCCACAAGGATGACCACTCTCCTGACTTCAAATACTACTGGAAATACGGTGTGGAGTAGGCTCTCTATCAGTCAGGGTTTTCCAGAAAAACAGAACCAATAGGAGACAGATAGTTGATAGATAGACACATAGGTAGACAGACAGAGTTATTTTTAAGGAATTGGCTCAGGTGATTGTGGGGTTTGGCAAGTCCAAAATTTGTAGGACAGGCCAGCAGGTCAGAGACTCAGGCATGAGTTGATATGGCCATCTTGAGGCAGAATTTCTTCTGTTAAGGACACAAGTCATTGGATTAGGGCCCACCCCAATCCAGTATTATCTCATCTTAATTTGATTATATCTGCAAAGACCCTATTTCCAAATAAGGTCACATTCACAGATCCCTAGGGGTTAGGACTTCGACATAGCTTTTGCAGGGGGTGATACAATTTAACCCATAACAGACTCCAATTTAATTTTTTTCCTCTGGATGACCAACTGACGTGCATCATGTATTCACCAGTACCTCCTTTCCTCACTGGCTTGCAATACCACCTCTAGAGTCCATTAAGTGGACGTGGGTTCTGTTTCTGGGTTCTCTGATGGTCTAATGTTGTGTTCTTGAGCAGATACCCACATTGTTCCAATTACTCAGGTTTCTTTTTTTTATATATATTTATTTATTTATTTTTGGCAGCATTGGGTCTTCATTGCTGGGTGTGGGCTTTCTTTAGTTGTGGCTAGTGGGGGCTACTCTTCGTGCAGTGCACAGGCTTCTCATTGTGGTGGCTTCTCTTTGTTGCGGAGCATGGGCTCTAGGCGCACAGGCTTCAGTTGTTGTGGTGCATGGGCTTAGTTGCTCCGCGGCATGTGGGATCTTCCCAGACCAGGGCTCGAACCCGTGTCCCCTGCACTCGCAGGCAGATTCTCAACCAGTGTGCCACCAGGGAAGCCCTACTCAGCTTTCTAACAGGACTACACATCTGGTGGAACAGGGCTTCTCATTTTATTTCTCCTCTCTAAGACTTCTTAGGCCTTTGCTTTTCCATATAAATTTGAGAAACAGCTTGTCAACTTCCACACACCAAAACATCGGGGACTTGACAGGAATTGCATGGAGCCTATGGATCACCTCTCTTCTCCCAGGAAGCCTTCACTCCTTACCAACCCCATGAGGCTCTCTGCCCCCTCTGGGTTCACACTCGCCCCACTCTATTCTATAGAGGTGATTTGGCCTCTTTGGCTGGCCTAAACCCAACAAACCCCATCCCAATGCTGCCCCTGTGGTATATTTCTTTTTCAAGCCGCCCTCACATGTTTCCTGTGTGTGTCCGTATTCCAGACCCCCTAAAAAGACCCTGAAGGAGGATCTGAGTGGTGCAGTTTTCCTGTCTCCGCCCTCCCCTCTCTAGGGCCTAGAATAGTGTCCTGGGAATCCACAACCCCAGTTAAGGGCCCTTCCTCCTAGTCACCACTCCCTTCCACAGTCGATCAATACAGCAGCCAGAAGAACCCTTAAACTTACATCAGATTTATCCCTCCTCCGTTCCAAATCCTCCCATGTTTCCCCAGGTCATCCAAGGAAAAGCCCAAATCCTCATTACAGTTTTTGAGAGACCCTACGCCATCTGCAAGCCCTACCCATTACCTCTCTGACCCCATTTACTGCTCTTTTCCACACTCACTCTACCTCAGCCACTCTGGCCTCCTTGCTGTCCTTCAGGCATGGCAGGGACAGTCTCGGCTCAGGGACTTTGTATTTGCTATTCTCTCTTTCTAGAACACTCTTCCCCTAGCTATGCCCCTGGCTTGTTCCTTCATGTCCTTCAGATCTTCGCTCAAATAGTATCTTTTCAGTGAAGGCTTCTGTGACCACCCAATATAAAAGATATAAAATTGTAAAAGTCCTCCTTCTCATATTCCCACCCTCCTTTCTCTGCATTTTCTTTTTACCGTAGCAGTTTCTGCCATCTCATACACTGTATATTTTTTATTGTGTTAATACCTATCTCGCATCGTTAGATTGTAACCTCATGAGGGCAGAGATCTTTGCCTGTTTTATTCAACAGTGCCTAGAACAGCACATAGGGCGCAGTGGGTGTTGAATAAATATTAATTGAATAAATGAACTAGAAGGGAGGAGACCCAGGCCCAGCCTGACTCTTTATCCACTTGCTGGGAGAGTTGAGTGGTCCACTCCCCAATCCAGGCCTAAGTTTCCACATCAGTAAAATGGATCCACATCGATTAAATGAGGGAGGATGTCTGTGTGTCTTTGAGGTCATTCCAATTCTGATAGGAGGGTTGTCTTGAGAAAGGGGTGAACTGACCTGGCTGAATGGGGTGTTTGCTGCCCCCTTGTGACAGGGCCTACCCTTCCCCAGTACTAGTGAGTCTTAGATTTCCCTAAACTCCCAACTCTGCCTGTCTCTGTGAGGAAATATGTGCATAAGGAGGGCACCCCTTAACCCAGAGACATCCTTTCTGCTGTCTCACCTCCACTGACTCATCTTCATTCCATTGCCTCAGCATTCAAGGCTCCCTCACAGGACCTCTTGGTCTTTGATGCCTCTCATGCCAATTGCCCTCATGTCACTGAGACCATATGTTACAGGCTGAATTGTGTCCCCCAAAATTCATATGTTGAAGTAATAACCCCCAGTACCTCAGAATGTGACTATTTGGAGATGGAATCTATAAAGAAGTAATTAAGTTAACATGAGGTCATGAGGGTGGGCCCTAATCCAATATGACTGGTGTCCTTATAAGAAGAGATTAGGACAGAGACATTCACAGAAGGAAGACCATGTGAAGACGTGGGCAGAAGACATCCACCTACAAACCAAGAAGCAAGGCCTCAGAATAAACTAGCCCTGCTGACACCTTGACCTCAGACTTGTGGTCTTATCCTCAATTCTTCCACCTCTGAGCAGGTGACCCCAAGAAGGTCCTCCAGATACGAGCTCTGATAAGATGCTGGTAAATTTTTCTTTTTCCTTAAAAAAAATTATCTGTAAGGTCTTGCGTTTTTTAAAAGTATTTATTTATTTTTGGCTGTGCCAGGTCTTCGTTGAGGCATGCAGGATCTTTGTTGTGGCATGCGAGATCTTTAGTTGCGGCTTGTGGACTTCTTAGTTGCGGAATGTGAACTCTTAGTTGCAGCATGTGGGATCTAGTTCCCTGACCAGGCATCGAACCCGGACCCCCTGCATTGGGAGCGTGGAGTCTTACCCATTGGACCACCAGAGAAGTCCCAGGTCTTGGATTTATTTATTTATTTATTTATTTTGCGGTACGCGGGCCTCTCACCGCTGTGGCCCCTCCCGCTGCGGAGCACAGGCTCCTGATGCACAGGCTCAGCGGCCATGGCTCACGGGCCAAGCTGCTCCACGGCACGTGGGATCCTTCCAGACCGGGGCACGAACCCGCGTCCCCTGCACTGGCAGGCAGACTCTCAACCACTGCGCCACCAGGGAAGCCCTTGGATTTTTTTTTTTTTAAGTTTTTATTGTGGTAAAATATACCTAACATAAAGTTTACCATTTTAGCCATTTTTAAGTGTACAGTTCAGTGGCACTAAGTACATTCACATTGTTGTGCAACCATCACCACCATCCACCTCCAGAACTTTTTCATCATCCCATCCTGAAACCCTGTACCCACTGAATACTAATTCCCCATTCCCTCCTCCTCCCAGTCCCTGAGCAATCACCATTCTTTTTATTTGTACAAATTTGACTACTTTTAGTTAACTGATTTAAGTGGAATCACACAATATTTGCCATTTTGTATCTGGCTTATTTCACTTAGCATCATGTCTTCAAGGTTTATTTATGTTGTGGCATGTACTGGGTTAGCCAAAAAGTTTGTCCAGGTTTTTTCCTAAGATGTTACAGAAAAACCTGAACAAACTTTTTGGCCAATCCAATATCCAAATTTCCTTCCTTTCTAAGGCTGAATAAAATAGTTCAGTGTATGTTATACTACATTTTGTTTATCCTTTCATCTGTTGATGGACATTTGGTTTATTTCCACCTTCTGGCTGTTGTAAATAATGCTGCTGTGAACATTGGTGTACTTGCATTTTCTTTTGCTCTAACTCCAATTGGCATGAAGGTCCTTGATTGCAAAGGGGACCTGGGCCCTTGATTATGGATGAGCACCCTCTTCTGAGCCCAGATCACACATCCCGTGGTCTCCTCCACATCTTCTCTTGAACAACATAAGGGCATCTATATCCAGCTTAACAGAAACAGCCCTGAACCTTTGCTCTTCCCTTCCAAACCTGTTCCTCTCCGCATTTTCCCATGTCGGTAAACAGTCGTGGAGCCACCCAGCTATACCAACTAGAAACTTGGCAATAATCTTTTATATTCTCAACCCCCTACATCCATTCACCCGAAGTTCTGATACGTTTTTCCAAAACATTTCTCACATCTGCCCACGTTTCATCTCCCTTTGCCCTAACCTGACATCACTTGTCTCCTGCAAGACTACAAAAGGCTCCTCACAGATTTCCTTGCTTCCACTTTTGCCCTATCTAGCAAACCATTCTCCATCTTATTTGTTTTTAAAGCTAGGTAATATATACATGAGTTTAAAATCCCTTCTCTACAGGTTACCTCTTCAGAGGCAATAGCTGTTCTCTTCTCCCTGGCCCGCTTCCAGACAGTCGGAAAGGTACTCCCGTGGCTGTATATACTCATCCCCACCCCCATCTACCCACATTGCTCTAGGCCTCTTTTTTTTTTCCGCTTTATACGCCATCTACGCCTTTTTTCTCATCATCACAAACGGACGTGCCCGTCTCTTAGGCAGTGCCCGGCCTTACAGGCTGGACCGAGTGTGCCAGTCTCCAACCAGTCACTCCTCTGTTCCAAAGCTCGACACCTGGAATGAAATCTCTTGCTCTCTTCTTAGCCCTGTCTCCCTCTTGGCCTGGAGGCCCCTACCCCAAAGCTCAGTTTTTTGTTTTTGTTTTTTTTGCGGTACGCGGGCCTCTCACTGTTGTGGCCTCCCCCGCCGCGTACGGACGCGCAGGCCCAGCGGCCATGGCCCACGGGCCCAGCCGCTCCGCGGCATATGGGATCCTCCCGGAGCAGGGCACGAACCAGTGTCCCCTGCATCGGCAGGCGGACTCTCAACCACTGCACCACCAGGGAAGCCCAAGGCTCAGTTTTTAAGTCATCTCTTCTGAGTGGCCTGCCGCCACGTTATCTCTACCACCGCACCTAACCCCATCTACCAAGGTCCTCGACACTACTGAAGTTTACAAGTTCACGGTTACGTTCTTTTACGCCCTTCCCCTGAGTGGGGAGCACCTCGGGCCAGAGCCAATCCAGCAGGTCTACTTCGTCCAGGAGGAAGAAACCAGTTACTACCCTGCCTGGCATTTAAGTGCAGGTAGACTACTACTCCCAGAAACCCTTTCGCCTCGGGCTGGAGATTTGCCCTCTACACACGCCCAGTGGAGGAGGCTGAGCATGCGCAATGGAAGATGAGCCTGCGCGAAAGGCTGTGCGGGCGGGGACCGCATCTCCCAGCAGGCCGTGGGGGCATTCTTTTATCCCAGCGTGACTAGTGACTTCCGGCGTGGAGGGGCGGCGCGGTACCTACAGCTGAGCTAGTACCTGGAAAAGCTAGGGGAGCGGCCGAGTGGCCGGCGGGCGGTAGCCGCCATGGAGGCTGTGCCCCGCATGCCTATGATTTGGCTGGACCTGAAAGAGGCCGGCGACTTCCACTTTCAACCGGCCGTGAAAAAGGTGAGTGCGCCTCCTCCCCGTCCCCCCTTCTCCCGCGTATCTCTGTCGTCTGCCGGCGCGGGACGCCCCCTGCGCGTCCATCATCTCCCCAGACCCTGTCGCGACGTCGGGTGAGGCCAGGAGGGGCCTCCGCTGGCTTTCCTTAGCTTGGCCCACCCCCATCTCACCCCAACCCACCCCTGCGCGCCCGCAGGCCCCGGGTAGCACCCGCTGTCTCCTCGGCCATCCAAGATTCCCATCCAGGCACCTCACTTCCTCGGTGTGACGCTCTGGACCTCGTTCTGCTCCGCCCCTAATCCACGCCAGGACCGCCCTGCGGGCAGCAGTGGGCGGCCCTCCCTGAACGGCTGGGTGGAAAGGCTGTGCCCGGCCCTCGGTGCGCTGTCTGTCCACGACCGGACTGGGACAGACGCTGAGGATGGCTCAGGATGTGTTTTAAGATGGGAGCTCCGTGAGCCACAGGAATGCCTGACCTCTGCGATTGGAGTCTCTCTGACACTTGGTGCCATTCTGTCTGGTCTCCTCAGAAGAAGAACCCTAATCTGGAGACCCTTTGGACCAGAAGATACAGTTCCGTGTCATTTGGGGAAGGGTTACTGCCTTTCACGACTGCCCAGAGGGGATAAACAGTGTTGTAGCTTCCGGAGAGACTTTAGGAGTCATTTGTTGAACCTTCAGTTGGACGGAAGAGGCTGGCAGGTTTGGTGCTGACGGAGGCAAGGGATCGCTGTGGCGAGATCAGGTGTGGCTGGTACAAAGTGGGGCCAGGTGTGTCGACTGGGCATCAGAAGCCCTCTGAGACATCTGCTGCCTTGGGAATGACCACCTGGTAGCATTGGGGATCAGAGCAGAAGTGAAAAGGAACAACCAGGAGGCTCTTGCAGGTTGATATCCTTGTGGTTTTAGTACCATTCAGTAAGGTGCTTGAGGAAAAAAATAGGACAAAGAAAATAGATTGAGAAGTAGTTTCCGAGGAAGGTCTCCCATTCTCTCTTGACACTGCCACTGCCTTAATTCAGACACTAACAGTTTGTATCCCTTTGAGTCCATCATTTAATCTCTTTGGGCATCTTTTCCCTCGTTTGTAAAACCAGGAAATTAGATTAATTGATCTAAAATTCCAAAAATTTGTTACCTCTTTCCCAGAGTTTGGTAACTCCTCTCATGGAGGCCCAGGGGCTCCCAGGGAGAACACTGCTCACATAATACCTTGTGGGCTAGGTGTAGGTGACAAGAGCATCAGAGGCTAAGTTTAAACAAAAAGATCTCCAAGGAGTTCCTGGGCTAAGATTTTATCCACTGGATTTATCTTCCATCTGCTCTTTTAATTCAATTAGGTGAATTTTTCTAAAACACAGCAAAACTTTGTTTTCTAGTTCAACCGTAACCCATTCAGAACACTCTCTGACCTACCCCAGTTCTTTCATCATTTTTTCAGGGCTCAGTATGTGTTTGATCTACATGCTTCTGATACAAGTATCCTAGATTCTGTTCACAGCTACTTGCTGTTCCCTTAACATTATCTGTATGTTTGCTCTTCTGTGCCTTTGGTTGTGGAATTCCTCCCACCCAGAAGAGCTCACGTCTTTGCCCTCTGGGGTGGGGATGGGGTTCTTCTTTATAAAAAAAAAATTTTTTTTTGATGTGAACCACTTCTAAAGTCTTTATTGAATTTGTCACAGTATTGCTTATGCTTCACGTCTTGTCCCCCTGGCCCCGAGGCATGCAGGATCTCAGCTCCCCGACCAGGAATCGAACCCGCCCCCCTGCATTGGAAGGTGAAGTCTCAACCACTGGACCACCAGGGAAGTCCTGATGGGGCTCTTCTTTAATCTCTATTTATTGGTTCTGTCAGTCTTTCAAGGTCCAGTTTAAGCTCTGTCTCATCCACAAGCCTTCTTTCGTCTGGATTAATCTTTCCCTTCTCTGAATTCCTCACTCTTTTTATCCTTTACCTAGTGACAGTTACGTGAGCTATGTTTTAACCCCGCTGTTCTATTGTAAGTAACCTGAGAGGCATCTCCCTGCTCCTCAGAACCTAGCAGGGTCCCTTTTTCATAGTTGGCATGCAGGAAAATGTTTCTCAGATGATTGACAGTTGAGAGGGAATTAAGAGATGGTGACCATAAATTTATGGAAATCCAGTGGATAAAATCTTAGTCCAGGAACTCCTTGGAGATCTTTTTGTTTGAACTTAGCCTCTGATGCTCTTGTCACTTAACACCTAGCCCACAAGGTATTATGTGAGCAGTGATCTCCTGGGAGCCCCTGGGCCTCCATGGGAGGAGTTACTCATTAGCCATTTACTAAGGTGGTATCAGATGCTGAGGAAAAATTCATTTCCTAGACATCTGCTCTTTTTCTTTGTTTCCTTATTTTGGGGTTGGGGAAAGATACACCATTTATTTGATAGGTTAAAATTGTTGCATGTTTTACATGAACCCACTGAAAAGGAATAGCAGTCTTGTGGGTGGCCAACCCCTTCAGGTACTCTGGAACTGTCTTCCTGCAAAGGAGACTACAGTAGCCACTGCAGCTGGGAACTCTCCCTGACCAGGACTCCTGTCCCCAACCCTAGAACCCACGCTTAACCTTCTGCCACTGGTACCCTTGTCCTTTCCTACCCTTGCTGCGACCTGCAGGAACCTTCACCAATGACTTAGAGCTTAGGAGTAGAATTTAATTTAGGATAGTGGAATGAAAATGGTTCTGTTGAGGTCAATCTGTTGAGCACCATGCGGAGTCCTGAAATATAGATGAATAAGAGTCCTTTTTTTCATGGAATACATAGTTTGGTAGAGGAGATTTAAAAATTAGATTGTGACATCAGTGGAAGAGTAGAAATATGTGCAGTGTGTACAGAAGTACCAGCCTAAGGAGGGGCCATCAGGGGAGGCTTGCCAAGGAGGTGGGTTTTGAAGAATAAATAGGAGTTTTCCAAGAAGGTAAAGGGTTTCTTTATTTGTGAGAGCTGGGCCTTTGAAAAAAACCTTTCATAATGGTTAGTACTGGTTTTCATTCCTGATGGATATGCCTTCAATTATGGAATAATGTGAAATAAGAGCCAGGAGAACAGCAGGCTGGTTTTGAACAGCAGTGCCAAGTTTTAGGTTGGGATACCTGGACCCACATAATTTTTTAGTGGGGACATGCTGCTAGCCCTGTACCTTACCTGTGTTTTGGAGTCCAGAGTGCTCACTGGAAACTGATGAAGGATGACTCTGTGCTCTCCATCAGTGAGTGATTTGGCCACACATGTTCATGTTTGAAGTTCTTTCCTCCTGTGGTCCCAAACACCTGCCCTTAACCAACTGCACTTGAGCTCAGGTCAAGCTCACTTGGACTCAGGTGCTACATCCATCCCTGTTTCATTCATTGAACAAATAGTTATTGAGTGACATTCTCAGGGCTGTATGTGATGACAAAAATCTCTGCCCTCATGGAGCTTACCTTCTAGTGATCCACATAGTAAACCATCCTCAAGGACAGATGTACTGTAGGTAGCCACCCTACCAACCAAGTGGCTTCTTGGCCTCTCCCCTCTTCCCCCTCTGGCTGGGTTGCTCTCTCTAAGTCTCCACTTTCGCACCAGGTTACTCCAGAGAAACTGTCCGCTGTTCAAGGCCTGCCACCACTTCGCTTCAGCCTGCCTTTCACACTTCAGTCTTACCAGGCCTCTCACATAGGAACTTTCAGCCTCTTTTGCTGGTCATTGTCCTTGTTCCGGTCCTTACTGGAATTCCTTTCCTCCTGTTCATCACCCAGGTTGAACCGTACTTTCTCGGGGTCCCTTTAGCTGCCGGCAGTTGTACCACCCTCCTTCAAATTCAGACAGATCTTACCGCTCCCCTCACTCAGTTGACCTGTGCCACAGAGTGTACACTCTTGTTGCCTCTTCTTACTGTTCATCTTATTCTCATGTAGGTAGAATCTGGTTTTCAGGTTTGTGGAGTTTTTATCCCCTTCCAGATTTCTCATGGGACAGCTCACTCTTGAAAAACTTGTCCCACACATAAATGGGGAAATGAGATGACCAGAGGCCTAAAAGTGCCTGGCTCCTCAGCAGTGAGGAGCACAGGATGTCGCCAGTTGCCTTTGGTGGTGACCTGTCTTATCTCTTATCACAGATTTGGAGTCACTGAGCCGGTCTGCTTGAGCCTGTCTGCCCACTCGAGTTTACTGCAGAATGGCTTCAGGTGCAGGTGACCTGGATTGTTCAGTTCATTCTTCTCTGACTTTAATCTCACACGTAAAAGCCGTATATCCCTTTCACACCAGATTCTTTACTTGGGAAGTAATAAATACTTGTGTGTAGAGAGTGCTTAGGTTGAATGACCTAGTCTAGTTCTAGCACCCTCCAGGGGAGGTAACTTGAGTCGACCTCACTAGTGTTATCCAGGCAGTTGGAGGGGCCGTTCAGAAGAGATGTGGGAGAGAAGCCTTGAGTCTTATGTAGGGGTTAGACTAGGTGAGGATGAATGCCTGTTCTCATCCCTGATGCTCTTGGCCTGTAATTTGGTCTTAGGCTTGCTGATACCAAGGGGCTGAAGATTCCCCTTGGCAATAATACTTCCTTCTCTGCATAAAATTAATCTCACTTGAAATTCAGTAGCAGAACATATATTGTATTCATTAACAACACTGTAAGTGGGACTTAATTTTTTGTGGAATAACCCAACGCATTCCCCATATTTGAGTCAATCCTGCAAGTGAAGAAAAAAAGAAATATAATGTGCATGGTGAATGAATACAGTGCCAACAGCTGTGATGCCTTTTATTGCCTTTTCTTCTTGGGTTATTGCTTTAATTAGCACCATGAAATTCCAAGGTGTTATATCAAATTAAGAGCAGAAGCTAAACATCCCCATCATCCAGGAAAAAAAAAGAGCATACACAGAAGAATGAGACCATGATAGTACCAGAGAAGGTGACACAAAAGGAATATCCCTGGGTCAAGAATCAGGAAGTTTGGCCCAGAGTGCTAGCACTGCGATTGCTCATCTCTGCAAAAGAATGGCAGGACCCAGGATGGATGTTTCCAGTGATCTCAATTTACCTGCAGAATTCTGGGCTATTTGTTGCTCGGTAGAAGAGCAGAGTACCATCATGGAAATAGTATAGACGCTGGAATCAGACAGACTTTGCCTTAGGTCCCACCTTTTCGACTTAATAGTTGGTGACTTTCAGCTGCTACAAATGATTACATCATTAACCTGTGCCTCATTTTTCTCACCTGTAACATGGACTAATATACCTTATAAGCTTGTGGGAATCAAGAGTTAATGCATGTGAGTCCCTAGTACAGATCTTGGCATATTGTAAACAATATTTTCAACTTAGCATCCTCTTCCTCTGTTTAGTGAATAGCTCAAGGCCTATGACAGCTCTGTGAGTTAGACATAGCAGGTAATTTTTTTAAATAATTTTTTTTAAAATTTATTTTATTTATTTATTTTTGACTGCATTGGGTCTTCGTTGCTATGCACGGTCTTTCTCTAGTTGCAGCGAATGGGGGCTACTCTTCGTTGCGGTGCGCGGGCTTCTCATTGCGGTGGCTTCTCTTGTTGCGGAGCACGGGCTCTAGGCGTGTGGCCCTCAGTAGTTTTGGTGCGTGGGCTCAGTAGTTGTGGCGCACGGGCTTAGTTGCTCCATGGCATGTGGCATCTTCCCAGACCAGAGATCGAACCCGTGTACCCTGCATTGGCAGGTGGATTCTTAACCACTGAGCCACCAGGGAAGCCTCATAGCAGATAATATTAACTCCATTTTACAGGTGAAAAACCAAGCCCAGATCTCAAAGCAACCCAGGGGCATAGCCAGGACTTACTCAGTCTTGGTATTTCTCTCTGGAAGTGCTCTTTTCATTCTCTTTTATTGTTTTCACTTATAACTCCTTCCTCGCCGTTTTGCCCCCTGCCATGGCTCTGAACCCTGGACATGCTTTCAGCATAAAACTGTTCATAGGTCTCATTGTTCCCTCAGAAAAGGATTCCCAGCTACTCCAAAGCCTGGCTGGGCTCTGGAGGTTCCCTGATCCTCCCAACCCCCACCAGCTGTTAGTTGTGTAGCTGTGCTGGGGTCCTGTCAGTGCCTTCTAGTATCTTACTCTTGATCTGGGGTGCTAAGGCCCAGGCTCTACCTGCTGCTGGGCCTTCCTTCTCAGACTCTGCTGTGACCTTCAAATCCTGACCAGACCTTGTTCCGAGCTGTGCAGAGGTGTGAGCTATAGAGAGAATGACTGAGAGATGGTCTCTGTCCTTTACTCTAGAACCTTCAGCCGCCTCTTTCCTCTGTTCAGTAGGGGGAGTGATCAAGCCATGGAGGATTTTATCAGAATTTAAACAATAACCTGTCTGCTCCACTGACTCACTGTGTGGCTGGAGATTCATTTTCGCTTCCCATTTTTTGTTTTATGAGAACCATGTTTAAAAAATAGAAATGGATTGGTCTAATGTGTGGTTAAGAATATGGGCTCTGGAGCCCAAATGCCTGGATTTCAGTCACTGCCCCATCAGTTATTGGTGCTGTGTGACCTCGGCAAATGCCTTAACTTCTGTGCCTCAGTTTCCTCATTTCCTCATCTGTAAAATGGTGACGATGATGATGTCTGCTTCTTTGGGTTGTTGTTAGGATTGAGTGACTTATTAGGCACTTGGCACAGTGTTTGGCCTGTGGGTAGGAGCTCAGTAAGTGTTTGCTGCTGATCTTGGAGGAGGAATGAGACAGGTAGAAGGTTTCCTCTAGGGGCAGTTTGCTGGCAGTGGAGGCAGCATCTCTCTCCCCTTTACCATTGTGTGACTACAGGGACAGATGTTCTCAGCGATGTCAGGTGAAGCCTTGTTTCTAGGACTCTCAGATATCCCTCCAATCCCTTCGGCCTCTGTCCCACAGGACCTCCTGCAACAGGAGTAGTTCCAGCTGCCTTAGTCTGTTGATCTTAGGTGAACAAGGGGCCCTTTGGTCCAGGCCGTGCCTCCAGGCTGGTGAGTGTGCTCACTGTCCAAGAGGTGGTGAGTGCTGTTGTGGGCAGGCATGCCAGCCCCTTCTCTGATATGGGCCCCCTCCTCTCCCCTCCCCCTGTCTGGGTCATTCCCATCACACATCCACAGGCCTTTCCTCACCAATGAGATCACTTACTTCTGTGGTGCCCTTTCCGCAGGAAGGCGGGCTGGTGAAGAAGCCTTTGCGCTCCCACTCTTCTTTGGTTCTTCTTCCTACTACATTTGCTGTTGGGTCAGGATTATGACTGTGATCATAATCACACCAGGACACACCAGGGACCACTACTTGACGGAGGCTTGAATTTGTGGCCCATTTTGGGATGCTCAGTAGGATCCCATTTCAGACAGCTGAGTTCCCCAGCTTCCTGAGCTGGCAGAGTCCTGGGCTTCATAGAGAGGGCTGCAGCATGATGAGGGCCAGCCAGGGTGTTCCATTCAGGTTGTTCAGTCTTCTTTTCCATTTTGTTCAATGGAGGAGGCTCCCGCAGTCAGCATCTTGGTGCTGTCCCATTACTGAGGTCGAGTTTCTTGCGGCCCAGGAGATGAGCTCGTGGTTGTGGGTCTGGACTCCATCCTGAGCCCTGACGAGTGATTGCCGAGGACTCGGAGGGCAGGAGCGGGAGCAGGGCAGTATGCTCTATCCCTGGTTTACAATCTTCTCTCTCTCTCCCTAGTTTGTCCAGAAGAATTATGGAGAGAATCCAGAAGCCTACAATGAGGAACTGAAGAAGCTGGAGTTGCTCAGACAGGTAGGAGGATAGTGTTTTTATGCAGGTGTGGACAGAATTGGTTTGATAGGGAAGTAAAGAAACCACCTAGAACTGTCTTCTTATTTTAATTCAGTATTTTTTCCTCTGTAAAAGCAGCAAAATTAATGATAGAAAAATTTGAAAGTACTAAAAGCAAAAGAAAAAACGCTTTTCACAATTTTTTTGTATATATATATATTTTTAATGTTATTTATGTATACTATATACAACCACAGTAGGACCATGTACCACCTATACTGCCTATGTAGCCTGCCTTTTTCACTTAACATACTGTGGATATGTTTCTGTATCAGTGAGCATACAACAGTGGTATTTTTTTTTTCTTGGTTTATCTAATAATTTTTCTTTACGTTTTATTTTATATTGGAGTATAGTTGATTTACAATATTGTGTTAGTTTCAGGTGTACAGTAAAGTAATTCAGTTATACATATACAGATATCTGTTCTTTTTCAAATTCTCTTCCCATTTAGGTTATTACACAATATTGAGTAGAGTTCCCTGTGCTATACAGTAGGTCCTTGTTGATTATCTGTTTTAAATATAGTAGTGTGTATATGTCAATCCCAAACTCCCAGTTTATCCTTCCCCCACCACCTTTCCCCTTTGGTAACCAAAAGTTTGTTTTATAAGTCTGTGAGTTTTTTTCTGTTTTGTAGATAAGTTCATTTGTATCATTTTTTTAAGATTCCACATAGAAGTGATATCATATGATATTTGTCTCTGTCTGACTTACTCCACTTAGTGTGGTAATCTCCTGGTTCAGCCATGTTGCTGCAAATGACATTATTTCATTCTTTTTAATGGCTGAGTAATATTCCATTGTATATATGTAGCAAATTTTTTAAAAAAATTATTTATTTTTGGCTGTATTGGGTCTTTGTTGCTGTGCGTGGGCTTTCTCTAGTTGCAGCGTACAGGGACTACTCTTCGTTGCGGCGCACGGGCCTCTCATTGTGGTGGCTTCTCTTGTTGTGGAGTGTGGACTGTAGGCGTGCGGGCTTCAGTAGTTGTGGCACGCAGGCTCAGTAGTTGCGGTACACAGGCCCTAGAGTGCACAGACTTCAGTAGTTGCAGTGTGTGGGCTCAGTAGTTGTGGCTTGTGGGCTCTAGAGTGCAGTCTCAGAAGTTGTGACGCATGGGCCTAGTTGCTCCACAGCATGTGGGATCTTCCTGGACGAGGGATTGAACCTGTGTCCCCTGCATTGGCAGGCGGATTTTTAACCACTGTGCCATCAGGGAAAGTCCTGTACCACATCTTCTTTATCCATTCATCTGTCGGTGGACATTTAGGTTTCTTCTATGTCTTGGCTATTGTAAACAGCACTGCAGTGAATATTGGGGTGCATGTATCCTTTCGAACCTTTCAGGCTTCTGTTCCATTACTTCTTCCCCCTTACCTTTCACCCCCAAGACAAATCCCAACCCCTGCCAAACCGCTGTGGTGTTGTATGTAGGTGGGGTGGTGTACGTAGGTGGGGTAACTCTAAGGAAGGAGGCTGGAGGTGGGAATCCCCCCACCAGGAGACTTGGAGGCCAGCTGACTTTTCAAAGCTGTTTCAGCCCAGAGGGTCCAACATTCTTTGGGTACACTAGACTTGGTTTAACTGTAGGAGGGCCCACCTGGATCTGGAGATTGTGGTTTCGTGCAGAGGGACCAGGCACTATATGTCTGCGGGGGTGGAGGGGGGGCTCATTTGCTGTCACATCCTCCCCAGCTCCCTCAGCCCCATGACAGTCCAGCCTCGGGACCCAAGCCTGCTCAGGCTTTAGGGATGTGACACCAGCCAAGGTCACCGAGGCCTGAGGGGAATAGAGTAGGCATTTCTTTTTTTTTCTTTTTTTTTTTTTAATTTTTATTTTATGTTGGAGTATAGTTGATTTACCACGTTGTGTTTGTTTTAGGTGTACAGCAACCTGATCCAGTAATACATATACATACATCTATTCTTTTTCGGATTCTTTTCCCATGTAGGTTATTACAGAGTGTTGAGTAGAGCTCCCTATGCTATATAGTAGGTCCTTGCTGATTATCTATTTTATATATATTAGTGTGTACAGGTTAATCCCAACTTCCTAATATATTCCTCCTCCCCCACCTTTCCTCTTCGGTAATCATAAATTTGTTTTCTAAGTCTGTGAGTCTGTTTCTGTTTTGTAAATTAGTTCATTTGTATCAGTTTTTCATATCTGCCTGTAAGTGATAACATGATATTTGTCTTCCTCTGTCTGATTTCAGTTGGTATGATCATCTCTAGGTCCATCCATGTTGCTGCAAATAGCATAATTTTATATGGCTGAGTAATATTCCATTATATATATGTGTGTGTGTGTGTGCGTATTTATATATACACACACACACACACACCCCCCACATCTTCTTTAGCCATTCATTTGTCGATGGACATTTTGGTTGCTTCCATGTCTTGGCTATTTTAAATAGTGCTGCAGTGAGCATTGGGGTGCATGTATCCTTTCAAACAATGGTTCTCTCTGGATGTATGCCCAGGAGTGGGATTGCTGGATCATATGGTAGCTCTATTTTTAGTTTTTTAAGGAACCTCCGTACTGTTCTCAATAGTGGCTGTACCAATTTACATTCCCACCAACAGTGTAGAAGGGTTCCCTTTTCTCCACACCCTCTCCAGCATTTATTGTTTGTGGATTTTTTGATGATGGCCATTCTGACCAGTGTGAGGTGATAACCTCATTGAAGTTCTGATTTGCATTTCTTTGATAATTAGTGATGTTGAGCATCTTTTCATGTGCTTTTTGGCCATCTGTATGTCGTCTTTGGAGAAATGTCTATTTAGATATTCTGCCCATTTTTGATTAGGTTATTTGTTTTTTTGATATTGAGCTGCATGAGCTGTTTGTATATTTTGGAGATTAATTCCTTGTCAGTTGCTTCATTTGCAAATATTTTCTCCCATTCTGAGGGTTGTCTTTTTGTTTTATTTATGGTTTCCTTTGCTGTGCAAAAGTTTTTAAGTTTAATCAGGTTGCATTTGTTTATGTTTGTTTTTATTTCCATTACTCCAGGAGATGGATAGAAAAAGATCTTGCTGTGATTTATGTCAAAAAGTGTTCTGCCTATGTTTTCCTCTAAGAGTTTTATAGTGGTCCGGCCTTACATTCAGGTCTTTAATACATTTTTAAAAATTAATTAATTAATTTTTGGCTGCATCAGGTCTTTGTTGCTGCGCGCGGGCTTTCTCTAGTTGCGGCGAGCAGGGGCTACTCTTTGTTGTGGTGCGCGGGCTTCTCATTGCAGTGGCTTCTCTTGTGGCGGAGCACAGGCTGTAGGCACGTGGGCTTCAGTAGTTGTGGCTCGTGAGCTCTAGAGCGCAGCCTCAGTAGTTGTGGTACACGGGCTTAGTTGCTCCATGGCATGTGGGATCTTCCCAGACCAGGGCTTGAACCCATGTCCCCTGCATTGGCAGGCAGATTCTTAACCACTGCACCACCAGGGAAGCCCCTTTAATACATTTTGAGTTTATTTTTGTGTATGGTGTTAGGGAGCGTTCTAATTTTATTCTTTTGCATGTAGCTGTCCAGTTTTCCCAGCAGTTCCCACACATTTATTGAAGAGACTGTCTTTTCTCCATTGTATATTTTTGCCTCCTTTGTCATAGATTAGGTGACCATAGGTGTGTGGGTTTATCACTGGGCTTTCTATCCTGTTCCATTGATCTGTATTTCTGTTTTTGTGTCAGTACAATACTGTTTTGATTACTGTAGCTTTGTAGTATAGTCTGAAGTCAGGGAGCCTGATTCCTCCAGATTGCTTTGGGTATTTGGAGTCTTTTGTGTTTCCATACAAATTGTAAAATTTTTTGTTCTAGGGACTTCCCTCGCGGTCCAGTGGTTAAGATGTCGCCTTCCAATGCAGGGGGTGTGGGTTTGATCCCCAGTTGGGGAGCTAGGATCCCACATGCCTCATGGCCAAAAAAACCAAAGACATAAAACAGAAGCAATATTGTAACAAATTCAATAAAGACTTTAAAAATGGTCCACATCAAAAAAAAAACTTAAAAAAAATTTTTTTTTCCTAATTCTGTGAAAAATGCCATTGGTAATTTGATAGGGATTGCATTAAATCTGTAGATTGTTTTGGGTAGTGTAGTCATTTTCACAGTATTGATTTTTCCAATCCAAGAACATGGTATATCTCTCCATATGTGTCATATTTAATTTCTTTCATCAGTATCTTATCGTTTTCTGAGTACAGGTCTTTTGCCTCCTTAGGTAGGTTTATTCCTAGGTATTTTGTTCTTTTTGTTGTGATGGTAAATGGGATCGTTTCCTTGATTAATCTTTCTGATCTTTTGTTGTTAGTATATAGAAATGCAACAGATTTCTGTGTATTAATTTTGTATCCTGCAATTTTACGAATTCATTGATGACCTCTAGTAGTTTTCTGGTGACATCTTTAGGATTTTCTGTGTATAGTATCATGTCATCTACAAACAGCTGACAGTTTTACTTCTTCTTTTCCAATTTGGATTTCTTTTATTTCTTCTTCTTCTCTGATCACCATGGCTAGGACTTCCATAACTATGTTGAATAAAAATGGCAAGAGTGGGCATCCATGTCTTGTTCCTGATCTTACAGGAAATGTTTTCAGCTTTTCACCATTGAGTTTGATGTTAGGTATAGATTTGTCATATATGGCCTTTATTATGTTGAGGTGTGTTCCCTGTATGTCTACTTTCTGGACACTTTCTGGATGGTGGCCCTATAGAATGAGTTTTGGAGTGTTCCTTCCTCTGCAGTTTTTTGGAATAGTTTTAGAAGGACAGGTATTAACTCTTTTCTCTAGATGTTTGATAGAATTTGCCTGTGAAGCCATCTGGTCCTGGACTTTTGTTTGTTGGGAATTTTTAAATCACAGTTTCAATTTCAGTACTTGTGATTGGTCTGTTCATATTTTCTCATTCTTCCTGGTTCAGTCTTGGAAGATTGTACCTTTCTAAGAATTTGTCCATTTCTTCTATGTTTCCATTTTATTGGCATATAGCTGCATGTAGTAGTCGCTTGTGATTCTTTGTATTGGGTTGGCCAAAAAGTTCGTTTCGTTACCGAATACATTGTTGAATACAGTTCTTGGTGAAAATGAAAAGTGTGTCTTTTATTTTTACTTAAAACCGAACAAATTTTTTGGCCAACCCAATATTTCTGTGCTGTCAGTTGTAACTTAGTTTTCATTTCTAATTTTACTGATTTGAGCCCTGTCCCTGCTTTTCTTGATGAAACTGGCTAAAGGTTTATCAATTTTGTTTATCTTTTCAAAGAACCAGCTTTTAGTTTCTTTGATCTTTTCTGTTGTTCTCTCCATCTCTATTTCATTTATTTCTGCTGTGGTCTTTATGATTTCGTTCCTTCTACTAACTTCTGGTTTTGTTTGTTCTTTTTTCTCTAGTTGCTTTAGGTGTAAGGATAGGTTGTTTGAGATTTTTCTTGTTTCCTGAGGTGAGACTGTATTGCTATAAACTTCCCTCTTAGAATTGCTTTTGCTGTGTCCCATAGGTTTTGGATCATTGTGCTTTCATTTTCATTTTTCTCTAGGTATTTTTTGATTTCCTCTTTGATTTATTCAGTGATCCATTGATGGTTTAGTACCATATTATTTGCCTCCATGTGTTCGTGTTTTTTATCATTTTTCCCTTGTAGTTGATTTCTAATCTCAGTCTTGTGGCCAGAGAAGATGCTTGATATGATTTAATTTTCTTAACTTTACTAAGGCTTGCTTTGTGGCCCAGCATGTGATCAGTCTTGGAGAATGTTCCATGTGCACTTGAAAAGAATCTGTATTCTGCTGCTTTTGGATGGAATGCACTATAAATATCAATTAAGTTCATCTGGTCTGATGTGTCTTAAGGACTTTGTTTCCTTATTGACTTTCTGTCTGGATGATCTGTCCCTTGATGAAAGTGGGGTGTTAAAGTCCCCCACTATTACTGTGTTACTGTTGCTTTCTCCTTTTATGGCTGTTAGTATTTGCCTTATATATTGATGTGCTCCTGTGTTGGGTGCATATATATTTACAATTGTTATATCTTCTTTTTGGATTGATCCCTTGATCATTATGTAGTGTCCTTCTTTGTCTCTTGTAACACTCTTTATTTTAAAGTTTATTTTATCTGATATGAGTATAGTAAGTCCCCTACATACGAACGAGTTCTGTTCCAAGAGTGTGTTCATAAGTCCCATTTTGTTTGTAAGTCTAACAGAGTTGGCCTAGGTACCCAGCTAACACAGTCAGCTATATAGTACTGTACTGTATTAGGTTTATAATACTTTTCACACAAATAATACATTTTAAAAAACCCACAAAAAATAAAACATTTTTAATTTTACAATATAGTACCTTGAAAAGTACAGTAATACAGTACAACAACTGCATATAGGGGCTGGTATCGAGTGAACAGGCAAGAAGAGTTACTGACTGGAGGAGGGAGAGGAGGTGGGAGATGGTAGGGCTGATGGATCATCAGCAATAGGAGATGGAGGGCAAGCTGCAGTTTCACTCACGCCTGAAGTTGATGGCGCAGGTTCTGATTCCTTCAATTGCATCTACCCTCTTGAAAAAAATGTTCCAGTGATGTTTGGGTAGTACTGTACCAGCTACACCACCGCTGCATTTATGCTTGCTTCCGGACATCCTGGGCTGGAAATAAAGATACTCTACTACTGTACTCTATACAGTACTGTACAGTAAAGTACACAAAAACACAGCCACCTGTAGAGGATGCACGCACGTGACAATGTACGCCAAACACATGAACTGACTTACATGATTAGACATGAGAATGCATGTTCACGTCTTTGAAAGTTTGCAACTTGAAGGTTTGTAGGGGACTTACTGTATTGCTACTCCAGCCTTCTTTTGATTTCCATTTGCATGAAATACCTTTTTCTTTATCATCATTTTCAGTCTGTATGTGTCCCTAGATCTGAAGTGGGTCTCTTGTAGACAGCATATAAATGGGTCTTGTTTTTGTATCCATTCAAGCAGTCTGTGTCTTTTGGTTGGAGCATTTAATCTGTTTATGTTTAAGGTAATTATCGATATTATGTTCTTATTGCCATTTTGTTAATTGTTTTGGATTTGTTGTTGTTTTTTAATTAATTAATTTTTGGCTGTGTTGGGTCTTCGTTGTTGTGCGTGGGTTTTATCTAGTTGTGGTGAGCGGGGGCTACTCTTCACTGCTGTGCGTGGGCTTCTCACTGTCGTGGCTTCTCTCGTTGCGGAGCACGGGCGCTAAGCGCGCAGGCTTCAGTAGTTGTGGCACATGGGCTCAGTAGTTGTGGCTTGCAGGCTCTAGAGCTCAGGCCCAGTAGTTGTGGCGCACGGGCTTAGTTACTCCACGGCATGTGGGATCTTCCCAGGCCAGGGCTCGAACCCGTGTCCCCTGCATTGGCAGGTGGATTCTTAACCACTGTGCCACCAGGGAGGCCCCTTTGATTTGTTTTTTGTAAGTCTTTTTTCTACCCTTTTGTTCTCTTGTGATTTGATGACTGACTGTAGTGTTTTATTTGGATTCCTTCTTCTTTTTTTATGTGTGTGTATCTATTATAGATTTTCAGTTTGCAGTTACCATGAGGTGTTTTTTTTAAATAAATTAATTTTTAAAAATTTTTGGCTGCGTTGGGTCTTCATTGCTGCACGCTGGCTTTCTCTAGTTGCGGCAAGCAGGCTTCTCATTGTGGTGGCTTCTCTTGTTGCGGAGCACGGGCTCTGGGCCATCAGGCTTCAGTAGTTGTGGCACATGGTCTCAGTAGTTGTGGCTTGCGGGCTCTAGAGCAAGGCTCAGTAGTTGTGGCGCACGGGCTTAGTTGCTCTGTGGCGTGTGGGATCTTCCAGGACCAGGGTTCAAACCCATGTTCCCTGCTTTGGCAGGCGGATTCTTAATCACTGCACCACCAGGGAAGTTCATAAATAGCTTTTATTATGTCGAGTTATATTCCCTCTATACCCACTTTTGTAAGGGTTTTTATCATGAATGGATGTTGAATTTTATAAAATTCTTTTTCTGTATCTTTTGAGATGATCATGTAGCTTCTGTCATTTCTGCCCCTCACCCCCCCATTTTGTTTTTTTGGCCATGCCATGTGGCACATGGGATCTTAGTTCCCTGACCAGGGATTGTACCCATGCCCCCTGCAGTGGAAGCATGGAGTCTTAACCACTGGGCCACCAGGAAAGTCCTGGTTTCTGTCCTTTCTTTTGTTAATGTGGTGTATCACATTGAGTGACTTGTGTATGTTGAACCATCTGTGTGACCCTGGGATGAATCCAACTTGATTGTGGTGTATGACCTGTTTTATGTATTCTTGGATTTGGTTTGAGAATTTTTATGTCTATATTCATCAAAGATACTGACCTGTAATTTTCGTTTTTGGTAGTGTCTTTGGTCTTGGTATCAGGGTGTGTGTTGCGTCTTCGTTTCTGTGCATGGGCTTTCTCTAGTTGCAGCGAGCGGGGGCCACTCTTCATTGCAGTGCACGGGCTTCTCACTGTTGCGGCCTCTCGTGTTGTGGAGCACAGGCTCCAGACGCACAGGATCAGTAGATGTGGCTCACGGGCCTAGTTGCTCTGCGGCATGTGGGATCTTCCCAGACCAGGGCTCGAACCCATGTCCCCTGCATTGGCAGGCAAATTGTCAACCACTGCACCACCAGGGAAGCCCATTCATTCAGTTTTGATGGGCTGTATGTTTCTAGAAAGTTGTCCATTTCTTTGAGGTTGTCAGATTCGTTGGCTTATAATTATTCATAGTATTCTCTTATGGTTTTTTGTATTTCTGCAGTATCTGTTGTGATTTCTCCTCTTTCATTTCTTATTTTGTTTGTGTCTTCTCTCTTTTCTTCTTGGTGAGCCTGGCTAGAGGTTTGTCAATCTTGTTTACCCTTTCAAAAAACCAGCTCTTGGTTTTATTGATTTTTTTGTCTTGTTCTTTTATCTCTATTTTATTTATTTCCTCTCTGATCTTTATTATCTCCTTCCTTCTGCTGACTTTCAGTTTTGTTTGTATTTCTTTTTCTAATTCTTTTAGGTGGTGGGCTAGGTTGTTTATTTGAGATTTTTCCTGTTTCTTAAGGAAGGCCTGTATTGCTATGAACTTCCCTCTAAGAACTGCATCTAAGAACTGCATCCCAGAGATATTTATGGTTTTGTTTTCATTGTCATTTGCCTCAAGGTTTTTGGGTTTTTTTTGTTTGTGGTACGCAGGCCTCTCACTGTTATGGCCTCTCCCGTCGTGGAGCACAGGCTCCGGACGCGCAGGGTCAGCGGCCATGGCTCACGGGCCCAGCCGCTCCGCGGCATGTGGGATCTTCCCGGACCGGGGCACGAACCTGTGTCCCCTGCATTGGCAGGCAGACTCTCAACCACTGCGCCACCAGGGAAGCCCTGCCTCAAGGTATTTTTTAATTTCTTTGATTTTTCTTGTTGACCCTTTGGTTTTTTTAGTAGTACGTTGTTTAGTCTCCATGTAATTGGTTTTTTCTTGTTTCTTTCTCTGTGGTTGATTTCTAGTTTCATGCTGTTGTGGTCAGAAAAGAGGCTTGAAATAATTTCTATACTATTAAATTTGCTGAGGCTTGTTTTGTGCCCTAGTATGTGGTCAGTCCTACAGAATGTTCCATGTGCACTTGAAAAGAATGTGTATTCTGGGTTTTTTTGGATGTAATGTCCTGAAGATATCAATTAAGTTTAACTTTTCTATTGTATTATTTAGGATCTTTGTTGCCTTATTGATTTTCTGTCTCAAAGATCTGTCCATTGATGTGAGTGGGGTATTAAAGTCTCCTACTGTTGATGTATTCTTGTTAGTTTCTCCCTTTATGTCTGTTAGTGTTTGTTTTATTTATTTGGGTGTTCCTGTGTTGGGTGCATATATGTTGACAAGTGTAATATCCTCTCCTTGTGTTGATCTTTTTATCATTGTACAGTGTCCTTCTTTATCTTTCTTTATAGCCTTTGTTTTAAAGTCTATTTTGTCTGATATGTGTATTGTGACCCCTGCTTTCTTGTCATTTCCGTTTGCATGAAATGTCTTTTTCCATCCCCTCACTTTTAATCTATGTGTGTCCTTTGCCCCAGAGTGGGTCTCTTGTAGGCAGCATATTGTAGGCTCTTATTTTTTTAATCCAGTCTGCCACTCTGTATCTTTTGATTGGAGCATTTAGTCCATTGACATTTAAGGTAATTATTGATAAGTGTGTATTTATTGCCATTTTAAACCTTGTTTTCCCATTGATTTTTTTTATTTCTATTTTTATTATATATTTTTTTACATCTTTATTGGAGTGTAATTGCTTTACAATGGTGTGTTAGTTTCTGCTTTATAACAAAGTGAATCAGCTATACATATACATATATCCTCATATCTCCTCCCTGTTTGCTCTCCCTCCCACCCTCCCTATCCCACCCCTCTAGGTGGTCACAGAGCACCGAGCTGATCTCCCTGTGCTATGCGGCTGCTTCCCACTAGCTATCTGTTTTACATTTGGTGGTATATATAAGTCCATGCCACTCTCTCACTTTGTCCCAACTTACCCTTCCTCCTCCCCGTGCCCTCAAGTCCATTCTCTACGTCTGCGTCTTTATTCCTGTCCCGCCCCTAGGTTCTTCATAACTTTTTTTAAAAATTCCATATATATATGTTAGCATGTGGTATTTGTTTTTCTCTTTCTGATTTACTTCACTCTGTATGACAGACTCTAGGTCCATCCACCTCACTACAAATAACTCAATTTCGTTTCTTTTTACGGCTGAGTAATATTCCATTGGATATATGTGCCACATCTTCTTTATCCATTCATCTGTTGATGGACACTTAGGTTGCTTCCATGTCCTGGCTATTGTAAATAAAGCTGCAGTGAACATTGTGGTACATGACTCTTTGAATTATGGTTTTCTCAGGATATATGCCCAGTAGTGGGATTGCTGGGTCGTATGGTAGTTCTATTTTTCATTTTTTAAGGAACCTCCATACTGTTCTCCATAGTGGCTGTATCAAAAAAATATATAGAACGCTTCATGAATTTGCGTGTCATCCTTGTGCAGGGGCCATGCTAATCTTCTCTGTATTGTTCCAATTTTAGTATATGGCTGCTGAAGCGAGCACTCCCGTTGATTTTATATTTCTTCTTTGTCCCTTTCTTTTTTCTTTTGTGGTTTGATGATTTTCTTTTGTATTAACGCTTATCTTCTCTTCTTTTTGTTTTTTTGTGAATCTGTTGTATGTGGTTGCCCTGTTTTTCAAGTATGTTAACTCCTTCCTATATCTACTTGCTTTAGACTGGTAGTCAAATAGGCTCAAACACCTTATAGAAAAAAAATCTACATTTTCTTACTCTCCTCTCCCACATTTAATGATTTTGATGTCCTCTTTTGCATCTTCATGTTTATCCTTTTGCCATTCATTGTGGTTATCATTGCTTTCACAAAAATTTTTTTACTATTTTAAAAATCTGTGTACTTTCTTGTTTAAATGATTTACTTTCCAATTATGATTTTCTCTTTCCTGTAGATTCTTACTGCTTTTCGTATTTATTTATATTTTGGCTGTGCCATGCAGCCTGTGGGATCTTACTTTCCTGACCCTGGATCAAACACAGGCCCCCTGCAGTGGCAGCACAGGGTCCTAACCACTGGACTGCCAGGGAATTCCCTCTACTTTTCTACTTAGAGAAGACCTTTCAATATTTCCTTTAGGATAGGTTTAGTATTGCTGTATTATTTTACTTTTTGCTATCTGAGAAATTCTTTTTTTTTTTTTTTTTTTTTTTTGAGAAATTCTTTATCTCTCTTTCTGTTCTAAATGATAATCTTGCTGGGTAGAGTATCCTAGGTTGCAGATTTTTCCATTTTGGGACTTTGAATATATCTTGCCACTCCCTTCTAGCCTGCAGCATTTCTGTAGAGAAATCAGCTGATAACCTTATGGTGGTTCCCTTGTAATTAATTCTTTGTTTTTCTCTTGTTGCCTTTAGATTCTTCTCTTTAACTTTTTTTAATATGTCTTGGTGTAGGTCTGTTTAGGTTTATCTTGTTCAGAGCCCTCTGTGCTTCCTGTATCTGGATATGTTTCCTTCTTTAGGTTTGGGAAGTTTTCAGCCATAATTTCTTCAAACACAGTTTCATTACCTTTTTCTCTTTCTTCTCCTTCTGGGATCCCTATTATGCATAGATTAGCCCACTTTATGTTATCCCATAGGTCTCATATTGCTTTCATTTTTTGTCATTTGGGTTTCTGTCTGCTGTTCTAATTGGGTGATTTCCATTATTCTGTCTTCTGGATCACTTATTTGTTCTGCATTATTCATTCCTCTGTTCATAGCCTTTGGTCCAGCTTTCATCTCTTCAAATGAATTCACTAATTTTTCTTGGCTCCTCCTTATAATTTCTAGTTCCTTTTTACAGTAGTCTGCATTTCTGTCGATAGCTTTTCTCAATTCCTTCAGTATTTTCATTATCTCCTTTTTTATTTTTATTTTTTTATTTTTTTGCGGTACACGGGCCTCTCACTGTTGTGGCCTCTCCCGTTGCGGAGCACAGGCTCCGGATGCGCAGGCTCAATGGCCATGGCTCACAGGTCCAGCCGCTCCACGGCATGTGGGATCTTCCTGGACCGGGGCACGAACCCATGTCCCCTGCATCGGCAGGCGGACTCTCAACCACTGCACCACCAGGGAAGCCCTCCTTTTTTATTTTTGTTTAGTTCTGGCTGCATTGGGTCTTCGTTGCTGTGCGGGCTTTCTCTAGTTGTGGCGAGTGGGGGCTACTCTTTGTTGTGGTGTGCGGGCTTCTCATTGCAGTGGCTTCTCTTGTTGCGGAGCATGGGCTCTAGCTGCATGAGCTTCAGTAGTTGTGGCGCATGGGCTCAGTAGTTGTGGCTCACGGGCTCTAGAGTGCAGGCTCAGTAGTTGTGGTGCACGGGCTTAGCTGCTCTGCGGCATGTGGAATTTTCCCTGTGTCCCCTGCATTGGCAGGCAGATTCTTAAGCACTGCGCCACCAGAGAAGTCCCTCATTATCTCCTTTTTGAACTTGGTGTCTATTAGACTGAAGAGGTCTGCTTCATTGTTTGTTCTTCAGGGGTATTCTCTTGATCTTTTAATTGGGAGTGGTTCCTCTGCTTCTTCATTTTACTTATATTTCTCTTGCTGAACGAGTTGAGGAGAAACAATTATCTACTGTGGTCTTGGAGGGCTATTTTTATGTGGAAACATCCCTGTGTAGCCTGTGTGGGCTTAATATTTTTGGATGTGAGGGCTGTTTTTAGTACGGATGCCTGCCACCTCTTTCCTCACTGTATGCTGGCTATCATCCCCTTGATAGGAGGTGTGACTGATGTGCTGACCAGAGCCAGCACTGGATATTGAGCAGGGCCTCCTCTTTGCTCTATGGTTTTCACTGCCTTGTCCGGGGCAGGGTGTGCTCCCCAGTTGTTGGAGTAGCAGCCCCCAGATCCGTTTCTGAGTTGCATTTCTGGTATGTGGTGCAAGGTAGGTTGGATTGGGGTGCTCCCACTGGGAGAGGAGCCATTGAGTACTCCTCCTCCTCCTGAGCTGTTCACCTGTGAGTGTGCTCCATTGTGTCACCTTTCACCTATTGTGCAGACTCTCAGAGTACACTGTTATTGGCACTGCCCTCGGCCCCACCTCAACCGTAGGTATGCTGGCAGTCCTCCCTGGTACCTCTCAGGCTTTGTTTTCACAACGCCACCAGCGCAGATCCACAGAAGTCAGGTCCCAAGACTGCAGTACTCGTGCATCTGGACCTTCTGTGGGTGCTATGGAGGCAGCTCAGACCCTGGCTCAGCCCAGCCGCCTGGTGTACATGCCCACAATGCCCGCAGCTGCTAAGGCCAGACCTGTCCCAGCCATGGGAGCACCAGTTTTCTGTTCAGATGTTCTGCAGGCACTGAATATACAAAGCTGGCAGCGGAGGTGTAAATCTGCGGTTCGTTCAGCCACAGGGAGAGATTTCATCTCTGCTTCCTAAGTCACATGGCCCCTGGGGCTCAGCTGTGATTTCAGCCCCACCTCTGTGTGTGGGCAACCCACTGGTGTCTGCGCCCAGGGCTGCTGAAGCAGTGGCTGGAACTTGTGAGCCTGCCCAGGTGGGAGGGAACTGAGGTGGCAGCTGGAGTGCATTGGCCTGCCCAGGCAGAAGGGAGCTGGGGCAGCGGCCAGAGCCTATGGAGGTAGGAGCTGGTGGTGGGGAAAGAGGCTGCAATGGTGGCCCCATCTCTCCCTTCCTGCGCCACTTAACAATGGCACTTCGCTTCTGTGGCAGCCTGGACTTCTTCCATGAACACTCCTGGTCGCTGTGCCCCACACTCTAGCCCCTTTAGGCTGTCTCCATGCAGCCAACAGCAGTCCTCTCCCCGGGTCTGTCCTCTAAACCCCACGTTCCAGCACCCAGCCCCTGCCCATACCAGCAAAGGTGCTTCTAAGGCTGGGATGCACAGGGCAGTGGCATGGCCCATTTGTGTAATCTCTGGCTGTCCTGCCTGCCACTAACTGGTTGTTGCTTTCTCTGAGCCTTGGAAGCTTCTTTTCTGTCCCTGCTGATCTTTCCTCTGGTGAGGGGACTTCCCAGGGTGTGGGAACCTCTCTCCTTCAGCTCCCTCCTAGGGGTGCAGGACCCATCTGCTTCCTCTTTATTTTTTTTCCTTTTGCCGTACCCAGTTACATGGCGATCTTTCTTGTCCTTTCAGGTGTTTGAGGTCTTCTGCTAGTGTTCAGTAGGTGTTGTGTGAGAATTGTTCCATCTGTAAATGTATTCTTGATGTATTTGTGGGAAGAGATACGTTCCATGTCCTACTACTCCACCATCTTGATTCTGATCCCCTTTATCCATTTTTGTTTTGGCTGTGTTGGGTCTTCGTTGCTGTGCGTGGACTTTCTCTAGTTGTGGTGCACAGGCTTCTTATTGCAGTGGCTTCTCTTGTTGCAGAACATGGGCTCCAGGCACGTGGGCTTCAGTAGTTGTGGCACGTGGGCTCAGTAGTTGTGGCTCTCGGGCTCTAGAGCACAGGCTCTGTAGTTGTGGTGCATGGGCTTGGTTGCTCCGCGGCATGTGGGATCTTCCCAGACCAGGGATCGAACCCGTGTCCCCTGCATTGGCAGGCAGATTCTTAACCACTGCGCTACCAGGGAAGTCCCTTTTTATCCATTTTTGAATCGAGTTTCTGTTAAGTTGTAGGAGTTCTTCATATATTCTGGATATTAACCACTTATCAGATATATGATTTGCAAATATTTTCTTCCATTCCATGGGTTGCCTTTTTACTTTGTTGGTTGTGTCCTTTTGATGCTCAGAAGTTTTAAATTTTGATGTAGTCCAGTTTACAATTTTTTTGTTGTTGCTTGTGCTCTTCAAGTCACATCCAAGAAATCATTGCCAAATTCAATGCCATGAAGATTTTCCCTTTTATTTCTTCTAAGAGTTTTATAGTTTCAGCTCTTATATTTAGGTCTTTGCTCCATTTTGAGTTTATTTTTGTAAATGGTGTAAAGAAAGTTTCCAGCTTCACTCTTCTGCATGTAGATATTTAGTTTTCCCAGCACCATAAATTGAAAAGACTGTCCCCCATTGAATGGTCTTGGCACCCCTGTCAAAAATCATTTCACTATGTGTATTAGTTTGCTCTGGCTGCCATAACCAAGTACCCTAGACTGCTGGCTTAAACAACAGAAATTTATTTTCTCACAGTTGTAGAGGCTAGTAGTCTGAGATCAAGGTGTTGGCAAAGCTGACTTCTTCTAAGGATTCTTTCTTTGACTTGTGGATGACCATCTTCCCCCTGTATCTTCACATGGTTGTCCCTCTATGTATATCTGTAGAAGGACAACAGTCATATTGGATTAGGGCCCACCTCTAGGACCTCATTTCACTGTAATTACCTCTTTAAGGCTCTATCTCCTAAAATACAGTCACATTCGGAGATACTGGGAGTTAGGACTTTAGTATGAATTGGTGAGGGGGGGCATTATTCAGTCCATAACACCATATATTTGAGGGTTTATTTCTGGGCACTCTCTTTTACTCCATTGGTCCATATGTCTTTATGCCAGTACCAAACTGTTTTGATTATTATAGCTTTGTAATAGGTTTTGAAATGAGGAATTGTGGGATCTCCAGTTTTGTTCTTCTTTTTCAAGATTGTTTTGGCTATTTGGGGGGGGGGGTCCCTTGAGATTCCATATGAATATTTGGATGGATTTTTCTATTTCTGCAAAAAATGCCATTGGGATTTTGATGTGGATTGCACTGAATCTGTAAAAAAGTAAAATCCAAAAACTATCACTTTAGGGAGGCTTGCCACCTTAACAATATTAAGTCTTTTAATACATGAGTATCGGATAACTTTCCATTTATTTATGTCTTTAATTTCTTTCAGCAAAGTTTTGTAGTTTTCTCTATGCAAGTCTTTGGCCTTCTTGGTTAATTTTACTTCTAAGTAATTTATTCTTTTTGATGCTATTGGACTTGAAATTCAAAAAAAATTTTTCTTTAATTGTGATTTTTGTGTATTGATTCTGTATCCTGCAACTTCACTGAATTCATTGATTAATTCTAACAGATTTTTTTGGTGCAATCTCTAAGGGGATTTTTACATATAAGTTCATGTCTGTGAAAAGAGATAATTTTGCTTTTTCCTTTCTAATTTGGATGCCTTTTATTTCTTTTTCTTGCCTGATTGCTCTGGCTGGAACTTCCAGTACTGTGATAATACAAGTGGTTGATGTGGGCATCCTTGTCGTCTTGTTTCTTGTGTGAGAGGAAAAGTTTTCAGTCTTTCACTAACTTGGTATGATGTTAGCCAAGGGCTTTTCATATATAGCCTTTATTATGTTGAAGTAGAGGAACTTACCTGCCTTTTAAAGAAGGTGACACTGTTCTTAAGAGGAAGAAAAAATTGTCAGAAAGGTGAATTATCTCATTTGCTACTCTGTTTGAAAGTAGTTAAAAACAACTGTTTCTATTTGAATAACAAAAGAGGATTTAAATAAAATTTTTATTTATAATTTCAAAGTGTAGGAGATTGTATCTTCCCCCCAAAGCAGGTATAATTAATTGGTATGTTTATATATGCTAAAGATATATTCTTTAAAGACTACTGTGTGTAAATTGAATTTTTAAAAACTATTAGCCTCTTATGTAGAACACAAAAGGTGGAGTCACACACCAGTGTTATAATAATATTAGCTTATATAACTGCCCATGTACAGCGTACCTTTACTGGGATCTTGACTTCTTCATATGGCTTCAAGTTACTATCAGGTGTCCTTTTATTTCAGTCTATAGGACTCCTTTTAGCATTTCTTGTAGGGCAGATCTAGTGGTGGTGAATTCCCTCAGTTTTTGTTTAGCTGGGAATGTCTTTTGATTTCTCCTCAGTTTTGAAGGATTTCTCCTCAGTTTTGCCAGATGTAGGATTTTTGGTTGACAGTGTTTTTCTTTTAGCACTTGGAATATATCAACCTACTGCCTTCAGTTCTCCAAAGTTTCTGATGAGAAATCTGCTGATAATCCCATTGAGGATTCCTTGTATTTGATGAGTCACTTCTCTTGTGCTGCTTCCCAGGTTCTCTTTGTCTTTCAACAGTTTGATTATAATTTTTTCTTGGTGTGGGTCTCTGAGTTCATTTTACTTAAAGTTCAATAGCTTCTTAGATGTTTATATTTCATGTCTTTAGTCAAATTTGGAAAATTTTTTGCCATTATTTCTTCACATATTCTCTCTGCCCCTTTCTCTCTTTCTTCTTCTGGGACTTCCACAATGTGTATGTTGATCTGTTTGATGGTGTCGCACAGGTCCCTTAGGCTCTGTTCACTTCAATAATTTTTCTTTCTGTTCCTTAGACTTGATAATTTCAGTTGTCCTAGACTTTTTTTAAAAAAAATATTTATTTAGGCTGTGCCAGGTCTTAGTTGCGGCATGCGGACTCTTAGTTGTGGCATGTGGGCTTCTTAGTCGTGGCATGTGAACTCTTAGTTGTGGCTTGCATGCAGAATCTAGTTCCCCAACCAGGGATCAAACCCAGGCCCCCTGGCATTGAGAGCGCAGAGTCTTACCCACTGGACCACCAGGGAAGTCCCCTCAATTGTCCTAGCTTTGATTTCACTGATGGTTTCATTTACCTACTCAAATCTGCCTTTGAATCACTCTAGTGAATTTTTCAACTCAGTTATTGTACTTTTCAGCTTCAGAATTTCTTTTTGGTTTCTTTTTAAGTTTTCTGTCTCGTTGATATTTCCATTTTGTTCTCTATGTTGTTTTCTTGACTTTTTTCCGCATCTTCCTTTAGTTCTTTGAGTATCTTTAAGACAGTTGTTTATCTAGTAGAGCTGTCATCACATCTTTTTCAGGAACAGTTTGTTTGTTTTTGTCCCTTTAAATGAGTCATATTTTCCTATTTCTTTATATGTCTTGTATTTTTGTTGTTGAAAACCGGACATTTGAATCTAATGATGTGGTGACTCTGGAAATCAGAATCTCCCCTTTTCCCAGGGTTTGCTGTTTGTTTGTTTGTTTGGAGTGTTGTAGGCTGTCTCTGTGCCAAGAATCAGTCTGAGGTGTGGACTTAAAGTCTTCTCAGGTCTTTTTTGAGCCTTTGCCTTCCCCTGGGTATGCATGGTGACTGTCTAACTTCCTCTGAATATGTGGTTGCTTTTGAGTCCAATAGTCCTCAATATCTGGCTCCCAAAAGGAGAAAAAGAGAAAAATGAAGGGATGAGGGGGGAGAAGCACTGGTGCTTTAAATCCCCTTGAAGTCACTTCAGCCAGAGGAGGAGTGCAACAGCAGGGGGAGGTGTAACAACAGTGTCCGCCGCCTCTTTGCACCTCTGAGATCAGAAGCAGCGCGATCAGCCCTGATCAGAGCAGATCCCTGATATTTGGAGGACAGCGTCCTCATTGCCCACCCTGGCTCCCACAGGCTGTGTGTGCAAGCCGCTCCAGGAACACATGCAAGGCTGCCTGCACAGGGATGGGCACTGGGTAGCTGCGATTGTGCTAAGGGCTGAAATTCACCAAAATTTATCCAAACATTCCTCTGCACATTTGCAAGTCCTCAGTAGACTCCAGGAGTTCTAGAACAGTTACATCAGACAGATGCTGCCAGTGCATTTGTTGTCTATGTGGGGAGACAGATTTCTGGTGCTTCCTACTCTGCTACCTTCCCAGAATACTCCGTGTAAATTAAATTTAAAAAAAAAAGATTTTGTTTGAAGAGTTTGAAAACTAATGAGATAATCTTAACCCCTCAGACTACCATTGTTTTGTGCACACAGTTGCACATGCACACAAAACACCCTCGAGGGAGCATTGTCACCCAGCTCCAAAGCCTCTTCTGAGGCAGATCCTTTATGGTGTAGGGCAGGCAGCCTGGACAGAGCAGTGGGCTGGAGAGAGCCAACCCCAAGAATGCTCCAGATCTGAGGCTATTCCCAGCACAGACAGCTCACAGAAGGACATCAGGATAGTCACTTTCCCCTTCCTGGGGCTTGAGTTACTCATTGAAAGAGTGTGGGAGTTGGACTAGGTCAGTGTTTCTTCAGTGAAACCACAGAACAAACTTTCTTACATAGAACGCTGATAATAATTAGTGAAAAAAAATTTATCAGATCAAGAAAACTCCCAGATTCAGCAATGTATAAAGTGAAAATAAAATAGAGTAACTAAATGAACTATTACAGAAGTTTTAGAACACTGGTCCAGTTTTTAGTGAATTACAGGAAATTTATGAAAGCACCGAGATGTAGAAAGCAGAGACAGCATAAGTCAAGTTAACCTTTTACCATAACTCATTGATTTGCAGTGGAAATGGAAGGTGGATATAATCTGGAAATCTGTAGGCAATTCTCTTTTCCTGATCTGGGCCTCAGTTTCCTCATCTATAAAACTGGGCCTGAAGTAATTATTTTTTTTAATTTTATTTATTTATTTTTATATTGAATTTTTGGCTGAGTTGGGTCTTCGTTGCTGCGCGCTGGGTTTCTCTAGTTACGGTGAGCGGGGGCTACTCTTTGTTGCGGTGCGCAGGCTTCTCATTGCGGTGGCTTCTCTTGTTGCGGAGCGTGGGCTCTAGGCATGTGGGCTTCAGTAGTTGTGGCACGTGGGCTCAGTAGTTGTGGCTTGCGGGCTCTAGAGCGCACGCTCAGTAGATGTGGCACACGGGCTTAGTTGCTCCTCGGCATGTGGGATCTTCCCAGGCCAGGGCTCGAAACCGTGTCCCCTGCATTGGCAGGCGGATTCTTAACCACTGCGCCACCAGGGAAGCCCTGAAGTAATTCTTTAAGAAGACTTTTCAGTTACTCTGGAATAAATTTTTGGTTCTGTGATCACAGGGAACTAAACTGACAGAGGTGGTGAGGGGGTTGTTGGAGGGTGGGGGAGTGGGTGTGGTGTGGCGGCCGGGCTTGTTTTCAGACTCCCCTGTTCTGTTCTACTCCTACCACAAGCAGTTCCTCAGAGTGTGACAGGCCAGGGTGGGACAAGAAGCAGCTGCATTCTTGGTTGGATTAAAGGGTGCAGGTGAATCTCCATGACCTGGAGGGAGGGTTGCTTCCATTGTTTCCCAAAGATGGTTTTAGGAAGTACAAAGACAAACATTTAAAAAATTTTTTGTATATTCTTTAGTATTTTAAAAATGTATAGCTAGCACATCATACCTATTATTTTAGAGATGTTAACTGCTTAGGATGTGGCTCCACTTTAAAAAATGGAAAACGTTAAGTGCCATTTCATTATGGTGGAAGTATGATGGGGAGGGGAGTGATAAGAATGACTATATGAGAAGCCTTGGCCTATGGGATAGGCCCCTCGAGGTGGCACCTCAGCAGTATGGCTGTGACACGCCTTATCCTTGCAGTGGGCATTGTAGAGGGCAGAGAGGGAGCTTAGCATTCCTGTTGAAAGAGGAGACTGAGGCCCAGAGGGGAGATGGTCCCCCAAGACACTGCTGGGAAGTGGTGTTGAGTGGACCAGTGCTAGACTCTTCCTCCCCTGATGTCCCACAGGGTATCCGCATCCCTTCTGAGCATCCCAGACAGAAGGCTCAGAGCCCAGCTCTGGAGTGTCTTGTCCTAGAGGGTTTTTTTTTTTTTTTTTTTTTTGGTGGGGGGGACGGTGTGCTGAGCAGCATGCAGGATCTTAGTTCCCCCACCAGGGATCGAACCTGTGCCCCCAACCCCTGCATTGGGAGCGCGGAGTCTGAACCACTGCACCACCAGGGAAGTCCCCTAGAGGATTTCTTCTAGCTGGTGCCCAGCAGCTCTCTACTGGGCCCCTTGGCTGCTGGAACCCTGGTGTGGGGCTCTCTGGTCGCTCCAGCAGGTGGGGTTAGGGTATGCACAGCGATTCTAGCCCCTCCACTCTTTGTGCACCTGCTTCTTGGAGGGCAAACTGTCTCTTCTTCCGTTTGTTTGAGCAGAGGGTTCACTTTGTTTTGTTTTTTCCCCAAATGGGACTAGGTTTATTGCTTACTATAAAAATTGAAAATTGTTCATATAAAAGAATACATAAGCAATATAAAGAATCAAATATGTCTCTGTATGCATGTATAGGATAAGATAAATTACTTAAACCCTACTATCCAGGGATAATCACTTAACTGTCTAGATTTTTTTCTCTCTGTTTATATACCTAGTTGATATCAATTTCCATATGATTTTATAAAAATGAAATTATGTTGCTCATATGTTACACGCTTTTTTCCCCCCAACAATAAATGTGTTATGTACGTCTTAACATATCAGTAGAGATCCTTGTCTTCAGTTTTCATGGCTGCAGAGTATTCTCTTTTGTGGGTAGCCTTGACGTAATTTATTTAATCCTCTTTAATGGAAGTTTTGGTGGCATCCAGTATTTGGCCCTGTTAATGTTGTGATAAATATCCTTGCATGCTCATCCAAGCATTTGCTTTTCTGGATTTCTTACTGTATATTTTTAGATACAGAGCTGTGGGTCAAACATTAAGTACATTTAAATTTTTAATGCATGTTTTAAACTGCCTCCTGGAAAAGTGGGAATGATTCAGTCCAACAGTCCTGGCTGGTAGGATGGTTGTTGAATGACTACAGGTAGCTGCGGGCTTTCTTTGGGTCCCTTAGACTGTGCAGTCCCCCAGCCCCGATTATTTCCTGGGCATTTGTGGGTGGACAGCCCTGCCTGTCTTCTACTCCAAATGACAGGAGGCCTGCTTCTCCCATCCATCCCCCAGAATGCTGTTCGTGTTCCACGGGACTTTGAGGGCTGCAGTGTCCTCCGCAAGTACCTGGGCCAGCTCCACTACCTGCAGAGTCGGGTCCCCATGGGCTCAGGCCAGGAGGCCGCTGTTTCTGTCACCTGGTGAGAGCTGGCAGGGGTGGGGGGAGCCTGGAGGTTGCCTGGGACAGCCCAGGGGTGTCTGGGCAGTGGGGATGCCCCTCTTCCCCCGCCCCCCGCTTTCTTTTCCTTGCTACACAACATGGGGAGTGGCTTGGTGTGGTCTCCCCAGGCCTCCCTCCCATCCGACACTGCGCTGGGGGTGGCGGGTCGCTTCACCAGCTCCTTCACTCGAAATGACTGGGGTGGCCTGTCCACAGGACTGAGATCTTCTCAGGCAAGTCTGTGGCCCATGAAGACATCAAGTATGAGCAGGCCTGCATTCTCTACAACCTTGGTGAGCTACCTAACCCCTTCCCCATGGCCCTACCTCCCAGCCCTGCCCACCCCATCTCAGCTCAGCAGGAGGCCACAAGGGCAGTGGGCTGATGGAAGGAAGACACCTGGATTCTGACCCTCCCCCTGCCTTCCCACAGCTCCACTGGTGCCTCTCTTCTGGCCCACAGGGAGCCAGCCTGCTGGGGAGAGGCTCTACTAGGCTGGCTGCCACATGGTGTTGCTAGTGTGCTCCGGCCCAGAGGGGTGGCCTCTCTTTTCTGACTGGACAGATCCCGGCCCCCCTTGTGGCTTGGGTTGCTTCCAGCAGGAGGAGAACAAGGCTGGCGTAGACTGGCCTTGCCGTCAACCCTGATGGCTCAGCCTCAGCCTGGGGAGCCCCGAGTCCTGTGTAGGCAATCCCTGAGGCTCTGAGACTGGACTTGTAGGCTGAGGGCTGTGGATGGCAGGAGCCCCTTCCCTTCCACCCCATCCCTGCCTGGTGCAGAGCCAGAGACCGAGACCCCATTTACTCCAGCTTTGGTGTCCTTGGACCAACTGCCCCAGACCCCTGTTGTCCTGATCATGGGTGACACCAGCAGCCCCAGGCTAGCCCTGACCCCGTGTTCTGTGCCTCCCCAGGGGCGCTGCACTCCATGCTGGGGGCCATGGACAAGCGCATGTCTGAGGAGGTGAGGAGGGTAGGGGCAGTGGGTGGGTCGTAGGACAGAACCAGGGAGGGGTGCTGAGTGTTGTCAGCCTCCAGAGTGTGAATCCCGCCCCGTGGAGTGGACACCGGCAGCTCTGTGGCTCTGCTTCTGGCATCCTCCCCTGTTCTCTCCCAGGGCATGAAGGTCTCCTGCACTCACTTCCAGTGCGCAGCAGGTGCCTTTGCCTACCTGCGTGAGCACTTCCCTCACGCCTACAGCGTTGACATGAGCCGGCAGATCCTCACTCTCAATGTCAACCTCATGCTGGTGAGGAGACGCCCTTGTTGGGGCCGAGTTGAATCCAGGGCCGGGCACGGTTAGGGCTGGATCCTAGAGGTCCTGTGCACATGGCAGTGAGGGAAAAGCAGAGGCCTGGGCTTTGATCTTTTGAGCCCCAGGTGGATCAGGAGCAGGGCTGTGCTGCTTGGAGTGCGGGAGGCTGGGCAGAGAGGGCATCCGTGTGGTCTGTGCCGGTGAGGAATGGAGTGCATCTCCATCTGCTCTTCCAGGGCCAGGCTCAGGAGTGCCTTCTGGAGAAGTCCATGTTGGACAACAGGAAGAGCTTTCTGGTGGCTCGCATCAGTGCACAGGTAGGGACAGGGATAGACGGTGGCCCACAAGGGACGGATGCCAGGCTTTTGGTTTACTCCCGATCCCCAACTATAGCCCTGTCCTGGCTTCTAGGTGGTGGATTACTACAAGGAGGCGTGCCGGGCCTTGGAGAACCCCGATACCGCCTCACTGCTGGGCCGGATCCAGAAGGACTGGAAGAAGCTGGTACAGATGAAGATCTACTACTTTGCGGCTGTGGCTCATGTGAGGGCACTGTGGCCACCAGGGCTGGGCTGGGCTGAGTTGCCGTAGCTCAGGAAGTAAGTAGTGACATCTCTTCTTTCCCAGTTGCACATGGGGAAGCAGGCTGAGGAGCAGCAGAAGTTTGGAGAGCGGGTGAGTGAGACGTGGCAAGGAGGGGACTCTGGACTGGTCCCAGCCTTGTTAGTCAGATCCTCGTGGGGACCCTTCTTCTGTCCCTCACCCCCACATCCCTGGCTGCCCCCCTCCCCCCCACCGCTGTAGACCTGGTGTTCCTCATGTGTTGTCCCATCTGTGCAGCCTTCATCCCCAGGGGACGGAGGAGGCGCAGCAGGCTCCCCTCAGGGGATGGTTGGTGGGAGATGTAGGCTGTGGGGTGGAGCTGGAAGGTAGACGCTAAGCGTGGTGCTGTTGGCTGGGCTGGCGCGTGGCTACCTCCTCAGCTCCTTGTCTTCTGATGGGTCACCTGATGGCCAGACAGGCTCGGTGGGGGTTGGGGTGGCAGAAGGAGTAGGGTCCAAGCAGGGAAGGACGGACTGGTCTCTGTCCCCCGCAGGTCGCGTACTTCCAGAGTGCCCTGGACAAGCTGAATGAAGCCATCAAGCTGGCCAAGGTAAAGATGAGGAAGAGCCTGGCTGCCCCCCGGAGCCTGGGAAGACAAGGAGCAAGCCTGCTGGGGCTGAGGGGTGTCCTGGCACTGGCTGTGGTTGGCACTGAGCACCCCCATCCCTACCCTACAGGGCCAGCCTGACACTGTGCAAGACGCACTTCGCTTCACTATGGACGTCATTGGGGGAAAGTGAGTTTTTGGGGTTCGGGGTGGCCCTGGTTCCTTCTTGTTAGGAAGGGTCTTGGCCTTTTGCCTGCATCGTTGGGAGGAAGCCACCAGGGCCAGAGAGTAGTGGCCCATGTGGGAGGCTAGGTCCTGGATCCCTGCTGATCACTCAAGACTCCCCATTCCTCCTTCTCCTGACCCCCAGATACAATTCTGCCAAGAAGGACAATGATTTCATCTACCACGAGGCTGTCCCAGCACTGGACACCCTTCAGCCTGTAAAAGGTCTGAAGCTGAGGGGAGGCCGAGGATTGGGGTAGGGGATGAAGATGGGACAGAAGAGAGGCAGTCGAGGTTCGAGTGGGCCTAGTCTCCACGATTCTTCCTCACCCCTCCCAGGTGCCCCCTTGGTGAAGCCCTTACCAGTGAACCCCACAGACCCAGCTGTTACGGGCCCTGACATCTTCACCAAACTGGTACCCATGGCTGCCCATGAAGCCTCGTCGCTGTACAGGTGGGCAGGATAGGCAGGCCCTATTAGCCCAGGGTGGGTTGGAATATCTCAGCAGACACGGGCTTCCAGCAAATTGCTGTCACTTCTCCTGCAGTGAGGAGAAGGCCAAGCTGCTTCGGGAGATGGTGGCCAAGATTGAGGACAAGAATGAGGTCCTGGAGTGAGTGCAGGGCTTGGGTGGGAGGCATGGAGGGTACACACCAGACCTCTGGGGGATCCCCAGTGCTGCCTGCGACAGGGAGAGGAGTAAATGAAAGGTCTGTTGGCACCAGCAGGCCTCCTGGCTGCGCCCTCCCTGCCCAGGGTCTTGTATGCTTTGTAAGTTGAGATTTGTAAGTTGAGAGTCACGCACCTTGAGAGGAGGATGTCCCACTGTTTTCAGCAGTGCCCTGGGCATGTTCTGTGGTGGCAGTTGGGATGCTGATTTGTTGTCTGCTAGGACCTCAGACCTTGCTTCAGTGGTGGGAGCTTGCCCTAGTGGGCTTCTTGTGTAGCTGAGGGGTTGAGCCAGCACCCACCTGGTCCCGTTGCCCCTCAACAGCCAGTTCATGGATTCAATGCAGCTGGATCCTGAGACAGTGGACAACCTTGATGCCTACAGCCACATCCCACCTCAGCTCATGGAGAAGTGTGCGGCTCTCAGCGTCCGGCCCGACACTGTCAGGAACCTCGTCCAGTCCATGCAAGGTGAGTGAGGAGGAAAAGCAAGCAGGTGGAGGGCGGGAACGTGGGAGTCATCTGCTGCGGCCTTCTCTGTGTCCCTTGTTGACCGAGGATAGAGGTTTTCACCTCTCCCAGCACCTGTCAGAGCTCCCGCTGCACACTTCAGTGAACTACCGCACCCTGTGTGCCCTCTGTCTGCCCTGCTCAGCCAGCACTGGGCTGCACACAAGCCTGACTGCGGGGGCGGTTCTGTCGCCTGGGGGATGGGCCAGATTGGATGCCTGGTCTGCCTGCCACAGGAGCTGACCCCGCCTCCTCTAAACATGCCCCCAGTGCTGTCAGGTGTGTTCACGGATGTGGAGGCCTCCCTGAAGGACATCAGGGATCTGCTGGAGGAGGATGAGCTGCTAGAGCAGAAGATGCAGGAGGCAGTGAGCCAGGCAGGGGCCAGCACGGCTGTCTCCAAGGCCGAGCTGGCAGAGGTGAGGCGAGAATGGGCCAAGTACATGGAGGTCCATGAGAAGGCCTCCTTCACCAACAGCGAGCTGCACCGTGCCATGAATCTGCATGTTGGCAACCTGCGCCTGCTCAGTGGGCCTCTGGACCAGGTCCGGGCTGCCCTGCCCACGCCAGCCCTCACCCCAGGTGAGCCCCCTTCCTGTCCCCATGGAGAGAGGCTTGGCGCTGGGGTTTTCTCTGGCCTCACTGACCACTGCCGCTCCCAGAGGACAAGGCAGTGCTGCAGAACCTGAAGCGCATCCTGGCCAAGGTGCAGGAGATGCGGGACCAGCGTGTGTCGCTGGAGCAGCAGCTGCGTGAGCTTATCCAGAAGGATGACATCACGGCGTCACTGGTTACCACAGACCACTCAGAGATAAAGGTGGGGCTGGGTGAGCAGTATGCAGGGGCTGACTCTAGGCTCCACCCTTAGGTGGTGAGGCCCTGAGTGTCTGTCCTCCACCCCCCAACACACTCCCTTAGAAGCTGTTTGAGGAGCAGCTGAAGAAGTATGATCAGCTGAGGGTGTACCTGGAGCAGAACCTGGCCGCCCAGGACAACATTCTCCGGGCACTGACAGAGGCCAACGTGCAGTACGCATCTGTGCGGCGGGTGCTCAGTGAACTGGACCAAAAGTCAGTGTCTGGCCCTGTGCCTCTACCCAGTCCTGCCCAGAGCTGGGCTCCAGTTACTCACCTCCTGCCCGCCCTTCTGCCCGCCAGGTGGAACTCCACGCTGCAGACCCTGGTGGCCTCCTATGAAGCCTATGAGGACCTGATGAAGAAGTCCCAGGAGGGCAAGGACTTCTATGCAGACCTGGAGAGCAAGGTGGCTGCTCTCCTCGAACGGGCACAGTCCACCTGCCAGGCCCGTGAGGCAGCCCGCCAGCAGCTCCTGGACAGGTGAGTGTGGCCCCGGGGCTGGGGTGTGGCTGCAGCCGAGACCGAGGTCGGGCTGAGGGGATGGTGTGGCTCCGCTTCTTCCCTACCTCGTCCTACAGGGAGCTGAAGAAGAAGCCGCCGCCACGGCCCACGGCCCCAAAGCCGCTGCTGCCCCGCAGGGAGGAGGGCGAGGCAGTGGAGGCCGGGGACCTGCCTGAGGAGCTGCGCAGCCTGCCCCCCGACACCTTCCTGGGGGCCGCTGCCCCACTCCACTTCCCCCCCGGCCCCTTCCCCAGCTCTGCAGGCCCAGGACCCCACTATCTCTCAGGCGCCTTACCGCCTGGTACCTACTCGGGCCCCGCCCAGATGTTGCAGCCCAGGGCCCCCCAGGCCCTAGGGCACCCTGTGGTGGCCATGGCACCTGGACCTGCTCTTTACACAGCCGGGGCCTACACACCAGAGCTGGGCCTCGTGCCGCGATCCTCGCCGCAGCATGGCATGGTGAGCAGTCCCTATGGGGGGGTGGGGCCCGGGCCCACCCCACCAGCTGCAGGCCTGCCCTCAGCCCCACCTCCCCAGTTCTCGGGCCCTGAGTTGGCCGTGGGGATTCGGCCAGCCACCACCACAGTAGATAGCGTCCAGGCCCCCATCTCCAGCCACACGGCACCACGGCCAAACCCTGCCCCTGCTCCTCCCCGGCCCCGCTTTCCGGGGCCGCCCCCCCAGCCACTGCCCGTGCCCTACACCTACCCGATGGGGGCCAAGCCACCGCTCGCAGCTCCCCCAGCCCAGCACCACTTTTCTCCTGGGATGCCCACAGGTTTTTCAGCCCCGAGGACTGGGCCCCAGCCTCATCCCACACGAGCAGTGTTTGGGCCCCAGCCTCCCCAGCAGCCCCTTCCACTCCAGCATCCGCACCTCTTCCCACCCCAGCCTTCAGGACTGGTACCCCCACAGACCCCCTATCCCTTTGCCCCTCAGCCTGGTGTCCTGGGGCAGCCACCGCCCACCCTGCATACCCAGCTCTACCCAGGCCCCTCTCAGGACCCTCTGCCCCCCCACTCAGGGGTGCTGCCTTTCCCCAGCCCTGGGCCCCCTCAGCCTCCCCATCCCACCCTGGCATATGGTCCTGCCCCTTCCCCCAGGCCCCTGGGCCCCCAGGCCCCCGCACTCTCCATTCGAGGCCCTCCGCCTGCCAGCCAGCCCGCACCCACTCCCCACCTGGTGCCTTCACCTGCCCCATCACCGGGGCCCGGCCCCGTCCCTCCTCGGCCCCCTGCAGCAGAGCCAGCCGTGTGTCTGCGCCGAGGCGCTGCGAGTGCAGATCTGCTCTCCTCCAGCCCTGAGAGTCAGCATGGAGGCGCTCAGCCTCCTGGGGGTGGGCAGCCCCTGCTGCAGCCTACTAAGGTGGATGCGGCTGAGGGCCGGCGGCCACAGGCCCTGCGGCTGATCGAGCAGGACCCCTATGAGCACCCGGAGAGGCTGCAGCAGTTGCAGCAGGAGCTGGAGGCCTTTCGGGGCCAGCTGGGCGATGCAGGGGCTCTGGACGCTATCTGGCGGGAGCTACAAGACGCACAGGAGCATGATGCCCGTGGCCGTTCCATCGCCATCGCCCGCTGCTACTCACTGAAGAACCGGCACCAGGATGTCATGCCCTATGACAGCAACCGTGTGGTGCTGCGCTCGGGCAAGGACGACTACATCAACGCCAGCCGCGTGGAGGGGCTCTCACCGTACTGCCCACCTTTGGTGGCCACCCAGGCCCCCCTGCCTGGCACAGCTGCCGACTTCTGGCTCATGGTGCATGAGCAGAAAGTGTCAGTCATTGTCATGCTCGTGTCCGAGGCCGAGGTGGAAAAGGTGAGAGGGAGAGGTTGGGTGGGTGCCCAGCAGGGAAACTGGAAAACCAGCCCTAACTGCCCTGTTTGTCCTTCAGCAAAAGGTGGCTCGCTACTTCCCTACTGAGAGGGGCCAGCCCATGGTGCACGGTGCCCTGAGCTTGGCCCTGAGCAGTGTTCGCACCACCGAGACCCATGTGGAGCGGGTGCTGAGCCTGCAGTTCCGGGACCAGAGCCTCAAGCGCTCGCTCGTGCACCTCCACTTCCCCACATGGCCAGAGTTGTGCGTCTGCTGCCCTGGGCGGTGGTTGGGGGGCTGGGAGGGTGGTGCGGCCTTGGAGCAGGTCTGACTCAGAGACGCCACCCCACCCTGCAGAGGCCTGCCGGACAGCCCCAGCAACCTGCTGCACTTCATCCAGGAGGTGCACGCTCATTACCTGCATCAGCGCCCCCTGCACACGCCTGTCGTCGTCCACTGCAGGTAGGTGTGGGTAGCTCCCGAGCGGCCCTCCGCTGGGGGCTCCTGGGCTGGCCTCACAGCCCCTTCCTGCCGCAGCTCCGGGGTGGGCCGCACAGGAGCCTTCGCGCTGCTCTACGCGGCTGTGCAGGAGGTGGAGGCTGGAAGTGGGATCCCTGAGCTGCCTCAGCTGGTGCGGCGCATGCGGCAGCAGAGGAAACACATGCTGCAGGAGAAGGTGAGGGCCCAGGCGGGAGCTGGGACGGGCCCTCCATCCTGGGGGACGGGCCCTGCCCGGCTGACCAGGCCCAATGCGCCCCTGCAGCTGCATCTCAGGTTCTGCCATGAGGCGGTGGTGAAACACGTGGAGCAGGTCCTGCAGCGCCACGGCATGCCCCTTCCATGCAAGCCCTTGGCTGGCACCAGTGTCACCCAGAAGGTGAGGGAGGGAGCCCCTGGGGGCTGCTGGGACTGACACTGCCTCGTGGACTCCATCTTCACCCACTCTTGTCTCCTCAGAATCACCTTCCTCAGGACTCCCAGGACCTGGTTCTCGGTGGGGACGTGCCCATCAGCTCCATCCAGGCCACTATCGCCAAGCTCAGCATCCGGCCTCCCGGGGGCTTGGATTTCCCGGCTGCCGGCCTGCCAGGCCCTGTAGAGCCCCCAGGCCTGCCGCCACCCAGCCTCCCAGAGTCCACCCAGCTCCCATCCTCCTCCCCACCCCCTCTCTCTTCACCCCTGCCTGAGGCCCCTCCGCCTGAGGAGGAGCAGCCGGTACCTGAGGTCCCCAGCCTGGGGCCCCCCTCCTCCTCCCTGGAGCTGCTGGCCTCCCTAACTCCTGAGGCCTTCTCTCTGGACAGCTCCTTGAGGGGAAAGCAGCGGATGAGCAAGCAGAACTTTCTGCAGGCCCATAACGGGCAGGGTCTGCGGGCTGCCCGGCCCACTGATGACCCCCTCAGCCTTCTGGATCCACTCTGGACACTCAACAAGACCTGAACAGGGTTTGCCTGCCTTGCACTACGTTGTCTCCCATGCCAGTCTGCCCCTCTTGAGGTGGGGCCTAGTCTTACTCCCATTCCTGCTGCCTTCAGCCCTGCCTGGCCCAGCCCACAGCTCTACAGGGTAGAGATGCATCACGGGTCTTGGGTCAGGTTCTGCTCCTTTGTGGGACCTGACATTTTCAGCTCTTTGCTGTTGAATAAACCAACCTGTTCTGTGGCCAGTGTCTCTGCTCAGTGCTGCTCCCCAGGAGGTGGGGGGCTGGGCCCCAGCAGCACCACCTTTAGCGAGTGTGGAGGTGGAGGGGGTCACCTTGGTTTCCACACCTCTGAAGTGGTTAGGCAAGATGGCCTCTAGAGCTGGCTTGCTAAACTTCCCCAGCCTGTAAACTCTTCCTCTGACCTGTATGGCTTCTGGCAGGAGCTGCTGTGAGCTGAGAAAGGTCTAACCAACTGCTGCACTTTAGGCACCGGGAGGTGTAAATGATGCCAGAGCTCATCCAGGGGAAGACGCAAGTGGCTCACAAAGCCCCTGACTGATGTGATTTTTTAAAAAAAGTTTAATATTACAGTCATGAGACAGGACAGTTCAGAGGCAGCTTCCCAAAGATTCAGCTCTTTCCCCAGTCCAGGTCCAGCACATTGCCCCACAGAGCACCCCAGCCAGACGGGCAGGGAGGCCCACCCTCAGTCCAGCTTCTCCAGCACAGAGGGCACGTATACTAGGCTGAGCTCGCTGCCAAAGTTGCAGACAATGGCAGCATTGTCCAGCACCAGGATCTGGCGGGCCGGCTGGGCCTCACTGTTCTTCCCCAGGTAGACTGTCTGTAACAGGTCCCCGTAGTTTAGGTCCCAAAAGGAAACACAGCCCTGGCCGCCGGTCACCAGCAGGTTGTCTGAGATGACACCCAAGCTTGCACCACAGCCCAGGTCCTGGAGGCAAGGACAGGACAGGCTCGGTGTCTTGAATCCTTCCCTAAAATACCGAGAATCCCGTGGCCCCCAACATGCCTACCTGCTGAATGGAGTAGAGCCTGATGCCTGTGCTGCGGTCCCAGATGCTGATGAGGTCATCTAGGCCACTACTGATGACACAGGAGGTGGTACAGGTAAGGGAGGTGACATCCCCACGGTGAGCGAACATGTGGCTGACCCGGCTGCCAGTCAGCACATCCCACAGGCAGATGGCCCCATCTTGTCCTCCACTGGCCAGCACCATGGTCTAAGGGAACAGGCACAGGAGAGCTGGTCACTGTGGTGAAACACCTCTGTCCACAAGGGTGGCTTAGTGCCCTGGTGGGTGGGAGCCCTCACTCTGCTTCACAGAGGCCCTTGGGGACCAGCTCCCAGGAGTCAGAAACAAGGGCTATGGGCCTGGCTTGGTACCCCGCACCCCACCCACGGCCCTCACCTGGTCAATGTACACAGTCGTGATGGCCCCTGAGTGGCCTTGCAGGGTGAAGAGGCAGCATGAGTCCTCCAGACGGTACACCTGGGGCAGGAACAGGTAGCAGATTCTGGTCTCTCTGGGATTTTTCCAAATCACACTTTGGCCAGGAATTCCCTTCCACAGTTCATCCAGGACACCTCCAGCCACTGCCTGACTGACCCCATGTGCTCCCCACCCCCTGTGCTGGGCCACCCCAGTGCCCAAGAGATGGTGCCAACACTTACTCTCAGTGTGTGGTCCTGGCTCCCAGTCACGAGGCGCCCGGCAGCTGCCTTCAGGGCTGTGATGGGCTTCTGGTGTGCACAGGGCACCGTGTGGGTCAGGTGACAAGCCACTGCATCACTGCTGCTGTACATAGGGGATGTGGGGGAACCGCCCCGCCCCGGGGCCCCTGGGGATAACAGGCCAAGTGAGGGATCTCCGAGAAGACACCCTGCAGGCAGCCCCTCTGCTCCACCCACCAGGTGCAGGCACCAGCCCAGCCCAGGTCCCCTGACCTCGGAACTGCAGGGGGCTGAGGGCAGTGTGAGTCTCCAAGGAGAAGAAATCAAGAGAACCGTTGAGCCGGGCAGCCACAATCCTGGAAGAGAAGAGCGGCTGTCAGGTGGCTCTCCCTCAGAGCCCCCAGCTTTGGGGCTGAGCACCGCGGGCCCTTGACAGGCCCGTCCCACTGGCTCTGGGAACAGTGGAGCCATGAGGGACTGTGGCCAAGAGGGAAGCACAGGTGCTGGGGACTAGGTTGCAACTCCAATTATTAACCTCTGTGCCTCAGAGCCTTCATCTGTGAAATGGGAACAACTGTACCCACCTCACAGCATGGTCATGAGGAGTAAATGAGCTAGTGTGTGTAAAGTGGTACCTGGGGAACATCATGTAAGATTGGAAATTAAAAACAAACAAGGGGTATGGGCAGTCCCCCTCCACAGCCTGGAGCTAAAGGAAAGGCTTCGGGGAGGAGAAATAGGACGTAAGGTGGGGCCTATGTTTTAGAGCCACAGAAGGTGTTGCTGTCTCCATCACAGAAAAGCAGCTTTGACCCAAGCACCACCTGCTCCATTTCCTTTTTCCACAAAGAAATAAAGATTATTCTCCACTGCCCCTGATTCCTAGGCACAGGATGATGGGCGGAGATGGAGACATTTGCCCTGTGGCCCCAAAGCTTTGAAGTGAGTGGGGTTCAAAATCTTACTCCAGCAAAGGGCAATGCACACCTTCACCTCTGCCCATAATCTGAATGATCTATGGCAGAGATGGGGAAGGCACAGCACAGGGGTGGAGGGAGAGACCATGGAACTTTGGGGGTTGAGCTGAGACATGTGGGCTTTCCCTAAAATTCAAAAAAAAAAAAAAACAAAACCACAAAACAGCAGGGGAGAATTTCCAAGCGTGGAGAACCCAGTGAACTTGGCCAGACTGCAGGGTAGGATGTTAGCTAAATAAGGCCTGAGCAAGAAGCCTGGCAATGGCAGGAATGACAGCAGCAGCCAACAGAAACTGAGAGGTAAGAGCAAATGAGGCTCCAGCTTTAGCTTAGACGGTGGGGCCACAAACGGTCAGGGACCCTGCAAGGAAGAGCCAGCATGGGTCAGGCAGGTGAAGCGTTCAGCAAAGGCACCTAGTCATGGGTGAGGCCCAGGTTTCTCAGCCCAGAGGTGGAAGCTCAAGCCTGAGAAGCCAGGAATCCTCCTCTCCCAGGGAGTGTGTGATCGAGCCCCGGGAACACCCAGCCAACAGCCGTGCTGAGGAGGGAGGCGAGGACAGTGTCCAGCATCAAAGAGGAAGAAAAGACGGTTCTTCTGAAAATGCATTTTTCTGGAACTGAAAACCCAGGATACCTAGAAAGGTCAGTATTGACAGGCTACCTAGAGCAACTTTGACTTCAGAAGGGTGAGGAGAACTGCTCACTCTCCATGTGCCAGGCCCTATTCTAAGTGCTTCCTACCTGTTAACTCTTGGAGCTGTCACCCTCCCACTGAGGTGGACTACCTGCTGTTCACAGGTGTGGGGCTTGGCACCGAGTAGGGAAGTCAAGTCACACACCAGTGAAGGGGAAGCAGGGCTCAAGCCTCACTGTGCTGGGCTGGGCTGTCTAGGGTTGAGGCAGGCGTCCTAGCCAGCACTCGCACCTTTTGTCCAGGAAGACGAGGGCCGTGATGCCCGAGGAGACCTCCTCGCTGCTGCAGCGCAGAGTGCCCTCGATGGCGTCCCACACCTGCAGGCCCAGAGGCTGTGAGCACCTGCGAGCTAGGAGGGCCCACAAACCCCCTGCACAGACGTCCCCTCTGCCCACCTCCAGCCGGCCACTGCTCCGCCCCACCACGATGAGGCTGCCCTGCAGCTCCAGGCTCCAGATGGAGCCATCTGCGCTGGGGGCCCAGGCGAGGGAAGGGGAGCCCTTCTCGGGAGGAAAGCACCCCTCGTCCTCAGGGGCCTGGGGCAGCGTGGGCCCGGGCGAGGGTGGGCGCAGGGCTGGTGTGTGGACGGGAGCCATTCCCTCCTCCTGGTACAGTCGCTGCACCAGGTGGCTGAAGTCATAGCCTGGGGAGGCCTGAGCACGGCGGCAGCCCGCCCGGTACCGGGGCTCGGGCTGAGCGGGCTCTAGGAGCTGTGGCTGCGCTGAGAAGTTGGTGTCGATCAAGCAGGTGAGGTCCGGCTGGTCCCCGAAGAGGGAAGTTGGCGGAGGGCCCCGGGGACGATGCCGTAGTGGAGGACTGTCCCCAGGCTCCTCTGGGCCACCCTTCCCACCGTCCGACAGCCGTTCCCAGCTCTCCTGAGCCTCCAACACGCTGCCAACACCACTGTCCTGGCGCTGCCTGCTGGGGGGTGGGGAGGGTGGGGTGAGGACAGTGGGGCACAGATGCAGGGCAGGGCATGGGTGGGAGGTGGGGGGGTACCTACCCCGGGTGTGGGATGCGAGTGAGGCAGTCTCCAGTCTGCGCGTCCCACACACACACGTGGCCTGCCAGGCAACAGCTCACCAGCAGCATCCCGTCACTGGCCAGACACTCGATGTCCTGCGGGAGCACAGCATGGACATGGGCACGGGCGCTGGTGTCTGCACGGCCCAGGCCTCAGGCGCCCCCAGCTCCCGCCCGCGCTCACCATGAGGTGCCCGCGCAGCACCAGGGGCACAATCTCTGTCTCGGGTGGCGCGTAGCCGTAGTCATCGCAGGGCAGCTCCCCACGCCGCCGCCGCCCGGGCCCCGAGCCGGGTTGCCCGTAGTTGCGAGGGCAGAGCACGCGGTATAGGCAGAGCAGCAGCAGCACGAGGACGATGCCCGAGGCCAAGCCGAGTGCTGCCACCCTGCACCGGGCGGAGCCTGGTGAGGCGTGCCCCATCCCCCCCCACCCCGTCCCTGCCAGCTGCCCCCCTCCCTCGTGGGCCTTACTTGTACAGGGTGATGTCTCTGTGCGCCTGCGCCGTGCCTGGCCCCTTGGGGCCGGCCTCCCAGAGCCCACCCTGCCCAGGCCGCGGCGGGGGCCAGGCACTGCGGCCGTCCTGAGGGTGCCGCCCCTCCAGGGCCTCCCTCGGGTTCAGGCGGAGCGTGACTGGGATGACAGGCAGCAGGCTGATGTACCTGGGGCCGGGCAGCGGGCAGCCTCAGCAGAGATGCCCTCGGAAGGGACCCCCCCCCCTCCTGCTGCCCCAGTCCCCCTCTCTGCTCTTCACACGGGACTCAGCTCAACCTGCCAGGCTCCAAGAACACCCTCTCAGGACAGTCTTCCCAGCATGGGCTGGGGCAGCAGAGGTAACGTCCCTCCCCAGCTCAGCTCTGGCACCCCAACCTTGCTCTGTCACAGAAACCGGCAGCCAAGCCATCACTGCCATGTCTGTCACCCATTCTGACTCAGAGTGGGTGGAAGTGAGTGAGGTGGATCTCATTCTGGCCAAGTGGCTGACAGCAACCTATGACTCCCCAGAGCAGGGCCCCGGGCTACTCTTAGGTTGTGGATGCTTGGAGCCCTGGCTCCTACTTCACAACCTTAGGGGTGTTTATTTGAAAGGAAATGCAGAATTCAAACCAGAGGGTCTCCCTCCTAAAGGGAAGGGATGCTCTGGGGACAGTGAGCTGACATCACCAGGTGGGGAGGTGGAACCTGGCACAGCCCAACTCACCTCTTGGCCAGCGTGATGTTGTAGTAGCTGAAGAGCGTTGGCCAGTGGCGGAAGGACAACTTCCTCCAAAGTTCCTCATCCTCAGTCCCCCAGGTTACCTCTGGGGCTGGGCTATCATGGATGCCCTCAGCTGGAACCCCAGGCTCGGGCAGCTCCCCTGGCAATGTCTGGTTCTCGGGTAACTTAGAGGCACCAGGTGGGAAGATGGAGAAGGCGGGGTCCGGGTGGCTGGCAGGCAGCACACCACTAGGCACAGGCATGGAAGCCAGGGCGCCCTCGCCCAGAGGGCTCTGCTCTGTCACCTGGGCAGTGAGGTATGTGCGCAGCCCTGCTGGGTCTGTGTACACCAGGATGCCAATCCAGACAACGGTGCCAGCCTGCAGTGGGGCATCGGGTGCTCAGCAGGACCTCTGGGAGGAACGGACAGCCCCAACCTGTCCTACCCTCCTGCCTTCCCAAGTCCTCCCACTATGACTGAGGGCCAACTGCCCCCCAGAGGGACCTAGTTCCCTTTCCATGGTCGGGGTTTGGGACTCCTGGCCTGGAAACAGAGGTGCACCCTTAGGTTTGTTACAGAACTTTCCCATCTCCAAACCCCATCTCAGCTTGGGCCAGAAAGCTGCTACCTTTCCCATGGTCAGCATGGCCAGAGGGACCAGCTGCATGACCTGCTCCACGGACACCAAGGGTCCTAGTCCTCAGAGGGCCTCAGCCTTGCTGCCGTCTCACTTCAACTCCTTAGGAGAGGCCCACTGACCAGAGGCCAGCCCTGCTCCTTCTCCCCTCTGCCCAGCCCAGCATTTTCTGATGCCTGCACAGTGAACACTGACTCAGGCAACCATGGTGGCTCCATCCCAGAGCACCCCGTCCTGGGTCACCCTGGGGAGACGACTCCTCTCCCTGACAACCTCGGCTACCTCTCCAAAGATAGGCTTATCACCCCAGAAATCACCAGGGTCTGGGCAGGAGGGCAGAGTGGGTGGCTTCCCAAAGCCAGGCTTCAAGAGGCCATGAAGGCCTGAGGGGCACCCCCCACCTCCAAGGCAAATGCAAAATGCAAGAGGGACTTGAGCGCTGGCCCTCGGGCAGGGGTGGCAGGTACCATGATGAGGCGCTGTGCCAGGCGGGTTCGGGCCAGGAAGTAGACGACACGCAGCCTCTTGGGGAGCCGCAGGTTTCGGAAGGAGGACGGTTGCAGTGTGATGGTGTGGGGTGTGGACGGCCGCACAGCCAGCTGCCGCTCGAAGCGTGCTGGCCGCCCCGCCGGCTTAGCTGGGGGCAGGCAGGCCTCAGGAGGCAGCCGCTTGTTCAGGTCCGCTAGCTGTTGGGGGTGCAGTGGTCAGGGCCCAAAGCTGCTGTCCAGAGGCTGTCCGCAGGGGGCTGCTGCCTTGCCCGAGGCCTGCCCCTCTCTCACCCAGAGATCCCCTGAGCACAGCCAGGGATGCGGAGGAGGTGGGTGGGCAGGGCTCAGCCCAGTCCTACCTCCATCCGGCGAATGTCAATGGACAGGACAGTGGTGAAAAACAACATCTGAAGGAAGAAGTCAGACACCAGGCCCACGACGGCAAAAAGACAGAACTCCTGGAATTAAGCAGATGAGGGGACACCATGACCTCACGGCCCAGCACCCAGAGAACCAGTTCCGTGCCTGCAGGCACCTCGGAACCTGTAGGGCAGTTTCAGGCAAGGCACAGCAGAGAGAAAGGAAAGAGATGCTGGTAGTTCTGAAATCTGGGAGCGGCCAAGGAGGATAATGCAGCAGCTCCCTCCCTCCCCACAAGGGGGCAGCAGAGACCTCCCCCCAACCCCCACACCTTTACCCAGAGAAGGCTGATGCCCAAACTTGGAGGTGAGGTGCCTTGACCCAACTTGGAAAGTTCTTTTTTTTTTGCTGTACGCGGGCCTCTCACTGCTGTGGCCCCTCCCGCCGCGGAGCACAGCCTCCGGACGCGCAGGGTCTGTGTACGGCCCAGCCGCTCCGTGGCATGTGGGATCCTCCCAGACCGGGGCACGAACCCGTGTCCCCTGCATCGGCAGGCGGACTCTCAACCACTGCGCCACCAGGGAAGCCCCAACTTGGAAAGTTCTGAGCCCCACCAGCCTGCTACCCAAAAAGCCCTCCCTGACTGAGCCCCTGGCCCTGCTCACGTGCCATGGACCAACACCTACCTAGAGCCCAGGCCTGGCCTGGTTTGGGGGCTCTCAGAAATATTCCTGGCCAGTGACCACACTGGACCAATGAAAGGAAGGGAAGAGCTCAGGGGGGAATTAATTCTGCCCTGAAACTGAAAAGGGGTGGTCTCTCTGCTCCCCAAGCCCTGTGAATAGATGGAATTTTCTCAGATTTAAGTTTTTCTCCCCTGCCCTTGTTGCGACCTCTGGCACATCACCATGGCTTCTACTCAAATGTGGGGTAAGACGAAGGATGGAGCACATGATGGCACCGTGGTCATGTCAGCTCTAATGTCCCAAGACTGCCCGCATCCTGCAGATGCCCTCTGGCAGGGGTGGGAGCCTGAGGCCCCTGTGGCCTCAGCTCATCCCCAAACCTCAGCAGGCCTGCATGCTGTGGGGGAAGGACAGGGAGGGGATGGCTCTTCACTCCCTTCACACAACTTGTCCTGGAACCGGCAGCAACAGTCTGGGCTTCTGACTCAGTGTGGGTTCACCCCCACCTCTGCTCACAGCCTCACAGCTGGGCCAGGGCTCTGGGCAATGTCCGGTGGCCCTCCCAGGGTGCGGGCCATGTGTTCAGAGGCTGCAGGGGTGGGTCAGGGCTCGGGTCAGGAAAGGCAGGAAGGGCCCGGTTCAGGGGCCCCAGCGTGTTCTGAGAACTGGGAAACGAGGTCTGACTGGACTGCACAGTGGGCAGCCAGCCTCTGCTGCACCCACCAAGCCCCCTCCTGCCACTTGGGTGAATGAGAGACAGGCAGCGAGGGGCAAGGACAGGGTCAAAGGCAGAGGCTGCCAGGCTGGGAGCTCAATCCCATGGCCCATCCTCGGCTCACTGAGTGCTCCTCCTGAACCAGCTATGCCAGGACCACCCTGTGCACGGTGACAGCCATCTTGCCAGCAGAGGGCCCACCTCATAGGTGAGGGTGGCAGTGTAGTGGGGGTGTGCCCCGCACAGCTGGGGAAACAGCAGCTGGCTCCATGCTCACCTAAGCTACAGCCCTGGAGGGGGCCTTACCTGGATGGCAGGCACAAGGGTAAAGTAGCCAATGAGAATGATGCCCAGCTCTGTGGCCATGTTCTTCATGATGGACCAGCTCTCATTGCTTAGGCCTGCAGAGGACGACAACAGGACCATGGGGCCAGCACGTGACCGCTGTCCGCTACGTGTCTGCACACAACCACATGGGGAGCCTTCTAAGGCAGCCATTCCACCAAAGCGCCCCAACCCTCAGGACCCTGCCAGTGCCCGGGCTCCAAGGTGCTGCTGTCACAGCTGCTGCAGGGAAGGAGGGTTTGGAGGGTCCAGGGGAGAGCTACAACCATCAGAGGAAGGGAGAAGCAGGGTGTGAGTTGAGCAAACCCAAGAGGAGAGCCAAGTGACCCCAAAGCTGGCACATCCAGCCTCACATGCTGTCCTCGTCGGGTGTGCATGGTCTGTCTGCACGTGGGAGAATGGCTCGAGAGACAGAGGAGGTCGCTGTGTGCTACCTCAGCCCCTCCCTGGGCCCCAGACTATCACACAGTCTCATGTTTAAAGCTGAGCGCCTAGTGGACAGCGGCCATTTCCCCTAGTCTCCTCAGAACCCTACCTCTAGTGCAGAGCCTGGCCTCTCACAGAAGCTCACAGAGGTTTGCTGATTGAACAGCCTGCCCCCAGCCCTGCTCCCACAGATAGGGGGTGAGGAGGACGAGGAGGTGCAAGAGCTCAGACCTCCAGGCTCTTTTCTCGCTTTCGCCAGAACCCCAGATCCCCAGCTCCTGCCACGGAGGCCACAGGGGGCTTTCCTGACAGCTGTGGAGGCAGCGTCTCTGAGGTGACCAGCTTCAGGGGCCTGGGCCTCATGTGATGGAGTGAGGCAGGAGGAGAAAAGACCAGGTGCCAGCCTGACGAAGGGTCAAACATATGAGCCCCGCAGCAGAGTCTGGTTTACTTTCTGACTGACATATGAACCAGGACGAAGCACGGCCTGGTGACTCCACGGTTCCTTAGGGCTCATGCTAACAAGCTGCCATGTGACGCTGGAGGCCACAGCAAGGGAGGCTCCTGGGCTCCCTGTTTCCTCAGCCGGAAGAGGTAGCACAGCCCCCCTCCCCTGCCCTAGTGCACCCCGCACTCCCCACCTGTTACCTTGGGCGATGCGCAGCTTCACCTCGAGGTCCACTGGGGTGGAGACCACTGACTTGGTGAGCACCAACACGTTCTCGAGCCCAATGACCACCACAAGGTAGGGGAAAATTTCACTGGGGACAGAGAGGGAGAGGGTGAGCAGAGCGCTGAGGAGGGCCCCCGACACACAGCTGGTTCTCAACGGGTTTGGGTCCCAGGGGGCTGTGGGGTTGGCACCCTACAGTGGGGGCTGCTGAGCGACTCGCACAGCACAAGACTGACCCCCGTCCCAGGAGGGCCTCTGTCTGCACGGCTCTCAGCTTTCAGGCAGGCTTCGAAGCCGTGCGGGGAGAGAGCGACCACCCCCATCTCCATCCGTCCAGCACGGCGGAGAGAGGCCCCTGGGCTGCCCAGCTGCCAGAGCACAGCTCTCGGGGCCTCCCCACACCAGACTTCCACATTGGCCAGAGACCACCCAGCCAAGTCATCAGGACTAAATGGAAGGGGGATGAGACCAGCCTAAAGCCCTACTCGCCTCTGTGGAGAAGCTGTGTTTGGAGACGAGCAATTGTTTCTAAAGAAAATTCTCCTAGCTCTCTGAGACCAGGGGCTCCCACTACCAGTAACGGTGTATGAGGGTAGTCTAGGCACAAAGAACACCAGCCGAGGCAAACCTCACTGGGGTCTCCACTGTAGAGCAGTGGAAGTGGGGGGCTCTGAGGGCAGAGCAGACAGCTCTGGCGGGAGGGGGTGTTTAGCACCATCACCTTTAGGAAAGGAAGCAGCTCTGTGAGCAAGGAAGGTAACAGAAAACACAAAATCGCTGTTCCTGAGACCAGTCTGACAAGCCAAGGCAGGGCACAGGCCAACTGGCAGTACTAACGGACAGGCAGGTGGGGCCCAGCAGAGCTGAGGAGACTGAAGCCCGAGGACACACCCAGGGAAGGGTTTTCAGACCACGTTTCAGAGAGAAATGGCAGGGAAAGCAAACCGTGGAAAGGTGACAAATTAGAATGTGTTTATGTCCTATGTCTTTTAAAAAGCTCACTCTAACGTTACCTATTTTATTAGGCATTTAAATGTTTTAATAGTAAGAAAGGAAGAAATGTACCTTCTCTGTCACACCCATCTATGGCTTAAGCCATTAAGAAGCAATTTGCACGTGTATACATAATATACAAATACACATACAAATCCATATACCCTATACACACACACAATACATACCCATATATATATATATATGCATAAACACACACATATGCATATATATCTACCCCATATACACACACAGAAATATACACATGAACATACATACATACACACACATAACTATATATGTATTATATGTAAATATAGATATACTTTGTATATACATATGTATGAACACAAATCAGATAACTTAAAAGAGGAAAAAAATGTACCTCTTAAATGCCAAAATAACCATGTGAGAATACGGGGTAACAGCAAGTGTCCAGTGCAGGGCAGGCCAAGTGCCCAGAGGTGCAAGGTCCTCCAGCCTGCGGTCCTACCCTGCCACCCAGTGGAGCCTGCTCGGGACCTACCCGCCGTTGAGGGTGGGCGTCAGGCCGAAGAGTGTGCAGAGCCCCACCGACATGAGCAGCGAGCTAAGCACTGTGACCACGGCGGCCAGAGCCAGCCCCCACTTGGACTTGACCATGTCGATCTTGCCTGGAGGGCAGAGAGGGTACATCAGGATAGCATCTCCCCAGAGCCTGGCACACACAGACCCTTCTAAACTGAGCTCCTGACAGTTGAGGAAGGGAAGGCCCCGGTTTGACCAAAGAAGGTGTACACTTCCCAGTCGCAAGGGCATAGTGTGTCCTTTGGGAACCCTTACCCAAGATGGGACTTTTCTTGAGAAGTAAGAGGGGCCCTGGACCCACCCGAGCCCCTGAGACTCTGTGGGGGTGGTGAAGCCCCAGTTTTTGTAACCACCAAGCACGTTCTACATCTCTGCCTGGGCCACCTGCACAGGCAGGGAAGGGGGTGATCTGGAAATGCCCGTATTAGCTCAGACAAAGCCCCAGCCTCCTTGCCGTGGACCTACGCGTGGAGAAGTAGATGTAGGCAAACAAGATGATGTAGGTGGTCACAAGGGGGATGAGCTCAGCGATGCCAATCTCCTCCTTGAAGTGCACGTGGACCAGGCTCTCTGCCCGAAGGCTGCAGTTGGGGCTGGGGTGCAGGAGCATCAGGCGGGCCCGCAGGCTGCCCAGAAACCTGGTCATGGAGTGGGGTCGGGTAGATGGACTGTACCTCTTGGTCCAGGGGACAAAGACAATCCCTGAAAGGAAGGTCTGTCGGGGCTTCCCTCCTCCCCCTGTGTTGGAGGGAGCTTCTCTGTAGTGTCTAACCTTCCCTCCAGTCTCCAGGGTGGGGTGGTGGGGGGGTTGGAAGAATTAAAACGTTGGCAAAGGTGTCTCAGGACCTCCCCCTCAGCACCCCATTCCCAACCGATCACCCCACTCCGACTGCCAAAGGCCCAGAACAGCCAATCAGCAGCATCCTATGGGCCCTTGCTGGGAGCTATCTGCAGCAGTCTGCTGGGAAGGTTCTGAGGTCACATGGGGCTCAGTAGTAACCAGCTGGGGACCCCTACCCTAGGCTCAAGAGAGACCACTGGAGGCACCAGGACACTGAATGTGCCAGCCCTGCCTTCGTCCCTATTCTTTTTTTTTTTTGGCCATGCAGTGCAGAATGCAGGATCTTAGTTCCCCGACCAGGGATCAAACCCATGCCACCCCCGCCCCTGGAATTGGGAGTGTGGAGTCTTAACCACTGGACCACCAGGGAAGTCCCAGCGTCCCTTATTCTTTTTTTTTTTTTTCTGTCACCCCTTATTCTTAACCAGCTGTCAGGTCATCCCACTCAAGTGTCAGCAGACAGCACCCTTCAGCCTAAGGGATATCAACATTTCTACAGGAGGCCTGAGAACTCCAAGTTCCCAGGGGGCATTCTGGACACTCTAACCGGAACAAGTACTAGTCAAAGCCTCCTGTCACTCCACAGCCCCATCAGGAGCCCTGAGCGTTGATGGCCTTACTTGGCATCATAGTGCTGGAAGACCAGGGTGATGGTATACGAGACCAGCCTCTTCCTGGTGTAAAGGCTCACTCCGCTGTACTTTCCAGGGACACCGAACAGCAAGTCTGCAGACAGAACGCAGCAGGTGCTGACAAAGGAATGGCAGCTACTGTAGAGACACCAGGACCCCTCTCCACCCCCATCTTTGGAAACTAGGGGTAACCCCTGATCTGCCAGAGCAGCCATCAAAGAGGACGTGGTGACCAACAGGCCCTCTGGCGGGTTCTCAAGGAACCTGCCCTGGGGGTACCTTTGAGCGTGGCCGAGGTCTGCAGGGTTTTAGGTTCGTGCTGATGGATGGTTCCGATGATGTCAGGATCAGCATGGAAGTGTTCCCGGTCATTCTGCCAGAAGTTCCCAGGGGACAGCAGCAGGCATCCGTGCTCGGGTAGGAGGTTCCGGAGCTTCCTGAGGCCTGGCAGCAGGTCGGTCACCTGCAGGCATACCTCCTCCAGGCTCCTGGTCCCGGAGCTGTGTGGGAGACAGGACGAGGCACCTGCTGTGTCTGCTAGCACAGGTAGGCCCACTGCACTTACGAGGTCTCCTCCGTCATCAGGCTCCCAGATGCCTGGTATATCAAAGAGCCTGAGGACCAGGGCAGCAGGGGAAGTTCTTCCAGGTGGTCAACAACCAAACCATGTGGCTGTCTGACCTTCAAAGTGCATGTGGACCCCAAAAGCCCATCACCTCCAAGGAGAGGCAAGATCTGGGAGTGTGCACAGCCCCACTCACTAGAATACCTTGGCCAGTTCAGCAGGCAGAGGGGATAGGGTGAAAATCAAGGGCTTTGTCTTGTTCACCAAAATGCCTGTCAAAGCCCTCAGCTAACCAAAACCCAGCAGTGAGGCAGCTTACAAAGACAGCACACTCCAGAGAATCACTGGTGGGTGGGGATTTCAGAAGTGTACCCCCAGGGACAGCTTGCTTCTTGTCAGCATGGCCACCACCATGAGATTCACATCTCACAACCCCCAGGCAGTGGCCCTCTGGGTCACGAGTCAAACAGACATCAGCTTGTCACAGGGTTGGCCCAGGGGATACCTAGTCTGTCTGAGACCTGGCAACGAAGCTCAGGGCTCTACCTGTGCCATCTGCACAGGTCCAAGGGGAACACAGCCACAGTGGACCCACAAGCATGCTGAGAAAAGCAAAGCGAGCCCACCCACCTCTTTCTCACTTGTTCACCTTCCACAGAGCTGGCTGGCTCAATGGACTTACACTGAGGGCTGCTCCCTCCCTTCAATACAGAGCTGGATCAGGGAGGCTGTGGTCCCAGGGAGGGATACCTGTCTCTCAGCACATGGTTCCGGATCTCCTCCACCAGCTGGAATGCCCGGGAAAGAGGTGAGCGGAACACATCTACTGCCAGGAGGTTCTTGTGCCAGGGAGATACTGAAGACTTCACAAATATCTGCTGGATATAAGCCACCGGGGCACCCACGTACTGCAGAAGACATGGGGGAGGGTTAGAAAGGTCAGCTCAGCACAAGAGGGAGAAACATGGCCCGTACTCAGGAAGGATTTACTGAGCACCTACTACGGGCAAAGCAATGCGGGGCCAACAGGACAGGCCTTCAAAAATGAAGATGTCCAAAGGGACTTCTTACCACTTAATGGACCACTTTCCTACACATTTTCCAATAGAATAGGGGTTGCCAAACTATGGCCACAGGCCATAAATTGAGCCTGCACCTGTTTTTCTAAATAAAGTTTTCCTGGAACACAGCCATACCCACCCCATTCTGCACTGTTCCGCTTTCATGCAACAATGAGAAGTGAGTGTTCACGACAGATGGCATGACCCACAAAACCTAAACAAAACCTGTACTCTCTAGCCCTTGATGCAAAATGCCTGCTGACCCTGCAATAGGCCATAAGCTCCCCAAAGGGTGTAGCCTATCTTGCCGATCCTGGTTTGGCCACTTGCAGGTCACTGGTTTTTGAAGCTCAACAGACCCAGTTCTAAATCTCTACTCTCCAACTGTATGGCCTTGGAAATGTTTTTGACTTCTCTGGATTTTAACTTCCTCAGTGAAAGGGAGATAATGACATTCACCCTGCAGCATCACTATGATCTGCGCACAAGCACACGCACGCGCACACACACACATAAACAGCGCATGCAGAGACTTAAGTGCCGATGGAAACACTAACAATAACAGATGTGGCACATCGTCTCACTGACCCCCAAAACAGTCCTATGAGAAGCAAAGTGACTCTCTAGGGTTTCAGGACTCAAGAAGGATGGTGTGAGGATGCAAACCCAGGTCTCCTCGTTGAACACCACACTTTTCTCACTAGAACCTGCCATCTATCCTTAAAGAGCTAATATGCACTTAAGTGACAAAAGTGACACACATGTAATAGGCGAGGAATGACTTCCAGCGACGGATGTGTCAAGGAGCACCCCCAAAACAAGGTACTGGACTAGCTGCAGCAGAGTTATGGCCGGAGAGGAGCTGACTGGAGGCACGAGGTGGGGAAGGGTTGGTGGAAGAGGGGCAGTGAGGGCCTCTGAGGAGCAGCCTGGACAGCATAGAGGAGTCCTGGCAGGTAATAACGGAACTTACAGCAAAAATGAGAGGTGGCCAGGATGACACCTGACTGAGCTGTCTGGATTTTAACCAGTTGACAAACAAAAGCTCCTGACTATCTCTGAGAGGGAGGGGCAACCTGACAAAGCAGTGCTCTGGAGACCCCCCTAAAGTTAGGCTGTCATCCACCCAGAGACAGGGATGGTGTGCCCACAGGCATAAGGCACTGTGAAGAGCAGGCTGGAGGAGCCGGGCCTGGCCGAGGGACGAGGGGACTGTCCTGAAGCCCGTGCTGCAATCAGGAACTCTGAAGGGCAGGTGTGTAGATGAAAGGAAGGCCATCTAGCCACTCAGTGATGCCATACTCCAGGCTATGGCACGAGCAAGGGTTAAGATGCTGATCACACACAGCAAGTTAACATCTCCTGGGCCCCTGAGCACAAAGGAACAACCCCAGGTATCCATCTGAGCCTTTGTGAAGTGTGTATTTATGAAAGGCTCTGGGGAGAGAAGTGCTCACCCACTTAGTCTTCTGCAGCAGACTCAGCCCACTAGAAGCTGCCAGGAGGTAGAGAGGTACCTAGACAGAACTGACTGCCACAGGTCCTGACCCAAACATCAGCTCATCAACTCAACACACTACACAGGCCTGAGTGTGGACGGAGCTGCCCAGAGACCCACAGCTCTACAAGGAGAGCGATACCCAGGGGATCATCCTCAAACTCTGTGAAGGACACATCACATCACCCAGGTAGAGCTGGCACCGTGGAGCCTCCAGATCCAGGCCTGTTCCCACTGTGCACAAGGCTGTGACTCCGCACGTACCATCTCCTCTGCCCATGGCCCTCGTCATATACTCCACCCCCACCCTTAGGCCCACTGAGCCTGTGCAACTGAACCTCTGGTTTCCAGGCAGGACAGCTTCTTGGCCCTCCAGTCCATCCAGCCCCCTTCCCACCCAGGACCATCCAGGCCACCATTTCAACAAAGTAACAATGAACATACTTCAGAACCAGAGTTCTCGTTCTGGGCTCTAGGGATGGCTCCAGGAGTTCTATGAGCACACTGCTTAACTCATATTTCTTCTCAAAAGTGTATCTATTATTATCACTGTCATCATTTTTAGGGGAGAGGATCCATGGTTTTCATCAGATTTTCATAAGAATATGTAACCCCTATGCCCCAGACACCTCTTTTTCCTTTGACCTTCCACCAGCCCTGGGTAAAATCCACTGCTCATTTGTTTTCATTCCTCAGCTGGTAAGCCTTACCAGACAAAAACCACGTAGAAGAGAGCCTACGGCACAGCCACGCTCTCCGGCCTTGGCTGGACCTCCCTCTGCTGGCCGGCTCTTATTCACCTCCCCGATTTCCAACTGAACTTTCCAGGCAGCTATTCCACATCTGTCCAGCTCTTTTCAAGATCTTGGGTCAGTCATTTAATATGACTGTGTCAAACTCATCGTCCAATATATGTACCCTCAAACTCCCTCTTCTGGGCATCAAAATTTTCTTATGGTGGTTTATTTACAGGCATGAGCCTAACTCTTGTCATTCACTATCTTAGTTTGGGTTCCCCCAGCAGCAGGCCCTTAGACAAGTAGTTTCCTTGGGAGGTGGAGGAAACACAGGGAGGGGAGTAGGTACAGGAGCAGCGAAGGGAAGGCAGCCCACAAAGGGTGTGCTACTGAGCAAGCATCCTCTGTGGTAACTGGATTTAGCTGAGTTATCCCACATAAAGGAAGACAGCTGAGGTTACATACCAACTCCTACAGTTACTGGTTGAGGGCTGCTCCTAGGGGGTGCGAATTCTCCAGCACCTCAGGCCTTCTGTACCAGAGATCCTTTGACAAATGAGATGTGGATACTGGTGGCTGGAAAGCAGGCAGGCACGAAAATGGTAGCAGGAGATGTGGGCAGGGCCTACCACTCACTGTGCTGGGCCCTATCATAATCCCTACTTGATACTCAAGTAAGAAACAGACATGGAAACAGAGACAACACGAGGTATCCTAAGTGGGTGATGGAGAAAGCGTAAGGGCCAGTGGAGTACAGATGCCCCTGAGTACAGAGGGAGGAGTGCTCACTAGATGGAGGCTTCTAACATGGCCCCAGTAATCTCCACCTCCTGGCGCTCATGCCCAAGTATAATCCCCCTTGAGAGTGGGCTGGACCTAGTGACTTGCTTCTGACAAACAGAATATAGCGAAAGTGATGAGCTCTAATTTCTGAGATTAGGTTACAAAAGACTATGACCCTTAAGGCCATTATGCTAAGTGAAATAAACCAGGCACGAAAAGACAAATACCATATGATTCCACTTATATGAGGTACCTAAAGTTGTCAAATTCATAGTGTCAGAAAGCAGAATGGTGGTTATCAGGGGCTGGGAAAGGGGGAATGCAGAGCTACTGTTTAATGGTGCAGAGTTTCTGTTTTACAAGATGAAGAGTTATGAAGATGGATGGTGGTAATGGCTGTACAATAATGTGAATGTATTTAATACCACTGAACAGCACACTTAAAAATGGTTAAGAGAGGGAATGCCCTGGTGGTCCTGTGGTTAGGACTCAGCGCTTTCACTGCTGAGGCCTGGGTTCAATCTCTGGTCGGGGAACTAAGATCCCACAAGCCACATGGCACAGCCAAACAAACAAACAAACAAAAAACAGTTAAGAGAGTAACTTTTATGTTGTGTGTATTTTGCCACAATTTTTTTTTTAATGAAAGGAAAAATCAGACTACGAGCCCTCCTCTGCCCCCCTCCTTTAGAGCCACCACTCTGATGAAGTCAGCCATATCCATGTGGCAAGGAGCTGAGGGGCTTTCAGCCAACACCCAATGAGGGACAAGAGTCCCTCAGTTCAACAGCCTGCAAGAAACCTGCTTCCAGCTCACTGTCTGAGCAAGCTTGGAAGCAGATTCTCTCCAGTCAGGCTTTGAGATAACTGCAGCCTTGGCTGACACCTTGATTGCAGTTTGTAAGAGACCCTGAGCTAGAGGACCCAGATAAGAAAACCAAGTCTCAGAGAGATAAATAGGATATGCCCAAGGACACATAGCTGATAGGCAGCAGACCAGGATTAAAGCCCGGGGCCGCCTAATTCCCAAGCTGGTATATTCTACCTGCCTGGGTAGTTCTGAACTATGTGAGTTCCCATGGAGAACAGGACATAGATGGAAAGGCCCAGCACAAGGAGTGCAGGAGGGGAGCTGAGGTCCTGAGGACCTGTGGGGTCCCTGACCAGGGCTCCCTGGAAACCTTGCGTTCAGGCTCAGGCTACCACCAAGCCCTGCAGTGCTGGGCCGGAAGCCCAGCCACCTCTGTGGACACGGCAGGTAGGTCTTGGTGTGAGGTTCAGGTTTCCATGGTGACCTGGTCTAGGGGAGCCAGGCCAGTGCAGGACACCTCAAGTTTGCTGTTTTAAACACAATCCTTCCTTCACATTTAGAGAAAGCAAGCTACAGCTCCAGGTATTTCACCTTTACACTGACACACCCAGGGGCTCCCTTTACAACACCATACAGAGGACTCCCATTACTCAGCTCTTCTGGAAAACAGGGCTCCGGCTCCTTGTTCTCCAGCCCTGGATAGGTGAGGGGGTGGGGTGTGGTGGGAAGGGCAGGCTCAGGGGACACGCCAGGGTTAAATTCTAGCTCCACCCCTGGCTGTGTGCCTTGGACAAGGGTCTCTACACTCTCCAAGCCTCGGTCCCTTACTTACTGAGGGAAATGGGAATAAACTCTCAGACCTCAGCAGATCACTGTGAGGACCAAACAAAAGAACACACGAAACCATTTAGTAAGGTGTCTGGCCAAATACATGTTAGTTATATCTATTTGTATCATTATGTCTTAAAACTCTTAAAATTGGTTTGGCATCCCTTTAAAATCAATCTCTCCTCCACTTTCTTGTCCCCTCACCCTCCCTCCTAGGCACGGTCAACTCAGTCTCCAAGTTTCTCTAAGTTCAATTAGATTGACCTTCTTACCACCACTTTCATCATGTCATTGCCTCTAAGGGAATGGCTTTCTACTGCCCAGAGAATTCATTTAAACTGCAGAGCCCAAGATTTAACTTGGTCCCACCTAACTTATCCCCTATCAAGCTCCAAGAAAAATGCCTCACTTCAGACTACCTGTCTCCTAAATAAGCCGTGCTTATTCAACAAGTCATTCAAAAGAAAAAAACCCTTTCTTAAGCATATACTATGTGCAAAAGGTTGGAGAAATTTGAATGAAACATGACTGCAACTAGGTCACACTACAGTTCACAAGGAGAAACAGAGCACACATCTGCAAGACACCTGGGGAAGGCTTCCTGGAGAGCGTGATGTGAACTAAGGAGTAAAAGATAAGGAGTGCATGCCCAGTGCACTCAGAGGGCAGTCCAAGCATGTGAACCTCTGTTCTTCTGCCCTCTGCCCCGACCAGATCTAATCAATGACAATGACAGCCAGAAACATTTATCGAATGCAAATGATGGGCCAGGCACTGACCTAACTTTTGCATTCTTTCACTTAATCCTATAGCAATGTATAATGCAGGTATAATTATTATCCCCACTTTATGAATGTGGAAACTAAGGTACACAGGTGTTACATAACCTGCCCAAGGTCACATGCCTGTGAAATAGAAAGTCACCTTTCTGCTTTGCTCTGGTCTTCCTCTGGTAAAAACATCCCTCCTTCCAGAGGGAACTGTCCTCCCCTACCCCACAAGATGACTGATCAGTGACTCCAACACAGGGCAGACCTAACTCAGAGCACAAGGACCCAGTAGAGTTGATTAGAGTCCTTTCTGGAGGACACAGAAAGGCCCAACTGCAGGGTGCAGACACCACCCCACTCGGGGGAACACTTCAGCAAAAGGGGAGAAAGAGGACTATATACTATATAGAGACACCTCCAGCATACAGAAAGAATTACAGTTCAATAAAACGAAATCCAAACAGCTCAATTCAAAACGGGCAGAACACTGAAACACTTCACAAAGGAAGGTATGCAAATACAATAAGCACTTGACAGTAGTCATCTGGAAAATGCAAATTAAAAACACATCTAGATTGTTCCATACTTCTATTAGAAAGGCTTAAAGAAAACCCAAACAAATCTGACAGTACCAAGAACTTTACAGCACAAAGACTGAACTTTAATGTATGGAAATTTAAAAAATAATTTAGGAGGCTGACAGATGTGAAAAGAATGACACTTTACCTCTGTAGTGTTCCTTCCAAAAACCCATAACCCCAGTCTAATCTAGAGAAAAATAAGCAAATCCCACTTGAGGAACACTCCTCAAAACTGTCCAGATCGGGACTTCCCTGGTAGTCCAGGGGCTGAGAATCTGCCTTCCAATGTAGGGGACACGGGTTCGAGCCCTGGTTGGGGAACTAAGATCCCACATGCTGCAGGGCTACTGAGCTCGTGCGCCTCAACTAAAGGGCCTGCAGGACTTCCCTGGTAGCACAGTGGTTAAGAATCTGCCTGCCAATGCAGGGGACACGGCTTCGAGTCCTGGTCTGGGAAGATCCCACATGCCGTGGAGCAACTAAGCCCGTGCGCCACAACTACTGAGCTTGCATTCTAGAGCCCGCAAGCCACAACTACTGAGCCGGCACCACAACTACTGAGCCCACGTGCCACAACTACTGAAGCCCACGTGCTCTAGGGCCCACGTGTTGCAACTACTGTAGCCTGTGCACCTACAGCCCATGCGCCGCGACAAGAGAAGGCACCTCAATGAGAAGCCCATGCACCGCAATGAAGAGTAGCCCCCCACTCACCACAATGAGAGAAAGCCCGTGCACAGCAACGAAGACCCAACACAGCCAAAAATTAATAAAATTTTAAAATAAGTAAATAAAGAGCCTGTGTGCCATGAACTACAGAGCCCACATACTCTGGAGCCCAAGCGCCACAACTAGAGAGAGAAAACCCACACACCACAACTAGAGAGAAGCCCACACAACGCAACAACAAAAAAAAAGATCCTGCATGCCACAATGAAGACCTGACGCAGCCAAAAATAAAAACTAATTAATTAATTAAATATAAAATAAAATAAAATAAAATACTTATTTATAAAAAAAAAACTGTCCAGGTCATTAAGAACAAGGAAAGTCTGAGAAACTATCACTAAGGAAAAGTAAGGAAACCAGATTTCCTTAGCTTGTACCTATGTTCTTTTTCTCTCCCAAGATCCCATCCAAGATACCATGTTATATTTAGTTGTCCTGTCTCTTGAGGCTTCTCTTGGCTGTGACAGTTTCTCAGACTTTTTTTTTTTTTGGCTGCATTGGGTGTTTGTTGTTGCACACGGGCTTCCTCTAGTTGCAGCGAGTGGGGGTTACTCTTCGTTGTACACAGGCACCTCACTGCAGTGGCTTCTCTTGTTGTGGAGCACAGGCTCTAGGTGCGCAGGCTTCAGTAGTTGCAGCATGTGGGCTCAGTAGTTGTGGTTCTTGGGCTCTACAGCACAGGCTCAGTAGTTGTGGTGCATGGACTTACTTGCTCCGCTGCATGTGGGATCTTCCTGGACCAGGGCTAGAACCCATGTCCCCTGCATTGGCAGGTGGATTCTTAACCACTGCACCACCAGGGAAGTGCTTAGACTCTTTTTTTGATGACTTTGACAGTCTTGAGGAGCGCTAGTCAGGAACTGTGTAGACCATCCCTCAACTGGGACTCGTCTGAAGTTCTTCTCATGATTAGACTGGGGTTATGGGTTTTTGGGAGGAAGACCACAGAGGTAAAGCACCCTTCTTGTCACACATCAAGGGTACATACCATCAACCTGATTTATCACTGTTGATGTTGACCCTCATCACCTTGCTCAGGTTCTCCACTGTAAAGAGACTCTTTTCTCCCCTCTCCACACGGTACTCTTTGGAAGAAAGTCACTATGCACAGTCTACAATTAAGGAAGAAGGATTATATTACACTTCCCTGAGGGCAGAGTAGCTACCTATATACATATATTGTTAATACAATGATTACTTTTTAGTGCATTTTTAAAAATTAATTTATTTTATTTATTTTTGGCTGCATTGGGTCTTTGTTGCTGCACGCGGGCTTTCTCTAGTTGCAGCGAGCGGGGGCTACTCTTCGTTGTGGTGTGCAGGCTTCTCATTATGGTGGCTTCTCTTGCTGCGGAGCACAGGCTCTAGGCGCACGGGCTCAGTAGTTGTGGCTCATAGGCTCTAGAGCGCAGGTTCAATAGTTGTGGCACACGGGCTTAGCTGCTCTGCGGCATGTGGGATCTTCCTGGACCAGGGCTCGAACCTGTGTCCCCTGCACTGGCAGGTAGATTCTTAACCACTGCGCCACCGGGGAAGCCCAGCTACATAAATTTAGAATTTTTGCCCAGATTTGTCTATTTTCATTCGCTGATTTATTCAATCATATGGACTCAGACATTTATTTTACACTGTGGGTTATAATCCAATACTACTTTACTTATTTTTTTGCAAAATGTATTTTATTTTCCAGCATTGGCCATTTGGAGCTCTTTCAGTTGGCTCCTGTTTCCCTTTGACATATGCTGAATTTATTTTAAACTGATATCTTTGTCTTCTCCTCCCAAGCACACTAGATCTCCTCCGGAGCAGTGAGGCTCAAGATCATTCTGCCAGGCACATTGCAGACGTGCAATAAACATGTGCTGAATAAAGGAATGAACAGGGGAAGGAAGGACATTTTGGTTCCTTGGTGTAAGCAGTAGACGCCCAGTGCCTGAGCGTCCTAATTTTCCTTGGGAAACCATCCTCTCTCATCCTCAGCCTGGTGATGAAGACAATCAGGTGATGAAGTCAGTCAACAAAGCACCTCCCTCGGCCACAGGGTTTGGGGTGGGGACAGGCAGCGAACCCCATTCAGAGCCAAGTGGGCACCCTCTCATCCTCCACTGGATTGGATATTGCAAGAACATGGGACTGAATCTGCTGCAGCCACTGTTAGGGAGACAACAGTGAGCTGATCCAGACAGGGTAGAGCTGAGAGGTGGACTCCTTCTGAGGCCTAAACCATGCTGCCCTTGAGTAAGCCCTGCCTGTGGCTGTGAGTTATATGACCCAAAAAACGCCCTTTTCACTTACTCTGGTTTGGGTTGTGTTTCCTGTTCCTTATAATTAAAGCAACCCTTAGAATTCCTATATTGTTGACCTTTATTTATATGACGAACAGTCAATGGAGGTGAGATAACTGAGCACTGAGCTGCATGACACCAGGTGACTGCACCAGGGCCTGGGTCTCCTTCTCAACCTTTCAGGGGCTGGGGACCCCAATCAGAAAGAGAAAAAAGGGACAATCTTGTAATTCCTGAACCCTCAAGTTATTTTGTACACCTGCTTACTATCACCATCCCAGGCCAAAGACAGAACACTAAGGAAGTTTAAAGGGCTCACAAACAAGTAAACCCTAACAGCTGTACCATGAAACATCTATTCTGTACCATCCGGTCCACTGAACTCTACTAGTCACAAAACATTCACAAACACAGATGATCCTGTTGTGACCAGGAACCATCAGCTCCATTATGTGGTAAAACTGCATGAAGAGGTTAATGGAGGCAAAAGGCTTGATCCAGTAAGGTCCCATAGTGAGCCAAGGGTCAAGCTGAGACATGAAGCAACAGAACTGGTTTCTGCCACATCTGACCTTCATGGGCAGAGTACCATTGAGCCTGGATCGTGTACTTCCTCTTGATACCATGCGTAGTTGTAACACATACCTATCTTACCAGATATGTCTCTATTTCAGCAACATTAGAGCACAGTTTATAACAAGTTACCTGGCTGCTATATTACCCGAAAAGGAAATGGGAAGGAATGTGCAATCACTGTCAGAGAGAAGGTGGGAGAGGAAAAACTCTGTGCCCTGAGCTTGGTTTTGTTCCTCAACAACAGACTCAGCAAGCCCAGCACCAATCCATGGGACCAGAGCGCAACACATGAGGGAAGAACACTTCATCCATACCTGGCAGGTAAAAGTCTTAGAGACGAACTAATCACTCTTAGAAGATTTCCAAATAATGAGTCCAGAGTTCTGGTGGGTTAAGTCCTGCACCTCAGACGCTCAACTGGAAAGATTGTTTCTTCCTCGTTTACGTTAGTGCTCAGCTCAGAGACAGTCAGCTGAGAACAGTATGATTCAGAAGAAGCAGTGGGCTTCAGGTCAGGAGATCTGGAGTTCTAATCCAGTGCTGACCCCATGAAAACTAAATTTAAACTGAGGCACATCATCACTCTGGGCCCCAGCTTCCTTAACTGCAAAAGGGATAAACAAAACGTGCACGTTTTACCTGACTGGATTGTGAGGATAAAACAGGACCTAGCAGATTTGAAAAAATTAGGTGCACTGCAAATATTAAATGGTGTTGGGACTCTGATGATAAAACATTCTCTAGGGATGCTCAGTGGTTCCCCTAACTACCTTGCACAAGAAGGAGACGGCCTGTTTGCCAGGGCACTGCCTGGCACCTGTGCATGGTGTGTGAGCAGCCTACATATGAACCCAGACCCAGCTGTCCACAGCTACGGCAACCACAATCCCCAGCTTTTCTAGGACAGATACACTTCTTTCTATGTAGTTTGGTGTTTCCTTTCAAAACAGGAATGTATAACTAGATGTATTAAATGTATAACTGAATATTTTCTGTGCCTTTATAAAACTATTCAAGTATATGTATTCACACATCAGAAGCTGACTACCCTCACTCGCTCACAGAACCCCTGCCTCAGCCAGTCTGCACCCAACGCCCAGGGCTCTCCTCAGCGATACACTGAGCACCTACCCACTCTGGCTGCTCATTAGGCTCTTCTGGCTTGTGGTCAGAGGCCACAGGCGGGGGTGAGTAATCCTTCACAGGAGTGGTGAATTCCACGGGTCCTGTTCCTGGCAACGGGAGTTTCAGCAGTGGGTAGCTGGGATGAACAAAAAGGAGAGAAGAGTTAGGACACGATGGCAGGTAGAAGCTGTGCTGAGGTAACAGTGACGCAGGAACCACTGCAGTTGCACTAAATTCTCCATGCTAGGAGAACTGTACAAATGTACAAAATATTAGTCATAAAACTTCAGAGCTAGGAGAAAACTCAGAAGCCTCTAGATCAGAATTTTTCAAACTCCCTTTTAGTCACAGGAAGCCCAATGCATAAACTACTTTACGAAGTAGTTTACTGGTTGAATATTTTTGGAGCTGTAATAAAGGCAAGATGCTACACAAACTTCTGGCCAAATTAGACATAAGTAAGACAACAAGAAAAAACTGGGGAGGGACTTCCCTGCTGGTCCAGTGGTTAAGACTCTGTGCTTCCACTGCAGGGGGTACGGGTTCGATCCCTGGTTGGGAAGCTCTACATGCCGTGCGGTGCAGCCAAAAAAAAAAAAACAAAAAAAACCCCTGGGGAAACAGAAGAATCCTGATTCAGACTGCTGAGCAAATTGCTCGAATTTAAAGGGACAGACCATGGAAACTGTGCATAACACATTGAGGGTGTGGTTTACACTAGATCAGGCTGAACAGAAGTCAATGGACCCACCACATGCAAAGGAAAAAGCTTGACCTAACATCAAAAAGTTGGCAAATGGATGTGCTTTTGTTTCAGGTTTCACTTCTTTTAAAACTTTTTCTTCAGGACTTCCCTGGTGGTCCAGTGGTTAAGACTCCACGCTTCCACTGAAGGGGGGAAAGTTTTGATCCCTGGTCGGGCAAGTTCCGCACGTGGCATGGTGCGGGAAAAAAAAAAAATTGTACTACATAAAAGTTAATTCTCAGTTTTAAATAAAACTGAGAATTAACTTTTATGTAGTACAATGCACAAATCTTAAGTATAGGGACTTCTCTGGTGGCGCAGTGGTTAAGAATCACGCCTGCCAATGCAGGGGACATGGGTTCGAGCCCTGGTCCGGGAAGATCCCACATGCCACATAGCAACTAAGCCCGTGCGCCACAACTACTGAGCCTGTGCTCTAGAACCTGCGAACCACAACTACTGAGCCCACATGCCACAACTACTGAAGCCTGCATGCTTAGAACCCGTGCTCTGCAACAAGAGAAGCCACCACAATGGGAAGCCTGCACACTGCAACGAAGAGTAGCCCCCACTCTCTGCAACTAGAGAAAGCCCGCGCACAGCAACAAAGACCCAAAACAGCCAAAAATAAAATATAAATTAATTTTTAAAAAATCTTAAGTATATAGTGCAGTGAATTTTTACATATGCCTACACCTGTGTAACCCCTACCTAGATCAAGCTATAAAATATCTCCAGAACCTCAGAAGGTGGCCTCGTGCCCTGGCCCAGTGAAGAGTATCCACTACCATAAACCGCTATTAGAATTCCTATCACCGTAAATTAGTTTTGCCTGTTTCTGATGGCATATAACTGAAATCATCCATTCCACTATGTATTCTTTTGTGACTGGCTGTTTTCACTTAAATTACATCTACTAGAGTCATCCACAGTGACACATGTAGCAGATCATTCTTTTCCATATGTACTATTCTGCTGAATGAACATATTACAGTGCATCTATCTAGTCCAGTGTTGAGGAACATTTGGCTGTTCCCAGCTGAAGCTATTAAGAATAGAGCTATTGTGGTAATTTTTATGTATACACTCATTTTTACGTAAGCACTCATTTCTGTTGGGTATATTCATAGAATGAAATTTCTGGGTTGTGGAGTATACATATATTTAGCTTTGTAGATAACACCAGTTTTCCAAAGTAGTTATTTAAAGTAGTTATTTAAATTTATGTTCCCACCAGCAGTGTGATAGGAGTTTCAACTGCTTCAAATCCTTGTCACCTCTTGATATTGTCAGTCCAATTAATTTTAACCATTTAGAGGAGGAGGTGGTGGTATCTCTCTGTGGTTTTAATATACAGCAAATAGTGTCAAAAACTCTTTCATATGCTTATTAGCCATTTGGATAAATCCTCTTTTGTGAAGCACCTCTTCAACTCTTTAACTGTTTTTAATTAAGTCGTCTTTATATATTCTAGATATGAGTCTGCAGTCCTTTACACAGCTATAAATTTCCCTCTTAGTTCTACTTTCGCTGCATCCCATAAGTTTTGGTATATTGTCTTTTTGTTTTCATCATCTCAAGCTATTTTCTATTTTCCTTTCTGATTTCTTCGACCCACTGGTTGTTTTAGAATATACTGTTTAATTTCCATGTATTTGTGAATTTCCCTTCTATTATTTTTTTAATTAAATTTATTTATTTTACTTATTTATTTTTGGCTGCGTTGGGTCTTCGTTGCTATGCACAGGCTTTCTCTAGTTGCAGCGAGTGGGGGCTACTCTTCAGTGCAGTGCACAGGCTTCTCATCACGGTGGCTTCTCTTGTTGCAGAGCACGGGCTCTAGGCGCGCAGGCTTCAGTAGTTGTGGCATGCGGGCTCTAGAGCGCAGGCTCAGTAGCTGTGGCGCACAGGCTTAGTTGCTCCGCGGCACGTAGGATCTTCCTGGACCAGGGCTCGAATCCGTGTCCCCTGCATTGGCTGGCGGATTCTTAACCACTGCACTGCCGGGGAAGCCTTCCTTCTATTATTGATTTTTAATTTCATTCTGCTGTTATTGGAAAAAATCCTCTGTATGATTTAGATCTTTTTAAATTTACTGAGACTTGTTTGTGGCCTAACATATGGTCTATCCTGGAGAATGTTTATGTTCACTTGAGAAGAATGTGTATTGGTCTAGCTGGTTTCAGTGTTGCTCAAGTCCTCCATTTCCTTATTGATCTTGTCTGCTTGTAGCCATCATTGAAAGTGGAGTATTGAAGACTTCAACTATTATTGGAGAACTGTGTATTTCTCCTTTCAATTCTGTCAATTTTTGCTTCATATATTTTAGGGATATGTTGTTAGGTGTTATATGTTTATAATGGTTATATCCTCTTGTTGTATTGAAGCATTTATCAATATATAATGTCCTTCTTTGTCTCTAATAAATTTTTTAATGTTGTCTCATAATAATATAGCCACTTCAGCTCTCTTTTGGGTACTGTTTAGCATGGAATATCATTTTCCATCCTTTTACTTTCAACCTCTTTGTGTTCTTATATCTAAAGTGTAGTGTATATCTAAGGACCTCCCTGGTGGTCCAGATGGTTAAGACTCCGTGCTTCCAGTGTAGGGGGTATGGGTTCAATCCCTGGTCAGGGGACTGAGACTCCACATGCTGCGGGGTGCAGCCAAAAAAAAAAGTAAAAAAAAAAAGCGTAGTGTGTATCTGAAGTGTCTTGTCGACAGCATGCAGATAAAGTCTTTGTAAAATCAAATTGGCCATTCTTTTAATAGGAGAGTTTGATCCACTTACATTTAATGTGATTACTGACAAGGAAGGATTTATTTATGCCATTTAGCTATTTGTTTTGTTTGTCTTACATGATTTTTGTTCCTCAGTTCCTCTATTGCTGCCCTTTTTTTAAGGGGCGGGGTATTGATTTTTTGTAGTGTGCCACTTTGATTCCCTTCTACTTTCCTGTTCTACATATTTTAAAAGTTATTTTCTGGGCTTCCCTGGTGGCGCAGTGGTTGAGAGTCCGCCTGCCGATGCAGGGGACGTGGATTCGTGCCCCGGTCCGGAAAGATCCCACATGCCGTGGAGCGGCTGGGCCCGTGAGCCATGGCTGCTGAGCCTGCACGTCCGGAGCCTGTGCTCCGCAATGGGAGAGGCCACAACAGTGAGAGGCCTGCGTACCACAAAAAAAGGTATTTTCTTAGTGGCCACCTTGGGAATTCTATTATTAACAACTTATAACAAGCTAGGTTGAATAGAGGGGTTCAACAGCAAATCTGAGCAGAGAAGAAAGGAGCGGCAATCATGAAAATAAGACAACTGAAATCATGCAGTCTGAGCAGCTTAGCTTCAACAGGATACACACACTCTGTCTATACGTCCTTGTCGCTCCCCTTTTATATTGTTGTCACAGATTACACTTTACAGTTAATCTCTTTAATGTAGATTTTAAATTACTGTTTAATACACTTGCCCTTTAAATCACAGAAGACAAAGAAAGAAATTACAAACCAAACCAACAATACTGATTATCTTTACTAGTGTTTATTTTTTCTTATGGCTTCAAATTGCAGGGTAGGTGCACTGGTAACAATTTCCCTCAGCTTTTGTTTATCTGGAAATGTCTTAACTTCTCCTTCATTACTGTAGTTTTTTTTTTTTTTTTTTCAATTTGAAAGCAGTCACTTTAATTTTTTTTTTTTTCCCCACACCCTGCCACATACAGTATCTTAGTTCCCTGACCAGAGATCAAACCTGTGCCCCCGGGCTTCCCTGGCGGCGCAGTGGTTAAGAACCTGCCTGCCAACGCAGGGGACATGGGTTTGAGCCCTGGTCCGGGAAGATCCCACATGCTGCAGAGCAACTAAGCCCATGCGCCACAACTACCGAGCCTGTGCTCTAGAGCTCACGAGCCACAACTAATGAGCCCACACGCCACAACTACTGAAGCCCGTGCGCCTAGAGCCCGTGCTCCGCAACAAGAGAAGCCACTGCAATGAGAAGCCCATGCACCAAAATGAAGAGTGGCCCCCGCTCGCTGCAACTAGAGAAAGCCCACGCGCAGCAACGAAGACCCAACACAGTCAAAAATAAATAAATAAAAAAAATTAAAAAAAAACAAAACAAAAACCTGTGCCCCCTGTGTTGGAAGCACAGTCTTAACCACTGGATCGCCAGGGAAGTCCCTGAAGTATAGTTTTATAGAATTTAGAACTCTTGACTTTTTTTTCCTTTCAGGACTTTAAATATGTGATCCCACTACCTTCTGGCCTCCATGGTTTCTGAGAAGAAATCAGCTATTAATCCATCAAGAATCCCTTTTATGTAAAGAGTTGCTTCTCTTTTGCTTCTTCCAAAAGCTAAGGTTCAACTGTTTGGAGGTAGGTGTCAAGGGCTGTCTCTGGACTTAGCTAAGGTTTTGCTGGGGAAAGCTCTGCACAATGCCTGGGCTGACCCCTGAGCTCTGGGTGCAGAGAGGAGTCCTGGGGCCCAGAGCTAAGACTGCTGAAGCTCTAGCTCTACTACAAGATGAAGGCAGGCAGTACATTTTATTTATCTACATTCACTTTCCATACAGTAGCTGCTCAAAACACACTGACTAAAGGCAGCCTGTTTCTCAAGATTTGAAATATGTAAAACATCTGTGAATTCCAGGAGTCTAAACATTCCAACAGGGAGAGAAAGAAGGGCAGCACACTCCAGAGCATCCACTTTCTTAGGATAAAGTCTCTTAGGAAATGTCCACAGGCCTTGAAATGCTTAAAGTGCCTCACAGTCATTCTCCAATCTTGCCCTGGAGCCACACAACTCCCCTCTTGCTTCTGAGGTCTGTACTTGCTGGAACATTCTTGCTCATTCTTCTCCTAGATAACTCAGCTTCAAGGCCTCAACTACAGTATCATTTGCCTAGGAAGTCTTTCCCCTTTCCCCAAAGTCTGAGTTAAGGCCCCTCCTCCTATTTGCTGCCAAAATGCCCCGTACTCACCCCAACACGGTTCTTATCACTGATGGTGAACCTGTCCATTTCTGTCTCTGTAACAATGATGATGGTTTCTAACTCACTGAGTACCTACTGTGTGCCACGTGCCTTCCATCTTTTTTCTCATTTAAGCCTCAACACAGGGACTTCCCTGGTTGTCCAGTGCGTAAGACTGCGCTCCCAATGCAGGGGGCCTGGGTTTGTTCCTTGGTTGGGGAACTAGATCTCACGTGCGTGCCACAACTAAGAAGTCAACATGCTGCAACTAAGAAGCCCGCATGCCACAATGACGATCCCACGTGCTGCAACTAAGACCCAGTGCAGCCAAAATAAATAAATAAATAAATATTTTTTTAAAAAAAGCCTCACCACAACCCAACAAGGCATGCAGAAGCTATATCCCCGCTAGCCCCCAAGAAACTGACAGAACCAGTATGTGAACACAGGCAGTCTGGCCCCAGAGTCCACCCTCCTAACATCACACTATACTCTTGTATTACATTTCTGTTTTGTTTAAAAATTTAAACAATCATAAATTCCTTTTAATAGGAGTACAAGAAAAACACCAAGGAAAAGATTCTACAAAAATGAAAAATGCAAGGTTTCTTTTTTTTAACGTTTTTATTGGAGTATAACTGCTTAACAATGTTGTGTTAGTTTCTACTGTACTACAAAGTGAAATCAGCCATATGTATGCATATATCCCGTTTTGGATTTCCTTCCCATTTAGGTCACCACAGTGCATTAAGTAGAGTTCCCTGTGCTATACAGTAGGTTCTCAATAGTTATCTATTTTATACATAGTATCAACAGTATATATGTGTCAATCCCAATCTCCCAATTCCTCCCACCCCATCCCTTTCCCCCTTGGTATCCATACATTTGTTCTCTACATCTGTATCTCTATTTCTGCTTTGCAAGTAAGATCATCTATACCATTTTTCTAGATTCTACATATATGTGTTAATATACGGTATTTGTTTTTCTTTTTCTGACTTACTTCACTCTGTATGACACTCTCTAGGTCCATCCATATCTCTACAAATGACCCAATTTTGTTCCTTTTTATGGCTGAGTAATATTCCATTGTATATATGTACCACATCTTCTTTATCCGTTCCTCTTTCGATGGATATTTAGGTTGCTTCCATGACCTGGCTATTGTAAATAGTGCTGCTATGAACACTGGGGGTGCATGTGTCTTTCTGAATTATGGTTTTCTCTGGGTATATGCCCAGTAGTGGGATTGCTGGGTCTTATGGTAGTTCTATTTTTAGTTTTTTAAGGAAACTCCATACTGTTTTCCATAGTAGCTGTATCAATTTACATTCTCACCATATGTGGAAATTCTTAATAAATCTATGTTTCAACCTGTGTTTTGTAAATGAAGTCCATCACAATGGAGCATGTGCTGAGGATTTGGAGTGTAGGTTCACAGGTGGTCCCTCCTCCCTGGGACAGGTGCTTGACCACCAGCTCCCCTGCTACCTTGCATCCTAGGATCTGGCCTTCCCCTCCCTGTCCAGGTATCCATTTGCTGCTGCCCCCTGCAGGCGCCTGACCAAAACATGGAGGGCTGTTCAGAAGTGCATACCCTGCTGTGTCCTGGAGCAGGGTGAGGCACTGGCCATCGCCTATCCCAGGCTGGCTGCACCACAGCAATCTGATGGGCATTTTGGCAGGAGGAAGCCTTTCATCCGCTCCCATCCGAGCATATTTTAGTACCTTTAACAGTATTTTTCCCCTGCTTTCTGAAGCAGCAGCTCTGCATTTTCATGTTGTACTGGGTCCCACAAATGATGATGTTGGCTCTACATATCCTCCCATTCTCACTCCCAGTCATCTGTGATAGCTCAGGAGACACTGAAGGCATACAGGAAGAGCAACCAGAAAAATGACACTCAAGAGATGTGGCACAGGACACCTCTCTGGAGACATCAGGAGTGGGACATGTTTTCTCTCTTCCCTTCTCAGGGGAGAACAATACAGAACTAGGGGTGGGGTAGTAAAAGGCCATAAAGGGAAATTTCTGAGATCTCCTGATCTCTCTTCTGTTGGAGGAAATCTGGGGTTGGAGGAAATTTGGGGTGATAAAGCAGTATTTGATCTCCTACAAGCCTTTCAGAGCTTTTCCAGAGCTCGTGTGTGAGGTCAGGGGTAACTTCTGCTTGGAGGGAGGCTCTGGCTTTGGAATGCTGAACAGGACCCAGGAGCAGCTGCTGGAGCTGGGCTCCTGGGCTCCTGAGTCTAGGCTTTGGGGCAGAGGTCAGTGGTTCCCTGGAACTTGGCTCTCAGCTATCCAGCCCAGCTCTCCAAAGCACAGGTGCAGACAGGGCTTCAGTTACTCAGATTTCTTTCTTGTTCATGAAAGGAATATAAATGTGTCCAGAGAGTGGCCACATAGGTACAAAAAGAGGGAGCCTGTTCTATAGTCTCCTGTGTGCCCACCCACAAAGGGGTCACGATGATCGTGGGGAAACCTGAGCTGTAGGCAGACAAGGGAGAGAGGTTGAGAGCGGAGGTCACCACAACTGAGATGTCCAGCCTCAGCCTGAAGGTGCTGCTTTCCTCCAGAGAAAACGAAGGAGGAAGGGGTCAAGTCTGCTCTCAGATACCCACACAGGCTGTAGGATTATCCTCTTTCAGGAGGTCTGGAATGGTCTCATCATGATTCCAACTTGCTCTCCAAGTTAAAATCCACCCTCTCTAACCATGACCAGCAGGTTATGGAATCACAGGTGACCTAATGACCCCTCACATTAACCTCTGACCCACACATAGGGCAATTAAGCTGGCCTGGCACCCAGACACTCTTCCTTCATTCCACGGCATACCTACCACTTCCCAGGACAGGTCCCAAGAAACAGCACCCTCTGCCTTGCTGGACTGCTGCTGAGCCACACCTCTGGTCCTGGTGGCCTAACCTCTAGGGAATGTAAACAGATACCTCTTGCCACAGTGCCTACTTGCTGCAAGTTTCATCAGATTTTCCCAGAGGAAAGAGCATTTATGGCTCCCAGGGTGATCCAGTGGGATGAACAGGTCCACAGCCCAGGCAGCTGCTAGATCCAGACAGAGGTAGCAAGAGCAGCAGTCCTTTCGGTTCAAGCTTAACAACTCTCTCATCCCAGGTACAATAAAGGTAAGCAGTTAAATGGAATCTGAGTATCTAATAAAACTACTAAAAGCTGTCTATTCATTTCTCCAAAGAAGGCATACAGATGGCCAAGAAGCACATGGAAAGCTGCTCAACATCACTAATCATTAGAGAAATGCAAATCAAAACTACAATGAGGTATCATCTCACACCAGTTAGAATGGCCATCATCAAAAAATCCACCAACAATAAATGCCGGAGAGGGTATGGAGAGAAGGGAACCCTCCTACACTCTTGGTGGGAATGTAAATGGTACAGCCACTACAGAAAACAGTACGGAGGTTCCTTAAAAAAACAAAAATAGAGTTGCCACGCGACCCAGCAATCCCACTCCTGGGCATATACCCGGAGAAAACCAAAATTCAAAAAGATACATGCACCCCTATGTTCACAGCAGCACTATTTACAATAGCCAAGACATGGAAACAACCTAAATGTCTTGACAGATGAATGGATAAAGAAGATGTGGTAAATATATACAATGGAATACTACTCATAAAAAAAGAATGAAATAATGCCATTTGCAGCAACATGGATGGACCTAGAGATGATCATACAAAGTGAAGTCAGCAAGAGAAAGACAAATATTTATGATATCACTTATATGTGGAATCTAAAATATGACACAAATGTGACCTTATTTATGAAACAGAGACAGACTCAGACATAGAAGACAATTTATGGTTACAAAAGGGGAAAGGGGGTCGGGGAGGGATAAATAAGGAGTTTAGGATTAGAAAATACAAACTACTATATATAAAATAGACAAAACAAGGTCCTACTGTATAGCACAGGGAACTATATTCAATATCCTGTAATAAACCATAATGGAAAAGAATATGAAAAAGAATTTGTGTATATGTATGTATAACTGAATCACTTTGCTGTACACCAGAAACTAACACAACATTGTAAATCAACTATCCTTCAATTAAAAAAAAAATTACAGAATATGAAAAAAAAATAACCTATCTATTAACCACACTTTATTTTCTGCAGGCAACCTGAAGCTCTGGCAGAAGGGGAGATGCTCTGGATAGAAAAGTTTCCCATACAGAAGAGGATAGCGAGGCTTGTGCCCTGGGTCCACAATATCTGTTCTCCTGTCCATAAAGGCACAGAATCTCTGGATTTTCTGATACAACCTTTATCATCTTTGGAGGCTGAGGGACTTCATCTAGCCTTAGAAATTTTCTCCTAAGCCAATTAGATTTTAAAAATTCCTTTACAATCACATAACAAAGATGCTGGTTTGAAAAAATAAGTACACAGCATTAAGAATGTGTGTACAGGGTGACAGTAAAGATAAGAGGAAACCATAGTGCCCTTAGAGAGTGGGACCAAAAGAGGCAGCAGGTTCAGAGGGGCGCGCCAGGGTAGTAGCCTCCCTGTGCTTTTGTTGGGAGAGCGGCGAGCTGAATGAACACAACCATAACAGGAAAGGAGGCAAGGAAGATGCCCCCTATTCTTCCTGTAGGGCTCAGCTCAGGTGTTCTCCTCCCTGGAAGCCTCCGTAACGCTGTCTCCCTTTGCACCAAGGTTAGGTCAAATCTGCTATGCACAATACCCAATGGCACTGAAGTTATCTCTCTCAGGCCGAGACTGTGGGAGGGACTGTGTTCTGTGTCACTGGTCTGGCACAGTTCTTGGCATATATTATAGCAATCTTTATTGCGGTGGCTGTAAAACCCAATTTTATGCTGTCTCCTCAACTTCTGTTATGTAGGGCCACTGCCTCAAAAAGCTTCTCTATCCCCTGTCTAGGCAGATCCTGCCAGGCCCTGTCCCTGGCCCAGTGCAAATGAGATTCTCTTTCTGAGGCTTCTCGTTCAAGGAGCAGACTCCCTGCAATGAAAGGTATCAGCACCAAACAGTGTTCTTCATGACGTTCATGTCACCACAGCGAAGTGGAGAAAGTACAGATTTGGATATGCCACACAGAGCAGCCAGTTGCAGCACATACCACTTACTATCTCTCCACATTAGTTTCATCATCAGCAAAAGAACTATGGAATAACCACCTCCTCCAAGGATGTTAGGCGACCAAACGAAATACTGTGTGTGGAAGCACCTGACCACAAAGCCAGGGCTCAGTGAAGATCAGTTTTCCTTTCCCTCCTATCAGCCCAGTCATACCCTGAGGCTCACCCACTCCCTTCTCAGGACTGATGTTCAGCCAAGACACCTGTGGGATATAAGACAGGTGTCTGCCCAGCTTGGCTGCATTTGGGCTGTACTGGTTGTTAAATATTGTTATTATCACATTTGCCTCTTCCCCCATCCTCCATCCCATCCTAATTCACCCAGAGTCAATAAGGAGTCTTCCACACTTGAGACCTTAGCCATCTCATAAAGTTTTCATACCAGAGGCTCCCAAGTCATATATCCAAGGACAATCTGTTTTGAAACACTTGTGTGATATCAAATTATTCATTCAAATATAAAGGCCAATTGCACCCAGCTACAACTGCAGCTGCTACACATAGCCTACTTTCCCTGTCCAGGAAGCTGCCTGGTCCCAGCTGGCCAAATCCAATCCTCAGAAGATGAATGGCAAAGAAGAAACATCCTTCCCTTTTCCGGTAGCTAGAGCCATCTTCGTGGAAGGGGAATCACAACCACCTCCTCAACTTACACTGCCCATACAGCAGAGGTCCCCAACCATTTTGGCACCAGGGACCAGTTTCGTGGAAGACAATTTTTCCATGGACCAGTGTGGGGGTAGGTGGGGGTGGTTCAGGAGGTAATGCGAGCGATGGCAAGCGCAGAGGAAGCTTTGCCCGCTCACCCGCCGCTCACCTCCTGCTGTGCGGCCCGGCTCCTAACAGGCCGTACTGGTCCGTGGCCCAGGGGTTGGGAACCCCTGCCACAGAGAACACAAGTTTAATTCAATGTATTCATCCGTTATGTATTTACTTACCATACACATACACATATAAAGATGGTATCAACTGAGAATTTATGAAGGGGGAGCAGGACCCCACCTACCTCTAACAGAAGGCAATATGCATAATAATAACCGTAAGTGTCACCACAAACTGCTGCTCTAGAAGTTAGAATAAAAGAGAAAATACTTTCAGCTGAGACATGGTAGAACTTCAGAGAAATTTTTAAGAAGGACACACAGCCTAGTGGTTCTCAGCATGTAGTCCCCAGGCCTGGGAGCTTGTTTAGAGATGCACATTCTTGGGTTTCTCCAGATCTGATGAATGAGAAACTGGGGTAGGGCCCAGCAATCTTGTTTTACATGCCCTCCAGGTAACTCTGATGCTAGCTCAGGTTTAAGAACCACTGCCCTAGCATATAGGCCAGGCCTAGAAAAGTATGATTTTGAAAGAGACAGATGGGTCAATTAACCTACAGGAAAAAAAAACAAGCAAATCCAAGAGCTGGGTTCTCAGAACACTCCTAATTCATCAGTTACAGGACATAGCCACAAGTGTCTAATCTTGTACAACACAAATTAACAAAGTTTAAACATCAGTACAAATACACTGAGCCAGAGTGAGAAGAGTCAGGGGGAACAGAGTGCCACAGGTGCAGGCACCAGAATCCCTTTAAAGCTGGATTTGAACCCCCGTTTCCCTACTTATTAGTTGTATAGACCAGGCAAGCCTCTAATCCTCCATCCCCCACTGGTTAAATGGAAATATAACTGGATCACTTCCCAAGGTTTTTATGAGGGTTAACGAGACATTTAATTATATACCTGAAGCACCAACACAGCACCCAGCAGGAAATTCTCAATGAATATGCTCATCTTTCCTTGTCCTAATTAGGGAAGAACTTGGGATCATTAACAACTGAATATCGAGTTCAGTCCTGAACCATCCTTCTTCCAGCACAGCACTGAAAACATCTATAAACGTTAGATGTATAATGAATCTGGAAACCATAATTCTTTCCAAAGACAAAGATAATCAGGTAGGCTCTTTTCATGACTGTCAGTGTTTGAGAGCCAAGGGGACCATTGGATATCATCTTACATCAAGCCTCTCCTTTCACAATGTCCTCATCAGCCACACTCTTCAGGGCTCTATGGGGCCCTATGACAGAAGGACAGTCACAACAGTCCTTGGTGAGCACAACAGGCCCCAAGTATCAACCAGAGGTCAGAAGGAGGGTCCACATGAACACAAGAAAATGACTAGAGAGTAGAAAACCAAGTCTCTGGGGTTAGCCTACAAGACAGTGTCCAAGGAATTGTTCAAATGGACTTTGCCTTGCAACATTCCAAGGCTCCTGCTCTTAACCAGGTACCAAAAGGAAGCTGCCACTATTGAGAAGGAAAATTAAAATACCATGCTTTCAATTATCTTGCAGTTTCTTAGAAACATCTAAACATTATTTTGAGACAGATTACCAGCAATGTGAACAAATCTGGTGAGTCACCAAGTCAGGGCCAGCCTGGACTGTTTTACTGTCGTGGCTAAACACCCCAGCACTAGAGCTTTCCACTCAACAGATCCAATGAGCCTCAAGTTCCACTGTGTAAAAAGCACACAGTCCAAGGGCTACTGAACAGTCAGGGTTAGGAAATCTATTGTGCCAAGGCACTGGCCCACCATATCCAGGGCAACTTGGAAACATACCAGCAGGCTAAGATGCAGAGCCCCGTGAAGAGAATGATGGGGATGGGGTAGGACGCACAGAACAGCCCATGGTTGTAGAAGGCCTGAGATATCTTCTCACGCAGCCTTTCAGTCAGGGTCATCCTCAGCTGAAGTCACCTTGCTGCCATCCCGGAAAGTGACCATGGATCAGCCTGGCACACGTTGGGCAGCACTGACAATGGACACCATCTGTAGGCAGGCACCTGGCAAGAAGGAAGAAAAGCCAATTAACAAAGAGTACTTGGCTCTCAACACTAGGGCTGCTGGGGGAGGTGGCAGGGACGTGGACAGGGAATCAGGAGGCCTACATGCAAGATCTGGAGACATCAATCCCAAAACACACACACACACACACACACACAAAGTCTTGGTCGGCTCCTAGTGACTGTGGGTAGTGTCTAAGTAAGTCTAACCAAAGAAACAAAAAAACTGCCTCTCTAGCTCTGGTAATAAACTCTCAATCCTCTTCCATATTAGGCACTTCTAAAAGGCCACTCCCTAGAGAGGGCATTTTTCTCACACGTGGCACAGGAAAGTACTCCTGTGTAACAGACAGCACCTTCAGTTGCTCTTGGCCAAATGGACATTCTGGAAACCCTCCCCCCCCCCATTCTCTGTGCACAGGCCAGACCGAGAGAAATCCTTGGGAAACCTTTATCCAAGGTCTGATCCCTCAAAAAACACATTCTTACACAAACAGTGATTCACTGATAAATAAAGTGCAGTGGGGTCAGCCCTCAACACAAAAACACCAAAAAGCCTAGGCCCCTGACATAAAACAAAATTCACTGTGACAGTGGTATTGGGTAGATGTCTCTGCTCCTGGTCCCCCAGATGTTCCTGGGAGGGTGAGGGCAAAGGGCCCCTCCTATTTCTGCCTGCCCAGCAGCTGTCTCCTCCTTGGAGTAACAGCAGTCCAGTGTGGCTCTGAGAACCACCTTTCTCCACAGGATTTGGCCTGGACATAACGGCCAGTTAAGGTGCCCCTCCCTGACCCCCGCCAGGCTGGTTAGGCCTCTCTCCCTGGCCTTTGACTTCTGAGCAGAAAGAATCAAAACTGGATTCGAGGGCTTCCCTGGTGGCGCAGTGGTTGAGAGTCCGTCTGCCAATGCAGGGGACGCGGGTTCGTGCCCCGGTCCGGGAAGGTCCCACGTGCCGCAGAGCGGCTGGGCCCGTGAGCCATGGCGGCTGGGCCTGCGCGTCCGGAGCCTGTGCTCTGCAACGGGAGAGGCCACAGCAGCGAGAGGCCCGCGTACCGCAAAACAAACAAACAAACAAACAAAAAGCTGGATTCGGTGGTGTTTATTCTTCCCCAAGAGGTTCCTGCTCCCCAGATCACGGGCTGCTCTGGCTCCAGCCCTTTCTGAAGACGAGCTCATCAGCTCTTCTTTCCAGTCTGTGAGCCACCCCATATCCTTCCAAAAAACACTCTTTTTGCTTGTGTAAGCCAGTTAATTTCTGTTGCTTCCAAGTAGAGAAATTTAAACCAATAAAATCAGAATAGGGCTTCCCTGGTGGCGCAGTGGTTGGGAGTCCGCCTGCTGATGCCGGGGACGTGGGTTCGTGCCCCGGTCTGGGAAGATCCCGCATGCTGTGGAGCGGCTGGGCCCGTGAGCCATGGCGGCTGGGCCTGCGCGTCCGGAGCCTGTGCTCCGCAGCGGGAGAGGCCACAGCAGTGAAAGGCCTGCGTACCGCAAAAAAAAAAAATCAAAATAGAAAACTCTAGCAGAAGGGCCCAGGAATTTAGAATTCCTTTCCTTACTGAGCTCGCTGATGAAATTCAAGTTTAAATCCACTTCTCCTGTTCCATGTTGCTGTTTTCTTTTGTCTGTGCTACAGGGAACCTGCCCAGACATGTATCTTGGCTTGATTCAGCTCACGGATGAAAACCCAGGCCAAGGAGATGATTCCTCAGAAGTGTGAGACCAGAAGGGGGAAGCAAAAGGAGTCACACCACAGCCAATTCACAAGAAGGAATGGCTACCACTCCATCCACCTTCCTGGAAGCACAAGTCTCAGGCGCACATGCAGTTTTCCAGTCCAAGAACCCTCTAAGGAAATAGTACAAAGAACCCGCTGTGGGTCAATTCAGAAGGCAACAGATAGAGGAATTGGCAGGTGACAGCGGCTGACCCAAGGAGCAGAGGTGCTGACAACAGCTCAACCATTCACAAGACTCACCTGGAACATAACAGCTCAAAAAGGTCTCAAGCAGTAGACCTGCAGCAGGGCACCAGCAACAGTGCTCACCACCCAGCATAAACAAGGACTCCAGGGAAGCAACGTTTCTGCTCCTGTGTCCCCAACCCTCTATTCTACTTCAAGGGGGGAAACAAACACTAATGAGATATATGCCTGTGGAAAGACGCTGTCAAGAGGATCTCTGAAGACTGATGGCCATGAACAAGTTGTAGCTTTTCCAACCTCAGTCCTCTGCCAAGCCCCACATCTCTTCCCTTAAGTATCCCAAAACCAAGCCCTCCAGGAAATTGTGATCCTACTAATCTTAATCTCCTTCTCAGGCCTCTTCCGCACACAAATCGGTAACACAAGAAGCAGGGGGCAGGGGCGTGGGTGGGTTCTCTTATACATGGAACTACTAATATGAGAAAAAAAAACATCTCACTTCAATCCTGCAGCAAATACAAATCTTTCTGACATGACCTTAGTCGTTTTCAGTTTCCATTAATCCTTATTATACTAATTGCTAATTTTCACAGCACCAGGAAAACAAAATTAAAAAAAAAAAAGAAATCCAAATTCTAGTTCATTACACAGCCCACCTACCTGAACCAAGCAAGAGGGGAATTATTCATCTTTACTTCACTGTATTCATTTTAACACAAAGCTTTTCCAAAGCAAAATTTATCCTAAGAAACTGCCAAAATATTTTCCAGAGTGCCCATACCATTCTACATTTTCACCAGCAGCATGAGACTTCGTTTCTTAGCATCCTCACCAGCATTTGGTATTGTCACTACTCTTTATTTTACCTGTACTAATAAGAGTGTATTAGTATCTTATTGGATCTTAATTTGCATTTCCCTAATGGCTAGTGACACTGAACCTGTGCATGTGTGCATGTGTCTGTGTGTGTATTCCTTAAGACATTATATATATGAGATCATGTAATTTGCAAATAGAGATAGTTTAACTTCTTTTCCAATCTGTATGCCTTTTGTTTTTCTTGTAAAATTGTTGTGGCTAGAACTTCTGGTACAATGTTGAATTGCAGTGGTGAGAATGCATTTTATTCCTGATCTTAGGAAAGGAGCATTCAGTCTTTCACCTTAAGTATGGTATTACATGGGAGTTTTTCATATAAGCCCTTTATCAAGTTGAGGGAGTCCCCATCTATTCATAGTTTGCTGAGTGTTTTTTTTTTTTTTTAATCATGAAAGTGTATTACGCTTTGTGTCTTTTGAGATGATCATGTGGGTTTTTTTGTTTTGTTTTGTTTTGGTACGCGGGCCTCTCACTGTCGGGGCCTCTCCCGTTGCAGAGCACAGGCTCCAGACGCGCAGGCTCAGCGGCCATGGCTCACAGGCCCAGCCACTCTGCGGCATGTGGGATCTTCCCGGAGCGGGACACGAACCCGTGTCCCCTGCATCGGCAGGCGGACTCTCAACCACTGCGCCACCAGGGAAGCCTGATCATGTGGATTTTAATTTATCCTACTAATAAGGTATATTACACTGATTGATTTTTTTCTCATATTGAACCAACTTTGCATTCCTGGGTATAATCCCTTTAAATGTTGCTAGACTCCGTTTAATAATATTGAGAACTTCTGCATCTATATTCATAAGGGATATTGGTGTGTACCTTTTTTATGTCTTTGTCTGGCTTTGGTATTAGGGTAATGCTGGCCTTGTAGAATAACTTGGAAAGTGCTCCTTTGTACTTTTATAGAACAGTTCATGATAAATCTTTAAACACCTGGTAGAATTTACTAGTGAAGCCATCTGATCTTGGGATTTTTTTTGTTTAATTAATTAATTTTATTTATTTATTTCTGGCTGCACTGGGTCTTCGTTGCTACGCGCCGGCTTTCTCTAGTTGCAGAGAGCGGGGAGCTACTCTTCGTTGTGGTGTGCATACTTTTCACTGTGGTGGCTTCTCTTGTTACGGAGCACGGGCTCTAGACGTGCGGGCTTCAGCAGCTGTGGCAGGCGAGCTCTGTAGTTGTGGCTTGCAGGCTCTAGAGCACAGGCTCAGTAGTTGTGGCACACGGGCTTAGTTGCTCCGCAGCATGTGGGATCTTCCCAGAACAGGGCTCAAACCCATGTCCCCTGCATTGGCAGGTGGATTCTTAACCACTGCGCCAGCAGGGAAGTCCTTGGGTTTTTTTCTGTGTGGGAAGTTTATAAACTATTAACCTCTTTACTTGTTACATTTATTCAGATTTTCTATTTCTTCTTGAGTAAATTTTGTTAGTTTGTGTGTTTCTAGGAATTTGCCCGTTTTCACCTAGGCTATCTAATTTATTGGCATAATATTTGCTGTTCAAAGTATTATAAATCATTTTTATTTCTGAAAGCTTGGTGTTAACGTCCCCACTTTCATTAATGATTCTAGCTGTTTGCGTCTCTTTTTTCTCAGTTGTTGATCTTTTAAAAGAGCAAACTCTTGCTTTTATTTACTCTATTATTTTAGTCTCTATTCATTTGTTCCCACTCTAGCCTTTATTATTTTCTTCCTTCTGTTTGCTTTGAGTTTATTTTGCTCTTCTTTTTCGTCTTGCTCTAGTTTCTTAAAGTTACTGATTTGAGCTCTTCCTTATTTTTTTAATTTTATTTTTTTTATACAGCAGGTTATTAGTCACCTGTTTTATACATATTAGTGTATATACGTCAATCCCAATCTCCCAATTCATCCCACCACCACGACCACCACCCCCTGCTTTCCCCCTTGGTGTCCCTATGTTTGTTCTCTACATCTGTGTCTCTATTTCTGCCTTGCAAAACAGTTCATCTGTTTCTTTCTAGATTCCACATATATGCGTTAATATGCGATATTTGTTTTTCTCTTTCTTACTTCCACGTCTATACAAATGACCCAATTTCGTTCCTTTTTATGGCTGGGTAATATTCCATTGTATATATGTACCACATCTTCTTTATCCATTCGTCTGTCAATGGGCATTTAGGTTGCTTCCATGTCCTGGCTATTGTAAATCATGCTGCAATGAACACTGGAGTGCATGTGTCTTTTTGAATTATGGTTTTCTCTGCACATATACTCAGTAGTGGGATTGCTGGGTCATATGGTAATTCTATTTTTAGTCTTTTAAGGAACCTCCATACTGTTCTCCATAGTGGCTGTATCAATTTACATTCCCACCAACAGTGCAAAAGGGTTCCCTTTTCTCCACACCCTCTCCAGCATTTGTTGTTTGTAGATTTTCTGATGATGCCCATTCTAACTGGTGTGAGGTGATATCTCATCATAGTTTTGATTTGCATTTCTCTAATAATTAGTGACGTTGAGCAGCTTTTCATGTGCTTCTTCGCCATCTGTATGTCTTCTTTGGAGGAATGCCTATTTAGGTCTTCTGCCCATTTTTCGATTGGGTTGTTTGTTTTTTTAATACTGAGCTGCATGAGCTGTTTATATATTCTGGAGATTAATCCTTTGTCCGTTGACTCATTTGCAAATATTCTCTCCCATTCTGAGGGCTGTCTTTTCGTCTTGTTTGTAGTTTCCTTTGCTGTGCAAAAGCTTTTAAGTTTCATTAGTTCCCATTTGTTTATTTTTGTTTTTATTTCCATTACTGTAGGAGATGGATCAAAAAAGATCTTGTTGTGGTTTATGTCAGAGTGTTCTTCCTATGCTCTCCTCTAAGGGTTTTATAGTGTCTGGTCTTTCATTTAGGTCTTTAATCCATTTTGAGTTTATTTTTGTGCGTGGTGTTAGGGAGTGTTCTAATTTCATTCTTTTAAATGCAGCTGTCCAGTTTTCCCAGCACCACTTATTGAAGAGACTGTCTTTTCTCCATTGTATATCCTTAACTCCTTTGTCATGGATTAGTTGACCACCGGTGCATGAGTTTATCTCTGGGTTTTCTATCCTGTTCCATTGATCTATATTTCTGTTTTTTTGCCAGTACCATATTGTGTTGATTACTGTAGTTTTGTAGTATAGTCTGAAGTCAGGGAGTCTCATTTCTCCAGCTCTGTTTTTTTCCCTCAAGATTGCTTTGGCTGTTCTGGATCTTTTATGGCTACATACAAATCTTAAGATTTTTTGTTCTAGTTCTGTAAAAAATGCCATTGGTAATTTGATGGGGATTGCATTGAATCTGTAGATTGCTTTGAGTAGTACAGTCATTTTCACAATATTGATTCTTCCAATCTAAGAACATGGTATATCTCTCCATCTGTATCTGTCATCTTTGATTTCTTTCATCAGTGACTTATAGTTTCCTGAATACAGGTCTTTTACCTCCTTAGGTAGATTTATTCCTAGGTTTTATTCTTTTTGTTGCAATGGTGAATGAGATTGTTTCCTTAATTTCTCTTTCTGATCTTTCGTTGTTATAGGAACGCAAGAGATTTTTGTGCATTAATTTTGTATCCTGCACCTTTACCAAATTCATTGATTAGCTCTAGAGTTTTCTAGTAGCATCTTTAGGATTATCTATGTATAGTATCATGTGATCTGCAAAGAGTGACAGTTTTACTTTTTCTTTTCCAATTTGGATTCCTTTTATTTCTTTTTCTTCTCTGATTACTGTGGCTAAGACTTCTAAAACTATGTTGAATAAGAGTGGCAAGTGCGGACATCCTTGTCTTGTTCCTGATCTTAGAGGAAATGCTTTCAGTTTTTCACCACTGACAATGATGTTTGCTGTGGGTTTGTCATATATGGCCTTTATTATCTTGACGTAGGTTCCCTCTATGCCCACTTTCTGGAGAGTTTTTATCATAAATGGGTGTTGAATTTTGTCAAAAGCCTTCTCTGCATCTATTGAGATGATCATATGGTTTTTATTTTTCAGTTTTTTAATATGGTGTACCACATTAATTTGTGTATACTGAAGAATCCCTGCACCCCTGGGATAAATCCCACTTGATCATGGTGTATGATCCTTTTAATGTGTTGCTGGATTCTGTTTGCTAGTATTTGGTTGAGGATTTTTGCATCTATATTCATCAGTGATATTGGTCTGTAATTTTCTTTTTTTGTAGTATCTTTGTTTGGTTTTGATATCAGGGTGATGGTGGCCTCGTAGAATGAGTTTGGGAGTGTTCCTTCCTCTGCAATTTTCTGGAAGAGTTTGAGAAGGATGGGTGTTAGCTCTTCTCTAAACATTTGATAGAATTCACCTGTGAAGCCATCTGGTCCTGGACTTTTGTTTGTTGGAAGACTTTTAATCACAGTTTCAATTTCATTACTTGTGATTGGTCTATTCATATTTTCTATTTCTTCCTGGTTCAGTCTTGGAAGGCTATATCTTTCTAAGAATTTGTCCATTTCTTCCAGGTTGTCCATTTTATTGGCATAGAGTTGCTTGTAGTAGTCTCTTAGGATGCTTTGTATTTCTGAGGTGTCCACTGTAACTTCTCTTTTTTCACTTCCAATTTTATTGATTTGAGTCCTCTCTCTCATTTTCTTGATGAGTCTGGCTAAAGGTTTATCAACTTTATCTTCTCAAACAACCAGCTTTTAGTTTTATTGATATTTGCTATTGTTTTCTTTTCTTTGTTTCTACTTCATTTATTTCTGCTCTGATCTTTATGATTTCTTTCCTTCTACTAACTTTGGGTTTTGTTTGTTCTTCTTTCTCAAGTTCCTTTAAGTGTAAGGTTAGATTGTTTATTTGAGATTTTTTTGTTTCTTGAAGTAGGATTGTATTGCTATAAACTTCCTGTTAGAACTGCTTTTGCTGCATCCCATAGGTTTTGGATCGTCGTGTTTTCATTGTCATTTGTCTCTAGGTATTTTTTGATTTCTTCAGTGATCTCTTGGTTATTTAGTAATGTATTGTTTAACCTCTATGTGTCTGTGTTTTTTACATTTTTTTCCCTGTAATTGATTTCTAATCTCATAGCATTGTGTTTGGAAAAGACGCTTAATATGATTCCAATTTTCTTAAATTTACCAAGGCTTGATTTGTGACCCAAGATGTGATCTATCCTGGAGAATGTTCCGTGTGCACTTGAGAAGGAAGTGTAATCAGCTGTTTTTGGATGAAATGTCCTATAAATATCAATTAAACCTATCTGGTCCACTGTGTCATTTAAAGCTGGTGTTTCCTTATTAATTTTCTGTCTGGATGATCTGTCCATTGGTGTAAGTGAGGTGTTAAAGTCCCCACTATTATTGTGTTACTGTCGATTTCCTCTTGTATAGCTCTTAACATTTGCCTTATGTATTGAGGTGCTCCTATGTTGGGTGCATATATATTTATAATTGTCGTATCTTCTTCTTGGATTGATCCCTTGATCACTATGTAGTGTCCTTTCTTCTCTCTTGTAACAGTCTTTATTTTAAAGTCTATTTTGGGCTTCCCTGGTGGCACAGTGGTTAAGAATCTGCCTCCCAATGCAGGGGACACAGGTTCAAGCCCTGGTCCGGGAAGATCCCACATGCCGTGGAGCAACTAAGCCTGTGCACCACAACTACGAGACTGTGTTCTAGAGTTGTGAACCACAACTACTGAAGCCCATGCACTTAGAGCCAGTGCTCTGAAACAAGAGAAGCCACTGCAATGAGAAGCCCTTGCATCGCAACGAAGAGTAGCGCCCGCTCACCGTAACTAGAGAAAGCCGGCGCACAGCAATGAAGAGCCAAAATAGCCAAAACTAAAATAAATAAATTAAAAAAATAAAGTATTTTATCTGATATGAGTATCGCTACTCCAGCTTTCTTTTGCTTTCCATTTGCATAGAATATCTTTTACCATCCCCTCAGTTTCAGTCTGTATGTGTTCCTAGGTCTGAAGTGGGTCTCTTGTGCACAGCATATATATGGGTCTTGTTTTTGTATCCGTTCAGCAAGCCTGTGTCTTTTGGTTGGAGAATTTAATCCATTCACATTTAAGGTAATTATCGATATGTGAAGTTCTTATGAGTTTTCTTAATTGTTTTGGGTTTGTTTTTGTAGGTCCTTTTCTTCTCTTGTGTTTCCCACTTACAGAAGTTCCTTTAGCATTTGTTGTAGAGCTGGTTTGGTGGTGCTGATTCTCTTAGCTTTTGCTTGTCTGTAAAGCTTTTGATTTCTCCGGTGAATCTGAATGAGATCCTTGCCACATAGAGTAATCTTCATTGTAGGTGCTTCTCTTTCATCTCTTTAAATATGTCAATGCCACTCCCTTTTGGCTTGTAGAGTTCTGCGGAGAAATCCGCTGTTAACCTTATGGGAGTTCCCTTGTATGTTATTTGTCATTTTCCCCTTGGTGCTTTTAATAATTTTTCTTTGCCTTTAATTTTTGTCATTTTGATTACTATGTGTCTCGGCGTCTCGGCGTGTTTCTCCTTGGGTTTATCCTGCCTGGAACTCTCTGTGCTTCCTGGACCTGGATGGCTATTTCCCTTCCCGTGTTAAGGAAGTTTTCGACTATAATCCCTTCAAATGTTTTCTTGGGTCCTTTCTCTCCCTTCTCCTTCTGGGACCTCTATAACATGAGTGTTGGTGCATTTAATGTTGTCCCAGAGGTCTCTTAGGCTGTCTTCATTTCTTTTCATTCTTTTTTATTCTGTTCCATAGCAGTGAATTCCACCATTCTGTCTTCCAGGTCACTTACCCATTCTTCTGCCTCAGTTATCCTGTTATTTATTCCTTCTAGTGCATTTTTCATTTTAGTTACTGTATTGTTCATCTCTGTTTGTTTTTTAATTCTTCTAGGTCTTTGTTAAACATTTCTTGCATCTTCTCCATCTTTGTCTCCATTCTTTTTTGGAGGTCCTGGATCATTTTCACTATCATTATTCTGAATTCTTTTTCTGGAAGATTGCCTATCTCCACTTCATTTAGTTCTTTTTCTGGGGTTTTATCTTTTTCCTTCATCTGTACATAGTCCTCTGCCTTTTCATTTTGTCTATTGTTCTGTAAATGTAGTTTTCGTACCGCAGGCTGCAGGACTGTAGTTCTTCTAGCTTCTGCTGTCTCCACTCTCTCTTTCTTCTTTCTTAATACAGGCATTTACAGCTGTAAATTTCCCTCCGAACACTACTTTAGCTGCATCCCATAGTTTCTGTATTTGTGATTTCTGTTTTCATTCACCTCAAAGCATTTTCTAACTTCTCTTGTACTTTCTTCTTTGATCCCCTTGGTATTTAGGAGTTATTGAGATTTCCTTATATATTCTGGATGTAAGTCTCTACCAGATATGTTGTTCACAAATATTTTCTTCAAGTCTATAACCTCTTTTTAAAATTCTTTTCACAGACTCTGTGATAGAGCCGAAGCTTTTAATTTTGATGAAGTCTAATTTATCTTTTTTTTTTTCTTTAGGTGGAATGGATCATGCTTTAGGTGTCATGTAAAAGAATTCTAAATTTTTTCTCTGAGATTTTCTCCTAAAATTTTTTATAGTTTTACATTTAAACCTATGATACATTTGAGTAACTTCTTCTGTAAAATGTGAGATTAGATCCAGGATTTTTGCGTTTTGTTTTTCCCTATGGACAACCAATTGTTCTAGCACCAATTGTTGAGAAAACTACCTTTCCTCCAATGAATTGCTTTGGCACCTGTCTTAGTCCTTTGTGCTGCTATAATAAAAATAGCATACACTGGGTGGCTTAAACAACAAATATTTACTTCTCACTGTTCTAAAGGCTAGGAAGTCCAAGATCAAGGCACTGGCAGATTCAGTTTCTGGTGAGGGCCCACTTCCTGGTTCATAATTGGCCATCTTCCCACTGTGTCCTCACATGGCAGAAAAGGAAGTGAGAGTTCTCTGGGGTTTCTTTTATAAGGGCAGTAATCCCATTAACGAGGACTCCACCCTCATGATTTAATTACCTCCCAAAGGCCCCAACTCCCTAATACAATCACACCAAGGGTTAAGATTTCAACATACAAACTTGGGGCGGGGGGGACACAAACATTCAGCCAAAGAGCAGGTGTCTGGGGACTTCCCTGGTGGCACAGTGGATAAGACTCCATGCTCCCAATGTAGAGAGCCTGCGTTCTAGCCCTCCAGGGAACTAGATCCCACACGCATGCCGCAACTAAGAGTTTGCATGTCACAACTAAGGAGCCCACGTGCTGCAACTAAATAAAAAAACCAGTTGGCTGTACTTTATGAGTCTATTTCTGGGTTTTCTATAATGTTCCAGTGATCTACGTGTCTAGCCCTCCACCAATACTACACAGTCTTGATTACAATAGCTATAAAGTCTTGAAATGTGTAAAATGATTCCTTCCATTTTATTCTTCTTCAAAACTGTTTTACCCATTCTAGTTTATTTGCTTTCCATATACATTTTAGAGTAATCTAGTCTATGTCTACAAAAATCATGCTAGAATTTTGATAGGAATTACAGTAAACATACGTATCAATTTGAGAATTGACATCACTACTATGTTTAGTGTTCCAATCTATGAACATGATATCTTTCTCCATTTATTTAGATCTTTGATTTCTTTAACCATTTTTCTTTTTTTTTTTTTGGCCAAGCCATGGCTTGTGGGAATCTCAGTTTCCTGACCAGGTATCGAACCCACACCCCCTGCAATGGAAGCGTGGAGTCCTAACCACTGGACCGCCAGGGAATTCCCTCTTTAATCATTATTGTATAGTTTTCAGCATATAAGCACTGTACATGTTTTGTTAGATTTACACCTAATAGTTTTTTGAGTGGTTGTGTTTTCAATTTCAGTTTCCCCATGTTAATTGCTAGTACAAAGAAATATAACTGGTTTTAATATGTTGATCTTGTATCCTACAATTGTGCTGAACTCGCTAATTAGTTCCACAGTCTTTTTTGTACATTCCTTGGGATTTTCTAAGCAGACTATCATGTCAACTGCAAACAGAAACATATTTTTCTTTCTTTCTATAATTTCCACAAACACTTTTTCTGCACCACTCCATCTCCACTCCTTTTGGGACTTCAATAACATGAAACACAAACTTTCTGTTATTGTCCCATGGGTCCCTGAAGCTCTCCTCATCTTTCTTCAGTTTATTTTAAATCCCTGTTGTTCAGACTAGATAGTTTTTATTCTTCTACCTTCAAGTTAACTGACTTAATATATCCCTATTCTGTCACTGACATCACTCAACGAATTTTAAATTTAGTTTTAGTTATAAAACTTCCAATTTTATTTTTTTATGTTTTATAAAAATATACATTTATTTGGTTGCACCAGGTCTTAGTTGCGGCAGGAAGGCTCCTTAGTTGTGGCTCACGGGCTCAGTTGAAGCTCCAAGCCTCCTTAGTTGCAGCTCTCCACCTCCTTAGCTGTGGCATGTGGGCTCCTTAGTTGCAGCACATAGGCTCCTTAGTTGCAGCAGGCGGGCTCCTTAGCTGCAGCAGGCGAGCTCCTTAGTTGTGGCAGTCAAACTCTTAGTTGTGGCACACATATGAGATCTAGTTCCCTGACCAGGGTTCAAACTTGGGCCCCTTGCTTTGGGAGCGCAAAGTCTTATCCACTGCACCACCAGGGAAGTCCCCAAACTTCCAATTTTAAATTTAAATGTATAACTTTCCATTTGCTTCAAGGAGGTTTACCCTCAATTATTAGAGCAAGGTTTTAATTAATAATTACACTTTAAACTCTTTGATGATTCCAACACCTATGTCGTGTCATGGTTGCCGTCTGCTGACTATATTTTCTTCTTAAGAGACGGTGAGATTTTCCTGATTCTTTATATGTGGAGTAATTTTGAATGTTTGGATACTACGCTATGTTACTCTGAACCTTGTTTAAATCCAACGGAAAATGTTGGATTTTTGTTTTAGCAGCAATCTACCTGCTTAAGTCCAATCCACAAATTCCTATCCAATTTCCCTGGGCTGTGGTTCCAATGTCAGTTTGGTTTTCAAAGCCCTTGCAGTACCATTTTGATTTGTCTCATGCATATTGTGCAACAGCCAACATAGGACTTGGGCAGTAGTGTAGCCTTTGGCATGCTGTTTAGAGTCAGATGCATATATGCTATTTTGGAAAAGAACCCAGGAGTTCATACACAATATTATGGGTTCACTTTGTTGAGTTCCTTCCTCTCTACAATCCTCCCAAGACATTCCAGCTCCTAGAGGACCTTTTCTGGGTCTTCTTGCTAGAAGGGAAGGGCTTTTGTTTTCCTGCTCTGCTGAGCACCTCCCACAACTGTGACTGCTTCCCGGGTAAAGTGGTGAGAATTGAGAGGACAAAATCAGCAAATATCTCCATGGTCTTAGGACCATAATCCCTATAAATAAAAGGATTCTGCTCCCACCTGGCTGCCAATGTCATTGCTGCCTTCACCACCACAGAATTTCATGGGAGACAAGAGCAGGACAAAATGGAAAAAAAAAAAAAAGCAAACAAAACACAAAAGATTCTCTTCCTCCATCCCTTGCTTCCAACCTCTTTATAAGAATCCCCTTTCTCACTCCTGAGACTATAAAGACAGAGCTTCTCTCAGACTTCTTTCTGTCTGCACCTAGTGTCCAGTTCCAGGTTTTGGGTTACCTTTGAGTCCAGGCTGTAAGGTATTCTATGGAGAGAAAAAACTAAAACAATTTAATTTCCCATTCTATCTGCTACCATTTATCTTTCATGGTACTCAGACAGCTGGTCCATGTACTCTGCCCTAGGATTTTAATTGTATTTAGTCAGAGAGAAAGGGTAGAGTGTGCTTACTACATGCTGACCAGAATCAGAACCCTTATATTTTTAATGTAAAAACCTTAATAAATTTCTGGATTATTTGCCATTAAAGAAACGTCCCATACTATGTTTCTTAGCATCTTTCTGTCAATCATATCATCAATCCACTGTGCTCTGTGAAAGTACAGAGCATGTACTTTCACAAAACGAAAAAATATTAAATAAAGATTATAGGCAAAAAATGCACAAAAGAATGGAAGAAAATGTTAATAGTGGTTGTTGGTCTTCATGTGATATGTTTACATGCAGAGACAGTTTAAGTGAAGAGTACTGAGTTTTTAACTTTAAATAAACTTTTAAAGCTTTGCATTAAATATTACAGAAAAGTATACAAATTAACAGCAAGCAGCTCCATGAAAGTAAACATAGCCATTTAATCTAAATACCACTCAATCAAAAAATAAAAGTATCACCCCAAAGTTCCTCTTTATGAGCTGCAACAGTCATTACTTTTCATTTATAAAAGTGGTATACATGCATTTCTATCAAAGAGTACCGGAATGTATTTCTGATTTTAGTCATTTTAATGCTTATGTCTTCATACATTGTTCAAGGTTTTTCATATTCACTTTTTCAACTCTTATAAAAATTTCCACAAAGGATAGAGGTCTTAGGAGAAATGAACCCAGTGGACACCTTGCTCTCAGACTTCTGGCCTCCACAATTGTGAGAAAATAAATGTTGTTGTTTAAGTCAACCCAAAAAATAAAATAAAATCTTCCATGTGTTTTCTACAGGTTAATTCTAAAACTTGATAACCATTTAAAAAGCAATTGGAATATCTGCTAATGCAATTTTCATTTACTGAGAAAGCCTCAGAATCCCTAGCAGGGCCGACAAAAGGTGTATCTCTCCTGAAGCCAGTCAGTAAAGACTGGAAGAGATGATTGCTTCAGATGCAAAGACAGCAACACAAGACTTCAAGGAATGTGAAAACTCAATGAAACATAGCACCACCAAAGGAACACAGTAATTTTCCAGTTACTGACCCCCAAAAATGGAGATCTGCAATCTGCCCAATAAAAAATTCAAAACAGTTGTTTTAAAGAAGGCCTCAGTGAGCTGCAAGAAAACACACAAAGGCAATTCAGTGAAGTCAGAAAAACAATACATGAAGAAAACAAAAAATTTAACAGACACAGAAATCATTAAAAAGAACCAAACAGAAATCCTAGAGCTGAAAAAAATAAAATGGATGAAATGAAAATGCACTAGAAAGTATTAACAGCAGACTTGATCACGCAGAAGAATAAAATCCATGATGTCAATGACAGGTCATTTGAAATTATCCAGTTCAAGGTGAACAAAGAGAAAATAATGAAAAAGAGTGAAGAAAGCCTTCATGTATCATGAGGTATCATCAAGAGAAACAACATAAGCACTGCTGGAGTCCCCAAAGGAGAGGAGAGGGAGAAAGGGGCAAAAAGCTTATTTAAAGAAATAACAGCTGAGATCTTCCCAATCTGGGAAGAGATTTGGACGTCCAAGTTTATTTTTAAAATTTATTAAAAAAGCTTACAGGTCCCCCAAAAGATCTCCTCCAAGAGACACTATAATGAAATCATCTAAAGTCAAAGACAAAAATTTTTAAAAGCAACAAGAGAAAAAAATTCCTCACATACAAGGGAGTTCCTATAAGGTTATCAGTGGATTTCTCGGCAAACACCTTATAAGCCAGGAGAGAGTGGAATGATTTATTCAAAGTGATGCAAGAAAAAACTGCCAACCTATACCCAGAAAAGAGGAAAACTCTAATTTGAAAAGATACATGCACCCCAATGTTCTTAGCAGCACTATGTACAATACACAAAACATGGAAGCAACCTAAGTGTCCATCAAAAGATGAATGGATAAAGAGAATGTGGTGTATATATATATACACAATGGAATATTTCTCAGCCATTAAAAAAAGAATGAAATATGGCTATGTTTGCAGCAACGTGGATGGACCTAGAGATTATCACACTAAGTGAAGAAAGTCAGACAGAATGACAAGTATTACATGATATCACTTAAATGTGAAAACTAAAAAATAATACAAATGAACTTATTTACAAAACAAAAACAGGACCACAAAGCAAGTCTCAGTAAATTTAAGAAAACTGAAATCACATCAAGCATTTTTTCTGACCAAAATTCTATGAGATTAGAAATAAAATACAAGAAAAAAACTGTAAAGAACACAAACATGTGCAAACACATGGAGGCTAAACAATATACTACTAAACAACCAATGGATCACTGAAGAAATCAAAGAGGAAATCAAAAAATACCTAGAGACAAATAAAAACGAAAGCACAACAATACAAAACCTATGGGATGCAGCAAAAGCAGTTCTAAGACGGAATTTTATAGCAATACAATCTTACCTCAGGAAACAAGAAAAATCTCAAATAAACAACCTAACCTTATACCTAAAGCAACTACAGAAAGAACAAACAAAACCTAAAGTTAGTAGAAGGAAACAAATCATAAAGAACAGAGCAGAAATAAATGATATAGAGTAACGCAACTATACTCCAATAAAAATTAATAAAATAAAAATAAATGATATAAAGATGAAGAAAACAATAACAAAGATCAATGAAACTAAAAGCTGGTTCTCTGAAAAGATAAAATTGATAAACCTTAGCCAGACTCATCAAGAAAAAAAGGAAAAGGACTCAATTCAATAAAATTAGAAATGAAAATGGAGGAGTTACAACTGACACCACAGAAATACAAAAGATCATAAGAAATTACTACAAGCAACTGTATGCCAATAAAATGAACAACCTGGAAGAAATGAACAAATTCTTAGAAAGATATAGCCTTCCAAGACTGAACCAGGAAGAAACAGAAAATATGAGCAGACCAATCACAAGTACTGAAATTGAAGCTATGATTAAAAAACTTCCAACAAACAAAAGTACAGGACCAGATGGCTTCACAGGCGAATTCTATCAAACATTTAGAGAAGAGCTAACACCTACCCTTCCGATACTGTTCCAAAGAACTTCAGATGAAGGAAATCTCCCAAACTCATTCTATGATGTCATCATCACTCTGATACCAAAACCAGACAAAGATACCACACACAAAAAAGAAAATTACAGGCCAGTATCACTGATGAACACAGACGCAAAAATCCTCAACAAAATACTAGGAATCTGAATCCAACAATACATTAAAAGGATCACACACCATGATCAAGTGGGATTTATCCCAGGATGCAAGGATTTTTCAATATCCACAAATCAATCACTGTGACATACCACATCAACAAACTGAAGAATAAAAACCATATGATCATCTCAATACATGCAGAAAAAGCTTTTGACAAAATTCAGCACCAATTTATGATTAAAAACTCTCCAGAAAATGGGCATAGAGGGGACATACCTCTACATAATAAAGGCCACATACCACAAACCTACAGCTAATATCATACTCAATGGTGAAATGCTGAAAGCATCTCCTCTAAGATTAGGAACAAGACAAGGATGCCCACTCTCGCCACTTTTATTCAACATGGTTTTGGAAGTCCTAGCTACAGCAATCAGAGAAGAAAAAGAAATAAAAGGAATCCAAATTGGAAAAGTTAAACTGTCACTGTTTGCAGATGACATGATACTATACACAGAAAATCCTAAAGACAATACCAGAAAACTACTAGAACTCATCAATGAATTTGATAAATTTGCAGGTTACAAAATTAATACACAGAAATCTGTTTAATTTCTGTACACTAACAACGAAAGATCAGAAAGAGAAATTCAAGAAACAATCCCATTTACCACTGCATCAAAAAGAATAAAATACTGTACCTAGGAATAAAGCTACCTAAGGAGGCAAAAGACCTGTACTCTGAAAACTGTAAGACACTGATGAAAGAAATCGAAAATGAAACAGATGGAAAGATATACCATGTTCTTGGATTGGAAAAATCAATATTGTCAAAATGACTATACTACCCAAGGCAATCTACAGATTCAATGCAATGCCTATCAAATTACCAATGGCAATTTTCACAGAACTAGAACAAAAATCTTAAAATTTGTGTAGAGACACCAAATACCCGAAATAGCCAAAGCAAGCTTGAGAAAGAAAAACACAGGTGGAGGAATCAGGCTCCCAGACTTCAAACTATACTACAAAGCTACAGTCATCAAAACAGTATGGTACTGGCACAAAAACAGAAATATAGATCAATGGAACAGGACAGAAAGCCCAGAAATAAACCCATGTACCTATGGTTAATTAATCTATGACAAAGGAGGCAAGACTACACAATGGAGGAAAAGCAGTCTCTTCGATAAGTGGTGCTGGGAAAACTGGACAGCTACGTGTAAAAGAATGAAATTAGAACACTCCCTAACACCATGCACAAAAACAAACTCAAAGTGGATTAAAAACCTGAATGTGAGATGGGACACTATAAAACTCCTAGAGGCAAACATAGGCAGAACACTCCCTGACATAAATTAAAGCAATATCTTTTTCAATCCATCTCCCAGAGTAATGGAAATAAAAACAAAAATAAACAAATGGGACCTAATTAAACTCAAAGCTTTTGTGCAGCAAAGGAAACCAAAAACAAAATGAAAAGACAACCCACAGAATAGAAGAAAATAACTTGCAAATATGTGACCAACAAGGGATAAGTCTCCAAAATTTACAAACGGCTCATGCAGCTTAATATCATCAAAACGAACAACCAAATCAAAAAATGGGCAGAAGACCTAAAGAGACACTTCTCCAAAGAAGACATACAGATGGCCAAGAGTCACATGAAAAGATGTTCAGTATCACTAATTATTAGAGAAATGCAAATCAAAACAACAATGAGCTATCACGTCACCCCAATCAGAATGGCTATCATCCAAAAATCCACAAACAATAAATGCTGAAGAGGGTGTGGAGAAAACTCTCCACAGTGTAGGTGTGGAACTCTCCTACACTGTGGGTGGGAATGTAAATTGGTGCAGCCACTATGGAAAACAGTATGGAGGTTCCTTAAGAAACTAAAAACAAGGACTTCCTGGTGGTCCAGTGGTTTAAGACTCCATGCTCCCAATGCAGGGGGCCTGGGTATGATCCCTGGTCAGGGAACTAGATCCCACATGCCACAATTAAGAGCCCACATGCTGCAACTAAAAGATCCCTCAAGGCACAATGAAGATCTCATGCAGCCAAATAAATAAATAAATATTAAAATAAACTAAAAACAGAGCTTCCATATGATCCTGCAATCCCACTCCTGGGCATGTATCCAGAGAAAACTATGGTCCGAAAGGATACATGCACCCCAATGTTCATTGCAGCGCCTTTTACAATAGCCAAGACGTGGATCAACCTAAATGTCCATCAACAGAAGAATGGATAAAGAAAATGGGGCACATATATACAATGGAATATTACTCAGCCAGTAAAAAGAATAAAATAATGCCATTTACAGCAACATGAATGGACCTAGAGCTTGTCATACTGACTGAAGTCAGACAGAGAAACAGAAATATCATATGGCATCACTTACATGCAGAATCTTAAAAAAATTATACAAATGAACTTATTTACAAAACAGAAACTAGGGCTTCCCTGGTGGCACAGTGGTTATGAATCCACCTGCCAATGCAGGGAACATGGGTTTGAGCCCTGGTCCAGGAATATCCCACATGCAGCAGAGCAACTAAGCCCGTGCACCACAACTACTGAGCCTGGGCTCTACAGCCCGTGAGCCACAACTACTGAGCCCATGCGCCACAACTACTAAAGCCTGCACGCCTAGAGACTGTGCTCTGCAACAAGTGAAGCCACCACAATGAGAAGCCTGCGCACCAAAACGAAGAGTAGCCCCCGCTTGCCACAACTAAAAGAAAGCCCACGCGCAGCCTGAAGACCCAATGCAGCCAAAAATAAATTTAAAAATAAATAAATTTTACTTTGAAAAAAAAACAGAAACAGACTCAGACTTAGAGAAGGAACTTATGGTTACCAGGGGGGATGGGTGGGGGGGAGGGATAGTTAAGGAGTTTGGAACTGACATGTACACTGCTATATTTAAAATGGATAACAAACAAGGACCTACTGTACAGCACAGGGAACTCTGATCAATATTATGTAACAACCTAAATGGGAAAAGAATTTCAGAAAGAATAGATACATGTATATGTATAACTGAATCACTCTGCTGTACACCTGAAACTAACACAACATTGTTAATCAACTATACTCCAATATGAAATGAAAAGTTAAAAAACAAAAACAAAAAAAACTCAGACATAGAAAACAAACTTAACGGTTTACTAAAGGGGAAGTGGGAGATGGAAGCAAGGATAAATTAGGAGTTTGGGATTAACAGATACACATTACTATATATAAAATAGATAAATAACAAAGACCTACTGTATAGGCACAGTGTGTGTGTGTATACAAATCACTTTGTTGTACACCTGAAACTAACACCACATTGTAAGTTGACTATACTTCAATTAAAAAAAACCCTTCCAACCAAGAATACTTTACCTGGCAAAGCTGTCCTTCAGAAATAAAGGAGAGAAACACTTTGCCAGACAAACAAATGTGTAGAGCATTCATCATCACTAGACCCGGCTTATAAGAAATGCTAAAAGTTCTTCAAGCTGACATGAATGTACACTAATAACATAGAAACACAGAAATATAAAACACACTGCTAAAGGTAAGTATATATATAGTCACATTCAAAATACAGTTGGCCTTCCCTATTCGAGAATCCCACATCCACAGATTGAACAAACTAATTGAAAATATTTGAGAAAAAAAAAAAAAAAACAACTCAGGAAGTTCCAAAAAACAAACCTTGAATTTGCCCCACTCTGGTAACAATTTACATATCATTTCAACTATCTACATGATATTTACATGATATTAGGTATTATAAGTGATCTAGAGAGGATTTAAAGGCTATATGTAAATACTACTCCATTTTATCCAAGGGCCTTAAGCATCCACGGTTTCTTGTATACATGGGGGGCAGGGGTGTCATGGAACCAATCTCCCGCAGATACTGAGAATGACTTTAATACTGTAATATGCTAGTATGTTAATCTCTTAACTCTAGTATAAAGACTAAAGCACAGAAGTATTAAAAATCACTACAGTGACAATAATTTCCTTATGAATACACAATATAAAAATATGTAAACTATGATATCAAAAACATAAAATGGGAGAGGAAAGCACAGAATTTCTGTATGCTATGGAAGTTAAGTTGTTATCAGCTTAAAATAGATTGTTATAACTATAAGATGTTTTATGTAACCCTCATGGTAATCACAAAGCAAAACACTACAGCAGACAAAAGATCAAGATCAAAACATACCACTAAGGGAAATTATCAATTCAAAAAGGAAGACAGCAAGAGAGGAAGAAAGGAAGAAAGGAATTACATAACAGCCAGAACATAATTAATAAGATAGCTTTAGTAAGTCCTTACCTATCAATAACTACTTTAAATTTAAATTCATTAAATCATCTATTCAAAAGGCATACAGTAGCTGAATGTATTTTTAAAAATAAAGACCTAACTATATGCTTCCCACAAGAGACTCACTTCAGCTTTAAGGACACAAAAAGACACAAAGGGAAGGGATAGAAAAAGGTATTTCATGAGAATGAAAACCAAAAGAGAGCAGGAGTGGCTATACTTACACCAGACAAAATAGACTTTAGGTCAAAAACTTAACAAGAGACAAAAAAGGTCATTATATAATGATAAAGCAGTTCATCAAGAGGATTTAACACTGGTAAATGTATATGTACCCATTATCAGAGCACCTAAATATATTAAGCAAATACTAAAAGATCTGAAGGGAGAAATAGACAACAATACAGTAATAGTAGGAGACTTCAATATCCTACTTTCAACAAAAGACTGTCCAGACAGAAAATCAATAAGGAAACATTTGAACTTGAACTATACTCTAGATCAAATGGACCCAACAGACATACAGAATATTTCATCCAAACAGCACCAGAATACACATTCTTCTCAAGCACACATGGAACATTCTCCAGGATAGATCCTATGTTAGGTCACAAAACAAGTATTAGCAAATTTCATAAGAATGAAGTATTTTTTCTGACCACAATGGTATGAAACTAGGAATCAGTAACAGGAGGAAAACTGGAAAATTCACAAATATGTGTAAATTAAACAACACACTCTTGAAGAACCAATAGACCAAAGAAAAAATCAAAAGGGAAATTTTAAAAATTACAAAACAAACTAAAATGGAAACACAACATACCAAAAAGTATAGAATGCAGCAAAAGCAGTTTTAAGAGGAAAGTTTTTAATGATAAAGGTCTATGTTTAGAAAAAAGAATAATCTCAAATAGACACGCTAACTTTATGCCTCAAGGAACAAGGAAAAGAACAACAAACTAAGCCTTCTGCTTACAAGGAAGGAAATAAAGAGCAAAGTGGAAATAAAGAGAGTCTAAAAACACAATAGAAAAGATGGATGAAACCAAGAGCTGGTTTTTTGAACAAACAAAACTGACACACCCTTAGCTAGGCTCACCAAGAAAAAAGAGAGAGGACTCAAATAAAATCAGAAATGAAAGAGGAGATGATATCACAGAAATATAAAGGATCACAGAGACTACTATGAAAAATGAGATGTCAACAAATTTGATGAGAAGAAATGAATACATTCCTAGAAACATGTGACCAACAAGACTAAATTATGAAGAAATAGAAAATCTGAACAGGCTGACTACCAGTAAGGAGACTGAATCAGTAATCAAAAACCTCCCAACAAATGGAAGTCCAGGATTAGATGGCTTTACTGGTGAATTCTACCAAACATTTCAAGAGGAATTAATATCAATCCTTCTCAAACTCTTCAAAAAACACTGAAGAGGAGGAAACACTTCCAAACTCATTTTATGAGGCCAGCATTACCCTGATAGCAAAGCCAGACAAGCACACAACAAGAAAAGAAAATTATAAGCCAATATCCCTGATGAAAAAAGATTCAAAAATCCTCAACAAAATGTACTAAATTGAACTCAACAGCACATTAAAAAGATCACACACTATGATCAAGTGGATTTATTCCTGGGATGTGAATGAAGATGGTTCGACACATGCGAATTAATAAGTGGGATATGCCACATTAACAGAATGAAAGATAAAAATCCTATGATCATCTCAATAGATGCAAAATAAGCATGACAAAATTCAACATCCTTTCATGATTAAAAAACTAATTGGGTATAGAAGGAATGTACCTCAACATAATAAAGGCCACATATGACAAGCCCACAGCTAACATCATAAGCAATGGTGAAAAGCTAAGAGCTTTTCCTCTAAGAGCCAGAACAAGACAAGGGTGCAACTCCATTTTTTTGGGGGGGGGGTTGTGTGTGCTGCTCGGCTTGTGGGCTTTTAGTTCCCCTACCTGGGATCAAACCCAAGCTCTCAGCAGTGAGAGCATGGAGTCCTAACCACTGGACCGCCAGGGAATTCCCATGCATGCCCACTATTACCACTTCTATTCAGCATAGGACTGGAAATCCTAGCCAAAGCAATTAGACAGGAAAAATTTGTTTAATATTCAAATTGGAAAGGAAGAAATAAAATTGTCTCTGCTTGCGGATGACATGATCATATGTCCAAAACTCTGCCAAAAAAACTATTCAAACTGATAAATTCGGTAAAGCTGCAGTATATAAAATCAATATACAAAAGTCAGTTGCATTTTTATGTAATAACAACAAACTATCAGAAAAGGATATAAGAGAACAAACACATTTACAAGAGCATCAAAAAGAATAAAATACTTAGGGATAAATTTAACCAAGGAGGTGAAGACCTGTACCCTGAAAACTATAAGATATTGATGGGGACTTCCCTGGTGGCACAGTGGTTAAGAATCCACCTGCCAATGCAGGGGACATGAGTTTGAGTCCTGGTCTGGGAAGATCCCACATGTCATGGAGCAACTAGGCCCCTGGGCCACAACTACTGAGCCTGTGCTCTAGAGCCCATAAGCCACAACTACTGAAGCCCGCACACCCTGGAGCCCATGTGCCACAACTATTGAGCCCACATGCAGCAACTACTGAAGCCCACATGCCTGGTGCTCCACAAAAGAAGCCACCGCAATGAGATTCCCGTGCACCGCAACGAAGAGTACCCTCTGCTCACCGCAACTAGAGAAAGCCCACATGCAGTAATGAAGATCCAACGCAGCCAAAAATAAAAAATACAAATTTTTAAAACAAATTAGTAAGTTTAAAAAAAAAGACACTGATGAAAGGAATTAAGACACAGATAAATGGAAAAATATTCCCAAGTTCGTAGATTGGAAGAATTAATATTGTTTAAATGTCCATACTACCCAAAGCAATCTACAGATTCAATGCAACCTCTATCAAAATTCCATTGGCATTTTTCACAGAAACAAGAAAAATAATCCTATAATTCGTATGGAACCACAAAAAGATCCCCAATAGCCAAAGCAATCTTGAGAAAGAACGACAAAGCTATAGGCATCATGTGTCCCAATTTCAAACTATATTAAAAAGCTATAGGGAATCACAACTAACTGCTGAACAATCATCTACAGAAGGACACTGGAACTCACCAAAAAGGATACCCCACATCCAAAGACAAAGGAGAAACCACAATGAGACGGTAGGAGGGGCGCAATCACAATAAAATCAAATCCCATAAATGCTCAGTGGGTGACTCTCAAACTGGAGAACACTTATACCATAGAAGTCCACCCACTGGATTGAAGGTTCTGAGCCCCACGTCAGGCTTCCCAACCTGGGGGTCCGGCAACGGGAGAAGGAATTCCTACAGAATCAGACTTTGGAGGCTAGCAGGATTTGATTGCAGGACTTCAACAGGACTGGGGGAAACAGAGACTCCACTCTTGGAGGACACAAACAAAGTGGTGTGTGCATCGGGTCCCAGGGGAAGGAGCAATGACCCCATGGGAGACTGAACCAGACCTACCTGCTAGTGTTGGAGGGTCTCCTGCAGAGGCAGGGGGTGGCTCTGTCTCACCGTGAGGACAAGGACACTGCCAGCAGAAGTTCTGGGAAGTACTCCTTGGTGTGAGCTCTCACAGAGTCCACCATTAGCTCCACCAAAGAGCCCGGGTAGGCTCCAGTGTTGGGCCGCCTCAGGCCAAACAACCAACAGGGAGGGAACACAGCCCCACCCATTAGCAGACAAGTGGATTAAAGTTTTAGTGAGCTCTGCCAACCAGAGCAACAGCTAGCTCTACCCACCACCAGTCCCTCCCATCAGGAGATTTGCTCAAGGCTCTTAGATAGCTTCATCCACCAGAAGGCAGCCAGCAGAAGCAAGAAGAACTACAATCCTGCAGACTGTGGAACAAAAAAAACATATTCACAGAACGACAGACAAGATGAAAAGGCAGAGGGCTAGATACCAAATGAAGGAACAAGAAAAAACCCCAGAAACACAACTAAATGAAATGGAGATAGGCAACCTTCCAGAAAAAGAATTCAGAAAAATGATAGTGAAGATGGTCCAGGACTTCAGAAAAAGAATGAAGACAAAGATCGAGAAGATGCAAGAGATGTTTAACAAAGACCTAGAAGAATTAAAGAACAAACAGAGATGGACAATACAATAACTGAAATGAAAAATACACTAAAAGGAATCAAGAGCAGAATAACTGAGGCAGAAGAACGGATAAGTGACCTGGAAGACAGAATGGTGGAATTCACTGCTGCAGAACAGAATAAAGAAAAAAGAATGAAAAGAAATGAAGACAACCTAAGAGACCTCTGGGACAACATTAAATGCAACAACATTCAAATTATAGGGGTCCCAGAAGGAGAAGAGAGAGAGAAAGGACCCAAGAAAACATTTGAAGAGATTATAGTCAAAAACTTCCCTAATATGGGAAAGAAAATAGCCACCCAAGTCCAGAAAGCACAGAGTCCCACACAGGATAAACCCCAGGAGAAACTTGCCGAGACATATACCAATCAAATTGGCAAAAACTAAAGACAAAAAAAATTAATGAAAGCAACAAGGGAAAAAACAAAAAATAACATACAAGGGAACTCCCATAATGTTAACAGCTGATTTCTCAGCAGAAACTCTACAACCCAGAAGGGAGTGGCATGATATATTTAAAGTGATGAAAGGGAATAAATTACAACCAAGATTACTGTACCCGACAAGGATCTCATTCAGATTCAACAGAGAAATCAAAAGTTTTCCAGACAAGCAAAAGCTAAGAGAATTCAGCACCACCAAACCAGCTCTACAACAAATGCTAAAGGAACTTCTCTAAGTGGGAAACAAAAGAGAAGAAAAGGACCTACAAAAACAAACCCAAAACAATTAAGAAAATGGTAATAGGAACATACATATCAATAATTACCTTAAATGTGAATGGATTAAATGCTCCAGCCAAAAGACACAGGCTCCTGAATGGATACAAAAACAAGACCCATATATATGCGGTCTACAAGACACCCACTTCAGACCTGGGGACACATACAGACTGAAAGTGAGGGGATGGAAAAAGATATTCCATGCAAATGGAAATCAAAAGAAACCTGGTGTAGCAATACTCATATCAGATAAAATAGACTTTAAAATAAAGAATGTTACAAGAGACAAGGAAGGCCACTACATAATGATCTAGGGATCAATCCAAGAAAAAAATATAACAATTATAAATATATATGCACCCAACATAGGAGCACCTCAATACATAAAGCAACTGCTAACAGCTATAAAAGAGGAAATCATCAGTATCACAATAATGGTGGGGGACTTTTAACACCTCACTTACACCAATGGACAGATCATCCAAACAGAAAATTAATAAGGAAACACAAGCTTTAAATTACACAATAGACCAGATAGATTTAATTGATATTTATAGGACGTTCCATCCAAAACCAACAGATTACACTTTCTTCTCCAGTGCACATGGAACATTCTCCAGGATAGATCACATCTTGGGTTACATATCAAGCCTCAGCAAAATTAAGAAAATTGAAATCATATCAAGCATCTTTTCTGACAAAGGTATAAGATTAGAAGTCAATTACAGGGAAAAAAACGTAAAAAAACACAAACACATCGAGGCTAAACAATACGTTAGTAAATAACCAAGAGATCACTGAGGAAATCAAAAAGGAAATCAAAAGGGAAATCAAAAAATACATAGAGGCAAATGACAAAGAAAACACGACCATCTAAAACTGATGGGATGCAGCAAAAGCAGTTCAAAGAGGGAAATTTACAGCAATATGATCCTACCTCAAAAACAAGAAAAATCTCAAACAATCTAACCTTACAACTAAAGGAACTTGAGAAAGAAGAACAAACAAAACCCAAAGTTAGAAGGAAAGAAATCATAAAGATCAGAGCAGAAATAAATGAAATAGAAACAAAGACAACAATAGCAAAGATCAATAAAACTAAAAGCTGGTTGTTTGAGAAGATAAACAAAACTGATAAACCTTTAGCCAGACTCATCAAGAAAAAGAGGGAGAGGACTCAATTCAATAAAATTAGAACTGAAAAAGGAGAAGTTACAACAGACACCACAGAAATTCAAAGCATCCTAAGAGACGACTACAAGCAACTCTATGCCAATAAAATGGACAACCTGGAAGAAATGAACAAATTCTTAGAAAGGCATAACCTTCCAAGACTGGACCAGGAAGAAATAGAAAATATGAACAGAACAATCACAAGTAATGAAATGGAAACTGTGATTAAAAATCTTCCAACAAACAAAAGTCCAAGACCAGATGGCTTCACAGGTGAATTCTATCAAACGTTTAGAGAAGAGCTAACACCCATCCTTCTCAAACTCTTCCAAAAAATTGCAGAGGAAGGAACACTCCCAAACTCATTTTACGAGGCCACCATCACCCTGATACCAAAACCAGAGAAAAATACTACAAAAAAAGAAAATTACAGGCCAGTATCACTGATGAATATAGATGCAAAAATCCTCAACAAAATACTAGCAAACAGAATTCAACAACACATTAAAAGGATCATACACCATGATCAAGTGGGATTTATCCCAGGGATGCAAGGATTCTTCAATATACGTAAATCAATCAATGTGATACACCATATTAACAAATTGAAGGAGAAAAACCATATGATCATCTTAATAGATGCAGAGAAAGCTTTTGACAAAATTCAACACCCATTTATGATAAAAAACTCTCCAGAAAGTGGGCACAGAGGGAACCTACCTCAACATAATAAAGGTCATATATGACAAACCCACAGCAAACATCATTCTCAATGGTGAAAAACTGAAAGCATTTCCTCTAAGATCAGGGACAAGACAAGGATGTCACTCTCGCCACTATTATTCAACATAGTTTTGGAAGTCCTAGCCATGGCAATCAGAGAAGAAAAGGAAATATAAGGAATACAAATTGGAAAAGAAAAAGTAAAACTGTCACTCTTTGCAGATGACATGATACTGCATGACACATGAGAATCCTAAAGATGCCACCAGAAAACTACTAGAACTTATCAATGGATTCTGTAAAGTTGCAGGATACAAAATTAATGCACAGAAATCTCTTTCATTCTTATACACTAATGATGAAAAACCTGAAAGAGAAATTAAGGAAACACTCCCATTTACCACTGCAACAAAAAGAATAAAATACCTAGAAATAAACCTACCTAGGGAGACAAAAGATCTGTATGCAGAAAACTATAAGACACTGATGAAAGAAACTAAAGATGATACAAACAGATGGAGAGATATACCATGTTCTTGGATTGGAAGAATCAATATTGTGAAAATGACTATAGTACCCAAAGCAATCTACAGATTCAATGCAATCCCTATCAAATTACCAGTGACATTTTTTACAGAACTAGAACAAAAAATCTTAAAATTTGTAGGGAGACACAAAAGACCCCGAATAGCCAAAGCAGTCTTGAGGGAAAAAAACGGAGCTGGAGGAATCAGACTCCCTGACTTCACACTATACTACAAAGCTACAGTAATCAACACAATATGGTACTGGGACAAAAACAGAAATACAGATAAATGGAAAAGGATAGAAAGCGCAGACATAAACCCACACACCTATGGTCAACTAATCTATGACAAAGGAGGCAAGGATACACAATGGAGAAAAGACAGTCTCTTCAAAAAGTGGTGCTGGAAAAACTGGAGAGTTACATGTAAAAGAATGAAATTAGAAAACTCTGTAACATCATACACAAAAATAAACTCAAAATGGATTAGAGACTTAAATATAGACTGGACACTATAAAACTCTTATTAGAGGAAAACATAGGAAGAACACTCTTTGACATAAATCACAGCAAGATCTTTTTTGATCCACGTCCTAGAGTAATGGAAATAAAAACAAAAATAAACAAATGGGAACTAATGAAACAAAAGCTTTTGCACAGCAAAAGAAACTACAACAAGACGAAAAGACAACCCTCAGAATGGGAGAAAATATTTGCAAACGAATCAACGGACAAAGGATTAATCTCCAAAATATATTAACAGCTCATGCAGCTCAGTATTAAAAAAACAAACAACCCAATCCAAAATTGGGCAGAACACCTAACAGACATTTCCCCAAAGAAGACATACAGATGGCCAAGAAGCACATGAAAAGCTGCTAAACGTCACTAATTATTAGAGAAATGCAAATCAAAACTACGATGAGATATCATCTCACACCAGTCAGAATGGCCATCATCAGAAAATCTACAAACAACAAATGCTGGAGAGGGTGTGGAGAAAAGGGAACCCTCTTACATTGTTGGTAGGAATGTAAATTGATACAGTCACTACAGAGAACAGTATGGAGGTTCCTTAAAAAGCTAAAAACAGAATTACCATATGACTCAGCAATCCCACTCCTGGGCATATATCCAGAGAGAACCATAATTCAAAAAGACACATGCACCCCAATGTTCATTGCAGCACTATTTACAATAGCCAGGACATGGAAGCAACCTAAATGTCCATCAACAGACGAATGGATAAAGAAGATGTGGTACATATATACAATGGAATATTACCCAGCCATAAAAAGGAACGAAATTGGGTCATTTGTAGAGACGTGGATGAGTCTAGATACTGTCATACAGAGTGAAGTAAGTCAGAAAGAGAAAAACAAATATCATATATTAATGCATATATGTGGAACCTAGAGAAATGGTACAGATGAACCAGTTTGCAGGGCAGAAATTGAGACACAGATGTAGAGAACAAACGTATGGACTCCAAAGGGGGAAAGGGGCGGGGGCGGTGGTGGTGTGATGAATTGGGAGATTGCATTGACATATATACACTAATAAGTATAAAATGGATAACTAATAAGAACCTGCTGTATAAAAAAATTAATAAAATAAAATTCAACAACAACAAAATCTATAGTAATGAAACAGTGTGGTACTGGCATAAAAACAGACACACAGACCAATGGAACATGACAGTGAACCCAGATATAAACCCACACATGTAGGGTCAACTGAACTTTGACAAGGAACCAAGAATATGCAATGGAAAATGGACAATCTCTTCAATAAATGGCATTAGGAAAACAGGATATCCACACACGAAAGAATAAAACTGGATCCATATATTGCACCACTCACAAAAGTTAACTTAAAATGGATTAAAGACTTAAGTGTAAAATCTAAAACCATAAAAATCCTAGAAGAAAACATAGAGAATAAGCTCCTTGATACTGGTCTTGGCAATGCTATTTGGATATGACACCAAAAGCACAGGCATAAAAAGCACACACACACACAAAGTACTACATTGAATTGAAAGGCTCTGCACAGCAAAGGAAACAATCAACAAAATGAAAAGACAATGTATGGAAAGGGAGAAAATATTTGCAAACCATATATCTGATAAGGGGTTAATATCCAAACATATACCACTCAATAGCAAAACAACACAAAACAAACAAAACAAAACAACAAATAACTTAATTAAAAACTGGGCAAAGGACCAGAATAGACATTTTCCCAAAGAAGACATACAAATGGTCAACAGGTACATGAAAAGATGCTCAATATCATTAGTGATCAGGGAAATGCAAATCAAAACCACAATAAGATATCATCACACACCTGTTAGGATGGCTTCTATAAAAAGAACATATGTTGGGCTTCCCTGGTGGCGCAGTGGTTGAGAGTGTGCCTGCCGATGCAGGGGACGCGGGTTCGTGCCCCGGTCCGGGAAGATCCCACATGCCGCGGAGCGGCTGGGCCCGTGAGCCATGGCTGCTGGGCCTGTGCATCCGGAGCCTGTGCTCCGCAACGGGAGAGGCCACAACAGTGAGAGGCCCGCGTACCACAAAAAAAAAAAAAAAAAAAAAAAAGAACATATGTTGGCAAGGATGTGGAGAAAATGGAATCCTTGTACACTGTTGGTGGGAATGTAAATTGGTACAGCCATTATGGAAAACAGTACGGAGGTTCCCCCCAAATTTAAAAACCAAACTACCATCTCTTCAATAAATGGTGCTGGGAAAACTGGACAGCTACATGTAAACAAATGAAATTAGAACATTTCCTAACACCATACACAAAAATAAACTCAAAATGAATTACAGACCTAAATGTAAGGTCAGATACTATAAAACCCTTAGAGGAAAACACAGGCAGAACACTCTGACATAAATCACAGCAAGATCTTCGATCCATCTCCTAGAGTAATGAAAATAAAAACAAAAATAAACAAATGGGACCTAATGAAACTCAAAAGCTTTTGCACAGCACAGGAAACCATAAACAAAATGAAAAGACAACCCTCAGAACATGAGAAAATATTTGCAAACGAAGCAACTGACAAGGGATTAATCTCTAAAGTATACAAACAGCTCATGCAGCTCAATGTCACAACAAACAATCTAATCAAAAACTGGGCAGAAGATCTAAATAGACATTTCTCCAAAGAAGACATACACATGGCCAAAAAGCACACAAAAAGATGCTCAGCATCACCAATTATCAGAGAAATGCAAATAAGAACTACAGTGAGGTATCACCTCACACCGGTCAGAATGGCCATCTTCAAAAAATCTACAAACAATAAATGCTAGAGAGGGTGTGGAGAAAAGGGAACCCTCCTACACTGTGGGTGGGAATGTAAATTGGTACAGCCACTATGGAGAAGAGTATGGAGGTTCCTTGAAAAACTAAAAGTAGAGCTACCATATGATCCAGCAATCCCACTCCTGGGCATATATCCAAAGAAACCCATCATTTGAAAAGATACATGTACCCCAATGTTCACTGAAGCACTATTTACAATAGCCAAGACATGGAAGCAACAGAGGAATGGATAAAGAAGATGTGGTGCATATATACATTGGAATATTACTCAGCCATAAAAAAGAATGAAATAATGCAATCTGCAGGAACATGGATGCACCTAGAAATTGTCATACTGAATGAAGTAAGTCAGGCAGAGAAAGACAAATATCATATGATATCGTTTATATGTAGAACCTTAAAAAAGGGTACAAATGGGGCTTCCCTGGTGGCGCAGTGGTTGGGAGTCCACCTGCTGATGCAGGGGACGCGGGTTCGTGCTCCAGTCCGGGAGGATCCCACATGCCACAGAGCAGCTGGGCCCGTGAGCCATGGCCACTGAGCCTGCGCTCCGCAACAGGAGAGGCCACAATGGTGGGAGGCCCGCGTACAGAGGAAAAAAAAAAGGTACAAAATGAACTTATCAACAAAACAGAAATAGAGTTACAGATGTAGAAAACAAATTTATGGTTACCGGGGGTAAGGGTGGGGAGATAAATTGGGAGATTGGGACTGACATATACACACCTCTATACATAAAAGAGATCATTAATATGGATCTACTGTATAGCACAGGGACCTTTACTCAATACTCTGTGATGGCCTATATGGGAAAAGAATCTAAAAAAGAGTGGATATATATATGTGTATAACTGTGCAGTACACCTGAAACTAGCACAACATTGTAAATCAACTATACTCCAATAAAAATTTTAAAAATAAAAAAAAACTACCATATAATCCAGCAACTCCACTTCTGGGTATACATCCAAAGAAAGTGAAATCACTTCTTGAAGAGATATCTGCATGTCTATGTTCACTGCAGCATTATTCACAATAGCCAAGATATGTAAACAACCTAACTGTCCATTAACAGATAAATGGATAAGGAAGATGTGTGTGTGGGTGTGTGTATTGGAATATTATTCAGCCGTGAGAAAGAAGGAAATCCTGCCATTTGCAACAACATGGAAGAACCTAGAGAACGTGACAGTAAGTGAAATTAGCCAGAAAGACAAATACTGCATGATCTCCCTTCTATGTGGAATCTTAAAAAGAAAAAAAAAAGTGTCAAACTCATAGAGTAGAATGGCGGTTACCAGGGCCTTGGAGAGATGGAGATATGCTGGTCAAAGGGTAGAAGCCTTCATTTATAAGATGAATAAGCTCTGAGGAACCTAACACAGAGCAGAGTGACTATAGTTAACAATACTGTTTGTACTTGAAATTTGCTGAGAGAATAGACTACAAGTATTCTCACTACCAAAAAGAAAAAGGTAACTTAGGTGATGGAGGTATTAATTAACCTGACTGTGGTAATTATTTCACAAAATATACATATGTCAAATCACTATGTTGTATACTTTAAATATACACAATTTTGTCGATTATACTTCAGTAAAACTGAAAAAATTAAATAAGAATAGACAAATGCTTGGCAAATATTTATATACATATTTATATTTTAAAATATACAGTAAGATACAGACATCAACTATATATTTACAACCTTCTCCACCTAAAGCTAAAACCAAGCCCAACAGGAACACATTAGAAGAACTCCCACTAAAGTCAGAGGCCAAACACAGCTATCTATGCACTCCACCACCATTTACTACTGTTGTGGAGGTACTACCTATCACAATTAGGCAACAGAAAGAAAACGTAGGTATACAACTGGGGGAAAAGAGATTAAAGTATCATTATTTGCAGATAATATTATTATATACCTGAAAAATCCAAGAGAATCAACTGAAAACCTTTTATAGTTGATAAAAGAATCAGGTAAGGTGATGAAAATTAATATAGAGAAATCAGTGTCTTCACATACATCATCAAGTAGGTAGAAGATAAAATGCTTCAGCAGTAAAAGCAAAAAAAGAACTGAGAATAAACTTGACAAGAAATGTCAAGAAATCTCTCAAAAATAAAAGAAGACTCAAAGAGAAAGGCATGCAATCTTCTTAGTGGGGAAGACTCATCATCAAAATGTCACTCTTCCTACACTAACCTAAAAATGTAAATAACTTAGTCCCAATAAAAACAAACAGGACTTTTAACTAGCAAAGTTTCTTTAAAGTTCATATAGAAAAACAAAAATAACCAGGAAAGTTCTGAAAAATAAAGATAATAAATGAGAATTAACTTTACCAAATATCGAAACACGCTATAAAACTTGGGTAATTAAAACAACGTGATTAACAACACACTAAAACATGGATTAATGTATACAACAGAAACTCCAGAAACAGACCCAAACGTACATGATATGTGGCAAAGTATATCATATGTAGTAAATTAAAGGGGATATTTAAACAAGTAGGAAAAAGATGAATTGTTCAATAAAAGGTACTGCAACAAATGGGTGGCCAATTGGGAAAAAATTAAGTTGGACCCACACTTCACACCAAAATAAATTCCAAATGGATAAAAGACTAAAAGGTAAAAAATGAAATAGAAAAAGTACTTTAAGAAACCACAGGATAGGGACTTCCGTGGTGGCACAGTGATTAAGAATCAGCCTGTCAATGCAGGGGACACAGGTTAAAGCCCTGGTCTGGGAAGATCTCACATGCCGCAGAGCAACTAAGCCCGTGTGCCGCAACTACTGAGGCTGCTCTCTAGAGCCCGTGAGCCACAACTACTGAGAGTACGAGCCACAACTACTGAAGCCTGAGCGCCTAGAGCCCGTGCTCTGCAACAAGAGAAGCCACCACAGTGACAAGCCCGCGCACCGCAACAAAGAGTAGCCCCTGCTCTCGCAACTAGAGAACGCCCACGTGCAGCAACAAAGACCCAACACAGCCAAAAATAAATAGATAAATTAAAAAAAAAAAAAGAAACCACAGGATAATTTTTCATAGTCTTCTACTAGGGAAAATCTTTCTAGGTATGACAGAGAACCCAGAAGCCTTAAAAAGTCAATAAATACAACCCAATTAAAAACTAATTTTCTTCCGTGACAAAACCATCCTAAGTAAAAAAATAACCATCTATAAAAATATAACTGCAATTCATCCCACTGACAAAGTACAAAGTTCCTTCATATATAAATATTTTTTACAAAATTAATTTTAAAAAAACCAAAGCCCAGTAGAAAAACAAGCCAAGGATACAAACAGCTTTTTCACAGAAAACAGAAATGGTCCTTCAACCTTAAACTAAAACTACCCCTGAGTGTTCATTCTATTACTCTTTTAACTTTTCTACAGGTTGAACTAAGAAGTTTAGGTGGGAAAAAAATCTACAGAGAGAAACCATTTTTTCGCCTATCAAATTGGCAAAAACCAAACTATGAGGTACCACAGTGTTGGTGAGGGTATGGATAAACAGGCACTGCCACACACGGCTGGGAGCATACGTAGACAAAACCTCTATGGAGGTTTATCTGGTAAGAGCGATCAAAATCACAAAAGTACGTACTCACGAACCCAGCCTTCCTGCCTTAGGTAAGTGAATGGATAGGTGCACTTGGCCATGCATGGATTGATGCATATAGAACATTAGTCAGTGGTGTCTGTGTTAGCAAAGTTTATAAAACCTTACATGTCCATCAATAAAGCTCAGGCTAAATAAATTAAGGTACATCCTGACAATGGAATATTATCCAGTTGTAAAAGACAATGAAAAAGTTCTTATGTGTTGATAATGAACTATCACAGAGGAAAAAGCAAGGGATATAGTGTGCTACTTTCATGTAAAAGAAAAGAGCTCTCAGGACTTCCCTGGTGGCACAGTGGTTAAGAATCCACCTGCCAATGCAGGGGACACGGGTTTGAGCCCTGGTCTGGGAAAATCCCACATACTGCAGAGCAACTAAGCCCGCGAGCCACAACTACTGAAGCTTGTGCGCCTAGAGCCCATGCACTGCAACGAAGAGTAGTCCCCACTTGCTTCAACTAGAGAAAGCCCGTGCGCAGCAATGAAGACCCAACGCAGCCAAAAATAATAAATTTTTAAAAAGAAAGAAAAGAGCTCTCTGTGTATTTGTCTGTATTATGCACAGAACAGCCCTGAACTGACACTCGAGGACTTGTAACACTGGCTGCCTCTGGGGAAAGGATCTGGTGGCCAGGGGCAAGGTGCAAGGGAAACGTTCCCGTGTATACCCTGTCGTACCCTTTAAATTTTGTGCTATGTGAATGTAGTACTGCACTGAAAAGCTAATATTAAAAAATAATGAAAGCCTCCCTGTAGGAGCAGCAGCCTTCTACTCTAAGCTTCTGTTAACTGTATTTCCACACTGCCCTGTGTCCATTCTGACTTTCTCAGCCTCCCCTGATTGAGCGTGGTCCCTCTTGGGAGGTCACAGCTGAATCACCTTTGTTTCCCTAGAGCACCCAGCACCTCATTTGGTGCCGAAAAGAAAGTCACTGTAGGTCTGTTCACTGTGCTAAACTAGTCCACTGGTGCAAACAATTCACCTTTGGGGGAAAGTTGCTTTACAAAGTGGACCAATGATCAGGACAGGAAATTCTGCTTCTCTAAGCATCAAAATTACCCAAATAAGCTGGAAGAATTTTCAGCAGATTAAATTAACAGTCCTGAAAAAAGAAAGGAGTTTGAGTTAATGACTGAAAGCTGATTTCAGAGAATTTGAAGTCTGAAAACACATATATTCAAGAGGATGACTACTGTCACATTTAGAATAATTGTGATGGCACAGCAATACCCATATTGATGGAAGACTAAATTACATTGTTTGTGATGGTCGTCACAAATAACCATGTACAAGATGCCAACCCTCTTCACAATTCAGCATCAACAAACAAAGATTTTTGTCCACAACGCCAGCTACCTACATTTTCATTCCCTCTTGACCTGGTCAGCAATGACTAACAAAGTGATTCAACTGACCACTGATAAGAACATGGGCAAAGAATCTGTTTTAAAGCTAGAAACAACCCAGGAGCTCAATGGGGCAGCCTTGTCATTCCACAAGATAGGACCTTTGGCTCAGAGATAGGATGCCCTCAGCCTTGGTCCCAGCTGGCAGGAGCATGGCCAGGACCAGCCTCCTGCTCTCAGCCACACATGGGCACATCCAAGCCACACAGAATGGTGGCCTCTTGCCTGGTTTCCTGACAGAAGTGTGGTCTGCTGGAAAGCAGCACGGTTCTTGATAGTTTACCCAAAAGTGAAGTTGTGACGAGTCTCTATTTCATTACTATCTCAAGAGCTTTTAATATAAATGCCACATGGAAGATGGTTCCATTCCAAACACAAAATATGCAAAAGACCTATTTGTGAGGGGGAGAGTGCCAAAGAGAGCCAAGAGATGAGGGTCACCTGGGGCCCTTCTCCTTGTAACAGTTTTTCAACAAACGGTGCTGTGAAAACTGGAGAGTCACATGTAAAAAAAGTTAAACTGGACCCTTACCTTACATCATATACAAAAATTAACTCAAAATGGATCAAAGACCTAAACAAAGCTAAAACTATAAAACTCGTAAAAGAAAACATAGGGCTTCCCTGGTGGCGCAGTGGTTAAGAGTCCGCCTGCCAATACAGGGGACACGGGTTCGAGCCCTGGTCTGGGAATATACCACATGCCATGGAGCAAATAAGCCCATGTGCCATTAACTACTGAGCCTGCACTCTAGAGCCCACGAGCCACAACTACTGAGCCTGCATGCAACAACTACTGAAGCCCACGTGCCTAGAGCCTGTGCTCTGCAACAAGAGAAGCCACCGCAACGAGAAGCACGCGCACCGCAACGAAGAGTAGCCCCCACTCATCGCAACTAGAGAAAGCCGCGCACAGCAATGAAGAACCAAAGTAGCCAAAAATAAATAAAATAAATTTATTTTAAAAAATTTTTAAAAAAAGAAAACATAGGGTTAAAAGCTTCATGATACTCGACTTTGAAAGGATTTCTTAGATATGACACTAAAAGCACAGGCAACAAAAGAAAAAATAGACAAATGAGAGTTCATAAAAACTAATCATTTTTGTACATCAAAGGAAACTATCAACAGAGCGAAAAGACAACCCACATAATGGGAGAAAATATTTGCAAATCATATATCTAAGAAGGAATTAATATCCAGAATATAGGAAGAACTCCTACAACTTGGCAAACAAACAAACAAAACAACCTGATTCAAAAATGGGTAAAGGGGACTTGAGGACATGGGGCGAGGGAAGGGTAAGCTGGGAAGAAGTGAGAGTGTGGCATGGACATACATACACTACCAAACGTAAAACAGATAGCTAGTGGGAAGCAGCTGCATAGCACAGGGAGATCAGCTCGGTGCTTTGTGACCACCTAGAGGGGTGGGATAGGGAGGATGGGAGGGAGATGCAAGAGGGAAGGGATATGGGAACATATGTATATGTATAGCTGATTCACTTTGTTATAAAGTAGAAACTAACACAACAATGTAAAGCAATTATACTCCAAAAAAGATGTTAAAAAAAATGGGCAAAGGACTTGAATAGGCATTTCTCTAAAGAAGATACACAAATGGCCAAAAAGCACATAAAAAGATGCTCGACATCACTAATTGTTATGAAAATACAAATCAAAACCATAATGAGATACCATTTCACACCCACTAGGATGGCTCTTATTAAAAAAAACAAAAACAAACAAAAAAATAACAAGTGTTGGAAAAGAAAAAAAAGGGACTTCCCTGGCAGTCCAGTGGGTAAGACTCCGCACTTCCAATGCAGGGGGCGCGGGTATGATCTCACATGCTGCGTGGTGCAGGCAAAAGAAAAAAAAAAAGTGTTGGTAAGGATGTGAAGAAATTGGAACTTTTGTGTACTGCTGGTAGGAATGAAAAATGGTACAGCTCCTGTGGAAGACAGTTTGGCAGTTCTTCAAAAAGTTAAACATAAAATTATCATATGATCCAGCAATTCCTCTCCTGGGTATATATCCAAAGAACTGAAAGTAGGGACTCAAACAGATATCTGTACAGATATCTTTACAGATATTGATAAACAGCATTATTCACAACAGGTAAAAGGCAGAAATTGCTCAAATATTCATTGACAGATGAAGAGATAAACAAAATGTGGATGTACGTACAACAGAATATTATCTGCCCTGAAAAAGGAATGAAACTCTACAACAAGGATGAATACTGAAAACATGTAAAGTGAAATAAGCCAGACACAAAAGAACAAATATAGTATGATTCCACTTATATGTAGGACCTAGAACGGGCAAATTCATAGAGGCAGAAAGTAGAATGGTGATTGCCAAGGCCTGGCAGGGAGGGGAGAATGGGGAGTTGTTTAATGGGTACAGAGTTTCTGTTTGGAATGATGAAAATGTTCTGGAAATGGAAAGTGGTGACGGCTGCACAGCACTGTGAATATATTTGATGACACTGAATGCTACACTTACAAATGGTTAAAATGGAGACTTCCCTGGCAGTCCAGTGGTTAAGACTCTGCGCCTCCAATGTGCAGGTTAAGACATTAAATTTTATGTTATGTATATTTTGCCTCAATAAAAAAAACACCAAATAATTAAAAAATACAATAATGAGAAGAGTGGATGATATAGATAAAACAAGTGCCCTCAAGTTAATGAGTAAATGACAGACATAACTAAATGATACATACACAATGGAATACTGCCCTCTGCTTTTGTGTATATTTCAATTTTATGATAATAAACATTAATAAATAGAGAAGTCCTTTGTAACGTGCAAGGCCTTTTCAGAATTTATCCCTTTACAAAATTTAGCAACAATGAATACACAAGGCTCAAAGACGTAAACTTAAGACTTAAAAGTATAAAAACTCTTAGAATAGAACATAAGGCAAAAGCTTTACGACACTAGATTTGGCAGTTCCTTGGTGTACAACCAAAGGCAACGGCAACAAAAGAAAAAATAAACAAACTGGACTTCATAAAAATTTTTAAACTGTGTGCATCAAAAGATACTATCAAGGACTTCCCTGGTGGTCCAGTGGGTAAGACTCTGCGCTCCCAATGCAGGGGGCCCAGGTTTGATCCCTGGTCGGGGAACTAGATCCCGAATGCATGCCGCCACTAGGAGTACGCATGCCGCAACTAAGAAGTCCACATGTGGCAATGAACATCCCACATGTTGCAGCTACGACCCAGTGCAGCCAAAATAAATACGTATTTTTTAAAAGTAAATATTTTTTTTAAAAAAAGATACTATCAACAGGGAACTCCCTGGTGGTCCAGTTGTTAGGGCTCCACACTCTCAGTTCTGAGGGCCCAGGTTCCATCCCTGGTTGGGGAACTAAGATCGCATAAGCCATGCAGCATGGCAAAAAAAAAAAAAAAACTATCAAAAGAGTAAAAAGGCAACCCACAGAATGGGAGAAAATATTTACAAATCATACAGCTGGTAAGGGATTAATATATAGAATATACAGAAAAGTCCTAAAACTCAACAACAAAAAAACAAACAATCTGATTAAAAATGGGCAAAGGACTTGAATAGACATTTCCCCAAAGATATACAGATGGCTAATAAAGACATGAAAAGATGCTCAACATCACTAATCACTAGGGAAATGCAAATCGAAATTACAATGACTCAGTAGCAACCACTGAAAATAGCTCAGAAATATTAATAGAATAGAGCTTGCTCTGCACCCAGGACAGTGCTAGTGCTAGAGCTGCTGGTATAAAAAAGCCACTGAACTATATCTAACCGGACTCCTGCCCATCTATAAACATTCAAGAAGGCAGGATTTAGCAATCTAAAGTGAGCAGGGGGCCAGTAATTTGAAACAATGTACAATCAATACTAGGTTGTGTGGTTCAGAATATAAACTCATAACTTCTTTCTTTAGGCGAATTAAAGCAGATCCTTAAATACACACTGCTGCTACCTTAAATAAGTTTATTAGAAATCTCTTCTGTAGTTTCTTTCATCCATTTTATAAACCGTACAAGCACAAATATAAGGCAGTGTTTACCATTTAAATTATTAAAAGAATTTAAAAAGGTTTAAGGCCAGGGCTTCCCTGGTGGCGCAGTGGTTGAGAGTCCGCCTGCCGATGCAGGGGACGAGGGTTTGTGCCCCGGTCCGGGAGGATCCCGGGTGCCGCGGAGCGGCTGAGCCCGCGCGTACGGAGCCCGTGCTCCGCAGCGGGAGAGGCCGCAGCGGTGAGAGGGCCGCGTACCGCAAAAAAAAAAAAAAAAAAGGTTTTAAGGCCAAATTGAGTATATGAACTTCAGGAATATTAATAAAATGGTCAACTCTGTAATTATGATATTTAATTGTTAAATTGCTTATGCTATAAATTTTATCATTTGTAAAAAATATATTTATTTTTGGCTGCCTCACATCTTAGTTGCAGCGTGTGGGCTTAGCTGCCCTGCGGCATGTGGGATCTTAGTTCCCTGACCAGGGATCGAACCCACATCACTGGAAGGCGGATTCTTAACCACTGGACCACCAGGGAAGTCCCTATAAATTTTAAAATACACATGTAAAATGAGATTTAGAAATGCTGCTCTTTTCTAGGCTCATATTTTTCTAGAGTACACTTTCACTCCTGCCTTAGTTATTGAAGATATCTTTCTGAATCAATGTATGATGCTGTGAATGGACACTTTATCTCAAGTCATAACTACTCATTTGTATAACATTAAGAAAGTTATTGTTTTTTATGTTTTTTTTTTTTGCGGTACGCGGGCCTCTCACTGTTATGGCCTCTCCCGTTGCGGAGCACAGACTCCGGACACGCAGGCTCAGCGGCCATGGCTCACGGGCCTAGCCATTCTGCGGCATGTGGGATCTTCCCGGACCGGGGCACGAACCCGTGTCCCCTGCATTGGCAGGCGGACTCTCAACCACTGTGCCACCAGGGAAGCCCTAAAATGAAGAATTATGTATTTCTAAAAGCTGTATTGCTGTAAATTTAACTGAAAAAGCTCTGCTTATTTAGTGTTTTGAGGAAATATCCTCTCTTCAGTTAAACATTTTCATAATGGAATGATGTAAACTGCAGTGATAAACAGTATTATTAAAATAAAATGTTTATATATAAAAAAACAAAAAAAAAGAAGAAAGTTATTCTTAAAATTTATTCTCAGCGAATAGTTGAGATCTGTACTATGTAATCACTTTCTGTGTTGATTTTAAGTGATCTTTTAAAAACTTCTTAGCAAAAAAACAAAAAAACTACAAGGAGAGGGCTTCCCTGGTGGTGCAGTGGTTGAGAGTCCGCCTGCCGATGCAGGGGACACGGGTTCGTGCTCCGGTCCAGGAAGATCCCACATGCCGCGGAGCGGCTGGGCCCGTGAGCCATGGCTGCTGAGCCTGCGCGTCCGGAGCCTGTGCTCCGCAACGGGAGAGGCCACAACAGTGAGGGGCCCGCGTACCACCAAAAACAAAACAAAACAAAACAAAAAAAACAGAAAACGGGACTTCCCTGGTGGTACAGTGGTTAAGAATCTGCCTGCCAATGCAGAGGACACGGCTTCGATCCCTGGTCCAGGAAGATCCCATATGCCGCGGAATAACTAAGCCTGTGCACCACAACTACTGAGCCTGCGTTCTAGAGCCCGCAAGCCACAACTACTGAGCCCGCATGCCACAACTACTGAAGCCCATGTGCCCTAGAGCCCGTGCTGTGCAACAAGAAGCCACCACAATGAGAAGCACATGCACCGCAACAAAGAATAGCTCCTGCTCGCCACAACTAGAGAAATCCCGCATACAGGAATGAACACCCAATGGAGCCAAAAATAAAATAAATAAATTTAAAATAATAATAATAAAGCTTAAAAAAAGAGAAAACAACAAGTGTTAAGCAAGGATGTGGAGAAACTGGAACCCTTGTACATTGCTGGTAAGAATATAAAATGGTACAGCCTCCATGGAAAACAGTATGGTGGTTCCAAAAAAATTAATCATAGAATTACCATCCAGCAATTCCACTTCCATACTGGCTCAAGAGAACTGAAAACAAGGACTTGAACAAATATGTGTACACCCATGTTTACAGCAGCATCATTCACAACAGCCAGAAGGTGGAAACAATTCAAATGTCTGTCAACGGATAAATGGATAAACAAAACGTGGTACATACACGGAATATTATTCAACCTTAAAAAGGAAAGAAATTTTGATACATGCTACGACATGTTTGAACCATGAGAATATTATGCTAAATGAAATAAGCCAGCCATAAAAAGACTAATACTGTATAAGTCCACTTATATGATATACTTAGAGTAGTCAAAATCACAGAAAGTAGGATGGTGACTGCCAGGGACTTGGGAGAGGAGAAATGAGGAGTTATTGTTTAATGGGTACAGAGTTTCAGTTTTGCAAGATGAAAAGAGATATGGAGAGAATGGTGTTGATGTTGCAAAAAAAATTATGAATGTACTTTTAATACCACTGAACTGTACGCTTAAAAATGGTTAATATGCTAAGTTGTGTATTTACCACAATTTAAAAAAAAATGGAACAACAAAAAAGAATTAGTACATAGGAGGGGGCAGGGGAAAGCAGGGCTCAGAGGGATTCAAGTGTACAAAAAAAATGAGAGGAAATAGATGAGAACATAAATTTGGCTACAAAAATATAATCACAGTAATGTTTAGAATAGAGATGAAATGTGTTATATATTTTATGGTAAAATTTGAGAGAAACAGCAAAACATCTAGCTGTAAAAAAAAAAAAAAAAAAGCTATATGCCAGAAGTAAGGTTAATACAGAAAGCACAAGCCAGAGGACTCTGAATATAAAAGAGACTCTGAGCTCCCTAGGGGCCAAGGCAAAGAGGGAACCATTTTGACACAGTTCACAGTATGGTTTAATCAAACCAATGGCCCAATGGTTCAGAAGAGGCACGAGCATTCCAGGCACTGGACCTGAAGGAAATTTCTAATTGCCTCCAGATTTTCTTGGGGACTTCTAATATAGATCTCAACGCAAGCTGATGGGGCCATGCAAAGTGAGTTTAGTTAAAACAAAAACAAAACAACTGGAAGGAGGCCAGAAATATGCTGCTTCCTAATGATCCAGTTTCATCCAAAGACAAAACACTGCCTAGAACAGGTACACTGAAGCATGTTCCAGCACAATTCCATGGATGTCCTTTACCACAGTTGAGCTCAGGACAGCTTTTGGGAGGTGAAGAATTCAAGATTATCCTCCCTGACAAGAATATGAGATGCAGGGGCTTCCCTGGTGGCGCAGTGGTTGAGAGTCCGCCTGCCGATGCAGGGGACACGGGTTCGTGCCCCAGTCCGGGAAGATCCCACAAGCCGCGGAGCGGCTGGGCCTGTGAGCCATGGCCGCTGAGCCTGCGTGTCCGGAGCCTGTGCTCCACAGCGGTAGAGGCCACAGCAGTGAGAGGCCCGCGTACCGCAAAAAAAAAAAAAAAAAAAAAAAAAAAAAGAATATGAGATGCAATGTTCTCTGTTGCCTGCTGAAGGAAGGCAGGTCTTGATGTTTCTAACAGTCACTGTCGCTGGGGTGACAACCAAGAATGAATGTCAAACCGAACCATGGCTCATACCTGAAAGAAGGTAACTAATCACCCCATGGAGATAAGGTGGCATAAATACAGGCTGGTAGAGGGAAGGAGTGGGTAGGCCAGCTTGGGGCAGATCACGAGAGTGGGGAGCTACTGAAGATTGTTGAAGAGGAGAGAAACCATGGTTGAAGACTTCCTGAGTGACAATGCAGTCTTCTGAAAGGTGCAAACGAAGCCCACAGCCAAACTGTGAGCAAGGCTGCTCAAAGAGAAAGTCATTGGAAAACATAAATGAGAGAGGACTTCCCTGGTGGTCCAGCGGTTAAGACTCTGCGCTCCCAATGCAGGGGACCCAGATTCAATCCTTGGTCAGGGAACTAGATACTGTGTGCCTCAACTAAAGATCCCGCATGCCACAACTAAGACCAGGAGCAGCCAAATAAATAAATAAATATATTTTTTAAAAAAAATAAATGAGAGCTCATGTTTTTAAAAATCCAAAAATGTTCCAGAATAGTTTTATACATGAAAAAATGTTCACACAATAACAGAAAATGGATACAAAACAGTATGATCTCATTATACAAAGCGAGAACAAGAGAATGAGCAGGAAAGAAGCCTGAGAAGAAGCCTGCTAGTGGTTACCACTGGGATTACAGACAATTGAAATGTGTGCGTGTGCATGTGTGTGCGCTTGAGTGCGCGTCTATTAATTTTTATTCAACCTGGGTGACTCGAATTAAAAAAAAAACTCTAATTCCTCAAGAACCTTAAAACTTCAGGGAAAACAGAGATACCACTATAACTGAGAATACAACCTTAATTATGACATCATCTAAAAATAAAAATGAAATTGACTAAAAACAAGAACCAGTTATGTACAGATCTTCCTCGATTTACAATGGAGTTACATACTAATAAACCCATCCTAAGTTGAAAATATTGTAAGTCAAAAATGTATTTAATACACCTAGGCTGCTGAACATCATAGCTTAGCCTAGCCTACCTTAGATGTGCTCAGATTACTTACATTAGTCTACAGTTGGACAAAAGCATCTAACACAAAGCCCATTTTATAATAAAGTGTTGAATATCTCATGTAACTTCTTGAATAACGTACTGAAAATGAAAAACTGAATGATTTGAGTACAGAATGGCTGTAAGTGTATCAGTTGTTTACCCATGACTGCAGATCTGACTGGGAGCTGCGGCTCGATGCTGCTGTCCAGCATCACGAGAAAGAGCATGTACTGCGTATCACTACCCCAGAAAAAATCAAAATTCAAAATTTGAAGTATGGTTTCTACCGAATGCATGATTGCTCTGGCACCATCACATCGTGGAAAAACTGTAAGTTGAATCATCATTAATTCAGGGACCAACCGTACTTGGTAAAACTATACTATAAGACTAACTGATGCTGGGGACTTCCCTGGTGGTCCAGTGGCTAAGATTCTGCATTCCCAATGCAGGGAGCCCGAGTTCGATCCCTGGTCAGGGAACTAGATCCCACATGCTGCAACTAAATATCCTGCATGCCACAACTGAAAAGAAAAGATTCCGCATGCCGCAACTAAAAAGATCCTGTATGCCACAATGAAGATCCCACGTGCTGCAACTAAGACCCGAAGCAGCCAAATAAATAAATAAATTTTTTTTAAAAAAAGACTGATGCTGATGAGATTCAGACTGAAACATGAAAGCACTGACATTGTGCTCTGGTTTTAGAGCCATGGCTCTCAAAGTGTGGTTCCCTAGGCCAAACAGTAGCAGCACCTGGTAACTTGTTTGAAATTCAAATTCCAGGGCCTACCTCTCACCTACGGATTCTGGAGGTGGGGTTAAAACAATCCCTCCAGGTAATTTTAATTCACACTAATGTTTGAGAACATAGTTACGAAGTAATGATAACTCATCTGGATAAAAACAGCTTATATAATTAGGAAAATATATTTCTTGCTCAAAACCCATTCTGTTATTTTAACCTAAGCTCCTGAACAAACACTAATCTATTCAATTGTGAAATGATAAGCTGGAAGATGACAAAGATATTTTTTAATTAGGTATAATTCTGGAACTGCTCATTTTGAAATAATGTACTAACCATTGCAGTGGAATGAACTGAAGAATCCAGTTTGTAAAAAGGGATAAGGAATCAATGTATTTGGAATTTCAATATTTAGATGATTTGAAAATACTCTAAGGTTGGGAAATGGTGCAAATACGACTATTACAACTGCCATATTTGCGTAAACTGAATAGTTTAGTCTCTCTGGCTTCAGACTGAATTAACATGTTTAAAATAGAAAAGGTTCAACAACAAAATTTTAACAACTTCTTCTTCTTTTTTTCTTTTTTTTTTTGCGATACACGGGCCTCTCACTGTCGTGGCCTCTCCCGTCGCGGAGCACAGGCTCCGGACGCGCAGGCTCAGCGGCCATGGCTCACGGGCCCAGCGGCTCTGCGGCATGTGGGATCCTCCCGGACCGGGGCACGAACCCGTGTCCCCTGCATCCGCAGGCAGACTCTCAACCACTGCGCCACCAGGGAAGCCCTTCTTCTTTTTTTTTTGGCCACACTGCGTGGCTTGTGAGACCTTAGTTTCCTGACCAGGGATTGAACCGAGGCCCTCAGCAGTGAAAGTGCAGAGTCCTAACCACTGGAACGCCAGAGAATTCCCCCAAATTTTAACTTCTGAAGGGCTTTATCAGTCACTATAGTGTCAAACTTAAGAGCGGTACTATATTTGAGACATAAAGACTATTGAAATACCAGATCCTCTTTCACACTCGGACTGCAATTTCTAAAATAATTTATAATTGGTTATTAATATGAAATACCCTTTCTCTGATTATGTGGAATTACACTGAACTTCACTAGACTTCCAACTTAGGAACAAATGGGACAAATAACACTTCACATATTTTATGAATTCAGAAAATGCTAAATATCAAATAAACCAGTGGTTTCTTAACATTTTTGATTATGAATCCCCAACAGCAAAAATTCAAGTACATATCCCCAATATATGTATACTTATACATAAATTATATATATGTACTACTGTGATAACACAGAGTATACATTATAAAATACAAAATAAAAATTAAATAAGGCTGAAATAAATACAAAGATTCATATTAATTTTTTTTCCTGAGACCCATGTGCACCCTTGGTGCTTACACACACACACACACCCCTCTTTGGACTCTACTGCAAAGCTGCATGGTCCAGCAACCCTGCAAACATTCTCAGGCAGTGCCCCTGCCCACTCAAGGGGAAGCTGTCAAACACAGTGATCAAATGAATGTCTCCTTCCTGCGGAGTTCCACCATCACTCACTCAAGTCTGTGACACTGGGTTCCTTCCTTCACCCCTAACACCCTCCTCTGCTACCTTTCACTTGGTAGGCAGTGGAGAAGACTGTGAGGCCAGCAGGTCCAAGAACAGCATAAAAGCATGGACTCTGTTTTCAGACAAACCTGGGTTTCCACCTGGCCTCAGCTTCTAACTCACTAGGTGACACAGAGCCAGTCAGATAACATCTCTAAAACTAATCAGTTAAGGGGGTGATAACAGTGTCATCGCCCCTGATTATGAAGATTGAGATAAGCTGTTATAAGAGCACCTAGCACAAAATCTAGACAGCCCAAGTGCTGGATAAATATTTTACCCAGAATTATTATTTCAGGCGGCAAAAGAAGTCACCTGGACTTTGCTTCAGTGGCCAACTCAGGAAAGGAGCAAATTACAGTGGAGGTAGGTAGGTGGTGCAGTTCGGCAGACCTGGTTTGAAGGCCTGATCCCCAATGCCAAGCTGGGTGACACTAGCAACCCAGTTTCTCTATGAGGGGGAGTCTTCTCATCTGTTTAATGGGAGCGATGACACAAACTGTGCATGAAGTACCTATCAGAGCCAGTAAAACTAACACTGGTGGCCACCAAATGGCCACCAATGGTGAGGGTAAGCAAATAACACATAAACCTAAGTGTCATTCCAGGGTCCTTAGGACACATTCATGTATACACTAAGACAGTAAGCATCCCCTAAAGTCTACCACCAAATGTTAATAAATGCATGTGTACTGAATCCCACAGGTATGGTTCATTTCCCAACCGGACAGTTTACTTGTTCATATATGACCTCAAGCCATTCACAATCTTTAGGCCTCCATTTTCTATGCATAAACTAGGAGTAGTAGACTTTTTATACCCGCCTCCCGACAGTAAACTAATCTAGATGATGGGAGAGGGGGACCTAAACCAGTGATTATAAAGCACATGGAGACCTCTGGAGAGGTGCTGTTTTTGCCACAATAGCAAAAGAAAAGAGAGCTCTCAAACACCAGACGCGTCCATAATAAATGAGAAGTAATTCTTTCAATTTCAATAAATCACCAAAAGAATGAGTGTGGAGATATATTTATACATATTTTGTGTTTTTTACATCGTGTGCCCCGGGGAATGCTGCAAATGTGTAAAACACCTAAAACCTAAATTCTATCAACATACATTAAAAAGATATAGGTCATCAATTAGAGGAACACCTGAAATACTCTCAGACACCCTTGACCCTGACTCCCTTAAAAAAGCTTCAGTCTTTAGCACGATACCCTGAGATGGCAGCACAGCAATAAGGACACTGCATAACCAAACTTCACAAACGTTTGGTCAGAAACACACTCAAAGCTAGTATCATTAAAGAAACCTTTACTATGTCCTCTTCACAAAAATTATTACAAAATCCCCAGAAGGAGTTTAGTCACCCAGCTCTGTCACCACAGAAGGTGGGGCAGAAAGTGACACGAAACAGGGCAAACTCCTGCCAGGAGGGGACTCACTGCTCCCCTAGGCCACGAGCATTTCCACCTGTACAACTACCTACGGCTCAAACAGTCTGGATCCCTGGCTCCTGCAGCTAATGCTATTCTGACGTTAGGATCCTGCATGATGAACGGAGGTAATAAACCATCCAGAATAAACAGAGGCAACATCAGTGAGCAATGTTTAGGTCTGAGCGAAAGAGAAAACTAGAAACCAAGCAAAACCCAGCAAAAAAACTACGCGTTGCCTCTCAATCAGATCTTGCAAAAGAGGCAGGTGCGGACAGCGTGCTCTCCTCCGCACTCCGGAAAACCCAGACAGCCCCAAAGCAGGTTCTAGAACCGGCAGCTTCCCAGGGGACGGCAGGGCCACTGGGCGCAACAGCGCGACCCACTCTCAGGCCAGTGGTCCCCGGGGCCAGGGGGAGGGCTGCGGCCGCGCGGTTGGCCCGGAAGGGGGCGCGACCAAGGTGGGATTGGGGACGCGGCAACCCGGCCCCCTCCCTGGCTGCAGCCTCTCAGCCCGGCCCACACGGCTGCTGGACAGCGCCCACGCCGGCGCGCCAGTGCCCCCGGCGGCCCCCATCCCGGAACTCCCCGGGCCGCGCAGCGGGAGGCCCGAGCCGGGCCCGCGGGCGGACGCTGTGGGGACGCGCGCAGCGGTACCTGTGGCTGCAACAGCTCTCGGTCGGCGGCGGCGGCGGCGGCGGCGGCGGCGGCGGCGGCGGCGGCGGCGGGGACGGGGGCGGGGCGCGGCGTGCGCGCTCCCGGCCCGCGCGGTCCGGGCGTGGCGCCCGCCCTCTCTCTCCCGGCCGCCAGACGCCCGCGCAGCTCTCCGCCCCTTCACCTCTCACCTCCTACCTTTCCCCTCCCGCTCCCGCCCCCGCCGTCCTTCGTATGTGTTCCCTGTGGCGTGCGCATGCGTGATCGAGCCCCCAACCGCGGCTCCCGCTCGCCCCCTGGTGGACACCGGTCACACGACACCCGGGGAGAGGTCTGGGGTGGGGCGGGGCCGGCCGAGGCGGACAGCGAAGCTGGGACAGAACCTTGAGTAGAGCACCAGAGCTTTTAACAACACGTTCCGCAGAATTAGCAAGAACACGCACAGGCTGCCCATGTTCCCTGTTTCATAACAGCGAAAAATTAAAAGCGGCCGAGATATACAACAAATGCAGATGGGTCGAATAAATTATGTCCATAAACTAGATTTCCTTAAGGCCTTTTAAAAGGGTAAGCTTTATGAATACTTAACTAATGTGGAAAGATGTTCTTGAAAAAATGTTCAAAATGAGCTGTAGGGTATGAGCTCATTTTTGTTAAAAACAATCCAAGAAAGGCCTGGGGCGATGCTGATGTGTGGTCGGTGGATATCTCTGGGTGGAGGATTAGGGTGTTAGGATCTTTCCATTTGCTCATGGGCATGTAACCATCTTCTACATGGAACACATATTTGTTGTAATAACAATAGCTATGTCCGTCGAGTGTTTACTCTTCACCAGGTGCTTGAAACCAAGTCCTCCTAAAACCGAGTTCCTCTGCCGGGTTTATGATTATCCTCTCTACCCAAAATGTTACTCCCTTTCTTGTCCAATATATGTTTTCCTCAAGACTGAGGAGTAGCAGAGAAAAGGGGGCATTGAAACCGAGCAGGACCCTGTGGGGCCCTCCTATAAGCAGATAAGTTAGGGGGTCCCTGGAGAAAGAGAACCAGGAATGGCTTTCATGATATTTTGTGATGTAAGCCTGGCCACAATGCTTGCCCTTGAACAGGTCTCAGTAATTAATGATCTAAGGGATGAAAGGGATGCAGGAACAGAGAAAAGGCAGTCAAACAATAGTGCAGTGTTACAGCAGAGTTCTAGTTCCTCCTCAAGGGATACACACAAAGTGTATCTTTGAGTTCTGCAAGAACCAAGGCCCCCATCCAGGTGGAGGACAGAATGATGTTGTTGACCCTCCTGACTTCAATCAACTAAAGCTTGGACTCTGTCGACCTTTGCCCCAATTCTATGTTGAATTCTCTTCTACTTAAAGCCCCTTCTTGAATATGCATGTACCCTTAGCTTAAAACTTCCCCAATTTTGCTGTTCAGGGAGACGCTGCTTTGGGAAAGATCCCTGGTGTTCTCCTTGCTGGCTCCGAGTAATAATCATTCCTTCTCCCAATCTCTGGCTTGGTTGTGTCTATTGGCTTGATACCCACCAAGAGGTGAGCCCAGTTTTCAGGTAACACTCCCAGGTAGCAAAGCCTTTCTGTGTCCCCGTTTCTTGTTTGTAGGAAAAAGGCTTCAGCTTCCTTGACCTTCCCTGAGTTCCAAAGGGCAGATTCAAACAGTTACTAATCAAGGAAGTGAGGGAATGCAGAAACAAGTGAAAACAATCCTAGTTCCTCCTCAAGGAATTTACGTAGCAATATATCACTTTGAGTTCTTCTTCTGGAACTAAGGCCCCCACCCAGGTGGAGGATAATAACTTCAGGTTGAGCACAAGATTCCTGGAACACCACCCTGCAGCCCTCACCCCAAATTTTGCCTATACAAACTCTTCCCTGAAAACCATCAGAGAGTTCAGGTCTTTCAAGCACGAGCTGCCCATTCTCGCGTGGCCCTTGGAATAAACCTTTCTCTGCTCCAAACGCCTACGTTTCCATTTGTTTGGCCTCACTGTGTGCCCAGCACATGAACTTGGGTTGGACAACATGCTGACCTGAGCACTTTGCACATGTCCTCTCATCTGACCTTCCTGAAAACCCCAAGGTAGGTCTCGTTACCTGGTCTCACAAGAGAAGGGAAGGCTTTGCCCAAGATGAGGGTGCAGGTCCCAGCGGGCCCAGCGCTGGCCCATCCTGGGACGCTGCCCGTGGTGATTGCCTGTGGGCCAGCCCATAGGTACCTTGATCACACCACCCCACGTACTCGTGAACACAGGTCTCAAGTGTCAGGGGGCAGCCTCACCCCACCCTGCTGCCCTGGGCATGCTCCCCTCAGCTTACCTGCACCCACCCTGGTGCTATCTGGATGTGGCAGATAGATCCTGTTCCTGCCCTTGAGGGTGGCAGCGCTAGGGTTGCAAAAAGGGCAGATATAACCACAATGCAAGGCTAAAATCAGAGGTGGCCCTTCAGGCAGCTCCAGCCACCTCACCCCTCACAGGCCTTCTTCACAGCCCCTTCCCATCAACCCTGTTCCAAATTCTCCAAAGTCTTGCCTTCCTCCTTGCCCACCACAGTACTATTATGGTAAAATTAAACAATAATGGTGTTGGGCTGTACCCCACCGGCCTACAAGCCCTGTGCTTGCCCAGCTTCAAGACGGAAGAAAGCCCAGAGTCAGCAACAGAGACGTAAGTGGTGTGATGGATGCGGGAGCTTACACGTCTGAAGCAAGGTCCTGGAGCAACACCCCACGGTGTGCGGTGGACGGTGGACAGGATATGGCGGCAGTCTTCACTCCCAAGTGGAAGGAGAGGTTACCAGTTATAGAGGAATTGATGTCAGGTGGGCTCATTAGGTACCAGGGAAACCAGCAGAAGGGCACGCCCCTCACTGCCCCTTTGATAAGAATAATCACCAGCTGGGGTGGGGGCAGGAGCATAGGAAGGTCAGTCAGGTGCATAAGATATAGGTGAAGCAGGCACTGGTTGGGTAGGGGAATGTACAGAGAGCAAGAGAGCAGCCATCTTGAGTAGCCTGACCATACAAGTGGGGACAATTGACCTTGGCCCAGAGTGACCTTTAAGATTTTGCCCTGTATTCAGAGTTGGCTTTTGGCTTTAGATGAGAATGTTTATAAAGGAAGAACTCTTTTTTGTTATTTTTAAATTAGAGAGGCAACAACAGAGAGCAGTGTGGGGAGCCTTACCTACACCCGTTATCTCACATCACTCCACGTCTGATCCCTTGCAGTGCCATCATCCGGCCCCTCAGAAAACTTGGGCAAAAAGGACCTCAAATCTCTGTCACCAGTTTTTCCTTCTCTCTCCACTGCCTCGTTCCTTTTGGCAAATATAAATTCTACCCAATTTTTTTAGTTTTCTGAGTGAATGTCAACGTGCAGACAAAGTCCCAATTTCCTCCCTTTACTGTCAAGTTCCTACAAAGAATGCAGTTCCAAGCTTGCCTCACAGCAGAGTCACTTGGGGGAATGTTTAAAGTGAAGTCGGAGTCACCCTGAGCACCACCCCAGGCCCACTGGACCAAAGTCTTCTCTCCAGAGATTGCTGGAGACCTGTCTTTTCACAACCCCTACCACAGGGACTTAGCTAGTCTGTCTTTTGGGCAGTCCTGTCACCCTCCCTACTCCCCGTCCCCTCCCCACCCAACTGTTTCACCCGTGTTTACGGGGGAATGACGCTCAACAAGCTCTGGATACCCTCCCCCCAAAACAAGAGCCTCCAAACCTGACAAGCACTTAGTTAAGTGCCTCTGTGCCTTGCAGCACTGTCAAGAGTCCCCCGCTACACAAGAACCACTGGGGACCCTCTGAGGAACCTAAGGCTCATGGGCCCAAGGTGAATCCACTACTGAATGTCCCCCGTGAGCTGAATGAAGTGGCCATGATTTTAGGGCTTTTCCAACAATTTATTATGAAAACATAGGAAAAGCTGAAAGAACCATACAGTTAACAACTATATATTCTAGATTCTACAACTATTAATGTTTTGCTTAGTATCACGTTTTTCTTAAAAAAAAAAACCAAAAAACCTTTATCCACCTATCAATCCATCTTATTTGTTATGCATATCTAGGTAAGTTGCAGATACCTGATTTTAGTTTTTGTAACTCAACACACAACATAAAAGTTGACTGAAAAACAACACAAAACCTAAAAGTTGAAAATGGTGTATTACTTGAGGACATTATTGAGGACTATAGCCTGGAAACAGCCTCTCAGATAGCTCTGAGGAACTGTTTCAAAGAGGTAAGGGAGGAGTCAGGATATATAGCAGTTTTTGCTGGCGGCGGTTGGGGGGGGAGGGTGGAAAGTAGTCAAATATCCAAAAAACGACTGCTAATCACAAAAACAGATATCTCAAGTATGGGAAGACACAAGAGTCTGGGCTCATTGAAATCATTCCTTTGATACGCATCTTAACTATGAGGGGCATCCATCCTGAATGCCCCTCGGGGTGCATGGTTGTTGGGAGGCAGGCAGCTGCAGTGGCTGATGCCTTGATGGTGGGCAACGTGTGTTGTTTACTGAAGAGGTCGGCAATATTTTTTTGTCTACAAGCTCCATTTTGCCCTAACTAGCCAAAGCTCAACCTTACTTCAGATTGCTCCCCACGGTAAATTCAAAATTTAAAAAAAACTAAGTGGAGCTTAGAGATCATCCAGAAGTGATAACAATTCCCAGTTCTTGGGATTCCATGCTGGGCCAAACCTCAGGACAATCTTGAAAATTACGGGCTGGGTCTATTTCACAGATGAAGAAAACCTCCTTGAGAGGTGAAGAGATTTGCCCAAGGTCACTCTGATAACTGACCAAGCAGGCCACCAGGACTCTGGGTTCCAGCCCACTGCCCAGCCACCTCAGCCTGTCATGGACACAGAGAAGGGTGTTTCACAATGATAGGGCTCTGTCCTTGCAATCACTTGCACTAACACTCATGCTCACCCTGAATTAAGCATTAGTGATAGCAGATGGCAATGTGATAAAGCGGAAAGGGCTGCTTCAGGACTGGGTTCCTTGGGTTTGAATTAAGGTTCTGACACGCAGCAGCAGCTGCTCTGCGGCCAGGAAAATTAACTCAACCTCAGGGAACCTGGACTTAGGATTCAGCTTCCAAGATGCAACCAAGAAAACTGACCTCTGTGGCTTTCAAAAAACATCGCTATGAACACATGTAAAACACTGAGATTCCGATAACCAGTAGCCATTTTAATAACCATGATACAGTCATTAAAAATATTCAAAATCTCCAAGTTGTATTAGTAGTCATTCAATGCCTTTATTACCTGTCAAGTTCCTACTATGTGTCAGAGGCCAGGGATATAAGTTCTCTGCGCTACAGAAGTTGTTTTAGTGCATACCTTTAAACAAAACCTTACAGGCAATATGATAAAGAATATTACTAAGGTCATAATAGCTGTCAATAATAATGACAAACTATTGATTGTTGGCTCCTTGCCAGAGACGGGCTTTACAATATATTACCTTGTAAAATCCTCATGATGGACTTTAGAGGCAGGTAAGATACACCTCATTTTAAGGATGCAAAAAGTAAAGTGCCTAGAGCTTTCACAACTTGTTGGAGGTCATGGAGAGGCAGCATCAAATGTCAATCTGCACAACCCCAAAGCCCCTGAAATTCTGTCACTGAATTTCCAAGTGCTGTGGATGGAAGGGAGTTGGTTGGCAAGAAACCAAAGAGCAGGGATCACCAAGGGGATGCTCTATGAGCAGGGCCTTGTAAGGTAAGGCTTTGCAGCAATAGCTAATGCTTAAACTACATGCCAGGGCTACCTTAAACGTCATCACTTATTTCACCCTGACAACCCTTTAAACCCATGAAACAGGCTTATTATCTCCCCACTTTGTAGATGATGAAACTGAGGCCTGGAGAGGTTAAGTCACTTGAGCAAGGTGATTATAGTCGATTACTTCATTGTTCCCTTCTCTGTAAGCAGATCATACACACAGCCCAGCCCATTGTCAAGTGACTGTGGTGCCTCCCTGCAGGGTGAGTGACTTCATTGTCAGCCTTGGCCATGTGTCTTGCTTTGACCAATGGAGTGTAAATGAACGTGATCTACACAGGTCTGGAAGAAGCTTTAAGAGCCATTGCTCGTGTGGATGAGCCTCCTGTTCTTTCCCTTGGCCAGGAAAACAGCAGTCCCAAATTGGGACTGCTCCTTCCACCTGGGTCCCAGACCAAGAGGCCATGGAGCCGAACTGTAGCAATGACCCACAGCCCCTGGACATGTAATGTGAGTGAAGAATATGTTTGTCAATGTAAGTCACTAGGATTTGGGGACTGTTTGTTACTAAAGCAGAGCTCTAAGTGAGGGAGTCAGGATCCTAACCTCAGTAGCTATAGTTTCAATGCCATAAAATTTACCTCTTTTAACTGTACAATGATTTTTAGTATAGCAAAGTGCAACTATCACCATAATCTACCTTTAGAACATTCTCATAATCCCCAAAAGAAACCTAGTGTATTGTTTCCCTTTCTCACCTCCAGTCCCACAGAATTGTGCAATACATAATCTTTGTGTCTGGCATAGAGTTTTTGAAGTTCACCCATGTTATAGCATGTATCAGTACTTCACTTCTAATTATGCCAAACAGCGTTTCATTGTATGGATATATCACATTTTGTTTATCCATTCATTAGATGACCGGTGGGTTGTTTCCACTTTTTTGCGATTATGAATAATACTGCTATGAACATCAACATGAGTGTTTAAGATAGCCTCATCCACCAGAGGGCAGACAGCAGAAGCAAGAAGAACTACAATTCTGCAGCCTGTGGAAGGAAAACCACATTCACAGAGAGATAGACAAAACGAAAAGGCAGAGGACTTTGTACCAGATGAAGGAACAAGATAAAACCCCAGAAACACAACTAAATGAAGTGGAGATAGGCAACCATCCAGAAAAAGAATTCAGAATAATGATAGTGAGGATGATCCAGGACCTCAGAAAAAGAATGGAGGCAAACATCGAGAAGATGCAAGAAATGTTTAACTAAGACCTAGAAGAATTAAAGAACAAACACCTAGAAGAATTAAAGACCAAACAAACAGAGATGAACAATACAATAACTGAACAGAGGAAAATCAACAGCAGAATAACTGAGGCAGAAGAACGGATAAGTGACCTAGAAGACAGAATGGTGGAATTCACTGCTGTGGAACAGAATAAAGAAAAAAGAATGAAAAGAAATGAAGACAGCCTAAGAGACCTCTGGGACAACATTAAATGCAACAACATTCAAATTATAGGGGTCCCAGAAGGAGAAGAGAGAAAGGACCTGAGAAAATATTTGAAGAGATTACAGTCGAAAACTTCCCTAACATGGGAAAGAAATAGGCACCCAAGTCCAGGAAGCGCAGAGAGACCTAGGCAGCATAAAAACCCAAGGAGAAACACGCCGAGACACATAGTAATCAAACTGACAAAAATTAAAGACAAAGAAAAATTGTTGAAAGCAACAAGGGAAAAACAACAAATGACATACAAGGGAACTCCCATAAGGTTAACAGCTCATTTCTCAGCAGAAACTCTAAAAGCCAGGAGGGAGTGGCACGATATATTTAAAATGATGAAAGGGAAGAACCTACAACCAAGATTACTCTACCCAGCAAGGATCTCATTCAGATTCAACGAAGAAATCAAAAGCTTTACAGAGAAGCAAAAGCTAAGAGAATTCAGCACCACCAAACCAGCTCTACAACAAATGCTAAAGGAACTTCTCTAAGTGGGAAACAAAAGAGAAGAAAAGGACCTACAAAAACAAACCCATAACAATTAAGAAAATGGTAATAGGAACATACATATCAATAATTACCTTAAATGTGAATGGATTAAATGCTCCAACCAAAAGACACAAGCTCGCTGAATGGATACAAAAACAAGACCCATATATATGCGGTCTACAAGACACCCACTTCAGACCTAGGGACACATACAGACTGAAAGTGAGGGGATGGAAAAAGATATCCATGCAAATGGAAATCAAAAGGAAGCTGGAGTAACAATACTCATATCAGATAGAATAGATTTTAAAATAAAGAATATTACAAGAGACAAGGAGCACACTACATAATGATCAAGGGATCAATCCAAGAAGAAGATATAACAATTATAAATATATATGCACCAAACATAGGAACACCTCAATGCATAAGGCAAGTGCTAACAGCTATAAAAGAGGAAATCAACAGTAACACAATAACAGTGGGGGACTTTTAACACCTCACCTACACCAATGGACAGACCATCCAGACAGAAAATTAATAAGGAAACACAAACTTTAAATGACACAATAGACCAGATTGATTTAATTGATATTTATAGAACATTCCATCCAAAAATAACAGATTACACTTTCTTCAAGTGCACACGGAACATTCTCCAGGATAGATCACATCTTGGGTCACAAATCAAGCCTTGGTAAATTTAAGAAAATTGAAATTATATCAAGCATCTTTTCCAACCACAACGCTATGAAATTAGAAATCAATTACAGGGAAAAAAACACAAAAAGCACAAACACATGGAGGCTAAACAATACGTTACTAAGTAACCAAGAGATCATTGAAGAAATCAAAGAGGAAATCAAAAAATACCTAGAGACAAATGACAACGAAAACATGACGATCCAAAACTTACGGGATGCAGCAAAAGCAGTTCTAAGAGGGAAGTTTATAGCAATACAAGCCTACATCAAGAAATAAGAGAGGGCTTCCCGGGTGGCGCAGTGGTTGAGAGTCTGCCTGCCAATGCAGGGGACACGGGTTCGTGCCCCGGTCCGGGAAGATCCCACAGGCCGCGGAGTGGCTAGGCCTGTGAGCCATGGCCGCTGAGCCTGCGCGTCTGGAGCCTGTGCTCCGCAACAGGAGAGGTCACAACAGTGAGAGGCATGCATACTGCAAGAAAAAAAAAAAAAAAGAAACAAGAGAAATCTCAAATAAACAGCCTAACCTTATACCTAAAGGAATTAGAGAAAGAAGACCAAACAAAACCCAAAGTTAGTAGAAGGAAAGAAATCATAAAGATCAGAGCAGAAATAAATGAAATAGAAACAAAGAAAACAATAGCAAAGATCAATAAAACTAAAAGCTGGTTGTTTGAGAAGATAAATAAAATTGATAAACCTTTAGCCAGACTCACCAAGAAAAAGAGGGAGAGGACTCAAATCAGTAAAATTAGAAATGAAAAAGGAGAACTTACAACAGACACCGCAGAAATACAAAGCATCCTAAGAGACTACTACAAGCAACTCTATGCCAATAAAATGGATAACCTGGAAGAAATGGACAAATTCTTAGAAAGGCATAACCTTCCAAGACTGGACCAGGAAGAAATAGAAAATATGAACAGAACAATCACAAGTAATGAAATGGAAACTGTGATTAAAAATCTTCCAACAAACAAAAGTCCAGGACCAGATGGCTTCACAGGTGAATTCTATTAAACGTTTAGAGAAGAGCTAACACCCATCCTTCTCAAATTCTTCCAAAAAATTGCAGAGGAAGGAACACTCCCAAACTCATTCTATGAGGCCACCATCACCCTGATACCCAAACCAGAGAAAAATACAAAAAAAGAAAATTACAGACCAATATCACTGATGAATATAGATGCAAAAATTCTCAACCAAATACTAGCAAACAGAATCCAACAACACATTAAAAGGATCATACACCATGATCAAGCGGGACTTATACCAGGGATGCAAGGATTCTTAAATATACGCAAATCAATCAATATGATACACCACATTAACAAACTGAAGAATAAAAACCATATGATCATCTCAATAGATGCAGAGAAAGCTTTTGACAAAATTCAACACCCATTTATGATAAAAACTCTCCAGAAAATGGGCATAGAGGGAAACTTCTTCAACATAATAAAGGCCATATATGACAAACCCACAGCAAACATCATTCTCAATGGTGAAAAACTGAAAGCATTTCCTCTAAGATCAGGAACAAGACAAGGATGTCACTCTCGCCACTATTATTCAACATAGTTTTGGAAGTCCTAGCCATGGCAATCAGAGAAGAAAAGGAAATAAAAGGAATACAAATTTGAAAAGAAGAAGTAAAACTGTCACTGTTTGCAGATGACATGATACTGTACATACAGAATCCTAAAGATGTCACCAGAAAACTACTAGAGCTAATCAATGAATTCGGTAAAGTTGCAGGATACAAAATTAATGCACAGAAATCTCTTGCGTCCCTATACACTAACAACAAAAGATCAGAAGGAGAAATTAAGGAAACAATCCTATTCACCATTACACAAAAAGAATAAAATACCTAGGAATAAACCTACCTAAGGAGGTAAAAGACCTGTACTCAGAAAACTATAAGACACTGATAAAAGAAATCAAAGATGATACAAACTGGGCTTCCCTGGTGGCGCAGTGGTTGAGAGTCTGCCTGCCAATGCAGGGGACGCAGGTTCGTGCCCCGGTCCGGGAAGATCCCACATGCCGCGGAGCGGCTGGGCGCGTGAGCCATGGCCGCTGAGCCTGTGCGTCCGAAGCCTGTGCTCTGCGATGGGAGAGGCCACAACAGTGAGAGGCCCACGTACCCGGCGCCAAAAAAAAAAAAGATGATACAAACTAAAGGAGAAATATACCATGTTCTTGGATTGGAAGAATCAATACTGTGAAAATGACTTTACTACCTAAAGCAATTGCAGATTCAATGCAATCCCTATCAAATTACCAGTGGCATTTTTTACAGAACTAGAACAAAAATCTTAAAATTTGTATGGAGACACAAAAGACCCCAGATAGCCAAAGCAATCTTGATGGAAAAAAACGGACCTGGAGGAATCAGACTCCCTGACTTCACACTATACTAGAAAGCTACAGTAATCAAGACAGTATGGTACTGACACAAAAACAGAAATATAGGTCAATGGAACACGATAGAAAGCCCAGAGATAAACCCACGCACCTATGGTCAACTAATCTATGACAAAGGAGGTAAGGATATACAATGGAGAAAAAACAGTCTCTTCAATAAGTGGTGCTGGGAAAACTGGACAGCTACATGTAAAAGAATGAAATTAGAACACTCCCTAACATCACACACCAAAATAAATTCAAAATGGATTAGAAACCTAAATATAAGACCAGACACTATAAAACTCTTAGAGGAAAACATAGGAAGAACACTCTTTGACATAAATCACAGCAAGATTTTTTTTGATCTACGTCCTAGAGTAATGGAAATAAAAATAAAAGTAAACAAATGTGACCTAATGAAACTTAAAAGCTTTTGCACAGCAAAGGAAACCACAAACCAGTTGAAAACACAACATTCAGAATGGGAGAAAATATTGCAAACAAATCAATGGACAAAGGATTAATCTCCAAAATATATAAACAGTTTATGCAGCTCAATATTTAAAAAAAAAATCCAATCCAAAAGTGGGCAGAATACTTAAATAGACATTTCTCCAAAGAAGACATACAGATGGCCAAGAAGCACATGGAAAGCTGCTCAACATCACTAATTATTAGAGAAATGCAAATCAAAACTATAATGAGGTATCACCTCACACCAGTTAGAATGGACATCATCAGAAAATCTACAAACAACAAATGCTGGAGAGAGTATGGAGAAAAGGGAACCCTCTTGCACTGTTGGTGGAAATGTAAGTTGATATAGCCACTATGGAGAACAGTATGGAGGTTCCTTAAAAGACTAAAAATAGAATTACCATATGACCCAGCAATCCCACTACTGGGCATATACCCAGAGAATACCATAATTCAAAAAGACACATGTAGGGACTTCCCTGGTGGTGCAGTGGTTAAGAATCCGCCTGCCAATGGAGGGGACATGGGTTCGAGCCCTGGTCTGGGAAGATCCCACATGCTGCGGAGCAACTAAGCCTGTGTGCCACAACTACTGAGCCTGCACTCTAGAGCCCGAGAGCCACAACTACTGAGCCTGTGTGCCACAACTACTGAAGCCCGCATGCCTAGAGCCCCTGCTCCACAACAAGAGAAGCCACCGCAATGAGAAGCCCGCACACAGCAATGAAGAGTAGCCCTCATTCGCTGCAACTAGAGAAAGCCCACATGCAGCAACGAAGACCCAACACAGCCATAAATAAATAAATAAATAAATAAATAAATAAATAAAATAAAATAAGACACATGCACCCCAATGTTCACTGCAGCACTATTTACAATAGCTGGGTCATGGAAGCAACCTAAATGCCCAATGACAGAGGAATGGATAAAGACGATGTGGTACATATATACAATGGAATATTACTCAGCCATTAAAAGGAACAAAATTGGGTCATTTGTAGAGACGTGGATGGATCTAGAGACTGTCATACAGAGCGAAGTAAATCAGAAAGAGAAAAACAAATATCGTATATTAACGCATATATGTGGAACCTAGAAAAATGGTACAGATGAACCGGTTTGCAGGGCAGAAATAGAGACACAGATGTAGAGGACAAACGTATGGACACCAAGGGGGGAAATGGTGGCGGTGGTGGTGGTGGGATGAATTGGGAGATTGGGATTGACATGTATACACTAATATGTATAAAATTGATAACTAATAACAACCTGCTGTATAAAAAATAAATAAAATTCAAAAAAAATGAGTTTTTATGTGGATGTATGTATTCATTTCTCTTGGGTAAATACTTAGGAAGAGAATGGCTGGATCACATAGTAAATCTACATTTAACATTTTCAAGAAACTGCCAAACTGTTTTCCAAAGTGGCTGCACCACTTAACGTTCCCACCTGCAATGTATGAGGGTTCCAATTTCTCCTTATCCTTGCTAACACTCGTAATTGTCAGGTTTTTATTTGTTTTTTTAAAATACATTTATTTATTTTTGGCTGCGTTGGGTCTTTGTTGCTGTGCGCGGGCTTTCTCTAGTTGGGATGAGGGGGGGGGCTACTCTTCGTTGCGGTGTGCAGGCTTCTCTTGTTGCAGAGCACGGGCTCTAGGCACACGGGCTTCAGTAGTTGTGGCTCGCAGGCTCCAGAGCGCAGGCTCAGTAGTTGTACGCACGGGCTTAGTTGCTCCATGGCATGTGGGATCTTCCTGGACCAGGGATCGAACCCATGTCCCCTGCACTGGCAGACGGATTCTTGACCACTTTGCCACCAGGGAAGTCCCCTGTTTTTTTTTATATACCCATTTTAGTGCTTATGTAGTGGTATCTCATGGTGATTTTTTAAAATATTTATTTATTTATTTATTTTTGGCTGCGTTGGGTCTTCATTGCTTCACGCGGGCTTTCTCTAGTTGTGGCGAGTGGGGGCTGCTCTTTGTTGCAGTGAATGGGCCTCTCATTTCTCACTGTGGTGGCTTCTCTTGTTGTGGAGCACGGGCTCTAGACATGCAGCCTTCAGTAGTTGTGGCACACGGGCTTAGTTGCTGCACAGCATGTGGGATCTTTCTGGACCAGGGCTCGAACCCATGTCCCCTGCACTTGCAGGCGGATTCTTAACCAGTGTGCCACCAAGGAAGTCCTTATGGTGGTTTTAATTTGTATTCCCCTAATGGCTAATGATGTTGAGCATCTTTTTATGTGCATGTTGGCTATTCCTATCCCTGCTTTAGTGAGATGTCTATTCAAACCTTTTATCCATCTTTTAACTGGATTATTTGTCATCTTATTGAATTGTAAGAGTTCTTTATATATTCTGGATACAAGTCTCTTATTGTATATCTGGTTTACAAATACTTTTTCAGAAGAACAAAGAGAATGGATAACTATTTCAGAAATAAACAGTACTAAAACTGATACAACAAAAAAAGTAATGATAAAAATCAATACCAAAGAAAAAATTGTAAATTACCTCCAAAAAGTTACCTGACCTTGACCAATGCAAGACCTAAGTTGGAATAAAAAGCACTAAGAATTACAAAGGATATAAAAGGCAGCAAGTTCCTCAACATGGCTTATGAGGCATATATTGCTCTAATGCTCAAACCTGAGCAGACTAACACAGGTAAACAAAAAATTATAGGTCATCTTCATTCACAAATATAAAAGGTATAATATCACAAGAAATAAATCTCAATAGTAAATATTTTAAAATCTTATCAAGGTTATAGCAAACAGCAGGTTACAGAAAATATAACAAATACCAGTAAGATAAGACCATAAGAGGAATTCAAGGCTTATACAACAGAGACAGAAGTGTTACCATGCTCACCACATTCACAGGAAAAACAGTGCCTTACCTCAATGAGGCTGAGAAAGTCTACAGAATACAACGATTACTGGTTAAACTTTTTAAAAGTGGGACAGGAAATTGATGAGGAACATTTCTTCCTTCTTTACCTTTCCAAGGTTATTTTTTAAACTGACCTGATAATATATATTTTTAAAAATTAAGAATTACTATATAGGGCTTCCCTGGTGGCACAGTGGTTGGGAGTATGCCTGCCGATGCAGGGGACACGTGTTTGTGCCCCGGTCTGGGAGGATCCCACATGCCGCGGAGCGGCTGGGCCCGTGGGCCGTGGCCGCTGAGCCTGCGCGTCCGGAGCCTGTGCTCCGCAGCGGGAGAGGCCACGGCAGTGAGAAGCCCGCGTACTGCAAAAAAAAGTATTACTATATAAAATGCTTTCTATTCCCTTAAAAACAGAAAATTAGACAACAAATACCTTCACACCACTCTTATTTAACAAATTTTGAAATGCTGACTCAAGTTATTTAAGGTAAAATTAAGTGAGGTTGGTATCATTATTTGCAGATATTAACAATACCCACAAAAAGGAAAAAAAGAAAAAATATCTAAAAAATTCAAGAATCTCAAAAAAATTATTAGAAGTAGTTTAGAAAAACTGTATGATAAGTTATAAATTTAAAAAAGTCAACTGCACTGCTCTATCAAAGGCACCAAGGAAAGATCAACAAAATCAGATACTTTTCCAATATCAAAAAGCATTTAATAAGAGGGTACCACCTTAATTTCTTCATTATTTTTTAAATAGAATTATTTATTTAAATAACACAATTTTTAAAATGAGAGAGAAGGAAAAAAAATGAGAGAGAAAAGTCCTGAAGAATATTTTAGAGCTTGATAAGAGGTGGTGAATTTCATCTGGATAAATAAGTGGGCACAATATCCTTTTAATGAAGACTCTTGATACAGACATACACTAACCTTTCAATAACTACTAAAGACAAACTTCAGAGGGTTCATTTTACGAACTTTACACATAAATAAATCAGAACTACATAAAGAGAAAAGAACATTACTTTTTAGTAAATACTGTTGGCTATTTAGTTATCAGCATGCAAACAAATTATAATACTGTAACAAATTCTAAACAAGTCAAAATTTTAGGCATATTTTTAAAATTAAAGTTGAAGAAGAAACAACAAAGAATAGCACCTTCATACCACTGAGGAAGAAATATACATTTCTGAATCCTGAAGAACTAAGATACCATCAGAGACAAAATAGAACATTCCAAGATCCTGTTCAAATAGTACAGCCTCCATAAATTCTTCCCCAACTCTCAGCTCCCTCAATTCAAAAAAAAAAGTGAGGGGAAATAATCACTCTTTCCCTCTTTCCTATGACCATCAACCTATCAGCCCCCCCATTACTTGAAATTGTTTTTGAATTTTATTTTATTTTTTTATACAGCAGGTTCTTATTTGTTATCTATTTTATACATATTGGTGTATATATGTCAATCCCAATCTCTCAATTCATCTCACCACCAGTACCTCCCCGAAATTTTTTTTTTTTTTTTTTGCCACACCATGCGGAATCTTAGTTCCCTGACCAGGGATCGAATCTGCACCCCCTGCAGTGAAAGCACTGAGTCTTAACCACTGGACCTCCAACTTGAATTATTTTTATGGCCCTCATCACCTTCTCCACTGCATCACATTAAGTTCCTATTTTCTATGCCCGTTAGAGTGCAGCAGATGTCTTTATCTTAATAACCCCTTATATAAAATAGGTGTTCTACAAATATTTCTTGGATTAATGAATATATCTGAATATATCTGAATATTTAAAAAATGTTTCTGAAGGTTAGTTTTTAAAAACCAGAATGTAGAAAAATATACACTAACAAATACAATGATAAAATCTTACTTTCCAAAATATTACAAAGAAGAACTTCCCTGGTGGCACAGTTGTTAAGAATCCGCCTGCCAATGCAGGGGACACAGGTTCAAGCCCTGGTCCGGGAAGATCCCACATGCCGCGGAGCAACTAAGCCCGTGCGCCATAACTACTGAGCCGGCGCTCTAGAGCCCGAGAGCCACAACTACTGAGCCCACGTGCCGCAACTACTGAAGCCCACGTGCCTAGAGACCATGCTCCGTAACAAAGAGAAGCCACCACAATGAGAAGCCCACGTACCGCAGCGAAGAGTAGCCCCCGCTCGTCGCAACTAGAGAAAGCCTCCGTGCAGCAACGAAGACCCAACACAGCCAAAAAGTAATTTAAAAAATAAATAAATAAATAAAATAAAACAGAATATTTCAAAGAATAAAAAATAAGGTTGACACCAGATTTTAACTGATAAATAATTAAGGGTGAGGAATGGACTCTATACATATGGGAAAACAGAGAAAATCATATCCTAGTCATTAACTCAATGTTGGTGGAAGAAACTTATAGAGCACTGTTAACTGGCGCCATCATCCTGAAGAACAACTTGATGACATGGGAGGGTCAGTCCATGCTTTCATTCAGAAATTCCACTTCAGGGAGTAGGCTCTAAAAATGTTATCATTCCTCACCCGTTGTAGGCCTCCCCCCTGCTTTATTTAGAGCACTTATCATGGTCTAACTCTATGTCTCTTAATTCTCAATTCTGTTGACTGTCTCTGTCTCCTCTACTAGAACATCAGCTCTTCAAGGGCAGGGACCTATTTTGTCACTGTCATACTCTCAGAAGGTGCTCAGTATTTGTTGAATGAATGAATGTTCTAAAGAAACAAATACTTACCCCCATCCCCAAACAGGTATAGATGTAAAATTCATAAGAGCATAATTTATAATTATAAAAATCAGAACCCGACATGCCCAGAGAATACCTCAGCAAATTAGAATATAATGACACCAAAAAATGCCAAGTAGCCATTAAACATTGAAAATTTAATGAAAACATTTATAAATCAAGTGAAGAAATATAATAGCATATCATGCAAAAAATGTTTCGTGGTGCCTTACCCATTCAGAACTGCAGCTCATGGGAAGCTGTATAAATACCATCGTATTAATAAAAGAATCACTGGATTCTTTCATGACTACTTTCTTTTAAGTTACACTCAATTTTAAAATATTCTATCAAGTCTGCAGTATTTTGAGAAGAAAAGCAGCTACTGTTTCAATGGGAAAACTAACACACTAGTTAGTATGACTTGAGGAGCGGGGTGATAAATTGCTCCCTTTTGCAAAGACTAAAAAATGTTTAAAAAAAGTTAAAATTAAACAATGGATATGAAACTTCCTTAGTCCCTGCAAAGCAGTGTTATTTTCCCATTTTATTTATTTTTAAAATCAGATTCTTTGTGGTATAATGTACATACAATAAAATGTACCCATTCTAAGAGAATACTCAGAGGTGACCTTGACTGAAGGGCTGAGTGTGGCAAGTGGCATCTACAGGATGCTGGGGAAGAGCTCACCGCCTTCAGTCTTCACAGGTGAGGGAGGCACTGGCTCTTCCCCAAGGTCCTAGCCTACCTGGCAGCAATAACATTCCTTCCCCCCCTCACCAAGGCCATGCACACCTGCGCCCTACATGGGGCCTTGTGTGGCCAAGGCCAGGGTGCCGGGCCCGCGATGGCTTGGTCTCCTTAGCATATGGGCCAGGTGCTCAGCTACAACAGAAACAAGGAGAGCCAACTTGTGAACTGGGCAGGAGCCTGCCTCTGGTTTCCATGAGGGTCAGTCAGCAAGCGTGGACTTCAGTCAGGCCTCCGTTACTGGCAGCAGGCTCTACAGCTTTGAGCGTGCTTCCAAACCTCTCGAAGCCTATTTCCTGACTGGACTGAAGAAGAAAATACTTTTTCAGGATGAAGGTGAAAATTAAATGAGACAATCCACAGGAAGCCATGAGGTGGGAACTCACTTTGTGCCAGCCACGAATATCCTGGTTGTCACTTTGGACACCTGCCATCCAGGACTGCCTCCACACCCATCCTGGCTCTGAAAGGCACCACAACCAAAAATGGGCAGTTGGGGCTAAAGCGTGTTTACGAGGAAGGCTCCAGAGGACCCATTTCACCCAGTTCAACATGCAGCATCTCAGCTGAGGCAGGGCTGCAGCTTCTTCATGTGTTTTCTAAACAGGGCCCAGGGGAACAAAGGCAAACCATCACAGCACCATTCCACCACCCCTGGGTCACAGTGGAACTGCCAGTCCACAACAAACGTGTAAAGATCCATTTCTGCTCAGTTGCTTTATCTTTCACAACTAAAAATAGTCCAAGGTAGCTTCAGCTGCCCCTAAATCAGGTCACAGAACAGCAGGAGACATTCCTTTGGCAAAAAAGGACACATTCTTGTCCTGTATCTTGTACTGGTAAGTGAGGCTCCGATCTCGCTGGGCTGTGGGCTCTGATGGTCTCCTCCACAGGATCCTCAGCTAAGTGACAAAGAGAAGAGTGAAAGAGGAAAGGCATCCCCAAATACCTGCTCCATTGTGAACCCTTCCTGCCTCATCGGTGACCTTCAATTGAGGTCATGCACCATGCAGTAATGGGACCGACTTCCAAAACAAAGCTTATTACCAGACACCTAAAAATAAATGTTTCCCCTCCATTACAATAGTAATATTTGCTCACTACAGAAAACATGAGAGACAAAGAAAAGTAAAAGGGAGAAAAAAACCCATCCAGAGAGGAACCATTAAAATATTTTTGTGCATTTCCCTTTGGTCTTTTCTGTGTGCACGGTTTTTTACTTTTTGGCTAGATGAATTTTGAAAATCAACACAACAGAATGTGTACACTCAATTCCGAGGCTCAGGAAGACTGGACATTTGTCTCTAGTGACTAGAAAGCTCTGGGGGGCTGACTGGCTTCAGAGCCATAAGCTGCCGGCAGAAGCTTCTCCTCAGGCTATGCCTGGGCCGCACCACCAGCACAGCATCTCTGGGCCTGTGCTTTGTTTTCGACACCCGACTCTGAACGACTCTGGGCCAAAACGCCCACCCACCCTTAAAGGGTCAAAAGTGGTCAACATGAAGTTAACCTGGAAGAGGTGGTAAAGGCTTTGGGGTGATCCCAAAAGAGAAGTTTCAGAAGGCAGAGAACCACGGCAGCCCCTGAGCATGGGGAGAACCTGACCTGCCTCCCAGGGCAGGACTCAGCTTCCACCTAAGTACTCCAAACATCCCAGGCAGAGGCAGCAGTGGGGGCAGCAACGCCAGCCAGGGGAATGGCCTCCCCAAGTCTCTATTTTATTATATTTTTATTAAAAAAAATTTTTTTTGGCTGCGTTGGGTCTTCATTGTTGCACGCAGGCTTTCTCTAGTTGCAGCAAGCAGGGCTACTCTAGTTGCGGTGCGCGGGCTTCTCATTGTGGTGGCTTCTCTTATTGCGGAGCACAGGCTCTAGGTGCACAGGCTTCAGTAGTTCTGGCACATGGGCTCAGTAGTTGTGGCTCGCGGGCTCTATAGAGCGCAGGCTCAGTAGTTGTGGCACGCGGGCTTAGTTGCTCCGCGGCCTGTGGAATCTTCCCGGACCAGGGCTCAAACCCACGTCCCCTGCATTGGCAGGCAGATTCCTAACCACTGCGCCACCAGGGAAGTCCCAAGTCTCTATTTTAAAAGGAACGGTGTTGGCCTGAATATACAAAGCCTGCTGTGGTCCTGCAGAGGAATTCCGCTGTTTACGGCCTTCCCCTGTAGACAGCCATCTTCTCTTCAGGAGCTCCCCTTTGGCTGCAAATGGACTACCATGGAAAACCTGCCTTGGTGCATGGGGCCAAGCACCACCTGGGGCGGACTCTGACCTGCATTCACACGCTTCTGAGGCTTCCCTTCCACCTGAGGGCACGCCCCAACCAGACCACCCCACAGCCGGACACTATCCCACGGGCAGCCTAGACTCGGGAAGCGAGCAGCTCCCAGTGAGCCCCAGTCCCTGCGCACCTGCCCATGCACGTCCTTGCAGAAGCCGGTGGCCAGGCCTTCAGCCCGCAGTATCAGGTGGCTCTGGTGACCAAGGCCATTCAGCAGGATGTCATTCTCCTCGTCCTCGGCATCTCCACTGTCATGCACAAGGGCCACTACATTTCCCTGCAACAGAGACCATGATGGAGACCGATGGGAAGGGACGCCGGGACCAGGGTGTGCTGGGCTCTCAGAGCCTCCACTGCCCTGCATCCCTCTCACAGATCGGCCTCCCAGCTGTAGCATCCGCTTTGTGGGAAGCACCCGTGCCTGGACTCCAGGACCGTAGCTGCAACCATCTGCTGGAGAGTCTCACCAGCACATCCAGCCGGTACTTCCAGCTCAGTTCATCCACAAGCAAGGAGGAGTGTCCAATCGTTAAAGAGAATAAAGCAGATCTGTGTGCTCTGTTTCGGGGCAATGGAGAGCAAAACATACTGTGTGTTAGTAAAGGAAAAGAAGTGCCAAACCGTGCGAATGGTAGGTTACCAATAATGTGAAGAAAAATACAGGGAAACAAGTGTACATACAAACGTGTTCATGACTGCATAGACTCTCTGGAAGGATATACAACGGAGGAAAAGAGACAGTTACTTTTGGCTAAAATAGCCTTTATACTGTTTATATCTTCTTTTTTTCTTTACTGAACTATTCCCAAGTTCTACTTTTTCAACTAAAAGAAGTATTTTTACAAAAAGAGGTTGGTAGTGGGCCACAGAGCAGGCTGAGCTGCAGCAGCTGACTCTGACCGCTTCACTCTCTCCACAAGCCCCAGTGAACTGTGTCCTCCAAGCCCCATACATTTCCTCCTCCTTCCCTTCTCTCCCCATCACCCTGGCACCTGGCCCTGTGACTGTAGCCAGGACGGCCTCAGAAGGTCCCCTGACCCCAGCTTCCAGGCAGGACCTCACACGCAGGAGGTGAGCAACATGCACTGCTGGATCCACACACCCCTGGCCAACCCATTTACCCCCTCCCCACTGCTCTGCACCCAGCCTGGCCCTGTGGGCCACACGCTGAGCTGCCGTGCTACAAGCTTCCCCTCACTTAACTCTTCAAGTCTGGTTCCTGGGAGATGGGCACCACAGCTGTTCCTATTTTGTTAAAATCTCTAGTATGGCAGAATTTCTATTTTTGCCTCACCACTTGACAATGAAGGTTACACCCTATCCCTGTATTGCACCTCACAATTTTCATATTGGTTTTTTAGGGGTTTTTTTGGCTGCACCTTGCAGCATGCAGGATCTTAGTTCCCCGACCAGGGATCGAACCCGTGCCCCTGCAGTGGAAGCACAGAGTTTTAACCACTGGACCGCCAGGGAGGTCCCTTCACCTCACAATTTTTTTTTTTTCACCTCACAATTTTTAAAGCAGTTTTACACCCATTATCTCAGCCAACCTTCAAAACACACTCAGAGCGATATGACAGCGCGTGGCAGAGCGGGGACAGCCTCAGTACCGCAAATGACCAGCCCCGTTAAAGACAGTGCCGGGCATCCTTTTAGTTTTCAGGGCCTTATTTTTCATCAATGGCAGGTAGTGGAGAGCAAGGTGCATTGACTGAAAGGTTCCTGGGCCTGCCAGGGTAAAGCCAAAGCCCCAAGCAATTAAACAGAAAAGATCACTGCACGCAAGTGAGGCCTGGGCCTGTCGGCCCGTATGGGTCACAGGCAGGAGCACAGGGAGCAGGCCCGTGATTACCTTCCATTCCCGGCACACGGTGGCTCTGCAGTAGTGGATGAAGTCCAGCACCGCCACTGCCCCCACGCCCAGGCTTAGCAGCACACTGAGGTCGTCCACCAGCAGCACCGGGCACCTCCAGGCAGCCTCCCCACTGTCCATCGGCTTCAGGGCCTCCTGTACAAACTCATACAGCGGCTGCAGGTTCCCAGAGTTGGCCTCCCTAGGACACAGGGCAAAAGTTACCAGAGAGTTCACGTGCTCTACAAGTGTTTATGAGACTGCGCAGCACCACAGGAAAGGGTTAGGGGGAGGGAAGGAACTGGATTCCAGTCCTTGGCACCAAGGGGCTCAGGATCTGGCTGGAAAGAAAAGGCAGCATGCACACGTGAGTACACTTACTTCAGTTCAAATATTCCCTGAGGCCTACTAGGTACAAAGCACTGTGCTAAAAACTGGCGGACACAGAAATAAACAGCCCCCGAGGCTCATACAGCCTCTCAATCCAAGAGCATAAGGCATCTGAAAGACTCATTGAGACTGGGCAGGAGAGGCCTTCCCAGGAGGTCACAATTGGGTATGAAAGTTAAGCAACGGTTCAGGTGTCCTGGGGGTTAGGGCAGCAGTCTAAGGGCTACCAGTGTGCTCGTGTGCGTACCAGGTCCGACCTGTTTCTGACACACATGGTCCTGCTACCTCCATCTCCCCAGTGACTACAGCAGTTGTCTCCCAGCAATAGCTCGGGGCCCGGGGCCCAAGCACTAGCCCCACTGCCCCACACTCCAGGGCTGAGCCCCACTGACAGCAGGGACAACAGTGCCCTATAACCTGGGCTCAGGTGTAAACCAGGCCCACGCATTCAGACAAAGACACCCAGGTTCAGAGATGTGAAGGGCTGTGCCCCAGGCCACACACACAGAGTCAGGACATGTGGCCTTCTGACTCCACACTGAGCCCGGCCACTGTGTAAGGCTGAGTCTGAGGGAGGGCAGAGCGGGGAGAGGTCCCGTACAGACTCCCTGGGGTGGAGGAAGCACAGCAGCCAGGTGCGGCATCTGCTACGTCTGTGACTGATGCTCATAAAAGACAAGAAGCAGGAACACCAACCTGCAGGCAACAAACTTTTTCTTAAAGGGCCAACAGTAACTATTTTAGGCTTGTGGGTCATACGGTCCCTGTCTCAACTCTCACCTCTGCTGCTGTAGTGCCAGACAGCCAGGGACAATACGTGAACAAACAAGTGTGGCTATTCCAACAAAACTTTATTTACCAAACCAGGTAGCTGGCCCATGGCCCGTAGTTTGCTGACCCCGTATCAAGCCAAGAACAGAACAGAGGTGTGTGCTAGGGCTCTGAGCCAGGGTTGGAAAAACCAGAAAAGCACACTGCTCTGCCACATGTCCAGCAAATAATGCTTTCTATCGCTTCAGGGACAGCCACACACCCTCTGGTCCATGGTCAGAGCCAAGGACCTTCCGATAATGCTGTGACACCAGGGAGGTATCTGACTCCTGAAGCCAGCTCTGCCCTCCCATACACTGAGGAGAAGGAATCACACAGCAACCCTCGGCTGGGCCTACTGCCAGGTGTGCTCTGGGCTGGGTCGTGGGCTGACTGACCTGAGGAACTGCAGGGGGTGTGGCTCCTCCTGAGGCCGAAAGAAGACGTCCACTGCAGACTTGAGACCCTCGAGGAACACGAGCTGCCCGCATTCCCGCGCTGTGGTCAGGCTGACACCCTACACCCGATGGAGAAGGGAATGAGTTCCTGCACCTTGCGCGGGACCCATCAGAGAGGCTAGACTCCAGCACACGAGAGGGCTCCAGACACGTTCTGAACCCTGCAGACGTGTGCCTGTCCACCCTCCGGAGGAGCCCATGTCTTGCATCCCCTGGGTGTTCCCAACACACAATCCCCGTTCTGCTTTCAGATGTGCATTTACATTTACCTGTCACATTTTTTTAAATATACTTTCTTTTGCTTATATACTTATTTTTATGATTACCCAGTACTGGTTTTTAATTTATAATAGTAATATAAAGTTTCTTTTTTAAGGGCATGTAGTTACAAAATTTTAAAAACAGTAAGTGGGGAGGTGGTGGTGGGATGAATTGGAAGATTGGGATTGACATGTATACACTAATATGTATAAAATAGATAACTTGGGCTTCCCTGGTGGCGCAGTGGTTGGGAGTCCGCCTGCCGATGCAGGGGACACGGGTTTGTGCCCCGATCCAGGAGGATCCCACATGCCGCGGAGCGGCCCGACCCGTGAGCCATGGCCGCTGAGCCTGCGCGTCCGGAGCCTGTGCTCCACAGTGGGAGAGGCCACAACAGTGAGAGGCCCGTGTACTGCTAAAAAATAAAAATAAAAAAAAATAACTAGTAAGAACCTGCTGTATAAAAAAATAAATAAAATTCAAATATTCCAAACAAAAATACAGTAAGTAAATAATAACAGTAAAGACGGTGGCAGGATGACATTCTCTGCCGCAACTACTCAACTCTGCTACCGTAGAGCAAGAGCAGCCATAGACCATTTACGATCAAATGGGGCTGGCTGTGTTCTAATAAAACTTTATCTACAAAAAACAGGGGGTGCAGGCTGTGGTTGGTCAACCCCTGCTCTAGACCAGCACTTCTTAAATATAGGTCTTCATGAAACACGCAATTAAGAATCTCTTGAGATACCTGATTAAAATGCAGACCCGAGCCCCACTCCAGATCTCCAGAACCAGAAGCCTTGGGGGCAGGGCCCAAGAATGTGCATTTCAACAAACACCCAGAGATGGTGACACCATCTAAATGTGCAACCCACCGTTCTGTCTGTGCAGAAACAGGTGACATGGAACTCCTCAGACTCATCATGCCCCTAGACCAGGCCTCAATCACTCATTCATACACCAGAGTTCACTACATGTAACACCATTAGCAACAGTAGCCACCCTGACAGAGAGAAGGATTCCTGATCATCACCTTTGCTCTCACTCATTACCATTCGCCTGATGTAAGAACAATAATACCCCAAGAGGATTGAAGCTCACGCTCTAGTACTTTGCACACCCAGTGCTGTGCGTGTCATTCCTGCCGTGTTGATGATTCCAAGGTAACAGAAAAAGCAGCCAAACTGGATATGAGAATACACAACTTTCTCATCTATAAAAACTGATGTTAGGGCCACAGACATGCCTCACAGACCTGGAATGCAATACATGTTCGTGACATGACAGTGCTACCTGAGCTCATGATCTGACCTCTGACACAGGAACTTCTCACTTCCCTGTAAAGGATGAGAAAGAGCTTACCCTTCTCTCACTCTCTCATTGTTTTCTCCCCATCAGAGAAGAGGCAGTGATGTGGCCCAATAGTATGACGGACACTTCAAAGATCACTGCTGATGGGTGGCCTGGTTCCCTCCCTCTCTGAGGCTGACCTAATCAAAACAAACAGCAAAAACACACTACAAGGGACTTCCCTGGTGGTGCAGTGGTTAAGAATCTGCCTGCCAATGCAGGGGACACAGGTTCGAGCCCTGGTCCGGGAAGATCCCACATGCCGCAGAGCAACTAAGCCCGTGCACCACAACTACTGAGCCTGCGTGCCACAACTACTGAAACCCGCGCACCTAGAGCCCATGCTCTGCAACAAAAAGAAGCCACCGCAATGAGAAGCCCGCGCACTGCAATGAAGAGTAGCACTTGCTCGCCGCAACTAGAGAAAGCCCGCGCACAGCAACAAAAACCCAACGCAGCCAAAAAATAAATTTAATTAAAAAAAAAATCCTAGCAGGACTTTAAAAAAACAAACAAACAAAATAACACACTACAATAACAACCCAGTAAATTCACCAGGTCACAGGTCACAAGTAATGGGCCAAACCAGGCCAGGAGGTTCATCAGCCTCTGGGCCATCTTATTCTTGCTTGGCTGCATCTAATGAGATGAGGGGCAAACCAAGATGAGGTAAGGGGCACATGATAAAAGCGCCTGCCTCTCCCCACATTTGGGTCCTAAGCCCTAGACTTAGGGAGACACAGTGGGAGGCACTCAACTTGGCAGCAGACCAAGCTGTGATCTCTCACTCACTAGGAACAAGATTAAAGCTCACACCGAGAAGGAGAAAACCTTAACTGGTCCAGACTCAACAGAGAAGGGTTTGATTAATTAACAACAGATCTGGGACTTGCCTCGTGGGGTAGTGGATAAAACTCCGTGCTCCCAATGCAGGGGGCCCGGGTTCGATCCCTGGTCAGGGAACTAGATCCCACATGCTTGCCGCAACTAAGAGTCACATGCCACAACTAAGGAGCCCGCCTGCCGAAACTAAGGCCCAGTGCAACCAAATAAATAAATAAATATTTTTTAAAAACACACACCAGATCTGGTTCTACAAACTTTATAAATTAACAAAACACGTAGAGATGCTGCCTTAGCCCTTCAGAGAAGGGGTTCAGGATTCCATGATTTCCTTAGTCCCTCCCTTGCTAAATTCTCCACAACCCAAACAGGGAAGCCCAGCCTCCACAACTCAAACAGGGAAGCCCAGCACACTCACACATGCCTGGCACACACACTCACTCAGGGATCCCATCAGGGAGTTCTAAAATATTTACCAGCTTCTGTCCCACGATATTGTAGTGACTGAAGGACTGGATGAGTGCCACAAAGCAGACTTTACAATTAGCTGGAAAATAAAATAAAATAAACTGATTTTTAATAAAGTCTCTACTTACAATCAGTCTCGTATACGTCATACCTCTGGAAACAAAAGCAATGAGGCAGATCTAGAGAACCGAGGCCTTGCAACCTGACATACCCAATTTGATTCTAAGATGTACTTATTTTCGTATTTAATAATTATACCTTATTTCATTGATTCTGAGATGTACTTCCTCTGTGAGAGGTATTACTAGGAATCTTAATTTGTTCCACTGAAAAAAGTGGTTTTTAAAAAATTATATTTTTCTAATTGCTTGTTGGTGTACAGAAATACAATGGATTTTTTAAACTAGTCTTATACCCAAGAGGAGACAAGGGGAGCACAAAGAAGCTCTAGCTACCTTATGAACATAATTAATTCTAATAATTTATCTGTAGATTCTCTTGGTCTTTATAAGCTGACAATAACATCATCTGGAAAGGAAGATAACTTTCAAAGCTGTAAATTATTACAATTAAGAGTGCCAAAGGTCTACCGTGTTTCCTGGCCTGGCTCAGTGGGGACTCAAGGAGAATCAATAAGTCTTTTTTTCATTTGGCTGTTTTCTTCTTCTAATCAATTTCTGTATGTGAATTGCAGTGGCCATGCTGTTTTCTTCCCTGTGTTCTTTAGGAAGCATCTACTGCCAGGGCAAAGTGTTAATGGGTCAAGTGCCTAGAGACTTCAAAATAGACAAGGACCAAGGAGCAACTAAATGAGAAGGCCACACAAGGACCTCAGGGAGGCAGTGCCTATGCAAGACGTGGAGAAGTGGAAGGCGGGACTGGATACAGGGAGCACATGCCACTCTCTGGCAGAGTAGGAGATGGAACCAGATGATCCAGTAATCAGTTACCTGATAAACAGACATCTGGCTGCCCGAACACCAAAGCCCTCGCTAGTTAATACGATTCCTATTGCTTCCTGAATCAGGCTTTTTTTTTTTTTTGCCTTGGGTTTTCTTTTTCTACAGTCCATACCTTTGAGATAGAAGGAGAGAAAGTGGTGCACAAGGAAACTGCCATCTGTCTTGGCATCACAGAGTAGAGTCAGTTTCCCCTAAAAGTTAAGAAGAACACAAAAAGATGAATTAGACTCCCAGGAAAGAGGTCAGCTGAGTGTCAAAATCTAGTCGGTTGTGTCCACCCCTAAATTTCTACACCTGGAGACTCTGCATGTGTGTGTGTGTGTGTGTGTGTGTGTATTTAACCACAAAAAGAAGAAAATAAGTCAAAATTATGGAAAAACCAATAATTAAAATGATTGGTATTAAGTCACTCATTATGGGCAAGCATATCTCAACCTCATAATTCCCAAGGCAATAAAGAACAGAATCCCTTCTCTTCCTCAACAGTCTTGGAGAGAATTAAATCCTGAACAAAGGAAGCTTTTATCATGGAATCCAACAAAAATTACTGACTGCCAAGATTTTAAGGGGTCTTCTAAAAAGTCATCTGATCCAGCTTCTTCCCTATTTCTAATCCTGCTTCCAATTCTGTCCCCTAAGTAGGGGAGAGTGAAGAAGTAGTTGTTGACAGAGACTTCCAGTATCAAAGTCCTCCTCCCAAAGGCCCTGGAAACTGCTTCAGGCAGAGCTCTGATCGTGGAGAGCCCTGGAAAGACCTCTAACAATGGTCTCTGCAGGGCCTGGCTGCCCTGCTCCAGCCACCCCTAGCTCCTTCTCAGTGGCAGGGAAGGTCGTCTCTGTGCTGTTGTGATTTTTTTCACTTATAAACTATGAAAGATCACACTAGCAGAACTTGAGGGTTAACCCTAGCGCCATCTGTTATTTCCTGGCGCCCACTTCTATCCTCCATTCCCTGTGGCCTTGGGCTTGGACTTTGGAGGTGCTAGTAGTAACTGGCAAGGTAACCAGCGCCATCTGGAGGCTTGGGCAGAGAAGAACTGCTGGGCAATTATGATGCACAAGTATCCACTGAATACTATTTGCCAGGCATTAGGGAGTCATAAAAAGGCTTTACACACTTAGTGTCTTGTCTTTCTGGAAGAGCTTACCATTTCATCAGAAAGACAACAGCTATGAAATAAGTCAGGTATATTCCTAGGGGAGGTAACCCTTGGGCGAAAGCGTGGAAATTTTCGAAATGCCCTAGAGTGTGAGAAGGAGGGAGAAGAAAACAAGTGTAGCGAGCCTGTGGTGTCAAAGGTGGACTCCTACAACCCAACGTTGGCTGAGAGCAGCTTCAAAGAGCACTATTCGAGAACACGAGGAGGAAGAGGAGCAGCAGCATTCACTGCGACCTGCCGAGCGCTCCCGAGCCAGAGGGAGGCTCAGGGTGGTTAAGAAGCTGGTCCCACGTGATGGGTGGAGAGTCGAACTCTCCTCTCCTCTCCTCTCAGGCAGCCTCTTTTGGGGCGCCGGAACTCCCACCACACTGAACACGCAAAGGGATCGTCCGGTACACGTCTGTGAACTTAAGCCAATCCAAACGTCGGACATGCTTCCTATGGACTTTCAAGGGCACGCACGACCTTTGAGAAGGCGCCAGATGCCCACCTCCCACAAGCCCAAATGTCCAGGCCAGCCCCGGGCGGGGCCTCTTTGGACTACAACTCCCAGGCGCCCCGGGGTCCCCGGACGTCGCGTTATTTCTCACGGGTCCGCGTGCGCTTCCCGTACGGTCTTCCGCCACGCTCCCAGGACGCGCCCCCTTCCCGACCGTGCAATCTCTTACCTGCTCCGTCTGGTCAGGGGTGGTGTTGAGAAGGTTATTGAGTTCCGGGAACATTCCGAGCAACGGGAACGAGCACCCTAGACGGGAAGATGGGGCTGCCGCGGAGACAGCGGAAGCTGAAGAGCAAAACCCATGCCACAAGACCGCGCGGAAGGAGCGCGCACGCGCAACGCCGCTTCTAGGCGCCGGCCGCAGCCAATCAGGCGGGCGCCTTGACCCGGGCCGCACCCGGCGCACGCGCGGGGATGCGCATCCGGCCGGGGGACCGGGGCGCTGGGAGGTGGGCCTCCTTACTTGCGGGTCCTCAGCAGGGGCTTCCCCCCACCGAGGCCCCAGGAGACCGGTCTCTTCCTCCTTACCTTGACCGCTCTCTCTCCCCGGCCCGGGGCCTCCGGACAGTACGGCCTGTCGAGCTCCTGCGGCGTGCCAAACACTGCTAGAAGCTCGAGCTGTATCGGCGACCCAGACTGGCGAAGATGCCCTCCCTCGCGCAGAGCAGAAAACAAACATAATGAACACGGAATGATATATTGAAACGTTTTGTGGAAAAATGAAAAAGCAGGATAAGGGAGTAACGATGGAGTGGGGGTAGGTTTCGGAATTAAAGAGGTTGTCAACGTAGGGTCACTGACTAAGTGTGGTTGAAACACGCTCTGCAAGCTCTTCCTCGGGGCTTTTGCACTAACTGTTTACCCTTCCTCTGCTGCTCTTTTCCTAGATACTCAACCGTTCAAAAAATCCCCCACTTCTTTCAGATCTTTGCTCAGATGTCACTGTATCACCGAGGTGTTTCGTAAGCATCCTATTTAAATCGCAACAGCCCCTTCCCCAGCACCTCTTATCCTTTCCCCCGCTTTTATTTTTTTTCCATACCATTTATATCTAGTATACCATGTATAGTTTTCTTTTAGCCCAATCAACCTCACATCCCCAGGGATAAACGTGTAATTCGAAGAAGTCAAGTTTATTTGATCATTACAGTGAGGGAGATAGCAAACAAGTGGAGCCCACGGGCCTATCAACAAGCACAGGAGAAAGTTGTATGAGGATCTGGGTTCAGGGGAAATTTAAATGAAGCAGTGCTTTGATGGGTTCACATCAGAGCACAGCTGTCTAAAGAAAAAGTCAAAATGTGGCCTGTACTGCAAAGTAGCCCAGGGTTTCCATGGAAATGAGAAGAATAAGATAGATGTGGGCCTTCCCTGGTGGCGCAGTGGTTGAGACCAATGCAGGGGACAGGGTTCGAGCCCTGGTCCAGGAAGGTCCCACATGCCTCGGAGCAACTAAGACGGTGCACCACAACTACTGAGCCTGCGCTCTAGGGCCTGCGAACCAAAACTACTGAAGCCTGTGTGCCTAGAGCCCATGCTCCGCAACAAGAGAAACCACTGCAATGAGAAGCCCGTGCATGGCAATGAAGACCCAATGCAGCCAAAAATAAAATATAAATAAATAAATTTATTTTAAAAAAAATAGATAGATGTGGAATGTAGTCACTTATCTGAAGCTCTGCATCTAGGCTGGAAATGGAGGCTCCTGTCTCTATGTGTCAAAATCACTTAGATCCTCCAGCCAAGAGTGGATGTTTCACGATTACTGCTATGTGAGAAAGAGGAAAGCAGGCAGGGGCATCCAGGGGCTGCCCTGACACTCAAAGCTAGGTCTCCATGTTTTCCTGTCAAGTGTGAACAGTTTCACAAAACAACATCAGCCTCATTGTGATGGATAAAGACAAAACTACACAACTCCATCATAATGTTGACCACAGAACATGAACATTTTCTAAGACAAAACCGAAATATCCCCTTTCCCAGAAAATGAGTGCCGCTTCATACCAATAATATAGCCACACGTGAGTTAGGCCACCCTATATATACTAAGACATATTAACATGGCGAACCATAGAATTTAATCCTATTGCTCAGCCATAAAAAGAATGAAATAATGCCATTGGTAGGAACATAGACAAACAGAGAGATGACCATACAAAGTAAAATCAGAAAAAGAAAAATATCATATGATATCACTTATAGGTAGAAGTGAAAAATTGATGCAAATGAACTAATTTATAAAACAGAAGCAGAATCACACAAGGAGAAAAACTTAGGGTTACCAAACGGAAAAAGCGCAGTGAGAGGATTAAATAAGAAGGTTAGGATTAACATACACACTAATACATACAAAACAGATAGGCAAAGATGACCTACTGTACACCAGAGGGAGCTCTACTCAACACTCAGTAATAACCTACATAAAAAGAATCCGAAAAATAACAGATACATGAATATATACAACTGAATCACATTGCCATAGACCTACAACAACATGACATAATTGTAAATCAACTATATGTCAACAGAAAATAAAAATTATTTTTAAAAAAGAGAAAGAAATTCCTATTCTATTCCAATCAGAGCTCGGTGACTGGGGCTGGTGTCACATCCCTAAAGCTTGAACAGACTTGGGTCACAAGGCTGGACTGTCCTGGGGCTGAGGGAGCTGGGAAGGATGTGGTAGCAAAGCAGCCCCCGTTGGACTTGTAGTGACAGGTCCCCTCTGGATGGACCACAGTCTCTGGATTCTGGTGGGCCCTCCTACACCTCAACCAAGCCTAGTGCACCCAAAGAATGATGGACCTCTGGGCTGGAAGAACTTTGAAATGTCACCCGGTCTGCACGTCTCCTGGTGGTGGGGTTCCTACGCGCAGCCTCTTTCTTTAGAGGCGCCCCACCTATATACGACAGCACCCTCAGCATAGTGGTTTGACAGAGGTTGGGATTTGTCTGGGGAGGGGGTGGGAGGGTAAGGGGGAATGAGAAAAGGAACACAAGTTCTTGGGTGTTTCTTCTGGCACATTCCACTCTAATTCACAACCCAGGAACAGGACTAGCCCTAAGGCCCCCGTACCTTAGTAACCAGAGTTGGGCAGGAGGAAATGCTGCTGCCTTGTGGCGGTTTCCCATAACAACTTTAACCCCGCTGCTTATGGGCACTTAATATTCACAAAGCCTGCAGGGCTGTAAATGACACCTGCCCCCAAGAAAGATCCTCGGGGAGGTAATCAAAAGAATTCAAGACAGGGCGGACCTTCAAGCAGTCAATTTCAACAGGGAAACTGTACTCACACCATTTAAAACAAAACCACACGGGGGCTTCCCTGGTGGTGCAGTGGTTGAGAGTCCGCCTGCCGGTGCAGGGGCCACGGGTTCGTGCCCTGGTCCGGTAGAATCCCACATGCCGCAGATGCGGCTGGGCCCGTGAGCCATGGCCGCTGAGCCTGCGTGTCCGGAGCCTGTGCTCCGCAACGGGAGAGGCCACAACAGTGAGAGGCCTGCGTATCACACACACACACACACACACAAAACATTACACCAAGTGGGAGATAGCCGACATACTCAAAATGTCCAAGTCAAGCGCTGAAAATCATTTGCACCAGCTTGGTTATGTTCATCACTTTGATGTTTTGGTTCCACATAAGTCAAGTGAAAAAAAAAACACCTTCTTGACCATATTTCCACACGTAATTCTCTGCTTTAAAAACGTTCCATTTTTAAAACAAATTGTGATGGGTGATGAAAAGTGGATACTGTACAATCGTGTGGAATGGAAGAGATCGTGGGGCAAGCAAAATGAACCACCACCAACTACACCAAAGGTCGGTCTTTATCCAAAGAAGGTGATGCTGTGTATGTGGTGGGATGGAAGGGAGTCCTCTATTATGAGCTCCTTCCAGAAAACCAAACGATTAATTCCAACAAGTATTGCTCCCAGTTAGACCAACTGAAAGCAGCACTCGATGAACAGCATCCGGAATTAGTCAACAGAAAACGCATAATCTTCCATCAGGATAGTGCAAGACCGCATGTTTCTCTGATGACCAGGCAAAAACTGTTACAGCTTGGCAGGGAAGTTCTGATTCATCTGCCGTATTCACCAGACATTGCACCTTTGGGTTTCCATTTATTTCTGTCTTTACAAAATTCTCTTAATAGAAAAAATTTCAATTCCCTGGAAGACTGTAAAAGGCACCTGGAACAGTCCTTTGCTTAAAAAGATAAAAAGTTTTGGGAAGATGAATTATGAAGTTGCCTGAAAAATGGCAGAAGGTAGTAGAACAAAACGTTGTTCAATAAAGTCCTTGGTGAAAATGAAAAATGTCTTTTATTTTTACTTAAAAACGGAAGTAACTTTTTGGCCAACCCAATAGTTTTGATGAAGTCCAATTTATTTACTGTTTTGTTTGTTTGCTTGTGCTTTTGGTGTCATTTCTAAGAATCCATTGCCAAATCCAAGGTCATGAAGATTTACCCTTATGTTGTCTTCTAAGAATTCTGTAGTTTTAGCTCTTACAGTTAAGTCATTGATCCATTTTGAGTTAATTTTTGTATATGATGTGAGGTAAGAGTCCCTGTCACCTGGGATTCTGATAGGGATTATATTGAATCTGTAGGTGAATGTGAAGAGTACTTCCATCTTAACAATGTTAAGTTTTTCAATTCATGAACATTGGATATTTTTACATTTATTTAGATCTTCTTTCATTTCCTTCAACAATGTGTTGCAGATTTCAGAGTATAAGGTTTGCACTTTTGTTTAATTTATTCCTATGTATTTTATTCTTTTTTATGCAATTGCAAATAGAAACTTTTTCTTAATTTTATTTTTCAGGTTGTTCATTGCAAGTGTATAAAAATACAGTTTATTGTGTATATTCATCTTGTATTCTGAAACCTTGCTGAACTTATCTGCTCGAGTAGTTTTTTAGTAGATTCCTTAGGATTGTCTACATATAAGATCTTGTCATCTGCAAAGAGAGATAATTTTACTTCTTTCTTTCCAATCTGCATGCCTCATATTTATTTTATTGCCAAATTGCCCTAAGTAGATCTTCCAATTCAATGCGGAATAGGAGTGGCGAGGGCAGACATCCTTGTTTTGTTCCTGCTTTTAGTGGAAAAGCATCCAATCTTTCACCACTGAGTTTGATGCCAATTGTGGGTTTATCATTGATGCCCTTGTTTGGATTGAGGAAGTTCCCTTCTATTCCTAGTTTGTGCAGTCCTCTTATTCTTTTTGATGCTTCTTTCCCCAGCCCTGGTAGTTTCCTCACATGCTGAATACTGAAGGATGACCCTCTGCAGATCTCTAGGTTCTCTCTCTGTGAAACTCTCTCCTCTCTGGTACTCTTCTGATGTCTATGAACTCTGGCAGCCTTGGTCTCTCCAGACCCTCAGCTCCATCTTTTCAGCTCCGGGATAATTACACCTCAGTTCCTCCTCCCTGTGTGGAAACTCAAGGCAGTGGGCTTGGACAATCAGAGGGTTCATCTTGTTATTTTCCCTTTTCCCATGGATCACTGTCCTTTGTTACTTGATGTCCAATGTCTTTAAAGTTGTTGTTTCATATATTTGTATATTTCATCTTTTTTTGGGGGGGGTCGTTGTTTTAAGCAAGAAGGTAAATCTAGTCTTTTTTACTCTAACTTGGATGGGAATGGAAGTCTATGGATTATCTTTTGATGACCCAAAATTTAGCAGAATTGTCTTTTATTGTATGAGCTCTTTAAGAAAGTGTTCCTTACCCCAAAGGTCATAAGGATATAGAAGATTTTCTCTAAAAGTTGTGAAGTTTTTCTTTTCACATTTAAGCCTTTAATCCATCTTTAATTGATTTTTGTGTTTGTGTGAAGTAAGGGACACAGATCACCTATTTTTTTTCATTTCATTTCATTTAGTTTTGGCTGTGCAGCTTGCAGGGATCTTAGTTCCCCAATCAGGGATCGAACCAGGAACACTGGCAGTGGAAGCTCAGAGTCCTAACCACTGGACCGCCAGGAAATTCCCCAGATCACTTTTAGAAGTGGCATGTTTCGTTTAAACTTGCTGTAATTTGATCCATATTGTATTGAATCTTTAGATCGAGTTTGAGGAGAATCGGTATCATTTTAATGTAAAATATTAGCTCTTCATGTATTTATCCATTTTCCTATCAATAGTGACGGGTTAGTTACAGCTTTTTCTATTACAATGAAGACCCTTGTGAACATACTCAACCATGTCTCTTGGTACACATGTGCAAGTTTACCTAGGGTATGTTGGGGATGTAAAGTGAATTTACCATAAAGCTAATAAGCTCATTTTTCATTCATAATGTTGTATTCTTTTTCTTTCTTTTTTTTTTTTTAGGGGTTTGCAAATTGGTGATATTCTTTTTTTTTTTTTTAATATTTATTTATTTATTTTTGGCTGTGTCAGGTCCTAGTTGCGGCACGTGGGATCTTTCGTTGCAGCATATGGGCTTCTCTCTAGTTGTGGCACGTGGGCTCGCGGACTCAGTAGCTGTGATGCACGGGCTTAGCTGCCCCGTGGCACGTGGGATCTTAGTTCCCTGACCAGGGCTCGAACCCGTGTCACCTGCATTGGAAGGTGGATTCTTAACAACTGGACCACCAGGGAAGTCCCTGTATTCCTTTTCTTAAAGGGAATTACTTTCCCCCATTGAATAAGCCTCAGGTCCTCAAATACCTGGATTTGCCCTTAGTCATAGTGTATGCACCTGTTGCACAGACCAATGCAAATACAGAAAATTCCAAGACAGAACGATCTGATGCAGGAAATTGGGTCAAAGGGTGTTGGAAGGAACTGGAAGAACAAAAGGAAGAAGGGGGTTTTACATGGCAGTTAAGAAGCTGGTACGGCCCCTGGGCTGCAGCGCCCTCCTCTGTATGGAAAGGGCTGGAAGCCTGAAAACTACATCCTCCAGACTGTTTTGCCAACTGGAAGAAGCCGTTTTTTCCTGCTGCTGGTGACTCTTATGACAGCAGCAGCGGCAGGTGACTGTGGGCTGCGGCGGTGGTAGAGAGTTGCAGCAGCAGCCGGAGTGCAGGCCCCTGGGTTCCAACATCAGCAATGCTTCCAGTGGCTCCATGGCTCGCGCCACTCCCTCTTTGTCCAGCCTTCTCACACCCTCACTCCACCAGATCTCCAGATCCGTTTTGACCTACGGGTCTTCAACGTGTCCATTTTCTTTCCATTAGCTGGGCCTTCCCAGCGGCATTCCCTTCCCTCCCCATCAGGGACTGTGCCCTGGACTTCAGAGCTCTCTGTCAATCACCCTCAGTGTCTTCATCTTGCTCTCCTCTCTACAGCACCTGCTGTACAGCTCTTCGACCTGGGTGCATCCTCCAGCCGCACCTCCCTGCTTCTGGATGCTGCTGACCATTGCTGCTGGAGAACACCACATGGCCCTGCCCCAGCCCTGCTCCAGCCACTGCTGCATCTACATCATAGCTTCCCCTTGCCATCCTGTCTCTAAGCTGATGAACTGTTTCCTCCAAGTGCCTGACACCTCCACCGTCTGTGACAAAACAGTTTTTATACCCCCAAGTTGTAGGTGAACCTGCAAAACCCACAGACTGCAGGCAAAAGTAGAGAAGCAAAGCTGAAAGCAGGCTTGGGTAATCCCAAGCATTTCCACCAGAGGGCAGCAGACACCGGCTAAAGCTGCCGGGCTAACAAACCCCGAGCGTTCATTGCACAGTTGATTCGCAGGCCTTTGACCAGGGCCCGTATCACTGGCGTCCTTACCTCCCCAATCCGGAAGCCCAGCTGTGGACTTTTCATGGGCTCTCCTGTTCCTCAGTAGTGACCCCTCACCCTCCCCCTCCCCCGCCATGGCTCACTCCCGCTCAAAGGCCGGAGTCCTTACCTGGCCTCCCAGGGCTGGCCCGCTCCTGCTCTGGACTCCTTGCTCGCTGCTCACGTGCTCCAGGCCCACCGGCCTCCCTGCTGCTTCTCAAGGCCTCAGACGCAACCACACTCAAGAGCCTCGCGCTTTTGTTCCCTCTGCCTGTAAGACTCTTCCTCCACGGGTCTGCGGGGCTCCTTCCCCGAACTCCTTCAAGGCTTTGCTCCCTGAGGCCTTCCCTGAGCACGTCCCATGTAGTAGACATGGAGTCACACCACCCAGACCCCCTTTCCAGAAGGATCTGCAGGCAGGAGCCATGGCCATACAACCTACAGCTGCCAGTTCTGCCAGAGTCCACCTCGGCTTCACAGAACGCCCTTGTCTGCTGACCAAGGGAAGCGCGGGGCCTGAGGCCTGAGGCCTGGTGGTTTCCACCCTGGCGTTGGGGAGCCGCGCTCTTGCAGAGGATACTTGCTCCAGAACGCCCTAGCGGGGTCTTGTTGGACTTGTGTCACTGTTCAGGTTCTCCCTCTGCCCAGTCCTGTTTCCTCCCCCTTCCTTTCACGGGCATTGACCCCGAAATCCACCTGAGTATGTGCTTCACTTAGTGTGACCCCTAGCACTCCCCACCTCCCACCCTGCATTATTTTTCTCTGTAGAACTTATCGTCTAACTCACAATTCAGTTTGCTACCCAGTGCCTCTCCTCACTAGAATGTAAGCTGGGTGAGGGCAGGGATTCTGTCTCTTTATTAACGAAGCACCTAAAAGAGGGCCTGTGACACAGTAGGTGCTAAATAAATCTGATGAATGAATGAATGAAGGGGACATGGACCTGTGGTTGTTCTGGTGAAGTAGGAGGACGTGTGCTTTTGAGAAGGTTGCAGAAGATGAGAGAGGAGAGTTCTTAGCCTGGCTTCCCCAAAAGGCTGAGCTGAGATGACGTCACTTACTGGGAAGGGAACCCCAGAGCAGAGAGGGAGACAGAAGTTGGAGAGGCCTGGGCGGAGGTGTGTTGTCGAGCTGGGGTCTGGGAAGAGCATGCAGAGAGCCCCCCAGAACGGTGCCCCTGCAGGACAGGTGACTGGAACACTTACTTTTCTTTCAGCTTCCTCCCTGCTGATCGAGGGTCTGCCCGGGAGTTTGGGTTGCCAGTGCCTTCAGTGGTCTGCTGAGCCTGCCCCTCTTGTCGGAGGAGCTTCAGGGCACATGAGACTGTGCATGGGGTGAGAGGGAGAGCACACAGGGGGAGTCAGAGCTGATGTCGGCGGAGAGTCCGTGAGGGGCTGCAACCACGGAGGGAGGAAGGCGGGGCGTTGGTGCCATGCTGACGAGGAGGTGGGAGCTTAGACAGGGCACGGAAGCCACAGCACCGGCTGCATTAGGAGGGGTGGGGCAGGAGGCCAGGAGGGGCTGAACCGGGCCTAGCTGTGTGGTGGGGAGGGGAGAAATCTTAAAAACCGGTGCAGGGGACTTCCCTGGTGGCGCAGTGGTTGGGAATCTGCCTGCCAGTGCAGGGGACATGGGTTCAAGCCCTGGGCCGGGAAGATCCCATATGCCGCAGAGCAACTAAGCCCGTGCTCCACAACTACTGAGCCTGCACTCTAGAGCCATGAGCCGCAGCTACTGAGCCCATGCATCTAGAGCCCGTGCTCCGCAATAAGAGAAGCCACTGCAAGGAGAAGCCCGCGCCCCACAATGAAGAGTAGCCCCCGCTCACCACAACTGGAGAAAGCTTGCGTGCAGCAACAAAGACCCAATGCAGCCAAAAATAAATAAACAAATTAATTAAAACAAAACAAAACAAAACCTGTGCAGGCTGGAGAAGTGAGAAGACCCTGGGGCAGGGGGTGAAGGGCTAAGAGGGGGAGGGAGGCACCACTGGCAACACAAGAGGAGGAGGAGGGGGTCAGGATGAGTTTAAACCAGAGGTGTTCGGGGCCCCAGTTCCTGTGCTCTTTCAGCCAGACCATCTTCATATGCCCATCAACTTTTTTTCCTTCTCAAAGTCTAGTTGCTCTCAGATGAGATGCTTGAGGGGGACACCTGGCCACATGCGCTCACCAGTCTTGGGCCCTGCGTTCTACCTGCTGCTGCTCCATTGTCTTACCCAGTGCACTGTGTGCCAAGATGGGCGAGAAGACCAAAAAAATGGGTGAAAACGGGGACGGGGGGATTGTCTTATGCGTTCTGTTCTGCATACCCTCAAAGTCTTTTTACAGGAAAGAACTACAGAGATGCAGAAAATATAAATGTTACTTCATTGCCTATGACAGTCACCTGGTGATTTGACATCTTGCAATATCCAAACCAAAATCCTGGTACTCTTAATTGTCCATCGGTTTTCCACCTCTGGCATAACAATGTGAGAAGCCCTGCATTCCCACTCCCCAGTCAAACTGGTGACGATTATAAAAAGAAACCCAGCCATTTAAAGTCCCTGGAAATTGTTCTAAGGGCAATCAGCAAATGAAGAAACATTTATTCAAAACATCTACTGGGTAAGAAAAATGAAAGCTATGGCATTTGAACCAGTCCCATTCCCACCCCCTCCCGTCCTAGTTCAGCAAGACGGAAACTCCACTCCAGACTGTGCAGCCAAGAACACTAGGGCTTCCTCTCCCCCCAGCTCCCAGTTGGAGAACCATCTTCACCCAAGGGACAGGATGCCAGCATTTTTCATCGTGTTACCTGTTGCTGAGGCTAAGTTCTGGGTGAGTGCGACTCAGTTGGTGGCTCCCTTAGCCCACCCAGGTTCCACTGGGGAGACGCAGGCTCTAGCTTGGGTGCAGTGCCACTGAGAATACCAGGGTCCTGATTGTCCTCAACCTGGCTCATAAGGTAAAGATAAGCCAAGAAGAGTTGAAGTTACTTCCCCACCTCCACAGAGTGACCAGCTCCTGGAGATGTGCCTTGTCCCAGCCATTGTCCAGAGCCACAGCTCAGAGATTTTGCCCCGGGTGAGGAGAAGGCAGGGAGTCCCAAAATTCTTCCCAAAAGGATTGACTTCATTTGCAACAGAAGTTCAAGCCTAGAGGTGCTTTCAAAAACAATGGAGGTTGTAAGTGAAAAGCAATTAAGAGATTGGTATATTCACTAGAGATATAAGCAAAACTGTAGGTAGGTTGGTTGGTTTACCAGAGAGAACCAGGGAAAGATATAGCTAAGAAGAGCTACCTTGGGGTCGGAACAAATCTCAAACACTGACCTTAAGAGATATCCCTTCAAAGGAGCCCGAATTTAATTGGATTAGTCTGTGGAACAATTTATACCCCAGCGGAGTATTGAAAACAGTGGGGCAATCAGCTTGCAATTAGTGGAGCTTAACGGCCAGGTGTGGTCAGGGAAAGAGATAGTGAAAGAGAATCTTGCCAAAACTACTGATATCCCAGAATGACTGTGGGTGTACCTCAGGCAGACCTGGCTGAGGGGGTGCGCCACAACTACTGAAGCCCGCGCACGTAGAGCCCGTGCTCCGCAACAAGGGAAGCCACCGCAATGAGAAGCCCGCGCACCACAATGAAGAGTAGGCCCCGTTCACCGCAACTAGAGAAAGCCCTGCGCACAGCAACAAAGACTCAACGCAGCCAAAAGTAAATTAAAAGAAAAAAAAAGTCTGGCTGCCTTGGAGTTGCTCTGCTGGAGAGTACAAGTGAAGACCACAGAGAGACAGAGGGAGATGCCCAGGGAGCCCCAGCTGGGCTAGCCTCCAGGTTTTTGGTCTTCACCCAGGCCAGACACCAGACATGTGAGTGAAGGAGCCTTTGAGGTGGTGATCCCAGCCCATCGCCCCTCTGACTGCAACCTCATGAGACACCCCGAGTCAGAACCACCCAGCTGAGATGCTCCCAAATTCCTGACCCACAGAAACCATGGGAGGTAATAAATGATTCTTGTGTTGAAGCCACTTGTTTTGAATTATTTCTTACACAGCCATAGAAACTGGAACACTTTCTCAGTGAGGCCTTCTCTGACTACCCTATTTAAAATTTCAAGCCACTCCCCCACCTTATCATTCCTTGTCTCCCTTTTCTGCTTTATTTTTCTCCTCAGCATATACCACTGCCTGACACAGTATAGATTTAATTATTTAATATCACCATACTAGTATGTCATCCCTCCAAGAACAGGGATTTTTTCCTATCAGGTTCATTGCTGTACCCCCAGTGCCTAGACCAGTGCTTTGCACATAGTAGGTGCTCAGTATTTGTTGAATGGAATGAGTGACTCTACCCAGTAAAACTGCCAACTGCATACATGAGAATAATAAACACTGGAGCCTGAATGGGGTTATCTCTGGGGAGGGAGGAAGAGGAAGCATATATCAGAGGCTTTAACTATATGTGTTTTCTTCTTAAAAGAAAAAAGCAAATATGGCAAGATGTTTATACTTGATTAAAGAGTGTGTTTGCTACATTATTCTCTATACTCCGCATAAAAAAAATTTTATGATACTCCCCATCATAAAATTTTTTTGATAAAAATACGATTTGTGCATGAATGTTCATAACAGCTTCCTTTGTAATAGACAAAAAAGTGGGAATTAATCAAATGTTCGTCAGTTGGTGAATAGATAAGCTGTGGAATATACTCAGCAATAAAAAGGAACTAAGTACTGATCCATTTGACATCCAAAACCATTATACTGAGAGAAAGAAGTCTTATCCAAGGGAGTACGTACTTTATGATTATGTTTTTAAGAAATTCTAAAGCAGGCAAACCCAACCAATGGTGGAAAGAAATCAGCCTCAGTGTGGTCCTGGAGGACCAGGCCTGGCTCCCAGGCCGGCCCAGCAGCCCCTGTCCTTCACATTCCTCCCTCCAGGCCCAGCCCAGGCCCTCCCTCAATGAGTGACCCTGGGCAAGTCATGGCCTCTCTGTGGGGCTCAGTTTCCCCCACGGGAATTTCAACGGCGGAGGTTGGAACATGTGGCTGTACGCTTCCTTCCATCCTGACACTCCAGGATCCTGGGATTCCTGTGCAGCCCGCAGGTGGCTCAGGCCTCTGCAGCAGGGGAGGATGTGTCCCCAGGCCCTGGAGATCCGACCTCAGGCAGACCTGGACTGGGCTGGGTGTCAACCATCCCACTTGTGGGGCTGGGGCTCCCTGTGCTCCCCTAAAGCACAGGGCTTGGAGGGTGAGAGATCTGGCAGTCCCTCTTCAACTTTTTTTCCTGTTTCTAAGGCTTTGCAAGCCAGTGAAACTGCAGTGCTGAGAATAAGAGCCCCTTGTCCTGAGTTCTGAGCCCTAATCCTCTTATGCATCGTATCGCCAGCGGAAAGCCGGAGCTGGTGGCAGAGGGCTGCTCTGATTTCCCTGCCAGCCGTCCCTCGCCCCACACAGTTGTGCCAGCCCAGTCCCATCACAAAGGGCCGGCGCCCCGGCCAACTCACTGCACAGCTGAATGTAACCGCCACTTGGGCCTCTGATGATGAAGGGATCAGACCTGATGAAGAGATCTATCGGGGCTGGACGGCCCAGGAAAGTCTGAACACCTGCCTGCCCAAGATCTACAGGCCAGTTCAGAGACCCAGGTCCGCCCAGTGTGAACTGGCGCAGGGGTCTGCCTCCCTCCCCTGGGAGCCCAGACTTTTCCTCAAGCAATAAGGGGGGCCTCGACTGGGTAGTCACGGGGTCTCTCTGGGCTCACCCATTCCTTCAGGAAGCATAGACTGAGCCCAGCTCTCAGCCGAGGCTGACAGGGCCCTGAAGAGGTGGGCGATGGGACACCCACCCGGGGTCTCTGAGGAGTGAAGGGACAGACACTTCCCATGAAGCCAGAAGCACCACAGGACCAGTGTGGCCATGGGAGGGTGCACCCAACCTGCCCGACCCCCAGGGAGGCTGGGCAAGGCTGTGTGGACTTTGATGAGCAAACAGGAGCTGGGCAGGTGGCTGGAATCAGGCTGGGAGAAGAGGAGAAGACAGCCCCTCTCAGGAGGAAGGAGCCGCAGCCCTGAGAATGGCTTTCCAAGGGTTTGGGGAGAACAGCTGGCCATGGTCACACAAGACACTGCAAAATGTCTGTGCTGGAGACCCATGGGGCCCAAAACATGGGGCCTCACAGCCTCCATACAAAGAGCCCCAGGCAATGGGCTCCCGGCACACTGTGGGCTGCCTCTCCTCCCACTCCCTCCTGAGCCTGCTCTAATCACGCTTCCAACCTCACCAACCCCATGGACCTGCTCGTTCAAGGTCACCAGCGACCTCCACGTTGCTAACACACCATCAGGTCCCACTGCCATCATCTCAGTTCAGCAGCAGCAACACATCACACAGACCATCACTCCTCGACACGGTTCTTTGGCTCACTCGCCTGGTGATCCTCCTACCTCCCTGACTGCTCCTTTTCCACTCCCTTCGCGGGTTCCTCCTCTTTCCCCAGACCTCCTCACCATGGTGGACCCCAGGGCACAGGCTTGGAGCCCGCAGTGGCTTCTGCTTTTAAAATAATTACAGCCAGTGTGGAGGGCTCTCTGTTTGGCATCAGAAATAGAACAGCGCCCCCTCCTTCCTCCTACCCTCACAGCCCTGATGCGCTGCTGGGACCCTGCTCAACACGCATCCTGTGCTCCAAACACAGCTGCCACATGGTGTACCTGGGTCTTACACAGTAACCACGGTGTGGATTACAGCAAAAAGGTTAAAATAGCTCTCCAAAGATTTCTCACTGTACTTGAAACTCATCGCACACCGTCACAGCACTTCACACCCCTGTTGATCCAACCATTCATTCATTCATCGTCACTCATTCGACCCACATGGATTTACTTCTCCCGGGCCCCATGGGAAATGCACTGAGGAAGACTTCACTGAGAAACCAGAAAATAAGCACTGTGCCCAAAGGATAGATTTTTTAAAAAAGAAATTTCAAAATATTTTCCCCTAAAGGATTAATAAAAGCATAAAGATTCTGCCTGGGTAAAGATATTTGAACAAACCGATAGGAAGGTTAAGAGATAAGAAATACCAGTCTGGGGCTTCCCTGGTGGCGCAGTGGTTGAGAGTCCGCCTGCCGATGCAGGGGACACGGGTTCGTGCCCCGGTCCGGGAAGACCCCACATGACGTGGAGCGGCTGGGCCCGTGAGCCATGGCCGCTGAGCCTGTGCGTCCGGAGCCTGTGCTCAGCAACGGGAGAGGCCACAACAGTGAGAGGCCCGTGTACCGCAAAAAAAAAAAAAAAAAAAAAAGAAAAAGAAATACCAGTCTGGGGGAGAAAAAAACCCTATAGAAATACCCTATTAAATATCATAGGTCCCTCTCTCTGTACACTTTGTTAAAAAAAGTAAAATAAATAAGAAAATCATATAGGGATATGTGACATTATTGTAACTGTGTACTTGGGAATAACGTGACTAAGTTCATGGTTTTTTCTTAAGAAAAAATGCACAGTTTGTGTAAACCTAATAAACATCAAAAGCAGTGGAAAATATGAAATGCTGGTCTGAAGTGTGACATCTTGAGTGAAATAGTCACTTCCCAGCAGTGCACCCTCGATTAATTTCACTGACCTTCAGGTTCCTACTCAGCATAAAAAAGAAGGAAATCCTGGGACTTCCCTGGCAGTCCAGTGATTAAGACTTCGAGCTTCCACTCTAGGGGGCACGGGTTCAATCCCTGGTCAGGGAACTGGAATCCTGCATGCCGTGTGGAGCGGCCAAAAAAAAAAAAATTAAATTAAATTAAAAAAAGAAGGAAATCCTGCCATTTGTTACAACGTGGATGGACCTAGAGGGTATTATGCTAAAGTGGAATAAGTCAGATAGAGAAAGACAAATACCATATGATCTTACTTATATATAGAATCTAAAAAACAAAACAAACAAAACAGATTCATAGATACAGAGAAGAAACTGGTGGTTTTAAGAGGAGAGGGGGATGGGGAAATAGGTGAGGGAATAAATAAGTCACAGGGATGTAATGTACAGTGTAAAGAATGTAGTCAATAATACTGTAATAACTTTGTATGGTGACAGATGGTTAATAGACTTTATCGTGGTGAGGATTTTGTAATGTATTTGAACATCAAATCATTACGTGGTACACCTGAAACTAACATAATATTGTATATCAACTAAAATTTAAAAAACCCAAACTAACAGAAAAGGCAATGCCTACATACATCTGAGGGTTGTGATGAGAATGAAATGAAATTATGCTGTTGAGTATGTTGCATAATACCTGGTAGCTATTATGAAGTTTACTAATCACAGTTCAATAAAGCTTGAATAACTGAGGGTTTCTGTGAAGGAATATGCTGGTCATCCAAGGGTTAAGCAGAAACCTTTCAAGTTTTGTCATCAAGCTGCTGTCACTGACACACTCCTGTCTGCAAATATGCCAGAGAAGTCAAGATATGATGCAGGCCAGCGGCAGCCTCGGCCGACCACACAGGGAGGTCTGGAGCCAAAATGGGCCATCAGGGTTGTCTGGCATTGGGTCAAGATGGCCAGCTTTTTACCCCCACTTGGATCGGTCATTGGATGTGGGCCATCCTGGGAAGGGGGTGACCTCAGGAAAGGTGGCTCTGTGCAGCTGGGACAGTGCCCAAGGGACTGGCTTGCTGACCACACTCTTGGGGGGATCTGGGTGGGCACATAGCAGAGATGGGCTGGAGGGACAGAACCAGGCCATGTGGAGGGGAGGGCAGAGATGACAGGAACTGGGTAGCGGGGGATGACTGACAGGGAAGCTTGGCCTGGGGCTGGACCCTGACCAGCTGGATCTGGGGGTCTGGAGCAGTGCATGGGAGGTGGGGCCTGTGAGCCATCACAGCCTGAAGTGCTGCGTTGGGCAATCTGCCACCTAGAGCCCAGCTGATGGGCCCAGAAAGTCAACTAGCCACCCAGGAAGCAGCCGCACAGCAGGAGCTTTACAGTTTACACAGAGCTGCTCACCCTCCCCTGCATCATGAGCTGGCTTTCAGCATCACTAAGCCTGCATCCTGCGACCAGCGTAGCCAGAGACGAAGGGACACCAGGTGTAAGAGCCAGGTTTGGGGCTGGGTGATGACTTATGATGGGCTTGGCTGGGGTGTGAATGGCACATCCCGCAAATGTACAGATGGCAGAGACACGAGTAGTTAGCTCCTCTGTGGTTCCTGGAGGACAGAACTGGGGCTTGAAACAGTCCTAACAGGTTAGAAATAGGAAACTCAGTTTTCATAAGGCCCCATCCGGCACATGGGCCCCCAAACCCAGTTGAACAAATAGAGTCATCACCTCCCTCAGGAAAATGACATCAGCGATGGTATGGGTATCAGCTCAGGATGACTCAACAGAGGGATGTGTGATGCTCGTTGTGGGAACAGGGCCAGTCAGTGAGGCCCTCAAACCCAGGTAAGGAGGGCCCTGACTGTCCTCATGGGGCAAGGGGTCATCAGGGCCAAGGGACATGCCTGCTCAGGGCACATACTCTCCCCTCCAGACCACACTTGTTACCTGGGACCCCAGAATCTCTTGCCCAAATGGCTCCAAGCCTACTTTCCTGGCCCTCTTCCCTAGGATGGTGTCTGAGAGGCCAAGTGGTGTGAACAAAGATGGGACATGTTAACTGAGGTGTCCCCATGTGTGTTCCTGAAATATCTCACGTGGAAGGTGGAGCCAGGGGTAAGAGGGAAGGGGACCAGGCTGGGGACAGCAGGGCTGCTCTCACCGCCCCACCACATTCTGGGGCAGAACTCCTGAGTCCAAGAACCCTAAGTTCAAGCTTAGCCTTCCAAGTCATTGGGAAGTATGAAGGTCAAAGCTGAGGTTTGATCATTGAATGGTTAGCTTGAATCATAACTTGGGAATTTTCAGACACAGATTTGCCCTAGCCCTGTGAATGTCTGGGTGGACCTGGGGCAAGTGGCGCCTCTGGGTTCACACCTGGGGTACAGAGACCCCTTTTGGACCCACCGGGATGCTCTGAGAAGAGCACCCGGGCGTCAGCCAATAGAGCTGTCACATGAAGATGGCTGAAGGGGCTGAAGACCTTCAGCCAGGAGGAGAGAAGGTTCAGGCACAGCATTCTGGTTGTCTTTCAGTCCTGAAAAGGTTATCAAAGGAAAAAAGAGACTGATTCATTCTAAGTGCACCCAGAGTAGAACTAGGAGCTGGCGGTGACTCAGAGGAGAGAAATGGCCCGTTTAACAAGAAGGCAGGGAAGGTGGCAGAAGGAAAAAAAAGAAAAAGGAGAATGGACAATGGTGGGAGGAAGTGAGCACCTTCTTGCTGGAGGAAGGCCAGCTGTGCTGGCTCAGGATCTTTGGGGGTTTCCTAGAGTTGATTTAAGCCACAGCTAGAGGACCAGGACCAGCTGATAATTAAGCTCTTCCCTACCCGAGAGGCTCTGTGAGTGTGACTAGTGTAAGTCATGTTGCAAGGCTCTCACAGACAAGGTCCCCCCGGTCCTGCCATCACGCATCTGAAAACTCTTTCCGGTTTCCAGGAAGGGTAAACGGAGGCACAGAGCAGAGAAGTCACAGGAGTGCCTGCCTGCCCAGCTTCCTCCGTGATGCTTCAGAGGGCATCTGCCCTCTACTTTTTTTTTTTTTTTTTGCGGTACGTGGGCCTCTCACTGTTGTGGCCTCTCCCGATGCGGAGCACAGGCTCCGGACGCGCAGGCTCAGCGGCCATGGCTCACGGGCCCAGCCGCTCCGCGGCATGTGGGATCTTCCCGAACCGGGGCACGAACCCGTGTCCTCTGCATCGGCAGGCGGACTCTCAACCACTGCGCCGCCAGGGAGGGAAGCCCTGCCCTCTACTTTTATTGGCCATGTTCTCGTCTGCCTTTTTGTGGGTTTGGCAGGGTCTCTGGGGGTGTGTGACAATTCTCACATGGACACATCTTCATGAATGCCAGAAGCCAGAGTCCTGTGCCTGGTACTTGGCAGTACCCGGGTGGCCATAGGAGCCAAAAGGAGGTCTTTTTTCCTGTGGGAACTCATTCCAGTTGCCAGCAGAGTGAGGAACAGAGCCATGTCACTTGGCTTTCTAGTGGTTACTCCTGGCAACCTTGCCTGGCCTTGCTGTGGCCTAGGGCAGGGACCCAGTCTACCCCAGGGTTTCTGTTTCTCCATCTGTAAAACAAGGGTGAACTCCTGCCCTGGCTGGCCACAGAGCCGGCCGGATCAGGAAGCATGCTGTCCTCCTTGAGAGGGCGAAGCAGCAGCCAGAGGAAAGACAAGTGAGAAGTAGGGCCTGCCGCCTCCCAAGAGAGGCCCAATTAGGCCAATGAGCAGTTCCCACCAGAGGCTCTGGCCAGCCCTCAAAGCCGGCCGCGTGGGCAGGCAGTAGCAGGCAGTGGGATTAACGGTGGCAGCCCCGGCCCACTGAAGTGCCCTCAGGAACTTCAAATGAGCACATTAGTGCCAAGGGGGAAGCAGGCCAGCTCCCTTTCTTCTGCAGGGAAGGGGTGAAAGGGAGCCGGTGTGAGAGCACCCAGCTACAAGAGGGCAAAGCCAAGCAAAGGGCCACTCTTTTGAGGCCTCCTGGGACCTCTGCACAGGCCTCCCCTGGGGGCCCCAAAGATGGGTATCATGTGGATCCAGAGATGGGTTCACTCCACAGGCCCCAGTCAGTACACCCTGAGGAAAGCTCAGCCCTATTCTAGCCCTGGGGACCATGGATGCAAACAAGAAACTGCCCTGTTTTCAAGGAACCAGAGTCTACCATTCATTCATTCATTCATTCATCCATTCAACAAAACTGCTGCCTACCTACCGAACCCTGGGGCCATGGTTGTGAACAAGACAGTCAGGATCTCCGCTCTCAATAAGCGATATGGAAGTCAGACAGAAAACAATAACCCAGTAATGAAAAACCAGAGAGGCAACAGAGTGCTTGTGAACACTGACTCTGGAGTCAGAAGGCCTGGGTTCAAATCCCAGCTCCAACTCTAGCTTCTGACCAGGAGGAAGCTACTTAACCTCTGTGCCTCAGCTTCCTTCTCTGGAAAGTGGGGATAATAAAAGTATCCATCGCACAGGGTAGTTATAAAGATTAAATGAGTTAATAATTGTAAAGTACTTCAAACTGTGTCTGGCATATAGTAAATACCAGTAAATATTTGTCAAATAAAAAATAAAAAGTGTCAGGTAACAATAAATATTATGAGGACCCTACTGGGGAAGATGTGTGTGTTGGGTGCGGGGGAGCACATTAGAGAAGGTGAAAGTTGAAATGCTTTTGGTTTCAAGTAACAAGAAACCTGGAGGCTGGGCAGCTCCAGAACTAGCCAGTTCTGGTGCTAAATATCTTTGAAGAACCAGTCACTTTTTATCTCTCTGTTTTGCTCTCCTTAGCCTTGCCCTCAGGCTAGCGCCCCTCAGAGTCTCAAGACGGCTGCTGAAGTGCCAGGCATTGCATTCATGCATGACATATTCACTGAAGAGACTGGCTCTTTCTTGTGATAGGAAAATTTCCCCAGAATTCCTCTAGCAAACTTTCCTTCCCACCTCATGTACCAGAGCAGCATCACATGCTCAAGATTAAAACCAATCACTGGCAAGGTAGCAGGGATCACCTTGACTGGGTTACCAATCAGGATCTACTTTGAACATGGGGTCTTTCAGAGGAGGCATAATAATGAAACAAGAACAAGGTTCTCAGGACTGGGACACCATATGGTAGTGGTGTAGGCAATTAACAAATTCTGCAGCAGAGCGTAAGGCAAGGCCTCATTAAGGATATCCATTTGACCAGGGATGAGAAGGAGCCATCCATACAACTATGAGCTTGCTTTTCAAGGAACAGAAGGAAGTCCAAAGTGGCTGTAAAATGGACTGAACAAGGGGGAGGTGGTGTAAAATGATAACATAAATGATAAATGGTGTAAAATCAATCATCTAAGTTTCTACCTTGGGAAACTAGAAAAAGAAATGCAAATTAAATCCAAAATAAGCAGAAGAAAAGAAATAGGAATTAAAGCAGAAATAATTGAAATTGGAAACAGGAAAACAATAGAGAAAATCAATGAAACCAAAAGCTGTTTTTTTTAAAAAGATCAATAAAACCAATAAGCCTCTAGTCAGGCTAACTATGACAAAAAGAAGATAAATTACTAAAATCAGAAATTAAAGTGAGGACATCACTACAGATCCCATGGAAATTAAATAGATAATAAAGAAATACTATAAACAAAAGAACAGATAAATAAATCAATGGAACAGAACAGAAAACCAGAAATAGACCCATATAAATATAGTCAACTGATCTTTGACAAAGGTGCAAAGACAATACAAGAGAGCAAAGATAATCTCTCTAACAAATGGTGCTGGAACAACTGGACATCCACATGCAAAAAAATGAATCTAGATATGGATCTTACATGCTTCACAAAATTTAACTCAAAATGAATCATAGATGTAAATGTAAAACGCAAAACTATAAAACTCCTAGAGGAGAACATAAGTGAAAACTTAGATGGCCTTGGCTATGGTGATGCCCATTTAGATACAATACTAAAAACACTATCTATGAAAGAAATAATTGATAAGCTGGGTTTCACTACAATGAAAACTTTTGCTCTACAGTAGACAATATCAAGAGAATTAGGAGACAAGCCACAGACTTGGAGAAATTATTTGCAAAAGACACATCTGATAAAGGACTATTATCCAAAATATACAAGGAACTCTTAAAAACTCAACAATTAAAAAAACCAACCTGATTAAAAAATAAGCCAAAAACCTTAACAGAGACCTCACCAAAGACAAATAAGCATATGAAAAGACAGTCCATAACACGTCATCAGGGAAATGCAAATTAAAACAGCTATAAGATACCACTACACATCTGTTAGAATGGCCAAAATCCAGAGCACTGACAACCCCACATGCTGACAAGGATGTGGAGCAACAAGAAATCTGATACATTGCTGGTGGGATGGTGGGAACGTAAAATAGCACAGTCACTTTGAAGATAGTTTGACGGTTTCTTACCAGACTAAACATACTCTTACCATATGACCCAGCAATCATGCTCCTTGATATTTACCCAAAGGAGTCGAAGAATATACGCACACAAAAATCTGCACAAGGATGTTCATAGCAGCTTTATTCATAATTGCCAAAACTTGGAAGCAACCACGATGTTTTTCAACAGGTGAATCAATAAATAAGCTGCCCATCCAGACAACACTGGATGCTCACTGGAAAATTGCTCAACACTAAAAAGAAATGAGCTATCGAGCCATAGAAAAGACATGGAGGGACTTCCCTGGTGGTGCGGTGGTTAAGAATCTGCCTGCCGATGCAGGAGACACGGGTTTGAGCCCTGGTCCGGGAAGCGTGCAACGAAAAGACCCAGCGCAGCCATAAATAAATAAACAAATAGATAAATAAATAAATAAGAAAAGACATGGAGGAAACTTAACTGCATGTTACTCACTGAGAGGAAACCAACTTGAAAAGGCTACATACTGAAAAGGCTGCAACTATGTGACATTCTGGAAAAAGCAAAATCTTGGAGACAATAAAAAGATCAGTGGTTTTTTTGGAGGGGAGAGATAAATAGGCAGAACACAGGATTTTTAGGGCAGTGAAACTACTCTGTATGATATTATAATGGTCATTATATATTTGTCCAAACCCATAGACTGTACAATACCAAGAGTGAGCCCTAATGTAAATTATAGACTTTGGGTGATTCCGATGTGTCAGTGTAGGTTACCAACGTGTCCTGGTAAAGAAATGTACCATTCTGGTGAGTGATGCTGATAATTAGGGAGGCTGTGTATGTGTCGGGGCAGTGGGTATATGTGAAATCTCTGTACCTTCCTCTAAATTTTGTTGTAAACCTAAAACTTCTCTTTAAAAAATAGTCTTAAAAAAAAAGACTACTGAGTAAAGCAAAACTTAGAGTAAAATTCATAGTCTTAATATGGGTATACTAGAAGAAGGACTGAAAAATAATGAGCCAAGCATCCATAAAGAGGTTAGAAAAAGAACAGCAAAATAAACTCAAAGAAAGTTAAAGAATGGCAATAATAAAAATAAAATCAGGAAATATGGAAATAGAAAACAAATGTACAACAGAGATGAACAACAAAAACCCAAGAAGCTGGTTTTTTGAAAGGACACAACAGATAAGCCTCCTGTGTCTAATCAAGAAAGAGAGAAGGCACAGATAACCAATATCTGGAATATAGATGGGACACAACTATAGATCCTGCAGACATTAAAATTACAAGAGGAGGGGGCTTCCCTGGTGGCACAGTGGTTGAGAGTCCGCCTGCCGATGCAGGGGACATGGGTTCATGCCCCGGTCCAGGAAGATCCCACATGCCACGGAGCGGCTGGGCCTGTGAGCCATGGTCGCTGAGCCTGTGCGTCCGGAGCCTGTGCTCCGCAACGGGAGAGGCCACAACAGTGAGAGGCCCGCGTACGGAGAAAAAAAAAAAAATTACAAGAGGATATTATGCTAAAAACTTTCGACATTCTAGATGAAATGGACACATTTCTAGAAAAATATGTCATCAAATGTGCACAAGGGACTTCCCTCGTGCTCCAGCGGTTAAGACTCCGCACTACCAATGCAGGGGGTCCGGGTTCGATCCCTCCCTGGTCAGGGAACTAGATCCCACATGCACGCCGCAACTAAGAGCCCGCATGTCGCAACTAAAAAAAGATCCCACATCCCGCAACGAAGATCTCGCACACGGCAGCCAAGATCCTGCACGCCTCAACTAAGACCCGGCGCAGCCAAATAAATAAGTAAGTAAACAAATATATTTTTTTAAAGCGACACAAAAGTAGAAAATTTTGACAATCTTGTAACTGTTTAGGAAGTTAAATCCACTGCTAAGAAAACATTCCACAAAGAAAACTCCAGGCCCAGATGGCTTCACCGGAAGAAATGGTGCCAATATTAGGCACTCTTCCAGAGAGTATAAAAAAAAGAGTATACTACCCAATACATTTTATAAGGTTATCATAACCTTGATACCAAACACCTAACAAGAAAGGAAAGTTACAGGCCAACATCACTCAGGAATGTCTATGCAAAATTTCTAAAAATACATGCTATCTAATTTAGCATAGCAATAAAGTGAAAGGTTAATGCATCCAACCAAGTTACATTTATTCCAAAATTGCAAGATTGGTTTAACATTTGAAAAATCAATGTAATTTTATGTATTAAGAGGATAAAAGAGGAAAATTACATGATTATCTCAATAGATGCAAAAAAGCTTTTGATAGAATTTAACATCTATTCAAAGTAAAAACATTTAGCAAATTATGAATAGAAGGAAACTAATTTGATGAATGGTATCTGCAAAAAAACCTACAGCAAACATTATTTTTAATGATAAAAGTTTGAAGGCTTTCCTTTTGAGACTGGCAATGACACAAGGATGCCTGATCTCACCCTATCTATTCGTAATGTACTGACATGTCCTAGCTAGTGCAATAAACCAAAAAAGAGAATTAAAATGTGTAAGAATTGTAAAGGAAGAATTAGAACTATTTTTCTTTGCAAATTATATGATTATACACATACATAGAAAATCTAAAAGAATCTACATATAAATTCTTATAAGAGTGTTTATCAAGGTTGCTGAATATCAAATCAATGTTAAAAATAATTGTTTCTGTATAAAATATAATAGAAACCAGAAAATGAAAAACTCTGAAAAGACATCACTTACAATACCATAAAAAAAAAGTACCTAGAAAGAAATCCAGCAGACATGTTTCATGCAGAAAACCATAGAACAATCTTTAGAGAAATTCTAGAAGACCCAAATAAATGGAGAGATAGACCATGTTCATTGATTGGACAACAATATTGTAAAGATCCATTCTCTCCAGATTGGCCTATAGATTCTATCCAGTTCCAATTAAAATGTCAAAGATTTTTATCTATGTTTTTGTTTGTTTTGGTGGAAACTGACAAGCTGGTACTAAAATGTATGTAGAAATGCAAAGGACTCAACATTGCCAAGACACGTTGAAAAAGAAAGTGGGAGGACTTGGACTACTGGATATCAAGGCTTACTATGAACCTAGAAACACAGTGTGCTTGTGGTGCAGAGGTAGATAAGTAGACCAAAGGAATAAAGTAAAGAACTCAGAGACAGACCCATTCATATGCACACATTTGAATAATGCAAAAGTGGCACTTCAGAGAAGTGGGAAAATGAGAAATGGTAGGCTTTTCAATAAATGATGCTGGGCCAACAGGATATCTACTTGCAAAAGAAAAAAAAGAAAGAAAGAAATGGGATCCTTACCTAATATCATTTATAAAAATCAATTGCAGGTGGGTTATAGACAGCAGTGTGCTGATGAATGTTTAACCACTAATTCCCCAAAGGAAACAATCCCTGACTTTCAGTGTTTACTGAGTTCCACATTATAAATACTCCTACCATGGCTAATTCCAAGTAACCAGCGTAAGGTCATAGAAAGCAGAGTAGGGGAAAAATCCACAGAAGCACTACATAGATGGTATTTTCAACATACACATTCAACTGGCATGAAGAGAAGGAAGTGATGAATTTTGACTATTTATTACCTTTGGGTTTGTTTGTTTGTTTTTGTTTGTGCCCCGCTGCTTGTGGGATCCTAGTTCCCTGACCAGGGATACAACCCATGCCCCCTGCAGTGGAAGCGCAGAGTCCTAACCCTTGGACCACTAGGGAATTCCCTTACCTTTGTTTTTTTGTTGTTGTTGTTTTGTTTTTTAATATTTATTTATTGGCTGCGCCTGGTCTTAGCTGCAGCACGTGGGACCTAGTTCCCTGACCAGGGATCAAACCCGAGCTCCCTGCTTTGGGAGTGTGGAGTCTTACCCACTGGACCACCACGTAAGTCTCCCCTTACCTTTGTTTTTAATATTTTTGTTTATTGTAAGTTTATACAGGTTAATTTTTAATAATTGCTATGTTTAACAACTGGCTCACAAAATGCATGAAAAGTTAACAACTTTCTCATGAGCCAGTATGAGTCACCTCTAATGCACCACTGATTTTAGACCTGAATGTGAAAGGCAAAGTTTTTTTTTTTAATATGGAATTATTCTTCAATTTTTGAAAGTTTATTATGAAAAAAAGATTATTTAGGAAAATACTTTCATGATCCCAAGATAGGGAACCATTTCCTTCCTTTTATGCGTAGGTTTCTTGAGGTATATGGAGAAAAGACTTAACATAGCAGGCCTGAGCATTCTGTCCTTAGAAAGACCTGCTTACAAGATTGGCCCTTGGCTAGCATCTGGGAACTTAAGATATTGGAAGGGTTCTCACTGTTCCCTAAGTGGTAAGAGTTTAGACACCATCCATTGTGCCTAAACTGTTCTGCAAACAATGCAGTTTATGCTGAACACTCGCCTTCTTTCTGGGAGACTGGAATTTTGGTACATGCTAAGCAGTGGGTGCCTACATAACCACTCCCCAGTAAAAACTCTGAGTCTCCTACGAGCTTCCCTGATAGAGACCATTTCAAATGTGTTGTCACAATTCATTGCTGGAGGAATTAAGTGTATGCTGTGTTGAATCTGCCGGAAGCTCCTGGCTTTCTCTGGACTTTTCCCTGTGTGCCTTTTAGATTTGCTGATTTTGCTTTGTATCCTTTCACTATAATAAATCTTAGCTGTGAGTCTGGGCACATGCCCAGTTGTATAAATCCTACTAGTGAATCATTAAAGCTGGGAATGATCTTGGGGAGTCCTGACACAAGGTATAAAATTCATCTTTTTGGGCTTCCCTGGTGGCACAGTGGTTGAGAATCTGCCTGCCAATGCAGGAGATACGGGTTCGAGCCCTGGTCTGGGAGGATCCCACATGCCGCGGAGCAACTAGAACCTGTGCGCCACAACTACTGAGCCTGCGCGTCTGGAGCCTGTGCTCCGTAACAAGAGAGGCCGCGATAGTGAGAGGCCCGCGCACCGCGATGAAGAGTGGCCCCCGCTCGCCGCAACTAGAGAAAGGCCACGCACAGAAACGAAGACCCAACAGCCAAAAATAAATAAATTAATTCATTAATTAAAAAAAAAAAGAATGGGCAACCTCTATTTAAAAAAAAAATAAAATTCATCTTTTTAAAGCGTACAGTTTCATGAATTTTGACAAATATGTATATTTGTGTAGCCATCATCGCAAGCAAGTTATAGAACATTTCCATCACTACAAATTTCCTTATGCACCTTTGCAATCAATTCTCTCCATCCACATCTTTTATGCTGACATGTCTGTGCAAATCCTTGCTCATTTAAAATATTGAGTTGTCTTCTTATAAGTGAACTGTAAGAATTCTTTATATATTTTGAGTACAAGTCCTTTATCAGATATGTGTTTTGCAAATATTTTCTCCCCTCTCTGGCTCATCTTCTTTTTCTTTTCATTTCATTTTCTTAACAATGTTTTAAGGACAGAAATTCTCAATTTTTATCAAAATTAAAAATGCTATAAAAATTTTATCAATTTAACTACAAATTACCTTAATAAATATAGGGTTATTATGGCTATGTATTTTTTTTTGATTGAGCTTTAGTACTATTTGTCTTTGAAGGAATTTGTCTCTTTTTTTTTTTTTTTACATCTTTATTGGAGTATAATTGCTTTACAGTGGTGTGCTATTTTCTGCTTTATAACAAAGTGAATCAGCCATATATACACACGTTCCCATATCTCTTGGAATTTGTCTCTTTAATTGAGATTAACAAAGGTATTGGCAATTAAATTGTTCACAGAGTTCCTTCGTTATTATTTTAATGTTTGTAGGACTTGTAGTGCTGCATGACCCTTTCTTCATTCCTTTTTTTTTTTTTCCATTCTTCATTCTTGATTATTATGTACTTGGTGTCTTCTCTCTTTGTTTTTCTTGATCAGTCCTGGCTAGAGATCATAAATTTTATTGTTTCAAAGATTTAGTTTTTGTTTCATTTATGTTCTCTGTTGTTTTCTGGTTTTGTGTATCATTGATGTCAGCACTGATCTTTATTATTTCCTTCATTCTGCTTGCTTTGGGTTCATTCTTTTCTAGTTTATTAAGGTGGAATCTTAAATCATTTATTTGAAATCTTCTTTTCTAATAAGAGCATTTAATGCTATAAATCTCTATCCAAGCACTGCTCTAGCTGTATTCCCCAAATTTTGATGTGCATTCATTTTCAGTCAGCTCAAAATATTTTCTTATTTCTCTTGTGATTTAGTCTTTGAACCATGGGTCAAAAATGTGTTGTTTAATTGCCAAATGCTTGGAGGTGGGGGTTTCTAGATATCTTTTTATTGATTTCTAATTTAATTATATTGTAATTGGAGAACATGCTTTGTATGATTTCAATACATTTAAAATTTTGAGATTTATTTTATGGTCCAGAATATCCTCTATCTTGACAAAAGTTCTATGTGCACTTGAAAAGAGTTTGTATTTTGCTGTTGTAGGGAGGAATGTTCTAGAAAGGTCAATTAGATTATGGTGGATGATAGTGTTATTCACGTCTTCCATGTCTTTAATGGTTTTTGGTTTCCATATACTGAGGGAGGAGTGTTGAAAACACCAACTATAAGTGTAGTTTAGCTATTTATCCTTTTATTTCAATAAAAGGATATAATTTTCAATATATATATTTTGAAGCTGTCATTAGGTATACGCATTTTTAGAATTATCATGTATTCTTGATGAACTTGTTTACCATTATGTAATAATCCTCTTTATCCCTGTAATGTTCCTTGTTTTGAAGTCTTTTGTATGTTATTAATGTAGTTGAAGGATTTTTTAATTTCCCATTTTGTGTTGATCTTTTTGGTGTTATTTCTGGCATTTTCATTACTTTTCTTGTAATTTCCATGTTTCTACTCAAATTCCCCATCTGTTTATGCATGCTGTTATTTTTTCTACTAGATCCTTTAACATACTGATCAGTCTCTGTCTGATAGGTTCATTATCTGGGTCATCTCTGGGTCTGGTTGTTTTGACCATTTTATCATTTGACAGTGGTTTGTTTTTCTTTTCTTTTTTGTTTGTCTCTGAGTTTTTCATGAATGCTAAATGTTGTGTGTAAAAGAACAGTAGAGACAGGTAAATAGTATTTATGTCCAGAGTTGGGCATGCCTCTTTTTCTGTTAGGTTCTCAGTATAGAGATTGAGTCAGTCAAGTTGGTAGTAGGGTTGAGTGTGAGTTTTTTGTTGCTGGAATTCCTCCAATGGTGGGTTACTGCTGCCTTTGGATTAATGGGAGGCCTGGGACGCTGGAGTGTTTTTCTGTTTCTGCATTCCAGTTTCAGCAGGCCCTGTATTCTTGAACCTCAGAGAAGGAAATTTCTTCATGCTTTTTCCACTCCCCAGCAGTAAACTGGGGGGTCTGTGGCGAGGGCAGCTTTTATCAGCTTTCCTGGTCTAGCTTCAGTCTGAGGTAGGCCTTGTGCACCTGAGTCTCAAGGTGGGGTTTTTTAACTTTCTTGCCCTTCCCTTCCTTGTCAGCCAAACAGATTTGTATCTGAGAGGAGTCTTAGGTGGGAGCAAGATTTCAGATCCTCCTGCAGTGGTAGCAGACCTTTGCATCAGTGAGAGGCCCCACCTCTCCCCCAGGGGTGTATGGGTATACTTTTACCCTCCCCCGTACTTTTGCTTGGAACTGATGGCAGAAGGATTCTTGCTCTCTCCCACACCCGAGAGTTTAAAATTTCTTAAAAATTTTATTTATTTATTGGCTGCGTTAGGTCTTAGTTGCAGCACATGGGATCATCATTGAGGCATGTGGGATCTTTTGTTGCAGTGCGCAGGCTCCAGGGCGCATGGGCTCTGTAGTTTGCAGTACGCAGGCTCTTTAGTTGAGGCGCGTGAGCTCAGTAGTTGTGGCACACGGGTTTAGTTGCCCTGCAGCATGTGGGATCTTAGTTCCCTGACCGGGGATCAAACCCGCATCCCCTGCACTGGAAGGTGATTCTTTACCACCAGGCCACCAGGGAAGTCCCCTGGAGAGTTTTTGAAGCAAGGCTTATAGTGGGGAGAGAGGCTTCCTGTCCCTTCTCAGAGGCAGACAGCTTTGTTTTTACCCCTTTCATTTTTCCTGGTCATGGGAACATGAAGATTTCTAGCAGCTTAAGGCTTTTGCTTTGATTGATAGATGTCTAGGAAGCGGGTGGTGTTTTGTTCCTGTGCACCAGTAACTAGGGTGCTCTCAGGTCTTCTGCCACTTCCCTCCTGTTTGTCTTGTGAGCACCCAATTGAGGTTTGTGGAAAAGAGCTTGTGAATGGCTGTAGACAACCCTTATGTCTGGAGCTCTGGAGCTGGGATTCTGAACTGTCAGGCTAGCTCACACTCTGCTTTTATGAATTCATTGACATTTTAGCTGTCTTCTTTCCTACTTTTGTGGTACTACCTCTTCCTCCTGGGCTCTGCCATGGATGAAGTACATGTGCTCTGTGTCTCTTTGAAGGGGTTTATCACCCTTTGTAATTCAAATTATCTAGCTGCTTTGTGACCTTAGCTCTCTGATTGGGCTCACGAAGTTGTGACTGTAGGTTATCTGACTTTTTCTTGCTGTTAGGGTGTGAGTGATGTTCTCATGTGACTTTCAGTATCCTAGGTGGAAGCAACTCTTTATGAATGATTTTGTAACCAGAAAGGATGATTGGTAAATTTGACTTCATAAAAATTAACTTTAAGGGAATTGCCTGGTGGTCCAATGGTTAGGACTCTGCACTTCCACTGCAGGGGTCATGGGTTCAATCCCTGGTTGGGGAACTAAGATCCTGCCAGCCATGCAGCATGGTCAAAAAAAAAAAAAAATTAACTTTAATATTAACTTAGTTAACATGAAGAGTATGAAACTGCAAGACACAGAGTGGGAAAAGATATTTGCAACACATAGGACCAATAAAAAGCTCATAAATGGGATATATAAAGAATGCCTGTCAAACTGTTATATATAGAATGGATATAAGGTCCTACTGTATAGCACAGGGAACTGTATTCGATATCATGTGACAAACCATAATGGAAAAGAATATGAAAAAGAATGTTTATGTATAACTGAGTCATGTTGCTGTACAGAAGACATTAACACAACATTGTAAATCATCTATACTTCAATAAAATTAAGAAAAAAGAATACCCGGGAATCAGTAAGGAAAAGATAATCTAATAGATAAACTGGCTAAAGAGTTAAACAGGTGCTTCACAAAAGCAGAAATATAGTTGATGAATAAACATATGAAAAGGGGTGCCATTTCATTAATAATTAGGGAATGCAAATTAAAATCACAATTACACACCATGAGGGAGCCTATAAAAATGGCTAAAGTTGAAAATGTGTGACAATATCAAGTTTTGGCTGTGGAGCAAAGGATGTGGAGCAAAGCAACTCTCCTCCACTGTTGGTGGGAGTTATTAGTTGATAACAAGCACTTTCGACATTATCTTGTAAAGGTAAAGACAGGCTAAATTCCATTCTAGCAATTCTGCTCCTAGGTATACACCTCAGAATTGCAGGACACGTGTACCAGGAGGCTAAGTCCTCTGATGGACACATTCCTCCTTGGCTTTGATAAACCTTCGGCCAGAGTACTGCAGAGTCTGGCTGGCCATCTGATCTCTTCACGTACCTATGCATATCTTTGCTCCCATGTACTTTGCAGAATCTCATTGTAACACACTCAGGAGACAAAATTACTTCCAAGTTTGCTTTAGCGGAGCCCCACATTCTTCCCCCAAGCCTCTCCGGTACCTGTGCTGAGGCAAGAGCCTCTGCTGCCGTTCTCAGCAGTGGCGGTGCTTACACATCTCAGTAAAGCCGCCTTCATCCCCCTGCAGGGACTCACCCTTTCCCTTGGGCCTGAAGGTGGTTTTGTATAGCCCCTTCTGTGTCTCAGAATCCCTCCACGTACTTTACCTCGTATGACCCCGTGACATGGGAAGTAAGCTCCACCAGGCGGGGCTTTTTGTCCGTTTTGGTCATTGCTCTATCCCTGATGCACAGGTAGTCCTGTTAAAAGATAGGAATTTTACAGGTGAAGGACCTGAGGCTCAGAGATGTCACTTGACTCCTAAATGGAGAGACTTTCTAGCCCTGAGTTTGGTGTGTAGTGTTGCTTTTTGGAGTACAGGATAACTTTTTTATTTCTATAAATGATATGAGAAAGGACAAGGAACTGTAAATATAGTGTCTACAGTGTGATGTCATACAGAGGAAAGGACACTGAAAAAGTTCAAGGTCTGGTGTCTAATACTGTCACTGCTGCTTTCCGGTCCTAAGGCCTGGTCTCCAGGCTCTGGTGAGGATGTGATGAGAACATGAATCTGAAAGTGTGCTGTACCTAGTAAGGTGTATTTGTGGGTTGAACTGTGTCCCCCACAAAAAGGTATGTTGAAGGTCTAACTCCCAGTACCTGTGAGTGTAACCTTATTTGGAAATAGGGACTCTGCAGTTGTAATCAAGTGAAGACAAGGTCATACTGGATTAGGGTGGACCTTAAATCCAATGACTTGTGTCCTTATAAGAAGGCCTTGTGAAGACACAGAGACAAGGGCACACACAGAGGGAAGACAACCACGTGAAGGCAGAGGCAGAAACTGGAGTAACTACAGGCCAAAGAATGCCAAGGATTACTGGCAACCACCAGAAGCTAGGAAGAGGGAACGAAGGATTCTTCCCTGGAGCTGAGGGAGCACAGTCCTGCTGACACCTTGATTTCAGACTTCTAGCCTTCAGAACAGTGAGAGAATAATACGTTTCTGCTGTTTGAAGCCATTCAGTTTGTGGTAATTTGTTATGGCAGCCCCAGGAAACTAACACAGGTGTGCCATGTGTGTAAGGATACGCCTTATATCAACGGATGGTTCAGCATCGCACGTACACTTCTCCCAAGTGAAACGACCCATCGGTGCTGAAAGGCTCCCCAGACTAATGATTTTCCTTCCTTGCTGCCTAAGTTACCCACATTTTCAGTTTGTCCTTTCTTTAGCGAGAAGGACACAGGACAAGCTGTGCAGTGGAGTGGAAAAAGCACAAAGAAGGTCTCCAGGGACTATCCTCTAAAAAAAAAAGCACCAAGGGGGATGCTGTCTCAGTGCTAGGCAATTACTGTGGGCGCAGATGAGGGAGGGAACAGCAGAGATGGAGGTCCCCAGAGAGGATGCTGGCCAGCCCCATGGAGCGTAAGCACCGAGAAGCACAAGCACAAGGCAGGAAAGAGGGTCGGCACAGATACACATCAATATATCCTACTCCAACACATCAGCCCCTCCTTTGGGTCAAAGACTCTTGGCAACACGAGGTAAGTCTATTCATTAGGCCTGCACTATCTCCTGTTGCCTTCTGATCTGGGTTTTCCTATCCCTCCTGCATGTGCTATGAAGGTAGGATAGGGCCAGGGGCTTTCATCTGCATTTCATAATATTCTTGTGGGAAAAACAAAACAAACACAATACTAATAAACCTTTGTGTCTGGATGGGATTTAGAATTTACAAAGTGCTTTCACATACAATCCCTCTTGATTGGGCCTCCTTGTGAACAATCCAGAGGTGCTTATCCATGAAACACAGGTCTGTCCCCTAAATCAGAGATTACAGGAAGTCCTAAGCAGAACCATGCCAACCTCCCAAAGTGGACATGGGTCAGGTTAGGAAACCATAATACACACAGGCCAACAATCCCAATATGCAGCCTTATCCAATAGCAAGGAGCAGACTGAGCTCATGGCACCAGTGGAATGCCATCTGGGCAAGAGTCCCGAGATGAAAACAGAGGACTTCTGTTGTCAGTAAATGGGAGACTAGGTGAACTGGACCAACCCTTCCACTAAGGACAATCAAAAGGCTGTACAAACATCTTAAAAGCATCAACAAGCAAACAAGATTCTAAAGAATTGTTAGGCTGACATCCCAGAGAGGACAGGAATCCAGACAGGTAGGCCCAGCATTCAGGGCCACTTTTCCCTGGAGGCACTTGCCCATTTGGAAGAGGTGACTAAGAGAATGAGCTGTGTATTTCTGGAAGTCTTGCAAGGTTGGGGGTCGGGGGGTGTTGGAGTTCAGGGTCCACCAAAGGTGGGACACTGATAAACCACTGCCTGTTTGGGGCTGAGACCCCAGATGATTGTGCCCTAAGGGGTAAGGATGAACTGAAAGCAAACCAGCCCTTGCACAATCTGATAGGTCCGCAGTCTGCCTTCAGTGGCCAGGAAATCTCCAACTTTGAATCTGGAATAATGTGATCTCAGAATTCTAGTGCCCCGGCCATGTGACAGAAGCAAACAAAAACCCCCTCTAAAGGAAGAGTCATCCTAGATCTGAAAATCTCAATAAACAATTTTTCAAATACAATGTCCAGCACAAAATAAAAAATAATGAGGCACAAGAGGAGACAAATCAGGGGGAATCAGCAGAAATTAGGCAAAAGAAACATACTCATGGGGATTCCAGTTATTGGAATTCTCACAGTTTGAACACAGGCAAAGTTCTAGAAAACTCTCACCACCAGTATTAATTCTGGATATTTGAACTCTTAACACTCTCTCTAATCCATCCTCATTTGTTGCCTGGATTGCTACAATCCCCATTCTCTCTGCCTTTACCATCGTCTACCTTGGCAACCTGTCCTAAATTGCCCTTTCCAACCTCATCACATAGGACCTCTCTGTCTCTCACAACCTCTAGTCACATAGCACGACTTTCCTGTGAGTATTCTCCCTCTGCCTTGAATGTCTTCTCCTGCATCTTCTTGAAAAATGCCCCCTCATCCTTCAAAGTCCAATTTAAACCTCTCTCCTTGAAGCCTTTCTGAATTCATAACTCCAACTCTCACAGCTCTGTATATACCTCTATTAAGAACTGACACACTGTATTATAATTATTTGTTTATAAGACTGTTTCTCAAGTACACCGTTAACTTCTTGAGGTTAGGATCTATCTTATTCATCTAGAGCTCCTGGCATCTAGCATACCACCTGGCTGAGTATGTGCTGAATAAATATTTATGAAAGAAGGAAAGATAGGGCTTCCCTGGTGGTGCAGTGGTTAAGAATCCACCTGCCAATGCAGGGTTCACAGGTTCGAGCCCTGGTCCAGGAAGATTCCACATGCCGCGGGGCAGCTAAGCCCATGCACCACAACTACTGAGCCTGCGCTCTAGAGCCCACAAGCCACAACTACTGAGCCTGCGTGCCACAATTACTGAAGCCCACGTGCCTAAAACCCGTGCTCCGCAACAAGAGAAGCCACCAGTGAGAAGCCTGCGCACAGCAACGAAGAGTAGCCCGCACTCACTACAACTAGAGAAAGCCTGTGCACAGCAATGAAGACCAACGCAGCCAAAAATAAAATAAATAATTTTTTAAAAATTAAAAAAAAAAAAATGAAGGGAAGAGTATTCTTAACAGGTGCTACAGACTGTTATGGACTGAATTGTGTCCCCCAAATATCACATGTTGAAGCCCTAACCCCTAATGTGACTGTATTTGGAGATAAGGTAATTAAGGTTAAATGAGGTCATCAGAGTAGGGCCCTAATCCAATAGGACTGGTGTCCTTATAAAAAGAGGAACAGACACTAGAGAGCTCTCTCTCTCTCCATATGCACACAGAGAAAAGGCCATGTGTGGACACAGCAAGAAGGTGGCTGTTTGCAAGCCAGAAAGAGAGGCCTCACCAGAAACCAACTCTGTTGGCACTTTTATCTTGGACTTCCAGTCTCCAGAACTCTCAGAAAATAAATGTCTGTTGTTTAAGACTCCCAGTCTGTAGTATTTTGTTATGGCGGCTCAAGCAGACTAATACATAGACAATTTCTGGGATTTCAAACATGTATAAATACACATCTTTAATGAAGGGAAGAATTCAACTCAAACTGACAAGAAGGGGTAGGGAGTAGAAAAAATTACATCAGGAAAATGGCTTTTTAAAAAGTTTTATTTCAAGAACTTTGTTTTTTACTGGTATTTCAAAAAAAGGTGGGTCAAAGTACAAAAAAAAAGTCAGTTGAATAACAGCATAGGTTTAGAAATCACAGCAGCAGAAGCAATGTACAGACAGCACAGACAAAACAATCCAGTGTATGCAATTCTCTTTAGGTTCTTTGCATATTTTGTGTTTTTTCCCTCCTGTACAAAATACACCAAAGCATGCCATGAGATCAGAAAAAAGAAAGGAGTTTAACAAATGGTTACAAGAAATACTCTGTACAAGAGGAGGATATTCTTCTCCCCTCCCCACCCCCCCACCCCCATTTCCTCTCTTTTTGCTCTGCTTTAGGTTAAGTTGTTCTGAAGACAATTCACCTCCAAGTCGGCCTGGTCACCTTTGCCACCCTCGAGTTTGGGCGACATGGAGTTCTGAATGTTAAATGGCTCCTCCTCTTTCAGGCAGGACTTGAGAGCTTCCTGGATTTTATGGGGAGCACTAGAATCATCCTGAAAGAGGAAAAAAAAGGTGAGGGAGGGGTGGGAAGGAGACAGTGGGTAGAGGGATCAAATAACATCTCAGACTTTTCAATTTGGCTGAAAGAATCATAACTGAAAAAAGGAAGAAAGCTCTGAGACGTGACTGAACCAAAGAGACTCATTAGCAGCTACTTTTTAGGAACATCATCCTCAAAAACACTGGCCAGATATAGATGAAAACTTGACAGGTAATTGCATTACAAATACCTTTAACTTAGGCCAGTGTGAGGTTTTCTCTTTGGCAGAGACTGGGGAGAAACAGTCCCTTTTAATACTTGGCCTGGCCCCTCTAAAGCCTCACCTGTTGGTGAGCTCTGCCTGGCCCCTCTTCACACGGCCCTCCATCTTGTTGAGTTCTGCTCTCACAGAAAGGTCTTGATCAGGAACATGACTTGTCGGTGTATTCAGTGGGGCACAAACTGGACTGTGGTCAGGTGCAGAGCTGTTCCTGGCAAAATTAGGGCCTCTCTCCCCACAGCAAATATATGTTCTCTGACTAGAGGCTGGAGATGTGTGAGCCTCTTCCTATCAGAATTTATCTACCAAAAGATGCTAACTTACAAGGTGTTTCCTCAATCCAAGCTCTGTGCTGCTGGTTCATGACCCATCTCTGACTGGTACTCGTGCCCTCCTGCCTATCCACGTGTGCTGCCTGCAGCCCTGTGACAAGCTCCTGAACCTGAACTGAATTTGTTAAAGGTTTTCAGGAAACCCACACCAGTACACAGTGCTCCGGCTCTGCATTCAGAGAACTCTTACAGCAATGCCTGCCTTCCCACTACTCTTTTCCTTTAGGACCGCCTGAGGGGATTTTACCCTGTGCAACTCAATGGGCCTCAGTTCTTTCTCAAGTGCTTGGAACTGTGCTGATCAAAGAGGTCGTGTAGCTACCCAGGCAGGTTCATGGATGGGAAGAAGGGTAACGTCCCTATCCGATCAGCTAGCTCAGACCTTTCTTGCTTTAACCAAAATTCAAGGTACTCATCATGCTTAAGGACCAAGGCATTCTCCACAAAACTGTGAGCTTGGGTTTCCCTGGTGGCGCAGTGGTTAAGAATCTGCCTGCCAATGCAGGGTACAAGGGTTCGAGCCCTGGTCTGGGAAGATCCCACATGCCGCGGAGCAACTAAGCCCGTGCGCCACAACTACTGAGCCTGCGCTCTAGAGCCCACGAGCGACAACTACTGAGCCCGTGCACCCAGAGCCCGGGCTCTGCAACAAGAGAAGCCACCACAATGAGAAGCCCGCACACCGCAACAAAGACAAGCCCCTGCTCACCGCAACTAGAGAAAGCCCGCGCATAGCAACGAAGACCCGATGCAGCCAAAAATAAACAAATAAATTAAAAAAAACACAAAAAACTGTGAGCTCTTGTCCATGCTCCCTGCTACTGAATTTGACCCATAATGGCACTAGGTCAGGCAAGTGACTAGTTGGAAAGTAGGGAAAGGCTCCAGGCCTACATCGGTTGCTACGGGTGTTTAAACATACTGTGCATGTAGAAATCACTGTTACCTGCCCCTTGCTCCAGCCTCACTTAGCACTTTCCCAGAAGACCAGCTTGAACAGAACAATTTGATAGAGTTTCAAAGACCTCAGGAGTAATTTACAGACAACAGCGGAACACATGTTCCCCATTTCCAGTGAGACAAGCACAAGAGGAAATGAACTTCATTCTGTGCTGAGGCAGGCTTCACGCAAGGCAGCTGCGCACAGCACGCATAGGCACTTGATATTTTCTACCACTGCTTGCAGAGGTTTAGAAAAAACTGTTCAATGGCATAAATGTATATGTGCTGAGATGGAAAGATTGCCCTGATATATTAAGTGTATTTTGTACACACACACACACACACACACACACACACACAGGTTTTTTATAGAGAGGGAAGCAGAATGAGGCAGAACTTCTGTATTGTGTGTGGGAAGACGCTGGGCATGATCGCTTGAGACCCTGAGTAGAATGGACTTTGGATCACAGCAAAACTTGAAGCAAAACAAGATGGCCTGTACTCACCTCTCCTCTTACAAGCGTGGAAATCACTTTCATGTTTTTCAAGATAACTGCCCCCAGTCCCGCCCCATCACACACACCTTGGGGGGATGCAGGGGCACAGGGATATTCTCATAATGTGAAAAAAGTGTATTTGGTGAGTCTTATAGACCTGGGCATCAAAACTGTGATGCCATGAGGGTGGGGACCCAAATTAAAACTGGCACCGTGAGGGCTTATGGGATTTGGACAGATGAGAAAGCTGCCTTCTGGGTCAATAGGAGGAAATAGTAGATCCTAAAAATAAGGAACACAGGTATCCAGACAATGCTATGAGATGAGCTAAGTACCTTCAACATGTAGAACGGGTGAGGGTGTGTCTAGACCAAGATGGAGCTATCCTAGTCCAAGTGTTTCCCTCAGAGCTCCATCCTCTTAAGCCTAGAGTTGCTGAATCCCTCAGCAGAAGGATTATGCGCCTTTGATTTGGTGGGAGTCCCTCATTAAGAGGGAACTGGACTTCCCTCTGGGCTAAGTCCTGGGAACTATTTCTGGCATTCTGCCCCAGCGGCATGGGCATCCTTCAGCCAGGGGTTCAGGCCTGGACGCCTGCTTGTCCAGACACAAGCCTCTATCAGAATGGGGTGGGCAGTCAGTGTTTTACCAAATACATGGAAGAAACAGAGACTGGGAAGTAAGAAAGGTTTAAATTGGGGGGTGGGATGGCGGTGGGAAACACTAAGGGACATCTTGGAAGGTCTGTCAAATCGCAGGAGGACCAAGTTACAGCCATGCCTTGCTCTAACAGCAGAGCTGTGAGAACCAACAGGGTGGTTCTCAGCGCTTGGGCAGTTTGCCCATGGAGTTCAGGTGACTTCACTCATGCTGTGCAGCTGGAGAGCGCCCGGCTTCCTACACACTCGCCATTCCTCCTGGAAAACGGCAAACCTCCACAGCAGGGGCTGAGGAGCTTTGGGCTTTTCCTTTTCCTCCCGAAGTTCCTTTCCTAGGCTGGCTGCTCAGCTCCACAAGACTCACACGCACTCGGCCGCTGGCTCACCAGCCACAGGGCCCCAGGTCAGTCCAGAGGGCCCAGGCGAGGAGCAGCACAGAGCGATGCGTGTAGCAAAGGAAAGGGACGTGCCCTCTACACAGACACCAGCCACGGACCCTTCCCCCACCAGACCCAAAGCAGCATGGTTTTTTTTGTTTGTTTGAAATCTTTTCAGAGTGTGGCTTATAGAGATCACTGAAACTGGGTAGGAAAATGACCCATTCAATCTCCTTGACTTATGTAAAAGAAAGAACCCCTCTACTAAGATAAATAAAACTCTCCAAAATTTTAGGAGATGCCAAAACCAACAAGGAAATTTGAGGGGTGAAGGGAGAGGGATGGGGAGACTAAATGAGCAGGCTTGACTCAGGTGCCCTCGTTTCAGCTCCTAGCTCACCTGGAGGTTTTCTCACTTTCATCCTGCTGCTAGCATCACTTGTAAGCAATCACTGTGGTGGCTGAAGCAAGGGCTAGGGCTCCACTTCATCATAAAGCGGCAACTGTCTTAACTGTCAATGCCCACAAGATCTTGACTATGACCGAGTCTGACTTCCGGGCTGGGTGGAGGGAATTAGAGATGAAGTTTGTAGAAAATCCACCCGCTGGACAGGAGAGTCACCCCCTCACATGCTCAGAGTTTTGGCAGAAAGGACAGGATGTGTCCTGGGACACAAGCTGAGGGAAGGATGCCAGGTGGAAATGGCCCTCAAGATCCAAGAGGAGCTAGAGAGCACAACTTCGCTGAGGGATGCCCCGGGTGCTGCCCAGACAACCCCATGGCCCTTCTCAGGCAGAGTCTACCATGGCTGACCACCCTGCTCCATTCCATTTTTGTTTTGCCATATTCTTTTTTTTTTTAATTTATTCATTTATCTATTTATTTTTGGCTGCATTGGGTCTTCGTATGTGCTTTTTTCTCTAGTTGCGGTGCGTGGGGGCTACTCTTTGTGCGGTGCCTGGGCTTCTCATTGTGGTGGATTCTTTTGTTGGGAGCACGGGCTCTAGGCAGGCTGGCTTCAGTAGCTGTGGCACACGGGCTAGTAGCTGTGGCTCGTGGGCTCTAGAGTGCAGGCTCAGTAGTTGTGGCGCATGGGCTTAGTTGCTTCATGGCATGGGGGATCTTCCCGGATCAGGGCTCGAACCCGTGTCTCCTGCGTTGGCAGGCTGGTTCTTAACCACTGCGCCACCAGGAAAGCCCCTCTGTTTTGCCATATTCTGAACTCAAGGTCAGTGGCAGCTTTCATGGACAAATGCCTTGCTTTCACAAAGTTGGCTCAGGCCAAGAAGAACTGGAAACCTTTGTATTGGCTCATGCAACCAAGGCCTCCAAGAGGAGCTATTTCTTTCCCCTCCATCTTGGTGAAGAGGAAAGGTGGACATAACAAGGGTGCCCGAAATGCATGAGTCAGAAACTTTACTAAGAACCCTCACACTCCATGGACAATAGACACCCTGACTGCAGGCACCACTGTATGGGTCAGGCCTGCTGTCCCACATGTACGAGATGGCAGATCAGACAGTGGACCTGAGAGACCCCATGGCAGGCCATCATTCACTAGTAGTCCATAAATGACAACTAAATGCACATCACTGCAAGAGGCCTGGTAAGGTAGGGATAGGGTGTCCCAAGATAAGGCTCATCCTATATCCTTGTGGGTTGATTAAAGTGGTTACCAATCCCAGCGATTACAGGACATGTTGTTCTCCTGGTTATCATGTCCATCTTGAACTTATTAATATCTTGGTGCAAAACAAGCATGTTCTTTCTCTACCCTTTATATCAAAGACTTTAAAAAATTATCCTAAATTGGCCTCTTTCATTTCTTATTTTAAATAGACCCCTTTGCTCCTCCTCCACCAGGCCAAGCTTTTCTTTTCTGGGATCTGGTGATCAAGGTCTCATGTACTATTATTCTCTCTTTCTCCTTCTGGGGCTACACTTTCCCCACCTATAAAAAGAAGACAATGGTCTAGATCTGTGCTGTCCAATATGGTGGCACTAGCCACATTCCGAGAGTTCTGAAGCCACAGGTAGCTGATGGCTGCTGTAGTGGACAGTACAGACACACAACTTTTCTATCTCACAGAAAGTCCCTCTGGACAGCACTGGCCTAGACTGTGAAGGCCCCTGTGAGCTCTTATACTCTATGGCCCATTATTTCAAAGAACTTCTTCAAAATTTCCTCTTAAGTTCCACTGTTTCCATCTGAAAAGTCTTAGTTTCACTCCGTTATCTGTGTAATGATGCATTTACCTGGAGGTATGGAGCCTGTGTCATGTGCAGAATTCTTGCGTTTGGATCTGATATGATTTAGGGCTTGGATGGTTTCTGCTTTATTTCTGAAATTCTGACAGTACCCAGTATTTGACTGGTTAGTCTGGTCCAGATAACACACTGGGCCAGTGTCTTTAGAAAATGGTCTATTGGGACCTTTTATTGGGTTTCAACTTATATTTATGAGCCTATACTCCTAAGGACAGATTCACCCCTAGACTTATGCTTCCACCCTACCATAAGTGTTTTGTGCTTACCTCAGCCGTAACCAATGTATATAAGCCTGCTCATTTTTAGGGTCCTCAAAACAGTGTCAAAGACACTGTTTTTCCAGCCATCCCAGAGGTTTTCCCACTCATCCTAAAGAGCAACCATCATTTGCTTCAATGACCAGCAGGGAATTCCCTAGCAATGAAAGCGGAGCCTTTCTCCTTGATATAGAAAATAGAAAGACAAAAATCAGACTTCTAAAGCCTAGATGAAGCTAAAAATCATGTGTCATCCTAGAAACAGATCTTCTGTACTTTGTATAACTTTGTTTGTCTGGGAAGTGGTACACCATCACGCCCTTATTCTCACTTTCACGGCCCCAACTGCCTGCCCTATCCTGATCCTCAGAGCTCTGAAGAGTGGCTCCACACTCTGAAGTGGACCAGAGATGTGGCCAGGGGCTGGAGCCTGCACAAGGACAGATGTGAAGAAGACAAGTTACCTGACAGATAACATTATCATAGAGAGCCAAGGCACAGGCATGGGGGGGAGCAGGTATGGGGAGCGTTGCAAAGTTTCCTTACGTTTGGGTGAGAGCCCTCAGCAATGGTGGAGAGGGAGAAGTTATCGTTGTGGAGCTCAGATGGGGTCCGGAATTTGCTGGTTAGGACAGAAGAGAGAAGGGAAAAATGTAAGTGAAACGATCACAGCGAAATCTGATAGAAGCTTCATGGGTCAGGGACTGTATTTCATCAAATGCCACAGATGCACCACTATTTGATGTACCACTAAGAAAAATCTTCTACCATTTTAAACCATGATCCAATGCTTTCTTATCACCTAGAGTTTTTATTACACACTTTAAGGAGCTCATTTAGACTTTAGATAAAGAACTGACAATGATATGAACAGCTATGACCACGTTTGTGCATGCCAGACAATTACAACTACATCATGACTGCCATCAGGCCAACAGTGGTTATAGGACGCCAGCGACTGTAAGACACATCCAGTTTCAGAGATGTTAATATGTGAAAAAAAAGTGTATCTTAGAATCAATAAGCTGCAGCAGTATCTGTAGTGCACTGGGTACATATAGCATTTTCAGAGCAGTAACCAGGCTTGGGAAAGAAAGAAGGTATGCAGAAGGAAAAAAGGGAGGCGGCATTTGAGCTGAAGGGCTGCGGAAGCCATGTTTTGCACAAAACGCATAAGCAACTACAGTAGGATGACCTAGGAGGCCCTTCCCTGGGCCTCAGCTCTTGCTTCTCCCCTCGCCTGGCAGCTGCTTCTTCTCTCCTATCAGCAGCAGCCCTGATCGGTGGTCCCATCCCCACCCTGACCCTCCCCGCCACTCCAACCCTCTGGTGTCAGCGTGAGGAGCCAAGGGTCTTGGCTTGTGATCACAGGCACAGATGCAGCCCTGCCTCAATGCACAGGCACAATGCAGAGGCCCTTGCAGGCCCACAACGGTTAGCTGAAAGGCTGCAGAGAGCTGCTGGCATCTGCACATCTCACAAGTTCACCCAGCAAAGGAGCAACAGATGGCGTTTTGTCCTTTTCCCAGGACCCAGGGCAAGTCCTTTGGTCACGTTCTCTGGAGGGAGTCTCGGGTCAGGGGGAGGGGATTACTTGGACAACAGGTTGAAATGGGGGGTGGGCGGCAGGTCTGCATAAATTGTCTCTTGGGTCCAGAGGAAGCTGAACTCCAGTCTCCTCCTTCTGTGACTCCTGTGACATTTCAGAAGGTTCTTTACTTTGCTTAGTGACCACAGTGATTCTCTCATAGTGTGTAAGGTCACATTCGAGTGTTCAAGCATGGACTTAAAGGGTAAATGCATGCTGATTCTCACATGTGCACAGTAGTCACTCCTCTGCTAAGAGCTGAAATGAGACTCCATATCCCCACACAGCCCTTAGAATCCACAGTGGAGAAAGTGAGGGCCGGGGTCTCACCACCCCCCACATTCTACTTAGGAGGGCTTCCTTGAGTCCTCTGCCCTTCTGCCTGGACCAAGGATTGACAAGTTTGGAAAGCAACGCACTGCAGTGCTAGACCCTCTCACTGAGGAGGAGCTGGTATTGAGTGACAGCAGATCTGAGGGAGCTGGAGTCACTTCATGCTGATTTGTGAGCAAAATCCTCACACTGGCCACTGGCTGTCAGAGACCCAGGAAGCAGGTGCAGTCAGGTGGGGGTGGGGGACCGAGCACAGTAACGTACTTGACCAGAGTTGGGAGCTGCTATACTCAGGTTACCTTTTCTAAGCACCTTCTATACGGCGGGGTGTGTGTGTGTGTGTGTGTGTGTGTGTGTGTGAGGAATGGTGCTGGGCAGCTGCAGTGTGCCACAGGGGCTTAACCTCGGCTGCAATCCCAGCATATTCTGTGTAGGAATGGTTACGCTTGGGTGAATTTTTGGTATGAAAAGTACAACCAGGGATGGAGAGCACGTGCCAGAAACCCTCAGGACTACATCCCTGGGTCAGATTGGGTGGGGTTGGCTGTCACAGACTCACTTGGTCCTGCGCAGCTTGGTGTTCTCTGTCTTGAGCAGATAGAGCTTCTTGGCGAAGAACACCGTCATCATGAAGAGCAGGAGCAGCACAAGGGCGGCCGAGCCTACGGCCACACACATCACCTGGAAGTCAGTGATGATGGACTCGCAGCGCATCCCCTTGTGCCAGATGTAGTCCTGCGTGTTGCACCTGCAGCGGTGACAGGGTGAGACTGAGGCGACAGGCTGGCAGCCGTGGCCGCAGTGAGGGCCTGGCCCCTGACCCCAGGACTTCCCTCAACCGCCTGCTCCTAGTGGGACTTTGGGGCCCCCATCTGTGCAGACCTTATGGTTGCTATTGTTGCCTTGTCCTTACAACCATTCCATGAAGAGGTTCATGACACAAATGAGGTAACCGGGGAGCTGAGAAACTGAGCAAACTCAGTTTCCAGGAGGGAAGGGAACCCTCGTTTTCCACCTCCGTGAGAATAATCACAGGATTCTCCCAGATCCCCCCAGACCGCCCCAACCCCCCGGGCTCTGGTGAAAAAAGAAAGATGGAAAACAAGACCAACAGGAGCTACAGCTACAAAGTAGTAGGATCCACCCTACACAACGTGAAAAACCTATCTTGTGGCATTGCAGTCCCATCTAGTTCACGTGGCTAACCAGACACTGAAAAATAAGGAAGCGACAGACAAGAACAAGCACAAAGACAGATGTATATTCTCCCTTATCTCTGCAGCCCCCAAAGTGCTGCCCCTAAAGCTTCCAGTCCTATTACCATGAGAACTGTCATGAAAGCAGAGTGAGAATCAACCCTCTGGGTGGGTTTCAGTCCTTTCGTTGAGTGACTTTCTCTTGCCCTTGGGACATTCCCAGGCTCCAACTCTTCCAGTGACATTGCTGTTTCCATGGGAACCAGGCTGCTTCAAAGAGGAAAAATGTGGAAGGATACAGAGGCAGGCAAAGGAGGGAGGACATGAACCTCAGGGTGAATGACAGACAAGAGAAAGGGGTCCAGAAATGGGGAAATTTTGCATGGAAGAATTAGGTACTCCACACCTAGAATAGGGCAGGGATACGAGGCTAGCAGGGAATTCTCTTTTCCAACTGCTGCTTTGCAGTCGTGGGGGGCTGTTGGAGGATGGCGGGGAAAGAAGATCCCTCTAACCGACCATTCTAGAGAAGTTCAGCCATAGCTCTGCTCATTTCTCTGCAGTGGTCGGTGTGACAGAGACAAAGACATGCTGCAGTATGCAACCAAGGGCTCAGCAGCCTCCTGTGAGTGGAATGCAAAACAGTTTCCAAGCCAGGGCTGGGCCTGGGTGTACCCACCAGAGGAGGAATCTCTGGTAGGGAGGCCCAGTGTGACCCTGGGATGGAAGCTGTGCAAGGAGAGCTGGAGTGGACTTGTGTGAAGCCCTTCTGAGGCAGGAGCCACTGGAGGATCCATGGTCAGTACAGGCATGCTGCTCAGTGAGGACACGCTTACTCTTCCATTTGGGAGTCCTCTGATAGCTCCAGGAGGTTCTGGGAACTGTCTAGCTCTCCAGAGGCAGCAAGGGCTCCAAATTTCATACTCTGATGGGGAGCTTACTTTGAAGGTGAAAACTCAGGCCCCCAGTAGGTTGAAAGATTACAATTTTGCAGATTCCATAGTTCCCAGGCTAAAATCATTACTGTAGTCCCCCCAACTAGAGGCTGAGGAGCAAAATCACAGGGTTTCCTCATTTCTGGTAGCCCTTAACCAAGCAGCAAGGTCTCGTTGCCATAATTTCTTGATCACAGTTCCTCTTTTTGGCAATGGCTGGACAACTCCAATCAGAACCGTGTGGACACATCCTGTATGAGTGACGCTAACGTCATGATCATTTACAGGGAAGAAGAACTTCATGGGAAGGAACTGGAACTTAAGCTTTAATGCCAAAGGCGCAGCATTCATGCATTCTGTATGTTATTATTCTACCAGAACATTAAGACCTACAGAAATTTGAATTCTTCACATACCTCCAAAGAGACCAAGAAAAAGAAACATCAGGAATGACACTTTAAAAAGAGACACCCAGATTTGCTCCTCCTAGGACCAGTGGAAACAAGTCCCAGGAAGAATCTGAGGCCTCCATGCCACTTCTAGGGCCTGTAAAGGATGGAGACAAGCAAACCACCCAGGTCACCCCGGACTTGTGCTTCTTCCAGAATAAGCCAGTGAGCTCTCCAGCAGGTTAACTACCTTGCCGTGACGGCAGGTGTATGGGGTAATTACTGATGAGGCATGGGATGGTGGTTGCAGACAATATCCTTACTCTGACACTAAACTCTCTGGGTCTTTAAAATACGCTGGATTGGGTATCCCCAGGAAGACAACAATCAAGGTAGGAGGGGCAAAGCCACGACCCAAAGTCAAGAAACCCCACCACAACTGCTATACCAGGAAAGACACTCTGCTTGACTTGACCTGTTCGAATGGCTGCTCTCTGGGTCTGCTCCCAGCGAGAAGGTCTTCACTGTGACTGTATGTGCCACCCCAGGCATGTGCCCCACAGGGTCACAGGGCCTTCCTCCTGCCACACATATGGCTCAGAGGGAGTGGTCAGCAGTTCTCTCTCCTCTCAGTACGTTTATGGGCCTACTCCTTCTACTAGTTTAGTCAGAACTCGCCAACAAGAACTTGCCCTCAAGCCAGCAAAGGCCTTTTCCAAAATCTTTAGCCAAGTCCCTTCGTTTTGCCTCTATAGTTTACTGGTTTGGTAAAGGACACAACACTTAGAGGAAATACACAATCTTATTTCTGAGGAAACTCTCCTAGTGATGAGATCACAGGAAGTGCACATAAGATGTAATTCTATAGAATATTTGCTGTGACTATCCCTTGACCTGGGACTTCTGTGAATGCACAACCTCTGGGAAGCTGTGCCTGTCACATTCCCCTCTCTGCTGAGACAGCCTCCCATGCCCTCTCCAGGAGTTCTCTGACAAGCCCCCGGGAACCTGCCTGCCACACTCTTACCTGCAGAAGGCCCCTATGTTCTCCACCAGGTAGCACTGGCCGCCATTGTGACAGTAACTTGGGAAGAGGTCGCACACTGACCGGCAGGAGCTGTTATGTCGCACAAAGCCACTGCGGCACTCAGTGACATTCTCGCTTGGGGCCAGGTCCCTGCCTGGCTCTCTTGGGCGGGGCCTGAGGGCGATGCTGCTGCCGGGGACCATCCCCAGAGTATGCTGTGGAGGGACAGCATGCCACCGACCGGTGGGCTGGCCTGTCCCGGGCCCCAGACCAGGTTTCTCAGTGGGCACTAGAAGGTCATTTTCATTTTCATCTTCCAGGTCTCTGCCTCCTGCTGCATCCTTGTCATCCTCCTCTTCTTCATCCAAGTCATCATAGAAGGATGTGGTAGGGTAGAAATCAGATTCATCAAAGGGGGTGAAGTCATCGTATAAGTCAAGCAGGCTCCAGGAAGGGGTCTCTTCCCCAGGATCAGGGTGGTGCTCTGAGGTACCTGGAGACCCAGGGAAGCTCCCCAGGTCGGCGCCACGGCCCTCACCATCCAATCCTTCGAAGTAGTCGATGTCAATTATATCTGACGCCGTGTGGGGCTCTAGTGTGCCCTGAAAGGGGTACGTGGGCTCTGGCCCATGAGGGTCAGGTGTGCTGCCTCCCAGGTTCAGCCAAACCTCCAAGGGGCTCTCCTTGGGGAGTTCAGGGTCTGGGCTCAGCTTGTCGCCAGGAGTGGGGGAGAGTGGCCCGCTGGCCTCTGTAGCCTCGGGGGTGGCGGGGGGCGTCGATGACTGCCCGAGGGCCTCGTCGGGAACCGGGAGCGTGGCTGGAAGGGCCTGGGTGTCGCCGCTGCCCGCCTCTGCCGTCACTCCGCCCAGGCCTGGGCTGTCCGCCTCCAGCCAGGTTGTGTCTGTCACCGCCGCCGATGCCTCCAGAGCCTCCTCTGGCCCGACCTCAGGGCCCACCACCGCCTGCTCGCCGCCGGGCGCAGTCCGAGGTGTCTCATCTTCCCCAGCTGCTGGTGGGCCGGCCTTCTCCCGCGTGTCGTTAGCACGCGGCTCCCATGCCAGGACTCTCTTCACCTGCCTGTCTGCCTCGACGGCTCTGCCCGCCTCACGCACTGTGGGCGGGAGGGAAAGGGGCCTGGCGTCAGGGCAGCGGGCGTGGTAGGGCCTTGGGCTGCGCCCCGCCCCGCCGAGGCTGCTCTCCCAGAACCCCGCCAGCCCTAAGCCTCAGCTTCAAGATTTCCCAAGGCCACGCCCCATCGTTAAGTCCCGCCCCGAGCCCGCCCCATAAGCCAGGGAACACACCCAGCCAAACGTTTCCTCGCTCAGGCCCCACCCCCAAGCGTAAGGCCCCGCCCCCTACACCACCCGCAGTCTAACCAGGGAGGCCCCCGACTCCAGCTCCTGGCATAAATCTTACCCTCGGGGCTCCATTCCACCTCCACCTCCAGGCCCCGCCCAGGAGTCGCACCCTTAGGGCCCCGCCCCGAACTCTCATCCTCTCGCCCCCCCATCACCTCCAGGTCCCGCCCCGAAGTCTCACCCTCAGGCTCCGCCCACCAGACGCCCCCCCCGCAGCCAACACCTGGGTCCGCACACCAGAGTAGGGGCCGCCACCCACCACTCGGCCTCCCCCAAGTCTCCCATCTCCTCGTGCGCCCCTTCCCCCGCCTGGGCTGCAGGCAAGGCGCTGCCCCGCCCCCTTGCCACAGCTCGCGGACTCCGCCTGTACCCGAAGCCAGTGGGACCCTGACTCAGGGTGGGGCGCGAGAGCTGCTGGGGTCCCGGTCGCTGTCGGTACCTACCCGGTGCGGCCCCAGTGGCGAGGACCAGCGTGGCCCCCAGAAGCAGCAGCAGCGGCGGCGGCCCCCGACCCGGGACCCCGCCCTCGGCTCGACCCATGGCGCGGCGTCCCGACCGCTGTCCGCGGTCTGCCCGGCTGGCTGCGCCCTCGGCTCGCCGGCCGCCGCGCCTCCCGCCGGTGCTGCGGGCGTATCAGCCCACGATGGGCAACGGGAGAAGCCGCATGCCGCCGCCGCCGCCGTCCGCCGCTGTCCCCGGCGCGCCTCGCCTCCCCGCCTCCCTCGCCGCGGCTGCCGCGCTCTGCGCCGCCCCCACCCCGCCCGCCCCGCCGCACGTAGCTCTGACGCCTGCCCTGCTCAGTCCGCCTGCCAGGGGGACAGACAGACCCCCGGCTCCGGATGCGGAGACAAACGGACGTTGGGTAGCGCGGGTGCAGGCGCACAGCGCCGCGGGTGGCGTTAGCTGCCAGGTGCACTGGCGGGAGACCTGCGGGGCGGGGCCGTGGCCCCGCCCTCCCAGTGGAGGGCTGGCACGGGGCCCCCACCCGCGAGGAACCCACCCGCCAAGCGACAAGCAAGGAGGCGGGGGCGCAGACACCCGCAGGCTCCGGGCGGGGCTCGGAAGGGCCGCAGGGGGCGGAAGCCCGAGCCCGCGGTGTGGCAGTGAGCCAAACCCGGGGGGCACGGAGCCTCTCGGATTTCTGCGCCAACCCTGTGTTCGGGGCGGAGAAGGGTCTCCGGGAGGTCTCCGAGTCCCCACGAGGGCGGGACGGTCGCTGACAGCGCCAGGCAAGGGGGCGAAGTGGACCTCCCAGGTCCTAATCGGATCAGACCTAATCCGTCTGCAGCCAAAGCCCCCGACCTTGCACAGCCAGGCTGGCCGGAACGCATCCCGGGGGCAGGGGGCAAGACCTTTCTGTAACTGTGGCTACATTGCCTTCCCTCTCGCCTCCTCAGGGCAGCCTGGGGAGCGGCCTTTAATGCCGGTTCCTTCCTCCCTCTCCAGGATACACCCCCCCGCCCAACCCGCCCATGTGTCCCGGGCCACCAAAGCTCCGGTTGGTGGGTAGTCGCTAGCGGCCTAGATCACAGCCTGGGGACACGCGGACGCCAGGCCACCGTCTGTGTGCCCTGTCCAAAGCTCACTCTGCCGTCCAAAACCACTCATCTCTGGATCCCTGCTTGCTGGGGAGTCACGGCCTAGTCACCTAATTTGTCCACCAAACCGACTGTCTGCCTCTTGATCTAGTAACCCAAATGATATCTGCGGTTACTGCTCGAGATGCGGCAACTCTGGTATTTGAGAAACTCTCATTTCTCTCACTAGGGAATCACTTAAGTGACCAAGATAGAGATTCTCCTAATCTCTTTCTAGTACATGTCTCTGGATGGGGTTGCCTTGATTCAAAGTTCGTTTCTCTCACTGGAACTAGATCTGCTGCAGTCTACTTGCTTGTCCTGGTTGTTCCCTCCTCTCCAGGTCTGCCTGGCAAACTCAACCCAGAAAGCTCAGTTCCTATCACCTTTCCATCCCTGAAGCCTTCTTAGCCTAACCCAAGTAGTTAGACACGTTGGCCCTGATGTCATTGTCTACAGCAATTCTCTATTGGACCACAAGACACTTGAGTGTACAGCTCCTCGTGCAAAGGGAGGCTCCCTAAGGTGGGGAGGAGGCATAAATGAATGAATGACTACCATCATACTCCCACCCCAGAACCGTGGGTCTGGAGCTTCCTGCAAAGTGGCTGACTTGCTGAGGCTCTTTCCATGGCTTCATGTTGCCACTGGGAGAGTAAATACCAGTTTGAAATACCTTTTCTGAGCAGAGGGCCAGGCAGGACTTTGCACTTGCCTGTTGCCAGAGGCACTAATGCACCCTCCAACACCATCTCTGCTTTCCTGTAGCTTTTCTTTTTTTTTTGGCCTTATGTACAATTCTCTGTGTTGCTCTTCTCTGTGTCTCCTTGACTCTTGGGTGATGGCTGTCAGAGTGGAGGATCTTGGTGTACATGCCTACCTCCTCCTTCCTGAGGCCAGTCTTTGTGGGAAGGAAGCCTCACAGATGGGTCCTTTGGTGCCTAGAGCATGACAACCACTCCTGTGTTTTTCACAAGAAAGGTCTGGATGGGGGCCCTTTTCCCATCCCTCTGTTAAAGCTCTACTAACCCCAGTTTATTAGCTCATTTTAATATACTTTGTGAAATATTTAAGTATATCCTTTTAAATTCAATTTTTGAATTAAGTAAAACAAGCACATGGTATAAAATAAAGTTAAAATATGAACTATCTCCTTCCTCAATGACCATCTTCCCTTCCCTGGAGACAGATTCTGTTACTACTTTCTTCATTTGGGGATTTTAAACTCAACTGTTGCCATTCAGTTTCATTCTGATCCTCCCTAGCAGATCTCACCAGCAGTTTCAGAACCGAGCACAGCACACCTGGTTAGGTGACACCTCCACAAGACAGATAGCACAAGCTCATCAAGGCAGTGGAGTGTGACTGCAACAGCAGGATTCCACATCAGATCTGTGTGACATTGGGAGAGTCAGTATCCTGTCTCATGTGTGAAAGTGGTAATAACCATACAGTGTCAAATGAATGTGATTTTTTTTTTTTTCTGGGCACAAGGGCTACGAGGGTAGGCATAGAAACTGGAGTGAAAGGGAAATTGACCTCTCTCTAGAGCTTACACCCATGTCCCCACATTCAAGTCTCATGCATTTGGGCATCAGGGATGCTTTGAGGCAATGGCTTCTGCATGCCTCTGAAGTTCCCACTGGGTTTGGCAGTACCAAGGAAGGCACAAGGCCCATTGCCATGGCTACAGCCTGCCGCCCTGTGCATAGAAAGCCACTGACTTTGCCAGGGGGCTGCTGTCCAGGGCATAGCTGCTCCTGTTGCCGTCGCTGGGGGCATACTTCAGTCTGAACAGGAAGTAGCACAGTTCCTGGCTTTAAGTCCTCAGTAGTAACCACTACCATTTTCCTGTTTTCTTTTTTTTGGGGGGTATGCGGGCCTCTCACTGTTGTGGCCTCTCCCATTGCGGACGCACTGGCTCAGCAGCCAATGGCTCACGGGCCCAGCCGCTCCATGGCATGTGGGATCTTCCCGGACCGGGGCACGAACCCGTGTCCCCTGCATCGGCAGGCGAGCTCTCAACCACTGCGCCACCAGGGAAGGCCCATTTGCCTGAGTTTTTAGTTTTCTTAGTGCTCTAATTTGTCTTATTCTGCACAACCATACTATTAATGTTTTACTGGTCATTTTACACACTTGCAAATGGACGCTGAGATCATGCTAATGAAGTGGTAAGGCTAGGATTTGAACTAAGATCTTAATTTCAAATCTTTTCATTTTAATATGGAGGCTTTTCATTCTTGCTTCTTGATTTCAGAAGAGGAATCAGGATGCAGAGGTAGGGCCTCACTTGGCTGAATGGAAGCCCAGCCTCTCGCCCTGCCCACTTCCACCTGGGTGTTTAAAAGTTAATGCTGTGTTCTCTTAACAGAGTACAACACAGCAGTCCACACTTACGTCCTGTATCAGTCAGAAAGGGACATCTAGCATGGCTTCTCTCCTGCCAGTGTGCTGCATAGATACCTGGTTCTGGGCTGCAGGGCAGTCAGCTCTGCGACATTTTTGGTGATGGGCTGCTGGGAATGGTCCTTCTTGCACCTTTACCAGAAGGAGGGAAGAGCCAAGGGGTGGGGGCCTGAGTTCTTTGTGCTGACCACCACCTCCTCTCTCTGGAAGTTCTGGATTCTCAACTTGCACAAGTGCTCTCATCTTAGAAAAAGACATTACAACCTGGAGGCGGTCATCTTGTTTGGGGAGTGGGTCTGCTACAAAATTGGCAAGTCCCCTGAACTTCATTACCCCAAAGCCAAGTCAGCTGGGAGAAAGCCACACAGCCTCAGACATGGAGCAACCAGGCTTGTCTTCTTGCAGAAAAGTCCTGCTGCCTCAGCAGGCAACCTAAGTGCTTCTCGGGAACCCCACAGCTAACACACAATATGCAGACTGGAACAAGGAATGCCACAGTCAATTTGGATGGCTGTGGGAAATCCATTAGTGTCAGGGCCAAACCAGCCAAAGAAATCAAGAGCCCCGCCCACTTCCTAAACCCTTCAGGACCACCTGGTAGTGAGGGAAGACAGCCACAGAACCAGAGTGGGAGGTGTTTTCCTTCGTGTCACAGCTGTTTGACAGTAGTGGTGGCTGTAATGTCTTCAGGCATGGTGATTTTGCTGAGGCCTGCAAAGGCTGTACCCTAGGGGTAGGTGGTGGTGTAAGGTGGCTGCCAAAAATCAGTCACCTGGCTGCTCCCCATGCATTTGGAGGGGCCTGGAAAGGCCTCTGGGGGCAGTAAGGAGTAAAGATGGCTCCAGTTCTACAGGGCAGGCCAGGAGCAAGAAGACAGGGGACAAGACAAGGCTCTCTTCTGCTGGGGTCCCATGAGAGCTGGAATAGGGATGGGTGGTCCAAGAGAGAAGTAGCTATAATTAATTTTGGAAACTTTGTCTAGGTTGATTTATAGAACTCTCTCCTTCTACCCTTTTAGTCACCCTTTGCGTATGGCAGTCCTGTCTCAGCTCTGTATTAAGGAGTTCAGGATCAAAGATGTTTCCTAATGACAAGAGTAGTGGCAGGGCTAAAGCGAGCCACAGGGAAATGAAGTTCAGGGGAGCTGTTCACAAGGAGGTCCAACGTCAAGCATCCTGGGCTTGAAGGCAGGCAGCATCTCCTTCAAGAATGTATCTTTCCATCTCCTTCTGAAAGATGACTTCAGTGGAGATAATCCATTAACAGGGGATCAATGTGCTTTCACATTGTTCCCAGGAAGAAGTCCCCCTTCAACAATAGTGGAGCAACTGAATAACAGCTATGCTCTTGGAACTGTAGAAAGCAGGAGCTTTATAATAAAAATCACAGGCAGAGGTTTGCAGAAAGAACAGGGGTTAGTTGGCACTGGATACATTGGGTATCCAGATGAAAGAGTTCTCTGATTATTCAGATGGAGGTTTTCAGGAATGAAAGTCAACCCTCAGGTTACCAAACCTCGTAGGACAGAAATCATGGAAGAACATCCAATTCACAGACTAATATACACTCTCCCCCAGAAAACAACTGATTAGACTGTTCCTTTTACTTCATGAACACTTGGCACTATCTAAACTATTTATGGTCTGGTATCCTCCAGACCATACACCTTATCCCCCATTTTCCTACAAAAATGTAAGCGGCCTCGAGTACAGGGGCCTTGCCTTACCTTATTCATAATAATGACTGCATCCAAGTTTTAGTGCCTGCCACACAGTAGGCTCTCAAATGTTTACTAGACTAACGGGCTCACAGAATGACTGTCAGGAACTGCAGAGAGCTTGCTCTACCATACAATCTTATTAACCAGTAGTTCTCAAAGAGTGGTCCCATGACTAGCTGCATCAGGATCTCCTGGGAATCTGTTAAAAAGGCAAAATTTCAGAACATACCCCAAACCTGCTGAATCAGAAGCTTTGAGGATAGGGCCCAGAAGCTGTATGTTAAACTCGCAGGTGATCCTGACCTGCACTGAAGTTGGAAAACTGCTGTTCTTAATCGCATTTGGGGGAATCATTCCATAGGAAGGATCTGAGGAACCTGTGGAAACCTGGTTAATTGTACACGTCTTGGTTTGCTCTAAAAAGAATTCACACTCAGGTTTATAAACCAGTCTTCAAACTGAATCAAGGATTAACTTTCCTCAACCCTGCGGGAAATGTAGGAGTCCTGTGAGACCCAGCTGGCTCTAGCACTTTCTTCTAGAGGGAAGAGTCGAACAGGTCAGAAAGCACAGCACAATCAGGTGACACACTTCCGTGCAGAGCCAAGTGTTCACCTCCTGGCAGACACAGAATCCACTTCTTTTGCTCCACTGGGTTCACAAGCATATTGAAAGCACTGGTTTCCGTATTCTGCACAGGGCGTGCACCTGTGGGTGCTCAAAGGCTGTCCATGAGAGCGTATCAAGGTTCACAGAATCATCTGCCCTCAATGCCAGCCTCCAACTTGAGGCTGTCTAAACTGCAACCTGACAAACATTCTCTACTGCACCAAGCAGAACTACTCCTCTCTTGGAGGTGCCAGGATGTTGGCCACCCTTCCTGAAGAACTTCCACTCATCTTTCTCCACTTAGACCATGGAAATAAAAAGTGGGCAAGGCACATCAACCATATGTTCCTTAAGCCTCATGAAGGTGAGAAGGTGGTCAGTCAGTCAGGAAACCCGCACCACTGAACATTAATTGATGACCAAGACCAGGTGAGGCTGAGTATTTAGACTCTTCTTGGGACACATGAAGAAACTGGTACATGAACGCAGAGAATGGGACTAGAATCCAGAAATGATGTTCCATTTATTCACTGAAGAAGAGGGAGATTAAGCCTTCCCGATGAACTTCTTCCAATCTCCCAAAACTCCCTCTCTTCCCTTTTCCAAAATAACACATTGAGAAACATGTTTGTACAAAAACCACATATTATTCCCCCCCTCACAAAATCGGGTGGCTGTATTACAGAAATGAAACCAGATCAGACATAAAAAGTCACCACTTATACTGAAACATAACAGTGTAAGAATTCAGGTATTCTGTAGATTACCAGCATAGTAAAAATACTTCCACCTGGATCTTTTAAATTTGAAAGTGATCACATTAAAGACCTGAGGTTACAAGAGACCACAGTATGAACCAGAATTCCATTTTCTTTCTAAGACCTCAGTGGAAAAGGTAAGTATTTGGAATGAATTTCCTTTGGGAAAGACTGGTGTGAAAATAAAACCCTGGCCATTGTCAAAAGGCACGGGGGTATTTCTGAAGTCAAAAGCAATGGAATAAACTCCAGTAGGAACAAGCTCATTTCCACTCCAAGAGTCCAGAATAAACTCAAAAAAGGAACAAGGTCTCCTTTGTTCCAGTACTCTGATGGTGACCAGGGCCACCTGGTTAGAGGTAACACCTGAGGGTTTGAAAGGCAAATCTTAACTGTGGTTTAATTTTTTCCTTTTTTTTTTGCTTTCTGACATTAAGGAAGAAAGTTCTAGGGTGTTTTATAAACACCTTCCCACACCCTCACATATGTAAAGCTTTATAGAATATATAGAAAAGGTATCCAAAAGATGTTCCACTTTGCATTCTAAATGAAACTGCCACTTGCAACTGTGAAGAGGCCAGGTGCTTTGGAAATCAAGCTCTACTCAAAACACCCTTTCCCCACCCATGGAAAGACAGAGGGGAGGGAAGAAGGACAGGAAGAGAACACCAAGAACTCTTTAAGTCACTCATCAGCAGGGGTAGAAATGGGCTCATATTAAGGCATTTTTGTGGCTCTTCCTCTGGAATGGTATTCCACTCTCCTAGCCCGAGAACCTCACCCTCAAAGCATGATGCTCTGATTGCCAAGTGAGTTCCTTGGTACCCACAGCATCTCCTTGACAACCCTGTGATAGATGGAATGTGAGATCTCAGACAGGGAAGGGAGAAGGGATGAGAGGCTGTTGATCCTGCCCCACTTCTCCAATCCCACCCCAAACCTAAAGTACCGCTTCACTAAATCCTTCACCCTGCCTACTGCAAGAGGTAGTTTGGGGACTTGTACCCCCAGCCAACCTAACCAAGTTCCATGAGCTAAAATGTTTATCAGCACTATCTACTTACTTTTTTTTTTTTAAGTTTTTTTTTTTTTTTTAAAGAGGGAGAAAAAAAGAATGCATACAAAGCAGTGAATAGTGGGCTACATTCATTGGGTGGCCGTTGCCCTAGACACCCAAAACTTTCCTGGCTAGTCTAGGAAACTAAGGAATGCCTCCCAAATGCAGCCCTCGAAGCTCACACACTGCCCTCAGAAGAACAAGCCCCCCACCCCTCCCCCGGAATCTAACAAACCATCTGCATAGAAAACCAGAACCAGTGGGCCTGGGGAAGAAGTGGATCTGTTCTAATGCTTGTGCTCTCCCCTACCAGGGACTAAAGGGGGATGTTCTGCCAGGCAGGCTGGAGGCTCTCACAGTCCTCACTAGGGATGAAGTCAGTGGGATCCCTTTCCCCATCTCTTTTAATTCTGGTGCGTCCATGTGTGGCAAAAGTCTCATGAACCTTCACCATCAGCACCATTCTTAGCTCAGATAAGCAGAAATAAGGTCACTTATAATGCCTTAAGGTTTATCCCTTCTGGCTATCCCCTCTGCCCATCATTATTTTTTGGTTCCTATTAACTTAGGATGCTCTCCTTTAAAGCAATAATGACCCATCCCCCCCAAAAAAAAGAAAAAGATAATGATTATAAAGCATTATCCATAAAAGCATAAGACAAAGCAAAAAAACTGCAGGAGAGCAAAAATGACAGACATAGAAACACTACTGTTGACAGGACCTGCAGATAAACTGTCCGCATACCCCATACCAGGACAGGGAGACACTGGGTATTTTTAGGATGACCAGGGCACACTGTCACCACAGGCTTCCCCCTGAGTGTTGGAGGAGGGCCTAACACAAGACATGTCAGAGCACGGACAGGGGTGGCAAGAGAAATGGGGAAATAAGGGATGTGTGCTTGGGGCTGCAAGAATAAAAATCCTGAAAGAAACCCAAGGAAGCTGAGTAACACAAGTCCTGTCATCCCCACTCCAGCTGGTGGCGCTGGGCGTGGACGTCCCCTGCATCTTCCAGGCTAGGGCGCAGCCGAGGCTGGTGGGCCTGGAGCGGGAGGCGGAGGGACTCCATCTGTAGGTGGTGGAGGAGGTGGCTGCTGCTGCGGCGGAGGGGGATCTGCAAACACATCCAGAAGTTAACTCATCATTGCTGGAAACACAGGGGCTCAGGGAAGAGCCCATTTAGAGAAAAATGACCTAAGAAGGTTTCTTTATCGCCTGTGAGGCACTGCTGCCGCTGCGATCTACATGGCGCAGGTCCATCTGGACCTCCAGGTCACTGCTCATGTTGCTTCCCCTGACCCATGAGGTTGGGGGAGTGGGGAGGTGTCTGAACCTGCCCCAATCTCCTTCAAGGCCCACCCCTTCCAAGAATCACTCCAGACCTTTTCAGAACTTAATTATATTTTGATTTTATTGTATTTTAATGGTTCTCACTGCTAATTTTATTTCTTCAGTTAAATGATAAGCTCCTTCCTGGGCAAGTTCTGTGTCTTCTTTTCTTTCTCATAGTGCCTAGCCTAGCTGGGCACAAAATAGATTATCAGAAACTTCTTGCTGATATTAACTATCTCCAGCAGGGCCAGACAGCTTCACTTGAGACAGCTGCTGACAAGTTGGACAGTCCTGGGAGGCCCCACAGCTCCTGAACTGCAGTCCTTGGATTTTTGGCCAAAACTAGGTCAGGTCCTGAAGGGAACAATTAGTATGAGTGTCTGGGGCTCTTTCCTGTTTCAATTTTAGCTGCTTTTCAAAGGAACCCTGGATATAATTTAATCCAGGGATTTTTTTAACTAGATTTTGCCGGAAATGAAAACATATGAAACAAATAATTAAACTGCAGCCTTCCTTACCAGTCAATTCACCCAACTTTCCCCCTAGGAGATTTCCACCAAACTGCTAAGGCTCTTCAAAGCATTTTGAAGCCCACTGATCTAATCCCTTGTGTTATCTTGCAGTGGAGGAAACCAGGGCCTGGAGACGGGAAGCGACTCGCCTGATGAGGCCTGCCCAGTGCCCTGGAGCCAAGTCAGCGGTTCAGAATCCCTGAAATTCACTTGTGGCAGGAAGTGATCGGGAGCAAACCTTCCACATTCTCAAGGTGCTCCACTGAGGGCCCTTTAGGATGGAATCCTGTACACAAATCGTGGGTTACCAGCAGGACATGACCATGGTAAAGACCAATGACATTATCTCTGCAAAGGGGATGGGCAAACTGGTCAAACCTCCTTATCAGCCAGTACATTTGTATACTGCCTGTAAGGCGGCAAGGCAAGGATTTTCTTGCCAAGGAAAAGAGGTACCCACTAGGCTACGGCCTCTGATCACTGACTCAGAGATACCTTTTTCTACTGTTGTGATCCTATACTGACCCAGCTCAATTGTTGTCTTTCTTCTGGGCAGCTACTTTGTCCTTGGACCCTGTGGGTCCAATGAGAAAGGAGATGTACCTCTGTCGATAGTCCCTGCCTCCTGGCCCTAGGAAGTCTCCCAGAGAACTACAGTGAACTCAAGTCACTTCATAGCCTCGCGTAACTTATGGTAAACGCTATACTACTATCCACTTGTTCATTTCATATTTTCCCAACTAAAGCTCCTGGAGGCCAGGAATTCCTATGCGTCCTAGCTCTGTATTGTGAACAGAAGCTAACTCCTCCTCACATACGTGACTTCTAAATGGACCTGGGATCACAGATGTGGCTGGGAACATGGCCACTATTGGCTGCATTTTCGGATCATTACTCCTGCTCTACAGGAGTAAAGAGCAGGCCAGGCTCTGATGCAGTCCTCTGGAGGCCAGGGTTGGAGCAGAACAAGGGCCCCATGGCAGAAATGAGCTAGCTGGCTTTGCACATACCACCAGGCAGACATCGTTCAGCAGCATCTGTGCCTTCTCCATGGAGCCTGCTAAGACCTCAAATTCCTTCTCAACACAGCCCTGAATACTCCTTCCTTAGTCTAAGCAGCCACTACAAATACATCAAAATGGCTACAAGAAACTTACTTGTTATTCCTGCCCTAAACCAGATCCTATTCTTTTTTTTTTTTTTTTTTTTTTTTTTGCGGTACACGGGCCTCTCACTGTTGTGGCCTCTCCCGTTGCGGAGCACAGGCTCCGGACGTGCAGGCTCAGCGGCCATGGCTCAGGGGCCTAGCCGCTCCACGGCATGTGGGATCTTCCTGGACCGGGGCACGAACCCATGTCCCCTGCACCGGCAGGCGGACTCTCAACCACTGTGCCACCAGGAAAGCCCCTATTCTTTTCTTTACACCTACCACTTTTAAACCCTGAATCCATAAAAGGCTCCTATAGGGAAAACAGCTACCAGTAGCTCTGTATGTCTTCCAAGATTCAAATTACACAGGCTTAATCAGGAGTGGGCAAGGCATGCCCCTGGCCTCCCTGGAGTCATGAGTGCATGTCACAAAGGCTATGTATGGCATAAGAGCCCGACTAACTGGGAGCACTTTGCACTCATCACCTGGGTACCTGTCCACCAGGGGTACTGAAGAGCAATGACTAAAAACACAGTCTTTTGGAATCCACTCTCACAGGTCATACTGTCCATGGACCTGTCAAACCCCAGAGAGAACAAAAAGCCTGCCTCCCTGTGTACAGCCCTCCCTAAAAGACCCGGGGGTAATACATCTCCCACCTTGCTACTTACACATGCCGTTAGGTGCCGTGAGGGGTACCCGGGGTCCTAAGATGTTTCCTGGGATTGGAGGCATACCAGGAGGGGTAGGGCCACTCCCAGGGGGGTGGATGTTGGCTGCAACGGTGGACATCATGCGGCCTGGCATGGGCTGCCCAGGCATCATGGAACCTGGACCTGGTATCTGACCTGTGGAGGGAGATTTAAAGTACTGAGGTAAATGTACCAGGAAAAAAAGGAATCAACTCATTGCCCGAGACTGCTAAATACAGACAAATACCTAACCCTCCAAGACAATTAGAAAGATCAACAGAGCAATAATCTGTAATAATCTCTCTGTCCAGCTTTTAATTTGGGGTGGGGTGGGGGGACAGAGGGATAATGGGGCAGATCTGTGAAGTGAATGATTACCCCAAACCCTGCTATAGGTAGACAGTAGCTGTAAGAAACAGTTACCCAACATCCTTAAAAGAAAGCATTAATTCTGGTTAGTTTGGGTGAACAATGGATTGTCCAATATCTTCCTGAGGACACAAAATGCCAAGCAAAGACCACAGGGAGTGGAAAGAAGGACTTTAACAGCAAGTCAGCGCACAGTCCAAGGACTGAAGCTCAGTCCAGATTGAGCTTCATGCACAGGCTATGTGGGAATGTGTATGCCTGAAAGGGTATATTGATCAATACTGTGAAATCACAATTAAAAAGGGATTCTAATTGGAATCCTCAAGTCCTGTTCACAAAAAAATCTCTCCCTCTCTCCCCAACCAGGAAGCACTGGCTCTGGAGAACCATGGTGGGGGAGACATACGGGAAACAGGCAACTCCTTCACCTCTTCCTCTTGCTTTGATGTGCACAATGGGAGACGCTAGACATAAGGACCATGAAACACCTCCTGCATTCAGTTTCACACTGAGTCTTTAGAACTTTCAGCAAACTTTTTCTGTAGAGCCAGACAGTAAGTATTTGGATTTGGCAGGCCATATGGCCTCTGTCACAACTATTTAACTTTGCTACTGTAGTATGAAGGCAGTCAGGCAATGTGTAACAAATAGGTTACCGAAACATCTTTGTTTATGGACTCTGAAATGTGAATTTCACATAATTTTCATGTGACATAAACATTCTTTCAAGTTTTCCCCAACCACGTAAACTGTAAAAACCATTCTTAGCCTATGGCCCCTACAAAAACAGGAGATAGGCCAGATTTGGTTGCAGTTAGCCAAACCTCCCTTAGATATGGTGGTGGATATGTATTAATTCTTCAACTTAGCGGTCTGGCTCCTGGGCTTGGCTTTAAAGAGCCACAAACCAAGGAGAATTGTTTAATGGGCACAAACCAAGGCTGAAGCTATATATAAGGACAAATTATAATCTCTACAGAATAAGGAAAGAGAATCTATTGTAGTTTTTTCTTTCTTTCTTTTTTTAATCTAGGGACGTTAGCACGCCTATGTAAGGTCAACTATATGAAACTGAACACAGGCTTCTAGGCATAGTCCTGAGACAGCTGGAAATAAGAACGCTTGAGGTTCAAGCCTGGAAGATGGGACTACCAGACAGCTAACTGGCAACTAAAATATATAGAGTACTGGAGATAACTCAAGTGAAGAATTCTCTGTCAGTGCTTAGAAAAAGGCCTCTCTTAAGAAAGACACACAAAGCTTCAAGCCTCACACCATCCATTTCCAGTGTCTGTTCCATGAGCCAGGACTCAAAGAGTGGAGCTTTTCACTACGGGGTGTCAATGAAGAGAACCCCAGTGAGATACAAGAGTCAGGAAAAGAAGTGGTCCACTGTCTTTGGGGGACTATTTTTTAAAAGCATAGGGAGGCATCAACCTTATGCCTCAGAATGAAAAGAACAGCAAATTTTGGGTCCTCTGGCCCACCTTCCTGTGCTCTATAATGCAATCATGCAAAAGTGCAGCAGAGGAGCCCCAGAGGCCCATCTGCTGGAGGACAACTTGATCAAATCACCTCAGAGAAAGCAAGAGCAGGTGCTGGGCTGAGACTACCACTACTACTACACCACTGAACTTCAGTAATTAAAGCTGGGTGCCTGTGCCACAGTGCTAGGACAGATTTAGGCTGTGCTGAAGAGTCTATCCATGTAGGAAATGACACAAGAGATAAAAAAACAAATGCCAAGTATATTACAAGCCATACAAAGGATGAGTACACATGAAGGTGTGGCAGGCAAATCAAGGGAAAACTATGGAAGAAGCAAGTAAAAGAAAATAATACCTTCTGGTTAACCAAGAGCAACTTGTGAATGACTTGGGACTTTGGATAATGTGTATATAAAGTGAAGGAGGGGAATTAGGAACAGGATAACAGCAGACTATCCTAAGCACAAGGCCTAGCCTGAGTTACACAATCAGAACATAATATGAATATTGTTCCATTTATACGTAGCATCTTCATACTCGCCATCCCCTCTGAGGTAACTGCATCACCTTATTATCTATCACTTGCATTTCACCGAGGAGTAACAAGCTCAAAAGGTTATTAGAAAAAGTGCCCAGGCTACAGAGCCAAGTTGTCCACGGTTGGTTTGTCTGACATGAATCAAAGCAAAGGGGACCGGATGAGTCACACACACAGAATGGGGTGAGGGACTTGGCCCGGTAAGGCTACAGGGGACTGGGTGAAAGGTTCTGGAGAAATGAGGAACATGGGCCTGATTTTCTGTGTGATGGAAAGCTTTAAGAAGGGATGCAGAGGAGTCTGAGCCTACAGCAGAGGAAGAGAGCTTTTGCAGAGAAGTAGGGGTTGCATGAGGGCAGGATAAGTAGGTAAGAGTTGAGAGCAGCACCCTACAGGCTTCCTGGGGATGGGTAAGAGAACGAGGAGGAGGGGTGAGTATGAAGCTGAGAAGGAGAAAGAATTCGGGTTTGGCACCTAACTGGCATGTGAAGTGTAGAGAATGGGGAAGGACTTTTGCTTTGGGAACAGGAGGTGTGGAATTGGCTGTCATTCCAGTAGAACACAGAGATGGGGTGAAGGGAAGATACAGAACTCTCAAAAGTTTCCAATGGGCAATAAGTAGCACACACAGAGCCTTATTATTCTAAGAATCAGGGTCTGTCCTCTGTAACTCTCCCAGTTTCCTTCCTACCAAACACCTGTGAGGCCGTTACTAAACACAATGCTTTTTTTCCCCCACTCTCTGAGTCTCTACTAATGATTTTTTGATGGTATTCCAGGTGGTGAGACAGGGCAAGAGGAGGTACTTTTGCTGTTGTTGGGGGCAGGAGGCCTAGTATGAAGTCCAGACCTACAGAATCCCAACCTGGAGATGAAAGAACACTTTCAATGGACTTGCTGTGATGAATGGAAGCCATTCACTAGAACAGATAATACGGCCCGTGTTTACCAATGGGTGCAGATTCCCTCCTTCTACCCAGTTCAACCTGGACAAGAGGCCTTGAGCAAGTCAGGAAGAACATTTTGCCAGCCCATCTCAGGTCTCTCTCTCCAGAAAACCAACAGCAGAACACTGAAGAATGCCTTTACAAAAAGGCCAGAAAGAGTACTGAGTAAGGGAGAAAGAAAGAAAGAAGGAAGAGCATAGACCAGGTGTGTGCTAAGTGATAAGACACACAACTGTTCAGTCCTAACCAATGTCGTCCACAACAGTCTGACAGAGTTTTTATACTTTGATGTCTAGAGCAAGGTGTGGGTTGTCCAAACTCCTGGCTGACCAGTGAGCATCCCAGTCAGAGAGCCACCCAATACCATTCTCGACAGGGAAAGTGAAGATGAACGTGCCTGGAAGCTGAACAGTGCGATCTCACTTCCACTTCACGCCAACCCAGATGAGTGGTCTTGGACAAGTCATTTAGGATGCCCGGAGCCTCAGTTTCCTGAGATTATTATAAAGAGTGATGCTAAATATCTGCTGTACTCTCTCTGTATGATCAGGGAAACTGTTTATTTCTTATGGTGCCTTATTATGTCACTGGCTCTGCCTTATGAGAGGCAGGGCAAATATTCTCATTTTATAGACAGTAAACAGAAGCTCAGAAAAGTTAAAAGACTTCTCTACGGTCACAGAACTTGTAAGAGGAACGAGATCCAAGTCTTCTGATTCTAAATCCAATTCTCCTTCTACCACACTATTCTGTGCTCAAATGAAACAGTTCCTGTGAAAGGACTTAATATTAACAGTCAGCATTAAAAAAAAAAAATCTGAGATGTAAACTTTAATTCCAAACACCATGTTTTCTTCTTCACTACATCAATAATAAGGAAACTGCTCTGCTTCCTGCAATACATAATTTTATCAAATATACTTTCCAGCACCTTGCAGTGGGTTGGATGGTGGCCCCCAAACAGATAATGCACACGTTCTAATACCTGGAACCTGTAAATGTAACCATATTTGGAAAAAGCATCTTTGCAGATTTAAGTTAAGGACCTTAAGATCATCCTAGATTATTCTGGTGGGCCCTATATCCAATGACAAGTGTTCTTATATGGGACACATGGAGGAAAAGACACAGAGGAGAAGGAAGGTAAAGATGGAGTAAAGAGAGATGTGGCCACAAGCCAAGGAATGCTACCAGACACCAGAAGCTGGAAGATGCAATGAACAGACTCTCCCCTAGAGCCCCTGGAGGGAACATGACCTTGCTCTAGCAGCTCCCAGAATTGTGAGACCTACATTTCTGTTGTTGTAAGTTACCACGTTTATGAAAGGGGAAAACAAAGACTGAGTAGCTCACCCAATGTCATAAAGTGTATCAATAGGGGAGCCCAGCTCTGACCTGGGTACTCTGGCTTCAGATCTGGTGTTTGCAATACAGTGCACTCTGAGGATGAAGGTCTGGAGGAAGGGGGCCCATCTGTCTTCCAGCAGACTATGTGATACAAACCCTGCTGCCAATAAAGTGATGGGTCAGGTATTCAACCCACACCTAGCTCCAGAAACAATCTGGCAAAGAGGAATCAGTGGCACATGGACACAAGGTGATAACTACCAGAACACACTGGGATAAGCCTTGCAGGCTTGGCTGTCAGGCCCATCGGTGCTGTTTCCAAAGCTACCTGCTTAGCGGCAGTGGCCCATTTACCTATTTCCCTATATCTTTATGGCAACAAGCTGGGATAGAATAGCTTTAGGGTTTTCCAAGGCTATTTGCCTAACAGCTGGAAAATACCTTTCCTTTCTCTTGCTGTAAATCCTGAAGCTTTCTGTAAAACAAAGTTCTTCTATCCTCCTGTCACAAACAGAGCCATAAAGCCACTGGAATATAGGTATTTAAGGTATGAGAGGACAATGGCTCCTTGGGAAAGGTGGCAGCAAAAAGGAAGAACTAGAAGAAAAACCGTTTACTTCCACTGTGGGACCTTGCACAGACAAACATTTCTCAGGAAAGCAAGAAGCACCAAGAGTGAGGCAATGCCCCTGTGCCATCCAGAGGTGCTGGTGTGCCTGTGGCAGTGGATTTAGAGGACAAGGAGGGGACAGAATGTTGCTCTGAGCTGGGGCCTGTCACTTCCCAGGCAAAGACAGCTGTCTCATGGAATTCAGGTTGTTAGGAAGGCTGAAGTAAGGGCCCAGTTTCAAGATAAGGAAATGAAATCTCAGAGAGGCTATGGAATTTGTTTGAAAGTCACAAGGAACAAGAGGCTGAGCTGTCTGACCCTGAGGCTCATTCTCCTTTCCTTTACACCACCCTGCCTTAAAAGGGTATTTCTTTCCGTGGGAAAGCCAATTTCTCTTTTTTTTAAAAATAAATTTATTTATTTAGTTTTTGACTGTGTTGGGTCTTTGTTGCTGTGCATAGGCTTCCTCTAGTTGTGGCGAGCGGGGGCTACTCTTTGTTGTGGTGCTTGGGCTTCTCATTGTGGTGGCTTCTCTTGTTGCTGTGCACGGGCTCAGTAGTTGTGGCTCGCGGGCTCTAGAGTGCAGGCTCAGCAGTTGTGCTGCATGGGCTCAGTTGCTCCACGGCATGTGGGATCTTCCTGGACCAGGGCTAGAACCCGTGTCCCCTGCACTGGCAGGTGGATTCTTAACCACTGCGCCACCAGGGAAACCCAACCCCTGTCCTTTTGAAATCTAAATGTCCTTGGGTTTTCTGGTTTCTGATATAGGTCTCACCACTTTCTTTTTTAAATTAATTTATTTTTATTTCTTTATTTTTGGCTGTGTTGGGTCTTTGTTGCTGCACGCAGGCTTCCTCTAGTTGCGGCAAGCGGGGGCTACTCTTCATTGCGGTGCGCGGGCTTCTCATTGGGGTGGCTTCTCTTGTTGAGGAGCACGGGCTCTAGGCGCGCGGGCTTCAACAGTTGTGGCACGTGGGCTCAGTAGTTGTGGCGCACGTGCTTAGTTGCTCCGCGGCATGTGGGATCTTCCTGGACCAGGGCTTGAACCCATGTCCCCGGCATTGGCAGGCAGATTCTTAACCACCGTACCACCAGGGAAGCCCCTCACCACTTTTAAATGGATGACAATGTCTGAAGGCATTTCCATTAACTCTTAATAAACATGAAGAAGTCTGACCTACAGATACCTAAAATGAAGCGCAGCAGGCCTTACCAAACAAAATAAAGGGTGTGTATATGTAGTTTCCATTAAAAAAAAATTCAGGTGTTTCCTTTTCCAGTAGAGAGGAAGGTGAGAGATAAGAGAGATGTGGCTTCAGAACAGCAGTATCAAAGCATATACTGGTGGGAGTCTGACCTACATACAAGCTTTTTTTTTTTTTTTTTTTTAAAACAGCAGGCATCTGAAGCCTGAAAAATGGAAAGGTTTGCTAAAATTAGGCTTTGCCTAGTGGAAAAATCCCTCACACTCTCAGGTTTATTAGATCTTATACTAAAGCGTTAACGGCCACCATGCCTAAAAGAATATTAAGGATTTTATTTTTATTCTTTGGGATGGGAGAGGCAGGTGGGTAAGGAACACAAAACTAGGAGAGGGAACCTATGAATTTCCAAGCTTAAGCATATTTCATTGCTGTTTCTAACCATCCATGGCACACTCTCTGGCTGAGTATCCCAGAGAACAGAAATAACAATCGGGGCCAAGCGAGGGGGAAGCCCAGGATCCTCGGAGATTGCTCCTCCTGCAGCAGCTTCCGGGGGGGCACAGACGCTCTTTGTTGAAGACTGTGCCCTCACTGTTCTCTCTGTAAGGATAACCTGCTACTCCGGAAAGTGGCACAGCAGCCTTGTTATCACATCATGCAAGCAGGACCAAAGGCACCGCAGATAATAAAGACTTGGCTGATGTGACGAGCTAGTCCTTTTCCCTCTTCAGTGTGGGGCTCCGAGTTGGGTGGAGAGGGGAGGCTGGGAAGTGATGAGTAGTTGTAATCTTTTCCTAAGTAGTATTTCCCACGGGGAGGGTTCTGTAAGTGGGTCTAACTTGGGGGCTTAAAGTCAAGTGCCTAATGCCTGGCTTGAAATTTCCTTGAACAACCAATATTTTACTAACTGATGCAAAATATTCTAGTTTTATTATTAAAACATGTCTAACATCCCTGAGTTCTCATCAAACCAGATCAATTCCTACTCTGATTTTTCTTAGGCACTTCTAAAAATTCTTATGTTATTAATGAGGAAACCATAAAGATATTTAAACCAACACGTCCTTTTCTCTCTGCTTTTCACACACAGAGACATATAACAAAGGCTACCCCAATGCAGGTGGCTCGCTCCAGATCCATGAGGCACTAATACTCAAGAGTGCCTCATTTACTATTTATTTTTAATGGAACTTTATTGGAGTATAATTGCTTCACAATACTGTGTTAGTTTCTGTTGTACAACAAAGCGAATCAGCCATATGCATACACGTGTCCCCATACCCCCTCCCTCTTGAGCCTCCCTCAACCACCGCTCTAGGTCATCGCAAAGCACCAAGCTGATCTCACTGTGCTACGCTGTTGCTTCCCACCAGCCAACTATTGTACATTCGGTAGTGTATATATGTCGATGCTACTCTCACTTCGCCCCAGCTTCGCCCTTCCACCCCACGTCATCAAGTCCATTCTCTTTATCTACCTCTTTATTCCTGCCCTGCAACTAGGTTCAAAAGCCCAAGGGGAGGGCAGAGCTTACACTGCACTTACATGCTAGATTTTTAGGTAATCTTCCTGTAAATACACCTGGCCCTCTGTTCCTCCGTATCCATGGGATCTGCATCCATGGATATAGAGGGACGACTGAATTCACTGTACAGTGTCATTTTATGTAAGAGACTTGAGAACCCATGGATACTCATGCATCCCCCATTGGGGCTCCTGGAACCAATCCCTGGTGGATACTGAGGGATGACTGTAGGTGCCAAGGCCCCTGGAGGGTACGCCCTGCAGTCAGAAGTGTCCTCCTTGCTCACAATCAAGAACACCTCAGGAAACAGCAGCCACTACCCAGGCCACTCTCCTTGGTTCCCCATGTGCTGTCATGAATACAATGGTCCAGGGTGTGGGCAAGGGATACCATGCATGTGCTCAAGAACTGATGGCTGTCATGACTATTCACCTTGTGCCATTTAGAATGGCGGTCTTACAGGAAGAACCAGTAAGCCTTTAATTTAGGAACCACTTCATGAAATCACTGTTTTTCAATTTAAATGAAAAGACGACATGTAGTGCTGTGTATTTTATGATGAGCAACAAAACCTAAGGGTGGTATAAGGATGGCTATGGCTACCTCCAGTTTCCATTTGCCAACTTTATACTATAGATTCTTCCTTTGACTATCTGTTTGGTGGAAACAAATCAACTTGGGACACTTTATCACAGATAAGAACAAAACCTACAAAAAGCTGGAGCTCCCAGGTGAGTTAGGAGTAGGACCAAATAATAAAAGCCAAGGAAGAGAGACAGCAGCATACAGATGGTACTCTCTATACAAAAATTCTAAGCATTTGAATGAATTAAAGGGGTGGAGGAGAGGACTGCAGAGGTACAAACTAAATGGAATATGTACAGGTGTCAGTTTATACTAGCCCCGCTGGTGCCTGGGACCATACGTGTTTGACAGTCCGGCAGATTCACAACAGTGAGCCATATTTTAATGGGCTCTACCACTAACTGATGGCCAGTTAAGTGGAGAAAGATTACATGTGATTTATCTACAAAATTATTTAAATTCTAAGAAGTCAGAGAGCTGGACAAATTCACCACTCAGTAATATATTTGTCTTGACTTTCTTCTCACCACTTCCCCAACCTTGCTTTCAGAGGCTGATTTTTCTCCTTCCTTCACACACCATAAATTCCGACCAAACACCAAAACCTAGCAAACTGACCTGGATAATTACCCTCAGCTCCTAACATAAACGTCGTGGCCCGCTAACTTTTCTAGAACCTAGGAAATATTAGTTGGAAGGACCATGCTCCCATTTATTAACTTACACCTGTGGCAAATAAGAGACTAAAGCTCTTCTCCACCTAAAACACTACAGACTCCCTCACTTGCTTTGATATATAAGGCCTCTTTAGCCAATTTCTAGAATATGGTGTACGAGACTCAGCTGTTACAATACAATCAGCCTTTTCTGAACTGTCAATATTAAGAAAGCTTTTAATTATTGGGTTCAATTTATTTTTCTTCATTTTACTTTCCAACACACCTGATTTTTACATTCAAACTCCAAAACAATCTCACGAAAGGGGCAACTATGAAAAATGATTACCTTGAGCTGCTGGAACTCTCATACACTGCTAGAGAGAACATAAACTGGCATTATCATTTTGGCAAAATTTTGGCAGCATCAACTAATGTGAATACATGGATATCCTAAGACCCACTCTAGGGACATAACAAATTCCACCACTTAGGGGCACACACAACAGAAATGTATACCTATGTCTCCAAAAGATATGTGCACATGCATGTTCACAGCAGGAGTTACTATTCGTAATAACTAAAATGGAAATGAATCAAATGTCCATCAACAGGAGAATGGATTAATAAATCATGGTAGAGCCCCAGAGTAGACAGGTACAACAAGAAGAAAGAACAGCAAGAGCGAAAGACGTACAGCAAGAGTGAAAGGCAAACAAACAAAAATCAGTATGTGATTCCATCCAGGTAACATTCAAAACCAGCCCAGGGACTTCCCTGGTGGTGCAGTGGTTAAGAATCTGCCTGCCAATGCAGGGGACACGGGTTCGATCCCTGGTCCAGGAAGATCCCACATGCTGAGGAGCAACTAAGCCCGTGCACCACAACTACTGAGCCTGCACTCTAGACCCTGCGTGCCACAACTACTGAAGCCCTCACGCCCTACAGCCCGCGCACCGCAACTACTGAGCCCACAAGCCATGACTACTGAAGCCCACGCACCTAGAACCTGTGCTCTGCAACAAGGGAAGCCACTGCAATGAGAAGCCCGCGCACTGCAATGAAGAGTAGTTCCCACTTGCCGCAACTAGAGAAAGCCCACACGCAGCAACGAAGACCCAATGCAGCACCCCCCCAAGAAACCCCCAAAAGAACCCAGCCCAACTAGACATCGGGACAGTTGTTACCCAAGGGCAGGGAGGAGACTGAGATGGGTATGAGGGGGCTTCTGGGTACCGGTTACACAGGTATATTCTCTTTGTTAAAAATCATCAAGCAAAATACTTATGGCTTGTGTATTTTTCCATATGTACACTACATTTCAATAAAAAATGTTTAAGAAAAGAGGGACTTCTCTGGAGGTCCAGTGATTAAGACTCCACGCTTCCACTGCAGGGGGCGCGGGTTCGATCCCTGGTTGGGGGGACTAAAATCCCACACACAGCATGGCGTGGCCAAAAAAAAAGGGAGGGAGGGAAGGAGGAAGGGAGGGAGGGAGGGAGGAAGGAAGAATAGTTTTTTAAAATAAATTTTAAAAAACACTCTCATCATACACACAATGATGATTTTCTTTAAAATTCACTTAAGAAAAGCCTATTTCTGTGAGAAAGTAAAAAGGGAAACATAACCTATTTTTATTCTAAAGGCTATTTTATGAACCCTAGTTTTCTACCACTGTCTCCCTAAAAGAAGAGATGTATCTGAGTCTGCTCTAAAACCTCTTGGTTCTCCATCACGGAAGGTGGCATCGTGACATCATTTTGGAATAGAAGGAGCCCAGTATGAATCCTGGCTCCACCATGCAGCAAGGTGACATGGCCTTGGCATGCACCAGCTCTTCAACTGTAAAGGCAGGACAATGATAAGTAAGCAAAAATACTGGGGGTGAAGGGCCTGGCATACAAACACCTGTTCTCACCAGGATGTAATTTAGAAAAAAAAGGGAGAAGGGTATCTTTTCTAAATGCAGATGGTGGAGCTCCTGAACAGTTACTGTGGATGATGATGCTTTAGCACCATTAAGAACCAAATACCAAGGAGCCACAGAGAACCCCCTCCTAAACATTTATCCCAAGAGTTTTAGGAATTAAAAATTTTAAATAACTGTTTTTGAAAAATCACTTTGTGATCATCACTCTGTTATGCATTCATAGCTTTTAACTTGGAAGAAAATTAGATCTCACAGAGAGGTTTTAAAATCCACTCAAGCAGACAGACAGGAAAACTGAGAAATAAAGTATCCTGTGTCATGAGCCTGGCAGACTTCTAAAACTATCTCCACAAATGTCATTTAGATCAAGTGGCAAGTGGGATGATGGTAGCAAATTCCACAACTGCAATTTAATAGTGTGTGTGAGTGTGTGTGTGTGTGTGTGTGTGTGCGCGCACGCATGCGTATGAAAATGAATGCTTCCCAAAGTGAACCTAGCCCCATTTTTGGGTCAAGGCAATAAGAACTAATATCTAAACATGTTTGCGGTTGTAAATTAAAAATTCATGTTGGTAACACAAGTTGTCAGATCATAGTTTTTTCCGTCATGGCTTCCTCAGGCAAACATGCCTGGTTATTTCCACGAGATTTAGAAATTCTGTCATTTGAGGAAGTCAGGGCAACTGACATTAGTCATATCGGGAATCTTCTCAGGCCTCCAAGGGTCTTTCTATTTTTATTTCAGCTCACCTCTACACGCCCGGCCAGAGAACATGCATACCTCCCCAGAAAGCACAAATTTTGGCTCTGGCAGGCACGTGACACATGATTATAAAGTACCTATAAAAATCGTACAGGGGGCTTCCCTGGTGGCGCAGTGGTTGAGAGTCCGCCTGCCGATGCAGGGGGACACGGGTTCGTGCCTCGGTCCGGGAAGATCCCACACGCCGTGGAGCGGCTGGGCCCGTGAGCCATGGCCGCTGAGCCTGTGCGTCCGGAGCCTGTGCTCCGCAACGGGAGAGGCCACAACAGTTAGAGGCCTGCGTACCGGGGAAAAAAAAAAAAAAAAAAAAAAAATCTTACAGGAAGACTGTTACTAAAGCAATATAATACACAGCACACAGCCATACATATTACCCTCTAGGAAGGGAAGGAATATTGCGGGGGGTGGGGGGAATGCTGAAATTAAAGGTATATTTTAGGTTTAATGATGTCAGTAGTTAAGTTTGAAAGAATCGTGAGCTTGACTTTCAAGGTTGTTAAAATGTGGTGAATAGTTGCCAACCTGAAGGGGAACCCGTGAGCTAAAAGATGGGACAATTTGAGCATGAAAATGAGTAAGGTCCATAATAGATTGAAACACATAAAAATATAAATTCACAATACTAAAAACATACACACACAACAGAAAAAAAACCTTATTGGTAACCTTTGGAGACTGTGTGTGTGTGGGTGACTTGGCAGAGGGGTTGAACTCATTATTAAATAATAAATAAATAAAAGGAAATAAATAAAGGGAATTTATTTATCCCTGATAAATAAAGGGAAAGGATGAAGCATTTATCCAGCCTTTCCTGTAAGGATTGATTTTCAGGGTAACTAAATGATTGGTGAAGAAAAGTTTTTTAAATAAAAGAATCACTGCTAATAAATGTAAATATATCTAATAAATATACATTTATTTACATAAATAAATAATAAAATGCATAAATAAATATATAATAAACATACGTTTATTTACATAAATAAATGCATAAATAAATAAATGCAGACGGAATAATAAATTTAGAAATCTTACCATTTTGTAACACTTGGTAAAATAAATGATCTAGGAAGCAACTCTCAATGGCAGGTAAAATCTTAAGTGAGTCTAATGGGGAACTATGGAACACCAGAACCACTGACCAATCTGAACGCCACCAAGAAAGAACCAACATCACAGGAAAAATGCCTGCATCGCCAAAGTGAACCTGAACCTACTAAAATATCCAGCGCCATCCTGTGGTTTATTTATGGGAGACGTGTGGGAAGGAGGAAAGGAGGGGGAAGGATATGTGAAATGACACCATGCACTTTGAGTGCATGATCGGGTACAGCCAAACACATGAATGGCATTTTAAAAAAGAAGAAAAAAAGGGAGGGTGAATTGTTAACACGTTAAAATAGATTTAAGAGAACTATTAGCGAATTCAAACAAATGAAGCATTCAAAGATATTTAATTAATGTTATTAGGAATTATGGTTACTTTTGTTGGGTGTAATATAGTAGGTTATGTTAAAGAATAAGATTTCCATTGGTTAGAGATACGTTTTGAAGTCTCCCACACCAAAGCGAGGAGGAAGAGATAAAATGTTGATAATTCTGAAGCTGTGCAATAGGTATTTGGGGGATTATTACGCTATTCTCTCTACTACTGTCTATAGTAGAAGATTTCTATAACAAAAAATTAAGAATGCCAGAAAGGTGATGATCGTTATCATAAGAGTTCATTGTGCTATTCTTTTTGTGTGTGTCTATCTTCGAGAATGTCTATAAATTAAAAAAAAAAAATGTAGACAATCCAAGGATGAATTTTTAAGGATCTCTGGGATATATTGTCGACCCACCCAAGAAAAAGGCATAATGCCAAGAGGACCCTGGAAAGAGAACATGGCAGGCATTATGTGGTGATGGCTATAAAAGCAGATTCACTTGTGTGTAATATCCTAGGTGACAATGGACATTCTGAACAGTTTTAGTCAGAAATCACCAACAGTGTGGTTCGCCCCCTCTGATGCTCTGTGCCACAGGGATGACCCCAGACTGAGTGGTGAGCAGAGCATTCCTCTCACCTGGCTGAGGTGGATGAGGCGGCGGCATCTGGTGGTGCATCAGAGGGTAGGGAGGGGGCTGCTGATGAGGCATCATGCCAGGGTGCCCTGCTGCTCCCAGTGGTGCCAGGCCAGGTCCTCCTGAGTGCTGGTGTGCCTGTTGAGGGTTCTGCCCATGCTGCTGCTGTTCCATTTGCTGTCGGGCTCGCAACTCAGCGTATTTCAGCTGTTCCATGTGGAAGTTCTGGCGTTCAGTAAGCAACTGCTGCCTCTGTTGTTCTAACTATTAAGAAAGGAAGGGGAAGAAAAATGAAATCAGGCGAGTCTTTCACGATTGGATGCCAACACAGGATATCTACATGATGTCCAAGTTCCCCAGAGCTCATCACAGTTACATAGTCACCTCCTCTCCTGAAACCACCACAGTGAGAGAAAAGGCATTATTTCCTGAGTAGAATGAAGTCAAGTTCTTCTCTGTGTTAAGTATAAGGCCTGCCTTTCCTTGGAACCTTCACCCGGTGGGGGGCTATTATACTCAGGACACTTGTAATTCCCTCTGTTTGGCGGGCCTTCAGATATTTAAAAAACTGTTTCCATGACTGCCTTACTCTTCCCCAGGTGAAACAAGCCTCTCCTGTCCTCTTAATAGTTCCTTAGATACTAGTATTTCAAGTCAAACCAACATTTCCAGGTGCTCTCTTCTGCATGTGATCCTTTTGGTTACTATTTTAGAATGTGACACCAGAGTTAAATCCTCTGGATGAGTCGATGTGGCCTTAGCTGCAAAGATACACATTTTCTATATGGAACTTTGGCGGTACCATTGTAAATCTTAGCTTCCAAGTACCCAAAATTATACTGGGTGACACTTTCACAGCATATTTTAGAAGCTTAAATAAAAATTTACATGAATCGTGCTTTGAAGAATATAAGCATTTCAATACTCAAGATAATCTTTCTGGGGGCTTCCCTGGTGGCCCAGTGGTTAAGAAAACGCCTGCCGATGAAGGAGATGCGGGTTCTATCCCTGGCCCGGGAAGATCCCACATGCTGCGGAGCAGCTAAGCCTGTGTGCCACAACTACTGAGCCTGTGCTCTAGAGCCTGCGAGCCACAACTACTGAGCCCGTGTGCCACATCTACTGAGCCTGCACTCTAGAGCCCGTGAGCTACAACTACTGAGCCCAAGTGCCACAACTACTGAAGTCCGCGTGCCTAGAGCCCGTGCTCCGCAACAAGAGAAGCCACTGCAGTGAGAAGCCCGTGCGCTGCAACTAGAGAAAGCCTGCGCGCAGCAACGAAGACCCAACAGAGCCAAAAATAAATAAATAAAAACAAATAAATTTATTTAAAAAAAAAGATAATCTTTCTGGGACCCAAATTAAAATACAGAGAAGTTAGGAAATTCAGAAGCCATATGCCTGACACTAGCGCAGAAAACGGAGCCCACCTTAAAAGCTATGAAAACTAACTTAACCCAGAGAAAATCACCTTTAACAGGAATGGAAATAAAAATCCAGATTTCTAGTAGTATAAAGATCATATGGAGGGTTAATAGCACTACTGCTTTTCTATAATGTTCTATCTCACCATTGTTGACAGCAAGATTTTATTCACTGGGAGGCATTTCTACAGCAGCCACAACAGCTCTTGGGCACTTGAGATGTGGCTAATCTGAAATGAGATGTACTATAAATGTAAAATAGTCACTGAATTTTGAAGACTCAGAATGAAAAAAATAAAATTTTCATATTGATTACATGTTAAAATACCATTATATACATATACTGGATTAAATAAAACATCATTATAGGGACTTCCTTGGTGGTGCAGTGGTTGAGAATCCACCTGCCAATGCAGGATTTACGGGTTCGAGCCCTGGTCTGGGAAGATCCCACATGCCGCAGAGCAACTAGGCCCGTGCACCACAACTACTGAGCCTGCGCTCTGGAGCTCGCGAACCACCGCTACTGAGCCCGAGTGCCACAACTACTGAAGCCCCCACGCGTAGAGCCCGTGCTCTGCAACAAGAAAAGCCACTTCAATGAGAAGCCTGTGCAGCGCAGCGAAGAGTAGCCCCCGCTCGATACAACTAGAGAAAAGCCCGCGCACAGCAACGAAGACCCAACGCAGCCAAAAAACAAAACAAACAAAAAAAATTATAATTTTTTTTTAACGTGGCTACTAGAAAATTTTTAATTACATATATGGCTCATGTATTTCTGTTGGAGAGCACTACTCCAAGGCATTTGGTAAGTTAAGGAAATGTAACATTTTAGCTTTCAGGAATAGTCAGTTTTATAGATAAATACTACATACTATCATTAGCAAAATCTAAGTGGAATACCCATGAGAATTAGCTTATGAATCTGGGCTCTTAGCAGAGAGCAGCTTGGGGAGAAGTCCCCGTGGAACCTAGTGAGAAGCCTCACTGGCTATCAGGAGTAGCAAGCAGGGAACGTCCACAGACAGATGGGGTGCTGGAAGACAGGCCGTGGACACAGCATGAAGCCAAGCGGCACGGCCAGATGAGGAGAAGAAAAGGAAAGAACAGATGGTAACGCTTATATCCCCGGTGTTGGTTAGCTGGCTTGCAGAGTCTCCCTTGGGAGAAGATCTGAAATGAACGATTTTGCAAGTGGTTGAGGGTTATCACAGGAGGGAGGAAACATGGTGTTACCATGGTCTAACAGGCTGGTGCGGGCTCTTCATTTTCTAAGGGTGACCCGAAGAGGCTAAACCCTGGCTCAGTTTAACATATCCTTCTTTTCGTAATCAGAAGGGAGTTGCAAGGTGTAAACAGCAAGAGAATCCTCTGGAAGTCCAGCTCTGCAAGATGACTAATCAGTGAGATAATGTAAGTAAAAGGCAGACTGAAAAAACAGAATTTAAAGATTCTGACCGTAAGTGCTATGGTCAGAAAGGTTTTGCTTTCTTCTAACCATTCTTTCCAGGAAATTTAGCACTTTGCTGAGGTTAGACTTAAGAGGTTGTCAGAAAAGGACCTCAACCTATGTTTTTGTTCAGCCACTATTGGTCTGGACAGGTCAGCTGAAGTCCAGCAGTTACGTAAGAACTCCAGAATATAGGTCAAGATCTGCTTTATAAAAACCTGAACTGTTACTGGAGGAAGACTTTGTGTCTCTGAAGGGAAATTTTAGTCTCTGCCTTACCTATCTCAGTGGGTTTTTTTTTTTTTTTAACTGAACCAGCCTTTCTTTGGGAACTGACCTTAGTATCGAAGTATTAATCTTGGAAAGAAAAATTTGCCCAATCTTCCTAGTTTACAAATGAACTAACGTCAATTACACTATTTTTTCCTGAGCTTCATCTGTCATTTCAAAACATAAAAGGTAATTAAAAGGTAATGAGAAGAATTTAAAAGGACGTGATTAAACACACACATCCCTGAAAAGAACCCAGTTTAAGCTTTAGATCCAATGCGGAATGAACAGGTCCTCTGAAGTGAGAGCAACGTCCAGACAGCAGGCTACCAGTTGGCTCCAGAGGGCCACCTCTGTTCTAGGGCACATGCAACAGAGCTTATGGACACATACTGGCCCCACCATCCAAAAGAAATACCTCTCTTGTTATAGATATCTTACTGTTACCGAATCCAACTGAAGACTGCATTCACTTCTGTGGCAATGAAATGTGGGAATCTTTGAGGAGAGTTTGACAGTACTGAGCAAATTTTAAATTCACATAACCAATGACCCAGTGATTCCACATCTGGAAATCTGTCCTAGAAAACTGTATGTATATTTGTATAAGGCCAGTCATTAAAGTACTATTTTTGATGTACATTTATGTCTGAGATGCACTGAGTAAAAAAAAAAGCAAGTTGCAACAACAATATTTATGTCTATTATATTTAAAAAAAAAAAAACCTTTGTGCCCATGTATAAACATTATATATACACTGAAAATGTTCTGAAGACACTAAACTATTAACAGTGATTATTCCTAGGAATGAAACTGAGGGTAGAAGACACTTTTTAATTTATCCATTTCTTTATTATTTGAAAAATTTTCATCACACCTATTTTTGTAATCACAAAACAAAATACTAAAATTACCCAAGTTATATGCTTCAGATAACTCGATTTTCTTCTCTCCCTTTTCTATTTCCAAGGACTATAGATAAAGCCCCAACAGCTAAACCAGATAGTGTAAATTACTCACGTAAATAGGGCGCTAATGAATCTGTTCACTTTCTTTCAAGACTCCGATCTGGCTCTAGGGAACCCAGTTTCATACAAAGATGCCTGTGGCCCTGATCTGAAGACATCCCCACCCCCACTGCATTCAAACCCTGCCTTCCTCTCCCCCTTCATTCCTACACTGTGTATGTATAAAGCAGCCGAATCCAAGCGGAACCGGAACATAACAGAGCACTTTTCTACACCAAGACCCCAAACACACACACAGCTGCAAGTGCAGCTGAAGTTCACACAGAGCTCTTCTCCCAACTTCATTTGCATAGAACAGGGAGGCGGGGTGGGAAAGAGTAAAAGAAGGTGGGGGCCTCAAAAATCCATCTACACTGCTAAGGGTCGAAATACCAGAGACTTGAAGCCTCTGACTACTTGGCCTCAGAACTGAAGTAAACACACCTTCCTTTGAAAGGTTTGGTATCAGTAACCGGACATCCACTTAAGAGAAAAACCAGACATACTCATTCCTTCTTACACCTCTGGCAAAACAAAACAACACAACTGCATCTTTCTGCTCCACTGGAGGCAGAAATCCAAAGGGGGACACGGCACCACTGTTGTGACTATCATTCTGTCCTTGTAAAGTGCTTGCTGTCTGAGGCCCTACGTCTTTTTTTGAATCAGAAGTAAACCTGCTCAGTCCTAAGTACAGCTTTCTTAATCTCAAATAAAACTATCCATAATGTCACGGTGCATGTCTAGTAACAGTTTCAATTATATGACAGGCAGTACAGAGATGAATTACTACAAATATGTAGAAAACAAAGTTAAATACAATTCTCCTGGGGCAGTATAAAATTAACTTTTTGTTCTTTTCTCCTTAATTTATCACAGAGTACCACAAACTTTTCTAACCCTACACCCTGTGTGTGAGGACGTCCCATTAGTAATAACTTTAAATCCATCCAGAACTTGACTGTTTCTCCTCACTTCCACGGCCCACCACCACCTCACGTGGACTTCCCAACAGCCTCCTCACCAGTCTCCCCTTTTCTAAACTTGTCACTTTATATTCTCTAGACAGTGGAGAGACTGATCGCCACTTAACTGTAAGGAAGATGACGCCAGTTTTCTGCATGTATTCCACATTTTTATGGAATAAATAAAATAGGCCCTGCAATTATTCCACATTTTAATCACAGTAAAATGAAAGGCCTCTGGATGGTTTACAGGGACTTCTGTGATTAGGGCACCATCATCTCTGCCTTCACCATCTTACCTCTCCCTACTCACTCATGCCCCAGCCCACCCCATCTACTCCTTAGTTCCCAAACATGTCAGTCACGCTCTTGCCTCAGAGTCTCTCTCTAATGCTGGCTGTTTCTAGGGCTTAGAGACATTCGCCCAACTGTCAGTTTCTCAACAGGGCTTACACCGATGACACCACTTAGAACTGAAATCTTTCCCTTGCCCCGCCCAATCTCACTTACACAGCCTGAAACATACAGGTATGTATACATACACAGTATATATGCATGCATATACATACAAAGCACATAACATCTAACATCCTCCATTAATTATTTAAGCTCTACCAAGGCAAAGAGTTTTGTTGGATTCTATTCACCAGTGTTATCTCCAGTACTTAATACACCTAGAACAAAGTAGGTGCTCAATAAACATTTGCCAAATGAAAAAATGAACTTAATCCATCATCTATGATGTGAAAGCCATCAGCTCTGGGCAAGCTGACTCTTCAGTCTCCTCAGCAATCATACCTTTCTCTTCACAGTTTTGGATTTGGACCTTTTCTACAACTCACATCAGTCCTTCCTCTACCAGGAAGCTTTCCTTGATAATCTGAGCCAATCAAGCTTTCCTTGATAATCTGAGCCTCTCCTCTGACTTTCCATAGCCTCACTGCCTCGTGGTATCTTTGTGTCAGTTTCTCATCTACCCTCTCACCTCCTTAAGGACAGGGTCCAGGTTTCTCACAGCTTTGAGTTTCCTACAATGTCTCTCTTTTCAAAGGTATACAATTTCTATACCTAGTCAAACGAGAGCATTAAGTACAGAAGCTATAAATGTGATCAACACAGAGATTCTCACTGGTCTCAAAGTATCTTCCCCCCCCCCCTTTAATCCAAATAAGAACGCTTTAGGTAGGACCCAGGCCCTCCAGTTCTCTTCAGTCCCCAACACAGCCCATGTCTGACACCTGTTCTCTTGAGTGATGTCTGCTATCTGCTTGGCACGGAAGGCTGCACACTTGGGCAGACCCTCTCAGTTTCGAACCCAGGGCCAGCTCAGCATCCTCACCTAAACTGGGGTCAGTAGTCTTCATCGGGCTTCCCTGGTGGCACAGTGGTTAAGAATCTGCCTGCCAACGCAGGGAACATGGGTTTGAGCCCTGGTCCGGGAAGATCCCACATGCCACGGAGCAACTAAGTCTGTGTGCCACAATTACTGAGCCTGCACTCTAGAGCCCGCGAGCCACAACTACTGAACCCACGTGCTACAACTACTGAAGCCCGCACGCCTAGAGCCCGTGCTCCACAACAAGAGAAGCCACCCCAATGAGAAGCCCGCGCACCACAACAAAGAGCAGCCCCCGCTCACCGCAACTAGAGAAAGCCTGAGCGCAGCAACAAAGACCCAAGGCAGCCAAAAATAAATAAATTAAAATAAATAAATTAAAAAAAAAGTCTTTATCATGTCAATTCCTGGACAGACTCTGTATACTCCATAACTGACTTCCTCCAATATTAGTACTTTATGAGAGGACTGTAACAAAAGCTACTTAGCTCTAATTATAGCTGTATACATAATATCTATAAAAGATATTAAACTGTTATATCCTTATTCTTAATTTCTAAATAATTAAGACTCAAGAGAACATCTGATTTTACGTCATTAGAGAGAGAAAGAAACTTCATATCTGATTCTGAAAGTGTATGAAAAGATTCTTGAAATCTGTTGCTATACAAACAAAACCAAATGTTTAATTCAAAAAAGCATGTCCTGAAGCTACTGGTTACTAGGTGAAGATGAGCAGGACCTCACCTATAGTGAACTGAGGAGTGTGGTAGGCAAAGCACTAGGCAGTGGTTTAGAACGCGCCGCTCCTGGCTGACCTGACCCCTTTCCACAATTTCAACTTTCATGAGTCATATAACAAAGGGTATCAAAACCCTGCATATCTCAGAGTCTCTAGGTTAAAATGCGGTAAGAATGGCTCATTTCTTTATAAATTTTGAAGTACTAGATAAAAACGCAGAGCTGAACAAACACAGGTTTGAGACCCAGCTCTGTTATTTATGAACTGTGTGATCTGAGATACATGAAGTGTACCTTGTTTAAGCTCTAGACTCTTCATCTACGAGAATGGTTAACAAAGAAATGGCCTCATGTTCCCACCCAGCATCACTGCTGGATTCTAAATGTTCATAAAGCCAACAAAGACTTATAAATATTAAGAATTTAATATATAATTGATTATTGGTTTGCATAAAGGGAGGCATAGAAATATTTACTGAACACTTACTCTGTGTTCTAGGCAGTGTGCCAGGCACATGCCATAGTTCTCTCATTTAATCCCCACAACAGTCCTGTGAGGAGAGGAAATCATCAGTAGGAAAATAGCCACAGCTTTGCTCGCTCACAGGGAAGGACAGGATAACTAGTGCTGGGAAGGAGAAAAATAGATTATGTCTTACTGTGCATGAAATGAATGGAAGCCATTTTAAAGTTTGTAGGATTTTTTGGTCGTTGTGATAGTGAGCCTCCAAGGTTGCCCCCAGTGATCCCGCTTCCTAACATTTAGGCCTTCTCCACTGAGCCCTGCCAGCCCACAGCCCCACCCAACCCCAGAATCAAGGTTGGGCTGTGGGACTGAGAGAATATAGCAGGAGCGCAGGAATGTGCCTGCCAAGTTTAGGTTATAAAAGATACTGTGGCTTCCACTTTGGGTGCTCTTTCACGTTCTTGCTCTTTTCAGTCACTTGCTCTGGGGGAAGCCACTTCATGAGGAGTACTATGGAAAGGCCCACGTGGCAAGGAACTGAAGCCTCCTGCCAATAGCCACATGAATAAGCTTCGAGGGGTATCCTCCAGCCCCAGCTGAACCTTATGAAGACTGCATCCTAACCAGAGACCCTGAGCCTGATCCACTCAGGAAAGCTGCTCTCAGATTCCTAACCCTCAGGAAATGTGTGAGATACTGTTTTCAGTCACTGCTTTGGGTTAATTTTTTACATAGCAATAACTAATACAGGTATGCTACTGACATTCAGTGGCTAGGGCTAGGGACTGTCTTATATAATGAATTTTACTGGCCCAAATGCTGATTAAGAAAAAACAGGCCGGCCACCAAAGGACTTGAGAATATCAACCTTGCGTGGTGAAAAAGATTCAGTAGAATGTTTTCCCACATTTTCGGTTCTGCTGTTTTATTCAGAGACTATTCTGTAAAATGTTTTATGTGCTCAATTAGAATTTAAGATTAAAAAAATAGATTCAAGTAAGAAAAACCCAGTGGACTCAGATTAATTTGAGATAAAAAACTATGAGAAATCCAGAGCACAAGGATGTCTGAGAATCAGTGGAGAGAACTGGGAAGGGCCTGAGGACTCTGCTATTCCAGGGGACAGTTCCACTAGGGGGGTTTAAAAGAGTGAGGAATCCACAAGTTCACCCTCCGAAGATAAAGCAATTTAGAGCTGAGAAAAGAGCCCCTTGACAATCTAGACATAGTTGCATTAAGTGCCCAGAGAGGGTCATGCCAATCTTCCAGGCTAACAACATCAGTTCTGCTTCATGAATGACAGCAAGGCGTCTGGTTGCCAGTGGGAACTACGCAATGATCACTTGAATTCTGCATGTGCCAATAATCCATTATGTAGCCCCCTGTTATCCCAAGTACCCTAAAAAAGGCTATCAAATGACAAAAGGGCAGCTTATTAGGGTAAGATAAACACAAACACTCACTCTTCAAAGCTTCAGCTCACCTCTAGGAAGTTTTCTCTAATACCCTCTCCTTCTCCGCATCTTCCATGTATGTTCCCTTAAGAACTGAACACACGATACTGTCATTTGTCTTCTTGACTGTCTTCCCTGTTAAACTAAAGTAAGGTCCCCTAGCGTAAACTTTCCTTTCCACTTTCCCAGCTTCTGACACTGATGCTGGCATACATCCATTCAACAGACACATTAACAAGGGCCTATGATGTGCCAGCTGTGTGTGAACAAAGACACTTAACAAACTCTGCCCTCAAAGAGAATACACTCTGGTATGGGAGGCGGACTTATGAACTAGCATTTACAATATATTAAGTGCTCTGTTAGGCTGCTACAGAAGTAAATGGGGAGGGCATGTCACTCACAGGTTCAGGGCTGAGGGACGCAGGAGGTTGGCAAAGAGTAGGAAAAAAGGCCTTGCTGGTGGAAGAGCAGGATGCACTCAGGTGGCAGAGAACACACACGGCTATGAGGGAAGCCTGTATGTGGCGTGCTATGACATGACTGGTGCACAGAGAGCAATGGAGATGAGACTGGGGTGGCCTGTTGCTCCTGGGACAGGAGAGGGCTGGTGATGTGAGAGATACTTACAGGATTAGGGAAGTGGGGATGAGGTAGCATAGGGTGTGGGTAGGATAGTTACTGAAGCAGCCTCTTCCTCATGGGGCCAAAATGTAAGTGGAAGAACAGGTCTTAGGACAAAATGAAAACGGGCTATTGTGATAGTTACTGAGCTACTCATCATGAAGAATCTGCCAGAGGACTTGCTTGGATTAACCACTAAGAAAGAGCTTAACAAATGCAAATGGATCCTTAAAATTAAAATTCTTCTGGAATGGTTAAACTTAAGGTTCTCCCATTTAGAGATACCAGTATCTGGTATGCTGATAAAAAAGTCAAAACAATCAGAAAATCAGAAAAAGTCCTAACTAAATCCTCAAATTTAGCCCACTGTTTAGAAAGGCATTAATTCCTTTCCTGGTCAACTCATTAAAAAACAAATTTCTCAAAACAAACAAAACCAAAAAATTTCTCAAGAGAACTTCATCTCTGTCCCTCCAAAAAATCCCCTGAAATAACCAAATGTTCCCCTGATTGTATATTTCTTACTTTTTGTGGCTTCCTTCCTCATTCTTGGCCTTTTTCATAATTCTTTTTGTCCTGTTTGGGCCACGTCCTTATATCAAGTGTATGCCAGAGAAAATGCTGCTTACCAGTACTCTGCTAGGCCTGGTTCCACCTGCCCTTCCCTATACAGGAGAGGGAAGGTAACAAATAGGTAATAAAGTAAGTCTAAGATCCGACTATTATAGAAGGGAGAATTTGATACCATCATGTATCTGGAAAGCCAAGAGGTATAAGAAGCTGAGGTTTAGATAATTATTTTCAGAGTTCCTTTTATTTATCATCACTGGCTGATAATCCCTTTGAAAGGGCAAAAGGTTAGAAAAAAGGTTAGACGATAGCCACGGAGACCAACAAATTACGTTACTGTATTTTCTCTATTTCTATTTCTCGTATTTCATGAAAGGTGGTCAGAGTTTAATTGTGAAAAAGCCACTATAAAATTCCCCTTACTTACAGCTTCTTTCTCTCTGTCCATGATGGTTTCCAGTTCCTCAAAATGTCTAAGTTTGATCTCCAGTTTCTTCATTTGTGTCTCAACCAGGAGAGCTACCAGAGACTTGATCTTTCTCTCTTCCACGGCAGCCAAGTGCTAAGGGCAAAAAAATCATTCAAAGTATTTAGGTAAATGTTTGCTTAATAAACAGTAAGAAAATGCTGAAATTACTATTATAAGTGGGAATTATGGAATTAAGAATGGTGCCCTGGATGCCCCCTTTGCATGTTTCTACTATTTATTTCAACTTAAAATAGCAGGGACTTCCCTGGTGGCACAGCGTTTAAGAATCCACCTGCCAATGCAGGGACAAGGGTTCGATTCCTAGTCTGGGAAGATCCCACGTGCTATGGAGCAACTAAGCCCATGCGCCATAACTGAGCCCGCATGCCACAACTACAGAAGCCCTTGCACCCAGAGCCCGTGCTCTGCAACAAAGACGAGCCCCGCAATGAGAAGCCCACATACCGCAACAAAGAGTAGCCCCCGCTCACCGCAACTAGAGAAAGCCCATGCACAGCAACGAAGACCCGACGCAGCCAAAAATAAACAAATAAATTAATTAATTAAAAAAAAAAAACAAAAAATAAAACAACTATCCATGCCTGAATTTCTGGTACTTACAAATATAAATCTATATATAGATATGAATCTATAAATACCAGAAAATAAGGATTAAAAGGAAACTTCTTCCATGCTAATCTACTCTCTTCAAAGAGCCCACTAAGGAGAAAAGGTTGAATCAGGGCCTTGAAAGGCAAAGGAGGACACCATGGCCTGGAAGGCACTTCCCCATCTACCACCCACTCACCTCCCACCCTCACTCTGTAACTCTGTTTTTCCCTCCTTACGAACTGTCCAGGAGCAGGCAAGCAGTGCTCTCCCTCAGCAATCAACCCTCAGATGCAAAGCCCCTACTGAGTGTCTACTATGAACAGAGAGGAGGGGGTGAACAATATTCCACCCCTAGTTTGGGGATAGGGTATAAGACAGGAGGTTATTCTGGAAGAATGTACCACTCACTCCCCTGTACAGGACTGATGAGTCCCACTCATGCTTCCTGTCAAATCAGCAGCACACAGAGGAAGATGCCACATTACTCAGAGAGGATGAGGATCCCACATTTGGCCAACGTCCTGACTACGTGCAAAGGATGAATACCACCTTCTCCAGACACCATCCAAGAGCTTATACCAACAAACTCCCAACACTGTTTTGCACTATTACATCTACTGAATTTATGTGCTTATTTTGCTTCTACACAAGGTTTTGAGAAGTAACACGGAGTGGCTGACTTATTGATCTGTGTTTCTTATAGAATCTAGAAGGAGTGAACATACAGGAGTTTAATATAGGCTTTTGGGAACTAAACTGGTAGAGAACACTTAAATAAGAGCCTTATTTTTCACTCTTTTACAGTTGATAAAGAAAAATATAGTTTTATACCTACAGAGACCCATCTGCAGGAAGATTCAGAAGTGTAAGCAAAAGATTTTATGAAAGAATCTACAGCTATTAATGGTCATGTTTGCCTCCCTAACTACGTTAAGCTGCATCAATAACACCAAAAGTTTAAATAAAGATTACATGATTCTAAGCCTGTTATCACTGATCGTGTTATGCAATTTTATATTTCTAATGAGATATAAAAAAACAGGTTACAAAAAAAAATTCAGACTGTCGCAGACTTCTCAAAAGCAAAAACTAGGTTTTTGAAAACAAAGGTAAAAGTGCCTTCCAAATTGTGAGGGCTAATAAATTTCAGTCTAGAATTTCAAGTACAACAACTTAAACCAATTAGGTGCAGAATAAAGACAAATTTCCAAAATCAAGGACTCAAAATCCTACACATGCTTTTGAAGGACGTGCTCCACTTAACTTCGTGTAAACTGAGAAAAAGATAAAAGACATGAGATCCGGACATCACAGACTCAACCTAAGAAAGAAGTCCTAAGTTAACAGGGTGGCACAAACAGGCCAAAAGCAAATAGGGACAAATGAAAGAAGACTGGCAATATAATGATAACCAAAGCTGGGTGAGGGGTACAGAGTCATTACACTATTTTGTCTACTTCTGTATATATTCCAATAGTTGCATAATAAATTTTTAAAAAGGGCAGAAGGTGGGTCAACAGACGGTGCTGGGACAACTGGATATCCAGAAACAAAATGATAAATTTGGACCCCTACCTCACATAATACACAAAAATTAACTCAGTAGATCATAGATCTATATGTAAGAGCTAACACTAAAACATTCTTAGAAGAGGTAGCGCAGTGGTTAAGAATGCAGCTGCCAATGCAGGGGACATGGGTTCGAGCTCTGGTCCAGGAAGATCCCACATGCCACGGAGCAACTACACCAGTGTGCCACAGCTACTGAGCCTGCGCTCTAGAGCCCGCGCTCCACTACAAGAGAAGCCACCACAATGAGAAGCCCGCACACCACAATGACGAGTAGCCCCTGCTCGCCACAACTAGAGAAAGCCCGCGCGCAGCAACAAAGACCCAACGCAGCCAAAAACAAATAAATAAATAAATTTATATTAAAAAAAAAAAAAAGAAATTCTAGAGAGTTCTTTGAACAGAAGGAAAAAACCTCTTCCATTAAAAGAAAAAATTGAAATGGAGATAGGAACTGAGAAGCACCGGACAGGGAAAACTGAACTTAGGTTCTAGCATTATTGAAGAAGTTATAAAAATAATTTGGATTAAATTGCAATAACTCGAGAATGAATTGTGTAGTCATTAGGAAAAACACTAAAAGAACAAAAGTGTATGTAATGAACAAGGTCACTGGAAAAAAAATACTAGAATAAAAATTATTGAATTAAAAATAAGATGTTACAATCGGAGGAAACTGATGAACAGCACACAAAATTGCTCTAAAATATTTTTGCAACTTCTATGAATCTAAACAGTGAAAAGGAAAAAAAAAAAGGCCTAAGGCTACATAACTATCATGTGGGGGGAAAGGGGTTAAAATCCTGGTTTGAAGACTATAAAACATGATATATAAGGTGTGATGTAGAAGAGATATTGAATAAGTAGCTGTCTAGGCAAATGATAATTTTACTGCCTCGTGCATTAAGGGTGGTTTGATTATGCTGAGAATTTAAACTGGACCAGCTTTAGCCTGCCTGCCTTCCTCCCTCCCTCCCTCCCTTCATTTGGCTGTGTGGGGCTTTGTTGCCGCCGCGTGTGAGATCTTTAGTTGCGGCATGTGGGATCTAGTTCCCTGACCAGGGATCAAACCTGGGCCCCATGCATTGGGAGCGTGAAGTGCCAACCACTGCACTGCCAGGGAAGTCCCCAGACATTTCAAAATGTTCTTTGCTTTATATGTACTCACCTTGTCTCCTTTTATGCTAAGAGTTTCTTGCCATTCTGGTCCATGAATTATAATACATTTAATTCATGGATGGATGTACTTAGAACAGTGCCTGGAACATGGTAGGCACCTGATACCTGCGAGCTGTACCCTAAAAGCCCATTTTGTTGGAAGACCCTCCTCTGCCTGCACTGGACCGCTTCTAACATGTCTTTTAAGACTTGGCCTTAGGCATCACTTCCTCTGGGTAGCTCCCTTACATCACGGCTCCCACAGCCTCCATGACGATTCTTACTGCACTGTATTTTATCTATTCACTTGACTTTTACTCCCCAGGGTCAAGGCCCGAGGAAGCCCCATATGTATGACTGCTTGGCAATTTTAGCGATGCAAGAAATAAGGAGATGAGGTGGGTAGTAGAGAGGACACGGAGAAGAGGCAGCCTTTATCCAAAGCCTAGAATTCACCTGTGACTAAGGTTAAAAAAACACTAGAAATCTCTAGAAGTAAACCTGGGCACTTTGAATGCAGGATGAGAATATAACCAGCAAAGCATGGCCTTCAATCTAAAGAAACAAATTTGAGTAAAAAACTCAAGAAAAGAAAAAACAAATCAAAACTTGAATCTGTAAACTCTATGGCAGTTGCATTACTAAAGACTTATAGGATTATTCAGTCTGATTTCTAGTTTAAAAAAATTTTTTAGGGCTTCCCTGGTGGCGTGGTGGTTGGGAATCCGCCTGCCGATGCAGGGGACACGGGTTTGTGCCCCGGTCCGGGAAGATCCCACATGCTGTGGAGTGGCTGGGCCCGTGAGCCATGGCCGCTGAGCCTGCGCGTCCAGAGCCTGTGCTCCGCAACGGGAGAAGCCACAACAGTGAGAGGCCCGTGTACCGCAAAAAAAAAACAAAACTTTAATATGTATCAAAATTAACCCACCTCAAATGTAAGAACTATTCATCGGCGTGGTTAATCACATCTGGGTTTTGAGTGAAAACAGAAGAACTAATGTTGCACACTAAATTTGGCGTTTTCATATTTCAAGTCTTAATAACATTTATTTAAATATTAATATAGGGCTTCCCTGGTGGCACAGTGGATAAGAATCTGCCTGCCAATGCAGAGGACATGGGTTCGATCCCTGGTCTGGGAAGATCCCACATGCCACGGAGCGACTAAGCCCACGTGCCACAACTACTTGAGCCTGTGCTCTAGAGCCCGTAAGCCATAACTACTTAAGTCCACGCGCCTAGAGCCCATGCTCCACAACAACTGAAGCCACTGCAATGAGAAGCTCACTGGCTGCAACTAGAGAAAGCCCGTGTGCAGCAACAAAGAGCCAACACAGCCAAAAGATAAATAAAATAAAAATTAATATAAACCCTGATTTTCTGTATAGAATTATTTAAAACAAATCACTGCATCTTCTCAACTTCTTCCATCTTGCAACCCCTATTTATAAGAGGAGAGATACAACAGATTTCTCTGAAAGAACTGGCCTGTTCCTATGTAGTCTCACTATCTGAATTTTACTGACTGAACCCTAATGAACTTACTAACGTGCCATTTCTCTATCTCCTACATTTCTAGATCACCTACATTACTAGATTCTTTTTGTTGATTTAACCTCCATGACTATTCATATTTTTACTGGTAAGAGATTCTGATCTGGAAGAAGACAAGAAATTTCCTTCATGAAACAGCATGCTTCCTGCTATTAAAGATTCTAAGAAATTCTGCTAATTTATGGATTTGGTGATATATATGAAGTCAGCAGAAGTCAGAAAGGCTTAAGAAGTAGATTCTGAAGGGAATTAAAAAGACTTCACAGGGGCTTGAAGTGATTAGACAAATGTTATTAAGCACTGGACCAAAGCTGCTAACAGATCGGATCCAAATACCACTTCTGTCTGCTTTAAGAAGAAAAAAAGATGGTAAAAGTGAGAGTTAACCGTTGGAATGCATTATGGGAGTAGGGTGAAATATGTCATACTACACACCCTGGTAGGTATTTTCACGCTACTTCTAATAATAACCTACCAAGAAACATGTTATCTCCATTTTATATAGAATGAAACTGAAGCTTAGAGAAGTTAAATATCTTGCTAAAGGTTGCAGTTAAATCCACTGGGAATTGAATTCAGTTCTGATGAGAGCCTAGAAGCAAAGCGGGGCAGTAAGAAAGGTGACACAGAGAGACAGGGAGGAACTAACAGTACTGTATAAATGTTTCCATCTTTCCCTGGTTTTTTGGGGGTGGAGTCCCTAAAAATTAGAACTCAAATCATAATTAGTATAGCAGAGGTGCTAAACAAAGAAAAAAAAAGATGGACACTTTTTTAAGCTAGCTGTTGGGTTTTTAGTTGTAAAATGTTTGAAAACATTTTCCTTGGAATGAAGAATTTTTATCAGATTACGTTTCTGGGTTGGTTGGAATCACAAGACTCTAAGTCTGGAGATCTGGGTTTTGGTACTAGTTCGGTCCATAACTAGTTACACTAGTTACATAATTTTAGGCCCATCATTCACTTAAAAGAATTATTTATTTTATTTATTTATTTTTGGCTGCACTGGGTCTTCGTTGCTGCACGCAGGCTTTCTCTAGCTGTGGCAAGCGGGGGCTACTCTTCATTGCGGTGCGCAGGCTTCTCATTGCGGTGGCTTGTCTTGTTGTGGAGCACGGGCTTCAGTAGTTGTGGTGCACAGGCTTAGCTGCTCCGCGGCATGTGGGATCTTCCCGGACCAGGGCTTGAACCCGTGTCCCCAGCGTTGGCAAGCGGATTCCTAACCACTGCGCCACCAGGGAAGCCCCTATCATTCATTTCTATGGATCTGTTTCTACATCAATGAGATGAAAAAGTTCAATAAATTCTAAAATCATTGTGTGATAACACACATGAAACATTCGTTGTTAGGGCTTATAAGTATCTATCAGACAGTAATCCATTTATAAACAAAACCTGTGTGAAAATCATTGTGCAAAAGTAGAATAAATTTATGTGTTGTGTCTATGTGTGAGAGAGAAAAAGAGTTTCATTCCAAGAAATTTTTTTTTCTTCTTTTCTTTTTTTTTTTTTTTTTGCGGTACGCGGGCCTCTCACTGCTGTGGCCCCCCCCCCCGTTGCGGAGCACAGGCTCCGGACGCGCAGGCTCAGCGGCCATGGCTCACGGGCCCAGCCACTCCGCGGCATGTGGGATCCTCCCGGACCAGGGCACGAACCCGTGTCCCCTGCATCGGCAGGCGGACCCTCAACCACTGTGCCACCAGGGAAGCCCCATTCCAAGAAATTTTGAATAGTATATAATCCCTAATTAGATTTCACCTAATAGAGTCACTCCTCAAGGTTACATTTCCAACATTTTATTCTTTAGTTTTTTTTCTTATCCTTCACACTAAAATGTCTAGTCTAATGTCTCCACTCAAATGACTGTGAAGTTCAAGGTTAATGACTGATTTTAAGCTCCTAAGAGGCAGGGACTATTCGTATCTATTTTAGGCATCAAAATAAACCTAGTATTGTAGTACAGTGTTTGGCACATAATGGGCACTCAAATACTGAATAATCAAAGTATGGCACTTTCCATCTTACAGAATGCTTTTTTTGGGGAGCCACACCAGTGCCATATGGCTCGTAGCAGGATCTTAGTTCCCTGAACAGGGATCGAACCCGGGCCCCCTGCAGTGGAAGTGCAGAGTCCTAACCATTGGACCGCCAGGGAATTCCCCAGAATGCTTTTTTATACATAAATTTGACTGATTCTCATCGATAATCTGGTCAGAAAGGCAGATCAGAAGGGACCTCTGATTAAAAAAAAAATGATGTAGGTTCAGAAAAGTTATGTTAGCTGCCCAAGAGATTAGTAAACGGCAAAGCTCGAACTAAAATTTTAAATTCTAAATCCGAAGGATTTTAGTTATCACCCAATGTCTATTATTAACAATTAACAATTGATATTTTAGTGGCTACTTTCCTGCGGAATTCTTAGAAGGGACTTGTGGTAGGTTAAAGACGGCCGTAAGCTCATCGGCCTTTCTTCCACTGGAGACAGAGGGACTACGACCCCTCCTCTCTAACTGCCTTGCCCTACAGAAAATAGTGGTGATATTTTCTGGGTCCCAGCTTGGAAACTCCCATGTCTTGTCTCTTGCAATGTTCTTTCTGGGAGTCCCAAGCTTCCATGTGAGAAGTATATGATCATTCTGTTGAAGCGACTACAGGGAGAGACCTAGAGACTACACGGAGAGGAAACTGGACCCAGCTACCCCTGCCAAGGACTAGGACTTAAGGAAGCTACCTTGGACCTTTCCAGATGAACATACCTGTAAGGTGAATACCACTAAATGACTCAACAGATAAAGCATGGAGCAGAATCACCCAGCTGTTCGGTGCTCAAATTTCACAAAATCATGAGATATAATAAAATGGTTTGCCTTTTAAACCAATAAGTTTTGCTATTGGAAAAAAAATGTGGTACCTGGAAATAGGGCGCTATTTGAACAAAACCCTAAAGTGTGACTTTGGCTGTGGGATCATGTGGTGAGTGCATTCTCAAGAAAACCACTGGTGAGAGCTTAAAAGAGAGGGAAATATTACTGTAGATTGGACAGAAGTAGATCTTTGCTATACAGAAGCACAAAGTTTGGAAACATTGTCACACTAGTGATGTGGAAAATAGGGTAATAAATTTGTGGATCTGGCTGGAGTGATTTCCAGGCAAAATGTAAACATTCTTTTCGTATTTTATATAAGAAAAGAGAGGAACCAAAGAAGGAAGAATTCAGTTTTCAGGTACAATTTAGACGAAACAGAGCAGGGTTTGAAAATAAAACTGCTTCTCATCACTGGTTACTCCCAGCAAGAATTTGAAACTTAGAAATGGCTTTAGGACAAAGATCAAATCCAGAGCACTACAGTAAAATTTGAACTCAGAGTAAATACCTCCAGGTGTGCCTGGCTGTTAGACCTTTTGAAGGGAGTGCATAGCAGGGTTTCTAAGAATCCTAAGGGTATGCCTCTGCTAGACAGGAGGGCCTCTAAGTATCTTTAACAGCAGGTCTCCTATATTTTTTCATTGAGCTTCTTGGATCTATAAGTTAATGTCTTCCATCAAATTTGACAAGTTTTCAATCAGCCACAATTTCTTTTCTTTCTTTTTTTTAAATTCCCTGCGTCTTTTTCATTTCCTTCTGGGACTCTCGTTACATGTATGTTGGAACACCTGACTTTTTCTGCAGTTTCTGAGCTGAAGCTCTACCACTTCTCAAGAACAACTGATTCTCCTTTTGTTGTCTGCCTGGTTGATACCAGTGCCCTGAAATGTTTGTTGTAAACTTGTTTTCTATGTTGGCCTCTATATCCCCTCATCACCCTGAATGTGGACAGAATGTCTGACCGGTAGACCTGGGTAGAAGTTACACAGTGTCAGGTATGGGCCCAAGCCACAAGACACTGGCAGGTTTCCCTTCTTATCATCTGGGACACTTTTCTCTTAAAGTTTCAAGCTGCCACATAAAAAAGTCCAACACTTTGATACCACCCTAGTATGAAGAAGCCCAGGATAAGTTCTTAGAGAGGCTGTGTGTAGACAGTGATGCCAGCCAGCCTCCAGGTGATACAGCCACCCCAGCCTAGGCATCAGGCGTGTGAGTGAAGCCATCTCAGGCTCTCCATAATAGCCCAGGCATGAGATGAATACCCAGTAAACTAGCCAACGCCACACAGAGCAGAATTTTTCTAGCTGAGTCTACCAGAATTTCTCACTCATAAAAATCATGTGAAATCATAAAATGATTATGATTTTAAGCCACTAAGCTTCATGGTAGTTACACAGCAATGGATAACTGGAGCAGGAATACTGCTAATGCTCATGCTATGGATTCTTAACAGATCTGGCAACAGTGATGACCAAGGCCTTCCAAAAACAGGGCTACAGAGAGAGCCCCAACTTTTCTCATAATGGCTTTATAGAACCTAAGAAGAATAAGATGGTCTGGGAGTGTGACACAGATGACGTATGGAATGTGGGAGAAACAACCTTAAAAACGATTAATGGTAAAAAGTAACTCGATCGGGACAGCTATGTGAACTTTACATAAAAAATCACGGCTTCTAGCTGGTAGAACAGAAGTAGTTTCTATTTAGTCATGTAAGGATGGAAGTGAACAGGGCTAACTGCAGGCAAAATGATCAAATAGGTCAATTTTTCCTTCTGTCTCCTCTCCGCAGTATCATCAAATAAAGAGAGATGGCATCAATGATCAATGCGTATAATGCAAATCAATTCAATCAATGTTTATCTGGTAAACCGTTGTGACTAAAATGTACAATGAAAATCTTCCTATCTCAAGAAAGAAGTTTAGGCATAAGGGAGCAAGTTATGAGGTATTTCTGAGAGTTAAGAAAAAAATCTTCCTGTTGCTCCAGAACTAACACCCAGTTACCATAAAGACAAACCTCATTTTTAAAGTATGTGGGCATGGGGTGGTAGTAGAAAAAATCTGAAGGAAATGTCTGTGTGTTCTTAAAAAAATGTGATTTCTGCTATTTTAAAAGAATTGAATCCTACTGCTGCTGATAAAAGAGGACCTACTCTACTTTCTGGAGTTTCTAAGTTTATTCCAGCAGTAGTTCTGTATTCTTACTTCCAGCTAAACCTAGATGGAAGGGATGGAGAGCACCCAGCCAACAGTGCTCCTTTTCACACCCACATACCTCTCTTCAGGTGGGTTAGTCCATAGCTTGTCAGTAGCTGGAATGAAAAAGTGGATGTGATACCCAAGAGCTCCTCATATGGCAAGGGTGGGGAAAGCCAGAAAGCATGCCCACCCTATCTGTTTTGGAGCTAGATCTAGAACCTCTAATTACTACTCCATGTCAGAGTGTGACAAACAATTAAAATGTATCAAGGAAAACTCTTAATAACAAAGCTGTTTATAGACTGAGAAGAATAAAAAGAGAATAAGAGATAACTTGGATAGGCTAGATAAGTTGTACTAATTACAGTAATTTAAGTGAATTCCTTACCCCTTAATTACCATGTAGTACAAAAATGATTATGTGTGCTGTGAAATGTATCAGATACAGCTCTAAGTGGCACTGAACAATTCATGTGTGCCAAGTCATGTAGCATGAGCATGTGAACCCTTTCACAAATCAGTGGAAGACATAGGTGTTCTGAGAACGAAGACCCAAGTTCCTTCCCAGTTATTAGAAGTAAGAGTGAGTGATGATGAGGGAGTATAAATTCAGTGACCTGGAAAGAAAATGTTCTGTGGACACTCTTCTAAACCTTGTATGGACTATCCAAGGGCCAGGGCAATTGATCCATAAAAGCAGTTTCTCTGCAGTGAAGGAGTCAAACAGCTGTGGCAAAGTGGTCAGTGGTACACAGTATACAAACTTTTGTGCCCAAAGCTGCACATATTAACAGCTATGAAAACATCATGAAGCATTCGTAAAACTTTTTATGGTAATCTACCCATTTTAGTTCCTCCTTTGGCAACTTACAGTGAAGCACACATAGTAATACAGAGAGGAGAAATAATGGGAAGGAACAGTGAGAGAGGCGCGCTCTGTGAGAGGGGAGGGTATCCAAAAAAGCCCAGCTGGAGATGGGAGAAGGGGGCAGTTTGTCTGGTAGAACTGCAAGAAACAGTTCAGGACAGACAGGCAAGAAATGACACTTGAGAAGTGAGAAGGGTCTCGATCATGAAAAACTCCCAAATTCCCTAAGGAGTTCGAGCCTGAGAGAGACAGGGAGGTTATTTAAGAAAGTATCATGCTCATATTTGTTTGTTTAAAGATTCTTCTGCATATGATTCCTTTCATATGAAGTCATGGTGTTAGGAGACAGGCTAGCATCTACTCCTGAAGGGAATCACAGTAACTGGAAGGGACGTGAGGAAGCTTCTGGTGAGCTGGTAAGGTTATGTTGCTTGATATGGGCGCTGTTTGTGAGTCTACAGGTGGGTTCAGCCTGTGAAAACATTCACTAGTTGTAGACATATATATCTACTTATTTGTATATAAGTTATACTTCAATGAACAACTGAATAACAAAAAAGATTACTCTGGCTGATGGACAGAGAATGGGATGAAGGAAACAGGCAATATATGATGGCGGGTGGGGTGGGAGGGCCTGGGCATTATCGGATGAACTAGAGCACCAGGAAGCATCTGGTGGCTGAACAGCTATGGAAAATGAAAGAATAAGAGGAGTCAAAAGTGACTTGAGTGAAGACTGGGTGGATGGCTGTGCTATGCCCTGATAAAAGGCATACAGGAAGGAAGCCCTCCTGGCTTCCAGCTCCTCATTTATAAAATGAGAAAACATACCCAAGACAATCCTTAAGGTCTCTGAGATCCTTGATGACAGTATGAACAGTAAGAACTTGGATAGCTTAGAGACAATGAGATAGCCAGGAGTCCAACCTGGCAGAAGACAGAGACTAAAAAAAATGCTTCCAATGAAGGAAGAACAAAACCAAACAAATGTGAAACAACAGTCAAACTGGTGTCTACATCAGTATTCATTTAAACAAGAGTACATCTCATAAATTCCTAGAGGTTGGGGGTGGTAGAAGATACAGAATACCTAAAATTGTACTTAAGAACCATGAAGATCAGGAGGCATCTTTGGAAAAGACTGGCTAGTATGAATACGCAGAACCTCGATCTACTGTGAAGTAACATTCAGCTGGGGTATCTGTCTGAACTGACTCAGCAAGACTGTGACCTGTAAACACCCTCCCCCACACTGTCTGCACCTACGTCAGATGGGTAGGCTCTCAAAACAGTAGTCTTATGGTTTGAACTGGGTCATCTATGGCTCTGTTATAAATCATGCTACGCAGATTAAACTCCTGGAGAAGTAGTTCACAGCAGCTAAACAGTCTGGGGGAATTAAAGACCATGAGAAACATCTTTACCAATGGATCAAGAACAGCTCAAGATAAAACGATTAGCTATATTCTAGTAACCACTGCTTGAAATGTGGTGACCTATAATGACAGGAAACTACTTTTGAGGGTAAAATAGAAAAGGGGTAAATAGATTTTTAAAAACTTGACATATTCATGCCTGGAATGCTTTCAAGTGCTAAATTAAAACAAAGCAGGGAAAATGACATTCTCTTTTCTTCTTAAATATGTTGGGAAGCCAATACCATGTTATAAATAGAGAAAACCACCCCCAGGAAAGCTGGCAAATTCAAGAAGAAAAAGAGCTATTTAGGTTCCCTCTCTTTCAGTCTGTAAGAGGAGGGTAAAGTATTTATACAGGGAAACAGATTTTTGTCTTAAAAATTACAAATACTTCAATCTGGCAGAAATTATTGGAACTATAGTCCAAGACACGTTCTGCAGGCACATTGGAGGGACTTTAAATTCTGCCTTCAATCACTGCGGTCTTCACAAGACTGAAGGACACAATGAATAAATTGAAGGCAGCCACCTTTTAGGATCAAGTCTGCTATTTCCACCATTCTCCTGCCTGTGGAATTCCTAACCGAGAAATGTCACTCAAGCAAATAGTCATCTCCTATGGGGTGCAAGGCTCTTTATACTAAATGTTCCCAAGAACCTCAAAACAATACAGCCATTCACGGCTTAAGAGAGCACTAGGAAAAGAGCTGTCAGGGGCAAACCTTGGCTTTGGTTGCAGCTGAGGCAAGAGCAGCTGCTGCGGCTGTGGCTACATTTCCTTCAGAAATTTCATGTTCTACTTTCTTCTTCCCAATATCACTTTCTCTTTCTTTACAAGTATCAGTGAGTTCCTTGTTCTCTTCAGTCTCCTTTTCTTCTGGGGGGAAAACAAACCAAACCAGAAAGCTTTATTACCAGTGTGCCCAGTCTCAATAGGCCATCTTACCTCTCACCTCTGCCACATGATGAACTAAGACTGATGCTACAAAGAGATCTCAGTGCCTTTTGCTTCTTAAGATTTCTACTAAACCATTCCATGCATGTAAGTCTGCTTCTATTTGAGATGGATGTTCTAAATAGTACACTTTGTCTTCTCTTTATTTCTCTAAGCTCTCTGTGTAGTTCCCTTGAATATAAAGGAAAATTCAGGGGAACTAAGCCCTAAGACCAATATGTTTGCTCATCAGTCAATGAAATGCTCTGGGAAACCCGAGGGTCTGGAGAAAATCAGAAGCTGAGACCAGAGTACTTCTGCAAGTCTTTCAAGTCAGGCAGGATGGGACACACCAGCAATGGACTGGAAATAAAATGGCAGGTCTGTGTGGTGATTTCAGTCACAGCTGAACAACTTGTTTGTCTATATATCATTGAAAACAATGTAGCCACTAGCATCAGCACTGGTACCTAAGTGCAAAATAAAACTCAAATGCATATTTACTGTTATGTTAAGAAACACATAATAAATGAGGGAATATTTCTACACAATTTAACTGCCTACATTTCTCCAATGCTTTTACTGGTTTACATAATAAAGTCTAAAGAGTTTCCTCAAATTACCTGATTTGGTATCTTCACTAACTTCACTATCCTGTTCTTTCTCACTATTTTTTTCATTTTCTCCATCTTGAGCTTTATCACCTTCATCCATTTCATTCTCCCCTTTGTTTTCTGCCTGAAAGGGTTACAAAAGAAGAGGACAGAGAATGAGAAAAAAAATTATCCTTTTACAAGTGATATTATCTTAGAATAACAAAAGGTTCCACTATTTTTGGTAAGAAATGGACTAGGTTCAGAAAGGTCTTGGAGAGAAAAACTGGAAAAGAAGTAAATAAATTCAGAGAAATACCTTTCACTACTCTCAACTCCTGAGTGCTCACGAGACTTTAAGTCTCCAAAGCACAAATTCCCCACGCTCTCTGCTATAAGGCTAGGGATACAGTGTCCAAAGGAATGTCAGTGGGACTCATTTTCATTATTTACTGGTTAAATACTAGATAACTAAACAAATACATAAATGGTTAGCCGGCTAGAAGGACTAAGAGCATTTAAAATGCACAGTACTGTTTAAACAAGGTCCTACTGTATAGCACAGAGAACTATATTCAGCAAAGAACTACAGAAACTATAGAAAACTATATAGAACTATACAAAACTATATAGAAACTATAGAACTATAGAAACTATAGAACTATATTCAGAAAAGAACAAAGAACTATATTCAGCAAAAACTTAAACCAGCAAAGCCCAAATGGCTGATAGAATCACTTATAGTCCTCTGAGAGGGACCCAAAAGATCAAAATAAACCCAAACTGTTATGCTGAGAAAGGTAGTGCTCTCTGGCTTGCCTGTTGTGAGAGAATTCAGACAGACTGATTTTTTACCTTTTCAGGCTGCTGACCATCAGTATCTGTTTCCATTTTTTCCTCTTCAGCTCCTTCTACAAGCAAAGCAATAAAAACAAGTAGTAGTACAATGTGGGGGAAAAGTAAAAGCTATTATAAAGTTGTGAAAGTGTCTGAAATACCACTACACACAGTAATATGGACAAATCTCACAACCATAAGGTTGACGTAAAATAACACATACTTTATGATTGTACTAATTTAAAGTTCAAAAATAGATGAATGTAATCCGCGGTGTTAGAAATCAGGACAGTGGTTAACCAGGAAAGGGGTGGGTTCAAGAGTGGCTTTGGGTGCTGGTAATGATCTGTTTCTTGATCTTGGGGCCGCTTACATGACTGTGTTTAATTTGTGAAAATGCACTGAACTGCCCACTGAGGGTTTTCATTTTTCTGTATGCATAAAAATTAAAGTTCAAAAACACCTTTTAAGTAAAAAAAGGCAAAAATAAAAATAATTTATTTTTAAAGATACTTAACAAGTTATATATTTTGAGTCAGTCAGATACTAGAGAAACAGTGCAGAGCTAGAGATCCACTGAACCTCAAGAGCATCACACTCTGGCTGGGGAGGACATAAGCCAACAAGCCCACTGTGTTTGCGTACAGATGAGACGCTGTGGGAAGCACAGAGGGTATGGCTACCTCAGTCAGGGAAGGATAATAATTGCGTGAGGATTTTTGAGGCAGACATGGCTGGGGGGTGGGGGGCGGGGGCAGTGGTAGTACTTGTATAGAGAAGGACATTTCAAGGAAAGGAGGCAAAAAACTCAAGGGAGTAGGGGAAATTTAAGTTGTGGTGAGACTAGAAAAGAGACAGAGATCAAAAAGAGGGAGATAATGCCGATAGGGGCTGTATAATGAAGAGAACTGAATGTTGTGCTAAGGAGGCCTTAAATACATCCTGTAGATAAAAAGTTAACAAAGACTTAAAAACAAAAACATGATACAATCAGATAAATACTTTTGGTTTTAGAACTTTATACATAAACAAATGTTTCAAACATAATGAGGGTTTGCTGTGGTTTTAAAAAAACATTCAAATACCCTATAGCTTAAATTTTTATATTGTCCTCATAAATTATAAGGCTAATAGCATTTATACTCAATGAGAATATTTAAACATATTAAACAATGATGTTTAAAACTAACAGTGTTAAAGTTACTAAATAGGAAAATCTCTATTCTTCCAATTCTTAAGAATATAATAGGATCTTCTTGCTTCCAGAATTACGGCTGAATAGGAGCTCCAAAGGACATGATATTTTAAGACATCATGAATCTCATATCAGGTAGAAGAGCTTTTAAAGATCACCACCTTCCCCAAAATGCCCAAGGCCTACAGAACCAGAAGTGGGACCAGAGTGTGGAAGTAGTGGGATCAGGTTCTGATTATTTGGGAATTTGAAAGGGAATGGTTGCCTAGACATATTTGCTTCTAATACCTCACCATCAGGAAGTTGAGCCCATGGACTAGCCAGCTGCAGGGCAGGAAAGGAAGCTTAGGATTCCTGCACAGAGAGCCAGCCACAAGGATGGCCAATGTGATCTCAAGCCAGTGGCAACCCCTGGCTACCTGAAAAAGCAGCAGAAGCATCCTCTGCAGACAGTTTTTCCAATTCCAATTTTAGCCAAAAAGACATCAGAGTAATAAGCTCAACAAAGAGCAAACATCAAGAAAGAATGCCACTAAGACTGAACAGAAACATTAATCAACAGATTCAGAACCTGAGGACTGCCAATATGAGATCTGTCAGACCCTCAAACTAGTGTAGCCATGGATGTAATATGTAGAGAATCATAAAGATCTCCCATCAACATGAGAGTATTACAGATGATCAGAAATTAAAAAAAAACAAAAACCCAAAAGATAAAAATATTTCCTAGAAATGAAGTCAGGGTAAACAGATTAAACCAGGTGAAGAGAGAATTACAAAACTGTAAAACATATCTAAAGAAATGATCCATATCAATGGGGAATATGGAAACATGGAAAAAGATATGCCAGGCAAAACCGAATCCAAGAATGGCGGTAGCCTTTTTGTGGTACTGTAAGTCAATATAGGCATTAAGAATAGAGTATTATTAGAAGTAGACGGTAAAACATAATGATGAAAAAGGTTTAATTCACCAAAAAATTGTTAATTTTTTATACTTTTAGGAACCTAATAAGAGTGTCAAACTATATAAAGCAAAAACTGACCGAATGGCAAAAAGAAAATGAAAATGTACATCATAGTAGGGAATGTGAACAGACTTGTCTCAATTTAAGACATACAGTGGATGGTTCTAACATATACATGTAGAATTCTACACCTAACAATTAGAGAATATATACATATTAATTTCAAGCTTACATGGAACATTAAAAAATACTGATCACATCTTCCAGCACGCACACACACACACACAAATCAATAAAAAGTTTAATCCATTCTAAAAAAAAAAAAACTGATCACATATTAAGCCATAAAGCTAGTTTTCACAAATATCAAAAAGTCAATGGTATACAAATTAAGTTCTCTCACCACAATGCAATGAAATTAGAAGTTTAAAATATAAATTTCTCGGGCTTCCCTGGTGGCGCAGTGGTTGAGAGTCCACCTGCCGATGCAGGGGACGCGGGTTCGCGCCCCGGTCTGGGAAGATCCCACATGCCGCGGAGCGGCTGGGCCCATGAGCCACAGCCGCTGAGCCTGCACATCCGGAGCCTGTGCTCCGCAACGGGAGAGGCCACAGCAGTGAGAGGCCCGCGTACCGAAAAAAAAAAAAAAAAAAAAAAAATTTCTCTGTGCTTGGAAATATAATTTTGAGAATCAGTAAAAATAGCACTTAGGAGGAAATGTAAATGTGAAATAAGCCTTCTTATTTTTACATGAGAAAAGAAATAAAGGTTCAAAGTCTACAAGCTGTACATCCTTTTTAAGAAAATAGAAAAGAAAAACAGAATATAGGAGGGTAGGGAGAAAAAAATTACAAGAGTAAAAAAAAAAATTAAAGAAATTTAAAAAATAGAGTTTAAATATATAACAGAATCCTATATCTCTTCCGTGACAGATCAAGAAAAGAGATGAAAGGCACAAATTAATAATATTAGGAATGGAAGAAAGGCCATAACTATTGATAAAAAAGCAAAGGTCAAAAAGGAAGTTGACAACAACCTACTGAAGAGGCGAAAATATTTGCAAATAATATGACTGATAAAGGGTTAATATCCAAAATATATAAACAGCTCATACTACTCAATATAAAAAAAAATCCAGTTAGAAAATGGGCAGAAAACCTGAATAAACATTTTCCAAAGAAGACATACAGATGTCCAATAGGCACACGAAAAGATGCTCAAAGTTGCTAATCATCACAGAAATGCAAATCAAAACCCTAATGAGGTATCACCTCACACCTTTCAAAATGGCTCTCAACAAAAAGACCACAAACAACACATGCTGGCAAGGATGTGGAGAAAAGAGAACTGTAGTACACAGTTGGCGGGAATGTAAATCGGTGCAGCCATTATGGAAAAACAGTATGGAGGTTCCTCAAAAAACTAAAAATAAAACTTCCATATGATCTAGCAATTCCACTCCTGGGTATATATTCGAAGAAATGAAGACACTAATTAAAAAAGATATAAACAACCCAATGTTTGTAGTAGCAGTTACTTAACAGTGGCCAAGATATGGATACAACCTAAGTATACACCAAAGGATGAATGGATAAAGAAGATGTGGAATACACACACACACACACACACACACACACACACAGAGGAATATTACTCAGCCATAAAAAACAATGAAATTTTGCCACATGCAACAACATGGATGGAATTGGAGGGTACTATGCTTAGTGAAATAAATCAGACAGAGAAAGACAACTACTCTATGTTATCACTTATATGAGGAATATAAAAAATAAAACAAACTAACATAACAAAACAGAAAGACTCACAGATATAGAGAATAAATTAGTGGTTACCAGTGAGGAGAGGGAAGGGGAGAGCCGCAAGACAGGGCTAGGGGATTAAGAGGTACAAACTATTAGGTATAAAATAAATAAGCAACAAGGACATATTTTATAGTACAGGGAATACAGCCAATATTTTATAATAAATGTAGTATAAGCTATAAAAATATTGAATCACTATGTTGTACATCTGAAACTAATATAATATTGTAAATCAACTATAATAAAAAAGTGTAAGTGACAAACTGTTCTGAAAAACTTTAGGCCAAATAAAACAGAAAAATTAGATTAATGAACAAATTATTAGAAAATTTATTTACTAAACAGATTTGGGAAGAAAAAGAAGTATACTAACAGAAAAACTGAAATAGTTTTAAAAAAACAAAAACACCACAGGTTCAGATGTTTTTACTGGGGAATTCTGTTTTTTTAAAAAAAATAAATTTAGTTATTTATTTTTGGCTGCATTGGGTCTTCGCTGCTGTGCGCAGCTTTCTCTAGTTGCAGTGAACAGGGGCTACTCTTCGTTGCGGTGCATGGGCTCTAGGCGTGCGGGCTTCAGCAGTTGTGGCTCACAGGCTCTAGAGCACAGGCTCAGTAGTTGTGGCTCACGGGCTTAGTTACGCCGCGGCATGTGGGATCTTCCTGGATCAGGGCTCAAACCCATGTTCCCTGCGTTGGCAGGCAAGTTCTTAACCACTGTGCCACCAGGGAAGCCCTCTACCAAACTTTTAGGGAAAAGATGATTATAATCTTCATAAACTTTTCCAGAGAACAGAGAAAAGGGAATACCTTCTAACTCATTCTATGAGGCCAGTATAACCTTGATTCACAAATCAGATATGGACAACAGATAAGGAATATTAGAGGACACTAGACTAAATCTCATTCATAATCACAAATGAAAAACTCCTAAACAAAATATCTAAAGACAGAAAACAGTAGTATATAAAAAAGGCAATACATTATGACAAAATAATATGACAGTAACAGAAGAGTGATATAACATTAATATGTCTATCAACTTATTTGCTCACACACATAAAAAGTAATAAAACTCAGTATCTTTCATGACAAGCTAGCTTTCATGACAAGGGCTAAAAGGAAAGTTCCTGTGCCCTCCAAAGATTGTTACTGATAATCCTACAATAAATGTCATTCTTCATGGAGAGATGCCTGTAGTATCCCCTTTAAAATCAAGAGCAAGACATGGATACCAGTATTACTACTTTCCTTTGATACTGCCATAGAAGTCTTGGTCTAGGTAGTCAATAAAGAAAAAGAAATTAAAAGAGGACTGGAAAGGAAAGAAGAAAATACTTATGATTTGCAGAGAATAAAACTATATACCTAGAAGAATCTGCAGAAAAGTTATTAGAAATAATGACAGCGTTACAAGGCAGTTACCTATAAAATTAACATGCAAAATCAACTGCGTTTCGATACGCTAACAAAAATCAATTCTAGATAAAGACACATTAAAAAAAAAACTTGAATCATCTCCTAATCACAACACAAAAAGTGCCAACCATAAAACAGAAGACAAAACTCTATTAAAATCAAGGACTTCTTTTCATTGAGATGACAAAAAGAACAAGTAATAAGAGAAAACACATGCAGCACAGCAACTAGAAGACTAGTACATCAGATTTATAAAGAAAAACATAAATACTATAGAAAAGTAAGTAAAAGACAAGAACAGTTATTTTACAGAATGACATATGACCAGTAAATTTAAGATACTCCAATTAGTTGTCAGAGAAATGTAATTTAAAACTATAAAAGAACATCATTTTACACCTGCTACATCAGCAGAGTCTAACACTAGGAAGGTGTTGGATCAAGTGTTACTGGTCAACTTCGGGAAAAAACTTGGAGTTTCCTAAAACAGTGCTGCTCATGTTCAAGGTTCAATGTTCCAAAGTGTTCAATGCTCTTTTCTCCTTTCCTTTATTAATAAATTTACTTCATGAAAAATTGACAACTGAATTAAAGAGAGCTTAGTGATGCATATTTCTTAACTCAGTGTGGCAACTGGTCCACACTTCAAGTAGCACTGCATCTAAGCAAAACCCTATATGTGTACACTGTGAGGCATGTACAAGATTGTATGTACATGCATGTTTGAAATAGAAAAACAGGAAACAACCCAAACTGTCTGTTCAACAATAAGAGAAGGGATAATTAAAATGAGTTATAATCACATACCAGAATATCTTACAGCAGTGGAAATAAATTAACTATGGTTACATGGATAATGCAACTTCACGAAAAAATACTGAAAATATAATACTGAGTTAAAAATAAAAGTCTTAGAAGTATAAATCTATCACACTTTCTAAAGCTTAAAAACAAACAAAATTATAACCAACATATATTAAGTACATCTTTGTGATTAAAAATTGCTTATGGGCTTCCCTGGTGGCACAGTGGTTAAGAATCCACCTGCCAATGCAGGGGACACGGGTTCGAGCCCTGGTCCAGGAAGATCCCACATGCCGCAGAGCAACTAAGCCCACGCACCACAGCTACTTAGCCTGCGTTCTAAAGCCTGCGAGCCACAACTACTGAGCCCACGAACCACAACTACTGAGCCCGTGAGCCACAACTACTGAGCCCACGTGCCACAACTACTGAGCTCATGTGCCTAGAGCCCGTGCTCCGCAACAAGAGAAGCCACCGCAATGAGAAGCCCACGCACTGCAACGAAGAGTAGCCCCTGCTCGCAGCAACTAGAGAAAGCCCGCACGCAGCAACGAAGACCCAACACAGCCAAAAAATTAAATAAATATTTTTTAAAAATTGCTTAAAACGTAGTTGAACAATATTTAAAAATTCAGGATTCTTAGGGCTGGGAGTGGGAAGGTAAAAAGATGAGGTAAGAGGGAAACAGAGAGAAATTACTGGTAATATTCTAATTAGTTCAGATGAAATATGTAACACGCCTTAAGACACATTAAAATATAACAATAAAATGACTTGAACAAAAACCCCAAATGCAGATGGAGTTTTTTTAAGCCCCCAAACCTCACAAGTTACTCTTTTTTCTTGAGAATCATACAGCAATCATAAATCATTGCTTTACAATGGTGTGTTAGTTTCTGCTTTATAACAAAGTGAATCAGCTATACATATACATATATCCCCGTATCTCCTCCCTCTGGCGTCTCCCTCCCACCCTCCCTATCCCACCCCTCTAAGTGGTCACAAAGCACTGAGCTGATCTCCCCTCACAAGTTACTCTTAATTGAATGTGCATTAGGCCACCTTTGCTGAGTCAACAATTACACACTGAATAAGTATTATGTGGGAGAAATGCAGTATTTTTTTTAATAAAAATAATCTACATTTGAAATAACCACAATCTACAGCTCTGCATTCTAAAAAGATAACACTCTCTATTGTAAGGCAAGCCAAATTTGATATCAACTCTTTAATTAGCTATGATTCCAAGATGAAGAGTTACATAATATTAATATCTATTCATATAATGATGGTGCAGTTAGAGACAGACCCTCTGTAAGGGGGAAAATCTCAAGACTTTTAAGGAGATGTCTATTAACAGTTTAATTATGAGTTGTGTATTTCTCAAGATGCTACATGGAAGAGTATGTAAAGTGTCTTCTATCAACATTTTTTTAAAGCTGCTATCAGACATATTCTTGGGGAGAGACAGAGAGAGAAAGAGAGGGAGGGAAGGAGAGAGGGTGCGCGCACGCGTGCTTGTCTTTGGTGTGAATTCTGATTAGAACTGTAAACCCTGAAGAGGTTGCAGCCGCTCACATATCCCTTAATGTCATATTTCTTAAATATTTATTTATTATTTATATGGTTGCACCGGGTCTTAGTTGCGGCAGGTGGGCTCCTTAACTGTGGCATACGGCATCTAGTTCCCTGACCATGGATCGAACCCGGGACCCCTGCAATGGGAGCGTGGAGTCTTAACCACTGTGCCACCAGAGAAGTCCCCTCCCTTAATGTCACCTTGTTGGTGCCAATAAATTAGAAGGTTGAGAATCTTTCCCTACAAATATATGGCCTGACCCATGTCTGCAGAGTTAATGAAAGAAGATACTAGAATGAATAAAATGAAATTCACAACTTAAATAAGAAACACATAACATAAAACTAGTGAGCCACATGCCAAAGACAAAAAGAAAGAGAAAGCAAAAAAAAAAAAAAAAATCCTCTTGCCAGGTAATTAATGCCTTGTCAGCCAGGGGAAAATACCAACATCACAGTTTACAATTAGCTCTTTATGCTGTAGAACGGGTTGGTAAACATTTTCTGTAAAGGGTGAGATAGTAACTCTTTTCAGCTTTGCAGGCCCCACAGTCCTAGTTGCATCTACTCAACTCTGCCACAGTAGCACAAAATCAGCCACAAAAGCCGCTTGGAAATGAATGGGAGTGGCTGTGTTCCAATAAAACTTCATGGACACTGAAATCTAAATGTCATATATTTTTGCATTTCACAAAATACTATTCTTTTGGTTTTATCCAAACATTTAAAAATGTAAAATCCATTCTCATATATTGTGGGCTAAATAAAAATAGTCGGCAACTTGGATTTGGACCAAGAACCAAAATTTGCTAACCCCTGCTCTAGAAAAATAGGATGAGTTCTGGATACAGACTAAGTACGAATCCTGTCCCCACAATTTACCAGCTCAAGTGACCCTGGGCAAGCTCCTTAGTTGACAGCGGCTTCAGTCTGCTTATGTACAAAAGGAGAATAATTATTATTTCCTTCACAAGGGTAGTGCTAAGGATTAAATTAATTATTTCATGTAAAATGCAATAACTGTCTGGCTCATAGTGAGTGCTCAATGACAATTATTAATATTATCAGAAAGTTCAGTTGGCTGGACCCAGGCCCTATCTCTCTATTAACATGAGCCCTTTCCGTGGCCTTTGGCACTGCTTCAGGGAAAACAAAGGGCTCTCATTCTTCCCTGGACTGTCAAATATCCTTCCCAATCTGGTTTGTTATCTGACTTACCCTCCCTATGTGATCTTTTCTGTAAAGGACCAGTTAGTTTTATAAAATGACCTGCCCATGTCCCATTCTCTTAAAATGTTACTAATGGGTCAGCGATACCTGACCAATCTGATCGACAAGGGGTCAGCAAAAGATGGCTGCTTTTGTAAATAAAATTTTATCACAACACAGCCGAGCTCATTTAAGTATTGTCTATGGATGCTTTTGCACCACAAAGGCAGAACTGAGTAGTTGCGACAGAGACCGTGTGGTCTGCAAAAGCCTAAAGTTTTTACCATTTGGCCATTTATAGGAAAAGTTTGCTAACCTCTGTGATAGAAAATTCATGCTAATATGATAGTCCTGCTTATGAACAAAGATACTCTGGAGATACTGTCGGACTCTCAAGGTCTCAACTTTAATGTTGGAAATTGAGGGACACTGGTGGTGAGACGCGAAGGTGGCCTCATACAATCCCTGCCTCAAGGTTTTCATGTCCTTGTATGAACCCCTTCTCTTGAGTGTGAGTAGCATCTGTGATTTGTTTCTAGCCGCAACAGAATACAGCAAAGGTGACAGGATGTTAGTTTATATAAGACCCTGTGCTGTTACTTGCTCTGGAGACTCTTCTTGCTGGCTTGATGAAGTAAGCTGCCATGCTGGGGAAGCCTAAATGGCAAAGAACCCTGGGTGGCCCTAGGAGCTGAGGGAAGCTTCCAGCTGACAGCCAGCAAGAAATTGAGGCTTTCCGTTCTACAACTGGAAGTAAATGAATTCTGAGAACAGGAGTGACCTTGGAGGTGGATTCTTCAACAGATGAGAATGTAGTCCAGCCACCTTGATTGTAGCCTTTTGAGATCCTAAGCAGAGGACAAGTTAGGCTGTGCATAGACTTCTGACTCACAGAAACTATGAGATAATAAATATATCTTGTTTTAAGCCACTAATTTTGTGGTAATTTGTTATGCAGCAATAGATAACTACTATACCTCCTAAACTTTTGAATGAACCTCAACCAAGGGTGAGAAGCAAATTATCTAGCATCCATGATAACAATGTCTTCAGAGACTACAAATAGAAAATGGTCTCATCCACCAGACTGGTTGGTTTCTAGTCACCACCCCTTTCTCCTAGCTTCTGCAATGCAGTGCGCTTTTCAGTCTAGTAATAATACGGTTAGCAAAACCAAAATGAGGAGAGAGAGAGAGAAACCATTCCCTAAAGAGTTGAGGGAACTGGAAAAGTTAGCTTTGAGGAGAGAATTAAATGCTTGCAAAATACCTGCCTTTAATAAAGTATGTTATGAATAAGTAATGATGCTTTTTAGAAAGAATTATGATTATTTGGTGAGAATACTCTCCATTTTCTACACATCATCTGTAAACTGCCAGCAGTTACTTCCTAAAACAGACAGAACCACGTTACTTCTACTCTCTGGAATCTTCTCGAAGTCTACAAGGTAAAAGCCCTTCAAAATCAGCCGCAAACCTACAAAGCTGCCCTTGGCCACAGTACCTGCTCCCCACAGACTTCTTTGTACTATTTTCAGAATATGCCACCTATGTTCATTCCTTCTTCCTTTTTCATTATTGCTTAAAAGGTCATGTCCTTGGTGCAGCCTTCCCTAACTGACCCAAGCATAAATAATCGTGTTTCCTCCACATATGCCTCTACCTATAGCTGTATTTCTTTTTTATAATGATATCCCCTCCCCCACCATAAATATTCTTCAAGGACAGGGTGATTATTTAATTCAGTGATTCACAAAGTGTGGTCTGGGTACCCTGAGGGTTCCCAAGGTCAAAACTATTTTCATAGCAACACAAAGATACTTGCCTTTTCACTCTCATCTCACACAAGTGTGGCATATGGCTTTCCAGAGGCTGCATGATGAAGTCAGCTATAGAAACATGCACCTATGTATTATTTTTTAAAAGTTTCCCAGTACCAATTTTTTAACTTTTTTTAAAAAAATAAATTTATTTATTTATTTGTTTGGTTTTTTTATATTTGGCTGTGTTAGGTCTTCGTTGCTGTGCACACAGGCTTTCCCTAGTTGCAGTGAGCGGGGGCTACTCTTCGTTGCAGTGCGCATGCTTCTCACTGCGGTGGCTTCTCCTGTTGCGGAGCACGGGTTCTAGACGCGCGGGCTTCAGTAGCTGTGGATCACAGGCTCTAGAGCGCAGCCTCAGTAGTTGTGGCACACAGGCTTGGCTCCTTCGCGGCATGTGGGATCTTCCCGGGCCAGGGATGGAACCCATGTGCCCTGCACTGGCAGGCAGATTCTTAACCAGTGTGCCACCTGGGAAGCCCTCCCATTATCAATTTTTAATATAGTAAATGTCAACAGATATAATCCAAATAAACTGAAGAAGCATTTTGGGTTCCTTGATATTTTTAAAAAGTCAAAGAAGTCCTGAGACCAAAACATTTTAGAAATGTGAGTCCAATAATTTTTGTCTTCCTAGGGAAGGAGGGAATGTCATTCAACACTTCTGGGAGACTAATCATGTCATTCACTGTATTAAAGTTCAAATGTTCCATAAAGCTGGCAATATACAGTCTAACCAGGCTCGTGAGCCTTGTATCAAACTCTCTATAACCCAGCTCCAACCTACCTCTGTAAGCTGCTCTCTTTCTACATCCTTATTTGAACTATGTATTGTGGCCAACCTGGTTAACTTCCTGCCATTTGAACAACCTTCCATTTCCATCTCTGTGCCTTTGTTCACATCGTTCTACAGAATTGAATACTGTACTTGTTCCAATCAGTGACATTCTAAACCTCTTTTTTCAACATTCAGCTCAAATCCTACTTTCTTTGTGAAGTCTTCTTTAGCCTAAAATTACAAGTCCCATTGTGTTCATTCTTACAGCACTTCCTATCTACAGTCCTCCTTGAACAATTAATACTATATACTTCATTCTATCTCCAATCCTCCAACACTGAATTATTTTTCCATGTATATGTAACTCATCACAAAAAATAGCCCCAATTATTAGAGGGTATTTCGTGTGTCTTACATAACTGCCCCACAGCAAGAGAGCTACATCAAGCAACTGATATAGTTATACCTGATTTGACCAAAAAAAAAAAAGTCACCAAAGGCAGACAATTGTATTACATAAGGGAAGCCAATTTCTTCCTAAAAATTCTTATCCTACCATCTAATAAATATGATTCATTAGGCAAGTCACTTCAATCCTAGCTAGTCCTTAGAGGTTAAATGTCCTATTGTGAGCTGCTCAGAAGTCTTAATTTCTATTTCAATGCTTCTTGAAATAGATCTGAAAGAGCCCTTCAAATAAAACAGTGACAAAGAGAAGAGAGAAGCCCACTCCACATGACGTAGTCAAAGATCAAATACTGATCCACTTCTTCCTGAGGTTCACTAGCCTAGCATGTTTTCACACATGGTGTTTTAGAACTGCCTGATTTTAAAGATGTTATGGGAATCCTCAGGGTGAGAAGAATGAGCCTATTTATATGCTGTGAATAGTATCTGAGGCAAGAATTGTAACAGTCACTTCTGGGCTTTATGTTCCTAGAAAGTGACCTTTTCAACATTATTATTATCAGGATGCTCTTCTTAATCTCCTGATGGACTCCAGACTAGTTCTTAACCTTCTTGAAAACTAGGAGTAATGAGTTGGGTTCTTCTACACAGAGCTGTGACAAATTATTCAAGATACACTCCTTGGAGTCCTGTATTCCATAAGGTGTTAATCCACTCACTGATATAGAAGAATCTTCTCTGAACGTTCTATTTGTGATTCAATTTCCCTAAAAGCATAGTCAATTATAAGGAAAAAGCATCAATGAACTTAATCTTTCAAATTCCTCTAAACCAGAATTAAGATACAGACAGTAAATCTACTCAGTAGCAAAAATAAATAAATAAAACCAATACTTGAGGCTAGGAAATACAAATGGAGGGTACAATAATAAGTATCTGACAGACTCTTGACAGGTTCTTAAATATACATATACATTCCAACTCTCTGGGGGAAGGGCTGATGACCTAAAAGGGGCTGAGAGTCATTCTGTTATGATATTTATTTAGGAAAATGTTCTTATTCTTAGGAGACACATGCTGAATTATTTAGGGGGTACAAAGAATCATGATGTCTACAACTTACTTTGAAATAATTCACCAAAATAATAATAAAATAAAAATTATTTATTAGATTCCTAGATAGGTAAAAATGGCAAAATTGAACCTAACTGGTAGGCATACAAGATTTCACTGTGCTATCCTATGTTGATTTCAGTATGTTTGGCTACAAGTAAACAGGTTATCAGAAAGGCTATTTTGTTTAGTCTCCAGGTCAAATTAAAAAAAAAAAAAACTAATGAAGCTCTTTAATAAAAGGCTTAGTGATAAAATTTTTAAAAATCTTTAATATTCAAATATATTACGTACGTTATTTGAAAAATAAATCAAATTTAACAGTTCCTAGATGGGGTCTATTCTCAACCTAGTAGAATGAAACTTAAAAACATAGGTCAGACCCTGACACTCTTCTGCTCAAACCCCTCATTTGGCTCCACCTCAGAGTAAACATTAAAATGTTACAGTGGCCCACAAGGCCCCTCATAATCTCCCTTGGCCTCCTCTACCCTGCAATTCAGCTACCTGCCCATGATTCTCCTTGCTATTCCTCAACTATGCCAGGCAGCTCCTGTCCAGCGGCCTGTATACTGGCTGCTCCCAATGCTTGGAACCCTCTGACCTTAGATGTCTACGCAGTTCCCCCTTCCTTGCCTTCCACTTACATCTTTGCTCAAATGCCACTTTCTTGGTGAGACATGCATTCCCTGACCATTTAAAATTGCAATTCCCCACACTTCACTCTTATTGACAGGTCCCTGCTCTATTTTCACCATGCCACTTACCAGCCAACACACTCTTTCTACATATTTACATTTAATTTATACATTCTAAGTTTTACATATTAGACGCCTGTCCATCTTCCACCTATAAAATATAAAGTCCACAGGGCAGGAATTTTGGTTGGCTTTGTTTACCAGTACCCTAGCACCTAGAACACAATGAGACACCATGATAACACAATATATTTACAGTCTTATTTATCTCTCAGTTAAAAGGGGAAAAAAGTTTAGCTTAAAACTGATATCCCATGGGTTCGTGCCCCGGTCCGGGAAGATCCCACATGCCGACATGCCGTGGAGAGGCTAGGCCCAAGAGCCATGGCCGCTGAGCCTGCGCGTCCGGAGCCTGTGCTCCGCAACGGGAGAGGCCACAACAGTGAGAGGCCCGCGTACCGCAAAAAAAAACAAAAAACAAAAAACAACTGATATCCCGTCTAAGAATGGTTATGTGGTATGGGCTCATACACTGAATTTTGCTGTGAGTTTCTCAGCACTTAATCTTGTATAGATGAAACATCCACAGTCACTCCTACCTGTCTCTTTACGCAGAGCCTAGGTTTTCAGGAGGGCCGGGTCTTTTCCTATTGCATTTGTCATAGTATATAACGTAATACATACCATGGAGCTATTAGACCTTTAATGATCCTTGTTCAATGAATGAAAAATACACAAACATTCCTACATATTTTACTTCTGTCAGCATGCCACAGGGAAGAGAGGTTGAGCTTTGGGGTCAGAGACATTTAGGTTCAAATTTTACCCCATTCTTAACAAGCATGCCAATGTAACCTGCCAACACCTTAGTTTCCTTGCTTCTACTTAATAACAATGCCACTTTCTCCAAAGGGCTGTCCTGAAAAGAACCTTAAATGACGAAGCAGAAAACCCCTATATAATGTGTGACAAACATGGGGATTGAGAAAGAAATGTTGGTTTCCGATGACTTCTAAGCAATGTTTAAAATTTCTCTTCATTTCTTTGGTCTTAACTTCTCTCACCTTCCCCTATAACTGAAAGCAAATAAAATCTCATAATATTTTTAGGTTAAACAAAAAAGGTCTCAAATAGCAGTATTATTTTTTCTATTCCTAGAATGGTCTCTGGTCAAACAAAAAAACAATACAAACTTAGAGAAATCAGGAGATACTAATCAATGATTACAGTGTTAAAAGACGCTTAAACTAAAACTCCTGGGACTTCCCTGGTGGTGCAGTGGTTAAGAATGTGCCTGCCAATGCAGGGGACATGGGTTCGAGCCCTGGTCCGGGAAGATCCCACATGCCGTGGAGCAACTAAGCTGAGCACCATTAACTATGGAGCCTGCACTCCAGAGCCTGTGAGCCACAACTACTGAGCCCACACGTTGCAACTACTGAAGCCCGCGCACCTAGAGCCCATGCTCCACAACAAAAGAAGCCACTGCAATGAGAAGCCCACACACCGCAACGAAGAGTAGCCCCGGCTTGCCGCAACTAGAGAAAGCGCATGCGCAGCAATGAAGACCCAATGCAGCCAAAAATTAAAAAAAAAAAAAGCAGCACCAGCATTAGAAAACAATTCATTAAAAAAAAAAAGAAACTCCTTTTGATAACACTTACTTCCCTAAATAATTCCCATGAGAAGTCTCCTAATAAATGAAAAATAAGGTGTTTCAGACCTAGTGTTCACCTATCTTAACTAACTTTTATTTCACCAAATACTTCCCCCCAAATCCACAATAAAAAGTTAGGTAGGCTAATGAGAGAAATCCAGTCTTGTATTTTGTAAGGAAACTTATTTATTTTTTCCCATATTATCATTTTACCATCATTAATACATAAAAGTTACTAGTGTAACTGTAAATTATCACAATAAAAAGTATGATTAATCTACCACCCAGGCAGAATATTACCTTGATAAGGAAACCTACATCATTCTATCTCAAATCTGTGTGCTATGTAATAAGGCACTATTTTGTTATATAAAGTGTAAGTTTAAATGTAAATCTGATACTTCCTTTCTTTGAACTCTGAACTTGTAATGTGGTTCAGAAAGATAAGAGATATACTATTGACTCCCCACTACAACTTTGCTGAGCCAGTTCTACAGGGAGCACCATTTGTTGTTTCCTAATTTATTCTATTAGTCACAGCCCAATATAAATCACTTTAACTGTAATAGGCCAGCATTAGTTATAGAATTCTGTCTACAACTCATTTAGAAATATTCATATTAGCCTGGTATTTTCCTTAACCCGTATTAAATGGTAAAAGGATCCAAATTCTATTGCTGCAACTAGTGAGTATACACTGCACTTCAGAAAGGTTACCTGATAGGCCACCTCCAGGTCCTACGAATGAAGTTTACTGTTCATGCCATTCAAAGAATCACCCTTTGTAGTCTCCAGTGCTTCCTGCAGCAGTCTGATCCAAGCTTTACAAATCATACATTCACTAATGAATCAGGAAAATCTAGCCCCACAGGACTAAGGTTGCTAGATTTTTTTTTTTTGGTCCTCTTTTAAATCCCACTAAACTAGAAATGGCCAACTTCGCAACCTGTTTCTTAACCACTAATCCTTTATGGTATCATCTACCAAAATTTTAAAACAGATTTACATGTAAAACCATGTCCCGGATTTTGCAGAGTACAGAAACTTCTTTGAATGAAATAAGAAGGCTTTGCCAACCCTTTTCAATTCCATGACCACAGGGAACCAAAAGACCCTACAAATGAACCAAAAACACACAAAAAAAGTTGAGGAAAGTAAGACCTTTCCCAGGCATTCAATAGGCCCAGGTTTTCCTGGCGTGAGCTGGGCACTGCCTCATGGTGCAGAATCAACAAAGAGCAACAGAGATGTGGCTTGGTTTGCTAATTTCAGTCTCCATCTAAGAGAAAGGAAAATAAGTGAGTTTTCAAACTGAGAAGTACTGTGGATACTGTAAATTACTTTTTAACTCAAAGCCTTGGTACTCTGGGTTAGTAACCAATATCAAGAACAGTTAGGTCAATAATTTGTTCTGAAGACTAGAGTGAGAACTTTGATTAATCTGAAAATCTGTTTCCATTATCTGCAAAATGAAACTGCTAGATTGACACTTTCAAGAAAGTAGAGAAAACAACAGGGATAGGCCCTATGCAAACTCATGGAAACTCTAAGATTTTAGGCTAGAAGAGATCTTACTGGTACCTACTCAAACCACCTAGAACAGAGCACCAGGAGTTCAGATGGTATCATCTGTGGCATAATGGCTGACAATTTAAATTTTTACTTCATATTATCTTTATCCTATAAGAATAAATGAAAAAGACAAAATCACTGCAGCTGAAGCATAGGTTGTATAAATTTCATACAACTGATACAAAGTCATAACTATTAGGCAAGATGACAGCAATAAATCTTTAGCTTGAATTATTCTTCAGAAATTGTTTCATGATGAATGAAAAAAATTAATGAACAACGTAAGAAATGTTGGAAATACACTACTGATAATTATATATAAAACAGTATTTTTACTGTATTTTAGTGTGAAAATTACCCTCTTATATAGGAACACTTCCCGTTTGAGAAGTCAAGTACTGTTTATGAAGCTACTTTATTAAAATTCTACTCCTCTTCAAAATTAAACAAAAACAGATAGAAGTCCTTATTAAGAAAAATATCATTTGTCCAATATCACAGACTGGCATAGCTAAATGACACATTATAGAGAGTATCTAACCATCTCTTATTACAGATGAGAAAACTCAGAGGTAATGAACTCAGAGCTTTTCCATGAAAACACAGCAACCAAAAGACAGCTGGAGTGGTATGTTGACATCAGATAAAACAGACTTTTAAACAAAAAATGTTACAAGAGAAAAAGGTATTACATAATGATGAAAGGTCAACCCATTAAAAAGATATAACAATTATAAACATACATGCAACGAACAACAGAGTCTCAAAATATATGAAGCAAAACCAGACAGAATTGAAGAAAGGAATACAGTCCACCCACAATAGTTGGAGATTTCAAGACATTTCAAAAAGGATGGAACAACTAGGAAAAAAGATAAAGAAGCAGACAACTTGAACAACACTATAAACCAGCCACACCAATCATACACAGAAGACACCATTCAATGATAGCAAAATACAAAATGAGTATTTTCATCAGGACAGACAATATGTTAAGCAACAAAACAAGTCTTAATAAAATTTAAAAAATAGAAATCACACAAATTATCTTCTGTGAATAAAATGGAATAAAACTAGAAATTAATAACAGAAGGAAATCTAAAAAATTCACAAATTGGTACAAGTAAACAACATGCTGTTTTATTTTTTTAAGAAACTATTTTCTATCAACCTCTTTCCATTTTAAGAGTTTGTGGAAGAATAGCTCAAGACCACTGAGTGGTTTAAAAAACATACTCTTAAACAACCAATGGGTCAAAGAAGAAATCACCAGGGAAACTGCAAAATACTTTGAGAAGAACGAAAACAAAAACAAAACATATGAAGACTTACGGAATGCAGCAAAAAGAGGGATATTTATACAGCTATGAAAGTCTACGTTATCTACATTAATAAGGACGAAAGATCTCAAATCAATATCCCAATTTCCAACTTAAGGCACTATTAAAAGAAGAGCAAACTTAACCAAAAGCAAGAGAAGGAAGGAAATAATAAAGATCAGAGTGATGATAAATTAAGAGAATAGAAAAACAATACAGAGAACCACTGAAATCAAAAGTGCGTTCTCTGAAAAGATTAAATTGACAAGCCTTTTTCTAGACTGATGAAGGAAAAAAAAAACTGGACCAAATTACTATTATCAGGAATGAAAATGGAAACACTACCAACCTCACAGAAATAAAAAGGAATATAGGGCCTTCCCTGGTAGCGCAGTGATTAAGAATCCACCCGCCAATGCAGGGGACACTGGTTTGAGCCCTGGTTCAGGAAGATCCCACATGCCGCAGAGCAACTAAGCCTGTGAGCCACAACTACTGAGCCTGTGCTCTAGAGCCTGCGAGCCACAACTACTGAGCCCGCACACCACAACTACTGAAGCCTGCATGCCTAGAGCCCGTGCTCTGTAACAAGAGAAGCCACCGCAATGAGAAGCCCGTGCACTGCAACGGAAAGTAGCCCCCGCTCACCACAACTAGAGAAAGCCCACGTGCTGCAACGAAAACCCAACACAACCAAAAATAAATAATTTTTTAAAGGAATATAAAAGAACATTATGAACTTTTAAAAAAACAGCTTTACCAAGATATAATTCACCATATGATCAACCCATCAAAATGAGTACAATTCAATGAATTTTAGTATCTTTCAAGTTATGTACAACAATCACCACAGTAAATTTCAGAACATTTTCATCACCTCAAAGAGAAACCTATACCCTTTAGCTATCATCCCCCTTTACCCCTGTTCCTCCCAACCCTAAGCAATCATTAATATACTTTCTGTCTCTATAGATTTACCTATTCAGGACATTTGATATAATTGGAATTACATACTATATTGTCCTTTTTACTGGCTTCTTTCACCTATCATAATGTTTACAAGGTTCCTCCATGATGTGGCATATGTTAACACTTCATTCCATTTTATGGTCAAATAATATTCCATTGTATACCACATTTTGCTTATCCATACAGTTGATGGATATCTGAGTTGTTTCTACTTAGGGTTTTATGATTTATTTTTGTGTGTGTGGTGAACAAATTTGATAATCTACAAATTCCTAGAAAAACACAAACTACCAAAACTGTTTCAAGAAGAAAAAGAATAGGGCTTCCCTGGTGGCGCAGTGGTTGAGAGTCCGCCTGCCGATGCAGGGGACACGGGTTCGTGCCCCGGTCTGGGAGGATCCCACATGCCGCGGAGTGGCTAGGCCCGTGAGCCATGGCCGCTGAGCGTGTGGTCCGCAACAGGAGAGGCCACAGCAGTGACAGGCCCACGTACCGCAAAAAAAAAAAAAAAGAAAAAGAATAGACTGTCTATAGCAAGTAAACAGATTTTCTATCAGTAGTCAAAAAACATTTTAAATACAGCCACTAAACAGTATGGCGGTTCCTCAGAAAACTAAAAACAGAATTACCATATGATCCAGCAATCTCACTCCTGGGCATATATCCAGAGAAAACCGTAATTCGAAAAGACACGTGCACCCCAACGTTCATTGCATCACTATTTACAATAGCCAAGACATGAAAACAACTTAAATGTCCACTGACAGCTGAGTGGATAAAGAAGATATGATACATATATACAATGAAATACTACTCAGCTGTAAAAAAAAAAAAAAGAAGTAATGCCGTTTGCAACAACATGGATGGACCTAGAGAATCACACTAAGTGAAGTAAGTCAGAAAAAGACAAATACCATATGATATCACTTATAATGTGGAATCTAAAATATGAACAAATGAACTTTATCTATGAAACCAACAGATTCATGGACACAGGGAACACACCTGTGGTTGCCAAGGGGGAGGGAATTGGGGGAGGGATGGGGTGGGAGGTTGGGGTTAGCAGGTGTAAGTTATTATATACAGAATGGATAAACAACAGGGTCCTACTGTATAGCACAGAGAACTACATTCAATATCCTGTGATACACCATAATGGAAAAGAATATTAAAAAAATAATATATGTATAATGGAATCACTTTGCTGTACAGCAGAAAATAACACAACATTGTAAACCAACTATACTTCAATTAAAAAAAACATTAAAAAAGAGCATAGGGCTTGAAGGATTCACATACAAGTTCTATCAAACATTTAAAGAACAAACACCAATACTTCTTTAACTCTTCCAAAAGTTAGAACAATTTCTAAAGCATTCTTAGAAGTTAGTATTACCCTGATACCAAAACCAGACAAAGATATCACAAGAAATAAAAAGTACTAACCAATATCCCTTATGACTATAGATGCAAAAATCTTTAATATAATACTAGCAAACCTAATCTAATAGAATATTAAATGGATTAGTTACATTGATCAAGTGGGATTTATCGCAGAAATGCAAAGGTGGTTCAACAGGTGAGACTCAATTAATATGTAACACATAAATATTTACTTATGGAATAAAGTAAAAATACCACACAATCATCTCAATTGATACATTAAAAACTGCTGATGAGAACTTCCCTGGTGGTTCACTGGTTAAGACTCTGCGCTTCCACTGCAAGGGGCACGGGTTCCATCCCTGGTCAGGGAACTAAGATCCCGCATACCGTGCATGCAGCAAAAACAAAACAAACAAAACAAAACAAACAAAAAAACCCCAGCAGCTGATGAAATCCAACATCCTTTCATGATAAAAACACTCAACAAGGGGCTTCCCTGGTGGCGCAGTGGTTGAGAGTCCACCTGCCGATGCAGGGGACACGGGTTCGTGCCCTGGTCCGGGAAGAGCCCACATGCCACGGAGCGGCTAGGCCTGTGAACCATGGCCGCTGAGCCTGCACGTCCGGAGCCTCTGCTCCGCAATGGGAGAGGCCACAACAGTGAGAGGCCCGCGAACCGCAAAAAAAAAAAAACAAAAAACACTCAACAAAATAGAAACAGAAGGGAATTTTCGAAAGTTGATAAAAGGCATCTATGAAAATCGAACATATAACATCATACTAATGATAAAATGCTAAAAGCTTTCTCCCTAAGATCAGAAAAACAATTTCATTTACAACATTCAAAAGAATAAAATACAAAGGAAAAGATTTAACAAAGGAAATACAAGACTAAAAACTTCAAAACATTGCTTAAAGAAATTAAAGACCTAAAATAAATGGAATGACATCTGATGTTCATTGCTTGAAAGACTTAACACTGTTGAGATAGCAATACTCCCCAAACTGAATGCAAATAAAAATCACAATAAGATACCACTTCACACACACACAGGCTGGGTATTTTTTTTAAAAAGGGAAGGGGAAAACAAGTGTTGGCAAGGATGTGGAGAAATCGGAACCTTCATACATTCCTAGTGGAAACAAAATGGTAAAACCACTGTGAAAACAGCTGGATAGTTCCTCAAAAAGTTAAATAAAGAATTACCACATGATCCAGTAGTTCCACTGCTACATACCCAAGAAGCAGAAAATCACCAAGTAACCTGTACATGAATGTTCATAACAGCATTATTCAAAAGTATGAAAAAGTGGAAACAATACAAATATCCATGAACTGATTAATAGATTAGTAAAATGTGGTATATCCACCCAAGTATATTATTCAGCATAGTACTGAATTACACTATACCATGGATGAACTTTGAAAACACTATGCTACCTGAAAGAAGTCAGACACAAAAGGCCACACATAGTATGATTTTCATTTATAGGAAGTATCCAGAATAGGCAAATCCATAGAGACAGAAAGCAGAGTAATGGTCAACAGAGCTAAGGAGAGAAAAAATGGGAAGTGACTGCTTAATTGGTATGGGGTTTTTCTTTTGGGGTGACAAAAATGTTCTGGAATTAGATAGTGGTGATGAATGAACAATACTGTGAATTTACTAGAAGCCACTGGATTATATACATTTAAGTGATTAAAATGAAGAATTTTATATGAATTTTATTTCAATTTAAAAATCACCCAAAACAACAATAAACTTAAACCTACTCAGCAACATATAAATTAAAATAACCACAAAAGTCCTCTTTCTGAATTCTTATGTCTATATGCTCAAAACCTATATCTAAAAACAGGCATCAGATACCTCACAACTGTGATATTATTAACAGTTATGAGGGGACTTCCCTGGTGGCACAGTGGTTAAGAATCCGTCTGCCAATGCAGGGGACATGGGTTCGATCCCTGGTCCAGGAAAAGGTCACATGTCGTGAAGCAACTAAGCCCGTGCACCACAACTACTGAGCCTGCATTCTAGAGCCCGCAAGGCGCAACTACTGAGCCCACGCACCACAACTACTGAGGCCCGCATGCTCTAGGGCCCGCGTGCTGCAACTACTGAAGCCCGCGCACCTAGAGCCCATGCTCCGCAACGAGAGAAGCCACCGCAATGAGAAGCCCGCATGCCACAATGAAGAGTAGCCTCCACTCGCCGCAACGAGAGAAAGCCTGCACGCAGCAACGAAGACCCAACACCAAGCCAAAATAAAACAAAAACCAAAAATAAAACAAAAATAAAACAAAAACAAAAACGGTTATCAGACAATTTTAAAAATTCTATCATAAAAGGAAGAGATAAAAAAACATACCTTAATTTTTTATGATGCAAGTTTCTTTTGATCATTGTACTCACTCTTAAGTGCAAGAAGACCCAATTATTCTAGCAAGCTGATAGGAAAATACAACACCTATTATCCCTGTTCTTGGGGGCAGCAGTGACTCACCAAGCTTGTCTGGCTCATCTGGCCCTGTGCCTGCAATGCAGCTGCTCTCCAAACCATAGGAGGGATCCACTTTCCCAGAGGCTCGTGCTGCTTCTTGTACTTTTTTGACGTGAGCTTCCACCAATTCCAGTGGTACCTCCTCCCGAACTCGAGAAAACTCTTCTGTTTAAGAAGAAAAATGGAACAGTGATCTGGCTTTGCATAAATATTTGCTTCAATGTAAACTAGGTAATATGACACATTAGTGTATCGTGTGTAACCTAGTGACCTTTCTGGAGACTCGATCTGATCTACCCCAGCAAATCAAGAGGGCCAAAGGAGATAAACATGTACAGTAACGAAATTCTATGACTCTATGTTTTACCTTACATGTCACAGTGTCTTACTATATAAACAGGAGATCTTTAAATTTCTATTAGTAACAATCAAAACTGCTATCCAGGGACTTCCCTGGTGGTCCAGCAGTTAAGACTCCACGCTTCCACTGCAGGGGGCCTTGGTTCGATCCCTGGTCGAGGAACTAAGATCCCGCATGCCACAAGGTGCAGCCAAAACTAAATAAATATTTAAAAAAAAATAAAAAATTGCTGCCCAAATTTCATCTAACTCTGCTGGCTAGATTTTAATCAAGATAACAATAAGGATAAAACAACCAGAAAATCAAGAAAGAGTTCTATGGTATGAAAAAATTCTAATAAGAATTATTGTAATCCAAGAATGTTAAATGACTCCTTTTTGCCAATTATATAAAATTCTGAATGAATCACAAAACATACCATTAAAAACCTGTTTTGTCCCTCTAAATTCTTTTTTTAGAAGATGTTGGGAGTAGGAGTTTATTAATTAATTTATTTTTGCTGTGTTGGGTCTTTGTTTCTGTGCGAGGGCTTTCTCTAGTTGCGGCAAGCAGGGGCCACTCTTCATCACAGTGCGTGGGCCTCTCACTATCGCGGCCTCTCTTGTTGCGGAGCACAGGCTCCAGACGCGCAGGCTCAGTAGTTGTGGCTCACGGGCCTAGTTGCTCCATGGCATGTGGGATCCTCCCAGACCAGGGCTCGAATCCGTGTCCCCTGCATTAGCAGGCAGATTCTCAATCACTGCGCCACCAGGGAACCCCTGAATTCTTAATACATGCTCTTAGTTTGAAAATTATTATATTTTAAGTGTTTTAGTTTAAAATGTTATAATACTTCAAATACAACATGGTATCTTCAAGGGGTAATATCCGATTTTTTTTTTGTTATTTACATAACTGAAATGAATATAACAGCTGATAACACTTAAATCTGAGATAAAATTAGCATGAAAGGAAGTATTAAACCATTATCTGAAATTGTTACTCTGGTGAGATGGCTTAAGCAAGTTCATACCCAAAGCCGCTCTGGCTGCGGCAGATGCCACACGAGGATCCACCACAGATGCCAAAAAAGCAACAGTGCTCATGACTGGGTTTCCTGACTGACTGAAGGGGACAGGCTGGTAGGCCAGGGGCCCCAGGGAAGCATCAGAATTCTCAAGGTATGGGTCCTCAATGGGAAGCCTCAAAAAGTGGAGGATGCATTCATCCTGTGTGCGACTTCCAACGTGTTCCGACACTTTGTTCCAGTCATCCTTATACATCTCCAGAGCCTATAATGGAAAAAAACAGGAGCTTTAATATCAGGTAACAAGGAAGTATTTAATGACATCAGAAGCCTGTGACTGTTCTTTAGACAGACTTTAAAAACAGTAATGAAAATGGTTATACTGTTCATAAGAAAATAGGTAGCTATTATTGCTTTCATTATTATATTAAATTCTCAATCAGTCAAGAAAAATAAATAAAAGGCATGCATATTACAAAGGAAGAACAACTGGTTTTTATTAATACACACATGATTGCTTATATAGGAAATCCTACAGAATCTACAAAAAAAGGTATTAAACTAAAAAGTTTAGCAAGGTCATCAGTTAAAAGGATAATAGAAAAACTCAATTATATTTCCATATATACTAGCAGTGAAAATTTTTTAATTGGAAAAAAGTATTTAAAATAGCACAAAAATGAAATACTTAGGAAAAAATATAATGAAGAATGTGTAAGACCAATATGCCGGAAAAAATAAAACATGCTGAGAAATCAAAGACCTAAATAAATGAAGAGATATGCTGTGTTCATTCATTAGAAGTCTCAATATTGTTAAGATGTCAATTCTCTCCAAATTGAACTACGGATTCAACGCAATCCCATTCAAACTTTTTTGTTAAAAATTACGAAACTGATGCTAAAATTCATAGAGTACACACATTTCTAGTTTAAAAATTTTTAACTTTTCAGAGAAAATGCTGAAAAACTCCAACAAAAAAAGAAAAGCAGTCTCCAAGGTGGAGGGAGATAGAACAGTATGAAGGAAGCCACAAATAGGTGGTGCTGAGAAATTCAAGGAATGAATTGGGTAAAAGAATCTCTTGGGGAGCTACTGTAGCTACCAAAGTTACTACTCTCACATGGTTCTATCTACAGCCATGACTCTCCACCAGGGGCAACTGTGTCTCCTTAGGGACAATTGGCAGTGGCTGGAGACATTCTGGGTTGACATAATTGGAGAGGTGCTACTGGCACCTAGTGGGTAGAGGCCGTGGATGCTGTTAAAAATTCTACAGTGCACATAAGAGACCCCACAACAAAAAAGCTATCTGGTCCAAAATGTTAATAGTAGCGTGGCTAAAAACCCTATTGTAGAGCCTGATTTGCTAATACTGTGTTAAGATGAGTTCACCATGATGATGGTTCTCTCCGTGCTTACTGCCTCAGTGAATTCTTTTTTAATTTTTTACTTTAATTTTATTTTTTGGCCATGCCATGAGGCATGCGGGATCTTGGTTCCTTGAACAGGGATCGAATCCACACCCCCTGCACTGGAAGTATGGAGTCTTAACAACTGGACTGCCAGGGAAGTCCCACCTCAGTGAATTCTTAAATCTGGACTCCAACTGCTGCTCCAGGCTTGCTTTCTCACTGGAGTGGTACAGGACTCCTCAAAAACCCAAGCCAACAAATCACCTTACTCATTAAATCCCTTGAAAAACAAGGCTAATTCTGGATATCCTCTGGACAGTCTGTGGCTTTGGGTAGTTCTAAAAGGAATTACTTTAGAAAAAAGACACAGATTGTAACAAAAAACAAATATCAATCTATCTCATCAGGGTCCCTGGGGCCCGAAACATATAACTGAGACTCGTAAGTTTCTGATTATGGGTAGAGATTTTCTTGACATGTTGTAGCGTAACCTTTTCAAACAAACTTATTTTTAAAAGTTTCTTTCTTTATTCATTTTCCTTCAGCCAGAGAAAAAAAGGAAGTTCAGGAAGGTTTTTTTCCAGAATAAAGCTAAGGAACTGTCATGCAAAATTCAAGCCAGAGCACAAGGCTGAGCAACAGTCAAGTTCTGAGGCTGGGCACTGGCATTACATAAGAGGGGCAGACTGAAGAGATGTTTTCAAAACGACATGGTGACCAACTGGCCAGGAAGGAGAAGGGTGACATATAGAGAAAAGTTATTAGGAGACATTTTACTCTACAAAACACATTCCTCCTGTCATCACTGGGGTCTTCACCACTGCTTACTTGGATTCTTAGAATTGCCTGTCTCTCTACCCTTAAATTCATCCTTCTTCCTGTTGCTAGAGTGAAGTATGTTTGACACAGGACACCGTCTCTCTCCTGCCTGAAACTATTTCAGTGTTCATCATTATCTTACGGAATTAAGGCCAAACATGACCAGGGCTCAGCTACTTCTTCCACCTCACCTCTGTACTCTTTAATGCTCCAAAAATACCCAGATCTCACAACACTGTTCCTAAGTACTGTGCTTATGTACAGTTTGTTCTGCATTGGAAATATCATGTACTAGAACCAACACCAGCACCCCACTCCAGGGAGCTGTCCATTATATCTCATCCACCCAGCCCAGATGCACAGCCACTCCTCTGTACCTCTCATGCTCCAGTCATATCTCTAATTGCGTTTTAATCGCTTTCTGTCACAGACTAGACTATGAATTCCTTAACTCTAGAGACTATGGCCTAGCCATCTCAATCTACAGCATCTGCCACAGTGCCTGAAACATAGTACCCAATAAAATGTGCTCAATTTAACCACAGGTAACTGGACTAAAGCAGGAAAGGAATCTGACTTTTGCATGGCTCCAAGCATCAAAAAAAACAACCTGGGGAATTCCCTGGTGCTCCAGTGGTTAGGACTCTTCACTTCCACTGCCAGGGACCCAGGTTCAATCCCTGATCAGGGAACTAAGATCCTGCAAGCCAAGCGGCGCGGCCAAAAAACCAACCAACCAAACAAAACCCCCCTGTATTTTAAAAAAAGGCTTTCCTCAAGACAATTTTTTTTTTTTACTGGAAGACATACTCATCTAAAGTGTAATTCAAAATTACACAGGAAGATAAGCAACAAAGATTTACTGTATAGAATAGGGAACTATATTTAATGTCTTGTAATAAAAATAATCTGAAAAATTATATATGTAACTGAATCACTTTGCTGTATACCTGAAACTAATACAATATTGTAAATAAGCTGTATTTCAATAAAAAATAAATAAAATTACACAGGAAAAAATATTTCTTGGGTTGCATATCAAGGCAAAGTAGGTCAAGTGCATGCACACTGTGAGAAAAATCTTTGAGGCTGCTTACTGAATACCTTCTAATGCTATTGTTTCTATAATCTGGCCAGTATAAAATGAGAAACCCATCTACGGATAAACAAATATTAATACGTATCATGGATTTTCTTTGTAGGTGCAAGATTTTATGGCCATTAATTATTTAATACAAAGCATGAGAAAGCAAAGCAGGCATGAGAAAGACAAGTTAACCAGGTAGAACCAACAAGCTCACAGATTCAACTTTTCTCAATTTCAAAGCCAGGGACAATGATAAATGACCAGGAAGAATACTGTAATCAGTTATGGACTTAAAAGAAATCGTGAAAGCCTCTTGTTAAAAATCCCCTTAGTCACTATGGAATAGAATGGTGCTAATTTCTTCTTTCTGGCACCCTGATTCTATCAATGCCATTTCAAACTGCTGTAAGGACTTCTTATACTGATGATGCATTTTCAGGTGAAACACCTGAAATTCCTCACACATTTTACAAATGAAATCTTACTCAAACATGACTCCATCTTCTTGATCTTATGCATGTCTACCAATTAAAGATCTTTTTCAAACTGCATTCATTTGTCCAATGAATAGATTCCACTTTAGTTATTTGCAAAATTGAAATTATGCCCCCAATATTTGTAGGAACACAATAAACTGAACACAACCAAAAACAATAACCTGCAGCATTCCATACAATAACTGTGCTTTGATAAGAAACCATATCAAATAAAGTATTTTTAAATAAAAGTGAACTGTTGTACTGTTGGTGGGAATGTAAATTGATACAGCCACTATGGAGAACAGTATGGAAGTTCCTTAAAAAACTAAAAATAGAACTACCATACAACCCAACAATCCCACTACTGGGCATATACCCTGAGAAAACCATAATTCAAAGAGTCATGTACTAAAATGTTCACTGCAGCTCTATTTACAACAGCCAGGACATGGAAGCAACCTAAGTGTCCATCAACAGATGAAAGGATAAAGAAGATGTGGCACATATATACAATGGAATATTACTCAGCCATAAAAAGAAAGGTGTGGCACAAATATACAATGGAATATTACTCAGCCAGAAAAAGAAACGAAATTGAGTTATTTGTAGTGAGATGGATGGACCTAGAGTCTGTCATACAGAGTGAAGTAAGTCAGAAAGAGAAAAACAAATACCGTATGCTAACACATATATATGGAATCTAAAAAAAAAAAAAAAGGTCATGAAGAACCTAGGGGCAAGATGGGAATAAAGACGCAGACCTACTAGAGAATGGACTTGAAGATATGGGGAGGGGAAGGGTAAGCTGGGACAAAGTGAGAGAGTGGCATGGACATATATACACTACCAAATGTGAAATAGATAGCTAGTGGGAAGTAGCCGCATAGCACAGGGAGATCAGCTCAGTGCTTTGTGTCCACCTACAGGGGTGGGATAGGGAGGGTGGGAGGGAGGGAGATGCAAGAGGTATGGGGACATATGTATATGTATAAGTGATTCACTTTGTTATAAAGCAGAAACTAACACACCATTGTAAAGCAATTCTACTCCAAAAAAGAAGTTTAAAAAAAAAAAAAGCGAAGCATGGGATAGGTTAAAAATAAAAAAAGTGGTGGTCTCAAGAATAATCCTAGGGGCTTCCCTGGTGGCGCAGTGGTTGAGAGTCCGCCTGCCGATGCAGGGGACATGGGATCGTGCCCCGGTCCGGGAAGATCCCACACGCCGCGGAGCGGCTGGGCCCATGAGCCATGGCTGCTGAGCCTGCGCGTCTGGAGCCCTGGAGCCTGTGCTCCACAACGGGAGAGGCCACAACAGTGAGAGGCCCGCGTACAGCAAAAAAAAAGAGAATAATCCTAAATATTTGGGAAGCTGCCTGTGTGATATCCTTGTCCGATAAAATGGTATGATTTTGGCGAGGGCCGGGGTAGGCAGACAACAATAAACCCTAATGAATCTTCCAGATTTATCAGGGAGAAATTGACCATGTTTTTGGTTATAAATCGATTAAAAATTTTTCTTCTGACTTCATATTTTTAAGCTATTAATTACCAATAAACTATAAAAACAGAAGGTGTTAATGGTAAACAATGCTGTTGGGAAGCCTTTTATTTCTCTTTGTGTAAGCGCAGACAACATCTGTTGATTCAACAGCATGTTTAAAAGAAAAATCAACCACTGCACAGGTTCCACCTACAGGAGAGAAAATGCACTATTGTGTGGGGATACTGTGGTTTTCTTGAATAGGCTCAGGTTAAACAGTAGCTTCACCATTCTGACCTCACTCTGTATTTACTATCCACGAATCTTAATGTAGCAGAGGAGAAAATTTTGACTATCAATGTGCAGCAAGGAAAAGAGCTGACTGACAGGAGCCTGTTGTTTCAGGTAGTGTTGCCCAATTTAATTTCTCCCTAGAGCCCATAGATTCTAAACAAGCAATACAAATGCATATCCCATACATTCCCCCACAAATACTGAGAACTTTAAAATTAACATCCATAGCACATATGGCTAGACAGCGTTGAAATAAATAAAAAGGAGCTCAGAAAAGAAGCTCTTTGCATATCACTGATACTCAATGGACAGATAAGAATAAATTAAAATAGTGGTAAAAACTCAAAAAGAGGGCTTCCCTGGTGGCGCAGTGGTTGAGAGTCCGCCTGCCGATGCAGGGGATGTGGGTTTGTGCCCCGGTCCGGGAAGATCCCACATGCCGCAGAGCGTCTGGGCCCGTGAGCCATGGCTGCTGAGCCTGCGCGTCCAGAGCCTGTGCTCCACAATGGGAGAGGCCACAACAGTGAGAGGCCCGCGTACCACCAAAAAAAAAAAAAGAACAAATATTTTTGAATTTTGATCCAGAGAGACACAGAGAGAGAGAGACTAAGAGAATAAGGAAAAGTAGAAGAGGGGTGTAAAAAAGAAAAGGAAAGTTAATACACCACTAAAACTTCTTAATGAACCACAACTGTTGGAACAACTCAAAATCAAATTAAAGCAATGCAGAAACATGAGCCATCACCAGGCCCAAAGTATCCTAATGTGTAGTCTGGATACTCATGGAGCACCAGACCCTTTCACAGGAACTGAAAGAACAAAATCATTTTCAGAATAATACTAGGACCTTACTGTCTGTTCATTACATTGACATTTGCTCAATGGTGCAAAAGCAATTAGTATGACCCCTTAGTATGAATCAAGGCAGTGGCACCATACTGTCTTGTCATTTTATTCTTCAGTGCCGCACACTTGCAGAAGCAAAATAAGCCAACTTTACTTAAACTTTTCCTTGATGAAACAGTAAAAATTAATTTTATTGAATCTAAATATCTTAGCCCATGTGTTTTTAATCTTCAGTGTTATGAAATGGGAGGTACACAAGAGGACTAAATATCAACTTTCAAAGCATGATGGCTGTCTAAAAGAAAAGCACTTGTGATTGAGTTTCAAGTTCAAGTAGCCACTCTTTTCACTGAACATCATCACTAGAACGAATTGCTAACACACCATGGTTTTACAGACACAGATATCTGGCAGACGTTTTCTCAAAAATAAACAATGATTCTCAAAAATGTCACTCCAGGGACTTCCCTTCCCTGGCAGTCCAGTTGGTAAGACTTTGCCTTCCAATGCAGGGGGCATGGGTTTGATCCCTGGTCGGGAAGCTAAGATCCCACATGTCTCGCAGCCAAAAAACCAAAACATAAAACAAAGGCAGTGTTGTAACAAATTCAATAAAGACTTAAAAAAAAAAAAAAAGTCACTCCAAGGAAAACTGATGGTGTTTGTTGCCAATGATTAAATGAAAATTACAATTGTGAAAAATACTTATCCGCCATGAAAGCTTGTTCTTTTTTTAATATTTTTTAATTTATGGCTGCGTTGAGTCTTCATTGCTGCACGCGGGCTTTTCTCTGGTTGTGGCGAGCAGGGGCTGCTCTTCGTTGCGGTGCGCAGCTTCTCATTGCGGTGGCTTCTCTTGTCGTGGAACACAGGCTCTAGGCACGCAGGCTTCAGTAGTTGTGCCTCATGGGCTCTAGAGCGCAGGCTCAGTAGTTGTGGCGCACGGGCTTAGCTGCTCCACGGCATGTGGGATCTTCCCAGACCAGGGCTCGAACCCGTGTCCCCTGCATTGGCAGGCAGATTCTTAACCACTGCGCCACTAGGGAAGTCCCGCTTGTTCTACTTTTTAAAAGACTTTTCTAATGAGATTGGTCACAGTATTATCAAATTAGATTTTTTCATATTGTATCATGAACTGCATCAACATTTGGAAGATCTGCATAATTCAATAAACCAATATTTTCCAATTTATCAATGAAAGGCATTATGCAATCATACATGGATAAAAGATCCATTACTAGGGCAAGAGAGACCAATGGATTCCATGCTGCAACTAAGCTTTAAGAAACTATCAGTGGTCAAGTATTAATGTAACACAAGCATACCTCAGAGATACTGCGGGTTCAGTTCTGGACCACTGAGATAAAGCGAATACTGCAATAAAGCAAGTCACATGGATATTTTGGTTTTCCAGCACATATAAAAGTTATGTTTACACTATACTGTTGTCTACTAAGTGTGCAATAGTATTATATATCTTAAAAAGAACACTGGGGGCTTCCCTGGTGGCACAGTGGTTGAGAGTACGCCTGCCGATGCAGGGGACGCGGGTTCGTGCCCCGGTCCAGGAGGATGCCACATGCCGCAGAGCGGCTGGGCCCGTGAGCCATGGCCGCTGAGCCTGCGCGTCCGGAGCCTGTGCTCAGCAACGGGAGAGGCCACAACAGTGAGAGGCCCACGTACCGCAAACGAAAAAAAAAAAAAAGAACACTGTACCTTAATTTTAAAATACTTTGTTGCTAAAAAATGCTAACCATCACCTGAGCCTTCAATGTGTAATCTTTTTGCAAGAGTAACATTCAAGACCACTGATCACAGATCACTGTAACAAATATAATAACAATAAGAAAGTTTGAAATATTGTGAGGATTACCAAAATGTGACACAGAGACACAAGGTGAGCAAATACTGTTGGAAAAATGGCACCAACTGACTTGCTTAATGCAGGGTTTCCACAAACCTTCAATTTGTTTAAAAAAAAAAAGGAGGGACATGTCTGTATCACAGAAGAATATTCATAATTACCTGAAAAGGCCATTAAGATACTTCTCCTGCTTCCAACTACATATCCAGGTGATACCAGACTTTCCTAATATACTTAAACTAAAACAACATATCTGGTAGAGAAGCAAATATGAAAATCCAGCTGTATTTTAGTAAGCCAAACATTATAGATTTGCTAAAATATATAAATGCTACACTTCTCACTAATATCTTTTTTCAAAAGGTATTTTTCATAAAAATGTTAATTATGTTAACTCAAAAGGGGTTCATTGTTATTTTAAGTGAATTAAATATTTTTCTCAGTTTTAATTTTTAGTTTAAAAAATACTGATTAAAAATATATATATACTGATAAAGTCACATAAATTAAAACTCTCTGGAGTCCTCAATAAAAATTTTGAGAGTACAAGTGCTTCTTGAGCCCAGAAAGTTTGAGAACTGCTGACCTAGCCTAATCTTTTATTTGATACTTGATTTCTGAATTGCATATTTTATACGATATACAAGTTTCAATCAGATGCAGTACTCCAGTGAAAGGGAGCTCTCTTCCTCCATAAATTCACTGATCTAATGTTACAGTTATAATTGTTGTAGATGCTGCCAGTAATTACCAGGAGCAATCATCAACTTCTTCCAGGTTGACCCCACTATTGAAACTAGAAAGCCATGTATTTGTTTTCCCAGGATCACACGCAGTACTAGGTGTTTATGAGACCCATTTGATCAGTGAGATAGAAAGGAAACACTGGTGAGGGGCTTCTGGGAAAGCTTTTCCTCACAAGAGCCCAGGAAGAGAAGTCCCCAGGTACCTTTTCCAATTCTCTTTCTGTTTTAAATAGGGATGAGAAGTCTGGAACTACCAGCCTTCCTGTGACCAGAACACAAAGAGACAGAATGTGGACAGCTACGGAAGGCAGAACAAAACAACAGAAAAACTAGGGACCTGATGATATAATTGAACAGTGGAAAGAATCTTGGAATTGCCAATCTGAAGAAATCTAGTTGAACAAAAAACCAAAGTTCTTTTGGTTTAATGTATTGCTCGTCAGATTTTCTGTTCCATGTAGGCAAAAGCATTCCTAACATATTTAACAATAAACTTCCTCATTTGGTCCTAATTCAGCTCCCACACATACTATCCACAAATACTAAGTAGTATCATGAAGTCTCCATTTTACCCCAACAATTGTTGTTCTACAACTAAAGACAAATAGTCCTTCTTCGGAACTGGTTGATAAATATGAAACCAAATACTCTCTTTTTCCTACCCTTCTGAGTAGAAATAATTCTGAGATCTAGTTCTGTAAGAATTTGCAAGAATCTCTAAAGACAATGAAATTTAAAAAGCATTCAATATGCTGACTGACAGAGACACGATGCGTAATCATGGGCTTATCACAGTCTTCTGCTTTCATAATCAAGATAATTTTTTCAATGGCAGGTATCTTCATCCACTTTTCAGAAATCCTTTTGGAAAATACGGAGGTTGTACACTCAATTGCATACAAGCACTAGGGAACTAATCTACAATGACTGAGGAGGGCTAAGTTAAGAAAATTTGGACTATGAAGAAATGCCCCATTTCAAAGGAACATCTGCTACCCAAGGCCAGCCAGCTAATTATTGCTATCTGAGAATAAGGGCCCAGAGTTGCCAGATCTTCTAATTTTGGAGGAAGAGTTAGATGTCTAGATTGCTTTGGAAAATCTGCAATATTTAATTGTTGGCAACAGATTTAAAACAAAAAGAACCCAACCTGAGCCAAAATAACACATATCCAGGCTTGATCTCCCCTACTGACAGCTAGCACATCAACTCCAGTGTGATATTTAAACTGCCAACAGCCCAAGAAAATGCTATTAAAACTCATTACATGGACTGAAAATTTTCAGGATAAATTCCAAAGGTATATTTAAAATGCTAGTCACAGAAAGTTAGCACCCATCTCATATGAATAAAGGGGCTCCATCACTAATCTGCTTACCTCCAGCAGTAGAAGTGTCTCCTGTTCAGTCCATTCTCTTCCAGCACTAGCACCTTTACTCTAAAGAAAAAAATTCAGAAATTATTTACTCATTCCTAAAGGTTGAATGGAGCTCATCAGGATTCCCTTCTAAGTTCTGCAGACTGTTTTCTGCAATCCACCAAAGTAAGTCCCTGAGTAACAAGAATAAAACACATAAGGAACCAAAACTCCCAACAGAAAGGCTGGCTTATTTCAAAGATTTCTTGCTACCTACCAAGGAGTCATGGACTACTTAGACATTAGACATGGATTACTTAGACCACTTATTTCTATTATTTATAAGAAAACCAAGTCTGTGTTGTGTAAAACCAAATCAATTGATTCATACTTCTTGATTTGCAGATTCTACTCCATTCATGAAGAGGACTGGCTGTGTAGTATACTTGATATTATTCTTTAGCAGCATATATTACTAATTCAAAATACACATTCTAACATATTATCCCTTCTCTGAAAATTCTACTTTGGAAGATTACAATTTAAGAAATGAAAACTTCTATAGTCCATGATTCCTTTGTGTCAATAAAGTTTCTCAATTCATTTGACTCAACCTTTCTGCACAACTGTGCTGTACACTGCAGGTAAAAATTATGATTTATTAGGTCTCCATAATATTCAATCCATATCATTACGAAATATTTGTTCATTTGCAAAAAATGTACTAAAAATAACTAGTCTTGGGCTTCCCTGGTGGTGCAGTGGTTGAGAGTCCGCCTGCCGATGCAGGGGACACGGGTTCGTGCCCCGGTCTGGGAAGATCCCACATGCTGCGGAGCAGCTGGGCCTGTAAGCCATGGCCGCTGAGCCTGCGCGTCCAAAGCCTGTGCTCCGCAACGGGAGAGGCCACAACAGTGAGAGGCCCGCGTACCGCAAAAAAAATAAATAAATAAATAAATAAATAAAATAACTAGTCTTTAAATACAGAGTAAGAAGAGGAATCTAAGAATTGCAGGATTAAAAGCCTAAAGTATGCCTTTGTGAGGAAGAAAAGATGTATGTAGCTTTAACTCCCAATACACTGCTCAGACCCCTTGAGGATTACTTTAAGAGAACCAAAGGCTACTCTTTTTTATTTTGTTTTTGGCAGCATGTGGGTCTTAGTTCCCTGACCAGGAACCCAGGCCCTTGGCAGTGAGAGCTAACCACTGGACTGCCAGGGAATTCCCCCAAAGGCTACTCTTAATGAACATCAGAAGTGACCATCAATCAGATATGGAGCCCTGAGTGGAACAACATTCATCAATATTTCATCTAAATTCTGAAAAAGAAGACCCAAATATAGGGCAGATCTGTATAACCTAGACACAAATGGCATTTACTGGGTAGGTCCACAGCAACCATTTCCCCACTTCTCATCCACAAAGCATAGAAAGGATTTTCCCCATTCCTACTGGCTTAAGTCAGTTAATGTTTCTCCTCTTGATTACAACTTGAGTAACTTCATCAGGGCCAGGGTTTCTACATGATTTTAGAATTTCTTTCTTTTGTATTTATTGAGGTAAAATATATGTACAACAAAATACACAAATCTTATGTGTACAGTGTGACTACAATTCTACTTATAATACCCATGTAACAACACTCAAATCAATACTGAAAAGCACCCCCCCCCTTAACCTCCAGTTGTTAACAAACCACCAAAGTATTGATACACACTATTCTGAATTCTACAATCGTAGGCTAGTTTCTGCGGATCTGAATTTTATAATAACAAAACCATTCAGTATGTAGTTTATGGGTCTGGCTTCTTGTCCAATATTATGGTAAGCAGATTCAACCTCATTGTTATATGAAGAAGTGAAACATTTCATCTCTGTATAGCATTACATTGTTTGAATAAACCACAATTTACCCACTATATTATTTACAGTTTTTGACTATCTTGGATAAGGCTGCTATGGATGTTCTCGCACATTCTTTTATAAACCCATTTATCTGGTCTATATAGCCAGAAGTTGGATAATTGGGTACATATATGTTTAGCTATAATCGTGTTCTCTAAACTTTTACTTTCTGGAAGAACTTATGTAGATTGGTATTATTTCTTCCTTATGTGCCTGGTACAAATTCATCAGCAGAATCATCTGGGCATAGAGTTTTGTTTTTAGGAAGACGTTTAACTACATATAGATATTGTATAACAGTGTATAAATTATACACTTGAATAAGGTGGTTCAAGTATATAATTTCTAGTGGCTGCTCTAAAAGATTATCACAAACTTGGTGGCTTAAAATAACAAAAATTTATCCTCTCACAGCTCAGGAGGCTAGAAGTTCAAAATCATTATGACTGAACCAAAATCAAGGTGTTAGCAGGGCAATGCTCCCTCTGGAAGCTCTAGGGGAGAATAAATTCTTTGTCTTTCCTTCTTCTGGTGGCTGCCCCAGAATCCTTTGGTTTGTAGCCACCTCATTCCAGTATCTGCATCCAAGATCACATAGATTTTACAGCCTCCTCCTGTATGTAAGATCTCTATACTTTTCTCTTATAAGGACAAATGTGATGATACTCAGAGCCCATCAGAATAATACGGGATTATCTCATCTTAAAAATCTTTAACTTAATCACATCTGCAAAGGATCTTTTTCCATATAAGGTAATATTTACAAGTTACAGATATGAGGACCTGATTTCTTTGGAGGACATTATTTTTAACCTAATATGTCAAGTTATCTCTATCCTGGGAAGACTTTTATATCTTCGTTTTTCAAAAAAATATATTTATTTATTTGGTTGCACTGGGTCTTAGTTGTGGCAGGTGGGCTCCTTAGTTGCAGCACACAGGCTCCTTAGTTGTGGCATGCAAACTCTTGGCTGCAGCATGCATGTGTGATCTAGTTCCCTGACTAGGGATTGAAGGTGGGCCCCCTGCATTGGGAACACAGAGTCTTAACCACTGCACCACCAGGGAAGTCCCGACTTTTATATTTTGTTGCTTTCAAGGGATTTGCTCATTTCATCGAAGTGTCAAATATATTACCACGAAGTTGTTAAGCATATTCTTTATTGCCTTTATATATAAGTAGAATCAACAGCGATGTACTCTTTCATTCCTGATCAGGGATTTGTGTTTTCTCTTTTCTTCTTGATCACTCTTGGCTAGAGGTTTATCAAATTTATCGATCTCTTCAAATAACCATCTTCTTATTTTATTAATCTTCTCTATTGTTTTCCTATTTTTGGTTTCTAGTTTAATTTTGCTGTGGTGAATCAACCACATTCATTCCATATGTATAAAATCATACAACCACACTGTATAATTTCAATCATTTAAAACTTATGATACTAATTTTATTGCTCAGAATTGTGTACATTTTGTTGAGTATTCCCCGTGAATTTTATTATTATTATTATTATTATTTTACTTTTTGGCTGCACTGCGTGGCACGTGGGATCTTAGTTCCCTGACCAGGGATCGAACCCACGCCCCCTCCAGTGGAAGGGTGGAGTCTTAACCACTGAACCGCCAGGGAAGTCCCCCCAAGAACTTTAAAACAATGTGTTTCTGCTATTTTGCAGAATCTTCTATAAATACCAATAGACCTTATTGGTTGATAGTGGTGTTGTAGGTCTTTTATACTCTTGCTGACTTTCTATTTGTTCTATCAATTACCGAGAAAGGATCGTTGAAATCTCCAACTATACTTGAGTGTCTGCCTATTACTCCTTTCTGTTCTGTCAGTTTTTGCTTTATATGTACTTTGAAGGTCTTTAATTAGGTACATATGTATTTAGGATGATTGTGTCCTCTTGATTAATCAATCCCCTTATCATTATGAAACACCTCTACTTCTGGTAAAATAAGTTGTTCTGATGTCTACTACTTTTATAAATATTAATATGGTGATTCTGGCTTCCTTTTGTTTAGAAGGTATGTCTTTTCCCACTCATTTTCTTTTAGTCTGTGTCTTTGTATTTAAAGTGGGTTTCTTGTAGACAATACATGTTTGTCCTTGATTTTTTTAAACCAATTTGACAATCTCTGCTGCTGAATTGGAATATTAAAACTATTAATGTTCAATTCTATACTACTATCCCTACGGTCAGATGTAAATCTTCCATCTTGCTATTTTCTATTCTTCCCATCTGTTCCTTGTTTTCTTGTTTCCTTCCCTCTTGTGGAGTAACATTTTTGTGAAGTATTATTGTTTTTATTCCATTATTGGCTTATTAGTTATGCATCTTTAAATAGTTAATCTAAGATTTACAATATCCATCTCTAAACTGTCACAGTGTACTCTCAAATAATATTTTAGCACTGTCACATATAGTGTAAGAACTTTAATATAGTATACTTCCAATTCCTTTTCCTGTCCTTTTAGTGATGTTTGGTCTTCAACATCAATATGCTGTGAACCTAAATACATAGTTATTTTTGGTTTAAACAGTATTATCCTTTTAAACAATTAAAAATAAAAGGGAAATGTCTTTAATACTGACCCATATGTTGACCTCTTCTGGCACCCTTTATTCTTCCATGTAGATCCAGTCCCCTCCCAAAATGCTTTATCAAATTATTAGTTTACCGTATAATCAATCCTTCTCAACAATTTCAGAACTTTACAACAGTTTAACTCAATTTATTCTTCTTCTGCCTTTCTGCTATTTTTGTCATTTCTACATGTTACAAACCTCCCAAAATGTTAGTTGTTTTAAAAAGTCTACATTCCTTTATATTTAACTACTTATTTACACTTCTCCATGCTCTTTATTCCTTCTCTAGCATCACGTGCTTCCATTTGGAATCATTACCCTTCATCCTGAAGAACTTCCTTTAGTGTCCTTACATTGTGAACTAGTGATAACTGCTCTACCTTTTGAATGTCTGTGAACGCCTTTATTGCACTTTCTATTTTGAAAGGTATTTCTACTAGATACAGAATTTCAGAGTGACAATTTTCCTTTCAGCATTTAAAAATATTATTAAACTGTCCTCTGGTTTGTATCATTTCTGTTGAAAAGTCAGACATCAGGTTTATCATTGTGCCTCTGAATTTAATGTGTCCTTCCCCAACCCCCCTGCTCCTTGGCTGATTTAAGATGTTAGCTTTAAGAGTTTAAGCACCGGGACTTCCCTGGTGGTGCAGTGGTTAAGAATCCGCCTGCCAATGCAGGGGACACGGGTTTGAGCCCTGGTCCGGGAAGATCCCACATGCCGCGGAGCAACTAAGTCTGTGTGCCACAACTACTGAGCCTCTGCTCTAGAGCCGCGAGCCACAACTACTGAGCCCATGTGCCACAACTACTGAAGCCCATGTGCCTACAGCCCGTGCTCCGCAACAAGAGAAGCTACCACAATGAGAAGCCCATGCACCGCAGCAAAAAGTAGCCCCCGCTCACGTCAACTAGAGAAAGCCTGCCCGCAGCAATGAAGACCCAACGCACCCAAAAATAAATTTTAAAAAAAGAGGTTAAGCACTATTTGCCTGAGTATGGTTTTCTCTATATCCAAACTTGGATATGTTCAGTCTCTCTTATTCTGTGAGTTGATAACTTTTCATCAGTTATGGAAAATTTTTAGGCCTTACATCTTCAAGTATTGCTTCTGTACCATTCTTTCTCTTCTCATAGGTCTCTAATGATAAATATTAATTCTTTTGACTGTATCTCATGTGTCTCTGTACTCTTTTCTCTTTGTCCTGTCCCCTGAACTTCAACCAATTTCTTTTCCTCTTGCTGTTTCAGTTCCAATGTATCTATTAACCTGAGTTCACTAATCCTGTCTTCTGCTGTGTCCAGCCTGCTGTTAAACCTATCCAATGGGTTAATTTCAGTATATTTTCAATTGTTCAATAGGTATTTGATTCTTTTTATATATTCCCATTCTCTGTTGAAATTCTCCATTTTCCCCCTCATTTTAACACGTTAATCATAGTTATTTTTAAATACCTATCTTCTAACCATACTAAGAAAAGGTAAGATAAGTGACTTTTATAAAATGTCATCAGATTTAAGTAGAAAGCACCTCCTTACCTTACAGAAAGTAAAGCAAGTTTCTTACGGAAAATGATGCTTCTTAGAAGGAAGAAGGACAAAGAGCACATGCTAGCTTGTAGTCCATATGTCCCTATAGAAAAATCCTTACCTTTGCTAAGGTTTTCTTGGAGTAAACGTCAGTACGAAGACCAAAGTTCTGCAAATCAATTGGTTTTTCCTTGTTCTTCTCAGGAAAATTTAACATCTGCTGAGCAGCAGGAACCTATGAGTCAAATAAATGATAAATGGCTGTATTAACCTCTACAAAGTAAAAGGGACAGAGGCTTTTAAGGATGTTTAATATCGGCACTTAAACCACTACAGATTCTACAAAAAAATAAATACCTACACCTTACACTACACTTCTAACAAAAATTCAACATGTAAGAAACTTTTTTTTTTTTTGCCTCTCTAAGTCACAGAGAAAATAGACAAGTCTTCTTTAATATTTCATAGTGGAGGGCAATTTATAGGTTAGATTCGTGTTATTCCAACTGAATGGTATACATAATCCGATTGACATAGTAATCTTTTCAAGGGACTTCCCTGGTGGCGCACTGGTTAAGAATCCACCTGCCAATGCAGAGGACACGGGTTAGAGCTCTGGTCTGGGAAGATCTCACATGCTGCGGAGCAACTAAGCCCGTGCACCACAACTACTGAGCCTGTGCTCTAGAGCCCGTTAGCCACAACTACTGAAGCCCGCGTGCCTAGAGCCTGTGCTGCACAACAAGAGAAGCCAACGCACCGCAACAAAGAGTAGCCCCTGCTCACTGCAACTAGAGAAAGCCAGAGCACAGCAAAAAAGACCCAACGCGGCCAAAAATAAATAAAGTAAATAAATTTAAAAAAAATTATATAGAAGAGATTAAAAGAAAAAAAAAGAACGTGTGCATAGATGTCCACTTTCCAAATGTTAGGAAGGGGAAGTTCTAAACAATTTAACACATTTATACAGTCTGCTTCTTTATTAGTGTCTTCGATGGCAGAAGTGATAAAGGAGCCATGAGTTATGAAAGCAAATCTCTAAGAGGATAAAGCATAGACTCTTGGCATTAACGGGAGAGCATTATCTTAAACAACTAAATATTCTTATGGACTCAAACATTTACAACATACAAAAACGAACAAACATAACCTATCAGCTAAGAAACAGCACTATTATATGACTATAATAGTAATTCCTGAATATAAATGCAAGAAGTGGTTGTCTATTACCACCCAGACCTGAAAAAAAGGCTGCACTAATTTACCTGAGGTGATCGAAGATGTAGAGGTACAAGCCCAGAGGGGGTATCAGCTAATACATTGAAATGAGGAGTCGGAGGAGGTCCCATTGCCATGGGTCGACTTTCTGGATCCACTTGGTAATTAACAAGCCCCCACTGCTCTAAAAAGGCATGAACCCTGAAGAATAAAGCTCTTAAAGTTAAAATCTAGAGAATGTACCTCATCATCTTCATAAGCATCATTACATTTCATTAAAAAACGAAAAAACCCCCTAAGTAAACATGTTCTCTTGTAGGCTATGAACCATCACAAAGTAACTGACAATTTTGGTTTGAGGGACAATTTCTACAAACTCAAAATAATGTTGAACATAGCACCCCCAAACCTAGTATAAAGCCTAATCATTTCAATCACAGAAACGAGGGAACAAATGCTCATGTAGGTCCATGGTGAAAGAGCTCACACATAAACCAAACTCACAGGAGGAGACCTACATTTTGTTTTTTTCTTTACACAGATTTAGGGCACAGAGCTTATCCATTCCCCACCCTAACCCACTCTCCATCTACGGTCAGTTTATGATTAGACCATACAATAAAAGATGTAAAATGTAAAAATTAAAAAAAAAAAAAGATGCTTTAGGTATTTTATTAACCAAGAAAACATCCAGTTTAGTCAACCTAACATTAGCAATGTATCAGTAACCACCTGCAGTGAAATATCTGAGAAAAAGTCAAGACATCCTTACCTCATCACAGCACATACATCTCCAGTCAAGTTCCTCCGACAAGCAGTGCTGGTTAAATATTCCTGGGGATTTAGGCGGTATGTGTCGATCATAAAATTTCGATATGCCAAGTATCTAAAAAGTAATGGCAAAATTCATAAGGTGAACACACATCCTCTCAAAAACAGTAACTCACAGAGCCAAATAGTTCCATATTCCTCAACCAAATACAACAAAAAGTTAAGACAACAGTCCAATAAACAATAGTGATAATGTACTGAGTATTTACAGTCATAAGTGTAACTCAGAGTAAGAATCCCTAAAATGCAAAACAACTGTCTACTAACATATAATAAGCACAACAGAGTAATCTGATGAAGACAGTGTGAAGTAAAATAAGTACAACCTTGGTCACAGAGGTCAATCAATAATCCTTAGTTGCCTGCAAAATTTGCAAGTAACACTTGGTTACACAGGCTGTCTCCCTAACTACACTACTATATACCTAGCATTTACTGTGTGCCAGCCATAGGTCTAAGCACTTTCTGTGTGGTAATGCATTTAATCCTCACAATCTCTGTATAAGGTAGGATCTATTATTATTCTATTTATAGATGAGGGTTAAAGAATTTGTCCTATGGGACTTCCCGGTCGGTCGAGTGGTTAAGACTCTGTACTTCCAACACAAGCGGCGCAGGTTTGATCCCTGGTCAGGGAGCTAAGATCCCACATCTCATGAGGCACAGTGGCCAAGAAAATTACAAACAAAACACACACACACACGCACACAACTAGAATTTGTCCCAGACCACAAGGCTGGTTAAGTGGTGGAGCTAGAATTCGGCAAAGTGTGGTGGCTCTGGCTCTGACAATGGTTATATACTTCCTGACTATCAGTTTTTTAGAGATCCCAGCTATGCAACAACTAGAGCCTATGAAGCCAAACTCAGAGGTAGACAAGCCATATAAAAAAGGAGAGACAAACTGAGGTTCTGAGTCATAGCAGATTCCACATCCACAGTGTACCCAAGCATTTCTGCCATAAAATACTTAAAACAAGTGTGTAAAGAAGGTAGAGACCGAGCAAAACTTCTTACCACAAAAGTAAAGCAAAAGACTAGCAGCTTGAAGTTAGCTACATCAGAGTAAAAAAGGTATACTATTCAAAGAGTCTGGTATAAGCACAGCTGGATAAACAAAGATTGAAAGGCGAATTTACGTTTAAATGGGCTAAGTTGTGCTTTTAAATAGCAGACTGCCAAGAACTGTAAGTATTTATAAATACTGGCAATTTGCAATTTGGTGGCAATAGGCAAATTAGCCAGAAGAATATACCATGTCTAAATAGGTGAAAAAACCTGACTGGGCTTCTTATGCCAAATCTTTGATTTTGGTTTTAAAAGACTCCTTACAGCTTTGTTATGAAAAGCTGAAATTTGCTGTGACACCTAAACGTAGAATCTCAAACTATCATGGATAATTTACCACGAGAAAATATTTATTAGTTGATTTTCTGTATTACACCCATGTGCTTTGTGTGTAAAAGCATCCTTCCCTAAACAATTTAAACAAGAGACATCTATTTGCACAGTCACATGTGTATAACAGACAACAGATTAACACTATGAAGATAAGACACGGAAAGGTAATTATAGTGTGATAGATACGGATTTATTTTAGGGGGCAAGGATTTCTGGAAGTCTATAATTAAGGGTCACTAGGCAAAGATAAAAATACTTCCTAATGAACTTCTTCCTTCTAATAAAAGTTTTTCTGCTTCCAATACAAAGCACAACAATGCTTTATGTAATTAAGATCAATTTATATGCAGCTATTATCATCATACTTGGCATTCTCTTATTTATTTTAATTTTTTTTGGCTGCAGCCCATGGCATGTGGGATCTTAGTTCCCCGAGTAGGGATCAAACCCGTGCCCTCTGCATAGAAGCACAGAGTCTTAACCACTGGACTGTCATGGAAGCCCTTGGCATTCTTTTAACTAAAAGTCATTCATAAGGAAAATAAGATAAAGGTTCACTTTCTCCTAGATTACATATAATACATATAATCAATAACAAACAGGTACTCACAAGGTGAGTTAGGGAGAAAACTGGAGTCGGTTTAGTGAGTGTCTGTTACTGAATTCAATCTTTAGCTGCAAAAGCTGATGTGTATGTATCAATAGTTCAAGATTGCGGAAGAAAAAATTTGAAACAATTTCCTTTGAAGCAAGGAGTACTGTGTAGCTGAGATATGAACACTGTTCTGAACAGAGTAAGATATTTGTAAACTTTCAGACAATAGCAAATATTAACTCAGAAGGGTGCTTTAAGAATCCCCTGCCAAACACATCCAAATATTAATTTTTCTTAATACTGGTCCCACTAAAATATGTAACAGTATCAGGATTACATCTTTACATTTCACTCACATCTCCGGAGTCTTGGATTTGTTTTTTCCATTGAAAAACTCAGGAAGAGCACGCCGTTCAATCACATGAATACTGAAGGGGAAAAAGACAATTAGGAATCCTCTTAGAAAAATAAAATCTTGAAATTTGAGCTAAGCTTGTTTAACTTTCAAAGTGAAACTGATAAAACCAAAAACTGAGCACTACTTGCAAAATTTAACTGGCTTACACAAGTTCCTATGTATTAACAGTATGTAATAATAAAATTAAAGTACATAATATATATTTATAAACTTATATATAATATATAGAGCTAAAGAAAACTTTCCCTTTCTCACCCCCAATACTTACTGTAGTTTTTCTATTCCCATAACCAAACTCTATAAACATAAACACTGAAGAAAAACAACAACAACAAAAAACACACTGAAGGCTTCAGATTTTATGTTCTTGTCATAATACACTGTAACTAGATGATGAGCCACAAATTAGGAAAAGTTCTTTGGAAATTGGCTGACAAAAATCACAGTACTTGGCATGGCAACAAATTGGTGAAATGAATGATCGACCAAAAGACAACGAAATTGACTGTAATCGGTTTCTCAGGCTCAACATTGATGCACTTTTTCATCCAGCCCTCAGAAACTTTGTGGTGAACTGAATTTTTTAAAATAGTTCAGTGATTTACTGCTTTTAAAAAAGATCACAGAACTAATTTTTAACATTCAGATAAAAATCACTGATAATTTTATAAAATGTTACAGGTGATAAGCACTATAGAGACCATGTGAAATGATCAGGCCTAAAACACTCTACAAATGAAACCAACTGTACATTTAGCACAAAGGTTTTGACATTAATGCTAATCAGTATTTTTCCTGATGACACATTTTAGTTTCTCAGTGCCTTTTCAGATATGCAACATGTACAGAGATTACATAGGAAAGAGCAAATCAATAGTCTGTGAATACAAATAAAAGCATTCACTCTTTCATTATTCAGTAACATTTAAATTGTTTGAATTGGATACTACCAAATACTATAAATAAAATGAATCCCCTGGAAACTTACAGGAAGATGATTTCTAAGATGAATTTATGTTCCATAGATACATGTATAATGAATTTCCAAGTTTTATTATAAGGATAATAACTGTAAGCAATTAATAAACTGGTCCTAATATACCTCTCATTGTTATGTTACAGGTTAGGAAGAGGCCACAGAGACAATTTCACCAAGAACAAAACACACAAGAATGTTTAATCACAACCACTTTCTTTTTCAAAAATCTATGTTTGAAGTACTGGCAGCTGATTCCTTAGGTTCTGAGAATGAGTCAAGTAGTAGAAGGAGTGGGATATTCGGAATCAGAAAACCTGAGTTCTTCCAATTAGCAACTCTGCAACTTTGCACCACTTCAACTGAGGCTGTAGTTATCTATAAAATAGGGATATAACTAATACCTCTACGTCCATCTAACAGCACACTTTGTGACATGCAAAGATCACCATGCAAATGAAGTGTTTCTGTAAACTATAAAAACCTAAAACACTATGTACTGTTATGACATTCCCCTTTTTTGAGGGGAAAATGCTAGTTTCTCAAGCCATTCTGAATCTTACTCTGCAACTACAAATAACAATAATGAAACTTCCAAATTTCAAAGTAATTTAACATAATAATCAATGTAATGAAGACTGACCTTCAAAGAAAAGCAATATACTTATTCTGTTTCAGCTTCTACTTATTCAAAACAAGGAGGAACAGCATTCAGAGTTAGTTTTAAAAAGTATGCTGGGGGGCCTCCCTGGTGGCGCAGTGGTTGAGAATCTGCCTTTCTAACGCAGGGGATGCGGGTTCGAGCCCTGGTCTGGGAGGATCTCACATGCCACGGAGCAACTAGGCCCGTGAGCCACACCTACTGAGCTTGCACGTCTGGAGCCTGTGCTCCGCAACAAGAGAGGCCGCGATAGTGAGGGGCCCGCGCACCGCGATGAAGAGTGGCTCCCGCTTGCCATAACTAGAGAAAGCCCTCGCACAGAAACGAAGACCCAACACAGCAAAAATAAATAAATTTATTAAAAAAAAAAAAAAAGTATGCTGGGGGCTTCCCTGGTGGCGCAGTGGTTGAGAGTACGCCTGCCGATGCAGGGGACACGGGTTCGTGCCTCGGTCTGGGAAGATCCCACAGGCTGCAGAGCGGCTGGGCCCATGAGCCATGGCAGCTGAGCCTGCGCGTCCGGAGTGCTCCGCAACGGGAGAGGCCACAACAGTGAGAGGCCCTCGTACCGCAAAAAAAAAAAAAAAAGTATGCTGAAAAGTCTCAATAGTAGAGGCCATACCTTGTGGTTTTAGACAAAAATAAGCTATGACTCAAATGGACCATCCACCCTATTCTTTTAAGTTGGTTTTAAAAGATATATATATATATATAAAAGCACAGGACCACGAGATTGTAAGGGCAGCATCACTAGACTAAATATACAGCCTTCCAATGAAAGTACCTTAAAGACACTAACATCTATTTGGAGTTCTGGTTCATACATTTAAAAATAAAAAACTGTCCAACAAAAATCAGCCTGATGTGAAAGAGCTACATTTCATAAGTAATCAATTAGTAAGATATGTACATCTCCATGTATTTCCAGCCATGTTCCAAGGGTGCCACAGTGGCTGTGGTAAATGACAGGGAGGGTGCTGAAGAGGTTGTTTTCCTGAACTCTTTTACATGCCAGGGTTTATACAAGAAAGGGCTCCTGTTTCCAATTAACATGAAGCCATTATTGGGTACTAAGATGAATTTTTCTTTAAAAATTTCCATAATGTTTAAAAATCATATAATGAACATCAATATTTTATAATTATTAAATACTCAAGCATTTGCCTGTCTGAACTAAAACTGACTCCAAATGAGTCAGGTTCAAGTTTATAAAATTTTATAATCCTAAATTACAACATAATAGTTTCTATCCCCAAGTAAAACAACCAAAAGAACACATTCCAAAGTTAAAATAAAATAACTTTCCATCCCCCTTCATCCAGTGTGACAGTGATTACTGATGAGGGGACCTGGGCAGAAGAGCACTATTTTTAAAATACATTTATTTATTTATTTTTGGCTGTGTTGGGTCTTCGTTGCTGCGCACAGGCTTTCTCTAGTTGTGGCGAGTGGGGGCTACTCTTCATTGCGGTGCGCGGGCTTCTCAATGAGGTGGCTTCTCTTGTTGCGGAGCACAGGCTCTAAGCACGCGGGCTTCAGCAGTTGCAACGCGTGGGCTCAGTAGTTGTGGCTCGTGGGCTCTAGAGCACAGGCTCAGTAGTTGTGGTGCACGGGCTTAGCTGCTCCACGGCATGTGGGATCTTCCCAGACCAGGGCTCGAACCCGTGTCCCCTGCATTGGCAGGTGGATTCTTAACCACTGCACCACCAGGGAAGTCCTGAGCACAATATAATTTCAAGGAAAGTTTTCCCACTCCTAATTACCATGTTCACAGATGTAAGCAACCTACTCACCAGTTATAATCAAACCACGATGCATAGCTAGGAATAATAATGTGATTGGTCTGCTCTGTCACATTATCTTCACCAGGGTCAACTGACCGACTCTGATCACCTTTGCCAGGATCTTCATCTTCCTGTAGAAAAGAAGCCAAAGTTCAGAGAAAGAGAACTACAGAGAGATATGGAATAGCTTTCAAATTTCTAATAGCAGGTTACAGAAAATGCAGCTAGCTGATCCAATTTCAAGGACCAGGAAAACAAATTTCAAGTAAAAATAGCCTTTCACAGTTTTTAAGGTACCTTCACAAGATGTCCAGATGAGATAGCATATTTTTTTCCTGCTTTTTACAGATGAGGGAATCAACTCATAGATAGCCCAAAACTTTTTCCACAATAGCCTGCTACTTATTTGTCTAGTTTTACCTAATCCTCGAATCACAAATCTAAATTACTAGTTCTCAATTTATAAGGAGGTAATACAAGGACACTGAGACATAATGATAAGGTTTCCCCAATCCCAAAGATTGAGTACTAAGTATCTGCCAACAGCGATATGTGCAATATCTCACTTATTCCTCACAATAACAGCAGGTACTGTTTATCATCTCTTTTGTGGATGAGAAAATGATGCACAGAGCTAACAAGACATAAACAGGATAAAACTCCAGAAAGTGCAGCTAGAGGGCCTACACTCTTAACCACTCTTACTGCTGAAAATTAGTTCTGACTTTTATCACATTTATGTAGGTTTTGCAAACGATTCCACCTAAAAACCTGGTTTTGCTAATACAATAATTTCAAAAAGCACTGCTTTAGGTCAAAACACAAGAACATTTTTTATGCTACCAGTAAACAGTAATAATTACTTTTTTTTTTTTTTGGCTGCATGTGGGATATTAGTTCCCCGACCGAGGCCCACAGCAGTGAAAGCACGGAGTCCGAACCACTGGACCACCAGGGAATTCCCCCAGTAATAATTACTTTCAAATAATATTATCTAACATACGTTTTATATTCAAGGGGATCCAAGTGTCCCATAAATGTCCTTTACAGATTTTTCTCCTCAATACAGAACCTGATCAAGGACTCCATATTATATATGATATTCATGTCTCCTTAGTCTCCTTTAACCCCTGCCTCCTTTTGGGGGGAGATTTTATGACATTAAAATTCTTGAAGAATCCAGACCAGGCAGCTTGTAAAGCATCTACCAATCTCTATTTATCACAATGATTCTTCATAATTAACTTCAGATTAAACATTTTCACAAAGAATACTACAGGAAATAAGCTTATTAACATTCAGATATTTTCAAATTGTGTAGAGTTCTATCTATCAACCTTTTATCTGTGGTGTTTTTACTGTTTTTAATCTTATAAAATTCTTTTCTGTTAAGAAACCAGTCAAATTTTGCATCATATTCTTTTACAAAGGTTCCATAGTTTAATTTCTACCTTTAACTTAAATCAACCTAAATTTCCTGTGTTATATTACTTTAGGTGAGGATCTAGCTACTGCTAGAAACTTAAGACAGTAGTTTCCTTAAGATCAATGAATATCAAAAAAAAAATTTTAATGTATGAAATCATCAAGGAAACTCTGGTTGTTACTTAAATGATGTTGAAACAAATGTGTTAATATTGATGACAAAGGTAAGGAATTTTATTTCCCAAACCAGTGAAGCTAGCAAAATCTATGCTCATCGTTAATTTGTTTTTGTGGCATAGGTTCTACAAATTCAATGTGATTCAATTCAGAAAATTTTCTTTATTCAGGAAAACTAGGGAGAGGCTGGTATTGAAATGAATAAAGGCTGACAGTCTACAGTTTAATCATCTCCGTGAGGAAAGAAGCAGGATGATATCATGGGGCTGGTGTTAGAGTAACCACCTCTAACCATCTTAGGTTTAAGTTACATAACAGACTTGTCCATAGTTTCAAAAGTACTCCCACCCTTGGCATAAAAAAAGGGGGGGGTAATTCTTTCGTTTTCTATTTTGGTCTCCTTTATTGCCACCCAATACTTTCTACTCTAAAAGATGATGTCTTTTTACAAATGTAATATTCATAAATGTTTATGAGTAGCTCTTTGAATAAAGAAGTTTGATTTTAAAGAAAAAGATCATAAGAACAGTTCAGCTAAAGAGCCATCTGTAGTAGAGTTTCTTGAAATACTTTTCCTTGAAATCCTGTCATGAATATTTTCATTTCATGACTGTGTACAAAACAACAAGTGTCACTATGGGGGAAGTTCTCTGACTCACTGAAAAAGAAAAAAAAAGAACTAACCATTTTCAGCATTAAGGAAGTTATTTCAAGGAGATTAAGAATTAGTTACACATCTTAACACAGTTAGAGATGACAACCTGAATAAACAAGGTGCCATTTATTTAAAAAGAGAAATAAAACCTTGCCTAAAATCCAACACCATCCTACAGCCTAATTATTGACATGTCTCCACAGCAAAATTGATGAAACAGGAAGTAGCTGACTTTTAGGCTCAAAAAGGGTAAAGAGTATGATCAAAGGCTACATCAGTTGTGGACTGGGGCTGCACTAATAGAAACAGGAGTGAGAAAATCAAAGCAAGGCACGGTCCCTGCTCACCTGGAATATTGTGCAGCTCTGATTATTAACTTGCAACCAGGAGAGAAATGGAACCAGAAACTATAGCATATGAGGAATACTACCTGGGAAAATGGCAAATTCCTCTTGATAAAATTTGGGGGGTGGGTCAAGAAAGACAGACTATTTTGGGCGTGTGTTAAAAAGAAATTAAAAAATCAGAAGGACCTCAAAACAGAATATTTCTAAGGAAACTTCCAAATCAGTGTTTCTACTGCTCGATACACAGAACCCCTACAGTTATTCTGTTGCACCAGGCCTAACTAAATCATTACCTTTCCTCCTGTTGTGACTGTTTCTTCATCCTGCTCATCTGCAAAATCAAAACACGTAATTCATTTAACAGGTAAATGCTTTCTCGATTACCTGGAAACCTTAAGATTTAAGGAACTGATACTCGCCAGAGAAAAGGAAAGAAACAGAGCATTATTAAAGCTAATTTACCTTGAATAATTCAGTAAATTAGAATTGTACACAGAAGCATAGAGGTGAGTAAAAATTCAAAGCACAAATCATTAAAATTCTCCAACAATAGGGAACTTAACATTAAATACTACTTGGGCTACAATCTTAGTCATGATCTTACTTAATAATAGGTAAGGAACTTGGTTTGGGCTCTTGCCTCCAGAGGTTTAGTGAAACAAAGTAATGACATTTCGGATCCCAGAGGAAATGAGTAAAGAATGAGGAGTAGAGAAGGAGGTGATAATCAATCCCTACAGACAAAGTCCTGGCAAGAGTGTTAATACCTTCTGAGGATAGGGGACTACAGGACCTAAGTGCTAGTGTTGCAAAAGAACAAAGGCAAATCCATGTATAATTTAAACTAAGCAGCTGATTTCCACAGTGAAAAGTAAAAGTGCCATGGTGGAAAAGGTAAGAGGTTACCGCACAAATAATTACATGATTAAGTTTCTATAACATTTTATTTTTTATATAATTATTATGACCCTTGGCAGTGACTAAGGCACTGTAAAGTTTAAAGAGAACACAAGGAAGCCATTTTTTTTCATTATTCCTTCAAACAAATATTTCCAAGAATCTGCTATTTGAAAAGCATTAAATAAACGGCTTAGACAGGGGTCAGGATCTATAGCCTACAAGCTAAATCAGGCCCACTGCCTGTTTTTGTATGGAATCTGGGAAATTGACTCTCAGTGTGTTCCTAGTCAATAGTTAACTGAAAAGAAGGGTGGTTCGCTGTGCCTAGACTATGCACAACGCAGCTTATGATAAACTTCTGCAGCCTGAAATTCTGGTATGTGTTAGGCAGAGGGTACCCTACATTGCCAGTATAAACACTGATCTTAGACTCTCAAACAAGCTTCCCTAGATGGAAACACTGCATGTGTGTTGCTGTGGGAAGAGCGCACTCTGTGCAATCCCTCACGTAAGGAAGAGAGCGTAAGGAAGCCTGCACCCAGACTCTGCCTGTGTTATTTCCCCTTATGATCTGTTCATGCTTCCTATGTTGCTGTGATATATGTCAGCCGTGAGTACAACTATATGCTGAGTTCCATCAGTCCTTCTAGAGAATCTCCAAACCTGGGGATGGTCTTGGGGATTCCTATCATACCTGCAAGTGAAGAATGATTTTTTTTACTTTTACATGGTTAAAGAGAAAATCAATAGAAGAATAAATATATCATGACATACCAAAAATTAACTGAAATTCAAATTTTGGTGTCTATAAATAAAAGTTTTATTGGAATAAGCCATGATCATTTGTTTATATATTATGAATGGCTGTATTTGCATTACAATGGCAAAGCTGACTAGTTGTAACTTAGACCTTATAGCCCAAAATGCCTAAAATATTTACTATGTGGTCCTTTTTAGAAAAGTTTGCCAACCCCTACTTTAGAGGATATAAGAAGATGAGTAGTATTTTAACAGGTTATAAAGAACCAGCCTTCAAACACTTAACTAAATTTTATGCACCAGCCACCGTCCAAGTGCTAAGGACACGGGCTTCCCTGGTGGCCCAGTGGTTAAGCATCTGCCTGCCAATGCAGGAGACATGGGTTTGAGCCCTGGTCCAGGAAGATCCCACATGTCGCGGACCAACTAAGCCCGTGCGTCACAACTACTGAGCCTGCGCTCTACAGCCTGTGAGCCACAACTACTGAGCCCGCGTGCCACGACTACTGAAGCCCATGCAACTGTAGCCCATGCTCCGCAACAAGAGAAGCCACAGCAATAAGCCCACACACCACAACAAAGTGCAGGCCCTACTCGCTGCAACTAGAGAAAAGCCCACATGCAGCAACGAAGACCCAGTGCAGCCAAAAATAAATAAAATAAAATAAACAAATAAATAAATTAATTTTTTAAAAAAATGCTAAAGACACAATGATGAACAAGAAAAAGTCCCTGTCTTTATGGAGTTTATATTCCAGTTAAGAGTGGCATGAGATGGAAGAGAAAATAATCAAACAATAAGATATCAAATGTTGAAAACTGCTATACACAGAGGGAGGAACACTCCTGAGCTCATTCTATGAGGCCACCATCACCCTGATACCAAAACCATACAAGGATGTCACAAAGAAAGAAAACTACAGGCCAATATCTCTGATGAACATAGATGCAAGAATCCTCCACAAAATACTGGCAAACAGAATCCAACAGCACATTAGAAGGATCATACACCATGATTAGGTGGGGTTTATCCCAGGAATGCAAGGATTCTTCAATATACACAAATCAATCAACGTGATACACCATATTAACAAATTGAAGGAGAAAAAACACATGATCATCTCAATAGATGCAGAGAAAGCTTTCAACAAAATTCAACACCCATTTATGATAAAAACCCTCCAGAAAGTAGGCATAGAGGGAACTTATCTCAACATAATAAAGGCCATGTGTGACAAACCCACAGCCAACAACGTCCTCAATGGTGAAAAACTGAAACCACTTCCACTAAGATCAGGAACAAGACAAGGTTGCCCACTCTCACCACTATTATTCAACATAGTTTTGGAGGTTTTAGCCACAGCAATCAGAGAAGAAAAAGAAATAAAAGGAATCCAAATTGGAAAAGAAGAAGTGAAGCTGTCGCTGTTTACAGATGACATGATACTATACATAGAGAATCCTGGAGATGCTACCAGAAGACTACTGGAGCTGATTGGTGAATCTGGTAAAGTAGCAGGATGCAGAATTGTTGCACAAAAGTCTCTTGCATTCCTATACACTAATAATGGGGAATCTGAAGGTGATATTGAGAAAACACTCCCATTTACTATTGCAACAAAAAGAATGAAATATCTGGCAGTAAGCCTACCTTGGGAGACGAAGGACCTGTATGCAGAAAATTATGGGACACTGATGAGAGAAACTGGAGATGATGCAGGTAGATGGAGAGGTATGCCATGTTCTTGGATTGGAAGAATCAACATTGTGAGGGTGAATATACTGCCCAGGGCAATCTACAGATACGGTGCAGTCCCTATCAAACTACCACTGGCACTTTTCACAGATCTCATGGTTTGTATGGAGGCACAGGAGACCCCAAATAGCCAAAGCAATCTTGAGAAAGAAAGGCAGAGCTGGGGGAGTCGGGTTCCCTGACTTCAGACTGTGCTGCAGAGCTATGGTGGTCAAGGCAGTGTGGTGGTGGCACAAAAACAGAGGTGTAGATCGGTGGAGCAGGATGGAGGGCCCAGAGGTAAAGCCACGCACATATGGCCACCTTATCTTTGATAAAGGAGGTGGGAGTGTACAGTGGAGAAAAGACAGCCTCTTCGGTGAGTGGTGCTGGGAAAACTGGACAGCTACACATGGAGGAATGAAATTGGAACACTCCCTAACACCATACACAAAAATAAACTCAGAATGGATTGAAGACCTAAATGTAAGGCCAGACACTGTTAAACACTTAAAGGAAGGCATAGGCGGAACACTCCGTGACATGGATCACAGCAGGATCCTTTTTGACCCACCTCCTAGAGAGACGGAAATAAAAACAAAAATAAACAAATGGGACCTAATGAAGCTTAGAAGCTTTTACACAGCAAAGGAAACCATAGACAGGACAAAAAGACAACCCTCAGAACGGGAGAAAATATTTGCAAATGAAGCAACTGACAAAGGATTAATCTCTGAAATTTAAAAGCAGCTCATGCAGCTCAATATCAAAAGGCAAACAACCCAATCCAAAAATGGGCAGAAGACCTGGGTAGACATTTCTCCAAAGAAGATATGCAGATTGCCAACAAACACATGAAAGAATGCTCAACATCATTAATCATTAGAGAAATGCAAACCAAAACTACAATGAGATACCATCTCACACCTGTCAGTGGCTATCATCAAAAAATCTACAAACAATGAATGCTGGAGAGGGTGTGGAGAAAAGGGAACCCTCTTGCACTGTTGGTGGGAATGTAAACTGATGCAGCCACTATGGAGAACAGTATGGAGGTTCCTTAAAAAACTAAAAATAAAGCTACCATACGACCCAGCGATCCCACTACTGGGCATATACCCTGAGAAAACCACGGTTCGAAGGGAGTCGTGTACCACAGTGTTCACTGCAGCTCTATTTACGGTAGCCAGGACATGGAGGCAACCTAGGTGTCCATCGATAGATGAATGGATGGAGGGGATGTAGCACATATATACAGTAGAGTACTGCTCGGCCATAAAAAGAAACAAAATTGAGTTGTTTGTGGTGAGATGGATGGGCCTGGAGTCTGTCATACAGAGTGAAGTAAGTCAGAGAGAGAAAAACAAATGGTGTGTGCTAACACATATGTATGAAATCTAAGAAAGGGAAAAACGGTGGTCATGAAGAGCCTGGGGGCAGGACGGGAATGGAGATGCAGATGTACTAGAGAGTGGACTTGGGGATATGGGGAAGGGGAGGAGTCAGCTTGGACGAGGTGGGAGAGTGGCGTGGACATATATACACTACCAAATGTAAAACAGATAGCTGGTGGGGGGCAGCCGCATGGCACAGGAAGATCAGCTCGGTGCTTTGTGACCGCCTAGAGTGGTGGGATGGGGAAGGTGGGAGAGGCAAGAGGGAAGAGATATGGGGATGTGTGTGTATGTATAGCTGATTCACTTTGTCACAAGGCAGAAGCTAACACACCACTGTAAAGCAATTATACTTCAATAATGATGTTAAAAAAAGAAAACTGCTATACAGAGACTAAAAACAAAATAATACATTCTAGAGAGGAATTGGGTGGGCGGATCCTTCAGAGCAAATATAGAGGAAAATCTTCTCTGAGAAGGTGACATTTAAGTTGCAACCTGAGAGAAGGATAAAGCAAGCATTCCACAGAGAGGAAGAAGCCAAATCAAAGAACCTCAGGCACGGATGTACCCCATGACTTCACAAAACTGTGAGCATGAATAGAAGCTGAGAAAAATGCGCGGGACACAAGAGCAGAGTGCAATGATACAAAGCACTAGCACCACAGATAGACAGTCCTGGATCTGAATCTGTGCTCTCCCACTTAACAGCTGTACACTTAGGAACGTTACTGAACCCCTCCAGTCTCTATTTCCTAATCAGTGAATCGGGGCTAACATGGTTTTATGGAGAAACGCAAACATACGTAGCATGACACCTGACAGGTACTCACGTAACATAAAGATGGACCCTGTTCCTTGATTTGTAAATTAGAGACAAACATCCGCTAAAAGCAGACGTGAGGTTAAGTTACAGCACTACCAACACTGAGTCATCCAACTCTGCAGAGGGACTATTTTTTTCTTAGGAAGTGACTAACAAAGAATTCTGGGTAAGGCCGTCAAAAATGAACTTTTTGTCCTTCGGGTCTTAGTAAACCAAAGGATAATCAACTTCTCACTAAATGGGGGTAGTACAATACAATGATTGCACTCTCTCTGGTCAACTTATACTATTTCATTTTAGTTTAACAGATTTTCATCCCTGAAGGAGTTTGGTACCCAATGGAAACAGACTTCTGATAATACAAAAGTAGGAGGAGCACCCTTCATTCTGACTCCTAGATGGTAATACTCAATAAATGTTCTCTTCCTCCTTCTAGATGTGGGCAAATACACTCTCACCTCAGCCCCTGAATCTTGACCTTCCAGAGATTTCACAAAAGAAAGAAATGACTGGGTATACTTGGCTCAGTGGCATATAAGGCAAAATACAGATCAGTTAAAAAACAAACAACTCTGAACAATAATTCTCAGTTGATGGATCAAGTCACCCTTGGCATGGTTCAGGTTATAGCCAAGGCAGAAAGTCAGATGCTTAAATGATACATGGGAAGCCTGTTGGTCCCTGGATGAAAGGCCAGGACAACAATTTCAAATTCCAAAGAGCCAAACTCTCCAGCTATGGTCAGCAGCATCCACAGTCACAGCACTCCTGATTAAGACCTAAATTTGTTCACAAATACAATGGGAAGATCTCCTATACCCAGCACTAAAACTTTTAATCCAGTTGGAACCCCATCCTTTTCCTACAATTGGCTTCAATTTGACTCCTCTGATAAAATCTATGACAAAAATACTCTAATAGTCACATCACTTTTAAAAAGACAATTGTCCACTCCCTTAAAACTACAGAATTATTCTTTTTCGGGATATAACTTTAAAAATATAAACTATCATTCTATTTAACAAATTGTCCCAGTGAAGAGTATTCAAGTCTTAACAATATTTTACCCTTTCACATTATTAAGAATATAAAACAAAAGACTGTTTATAGTTAGTTTTTGCTTTCTTGGCCTTTGATTCAGTGGATAAGTGATGGCTGTAGAATAGGTGACATAAACTTATGGAAAATGAAAATTACTACTAGTTACTAAAGGTCCATATTTTATTAATAATGTTAAAAACAATTACGATAGAAGGATTTTGACAGTATCTCTTTTTTTTGTTTATTTTGTTGACCTAACACCACCTTTATATAAACTGTCATCAAGACAATTTTCTGCTTTACTTTCAACTTAACCAAAAATAGAATCATCCACTGATGTACAATGACAGGCTTTATGCCAGAAAAAGCAAGATGTATTTAGTGAAATGAAGTAGAAAAACTCTCCCAAACACCCACTCATATCTGCCATCAAGAATCACAGCAGTTTATTTGAAATACAGAATTCACTTGACTAGGACACAGTGAAATACAAGTCTCATTTTCCACATAAGGAGATCTTGAAAATCCCTATTAGGTCTAAAATCCCATCAATTCATAAATTTAATATATACTGAAAACACGAGGATCCCCTTTGATTTTTACAAATGAAGAAAGTAAGTGAGATCATTATATATATAACTTTCAGGAACAAAGATGTTTAAAACTATCCTTACTTTTAAAAACTGGAACAAGTGACTACCCTCAAAGCACATCCAAGAATTAGACCTTACTTGTGAAAGTGTACTCTATAACTGGACAATACAGTAAAAGGATGATGTGACTCTCATTTTATCCTGTTAAGGAAATTTTCTCTTTTTTAAAATATTTACTTATTTGGCTGCACCGGGTCTTAGTTGCGGCATGCGGGCTCTTAGCTGCAGCATGCGAACTCTTAGTTGTGGCATGCATGTGGGAACTAGTTCCCTGACCAGGAATCAAACCCAGGCCTCCTGCATTGGGAGCACAGAGGAGTCTTAACCACTGGACCATCAGGGAAGGCCCAAGGAAAGTTTCTGTTGGCTTACAAAGTATTAACAGTCAACAGATTCTTGTTCTGAAGACACAAAATCAATTTGCACATGTTGTGAAACAAATACTTCAGGCAGATTATTAAAAGTGCTCTAATTATAACTGTTTCTTTAATAAAACTCAGATATTCTGATTTAGATATAATATTACCACCTTTGCTAGTTTGCAGGAAAACATTACGCTCTGAGAGAGGCAGACCAGTAAGAATGGAGAGAGTGGATCATAAGAAATTAAATTTCCTGGGCTTCCCTGGGGGCACAGTGGTTGAGAATCTGCCTGCCAATGCAGGGGACACGGGTTCGAGCTCTGGTCTGGGAATATCCCACATGCCGCGGAGCAACTGGGCCCATGAGCCACAACTACTGAGTCTGCGTGTCTGGAGCCTGTGCTCCGCAACAAGAGAGGCCGCGACAGTGAGAGGCCTGCGCACCGCGATGAAGAGTGGCCCCCACTTGCCACAACTAGAGAAAGCCCTCGCACAGAAACGAAGACCCAACACCGCCAAAAATAAATAAATTTATTAAAAAAAAAAAAAAAAGAAATTAAATTTCCTAATATGGTAGCAAACTAAATAACAATGGTACTAACACAGCCATAGATAATATCTGTGCTAGAAAGCATAGCAACTGAAATCTCTCAGTAAAGAAAGGATTATCAAGGGAGCTGACATATTCAAGAGACAGAACTGTGTAGATTTTCTGATTTTTACCTAGATCTGCTACAGTTCCTCCTTTAACAGGTGTATTTTCACTATCTTTCTTTGGGTTTACTAGAAAGAAAAAAAAAAAAGAATTATGTTTTAGGGGGAAAGTTCAACTTGTTTTCAAGAAAACAGAATAGAAGATTAAAAAATACACGACTCTCACTGCATCTCCACCATCATTCAGTACTTACCCTTGTGTAAAACCTACTCACCTTCATGTAAAAACCGCAAGCCCAGCTGAGAAACATTAACACTTAATGTAACAGACAATATTCTGTAATTAATTAAACAAGCAGCAATCTTTTTCATCATAAAAGCAAACAATACAGAAATAACAATAGAGAGAAAACCCTGAAAAGAACCTTTCAACCACTTTACCAAAAGTATTTTTTGTGTTTTTTTGTGCACTTGTGGATTCCCATTTCTGTGCCATTCATTAAGACAGACAAATTGAGGGAGAACCAATACCTTTTATACATCTATGTAGACTTCAAAACATTCTGAGGGTTTTTAAATCTTACAGATATAAAGTTATCATACTGTGCTTATTTCCTTAGTACTCTACTTTTGTACTTAGGTTTCTACTTTTGTAACAGTGCACCTGTGTGATCTTTCCATGTATTTTTAGTTACATCTCTTTCATTTTTAATAGACACTCTGTGTCCATGAGTGGATCATGAGGTAACTAGCCCTGTATCAATGGAAACTTTATTTATTTTCAATTTTTCATTACTGTGTAATCAACATTCTTTTATACTTATATTTATGCATGCATGTAATTAATATGGATTATGAAATTAAAACTGTTATTGTACAGTTTTTTAAATTTAATAGATATAGCCAAATTGTGTTAAGTGCCTTCATCAATTTATGCTTCCATCAATAGCATCTGAGAGTACTCACTTCCTCAGAACAGTTGTACTTTGGGGATCATCTACTTTCTAAGTTTTGGAAATCACATGGATGAAAAGTTACTTTAATGATTTACATATCCTTGGTTATGTGAGATTAAGCATCTTTTCATACATTTATTGATCCCAGGATTTATAACAAAATTACTAGTACATAATACTTTGTCCTTTATTCCATAAAGTTTAAGAATCTTTACACATATTTAGGGTTTTAATTCTTTGTTTGTTAAATGGGTAATGAATATTTTCTCTAAGACTAACACTTGTTTAAAGTACCTTAGTATTTGGAAATTTACTTTTATAGTTTTGTTTTTATTTTTTTAAACTAATTAATTAATTTATTTTTTGGCTGTGTCGGGGGCCACACTGGGTCTTCGTTGCTGCGCGTGGGCTTTCTCTAGTTGCGGTGAGTGGGGGCTACTCTTCGTTGCAGTGTGCGGGCTTCTCACTGCGGTGGCTTCTCTTGTTGCGGAGCACGGGCTCTAGGCACGCAGGCTTCAGTAGTTGTGGTACACGCGCTCAGTAGTTGTGGCTCGCAGGCTCTAGAGTGCAGGCTCAGTAGTTGTGGCACGTGGGCTTAGCTGCTCCGCGGCATGTGGGATCTTCCTGGCCCAGGGCTTGAACCCGTGTCGCCTGCATTGGCAGGCGGATTCTTAACCACTGCACAACCAGGGAAGTCCCTACAGTTTTGTTCTTAAATTGAGCACTTTAATCCACCTGAAGTTTAAATTCTTATATACGATACAAAGAAAAATACTAAAATTTACAGGACTTGTGGAACAGTCTGATCTTTTCCCATTTATTTGTGTTGCTAAATTCATAATAATTTAAATTTATTCACAAATATAGATCTACATTTGAATTTCCCATTCTATTTTTTCTTTTTTTGGCTGCGTTGGGTCTTTGTTGCAGCATGCAGGATCTTTCATTGAGGGCGCAAAGGCTCTTCGTTGCAGCACGAGGGCTTCTCTCTAGTTGTGGCGTGCCAGCTCCAGGGTGCGTGGGCTCTGTAGTTGTGCTTGAGCTCCAGGATGCATGGGCTCTGTAGTTTGCAGCACTGGGGCTCTCTAGTTGAGCTGCACGGGCTCAGTTGCCCCACAGCACGTGGGACCTTAGTTCCCCAACCAGGGATAGAACCCGTGTCCCCGCATTGGAAGGCGGATTCTTTACCACTGGACGACCAGAGAAGTCCCTGAACTGGCCATTCTATTCCACTGATGAATGCAGCCATTCTTGCGTCTAAACCATACTACATTAATTATTATAGCTTCCCAGTTTTAGATGGTTATCTCTTAGGACTATCACCACCTTCATAGTTTTTATTTAAAATTATTCTTTTGACTGCCTTTGTGAATGTTCTCTTCTATATGACCTTTAAAATATATTTGTGTGGTTTTTACTGCCCAATTTTGTATAACACAGTGATTTTTAGAAACTCATATAACATTATAGATGACTATATTTTTCATTTCTTAAAAATACAAATGACTACTTAAAAAAGAACAAAAAAGAAAAATGTAGGGATTACAACACACATCAAAGTAAAATACATGAAAACATTACAAGACAGGAGAGGGCATAGGTTAGATTATATTATGGTAAATTTCATACATTTTTATCTCAACTAGACAACAATGATTCTAAATCGATTTGATAAATTAAGGATATATTATATATTGTAATCCCTAGAGCAACCACTAAGAAAAATATAGCTAAAAAGCAAATAGAGAACAAGAAAATCCATAGACAGGAAGTAGTATAGTGGTTGCCAACACATGGGGAAAGGGAATAATTTGGACTAACTCCTAATAAGTACAGGGTTTCTTTTCATAGAGATGAAAACATCTGGAATTAAGACAGTGGTGATGACTGCACAACATAGTGAGTTTACTAAAAACCACTGGAGTGATTAAAATACACTTTAAAACGGTGACTTTTATGCTCTGTGAACTTTAAAACTATGCTATATATAGGGACTTCCCTGGTGGTCCAGTGGTTAAGACTGCTCTTCCAATGCAGGGGGCATGGGTTCGATCCCTGGTTGGGAAACTGGGATCCCACATGCCGCGCTGCATGGCCAAAAAAACCACAAAAAACCAAAACCAGGCTATATATAAAAGAAACCATGTAAGTTCGAAAAGAAAAGAAAATAGCGAGGGGCTAGAATAGAACACTAAAAGCTAAAGAGGAAATGAGAGAGACAAATGGGAAAAAAACAGTATGACTGTAGACTTAAACCCAACCATATAGATAATTATGTTACATTTAAGTGGACTACATACTCCAATTAAAAACAGAAAATGTGTATATCGGGGGAAAGAACTAAGTCTCCACAAATTGATGTTTAAAAGCAATGCTTTACATAATTAGAGTGAAAGTAAAAGAATGCCAGAGAGGTACAAATTGAAAACATAAAATGTAAGAAAAAATGTATAGGACTGCTGAAGTCTTAAGTTCAGTGGGGACTAATAAAACATAGAAATTTAATGAAAAGGATGTGGTGAGATGAGGCTTTATTATCATCAGAGAACTTAGATTTCAAGACAAGCACTAACATGGCACCTAGAGACATGATACAAGCCTCAATTCATCAGAAGAACAACGATGATCTAGATGTATATGCCCTTAAACAGCAGAGCTTCAAAGTACAAGAAAATACAGGAAGAAAAAAATTTAACAGGAATAAAGGGACAAACAGACAAATCCACAATCACAGTTAAAAAGGTCTAACATCTGCCTCCCAATAACTGATTTAAATAGGTTGAATTGTGCATAGATACATACTCCATTTTTCCATACGTATATTGATTCTGTTGGGATTTTAAAACCATTAACTTTAAAGCATTACTAAATTTTGAGAACTTTTTGATCACAGTGTGTTTTCCCGATAAATAGCAAAAGTATACCAAAAGACAGGAAAACAGAGAATTTCACATACGTTAACCTTCAAGGGGTAATCTATTAATATTTGAAAGTTAAGAACTGGAGACACAGAGCAATAAGTGAATCATCCCATGGCACTGCTGAGAATAATTAAATCACGTCTAACACTCTCATAGTCTAGGCAAAAGGATACAAACCATTTTTTGGAAGAACCACCTCCTCTATGTTGGGTACAGGTGTTGGGTCTTCCATGTCCTTGGTAAGATCTTCTTGCTCATCTTCCTCTTTCTGACTTCTCCGCTTCCCATAAAGACTAGCTTGGCTACAACATAATAGATACAAAATCACAAACAAGACTGACGATAGCTAGTTACAGCAAACAATTTCAGAGGCTTTAACTACACTGTTAGAGAATCTACGTTCAGAATCACTTTAAAAGGCAAACAGAAATCAAAAAAATTAGATACATTCCCCAAATTACATCTAACCAGTCAAAAGGAAAAGAAAACTTTTAAGGCACAAGAAATGACCACAGAAATTCTGCAATACAAGTTTGCAGACAGTACCCTAAAAGGTGCTTAGTGTAATAAAAAAAACATCTGCTACAGAAATACAGCACATATTTTATCTCAGATCATAAAGAATCACTTACATAAGAAATTTTCTCAAAGATATATACAAATAACTGCTTTTTGGATTTCTTTGGTTTTCTGTATTTTCCTGGCTCTTTGTATCATTCAAACATCAGGAACTGCAAAGTAAAATCACTTAGGACAGTACTAACTTTTGTATTTTGTAAAAATTGCCATTGTTCTTTCACCACCTGAATTCAATCAAATCAACATTTATTTTTAAAACTAACACATGCCAGGGCTTCCCTGGTGGCGCAGTGGTTGAGAGTCCACCTGCCAATGCAGGGGACACGGGTTTGTGCCCCGGTCCGGGAAGATCCCACATGCCGCGGAGCGGCTAGGCCCGTCAGCCATGGCCACTGAGCCTGCGCGTCCGGAGCCTGTGCTCCACAACGGGAGAGGCCACAACGGTGAGAGGCCCGCGTACCGCAAAAAACAAAACCAAAACCAAAAAAAAAACTAACACATGCCAGAAAGCATATTAAAGTTCAAACAAGAATGGAATGATTCCTTACCTTGAGGAATTACAGGGAATTCAGGACAGAAATCATTAACTACCTCATATAATGTGATGTGTACCAATACAAAGAAATGAATACAAGGACCACAAAAATACAACTCAGACAAAGAGAACTGTAACAATTTACTAAAAAGTTGGCAATGTTTCAGGATGATGAGTAAAAGCATAAAAGCTTAAGAAAAAAATTTCCCGTTTTGGGGTAGTAATCTAGAATACACCGACAAGGGAGGCAGAATGGAGAAAGAGCTTGCTGAGTCCTCACACTGCTGAGAGAACGCTCCAAGTTCTCTTTTTAGAGGGATAACATGTTGGCATAGGTTAGAATAAGGTATACAGAGTAAAAAAATTTGTTTAATAAAAATTACACGACAATTTTTTTTTAAGCCTATGAAACTAAAGGTGGCGAGGAGGTAAAATACTTCAAAATGAAAAAAAGATGCAGGGAAGATGAATAAAACAAATGTTAGGAAAACAGGTTTCAAGATGTTTTAGTTAAATAGACTATTCTAAGGGGAGACTTAAATGAGCAAAGTCCTGCTCATTAGAAGGCAGATGCATTCAATTAAAGGATGCGCGTACATTTATTTTGGGAAACTAAATTTGGTGGGTATTATACTCAGAGTAGAAGCTAAATGCCACCACTGTGAGCATCCCAGACATCACATTTTGATTCTGTGACCACTCATATCCTGGCAGCCCATCTTAGCCCATAAAGGGGAGAGTAGCACATCGATTTCAGGCCGGGAAACATTTGGAAAAGTTGTTATGATATTCTTTACAAGGATCTCAGGTAGCTCTGAAATCTCTAAACATCAACAGTAAGTTTCAGAATGCAAGTTTAAGAGATAAGGTTACCCTCAATAATCCCCAAGAAAAACCTATTTTGTTCTTTTAATTTTTATGTCACAGTACATGTGACTTGATAAAAAAACAAAAATCTTTTTATATCTGTAACTGACTCATTAATATTATTTATAAAACTAAATAAGAGTTTCTTAACTTCCCTAAAAGCTTCTACGCATGGTTAAGAATGCTTCAAGTAACCTTACCCTTCAAGAAATAACGTGATTCAAGGCATGTTCTGGGCAACAAAAGGCAAATTTGGCTAGAGAAGAATGTCACAAAAGGAAGCTGATGGAGAGAAGATGACTGCACTGTAAAGATCTACTTGACAACAGCCAGGAAGTCGACAAATTTACTACCACATGAAAAGAATAAATTTTGCAAAGTGTCATTTTCTAAAACTAAACTATAATCTCTGAAAAAATGCTCAAAATATATTTTGAGGGACTTCCCTGGTGGCCCAGTGGTTAAGATTTCGCCTTCCAATGCAGGGGGTGTGGGTTCGATCCTTAGTAGGGGAGCTAGGATCCCACGTGCCTCCCCACCAAAAAAACCAAAGACATAAAACAGAAGCAATATTGTAACACATTCAATAAAGACTTTAAAAATGGTCCACATCAAAAAAAAAGTCTAAAATATGTTTTGAGCTAGACAACCCTGAAATTATTAACTATCTACTTAGTACATAATCATAAAATTATTATTTACTGTCTACCATTTATAGGCATCTACTTCAGGCCAGGCACTGTGCAAGGTCTTTAAAGTCTCACTTAATCCTCACAACAACCTATTCAATAGAAACCAAAATCTCTACTCAAGCAAGATTCACTAAGTACAAACGTGACTTACTGAATAAGGCACTACACTGCTGCAATTTGCAGAATATGGAGCAGACAGAGGTTCAACTCCTCTATAAGTCATTTGGATCATGTATGGGACAGGTGGTAAAACTGGAGAAAGACAGTAACTCTTGTGAATATAATTTCTTAAATTCCTTACCAGCCACACTTCTCAATACAAACATTGATACAGAAAAAAGTTCTATTCAGAGATAGAAATGTATAAAATTGACATAAGATGCCCATAAGATAACATCCCATAACAAGACGAGCTATCAAAGCAAAGACTTCCAACCAAGTCAAAGTAAGACAAACGTCCAATGTAAATGTAAAAATCTGCAAAGTTCTTTAGTCTATTTCAGTGCCTTCTGAATCATGCTGCAGTTCTTACCCTTTCTTCCCGCTCTTCTTCCGGGGTTCTGTGGGTGTGGGAGGTGGAGGGGAAGGTGAATGTTTCCTCTTTCGAGCATTAGCTGATGCTTTTCTATCTCTTCTCTCTGGACTTCTGACTGGCTAGGAAGAAGTAAATGGAAGTAAATATCGGCTAGCTTTGCTGACTCCTCAGTTTCTACAAACGCTTGTTCAAAGGTGAGTTTTCACAAAGATAATACCAAACACAAGTGCGCAGAGGAAATGAAAGGCACAACATTAAGCATCCTCGACCATAAGCAGTCAGGAGGCTTTCCCTGACCTTCCAGGTGATGCACCATCAATGGATATATTAGAACCATTCCACAGGTGTTCAAACTATGCTACAAAACAGACATGCCCAAACCCCTCACAACTAAAAACTTCCTGCTCAAATTCTGTGTTCCCAGGTGGGAAAAGCATTTTCAATAACCACTGGAAAAATATGAAACACATGCTATTAAATTAATGAAATACAAAGACTGGCTGAATGATCTTGTGAAAATGTACCAGAAACTACTCCTAGTTCATCATTAAAAGGAATATAAGAGAAAATGACTCAAAAGAGGTAAAATTTTACAAGACTGCAACTTATGATTTAAAAGTCAACCCACAGGTGTAAAACTATCCCTATCTGCAGATGACATGATCTTATATATGGATAACCCCAAGGAATCCACAAAAAAACTATTAGAGCTAATAAACGAGCTCAGCATAGTTGCAGGCCATACATCAATATACAAAAGTCAGCCTGTAGATGATAAATTTAATACCAATTTAATAAAACAGACCATAATAAAGAAAATACACCTAAAATGATCCACAGTATTGCATCTGAGGTTGAAAAACGAATCAGAGATTAAAACATCAATTAGACATTAATGATTGGGACTTCTCTGGTGGCGCCGTGGTTAAGAATCCACCTGCCAATGCAGGGAACACGGGTTCGAGCTCTGGTCCAGGAAGATCCCACATGCCGCGGAACAACTAAGCCCGTGTGCCACAACTACTGAGCCCGTGTGCTCCAACTACTGAAGCCAGCGCACCTAGAGCCTGTGCTCCACAACAAGAGAAGCCACCACAATGAGAACCTGTGTGCCGCAACGAAGCATAGCCCCCACTCGCCGCAATGAGAGAAAGCCCACACGCAGCAACGAAGACCCAACGCAGGCAAAAAAAAAAAATATCCAAAGCAAATAGGGACGAACTAAAAATAAAAAGATATGAAAAAGACTCAGTTTTTAAATATTTTTCTTAAAGATAAAGAATATATGGTGTGTGACAGACTTTTAGTAAGAAAGTCTTGGGGCTGAAAATAGGTATGAAAGAACTACACTTTCTAAATTATTGGTTAAAAGTATATGCCTCAAAGATTTTTTTCAAAAAACTAAAAAACAAAACCAAAAGCAAAAATGTTAAGTGTCCCCAATGAAAAAAGACTTCCGGAATCACAGGTATCTACCTGAAGCTGTCATAACCCAACACTAACACATCTAAGCCTTCGTCTCAGTCTCAAGTCTTCCTCTAGCGACACACCTACCTCCCAACTTGTGACTTATAACAAAACATGGATAAATATTTAAATGGTTGGGCTTCTTAAAGGATTAAAGAGTATTAAATGTCAAGTCCCCCTACCTGAAAAAAGGACTGAACTGTAACTATGAGACATTTAAGGCCTATACTTTATGCTAACTACTATATGTTCCTTAACAAAGCTATTAAAAAATATTAAAACTAAATCAGTTTTCCCTTGGAAAATGAAGAGCTAAGTTAAATTACCCTGTGATGACATTTGGTTCACAAAATTAATACTCAGATCTAGAGAACAAAATCAGTTGTACTACCTTGCACACTGCATGGGCCACTTTAAATCTTAATGACCCTCTGAGATTCTCATGCCCCTTTTTGGGGGATGCCAGCTCCTGAGATGGTTGTTATGGCCATTTAGTAACTTTTATATATACTTGATGGCTGAAAGTTTATTAATGAAGATTTGATAACATTCAGGCGAAGAAAGAAGAAAACACCAAGTGAGAAAAATGGTGCCAAACCAAATACCTCTTCATTCTTTGTTGAAATTCGCTGACGAAAACTCACGGGCTTCCTGTTCTCATCCACCTCATAATCCTCCTCATTCATCCATTCATTGAAAACATCAGTGTCCAAAATCCATTTTGCATGAACCTAAAATCACATCAAAGCATGAATATCTACATAAATAATAAATCACTACAGTTTTTAAAGTATTCAAAATGAAAGAAGCTGATTTATTACACTCAAAGCCTCAACTGCATAGAACAGTTTAAAAATACGACTATTAGTGACATATGAGTGGCAACTTAACCACTTCAATTTTCATTCCATGTCTTTTACTGAGTAAACAGTAAAAAAGCATGACTGGTTTTGTGTAGACTGAGGCTTTGATAACCAAGACCCTGCAATTGGATAATCATGTCATCTTTTTTCTTTATTTCAGTTTTATTTAGGTTTAAGTGAAAAATAAAACTGTAAGATATTTAAGGTGTACGTTGTGATTTGATATACATACACACTGTGAAAGGATTCACCCCCCCCAGCAAGTTAATACATCCATCCCCTCACATATTTATCTTGTGTGCGTGTGCACGCGCGTGCACACGAGAACACTTAGGTCTACTCTTAGCAAATTTCAACTTTACAGTACAGTGTTATCAACTTTTGTCACATTTGACATTAGCTCCTCAGACCTAATTTATCTTATAGCTGAAAACTGGTACCCTTTTACCAACCGTTTCCTATTTCTCCTACCCCCCAATCCCTGGCAACCACTTTTCTACAGTTTCTAGGAGTTTGACTTTTTTTTTTTTTCTTTAAAGATTCCACATATAAGTGACACCATGCAGTACTTGTATTTCTCTATCTGGCTTATTTCACTAATCGTGGCATCTTCATCTTCACAAAAATCAGTGACAGAAACATTCAAAGGCAAAAGGCCACAGTGAATCATTGCTTTAGGCATAAAGAATGTCTCTAGGTTTATACATTCGATAACATTCTAAGAAATGATGAAAGAGGACATTTACTGACATTTGCCCAGCCCTGTCAAGTACACATGGTGCTCTAAAGAGGCCTTTCAGGGACAACCAAGGTTGGGACAGGGTGGAGAAGTGAGAGTCAGATTTGGGGTTCTTCCCAGTCCTTTACATGGCCACTTCTTTTGTTTTTGTTAATGTTTCTAAGAATAAAATGAAGGGTTCTCTGGATGTTATATAGATACACATGTAGATACGGATATATACAGATATTTAAACCACAGCCCTAGCCTCTATAATACTTCTATTTATTCAACAGTATTTCTCAAAGTGAGCACAATTGGAATTGGGGACTAGACTTCTTTCCTGTGTGGGACTGCTGTTCAGTCGTGTGTGTGTGTGTGTGTGTGTGTGTGTGTGTGTGTGTGTGTGTGTGTGTGTGTGTGTGTGTGTGTGTGTGTGTGTGTGTGTGTGTGTGTGTGTGTGTGTGTGTTGCAATTAACATGCCCAGTCAAGAATCATTAAAATACTAACATGAGAGCAAAGAGAGAAAAAGAGAGCAGCAACTACAGCTATGAAGCCTTCAGGAACTAAAAACCTACAACATAGCAATCACTGAGACTATATGGACTTGCCAATAAAAATATTTTGTCAATCTAAGCTCCCCACTGCTCCCCCCTTGTATTTTAAAAAAAAAAGGAAACATTACTACATTGGTTGTTAAGGATATTGCCTGAATGATATACTGCTTTAAGAATGACATCAACCTGACTACATGCCTCTTGTCCTCCCAAAACTAGAGCTACACAGTAACAAACACAAAATTAATACCCGTCAAGGAGAATACAAGACCTTAAATAATGTAACTCGAAAAGACTCCTATATGTATAAATTATGAGAATGGGATATATAAATAGAGCACGAGAAACCTTAAGCTAATTAGAGAAAAAAATCTATTTAAAGGCATGACTATGTTCAAGAAAAGGGTAAATTAATTCAGTGATGTAATTAATTGCAGAAAAATTTAATTCAGTAATTAATTCAGAAAAATTTATGTCACAGCATTTGAAAACATAATAGTCTTTTCCAAATTATTCATAAGTATGTATATATTTTAAAAGTAGAGCTGAATATTCACATTGTACATTCTTTACTATCCAGAAGACCTTGAGAGAATTCTCTTGAGAAAGTATGTTAGGACAGTATGGACAACTAATAATCATTTGTGCCAGGCACTCTGCTGAACACCTTACATACAATATGATCTTGTTTAATCCCGCTAAGCAAGGCAGATTAGTCTCTCCAGTTTTCCAAATCAGCAAACTGGGGCACAGAGTGTCAGCAAGCTGCCCAGTTACTTACCTACCAAGAGGCAAAGATTTGCACGGAGTTCTGCCTAAGCTCTTATGCCACTATGCTCTATTACCTGTCTCACAAAAACACCTTAGGGTCAGAATAATATAATAGGTTGTGCAACCTTCAGCAAAATTATCTAACTTCTGTAACCCAGTTTCCTTACCTATGAAATGATACGATGGTAAACTCTGCTATCAAGCCCAGTCCTAAACTTCTGACAACTATAATCTTCAACATAGTATGTTTCTAAAAATCCTTTCGTAATACTTTACAATGTTATATGGCTCACAAGTCATATAGTTTATCCCTTTAATCAACATTTTTTTCCAAGTAACAACTTAACTGTTTGACTAGACATATGTCTAGATTTGACTACAGAGATATATGTTTGAAACTGCTAGACAATGGTGGAGGCTCAGTAGTTCTAACATCAGAGAGCACAGTTCACATTTTTTTCAAGTTTTCAATGAGAACAGTTTGGTTATAACCTCTCAGATTACATTTAAAGGTAGTTTTTGTTGTTGTTTAAAATCATCTTCCCTGATATGGGAACATATGTATATGTATAACTGATTCACTTTGTTATAAAGCAGAAACTAACACACCATTGTAAAGCAATTATACCCCAATAAAGATGTTAAAAAAAAAAATCATCTTCCCTGAAGATAATGGGACAACACAAATATAGCAGGAATTGGTATGCTTTTTTTGGGGGGGGTCAGATACTAAATATTTTAGGCTTGCAAGCCATATGTTCTCTGTCTCTACTCAACTCTGCTGCTATAGTGTGCAATCAGCCACAGAAAATACATAAATGAATGGGTTTGGTGGTGATCTAATACAATTTTATATACAAAAACAGGTGGCTATAATTTGCCAACCCTTGTAAAAGGAAAAGTAGTTTTATCCACTGACACTCCATATATGAGGTTTAATAGAGAAAAAATTTTCCAAAAATATACATTAGTTACTACATGATCATTCTGAGAAAATCAATGAAATGTGAAGAAAATTATACAACTTAACTGAAAGATATAAAAGACCTAAATAAATTGGTAGTTAAATTGCCTCCACAAATTGAGAGGCTCAGTATTGTAAAGATGTCAGTTTTCTCCAAGTTGTTCTACAGATTAAATTTAATTCGAATCAAAATCCCAATGAGTTTGTTTAATATGGACCTTAACAAGCTGATTCTAAACTTTACACAAAACAGCAAAGACCCAAAAGACTCCTGAAGAAAAAAGTGGGAGTACTCAAGTCAAAACAAATAACTAATAAAACCTTATAATAGAGTCAAGAAACAAATCACGACATACATAAAAATTTACTTTTAACAGAAATGGCTTGGATCAGTGGGGAGAGAAATCCAGCTTTAATATTTTTCCACCTTGAAACTATAGCTGATCTAACACCATATGGGGAAATTTTTTTTCCCCTACATCATAACATGTTTAAAAATTAATTCCAGGTAGATTAAAGATCTTTATATATTAAAGGCAAAACTAAAGAATTTTTAAAGATGATTTAAGAAAATGTCGTGATGACCTTGGGATAGAAAACAAAAAGATAAGCTACTAGGAAAACTATGTTTTTAATTTTTATTTTGTAATAAATTTATTTATTTGATTTTATTTTTGGCTGCGTTGGGTCTTCGTTGCTGCACGTGGGGGCTTTCTCTAGTAGCGACAAGCGGGGGCTACTCTTAGTTGCGGTGCGCTGGTTTCTCATTGAGGTGGCTTCCCTTGTAGTGGAGCATGGGCTCTAGGCATGCGGGCTTCAGTAGTTGTGGCACACAGGCTCAGTAGTTGTGGCTCATGAGCTCTAGAGCACAGGCTCAGTAGTTGTGGTGCACGGGCTTAGTTGCTCCGCAGTATGTGGGATCTTCCCAGACCAGGGCTCGAACCTGTGTCCCCTCCACTGGCAGGCGGATTCTTAACCACTGCACCACCAGGGAAGCCCAGAAAACGTATTTTTAACACAGGTAACTGATGATGTAACCACGCGTGTTAGTACGCAGAATATCTAAAGAACACCCACAAAGAAAAAGAACGCAATGGAAAAAAAAAAAGCAAAAGGTGGAAACGAGCACTTCATAGAGGAAGAAACACCAAAGGTCAAAGAATTCATGAAAAGATGGCAAAGCTATTTGGTAGTAAGAGAAATACAAGTTAAAACCCTAAAGAAACACCACTTCGCATCCAGTAGATAGGTAAATATCACTAAGTCAGAATACACCAAGCAGGCCTTCCCTGGTGGCGCAGTGGTTGAGAATCCACCTGCCAGTGCAGGGGACACAGGTTCGATCCCTGGTCTGGGAAGATCCCACATGCTGTGGAGCAACTAAGCCCGTGCACCACAACTACTGAGCCTGTGCTCTAGAGCTCATGAGCCACAACTACTGAGCCTGTGTGCCACAACTACTGAGCCTGTGTGCCACAACTACTGAAGCCCGCATGGCTAGAGCCCATGCTCCACAACGAGAGAAGCCACCGCAATGAGAAGCCTGTGCACTGCAATGAAGAGTAGCCCCCGCTCGCTGCAACTAGAGAAAGCCCGCACGCAGCAACGAAGACCCAACACAGCCAAAAATAAATAAATAAAATAAATTGAAAAAAAAAAAAAAAAAAAGAATATACCAAGCACTGGCCATGATACAGAGCATCCAGAAAACTTATACACCTTTAGCAAAATAAATTTTTACAACCATCTGGAAACAATACGGCATTGTTTAGAAAAAGTGAATGTTTGCATTCCCTAAGATCCAGTAATTCCATTATGAACAAACACAAAATATGTATGTTCAGGAAAGTTCATAGTAGCATTTTTCATAGTACCTTAAAGTAGAAACTACCACACCCACCCACATTACAATGGATATATTGTGACATATGCATACATGAGATTACCTGTACTGCTATATACTATAGATGAACGATGCTGAACAAAAAGGCAAGTCACGAAAAAATACAATATGATTACACTGATATTAAAGCTTTTTAAATGTAAAAACTAAAACAGGATTTGTGTAGTTTTGTGTGTGTGTGTGCGTGTGTGGTAAAACTGCATAAAAAAGACAAGCCAAACATTTAGAATAACGGTTAGCTCTGAGTGGGCAGGCCAAAGGATGAACATGGAATGCTTCAATGGTAATGGTAATGTTCTTTTTTGAGAGTGGCAAGTACACAGGTGTTTTTTAAAACTGTGATCCGTTTTTATTATTCATATTTAATAAATGTTAATATCCACAATTTAACATTTAAAATTAAGTGCTAACTTTCTCATAGCAATCACATTTCCTCTAGAACAACAAAACAATACATAAGCATTGTTTTATACAATAATAGAGAAACTAAAATTCCAGTTCAAATTTTCTGACTAAAGACATGTTTAGTTAGCTCCTTTTCTCTAGGTTTCAGGGATAAGATCGTCAAGCATTAAAAAGTATTATACTAGGATTATATTCTCTTGAAGGTAAAATAAAAATGCAAGTTCAAGAAGAAAAATAAAGTATATAACACACTTACTTTTAACAAAAAGCATATGCATATATTCTTAAAATGGATAACAGTGAGCACAAATTGCAATTTAGATTTCATAGGATACATTAAGAAAAAGTATTTAAATATGATAAATTAATTTTAAAAAGATAACCAACAAGGACCTACTGTATAGCACAGGGAACTCTGCTCAATATTATGTGGCAGCCTGGATGGGAGGGGAGTCTGGGGGAGAATGGATACATGTATATACGTATGGTTAAGTCTCTTTGCTGTGCACCTGAAACTATCACAACATTGTTAATCGGCTATACTCCAATATAAACTAAAAAGTTTAAAAAAATTTTTTTATTTAGTTTGTAAATACAAACATAAAAGCAAAAAAATAAACAAACATGAAAGATTCCACATAGTAACTATTTAAATTTCTAGTGAAAAATTTTATATGTTAACTAAACATAAAAGGAAGTAGGGGACTTCCCTGGTGGTCCAGTGGTTAAAAATCCACCTTCCAATGCAGGGAACGTGGGTTCAATCCCTGGTCAGGGGACTAAGATCCTACATGCTGCGGGGCAACTAACCCCATGCACTGCAACTACTGAGCACGTGAGCCACAACTAGATAGCCAGCAGGCTGCAACTACAGAACCCATGCGCTCTGGAGCTTGCGAGCCACAACTAGAGAGAAGCCCACATGTTGCAACAAAAGATCCCACATGTTGCAATACAGATGTCACATGCCACAACTAAGACCCGACACAGCCAAAAATAAGATAAATATATTGTTTTTAAAAGTAAATAGTTCCTAATTTTGCTTTCTTGGACATACATGATCAACAAAGTTTGAAAACCACTGATTTAAAGTATTTGTAATTGCCTTTATTGCAGGGTGGGCATTCTTTAGCTAATGTATTTTCATTCTAGGGACTTCCCTGGTGACGCATGGTTAAGAATCCGCCTGCCAATGCAGGGGACATGGGTTCTAGCCCTGGCCTGGGAAGATCCCACATGCCGCGGAGCAGCTAAGCCCGTGCACCACAACTACTGAGCCTGTGCCCTAGAGCCCACGAGCCACAACTACTGAGCCCATGTGCCACAACTACTGAAGCCTGCTTGCCTGGAGCCCGTGCTCCGCAACAAGAGAAGCCACTGCAATGAGAAGCATGCACGCTGCAACAAAGAGTGGCCTCCGCTTGCCTCAACTAGAGAAAGCCCGCACGCAGCAACAAAGACCCAAGGCAGCCAAATAAATAAATAATTTTTTTTAAAAAGTCATTCTATTTTCCTAAAAACAAGACAAAGAAATGCTACCAGTTGCCTCATTCCTTACAAAAATTTGTCATTCCAATAAACTATACCCAGGAATCAGGGGGAAAGTGGGTGTGAAAATCACAGAAACATCACACAAGGGAACAATTGTTGCACTGGCACTCTAAATGAGGATTCAGTGCTTATTTGTAACCCATACATGGAGACACAAAAAGAATGGTTAAAAATTTTTCTGTAGGCTACACGTCAAGTAAAAAAGTTTATTTCTAACAAAGAAAGGCCGGATTTTAAAAGTTAACATTTTCCGGACTTCCCCGGTGGCATGGCGGTTAACAACCCACCTGCCAATGCAGGGGACACGGGTTCGAGCCCTGGTCTGGGAAGATCCCACATGCCGCGGAGCAACTAAGCCTGTGCGCCACAACTACTGAGCCCGTGCTCTACAGCCTGCGTGCTGCAACTACTGAGCCCGCGTGCCACAACTACTGAGCCTGCAAGCCACAAATACTGAGCCTGTGTGCCTAGAGCCCATGCTCTGCAACAAGAGAAGCCATCTCAATGAGAAGCCTGCGTACCGCAATGAAGAGTAGCCCCTGCTCGCCTCAACTAAAGAAAGCCCGCATGCAGCAATGGAAACCCAACATAGCCAAAAAAAATTAATTAATTATAAAAGAAAGAAAGCAATGTCTCTACGTGTATAACTGGGTCCCTTTGCTGTACAGTAGAGATTGGCACAACACTGTAAATCAACTATACTTCAATTCAAAACTACAAAAAAACCCCACCATAACTAAAGTAAAAAATACAACTAAATATCTGCAATATACTCTAAACATTTAAAGAACTTTTATTACTCTAGGAGACAACAGAAAAAACTAACTGAAAAATGAGAAAAAAAAATTTTTAAAAACCATTAAAAAGACCCTTGAAAATATAAAAAGATGTTCAACTTCACTCACAAAAAGAGATACCAAATTAAAATTAACATGGATACCATTTCTCACATATCAGGATTTGCAAAAATTCAAACGCCTGACGCCACTCTCTTGGTGAGGCCATGAGGGAAGAGGCACTCTGGCTTCACTGTTTACAAGAATTCAAAATCGTGCAGACTCCCATGGTAGAGGCACGAATCTAACAAAACTATGTATTTTAATTTACTCCTCAACACAGCAACTCTAATTTTAGAAATTTACCTTTAGCATACACCTTAAAGAAATAAGACAATACATACGGCACAAGGTTATTTATCGCAGCTTTGTCTGTAATTCTAAAATAATGGCAACTATTCACATTTCCAAGTATAATGGAGCACTGTGAAGGTATGACCACCAAGAGTTTCCAGGAAAGATTAAGCAGAAAAGGCAAAGTATAAAAGAGGGAAATAAAAAAATATGCAAACACCTACATGTTTTGGCAAAAAGAAACACAGGAAGGATAAGCCAGAAAACAGTAAGTTTATTCTATAAGGAATGGGGAGATGGGAATAGAATGAACTCATGAGGAAGTATACATTTTTTGGAAGCATACATTTTTTGAAAGCACATTAGAATTCTACATATTCAAAATATAAAACTGGGGAGATCCCTGGTGGTCCAGTGGTAAAGAATCTGACTTACAATGCAGGTGACACGGGTTTGATCACTGGTCAGGAAACTAAGATCCCACATGTCACGGGGCAACGAAGCCTGTATGCCACAACTACTGAGCTCATGCGCCTCAACTAGAGCCCGCGTGCCACAAATTACAGAGTCCATGCGCTCTGGAACCCACACGCCACAACTACAGGGCCCACGTGCCCTGGAGCCTGTGTGCCACAACTAGAGAAGAGAAAACCCACACGCCACTAGAGAGAAGCCTGCACACCACGACGAAGAGCCTGCACTCCGCAATGGTGACCGTGTGTGTGGCAACTAAGATCTGACTCAGGCAAATAAATAATAAATAAATCTTAAAAAATAAATATATATAAGATTAAATCAGCTTGGATGGGCAGAGGGAGAGGAAACACCAAAACTGAAAACAAACTGAAAGAAATAAACCTTTAACAATACTTCAAATAAGTAACAACCACACTGAAGGGAGGGGAAAAAACGTTCATCCAGGTAACTCACGAACACACTATTTGCCAATATATAATACACCCTCAGTCTTGGTCAGGGCTAGGGGAGCAGGAGAACCACAAACATATCTTGAACTCTTTTAGTACTTTTGTTTATGATAGTGGCAGGGGCAAAGCAATTCTGAAACTAATTTGAACATATTCATGAACCAGGTAAATGTGTTGATGCTGGGAGCCAAGATTCCTACTCTCAGAAGAAGAGACATATAAATATGGAGTAGAGGAGGGCAAAAAGGAACACTGTGGGGACAGATTAGAACTGGAGGTATCATTATGGCCTCATTATTTCTAAAATATATATATTATGTGTATATGCACGTATATGTATACTCAACTACTGTCTGCATTTGAGTTTACAGATACATAATAGCTCTGAATAGAAAGGACCTAGAAGCAAAGATACTTCAGTAGCACTGAGCATACCTGTACCCAGATCTTGGTCTCTAATACCTTTTCCTACTGAAAGAAATGAGAGCGCCTCAGAGAAACACCTGATTCTAGGCATGAGGAATGGAAGGTACTAAATGAACCTGGAACATCCTACTATGCCCTAAAGGGGGTGCTCAAAAATGACAAGTGCTTGTCACAAGCCAAGGACTTCCCTGGTGGTCAAGCGGTTAAAACTTCGCCTTACAATGCAGGGGGTGCGGGTTCGATCCCTGGTCGGGGAGCTAAGATCCCACATGCCTCATGGCCAAAAAAACCAAAACATAAAACAGAAGCAATACTGTAACAAATTCAATAAAGACTTTAAAAATGGTCCACATCAAAAAAATCTTAAAAAAAAAAACCAACAAGGATGACAAGCCAGCCTGAAGGGGCTCCCAGTGGCCAAATATGAAACAACTTCAGCACAAAATACTGAAGTAATGAATTATTGAGCACTGAAAAATTACAATTCCATGAATTCACACTGACAACAGACAGATAAATAAATAAGTAAAAGAGGGAAAAGGAAGGGCTCTTGCTTACAGAACTCTGAAAGCCAACTGGTAATTGTGGAGGGAAGGGCTGGAGTGGAAAAGTATTGCTGTGTAATCATCAAAGAAAAGACTGGTTCAGGCAAGAATTCTAAGTGGATGCTAAACCTGGGTGACAGAGGGAGGATTTTGATGAGAAGGAGGATATCTTCATGGTCTAAAGAATCTTTCACAAATTGTTTATAAGTTGCAAATGGAGGGGAAAAGTAACCATACAGTGGAGCCATCACAGAACACCTTAACTGGGTGATTAAGATCACCAGTGAGGAGGGACTTCCCTGGTGGTCCAGTGGTTAAGACTCCATGCTCCCAATGTACAGGGCCTGGGTTCGATCCCTGGTCAGGGAACTAAATCCCACATGCCACAACTAAGAGTTCACATGCCACAACTAAAGATCCCACATGACACAACGAAGATCCCACGTGCTGCAACTAAGGCCTGGCACAGCCAAACAAATAAATTTTTTTTTTTTTTTTAAAAAAAGATCACGGGCTTCCCTGGTGGCGCAGTGGTTGAGAGTCCGCCTGCCGATGCAGGGGACACGGGTTCGTGCCCCGGTCCGGGAAGATCCCACATGCTGCGGAGCGGCAGGGCCCGTGAGCCATGGCCGCTGAGCCTGCGCGTTCGGAGCCTGTGCTCCGCAACAGGAGAGGCCACAGCAGTGAGAGGCCCGCGTACCGCAAAAAAAAAAAAAGATCACCAGTGAGGAGCAGATGGACACAGCATGCCTGCCAATATGATGCCCTGAGAAGGACACATCACTCATGCAGCATTCTAAGTAGACTGCAGAAACTGAATCAACCACAAGGAAAGATCAGAAATTCCAAATGAGAAGTATTCTTTTGAAATTCAAAAACATCGTAAAAGGCAAGGAAACACTGTGGTAATGTTACAGATTAAAGGAAACTAAAGTGACATGACAGAGGAATTCAGTAGCTGGTATTAGACAGAATTATGTAACAGGAAAAAAATGGGTTTTTTTGTTTTGTTTTGGCTGCACAGCACGTGGGATCTCAGTTCCCCAATCAGGGATTGAACCTGGCCCCAGCATTGAAAGCGCCAAGTCCTAACCACTGGACTGCCAAGGAATTCCCCAAAAAATGTTATAAAAAACATTTTAATCAAAATGGATTAAATGTAAGACTGGGTACTATAAAACTCTTAGAGGAAAACACAGGCAGAAAAACTCTCCAATATAAATTGCAGCAAGATCTTTTTGGATCCACCTCCTTGAGTAATGAAAACAGAACTAAAATTAAACAAATGGGACCTAATTAAACTTCAAAGATTTTGCATAGTAAAGGAAACCATAAGCAAAATGAAAAGACAACCCACAGAATGGGAGAAAAAAATCCGCAAGTGAAGTGACCGACAAGGGATTAATCTCCAAAATATACAAACAGCTCATGTAGCTCTATGTCAAAAAAAAAAAAGCCCAAAAAATGGGCAGAAGATCTAAATAGACATTTCTCCAAAGAAGACATTCGCATGGACAAAAAGCACATGAAAAGATGTTCAGCATCACTAATTATCAGAGAAATGCAAATCAAAACTATAATGAGGTATCACCTCACACGAGTCAGAAAGGCCATCATCAAAAAATCTACAAACAGGGCTTCCCTGGTGGCGCAGTGGTTGGGAGTCCACCTGCTGATGCAAGGGACACGGGTTCATGCCCCGGTCCGGGAGGATCCCACATGCCGTGGAGCGGCTGGGCCCGTGAGCCTTGGCCGCTGGGCCTGGGCGTCCGGAGCCTGTGCTCCGCAACGGGAGAGGCCACAGCAGTGGGAGGCCCACATACTGCAAAAAAAAAAAATCTACAAACAATAAATGCTGGAGAGGATGTGGAGAAAAGGGAACCCTCCTACATGGTGGGTAGGAATGTAAATTGGTACAGCCACAGTACAGAACAGTATGGAGGTTCCTTAAAAAAACCAGAAATAGAACTACCATATGATCTAGCAATCCCACTCCTGGGCATATATCCAGAGAAAACCATAATTCGAAAAGATATATGTACCCCAATATTCATTGCAGCACTATTCACAACAGCCAGGACATGGAAGCAATGAAATGTTCATTGACGGAGAAATGGATAAAGAAGATGTGGTACATACATACAATGGAATACTACTCAGCCATAAAAAAGAATGAAATAATGCCATTCGCAGCAACATGGATGGATCTAGAGATTTTCATACTGAGTGAAGTAAGTCAGTGAGAAAGACAAACATGTCATATGATATCACTTATATGTGGAATCTAAAAAAAATGGTACAAATGAACCTATTCAGAAATAGAGTCACAGATACAGAAAACAAACTTATGGTTACCAAGGGGAAAGTGGGGGGATAAATTGGGAGATTGCTATTGACATATACACACTACTATATATAAAACAGAAAACTAATAAGAACCTACTGTATAGCACAGGGAACTTTACTCAATACTCTGTAATGACCTATACGGGAACAGAGTCTAAAAAGAGTAGATATATGTCTATGTATAACTGATTCACTTTGCTGTACAGCAGAAACTAACACAATATTGTAAATCAACAATACTCCAATAAAAATTAATTTTAAAAAAATTACTGGGTCAAGTGGCAACACTGGAATATGGATAGTAGACTAAAATATTGTGTCAATGTTAAATTTACTGAACTTGATTACTGTGCTTATGTATGAGAATTTCTTATTCCTAGTGAACACACACTTACTGGAGTAAAGGCCCATTATATATGCATCTTTATCTCAAATGATTCAGAAAAAACATATTTATAAACAGATATAGACTATAAATGATAAATCAAAATGGGAGTGAAATGGTAACAGGCAAATCTAGATAAAGGGTATACAGGTATGCCATGTACTATTCTTTTTCTTGCAACTTTTCTGTAAGTTTGAAGTTATTTCCAAATAAAGTGTTTAAAATTAAAAAAAGACTAATTTTGGTTAATCCCATTTTCCTCATATGGAATCTAAAGCTCAAAGGCTGTCTTTCTGAAAGTCACACAAATTAGAAATAGGTTGAACCAGGTCTAAAATCTAACATTTTGATCCAATTTAAGTGCTCCTTACATGATATAGAAGTCAATAAAGATCATGTAAAATCACCCATGGAAAGGAGCAGAGCTCCCTATAAAAATACTGATTCCGGGACTGGGATGGGAAAATTACAAAGGAGTTTGGGGGGCTTCCCTGGTGGCGCAGTGGTTAAGAATCTTTCTACCAATGCAGGGGACACGGGTTCAAGCCGTGGTCTGGGAAGATCCCACATGCCGTGGAGCAACTAAGCCTGTGCAACACAACTACTGAGCCTGCGCTCTAGAGCCTGCGAGCCACAACTGCTGAAGCCTGTGCACCTGGAGCCCGAGAAGCCCACACACTGCAACAAAAAGTAGCCCCCACTCACCGCAACTAGAGAAAGCCCGCGCGCAGCAACGAAGACCCAACGCAGCCAAATATAAACAAAAATTAAATAAATAAATTAAAAAAAAAAAAGGAGGTTGGAACATCTTTTTGTGTCAGGAAGTAGGAGATATGCAAAAATGCATCAAATAATGCCAAAAGGTCACAGGAGGTGGCTTAAAGGCGTTCCCACTGGCCAAATTTAGACAATTCATCAAAATGAAGAATGGTAGTAATGTCACTGCTGTGTGAATGCATAGACCACAGACACACATAAAGGAAGAAGGGAAAGCTTGTCCCTGCTGCAAAATGCCAACTGCAAGCACAGACGGAATGGATAGAATTAGAAAAGCACCAGTAATAACTTAATTCAGTCACAGAAATTATTAATGGATGAGCAAACCTTCAGACACAAATTCAATGAAGAAAAGTATATTTGTGTAGTCTCAAAGTATTTCCCTATAAAATATTTTAAATGTCAATGAGAAAAATGGTAATGTTACAGTGGGAAAACCAGGCAGACAGTACCTTCACAAATGATCAAAGTATGAGCCATAATGGGAAAAATGGATAATATGAGGCTGCCAATATGATGCACTGAGAAGGACACAATATTAGTTATGGAGTACTGCAGCCAAAAATACATAGCCTGAATATAAGGAAATACATGAACTAAAATTCAGGGACATTCTAAAACAACAACAACCGGCCTATATACTTCTAAAATGCCAGTGTCATAGAAGAAAAAAGAAGGGCTGAAAGTTCCAGATTGAAGTAGACTAAAGAGATGTGACAACTAAATGCAGTGTGTGATCCTGAACTGGATCCTGGATCAAGGGAAAAACTAAGTATAAAGCTTATTATATCAGTGGGACAACTGGTGAAGATGTAATATGGGCCCTGTACCAGGTAATAAATTATTTAAATAATTAACAACAGGGGGGACTTCTCTGGTGGTGCAGTGGTTAAGACTCTGCACTCCCAATGCAGGGGGCCCAGTTTCAATGCCTGGTCAGGGAACTAGATCCCACACGCATGCCGCTAACTAAGAGTTTGCATTCCACAACTAAGAAGCTCACATGCCGCAACTAAGGAGCCCACAGGCCACAACTGAGGAGCCCACCTGCTGCAACTAAGGACCCCGAGTGCTGCAACTAAGGAGCCCACGAGCCACAACTAAGACCTGGTGCAACCAAATAAACATGAATATATAAATATTTTTTAAAGATAATAACAACGGGAATCTGGAATAAGAGTATAAAACAGTACTTTGTTTTGTATTATTCCTACACTTTCAAAATTATTTCCACGTTAAAAGTTGAAACCATTATAATAGAAATGATTCGTAAGAGAAGTCTGTATCATAATAAAAGCCACGAAGGCACTGCTTCCAGCCTTCCTAAATGACATCATCAACGATGTTCAACTCCACTCCGAACACTCTCAACTTTCTCAAACCACAATCGAACTTTCCTTTGGGGTCTCCTCAAACATCACTGCAGATACCTGATCTAAGACCTGGATAATGAGGTCTTCATGACCATAGGTATCTCTTAATAGTATGACAAGAAAGGAAGAATCATCGTTCTGTATCTCTTTAAAACATTGCTGTTGAGAACAGCTAAGAAGGGCTATTAAGTTATGTAAGAATAAATTTTGTTTTAAAAAGGATCTTTCACCTTCCATGGCTTTTCTGGAATTGGTGGATCTTCAATTTCCACATCAACATCATTACTATGGACCCAAGTATCATAGCTGTAAAGAAAATGAAAAAAGGAAAAACAAATTAGAACCCAAATTCATTCACGGAAAAGACTTTGATCAAGAGGTAAAAATACATTTTAAAAATGCTATTAGGATCCAGTAATAACAAATTATCACATACTTTTGTCTCTAACACTCTGACAAGAAATCTCTTCTGCAGAGGTCTACAGTAACCTTCACGTCGTAAAACCCAAAGTTTAAAAGCCTCAGTCCACAGAATTTCAACATGTTGATCACTCCTCAAAGCACTTCCCTTATTTGTCCTCTAAGACAGTACTATCATCTGGCATTCCTTCTAGTCACAAGCCTCTCTCTTCAGTCTCCACTGCCAGTTTCTCCTCTCCTCCCAAACCTCTTCAACACTGGAAGGCCCCAAGTTTCAGTTTTTGGAACAATCCTCTGACCTATTCATCCTCTTGATGATCATCTCATGCAGTTCTATGCCTTCTAACATATACTGATGACTTGAAATCTCATACCTGCCCTATTCTCTGAATTCTGCACTCATAAATTCAACTGCCAATTCCACATCTCTCATTACATGTCTAATAAAGCTTTCAAACCCAATACTGATACACTCAAAATTCAACATATAATGCCATCCCAACAATATGATCTAGCCAATCATCCTCCTCTCAGGAAATGCCAATTCCACTTTTCCAGTTGTTCTGGCCAAAATACTTGCAAGATATCCTTGACTTCACTCTCAATTACATCCTATAATCAAACTATCAACAACTTCTACCACTTCCACCTTCAAAATATGTTTAGGATCTATATAACTTCCATGTTGACCCAAAGGCCCTGGGAGTCCATTTTTCACATAGCAACCAGAGCAATCCTTTAAAAAACTAAGTCCAACTGTTCAAAACCTTCCAGCTCCCACCGAACTCGGAGTTAAAAGTCAAAATCCGTACAGTGGTTTGCCAAGGCTTCATGATCTGCTCCTATGACCTCATCTCCTAGTACTCTCCCCTCACTCATGTTTTATTCGACCCACCTGGGCTTTAGTGGTACGCTTTGACTATCAGACGGTGGCCACATCATGCCCTTTACATATGCTCCTCATTACCCATATATCCATCTAGCCCACTCCCTCCTATCTTCACATGTCTTTGCTCAATGGTTCTCTTATCAGAGAAACCCAGCTCACTGATATAAATCACTCCCCCTACTCCACAATTTTGAAATAAGCATAAAATTACCTACCAAATTAAAACTTTATCAGTGCTCCTATAAATTATTATAAAGCTAAGTGATATCTAAATGAAATATAAGTATAGTAACAAGCATTGGCTTCCTTTAGCCACTTCTCAGAAGTCAGCTGAAAAGCATTTGGAACAAGTACAGCTCAACAGACCTATTAACAGCGCTCTGGTAAGTTTTCTAGGAACATTTAAACATGAGTTGGAGAAAAAAAGTTCCTTTGCCAATTAATTAACTATTCCAGGTAAAGACTGCAATGGTGAGTAAAAAAAATTAAAAACCTTATATTCTTTAAGTCTTGACAAGAAAATGTTACAATAAGAAGTGAGGGCACAAACTATAGTTAAGAAAGTGAACTAACAAGGCCCCTTGAGAAGGCAGGACATGAGCCAGCCATTATAGTTTATTTGATACATAAACAAAAGGCTAGCAAACAAGCTAACATGTCTTATAACGTGTTACTATAAAATTCATTTCAATCCTATACTTTATGTAGTTTGTCATATATTTGAGTTTCCACTGAAGTGTTTCAAAGGCAAGCTGAGTTCCTGTAATAGTTCCTATGATACTGAAAAGTTTGTTTTAATAGTGCCATGAATACCTAAAGCCTCGAAATAAGAAATGTTCTCTAGAAAGTATTTACTTAAATATTACTAATTAAAAAAAAATGTTAGTTCATGTAAAGTGGTCAATTATGGTTCAAAAAAGGTTGATAAGCAAGCTGACTTGATTTGGTTCTAATTAAGTCAACTTGTATGATAACTGTGAATATATTCTTAAAAATTTGAAGATATCTAAAGACATATTTCTTCCTCAAAAAATATATTTATAAGTAAAATAAAGTCACTCAAATAGATTAACTTCAAAACAACACATAACCAGACATTATATGTCTCCTGATGAAGAACACACACCTATGCAAGTCTTGTTCCTTCCCTAAACTGAAATAGATTCTGATCAACTCCAGAGAATGGAGAAACATGTTCAAATACATCACAGTGATGCCATAAAAAATTCCACACTGTGGTAAACTCTGCAGGACAAACAACCTGGTTTCTTAAGTAATACACTGTAAGGCGGGGTGGGCTTCCCCACAGGGAGAACCTATAAACTGAAAAATACTTAAGAAACATATCAACTAATCACAAGATGTGTTTAAATTCTAATTCCAACAAATACCAATCTTATCAATCAATCAAATATATCATATGACAACAATGACTTGATATTTGACATTAAGGAATTCTGTTAATTTTTTTAGGTTTGACAGTGGTATTGTGCTTATTTTTTTTTAATGAGTCCTTATCTTTCAGAAATACATACTGAAATATTTATTATTGAAATATTGAAATGATATGTTTGGGATTTGCTTCCAATAATATGGTAAGGCTAGAAGTGGATGTGGATACAGAGGAAAGAAGACTGGTCTGACATGAAAAACCCACAACGGAGAGTCTCTCCACTTGAAAATAGTGAAATGAACACTTAAACAGCTCTACCGTAGGTTTAAGAAGATGAAGTACATGAAAGGTTATCCTTATTCCTAAATGCCCCCTATGCAGGCATAATTTTAATTAAACAATAACCACCATTCTCACTGACATTTGTTCTTGTTTATAATATTCTTTATGCACATTTAGATACTGAAACACTGTATGAGTTATGATATATACTTCATTTTAGACATAAAATAACTTCATCTGTAATAGAATGGCATAGGTATTTTAAAATAAATAAATAAAATAAAACTAACCAGTCATAAAATACCCAGAAGAAAAATTCATTTCTTAAAGGAAACAAATCTAAATTAGCAGTCTAATACCATACTGAAGGACTGTTTTGGCAAACACAGCAAACATATCAGTTTAAGATAAATAAAGCCTGTGACTTCACTGAACTCCATAACTTAATAAATAAGGAAGTCAGTAAGAGAATACTCAAAAGAAGTGAGTTCAATGACTGAAACAAATCAACAAAATTTTCGCTATTCAGAAAGCAATACTATATATAAATAACTCTGGCTTGCACTGACAAAACTCTTTATACCAGATGTAAGGACATATCAATATTACCTGTCTGGGTAAAACCCCCAATGCACTAACACCTGTTTGTCTTTTCTCATCACAGGTCTCAACCACTCTTCTGAAAGGGAAAAAGAAAAAACTTTAGTCAATCTGACAAAACAAATGAATAAACTATTACTTAGACTTAACTTTTACCTAGAGTTTTTGGTTTGCTAGTAAGCTCCTCCCCAAAATCCTTCCTCCTAATTGAATGTTATCTGCCATACTAAGGGGAAGTTTTTCAGCTGTGTATTCAGACTTACTAGATTCTAGGCCTATTATCCACCGCTCTTGACAAAACCAACTGTCTACTTTAGTATTTAAAATATTCTCCCCTCCCATCCACCTGCCTATTTGTCTCCAGATCCATCCAAATCAGTATCACTATATTCTTTACTGCCTCATTTCCCATATAGAACCTCTCCTCCCTTTTTCTGTGAAGTTCTGCAATTACTACACATCGTTCAAGGTGTAAGTCATGCTTCATCTCCTTGATGAAAGTTTTACCAACTATTCTTTTTCCTCCAGATCCACTTTCTCTGGTGTCCTATAGCACTTTATAGTGCTACCTCAAAGGTTTTAACAGTAATACTATTTTTATTATTCTTTAATGACTTCCTATCTGTTAATATAGTCCTCCCAACAAGAGTGTAAACAATATGATCACATAATGTAGATATTTTGATTTCAAGTTTCCTTACCAAAGATAGGTGCAAATTTATATAATCACATGATTCTTGTTGATTTAATCACAGTTGAATCACATCTCCATTTCAGTACTTGGGATGATTCCTTTGGTAGTCTAAATTTAGCTTAGAAAACTTGATTCTAGTACTAAAAGGGAAATGATGAGGTAAGCCCCTTGAACCTCACATAATAGCAAAATAGAAAAACTAAGTGAAATCAGCCAAGTAAAACTGGCTTCTCATTGCCAATTTCAACATGAAATAGCCCCACATTCACTGACTAAAGCCATGAAGGCCACATGCCTATGCCCTTTTTTAAGTATCCAACTGCTCACCTTACTATCGTGAAAGAAATCAGGCCCTGTTCCTTAACCTGATATCCCAAGATGGCCAAGGAAAAAGTGAAAAGGCCAGTGGGCCTTTCAGAACTCGCTCTGTATAAATAAAATATACTGAGACTCTCTAGTAAGAGCTGTCTTTTACATAGAATACAAAATCTATCTCAAAGGTTGTGCAGCTTTAGGAGGTAAAAAAAAAAGGATATCTATCCTTTCTACAGCTGACTTTTATAAAGATTGTGACACTGACTGTCTTTGAAAATTTTCTCAGTAGCAGAAATAACTAAAAGTTAGAGATGTGAATTCACACTATTCCCGGAAATGACAATAAGTTACACAGAATCAGTATAAAAAAACTTAATTTTACAAGTACAATTTAGTCCAAACTCAGAATATATAAACAGCTCTTGCAACTAACAATAAAAAGACAAATAATCCAACAAAAAATAGGCAAAGGGCCTGAATAAACATTTCTCCAAAGAAGATACACAAATGTCCAAAAAGCACATGCAAAGATACTTGGAATTCATTAACAATTAGAGAAATGCAAATCAAAATCACAAAGAGATACTGACACTCACTAGAAAGGCTAATATTAAAAACCAGGAAATAAAAAGTGTTGATGAGGATGTAGCAAAATTGGTATCTTCATACAATGCTGATGGGACTGTAAAATGGTACAACCACTTTGGGAAACAGGTTGGCAGTATCTCAAAATGTTTAACATAGAGTTGCCAGTATGACTCAGCAATTCATTGTCTAGGTATAAACATAAGAGAATTGGAAACATAAGTCCACACAATAACTTGTACATAAACATAATGTCATTATTATTATAAATAAATGTCCATCAACTTTCCATTGGCTAAACAAAAGGTAGTATATTCATACAATGGAATGTTATTTGACCATAAAAGGAAATAACACACAGGAAGTGACGTCAGCAAAGTGGCAAACAGGAAGGCTCAGACTTTGTTCCACCAGAGACGACTTAACAATATACTATCCAGAAAGCCCGGAAACCAATTAAGAAGTCGCACTACCCCAGGGAAGCTCGAAGTCGAGAACAGCTGCACTGAAACAGTAAGAAAAGTCATTTCATATCAACCACAATTACAATTCCCCCAAGCCAGCAGAGCTCAGCAGGATCACGAGGAAAAGCTCAGCTCTCAGCTTCTCCCTTGGGCTGAAAAGAAGAACGGATGTGTGTTCAACGTTCCTACTTTTCAGGGGGCTGCCAAGGGACTAGTTTGTCTCACCTGCCTTGGAACACTAATGGAATTGGCATATTTTGGATGTGCGGTGGTCACAGAGAAGAAAAAAGAGCTCACAGGTTTACTGTAGCACCAGAGAAACACAGTGCCACAGATGGCTGGCTCAGCTTGCTGTGATGAGGAGAAAGCACACAGAACCCAACTTCTTCCTTGGCAGGGAAAAATTAGAGGGAATAAACATCCAGTGTTCTGGCTTTTAGGTGGGCTGCCCAAGGGACAGGTTTCTGTCTTAACTAACTCAGAGTGCTGATGGGGAACCAGCATACTCTGGAAGCCTGGGCACCCCAGAGATCAAAGAGGGTTCACTCAGTGGCTTGCTGCAGCAACAGCAAACTTGTGGTACAGCAGACAGACACTAGAGAGAGCAAGAGATTATAAATTCCTGAAAGAGGAGCCAGCAAACCTCTCTAACTGAGAAATTACATACTCAAGCCCAGAAACTGTTTGAGGGATGCCAGGATCTCAGGTTGAGCTGACTGGTGAAGGTCTTCCCCTGTACAAAGCCAGACCATAAAGACTGGGAGATGTGCCTGTTTTTTCAAACGCACAAAACAAACAAAGCAGAAGGGACTTCCATGGTGGTGCAGTGGTTAAGAATCCGCCTGCCAATGCAGGGAACATGGGTTCGAGCCCTGGTCCGGGAAGATCCCACATGCCATGGAGCAGCTAAGCCCATGTGCTACAACTATTGAGGCTGCGCTCTAGAGCCCTCGAGCCACAACTACTGAGCCCGCGTGCCAAAAACACTGAAGCTCGTGCACCTACAGCCATGCTCCGCAACAAGAGAAGCCACCACAACGAGAAGCCCATGCACCGCAACGAAGACCCAATGCAGCCAACAAACAAATAAATAAAAAAACACAGCAGAAAATAACAAGACACAGAAAGAGAAAGGGAAAATGGCCCAATCCAAGGAATAAAATGAATCTCAAAAGCCAACCCTAAAAAAACAAAGATCTATGGATTACCTGACAAATTCAAAATAACCGTTTTAAAGAGGCTCAAGGTACTAAAAGAGAACACAGTTAAACAACTAAACAAAATTAGGAAAACAATATATGAACAATATTAAGAACATCAACAAAGAGACTGAAACTATAAAAAAGAACCAAACAGAAATTCTGGAGTTGAAGAATATAATAACAAAACTGAAAAATTCTCTAGAGGGGTTCAACATCAGACCTGGCCAACCAGAAGAAATAAACAGCAAACTCAAACACTGGTCATTTGAAGATACATGTATATGTATAACTTTATCACTTTTCTGTATACCTGAAACTAACGCAACATTGTTAATCACCTATACTCCAATATAAAATAAAAAATTTAAAAAACCTGGCCATTTAAAACTATCAAGTCAGATGAACAAGAAAAAAGAATTGTGAACAGATAAGAAAACCAAAGGGACTTATCTGTCCATCTAAATAATTTATTTTGAACAAGATTTAGTCTGTTTTCCTCTTCTAAACAGTATGTCAATTTTTAAGAATTCTCTTCATTTATTTTCTTCTCTGAGGAACTACATATTCCTTCTGCTAAAACCAGTAATTCAACCTATGTTCTTAAACCAAGCCCTTTATCCCTACCAGGTCTCAACTCAACTATGTGCTTCAATTTACTTTTGCTCTGCCCAGAAATACACTGTAAAGCCACCACTGAAAGACAAAACCCAAACCGTCTGGTGGGTGCCATCCTCCGCTTTCTTTTCCCTACCACAAATCCTGGGAAACCAGCGATATTCCACCAACTCTACAACTTGCTCTCATTTCCAAGTTACTGAAATTTCATTCCCAAATTATTTCCTGACTGACCAAATGCCCTGTCTTAGGCTTCACTTTGATTTCTTTGTAGAAAAATTCCACTGCCCACCTCATTTGTTCGGAAATGCTTTCCTTTCCTTATTTTCCCTTGACTGTTAAGATATGGACCATCCTGGTTTGCCACCTATCTCCTTTACTCTCCTGATATATGAATTTATCCCATCCAATGATTAACATACCCCCTCACTCAGCAATTTAATTCAGAGCTTCCCAATGGGTCCTGTTCTCTAACCAGTCTCCACGTATCTGATATCCCAGAAATCAGCTCCCAGGAAAATTTTCCTACTACAGCCATAGTTGCAAGCTTCTCTTCACCAAAATCATCAAAATTTGTCTACCCTCTCCCTCATTCACCAAATAAAAACAAGCCTCTTTAAACCAGACACAGGTCCTCTCACCTACCCACTTATTTCCCACTATCTAAGACACACAGCCAAACTTTGCCATTTGCTTTTCCTCAAATTTCATAATTTATTGCCTCTATGCTCTTGCTTAATTTGTACCCCCTTCTAGCATGCCATACTCAAAATATTACGAATATTTTAAATGTCACCTTTTATTTTAAACTTAACTAATCTTCATAAAAGGTATACCGCATTTGCAAGGGTTTTACAACATGGTTTGTAATGTGTTGTGGCTGGTATTGTTATCATCTGCACACTTATCTAAAACAGTACCTGTACGGAGCCCAACAGAGAGCTTCACTGAGAGCCAACATTTACCTGACAGCCAGTTATTCTAAGGTAAATCCTATAGTGTGAAGAATCACATTTTACATTAAAAAATAACTTCCAATATATTAAAATTAAAATTTAAATGCTATCTCCTAATAACTCTACTACTGATAGCAATACCAAGCAAGCATTAGTATATAGTAATCGAGGCTGTACTAAACAAAGGAGAAAAACAAAACCAGCATGAATAAGGAATCATTAAGTATCTAGATGTAACAATTACAGTTCACATCTTTTGTTAAAAGGCAATTTTTTTTCCCAAAAAGTTCACAACCTACATGTTTTATACCAGCCTTATTAGTGAAAAAGAGTCAGCCAGCAACAGAAGGCTATCATAAACAGCTATTCACCACCTCCATCTAGTGGAAACCGATTGCTATTACCTAACAGGAAAAAATCTGAGAAACCATCAATTAAACACTGAAGGCAGAGTGAAGTTTCACACTTTATAAAAGCATCATAGTCATAGAGCTAAAATTATGACTGTTACAAATAAAATCAAGCTTTCAGCATCAAAACTGATGATGAAAAGACTTAAATGTCACAGATAAAACTATACAACTCTTAGAAGAAAAGACAGTTATAAAACTTTATGACACTGGATTAGCCAATAGTTTCTTAGGTTTGACACCAAACACACAAGCAAGCAAGCAAGCAACCAACTAATCTAACCTCTTACAACTGTTTGTAATATCTGTTGGATCTGTAGTGATGTCCCCTTTCCATTCCTGACATTATTCTTTCTCTTTTTCTCATTTATTTGCAGCACGACTTTAACAGCCTTATTAGTTTTTTCTAAGAACCATTTCTGAGATTGCTGATCACCTTGCTATTGTATATTTTCTACTCCATAAACTTTTGCACTTATCTTTACTATTTATTTCCTTCTTCCTTTAGGTTTAACTTGCTGTTGTTTTCTAATTTATTGAGATAAATTTCTTATGGACCATTGATTTTTCAGTCTTTCTTTTTTCCTAATATATGCATTTAAAGATATAAATTTCCCTCTGGGCACAGCTTCAGCTGCATCCTACGAAATTTAATGTTCTCGCACTTTATTATTCACTTCATAATTATTGAGCTCCAAAGATATTCTATTTCTATTGTAATTTCTTCTTTGACCCAAGGATTATATGGCAATATATTTCTTAATTTTCAAGCATCAGGGATTAACTCGTAATCTTTTTGTTACTGACTTCTAGCAAAACTGCACTGGTCAGGAAAAACACTCAGCGTCAGGTAATTAGCCATTCAAATCTGATATAATTTGGCTTCTTATATAGATGTCCTACACGGATATGTGGTGTTTACAAGAAGACTTGATCCCTAAGAGATCTATTTCTCAATCTAAATTAATTAACCTTGTTAGTTAATTCATAGTTTGTTTCCCAACTTTCCAACCCTTGAAAGAACGGTTAGCACAAATCAGTTTCCATAGATCTAATGAACTCTGGCCAATGACAAAATCAACTTTTATGATAGCACAGTTGGAGATCAGAATCTGAACCATTATAAATTCACCAAACTAAAATATTGCTGAGGGCTTCCCTAGTGGCGCAGTGGTTAAGAACCCGCCTGCCCGGCTTCCCTGGTGGCACAGTGGTTGAGAGTCCGCCTGCCGATGCAGGGGACGCGGGTTCGTGTCCTGGTCCGGGAAGATCCCACATGCCGCGGAGCAGCTGGGCCCGTGAGCCATGGCCGCTGAGCCTGCGCGTCCGGAGCCTGTGCTCCGCAACGGGAGAGGCCACAACAGTGAGAAGCCCGCATACAGAAAAAAAAAAAAGGAATCTGCCTGCCAATGCAGTGGACATGGGCTCAAACCCTGGTCCGGGAAGATCCCACATGCCACAGAGCAACTAAGCCCATGCACCACAACTGCTAAGCCTGTGCTCTAGAGCCCACGAGCCACAACTACTGAAGCCCACGCATCTAGAGCCTGTGCTCCGCAACAAGAGTAGCCACCGCAATGAGAAGCCCACACACCTCAACGAAGAGTAGCTCCCCCTCCCCGCAACTAGAGAAAGCCCACGTACAGCAACGAAGACCCAACACAGCCAAAAATAAATTAATTAATTAAAAAAAAAAACGAACAACAATTCAATCCAAAGTAGGCAGCAGAAAGGAAATAAAAGATCAGAGTGGCAATCAATCAAATAGAAAAGAGCAAAGCATTAGAGAAATTCAATGAAACCAAGAGCTGGTTGCCTGAGACCAATAAAAAATAAATATTAATTAATTAATTAAAAAAATATTGCTGAGGGGCCCTGTTTAGACAGTCAGTAAGCCAATCTTCCCAAGAGATGTTCTTCTGTCTTGCAATTTCTCTTAATTTTCAGAACACAGGAGATATGGCAAACATAAACATAGTTAACATATAATGCATAAGTTAGCTTGCCTAGACTTAACACCCAGATAATGATTACCAACAAAGAAATAAGTCTAATGATCAGAAAACTGGACATCACAGAATTAGTTTGCTAAGCCTAACTCAGCAAAAAAATAAAAAACTATAAATTTAAATCATCTATGATATTTATTTAATATTTGAAAGTCTCTTATTTTTTTAAAGCTGGTTATATTATTTAAAACTCTGCTAATATAATTTAAAATCTAGTACAGTATCAGTTTATCAGTTCATAGCCAAAAACTAACTTACCATCCTCTTGTGAGGAAGGATATGGATAAATGTGGTGGGAAGCTTTTGACTTCTCATCAGTAAATGTCCCCTGGAAAGCAAATGAAGGAGTAATGTAAAAATAAAACATATGGCAAACAAACTATGAGACGTCTTGCCAGATGCAAACTGCCTAAGAATTATAAAGGCATTATTCTACTTTTTATATTTTTTTGAGAGCAGTATTTTAAAACTATAATATTTTCATTATTTTAGTCAAGGAAAGAGATGGTGATTAACAAGAAAAAACAAAAATAAATTATCCATAGACACAGTTTACATCGTTGAATAGGAAAATAATATAAATACCTCTTTGCTAATTTTCTTTGTTGCTTTTTTTTAAAGACTTTTTTTGATGTGGACCATTTTTTTTTTAATCTTTATTGAATTTTTTACAATATTGCTTCTGTTTTTTATGTTTTGGTTTTTTGGCCACGAGGCATGTGGGATCTTAGCTCCCGGAACAAGTCATCGAACCCATACCCCCTGCACAGAAGGCAAGGTCTCAACCACTGGACCGCCAGGGAAGTCCCCAGCTAATTCTCTTTGTACCTCTCTTTCTCTGGCTAACCTTATCAGTAATGTGAATACCTCCAACTAATTCTGAAAGTTACTCCAAAGTCATCACAAATTATCAATATTACTTGAAGTAAATCTATGCAAGTTTATAGCCATGAGACATAACCTATGGCTACATACATACAGGATGGACATTTGACTTCACTCTAGCATGTATGTGTCCATTGTTTTAAGTCAATGTTAGAATGCTAAAGTCAAGTTCTAGCTAGGCCACAGCTATAATACTACATACAGTCTAGAACATGACTTGGAAGTTATTCAGACACAAAAGTGCTCATTCTAGAGACCATAAGAATGATGAGAAGTCTTAAAATCAGGTGTAAGTAGCACATTAACATATTACCTAATTTTTGTTTTTGACAATGAATATTTACTAAATACTACAATTAGAAAAACATAATAATGCTATTTTCAGCTGCAGGAAAACTCTAAGCTTCTTATATTTAGGGCTATCTAAAGATTAAGAAAATAAATAAATAAAGATGAAGTAGCTACCGAATAAGGAAAGGAATTTTTAATCACTAGAAGTGTTTGAGCACACTTTCAACAGTCAGAGGAGAGGCTAAAAAGGGAATGTCAACATCTAATGTGCGAGGCAACAGTCAGAAGAGCACACTGTTGAGGACTTTGGCCTCTGGAGTCCATCAGAGAGGCCTGGGTTTGCACCTTAGCTCCACCATATACTACTTAACATGACATGGGCAAGTATCTAATTTTTTTGTGCTTCAGTGTCTTCTGTAAAATAGACTGGTAACAATAAAACCTATTTCACAAGAATTTTGTTAGGACTAAGTTAATAGACACAATGAGCTAACAACAGTGACAGGCACACTGTAAGTGCTCAATCAATGGAGTTATTAATGCATTTTAAATGCTTGAGCAAACACCTGATCATCAGTATTCAATAATGGTATTATTATTAGCTTTTAGGATCTCTTCCCTAACATTCTATGAAACTGGGAAGATCTTTATATCTCACTGGAGGTTATCCCTAGAAAAAAGTAATCACTAAGTCAGATTTCTTAAGAAATATGACAGCAATAAATGTTCAGTATAAATTGTAGGAAAATACATAAACTTTTCCCAGGATGATTTGGTAGCAATAACAGTATATAATTTCAGCTTGAAATCAACAACCAGCTGGTTAACCTGTTCCACTTATGCCCTCTAACATTCCACCTGTAATTAAGCTATACTTGACAGTCACTCCAATAAAGAGATAGTCTAAAAGAGAAAAGGTTAAGTGATTTGTTCAAAGTCATATGCTAGTAAAAAAAAAAAAGGAAGTAGACTTCAGATTGCTTGAACTGAAGGCACAATCCTATTACCCTTCTCTTTGGTACAGATGTTATACGTAGGAAAAAGACTGTACTAAATCTCCAATTTTAAGAAGTACTGGGTTGGCCAAAAAGTTCGTTCGGGTTTTTCCATACCATCTTACCAAAAACCCGAATGAACTTATTGGCCAACCCAATATTAGAAATATTTGCTTTGAGAACTTGGAAGATATTTTACTAAATGCTAAAACATAATTCAACCAGCAATTTCTCTTGCAGCAGAAAAAAGACAGATATTTCATGAGGCTTCTCAACTAATTCTAAGAATTGGTAAAACTGTCATTCAAATGATATTTCAAAGAATTATCTTCTGAGTATCCTCAGCTACTTTACCATGACAAAAGTCTGCTTACAGTTTAGCCACATACGTAGTCACAGACCTACACATGCATAAATATGCAAGGTCTTCGCCTAAAATGAAGTTAGAGAAAGGAGGTGAAGATGACAGGATATAGCACTGGTACATGTAAACCAAGACAAGGTAAGCTTATGGGGAAAACAGAATTTTCCAGTCAGTTTTTCAAAGTTACAAATATAAATACAATACATATAATGGGGGGAGGCAGGTTTACTTGAGGTAATATTTGATCTCCTCCTACCAACAACTGTGTCACCAGCTCTCACTCTGTTTGACTTTATAATTATGGTGATGCACAGTATGCTGGTCTCTTTAACTCTACATAAACATATTTCATAGTAAGACTATGATGAATCCATACCAATGACTTTATTAAATGCTACTCTAGGATACATACATGTATCAAATCATCACACTCTACACCTTAAATTTACACAGTGTTATATGTCAATTATATCTCAATAATGCTAGCGGGAAAATGCTATTCTAGGCTAAGAACTGGAGGTGAGTGGAGAGAGAAGAAAACTTGGTACTGTAAGAACCAAAAGAGAGAAAACTTTCACTTAATGCATATATATACAGATATCAAAAGGTATTATAGCTGAGATTCACAAGAATTTTACACTACACAATGCTTCTGAAGTGATTGTGTATATTACCTGATGTCGTTTGATTATATCTTTCAATTTATTAGCCAACTTCAGATCAATGTCTGGAATGAGGTAGATGTTGGGTCTGGTCAGACAATTGCTCTGAGGATAAAAGAACAGATCTTGAAATTCTTTCGGTTTTGAAATAATGTCACATTATTTATGCATTTACCCTAATGGCAAAAGTTGGCACTCAAAGCCATACTGCTTAAAATAGGAAGACGTACTTTGGTAGAGAATGTACAAGTCTTATTTCAATATAAAACCTAGGTGTTCAGCAGGCCACTTAATGCCATTCCCAGATCCCTTCTCTGCAGCTAGGTACACGTGCACAAAACACTGCTGAGACTCGTGACCTAGAGAAATTCATTATCTTTTTCATTAAGGTACCATCCTGATAAATTAATCCTCGTAGTCAATTTACCTGAACTTACCTTAACAGTCTAAGTCTAATGTAGCATTTTCACCTAACCTGGGAGGTGGAGGTTGGGGGAGAATACGTGGGGAGGGATGCCCATTTTGGCTCATCATCTAAGTTACTTAAAATATCAAAACTGTGGATTATAGCTCTTTTCCCCCATTTCTAATCTTATAAATAGCAATGATTAAAACATGCATATTAACTCCCCAAACTATCACCAAAAAACAAAAACCACTCAGTTATTTCTCCAAGTTAATAGTCTGTGAGACAAGTTTCAGGCATTAAGTTAATGATAATACCTAGCAGAATTGCCAGCTGCCTCTCCCCAGGAAGGTTATTCAGTGATCACTAAAAATTACCTATCAATAAAAACACTAAGAAAGAAAAGAAGAAAATTAAGTGTTCTCTTCTCCATGTTATAATCTAGTTGGGGAAATAAGATTTATATTTATGGTACAACCATGAAACAAATCCAAAACAAAACAAAGAAAATGACTGTATACACAAGGGACTAGTAGGATGAGAGAATACTTATATTAAATATGAAAGATTCAAATAATGGATTAGATGAAGTTAATAAAGAAAAATATCATAGATTATTTTACCAAAAGTTTAAGAAAAAATATTCTATAAATGACAAGTTTTAGTCATTCTTTGTAGCTCTAATCCCCAAAAACCCGTAAAAATAATATAATAGATTTCAGAAAACTTTTCTTCCTTTGATCTTTTGGCAATCTAATAAAGCCAATCTTAGAAATGAAAGTATACTAACGGAAAAAAATTTTAATAATCTAACTTTGAGTTACCTGCACCAATGTTTTTTCAATGTTCATAAACATTTCAACATTACGATCCATTCGGGATGGATTCTGTAGATCAAACCTCCGCCTGTAAGAGAAGAAAATCATCAGGTAATTTGTCTCCCACCTTAAACAAAAGTGAAAACTTGGTTTTAGTATCCAATGCAAATGAGTTGGAAAGATCTGGAAATTAAAATAGCACTCTACAAAATGTATGATAGGGCTTCCCTGGTGGCACAGTGGTTGAGAGTCCACCTGCCGATGCAGGGGACACGGGTTCGTGCCCCGTTCCGGGAGGATTCCGCGTGCCGCGGAGCGGCTGGGCCCTTGAGCCATGGCCACTGAGCCTGCGCGTCCCGAGTCTGTGCCCCGCGGCGGGAGATGCCGCAGCGGTGAGAGGCCCGCGTACCGTTAAAAAAAAAAAAAAAAAAAGTATGATATTCTCAGCAGTATAAGAAATCACAGTATCAACACCTTCATAAAACATTAAATTTTATGACATTAAGATCTACTCCAGTCAAAATGATCTACCAATTCCAAGAAGTATCCCCTGTTTTCCTTAAACCTAAGATATTTTACATCATACAGTAGTCCACAGATCCAAAGACAGTGAACTACTATACCACTCTTCAAGTATATGGAAAGTCTATCTACTTTACATATGCTTAAAAGTCATCTGTTCAAATTCAACAATGCCTGTAATTCTCTTAGAGCCTACTATTGTCCCAAATGTGGTAAAATTCGCCTATTTACCTTTATTTGAAACCCTTCCCCAATGTCTCTTTATCTAAGTACCCAAGCATAACATGGGGGTGTTGTCTTTGCCTATTCTTAGTCATTTCCATAGGGTTAAATCTTTACAAATCTGAATGCTTCTTTCCTCATTATTTTTTATTCAACATTTACTTTGCTTTTGTTCCATTTTAATTCCAGGGAGAGGAGTATAGCTTAGTGAGTGAGAGTGTTGGCTGTGAAGTCAAACTGCTATGGGTTCTAATTCTGATCCCATCTTCATGTAGTCTTGAGTGATTTACTGATACAAGGATCAATTTCTTCATGAATACAATGGGCCCTAAGGGTTTTTGTGAAGGTTACATGAAGTATATATGTTAAGAGCTTAGCAGAGTGCTTATGCTTAATCTGTTAGCAAGTGATCAATAAATGTTAATCATGGTTATAATTTTTTTTTAAATCATTACTACCATGCACTAACTAGGATTAAGCAGTTTGAGTCCAGAGCTCATGCTCTTAATCCTCAGGTCATCCTGTTTTATCCTGCAGATGCTCCCCACACCTCCAACATTTCTAACTCTGCAGCCTTTCTAGAATGTCACCACCCACTCAAGGGCTTGATACTATCACTTCCAGAATCAATCCTCGAGTCTCTTCCTCTATGAAGCTATTGCTGTCTTCCTTCATGTTACTAATACATCATGTGCACCTGCTGTTACAGCACCCAGTCATTTTGCTGGTAAGACATTGCATTAGATGCCTTGAGGACAAGGACCAGGTTTTCTGACCTATACAGCCCTGTGGATAATGGAATGTGTGGCTTTATTCTGACCATGGTCTAATATTTATTTATTATGACTTTTTCATTACTGTGCTAAGACTGAAACATTTCCTAAAGTAATGCCAATTAAGAAATTAAGCAAAGTGTCCACTAAAGCACAGATATAGGTAATTCAGAATAGAACTAGTTAGATTTTAAAATAACATTTATAGATAAGAGGGACCTCCATCCCAGATAACTATCTTCTTTTTTTTTGCGATACGCGGGCCTCTCACTGTTGTGGCCTCTCCCGTTGCGGAGCACAAGCTCCGGATGCACAGGCTCAGCAGCCATGGCTCACGGGCCCAGCCGCTGCACGGTATGTGGGATCTTCCCGGACCGGGGCACGAACCCGTGTCCCCTGCATCAGCAGGCGGACTCTCAACCACTGTGCCACCAGGGAAGCCTGATAACTGTATCTTGATTTATTCTTGGTACACAGAACTTTTCCTTAAATCTCACCCCCCCCTTTTTTTTTTTTATGTTGAGTATCCTCCTTCCCTAACCTCTTTTGAGGAAGGGGTAGGTCAGAAATTCCAAGCAATCTGCATTAACTGGCAAGACAACAGATTAGCAATCAACTAACCAGGACAACACTATTACAGCTGACAGCCTTCCATTGGTTCTTTCAGCACAATAAAAGTAGAGACATTTAAGTGTCTCCCCTTTCTAAAGAAGGGGTCGCTCTTTCATGGGCTTCTGATAATACAGGACTAGATCCAGGAATGCATCACTTACAGAACTGCTTACTTAAAGAGTTTACTTATTATTCACAGAGAAACTGCTTCCTTAACAAATGATTCAGATACTGGAGCTGAAGAGAATTATCTCTATTAGAAATCTGAGAAATAGTTTGAAAGCAACCATTAAACAAATTAAAATAGGGCTGCGTGGATTTGTCTGCAAATGGAGATTAAAAACTAAATGAATCTGTTAACAGAGAAAGAATCAAGAATTCATTCTGCCTTTCCAATTGCTGAAGAGTAAAGTTTCTCTTTAGAAAAGTATTCCAGCTAATAAAAAAGAAGGAATGACAGAAAAACAGTCTCTAACAAGGAATAATGTGAATAACAGTAAGGATCTATACCTTCACATTAGAATATCTACATTCTAATCTTTTTCAAAATTAGAATACTGCCACCTGGTAAGTTTTACAATTTTAAAGATAAGATGACTCTAGGCATTGAACATCAACTGTCCATTACAAAAAGAGAAACAACCAGACATTATATGCCTCCAGATGGAGAAACACAACACTGTCTATGAAGTATTGTTGCTAAAAAAAATGAAACTGAATCAGACCACACCTCCAGATCTAATTACCACTTTACTAGAAATTAAGAAGACTATGGTAAGTGACCTTCTTGGGGATGTATCAGCAAAATCTAGGACATAATACAATTCTACAAGACAACCTGTTTTTGTAAAAAATAATAATTATTATTTTTGAGGAAAACAAAGAGTGAGAAGGAAAATCAGAAATTTTTAAACAGAGATTTAAGAGTCATATGAACCAACTGCAACGTATGAATCTTGTTTGGATACTGATTCAAACAAAATATAAAAAATGTTCATGAGATAATCAGGGAAACTTGAACACAGTAGATATTTAATAACATTGAAAACTTATTGATAATTTTCTTGGTTATGATAATGGTACTGTTATTATGCTTTTTTAAAATCTAATTTTAGAAATAAATACACAGAGAAGTATTTACAGATGAAATTCTATAAACCTGAAGATGCATGATTAGACATGGCAGCTCATTATATTATTCTCTCTTCTTTTATGTATAGTTTATATTTTCCATAATAATAAACTGAAATGGTTTCCCAAACAATGATTTGATAACATGACACATTGAAGTTTTCCTCAATCTGCAGTATGCTAGGTAAGCAAAAGTACATATATGAATATTAAGAAAACTTGAAATAAAGAAATCAGGTAAATACAGTATAACCTTTAGTTCAAAGATTTTATTTGACTTATTCTGAAATTACCAAGGGTATTCGAATAAACTTTACTTTTTATAATACAGAAAGATGCTCAAACCTGCCCAAAAGGGAAATGCAAATTAAACTAAAACTGTAAAACCTTTTTTTTTGACTCTATCACAGACTGCCAAGATCAAAAGGTGAGGTAATACAAATAAATACAACTATTGGCCAGGGAAAAAGTACACTCTCGATACATTTTGGTAGGACAATAAATTAGTACAGTTCTGTTTGAAGATGATTTGGCAATCGTATTATGTTTCTTGTTATTTCAACTTGAGTTGAAATAACAAGAAATAATACAATTATGATTCCACCTGACAATTTCAGAGTGAAGCTAGCACTGGGCAGGCCTCATAGGAGGGCTCTAGAAAAGGGGGAAAAAAATTGAAAGAGATATTATTACCCTAAGACCTATATAGAGAGACTACATATGAACACATTTTCTTTCTTTCTGACTTAAAACTTTGGGCCATCTAGGCTGTAAATATAAGCTCTCCATTGAGGGTTTATTAATTAATTAATAAGTCTTCTGCTTTATTTTCCTCTGGTAATCTGCTGGGCAATGTCTTGCAGCAGCCTTTCAATCTAAGACAATACCTACTGTCTGTCAAAAAGGCCTTATTAGCTGTATTGCTCTAAATTCGATACCTCTTGCTAATAGAGTTAGAGATGTTCTCTCCTCATCCTCAGACATGCATAAAAAAGTCTGAATAAAACTAATCAATAGTCCGCCTGCCGATGCAGGGGACACGGGTTTGTGCCCCGGTCTGGGAGGATCCCACATGCCGCGGAGCGGCTGGGCCCGTGACCCATGGCCGCTGAGCCTGCACGTCCAGAGCGTGTGCTCCGCAACGGGAGAGGCCACAGCAGTGAGAGGCCCACGTACCGCAAAAAAAAAAAAAAAAAAAAAACCACAACAACAACAAAAAACTAATCAATAATGAATCCTAGCCAATGAGTTTAACACCCGGGAAAGCGGTGTAAAGGGCCTCAGAAGCAAACTTCTAAAAGGCAAAACAAAAATGCACTGAGCTGGGGGCAAGGCAAATAGCAACAGTACAGCAAACAGTTGTATGGGAGGTGACCAAAGTTAGCCTCGAATGTAAGGGGCTTTGTTTAATGAGGCTAAGCTATAAAAGTCTGAAGACCATCACCAGCAAGAGGTCCAGTATGCAGCATCCCAAAAGAATGGCACACAGCCTAGATATAAGACACTGGAAATAAGTAGTCCCATATGGGAAGAAGAGGGAGGTCTACTATACAAAAGTAGACTAAAAAATTATATCCCACTAGGTATGTGACTTTGAGGATAAGGAAATTGGTTTGAACCCTTGCGCGGAGCGCTCTCTCTCTCTCTCTATATATATATGTGTGTGTGTGTGTGTGTGTGTAAATATATATATTATTTTTTAATTAAAAAGCTAGATGACGAACAGAAAACAGTGTTTTAAACTATGCTATCAAAATGGGTAATTCTTCACAAGTTAAAAGATCTAAACCATTTTCATTTAAATGACAACCTAACTAACCAACAGTGTGTGGTCTTAGGATCATCTACAGTGCTTGTTGAAAATGCAGATTCTGTTTTCATGCCAAGCTTAGTAGATGACACTCTATGTTCATAAAGCCCAGTAATTTATATTTTTAACAAGGACTCCAAGTGATGCCTAAAAGTTGAAAGCCACTGCCACAGACTTTCTGTGGTAAAAACTGAAACAAAGGGCTTCCCTGGTGGCACAGTGGTTGAGAGTCTGCCTGCCAATGCAGGGGACACGGGTTCGTGCCCCGGTCCAGGAAGATCCCACATGCCGCGGAGCGGCTAGGCCCGTGAGCCATGGCCGCTGGGCCTGCGCGTCCGGGTCCTGTGCTCCACAACGGGAGAGGCCACAACAGTGAGAGGCCCGCGTACCGCAAAAAAAAAAAAACTAAAACAAAATATTTTAATCTGAAGGAGACTTTGAAGAAGGAAATAAAAGTTGAACAATCAAGTCTTAAGGTAGAAAGTAAAGTATTATCATTCTAACTTAAACAAAAAGGTCTGACCTTGTCTGTAAGAAATAAATGTCAGTAGCAAATAATGTCATAGGGAAAAATAAAAGGTTACTTCTCATATTAAGACAAATCCTAGGAACTTCCCTGGTGGTCCAGTGGGTAAGACTCCATGCTCCCAATGCAGGGGGCCTGGGTTCGATCCCTGGTCAGGTAACTAGATCCCACATGCATGCCGCAACTATGAAGGCCACGTGCTGCAACTAAGAAGTCCGCATGTCACAACTAAAGATCCCACATACCACAACGAAGATCCCACATGCCACAACTAAGACCCAGCGCAGCCAAAATAAATAAGTATTTTTTTAAAAAGACTAATCCTAAACTTTATGTTCATTGAACCTAGTTTACCACTGCCAAGCAAAACTAATAAAATACAAAATATTTTCATTCAATAATCTCTTTGAAAGGCATTAACTATGATTACAGCATATAGCAACCTGTTTAGAACTGTAAGAAAATAAACAAGGTCCTAATCACTCTACAAGAGGGCACTGACATTTACTTTTCTGTTACTGGGTTGAACCTGGTTGCATTTAATCTCTCCTTCAGGAAATGTTTTTGGATTTCCACAGTATGTCAAAACCATCCTTCTTGGTGTCCCTCAGTTATATATAACTACACTTGAAAAACTACAAATAAGAGCTTCCCTGGTGACGCAGTGGTTAAGAATCCACCTGCCAATGCAGTGGACACGGGCTCGAGCTCTGATTTGGGAAGATCCCACATGCCACAGAGCAACTAAGCCGGTGCGCCACGACTACTGAGCCTGCACTCTAGAGCCCGTGAGCCACAACTACTGAAGCCCGCGCGCCTAGAGCCCGTGCTCTGCAACAAGAGAAGCCACCCAAATGAGAAGCCTGCACACCGCAACGAAGAGTAGCCCCCACTCACCTCAACTAGAGAAAAGCGTGCGGGCAACAACGAAGACCCGACACAGCCAAAAATAAATAAATAAATAAATTTGTTAAAAAAGAAAAAAACACTACAAATAAGTTGTTCCTTTTTTGTTTGTTTGTTTTTGTTTTTTTGCGGTACACGGGGCTCTCACTGTTGTGGCCTCTCCCGTTGCAGAGCACAGGCTCCGGACGCGCAGGCTCAGCGGCCACGGCTCACGGGCCCAGCCGCTCTGCGGCATGTGGGATCCTCCCGGACCAGGGCACGAACCCGTGTCCCCTGCATCAGCAGGCGGACTCTCAACCACTGTGCCACCAGGGAAGCCTTTTTTTTTTTTTTAAACACTATTTAGAAACATCCAGAAAGATCAAACTCAAACACACTAATTCTGGAATCTTTTTTTTTTAATAAATTTATTTATTTTATTTATTTACTTTTGGCTGCATTGGGTCTTTGTTCCTGCACCGGGGCTTTCTCTCATCATGGCAAGAGGGGGCTACTCTTCGTTGCAGTACACGGACTTCTCACTACAGTGGCTTCTCTTGTTGCAGCGTACGGGCTCTAGGCGTGCAGGCTTCAGTAACTGTGGCATGTGGGCTCAGTACTTGTGGCTCGCGGTCTCTAGAGCGCAGGCTCAGTAGTTGCAGCACATGGGTTTGGTTGCTCCACGGCATGTGGGACCTTCCCGGGCCAGGACTTGAACCTGTGTCCCCTGCACTGGCACTGTGCCACCAGGGGAGTCCCTCTAATTCTGGACTCTTAATCTGTACAGTCTATTCACAAATATACCAATAATTACCAGGTGTTCCCACTCAACCTCATATACATGACACTCCATCCTGACATCACTGGAACGTAAAAGGAAGCAGGAAGTAAGAAAGAAAGCAGAAACAAAAAGAAACAACAGGAAAAGAGAATGGCCATAATGAGGAAACCAACAAACTTTGGAGCTACACTGTGAGGTTCGACTGGAGAACAAAGGTTCAGAACTGTATGTTGGGCGTGGGGCAAGTCAGAAGCAGTATCAAGATGATAGCCCACTGTTCAGATGTCCAAATGGGTGGGCAGTTACTAAAACATGCACTGTTGGAACATAAGTGATCCACTCACTGCAAGTGTGTAAGTCATAGGAGATGGGGGAAGCTGTGTACTGCAATTGGTTTATAATTATACTGGAAAGAGGATAATTCTGGTACAATCCGAGAAGAAAACTTTTACTCCTCGTTCCTCTTAAAGTCTTTAACTCTATCCTTTACTTCTTTTTTGGCCCCATTTTTAATTTAAAGACGATTTATTTTACATATCTTTCTAAACCACCTTAAATCTTTTCAGATAAAAATATTTCACTGTACTGGCACACAAAGCGAGTTACACAATGACTTAGGAAAAGACATTTCACTTTGACACTCTGTCCTCAAGAGTCCAGGTCGGACTTGGAAGAGATACAAGCTGAACAAGAAAACCAGTAAAGGGTTCCAACTGGGAAACAAGAGCGAGGGTACAAACCATATATGAGTACCCAGACATGCTGTCAATCCTAGATCAGAGAATACTCTGGCAAGAGCTGCAACAGCAGAGTTGAAAACAGAACTGAAAAACAGAAGGCTACCCTCTGATAACAACAAACTCTCATGCTCGTTTAATCAATAAAACAATATATAATGTCTTTCAGCACATTATAATACACATTTATGTATTTCACAGTGAGCCTACCTTCCAATTTGCTAATAATGCACATCATCTATTATCCACATACAACCATATATGAAAAATAACTTGCATAATAACTGCAACATTCGTTTGATATTTTTCTTGGATGTAGGCAAAAAGTAAATTAGGGCTCTAGATAAAAGACAACATACTTTGGATAAAAGACAACATACTTTGGATAAAAGACAACATACTTTGGATATTAATCACAACGTGCTTATAGAATTCTCTAACACCATACAAAGGAGGAACAGGTTTAACACTGAAAAACTTCAATATCACAGCAAAACATGCAAATAAATACAAAAACTTACCATCCCTGTTCATTTTTATATTTGTAAGCAGCCCCAAGAATGTGACACAAGGTGCCTCCAGCTTTGAAATCCATGAAACATTTTGCCTAAAAAATGATACAAGTTACACATGAGAAAAATCAAAGTTCTGACAAAATTACTCATGTCTGAATTCTAAGCTTAATAAACTCAAAGTTATAAACAACTTCTAATTTTTTTTTTTTTTTTTTTGCAGTATGCGGACCTCTCACTGTTGTGGCCTCTCCCACTGTGGAGCACAGGCTCCAGACGCGCAGGCTCAGCAGCCATGGCTCACGGGCCCAGCCGCTCCGCGGCATGTGGGATCTTCCCGGACCGGGGCACGAACACGGGCGGACTCTCAACCACTGCGCCACCAGGGAAGCCCACAACTTCTAATTTGATAACCTCCTTAAATACTTCTGAAACAAACTGAGGTACAAAGGAATTTTTCTAATTTTCTTTAGAAAATTTTCTTTAAGTAAACAGTCTATGAAAAACAAGATTTACAAAATATACACCAAACTGTTTCAGCAGAAAACATTAAATGGACAAAATAGTGATATACCACCAACTCCACTGGTAAATTTAAGATCTGACTTTTAAAATGTACAATAAGAAATATTAGTCCGGGCTTCCCTGGTGGCGCAGTGGTTAAGAATCTGCCTGCCAATGAAGGTGACATGGGTTTGAGCCCTGGTCTGGGAAGATCCCACATGCCACGGAGCAACTAAGCCCGCAAGCCACAACCACCAAGCCCACGAGCCTAGAGCCCATGCCCTTCAACAAGAGAAGCCACTGCAATGAGAAGCCTGCACACTGCAACGAAGAGTAGCCCCCCGTTTGCCGCAACTAGAGAAGGCCTGCGCACAGTAACAGGGACCCAACACAGCCAAAAATAAAATAAATAAATTAAAAAAAAAATTAGGCCAACATAACTGATGAACATAGATGTAAAAATCCTCAACAAAATACTAGCAAACCAAATCCAACAGTACATTAAAAGGATCATACGCCATGATCAAGTGGGATTTATCCCAGAAACACAAGGATTTTTCAATATCTGCAAATCAATCAACGTGATACACAATAACAAACTGAAGGACAAAGACCATATGATCACAACAGATGAAGAAAAAGCTTTTGATTAAATTCAACATCCATTTCTGATAAAAACCCTCCAGAAAGTGGGCATAGAGGTAATATATCTCAACATAACAAAGGCCATATATGACAGACCCATAGCTAACATCATACTCAATGGTGAAAAGCTGAAAGCATTCCCTCTAAGATCAGGAACGAGACAAGGATACCCACTCTCACCACTTTTCTGCAACATAGTTTTGGAAGTCCTAGACACAGCAATCAGAGAAGTAAAAGAAATAAAAGGAATCCAAACTGGAAAGGAAGAAGTAAAACTGTCACTGTTTGCCAATGACATAATACTATACATAAGAAATCCTAAAGACACTACCAGAAAACTATTAGAGTTAATCAATGACTTCGGTAAAGTTGCAGAATACAAAATTAATATACAGAAATCTGTTGCATTTCTATATATTAACAACAAAAGATCAGAAAGAGAAATTAAGGGAACAACCCTATTTAGTATCGCATCAAAAACAGTAAAATACCTAAGAATAAACCTACCTAAAGAGGCAAAAGACCCGTACTCTGAAAATTGTAAGAGGGTAATGAAAGAAACTGAAGATGACACAAGCAGATGGAAAGATATACCATGTTCCTAGATTGGAAAAATCAATATTGTCAAAATGACCACACAAGGCAATCTACAGTTTCAATGCAATCCCTATCAAATTACCAATGACATTTTTCACAGAACTGAAACAAAAAACTTTATTTGCATGGAAACACAAAAGACCCTAAATAGCCAAAACAATCTTGAGAAAGAAGAATGGAGCTGGAAGAATCACGCTTCCTGGCTTCAGATTATACTACAATGCTACAATAATCAAAACAGTATGGTACTGACACAAAAACAGACACACAGATCAATGGAACAGGACAGAAAGCCCAGAAATAAACTCACGCACTTATGGTCAATTAATCTATGACAAAGGAGGCAAGAATATACAATGGAGAAAAGACAGTCTCTTCAATAAGTGGTGCTGGGAAAACTGGATAGCTACATGTAAAAGAATGAAATTAGAACATTGTATAACACCACATACAAAAATAAACTCAAAATGGATTAAAGACCTAAATGTAACACCGGATGCTATACAATGCCTAAAGGAAAACATAGGCAGAACACTCTTTGACTTAAATCACAACAATATTTTTTTGGATCCATCTCCTAGAGTAATGGAAACAAAAGCAAAAATAAACAAATGGGACCTAATTAAACTTAAAAGCTTCTGCACAGCAAAGGAAACCATAAACAAAATGAAAAGACAACCTATGGAATGGGAGAAAATATTTGCAAACAATGTGACTCAACCAAGGGATTAATTTCCAGAATATAAAACAGCTTATGCAGCTCAAACAACCCAATCAAAAAATGGGTAGAGAATCTCAATAGATATTTCTTTGAAGACATACACATGGCCAACAGGCATATGAAAAGATGCTCAACATCACAAATTATTCGAGAAATGCAAATCAAAACTAAAATGGGCTATCACCTCACACCAGTCTGAATGGCCATCATCAAAAAGTCTACAAAGAGGGACTTCCCTGGTGGTGCGGTGGTTAAGAATCAGCCTGCCAACGCAGGGGACACAGGTTCAATCCCTGGTCCGGGAAGATCCTACATGCCACGGAGCAACTAAGCCCATGCGCCACAATTACTGAGCCTGTCTGTGCTCCAGAGCCCGCGAGCCACAAGTACTGAGCCCGCCTGCTGCAAATACTGAAGCCCGTGTACCTAGAGCCTGTGAAGAGAAGCCACTGCAATGAGAAGCCCACACACCACAACGAAGAGTAGCTCCCGGTTCGCCACAACTAGAGAAAGCCCATGCGCAGCAACAAACACCCAATGCAGCCAAAAATAAATAATAAATAAATAAATTTATTTTAAAAAGAAAAGAAAAAAGAAGTCTACAAACAATAAATGCTGGAGAGGGTGTGGAGAAAAGGGAACCTTCCTATGCTGTTCGTGGGAATATAAATCGGGGCAGCCACTATTGAGAATAGTAAGCAGGTTCCTTAAAAAATTAAAAATAGAACTACCATATGATCTAACAATCCCACTACTGGGCATATAGCCAGAGAAAACTCTAATTTGAAAAGATACATGCATCCCAATGTTCACAGCGGCACTATTTACAATAGCCAAGACATGCAAGCAACCTAAATGTCCATCAACAGTTGAATGGATAAAGATGTGGTGTATACACACACAAACACACACAAAACTGGGTAATACTCAGCCAGAAAGAAGAATCAAATAATGCCTTTTGGAGCTACATGGATGGACTTATATCATACTAAGTGAAGTAAGTCACACTGAGAAAGACAAATGTCGTATGATATCACATAGGTGGAATCTTAAAAATGATACAAATGGGGAATTCCCTAGTGGTCCAGTGGTTAGGACTCTGCGCTTCCACTGCAGGGGGCATGGGTTCAATCCCTGGTCGGGGAATTAAAATCCTGCGTGCCACGTGGTGCAGCCAAAAAATTAAAGAAAAATATTTTAAAAATAAAAATAAAAAGCATTTTTAAAAACGATACAAATGAACTTATTCACAAAACAGAAACAGACTCACAGACATAGAAAATAAACATGGTTACCAAAGGGGGAGGGGGGAAGGATGAATTGAAAATTTGGGATTAACAGCTACACAGTATGATGTGTAAAATAGGTAAACAACAAGGACCTACTGTATAGCACAGGGAATCATATTCAATACCTTGTAATAACCTGTAATGGAAAAGAATCTGAAAAAAAATATATATGTATAACTGAATCACTTCGCTGTACACCTGAAACACTGTAATCAACTATACTTGAACAAAAGAAAAAAAAGAAAAAACTCTAATGGACAAAATATTGATATACTACAAAACTCTACTGGTAAATTTAAAATTTGGTTTTTAACATGTGGAAAATTCCAGTAACACACAATTTCCAATATGGTTCTCCTGCTGAATAAGAAATATTAGTATACATTAGGGTTTTTTTCCAATTTAGGTTCTTGACATTAAATTTTAGAAAAATTATAACTGAACTTTATAATATTTTAATGACCACTGAAACAGGGTATAACTATATTTAACTATGCATTTAAGTTATAGCTAAAATCTGTGCAACAATTTAAAAAAGATTTGCACTTTATGGATTATAAAAGCAGAGCTCAAATAAATCAAATGCTGAATGACTTCCATATTTTGGAAGTAAAAATTTAATATAAATGTGATCATCAAATAGGCTAATAAGATAAAGTGTTAGGGACTTCCCTGGTGGTCCAGTGGTTAAGAATCCACTTTCCAATGCAGGGGGCGTGGGTTCAATCCCTCGTCGGGGAACTAAGATCCCACGTGCCATGGGGCAACTAAGCCCACATGCCACAACTACTGAGCACATGTGCCTCAACGAGAGAGCCCACGTGCCACAAACTACAGAGCCCACGCACTCTAGAAACCACGCGCCACAACTAGAGAGAAGCCCACACGCCACAAAGAGCCCGCGCCGCAATGAAAGATCCTGCATGCTGCAACGAAGACCCCGCATGCCGCAACTAAGACCTGACAGCCAAAAAGATGAAGAAAATAAATAAAATAAATATAAAACAGTTTAAAAAAAAAAAAAGTGAAGTGTTAAAAATATACCATTCAGGGCTTCCCTGGTGGCGCAGTGGTTGAGAGTCCACCTGCCGATGCAGGGGACACGGGTTCGTGCCCCGGTCCAGGAAGATCCCACATGCCGCGGAGTGGCTAGGCCCGTGAGCCATGGCCACTGAGCCTGCACGTCCGGAGCCTGTGCTCCGCAACGGGAGAGGCCACAACAGTGAGAGGCCCGCGTACGGCAAAAAAAAAAAAAAAAAAATATATATATATATATATATATATATATCATTCATTTTTTCCTTTGAAAACTATTATTACAAAATAATATAATGCAAAAAAACATATGATATCAAATATTAAGAGAGACAAAAACAGAATGGTGGTTGGTAGGGTCTGGAGAGAGACAGGAATGGAAGTTATTGTTTCACAGGTACAGAGTTTTCAATTTACAAAAATGACAAAGTTCTGGTGATGGATAGTAGTAACAGTTACACGACAACGTAAATGTACTTAATGCCACTGAACTATACACTTAAAAATGACTAAAATGGTAAATTTTGTTATGTTTATTTTACTACAGTTAAAAATAAATAAATAGCATGTTTTAAAATAAGAAATATTAAGAATCACTAAGATGAGCTCTTCCAAATTAAACAGACAAGTAAGCCTCACAGATCAGTTTGGTTATCTCGTTGCTTTTTTTTTTTTTTTTTTTTTTTGTGGTACGTGGGCCTCTCACTGCTGTGGCCTCTCCCGTTGCGGAGCACAGGCTGCAGACGCGCAGGCTCAGCGGCCACGGCTCACGGGCCCAGCCGCTCCGCGGCATGTGAGATCTTCCCGGACAGGGGCACGAACCCGTGTCCCCTGCATCGGCGGGCGGACTCTCAACCACTGCGCCACCAGGGAAGCCCCCTATCTCGTTGCTTTTTAAACATTACATGGGTTTCTGAGTTCCTAATTTTTTGCCCAACACTATTCCTGGTACATCTCAAAAGCTGCATTACATATTCTAAACAAAAGCATCTGGGTGCAAGTCTTATCACTGACAACTTATTTATCTGAGAAAATGTATAAGACGTTACAATTTTGTAGTGTTGGCACTTGAACTAGAATAATGTGCTAAGGTACCTACTAGAGTAGAATGAGACTTAGTTCTCCTACTAATCCTTCTCTGAACTGCCCAGAGATTGAGATAAAATGTTCTCGCCAACCACATGGGCATATCACTATTGCACACATGCACAACACTCGCAGCGTAATACAGAAATAACTGGTTTATAGATTTATCTGTTATTCAAACTCCTTGAGGACAGGAATAGTGTCTTATTCAAATCTTTAACATCAATATTCAGCGGAGTACCTGACAATGTAGGTAATCCATATAAATTTTCTCAACAGTTCTACTGTACTAAAATCATTTAAAAATTCAGATCCAAGCTACTGAAAAATATATGCTGAGCAGATCACAATAAAACATCTCTACACGTAATTTAAGGTTATAGTCAATTTCTAGACAGATTAATTTGAGAAATTAAAATATTATCAGATATATGCTCAAGACAGACAAAATAACTTCTATCAAAAACTATAGGGACAAGTGATGAATGAAGAGGTAGAAAACAGACCTTCAATTTTCTAATGGTAAGATCTGAATAAACAGGAAGAGGGAGGAGACTCACAAACCTGTCAAGAGTACTAGTTCCAGTAATAAAGTGCAATAAGAAAAACATTCTTAAAGATGTGGCAGAAGAAACAAAAGAACAAATAGGGACTTCGTCATACATCAAGGATTCTTAGAGCTTTCATGGAAATGGATTTGGGATTCTAGTCCTCCTGAAAAGCTCAGTATCAGTATCACCCACATAAAAGTGTAGTAGACCAGAGTCAGGGGATGGAAAGCTGGAGGCAGAGACAAGAGACCTCTCAGGGACACCCACTGGCCCCTGAGTGTACTTCCTCATTCAATCCTCATCCCAACTACATTCACCCTGAAGAGGGCCTGCTCAAGCTGCCGCTGGATGTGGTTCAAATATTAGAGCTCAAGTTCTTAAACATTCTCTAAAGAAGCCAGATTGTTAAGAGTAAATTCCTCTTCATTAGTACTGAAAAACCTAAAGAATAATAATAGGGTACCGAAACTTGAGCCTTCCAGAGCCAGCAAAGGCAGCCTGCCTTTGGTGAGTTATCTAAGCAGCTGCTTACCCCAATTAGAGACTGTGGGGGTCAGGGACAGCTCTAACAGGCTGCTTCTATTCCCAGTTGTGTGACCACACTGCTTTTGATAAGCTGCTACGTCTCTGACTAAATTGGAAATTTAATCTAACCTTATTCTGGATGTATACAAAGTGGTCTCATCCTACCTATTTATACAGCCCACTTAAAATTCTGCTGAGCTGAGTAAACCTTAAAAAAGATAAACCTAACTGCAATACTTAAAAGTGCTTTAAACTTGTGCCACAGTGTCCTTATTTCTTTATTTTTTGACTTATTCATTAAAGACAAGGTAGTGCCAACGTGCAGTAAAAAGGACAACAATCGTATACATTTGTGTGAGGAGAATATACACATTTATAATGCCATGTTTGGGTCTATTAATCAATGAATGACTGTGCCAGAAAGCGGATGTGAGGAAGTGAATAAAGGAGCAGAAACTGAACATGAGCCAGAAACCAAGAATGTTCACAGAAAATCACAGTCATCTTCATAAATTGAAAACAGTTACGGGGGAAAAAACCTATCACTTAGAGTCCAGAATCATTTTACCTCACAAAGTACAATGACACTAAACATTCCATAAGTTTCTTTATGTATTTTAACTGCTTTGAGTTAAAATAATGCTTTCTAGAAACATTTCCCAAGTTTATTAATAAAAGAAATGATAATAGTGTTACAATTATCACCTGTAATCATAGGTAATCACTGGTGTAGTATTCTTATTCTTGAGGAGAACAAAAAGTATTATAATTACTACCAGTTACTGAGAATTTACCAAGAGGCACTTTATATATATTACCTCATTTACTCCTCACAAGTTCACTGTCTTCACCCCATTTTACAGATGAAAAGGTGTTGATGGCTCTAGCAATATGGCAGACTAAATAACCAGAAAACCCTACCACCAAAAATATATGTTGGATAAAAAATAAAGACATTATTTTAAATGTGTAGCTGAATTAGAAGGAGAACAAATCCCCAGGGACAAAAATAAGAAAAAAAAAAATTCAAAGTCAAAGTGGGGCTTCCCTGGTGGCGCAGTGGTTGAGAGTCCGCCTGCCGATGCAGCAGACACGGGTTCGTGCCCCGGTCCGGGAAGATCCCACATGCCGCGGAGCAGCTGGCCCGTGAGCCATGGCCGTGGAGCCTGCGCGTCCAGAGCCTGTGCTCCGCAAAGGGGGAGGCCACAACAGTGAGAGGCCCGCGTACCGCAAAAAAAAAAAAAAAAAAAAGTCAAAGTGGCAATTTTGTTGCATTAAAAACTAAAATTCTAGGGTGACAGGAGGCTGGGGATAATGGGATTAAATAGGTAAGTAATATCAACCTTGATAACCTAAATGCTAGGGTTTGAGTTTCTCTACAGGGTCAGGAAGTAAGACTACAGACCTATGCAAGTAAGGACATTAGAACTAAGACAATCACCTACCACACACATAGACACATAACACCAGGGGTATAAACAGGTTACACCATTAGGGAAAGGATAAGCTAGAAAAAATATCTGCCAGCTAAAAACTAAGGAGGAAAACAAGCTTCCGCCTCAAGATAATTTGAGTTGGAGACGTACACTATCAATACTTAGTCTAGGAACCCCATGCCAAATTAACATAAGAATTGGTCCTAGGGACTTCTCTGGTCGTCCAGTGGTTAAGGCTGCACACTCCCAATGCAGGGGGCACAGGTTGCATCCCTGATCAGGGAACTAAGATCCCGCATACTGAACGGTGCAGATAAAAAAAAAAAAAAAAAAGAATTGGTCCTAAAGTTGGCGGGTCCTCTGAAGTGCCTTACTGAGCAAATTCTCAACCCAGGTCAACAGGATTCCCAAATAAACTTCCACTGCAAGAGAAGTGAAAGGCCACAATTCAAACATAATTAAGTGTTTTCAAATCAACAGACAAAGCTAACAGCAAGATTAGAATCCTAACATTTTCAGATAATAGAAACAACATGACAGGGCTTGTAAAATTAGAATACATAAAGTGATTAAGGACACTAAAAAGAGAGAAAGACTTGAGAAATATATATATGTAACCCGTAGAACAAATAACATCCAATGAAAGTAAAAGCACAGCTGACAGAAAATTAGACAACTAGACACAGAAGAATAAAAGCTAAAGTTTCTTAGAAATTTTAAAGGATATAAATCCTCAGCTTCGAGAAACACATCAGGGGCTTCCCTGGTGGTGCAGTAGTTAAGAATCCGCTTGTCAATGCAGTGGACACAGGTTCAAGCCCTGATCCGAGAAGATCCCGCGAAGCAACTAAGCCCGTGCACCACAACTACTGAGCCTGCATTCTAGAGCCCACGAGCCACAACTACCGAGCCTGCATGCCACAACTACTGGAGCCCATGTACCTAGAGCCCGTGCTCCGCAAGAGAAGCCGCTGCAATGAGAAGCCCGCGCACTACGACGAAGAGTAGGCCCTGCTCGCCGCAACTAGAGAAAGCCCGCGCACAGCAATGAACACCCAACGCAGCCAAAAATAATTAATTTTTTTAAAAAATTGGTAAAAAACAGAAAAGAACAGCCCAATGGTGCAAAATATAAAAGGGTGCTCAACTTCATTAGTTATCAGCAACTACAAAACAATGCGTATCACCACAAATCCACCAAAAAACTAAAATTAAAAAGACAGACAACTTACAAGCATTGGTGAGAAAGTAGAGTATTAGAACCCTTGTACACTGTACACTGCATGTGGGAGTATAAATTGGCACAAGCGTTCTGGAAAACTGGCCATATCTGCTAAAGCTGAACATGCACCCCCTGTGACCCAGCAATTCCACATGTGGGAGTGTAACTGACATAAATACCTATGTTTACCAGAAGATATATGCAAAAATATTCACAGCAGCACTATTTGCAATAGCCCTAAACTGGAAATAACCCCAAAAACCCATCAATGGTAGAATGGATAAATAAACTGTGCAATATGCCCATAGTGAAATACTATGCAGCAAGGGATACTAAATTATGACCAAGCTGCCCATTTTTTAAATTTTCATTTGAACACAGTCACACCTACTCATGTAGGTAATTGTCTTTGGCTGCTTTTTATGCTACAACAGAGTTGGGTAGTTGTGACAGAGTCCATATACCTGCAAGCCTAAAATATTTACCATCTGTCCCTTTAAGAAAAAATTTGCCAAACCCTTAAACAGTAACCAGAATGAACAAACTGCAACTACAAGTAATAACATGGAACAATTTTACAAATCTAACATTTGTCTATATGCTTCAAAAATTTAAGTCATGAAGAACAGGCAGTCCAGTGGTTAAAAATTTAAGTCATGAATGACAAAGACAGGCTGAACTATTTCAAATTAATCAAGACTAAAGAGATATAACTAAAATGTGGGATCTTGGTTTAGATCTTATAAGATACATTTCTGAGATAATTAGTGAAATGTGAAGACAGATTATATAGTAGATAATGGTATTGTGTCAATGTTAAACTTCCTAAATTTGATAACTGTATTTGTAAGACAATGTCCTTGTTCTAAGGAGATCCAGGCTGCAGTCTGAAGTCTCTACAGTTTTGCCCTCCCTGCTAGATTGGACCCCATGGACATCAGGAACTTCTCCAGTCACTCCAAGAGTGTAGTATCACTCCTGTGGTGACTAAGATGAGTGATTTGTCTCCAGAAGTACTTTTGTTCTTGCTTCTCAGACTTACATGCTAATCTTGGTCTTTTCCTCCCCCTTTGCAGAAAGTCCTAGAATTTAGCATGATCTTGGCAAAACAATACCATTCTCAGATACAGATAATAAAATACTTAAACCTGTAGGGACCATAATGTTCACTGATTCATAGTTTTCTAATGCTTCTTTGCCACAGAACACTTTCAGGAGTAGAAAGCTCAAAAAGAAGTCTATCAGGAAAAACTGTTCAAAGTGAAAAATTTGAAGACAACAGATTCCTCTTAGACCTGCCCATTTATTCCTGCCACTCAGGTACTCTGAAGGGAACAATTATAAAACCAAGGATCAGATCCAACTCCTTTTTCTGACAACTCTAAGCCCTTTCTTATTAACTTTCTTTTCCCTAAAATTTATTTAGCACAAAGCATGGTTTATTGACTCAAATAAAGGAAACAGATCATTGAAGTGACAGTCCTCAAACTCCCATCCTTTCCTCTACACCAGACTGACCAAGTTCATGAGAATTCCTGCCATGAAGTCAGTCACGCTTAATGGGTAGAAATTCCAAAGTATCAGTGAGAGATAGCCTACAGACTGTGACTTGTTTAAAATGTCCCAAAATTGTACTACCCAGTTCAATCACATGACCTTATTATTAGAACTGGCTTTGACAACAAATTTTACCCTGAAGTATTCATTACATTCCACCAAAGATAGATATAAAAACCCTATATACGTTCCTATGACATTTTGAAAATCAATTCCAAAAATTTTAATGATAGTCCCTTGAAACTATTTGTATCAATCTCCACAACATATTTCCTTTTGAAGAGTAATAATCATTTCACTGAGTTCTGATAGTTGCTTTAAAATCAGTCAGTACTGCGCTTTACATTTTTGTAGATATTTTAAGAAAAGCTTAATTTCAGAAAGTAAATACGGTTCGGTTCTCTAGCTTATTTTTTTTAAAGAGCCTTCCACTCTCACTGTCTTTGAGACAGTTACTAACATCACAGCAAAGGTACATCAACCAATAAATATATACTAAACACTTGCAGTGAGTAAGAAGGTAAAGCAAGTGTTATCAATGTTCAACTGAAAACTCTGGCTTTAATTCAAAGGGCACTACAGCATTCTGTTAGTTCTCAGGTTCACAGCTCATTTACACAAAATACACTATGTCTGGAACATAAGTTGAAGAGAAACAAGAGGACATGGCTCTTTGGGACCTTCCTTAAGAACTGGATTTGAGGGCTTCCCTGGTGGTGCAGTGGTTGAGAGTCTGCCTGCTGATGCAGGGGACACGGGCTCGTGCCCCGGTCCAGGAGAATCCCACATGCCGCGGAGCGGGTGGGTCCGTGAGCCATGGCCGCTGAGCCTGTGCGTCTGGAGCCTGTGCTCCGCAACGGGAGAGGCCACAGCAGTGAGAGGCCCGCGCACCGCAAAGAAGTATAATAAATGTTTAAATAATATGTATGCCTTACATGTACATTTTTACTTTTACCAAAACCACTTTTGCTATACAAGTCAGCAAACTACTTTTTATGTCTTAAAGTACTACATACTACTTCTAATTTCTCAAAGAGCTTTTATTATCACACATCATGTGATTCTAACAACTATGCCATGGGATCAGTAGGGCAAGGAACACGTTCCCAGAAATGGTACTACAGGTCGAAGTGCCTTCACACAAGGTTGCAGAGTGGTAGGATATGGCTATTTAATTCCTAAGCTCAGGGCTCTTCCCATAACACCTGGCTCAAGAAACTATTTGGTGGAGATTCGGTATCTTACATTATTTCAATTTAAGAAATGAATGAGGGCTTCCCTGGTGGTGCAGTGGTTAAGAATCCGCCTGCCAATGCAGGGGACACAGGTTCAATCCATGGTCTGGGAAGATCCCACATGCCATGGAGCAACTAAGCCCACGTGCCACAACTACTGAGCCTGCACTCTAGAGCCCGCAAGCCACAACTACTGAGCCCATGTGCCACAAATACTGAAGTCCACAATCCTAGAGCCTGTGCTCCGCAACAAGAGAAGCCACCACAATGAGAAGCTTGAGCGTCTCAACGAAGAGTAGCCCCTGCTTGCCGCAACTAGAGAAAGCCCATGCGCAGCAATGAAGACCCAACATAGCTAAAGACAAATAAAATAAATACATTTATTAAAAAAAAAAAAGAAAAGAAATGAATAAGGGGGCTTCCGTGGTGGCACAGTGGTTAAGAATCCACCTGCCTATGCAGGGGACGCAGGTTTGAGTCCTGGTCCGGGAAGATCCCACATGCCGCGGAGCAACTCAGCCCGTGCACCACAACTATTAAATGTGCACTCTAGAGCCCACAAGCCACAACTACTGAGCCCACACGCCACAACTACTGAAGCCCACGCACCTAGAGCCCATGCTCTGCAACAAAGAGAAGCCACCGCAATGAGAAGCCCGCGCACCGCAATGAAGAGTAGCCCCCACTCGCCACAACTAGAGAAAGCCCACATGCAGCAACAAAGAACCAATGCAACCAAAAATAAATAAATAAAATTAAATTTTTAAAAAAAATGAATGAGGGACCTCCCTGGTGGTCCAGGAGTTAAATATCCACCTTCCAATGCAGGGGACGCAGGTTAAATCCCTGTTCAGGGAACTAAGATCCCATATGCCACAGGGCAACTAAGCCCGTGCGCCACAACTATTGAACCCGCGCCTCAAGGAGACATCCCACATGCCGCAACTAAGACCCTGCACAGCCCAAAAAATAAGTAGTTAATTTTAAAAAAAAGAAATGAATGAGCTTTATTTTCGGCAAAATCAACTGGTTTTAAAGTCTATCAAGACTTCTGACTGAAGTCGTATTAAAGACAACCATATTTTAGTGCTGATCTCCAAAACCTAAAATAATGCTTAAAAATAAAGTTACAGGAGTGCTTGCTGCGGCAGCACATACTAAAATCGGAACAATACAGAGAAGATTAGCATGGCCCCTGCACAAGGATGACTCACAATTTGTGAAGTGTTCCATATTTTGGGAGGGTTAGCAGATGTAAGCTTTTATATATAGAATGGATAAACAACAAGGTCAGAGAACTATATTCAGTAGCACAGAGAACTATATTCAATATCCCAGGATAAGTCATAACAGAAAAGAATATAAAAAAAGAATATATGTGTGCATAACTGAATCACTTTGTTGTACAACAGTAATTAACAAATTGTAAATCAACTATACCTCAATAAAAAAATAAAGTAAAATGAAATTTTATTCTTTTTCTTAAAGTATTTATTTTGGCTGTGCTGGGTCTTTGTTGCTGCGCACAGGCTTTCTCTAGTTGCGGTGAGCGGGGGCTACTCTTTGTTGCGATGCGCAGGCTTCTCATTGCAGTGGCTTCTCTTGTTGTGGAGCACAGGCTCTAGGCACGCAGGCTTCAGTAGTTGTAGCACGCGGGCTCAGTACTTGTGGTGCACAGGCTTAGTTGCTCCACGGCATTTAGGATCCTCCTGGACCAGGGCGCAAACCCGTGTCCCCTGCATTGGCAGGCGGACACTTAACCACTGCGCCACCAGTGAAGTCCCCTTATGATCTATTTTAAAAGGCAGAATACAACCCATGCACCTATGGTCAATTAAGACATGACGAAACAGGCAAGGATACACACTAATTATCAGAGATATGCAGATCAAAACTGCAATGACGTATTACCTAACCCCAGTCAGAACGGCCATCATCAAAAAGTCTACAAACAGGGCTTCCCTGGTGGCGCAGTGGTTGAGAGTCCACCTGCCGATGCAGGGGACATGGGTTCGTGCCCTGGTCCGGGAGGATCCCACATGCCGTGGAGCGGCTAGGCCCGTGAGCCACGGCCGCTGGGCCTGTGCGTCCAGAGCCTGTGCTCCGCAACGGGAGAGGCCACAACAGTGAGAGGCCTGCGTACGGCAAAAAAAAAAAGTCTACAAACAATAAATACCGGAGAGGATGTGGAGAAAACAGAAAACAGAGCCCTCCTACACTGTTGGTGGGAATGTAAATTGGTACAGCCACTACAGAGAACAGCATGGAGGTTCCTTAAAAAACTAAAATTAGAACTACCACATGATACAGCAATCCCACTCCTGTGTATATATCCGAAGAAAACCATAATTCAAAAAGATATATGGGGCTTCCCTGGTGGTACAGTGGTTGGGAATCTGCCTGCCAATGCAGAGGACACAGGTTCGAGCCCTGGTCTGGGAAGATCCCACATGCCGCGGAGCAACTAAGCCCGTGAACCACAACTACTGAGCCTGCACATCTGGAGCCTGTGCTCCGCAATGGGAGAGGCCGCAAAAGTGAGAGGCCCGCGCACCGCGATGAAGAGTAGCCCCCGCTCGCCGCAACTGGAGAAAGCCCTCGCACAGAAACGAAGACCCAACACAGCCAAAAATAAATAAATAAATTTATTAAAAAAAAAAAAAGATATATGAACTCCAATGTTCACTGCAGCACTATTTACAATAACCAAGACATGGAAGCAACTTAATATCCATTGACAGGTGGATGGATAAATAAAATATGGTATATATATACAACGGAATATTACTTACCTATAAAAAAAAGAACGAAATCATGCCATTTGCAGCAATGTGGATGGACCTAGAGATTTTCATGCTAAGTGAAGTCAGACAGAGAAAGACAAATATCATATGATATCACTCATATGTGCAATCTAATTTAAAAAAATGATATAGGGGGCTTCCCTGGTGGTGCAGTGGTTCAGAGTCCACCTGCCGATGCAGGGGACACGGGTTCGTGCCCCAGTCCGAGAAGATCCCACATGCCGCGGAGCGGCTGGGCCCGTGAGCCATGGCTGCTGAGCCTGCGCGTCTGGAGCCTGTGCTCCGCAACGGGAGAGGCCACAACAGTGAGAGGCCCGTGTACCGCAAAAAAAAAAAATGATATAGGGACTTCCCTGGTGGTCCAGTGACTAAGACCCTGCACTCCCAGTGCAGGGGGCCCAGGTTCGATACCTGGCTAGGGAACAAGATCCCACATGCATGCCACAACTAAGAGTTCTCATGCTGCAACTAAGAAGTCCGCATGCCACAACTAAAGATCGCACATGCCGCAATGAAGATCCTGCGTGCCGCAGCTAAGACCTGGGGCAACCAAAATGAATAAATAAATAAATAAAATAAAATAAAATTTAAAACTGATATAAATGAACTTAAAATAGATAACCAACAAGGACCTACTGTATAGCAGAGGGAACTCCACTCAATTTTCTATAATAACCTACATGGGAAAAGAATCTGAAAAAGAATGAATATATATATATATGTATATACACACATATATATAACTGAATCACTATGCTGTACAACTGAAACTAACACAACATTGTAAATCAACTACACCATAATAAAATTTTTTTAATAAATAAATAAAATATAAATTAAAAAGTAGAATACAAAATTGTCTATAGTCTATATGCCTGTAGTTACAATTATGTTTGTGTCATGCATGCAAATGTACTAAGCCTTCAAGGGATTATGGAATGACAACAATTTTTACTTGTGGAGGTAAAAAATATTTCAATTCATATTATGTTTGCCTATGCAATATATTTTTAGCCTTACAAAGTACTTTTTTCCCCTAAATCTTTCTAACTTCTCAATTAGCACTAGATAGAACCTACCCTATGTTGAGTCAGCTGTTTAATATCCAATATGACTTAGGAAGTTAGTACATAAAGTTCCATTTTGATTTTTAAAAAATCAAAAAACAAACAGCCCAAACAGTGAACTCCTACACCAGTCCAGTTTATTCAGGAAAAAAAGCTTTTTAAGGTAAATAGCTTACATGTTTCACTAAAACATTCTCTGCTTTATTGTCTCTCTCCTCCATTTTTGTTTTACACCATTACACATTATATCAATCCCTTTCATTTTGAAAAAAGCTAAACACTATTCTGAGAGAAAAAGAAGTACATCTGGTCCCACTGGCACTAAGTCATGACTTATTTTTAATTCTGGTTTATTCCTAAAAATATTCTTCTCTAATCTTTAAAATCTGGAAAAACAATAATGGTTTACTTCCCTGGAGTTAAATATCCCACAAATAAAGTCCCTTGTAAATACTATTTTTTAAGACACTCATACAATCCTAATTAGAAATACCAAAAACACAATGTGAATCACCTTACATACAATACTTCATATAAAGCTACATGTAAATTTTATTCTAAATGATTTTATACTTGATAAAATATAATCTGTATTATATTACAGTGTTTTAAATGATGAAAACTTCAACCAGTTCCTGATTTGATAACTCTAATCCAGTTGATAATATAAGAGAACAGGAAATAAACACTCAAGTATTTGGAGGTAAAGGAACATGGAGCTTTCAAATGATTCAGAATAATATGCCCAAACATGTAGAGAAAAAGACAATGATAAAGCAAATGCGGTTAAATGCTAAAAATTGGGGATTCTAAATGAAAGTGAAAGTTCTTTATACTATTCTTGCAAATTTTTACTTTCAATTAATTTTAAGTTACCCAAAAACCTCAAATGGTCACATAATTCAGAAAATGAAATATGCTGATTATCCAGTAGGGTAGTTCCCATTTATTAAAAAATGAGCAAGTACCTCCAATATCTAACAATGTATTTATAAATTATATGCATGTACTTACTATAATACCAATATACTACAAATATATATAACTTAAATCACATATTAAGAAATAGGTATTTTGAAAGCATTAGCTAAAAAATAATTAAAATAAAAGGAATGATCTTGCTCTGCAAATGTGAATTCAACCAGTACCCAGTAATTCCCAAATCTCTTCCTCTAATTCAATCTGTTCTCTTGAACTCCAGATCTCATTTCCAACTACCTATAGGATTTCTAAACCTGAGGTACCTACAGGAGAGCCAACCTCAACACAGGCTAAACTGAGTACCTTTCTCCAGAAACCTGCTTTTATACTCTGGCTTCCACCTTAGTGAGAAAGCAATCTGCTCAGTGGAGTCATCTCAGTCAATTCTTTCTTATTTCAGCCCCACAACCCACCCTCCCCACACACACACAAAAAAAAATCACAAAGTTCTACCCCCTTGCTGTGCTTCCTAATCACTTTCAAGATAAAAGCCACACTTCTAACACAGTAAACCTGTCATTTTATGACTGATTCTGGCCCATATTTCTGCCTACTGTCCCTCAGTTCTAGCCCTGTTGAACTATTTGCAACTACATTAAAAGCCTTTAGGCTTTTATATGTTGCTATCACTGCCTGAAAATCCAATCTTCCAGCATGTCCCTAAAGAACCCATACTCTACTTTCAGGACTCCGTTCAAATGTCCTTTCCCTTGGAAAACATTTCCTGAGATGAAGAAAGTCAAAGGCTCTATTCATATAGGTCACTAGAGGGTAAGTAAGCTCCCTGAAGACAAACAATACACTGCATTACTCCTTGAATTCTCAGAACTTGGCACATAATCAAATGCTAAATATTTGCTGAACTCAAATCAGTGAGGAAGGGACTTCCCTGGCAGTCCAGTGGTTAAGAATCCACCTTCCAATGCAGGGGACGTGGGTTCGACCCCTGGTTGGGGAGCTAAGATCCCACATGCCACAGGGCAACCAAGCCCGTGTGCTGCAACTACTGAGCCCACATGCCACAACTAGAGAGAAGACCCCGCACTGCAAGGAAGAGCCCGCGTGCTGCAACTAAGTCAAAAATAAATAAATAAATAAATATTTTAAAAAATAAAATAAAATAAAAGCAGTATAAAAACAAACATTATTTAAAAAAAAAAAAAAAAACCTTCACGTTCCAATGCAGAGGGTGTGAGTTCAATCCCTGGTCAGGGAGCTAAGATCCCACATGCCTCATGGCCAAAAAAAAACAAAATATAAAACAGAAGTAATATTGTAACAAATTCAACAAAGACTTTAAAAATGGTCCACATCAGGGCTTCCCTGGTGGCAAAGTGGTTAAGAATCTGCCTGCCAATGCAGGCGACACAGGTTCGAGCCCTGGTCTGGGAAGATCCCACATGCCACGGAGCAACTAAGCCCACACACCATAAATACTGAGCCCGTGCCACAACTACTGAAGCCCACACGCCTAGAGCCCATGCTCCGCAACGAAGAGTAGCCCCTGCTCACCCCAACTAGAGAAAAGCTCACACACAGCAACGAAGACCCAATACAGCCAAAAATAAAATAAATTTAACAAAAAAAGATCCACATCAAAAAAAATCTTAAAAAAAAAATCATGCAGAAAAGCAGCACCCTTTAATAAATGTTGTTGGGTTAACCAGATGATCATATGGAAAAAAGATAAAACTGCTTTTTTTTGTGTGTGTGTGAGCACTGGATCCACTGCTCACAATAAATACCAAGATAAATTCTAAATGGATAACAGAGTTACATGTAAAAAATGACACCTACAAATGGTGTAGAAATTTGTTCTTCTACAAATACTAGAAGAACACATGGCTGAAATCCTTTATCACCTACAAGTGGAGAAAACTTCCCAAAGTCATTCAAAAAAACACATCCATATATTTGACTTAATGAAGATAAATGTCTGGATAGCAAAAATACCGTAGTGAAATGAACAGATTTACTGCAATATCAGTAAAACAATATTTTTTATTCTCAATTATATCTGAGAAATCAGTGAGTTATTAAAACAAAAAGTTTAGTGATGAAATGAGAACACACAAATCGGAACCTTTTGAGATTTATAAAAAGGTCTACCAATAATAAATTCAGTAGAGGCAACAAACAGCAGACTGGAAACTACAAAAACCCGAATCAGAGAAATGGAAGACAAAAATTATGGGAAAATATAGGACAGATAGTTCCCGGAAATCTAGTATTTGTACAATCAGAGTTCAAAAATATAAAGAAATACAGGATGGCAGAGAAGACTAACAGACTGAATGTTCCCTGAGCTAAAGAAACATAACTGAGTCTTCAGATCATGACTTATGATAACTAGACTTATTTATGAATTTTAAAGATCAGTATTAAAAAGGGGGAAATCAAGGACTTCCCTGGTGGCGCAGTGGTTAAGAATCCGCCTGCCAGTGCAGGGGACATGGGTTCGAGCCCCAGTCCGGGAAGATTCCACATGTCGCAGAGCACCTAAGCCCATGCGCCACAACTACTGAGCCTGCGCTCTAGAGCTGGCGAGCCATAACTACTGAGCCTGCATGCCACGACTACTGAGGTCCGCACACCTAGAGCCCATGCTCCGCAACGAGAAGCCACTGTAACGAGAAGCCTGCGCATCACGATGAAGAGTGGCCCCCACTCGCCGCAACTAGAGAAAGCCCACGCATAGCAACAAAGACCCAACGCAGCCATAAATAAATAAATAAATATATTTCAAAAATTAAAAAAAAAGGGGGATATCAACAAGTAACATCAGATTTTTCTGTACAAAATCAAATGTGGAAATAAGGCATAACCCAATATTTCTATACCAAGCCAAACTTTCAGTCAAAATACCAACTGCAAGGAGAACAGAATCATATTCTCACATAAGCTCAGAAGAATCCCACCTACAAAATATAATAAGATTCCAAGAAACAACATTCTAGCCACAAGAACTGAAACAGGAGAAAAAAATGGAAAAGACTTAGTACAGTAAAGACAATAAGGAAACTACAACATAGTAAAATGTTAACAGTTAAGTCTAGGCAATAATTGTGATGTTTAATGCAAATTTTAAATGACTCCTGAAAGAGATGCTTCCTACAGTTCAAAAGCAAGTGTTCTATAGCTAAAATTCTGTAGCGATTCCTCCTTTTTCCTATTCTATAGGATAGCAGCAGCAAAATAAAGAGCTGTAGGCTGCACCCAAGAGTACAGAAACTGATAAGCTGATGTACTTACAGGGAGTTTGGTGAAGGCCGGGTTGGTGACATGTTTCCCAAAGGCATCTTCCTGGAACTGGAGAAGCTGTACCACCAGCCCAGCCAGTGTTTTATTGGTAGGAGCATCCGCATGAACATACTGCAAGATAAAGACAGAGACTCAAAAACTGGGGCAACTGTGCAGAAGACAATGGAAGACAATGTTCGCTTACTTCCCAGTACCTAAGTACTGGCCTGGTGGCAGATTTTTAAGTGTCTGAGACACTTACATAAACAAATACTGGGAGCCGTGGGGAGGGATAGATAACATGTCCTTTCAGTTAACAGATCTTAAGAATGAGAAATACTATGCCCAAGAAACCAAACCCAAGTGTCATCTCATCTGCACCCGGACCTAAATTAAATGGTGAGATCCTGGACCTCAAACTTGAGCCTGATGCTACTGAATTGGCCTAAAAGTTTGTTCGGGTTTTTCCATAAGATGTAACAGAAAAACCCGAACGAAATTTCTGGCCAACCTAATACAATGGAATGAGACATACTGGCCACTATATTTCACATGTGGCCAGAGAGCCAACTGTGTTACAGTTTTTCAAACAAGTCCACAAATTCTTTGATACTCCTCTCAACAAGAGGTGGGGATCTATGGCCCTCCTCTGTTGAATCAGGACCATCCTCAGTGACTCACTTAAAACCATTAGAATGCAACAGAAGTGATGCTGTGTGACTTCTGAAGATAAATCAAAAAAGATCATGCAGCTTCCATGTAGTTCTTTTGGGACACCCACCTCTGGAGTCCTGAACAACAATGAAGTCCAACCACCCTGACATCACCATACTGAGGAAGCCCAGGCTACACTGAGAGGCCACATGGAGAGTCCCCAGCTGCTGTTCAGAAGACTGACAGCACAACCACCAGACACATGAGTAAAGATGATTCCAGGTGATTGTGGCCCCCAGCTGTCAGGTCACCACCAATCATCAAACATCCCCAGTCAAGGCCCCAGACACCACTGAGCAGAGATAATTGGCCCTACTGTGCCCATCCAAATTCCAGACACACAGGAACTCTAAGCATAATAACATGACTGTTTTTATGCATTAAAAAAAATACATGTGTGGGCACTTAAAAATGGTTAGGATGGTAAATTTTATAAGATTTTTACCACAATAAAATTTTTTTAAAACAAATGTACACGAAAAGTTATCCATGCTAATGTGAATAATGTCAAGAAGGCCAAATTTGTGGTAGACAGACAGCAAGCGAGCATTACAGCAAGGAAAGATAAAGGGTACATGACAGGGAAAGCATAAATTACTGAGTTCAATTAAATGTAAAAATTTAACTTAGTATTAAGCATTCACTATCACTTTGAAAAGCCATCATTAATTTTTTTTTTTTTAACCTCCAATTTTGATCAGGAAAAAACATCTATACTTCCTTCCATAAAAAAACTAAAGTTTTCTTCCTGGAAAGAACCTCTTTCCCAGTACCACCCAACATTTCAAGATAATGTTTCTCTTGCAATAAATAATGTCTCAGTGATACACATACAGCAAAATATCAGCTACACAGTCCACCATTAATTACTATGCCTTAAGTTGACTGGCTCTCAAGATGTGCTACTGTCAATCAAAGACAGAGCATAATATAAAAGGGCAATTCTTCTTAAAGCTTAGTATCCTCACAAATTTTTATTTGTTCAGGTATGTTAGCTTTCCACTCTAAATAGAGCAGCCAGCATGCAGTTAACTTTGCTGAAGAATGGTATTTTGTTGGAATGCTTTATTTTTATTTTTTTTAATTTTATTTATTTTTGGCTGCACTGGGTCTTCGTTGCTGTGTCCAGGCTTTCTCTAGTTGGGGTGAGTGGGGCTTCTCATTGTCGAGGTTTCTCTTGTTGCGGAGCATAGGCTCTAGGCACACGGGCTTCAGTAGTTGCTGCATGCGGGCTCAGCAGTTGCTGCATGCGGGCTCAGCAGTTGCAGCACGCGGGCTCAGCAATTGTGGCTGGCGGGCTCTAGAGCACAGGCTCAGTAGTTGCGGCACACAGACTTAGTTGCTCTGCGGCATGTGGGATCTTCCCGGACCAGGGCTCAAACCCGTGTCCCCTGCACTGGCAGGCGGATTCTTAACCACTGCACCACCAGGGAAGTCCGGAATGCTTTATTTTACATGAAATCCCCGAGAGCAAAGGTTGGTAAAATCCAGTCTACTGCCTGTTTCTGTGTGGCCCACAAGCTAAGAATGGTTTTTACATTTTTTAAATGGCTGGGAAAAAATTAAAAGAAAAATAATATTTCATGACACATGAATATAATATAAAATTCAAATGTCAGTGTCCATAAATAAAGTTTTATCAACACAGCACACTCATTCATTTGCACATTGTCTATGGCTGCTTTCCTGCAAGAGCAGAGTTGAGCAGTTGCAGCTGAGACTGCATGGCCCGCAAAGCCTCAATATTTACTCTTGACCTTTATAGAAAAAGTCTGTCTATCCCTGTTGTACACTGCTCCTTTTTATCCTTACAGATAGCTTCCTTTTATTCAATTTAAAGGTGTCCTGTAAAAACACATTTCCTTAAGGCCAAAAAGTGAAACAAATATGTCAGACATGAGCCAAAAACTGGAGACAAGTTTCATACAATTAAGCACCTAAGATGTCAATTCTGTTAGTCTAAAATAAGGGTTCTCTTAATTCAATAAGTCAGGCCCAAGAATCTGCATTTCTAACAAGTTCCCACGTGACACTATGTGACTGGGAACTACACTTTAAGAACCATTGGACTTTAAAAAAAAAAATCCACTTTAAATATTATCATATATCTCAGTTAAAGAACACATTTTATTATAATTTAGAAGTTAAAAACCAGGTAAGCAATTTTTTCTTTTTTTTTTTTTTTTGCGGTATGCGGGCCTCTCACTGTTGTAGCCTCTCCCGTTGCGGAGCACAGGCTCCAGACGCGCAGGCTCAGCGGCCATGGCTCACGGGGCCCAGCCGCTCCGCGGCATGTGGGATCTTCCAGGACCGGGGCACAAACCCACGTCCCCTGCATTGGCAGGCGGACTCTCAACCACTGCGCCACCAGGGAAGCCCCCAGGTAAGCAATTTTTAAATGTTAAAAACTTCTCACAGTTCCCCTTTCCTACAATGCCAATTCCCATAAAAACCAAGTTTACTTCTCTGAGGACTATGAACTTTCAAGTGAAAATTTAACATCAGATTTTTTTTCCAATTTACTCAACATAGTAAATCTTTAATAAGTAATACTCAATTTTGAAAGTAATCAGTGATACTCAACATAGTATAACCTTTAATAAAGAATAAACTCTTCAAGTCTAACCCACAGAACTGGCACAGTATGTTATACATACCCACAAGATAACTTTATAATCTTTAATAAGTGCAAGCTTCTCCAAGGAATCACATAAAGTACTGCAAGTTTTTCCACACATGGTAAAGCAACGTGAAAAATTAATAACCGTAACTTTTTATTTTTCATATACCTGCAGACAACTGAACAGCGCCAAATCCTAAACCTGAAAGACACCATTTGGAGGAAGGTTGTTCAGCAAAAAACAAACCAACCTTCCAAGCAAAAAGTAATTTTTAATGACTTATATACATAGCTTTGTATATATTCTAAACTTCACTACTATCTACACGCTTCATTTATTGTCATTAAGAATGAGAAAGATTTCATGTGGACAACCCTACAGTTTCAGAATAAAGATGGCCAGGTTCAAAGCCCAATCAAAATGATTATCTTAGGTATTTTAAGATCCAATTTTTAAACTACAGAACATTTTTAACTCCATTTACTTTCTCCAAATCACCCACAAAAATGATCAAACATTAAAATGTATGCAAGAGATGACATTTTTAACTAATAAATTGAATCTGACATTAATAAATTAATGTCAGATTCATACCCTCTCAAAAGGCAGTCAATGTACGACTATAAGATTTTAAATCGACTTCTAAAAATTTCTAAGAGTAACATTCTATTTAACCAATAAGAATGAAGCAGGGGGACCAATGATACATGGCAAAAGTATCACTACCACCTCAAATTTATATAATCCTACCTTCAAGGACTATCTCATTTGATTCGAACAACTGTCTGTGGGAGTCACAGTCTTACTCCCAACTTACAAATGAAAAATTAAAACATGGAAATCAAGTCATCTGCTCAATGACACCAATTAGCAGCCAAGAGTACTGAACTAACGTCTTCCAAACTAACGTAAGCTCATTCCACTATCCCATACAGACATAAATTCATTTCAACTGCTTCCAAAAATCTCACCTAAACATAAAAAGTTCTTAATAGCTTTCAAAATAATGAATCCTGATTAAAGGGAAAAAAATTTAATAATTATATAGACTACTTCAGTCATAAAAATTTTATCTTTTGATCAAAAAAAAGTTCAACAGAATGTTTTACTTAAGACAACAAAAATTTTTTTAGTCTCAAAGTATTTTGATTAAGAAAGTTAGGAGGATATGTTTGGAAAGTTGTTATCAATAAATCTGCTTTATATTCCCTGTGACATTAATATAGTATCAAAAGTTTAACTTATCCGTAAACAATGCTATTGTAGCAGATGTCCCATCTGGAAAAAAGAAAAGTCTTAAACTGTTAAATACTTTATATAAAAGGCAATGAAATGCCTTCCTTGGGCAATCTACTCTATTTTAGTAATCTTCGTTAAATCCAAAGCATCTTTATTTAAATCATCCTAAAATCTTAAATCTTATTTCAGGGGTAGGCCAAACTTCGGGAAGAAACTTACCTGGGAACTCAATGGCTTATAGATATACTTCACCTTCACAAGGTTTTATCATCTGAAAATCACTCTGAACTATGGATAGAAATATATCTTTCAAAGTTAGGATGAAAGATATGCACCCAGTAATACAAAGCAGGCAGCTTAGGTAGATAAACAAGCTTCCACACTGCTAGTGGACTGAAAACACAACCTCAGGCAAACAGTTAATCTCTCTGTGCTTCAGCTTCCACGTACCTAAAGTGGTCACCTCCTCTGGACTCCTTTGGCTAGCTGAAGCTCATCCCAGTCAAAAAGTATTCACTCTCCTTTCTGTACTGCTAAGCCAAATCGATCAACAAAGCCTAAAAAAACAGGTTTCTATACTAATCTATTCATTCATGGAACAAATATTTACTGAGCACCTCCTATAGGCATTCAGAAGACAAAAACAATACAAGGAAGTTCATTTTTAATTTGAAATCACCTGGGTTTTATAAGTAGGTGCCTATGTCTATCTTTTCCACAACACTGTGAGTTCCTTAAAGAGAGGGATTATGTGCAGCCAAAAAAAAAAAAAGGCAGAGGGGGGGTTGGAGCCAGGCAGACCTTTGAATTCCAAATTTGCCACTCCTAACTAATTCTTAGAGAAGTTACTTAAATCTCCACCCTCAGGTGTCTCTCATGTGGAAAATGAAGTAAATAATATCTATCATTCAGGACTGCTGTGAGGATTTAAGTGACTTATGTTTTAAATGCCTGGGTAAGGTGGATGTTCAGTTGTTCACTGAGTGCATACATAAACCCATCAATAAAAATGCTACTATCAATGTCATGTTTATTTCATTTATTTGCTAAGATTTATGAATTTGAAAACACACTATTAAATGCAACAGAAAAGTTTAGTTAAATCTTATCAATGTGTATACCAGGTAGAGATATATCCTGTACAGAGGAAGCAAAGAACCTTCTGGTAAATATTTTCACCACACCAACACCACTCTCAGAGGCTGATACGATTCTGACTGTCAGGCCCAAAGGATATACAATTCTTACCTGAGTAGGCCCAAGAAACACACTCTAGCTTTATGAAACTCTGAGAGGTCAAATCTAACTTTGTCTTTAAGGCCTCAGGCACACTGAGCCAACATTAGCCTACTGTCTTCAACACTTTGGGACAAATCCTGCAATCAGCCTCACAGCCACTTCCTCACCCACCCAAACAAACCTCTTAAAGATTATCCAAGCCTAAAGCTGCCCTCTTAAAATTGGGCGCAAATAGATGCACAGAGTTTGGAGAGGTAGAAATTACTATTACTGTATTTCCCTTTTTCTTTTCCCTTCCTTGCTATCCAAAGGAATATTCCTCCTATTTCTCTTTGTTAAAGCTACACTGATAAAGTCAAACAATATTATATGTCAATTATATCTCAATAAAACTGGGGTATAAAATCCAGACTGGGGGGAAAAATACATTAAGGTATATTAATTTAAGACCCAAAGTACTGGCTGAAGGGCACATGATAAACAATACTTTAATAATATAAATATATTCAACTCCCTTAGCTACTACGAGAAGCTCTACTGCCAACACCAAAAAAGTGACCAATTTACCACTGTACAAGGGAAAACAATATTCTTGTCTACCTACATGTAAATGAGAAAAAGCTACAATCCCAAATGTGACTGCAAAATTTCGGGGGGGGGGGAAAGTCAAAGAATCAAAGAATATATTGTAAATAAAAATACATATCGCTTCTCACTTCCTAAAACCTCAGATAAGGAATGGTCATTTCTGAGAGTACCACAATGGAACGCAAAAGTACCCAAGATCCCTGCCCATGCCTAACAACTTCCAAAAGCTGATAGGCTCCACTGCGCTGTACACCCCAAATGAGTAGGTTCCTAGACTATCTTTTCATTCATTCCAACAAATATTTACTAAGCAACTACTAAGGGCAAGGCAATGAGGATCAAACATGTTCCGGGACACGTTGTAGTGAACAGGCCTAACAAGGTCCTTGCCCCATGGTTATGGTCCACAACGGGGGAAGTGGAGAACTGAAAGGGTGTTCCTGAAATTTGGGGGCAAAGAGTATTTTTGGCAGTCTGCGTCCTTACACCTTCTAAGGGAGTCATTCCTAAATAGTTACATAAAGGGGAACCTAAAAAAACATTTGTTATAAACAAGAGGCTAACTTACAACTTTTAATATCACTGACTCAGTGGAACTTACATTCCAAAGGTAGAGCAAACAGGTAAATAAAAATAATCGCAAAAAGTGGTATGGGGCTTCCCTGGTGGCGCAGTGGTTGAGAGTCCGCCTGCCGAGGCAGGGGACACGGGTTCGTGCCCCGGTCCGGGAAGATCCCACATGCCGCGGAGCGGCTGGACCCGTGAGCCATGGCCGCTGAGCCTGCGCGTCCGGAGCCTGTGCTCCGCAACGGAGAGGCCACAGCAGTGAGAGGCCCGCGTACCGCAAAAAAAAAAAAAAAAAAAAAAAAAAAGTGGTATGAAAACAAAGGTGATATGAAGCGGGGTGATCTAACATGAATGGGGTTCTCAGGGAAGGCCTCACATTAGCCACAAGTGAACATTAACTCTTGCACTCCCACTATACATAACCAGAAGTAGTGAAGTAAAAGCCGTCATTTTTTTTTTTTTTTTTGCGGTACGCGGGCCTCTCACTGCTGTGGCCTCTCCCGTTGCGGAGCACAGGCTCCAGACGCGCAGGCTCAGCGGCCATGGCTCACGGGCCTAGCCGCTCCGCGGCACGTGGGATCTTCCCGGACCGGGGCACGAACCCGTGTCCCCTGCCTCGGCAGGCGGACTCTCAACCACTGCGCCACCAGGGAAGCCCAAAGCCGTCATTTTGTAATATTAGTTCTCATGAATACTGTAATTCATTATATTTAACCTGCTGTAACCAACGTCCGAGTACAATCGTCCATAGTCCGTCTTTAGCATATCAACAGCAGATAGTAAAACCTTAGTCACCTCACTTGACTTTGAAGACTAGTCTCTAAACAAAACTTGCCGCTTTTACACCTCTGGCTCCGACAGTTTTAACAATCATAGCTCACACACCTAAAGCAGCCAACAAAAGAGGAAGATTCACACCCTCCGGGTCGCTGAGCTCGACCTGCTCCTGCAGGAGCAAGCAGCGGCTTTTGCCCGGGGTGCGTGGGCTCCCAAGAGCGAAGCTCGGAGAACCAGTGGAGTCCCCTGCGCGCGGACACTGAGAGCTCACCGCGGGGGCGTGGCGGGCCCTGCGCCTGCCTTTGTTGTCCCTCGTGGCGCGTGGGGGGAGGGGCGGCCAGAAGCCCGCGAGGCCAGTCGCCGCCCCCGGCCCCCGTCTCGTGGCCTTCCGGCCCCTACGAGCGCGCGAACCCACCTTCTTGTAGTGCTTGCCCAGCCAGACCCGCACCGAATCCAGCTGGGACACCGTCTCCGGGCTCTCCCAAAACTTGCTGGTCGGGCCCCCGTCCTTCCGCCGATAAACTGCCAGGCCCGCGGCCCCCGCCGCGCCTCCCAGACCCGCAGCGCCCGCCGTCGCCCCCAGCCCGCCGCTGCCCGCCGCCGCGGCCATCGTCGTCGTACGTCGTCCCCACAGCCCTGCCCGCCCGCCCCGCCCCGGCCCTCGCGGCGTTCCTCGTTCGCACGCGCGCGCGCAGCCGCCACCTCCGCCTCCCGGCCCCGCCCAGTCAGCCCCCTTCCGGCGCGGAGAGCCGGCCCCGCCCCTTCTCGGGACCGGCGCCTAAGAGACGAGAGCACGCGCATACGCATGCGCAACACTCTCTCTGGGCGGGCCTAGGACGAGCTCATCCCCCCGCCTCTTCCGCCAGGCTGTAGGACAGTTCACAGTCTCCGCCCCCCAGTTTCGGCTTGTTAGTGTGTGGCTGTTTCCCGGGTACCTGCGTCGAATCGTTATGCAATCTCCTACTGCACGGAGGTTCTGTGTTATCGTCTGCCACCGCCGGGGAGAAAAGGGCTGGCGTGAGATGTTCCGAGAGGAGAACCCGTTTAGGGTGTCGCCTGCTGGCGGAGGAACCCACACGCCGGGTGGGAATCTGCGCCTGCCCCGCTTGCCCTCAGACCTAGTGACCCTGTCGTACTTTGTAAACAACCATTTGGGACCACCACCCCTTGCAACAGCTGATCCCCTCTGTCACTCAGGCGCTTTCGAATCATAGCTTAAATGTACTTCAGAAAAGTGATCCCTGACCATGCAATCTTGAACAATCATACTCACTCGACATTGTTGGCGTAACACTCACCATGACCTGGTATTTTTCTTATTGAATACTTTCCACATAAATTGCATGAGAGCCTAGTCTTGACTTGTTCGCAGGTGTACCCTCGGTGCTGAGAACAGTACCGGTTATCTAACAGATGTTCAATAAATATTTGATGAATGAGTGAATGACCTACAGGGAGGCAGAAGGCAAATAATTTTAAATTATTAACGAAATATGATTGGCCATTATGGGGTTTTGAACTTAATGCTATCTAACCCCTGAACAGCAAATGACTAACTGCTTGTGAGTTTTTAAGAATGAAGACACTGTGATCAGGGAGGAAAGGAGATTTCAAACGCGTGAAAAAACTGGAACAAAGTCTTTAAAGTGTGAGAGCATACTTGGTGAAATTCCTTAAGCCCATGGAGTTGAAGCAGAGATGTTATTTGGGGTGGCAGTGAATTTGGAATATCCTGTAAGCATTAGAAAACCAGCTTGAACAGAGAGAATGACATGACCAGAATTATCGATTAGGAAGTAGCTACTGCAGCAGTGTGGATGATGGAGTAGAGGAAGAAAGGCTGGAGAAAAATGCACGGACAACAAAAGAAAAAATAAATTGGACTTCATCAAAGTTAAAATCTTTTGTGCTTCAAAGTATACCGACAAGAAAATGAAAAAACCCACTGAAAGAAAAAAAAAACCCACTGAAAGAGAGAAAATATTTGCAAATTATATACCTGATAAGAGACATATCCAGAATATAGAAAGAACTCCTACAACTCAATAATGAAAAGAGCAAGAAGCCATTTGACAAATTAACTAATAACCAAATGGAGTAAACTTGGTACAGCAACATTATGGATGAATCTCACAGATATTATACTGAGGGAAATAAATCTTACCCAAAGGGATATACATAGTACGATTCAATATATATGAAGTTACAGAACAGGCTAAACTCCGAAGTATGGTTCCCTCTGGGGAGTGGAGGGGAAGGAGGGACATGAGGGTGTTTCCTGGGGTGATAATAAGTTGTACTTAGAAATAGATTTGCATTACACAGATGTATACCAATTATGGAATAGTAAAGAAAATTTATGCATTTTACTATAAATTTCCCCTCAAAAGAAAAGAACAGTAAACAAATACTGAACTCTTATTCAAAATATGCATGCTAAAGTGTTTAGCGGTGAACTGTACCTTTCACACAGTTCTCCAAACTGCAAGCTAAATTCACATAGCAATCTATCAAAAAGCATTTTTATTGCTCAACAGGTGAAGAGTTGATTAGGTTTCTTCAATTTTGAGGCAAAGAAAAGAATTGGAAACTGTATGATTGATGCCAGTTGTTACAGTCATTAGCTTTCTCGGTTTCTGGGAAGGATACCAAAAGGCTTCTCTAAAATGTATCGAAGACTAGGGTTTAGCAAATATTTTCTATAAAGTGTCAGATAGCAAATGTTTTAGGCTTTTAGGCCATATGTTCTATGTCACAACTGCTCAGCCCTACCATTGTAGCGCAAAAGCAGCTCTAAACAATACATAAATGAGTGAGCATGGCTGTGTTCCCAGTAAAATTTTATTTGCAAAAACAGGTAGCAGGGGCTTCCCGGTAGCACAGTGGTTAAGAATCCGCCTGCCAATGCAGGGGACACGGGTTCGAGCCCTGGTCGGGGAAGATCCCACATGCCGCGGAGCAACTAAGCCCGTGTGCCACAACTACTGAGCCTGCAGTGTAGAGCCCACGAGCCACAACTGAGCCCATGCGCCACAACTACTGAAGCGCACACACCTAGAGCCCATGCTCCGCAACAAGAGAAGTCAGTGCAATGAGAATCCTGCGCACTGCAACGAAGAGTAGCCCCCGCTCAGCAATGAAGATCCAACACAGCCAAAAAAAACAGGAGGTAGACAGTTTCTGTTTGGGATGATGAAAATGTTTAAGAGATGGATAGTAGTAATGATTGCACAAGATTGTGACTGTACTTAATGTCACTGAATTGTGCACTTAAAAGTGGTTAAAATGGTAAATATTATTATATATTTTTTACCACACAAAAAAAAGCATATGTGGCAGGCCAGATTGGGCCTGTGCCATAGTTTGTTGACTCCTGACAAAGACTGTTATACCTATTACCTTTAACTTAGAAGCATCTTGTTTAAATCAATTTACTCAGATCTGCTTGAGAAAATCACAATATTGCTTATTTCATTGAACTTTTACAATATTTTTGGTAAAATACTTTTATCACAAGGATTAGGTTTATTTTCAGCTAGACCTTAGAGCCAAACATTTAGCTTATTCAATTTATGGAAAATGTCTGTCATATAACCTAATTGACAAAGCCAGTCATTATTGTCAAATCAGCAAAAAAATTGTTTTTGTCAGAAAAAGTCTTACTTCATTTTTCAATTCATATAAAAGTGTTAATATTTAAGTCAAGGAATAATATCAAAGCTGCTGAGGAATAGATTCCATAACATTTTATTAGACGATTATTAAAAGCAGTCTGGTCAAGATTGAAATGATTTAGATCTAAAACAATGTATCCATTTTTATAAATTATAAAAAACAAGGTAATACACTTATTAAATCAGTTATCAAAAACCTCCCAACAGAGATTGGGATTGATATATATACACTAATATGTATAAAATAGATAACTAATAAGAACCCACTGTATAAAAAAATAAATAAAATAAAATTCAAAAAAAACCAAAAACAAACTTCCAAACAAAGAAAAGCCTAGACTTGATGGCTTCAATGGTGAATTCTACCAAATATTTAAAGAAGAACTAACATCAACCCTTCTCAAACTTTTCCCAAAAAACTGAAGGGAGGGAACACCTCTAGACTCTTTCCATGAATCCAGCATTACCCTGATCCCGAAACCAGACAAAGTCACTACAAGAAATATCACTTATGAATACTGATAAAAAATCCTCAACAAAATACTAGCAAACCAAATTCAGCAGTATATTACAAGGATTTTACACCAAAAGAGATTTATTCCTGGAATGCAAGGTGGTTCAGCATACAGAAATCAGTGTAGTACACTACATTAAGAAAATAAAGGGAAAAAACACATGATCATCTCAATTGATGCAGAAGAATAATTTGACATAATTGAACACATTTCCATGATCCAAAAAAAACCTCAAAACTAGGAATAGAAGGAAACTATCTCACTATAATAACAGAAAAACCCACAATGAACATCATACTCAATGGTGAATGACAAAGTTTTCCTCTAAGATCAAGAGCAAGGCAGAGATGCCTGCTTTCACCACTTCTGTTCAACATAGTACTGGAAGTTCTAGCCAGAACAATTAGGCAAGGACAAAAAATAAAAAGCATCCAAATTGAAGGAAGAAGTAAGATATCTGTTTGCAGATGATATGATCTTATACATAGAAAGCCCTAAAAATTCTACAACAAAACTTGTATGACTAATACATGATTTCAGCAAAGTAGCAGGATGTAAAGCCAACACACAAAAACCAGTTGCATTTCTACATATTAATAATGAGCAATCTGAAAAGGAAATTACAACAATTTCATTTACAATAGCATCAAAAACAATAAAACACTTAGGAAGTAACCAAGGAGGTAAAATAATTGTACAATGAAAACTATAGAACATCAATGAAAGAAATTAAACAAGACATAAATGAATGGAAACATATCCCTGTTCATGGATGGAAAACCTAATAACTTTAAAATGTCTACAATATGAAAAGAAATCTACAGATTCAATGCAAACTCTATCAAAATCCCAGGGATGTCTTTTGCAGAAATAGAAAAACCCATCCTAAACTTCATGTAGAATCTAAAATAAACAAACAAAACAAAACAAAAGTTTAAAAAAAAGAATAATTTTGGAGAACTCAACTTCCTGACTTCAAAACTCATCAAAACAGTGTGGTACTGGCATAAAGACAGACACATAGATCAATGGAAAGGATAGAGAGCCCAGGAACAAACTTTTGTGTGTATGGTCAAACAATTTTTTTGACAAGGATGCCAAGACTGTGCAATGGGGAAAGGACAATCTTTTCAACAACTGGTGCTGGTTAAACTAGATAACTACATGCAAAAGAATGAAGTTGGACCCTTACCTCACACTGTATACAAAAATTAATTCACAATGGATCAAAAACCTCAATATAAGAGATGAAACTATAAAATTCTTAGGAGAAAACATAGGGCAAAAGCTTCATGACATTGGATTTGACAATTATTTCTTGGATATGACACCAAAGACAATGATTTATTGGATGTGATATCAGAGGTGCAGGCAACAAAAGAAACAGTAGACAAATTGGACTTAATGAAAAATTTTAAAATTTTGCATCAAAAGAAGATCAACAGGGACTTCCCTGGTGGTCCAGAGGTTAAGACTCTGGGCTCCCAGTGCAGGAGGCCTGGGTTCAATCCCTGGTCGGGGAACTAGATCTCGCATGCTGCACCTAAGAGCCCGCATGCTACAACTAAGAGATCCCTCATGCCCCAACCAAAGATCCCACGTGCCACAACTAAAGACACAGTGCACCCAAATAAATAAATAAGTAAATAAATAAATATTTTTTAAGAAAAGAATATCAACAGAGTAAAAAGGCAACCCAGAGAGAGGGAGAAATATTTGCAAATCTTATAATGAAGGATTTATATCCAGAATACATTGTGCACTCCTAAAACTCAGCAAGAACAAAAAAAATTCAAAAATTGGCAAAGGATTTGATTAGACAGTTCTCCAAGGAAGATATGCAAATGGACAATAAGCACATGAAAAAGTGCTCAACATCTTTAGTCATCAGAGAAATGCAAATCAAAAGTATAATGATGTACCACCTTACATCCATTAAGATGGCCACTATTAAAAAACCCCAGAAAATCATAAGTATGGACAAGGATGTGGAGAAATTGGAATGCTTGTGCACTGTTGGTGAGAATGTAAAATATTACACTCACTGTGGATGATTCCTCAGAAAATTAAGAATAGAATTACCATGTGATCCAGCAATTTTACTTCTTGATACATACCCAAAAAATTAAAAGCAGGGTCTTAAAAAAATTAAAATAAAATAAAAGCAGGGTCTTGAAGAAATATTTGTACAACCACGTTCATAATAGCGTTATTCACAGTAGCCAAAAGCCAAGTATCCATCCACAGATGGATGGATAAGCAAAATATGATACATACAATGGAATATTATTCAGCTTTAAAAAGGAAAGTGATTCTGACATATGCTACAACATGGATAAACTTTGAAGATATTATACTAAATAAAATGACAGTAACAAAAAGACAAATAGTGTACGATTCCACTTATGTGAGGCACTTAGAGTAGTCAAATCTTTCTTTTTTTGTACGCGGGCCTCTCACTGTTGTGGCCTCTCCCATTGCGGAACACAGGCTCCGGACGCGCAGGCTCAGCGGCCATGGCTCACGGGCCCAGCCGCTCCGCGGCATGTGGGATCTTCGTGGACCGGGGCACGAACCTGCGTCGCCTGCATCGGCAGGCAGACTGTCAACCACTGCGCCACCAGGGAAGCCCGAGTAGTCAAATTTTAAACACAGACAGTAGAATGGTGATTGCCAGTGACTAGGGAGAGGAGAAAATGAGGAGTTATTGCTTAATGAGTATAGAGTTTCAATTTTACAAGATGAAAAGAGATATGAAGATGGATGGGGTAATGGTTGTACAACATGATGAATGTATTTAATATCACTGAACTGTACACTTAAAAGTGATTAAGATGGGACTTCCCTGGCGGTGCAGTGATTAAGAATCTGCCTGGGGCTTCCCTGGTGGCGCAGTGGTTGAGAGTCCGCCGATGCAGGGGACATGGGTTCGTGCCCTGGTCCGAGAAGATCCCACATGCCGCAGAGCGGCTGGGCCCGTGAGCCATGGCTGCTGAGCCTGCGCGTCCGGAGCCTGTGCTCCGCAACGGGAGAGGCCGCAACAGTGAGAGGCCCACGTACCGCAAAACAAACAGACAAACAAAAAAAAGAATCTGCCCGCCAATTCACGGGACACGGGTTCGGGCCCTCGTCTGGGAAGATCCCACATGCCACGGAGCAACTAAGCCCGTGTGCCACAACTACTGAGCCTGCAGTCTAGAGCCCACGAGCCACAACTACTGGGCCCATGCACCACAACAACTGAAGTCTGCGCTCCTGGAGCCTATGCTCCACAACAAGAGAAGCCACTGCAGTGAGAAGCCTATGCACTGCAACGAAGAGTAGCCCCCGCTTGCTGCAACTAGAGAAAGCCCATGCACAGCAACGAAGACCCAACACAGCCAAAAATAAATAAATTAAATATTTTAAAAATTTTAAAAAATGATTAAGATAGTGAAGTGAAATAAGTCAGAGAAAGACAAATACCACAGGATCGCCCTTACATGCAGAGTCTAAAAACAAAAACAAATACAAGCTCACAGATACAGAGGACAGAGATTGGTGGTTGCTAGAGGTGGAGGGTGAGGGGTTGGAGAAATGGGTGGAGAGGGTCAAAAGGCACAAACTTTGAGTTATAAAATAAATAAGTCATGGGGATGTACTGTACAGCATGGTGATATAGTTAATAATACAGTATTGCATATTTGAAAGTTGCTAAGAGAGTAGACCTTAAAATTTCTCATAACAAGAAAAAAATTTTTGTAACTATGTAAGTTGATGGGTATTAATTGGACTTATTGTGGTGATCATTTTGCAGTGTATACAAATATTGAATCAAGTTGTACACCTGAAATTAATATGTTATATGTCAATTATATCTCAATTAAAATTTTTAAAAATGGTTAACATGGTAAATTTTGTGTATTTTACCACAATTAAAAATTTGGAAAAAAAAGAGATAAGAGACCAACAGGGACTTCAAATATTGAATTTATTAGATATAATCCATAAAACCACTATGGTTTTTTTCTCTTTTTTCTCTCAGCTTTATTGAGATATAATTGACGTATAAAATATATTAATTTAAGGTGTACTATGCTTTTTTTTGTGTGTGTGTGGTACGCGGGACTCTCACTGCTGTGGCCTCTCCCGTTGCGGAGCACAGGCTCCGGACGCGCAGGCTCAGCGGCCATGGCTCACGGGTCCAGCTGCTCCACGGCATGTGGGATCTTCCCGGACCAGGGCACGAACCCGTGTCTCCTGCATCGGCAGGCGGACTCTCAACCACTGCGCCACCAGGGAAGCCCACTATGCTTATTTTTAAGAAATAAAATATAAGTTTGAAACTTTCATCCAAAAATTTGAAAATTGTTAGAAGTGATAGGTTTGAAAAAGAGTCAATGAGAAAATATAATAAATGAAATTATAAGCTCACTGGACATATTGAGCAGTAGATTGGACATAGAAAAAGAATCAGCGAACTAAGGAGATAAGTCAGATGAAATAAGTCTTGAAGTTCAGAAAGACCAAAAAATGGGAGGCAGGGGGCAAGAGGGACAGGGTAAGAAAGAAGATACAGTGAGAAGTTCTAATATACAGGGAACTGGAGTCACAGAGGATGAGAGAGAGAGTAGAGGCAATAACCAAATAATGATTGAGAGTTACCTAAAAATGGCTACAGATATTCATAGATTCAAGAAGCCTAACAAATCCCAAGCATGATAAATAAAAAGAGATTCTCTATTAGATTCATTTTAGTAAAACCACAGAAATTCTAAAAGATGTACATCAGAAGAAAAATGATTCCTGATTTGCAAAAAGGAATGAAGGGCAAAGGAAGTGGTAAACAGTGGGTAACTCAATATTTACTGCATAAAACAAAGTGTGTCTTGTGGGGTTTTAAAATGTAGAATTTAAATATTTAACAAAAATAGTACGTAAGTTGTGAGTGGAGAAATGGTAGTATTCTAAGAAGGAAGGTAAAGATACTGATTAACATTAATATTTGAAAATTAATGATGCACGTTTAATTTCTATTGAACCAGTAGAAGAGTAGAGACTTGTATGTCATCCATAATAGTAGAGTTAGAAAATAATAGGCAATAAAATAGTGGAATTGAGTATAGGGACAAATGAAAAATAGAAAATGGAATGGTAGCTCCCGCCCAAAATTTATCAGTAATTGCATTAAAATTCTTAGAACCAAAAGGCTTCACTTAAAAAAAAAAAAAAAGGCTTCACTTAAAATGCAAAAATTTCAGATTGGATTTTTTAAAACTAAATATTTCTCTTTCTCTCCCTCCTCTTCCCTTCCTATCCTGAACAATTTATTCCAAAGGCTATTAGGTGAGCATCTGTTTGCACAGGGAAGGAGGCTATGGCAGCCCAGATTGGGGTGTCACAGTCTGAGCCTGGTGAGAAGGGCATCCACACGGTGATTGAGGGGCTGTCCCTTCTGAGATGTCGCAATCCAAGAATAGTTAGGAGGGCATCCATGTGGCGGCAACCCAGCACAGGCTGTCAGGTCCCAAATGTGGTAAGGAGAGTGCTCAGGACACAGAGGAGCAACGTGGCATGAGGTATCAGAGCCTAGGTGGAGTGAGAAGGGATTTCACATGGGAGAGCTGCCTGGCATGTTTGATCAGAGCCTGAGACAGGTGAGGAAAGCCTCTCCGCGGAGACAGCAGCCTGGCATGAGGTGTCAGAGCCTGAGGGATTTTTTTCTTTTCTTTTTTTAAATAAATTTATTTATTTTATGTCATTCATTTTTTAATTTTTGGCTGCGTTGGGTCTTCATTGCTGCGTGCAGGCTTTTCTCTGGTTGCGGCGAGCAGGGGCTACTCTTCATTACGGTGCGCGGGCTTCTCATTGAGGTGGCTTCCCTTGTTGCGGAGCACGGGCTCTAGGCGTGCTGGCTTCAGTAGTTGTGGCACATGGGCTCGGTAGTTGTGGCTCATGGGCTCTAGAGCACAGGCTCAGTAGTTGTGGCACACGGGCTTAGTTGCGCCACAGCATGTGGGATCTTCCCAGACCAGGGCTTGAACCTGTGTCCCCTGCATTGGCAGGAGTATTCTTAACCACTGCGCCATCAGGGAAGCCCATGAGGTGTTTTTTAACAGACCTTCAGGGGCTGTAGATAATGTGATATCAAATATAGCCTAAAATTAACTATCTAACTCATTTAAAGACATGAGAGACAAGGTTTAAAATTTCAGGAAATGGGCTTCCCTGGTGGCGCAGTGGTTGAGAGTCCGCCTGCCGATGCAGGGGACGCGGGTTCGTGACCCGGTCTGGGAGGACCCCGCATGCCGCAGAGCGGCTGGGCCCGTGAGCCATGGCCCCTGAGCCTGCGCGTCTGGAGCCTGTGCTCCACGACGGGAGAGGCCACGGCAGTGAGAGGCCCGCGTACCGCAAAAAAAAAAAAAAAAAAAAAAAATTTCAGGAAAGAGGGACTTCCCTGGCGGTCCAGTGGTTAAGACTCCATGCTTCCACTGCAGGGGGCACAGGTTACATCCCTGGTTGGGGAACTAAGATCCTGCATGCCATGTGGCATGGCAAAAAAAATAAATAAAAATAAAATAAAATTTCAGGGAAGAACTAGAAACTATTAAGCAAAAAAGAGCATAACAGATTTGAAAAGAAGCACATAGAAATTCTAAAACTGAAAAACACATGTACCACAATGTTCATCACAGCTCTATTTACAATAGCCAGGACATGGAAGCAACCTAAGTGTCCATCGACAGATGAGTGGACAAAGAAGATGTGGCACATATATACAATGGAATATTACTCAGCCATAAAAAGAAATGAAATTGAGTTATTTGTAGTGAGGTGGATGGACCTAGAGACTGTCATACAGAGTGAAGTAAGTCAGAAAGCAAAAAACAAATACCGTATGCTAACACATATATACAGAATCTAAGAAAAAGAAAAAATGGTTCTGAAGAACCTAGGGGCAGAACAGGAATAAAGACACAGACGTAGAGAATGGACTTGAAGACACGGGGAGGGGGAAGGGTAAGCTGGGACAAAGTGAGAGAGTAGCATGGACATATATACACTACCAAATGTAAAATAGGTAGCTAGTGGCAAGCAACTGCATAGCACAGGGAGATCAGTTTGGTGCTTTGTGTCCACCTAGAGGGGTGGGATAGGGACGGTGGGAGGGAGACGCAAGAGGGAAGAGATATGGGGACATATGTATATGTATGACTGATTCACTTTGTTATAAAGCAGAAACTAACACAACCTTGTAAAGCAATTATACTCCAATAAAGATGTTTAAAAAATAAATAAATAAAATACAAAGAAAAAGAAAAACACATTACGGGTAATTGAAATTGATAAGTTGATGGGTAGTTTTAATAGCAAATTAGACACAGCTGGGTAAACTGGAAAATCAAAAGAAATATCTAGAAAGAAGCATGGAGAAATAAGAAGAAAAGAAAAGATAAAGAGTACAGGGTAAGGCACATAGAGGCTGTAAAGGTCCAACATGTATTTAATTAGATTTCCAGAAGGAGAGAAGAAAGAGAATGTAGCAGAAGTAATATATGAAGAAATAATGCCTGATAATTTTTGCTTTATTTCCAACAATAATCCTCAGAATCAAGGAGACCAAGTACCCCAACAAGGAAAAAAAAAAAGCCATACCTAAACACATCATAGTGAAACCATAGGTCACTCCATTTCTTCTGAGGTGATTCCATGACATTATCTTCTATACACAAAATGTTTAGGAACTGTAATCCACATGGAAATGATCACCCTCCAACCTTCCTGCCAACAACCAGGACTTTTGGCAATGCACTAAAGAGGCATGACATTCATGATATATCCTACTGCACACTTATGAAGTTCATTCCTCCAATAAGTGCAGGAAGTGACCCTTACAAGTATCCTGAGGTTGCCATTCCTACATGGCTTTTTTTTTTTTTTTTCTGGCCGCACTGTACAGCTTGCAGGATCTTAGTTCCCTAACCAGGGATCAAACCCACGTGCCCTGCAATAGACACATGGAGTCCTAACCACTGGACCTCCAGGGACATCCCCCTACATGGCTTTTTGAAAAGTGCTCTGCTCGACATAGATGGACGAAGAGGAAATAACGTGCACTGATGACAAGTGTTGAAGATACTGAGTTCAAAGCTGCTCATCACTCTCAACTGTAGTTTCAACTGTCTGCTTTATGGATTAGCCATAGTAAGTCGGACTTTCTTCTCCTGTAATAAATTAATAACAGAAGAATATCTAAAATCTATGGAGGGGGCTTCCCTGGTGGCACAGTGGTTGAGGGTCCGCCTGCCGATGCAGGGGACGCGGGTTCGTGCCCCAGTCCGGGGACCCCACGTGCCGCGGAGCGGCTGGGCCCGTGGGCCATGGCCGCTGGGCCTGCACGTCCGGAGCCTGTGCTCCACAACGGGAGAGGCCACAACAGTGAGAGGCCCGCGTACCACACACACAAAAAAAAGAATCCGCCTGCCAATGCCAGGGACACAGGTTCCATCCCTGGCCCAGGAAGATCCCACATGACGCGGAGCAACTAAGCCCGTGTGCCACAACTACTGAGCCTGTGCTCTAGAGCCCGTGAGCCACAACTACTGAAGCCCGTGCACAGGCAGTGAGAGGAGAACACATCCAAAATGTTCAAGAAACAGAGTAGAGGCCAATGTGCTGGAGCAGCATGCATGAGAGGGGCAGTGGAAGGAGATGAGGACACGGAAGTGATAGGACCCAGTTTACGAGAACTGGTAGGTCGTGGTAGGGACTAGGCTGTTCATTCTGTGTAGGGTGGTAAGCCACCAGAGTGTTGGAGTATCATGGGCTGATTGACTGCTGAACTGAGAACAGACTTCAGGGGGCCCCAGCAGGAGTACCTTTTTGGAGAGTTGATTGGACCAAGATAGTGGTAGGTTGGGAAGATTGGTTGAGAAATTATCAAATTCAGGAAATGGTAGGTGTTGCTGACAGAGTTCCTAACAAGTTGGCCGTGGGTTGTAAAAGGGTGAGCTACTTATGACACCAGCATTTTTGCCTTGAGAAGTTGGAAGAGGGAAGATTGGTGAAGTCGCTGGTGAGGGGAGAATAGCGGGAGCTTGACATTGGCCATGTAAGCCTGAGATGTCTATTAAGCATCCAAGTGTAAATGTCAGTTAGTTAGATAGATGAGTCTAGAGTTAAAGAGAGGTCCGGGCTTGATATAAAAATGTGGTAATCATGAATGTATCTGGGTGTCCTCACCATCCCAACTCTTGAAAGCCAAACACAGGAACTGAAGAGATTCCCACTTATTTTTCAAGACCCAGAAATCAAAATGATGTTGGATAATAATGGCACCCCTCACTATCTGAAATTTCACTGTTCAAATTCGAAATTTAAGCGATTTGGCTATCAAAGGACACTCATTTTTGGATAGCAAAGGATACTTGTTGCTTGATGAGAAGATATTTATAGCCATGAGATTCTATGACTGAATGCAGATAGAAAAGAAATTAAGTCCATAGGGCTTTCCAATATTTCATGGTCATAAAGATGAAAAAAAGTTAATTAAAACTTTTTTTAAAAAAAAAAAGAGGAGTGGCCAGGGAAAAATCAGGAAGATAGATTAATATGGTGTTGTGGAAGCAGAGATAAGAAAATTTCAAGGAAAAGAAAGTTATGAGGGGACTTCCCTGGTGGTGCAGTGGTTGAGAATCTGCCTGCCAATACAGGAAACATGGGTTCGAGACCTGGTCTGGGAAGATCCCACATGCCGCGGAGCAACTAAGCCCGTGCACCACAACTACTGAGCCTGAGCTCTAGAGCCCACAAGCCACAACTACAGAAGGCTGCATGCCACAACTACTGAAGCCTGTGTGTCTAGAGCCCATGCTCCACAGCAAGAGAAGCCACTGCAATGAGAAGCCCGCGCACTGCAACGAAGAGTAGCCCCCGCTCGCCGCAACTGGAGAAAGCCTGCACACAGCAACAAAGACCCAACAACGAAGACCCAATGCAGCCAAAAATAAATAAATTAATTTAAAAAAAAAAAGAGGGGCCTCCCTGGTGGCACCGTGGTTGAGAGTCCGCCTGCCGATGCGTGGGCCCCCGTTCGGGAGGATCCCACATGCCGCGGAGCGGCTGGGCCCATGAGCCATGGCCGCTGAGCCTGCGCCTCCGGAGCCTGTGCTCCGCAAGGGGAGAAGCCACAACAGTGAGAGGCCCGCGTACCGTAAAACAAACAAACAAACAAAAAAGAAAGTTATGATATGTATTACATACTAAGAGCAGTCAAATAAAATGAGAACTGAGAAATGGCCATTGGATTTAGCAACAATGGAGGGCACTGGTGACCTTGAGAAGGGCAATTATGGTGGTTTAGTGAAAATAAAATATGATTAGTTAATCTGATGAAAACTATGAATCTTCTTCCCCTCAAAATGTCTGTGTGTGTGCATATCCATAATTTCACATAGAATTTCACTGGGGTTTCATGGACTTCAGAAGCCTATTCATGGCCCCATTAAGTGTCTATCAATCTCAATTTTAAAATCCCTGGAAACAATTAATTGTGACGTGTGGAGTGGGTATTAGAAAACTGGATGGAAGGGTAGGTCATGGGCAGGAAAGAAACAATTTGTACCTTACACCTTTATGCTATTCAAATATTTTAAACATCTGCATATCTTACTTTTTCAATAAAAAAGTTAATTAAAACAAAACTTTATTGAAGCTTCTATCAATACATCTTTAATACTTAACTGCGTGTGTGTGTGTGTGTGTGAGAGAGAGAGAGGGACAGAGAGAGAGAGAGAGAGAGATTATGTTATTTTATTTCCTCTAACACATAAAGCTCTTTAGTGCTTTAGAACCTTTGCACATTTTTTTTCTCTCTGCCTGGGATGTTTCTCCCCAGTGCACCATTGCATTGCATGCTAATTCCGTCTCCTTTAGGTCTCAGTTCAAGTGTTACCAGTTTAGAGAGGTTTCCTTGTCAGACATTTGTCTCCCAACAGCCATTCTCTGCTTCTTGCCTGATGACTCTGTTGACACGCATTTTGTGAGCACAGCTCCAGAAGTTCTTCCTATTCCCCAGTCCCAGCGGATGAACCTTCGTTGTTTTAAGACTGTCATGGTCATCCCTTGGGATTGGGTAAGGGGTGGTTATGTGGCCAAGTTCTGGTGAGTGAGAAGTTGGGGAAGTATGCTGGGATTTCTGGGGAAAATAATTCTCCCTGATAAAAAGGAGCAGCAGGGAGAAGACCTCCATGTGGTTGAGTTAGTTTCAGATGTCTGGAGTTGTAGCAGCCATGTAGAAAACCATGGGAATTGCAGAGAAGCCAACCAAGGTTCCAACATCCTCATAGTTAATTAAATGATCCAACCCTGCTACCACCTATGTCCAGACTTCTTTTAGGTGAGTTAATGAATGTCTTCCCTGCTTACACCATCTTTGGTGAAAAAGCTCCTACTGACCCACTCTCCCTAACCACTCAATTCAAAGGAGATTATGTTTTCCCCACTCCCTGCCTGCAGCTGGTGCTCTCTCTGACCTGTATCTGCTTCTTTTATGACACATATCATGACTTTCAGTTTACATATATACATATGCATATTTATATTCAAGTATACAGTGTATATATACATATACATATTTGCCTGTCATTATCTTGTCTCTTTCTCAAGGAATACAAGTTCCTTGAGGACAGGGGCTTTTCTGTCTTGGTCACCGTTGTACTCTAGCACCTAGCATGTTGCCTGGCTCAATAAGCATCTGTTGAATAAATGAAAAGCTGAAGGAATGATGGGATGGATGAACAAACATACCAGTCCTCCCCTGCTAACTGAACATTCCTTGAGGATGGTGTACATGTCCCATATCCTCAAAATGTAAAACACAATACCTGGCACTTAACCTATACATAATAAATCATTGTTAAATTAGTTAATACTGTCTCTGATTGCCAACAGTATCTCTATGTTATGCAGGCTTCTGGCCTAACCAAAGAGTAGAAGGGAAGGTTAAAAAAAACAGGAAAACCAAAGATGTACAATTGATAGACCAATTTTCATTCCACTGCAGCTGTTTTCCTTTATTCCATTTGGGTATACATATTAGTGAACTTGAACTGATTCATACAACTTTAGGTAACTAGAGTATAATATACTATGATATCTAAGAAAAAAATATTTGTACTCATGCATAATCTCTTATTCTTCATTTCAGTATCTTTCTTATTTTATGTAAGGATTTTAAACTCTGTACATATAAACACCATATTTTCAAAAAAGGAAAAAAAAAAGAGACAGCTACAAAGGAAGTAGAAGAAACATATACTTCTCTCCCAGGATTTTAAGATTCATGAAATGGTCTAAGTCAGCTCTATTTTAAATTTCAAACAAACAACCACACAAAACCAACCAGGTCCAATAGCAAACTGTCTATTGGTTAACAGTACAAATTCTGGGGATGGACTGACTCAATTCAAAGGCTCCACAACTAAAAATATCAGCAGCCTTCAGCAAATTACTTAACCCTGCTCTGAGCCTCAGTTTCCCCATTTGTAAAACAGAGACACTGATAATGGATACAACTAGAATTACTGAGGAGATAAATGACATAACAAACCTACAGTACTTAGTGACAGACCCATAGTAAGAGCTCAGAAATGTGAACTGTATTATTTTTATTCAAATGTAAGTTTTTATCACTCACCAAATTTCTCCTCAAATCTAGTATATATTTTTTGTTTATATTTACCTAGAATTCTATTTAGCTAAGAAATTATTCATATTCATGAGACAAATTATCTACGATTAACTATAACTACATTTTTATGATATAAACTCTCAAGAGTATCTTCAACAGTTTACCGATTACTGACCTTGTTAAAAAAATCAATAAACCTTAGATGACTCTTTTCCCAATATTTATTGCAGTCAGCCAGCAGCATCATGGCCAAGTGAGGAGGTAGCTAGCACAGTCAAGTTCAAGGAGGTAGTCAGCATGCCCAAAGATTGGTTACTTACAGGGGAATCGAGCAAGTAAGTAAATATTTTGAGGGTAATATAAGCCAGGTTTCTCACTGTTAGAGAAGGAAGTTACAAATATAAAAAGGGAAACCTTGTGGTGTTTGACAGGAATTGAAGGTATTGATGTGAACACATGGCTTTCAATAGATTAAAAAAAATAGAAATATATAGTTGTGTGTGCATTTATATTTGTGTGTGAGTATATAGTGATAGCTCATTAGCAGTGAATACACATAGTGTCCAGATCTTGGTTTCTAAACACCAAACCCCACTAAAAGGAAGCAGAGCTCCTTGGAGAAATGGCTGGTTCCAGGGCTGGGGCATGGAAAGTACAAGATGAGAATGGTACATCTTGTTATGTTACAAAGTAAGGAAATACTCAAAGAATGATGGGAACATGTCAAAAGGACAGAGAACCCTGTCTAGAGGGGGTACCACTGGGCAAATCTGGGACAAACAGCATCAAATAAATAATCATGGTAATGGATCATAACCCATCGAACAAAATAGGAATCCATGGACGCATAATGATATAAATAAATGAATTAATGGGAAAGTGGAGAGAAGAGAAAGCGCTTCTCTATGTCAACTATAAATGTGGAGAGAGTGATGGGATCAGAAAAATCACCATTTGACAACCACCGTAGTAACAATTGATTCAGACAAGAATCATCAATAGATGCTAAAAATAGCAGAGGAGTTTTTTAGAGAACTGAGATATCCACCTGGTTTCAAAGCACCTTCCCATTAGATACCTACTAATTACAAAAGAAATAGTAATAACTTCATAGTGAAGGAGACATGCAGACACCACCTTAACCAAGTGATCAAAGGCAACAACGCCTTGGGGCTTCCCTGGTGGTACAGTGGTTAAGAATCCGACTGCTAATGCAGGGGACACAGGTTTGAGCCCTGGTCCGGAAAGATCCTACATGCTGTGGAGCAACTAAGCCCGTGCACCACAACTACGGAGTCCGTGCACCACAACTACTGAGCCTGTGCTCTAGAGCCTGAGAGCCACAACTACGAAGCCCACGTGCCTAGAGCCCATGCTCCACAAGAAGAGAAGCCACCGCAATGAGAAGCCCGTGCACTGCAATGAAGAGTAGCCCCCCCTCACTACAACTAGAGAAAGCCCGTGCACAGCAACAAAGACCCAATGCAGCCAAAAATAAATAAATAAATATTTTTTTAAAAGGGCAACAACGCCAGTTATGGGATAAATCAGCATGGCATGCCACACGATGAGGATAGTTCACTTCTGTGACATTCCTGCCAAAATGCTTGACTTAAATCTGATCGCATGGAAACATCAGACAAATCCAAGCTGAGAAGCAGTCTACAGTCACTGACCTGTGCTTTTAAAACCTATTCAGGTTGTGACAGATAAGGAAAGACTTAGGAACTGTTCCAGATTGAAGGAGACTAAAGAGACATGGCAAACATACGTAACACATGATCCTGTACATTATTGAGACAACTGGCAGAATTTGAATAACGTTTGTGGATTAGATGATAGTATTACATCAATGTGAAATCAAAATTCTTCATTTTGATGGTTATGTGGAGGAGATCTTCCTTATTTTTAGGAAATACATACTAAAGATTTAGGGGTAATTGGGCATCACGTCTGCCAACTTTTAGAAGAGAAAGAAAATACAAAGTAAATGTGATAAAGTATCAACAAGAGGGGAAATTGGTAAATGATATACGTGAATTCTTTGCACTCTTTTTTAAAAAATATTATTTATTTATTATTTATTTTTGGCTGCGTTGGGTCTTCGTGGCTGGACACAGGCTTCCTCTAGTTGCGGCAAGCAGGGGCTACTCTTCATTGCGGTTCATGGATTTCTCATTGCGGTGGCTTCTCTTGTTGTGGAGCACAGGCTCTACACACGCAGGCTCAGTAGTTGTGGCTCATGGGCTCTAGAGTGCAGGCTCAGTAGTTGTGGCAATCGGGCTTAGTTGTTCTGCAGCATGTGGGATCTTCCCGGACCAGGGCTCAAACCCGTGTCCCCTGCATTGGCAGGTGGATTCTTAACCACTGCACCGCCAGGGAAGCCCTGCACTCTTCTTTATACTTTTCTGTTAGTGAAATTATTTCAACAATTTAAAAAACATACTTAGATATAGTTCACACTACAGTCGAAGCCTTATGACAATTTTTTTTATATAACAGTAGGGATAAAGATTAAACCAGGTTTAATAATTTGTTAATATGTGCTGACCAGAGTTATGGCTCCAAGGTCATTTCCAGTCATTCTCTAATAAAAGTAGAGAGGACAGTGGCATTGAAACATACACTACAATACATTCAGAAGGATAGTGGTGACGTTACCTCTGGATCCCTGGTGAGTCTTATTGGGTTGGCCAAAACGTGACTTAGGTTTCTAAGTAAAAATAAAAGACACATTTTTTCATTTTCACCAAGAACTTTATTGAATAACGTATTCACCTTTTTGTTCCACTACCTTCTGCCATTTTCCAGGCAACTTCATAATTCCATCTTCCCCAAACTTTTTATCTTTTTGAGCAAAGAACCGTTCCAGGTGTCTTTTACAGTCTTCCAGGGAATTGAAATTTTTTCCATTAAGAGAATTTTGTAAAGACCGAAGTAAATGGAAATCCAAAGGTACAAGGTCTGGTGAATACGGCGGATGAATCAGAATTTCCCAGCCAAGCTGTAACAGTTTTTGCCTGATCATCATAGAAACATGCAGTCTTGCATTATCCTGATGGAAGATTATGCGTTTTCTGTTGACTAATTCTAGATGCTTTTCGTCAAGTGCTGCTTTCATTTGGTCTAATTGGGAGCAGTACTTGTTGGAATTAATCATTTGGTTTTCCAGAAGGAGCTCATAATAGAGGACTGCCTTCCAATCCCACCATATACACAACATCATCTTCTTTGGATGAAGACCGGCTTTTGGTGTGGTTGGGGGTGGTTCATTTCACTTGCCCCACAATCTCTTCCATTCCACATTACCGTACAGTATCCACTTTTCATCGCCCTTCACAATTTGTTTTAAAAATGGAATGTTTTCGTTACACTTAAGTAGAGTATCACGTGCGGAAATATGGTCAAGAAGGTTTTCTTTGCTTAACTTATGCGGAACCCAAACATCAAAGCAATTCACATAACCAGGCTGGTGCAAATGATTTTCAATGCTTGATTTGGATATTTTGAATATGTCGGCTATCTCCTGTGTGTATAACGTTGATTGTTCTCAATTAATGTCCCGATTTGATTGTTATCAACTTCAACTGGTCTACCTGACCGTGGAGCATCATGCAGTGAGAAATCTCCAGCACAAAACTTCACAAACTAGTTTTGACACGTTTGATCAGTCATAGCACCTTCTCCATACACTGTATAAATCTTTTTGTGTTCCAGTTGCACTTTTACCTTTCTTGAAATAATAAAGCATAATATGCCAAAAATGTTGCTTTTTTCTTCCATCTTCAATATTAAAATGGCTACACAAAAATTCACCAATTTTGATAAGTTTTTTTCTAAATGCATGCTGATATGACAGTTGTCACAATACAGTCTAACAAAACTGTTTCAAATGAAGTTAAAGACAACTAAGCGCCACTAGAGCCATCTTATGGAAAACATCAAATGAACTTTTTGGCCAACCAAATAGCTGGAAGAAACTGGGGAAGACTCACTGCTCAGTAGGCCTCCTGGAACCCGAAGGAACCAAAGTCTTGACAAGACAGGCTAAAGACCAGGGACCTGGAAAAGTTTCCTTCACCTGAGGAACTTTAGGATGCAGTCTGGATTAAAGTAGAATTCAGTAAATATCAGTTTAAAAAAAATTTACTGGAGGGTGATGTACTTACAGAAATGCATATAAATTATAAGTGTAGAGCTTGCCAGATTATGCCAAAGAGGGCGCCCTGTGTAACCACCACCCAGCTTATGAACTGGAGACAGCCAGAAGCTCCTCTCCACACCTTCTCCAATCATTACTGCTTCCCAGAGATTCTCTGACTTACTGCACCAGAGATTCATTTTACCAGTTCTAATAATACTTTCAACTGCTCAGGGGTTTAAGCATTAAATTTTACTTTTAAAATTCAATTTCCTTTTGCTTTTCTGCATACAAATATGTACCTTCACACCCAAGGTAGAAATTCTGAACATTCACTATGTCTTTTAAAGCTTTAACAATGGCATAGTTCAGTTCTGCAAAAGCCATTTAACAAGGATGAATTTCACAGCTCAACTTTAAAAGTTCTTTCCCTTGGCAGTCACTCTGGAAAGAAAAGACTCCATTAGCCAATTCATGCTCATTCCATAAAGTTATTAGACATCTACAATGGGCCATAGTAATATACTAAGGTCTTAGTAGCATAAGGAAATTATTCTGTTCCCACGTGACATCAGCTAAATGAAGTTAAAATGAGCCATTGCCTACTTAAACACAAGTTAAACATAACTACTGGTTTCAAACTCAGCCTAAGTAACCAAGTATTATTTGCAGTCAGTGACTCTTGACTAACAGCCACTACCACTAATTAACCTAGGTAAGATGAAAATGGCAAAATTGGACAACTGATCACAGCAGAAGGGTGTTCCCACATATGAATCCCTCCTGGTTCTCTGCTTCTCCTAGGAAGGGTTAAGACAAAGCCCCATAAACTTTTTTTTTTTTTTTGGCGGTACGCGAGCCTCTCACTGCTGCGGCTTCTCCCGCCGCGGAGCACAGGCTCCGGACGCGCAGGCTCAGCGGCCATGGCTCACGGTCCCAGCCGCTCCGCGGCATGTGGGATCCTCCCGGACCGGGGCACGAACCCACGTCCCCTGCATCGGCAGGCTGGGAAGCCCGCCAGGGAAGCCCGCCCATAAACTTTTGAGCAAATATAAAGGCAAAAGTCAGAAAAAGAAACCTATCTGGTAGTACACCACCAAGAGAGTGAACAAACCATATGATTTTTCAAGGTTAACTGTTAGCCAGAAAGATTCATAACAGTCTTCAACAACAGTAAAGACAATATCTTGTATAAATCTATTTGTCCTAAGATCCAAAAAAGGCTCTCTAGCTACGTATATCCTGCTCGAAGCCTCATTCTGTAGCTATAGCAGCCATACTCACAGAACATCTAACCAATGCCCATCAATGAAGTACGATCTGTAAAAAATCTGGCTCCCTAGATCTACCAGGCCGTTAGATACATCCTTGGCAACTATTTTGAGCAGCTGAAATTCTAAGGACCATACTTTTTTTTTTTTTTTTTTAATTTGGGAATGAGTCTTAGATGAAAGATAAGTCAGGTGTAAAAGAAACGCATTCCTGCTTCGTGAGAATCTGACCGAAGTACTATAGAGAGTCCTAGGGGAAAGAAATACAGTAGTGAACGCTGCTGACCTCTAGTGCTGAATAGAAGAATTACATGTCCCACTCAAAAGACCCAAAAGACAGAGGTCTGGCACCAAAAAACCTCTGACTAGCTGGTCACTGATTTCCCCGGTGTGAGGGCAAAAAGGAGCAAAGTTTAAATCTTTTACATTCATTGTGATCATTGCTATGTTTTGATGTACTGTTATCATCTCATATATATGTATTTTTTCGGTTTACCATGCTTTTTCTTTGCTTCTCTTAATATCCTGCCTTCTGTGCAATTATTAGTTTTATTTCCCTTTGAGTGGCTTGGAGAACTATATTTCTATTTCTTTAGTAGTTATATTTACATTCCTTTTATACTCTAAATAAAAATTTCTAACAAAATCCTAAGTTATTCACCTTCTTATCTTCCTCCTGAATAGGACCTTAGTCCTCCTTCTGAATCAGGGGTGGGCATTATTGCCCTAAGCGTTGGTTCATTTGCTCATGATGTGCTTATTCAGTAACTGCATTTTTATTTTCTAGGATTTCTAACTGGTTCTTTAAATATCTACCATTACCATTTCATTTCTGACCACTTTTATTTCACAATTTCTTATTCTTCTAGAAAAGGTATCCTTCCTTTATGTCTTTGAGTGTTCTAAACATATTTGTTTTAGGGTTTTTTTTATTTTTTGGCCACACCACGAGGCATGTGGGTTCTTAGTTCCCCGATCAGTGATCGAACCCGCACCCCCTGCATTGGAAGTGCAGAGTCATAGCCACTGGACTGCCATGGAAGTCCCTAAACATATTTATTTTAAAGTTATTATCAGTTCGCTCCATTATTTTCATTTCAATTACAGCGAATTCATCTCTTGATGCTGATTTTGTTGGTTTTCTTTCTTTTGGCTAGGTTTTCTTGTATGTTTTGGAAGCTTAACTTCTAAGCTTTTCATGAATGGAAAAAGTTTCCCCATACATGTTATCTTTCCTTCCCTCATGGTTTTGTGGTACCCTCTACCCAATTCTCCAGGAACGCCAACCAGAAACAAGTCTTACATTAGTAATTTGAGACTCTGTTCGCACCATGAAATTTGGGAGACAGGAGTTCCAGGCACTAAGTGAAAGGGTAGCTGGACTTAGGTCTGGATTCAATGTTGTGTCTGCTTCCTAAGTATTCAACTTCATATAAACTATGTCTTCATGCACAGATGGGATGTAGTTTTGTCAATCTCTATTGAGTTTAGGGAGCCCTACCTAAATTCCTAATTGCAAGCAGCAATCCAGGCCCCAGTTAGCCACATTCCATGGTTCTACCCACCCCTTCAATCTGTTACCTTTTAAGTTAAAAACTCCAGACTGCCTCTGTTTCTGGATCCATAGCTCAGCAAGATTACAGCTCCTTGTTCCTGGTCAACAAAAGAGTTTATCTTGTTTTTGAATATGGATATGTAATTTCAATCTTTTCTTGTTAATTCTACCATGTGTTTTGAGCAAAGGGAGTGGCATCAAAGTGTGTACTATCTTGACCAGAAATCAGTTTCATTCACTTTTCTAAAAAAGCCTATATGTTGGTCCTTTGGCAGTACCATGGTTAACAGTGATGGCTAAAAAGCAGCCTGGGAGCTACACATTCTCTTTCCAGTTTTACCAATAAATATTTTATAAGGTTGGGGATAACTGACTTGTACAATTTGGCCAATGACATTAACTAGAGCTTCTGTCAGAAGTAATTGATTTTATAACTGTGTTTACTGCATACCTAAACACGTGATACTTCATTACCCAAATTCCCCTATCTTTGCACTTTGAGGTCCAAAAAATTAACCCACGGGAAGTCAACAGATAAATAAACTATATTCATGTTTTGATGTTGCGATGATACCAAACTTAAAATATTGGTGCAAAGGACAGGGATAAGATTCAAATTTACCCAAAAGGATTTATCTATAGTTAAGAATTATAAAAATTATATTAAGGATTTACCAGCTTTTTAAAAGTATGATATTTGTTTTGTGACTGTGCTGAATAAAAGGAATCTTATAGAAATGCACCCCGGAATTTTTACAGATGAAATGGTATAATCTGATTAAAAGAATCTGGGGTGATGGACATTGGCTGATGGGGATTTATAGATGAGGCAGTTTTGGCTTTGAGTTGATAATTGTTAAAACTAGGTGGGAAAGATGGGGACTATGGGTGTTCATTGTATTGACAGGAACTATGCAGGTGCAGGTCTGGAATTTTAACCTATGCAAGCTAAATTGGTAGCTACCCTATTACTATTCCATTGATGATGGCAGAAGACACAAGCCCCCGGTCAGACACAAAGGATGTTAATCACAGCAAAAGCAGTTGCCAGACATTCATATTTGTTTGCAACAGTTCTCCTGCCCCAAATTTCCTGGGTGCGACACAAAGGGCTGACCACCTTTGTATGCTCACATAATGGATTTCATTACCACAGAGGAACACTGAGCTTGGTAGATTCAGTTTTTTTAGTAGTGGAAGCTAAGTCTGTCCTTTGTTATGGGGGAGATAATACTTCTTCCCTCAGGGTTGCTTGCTGAAAACACAATCCTGAGAAATAGCCCAGGTAAACAGCAGTCAGGGCCTTGCACTCTTGATTTACCCAACAAGAACTTGCAGGGGTGCTCAGGGTCCATGGCAGATTGCCTCACCTAACACACACTATCTCTTTACTTGTGTATGTTTGAAATTATTCCTAATAGAAAATAAATTTTAAAAAGAAATGTACATCTGAGTTGAATATATTTGAAAAGGTATGCACAGCTGCCAGCATAGGTGTGTTAACAGCTACCATTATAACCATATTTCTTTCTCAGAAGCCCTACATATTCCAAATACTTCATTTCTACTTTTTATTATCATGAAAGGAATGCATACTTTTGGCTCCCCAAAAGTAAACCACATAGAAGAGTATTAACTGAAAACTGAGAGACTCTGACCTAGCTGTACAGTTAAGAATTCTGATATATCCTTTCAGAAATGTCCTGTGCTTACATAAGCATATGTATAAACATGTTTTTTTTTTTAAAAAAATGCCACTTGGTGGAATCTAAAGAAATGGTACAAATCAACTTATTTGCAAAACGGAAACAGAGTCACAGATGTAGAGAGCAGACTTACGGTTGCCAAGGGGGAAAGTGGCGGGGAGGGATGAATTGGTATATTGACATATACAAACTACTATATAATATAAAATAGATAACTAATAAGAACCTACTGTACAGCACAGGGAACTCAACACTCTGTAATGACCTATAATGGGAAAAGAATCTAAAAAAGAGTAGATATGTGTATGTGTATAGCTGATTCACTGTGCTGCACAGCAGAAACTGACACAGCATTGTAAATCAACTATACTCCAATAAAAATTGATAAAAAGATAAAAATTAAAAATGCACTTGAGGACTTCCCTGGTGGCGCAGCGTTAAGAGTCCACCTGCCGGGCTTCCCTGGTGGCGCAGTGGTTGAGAGTCCGCCTGCCAATGCAGGGGACACGGGTTCGTGCCCCGGTCCGGGAAGGTCCCACATGCCGCGGAGCAGCTGGGCCCATGAGCCATGGCCACTGAGCCTGCGCGTCCAGAGCCTGTGCTCAGCAACGGAAGAGGCCACAACAGTGAGAGGTCCACGTACCACAAAAAAAAAAAAAGAATCCACCTGCCAATGCAGGAGACACGGGTTCGAGCCCTGGTCTGGGAAGATCCCACATGCCGCGGAGCAACTAAGTCCATGCGTCACAACTACTGAGCCTACGCTCTAGAGCCTGTGCGCCTAGAGCCCATGCTCCGCTACAAGAGAAGCCACTGGGATGAGAAGCCCGAGCACTGCATCGAAGAGCAGCCCTCACTCACCGCAACTAGAGAAAGCCCAAGCACAGCAACAAAGACCCAACGCAGCCAAAAAAAAAAGTACTTGGAATCATAAACGTACTGGTTATAGCAGTTGCTTTTTTTACTCGACATTTCCTGTATATTTTCCATGTCTGTACACTAGATCTAACTCATCCTTTTAAACTGCTGCTTCCTCTTTCATTTAATTAATGTTATTATGGACTGAATTATATCCATATGTTGAAATTTATATGTTGAATACCTAACCTTCAATGTGACTGTGTTTGGAGATGGGGCCTTTAGGGAGGTAACTGAGGTTAAATGAGGTCCTCTGATTGGGGCCCTAATATGATAGGACTGGTGTCCTTATATGAGGAAGCAACACCGGAGACCTCTCTCTCTGCAAGCAACCACAGAAGAAAAGCCATGTGAGGACACTGTCTACAGGTTGTGAGTAGAGGTCTCACCAGAAACCAACTCTGATGGCACATTGATCTTGGACCCATAGCCTCCAGAACTATGAGAAAACAAATTTCTGTTGTTTAAGTCACCCAGTCTTTGGTACTTTGCTCTGACAGCCCAAGCAGACTAATACAGAAATTTTTTTTTTTTGGGCCGTGCCGCACAGCATGTGGGATCTTAGTTCCCCAACCAGGGACTGAACCTGCGCCCCCTGCATTGGAAGTGTGGAGTCTTAACCACTGGACTGCCAGGGAAGTCCCAGATATATTCTATTTCATTCAATTAGTCTCCTAATAAGAGATGTGTAGGGTTTTTTTTAACATTAAGTATAAGGCACCAATGATTTTCTCACACATTCATGATGATGGTTAGATACACTCTTAGAACTGAAATGGGTCAAAGGGAATGCACATCTTAAATCTGATACTGCCAAACCACCCTTTAAAAAAGTACTACCAATTTCTGTCCCCCCAATAGGAGTGCTTGTTTCCCTAAACTGGAACCAGCCTCCCAGGTGAAAGTGCTCACTCATTCAACAACACTTATTCAGTACTTATTTCTGAATAGGACCAGGCACTGTGCAATGTGCTTAGGATACAGTGGTGAACAAAGGATTAAGTTCTTTCTCTCAAGGATCTGTATTCTAGGGAAAAACAGTTGGTAAGTAAGAATACACACATAAATCCACAAGGCGGTCTGGGAAGCTGTCTCAGAGATAACATCTGAGCAGAGACCCAGATGGAGACAGAAAACAAATCTTACCAATACTTGAAGAAAGAATGCTAAGAGTGTTTCATGGTTTTAATTGTCTTTTAAAAATAAGCAAAGTTGGGGGACTTCCCTGGCGGTTCGGTGGTTAAGACTCCACGCTTCCAGTGCAGGAGCGTGTTCTATCCCTGTTTGGGGAACTATGATCCCACACGCCACGCAGAGTGGCCAAAAAAAAAAAACAAAACCGCAAAGTTGGGAGTTCCCTGGTGGGCTAGTGGTTAGGATTTGGCGCTTTCACTGCCATGGCCCGGGTTCAGTCCACGGTCAGGAAACTGAGATCCTGCAAGCCTGAGAGGTGCGGCCAAAAAGAAAAAAAAGCGAAGTTGCAATTCTATTCCTCCGTATACACCAAAAGAATTGAAAACAAACAGGTATTCAAATACTTGTACACCAATGTTCACAGCAGCACTATTCTCAATAAGGCTACCACACACAGAAGAATAAACTAATAGAAGCTCAAAGTAGAGCCTTGAAGAATGAGTAGGAAACATCAGAAGTGGAGAAGTTTCTAGACAGAGATGTTAGCAAAGAATGAAGTCTAGGGACTGGACAGGGATGAGAAAAATAAGGCAGTAATGCCTAGGAAATAAGAGATAAAATATATGGGAGGGAAGGGAAAAGATAGACACTAACTGGCACTCACTTTGATATAAAATGGATCATTCTATCAGCCTCACCAGATACAGCCATTCATTAAGAGTCCAAGGTTCAAGAATAGGAAAAGAACTTCAGGGACAAAACTAAAAACATAAAATGTGCAAGAAGGAAAAAGTTTAGAATGTTCTACTTGTGCCTCTTGCAGTGCTGCCTCTAGCTTTTGATTTAAGACTTATTTGTATGCTTTTCTCATTCTCTCTTGCAGATTAGAATTTCCTTTGGAGCGGAGACACGTCTTTATCACTTAACATTCACAACAGCACTTCAAACACAATCTGAATGAAGCTGAATCTATTATCTCCAACTTAATCATATTAACAGTGCATAATCCCTCCAGTTACTCTGGTACAAAGTCAGGTCTCCACACACCTGTGGCCAGGGACCAGCCTGGAGCTCTACAATCACCCTCTCCTTATCTTTCTTGTCTTTTTCACCGCTGAGCACAGTTCAACCCCTCATTACACTCATCTAATTAGTATCCTAGCTAATATTTTCCCAGCCAACTCTACCCTCACACTTCCAGAATAACGTCCCTAAAATACAGTATTTTACTCTCCTTAGAACCATAAAAATGTTACAAAAAATAATTGATTAGAAATAAAGTCAAAATCCTAGCGTAGCATTCCTGACTCTGCTTTTTCTGCTCTATCTCCTCTAAAGAACATTCACATACCCAGCCCTCTCTTCACACTGAACTATTGAATAGTTCTAGGATTTGCCCTTTGTTCCACCTGGATGCCCTTGCTCACATGGTACTCTCTGCCCCTGGAATACTTTATACTTCCTCCCCAGCATTTATAACTTTCTTTTTGCTTTATGCAGGTTTTCATCTTCTCTACTAGGCCTTAAGACCCTTGGGGGCAGGGTCTCTGCATCCTCCACACCTGCCTATCAACTGCTATATATCAATAACCGTGCAAGGATCATCCCCACACGTCATAGCACCACGCCCTGCTCAAAATAGAGAATAATTTAAATGAATGATGGTCCATGCTCCCCTCCCTCACCCTCCTGTCCAACGCAGAGAGAAAGTAAATAACAAATACTTGTTGAATTTAATTGTTTGGACAAAAATGAAGGGATATGGCCACATCTTAAAAGCATATTCTAGGTCTTTCCAGCTGTAAAATCCTGACCCAGCTTCCGAGGTATCCCCCACCGAGATCTCTCCTTTTGAAATTGGATTCCACTGAACGCACACAGGAGCCTCACCTGGAGGACTGCTGCATATAACGTGGATAAGGCCCTTTCTCACTTCTGAGACGTGAGGGCGGAGGGGGAGGGGGCGGGACCTTCAGACCCACCCAACAGCACTCCGAGCTGCAAGTGCCACCTTGTCCTTTCCCTAGCGTTGTACCGTTTACAACGCGCCATCACGTAGATTTCATCCTCGTAACAATCTCGTGAGGCAGAAATTCTCATCTCCCTAAAGAAACAAAATCAGAGATGGAGAAGAGAAGAGGCGTGGCAACGAGCCGCGGCGAGGAAGGCGGGTGGAAGCCCGGAGCGCGAGCTGGATTTCGTTCCTGGCTCAGCCCTGATCCGGCCTGCTCACTCGCAGCGGGAGGAGCGGGCCAGGCGCGCAGAGGACCCGAACGCCCTGCCGCTCTCACACTCCAGATGCTAACTCTCTGCGAGAGCCCAAACACTCAGACTCGCTCCCTCAGCAGCCCCCAGGGGCCCCCGCGCGCCCGCCCCCTTCGTGACCCTGCCGGAAGTCCCGCCTCGCCCGCCGCGGCCGTCCCCCATTGGGCTCCGCGCCGGGGTCTCACCGCCGGTTGGCTGCTCGGCGGCGTGAGCCCTTGGCTGCCACTGCGGGCCCCAGGCGAGGGACCACATCGAGAGCCGCAGAGACGGGGGGTCCAGCGCGGGAGGCGGCGCTGGGGGCGCAGGGCGGGGAGCGCCGCCGGCCGGCGGGACTTCCGCCACGGGACCCGGAAGGGGACGCGCCGCCGCTGGTGGGAGTTGTAGTCCGGCCGTGGTTGGGGGGGGCCCGCGGCTCATGCGCGGTGCACCGAGGCTTGTTTCACATCTGTAACAACAGGTGAATTGGGCTTTTGATTCTCCCTTTTCGTGCCCCATTGAGGAGCTTCCCGCGGCCGTGGGTGGTCAGCGCGAGGAGGGGTCCGGGTCCGACCGCCGGCTTGGCGGAGAGTGGGGCGGAGAAGCGGGCGGGCCGGAGGAGCAGGCCGGGCATCCAAGGCCTGCCCGGGAAGCCGGCCGGGCCGAGCCGTGAGCAACCAGGCCTCGGCCTGCTGTTGCCATGGAGCCGGGGCGGGGGCGGGGGCGGGGGCCAGACCAGTCCGCCAGGGCGGGCCTCGTAGCCAGGGGCACCGCGGGGGCCGCGGGAGAGGCCGCTTCATTGGCGCAACGACGCCTCCGCCTCAGGGGATGCTCTGTTTCCCGAGGCAGGGCCTGGAGGAAGCCCCCGGAGTGCCCTGGGACCTTTGTCTGCCCCCGTGCCGCCTGGACTGTTCGTCCACAAAGAGGCCTGATGCATTCTGGCCCCCCTGGTTTGCCCCCTTTTGCACCGACCTTGTCACTGGGGGAGGCCAAGGGGTGAGGTGTTCTTTGTTTGCTGGTGGTGACTTGCCCCATTTCGCAGGGGAAGACCTAATGCATGTTGGGTCCTTTGTTTGCAGTGAACTGGAGTCCCAGGGGTCCTCAGAGCCCCTGAGCCAGGAGTATGGCGTTAGCATGCTGTCTAATTAGTCCTCGTGTAGCAACACTGGTCACCTTAATTGTGATTTTGCAAGGCAGAGGTTGTCCACTTTGCAGCCCCCATCCACAGGGGCTTGTCATACGCTGTAGCAAGTGGACTGCAGATGGCCACTTGCAGATTCTCAACCTGTTTTTGGTTGCAACTTACTGGCCAGAGCGAAATGAGACTTTGATGGTTTCCCTTGCAGTTTCTTTAAAGGCGGTAATCCCGCCGTCATTGTGGGTCTTGACTACATTTTATAATTTACACTTAAATCTTGGAGTCTTGGAGTTTCCAGGAGGGAGAATTTTTTTTCCTGGTGTAGTATTTGGGATTTATATAGTGGTCTTTATTTATGTAGCTGTTTTAGGTGCAGGAAGTACATCCTTTGCTGCATTTTCTTCCTATGTAGGTTGTCCCTTTACCCAAAAGATACTTACTCTCAAAGTGTTTTAATTTATGGAATCGTGGTCCAGAGTTTATCAAAGTTCTTTCCTCTTTCAACCTTTGAAGATGTCAGTATAAAATATTCTTTCAAAGAATGAATAGGCAACAGCATGATATCATGGAAACAGCATGATATCATGGAAGTAAGTGGTATGGTATGAGCATGGAAAACTTTGGAGCTCAGTACCTTAACTGCAGGTTTGCATTCTGCCCTGAGGCAGTTATAGCATCTTGGGCAAGTTGTGTAAACTTCTCTGGGAAAATCTGCCTCAATTTCCTTCTCTGGGAAGGATATTTCCTACCTCACTGGGTAGTTGCATAGGTTAAGTGAGATAAAGTCTGTGGAAGTACTTTGTAAACTACAAAAATGGTACTTAGCATTCAATTTTGTTATTTTCCCAGTCTGGAAGAGCTTCTTTATCTACCTTAGATCGATTCATCTTATAGTCAGATGGGAGTAGAACTCAAAACTGAAGTAAGTTTTGCTCTGGGCTTGGAGAAAATGCTTTTGGGACTACACATCGCTCTTTACCATGACATATCTTTCTTGGTATCTTACAGGTGCGGATGTAGGGCAGCTCACAATTTGATGGGTATAGAGTGGGTCATGGCAGGTCCTGAAGTGAGGCCAAAGTGTACTGTGTGTGTTTCATGTCACTAACATAACTTGTCCTTGTTGTCAGAGTTAGTAGATGAATTTCAGTGGTCCGGAGCAACTTTCTTTCCCTGCGGGGGCCATCACTTTAGTGACCCAGCATTGTACTTCCCAGGAGGAGGCCCAGCCTCGTGATGAGGAATAGCAAAGAGAGAATTCAGCTCCAGTTCAAAAGCCCACAAAATCTGAGACTGTCACTGCTCTTGTAAGGTAAGTTGATCTATCCATTTACACAAAGTAGTGGTGGGTCTCATGCCCAGCCACACTGTAAAGCAAAAGGCATGTATTGAATCCATTTGTGACTGTCTTGGAAGAAGGGCATCATTTTAAGTTATACCCTCTCTCTGTCCTTGAATCATCTCATAGTGATTCTGTCTGGAGTTAGGTTTCATTATGCAAGAAATCTTGACATAATATTATTTAACTTATCTCTAGATTATTTTAGAGAAACTCTAAACCATAAAGGTTTCTAACATAATACTGTATAACCAGGAAGGCGGTTTTCTTTTAGATCTCTATGAAATTTTCTAGAGCTCTGTAAAATATCTCTAAAAGATCCTATGTTGAATCTCATAGTATATTTTTTAAGACTGATACATGAAAAGATAGTGTTATATGAGCTTTGGTTGGCGTGGAAAGGATCAGGGGCTTTTTAAAAAAGCAAAACCAAGAGTCTGTTTACGAGCAAATGAACTTAAAACTTCTTAGCAAGAAAGTATTGTTTCTTAAATAATAATCGCTTAGATGTTTTAGATTTTATAATATTCAGAGTTTCTTTAAAATTAGAATCTCAAGTTACACTCCTTTTCTTTTAATTTGGATAGAAGGAGTCTACAGAATGTAACTTATTAAAGTAAATTGTATTATTGTTGATATTGTATTGAAGTTTTCTCTCTGAGCTACCATATCCTATCGGCTGAAATTTCCGGCATCCCTGGGGGAGAGGAGGCCATCAGGGCAGACCTGCTATGGACCTGAAAGATTCGTCCCCAGGTCAGCCCTCCACCCCCACCTCCCCATGATTTGAGAAGGAGAGGGAATAGCAGTCAGGAACAGGAGTGTAGGCCCCGTTAGATTCCTAGTAATGTTGGACATCATCATGATTTGCTAAAATGTTGTGTAGATGTTTTTAAACTAATGCCACATAGGATTACTGCACCAACCCAAGAGTACTACAGTATTAGAAATATCTGTAGGGACTTCCCTGGTGGTCCAGTGGTTAAGACTCCGTGCTTCCACGGCAGCGAGCATGGGTTCAATCCTTGGTCGGGTAACTAAGATCCTGCATGCTGCATGGGGCAGCCAAAACAAAACAAAACAAACAAACGAACAAAAAAAATCTGTAAGTGTGAGTTGGAGTGTTTTTTAAAACAAAATTGTTAAACCAGAGGTGTTATTTATTTGTGTGTGTGTGTGCGTGTGTGTGTGTGTGTTTAAGTCTCGAGGTATATTCCTCAGTTAAATGTACTAATGAGCAAAATGCAGCAAAATTTTTGGCCAGCAGTTGAACCTTAACTTAATATTTGTTATTTCATAGAGACTCCGCCATGAAAAGCTTTTTATTTTGAATCACTCTACAGTTACTCTTTGATACTGTCAGTCAAGTCCCATTCCTAGGGGCTTGACTAGGTTTTATGAAAGCCCAGTACACCAGTTTGTCCATAAGGCAATCATCAGTCCCATTTCCTGACGCCACATGAATAAAGGGGTCCATGTAGGATTTCATTTCTTCCTACACGTCCCAGGATAACTGCAAGTATTGTGATGAGGTGGAAATATATGTCTCTCACGATGAAATGCATCCCTTTCTGTTTAGCAGGGATCAGGGAGTTTAGACAGAGAAAAGAAGAAAGCTCTCAATTAGAAACAAAGACATGTAATTACTTTGTAGTGGAGATGGCCCTTCCATCCTTAAGACTGGGAGCAGTTGGGGCTCATTAGTGAAGAGCTTCATTTTTCTTGTCTTCTGGACAGTGCTGTCTGTGTTATTGAAATCTTCTCTGTGGGTTCCTGGACCATGAGTATTAACCATTGCCTCTTGGCCCTCCTTCTTCTTAGGATTCCAGCTTTCCCTCCTGGCCAGAAATGTTCAGCCTGGACTCATTCAGAAAAGGTAAGAATGTAATTGTGCTTGTGGCCTCAGGCCCTTCCTCCCTGTGACAGGCAGCTATGAAGGCTGTGAAAGTCCCTCACCAGTGTGTAGTCCTTGGACCCCCCTCTTTGGGTGACTTTCCAAAGTCCTTTCTCAGCCTTCCTCTTGCATGGTGTTTATAATCCTTGCCACCCCTTGTCTAGGCCTTTGTGTACATTTGCCACCCCTCTCCCTGAATACCCTCTCCTGCATATTCGCTGCTTATTGAAATCCTACTATTTTTCTGGGCCAGTGTTTTACACCATTTCCTCCATGAGCCATTCTTTTTTTTTTTTTTGCGGTACGCGGGCCTCTCACTGTTGTGGCCTCTCCCGTTGCGGAGCACGGGTTCTGGACGCGCAGGCTCAGTGGCCATGGCTCACGGGCCCAGCCGCTCCGCGGCATGTGGGATCTTCCCGGACCGGGGCACGAACCCGTGTCCCCTGCATTGGCAGGCGGACTCTCAACCACTGCACCACCAGGGAAGCCCCATGAGCCATTCTTGATTCTGTCAACCAAAGACAATTTCTCTTCTCTCTGATTTCCTCAGCACCACATCTGTACTTTCTCGTGCTTAGTCTATCTGAATTACTCATTGCATCTCTAGATTAGAAGCTCCCCACAGCCGGGGCCTGTTGTGCTCTTTTATTATCCATGGTACCTGGCATAGCATTTTGCACACGACAGACCTCAATAAAAGCTGGTGGAAATGGATTGAGTCATTGTTTTATATTAGTGGTTAGAGAAATTGTGGCAAGTCTTGAAATCAGTACCCTCCAGCAGCTGAGGTGAGAGGATTGCATAAGCAGTAGCAGAATTGAGACATGGCAGGGCAAGAGGGTAGCATTCAAGGGCTGCTTACAGGAAGAGATATAGGTGGTGAAGACTTGAAGGGGCCAGATCCCAAGGGCGTTGTATATCTTAGATAGGAGCAGGACTTTTCTTCTTTAAGGGAATAAAGAGTAAAGGGCCTCTGTCACCTGTATTGAAGCTGACTGTGAGCCTCCTAAGCTGGGCACATTTTACAAATAAATGAGAACCATAACAGGCCATCCATAACTGCTGATGAAAAAGACCCTCCCAGTTGTGTCTCCTCTCCAACTTATGTTCGTAGAGGCCTGGAAAACCTTGGCCAGATGGTGCCCTATGTAACCCACTGAATGGCGCCAGAAGGAGGCTGGATGTTCCAGGTCTCAGAGCAGCCTCTTCCTGTCTCCTTGTTTGTCTTCAGCCACTCGATCTGTTTACATATTGCATGAAAAAATTAATCTGTCATCCTCGTTGTGTTGGTTAACTGTGTCTGGAAAGGGAAACATTGAACTTGAGTTTAGTGTGGATAGCACATTTTTTTTTTGAGCTGAAAATTAAGTACATTTAATTGCTTTGTGTTTATCTCCTCATCAGTGGGCTTTGTTGTCCACCCAGTTGTAAAAGGATGAAGACAGGTTCTCTCCTGGTGGGAGCATCTGAATTAACAGTATTGATTTCATAAAGAGATGGAGAGCCCAATAAAATCACAGTCCTCCTCCTCCCTGTGACAGGGAAATGGTATCAGATGAGAGAATTTTGGGGGCAAAATTCCTTTCTAGCATTTGTGATTTTGCTTTCTAGGCTGGAAATTGATTTCTTCAAGACGTTTTCCTTCAGGGGTGACACTGCCAGCACTCAGCTTAGTGGGAGGCAGCAGTACCTCCCTGAGCCAAAGATGCAGACCCAGATGGCTGGTTCACATCTCACTTCTGCCTCTCGCTGGCCAAGGAGGCTTGGGTGGTGACCGAGCCTCGCTGTGCCTCCTTCCTTACTATTTAAGTGGGCATAGGGTTGTTCCAAGGATCAGATGAGTTACTATGTGTAAAGAGTTTAGAACAGAGCCTGACACCTGGTAAATTCACAAATCCATGGTATTAAGTAGCTTCAGGACATAATAATCGGACAGAGTCTGATTTGGGACCTTGTTTTCCACACAGGTAAATGTTTTGTGTTTCTACCAAGAACCGTTTTATGCTTGAAGGTCTCTGGGAAAACCATTAATCAGAAAGAGTTGCTGATTTGAATATTTTCCTTCAGGCAAACCTGTCTTTTCATGGCTGTAAGGCTGAATGCCTTCTCCTGTCTTATGAATGCTGGTCTCTTTTGTGGTTTGCATCATGACCTTGGCAATTGGTCATGGGTGGCCTTGTGACACTTTATTGTTGTATAGGACTTCTTTATCTCTTATGGAGTTTTTATGTATTTCTTTGTTCCTCATGGTGAAATTATGAGCTCCCTAGGGCATTGTGAATCTTGAGAGAAAATTTAACATGGTATAAAGCTTGATTCAGACAGGCTAGGGTTCAAATCTGTTCCCCACTAACACTAACAAGGTGTAAACTTACCTGTTTCCCAGCCCCTATCTTCAGGGGTATAGTGAAGTTTAGAGATGATATAGGAAAAGCACTTGGCTGTAGTCTGTCCCCAGCCCTTAGCCATGGGTTGGCAGGCCTTTAATAAATGATAGTAGGTTGATCTATTTGGGGTACAGCCCTGTAGCCCATGTTTTTCTGGAGAGTGACAGCCTGGCCTCAACATGCAGTATGCTGTGTGGCTACAAAATTGAGCACCTGCTGTGTACAAGCCACTAGGGTGGAGATAGTTGTGTTTCAGAGATGCTTTCTGGCACTCAGGGCTTTACGATCTTAATGGAATGGGCCATTTGATGATTCTGAAGGTAATGGCCCTAGCAATTCCCTGCAGCATTGTGCACGGTGATCCACTGGGTCTTGGGGCTACCATCTTTCCTATTATGTAGTTAAACAGAGTTGCCAACGCCTCCCAACTAGAACACTTGTGTGCCTGGTAAGTAACCTGTTATTGCCTTCGCCAGCATCTTAACACAGGTTTCTTGTCTCTCAGCTGTAATGTCATCAGAATCAGGCCACAAAGAGCGAGCTGAGTCTTTTACAGTCAGCACAAAACTTTGAAAAATACTGTATCAACCACAAGAATGTGCAATTTTCCTCCAGCTCCAGTGGTCAGAAGCGGGCTCAGTGATGTTGTTGTGGAATTGTAACAACCTTCCCCCAGTTACTGAAAATGCTTAATGAGATAAAATAATCATCAAATCATTTATTCTCTTTTTTTTCAAGCCAGCATCCTTGGATATGAATGAAGACCTTCCTCAAACAGGAAAGGAGAAGTTGAGTTGGTCATTTACAACCTTAGCTTCAAGGCAGAGCTAGAATTAGTTCCAAGATAACCTTGATCTTAGGCACTTTCTTCCAGAAGTAACAACATTTCTTCTGTAACAGTATACACATTTTCTGCAAAATCACACACCTGCAATGTTTTAAGACGGCTTATGGGAAAAATAGAGTTGAGGCTGTACACCTGCAACTTTATGACCAGAAGATGACAAAAAAGTCATTGGTACCTGGGAAGGAGGTTTGGACCACCAAAGCAGGCAGCTCAGTGGGATGCTAAAATGTACATTGAGCCTTCTAATTAGAATGGAGCTGGCAGCTGCTGAGACAGCGCAGGTGGAGGTGGAGCTCTGAGCCAGTGGGGCAGCCATTAACGAGTGTGTGCCGCTGGGAATGTGGAGGAAGGGACCTGAGTGCAAGTACCTGCTTTCCCCTAACATTTTATTATGAAAAAATTTCAGAGATACTGAAATGTTGAAGAAGTTGTATAGTGACCACCCATGTATCTACCACCTCGATTCCCTACAGGCACTTGATTTTAATTTTTAAAAAATACAGCTGAAGGGGCTTTTTCTTTTCCTGCAGAACATTTTCATTCCACTCCTGCTTTTTAGTTCCCTTGCCTTAGAAAAATCAGATTTGAACCAAGTGTTCTTATGTTTACTGATATCGTTCCCCCATTTACCAATTGTACATGAGCTAATTTGCATTATAGAAAGGGACATCATTTTAGCACTACAGGCTGTTGCTCAAGTGTGTAGAGTGTGTATGACTGTCTCTCCCTGCTCCTCTCCTGCCCCATTTATTATACCAAAACGTGTGGGGCAGAGAGAGCAGAGAGCTCTTGCATCTTTTCCCCCAGACCAGTGATTATCTGATGTTTTCACCATTTCGGTGCTTTTAAAGATCTTAAACCTTTCTTAGCCATACATTTCCACCTTCCCATGGAACACTCAGTGAGTGTCTTAATTTTAGTTCATGTATATCAAAATTTTGGAACTCCTTAAAAATATACTTTATGTACCCACTGATGGGTAGTATTTAGTCTCCAAATGAATGGAAATATTTGGAATAGTAAATCATTAACTTTTAGAAAGAAGGAGAAGGCTGGTAAGGGTGGATCTGATATTGGCTCTTGGGGAGGACACCAGCAGTTAATTAGTCCCTCTTTCACCAATTCTTAGAGGGAGAGAATAACTTGAGATCTGGTGACTTATATGGGGGACCCATAGCAGATACAGGGGTAGCTTACGTAAGTGGAGGACAGATAAGTGGAAGAACCCCAGTGATGTGCATGGTACCATGAGACTGTAGAGAAGCACATGGGATGGGCGTTACACTCATGGAGGGTGGCTAAAAAAACAGGGAGAGTTTGAGGGCTTTTTTGAGAGCCAAGAAGGGATCTGTACGAGGCTGTCACGTATCATGTCTGAATAAGACAATGCCTTCTTTCTGTGTGGCATTGGTGGCACTGTTTCTCAGAACCTGTGACTGGCTCCAGATACGGTCCAGCAGCTCTGCTGCCCAGAGCTCCTCACGGGTGCTCTGGGGTGAGTCAATCCAGGGGTCTGTAACTGTGAGGGGTGAGAACATGTCACCCTGATGCCCTTTCTCTTTCCCCAGATCGGGCCCAGCACAGGCAGCGTCAGTGCAAACTTCCCCCACCCCGTCTTCCACCCATGTGTGTCAACCCTGCCCCTGGAGGGACCATTTCTCGAGGTAAGGGAGGAGCCATGCCTCCAGCACCAGGTTGGTCCAGGGACTGTGGGGAGGCGGGTGGCAGCAGGACCCCGGGTGCCAGGGCTATAGGCCTCTGGAAAGTGGGTGAGGAGTAGTGGGGTTAGCAGAGCTCTTGGAGCCCTCAGGGAGACATCATTTGGAAAGGTCTGGGTGATTTCATGATGCTGGCCGCTTGGCTTAGACCCTACAGTCTCATCGGGCCTCCTGGTGTGACCAGGAATAAAGCCTAGGCTCAGTCTGGGTGTCTGGCACCAGTGTGGAGAATCAGAGGGCTTGGACCTTCTAGGCAGTCTCTGGCTCAGGTGCCTCAGAAAGTTCAGGGCGCTTGTAGCAGGGCCAGAACAGAGAGCCTGACTCGGCCTAGTGCCCTCCATCTTGGAGGCTTTGGGGATGCCCGACAAATCACTTCCCTATCTCCCCCAGCACCTCAAAGCACTTTACTGACATTAGAATCTGTCTCTCAGTCCAATTGGCAAGGTAGGCTGTCCTTTTGATTGGGGAGAATGTCAGAGCTCCTTGACAGGTGACAGCTGACCTCAGATCCCACTGGTACCCAGGGATGGGGCCAGTAATAGGACCCAGGGAAGCATCTCTGCCCGTGAGTGTCTCTTCTCTTCCCTCAGACTTAGATCTTTTCCAGGTCTGCTAAGACCAGTGCTCCTGATGGCCTCTTGTCCTGACAGCTGCTCTTCCCAACTCCATGGGCCACCTGTTCACACGCCTCCCTCAGTTTTTTAGTGGAAGAACACTATTATAGTTCATAGAGTCTTTGCCTTATTTGGAGACAGCATGTCCACTTTAGGCTCTGTCTGTAAAGTGCTTTGAAGGTCAAGAGCTCAGGAAGGGTGCGGGGAACACACAGCACCTCAGTTTCTGCAGCACACACTGCCGTGTTCCCATGTGGTTTCTACATGCACTGCCCTCCTGCCGCAGTGGCCCTGACTGTAGACAGCAGTATAGAAATAAGTACTTCTGGCCCCTGTGACCGTTTGACTTAGGTATTAAAGAAATGCCACCCCCTACCGTTGCCAAAACAAGAGTTGATTGCCCTTTTTTCTTTCTTTCTTAAAATGCCCTGTAACTCGAAAAGGCTGAACGTTAACATTTCCAACATGGCAGGTGAGTGGCTCTGAGAGTGTCAGATGTGCTTTGGCTAAGCTTAAAGACGGTTAGTTGGGATTAACCAGGCAGCATGGCTAGGCAGTGCCTCCTTGAGCACATGCAGAGGAGAAGGCTGCTGCTCTTGGGAGGGGCAGCTGCTCCCTGTGAGGCAGCCCAACAGACCTGCACTGTCTTCCCCAGAGGAAGACAGACACCCCCCTCCCCCTCCCCCCCAGCCTGACTGTCTCCTCGCAGCTCCACCTCCAGAAGGTATCTGGGTGTATGTATCTTTGCCTTCTCTGTCTTTTTTAAGCTATAAAGCCTTCTTGCCTCTGTTCCTTTATCACAGAAGCAACAATCTCTTAGTCCACGTGACTCTTGGACCTTTCTGCCATGCTTTCTGATTCCCTGCAGGCTTTGCTGGTACCTCTGTCCGGAAGAAGGAAGTGCAGGGCAGAAACAATCTCTCTGGTGTTCAAATAGGAAAACAATGCTCAGAAAATAGTGGCCACTTAAATAGGTTACAGTGCCCATCAGAGTCAGATTTGGAATTGGAAAAAAATATCACCTCCTTTCCCAATCTACCCTTCCCTCTATGGCCAACCTCTTACCAAGGCCACATTCCAAAGTAAAGGGTGAATAAATTAAGAAACTTGCCCCCAACCGTCCCCTGCGAATCTTCCCCACCCATGCAGATCTGAGATGTAGAGCAACTAGAAAGCAACATGGAGTAACACGCCTTCTGGCAGGATTCTGGGGACCACAGGACTGGTCCTATCCATTCCCTGATATAGACGTGTCACCTCTTGGTGTGGTGGTTTACCTCAAGGGACCTTGGGGCTATACATACATGGATGGGAGAGACGTGAGAATGTGTCGGGTGGTCAGGGTGGCCACCCAGCCCCTGTAGGTCCCCTTACCTTTCTTTTTCTTCTTTTTTTTTGTTCCCTTTACCTTTCTTGTTGCCAGCCAGGTGGACCATTTCTTGCCATTTTGACCATCCATAAAATATCTAACTGTGATTAAGTTGACAGAATTTTGGCTGAGATGTCTGGTTTTTTCAGCTGTCAGTGGTCGCTCTCACTTTCCCTCCACAAGTTCTCTGGTCTGCCCAAAGTCCATACTGTCTTGGGCTTCCTCCTGTTGCTTTTTCGTGGGGCCTCCAAAGTTTAGAATCCTACAACATCCTCCTGTGTATTCAGCAGATCCTTTAACCTTAATTCCATGCTTCTAGATGTCATTGTTTAGCACTTTGAGTACCAGACATTGTGCTTGATCCAGAAGTGATGGCGAGATCTCTGAGCCAGTAAACCCTTCCTTTTTTCAGAAGTTCCCTCCTTTTTCACAGGCAGAGGAGTCAACTTTCTCTCCCCAAAGAATGGAGAGTGGAAGAGAAAGCTTAATGTTGGTGGAAAGGAACCAGGGGCATGCCTGAGCCTCTTTAACTTTCTTCAAGGTCCTCTAAAGCAGGAGTCAGCAAACTTTCTTTAAGGATCAGAGAGTACACATTCCAGCCTTTGCAGGCCATATGGTTTCCCTTGCAGCTACTTAACTCTGCCATTATAGCATGAAAGCAGTAATAGATAATACAGAAACAAGTGAGTATGGCTATGTTCCAATAAAACTTTGTTTTTAAAAACAGGCGGTGGGTGGGTTTGGTCTTCAGGCTACATTTTGGCCACCCCTGCTCTAGACCAATGGGGAGATCACAGAACCAGAATGGTTCCAAGAGCTGGTGTAAGAGTTGCCCTCATTTTACAGAAGGCAATGAGGTCTGTGGAGGTGAAATATATGCTCAAGGTGACACCAGCTGTTAGAACCCAGATGAAGTAAATGAAATAGGAAAAGAGCGTTCAGAGAACCAACTAGTTGGTTGGCATCACCTGACCTTTTTTTCTACATAAAATCTCAAATATCTGTTTGAAATATGTTTTCTAAAATAGAGAAAATAGTATAGTAAATCCCTATGTACCTATCACCTGGCTTGAACAGTGAACAGCTCATGGACAATCTTACTTTGTGTGTATCTTTCCCCTTTGGCCCCTTTGGAAGCAAATCCATGAAATCATAGCATTTCAACCTTAGCCTAAGTGGCTGTCAGAGCAGAGTGCTATTCTGAGGGCTTCCTGAAACACCAAGATAGACCCAGGCCCTGCTCTGCAGATGAGGCTTAGGCTGTTGCCTCCTTCAGCTTTCAGACACCATAATTTTCAAAATTTGGCCTCAGCTACTGCTGCCACTCCCAGGCTTGCTAAGCTTCTGGATTCTTTTGAGGGAACTTGGGCTGCTAACAATCCTTGAAAAGTACTCCTGAAGCTGGGTGGATGCCTTAGGTTTTGGCAAATTAAAGTGCCACTTGGCCAAATTCAAAGCCTTTGTAAATCATGTTCTGCCCCAAGGGTCTTGCCATCCCTATATGGATGATCTGGGTAGGGGTGTTTGACATGGATGGTGATGTCCCTTTGTGACGTCAGACCATTGCTGCCAGGGCCACCTTCCCTTTTTTGCCCTTTCCTGGTTAAAAACCCACTGAGGAGGGAATGGAGGAGCAGGAGTTGAAGCTGCCCCATTTTGCTCTGGCTCTGCTTCTAAGGGACCTGTCCCCTGTTGTCTCAGATCTCAGAGGGCAGAGGCGTGTCTATCAGAGCACTCTGCAAAGCCCCCTTCCAAACATTCCCATTTTATATTAACCACAGTCATACCAAATGAGTAGAGCAGGTTTGTCCTAATTTCCCCCAGTGATAAAATGGCCCAAGGTTCACAGCTGACACGTGGTAGACTTGGGGCTAAGCCCAAGTGTTAGGACTCAAATCCCATGTTCTTGCCATAGGCCAGCAGTTCTGAGTGTGATCCCAGACCAGCAACCTCAGTATTATCTGGAAACTTGTTAAACATGCAGATCTTGGGTCCTATTCCAGACCTAATGACTAAGAAACTCTGGGAGGGTGGCTCCCAGTACTGTTTTAACAAGCTCTTCAGGGGATCATCGGAATCACATCTAGAATTATAAAACAAACAACAAACAGCCTCCCACTGCCAGCTGCACCCCAAGTGCACTGCCAACCTCTGACCAAGGCCTCCTTCCAAGAGATTGAGACCTTGAGGCCCTTGCTGTCACCGCCGCTGCCCCAACATGCAGATCCAGTCTGATTCCCACCTGACCCCAAACCCTGCTCCTCAGTGCCAGAAGAGGAAGAGGAAGAGGAATGAGCCTGGCCAGAACCCAGGTGTAGTAGTTTGGAAGCAGAATCCCATCTGGCTTTCAAACAAGCACAGAACAGCAGCTTCAGACTTTCACTGCTGGAACAGCTCAATTCTTGGGCATAGTGTCCAAGTTGGGTACTTTACATCTTTGACTCCAGCTCTGGAGAGTAAACCTGGTTTGCTTATGTTCAAGAGGTCTTCCCTGTCCTGGCTCCAGATTCTTCACCAGGTTTACTTTGTAAGCCATTAAATGAGGTGGCTGTGCCCCAGCTTAGCAATGATCTTACGCTCTGCTGGCCGGGAGTGCAGGCCAATTTGCAAGGGCATGTGGGAGGTATTTACCCGCAATGGGTAGGACCTAGAGGGAACTTCAAGTTCATTTCCTTGGATGGACATTAAGCTGAGGCCTGTACTGTTTCCCAAGAAGCCCCACTCTCTCTTCCTGCCTCAGCTTCAGATGACGAGTCTGTGGGTTGGATTTACTGGGGGAGTGATTTCGGCAGGGTTCCAGCCTTGGTCTGGTCGGCCCACCGGTTGACTGGAGCGTGCAGCGCTGGAGGCCCTGGGCTGCGTGGGGCGGTAGCCATGTCGGCTCGGTCCCGGGTCCGCCCGTCCGGCAGGGGGCGCGCGGCGCCCGGGCCGCTCGCTCCTGTCCTTCTGCCCTGTCCCTGCCGGGCTCCGGAGTCGCGGGGGCGGGCGGGAGCGAGATGGCGGCCGCCAGGAGCCTCATGGTGCTGGCCGCCGGCGTCTCTCCGCGCCTGCGGCCGCTGGCTCCCTACACCCCCGGGCGACAGGGACGCCCGCGCGGCCTCTCGACCGGCTGCATCCGCCCAGACCGCACGAAGGCGGCCGCTGAGGCTGAGGCGGGGGCGGCCCCCGACGGGCCTGGGGAAGGCGACGGAAGCATGGTGAACGGTGAGGGCAGGGGCAGCCAGGCTGCGACGCCCTTGACTTCGGGGGATGACAGAGCTAGGGGCGCGGGCTGGGGTCGGGCCCTTTCTTGTATGGCTGAGACCGCCATTCAGTGGCGGGCCGGAGCCCTGCTGTTGTAAAGCTCACACGGCTCAGGCCCAAATGGTCCCCAAGCGCGGAGGTTCTGGGACTGGAGCGCTAGCACCTGGCAACAATAGGTGATAGGTGCGTACCACAAGGGAGTTGGGGAAAACAGGTAAACGTCCAGTTCCTGCCAGGCCCGTGGTCAAGGGTTAGAGCGTCAAGGTTAAGCACATCCTCGCTGTTGTGAGAAAGGCAAAGAGCTCAAAATACATCTGAGACTTCAGAATCTCGAATAGAGACAGAGTGATTGCTCTAGTGGACCCCAGCGCGGTGCTTCCTGAATGGTGCAGGAAATGAAACTGGTAAGAGCATCCATGCCCATCAAGGATGGACAGAGAGAGCCAGCCTCTGCCCTATAGAGCTGGAGGGGGTACCAGGGCACGTCTGCTGTTATATGTGTGTCTAGTGGGCTACTTAAAGTTGGGTCCTCCTGTGGGATGGAACCCCTTTGAGTCTACTTACATACTGTTTCTCGACTACTCGATTCTCAGTTGCTTTACAAGTTAACATTTAGAGGGAGACAGGGCCAGGCAGAATCCTCCCTCTTGGCCAGATGACACAGGAGTCTGCTCCAAGGAAATAGCCTCAACCCAGGCAGCAGAGTTACAGCAGAACTCCTGGAGGAGCTTTTTCAAAATACAGACTTGCCTAACATCACTGCCATTCTCAGGTGCCCTGTGGGGATCAGGGTGGGCAGTGCTGCGAAGAAGCTCCCCAGGTGACTTATGATTGATGCATGCAGGTGCACAGGTGCATATATGTACCCCCTACAAAATTACTTTTTGGAGCTGAATTATAATGCTAGAGACTGTGGGTGGAGAATGAAAAGGCTTCCCATCCCTTCTGCTGGTCTCTGACTCTGCATCTCTTGAAGGTCCACTCTGGTGCTTTGGGGCTCTTCCTTTAGTTTTCAGCCACTCTCAGCAGGCTTCTTCATGGTCTAAGTCCAGTGTTTGGCACAAGCTGCTTCTAGGTGGACATCTCACCCATTTGTGCTCTGGGATTGATCCAAAGTGCAATAAATCTCTCACGGTGTTTGATGCATCCTGCCTCCACTTGGTTCACTGCAGTGAACTCCCGGGAGGAATAGCTCATACCCATGTCTAAGCTAAGGAGGTCTCTAATCAGTGTCCCTACACATAATCTGGCTCTGGGGTGGCCTTTTGCACGGTGTTGAGGTAGAGTTGAGAACTGGGGCCTGGTATTCAGACTCCGCGGCCAACCCTCCCTGTTTTGTGTCTGTTATTTTAGGAGGGGCCTTGCATTGTCGTGATCTCCACTGTGTGTGTGTGGTCGATTTTGTTTTTTGTTTAGTGCGTTCTTTCAGACATCAGATTGGGGGGGTTGTTGCCATGTTAGGCTTCTGTAGCTGATGTGTTAAGTTGGGAGCTTGGGTGGGGAAGAGGATCCTGGCTGGTTCCCCTCTGTGGTGTGGGGGGCGTTGGCCCTTCTCTTTCAGGAGATGATCGTGCATTGGCTCTAGCCCCACTGTCCTCTGTAAACCCTGAAGTCATTCTCCCTCCTTTTTAAGATGCTCCTGGGTGGTTTGGGATCATGAGCCAACATCCTCAGTATCCAGTCCAGGGTTGTCCTGATACACACCCCATGGAGTTTTTAGAAGAAAAAGCACAACTATAATGCTTTTGTTCTTATTCTCTTAGCTTCTAGGGACCTATTAAAAGAGTTTCCACAGCCCAAAAATCTTCTCAACAGTGTGATTGGAAGAGCCCTTGGCATCTCACATGCAAAAGACAAATTGGTCTACGTGCACACAAATGGACCAAAGAAAAAGGTAACTCTGCTGGTGGCAAGGAGACATGTTGGTCTGATTCTCTGGAAGGAGACTGGCTGCTCTTTTCTCTCTCAGATTTCTTGTCAGGGAGGCCATAGAGTGGGTTTTCTGAATTGAGAATGGTCAGCAGAGAATCTCAGAGCAAAGCTAAGTCTGGAGAAGAGCCTGGTTTAGGGAAGGGGAACATGGGCAAGTAAAGTGAGACGTTCTCATCTTGTGTAAGATAGGCCTCCTTACTGGGCCCTGGATTTGGTCCCTTCCAACTAACTGGAACTGTAGAGGGTTAGAGCTGATGATAATTCCTGCTCCCAGAGTCTTGTAGGTCCTGGGACCCACAGGAAGCATGTAGGCAAACCATTATGAATGAAAATTTTTAAGGATAAAGATGGGTCCCACCTTGCCCTCTGGCTAGAACATGGCACTTTGAAGAAGCAAAACAGCTTGAGGTGGGACAGTGGCTTGAGGGCGGGGGAGTCTGAGCCTTCCAAGGAGTTAATGATGGGATTGGGGTTCTGTCTTGCACTCAGGCCTGCTGCTGTGAGGTCTACAGCTTTGCTGTTGATTCCCCATGTGGTTTGTTATAACTTTGTAGTCTAGAGAGGCAAGGGTCCTGATTCTCTCTTCTCTTCCTCAGAAAGTCACCCTCCACATAAAGTGGCCCAAGAGTGTGGAGGTAGAAGGCTATGGCAGCAAGAAGATCGACGCTGAGAGGCAGGCTGCGGCCGCGGCCTGCCAGCTGTTCAAGGTGACCCTCCCCTAGTGAAGACCATGCAGACCTCCCTCCTGAGAACTGCTTGAAGTGACGGTTTTCCTGGTGTCAGCTGAACCTAGGTTTAGGTTGGCAGGGTGTTCAACCACTCACCTGTCCTAAGCCCTTCCCACCTTGTGGTTCCTTTTTTGCTTCAGCCAGTGACGGAATAGATTAATATTGTTTTCTTGCCACTGTAGTTATCTACTTTCTGTGGTTTCAAAAACCACAGAGAAGAACCCCTTTATGGAGAACACTCCCTCTGTATAGCACCATGGTGAGACTTCTATTTCGGTTTCTGTTTTTCTTTCCCTGTTATTTCATGTATTTAGGTTTTTCCTTGTAGTCACATAGTCTTCTCTTACTTACAATGGAAGAATAATAGTCACTTCTCTCACTTCCCAGTGGTTGGACGTGGGTTGCTTTCAGTTTTTGATTGCACAGCATTTCCTAGACCTTCATTGTTGCTCCCAGCCTTTCTTTCCATCCCTAATTGGCTCCCTTCATGGCTGTGCCAACCTTGAATCTTCCTCACATTCCTAGGTCTTTGCTCTTGACAAGGACAAAGCTGTATTCCTTCAGCTTCTCTCCCGCTCATGGTCTGCAGACCTTCATTGTCACTGCTCCTCCTGGGTCTGAGGAGGCAAGGTCCCTTTTCCTGTCCTGGGCTCCCACACGACCCTTCTCTTTTCTCTGTCCTCTCTGTCTCCTCCATCTTGTCTCCCACGCTTTTATTTAATTTTCAGATCTTTCCTCATCTGATTCTTTTCTGTAAGAGTCAAAAATTCTTCAGTGTTTGGGAATTCCCTGGCAGTCCAGTGGTTAGGATGCCACACTTTCACTGCCGAGGGCACAGGTTCGATCCTTGGTTGGGGGAACTAGGATCCCGCAAGCGGCGCGGCACAGCCAAAAAAATTCTTCAGCGTTGTAATCCCTTCCCCAGGCCCTGCTTCCCTGCACACAGCTCTCTGTGCTTGTGGTTTGCATTCTTTCCACTCCAGCATCATAGCCCATGCCATGGTTGCTGGTTCCCTTCACATCCTCATAGCGCCTGGTGATTGTTGGCTGACTGGGGCAGCTTTGCCAGGCTCACCAGCCTCCCCTCAGTCCTTGCTCTGCTTGAATGGTCTGTGGCTTTGGCACTGCGGGGCATCTTTTCTTCAGCCCCTGGGTTATACCTGCTTTCCTTGTCTCTGGGTCACTCCAGGCTCCTCTTCCTCTCCCACTCTCTATAAACATCTTTTTCTGTACTCCTTCTGCCTGGGGAAATCTTCTTTCTCAGAAATTCAACCAGCCTTTCTGTGTTTAATGTCTTGGAAATCTCCGTCTCCCTTAGAGCACCTCTACCTCAGGGGTTCTCAATTTCGGGGGGATTTTGCCCCCCAGGGGACATTTGGTAACGTCTAGAGACATTTTTGGCAGCCACAAGGAGAAGAGTGCTACCTGGTATGACGCCAGGGATGCTGCTAAACGTCCCACAATGCACAGGCCAGCCCCTCACAACAAAGAATTACCTGGTCCAAAATGTCTATAGTGCCGAGGGTGAGGATGCTTTTCTGCCTGGATGTAGAAGGCACTTTAAACCGAGACCATGTGCAGCAAGTTGCGATCACATTCCTCCCCAGCCCGTTCTCTGTTCTCTATCTATGCTCATGGCCTTTTTTGTTTGTATGTTTGTTTAATTGTGGTAAAATACACAAAATATAAAATTTAGCAGCTTAGCCACTTTTAAGTGTACAGTTCAGTAGTATTAAGTGCAGCCACGTTGTTGAGCACCCAGTCTCTAGAACTTCTTCATCCTGGAAAACTGAATCTCTATACCCAGTAAACAACTCCCCATCCTGCCTTCCCCCCAGCCCCTGGCAGCCACCATTCTACTTTCTATTTCTGCGAATTTGACTACTCGTCACATAAGTGAAATCACACAGTGTCCTTTTGTGACTGGTTTATGTCACTTAGCATAATGTCCTCAAGGTTCATTCATGTTGTAGCAAGTGTCAGAGTTTCTCTCTTTGTAAAGGCCAGTAATATTCAATTGTATGTATATATCACATTTTGTTTATCCATTCATCCATTGATGGACTCTTGGGTCCACTTTTTGGCCATTGTGAAATAAGGCTGCAGTGAACAAATACCTCTTCAAGACCCTGCTTTTAATCCCCAGGATTGGAATTGCTAGATCCTATGGTAATTCTATTCTTAATTTTTTGAGGAACTGCCACACTGTTTCCATAGTGTACTATTATACATTCCCACCAACAGTGCACAAGTGTTCTAATTTCTCCACAGCCTCACTAACACTTGTTACTTTCTTTCATTTTATTTATTTATTTTATAGTAGTCATCCTAATCGGTATGAGTTGGTATCTCATTGTGATTCTGATTTGCATTTCCCTAATGATTAGTGACGTTGAGCATCTTTTCTTGCGCTTATTGGCCATTTATGTATCTTCTTTGTAGAAATGTCTTTTTAAGTCCTTTGCCCACTTTTTAGTCACATCGTTTTATTGTTGAATTATGGGAGTTCTTTATATATTCTGGAGAGTGTAGCCCATTCATTCCTTAATATTTGTACTCAAATTTGTTCAGCTTTTTTCCTCCCAAACTAGATGTGTTTCTTAAGCATTGCCCTTAGGCTTGTTGTGAGGTGCTGGCAGCACAAAGGTGACTGAGGGTGCTCTTGGGGCAGCCACAGCCCAGAGAGGAAGCACCCACATGAGGGGAGAGGTGCACCTCAGCCTCCTGAATAAAGCAGGCTATTCTTAAAGAGTGAGTAGAAGTTTTCCAGGGACAGGGATGGAGAGGGCACTCCAGATAGAGGGCACAGAGACATGGAACCAGGGTGCACGCGAGCAACTAGCGGATTGTGAACGTGGGTCTGAGTGCTTGGCGATGGTGCGAACAAGTGGGCAGGAGCCAGAACACCAAGCCCTTAGGTGTCTCAGGTAGGAGTCTTGATTGATCCTGTGGATACTAGGTCTGCTGACTGGTGGTAATTGGTGGAATGACAGAGCTGAGTTTGCCTTTAGGAATAGTCCCCAAAAGCAGTGGGGTCAGGCAAGACCAGAGATGGGGGCACAGGATAGGTGAGAATGCCAGTAGCAGCAGTGCAGGAGCTTTCTTCTGGGGTTATTAACGAGCTGGAAAAGACAGTGACTGGTCAGATGGAGGAGGGAGGAAGAGTGGGTTGGTGGGGAAGCATGAGCCAGCACGGGGAGCCCTGGAAGGGAAGCGGGTTGGGTGGGTGTTCATCATCAGGAACACCTCATGGCCTTGTGTGTGGGGGGGTGTGAGTGGGAGGCAGGGAGGTAAAGCATGCTGGCGTTCTGGGGAAGGCCAAGGGGGAGGGTGCTGTATGTGTTTTCTGTGTAATCAGATCGTCCTTGTAAGCAGGCGGTGACGTGACGCAGAAGCATGGAGGCTGAGCCTTGGGCCAGGCACCCGTACTGCCCTGCCCTGAGTGGCTGTGCTTTCATGCATGTGGATGTGTGTGGCGTGCCCTTTTCACACTCTTTGTCACAGAATCCTACTGTTATGCAGTGTTCTTCCACACAGATTTGACAATTTGTTAAGTGCCCAAAAAGTCTATCCAGACTTTGGTTGGAGTTATGTTACATGGGTTAACTTAGGAGGCTTTTGTCTCTTTACTCAAAAAAGTTTCATATCAGGAACTCCCATATTTTGTGTCCTTTTACCAAGTTTTATACTTTTAAAAAATATGTAAATCTATTTCTTTAAGTTCATCTTAGGTAGGCTATGGTTATTGTTGCTGTTGTGAATAGTCCTGATTACATTTTATTTTTTTTTTTTAGATTTTTTTGATGTGGACCTTTTTTAAAGTCTTTATTGAATTTGTTACAATATTGCTTCGCTTTATGTTTTGGTTTTTTGGCTGCGAGGCATGTGGGATCTTAGCTCCCCTACCAGGGATCAAACCCACACCGCCTGCATTGGAAGGTGAAGTCTTAACCACTGGACCTCCAGGGAAGTCCCTTCCTGATTACTTTTTTTTTTTTTTAACATCTTTATTGGAGTATAATTGCTTTACAATGTTGTGTTAGTTTCTGCTGTATAACAAAGTGAATCAGCTATACATATACATATATCCCCATGTCTCCTCCCTCTTGCGTCTCCCTCCCACCCTCCCTATCCCACCCCTCTAGGTGGTCACAAAGCACCGAGCTGATCTCCCTGTGCTATGTGGCTGCTTCCCACTAGCTACCTGATTACATTTTAAATTACAGTTGGTTCTTTCAGAAATCTGAGGAGAGAGTTGTTGTTGTTGTTTTTTAAAGATTTAATTTTATTTATTTTTGGCTGTGTTGGGTCTTCGTTGCTGCGCACGGGCTTTCTCTAGTTGTGATGAGCGGGGGCTACTCCTTGTTGCAGTGCATGGGCTTCTCCTTATGGTGGCTTCTCTTGTTGTGGAGCACGGGCTCTAGGTGTGCGGGCTTCAGTAGTTGTAGCACATGGGCTCAGTAGTTGTGGCTCTTGGGCTCTAGAGCGCCGGCTCAGTAGTTGTGGCTCGTGGGCTTATTTGCTCCACGGCATGTAGGATCTTCCCAGACCAGGGATCGAACCCGTGTCCCCTGCATTGGCAGGCAGGTTCTTAACCACTGAGCCACCAGGGAAGTCCCTGAGGGGAGAGTTTTAAGAAGCGAGTGGTCACTCCTCAGCTTGTCACGAGTCAGGTGTGGCTGAAGCCACGCTGTGGAGCAGTGCCTGGATTCTGGCACCTGCCGTCTACTGTCACATGGCTGTGATGTCTGAAACCCTCTTGATGCGCCTGGCTTACCCGTGTTGTCTTTACCACTCCCAACTTGAATTTCTTGACCTTGTGCTCTATTCACGTGCTACTCCTGTTCTTCTAGCTTCTTATTTTTTTGTTCTTTAGACTCTGTTTTTCTGCATTTTTCTTCTGCCTCTTAGATTTTGAGCTTCTTGAGGGCAGAGATCAGGTCTCATCCCTCCTGATGGTGCCCAGGGTGGCAAGCATGTTGCTTTGTACATGCTAGAGACTCGGCAAATGTCTTATTTGATTTTCTCTAGAAAAGAATGAAACTGTAATATATTTTAAAATAATATTTTTGTATAACTGGCTTTAAAAACGTTTGGTGTTATTTCTAGAGTATGTTCCCAGCATAGGATTCTTGTGTCAGAGGTATAGCTGTTTTATGGTGTAGACAACATATTTCCTAATTGCTACACTCACTGAAGCTTTCTAGATCACTTTGTGAATGCATCTGCTTCTTGTTGCCCTGTGGGTTTTTCTTTGTTTTGCTTTGTTTCTTTGGTCTTTTGTCTTAATAGCTATAAGAATTTACCTTGTCATTTTCCTCTGTTGAAGCTAGACATGTTAAGTGCTCTCTCTGTGCCCAGTTCTGGACTAGGGCCTGAGGTGAGTAGACAGGTGAAAAAGCATGGCTCTCACACATGAGGGACTTATGGTGTAACTGGGCAGGTTCTGAGCAGCCTGAGGTGTGAGGGTGGTATGGGCCCTCACAACACCCCTTTTTTCCCCAGGGCTGGGGTCTGCTGGGTCCCCGGAATGAGCTGTTTGATGCAGCCAAATACCGCGTGCTAGCCGATCGCTTTGGCTCTCCGGCTGACAGCTGGTGGCGCCCAGAACCCACCATGCCACCTACTTCCTGGCGGCAGCTGAATCCTGAGAGCATCCGGCCAGGGGGACCTGGGGGCCTATCCCGCTCCTTGGGCCGGGAGGAAGAGGAGGATGAGGAGGAAGAGCTAGAAGAGGGGACCATTGATGTCACTGAATTTCTGTCTATGGCCCAGCAGGACTCCCACACCCCACTCAGGGATTCGAGGTACAGCCAGGGGCAGGGAATGCAGGGGAAGCTGGCTGCACCTTGACATGGGGTGGGGCGTGTTCCCAGGGGACTCCTCTGAGATGGGAGGGCCCCTGCCCCACATCTCAGTCCGCGTCTCTGTTATTCATTGGTATATCTACCTGTTCTTGGGGAAAGCCATTTGTGGCCATGTACTGTATGGCTGGGCTTTTGTGAAACAGCAGCACGGACTCTCTCTCCGGCTCACACTTGGGTCCTTCAGAGGCCCAGTAACTACTCTGCCTGCCCACTGCCCCTACCCTCCTATCTGTTTGGGGGAACTGAGGGAGCGCCAGGTGTGCTTTGTGTCTGTGAGAGGATCACAGGCCAAGTGGAAATGCCCCAGCCTCCTGCAACTATGCAGTATCCTAGCCCCTGGGTCTCAGAGCAGGTGAAATTGGCCCAGGAAGAGAGTGCTTTTTCACCTAAACTTTCGGTCCTCCCAGGGGGGGTTCCTTTGAAATGACAGATGACGACAGTGCTATTAGGGCTCTGACCCAGTTTCCGCTTCCCAAGAACCTTCTGGCCAAGGTGATTCAGATAGCGACATCGTCCTCCACAGCCAAGGTGAGCTGGGTCTCCTATAAGTGTGTGTGACTGGGGAGCTGGCTTGGTCAAGTCTGGTTTTCCTCCAGACCAGGTGGGAGGGAGACTACAGGTGTACGGGAGGGCCAAAGATGCCCGTTCTCCAAGCCCAGCCTGGGCCAGCTGGGGGAACTCCGGGTCCTTGGAAGGTTGAAGCAGCAGGGACAGATTGGAAGTCAGAACACTGAAGCACAGGGAGGGGGCTGGGGACTGTAGGAGTGGAAGACGTATATCTGTTCAAGGGTTGCAGGCAGGAAAGGAGGCTTTGGGGAGGGGGTGGCTGACTTGCTGAGTTTTCATCTTTGTTGTCAGGCTGAGGGGCTTTGGTTAAGCAGAGCTTCTCTCCAGGTGCAAGGCCTTTTTGATCCCCCAGGATGTGCTTGGTTTTTAGCTTGTGTTGACAGCTTCAACCTGCAGCTACCATCATACCTGTTTGCTTTGAAAGTGCTGAGAGGACAGTGGGCTAGGAGGGCAGGTAGTGGCATTGCCCAGATGCCATTTCCTGCTGTGAAATCATGGTACCACAGGAGAAGCAAGGCCAGGATCTGGGAGCTGCAGCCCCACAGGGCTAGCTTCTGCCTGTCCAGTGGCACTTCTTTTGTGGCTGATGCTTGGTACCTGCTCAGATGGGGGTTAAATCCATCTCTGTGTCCCTTGATATTCTGCGAACTCCTGGATGTTTTCATTCCCTACCTTTTTGTAACCATCTCTCTTGCCCTTTGTGTAGAACCTCATGCAGTTCCATACTGTGGGCACCAAGACCAAGCTGTCCACCCTCACCCTACTCTGGCCCTGTCCCATGACCTTTGTCGCCAAAGGGCGTCGCAAAGCAGAGGCAGAGAATAAGGCGGCAGCCCTGGCTTGTAAGAAACTGAAGGTGAGTGCAAGGTCCCTGGTGTGATGCATGAGATGTCTTGGAGCTCCCTGCTACCCTTGGCAAATGGTCCACTTTTCCAGGAAATGAAATCTACCACTGCCAGGCTTTTGGCCTGGGCACATAAGTATCTGGTGTCACAGCCTTGCTTGTCAGGCTGTGGGGTGCTGTTTCCAGGGCTTCTCCACAGTCCCTGTGGAGGTGCTTTGCCCGTGAGCTCAGCCGTTTCAGCACTGTTGGCTGGAACCTGGGTGAAGCCAGGAGACATGCTCATCATTCTGAATGGTATGGAGCTGGAGAAATGATGTCTTTGTTGAGGGACAGACTTGGTATCTAGAAAGATCTTGATAACTTGGGCTTTGTGGCCAAAACAAACCATGCGACGTTCATCTAGGATGAATATTGAAGGGATCAACATCCAGGTGAAGGCAGTGGGGCTTACAGCTAGCAATCATTTTGAAGCGGCTTTGGAGGTCAGCTGGTAGCCCAGTTGTGGGAGTTACCTGAACCCATGGGGGTCTGGTTTGCAGAATAAGAGAGGAAGGAGGCCCTGTTTTACTCTGAATGTTCGGATATACCTTTGGTGTACATTTGGCTCTGGGAACTGAATTTTAGATAGAGCTGATAGTGAGGGGTACCAAGATCCTGGAGAACAGAAGAGGGATGGGCTCAGGTAAGTGGTGAGAGGGAATGGATGTGTCATTACCTGTGGCTCAAGAGGACAGAACTAGGGCTAACTGGGAGAACTTCGAGGAAGTCTGAATTTTAATTTGATAGACAAAAACAGTGATGAACTTGAGAACTCTTGTTTTAGGAGGGTATTTCCACTGTCCTGGGAGTATTTAATTCAAATTTGTGAAAACTAACGTTGGAATAAGATTGCACCTGTCGTCATTGTTCAGTCTGCTAATATCCACATTTGTCCCCCCAAAAATCACTTTTCGTTGACTGATTTTATTAAGCAACCATTACAGATTGAAACTGAAAAATAAATGCATTGACAAAAAACAAAAACAAACAAACAGACAAAAAAGTGATGAGAAGAAGACCCTCAGCATGTTAGAGGCCTGTCTCAGGAAGGAGCAAGCTTCTAGGTGGCAGCAGTGTTCTGAGAGCAGCTGACTGCCCACGGTCAGAGAGGCTGTAGGTAAATTCTCACAGTCCTGGGAAAGGACAGAGGCCTCCCCTGCAGCAAGGTGGCCCTGTTGGCACCTCTTCTGTTCTGGCACGAGGAGGCTGGGGAAGGGGATTGGTCCCTGTGCAGGTAGACTTCTTAAAGGAGGGAGTGTTTGCTCTGGGTTTTGGAGGGTGTGCGGAAATCCGGACATGACAGACTAGGGGAAAATGACTGGTTTTCCACATTTGCCCTGTGTGTTGGAATGCTTTGTCTTATTTGTGGTGGGGTGGCTTTGGGCATATAGGGAAATAAAACAGAGAGTTTCCCTTCCAGTGGTTTATTTTATCAAGTTGCGTAAGTACGTATTTCCGGGAAATTCCATGTACGTTTGTATGGTGGACTGGGTGTCATGCAGAGACAGGTGGAGGTGTGGCAGCTGGACGTGAAATGTGGCAGGGGTGGGCGGGCAGCGAAGGCACAGGAGTCTGCGACTGGGTTCCGGGGTGGCTCAGGGCCTGGCCCGCCTGTCTCAGGTGGGGATTCACGGAGGTGAGCCTGGGCTGCTGTGGGGACTCCGGCTGCTCGGGGAGAGGATTCTCTGTGGCGCCTGTCTGGGCGGGTGGGGGCTGTAACACTCAGACACGCCAGGTCTGGTTTTGCTTGAATCATTTTTAACATTTTTTTTTTTTTGGTGGAGACCTAACATTTTCCTGGTTCCTAATTTCTCCCTCCTGCACCATATTGGCCCAAACCCAAAAATGTCTTAGGAAAGAGGTTGCTCTGCACGACTTCTCTAAAGCTCCTGAGCAGGTCTGGGCCAGTTATGGGGAGACAGGCATAGACCAGCCTTCCGTGTTCCCTCTGCAGAGCCTGGGCCTGGTGGACCGGAACAACGAGCCACTCACCCACGCCATGTATAACCTGGCCTCCTTGCGCGAGCTGGGTGAGACCCAGCGCCGGCCGTGTACCATCCAGGTGCCTGAACCCATCCTCCGCAAAATAGAGACCTTCCTGAACCACGTAAGAGAATCCCCACATTCCTCTTCACCTGCCCGCCTTCATCTACCCAGACCAAAAGCTTTCACCTGCAGCAGGTGGTAGTGACTCCCCGCTTTCCCCACTGGGGATGGAGCCTGGGCACACCTTTGCCCTGAGCAGTCCTGTCTTGCCCACGAGGGTCCCAGGGCAGTTGAGGACTGAGTCCTGCCCGGCGGGTGGGCCATAGCCTCTGGCCAAGGTGAATTGTGTGGAGGGGCTGGCTGGCTGTGGGTAAATGAGAAGAAGCTATTTCTCTTCACCATTTTGTTTGCCTCTCCCGTCCTCCAGTACCCCATGGACAGTTCATGGATCTCCCCAGAGCTCCGGCTGCAGAGTGATGACATCTTGCCCTTGGGCAAGGACTCGGGGCCGCTGGGTGACCCTATCACAGGCAAGCCCTACGTGCCCCTGTCAGAAACAGAGGAGCTGCGTCTGAGCCAGAGCCTGCTGGAGCTGTGGCGGCGGCGAGGGCCGGTCTGGCAGGAGGCCCCCCAGCTCCCTGTGGACCCTCATCGGGACACCATCCTCAGTGCCATCGAGCAGCACCCGGTGGTGGTCATCGCCGGGGACACGGGCTGTGGGAAGACCACGCGCATCCCCCAGCTGCTGCTGGAGCGCTACGTGACCGAGGGCCGAGGTGCTCGCTGCAACGTGATCATCACTCAGCCGCGCCGCATCTCAGCTGTGTCCGTGGCACAGCGGGTCAGCCACGAACTGGGCCCCTCCCTGCGCCGGAATGTGGGCTTCCAGGTGCGGTTGGAAAGCAAGCCTCCAGCCCGAGGCGGGGCTCTGCTCTTCTGTACAGTGGGCATCCTGCTACGGAAGCTGCAGAGCAACCCCAGCCTGGAGGGCGTGAGCCATGTCATCGTGGACGAGGTGCACGAGCGGGACGTGAACACGGACTTCCTGCTGATTCTGCTCAAGGGCCTGCAGCGGCTCAACCCGGCCCTGCGGCTGGTGCTCATGAGTGCCACAGGTGATAACGAGCGCTTCTCCCGCTACTTTGGTGGCTGCCCTGTCATCAAGGTGCCCGGCTTCATGTACCCTGTCAAGGAGCACTACCTGGAGGATATCCTGGCCAAGCTGGGCAAGCACCAGTACCCACACCGGCATCGGCACCACGAGGTGAGGGGATACGCCCGCCCCGTCCTGCCCACGGCTCCTGGCCTTTTCTCCATGGATTCCCCTCCTCCTTCCCAAGCCTTGGTTTCCTTGCTAGAAATGGGAATGATCAGGCCTTCTTGACAAGGGTGTGGTGAGGGTTGGAGGTGATGTGTCACGTGCCTTGACCTCACCGAGTCGCGGTGGCCGTGTCCTGTGCACGACCGCTGGCCCTGGGGCTGTGACTGGCCTCTCTTCCCCCACCCCAGTCTGAGGATGAATGCGCTCTCGATTTGGACCTCGTGACTGATCTGGTTCTGCACATTGATGCCCGCGGGGAACCAGGTGGGTGCTTTCTTCTCTGCCCCGTGCCCACCCTGCTCTCCATCTGCCGGGAGCCACTAGCTCATGCCTGCAGGGCCCTTTACAGGTGGGATCCTCTGCTTCCTGCCTGGGTGGCAGGAGATCAAAGGAGTGCAGCAACGCCTCCAGGAGGCCCTGGGCATGCATGAGAGCAAGTACCTCATCCTGCCAGGTGAGAGCATGTGTGCAAGGATGGTGGCCCCTAACACCAGGCTTGCCCTCTGTCCTGGGGAGTGACTCACCTGGGGCTCAGGGCCTTGGGTTTCTTAATAGGCTGCACTACTTTTTTGCTGGCTTTGTGATCTCTACTGGGCATATTACTGATCTGGACTTTAGTTTCATCAAAATAGGGTCAAAATCCCTGCCTGCCCTCATATGGGGAGGTTTTGGCTGGAGCAGTGCCCGTGACCAGTGTGTTCTTGCTGCCCGCCAGTGCACTCCAACATCCCCATGATGGACCAGAAGGCCATATTCCAGCAGCCTCCTGTTGGCGTGCGCAAGATTGTCTTGGCCACCAACATTGCTGAGACCTCCATCACAATCAATGACATTGTGCACGTGGTGGACAGCGGTCTGCACAAGGAGGAACGCTACGACCTGAAGACCAAGGTGGCACCCATCTCCTGGCCCTGCCCCAGCCCAGATCTACCCTGGGCCTGTGTGTCTGGAGAAGGCCACACCTGTGGGATCTCCTTGTCCCTGCTGTGGGGGGCAGTTGAGGAGCTGAGTGAGGTGAAGGCCAGGCGCAGGGGAGCATGGAGGAAGGCGTGTGGTCTTTGTGGCTGCTCACCTGCCCCCTCCCCCAGGTGTCCTGCCTGGAGACCGTGTGGGTGTCACGAGCCAACGTGATCCAGCGCCGGGGCCGGGCGGGCCGCTGCCAGTCAGGCTTTGCCTACCACCTGTTCCCGCGGAGCCGGCTGGAGAAGATGGCCCCTTTCCAGGTGCCGGAGATTCTGCGCACGCCCCTTGAGAACCTGGTGCTGCAAGCCAAGATCCACATGCCAGAGAAGACGGTGCGGCAGAGGTGGGCGGGGTGGGCCCTGGGAACGTGCAGGTGGGGTGAGGGCTAACAGGCTCTGCCTCGTTCGTGCTGTAGGCAGTGGAGTTCCTCTCCAAGGCCGTGGACAGTCCAAACATCAAGGCGGTGGACGAGGCCGTGATCTTGCTCCAGGAGATCGGTGAGTGGTGGAAGGCTGGGCCGGGCTGTGGAATGGCTGTCAGGGGCGGGACTGACGGCTGAGCTTGCAGGGGTGCTGGACCAGCGGGAGTACCTGACCACTCTGGGGCAGCGCCTGGCCCACATCTCCACTGACCCACGGCTGGCCAAGGCCATAGTGTTGGCTGCCATCTTCCGTTGCCTGCACCCGCTGCTAGTGGTCGTTTCCTGCCTCACCCGGGACCCCTTCAGCAGCAGCCTGCAGAACCGGGCGGAGGTGGACAAGGTCAGACCCAATGCCTTTGCGTGGCCCTCTGTTCTCCCTTCCGGCCCTCCGCTCCCTTCGGTCCCGAGGTGGCTTCCTCTGGTCCCTGCCCTGTGACCCTGGCACCCTCCTCCCCTCCCAGGTGAAGGCACTGTTGAGCCACGACAGTGGCAGTGACCACCTGGCGTTCGTGCGGGCTGTGTCTGGCTGGGAGGAGGTGCTGCGCTGGCAGGACCGCAGCTCTCGTGAGAACTACCTGGAGGAAAACCTGCTCTATGCGCCCAGCCTGCGCTTCATCCACGGTCAGCGGGTCCCGAGCTGCCCTGAGCCCCTCCACCCTTCCCACTCACACTGGGCCGGTGCAGTGAGCTGTGAACCAGGGGCCCTAGGTTCACCCTGACTTTGCCTCCCTAGGACTCATCAAGCAGTTCTCAGAGAACATTTATGAGGCTTTCCTGGTGGGGAAGCCCTCGGACTGCACCCTGGCCTCTGCCCAGTGCAACGAGTACAGTGAGGAGGAGGAGCTGGTGAAGGGTGTGCTGATGGCGGGTCTCTACCCCAACCTCATCCAGGTGCTGCCCTGGGGAGGGGGCTCCAGGCCATGACCTCTCCTTCCATCCCAGCTCCTTGCTCAACCCACCCACCTTCTTCTTCATCCTTGCAGGTGAGGCAGGGCAAGGTGACCCGGCAGGGCAAGTTCAAGCCCAACAGTGTCACGTATAGGACCAAATCTGGCAACATCTTGCTGCACAAGTCGACCATTAACAGGTGGGGGACTGTCAGGCTGGGGCAGGGCAGCTCGGGAGGTTCAGCAAGGGGCCTCACCCAGCTCTTTGTTCCCTAGGGAGGCCACACGGCTACGGAGCCGATGGCTGACGTATTTCATGGCTGTTAAGTCCAACGGCAGCGTCTTTGTCCGGGACTCCTCCCAGGTGCACCCACTAGCTGTGCTGCTACTGACCGACGGGGACGTCCACATCCGTGGTGGGTACCTGCACACCTCCCGCCCCACCGCTTCTCCGGCTGCTCTGCCTCCTCGGGGGTCCGGCCTCACTCACCCGGGCTCCCCGCGTCTCTCCCTTCCTCTAGATGATGGGCGCCGGGCCACCATCTCCCTTAGTGACAGTGACCTGCTGCGGCTGGAGGGCGACTCACGCACCGTGCGGCTGCTGCGGGAGCTGCGCCGGGCCCTGGGCCGCATGGTGGAGCGGAGCCTGCGCAGCGAGTTGGCTGCACTGCCGCCCTGCGTGCAGGAGGAGCACGGGCAGCTGCTTGCGCTGCTGGCGGAGCTGCTGCGCGGGCCCTGTGGCAGCTTTGACGTGCGCAAGACAGCTGACGACTAAGCCCCGTCTCCGCTGGGGCCATGTACAGAGTGCAAATGTTTATTTAAAATAAAGTTCTATTTATCCCTTGTGAGCATCGCTATCCGCTGGGGCTCCCCAAACCAAGAGGAAGAGTGAAGGCTCAGAAGGGAGGGCCCCAAAGTCTTAGGAGAGCAAGGGGCTTAGAACCCAGCCCTCAGGAGCTGGAACCACTCATGTGGGTTCTTGGCTTGTGCTGCTTGGCCCAGTCTAGTCGTCTTTGTCACAGCCGCGGTGGGAGGCAGTGTCCTTGCGCGTGCGGCAGGGCCCGCAGCCTGGATCCTCTCTGGCTGGCTGTCACTTGCTAACCCAGGCAGACGGGGGAGGGAGAAGTTCCACAAGCAGCCTTAACCTTTGGTCACAGCCACAGATTCACAGACGAGGGGCTGAGGTCAAGACTGCACGCTGCACCCCAGTCCCTCAATGCGAGGGGAACAAGCTGGGGGCTGTGGGGGCCTCGGATGCTGAAGACGTAGACAACCAGGACGTATACAGAAGACAGGGCCTGCGTGGTGGGACATACGAGCTTTATTTTTTCTGGAAATCATAACAACAATCACAGATCAACATGGTTAACGGCTGAGCCATAAGCAAACGGGGAGGTACAGAAACGTTCCAGCCCCAACAGCTGCAGGATAGAACACAGCACACAGGGCCTCTGGCCCCACCTGTCAGGGCGGCCTTCTCAGCTTCTCTGGCTTGTGGGACCCTTCAAGGGAGCTGTGACCAAACCACCTTTCAGAACACTGACCACTCCAGCGCCCCCTAGAGTGCTCTCCACCGGGGTCACCTCTCCCACCCCTACCTTTGGCCAACAGAGTAAAAGGACCGAGAGCTTGTTGTCCACCCCAGCATCAACACAGGTGCAGGTACCTTTAGGCCCAGCACTGTCACCCCGCTGCATCTGGCACCCCACCTCCCACTGCGTTCTCCCAGTTTCATCTCACCCTTTCTTGCAGACAAAACACGGATGCCCTGATGTCCCTGGCGCCGTTGAAGCACTGTGTGGACAGTCTCTGGCCCTGGGAGTGCTTTTTCCACAAGACCCCTGCAATTTCTTGGTATGTGCTTGGGGAGCTGGGGAGATGGTGTCGAACCTCCCTGGAGAAAATGCTACCTCAGAAAGGGAGAGCACCTGCTCAGCCCAGACACCCTCCCTCTACATGGACTTCAAATCTGATCCTAGGTCAACAGCTCCCACCTTCTCAGCGCCAAGGGATGCCAGAGGAGGAGGTGGGGAGTGTGAGGGGCCAAGTCTGCACTGCAGAAAATGCTCTTCCAGAGGAGAAGCCTTGGAGACTCCCAGGCCATTTCACTACAAACTGTTACGTTTTAATCCTTTATTAGAAACCATGCAAACTTTAATACAAAAAGTACAAGTGCAATAAGAATCTTCGTGTCAATACAATTCCCGGGACTTATCATTGCAGCCATCCCAAGACCAGGCCTAACCAGGACACACCCCTTAGGCTGGCCTCTCCTCTCCTCTCTCCCCTCTCCAGTCAGGCCGTAAGGGAGCCTGGATGGCCCATCTCATGTACTTATTTTTAAATTTCCAGACTTGATTCCCCACTATCCACATGAGTTCTGAACACATCAGGCTCCCTGGCAACTGAGGGCTCGAGTGTCCTAGGTTGGAGGCTAGGAGGAATTTGACCTCCATGGCCCTTTCCAGCCCGACCTTGTCTCCCACCAGATCCCAGGGAATGAGACAGACATAGATGCCAAAACCAGCCTCTTGGTTAGAAAAGAAAAGCAGCATACACACAAAATGCCAGAACCACCAGTCCACACTCTGACCAGCCCCTAGCGGTCCCTGCCTGCCCTCTAGCCCACAGCCCCCCACTGCACCTGCCCTGCCCACACCACCTCCGGGGCCAGGGCCCCAAGCTGCCCAAGGCAGGGCAGCCTCCAATGCCTCACCTCCCAGCTGGAGGCTTCAGGATCTCCCCTCCCTGTTTCCTTTAACACCTACCAACGACTTTCATTCAGACATGGCTTCAACCTGCAAAACTACTCCACCGGTTTTCAGGTTATTAAAAAAAAAGAAGTGTGACAGCAGCTAGGTAGGTATGGGAAGCAGCGGGGACAGGCAGCATTGCCCCTGACTAACTTGGGGGAGGGCAGCAAGAGGTGCCTGGCGCCACCTGTGAGGTGGGCACCACTGTGGGGTCAAAGGAAGAGGCAGTGGCTTAGCAGGCTTCAGGGTACGCAGTCAGCACCCGGCCGTCACGGGGACATCCACTTCCACTCTTCCCTCCAGATAGACCAGCGAGGAGGGAGGGTATGTCAGTTTCTCTTGGGTTTGGTCCAAAAAAACCAAACAAAGAGGAGGTTGGACTCCGGTTCCCCCCACCCAGATCCCAGGAGGTCCTGAACTAGCCTCCCCTACCCCACTTTCCACCCAACCTTCTCCGCGGAGCAGCGGCGCAATGGTGAGGACAGGGGAGCCAAGGAGGGAGCCGGGTCTGGGGCTGGGAGTGGAGGAAGCACGGGGGCGGGGCTGCTGCTACCCTGGGCAAGTGAGGCAGGAGGGAGGGAGGGAGGGGCCTAGAGGGCAGCCCAGGAGAGGGAGCTAGGGGCCCAGGTGCCTGAGCTGGGGCCGCCAGGGAAGTGGAGGGGGGCGGGAGACAATGTCGGCCCCGTGGTCGGTGCGGGCCCTGGCGTTTGCCCGGAACGTCAGCCTGTAGGTCTCAATCTGCAGTGACACAGGAGGAGGGAAGGGAGAGGGTGACGGGGGAGACAAGAAGGGGAACACGGGGGACGGAAGACGAGACCAGAATGTCATCATTAGATGCCTGGAAAATAAAAGGTTGCTTCGTTAAAATTCAGGCCACACTCCGGTCAGAAAACAAAGGAGTTTCAATCTGCAGCCAGTGGCAGGGCCCCTGGCTGGCCCTTAGGCCGAGCCCAGCCACTTACTTGTCTCCTGGATCTGGCTGTCCAAGGTCTGGGCCTCCCTTTGGTCACCACCCCCTGCCAGGGTGGTGTGGCCACTGAGGCCACTGGCTGAAGTGGGGGCGCCAGCTTCAGGCGCTGCCTCAGGGATGGCCGGCTCCTCCCCAGCTGGGGGGCCCGGACACGGAGGGGCCTCGCTGCCACCGCCCTCAGTCTACAAATGAAACAGTGGGGGAGACAGTGCAGGGTCAGTCGGGGAGGGCGTGGGATGGTGATGGTGGTGGGTTTCACACACAGTCCCCACCCCCGCTGCTGCTGCTCCCCATTGGCTCAAGGTACAGTCACCTGGGAGTCTAGACCAGGTGCCCCCCCCGCCCCCCCTCCCCCCAGACCAACTCCTGGCCTGGGTGGCAGGGTGCTGGGTAAGAACTCAGGCTCTGGGGCAGTAAAGCAGTGCAGCCTGGCTAGTGACACGCTCTGAGAGCCTCCTCTGGGAGACGAAAGGCTTCGTGAAGCCTCTGACATGAGAAGTGAAAGGTGCTTGGCTTCTCAACAAGGCTGATGCCAGATCAAAACACTTATGACAGCAGATTGTTAGCAAAAAAGCTAAGGAATCATCTCAAATTGTGGGTCTGGAGCCACTAGGGCTAGGGAGCTCCGGGAGCTTGAACCAGTTCCTGAGGGGTGCAGGCCGCCACCTCAGACCTAAGGGATCCCAGGGCACTCCCTGCACATGCGAGTGTTCGGAGAGGCTTTCTCGGCCATTCCTGGGGCAGCGCTGCCCGTGTATCCATCATTCATGCGCCCCTGACACAGGCCTCCTCTGTGCTGGGCATCTTTCTGGGGCCTGGGGACACAGGAGGGAAGAAGGTGTCCAAGGAGGTGTGAGGGAGACTGTGGGGGCCTGGCGAGGAAGGCCTTGTGGCGGCCGTGGACACCCAGTGTGAGTCCAGAGCACAAGAGGGAGGGCTGGTGGGAGGCACTGGCGAGCTGGCACACCTGTGCTGGGAACACCCAAAGGCGACAACAGGAGAAATCAGAGCAGTGAAAGAAATGGGCCTCTGTGTTAGAAAAATAGTTCCAGAAGTGATAAGATAGGGAGGTGATGTGAGTAAAGAAAAGACTTGCGGTCAGAAAGGCCCAGGCGTGAGCCCTGGTCTGCGTGCACCCGTCGTGTGGCCGGGGACAAGTGACTACACCCAAGTTAGTGCCCCGGGGGTGCTGACCAGAGAACAGCCCCTCACAAGGTATGGAGCATGTCCTGAGATAGTCTGGGCTTGAACGGAGCACTGAGGGGGGTGGGACAAAGTGTGGGCTGGGATGGAGCCGCGCTGCGCGGTCAGATGCAGGGGAAGGCCCGGAGCACTGCTCACGTCCCCTCTCCCTCGCCCACCCCTCCCTGAGCAGCTGCAGCCACCCTCAGGCTTGGAAGCCGGCAAGGCGCTGCCCCCACGGCCCTGCTACCCGATGACACGGAACAAAGGACAGACAGCATCTTGGCAGACAAAAGATCTCACGGTACTGTGGAAGGAGCGCGGAGGGAAGAGAGGGAGGGAAGGGAGGAGAGGCCCAACCAGGATGGGAAGCCTGCCGCCCGAGTGCTCTCCAGAGCCCGGCCCGCGCAGGCCTCCAGAGGGGGTGGATGCCAGGCCTGCCGTCACGGGCAGCTAAAAATGTGCCATTCCGCTCCCAGGCCCGGAACAGAGCCTGACACAGAGCAGGTACCGAACACTCCCGTCTCAGGAGGTGCTGCGAGAACCGTACCACACAGACCCCGGCCTTGTGGGGACCTGCAGTCCAGCCCTGTCCCTCTGAACATGGCTGAGATGGGCTCAAAAAGGCAGGCCACGGCTCTCAGAAGAACGTTCCATCTCCAGCTGGACAGGTGAGAGATGACCGGGCTGGGGCCTCTTCACCTCTCCTGCCTCGCTCAGGACTGATGACAGACGATGGAAACAGCAATGGTGTGGGTGAAACATGACCCCTGAAGAGACTGAGGGGCGGTGACAGGTGCCCATCTGCTGGGACCCAGACTCCAGTCGCACAACCCCACCCCCGAGCTGTGTCCCCGCCAGGACCCACTCACTACCTTCACGGCACCTCCTGCGGGCAGGTGGCCCACGTTATCAAGGGATCCCACCTTCGCCTGGGCCTTCTCCTTGAAGTTCAGCTTCTGACTTTCGATCTTGACATCTCCTCCACCTGGAACCAAACAGAAATGGGTCACTGTGGGTGGCAGAGAAATACCCCTACAGGCAAAGCCAGGAGGCTGGCCAAGGACTGGGATGTGCCCAGTATAGAAATGGGGAAAAAGTGACCTGCTCTGAGGACAAAGGAAGAGGCACAGTGAACACATACTTTCAGCCTCATAAACACCCTGTTGGTCAGGGTCAAGATCCTGGAATCCTGGTTTTCCAGCTGCCACCACTGATACTGGAGGAGAGGAGTGACTTGCTCAAAGTCACCAGCGAGCCAGTGAGTCACAGGATGGAGTATGGTCTAGGTGAGCAGTTTAACTGAATCTCACTATCATGAAAAGAAGGGAAGGCAAGAGGCGGGAGCAGAGGGGAGGCAGTCTGTACACAGGCAATGTTCACAGCTCAGCCAGAGTGAGGCCACGGGATCAAGGGCCAGAGCACTGTCACTGGCCACCCGGCCCCTCAGCTTGGCTTTCCCTTGAGCCCTTCTTCATTCTCCCATCTCCTCCTGGCTCATATCACCAACCTCAACGCCTAGCTGCCTGCCAAATTCTCCAGGTATCCTACCCACTGGATTTCTGGCCCCTTGCAAAAACTGGACCTCAAGTCACTCAGTGTCACTAGGGAAGGAGGTATCTCACAAGACTGGATTTTCCAGATAGAAGGAAAAATGAAGGTTAGTTAAGGGCCAAAGTGTTTTGATCCTTTTACACAGAACACCTTCTAAAATGGATGACAGTTTTTGCTGAGAGGGAAGGGAGTTTTCTTTGTCTTCCCCTTAACTGGCCCGTGGCGTGGCGACTGATCTCTGAGACACCAGACCTGTCAGCCAGTGTGCCTGCCACTATAGATACGGCACTACCCCAAATCTGCTGCCGACCCAGGGTCCAGGACACACGAGGCTCTTAGGGTACAGCCGAGCCAAGAACGCAGGCCCTGCTCAGACAACATTGCCAGTGGCTCAGAGGCCTCCGCGGGGGCGCCAGGCCACCTGTGCTGCTGGCAGGAGAGTCTGCATTGCTGTAGTGGCAAGATCCACATGGGCAGGCCGAGGCGGCATTATTGAATGGCTCCCTATCTCCTGCTGGAGCTGCTGGTGGATGCTTCACTGCTCGGGAATACCCTTTGCTCCTGAGTCTGACAGGCAAGGCCCGACCACCACTCTCCAGAGCTCCTTCAGCACCAGCTCCTGAACGCTTGCCTGGGAAGCTGAGAAGGGTTCTTAGCCCCTAGCGTACCTTTCCCCTAGGCCTAGGTCAACAGTGCCATGCACACAGCAGGTCCTCAAGACGCTGCCGGTGCAAATGGCAAACCTTCCACACTGTTCCTCCTCCAACTAAAAGGTTAGTGCCCAGAATCCCCCCTCCCTGACAGGGACTGAGGACTACGTCGTTTCTACTGCTGTGCCCTGGGTGTGTGGCTCCAGGAATCTTCATGGAAGGACAGAGACATAGGGGTGAAACCTGGGACAAGGGAGGCACCACTCACCAGGCTTGTGCTTAATGTTAGCCTTGGACCCACACTTGGAGGAGACCTTAGAGATGTCCACCTTCTTGTTCTGAATCTGAACCTGAGGAGAAAAACACACAAAAAAATGACTGCCTCAGTGAGAGAGGGTGTACTGCCAGGTCCAAACCCATGCTCTCTTTATAGTCTCCAAACCCGAGGTCAGAGGCCGCCTTCTCCAAAGGCTTCCCCGGCTCTAACCGCACTCCGTCTCTTCTTCATACCATCTCTTGAAGGGACCTCAGCACCAGCTCTACACTAATCGCTTCAGGTGCTCAATCATCACCTATAGCGTACCTACTACCATCAAAACAGCAGCCTCTACTCTGGCTCATCTTTCCAACAAGGCTGCAATTCTCCCTAAACAGGAGCTTGGGGAAATGCACTTTTCCCAGCCACAGATCTGGCAGCTGCTAAAGCAAGCCACCACGTGTCCTCGGCAACAGTGACAGGATCATCCTGCGTCATCCCTGAGATGACCTGTGAGGAGTCAACAGAGGTCACTCGCCACGGCTGGGCTCTCGCCAGGGTGTGGAGTCCACACATCTGTTGACAGTGTGCCACAGCTGAACCTAGTCCTCAAAAAAAGAATAGTTGATAAGGGGAAGTTTCACTTTATAGATGTATTCCAGCCAATAAATGAAAAAGGGACAGGATAATTAGAGTCTCACCACAGTGCACCTTCACTGAACTCATGGTTTTGGGCATCAACAGCCGCCAGCATCACGAGGAGTGAGACGACGAGAAGAGTGAGACATTATGTTTCCTGACAGAAACACCACCACTGCCTATGAACGTCTTGCAAAAATGTGGGGAAAAATATCAAGTCTGAATCAATCTAAAGAAAACTGTGGGTGCCCATCATCGGATGAATGGATAAAGAAGATGTGGCACATATATACAATGGAACATTACTCAGCCATAAAAGGAAACGAAATTGAGCTATTTGTAATGAGGTGGATAGACCTAGAGTCTGTCATACAGAGTGAAGTAAGTCAGAAAGAGAAAGTCAAATACCGTATGCTAACACATATATATGGAATTTAAGAAAAAAAATGTCATGAAGAACCTAGGGGTAAGACAGGAATAAAGACACAGACTTACTAGAGAACGGACTTGAGGATATGGGGAGGGGGAAGGGTGAGCTGTGACAAAGCAAGAGAGAGGCATGGACATATATACACTACCAATCGTAAAATAGATAGCTAGTGGGAAGCAGCCGCATAGCACAGGGAGATCAGCTCAGTGCTTTGTGACCGCCTGGAGGGGTGGGATAGGGAGGGTGGGAGGGAGGGAGACGCAAGAGGGAAGAGATAGGGGAACATATGTATATGTATAACTGATTCACCTTGTTATAAAGCAGAAACTAACACACCATTGTATAGCAATTAATACCCCAATGAAGATGTTAAAAAAAAACAATAAATAAATAAAAACTGTGGGACTAATGAATATGTTAAGTGAAACCATGGGGACATTCTCAGCAGAATCCAAATTCTAGGACAAACCACTCAGTTTACTCTTGAAAAATATTACCGTGAAAAAAGAAAAAATGAACAGGGAACTTATAGAGTAAGAGAAACCTAAGATTATAAGATGCAAATCAACCAATCACAACTTATGGACCTTACTTGTTTCCTGATTAAGCAAACCTGTTTAACATGCTATGGGATTTTATATACATATGTATATTAGAGTTCTTATCTTTTAAAGATACATATTGGAATATTTGCAGATAAAAGATATAACTGAAACTGGCTTCGAAATAACTGGGGTGGGGCATTTATAGATAAGACTGGCCACAAAGATTAATAAATGAAGCTGGGTAAAAAAGTACATCCAATTCACGTTACCATTTTCTCTACTTTTGTATATGTTTGAAAATTTCTATAATTAAAAGTTTTAGGGACTTCCCTGGTGGCACAGTGGTTAAGAATCCGCCTGTCAGTGCAGGGGGCACGGGTTTGAGCCCTGGGCCAGAAGATCCCACATGCCGTGGAGCAACTAAGCCCGTTGCGCCACAACTACTGAGCCTGCGCTCTAGAGCCCATGAGCCACAACTACTAAAGCCTGCGTGGCCTAGAGCCCACACATCACAACGAAGAGTAGCCCCCGCTCGCCACAACTAGAGAAAGCCCGTGTGCAGCAACGAAGACCCAAGTCAGCCAAAAATAAATAAATTTATATATATATATATATATATATATATATATATATATAAAGTTTTAAAAAGCTTAATTGCATCTCACTAAGTTAACAAAGCCTCTGAGACAAGCTCTGCCTTCCCAGGCTGGTACATAGAAGAGCCACAATCCGCTTCCAAAAGATACCCCCAACCCGCTCCCCTAGCCACCGGCCTCCACTGACGGCTTTGGCTTTAGGGAGTCGCCCTAAAGTCGCCCGCAGTGACGCCTGGCAGCCAGCACCAGCCTGTTCACCACCAACCCGGCATTCCCGCACCTCGCTCAAGCCGTGTGCTCACGTGATCTGCCCCTGGCCTGCAGGCCGCTGCAGGTGTCAATACTGCTACTGAAGTGACACTGCCAACAGGTCTCAGAACCCATTAACATACACACCCCTCCTTGCAAGGGTGAAATGGAATTAAAACTGCTGCAACATTTAAACTGGGATCAGCCACAGAAGTAGCTGCTATGTTCTCACCCGATGGCCTCTCAGTTCTCAACAAGACGCATGTTTATGTGTACATGGGGACATGTGGGGAGTACTGACCAGGATCCTGTTCCAAGCCACGAATCCCTGTGGTAACCCCAGAATTTCTCTCTGGGGTAAGGAGGGCCCTGTGGGGGAATGGGGTTAGACGCGTACGGCTGGTGGCCACCCTTCTTATACACAGGTATATTTATGGTGGCTTTATGGAGGGGCTGATGGAAGGCAGGACAGCGCCATAGTCCAGGCTGTTTACCCTCATCTTCCCACTGGAAACACTGTCACAGGCATTTTCCTAATGCTCTGCTGTTTAAGGAAACCTCCTAAAATGAAAACTCTTTTAAAAAGTACATTCCCTCATCAAAAAAATCTTGTTTGAAGTCATGTGTAGGCAGTGTGGGAAGACCATACTAGGTGACAGATAAACGAGGACTATTTTTAGAGCTCTGACAAACACCACACAACATATATAAATGCATTTCTGTGTCACACACACACACACACATGCACGCAACCCAGTTCCCTCAGAATCCCTGTTCACCTTCTGTTTGCATCTAGGCCAAAGCCTGAGAGGAAAAGCTAGGGCCAGTGCCTACCTGCGCCCTTCACGGGTTGGATCTTTCTCACCTTAACCACACACTGCCTTTAAAAGCTTCCCCCACCTCTGCCTTCCCACACTGGGATGGCTGATCTCTGGCCAACTTCCAAGTTGGCCTAGAACCAGCCACCCGAGTGCCAAGGATGCAGTTTCTGCCCCAGGAAGAGCCAGTGGTGGGGAGATGACCAGGAAGGATGTGCAGTAGGGGAGTTGTGCGGGGGGAAGAAAGAGGTGTTCTATGTTTGCACCTCACAGCAGAACTGCAGGGTTGGGCCCTCTGTAAGCCATGGGCAGGACGACATGACCACCGAGGGGACAGGGGGACAGAGCCTAAAAATGAAGAGGGTAAGCAGAGCAGGACTTAATCCAGGTCAGGAAAGAGAGGAGAAGGAACTGAATGAACCCAAGGGAGACCAGGACAGGGCAGCTCTCTCCCTCTTGGGGTGGGAGAGAAGCGAGGGGAGAGGCGGTGAGGGCAGGGCTCTGTCACAGGGACGTGGAAAATGCAAGTGTGCTCTCCACATACCAGATGACAATGGTGATCTACCCCATCTCTCCCTAGACCAGGACCTCCCTATGAGCCCCAGTCACCTGTGTCCCTAACACAGATCTTAAGGGTGGTACAGAGTAGCAGCATGATAAACAGGATGTCTGGATGGGAGAGGGAAAGAGCCAAAAAGAAAAGGAAATAGGAGGAAGGGGTTGGAAAAGGTAAACAGTGGGGGAAAGAGAGCAGAAAGAAAAGAGGGGGAAGGAAGCAGGGAGAGAAGAGGAGAAAGAGCAGAGTCACAGAGATGCAGGGAGGGCACAGGAGGGGTGGGAGCACGTGGAACACAGACTCCCTGCTCTACAACAGCAAGGACTCGAGGATGGGCTCTGGAGAAGTCCGGACATCTGTCTCCAGGTCAGGACCACTGCACCCCCAAGAGCGGACTCGAGACAGACCGCATCCCTCAGAACAGGTCTCTGAACCCCTAAGGCCTCCCACCCACAGGGGCAAAAGATGTCAAGTGGGTGTCACCCAGCTGTCGTTTAGGGCTCACCAGAAACACTCAGTCTGAACACATTTGAGCATCGGGGTCCCCCCGACTCCGCTCGCCCGCCAGGGCGGGGCGGCCCTCTTTCCAGGGTGCCTCAGACACCAGCGGCCCCGAGCGCATACTTACATTACCACCTCCAGGGACATGCTTAATATTGTCCTTGGAACCACACTTGGACTGAATATGGCTGTAGCTCACTTTTTTGGAGACTATCTGGACCTGGAGTGTTAGAGAACAGAAAAAACAACACAAAGGGAGAGGGCTGGTTAGAACCGACACGGGGCAGGCAGTGAATCCACACGTGACCACGATGAGCGGCAGGGAGTGCTGTTAAAACCCCACCTTCAGCAGAGCTGCTGTGGAAAAGCACAGGCCAAGGAACTGGAAGGAGCAGGAAAGGGAGTGAAAACACGAACAAACACAAGGACAGAAGATGTCGCCAGAGTGCTACATGGGCATCCTCACTGCTCCTGGGGGCCGGCTGCAGTTCACAGGGTGCAGACAGCAGTGGCCCCAATGCCCACTCAGCCACGGCCCACCCCCGGCCTGCTCTCTCCCCGACGCTCCTCTCTGCAAGGGTCCTGCTCATCTGGACCCGTCCTCACCCAAGGACGGCACTTCCCTTAAATCTGGGGCCTGGAATCGCTGCAGCCAGACCTGCTCTAGGAAGCAAAGGCTGTGTGGAGAAGCCCGGGGCCGCTGGCTCACGGCCCAGATCTGATGCTGATGGGAAGGAAGGGACCCGAGGCCGCTGGACCTGCTATGCAGAACCCTGGGCACCAGGGGGCACAGGCCGAAGCCACACTTCCACGCAGAGCCCACTTGTCTCAGGACTCAAGAAAGCACAGTGCAATTGAGGTTTAAGTCTAGTCTTCTTTTTGATTCCAGGGTAAAACCCCTTCCACAATCCTCCAGATGTCCAATCCTGTGCCCTGTTTCATGTGTAAAGAGACTAGGCTCTGGGCAGGGCTGCAGTGAGGCACAATCTGGGGGGGCACCTGCACAATGTGTTGTATATAAACGGCTCCCCCTGGAATGGAGCAACACAAAGGCTCAGGATCCAAGATCTGGGGCAAATAATTCTTTTTGAGCCTTCTCAAGAAGGAATAGTTGCCAGCGTCCTTCCTTCCTTTCCTTAGAGCACTTCACAAATGATGTAGTAGCCCCCAAACTGAAGGGTTCTCCCCAGAGTAGAATCTACCCTGAGAAACTCCAACTGTTCCTTGCCTTCTTTACATACATCAATGATGAACAACTGGTGAGCAAACCACCTTCCTAATGAACCAGAGACCTACAGGACCTCTAGAAGCTCCCAGGAACCATGGCGCAGCCTTCCCCACCTGCCAACCATACAAAGTCCTTGCCCTGGCCACCTACCTGCCACAGATAAGGGCAGAAGGTTCCCGGGGCAAGAGGAGGGCCCTGGCTCCAGGGTGTGGAGACAAGGGGAAAGAACCTAGCATTTCCCCGCTGCATCCAGGTGACGGTGCAATCCCTGTGCTGAGTGGGTTTTTGCTGGGAATCAGCATCCTAACTTTCAGTACAGAGGTCCTTGGAGAACCAGGACAAATGAAGCTACCTCCACACCCAGAGGTGCTGGGAGGGGCCTTCAGCTGAACTTGAAGCACAGGGGCTCCAGGGTTCCTATTGCTGGAAGGTTACCAGTGCCATGTCTTACTGAGGAAGAAGCTGGGTACTCTGTGTTTGTGTACATAATGGGTGTGTTTCAGATCAAGGTCAGAGTGAAGGAAGTGACTGAAAGTGTTTGGATCCATTTTATCCAGCTAAATAAATATTCCCTAAGGGGCTAGTGGGCTCCTAGCTCTGTTAACTTTCAGGTTAATAGAGAATACTTTCTGATGCCTGAGTCATCAAACACAGAGGAAGGAACACAGGGAGAAGTAGAAACTAGTTAAGGATAAGAAAAAAGTGCAATAGAAGGGAAAGTGACTGAGGCTGGAAGAAACAGTTGACCATCTTTTTACCTTCAAGAGGTAAAAGTCTAAATAAAACTCACTTTCCCAGCAGGCGGTTTCTGTGCACTGCCAATTGGGCCGGCTGCTTTAGTGACTGCGTTAGGTTCAGGCTTTCGAGCTGGAGCAGCTGCCTCTGTTTTTTTCTCTACTTTGGCCTGGATGGAGATAAAGGGAGGGCAAATTTCAAACCAAGAGGACAAGAGCCCAGATACAAAGAAGGGAAGAAGGCTGAAGGGGACTCGCATCCAGGCCAGGCCATCATGCAGAACCAGGTCACCCTTGCTCCCAGGAAAAAACCACAGATTTGCCAGGGCAGACCAAGCTGGAAGGAGAGGGGCTACAGACCAGACTTGAGACACGAGGAAGAGATCAAGACACCATTCGTGGAGAAGAGGCAAGAAGGAGGCTAAATGAGCGATTCTCTTCTGAGTGTGTACTGGGGTTTTCAAATCACAATGTCCCACCCCCCTGCCCTATGTTCTGATATGCCCCAAACAAGCTGCCACGGTCACAGGGAGCCATTACTGATGATGGGAAGTGCCACACCCTCAGGTACGTTGGAACAGAAAATACTTTCATCACCAGACTGAGTTACTGAACTCTCCACCAAGACCTCCTGCAACTTTTGCACCATGAAAACATAAGAAGAGCATGGGCCAGGGTGGGGAACAGGCAGGCCATCACCACCACAGCCCCAGATGCCTGGCTGGGTACGTTAGAGCCATAATCTCTTGTCAAAAGCAACTCTTGGGCCCTTATCCCAGTTTTCCATCAGTGTCTTCCAACAGCACCAGGATTCTGCTTCATTTTGGACCCTCTTCAATTTTTTAGCAGCTCTGGATTGAAGCAATTTAAGTATCCTACCCTGAGTGGCGGGTGGGCGGGGGAGGCGCACGCCGGTGGTGGTGGTTTAAGTGCTAGAGAATGAGGCAGGAGGTGAGAAGGTTGCTGCTCCCGGGACTTTGAACTTGGACTTTTGCCACCACCTTTTCACACATAAAATCCCCGTGGCTGCTAATAGTTAACAAATAATTCTGGGGTGGATGCACCAAGAAAGTCCTTAAAGTGAAGCGCTGTGTCCAGCCATGCTTCTCCATCTCAACACTCTATCACGGTCCTTTGTTTAGGAAAGCCAGGGGCTCGCAGCAAGTCACCCTGGCCACAAGAGGACACTAGTCCTCGTTCAGACAGACTCTCCACCCAAGACACAGCATAGGGAACAAAGAGGTGGTCCATCTTCTTTCTGCCTATCCTGCTGTTCACAGTGCAGGCGTAAGAAACAGAACAAACCAGGTTCCCGCCCAGTGTCTCTCGCCTGTTCAAGGCTCAGAGGCCTCCTCTGTTTGTTTTGTAAAGCAGAACCCTTTTTCCTCCAAAAATGTAAGCCTAAACCCCAAAATGCAGAACAGGAGAGGAGAAGAGAAAGCTCAGAGCCACCTGCTTGCTGCTGCTGGGAGGTGGAGCCCAGGAGGAAATTCCCTGACGCTGAATCCAACGTCCTGACTGCTCCCTGCATGGTGGGCCCCTTGGGCTGATGCAAGGACATGCCTGGGAACGGTGCTTAGATGTGGCAGAGGAAGAAGCAGGGGCCAGCCTGCCGAGGACCCCAAGCTCCCTGGACTCACCCGGCCTCCTCCAGGCTGGTGCTTGATGTTTTCCGTGGAGCCAACCTTGGAACGGACATTCTTCAGATCAGGGGCAGAAGCATTGGTAGCCACGCGGCCCAGCCTTGGGGCAGAGGAGCTGGGCTTGGCTGCCGTGGGCTTCTTGTCCACGGAAGGAGTCCCAGAGGGCCGGGGAGGGGTGGCTGTGGGCTTGACGCGGCTGGGAGTCACCCCTGCTGGGGGTGCCGCCCCAGGGACGGCGGCGCTTTTCTTCACGGAACTGGTGGAGGTGCTCTTTGGGCGACTCACGTCAGCTGCAAAGGTGGGAGTGAGAGATAACAGGTATGCAGGGAAGAGAGCAAAGGGAGCCTTAAAGCCATGGAAGAGGTGGGGGTTTAAATCTGGGATCCACGAAGCGGGGGATGGGGTCTTACCTGGTGCACACTTCGTAGCCATCTTCTTGACGTCTGCAGGTTTCCCCTCAGTCTTGACCGCTGCACAAACGTATACTTTTTAACATCACGATTAACAAAATAACCTACTGAATGGCTCATCCAAAACTGAGATTCATGCATTCATTCAACAATTACTGAACTGTTTGAGCCAGGGGCTGTGCTAGTATCTGAGAACAAACTAGTAAATCAGACAGCCGAGTAAAGACCACGCCCTGATGGAGCGTCCAAGGCCAAGCACTGTGTCTTACTCTTTTCTACAGTCTTGACAATGCCTTCCCTTCTACATGGACTTTCTTTGAATGGCCTATTTCTTATCATGAAAGTCCACGTGCTGTGGAGTTACTAAGAAAGGAATAGTAAATTCTACCTTGGAATTCATGAGAATCCCCTTCACTCAGGATTTTTCTGGATACACATACTTACTAACCTCACATGGAGATCGAGGCTATCACTTTTCCACAGACCTCATTAAGGACTGGTGCACAAGCAGGTCTGCACAGATGTCTGTGATGCCGGCTGGCGCTATGGCTGGAGCAAAAAGCCAAGGCCCCACCCTCCTCCCCACTGGTTCCCATGGGAGGGAAGCGCAGTACTCACCAGCAGGCCTCTTGGGCAGGGGTGTAGAGGGGCTCCTACTGCTTGGCCCAGCTGAGGCAAGAGTGGCAGCTGCTGTGGCTTTTGGAACAGTCTGGGTGCTCTTGGAGCCAGGCCTACCGGCCAGGGCAGAGACCAGCTTGGATGGCGAGGCTGGCTTGGATGGTGAGGCCCGCTTCTCAGGAATCTTTGCCTCTGCAACAGGCTGCTAATAGGAAAGTGGGAATAAGAGCTGCAGGTCAGCAATAGGCCAAGGAAGTCATGCCAAAGGATGGTTCCATATAAGCTTATGCCAGAAATCAGGGGTACTGTGGGTTTGGCACCACTGATAGGAAATATATGTGGCTATATGATCAAAGTCCTCCACACAACATGAGAAATGGCTATGTAGGGTGCCGTGTGATCGGGAATCAGGAAACAGGGGGTCAAACCACCTGAATCCAACCTGAACCAGTGAGAGTGAACAGCCCTGAAAATATACCACACCACAAAGTACATCTGCCTCAGGATCCACTGCATTAAATACTTATGTATTTAAGGTATTAATATTTGACCAGAGATCAAACAAATACATAAAACAAAAAATTTAAAATGTTCAGTCAAATTCAGCCATTCTTTTGGCTAAGATGCACCCAGTGAATTCTGAACAGGATGGAGCTGCAGCTGGAAACTGCATTGACCAAATCAGTCAGGTCTAAGCTCCAGCCCCAGGCAGGACCGCAACTCACAGTGTGATCTTGGGCAAATCACTGAGCCTCTCTGGGCTTTATTTCCTCATCTGGACAAAGGAGGCTGGAACAAAGGATCGTTACGGACCAGCTTTGATAATAAGTGATGTTAGGGATGGGAGGATGAGGATTCTGTAAGAGCACAGGGACAGTGAGAAGGGGCAGTGGAGGGTGCAGGCCTGACCAACAGAGGGAATGAGGAGGCCGATGCCACAGTTCTGACTGAAAGCAAAAGGGAAAAGCCTCTCAAGTGCAGACACAGGCCATCTGGGTCACTCTAGCTCCTCTTCCATGGAGGCTGGGCATGTAGTCACTATCAAGGAAGGGAAGGAATCAATACAGCCTGGTTTCTACAGGAATAGGCAATGAACAGACTGTTTTGATAAGCAAATATACCATGTTACTCAAGAGAGTAAGCCAAACCACAGACAAAGGGGATCCAGCTCTTATACTCCAAGAGAAATGGCCACACAGAGGGTAGTATGTTGGTGGAGACAAGCAGGATATTGCTTAACTGGAAAATCAGCTAAGGAGGTTCTCAGAAATTAAGGGCTGGCAGCCATTTAAATAAAATCTAACCCTGCAAATGCAGGGTAACGACCATTCCTACAAACGAAGGGCCCAAGCATGGTGTTAAAGAACCCTAAGGTTGGAATTAGGGGAAGTGGTCCAGCTACCAGCTCTGTCTCGAGCGTGTCGTGGGATTCCGTGCAGAGGGACTCCTGTTCTGTTTACTCTAAAATGTAAAGACTAAACCAGATGCTCTCTGGGGTCTCCTTCAAATTTTCAATACTATGAGTCAGAATAATCGGGTGGGGTCTTATATTTTGCTAGCAAGAGTAATAATAAAATAAGTTAGAAAAAAGTTGCTTGAGATAGAAATCTCTAAAGGATGTGATGTTCTTTAGACGTCAGGCTTTTGGCCTCAGCAGGCTGCAGAACCAGCCTGCTCTCAGAGTTGGAGTCACTCTCCTGTTTTCTCAACTATATTTTCTCCTCTGCCAGAATCACAGATCTTATTTTTTCTGAATAGTTTTTTCCCCTTTGTTTGCTCCTATAAATCTTTCTACCAAATAAGGAAAAAACAAATTTCAGTAGGCTTTAGTTTTTATCCATCTCTCAAAACGTTTCCATCTGTTTCTTATCTAAAAGATAAACAACAGTAATCATTATGAGGCACATCACCTCTTCAGGTCAGCAGCATCTCAAAATGCTGTCTAAAAGCTGCATGGCAAAAAGACAGGAAACAAGAGTGTTGATAGAGGCCCTGAGCACCAGTGTTGGAGTTAGGCCCAAGTTCAAATACGGGCTCTGCCGCTTATTAGCACTGGACTACAGAAAGGTTACTTAACTGAGCTCTGAAATGAGGATACTAAAATCCACATTATGGGTTGTTGAGAGAGAGAATTAAAAGAGTTAATGTCTATAAAGAAACCACTACAGTATGCTTCATTTTTGTTATTATTACAGAGTGAACTTCACTAGACAGTACCCGCTCCTTCCCATGGTCTCCTCTGTCTCCCCCAGGATTTGCTGCTAAGAAAGTGTCAGGGAGGAGCTGCTGCCACGGCTCCAGCCACCTTCCCTCTGCCCTCTTATTCAAATAAATTGTTTTCTAAACATCAAGAAAAGCAGTGTCAACTGGGTAAATGAGGATCAGAAAGCTTTACGAGATTTTATAATTCCTAGTCTATACTAGGATTTCTCAGTTTCTTGGCCAGGGTTGTCAACCTAGCCGACAATTCCTAGGTTCCACCAGTTTTCTTTACAAGATTAAATGAAAACACTGACATTTTAACATGGTAAACTATTCCTCATCATGATTTTAAAGAGTAATATCGGGGCTTCCCTGGTGGCGCAGTGGTTGAGGGTCTGCCTGCCGATGCAGGGGACACGAGTTCGTGCCCCGGTCCAGGAGGATCCCACATGCCGTGGCACGGCTGGGCCCGTGAGCCATGGCTGCTGAGCCTGTGCGTCCGGAGCCTGTGCTTCGCAGCGGGAGAGGCCGCAGCGGTGAGAGGCCCGCGTACCGCCAAAAAAAAAAAAAAAAAAAGTAATATCAGGCTGACCTAAAGGCCCTTTTCAAAGAAAAGAAGATATTAGAAAAGGCAGTCACAGATTCCACCCACCCTCTCCTCCAAGAACAATCCTGTGAAGCTACTGCTGTTCCAAACTGACCCATTTCTAAGCAATAATGTGTGGGTGACCCGGAAAACTGAAAAACTGCAGAAGGAGCCCAGTGAGAGGTAGCCTAATGCCAAAAGCAAAGTTAAGTTACCACCTGATGCTGGAATCTGCTGGAAGATAAGCTGGAAGAGCTAATCACTAATCAACTAATGGAGGAAATTCACTTCTGCGGGATGATTAAGAAGAAAGACAAAGAATTGAATTTGACTGGGAATTTGATGGCGGAATTACACCAAAAATGAGTATATGATTGGCATGTGGAGTGGGGAAACTGGTTAACCAGTATGTAAACAGACGAAGAGTGAGGAAGAGCTCGGAGAAAGGAGGAGCCAGAGCAGAGGCAAGAGTGCCTCCAGCCAGGGCAGAAAAGGCACAAAGGAAAACAGGCCACTGAATTTCATGGCTGCGTCAAGAGCTCCCAAAGTGATTTGCGTTACCCTTCCCCCTTTGCCCTCTCCTTTCCCCTAGTCCACCAGCCTGCTTCCAGACAGAGTCTGACTACCTGACGCTCGGAGGGGAAAACTTTTCCCTGGCACGGTGCTCAGGTGACTACTTACCTTGGGCTTCCCGTCTTTTGAAGGTAAGGTGGAAGGCCTGGCAGTGGCAGCAGCTGGGCGTTTGGGTGGGGCAGCCGGTGCTGAGCCTGAAGCAAGGCTCATGGGTTTTTTATTCGACCCACCAAAGGTGGTGGGAGCTGGCTGCTTAGGGAGAGAAGTGGGCTGTGTTTTGGCTTTCGATGTTGAAGTCTTTGCAGGTTGAGTGGTGGCCAAAGGCTTTAAGTTGATTTGTTGTTTTTTTTTTAAAGGCCAACATCAAACACACAGACAAGAATAAAAACAAATTTAAAAAAAAAGTATAAATTGCACAATTCAAAGTAAAATTATAAGCAATGAGGATAGATGCAACCGAAAATTAGCACTCCTTTCTTCTGAGCTCAGTAAATAGTGGAAAGATACCAGGATGCAGATAAAGAAAACTGGGAATTGTTTCTAATGACAGTGTCACAAATTCCAGCAGTTTGGCACCTGAAGATTTAAATTCAGTCATAACTTTAAACAATTAACTAACTTTCGAAGCCTGCAATAATTCTGTGAAGAAAGTCACCAGCAGGTGATTAGGCTATTTATTATCTGCACCTCTATGAGGCAATATCAACGTCCTGTTTTAAGCCCACACTAAAATGTGGCATTTGTACTTTGCAATAAGTACCAATAAATGTCTGGAGCTATGATCCACCTTAACAATCTGTGCTCCTTTTTCATTAACAGAGACTTCAGAATGGATTTCTGAATAATTCTGTAATTCCCTTTATTATTGTTGTTAAGGGAAGCAGAAACAACATCTACAGAACAGATATTCAAGATAATACGGTCAAAAGCAAAAGATTTAAAGGTTTGAGTTAGGCCACCATGGTAAAATGGGAACATAAAATATTTTCTAAGCATGTCCAAACTTGAGGAAGGACTCATAATAGCTCAGAAAAAAGAAATTTCATTTGCATGATTCAAGCAATAATAAGCAGAAGATAGTTTTTAAAAATTACAGCAGAAGACAACCTACCATTCTGGCACCTACCTTTGTTTTCTTCTCTGGGCTTGGTGGGAGCTCCTTGTTTGGAGGGGCGGTGATGTCATTTCCGGTCACACTCCCAGTAAGCCGTCCTTCTTCTAGTTTGGCTATTCCTAAAGGGGGAAAAGTTATGCTAAGCAAATGTTTTTCACAACCATTGCGAAAATGCAAGTCTTTGCAGAGACACACCACTAACTAGCACTTCATTCTGAGAAAATCCAGAGCTATGCTGCTGAAAGTGGACAAGACTCCCAAGTCCCCCTCACTGTGATGAAGGACAGTTTTAGACTCCAGAGATTCAAGCAGCCTGTGCCTGTGGAAAAGCAACTTAACTAGGATTTGCACAAATGCTCAGTGGAAGGAAATGGCCCTTGAAGTTTCGTTTCCCTTCCCTGGAGACCGGCAAAGGGGTTCTGTCACCCAACCACTAACTCCCAGAGCACATAGGGGACAAAAACCACTTCTACTAGAGTTTATCTCTTGGAATAAAGGTTGCTGAGAGATGGGATAAGAGCCAGAAGATCATCCAATGTCCTCCCCTTCCTTCCTTTCCCTGTAAAGCACCACTTTATGGAGGATGTGAGATGAACTTGATCTGGTTCTAGCAGTGACCCAGATTTCCAACAAGGCCGAGGAGACCCATGAAATCAGATCCAGGGCCAGAAATAAAGTCTACAGCCTAAGGCTACGCCCAGCAGCACCACTGTGGGGAGGTGACTCCAGATTTCAATAGGGCTATACCAGAAAGCATTAAAATACCATGAAATTTATAACCTGGGTGTGGGGAACACCTTTCTAACTGGCACAAAATCTAGAAGCCACAAAAGATAAGTTGGACTACAGAAAAATAAAAAGCTTCCACGTGCCCCAAAAAACAATAGAAAAAGTCAAAAGGCAAATGATAAACAGGAAAAAAGTATTGAACCTCACATCAAAGACACAGAGCTTATTACATAAACTACTCCTACAAATCAACCAACTCCTATAAAGGCCGAAAAGAAAATGAACAGGAAAAATGGCCGAAAGAATATGAACACAGTTTACAGAAAAAGAAATACAAATCACTTTTGAAAATATGAAAAGATACCATTTCTAACCTAACATATTGTCCAAAAGTCCTAAAATCTCAAAGTAGCTGCTGGGGATAATGTGAGGACATACGCTGCTGGAAGTGTGTGAAATGGTACAAATCAGATGCAGGGCAGTCTAGCAGTATCTCCGAAAATTACAAGTGCAAATAAATTCTAATCCACAATTATAATTTCTGGAAATTTATCTTAGAGATATATTCACATACCTGCAAAATAGCAAATGTGTATGGTCTTTCACCAGAGCATTGTTCCTAAAAGCAAAGGACTGAACCCAGAAGTCTGTTAACTGAAAACTGGTTAAAGCATATGGCAGAAGTATCAATGTTATCTCTGAATTTGAAAAAATAAACCATGACTGATAGGGAACGATCTCTACTCAGTGAAAAGAAAAGCAAGGCACAGAACAGTAGGTATAACATGAAACCATTGTCTAGAAAAGACAATACACTTCTATTGCAAATACACTTGTACATGCATTTTTAAAAAGTCTTTGGAAGAACGATGATGAAACAAAACAATGGTGACTTAATTTTGGGATGGGGTGGAGGACCAGGCACAAAACTAGGGAGCGTTAGGAGGCTTTATTTTAAAATTTTTTGTTTTGAAGTAAAGATTCACAGGAAGTTACAAAGGAATGTACAGGGAAGTTCTGTGTACCCTTTACCCAGTCTCCCCCAATGACACCCTGCATACACCGGGAAACTGATATTGGTACAATCTAGAGAGCTTATCTGACTTTTCCAGTTTTACATGCATTCATTTGTGTGTGTGTGTGTGTGTGCGCGCACGCGCGCGCGCGTGCACGTGCATGCAGGTATGCGGGTATGTAAGCAGTTCTATGCCGTTTTATCACATGTGTAGCTTTATGTAACCACTACTAAGAATCAAAACATATTAATTGTTCCATCACCACAGAGCTCCCTCATGTTACCCTTTTTTTTTTTAGAGCCACCCCACTCCCTCTGCCTTTCCAATCCCTTAAGCTCTGGCAGCTATTAATCTGCTTGCCATCTCTAAAATATTATTTCAAGAATATTATATAAGTAGAATCACACAGTGTCCTACTTTTTGTAGCTGGCCTCTTTCACCCAGCAACACGCTTCTGAGGTGCATCCGTGTTGTACATGAGAAGTCCATGGTGTGGCTGTACCACAGGTTAACCGTTCACATACTGTAGGACATTTTGGTTGTTTCTGGCTGTTTGCTATTATAAGTAAAGCTGCTACGAATATTTATTACAGGATTTTGAATAAAATAGGTTCATTGTTACTAAATGGAAATGCAATTAATTGTTTCTTACATGTTGATAGTGTATCCTGTGACACTGATAAACTCACTAATTAGTTCTAGGGGTTGTGAGGGTAGATTCCTTGGAATTTTCTACATAAACAATCATATCATCTACAAACACAGCCAGATTTTTTTCTTCCTTTCCAATCTATATGCCTTGTATTTCCTTCTCGTGCTTTACTGTGCTAACCAGAACCTCCAGTACTATGTTAAATAAGAGTGATGACAGCAAGTATCCTTGCCTTGTTCCCAACTTTAGGGTGAAAACATGTAGTCTTTCACTATTAACTGTGATGTCAGCTGTAGGTTTTTTGTAGATGCTCCTTCTCAAGTTGAGGAAGTTCTCCCTCTATTCTTTGATGAGAGTTTATCACAAATGGGTGTTGGATTTTGTTGAATTTTATGTGTTTATGATTTTTCTTCTTTAGACTTTTGATATGGATTACACTGATTGGTTTTTGATTATTGAACCAGCCTTGCATACCTGGAATAAATTCCACTTGGCTGTTGTGTATAATCATCTTAATATACTGCTGGGTGTGATTTGTTAGTACTTTGTTAAAAATTTTTGCATCTAAGTTCATGGGAGATATCAGTCTGTAATTTGTGTGGTACTGTCTTTGCCTGATTTTGGTTATCAGGATAATACAGACATCATATAATGAGTTAGGAAGTGCTCCTTCCTCTTATATTTTCTGGCAAAGAATGTGTAAAATTGGTGTCAATTATTCTTTAAATGTATGGTAAAATTCTCCACTGAAACCATCAGAAGCTTTTTAATTAAAAATTCAATTTCCTGGGCATATACCCAGATGAAACTATAATTTGAAAAGATACATGCACCCCTATGTTCATAGCAGCACTATTTACAATAGCCAAGACATGGAAACAACCTATATGTCCATCAACAGATGAATGGATAAAGAAGATGTGGTGTGTATATATACAACAGAATATTACTCAGCCATAAAAAAGAATGAAATAATGCCATTTGCAGCAACATGAATGGACCTAGAGATAATCATACTACGTGAAGTCAGTCATAAAGAGAACGACAAATATCATATGACATCACTTATACGTGAAATCTAAAATATGACCCAAATGAACATATCTACAAAATATAAACAGACTCACAAACACAGAGAACAGACTTGTGATGGCTAAAGGGGAGGGAAGGATTGGGAATTCGGGATTAGCAGACGCAAACTCATATATCTGGGATGAATAAACAAGGCCCTACTGTATAGCACAGGGAACTATATTCAATACCCTATGATAAACCATAATGGAAAAGAATATTTAAAAAGAATATATGTATATATGTATAATGGAATCACTGCTGTACAGCAGAAATTAAAACAACATTGTAAATCAACTATACTTCAATAAAATAAAAAATTTCAGTTTCTTTAATGGCTCTTCAGGTTACCATCGTGGTTGAGTTATGGTAATCTGTGGGTTTTAAGGAATTGGTATATTTCTTCGAAGTTATTGAATTTGTGAGGATAAAGGTGCTCCTAGTATTCCCCTATTATGCTTCTAATGTCTGTAGTGATATCCCCTGTTCCTGTTATTGGTTGGTTGTGTCTCTTTTTCACCTTTGTCAGTTTTGTTAAAAGTTTATCAGTTGTGTTGGTTTTCTTTAAGAACCAGCTTTTGGTTTAATAAACTTTCTTTTCTGTTTTATTGTTTATAATTTCACTGATCTCTGCTTGTTTTGGATTTATTTCATTCTTTTTTTTAGTTTCAGAGTGTTGATCTGAGACCTTTTCTCTTTTCTAATGTAAGTACTTACTGCCACAAATTCCCCTCTCAGTACTGCTATAGCTGCATTCAACAAATTTTGACATGTTCCTTTTTCTTTCTCTTTTTCTTTGGCTGCACCACAAGGCTTGTGGGATCATCCCCCAAACAGGGATGGAACCCCGGCCCCGGCAGTGAAATCGCCGAGTCCTAACCACTCTACCACCAGGGAACTCCTGATATGTTCATTTTCATTCAGTTCATTGTATTTTTAAAATGTCCTCTGAAAACTTCCTCTCTGACCCATGGATTATTTAAAAGTATACTGTTTAATTTCTTAGTGACTGAAAATTTTCCTGTGGTCTTTCTATTATTGGTTTCTCGTTTGTTCCATTATGGTCAGGCAATATATTCTGCATGATTTCAATCGTTTAAATGTATTGAAGTTTGTTTTATGACCCAGGATCCATCTTGGTGCATGTTCCACAGGCACTTGAAAAGAATCTACAAACAATAAATGCCGGAGAGGGTGTGGAGAAGAGGGAACCCTCTTGCACTGTTGGTGGGAATGTAAATTGATACAGCCACTATGGAGAACAGTACGGACGTTCATTAAAAAACTAAAAATAGAATTACCGTATGACCCAGCAAGCCTACTACGGGGCATATACCCTGAAAAAACCATAATTCAAAAAGACACATGGGGTTTCCCTGGTGGCGCAGTGGTTGAGAGTCCGCCTGCCGATGCAGGGGACACGGGTTCGTGCCCTGGTCCAGGAAGATCCCACATGCCACGGAGTGGCTGGGCCCGTGAGCCATGGCCGCTGAGCCTGCGCGTCCGGAGCCTGTGCTCCGCAACAGGAGAGGCCACAACAGTGAGAGGCTCGCGTACCGCAAAAAAAAAAAGACACATGGGGCTTCCCTGGTGGTGCAGTGGTTAAGAATCCGCCTGCCAATGCAGGGGACACGGGTTCGAGCCCTGGTCCGGGAAGATCCCACATGTCGTGGAGCAACTAAGCCCGTGTGTCACAACTACTGAGCCTGCGCCCTAGAGCCCGCGTGCCACAACTACTGAAGCCTACGTGCCTAGAGCCAGTGCTCTACAACAAAAGAAGCCCACGCACCACAACAAAGAGTAGCCCCTGCTCGCCACAACTAGAGAAAAGCCTGTGCACAGCAACAAAGACCCAACGCAGCCAAAAAAAAAAAAAAAAAAAAAAAAGACACATGTACCCAAATGTTCACTGCAGCTCTATTCACAACAGCCAGGACATGGAAGCATCCTAAATGTCCATTGACAGGTGAATGGATAAAGAAGATGTGGTACATACATCACACACTGTGGTACATATATAACACATCCGTATATGGCTGGAATATTACTCAGCCATAAAAAGGAATGAAATTGGGTCATTTGTAGAGATGTGGATGGACATAGAGTCTGTCATACAGAGTGAAGTAAGTCAGAAAGAGAAAAACAAATATTGTATATTAACGCATATATGTGGTATCTAGAAAAATGGTACAGATGAACGTATTTGCCGGGCAGGAACAGAGAACGGCAGGGTGGGATGAACTGGGAGATTAGGATGGACATATATACACTACCATGTGTAAAATAGATAGCTAGTGGGAACCTGCTGTATAGCACAGGGAGCTCAGCTCGGTGCTCTGTGATGACCTGGATGGGTAGGAAGGGTGGGGCGGCGGCGGGGGGGGGGGGTTTGGGGTTGGGAGGGAGGTCCAAAAGGGAGGGGATATATGTATACATATAGCTGATTCACTTTGTTGTACAGCAGAAACTAACACAACATTGTAAAGCAATTATACTCTAATAAAAAAAAAATATTCTGCTGTTGTTAGATGGAATTTCTATAAATGTCAAGTGGATGCTGTTGTTTGATGTTACTGTTAAAATCTTCTTTACCTTTACTAATATTCTGTCCAGTAGTTCTGTCAATTGCTTAGAGTGGGATGTAGAAGCCCCCAACTACAACTGTGGATTTGTCTATTTCTCCTTTCAGCTCTACCAGTTTTTGTTCATTGTATTTTGTGTGTGTGTGTGCGCGCGTGCGCGCTGCATTGCGTCTTCGTTGCGGTGTGCGGGCTTCTCATTGCAGTGGCTTCTCTTGTTGTGGAGCATGGGCTCTAGGGTGCACGGGCTTCAGTAGTTGCAGCAGGCAGGCTCAGCAGTTGTGGCTCACAGACTCTAGAGCGCAGGCTCAGTACGTGTGGCGCACGGGCTTAGTTGCTCCACGGCATGTGGGATCTTCCAGGACCAGGGCTCGAACCCATGTCCCCTGAATTGGCAGGCAGATTCTTAACCACTGCGTCACCAGGGAAGCCCATAACTTCTATTTCTTTGCTGAGATTTTCTAATTCCATTTGTTTCAAGAGAATTCATAACTTCTTCTGGAAATAATTTTATGATGGATTTTAAAATCCTTTTTGTATATTAGCAGGTAATCACTATTTAAATTTAGTGTGCAGGTAGTTTCAATAACAATTTAGTTCCCAGGGCCCTTGTAGTGCAATACAGGCCTGCTGTGTTTTTCTGGTTCCATGAGGCTGTCACTCAATCCCTGCTGGTATTGCCTGCAAGGGCTCAAGGCACTTCCCTGGGACAGGTGGTTTCACTGGGTGGGGGATGAGTGATGCTGGACCCACGGAATGCAGACTTTCTCCTGGCCTGATTTCTGGCTGCCTGATGCTGGTGGACTTCCTGTTTTGAAGCCACTGGGAGCAGGAAGCACCTAACTGGCCTGATGATGGAGGAAAGAGTGTAGCAGGAAACCTACCTACCTTTCCTTCTGCTACTGGGTAGAAGGCTGGTGCCGCTGGTCACCTAGTGGGGACTGGGGATGAGCTTCCCTGCCACTGTGGGTGGATCGGGCCTGCAACTGCTGCCAGGTGTGAAGTGCACAACAGGTAGGCCCTGATGACCTCTGCTGACACTGCACCTGCAAGAAGATTGAGTCCACCACCACTGCTGGATATGGGGAGGGAAATAGGGCTTCCCCTATTTGGTCTTTGGTCAAAAGAGAGCAGGTTTTTCTTTCTTTCTTTTTGCCTTTTCTTCTTCTTTTATCTATGCTTGTTGGTGATTCCAGGTTGTAGACACCCTCCAGTGCCCAGACAAGGACACATGGAAGATTAAAAAGAAAAGCCAAGGGAACTCACTGCACTGTCCTTCCTCAAGTCCTGAGCCCTACCCAGCCTGCCCTCTCCCTTCTACCTTTCAGATTCCTTTTCTGATTATCTGGCGCATTCTTTCCAGAGTATTTAGCTGTATTTAGAAGAGATGAACAGGAAAAAGTGAATCAATGTCACCTTCTCTTGGAAGGAGATTTTCTAATGTATAGCATTTTGTACTTTTTGATGCTTGAAACCATATGCATCTCTAGTTGAAAACGGAATTTTTTTAGTTTTAAAAATGTGAAGAAAGAAAACCACTCCCACCATGCAAGGTATTGGTAACGCCTCTGTTCTAGAGCAAGCTGAAAGAATATCTCACCAAATGTCTGACTTGTTGCCACTGGCATCAGACCACCATGAACATTTTTCAATAAGCACAGGATTTTTCAGCAAACAACGTGAACACTTCATGAAGTCTCACTGCTTATGATATAAACATGCAACATCTCAACCTGCACAAGTTAAGTGTCACCCAGTGAAAAATGCATGACCGCCACATAAGCAGAAACCATAGTCTTCCTCCCAGATAGTGCTTCTCACCATGAGCCTCCTCCTTTGCTTCCGGGGTATATACCAGCCAACTGCTAGAGACCACCACCCAAATGTCCCTACATTTCCACAGAAGAATGTTCACAAAGAACACAAAACTGCTCCCTTCTGTTGCATCTTTCCATTATTTGTACTACTACTTGCTGGAAAACCCAGGCTCAAAATCACAGCATCATTTTCAACTGCCCCCCCGCCCCCCCTCACCTTCCACACCCAGTTTTCAAGTCCAGTTGATTTCGCTTCTGGTATACTTCCCCTATCATGTCCTCAGTAGTTCACCTTTTACTACTGCATGTATCCAACTGTCATCATGGGATTTTTTTGCCTTCAATCCTCTGTCTTCCAGTTTATCTTTTCTACTGAGAACAGGTGAATCCTCTCAAAGCCAAATTTGGGCCACTTTATTTATTGTCATAGGCAGTCAGGACAGTTTTTTGAACATGGGAGTAAGGTTTAAACAACTCAGGGAACAACTAAGCTTGGGTTCCAAACAACTTTCTAGATTTGTTATCCCATTATTTCTTGCCGCAGATGTACAGATGGCTTTGGCATATTTGCTCAACCCACATCCTTCTCCAGAGGAGCCCCAGATGAAGTGGGTAGCTCAAAATGGCCAAGACTGGTGAAGAAGGCTTTGGTACCTGGCACACAGGTGACTGGACCAAGCTGAGACAATAAGATATACTTACTCACTCTTTCCCTAAAAGAAAGAAAATATGAAAACTATAGCCAAGCAACCTTGGGTTCCTAAGATATAAAGTAGGGCACAGAACCCAAAACCATGGCAACCAATGTCCTGTACAGACCAGAGACACAAAGGAAGCAAAAAGTAAGAGACGGCAGAGAACACTTTCCAGGAGGGAAGAGAATGGAACACGTGTTCAGGGCAAAGCAGAGGTCCTAAGTGAGACACACAATGGCTGTAGCTGGGCTACACTTCCTGAAATAGGATTCCCTGAGATTGTCAACAAATAGCTTTTTATAAATTTGAGTTTCTATGACTGTGTTTCTGTTCTTTGAAACTAAATAATAATTAAGAGAAGCCCCACAAATACTCATCATTGTTCTTTTACCTAATGTGAGCTGTCTGAGCTTCATACCTTTGCCTGGAAGGCTTTCCCTCCACTTTGTTAGGCTTCCAAGGCCACCTCCTCCCAAAAGTTTTCATGATTCACAATCCTCTCATACAACCCCCACCCCCCGACCCCTGCCACCCCAACTAGATCACAAGTCGTTCGAGGATAAGGACAATATCCAGGGCCTAGGTAGTGGCATATGATAGGTATGGTGAACAATGAATCCTTATATAGCTTTATCTACATAGAGTTTAGCAGTCAGCATTCAAACATTTATTAGGTGAACAGATCAGTGAGGTTTGTCAGTCATCTGACATTTTTTTCCTACCAACGTGAACTTCTCTCAGTGTGAACTAGGACAAACTTGTTCTGAAATAAACAAAAATCTTCACTCATTACCACCTAGAAGGTATACGGCACTGAACTGGGCACCTGGGGATCAAGCAAAAGAAGATGAGACAATCCTATCCAGGAGGCCCTTACAGTTCTGCTACAGTTAGAAGGAAGCGACAGCATAGGACACCTGAGTCTTATCATCTTGGAGTCATAAGAAATCATGGAGGAAATATGACGCTTTTTTGCCCACCTCTATTTAAAAAAAAACAACACACCACACACCTGCCAGTCTTCAAGGGTCCTTTCCACTTACCCTTCCCCCTAGAAAATACCACTTCTAATATTAAGAAAAAATGAGTAAAACATTTTTGTAAAAATGTACTGAGAGGTATAAATACTAGAGGAAATGGTTCCTAGGAAAAGAGAGTATTTTTATAACAAATAAAACACATATTGTAAATCTCCATTAACTAGCTTGTGAATCACGGTCCTTTGTGCACAAACTGGACTCAGAGGAAAACAAGCTTTTGTAAGACCACCAACAATAAGACCCGTGGAGAGCTGGGGGTGGGGAAGAGAAGAAAGGGCCAGGAAGAAAGACAAAGCGGCAGCCGCAAAGACCGCAACATTTAGCTGTTTATTAACCACAAGTCTCTCCACTGTCCACTTTCCCTTTCTTCCCCTTCTCCCCACAAATCCTCCTAACACACATACACAGAGAGCAAACTAGAAGCAAGACCGGGTCAAACATGAAGAACAGGAAAAGAATATTAAATAGCCAGCTTTAAAAGGCTCTTTTTCAGCTTGAACAAAAGCAAAACGTTCTCAAAAGCAAAACGGAAAACAGAGCTTGCATCCAGACTGCGCTACTTAATGAGAGGAGGTTAGTGCTGATAAAGCCATTGTGAATCCACAGTGACAGATTTTCAAGCAAGGAAATCAATCAGTTGTGATTGGATGATTTAGGGCTCTGGAATCATCTGGTTCAAAGCAACAGGGAGCTGAGGGGTGGGAGGATGGGGGAGGGGCGGGCAGGGTGACATGAGGTCAAGTAAGGGGCTCTATGTCTTACGCCCACCCCTCTCTGACGGGATTCGGCCCACGCCCTCAGTCCATACCATCTGTCACACCAACAGACGTGCAGGTTGACCCAGCTAGAGTCACTTTGTGCACTCTCTCGCATCACTCTCCCCAACCTTCCGATGCAAGGGAATTCAGCTTTCCCTGGGCAGTCATAGACTCCAAGCAGGAACGAGCCGCCTAACGCTCCTGCCGGTAATCTGCCACTTTGGTTCCTTCCTTGCTGTCTGCTTGTTCCCCATGGAGGCAAAATTTAGAAACATACCATCACGTGGGGTCTCTTCACACAGGTACGATGGAGTGCTCTGGGTTGTGGTGACCTCAATTTCCTTCTTCCCTGCCAGAACTGTCTGTCCTGGCCGTTTCTCACCTCCCCGGCAGACTTGGAAGCATGAATCCGCTCTAGTTTCACTAGTATCTTCTTGTCCTTTTTCCTTGCTGCTTACTTCAGGAATCTGCTCCAGCTTACCATGGAGATAGAACCCAGCAGTGCCCAGTTCCCTCTTCCCAGAGCTGCTGCTGCTGCTGTTGTTGAAGTGGGTCAGTTCTTCTCTCCTCTTGGCCACTGGTTCCTCGCAGTTGAAAGGAGGTATCTCTTCAGTAGACAGAATGGGCAGTTCTCCAGGGTTCAATTTGTGGCTGGCTGTCTGTTCCTCAGCCACCGTCATGGAGCGCCTAATGGCAGGAGCCCCCAGTTTTTTGGGTGTGGGACTCAGCATTGGGCTGAGTAGTAGCAGGCCAGAAGAAAGCTCTTCTTGGGCGGGAAGTTCAGGATACTTATCTGCAAGGTTGACAGCTGGGGGGACTGAGAGACGAGAGCACTCAGACAGGGCCCGGCGCATTGCCTTTTTCTGCTGGGGGGCTTGGTCAAGCAAAGCCCCCTCCTCGGTAGAACTCAATTTCTCCAACTCCTTATCATGGTCTTTGATATGAGAGCTGGCATTCACATAGTCCGGGGTGAACTCGACCCTAGTGATTGGTGGAATGGCAGTGGGTGAGTGCGCAACAGTGGGGTCTGGGTGGGCTACAGCCACCGCTAGGGAGGACTCATATTCGAGCTGCCCAGAGCTATCACTCACCACCCCAATCACCCGGCAGCCAGCAGGGATGCCATTCTCCTTTCCTGGAGTTCCTTCCCTTGAGTGCTGAGGGTCTTGAGCCACTGACACGGAATGAAAGTTGGGGTTCCAAACACTGGTTTCCTGCTCCTTAACATACTGGGTGGGCATGTCAGCAGCCCCAGGGAAATCCAGATCTGGCTGGCTCTCTGTCTCCGGCACATTCTTCCCTGCCACCGTCCCCGGAACTATAGTGGCTTTGTTTTTGTCTGGCCCCTCTCTGGGTCCCAGATGTAACTCGGCCGTCTTCTGGTGCACTGAGTTCCCCTCCAAGGGATGGCAGCTGTCTGCAATCACATACCTGCTCGCAAGGTGACCCGAGGTGGCTTGATACTCCTTGTCCTGCGCTTCAATGCCGAGCTCTTTGTCTAGCTTCCCCTCAAAGAAGCAGAGCTTATTCTGCTCCAGGAAGCTGGCATTCTTCACAAGCCCGTCTTTCAGCTGCCCGTCCATGCTGACATTCAGCCCGATCTCATTCAGCTTGCCCTCTGTCCTCTGCCACTCAAACCCAGCTTGGCTCATTTCTTTTGTGGAATCCACCCAGCACTGTGCAGGCTGGCCCTGACAGAGCTGGCCAGGAGTGGCAGTGCGTGAGGCTGGCTGCCTGTGTGAGAGCGACATCGCCTCTTCCACGGCTCTCCCCGCCGCTCCTGGAGCTCTAACACCACCTATGATCACAGAGCTGGCAGTGACATCACACCAGCATTCATGACTAAACCTGTCTTTCGCCCAACACTCCTCTCTCCTCAAGCAGTTGGATGATAAATGTATTTACTAGTGTGAAAGGAACGAAGGAAGAAGGAAGGAATGAATGAAAAAGAGAAAGCAAGGAACCTGCTCCTTTCTGCACAATCGAATGCCACTGTTAAACTGAAAATGTAATTTCCTGTTAACTGGCACTCTGTTTAGATCTGCAATTTAAACACGGGATGGTGCTAATCTGGGTACTGAGGATAGTAATGATGCTGGCTTTCACCAGTATAGACACGTGTGTACCCACACACTCGCTTATGTGACACTATGCCCACACTTCCACTGTCTCCTACTCAAAAAACTGTTTTAAAAATAAGACTCATTTGCCAATCCTAAGCCATAACCCTTAAAGAACAAAGACCCCAAAAAATTGCTCAAAATTTCACTTAAAACAAAGAACCTTAATGTAATATCAAAATTGGAGGCATTCATTTCTCAGAGGAAGAGTAGTTGTCATAACAACTTATCAAATTAACTTGAAAACTGACTTGAGTGAGTCCCCAAAGCCCAGTGAGAGCTCCATCTTGTAGCTCTGCATTGTGCAAGAGTCTAATAAGTGGTTCATTTAAAGGTTTCAGTGATCAGCACTTTGGGGACATGTATTCAAGTTGTAAGACACTTGTGTGACAATACATCCTCGCACTTTTACTCCTGCCCCAATCCCCCTTAGTTTCTTGGACAAGATGTGTCTCTCCCTCCTGCACCAGCCCTGCCTGCTCTTTCCAGCCTGCTGATGACTTAGTTGCCACGGGAACACACTGCAGCAGTTCATCTTCCTCCGACCTCTAGGACTTAGGGACCTTGGCTATCTGTGGCTTGGGGTTTTAGCCGCCCACCAGAGCCCACTGCCCCCATTTAACTCAGCATAGTCCTTTGCTGCCCTGAGCTTTGAGTTTACAAACTGTACTTTCAGGATTGAGGTACCCACGAGAGAAAATTCTTGAAAAAAAAGTTACACTGAAAGGATAGGAAAAACTCTGCCTTGAACAAAGCTGATTTTTATTGCCTAGCCTGTAAGTCACTAATTGAAGTAACATAGGATATTGTGAAATAGTCTATCAAGAATACAAGAGAAGGGCTTCCCGGGTAGCGCAGTGGTTGAGAGTCCGCCTGCCGATGCAGGGGACACGGGTTCGTGCCCCGGTCCGGGAAGATCCCTCATGCCGCGGAGCGGCTGGGCCCGTGAGCCATGGCCGCTGGGCCTGCGCGTCCGGAGCCTGTGCTCCGCAACAGGAGAGGCCACAACAGTGAGAGGCCCACATCCCGCAAAAAAAAAAAAAAAAAGAATACAAGAGATGGACTTCCCTGGTGTCACAGTGGTTAAGAATCCGCCTGCCAATGCAGGGGACACAGGTTCGAGCCCTGGTCCAGGAAGATCCCACATGCCGTGGAGCAACTAAGCCCATGCACCACAATTACTGAGCCCGTGAGCCACAACTACTGAAGCCCACGTGCCTAGAGCCCGTGCTCCGCAACAAGAGAAGCCACCAGAATGAGAAGCCCGCGCACCTTGCCTCAACTAGAGAAAGTCCGCGTGCAGCAATGAAGACCCAATGCAGCCAAAAAAAAGTGAAGGGATTACCAAGGCCCAGCCCAAGAAACCTTCCTTAACTGGAGCCTCTGTCCCCATTACTCAACTTCTCTACTTGCTATTCATACCCTGCACATAATTTTCTCAACTCCCAACTAGAGCGCAAGAACCAACCCTAATATGTTTCCTGCGTTAGCATCAGTACCTAACACAGAGCTATGTTCATGGTCAGGAGTGGCAATGTTGCAATGCTGGAAAAAATGTGAACTTAACCTCTGTCCTGAACATTAACTGAACTCATATATACCTCTCCTTCCCCTTGACCTTAAGTAGCTTAGCAGCAATACATGCGAAAGCACAATAAAGGTTCATTAGCAAGAAACTAGGGTCACCTTACTCTTCAGCAAAGCTCTCACCAAGGAAGAGCAAGGAAGGATGTATAATAAAATGAAAAATGAAGGTGGTGCCAGGAGGGTGATGATTCTAATTAGTAATGGGAAAAAATAAGAGATGAGTCTTGGGTATATAAAGGCTTGGTGATAAAACATGGTCAAATTCTGGCTTTCAAAGAATGAGGAAGGTGTGTCTTTGTTCCTTAGCAATTGTCTGCTACTATTTTCCATTCTCAAGTGGACTTACATTTATGCTGGTGTCCTGTTACAGTGCTCAGCACTGTGAGCATCCCTTCACTGCTGCTTCTGAGTGGGCAAGCAGGTCCTCCTGCTTCACTAAGAAAACATGGAGATCCAGAGGCTTTTACAGAGGGGAGGGGACAGAGTGGCTTATAGTTTGATTACACTATTGCTTTGCAACACGTACCAAGGAAGAGATCACACGGAACAAGAATTAATGTGTTTATTTCTCCCCAATGAGGTGACTGCTACCTGGATGGCAAACAATGAGAAAAGTCTAGTACAGAATAATTAGTAAAACCTGAGGATGACCCTGTCAGTGCCCTAGTCCGATTCAGAATTACAAACACAATCTCACTCAGGAATGCACATTCACCCACGGGAGAGAGGTGCATCAAGGAACTCAACCCCCCCACCCCACCCCCCTCACTGTGATATTTTATCAAGTTGGCAGATGAGGAACTTACATGAAGTCTTAGAAAGTTGAGCGTGCCCAGGTAAAAAGAAATGTACTTAAGAACCTGAAGACTTACTAGACTCAGTTGCCACTAGAATTCCTTGCCTCTGGGTTCTGCTTCTACTCATTCAGAACTCACAGAAATGTCACCTCCTCTGTAAAGTCTCCTAGACCCCCAACTCCTAAACTGAATCCTTAATGTTTACACAGAACTATACTTGTTCTACTTCTTCTTAGGATTTGGAAACTACACCATAATCTTCTCTGTATGTGCCTTTCCTGGAAGCTTCTAGAAGGCAGGAATAAGACCTGTCCACCTCTGCTATGCAGGTGCCCAGCACAGTGCTTGATACAGTGCTTAAGTAGGCTCTCAAAAAAGTTCTGCTCAAGGAGGAATGGACGGATTCCTTTCACGGACTTCTATCATTTGACCTCATCTCTCCCATCGTTAAACTCATGTAGACAGGTGCTGATTTGGAATGTCCTTTGGTCGGAAGGTTTTTAAGTTCCATTCCGTCTGAGTCTGAGGAAAGTGCATGGACTCCCATGTGTCTGGTCAGAAGGCGACCTCTCTTTTATCAGACTGTATAACAATTTGTCAACCTTCCAAGGGCTCTGGCACAGCTTGCAGGTCTCTGATCTCAGCAGATGCACTGGCAGATGTTTCTGTTTTTGCCTTGTGCCTTGAGCTAGTACTCAACCTGTTCAGGGCCTTGGTTTTGATACGCTCCACAACTGGTTTCTCTGCATTCTTTCAGTTACCAAGGCAACAAAGCTACTTTCCAGATTGACCAAATGTTCCCCGTTACTGTCTCCAGGAAACAATTTCTAATAAATTATCATTACAATGAAAGTCGATAAGTTTACTGATTACAATGATGGATGACACTCTACTAATAAAAGCTGAAGACTGTGAAGCTGCAATCTAGTTTCTTACCTGGAAGAAAATGATGTTTGTTTATATATAAATATATATGTATGCAAAAACATTTCAAAACCATATTCTACTCAATCTTAGAAAAATTTCTTAGTACATGTTTAACTCAAGAAAATCGTGATTCTTCCTGATTAACTTTCAAAAGTTGGGAGGCAGACAGAATGAAAAAACTGAAGCTAGTAATCTGACTTATGTGACCCTTGATAAAGGTAATTCATTTACCAGGACCCACAAAATGGAGGCCACCCCAGTGGCTTGGCCCACAAATCTAAATCTAAGTCAGCCTGCACTTCACTATCAAGGAAAGCACCTCACTGTCAAGGAAACCTAAAACACACCAAACAGTCCTTCGACTCAGCTTCACCTAGCCCACCTTGCCCTAGAAAATTGGACCTGTTAGCCTTATGAGGAAACCCCAGACCTCCTAGCCAGTCATGCCCTATTTCCCCCAGTTGCCGCTTATAACGCTCTATAAAACTCGCTCTTGCCCAGAATCCCTCGGTAAGAGCGGTCCACTGTTGTCCGCTGTACTCCCCTAATCCACGGATTGTTCTCCCTTAAGTAAAGGACATCACATTCATTACTAAATTGCATTATTTTTGTCATTTAACAGGCAAAAGCATTGAAATGCTTACAGATGAAAAGTCCCCCAAGAAGTACAACTTGGAAATTCCAGGCCTTTTGAATACTGAGCCTAGCATAGCCTCCCTGAAAAAGATAAGAGATTCATGCAAGGAAACTAGGTAAAACCCAACTCCCTCCACCAATTACCTCCAGTGTAAAGTTTAAGATCCTCTGCTCATGGAGGTACACACGACTCTCAGGACCCTTGAAGAGCTTAACTTCTTTTCTCCCCAGTCTTGTCTCAGACTGTTTCTCCCTGCTGCCCACATGATGTATATACCAGTCACACCCAAATGTTTGCTAGTCCTCAAATATTCCAGGCACTTGCACTTCACTATGCCTCTATGCAGTCTATCCCCTAGAATGCCTTACCCTGCTTATCAGCTCTTCAAACTTCCAGACCCATCAAATGTCACCTCCTCCAGTAAGCTTTCTTTTGCTCTCCTAAGAGGACTTACTTTCTGCTCTGTATTCCCATGGCATATAGCTCATCTTTCTATTATAGAACTTCTCTCGCTAGAGTAAAATTATCTGTTTATGTGTTTATCTCCCCACTTTGGAATCCTTGAGGAGTAAAAGCTGTGGCTTCTTGATCTACCCTTAGAATGTGGGAATAACGTTACCTGGTGTTTGCTGAATGAATGAATGAACTAAATACTAAAAAATCCAAATCATGTTGAGTGTTCACTATCTGCAGAGCAACAGAAAACGTTTATATGACAATCAGCTTTTTCCCTAAACTTATACAAATTACATCGTTGCTGAACAGTTTAAAAACTAGCAATTTCAATCTGCTCACAGCTGAGATGACCTACTCAATGTCACAGGTAAAAATACGCATGGACGTCCCCTTTACTGTCCACTTCATATTTTAAAGGAGTAAAAATTTCTGCAACACCAAAAGTAAGAAGCAAGTTGCATTTGCTTTCTTAATCTTCCAGTGCTGTCAGCCAGAGGGTAAAAGTGAGGGAGCGTGAGGGGAAGAAATTCCTTTTAAAGTAGAACAACCAATATTTGCTGGACTTGTTTCACAGAACATTTAGATGCTCTGGCTCAAATAAGGTGAACAGTAGCACAGAACTTTTTGAGGGTTAAGAGTTTAAGAGAGTGCTGAGCGTATAGTAAGTTTCAATAAACAATAACTGTTTTTAGTTACTGAACATATAGACTCTCCCAATAAATTTCATTAATATACAGCTAGTAAGAAGAAAACAAGCCAGAGAATGAGAGGGTAAGTGGGAAGAAAGCAATCAGGAAACTTCACAAATGGCACTACATTTAAGATGTGGCGCAGTGGGTAAGAATCCGCCTACCAATGCAGGGGACACGGGTTTGAGCCCTGGTCCGGGAAGATCCCACATGCTGTGGAACAACTAAGCCCAAGCACCATAACTACGGAGCCTGCGCTCTAGAGCCCACGCGCCTAGAGCCCGAGCTCCACAAGAAGAGAAGCCACCGCAATGAGAAGCCCACGCACCGCAACGAAGAGTAGCCCCTGCTCACCCCAACTAGAAAAAGCCCGTGCGTAGCAACGAAGACCCAACGCAGCCAAAAATAAATAAATAAAAATTTTAAAAAAAGATATTACCAAATGGGCACTTCTCCAGTTGTAAGACTGTAGTGAGCTCTAAGATTACAAATGATTTTTTTCATCTGCTGAGCATATTTTATTTATGTACAAGGGCCTTGAAACTGTTAGGATTTGAGGTTTATAAATTACTCCAAGTTTCACACCAAAAGAATTTCCCACCATAAACTGATATTCCCAGCTGTTGGAAGACTGTTGATGGGCTCAAGAAAACTGAAGAAGAAGGAATGAAGCCAGATAAAGGGAGAAATGGCTCTCACTGTGGCAAAGGGAAGGGCCTATTTATGGAGACCCATGATAACTGTCCCTCTCACAGAACAACATGCCAAGTACACTACCACTCACAGCTCTCCTTGGCTTCCTTCCAGGGGAGCGACTACTGTGGAGCCATCGCATATACCAGAGTCCAGTAAGGATCGCCCTTTCAACCTTGCTCCCCTGCACAAAATACACGGTCCCAAAAGAAGTCCTTTTAGGACAAGTTGAGCTCAGATTTCCTGAAGTATCTCAATGTTCCTTACTTAGAACAATATGCATAATATGTGAAGAAACCTTCTGCTAAAGTTTCCCTAAACTTTAGACACGAAAAAAATAACAGGAGAGGAATCATTAAGCTGAAAGAGACTTTAGCAGTATATTCACTTTCCCTACTTCCAAAGAAGATAAGCGTAGCAAAAGGTAACTCAATTATAATTTTAAAACTGTCATTAGACATCATATACAGTAAAGCTCTAAGCTGGGTGGTAGGGAGAACACAGGAATAAATCAAACACAGTCTCTGCCTAGAGAATAAAATGCTAGACAGACTTAAAAGACCTAGATTCTAATCCTAAATTAGCCTCTGATTAGTTTATGTCCTCACAATGTGTCTCCATTTTCCAACTAGAAAAGTGCTTAGTTATAGAGCTTGGATATTAAAATTTTTTAAATATAATTATTAATCATCGACCTTTTTCTAAGAACCTAAAACTTCTGGAAGGTTCCTCTGAGGCAAGAATGAGGAAAGCATGGGCCTTAGAGTCAGAAAGACTTGGGTTTAAATTCTATTTCTGCCACTTCACTATCAGTGTGACTTTAACATGGAGAGCCTCCATTTCCTCACGTGTAAAATGGAGAGAATGCTTCAAAGTACTGTTGTGTGTGTGTGTGTGTGTGTGTGTGTGTGTGTACACGACTATCCACCTACCTATCTACAGACAACTAGACGCTTAGTATTCACTCAATAGGTGGCAGATGCTATTATTTTTATGGACACCACTAATAATATCTTTACTGTCCGAACACTGAAAACCATGGGTAACACCATCCGACCACAGGAGGGTTAACATGAATGATTCGAAGTGAGGAACAAAAATAAAATTTACCAAGGCCAGGTCTATTACCAGGCATGCATGAAACATCAGAGCCCATATGAACCCATAAGGGGTTACCCTGCCTAGTTCCCTATCACAAATCCAGGCACTCCCCATTCCACTCAGTCCCCTGCCTCAGAGCCCAGGCTTGCCTAAAGCTCTGCATCTGCACATTCGCCTGCTTTCTGAACATCTCTGAATAAGCATTATTAGAAACATACAAGATCTTGGGAATTCCCTGGCAGTCCAGTGGTTAGGACTCCACACTTTCACTGCCGAGGGTGGGGGTTCAATCCCTAGTCAGGCAACTAAGACCCCACAAGCCGTGAGGCCAAAGAAAAGAGAAGAAATATACAAGATCTGCACAAAGAAAGCACCAGCGAGGGACTAAGACACGTAAACCTGAACATGTGATGTTACTGAATATGGCATGTATTACATGTTGGACAGAAAAACTCAACATATGCAACAACTCTCCCTAGGGTAATCTATATTTAACGTGATTTCAAGAACAAGACTGACTGGATTTTTCCCCCACAAACCTATGAGCCAATTGTCAAGTTTATATAAAATAATAAACAAGCAAGAATAGTCAAGAAGACTCTGAAAAATAGGGTGACATGTGGGGCTAGACCTATTAGATATTAAAATATATTATTAAGCCACATTGTGTTACTTAGAGCATGACAAAGGTGGCATTTCAGAGGGAGACAATATACAAATATAGTGAGACAACCAAGTAATCATATCGCATATTTCATAAACAAAATACACACACACACACACACACACAGAAACAAATAAGCAAATTCTAGACTGATCAAAGATTAAAAATGTGAAAAATTTAAAACATTTTTATAAACTCAGAGCAGGGATGGCTTTTATAAACTGGATAATAAAGGAAGTCATTTAAGAAGTAAAACACAAAATACATTTATACCAAGTAATAATTTTTTACCTATCAGATTGGCACACCTCAACAAAAAAGAAAAACCACACTAGTAGGAGAAAGTACAGGGAAATAGGTACTGGTCTATGCTCAGGGTGGGAGTATAGTTCTGGTGCATCTCTGTGCCCCTATGAGGAACAATTTGGCAACACCTATCAAAAAGATAAACATATATTCTTCAAATCAGAGGTTCTAACCCAGAGCCCCTTTTTATTATACAGATGTATTTGTATAAGTATGTATGTACGTAAGTATGACATTCTGTATATACAAGATTAGTTTACGCACCTTGTTTCTAATAGAAAAAAAAAGGAAAACACCTGAACATCCATCAATAAAGAAGTGGTAAAATACATTAGGGTATCTCCATACAGTGAAATACTATACAGCTATTTAAAAAGACTGAGGCCCCTTTCTTTGTACTGATTTGTAAAGAGCTCTAAAATAACTAGGTTTACAAATCAAGGTACACATCAGTATGCATGATATGTCTCACTTTTATAAAATCAGGAAATATATATATCATTGATTCTTTATGCGTAAATTGTCTGAAAGGACGTGTAAGACATTGTTAACACTGGTTGCTGGAGAGGGAAATGTGGATGGGGGTTAACAGGGGGAGGCAGACTTACATTTTACTGCATATCCCGTTCTACCATGTGAATGTATTAACCTATTCAAAAGTTAATTTTTGAAAATTATAATTTTACCTACCAAAATAAAAAAAGTATAGATTGTTCTTAGGGAAGGGGTGTGATAGAATTTAGAGAAGATATTTTGTCCAACATACATCACTCCCTCCTCAGCCACTCTACAAGGCTACTCCTAACACATGTCGCTGAGGGTGGCCTGGTCAAGGTAGGAGCCCAAAAGTTCTACAGCACCTGGCTTGCCTCCTCAAGAATCAGAATAAATCCTCTTCCTACATTTTTCAGTAATACTGAGCTAAAAGAGATGCCTAAGTTTCAGAAAACTTACATGTTATCCTTTAATTACCACTGAAACCAAAGAACTGGTCTAGAACCTGAAACTAATGAACTGGAGAGAGGGCTGGGAATCTTAATGAAAGCTGGAAAGCACTTTACATACAACATCATTTTCTGCCTTGGCAACAGGGTAGCTAATGGAAGATAAAAACGGAAAAGATCAGAATGTCTTATGCAAATAATAGCTTCTAGCATTCTCTACTCACACGACACACGTTCCTTACCGGGTACATATTCATGCATAGCACAAGCTTTACCCAAAACAAGTCCATACCATGCAGAACACCATCTCATGATGAAGCCTCTCCAAAAGCCTAACTGGCTACACCAAGGCCAACCAGTGTTTTTTCATTTCTGGAGTTAGTAGCTGCATCATGCAAGCTGGGAAACAGTGATTAAGTAATAGCATCATTTGCAGGCTGTGAACAACCTCAAAGGCCATGATTAGATGTATACTTTTCAGGGGAAAAAAAACCCTTAACATTTCTAAATCTTAAAGGAATCATCATCTTCTCAGTCTCCTCTCAATTACTTCACTGATTAGAGGCAAAAAGGGCAAAATTATGAGGAATCCTATATGGGCAAGTTTTACAGACTTGCCCATGGATATGGACTATGTTTCATGGACATAGGCTATGTCCAAACTCTAACCCCTGTGAAACTGTGGGCCAATGGCTGTAAGCAACAAACTGCTAAAAGATAGAGCTGCATCACTGAGAGATCATTTCCCACTTCTAGAAACACAAATAAAGTCTGTGCTTACCAATCTGGGTGGAGGCTACCATAAGGGGTTCATTTTCATTCAATCCAAAAGCAATTTGGATATTTAGTCCCACCAGCACAAGTTACATATGTATACTGGAAAAAAAAAAATCCCACACACACAGCTGGACATGAAATGTTTTCCTTCCTCTTGTGAATCCTTATACAAAATAATGATATGATTAAAATTCGGCTGTAAACTTTACACATAGGAGGCACACTTTTTTTTTTTTTTAATTTAAGAATATCGTGGATGGTGATAGGCTTTCTGCTAAACAATTTATTGTTTGAAATTCAACTTCCCCTGAAAGTCAAGGTTCAGTGCTGGGTAAAAAGGCATGCAACCAAGTCACCAGCCTCCCAAGCTGGACACAAGGCATGCCTTCGCTGCAGAAAACACATAATTAGCAGTTACAGGTCTACATGCCAACAAACCAATGGTTAACAAGAATGATTAGAGTCTGGATGGAACCAAAGCACAAGCTCTTTGCCTTTCTGATGCTGACCAAAAGCCACAAGCACACACATTTCCCCACGGCAGGTTCATACCACTGAACTTGAGTTGCTTGGATCGCTCTCGTTCCTGGACTGTAGATTTTGGTAAAAGTGGAGTGAGTCCTCGGGACTTGGTGGGTCTCATGTAGCCTTTCATGGGTTCTGCCGCTCTGCTTTTATCTTCCTTCTTCCCTTGTCCCAGTGCCTTCCGTTCAGATTTTTCTGTCATTTTCTCAGGTGCCTCCAAGATCTTGTCTTTGGGTTCTGGGAGTTGAAGAGCCTTGGAAGCAGTCACTACTAACTCATCTACCACACTTGAAGGAGTCACTTCAACTTTGCCATCTAAGACACCTGACTGGAGTTCTGGTGGTGCCAAGGAAACACATGCCATTTCTCTGCTTTCAGAATCCAGACTGATTTCTTCCAATTTATCCTTTTCACTTTCTGGTGGCAAAAGAGTCGTATCTACCTCCTTATTCAAACTATCTGGGCCCTGGGAATCTCTATTTTCAGCACGTTGGTCCTCACAGAAACTGGGCTTTTGTGCTTTGTCTCCCATTAGGTCAAGAATTGGAACTGGAGCAGAACCTTCCTCAGACTCTTTCTGTTTGTTTACTGGACATGTTGGAAAATTACTGCTATCTGCACATGCTTCTAGGACTCTGACCCCACCTGCCAGGCTTTGTTCTTCTATGAGCACGCCAGAAAGAAGGTGGCCCCCTGCTGGCTCTGTGGTTTTCTCTACTGAGTGCTTTGATGCACCACTGGGCACTGACTCAGATTCTCCTATCACATGCCCTCCGTCTATCCCTGCTTCGTTTTTCATGGGACCAGCAAGCTCACCTTTATTCTGAAGACAGCTAACTCCATGGTTATTAACTGTTTCTATGGCTGCTGTCAGAGTTAGGGCAACTCCTCCTGTGCTCGTAGAGGGCATAACAGCACAGGGGGCCTTGGGTCTTTCTTCATCTGGGACTCCAACTTTGCTGCAATTATCTACCTCTAATAATTTGGAAATCTGGGCTGGAGCTGTCTCTTGCCCGCTTTCTGCCAAGGTGTCTGGAAATGAATCACTTTCCTTTACTACTTGAAAAGTAGAAGGGGGCAGTTTTTCACAGGCTGCTGATTCCTGAGCCTCTAGGGGGACTGTCTTATTCATCAACCCTGGTGGTGTTCTAGGGCAGGTAAATGTAATATTTCTATTTTCATCCACATAGCCCATTCCTTCAATTCTGTGGTCCCCTATGGTTTCCATGGGAACATGTATTTTTGTTGCATCTATCTTATTCTCCAGAATGTGCTTCTCAGGGAAACTATTTTTAACCTTTTTGCTTTTTCCATCATTACTCCTTTTATTTGGTTTGTCAGCAACTGCAGTATGTCTCTTGGCCACATCTGTCTTATTCTCCTCAGACGGTACTGAAGGAACAAATCCTGCCCCCTGGATTTGGTCTTGGCAGCTCACATCTGTCACCTTGGTAGCTGGTTCAGTAACAGCAAAATCCTTGCCTGCGCTTGTTTTGTTCCTGCCAAGAGCCCCAAGCTTAGAAGAATTAACCTCAACATTTCTACCATTTTGGTCAACTCCTTCCACTGTGGGTGTATCTGATATACGTGAGAACAAAGGGTCATGATTTATGGGGAAAGTAAGTTCTAATTCTCTGTTTTGATGGGGAGTACTACCAATATTCCCACGCTTCCCTACAAAAGGTGGGTTGAGGATTTCTTCCTTCCTCTCCATTCTAGCAGGCTGTGTGGAATAACTATTTTTAAACTTTTTGTTTTTGTCTTCACTGCCTCTTTTTGTAGGCTTTTCAGAAATCCAGGGAGCTGCCTCATGATCCATCCAAGGACATTTTTCCTCCTCGCTCTGGTTGCTGACACGCATGCCTATGGCTACAGCTCCTCCTTCTGTTCTAGCACCGGAAGTCTGAATCATGCCTGACCCATTTCCCAAAGGAATCAACACCTGCAAGGTGCCTGCCACCCTCAGGTCAGTCATCTCCTTAGGGTCCCGCATCACCACTGCCTCAGTGAGCTCAGCCACGGTCCCTGGTTGCTCTGAAGAACCCAGCCCCAGCTCCTCGCTTTTATCCATTCTTTCCATTTTAGGCGCTGGCTCACTTGGCACAAGAACAGCTCTGCTGTCCTTCTGGCTGTCCGCAAGCCACAGCAGCTCAGACCTTGCTCTCACCTTCCCAGAACTTGCTCTCATCTTCCCAGAACTTCCCTTTCCCTTCCTGCTTTTGCCATCACCTGCCATTCTCTTAAATGGTTCATTCCCTAGTCCAGGAACCTGAGCTAACACCGTGTCCTGTGGCTGCTCAGAAGCAAAGATGCTGTTCTCCTGTCTTTCCTTGGGAATACTTTCCTTTTTTAGTTCTTTAACCTCTTCAGCTCCCTCAGAAAACTCTTTCTGTTTGTCATTCTGCAATTTAGTCATTTTACTTTCATCACTTCCTTCTTTTAGACTACTTACTAATGGATTACCTGCTGTCAAAGTGGGTATGGAATTAGGCAGTTCTTTTGCTGCTTTGGGTTTTGAAACTCTACCCTCAGCCTCTTGGTCCAAGACAGGAGAGCAACACTCTTTGGGTCTGATCTCCAAAGGAATTTCTACTTTGTGTGAAAAAACTTCTGTCAGGGGTCCTTTCAGATTGAGGGAGCCTACTGTCTGGCTTTTATCCACAGGAGTCTCGAGGTAGGGTGCAGGCTGTGGTTTGCACTCATCTTGCTGCAGCAATTTCTTGTCTTGGCTCTGTGGTGCTGACTTGTTACCTCTCACCTCTGCCTCTACTCTCAGTTTGGGCTGAGAATTTACTGCAGTTTTTGGGGGTTCTTCCAAAGGACACAAAGGAATGCTGAGACCCTCGGAGACAAAGTTCTCAGCTACCAGTTTGGCTGCTCTGGAATCAATTTCACATCCCTTTTTCAAGTTTTCTCTGGATACCAGTCCATGTTCTGTGCCCACAGTGGTAGGCTGGCTGGGGGGAACACCTGACTTTTGTGGGTCAGTGGCAGAGGGATGACCTTTAGGCTCATCTGCATTGTCATCACCCCAAGGTCCCCCAACCCGGGGCTGAGAGTATCTCTTTTGCTTTGGTTTCTTCTTTTTTTTCTTCATCATCATTGGTGTTCTTTCTATATCCCAGGACTCCCTGCCAAGATCCCTCTGGGGTTCAAGGAAGTCACCATGAATAGTTTTCCTCTGGTTCCCAGGCTCACCACAGGAAGACGAACCAGAAACCCAACCCAACTCAGACAAAGGGCAGGGGCCCAGCCCAGGATCAAGAGTCTTCCGTGGAGAAGAGCCTCCCAGCAGCTCAGGAGGGACCCTGGCAAGCCTGGGCCGGGCGGGCCGGGCGGACCTGCGATCACTGGGTCTGCACGCTTTTTTGGCTTGTGTGGGAAGGGTACCTGCAATACATGAAGTTGGCCAAAATTCCAAACAGAAAACCCCTTGTTATTGTTTCTTTAAGAAAGTGTCCATTTAGTGACTCATTTAAGTAGTCTATTTTCACCAACCCACATACTGATTCATTTAGGAAAACAGTTTTTTTCCAAAACATTTCTCACTCTTAACTGGGATTAGTAAATATTTAACAAAAATCAAAGATCATCATCTTGGGTAAAGACTTTTTTTTACAAAATGTATTTACAAAATATTCAAAACTTGATAAAAGAAATTCAAACAGTGATCTTCTAATCTGTATAATAAGCACCTACTGCCTATAAATCTCCTCTGATACTTATTTATATGTTATTATTTTTAATAGGTACATAATTCCCAGGATAGTAACAAGATGGTAAGCTCCTCTTTTTGGTGACATTGATTAACTGATTGAATGAAATATGTATGATTTTACAATTCTAAGAGTCTGTCACCAATATTATACTAATTACTTATCAGTATTATACCGATTACTTGTTAAACAGACCAGAAGGACAGAATTATACTACTTTTAAAAAAAAAAAGAAATAGAAAAAGAAAAGATACTGAATTAGTATTTTGTCCAGAGAACAAGTCACATTATTTCAGAACCAGAGCCTCCTACTTTAAAACACAAATGTGCTAGATTTCAATGTTCTGTTGCTAAAGGTATTTCCCAAAAGACAGAGATATATACATAATGCCAAGTATAGGATAATGAGTTAAAACAATTAGGATGAGCACCCTTGGAAAAGTTTCAGGAAGTCAATTAGTCCAACCTCCTGCCTCTAAGTCAATGAATGCAGTATGGATCCAAGATCCTGGAAAGAGACCCGGTGAGAGCAGGTCTAGGACAACTCTTGGCAAGTTTGATGCAATAAATGACCTCACAGAATATTAAAATATTCAAATAGTGACTTTTGTCCTTATCTTTATCCCTCCAATGTCCTCCAAATCCTACCCTTTACTTAATACCTCAGGCCAATTATTGTTTTTCCTGAAAAATTGCTAGGCTTTAGCAACCCACAGCATTTATAACATTTAACTTGGCAATTAATCAGCAGCTATTTGGTGCCATATCTAATACTATTTAATTCAATTATTATATAAATCTTTGGTTTCAGAGTTCATGCCTGGGAACTTCTCTCACCATCCAGGCTGGGAAAGGACCAGGACCCAGGCCTAAGTATCTGTGTGCCTTAGCATGGTGTATACACAATAAGGACTTGAGAAATCTTTAATGATATGTTGAGTCACTAAAACAACATTTTAAAAATCATACATTTATTTAGCTCCCACTTGGTGCCAGACAGTGTTCAAAGCAGTAGAGATTCCAAGTGTAGCAAATCTTGGTCCCTGCCCTGAAGTTCACGATCTCACCACAATCACAGAAAAGGAGGCAGAGAATCACTAAGTTGATAATCACGTGCACGTGCTTCTGGCTTACCATCAAAAATGTGTAAAGCTCACTGAAATCTGTTTAAGAAAGAGAGCTGACTTCGTAAACTGTCCTGCTGATCACCACCTTATAACCAGGAACAATGTCTTCCACCATCTCCCCATTTTTCCCAGTTTAAGCGTTTTCAAACAGGCCACTTTGTTTTCCTGACATACCTGAGGTCTCTGAAGGAAGTTCAGAAGGTTGACTACTGAACGGTTTCTTTTGCTCTAGTTCCTCTGACACAGAATCCTCATCTGTTGGCAAGTTGTGCTTTTGGCCCATGGCTGTGACTGCTTCTAAAGGTAAAAGTAAAAACCACACAGGTTTCAGAGAAGCACCATTTCAGCTACTTCTCCACCTTCCAGAAATTGGAAATGGACACAGTTTTTGAGGAATGAGGGACGCTCCTATGAGGGCAGGAGAGAAATGGAGTGGCAGTTGGAATGGGGAGGGAAGGGGGAGTTGGGAGGGTTGGGTTTTTTTTTAAAAAGAAGGGGAAAATAACAAATGTTTTTACGGTGGTGGGAATGATCCAATGTAAAGGGGGAAAAACATGGTGAGAGGCAAGAAAAGAGAATGGCCAGGGCAATGTGTGTAAGTAGACAAGAGAAGACGGGATCTAGTGCAAGACAAAGATGCTGCCCCTCATGACTAGGAGCAGGGACTGTTTGCTGATGGCAACAGCAGGGAAGGCAGAGTCTATGGATAAAGATACAAGTAGTTAGGTAGACGAGCGAGTGGAAGTTTGTGAATGTTCTCTTTTATTGCTTCAATCATCTATAAGAAAAACAGGAAGATGAGCAGAGAACAAGGATGGAGAAGGTGTTGGCGGTTGGAGGAGGGCAAAGGTAAGAAAGAACTGTTTAGGGGAGCAGGAATGTGTTTAGACTGGCGAAGTACAGTGTGACTGTCTTTATTTTACCTGGCATGACGTTTGTCCCTTACCCTTCTGGAGACTACACCCTTGTAGACAAATACTGCAAGTAAGCGTAAGCCCATACCTGCTGATATCATGAGAGGAGGTACAGCTGACTGTCCTTCATCCTGGAGAGATTCTAACTGGGAATCCTCACTTGTTTCTTCCTGTGTCCGTGCAGTTTCCATGTCCTTAACAGGAACTGGTGCCACCTCTGCTTCTGAGGATGCTGCAACAACCTTGGCTGGAGCCACATTGTTGGCCAGGGTCACCTCCGTTTGTAGGGGTAGAGCCACATTCTTGCCCAGGACCATCTCTGTTTCTGGAGATGAAACCACGTCCTTGCCCAGGGCCACCTCTGTTTCTTGAGGTGGAGCCACGTCCTTGCTCAGGGTCATCTCTACTTCGGGGGGTGGAGCCATGTCCTTGGCTGGGGTGACTTCTGTTTCTGGAGGTGCAACCATGTCCTTGACTAGGGCCACCTCTGTTTCTGGGGGTAGTACCATATCCCCAGTAAGGGCCACCTCTGTTTCTGAGGACAGGGCTACCTCCTTGGCTGAGGATATTTCTGTGGATGACACAACGTCCTCATCCAGTGGCACCTCTATTTCTGAAAGTGATGCTACACCCTTGGGTGGGGCAACCTCTCGGTCTGTAGGTGGTACCATGCCCTCAGCTGGGGCCAAATCCATTTTTACAGGTGGTGTCCTCTCTGTTTCTTTGAATAGTAGTATGTCCTTGGCTGGGGTTACCTCTGTTTCTGTGGGCAGTACCATGTCCTTGGCCAAAGACACATCTGTTTCTGTGGGCAATACATTGTCCTTAACTGGGGTTGCCTCTGTTTCTAGCGGTAGTACCACGTCCTTGACTAAGGCCATATCTGGTTCGATGGATGATTCCATGTCCTTGGCCAGGGCCACATCTGGTTCGGTAGGTGGTTCCGTGTCTTTATCCAATGCCACCTCTGTTTCTGTGGCTGGTGCCACATCCTTGGCCAGGACCATCTCTGATTCTCGAGATGGTGCCATGTTAGCAGCCTTCAGTCCCATCACCATTTCCATTGCTTTTGTTGGTGCTCTCTCTTCTGCTGATGCCATTTCTACCTCCTTAGCAGGCTCTAAGGGAAATAAATTGGACATTTAGGATCCATCATTGTCTGCTCATAGCTCTTCATTCAAAACTAACTTTCTTAGGGCACGAGAGTATCTGGCTTTTGTGACCATAACATCCTAAACATAACTAAAAAGCTGTCCACTTAATGCATTTGTGCCTACTCTTCGACAGTCCTAATACTTAGAAGAATAGAATACTGGCAGAACAAACAGTGGAGGGGGAAAGGCAAAGGAGAGAAAAATACACAGGTCCAAAAAATCAACACAGGTACACAATTAGTGTCAGAAAGGGAAGCTGTGGGACGTCAAGAAAACCCCCCAGAGTTCTAAATCTGCCCTGAATTACAGAGGGATTGTCTTTGCCCATTGGCCCTAAGTGTTGTATTTCAACTACAACTTAATTCCTCCAGCTTTGAAATCAGTAATTTAAGTTTAAAAACATCTGTGACAGCTGTGAAAATTTTACCTAACTATACTGCTGCACAAGGCTCAAAAATGTCTGATGCTTTATATTGATTATTGATACTGTAACTATTAAGTGATAAACAGGGATCCTAATAATGTACCTGCTGTAGGCTGTGTAATGGCCTCAGGGGAAATGAAGGATTCTGAATGTGGAGGGTTTGGAGCTTCCACAGGCCACCCCTGAGGAACAACAGCTGCAGGAGCAAACGTGTCACAGGGAAACACACCTAATATTGAAACACAAATACATTTTTCAGACTCAGTCAACACTGGGGAAAAAGACATTTGATATTTAAAACCAGCTTTATATATTGCCATAAAGACATAGGCCAAAAGGACCAACGAGAAACAAAGCAAGAAAGTTTTAAAGTAAAAACCGCTGACATTCTCCAGGTTTTGGCTAATTGTTAGGCTGTTGCCCTGCTGATTGACATTGACTGGCCACCTTCTACAATGTTTTACAAAGATTCAAAAACACCAAAGAATAGGGAGGGTGGGAGGGAGACGCAAGAGGGAGGAGATATGGGGATATATGTATTTGTATAGCTGATTCACTTTGTTATAAAGCAGAAACTAACACACCATTGTAAAGCAATTATACTCCAATAAAGATATTAAAAAAATAAATAAATAAAAAATAGCAAAGGACGAGCTCTTGCTCCTACATCACAACCAACAGAACGCAACATACAGTAAGGGACAGTGAATCAATTTCCTCATCTGTACAGTGAGATTAACATACAACCCTTTCCAACATTAGAAGACACTTTTGTGAAAATGCTTGGTAAATTATTAAGAACTAGACAGATGCAAAAGCATTATTATTATGCTGCCCTCTGCCAGACCTAATATCACATGGGATTTAGTATCGCCTGGTCCTTGCCATCAAGATTATTACAATTTAGCTAGAGAGGCAAGATAGACATATATCAAAAAAGGTAAACTGTGTAGTATGGACTAAATGCTATAAGAATTTCAAAAGAACCATGAGATCAGCACAGTCACAGAAGGCTTCAGAGGAGAAGCAAGAGCAGGAAGAGAGGGGAGAGTAGTCAATTTCAAGGATGGAGAGCTCACTGAGCAAAGAAAAGAACGAGGATGCCAAGAGGACAAGAATGTTTCCGGGACTATGAGATTAGTCTGCTTCAAACAGATCTTGTACACCAGAGAGGGAAAATGGGATTAGAACAAACAGTAGAAGAAAAAATTCAGAAAACCAGAGAATTTAGAGAAAAAAAAAGTGTGTGGGGGGGAGCTGTCTTACGGTCTTAATCATAAAAATGAGACAATGAATACAGAACAGGGAGTCAGATGATCAGGTATATTCAGAATTAATTTTAAAGGAGAGCAGGAAGTCTCATAGGCGACTACTGAGGTGGTCTAGGTATGAAGTGATAGGGGCTTGCATGGGGTAAAGCAGAGGGAGCACAAAGGAAGAGAAGAAAGATGCTGTAAAGAAAGAAGTCAAGGCAACTAAGTGACTGCCTAGGTAATGAGCTGAAAAAACAGGAGTCAAAGCCAAAATCAAATCAGGAGACTAGATGGGTTGCATCAAAGTCAACTCATTTAACATCCTTCTTGCAAGAGATCATCAGGCCAAAGAAAAGCATAAGTGAAACATACAACTACTAGCCAGGATCTTTACAAATACAAAATTATAAGCATTATTTGAAGTGGGACTTACTGATGATGGGTACTGAAGGAAACCAGAACATGTTACCCCAAAATATGCCCCTTTGACATAAAAATTTTGAGCTGAAGGCAATTAAGCAAACAACAAATTGAGAAAAAGCTCCTCCTTTTCTGCCTAAAGGCAGGATATAAATTTTCCTTTCACTGGCAAGAGACACTTATCAGGCCAGAGAGGGCACCAAAGGAATATGCAAACAAACCTGACTCCATTAGTTCCCTCTCATACACTTACCTTCCCGAAGTATGACTCTTGGAAGTGTAAAACTGCTTTCCTTTATCCTGTCATTTCTCTACAAATTTAATATTCTTTGTTGAGGATGCTACACAAACTGAATTTCTTTCTTTTTTAAAATAAATTTATTTATTTTGTTTTTTTGTTTATATATTTTTGACTGTGTTGGGTCTTCGTTGCTGCACGCGGACTTTCTCTAGTTGCAGCGAGCAGGGGCTACTCTTTGTTGAGGTGCACTGGCTTTTCCTTGCGAAGCATGAGCTCTAGGCACATGGGCTTCGGTAGTTCTGGCACGCGGGCTCAGTAGTTGTGGCTCACAGGCTCTAGAGCGCAGGGTCAGTGATTGTGGTGCAAGGGCTTAGCTGCTCTGCAGCATGTGGGGTCTTCCCAGACCAGGGCTTGAACCCATGTCCCCTGCATTGGCAGGTGGATTCTCAACCACTGTGCCACCAGGGAAGTCCCAAACTGAATTTCTAAGCTACACCTTTGAGTTACTTTCCCCCCATGTGATGTATGTTGCATGCGTTAATAAACTATTTGTTTTTTTCTTATTAACCTGTCTATAGAGTCTCAACTGAACACCAAAGATGGGTAGAAGTAAAGTTCTGCCTGCCCTACAGTACCTTGGCCACATTCATGTTAAGTTATACAAAACCAGGAATGAGGAAACTACTAATTGATAACTAAGATCTGTTTAACGTTTAGTTTACCATGTACCAGAAACTATGCGAAGTACTTCTACATAAATTTTATTTCATCAACACCACATCTTTAAGGTAAGAACAAGTGGTGGCCCCATTTTATAAAGAAACCAAAGTTTAGGGAGGACATAACTTGAGGAAGGCCATGAACTAATAAAAATGTGGAGACAGAACCTGGCCCTAGGATATAGGATTCAAGATCCCATGAGAGGAGGTGAGCTGAACCTGAGCAGCCCAACTGTGACTCTGTGACTAATCGAGAAGGAGCCTTGTCAGAGCCAGAGCCCCTAAACATGACTTTGCCTAGTGATTCACTTCAAAGGTGATGGGTGAAAAGCCAAATTAATTGATGGAGTTAAGAAATAAACCCAGCTGGAGAAGTCATACCATAACTGTCTTTCAGGGGATCATTTTGTTCTGCAGATGCTGAAGCACTGGTTGTTCCACTGGGGAGAAAGAGCAAATCTTCCAGGCTGTCATCATGGTGCATCTTAAAGGGATCTGGAATAAAGAAGGAATTTAAAACTCATTCCCATTGAACACAACTAGAAAGATTATCATTCCTTATTATCCTCTGATGAATACTGATTAGCTACATGTGTGTCGTCAACAGTGAGTTAAATATGTTGAGATAATATGTGACTGAATGTGGTAGGGAATCAAATATTCATTAATTCATTTGTGACAAGTTAAAAATACATAATCTCATATTTGATTTAATTATCTAAATCAGACAGCCAACAAATACATAAAACTAAAACTACAACTAATGCTCAAGTCTATAATATTAGGAGGTGAGAGTACAAATATAATTAAACTTTCAATATGTATTTACAGAGCAGACATTCATTTTAGGTTATTAAAAAAAACACACACACACAGAACAAGTAAAAGAGACATTTTCACCTCCTGTGGAGAGCATGAAGAAAACTGCATTTCAAAAGCTGTCTGAATGAGACAAGGTGAACTGCTGGTACCTGGAAAGAATGAACTCTAGACTCAGGAGTTGGCATGAGTAAAGGCACTGAAAACATCAGGTAAACTCTGCACCTTCTTACATGAAAAAAGAGCAAAGCCATTTAGGCCAAGCAAGAATTCTGCTCTCCAAGGAGGCCATCTCGAAATGCAACACACATCTGAATTAGCCTGAAAGTTTATAAAAACACACTGCTGGGCCCTAAGAATCTGCATTTCTAACTAGTTTCTCAGGGAATGCTAATTCCCTTTAGGCACTTCCATTGTCAGAGGCAGCTGCACTGAAGTCCAGGCTTTAAGTGAATGTTCATTCCTGTGGCTCTGAGGCAGCTGCCCCTCCCTCTTCTAGTAAGGGATTTCAGGCTTAGGAGAGAGCACGGCACTGCAGAATATGAACGAGCAGAAAGGAAACTGAGAAACTGCTGGGGCTGGAGGAGGCCCAAGTGCTGCTGCTTCAGAACAGCAGAGGAGCTAGAATCTAGACAGATTAGAAAGCTTCATTCTCCCCAGTCTTAACTTGGTTTGGGGTACCTGCTGCTTGCTCTGCCTCTCACACTTCCGCTGAAGGAAAACAGGACACTTAAACCAGCAATGAGAATAACTGTTGTATGGTTCGCACATTAGGAGGGGAAGAATGCTAAATCACATGTAAAAATCAAAGATTTCTACAAAGTTCTGTCATTTATTCATTACTATTTTACTAGGTGCATATGATGTGGCAGACCCTGTGTGTTCTAAAAGCCCAAAGATGTATAAATCAGGGTTGAAAACATTTAGGAGATGGATATACTTTAGTTCAAGTCAAGGAAGGTCTTCACTTGAAAAATATTTAAGCTGAGCACTAAAGAACTGAGTGGTTGTGGGACAGAGGAAGACCTTTTCTTTCTCTACCTACATACGTTCCCTCTCTTAGTGATCTCATCCAGTCTCACAGTTTAAAATTCCATCTATAAGATGATGACACTCAAATTTGTATCTCCAGTCATCTCAACCTCTCCCTTTATTTCCTGACTTAGGTATCAAACTGCCAACACTTAATGTATAAAATAAAGCCAAAATGTAACCTGTTTCCCAAATCACTCCTCCTACAGTCTTCCCATCTCTGATGGCATTCCATCTTTTTGGTCCAAAACCCTGGAGTCATCCTTGGTTTCTCTCTTTCATACACCACATCCAAGTCGTCAGGAAATCCAGCTGACTTGACCTTGAAAATATCCCCCAGGGGGCTTCCCTGGTGGCGCAGTGGATAAGAATCTGCCTGCCAATGCAGGGGACACAGGTTCGAGCCTTGGTCCAGGAAGATCCTACATGCCGCGGAGCAACTAAGCCCGAGCGCCACAACTGCTGAGCCTGGGCTCTAGAGCCCACGAGCCACAACTACTGAGCCCGCATGCCACAACTACTGAAGCCTGAGCTCCGCAACGAGAAGCCACCACAATGAGAAGCCTGCACACCGCAACGAGGAGTAGCCCCCGCTCGCCGCAACTAGAGAAAGCCCGTGTGCGGCAACGAAGACCCAACACAGCCAAAAAATAAATAAATAAAATGAAAAAAAATGTCTCCCAGAATCTGTTTCTTCCCCACCTCCACTACAGTTTCTCACAAGGCTGCAGTGAAGGTACTGCCCAGAGCTGTGATCATTTGGAGACTTGACTGGGGCTGGAGAACCTGCCTACATGATGATGGCTTACTCACGTGGCTGTTAACTGGAGGCTTCTGTTCCTCCCCACGTGTGCCTCTCCACAGCAGCAGCTATCGCCAGGGTGAGTAAACCCAGTGTGACCAAGACAGAAACTGTAGTGTCTTTTGTAATCTAATCTTAGAAATGGCATACCATTATTTCTGCCATCTATTCTATTGGTCACATAGCCCAAGCATGGTACGATGTGGAAGGTGACTACACAAGGGTATGAATACTAGGAGGTGGGGATCACTGGAGCCATCGCCCTGAATTAGTAATTAAAAACTACTCACAAAGAAACGCCCTGGCTGAGATGGCTTCCCTGATGAAATCTACCAAATATTTAAAGAAGAATGAAAATCAATTCTTCACAAACACTTCCAAAAATATTAAAGAGAGGAGGATACTTCCCAACTCATTGTATGAGACTAATATAAAACTAGACAAAGACATCTCAAGAAAGGAAAACTACTGACCAGTATCTTTTCTGAACATGGATGCAAAAATCCTCAACAAATGTTTACATATGTGCCAGCATATAAAACTCATTATATACCATGACCAAATGGGATCCATCTCAGGAATGCAACATTGGTTTAACATCCAAAAATCAATTAATGGAATACATACATAACAAGAGAATTAAAAAAATAAAACCACATGATCATCAATAGATGCAGAAAAATCACTTGGCAAAACCCAATACCCTTTCATGATAAATCGAACACTCAACAAATTAGGAATAGAAGGCATTTTCCTTAATCTGATAAACGACATCAACAAAAACCGCAGCTAAGACCATGCTTAATGGTAAAAGACTGGATGCTTTCCCTAACTAAGACCAGGAACAAACAAGTAAGTCTGCTCTTGCCACTTCTATTTAACATTGTACTGAAGGTTCTAGTCAGGACAATTAAGCAAGGACAAGAAATAAAAGGCAGCCTGATTAGAAAGGAAGAAGTAAAACTTTATTGTAGAGGACATGATCTTATACGCAGAAAATCCTACGGAATCAACTAAAAAACTATTAGAACTAATGAGTTCAGCAAGGTTGGAAGATACAAGATCAACATACAAAAACCAATTCAGATTCAGAACAATCTGAAAATGAAAGAAAACAATTCCATTCATAAGAATAAAGAACAATAAAATATTAGGAATAAATTTTACAAAAGGGAGTATAAAACTTACACTCTGAAAACTACCAAAATATTGCTGAAAGAAGTAAGATATAAACACATTCTAAGTTTAAGGATTGGAAGACTTAATATTGTTGAGATGGCAAAACTCCCCAAATTGATCTACAGATTTAACACAATTCCTACCAAAAATCCCAGCTGATTTCTTTTTCTTTTAATTAATTTATTTATTTATTTATTTTTGGCTGCATTGGGTCTTTGTTGTCGCCTGCGGTTTTTCTCTAGTTGCGGCGAGTGAGGTCTACTCTTTGCAGCGGTGCACAGGCTTCTCATTGCGGTGGCTTCTCTTTTGCAGAGCACAGGCTTTAGGTGTGTGGGCTTCAGTAGTTGTGGCACGAGGGCTCAGTAGTTGTGGCTCGCGGGCTCCAGAGCGCAGGCTCAGAAGTTGTGGTGCACACGCTTAGTAGCTCCATGGCATGTGGGATCTTCCCAGACCAGGGATCGAACCCATGTCCCCTGAATTGCCAGACAGATTCTTAACCACTGCGCCACAGGGAAGTACCCCAGCTGATTTCTTTATAGAAATTCACAAGCTGACTCTAAAATTAATATGGAATTGCAAAGGATACAAAATAGCCAAAACAATCATCAAAAAGAAGACCAGGGCTTCCCTGGTGGCTCAGTGGTTGAGAATCCGCCTGCCGACGCAGGGGACACGGGTTCGTGCCCCAGTCAGGGAAGATCCCACGTGCCGCGGAGTGGCTGGGCCTGTGAGCCATGGCCGCTGAGCCTGCGCGTCCGGAGCCTGTGCTCTGCAACAGGAGAGGCCACAACAGTGAGAGGCCCGCATACCCCAAAAAAAAAAAAAGAAGACCAAAGTAGGTAGACTCATACTACTCAATTGCAAAACTTACCACAAAGCAACAGTAACCATGACAGTGTAGTACTGGCATAAGGACAGACATACAGAACAATGGAACAGAACGAAGAGCTGAGAAACAAAACTGTATATCTATGGTCAACAAATTTTCAACAAGGGTGCCAAGACAATTCAACGGCGAAAGAATAGACTTTTCAAAAAATGGAGCTGGGACAACTGGATATCCACATGAAGAACAATGAATCTGGACCCCTACACCTTTCACCATACACAAAAATTAACCCACAGTGGATCAAAGACCTCAATATAAGAGCTAAAACTATATAAAATTTTTAGAAGAAAACATAAGGATAAATCTTCATGACCTCAGATTTGGCGATGGAGTCTTAGATATGACACCAAACCTTGAGCAACAAAAGAAAAACTAGATAAAAGTGGACATCATCAAAATTTAAAACTGGGCTTCCCTGCTGGCACAGTGGTTGAGAATCCACCTGCTGATGCAGGGGACATGGGTTGGAGCCCTGGTCCAGGAGGATCCCACGTCCCGCGGAGCAGCTGAGCCCATGTGCCACAACTATTGAGCCCATGTGCCACACCTACTGAGGCCCATGCGCCTGGAGCCCATGCTCTGCAACGGGAGAAGCCACCACAATGAGAGGCCTGTGTACCACAGTGAGGCGCAGCCCCTGCTTGCCGCAGCTGGAGAAGGCCCATGTGCAGCAACAAAGACCCAACGCAGCCAAAAATAAATGAAATTAATTAATTAATTAATTATTAAAAACTTTTGTGCTCCACGGACACTACCAAGAAAATCAGAAGATAACCCACAAATTGGGAGAAAATAGTTGCAAATCATAAATCTGATAAGCGTCTAGTATGTGAAATATAAAGAATTCTTACAGCACAACAAAAAGATCAACCAATTAGAAAATTGTCAAAGGATCTGAATACACATTTCTCCAAGGAAGATATACAAATAGCCAATAAGCACATGAAAAGATAAAAAGATAATCAACATCATCAGCCATTAGGAAAATGCAAATCAAAATCACCACAAGGTACCATTTCACACCCATTAGGTTACTATAATTATTTAAAAAGGGAAAACAAGTGTTGTCAAGGATGTAGCGATTACAAACCTCATAGGTTACTGGTGGGAATATAAAATGTTGCAGTTGCTTTGGAAAACAGCTTGGCAATTCCACAAATGATTAAACAAAGTTACCATATGATCAGCAATTCCAATCCAGGTTACATTCCTTCATCTACACAAAATCTTGTACACGAATGCTTTAGAAAGCATTATTTACAATAGTTTGGGGAAAAAAAGGGGAGACCAACCCAAATGTCCATCAACTGATGAATAAACAAAATGCAGTGTATCCATACAAAATATTACATGCCCATTTAAAGAATGAAGTTCTAATCCATGCCAAAAAATGCATGTACCTTGAAAACACTGGGCCAAATGAAAAAAGCCAGTCACAAAAGACCACATATTAACATGATGATTCCATTCATACGAAATGTCCTGAATAGGTAAATTTATAGAGACAGAAAGTAGATTTAGTGGTTGCTTAGGGCTGGGGTGGATAAGGAGATGGGAGTGAAATCTAAGGAGTACTGAGTTTCTTTATGAGGTGACAAAAAATATTCTAAAATGGACTCTGGTGATGGCTGTACATATATGTAAATATACTAAAATCCACTCAATTGTACATTTTAAATGGGTGAATTGTATGGTATGTGAATTACATCTCATTAAAGCTTTCTTCAAAAATTACGTATATCTGGGACAGCTAATGACTGGAGAGTGGTACAGAACATCAAGTACTAAAACATCTGGAACCAGTTATGGGCACCTTTTAAGTTAGACAGCAAAAAAGAAACCATATATAAGTGGAAACAAATAACTTGAGCTCTCAACCTCATTAACTCTGACATGGAGGTATCAACTACTGCTTTGAGGTGCTTCTGCAGTCCATCCCTCCCACCACTTCCAACTCTAGGCAACTACAGATAGGCTTTTTTTTTGTCTCTATAAATTAGTTAGAATTTTATACAAATTGGGTATAAGTTTTAGTTTTCTTTTTTTTGTCAAATGAGGATAATATATACTTGGCAGAGTTAGGTAAGAAACGCAGATAATATGTATATTGAGGCTCTAGTACTGTGCCTGGCACAAAACAGGCATTTGACAAATGGTGCTATTAGTACTATAATAATTCCTTTTGGAAGAACTAAGGTTCTAAGGTACTGTTGATCATTTAGTCCTCAATGAATACGAATTTCAGCTTTTTACTCAAAACAGGTTTTGAAGGGGAGAAAACAAAGGGGTACCTGCCTCAGAAGAAGGGATAAATAGAAAGGAGAAAGGGTCAACTAAATGTTCAGGGGAAATAATTATACCTTGGTTGTGCTTTACAAGCTATATTTAGGCTGAAATGTTTTATCTCATTTACTGGTGGGAATATAAAATGTTGCAGTTGCTTTGGAAAACAGCTTAAATAGTGGTGATTGTGGCTTTTCCATGTTTATGTCATAGTTCACATTCAGCAGTCACAAGCAAGCCCTGCACTTACCAGTCTGGATAGGATTCACCACTTGCTCGGGTTCAAAGCAAAAGTTTGTATTTTCTGGCCAGTTCTGGCTGTTCTGATATCCCTGGTAGGCCATTTTCTCTTCAAGGAATTCAGTTGGAGACCCTTCAAATAGAAACAGGAAACAAAAGTTATAAGGTACCACTGTTGACATCTGATTATTTTTGGCTTTTGTAAATAATGCTGCTATGAACATTCAAGTACAGGTTTTTGTGTGGACATACGTTTTCAAGTCTATTGGGTATATATGCTCAGCAGTTGAACTGCTAGGTGATACAGCAATTCTATGTTTAACATTTTGAGGATCTGCCAAACTTTTCCATAAATGTATATAAATGGCTGTACCAGTTTATAATCTCACCAGTAATGTCTGACGGTTTCAATTTCTCCACATCTTCACCAACACCTGCTATTATCTTTTTTTATTTTAGCCATTCTAGATGTGGGTGTGAAGTGGTACCTCATCATGGTTTTGATTTGCATTTCCCTGATGACTAATGATGTTATGTATTATTTCATGTGCTTATCTAAGGTCACTTTTATGTTTTTCTTTCCCCAAAGAAAGGTTTATTCAAATAATTTACCCAATTTTAAATTAAGCTACTTGGTTTTTTTATTATTGAAATGTAAGATTCACTTTCTTGATGATGTCCTTGGAACACAAAAGTTTTTCATTTCAATGAAGTCCAGTTTATGTACTTTTTCGGTCATCTGTGCTTTCGGTGTCATATCTAAGAAACCACTGACTAATCTAAGGTTACAAAGATTTATGCCCATGTTTTCTTGTAAGAGTCTTATAGTTTTACCTCTTACATATACGTATATGATCCATTTTGGGTTAATTTTTTATATGGTGTTAGGTAGGGGTCTTAACTTCACTCCTTTGCATACAGCTATCCAGTTTTCCCAGCACCATTTCTTGAAAAGACTGTGCTTCCCCCATTAACTTATCTTGGCACCCTTGTTGAAAAATGTAAGAGTTTACATCTAGACTTTGACAGTTTCTTAAAATGTTAAACTTAGACTTATCACATGACCCAGTAATTCCACTCCTAGGTGTCTACCCGAGAGAAATGAAAACAAATATCTATACAAAGACAATATATGAATGTTCACAGCTATGTTATTCATAATAGCTAAAGACTGGAAACAAACCCAAAATTCATCAACTGATGAATGGGTAAACAAAATATGGTACATATATTGGAATACTGTTCAGCTGTAAACGGCAATGAAATACTGATAAACACCTCAACATAGATGGATGAACTTTACAAGCATTAATAAGCTAAGTGAGAAAAGCACGACATGAAAGGCTACATACTGTATGATTCTGTTTATATGAGTTTTCTAGAAAAGATGACTATAAAGATAAGAAGCAAATCATTGGTTGCCTAGACTGTAAATAGAGATGGGGATTGAGTGTACATGGACTCAAGATAACTTTAAGGGTGGTAAAAAAAATTTCTGAAAAATGGATTGTGGTGATGAATGCACAACTCTGTAAATTTACAATGGGTGAATTTTTATAGTATGTAAATTATATCTCAATAAAGTGGTTAAAAAAAAAATCTAGGACTCCCAGGTATGTGCCTTTAGCATATACTTCCCTTGTTGGGGGCTATGAATTTTTGTGGAGAAGGGTATGGAAGTGGGTGAGGAAAGAAGTTTTGAAAGGCTGAATAGCTACAGTATGAACACAGTTGAAGTTTCCCTACTGCCCTGCTTCTGGAAAAAAGACTAGGACTTTAAAAAGATGTACCTGGGAAAAGGAGAAGGCTCAACCACAGGGTACTTCAAAAAGATCCAGATACCTGCTGCTAATCTCAAGACAAACTTCGAGGGTAAGTGGCAGGACTGTCCCTCCTTTATTACTAGCTAACTCATCAGGTTGCCTTGAGGTACAAATTTTCCCCTTCATGATTGTCCTTTATTTTCATGTTTCATAGAATCACAAAAATCTGATTTCAACTACCTGAAGCATTTGAGGAAAGAGGAGGAAGAGGAATGAAACAAAATATTTATCCTAGATTACATTCCCTGAAATGTTCCTTCAGGAACACATCCCAAGAGAATGTTAGATATCTGAGGCCATTTTTTTTTCTCTAAACATTTTTACTTAAGCATAATAAATCTGTGGACTTTAAGTTATCTTCCATGCCTGCAAGAATGGAAGGGGGATAATATACTGTATTTTTACTTAAGATATTTCAATTATAATTGTATAATTAAAACTCTTCTTATATAAGTGAAATGCCTAATCTCTGAGAAACTTATCTGCTGAAGGTAGACTGCACATGACAAAGCCTCCCAAGTTCTACCTGTCAAAGACAGCCTCTAGCAGTTGTTCTTCTCTGAAGGTTCCAGGCCTCCAGACCTGCACACAACTAAGAAACTTCTGCTATAAGTTATAAGAGAAGGAAGCAAATCAATTCTTCAGGAGAGACTTTTTCTAAGATTCAGGCAGTATCTGTCATGAATATCTTTTTAAGACGGAAACTGATCATCATAATCATCTTTCATCAATAACAGCTTACAATGGATGTAGAGGATGTTCCACACATAGCTATTCCCTAGGTCAACTATCAATAAATGACAAAGGTACAGAAGTAAATACACCATTAGTTATGGTACAACCTGGGGACAGGGATTAGAGAAAAACTCAGCAATACAGCTCAGTTATGGCATCTACTACCAGAAGGGACTTAAAACATCCTGCAATGTGGTCCTGGCAAACTCATGTCTAAGACCTCCAGAGGTTAAAATGCAACCTCTCCATCCCCTCAAAGCACTCCCTCCCTCCCCCTTTTGATCTCTCCCCAGGATTCTTTCTCTTTTCTGTCCCTCCTTTGGCTTTAAGAGAGCCAACTTTAAATGGCATTTCAACACAAGGAAGTTCTCCAGAGCTGACTATAGTCCAACTGGGTTAACTGTGTGATTTAATATTCTGTAGTAGCTTATATGCACTCATCATTATTTCAGCAGATATACAGGGCCAGTTTGATATCTGCCACATTCTGATTTTTAGATGGTGCTGGAGAAAAAGTCGCAAGGCTGATGGAAACAAAAGACATAAAATCCTCAGGAGAGCAATAAGATAGCAAGAACGAATCAACTGGTGATTACACAGCTCTGAATTAACAGCACCAAGAAATATGAAATATTAAAAAAAAAAAAGAGATTGAGGTTCTTCACTTCAGTTTTCCCCAGGCAAACTTCCCACCTTTTCAATACTTTTTGTTTTTGTTTTGTTTTTTGCAGTACACGGGCCTTTCACTGTTGTGGCCTCTCCCGTTGTGGAGCACAGGCTCTGGATGCGCAGGCTCAGCGGCCATGGCTCACGGGCCCAGCCGCTCCGCGGCATGTGGGATCTTCCCGGACCTGGGCACGAACCCGTGTCCCCTGCATCGGCAGGCGGACTCTCAACCACTGTGCCACCAGGGAAGCCCTCAATACTTTTTGATCTCTTTCCTTATCTGCTGTACACTGCTGGTGTACATGATTTGGGTTATTTATAGGGAGTTCAAAAAAAGAAATAGAAAAACAAGAAGCACCAATAAGAATTATTTTACTCTGAATTATTAATTGACAGATAGATTTCTTATAAACAGTATTAGTGGTCATAATTTGCATATTACTAACTAAAAAAAACAAATCTGTGACTGCTTCTATTTCATGTCCTTGGCTCTTTCCAAATCCGTCCCCCATCCCCTGCCCCAGCGGCAACCTTAGAATTTTAGAGAAGAAGGCACCTAGGAGATCACCTAGTCCAAGCCCCTGAAGTTTAAACCATATCTCATTCAATTATCTATTTAAGCACCTGCTATGTGCCAGTCACTGTTCTAGGTATTAGTGATACAGCAGCAAACCAAATGGTGAAAAGTCCTGCTCTCACGGACACTGATCACTATCATCACCATTACACTGTACTTGGGCACTACGAAAACCGAGCAGCAAGTATTAGTCTAGCTGAGGGTTTAAGATATACCCAACAATGCAAATCTCTTCAAGCCTCAGTTTTCACATCTGGTACCTGCCTTACTTACTTCATAAGGCTGAGGGAGGATATGTGAAAGTGCTTAGAAAACTATGAAGAACATGATAGTCCCACAACTATAATGGGTCATATAGGATAAGTGTCTACAATAACACGTACTAAGTGTTGCTACCGGAGTTTAAAGGTCACATAATATGGTCATGGGATGATCTGGAATATTTTCCACAGGAGATTAGAATTTAACTGGATCTGGAAGGATAGTCAGGAGGATATAATTAAATGGAGCTGGGAGACTGAGAAAGAGGCAAAGTGGAGAAGATATCCAGCAGAGGAAAATATGAGTTAAGACCACGGGCAAGAACGGGAAAGTAAGGAGCACACCAATTTAGCTGGAACACACTTACTGGGGGCAGCAGTTCTCCATAGAGGGCAGCTAGAGAATAGCTAGGGTGTCAAAGGCCAAACAGAGTGGCATCCAAGAGTTGTCTGCCTGTATCCCATCTAAAGGGAACCACCGCAGTCCCTTCAAGGTGATCCTGGTATGGCTGTCCATCATGGTACTTTGCTTTCCTGGCCAAACAAGTATACTTGTAATTCAGGCAGACCCAAAGTCCTTTGGGGAAGTCTGATATACAGACATTTTAGAACTTGAGCCATAAGGCTACACTACACCTGGGCTGCCAGTAATCATTCTTCCCACCTTGAAAGAATCTGCCTGAGAATGAAGCCAAAGAGGGGGCAGGGACGACAGAGGGAGAGAAGGAAGAATGGAAAAGAGGGAGGAAGAGAGGTAGAGGAAGAGAGAAAAAAGGGGGAGGTGAGAAAAGCAAGAGAGAAGAAAGAGACTTTTGAGCCAAATATGTTATTCTAAAAGCTTTACATGTTAAAAAAAAAACAAAAAAACTAGCTGTAGGCAGCCAACAAAGATGAAAATGCAATGCCCAGTTCCTTTAATTGAGGAAAAGTCTAAAAAGTAAGAAATATGTATTTTGCCTAGAGCTGTCTAAAGGTTTCTTCACATGCTAGAAATCTAAATCAGAAAGAAATATATTAAAGAAAGAAAACTGGACTGCAAATCAGGAGATCTAGATTCCAGTCCTGGCTCTGTCACTTAACTTTGGGTGTGACCTTGAGACTTTTAGAACCACAAACCATTCATCTATAGTAAAACACCAAACCAAAACAAAACAAATCCACACAAAAAAACATGAAACACAATAGGGTTGTGCTATATAATTTTTAAAATGCATTTTAATTCTAAAATTAAATTTTAAGACCTTTGATTTATCTATTCATTTTTATATCCCCCCAAAAGCTGGCAAGATATAATATGCACAAAAGTACTCAGCAGGAAGTACTGGTCATTTGCTTAAGCCAGAAAAATTACAATGAATCAAAGAACAAACCACAGTGTCACTAGGAAGGTTCACAAGCATATGGAGGAGGGAAGAAGAAAAAGCGGTAAAAACTTGGATAAATAAAGGGGAAGGCGGGGAGGGATAAATTAGGAGGTTGGGATTAACATATACACACTACTGTATAGCACAGGGAGCTATACTTAGTATTTTGTAATAAACTATAAGGGAAAAGAATCTGAAAAAGAATATATAGCCGTGTGTGTATGTATGTGTGTATATATATATATATATACACACACACATATATATATACACACACAAACACACATATATACACATATGTATAAACTGAATCACTGTGCTGTACGCTGGCAACTAACACAACACTGTAAATCAACTATACTTCAATTAAAAAAAAAGAAAAGAAGATTCTCTGTTGGTTTGATTTCTACCAGGTCCCTGGTGTTTTAATAGAATATATGCTTAATAATTCTCTTTGGAAATAAAAACTTGGAGAAATAAATAGCTCTTAAAATTAGTAAAAGTGGGACTTCCCTGGTGGCACAGTGGTTGGGAGTCCGCCTGCCGGTGCGGGGGACGCGGGTTCGAGCCCTGGTCTGGGAGGATCCCACATGCCGCGGAGCAACTGGGCCCGTGCGCCACAGCTGCTGAGCCTGTGCTCTAGAGCCCGCGAGCCACAACTCCTGAGCCCACGTGCCACGACTGCTGAAGTCCGCGCACCTGGAGCCCAGTGTTCCGCGGCGGGAGAGGCCACCGCAATGAGAGGCCCGCGCACCGCAACGAAGAGTAGCGCCGCGGCTGAAGTGAGCCCACGCGCAGCAACGGGGGCCCAGTGCAGCCATAAATAAATAAATAAATTTATTTTTTAAAAAATTAGTAAAAGTGCAGTGGATAAGAATCCGCATGCCAACGCAGGGGACACGGGTTTGATCTCTGGTCCGAGAAGATCCCACATGCCACGGAGCAACTAAGCCCGTGTGCCACAGCTACTGAGTCTGCGCTCCACAGCCTGCGAGCCACAACTACTGAGCCCACGTGCCACAACTACTGAAGCCCGCGCGCCTAGAGCTCATGCTCCGCAACAAGAGAAGCCAACGCAATGAGAAGCCCGCACGCCACAATGAAGAGTAGCCGTCGCTCACCACAACTACAGAAAGTCTGGCACAGCAGTGAAGACCCAACGCAGCCACAAATAAAAAAATATATTTATTTTTAAAACTTTTAAAAAATTAGTAAAAATATTTTTAAAACAGTAAGATTTCATAGGATTAATTTATCTCAGTTCTAAAATAAACTTTAAAAGGCTGTGATTCTCCTTACATTTCTTACCCTTTCGGAAAAAAGTAGTTTTTTTTGTTTGTTTGCGTTACGCGGCCCTCTCACTGCTGTGGCCTCTCCTGCTGCGGAGCACAGGCTCTGGACGCGCTGGCTCAGCGGCCTATGGCTCACGGGCCCAGCCGCTCTGCAGCATGTGGGATCTTCCCAGACCGGGGCAAGAACCCGTGTCCCCTGCATCGGCAGGCGGACTCCCAACCACTGCGCCACCAGGGAAGCCCTAACGAATACTTTTTTAAAGTCTCTCAGTTGTAATATCTAATTTGAAAAATATTGATAGATATAACCCATATAAACAAAAGCTCTTTGGGGTCCTTAAAAATTCTGTAAATAGCTTTACTGAGGTACAATTAACATACAGTAAGCTCCACATATTTAAACTGTATACTTTGATTAATCTTGACTATGTATGCCATCACCACAAGAGAGAGAACCTATTCATCACCCTCAAAAGTTTCCCAATTTTTAAGAGTGAAAAGTGGTCTTGATACCAAAAAGTTTGAGAGCTGATGCCTTAAGAGTATTTAGAGACATTCTCCCTCTAGAGAATTCTGCTATTTACTTAGAGAGTCAAGTAAAAAGATAAAGAAGCAAAAAAGAGCACAGATTGGGGCAGTAGACTAAGGTTCTAGTCCAGCTCTTTGGAGACACCTTAGTTATTAACTCATTGAATTCCTTCAAACCTCAATGTTCTCACCCATATCATCAAAACACTACCAATATCTGGTATCTAAGCTCCCTTCCACTTATAAAAGTCTATTATAGGGCTTCCCTGGTGGCGCAGTGGTTGAGAGTCCGCCTGCCGATGCAGGGGACACGGGTTCGTGCCCCGGTCCGGGAAGATCCCACATGCCGCGGAGCAGCTGGGCCCGTGGGCCATGGCCGCTGAGCCTGCGCGTCTGGAGCCTGTGCTCCACGACGGGAGGGGCCACAACAGTGAGAGGCCCGCGTACCGCAAAAAAAAAAAAAGTCTATTATATTAGTCCACACCTCTCCATACTACACTGTAGGCTTATGTATTACCACTATCATTCTTCTAGCCCCCTCCCCCAACACCTCCCCTCTCTTCCCCCGGAGTCAAGAAGTCGAAGACAAAGTTCAGGCTTCACTATGTTCTGTGATAGAAATTTAGCCATCTGAGAAATGAGAAAATAAAACAATATCTCACTAAGGGCTAAACTGTACAATGGAGATGTTTAAAGTATACACATAGAAGAAAGAAAATTAATGCTGGCAAGAGGGCTTCACAGATAAGACAGGAGGCAGTCTTTGAAAGTGATATTTTCAATTACTGTTGACACTATAATACATGTGAGAATGTCTTAGATTATTATTACAAATATAGAACAAAATTGGCTAGGGAAACAACGTGTATATCCATACATACATTGATTGTAGAAAGACAAAGCAGTCGTGGCAAAATGCTATTGATTGGTGAATCTGGAAAAACATACAAAAGTTCTTTGTTTTATTTGTTCTTTTCTTTCATTTGTCTGTATATTTGCAATTATTTCAAAATAATAATTTAAGTACTTCCATTTTCTAAAAATAGAAAAAAGACAGAAGAAAGCTAACTTTCTCAGATTTTCCACCAACTCTACTTTCTTTAATAGATTTAAATGCTCATATCCAACTATATTAGGATGTCTTTCTCCTCTGTACTAAACAGGCAAAAAGCCCACCAACCTTCCTGATTTGAATAATATTTGACCATCCCTAAAATGGCCGGAGACTTTTTTTAAAGACTTCCAGAGCTCTAACAATATTTGAAAACAATGAAGCATTGAAGGTCTCAAGCAAGAGAGAGATGATGACTTTGAGTTAACAGTTTCCTTTCGGTTTGCTGTAAAACAAACCAGCATGCTTGTCTTGGAAATGTCATTAAAAAAAAACCAAAACACACACACACAGTATGCTCGTTTTGCTTAAACCAGAAATCCTGCAGGATGCTCCCCAGAGTGGGCTCAGGTGAAGGATGCCACCATGAGGCCACAATACACCTTAAGTTAGCAATAGTTTAGCTATAAACACTACATTGTTTTCAGCTGTTCCTTTTACCTCCCATGACACTCGACTATCATACTGAACAGTACACTGTTCCTATAAAAACATGTATCTCTACACAACTTCCTTTCTTGTTCTCCAAAGAGGCTGTTACATATACTCTCTTCTCCAGCATTTTCCATCCCAACATATAAACTCTTACTTTATAGAAAATAATATTCTTCCACTGCCCTGTCCTCCATTGAAAACTTACCTACATGAGTCCACCATTACTCCTTTCCTTCCTATTTATGAGGGAGGTATAATCTTCCATCTTTTTTTTAATTTAAAAAAAAACCCTGCCCAACTAGAGAATATAAGAAATGCATTCTTATATTCTCCTTTCCAAGGACAGCATTTATGCAAGTACGCCCTTCATACTGTCCCTTGCCATTCAGTCCTCCAGCCTCCTAGACTTGCTTTTTAATCTCTACTCTCCTCCTCTGGTTATAAGCACAATTAAATCTCAAGCGTCTTTAAAACATAAACAAAATCCAAACTGTGTTAAAGAAAATAAATCCCCTATAGAAGAATCTATGGATTAAGAGAACTTTAGATTCTAATTCTAACAAACCAGTTATTAAAAAACAAACAAATGAGATAACTGGGGAAAATACTGGTGAATTGAAAACTGAGCGGACATCTGATATTATGAATTGGGGTGTGTGTGTGAATGGGTAATTATGTTTTAAAAAGGAATCGATTTTGAGAGATACAGACAGGTATAAAGATAGGATAATATGATGATGCCTGGAATTTGCTTCCAAAAAACATCTAGGGTTGGATGAGGGACAGATTGCCCATCTGCTTGAAAAGTTGAACAACCAACTAAAGAGTCTCTGCCTCTAGTCTGACGCTCCTCTTCTTAGCATAAAACATGTTCATATTAGTCCCTGGTTTAAAACCCTTAAATATTTCCCCATAACCTAGAGATTACAGAGCAAATTTATCACATAAGATCCTATATAAGCCAGTCTTAATGTTTCAGTGTCATTCCCAGCTAACCATACTATTCCTTACCCACATTCCTCTACTCTTTCACATGAGCTGCTCTATCCATCTAGAATACTTTACTTTGCTCCCCCATACTGTATGCCTGCCCTAAGCTTACTCATCCTCCTAGGGTCACCCTCTAGGAAACACCTGCGTGTACCACTCCTCTTAAACACAGGGACTTCTTTCCTCAGTGTTTGCATGGCAGCCTGTGCTTACCCGTAAACACGTGATATAAGACATTGCTCAATGGCTCTGTGGCTGGCCAACTGAGAGCAAGGAATGTGTCTTCCCATTCAGTATTCCCAGCCCCATATGCTGTGCCTAACACCTAGATGGTGCCCAATAAATGGTTGTTGAATGAACAAATGACTGCAATTTGGAGGGGAAAAAATTAATCTGGACATAAAAATACCGGTAACTCTGGTGGGCTTTTCTTAGAGATACAACCTTCAAATTAAGATTCTACTTTTTGCAATACCTTTGTTCCATTTAATTTTATTCACATTATATTTTTTGCTGAATACTAAAATATAATCAGTATATAATTTACTTCTTCTAAATGTTCAGGGTTATTAAACAATAGAAATTTATGTTAAACTAAATCAGCCTATTCAAAGACTTAAGTCTGCCTGGTCAGAGCAGATTAATACACTTGAGAGTAAAAGCAGTACAATTAATAATTATGTCAGGGCAACAGACATCATAAACCATGACTGTTGTGTACCTGTGACACGAGAGACAGCTACCCTAAGTAGAGAGAGATAAAAACTAGGCTCTTTCTTCAGACAAAATAGGAATTAAAATATTCCCTCAAAATAGCAATAACTCATAATAAGCCCCATTTCTATTTTCACATTCTGCTAAACAGGGTATATAAATGGAAGTATTTAAATTGTTTTGGTTTAAAGCCAGAAAACATTTTACAAGTAGCCATAATCAAAATTCAACTGTGGTAGAAATCACATGTGAACATTAAACTGCATTCAGCCCATATTTCACTGACTTCTACTCATTCTGCCGATTTGTTCCAGACAACTATGGATACTTGACATTCCAGCTCTAAACTGAGAATGAAAAAACACTTTCCCAAGTAGGGCAAATTATTCATAGATATTTAACATTCTCATTATAGAATATGATCTGGAACACTACAACACATACGAATCAAGAAGGAAATTAATGTCCAAACAATTTACTCTCTTACTGTTTCTGGTTCCCTCAGATTCAAAAAGATTTCTTCATACTCTGATAACAAGTCTGTCAGCAGTGTGGGGTCTTGGAAGGGTTTGGTTTCCCACGACTTTTGTACCCCTTCCTCCTCCGGACATAGAGCTAACATGTAATGAGACCTTCTACTGGGGCAGCACAGCGAGGCAGCCAGCTAGGTGCAGGGTGAGGTTTCAATCCCCCTCCTCTCCACACACAACCGGAGGCATGTTTCTTTCCTACTCTGCCTAACTACCATACAACGATGACGACGAGGGAGGCAAGGCCAAATAATCTGCCAGAATCCTCCTAGACCCAACACACCTCTGTTTCTTTGGTTTACTAATGCCTGATAAAAGGATTATCACTGCAGGCATCTGATGCGGTAGCTTCCTCTCTGCTCTGAAAAAAAAATGCAACGAAAACTCACTTTTGTGCCTCAGGTTATAACTGTGGCCCATTCTTCTAAAGAAAGGTGTGTTAACAGTGCATGCAAACACACACCAAATCTTCAGAAGAGGGGTCCATCAGTGCCCTAGCAGGTGATCAATTTTCTTTAAGCCAAATGAAGGTATCCTTTAACTCAGCCATTCAGAATTTCACATTTAACAATTTCAATTGGTGGACCAGGTCGAATTACAGTTTTTCTTTAAGTTGAATGAATCAAACATAACAAAGATACCAACAATCTAATGTTATCTTGAGCTGTACTCATTTATTCCTTCAACAACCATTTAAGTATCCATACTATGTTCCAGGTTCCAGGGATAAAGCAATGAATAAAATGTGCCTGGTTCCAATGTGTTTTCTTCTCTTTTTGTTCCCGCAGTGCTCTGCTGCTGTGTGGGACACCGAATGGTGCTCACCTCCACGAGTTTCAGTGTCACCCCACAGGTGACCTCGCGTTAGTTCAGCTGTCACCCCGGCCAACTCCTAGTGAGTTTCCTAGAGAGTTTTGTTGGTACCCCAGCAAGTGGTAGTCCTCAGCCTGTGGCATCTCAGGAACTTCTGCACACTCCAGTGGACTTCAAAGATGCCTGAATCTCAGCCTTGGGTGGGCTCTCTTTTACATACATCCCTTTCTTATATACCCTGCCTCAGTCCCCATATCTGCTATTCCTCTATTCTTCAGAGTTCTCTTTACCCTTTAGTGGGTAATCTCTATGTGTTAGTAATTCTTCATATTAACTTTCCTTTGTTCAAATTACTATGTTTCTGTTTCCTGACTGGACCCAACACAGAATTGGTACCAAAAGCAGGGTGATTCCAGAAGACAGACTTACAAACATGGGATGTGGGGACTGATTTTTGTCACACCTTTGGGTTTAAGTGCAATGCTAACAAGCACCTTACCAATGGGAAATAGGATGCTAAGTAATCCATGGCACACAGTGGCAATACGATTAGTTGAGCTATCAACTGTGATTGTGCTGAAGTGTAAACTAAAGCAAGCACCTGGGGAGCCCAACCAGCTGCTGTGCTTGAATGTTATGGTGGCAACGATGACTACCATAACTGTAGTATGGATAGATCCTACTGAACACACTGAGTGCTCACAGAAAGAAAATGACAAACTCAGGTCTCGCAAGCCCTGAGAGTTAGCCTGAAAACCAGACAGTGTATATCACAGCCCCAAAGAATCTCTTATTTCCTGTACCCACAGGTCTAAAATTGTTTACAATAAATTTTTTTTGCATTACAAAATTTGTTGAACTCACAGTCTCACCAAGTTTCTCATGTGAAATTAGGACACTGACTGGAAAAGAATGGAATAATGACACTTGGAATGGAGACAACTAGTTATAGCTAGATGAAATTTATAATCTTGATGCCCCAAGTCACTCTGGGCCACACCAGAGAAGGAGCTGGCCCTTTGGTGCCTGAGATACTAGGCTTCCTGATTAAAATCCCTGAGAAAACTTCAGCCGGGGCAGATGCTTTCAAAGAGGACGCTCATTTCCCTCGTCGCCCACCACAACCACCCTCTGTTGCCGGAGACCAATAACCAGGTCAAATCTCAGCATGCTCTAGGGCAGGGTTTGGTAAGCTACAGTCCATGGGCCAAATCCACCCAGCCACCTGTTTTTGTACAGCCCACAACCCAAGACTTTAGACTAGTTTTAGGTTCACAGCAAAACTGAACAGAAGGTACACAGATTTCCCAAATACCCCTGTACCACCATCCACCCCCCTGCATCAACATCCACACCACTGTGGTACACTTTGTTACAATCAATGAACCTACACTAACACATCATTATCACCCAAAGTCCATAGGGTTATTACACTTTTTAATGGTTTAAAAAATTAAAAGAGAAAAGAAAATTTGTGAAATTCACATTTCAGTGTCCACAAACAAATGGACACAGACACACTCATTTGCTTACGTACTGTCTAGGGCTGCTTTGGTGCTACAGCAGTAGAGTTGAGTATTTGTGACAGAGACCAAATGCCAACCCAGGTCTAGGGGAACAGGTACACACTATGATCCTGAAGGAAATAGCTTGCACAGCAAAAAAAGGCTCTGGTAATAACATATTGGCAGAAACCTGGGGAACATGTGTAGAAATAGATTCTAAGGACATTTGACCAAGGAGGGTAGAATATAATTCTATATTGGGCCTACTTTATTGATACAGGTTCACCTACTAGATATTCCAAATTTAATTAACTTATGCAGCTAGAAGTGCCTCTAACAGCTCACTCAGTTGGCTGACTAAAATTTGGACTCAACAGTGACCTACGTTTAACGAGAGAGAGATGCCAAAGTTTCCACGGCAGGGAATCCAAAGGCTTAGGAAGACGGAAATGTTCAATAGATTTTTCATCTGTGATCTAAGTTGCACAAGAATTCCCAGAAGGCACTGAGAAATACATTAGTCAGGGGGAGCACCTGCATCCTTGAAAAGCTCTGTGGTTGTTCTCCTGTGTAGTATGTACCTGTCCCCCTAGACTTGGGTTGGCAAACTTTATCTGTAAAGGGCCAGATGTAAATATTTATGCTTTGCAGGCCATACAGGCGCTGTCACAACCCCCAGGTATGACCATGGGGGATGTTATCACTGAAGTGGATTCTCTGATTCCAATAGGGATCGTGGGATCCTAGAATAGCAGAGGCCAAGTGGCAGCACTTACTTGCCAAAGACAAGGTGGGTACATCTGCCATAAAAGGCAGCAGGGCTGTATTAGTAATCAGAATGCCTTGGCCCACCAGGAGCTTTAGTGGTAGTTAATTGATTTTAGTGTTCCATAGGGAGCCTGCTAAAAAGTTTTTTCCTGTTGTATAGATCGATCTGTATAATAGGAAAAAACTTTACCCCTGGTAGTAAAAACTGTTCTTGATAAGTCAGGATCAAGACCTCTCATCCAGTTTCCAGACCCAAGTCAATTCACAAACCCAGGACCCCTTAAGGAAGGATCCTGCATTGTTCCCACAAGTACATACCGTGAATCCTGCCTCTACACTTCCCCAAAGGCCACTTACAAGAGTGACTATTGATTAGAGAAAAGGAAATACCCGGACCTTTTAGGGATAACTAATTCCTGAGGTTCCAAAGTGCCACTGTGGCCGACCAGTCAAAGTGAGGGCTTATGGTATTCAGGTAACAGATGGAGTGCTTAGCTTAACTCAAGTCCAACTCACAGTGGACCCAACTGTTCCATGGACCCATTTTGCGGTTATTTCCTTAGTTCCTAGATGAATAATTGAGAACAGACATAATTGACAAGGGTCTTTAAAATAGGGAGAGCTGAGTGGGAATCACCTAGAACATCCCCTCCCTACTAAGATATTAAACCAGAAGCAATACTCCTTACCTAGGAGATTTAGAGATTAATGTCAACTATCACAGACCTGAAAGAAACAAAGGTGGGTGATATCTACCACATTCCCATTTAACTCATCAGTTTGGCCAGTGCAGAAGTTGGATGGATCTTGGAGAATGACTATGGATAATCCTAAACTAATTAGATTTTCCCATCTGGCAGCTGATACACCAGCATCTTTACTGGAGTAAATTAACATGGTCCCGGCACGTGGCATACTGCTACTGACCCAGCTAGTGTCTTTTTTTTCTATACTCATTTGCAAGGACCACTAGAAGCACTTTGCTTTTACCTGCCCTTTATATGCCTCTGAGTCTTGCCTCGGGCCTACATCAGTTCTCCTATAATATAGCCCACAGTGATGCTGAACAAAAAATATCACACAGGCCCACTATATATTGGCATTATGCTAATTGGGTCTGATTAGTAGGACACAGCAAATATATGATCCAGTAGGTCCAGTGACAGATGAAGTGTCCATGGCAAATTGGGATGCTGAATGGGGCGTCTAGCAAGCAAAAATAACAGAATTAGAGAGCCCAAACCTCTACACTGTGGGAGAAAATCTATATTCTGCAGACAACTATTCACCTTAAAAAAAAAAAATAGCTTCACGCTTACTATTGGGCCTTGCTAGAGACTAAATGCCTAATCATGAGGCATAATGTGATCACACGACCATGAGCTACTCATCATGAACTAGATGTTGTCTAATTCACGCAACCATAATGGTGGGCATGTGCAGTACCAACCCATCATCAGGAGGAAACATGTAAGAGACCAAATTCAAGCAGGTCCAAAGATATGAGTAAGTTACCTAAGCAAGTGGCTCAGACTCCCTCAACTTTGACTCCTGTTGCAAAGCCCCCTCTCCCTTAACCCATGCCAAGAGCCTCCTAAGAGTTCCATATGACCAGCTGAATGGGGAGGTCTGGTTTACACATGGATCTGCACAATATGCTGGTACAGATGCAGCACTACAGCCCCACTTAAAGGTAACCCTGAAGGACAGTGTTGAGAGAAAATCGTCCAAGCGGGTGGAACTTTGAGCAGCACATCTGGTTGCCCCTCTGCCTGCAGTGAGAGATGGTCAGAGACAGATTTACATTGTTTATACTAACATATTTGTGCCCCAAGTGACTAATCATTAAAGGGCACTCATTGTAAAGGAAGCCCTTAATAACCAGGTTGACAAAATGACGTGCTCTAGGATATCAGTCAGCCTCTTGCCCCAGCCACCAGAGTGCTTCCTCATGGTAGGGAGAGAGGCTATGTATTGGATCAACAACATGGACTTCCCCTAAACAAGGCTGACCTGGCTAAAGTTACTGCCAGGTGTGTCTAATCTGCCAATAGCACAGACCCAAACTCAGCCTCCTATAGGGTACCATTCCCAGGGAGACCAGCTAGTTGATTACACTAAACTTACATCATGGGGGGGACTGTGGCAGCAGTTAGGGAGGGGCAGAGATTTGTCCTCAGTGGACTAGACATGTATTCTGGATATAGATTTGCCTTCTCTGCCTACCTTGCTTCTGCCAGTGCTCATAAAATGCCTGATCCACCATCATAACATTCCACACAGCACTGCTTCCAATCAATAAAGTCATTTCACAACAAACTGAAAAAAAAAAATGGGCTCAAGCCCATGGAATTAACTGGTATTGTCACACCCCATCACCCAGGATGGCTGACCTAATTAAAAGATGGAATAATCACCTACTGAAGATTCAGTTACAGTTTCAGCTGGGAGACAACACCCTAAAAGAATGGGGTAATGCTTTGCATCAGAGACCCTAATAGGGTGCTGTCTCCCCAACAGCCATAATATGTGGGTCTGGGAATCAAGAGGAATGGTACGGGCTTCCCTGGTGGCACAGTGGATGAGAGTCCGCCTGCCAATGCAGGGGACGCGGGTTCGTGCCCCAGTCCGGGAGGCTCCCACACGCCGCGGAGCGGCTGGGCCCATGAGCCATGGCCGCTGAACCTGTGCGTCCGGAGCCTGTGCTCCGCAACGGGAGAGGCCACAACAGTGAGAGGCCCGCGTACCGCAAAAAAAAAAAAAAAAAAAAGAGGAATGGTACTATATCAAATAACCCACTCATGGAATTTTCACTTCAACTCCTGACAACTTTGAGTTCTGCTAGTTTGAAGGTCTTAGTCCCCAAGGAGGAAACAGACCTACCAGCATATATAACAGTTCAACCAAATTGGAAAATGAGACTCTGACATGGCCATTTGGGACTCCTTATTCCACTGAACCAACAGGCATAAAAAAGAGGGTTACTTTACTGGCTGGGATGATTGAGCCTCATTATCAAGGGAAAACTGGGTTGCTGCAACACAATAAAAGCAAGGAAGACTATGTCTGGAACCCAAGGGATTCTCTGAGGTACCTCTTAATACTTCCATGCCAATAATAAAGGGTCATGGAAAACTAGGGCAACTAAAAAAAGGGCCAGACTACTGAAGAAATGAAAATTTGAAATTCTGGATCGTTTCACCAGGTAAAGAATTTCTACCAGCTGAGGTTCTGGCTGAGGGCAAGGGAAACATAAAATGGGTAGCTGAAGAAAGAACTCACAGATATCAATTCTGGTCTCGTGACTAATTACAGAAATGAGAACTCTGATGGCTTTGTATATTTTATCTTTGTTATATTCTGTTTATTTGTACATTCTAATCATTTTCTTCCTTCTTCCATTATAAGTTGTCAAAGGTTAACTTTACAATCAGTCTCTTGACAAAAGAATATTCGGTGGAACTGTGATTTGAGGAGTGATTAATATATCCAGCAATGAATACCATGACTACAGGTACTGAACATCTCATTTTGGGGAAAGGACGAAAGCTGCTTCATCATATGAGAGACAGCTATATCTTGTTAGGTGCAAACAAAAGAGTTGTTCTGCTGATATGTGAAAGCTCAAATATATGTAGACAAGTACATATGGATGCTAAGCAGCCAAAGGGGTAGATTGTGCCAGTTATCAATTTATTGATTCTCAGCTCCAAATTGCCTGTTCACTGCCCTGCTTGTGATAATGGAGATGGACCCTGTAAACGTTTCTCCTTTGCCAGTTGGCATGATACTAAGGTTACAAGAAGGTGATGGAGGCAGGGGCTTCTCTTCCTGCTTCCAGGGTGCTTTTCCATTTTCTTGCTCCTGTGGTGCTCTGCTGGTATGCAGAACACCCAATGGTACTCATCCCAACATGTTTTAGTGGGCACTCCTGTGAGCATCTTCTCAGGCAAGTTCTGCCAGTGCCCCAAGCTGGCTTCCTGGTGATTCAGCAGCACCTCCATGTACAGTTTCCTGTTTTCCAACCTTGGTCTACATCTCCTCAGCAAACATCCAGTGAAGATATCCAAGAAAAGAAACTGGCTTTGGAGGAGGAGGGTATTCTTCCAAATTTTTCTTTCCTTTGTACTCTACCTCAGTCCTGGGGTAGTAACTGTTCCCCTATATCTGCCATTCTTGTATTCTTTAGAGTTCTCTCTACCCCTCAGTAGTTAATTCCCTGTTCAAACTACTGTGTGGTTTCTGTCTCCTGACTAGGCCCTGATTGATACAGATATTGAGAATTAAATCAGCGAGATGGCTAAAAGAGTAAAAAGTTCTCATCACAAGGAAAAAAAAACTTTGTAACTAAGTGTGGTGATGGATATTAGCTAGACTTTTTGTGGTGATCATTTCACAACATGTACAAATACCAAATCATTATGTTGTACACCTGAAACTAATAGTGTTTTATGTCAATTATACCTCAATAAAAAATAAATAGGGCTTCCCTGGTGGCACAGTGGTTGAGAGTCCGCCTGCCGATGCAGGGGACACGGGTTCGTGCCTGGGTCCGGGAAGATCCCACATGCCGTGGAGCGGCTGGGCCCGTGAGCCATGGCCGCTGAGCCTGCGTGTCCGGAGCCTGTGCTCTGCAACGGGAGAGGCCACAACAGTGAGAGGCCCGCGTACCGCAAAAAAAAATAAAATTAAATTAAATAAATAAATAAATAAATACCAACCCGTGAGATGGCTTAAATCCGAGCGACGTTTAATGCAAAGAAAATAAATCATAAGGCACATGCTAAGCTCTAGTTAAAAGGCTATTGTGTGCATGAGAGAACACACTGCATCTTTGCTGCTCACGACCAACAACTACAGCAGCTGCAACAGCAGACTAGCTCTTTACTTTACACGGAAAAGCAAAGACCAGAAATATTAACTTTTACTAAACAGAGAGCAGAACTCTTCAGTGAAGATCTCTAAGCAGTCAAATGTCAATACTTAAATTTGTAATTTACACATCTTTGCATCTTCTCAGCTCATTTCAAGTTGTTGTAATCCCCATTGGAGGATCAGCTGTCCCAGGTTTTTGCAGTAACAAAGTCCTAAATTAATTTTCTCACAAGAAACAAAACAAAGGCTCTTCCTTCAGTTTGCCTGGAGTCCTTTTAAAGTTTCGCCTTCAATTCTGTCCTCTAGAAACAGAGAATCTCCAAAGACAAAGGACACCAAATGCGCTCTAGTTACATCCAGTTAAAATACTGTTATACACTCATTTAAATAGGAAAAGGGGCTGATGGCCAAAGAATGATTTACTGGCAGAACTATTCACTAGGTTGAACCTGTAAGAACTTTCTATGTGGACATTAATCATTATCCCAATATCATTTTACATTTATTAACCCCTTCAACCAGGTTACAAAGCACTGAAAATATTTTCTGTCCCTTAACACAAACAATTCTTTTATTACTAGCTCTCATTTTATAGAGGAAGAACTTTGGGCTTAAAGAGGGCAAATAACTTGCCTAAGAGACCAAAGCTAGCAGGTGGTAGATCTAGGCCTGCTCTTTACACAGTTTTCTTAAATTTAAACAAACCACTAAGGGGATTTACTTCCAGAAAGACATGTACCAATAACCTGTCAAAAATTATTGCAATTATATCTGACCTTGCTCTTAACGTTCTTTGCCTACATGAGGCCTGAAACAAACAGAAAGAACCAGCTACTCAGAGAAAAATGCTGGTGAAGAGAAAGGAAGAAAACATAATCAAACTGCTTAGGCAACTTCACAATACACAAAAATTTAAGCTAGATAATCTGTTTATACAGAAGACAGCAAGGTGGCCCACTCCTCCTCAACGTTAAACGAAACAGCTGTTACGGTCTTGGACAGAAGTTTGTAATTTTCTCAATAGCACAGAAAGATCATAGCGCAAGTCTTTATTACTCTAATGTTGTTCTTGTTTTTTTTTTTTACCTCAGTGACAATGTTATAGCCATGAAAATGTATTAGGTAAAGAGGGATATGGAAAACCATAATAGACTTAACATTGTCAGGGATACGAGAGTAACATCAGAGCAAATGGGCAGAATGGCACATGCTCAGGCTTTGCCACGGGAGAGGGGAAAGGATATGTCTGTTTCAGGGATGAATGTAAAATTCCCTGCCATGTCTCTTAAATGCTACAGAAGCACAGCAAGGGATCTATGGGCCAAAGTCTTTTTTTTTTTTTTAATAAATTTATTTATTTGTTTTATTTTTGGCTGCATTGGGTCTTTGTTGCTGTGCGCGGGCTTTCTCTAGTTGTGGTGAGAGGGGGCTAGTCTTCGTTGCAGTGTGCAGGCTTCTCATTGTGGAGGCTTCTCTTGTTGCAGAGCACAGGCTCTAGGCACATGGGCTTCAGTAGTTGTGGCACACAGGCTCAGAAGTTGTGGCTCGCGGGCTCTAGAGCACAAGCTCAGTAGTTGTGGCGTACGGGCTTAGTTGCTCCACGGCATGTGGGATCTTCCCGGACCAGGGCTCGAACCCGTGTCCCCTGCATTGGCAGGTGGATTCTCAACCACTGAGCCACCAGGGAAGCCCTGGGCCAAAGTCTTGGTATGCTTTAGAATGACCCAGAAATCCCCTCCTTCACTGCTAGAGGGGCTCTGCCGTGGCTCCTCCCCCAGAGCTCCCCTCTCTGCTCCCATCAGTGCCTCCTCCCAGCCTTTCGCCTACCTAACTTCCATCTTAGGAGACATAACACTGCCAGTTTAGAACAGCCTCCTTCCTTAGAACCACATTTCTTTCCTCCGCCTTTTTTTTTTTCAAAACACATTCAACAAGATTATTCATTCAATAGCTACTGTGCACCTACTCTATGCCAGACACTGGTCTAGGTGCTGGGCCACAGCAGTGACCAAAACAAAAGCCCCACCTTCTCATAACATTTATCTTCTAGTGGGGAAAGTCAGACAATAAACAAGATAATTAATGTGTACAAATAACCAAGCGACAGGTGCCATGGAGAAAAATTAAAGCAGAGAAGTAGGAGAGAAAATTGGAAGGGGTACAATTTTAGGTAAGATAGAAAAGACCTCGCTGAGAAGGTGGAGAGCGAACTACGAGTATATATGAGGGAAGAGTATTCCAGACAGAGAAAACAGCTAGTGCTCAGAGCCCAAGGCAGGGGCCCACCTGGCTTGTCCAGGAACAGTGGTGAGAACACCAGTGAAGCAAAGTTAGCAAAGGGGAAAATCAGGAGATGTGGTCAGAGAGGTGACAGGGGTATCATATGGCCTTATGTATCTGGTAAGGACTTTGGCTTTTACTCTGAAATAAGAAACTACTGGAAGACTCTGAGCAAAAGAATAACATGATCTATGTGCAGGACCACTCTGGGTGCTTTTGAGAATATACTATAAGGAGCAAATGAATGCAAGGAGGGAGACTAATTTGGCAGTTTACTGCAATAGTCACAGTGAGAGCTGGTGGCTCAAATCAGAGAAGAGCAGGGGGTTGGTGAGGAGTGGTCAGGTTCCAGATCTATTTTTCTGACAAAATAGATGTGGGATGCAAGAGAAAGAAAGGATAGGGGAAGACAAACATTTAGCCTGAGCAACTAGAAGAACATTCTATTTCTATTTAATGAGCTGGAGAAGGTTTTAGTTTTTTTGTTTGTCTTAGTTGCAGGGGTGGGATCAGAAGTACAGTTTAGGACACCTCAAATTTGAGATGTCAACTCTACGTCTAAATGGAGGTTTCAAGCTCTAATTTCAAATTTTCTTAGTTCTCATCCAACCTCCTCATGGAATTTAGCTAATATTACATATGTTCTTACAAAATGTTCCTTTAAACTCTGGTTAGCATTTAAATAATGCTTATAAATTTGTGCATTTCTCTCTGCAACTGGAAAAATTAGAACACACCCACAAGGCAGCTAACATATAAAGCAACATTAATTCTAAAGAGGTCTGTACGTACACGATGGTTAATTTGAAAGTCACCTTTTTAAATTTTTATTTTATTTTTATTTTTTTAAATATTTATTTATTTTTGGCTGTGTTGGGTCTTCGTTGCTGCGGGCTTTCTCTAGTTGCGGCGAGTGGGGGCTACTCTTCGTTGCGGTATGTGGGCTTCTCATTGCAGTGGCTTCTCTCACTGTGGAGCACGGGCTCTAGGCGCGCAGGCTTCAGTAGTTGCGGCACGCGGGCTCAGTAGCTGTGGCTCATGGGCTCTGTAGCTGCGGCTCACGGGCTCTAGAGCACAGGCTCAGTATTTGTGGCAGACGAGCTTAGTTGCTCCGCAGCATGTGGGATCTTCCCGGACCAGGGATCGAACCCATGTCCCCTGCATTGGCAGGCGGATTCTCAACCACTGTGCCACCGGGTAAGCCCACCTTTTTTTATTTTAAATGAGCTAGCTTTATTTATTTATGTTTACCATTTTAAACGTGCAGTTCAGTGGCATTAGATACATTCACACTGTTAGGCAAACATCGCGGCCATCCATCTCCAGAACTTTTTTTCATCTTGCAAAGCTGAAACTCTGTACCCACTGAAAAATAACTTCCCATCCCCCCCCCAATTCCTGTCAACCACCATTATACTTTCTGTCTCTATGAATTTGATTACTTATATGCAGTACCTCATATAAATGGAATCATATAAGTGGCATCAGCATTTGTCCTTTTGTGACTGGCTTATTTCACTTAGCATAATGTCTTCAAGGCTCATCCAGGTTGGAGCACATGTTGGAATTTCCTTCCTTTTTAAGGCTGAATAACACTCCATTGTATGTATATATAACTTAGGTTGCTTCCACCTTTTCACTATTGTGAATAATGCTGTTATAAACAAGGTTGTACAAAGTCCCTGCTTTCATTTGGGTACATATCCAAAAGTGGGACTGCTGGATCATACAGTAATTCTATTTTTGATTTTTTGAGGACCTCCCATACTGTTTCCTATAATGGTTGCACCATTTTACATTCCTACCAGCGGTGCGCAAGAGTTCCAATTTTTCCACATCCTCACCAATACTTGTTATTTTCTGTTTGTTTGCTTTAAAATAATAGCCTAGATCCTAATGGGTGTGAAGTAGTATCTCATTGTGCTTTTGATTTGCATTTTCCTAATGATTAGTGATGTTAAGCATCTTTTCATGTGCTTATTGGCTTATATATCTTCTTTGGAGAAGTATCTATTGAAGTCCCTTGCTCTTTTTTAATCAAGTTGTTTGTTTTCATGTGGTTGAAATGTAGGAGTGCTTTATATATTCTGGATATTAACCCCTTGTCAGATGCATGTTTTGCAAATATCTTTTCCCATTCCATGAGTTGCCTTTTTACTCTATTGATAGTGTCTTTTTTTTTTTGCGGTACACAGGCCTCTCACTGCTGTGGCCTCTCCCGCCGCGGAGCACAGGCTCCGGACGCGCAGGCCCAGCGGCCATAGCCCATGGGCCCAGCCGCTCTGCAGCATGTGGGATCCTCCCGGACCGGGACATGAGCCCGTGTCCCCCGCATCGGCAGGCGGACTCCCAACCACTGCGCCACCAAGGAAGCCTGATAGTGTCTTTTGATGAACAAAAGTTTTTAACTTTGGTGGAGTCCAATTTATCTATTTTTACTTTTGTTGCCTGTGCTTTTGGTGTCACATTCAACAAATCACTGCCGAATCTAATTTCATGAAGATTTTGCCCTATGTTGTCTTCTAAGAGTTTTACAGTTTTAGCTCTTACATTTAGGTCCTTGATCCATTTTGAGTTAATTTTTGTATATGGTGTAAAGTAAGGATCCACCTTCATCCCAACACCAAGACTATCTTTTCCCCACTGGACGGTCTTAGCACCTTTGTCTAAAATCATTTGGCCATATATACAAGGGTTTATTTCTGGGCTCCCTGTTCTATTCCTTAGTCTATATGTCTGTCTTTATGCCAGTATCACCACTGTCTTACTTACTGTACCATTTTGTAAATTCTGAAATCAGGAAGACTGAGAGCTCTAACTTTATCTTTTTCAAGATTGCTTTGACTATTCGGGATCCTTTGAGATTCCATATGAGTTTTAGGACAGATTTTTCTATTTCTACAAAAAAAAGGTAGTTGATATTTTAAGGGAAAAAATCCTTTGAAAAAGCACTTTTTTTCTTTTCCATAATGGTTCATTATAGGATATTGAATATAGTTCCCTGTGCTATACAGTAGGACCTTGTTGTTAATCCATTCTATATATAATAGTTTGCATCTGCTAATCCCAAACTCCCAATCCATCCCTTCCCCCGCCCCCCCCTTGACAACCATAGTCTGTTCTCTATGTCTGTGAGTCTGTTTCTGTTTCATAGGTAAGTTCATTTGTGTGATATTTTAGATTCCACATATAAATGAGATCATATGGTATTTGTCTTTCTCTTTCTGACTTACTTCACTTACTATGATCATCCCTAGGTCCATCCATGTTGCTGCAAATGGCATGATTTCATTCTTTTTTATGGCTCAGTAATATTCCATTGTATATATGTACCACATCTTTATCCATTCATCTGTCAATGGACATTTAGGTTGTTTCCATGTCTTGGCTATTGTAAACAGTGCTGCTATAAACACAGGGGTGCATGTATCTTTTTGAATTACAGTTTTGTCTGGATACATGCCCAGAAGTGGGACTGCTGGATCATATGGCAACTCTATTTTTAGTATTTTAAGGAATCTCCATACTGTTTTCCATCGAGGCTGCAGCAACTTACATTCCCACCAACAGTGTAGAAGGTTCCCTTTTCCCTCATACCCTCCCTCTCCAGCATTTGTTATTTTTTTGAGTTTTCAACAATGGCCATTCTGACCAATGGGAGGTGGTAACCTCACTGTAGTTTTGATTTGTGATAATTAGCAATGATGAGCATCCTGAAAAAGCACTTTGAATCTTCTACCAGTGACTGATATTTCCCTCCTGTTGCTGGAAGCTCATAGTTGGAATAATCATTTGTATACATCCTCTTATCCACACCCCAGAATTTTTCACAAGGCATTAATCCTTGAACAATGTAAAAAGCATATAAAAATTAGTATTATTCAAATTTCTCCTTAAAACATTATGGTGGGAGCCCTAAAATATATGAAGCAAAAACTAACAAAATTGAGAAATAGATAATTCATCAATGATTGTTGGAGACTTCAATACACCACTTTTAATACTGGATAGAACAACTAGGAAGAATACCAACAAGAAACAGAAGACCTGAACAATATTATAAACCAAGCAGGCCTACCAGACATTTATAGAACACTCCACCCAACAACAGAAGAACATACATACACATGGAACATTCTCTAGGACAGACCATATGTTAGGCAATAAAACAAGCCTGAATATATTCAAAAGGATTGAAATTACACGAAGTATGTTCTCCAACCCCATGAAATGAAATTAGGAAATGACAACAGTAAGTAATTTGGGAAATTCATAAATATGTGGAAATTAACAACACCCTCCTAAATCAGCAATAGGTCAAAGAAATCACAAAGGATATTAGAAAATACTTTGAGACGAATGAAAGTGAAAACACAACACTTAGGAAAACCAAAACTTATGAGAGGCAGCTAAAGCACTGCTCAGAGGGAAATTTATACCTGTAAATACCTACAATAACAGGGAAGGAAAAAAAAAACTCAACTCAATAACATAACCTTCCACCTTAAAGAACTAGAAAAAGAAGAGCAAACCAAACCCAAAGCAAGCAGAAGGAAAGAAATAACACAGATTAGAGAGGAAATAAATGAAATAGAGAAATGAAATAAAAAAGAGAAAAACAGAGAAAACCAAAGTTGACTCTTTGAAAAGCTCATTGAAACTGACAAATCTTTAGCTAGACCAATCAAGAAAAGAGAAATGACTCAAATTACTCAATTCAGAAATAAAAGAGAAGACATCAACGCCAATGTTACAGAAATAAAAAGGTTTCTAAAGGAACACCAAGAACTATGGTTTGTTAACAAAATACATAACCTAATTGAAATGGACAAACATTCTAGAAAGACAGAAATTACTGAAACTGATTCATAAAGAAAACATTAGGATAGAAAATTCAAAAACTAAAATTGTGGTTAGTTACACAGTTTCTAACAATTAGGCTTGGAAATTAGTTCCATGATAGATGGAGTTGAGTCAAATTTCCCAGTATAGAACTCAAAGATCTCATATTCCATGATAAAGTACAGGCAGACAAATCTTTTGTTGAATTAATCTCTTGGTTAATTGGACACCACTTGTGCCCCCCCCCCGCCTCTCACCCTTTAAATCCCATCCAATAGGACTAAGCTCTCTTTGTCCACAGCAGTGACTAAGTTAGTAATACTTTACTGTATTGGTTTTTCATCTTTCCGTTTTCACTTTTTGCAGTCTCCCACTCTTGTTTCCTGAGATCACTTCTCAAAATAAACTACCTACATGCAAAACCCTTGCCTCAGCCTAGATTTTCTCCCAGAAAATAGTGCCTAAGAAAGGCTTTAAATAGGCCTTCAAACTTCTGTTCCTTCCGACTACCTTTCTGATGATTAGTTAGCACTTAAGAAGATCCACTGAGACATGACAATGTGGTAGAAAGAGCACAGCACTTCTTCCCAGACTGGGTACAGCCTGGAGCTCTCTTATTAACCAAAGTTCAACCTCTTCAAATGAAAAATGGATACTGTTATCCATTCAAAAGCACTTTACAAACTCTAATGTGTTATACAAATGACAGTTACCCTTATTACTAATGAGATGTATCAGGCAGGAGAATCTGTTCATGTCTAGATTCATGTAAAAATACAAGATCAACTTATAGTAGCTGTGTGTGAATGTTCTATGAGTAAAAATCTTCTGGTCTCCGATAAGAGTGTGGCTCTATCTACAATGCTTTAGTTTTTCTTAGAAAGGAGAATGTATTCGTATATTACTTACAGAATTACAAATAAAAAAAGAAAATATTCTGTATCAACAAATGCCTTTTGACATAGGGTAGAGTATCATTCCACAAAGAGAAGCAAATCATATAAACGAGGTTACAGTTTAAAAAGTATTTCAGAATTATGGACTCACTCAAAGCTCAGGAAGAAGCTATTTTGTTTCATTAAACACAAAACTCCAACAGAAATAGAAATCGAATGGCTCACAGTATAATTAAATGCTTTGCTTAGATGAAGATTCTTAAGCTCAGTCCCTGAGCTGGTTTCAAGGGAGTCCTAAACGCCCTATAAGTAAATATAACATGTGTGTTAATGGGTACATGTGGATTTTTCTGAGAAGTTTTATATTTTTACCAGAAAACAATAAACCAAAAAAAAAAACTTTAAGAAACATTAGATGTTGGTATTTTACTGGTGTGTTTCCAAAATGCAACGCATATCTGAAAAAAGAAAGGAAAAAAAAACTAAAGCTTTGTTTTCAGGATTTGAGGAGGGGCAGGGGGAATGGCTGCCTTGCTGTGTCTACATCTAGGAACACAGTGTGCAGCTTTATGTTCAGGCTTCATTTACGAGCTATAATGCCAGCATATGGGTTGGTTACAATAGCTGTTCAGAAACTCTAACATTACAGATTTTTCTGTTAAGATTTCACATTTTTGATGACAAATTTTGTCTAATACAAAACCCTTTGCATTCCATCTGATGATACAAGTGACAGGGATGAAACACCTAGGATACGTTCTGTGTCATGACATTCTAACAAAGCAGTTTTACTGTTTCACTGCTGTTCTGACCTGAAGGAATGATAACACATCCCATTCAGAAGAGTTATCACAATAAAAAGCCATCGACTCTGATCACAATGGAAACCACTAGTAACACTGCCATTTGTGGAGACTTAGTATACTGCATCTAGCCCCAGTGTAAATAACACTAATTTGGCTCCATGGCAGCAGAGATGTTTATTTGTGGTTAAGTCTTGTTAAGACTTCACTGTAATGAAAACAGCATCAAAATAAAATGGAGGATAATCCAGTTTTACGCATGACTTAGAAATAAAACTAACACTCTGTTCCTGCCCCACCAGTCCTGTGTCTTTGTCCAGAACCCTCTCTAGTCTCCCAGCCCCACCATATTACCAGGCCAACAAGAAGGAAGAATCCACCTGAAGCCGGTTTCATTTCACTTTCATCAAAATGAATACACTAATAAAACCCAACAGTTGTTCCCATCACCAAAAGTTTAATCCTAGGGTACCTATAAGGTTAGTCAAGATTGAGAATTATTCTTTACAGTACTTAAATTATTGTGCTTCAAACCTAAGAATAGATTATTGAGCTCTCTTAATGCAAAGAAACCTAAGAACATTAAATTGAGCTTTCTTAATAAAAAGAAATGTTTGCCAAGCTAGAAAAGTTCTTTATGCCATGCAAATTACCTTAGGTATTCAGTCTTTTCAACATCTTAATTCAGTCAACATACTGCGTTTGCAAATCTATCAACTGTAAAGACACACTAACCCACAATGACTAGGAAATTGGGCATTCCATTGAATTCTTCCCAGATACAGCCTACTAGATTATCAAACAATAAGGTTACAAAATTAAAATGTTATTGAATGTAACACGTTTTATATATTAATTCAAAAGGCATTTTAGGAAGACTATGAATGTGAATTTTAACTGGACTAAACAAAAGTGTAGTGTTAGAAAGTATCTAACAGTAATTGATACGCCATGGAAACTGTCTTTTGGAATGACTTCTTATTGGAATAACTTCTTATTGCTACTCTGCCAACTGTCTTTCTCATCAGATGCTATAAAATATCAAATAGTCATTTGGGCTTCTTAACTCTTACAGATTCCAGATAAAAGGGAGCTCACTCTGATAATCCAAAATGACAACGTAAGTGAAGGTGCCTGGCAAAAAGTAAAAAGTCCATATAATTATGGAATTACTATGAATCAGATTAGAAGCTTTGTTAGACCAAGAGCGCATGTCTCAAGGGCCTTTATTTACAAAACTCATGTTTTGGCCACGTTATACTTCAATAATTAAGACCCCAACCAAAATCCAGTCCATACGGTGTTGGTGTAAGATGTTTATTAGTGTAATTTATTTAGCACAATGATCACATTAAAATGTCCCAATATACAAAACGGTTGAAATCTAAAGTCACAAAAAATACAAACTTAGGTGAGTGAATAAAGTTATAAAAATACTATTTAAAAACAAAGTTCTACATCTTCAACATTGGGCCAAAGAAGGAAAAAAAAGAGAGAGAGAGAGAGAAAGAGAGAGATTGCATATAAGAAACAACACATTTCAATAGAGCAACCCTGATCGGTCTTGGCTGCCTCACCAGTGAGATCCTGGGCCACTGGGTGTGACCATGATGGCAATACAGCATTTCATTGCAGGACTGGCTACTTCATATGAAGCTATATGTGAAACGTTACATTTATTTCCTTCAAAATGAAACATCCAAGTGAAACAGAGCTAACAATATACACTAAATTTTAGCTGGCTGATAGTAGAAATTTTCAACAATTCCATAAATTCAAAAAGAAACATATTTGGAAAAAAACAAATTTCAAAGAGAAATAAACATGACAAAATGGAAATTAAAGTGGAATAAATCAATGTCAATAATGAAGTGTGAGTGTATGTTTCTGACCACAGCTATACCACAGGGGTCACACCCAGGCTTTTCTACCCACCTGTCACCTAGACAAACTGCAGAGATTAGTTAGAAGTGATAGAAGGATGTCAAGCATGATTTTTTAAAGTTAGCACTAACAGTTGTGAAAAGTTCCTTAGCTAGAAAAAAAAAAGGCACAAAAAAAAAATGAAACAACTACATACCAAATGAAAAGAGCTATGTTTTATTTGATGGTGTGCTCTCCTATGGTATTTTTCATATTTTTCTCCTTTGCTAAGAGTTTTCATATTTACCAACTGCTTAGAATGTTAGCATAAGCACTTCCCTCTAAAATATACCTCCCTTAGTGTCTTCTCTCCAGAACCCACAGAAGGAATTCCTGGCAGACGAACAAACCACAGGACCACAGGAGGGAACGCTTCCTAAATTCCAGAAGTCATTGCAGGGTCTTGGTTTAAACTTTCATAATATTCTAACTTTCCCATCCCCAAAGTAGTTTTGTATCAGGGGATCTAAAAGAATGTACATCTCAAATCTTCCTCAGAACACGGTGCCAAATATTTAATCTGAAATAATCAGTAGCTTAGTGATTATACAAACCTGCATAGTCAGTAAGAGGATAGAAAATTTTAAAGAGTATCTCACATTCCAGATCTTAAACCAGAACTCCTCTACAATTTCAAAACATGGCCCATGTTTTATATTCTATTTCTAAAAATCTGATCAAAGCTTATCATTTGAAAAGTTCCACAGTATTTGTCCCAGATGGTTTCAGATTTTTTTAGCTTTTAGTTTGGGAAAATGAGGAATGAGAAAAAGAAAGTCCTACTGGGACAATCCTCAGAATGTGTGAAAGTAAATCCTAAGGTTCATGGTAAAGAACTTGACACACAGGTTATTTATATGTGACCCACCAATCCCACCTCAGGCTGCACAAAGGCACCTCCACAGTTCATAGGGAGGTTAACACTGAACAGAGCTGGAGTCCAGTCAGAAAATCATTTCATTAGAAACCTAATAATTGGTTGTAGCTCTTCGATGTGTTGCAATTTAACTTCATTCTCAGGTTGCTACAGAAAAAGTTATTTTCTATCTGTATCAACAGCCCAGTATTCTAACAATACAGGATTCCATTTTCCTTAGCTTCCCAATTATTATCTTGATAGTTCATGATCATGTTAAGAAATTTGGGATATGAAATTCCACACACAATAATAAGGCTGTCAAATTTTCAGGAGAATCTAAGCCTGGACAAATAGATCATAATTTCATAATAGAAACAATTTCAGCCCAACTTGCAAATAACAAAGGATGATTTCATTTCAGGAAATATTTTTCAAAGTTTAATCAGAACTACTCTAAATTAGAAAACTTTAAATTAAAATAGCTATTATTCAGATGTTAGTAAGGTAGAGAGAAACATAGGTAGCCTGAAAGATGAATCTACCCTAAAAGCGAGCTCACAGAGGGAGGGAGGAGGGAGAGAAGAAGGGAGGTTCACGGCAGTGCTGGTGGCCTCGATCCCTTTATGAAAGCACACCTTCTCATTTGCTGCTACATTACCCTGATCCAGGTTGAAGATCTGAAAACCAAATGAAAAAGGCCAACTAAAAATGTTCAAAGAAAAGAAAAATGTGAGACTGAATTAAATTAAAAAATGAGTTTTAAAAGAGAACAAGAAATAAAAGACATTAGATGACCTTCATAAAAATACTAAAATTAAAAAGAATTCATCTGGTACTTTGTGCTCACAAAGGGAAACGAGGTTCCATCAAGCCCTGCGGAGCACAAAAGGAAGCAGGTGGTTTGCTCAGGCATCGGCAGAAATGGGCCCCGAAGAACTACCCTCAGCTTCTTCTATATCGTGTCCAGGAAGGAAAGCAAAGCTCTGCAAAATGCTGAAGGTTTTACAAGTGTAACGGTGCTTAGGAAAGATCACTGGTCTGGTGTTGCAGCAGCCCCAGTGTTGAGAGACACGCTAGGCTTCTAGGAGGAGAAAAATAGAAAGAGAGGAAGAAGTAGGAAAGGGAAGGAAAGGGTGGAAAAGCACAGATCATTAGTAAACAGCAAGTTCAACATTGCAAGATGCTCATAAACCCTTTATACACTGTCAGCAGAGCGGGTCTGCTCTTAGGACTACAGATTAACACTCTGAAGGAAGCAGAAGTAGGAATTTCCAAAAGAGCACGGAGCTACATGCTCCAGTTAGTGATGGCCAAATTAGAACGATGTCACAACATGCTCTGAAAACATGCACTCTCGGCCCCCTCCCTACTCCTTTCCACCCCCAATGAAACATGCGTATTTTCAGTAAAGCACCTGCTTTAATATAGTCAAGAGGTCAGGTTGAGAACACAACATCTCCCCAGGTGTGCAAACTATATTTTACACAATGGTGGAGAGGTGTCCAAGAGCAGAAAGACCTGCTCTCATAATGGCACTGGGCAGTTCATAAATAGCTGGGCTCCTTTTTGCAGCCACAGAACTGAAGTCTTCAAACAGTAAGGGCCAGGCTGCATGTTCTTCCTGTTCTTTTTTCCTGCACAATTAAGCTGTGGCAGTGGGAAACAATTGCTACATAAAGTCTGAGTCTCCTCTGGTCAGACCTGACATCCTGCTGGAGAAGAAACCTACTCTAGTGTGGTAGTCATTTCCTTCCTGGATGAAAATGGCATTCATTCTTCCAAATGGCTAACCAAATCAATCCCTTCAAGCCTTTCCTTCCCCTAGCACTGCCTCCTCATTAAAGAAAGCTGAATTTATTCATTTTTTAAAAGTTTGTGTTCAAGCTTCTCCTTTAATCATGGGGATATTTCTACAAATATTTTCTTAAAACCAAAATTATATAGACCTTTGCTTTCAAAGCAGACACAGAAACAGTCAACACTACATACGAACTAAGATTATCAAAAAAACTTTCAGTTCACAAAACTGGAAGATAAATAAGGTCGCACTTCAGGTTATCTCTAGCTTTTGAAGAGGTCCTAATTAATGAGTTGCTAATAAGGATTTATTGTCACTGGGTAAAACTAACATTCACAACTAATAGAACCTAGTCATCAGTAAACCTAACATACAAAGATGTATACAACATTTCTAAAGGTCACAGAATAAAGAGTAAATCCTGGAATAACTGCTAGTGCTAACAGAACGCATTCTGGAAGCCTTAGAAACCAAGAAATCCTATGGTAGCTCAAGGAAAGGCTTCTCAAGGCTAAGGTATGCGTGCAAGAAGAGGAACACAGACATGGCTAGCACTTGCCTCCCTGCAGTAATGTGAAGCAAACGTTATGCCCAGTTAAAAGTCTTTTCAGTTGGGTCAACAGCGTCAGCCTGATTGTGCACTTAAGCTAATTAAGTTCAGTTATTTTTTAAAATTCAACATGGCTCTCATATCAGCTACCTAAACACAGATTTACATAGTACTGTACATCCCTATGGACCCTGCTACTGCTTCAAGAATTTTGCTCACTTCAAATACACTGGGGGAACCCACAGGAACTCAGTGCTAGCCCTGGTAATGGGCTAGGCATCAGAGACAGATTTCAAAAGTAACAGTTAAGGGAAAAATAAAGGAAAAACAGGCTGAGGGCACAACAGAAAGGAAAGAACTTTTAATTTCCAGCTCACAAGTTTCCTAACATTGAGCCATGGAAAGCAAACTGAGTACAGTATGCATTCAGGGATGAGACCTGCCCAAAGAACTGTAGCAGCCAAAGGACTCCATTATAACATTTTTTTTGGTCATTCTGCAGCAAAAGCATATTGTTAAGACTGATCCAGCTCCTATGTGGTACAACTACAAAAGATATTCAAGAAATATCAAATGAAATTCTCTCTTTCCATTGTTGGAAATGTTATGAGGCAGATGCCCTGGGTTTAAATACAACCACCAAGAACAAGAGTACCCTTAGAAATAATCCATATGCTTCCACTAACAATCCTCCTCAAAGGAGCTGATCAAGGTGTTTACCGTGACTGTTTCACCCACACATTTGGGGACTCCTGGGAATCACTTACCAGTGGCATCATTCCCTTCTATTCCGTGGTCACCGTTGGCAAGCACTGTTGCTTGAGAAGATGAAGTACCTGCAATGAGCACAAAGAATAATTACCCACTGTGACAGATAGAAAAATGAAAAACAGACGCAACTACTGTCTAACTAGTAGAATTTTTGCCACTCTTCATAGCATTAGCTTAAAGCAGATAAAATCTGTCCAAAATTTAAAGATCCAATAAAAGGAAATCCAGAAACACAGAACAGAACTGAGTCACTGATTTCTATGGCATCCAAACTCTGATAAGCACCACGACTACAGGAGAAGCTTTCCTAATAAGTCTAAGTCTTTCCTGCTCTGTACACTGTCAAAGGTTACTATTATACTCAATAAAACCATCATGAAGCACCATAGGTTTAGAACCTGTGATTCAAACCAAATGGTCCAAGGACACAGAGCCGTTTAAAACAACCCCCACGTGGGACTTCCCTGGTGGTCCAGTGGTAGAGAATCCACCTTCCAATGCAGGGGATGCGAGTTCAATCCCTGGTCGGGGAACCAGGATCCCACATGCCGCAGGACAACTAAGCCCACGCGCCACAACTAGAGAGCCCGTGAGCTCTGGAGCCTGAGTGCCACTAGAGAGAAGCCCGCGCGCTGCAACGAAAGATCCCGCATGCTGCAACACAGCCAAATAAATAAATATTAAAAAAAACAAACAACAACCACCCATGTAGACAGTCCAGGGCACCATCACTGCTCCTGTACATGAGGATTACCTGGAAGTCACCAGCAGCACTTCTGGAAGCAGTGGGCTTTTTTTTTTTTTAAAGCTATCCTTATAGATTATAGTTGTATCTTATTTCCTAATAACTAAGGATGTTGAGCAACTTTTCACTTGTTTACTTGCTATTCTTTTATTTTCTTTGGTGAATTGAACAGTCAAATTTTTTGGACTATTTTTTAAATTGGGTTGTGTATTTTCTTATTATTGAATTTTGAAGATTTTTTTTTTTTTTTTTTAGCGGTATGCGGGCCTCTCACTGTTGTGGCCTCTCCCGTTGCGGAGAACAGGCTCCGGACGCGCAGGCTCAGCAGCCATGGCTTACGGGCCCAGCCGCTCCGTAGTATGTGGGATCTTCCTGGACCGGGGCACGAACCCGTGTCCCCTGCATCGGCAGGCGGACTTTCAACCACTGCGCCACCAGGGAAGCCCTGAAGATTCTTTATTGTTCTGAATACCAATCCTTATCAGATGAGTTTTGCAAATATTTTCTCCCATAAATGTATTTTCCAAGAAAATACATTGAAGAAATGTATTTTTGTTTTCTTAACTGTCTTTTGAACAGCAAAAGCTTTCGATTTTGATAAAATCTAATTTATCATTTTTTCCTTCATGCTTCCATGCTTTTGGTGGGATATCTAAGAAATTTCTGCCTAACCCAAGGTCACAGGATTTTCTCCTATGTTTTCCTCTAGAAGTTTTATAGTTTTCATTTAGGTTTCCCATTGAGGTCTACGATACATTTGGAGTTAAATTTTTTACGTGGTATAAGATATGGGTCTATGTTCATATTTTTGTACATTGACATCTAATTGTTCCTTTACTCCACTGATTCCTTTGCACCTTTCTTGAAAATCAACTGACCATATTATGTGTAGGTCTGTTTCTGGACTCTCCTGTTCCACCAAACTATAAATCTATCCATTTTGCCAGTACCACAATGTCTGGATTACTGTATTTGTATAAAGTCTTGAAATGATGTCACACAAGTCGTGCAAATTAGGTCTTTTCCAAAATTGTCTTGGTTATATTTTAGTGTCTTTGCTTTTCCATATAAGTTTTAGAATCAGTTGTTGATTTATACAAAAAAATCCTGATGGGATCTTGACTGCACTAACTGTATAGATCAGTTTGAGGACATATAACCTTTTCTGAAAGGCTCTGACGATATCTAACATTTCAGCAACCTGCCTAGCTCTGCAGTCAGCCTGCCAACCCAAGAGGTTCCTACAAATCACTCTTACTTAACAACCTCACAGGGATTTCCCTGTTGGCATGGTGGTTAAGAATCCGCCTGCCAATGCAGGGGACATGGGTTTGAGCTCTGGTAAGGGAAGATCCCACATGCCGTGGAGCAACTAAGCCTCTCCGCCACAACTACTGAGCCTGTGCTTCTAGAGCCCGCGAGCCACAACTACTGAAGCCCGCGTGCCTAGAGCCCATGCTCCACAACAAGAGAAGCCACCACAATGAGAAGCCTATGCACTGCAACGAAGATTAGCCCCCACTCTCTGCAACCAGAGAAAGCCCGCGCACAGCAACAAAGACCCAATGCTGCCAAAAATTAATTAATTAATTAATTAATTAATTAATTTTTAAAAAGATTAAGGAACTACATCAAATAATGCTTAGTTCCCTAAGATTAGTAGAAAAAAAAAACCTCACAGACATATTTTTCATAAGACAAGTAAAAATCTAGAACATATGCTACTAAAATATAAAATGCAAGATTTTACTTTGGAAGACAGCAAACTACAATGTCCAAGCTTCTGGGTCCCACAAATCCAAGGCAGAAATCTTTCATATAAACTCAATGAAAAGATCATTCATTCTGTAATCTCAGGTAACAGAGGAACAACTAAAGAGAACAACCTAAAAGAACAAGGCAGACTGAAAAGAAAATATCAACTAACTGGAAGAAGAAGAGGAAAATAAAGGAATGAAAGATAACAGACTTTTATTAAATACCCAGTATGCACCATGCTAGGGCTTCACATATTGTTTTACTTATCCAGAGAGATAGAACAAATATGAGCTAGAACATATTTGGCATAAATAAATTCCCTTTTACCCTCACACAGTAAGCTTATAAAATTTATTCTTCCTAGCTCAAGAAAGAATGCATATTTTCAAAACTCTGCCTCAGATGAAAATGCAAATTGCAAAAAAATAAAATAAAATGCAGACTATAGGAAAATGAGAATTACAAAAATGATACCGTCTTCTGGCCATGAGAGTGATAAAATCTTTTTTAAAATTTGATAATAGCCTGTGTTGGCAAAGGTGTAGGAAAATGGGTAATCTCATACTCCACTGGAGGAATATAAATTGAAACAACTTTTTTATGAGAAAATCTGGCAGTCTATCAAATTTTGAAATACAGCTTAACTCAAGAATCCATTTTAGGTGCTGGAGAGGGTGTGGAGAAAAGGGAACTCTCTCGCCCTGTTGGTGGGAATGTAAATTGATACAGCCATTATGGAGAACAGTATGGAGATTCCTTAAAAAACTAAAACTAGAACTACCATATGACCCAGCAATCCCACTACTGGGCATATACCCTGAGAAAACCGTAATTCAAAAAGAGTCATGTACCACAATGTTCACTGCAGCACTATTTACAATAGCCAGGACATGGAAGCAACCTAAGTGTCCATCGACAGACGAATGGATAAAGAAGATGTGGCACATATATACAATGGGATATTACTCAGTCATAAAAAGAAACGAAAATGAGTTATTTGTAATGAGGTGGATGGACCTAGAGTCTGTCATACAGAGTGAAGTAAGTCAAAAAGAGAAAAACAAATACCATATGCTAACACATATATATGGAATCTAAAAAAAAGAAATGGTTCTGATGAACCTAGGGGCAGGACAGGAATAAAGATGCAGAGGTAGAGAATGGACTTGAGGACACCGGGAGGGGGAAGGGTAAGCTGGGACAAAGTGATAGAGTAACAATGACATATATACACTACCAAATGTAAGACAGATAGCTAGTGGGAAGCAGCTGCACAGCACAGGGAGATCAGCCGGGTGCTGTGCAACCACCTAGAGGGGTGGGATAAGGAGCGTGGGAGGGAGACGCAAGAGGGAGGGGTTATGGGGATATACGTATGCATATAGCTGATTCACTTTGTTATACAGCAGAAACTAACACAATATTGTAAAGCAATTATACTCCAATAAAGATGTTTAAAAAAAAGGAATCCATTTTAGGTATGTAGTTCACAAAAAGACATACAACACACATAAATAATCAGAAAAGGTGTGGGGAAAAAAATATACCAAACACCACTGGTAAAGTCCTGTTTTAACTGAGCACCTTAAATAGTGGATAGATAGCCAACTGAAGCACACAGGCCAGCTTCAACATACTATCACAAGCAGTTAGAAACAGCAGGAAAGACTGCTAAAAAAATTAAGTAATAAAAGATCTAGAAATCAAGAGGGGTACCCCCCCCAGTGGAACAGAAATTACAAGGAATATCCAAGAAAACGAAGCAGATAGACCACACTAAGGAGAAACCCCAGCCCAAAGAAGACATAGGAAAACAGGACTCCAAGGTACTCCAGGCTTAGAGACAGCAGCGATGATGGGACTCAGTTTTAAGCTGTCAGGTCAGTCCCCACTTCCCCCACGCTTTCCTTCCCTCACCCCACAATAGTCACCTTTGTGCCAAACCCAAGATGGGAACAGAGACTGAATGCTTTGGCACAAGAGGAAGCCAACGGGTGAATGGTGATACCCAGAGGAGTTGCGGGGGAGCCCCACACCACACCTGGCAGCACTGTCACACCCCTGCCAGAGGCAGGTGGTAGAAAACAGTCATGTTATCACAGGGAATCTCAAGTATTGCCAAATAACTGAGGGAAACTACTACCAAAAAAGAAAGGCATCACGTTCAAAGAGAATAAATGTCACCCAGCGAAACAATGTTGATACGGCAAATAGGAGACTTTTTAAAAGAAATGTCATTTTCCTCATACGGATGAAAGAAAATATCACACATCTGTGAAACAAAAGCAAACCCCTAAACAAACTGAATTATCTAATGACTAACAAATCCTTTCCAGGTTAGGTAGTTTTCAATTCTTTGCTTTTCCAGAATTCAAAGAGGTCATAATGTTTAATAATACTGAGTTACGGAATGCTTAGCATGTAACTCAAAGATTTAAAGACATTACCATAATAAAGCTTCCATTCCCACATACTTAGCTGAGTGAATAAGGTTTTTTGGCTATTATTACCTATAAAAACAATAGGACTAAATATTGTTAAAACCTTTCCATCCATCCTAACAAAAAATAGTTATCCAGATTTATGGTCTAATCAAGGAAAATAATAGCCCCCATAATCTCATTAGAAAAACATTTCCAATCAGATTCAACTTTTATGGTTGTTAATAATTTGTCAAAAAAACCCTGTGATCAACTGGGTACTACTAGTACCGATAATTGTGATGATAAATCTTCTCTGGACCAAGTTAATGCTTAGGAGCCTTTGGTTACAAAAACTTTTTAAATTAAAATTTAAGGTTTTTTTTTTTTGATGCAGACCACTTTTTATTTATTTTTTATCTATCTACCTATCTTTGGCTGCATTGGGTCTTCGTTGCTGTGCACGGGCTTTCTCTAGCTGCGGCGAGTGGGTGCTACTCTTTGTTGTGGTGTGCGGGCTTCTCATTGCGGTGGCTTCCCTTGTTGTGCAGCACAGGCTCTAGGCACGCGGGCTTCAGTAGCTGTGGCTCATGGGCTCTAGAGCGCAGGCTCAGTAGTTGTGGTGCACGGGCTTAGCTGTTTCGTGGCATGTGGGATCTTCCCAGACCAGGGATCAAACCCATGTCCCCTGCATTGGCAGGCGGATTTTTTTTTTTTTTTAACATCGGTATTAGAGTATAATTGCTTTACAATGTTGTGTTAGTTTCTGCAGTATTACAAAGTGAATCAGCTATATATCCCCATATCCCCTCCCTCCTGCATTTCCCTCCCACCCTTCCTATGTCACCCCTCTAGGTGATCACAAAGCTCCAAGCTGATCTCCCTGTGCTACGCAGCTGCTTCCCACTAGCTATCTATCTTACATCTGGTAGTGTATATATATCAATGCCACTCTCTCACTACATCCCAGCTTACCCTTACCCCTCCCCGTGTCCTCAAGTCCATTCTCTACATCTGCGTCTTTATTCCTGTCCTGCCCCTAGGTTCATCAGAACCTTTTTTTTTTTTTAGATTCCATATATATGTGTTAGCATGTGGTATTTGTCTTTCTCTTTCTGATTTACTTCACTCTGTATGACAGACTCGAGGTCCATCCTCCTCACTACAAATAACTCAATTTCGTTTCTTTTTATGGCTGAGTAATATTCCATTGTCTATATGTGCCATATGTTCTTTATCCATTCATCTGTCGTTGGGCACTTAGGTTGCTTCCATGTCCTGGCTATTGTAAATAGAGCTGCAATGAACACTGTGGTACACGACTCTTTTTGAATTATGGTTTTCTCAGGGTATATGCCCAGTAGTGGGATTGCTGGGTCATATGGTAGTTCTATTTTTAGTTTTTTAAGGAATCTCCATACTGATCTCCATAATGGCTGTATCAATTTACATTCCCACCAACAGGGCAAGAGGGTTCCCTTTTCTCCACACCCTCTCCAGCATTTATTGTTTGTAGATTTTTTGATGATGGCCATTCTGACCAGTGTGAGGTGATACCTCATTGTAGTTTTGATTTTCATTTCTCTAATAATTAGTGATGTTGAGCATTGGCAGGCGGATTATTAACCACTGCGCCACCAGGGAAGTCCCAAGACCTACCACTTTAGTTTGCAGACATTCATTACTTGCTAGTCTGCACATTAACATAACCCAAACCTGAACAAAATGATTCTAGTTCAATAACAGATAAAATGACTTCAATTCAGTTTAACGAGCAATGATTGTATATCTACCATGTGCCAAAAGCAGTGATCTCTCTTTAATGCATATCTGACCAAGTTTCCGAGCCCTACCTTATCTCCCCACAGACTGTGAGACTCTGCATGATGTCACTGGATGTGCTTCTCCATGTTCCACCCTGTCACTTGTCTCACTTGTCATTTTGACCTCTGGTTTCTTATCACTGAGCAACTTGAGGTTGCTGGTACACTTTGAACTATTCTGTGCCTCTTTGCTTTTCCTAAATGTGTCATTCTGCAGGAATATAAAAATAAACAAAACACTATCCCTACTCTAGAGTAGCTTAAGTGTGAGACAACAAATAGCTTAACTATGACCTTACAAGTGCCATGAGAAAGGAAGGTTCAGGGAAGAAAGGCACTTACCAAGGGGAAGACGAAAAGATAAAGGGGGTTGTGGGAGAAGATGGGAGAGGGAAGTCAGGGAATGTCCTTGGAAGATTACATCTAAACCCATTCATAAAGGATTTTTTGTAGAAGACCACCTTTAGCCAATGCTTTATCATCAACCTCCACATGTGTATCTTTAGGCCAGCACTCTCCTCTCAATTAGAGATTCTTTTACCTAGCTGCCTATTGCTCTTGACTAGGTATCTTCTCCACTATCAGATAAGCTAAAATTCTTAACCTTTCCCTCAAAATCTACTCCTTCTACAGTCTTCCCAGTCTCACAAGATGACAATTCCTTCCTTTTGGTTGCTCAGGCCAAAACCTTGAGTCATCCTGGATTCATCCTTGGCAATGTAAAGTCTTATACCTTCAAAGGAGCAGATGGGTGACATGGTGTGGATTAAAGTCGGATGGGAGTGGGTTCAAGAGAGAATGAAAGGGGGGCTTCCCTGGTGGTGCAGTGGTTAAGACTCCGCGTTCCCAATGCAGGTGATCCAGGTTCAATCCCTGGTCAGGGAACTAGATCCCACATGCATGCCACAACTAAGAGTTCGCATGCCACAACTAAGGAGCTGGTGAGCCGCAACTAAGACCCGGCAAAACCAAATAAATAAATAAATATTTCTTTTAAAAAGAAGAGAGAATGAGAGGAAAGGAATTGGGATTAGGGAGTAGACACACCTTTTTCAAAGAAGGAGCAGAATAAAAGAAAGTAAATGAGCTGGACATAGATTGAGATAGGATTTGTTATGAAGGAAAAAATTATGGTATGTTTGATGCTGATGAATGGCCCAGCTGAAGAGAGGAACTGATGATGCAGGAGACAGAAGAGACAATTGCTATAGCAGCACCCTTGAGTGAGAGCATGAGCAGTTCACTCATGACAATAAAAGTAATAGCAGAGTAAAGGGCACAGATAAAAGTAGTTTAGGAGATGGGGGGATGCATAAACTCTCTTGATTGAGTTTACTGATGATCTGTTCTAAAAGTCATCAACTGAGAATATGAACAGGAAAGCAAGTGCTGGAGGTTTGAACAGAGAGAAGATGTGAAATAGCTGTCTAGGAAAGCAGAAGATTTTATAAATTCATATGAATTAGTAGCAGAGTCCTCAAGTACATGCTCTTTATGCAAATAAGACTCTCATTTACATTTCCTGAACATAATGTTTATAGGTCTAATAATTCTGCCTTTTGATCTAAATAAGTGAACCTTTAGTTTTGAAAAATAGTTATCTATGAGACATTAAATCAATCAGAAAGCATGCATTCATGAAGATGGTAAGGGTTCACAGAAAGAACATGGGGTTTAAAAATCATAAGATCTGGGTTCAGGTTGTGGTTCTGGCACTATAAACTAATGATCAAATGCAATTCCCTTGTGCTCCCTAAGCCTGAATAGCCTCACCTGAAAGACGGGATAATATCTACTTCCCATGGTCACCAAGAGGACTAAACACAATAACACTGGAGGCAGCACCGTGGCAACTGCACAGTGTTAAGTACATGTTAACTATTATTATTCTCGTTGTTTAACTGTAGATTGATCAACTATACTGACTTACCTAGAGAACAGTTATAGATTGTTGACTGTAGACTGATCACTAAACTACAAAGTAACCTCAAGAGAACGCTGAAATTAATTTACTTTTGCCTTATATAAAACTCATTTAAATGACATTACTAGACTAGGTAATAACTGCAAGACTAAGAAATAAGCAATTTACCAGAATAAAATAAAAGCAACACAAGGAGATTAGAAGAAAATAAAAGGGAGACGGAGATTCTACCATACACATAACACCTAACAATCTCAAAATCTAAGCTCAGAAGAGAAGAATAAAAACATTACAACATAAAAACAATTAGGTTTTAGAGTATGAAAAAGCTTTGCATACTTCTCTGGAGATAAGGCTTGGGCTCTAATCATGGGAAATGATTAGACGTACCCTACTGGACATACCCAGTAGGGTACGTCCTCATTCGAAAGGTGCTATACTGTCTTCTTTCTGATATCCCAGAGGACAGACTCCCATTTCATGAAGTGAAAACTTTCTCAGCTAAATACATACAGCACTGAAAACAACACAAGTTTTTTAAACTAATCACATGCTCTGAGATATAAGGATATTGAAATTTACTTTGTTTTTTTTATCTCTTCTCCTGCGATCTCTTCTCTTTCTCAGCAGTGGGATTTCAGAGTCCCACTGCTGGCAAATCAATTTGGCAGAGAAGGGAAGTAGGAAGAAGGTGAGAGGGCATGTGTGCTGTGAAGAAGAGACACACAGCGAGTGCGCTTTGGGCAAAATGGGGAGGATTCAGCATTGTCTCAATGCATGGCCTCCTTCTTGTGTAAAAGTCAGACCTGTGCCAACATCGCCCTCTGGTGGCCAATGAAGGTAGTTACAAAGCTCCACAACAGAAAGCCCCAGTCAGTTGAACAAGGAAAAGTTCTGTAGTATCTAGTTATCATCCTTCCCAGGACATACTTAGGCCCTTTCTCCAGGATCAAAGTTTCTCAGTCATGGACCTGCATCCAAGTCACTTGCAAGGGCTTGTTTAAAAAACAGATTGCTGGGACTTCCCTGGTGGCTCAGTGGTTAAGAATCCACCTGCCAACGCAGGGGACGCCGGTTCGAGCCCTGGTCCAGGAAGATCCCACATGCCGCAGAGCAACTAAGCCCGAGCACCATAACTAGGGAGCCTGCGCTCTAGAGCCCGCGCGCCACAACTACTGAGCCCACGTGCCACAACTACTGAAGCCCACATGCCTAGAGCCCGAGCTCCGCAACAAGAGAAGTCACCGCGATGAGAAGCCTGCGCACAGCAACCAAGAGTAGCCCCCTGCTCTCCCCAATTAGAGAAAGCCAGTATGCAGCAATGAAGAACCAACGCAGCCATAAATAAATAAATAAATAAAAATTTTTAAAAAAAGCCAATTGTTGAGTCCTATCCCCAGCGTTTGCCTAAGAACTGCATTTTGAACAAGGTCCCAAGTGATACTGCTGGTCCAAGAACCACACTTTGAGAACCACTGTCCTAAGATTAAAACATTCTATAGAAATAAATTCTTAGCCCCTGGAATGTTGGGGAGTAAGTATCCTCTCAATATCGTAAGTGCTCTATATAAGCACATGGAATACAGAAAAATTAAGTGGCTTACCCACAAATTTGCCAACTATTTATGTTTAAGGGTCAACAATGTATTAGATGTTCATTCAAACATCTGTGACAATGTTTTGAATGAACAAGAGTGACAGAAGTTATATTGTTACATCTAAGAGAAAGCTTCTGTCTTTTGTCTTCCTAGCCTTGAAAACAGAGCCATACAGAGCTGATAATGAACAGTACTAGGAAGATAACATTTTTGAAGGAAAAAAAATAGTAATACATATGTTCTGAAAAAGTATCTTGAGAATTGTTTCCCAAGGAGACAGGCATTTTAGAAGAAGTTGAAAAACAGTTTCATTTCTAGGTATTTGGCTATTTAGGATTTTTTTTTTTTTTTTTTTGCGGTACGTGGGCCTCTCACTGTTGTGGCCTCTCCCGTTGTGGAGCACAGGACCCGGACGCACAGGCTCAGCAGCCATGGCACACGGGCCCAGCCGCTCCGCGGCATGTGGGATCTTCCCGGACCGGGGCACAAACCCGCGTCCCCTGCATCGGCAGGCGGACTCTCAACCACTGTGCCACCAGGGAAGCCCTATTTAGGTGTTTTATGGTGGCAATGCTATGGAAAAATACGTGTACACTCACAACTAAATGGGGGTAAAATGGGAAAGGGTATAGTACAGAAAAGGTATCCCTAGCACCCACACTGTGAACTTGAAATACCATAGTTTCTTGGAGAAATCATTTTTTCCAGGTTTGGGGCAAGAACTATACCTTGGGGGAAAAAAAGCAACATTTCCTACTTTGGGCTAAGTGCCATAAGGCAGTCTCACTTTCCTTCCCCCTCATTTTAAAGCTAGGGCAATTACAGTAGGTGTATAATAATTAAAAGAAATAAAAACACCATTGCCCAGAGAGTTCCATTATGTGTAACCCACTTAACTAACCTTTCTATATCTAGATGCAGGAAGCTGGTTGATAAATTTCCAGTAGTTGGCCTAAGTTAGCCTGTTGTAAAATCATATCAAGAGCACCAGTGATGGGGCTTCCCTGGTGGCGCAGTGGTTAAGAAGGTTAATTACAGGTTATTCAAATATTAAAAATATCAGCAGGAAAAATTTAATAATTTTTATAAGCAAAACAGTTGCTTAAAAATTCTCCTCCTCTTGGGTCAAGTTCATGGTACACAGATCAAATCACCCAAGATGAACCACAAGAAAATCTACTGCTACCATCTCATTATCCTCACCCACCTAAGCTGAGTCCCAGGTGGTAGGAGTCACGCACAGCTAAAGGAAGATTTTAAATGAAAAGGAGCAAGCTTCCTCCACCTATGACTGATGAGGGTAAGTTAATGTGGATGGGAAGAGTATCTTAGCCATGACTCAAGTTATTAAAATATTTACTTTGTACCATTTCCTTTCTTCCAACTAAAGTGTTCCTTTTAGGTTAATCAAAGGACAAATAACTCCACTGACCGTTACGGATTAAAAGAGAACAGACATTTCCATTTTCCATTAACGAATCCAATTTTTTTCTTGGAGTAAATATTTATATGGATATAATTTGATTTTAAACTCTCAATAATATTTCTTCTGATCATTTGTGGTTACCCTTCCACCCCCCAAATAAAGCACATATAAAAGAAGCAGGAGTTCCTCTTCCACTCAGGCTACAGAAAGCCAGAAGAAATGTCACTCCCACCCTATCAACAACAAAAAACCCAGATCAACTACAAAATCGAACTCAACTACAACAACTCAACTACAAAAACGAACTCACCAGAGAGCTGAGGTTTTAGGGCAACCAAGTAGTGTGGAATCCAAAGAAAGACATTCCCCTCAAGGAGATATGGGAGGTAAGCAATGGTTCTCCTGTGTCTTACGTGCCATGCAAGCAGGTGAGAAGAATTCAACTAAAGAGTTTAACCATTTGCTAAAGGCTAAGTGAAGGCTAGCATGAGAGTAAAGGGCCCCTGGGATCCACAGACACAAAAGGAGTTCATACCCACTTGCAGGTTAGAAAGAGTGGAGGCAGCGGGGGGACCAGAGAGCTGCTCTAGGCGGTGCAGACCTGGAAAAAGCTGCCACTAAAAGCAAAGGCAAGAAGCCCTGGCCCCTAGGACTCCTCTCTCCTATGCAAACAGAAGCTTTAAGCTGCTGGGGGAGGAGTATCAAACCCTGTCAGCCCCAGGGCCTGGGTGAAGACCCACTGCAGAAGACCCACTGAAGAAGTTAACAAGAAAACCCCCTCTTACCCTAGGGGAGGAGCCAGAAAGAATCCTAGCCCAGGATCCTATGCCAATACCTTTAGAAAACGCCATCCGTGTAAGAGGGATAATATGATTGAGAAAAAGACTCAACCACAAGACGCATGCACACAGGCTTGAGCCTAAACCAAGGCCAAAAAACAAAAATAAAAAAACTCCTGCCCACTACCAGGCTATCCCTCTTCTGATAAGGGAGGGGAGAGCATGGAGAGAAATCCTCCTGAGGCACAGGTGCACAGCAGGGCCAAAAGCTGGGAGTGGAACAAGAACTTTGAGAAAAGAACTTTTTTTTTTTTTTTTTGCGGTACACAGGCCTCTCACTGTTGTGGCCTCTCCCGTTGCGGAGAACAGGCTCCGGACGTGCAGGCTCAGCGGCCACGGCTCACGGGCCCAGCCGCTCCGTGGCATGTGGGATCTTCCCGGACCGGGGCACGAACCCGTGTCCCCTGCATCAGCAGGCGGACTCTCAACCACTGCGCCAACCAAGGAAGCCCAGAAAAGAACTTTTGAGAAAAGCTTTCCAGCACCTCAGCCCCTACTCTACGCACCAGAAATGGAAGAATTTGAAGCCAGTAGCGCACTGAAGACCATCATAGCAACAACAAAGCCCAACCCTAGCTCAGCCCTGGCCTAAATTGACTCAACCCTTTGAAAGTATTAATTAACTAGTAAAAGAAGAGAGTTGCCCATTGTTGGGTTGTACCCCGCAGGCCTACACGGTCTGTGCTTGCCCAGCTCTAAAACCGAAGAAAGAACCCAGAGTCAGCAACAGAGACATCAACGGTGTAATGGATGGGGGACCTTACACAGCTGAAGCAAGGTCCTGGAGCGACACCCCACCGTGTACGGCAGACAGCAGGCAGGACATGGTGGCAGTCTTCACTGCCGGCCAGGGCAGGTGGCGGGGGGGGGGGGGGGGGGGGATTACCAGTTATAAGAGAATTATGTCAGGTGGGTTCATTAGTTACCAGGGAAACCAGCAGAGAGGCACGCCCCTCATTACCCCTTCGATAAAAACAATCAACAGCTGGAGCAGGGGCAAGAGTGTAGGAAGGTCCGGCACTTGAGTAGGGTACAGGTGAAGCAGGCACTGGTCGAGAAGGGAATGTACAGAGAGCAAAAGAACAGCCATCTTGAGTGGCCTGACCATACACTCATTTCCAGGCATAAATATTTTATTTCAGTCTCTACTGTTTTACATGTGAGGTCCAGCATTCACTCAAAAATTAAGATACACATAAAAAGTACCAGAAAAAAACAGTAAAGAGACAAAATAATCGGACTGAGAGATGACCCAGATGTTAAAATTACCGGACAGACATTTAAAATAATTATGATTAATGTGTTAAAGTCTATAGTGGAAGAGATAGAAATATGCATTAACAGATGGCTAATTTCAGCAGAGAGATGGAAACTCTAAAAGTCAAACAGAAATGCTAGAAGTTAAAAACAGTAAAGATATTAAAGATAAAGAATGCCACTGAGTGCTCATCATTAGATTCAATGCAACCAGGAAAAAAATGAGGGAATTTGAAGATAGATGAAAAGAAAGTACCCAAAATGAAACATAGAGCATCTAAGAACTGTGGGACAATACTCAAAAATCTAACAAAAATGTAACTGGAATCCCAGAAGAAGAAGAGAGAAAGAAAGAGGCAAAGCACAGATCAAGCTCAGAGAAAAGAAGGACAAGTAACAAAATATTACCTAAACACAACACATTCAAACTGAACAAAATATCACCTAAACAACACATTCAAACTGCTAAAAACCCAAGATAAAGATAGCCTGGAAGGTGGAGGTGGGGGGGGGTGGGGGGAGAACAATGATCAAGATTGTAACAGATTTCTCATAGGAAACTATGCAAGTAGGACAACTAATTTTCCTTTAAATTACTGAAAGAAAAAAGTAACACAGAATAGGACACCTAGCAAAAAGTACCTTCCAAAACTTAAGATTTGTTTTTCAAATAAAACAAAGCTGAGAGAATTCACTGCTAAGCAGGTTTGTACTATAAGAGAAGAAGTGTTACAAGCTTTTCAGGCAGAAGGACTATGATGCTAGACAGAAATTTGGGTCTATACAAAGAAATGAAGAATGCCCCAAATGGTAAAAATTAGAGTAAAGGTATATTTTTCCCATATTTTTATTCATTCTAAAAGATAGACAAGCTAAAGCAAAAATAGTAACAAGGTAGGTAACTAACATAAGTCAAATTATGTGTATGACAATAACACAAAAAATGACAGAGGAATTGGACATTTACTATTTTGCATGGAATTTTACACTATACATGAAATGGTAGAATATTACTGGAAGGCAAACTGGAAGAAATTAACATACACAGTAAACTCTAGGTCAAATATAAAACAATTTTTAAAAGAAATATATATAATAAGCCAATGTTGGAGTTAAAACAGTATTTCAAAAAATATTCAGGGACTTCCCTGGCAGCTCAGTGATTAGGAATCTGCCTGCCAATGCAGGGGACATGGGTTCAAGCCCTGGTCCGGGAAGATACCACGTGCCGCAGAGCAACTAAGCCCGTGCGCCACAACTACTGAGCCTGAGCTCTAGAGCCCGCGAGCCACAACTATTGAGCCCGCATGCTGCAGCTACTGAAGCCCACGTGCTGAGAGTCCGTGCTCTGCAACAAGAGAAGCCAGCATAATGAGAAGCCCGCGCACTGCAACAAAGAGTAGCCCCTGCTCACCGCAACTAGAGAAAGCCCGTGCACCGCAACGAACACCCAACACAGACAAAAATAAAATAAATAAAATAAGTAAATTTTTTTTTAAAAAGCCTATTTTAGGTGGTTGCCAGAGGTGGGGGGTGGGCAAATGGGTGAAAGGAGTCAAAATAAATAAAATTAAAAAGTTATAAAATAAATAAGTCCTGAGGATACAATGTATGGCATGGTGTCTATAGTTAATTAACACTGTACTATATTTGAAAGTTGCTAAGAGAGTAGATATTAGAAATTCTCATCACAAGAGGAAAAAAATTCATAACTATATATGGTGATGGATGTTAACTAGACTTGTGGTCATCATTTCACAATAAAAACAAATATTGAATCATTATGTTGTATACCTGAAACTAATGTTTTATGTCAATTATATCTCAATTTTTAAAAAATGCTTATTTTAGAAAAGAAATGTTTCAAATCAATGATCTAAGCTGCCACCTTAAAAAACTAGAAAAAGAGCAAATCAACTAAAAGTAAGCAGAAGGAAGGAAATATTAAAAGTTACAAGCAGGAATTGAAAACAGAGAGGACATGACAAGAGATCCTACAGACATTAAAAGAATAAGGTAATATTATAATTTTATCTCCATTCATTCAATGACTTAAAGGAAACAGACCAATTCCTTGAAAGATACAAAACACCAAAGCTCACTTGAAAAGATAGAAAACTTGATAGAAAACAGTTCTGTATCTCTTAAACGAATTGAATTCCTAGTTAAAAACTTGACAGAGAAAACTCCAGATCCAGATGACTTCACTGACAGTCTGTCAAACATTAAAGAAAAAAACATCAATTCGACACAAACTGTTCTAGAAAACAGAATAGGAGGGAACACTTCCCAACTTATTCTATGATGTCAGTATGACCTCAGTTCTAAAACCTGACAAAGGCCTCACAAGAAAACAACAGACCAATATCCCACATGCACATAGATGTAAAAATCCTCAATCAAATGTTAGCAAATCTGACCAGCAATATATAAAAACAGCAAATCTCTTTGAAAGGGTTTAACCCATTTTTTAATCCTTACCTAGGATTACTTTCAAAGACAGGTGGCATCTAACTCTGTTCCAAATTGTCTTGGTATAAATACAGAATTTAAAGTATCTAACTTTACAAAGCTACTTTCAAAGAAAAGGCACAGCAGACAGTTTAATTTAGGAAATTAAGAGGCAAATTATATAGCCGTTGAGACATTACAGAAGGAACTTTAGGGTTAAGAGTAATCTACAGCTTCAAGAACACATACTCTACTGAAGGGTAATGAACCTACCTCCTTGGTTTCCAAGAAATTTAGATAAAGAAAAAGTTACTAGCCTATACTACAAAACTCAGTTCAGTTTCCTCAAAGGTTTCTAAGATTATGACCCAAAGTGTAATCCCTTATCTACTTTCTGAACCTATCCATCCAGTCTGGCTTAATTACTTACCTTCAGCCTGGCTAGTGTCTGAGCATGGTTTCTTCTTTGACTCCAAATTCCCGGTTTTCTCATCAACATCCAGTAGAGGAATATAGTCTGTTTTTCCAACAGTTTCTCCCACAACATCATCAAAGGCCTCTGCCTCCAGTGTGGCAATAAAGTCCCGTTTTATCTCTTCCTCAATTTCTGGAGGTGGCTCTGTTAATGCATCTGCAAGACTGAGGTCTGCCATTCTGCACCACTGCAACTGCCTGGTTAAGGGGGAAAAAAATGTTTCATACGATGAGAACTGCAAAGGGAAAAACATTCCTAGAAACTCTTGTCATCATCTTAAACAAAAAAGGAATTAAAATCTAAAATTTTAGAGCTAAAAGAGACTCTCCCATTTTATAGATTAGAAAATCACAGCTCCGTAACAGTCTTACCCAAGGTAAGCACTTTTTCTTTCATCTCTGGGAGGTAAATAGAGCAAGTGCCATTTTGTCCTTTTCATTAATAAGAAAAATGAAGTGCAAAAAAACCCCTAAATTTATCCAAGATTACAGCCAGTAAGATTCAAATCAGGTCTTTTAAGTCTTAAAACCCTTTCAACTATTCCATTTATCTTAATTTCCAAATCATGTCACAGAATAATTCTTAAAAATATATACAAAAGGAGGTCAGATTAGGTTATATTCCCATTTTTTTAAAAAAAACGGTTAATTACTATCAGGCAAATGAAGTCACTTTTATTTACCAGGGATTAGGAATATGGACCTTATCTTGTAGGGGTAAGCAGTGCTTCATGAATCACTTGGACATGGCTCTGTCAACCGAACTACTCTTTCTAGTTTCCTGCCGGCATGAAAAATACAGACAACGTTCCCTGAATTACCTAGGGGAGGCAGTCCCTCTCTGTGGTCATGTACATTAGCATCTTTGCAGAACACCAGGCTTTCCATTTTTAAACATAATCTGAAATTAAAAAGTATATGGGGGACTTCCCTGGTGGCGCAGTGGTTAAGAATCTGCCTGCCAACGCAGGCGACGCGGGTTCGAGCCCTGGTCCGGGAAGATCCCACATACCGCGGAGCAACTAAGTCCGTGCGCCACAACTACTGAGCCTGTGCTCTAGAGCCCGCAAGCCACAACTACTGAGCCCGCACGCCTAGAGCCTGTGCTCTGCGACAAAAGAAGCCACCACAATGAGACGCCAGCCCACCACAACGAAGAGTAGCCCCCACTCGCCACAACCAGAGAAGAGCACACGCGCAGCAATGAAGACCTAATGCAGCCAAAAATAAAAGAAAATAAAAATAAATAAAGAACTTTGTAAAGGCCTGACATGTGTCAAAGGGTTCCACAAAGAGGAACTGCTTTTCCCTTTTCTATCTATGATAGCTATTATTACTAGTTAGCCTTTGAAAGCTGTTAATGAACAAAAAACAATAAAGAATGTCTATAATTAAGCAGTTTCATTGTCAAAGAGAACTTGTAAGGAACACCTGTACCACCTTTAACAACATACAATAAGAGCCCAACAGATTTATTTGTCCTAGAAATATGTAATTATGACACTTACTTCATGCAATCTTCTCAGACTTTTCCTAATTTAGGACACTGGTGAAAATACAGACAAAACCAGCAATACATTTTAAACCTCATTTATCTGAGTACGGATTCTCAAAGGGCAACTTTTTATTCACTGTAATCTTTCCCCTCCTCCCCGCCTCCCAACCTCCCAAACCATTTTCTGGGCTGACATGTGGTTCATGGAATATGAACAGCAGCTTAAATTCAGTCTAAGAGGGTAAAATTGATAGAAAATTAGACAGCTGGAAGTGGGAAGGTCACTTGGCTCCCAGTACATGCATCCAACCACCCAGCATCTGCATCTCAAAACAGTTTAGCTATTCTTTTCATGTCATCACATATAAATAGAAGTATGATTTAAGCACACACACACACACACACACACACACACAATCTACTTATGGAAAATGACCCTGTAAAAGCAATACTAGCTAGTGGAAGTGAAAATACTGGCTTTTAGCCAAAAAGCCCCAGTTTTCAATAAATTAAAGAGAAGACTACTCAATTTTATAGTTATTCTATTCTATGTGTAAGTATAATAAATTCCTTAGGTGCTCTACAGATCTGTTAAGCTGGTTCTGCAAGTGCTCCAGAATTGATCTTAATAACTTCATGACTGAATGTCATCCCACACTTAACAGCATCATTTAAGGTCACAATATTTATTCATGCCTTAAAATGTTTAGTTATGTATTTTATGGACAAATGGATCTGACACAGTGTTCTTCTCAAATCTGGATATACAGGAAAATTCAAAAACATACCCTTGTGAATGAGAAGTATCTACTTAAAAAAATTCTCTCATTGACTATTTATGCTTTTCCTCCTCTATTTGTATAGATAATAAAGAAAATTAACTGAGTTTGAATTTTTTTAATTTAAGTACAGTTGATTTGCAATGTTTCAGGTGTACAGCAAAGTGATTCAGTTATATACATATTCTTTTTCAGATTCTTTTCCATTATAGGTTATTACAAGATATTGAATATAGTTCCCTGTTCTGTTAACTAAATGGATTTGTTGATAGGAGGCAAGAAACGAAAGCTGGTTAAAGAAGTTTCCATGCTTCACTAGTTCAGTCTGATTCGCACTATGGCTTTGAGTGAGTCACCTTCCGGGGCTGAGTTCCCTAGGCTGTAAAATGAGAGTGGTATGTTAAACGATTCTTGAGGTTGACTATTCTATAAGCTACTTATAATTCAGTTTCATCACTTAAATTAGAAATAAACTTCATATAGATTCTCTGTGTGACTATTATTTTATACATCAAGTACTCTCAATTATAACTGGGTTCAGGTTTATTAAAAGGTAAAAAGGGGCTTCCCTGGTGGCGCAGTGGTTGAGAGTCCGCCTGCCGATGCAGGGGACGTGGGTTCGTGCCCCGGTCCGAGAAGATCCCACGTGCCACGGAGCGTCTGGGCCCATGAGCCATGGCCACTGAGCCCGCGCGTCCGGAGCCTGTGCTCCGCAACGGGAGAGGCCCCAACAGTGAGAGGCCCGCGTACCGCAAAAAAAAAAAAAAAAAAACTAAAAAACCTTTCGGCAAAGGGAGAGACTAAAAACCAACTACCCAGTGCACAGTGCCTGCTTGAGCAAATCTGACTGGAGCTTAAGAAACTCCATCCAGTTCTGGCTAACGTCAAAGGAGACTTGACACCACTCTACCAGAAAATAAGCCCCATATTATTTAACCAGGCACCAAGAGCGTACCGTTTTCAAGCATAGCACTCTGAACATCTGATCCTTCATTCTGACTTCATGCCTGATGTGAAACTATCTGGTGAGAACGTTTTGAAAATACCTAGGTAAACCAAGGCAAGAGGAAATGACAGGACATGATGATGAAGCACAGAAGAGAATTTTGGCCTCTTGACTATTCTTTTACTATTAATAGCTATGTGCTCATAAAGAGTAAATAAGAATACATAATGAGATCACAAGTGCCTTCTCTGTTGTATGATTTTCTTCAGATCACAAACTCTGGAATTAATTACTGAACTAAAAATATTTTCTAGGGCTTCCCTGGTGGTGCAGTGGTTGAGAGTCCGCCTGCCGATGCAGGGGACACGGGTTCGTGCCCCGGTCCAGGAAGATCTCACATGCCGCAGAGCGGCTGGGCTCGATAAGCCATGGTCGCTGAGCTTGTGCGTCCAGAGCCTGCCCGTGTACCGCAAAAAAAAATTTTTTAATTAAAAAAATTAAAAAAAAGTATTTTCTAGGTCTATACAGATTAAATAGTGTTCATATCTAACTTAAATGCACAGAAGTATGGGCAAGTTTTCAAGTTCCCAGAAGTCCTTGTGAAAATTTTAGGTCAGTCATATCTATAGTCACTCAGTTGGGATCTGTGCTCATTCTGGCTGATGAGAAATTAGCATTCTAGTTTGCAAATGGCCTGTTGTTGCCTCTGTCCTCCCTTACTAACCTCCCCCCATCCCCGCCCCTGACCAAAGGTGCTGCTTTGAAACTAAACTGGAGGAAGAAAACTCATGAAAAGGAAGAACAGAAGCCTAATTCCCACCAAGATACTCACACTTTTCATAACCACTGTAATATTTTCATTTCACTCAGTCACATTAGCCAAACTTCTACCAAGATTCAAACTTCTACCAAGATTCATTCAATGCAGCAGCCAGCATTCTCTTTTAAAGTACAGAATCCTATTTCACAATTTAAAGGGGGGTAATAACGGGACATACAACCCTTGAAGGACCATCATTCCACCTCATGTGACTTTAGTTAGCAAGTAGCTTTCCTCCTAACCCCAGAGATAAATTCCATTGAAAGTGTCTGAGTTTCTGGTTTTAGGATAAAAAGGAAGAACATAATTTAGCAACATGGAATATTTCAGGGAACAAAGCAGACCTGGATAAGGTACCAAAGTAGGGAGAAGGTACGTGGGCCTAGAGACCCTAGGAGGTAAGAGAAAGGGAGGTGACAACGCCATGGGCAAGCTCAACACCTTTCAAAACACTGCCTGTCAGTTTTAGAAAAAAGAAAGAAACTGTCTTCTCAGTAATTGGGACTAGTTTAGAACCAAAATTATCATTTATAACATTGTTTATCTAAGGAAAATGTATTCTGAGTTCCAAGTAACCAATTTAAAAAAGAAACATTTAATAATAATTCTTAAAGGTAGGAGACTGTTCATAATACTCACTTAAATTGTACCCATGATGGATATTCTGTTCTGTTTGGGGGGTGGGGATGGGGTGGAGGGGTGAGTTATGGACAAGACACAGAACTGTAAAGATACGTGGGCTAATATTTTCTTCTACACTTTTTTTTCCATGACAGAGAATTCTGAAGCCAGCACTAAGCTGCTATCCCAGGACAGTGCTGTGGCCAAAAATGTAGGGCTTATTCCTCAAGCTTGGAAGAAACCCAGCATCCCAGACAGTCCCAGAGACCATTTATAATCTGACATGCTTAAAAGTATAGTCTGCATCATAAAGATTTCACATTCAACATGAGATTTTTTTAGTTTGCCTAGCAAGCTTTCAGTGACTAAGTGGGGACTTTATTCCTCAGATTTGTTTTAATGAATTTCTTTCAGAGGCCTATTACATATCAAGCTGAACCTTATTTGTCTGGAGGCTGTGTTCTGTTTTTAATTTATTTAACTAGAAAACCTTGATTTATACTTTCAGTTGAAACAGTATTTCATTCAAAGTAAAACCAAATATTTATTAAGGACCTCTGGGGGTCCTTATACAGCTCACAGGCACTTACGATCCCTGAAGCTAAGCTAAATTTCTCCTGCTCCTCCCCAGAACCAGACTGGAAACAGCAACAGACAGCTCAGCAACATCTTGACTGTCCTGAGCAATAAACTCCAAAACCCCTGTGGAATATATTAACTTTCCACCCCCAGGTGCCTCCCTACCCACTACAAGGACAACAGCTGTACTATGACCAAGCGATGGAATTCCCAGGCTCAGCGGGGTTCTGTTCATCACCACCATTTGTCCTGCTCATCACAGGATTAGCAACAGGAGAGAGCCCTTGATTACTAGAATAGCTGAGGCCATCAACCAGTGACATTCCTATATGAAAGAACACACTGATACACATTACTTCCATGTAGTCCCCAAAACAAAGTGTTCCTTTTCCCACTGCTAGTTTAGGAAGCCCTGTCCTGTAAGTATAAAAACACTGCACACACATGCACACACATATTCACATACCTAAGACCTTGCAGCACAAGGCTTAAAGCCTAGCTTACTTACTTACAGGGACTATCCAGGCAGCTTAGATTCGGTCCTGACTGAATGCATTTTGGATCTCTAAACAAGCACCTGCCACATTTCTATCCAAGTGAATTTGAATCTATTTCCCCAAGAAGAAGAATCTACACTAGATACCTCCCACTGTTAGCCATGTGATACAGATGGCATGTCTGCTGAAGTCCAGTTATATGTGCCAAAACAAGAGATGACAATGACACAGCACTTACATTTCTGTTATAACTGTCCTCAAGACCAAATCTTCAATTTTATCTCAATTTTTTTAAAAGAAGAGTGAACCTTAAGATGATTCTCAATACCTAATGCCCCCAAATTTTGAAAAAAGAGAAAGTATTTTTTAATACTTTCATCCCAGTTAGTCTAACCTCAGTCTAACAGACAAAAAAACATTCAGAGTTTGCTTACTCTTATCCATAAATTATTTCTAAACACTTAAGATCTCTAAAGGCTTTTTAAAAAACACCAGTTCAAATAATCTAGGATCCAATTCCCTCACTTTAACAGATGACAAAAAAAGAATCAGAGAAAATGAATCACTTATAAATGAAACCGGGATTGAGGATCAGATTAAGAGGAGACCCAGAGAACACCAGACACAGATGCAGGGTGTGACAAAACTGGCAAAATCTTGGAATTTTACAGTCTCTGCTTTAACCTGACACAATGGTATCACTATACTTCAAAATCAATTTTTTTGCTCTACCTTTTCTTCTTAAAGGCAGTTGGGAAGAGTCCTAATATCAGGAAAACATACCAATTGATTTAAAAGGACCCCAATGCCTATTTAAAAACAAAACAAAACTCCTTAGTGTGATATCAAGGCCACACAATCCTAGAAGACCCAGTCCTACCACCTACTACAACCATCAGCACTTTTCCACTTGGGGCTCTCTATATTTTAGTCACATGGGACCAGCTGCCATTTTACAAGCAGACCATTGACTTTATCACTGTATACTCTTGCTCATATTGCTCTCCACACTTCAAATTCTCTTTACTTTCTCCTTGTTAGTCTTGAAATCGAGATCTACATCCTATCACCTTTTCTCTGATTCCTTTTTAGAATCTGTTCTCCCAGTACCATTCAGAACTAATACATCGTCTATACTTCTATTGTAACAAACAGTACAGTCTGATCTATACTGTAGTGAGCTGTATATACTAGCAACTCCTGTAACCTACTAGGTCCCAAAGGGGAAAGACCATGTCTAAGTAATGTGTATATCTTCTCTTAGTGGATTACTTTATACAGAAGATGGGCCAAAACAGCAAAAGCCGACAAAACGAAGGGGATAACTAAACAGACAGTTCTAAAATGGTAAATGGAAGTTCATAAAAACCATGTCTAATCTGAAATTAATCAGAGATGCCAAAGCTACAAAAAGTCAGAACTGGAAAAAGAATCAACAGTGACTTCCCTGGTGGCACAGTGGTTAAGAATCCGCCTGCCAAAGCAGGGGACACGTGTTCGAGCCCTGGTCCGGGAAGATCCCACATGCCGCAGAGCAACTAAGCCTGTGCGCCACAACTACTGAGCCTGTGCTCTAGAACCTGTGAGCCACCACTACTGAGCCCACGTGCCGCAACTACTGAAGCCCACATGCCTAGAGCCCGTGCTCCGCAACAAGAGAAGCCACTGCAATGAGAAGCACATGCACCACAAGGAAGAGTAGCCCCCGCTGGCCGCAACTAGAGAAAGCCCACGTGCAGCAACGAAGACCCAACGCAGCCAAAAATAAATAAATAAAAATAAATTAATTTTAAAAAAAAACCTCAAAGAAAAAAAAGAATAAACAGATTAAAGGTGGAAGGTCATCAGTAATTAAGAATATTCACCTCATTTCTCCTACTTTCTAAACATGGCCCGTGCCAGAGCAATCATGAAAAACAAGCCAACAGGGAGTAACCAGACAAGCCAGCTCTCCATGCTGGTCATCTTATCATTATTAGGCAGGGCAACAAAAATAGCTCTCTGCTTTTAGAAAAGCACAACAACATGATGCAATGTGACAAAAACAAATCGTTTTTTGTTCAAGAGATCAGCTACCACCATCATGTTACTATCACTTTTATAATTATTGCAATGTTAAATCTCTATAGTATCAGCTCACATGTCTCTGTCAAGGAGTAACAAATATATTATAGAATTTTAAGCTACTTAGCCTGGGGAAATTGGATGAAGTAATCACACTTGATCAGCTCTTAGCTTTTGAGAACTATTTTATTTAAGAAAAACCTCTTGGGACTTCCCTGGTGGCGCAGTGGTTAAGAATCCGCCTGCCAATGCAGGGGGCACGGGTTCAATTCAAGCCCTGGTCCAGGAAGATCCCACATGCCGAGGAGCAACTAAGCCCGTGTGCCACAACTACTGAGCCTGTGCTATATAGCCCGTGGGCCACAACTACTGAGCCCACATGCCACAGCTACTGAAGCTCACAAGCTCTAGGGCCTGTGTGCCGCAACAAGAGAAGCCACCGCAATAAGAAGCCCACGAACCACAACAAGAGTAGCCCCCGCTAGCCAGAACTAGAGAAAGCCCGCGTGCAGCAACAAAGACCCAATGTAGCCAAAAATAAATTAAAAAAAAAAAAGAAAGAAAGAAAAACAAAACCTCTCCATCAAGTGAAGTTTCTCTCTGAAGTTCAGAGCCACAGTATGCCACACTTTATTGTAGAAAATGTCAGTGAAAGTGAGGGGAAATGGAAGATAGAACTAAGAGTAGATAGGGATTTGCGATACTTCTGATACCTCTGTAATTATTTATCTACAATGTATGTCTCTTTCAGAGCCCGCCTTGGACTCTGAGTTCTGAGATGCAAAAGACAGCATCTTTTTCACCTTTTATCCTAGGCATCTAGTATAATAAAGGGCCACCTCATAGGCACTCATTAAACGCACAGGCATTCTACTGGTTGTGCTTTGTTCTATATCACGACACCAGCCTTTTCTTGCTGGGGTCGACATTTGCCCAGCTAAAGGAGCCTGCTGGCTCTTCCTTCCACTGTTGGTCCTAGGCACGGAATCAGCATTGGGGCACAGTAGCTCGGCTCTTCTGAGCAGCAAAGAAGATGGCATAAACTCTATGGGAGTACTTAGTAGGCACTTTATAGAACAACCTTAGTGGTGGTAAATGTCTTACCTTTAACATAAAAGTACCTTACAGATGTGTTCAAAAAGAGGGGGAAAAAAGCCTGGAAGTAAAAAATAAAAACAATACTTTTAAGTGAAAACTGAACAAGCAAAGTAAAAAGTCAAAGGAATCTTTCAAGTTATTATTTACCATAACTTTGAACGTTTTACCTGAAATAGAGGAAAAGATCTGAGTTAAAAGTGAAAAGCCACTGGAACAGAATCAATCAGAGACAGAGTTGAGCAATTTCAGTTTTTAAGAGTTAATTCTGAAGGACACCCACAATTGAGAGCTACTGAATTAAGCAATAATCTACCTAATACACTAAAGATAAAGTTCATCAAAATGAAACATAAAACAGGATTTGTAAAACTTAACACTAGAAAGAGATAAAGCTCTCCCTTGTTGGGAGGATAGGTGCTTTAGATCCAGTTTACTAGAAGCAGAGCCTGAAATGGGATTTTTATAGAAGTGGTTTATAGAGGGAGTGCCTTCAGGAGAAAGATGTAGAAGGAAGGGAGCCAGCACTGGTTTCAGCTGAGTCCCCCTCTCTGCCTCTTCCCTGGGAAGCTGTAGAGCACAACAGCAGCACTGAGTCAGTGCCACCATGAGGGAAGGGGGCCAGGTTTCTGTAACCTCGTCAAGGCACTCATTGGCTGAGAGACACACTGGCTGGTTAAGGGGATCCAGACAGGGTACCAGTAGCATCTACTGCAGAACATTCAACTGTGTAACAAAAAGGCATACCAGATTGGTGTACATAAATATCAAGCAAAATCAACTCTAAGCAAAAAATCATTAGTAGAAATAAAATGACAAAAAGTTTAATTCACTGAGTTATCAATATTAAATATCAAACTTGTACATACCTAACAACACAGATGTGTAAAAATACATAAAACTGATAGTAATGAGGAGAAATAGATGAATCCTCCTTCATAGGGGGATATTGTAATACACCTCTCCCAGCAACTGACACATCAAGTAGACAAAAATCAGCAAATACAATATAAGCTATGAGCAACTCAGTATACAGGTTTCAACTACTGGACTACAGAGTACACTGGAGAAGACACTTTCTCTTCTAGCACACATAAAAACTTTCTTTTTAAAATAAATGTATACTAGGAAATAAAGTCTCATATTTTAAAAATTATTATACAATCCACATTTATGAAACATATAAATAAGCTAGAAATAAAAACCTGAATTTTTTAATGTATTAGGAAATTTTAAAACACTACAAATAACCCATGAGTTAAACCATAATAGAAATGAAAAAATACTAGAACTGAATAATACCAAAAATATTATATAGCAAAGTTTGTGGAATACACCTAAAGAGGGAATTTAAGAATGTCTCCAGCCTTAAGTGCTTATATTAGAAAAGGAAGAACAAAATTAATTAGTTAACATACATCTTAAGAGTTAGATAAAAATAAATCTGAAGGAAGGAAATAAAATCATGAACAAAAATAAAGCACAAAGAAACAGAAGAGGATGGACTTCCCTGGTGGCGCAGTGGTTGAGAATCTGCCTGCCAATGCAGGGGACATGGGTTCGAGCCCTGGTCCGGGAAGATCCCACATGCCGCAGAGCAACTAAGCCCGTGTGCCACACTACTGAAGCCCACGCGCCTAGAACCAGTGCTATGCAGCAAGAACCTACCTCAATGAGAGGCCTGTGCACCACAATGAAGATTAGCCCCCACTTGCCGCAACTAGAAAAAGCCCACGTGCAGCAACGCAGACCCAATGCAGCCAAATAAATAAATAAATACATTAAAAAAAAAAAAAAAGACTGATCCTAAAAAAAAAAAAAAGAAACAAAAGCAAAGCAAAAGACCTCTTTGAGGACTGATAAAGTTAACAAACCACTGGGAAGACTGACAAAAAAAGAAGAGAAGGCACAAATGAACAATTTTAGGAAGGAAAATGAATAATGCCACAAATGTAGGAGAAAGAAAAAAAGAGAATATAAAACTATGCCAACAAATTTGAAGATCGGATAAAAAACATCAATTCCTAAAAGAGTATATATCACAAAAACTGATCCAAAATATAATAGAAAACCTAAACAGTACCAAATCAATTAAAGAAATTGAAACAGTATTTTAAAATCTTCCAAATACACACACACACACACACATATCCCACAAAGGGTTTTATAGGAGTTCTACTAAATATTTAAGGTGCTGATCTAACACAAACTCTAGGAATTAGAAAAAGAATGTTCCCCAGCTCATTTTATGAAACTAATATCAATATAAGTATAATATAGTAGAGGCCGGGATCCACACTGGACCACCAGAGGTTCAAATTTGGATTCTACCATTTAGTATCTATGTGACCTTGGGCAAGCTTCTTACCTTCTTTACTTCAGCTTCCTCAAATGTAAGTTGGGGATAACAGAATTAACTACTTCTGGATCTGTTAATATTTAAAATGTTATAACAGTGCCTGGAACACTGTATGTGCTTTAGGTATTTGCTAGTGATTACTATATGATTATTGGTAATATACCCCAATATCAAAACCAGACAAGAATACAGTAATGGAAAATTATAAGCAAAAGTAAACTTATGAACTTAGATCGCAGGTCAGCAAATATTTTCTGTAAAGAGCCAGATAATAAATTGCTTAAACTCTGAGGCCCATACAATCTCTGTCACAAATACAGGCAGTCCTTGCTTTGCAAGGTTCTAACATCCACAAATTTCAATTACCATAGTTTAGCTAAAAACACCAGTCCTTCAACAACCTGTTTCAAGTTCCAGTTACCACAGTATATTAACTGTGAGTAATTGCATAAAGCACAAAATTAGCTGCTAGCTCTTCAGTCTACAAATCACTACATAAATAACAGGTGTGCATCAAGATCAGTGACCTATCACATCACAAAGTATGTTACGGACTGGTCACTGAGCATCTGTTATTCATTTCATGCACAAACAGTTGTGTTGCCTCATCTCCCAGTGATAAACCCATGTGACATTTTATAAAATGGATAGTTGTAAGAGGGAACTGGTCAACAAAAATGAAAGTGCAGCAAAGAACTAAAAAGGAGTAACATTGGAAGTGAAATCCAAATCGAATGTGAATGGAGTTACAGAAGTAACAGCTACGCTGTGGGATGTTGACTCTACCGTCATTCAAAAGACTCTGGATATGGTTAAGAATCCACCTGTCAATGCAGGGGACACGGGTTCGATCCCTGGTCCGGGAAGATCCCACATGCCATGGAGCCACTAAGCCCATGTGCCACAACTACTGAAGCCCGCACACCTATAGCCTGTGCTCCACAACAAGAGAAGCCACCACAATGAGAAGCCTGCACTCCGCAACGAAGAGTAGCCCCTGCTCACCACAACTAGAGGAAGCCCGTGCGCAGCAACAGAGACCCAACACAGCCAAAAATAAATAAATAAAATAAACAAAATTAAAAAAAAAAAAAAAAGACTGGATATGCAGCCGGAGGAATTTAGTGAAGGTGAGCTTATCTATGTGTGTTTGGTAAAAAAGATGAGGATGTCCTGGAGGAAGTGACTTGGGCAAGAAACCTCACATTAAAAGAATTCTCAAATATACTTTGTGACACTGAAAATCCAAACGATAAAATCCTGGAAGCAGATCCAAACTTAGAAAGGAATATGACAACTTGCCAAGGCAGAGAAAACATGCCCATTCCACATCATAAGTCACAAGAAGAGAAGAAACTACTCTTGATAAGTTTTTTACTAAGAAATAAAACATCTTAATTCTCAAAGTTTCTAATGTTTTAAATAACAGTGTACTAAATATTAATCTTCCTATTTTTTTCATTTCCCTATGCATTTTTAACAGGCAACAAGAGAACTTTTAAAGTTTCTGGGGACTTCCCTAGTGGCACAGTGGTTAAGAATCCGCCTGCCCATACAGGGCACACAGGTTCAAGCCCTGGTCCGCGAAGAATACATATGCCGCAGAGCAAGTAAGCCCATGTGCCGCAACTACTGAGCCTGAGCTCTAGAGCCCACGAGCTACAACTACTGAGCCCACAGGCCACAATTACTGAAGCCCGAGCGACTAGAGCCCAAGCTCTGCAACAAGAGAAGCCACCGCAATGAGAAGCCCACGCACCGCAACGAAGAGTAGCCCCCGCTCACGGCAACTAGAGAAAGCCCGCACGCAGCAACGAACACCCAACGCAGCCAAAAAGAACCAAAACAAAACAAAACACTGTCATTATTTGCAGGAAACGTAACTATGAAAATATAGAGAAAATCAAATAAACTATTTGAATTAGTAAATGAATTTATTTAGCAAGGTTGTTGAACTCCAGGTAAATTGCTAAAACTCCAACTGTATTTCCACATACAGCAAAAATAATTGGAAAACAAATTTTTCAAAAATACCACTGACAATGGTATTTTTTAAAAAAACTAAGAATAACTTTAATGAAAAATACCCATGACCACTAGAAAACATATTTAAAAAAAGAGAGAGAAATTAAAGACCTAAATAAATGGCAGGGGCTTCCCTGGTGGCGCAGTGGTTGGGGGTCCGCCTTCCGATGCAGGGGACACAGGTTCGTGCCCCGGTCCGGGAAGATCCCACATGCCGCGGGGCGGCTGGGCCCGTGAGCCATGGCCGCTGAGCCTGCGCGTCTGGAGCCTGTGCTCCGCAACGGGAGAGGCCACAACAGTGAGAGGCCCGCGTACCGCAAAAAATAAATAAATAAATAAAAATAAATGGCAGGATATATCACGATTATGTACTATATACTGGAAGACTCAGTATTTTTTAAAATGTCAACTATTTCCAAACTGATCTACAGAATGAACATTTCCAAGCAAAATTCCAATAGTTTTTTCTTTTTAATTCAAACTCAAAAGCCAATTCTAAATTTTATATAAAAATGCAAAAAGCCAAGAATAGCCAAGACTATGTTAGAGAACAAACTTAGAAGAACTTAAGTTACTGTATTTCAAAACTTACTACTGGATTGAATCATATGAAATTGCTAAAAACTGATGAACTAAAAATGTGCCCATTTCATATGCTTCAACCTACTACATATAAATACAATAATGAAGACACTGTGGTACTGGCACAACTGCCAAGAAAGAGCCCAATACAAGAGAACAGTTTCAAAACAGAACCACTACATATGGACACTTAACTTATGACAAATGTGACAGTGCAGAGCAGTAGGGAAAGAACTGTCTTTTCAATAAGTGGTGTTGAGTCAACTGGATATCCAACTATTGGGGAAAATATATCTTGAGTTCTACCTCACACCATACACAAAAATCAAGTCCAGATGGACAGCAGGTCTAAATGTGAAAGATAAAACAATAAGGCTAAAGGTCAGAATGGTCATCATCAAAAAATCTACAAACAATAAATGCTGGAGAGGGTGTGGAGAAAAGGGAACCCTCTTGCACTGTTGGTGGGAATGTAAATTAATACAACCACTGTGGAGAACAGTATGGAGGTTCCTCAAAAAACTAAAAATAGAACTACCATATGACCCAGCAATCCCACTACTGGGCATATACCCTGAGAAAACCATAATTCAAAAAGAGTCATGTACCACAATGTTCACTGCAGCTCTATTTACAATAGCCAGGACATGGACGTAACCTAAGTGCCCAACGACAGATGAATGGATAAAGAACATATGGCACATATAGACAATGGAATATTACTCAGCCATAAAAAGAAACGAAAATGAGTTATTTGTAGTGAGGTGGATGGACCTAGAGACTGTCATACAGAGTGAAGTAAGTCAGAAAGAGAGAGACAAATACCGTATGCTAACACATATATATGGAATCTTTTAAAAAATGGTTCTGAAGAACCTAGAGGCAGGACAGGAATAAAGACGCAGACATAGAGAATGGACTTGAGGACACGGGGAAGGGGAACGGTAAGCTGGGACGAAGTGAGAGAGTGGCATGGACATATATACACAACCAAATGTAAAACAGATAGCTAGTGGGAAGCAGCCACATAGCACAGGGAGATCAGCTCCGTGCTTTGTGTCCACCTAGAGGGGTGGGATAGGGAGGGTAGGAGGGAGACGCAAGAGGGAGGAGATATGGGGATGTATGTATATGTATAGCTGATTCACTTTGTTATACAGCAGAAACTAACACACCATTGTAAAGCAATTATACTCCAATAAAGATATTAAAAAAAAAAATAAGGCTTCTAAAAGATAATATGAAGAGTGTCTTCATGCTCATGTGGTAAATAAGCAAAGATTTCTTAAACAGGTCACACAATTCACTAACCATAAAGGGCTAGAAATGATAAATTGGACAACATTAAAGAATTTATATCCATCCAAATATACCATTAAGAGAGTGAAAGCAAACCACAGAGTTGAAGATGATATCTGCAATATGTAAAAAGAAAGAACTCATATATGGGACATATAAAGAACTTCTACAAATAAAAAGCACAACAAAACATAACAGTCACCTCTTATAGGAGCCTATCCAAAAATCCAATAAACATAAAAGGTGCTTACTTTTACTAATCACCAGGGGATAGGTAAATTAAAACTACTCTGATATCCAATAAATACATGTCAGAATTGCTAAAATGAAAAAGTCAGATAATATCAAGCATCAGGAAGGATGATCAGCAACTAGGCCTCTCCTGCACTGCTGTAAATTGATACAATCATTTTACACAACAGTAAACACAACAGTAAATCACTGTTTATAAGAATTTGTATATAAACTCTTACATTCATGTACAAGAATGTCAAAGCAGTATTATTCATAATAACAAGAACCTGATAACAACCCAAATGTACATCAATAGAGAACAGATTAACTGTTATATTAATACATATAATAAAATCAATACAGCATTGAAAATGAATTAACTACAGATATACATATCAACATGGTTGAATTTCAACACATAGTGTTAATGGAATCATACATTTGTACTCTATATTAAAATAAACACAAAGATTAATTCCTAGTGATATGTATATTGTAAGATATGAATTCAGTGTGAAAGGAGTTATAATGTGTGACACACTACTAGACCCATTCTTATAATCTTCTATGCATTTTATTTTGAATCTACTGTATTTAGCACAGAGTCTGGCAGGAACATAATAAAACATTTATTAAATAAACAATAAAATAAACACAAAGAGAGGCACAAATTCAGAATAGCAATACTCTCTGGCGTGGAGAAAATCAAAAAGGAAGAGACAACAAGGGGTTTAGAAAAGTCCAATTTCGTAAGTTGGGTGGTAGATTCATAGATATTTATCTTTTTATTATCTTTACATTTTGCACATATTTACACACAAAAAGGTACATATAACATATCACAGCAAAAAAGGGGATGGGGGAGACAGGGATGATGGAGGGAGCAGAGAGACAGGGACAGAAGGGAGAAAGGAGAAAAAAAGAAAATTCCCCAGGCAGTATCTACCAAGTTATGAGAAACAGTTTTGCTTCTGACTTCTAATAGCAACACTGGATGCTAGAAAGCAATGGAGTGATGCCTTGAGAACTGAGATAAATTATTTTGAACGTAGAGTTTTATACCTGACCCATCTATGCAGTCAGGACCAAAGCAGGAAATTCAAACATGCAGTAAATCCAAAAAGTGTACTTTCCAGACACCCTTTCTAAAAATGAACTTTCAGCACAGACTCCAGGAAAATGACAAATGAACACAGCATCCTAGGAAAGCCACAGTATCAAAGTAATAGTACAATTAACCTATATGAGAAAAAAAAAGAAATCCCAGGATGATGGTTATGCACTAGGATCTAGAAACAACTCTGTACAAAATTAATCTTTCCAAAAATAGCATAATTTTTGTCCTTTTTTTTTTTTTTTGGCTGCACCCTTGAGAATGCAAGATCTTAGTTCCTCGACCAGGGATCAAACCCATGCCTGCTGCAGTGGAAGCGCAGAGTCTTAACCACTGGACCACCAGGGAAGTCCCCCAAAGCAGTATAATTTTTAAAAGCTAAAGACTTAGACATTTGGTACACATAGCATATATTTTTCTGCCAACAACAAAAAAAGGCAACTGGGATTTCCCTGGCGGTCCAGTGGTTAGGACTCCTCACTTTGACTGCCAAGGGCCTGGGTTCAATGCCTGGTCTGGGAACTAAAAAAAGAAAAAAAAAAAGGCAACTGCAAAGGGAGGGGCGGGTTTGATTCACCAGAGGGGTAACTACACAAGAAAGTATTGATTCAAATACAATGCAAACTTAACTGTGGCATTCTTTTGAGATAATTATATATTTTAAGAAAAAAATGAATTTAATACTTAGGCTTACAACATTCTTATCAGATTTACTAACATAGGATGGATCCATGAGGAATGATATGTTTTGGTCTTAAGTACAAAATGGTATATATAATGGATCACAGAAAGGGGGTTGGGGGGGATAACTAAAACAGCAGCTGAAATCAAAGCTGAAAGGCTTTTGCTGACTCTAAGTTTAATCTTAAGTGGGCAGAAGGCAAAGAGAACTTTGCCTCCTCACTGGAATGTGCTTCTTTATTGGTCTGCAAGTCTGCATGTGCTGACCTTTAAAAGACAGTGTAAGGTTTCTCTGTTCTCCCTTCTGCTAGTGGGCTGACAGACTGAACATGGGTGGACAATGACTTGGTGGCTCTGGTGTTGGCTGTGTTCAATATTCTAGTGTATTTCTTGTATAAGCAATGGGAGATTTTTGCCATAGATGCATTTTTAATCCTTCAAAAATAAGCAAGGCATAATGAGGTTCAAAAAAAGTTTAAGCAGAAATGAAAAGAAAATAACATGATATAACTATCTTGGGGTAAAAAAACAAAAAACAAACAAACAAAAACACTTTCCTAAATATAGCAAGCACCAAAGAGTTTACAAACTAAAATAACAAAGAGTCCCAAACTAAATTTCTTTTAAGAAAATTTGGAAGTAAAGTCTGAGTAATCAAAGGTACAAAAAGTAGCACGCAATAGGAGATTTTTGTGGTGAATACAGAATCTAAGAATGTATTATACAAACTGAATGGGAGTACAGCATAGATGCTCAATGCTCAACCAATCCGCTTTCTTCTTCCTAGGCACTCAGAAAAACATCTCCCACCCACATCCCTTGCAGTTGAGACCATACTAGGTTCTAGACAGCAGGATTCCAGCTGAAGTAATATGCTTCCCCACAAAACATTCATCGAGAGATCTTTCTTGCTGGTGCTCTTTGTTGTCAACCAAATGAATGCAAAGGAGCTGGAATTCTTCAATCACCACATGAAGCAAGAAATAAACTTTGTGTTAAAGCACTGAAATGCTAGATATATTAGACAGCATTAATTACACTAATTCAGGGATCTTACATATCTAACATACTCATTTTACAAATAAAATGAGAAAGAGACTTTCCAAAAATTACTCTAGTTGTTGAAAGAACCAGGTTCTTCTTTGTTACAGACCACAGAAAAGGCAGCAAGATAAACAGCTGTTCACATAAACATGAGGGGTCTTAAACTTCTTTTTAAAAATGCTTGTGAAAATCTCAGAGGGGGGCTTCCCTGGTGGCGCAGTGGTTGAGAGTCCGCCTGCCGATGCAGGGGACACGGGTTCGGGCCCCGGTCCGGGAGGATCCCACATGCCGCGAAGCGGCTGGGCCCATGAGCCATGGCCGCTGAGCCTGCGCATCCGGAGCCTGTGCTCCGCTGTGGGAGAGGCCACAACAGTGAGAGGCCCAGGTACCGCAAAAAAAAAAAAAAAAAAAAAATCTCAGAGGCATCCATCCCAAACAGTATGATTGACATTGGCTCTCACATCTGAGTTGTATCTTAAAATATGGCTGAAATTATTAAAAACTTTTTATACCATAACAGACTAATAAATTACATAAAACATTATATAATTTGTTACTCTATTACTTCCTTATTTTCTTTTTTTAATAAATTTATTTATTTTATTTTGGCTGTGTTGGGTCTTCATTGCTGCGCGGGCTTTCTCTAGTTGCAGCGAGCAGGGGCTACTCTTTGCTGCAGCGTGCGGGCTTCTCATTGCGGTGGCCTCTCTTGTTGCAGAGCACGGGCTCTAGGCGTGTGGGCTTCAGCAGTTGTGGCTCGTGGGCTCTAGAGCACAGGCTCAGTAGTTGTGGCACACGGGCTTAGCTGCTCCACAGCATGTGGGATCCTCCCGGACCAGGGCTCAAACCCGTGTCCCCTACATTGGCAGGCATATTCTTAACCACTGCGCCACCAGGGAAGCCCCTTATTTTCTAAGAAGTAATTTTAATGTATTATACTATGTAAGTAGACATCATGTGAAAACAGTATTTGTGATCATTTCTATGAAGAGTACCATGGGCACTAGGTCTACGGTCAAATACACAGCTTCAGGTTATGCCTTTATTTCTACAGGAGAAAGAAAAAATCCAAGGTTTTAATAGTATCTCAAGTCAAATTTAAAATAATTTGCCATTGGCAGATCATCTGGCCTCTCTTAACCTCAGCCATAAACTGGATAAAAGGTCTGGGGCAAATCACCTCACTTTATTTGTAAAGAGAATTATCCAGGACTTCCCTGGTGGCGCAGTGGTTAAGAATCCACCTGCCAAAAAAAAAAAAAGAAAGAAAGAATCCGCCTGCCAATTCAGGGGACACGGGTTCAAGCCCTGGTCCGTGAGAATCCAACATGCCGTGGAGCAACTGAGCCCATGTGCCACAACTACTGAGCCTGCGCTCTAGAGCCCACAAGCCACAACTACTGAAGCCCACGCGCCTAGATCTTGTGCTCCACAACAAAGAGAAGCCACCACAATGAGATGCCCACGCACCACAATGAAGAGTAGCCCCTGCTCGCCGCAACTAGAGAAAGCCTGTGTGCAGCAACGAAGATCCAACGCAGCCAAAAAATAAATAAATTTATTTTTTTTAAAAAAAGAATTATCCAGAAGTCCTTTTTAAGCCTACCATTTTGACTATGATCTCACTCTGTTCAGGTCAACAAAATGTATTGAAAGGCTTCCCTGGTGGCGCAGTGGTTGAGAGTCCACCTGCCGATGCAGGGGACACGGGTTCGGGCCCCAGTCCGGGAGGATCCCACATGCCGTGGAGCAGCTGGGCCCGTGAGCCATGGCCGCTGAGCCTGTGTGTCCAGAGCCTGTGCTCCACAACGGGAGAGGCCACAACAGTGAGAGGCCCACATACCGCAAAAAAAAAAAAAAAAAAGTATTGAATATTTATTAAGTGGAACGACATAAAATTATTGATATTTGATTGGTTTGGGGGTTTTTTTTTTAAATAAATTTATTTATTTATTTTTGGCTGCGCTGGGTCTTCGCTGCAGCGCACAGGCTTCTCATTGCAGTGACTTCTCTTGTTGCGGAGCATGGGCTCTAGGTACATGGGCTTCAGTAGTTGTGGCACGCGGGCTCAGTAGTTGTGGCTCATGGGTTCTAGAGCGCAAGCTCAGTAGTTGTGGCACACAGGCTTAGTTGCTCTGCGGCATGTGGGATCTTCCCAGACCAGGGCTCGAGCACGCGTCCCCTGCTTTGGCAGGTGGATTCTTAAGCACTGCGCCACCAGGGAAGCCCAATATTTGTTTTTGACCTATCAAAACTGCATTTTTGTATGGCTTAACCTAATACTAAGCGCTATGCACTATGTTAAAAAATAATTTTTTTAGGTATGTATACAAACGTACACTTTTTTAGAAAAAAACTAGTATATTGATTTAGGGGCTCCTGACTGCTGTCATTAGATCTAAAGAGCAAAGTCTATACATCTGAACAGAAAAACCTTTCACATACTCTCTTCTCCTGAGTACTTATAGCTATGTGCTATTTACAAAGAAGCGACACAATTTCTGTTAATTAGTATACTGTATCAGAATACTAATTCAAATGTTTTGGCCAAAATTGTTGCAGTAACTGGGTAAACATAAATCCCACCTGTCTATTATTCCATCAGTTTAGACTGCTACTTAAAGATTTAGGATTAAGTTTGCCTTGTGAGGCTCACAGATGATTAAATTACTTGTAAATAGCCATTCCCATGAAAGACTAAGTCATGAATGCTCATGTTACAACCTAATCAAATACAAAAACTTTGGCAATCCTAACAAAACAGGAATTTAGACTGGCCCTTAGGATAGAGATATGTTTATTAACCAAATCGCCTAACAAAGATACTTCAAGATACTTTATTCCAAAGACAACATTTAGAGCCAAATGAACATATTTTTACAAAAATCCTATAGCTGGGGACTTCCCTGGTGGAGTAGTGGTTAAGAATCCGCCTGCCAATGAAGGGGACACGGGTTCGAGCCCTGGTCCAGGAAGATCCCACATGCCACGGAGCAGCTAAGCCCATGAGCCACAACTACTGAGCCTGCACTCTAGAGCCCGCGAGCCACAACTACTGAGCCCACGTGCCACAACTACTGAAGCCCATGCGCCTAGAGCCCGTGCTCTGCAACAAGAGAAGCTATCGCAATGAGAAGCCCGTGCACCACGAGGAGTAGCCCCCGCTCACTGAAACTAGAGACAGCCCGCGTGCAGCAACGAAGACCCAACGCAGCCAATAATAAAAATAAATTAATTTTTTTAAATGTCTTACTTTCCTGGAAGTTACAACCACTAACTCCTTTGAAGAGTTTTAATCAATGACATGAAAAGTTCTGTCCTGATACCTCTGCTTTAAGGAAAGAGCAAGAATGCATACTCCTATTTCCTAAGGCAGTAATCTAATGGTTTAAAATTCTATATATTACAGCTACAGACCACTAGTTTAATGGCATTTTACATGATACATATTTTAAGATTTAGTACTATATTGCCATAAAACCACAGCAAAAGGAGATAGAAAAGAATGGGAGAAAGAAGTCTAAATTAGGAACAAGCCTAAATATTTTCCCATAAGTATGACATTTCCACTCTGTTCAAACACAGAGAGGGACTTCCCTGGTGGCGCAGTGGTTCAGAATCCACCTGTCAATTCAGGGGACACAGGTTTGAGCCCTCATCCGGAAAGATTCCACATGCCACGAAGCAACTAAGCCTGTGTGCCACAACTACTGAGCCTGCGCTCTAGAACCCGCGTGCCACAACTACTGAGCCCGTGTGCCACAACTACTGAAGCTCACGCACCCTAGAGCCCGTGCGCCCCAACTACTGAGCCCACACACCGCAACTACTGAAGCCTGCGTGCTCTAGGGCCCATGTGCTGCAACTACTGAAGCCCACACACCCTAGAGCCCACGCACCACAACTACTGAAGCCCGTGCACCTAGAGCCCGTGCTCCACAGCAAGAGAAACCACTACAGTGAGAAGCCCACGCACCGCAACCAAGAGTAGCCCCCACTTGCCGCAACTAGAGAAAAAGCCCATGTGCAGCAATGAAGACACAACGCAGCCAAAAATAAATTAATTAATTTTAAAAAAACACAGATAAAGTTTAATTAAAATCTTCTGGGGCATTCCAGTAAGCAACAAGCACACCTGGTGTCCAGGGCTTGGTTTCTAATACCATCTCTTACACAGGAAACAGGGCTCCTTGGAGAAATGACTAATTCTAGGACTGGGACAGAAAATATACAAGCAAAGCCTGGAATATCTTGTAATGCCAGAAAGTTAGGAAATGCTATAAAAATAATAATTAATTAATTAATGAGGGAATGTGAAAGGCACACAGGGGTCAAATGAAAGAGCTTCCAATGACCAAAGCTGGAACAATCTGAGCAACAAAATACAGTATTGGATTGTAACCCAAAATACAAAATAAGTATTCATGAATCCATACTGGTATAAATAATGATTGAATAAATTAGTGATGGAGAATAAATAAATCTACCATGAAGAAGAATTCCAAAGAATTAGTCTAGACATTCCAGCTTCTAGGTGGTAGAACTTAACCCTGATTCCTTAAGTGTGGGTGGGTCACATAGTGACCTCCTTCCAAAGAGTACAATAATGAAAAGGGAGACAAAAGAGAAACCTGACAAACACTAACGAAACCAGGTGATCAAGATTAACGTTAACAGTGATGAGTTATGTTGACAGTATGTGCCCTTGATATGTGATAAGAATGGCATTTTACCTCTATAATCTTCCTCTCATAAACTGTAACCCTGGTCTAGTCATAAGAAAAAGATCAGATAAATCCCAGTTGAAGGAATTCTACAAAATATCAGACTAGTACTCCTCAAAACTGTCAAGATCATGAAAAAAAAGATCATCAAAAATCAAGTCTGAGAAACTGTCCTAGCCAAGAGAAGCCTAAGCATAACAACTAAATGTAATACGGTATCCTGGATGAGACCCAGAACAGAAAAGGGTCGTTAGGTAAAAACTAAATCCAAACAAAGTATGAACTTTAATTAATAATAATGTATCAAAATTGGTTTATTAATTGTCACAAATATACCATACTAATGTAAGATGTTAATAATAGGAGGAGATCCTAACAACTTTTCTATAAATCTAAATCTATTTTCCATAAGTTACAAAATTAATTTAAAATATATTTAGATGGGCTTATTTACATAAAAATATTGATGCAATCATTATGTTGTCTTTATTTCTGAACATGGTCAAAATGTACACTTCCAAAGTGACCAGGGAGTTTGCTCTATGGCTGTAGGTAAGCACTTGAATGGCTAGTGCCGTTTCAGTATTTAACATTGTTTAAGCATCAAAAATCATGAACCTGGGCCTTATTTACAGAAATTTCTGAAATACAGAAAAATATAAATTGCCCACAATATATCCCCTATTTTCCCCAGGACAGGTATTCAGAAACAGATCTAAAGAAAAAAACAGTACAGTACTACACAATCCACTGGTCAGCTGAATCCACCATAGATACGGAGGGCTGGATATGGAACTTAAGCACCAGGGTATTTTGGTATCTGAAGTGGGTCCTAGAACAAATCCCCTATGAATACCGAGGGACAACTGTATACAACGTCTGTCTTTAACATTCTAGTAACAAACTTTATTCACTTCCAACTTAAATCTGACCAATGACCAAAAACTGCACTCTCACACAATCTACAATTTCATGGAGAAACTTACTATGGAAGAAAGTCTGTATAAGTGACGTCCAAGTCTCTAATCACTGAAAACTATCTGGCTCTCCATTAAAGCTTCAAATCTGAAGTTCTACCACTGGTACTATTGAAACAGGAGAGAAGGGAGCAGGGCATAACCTCTGAAAGAATGACATAGCCTGAGGACATGACATAAACGGATTAGAACCAAATGGGTCTAAGATGGTGGACAAGTCGACTTCCACTAGACCTTGAACCTTAGTATATGCTCAATGTAACACATCAGCAAGCTAAATGACACACCCACAGGCGCCACGACAGTTCTAAGGCGACCATAAGGATCAAAAAGTGGGCGGTGGCCCAATTCCTGAAAATCCCTGCCCCTTCCCGAAAGAGCTGGAATACTCCTCCCACTCACTAGCCTATGAAATTACCCACCACTATAAAAACTGACAACCCCATATCCTGGTTCCTTTCTCACCTTCTGAGATGGCCCACTCCCTCTGTCTGTGGAGTGTGTTTCTCTCTAAATAAATCCACTTATTACCTATCACTTTGTCTCTCACTGAATTCTTTCTGTGATGAGACATCAAGAACCTGAGCTTCATTAAGTCCTGAAACCAGGTGTGTGATCTCAGTTGGAACACTGTGGGTTTTGGCCGCATGGGTTCAAGTCCCAATCAGGGTTTTGGCTGGGTTCGAGTGCCAGCTGTGTGCGTTCAAGTCCCAACTGAGGTGGCACGGTTTCACTATTAACTCTAACTTCATTTTGTAGATTCACAAACAGTGACCAACTCTAATGAGGACTTATATTTATTACACTCAAAGAAACAAAACAAAATAACTTAGCAATGTGTGTCTGATATTTCCAACCAAATCACAAAAAAGGGGCATTTGAATACAAACTCCTTATTTTATAAGTGAGAAAAGAGCCAAGGGGATTAACAAAGATACTTATTCAAGGTCATCTTGAATCTCAACTAGAACCAGGATTTCTTCTCAGCCCTATACTATTCCAAAGAAGCAAACAAGGGCAAGATAAAGGGTATTATAATTCTGACCATTTCCTATGCTAGGTTAGAAAGCTTTAGTTTTCTCAGAGGTCAACAAAATAAGCCAGCCTACCTATAGGAAATAGCACCAAGTAGCTATCCTTTTTTTAAGTGACATGCCCTCCTGACACAGATTCTTGTCTCCTATTTAATTATCAATTCTTGAATTGTGCCACTATTCAATATCCATGATGTGAAAATTGAAGCCTTGGTTAAAGCTTATAAGTGTTCAACTTAATTTGGTACAAACAGAAGAGTGAGTGTATTAATTTTCCTCCCAGTTATCCTTAATAATTTTTCTTTTTCTTTTGTTATTGAGATGAAATTTACAGAACATACACTTAAGCATTTTTTTTTAATTTTTTAAAACATTTTGAAGTATACAATTCCATGGCATCAACCTTTCTTTAGTTTCAAAATGCCAAATATTTTTCATTAGAGATGCACTAATCCAAATGTAGAAGGACTACTGTTTTCAATTAATTCGTCACATCTCAAAGAAGGCCTAAACCCAGGTTCCAACCTTAAGTGTGGCCTGAGCCCCTTTATCATTCTAATCTCTTTCCACACGTGGCCAGCCACAGTGCAGAGGTACTGTGCCAAGCACCTTTCACCTTCTTCCACATATCAGTAGTATTCTATCACACTCTCCTGCCCTGAACATACCCACAAAGTCAGGCTTATTGTGTGGTTAGCCAACCCGGCAGCCTTTTGTTTCAGCAAATACTTCAAACTTTGCAAACTAGTTAGGAAGGAATGATCTCATCCCACTGACCCAACAGCCAACTTTATCAAAAAAGCTTTTTGTTACAAGCTGTGATAACCTAGGAAACCAGATCTATTTTTACTGTACAGGCATGGAAAAGGAAAAGAAGAAATCATAAGGAAAAAAACAGCTCACATGTTGACCATTTTTAAAAATCACTTATTCTCCAGAATTTCCCCCATTCTTTGATATCTGGCTGCAAGTGAACAAAAAGAAAGACTTTTAGAATTTTTCAATGCCCCCCAAAAAATCATTATTGTGACAATTAAAAAGCAAACTTCATATTCTAGACCAAATATTGAACCTACCCTGGGTCAGATTTGTAAGAAAAAATAAGGATTCCTCTCCAGCATCACCTCAACATTTATTGAGTGCTTATGTTCCAGGTACTATTCTAATCACTTTACATATATCAATTCAATGAATATGTTGAGGACTTCCCTGATGGCGCAGTGGTTAACAATCCGCCTGCCAATGCAGGGGACATGGGTTCGAGCCCTGGTCTGGGAAGACCCCACATGCCACAGAGCAACTAAGCCCGTGCGCCACAACTACTGAGCCTGCGCTCTAGAGTCTGCGAGCCACAACTACTGAGCCCCCATGCCACAACTACTGAAGCCCGCACGCCTAGAGCCCGTTCTCCACAACAAGAGAAGCTACCGCAACGAGAAGCCTGTGCACTGCAACAAAGAGAAACCCCCGCTTGCCGCAACTAGAGAAAGCCCGCACACTGCAACGAAGACCCAATGCAGCCAAAAATAAATTAATTAATTTTTAAAAAAGAGGGCTTCCCTGGTGGCGCAGTGGTTGAGTCCTGCTGTTTGTGCCCCGGTCTGGGAAGATCCCACATGCGGCGGAGCGGCTGGGCCCGTGAGCCATGGCCGCTGAACCTGCACGTCCGCAGCCTGTGCTCCGCAATGGGAGAGGCCACAGCAGTGAGAGGCCCGCGTACCGCAAAAAAAAAAAAAAGAAAAAAGAAAAAAGAATACGTTGAACAATTCTAGTATGTAGGTATATTATTCTCCCCATTTAAAATAGGGACACTATGGCACTTAGAGGTTAAGTAACTTGCCTGAGGTCACTCGCCTAGTAAAGTAGTGGACCCCAACTCTTAACTGTTTCCCCACACTGTCTCTCACAGCAACTTTTTAAAAAATAAATTTATTTATTTATTTATGGCTGCGTTGGGTCTTGGTTGCTGTGCACAGGCTTTCTCTAGTTGCAGCGAGCGGGGGCTACTCTTTCATTGTAGTGCATGGGCTCCTCAGTGCAGTGGCTTCTCTTGTTGCAGAGCACGGGCTCTAGGCACACGGGCTTCAGTAGTTGTGGCCCACGGGCTTAGTTGCTCTGTGGCATGTGGGATCTTCCCGGACCAGGGCTCGAACCCGTGTCCCCTGCATTGGCAGGTGGATTATTAACCACTGCGCCACCAGGAAGTCCCTATTTTTTTAATTCTTAAAAAAAGTTGTGATTCATCATCTACTCTACACCTGGGTATTCAAAGCACATGGATGTGCCCTTTCTCTGCTTGGCATCCAAGCAGCGTACTTTCACAGACGGAGCTATGGCCAAATGCTGTGACACAGGGTGCGCACCTCCAGTGCCTTACCCAGGCAGTTCCTTCTGCTTAGGTAGTAGGTGATCAGCCTCTACCCTAAAACATTCAGGAAAAACAAATTAGATCAAGAGCACTATTTAGAGTGAATCGTCCTAAATCTGTTTGTGTCAGTATGCATGTGAGAATCAGGTGACTAAAGGCGGCTGATGTAAACAAAGGATTCTACAGCAGACAACTATAAGGAACAAAAGCTAACAATCTCTGATAGTTTGTGGAGCAGCTGTGGGACATTCTAAAGGTGAATGTTAGCCTACCTTAAGATAAAACAAAAAAAAATGGTTATAAAGTCTACTGAGAGATAAAGGCTAAAGTTAGATTACTGGCCTCGAGGCTGAAAAGAATTCTGAAGACAGGAGTACACACAGTTTACCCTTCTGAAATGCATAAAGCTTTCCCCAGATCTCAACTAGACCTCCCCCACTGTCCTGGACTCTTAGTGGGTCCAAGTACATCTAATGAGGACAGTAATACAAGCACTAACATGAAATAAAATTTGAAAAGGAAACAAACTCCAGTAAAGAAAAGTTCCAAGAGCAGGAAAGAGTGCCTCCAGAAAGAGGAAAGCTGTGACAAGAGCTATAGAACCTCCCTTAAGCTCCTCCCTTAAGATCCCCATGCACTCGGGTGCTACACCAGAATGAGTGTAGGCAGTATATGAATAAGAGTGGATAAGTACATCACTACATTGAATTAGAAATAATTTACACAGATATATAGATATAGATATCAATTCTTCTTCTTCAGTCCTAAAATCATTCTCTCTCACTTAATAACTAAAATACCATTTTTCTTTTCCACCTTTTCAAGGCCTACCTCTACTCTCTCAGTCCGTCTCTATGAAAGCCTCCATGGCTTCCAGAACACTCTAGCTATATGATGTGTGCTACTAGTACACCACCGACCAACTTTATTATTTACATGCCTATTACCCACTATAAACTGTGAGCTCAAGAGCAATAATGTTCAGTAACCTCTGGTTATTCTCTAGTACCTATCTCAGTTCCATGAACATAGCAGATACAAAATAATGCAAAATATGTTGCACATTTTTCTAATTCTGAGGCCTTCAATCTTTTTCTCTTTATATCACAACCCATGGGGGGAAAATCATTTCATAAAATGACCCATATTCACACACATACAGTTATACACACACACATACACATACATATAAATGAAACAGAAGTATGTAAAATGTACTGATATCTTCTGTTCCTGTTTTTTAAGGGCTTCCTGTGAAAATTTCAATTTCTGGTAAAAATAATCTCTTAAGAGAAGGAGGTACACAATTAAAAGCAGTTTTCGAACTTTAATGTGGACATCCCTTGGGAAGATGGTTTAAAATAGATTACAGAGAACTATACCCAGAATCTGATTTAGTAAGTCTGGGTAGAAGCCCAGGAATCTGCCTTTCAAATTACCCCAAATCATTCTGATGTAGATGATAAAACTATACTTATCAGACACATGCCCACATAATTTAAGATTTAATCTCAAAATACATAGTTTCAACTCTTCCTACACTAGCTACAGGTTAACCAAACTATCTGCAAGAGGTTCCTGCCTTGCTAATAAACTGGTTTTTCATCTGAAAGCTGTCTGGCTCAACAATCCTTTTTATAGACTTTCTCTAATGCAACTGGTAAACCACTAAAATCTAACTGTTCTCTTAACTACAGCTCTTCGCACCAAGAAAAACAAAAGAATGATATGAATGAAAGGCATTTTTGTTGCCAAGTCGTTTGCTTTATAACTGAAAGAGCTTTTGAAAACCAGTCACATTGGCCATACAACTGGCATATGTAGTCATCAGTTTGGAACTCCTAAGTACAAGCGGCCTATAGCTCAAAAGTGATCACTAAATAACTCAAAGTCTGACCACAAACTGCTTGAAAGCTACGACACAAGCCTCCATGTCTTGTAATTATAAGCCAATAAGAAGACCCTTGATTCCTGAAAGTTTTAAATTCAACAAAGTCAATATTAAAATAGCACCAAACACTTGCAATGAACAATTCAAAAATGAAATTAAGAAAACAATTCCATTTACAACAGCAACAAAAAGAACACTTAACAATAAATTTAACAAAATAAGCACAAAACTTATAGTACTCTGAAAAATACAAAAAATGGAGAAAGAAGAGCTTCCAAATTCATGGATGGGAAGACTTAACATTGTTAAGAAGAGGGAATTCCCCATCGGTACAATGGAAGAAGGCAATACTCCTCCCAAACTCATCTACAGATGCGATGCAAGCCCCATCAAAATCCCAATTAGCTTCTTTGCAGAAATTGACAAGCTAAATCTACAAGTCATAGGGAGGGACTTCCCTGGCGGTCCAGTGGTTAAGACTCTGCACTTCCAACGCAGGGGGTGTGGGTTTGATCCCTGGTCAGAGAATTAAGTTCCCACATGCCGCAGGGTGCAACCAAAAAAAGAAAAAAGTGGGCAAATAATCTGAACAGACATTTCTCCAAAGATGATATGCAAATAGCCAGTAAGCACATCAGTCATCAGGAAAATGAAAGTCAATACCACAATGAGAAACCACTTCATACCCGCTAGGATGATGATAATCACAAGGACAGAAATTGGAACCCTCATATAGTGCTAATGGAAATGTAAAATGGTGTGGCCATTTTATTAATAGAAAACAGTAATGGCAGCTCCTCAACAGGTTAAACATATGACCCAGCAATTCCACTCCTAGGTATAAACCCAAGAGTAGTGAAACCCTATGTCCACACAAAAACTTGAACACAAATGTTCACAGCGGCACTATTCAGAATAGCGAAAAAGTGGAAACATAAATGTCCATCTACAGATGAATGAATAAGCAAAATGTGGTATATCCAAACTGTAGAATGTTATATGTCCATAAAAAGGAATGAAGCAGTAATACAAGCTACAAGACAGATGAACCTTGAAAATATTATGTTAAGTGGAAGAAACCAGTCACAAAAGACTACATACTGTATCACTCCATTTATATGAAATGTCCAGACAGGCAAATCTAGAGGGACAGAAAGATTAGTGGTTCTCAAGGGCTTGGGAAGAGGGGGTGCTGAAAAGATTAGGGAGTGATGGCTATAGAGTATGGGGTTTCTTTTGGGAGTGATGAAAATGTTCTAAAACTGTGGTAATAGTCACACATGTCTGTGAATATACTAAAAACCATTGATTTCTATACTTTAAATGGGTGAACTGTATGGTATGTGAATAATACCTCAATAAAACTGTTACCCCCCAAAAAAGAGAGACAGAGCACCAAACACATGAAACTAACATCTTCTTTCCTATGAGATTGCCCTTAATACCAACTTAAAGGATATTTCCTTTCTTGTTATCAGAAGATAGATATGTTATTTTCCAGTTATGTACAATTTTTTTTAAAAAAGCAAAGCTTGCTCGAAGAAACATGCTTTGTTGTTAGATGCATATAAAAACTTCTGCAAGAAAAGGCTAGAGGGAGCCACTAGAAGATGAAGAGAAAAACTAAACTTTCAACAGTTAAGTATAGGCAGTCTTCGTTTTGCATAGTGGTGTGAGACTAAAAAAGTGACAATGCAAGTTGAAACCATGCAAAACGATAGTAATAATAAATGGGGAAAATTACAATTGTTCTGTTATCTTTAAAAATTTTTGTTGAAACATTAAAAATTCTGTCATTTATAATTGTATAAGAATAAGAAAACAGGAAAACTAACATTTATTTAGTATGCTGTAAAAGATTGGAAACATTGAAAATTATTTATAATTTCTTTGAAAAAACTTATCAAGAGTAGTTAACTTATGATATGGAATGGATCAGCTTCCAGCATTTTATCCTTTGTGTTTTCAATGTCACAAAGTATCTCTGAGAATTCTTTTAATAAAAGTGAAATTTCTTGCCCATGTCACTTTCTCCTCTGGGATATCTTCATCTTTTTCACCAAACCATTTTCCTCATTTACATAGATAAGCTCACCTTCACTGAGCTTCTCTAGCTGCATATCCAGAGTCTTTTGAATGACAGTAGTGTCAACATTCCCACAGTGAAGTTACTTCTTCTGTAACTCCATTCACTTATGATTTGCATTTCACTTCCAACCCTGGAAAGGAAGTTTTTGGTTCTTTGCTGCACCTTCTTCTTTGTTCTGTCTTTCAATTACCCATTTTTGTAAAATGTCACATGGGTTTATCACTGGGTGACATGGAGGCAATGGAACTGCATGCTTTGCTATTTGTGCATGAACTGAATAACAGATGTGCAGTGAACAGTCACCAACAGGTTTTGAAAGGAGATGACAGATCACTGATACTGATGTACACCTGTTATTTACATAGTAATCTGTAGAGAGAAGAGCTAGCGGCAATTTTGTAGTTTATGCAATTACAGGTAGTACATGTTATTAGGGAATGGGTGTTATTTAACTGAATCATGTTAAGTAAAATGTGTGCATATCAGAACCATACAAACCAAGGAGTCCCTGTATATCAAGTTACAGAATCTTGGCATTTCTAGAAAGCTCCCTCAGGGTAATCTAACCGAACGACCCTTGATGTAGATGATTGATGACCATCACGTGACACACATTACAGCAAAGGGTAGCTCTTCCACCAAGGAACAGCTCCAATGATTAGAAAAATAAACCTCCAAACAGTCAAGAGCACAGGTTCTAGAATCAGACTGCCTGACTTCCCATCCTGGCTTTTCCTTTTGTAGAGCTAGGTAAACTTGGAAAAGTTATGTAATCTCTCCGTGACTCAGTTTCCTCATCCGTAAAATAAAAATGTTATGACCTGCAATCATGGGACTGTTATGAGAGTTAAATTCATAGAGAGTACTTATTAATTCTAGCACATAGTAAGTGTTCAATAAATGGTAGCCTCTATAATTAATCATATCACCATCATGAACTGTACAGTGCTTGACCTTCCTCATTCAAACCCTTTCCCTCACCTGGACTCCGTACCAGCCTCTTAACAGAGCACTCGGACACAGTCTCTCACCCGACTCTCCATATGGTCATCAGAATTATACCCCTCAAAATCGAATCTGACCCTCTTCCCCTTGCCAAACAATTCAGCCTAAAGCATCAGGTAGGGCAGAGCAAAGTCAGAGTCCTTGTTTTGGGGTGGGGAGGGAGCCACAGTGGCCCAGCGCAGGGTGTCAAAGACCAAGTTAGGGTAAGGCAGGAATTCACATGGTGAGGTGGCCTGGCCCAATTTATTTAACTTATAAGGGGTCAGAAGATAGCTACCATTTTAAAAGATCAAATGAATTTCAAAACTGAAGAAACATAAATAATAGTCCAAGGGGGAATAATTAAGCTTAACTTTAAAAAGAAAACAACTTATCGCAAGTAGACAAAATGACAGTACACAACTGGTAACCCTGATTCCTTGGAAGTAGGTTGGCATTTCAATGTTTGCTCATTATTCTCAGTGCCAGTGTTCGCTGCATTCACTTTCAAGATAAAATTTCATTTGGCATGGTGGTCTCTCTTGAACTTGTTAACAAAAGGAAACTCCTGGTGAAGCCTACTCATTAACTACATAAATATTAGGTATTTGAAAAAATGCTAGGTCTTCAACAACACATCCCTGGTTTCCTGTCTCTTAAAAGCAAAGAGAGAGAAAGGAAAAAGTTAAAAGAAAAGGATGAAGGAGAAAAGAAAAAAACAAGCATAAAGAACAAGGCAGACAATAATAACTCTGAACCTAAAATAGGTTGTAGAGTTGCTCCTGAGCTGTAAACTGATCATGATGCACTGATCCTCTCCCATTACACCAACACACGAAAGCCACAGGATAAGAGAGCAAGCCATCACCTCCTTGTATTACAATCTCATACACTTGCTTTGGATGCTGTGCCTCCTAATCACACCTAGTTTAAGTAGCATCATGTATCTGGCAACATCTAGTATTTAAGAACCAAGTAAAAACCTGAAAGGAATTACCAAGCAAGGCTGCATGGTACTATGCAAGTATATACACTTCATCGTCAAAAAGATAGAGATTTGAAGCTGTCTTTTTACTGGCTGTGCAACCTTGGGTCTTATCTTCTCTAACGTCTATCATTCCCAACTTTATAGATAAGGAAAGTGTCTACACAGAAATATTATAAGGACTGAATGAAACAATACATGAAACACCCAGTACAAGCCTGCCTTGGACCACACAAAAGTATGTCATAAAACCCCTCAAACTCAATTCTAAAATCTGGTTTCCTAAACCACAGCAGCTTATAAGAAAAAAATTAGAAAAGAAAAATAAAGATTTTTCCCCCCACAAAATAAAGTGCAGAGACAGAAGCACTACAAAGCAAGCACCCAAAATCATAGCCATGTGAGGTGCTTAGGGGTAAAACCTACACGATTCAACAAGTGTGAAGGATATGATTCTACATAATGAGCCATCACATTTGTTGTACGAAATGATGACTAACAAGTAACTGGAAAATATTATATTTAGGTTATAATAATCACTTCCTATATATGAATTCCTTTTATGCAAAGTTCAAAATACACAGATTACATTTTACTTGATAAAATAGATTCAACTTAAGCATAAGAAATTCCCAAGTCACTCCTACTAGGATACATAAAAATAGGGAACTGGGCAATTGGGTAAAGAAAATGGACATAAATGGATAACACAGCTAAAGACATATTTGTAATGCAGTCTTAGAAGAGATGGAGACAGCTGGCTGTGGAACTGCAGTTATACAGGAGGAAGAGGTGAATAAATAGGGTAAACAATGCCAGATCAGTGTTATTACCTTCTTGTGAACATGAAATTAGCATGGGTCATAATTCTTATGTAATATATTGAGTGGGGGGACTTCCCTGGTGGTCCAGCAGTAAAGAATCCACCTTGCAATGCAGGGGACGTGGGTTCAATCCCTGGTCGGGGAACTAAGATCCCACATGCCGCAGAGTAACTAAGCCCGCGTGCCACAACTACTGAGCCCATGTGCCACAACTACTGAGCCTGTGTGCCTCAACTAGAGACCCTGCGTGCCACAAACCACAGAGCCCACGTGCTCTGCAACCCACTCGCCATAACTACAGAGCCCACGCGCTCAAGCCTGCGCACCATGACTAGAGAAGAGAAAACCTGCACGCCACAACTAGAGAGAAACCCACCTGTCACAACGAAAGATCCTGCATGCCTCAACGAAGATCCCACATGCCGCAACTAAGACCTGACACAGCGCCCAAAAAATAATAATAAATAAATAAATAAATATATGAAGTGGGGAAAGTTGAGAAATTATCCCGGAATACATGTGGATTTGCTCAGTAATGGGTTTAACTTATGCTTTATCCATCTCAAGAATCCAGGTCACTGCATCTCCCTATCAATTTGATCCAGGATAGAACGTAGTAGTAAAGAAACAACAAATTTTAGGGGGATTTCCATGGTGGCACAATGGTTAAGAATCCGCCTGCTGGGCTTCCCTGGTGGCACAGTGGTTGAGAGTCCGCCTGCCGATGCAGGGGACGTGGGTTCGTGCCCCGGTCCAGGAAGATCCCACATGCCACGGAGCGGCTGGGCCCGTGAGCCATGGCCACTGAGGCTGCGCGTCCGGAGCCTGTGCTCTGCAACGGGAGAGGCCACAACAGTGAGAGGCCCGTAAAAACAAAACAAACAAACAAAAAACAATCTGCCTGCCAATGCAGGGGACACGGGTTTGAGCCCTGGTCTGGTAAGATTCCACATGCTGCAGAGCAACTAAGCCTGTGCGCCACAACTACTGAGCCTCTGCTCTAGAGCCCATGCACCACAACTACTGAAGCCCACGCGCCTAGAGCCCGTGCTCCACAACAAGAGAAGCCACCGCAATGAGAAGCCCATGCACCGCAAAGAAGAGTAGCCCCCGCTTGCCGCAACTAGAGAAAGCCCGCACGTGACGAAGACCCAATGCAGCCAGAAATTAATTAATTAATTAAAAAAGAAATAAATTTTAACGGTAATTAAATGTAAGACCATACAGAAAATAATCTTAGTATGCACACATGCAATAAAAACATTGAAATTTTAAATGCAAATACAGAAAGTACAAACTTAACTGAAAGTAAAAAATTATGAATTTAAGGTATTTGAAGTTGTTTTATTATGAGCTGTCTGCTTTTTTTTTTTGAAGAAACTATAAAAAATAAAGGCACATCTATTAAAAGAGCTAAAATAAAAATACTGACTGTACCAAATGCCAGTGAAGATGCAGAAAAACTGGACCTCTCCTACACTGCTGGTTGGAATGTAATGGAACTGCCAATCCAGAAAACAGTTGGACAGTTTCTTCAAAAATCAAACATACCCTTACCATGCAACCCAGCAATAACACTCTTGGGTATTTATTCCAAAGAAAAGAAAACGTGTGTTCACTCAAAAACCTATACACAAATGTGCGTAGTAGCTTTATTCACAACAAAACATGAGCCAACCCAAATAACTGTCAACAGTGTAAAGCTAAACACATGACATCCATACCAACTATTACTTAGCTATAAAAAGGAACAAATTATTGATACATACAATGGGCCACAAGGGCATCATGCTTAGCAAAAAAAGCTAATCTCCAAAGATCACATACTGTATGATTCCAATTTGATGTCATTCTCAAAATGACAGAGAGAGAACAAATTAGTGGTTGCCAGAGGACCAAGACAGGTTGAAGAAAGGGGTTCACAAAAACTACACACACACACACACACACACACACACAAATGCAGGTTAAAAAAATTAGGGAAAACTGAAAAAGGTCTGCAGTGTAGTTAACAGTAATGTACCAATCAATGTCAGTTTCCTGGTTTTGATATTATACTACAGCTATTTAAGATGTCACTGTTGGGGGAAGCTGGGTGAAGACTCTACTATTTTCAACTTCCTGTGAGTTCAAAATATTTACAAATAAAAAGTTAAAAAATAAAATAAGGGCCTTTATGGATTCACTTTTTCATGGATTTACTTTCAAGTTCCACTGAAAAGCATTACACAGTGGCTAAAAGCATTAAGTGACCACCATTTACTGTTTGGTGATCTCTTGATACCTCAGTTTTCTCATCTATATAAAGAAGATAATTATTACAATCCTACTAAATTTCTCACTAAATTTCTCATGCAAACTTCCCTATCAAGAAGGCTCTCCAGAACTTATAACCTTTGTGTATATGGAGGAAATACTTTATTACTAAAGTTCAAAAGCCCAGAAATCAAAGTAAAATATTGAAATCTCATTTTAAAAACTAACTTAAGTCAAAAGGCAAACAACACACAAGGAGAAAAATATTTGTATTACAAATAATACATAAAGGGCTAATTTTTATAATATACTAAGAGCTCTCACAAATAAATAAGAAAAATATCAACAACCCAATAGAAATACAAGCCCAGGATACAAACTCTTCACAGAAATTCAAATGATTAATAAATTTATGAAAAGATATTCAGACTCTCTCACATTACAAAAAATACAAATTAAATAATGAGAAACCAATTTTCACTTGCCAGGAAGAAAGTTTCAGTTTTCATTTAATACTTCTGTACTAAATTTTCTTAGTATTGTTTGTCTTAATTTATTATAAACTTTTTTTTTTTTGCCGTACGCGGACCTCTCACTGTTGTGGCCTCTCCCGTTGCGGGGCACAGGCTCTGGACGCGCAGGCTCAGCGGCCATGGCTCACGGGCCCAGGCACTCCGCGGCATGTGGGATCTTCCCGGACCGGGGCACGAACCCGTGTCCCCTGCATTGGCAGGCGGAGTCTCAACCACTGCGCAACCAGGGAAGCCCTATTATAAACTTTTTAAAAAACACTCAACATGTGCCACATTGTAGAAAATTCTTTTAAAATTTGGAAAACTTCACATTTGTGAAGACTTTAAAAAGAGTTTAGGGCTTCCCTGGTGGCGCAGTGGTTGAGAGTCCGCCTGCCAATGCAGGGGACGCAGGTTCGTGCCCCGGTCCGGGAAGATCCCACATGCCACAGTGCGACTGGGCCCGTGAGCCATGGCCGCTGAGTCTGCGCGTCCGGAGCCTGTGCTCTGCAATGGGAGAGGCCACAACAGCAAGAGGCCCACGTACCGTTAAAAAAAAAAAGAGTTTAACTGAAAAATTCACTTCAGTTAATCACTGTATTTTCTCTACAAGAAAAAAAGTTGTTATAAGATCCACAAAATACATGTCTGATTTTTCTCAAAAATATTATATTACATGTCTGATCTTTCTCAAAAATATACATTTAAGGGGCTTGCCTGGTGGCGCAGCGGTTAAGAAAACGCCTGCCAATGCAGGAGACAGGGGTTTGAGCCCTGGTCTGGGAAGATCCACATGCCACGGAGCCACTAAGACCGTGCACCACAACTACTGAGCCTGTGCTCTAGAGCCCACGAGCCACAACTGCTGAAGCCCATGCACGTAGAGCCCGTGCACCAGAACAAGAGAAGCCCCCACTCACTGCAACTAGAGAAAGCCCACGCACAGCAATGAAGACCCAATGCAGACAATAAATTAATTAATTAATAATTTTAAAAATAATAATAATATAATACATTTAAGAGAGGGATTACCTTTCTTTAATCCTTCATATCACCAAACATAATACAGGACAAAAACTGACAAACATGGAGAAAAAAATGGAGACATAAGGGGAGAGAAGACAAACAGATCTTGGATTCAAGTTTAGTCTCATTAAATAGCACCACCTCTGGAAAGCACAAGATTTCAAAATACACAAACATATCCTCTGCCAGTAAGCCCTACCACAGCCAGTCTCTAATTTCATTTATAGGGCTGTTGAGACTTTTTAAATGACTTCCATTAAAATATTTTCTTTGAAACAAACTATAAAATCAGACCCTATGTACACTCTTTTATGCAATCATTGATTTTGGTAGGGTAGAGGAATTCAAGAGAGGAAACACAATCAATATAGCTACGTGGAGGCTACCAATCTAGACGTTCATTATAAAATAACTAAGAATCATTTTAGTTCAAACTACCACTACATATCTTTTCATTCAACAAATACGTACCAAATCAGGCTCTGGGCTAGGACCCACTGCTCTCAGTGAGCACATATTATACTAAACTAGACTGAGGCTCTTAGGTCCCTAAGGTTCCCTTTTCTAGATTTGATATATAGATCTTACATGGAAAATAATGTCCTACTGCCAATGTGTGGGCTAAAAATTTGATCTGTAATTGTTTAATTCTCTTCTGGACCAGAGTTTCTCAACCCCTGTCCTATTCACATTTTGTACCGGATCATTCTTTGTAGTGGGGTGTTATCCTGTGCATAGCAGCATCCCTGGCCTCTACCCACTAGATGCCAAAAGTACCCTCCCAGTTGTGACAATGAAAAACATCTCCAGACATTGTCAAATGTCCCCTAGGGTGCAAAACCACATCTCTACCCCAACCCCCACTGAGAACTACTATTCTATAGACCACCAAAATCATTTGAGAAACTTTTGTTTTTAAATTCAGATTCTGCAACTTCACACCCTCTAGGATAGATATAACCAAAAGACAGATTAAGTGTTGACGAGAATATGGAGAAACATGAAGCCTCATTTGTTGTTAAAGGGACTGAAAAATGGTACAGACACTTTGGAAAACCAATATAGCAGCTCCCCAGAAGGTTACACCTAGAGTTACCATTTGATCCAGCAATTCCACCCCTAAGCACATACCCAAGAAAAATTAAAACAAATGTCCACACAAAAACGTGTACTCAAATGTTCACAGTAGCATAATTCATAACAGCCAAAAAGTACAAACAACCCTGATGTCCATCAACTTATGAATGTATAAACAAAATGCAGTATATTCATACAATATTATGTGTCCATAAAAAGGAATGAAGTACTGATACATGCTATAATACAGATGAACCTTAAAAACATTATGCTAAACGAAAGAGGCCAGTCACAAAAGACTACATGTTGTATGATTCTATTTATATGAAACATCTAGAATAGGCATATCTATAGAGATAGAAAGTAGATTAGTGGTTGCCCAGGGCTGGGGCCCAGGGGTTGGGGGGTAGATAGAGGAATTAAGGGGGTAATGGCTAAGAGGGGCAGGGGTTTTGTACGGTCTAACAAAACCTTCTAAAATCGATTGTGGTGATAAATACACAACTCTGAAAATACTAAAAACCACTGAAATGTACACTTTCAATGGCTGAATTGTAAGGTATGTGAATTATATCTCAATAAAGCTATTTTTAAAAATTCAGATTCTAGACTCCACCTCAGATCTAATAAATGAGAATAAAAGGCAGAAAGCCAAAACTATTTTAGAAGACCCTCCAGGTGATCCCAATGAAGCTGGTGTGGGACATTTGGGGTTCACTACCAGATAGTGATGAACATCCCAAACCACAAGCTGCAGAGACTGGCAAAGAGGAAACAGCTTGCTGAGCACTTCTCAATGGTAAACTGCTTGTAAAAGAATATGAAAACTAGTAACTCGGTAACTGTTTTTCCTTTTTCTAAATTAAAATTCTTTTTCATAGCATTACTTATCCCTTTTGGAAGGAAAAAGTAAATAAATATGATTATTAAGTTTTAAAAATATGATCAATAACATCTCAATTTCATGTCTAATTAATGACTCCATGTTACATTGGAAGATTGCTTGCTAAACAAATTATGACATATGCACCTTCATATTTCAAGAAATAGAAACTAAAACAACTCTATATATTACATACTTCTACATCTATGCTCATTTGTAAAGTGATTTTATAATTACTAGTTTCAGTTTGACATACAGTGCAACTATTCACATGATACTAAGAGAAAGATTATACAAAGTGGAAGAAAATGAAAGAGTAATAATTTTTAATTAGATCTGCTACATGAACCTGGACATCTAATACTAAAAATTCCAATCTACGAAATTTAAACTTCCCAATAAATCCGAACATCTGGAATTATACTGCACAGCAATTAGAAAAAGTTGCACTATGGAAAATGATTTAAATCATTCTGGCTTATGTTTTGCAAACTCCAGCAGAAAACTAATGCTAGGGTTCACTGAAACAAACACTGCTGGTATCTCCTATTTCCTCCAAGAAAAAACAAGAAAGCCATTATTATCTCTGATTTTCTCCTGAAAAGTATAATGACCCCTCTTATGACATAATGGAAAATATGAACAAGAATTTTAATCAAAATAGCATTTATAAAGACATATGGATACTTTTAAACTTTAAAATCTAAATACCTACCCATACCCAGAGTTTCTGAAACTAATGCCTAAATCTGGTTTACTTCAGACTCCCTTTTGTAAAAAAGCGATGTCTAAACAGTGAGATTCATGTGAAACAGTACATCCTTTATTTGTACAGGAACTCTCTCTCAGGTACTTAACCTAGCAGAGTAATACATACAGATCACCTCCTGAATGTGATTACATTACAACTTAATTGATACCACAAAAAATGGCATTATACATAAGTATTTATTGACAAGGAATGATGCTTATAATAGTTAAGTGGGAAGTTCTTAAACAGTATAAAAAATTCATATTTTAGCAAGAAAAATATGTATGCATATTCACAGAAAACAGCTGAAAGAATATATGTCAAAATGTTGTTATTCTTTTATAATTTTTGTATGTTCTAAATTTTGTACACTAAATATATATTCTCATAAACAGAAAAATAAATATCATTTTAAAAACAATATAAAAACTTTTCTGCTTTTATGAAAATAGAGATCTAATTTTTCCTCTTCCTTCCACTAGGTACAACTAAAAACGCTGGACATTATACATACATAAAACAAACGTTAAGACTCTGAAAGGTGGAGAGAATAAGTTAGAATGGCAAGGGACCTTGGGAACCTAAGAAACAAAAAGGGGCGAGTTCCCTGGGTTTCCTTTTTGCCTTATAGATCTCAATATTGGAAATGACGAGCCTGGCAACCTAGAAACACCTAAGAGTACAGACAAGAAAAACTCCAACAAAAGCCTGCTCACTTTAGCCAAAGGACCAGGAAAGGCGCAGCTTAGCAAGATAGAAAACTTTTAGACAATAAACATTTTACTCCAGCCAAACACCACAGAAAACACAGTGGGTCCAACACCACCCATACAGCAAAGGCCAAACCCTCACCAGGCTGGAATGAGGCACCCAACACCCTCTCCAGGGTGGAGTAAGAGGCCAAGGAGGGAAGCCAGGACTTCACCCATGCAGTCGGCAAAGGCACCGCAGTGTCAGTGAAGACCACTTGCAGAGCCTGGAATACCACCATATTATATCAACGTAAATGGCGTTTCTCTAAAAACTAAACATGCAACTACCACATGACCCAGCAATTACACTCTCAGGCAAACTGCCAAACTGTTTTCCAGAGGAGCTGTACCATTTACTGTTAACTGTTTCTATGTCAATACCCTGGTTGTTATATGGTTTTGCAAAATACTACCACAGCAGGGAAACTGGACAAAGGGTACAAGGGATCTCTCTGTATTGTTTTCTTACAACTGCATATGTATCTACAATTACCTCCAAGTTAAAAGTTTAATTAAAAAACAGAATTTAAAAATTATATAAAAAACTACTATTGATACTATGTATAAAGTAGATAACTAATGAGATCCTACCACATAGCACAGGGAACCCTACTCAGTGCTCTGCACTGGCCTAAATGGGAAGGAAATCCAAAAAAGAAAGGATATATGTATATGTATAGCTGATTCATTTTGCTGTACAGTACAAACTAACACAACATTGTTAAGTAACTATACTCCAATAAAAATTAATTTTTTTTAAAAACTGACAAATATACTAAATATTTGGGCTTCTTAAGGCAGGACTTACATAGTCTTATAGCCATAGCACCTAAACTGAACCTAGAACATATCAGACACTCAAAAAACACTTATTGGGGAGTTCCCTGGTGGCCTAGTGGATTAGGATTCTGAGCCTTCACCACCGTGGCCTAAGTTCAATCCCTGGTCATGGAACTGAGATTCCACAAGCTGCACGGCACGGCCAAAGAAAAAAAGGAAAGAAAAAAAAAGAAAAGAAACACTTATTGAATTAGATTGAATAATATAAGCAACATTTCAAAAATAAGATGCTTAAGAAAACTAACAGTTCCATTTCATTGGCTTTAAACAAAACAACCTTAAAACAAGTGCCAAAAAAAAAAAGTCTCTTTCAAGAAAATAAAGTATCCTGGAATTTTTCCACAAAGAGAACAGTGACTCAAACTTAAACTACAATGAGCTAGAAAGATATTACCTCATCATTTTAGTCAATTTATTGCTGGCTTGTTAGGGAAAATAAAAACAAAGAAGAAGAAAGAGAAAGAAAGCTTGCAGGGCTTAAAAGTACCATGTATGTCCACCCCAATGCTCATAGCAACACTATTTACAATAGCCAAAGGACTTCCCTGGTGGTCCAGTGGGTAACACGCCATGCTCCCAATGCAGGGGGCCTGGGTTCGATCCTTGGTCGGGGAACTAGATCCCATACGCATGCTGCAACTAAGAAGCCCACTGCCACTACTAAGACCTGGAGCAGCCAAATTAAAAAAAAAACAAAACAGCCAAGACATGGAAGCAACCTAAACGTCCATCGACAGATGAATGGATAAAGTAGATGCGGTACATATATACAATGTAATATTACTCAGCCATAAGAAAAAGAATGAAATAATGTTATTTGCAGCAACATGGATGGACCTAGAGATTATCATACTAAGTGAAATAAGTCAGAAAGACAAATACCATATGATATCATTTATATGTGGAATCTAAAATATGATGCAGGGCTTCCCTGGTGGTGCAGTGGTTAAGAATCTGCCTGCCAATGCAGGGGAGACGGGTTCGAACCCTGGTCCAGGAAGATCCCACATGCCGCGGAGCAACTAAGTCCATGCGTCACAACTACTGAGCCTGTGCTATAGAGCCCGCAAGCCACAACTACTGAGCCTGCGTGCTGCCACTACTGAAGCCCGCACACCTAGAGCCCATGCTCTGAAACATGAGAAGCCACCGCAATAAGAAGCCTGCACACCGCAAGGAAGAGTAGCCCCCGCTCGTCACAACTAGAGAAAGCCCGCGTGCAGCAACGAAGATCCAACACAGCCAAAAATAAAAAAAAAAATAAACTTTAAAAATAATATATGATACAAATGAACTTATTTACGAAACAGAAACAGACTCACAGAGATAGAAAACAAACTTATGGTTACCAAAGGGGAAAGGGGGTAGGGGAGAGAACAATTAGGAGTTTGGGATTAGCAGATACAAAGAACTATATATAAAACAGATCAACAACAAGATCCTACTGTGTAGCACAGGGGAACTATATTCAATATCCTGTTTAAACCATAATGGAAAAGAATATGAAAATGAATATATATATTTATGTATAACTAAATCACTTTGCTATACACTAGAGACTAACATAACATTGTAAATCAACTATACTTCAATAAAAATAAAATATAAACGTAAATTGAAAACAAGAGTACCACATATGAAATTTGAAATTACCATATAGCAGAGATTCTTTAGAAACCAAGCAGCACACATAAATACTATGTATACCCACCCACCTTCAAATGTCCTTAGGCCAAAAATCTTATTCTACTCGCCTAACTCTTCGTCAGTATGTCTGATTTTAACTGGGTCTGGCTAAATGGGATGTATCTTGAACAGCATGTCTTTAAGATTAACTGTCACAATTGGTGACCATCTCCTTTTACCTGACAAAACCATCATTCAATAACAAGACAGTCTCTTATTCTACCAGAAAGACCCAATCAATTCATTAATGAAAGGAAAAAAATGTATACAGGGACCTGTGTTGTCACTTCACTTAAAACCAATAAAACAGCCATCTTTTCTGACATAAGTTCCCCTGCATGGACACCTGATCTGAAAATAAAGGTGCAGCATCAGCAGCCTTCATAATTAGTAATGAAAGTGAAAGTAGAGTTAACAGCCAATTAACAGACTTCATCACTGAATAATGCAAGTAAAAGTACAGGGTTACAGCCAAAACTACATAAACTAAGTTGATAATGATAAAAACTACCCAGGATATCAACTTTAGAATAATGGCCAACCATCCTTACTTTGATTCTTTATGGTCCACTAAATCTATGGACATATGAAGCCTTAATTATTTCAGAATTAAACTACTCTTGAATATCTCTCTCAAACCTCTGGTCTTTAAAATCCCAATCATACAGCTTTTTTTCTTTTTCCCCCAAGCATATAGTTTTTAATGTACACAGGTTCAGGAAGTGTCAGTTTACAGCAGAACTCTGCAGTAAACAATAAACAGTTCCATCACCAAAAGGTACCTGGGTCACATCCCAACTAGTACAAACTCAGGCATTCATAACATTACTAATCCATTTCCTTTGGAATGTTATGTAACACAAGGCAAGTCATTATGCTGACCTTTCTTGCCTACTAAAAAGTCTTAACAGTTATGCTCCTGAATGCTGCAGAAACTGCAAGAGAACAATGTCCTAGAGAACCCATCAAAACTAAGGAAGATTAGGGAATTCCCTGGAAGTCCAGTAGTTAGGACTTTGTGCTTTCACTGCCGTGGGCCCAGGTTCAATCCCTGGTTGGGGAACTAAGATCCCACAAGCCGTGCAGCACAGCCAAAGAAATTTTAAAAATAAATAAAAATAAAATTAAAACTTCTGATTTGCAAAATTTGCTGTTAAGAAAATGAAAAGATAAGCTACATACTGGGAGAAAATATTTGCAAAACACAAATCTGATAAAGGACTGGTACCCAAAATATACAAAAAACTCTTAAAACTCAACAATGAAAAATGAACAGGGCTTCCCTGGTGGCGCAGAGGTTAAGAATCCACCTGCCGGGCTTCCCTGGTGGCGCAGTGGTTGAGAGTCCGCCTGCCGATGCAGGGGACACGGGTTTGTGCCCTGGTCCGGGAAGATCCCACATGCCACGGAGCGGCTGGGCCTGTGAGCCATGGCCGCTAAGCCTGCGCGTCTGGAGCCTGTGCTCCACCGCGGGAGAGGCCACAGCAGTGAGAGGCCCGCGTACCGCAAAAATAAATAAATAATCCACCTGCCAATGCAGGGGACACAGGTTCGATACCTGCTCCAGGAAGATCCCACATGGCACAGAGCAACCAGCCCGTGCGCCACAACTACTGAGCCTGCGCTCTAGAGCCCGTGAGCCACAACTACTGAAGCCCATGTGCCACAACTACTGAAGCCCAGGCACCTAAAGCCCGTGCTCCACAAAAGAGAAGCTGCCTCAATGAGAAGCCTGTGCACTGCAACAAAGAGTAGCCCCCGCTCGCCGCAACTAGAGAAAGCCCACGTGCAGCAACGAAGACCCAATGCAGCCAAAAATAAATATATAAATAAATTTATAAATTTCTTTTTTTTTTTTTTTTTTTTTTTTACGGTATGCGGGCCTCTCACTGTTGTGGCCTCTCCCGTTGCGCAGCACAGGCTCCGGACCCGCAGGCTCAGCGGCCATGGCTCATAGGCCCAGCCGCTCCGCGGCATGTGGGATCTTCCCGGACCGGGGCACAAACCCGTGTCCCCTGCATCGGCAGGCGGACTCTCAACCACTGCGCCACTAGGGAAGCCCTATAAAAATTTTTTGAATAGATTTTTTTAAATGGGCAAAAGATCTGAACAGACACCTCACAAGAGAAGAAACATAATGGCAAATAAGAGTATGAAAAGATGCTCAACATCATGTCATTACGGAACTGCAAATTAAAACAAGATAGCACCAAATATCTATTAGAAAGGCCAAAATCCAAAACACTGACATCAAATGCCGACTAGGATGTGGAGCAACAGGAACTTTCATTCATTGCTAATGGGAATATTAAATGGTACAGCCACTTTGGAAGACAATTTGGCAGCTTCTTACAAAACATAATCTTACCATCCAATTCAGCAATCATGGTCTCTGGTATTTACCCAAATGAGTTGAAAACTTACGTCCATGCAGAAACCTGCCCGTTAGTGTTTATAGCAGCTTTATTCATAATTGTCAAAACTTGGAAGCAACCAAGATATTCTTCAATAGGTGAATTTGGTTCCTCAGAATCAGAATCTCCATTATAACCATATCCTCTATATACACAATAAAATCTGAGAAGCCCTAATCTAGAGCTTCAGTTCAAGGGCCAAGCAGAGCAAGGGAGACAGAAATCAGGGCCCTCCCAAGGTTAAGTCTTATAAAGAGACATCCCACTTTACCTCTCAAGGTGAACCAGATTTAAACCAAGACCCAATTTTCCACAACCCCAGGGGACACAAAGAAGCCTGCAGTAGTGGCAAAAGAACAAAAAACTCCTGAGAAATTATTGCCACAGAATATCCCTTATGTGCACTGGCACCCAAGGTTCTCATAATCTGGATAAGCCAAGTACCCTCAAATTGTACATAGTTTTAGGTAATCAACTACTAGGACTGCCACAGAATACTTGACAGAAACGAACACCAAGAGTAACTTCCCAACAGTAACAGTGTAAGCCAAAAGATAATGGAATGAAAAATCCAATATGAAAGAAAATATAAGCAAACATACAATTCTATACCCAGAAAAAGTACTTTTCTAGGGTGAGAGCAAAATAGACATATGCATACATAGAAGGTGTTAGATTCTCAAAGGGATCTGTACTCAATAATATTAAAAACCACTTACAAAGACCTTGAAGGTGATTCAACCTAACCACCTTCTCAGTATCTCTAGACCACGACCCAGGCTCTGCTTTAACATTAGTAGTCAAAGGAAACTCACTATCTTCTAAGGAAGTTCCATTCCACTTTTCTCCTTAACTTGACTTGATGGTTCTGTTCTGCCAAAGCAACAAAATACTAAATCTAATACCTCTTCCACTTGCCAGATCTTGATATATTTGAAAATAGCTGCCCCCACCTATTTCTTCTCCAAAGGAAATAGCTCTAACTCCTTAAATAGTACCTCAAATCATTTGATGTCTACTTTCATCACAAGCCAGACAGTTTTCTTCTGGATAGGCTCTAGATCATCCATGTCTCTGAAAATGTGGTTCTTAAAACCGAACACAATACCTAAGGTATGGTGTATTACACTCCTCTCTAAGGGTCCTTATACTTTTAATCCTAAGAATCTATAATCTTTATGCTTCTGATTGCCTGAATAATACCATCTCTTCATTACCACCTCAAGGCCAAGAAAGAAGCATTTGAAGAACTGTTTTAAAGAATAGTATATTTAACTGTATGATATCACTTATATGTGGAATCCAAAAAATACAACAGACTAGTGAATATAACAAAAAAGCAGACTCACAGATATAGAGAACAAACTAGTGGTTACCAGTGGGGAGAGGGAAGGGGGGAGGGGCAAGATGGGGTAGTGGATTAAGTGGTACAAACTATTACATATGAAATAAGCTACGGGACTTCCCTGGTGGCACAGTGGTTAAGAATCCGCCTGCCAGTGCAGGGAACCCGGGTTCAAGCCCTGGTCCGGGAAGATCCCCCATGCTGCAGAGCAACTAAGCCTGTGCGCCACAACTGCTGAGCCTGTGCTCTAGAGCCCGTGAACTACTGAGCCCATGTGCCACAACTACTGAAGCCCGTGCACCTAGAGCCGGTGCTCCGCAACAAGAGAAGCCACCGCAATGAGAAGCCCGCACACCGCAACGAAGAGTAGCCCCTGCTCGCTGCAACTACAGAAAGCCCGCGTGCAGCCATAAATAAATAAATAAATAGATAGATAGATAAAAATAAGCTACAAGGATATATTGTACAACACAGGGAATACAGCCAATATCTTATAGTAACTATAAATGGACTATAAGCTTTAAAAATTGTGGGAAAAAAATGTTTAACAACATAGCAAAAAAAAAAAAAAAAAAAGGAAATTCCCTGGCAGTCCAGTGGTTAGGACTCGGTGCTTTCACTGCTGTGGCCCGGGGGTTCAATCCCTGGCCAGGAACTAAGAGCCCTCAAGCCAAAAACAAACAAACAAAACAAAACAAAAAATCAAAGAAATAAAATTAAAATGAAAAAATCACCTGCAGCACTTATCACAGTGCTATGCACAAAGAAGATAACAGAAGTACCTGTAGCATTAAGCTGAACATAGTAAAAAGAATGCTAGGGATTAAACTTCAAGTCCTGACTCAGCTACAAATGTGGCATGTGACCTCAAAGAAGACAATTATTCTGGGCCTCAAAGTGGTTTCATGAGTCCATGAATTTCATGTTTCACAGCCAATTTACTATATATATGATAAAAACGAAACTTAGAGACAATGCAATTGAAAACACCAATACACCACCAATTCCATATCCACCAAGACTATACTTTGATATGGATCACTAGGCAATATCTCACTAGCATTTTAAAGGGTACTTTCCCATTCACATATCTCTTAATTCTCACAACAACCTTGTGAGATAGACTAGTTGAAAGGCACCCCTATTCCTGACTGATGAACTGGCTTGTTTGCCCCTGAGGCATTTCAGCAAGCCTCAGCTACAGTATGCATATAAAATTGTTCAGAATACCCTTCAAACATTTCTTTTGTCTCCGTTATTAATGTTACCCCGATTTTAGTTTGCTAAAGAACAGCTGTCTGGGTAGCCTGCTGACATTCACTTTAAATTATACCCAACCCAAGAGAATCACGCTAAAATGGACAGTGATTGAGTACTAGGCAACCAGCTATTGCAGAGAAACTCATTCTTAGTGATCCAATCTTACCCTTGATTATTAGGTATATTACTATGCAATACTTTTTCTGTCACCGTTTAAAAAAAAGACAGATGTGATTAAAACAGTGAGATTTTTCCTATTTAACCTATTAAATTAGCAATTTTTAAGGTATAATTTTTTTAATGATAAAATTTTCTTAATGATAATTCTCAGTGCTACCAAGGGTATGATGAAATGGGCATTGGTAAGAATGTACAATTTTCCAGAAAGCAATTTTGCAAAATGTATCAAAAGCCTTAAATTTACACACTGCCTGACTCAGTAATTAAATATATATTTAAGAATCTAGGGGCTTCCCTGGTGGCGCAGTGGTTGAGAGTCTGCCTGCCGACGCAGGGGACATGGGTTTGTGCCCCGGTCCGGGAAGATCCCGCATGCTGCGGAGCAACTAAGCCCATGCGCCACAACTACTGAGCCTGCGCTCTAAAGCCCGCGAGCCACAACTACTGAAGCCCGTGAGCCACAACTACTGAAGCCCACGTGCCTAGAGCCCGTGCTCCATGAGAAGCCACTGCAATGAGAAGCCCACACACCACAAGGAAGAGTAGCCCCGCTCATCACAACTAGAGAAAGCCCGCACGCAACAACAAAGACCCAACGCAGCCAAAAATAATAAATAAAATAAATGAATTTGATAAAAAAAAAACTATAATTTTTTTTTTTTTGGACCATACTGTGCAGCTTACAGGATCTGAGTTCCCCGACCAGATATTGAACCAGGGCCCTCTGCAGTGACAGCGTGGAGTCTTAACCACTGGACCACCAGGGAATTCCCCCAAGGATGCTTTTTTAAAAGAATTTCTTGGGTGTTCCCTGGCGATCCAGTGGTTAAGACTCTGAGATCCCACTAAAGGGGGTTTGGGTTCAATCCCTGGTCAGGGAACTAAGATTCCACGTGCCAGGCAGCATGGCCAAAAAAAAAAAAATTTCTTCATGTCTGGTAATGAAAGGTAGACAAAACAATAACAAAAGAACAGGAGATTTCCCTGGTGGTCCAATGGCTAAGACTCCAATATCGGAGGCCCAGGCTCGATCCCTGGTCAGGGAACTAGATCCCACATGCATGCCGCAACTAAGAGTTTGCATGACACAACTAAGGAGCCCATGGACCACAACTGAGAAGCCCACCTGCCACAACTAAGGAGCCCACCTGCCACAACTAAGGAGCCCACATGCCACAACTAAGGAGCCTGCCTGCCACAACTAAGACCCGGTGCAACCAAATAAGTAAATAATTTTTTAATTCAAAAAAATAGAGTAATAAAGTCAGAAGTAAGGAGAAAATAAAGCATGAAGTTTTACTTCTAATTACCTACTACTAGGATCTGATCTTGGCATTCTCTAGGTGAATATTTTCTTAATCTATTCAAGGAAAAATAAAGAAAGAACAAATCAAAGTTATAGACATAGAAAGGATAACAAAGGCAAAGGATAACAGAATCAGGATTCCCCTTTGGAACAATGGACAGAAATCAGGAGTTACAGAAGGAATACAGGAGTGTAAAAAAGTCCAACACATAGATTCAAAAAACCAACCAGGGGCTTCCCTGGTGGCGCAGTGGTTAAGAATCCACTTGCCAGTGCAGGGGACACGGGTTTGAGCCCTGGGCCAGAAGATCCCACATGCCGCGGAGCAACTAAGCCCATGCGCCACAACTACTGAGCCTGCGCTCTAGAGCCCGCAAGCCACAACTACTGAGCCCGCATGCCACAACTACTGAAGCCCACACGCCTAGAGCCCGTGCTCGGCAACAAGAGAAGCCACCGCAACGAGAAGTCTGCACACCGCAACGAGTAGCCCCCCCACACCACAACTAGAGAAAGCCCACGCGCAGCAACGAAGATCCAACACAGCCAAAAATAAATTAATTAATTAATTTTAAAAAACCAAACAAACAACCAACTGAGGACAAAGACTTGGGTTAATAGCAGTTCTAGAGAAAAAAAGACCTACAGGTGACCTTACTACCAGACAAGTAAAAACTAACACTGAAAAGTGGATATTGAAAGAAAAAAGAACCTAATTTATTCTAAAGCAACATTGATGGAAACTAAGCTCCCCAAGGGCAGGGATCATTTTAAATTCCTTAATCACTTTACTTTCAGGGCCTAATACAGTAGTATCTGGATCAGAACATATGTGACAAACTGACAAACTGTAGCATGTCCAGAGGATGATGCCCACACAGTAAAAAGTTTAGAAAGCACATTTCAGAAGAGGTGGCTAGAAGGAAAAAACTGTTTAGTCTGGAAAATAAAAAATTTAAGTGGGACAAAATAACTGTAACTAAATAGCTGTAAAGTGGAGATTGCAGCTACAAGGAATAATTGTAGACAGCAAAATTAGAACCAGTGAATAAAAACTGCAGGGAGGCAGCTCTGAGATAATTATCAAGGAAGTCTTTCTAAAATGACAAATTTGCAAACCTGGAATTGATAGCCACCAGCTGTGAAGTCCCTGTCTAGGGGAATACTTCCTAAAAGAGAGGACTGGATGAATCACTTATACTGTGTGAAAAACTGCACTACATTATCTCTAAGATCTCTACCAAGTCTATGATTCTACAAGTAGGAAGAAGTCCAGTAAAGTAATTATTTTTGCTCTCAACACTGCCAAAGTTTAAAAAAAAAACCTAAAACCCAGGAATTTCTTTAATTAAAAGGAACAATCCCACCAAGAAGGGATAAAGGTTGACCTGTTGGTCAAGATACTTGATATGAAGAGACTGCTTTGCTTGGGATTAAGCTTTTCATTGGGAGTGAGAATAGGTCACCAATTCCAGCTACAGTCACTCACTTCCTGTTTGGCCAGGGGCAAATGACTTCACCTCTCCACTGGAACTGAAAAATAGTAATTTAAAATACCAATATTACAGGAATATAATTTAAATTAGTTAACTGCAAAATACTTTAGAATTTATCTTATGTGACAATTAAAACTGCATTTTCCACCTGAAACTAACATAATATTGTAAATCAGTTACACTCCACTATAAAATAAAATTTAAATTAAAAAAAAAAGAAATACTAAAAAAAAAACCTTGCATTTTCCTACTTTACACATACACTACAGTTGAACTATTAAGTAAATCTATTATAAATAATAAGAACCAAGTTTCTCACTGACAGAGAAAGAAATTACAAATAAGCAAGGAGGTGAATGCTAGAATGAACTCTGTGGTGCTGGATTAGAGTCAGAAGAGACCAGTATGAATCCATGATTATATTTATATACAGATAGATACAGAAACAGATCTGTGTAGGGAATTCCCTGGTGGTCCAGTGGTTAGGACTCTCTGCCCTTTCACTGTTGAGGGCACAGGTTCAATCCCTGGTTGGGGGAACTAAGATCCTGCAAGCTGCGACACGTGTCCAAAACAAAACAAAACAGGTATGTGTATACCTGGGTCAGTATACATACATATATTTCCCAGCTCTGTTCCCTAAGAGTGCCAAGAAGCAGTGATATCCCAGTAGCAATGAGTACACCCAGTTCATTTAGAAACCAGACCTTGGTTTCTAAATATTTTTCTGCAATAAAAGAAACCAGAGCTCCTTGAAGAAATGGTTGGTTCTAGGGCCAGGGCTGGGGAAATAAAGATGAGACTGGGGCTTCCCTGGTGGCGCAGTGGTTGAGAGTCCGCCTGCTGATGCAGGGAACGCGGGTTCGTGCCCCGGCCTGGGAAGATCCCACATGCCGCGGAGCGGCTGGGCCCGTGAGCCATGGCCGCTGAGCCTGTGCGTCCGGAGCCTGTGCTCCACAACGGGAGAGGCCACAACAGTGAGAGGCCCGCGCACAGCAAAAAAAAGAAAAAAAAAAAAAAACCAACTAATGTTGATTTCTTAATTTTGATAAATGTATGATGATTATATAAGATGTTAACATTAAGGGAAGCTGAATGAAGAGTATACAGAAATTGTGTACTATCTTTACAACTCTTCTGTAATCTAAAATTATCTCAAAATAAAAGGTTTTTTTAAATTGCATTTTACCTTGTAAAATTAGGGAGAGTGAGGAAAGGTTATAAATACATTTCAAACGATTCTTAAATGCAAATTAACAAAATGGATTTTACGGGGCTTCCCTGGTGGCGCAGTGGTTAAGAATCCGCCTGCCGGGCTTCCCTGATGGCACAGTGGTTAAGAATCCGCCTGCCAATGCAGGGGGCACGGGTTCGAGCCCTGGTCCGGGAAGATCCCACATGCTGCGGAGCAACTGAGCCCGTGCACCACAACTGCTGAGCCTGCGCTCTAGAGCCTGCAAGTCACGGTTACTGAGCCCGCGAGCCTAGAGCCAGTGTTCCGCAACAAGAGAGGCCACCGCAATGAGAGGACCGCGCACCACAGGGAAGAGTGGCCCCCGCTCGCTGCAACTAGAGAAAGCCTGAGCGCAGCAACCAAGACCCAACACAGCCAAAAATAAAAAATAAATTAAAAAAAAAAAAAAAAAAAGAATCCGCCTGCCAATGCAGGAGACATGGGTTCGAGCCCCGGTCCAGGATGATCCCACATGCCGCAGAGCAAATAAGCCCGTGCACCACAACTACTGAGCCTATGCTCTAGAGCCCACGAGCCACAACTACTGAAGCCCACATGCCACAACTACTGAAGGCTGCATGCCTAGAGCCTGTGCTCTGCAACAAGAGAAGCCACCGCAATGAGAGGCTGACGCACCGCAACAAAGAGTAGCCTCCGCCCTCTGCAACTAGAGAAAGCACACGCACAGCACCAGATGTGGCCAAAAATTATTTATTTATTTATTTTTAATGGGTTTTACGGTGAGAAGATTAACTTTTCAACCTGTAAAGAATCACAAAAGTACATTCGGTTGACTTTCAAGCTTAAAATTTTAATGACATACAAAGTAATTCCCCTAAGGTCTGTGTTGAGAAATTAGCCTACAATGCTCTAAGAAGGCAGTGTGTACAAACCCCTCATATATATGTTTGCTCTATCCCCTTTCTGGACCCTAACTGTCCTCAGCATACTCACTCCTAGCAATAAGGCCACAGTAACCTGGTTCTAAGAGTGCCATTTAGAAGGACAAAGTGAAATCAGTTGATATCTACTCGGTTTCCTTTTCACACTGAGCAAGTCAAATGAACTACACCAAGATGACTTCAAAATGTTCCTCTCAGATTTTCTCGCTTTTTAAAGAAAAATAGAACCTACATATCAACGACTGATGCTTAATATTTAAAAAGGAGGAGGAGAAGGAGGAGGAGGAGGAAAATAGCGATGTCAAAAATTTGAAGTATCAACAGCAAAAGTTTATGCAGCCAAAGGATGGACCACCAAATTCTGAAACAAGATTAGGAGAAAGAACAAGACCCTAAGATCAATAGAAACCATATCTCTAAAACTAAGCAACCTATCTTGATGTAGGTGGGAGGTTCAAACCACACAAAGGAACACTCATTCCCACCCCCACCCTACAACCAAAATTAAAACTGCAAGCAAGTATCTTTCCTTGTTCTCAAGCCATTTTGAAAAAGTATGACAAACTTGTCCTACTCTCCCCTGAAAGCCAATTAATTAATAAAAGTTTTCATACCTTCTAAAAAATAAAGCTTAGGCATAAGAAAGACAGGTGTTTCCTTCACTGTCAGCAAACAATGGAAAATGACTTTTTTAATATGTAATATAAACTTATTTATAAATTTGGGAATTTTAACTCAAGTAAGTATATGCTGGTATGACAAATATATGAAGAGTTGACTTAAAAAACTGAGACAGTGGGGAAATGTGTGAGAATCTCCCCAGCACTGTCCAACATAAATATTCCATAAGTTACAGAAAAAAACCCAAAGAAACTTTTTGGCCAACCCAATAGGAGTTTGCATAGTGGAGAAAGAAGGCAGACCCACTAGGCTTCTGTGACTTGATTAAAACATCCCCTAAGAACATACAGTGCCCTTAGTTTCAATTATATAATCAACTGCATCCTTATTACTGATTTGGCTGCCCAGAAACAAAGGAGGTACCCTGGCCAGTGGATAATTAATTCCCATGTGCATATGGCACTTAAAACTTTGGACATAAATAATTTTTTTAATTTTTAAATATTTATTTATTTTGGCTGCACTGGATCTTCGCGGCGGCACGCAGGATCTTCATTGCAGCATGTGGACTCTTAGTTGTGGCATGCATGCATGCAGGATCTAGTTCCCCAACCAGGGATTGAACCCGGCCCCCTGCATTGGGAGCACAGTCTTACCCATGGAACACCAGGGAAGTCCCTGACATAAATAAACTTATATCTGGCTTATCAGTCTCCAGTGAGATCACTCTGCATGAATAAATTCTTAAGTGCTTGAATCACCCGTGTGAACCAAAAATGTCCAGTTTCTGAAATGTCCAGTTTCTGAACTACTGTGGGAGTCAGAGGGACCTTGGTGTGGATGCCACTTTATCTGTGTGACCTTGATTCCTGTCAGTCTCAATTTCCTCATCTGTAAATAAACACCAACAACTAGTGCCTGAGAGATGGCAAGTGCTCAAAAAGTGATAGCTTTATTATATCTAAGGCACATTTGAAAGGAAGTGTATAATTGAGGTAAAAACATTTCATTTAAAAAGCAGCAGTATGGGACTTCCCTGGTGGCCCAGTGGTTAAGAATCCACCTACCAATGCCAGGGACACGGGTTCGAGCCCTGGTCTGGGAAGATCTCACATGCTGGGGAGCAACTAAGCCCATGCGCCACAACTACTGAGCCTGCGCTCTAGAGCCTGCGAGCCACAACTACTGAAGCCCGCACGCCTAGAGCCCGTGCTCCACAACAAGAGAAGTCACCGCAACGAGAAGCCTGCGCACCACCACGAAGAGTGGTTCCCGCTCGTTGCAACTAGAGAAGGACCGTACGCAGCAACAAAGACCCAACACAGCCAAAAATAAATAAATAAATTCTTAAAAAAAAAAAACAGCGGTATGGACCATCAAACCACATCAATTTAAAAGACATCCCCTGACAAGAGATGTACCATGCAAGAGAGTTGAGAAGCGCAGTTAAAATGCTACAAGTAAAGTACCCCCTGTACTGTACAGATGGAGTCTCTTGCTTAGCAACTCTAGTGTTGTCTACCAAACACCCAGCCCATAATAGTTAGAGCATGACAACTGTTCACTCTAAATCCATGTGCTCAGCTTGGATTCAGAACTGATTTATAAAAATAGCTGCCGCTGCCGCTCTTTGAATCTCTTTGAGCTGATGACTGGACAGTGTTACCCTATAGGCCTAGAGCAGCTGTATTCCCTCACCACACCCATTTCTCTGTCTGCCCAGCCGAGCTGACGGCACCCCCACCCCACCCCACCCCCATCTCTGCAGCATACTATTCTCCCTCTTCCCGGGCTGAGTGCGCAAATTACAAGCACAAATATCCCCTGATGCAATGCCACAACCATCCCTGGGAAAGAGCAGAGGCAGTTGCCAAAAGCGCAGCAGCAGGAAAATGGGCGGGAGACACACACACGCAGAGCAAGAAACACTGCAATCCTAGGGAGCCAGGGAGAGGGAATCGAGAGGCCCTGGGGAGCAATACTGTAACTGGACCGAGGAGGGTGAGGAGAAAAGGGGGCTCCCAGGAGAAAGCTGGGTAACACTAACCATCCCGAGAAGCACGTTTCACTCTGGGTCTGGGTCCTTAAACACAGACCTAAGCGTAATCACTGTCTCCTCCCCAAAGCAGCAAATGCATTTAATTTACCCATTCCTAGATGGAAGGAAAACCCTAACATCCCCCGCCACCCCCACCCCCCCACAGGGTAATTTCACCGAAGAGCTCAAGCAACATACCAGCGGAGAACCTGGTCCATGTGCTAAATCACAATCTCTGTTCTGGGTAACATTTCCAACTGCCCCCGAGGTGCCTGTCCTATCCTCGCATCCCCACCCTTTACAGCGAGCGACCCCTGCGCACTCCCGCAGCCAGAAACATGCTTAGTCCCCAAACAGTGCTAGGGCCACGCACGCAGGAAGAGCCCTGCCTGGGGCCCCGTTCTCCCGACCACCCTCCAGCCCCTCCCGTAACCCCTGACCCTGCACACTCTCTAAGGCTCGCCTCAGTCCCACCTCAACTGACCCCCCAAAGCCTCACAGGACAACCTTTGAGTTCTACGTCCCCGAGCCCCACCGGGGCCTGACCCTGCACCCTCTCTAAGGCTCGCCTCAGCCCCACTTCAACTGACCCCCCAAACCTCACGGGACAACCTTTGAGTTCTCCTATGTCCCCAAGCCCCACCCAGGGCCCCAGGCTGCAGCCGACCCTCGCTCCCCAGGCTCAGCCCCATCCCTCGCCCAAGGCGTGCCTCTTGGCCCCACCGCTCCAGACCCCAGCAGCTGGACCTCTCAGCCCGCCCCGCCCGGCGGGTCTCCGGATCGCGCCTCGAAGACTTGGAATATCACGCCCGCAGGCCCCCCGCCCGGCCGCCCCCCCGTCCCGAAGCCGGCGGCCACCGCCCTTCCCCGCCAAGGGAGGGCCTGGTGGGGTCCCGGGCGGCCGCGGGGCGAGGCTCGGGCAGTCCCGGGGGCAGTGGGGAGGCCACCCCTCTGACGGGGCCCCGCCAGCCGCTGCACCTACCCGCCGCCGCCGCCGCGCTGGAGCCTGAGCCGGAGCCGGAGGGAGCCGGGAGAGGGCCGAGAGCAGCCTGGAGGAGCCGGGAGCCAGCGAGCGAGTCCGAGGGGCGAGACGCAGGGAGAGGCCGCTTCCTCGTCGCCCTCTTCAGGGCCGGCGCGAGGGAGGGACGCCGCCACCGCCTATTCCGCGGGCGCCGCGTCTCCTGCCAATAAGCGCGGTGAGGGGGCGGGCGGACGACAGCGGCGGACCAATAGGCGCCGGCCCCGCCGCCTCGACCCCGCCGGGGTAGCAGCCAAGCGGAGGGCCGTTGGGGGCGAGGTACGCATGGGGGTTTCAGACGCCCGCCTCCCGCCCGCCTGCTGCCGCCAGAGCGGCGGGAGGACCGACCGGCCTACTCCGCTGCTCTGTGCATTGATCGTCGCTTTCTTTTAGAAGTTGGTGCCTGGAGCGGGGAGGATGTGAGCGGCGGGGCACATGCGGCCGGGCCTGTGGCTCTATGACGTAACCTGGGAGGGGCGCGGGGCGGGGCCTGGGGCGCTGGCCAGCTGGGCGCTGGAAAGAACCCTAGCGGGATGAGGACGCAGCTGGGGGGCCTCTCCTGGGCTGCTCTGCCACCAGCCACAAGTGACGTGGCTGTTCCAAGTTGAGATAATAAGTGTAGAATACACACCGAATTTCCGAGACTTAAAAAAATATATAAAATAGCTCATTCATAATCATTGATTACAATTTGGGTCATTACAAAATTGATTGCATGTTTGAATATCTTTGGTTAAATAAAATATATTTTAAAACAATTTCATGTTTCTTTTTTACTACTTTTTAAATGTAACTACAGGAGGGACTTCCCTGGTGGCGCAGTGGTTAAGAATCCGCCTGCCAATGCAGGGGACACAGGTTCAATCCCTGCAGAGCAACTAAGCCCGCGAGCCACCACGACTGAGCCCACGTGCCACAACTACTGAAGCCCGCGCGCCTAGAGCCCGTGCCCTGCAACAAGAGAAGCCACCAAAATGAGAAGCCCGCGCACCGCAACGAAGAGTAGCCCCTGCTTGCTGCAACTAGAGAAAGCCCGCGCGCAGCAACAAAGACCCAATACAGCCAAATAAAGAAATTTAAAAAATAAAATGTAACTACCAGAAAAAGTAGAATTACTGTTTGGTTCACAGGTAACGCTGGTCCAGAAGTTAAAAGTGATAGCTGACACTGTATTGAATGCTCACTATATTCCACGCATTCTCTAAGTATGTGATACCTAATAACTCATTTAAATGATCACAACAATCCTATATGGTTGGTATTCATGTTCTTATTATCATTTTACAGATGAGAAACAAACAGAACTTTAGTGACTTACCTAACTGGTGGTTGCTAGAGAGGGGGAGGGTGAGGAGTTGGGCAATATAGGTGAAGGGGATTAAGAGGTACAAACTTCTAATTATAAGTAAGTCACAGAGATGTAATATACAGCATGAGGAATATAGTTGATAATACTAAATACTGTAATAATTTTGTATGGTGAAAGATGGTTACATTCTTTGCGGTGACATTGTGGTGATCATTTTGTAATGTATTTAAATGTTGAATCACTGGGAATTCTCTGGTGGTCCAGTGGTTAGGACTCTACATTTTCACTGCTGAGGACGCGGGTTCAATCCCTGGTCGGGGAACTAAGATCCCACAAGCGTTGGGGTGCTGCCAAAAATAAATTAATAAATCAATATCGACTCACTATGTTGTACACTTGAAACTAACATTATATTGCATATCAACTATACTTAAATAAATTAAAGGATAAGTGGAAAAGGGATAGCACTGTGAATTTGGAGCCCTGGAAAGGACTTTAAGCCAATCACAGAAAACTGAAATGACTGATCTGGATCACACACCAATTAATAAGACAGGTGTCTTGGCCCAAACCCAGAGATTTCCCCCTCTCTCATCTTACCCAGACTCCAAAGTAGGGGAACTACCATTGCAAGCCTGAATTCATTCGTCCAACAGATGTTGACTGAGTACCTGCACATCAGGAAGGGTCACACAGTGAAGGGCACATGTACAAAGATAAAAATGATTAGGTTTCCTCTCTCGTGAAATTAGCATTACTTCACACCAAAGCCCACTGAAGAAAAGCACACAGGTGGGAGCTAAAAAAGTTACTTTGCTCCTTCTCCCTGCTCCCTGGAATAACCAGCCCCTAGGCCTATCCCAGGCTTTATGAATAGAATTGGCTTTGAAATCCTTAGAAGACAGATGGCTAGGAAGATTCAAAAGTTGGAATCCTCCACTTCTTCCTTAATGTAATAGAGTCACCATGTTCTGTGTATCCCAAGCTAGACAACCATCTCAGTTATTCCCTTCCTTCTCCCTTCTCAGGCCTACCAGATGCTCCTTCTGCCTCAGAAACATCTCCATCAACATGGATGCTGTTCCCTGTTCTCTTTCCTGTATACTGCCATGGCTACTTCCAAGCCCTCTGCCAAGCTTGACAACCTTCTGGACACCCCCCCTCCAATTCATATACACCCTCCTGCACCCCTTATATACCTCTCTATTAACAGTACTCACCACATATGTGGTAATTATTTGTGTAAACATAGATCTGCCCTAATTGTTTCTCAAGGTATAGGTACTTTCTGTTTGCCCACCTGCAATAGGAAAGAACTTTCCCTTCAGTTCCAGGGTACCCAGGATAAAACACAGAGCCCCAGGGAATTCCCTGGCCGTCCAGTGGTTAGGACTCTGAGGTTCCACTGCTGGAGGCTGGGGGTTCCATCCCTGGTTGGGGAACTAAGATCCTGCAAGCCACACGGAATGGCCAAAAAAAAACAAAAAAACAAAACATAGATCCCCAGCATCTCAGAGTTGGAAGGGAATCTTAGCAAACATTTAGTCCCATGTCTAAGGATATATTCTTGAAGCTCTACAAGTTCACAAGAAGACATTTTAGGGTTATCCAATATATTTATTATCCATGAAAATCATGCTTTATATTTATTCATCCAATTTTTTTTTTAAGGCAGAGCCAGGTGGCACGTGGGCATGTGGGATCTTATTTACCCAACCAAGGATCGAACCCAGCCCCCTGCATTGGAAGTGTGGCGTCTGAACCACTGGACCTCCAGGGAAGGCCCTATTCATCCAAATTTTGATCAAAATTTTGGCCAGGACACAAACATGGGCAGAGTCCAATGGCTTACCATAGAGCCTTCCCTCTAGTTTTAACTTAAACTACTTCAGTAGCTTTCCTTTGCATTACAATCCTGAAAATGGCTTCCAAGATCCTGTGCAATGATGCTGTCTCTGTTACCCCTCATCGTCTGCCTTGTTTCTCAATATGTCCAGCATTATCTGCCTTCTTTGTTTCCTGAACTTTCCCCTCTCAGAACCTTCCTCAGGCTGTTTTCTCTGCCTATTCTGATTTGTAGGTAATATGAGTTTCTGCATAGAAAATTAGGGAAGATCTACAAACTATTAGAATTAATAAGAATTCAGCAAGGTTACTGGATACGAAGTTAACATACAAAAAGGAATAGCATTCCTAAATACCAATAATCATCAATTACAAAATGGGATAGAAAAAAATTTCATTCATCACAGTGAAACAATAAAATTGTTATGGAACCTAGGAATAAACCTAACAACAGAATTGTAAGACCCCGATAGAAAAATGTTATAAAACTTTACAACTTTTAGAAGAAAATATAGGGAGATATCTTGATGCTCTCAAGGTAGGAATTTCTGGCTGAAATTTCTTGGTACCAACACTTGTCAGATAAATACACAATTTTTACATACCAATTTTTATCATAATTTATGATGTTTATGTTAGAATTCCATGAGGAGAGGGAAATATAATTACGTGGATTCAAATTCAAATAGGATAGAGAAATAGAACTTAAGAGCCAGAAGGGTCTTTTGGGGTCATTTAGCCCAAACCTTTTTCAGGTGAGGTAATTGGAACATGTCGAAGACCCACAAAAAAGTGGCAGAATCCAGACTTAAACCCATTTTCCGACTCTCAGGTGGGTACTTTTTGCCCCCACCCCTTCTTTCATCTTTAAAATGGTGTAGCATAGTGATTCAGCAAACATATGTATGTATGTGTGTGTATATATATATATATATAAACACGTATATGTACATACATATATACTCATTAATCAATATTACATGTTTTATATATAATACAACATATTAATATGTAACATAGAATATTATATGTATTATATATATTATATGGAGGTTTCAGGTAAGCCTTTATAAAAAGACAAACTCAGCTACATTTCTTCCACCTGTCCAGAATATGGACACAATGCCTAGAGGTAAAGCAGCCATCTTATGACAATAAAGACAAAAGCTATGGGCTATGGGCTGAGGGTGAAAATTGGAAGATAGGGGGAGACTAGGTCCTTAACATCTTCCAGCAGCTGCACTAATCTTTGACTACCCACCTCTGGACTTCCTATGAAGTGAGAAAAGTAACCCCTATCTCTTAAAGCCATCACTAGTCAATGATGGAGATTTCTCCATTGGTGTAAGCCACCATTGGTCTCTGCCATTTGCAGTGAAATGCAACCCCAAATGGTACATGGAGTAAAAGCCCTGGACTCCAAATTGAGAAACCACATTACAGTCCCAGCTCTGCCAGGAACAAGCTGTATGGCCTTGGGCAAGCCATTTCCCATCCCTGGGCCTCAGGTTGCTCATCTCTATCAGGGGGAGTAGAACAAGATGGCCTCACCTCTCTCTTCACTCACTTGCATGCTGTGTAATGTACAGGGTGGGACTTCCTCTCCCTTGAAATAAGACTACTTCTTTCAAGGTTCACTAAGTGTTTCCTTGTTCCTGTGACCTCTGGAGTAATTACAAGGGCCTGTTCCTTTTGAGTGCATGTGATACAAAACACAACTTTGGGGTATTCCCTGAACACAAAGTCCCCTAGCTAGGTCCTTGCTCTCTCTTCCTTTGGTGAGTTTCATTTACCTACAACTAGAGGGAGCACAAAGGGGGTTTTACTCTAAAACTAATGGAGCACTGTGCCCACCTCTGCCCTATAGTTGCTGTGTAATTTCTCCTCTTGGGGTCTCAAATTCATCATTTGTGAAATGAGAGGGTTGCAGATGTTCAAAGGGCCCTTCAAGCCCTGACATTCTAAGACTGCATTACACCTTCTGAATTTCATCTCACATTGGGATGGTACTTCCCTGGTTGCTAAATGATTTGCTCTCTGGTATTACAGTTAAGCTTTCTATAACTCTGAGATAGGCGGGGCTAGTATTATCATCCCTATTTGGAAACTGAGGAAACAGATTCAGGGATGTGGAGTGATATGCCTACCAGCAAACAGTAAGTGGTAGATCTGGAACTAGAAGCCCCATCCTTTGATTCCTTGTTCAGTGCTCTTTCCACTACACCTTGATTATTTTGTTTCCTCTTTCCTTTTTCTCTCCAGGATCCACTTCCTGGCTACAAGTCAAAACTGCTCTCAACTGTGACCCTATCACTGTGACTGCTCAGAGTAATGCCCTCAGTTCCAGGCACTTGGCCAGCTCAGCAGACACCTGGCTTTCCCCCAATTCTTCTTCCATTTTCCATTCTGAACCCTCAGTCTCAATAAAACCTCCTAGCTTCTCCCCAACTCTGACTCCAAGCATCACATCCCATCCAGAGCTCCACTGGATATATCACCATGTTGAACCAGAATCTGGCCCTTTGTCTCAATATGCTTGAGACAACTCTCATCCTGGTTCTGTTATTGCTTCTTCACCTCACTCTTCAGTCCATCCAACCTCTTGTTCAGCATCTGAAGCCCCTAAAGAGATAAGCCATGGTCAGAGAAGATGTGAACTGGAAGGCCCTTAGAGATCTTCCAGTCCAAAGGCCCAGCAGAAGTTGAAAATGAGGAAATTGTTTAGTCACAATATAAAAGAGTGGGGTGGGGACTGTAAGGAGCAGGAGGGCGCTGACCCCAACTCCAGCCAATTGCTATCCATTCCTGGAAATGTGGGCCCAGTGTGGTCACACTGGAGCCAAACGTTTATGTACAGTATCCTGGTTGTTGAGTGTCGACAACTAATTCAGCCTTTTTAAAAATACTCTCGGGCTTCCCTGGTGGCGCAGTGGTTAAGAGTCCACCTGCCGATGCAGGGGACACGGGTTTGTGCCCCAGTCTGGGAAGATCCCACATGCTGTGGAGCAGCTGGGCCCGTGTGCCATGGCTGCTGAGGCTGCGCGTCCAGAGCCTGTGCTCCGCAATGGGAGAGGCCACAACAGTGAGAGGCCCGCGTACTGCAAAAAAAAAAAAAAAAAAAAATACTGTCTAGGCCAAACACAGCTGTGGACCAGTGGCTCTTGTGTTGCCAATTTGCAGCCTGTGCTCTGGTCCAAATCCTTCACCCACAGATAAGAGGCCAACATCACGCACCAGATCAGCAGGAGAGGAGGAGGCAGGACCCAGACTTCAGACCCTCTATTCAGAGCTCACCATCCATCACTCTGAAGCCAGAAAGCAGCTTTGGCCAATTTAACAAGCCTCTGGTGAGAGCCTGCTCTAGAAAGATGTTCTGAGAGGAGACAAAGATGAAGGGATTCTTTTAAAAGATGCTTGCCTTAGCTCCATGGCACTTCTTCACTTAGCTTGGGATCAAAGATTTGGCAGGTTGGGACAAACTAACTTATATTTAGGAAAGAGCTACCCACGTTCATTGAATTCCTGTGGGCACAGTCCACACTGATTGAATTAGGATTCCGGGGACTTTGCGGGGGAGCGTTTTCTGAAATTTTTATTTGGAAATAATTTTAAACATACAAAGTTGCAAGGATAAAAATAGTGCATAGCACGCTCATGTACCCTTTACCAAAATTCACCTCTTTTTCAGATTTTTCCCATTTGCTTGATTATGTGCTGCACACACACACAGACACCACACACAAATAATATATTTGGAGTTTCAGTGTAGATCACATGCATCATAGCTTTTTACCCCTAAATAGTTCAGCATGTGTTCCTAATGATGCTATTTCTTATAACCACAATACAGATTTCAACCTCAGTAAATGTATTTATTTATTTATTATTTTTAGTTGCGGCATGCGGGCTCATAGTTGTGGCATGCAGGCTTCTTAGTTGCAGCATGTGGCCTTCTTAGTTGCGGCATGTGGACTTCTTAGTTGTGGCATGTGCACTCTTAGTTGCGGTGTGAAAGCGGGATCTAGTTCCCTGACCAGGGATCGAACCCGGGCCCCCTGCATTGGGAGCGCAGAGTCTTAACTACTACTGCATCACCAGGGAAGTCCCAATCTCAGTAAATTTACATTGACTCAGTTCTATCTAATCTACCATTCATATTCCAATTTTGTCAATTGACCCAGTAATGTCCCTTAAAGTATTTTTCTTCTTCCTCCAAAACAGGACCCAGTCCAGGATCAAACGTCACATTTCGTTGTCATGTCTCTTTAGTTTTCTTTAATGTGGAATATTTTCACAGCCTTTGTGTGTGTGTATATGTGTGTGTTTTTTAATGACATTAACATTTTTGAAGAATACAAATTCTTCAATATTCCCCTTTTTTTTAATTAGAATGTATCTCATCTGGGGAGTCTGATGTCTTCTCGCGGTTAGATTCAGCTTATATCAATACATCCCAGTCAGAATACTGCATGAACAATGGCATGCACTCAGAATATCATACTAGGAGGCATGCCATGGCCGTCTGCCCATCACTGGTGATGTTAATTTTGATCATTGAGACAAGGTGTGTTCTGATTTCTCCAGTGTACTGTTACTATTTTTTCCCTTGCAACTAATATGCAATCTGTGGAGAGATGCTTTGTCACATGCTCAGATCCTGCTCCTCATCAAAGTTATTCCCCTAAGGGCTTCCCTGGTGGCACAGTGGTTGTTAGTCCGCCTGCCGATGTGGGGCACGCCGGTTCGTGCCCCGGTCCGGGAGCATCCCACGTGCCGCGGAGCGGCTGGGCCCGTGAGCCATGGCCGCTGAGCCTGCGCGTCCGGAGTCTGTGCTCCGCAACGGGAGAGGCCCGCGTACCGAAAAAAAAAAAAAAAAAAAAAGACTTAAAAGTTATTCCCCAGATTCGTCATCCATTGGTGATTCTTGCCTAAACCAACCTTTCCTATGATGACTGCACAGTGGTGTATTTTCCATTCCACCTCTCCTTCCACAGTTACCTGTTGACACTCAGCATTTTGTTGTCAACTATATCCCTCCCTTCTGCAGGGGTGCAGTGTTGATCTCTATCAAGGTAAGTGAGATCTGGAGTTCCACTAGAAAGCAATCATTCATGTCTAATGGAGGGAAAGGAGATAGCCAACATTGCCCAGCCCCTAAGAGCAGATAAAGGTGAACTGGAACAGTAACTCCAAGTGTTTCAGCTAAAGGAGCTGAGACCCTCAGAGAAGTAAAGTGGCACAGAGATTCCTCTATGCAGGGGCTTCACACAAACAGTGTCTGTTTCAGGACTTCCCTGGTGGTCCAGTGGGTAAGACTCCACACTCCCAATGCAGGGGGCCTGGGTTCAGTCCCTGGTCAGGGAACTAGATCCCACGTGCATGCCACAACTAAGAGTCTGCGTGCTGCAACTAGGACCTGGTGCAGCCTAAATAAGTAAATGTTTTTTTAAAAATTATAAAACAAAACAAAACAAAAAAACAGTGTCTGTTTCAAATTCTGTCTCTCTCTCTTCCCCTCACCTGCTCTGTGACCTCCAACAGCTCACCTAACTTCTTGCAGCCTCTGGTCCCTAATTCTTACCTTAGCAGCTCATTGGGAAGATTAAGAAACAATGCTCATCTTACTGGGCCCACAGAGTGCTAAATGAGAGTTACATATTATACAGAATATAGGAAAATTAGGTTGTGCTTGAATTATGTTTCATTTCAACAAACATATGCTGAGAATCTACCACATACCAAGGCACTATGGTGGAGGCTAAAGACTAGCCTAGAGGTAGAGACTAAATACATCAGCCCTCAAAAAGCTCACAATCTAGAGGAAAAAAAGTTCCACTCCTTCCACTCCTAGTACTTACCCCCTCCCCAAATTAAAACATACATCCACACAAAGATTTCTTTAAGAATGTTCATGGCAGGACTTCCCTGGTCGCTCAGGGGTTAAGAATCTGCCTGCCAACGCAGGGGACACCGGTTCAAGCCCTGGTCCAGGAAGATTCCCACATGCCACGGAGCAAATAACCCATGCGCCACAACTATTGAGCCTGCACTCTAGAGCCCACGAGCCACAGCTACTGAGCCCAAGTGCCACAATTACTGAAGCCCGCGCCCCTAGAGCCCACACTCCTCAACAAGAGAAGCCACCGCAATGAGAAGCCCGCACACTGCAACAGAGTAGCCCCTGCTCACCACAGCTAGAGAAAGCTCGCACGCAGCAACGAAGACCCAACGCAGCCAAATATAAATAAATTTATTTTAAAAAATAGATGGATAGCAGCATGGAGAGATGGACAGACATGTGATAAAACAAGGATGATAAAGTATTAACGGTAGAAACAAGATGTTAGAGAAATGGGAGTTAACTGGAAAATTCTCTCAGCTTTGCTGTACATGTGAAATATTTCATAATAAAATGTCGGAGTGGAAAGCCAGTACTGTACAGTGCGAGTCAGAGTTTGATAAATGATGTGGTAGAGAAATAACCAGTTTTCTCTGCTGTGGGAGTGGAGAGGAGAAAGTGATTACTTCTGCTGCGGGTGGATGGTGGCAGGGGTCAAGCAGAGTCTCAGAGAGGAGGAGTCCTAGGAAATGGGCCTAAAAGATAAGATTTTAAACGCAGAAGAGGGAAAGGGGGAAAAGGGTATCCCAGTAGATAAAACAGGGCAGCATGAAAATGCTAGGCTCTTTTGGGAAGCTGCAAGGGAGCAGAGAGACTTTGGGGGCAGAATGGCAAGAGAGGAGGCCGATGAGTTGAACTGTGCTCAGGCTGGGATGGGAATTACAAGACAGACAAGAGCATGTGGTTTTGACTCAGTAAACAATGGGGAGCCACTGAGTGTGTGTATGTGTAAGGCTTTGACATCTGACAGCCAGAGTAGAGGAAGGCAGTGGAGAGAGCCAGCAATGCGAAGAACAGCCAGCAGTGGGGAGAACAACAAGTCAAAGTTTTCTATTGCTTTTATTAGCCAGCTGACAAGGAGGGCAATTTTTGTGACAGAAAAGCGGTCAAGACATGACCTTCCCGGAGGTGAGAAGTCTGAAAGTGAATCAGGGAGATAATTCAGTTTGTCTTAATTCCCAGCTCTCTAGTAACTTTGATCTCCCTAAAGACTTCCTGTTCCCTTTGAAGGTCTAGGCTGCCCGTTGACCTCCCCTCTGGCCCTCAGCCACAGCCCAGAAGCTGCAGCTCACCCTCAGCACCCTCCGGAATGAACACACTGGGAATCGGGAAGCCTGCTTTCCAGTCCTGCTGTTGCCACCATCCCTCGCTGCGGCCCAGATTCCTCACCTGTAAATCAGTTGTGCTGGCCCCACTGTTCCCTGTGGTTCCTTCCACTTTTGAGACTTCTCTACTCCAATCTTTTTCTTTTCTTTCTTTCTTTTTTTTTGGCTTTGCCACGCAGCTTGCAGGGTCTCAGTTCCCTGACCAGGGATCGAACCCACGCCCCCTGCATTGGAAGCGTGGAGTCCTAACCAATGGAACGCCAGGGAATTCCCTACTCCAGGCTTCTTGCAACCAGCCTGCCAGGCTCTCTCTCAAATGTTAATTTTCCCCTTGATGTGCAGGTGTCTTTCTGATCACAGCCCCCACTGTCGTTTTCCTATCTTACCTCTTTCCTCCCCAGTCAGGGGTGTCACTGCGGTGTCCAGCTCCAGCTCCTGGCTGATCTGGGCTGAGGCTTGAAAGAGCCCTGCTGGCAGGTCAGGAGCCTCTGAGCTTCAGGGGCTGAAAGTGTGAAAGGGGTAACAATTCCCACTGCCCTGGTTGTAAGAATAACAAGAAAGTGATGTGTGAATGCACAGCCTGGGGACTCATCTTCTCTCCTCCACACCTTAAGAATCCGCCTGCTAAGTGAAGAAGTGCCATGGAGCTAAGGCAGGCATCTTTTAAAAGAATCCCTTCATCTTTGTCTCCTCTCAGAACATCTTTCTAGAGCAGGCTCTCACCAGAGGCTTGTTAAATTGGCCAAAGCTCCATTTCCCCAAGTTCACAGAGGACAGGTAGTGACTTACCTGAAAAGGATACAGGATAGTCACAGCCATCCTTGGTCCAGCACCCACGACACCTGTTTCCAATCTTCACACCAGCCCTGCAAGCAAGACAGGACAGAAATGCCCCGTTTCCCCAACCCTTACTGAGTTCTAGGAAAAGCTCAAAGTTTCACACACATAATCTCCTTTAATTCTCACAGTGAGGCTGGTATCTGTTCCCCTTCTGACAGTTAAGGAACTGAAGGCCCAGAGAAGCTACATAACTTGTCCAAGGTCACACAGCCAAATCCCAGAAATTGACAATCAAAGTATCAAAAGGAAGAATTACTTGGTGTCCTATATGCCCAGCACTGACTTTTAAAAATATATACTATAATCCCCACAGCTAGAGTCCACTCAGGCCCTGAGAAGCCTGCCCCGGGGTCCTGGCGCACACATGGGAAGGTGGGGGTGGGCAGGGTTGCTCACCAGTCTGGGGTGGCAAAAGGAAAAGCCCTAGAGGTGGCATTTGCTGCTTCCTGAGGGACAGTAGGACTTCCCCATACTCATCCATTCACTAAGCTAATCCTGAAGCTTCACCTGAGAGTCAACTGGTGGGAAAGAGGCAAGGGAGGGCCTTCCAGGGTCTCTCAAAGACGCAGAGTCAGGAAACTGAGAAATGGCAAGGCACATGCAGGGCGGGCATGTTCAGAGAAGTAGGAGCAGAGAGGAGAGTAGACTACCTTTGGTGGGTGGAGGTCCCTCTAGGCCTCGGCTCCCAGGAGCAGCTTCCCATGCTATCTGAGCAGGCAGGCCATGTGCAGTCTATCTTCCATGGATACCCCCAGCACCGCACTTGTGGGCTCAATAAAAGCTTCAGAAGAATGCAGCTCAGATGCCACCCCTGGCGGCCCTTCCCTGACTCTACTCGGGGGAAGAGGTTCATGTCCTCGGGTTATGTGTTCACCAGATGATGAGCACCTTCTGCCCTGGTCCAAGCCACTTCTGATTCCTCCATCCACAGCAAGTGGTGCTGTGTCTTCACTGGGTTGTGTACTTATACTGCCTCAACTACTGCCAGGGCACATGGTCCCCTAAATAGATGACATGGGGGCAAGACTGCTGGATCCCCATGGGAGGCTGGGTCCCCTGGAGTCCCACTCAGCTTGGAGAGCCCATGACTTCTGAACAGACAAACCTTCCCATCCTCATTATCTGTGGTTACTTAAAAATATGTCAAAAAATTCTTAGACACTTTTCCCTTTCAAAGGTGGAGCCTCATTCTTCTCCCCTTGAATGCGGGCCAGACTTAGCGACTTGCTTCTACTGCATAGAATGTGGCAGAAGCAGTGCTCTGACTTTGGAGGCCAACACATAAAAAGTTATAGCTTCCTCCTGGTTCCTTCCTCTTGGACCGCTCACTCTGGAGGACGTCAGTCACCATGGCTTTAGGACACTTATGCAGCCCTGTGGAGGAGCCCCTGCGGGAAGGAAGGGAGGTCTCCCACCATCAAAGCCAGCACCAGCTGGCCAGGTGAGTGAGTGAGTCCCGTGGAAGGGGATGCCCCAGCCTTAGTCAAGCCTTCAGATGACTGCAGCCCCTGCCCATGCGTGACCACAATGCTTGAGACTTCAAGCCAGGACTGGCCAGCCAAGCCATTCTCGAAATCCTGATCCACAGAAACTGTGAGAGATAATGAATGTTTCTTGTTGAATTAAGCCACTAAGTTTTGGGTAATTTGTTGCACAGCAGTGGATAACTAAGACATTATCCTCCTCCCCATTGCCTCTCAGAAAGCTCCCTCTGCTCCAGCCATACTGAACCACTAAATGTTCAAAGCAACACATTTCTGCTGAGTACCTTGTGTGCCAGCCCAGACCAGACACGGGATAGGGCAGTGAACCGGCTAGATCAGCATGGCCACTGTCCTGAGGAGCTTAAGGGGTCACACACTCCAAACATTTACAGATCCTGCTTTGGCCCACATTGTGCCCTCACCCAGAAAGCTTGCCCCAGCCCACCCCTTATAGCTAGATCCTGAACATTTTTGAATTGGCCATTCTCCTTCAGCCTTGAACCTCCTCCATGAAGTCTTTTCTGACTGCCCCATTGGAAATGAGCTTTCTCATCTCTGAACTCCTATAAAGCTTTATCTCAACCTTAGCTTGACCACTTAACATCTTCCTTGTACTATGATTATTCATGTTTATTACCTCTCAGGTTAGCTGCTGTAGTCCCCTTGGGGAAGATGTCTTATATGTGTCTGTATTCCCCACATAACTAGTATACAAAGTGTCATGTGCATAGTTATCATTCAAGAAATGTACATTATGCAAATGACCACGTGAATGAAGCTTTCCAAACCCCTCCTTTAGAATTTTTATGGAGGCTGCTTTACACAGATGGGATCTATTAAATCTCTGGCGATTGATTCAACCTCCAGCCCCTCTGCCCTCCCCAGAGGTCAAGGGGGCAGGATGAAAGTTCCAACCTCTAATCACCTGGTTAGTTTCCCTGGCAACCAGCCTCTATCCTTAGGTGCTTTCCAAAAGTCACTAGGTTGACTTAACTTCGGTGTGGTTGACCAGAGTTTGTTATGAATATCAAGATATCTTTATTGATCTTTCCGCTTAGGAAACTTCAAGAGATTTAGGAACTCTGTGCCAGGAATGGAGATGAAGGTCAAATATATATCTATTATAAATCACAATATGACAGTGAAAAGTCTTATTGGGCGGTGGGATTTCAAACAAGTACAGAGCAGCATTTTACTTGCCAAACTTACTTGACAAAGTAACAGCTTATCTTCCTGAACTTTCTCAGTGGTAGAGTTTGGATTCAGGCATTAAGCTCTCTTAACACTTTTTTTTAAAGTTATTGTAAAATATATGTAGTATAAAACTTACCATTTTAATAATTTTTAAGTGTACAGTTCAGTGGCATTAAGTACCCTCACATTCTTCTGCAACCCACACCACTATCCATCTCCAGAACTTTTTTTTCTTATTTTTTTTTTTTTTTTTGCGGTATGCGGGCCCCTCACTGTTGTGGCCTCTCCCGTTGCAGAGCACAGGCTCCGGACGCGCAGGCTCAGCGGCCATGGCTCACGGGCCCAGCTGCTCCGCGGCATGTGGGATCTTCGCGGACCGGGGCACGAACCCGTGTCACCTGCATCGGCAGGCGGACTCTCAACCACTGCGCCACCAGGGAAGCCCAATCTCCAGAACTTTTTCATCATCCCATATTGGAATTCTCTACCCATTGAACACTAACTCCCCAGTCTCCCTGCCCCAGTCCCTGGTAACCATTGTTCTATCTTCTATCTATGAATTTAACTACTCTAGGTATCACATATAAGTAGAATCATACAGTATTTGTTTTTTATGGCTGGCTTATTTCAGTTAGCATAATGTCTTCAATGTTCATCCATGTTGTAGCATACATCAGAACTGCATTCTTTTTTTTTAATGTCTTTTTTTTTTAACATCTTTATTGGAGTATAATTGCTAATGTCGTTTTTAAAAGAATTTATTTATTTGGCTGCACCAGGTCTTATTTGCAGCACTTGGGATCTTCGGGTGAAGCATGCAGGATCTTTCAGTTGTGGCAAGTGGGATCTAGTTCCCCGACTAGGGATCAAACCCGAGACCCCGGCAGTGGAAGCATGGAGTCCTAACCACTGGACCACCAGGGAAGTCTCAAATGCTTTTTGATAAAAATGATTGTGTTATGAGCATCCTTACTGTGAGCATAATGAGTGTTTCTTGATGCCTCAGCGTTGACATGCCGAATCCTTCTACCTCTGTCGGTGCCTGTTTCTCTCTACAATGAAAGGGCTCACTTGGGTCTTCTTTATAGCTATGACTGTGGCTTTTGCCTTCCTTGAAGTCTTGGACCCTGACTCCATCTGTCCCTTGGGCAGGAGTGGGTGGACTGTGTGTTCTCTAGATAGAGAAGGGATATGACCTTGGTCAGCACATTTTCTTGGCCTGGAAAGCCCATTGTAAGGGGCGGGTAAGCACAGTATAATAAATATAAACAAGAATATTGTACTATCATTATAAATGAGATAAATATTGCTGTATCAGCAATCATATCACAATATCTAAATGTATCAAAGTAACACCTTGTATACCTTAAAATTATACAACGTTACACATCAAATTTATTCAACTAAAATTTTTTTTAATAATAAAAATAAAAGGGTGCACAAGTGAGTCAAAGGAGATGAACTCAGGGAGTCTGAAGCCATAGCTAGGAACACACATCTGACTCTTGCATCATGACAGGCCACACCCCTCTCTGCTCAAGCAGGTTGGTGAAAACCACCTCCAGGCATTTCTCCTGGCACATATCACCCCAGAACCCAGCCAGAGATCAGCACTGATGCCAATGGGGAATCCCAGGCAATCGGCACTCATGCCCAAGATCCAGCCTGAAGAGAGGGACATGGCAGCCTAGTCTGGCTCTTCAGGACACCCAGCTGAGGAAAACACTGCCTAGAGGCATGGTTAACAGTTTATGTATGGAAGGAAGCCCCTGCCCCAGAGAACTTCTCTGAGGCCTCACAAGGGGATACAGCACCCACATTCTGTACCTGCCTGTCCCAGACCTGAGACTCATGGGTGTGTTCAGCATCCTTCCTTAAAAGCATGGGAGCGAAGTATGATGCTGTACACGCCAGCATCACCCTGTTTCTGGGCTCCAGTCCTGGCTCCTTCATAATGAGCTGTGAGGACTTTAGATGATGTACCAGAACCCAGCATGCCCTTGGTAAGTGGAATCAGGGCTCATCATCATCATGTTTCAGCTCTACTGGAGGGGAGAGCAGGTTGACCACGAGAGGTTGTGGGTTTTGTCATCTACAGCATGTGAAAAACCAGAGAAGACCGATGGAGAGGAACACAGTGAGCAGGAGCAGAGGGCTGTTTCCAGGCTGCCATGGACCTGGGGGGCAGGTCACACACTCACCGGTCCAGTCCCATTCTCAGCAGTCAGAAGAAGCTCTTGCCCAGGTCAGTTGCTCAAGCTGGGGACTCACCTGCCCAGTTTAGACTGGAAAGTCACTGGAGAAGACCCTGTTCAGCTAATGGGCAGGAAAAAGACCCACAGTTTGTTCCAAGATAGAACCTAAGGGGGCTGTGCTTCATGCGACTCCCCTGGCTCTTCCCTGGGTGCCGGTGATGTTGCTCACATCATCAGGAATGAAGTGCTGCACAAGTAATTTGGGGCCAAAGCACCTGGCTGTGAGCACTGGCTTTGTCACTCACCAGGGAGTGATCTTGGGCAAGTCAGTTAAGCTCCATAAACCCCAAGTTGCTCATCTATAAATCAAGCACAGGGTTAGTGAGAGGGTCAAGGGAGATAGATAACACATGAAAGTGCTTTGTAAATGATCAAACTCTACACAAATGATAGGTATTATTATTATTAAATAACTCCATGGCCAGGATTCTGGATTCTGGTATTGGCCCTGCCTTTACCTAGAGTAAGTCCCTAGCCTCTCTGCCCATTTAAATAGTTGGGCTAGGGACTTCCCTGGTGGCGCAGTGGTTAAGATTCTGCGCTGCCAATGCAGGGAGCGTGGGTTCAATCCCTGGTCTAGAAACTAGATCCCACATACATGCTGCAACTAAGAGTTAGCATGTCACAACTAAGGAGCCCTCCTACCGCAACTAAGACCCGGCACAACCAAAAAAATAATTGGGCTAGAAGAGTTTCTCTATTCGATTCAGTCTAACAGTCAGCAGGATCAGAGTAGGAAAGGCAGGAGTTGTGAACCTTGCGTGGGAGGGCCATGCAAAGGCAAACGGACAGCAGCAACCAGCACTGAAAGACCACAGGAAGAGACCTCACGTGGGGTAGCCTAAAGTATGGCATTGAGCCAAGCTTCTGGTAGTGCTGGGTTTAAGCAGGGAGGCCTCAGCTCAACCTCAGTTTCCTGAGCAGCTCCAGGACAAAGCTGGCACCACTGTTTGGAAGGGCCACTCCATGCAGGACTGGTGTCTGCAGGCCAGGCAGACATGATGTCATCTGTGCATCTGGAAACCACAGACCAGCCCTCCCGGGTCTCCAGCGGCTCTCATGTTTTCTGGCCAGGATCCCCAAGTTCCGTTCTCTCTATATCCCCAACCCTTTGCATTCCAGGCTCCCAAGGAACTGAGCTAGGACCTCCTGGGCTTCCGTCCAAGCATGTAGTTCCAAATTCCCCCACCCCTTCGTCCCTTGGGAGTAAACAATATAACTTTAAACAAAGACTGCTGCCTCAGCCTTGAGGAAAATACTGGGCCAGTTTCAGTGCTCTGCTGACTGTTTATTTCTTCATACCCACACTTAGTGCCAAGATAGAACCTGAGGGGCTGTGTTTATTGAGATTCTCCCGTCTCTGCCCTGGCTTCCAGGTGCTGCGAAAGGTGCTCACATTCACAAGATCCACACAAGTGCAGCAGGTGTGTTTCAAGTCAGAAACTTGGTTGTTCGATCCCAGCTCTCTCCTTTCGTTAACTGGCAAGTCTGTCAGCCTCTCTGAACCTTAGTTTCTTTGTCTGCAAAATGGGGCCAATAATATTGATGTCACACGGTTGCTGTGAGGATGGTATCATTCCGGGCATGTCCGGTGGCTGCACACAGTGGGTGCTCAACATCAATGACCTTTCTGCTCTCCTCTCCCCCTTCCATTACACCATGGTTCTCTCTCCCCTGGAGGGGAGTTCAAGTTCCCGTTTCTGGGCCTCACCACCACAGTATCTGATTCAGCAGTTCTGAGATTTGCATTGCTAACAAGCCCCCAGGGGCTGCTGCTCTGGTGGTCCAGAGGCTACTCTTGGAGAACCCTTATCTCCCTTGTGAGGAGGAGGTGGAGGGTCTCTACTCCCAGCCTGGCACACAGGGGAGCTCCAGGATGGACTTGTCAAAAGTGAAAGACTTCAAGTATTTATTATATTATAATTGACATAACAAAAAATTCACCCATTTTAAGGTGTACGGTTTGATAAGCTTTAGCAAATTTACAGAATTGTGCAACCATCTCCACAATCCAGTTTTACAATATTCCCACCACTCCAAAAAGTTCTCTTGGTTCATCTGCGGTCAATCCGTGTCCACTCCAAGCTCCAGGCAACCACTGGTCTGCTTTCTGTCTCTAAGTTTTGTTTTTACAAGAAATTTCACATACATGGACTCATATAATTTGTGGTCTTTTGTGGCCAGCTTCTTCTGGTCAGCGTAATGGTTTTTTTTTGTTTGTTTGTTTTTTGCGGTACGTGGGCCTCTCACTGTTGTGGCCTCTCCCGTTGTGGAGCACAGGCTCTGGACGCGCAGGCTCAGCAGGCACGGCTCACGGGCCCAGCTGCTCCGCGGCATGTGGGATCTTCCCAGAGTGGGGCACAAACCCGTGTCCCCTGCATCGGCAGGCGGACTCTCAACCACTGCGCCACCAGGGAAGCCCCAGCATAATGTTTTTGAAGTTCATCCATGTCGTAGCGTGTGTCAGGAGTTCATTCCTCTTTACTGCTAAGTACTATTCCATTGTGTGGGTGCATCACAATTGGTTTATCCACTCACCAACAATGGACACCTGAATTGTTTCCAGTTTTTGGTATTATGAATAATGTTGTTATGAACATTCACATACGTGCCCTTGTGTGGACATGTGTATCCAAATGCTGTCTTTAAAGGTAAACCATAATTTACCAAGTCTCTCCTTCCTAGTTCTTGGAGCATCTGCAGCCAATACTGTTAGCGACTAAGGGCTAATGGGAAGCCCAGGCTCTCCTGTCAGCAGCTAAGATCAAACTCAGACCCCTCCCCAGGCCCTGTCTCCCTGCAGCCTCACCTTACCCACTGGTCATGGCCCTCCCCTGCTCCATTACCCCAAATGTCATACCTTGATTTAGAGCTGGTGATTAAAAGATTTTGCCTTTCAGTTAAATTAAACTGCTCAAAGCAGCCAGCAGGGAAGAGAATGAAAACAGGATTGACCCAGATCTCTTAAAAGTCCTGGGGTTTCTCATCTCTCCTGAGCATCACTAGGCCTAGATGTCCCCATGGATACAGCACTGTCTGGTCCAAAAGTAGCATCCTCTGTATGTGCACAGCGGTCAGAGCAAACCGAGGACCCAGATACTGGCCTTCTACCCCAACGCCCCTGATTCTTGCTGCTGTTTGGCTCCCCTTGGTTTGGCTGACTTCATGTCTGACACACCTAGACTCTATTCCTTCTCTCCCAGGGACATCCCAGCCGCTGTACGGGAAAGTATTTTTCCTGCTCCACTTCCGAGTCCTTCCATCTGCCACACGATGGGGGCACCAAAGCTGTTATCCTGGACACACACACTGTCCCTTGCAAGGGCCCCAAAAGAATCGATTGAGCAAAGGCTGACTGCCTAAGACCCTTTGCCCTGAGCCAGTTTCCCTCTCCCATTCCAATAAACCTCTCCCATGTCCAGGTAGTTTCCGGGCTCAAATCTTAAGCCATGCCATTTGGTAAAGGAGATTCTGGCCTCAGAGCTCAAAGATCTGAGTTTGCATACCTGTGCAGACTTGTGGCAGCAGTGACCTTGGGCTCTTTACCACGAGGAAAGTGATGTTTTTCATCCCGCCGACTCTATACCTACGACGAAGTTGATGTTTTTCATCCCGCCGGCCTCCGGGTGCAGATGAGATAACAGGAAGAGATTTGTTGGGTACACAGCTCTGGAAACCCATGGGGCACATGTAGGCCCCAGGTCAAAAGGATTCAGAGAGCAGGAAAGACTTCACTCCTGTCACCAGTGAGTGTAGAAACAAGGACCTTTTCAGAGAAATGGCCTCTCAGGAACTGCCATCCTTGACTTGCTCTCCACATTTGCCAAGTCAAATGGTGGCCCTGACACGAGTTAAAGAGGTGCATCAAAGTGGTGGATTATAGTTGTGTTTTTATCTAGTAATGAGAGGTTGGGTGACTTAGGTTGGGAAATGTCTGTGCATATACTGCAGAAGGGATTATAACGAGTAGCTGAGAACAAAGGCCTGGAGTGTGAATCCTAGCCCTGCTACCTACAAGCTGTATGACCTTAGGCAAATAACTTAACATCTCTGGGCCTCAGTTTCCTCATCTATAAAATGGGAGTAGGGCTTCCCTGGTGGCGCAGTGGTTAAGAATCCGCCTGCCAATGCAGGGGACACGGGTTCGAGCCCCGGTCCAGGAAGATCCCACATGCCGCAGAGCAAATAAGCCCGTGCACCACAACTACTGAGCCTGTGCTCTAGAGCCCACGAGCCACAACAACTGAAGCCCATGTGCCACAACTACTGAAGGCTGCGTGCCTAGAGCCTGTGCTCTGCAATGAGAGAAGCCACCGCAATGAGAACCCCACGCACCGCAACGAAAAGTAGCCCCCGCTCGCCGCAACTAGAGAAAGCCCGCGCGCAGCAACAAAGACCCAATGCAGCCAAAAAATAAATAAATAAATAAATAAATAAATAATGGGAGTAATTATCTTACAAGGTTACTGTGAAAATTAAGTGAGGGAATGTGTGTGAAATTCTCAGCTCATTAGCCGATAGTGTGTCAAGAGTGGCAATTTTCTTGTTTATGTTTTATTTTTAATAAAGCATTTCCTGAGTGCCTCTTATCCATTCGGTCATCCATTCGTTTGTTCATTCGTTTGTTCATTCATTTGTTCTTTCATCTAGCCAACAGAAACCTTCAAGTGCCAACAGTGTGCCAGAATCTATGAAGTGCACTGGAAAAAGAAAATAATACAGTGCTTGACCATTTTTAAAGCTCTTTTACATGCATTGCCTTGTTTTACCTTCCCACTACCTTCAGGGCGACGTTAAGAGAACAGAGGCTCTGAGGATGTGGTGATTTGCCTAAGATACCAATTAAACAGTGACACAACTCCCTCCAGCTCATGTTTTCATTTCTTTTTTTCAATTACAAAAATTTTTTTTTTAATATTATTTATTTATTTATTTATTTACTTTGGCTGCACCAGGTCTTCGTTGCGGCATGCATGTGGGATCGAGTTCCCTGACCGGGGATCGAACCCAGGCCCCCTGCATTGGGAGCTTGGAGTCTTACTCACTGGACCACGAGGGAAGCCCCCCAACTCATGTTTTCAGACATTCAATCCAGTTTACTTTATAGGACACCTCACTGCCAGAAGGACAGGGTCATTAATAAATGAGTAAGACGGGGCCTCTCCCTGCCAGTCTCCATAGTCTCTGCTCCCAGAACTCAGGACACCTCCCCTCATTGTAGTCTTTTCCCCGGGGCTCTATTAGAGTTGCTTGTTCTGATTTATCTCCGGACACCAGGAGTCTGCCCAGAACACAGTATGGCATCTGGATGATGCCTGTGTCCATCTGGGTTCTCAGCTGCCAACAATGGGGCAGGGCCCAGGGCCCAGGTGGTGCCCCAGCTGTAAAGATGCTGATAAAGCTTAGGTCTGGCTTCTACCTGAAGGAGTGGGACTCAGGGTAGGGGAGTCCACAGCACAGGAGAATGTTCGAAGGTTCTGGGAAGCCAAAGAGAATCCACGTGTACTGTGTCCTGGCCTGAAACTGAATCTGGGTGGCTGGGGAGACCTATATATGTTTAGCCTAATTAAAGAGTAAGGAATCCTTCCAGCAGAGCCTCAGTGCCTCTACGGGGGCTTAGGGCCAGGATCCAAGACTTCTGATGGCCAAAGGTATTCAGACGGATTCCTGGCCAAGGAGGCCTCATGCTGCACAGGCTCAGAGACACACAGCCTCCTGGCCTTGCCCCACCCACGTGCAGGGGCAGGATTCACTGGCATGTGGCCACTCCCAGGCAAGGTGGGAACCTCAGTAATGAGGGGCCCGATGCACCTCCTTCCTGGACACCAGCTTTGGGGCAGTCATCAAGTCTGACCCTGAGCATTCCACAAACTGCGTCCAGCTGAGCTATGGGTTCCAGGGGTGATCCCGTTCTCCATGCTCTGATACCCTATGATACCCTAAAAAGTACACAACTCCTCTACCCAGCTCAGTTTCTCGAAGGCCAACTCTGTTGAGAAGAGGGAGAGCCAGAGAAACACAAGAAGAATAAGAGAAATGGCAGCTAAGGTAAACATGAAATAAGCACATGGAAAAGCCCTTGGGAGAGCAGAGGAAGAGCTGATTAATGCTGCCTGGGGGGCCTGAGAACGCTGGGGAGGAGGACCAAACCCAGTGAAAAGGATTGGCAAAGCAGGGGAAGGAAAGGTGTTTCACGCGAGGGAACAGAGTTCAGGAACACAGAACTGTGAACAGGCAAATCACTGAGGCTCTCTGAGGATGCACGGGAGGCAGGAAGCAGGCAGGAAAGGCCAGCAGGGCAAACTGGAACATGAGACCTTGCTGTGACCTTCAGACAGAGACCAAACTGCTTGGGAAGTGGAGGCATTTTGCATTTGAAAGGAAAATGAACATTTGGGCTGAGAAATAAAGCTGTGTATGGAGTGCCTCCTCTGTGCCCAGTGGCTTACAGGCATTTTCTCCACATCACGCAAGGCGCACGTTTTACAGGGGCAGACACGACAGAGCCACGGTTTTTCTACGGTATAAATAAGCCCTGTCCAAGGAGGGGGCAGGGCAGAAGGGAGCTCGGCAGAGCCATAGCTCCTTGAGGGTGAGGACCCCCTTACATGGAAGGAAGCAAGCTGGAGCTTATTAAAGAGTTCACTCTTCTGATCTTAAGACCTGAAACCTGGTCCGTACTCTGGGCCACCATAGCACTGTCAAGGTCACCACACCCAACACCTTGAATGAGCCACCTGTCAAGAAACACCCACACTGAGGCTTCTCAGTGGCAGGGCCCACGTGCCTGGTGCCTGGCAGGTGCTCAGTGATAGCTGTTGGATGAAGCTTTCTGTAAAGAATTCTTTTGGTTGACTCCTGGCTTTGGCCAACACCTCAGGAAGTAACTCCCAGTCTCTCTGGTTCACCAAAGTCATTCAGAAGAGGAAGGGGCCCCTCCACTTCCACGGGGCCGCCCAGCGTGGGAGTGCCGCCAGAGCCCTGCAGGCAGCTGAGTCAGGGTGGAGGGAAGACTTCCTGGAGTAGGAGAGGCCTAGGTGACCCCACGGAGTGGGGGGGTAAGTGGAAGGGGCAGTGGGAGGTGGGCTCAGGAGTGAGGACGGGTTTGGTGGAGGAAGGAATGTCGGCGCCGCCCCACCTCTCAGGGCCGTGTTTTCCTCTGTGAACCTCAGTTTCTCCTGCCTCAGTAGCCTTCTCCAAGGTGTTGGATTTAAGGAGAGGGTGGAGGAAGGGAAGGAACCAGCTCTGCCTGAGCCGGGGTATGGACCAGGTCTTCGTGCTATGTGCCAGCCTCAGGTGTTATCTGTGGTGACTCACAGCCCCTCCAGGCCTGTTTACCCATCTACAAAATGCGCTCCATTATGGGGTTTCCTGAAGACTCGGTGTTAGGTGATTTTTGTTGCTCTTTTGATTTTGTCTGTTGTTTTTGAGTTCTGTGGAGCATAAGAGATGAACCAACTGGACCCTCTGTGTTGGACTCACCACAGTCAGACCTGGCATTTTTGAGTATTGCTGGAACTATTCTAAGTTCCTTATATGTATTGTCATTTCATTCTCAAGCCACCCTGCGATTATCCGCATTTTGCAGATAATGAATGTGAGCTTTCCATCCACCCATTCCCTCACCCAGCACTGCTCATCAGGTGCCCAGTGGCCTGGGCTCCGGGTCAGCCCACACTTGTCAGCACACCCGGCCTCCTGAGACAGCCAGATGTCTGGGCAGGACTTGCAGCTCTTAGTTAGACCTGTCGCCACACCCTGTTTCAGCCCCCAGTGGCCTCCTTCCCTACCTGCCTGGGTAGCTCGGCAGCTGTCAAGGCTTGTCATGCTTCCCCCCCCCAACCCAGTTGTTTGGGTGCCGGCAAATGCCAGGCAGGTGAGGAGCCCCAGCTTCCACTGGCCCAGCTGCCCTCGCCTTCCAGGTGCAGGGTAGGTGTGGGGCAGGGAGTAGGGGAGAGACAGGGTGTCTCCCAGGCTCAGAATTGCTGAGACGGAACCTCAACTGAATCACAGCATTAACTCATCTAGAACTGGGGCTCAGGAAAACAAAACACCTGTGCGTGTACAGGGAGAGACCTGGCATCCTTGTAACATGAGTGGCCAGGAGGTGTCCTCTGCCCAGGTGCAGGCGCAATTTACTTCCCTCTTCAAACTTAAATCAAGTGGTCCCAACTTCTCCCTTTCTTCAGAACCATTTGTTCAGGACCCATCACGAGCCCAGGAAAGAGAGGGAAAGTGGGGCTTCCTGCATAAATTAGGAAATTAAGTCTCACAGGAATTCAGCAATGTTGCAATCACCCAGAGGTGGCTTCTGAGCTCAAGAAGCTGAAGCCCAGATCCAGAACTGATGGTCTTAGGAAGGGGGCTTGGACGTAGTAGGAGAAAGTCAGGAAAGTCTTGGACTTGGAACCTGAAGCACAAACGTCTACTCCCACCTCTGCTGTTTGGTGGCCAAGTAAGTGAAAGTGACTCACCCATTGATGAGCACGAGTGTCCACATCCCTGAAATGGAGGCAACCCCACCTCATGAGAATCTAGCAAGAATGGCCACACAGGAGAGAAACCAGCGTCCACAAAGCCAGTCCTCAGGAACCCAGCTCCATGGAAGAAGGGCTCTGTGGGTAAATAGGTTTGTAAAATGCTCTCTCCTCTCCTGAAATGTGTGCCGCAGGTGAAGGATTCGGAGAAGCCCTGCAATAAGGAAAGCAGGTGGAAATTGTTTAACACAGCGTTTCCCAAACTTGGCCCAGGAAAGAAGTGTTCTGTGGGGTGGTGCTGTGAGTGCCCTGAATGCAAACATTAGGTGGCTGTGGTGTTTGGAAAACGGCAAGTAGCCCACTTTCGTGGGGGAGAGGATTCAACCAAGAGAAGGATGACAGCAACGTGGAAACCAGATAGGCCTTCAACACGCTCCTACACAGTGGGTGGAAGTGGACATGGACATGGCTGCGTTGAAGACAGTTTGACTACACTGATTAAAATGTCAAAGTCTCTACCGCTTGATCTGGTAATTCCACTTCTAGGAAATTACCTTGCATAAGTACTTGCACTTAATTATATGTACAAGAATGTTCACTGAAGCATCACATGTAAATATAAAAAGAAAAACAAGAAGTAAACAATCTAGACATCCAGCCCTAGGGGAGCATTTGAGTGATGACTGTGTGCATATGGCAGCCTGGGCTGCTACCACGGATAAAGCGTGGCTGCGCACTCTGACATGCAAGACCTCCTAGATATGCACTTCAGCAGAAAAATAACTTTGTTTTCCTCTCTCTCTCTATGTATATACACATAGATATAATATATGTCTGGCTTTTTATATTTATGAATAACACTTCAGTGGACATTCTTTTACATATAGCCCATGTAAGTATTTATATAGGATAAATTCCTAGAAGTGAAATTGCCATATCAAAAAAAAATTGATATATATATATATATAGAGAGAGAGACAGACAGAGATACAGACATATAGATATGGATGCATGTATGCATCCATATATCTACACATATTTATTTGTGTAATATGTATATATAGACACACGTAATATATATGTAAACACACATATACACATATGCAAATGTGTATATATACATATATTTATACAAAGATATATGTGTGTATATGTATCTAAATAGAAATGACACATCCATATCCATATGTACCACATATCATATATTATAAATACATAGAAAAGTGTCCAGAAAGGGACATGACAAAGTTAACAGGGGCTTTCTCTTCAGAGGGATGTGGGATTAGGAAGAAGGGTGGAAAGGACAATGAGACTTATCAGCATTTCCATGCTGTTTTTATTTTTTACAGTGAACGTGCATTACTTTTGAAATTTTGAGAAATATGTCTTTTATTATTTATTTATTTTAAAAACATTATTTAATTTATTTATTTTTGGCTGCATTGGGTCTTCATTGCTGCACGAGGGTTTCCTCTTGTTGCGGAGAGCGGGGGCTACTCTTCATTGCAGTGCGTGGGCTTCTCAATGCGGTGGCTTCTCTTGTTGTGGAGCAACGGCTCTAGGTGTGCGAACTTCAGTAGTTGTGGCATGCGGGCTCAGTAGTCGTGGCTCGTGGGCTCTAGAGCGCAGGCTCAGTAGTTGTGGCGCACAGGCTTAGCTGCTCTGTGGCATGTGGGATCTTCCCGGACCAGGGCTCGAACCCGTGTCCCCTGTACTGGCAGGCGGATTCTCAACCACTGCGCCACCAGGGAAGTCCAGATGTCTTTTAATTGGTAGAAAAAAACACTAAAACAAGGCTCAGGAGGATGGCTTTTCTTTTGTAGCCAACTCAAAGCCTTTGTTTTTTGTAACCTGAAGCTATGGGTGTTTGTTATGAATATAAGCACTGAATGACTGTTGGATCCCCAGATTCACTGCTTTTGGTTTCAAAATAAAAACACTTTTTTTGGCTTGTTTGTATTTGAAAAATACTGAAGATTGCAATAATGTATAACACACCACTTAAAAAATATCTTGAAAGAAAGATGTCAGAGCTACCTTGGTTAACCTGACCAGTCCTCTCTCTGGAAATAACCCTAGTAATAATCTCCAGTGAATAGGGTGGCGCAGATTCTGCAGTGGATTTTGAATGGAAGTATTGTGATGCTGTGGGGCACCCTCAGAGTCAGTTTGTCTGTTTTTCGTTCATAGTCCCCGGTCTCTGGAGCACACAGGCTAGAGGGGGCATGTGAGCCAGCAATGCCCACCTACCCTGTTCCCACACTCCCATCTATATGTTTATTATTGTGCTTTTCCTCGGCCCCTGTTACATTACTGACCTTCTGGGATCCTTTCCCATGCTTTTGAAGTGTATCCTTTAGAAGTTCACCTAGTTCAGCTCTCTTGGTGGGGAACTCGTTTCTTTTGTTTATCTGTGATTCTCTTTGTTTTACTCTCATTCTTGCAAGTTGGTTTTGCCAGTTACACCATTCTAACTTGACTTTCAACACGTTGTGCACGGCCTCCCAGAGTCTTAAGTCTCCCATTGTTGCTGGTGAGCAGCTGCTGAGTTATCCCTGTGTTAAGGGCTCTAGTCTTTGATTCAGTGTGTGCTTAAGATCCTTTGTCTTTGGTATTCTGCCCACATTACATGCCCAGCAGCAGATTTCTTCTTATTTACTCTGCTTAGGATTCATGGGGTTTTCTTGATTTTGTAGATTCCAATTTTTCATCAGGCACTCTTTCTTTAAAAATTAGCTTTCCTCCATTTTCTCTATTCTTTCCTCTGGGACTCAAATTTGATGTACAGAGACCTTTCCATTATGTTTTATTTCTTCTCTCTTTCCACCTCTTTCCTACTCTCCTGATCAGTGTATGATAAATACTGTTTTACAGTTACATTCTAAATAATTTCCTAGCACATTTCTCCAGTGCATTATCTTTTCAACTGGGTCTAATCTGTAACTTAACCTATCAACAGAGTTTTAAATTTCAATAATTATATTACTCATTTTTACAAGAATAAATGAATTCCCTGGAAAAAGAAGGGCATTCCCCAGAGATGTCAGCAAAGGTGAGAACATGAGTGCAAGAATGGGAGAGGAGTCCTGGGTTGGAGGGATGGGGGTGCTATCCAAGCCCATTCTTTATTGATAAGACCTCTGAAGTCCAGAGAGTCACACAGGGGTCACACAGCTAGCTAAGGGCAGAGCCAGGATTGGAACATAGGCCTTCTTTCTTTCTTTGGCTGCATCAGGTCTTAGTTGCGGCATGCGGGATCTTCGTTGTGGCATTTGGGATCTTTCGTTGCGGCACGCAGGCTTCTCTCTAGTTGTGAGCTTCTCTCTAGCTGCCACGCACGGGCTCTAGAGCGCACGGGGTCAGTAGTTGCAGCACCCAGGCTTAGTTGCATGTGGGATCTTAGTTCCCCCACGAGGGATCGAACTTGCGTCCCCTGCACTGGAAGGCGGATTCTTAACCACTGGACCACCAGAGAAGTCCCCGCCTTCTTATTTCTTATTTCGTTGCGGAGCACAGGCTCCGGACGTGCAGGCTCAGCGGCCATGGCTCACGGGCCTACACGCTTCGCGGAATGTGGGATCCTCCCGGACCGGGGCACGAACCCGTGTCCCCTGCATCGGCAGGTGGACTCTACCACTGCGCCACCAGGGAAGCCCCTCCTCCTCTTTTTGTTTCCCTTTTTGGTGCCCCTGCTTTGTGGTACATGAAGCACACGCTCAAAACACGCTCAAACTAGGCTACTGGGAACTGCAACCTGAAAAAGAAGCCACAGCTTTGCCTGCACTGGGGCAAGCAGGATGTCCTTGAATGCAGCTGTAAGGCAGGTCGCGGTGCGGGGCTCCCGCGGACTCCCCCAACTCCTCCCAGTTGCTGATTCCGGGAAGAGAGGCTGGAAGGCAGATGCTTGAGGAGGCTAACCTTGGGGCACCGTCGCCACCTGGTGGCGTACTGCGGTTCTTGCAGTGGTCGCGCCTGCAAGCGCCGCGAGGAGAAAGGAGAGAACAAAGAAAATGTGGGCGGAGGGGCCAGGGTGGGCTATTTGACTTTGCCCGAAGACCTGACCCGCTTTGTCCATCACTGGAAGGTGATGCGCCCCCCGGAAGGGCTGAGCTCCGTCCTGAGAGTGTGCAAACAGGGAGCCCTAGACTGGGCTTTACACTACTTGCAGGCATCATCACTTGGAAATCAGAAAGGCCAAAGTCTTAAGATATTAGAATCATCGAGGAGGTAATCCCCACTCCCACCCCTGCCGCCAGGTCACAGTCACAAGGGGCTGAGAACTGCCCGAGATCACTCAGCTCCGGCTGCTCCTCCGCCCCGCCCCAGTGTGGGCAGCCTTTGTTCATCAAGGTCTCAGAGACATTCCGGCCACAGGCAGCGGAGTTTACCTTATCTCTGTGATCCTCCCTAGGGCACTTGGCCTGCAGCTCCACGCCCTCTCCTTCCCCCTCTCCCAGAGATCTGACCTCCCTCCCGCCTCCGGCTCCCCTTCCCTCGGGTCCCCGCCCCCACTGGGACCTCTCTCCACCTGTCCCTTCAACTGCCATTTGCATGCCTGGGACAAGTTGCTGTCACCAGCCTGGGGATATTTCTCCAGAGCAATCCCCTCACGTTCATCCCCTGACCACCCAGGAATCTGGACAGTCCACTGTCCAAACCCGCCCTGTCCACATAGGAGGAGCTCAGCATGGCTGTCCCCTCCTCCTAAAATGTTTTCTTTTGAAATATCGTACTTACAGAAAAGCTGCAAGAATAGTACAAAGAACTCCCCTACCCACTTTACCAAGTCATTTATTTTTTTTTTTTTTTTTTTTTTAAGTCATTTATTTTTTAACATTTGCCTCATTTGCTTTCTCCTCTCTCTGTTGTCTCTATTACACACACACACACACACACACACACACACACACACAGTTTCTTTTATGAAACCATTTGGAAGTAGGTTACATCATAGTCCTTAACCTTAACCTCAGTGTGTTATTTCCTGAAAATAAGGATATCCTTCTATAATTATCAAATTCAGGAAATTTAACATCAAGACAATATTTTAACCTAATCAATAGTTTATATTTCCACTTGGTCAGTTGTCCCCAAATGTCCTATCTAGCACTTTTTGTTTGGTCCCAGATCCCATCCAGGATTACATATTTCATTTACTTGTCATGTCTCTTGAGTCTCCTTAATCTGAACAGTTCCTTAGCCTCTTGGTTGTGTATGACACTGACATGTGTGAAGAATCTAGGCCGGTAATTTTATATAGTTCCTCAGTACAGATACTTCCTTTCATCCTGCATTTTTTTGCTCTAAGTGTCAAGGGTCTACCCAGTTCCTCAGGTTAGGAACCTAGGTCCCTCCCTCCCTCCCTCCCGCCCAGCCCTCATCAGGTCCTCATGCCCACTGCCCTTCTCTTCAATGCCCTCATCATTCCTCACCAACCAGCCATCCTCCACCCTGCCATCAGCGACTGTACTGCTTCACACAAGCTGGCTGTTTAAAGTGTGGTCCAAGGACCTGCAGCAACAGGAGCTTGTTGGAAATGCAGAATATCAGGCCCCAGCCCTACAGAATCAGAACCTGCATTTTTAAAAAAATTTATTTATTTTTGGCTGCGTTGGGTCTTCGTTGCTGTGTGCAGGCTTTCTCTAATTGCAGAGAGCGGGGTCTACCCTTCGTTGCAGTGCGAGGGCTTCTCATCATGGTGGCTTCTCTCGTTGCGGAGCACGGGCTCTAGGCACGCAAGCTTCAGTAGTTGCGGCACGTTGGCTCTAGAGCACAGGCTCAGTAGTTGTGGCGCACGGGCTTAGTTGCTCCACGGCATGTGGGATCTTCCCGGACCAGGGCTCGAACCCGTGTCCCCTGCATTGGCAGGCGGATTCTTAACCACTGTGCCACCAGGGAAGTCCAGAACCTGCATTTTAACATGTTCCCCAAGTGTTTCTTCTGCTAAGTCTGAGAAGTCCTGCTCTCGGAGATCCCTGAAGCAGACCCCTCAGCTCCATATTGAAGGAGTGTCCCTCTCTACCACCCCTGACCCCCAAACTTCATTCTTACCTCACCTACGTTCATGAGGGTATGCTGTCACCTTTGTACCATTTAGTCCTTCTTCCAGGAATGCCCTCTCTCTCCTGAGACTTCTACTCGAGATTAGGCTTAATGGTCACTTCTGTGGTGTGCTTCCTGCCACTCCTCCTGGGCACCATTTCCTTTGAACCTGCCTCTTGTCCTAGCTTCAGTTACATACAAGTGTTACTCCCAAGGGCTCCTGATCTTTAAGGAGTTCCTCCTCCCATTAGTTGGTGAGCTCCTTGAGGGAAAACCTGCATCTCACACACCTCCTTATCTACAGTGCCTAGAACAATTCGAACGTCTGTTGAATGGGCACGTAAAAAACCAGCTCTTCTTCCACAGAGGTACTTCTTCCCAGTAGATCCTGAAGTGGGTACTGGGGTATCCAAAGGGCCATCCAAATACCTGAGCCACAGAATGTTGGGACAGGGGTGGCCACAGGGAAACATCTACTTCAAATGCCCTTTGTGATCCATGAGAAAAGGCCCCAGAGAAGGAGAGGTGGCTTACTTGCAGTTTCGTCCCCTGGAGTGGTTGGCCCAGCGAGTCACTACTGACCCATGTTTTGACCTTCCTGGAGCAAAGTGCCCTCATGTGGTTTAGTGTGAGAAGCAGAGTAGTAAAAACCAGAGTTGCAGATGAATGCGCACAAAATGCAGAGACTTATGTAGAAGTTTTAAACATGAAAAACTATTCTGTATCTTCTTGCTTAGGAAACAGTCATGCCAGTGAAGGATAATGGTTACCTTGAGGAGGATGCAGGAAGACTGGAGGGTTTATAACCAAGCTGGGGTAGGCAGGGGGCTTCAGCCATGCTGTTTACTCTTAAGCTGTGTGCGGAATATGAGTGTTGAATTATTTTTTATACAACCTTATGTCCTTTAAAAATTCTGATCTGAACCAAGGGATCATGCCTTGCACACAGTTGTCCTCAAATTTTTAAATGAGTTTTCTTGCTGAAGGTTTTCAGTTAACCAGCCCTCAACCTTGTGGGTGCCCATTAATTTTTTTTTTTTTTTAATAGTAAATGTAAACTTTCTGCATGGCAGGCTTCCAGCTCTAACAAGCAAGGTTCAGAGGGTGGGTGCATTCTGGAAAACAGAATACCACCCTGTTATTGGAGCTTAAGATGAACACAAATAAGGCTGGGGTTATATCTTAGCACATGGGCTAGAGTTCAGGTTTCATTTTATAGGCAAAGAAACACTAAATTCTCAAGGAAGAATGGTTTGAATGAATTATTCATTTTAGCAAGGTGACTGTGGCAACAACAGGCCAGAGAGGAGACCAGCTAGCTTTGGCAACAATCCAGAAGTATTACCTGCTCAAAATAAATTTATTTTAATTTTTTTTGGCCATACCGTAGATTGCAGGATCTTAGTTCTCCAACCAGGGATCGTACCTCTGCCCCCTGCAGTGGAAATGCAGAGTCCTAACCACTGGACTACCAGGGAATTCCCTCAAAGTAAATTTAAAAAGCAAAATGGGGTGAGGTGAAGAGAAACAAGACTTGCTCTGAGTAGATGTTGAAGCTGTGTGATGCGCAGAAAAGGGGCTTCTTATTCTACTTTTATGTTTGAAATTCCTCATGATTAAAAAAGGTAGTGGGGCTTCCCTGGTGGCGCAGTGGTTGAGAGTCCGCCTGCCGATGCAGGGGACACGGGTTCGTGCCCTGGTCTGGGAAGATCCCACATGCCGCGGAGCAGCTGGGCCCGTGAGCCGTGGCCGCTGAGCCTGCGCGTCCGGAGCCTGTGCTCCGCAACGGGAGAGGCCACAACAGTGAGAGGCCCGCGTACCGCAAAAAAAAAAAAAAAAAAAAAAAAGGTACTGATCTTGTAGAAGTCATAAATATACACTGACGTGACAAATGAAAAAACCCTAATTACAAGAAAGGATAGTTGGTTTTGGTATAAAGTTTTTCATAAATGAATTAGAAAAGTACTGTATCACCTCAAATATATGATACAGAAATAGCCCATGATACAGAAATAGATGTTGAAGAGTTTAAATAATTCATTCTGAAAGATTGAGAAAAAGCAGCATATCTAAATTAACATTTATATACTTTTAAATGTGTACAAATAATATATTTATAGCTATAGTAGATATTTAGCTATTTCTGCCATGAACTTAGTTTGTGGTCTAACTAATCAAAACTTTCGAATCTTCTCATTAGGAATATGGAGTCTTGTCTTTGGGAAGGTACTGTAATATGGGATGGGTTAAACAGAGTACAACCATGTGATTTTATATGCAGTTGAAAATCACCTCTATATATTGTACATAACTCTCTTTTTTTTTTTTTTTTTCATAACTCTCTTTATATATGTACATGTATATATACCTAAATATATATACTGTTAAAAAAAATGGTGTGACAAAAGTTGAATGGAGAGTAGGGTGGCTGTGCTTAGACATGCAGTGTCTCTTTGGAAGGGTTAATAAACCATCTGGGAGAGGAAGTGGGGAGATGAAGGAGATAGTGCTCTCCCCTCCTAATCTTTATGAGCACGTTAACAGTAACACTCACTGGAGGTTGGTATCACAGGGGACTTCCTTTCTTCACACATTGTCTAATTTTTTTTTAAAGGCTGGAATAATGCCTCTACTATAGAGGCAAATCAGAAGGGGACTATGTCTAAATGAAGCTTGAGGGAATTCCCTGGTGTCCAGTGGTTAGGAATCCGCACTTTCACTGCTGAGGGCCTGTGTTTCATCCCTGGTCGGGAAACTAAGATCGCACAAGCCACGTGGTACAGCCCACCCCCAAAAGAGAACACAGATTACTTGCTATCTCGGCACCACTCTATTTTGTAATACACTTTTGCTCCAGCTGGTATCCATTCTGGCAATAGCCCCCAGTATTACAGGTCCAAGTTTCTCTGGTTGCATGTGGGCCCGTGACTCACCATCTGCCTGATTTCCTTCTGCAGTATCCTCTCTGGCTCCTTCAGAACACAACTGAAACTCCTATCTCCTTTACAGTGGTCCCTCCTTTGGTATGTTGCTCAATCCTATGAATTAATACATCTTGTAAGAGAATGTCAGAGGTTCAGGCAGGCTTTTCATTCCCCTATTGCATCTTGTAAATCAACCTGAATCACAAGTTTGTTTTTGGACTCAGAGTAATAACGGAAGGTCATCTGGCCATCCCTGACGCCAGGCCACATGACAGCTCCTTGGCCTCTTAAGGAAATGTCGCTGCCCCAGCCTCTGGTTTTAGTCAAGTGTGGTCCCAGAACTTTTAAAGGGACTCACAATTCCCTTTAAATACATTATGAAGTAGGCAGAGAGCATGGGTTCAAGATTGTTTTTATTTTCAGAGCCTGCAACAGTTGGTTACCAGTGTTACTAAGCTGGTACATTCTGAAGGCCATCCCACCTCCCTTTTCAGGCATTCAACCAACAGAATCCCTACAAACAAGATTACAGACTAATTAAGATGTGTCTCAATGTGTGTGGGGGAAGAGGCCTTCTCCCCCTGCTCCCCTCCTCCCCACATACTTTTTCTAACAAGATTGTTTTATAGTCAAATGCAACTCAAACCCATAACACAGCAACCAGTCATCTCCAGTATCACTGATTCTCTCCCTGCCTGCAGAACAGGAAGCCAGGGCAAGAGGGGAGACTGAATCTGCTATATAAGAAAAACTTTGCTATACCCCAATGGAGCAAAGATGGTGAGGAAGCCAGCGCCTAAGGGTGGGGATGAGCAAGAACCAAACAGGCCTGTCTAGAATCAATCAACTCAGCCCCAGCTCCTTGGGAGGTGTTCCTTTGAGACCCCTACTTCTGTGGGATGAGATGAGGGGCAACTGGTGATGATCCATCTCTCCCTGTCCCTCAAATTAAAACATGATAAACTCAAACTTTTACCTGCAAAATCCACCACACCGCCTCCTGAGAAACACATTCTATAGTCATCTCTGCCAGCACCCACTCCCTTCTAAAGCCCAGGGCTTCCAGCCCCTCTCCCCAACCTTGGGTGGCCCAGCCAACACTGATTTGATACTCCTTGACTCATAGAATGACTATTTTTAAAAAATTAAAATAGAAGCAATCAAAGAGTATCAGAGTAATAGAAGAAAGACACTCAATATATACTCCCTTCCCTTATCTGGCAGAGCCCCCCATCCCTGCCCGCCTACACTGGGATACCTGCTCTACCATGTTCCAACACTGACCTGGGGGTGGCCCAATGGAAGCTGCCTCAAGTGCTTTCCTGACCGTGACTCCTAGACCAGCAACATCACAGCAAGCAGGGTCACCCCAGTAGATCTCAGGGGCCTTCGAGGTAGGTCTGGGAGGTTTAGCTTATGTCCTGTAGCCAAGCCTGAGTCTGGGGCCTGCTCCCACCAGTATCTCAGTCCTTGGCTGTATATTAATAGCAGCAGCCCCAGTACTGCAGCACCTCCTGGGGGTGACAGAGTGCCTAGTTCTCTGTCCCACAACTCATGTCCTTCTTCCCCCTCCCTTTTTCTTTTTTTTTAAAAATTAAAGGCAGAGGTAGTCCCTGGGATGATAAAACCCCACCTAGGATGGCAGTATTGTAACTTAAAGAAGCAGTTAAATAAAAGTCTCCAGGAGTTGATTACAAAAAAAGAAAGAAAAGAAAGTGACTGATGAAGTTGAATAAATTAATGATATGGGTTATCCCACAAAGACCTTTCCTTTGCAGGCCGTCTTTGGTATTTGGCCAGCAGCATTTGTGAGTCTTCTCTCCACTCGGACTCTCCTACCCCTCCCCCCTCAGGAGAGAAGGCCATTGCCCAACGAGGCCCAGGCGGCTCATCCAGCTGTGGGGGATGAGGAGTCAGAACATCTTGACTTGGTGCTTGGAACTGTGCTGTGGCACGTGACAGCCTTGGCAGACCGTCCTGTTGCAGAAGGAGGACAACTTACAGGGACAGAAGAGCCAGCAGGATGCTCTGGGCTCCAACCCTGGGAGAGTGGGAGGTAGGTTTAAGACATGGAAGCCTCACGCCTTCTCTCCAAATGTCACATGGCTGGCCCCTTTGCTCCAGTTTCTCTGTAGCAAAGAGGGGAGGGGGGTAGGGAGGGAGGCTCAGGCTGTTGCTGTCTGGCACTGAGACCCTCAGAGCTTCTTCAGACGGCTATACATCTCTCTCTTGCTCTTTTCCCCGGCCCAGGTCCGGCTCTTGGTGCGGAACTTCTTCAGGTCTTCTTTAAAGTCCTCATGGTGCATGGGCCGGTAACTGGGGGGCTCGCAGTGAGACTGGCGGGAAGACAGGACGAAGTCAGGGCACACCTGCTTCATAAGCACACTCCTGCGCCCTCCCTGCCAGGGGCTGCAAGGCTCTGCTCAGCAGGTTCTAGGGCCCTTCTGTGTGCAGGGCAAATCCCCAGACCCCTGGCAAGAAACACCCATGACCACTAGATATCTGGGTGGAGGGGCGGCCCCTGCCCTCCAGGGAGTCCATCTTACCTGGCATTTCAGGAAGAACTCCTTATATCCGCCCTTCAGGACATATAGCTCCGGGTAATGGAGTTTGGGGTACTCGTTACCAAGCCGATCTCTCTCTCTCACATATCGGCACCTATAAAGGGGAAGGAAAGCCAAAGTATGGTTAGCTCTACACAGTGAAAGCAGTGTTCCTTACACACATCTCCCCAACTTTACCTTCATTCTTGGAAACAATCAGTGTCGACTTGTGATTTCCTGGCCACCTGTTATCTTCAGGAGTAGTGTTCAGAGCCAGTGCCACTGCCTCGTATTGGCAGGTAGATGGTCTCTTCCCAAATTTTCAAGTTAAACAGCCCTAGCAACTGATCTCTGCCCAGCATCTTCCCTGCCACCAGCACCTAATCTTCAGTGACAGCTTCCCAGCCAGCTTCCCTCTGCATTCTCCACCCTCCACGACCAGTGTCTCTCCCTTACTTCCTTCTGAGCTTTGCTCCTGTCTCAGGGCACCTACTTGCATCCTGTTCTAAAATGGGCTATTGTGTAGTGTACTGTATACTCCTGTAGTTATGTGTGTGCAAATGCAGCAAAATATCACCAGTCGATGAAATCAGGGGAAGCATGCACTCTTTCTGAGCGTGAAATGGTTCCAAATAAAAAGGTGGCACAAGAACTTGAACCCAGCCCCATGAGAAAAGTCTCTCTTGGAACCTCCTAGTGAAGCTGCACTGCTCCCTGCCACCTCTGTCCCTGTTTGCTCAGCATTTATCACAACCATCTTCCGTCTCTCCACTGGGACCTCCCCTGCGGCAGGTCAGTCCTGTTTGCTCATTGCTGTAACTTCATTGCCTCAATAGCCCCTGACACGTCCAGGCTGGCAGTCCTTTCTGAAGGGAACTAGCACAGATGGGCAGCTGTTTGGCCCTCCCCCTAGCTTTTTAATACCACCACTCACTTCTGACCACATTTTCAGAACCAGTCCTGTCACCATTAGTGAGAGTGTGGAAAGATGTTGTTAGAGCATCAGAGTATTATTTTAAATCTGAAGTGATGTTATTTTATTGTAATTATACTTTCATTTATTTTGGTATAAAACTTATCTTTGTAGTAAATTATAACAGGGCCTTAGTCACCAAAGCCCTAACAGAAGTTCTTATTAATAAGGGGTGGGGATGGGGGGGCGGGGGCATTTCTTTTAAACTCTAACATGGCAATAACGTGAAGGTAACATAATCCACTCCTTTGCAAACGTGGATTTGACAAGTATTCAAGAGCATCACATCAAGTTTTGCAGAGAGGATATGACACTCTTCTGGCATTTGCATAAGGAGCAACCACACTGTACCTGAAGGATGTCACCTGAGAACAGTAGCCCCAAAGGTAGAAATAAGGACAGTGGGGGAAACTGGAAGAGCCAGAGTTTAATTCAATACAAAGGAAGGCTGGACAGTGAGCCATGCCCAGCAGTAGCCAGGACTAACTCAGGAGTGAGGGTGATGAAGCAGAGGCCAGATCCTCGGGGGATGTTGCACAGGGAACACCTGTGTCACAGGCTGGACTGGGGAAGCCAGAAAGCCCTCCACGACAACTACTGTGAAACTGTTAGGGCAAGCCTATACACTACACTCCAGGAAGCTGTTCATGAAATCAACTGACTGCAAAACAGGTAAGGATTTCAGAGAATACCTGTTACACGTGAATTGATACTTTTACAAAACTAGGTATTTTCACACCATGTGTGTAGGCTAAGGCATGGAAATGACATTCGATGTGCCACAGGCGGTCCCACAAAAGCACCATGGGGGCCATGCCCTGGAGCCCACTCACATGCGAGGGCCTCGCTCAGAAGAAAACTCGCAGTGGAACACCACGATGACACGCTTGCCATCCGTAGGTACGATGGGCTTCTTGAGTAAGAAGTCTTCAACCTCCTCTTCCATGTGCAAGTTCACTGCACCCTGTGAAGGCACCAGAGACTCATGTTTCACACTCGCAGTAATGATTCTTCGAGACTGGTCTTCAAATGGGCACCTCAAATTCTGTTATGACTGTGTGCACTGTATGAGTGGTATTTGTGAATGCCCGGGACTTTCACGGCCATGACAGTGGCAAACACTAACACTGTATTTAAAGTACCTCCTTACCGTATTTCAACACTATATTATTGGTTAAAAGATTAAAAGGGCACAACCAATTACTTTCTTCCTGGGAAAGTATGTTCCAACACCCAACTAACCAGGCAACTATAAATGTAAGAGGTATCATTAGGCTTGGCACACACTGGGACATGTTGCCAGAGACTGGCTTCTCCTCATGGCTTCATGTCCAGGCATGGCTTAGAAGTCAGTGGGTACCATTTAGAAATGCCCCTGATGGTGATGGTGATGGTGATGGTGTGAGGGACAGAACAGGAAGCAGTTGCCGTACAGTGTGGTAGAGGTTAGTGCAGACCAGGGAACATTCTTTCAGTGCACCAGGAGTCAAATGCCTTTCACGCCCACTGCTTCTTTTTACAATTCTTATAACCAGCATGTGAGCATTATAATGAGCAGCCAGGTGTCACCCCCCCCTTTAAAAAAAAAAAATCACAGATGCTGTCCAGGGCTCCTGCTATGCCTCCCACAACAGCAGGGCTCGCCCACAAGCCTCAGGAATCCATACCTTGATGTGGCCTCCCTCATATTCATATGGGTATCGGCAGTCAATGATAACAAACTCTTTAATGAGGTTGGCAAACTTGCCACTCAAAACAGACGCTATCTGTGGAGAGAGAGCCAAGGAGAATCAACTCTGGCTGCCAGGAACACGTAGATTCCATGTGTGGCAGGTTCCAAAAGGATGACTTACAATTTCTGGAGAGATGTATTTTAAATCCTGATGCTTTCCAGCAACTGTATGAAAGAGGTAACACTTAAAAAAAAGAGAGAGAAAGAGAGAGAGAGAGAAATACTTAGCAAATCCAAAAGTTTAAAAATGCAACATTTTTATATTGCTTGCCTTCCTGGTAAGAGTCAGCTTGAAAAAAACAAACAAACATTAATCTAATAGAATATGTTGGTTACTTGTCTAGCCACTTCATTAATATCCTGACATTGAATTTTCACACAGACCTATAAGGCACGTTATCCCCATTCCCATATGTCAAAGCTAGGTACCTTGTCCAAGGTTAGCCAGCAAGTAAGCCAGACTTGAATACAGAAACCTCAGGTGATTTCCTTTTTCTCCCGCTTTTGTTAGGAACCCTCACCTCAGCAGCCAGACTGTGTGCAGCACATAAAGGACACAGAGAGGAATGACTTCATTGTTTACTGAGCACCTGCTATGTCCAGCATGGTGCTAGACACTGGAGATGGAATGAGTGAGGCTGGGCCCAGCCTTGAGGGAGAAGGACGGGCACATCAGTAATTACTCACTAGGGCGGACTGGCCAAGTCAAGTGCTCACCCAATCCCGTGGCCATGTGTGGGGTCATTATGACAAACACAACCAACCACAGCTTCAATTCAGGTGCAAGCTTCTACCAGCAAGGACACACCACACCCAGGTCTTGGCTTGCTCTTCCCTTCAGACTAGAACTGTCTTCTATTTTTTTTAAAATTTTATTTATTTTTTAACATCTTTGTTGGAGTATAATTGCCTTACAATGGTGTGTTAGTTTCTGCTGTACAATGAAGTGAATCAGCTATATGTATACATATATCCCCATATCCCCTCCCTCTTGCGTCTCCCTCCCACCCTCCCTATCCCACCCCTCTAGGTGGTCACAAAGCACCAAGCTGATCTCCCTGTGCTATGCAGCTGCTTCCCACCAGCTATCTATTTTACATTTGGTAGTATATATAAGTCCATGCCACTGTCTCACTTCGTCCCAGTTTACCCTTCCCCCTCCCTGTTGTCTTCTATTTTTAATCCACTTATTTCTCCCACCTGGTTGAAATATCTAGCCCAGATCCAAACCTTCCCCAATCGCCTAGCTGAAACTGAGACAACCCTTTTATTTCTTGTTTATTTATTTATTTATTTAGTTAGTTAGTTAGTTATTTTTGTGGTACGCAGGCCTCTCCCTGTTGTGGCCTCTCCCATTGCAGAGCACAGACTCCAGACGTGCAGGCTCAGCAGCCATGGCTCACGGGCCCAGCCGCTCCGCGGCATGTGGGATCTTCCCGGACCAGGGCACGAACCCGTGTCCCCTGCATCGGCAGGCGGACTCTCAACCACTGCGCCACCAGGGAAGCCCAACCCTTTTATTTCTTAGTCTGCTGCTTTCACTGCACTGATGTTTACTTCAATCTACCATGTGATACATGTCTATGTGGCATGATGTCTTACTGACCATATGTTAAGTGTTTTGAGGGAAGGAACTGTGTCTCATTTTGGAATCTTTGCCTTACACATAATAAGTGTTTCCATAAATGTTAGCTACATTAATACATCAAAGACTGGTCTGGGGACCTTCAAGTCATATGTGGCTAAACAAGCTACTACTGACACAGGAATGTGTCACATTTCACCACAGCTCAAAGGCAGCCGACCTGTATCAGGCCATCAGCAGACCATCCTCTGGACCTCCCTGAGGGCCTTTTCCCTCTAGGGCCATGGTCCTCTGGACAATGGAGAAATTTAGTCTCAATCCTGGACATTCTAAGAGGACCTTTTGATATACAGACTTATATACAGTGAGGCTAGAGGTTTATTTCTGCTTCTTTACACTTTTCTGCAGTACTGCTTTTATAATCACAAACACAGTTCCCAGAGAGCCTGGTCTTTGGGTTGGTGTCAAGGCGGCTGGTGGGTGGCTCCCTACTTGAAACCTCTGACCAGCATCAGTAAGGTCTATAGTCCCACAGAGACTGAGATACACCTGATCATGAATGTGTTTCCTTATCTTAAAACAAATTTCAAACTGCGTCCCCTTGGCGGGGTGGGGTGGGGGGAACCCCAGGAACCACTTCAGGGAGGGAGGAAGGCTGAGGGGGGCGTTTTAGGTACCCCCCTGCCAATCCTGCATCACAGAGCAGTTCTGCGTGCAATTACCTTGGAGAAGTCTCCTATAAGGTCCCTTGGGTCATTATCCAAAATATTCTCAATGGTCCCTTTTGGGGAAGATACCAGGCATAAAGACTGATGTAGAATCTGTAACAAATCAAAGGTGGAGAATGAGGCCAGGATTCTGAACAGAACTTATGAAAACATTCACCTGGAACATGTCAGGAAGAAGAGACTGAAATGTTAACATCCATATTTAGCAAAAAGATACCTTTCTTATTTGACTGAATCTAGAGTGAAAAAAAGAATATGGGTTACTGACTAGGTATACTGTTATTTGAACTGAATTCAATTCTAACTGAACTGCTCTGAAACTTCCTTTTTTTTTTTTAAAAAAAAGAAGGATTAAAATTAGGGCTAAGTCTAAAAAAAGTATTTCTTAGTTCTACCCACTGAGAAGCTCCAGGGTTGCAGTAAGTAGCCCTTAGGTCAGTGTGCTCTCTAAATAATACAGCTGACCCCTGAACAACACGGGGGTTAGGGCCACCATCTCACATCCCCGAATTCAACCAACCACAGATCATGCAGTACCACAGTATGTATTTATTGAAAAAAAATCTGCGTATAAGGGGACCTTACAGTTCAAACCCATGTTGTTCAAGGGTCAACTGTATTTTCCACTAAAAGAAACCAGAGCTTTTTGATTGACTCCAGGCTGGGACAAGAAATGTGCAAGATAAACCTGGAACACTTTGTCATTAGTAGCAAGGAAGCACTCATATTTCAAAGGACACATCAAAAGGGCTAATCGTGGGGAAGTAAGGATTTCTTTTATACACTTAGTGTATTTTATATTATTTATTTGGCTGCACCAGGTCTTAGTTGTGGCATGCAAACTCTTGGCTGCAGCATGTGGGATCTAGCTGCCTGACCAAGGATCGAACCTGGGCCCCCCGCATTGGGAACGTGGAGTCCTAGCCACTGGACCACCAGGGAAGTCGCAGGATTTCTTAAGCAGTACACAAAAAACACGAAACATAAAAAGACTGATAAATTAAAACATGTTTAAAAGAATATCAAGAAATTCTGTTCATCAAAACAACAAGATTAGGTAAGAACAGGCAAGCCAGAGTGGGCAGATATGCATCCATCTCAATAAAAGATTCATCTCTGAATATATAAAGCATTCCCACAAATAAGAGACAACCCAATAGAAATATGGGCTAGAAACTTGGCTGAGTAATAGAGAAGAAAATCTAAGACCAAGAAAAATAACTATCAGGGAAATGCAAGTTAAAATCAGATACTACACACTCACCAGAATGGCTAAAGTTAAAGAGATGAACAACACCGGATACTACTGGTAAGGATGTGGAAGAACTGGAACTCTCACACACTGTTCTGAGTACAGCCAACCCTCGGTATCTGTGAGATTGGTTTCAGGACACCCAAGGATGCTCATATAAAATGACACGTAGTACAGCTAGTGCTCAGTAAGAATGCATTGCAGGGGCTTCCCTGGTGGCGCAGTGGTTGAGAGTCCGCCTGCCGATGCAGGGGACACGGGTTCGTGCCCCGGTCCGGGAAGATCCCACATGCCGCGGAGTGGCTAGGCCCGTGAGCCACGGCCGCTGGGCCTGCGCGTCCGGGGCCTGTGCTCCGCAACGGGAGAGGCCACAACGGTGAGAGGCCTGCATACCGCAAAAAAAAAAAAAAAAAAAAAAGAATGCATTGCAAAGTTGGTTAAATCCATGGATGCGGAGCCCCCAGATACGGAGGGCTGACTGGACAACCACTTTGGAAAGCTATATGACAGTGTCTGCTAAAGCTAAACACATGCCTAGCCTAGGACCCAGCAAGTCCACAAGAAAAGTAAAAGTGCATGTTTACAAAATAAATTGTATAAATACCATCAACTAGTATTTGACAAGGGAGCCAAGAATGCTCAATGAAGAGAAGATCAGTCTTCTCAATAATACATCATGCTGGAAAAACGGAACATAAACATGTGAAAGAATGAAATTAGACCCCTATCTTACACTACTCACAAAAAATAACTTGAAATGGCTTAAAGACTTAAGTGTGAGACAAGAAACCATAAAACTCCTAGAAGAAAACACAGGAAAAAAGCTCCTTGACATGAGTCTTGGCAATGACTTTTTTAGATTTGACCCCTAAGGCACAAGCAACAAAATAAAAAATAATTGAGACTACATCAAACTAAAAAGCTTCTGCCCATTAAAAGAAATCAACAAAATGCAAAGACAACCTATAGAATTGGAAAAAATATTTGCAAAACATATTATCTGATAAGGGGTTAATATCCAAAATATATAAGGAATCCATACAACTTAATAGCAAAAAAACAATCTCTTTTTTAACATCTTTATTGGAGTGTAATTGCTTTATAATGTTGTGTTAGTTTCTGCTGTACAACGAAGTGAATCAGCTATAGGTATACATATATCCCCATATCCCCTCCCTCTTACATCTCCCTCCTACCCTCCCTATCCCACCCCTCCAGGCGATCACAAAGCACCGAGCTGATCTCTCTGTGCTATACAGCTGCTTCCCACTAGCTATCTATTTTACATTTGGTAGTGTATATATGTCAATGCTTCTCTCTCACTACATCCCAGCTTATCCTTCCCCTCCCCGTGTCCTCAAGTCCATTCTCTACGTCTGCATCTTTAAAATAATCTGGTTTTAAAAAGTAGGCAAAGGACCTGAATAGACATTTCCCTAAAGATACACAAATGGCCAACAGGTACATGAAAAGATGATCAATATCACTAATCGTTTAGGGAAATGAAAATCAAACTGTTGTACAATGAGATATCACTTCATGACTATAAGAATGGCTATCATCGAAAAGAAAAGATGGGGACTTCCCTGGTGGTGCAGTGGTTAAGAATCCGCCTGCCAGTGCAGGGTACATGGGTTCGAACCCTGGTCCGGGAAGAACACACATGCCGCAGAGCAACTAAGCCCATGTGCCACAACTACTAAGCCTGCGCTCTAGAGCCTGAGAGCCACAACTACTGAAGCCCGCGGGCCTAGAGCCTGTGCTCTGCAACAAGAGAAGTTACCGCAATGAGAAGCCCGAGCACCACAATGAAGAGTAGCCCCCACTCGACGCAACTAGAGAAAGCCTGCGCGCATCAACAAAGACCCAACGGAGCCATAAATAAATAAATAAGTAAATAAATAAAAATGAAAAAAAGAAGAGCGAACTCCCTGGCGGTCCAGTGGTTAGGACTCCACACTTTCACTTTGGGGGTCCGGGTTCAATCCCTTGTCGGGAACTAAGATCCCGCAGTCCCCATGGTGATGCCAAAAACAAACAACAACAACAACAACAAAAAAAAGAAACAAGTGTTGGCAAGGATGTGAAGAAAAGGGAACCTTTGTACAATATTGGTGGGAATGTAAAGTGGGATAGCCACTATGGGAAACAGTATGGACGTTCCTCAAAAAAATTGAAAATAGGGACTTCCCTGGAGGTCTAGTGGTTAAGAATCTGCGCTTCCAATGCAGGGGGCATGGGTTTGATCCCTGGTCAAGGAACTAACAGCCCACCTGCCGTGCAGTGCAGCAAGCAGACAAAAAAGAAAAAAAAAAATCAAAAACAGAACTAACTAGGAGCCAACAATTCCACATCTGGGAATATATTAGAAGGAAACGAAAACACTATGTCAAAGAGATATCTGCACCCCCATGTTTAGAGCAGCATTCTTTATAATATTCAAGAAATGGAAATAACCTAAGTGTTCATTGACGGATGAATGGATAACCAAGTTGTTATACACACACACACACACACACACACACACAATGGATTATTACTCAGCCATACAAAAAGAAGGCAATCCTGCCATTTGCGACAACATGGATGGACCTTGAGGGCATTATGCCAAGTGAAACTGAAATAAGTCAGAGAAAGACAAATAACTATATGACATCACTTATATGGGGAATGAAAAAACTTAAAAAACACAATACAAACCATCACCACAACCACCAAAACAAAAACCAAACTCATAGAAAAAGAGATCAGATTTGTGGTTACCAGAGGCAGGCAGTGGGGGAGGAGGATTGGATGAAGGTGGTCAAAACGTACAAACTTCCAGTTATAATATAAATAAGTACCAGGGATGTAATGTACAACATGATGACTACAGTTAAGCCTGCTGTATGGTATATATGAAAGTTGTTGAGAATAAATCCTAAGAGTTCTCATCACAAGGAAATAACAGAACTAAAATACCTAGAACTAATTGACAATGAAAAACACTACAATCAAAGTTGTGAGACAAACCTAAAGTAGTGGGAAATTTATATACCTACATAGAACAGGACACAAGAAAAATTAAAACTAACATCAAGGAAAAAAATTTATGGCCCTACTCCATGGCCCAATAAGTAGGGAGCTTAGACTTCCACCCTTGCCCAGCTGTACTTAAGTGTCCCAATCTCTACTCCACTGGGATGGTGTCAGCGGAGGCCTAGAAGGGAGCCTGAACTCCCAATCCTGCCCAGCAAACATGAGGCTTGCCCCACCCTAGGTGGCATATCAAGGGAACCTGAACTTCCATCCCCACCTTCCTGCAGTACCAGAGGACTGACTGCTAAAACAGAAGAGTTACATAGCCTCATAATATCCAAAGAATATAGATATAACTGAAAAATCACTTGTCATACCAAGAACCAGGAAAATCTCAGCTTGAATAGGAAACGATAATCAACAGAAAGCCACACCAGAAACAGACGTTGGAATTGCCTGACAAGGATTTTAAAGTAGCCATTATAAAAATGCTTCAACAGGCAATTATGAACATGATTGAAACAAATGAGAAACAAGAACAGCAAGTCTCAGCAAAGAAAAAGAATCAAATGGACATTTTAGAACTGAAAGATACAATATCACAGTCCTTGAGCAAAAAAGACCCTGCATAACTAACCTCCTGGGGCTTCTTTGGACTAGCTGCCTCTTCGGGACTGGCCCCAGCCACGCTCTTCCTCCGCTTCCTATTTCCACGTGGGGACTCCTCTTGCGATCGGTCTGGTCTTTTCAACGTTGACGGGATGGTGGAGCTACACGTGGAAGGGGAGTCAAACAGCTTGCAACGATTGCCCTTGGTGGGGGTGGGGGGGGAAAGAGACCCATTTAATGTATTTCATTAACATACACTCACTTGAATGGTAAAGAGAATAGATCAAGGACTTCCTGGGATGGTTTAAGATTGATCCATTCTAAATTAGGAAACAGACACTGTCCATTTATCTAGTCCCTGGCACACTGTAGACACCAAGTCCCTGGTGTTCAATGAACATGTTCTAAAGCTGACATTATATGGAAATGAGGAAGACTATCCATGCCCTCAAAAGCCTACTGTCTGCACAGGGTCCTAAGAGTCAAATAACTGTTACCTTCCAGCCAGGGACACATTTTTGGCTTCCTCTTCCCTTCTAGTTTATTACTTGCACTTTGCTGGAACAGCTTGAACAGGCTTTAACAGCCCACCTTAATCCAGAAGGGTGTGTGGTAGCTGGATTATATTATAAATCAGAGCCAGTTAAGGTGGTAAAATAGAGTTGAGTCTAAGTTTGCAGGGGGCAGGGGTGCCTTCAAATCTGTGTTCAAAAGTCCTTCTCTCTACTTGTTTGTTTTCTTTCTGGATTGTACCAAAGCTTTTTTTTTTTTTTTTTTTTTTGTGGTACGCGGGCCTCTCACTGTTTTGGCATCTCCCGTTGCGGAGCACAGGCTCCGGACCCGCAGGCTCAGCGGCCATGGCTCATGGGCCCAGCCGCTCCGCGGCATGTGGGATCTTCCCGGACCGGGGCACGAACCCGTGTCCCCTGCATCGGCAGGTGGACTCTCAACCACTGCGCCACCAGGGAATCCCTGTACCAGAGCATTTTAATTCAAGACTTACAAAGCCAAAGGAAATACAGGAAGATGTGCTATAGTACTTGATCTTTTAAAGACTAATTTCTCAGAGTCTGAGGGCAGCCCACCTGACTAGGGGTAAAGACAGTCTGACTTCAGCTCTCTAAACTCATCTCAGCCCGTTCACAACTCAGTGTTCCTTGGCAGGGCTTTTCCTTCTGTGCTGAATGCCCTTTCATACCCTGTAAACCACTCTCCCTTTCAAGCTGATACTAAAATTTCAGTGTTGCCTCTTCTTTGAAATGTTCCTGATAGTCACCCAGCAAGTGTGTCACTCCCACACTGGCTCTCCTAGAGACCAAGGATTTTCCCCTTATTTTTCTGAAGTTTATTTTAACAGTATGTTGTTCAGAAAAGCAAGGTCAGTTTTGTCTTGTTGTTGTTTTTTACCTAAGAGAGCTGGAAGCATTTTTGGGAAGAGGGCTTACTGCTTTCAATAGGATCTCAGAGGAACTGTAAGCTCCTCAAGGGCAGAAACCCCAGTTCCAACTCAGCCCCTGGCAATTGTGAGTCTACTATGTTTGTGAAAGGAAACCCCCCACTGTGAAGGGCCCACACATACTATTCATGATTTTTAAATCCAACTTATAAAACTGATAGCCATTTCCTAAGCATTCTCACACTGTATATAATTTTGTCTTTCAAAAGGACCTAGTAAATTTCATCATAACATTTGTACTGGGGTAGCCTATTCCCTCAAAGCTTTGCACATTAATCTACCATAATGTGTAAGTGGCTTCAAGACTGTAGTTCATTTGTTCCATATTTATAGTTCAGGGACACTAATACTTAAAAATATACTTATCAGGGCTTCCCTGGTGGCACAGTGGTTGAGAGTCCGCCTGCCGATGCAGGGGACACGGGTTCGTGCCCCGGTCCGGGAAAATCCCACATGACGCAGAGCAGCTGGGCCCGTGAGCCATGGCCGCTGAGCCTGCACGTCCGAAGCCTGTGCTCCATGACGGAAAAGGCCACAACAGTGAGAGGCCCGCGTACGACAAAAAAAAAAAAAAAAAAAAAAAAAAAAAAATATATATATATATATATATATATACACACACACACATATACTTATCAACTTATATGTATACCTAAGGGTGTGTAACTGTATTTGTATTGTGATACTATCTCACTTTCCCTAGGTGTTTGCATAAATGAGGATATGTTCCTGTACAGGCACAGCCTTGCGTCTGACTGTTTGAAAGTGTCCCTGATGGAAACAGAAGCCTACAGTCTATATAGATAGGTGGGTATTTAAAAAAAAAAAAAAAAATATATATATATATAGATAGATAGATAGAGAGAGTAAGAGACAGAGAGAGAGAGAGAGAGAGAGACATTTTGTGAGTTACTGTTGTTTGCCAAGTGTGCTGATGCTAAGGAATGTAAATAAATGAGAATGATATAAAAAAGTAAACAAACAAACAAACAACAACAAAAAAGTAAACAGTCTTCAGACTAAAGGCTTCAGATTGAGAAGGTTTTTTCAGGGAATTCCCTGGCAGTCTAGTGGTTAGGATTTGGCGCTTTCAATCCCTGGTTGGGGAACTAAGATGTTGCGAGCCGTGCAGCGAGGCCAAAAAAAAAAAAGACTAATTAATTCCTCTTCAAATGAAGCCTTTCTGTCCCAACTTATTCAACCAGTCCATAATATCTATCACAGTCTGAGTCTCCTCCTTCTACTGGGTGTTCTCTGAATGTGCTCCAGTCTCTCCACATTCTCTCAGCTGTGGAAAGTAAAACAATATGGTAGTCCAGTGTGTTCTCTCCTTCCCCATCAGAACAGGGCAGGGCTAACATCTCCTTTTTCTGTTCTGGGCCAGGGTTCTCCAGTCAACACTCCTAAGGAAGGATAGCGCTATCTGCTACAGAGCCATCAGCTGGGTGGGTACAGATGGTACCTGTAGCAGAAGTCTTTCTATTCCTGCTGCCTGAGATCAAATTCCTTGTCAGATACAAACTGCTCACCCATGAAGCTGTCAGTTAAAATCTAAGCTGATACCAAATCTGACAGAGTTTGAGAATAACTGAGTCTCTTAAATTCAATTTAGCAGATATTTTCCAGCATTATCCAGTGATCTTAAAGAAGTTAATAGAGAGGTCAGAGTTGTAAGAAAAGAAAAGACATTAACTGACCAAGAACAGTTGAGATGAACTAGAAATTATAAAAACAAGAACTGCATGCATTTTATATTACCCAGACTTCCTCACACACCAATGAGGACAAAAACAAAAACAAAAAAACTCCAAACAAACTTGAAAAAACAGTGTGCATTAACACCAGGAAACACTAGCGACCAGTCAAGGGAAAGGCCCACAGACCCAACCACAGAATCTCAAAAGAAACAATTTTGATTCCTGTGGCTCCCTCTAGACACACCGGGACTTACCAGGTTTGTAGCTCTTCTCATGACAAGGGGAGCTGTCCAGAGGCTTGCCATGCAGGACGGGGTTTCTTCATCATTCTAAACAAAGAAAAACTGTGTCACAAAGGTCCAGTAGAGACAACATTAATTTAAATGCTTTAGAATTCTTCCTGCAGAATACCAGAAAGACCTGGATAGGAAGCACTCTAATGTTCACCCCCTTCCCCGTCCCCAACATTTTAAGGTCAGAAAAGAGTAACACTTAACAGTCCCGGTATCTGAGCATAGCTAAAGGTATGCCCCTGAGGGACCGTGAGGAGGCACCCTGTTCTCCTCAGCTTTACGCCATGTGGCAGCTATTCTTCCACTGTTCCTGATTCATATCTCTTGCCAGAAAAATGGATTGTCAGCTCCTTCAGGGTAAGAAGGATCACATCAGTGTCTTCTTTTGAACTCCTCCATAGGATTTAATCAGGCTAGAAGCAGAGTCTCAATAAATTCCCAACAAATGAATAAAAATATCCGCCAGTTGGGGGATCACTGTTCCTTTTCAGATGACTTCTCTCCAGGGTAGTCAGTAAAATGGATGGGAAAACACACACACATAGTACCTTCAGATTCTCTCCATCGAGAAGATCCATGAAGCCATCATCCTCATCAGACAAAGTGGCAGTCACAGGGGACTGAGGCATAAAAAAAGGAGTGAAATGCCCTGGTTCACTGCCATCTCTTTCATTTGAGGAAAGCTACAAGACAGAATTCATGGCTTGTTAATAAATAATCAGCTTTGACTTCCTTGGATGGGTCACTAGTTTTTATGAGGAAAACATATTATATTTTTTGTAAGAACTTTTAGCAGCTCTAATCAAAGGAAAATGAAACCTAAGATTTTAAATGAATTGATGTCCACACACAGTTCTGAGTAGAGTCAGGCCAAGTGGCCTTCACAAAGAACACTCCCCAGGAGCAATTCACCTTACAGTGAGATCTGGGGCTAGCCTCTTGTGAAGGGCAAGGTTTGTTTTTTCTGAGGATCATAATTGGTGAACAGGGATCAGCATGGGGGTTGTGACAAAGTGATAATCTGCTAAAATGAGGAAGGGTGAGAAGATACCAAGTCTCTATGGAAACCACAGAATGGGCTAGAGAATGCTTCTGTAACTCCAGTTCTGACAGAGGGATATAAAGTCAAGAAAGTTCTAGAAAGTCCATCCTAGGGACTTCTCTGGTGGTCCAGTGGTTAAGAATCCACCTTCCAATGCAGGGGACACAGGTTCAATCCCTGGTTGGGGAACTAAGATCCCACATGCCATGGGGCAACTAAGCCAGAACGCTGCAACTAGAGAGCCCACGTGTCACCAACTACAGAGCCCACGCGCTCTGGAGCCCATGTGCTGCAACTAGAGAGAAGCCTGCGAGCTGCAACGAAAGATCCCGCATGCCGCAACAAAGAAAGTCCATCCTAGACTTGGAACTGGAATTTAAATGACAGTTGCTCACTTTTAACTGAGGAATTACTTGTGCCAGACACTAAGATATAACCTTTCATGTATAATCCCATTTAAGCCTCACAATACACTAAGGGTAGTTAATCCTGTTCTTTTTATTTAACGAATCAGGAAACCGATGCTTAAGAGAGGTTACCAAGGTCACACAGCTCACCTGTTTGACCACAAAGCCCAAGCTTTTCTCCCCACTATACTCTCCCTAAGAGAGACCATTCCTGGAGTCAAAATATAGAGTATATCTCATTAAGCAACCCTATCTTGTTTTTCAGGTAAAATCCCCATTATAAAATGAATATATATTTAGTATAGAAAATTTATAAAAACCACTCAAAAATCTACCATCTAGAGATAAACACTGCTAATAAAAACATTGATGATAATGAATTATTTCTTTTCCAGGCACTTCCCAAAGCCAGGAAAAAAGTTCAGAGACAGATTTTTTTCTCTCCCATAGCAACGAATCTCTTTGGGGTATGAATGCATTAATCCTCAAGCAGCCCTCTGGTTTTCTGAGTAGATACCTCACCTAGGGGTCCTCTCTGCAGCTGGCCTACTCTCGTTCAGGCACTAGCTTTGCTTCACAATATAAAACAAGTTCTGGGTTGCCTCTCATCCTCCACAAGTGTACCTGAGCACACCTTGGGCACACTGGCAGTTTTTCAGCCAGCAGAGCCTAGGAGCAGGTAACTCTATCATGGGGCAGCACCCACTGAAGGCTCACCCTATGGTATAATACCAATTTCTGTAACCCAGCTTCTGGCGTCCCCAGGTGCAGATATGCTATAGAAAATGACAATCTCTGGACAGGACCTAATTCTTCCTCCATGATTCCTACACCAAGGAGCCATTATGAGGAAATATAGATGGTGCTTGAAGACTAAAAGCAAGGATACAAAAGAACTACCCTTTGGGACTTCCCTGGTGGTCCAGTGGTTAAGAATCCGCCTTCTAATGCAGGGGACTCAGGTCCAATCCCTGGTCCGGGAACTAAGATCCCACATGCCACAGGGCAACTAACCCCGTACGCTCTAGAGCCCGTGTGCCACAACTAGAGAGCTTGCGTGCTACAACTACTGAGCTCGCACACTCTGGAGCCCGTGTACCACAACTAGAGAGCCCACGTGCCACAACTAGAGAGTCTGTGCGCTGCAAATACTGAGCCCGCGTGCCACAACTAGAGAGAAGCCCCATGTACCGCAACAAAAGATCCCACATGCCACAACAAAGACTACATGCCTCAACTAAGACCCAATGCAGCCAAATGAATAAATAAATATTTTTAAAAGAAAGAAAGAAAGAAATACCCTCTGACATGATCAAAAGCCAAACCATTGCACTTAGCACTGGCTTTCTTTCAGTTTGTACCCTCAGCACCTACAATTAGGGATGGCCAAGTGATTACAGGAAACCCTGGTGCTGTGTTCTTCATGTGTACACTAGAGATATTTAGTTTTGGATACCCAGCTCTCAGAGGGTTACTGTGTACTTGGGAATCAGCAGGCTGTTTAATTCTGGTCTTCATTTATCTGTGTCCTTTGGCAAATCACCCAACCTCCCTGACCACACTTTCCCAATCTGTAAAGTGGGGTAATTCCAGCTACTTCACAGGCTTATGAAGATTAAAGACAGGAGAACATAAATTGCTTTGTGCAAATGCTAGACAGAGTAGTGATACTATCTGAACCTGAACCTCAGACCTTAAGCCAGACTGGAAAGCTGTACTTTCAGATGCAAGTTCCCAAGAAAACCTGGAAACCAAATGTGGTCATTTTGCTCAAGCTGGGCCTCTCTAGTCCATAGCTATCTGTCAGATCATCAGTAGGAAATTAGGAAGTAATGACAGTCTCTGGCAAGTAAATAACTGTGGGACAAGTGGCCCCAAATACTGTCAAGTAGCCTGATAGGCAATGGGTTCACTGGTATACATAATAGTTCTTAATAAACCAAGTTTGGAAGAAGACAAGTGCTCTCGCCAAACAAAATCACTCTGGGAAGTACCTCTCAGCATTCAGGATGCATCGTAAAAGACAAGTTTGAAGTAAGACATACAATCCCACCATATATACATTCAGAAGAATGACCCAGGACACCTGCAGAATTCCCATAATTGACAAGGTCAAATATTCCTTGCTCAAGTCCAATATTTCAAACATATCACCTCTCACTTCTGCTTCTGCCTGTCTGCTCTCCAGACACAGCAGAAACACAAAAAATGTGAGTCTAGTTTCAAAAAACAAAGTCAAGGTAAAGACAGCAAGAGCTACTGCTTCAACTCTAGGTTAAAGAGGACGCTTTCATCTCTTCCCATCAGGAACTCCCAGGACTATGAAAGCCAGAGCACGTACCATCCGAGCTGGGGCAGAGTTCTGCCTCTGTGTGAAGAGATCTTTACCCTCCTGCAGTCCATGAGCATGCAGGCAGCCTCGAGATGCAGGTCTTACTGGCTTCTTAAACTCAAAGGCTTCCTGCAAGACGGTATAAATTGAGACATCATCCACTGTCTATGAAAACCAGCTCTAGGGTCTCAGCTATAGCTTCAGGAAACAAGCAAGGGAGTGGGTATTGATCACCTGCCTCCAAACCCATTTCTGATCTAATTCCAATACTGGATCTGTGCAATTAAGAATTTCAAAGATTCTGTCAAAAGCTAACTTCTAATACAGCACTTTTTTCTCTTACCACAAACACTTTATTTCCTAATAAACACATGAGTATCTGCCAGGTACACAAAACACTATAAGTTAAAAACTAAATCAACAACTGTCTATCAACTATACTTCAATTAAAAAAAAAACTTTCTAGGGCTTCCCTGGTGGCACAGTGGTTGAGAGTCTGCCTGCCGATGCGGGGGACACAGGTTCGTGCCCCGTTCCGGGAAGATCCCACATGCCACGGAGCGGCTGCGCCCGTGAGCCATGGCCACTGAGCCTGCGCGGCTGGAGCCTCCGCAATGGGAGAAGCCACAACAGTGAGAGGCCCGCGTACCGCAAAAAAAAAAAAAGAAAAAAACTTTCTAAAATCGAAAGCGATTTCATTTCAATATAATTGAATAGGAATAAAAACTTTTCAGTCTAAACTTAAAAGAGGCCTTTATATTTTCCATCTTCTTCCTACCAATAGGAGATAATTAAGTGGAAAACACTTAAAGTTACTGCTTTCCATACTAAAAGCAATGGGGAAAAAAACTAACGACAACATAATGACTATAGCTAACACTTCTGGATGATAAGAGGGTAACTCCTAGGAGTCCTCATCACAAGGAGAAAAGTTTCCCCTTTTCCTTTCTTTTCCTTTTATTGTATCTATATGAGAAGATGGATGTTAGTTGAACCTACTGTGGTAATCAATTCACAATACATGTAAATCAAGCCATCATACTGTATGCCTTAACTTTACAGTGATAAATGTCAATTATTTCTCAATAAAACGAGAAAAAAAAACCAAAAACCATTCTGGTTTATTCAACCACTTGGATGAATCTCACATAATGTTGAGTGAAAGCCAGAAGTGATAGAATACATACTGTATGATTTCATTTACTTAAAGTTTAATAGCACTAATAATTCCCCTACCCTAAAATATCCACTGAAGAACTTGTTAAGCACAGCTAACATCACAGAGTATTTACATGCCCATACAGTGCTTTCAGTGCATTAGCTCATTTATCCATCCGATCATCCCCACTTTAGAGATGAGGAAACTAGGCCCATAGGTTAAGTGATGTGCCGAAGATCTGGCTTCATAACCCGACTGGACAACTCCAGAGCAAGAGCTCTTTAACCTATGCTGTTTCCCCTCCAGAATGAAGCTCTAAGCAGGCAACCCTGGGAGAAGCCAACCTGGGGTTGTGGGGAGAGAGACCAGGCATGAGTACAATAGCATTAGACTGTTTGGTTAAATGTACTACACAGAGGGAGACGTAGTGTTCTAAGCACTCAAGGCAGGAACTCATTTCTGTATCTCCCTCAGGACATCTTGCAAGTTGCCAAAGGAATCACTGGGAGGGTTCATAGAAGCAGTAGGTTCTGGAAGTATTAAGCCTGGAAGATTATAAGAAGTATGATATGGAAATAAATAGATATGGAAATACAGTGAGAAAGAAGACCGGGAAAGTTGAGCTGATTCACTGAACTCTTTTGGTGCCTACTCTGTGCAAGGGGCCCCGCCAGGTGTGAGAAAAGCCAGGCCAGGACGTTCTTGGACTTTTGGCTGCACCACCCCAACTCACCTTCTAAGCTACCATTTCACTTACTCTGAGATCCCCTGGGACTTGTTGGCTCTGTTCTTTCAAATACTGTCAAGAAGCCTTTCCCTAAACTTCTAACTCATCCCACGGTCAGCACAAAGAGGCAAGGAAGGCCTGGCCAGACCCTTCCAGATAAAGTGTTCATGGATATAATTCCTACTCAGAGCTACCTTCTGAGCAACTCCTACCTGCCAGGAACCATTTGAAATGCTTTATCTACATTATCCTTATTTAATTCCCACAATAATCCTACAAGGGACTGTTACTCCTATTTCACAAAGAAACAAAGAAGCCTAAAAAAAAGCCAAGGTCACAGCTAGCAAGCAGTAGGATTCAAATCTAAGTTTTTCTGACTCCAAAGACCATCATGACTTTGGTGAAGGTTTAGTCTCCCAGGAAGCAGCCAGCCCAGCTACTTCTCCATAAGCCATGAACACTTGTGGGTTTGACCTGTGCCCCCAGGTGAGTAGATTAACGCCACACTCACGTTTTCCTTGTTCTCATCCTGGTCAATTAGCTGAAAGACATCATGGTCAAGAGAATCAGAATGGCTCCTCTTCAGAGCTGGGCTACACCCCAAGAGCTTCTGCTATTAAAGTGAAAAGAGGAATTAGGGTACATAAATAAAAATTCAATGGAAACTCAGTTCTAAAAGAAAAAACATATGGTGGTGGTGGGTTGGGGAGACCTAGCCCCTCATACACTGCAGTGGGTAACCAGTAAATGTGCCTAGGGCTCCACCTTGAGAGAACACAAGATAGAAGTTCCCACTACATGGATTTACACCTAACTTCACCACGTCTACAGCCCTCTCAGCAAGGACTTAGGTACCAAATCAACCCCAAAATAACATCGCTTACATAAAAAGAACCCCCTTCCTGGTTGGATAAAACTCTAATAGTTAGAGATGGAAGAAAAAGCCCTCAAGAGGTAGCCATTATTGAAGTTGCTTTAGGTAGAGTGTTTTGAATGTTTATGAGACAAAGTAAGGAAAAGCAGTCTGTATAAATTAAGGTCTACTATCAAGGTTATACTGGTAGCTAAGGGGCAGATAATAGGTATTGGCTCAAAATAAACAAGGGAACTAACTTACAGGCAGGGAATTTATTCTCCTCATGTGATTTTCAAGGCTGTAATGAAATCAGAAAGTAAATAATGAGAATAAAGCAAGTAAAGAGGTATACATATTAGCAGATGCAAACCTATAGTTTGGTGGGGTGAGGGGAGAGTCAAACATTCCCATTTTAGGCAAGATGGAAAAATAGATTTCTGAAGCTGTCCTGTTCTCATAAGTATCTCCACCGCTGGGCTTCTAGTGAAAAAAGCAAGCCTAGGTCTTCTCTTAAAATATACACGTTCTAGGGCTTCTCTGGTGGCACAGTGGTTGAGAGGCCGCCTGCCGATGCAGGGGACACGGGTTCGGGCCCCGGTCCGGGAGGATCCCACATGCCACGGAGCGGTTGGGCCCGTGAGCCATGGCCGATGGGCCTGAGCGTCCGGAGCCTGTGCTCCGCAACGGGAGAGGCCACAACAGTGAGAGGCCCGCGTACCGCAAAAAAAAAATAAGTAAATAAAGTTTTTCTAAACACAAATATTTAAAAGCAGTGAATACGTACTTTTCTTTACTATCCAAGGGCCCAGGAGAATCCAGACAGAAGCCTGTGGGAAATTCAAACAAACAAACAAAACACCTCTCAGGATTTAATACATGATGCACCACTTTGTCATTGAAATAAATAAATAAAACACTAGTACTGTTTCTTTAAGGCCATCAACAAAGGCTCATGGCTTGGACTTCTGACAGAATTGAAGTTGAGTCTCCATGATTGCCAAAACTTTTGTAAAAGTCTAAATATTTTCATAGTATATCTACTCATCCTTTCCTACTTGCAAATACCATCATGGAAAACAGGATTTGAGGAGAGTGAATTAAACCAAACCTCATGACTTATTTACAAAACAGAAACAGACTCACAGATGTAGAAAACAAATTTATGGTTACCAAAGGGGGAAAGGAGGAGGTGGAGGGGATAAATTAGGAGTTTGGGATTAGCAGATACAAACTACTACATATAAAATAGATAAACAACAAGGTCCTACTGTATAGCACAGGGAACGATATATATTCAATATCTTGTAATAACCTATAATGAAAAAGAACTATATATATGTATAACTAAATCACTTGGCTGTACACCAGAAACTAACACAACATTGTAAATCAACTATACTTCAATCAAAATAAAAAAAAGTTCCTAAACCAAACCTCATGATTGCTTCGTTATTCAGATAGAGGTTACCCAGGCTAACTTTCTGTGAGTTCCAACCACGGAAAGAATAGGTACCTGTTTTCTGGAATAGTTTTGGTTTCAAATATCTTATATCCTGTCAGATCATATGCACAACTCAGCGGGCTGGAAAATACAATTATGTTCTCTGACAAGCAATTTTGCCTTCAACAAAATAACATAAAGTGAGGTGCTCAACTCACCAACGGCAGCAGAATAGAGGAGACACTGCTCAGCATGGCCCAGAGCCACCAGGGCCTGCCTAGCGCACACCTTTCCTCCACGATGTCTAAATAATCGTACAGGAAGTTAGGTGTTACTGCTCCTGACATTCTCCCTTGCCAAACTGCCACAATCCTATCCCTGGTTCTTAAGAAGTCTACATTTTAAGACTTTTGCTCTTGCAGTTCCCTAACCTAAAGCATCTGTGCAAATATACCTTGCAGTAACATGAACTTACGGATTACAATAAAATGCACTGGCACAGTTTCTCCATAGCAGGCTCACTGAAATAATTTCATTATATATCCAATAATTGACTCAGCATTTTAACCAATAAGATTTCCTGAATGCCACGTAGAGTGGTATGGTTAATTTCACACTATTACTCATCCTCAGCACCAAGCACAAACCACCTCCTTGTGGCCACTTGACACGTTTCTTCTCTTCATAAACTGCCACAGGGGCTCCTTTGTACTGTTGTTAAGGGTGTTTGCCACTCAATGCCGGACTTTTCTGTTTACTATCTCAACTCACCAAACTAAGTTTCTAGGTGAAAGCGCACATTTCAGCAAATTCCAAGTATTGCTTCCCACACGGCAGACACATGATAAAAATGTTTAAGACTAAAAGAATACCTGAATCAGTTGATTCGGAGGAGCCCATTCTCTGCAGACTGCTATTCCTCACCTCCAGTGGCTGTTCATACTCACTGAAACCAAGAAAAGTAACTCTCTCTATAGCTCTAGGACATAATTAAAAGGTTACATACAGGAGACAGGCCATGACATGGCAAGTTGCCATGCTGCCATCAACCATCATTACTTTTAGGCCACACCACAGAACACTTGGCCACCCAGAACACCCAGTTAGCACTTGAGCATAAAAGGAGATGAGAAAAGAGTGGGTTAGCATGGTCTGGGTCACACTATAGGACAGGACGACAAAGATGACTATTGGAGTATTTCCTGAAATGAGAGCATGTGTTCTAGGTACTGAGCTAGGAGCAGGGGTGAATAGGACAAGTTCCTGTTTTTCAGAGGTTGGAAAAGACATGTGCTTATTTAGAAAATGTGACGTCCAAGATTGAAGAGAAAGCAGTTTCACCAGAAAAACGGTGGGATGCATTTTTTGCAATAAGGAAAAGAGTAGGGAAATTTGTGGCATGGAAAGTTGAATAAAAAGACCTGGTCTTAGGAAAGCATCGGGGTGGACATCAGGAAGGTGCACGGGGCGAGGGATTGCGACGATTTTGCAAACGCCAGGAAAGAAAATGCCACGTCCCTTTGCTGAAAAGGAAACAAAGCTCACAGGAAACTAAGCTCCTACGAGGTGGTTCAGCAAAGGGTGGAAGTGAGCGCCTAGGAGGGCCTGCTCTTCCCGCGTGGAGGGAGATTTCAAAGAGCTTCCTGGAATAGGGACAGAAGAGCACAGGGCAATCCGAAAGGGGTGGCGAAGGTGGGGAGTCGGGGCAGACCCCACCCCCTACCGGGCCCGGCTTGGGGCTGAGGGCGGCCCTGGAGGGTCCGGACGGCCTCTCCCGCCCAACATTCGGCCTGGCGGGGGGGGGGGGGCGGGTGCACATGGCGGGCCCCCGCCGGTGGGGCCGCCCCCAAGCGGTGGACAGGCAGGTCTCGCTCTTCTCCCGGCCGGTTTCCCGGCCCGATCTACCCGAAAGCCGTCTGGGAGGCCAGCGGCCTGAGGCACCGCTCTTCGGTCCCTCCTCACCTGCCCAGACCCTGCAGCTGGTCCATGGTGACCGTCAGGTTGGTGACAGGCGACAGGCCCCCGGCGGCTGGCGTGCTGAACAGCGCCTTCACGACGGGCTGCGGTGCGGGAGGGGGGCTGCAGGCGAAGAGCAGGCGGCGGCGGTGCGGGGGCTCCGGGCCCAGTTCCATGGCGGCGCCCTGCCTCCCAGGGATTCTGCTCCCTCTTCCTCCGCCTCTGCCGCGCCCGCCCCGCCCCGCCGGCACTGGCCTCGGCCGCGCGCCCCGCTGCCGGCGCCCGTGGGTCAAACACAAACACGACCCCGCGGTTCAGGGACGCGGCTGCCGCGGGCAAGCGAAGAGGACGGGCGGGTGTCCGGACTCGGCAGGCGCCAGCCACAGGCGCGAGCGCTTCCCCTCACTCCGCGAGGCCGGCGGGCGGGCGCCGGCAACCTGAAGATTAAATCCAAACAAGCGGGGCAGGTCTAGGAGGGAGAGCGGCTAGACCGCGAGGCCACGGCCCGGTCTCACACTCTCTTCACTCTTCTTTCACTCTCTTGCCCAGCCCGGGAGTGCTGAAAACCAGGCCGACCTTCACCTCCCTCCCGGGCTGTCGCTGCCGAGGTGGCCTTTCGCGCTAATAGCTGCTCACTAGGACCTGCCAATGCCCCGCCCTCCCTTGCCTAGTTGGCGCCAAATGGAATCCACCAATCAGTAACCAGTTCTCCTCCTCGCACAGGAATGGCAGCTAGGCTGGACCAATGAGAGGGGAAGAAGGAAGCAGCTCGCGGGGCTCCGCGAGGTCACCCCTCCTCAGAAAGGGGAGGGGCCTAGAGGGGACCTGAGCTCCTCTGAGCCAGAGTGGCTCGGAGGTCAATGAAAACTCCCAGCTGAACCTGCGAGGCGCCGGGTGAGACCGGAAGCCCCTCTTGACCCATTGCATGCTGGGAAGCGTAGTTCGCACAGCCAGCGGCAGTCCAGTCGCTACTTACCCCCGTTAGGCCAAAGGTATATCGGCCGCCCGTCCCGCGCTCCGCAAACTGAGGAAATGTGGAGGGTGGAGAAGGCTGTCCGGGCCCTTCTCCCACCCTGGGCCTCCAGGCCCTAATTTTATCGCGAGAGAGGGAAGTGAATGACCCAAGGACTGGGCGCTGCCTCCTGAACACCAGGGCCCAACTCTGGACCGCTGACTCCTGTCCAACAGGTAGTGCTGGCCATGAGCCGCTGACCACAAGACTTAACCCTACGGCCTGGACTGTGGGCCTCGGCATTGTTTGCTCACCTCCATTTTAGCTCTTGTATAATACTTTTCTCAGAATCATTTCCTTCTCTCCCACCCTTTCTTACCTCATTGGGATAGCAATACCGTAAATATAATAATAGCTAATGCTTATGAAGTGCTTAGGTTCCCGTGTTCCAAGGGCTTTATCTATTAATTCGTTTGATTCTTTTTTAAAAAATTTATTTATTTTTGGCTGCGTTGGGTCTTCGTTGATGCGCGTGGGCTTTCTCGTTGTGGGGAGCGGGGGCTACTCTTCGTTGTGGTGCACGGGCTTCGCACTGCGGTGGCTTCTCGTTGCTCTAGGGCGCAGGCTCAGTAGTTGTGGCACATGGGCTCAGTAGTTGTGGCTCACGGGCTCTAGAGCACAGGCTCAGTAGTTGTGGCACATGTGCTTAGTTGCTTCGCGGCATGTGGGATCTTCCTGGACCAGGGCTCGAACCCATGTCCCCTGCATTGGCAGACAGATTGTTAACCACTCTGACACCAGGGCCCTAATTCATTTAATTCTTAAACAGTTCTATGAGACAGGAATTGTCCCCATTTTATAGATGACCAGATTTGTTGTTATATCCTCTGTACCAGTGGCAACTCCTAGAATGAATGATTTTATGAGAGAGGCAGAGGTACAGCAATCAGTCCTTAAGAGGACTTGTCTTTAGATAGCATGTTTAGAGCAAATACTCTTGATTATTTAGGTTGTATATTTATTTTAGGTGTCTGGTTGAGATTATGACCACTACCTCTGTTTTGGGCCTACCGTTAAATTCATTAAATATTTCTTTAAAAAGCTTTTGCTGGGGTGGAGGGATAAATTAGGAGGATGGGATTAACATATATACACAACTATATGTAAAATAGATAACGAACAAGGACCTACTGTATAGCACAGGAAACTATACTCAATATTTTTTAATAACCTGTCAGGGAAAAGAATATGAAAAAGAATGTATATATGTATAACTAAATCACTGTGCTGTACATCTGAAACTAACATAACATTGTAAATCAACTATGCTTCAACTAAAAAAATAAATAAAAAGCTTTTGCTTTCAAAGGTTTGTATTATGCAAATAATACAAAATAATTACAGCCTTAGAAAATACAGATAGTTATAATTTTAAAAAATCATCCATAATTCTACCATCTTCAAAGAATCAATGGTCAACATTTTGAACTTTTTGTATGGACATACACTATAATTATACAGTCAATATTTGTTTCATGGTTAAAGGAATGGAAAGTCCTTGCCCGAGCAGACATTTCCTGAATGGGATTTGCCCAAGTAGGTTGACATACTGAAGCATTTCCACCAGCAATCCAAGTATTGGAATGAAAACTGTGTCCGAAATGTTAGAGAACCTTTTTTGTTTTTCCTTTCTAAATGTTGTTGGGGACTTCCCTGGCGGTCCAGTGGCTAAGACTCCACGCTCCCAATGCAGGGGGCCTGGGTTCGATCCCTGGTCAGGGAACTGCATCCCACGTGCCACAACTAAGAGTTCACATGCCGAAACTAAAGATCCCACACGCAGCAACAAAGATCCCAGTTTGCCGCAACTAAGACCTGGTGCAGCCAAATAAATATATAAATTTAAAAAAAAAAAAAAAAAAAGGTTGATGAAGACTTTTTTTTTTTTTTTTAATGTTTGGGTCCATGGATTGTGAAATAAAAGCAAAAGAAAAGAAATAATTTAACCAAACCCTTTTCCCCATTCACTCAGGAATGCTCTCCAAAGTCCTGGAGCAGCTCTGGGGGGAAGGGAAGAGCCCTGCGCTGTGAATTGAGAGGTCTGAATTCTAATCTAGCTCTGCTTTGGGGCAAGTCGATTTTTGTTCACTCGTTCATTCAGTCTCTACTGTGAGCCTACCAATTTGCCAGATCCAAACAGACAGGGTTAATGCTTCCTTGGAGATTTGCCTGGAATACTCTTCTTCACTCAGCTAACACCCACCCTTTTAAGAAAGCTCTACCCTCAGATACCGTCACTGACACATTCCCCTGTTACCATCCACATTCCAGGCACCACGTGTTTACACTGGTTTCTGTGATAATTTAATGCCCCCCCAAAAGATAATAAACTCAAAAGGATAGGGACCCCCCCCTTTCGTTTTCTCTACTCTAGTGCCTGATTCAGGGAAACCCTCAGTACATATAGATCGAATACATGCTGCAAAGAAAAAGTGTGACTGCTTTGAGAGTGTTTAAGAAGGGAATTTAATCTGGTCTGGTACCGTCAGGGAATCTCTGAGGAAGTGACCGGGCGGATAAGTCCTTAGGAGGTGGAAGAAAGCGTGTTCTGGGCAGAGGGACAGACCCTAAGCAAAATCTCTGAGGCTGGGAGGAGTCCCCCCCTCCCCACCTTGTGGCAGAGAACGAGGGGGAGGGGTTGTTGCAGAGGGCACAGACTCTGCAGGGGCTTGTAGACCACATTCTGCAAATTTATCTCAAGGGCAATGGGAAATAATTGAAAGGTTTACATTTATATTTGAAAAAGATAACCCTGGCTGATTTAATATTTTACATGTGCCCATTCTTCTTTCACCCACCTGTGCTGTTAGCCAGATTGGATTTATTCTGCATGGTTACCTGAGGCAGCGTGAGCCTCCCTGGAGGCTACAAGGTTTCAGATTAACACTGAAAAGGAAAGTCAGAACTAACAAAGCTTTCCAAGGTGGAATGAGCAGTCCACAAGTCTGTATAACCAGGGTCTTAGATGCTGTGGGGGTGAGGAGTACCTAGCATCGAGGGTTCCCAGATCCTAGTTCTACATTACAGTTATCTGGGGAGTTTTGACTTTTACTTAGTTATTTATTTACTGAGTTCGCAATCCATTTACATGGGACAAATTCAAATGATACCAAAAAAGGCCTAGACAAAATCTCCCTCCCATCCCTGTCTACCCTGTTCCCTCCCCGTTGGTCATCACTGGCCAGCTTTGTGTGTGTGTGTCTCCTAGAGCCTGTGTCTGTGCTAACAAGTGCATGTACATATTCCGCCACACATACTTTTCATTTTTCACAGACGGCAACAACATGTTATAAACACTGTCCTGAATCTCACTTTTTTCCACTTCATATATCTTGGAGTTGGTTCCATATTAACAGATAAATTTCCTCTTTTTTTTTTTTTTTTTTTTTAATTGCTACCAGTTTGGGGAGCTTGTTTGAAAATAGAGATTCTCTGGTCTCCCTTGGATATTTTGACTTCATAGGCTTGGTGTAGGGCCTTGCCTGGAATCTGTATAATCAGAAAGCTCTATGAATTGTTCTGAAACACAGGTTTGGGAACCACTTAACTGAATGACTTTTAAGGCCACTGAATTCCAGAGATCCCACACATTATTCTAATACATAATTTGTGTTTATCCTGGTTTGTGCTGGGTAACAAGCTCTGTAGGATGGTATTCTGAGCACAGGCTAAATCTTGTCTCATGGTTAAATGTCTGCTCTGGGATAACAAACTTTTCTAGCAGAAACCGCACCCCCACCTCTGCCCATTCTTTCGTGGGTGCTTCCTGAACAGTGAAACCCACCCCCAGTACTTTTTTGGCCTCCTGCGTTACGGCAGAGAACTCCCAAATTCCCGTTACTGATAGGAATATCTTGCCTGAATTCCTGCCCCACCTCTGAATTCACCTAGAATGGCACGCCGGCAACTCACAACTCTACTTACCTCAAGTCCACTTACTTCTCTTTCCTTCCTAACCGGACTTGTGACCCTGCCTAGTGCCCTTGGCAGGAAAAGGCACCGGCACCTTCACCTGCCTGTTCTTCCCCCGCTGCTGACCTGATCTGGCTGGACTCCCAAGCCCTTGACCCGTAAATGCTCTTTCTAAATGCAAATCTGATCTCCTCTCACCCTCTGTTTGAAGCCCTTTCCTGTACCCCCCAACTGCTTAAAGCAGGGGCTCCCATACGTTTTGGACCCATGACCTGGAACACACATATCAAAAAGTTTTCAATACATCATTTACTCAGTACTACCTGTAATACACTGTTTTCTCTTTTATTTTTGTGACTTAAAAATCCTAGCTATGAAAAAATTTGAAATTTTTAAAAAATCCTAGCTATGAATCCCTAAAATAAATGTGTTATGATGGCCTGTGATCTACACTTCGAAAAGCAGTGGCCGATAGGCTCAGTAAGCTAATAATGGTGTTCATCTCAAAAGCTGTATGAAAAAATAATGTGGGAATTCCCGGGCAGTCCAGTGGTTAGGACTCGGCGGTTTCACTGCCGTGGCCTGAGTTCAATCCCTGGTCAGGAACTAAGATTCCTCAAGCTGCTCGCAGAGCGGCCCCCCAAAAAAATCTCAGAAAAATTCCTTCCCATTCCTCCTGTTTTGTGTAGTTTATTACTTGGCTCAACATCCCTGTTCTTGCGTTCATTCACTCAACAAATGTTTATTCATTGCCTACGGGGACAAACCTTGTGCTAGAAATAAAATGCCACAATCCCTACCCTCAGCAGGCTTACATCTGCCAAATACAGCCTCACAGAGGAATGCTTACAGTGATGAAAGCATTATCATGATAATGGATGCTGTCTGGGGCAGGCTGGTGGAGCTAGGAGGAGGGATGGAGATGGAGACTCAGAAAGCTGGAGTGGGAAGGGAAGGGGGACTTCCCAAAGGAGATTAAAGCTACTGAAGCTTGAGGGTGTAGGTTGTTGGAAAAGGGTGATTCGGGGTGGGGTGAGGTGGGGTGATTTTTAAGGAGAGGAAAGAGGCCTCAGAAGCCAGGAGGTGAGGATACTACTTCTGCAGAATGGGCTCGTGGGAATGGCTGTGAGGACACAAGTGGGAGGAAGGGGACAATTCTTGAAAGATTGAGCATGCTGAAGGGATTGGCCTCATCCTGTGGACAGTGGAGGGTGTGGAGGGTGGATGAAAATTGCTGCAGGGTGGGTCAGTGGGGGAGAGTGGGGAAGCCTGGGGAACAAGGAAGGGGCTGTCCAAATAGTTCCGGTGGGGAATGGCAAGATCCTGAACCGAGGCGGTGGGAAGCGGGGTGAGGGCTCAACAATGGGAAGAGGGGTGTGAGTGACCTTGGGAGCTGAGGAAGGAGATGGAGCTCACTGGGTTTTGATAGCTGAGTCATTGAGGTGGGGGAGGGAACGGGAGGAGTCTAGAATGATTTCTAGGAAAGGACTTAAGCACCTGGGTGGGTGGTGGCATTATTTCAACAATAAGAGGCACAGTTCTTGGAGATATCTGATGAGCTCAGTTTTGGGCTTGTCTACTGTCTGGGGGTTGGCACTGGAGAGAGATTTGGAGTTCATTAGCATAAGGATGATAATGTCCACTGAGGGTGTGCAAGGAGTATTTTAGGAGGCTGGCTCTGGAGGGCACCAGCACTGAAGCCTGGATGCAGCAGGAGAGGCCCAGGAAGGTGGGGCTGGAGAAGCCACCGCAAGGCAGGAGTGGCCAGTCTATGGTTCAATCCTGGTGACTGAAGGGAGTCACTGAAGGGGGCCATGCAGAGGTCTTCATCGTGTTGAGTGAGTGGTAGAGGTGGGAGGTGAGGAAGAAGCCACAGGAAGGCTCTGGGATGGCAAGAGATGGCACAGAAGGTATAGTACAGTTCAAAGTGCACCAACAAGCACTTAAACAAATGTTCATAGCCACGTTATTTGTTTTTGCTCCAGCAGAGAGCAACCCAAATGCCTATCAACCATAGAATGGGTACCTGGAGGTTCTTTCATACAGCAATGAAAAGTAAAAACTACACCATTGGGACTTCCCTGGTGGCGCAGTGGTTAAGAATCTGCCTGCCAGTGCAGGGGACATGGGTTTGAGGCCTGGTCCGCGAAGATCCCACATGCCGCAGAGCAAATAAGCCCGTGCACCACAACTACTGAGCTTGTGCTCTAGAGCCTGCAAGCCACAACTACTGAGCCCACGTGCCACAACTACTGAAGCCCACGCACCTAAGAGCCCGTGCTCCGCAACAAGAGAAGCCACCCCAATGAGAAGCCCGGGCACCGCAACGAAGAGTAGCCTCCACTCTAGAGAAAGCCCTCGCAAGGCAACGAAGACCCAACGCAGCCAAAAATAAATAAATAAAATAAATAAATTTAAGAAAACTACACCATGGATGAATCTCACAATCGATGTTGAGCGTAAGCTAGACATGGAAGAGGACATACTGTTTGACTCCGCAGCATAAAGTTAAACAAAGTCCTGCTTTTTACCCTTGGTAATAGAAATTAGGTCCTGGTGATCTCTGGGGGTGGTGGTGACTAGAAAAGGCCATGAGGAGGACTTTTTTTTTTTTTAACATCTTTATTGGGGTATAATTGCTTTACAATGGTGTGTTAGTTTCTGCTTTATAACAAAGTGAATCAGTTATACAAAGTGAATCAGTTATACATATACATATGTTCCCAGACGCAAGAGGGAAGAGGAGGACTTTTTACATGAATGTGCTCACCTTGTGGAAATTCACTGAGCTGCAGGCTCCTGATTTGTTCACTTTTCTATATGAATAGTATATTTCAGTGAAATGTTTCCTGTTAGTAACAAAATAACTTTCCCTTGACCCCACTTTCCCCTCTAGCTATAGTCCTTTCCTTCATAATAAAACGCAAAAAAGTTGTCTCTAACTTCTCTCCTCCCATTTTCTCTTTTTTTTGGAAAAGTATTTTTTTTATTAGTTATCTCTTTTATACATATTAGTGTATACATGTCAATCCAAATCTCCGAACCTCCCATTTTCTCTTGAACCCACTCCAACCAGACATTCACCCTGCCGACTCCGTGGAAATGGCATCTGGCAAATTCTCCAGGGACCTTCATTTTGCTGAACCTAGTATCAATTCGCATGCCTGTCTTACTCTGCTCAGCAGCCATCTGTTATAGCACTGGATACAGTTCACTACTCCCTTCTAGAAATATTTTCTGCCCTTGGATTTCAGGACACCGTACTCCAGATTTTCCACCTCTGTCCAGTTGCTCCTAAAAAAAAAAAAATGCTTTAACAACATTGTAAATCAACTATACTCCAATAAAAATTTTTTTTTTTTCTTCTCACTTTTGTGGCCTCTCCCGTTGCGGAGCACAGGCTCCGGACGCGCAGGCTCAGCAGCCATGGCTCACGGGCCCAGCCGCTCCGCGGCATGTGGGGTCTTCCCGGACCGGGGCACGAACCCGTGTCCCCTGCATCGGCAGGCGGACTCTCAACCACTGCGCCACCAGGGAAGCCCCAATAAAAATTTTTTAAAAAAATTGTTTGGAGAGGTCATGACAGAGGAAGCCATTTGGCCACTCAAGGGTGGGAAGCAGGCACAGGGAGGGAGAACAGCCTTGAAGTTCTTCTGGGGCATGGCGGCCTCTTGTTCCAAATAGCAGCAGCATAGAGCCTGGCTCGTAGCCAGAAGGAGAAATGTTTGTGGTGTAAATGAAAACTAAGGATGTGAATGTTATCCTGAAGGCAGTGGGGTTAGAAAGGGCCTCGAGACACCAGCATTCCTCTCCCCTCCTCTCCCCGCAAGGAAGATGAACTGAACTTATGGCTTGGGGTGGTGAGACAGGTCCTTGTGGTCCCTTTTCTCTTCTGAAAAGGTTGACTTTTTCTGCCACTCTTCCCCGGTGGACATTGGTGTAGCACTCAAAGAGGCCACCAGAGGGCACTTGTTTCCCAGGAGAATATTCTTGGGGACCGAATTGAGGAGTGTTGTTGGTAGAAAAGGCAGCTAGAGGGACTTGCCACGTGTGAAAAAGTGAATGCACCCCAGTCTCTGGGGCTCTGCTTCTAGAGCCTTTTTTTTTTTTTTTTGGCTGCCTTGGGTCTTCGTTGCTGTGCATGGGCTTTCTCTAGCTGCGGAGAGCAGGGGCTACTCTTCATTGCGGCGCGTGGGCTTCTCATCGCGGAGGCTTCTCTTTGTTGCAGAGCACGGGCTCTAGGCGCCTGGGCTTCAGTAGTTGTGGCTCACGGGCTCAGTAGTTGTGGCTCGCGGGCTCAGTAGTTATGGCTCGCAGGCTTAGCTGCTCCATGACACGTGGGATCTTCTCTGACCAGGGCTTGAACCATGTCCCCTGCATTGGCAGACGGATTCTTAACCACTGCACCACTAGGGAAGTCCCTCTAGAGCCTTTTTCAGGGTGGGACGAGCTCAGGGCCGGGAGCCCCAAACCTGTATTGCTAGTCTCAGCTGGCCCTTTATGTTATGGGTCAGCCTCTTGATCACTGTTGGTCTCGGTTGCGCCCCTCCAGGAAATGGGAGGAATGACTCCTGATCAGTGTACCACACAGAGGCATTAGCAAGAGAGAACAAAGCAAGTAGTGTAAACACTTCTCAGAAGTTTGAAATAAACTTCTGAGAAGTGAGTCTGACTCCCTCTGGAAGTCAGAGGTCCTGGCTAGCAGCTGGGCCCTCCTTACAGCTTGCACCTGGGTGCTATTCACCTCACAGATTGTCCTGGGAGGAGAGGAAAGACTTTGTGCCGGGGGCTGGAAGGGGCTGGAGACCAGGAAGGTGGACTTGTGGTAACATTGCCCTGTCCCAGTCTTTCTCAATCCCTGGGCCTCTGGGAGGTGAAGTTGTTGCTGGGTCTCCCTCCTGTCCTGGTTGAGTTAGAGCCTCTTGTGCCATCCTGCTGATGACTGGTTGACAAAGGCCCCCATTAGGCAAGGTGCCTTGTTGGGGGATGGCAGATAGAGGAAGGGCTCATGGTTTTGATAAAAGAAATTTTCACATATTGAGGTATAGGGAGTCATTCTGGCTTATACACGAGTTAACTTGAATTTTATGGTAACTAAGACAGCCTGTTTGTGGCCTATCAAACATACATTGTATATCTGTTTTAATTATTAAAGAAAAGGGCACATTGACCAGAAGTAAAGAATGCCCATGTTGGGCTTCCCTGGTGGCGCAGTTGTTGAGAGTCCGCCTGCCGATGCAGGGTACACGGGTTCGTGCCCCGGTCTGGGAAGATCCCACATGCCGCGGAGTGGCTGGGCCCATGAGCCATGGCCGCTGGGCCTGCGCGTCCTCCGCGGCGGGAGACACCACAACAGTGAGAGGCCCACGTACCGGAAAAAAAAAAAAAAAAAAAAGAATGCCCATGTTAAAAATAAAGCTTAGGGTTTATTAAAGTTCCCTGGTGGCCTAGGGGTTAGGATTCCAGACTTTCACTGCTGCAGCCCAGGTTCAATCCCTGGTCAAGGAACTGAGATCCCGCAAGCCATGTGTCCTGGGGTGGGGGATGGGGGAAAGCTTAAATGCTTCCCTTCCTGGGACACCAGTGCTGGTACTCCTCCTTTGATGATAAGGCTCCCTTCCCAGGTGCCAAGGACATACTGACTCGCTGTGGACATGCTGGTCTGTTTTTTTTTGAAACCTTGAAGAGATGTATCCCTGACTTGTTTAATGTTCTTTGTTCTGAGAAGATATAAAGCTGTGCTGAGAGCCACGGTTCTCAGGAGCAGTTTCTCAGAGTAATCTGGGAAGATGGTTTCCGGGCTATAGTCCTCAGTTTGGCTCAAATAAAACTCTCTTCTATTCTTATTATAGATTGCTTATTGATTATTTTCACTGACAGTTTCCAGAACCTAGACCTTTCTAGCCCTGAGCAATACCTGCCCTAGAGGACTTGGGGCTGGACCCATTCCAATCCTTTGAGGCTAAAATCCAGGCTCCAAGGCATGCCCTGGGCCTTCTGGGATGTTTGTGTGTTCTGTGAAAAAAGGGGCACAATTGAGGAAATTGGGGTTAATCAGAGTGAAACATGTTCCTTTCCTGCAGGACTCTCACAGCCTTTAGTAAGCTAACGTGTATTGTGAGTCTCCGGGAAACAGCAAGGGAGGGTTCACATACTTCTTTGACCATGGGACCCTTTTCTTGGGAATCTTGCGCAACCACCCCTAGTCCATGGAACATGCTCTGAGAAGTACCCACTTAATCCATGCAGCCCTCGCATTCACTTCACAGAGGTAATGGAGACACAGAGTGGGCTAGGGGCTTGCCCCAGCCCCAGGTTGGTGGTCTCCTAAGCGTGGCTGGGGCCTCCCTTCCCTGGGCACACTCAGAGCCTTCCTGAGTTGGCAGGGAGGGGGCAGCTGCAGGGCTACTGCTCTTCCTTGCCTTCACCCCTTTCTGTCGTCTTCAGTGGCTCAAGGGCCAGTTCATGTGAGCGTGGGCTCTGTGGCCACGGAGAGCTGGGGAGACCAAACAATTGCCCACACATTGCCGGCGCTTCCCCCCCTGCTCTAAAACTTTTGAAACTGAGATATAAATTATCTACCATAAAACTCACAGTTTTAATGTAATTATTTCAGCTTTGACAAAAATGCACAATCGTGCAACCATCACCACAATCAGGATGTAGAACATTTTCATTACCCAAAATGTTCCCTCACGGCCCTTTGCAGTCTACCTTGTCTTCCTAACCCTGGCCCCTGGCAGCCACTGATCTATTTCCTATCACGATAGTTTTTCCTTTTCTGGAGGTTTCATATAAATAGAATCATGCAATATGTGATCTTTTGCATCTGACTTCTTTCACTTATCATAATGTCTAGCATAATGTTTATGAGGTTCATTCGTGATGCGCATATCACCAGTTTGTTCTTTTTTACTGGCAGGTAGCATTCCATCGTGTGGATGTCCTGCAATTTGATGGACTTGCTGATGGACATCTGGGTTGTTCCTGGGTTTTGACTATTATCAAGTTGATTTGCACATTCTTGTACAAATTTTTGTGTGGAGGAATGTTTTCATTTCTTGATGGTAAATACCTAGGAGTAGAATTTCTGGGATGTATGGTAAGCATGAGAACTTACCCTTTTCAAGCTGATTTCTGCTGTCCTCCCATCATCTGCCAGGGGAAGAGGGGGATGAGAGGGTGAGCTGAAGCTGGGAGAGGTTGGAGCCTCAGCCTTACATCTGTCTCTGAGTAGTTTGGTATCTTGGGCAAGTTGCTTTATCCTGGTCTGGGCTGGCCTCAGTTTATTCATCTGTGAAATGGCAATAGCACTATGATTCTCCCTTCCTGTCCCAGCGGGGGTGGAGCGAAGGTCAGCGGTACTTGCGAGGAAGAACATGGTTCTGGGACAAAGGCCTCCCTTTGAGAGCTCTATTCCCTCTCAAGTCAGTGTGGACAGGACAACAGTCAATTTCTGCAAATCCTAAGAGGTTCCTTTTGGTCCTGAGCTGAGTGGGCAAGGCCTAACATTTTTGGGGTTGTTAAAGGCGATCCTCTTGCCGCAAACACCTTGGAATATGGAGCTATAAAGGAGGAGAAAAATTTTGCAAGGAGACCAAAGAGAAAAGGATCTTTACCACTGTCTTATACACATGTGGCCACTTAAATTAATGAAAATTAAATTAAGAAGTCAGTTCCTCAGTTGCACAAGTCACATTTCAAGCGCTCAGTAGCCATGTGTGTTTAATGGCTGCCATACTAGATAGCACAGATACAGAATATTTCCTTCATCAGAGAAAGTTCTGGTTGAGACTCCAAACCCTTCGCTTTGGGAGGGTCCGTATTATTAGTACATCTCTAGTAAACTGAGGCAGGCCCCATGGAGGTCAGCTGGCTTACAGATAAGGACCCCAGAAGATCCAATGGGCAGAACTCACTGTGAGAGAGCTGGCTGCACAGGGACCCTGTGGCTGGCTGGTGGGTATGGCCCCTGAGATGGACAGCTGGACATGGTGAGGGCCGTGCACAGGCAGAGGGCTGGGATGCAGCCCTGGCTCTCCAAGGGGCTGTGGAGGGAGGCAGGGTGGAAAAGGAAGTGGTTGGCTGGAGCAATTGTGGGAGCTGGCAGGTTTGCTAGCATAAGATGTGGGAGCTCCATTTGAGGGGTGGGCAGTGGGCCTTCTGGGAGGGTCAGACATTCGAGAAATGAATTGGGCCTAGGACTGAGCTGGGCCTCGTGAGAGCACCTCTTCGGCCAAGGCTCCTGAAGGGGGAACTATGGCCTTCTGCCTGAGCCCGGCTGTCTCCAGGAAGGCAGCCCTTGGCTGAGTACTCTCAGCAGGACTCTCAAGGGTCAGTGTTGTGTGCAGGTCTCAGACTATCAACAGCCAGTGTTGTGACAGGACCAGCCCTTGGGGTTCTGATTATGACTGCACGATGCCCTTCACCAATCGCCATCAGAGAACTTTGAAAAAAACAAGTTTCATTATTTATGGGACTGGGAAATTATGTGGCATGACTGGAGCCACTCAAAGACATCTAGGGTAGAGAGAGAAAGAGAATATGGGCCTGGGGTCCTGCTTTTATTGCAGTTGAGGATGGGGGCCTAGGGTTTCTAACGGCTCACTTTTTATTGGTGAATTTAAAACATAAGAGCAGGAATTTAAAGCACAGGAGGAGAAAAAACAAGTGGCCCAAATGATCAGTTAAAGAAATTTGAAACAAAGGACCCTCAGTAGGGGGAGGCGGCCTGGCTTTTTTAATCTAGTCACGCAGCTGACAACATGTTTATTCAAGATAGCCACCTTTGAAGTGGATGCCTGGCTGTCAAAGCTTAAATCAGGCACTTGCATTACAAAAAAGAAAAGAAAAGAGAGAAAGAAAAAAACAATCAACTGTCAGTGTTTACACTGCAATCCACCAAGAGATGCCTGGGCATCGATGGAGAGGACCTTAACTACCTGGGTAGTTGATATGCTAAAAGTCAGAGGTTATAACCCAGAAACACATCTAAATAGGATTACAGTAGTAAATCTTTTTTTTTTAAATACATCTCTATTGGAGTATAATTGCTTTACAATTGTGTGTTAGTTTCTGCTCTACAACGAAGTGAATCAGCTATATGTATACATACATCCCCATATCCCCTCCCTTTTGAGTCTCCCTCCCACCCTCCCTATCGCACCCCGCTAGGTGGTCACAAAGCACTGAGCTAATCTCCCCGTGCTGTGCAGCAGCTTCCCACTAGCTATCTATTTTACATTTAGTATTATATATATGTCAGTGCTACTCTCTCACTATGTCCCAGCCTCCCCTTCCCCCACTGTGTCCTCAAGTCTGTTCTCTACGTCTGCATCTTTATTCCTGCCCTGCCACTAAGTTCATCAGTACCGTTTTTTTTTTTTTAGATTCCATATATGTGCGTTATCATATGCTATTTGTTTTTCTCTTTCTGACTTACTTCACTCTGTATGACAGACTCTAGGTCCATCCACCTCACTACAAATAACTCAATTTCGTTCGTTTTTATGGCTGAGTAATATTCCACTGTATATATGTGCCACATCTTCTTTATCCATTCATCTGTCAATGGACATTTAGGTTGCTTCCATGTCCTGCCTATTGTAAATAGTGCTGCAATGAACATTGTGGTACATGTATTTTTTAAAAAATAAATAATTAATTTATTTATTTATTTTTGACTGTGTTGGGTCTTCGTTGCTGCCCGCAGGCTTTCTCTAGTTGCAGCAAGCGGGGTCTGCTCTTCGTTGTGATGCATGGGCTTCTCATTGTGGTGGCCTCTCTTGTTGCAGAGCACAAGCTCTAGGCATGCGGGCCTCAATAGTTGTGGCACGTGGGCTCAGTAGTTGTGGCTCGTGGGCTCTAGAGCGCAGGCTAAGTAGTTGTGGCACACGGGCTTAGTTGCTCCACGACATGTGGGATCTTCCTGGACCAGGGCTCGAACCCGTGCCGCCTGCATTGGCAGGCAGATTCTTAACCACTGCACCACCAGGGAAGCCCACATGTATCTTTTTGAAGTATGGTTTTCTCTGGGTATATGCCCAGTAGTGGGATTGCTGGGTCGTATGGTAGTTTTTTGTTTTTTTTTTAAGGGACCTCCATACTGTTCTCTTTAGTGAATGTAGTAGCAAATCTTATAATAATTATACAGGCAATAGTCTGAAATCCAGTTTAGAGCCATTGTCCCAAACTTGAAGGTTTCAGCCATGATAATAGGTCAGTGATCTTGAGGGTCCTAGGAATTTGTTCAAGGATTTGCATAATATTGTGGAAAATGTTAATATTTGGCACCATCCTGTGAAATAGGTGTGAGCCTGTCCAGAGTTGGTAGGTTGCTCCATATCTCATCAAACCAGTCTCTTAGTCCTGAGAATAGATCAGTTTAGTTAAAAGGTTTAGTTAAAAGGCCTCGTTTTCGGAAGCAGTGATGCAGGTGGGTTCCCCAAGTTAGGCCTACAGAGTACAAGCAATCAGGTATTTAATGAGAGGCATTTCTGTGGAAACAATCGAAACAAAAAAAATTTTTAAAAAAACAAAGGTGTGTGACTGGAGCAGATTGTAATCCCAATTTCTGACTTCTGAAGGCAGCCAGATTTCTAGGTGTTGGGCTTAAATCCTCTTCAAATGGAGTGAGGGCAGACAGTGGCAATCTAATAGATTTTCCCAGGTCACAGTTTGAATCTCTGGTGATGCTTCTGAGTGGCCCACACAGCAACAGACATGAAGATTGTCCATACATGAGCTGTTATGGTGATTTCTCTGAAATTTATATTAAGTGTCCTATTTTAGCCTGCATAGCTTCAGGAAAAGGGCAGTTTTAGTTCTCAATGATTCCAGGTCAGGAGGATGGGAGAAAAATTTGAAACGTTAGTTTGGAGAGTTGTAGCCAGATATTAGAGGAAATGAGGAGAAATCAGTATCCAGACCAGTTTATAGGTAGGCAACAAAACCTCAATGACAGTTAACAGAACTAGTATTTAATATCCTCAAGTACATGTTAAATTTTCTACTGAAACATAATTTTTCTGTCTAAAATTACCCCCATTTTTATCAAAGATAACCAACTTAAGACTAATTTGCTTGCAAATTAAGTCTAGTTTCAATAAACTTGGCCTGATTATTTATATGAGTACAGCAAGAAAAAGTGACTGACCATATAGGCTCCTTTAAGTCTGCTTTGCTGGAACTTTTCATAAGGAATCCCAGATTGAACTTTGAAAATTCTACATGACTATTCTTGAGGCAACCTGGTTGGGAGGGGCCAGGGCAATAGGCCACGGCTGGCAGGGACTTGGGATGGGACATTTTTAGAGTGAGAAAGTCAGTGGAGAAGAATCCAGGAGAGGGGACAAATGAAGCCAAGCCCCTGACTGGCTGAGGGCTGGGCCCAGAAGACAAGATGGTGTGGGGTTGACTGTCTGCCTAGGGTTTGGCTAGGTGTGTAAGGCTCTAGAAGGAGCTGGTACAGTCATCCACTCATCGACATTAACTGATGGCTACTCTGTGCCAGACAGTGCCTAGAGGAGGAGATTGAGTGCTGAATACACTCCTTTACCCTGTTCCTGCGGAGGCCAGAGTGTGGAGGCCGAGGGGCGTAAGACACAGCCTGGTCTTCCCTCTCCTGGAGGACTCAACGCTCTTGAGCAACCCTGCCTATGGCACTCCCCATGGGCCCCAGGAGAGGCCAAGATGTTGTCAGGGAGATGGAGAAACCATTTCTTCACCTTCCACAGGAGGCTTCCCGCTCCCACTGCCCAGCAACCCCATGAGGCAACAGCAGGGGCTGAGGCAAGTCCAGCTCACAGCCGGGGAGGAGATCAGGGATGGGGCAGGTCAGGAAGACGCGTGGTTGGGCCATTGCATCAGGCCCAGGAGGGGCATAAAGGAGGGTCCTGCATGCTGGGAGGAGGCCAACTTGGGGACCATGGAGACTCAGAGGGCCAGCCTCGCCCTGGGGCAGTGGTCACTGTGGCTACTGCTGCTGGGACTAGTGGTGCCCTCGGCCAGCGCCCAGGCCCTCAGCTACAGGGAAGCTGTGTTTCGTGCTTTGGATCAGCTCAACGAGCGGTCCTTAGAAGCTAATCTCTACCGCCTCCTGGAGCTGGACCTGCCTCCCAAGACCGTGAGTCAGGAGGACCCTGGGGAGGGGGCTGTCTCCCGCCAGCCCTGGCCACGCTGTCACCCCCTCTGCTCAGGCTGTACCTCCTGTCAGGAAGGCACTTCTCCTTCTAGGTGGGCTCCCACCTCTTCCAGGAAACCTTCCCAGAGCTGGGTCCCCTCCTAGCATGAGAGCTTCCTGCCTTAGCATCTCTACTGTGGGAACAGGTGCCCTGGGCTCCAGGGCTTTCTGGGAGCTCCAGGATAGGGGGGGCGGTTACTTGGTCTGTGATGTGACTTCCCTGCTTTAAGTCCCATCTGTTCCTCATTGTCTTCCTACCAGGGAGGGCTCTGCTCAGCTTGGAGGTTCCAGTGACAAGGTCTTTCCCTGCAGGTGGTCCCTGACTTGCCTCAGCCCCTCCGTGGGGAAGGTGTTCTCATCAGAGCTGGTCTGAGGTCCCCTCCTGCTCTCTGTGTGCCCACGAGGCCAGGAGTGGGCTCTGTCCCCTTCCCCTGTGCACCCAGCAGCAAACCCAGGGCCAGGCACACAGGAGGGGCTGAAGAGGCTGCCGTCTAGGTGAGGGACAGGGAGACAGATCAGAGAAGGAAGCATGAGCTTGAGCCCAGTCACCCCACTTTGATCCTTGAGCAGGATGAGAACCTGGACACCCCAAAGCCTGTGAGCTTCACAGTGAAGGAGACCGTGTGCCCCAGGACGACCCAGCAGCCCCCAGAGCAGTGTGACTTCAAGGAGAATGGGGTGAGGCTGGGGGCTTAGAGTGCTGGTGGATGATTCCCAGGGAGCTGAATAGGGGGCTTTGGGGAAGATTTCTAGCCCCTGGGCTGAGGCTGGGAGGCAATGGTCCGGGGGTTCCAGTTTGAGCTCGAACCTCCCCTTACAGCTGGTGAAAGAGTGTGTGGGGACAGTCACCCTGGCTCAGATCAAGGACAACTTCGATATCACTTGCACTGTGGTGAGTGGCCCGTTCTGTGTTGTGGAGCTAATAACAGGGTGGGTTGAGGAACATCCTTTGGACCAAATACCCACTGCCCTTTCCAGGGCAGAGAAAGGCCCTCCTACCTGGCCTCTCCCTCACCCGAGCCCCAGGCCTCCAGGACTGGCTCTGCCATCCCTTAGAGCAGTGGTTCTCTAAGTGGGGTCCCACCCGGGAACTTGACAGAAAGGCAGATTCCCAGGCCGCACTCAGACCTCCTGAATCAGACTCTGGGCTGGGGCCCAGCCATTTGTATTTTCACAAGGCCTCCAGGGGATTCCGACTGTGCTGAATTCTGAGAGGCACTGATTAGAGTAATGTGCTTTCAGCCCCTACTCCCGTCTAGCTTTGCTGGGATGGGCTTGTGACCCTGGGAAACCCCTTGCCATCTGTGGACCCCAGTTTCCTCATCTGTCTGTAGGTGTAGGGTTTCAACCACATGCTCCAAAGGTCACAGCCAGAAAGTGAACTGGGGCCCAAAGTCTCCTGAAGTCACCCAGTTAGTGGGGATGTCCACGTGGGGAGGATTCTGGTCTTACCCTGGGCCCATTTTCCATAGTAACTTGTTTCTTCCTCTTGCATAGCCCCAGAGTGTCGGGGGAGTGCGAAGCCTGGGTAGGAAGATACTAAGAGGTTGGAAGACGTATGGCCCAATTATCGTCCCAATAATCAGATTAATTGGGTGAATTGTGAGCCCAGGGAAAAGACCTAAGGGTCTGCCTGCCCTGGTTCAGACTTCTAGACTCTGAGAAATAAATTCTTGTGAAAGCAACTTACTCCAGGCATCAATTTCATTTGTCTCCCCTCCTCCCACTTACCAGGACCGAGTCCTTAGCTCCGGGTAGCCTCTTTTGTGTGTGTGTGTGTATGTGTGTGTGTGTGAGAGAGAGAGAGAGAGAGATCACTCCTGTAAACACAGTCATGGGTGAGGCCCCTGTTCCTTCCAGGAGGGCATGGGGAGAGGCCAGGGCCAAGAGGTCCAGCACAGCGTCTCCATTCTCGGGTCCCTCCCATGCCCTTCACACACCTCTGCCCTCCTCCTCCAACACCCAGTAGGGACTTAAGGAGACCTGCTCTGTGTGCAGTGCTGGTGGGGATGCTGTCCCTGCTCACATGGAGGTGACAGTCTGGAGGGGCCAGGCTTTTGTTAAACACTCACAGAGACGCAGTTCAGTCTCAGGGTTAAGCCTACAGGTACAATGCCCATAGCGTTTCACTTGCCCTTGACAATCTTAACTCTGGAAAGCCCACCCCTCCTTGCTTTTCCTTTGGCATTGAGACACATCACTGTTTCTTCAGCTGGGTCCCAGATTTCAGTTGTGAGCTTGTGTTTATTTTTATTTTTGGCTGCACTGGGTCATCGTTGTGGTGCTCAGGCTCTTTGTCGTGGGCTTCTCTCTAGTTGCGGCACGCGGGTTTAGTTGTCCCATGGCAGGTGGGCTCTTAGTTCCTCAACCAGGGATCGAAGCCACATGCCCTGCATTGGAAGGCGGCTTCTTAACCACTGGACCACCTGGGAAGTCCCTGTGAGCTTGTGTTTAGGGATCAAAGGTATATAAATGTTTTTTTACCATTAAAAAGAAGCATCCTGCTCATTGGGGTGAAGAGCTCTGCGTGAGTGTGAGAGATACAAAGAGCGACACACAGGTCACATATCTGTTTGCTTGGGTGTTTCAGACACTGTCCATGTCTTGCCCACTCCCCATTCTCTAGCTGACCTTTGCTCTGGGGCAGACTGGAAACATTGGGGCGTTTGAACCCAGGGAGCAGCCTCAACCAATTATTGGGGGGACTTGGTAGAAAAATACCTCCTCTTCCTCACTCCTTGGGGGGTCCACTCCCAGATATGTCACACCTCCCCCTGAGGTCCCCAGCTGGCTTGAGCCCCTGTCGCCCACTTCTGTGACCTGTTCATTGACACGTCCTCTTCTGACTCAGGTCCTGCCCTTTCTCCCTTCTCTACACTCGTGCTGGCACTTTCTGGAATCACCTCCCAAACAAACTACTTCCACTAAATGCTTGTCTTAGGTCTGCTTGTGGGCCAACCTGTACCAAGACACAGATTCCCCGCTCTGAGAGGGACAGAGGACAGGATCTCACAGAGCACTTACTTTGCTACCTGTCAGGCTTGTCTCCTCTTGGTGAGCAGGTGGGGCTGATCTCAGGCAGGTTAGAGGAACCTCATGCTTCTCACTCTACATCAATGCAAGTTGGGGGAGGAAACTTTACAGAGGATACCCAGGGGGCTGTGTTGTGTCTGTGCCAGAGGATACAGGCTTGCCATTGCCAATTGTTAAGTGGTCAGGATTTTTCTGAGCTGGTTGTTAAACTCTTGGTAGCTTGAAATTGGCCTTGGTGGAAGTACTTCCACCATGGAAATCAGCAAATGTTACCCATCAGTTTTGTCATAGCTGGCACATCCCTGACCAACCTGAGAGAGGGATCACTCATCAGGATGATATGGGTCTGTGCTGATCACATCTGTTTCCAATTTCCTCCCGTGACTGCCCATCCTGCTTCCATGGCAACCCACCTATAGCCTCAGCCCTGTCTTGCCCTTTCACATTTTACATCGGAGTTGGCCATATGTCCCTTGCCTGGGACCAGGCCCTCAACATGCATATGTGACCACTGATAGCAGAAAGGAGATGACACAAACATTTTTTCCATTGCAACCTTTGAGAAGGAGACAAAACAGGCAGGGAGGCATGGAGGCCTTGTCAGTGCCTTCTACAGTGATTGACTGGTGAGAGTCTGCCGTTTGACCATTAGACCTCTTACCCCTGAGAAAACAGGTAACAGACTTTCATGAATGGCATAGAGCATTGTCAGTCCTCCCTGAGAGTAAAACTCTGGATGGTGAGTTCCATTTGCATATGATGGCTACAGTGTGATGGGTGTGCAATGGAGGGGACCTGAGCCCAGCAAGGGGGAAAGAGGGTGCTCTGGGGAGAAAACTGCTTAGGACAAGCAGAGGGCCTGGCATGGTAGAGTGAGAAGTGACACTCAGTTCAGTGCTCAAGGGAGGCATGCAAGGGGGTGGGTCAGGGTGGGACTGGAGAGATGGACAGACCCAGGTCTGGAAAAGCAGTAACGAGCCAGGTGATTTTAGAGGGGAGAGCAGATCCTTGTCCACTTTAGCCAACACCCTGGCTTCAGTGTGTGTGTGTGTGTGTGTGTGTGTGTGTGTGTATGTGTATTCACGAGGGGTGAATCATCAGGGAGCCGAGCAAGGACATGTCGCCCCAGGGCAATGGCCAAGGGGAGAGGAGGGAAGGGAGAATAGAAGGAGGGTTGTCACAGAAGCTGAGAGAGTGTGGGGCTGACTGGGATGGAGTCACTGCAGAGGGGATGAGGCAGGTTTACTCCCTGACAGGTTGAACAATGCGAGGGGTGGGTTCTGAGAATGTGATCATGGGCTGGTCAGAGTCCTGGTGTAGATATGAGATGAGTGTGGGGGGAGGTGACTGTTCAGTTTTGACCACATTGGTTCTGAAATGCCAGGGGCATGAAATGCCAGTTTCCCTGGGTGGGGCACTGGGCAGCAGGTGCTGTGAGCACCCTGCCCAGATCCCCCTCACTGGGCGGCTGCCCCCCCCCGCCCCGTCCCCCATCTGTTTGAAATGTGCAATACGGATGCTAATGGCTCACAGGTGCCCCCTTCACAGCTGCCTTCACAGCCTCCCAGGAGATGCCTGGGGGGTTGTGTCCCCTCTGCCCTCAGCCTGTGGATGGGGACTGACTATGAGGGGACATCAAAGCCCAGCCCCCGCCTCAGTCAGTCCTAAAGCAGGGGTTCCAGGCTTTTGTGGGTGAGGCTGAAGCTCGTCTCAGGGTAGAGCACGTCCCTGCTCAGCTCCTTCCTCTGCCCTATCCTGCTCCCCTCCGCCTCCCTCCTCCTGACAACACTCCTCAATAAATCAGATGCCTCTCACTTCCCAGCTGAGGCCCTGCTTCTAGGGAACGTGGCCTGTGATGGTGGTGGAGCTGTGCAGAGTTCACCCACTCGTCCCAGGTGGGTCAGGCGCGGGGCCTGATGTGGAGAGAAGAGAGAAGAGCCCGAGGCGTCCAGGGTGGTGGTGCAGGAGGGGAGTGGGGTGGGCGTGGTGCTGTAAGCCAAGGGGCATTGAGGATTTTACAAAGTGGCCAGAGTAGGACAGGAGCCCACGAGGCCCAGGGAGATGACTCCTAATATTTTCCTATTGTTTGTGCAGATGTGAAGGCCGCTAACTTCAGTGGGGGGCAGCACAGAAGCCAAACACAGCGAGTGGAGGAGAGCAAGAGGTAAGGAAGAGGGAGGGAATGAGTGAGGACAAGGAGGGGCTTCTCCATCCCCCAGACCCCTGCTGTGCCAAGGAGGGAATCTGGGCTGTAATCAGGCAAGGTCCTTGTGGACCCTGCCCTTGAGCCCCACCAGTGAGGTCTCAGGAGTTAGTTTGGGGGCTCCCGAGACGGGACAGGGGACTCCAGGTCAGCCTCAGTGGGGCAGAGGGAGAGAATTCTGAGGGGTCTAGATGTCTGAAAGGAATTGCTCTCCTGCCCGTGTGGCCCTGAGCAGGAGAATTGATCTTTCTGGGCCTCTGTCTCTCTATCTGTAATTGGGAACAACATTATCTCCTTTAAGGGGTTGGTCTGTCATTTAGGTAGAGAAGGAAGTTCAAGGACCTCATAGGGGCCAAATGTGAATCTCAGAGGGTGAGAGAGTCAAGGAGACAATAGTTAGAGTGTGTTAGTCTCAGGGCACAGTGCCGGCTCGTCTGTCAGTGCAGGGACCCAGAGAGACACTTGGAATCCCCATCAGAGCAGGAGGAGATGAATTAAATGCAGCCCATGCACACAGTGGACTTCCCTGAGGGCACCGAACTGGCCCTTCTGCACTAGCCTTTTCCCATGTGGCCATTAGAAGGTAGCAGCTGGCACAGTAGGGCGGGGTACCCTCCAGACTGCCTGTGCTCTGACTCAGCAATGCCCCTGCCAGTCAGAGCCCAAAAGTCTCGTCCCTCAGCCCCTGTGGTCTCTCTAGCCTCAGCCCGAGGGTGAGGGCTGCCCTGGTCCCTGGGGTCCTACTTGCAGCCCCCTGTTCTCCTGTGTGTCACTCTGCCTCTGTGTCACCTCAGCCAGAGCAGGGTAGGACGCTGGCAGGGGAGACAGAGGGCTACATTGTCACTTTCATGGGCCCTAGGCACTTTCACCTTCGTGGACCCATTCATCCACAGAAAAGTATTAAAAATTACATTTTGTAACTGCATTCATGTAAAGATGGATATAATCAAGGCTGCATTGTATATATATATTTTTCGTGAATATTCGTACATAAAATGGGTACTTTAATATATTCTTTGAGGAAATGAAAAACAACATTTGTTAGCTAATGAAAGCTTCAAAAAGAGTTGGTAAAATATTTGAAAAGACTACAAAAACTACTGTTTCACAAAAAACTCAAGCAGTTTTAATCATGTAAAATAAAATACAATAAAAAACATATTGGGGGATTATATTCAGCTACAAGCAACAGGAAACACCCACAGCCATCTTGACAGAAGGAGGTGCTTATTGTCACATGGAAACAATGGATCACCAATGCCACTGAACAGTGCAGCAGAGAAACAAACTCCCATGTCATTCTTATTAGCGACACCATTGTGAATGTCGTGGTGAGTCAGGAACACATACTTACTAGTATTATTAACAACATAAAGTGTTTCCTACACATATTAGACACTAGATATAATCCAGAGAGGAGTGGAATCAGAGAATATTTCCAACCATAAAATACTGAAATAACTTTCAAAGTGGACACAAGAGGCCTTACAGAAAAAATTTAAACTCTGATGGATATTTGATGTGTAAGCTGTGAAGATATCAGGGGAGACTACATGTCTATAAAGATGGAAATCTAACATTTTTTGGTGGTGTTGAGGACACTCTTGACTACAAGGACACAGAATCTGGAAAATAAGCTGGGAGATGGTGTCCTTGAAGCTCCTACGTATCTGCCTCTCTCCCAGTGTGCAGGCTCCATGATCTGAAGAATGTCTTCTCTGCATCTGCTTTAAAATCACACACACAGGTGAGTTGTTGGTGAATGCTAACATGGAACCACAGAGGGGATAGATTCTGGAAAGTCTAGGTCCTAATATGACTCACAGGCAAGATATCTCCAACTCCAGATTTTTTGTATTATCACAAGTCTCACAGTCTATTCAACAAATACCAGTCAGAAGGAAACACAAAAAACAAATAGGAAAAATCATAATTTACATAACAGTATACTCTTTGACATCTTAGTCATACATGAAATTTATTCCAAGTGTTTAATAGAATGGAAAATGGGAAAAGGTTCCTATATGCACCACCACCAAAGAGGATCTTTCTCAGTAAAAAGGGTACAATATATACAATAGATTATATATCCAGGAACTGCCACACAAAACTACTAGGAAAATCCCAACAAATACCAAACTGCCATTTTTCAATGGCCCATTAACAGAGAATTAATAGAACATTAAAAAAATTTAAGCCTCACTGCATACTAGAAATACACTTAAATTCATCCATGGATCCAACAGGCTTCAAAAGTAAATAGAACAAAACTATCTAATTAAAGGAAAAATCACTACCTTTAAACGTTATGTACTATTGTTGAAAGACAATTTACAGAATTAATTCACATTAATATTAATTTGTGAAATTAGTAGAAATCCACCATTGAAGGATACCCTTGAAGAAAGATCCTGAGTAAACACAGCATATTTATAAACTTTTTTTTGTTGTTTTTGGTTGCATTGTGTCTTTGCTGCTGTGCACGGGCTTTCTCTATTTGCCACGAGCTGGGGCTACTTTTCGTGCGGTGCATGCGCTTCTCATTTTGGCAGTTTCCCTTGTTGCGGTGCACGGGCTCTAGGCACATGATCTTCAGTAGTTGTGGCACACAGGCTCAGTAGTTGTGGCTCGTGGGCTCTAGAACGCAGGCTCAGTAGTTATGGCGCACAGGCTTAGTTGCTGTGAGGCATGTGGGATCTTCTAGGACCAGGGCTCGAACCTGTGTACCCTGTAGTATTGGCAGGCAGATTCTTAACCACTGCACCACCACGAAGTCCTATAAACTTTTAAAACAACTCTTTCTGGACTTCACTGGCAGTCCAGTGGTTAAAACTCCATGCTTCCACTGCACGGGACACGGGTTTGATCCCTGGTTGGGGAACTAAGATCCCCTGCATACTGTGCAGCCCGGCAAAAAAATAATAATAAATAAAAGTAAGAACAACTCTTTCGGGCTTCCCTGGTGGTGCAGTGGTTGAGAGTCTGCCTGCTGATGCAGGGGACACGGGTTCGTGCCCCAGTCTGGGAAGATCCCACATGCTGTGGAGTGTCTAGGCCCGTGAGCCATGGCCACTGAGCCGGCGCGTCCGGAGCTTGTGCTCCGCAACGGGAGAAGCTACAACAGTAAGACGCCCGCATACTGCAAAAAAACCAAAAAAAAAAAAAACAACTCTTTCATATTGAAGGTTTTCTGGAACATTAGACATAGATTACTTTCCATCAAGTTATCTCATGTTACTTACATTTATCTTCTCCATGGGAGCTTTTACATATTAATGATATTGGCCAATTGAAGTGTTTCCCAGGCTGTTCACAAACAACGTTTTATCTAGTAAATCCTTTTATGGTTTCATAAACTACTAAGATCAGAAGAGCCATTCCCACATTCGTCACATTTTATATGATTTCTGTCCAGTGTGCAGTCTCAGGTCTTTGAAGGACTGAGAAACAAATGAAGGATTTCCCACATTCCTGTCATTGATAGGGTTTCTGTCCATTGTGAATTCTTTCATGCACTTGAACATATGTGGAAGTGAAGGTTTTCCCTTCATTTTTACATTCATAGGGTTTTTCTTAAGTATGGTCCTTTGGTGTATTTTCAAAACCACTGGATACCTATAACTTTTACCACATTGTTCACATTGATATTGTTTCTCTCCAGTGTGAATCCTTTCATGTATTTTAAGAGAACTGGGATTAATGAATACTCTCTCACATTCTTTATATTTATAAGGTCCATCTCCAGTGTGTGTTATCATGTGTTTCTGAAGGGTTATTTTCCATGTGAAGGCTTTCCCACATTCCTTACATTCATAGTTTTTCTCTGGTGTGGATTCTTTCATGACTTTGAAGAGACCGGGCAGTATTCAATACTTTAGAACATGTTTTATGCTCATATGGTGTCTCTTTGGTGTGATGTCTTTTGTGTAGCTGTAAGAAACTGAAATGATTGAAGGCTTTACCACACTGCTTACATTCACAGAGTTTCTCTCCTCTGTGAATTCTTTCATGTATTTGAATAGTTTCAGGACTTTTAAAGGCTTTTCCACATTGTTTACATTGATAGGGTTTCTCTCCATTGTGACTGCTTTCATGCATTTGAAGACAACTGGGATAAATGAATGCTTTCTCACATTTCTGACATTTATAAGGTAAATCTCCAGTGTGTGTTACCATGTGTTTTCGAAAAGTTGTTTCCCACTTACATTCATAGGGTTTCTCCCCTCTGTGAGTTCTTTTGTGTAGTTGGAAGGATTTTTGATATTGAAAGACTTTTCCACATTGTTCACATTCATAGGGTTTCTCCCCAGTGTGACTTCTTTCATGTGTTCTAAGAGAACTAGGAGAAATGAATGCTTTCCCACATTCTTTACATTTATATACCTTCTTATGGTACTTTTGATACTCTCTTGGTTTGTCTTCAATGTGACATTTCATGTGTCTATTAAAGGATGAATGATGCATGAAGACTTTTGCAGATGCACTGCATTCCCATGGTTTTAAACCAGGAGTTTTCTTCTTCAGATTGAGAGTTGGAATAAGGGTGAAGTTTTCTCCACAGGAACTACTGTCTTTACTTTCAGAGAGTCTCTCTACCATAGGACTTCTTAATTTTCTCCCCTGGTTTTTGTACTGATCTTCAATATCATGATCTTCCTGTTTTCTTTCTACTGAGACCAGGTTCCGGAAGTTTTCCCGCATCACATCTCTGTAGAGTTTCCTCTGTGAGGAATCCAGTAAAACCCACTCCTCCAGGGTGAAGTTCACAGCCACATCCTCAAAGGCCAATGAGTCCATTTTGAGGTTTCCTGGGTCTGTCTGAGTCCCTCCTAACGACTCCAAGGACCAGTGCAGAACACAGAGCAACAGAAGGTACATGAGAGTTAATGGGCCAGTGAACCGGACAAGACATGCGACCTCCTGTGCTCTGTATTATATATTCATTATATATTCGTTCCTCTCATTGTAAAAAGAAATTATTTAAAAATATTTTGTGGGCCCCAAAAGTATCATGGTCCCTAGGCAGTGTGCCTACTGTGCCTAATGGATAAGTCAGTCCTGGGGAAGTGGTTTTCCTGGTATCAGGGCAGCCACCCTGGCAGGGAAATAAATGCTGCTTCTGTCTGGGGACAGTGGGCACTTGCTGGAGCTGCTCTGAGACCACCCTCGCTGGCCATCTGTGGGTATTGCAGGTTAAGTGGGAGGCCTCATGTGACTTTGAAGGCAGTGCCTGGGGATTTCCCTGCCCTGGTGTCTTGTCAGGCAGAGGTCTAGGAGCTGGGGTTCCCCTGGGGTACCTCCTGTTTCGACTGGATTTCATCTCTGTTGAGTGAGATTTTGTTAAGACTAAAATCACACCTCTCCAGAACACTGGCGCCATAAATTTTTGTCAGTAAAACTGAGAACTAGCTATTACATAGAATTGTTTTGTGCTAGGACAAAGGAATTGTCCTAGCTGAGAACTAGCTTTTACATAGAATTGTTTTGTGTTAGACAAGGAAATGGAGACACAGAGAAGTTATTTAAAGCTGAGGTGATAGAGCTGGCTGTTTACCCTTAAATAACTCCATTTGTATTTCTTGAGACTAAGGGTAGCCTCCTATATAACTACAGAGCAGTTATCAACTATGTACATTTACATGGATACAACATTTTTTCGTATATGCTGGCCCAGTTCCATTGTGTCAGTTGATAAAATAATGTGCTTTAGTTTACAGCATTTTGTCACCTCCGGTATAGGATTCAGCCTAGGGTCAGGTGTATCAGGAATTTGTGACTTCCTATTAGCCTCTTTTAATCTGGAACATTTCCACAGCTTTCTGAATTTTTTTTTCTAAAAAAGTTTGTGTGTGTGTTTGTGTGTGTGTTTGTGTGTATGTGGAAAGAGGTTGTTGGTTGTTAAGGTGTCAAGATGTGTGTCATGTGTGAGGTGTTGTGAAGTGTATTTGTGAGGGTGTTGGTGTGGGCACAGGTGTGTTTGCTTGTGTATGTGTAATATATATGGTATGTGTGGGGTGTTTTTGGCTATGTATTTGAGTGTAATTTTTGTGATGTGAGGTTGTATAGGAGAAGTGTGGGTGTGAGTTTGTGGGTGTGTGTGTAGGTGTCCGGGTGTCTGAAATGTGTTCGGGGGATGTGTCTGGGTGTGTGTGGGTATGTGTGAAGTTTATGAGGGTGGACTGAGTTTGCATGTGTGTGGATGTGTGTGTAAGAGGAGTGTATAAAGTGTGTGTGTGTGTGTGTGTGTGTGTAGTTCAGGGGTGTGTATGTGTATATATGGCTGTGCAGGGGTGTTGTGAGTGTGGGTGTACAGGCTTATATGTGATTGTAAGGGTGTATGTGTCAGCGTGGTTCTATGGGCATTTGTGGCAGTGTGTTTGTGTGTAATTTATGTAAATGAAAATTTTATGTATTCACTTTAATCTCCAAAAGTTATATTTATACTCATTAAAATATACTTTAAGCAGCATAAACAGAAATAGTGTTTTATTGACTCATTATTCCCAAGGGAAGGGGGCAGCTATGGGGGAAGAATTTGATTGAAGAGTAGAAGCAAGTTACAAATAGAATATAATGCTTATCCTATTACTCAATGTTGTATCTTTTTTTTTTTTTTTTTTTGGCTGCACCAAGCAGCTTGCTGGATCTTAGTTCCCAGAAAGGGATCTAACCCATGCCCCCTGCAGTGGAAACGTGGAGTCCTAACCACTGGACCGCTAGAGAATTCCCTCAATGTTGTGTCTTTAAAATTAAAAAAGACATTTTATTTGGCAATAATTTCGAACTTATGGAAAATATCAAAAATAGACTTAAAACTTTCATATTCTCTATTCCCAGGGTCACCTACATTTTGCCTAAATTGTTTGTTTCTCTCTTTCTCTTTCCCTCCTTCTCTCTTCCTCCCTCTCTGTCTCTCTCAGTGGTTCCTATGTCCCCAGGGTTTGGGTTTTATTCAGCTGTGGTCAGATCACCAGATCGGGAGCCCATCGCCAGTGCAGAGCGAGTTTGTTGCTCACAGTTCCCGGGGGGGGGGGGGGGGGAGGAGCGGGTCGTGCTGGCCCACAGGAGAGGACAGTGACAAGCAGAGAGCCAGGGCGGGGCACTGCGGGGGAAGCCCGTGTGATGTTCTCCAGGGAAGGAATGGACGAGGCTTGAGGGTGAGGCTGACCAGGTTTAGGATCGGCTAGCTTGAGTAATTTCAGTGAGCTGGGGCTGGGGTGTAGGGGCTGCCCAAGTTGTGGATGCCTGACCCTGGGGCTATTAGGACAGGGGGTTAGAGTCTCAGCAGCAGAGAGGGTGGGGTGGGGTGCTGGTCAGTTTGCATGTGAAAAGCAAGCTGAGGGAGAGAGTCTGCTGTCTCTAGGCATCTGCTAACCCTGGGAGGGGATGTGAAAACATCAGAAACAGAAAGTAGAAAACCTGGTTAACACAGGGCTACTTACATAATGTAATCACTGACACATCTGGATTATAACCTCATATCTCAAAGCTCTTTTATACATTCAATTAGTACCGTATTTTTCCCTCTTTTTCTGCCTTCTTTTGATTAAAAAAAAATTATTTATTTATTTTTTAAGATTCTTTTTGTGGGATTTTAGTTCCCTGACCAGGGATCAAACCCGGAGCCCTAACCATCGGACTGCCAGGGAATTCCCCTTTTGAATTGTTTTTATGATTCTTTTTTTTTTTTTTGATTTTTAAAATTTATTTATTTATTTATTTATGGCTGTGTTGGGTCTTCGTTTCTGTGCAAGGGCTTTCTCTAGTTGTGGCAAGCGGGGGCCACTCTTCATCGCGGTGCGCGGACCTCTCACTATCGCAGCCTCTCGTTGCAGAGCACAGGATCCAGACGCGCAGGCTCAGTAATTGTGGCTCACGGGCCCAGTTGCTCCGCGGCATGTGGGATCTTCCCAGACCAGGGCTCGAACCTGTGTCCCCCGCATTGGCAGACAGATTCTCAACCACTGCGCCACCAGGGAAGCCCAATGATTTTTCTTTATGTCTGCTTTTGACCTACTATTTATACTTCTGTTTAAATACTTTTATGTGATTGGCCTAAGGTTTACAGAATACATCTGTAATTAATTGCATCTGTATTCAATAATATATCACTTCAACATGGAGTGGAAGGAGCTTCCCACAATGCACTGACAACATCGTCTAGTGTTTTCACGTGTAGGTGATGTTTTGTTGGTTGGGAAGCCAAAGATTTCCATCTGATGCCTCTGCCTTGTGTGTTATCAACAGTGCAGGAGTGACTGAAAAATAACAATACTCAGAGGCTAGTTTCCACTTTCAAGTTTCTTGACACCATGAGGGTGAATCCACAAAACTGAATCCCTCCAGCAAAGTGAAATTGCTGCCTTTTGCAAAGTAACGAACTTGATGCTCCTGGTACTAGGACTACCCCTGTGCCAAACTTGAAATGCCTATTAAAACCTAGCCCTGGGCTTCCCTGGTGGCGCAGTGGTTGAGAGTCTGCCTGCCGATGCAGGGGTCACAGGTTTGTGCCCCAGTCCAGGAAGATCCCACATGCTGTGGAGCAGCTGGGCCCATGAGCCATGGCCGCTGGGCCTGTGCGTCTGGAGCCTGTGCTCCGCAACAGGAGAGGCCACAACAGTGAGAGGCCCGCATACCGCAAAAAAAAAAAAAAAAAAAAAAAACCTAGCCCTTTTTGGTCTTGTAGTAGAAAAAGCCACACTCCACGGGGCTCTGACCCTATGCACTCCTAATGAGATCTTTGAACACTTCTCTCCAGGCAAGGGTGGTGCTTCAGGCTGTCTTTTTTAGGTTATAAACGTGCTGCTTCAGGACTTCCCTGGTGGTCCAGTGGTTAAGACTCTGCTCTTCCAATGCAGTGGGCACGGGTTTGATCCCTGGTCGGGGAAGTTCCACATGCCATTCGGTGTGGGGAAAAAAAAAAAGTGACTTAATCCAACTATAATGCAGTTAATTAAAAAATATATTTTTAAAAAAAGGTGCCGTTTCAGCCAACACTGGCCTTACCATGTCCTTTAAATTAATCTGTGTTGTTTCATTTGGTGGACATTGCACACAGTCAGGTAGATGATCTTGCTGAATGGTTGTAGAGATAGAGGTTTTAGGATGACCACTACCTCTGACTGTGAGGGGTGCTGCCACCAGGGAAAAGCCACGGTTAGGATGGTGACATTGGGACAAGTGCACAGTGGGAGTCCTCGAGGCTCCCCTGCGCAGCCACATGGTGGCAGCAAAGCAGTTTAGAAGAGAGGGGTGGACGGGCCAGGAGATCACCACACGCCAGCTGTGGACACACAAGTGCTTAAAGAAAGCAACCAGCGGGCTGTACAGACTGCCTCCCGCTCAGGCCAATTTGTCCTAAAGAGCCTTTCCAATGACAGTGTGGGGGACTGAGAATTATGCAGCCTGGAATGGGACACTACCGCCCATTCAGGAGACATCACTAGCTTGTTATTGGGCATTAGTGGATGTTAAGAGCCTAACAGAGAAACACCCCTATCATGGGAAGGGTGAGAAATGGAAACCCCAACAAAATGACTATTTCCCAGAGAAGAGGTAAACGGGGTATTTGGAGCGAAACATCTAGACGGAAACGTGGCAGGTCACGTTCCAGATGTGGCTCTCTCAGATGTGGGGTCTGTGTCAGAGCTTCCTGGGGACTTTGGTCCACCCAGGTTCCTGAAGATGCCTGATCCTTCAAGGCTGAATCAGCTAAGTTAAAGACAAATGTGTGGGCTGTGCCACTGCAGCTGCTCAGCCTCAGAGACACCTGTTTACGCCTGTGCATGAACAAGGGCCTGCTGTTCAGAGTCTCTGACCCTCACCTCCAATTTCGTATGGGAGGAATTTCTCCATGGGGGAGAGGAGGGCCTTCTGTGCAACTGTAAGAAATCTTCCATTTCACAGACAAAGAGAAGGAGGGGCAGCTGGTGAAAGTCTGGTTTAAGTTGACATAGGTGGTCAACAGGTTGGGCAGAGGCCGCAACCGGGGGACCAGAAGCCAGGGCACTCAGCCCTGGCCCTGCTCCTTCTCTTAACCACTCTGCTCTGTTTGCCTGGAATTCCTGGGCTCTGGGGCTGGGATGAGGATGTGTCTAAACACAGGTGAGGCTGTGCTTTGTCCAATTGGGGGTTTTAAGTGCAGAGCATGATGGGAAAGGATGGCTGGCTCAACCAGACTGGACGGGGAAATAGAGGGGAGCTGGGAAAGGTGGGAGCCCCAGATTGGGGACAAGGTGGTGACAACACTCTTGCAGCAGCCTCTGCAGGAGCCTCTGCTCCCATCTCTTGGCTGGTGTGTCCTCTGTTGGGTTAGGAGGGGGCGTGGGGAGAGTGCCCAGGGCCCAGCCTGACCATCTCAGGGCACAGCTACTGTGGCCTCAGAGATCCTCCCTCTCTTAATGCTGCTCTTTTATCCACCCCCCCCACCCCGCTTCATGCTTCCCTCTCCCCCTGCTTCTCTCTCTCTCTCTCTAAGCAAGAGCCTGGAGAGACAACTGCAGGAAAATGGAGCCACGTGGGTTTCTCTGAGGTCATTGTAGCTGGGTTCACGCTCCCTTGCTGCTGAGAGTTCCACCAGAGCAGAGTATTTGCAAGGAAGTCACAGCTAGTGAGAGGCAAACCAAGAATTCAAACACATATCGGCCTGACTCCAGAGTCTAAGGACCTGGGTAGCCCTGGGGACGGCTTTCTGGCCTCTTGATACTAACAGCTGCTCTTAATGGAGCACCAGTTATAGACCAGTTGCTCCCAAGGTCTTTCCCAGGGTTGACTCCTTTATCAGACCTTGTCCTTGAACAACCGGTTGCCTGTACCCATGGAAGGATGGGGAAGGGGACCTCAGTCCTAAGATTTAGGAAATGCAGTGGTGCAGAGGCAGGAAAGCAAAGGGAGGATTACAGACACCCAGTAACCATGTGTATTGCTAATTATTTTCTACTGTAATCACCTTCTTTTCCTCCTTTGACTTGGGGAAAGGACACAACTTGACCAAGAGGCCACTGGGGCAACACCTGGACTATGAAACCCAGTTGCACAGAAGCCCACCTCTCCTTCCTTCTCCAAGGCTGAGTGCGCAACCAGCGCCATCCTTCCCAGTTGCTACCTTCTGAGGTGCCCTGGCCGTGCCCCCAAGAGTCCCGCAGGCCGGCTGAGTCCAGGAGTTACCCCAGGCCTACAACCACATGGTCTTTCCTCCAGAAAACTGTACAAGAATCTCCTTCTTGGCCTGTGGCCCCTCTATTGCTTTGGCCCATGATCTTTCCAGCTGTGTTCTCACCAACTCCCACACTGACCCCCCAGCCTGGTGTCTCATCCACAGCACTGGACAGGGAGCCACTTGGGCTCAAATCAGAAGAGACTTCCTGAGGCTGTGGGAGCCAAGAGGAGGAGGTGCCATTTCTGGATGGAGGTCAGGGCGGAAGGGCAGGGCAAGCAGAGGGACCAGGCGCAGAGATGGGGAAGAGCAGGGGGCTCAGCGCTGTCTGAGTGGCTGCAGTGGATGGGGCAGCCTGACACCTGAGGCCTGCAGGGCAGGGGCTGAGGACAGCAGGGAGCATCAAGACCCAGACCCCGATGCCCCTGCCTCAAGGCAGCGGGGGAAATGGCCCAATCAGTGCTTGGCATGAGCCCCTAGACAATGGTGTGGAGGGCGGACAGTGGTCTGGGGAGAGCCTGGAACCAGAGAAGGTGGAGTCCGGAGGCTGTGGCTACGCTTGCGAGGAGAGAAGACGGTGGTAGGAGCTGGGCTGGGCTGGTGGGAGGCCAGAGGGAGTGTCCTTAGGAGGAAGAAGGAGCAGGTGGGGCTCCCAGGCTTTCAGCTCAGGGCTCCTGCGGCGGCACCCAGCCAATAGCAGCCAACAGCCCAGTGCGGACAACCAGGGGCACTCATGGGAGTCTTGAGCTCAGAGATACAGACCAGTGATTTGTGTCCTTGAAAACTGGTATCTTGAGAAGGGGTGTCCCCAGGAATGTGTGAGGACTGGGAGGAGAAGCAGCCCAGATGCACCTGTGCCAGCCCTGCCTCTTAGGAGGAGGGTCCTTGGAGGAGACCGAGCAGGAGCCACGGGGGAGGCAGAAGGGCACCCAGGAGAGTGGCAGCAGGGGACAATCGGGCAGGGGCAGTTTCAGAACACAGAGTGTCTCCAGTGCCTGTGGATATAAAGACAAGGCTTGAGAGGGGCCTCTGGATCCAGTGAGGGCTGGTCAGCCTGCCGTGGCCTTGAATGTGAGCCTGCAAAGAAGTGTTGTCAGTGGTGTAGATGACCCTTTCTCAGGCTCCTTTGGAGAGGGGCCAGGACAATAGGTCGTGTTTGTCAGGGACCGGGGACAGGACATTTTTAGACTGAGAAAGCAGTGAAGAATCCAGGAGAGGGGACAGACAGAGCTCACTGGCTGAGGGCTGGGCCCAGAGAACAAGATGGTGAGGGCTTGACTGTCTGCCTATGGACTGCTGGATGGGTAAGGCTCTAGATGTGGTTTGTACTGTCCTCCATTCATCAAAGCTTAACTGAGTTCCTACTGGGTTCAAGGCAGTGCCTGAACTTGGAGGTTGCTGTTGAATCACTCCTTTACCCTATTCCTGAGGAGGCCAGAGTGTGGAGGCCGAGGGACGTAAGACACAGCCTGGTCTTCCCTCTCCTGGAGGACTCAACGCTCTTGAGCAACCCTGCCTATGGCACTCCCCATGGGCCCCAGGAGAGGCCAAGATGTTGTCAGGGAGATGGAGAAACCATTTCTTCACCTTCCACAGGAGGCTTCCCGCTCCCACTGCCCAGCAATCCCGTGAGGCAACAGCAGGGGCTGAGGCAAGTCCAGCTCACAGCCGGGGAGGAGATCAGGGATGGGGCAGGTCAGGAAGACGCGTGGTTGGGCCATTGCATCAGGCCCAGGAGGGGCATAAAGGAGGGTCCTGCATGCTGGGAGGAGGCCAACTTGGGGACCATGGAGACTCAGAGGGCCAGCCTCGCCCTGGGGCAGTGGTCACTGTGTCTACTGCTGCTGGAGGTAGTGGTGCCCTCGGCCAGCGCCCAGACCCTAAGCTACAGGGAAGCTGTGCTTCATGCTGTGGATCGTCTCAACGAACGGTCCTCAGAAGCTAATCTCTACCGCCTCCTGGAGCTGGACCCGCCTCCCAAGGCCGTGAGTCAGGAGGACCCTGGGGAGGGGGCTGTCTCCCGCCAGCCATGGCCACACTGTCACCGCCTCTGCTCAGGCTGTACTTCCTGTCAGGAAGGGACTTCTCCCTCTAGGTGGGCTCCCACCTCTTCCAGGAAACCTTCCCAGAGCTGGGTCCCATCCCAGCATGAGGCTTCCTGCCTTAGCATCTCTGCTGTGGGAATAGGCTCTGTGTACACCCTGTTCAGGCTTAAGGGCCTTCTGGGAGCTCCAGGGATAGAGGGTGGTCACTGGCTCTGCCATGTGGCCTCCCTGCTAAAGTCCCCCTGCTCCTCGTTATCTCCCTACCAGGGAGGGCTCTGCTCAGCCTGGAGGTTCCAGTGACATGGTCTTTCCCTGCAGGTGGTCCCTGACTTGCCTCAGCCCCTCCATGGGGAAGGTGTTCTTACCAGAGCTGGTCTGAGGTCCCCTCCTGCTCTCTGTGTGCCCACGAGGCCAGGAGTGGGCTCTGTCCCCTTCCCTTGTGAACCCAGCACCATGCCAGGGGCCAGACACACAGGAGGGGCTGGAGAGGCTGCCATCTAGGTGGGGGCAGGGAGACAGATCAGAGAAGGAAGCATGAGCCCGAGCCCAGTCTCCTTACTTTTATCATTGACCAGGATGGTGACCCGGACACCCCAAAGCCTGTAAGCTTCACAATGAAGGAGACCGTGTGCCCCAGGACATCGCAGGAGCCCCAGGAGAATTGTGACTTTAAGGAGAATGGGGTGAGGCTGGGGGCTGGGGGCTCCCTGGGAGCTGAACAGGGGCTTGGGGACCATTTCCAGCCCCTGGTGTGAGGCTGGGAGGTTATGGTCTGGTGGCTCCAGTTTGACCCGAGCCTCCCCTTCCAGCTGGTGAAACAGTGTGTGGGGACAGTCACTCTGGACCAGGTCAAGGGCCAAATGAACATCACCTGTGATGAGGTGAGTGGCCCCTTCTGAGCTGCAGGGGTTTCTGGGGGCGTTGGACTGTGTAACACCCTTTGGACCAATTACCCGCTGCCCCTTCCAGGGCAGAGAAAGGCCCTCCTACCTGGCCCCTCCCTCACCCGAGCCCCAGGCCTCCAGGACTGGCTCTGCCATCCCTTAGAGCAGTGGTTCTCTAAGTGGCGTCCCACCCGGGAACTTGACAGAAAGGCAGATTCCAGACCCCACTCAGACCTCCTGAATCAGACTCTGGGCTGGGTCCCAGCCATTTGTATTTTCACAAGGCCTCCAGGGGATTCCGACTGTGCTGAATTCTGAGAGGCACTGACTAGAGTAATGTGCTTTCAGCCCCTACTCCCGTCCAGCTTTGCTGGGATAGGGTTGTGACCCTGGGAATCCCCTTGCCATCTGTGGACCCCAGTTTCCTCATCTGTCTGTGGGTGTAGGGATTCAACCTTGTGCTCCAAATGTCATAGCTAGAGGGCAAACTGGGGTCCAAGTCTCCTGGTGTGGTCCTGGAAAGGGGTGTCCAGGTGGGGAGCCGTCTTGTGTTACCCCTCGGTCCATTCTCCACAAGTAACCTGGCTCTTCCTGGTTCACAGCTGCAGAGTGTTGGGAGATTTAGGCGGCTGCGTAACAGGATCCGAAAAGCTTGGCAGAAAATTGGTCCGATAGTTGGCCCACTAATCGGGAGGTATGGGTAAATTGTGGGCCCATGGAAGAATCCTACAGGTGTCTGCCTTGGATCAAGCTTCCGGGCTCTGAAAAATAAAATATTCTGAAAGCAAATTCCTCCATTATTTAATTTCACTTGTCTCGTCTCCTCCCACTTACTGGGACCAAATCCTTAACTATGGGAGGCCTCCTATATGTGCCTGTGTGTGTGCGTGTGTATGTGTGTCTGTCTGTCTATGAGAGTGTGTGTTTTTCTGTGTACGTATGTGATTGCACATGCAAAATAGAGGAATGGTTGTTTTTTCCAGAAGGGCATGTTGTGAGGCAGCAGGGCCAAGAGGTCCAGGACATCGTCTCCATTCTCAGGTCCCTCCCATGCCATGGACCAGGCCATGAACATGCCTAAATGAACACTGACAACAAAAAAAATTGAATATATATATATTTTTTTATTTAAAAAAATTTTATTGAAGTATAGTTAATTTACAATGTTTTTTTTTTAATTGAATATTTTTCATCTCAGCCCTTGAGACGGGAGATGTAATTGGCCCCTGCTGGGAGGTCTGCAGGCCTTGTCAGTGCCTTCAAAAGTGATTGACTGGTAAGAGGGTCTGCTCTTTGACCATTAGACACCTCAGTCCTAAGGTTTAGGAAGTGCAATGGTGCAGAGGCAGGAAAGCAAAGGGAGGATTACAGACACCCAGTAACCATGTGTATTGCTAATTATTTTCTACAGTAATCACCTTCTTTTCCTCCCTTGACTTGGGGAAAGGACACAACTTGACCAAGAGGCCACTGGAGCAACACCTGGACTGTGAAACCAGGTTGCACAGAAGTCCACCTCTCCTTCCTTCTCCAAGGCTGAGTGCGCAACCAGCGCCATCCTCCCCGGTTGCCACCTTCTGAGGTGCCCTGGCCATGCCCCCAAGAGTCCCGCAGGCTGGCTGAGTCCAGGAGCTACCCCAGGCCTCATAACCACATGGTCATTCCTCCAGAAAACTGTACAAGAATCTCCTTCTTGGCCTGTGGCCCCTCTAACACTTTGGCCCATTATCTCTCCCAGTTATTCTCTGTCCATCCTCCAGCACCAGTGCCCTAAGTTCTTTCCCAGGGTTGACTCCTTTATCAGCCCTCATCCTTGATCAGCCACCAGAGGTGTGTGCTTTCCAAGGACAAATTTACTGAGAGAAAAATGGAGGCACAAAGAGACTGAGAGCTTCTTCCCCAAAAGTAAACAGCAAGTGAGGGGCAGAGCTAGGACCTGATGGACTCTGGCTTCAGGGTCTGTGCCCTGGACCATTTTATGGCATGTCAGTCATCAGAACCAACTTCCCCAGGACCTGTCCCATCTGTCCTGACCCCAGGAGAGCAGAAGATCCACTTTCTGGAGGAGTTCCCATTTGTCTTCAGAGGACACTGTCCAGATCTCCTGTTCCTTGTAGAACAGCTGAGAAGGGCACTTTTGGAGCCCGGGTGCTCCTGTCTTCCCTGGCTCAGCTTCTGGTGCCCGTTCTGTGGGAGGGCCTGGGTCAATCCTGAGTTTCCCTTCCTTATTCTTTTTTTTTTGGGGGGGGGGCGCTGCACCGCGTAGCATGCAGGATCTTAGTTCCCCGACCAGGGATCAAACCTGCGCCCCCTGCAGTGGAAGCTCAGAGTCTTAACCACTGGACCACCAGGGAAGTCCCCTGAGCCTCCCTTCTTCAGCTCACAGGGCCGGGTACCCAGCTCTCCACCCCACGTTCGGTGTCTCCGAGCACAGGGGAGCTTGTCCTGAGGAGCAAGGACTCTGGAGATCAGGCCGGCTGGGCTGGGCAGCTGCAGGAGGCTGTTCCAGCCCAGGAAGCAGCCTGCTGTGTGGGCCCCACTGGGCCTGAGCAGGCTGGGGGCAGGGGGGTGCTGGGCTGGAGAGGAGGCCATGGGCCCTGTCACGAGCTCCAGATGCCCCCAGAGTTGGACGGCTGTGGGTGCTGTGGGCGGTGGAAAGAGCATTGGCCCGGGAGTCCAGTCCCAGCCCTGCCACGTGCCCCCACCCACAGCCTTGCTGAGCCCCCTTGTCCCTTGCTCTCCTGGGGCCTGGTTGCCCTTCTAAGCAATGGGAGTTGCTATAGTCAGCGCTGCTACACTTGTGTATGTTTTTGTGTGTTTAGAGCCCTTCTTTATTTCTTAAAGAAGACTTCAGAGAACCAGTAAATCAAAGTGATAAGCACATGTTGTATTTCCCAGGGAATTAAAATTTCCGCCATCTGAGGAACTCCTGAAGCAGGTACTTGGAGCTCTTCCTGCCATGACTGTATTTTGGGGGCTGGGGGCAGGGCCAGCGTCACGAGTGTGTCACCAGTGCAGTCACACAGGCCCCTGTGCTCAGAAGGGCTTGGTACATGGTAATGACTTATTCTTTTTTTTTTTTTTTTTTAACATCTTTATTGGAGTGTAATTGCTTTACAATGGTGTGTTAGTTTCTGCTTTATAACAAAGTGAATCAGCTATACATATACATATATCCCCATATCTCTTCCCTCTTGCGTCTCCCTCCCTCCCACCCTCCCTATCCCACCCCTCTCGGTGGTCACAAAGCACCGAGTTGATCTCCCTGTGCTTTGCGGCTGCTTCCCACTAGCTATCTGTTTTACATTTGGTAGTGTATATATGTCCATGCCACTCTCTCACTTTGTCGCCGCTTACCTTTCCTCCTCCCCGTATCCTCAAGTCCATTCTCTAGTAGGTCTGCGTCTTTATTCCCGTCTTGTCCCTAGGTTCTTCATGACAATTTTTTTTTTTTTTAGATTCCATATATATGTGTTAGCATACGGTATTTGTTTTTCTCTTTCTGACTTACTTCACTCTGTATGACAGACTCTAGGTCCATCCATCTCACTACAAATAACTCAATTTTGTTTCTTCTTATGGTTGAGTAATATTCCATTGTATATATGTGCCACATCTTCTTTATCCGTTCATCTGTTGATGGACACTTAGGTTGCTTCCATGTCCTGGCTATTGTAAATAGAGCTTCAATGAACATTGTGGTACATGACTCTTTCTGAATTATGGTTTTCTCAGGGTATATGCCCAGTAGTGGGATTGCTGGGTCATATGGTAGTTCTATTTTTCATATTTTAAGGAACGTCCATATTGTTCTCCATAGTGGCTGTATCAATTTACATTTCCACCAACAGTGCAAGAGGGTTCCCTTTTCTCTACACCCTCTCCAGCATTTATTGTTTGTAGATTTTTTGATGATGGCCATTCTGACCGGTGTGAGATGATATCTCATTGTAGTTTTGATTTGCATTTCTCTAATGATTAATGATGTTGAGCATTCTTTCGTGTGTTTGTTGGCAATCTGTATACCTTCTTTGGAGAAATGTCTATTTAGGTCTTCTGCCCGTTTTTGGATTGGGTTGTTTGCTTTTTTGATATTGAGCTGCATGGGCTGCTTGTAAATTTTGGAGATTTGACTTATGCGTGAGGTCTTGAAATTCCCATGATTTTGCACCAGGGACCCCACGTTCTCATTTTGCAGATGACGTAGCCGGTCCTGGCCAGTGGTGACTCCACACTTGTCACAACACAGGAAGGAGGTCCTGGAAGCCATTCTGAGAGAACTTATTTCCCTGGGTACTTGACTTGAAAATGCCTGAGTCCTTGCCCTCAGCCGTGAGCAGTCAGAGGACAGGGGAGAGCCCAGGAAGGGAAGGAAGAGAGTGGGAATACAGAGCAGAAGGGGACCCCCAGAACAGCCCTTCGGTGCCTCTGGAGGGGCAGTTTCTGCCTTCCCAGGGCATCTATGACCAGATGCATTGACCTTCACTAAGACAAGCCAGGCTGTGGGGAGGGACTGCAGAGGCACCCAGGAAAGGTGAAGCTGTGTGGGCCTCGTGTGCAGTGCACCGTCTCACTCCATCCTGCTGGAAGCTGGGGTCCACATAGGCCTGACCTGCTTCCTGCTTGCAGCACATGGTCTCTTGGAGGCCGACCCTGAGACCCTGGGGTTTGCAGGTCTTTGTTCTGGTAGAAGAAAGAGGGAGGATGTGCCTTCTCAGATGTACCTGAGGCATCCAGAGTCCCCTCTGGGGAGAGGACACCCTCTTAGGCTCTCTGGGGGCAGGCCTGGCCTGCGCCCCTAGCTGCCCTGTCTATACCCATGTCCCCAGTAAAATCCCACTCAGGGGAATGGTACTCACGCCCACCAGTCTGCTACATGTCTGGGGCTGGCCCTAAGCCTGATCCTCTTCTGCAAAGCTCAGGCACCCTCCCACTCAGCCTCCACCTGGGCCCGGCTCACCTTGTCACACAGCCCCAGATGCTGCGGAGAGGAGCTGGTTAGGCGTTTGATCAAGGTGGGGTAGTGCTGCCCTCCTGCTAGCTGCTCTCCTTCTCCAAGGCCCGTGCCTGGGAAATCCCAGCCTAGCTGAGGGCTTTCCAGGAGGACATAATCTCCCCAGCTCTTTGCTTCACATGAAGTGGTACAAGGGAAAAGAGGAAGCTGACCCTGAGCAGAGGGTCCTGACCTTCATCCCTGACCCAAATTCCCACCCTCACAGCAGCCATGGCTGCCTTCCCTGCTCACTGCAGAGGGCAGGAGGGGGGTCTGAATTCCAGCCCCTTGTCCCTGTAGAAGGGCGAGCGTGGTGGGTTGAGTCGGGGGCAGTTGATCCACGTCCAGGTCTGTCATTTTTCAGAGGGTGGGAGGGCCTTGTTGGAATGATATTGCCTGTGGGTCTCATTTTACTTATCAGCTGGTCAAATCAGAGAGCTAGTGGGTGTCCCCACAGTTGGGGACACAGCAGCCTAGGGTCCAGTTCTCTTTCCCATAAAGTGTCTGGACAGGAAGGATGGCTGAGAGGAGCAAAGGAGTGGGTGATGTAGGGTCAGGGCTCATACATGACTTTGTTGGGGTGAAGGGTACATGAGGATTTCTCAAGGACCAGATGTGGAGTCAGGGGCAACCTGCCTGGGGACAAGGGCTGTGATGCCTCTCCTGAGAAGACCTCCGCTCTGATAGGCTATAAGGACTAAACCAGGAAAGCCAGATGCTGGAGGCATGAAAGGCAGGCCCCCCATTACAGGAAGTGCAGTGTGAGGACCTGGCAGAGGACCCTACACGGGATCCAGGGAGGATGGAGAAGGGGACTTCAGTCTGAAGGGTGAGCAAATGGAAAGGCCCAGAGACAGGAATGCACAGGGAGGGTTTCATAATACCCAGTAACCATGTGTATTGCTAATTATTTGCTACTGTAATCACCTTATTTTCCTCCCTTGACTTGGGGAAAGGACACAGCTTGACCAAGAGGCCACTGGGGCAACACCTGGACTGTGAAACCAGGTTGCACAGAAGCCCACCTCTCCTTCCTTCTCCAACGCTGAGTGCGCAACCAGCGCCATCCTTCCCGGTTGCCACCTTCTGAGGTGCCCTGGCCATGCCCCCAAGAATCCCGCAGGCCGGCTGAGTCCAGGAGCTACCCCAGGCCTCACAACCACATGGTTATTCCTCCAGAAAACTGTACAAGAATCTCCTTCTTGGCCTGTGGCCCCTCTATTGCTTTGGCCCATGATCTTTCCAGCTGTGTTCTCACCAACTCCCACACTGACCCCCCAGCCTGGTGTCTCATCCACAGCACTGGACAGGGAGCCACTTGGGGTCAAATCAGAAGAGACTTCCTGAGGCTGTGGGAGCCAAGAGGAGGAGGTGCCATTTCTGGATGGAGGTCAGGGCGGAAGGGCAGGGCAAGCAGAGGGACCAGGCGCAGAGATGGGGAAGAGCAGGGGCTCAGCGCTGTCTGAGTGGTTGCGGTGCATGGGGCAGCCTGACACCTGAGGCCTGCAGGGCAGGGGCTGAGGACAGCAGGGAGCATCAAGACCCAGACCCCGATGCCCCTGCCTCAAGGCAGCGGGGGAAATGGCCCAATCAGTGCTTGGCATGAGCCCCAGACAATGGTGTGGAGGGCAGACAGTGGTCTGGGGAGAGCCTGGAACCAGAGAAAGTGGAGTCCGGAGGCTGTGGCTGCGCTTGCGAGGAGAGAAGACGGTGGTAGGAGCTGGGCTGGGCTGGTGGGAGGCCAGAGGGAGTGTCCTTAGGAGGAAGAAGGAGCAGGTGGGGCTCCCAGGCTTTCAGCTCAGGGCTCCTGCAGTGGCACCCAGCCAACAGCAGCCAACAGCTCAGTGCGGACAACCAGGGGCACTCATGGGAGTCTTGAGCTCAGAGATAGAGACCAGTGATGTGTGTCCTTGAAAACTGGTATCTTGAGAAGGGGTGTCCCCAGGAATGTGTGAGGACTGAGAGGAGAAGCAGCCCGGATGCAGCTGTGCCAGCCCTGCCTCTTAGGAGGAGGGTCCTTGGAGGAGACCGAGCAGGAGCCACGGGGGAGGCAGGAGGGCACCCAGGAGAGTGGCAGCAGGGGACAATCGGTCAAGGGCCATTTCAGGAGGACAGAGGCGTCTCTAGAATCCGTATAGTTGAAGACAAGGCTTGAGTGTGAATTTGGATCCAGTGAGGACTGGCCAGCCTGCAGTGGCCTTGAGTGTGAGAGGCGGCACTGAATTGGGGTCCCAGTGCAGATGACCCCTCCCATGCTTGGTTGAGGAGGGGTCAGGGGGACAGGCCATGTCTGGTGGGGACCCGTGGAGAACTATTTAACCGAGAAAACAGTGAGGATGAATCCAGGACAGGAGACAGAGGGAGCCAAGCCCCTGACTGGCTGAGGGCTGGGCCCGGAGGACAGGATGCTGGAGGTTGAAGTCTGCCTAGGGACAGGCTGGGCGGGTAAGACTCTAGAAGGAGTTGGTACTGTCCTTCATTCATCAAACTTTAACTGAGTGCCTCTAGGGTTCCAGGCAGTTCCTGGAGTTGGAGGTCGGTGTTGAATACACTCCTTTACCCTGTTCCTGCGGAGGCCAGAGTGTGGAGTCAGAGGGGACGTAAGACAGAGCCTGGTCTTCCATCTCCTGGAGGACTCAATGTTCTTGAGCAACCCTGCCTATGACACTCCCCATGGGCCCCAGGAGAGGCCAAGATGTTGTCAGGGAGATGGAGAAACCATTTCTTCACCTTCCACAGGAGGCTTCCCGCTCCCACTGCCCAGCAATCCCGTGAGGCAACAGCAGGGGCTGAGGCAAGTCCAGCTCACAGCTGGGGAGGAGATCAGGTGTGGGGCAGGTCAGGAAGACGCGTAGTTGGGCCATTGCATCAGGCCCAGGAGGGGCATAAAGGAGGGTCCTGCATGCTGGGAGGAGGCCGACTTGGGGACCATGGAGACTCAGAGGGCCAGCCTCGCCCTGGGGCGGCGGTCACTGTGGCTACTGCTGCTGGGACTAGTGGTGCCCTCGGCCAGCGCCCAGGCCCTCAGCTACAGGGAAGCTGTGCTCCATGCTGTGGATCGCCTCAACGAACGATCCTCAGAAGCTAATCTCTACCGCCTCCTGGAGCTGGACCCGCCTTCCAAGACCGTGAGTCAGGAGGGCCCAGGGGAGTGGGCTGTCTCCCGCCAGCCCTGGCCACACTGTCACCCCCTCTGCTCAGGCTGTACCTCCTGTCAGGAAGGGACTTCTCCCTCTAGGTGGGCTCCCACCTCTTCCAGGAAACCTTCCCAGAGCTGGGTCCCCTCCCAGCATGAGGCTTCCTGCCTTAGCATCTCTACTGTGGAAACAGGCGCCGTGTACACCCTGTTAGGGCTTAAGGGACTTCTGTGAGCTCAAGGGATAGAGGGTGGTCACTGGCTCTGAGATGTGACTACCCTGTTTTGAGTCCGCTCTGCACTTCTTTGTTCCCTACTTGGGAGGGCTGTGCTCGGCCTATAGGTTCCGGTGACAAGATCTCCCCCTGCAGGCGACCCCTGACTTCCCTCAGCCCGTCAGAGGTGCAGGTGTTCTCATCAGAGCTGGTCTGAGGTCCCCTCCTGCTCTCTGTGTGCCCACGAGGCCAGGAGTGGGCTCTGTCCCCTTCCCTTGTGAACCCAGCACCATGCCAGGGGCCAGACACACAGGAGGGGCTGGAGAGGCTGCCATCTAGGTGGGGGCAGGGAGACAGATCAGAGAAGGAAGCATGAGCCCGAGCCCAGTCTCCTTACTTTTATCCTTGACCAGGATGGTGACCTGGACACCCCAAAGCCTGTAAGCTTCACAATGAAGGAGACCGTGTGCCCCAGGACGACCCAGCAGCCCCCGGAGCAGTGTGACTTCAAGGAGAATGGGGTGAGGCTGGGGGCTGGGGGCACTGGAGGATGCTTCCCAGGGATGTGAACAGGGGGCTTCCGGGAAGATTTCCAGCCCCTGTGCTGAGTTTGGGAGGTGATGGCCCGGGGGGTTCCAGTTTGACCTCGAGCCTCCCCTTCCAGCTGGTGAAACAGTGTGTGGGGACAGTCACCCTGGACCAGTCCAAGGACCAATTTGACATAAACTGTAATGAGGTGAGTGCCCCTTCTGTGTTATGGAGCTGATAATGGGGTGGGTTGTGGAACATCCTTTGGACCAAATACCCGTTTCCCCTTCGAGGGCAGAGAAGGGCCCTCCTACCCTGGCCCCTCTCTCACCTGAGCCCCAGGCCTCCAGGACTGGCTCTGCCATCCCTTAGAGCAGTGGTTCTCTAAGTGGGGTCCCACCCGGGAACTTGACAGAAAGGCAGATTCCCAGGCCCCACTCAGACCTCCTGAATCAGACTCTGGTCTGGGGCCCAGCCATTTGTATTTTCACCAGGCCTCCAGAGGATTTTGACTGCTGAATTCTGAGAGGCACTGACTGGAGTAATGTGCTTTCAGCCCCTACTCCCATCCAGCTTTGCTGGGATGGGCTTGTGATCCTGGGAAGACCCTTGCCATCTGTGGGCCTCAGTTTCCCCATACGTCTGTGGCTGTAGGGATTCATCTACATGCTCCAAAGGTCACAGCTTAAGGCTGAACAGGGCCCAGTGCTCCTGGTGTGTCCGTTAGGGGGTTGTTCATGTGGGGAGGAAGGGTTATCATCTTGACCCCTGCCTAGTCACAAAAGAAATAAATTTCATTGTGGTTCACAGCTTCAGAGTGTCAGGAGAATTCCTTTCTGGCCTATACCTTTGCGATGGCAATGGCCACCCCCATGGTTCCCGCCAAGTTTCCCCATTCCAAGGATTTCCAGAAAACGGTGAAGGATTGCCTGATGTCACACCCATTAAGGGCTTTTGGTGAACCCTGAGCCCAGGGAAGAGTCCTGAGGGTCTGATAAGTTCTGGCTCTGAGTTCTGGACGGTGAAAAATAAATTCTTGTGAAAATAACTTCCTCCAGGCTTCAATTTCAATTTTCTCGTTCTTACCACTTACTGGGACCAAGTCCTTACCTCTGGGATGCCTCCTCTGTGTGTGTGTGTGTGTGTGTGTGTGTGTGTGTGTGTGTGAGAGAGAGAGAGAGAGAGAGAGAGAAAGAGAGAGAGAGAGAGAGAGAGAGATCACTCCTGTAAACACAGTCGTGGGTGAGGCCCCTGTTCCTTCCAGGAGGACATGGGGAGAGGAAGCAGGGCCAACAGCGTCTCCATTCTCGGGTCCCTCTCGTGCCCTTCACACACCTCTGCCCTCCTCCTCCAACACCCAGTAGGGACTTAAGGAGACCTGCTCTGTGTGCAGTGCTGGTGGGGATGCGGTCCCTGCTCACATGGAGGTGACAGTCCGGAGGGGCCAGACATTTGTTAAACACTCACAGAGACACAGTTCAGTCTTAGGGCTAAGCCTACAGTTACAATGCCCATAGCGTTCCATTTCTCCTTGACAATCTGAAGTCTGGAAAATCCTACTCCTCCTGGCTTTTCCTCTGGCATTGAACACATCACTGTTTCTTTAGCTGAGTCCGAGATTTCAGTGGTGGGCTTGTGTTTAGGGAACTACCTGCTACAAAAATATGCAGCATTAAAAAGAAGCATCCTGAGTTGTAGAGAACAAACCTATGGACACCAAGGGGGAAAGTGGCGGGAGAGGGTTGTGGTCGTGGTGGTAGGATGAACTGGGAGATTGGGATTGACATATATACACTAATATGTATAAAATAGATAACTAATAAGAACCTGCTGTATAAAAAAATAAATTAAATTAAATTAAAAAAAAAGAAGGATTCTGTTCATCAGGGTGAAGAGCTCTGCATGAATGTGAAAGACATACAGAGTGACACATGGGTCACATCTCTGTGTGCCTGGGTGTTTCAGACACTATGCACATCCTGCCCCCTCCCCATTCTCTAGCTGACCTTTGCTCTGGGGCAGACTGGAAACACTGGGGATTCTGAACGCAGGGAGCAGCCTCAACCAACCATTGGGGGGACTCAGTGGAAAAATACCTCCTCTTCCTCACTCCTTGGGGGGTCCACTCCCAGACATGTCACACCTCCCCCTGAGGTCCCCAGCTGGCTTGAGCCCCTGTCGCCCACTTCTGTGACCTGTTCATTGACACGTCCTCTTCTGACTCAGGTCCTGCCCTTTCTCCCTTCTCTACACTCGTGCTGGCACTTTCTGGAATCACCTCCCAAACAAACTACTTCCACTAAATGCTTGTCTTAGGTCTGCTTGTGGGCCAACCTGTACCAAGACACAGATTCCCCGCTCTGAGAGGGACAGAGGACAGGATCTCACAGAGCACTTACTTTGTTACCTGTCAGGCTTGTCTCCTCTTGGTGAGCAGGTGGGGCTGATCTCAGGCAGGTTAGAGGAACCTCATGCTTCTCACTCTACATCAACCCAAGCTGAGGAAGGAATCCCTGCATAGGAAACCCAGGGGGCTGTGTTGTGTCTGTGCCAGAGGATACAGGCTTGCCAGAGCCAGTTGTTAAATGGTCAGGATTTTCTGAGCTGGTTGTTAAACTCTTGGTAGCTTGAAATCGGCCTTGATGGAAGTACTTACACCATGGAAATCAGCAAATGCTACATGTCAGGCCCATCACAGCTGGCACATCCCTGACCAACCTGAGAGAGGGATCACTCATCAGGATGATATGGGTCTGTGCTGATCACATCTGTTTCCAATTTCCTCCCATGACTGCCCATCCTGCTACCATGGCAACACTTTTCTATCCTCAGCCCTGCCTTGTCCTTTCATATTTTACATCGGAGTTGGCCAGATGTGCCTTGCCATGATGAGGCCCTCAACATGCATATGTGACCACTGATAGTGGAAAGGGTTGGATGCTTACATTGTTTTCATCTCCACCCTTGACCAGGGAGCCAAAGTGGTCCCTGGCAGGGAGGTCTGCAGGCCTTGTCAGTGCTTTCTAAAGTGATTGGCTGGTGAGAGTGTCTGCTGTGTGACCACTGGGCCCCTTACCCGTGAAAGAACAAGTATCAGACCCTTCCACAAATGGCTTTGAGCATCAGGCCAGGGCAGTAGCCAACAGAGGAGGGGAGAGAGAATGGAAGGAGGGTTGTCCAAGAGGCTGGCAGAGTGCGGGGCTGACTGGGATGGAGTTACTGCAGACAGGATGAAGCAGGTTGACTCCCTGACAGGCTGGACAATGCAGCGGGGGGGTGGGGAGCTTCCAGAGAGCATGGTCATGGTCTGGTCAGTGTCCTGGTGTAGGTATGCGATGCGGGTGGGGGGAGATGAAAGTTCAGTCTTTACCAGGTTGGCTCTTAGGTGCCAGGGGGATGCTGGTCCCTGCGCGGGGCACTGGGCAGTAGGTGCTGTGAGTGCGCTGCCCAGATCCCCCTCACTGGGCGGCTGCCGCCCCCGCACTCCCCCCATCCCCCAGCTGTTTGAAATGTGCAATACGGATGCTAATGGCTCACAGGTGCCCCCTTCACAGCTGCCTTCACAGCCTCCCAGGAGATGCCTGGGGGGTTGTGTCCCCTCTGCCCTCAGCCTGTGGATGGGGACTGACTATGAGGGGACCTCAAAGCCCAGCCCCCGCCTCAGTCAGTCCTAAAGCAGGGGTTCCAGGCTTTTGTGGGTGAGGCTGAAGCTCGTCTCAGGGTAGAGCACGTCCCTGCTCAGCTCCTTCCTCTGCCCTATCCTGCTCCCCTCCGCCTCCCTCCTCCTGACAACACTCCTCAATAAATCAGATGCCTCTCACTTCCCAGCTGAGGCCCTGCTTCTAGGGAACGTGGCCTGTGATGGTGGTGGAGCTGTGCAGAGTTCACCCACTCGTCCCAGGTGGGTCAGGCGCGGGGCCTGATGTGGAGAGAAGAGAGAAGAGCCCGAGGCGTCCAGGGTGGTGGTGCAGGAGGGGAGTGGGGTGGGCGTGGTGCTGTAAGCCAAGGGGCATTGAGGATTTTACAAAGTGGCCAGAGTAGGACAGGAGCCCACGAGGCCCAGGGAGATGACTCCTAATATTTTCCTATTGTTTGTGCAGATGTGAAGGCCGCTAACTTCAGTGGGGGGCAGCACAGAAGCCAAACACAGCGAGTGGAGGAGAGCAAGAGGTAAGGAAGAGGGAGGGAATGAGTGAGGACAAGGAGGGGCTTCTCCATCCCCCAGACCCCTGCTGTGCCAAGGAGGGAATCTGGGCTGTAATCAGGCAAGGTCCTTGTGGACCCTGCCCTTGAGCCCCACCAGTGAGGTCTCAGGAGTTAGTTTGGGGGCTCCCGAGACGGGACAGGGGACTCCAGGTCAGCCTCAGTGGGGCAGAGGGAGAGAATTCTGAGGGGTCTAGATGTCTGAAAGGAATTGCTCTCCTGCCCGTGTGGCCCTGAGCAGGAGAATTGATCTTTCTGGGCCTCTGTCTCTCTATCTGTAATTGGGAACAACATTATCTCCTTTAAGGGGTTGGTCTGTCATTTAGGTAGAGAAGGAAGTTCAAGGACCTCATAGGGGCCAAATGTGAATCTCAGAGGGTGAGAGAGTCAAGGAGACAATAGTTAGAGTGTGTTAGTCTCAGGGCACAGTGCCGGCTCGTCTGTCAGTGCAGGGACCCAGAGAGACACTTGGAATCCCCATCAGAGCAGGAGGAGATGAATTAAATGCAGCCCATGCACACAGTGGACTTCCCTGAGGGCACCGAACTGGCCCTTCTGCACTAGCCTTTTCCCATGTGGCCATTAGAAGGTAGCAGCTGGCACAGTAGGGCGGGGTACCCTCCAGACTGCCTGTGCTCTGACTCAGCAATGCCCCTGCCAGTCAGAGCCCAAAAGTCTCGTCCCTCAGCCCCTGTGGTCTCTCTAGCCTCAGCCCGAGGGTGAGGGCTGCCCTGGTCCCTGGGGTCCTACTTGCAGCCCCCTGTTCTCCTGTGTGTCACTCTGCCTCTGTGTCACCTCAGCCAGAGCAGGGTAGGACGCTGGCAGGGGAGACAGAGGGCTACATTGTCACTTTCATGGGCCCTAGGCACTTTCACCTTCGTGGACCCATTCATCCACAGAAAAGTATTAAAAATTACATTTTGTAACTGCATTCATGTAAAGATGGATATAATCAAGGCTGCATTGTATATATATATTTTTCGTGAATATTCGTACATAAAATGGGTACTTTAATATATTCTTTGAGGAAATGAAAAACAACATTTGTTAGCTAATGAAAGCTTCAAAAAGAGTTGGTAAAATATTTGAAAAGACTACAAAAACTACTGTTTCACAAAAAACTCAAGCAGTTTTAATCATGTAAAATAAAATACAATAAAAAACATATTGGGGGATTATATTCAGCTACAAGCAACAGGAAACACCCACAGCCATCTTGACAGAAGGAGGTGCTTATTGTCACATGGAAACAATGGATCACCAATGCCACTGAACAGTGCAGCAGAGAAACAAACTCCCATGTCATTCTTATTAGCGACACCATTGTGAATGTCGTGGTGAGTCAGGAACACATACTTACTAGTATTATTAACAACATAAAGTGTTTCCTACACATATTAGACACTAGATATAATCCAGAGAGGAGTGGAATCAGAGAATATTTCCAACCATAAAATACTGAAATAACTTTCAAAGTGGACACAAGAGGCCTTACAGAAAAAATTTAAACTCTGATGGATATTTGATGTGTAAGCTGTGAAGATATCAGGGGAGACTACATGTCTATAAAGATGGAAATCTAACATTTTTTGGTGGTGTTGAGGACACTCTTGACTACAAGGACACAGAATCTGGAAAATAAGCTGGGAGATGGTGTCCTTGAAGCTCCTACGTATCTGCCTCTCTCCCAGTGTGCAGGCTCCATGATCTGAAGAATGTCTTCTCTGCATCTGCTTTAAAATCACACACACAGGTGAGTTGTTGGTGAATGCTAACATGGAACCACAGAGGGGATAGATTCTGGAAAGTCTAGGTCCTAATATGACTCACAGGCAAGATATCTCCAACTCCAGATTTTTTGTATTATCACAAGTCTCACAGTCTATTCAACAAATACCAGTCAGAAGGAAACACAAAAAACAAATAGGAAAAATCATAATTTACATAACAGTATACTCTTTGACATCTTAGTCATACATGAAATTTATTCCAAGTGTTTAATAGAATGGAAAATGGGAAAAGGTTCCTATATGCACCACCACCAAAGAGGATCTTTCTCAGTAAAAAGGGTACAATATATACAATAGATTATATATCCAGGAACTGCCACACAAAACTACTAGGAAAATCCCAACAAATACCAAACTGCCATTTTTCAATGGCCCATTAACAGAGAATTAATAGAACATTAAAAAAATTTAAGCCTCACTGCATACTAGAAATACACTTAAATTCATCCATGGATCCAACAGGCTTCAAAAGTAAATAGAACAAAACTATCTAATTAAAGGAAAAATCACTACCTTTAAACGTTATGTACTATTGTTGAAAGACAATTTACAGAATTAATTCACATTAATATTAATTTGTGAAATTAGTAGAAATCCACCATTGAAGGATACCCTTGAAGAAAGATCCTGAGTAAACACAGCATATTTATAAACTTTTTTTTGTTGTTTTTGGTTGCATTGTGTCTTTGCTGCTGTGCACGGGCTTTCTCTATTTGCCACGAGCTGGGGCTACTTTTCGTGCGGTGCATGCGCTTCTCATTTTGGCAGTTTCCCTTGTTGCGGTGCACGGGCTCTAGGCACATGATCTTCAGTAGTTGTGGCACACAGGCTCAGTAGTTGTGGCTCGTGGGCTCTAGAACGCAGGCTCAGTAGTTATGGCGCACAGGCTTAGTTGCTGTGAGGCATGTGGGATCTTCTAGGACCAGGGCTCGAACCTGTGTACCCTGTAGTATTGGCAGGCAGATTCTTAACCACTGCACCACCACGAAGTCCTATAAACTTTTAAAACAACTCTTTCTGGACTTCACTGGCAGTCCAGTGGTTAAAACTCCATGCTTCCACTGCACGGGACACGGGTTTGATCCCTGGTTGGGGAACTAAGATCCCCTGCATACTGTGCAGCCCGGCAAAAAAATAATAATAAATAAAAGTAAGAACAACTCTTTCGGGCTTCCCTGGTGGTGCAGTGGTTGAGAGTCTGCCTGCTGATGCAGGGGACACGGGTTCGTGCCCCAGTCTGGGAAGATCCCACATGCTGTGGAGTGTCTAGGCCCGTGAGCCATGGCCACTGAGCCGGCGCGTCCGGAGCTTGTGCTCCGCAACGGGAGAAGCTACAACAGTAAGACGCCCGCATACTGCAAAAAAACCAAAAAAAAAAAAAAACAACTCTTTCATATTGAAGGTTTTCTGGAACATTAGACATAGATTACTTTCCATCAAGTTATCTCATGTTACTTACATTTATCTTCTCCATGGGAGCTTTTACATATTAATGATATTGGCCAATTGAAGTGTTTCCCAGGCTGTTCACAAACAACGTTTTATCTAGTAAATCCTTTTATGGTTTCATAAACTACTAAGATCAGAAGAGCCATTCCCACATTCGTCACATTTTATATGATTTCTGTCCAGTGTGCAGTCTCAGGTCTTTGAAGGACTGAGAAACAAATGAAGGATTTCCCACATTCCTGTCATTGATAGGGTTTCTGTCCATTGTGAATTCTTTCATGCACTTGAACATATGTGGAAGTGAAGGTTTTCCCTTCATTTTTACATTCATAGGGTTTTTCTTAAGTATGGTCCTTTGGTGTATTTTCAAAACCACTGGATACCTATAACTTTTACCACATTGTTCACATTGATATTGTTTCTCTCCAGTGTGAATCCTTTCATGTATTTTAAGAGAACTGGGATTAATGAATACTCTCTCACATTCTTTATATTTATAAGGTCCATCTCCAGTGTGTGTTATCATGTGTTTCTGAAGGGTTATTTTCCATGTGAAGGCTTTCCCACATTCCTTACATTCATAGTTTTTCTCTGGTGTGGATTCTTTCATGACTTTGAAGAGACCGGGCAGTATTCAATACTTTAGAACATGTTTTATGCTCATATGGTGTCTCTTTGGTGTGATGTCTTTTGTGTAGCTGTAAGAAACTGAAATGATTGAAGACTTTACCACACTGCTTACATTCACAGAGTTTCTCTCCTCTGTGAATTCTTTCATGTATTTGAATAGTTTCAGGACTTTTAAAGGCTTTTCCACATTGTTTACATTGATAGGGTTTCTCTCCATTGTGACTGCTTTCATGCATTTGAAGACAACTGGGATAAATGAATGCTTTCTCACATTTCTGACATTTATAAGGTAAATCTCCAGTGTGTGTTACCATGTGTTTTCGAAAAGTTGTTTCCCACTTACATTCATAGGGTTTCTCCCCTCTGTGAGTTCTTTTGTGTAGTTGGAAGGATTTTTGATATTGAAAGACTTTTCCACATTGTTCACATTCATAGGGTTTCTCCCCAGTGTGACTTCTTTCATGTGTTCTAAGAGAACTAGGAGAAATGAATGCTTTCCCACATTCTTTACATTTATATACCTTCTTATGGTACTTTTGATACTCTCTTGGTTTGTCTTCAATGTGACATTTCATGTGTCTATTAAAGGATGAATGATGCATGAAGACGTTTGCAGATGCACTGCATTCCCATGGTTTTAAACCAGGAGTTTTCTTCTTCAGATTGAGAGTTGGAATAAGGGTGAAGTTTTCTCCACAGGAACTACTGTCTTTACTTTCAGAGAGTCTCTCTACCATAGGACTTCTTAATTTTCTCCCCTGGTTTTTGTACTGATCTTCAATATCATGATCTTCCTGTTTTCTTTCTACTGAGACCAGGTTCCGGAAGTTTTCCCGCATCACATCTCTGTAGAGTTTCCTCTGTGAGGAATCCAGTAAAACCCACTCCTCCAGGGTGAAGTTCACAGCCACATCCTCAAAGGCCAATGAGTCCATTTTGAGGTTTCCTGGGTCTGTCTGAGTCCCTCCTAACGACTCCAAGGACCAGTGCAGAACACAGAGCAACAGAAGGTACATGAGAGTTAATGGGCCAGTGAACCGGACAAGACATGCGACCTCCTGTGCTCTGTATTATATATTCATTATATATTCGTTCCTCTCATTGTAAAAAGAAATTATTTAAAAATATTTTGTGGGCCCCAAAAGTATCATGGTCCCTAGGCAGTGTGCCTACTGTGCCTAATGGATAAGTCAGTCCTGGGGAAGTGGTTTTCCTGGTATCAGGGCAGCCACCCTGGCAGGGAAATAAATGCTGCTTCTGTCTGGGGACAGTGGGCACTTGCTGGAGCTGCTCTGAGACCACCCTCGCTGGCCATCTGTGGGTATTGCAGGTTAAGTGGGAGGCCTCATGTGACTTTGAAGGCAGTGCCTGGGGATTTCCCTGCCCTGGTGTCTTGTCAGGCAGAGGTCTAGGAGCTGGGGTTCCCCTGGGGTACCTCCTGTTTCGACTGGATTTCATCTCTGTTGAGTGAGATTTTGTTAAGACTAAAATCACACCTCTCCAGAACACTGGCGCCATAAATTTTTGTCAGTAAAACTGAGAACTAGCTATTACATAGAATTGTTTTGTGCTAGGACAAAGGAATTGTCCTAGCTGAGAACTAGCTTTTACATAGAATTGTTTTGTGTTAGACAAGGAAATGGAGACACAGAGAAGTTATTTAAAGCTGAGGTGATAGAGCTGGCTGTTTACCCTTAAATAACTCCATTTGTATTTCTTGAGACTAAGGGTAGCCTCCTATATAACTACAGAGCAGTTATCAACTATGTACATTTACATGGATACAACATTTTTTCGTATATGCTGGCCCAGTTCCATTGTGTCAGTTGATAAAATAATGTGCTTTAGTTTACAGCATTTTGTCACCTCCGGTATAGGATTCAGCCTAGGGTCAGGTGTATCAGGAATTTGTGACTTCCTATTAGCCTCTTTTAATCTGGAACATTTCCACAGCTTTCTGAATTTTTTTTTCTAAAAAAGTTTGTGTGTGTGTTTGTGTGTGTGTTTGTGTGTATGTGGAAAGAGGTTGTTGGTTGTTAAGGTGTCAAGATGTGTGTCATGTGTGAGGTGTTGTGAAGTGTATTTGTGAGGGTGTTGGTGTGGGCACAGGTGTGTTTGCTTGTGTATGTGTAATATATATGGTATGTGTGGGGTGTTTTTGGCTATGTATTTGAGTGTAATTTTTGTGATGTGAGGTTGTATAGGAGAAGTGTGGGTGTGAGTTTGTGGGTGTGTGTGTAGGTGTCCGGGTGTCTGAAATGTGTTCGGGGGATGTGTCTGGGTGTGTGTGGGTATGTGTGAAGTTTATGAGGGTGGACTGAGTTTGCATGTGTGTGGATGTGTGTGTAAGAGGAGTGTATAAAGTGTGTGTGTGTGTGTGTGTGTAGTTCAGGGGTGTGTATGTGTATATATGGCTGTGCAGGGGTGTTGTGAGTGTGGGTGTACAGGCTTATATGTGATTGTAAGGGTGTATGTGTCAGCGTGGTTCTATGGGCATTTGTGGCAGTGTGTTTGTGTGTAATTTATGTAAATGAAAATTTTATGTATTCACTTTAATCTCCAAAAGTTATATTTATACTCATTAAAATATACTTTAAGCAGCATAAACAGAAATAGTGTTTTATTGACTCATTATTCCCAAGGGAAGGGGGCAGCTATGGGGGAAGAATTTGATTGAAGAGTAGAAGCAAGTTACAAATAGAATATAATGCTTATCCTATTACTCAATGTTGTATCTTTTTTTTTTTTTTTTTTTGGCTGCACCAAGCAGCTTGCTGGATCTTAGTTCCCAGAAAGGGATCTAACCCATGCCCCCTGCAGTGGAAACGTGGAGTCCTAACCACTGGACCGCTAGAGAATTCCCTCAATGTTGTGTCTTTAAAATTAAAAAAGACATTTTATTTGGCAATAATTTCGAACTTATGGAAAATATCAAAAATAGACTTAAAACTTTCATATTCTCTATTCCCAGGGTCACCTACATTTTGCCTAAATTGTTTGTTTCTCTCTTTCTCTTTCCCTCCTTCTCTCTTCCTCCCTCTCTGTCTCTCTCAGTGGTTCCTATGTCCCCAGGGTTTGGGTTTTATTCAGCTGTGGTCAGATCACCAGATCGGGAGCCCATCGCCAGTGCAGAGCGAGTTTGTTGCTCACAGTTCCCGGGGGGGGGGGGGGGGGGAGGAGCGGGTCGTGCTGGCCCACAGGAGAGGACAGTGACAAGCAGAGAGCCAGGGCGGGGCACTGCGGGGGAAGCCCGTGTGATGTTCTCCAGGGAAGGAATGGACGAGGCTTGAGGGTGAGGCTGACCAGGTTTAGGATCGGCTAGCTTGAGTAATTTCAGTGAGCTGGGGCTGGGGTGTAGGGGCTGCCCAAGTTGTGGATGCCTGACCCTGGGGCTATTAGGACAGGGGGTTAGAGTCTCAGCAGCAGAGAGGGTGGGGTGGGGTGCTGGTCAGTTTGCATGTGAAAAGCAAGCTGAGGGAGAGAGTCTGCTGTCTCTAGGCATCTGCTAACCCTGGGAGGGGATGTGAAAACATCAGAAACAGAAAGTAGAAAACCTGGTTAACACAGGGCTACTTACATAATGTAATCACTGACACATCTGGATTATAACCTCATATCTCAAAGCTCTTTTATACATTCAATTAGTACCGTATTTTTCCCTCTTTTTCTGCCTTCTTTTGATTAAAAAAAAATTATTTATTTATTTTTTAAGATTCTTTTTGTGGGATTTTAGTTCCCTGACCAGGGATCAAACCCGGAGCCCTAACCATCGGACTGCCAGGGAATTCCCCTTTTGAATTGTTTTTATGATTCTTTTTTTTTTTTTTGATTTTTAAAATTTATTTATTTATTTATTTATGGCTGTGTTGGGTCTTCGTTTCTGTGCAAGGGCTTTCTCTAGTTGTGGCAAGCGGGGGCCACTCTTCATCGCGGTGCGCGGACCTCTCACTATCGCAGCCTCTCGTTGCAGAGCACAGGATCCAGACGCGCAGGCTCAGTAATTGTGGCTCACGGGCCCAGTTGCTCCGCGGCATGTGGGATCTTCCCAGACCAGGGCTCGAACCTGTGTCCCCCGCATTGGCAGACAGATTCTCAACCACTGCGCCACCAGGGAAGCCCAATGATTTTTCTTTATGTCTGCTTTTGACCTACTATTTATACTTCTGTTTAAATACTTTTATGTGATTGGCCTAAGGTTTACAGAATACATCTGTAATTAATTGCATCTGTATTCAATAATATATCACTTCAACATGGAGTGGAAGGAGCTTCCCACAATGCACTGACAACATCGTCTAGTGTTTTCACGTGTAGGTGATGTTTTGTTGGTTGGGAAGCCAAAGATTTCCATCTGATGCCTCTGCCTTGTGTGTTATCAACAGTGCAGGAGTGACTGAAAAATAACAATACTCAGAGGCTAGTTTCAACTTTCAAGTTTCTTGACACCATGAGGGTGAATCCACAAAACTGAATCCCTCCAGCAAAGTGAAATTGCTGCCTTTTGCAAAGTAACGAACTTGATGCTCCTGGTACTAGGACTACCCCTGTGCCAAACTTGAAATGCCTATTAAAACCTAGCCCTGGGCTTCCCTGGTGGCGCAGTGGTTGAGAGTCTGCCTGCCGATGCAGGGGTCACAGGTTTGTGCCCCAGTCCAGGAAGATCCCACATGCTGTGGAGCAGCTGGGCCCATGAGCCATGGCCGCTGGGCCTGTGCGTCTGGAGCCTGTGCTCCGCAACAGGAGAGGCCACAACAGTGAGAGGCCCGCATACCGCAAAAAAAAAAAAAAAAAAAAAAAAAACCTAGCCCTTTTTGGTCTTGTAGTAGAAAAAGCCACACTCCACGGGGCTCTGACCCTATGCACTCCTAATGAGATCTTTGAACACTTCTCTCCAGGCAAGGGTGGTGCTTCAGGCTGTCTTTTTTAGGTTATAAACGTGCTGCTTCAGGACTTCCCTGGTGGTCCAGTGGTTAAGACTCTGCTCTTCCAATGCAGTGGGCACGGGTTTGATCCCTGGTCGGGGAAGTTCCACATGCCATTCGGTGTGGGGAAAAAAAAAAGTGACTTAATCCAACTATAATGCAGTTAATTAAAAAATATATTTTTAAAAAAAGGTGCCGTTTCAGCCAACACTGGCCTTACCATGTCCTTTAAATTAATCTGTGTTGTTTCATTTGGTGGACATTGCACACAGTCAGGTAGATGATCTTGCTGAATGGTTGTAGAGATAGAGGTTTTAGGATGACCACTACCTCTGACTGTGAGGGGTGCTGCCACCAGGGAAAAGCCACGGTTAGGATGGTGACATTGGGACAAGTGCACAGTGGGAGTCCTCGAGGCTCCCCTGCGCAGCCACATGGTGGCAGCAAAGCAGTTTAGAAGAGAGGGGTGGACGGGCCAGGAGATCACCACACGCCAGCTGTGGACACACAAGTGCTTAAAGAAAGCAACCAGCGGGCTGTACAGACTGCCTCCCGCTCAGGCCAATTTGTCCTAAAGAGCCTTTCCAATGACAGTGTGGGGGACTGAGAATTATGCAGCCTGGAATGGGACACTACCGCCCATTCAGGAGACATCACTAGCTTGTTATTGGGCATTAGTGGATGTTAAGAGCCTAACAGAGAAACACCCCTATCATGGGAAGGGTGAGAAATGGAAACCCCAACAAAATGACTATTTCCCAGAGAAGAGGTAAACGGGGTATTTGGAGCGAAACATCTAGACGGAAACGTGGCAGGTCACGTTCCAGATGTGGCTCTCTCAGATGTGGGGTCTGTGTCAGAGCTTCCTGGGGACTTTGGTCCACCCAGGTTCCTGAAGATGCCTGATCCTTCAAGGCTGAATCAGCTAAGTTAAAGACAAATGTGTGGGCTGTGCCACTGCAGCTGCTCAGCCTCAGAGACACCTGTTTACGCCTGTGCATGAACAAGGGCCTGCTGTTCAGAGTCTCTGACCCTCACCTCCAATTTCGGATGGGAGGAATTTCTCCATGGGGGAGAGGAGGGCCTTCTGTGCAACTGTAAGAAATCTTCCATTTCACAGACAAAGAGAAGGAGGGGCAGCTGGTGAAAGTCTGGTTTAAGTTGACATAGGTGGTCAACAGGTTGGGCAGAGGCCGCAACCGGGGGACCAGAAGCCAGGGCACTCAGCCCTGGCCCTGCTCCTTCTCTTAACCACTCTGCTCTGTTTGCCTGGAATTCCTGGGCTCTGGGGCTGGGATGAGGATGTGTCTAAACACAGGTGAGGCTGTGCTTTGTCCAATTGGGGGTTTTAAGTGCAGAGCATGATGGGAAAGGATGGCTGGCTCAACCAGACTGGACGGGGAAATAGAGGGGAGCTGGGAAAGGTGGGAGCCCCAGACTGGGGACAAGGTGGTGACAACACTCTTGCAGCAGCCTCTGCAGGAGCCTCTGCTCCCATCTCTTGGCTGGTGTGTCCTCTGTTGGGTTAGGAGGGGGCGTGGGGAGAGTGCCCAGGGCCCAGCCTGACCATCTCAGGGCACAGCTACTGTGGCCTCAGAGATCCTCCCTCTCTTAATGCTGCTCTTTTATCCACCCCCCCCACCCCGCTTCATGCTTCCCTCTCCCCCTGCTTCTCTCTCTCTCTCTCTAAGCAAGAGCCTGGAGAGACAACTGCAGGAAAATGGAGCCACGTGGGTTTCTCTGAGGTCATTGTAGCTGGGTTCACGCTCCCTTGCTGCTGAGAGTTCCACCAGAGCAGAGTATTTGCAAGGAAGTCACAGCTAGTGAGAGGCAAACCAAGAATTCAAACACATATCGGCCTGACTCCAGAGTCTAAGGACCTGGGTAGCCCTGGGGACGGCTTTCTGGCCTCTTGATACTAACAGCTGCTCTTAATGGAGCACCAGTTATAGGCCAGTTGCTCCCAAGGTCTTTCCCAGGGTTGACTCCTTTATCAGACCTTGTCCTTGAACAACCGGTTGCCTGTACCCATGGAAGGATGGGGAAGGGGACCTCAGTCCTAAGATTTAGGAAATGCAGTGGTGCAGAGGCAGGAAAGCAAAGGGAGGATTACAGACACCCAGTAACCATGTGTATTGCTAATTATTTTCTACTGTAATCACCTTCTTTTCCTCCTTTGACTTGGGGAAAGGACACAACTTGACCAAGAGGCCACTGGGGCAACACCTGGACTATGAAACCCAGTTGCACAGAAGCCCACCTCTCCTTCCTTCTCCAAGGCTGAGTGCGCAACCAGCGCCATCCTTCCCAGTTGCTACCTTCTGAGGTGCCCTGGCCGTGCCCCCAAGAGTCCCGCAGGCCGGCTGAGTCCAGGAGTTACCCCAGGCCTACAACCACATGGTCTTTCCTCCAGAAAACTGTACAAGAATCTCCTTCTTGGCCTGTGGCCCCTCTATTGCTTTGGCCCATGATCTTTCCAGCTGTGTTCTCACCAACTCCCACACTGACCCCCCAGCCTGGTGTCTCATCCACAGCACTGGACAGGGAGCCACTTGGGGTCAAATCAGAAGAGACTTCCTGAGGCTGTGGGAGCCAAGAGGAGGAGGTGCCATTTCTGGATGGAGGTCAGGGCGGAAGGGCAGGGCAAGCAGAGGGACCAGGCGCAGAGATGGGGAAGAGCAGGGGGCTCAGCGCTGTCTGAGTGGCTGCAGTGGATGGGGCAGCCTGACACCTGAGGCCTGCAGGGCAGGGACGGAGGACAGCAGGGAGCATCAAGACCCAGACCCCGATGCCCCTGCCTCAAGGCAGCGGGGGAAATGGCCCAATCAGTGCTTGGCATGAGCCCCTAGACAATGGTGTGGAGGGCGGACAGTGGTCTGGGGAGAGCCTGGAACCAGAGAAGGTGGAGTCCGGAGGCTGTGGCTACGCTTGCGAGGAGAGAAGACGGTGGTAGGAGCTGGGCTGGGCTGGTGGGAGGCCAGAGGGAGTGTCCTTAGGAGGAAGAAGGAGCAGGTGGGGCTCCCAGGCTTTCAGCTCAGGGCTCCTGCGGCGGCACCCAGCCAATAGCAGCCAACAGCCCAGTGCGGACAACCAGGGGCACTCATGGGAGTCTTGAGCTCAGAGATACAGACCAGTGATTTGTGTCCTTGAAAACTGGTATCTTGAGAAGGGGTGTCCCCAGGAATGTGTGAGGACTGGGAGGAGAAGCAGCCCAGATGCACCTGTGCCAGCCCTGCCTCTTAGGAGGAGGGTCCTTGGAGGAGACCGAGCAGGAGCCACGGGGGAGGCAGAAGGGCACCCAGGAGAGTGGCAGCAGGGGACAATCGGGCAGGGGCAGTTTCAGAACACAGAGTGTCTCCAGTGCCTGTGGATATAAAGACAAGGCTTGAGAGGGGCCTCTGGATCCAGTGAGGGCTGGTCAGCCTGCCGTGGCCTTGAATGTGAGCCTGCAAAGAAGTGTTGTCAGTGGTGTAGATGACCCTTTCTCAGGCTCCTTTGGAGAGGGGCCAGGACAATAGGTCGTGTTTGTCAGGGACCGGGGACAGGACATTTTTAGACTGAGAAAGCAGTGAAGAATCCAGGAGAGGGGACAGACAGAGCTCACTGGCTGAGGGCTGGGCCCAGAGAACAAGATGGTGAGGGCTTGACTGTCTGCCTATGGACTGCTGGATGGGTAAGGCTCTAGATGTGGTTCGTACTGTCCTCCATTCATCAAAGCTTAACTGAGTTCCTACTGGGTTCAAGGCAGTGCCTGAACTTGGAGGTTGCTGTTGAATCACTCCTTTACCCTATTCCTGAGGAGGCCAGAGTGTGGAGGCCGAGGGACGTAAGACACAGCCTGGTCTTCCCTCTCCTGGAGGACTCAACGCTCTTGAGCAACCCTGCCTATGGCACTCCCCATGAGCCCCAGGAGAGGCCAAGATGTTGTCAGGGAGATGGAGAAACCATTTCTTCACCTTCCACAGGAGGCTTCCCGCTCCCACTGCCCAGCAATCCCGTGAGGCAACAGCAGGGGCTGAGGCAAGTCCAGCTCACAGCCGGGGAGGAGATCAGGGATGGGGCAGGTCAGGAAGACGCGTGGTTGGGCCATTGCATCAGGCCCAGGAGGGGCATAAAGGAGGGTCCTGCATGCTGGGAGGAGGCCAACTTGGGGACCATGGAGACTCAGAGGGCCAGCCTCGCCCTGGGGCAGTGGTCACTGTGTCTACTGCTGCTGGAGGTAGTGGTGCCCTCGGCCAGCGCCCAGACCCTAAGCTACAGGGAAGCTGTGCTTCATGCTGTGGATCGTCTCAACGAACGGTCCTCAGAAGCTAATCTCTACCGCCTCCTGGAGCTGGACCCGCCTCCCAAGGCCGTGAGTCAGGAGGACCCTGGGGAGGGGGCTGTCTCCCGCCAGCCATGGCCACACTGTCACCGCCTCTGCTCAGGCTGTACTTCCTGTCAGGAAGGGACTTCTCCCTCTAGGTGGGCTCCCACCTCTTCCAGGAAACCTTCCCAGAGCTGGGTCCCATCCCAGCATGAGGCTTCCTGCCCTAGCATCTCTGCTGTGGGAATAGGCTCTGTGTACACCCTGTTCAGGCTTAAGGGCCTTCTGGGAGCTCCAGGGATAGAGGGTGGTCACTGGCTCTGCCATGTGGCCTCCCTGCTAAAGTCCCCCTGCTCCTCGTTATCTCCCTACCAGGGAGGGCTCTGCTCAGCCTGGAGGTTCCAGTGACAAGGTCTTTCCCTGTAGGTGGTCCCTGACTTGCCTCAGCCCCTCCATGGGGAAGGTGTTCTTACCAGAGCTGGTCTGAGGTCCCCTCCTGCTCTCTGTGTGCCCACGAGGCCAGGAGTGGGCTCTGTCCCCTTCCCTTGTGAACCCAGCACCATGCCAGGGGCCAGACACACAGGAGGGGCTGGAGAGGCTGCCATCTAGGTGGGGGCAGGGAGACAGATCAGAGAAGGAAGCATGAGCCCGAGCCCAGTCTCCTTACTTTTATCCTTGACCAGGATGGTGACCCGGACACCCCAAAGCCTGTAAGCTTCACAATGAAGGAGACCGTGTGCCCCAGGACATCGCAGGAGCCCCAGGAGAATTGTGACTTTAAGGAGAATGGGGTGAGGCTGGGGGCTGGGGGCTCCCTGGGAGCTGAACAGGGGCTTGGGGACCATTTCCAGCCCCTGGTGTGAGGCTGGGAGGTTATGGTCTGGTGGCTCCAGTTTGACCCGAGCCTCCCCTTCCAGCTGGTGAAACAGTGTGTGGGGACAGTCACTCTGGACCAGGTCAAGGGCCAAATGAACATCACCTGTGATGAGGTGAGTGGCCCCTTCTGAGCTGCAGGGGTTTCTGGGGGCGTTGGACTGTGTAACACCCTTTGGACCAATTACCCGCTGCCCCTTCCAGGGCAGAGAAAGGCCCTCCTACCTGGCCCCTCCCTCACCCGAGCCCCAGGCCTCCAGGACTGGCTCTGCCATCCCTTAGAGCAGTGGTTCTCTAAGTGGGGTCCCACCCGGGAACTTGACAGAAAGGCAGATTCCAGACCCCACTCAGACCTCCTGAATCAGACTCTGGGCTGGGTCCCAGCCATTTGTATTTTCACAAGGCCTCCAGGGGATTCCGACTGTGCTGAATTCTGAGAGGCACTGACTAGAGTAATGTGCTTTCAGCCCCTACTCCCGTCCAGCTTTGCTGGGATAGGGTTGTGACCCTGGGAATCCCCTTGCCATCTGTGGACCCCAGTTTCCTCATCTGTCTGTGGGTGTAGGGATTCAACCTTGTGCTCCAAATGTCATAGCTAGAGGGCAAACTGGGGTCCAAGTCTCCTGGTGTGGTCCTGGAAAGGGGTGTCCAGGTGGGGAGCCGTCTTGTGTTACCCCTCGGTCCATTCTCCACAAGTAACCTGGCTCTTCCTGGTTCACAGCTGCAGAGTGTTGGGAGATTTAGGCGGCTGCGTAACAGGATCCGAAAAGCTTGGCAGAAAATTGGTCCGATAGTTGGCCCACTAATCGGGGGGTATGGGTAAATTGTGGGCCCATGGAAGAATCCTACAGGTGTCTGCCTTGGATCAAGCTTCCGGGCTCTGAAAAATAAAATATTCTGAAAGCAAATTCCTCCATTATTTAATTTCACTTGTCTCGTCTCCTCCCACTTACTGGGACCAAATCCTTAACTATGGGAGGCCTCCTATATGTGCCTGTGTGTGTGCGTGTGTATGTGTGTCTGTCTGTCTATGAGAGTGTGTGTTTTTCTGTGTACGTATGTGATTGCACATGCAAAATAGAGGAATGGTTGTTTTTTCCAGAAGGGCATGTTGTGAGGCAGCAGGGCCAAGAGGTCCAGGACATCGTCTCCATTCTCAGGTCCCTCCCATGCCATGGACCAGGCCATGAACATGCCTAAATGAACACTGACAACAAAAAAAATTGAATATATATATATTTTTTTATTTAAAAAATTTTTATTGAAGTATAGTTAATTTACAATGTTTTTTTTTTAATTGAATATTTTTCATCTCAGCCCTTGAGACGGGAGATGTAATTGGCCCCTGCTGGGAGGTCTGCAGGCCTTGTCAGTGCCTTCAAAAGTGATTGACTGGTAAGAGGGTCTGCTCTTTGACCATTAGACACCTCAGTCCTAAGGTTTAGGAAGTGCAATGGTGCAGAGGCAGGAAAGCAAAGGGAGGATTACAGACACCCAGTAACCATGTGTATTGCTAATTATTTTCTACAGTAATCACCTTCTTTTCCTCCCTTGACTTGGGGAAAGGACACAACTTGACCAAGAGGCCACTGGAGCAACACCTGGACTGTGAAACCAGGTTGCACAGAAGTCCACCTCTCCTTCCTTCTCCAAGGCTGAGTGCGCAACCAGCGCCATCCTCCCCGGTTGCCACCTTCTGAGGTGCCCTGGCCATGCCCCCAAGAGTCCCGCAGGCTGGCTGAGTCCAGGAGCTACCCCAGGCCTCATAACCACATGGTCATTCCTCCAGAAAACTGTACAAGAATCTCCTTCTTGGCCTGTGGCCCCTCTAACACTTTGGCCCATTATCTCTCCCAGTTATTCTCTGTCCATCCTCCAGCACCAGTGCCCTAAGTTCTTTCCCAGGGTTGACTCCTTTATCAGCCCTCATCCTTGATCAGCCACCAGAGGTGTGTGCTTTCCCAGGACAAATTTACTGAGAGAAAAATGGAGGCACAAAGAGACTGAGAGCTTCTTCCCCAAAAGTAAACAGCAAGTGAGGGGCAGAGCTAGGACCTGATGGACTCTGGCTTCAGGGTCTGTGCCCTGGACCATTTTATGGCATGTCAGTCATCAGAACCAACTTCCCCAGGACCTGTCCCATCTGTCCTGACCCCAGGAGAGCAGAAGATCCACTTTCTGGAGGAGTTCCCATTTGTCTTCAGAGGACACTGTCCAGATCTCCTGTTCCTTGTAGAACAGCTGAGAAGGGCACTTTTGGAGCCCGGGTGCTCCTGTCTTCCCTGGCTCAGCTTCTGGTGCCCGTTCTGTGGGAGGGCCTGGGTCAATCCTGAGTTTCCCTTCCTTATTCTTTTTTTTTTGGGGGGGGGGCGCTGCACCGCGTAGCATGCAGGATCTTAGTTCCCCGACCAGGGATCAAACCTGCGCCCCCTGCAGTGGAAGCTCAGAGTCTTAACCACTGGACCACCAGGGAAGTCCCCTGAGCCTCCCTTCTTCAGCTCACAGGGCCGGGTACCCAGCTCTCCACCCCACGTTCGGTGTCTCCGAGCACAGGGGAGCTTGTCCTGAGGAGCAAGGACTCTGGAGATCAGGCCGGCTGGGCTGGGCAGCTGCAGGAGGCTGTTCCAGCCCAGGAAGCAGCCTGCTGTGTGGGCCCCACTGGGCCTGAGCAGGCTGGGGGCAGGGGGGTGCTGGGCTGGAGAGGAGGCCATGGGCCCTGTCACGAGCTCCAGATGCCCCCAGAGTTGGACGGCTGTGGGTGCTGTGGGCGGTGGAAAGAGCATTGGCCCGGGAGTCCAGTCCCAGCCCTGCCACGTGCCCCCACCCACAGCCTTGCTGAGCCCCCTTGTCCCTTGCTCTCCTGGGGCCTGGTTGCCCTTCTAAGCAATGGGAGTTGCTATAGTCAGCGCTGCTACACTTGTGTATGTTTTTGTGTGTTTAGAGCCCTTCTTTATTTCTTAAAGAAGACTTCAGAGAACCAGTAAATCAAAGTGATAAGCACATGTTGTATTTCCCAGGGAATTAAAATTTCCGCCATCTGAGGAACTCCTGAAGCAGGTACTTGGAGCTCTTCCTGCCATGACTGTATTTTGGGGGCTGGGGGCAGGGCCAGCGTCACGAGTGTGTCACCAGTGCAGTCACACAGGCCCCTGTGCTCAGAAGGGCTTGGTACATGGTAATGACTTATTCTTTTTTTTTTTTTTTTTTTAACATCTTTATTGGAGTGTAATTGCTTTACAATGGTGTGTTAGTTTCTGCTTTATAACAAAGTGAATCAGCTATACATATACATATATCCCCATATCTCTTCCCTCTTGCGTCTCCCTCCCTCCCACCCTCCCTATCCCACCCCTCTCGGTGGTCACAAAGCACCGAGTTGATCTCCCTGTGCTTTGCGGCTGCTTCCCACTAGCTATCTGTTTTACATTTGGTAGTGTATATATGTCCATGCCACTCTCTCACTTTGTCGCCGCTTACCTTTCCTCCTCCCCGTATCCTCAAGTCCATTCTCTAGTAGGTCTGCGTCTTTATTCCCGTCTTGTCCCTAGGTTCTTCATGACAATTTTTTTTTTTTTTAGATTCCATATATATGTGTTAGCATACGGTATTTGTTTTTCTCTTTCTGACTTACTTCACTCTGTATGACAGACTCTAGGTCCATCCATCTCACTACAAATAACTCAATTTTGTTTCTTCTTAAGGTTGAGTAATATTCCATTGTATATATGTGCCACATCTTCTTTATCCGTTCATCTGTTGATGGACACTTAGGTTGCTTCCATGTCCTGGCTATTGTAAATAGAGCTTCAATGAACATTGTGGTACATGACTCTTTCTGAATTATGGTTTTCTCAGGGTATATGCCCAGTAGTGGGATTGCTGGGTCATATGGTAGTTCTATTTTTCATATTTTAAGGAACGTCCATATTGTTCTCCATAGTGGCTGTATCAATTTACATTTCCACCAACAGTGCAAGAGGGTTCCCTTTTCTCTACACCCTCTCCAGCATTTATTGTTTGTAGATTTTTTGATGATGGCCATTCTGACCGGTGTGAGATGATATCTCATTGTAGTTTTGATTTGCATTTCTCTAATGATTAATGATGTTGAGCATTCTTTCGTGTGTTTGTTGGCAATCTGTATACCTTCTTTGGAGAAATGTCTATTTAGGTCTTCTGCCCGTTTTTGGATTGGGTTGTTTGCTTTTTTGATATTGAGCTGCATGGGCTGCTTGTAAATTTTGGAGATTTGACTTATGCGTGAGGTCTTGAAATTCCCATGATTTTGCACAAGGGACCCCACGTTCTCATTTTGCAGATGACGTAGCCGGTCCTGGCCAGTGGTGACTCCACACTTGTCACAACACAGGAAGGAGGTCCTGGAAGCCATTCTGAGAGAACTTATTTCCCTGGGTACTTGACTTGAAAATGCCTGAGTCCTTGCCCTCAGCCGTGAGCAGTCAGAGGACAGGGGAGAGCCCAGGAAGGGAAGGAAGAGAGTGGGAATACAGAGCAGAAGGGGACCCCCAGAACAGCCCTTCGGTGCCTCTGGAGGGGCAGTTTCTGCCTTCCCAGGGCATCTATGACCAGATGCATTGACCTTCACTAAGACAAGCCAGGCTGTGGGGAGGGACTGCAGAGGCACCCAGGAAAGGTGAAGCTGTGTGGGCCTCGTGTGCAGTGCACCGTCTCACTCCATCCTGCTGGAAGCTGGGGTCCACATAGGCCTGACCTGCTTCCTGCTTGCAGCACATGGTCTCTTGGAGGCCGACCCTGAGACCCTGGGGTTTGCAGGTCTTTGTTCTGGTAGAAGAAAGAGGGAGGATGTGCCTTCTCAGATGTACCTGAGGCATCCAGAGTCCCCTCTGGGGAGAGGACACCCTCTTAGGCTCTCTGGGGGCAGGCCTGGCCTGCGCCCCTAGCTGCCCTGTCTATACCCATGTCCCCAGTAAAATCCCACTCAGGGGAATGGTACTCACGCCCACCAGTCTGCTACATGTCTGGGGCTGGCCCTAAGCCTGATCCTCTTCTGCAAAGCTCAGGCACCCTCCCACTCAGCCTCCACCTGGGCCCGGCCCACCTTGTCACACAGCCCCAGATGCTGCGGAGAGGAGCTGGTTAGGCGTTTGATCAAGGTGAGGTAGTGCTGCCCTCCTGCTAGCTGCTCTCCTTCTCCAAGGCCCGTGCCTGGGAAATCCCAGCCTAGCTGAGGGCTTTCCAGGAGGACATAATCTCCCCAGCTCTTTGCTTCACATGAAGTGGTACAAGGGAAAAGAGGAAGCTGACCCTGAGCAGAGGGTCCTGACCTTCATCCCTGACCCAAATTCCCACCCTCACAGCAGCCATGGCTGCCTTCCCTGCTCACTGCAGAGGGCAGGAGGGGGGTCTGAATTCCAGCCCCTTGTCCCTGTAGAAGGGCGAGCGTGGTGGGTTGAGTCGGGGGCAGTTGATCCACGTCCAGGTCTGTCATTTTTCAGAGGGTGGGAGGGCCTTGTTGGAATGATATTGCCTGTGGGTCTCATTTTACTTATCAGCTGGTCAAATCAGAGAGCTAGTGGGTGTCCCCACAGTTGGGGACACAGCAGCCTAGGGTCCAGTTCTCTTTCCCATAAAGTGTCTGGACAGGAAGGATGGCTGAGAGGAGCAAAGGAGTGGGTGATGTAGGGTCAGGGCTCATACATGACTTTGTTGGGGTGAAGGGTACATGAGGATTTCTCAAGGACCAGATGTGGAGTCAGGGGCAACCTGCCTGGGGACAAGGGCTGTGATGCCTCTCCTGAGAAGACCTCCGCTCTGATAGGCTATAAGGACTAAACCAGGAAAGCCAGATGCTGGAGGCATGAAAGGCAGGCCCCCCATTACAGGAAGTGCAGTGTGAGGACCTGGCAGAGGACCCTACACGGGATCCAGGGAGGATGGGGAAGGGGACTTCAGTCTGAAGGGTGAGCAAATGGAAAGGCCCAGAGACAGGAATGCACAGGGAGGGTTTCATAATACCCAGTAACCATGTGTATTGCTAATTATTTGCTACTGTAATCACCTTATTTTCCTCCCTTGACTTGGGGAAAGGACACAGCTTGACCAAGAGGCCACTGGGGCAACACCTGGACTGTGAAACCAGGTTGCACAGAAGCCCACCTCTCCTTCCTTCTCCAACGCTGAGTGCGCAACCAGCGCCATCCTTCCCGGTTGCCACCTTCTGAGGTGCCCTGGCCATGCCCCCAAGAATCCCGCAGGCCGGCTGAGTCCAGGAGCTACCCCAGGCCTCACAACCACATGGTTATTCCTCCAGAAAACTGTACAAGAATCTCCTTCTTGGCCTGTGGCCCCTCTATTGCTTTGGCCCATGATCTTTCCGGCTGTGTTCTCACCAACTCCCACACTGACCCCCCAGCCTGGTGTCTCATCCACAGCACTGGACAGGGAGCCATTTGGGGTCAAATCAGAAGAGACTTCCTGAGGCTGTGGGAGCCAAGAGGAGGAGGTGCCATTTCTGGATGGAGGTCAGGGCGGAAGGGCAGGGCAAGCAGAGGGACCAGGCGCAGAGATGGGGAAGAGCAGGGGCTCAGCGCTGTCTGAGTGGTTGCGGTGGATGGGGCAGCCTGACACCTGAGGCCTGCAGGGCAGGGGCTGAGGACAGCAGGGAGCATCAAGACCCAGACCCCGATGCCCCTGCCTCAAGGCAGCGGGGGAAATGGCCCAATCAGTGCTTGGCATGAGCCCCAGACAATGGTGTGGAGGGCAGACAGTGGTCTGGGGAGAGCCTGGAACCAGAGAAAGTGGAGTCCGGAGGCTGTGGCTGCGCTTGCGAGGAGAGAAGACGGTGGTAGGAGCTGGGCTGGGCTGGTGGGAGGCCAGAGGGAGTGTCCTTAGGAGGAAGAAGGAGCAGGTGGGGCTCCCAGGCTTTCAGCTCAGGGCTCCTGCAGTGGCACCCAGCCAACAGCAGCCAACAGCTCAGTGCGGACAACCAGGGGCACTCATGGGAGTCTTGAGCTCAGAGATAGAGACCAGTGATGTGTGTCCTTGAAAACTGGTATCTTGAGAAGGGGTGTCCCCAGGAATGTGTGAGGACTGAGAGGAGAAGCAGCCCGGATGCAGCTGTGCCAGCCCTGCCTCTTAGGAGGAGGGTCCTTGGAGGAGACCGAGCAGGAGCCACGGGGGAGGCAGGAGGGCACCCAGGAGAGTGGCAGCAGGGGACAATCGGTCAAGGGCCATTTCAGGAGGACAGAGGCGTCTCTAGAATCCGTATAGTTGAAGACAAGGCTTGAGTGTGAATTTGGATCCAGTGAGGACTGGCCAGCCTGCAGTGGCCTTGAGTGTGAGAGGCGGCACTGAATTGGGGTCCCAGTGCAGATGACCCCTCCCATGCTTGGTTGAGGAGGGGTCAGGGGGACAGGCCATGTCTGGTGGGGACCCGTGGAGAACTATTTAACCGAGAAAACAGTGAGGATGAATCCAGGACAGGAGACAGAGGGAGCCAAGCCCCTGACTGGCTGAGGGCTGGGCCCGGAGGACAGGATGCTGGAGGTTGAAGTCTGCCTAGGGACAGGCTGGGCGGGTAAGACTCTAGAAGGAGTTGGTACTGTCCTTCATTCATCAAACTTTAACTGAGTGCCTCTAGGGTTCCAGGCAGTTCCTGGAGTTGGAGGTCGGTGTTGAATACACTCCTTTACCCTGTTCCTGCGGAGGCCAGAGTGTGGAGTCAGAGGGGACGTAAGACAGAGCCTGGTCTTCCATCTCCTGGAGGACTCAATGTTCTTGAGCAACCCTGCCTATGACACTCCCCATGGGCCCCAGGAGAGGCCAAGATGTTGTCAGGGAGATGGAGAAACCATTTCTTCACCTTCCACAGGAGGCTTCCCGCTCCCACTGCCCAGCAATCCCGTGAGGCAACAGCAGGGGCTGAGGCAAGTCCAGCTCACAGCTGGGGAGGAGATCAGGTGTGGGGCAGGTCAGGAAGATGCGTAGTTGGGCCATTGCATCAGGCCCAGGAGGGGCATAAAGGAGGGTCCTGCATGCTGGGAGGAGGCCGACTTGGGGACCATGGAGACTCAGAGGGCCAGCCTCGCCCTGGGGCGACGGTCACTGTGGCTACTGCTGCTGGGACTAGTGGTGCCCTCGGCCAGCGCCCAGGCCCTCAGCTACAGGGAAGCTGTGCTCCATGCTGTGGATCGCCTCAACGAACGATCCTCAGAAGCTAATCTCTACCGCCTCCTGGAGCTGGACCCGCCTTCCAAGACCGTGAGTCAGGAGGGCCCAGGGGAGTGGGCTGTCTCCCGCCAGCCCTGGCCACACTGTCACCCCCTCTGCTCAGGCTGTACCTCCTGTCAGGAAGGGACTTCTCCCTCTAGGTGGGCTCCCACCTCTTCCAGGAAACCTTCCCAGAGCTGGGTCCCCTCCCAGCATGAGGCTTCCTGCCTTAGCATCTCTACTGTGGAAACAGGCGCCGTGTACACCCTGTTAGGGCTTAAGGGACTTCTGTGAGCTCAAGGGATAGAGGGTGGTCACTGGCTCTGAGATGTGACTACCCTGTTTTGAGTCCGCTCTGCACTTCTTTGTTCCCTACTTGGGAGGGCTGTGCTCGGCCTATAGGTTCCGGTGACAAGATCTCCCCCTGCAGGCGACCCCTGACTTCCCTCAGCCCGTCAGAGGTGCAGGTGTTCTCATCAGAGCTGGTCTGAGGTCCCCTCCTGCTCTCTGTGTGCCCACGAGGCCAGGAGTGGGCTCTGTCCCCTTCCCTTGTGAACCCAGCACCATGCCAGGGGCCAGACACACAGGAGGGGCTGGAGAGGCTGCCATCTAGGTGGGGGCAGGGAGACAGATCAGAGAAGGAAGCATGAGCCCGAGCCCAGTCTCCTTACTTTTATCCTTGACCAGGATGGTGACCTGGACACCCCAAAGCCTGTAAGCTTCACAATGAAGGAGACCGTGTGCCCCAGGACGACCCAGCAGCCCCCGGAGCAGTGTGACTTCAAGGAGAATGGGGTGAGGCTGGGGGCTGGGGGCACTGGAGGATGCTTCCCAGGGATGTGAACAGGGGGCTTCCGGGAAGATTTCCAGCCCCTGTGCTGAGTTTGGGAGGTGATGGCCCGGGGGGTTCCAGTTTGACCTCGAGCCTCCCCTTCCAGCTGGTGAAACAGTGTGTGGGGACAGTCACCCTGGACCAGTCCAAGGACCAATTTGACATAAACTGTAATGAGGTGAGTGCCCCTTCTGTGTTATGGAGCTGATAATGGGGTGGGTTGTGGAACATCCTTTGGACCAAATACCCGTTTCCCCTTCGAGGGCAGAGAAGGGCCCTCCTACCCTGGCCCCTCTCTCACCTGAGCCCCAGGCCTCCAGGACTGGCTCTGCCATCCCTTAGAGCAGTGGTTCTCTAAGTGGGGTCCCACCCGGGAACTTGACAGAAAGGCAGATTCCCAGGCCCCACTCAGACCTCCTGAATCAGACTCTGGTCTGGGGCCCAGCCATTTGTATTTTCACCAGGCCTCCAGAGGATTTTGACTGCTGAATTCTGAGAGGCACTGACTGGAGTAATGTGCTTTCAGCCCCTACTCCCATCCAGCTTTGCTGGGATGGGCTTGTGATCCTGGGAAGACCCTTGCCATCTGTGGGCCTCAGTTTCCCCATACGTCTGTGGCTGTAGGGATTCATCTACATGCTCCAAAGGTCACAGCTTAAGGCTGAACAGGGCCCAGTGCTCCTGGTGTGTCCGTTAGGGGGTTGTTCATGTGGGGAGGAAGGGTTATCATCTTGACCCCTGCCTAGTCACAAAAGAAATAAATTTCATTGTGGTTCACAGCTTCAGAGTGTCAGGAGAATTCCTTTCTGGCCTATACCTTTGCGATGGCAATGGCCACCCCCATGGTTCCCGCCAAGTTTCCCCATTCCAAGGATTTCCAGAAAACGGTGAAGGATTGCCTGATGTCACACCCATTAAGGGCTTTTGGTGAACCCTGAGCCCAGGGAAGAGTCCTGAGGGTCTGATAAGTTCTGGCTCTGAGTTCTGGACGGTGAAAAATAAATTCTTGTGAAAATAACTTCCTCCAGGCTTCAATTTCAATTTTCTCGTTCTTACCACTTACTGGGACCAAGTCCTTACCTCTGGGATGCCTCCTCTGTGTGTGTGTGTGTGTGTGTGTGTGTGTGTGTGTGAGAGAGAGAGAGAGAGAGAGAGAGAAAGAGAGAGAGAGAGAGAGAGAGAGATCACTCCTGTAAACACAGTCGTGGGTGAGGCCCCTGTTCCTTCCAGGAGGACATGGGGAGAGGAAGCAGGGCCAACAGCGTCTCCATTCTCGGGTCCCTCTCGTGCCCTTCACACACCTCTGCCCTCCTCCTCCAACACCCAGTAGGGACTTAAGGAGACCTGCTCTGTGTGCAGTGCTGGTGGGGATGCGGTCCCTGCTCACATGGAGGTGACAGTCCGGAGGGGCCAGACATTTGTTAAACACTCACAGAGACACAGTTCAGTCTTAGGGCTAAGCCTACAGTTACAATGCCCATAGCGTTCCATTTCTCCTTGACAATCTGAAGTCTGGAAAATCCTACTCCTCCTGGCTTTTCCTCTGGCATTGAACACATCACTGTTTCTTTAGCTGAGTCCGAGATTTCAGTGGTGGGCTTGTGTTTAGGGAACTACCTGCTACAAAAATATGCAGCATTAAAAAGAAGCATCCTGAGTTGTAGAGAACAAACCTATGGACACCAAGGGGGAAAGTGGCGGGAGAGGGTTGTGGTCGTGGTGGTAGGATGAACTGGGAGATTGGGATTGACATATATACACTAATATGTATAAAATAGATAACTAATAAGAACCTGCTGTATAAAAAAATAAATTAAATTAAATTAAAAAAAAAGAAGGATTCTGTTCATCAGGGTGAAGAGCTCTGCATGAATGTGAAAGACATACAGAGTGACACATGGGTCACATCTCTGTGTGCCTGGGTGTTTCAGACACTATGCACATCCTGCCCCCTCCCCATTCTCTAGCTGACCTTTGCTCTGGGGCAGACTGGAAACACTGGGGATTCTGAACGCAGGGAGCAGCCTCAACCAACCATTGGGGGGACTCAGTGGAAAAATACCTCCTCTTCCTCACTCCTTGGGGGGTCCACTCCCAGACATGTCACACCTCCCCCTGAGGTCCCCAGCTGGCTTGAGCCCCTGTCGCCCACTTCTGTGACCTGTTCATTGACACGTCCTCTTCTGACTCAGGTCCTGCCCTTTCTCCCTTCTCTACACTCGTGCTGGCACTTTCTGGAATCACCTCCCAAACAAACTACTTCCACTAAATGCTTGTCTTAGGTCTGCTTGTGGGCCAACCTGTACCAAGACACAGATTCCCCGCTCTGAGAGGGACAGAGGACAGGATCTCACAGAGCACTTACTTTGTTACCTGTCAGGCTTGTCTCCTCTTGGTGAGCAGGTGGGGCTGATCTCAGGCAGGTTAGAGGAACCTCATGCTTCTCACTCTACATCAACCCAAGCTGAGGAAGGAATCCCTGCATAGGAAACCCAGGGGGCTGTGTTGTGTCTGTGCCAGAGGATACAGGCTTGCCAGAGCCAGTTGTTAAATGGTCAGGATTTTCTGAGCTGGTTGTTAAACTCTTGGTAGCTTGAAATCGGCCTTGATGGAAGTACTTACACCATGGAAATCAGCAAATGCTACATGTCAGGCCCATCACAGCTGGCACATCCCTGACCAACCTGAGAGAGGGATCACTCATCAGGATGATATGGGTCTGTGCTGATCACATCTGTTTCCAATTTCCTCCCATGACTGCCCATCCTGCTACCATGGCAACACTTTTCTATCCTCAGCCCTGCCTTGTCCTTTCATATTTTACATCGGAGTTGGCCAGATGTGCCTTGCCATGATGAGGCCCTCAACATGCATATGTGACCACTGATAGTGGAAAGGGTTGGATGCTTACATTGTTTTCATCTCCACCCTTGACCAGGGAGCCAAAGTGGTCCCTGGCAGGGAGGTCTGCAGGCCTTGTCAGTGCTTTCTAAAGTGATTGGCTGGTGAGAGTGTCTGCTGTGTGACCACTGGGCCCCTTACCCGTGAAAGAACAAGTATCAGACCCTTCCACAAATGGCTTTGAGCATCAGGCCAGGGCAGTAGCCAACAGAGGAGGGGAGAGAGAATGGAAGGAGGGTTGTCCAAGAGGCTGGCAGAGTGCGGGGCTGACTGGGATGGAGTTACTGCAGACAGGATGAAGCAGGTTGACTCCCTGACAGGCTGGACAATGCAGCGGGGGGGTGGGGAGCTTCCAGAGAGCATGGTCATGGTCTGGTCAGTGTCCTGGTGTAGGTATGCGATGCGGGTGGGGGGAGATGAAAGTTCAGTCTTTACCAGGTTGGCTCTTAGGTGCCAGGGGGATGCTGGTCCCTGCGCGGGGCACTGGGCAGTAGGTGCTGTGAGTGCGCTGCCCAGATCCCCCTCACTGGGCGGCTGCCGCCCCCGCACCCCCCCCATCCCCCAGCTGTTTGAAATGTGCAATACGGATGCTAATGGCTCACAGGTGCCCCCTTCACAGCTGCCTTCACAGCCTCCCAGGAGATGCCTGGGGGGTTGTGTCCCCTCTGCCCTCAGCCTGTGGATGGGGACTGACTATGAGGGGACATCAAAGCCCAGCCCCCGCCTCAGTCAGTCCTAAAGCAGGGGTTCCAGGCTTTTGTGGGTGAGGCTGAAGCTCGTCTCAGGGTAGAGCACGTCCCTGCTCAGCTCCTTCCTCTGCCCTATCCTGCTCCCCTCCGCCTCCCTCCTCCTGACAACACTCCTCAATAAATCAGATGCCTCTCACTTCCCAGCTGAGGCCCTGCTTCTAGGGAACGTGGCCTGTGATGGTGGTGGAGCTGTGCAGAGTTCACCCACTCGTCCCAGGTGGGTCAGGCGCGGGGCCTGATGTGGAGAGAAGAGAGAAGAGCCCGAGGCGTCCAGGGTGGTGGTGCAGGAGGGGAGTGGGGTGGGCGTGGTGCTGTAAGCCAAGGGGCATTGAGGATTTTACAAAGTGGCCAGAGTAGGACAGGAGCCCACGAGGCCCAGGGAGATGACTCCTAATATTTTCCTATTGTTTGTGCAGATGTGAAGGCCGCTAACTTCAGTGGGGGGCAGCACAGAAGCCAAACACAGCGAGTGGAGGAGAGCAAGAGGTAAGGAAGAGGGAGGGAATGAGTGAGGACAAGGAGGGGCTTCTCCATCCCCCAGACCCCTGCTGTGCCAAGGAGGGAATCTGGGCTGTAATCAGGCAAGGTCCTTGTGGACCCTGCCCTTGAGCCCCACCAGTGAGGTCTCAGGAGTTAGTTTGGGGGCTCCCGAGACGGGACAGGGGACTCCAGGTCAGCCTCAGTGGGGCAGAGGGAGAGAATTCTGAGGGGTCTAGATGTCTGAAAGGAATTGCTCTCCTGCCCGTGTGGCCCTGAGCAGGAGAATTGATCTTTCTGGGCCTCTGTCTCTCTATCTGTAATTGGGAACAACATTATCTCCTTTAAGGGGTTGGTCTGTCATTTAGGTAGAGAAGGAAGTTCAAGGACCTCATAGGGGCCAAATGTGAATCTCAGAGGGTGAGAGAGTCAAGGAGACAATAGTTAGAGTGTGTTAGTCTCAGGGCACAGTGCCGGCTCGTCTGTCAGTGCAGGGACCCAGAGAGACACTTGGAATCCCCATCAGAGCAGGAGGAGATGAATTAAATGCAGCCCATGCACACAGTGGACTTCCCTGAGGGCACCGAACTGGCCCTTCTGCACTAGCCTTTTCCCATGTGGCCATTAGAAGGTAGCAGCTGGCACAGTAGGGCGGGGTACCCTCCAGACTGCCTGTGCTCTGACTCAGCAATGCCCCTGCCAGTCAGAGCCCAAAAGTCTCGTCCCTCAGCCCCTGTGGTCTCTCTAGCCTCAGCCCGAGGGTGAGGGCTGCCCTGGTCCCTGGGGTCCTACTTGCAGCCCCCTGTTCTCCTGTGTGTCACTCTGCCTCTGTGTCACCTCAGCCAGAGCAGGGTAGGACGCTGGCAGGGGAGACAGAGGGCTACATTGTCACTTTCATGGGCCCTAGGCACTTTCACCTTCGTGGACTCATTCATCCACAGAAAAGTATTAAAAATTACATTTTATAACTGCATTCGTACATAGTTGAATACAATCGTGGCTAGATATAATGTTATATATTCATTGCTATTATAGTCATGTTAATATTCTGTTCTTAAAAGGAATTAAAATTAAAATATTTTTGTGGGTCCCTAGAAGTATCATGGTCCGTAGGTACAGTGCCTACTGTACCTAATGGATGAGTTGGTCCCTAGGGAGGTGGTTTTTCTGGTAGCAGCGCAGGCGCCCTGGCAGGGAAGTAAATGCTGCTGCTGCCTAGGGAGACTAGTAACTTGAAGGTGTTGCTCTGAGATCGCCCCCGCTGGCCATCTGTGGGTACTGCAGGGCAAGCTTGAGGGCTCATGGAGACCTCCAAGGGGGACTGCCTGCGGTTTTTTCTGCCCTGGTGTCTTGGCAGGCAGCAGGCTAGCAGCTGGGGTTCCCCTGGGGACTCGATCTTCTATTCGTGATTCTTTTGAATCTCAGCTCTATTGAATGAGATTTTGTGAAACTAGACTCTCCACTCTTCGAAGCACTGGCAACATTACTTATTGTCGGTAAAACGGAGAACTAACTGTTACTTAGAACATAGACTTATTCCGTGCTGTCACAGAGAAGGAAACCAAAACAGAGAAGTTATCTAAAGCTAAGGTGGTAGATAGAGCTGGCTTCCTTAGCCTCATAGAATTCTATTTGTATTTCTTATGATTAGGGGTAGCCTCTTATATAACTACAGAGCAATTATCAACTCTATACATTTACATGGATACAGTACTTCTTCCTATATGTCAGATGATATAATCATGTGCTTTACAGAGTTTCTCACCTGCGTTACAGGTTCCTGCCTAGGCTCAGGTGTGTCAGGAAGCTGTCAGGTCTCATTTGCCTCCTTTAATCTGGAACATTTCCATAGGCTTTTGCCTCCTTTTATTCTCAAAAAGGTTTCTGTGTTTCTGTGTGTGTGTGTGGATGGGGGTTGGATCGTTGGGTGTTAAAATGTCAAGGTGTATGTATGTGTTGGAAGTGTTGTGCAGTGTGTTTGTGAGAGTATCGGTATGTTGTGTCCCTAGGTGTGTAAGAGTGTGTGTGTGGGTTTGAGTGTAGTTTGTGTGTATGTGAAGTTGTATAGAATGAATGTGGTGTGAGTTTGTGGGTATATGTGTAGGTGTCAGGGTGTGTCTGAAATGTGTATGTGTGTCTGGGTGTGTGTGGGTTTGTGGGGGATTTATGAGTGTGGGATGTTTCTTCTGTGTGGGATATATCAGTAGAGTTGAGTATGGGGATTTCTAAAATGTGTGTGTGGATGTGTGTGTATGAGGAGTGTATAAAGTGTTTGTGTGTGTATGTAATTCAGGGGTGTGTATGTGTATGTATGGCTGGGCATTCATGTGTGCACGGGTGTTGTGAGTGGGCATGTGCAGGTTTATATGTGAGTGTAGGGGTATAGTGTCAGTGTGGTTGTGTGGGTGTTTGTGGCAGTGTGTTTGTGTACATTTATGTAAATGGAAATTTTATTTATTCTGTTTAATTTGCAAAAATTAGATTAATACTGGTTAAAATATGTTTTAAGCAACATAAAAGGAAATAATGTTTTATTGACTCATTATTTCCAAGAGAAGTGTGCAACTATAACAAGGTCTTAGGTGCAAGAATTAGACCGAAGAGTAGAAGCAGTTTACAAATAAAAGGAATGTAATGCTTATGCAATCCCTCAATGTTGTAACTTTAAAAATTTCAAAAACATTTTAGTTGGTAATAATTTACAGAAAAGTAGAAAATGTACAAAAAAACTTTCATATTCTCTATTCCCAGGGTCACCTACATTTTGCCTAAATTGTTTCTCTCTTTCTCTTTCCCTCCCTATCTCTTCCTCCCTCTCTGTCTCTGTCTCTCTCAGTGGTTCCTATGTCCCCAGGGTTTGGGTTTTATTCAGCTGTGGTCAGATCACCAGATCGGGAGCCCATCGCCAGTGCAGAGCGAGTTTGTTGCTCACAGTTCCCGGGGGGGGGGGGAGGAGCGGGTCGTGCTGGCCCACAGGAGAGGACAGTGACAAGCAGAGAGCCAGGGCGGGGCACTGCGGAGAAGCCCGTGTGATGTTCTCCAGGGAAGGAATGGACGAGGCTTGAGGGTGAGGCTGACCAGGTTTAGGATCGGCTAGCTTGAGTAATTTCAGTGAGCTGGGGCTGGGGTGTAGGGGCTGCCCAAGTTGTGGATGCCTGACCCTGGGACGATTAGGACAGGGGGTTAGAGTCTCAGCAGCAGAGAGGGTGGGGTGGGGTGCTGGTCAGTTTGCATGTGAAAAGCGAGCTGAGGGAGAGAGTCTGCTGTCTCTAGGCATCTGCTAACCCTGGGAGGGGATGTGAAAACATCAGAAACAGAAAGTAGAAAACCTGGTTAACACAGGGCTACTTACATAATGTAATCACTGACACATCTGGATTATAGCCTCATATCTTTAGCTCACCCATTTCCTGAAGATGCCTGTTCCTGTTCCTGGACGGATCAGCTAAGTTAAAGGCAGGTGTGTGGGCCGCACCACGTGCAGCTGTTCAGCCTCCAAGATACCTGTTTATACCTGTGCATGAACAAGGGCGCTCCACTCAGTGGGTGGAGTTGTGGGCTGTGTAGCCGCCCTGGAAGACATCCCCCAAAATCCACCTTGTTACATTTTTCACTGATTCGTGGGCAGTACACCATGAACTGACAGCGTGGTCAGGTGCCTGGCCGTGGGACAACTGAATGGTCAAGTCCCAATCTTTGTGGGGATAAACATTATGGCAAAACATAATGCTTTGCTCAGCACCCACAACCCCTGTTCATGACTCCTGCAGATGCCCATGGAAAACGGCCATTCAAGGATAACATCAATGGAATCAACAAGTGAATCAAATCTGCACTGCCCAGGTGGGGACCCATATCATGTGGATACACCATCACACAGGGAATGGTGATCCATCTACCTTCAGCATCAAACTCAAAATAAGGCCTAGCGATGCCAGCACCTGAGGCCAAGGAAGCCTGGCCAGTGTGGCTGACCGCCAGCTCCACAGCTGAGTGACAAAGGGAACTCCAGGGCAATAACCAGCGATGCCATCCCCATCTGCACAGCATACGTGGCATATAGTATTCCAGGACTCTCAGATGGTCTATGTTTCACACCTGGATTCACAAAATACATCCAATCCACAAAGGCACTGCCTTACAGTAAGAACTACCGGGAGTGCAGAGTTACCCAGATCGCTCCCCGGACCTTTAATGCCCTGTCTCATTTCCAAGCAGTCGGTGCCATTGGGAGATGGCATGGACTCTGACAGGGAACACTGAAAGGATAAGTGGACACCAAGGCTCACCTCCCAGCGGAGCACACACTTAAGGAAGGTATCTTCAGCTCTAAATGGGATGATTCCCTGGAAGACCACCTTCTAGTTACATAGAATGTTTAATTATGAGCCTCGGAAATGAGGGAGGAGGCCCACACAATCTGGAAGACTCTCCAACCACATGAGTAATCTTTCTCACCCCACTTTTCTTCTTCCCATGCACCCCCGGAAGCTCCTAGTACTGGAATTTGCAAGTTGCCCAGAAGAGCCTTGTGGTGGGTGAGATTACCCTAGTGCTCATTGTGCTGCCTGCCCTGCTGCTGGAAGGGCAGGAGGGACAGTGATGATAACGATCATGAACATGATGTGACAGCCCCTAAGGTGGTCCTGCTGGTGTGGACCCCCCGTCAGGGCAGAGGGAGATGTTCTATGATGGGTCAAGGAGTATAAGGATGAGAAGCTGCTGGGCACGTAGGGAGGAGTCTGGGCACGTGGTGCCGGTGAGACAAGGGGAGGACTGGAGACGGGACCAGTGATCGCTGAGGGACTGGTCGTTCGATCACTTGGTTGTGAAGAGAGTAACTACCCTGGTGATGGGAATAGAAGGCCTTCGACTCACAGCGTCAAGGGTGGGAGGAGGCCCCATTCAGCTCTCTCTCAGCTTTTGTCTGCAGGGCATCTGGCCACTTTCACCCAGACTGCTACCCTCATCCTCAGCTTGATCAACGGCCAATGAAGAGCCTTGATCTGAGGACTCTTGGAAACCTTCCCGCAACTGCTGCCCCCAGGAGTGAACAGCCTCCACCAAACAGGACAGAACAGACCTTCTGGATACTGATATGGCTTTTTTAAGCCTCATCATGAAATTTTGAACTCTTTTATATATTTTGCACAGACTGTAGTAACTGTAGTAAGTTTAAATGCTTGTGGGATTCTGACCCCACAGGAGCAAGACCTCCTGCTGGGCTTGCTGCTACTTAGTATGTGGAAGTCTGGCCTATACTCACCCACAACACACAACCTAGTCTAAATTCTCTCTTGTGGTGATAAAGAGTGCCTTGCCCTGGACTTCCCGCTGGCTTTAGAGGTGGGGTATGTGCAGTTGCCAACTTGCTGCATCTGGGTTAATAGTAATACATTTAGCTGATTTGGCTCCAGGTGGGAGCCTGGCCAGTCTGTGCTCCAATGGGCCTGATCATCCTCCTGGGGGTCAGTCATGGTCACTCTCGTCTGATGTTGCCTAAGACACAGAAGACACTTGGGTCCACAGCCCTTCAGTACCATTAATTTGAGTATGTGAGGGGGCAGCCTATGTCTCTCAAAAGAGTTCAGTTGGTTATGTGAAAATTTGGGGTGTAGCATTGTAGGGCAATGGCTCTACCCTAGTGACCTTGCATATACGCATATAGGCCCTGCAGGCAAGGCTTGAACTGCAGCTATCCGGATCTTGGCAGAAGGCCTTGTGATCCTCCTTGGAGCCCGCTGCCGGAGTACAACAGGCCCTTTGTCCTGGCCGCCGCCAGCTTCAGCGTGGAATCCTCTAAGAAACTCCTTCTCCTCTCAGTTGAGACTGTGGCTGACTGGCTGAGTGGGGCTCTGTGGTAGTGGTGAAAAGATTCAAAGATATTATTTGGGTGTAGGGTGGGGAAAGATGGAGCCCAGTCAGGTGAGGGGACGACCACTGTGATGTAACCGAAAGTGAGGTCTGGCTGTTCACCGCTCGAGAGCCAATAATGAGGCAAGGTTGCTGGAAAGGAAAGTTGGCTTTATTTCGGATGCTGGTAAGGTAGGGAGGGTGGGGAGGTTTGGAGGGTGTCCAAACGCCGATTCCCCGCCACTGACAATCAGTGGACAAGACCTTTTATAGACAGGGGGAGGGGCTACATGCGGAAACAGCACCGTCAGCCCTGACGGTCATCTTGAAATTGCTCATGTGTTGGTCTGACCAGCGTCATCTTGATTGTTTTAAGTACACTTAATCTTCAGTTCCAGGGTCGGTTTTTTCCCATTTCCTTGAGGCCAGTTCTCGGAATTGTGGCAGCTTCTGTCGTGGCCACAGTCTGGGCATGATGTAGTTAACTTCTTCCACCTGGTGTGGGTTCAGTATCTATAAGACAGCTCACAAGATGTGGCTCAGAACATTATCTGTAGCCCTTGAGAGGGAACTAAAACTCTTTGTCTTTGCTCAGTGACTAAACTATTATTGTTTTGTTCTGTTTGACTGCTTTTCTTTGCTCCTGCATTTTTTCACTTCTCTGGTCAAACTTATTCTTTGGCTAAAGTTTTCTACAGACAAAAGGCAGACTGAGGACATGGGGGGCAAGGATCATAGGGTCCTGCTCCATTTCAGAGAGAGGAGTTTCTTAGAGCTTCTGTCCTTCCAGCCACTTTCTGTGGCTCCACACACAGAGGTAAGAAGTGTGCCCTGCTTGGGGAGAGAAGAGGGCAAGGAGAGGAAGGGCCAGGAAAGAGTCGGTTGCATGGTAGGAGGGAGAGTTAGGGAAGTTTTTGTTTTTATTTTTTGATGTTTTCTTTTTTTCTGTCTTTTTCATTATTTATGACTTTGTTGTTGTTGATCTTGTTTGCTGTACCATGAGGTCATAGCAGTCCTTCCTGTAATAGAAACTGACAGCATATAGAGACAGAACTCGCTGATGACCATGCTTGGGGGCTAGAAATACATACATGTACAGAGCGAGAAGGACAGTGAAAAGATTTAGTTTACCTGTGAGAACCATCCCGCGGATGTCTCGTATTAACAAGTGCAAAATATAAACAAACACATAAACCCTGATCAAAACGAAAGCAAGTAAAACTACCTAACATTAAAACACAGTGTAAGCAGCCGCATAGCACAGGGAGATCAACTCTGTGCTTTGTGACCACCTAGAGGGGTGGGATGGGGAGGATGGGAGGGAGATGCAAGAGGGAGGGGATATGGGGATATGTGTATATGTATAGCTGATTCACTTTGTTATACAGCAGAAACTGACACACCATTGTAAAGCAATTATACTCCAATAAAGATGTTAATAAATAAATATTTTTTAAAAAAGAAAAGGAAAGGACTATCACATACAGAAATGTGGACATGTGAAAAATAAATAAATAAAACTAGTCTTTGGAACAAAAACAATAAATAAATAAATAAATAAAATGCATGAGAGCAATGAAAAAAAATAAAACACAGTGTATAAAATGGTGTGAGAAATTTAAGTCACTCGACAGTCTTTTAGTCAAGAAAAAGCTGTGTTTGTGTCCTTTTAAATTTCACCCTGAAGGGCTTGCAGAAGTGATGGAGGTTAAAGCTGCCAGCCTTGTTCCCTCTGACAGGGGATGCAGTTCAGAGTGGGCCAGTGCTCCTTTCTCATTCTCCGTTTTGGTGGACTTTCCTGCCAGCGTGTTGATGCCTTCCCCAAGCTCTGCGCTGTGCCATCCTGTCTGTGCTGCTGAGGCAGTGAAAACTGTAGGGAAGAGAATCAGTACAAGAACACAAAGCTTGAGTCTGCTGTTGCTGATGAAACTGAGCGGTGTCCTGTGATGGGAGCCACTCTTCCCCACGGTCTTTTTGGGTGAGTTTGGTGATTGCTCGTCTCTCCTGACCTCACTCCATCCTGTGATGTCATCACTGCTCAGAGAGGTTTCCTAGAGCCAACATTCTATTCTTCTAAGGCATGCAAAGGGAAACTTTACCCTGGCAGCTCTGTAGGTCAGATGCCAGGAGGCTTGATAGGTTTCTCTGCTCTGTGTTCACAAGGCCCAGCTAAGACGGCAGGGCTGGATTCCTTTCGAGAGCCTCTGGGGGAGAATTACTTCCAAGCTCATTCAGCTTGTTGGCAGAATTTGGTCCTCTGTGCTTGTAGGACTGAGGTCGTGAATCCCTTGCCTGCTGGTGGCTGCCGTTGTTCTCAGCTTCTAGAGGCTGTCCCCAGGCTTTGGCTCATGTTTCTCCATCTTCAGAGCCATCAATTGCCAGTGGAGTCTTTCTCTTTCTTCCAACCTCTCTGACTTCTGAGGGCTTGAATTTCTTAATACTTTTTGAGCCAAGGGACCCATGTTTTCATTTTGCAAGTTATGTAGCTGACCCTGGCCAGTAGTGGCTCCACCTTTCCCACAACACTTGAAGGAGGCCCCAGAAGCCATTCTCAGAGCAACTTACTTCACTCCGTACTTGTCCAACGTGTACGTGTTGTCTTCGCCCATGATCTTGAGCATCCACAGGGCAGGGGACAGCTCAGGAAGGGAAGAAAGAGAGTGGGAGTTGGCAGAGAGCAGAAAGGGACCCCCCAGAGCAGCCCCTCAATGCTCATAGCAAAGCAGCTCAAAAAGCTGTCTCCAGGCCTCTTAAAGCAATGGGCTGTAGGAGAGATGCAGGGTTGGCCAAGGTGGTGTTTGGTGGGCCAGACAGAGGTGGCCAGGGGCTCATCCAAAAGAGAGACAGGATGCCCCATACTGGGCCAAGGAAAACTCACACTGGAGCCAGAGCTCTGTGTACTGCCATCAACCCTGACTTGACCAAGACCTGCTTCCCAAGGCCACACCCCCACCCTGCCTTGGGCCTCAGTTTCTTCCTTGGCCTAATGAGACTGGTGGTAAGCCCTGCTTACCTGACTAGAGTGCTGTGAGTTCAGAGGAGGTGGACGTACAGGAGCCCTTTGTACCCTGAAGGACCAGACACACAGGTCACATCCTTGGACTCAGGTCTCCAGAGACAACATGTCCATGGGAGGCTGTGAGGAGGGACAGGACACAAGGGGCCCCAGGCTCCCCCCACAGTGTGGTTTCCATGACCATCCCAAGGATTACCGTTAGGGTTGTTGCTTTGGCGACTGGATGGACCCCAGGCACCCCACTCAGTGGTGCCACTGGAAGAAAACTCACTTTGATGAGGTTGCCCACGGGCACACAGGTGACCATCATGGCAGGGAGCCATGGAGGGAGCCCCTTGCTTCACCAGCTTCAGGGACAGCAGGGGGATCTGTCTCATGTCCACTTCATAGCCAGGGTTTCACACCAGCACAGCATGGCTCTCACCAAACACAGCTCTAGCCCACCCAAAGTCTTGCCACCCAACAGCCCTCCTAGTCTCCATCCCCATCCAACCTACAATCCCACCTCCCCAGGCTCTTGCCTTGTGTGTTGTTTTAATCGAGCTCGATATCTGAAAGGAAGTTCTCCCAAGGGCGAGGGCTTTTTGCTGGAGCCATGATCAGTGGTTCTTAACTGATAGTGAGCAGTCACAAAAGTGCCTTTAAAATCTCCAGATTACTTTATTTTGTTTTGTTTTTTTTTGTTTTCTTTTTTGGTTTAATATTTGTTGGCTTCCAAATTACTTTTTGGAAATAAGAAAAGCAGGTGCCACCTGGATCTATTGAGTTGGACCTGGGATCATGAGAAAGGTAGGGCTGAAGAAATGGAATCAAAGGAAATTGTGTTCTGATCTCCAGTCCATCCCTCTCCCCAGGAGTTGGTCCCTTCTCTCTTTACTTCCAAAAGCGCATGCTAAACGTCAGAACCTGGGTGGAGCCTCTGGAGGGGCTGTTTCTACCTTCCCAGGGCATCCACGAGCAGACTTAAGACCTCCACTAGGACATGCCAGTCTGTGGGGAGGGACCACGTAGGCACCCAGGAAAGGTGGAGGGGTGTGTGGGCCTCGTGTGAAGTGCCCTGTCTTACTCGAGCCTCCTGGAAGTTGATGTCTTTATAGGCTCAGCCCACTTCTTGCCAAAGCTCGTGGTGTCCAGGAGGCAGACCCTGAGATCCTGGGGGTTTGCAGGTCTTTGTCCTGGTAGAAGAATGAGAGAGGATGTGCCTTCTCAGATGTACCCGAGGCATCCAGAGTCCCCAGGCTCTGGGGAGATAGCACCCTCTGTCACCCTCTGGGGATAGAACTGGCCTCGGCCCCCAACTGTCGTCTCTACATCCATGTCCCCAGTAAAACCCACTCACAGGAATGGTACCCATGCCCACCAGTCTGCTACATGTCTGGGGCTGGCTGTGAGCATGGCCCTCTTCTGCAAAGCTCAGGCACCCTCCCACTCAGCCTCCACCCGGGCCCAGCTCACCTTGTCACACAGCCCCAGATGCTGCGGAGAGGAGCTGGTTGGATGTTTGTTGTCGTGGCTGGTGGTGAGATCCGGAGCCGGAGCCTGGCGCAGGCTGAGGTCCTTGGACAGGGAGGTAGGTTGGCCTCAAGCTTGGCTCTGCAGCAGCAGCAGCAGCACGGTAGCCCTGACGCCACCAAGTATTCTGGCTACAGTGTGGCGGGTGCAGCCTCTGTTTGGTTTTATGTACCCACCCCCAGAGACGGGTGGCACTGCCCTCCTGCCAGCTGGCCTCCTTCACCAAACCCCAGGCCTGGGAGACCCCAGCTGGGCTGAGGGCTTTCCAGGGGGATGTAACCTGCTGCAGCTCCTTGCTTCACATAAAGTGGGAAGTGGGAAGGAAGAAGCTGACCCGGAGCAGAGAGAGGGTCCTGACACTCAGCCCTGACCCAAGTCCTCACCCTCACAGCAGCCGTGGCTGCCTTCCCTGCTCACTGCAGAGGGCAGGAGGGAGGGCCGAATTCCCTCCCCTGGTCCCTGTGAGACGACCAGCGTGGTGGGTGAGTCGGGGCATTTGGTCCAAGTCTTGCATCTCCTGTTTCCTGGATGGTAGATCCTTATTTGAGTGATTTAACCTGTAGGTTTCATTTTCCTCATGAACTGGACAACTCAGGGAGCTGGTGGGTGTTCCCCAACGTTTGGGGCCACAGCAGCCTGAGGTCCAGTTCCCCTTCCTGCCCAGAGTCTCATGGACAGGAAGGATGGCTGGGAGGAGCAAAGGAGAGGGGCGCTGCAGGATCAGGCCTCATACCTGAGTTTGTTGGGGTGAAAGGTGCATGAGGATTTCTCAAGGACCAGATGTGGAGTCAGGGGCAAACCCACCTGGGGACAAGGGCTGTGGTTTGTCTCCCGAGAAGACCTCCGCTCTGACAGGCTGTAAGGACTAAGCCAGGAGAGCCAGACTGGAGGCATGGAAGGCAGGCCCCCACCACGGGAGTTGCAGTCTATGGACCTACACAGGATCCAGGGAGGATGGGGAAGGGGACTTCGTCAGAAGAGTGAGCAAATGCAAAGTTTCAGAGGCAGGAAAGCACAGGGAGGATTTCAGCGTTACCTAATAGCCAGTAACCATGTGTATTGCTAATTATTTTCTACTGTAATCACCTTCTTTTCCTCCCTTGACTTGGGGAAAGGACATAGCTTGACCAAGAGGCCACTGGGGCAACACCTGGATGGTGAAACCAGGTTGCACAGAAGCCCACCTCTCCTTCCTTCTCCAACGCTGAGTGACCAACCAGCACCATCCATCCAGGCTGACAACTTCTGAGGTGCTCTGGCCAAGGCCCCAAGAGTCCCGCAGGCCGGCTGAGTCCAGGAGCTACCCCAGACCTCACAACCACATGGTCATTCCTCCAGAAAACTGTACAAGAATTTCCTTCTTGGCCTGTGGCCCCTCTAACATTTTGGGCCATTATCTCTCCCAGTTGTGCTCCCTCTATCCCCAGCACTGGTGCCCCAAGCCTGGTGTCTGATCACAGCACTGGACAGGGAGCCACTTGGGGTCAAATCAGAAGAGACTTCCTGAGGCTGTGGGAGCCAAGAAAAGAAGGTGCCATTTCTGGATGGAGGTCAGGGCGGAAGGGCAGGGCAAGCAGAGGGACCAGGCGCAGAGATGGGGAAGAGCAGGGGCTCAGCGCTGTCAGAGTGGTTGCGGTGGATGGGGCAGCCTGACACCTGAGGCCTGCAGGGCAGGGACGGAGGACAGCAGGGAGCATCAAGACCCAGACCCCGATGCCCCTGCCTCAAGGCAGCGGGGGAAATGGCCCAATCAGTGCTTGGCATGAGCCCCTAGACAATGGTGTGGAGGGCGGACAGTGGTCTGGGGAGAGCCTGGAACCAGAGAAGGTGGAGTCCGGAGGCTGTGGCTACACTTGCGAGGAGAGAAGACGGTGGTAGGAGCTGGGCTGGGCTGGTGGGAGGCCAGAGGGAGTGTCCTTAGGAGGAAGAAGGAGCAGGTGGGGCTCCCAGGCTTTCAGCTCAGGGCTCCTGCGGCGGCACCCAGCCAACAGCAGCCAACAGCCCAGTGCGGACAACCAGGGGCACTCATGGGAGTCTTGAGCTCAGAGATAGAGACCAGTGATGTGTGTCCTTGAAAACTGGTATCTTGAGAAGGGGTGTCCCCAGGAATGTGTGAGGACTGGGAGGAGAAGCAGCCTGGACGCACCTGTGCCAGCCCTGCCTCTTAGGAGGAGGGTCCTTGGAGGAGACTGAGCAGGAGCCACGGGGGAGGCAGAAGGGCACCCAGGAGAGTGGCAGCAGGGGACAATCGGTCAGTTTCTGGAGGAAAGAAGGGCTCCACCGCCTGTGATGTTAAAGATAAGGCTTGAGGGTCTTCCCTGGTGACGCAGTGGTTAAGAATCCGCCTGCCAATGCAGGGGACACAGGTTCGATCCCTGGCCCACGAAGATCCCACATGTCACGGAGCAACTAAGTCCGCACACCACAATTATTGAGCCTGTGCTCTAGACCCCGTGAGCCACAACTACTGAAGCCAGTGTGCCTAGAGCCCGTGCTCCGCAACAAGAGAAGCCACCGCAATGAGAAGCGCGTGCACCGCAACAAAGAGTAACCCCACTCGCCACAACTAGAGAAAGCCAACACGCAGCAATGAAGACCCACTGCAGCCATAAATAAATAAAATTAAAAAAAAAAAAGATAAGGCTTGAGCATGGCCTCCAGATTCAGGGAGGGCTGTCCTGTTGCAGTGGCCTTCACGGTGAGATGGAGCAAAGAAGTGTGGTCAGGGTATAGATGATCCTTTCTCAGGCTTGGCTGGGGAGAAGCCAGGGCAATAAGGCACGTTTGGTGGGGTCAGGGGAGAGGAAATGTTTTGGCTGAGAAAGCAGTGGAGAAAAATCAAGGAGAGGGGACAAATGGAGCTCACTGTCTGAGTGCTGAGTGCAGAGAAAAGGATGGTGTGGGCTTTGCATCTGCCAAGGGATTGGCTGGGTGTGTAAGTCCTTAGCTGTGAGTGGTACCGTCAACCACTCATCAAATGTTCATTGACTGCCTATTGCATGCCAGGGAGTGCCTAGAGCTGGAGATTCAGTAGAGAATACACTTTGTCACCCTGATTCCTGAGGAGGCCAGAGTGTGGAGGCAGAGGGGACGTAAGACAGAGCCTGGTCCTCCCTCTCCTGGAGGACTCAACGCTCTTGAGCAACCCTGCCTATGGCACTCCCCATGGTCCCCAGGAGAGGCCAAGACATTGTCAGGGAGATGGAGAAACCATTTCTTCACCTTCCACAGGAGGCTTCCCTTGCCCACTGCCCAGCAACCCCATGAGGCAAAAGCAGGGGCTGAGGCAAGTCCAGCTCACAGCCGGGGAGATCAGGGATGGGGCAGGTCAGGAAGACGCGTGGTTGGGCCATTGCATCAGGCCCAGGGGGCATAAAGGAGGGTCCTGCATGCTGGGAGGAGGCCAACTTGGGGACCATGGAGACTCAGAGGGCCAGCCTCGCCCTGGGGCAGTGGTCACTGTGGCTACTGCTGCTGGGACTAGTGGTGCCCTCGGCCAGCGCCCAGGCCCTCAGCTACAGGGAAGCTGTGCTCCATGCTGTGGATCGCCTCAACGAACGGTCCTCAGAAGCTAATCTCTACCGCCTCCTGGAGCTGGACCCGCCTTCCAAGACCGTGAGTCAGGAGGGGCCTGGGGAGGGGGCTGTCTCCCACTAGTCTTGGCCACACTGTCATCCTCTTTGCTCAGGCTGTACCTCCTGTCAGTAAGGCACTTCTCCTCTAGGTGGGCTCCCACCTCTTCCAGGAAACCTTCCCAGAGCTGGGTCCCCTCCCAGCCTGAGAGCTTCCTGCCTTAGCATCTCTACTGTGGGAACAGATGCCCTGTACACCCTGTTCGGGCTTAAGGGGCTTCTGGGAACTCCAAGGATGGGGGGGTGTCCTTGGCTCTGTGATGTGACTTCCTGGCTTTGGTCCCCTCTGCACTTCTTTGTTCCCTACCAGGGAGGGCTCTGCTCAGCCTGGTGGTTACAGTGATGAGGCTTCTACCTGCAGGCGACCCCTGACTTCCCTCAGCCCCTCAGAGGTTCAGATGCTGTCGTCAGAGCTGGTCTGAGGTCCGCTCCTGTTCTCTGTGTGCCCGTGAGGCCTGGAACGGGCTCTGTCCCTTCCCCCGTGCACCCAGCACCAAGCCCAGGGCCAGGCACACAGGAGGGGCTGGAGAGGCTGCCATCTAGGTGGGGACAGGGAGACAGATCAGAGAAGGAAGCATGAGCCCGAGCCCAGTCTCCCCACGTTGATCCTTGACCAGGATGAGGACCCGGACACCCCAAAGCCTGTGAGCTTCATAGTGAAGGAAACCGTGTGCCTCAGGACGACCCAGCAGCCCCCAGAGCAGTGTGACTTCAAGGAGAATGGGGTGAGGCTGGGGGCTGGGGGCACTGGAGGATGCTTCCCAGGGATGTGAACAGGGGGCTTCTGGGAAGATTTCCAGTCCCTGTGCTGAGTTTGGGAGGTGATGGTCCGGGGGGTTCCAGTTTGACCTCGAGCCTCCCCTTCCAGCTGGTGAAACAGTGTGTGGGGACAGTCACCCTGGACCAGTCCAAGGACCAATTTGACATAAACTGTAATGAGGTGAGTGCCCCTTCTGTGTTATGGAGCTGATAATGGGGTGGGTTGTGGAACATCCTTTGGACCAAATACCCGTTTCCCCTTCGAGGGCAGAGAAAGGCCCTCCTACCTGGCCCCTCCCTCACCCGAGCCCCAGGCCTCCAGGACTGGCTCTGCCATCCCTTAGAGCAGTGGTTCTCTAAGTGGGGTCCCACCTGGGAATTTGACAGAAAGGCAGATTCCCAGGCCCCACTCAGACCTCCTGAATCAGACTCTGGGCTGGGGTCCAGCCATTTGTATTTTCACAAGGCCTCCAGGGGATTATGACTGCTGAACTTGAAAGGCACTGACTGGAGCTTTCATCCCCTGCTGTCATCCAGCTTTGATGGGTTGGGCTTGTGACCCTGGGAAGCCCCTTGCCTTCTGTGGGCCTCAGTTTTCTCTTCTGCCTGTATGTGTCCGGATTCAACAAGCTCCACAGGTCACAGCCAGAGGGTGAACTGGGGCCCCAAGGATCCTGGTGTGGCCCTGGAAGAGGGAAGTCCAGGTGGGGAGGGGTCTTGTGTTGATGCTGGTCCAGTACGAAGAGCAACCTGTTTCTTGCTGGTTCACAGGCCCAGAGTGTCAGGATTACAAAGCTACCATGGGCGCCACCACAGCCTACGCAAAGATGTCGCATAATAGTGTTAAGAGTGTGCAGGTAATCAGCACATCAAGGCTTTGCATCATGAGACAGAGAAGAGTCCTAATCGTATGCTTATTCTGGCTCAGGCTACTGGACTCTGAAAAATAAATTCTTGTGAAATCAGGATCCTCCAGACTTCAGTTTCACTCGTCTCCCCTCCTCCCACTTACCAAGATTGAATCCGTAACTCTGGGATGCCACGTGTGTGTGTGTGTGTGTGTGTGTGTGTGTGTGTGTGTGAATGCAGGCACGAGACAGAGAGATGGGTGAGGCAGCTGTTCCTTCCAGGAGGGCATGGGGAGGGGCCAGGGCCAAGAGGTCCAGCACAGCGTCTCCATTCTCGGGTCCCTCTCGTGCCCTTCATACACCTCTGCCCTCCTCCTCCAACGCCCAGTAGGGACTTAAGGAGACCTGCTCTGTGTGCAGTGCTGGTGGGGATGCTGTCCCTGCTCACATGGAGGTGACAGTCCAGGAGGGGCCAGGCATCTTATTAAACAGTCACAGAGATGCAGTCCAGACTCAGGGCTAAGCCTACAGGTACAATGGCCATGAGTCTCATGGACAGGAAGGATGGCTGGGAGGAGCAAAGGAGAGAGGAGATGCAGGATCAGGGCTCATACCTGAGTTTGTTGGGGTGAAGGTTGCATGAGGATTTCTCAAGGACCAGAAGTGGAGTCAGGGGCAACCTGCTTGGGGACAAGGGCTGTTGTGTCTTTCCTGAGAAGACCTCCGCTCTGACAGGCTGTGAGGACTAAACCAGGAAAGCCAGATGCTGGAGGAAGGGAAGGCTCTCCCCCCACCATGGGAGGTGCTGCCTGAGGACCTGGCAGGGGACCCTCCTAAGGATTCAGGGGAGGACGAGAAAGGGGACTTCAGTCTGAAGAATGAACAAACACAAAGGCGCAGAGGCAAGAGAGCACAACAACGATTTCAGGGTTACCAGACAGCAGTAACAATGTGTATTGCCAATTATTTTCTACTGTGATCACCTTCTTTTTCTCCTTTGACTTGGGGAAAGTACACAGCTTGACCAAGAGGCCACTAGGGCAACACCTGGACTGTGAAACCAGGTTGCACAGAAGCCCACCTCTCCTTCCTTCTCCAAGGCTGAGTGCGCAACCAACGCCATCCTTCCCGGTTGCCACCTTCCGAAGTGCCCCAGCCAATTGCCAAGAGTCCCACAGGCTTTCAGTCACATGGCCATTCCATGGGAGACTGGATCAGAATTTGCTTCACGGCCTCTGGGCCCCTCTAACACTTTGGCTCATTATCTCTCCCAGTTGTGCTCCCTCCACCCCCGAGCACTGGCTATCCCTGCCTGATGACTCAACCAGAGCACTGGACACGGAGTCACTTGGGGTTAAATCAGAAGAGACTTCCTGAGGGCTATGGCAGACAAGAAGAGATGCCTTGTGTGCTTGAAGGTCCCTGAAGCCTTCCCCAGGCGGAAAGGCAGGGCAAGAAGAGGGACCAGGTGCAGAGATGGGGAAGAGCAGGGGACTCAGCGCTGTCAGAGTGGCTGCGGTGGATGGGGCAGCCTGACACCTGAGGCCTGCAGGGCAGGGACGGAGGACAGCAGGGAGCATCAAGACCCAGACCCCGATGCCCCTGCCTCAAGGCAGCGGGGGAAATGGCCCAATCAGTGCTTGGCATGAGCCCCTAGACAATGGTGTGGAGGGCGGACAGTGGTCTGGGGAGAGCCTGGAACCAGAGAAGGTGGAGTCCGGAGGCTGTGGCTACGCTTGCGAGAAGACGGTGGTAGGAGCTGGGCTGGGCTGGTGGGAGGCCAGAGGGAGTGTCCTCAGGAGGAAGAAGGAGCAGGTGGGGCTCCCAGGCTTCCAGCTCAGGGCTCCTGCGGCGGCACCCAGCCAACAGCAGCCAACAGCTCAGTGCGGTCAACCAGGGGCACTCATGGGAGCCTTGAGCTCAGAGATACAGACCAGTGATTTGTGTCCTTGAAAACTGGTATCTTGAGAAGGGGTGTCCCCAGGAATGTGTGAGGACTGGGAGGAGAAGCAGCCTAGATGCACCTGTGCCAGCCCTGCCTCTTAGGAGGAGGGTCCTTGGAGGAGACCGAGCAGGAGCCACGGGGGAGGCAGAAGGGCACCCAGGAGAGTGGCAGCAGGGGACAATCGGGCAGGGGCAGTTTCAGAACACAGAGTGTCTCCAGTGCCTGTGGATATAAAGACAAGGCTTGAGAGGGGCCTCTGGATCCAGTGAGGGCTGGTCAGCCTGCCGTGGCCTTGAATGTGAGCCTGCAAAGAAGTGTTGTCAGTGGTGTAGATGACCCTTTCTCAGGCTCCTTTGGAGAGGGGCCAGGACAATAGGTCGTGTTTGTCAGGGACCGGGGACAGGACATTTTTAGACTGAGAAAGCAGTGAAGAATCCAGGAGAGGGGACAGACAGAGCTCACTGGCTGAGGGCTGGGCCCAGAGAACAAGATGGTGAGGGCTTGACTGTCTGCCTATGGACTGCTGGATGGGTAAGGCTCTAGATGTGGTTCGTACTGTCCTCCATTCATCAAAGCTTAACTGAGTTCCTACTGGGTTCAAGGCAGTGCCTGAACTTGGAGGTTGCTGTTGAATCACTCCTTTACCCTATTCCTGAGGAGGCCAGAGTGTGGAGGCCGAGGGACGTTAAGACACAGCCTGGTCTTCCCTCTCCTGGAGAACTCAACGCTCTTGAGCAACCCTGCCTTTGACACTCCCCATGGGCCCCAGGAGAGGCCAAGATGTTGTCAGGGAGATGGAGAAACCATTTCTTCACCTTCACAGGAGGCTTCCCGCTCCCACTGCCCAGCAATCCTGTGAGGCAACGCAGGGGCTGAAGAAAGCCCGGTGAACACCCTGGAAGGTAGCCAGGGATGGGGCAGGTCAGGAAGGCTCCTGGTTGGGCCTTTGCATCAGGCCCAGGTTGAGCATAAAGGAGGGTCCTGCGTGCTGGGAGGAGGCCGACTTGGGGACCATGGAGACCCAGAGGGCCAGCCTCACCCTGGGGCGGCGGTCACTGTGGCTACCGCTGCTGGGACTAGTGGTGCCCTCGGCCAGCGCCCAGGCCCTCAGCTACAAGGAGGCTGTGATTCGTGCTTTGGATCAGCTCAACGAGCAGTCCTCAGAAGCTAATCCCTATCGCCTCCTGGAGCTGGACCTGCCTCCCAAGACCGTGAGTCAGGAGGGGCCTGGGGAGGGGGCTGTCTCCCACTAGTCTTGGCCACACTGTCATCCCCTTTGCTCAGGCTGTACCTCCTGTCAGGAAGGCACTTCCCCTCTAGGTGGGCTCCCACCTGTTCCAGGAAACCTTCCCAGAGCTGGGTCCCGTCGCAGCATGAGGCTTCCTGCCTTAGCATCTCTACTGTTGGAACAGGCGCCCTGTACACCGCTTTTGGTCCTAAGGGTTCTCTGGGAGCTCCTGGGATAGAGGGGGGTCACTGGCTCTGCCATGTGACTTCCCTGCTTTATGTCCCCTCCTAACTCGGTGTCCCGCTACCAGGGAATGACTCTGCTCAGCCTGGAGGTGCCAGTGAAAAAGTCTCCCCCTGCAGGCGACCCCTGACTTCCCTCAGCCCGTCAGAGGTGCAGGTGTTCTCGTCAGAGCTGGTCTGAGGTCCCCTCCTGCTCTCTGTGTGCCCACAAGGCCCGGAGTGGGCTCCGTCCCCTTCCCCTGTGCACCCAGCACCAAGCCCAGGGCCAGGCACACAGGAGGGGCTGGAGAGGCTGCCGTCTAGGTGGGGGCAGGGAGACAGATCAGAGAAGGAAGCATGAGCCCGAGCCCAGTCTCCCCACGTTGATCCTTGACCAGGATCAGGACCCAGACACCCTGAAGCCTGTGAGCTTCACAGTGAAGGAGACCGTGTGCCCCAGGACGACCCAGCAGCCCCCGGAGCAGTGTGACTTCAAGGAGAATGGGGTGAGGCTGGGGGCTGGGGGCACTGGAGGATGCTTCCCAGGGAGCCTAATACGGGGCTTCAGGGAAGATTTCCAGTCCGTAGGCTGAGTTTGGGAGGTGATGGCCCGGGGGGTTCCAGTTTGACCTCGAGCCTCCCCTTCCAGCTGGTGAAACAGTGTGTGGGGACAGTCACCCTGGACCAGTCCAAGGACCAAATTTGTTATAAACTCTAATGAGGTGAGTGGCCCCTTCTGTGTTATGGAGCTGATAATGGGGTGGGTTGTGGAACATCCTTTGGACCAATTACCTGCTGCCCCTTCCAGGGCAGAGAAAGGCCCCCCAACCCTGGTCCCTCCCTCACCCGACCCCAAGGTCTCCAGGACTGGCTCTGCCATCCCTTAGAGCAGTGGTTCTCTAAGTGGGGTCCCACCCGGGAATTTGACAAAAAGGCAGATTCCCAGGCCCCACTCAGACCTCCTGAATCAGACTGTGGCGTGGAGCCCAAACATTTGCATTTTCACAAGGCCTCCAGGGGATTATGACTGTGCTGAAGTTTAAGAGGCATTGACTCAAGTCATGGGCTTTCAGCCCCTGCTCCAGTCCAGCTTTGTTGGGATGGGCTTGTGACCCTGGGAAACCCCTTGCCATCTGTGGGCCCCAGTTTTCTCATCTGTCTGTGTGTGTAGGTATTCAACCACCTGCTCCAAGTGTCACACTGGAAGTGGATTAGGGCTCCAAGCTTCCTGCAGTGGCCCAGGAATGGGGGTGTTCAGGTGGGGTGTGGTCCTGTGTTAATCTTGAGCCAATCCCCAAAAGAAGCCTGTTTCCTCCTGCTTCACAGATTCGGAGTGTGGGGCTATTTCGATGGCTGGGTGACTTCCTCCAGAGAGGTGGGAGAAGATAGGCAAAAAGACTGAGAGAATTGGTCAGAGAATCAAAGATATCTTTGGGATATTTCAGCCCAGTGAATACTGCTAAGAATCAGCTTATCCTGGCTCAGACTTTTGGACTCTGAAAAATAAATTCTTCTGAAAACAATTTCCTCCACATTCAAATTCACTTATCTCCCCTCCTTCATCTTACCAGGACCAAGTCCTTAACTCTGAGAGTCCTCTTGGGTGTGTGTGTGTGTGTGAGAGAGAGAGAGGATCACTCCTGTCAATACAGAGATGGGTGAGGCAGCTGTTCCTTCCAGGAGGGCATGGGGAGAGGCAACAGGGCCAAGAGGTCCAGCACAGCGTCTCCATTCTCGGGTCCCTCTTGTGCCCTTCATACACCTCTGCCCTCCTCCTCCAACGCCCAGTAGGGACTTAAGGAGACCTGCTCTGTGTGCAGTGCTGGTGGGGATGCTGTCCCTGCTCACATGGAGGTGACAGTCCGGAGGGGCCAGGCATTTGTTAAACACTCACAGAGACGCAGTTCAGTCTCAGGGCTAAGCCTGCAGTTACAATACCCATAACGTTTCGCTTCCTCTTGACAGTCGTAACTCTGGAAAAGTGTGCCCCTCATGGCTTTTCCTCTGGTATTGAACACATCACTGTGGCCGTTCCTCAATGCCGTTCAAACAAAAAGCAACCACACTCATTGAAAGAGGGATCAGATTTGTGGTTAGAGTGTGGGTGGAGATTGGATGAAGGTTGTAAAAAGTACAAACTTTCAGTTGTAAGATACAGAAGTACGGGGATGTAATGATGAGTATAGTAACACTGCTGTGTGGTATAGTTGAAAGTTGTCAAGAGAGTAGATCCTAAGAGTTCTCATCACAAGTAAAAAAAAACATTTTTTTTCTTTTCGTATCTATATGAGATGATGGATGTTAATGAAACATTGTGGTAATCATTTCACAATATATATAAGTCAAATCGTTATGCTGTACACCTTAAACTTACACAGTGCTGTATGTCAATAATATCTCAGTGAAACTGGAAAAAAGTACTTTTTAAGAGTGTAAAAGGATTATTGCAGCAAAAAGTTTGTGAACCGCTGCCCTAGAGAAACTTTCCATGGGTGTGCAAGGAGACACACAGGATAACAACCAATTGGAATACTGGTCTATTTTTACAATACATATCGTACAGCTGTGAACAAAAATGAACGGATTATCGTATATCATTAAAGAAATTGTGCAAAATGAGCTAGTAGATACGTTATAAGGCTATTTATAGAATGTTTAAGAGCATGGAAACAAGACTACGTTCTGCTTATGGGTACCGGTGGTAAAAACAGAAAACGTCCGGAGGAGAAATCAGCAGGTTATCACGATAATACAGTCTTTCTCCGACCCGCGGGGGTCGCTTTCTGTTCCGAAACTACGCTTCCCGGCAGGCCACGCGCTGCGCCGTGACGCACTTCCTGCAGATGCACGTCCTTCCCTCTGCACCGCCCGTGGCCAGGGGCGGGCTGTGAGATCGCTTAGCGACTGGACGCCCACGGTGGTACCGTTATCGTTGCCGCTTTGCCTACCCAGGCGCAGATGTGGACCTCGCGGGAGCAATTCCAGCTTGGCAGTGGACGGTGAGTCGGGCGAGCTGGCGAAGTGCCAGGGCGAGAAGAGGGTGACCGCGCCCCCCGTCTCCCCCCGGCTCTCCGACCTTAGGCGCCGGGCTGGCGTGGGCAGTATCCGAGGCTGAGGCTGGTCCTTCAGGAGGTGTGGAGATGGAGGGTGCGCGCTGTGGGCTGTGCAGCTCATCCCTCCTGACTGCTCGCCTTCCTTGTGGGTGGGGCGGGGTTTCCTCCCTTGGTGTCCAGTACCCTGTCCTCGTGGTTTGCAGCTACCTCTCCAAATCTCCCCGCCTCGACTTCCGCCGCGGGGGTCCCATTTGCGCTCTCCACTCCGGCAGCCGTTGGCTGCCAGTGACTATTGAACGCTTCAGGTGTGGCTAATGCTACTGATGAACTGCCTTCTTATTTTTACTTCCAGTTAATTAATATCTATCTGAATAATGAAGAAGTCTAAAACATTTTTCCATCAGACACAAGGTTATTGTTTTGCTGAGACTATACTTCCCTTTAATCCTTGAAAATTTAACGTCTTTTTGAGATGTACTGTAAGTGTCAAATACACACCTGATTTCCAAGAGATGGTTGGGGGAATTTCCCTGGTGGTCCAGTGGGTAAGACTCCGCTCCCAATGCAGGGGACCCGGGTTGGATCCCTGGTCGGGGAACTAGAACCCACACGCATGCGGCACCTAAGAAGTCTGCATGCCGCGACTAAAGATGCCGCAACCAATATCCCGCGTGCTGCAACTAAGACCTGGCGCAGCCTAAATAAGTAAATAAAATAAATATTTTTTAAAAAGAGAGAGATGGTTGGGAAAAAAGTATAAACTATGATAACTTTTTAACACTATGTGTTGAAATGATAATATCTTAGATATGTTGGGTTAAATGTTATTAAAGGTAATTTCACTTTTTATTTTTAAAAAGATTTATTTATTTATTTTTGGCTGTCGTTGGGTCTTCACTGCTGCGCGCCGGGGCTTTCTCTAGTTGCGGAGAGGGGGTTACTCTTCATTGCGCTGCGCAGGCTTCTCATTGCGGTGGCTTCTCTTGTTGCGGAGCACGGGCTCTAGGCGTGCGTGCTCAGTAGCTGTGGCTCACGGACCCTAGAGTGCAGGCTCGGTAGTTGTGGCGCACGGGCTTAGTTGCTCCGCTGCATGTGGGATTTTCCCGGATCAAACCCGTGTACCCTGCACTGGCAGGTGGATTCTTAACCACTGTGCCACCAGGGAAATCCCTAATTTCACCTTTTAAAAAACTATTTGAGAAGGCTACTAGGGAATTTTTTTTTTTTTGGCCGCACGGCGGGGCAATGCGGAATCTTAGGTCCCCGACCAGGGATCGAACCCATGCTCCCTGCAGTGGAAGCGTGGAGTCTTACCCACTGGACTGCCAGGGAAGTCCAGGAAATTTTAAATTACATGTTTGGTTGGCACTGTAGCTCTCATATTGCTCTTGGATAGCAATGCCCTGTGAGAAGGGATATTTTTGCATCTGGTAGAGCCTTCCTAGCCTCTTGGGGAAGGCTTCCTAGAGGAGCTGATGTGTCTGGAGGGCATTCTTACCCTGTCTTGTCTGAGGGGTCTGTATCTACCACATTGCATGTTTCTGTTGGAGGTTCCTGCAGAATGGCTTTTTCAGCCCCTTTTCCCTAGCCACCATGAGCCTTCCTGGGGTGGGTCGTGCTGTAGAGAGAAAAGTAAGGACATGATGGTGATTTGAGAGCATGAGATTGGAGGAGGATGCATCTCTCACAACCAAATGTCTCCTGAGACTCATGTTTTCTTTTCTGCCAAGGTGAAGAAGATTCTAATGGTTTGGTTTTAGAAGCCATGTTTACACTTTTAATAGATACTGAACTGCCATGTAGATGGTAGTTTGCTCCCACCAATTATTAAAGAGGCACTGTTTCCTCACTGAGTTGAGATGCCATATTTGCCACATACTATGATTAGATTGCCCTTTCTTCCACCCACCCACCCATCCATCTATCCATCCATTCATCCTTCCATCCTTCTTACTCTGCAGTCTGAATTGTAGATATGACCAATCTGTGATTGACCTGTATCATGAGGGAGGGGGGAAAAAACCTTAATTGCTTTTAGGCACTTAGATTTTTGGAGGTCACTTGTTGCCAGAGCATAACCTAGCTTATCAGTCAGATAGTGATCCTTTTCTCCTTGTCAGTCTGAAAAGTCTGGCTTTTTCAGTGTGAATTCTAGATGTCTGGTCACTCTGCATTTTCATTCAGTCATTGGCTCGATAGGCATTTATTGAAGCAGTGATAAGTGAAGCTGCTCTGAAACCAGAAGCTTAGATACTAGGCTTGGTGCTGCCACTTGGGAGTGATACAGTCTTGTGAGCAAGTGACCTAACCTCCCAGTTCTTGGTTCCCTCTTTTGTGAGATAGAGGTAGCAGCAGTATTTACATCATGGCTTTGTCATGAAGATTAATGAAGCAGTGGACTTAGCACGGTGCCTGGTAAGTGGTACCTGCTTAATCAGTGTTAGCTACTGCTAGTGGTAGTTCTGGAAGGAGAAGAGCTGTGTAGGATAAGTTATGCTGAAGTAATAAATGACCTCAAATCTCAATGGCAGTCTAACAACAGCAGTTTAACTGGAATCCTATCTAACCCTTAGTGGGTTAGCTTTGGCTCTTGGGTTAGCTTTGGCTCTACTTCGTGTCCTTTCGATCCATGACCACGGGTGAAAGGGCAGACCCTATGTGGGCAAGGAGCACTGTGACAGAGGGAGAAGAGCAAGAGAGATGAAACCACACGGTGGCTCTTAAAGTCGCTGTTTAGAAGAGAGACATGTCATTTGCACTCACATTTCACTGGTGAGGCAAGTCACTTGTATGTGCCTGATGTCAGTGGGTGGGGAAGTGTAACTCTTGCAGAGAAGGAAAGCAAATACTTGGGAATAGCACAATCCAGTCTGAAGAATTTACCCTAATTGCTAGGATTACAAAAATGTCTGAAGAATTGTATTAAGCACTGTCAGGGACAGGTAGTTGGAGGAGTCCTGGAGAAAATAGGATAAGTCGGAAAAAGACTGTAAGAACATGAAGTTATACCTGGGGGCTTTCTTCTTTCTGTTCCAGCTTTTATAGATTGGTGAGAACAAATTGGCATAATCTCAGGGTCAGAGTTTCCCTTCAACTTCCTCTCCTAAAAAGTCATATTGAAGAACTTCCCTGGCGGTCCAGTGGTTAAGACTCTGCTTCCACTGCAGGGGTCATGGGTTTGATCCCTGGTCGGGGAACGAAGATCCTGGATGCCACGTGATGCGGCCAAAATAAATAAATAAATAGTCATATTGAAAAGAGTTCAATGTATGCATCCCCTTCTTTCTATTCTGTTTCATTACTCTATTGCTGCACTACTGCTAAAGCGCTTTACTATGGCGTGATAGTGTGTTGTCATATTTTAGAAGACAAGTCTTCTTAGTCTTTATTTTCATAATTTTCTTGACTATTCTTATATATTTTCTTTAAAGGAATTTTAGAATTATCTTGTCTAGAGCCATAAAAAAATCTCTGTTGTGATTCCGGCTGGTGTTGCATTGAGTTTATTTAATTTGGAAGGAATTGATTGGCTTGCAGTATAATTCACCTTGTCCAGAAGCATGGTATGACTCTTCATCTACCTGCATATCCTATTATGATCTCCTGAATAAACTCACATTCTAGAAGGGAGATAGATGGAGAAACATAAATGTAAACATGTAGTGTGGTGTGATTGAGAAGAGACCCAGGTTGAACATAAGAGGGAGTTACACCTCTGCCTGTGACATTGGAGTATGAGTCAAGGCTTACTGGAGCAGGAGAACCTGAGTGGTCACAAAGGGACAGTAGTCAGCAGTGGACTGAGACTCTAGTCAAGGAGTCTGCAGCACTTCAGGTTCGGTAACAGCAGTTCCCTAACACTGCTTACCTTTCTCTGGGCCATGTTGCTGGAGGTCTTTGACTCAGGTTTGTGGTGAGACAGATAATGCAAACTTCTGATGGGGTCAAATGCCTTACAGATACTGAAATGGAAGGTAGCTTCCCAGAAGACACTGTAGGGCCTGCGGTTCTACCTAACTGATGGGACTTGGTTCAAAACTCAGTATTGGGCTTCCCTGGTGGCGCAGTGGTTGAGAGTCCGCCTGCCGATGCAGGGGACACGGGTTCGTGCCCCGGTCTGGGAGGATCCCACGTGCCATGGAGCGGCTAGGCCCATGAGCCATGGCCACTGATCCTGCGTGTCTGGAGCCTGTGCTCCGCAACGGGAGAGGCCACAGCGGTGAGAGGCCCGCGTACCGCAAAAAAAAACAAAAAACAAAAAACAACTCAGTATTGTAGAAACTCCTTAGAGCACAGGGAATTGACTACAGCTGGAACCTAGACCAGCGGAGCCAGAAGCTGGGCATTGCATGCCCTGCACAGGGTCTGAGAATAGAAGCCCAGGTACTGTTCTGTCATGGCCATGGTATTACCTGCCACTTCCATGAAGAGTTGGAGATGTGGGAGTAGTGGGGGTTGTTGAAGTCTCTGCCTTAAAAGAAATAGTATGCTAATCATGGGGCTTATCCAAAGTGGCTGAGCTATTTGGTGCTAGCAGCAACCTGGTAATCTAGACCTTGGGCTGCTAGCTGAAGACCTGATCTCTTCCCCTCCCCTCTCCTCCTCTCCTTTTCCTTAAAGATGGCTGACAAAGGCCAAAGTATGATGGGAAGAAGGGAGGGAGGCTGTGCCAAGCGGTCCTGAGTGAGGTAACTGGCGGGAGCCGCAGTGCTCAGGTGGCTTTGTAGCTGGGCACTGCTGATGGAAGGGAGCCTCTGGCTGCTGTGTGGCTCCGGTAGGGGCCTTTCCCTCTCTGGCACTCACACCAAGGCAGGTATGGATATTGTGGGGCTGAGGGTCTCAAGTTTTGGGGGACTTTGGGGATCCCCCATTAAGGTATGTTATTCCCATTTGTGATTTTCCAGGGGGGCAGGGGGTGGTGCTTGTGGAAGCGGAGCTGGAGGAGGTGGCTCCCCCTCTCTGATCAGGCCCGTGATACTTCCTTGTAGCCAAAGCAGCAGCCTGTGGGCTACATAGCTACAGCCTGTGTGGTGGATGCTCAGGGCTTCCCTTGATAGACTGACAGGTGAGTCAGTGAGCTGTGTCCAGCAGGTGGTACAAGGGTTAAGAGAATGTGTGGAAAGATTTAACAGTGTAGGATTGAGGCTGCTATATTTAGAAGGCCTGCTTGCAAGGTTGGCCCTTTGCTGGCATCTGGGAACTTGGCACTTGACCTATTCCCTAACTAACAGGTATAGTTCACTGTACTTTGACACCTGCCTTCCTTCTGGGAGTCTGGAATTTTTATAGCTTCTCAGCAGAGGGTGCCTACATGACTTACCCCCAATAAAAACCTTGGGCACCTGAGGCTTTAGTGGCCTTCCCTGAGTAGAAACACTGCACATACGTTACTGAATTTTTCACTGCTGGAAACTCACTTTGTCCCCTTATGGGAGGGAGAGAGCATGAGGCAGCATGTGCATGGATTTCTCCAGACTCTGCCTGTGTCATTTTCCCTTGCTGATCCTGTTGCGTATCTTTTTGCTGTTATAAACCCTAACTGTGACTACAACTGTGTTGAATCCTTAGAGTCCTTCTAGTGAGTGAATGGGGGGGGGGTGATCTTGGGGACCCCTGATACAGGGATCCAAGTAAATGTAATTTTGGTATCAGTGCCAGAGAAGTTTGGAAGCCAAGGCATTGAATGCCTAGCACCTGGCTGGGAAGCTGTGCTTGAGCCAAGTTCTCAGCAGGGCCAAACTTTACTCTTTCGAAGTGGCCAGAGTTGAACCCCTGGACTTAATGAGTCGATGAAAGGAGACACTACACAGTTCAGCAGAGGGGAGAATACCAGTGGGAAGAAAAGAGTTCCGCATCACCCATAGGGCCTATAGCAGCCGGTACTCGATTGCCAAAGATGCTCCCTTGCCCTAGTCCTAGAGACCACTGGCACCCCAGAGACCAGTGGCGGCTGCAGATCAAGTTCATGGCTGTCTAAGAGGGAGGTGTCTAGACCTCTTAAGTTATAGGCAGGAGCGGATGGGCACTGAGGTATTGAAGGGGAAGATGGGATTGGCTCTGACACTCCAGTGATGCCAAAACTCTTTTGTGGAACCAGGATTCCATCTGAAAGCCTAGCTGTCAAACCTGAAATGGTGACTGTGTCTCCAACTGGGAGAGGCATAGTTCCTCCGCAGTGCCCCGCTCAAGTCTGGCAGATATGAGTCCTGTGGATGTCTTTCCTGTCAGTATTCAACTACCAAGTCCTTGAGGCAATGGGAAGTATCTAGGGCAGGCCTGGTATGGTAGTCCCCTGCTAGCCCCTACCATACCCTAGACCTAATGGAAGATGTGGCACCCCAAAGAAGCAATTCCCTGTGCCCAGGATATCCCATAGGAGAGCTTAGAGACCCTGAAGGAAGTTGCAGAGGACAGAGACTTAAGGGCAGTGAGGGATCAGGACAGGTCTTCATCTGGGAAAATGCAAGGGTTTTCCCTGGTGACTTGTCATGGTGGTGTTCTGGAAGGCTGCCTTCAAGCACCAGGTCATTTCTGGCCTGAGATGGGTCCAGTGTTTTGGTGATGGTGAGTTGTCTGAGGTGTCTCTGAGCAAGCAGGTGGCCCTGAGACTGCTCAGCCAGTACTTTAACCTGGCCACCTTCAGGAACCTGGTTGCTTATAGGAAGGCCATGTACCAGGCCTTGGAAAAAACCAGGGTATGAATTGGCAGGCCCTTCTCAGCAGTCCTGAAGAGCTGGAGATCAACCAGAGTCCATGTTGGAATGGGCCCATAGGGGCTTCAAGCTGATTGGCCTCCAAACCAACAACTGACTAGCTGGTAAACTGAAGGTGGGTTGTGCAGGCAGTGAAACATGGAATCAAAAAAGAGGAAAACAGGACCTGAAGATGCACAGCTGCCATTTCTGACAACTGCCTGCCATCTGAATGCCAAAAGTCAAATTGCTACAATAATGGCAAAGACCTCAGGGGAGAAGACCAGAGTCCAAACAAATAACTTTGGATATAACAAACAAGTGCAGTCTAGAATAGGGCTTGGCAGACTTTTTATGTAAAGGGCCAGATGGTAAATATTTTAGGCCTTGTGGGCTTCATGGTTTCTGTAGCAACTACTCAACTCTGCTGTTGTATAAAAGCAGCCAAATAGGTAAATGAATGGACATTGCTATGTTCCAATAAAACTTTATTTGTGGACCTTGAAATGTGAATTACATATGATTTTCATGTGCCATGTGATAATATTCTGTTTTTTACTTTTTCAACCGTTTAAAAATATAAACACTTTTCTTAGCTCATGAATGGTATAAAAACAGGCAGTAGACCAGATTTGTTCTGTGCATAGTTTGCCAACCCCTGGTCCAGCACTTAGCTCTTTGTCCTGTGGTAGGGGCTTCTCTGTCTCCTTCTGTCCACTCTTTGAGGATGGGCTCTACCTCTGCCCAATGTGCCAGGTCCAGTTCAATTGAAGGACAGTAAAATTGAAGAAAGTAGAGACAGTAACCACCAAGTTGAACTTTAAAAGGAGAATGATTTTCCCTGTTGTCACGAATGGCAAAGATATTTTGTAGTACACTGAGCTAGAAAGGGTCTTTGACTTCCTTGAATGCTGTGCAGAGTGTCCAACATGGACAGAGGCACCTGCTGGTGAAGTCCTGGACTGTGCCTGTCATCCAACACCTCTTGCCGCTCAGTGGTCTCATGATGGGGAGAGGGGATGACACCTAAGAGTCAGTTGAGGGATCCTCAACTTTGTGAGGCTCAACTTAGCTGTGTGAGGCTACTCTGTGTACCTCAGTTTTCCCACCGGCTTAGTGGGATCAGAGCCACCCTGTCTCTGGCAGGGGGAGGCTCTGAGCAGACTGAGGAGCCACCTCCTTGTGTGCTGCTCAGATCTAGCCACTGGGAGTGGTCAAATGTGGTACTCATTTTTTTTCTTCTAAAACTTTAGAACTTGCAATAGTAAGATTACTGGATTTTTTTTTCCTCTTTTGCATTTATCTTCAGGAACCTCGTTGCTTATAGGAAGGCCATGTCAGAAAAACAGTAGCTAAATCACTCAAACCACAGTGCTAACTATGGTTGTGACTTGACAAATTGCCCAAGATCCTTATCAAACAACACTATAATTTTATTTTTTAATTTTAAACTGCTTCATTTTTCACAGGGATGTGCAGTTCTGGATGAATGTGTAGATTTGGGACATTTTACGGGACAGAATGATGGTTTTCTAAGACATGTAGGAGGCTGTATTGTGTAAATGTCTTTCTTGAATCATCTGACACATTCTCCTCAGCTTAGTACAGAAGCCAGGGTTGCTGTTGGGGTCCATTTAGAGTGTTTCCCCAGATGGTGATTATTTCAACAGAGCTGACGTCATCATCACTTTGAGGACCTTTTTTTTTTCCCCAATACCGAGGACAAGGCCACCCTTGGCTAAATCCCTCCAACTAACCACACTGTAACCCTCTGAGGAGCCCAAGAAGGAGTGGGTCAAATTATAAGCTTCCATATGTCTTGTAGACAGGTATGCCTTATCAGTATCTCCCTCTCTTTCTCACTGATGTGAGGGGTGTCAAGGAGGAAGCTTAGGGCTACTGCTAAGACCCTCCTTTAGTGATGCCTTCCGCAGGGATCAGAAACATGTTCTTTTTATTTCCTCTCATTGAAGAGATGGCAGGGAAAGCTTAAGCTTCCACCCAAGATGGTTTCGTGTGTGTGTGTGTGGTGGTGGTGTTTTTTTTTTTCTTTTTTATTTGAGTATAGTTGGTTTACAATGTTGTGTTAGTTTCAGGCATCCAAGATGTTAAAGCCTTGCCTTTTAAAATTCCATGGTAATTTGTTTTTTTTAAATAAATTTATTTATTTATTTATTTATTTTGGCTGCGTTGGGTCTTTGTTGCTGTCTGCAGGCTTTCTCTAGTTGCGGCGAGTGGGCGCTACTCTTCAGCGAGCAGGGGCTACTCTTCATAGTGGTGCCCGGGCTTCTCATTGAAGTGGCTTTGCTTGCTGCAGAGCACAGGCTCTAGGCATGTGGGCTTCAGTAGTTGTGGCACGCAGACTCAGTAGTTGTGGCACACAGGGTCAGTAGTTGTGGCTCGCGGGCTCTAGAGCACAGGCTCAGTAGTTGTGGCGCACAGGCTTAGTTGCTCCATGGCATGTGGGATCTTCCCGGACCAGAGCCTGAACTCGTGTCCCCTGCATTGGCAGGTGGATTCTTAACCACTGCGCCACCAAGGTAATTTGTTTTTAAGGGGAGTAAGGCAAGCTGTATTTTAGAAATGCTGTTGTAGTGGTCTTTAATACCTTCTACTCTTTACTAGTGCTCTTGTATATAAAGTAAGGAAAAACGTTGAAATTTTAAAAATTCATTTTTCTTAAATCACATTTATATTTCTGTGTTTAAAATTTTCATAAACATTTTTTTTGGGGGGGGTAACTGGAGCCATGTAACAAGTATGGGGAAAAAAACTATGCCTTGTCGGAACAGTTTTGCTGATTTTTAGGGTGGAAAGATGATGGGTACTTAGAATTTACCTTATTATATTTAATTAAGATCAGTATTCCTTTAAAAACATAAGTAAACAGGGAAGGGGTGTAGACCGTAGAGGTTAACTCAGGCGTTAAGGTGAGAGGTGAGAGGAGCTGAGGTCCTGGATGGGATAAGGAGGGGCTGAGACTTCTGATTCAGTTGAGAAGGCACAAGTGGCCACAGCTGAGACTCAGAAGGGTTCTCAGGAATAAACCTGATAGGCCTGGGTTCTCAAGGCTGCTGTTTCTTCCCCCAGTTCTGTCTTTTAAGGACTCTGCCAGACTTGGTAAAGAGGAGAAGCCTAGATATCTGGTGAGTTGGGGCCACCTTTGTCTTCTCTGAAATGCTAGCTTATTTCTCAGAGATTCAGCGCATCTCTCTTTCTTGGGGAGGGAGGCAGAGATGAACACTGAGGTGGCCATCAACGTTCATCAGATCAGCATTCACGCCTGTGTTTGCCGTTGTGCTAGGCACTTTAAAATGATTTCTGCATTTAGTTTTTTTTTAACTTTTTGAGCTTATAGAAAAACATAACTAAGTTTAATATGAAGAATTTAGGGCATTCTAAAACATAAGGGTAACTTTTAATAAAAACATGGGGTTATTAAAGTCCTAAAATGCACTATTAAAGTTCCCTTCATCAGAGTTCACACAAATAATTATATTACCTTAATAGTATCTCATAGTCTAGTCTTATACACTGGACTTCTTTTTAACTATTACTGAAATTTTCAAGCATATCTAAAAGTAGAAGAAAAGAGTTAATGAACCCTCATGTATCCATCAACTTACTTCAGTAACTATCAACTCATGGCCAGTTTTATTTTTATTTATTTATTATTATTATTTTTTGTGGTACACGGGCCTCCCACCGCTGCGGCCTCTCCCGTTGCGGAGCACAGGCTCCGGACGCGCAGGCTCAGCGGCCATGGCTCACGGACCTAGCCGCTCCGCGGCATGCAGGATCCTCCCAGACTGGGGCACAAACCCACGTCCCCTGCGTGGGCAGGCAGACCCTCAACCACTGTGCCACCAGGGAAGCCCTCATGGCCAGTTTTGTTTCATCTCCAACCTTACTGGATTATTTTAAAGCAAATTTAAGACATGGTACTGTTTCATCCGTAATTTCAGTCCTGTGTTCATCCTTAAAACAACTTTATGAGGTAAAGAGAGTCCCCCTTTGGGAGACGTCTGGTTCAGAGGGATTTCGTGACTTTCTTATAATCACACATGAACACCTAAATTGAACTCAGATTGCTCTGACTCTCAAAGCCATGAGTTTTCTGTGAGGCCTTCTTGACTTTTTTTCGTCCTAGAAAACTTCAATGATAAAAGAACATGGAGAATTCACCTTCTTGTTCTGATGCTTCATCCCACCCTTGCTCCCCTGATCCCATCTTATTTTCTACACCAAAAGTGTAATTTACTAATTCTTGGGTATAGGACTGTGTAAAATTCTGTGAACTAGCCAAACAGAATGTAAGTACACTCTCCTTGTTCTCAAAGAGCCAGTAGTCTTTGGGAAATAATGCATAGAAATAGGAAATAATGACACCTGGTAATTATGATGAAGACAGTTAAAACAAAATAGTTCAGGGAAAGGCATGACTAAGTGTTAGCCTGTAGCTGTTAAGACAATGCACAGCCGCAAAGAATGGTCTTAGGTTTTGGATTGACAATCAAATTAATGGTACACAATGCATTTTAACTCTGCATTAAGTCTAGGTAGCTTCGTGAAAGGATACAGGACAGAAAACATAGCAGCTACATCATTGGTATTTTCCTCAGGGAATTTTGCATTAGCGATGGTCAGTTTCCAGGCCCTAGGACCACGGATACCAACCTTGATTGTCAGAGATGAGAGTGACTTGGGAGCAAATCACTTTCTAACAGGGAAGTAACTGCCTTATTTCTACTGCCTCTCCAACACTTTATTGAGATTGCTTTGTATAATCTAGGTCCTTTGCATTTTCATTTAAATATTAGAATCAGCTTATCAGTTTCTACAGTGAGATTATTATTATTATTATTATTTTTTGCAGTACGCGGGCCTCTCACTGTTGTGGCCTCTCCCGCTGCTGAGCACAGGCTCTGGACGCGCAGGCCCAGCGGCCATGGCTCACGGGCCCAGCCGCTTCGCGGCATGTGGGATCCTCCCAGACCGGGGCACGAACCCGCGTCCCCTGCACTGGCAGGCAGATTCCCAACCACTGCGTCACCGGGGAAGCCCCCAATGAGATTATTTTTTAATACAAATTTATTTATTTATTTTTGGCTGCGTTGGGTCTTGGTTGCTGTGCGCGGGCTTTCTCTAGTTGCGACGAGTAGGGGCTACTCTTTGTTGCGGTGTGCAGGCTTCTCATTGCGGTGTCTTCCCTTGTTGTGGAGCACGGGCTCTAGGCACGCGGGCTTCAGTAGTTGTGGCACGTGGGCTCAGTAGTTGTGGCTCGCAGGCTCTATAGCGCAGGCTCAGTAGTTGTGGCACATGGGCTTAGTTGCTCCGCGGCATGTGGGATCTTCCCAGACCAGGGCTCGAACCCATGTGCCCTGCATTGGCAGGCGGATTCTTAACCACTGTACCACCAGGGAAGCCCTACAATGAGATTTTGATTAGAATGGCTTTGAATTTTTACATCAGTATGGGGGAGAACTAACATCTTAACATTATTGAGTCTTCTGGTCCATCAACACAGTATATCTTCACTTATACAGATCTTTATCTTAGGAACCTTACAGTTTTTGATGTACATGTCCAGCACATATTTTGTTAAATTTATCTCTCAGTATTTCATGTTTTGTTTTGATGTTAGTGTATTGGAATGACACTATTTTTTAAGGTTTTTTAAAATAAAAATTTAATTTTAAAATAGTTTCAGATTTACAGAAAAATTGCAAGGATAGTATATAAAAAGAATTCCCATATATCCCACATCTAGTTTTCTCTGTTATTAACATCTTACATTAGTATGGTATTCTTGTCACAATTAATAAACCAATTTTTATGTTATTATTAACTAAGTCCATACTTTATTCACATTTCCTTAGTTTTTACCTAATGTCCTCTTTCTGTTCCAATATCCCATTCAGGCTATCGTACTACATTGGTTGTCATGTCTCCAAGGAGGTGTTTAGGTCAGGTATTTTATAGATTGTCCCTTAATTGGGATTTGTCCAATTTTTTTTTTTTTTTTACATTTGGGACATTTATTATTACAAAAATAAACATCCAGCGTTCCTGTAACCAGAGAAAGTGGGTACAAATCCTCATTATTTTAGGCGTCACTTTGAGTAAGAGATACTGTTTTAGTATTCTTCAGCTGTCATACCTGAATATCACAGATTGGGTGACTTAAACAGCAGACATTTATTTTCTCATAGTTTTGGAGGCTGGAAGTCCAAGATTAAGGTGCCAGCATGGTTGGTTTCTAGTGAGAACTTTCTTCCTGGCTTGCAGATGGCTGCCTTCTCACTGTGTGTCCTCACATGGCCTTTCCTCTGTTCACATGCACATTCCTGGCGTCTCTTCCTTTGTTTATAAGGACACCATAACTTTATGACCTAATTTAACTTCAACTATCTCCCGAAAGGCCGTGTCTTCAAATGGAGTCACATTGAGGGTTAGACTTCAACCTATGAATTTTGGGGGGATGCAGTTCAGTCCATAACATTCCATCCTCATCCCCCCCATTCACATCCTTCTAGCATGCAAAATACATTTACCCCAATCCAACAGCCCCAAAAGTTTTAACCCATTCCAGCATACTCCAAGTCCAAATTCTCATCTATTTATTATTGAAATCAGGTATGGGTGAGACTTGATGTTTTTTCTGATTAGACTGAGATACAGTTTTCTGGGAGGAACACCACAGAGGTGAAATACTCTTCTTATCACATCACACCAATGGTAGATAGTATCAGCATTCCTTACCACTGTTAATGTTAACCTTGATCATTTGGCAGAAGGAGGGTTGTCAGGTTTCTACATTGTAAAGTTACTACCCTGCCTTCTCCATAACTTATACTCTGGAAAGAAGTCACTATGCAGAGCCCACTTGAAGTGTGGGTACAGTCAACCTCTTGGAGGGTCGAGTAACTACATAAATTGTTTGGAATTGTTCTGCATGGGAAATTTGTCTATTCTCCTCCATTTATTTATTTATTTGATTTATTCATTTATTTATATCAGTATGAGTCGTGGTTATGTATTTTATACTTTGGGTTATAACCCAGTATCACTTTATTTTGTTGCTCATATTGTTTCAGGAGCTCTTTAGTTGGTTCTTGTGTCCCTTTGACGTACTCCCATTATTGTGGTTTTTTGCCTTTTTTAAGTATTTCCTTACTTTCTGGCTCTACAGTATGCTCCAGGCTCATTTTGTTTATGTCCTGCTCCAGTCCTCAGATCAGCCGTTGCTCCTTTCATTGGAGAATGATATTAGAAACCAAGATCTGTATGCTAGGTGTGCCGTTTGCTACCGGAGTGTCATTGCTTCCAGGCCCTCTCGGCTGACAGAGAAAAGAAATGTGATTGTGTATACTAATCTCTGTATATACTCGTTTATAAATATTTCTTTATGTAATTATATTAAGCTAAAGATGAGTTTGTTCTGATGCCTCCAGCTCAAATCCATTACCACATGGATCATTCTAGCCTCCTCACCTTGCTTATTTATAACCTCCCACCAACAGTGAGAAACCTGACTTCCACTATTCACCATCCATTCACTTAATTTTTCAATTCCAGTTTATAAGTATAGTGACTTCAGAATTGTTTACCTGTGCCCCTGTGGAAAACAGCTTTATCAATTAGCATATAGTACTTATTTATATGTAGCTCCTTTTGTCTACAGACGCCACTCATTTCCAAAGTAAGCTACTTAGATTAGCTCCTTTTTTCTCCACCACCTTTAGGGAGGTTATTTCATATATTTGTAATACATTTTTTTCACATTCTTCATTCCATCCTGGGATCCCCTGACCTCCTAAATGAATTTTTTAAATTTACACACATTAAGGTTTATACTTTGTGCTGTAAGGTTCTGGGGTTTTGGTAAGTGCATAGTGCCACGTATCCACCATTACAGTATTATGCAGAATAGTTTCACCCCTCTAAAAAAAATCCTTGCTTCACCAGCCAAACCCTCCTGTTTTTTTTTTTTCCTTTGGCTGCACCACACAGCATGTGGGATCTTAGTTCCTTGACCAGAGATCGAACCCGTGCCTCCTGCAGTGGAAGCGCAGAGTCTTAACCGCTGGACCGCCAGGTAAGTCCCTGATTTTGTTTCTTTAGCCTGTTTTTAAGGTGAGTTACATTGATTGCTTTTCAAGTGTTGAACTAGCTTTGCAAACCTATAATAAGTCCCCCCTGGTTGTGGTGTATAGTTCTTCGTATACATTTTTGGGTTTGATTTGCTTGTATTTTGTTGGGGGGTTGTGTCTGTATTCATGAGATATACTGATCTGTGGTTTTCCTTTCTAATGTCTTTGTCTGGTTTGGGGTATTCTAATGTCTTTTCTGGTATTAGGGTAATGCTGGCCTCATAGATGAGTTAGGAAGGGCTCCCCCTGCTTCTGTTTTCTGGAAGAGGTGTGGAAGTCTTTTGTGGTACAAAAGTTTTAATTTTGATGAAGTCCAGTTTATTTATTTTTTCTTTATGGATCATGGTTTTGGTGTCATGACTAAGAACTCTGCCTAGCCCTAGGTCTTGAAGGTGTTCTCTTATATTTTCTTCTAAAAGTTTTATAGTTTTACATTTAAATCTAATACCCATTTTGAATAATTTTTTGTATAAAGTATGAGACTTTAGGTTGATGTTAATTTTTTTACCCATGGATGTCCAGTTGTTCCAGCACAATTTGTTGAAAAGACTCTTCTTCCTCTATTGAATTGCTTTTGCACCTTCATCAAAAATCAATTTGATGTACTCATGTTGGCTTCTTTCTGGGTTCTCAGTACTCTTTCATTGATTTGTGTCTATTCTTCCACCAATATTATGCTGTTTTGGTTATTGTAGTGACCAAATAGTAAGTAATAATTTTAATATCAGGTATAGTGACTCTCTCACTTTGTTCTTCTGCTTCCTTTGCCTTATCATATAAACTGTAGAATAAGCTTGTCTGTATCTACAAAAAATCTTGAGATTTTGATAGGAATTGTTTTAAATCTATAGATGATTTTGGGGAGAATTGACATCTTCACTGTGTCAAGTCTTGCAAACCATCAACATGGTGTGTCTCTCCATTTAGTTAGATCTTTGCTTTCTTTCATCACCATAAAGACTCTGTACAAATTTTGTTAGATTTATGTTTTAGCTATCTCATTTTTTTGAAGTGATTGCAAATGGCATTATGTTTTTAATTTGTTTCCATGTGGTCATTGCTAGTATATAGGAATGTGATTGACTTTCGTGTGGTCATCTTGTATCTTGTGGCCCTCATGGACTCATTTATTAATTCTGTGATCTATTTTGTAGATTATTTTGGATTTTCTACATAGACAACCATGTTATCTGCAAATAGGGACAGTTCTGTTTCTTCCTTACCAAATGTCTATGCTCTTATTCCCTTTTCTTGCCTTATTGCCTTGGCTGGAGTGTTTGATTACTTTTTGAGAACCAAAAATTATTTATCTTTAAAGTCAGTTCTCACTTAAATATAAAACATTATATTGCTTAATTATAATAAATAGTAATAACAAATATTTACTTCATGTCAGGCATTGATCTAAGCACTTATTAATTCATTTAATCCAACAACCCTGAAAGTAGATGTCATTATCAAACCCATTTTATAGATGTAGAAACTAAGACAGGTTATGTAAGTTACCCAAGGTTACATATTTTATAAAGTAATGGAGCTGGGATTTGGATTTGTGGCATTTGGTTCTGCAGGTTGGGTTCTTAACACATCCATTGTGCAAAAATTCTGGCTTTCCTTCTAGCTGAGCCAGTCTTATGCTTAAGTGAGGGAAGTAGAGGGAGAAGAGAAAGCAAGAAAGAAATGGAGAAGTTGCTGGAACATGAAAGACACAAGGTGTGAGCAAGAGAAAGTGTGAGACCTGATGTAAGAAGAATAGGGGAAAGATTATTAGGAATATGAGGACCAGAATATGCCAGAAGAAGCTGGTCATGGAAAGCTTGAGAGGGCCCCCACGCCATTCCCCCCATAGGTCTTGGCTGCCTAATTGTGGGTCCCAGCTTGTTGTCTAGACATATGTCTTCCCTCCTACACTATACAAAGCCTGACTGCCTGGGCTGTCAGGGTGTGTATTTGACATCCCTCCCCAAACCCACACACCCAGTGATTTCTGTATTTATACCTAGTTTCCCACTCTCAATTCAGCATCATTATTATTCTTTACTCCTTTTGCCACTTCTGTGTATTGGATTTTAAATCTATTTTAGAATCTAGCTCTGAAGCAAGACTGCCTAGAAGCTCTGGCTTGGTAACCTTGTGGCTCAGTCCACCACCTCAGCCCCCCAGCTGTGGTCTTTGATGTGACAGAAGCTTAATTAGTTTAGTTGTAGAACTGGAGTATACATCACCAACTCCTAGGGTGTGAAAAACCACTTAGAAGGTGGGCTAGATAGAAGACTGAAATAGACCTGAGAATAGGAGGAAGCAAGTCAGAAAATAGGCATTCAGGGTGATCAAAGATAGCTGAGAATGATGTACACATGTCCCTCAATTCCACAGACTGAAGGAGCTTGGTAGTTAAAAATCTAGGGCAAGGCAGTAGTGACACAGACAACCCAGAGGTTGCAGCAGATGGTAATGGATTAAATAATGCTTGAATTCAATAGAAGTAAGTAATTTGGTGACTACCATGAGACTTGAGGGCAACACCACCTTTTAGGCATAACTAAAGAGAGAAAATGTCTCTGAATATACCTATTCTAATAAGAAGAGACCTGATGAGAAAGCGTGTGGTATGGTTCTAGTATGCAGAAAGTTGAAGCAAGGTTTCTGAGACTTGGAAGAAATAAAGAGGTGAGAGAAAACTGGTGCATGACGGAAGAAAAAACAGCTTGCAGTGAAGAGAATAAGGGCTCTGGAACCGTGAAGGACTGTTTTCCAGTCCTGTTGTTTTCTTGTCATTTGGGGAAGTTCTCTGGGCCTCAGTGTTCTTTCTCTGAAATAAAGACTGTAATATCATTCTTACAGTGATGATCTTGTGATGTAGTTTCATAAAGTGTAAATATGTTCCTTAAAAATTTTTCCATAGATTAAGGTTAAACTTCATTTAACTGGAAATGCCATTCTCAGGAACCGCTACTTGCCATCCTCCCTACCAACCATTTTATATATTCAAATATTGCCCTACACATTGAGTGAGAGGTTGGAGGGCTTTACAAAAGGCAATGTCAAAATATATACAGTGATAGGGATCTTATAAATCGCTTTTCCCAAGCAGAGAAATCTGTGTGTGAGTGTGCGTGTGTGTGTGTGTGTGTGTAAGGTAATAAGGTAATAAGAGAGGCCTCGCTGCGTTGTGTCTTCGTTGCTGCCCGTGGGCTTTCTCTAGCTGCAGTGAGTGGGGGCTACTCTTTGTTGCGGTGCGTGGGCTTCTCTTGTTGCGGAGCATGGGCTCTAGGCACGAGGGCTTCAGTAGTTGCAGCATGCGGGCTCGGTAGTTGTCGCTCACCGGCTCTAGAGCACAGGCTCAGTCGTTGTGGTGCAAGGGCTTAGTTGCTCCACGGCATGTGGGATCTTTGCGGACCAGGGCTCAAACCCATATCCCCTGCATTGGCAGGTGGATTCTTAACCACTGCACCACCAGGGAAGTCCCATAGTAGGTCTTGACCAGGCTGGTTCACTACAGTGCCCCACCTTGCCTCCTTGCCTGCGCTCCCCATCTCACCCAGACCCCACGCATAGAGGCACCTCTCAGAACCCACACACATGACTGGTTCAGGCAGCAACTGTCTACTCCTGATGAATGCTCTTAGGCGTAAGCCTTCAGAGCGGCCGATAATTTGGCAATCAACCAGCAGGTTGAAGGAATACAGTTTGATAAAGCTTGGCGTGCCTCAGCACTATCTCCTTTTGTTCAGAGAAATATATTTTAATCAGTGTTAACAAATACTCATTCTAGACCTGGCATGAGGCACTCACATTTTTCTCTATAGTCCGAGTTGCCTCTTATTTTTTCTCTAATCTTCATCATTTCTTAATGCCCAGTATAAGCCCTGCCTCTGTGCTGCCTTTCCTTACTTCTATAGCTTGTCTTCTACCCTCCATTCGAATTTCATCCATTATAAGTTGTCACATTCATACTCCTGAACTCTGCTTTAATGTTTTCTCATTGATTCAAAAATAATTTTCCCAATTAAAATGTAAGTGTTTTAGGGCAAGGAGTGTGTCTTATAGATTAGTCCTGCTTTCTGCATGTTATAACACCAAACCAAGTGTGGAGTAATGCCCAAGCCTGCAAACCCTCAGATCCGTTACTTATGTAGCGAGATTCTTCAGGATAGCCAGTTCCATTCTCCATGTGAAAATTGATGGTGACTTGATGAGTATGAATTTGTTGGTTGATTTAGGGACCAGTGAAATTCGAGGATGTGGTTGTGATTTTCACTGAGGCAGAGTGGAAGAGACTGAGCCTTGAGCAGAGGAACCTATACAAAGAAGTGATGCTGGAGAATTTTAGGAATCTAGTGCTGTTGGGTGAGGATATGTTCTCTTCCTTAATTTTTCCATTCATATATTTATTGACCATATAGCCAGCCAATGTTCTAAGCTCTTAGAACACATCTCTGAATAAAACAATAAAGCATTTTTTTGGTCATTCTAGTATAGTGACATATACAATAAATAGCATATATAAGTAAATTATGTATGTTAGAGGATAATAAGTTCTACATAGTTTTAAAATATGTATAATATATACAAATATAAGTAGAGCAGAATAAGGGGGATCCAGGGTGCCGGGGTGTAGAGGCAGGGGTGGGTGATCAGGGTAGGCCTCTGTGAGGAGATGGGTGTGAGTAAAGGCTTGAAGGAGGTAAGGAAGTTAGATATGTGGATGTAGTGGGAGACTCTTCTGTGCCGGGGAACAACCAGTGCTGAGACCCCGAGATAGGAAAGGAAGGAGGCCGGCGTGATCAGAGCACAGAGAGCAAGGAGGAGAGGAAGGTAATAAGAGAGGCCTCTCTGTGTCCTAGAAGTTAAAAAAGCTTATAGTGTAATTAAATCTGTCCGTTTTGTGTTTTATAGGTTATTTGATATTATAATCATATTTTTCTTCATTTATTTAAAACCTGAAACAGATTATTTGTCTAGGATGGTAAATACAAAATTATTCTGCATATTCCTGCATTCTTAAGAGGCCTGTTTTCAGACTTGCACATAAATTTCTGTCAGAAGCTTTTTCAAGAATTTTCTCTATTTGGCATAGCTATGAATTAATTAGTTCTGATTCATTTTTGTCTGCTTGGATCTGTTATGAACTGTTTTCCTCGGTTTGAATTGGCCCCATTTCACTCCATTTGGCTTCTGACCTAGTTTCTCCATCTGTCTCAGTGAAGAGTCAACCATTTAAATTTGCTTTCAGCTGGCCAAACTAATTTGGTCTTGTTTTTACCTTGTTTCGTCTGGTGGTCTTCTTCTCTGTCTCTGTGCTCATGCATTTCATTGATTCTGAGAACTATATTAAAATTATCTGAAAGTAAATTAATCTTTACATGGAAACTTTGGATCCTGTTGGGTCCATTTCATACTTCAAACTGTTTTGCTGCACTTGATTCATCCTTCCTTTTCTCTATATATTTTTCTTTTATTGATGAATTACTTAAAACAAATCCCAAATAATGTGACATACCACTCCTAAATATATCACAATGTAACTAATAAATAAGGACTTTTTTTTTTATATATGTAACCACATTATCAGTAGGGCTTCAGTATCATCTGACACTTGGTCTATGTTCAAATTTACCTGATCATCTCAAAAAAGTCTTTTTGAGAATTTGAATCAGGATCCAGACAAGATCCACACATTCCATTTTTTTTTTTTTTTTTTTTTTGGGCGGTACGCGAGCCTCTCACTGTTGTGGCCTCTCTCGTTGCGGAGCACAGGCTCTGGTCGCACAGGCTCAGTGGCCATGGCTCCCGGGCCCAGCCGCTCCGCGGCACGTGGGATCTTCCCGGACTGGGGCACGAACCTGTGTCCCCTGCATCGGCAGGCGGACTCTCAACCACTGCGCCACCAGGGAAGCCCCACACATTCCATTTTTTAAAAATGTTCCTTAAATCTGTATCAGTTCTTCCTCCCTCTTCTGGTTTTTCTCTCAAGGCCGTGGATCTGTTTGTAATGCTCTGAATCTAGAATATAAATCTATTTTAGATAATATTCTAAAGTAGTTTTTACATAGTAGATTGTAAATCAAGGGAGAATAGTTTTGAACTTTATCAAGAAGTGTTTACCAGGGACTTCCCTGGTGGCGCAGTGGTTAAGAATCCGCCTGCCAATGCAGGGGACACAGGTTCAATCCCTGGTCTGGGAAGATCCCACATGCTGCGGAGCAACTAAGCCCGTGTGCCACAACTACTAAGCCTGCGCTCTAGAGCCTACAAGCCACAACTACTGAGCCTGCATGCCACAACTACTGGTGCCCACATGCCTAGAGCCCGCTCACCACAAGTAGAGAAAGCCCACGTGGAGCAGTGAAGACCCAACGCAGCCATAAATAGATAGATAGATATCTAGATAGATAGATAAAATGCCATTTGCAGAAAAAAAAAACAGAAATGTTCATCAGCATGAAGAACATGGGAATTCCCTGGTGGTCCATTGGTTAGGGCTCGGCGCTTTTACTGCCGTGGCCCGTGTTCAATCCCTGGTCAGGGAACTAAGATCCTGCAAGCTGTGCAGCACGACTGGAAAAAAAAAAAAATGAAAACATCACATGACCAGTGGCATTGCTGGTTGTAGTGTTTGAGTTACCACCCATACAGCACACCTATGTCTGTCACCAATATACACATGTCATCAGTAAGGCACATCCATGTCTGTCTGCATTTGTAACTGTCATGTCCACAGTGATCTGCCTGTAGCTGTAAGCATCTCATTGCTTCATTATGTCTCCTAATGTAGTCCTGTGAAATTCATATTGAAATACATAATTTTTTATTGTAAATTACTTGCTTTTATTTCTCTTTTATATTTTGGTTAGGGCATTACATCCTTTTTTAAAAATTCTGTGTATGGGGACATTTTATTAAATATGAATCTCACTGCAAGACAGTAAATGAGATGTTACAAGACATAGACTATGAAAAGGAGCCTTTGATTCTGACAATATTGAGAACGTGTCTGTCTTCTGCCTAACCTTTTAAGTTCTTTCTTAATTAACTCTGTTCCTATCACTTATTCATGCAAAAGTATTTATTAACTATTATATGTTAGGTCCAGTTCTGGGTTCTTGGAATATACCAGTAGTATATCTGGGAGAAGGGTGTTCCAGACATCGGAACCAGCCAGTGCAAGGCATCAGGAGGGAGTTCAGTGTGACTCAGATTGGAGGGAATGAAGGATGGAGTATAGATGGAGTCAGAAAGCCGATAGGTTGTGAAAGAATGTGGAACCCAGTGGGCCACTCTCAGGGCTTGGTTTTTACTCTGAACATTACGGGGTTTTTTGGGTTTTTTTAAAATAAGGTAAAGAGTTCTATTTATTTATTTATTTATCTATTTATCTATTTATTTATTAGAATAAAGAAGGAAGAGATTGGAATGGGCTTTAGTCACCTGCTCCCATCCCATTCTTCTATTCCTGATCCCAGGGCAGAACTCTCATGGCTCTAGGGAATACTTCCTTTGGATGGATGAGGGTCCTGGCAAGATTGGTCTCAGTAGATCCTCTGGAGCAGCATGGCTTAGCCACCCCTCATTCTGTCCTGAGAGTAGTCAGTGCAGTTGGACTGGGTGTCTGGGAATCTCCTGATCCGGAGATCTGGATGGCTTTGTAGCCCTAGACTGTGGTCAAAGCCCAGAATACCTCCTGTCCCCAGATTTAGTCTATAGGCCAAATTTGGTTAGTTTTTCCCCAAACAGATTGTTCTATGTCAGGGGGTTTAATTCTCACTGGCTTCTTTTCTCCAGAGACCTAGTCAAAGCAGCAAGAGTCTCATTATTTGCTTCGAAGCTCTTTTTTTTTTTTTCCCTTAAGGACAGATTTAGTAGAAAATAATCCTTTGTATGCTAATTAGTTCAGAGTTATCTGTGGTTTGTATAGTATTTAAGAGCACATCCCAAACCCTGTTTTGTTTCTTCTTTCTTTGTGACTGTGAACAAGTTACTTAACCCTGCTAAACTATTCTTTGCTGCCTTCTGCATTGGAGACACTAGACTGAGTGACTCCTACATCAATCTACTCTTTCTTCTCATAGGAAAAGTCACAAAGTACGTTCCCATGTAGGTCCTAGGATTGTTCTCTCTTGTTGGAAATAAACGGTTGTAGCTGTGTGTGTCCGTGTAACTGGTTATGGCTTAGGAGATAATTTTAGTGTAAGTGCAGATATAAAGTTGAAGATGCCTCTGATGCTTACTTGGAAGATTATTTATTGGAATAATATATAGAATAATAGGTTCTGCTGTGGGTTTTGGGGGGGTTTTTTTTGATTCAAGTAAAAGATGTAAAATGTAAAAACTGACTACAGTACATAATCTGAATCTAATCATAGGAAAATGTCAGCAACGTTCTATACATATTCTAGAACATGAGGAATGTTCCCTAAAAAAAGAACTCTATTCTTCAAAAATGCCAGTCTCATGAAAGAGACACTAAAGGAAACTAAAGAAACATGAAAACTAATTGTAATATCTGATAGTAGACTAAATCCTGTACTGTAGGGAAAATGCTATAAAGGACATTATTGGATCAATTGACAAAATTGGAATATATATGATAGTTAAAGTATTATGTAAATGTTAAATTTACCAGAGTTCAAGCGGAAGTTTTCACGGGGCAACTGAGAAGGACACAGTTAAGATGGAGTTTCCAGCCCAGTGAGTCTGAGGGCCAGACCGTGACCCCATAAAGCATGATCTCCTGTCCAGACTGTGGCAGGTGTTGAAGCAACTTTCAAATTCTGCCCCTACTGTGGAAAACCTTTACCTACAGAGGAGCACAAGGGGTCCCAGACCTTTGTCAAGCCGTCTATGTCATCCTCCCAAGCTTGGACTCCTCCCCTGAAATCTACATTCATATATATCAGACTGCCTGCTTGACATCTATTGGATGTCCCATAAGTGTCTCCACATGCCCAGAACTAAGCTCCTGATATGACTGCCACCCCCCCACCTGCCCCTTCCATAGACTATCCCATCGAGGTAACAGCAGTTCAGCTTATTCAGTTTCTCAGACCATGAAGTCATCCTCAAGTCCTCTTTCTCTCCCACCCCATGACTGCAGTCCTCCAGCAGATCTCATCATCTCTCCCTTTAAAAGTCAATAACGAGGGCTTCCCTGGTGGCGCAGTGGTTGAGAGTCCGCCTGCCGATGCAGGGAACACGGGTTCGTGCCCCGGTCCGGGAAGATCCCACATGCCACGGAGCGGCTGGGCCTGTGAGCCATGGCCGCTGAGCCTGCACGTCTGCAACGGGAGAGGCCACAACAGTGAGAGGCCCGCGTAACGCAAAAAAAAAAAAAAAAAGTCAATGCCGAGGACTTCCCTGATGGCACAGTGGTTAAGAATCCACCTGCCAATGGAGGGGACACAGGTTCGATCCTTGGTCTGGGAAGATCCCACATGCCGTGGAACAACTAAGCCCATGCACCACAACTACTGAGCCTGTGCTCTAGAGCCCACAAGCCACAACTACTGAGCCCATGTGCCACAACTACTGAAGCCTGTGCGCCTAGAGCCTGTGCTCCACAAGAGAAGCCACTGCAATGAGAAGCCCGTGCACCACAATGAAGAGTAGCCCTCACTTGCCTCAACTAGAGAAAGCCCGCATGCAGCAACGAAGACCCAACGCAGCCAAAAATAAATAAATAAATTTATTTAAAAAAAAATTTACCAGAGTTGATAACTGTATTGTGGTTATGAAAGTGAATATCCCGGGCTTCCCTGGTGGCGAAGTGGTTGAGAGTCCGCCTGCCGAAGCAGGGGACACGGGTTCCTGCCCCGATCCGGGAAGATCCCGCATGCCGCGGAGCATCTGGGCCCGTGAGCCATGGCCGTTGAGCCTGCGCGTCCAGAGCCTGTGCTCCGCAACGGGAGAGGCCACAACAGTGAGAGGCCCGCGTACCGCAAAAAAAAAAAAAAGTGAATATCCCTACTTTTATGAGACACACACTGAAGTATTTAGGGGTAAAGGGCATTGATGTATGCAGTTTACTCTCAAATGATTCAAATAAAAAATATATATATACATATATGTATACACACATATACATACATAACATACAAATGTTAGCAGTAGGTAATTAGGGTAAAGGGTATACAGCTGTTCTTTGTATTGTCCTTATTCTTGCACCTTTTCTGTACATTTGAAATTATTTCCAAATAAAAAGTCAAAAGAAGTTGAATGGAAATATAGGTCTGGTGAAGCATGTCTTGGAGAGACAGACATTAACGGCTGTGAATGATTAATGGGCCAGATCTTACTATGAGACAAGGAAGAAAAGCCCAGCGAGCCCTTCCTCTGACTACTTTGACTGAAAACTTTCTTTCTTCAGCAGATTCAAAGCCAGAAGTCCATCCCTGGCCCCTTTGCCTTCTGCCCTCTGGCCTTTGACGGTCAGCAATTTCTCAGCCACCATGAGCTCTGCAGTCATCTTATTCCATATTCATATGCAGGAAATCAACTCCAACCAGGGGATCCTTGCCCAAATGACCACCAGCAGCGGCAGCAACAACATTCTGATAAAAACCACTGGGGGGCCAAAGCAGAAGATCAAGGAATGGGATCTACACCTTTGTTTTGGAGTACAAATGAGAAGGGGACTTAAGTGGTTTTCTCTAGCCCACCCCAGGGACCACCAGTAAGCTCTCAGGGAGGCAACAAAGTGTTGAAGGTACAGCTCAGTCCAGCCCAGCGGGTAAGCTCTGGGGAAGCAGACAACATTCCTGAGAGGGTAGAACTCTCAGGATTTGGAGCAGTCAGGTTTAGAGGTGTGGACTAGGTTTTAGCCAGAAGTCAAACCTCTTCAGACACAGGCTGTCACGAATGGAGATATCTCCTGTGCAGAAAGTGTGGGTGAAGCTTTAGCAGGAAGTCACATCTCAACAGACCTCAGAGGACACACGGGGGAAAAGCCTTATATATGTGGGGAGTTGTGGGCAAGGCTTTATAGATGTCACCCCTCTACAACCACCAGAGTACACACTCAGGTGAGAAGCTTTATGTATGCAGGGAAGTGTGGGCAAGCTTTTAGCCACAAGTCACACACACACAAGGGAGAAGCCCTTTGCATGATATGTGGGCGAGGCATTAGTGAAAAGTCGGACGTCATTAAGCACCAGAGGATTCACACAGGGGATAAGCCTTATGTGTGCAGGAACTGTAGCCAAGGCTTTAGGGTGAAATCACACCTCATCACACACCACAGGACACGTTCAGATGAGAAGCCTTTTGTTTGCAGGGAGTGTGGGTGGGGTGTTAGCCACAAGATAATCCTAAACACACACCAGAGGACACCCACAGGAGAGAAGCCTTACGAGTTGCAGGGTATGTGGGCGAGACTTCAGCCACAAGTCAGCTCTCAGCATGCATCAGAGGGTGCACTCAGGGGAAAAGTCTTATGTGTGCAGGGAATGTGGGCAAGGCTTTAGCCATAAGTCAGCCCTCATCAGACACCAGAGAACACACTCAGGGAAAAGCCTTAGGTGTGTGAGGAGTGAGGGTATGACTTTAGCAACAAGTCAGTTGTCAGCCACATCAGAGGGCACAGTCAAGGGAGAAGCCTTGATTGTGAGGTAGTGTGGGTGAGGCTTTAGCTGGACATCACTTCTTATCACAGAGCAGAGGACATGCTCAGGGAGAAGCCTGACAGGGAGTGAGGGTAAGGTGTTAGCTAGAGGTGACCTCATAAGAAACACTGGGAGTCAAATCTCTCCACCATCCATTACCACCCTGCTAGAGCTCTGCGAGGGCTTCAGGGACAGTCTTCTGACCCCTTACACCCTCTGTGAGTATGAAGATGGCAGAGGTCTAGCCTCTGAGAACAGAGGTACCAAGTGACGGTCCTCTTGGAGAAGTGGTCTTTGCTTCTACCTACTTCCTTCTTCAGCTGTGTCCTTCTATTGGCTTCTATGACTCTTTCCTGTTCTATTTTTGTCTACATCTCTAGCCTTTGATGCATCCTCTTTTTTTTTTTTAACATCTTTATTGGGGTATAATTGCTTTACAATGGTGTGTTAGTTTCTGCTTTATAACAAAGTGAATCAGTTATACATATGTTCCCATATCTCTTCCCTCTTGCGTCTCCCTCCCTCCCACCCTCCCTATCCCACCCCTCCAGGCGGTCATAAAGCACCGAGCTGATATCCCTGTGCCATGCGGCTGCTTCCCACTAGCTATCTACCTTACGTTTGTTAGTGTATATATGTCCATGCCTCTCTCTCGCTCTGTCACAGCTCACCCTTCCCCCTCCCCATATCCTCAAATCCATTCTCCAGTAGGTCTGTGTCTTTATTCCTGTCTTACCCCTAGGTTCTTCATGACATTTTTTTTCTTAAATTCCATATATATGTGTTAGCATACAGTATTTGTATTTCTCTTTCTGACTTACTTCACTCTGTATGACAGACTCTAGGTCTGTCCACCTCATTACAAATACCTCAATTTCGTTTCTTTTTATGGCTGAGTAATATTCCATTGTATATATATGCCACATCTTCTTTATCCATTCATCCATGATGGGCACTTAGGTTGTTTCCGTCTCCAGGCTATTGTAAATAGAGCTGCAACGAACATTTTGGTACATGACTCTTTTTGAATTTTGGTTTTCTCAGGGTACATGCCCAGTAGTGGGATTGCTGGGTCATATGGTAGTTCTATTTGTAGTTTTTTAAGGAACCTCCATACTGTTCTCCACAGTGGCTGTACCAATTCACTTTCCCACCAGCAGTGCAAGAGTGTCCCTTTTCTCCACACCCTCTCCAGCATTTATTGTTTCTAGATTTTTTTATGATGGCCATTCTGACTGGTGCGAGATGATATCTCATTGTAGTTTTGATTTGCATTTCTCTAATGATTAATGATGTTGAGCATTCTTTCATGTGTTTGTTGGCAATCTGTATATCTTCTTTGGAGAAATGTCTGTTTAGGTCTTCTGCCCATTTTTGGATTGGGTTGTTTGTTTTTTTGTTATTGAGCTGCATGAGCTGCTTGTAAATTTTGGAGATTAATCCTTTGTCAGTTGCTTCATTTGCAAATATTTTCTCCCATTCTGAGGGTTGTCTTTTGGTCTGGTTTATGGTTTCCTTTGCTGTGCAAAAGCTTTGAAGTTTCATTAGGTCCCATTTGTTTATTTTTGTTTTTATTTCCATTTCTCTAGGAGGTGGGTCAGAAAGGATCTTGCTGTGATTTATGTCATAGAGTGTTCTGCGTATGTTTTCCCCTAAGAGTTTGATAGTTTCTGGCCTTACATTTAGGTCTTTAATCCATTTTGAGCTTACTTTTGTGTATGGTGTTAGGGAGTGATCTAATCTCATACTTTTACATGTACCTGTCCAGTTTTCCCGGCACCACTTATTGAAGAGGCTGTCCTTTCTCCACTGTATATTCCTGCCACCTTTATCAAAGATAAGGTGTCCATATGTGTGTGGGTTTATCTCTGGGCTTTCTATCCTCTTCCATTGATCTATCTTTCTGTTTTTGTGCCAGTACCATACTGTCTTGATTACTGTAGCTTTGTAGTATAGTCTGAAGCCAGGGAGCCTGATTCCTCCAGCTCCGTTTTTCGTTCTCAAGATTGCTTTGGCTATTCGGGGTCTTTTGTGTTTCCATACAAATTGTGAAATTTTTTGTTCTAGTTCTGTGAAAAATGCCAGTGGTAGCTTGATAGGGATTGCATTGAATCTATAGATTGCTTTGGGTAATAGAGTCATTTTCACAATGTTGATTCTTCCAATCCACGAACATGGTATATCTCTCCATCTATTTGTATTATCTTTAATTTCTTTCATCAGTGTCTTATAATTTTCTGCATACAGGTCTTTTGTCTTCTTAGGTAGGTTTATTCCTAGATATTTTATTCTTTTTGTTGCAATGGTAAATGGGAGTGTTTTCTTGACTTCACTTTCAGATTTTTCATCATTAGTATATAGGAATGCCAGAGATTTCTGTGCATTAATTTTGTATCCTGCTACTTTACCAAATTCATTGATTAGCTCTAGTAGTTTTCTGGTAGCATCTTTAGGATTCTCTATGTATAGTATCATGTCATCTGCAAACAGTGACAGCTTTACTTCTTCTTTTCCGATTTGGATTCCTTTTATTTCCTTTTCTTCTCTGATTGCTGTGGCTAAAACTTCCAAAACTATGTTGAATAAGAGTGGTGAGAGTGGGCAACCTTGTCTTGTTCCTGATCTTAGTGGAAATGCTTTCAGTTTTTCACCATGAGGATGATGTTGCCTGTGGGCTTGTCATATATGGCCTTTATTATGTTGAGGAAAGTTCCCTGTATGCCTACTTTCTGCAGGGTTTTTATCATAAATGGGTGTTGAATTTTGTCAAAAGCTTTCTCTGCATCTATTGAGATGATCATATGGTTTTTCTCCTTCAATTTGTTAATATGGTTTATCACATTGATAGATTTGCGTATATTGAAGAATCCTTGTGATACATCCTCTTCTACCCCACTTTAGGTATTACTCAGGGTTCAGTCTCACCCTCCAATCTGAGGGACTCCTTAACCATGTCTCCTTTCTAACCCTCCAGTTCCAAACCCAGGTCCCTTTAACCACACCCCCAGATTCTTCAGTCTCAGGATCTAAACCTCAAAACCATGCTATTTGGCCCTCCAAGGACAGGGATAAGGTTACTAGCAATGCCCCACCATTGGCCTTCCAATACCAGGTTTTAGAGTTTTTAAACACAGCCCCTCCTGAGCCCTTCAATCTCAGTGCGCAGTCTTTTAGCCACACTCTCACATCAGTCCTTCAGTAATTGTTCTAAGGCCCTTTGAACCAAACCCACTCTCACTTATCTTACATTCCCAGGGCCCATGTGGCCCAGGTTCCTGAGTGTTCACCTAACTTTATTCTTGGCCCTAGTGCTATATGTCAGTGGGTATACCCTGGAGGGCTGTCTACTCAGGCCCCAGTGTCTTTATTTGCCAAGAGGATATTTGCCACAGAGAGGGAGGAGAGAGATTTTTTGTAACACCCCCCACCACCACCGCCACCAAAATCTCGCTTGGTTTGGGGCTGGAGGAGAGATAAAAGGGGTTGTTGGTCCAGATGCCTTTGTCCACAGCCTCTCACCTGGAAGTGGTTGTCTCCAAGGTTAGCCTGGTAGGGGGTAAGGGCTGGGAGCACCTGGAGTGTAGGTTCCCCCCCCCCACTTCAACTCAGGCACTACTGCCCGGTCTACCACCATAGTGCTGCCCCTTTTCCCATGGCCTTAGCTAAAAGCCACAGAGGGAAGTCTGTGTTTTCTCTAGTGGTTGCCGAGCAGAGAAGGGGGGGGCCCCCCCACCATCATTCCACGTGACCTCAAAGCTGCTTTCTGATAGGGCAACAAAAGGGGGAAAATTAATAGTCTCACACCTTGCTTTAAACATGATGGGAAAAAAATGTTTATTTTCTCTTAAAACTCCATGTAGAAACTGTAGAGACAGCACACAAGTCTGGCCCAGCAAGACCACTGTCAGGCCCAGAAATCAGGGAGAGATGCAGAGGGGACCTCTGTCCAGGTGGATGCAGGTAGCTTTGGATGCCTTTCAGTCAGGAGTCACTCCTTCATGGACAGGGGTTAAAATTGGCCCCATCTCTGCAATGATAGTCTTGAGGTGTTGTGAGATCTTCACAATAAAGGATTGTGGGAGGAGACGGGATGGGAAAAGGAGGCAAACACTTCCAGGACTGTTGGGCTTCATAGAATTTCCTGCCAGGGAGGAATAGCTGGATTTTTGCTGTAGGGGCTGGTGGCTCATTTCTTTCTTTCTTTCTTTTTTTTTTTTTTATAAATTTGTTTATTTATTTATTTTTGGCTGCATTGGGTGTTCGTTGCTGCGCACAGGCTTTCTGTAGTTGCGGTGAGCGGGGGCTACTCTTCGTTGCAGTGCGTGGGCTTCTCATTGCAGTGGCTTCTCTTGTTGCGGAGCATGGGCTTTAGGCGCACGGGCTTCAGTAGTTGTGGCTCGCGGGCCCTAGAGCGCAGCCTCAGTAGTTGTGGCGCACGGGCTTAGTTGCTCCACGGCATGTGGGATCTTCCCAGACCAGGGCTCAAACCCATGTCCCCTGCCTTGGCAGGCGGATTCTTAACCACTGCACCACCAGGGAAGCCCTGGTGCCTCATTTCTGATGGGTGATAAGGCATCTCAGACTCAGGACTGCAGGACCTGGTAAGTAAACCTGAGATCAAGGCAGCCCCTGTGTTCTTGCTGGCCTTGTCCTTCAACCTCACCCCAAAAGTGCTCGGCTTTGTCTCTTTCGGGGTAGTTTCATTTAGCCCTCCAAATGCCTCGCCCCTTTTTCTTGAGCTTTGTCCCCCAGCGCAGATTTCTCCCTTTGTTTCCCAAATTTTCTTCTAATGCTGGAGTGCCCACAGGATGGAACCGTGGGGAGGAGGGACCTCTTTGGCTTTGGGAGGGACCAGAGAGGGCACCCAAGGGGCTACTTGCTGTATCTGCTTGTTTCCCAGCTTCCATGGGGGTGAGGATAGAACCTTTCAACGTCAGCTCAAGTTGCTGTCACTGATTCCCTACCTTCCGCCTCCCTGGGTAATAGAGGCACCCCTACTACCTCACCCTACTTTCGCACAGTTTTAACACGTCAGGGGGGTCTGCATTTAGAGCCACTTTCCCATGGGGCTTTGTGGGAGTGATCTCTCGACTCCATTCCAGGGGTCCTGGTTTTCTGCAGCTGTTTCCATCATCATTCCTTCTTTTCCCTTGCCTTGTTGCCCCTACTTTCCACATCTTGAAGAGGGCATGAAGAGCCCTTCATACCCTGACCTCAGTAATACCTATTTTTGGGCCTTAGTGTGAGAGGTGGAATTAAGGCCCCCAAAACTGGCTTCTGTTATTCAGATGCTGGGCGCTAGGGTAAGCCTCTTCAGGAGAGGAAGAGAGGAGGATGGCCATGAGGCCCAGGCATTTGTGAGTCATAAGGGGATCATGGGCTCTCAGAACCTTAGAGTCCCAGACTGATGAATCCTAAGTGGCTCCTGGAGAACTGGGATAAAGGGAGCATCACATTAGGCATCCAAGGCTGCTCATTTAGGCAGGTGAATCCCACTCTTCATCTTGACCTTGGATGATTCAAGGGCTCATGTTCCCCAGGGCCATATATGACCAAAAATAAGCCTCTGGGAGAATTTGTGGAATGATGAATTCATGGGAGGGAATTCTTGGGTAGAAGAGTGTTTGAACTTGGAGATTCCAATTTAATGAGAAAGGATTTTGTGTGGTGGAAGGCTGACAGGTGAGAAAACTTGTGAATATTCTAAAAGACACTGTGAAGAAATATCTGTCTTTCGACATATCCAAATTTTGCTGGATTTCTATTTTACTCCCTATTCTCAAGCTGAATCTGTACTGAAAGTATTTTTAATTTAAAATTTTATTTTTAAATTATATTTTAATAAATTTTATTTGATTTTAAGTGAAACGTATGCAAATGTAGAAATAGAAAATGAATTTACTTGATTTCAGGTTGAGACAAATACATACAGCCATCTGCTGTAAAGAATCATTTTTAAATTTTAGAAGTTATTCTCATAGGAAATAATGGTCACATGGAAGGTGTATCTGCATCTGGGAGATAGTAGTTGCACAGCATGCAGTATCTGGTATGATTTTGTTTTCCCACTATCGAACTTATCTTTGGAAGATGAACCAGTTCTTGAAGTCCAGCTGTCAATCCAGGGCTCTTTCCTTTCTGTCCCACTGACCTTGTCCACTCTGAGTTTTCCAACAGCCGTTAAGTCTTTAAAGCTGTGATTTCTCCTGCTCCTGGGATTCTATCTTGTGTCTGTTGAACCAGTCGGAAGGACAGATCACTTCTGTGTATGTGACAGTCCCTAAATGCACATGCACATTCTCATTACAAGCGTGTAAAACATCACATCAGTTATGCAGTCAGCAGTGAAAGCCACAATGACAGTACATTGGGTCAGCTCAGAAGCCCCACTCCCAAGGTCACTTTAGCTGCCCTTCCCCACTGTAAACCCATCAACTGAATTTGGGTGCATTTTTCCCCCTTTTGGAAGACCATCCAAGTAGTTTAGTACATGTACATCAGGGGCTAAAGCCACAGCCACCAGGAGACCAGGGAAGGCAGAGTCCATGGGGGACAGCAGGGAGGCTTTTTTCCTTCTCTGGGTTCTCACCCCAGGGTTGGTGCTGCTACCCCTCCCTGTGTGCCTCCTGGCATCCAGTGAGCACCTGGGTGATCTGTATGGCTCCATGGCCACCATGCCACCGTGACTCTACACTGCAGTCCTCAGTGCTTTTGGCCACACCTGCACTCAGCACCCCCTTCCCTCCCACAGGACCAGGTAGGACGGTGACTTAGGCACTTGTACCCAGCAGAGATATAAAAATTTGAACCTCTCCTCTTTGAAAATACCCCCAGGAACTTCCCTGGTGGTCCAGTGGTAAAGAATCTGCCTTACAGTGCAGGGGATGCGGGCTCAATCCCCAGTCAGGGAACTAGATCCTACATGCCGTGGGGCAGCTAAGTCCGTGTGCTGCAACTACTGAGCTTGTGCGCCTCAACTAGATAGCCTGCGTGCTGCAAACTACAGAGCCCACACACTCTGGAACCTGCACGCCACAATTAGAGAGAAGCCCGCACACTGCAATGAGCCTGTGCGCTGCAACGAAAGATCCCGCATGCCTCAGCGAAGACCACACGTGCCGCAACTAAGCCCCGACGCAGCCCCCCCCAAAAATTAATAATAAATAAATTAATAAATCTAAAAAAAAAGAAAATATCCCAGCATACTTGAACAGCATGTGGCCTTTGGTCCCCCTTGGGGACAGGGAAGCTTGGTCCCTCCTGGAAGCAGCTGCAGTTGGGATAAAGAGGAAGGGAATGTGGAGAATGCTGCTCTGTGCCAGTATGGAAGGCTTTGCATTTCTCACTTTTAAGTGGCTGCCTCATGGTTCAACCAAAGGAGCTTTGGTTTCTGAGTGTTTTCTCTCCTCAGAAAGTTCTGTCTTCTTTGCTGACATTTACTTCAGCTTTGCAGACCACTTGGCTAAGGATCACCTTTCAGCTTGACTGCAGAGCTATCTGTCCCATTGTCAGAGCATTCTTCCCTTGTCTCCTGGAAGAAAGTAAGCAACAGTCAAGGCCACATCTAGGGGCTTGTTACAATCCTACCTCTCACCAGTCAGCCTATAAATTTTTATCAAGAGGTAGGACAGTGGGGCCCCACTGGGCAAGAACATTTTCTGATAGATCCCAGTACCATATCCCTGGAACTGGCCTATGGGATCCTTTGCCCTTCTTCCAGAAAGCCATGTCTTTATCACAGCATCACATCCTCATTGCCAAAAGAACATTTAGAGGTTTGCTTAGGACTCATGGTGGATTGTCCACAAGTAAAGAAGAGAGACAAGGAAAAAATCCAAATATATGATGTTGGTAACAAGAACAACCAGTCTTTTGTAGGTGAAGAAATCAGAAATGTAGATAATTTGCCCATGTTCACACAACTAATAAGGGGTGGTACTTGGATTCAGCTTGGTATTCAGGAATAAGGATTCCAAGGTGGCATACTGAAGGTTTCCAAGGTGGAAACCTCTGTGATAGGGCACTGCAGAAATAGCACCTGGCAAAAATTTGTGCTTTCTGTGCCTAGAAAGGCCCTTTCCTTGTTACTGGGGGTGGGAGGGGCATGGAGGAGGAAAGGGGGAGATCCTTTAGCCAAGGAGCATCACAGGAAGCATACACTGAAATAATGCTATGACTAACTGGGTCATTTGGGGCTTGTCATGGTGGTGGACCACGAGGAAAACGAAGAGCTATCATATGTAAGCAATCAACCTTGATCATCATGAGTTGCTGACATTGCTTCTCCCCAAGGGGAAGGGAAGAGTACATCTGATCCCAGGGGATTCTCTGATGTGCTTCATACCCAGGGATAACCTTCAGTGGACCCTCACAGCAGTCAACCCTTACATCAGGGTGAAACATGTAAGGGATCAGACGCTTTAGAGATAAAGGTCTGTGTTTCCCCAGTATACAAGCATCTTAGACCCATAAGTGCTGACTCTGGGGAGAGGAATTATAATATGGTTGGTAAAGGATGGAGATAATAAGAATCAGTTATGACCTCATGTCTAGTTGCAGTAGTGGGAAATGGCGGGGGGGTTCCCCACTAATCGGCTTATGTTGAGTCTTAAATAGAGATTGTGGCTCACCAGCATCTTGCCTGGCTCTGGGATATGCTGAGCTACACGTAGACCAAAGCATGAACAGGGAAGGACGGCCTTGGACAACTTCTATACTCCATCTCTTGGCCACATCCTTACCATGGCTATTGCTGAACCCAGGTGAAATCAGAGAGCTCCTTAAGTCCATTTCTCTTGTGTTCCTCCCAGGAGCTTCTCGACTGATGTGGTGCAGGAAGCCTTTCTGGCAATACGCAGATTTGGACCTGCAGGGGAGTTCATTCTTCCTGTGGAAATGCTTACCAATGGATGATGGAAACCAGTGGGCAGGTCCCCAGCTTCTTGGTCTCTGATGGGAGGGAGAGGACTTCCAGCTAGATAAGAGGCCAGTTGTCCACAGTGGTGACCACCTCAGTACCCCTTTCTTGGGTTGGCTTTCTCTTCGCTGTTTTACTCTCCCAGTGCCTCCACTCTTATTTTCTGAGATCACTTCCCAAAATAAACTAGCTACATATAAGCCCTCATTTCCTGCTATGCTGTTAGTTCAGGAGAAAAAAAAGACCACTCAACTGTGGCTACACTGCCAGTAACCCAGTTACCACCCAGTCTTCCATAATAGTACCTTTGTAGCGACAGGCAAAGCTGAAAGAGGAGAAAGATTCCATGAAAGTCTCATCTTGTCCACAGTTCCCAGACCTGTGAGTTAAAAATCTTAAACCACTAACTAGATGACCAACCCCCCCCAGCCCACCTGCTTATGCAAAATGCTCTGAGAGAGACAGGAGGAGCCAGTTACTCCCAGGACCCCAAATAAGTGTGTAGCTCTTGATGCCCACATGGAAGAGACTTATCTCTGTTTGTGAGAAAACTTTGGACTACAGAGGTTTATATATAACATGCTTTTCAGAGGGACTCAATCACATGAGGATTGTGGCTTCTATTTCTAGGGGGAAAACTGCTGGAATTTCTCAACTTCCATCACTCTTTTTTTTTTTTTGTACGCGGGCCTTTCACTGTTGTGGCCTCTTCTGTTGCAGAGCAACAGGCTCCGGATGCGCAGGCTCAGCGGCCATGGCTCACGGGCCCAGCCGCTCCGCGGCATGCGGGATCTTCCTGGACCAGGGCACGAACCCGCGTCCCCTGCATCGGCAGGCGGACTCTCAACCACTGCGCCACCAGGGAAGCCCCATCACTCTTGATTTAACTCACTAACATGTTTCCTTAAGCCTCCAGCCCAGCTCATTTGAGCCACACACCCTCCCTGCCCTACCCTGCCCTCTGCTCCTTCGGAAACCTTCTTCCTCAGTCATCCAGGCTTCTCACTGTGAGAGACTCAGGCAGTCTTGGTCCTCCAACCCTGAATCCTAGCTTTGTACTCCACTGAGCTGGGTTTCTGTCTGAGCTGTCAAAGGGCCTATTTTATTTTGTTAATGGGTTCAATGAATCAAAGTTCTATTTCTGCTAGACTAATATTACAGTCACTTTCATAAGAAATCAGTCGTGTACTTTGGCCATGGTGCCGTTTCTGTGTTCCACATTCCCTACAGGGGACAAGAATGCTTACTTTAACCTCAGCATAAAGAGTGTGAGATCAACTTACGTGATTTCATTTGGTTTCAACTGCTCTTGGTAAAGTGGTAACTAGAATTGTGTCCTACCCTAATCATAATCTATCAGCTATCTCTATGCATTACCTAAGTTTATATATGAGAAAGCCACTTTTAACTGTACAGTCTTGTCAAAAACATTGTCAGTAATTAAATGTGCTAAAATAGACAAAGGAAAATAGTGTGAGATTAAGTCATACACTGAGAAGTGTGATTAACTTAACTCTTTCTATCTGAAATCCAAAGAAAGAGAAGAAGAGATCATTTAAATTGTCATTTATTGAGATCTTGGGTTTTTGACCTTATGTGCATGAGTTAGTTTAATCCTCACAGTAACTCTGAAAGTTAAGTATGACTTTCTCATTTAACACCTGAATTGAGTGGAGACAAATATAGCTAAAGTCACATAGCTAGAAAGTGATAGAACCAGGATTTGAATTCCGATCTGTCACCAAAGCTCCAGCTTCTAATCCCTGCACCTCCTTTCCAAACAACTTGAGAGGAAACACTGTGTTCACCCGCACATTCTACCTTTCAAATAACTCAGAACACCCTCACCCCAACCACAATCTCCAAACTGCCGACCTGTTCATTCATATCTTCTTGTGCACACAGGTTTGCCACCAAGTGGGAATCCTCCATTGTCCTCTCTGTCCATTTGTTTTTTGTGTCCAGTTTAATCCTTGGATGATTGTTTCAACTATTTACTTGCTAAGACTAAATATTCCTTGTCCCTTTGATCTTTCACCAAGCCTGCTCATGAAATCCCTGATCTTGGATGATTCCACCAATTGCACATTTCATGGCTGCAACTCACCACAACACATGACAAGGCATGCAACTCATATTCCAAATACAGGGTCACAGAGTTCTTAATTTGCCCTCAGAAATGCCTCGTAATCCTATGTCTCATGAGTCAGTTCCCTTTCCCATGCTTCATAAGTATTATTTCAAACCTTTTCATGCTTTATGAATTTCATCTTTCCCCTCACTTTCAATAGATGGCTTTGACTCCTGTTTGACAAATGAAAGAGATACTGCTGAAGAAAGAGCCAACATCCCCACAATGAAACATGCAAGCATTCCTATGCCTCTCTCCTATAGTGAAGGAGGAGCTATCTTTAATTCCAAAATTGACCTTTTCCTCTAAAGTGTGTTTGCGTCCTAGTCCCTCCTGCTTCTCAGGAATTTTAATGATTCTAAATTATATTTATTGTAAACCAATCCGTCTCTAACGACTCTACTTCCTTAGCATTTAAGCATGTTCAAATTATTACTATTCTGAAAAATTCTCTTCTAATCCCATTTTCTTTCCATCTACTGTATCTCTTAACAGACTTGGAAGTAATCGCCATTTATTCACTCTTTCATCCCAAACACTTCTCAGTCCTCTCCACTCTTTTCTGTACCCACCATTTAGTGGACACTGTTGCTGGAGCCCAGCAATAATATTTTTTTAATTCCCCTTTTTGCTCAGTCTTCATTTCTCTTGCAGCCTCAGCAGAATTTGATTACCTTTTTCTTATTCCTATCCTCTCCCCACACTCCTTCAACTGTTTTCCAGCTTCTGTGATCACCCTCAGCCTTTTGTAGGGTACTTCACCACCACATGCTGGATTGTTTCAGTCCCAGCATTCTCCTGCCTCCCCTCCACTCTGTGCACTCTGTTTGCCAGTCACATCCATTCCCTTCACTTAAATCTCTAGTCACTTCAACTCTACTCAGTCACCAAGGATGTCTCTACAGTGGCCATATAAGTGGGGACTGAGGGGCACGTGGAGCAAGAAATATTCACAGCTACAGAGCTTTAAGGATTAGATACGAAAAATGGAGGGAAGGAGAGTGCTTCTTCTGGCTGCTTACCGATAGCTGGGGCTCCTGATCAGTCTCTCTTGTCAGTTTGCCTGGTGTTTTCAGCTGGCCTTTGTTTAGCTTTGCGGGGGAGAATGCTGCAACTAAAATATCCCACATGTTGCAACTAAAAAGGTCCTGCATGCTACGACTAAAGATTCCACATGCCACAACTAAGACCCGGCACAGCCTAGATAGATAGATATTTAAAAAGAAGAAGAAAAAGAAACCAACCAGTCTCCTCTCGAATGGTGAGTGTGCACGCCATACCGTAATGGGCTGCTGAGAAAATGGGGGTGAGCCTGTCAGTGCAGACAACTGATATGGACTTGTCTGTACAGAGATGAAGAAACAGGTAGCCAAAGGGGAAAATGAGGTTAAAATGATTTTGAAAAATGGGAGACACCAAAACATGTTTGAATTCAAAGGCGAAGGACTCAGTGGAGAAGGGTAAAAGTGCAGTAAAAGACTAGACAACCAAAAAAGCAAGGAGATGGGATTCAGAGCAACATGGAAGGACTGGCTTAATAGGAAGCAGGACCCATCCTGTGTTGTAACAGGAAGATAGAAGAAGATGGGAGCATATGTAGACATACACTTACAGATTCAGTTGTAAGAAGCTTCTCTAAGACTCCTAGGTATCCCACTCTAAACCCACAGGTAGTATGACAGTATAAATGCTTCAACCCACTGTCTTCCACACAAAGTAAGCTCCCTACCACTCCAGAGCTGCCGCTCTTGCCAAGGTCACAGCGATCTCCATGCTGCCATACTTAGGGGGTACTTTAAGGGCTTCATTATTCTGGACTTCTCAACAGCATTCAACATTGCTTCATTATCTAAACACTCTCTTCTCTTGACTTTCCTGATCCACACACCCTCGGTTTTTTCCTTCCTTCTCTGGCTATTTCTTCATCTCCTTTGTTGGCTTGTGCAAGTATTTGTTTTCATAAGTTCTATATAAATTCAAGGCTCCTCACTACTTTCAGTTTGTAGATTGTCATGGTGATGGCCCCCAATGATTCACACCTCCCACTGTCCATGCCCTATGTGTGGACTCTGGGCTTGGCCATGTGACTTGGCCTTTGTCAATGGGATATCAGCAAACATGACACAAGCAGAAGCGTGATGAGCTTGTGAATGGGGGCCTGCTCTCTTGGAACCTTGAAACAACCATGCTATGAAGCAGCCCAGGATGAAAGACCACGTTGGACCCAAATGCTGAATGCAGCCATGTGAGTGAGTCCCAGTGAGCCCAGCAGAATCACCCAGCCAATCCACAGACACATAAGAATGAATCGTTGTTATTGTTTTTTAATATTTATTTATTTATTTATTTTTGGCTGTGTCAGGTCTTAGTTGTGGCACATGGGATCTTTCACTGCGGCACGCGGGCTCTTTGTTATAGCGCATGGGCTTCTCTCTAGTTGTGCGTGGGCTCTGTAGTTGTGGAGCGCGGGCTCCAGAGCACGTGGGCTCTGTAGTTTGTGGCACGTGGGCTCTCTAGTTGTGGCGCATGGGCTCAGTAGTTGGGGTGCGCGGGCTTAATTGCTGCATGGCATGTGGGATCTTAGTTCCCCGACCAGGGATCGAACCCATCTCCCCTGCATTGGATGGCGGATTCTTAACCACTGGACCACCAGTGACGTCTCTAAGTCATTGTTTTAAGCCACAAAATCTTGAGGTGATTTGTCATGCAGCAATAGATAACTGTCATCCTCAGCTACAGCAGAGACATGGCTAGCTTTAGTGGCTTTGTGCAAATCAGAAAAAAAAGTGAGTCATGACAATATGCCTCTACTGGGCAGACATACTTTTGTTCAAACGAAAGGTGCCCCTTCTTCCAGGATGCAGCCCTGTGCCAGGTGCACAGCATGGATTTGAGCCCACAGTCAGCTCCGTCACTGGGTGCCTCATGCACTACATAAGCTGCACACTGTGTGTGAACCTCCTGGGAGATTTCTTCACGATTCTCCCTTTTTTTTAAAAATTAATTTATTTTATTTATTTATTTTTGGCTGCGCTGGGTCTTCGTTGCTGTGCGCAGGCTTTCTCTAGTTGCAGCGAGCGGGGGCTACTCTTCGTTGCAGTGCACAGGCTTCTCATTGTGGTGGCTTCATCTTGTTGTAGAGCACAGGCTCTAGGCGCGTGGGCTTCAGTAGTTGTGGCATGTGAGCTCAGTAGTTGTGGCCCGCGGGCTCTAGAGCACAGGCTCAGTAATTGTGGCGCATGGGCTTAGTTGCTCCGCAGCATGTGGGATCTTCCCGCACCAGGGTTCGAACCTGTGTCCCCTGCGTTAGCAGGCGGATTCTTAACCACTGCGCTACTAGGCAAGTCCCACAATTCTCTCTTTACTTAGCATAGACCAGAAACTTGACTTCAGGACAGATTTAATTATTCCAGTTAGGGATAGAGAGACAGTACATAGAGTAGTGCTCTCAGCCTGCAGGATTCAGTAGAATACTGACTTTTATTAAGGAAAATAGACCAAATGTTGCTAATACGGTCACTGCATTTTTCAGGCAAGTCAGTTAGGCAAGCCCCTCCTTGAAAAAGGATGAACAGTTCTCAGAAAAAAAGGAGCCATCATTCCTCTGAACCACCCATGAACATTCCAGAGAAGAGGTAGATAGAGAGTTAGATTCTAGAAGAGGTAGCAGTGAGGAGCTAGGCTCTTATGCAGGTGGCGGTGCCCAGCAGAGATGGCACAATGAGCCCCAGGCCTCCCTGGTCCTAGGAGAATGCTCTGGACCAGAGGTCTGCGAGAAAAGGCTGGGCAACGCCATCACTCTTCACAGACCAACAGGCCTGCGTCAGGTTGGCCCTGGGCCTCCTGTTCCAGCTGCAAAGTGGATGCCTCCCTCTGGATTGTAGCGCACAGGGCCACAGCGCAACTGGGGCTCCTCTTCCTCATACCAGCGCTGTTCACTGAAGTCGGGAAAGAAGGCTGCGATCTCTCTACTGGCTGAAACCACAGAGTCTGTAAGGGGAGGTAAAAAAGAGAAGGGGTTCTCATAGGGAGTTTAGGATGGAGGCAAGAGGCAATCATAATCAGGTGCAGAAACCAGAGCCTATACTTCTCCTGCCCCTAAGTCCTGGGGCCGCATCTGCTGAGGTGGCCACAAAGGGCCAGAAACACAACTGGGAAGAAAGCTCACTGAGGGACCTGGCTCTCAACCCCACCATATGCCTGCCCACCAAGCTCAAACCAGCTTCGCTTATTAAATACAGTGGACACAGGAGGCAGACTCACCTGAGCCATGGGTTGTATTACGGGTGTCAGTGAGGCCGAAACTCCCACGAATTGAATCTGGGGCCACGTGGCGTGCTCGAAACACTCTGGTGGGTCCCATCACTGTCCTCCAGAGCTGGATGGCATCCTTGTGGGCGAGGATGTAGGCTCGGATTGGCCCACTGTGAACAAATGGAGCACATGTCAGGAATCTGGCTATCGGGTCCAGGAGGGCATACCATGAGTAGAGCACAAATAAAGGCACACTGGACATCCTGAGAGTCTCCTTGCCTTTCTAGTTGAGTGCCAATACTGCTTCTAATAGAAGGTGATGGAAGGCCACTGCGGATGATCAAGAAAGGCCACAGGGATCAGAAGAGTTGCTAGGTAGCATTCAACAATACTCTTCTACAGCTCCTGGAGCAGTTAACTACCATGGGACAAGTGGCCACAAGGTCAGTGTTGGCCCAAGCCCATGTTTCTTCAGACACTTGACACTGGTTACAAGTTTAAAGAGTGGCAAATAAAATTAACAAATCTATTTAGGGGGCAGGGGAAATAAGTCTCAGTGGATGAAGATGTTATAACCAAAATGAGAAATACCTGGCCATGAACTCCACCAGCCGCTGATAGAAAAAACGCCCTGCAAAGAGAGTACCTTCATCAAGACACTGGTGCCAAGAGAACTTTTTATACTTCTGACTCCCTATTTGGAATGATAAAAACTGTTTTAGAGAAAAGAACAAGGACCTTGGCGTCTGACATACCTGGGTCTGAATCCAGGCTCTCCAACTTGCAACCTGTGTAGTTTCGGGTAAATCATTAACTTCCCTAATTTAGTTTTCTAATTTGTGTGCTGGGGACATAACAATACCTACTTCATGGGGTTGCTGGGGAATTAAAAGAAATCATGAGCCTTTGGACAATGTCTGACAGAGTAAATTGGTAACTAGTGACAGTATCAGGACATAAAACTAAGTTACTTGTTGGGACCATGACGTAGAACCCTCCTAGAAAACATTTTAAAAATACTGATAATCATGAAAAGTTTGTGTATAAACCAAGATTTTAGAAGACTGGCTGCAATTTTACGGTTCGCAGGTCAGAGAGAGCCTGACATTGTGTGGCCAGGTAAAATCTCTCTTGTGATAGAGAAGCCTCCCACTCAAGAGGACTGTTGGTCCTACCTTCATGCTCTTGGTAAAACTTCTGGCAATCTTCCTTTCTCCACAGAAGTTCTCTCATTCGTACAATAAGGAACTTGTTGCTCAGAATCTGCTGATGAACTGCCTGGATAAACACCACCCCAAAGATAAAAGTCAGAGGGACCATTTGAGTGAATGGGAGACCCAGGCAGACCAAAAGAACCCTGAGGACCCTTCAGAGCCTAGGACTTGAGGGTCTTTCCCATTGGTGGGTCAGAAGAAAAGAGACGCCCTGTTGCTGTCTTGAAGATGGAGTGAGCCATGTGATGAGGAATGTGAGTGGACTCTAAAAATGGTAGGCCCCACCTGAAGGCCGGCAAGGACATGGGGGTCTATCTCAGTCCTATAACCACAGAAACCAAATTCTGCCAACCTGAATGAGTATCAAAGTGGATTCTTCCCCAGACCCTTTAGATAGGGCCCAGTCAGCCGATACCTGGAATTTGGCTTTGTGAAACTCTGAGAGAACCCAGCCCTCAGCCAAACCTACTGGACCTCTAAATTCTAGAACTGTGAGATAATGAGTGTTGTTTTAAGCTGCTAAGTTTGTGGTAGTTTGTTACACATTAGTAGAGAACTAATATACGTACATTGTCTTGAGGTTTGGTTTTTATTATTGTATTGGATCCTTTCTTATATTTTATATCTGTCCCAATTCTCCAGTAGATTTTTAATGTATATTTATTTTTGGCTGTGTTGGGTCTTCGTTTCTGTGTGAGGGCTTTCTCTAGTTGTGGCAAGCGGGGGCCACTCACTAATCGCGGCCTCTCTTGTTGCGGAGCACAGGCTCCAGACACGCAGGCTCAATAGTTGTGGCTCACGGGCCCAGTTGCTCCGCGGCATGTGGGATCTTCCCGGACCAGGGCTCGAACCCGTGTCCCGTGCACTGGCAGGCAGATTCTCAACCACTGCGCCACCAGGGAAGCCCTCCAGTAGATTTTTAATCTCCTTATGGTCAGAGTCATGGCTTCTAACTTTGCCTCCACACCATCTAGCACAGGACTGTGTTGTCAGTCTTCGCAAATGGCCCTATGGCACCTGAAACAAAAGCAATGCCTCCGACATACAGTAGAGGCTTAGGACTTGTTCTTACCTCCAGAATCAGTGGGTGAGCAACTGCATCAGGCTTGATCAGAGCCAGAGTAAGCTGGAGAGCCTGAGGGCTCCGTAATATCGAGGTCATCTCCCTCCTGCCATCAGAGAGTCAGATAAGAGACCCGTCAGTGCTACACTCCCCACCCTTCCTATTCTGGAGCCGAGCAGTTTTGCAAGTCAACTAGGGCTCTCACTCCGACACTGATAAAGCACACGACAGTTACTTAGTATTTAATTTGCCCATTTGGGTTCATGGGGCTGAGGGAAGGGAGTGGTAGAGGGGCCATTCAGGTTGCCCAGTGGAGCACATAATCTGGTTAGTGCAACTGTAAACCTGCGAAAGAGTGACCCATTCAGAAGTTCAAGTTTAAACATGACCTGTCTCTGGCGATACTCCTGTCCCTTCCTTTCTTTTGTGTTTTACAGAGGATTTACAATTTACATTCCTAAAGAGCAGCCACAAGGGTACAATAACTGTTCCCACAGTGCCCTCCCATCAATTATAGAATTTGAAGATTGGATAGACAAGAATTGGGATCTTGCCAGGATACCCCCCAAAAAGTCTGCTGGATACATACCATTTCTTATCTAATCTTACAGATAAGTCAGGATCTATCACGCCCAAATCAAACCCTTTAATACACTCAGCTGTCCTCAATGGCAGGGTTTGCAGACATGCAACTCCAAGGTCAAAGACAAGTTGTAATCATTTTGTATCTGAAGCAGCTAAAACTGCCTGGCACAAAGGTGCTTAATCAATTTTATTGACTAAATGAACCTATACAGTCTTATTCTATTCATCTTCAGAGAAAAGAACAAGACACTATTTCTACTGTCTAATCATGATGGTGTAAGAGCTCAATAAATAATTGTGAAGATGATATAAAGAACATAAAAGTATTTTATAAACTGGACTAAGAAAACTTGAGATCTCTTCCAACTTTGAAATTCTATTTACATGTAAGAAATTGATCATCTCTGCAGGACTAAGGTCTCAAAGATTATCTGGTGGAACCCCTAAATTTGCCAACAAATACAGAGAAGGCTTCCATGAACACATAGGGACAGAGTCTGGACAACTGTCTCTTTATTCTTAGCCCGAAAGTAGCCTGACAATCACATTAAAAGCAGTGCTAGGGGGCTTCCCTGGTGGCGCAGTGGTTGAGAGTCCACCTGCCGATGCAGGGGACACGGGTTCGTGCCCCAGTCCGGGAAGATCCCACATTCCGCGGAGCGGCTAGGCCCGTGAGCCATGGCCGCTGAGCCTGCGCGTCCGGAGCCTGTGCTCCGCAACGGGAGGGGCCACAACAGTGAGAGGCCCGCGTACCGCAAAGAAAAAAAAAAAAAAAACAGTGCTAGGGTCTGGCCCAAACGGAGAAACTGTGCCAAGGTCTCTCCTATTCATGTCCCTTCTACAGCATTCAGCTTGATGCTCCACTCAATCCACAAAGCTAAGCACAGTCTAACCAGTACAAGATCAGCCAACCCAGTTTCCCTAACATCCCAGGTGGTGAGTAACCCAAAAGCGAGCAGAATCTTTGCCATATATCTAGGGAGCGACACCCTTGGCACCTCCCCTTCCTCACCCTCCATATCCATGATATCACTGAGTTCTGGCAATTTTACCTAGCCAGTGTATCTCAAATCCGTACAATTCTCTCCTTCTCAACTGCCACCACCACAGTCCAAGACATCATCAACCCCCTCTGGACTTCTGCAACAGCCTCTTCAGTGGTCTCCCAGTTTCTACTCTTGCTACCCTCTACAATCTGTTCTCCACATAGCAGCCACAGTGAACTAAAAATGCAAATCTAGTCATATCATTTCCCTCCTTAACCCTTCAAAGTGTACCCTGCTTTTATGATAAAACCCCAAAGCCTTATCATGTCCTACTAGGCTTTGCATGATCTTATCCCTGCATACCTCTCTAGCCTCATCTGGAACTCCACACTCCTTAAGTTGCTTTTGCTCCAGCCTCACGGGCCTTACAGCTCCAAGACATTCTGGCCTGACAGCCTTTGCCTGAGAAGTTTTCACAGTCCAGAAAGTGCTTCCTCTGGTTACCTCCTACTCACCCACTAGATCTTAGTTCACTTCCCCTGTTATACATTCTCATGGCTTCTTTCACGTTTTCTTTAGTTAGCTCTTCCCAACTAGAAGGTCAGCTCTATGAAAGCAGGGATCTGTTTTGCTCACCATCGTATCCTCTGTACTTATGCAGAGTGCCTAGCACATAGATGGTTCTCAACAGTATTTGTTGAATGAATCAATGAATGAATCTGATTCAGCTATTCCAAGACCAGAATGCTAGGGGCTATCCAGCGGAGGATATGGTTCCTTTCCTAATGCCAGCTAAGTTATGCCTGTCTTGGACCTTGGTTTACAACAAATGTTAACAGGTCGAGAAACTTGCTCAACATAAAAGTCACTCGATTAGAGAATTATAAATTTTAGAAATTGCCTGGGCGTTTGCCCCCACAACAGAGGCGCCTAGTCTGCTTCCTGGAAGGCGCCAGCCATGCCTCTCATCCTCCCAAGCGTGTCGGAGACCTGCAACCCGTCAACTCGGCTTTCTGCTTCCAACACCTGAAGCCCCGCCCCCCAGACTCACAGCCTCAGCTCTAGACACCGCCCTCTTCCCCACCCTGCTCTTCCATTTCTCTGGGCCTGCAGCTGCGCGACCCAGGCCGCTTGTACCGAGGCCTAAGGCCACGCTAGATTCTGAGCTATTCGGAGCCCCAGTGTGGTGGAGTTCGGGTCCGAGTCACCTGATCCTCCCGCCGCGCAGGCCGGCCACCAGGCACTGCGATAGCTAGCCTTCGGTACAAGCGGGGTCCTTCAGGCATTCGGCCGGGCAGCCTGCCTCAGGGTCCTTGCCCGGTGAGGCGGAGTGCCCCCCAATCCAGGAGGCCCTGCAGCAGGAAGGCCCGCCTTCTGGTGGCCCTTGCGTCTCTCCCGCACTTGGCCCGGACTGGACGAGGAGAAGAAGCTATGCCGGGCGGTAGCTGTTCTTCCGAGCCTGGCTCGGGCGCCCCCAGGCGGAAGGGAGGGCCAGGCCTGTGGCCCTGCTCGGGGAGGTGGCTCAGAGAGGACAGGATGGGCGTTTCAAGGTGGCAGCCCGTCAGTGAACATGCGCGCCAGCGGGGCCGCCGGAGTGGGCCTGGCCCCACTCGATCTCTCTTTTATTCTCTGTTTGGGGTAGTGCCTGGCACATGGTTGGTGCCCAGTATTTGTCGGAGGGACGCGGGAGACAAAAAACTTGTGTGCGCTGAATCGCAAGTTCAGAGGCAGCCATTGAATCTTCTTGCACTGTTGGTGGGAATGTAAATTGATACATCCACTATGGAGAACAGCATGGAGGTTCCTTAAAAAACTCAAAATAGAACCACCATACGACCCAGCAATCCCACTACTGGGCATATACCCTGAGAAAACCATAATTCAAAAAGAGTCATGCACCAAAATGTTCATTGCAGCTCTGTTTACAATAGCCAGGACATGGAAGCAACCTAAGTGTCCATCAACAGGTGAACGGATAAAGAAGATGTGGCACATATATACAATGGAATATTACTCAACCATAAAAAGAAACAAAATTGAGTTATTTGTAGTGAGGTGGATGGACCTAGAGTCTGTCATATAGAGTGAAGTTAAGTCAGAAAGAGAAAAACAAATACTGTATGCTAACACATATATATAGAATCCCCCCCCCCAAAAAAAATGGTCATGAAGAACCTAGGGGCAAGATGAGAATAAAGACGCAGACCTACTAGAAAATGGATTTGAGGATACGGGGAGGGGGAACGGTAAGCTGGGACAAAGTGAGAGAGTGGCATGGACATATATACACTACCAAACGTAAAATAGATAGCTAGTGGGAAGCAGCCGCATAGCACAGGGAGATCAGCTCGGTGCTTTGTGACCACCTAGAGGGGTGGGATAGGGAGGATGGGAGGGAGGGAGACGCAAGAGGGAAGAGGTATGGGGACATATGTATATGTATAACCGATTCACTTTGTTATAAAGCAGAAACTAACCATTGTAAAGCAAGTATACTCCAATAAAGATGTTTTAAAAAGTCTTTGAGCACAGAGGGATATGTGGATGCGAAGGAGCATAGCTAATATGGGGGTGGTGAGGGAGGATTCTTGGTTGGAAAGCAGGTGTACATAGAGCATGAGGGAAACTAGTCATAAGGCCCTTGAACATGTCGCTAAGGAATTTGGGGTAGGGTGTGGGGTGGGGTTACCATGGAGTCCACTGAAGCAGTCCAGGGTGAGGGGATGAGAACTGAGGGTATTCGTGGTGTGTTGTATAATGTATGGAGAGGGTGATGACAGTGGGTATGGAGAAGGGACAGTGTGGCAGGTTGAATAAGGGTGGTACTTTTTTTTTCTTGGAGAGAATCACTGAATTTGAGAAGAGTGAAAACAAACTATAAATGTCATCAATTAAAAAACATTTTTTAAAACTGATTTTGTGCCTGCATGTACATGTGTTGCACTCCTGGAATGTTGGAAGGAGGGTCTGTGGTTCTGGCAGCTTGTTTCCACAAGGTGTCTTTGGGAGAGTCCATTTCTTACCTGTCTGGCTGGTGAAGAAGGCACATGTCCATTGCTGCCTTCAGAGGATGAGAGTAAACTTACCAAGTCCCACTAACCTAACATTTAGTTTTAGCCTTTTTTCCCAAATGCACAGGGTCCAACTTTGTTTCCCACCTTGATCTTCATTTACATACCTTTGGGCTATAGAGATTTTGCTGATTTTTAGGCCATGGCCATTAATTCACCTTTGTGTCTGTCTGTCTTACACACACTGTAGAAGGTTTTAGTTCCATATTTTATAGTTGCTTTGACCATCCTCAAGAGTAAGCCTATGTTATGAAAGTACGGGCAGATGTGATTTTAGGGGGAGACTCAATAAATAACACCCTTTTTCTAAACCGGGGCTCATAACTAACGGAAATAGAGGAACGGCAGGCAGGTGGAGACTAAATGTCAACTTTATACTGATGGAACTGTTGAAGAATATAACTTAGTGTGAGAACCTAATGCACCTGCCTTCTAACCGTGTGCTACCCAAGTTCAATACCTAGTCTCTTATAAGCCTCACTTAAAACAACAGCAACAACAAAATCTAAATAGTTGACAGGACCTATAAAATTATCACAGCATTCCCTCACATTCACAAAATTACTCCCCAGCCCCTAGCAGATATAGCAGGGAAAATTTTGTCCCTAGAAACCTGTCAAAAGATACTCAGTTATATCTGTGGGAAGGTGAATAAGCTGGAAAATTCTTGATTCAGTTTTGCTGGGACTGAAGTAATTCTATACTAGTTATGACTCTGAACTTGTAAGTCTGAACTCAGTTGGGAGAATCACCCATTAAGAGGTTAATTATGACTTACGTTCATTCTATCCAGAGGGACATCTACCTGTGTCTAGTCTTGTCTCTAGATAGTGGTATTTAAGACAGTGCTGCCTTCGTGCAGTGTTAATTTACAGTAGTAGCAGCAGCCCCAACCAGGTCTTCTTTGAGATTTTTGAGATGTCTTTCTTTTTCATCCAGCATATTTAAATTACTTAATACCATTTCCCCTTTGGGTCCTGTGTTTCTGGCACCCCAGGACCGCCTTGAGGGTGGGCTCTAATGACACAGCTTCACTAGCCCCCTGTGAGCAGTCCTCAGGGGCCACTGCCTTCTGCTGTGGAGTTGCTCATGCCCAGGACACCTGTCTCCTGTGGGGGGCTGGGGGGTGGAGTTCCTTTATCCGGCATGTTTCAGTTGAGACTCATTCTCAGCAGGTTTTTTTTTTACCTGAATCTGCTGTCCTGAAGTTTGTTCTTCCAGGGACCCAGTGAGAATCAAGACCTTTGCTATGTTTTCCTCAAGATACTGTCCTCATCTTCTGAATGTGTCAGGTGAGGAGTAGCATTGCTTTTAGGCACTTCTCTTTGAGGGTTTTTCTCTCTACTGTTCCTGTACTCCTTTCCAGAAGGCTCATTGAGTTTCTAACATTTTATTGTTGGAGAGAAGGAAGACCCATAGGGCTGGCCCTTTGCTGGACTGTGGATGGTGGGGAGGAAATGCAATTTGCCTCTCAGCTGTTTTCCAAGATGTCAACTTTCTCTTAAGAAAATATCTCTTCCATTGTTTTCATTCTTGCACTGCTCCTAATCTGATAGGGCAGGTTTCTAAAGCTCTGCCTTTCTTCCTGAACATATGTGATTCTTTGAGACAATGTTCAGGCCTAGGTTTTTCTCATTATCTTTTCAACTTCTGTGGCTGTGGTCATCTCATTGAATGTTTTTTCTACTTTAGTCTAAGAAGATGGCATGTTTTGGTGGTAACAGGGCACTGTTTCTTTTTTGTTATAAATAAAACCTACCACTCTTTTACAATTGAAGCTGCAGTGTAAATCTCAGAACTGTAAAACCACGGCCAGAGTTTTTGAAAAACAGACCATCAGGCAGGGAGTGACCCTTAATCCATGTAGGAAAAAAATGCATGCGTTCCTCCAATTTTGTCCTTTGGCCTTGAGTATGGCTGAGAACATAAGGGATGGAATCTGGGACAACCTTTCCATGCTGCCTGCTAGGCTGGTACTAAAGTTCGGAGCTTACACACTTGTGTTCTTAGCATATGTGGAACTTAATTGTGACTTAAAGCCCCTGGCCTGTCGAACCAGCTAAAAATCATAGTAAAGGGCCAAATAATTGTTTTGCCTCTGATGTCTAAAAGGCCTGTAGAGGAAAAGACTTCCCCACAGTCAATTCTGTGCCTCAGCAAGGCTGCTTCACTGAGATCCCCTCTGCTGCTTAGGGTCTGCAGATGCCCCACAAGGCTATGGGTGTGTGCTAATGAAACCATGTGAAACCGTGCACCTCAGATTGGGACTTGAACCCACGTGCCGGGACTCAAACCCAGCCTAAATCCAGAATGGGACATGCGGCCAGGACTCGAACCCGGCCCAAAACCCTGATTGGGACTTGAACCCATGCAGCCGGCCAAAACCCACAGTCTTCCAACTGAGATCACACACCTGGTTTCAGGACTTAATGAAGCTCAGGTTCTTGATGTCTCATCGCAGAAAGAATTCAGTGAGAGACACAGTGATAGGTAATAAGTGGATTTATTTAGAGAGAAACACTCCACGGACAAGAGCGTGGGCCATCTCAGAAGGTGAGAAAGGCACCAGACTATGGGGTTGTCAGTTTTTATAGGGGTGGGTAATTTCATAGGCTAATGAGTGGGAGGAATATTCCAGCTATTTCAGGAAAGGGTGGGGACCACTTTTTGATCCTTTTGGTGGGTCTTGGAACTGTCATGGCGCCTGTGGGTGTGTCATTTAGCTTGCTGCTGTGTTACAGTGAGCGTATGCAGAGGCTCAAGGTCCAGTGGAAGTTGACTTGCCCTCCATCTTGGACCCATTTGGCTCTAATCAGTTTATGTCATGTCCTCGGGCTATGTCATTCTTTCGAAGGTTGTGCCCTGCCTCCTTCTCTCCTGTTTCACTAAGGCCAAGGCCAGTGTTGGCCTTACATTCAACATGGCTAACTTGAAAAGCATTTGAAGTGCCTCAAATACTGGTCCCATCATAGCCTCAACTTACATGTGATGTTGTGATCCCCACATTTCCTTACCTGGTCTATGTTTTTTACATTCTCTGCCAAATCCATCAGATCCTAACATTCCTTAGAATAAATCTTATTCCTCCACCCCGGGCAGCGCCTACTCCTGTAAAACTTCCGACACAGAGTAGCAGAATCTGTGGCTAAGTGGTTCTCGAAATAAGGGAGGAGGAAGGAGCCATGCTACAATTGCCTGGCTCTCTGTCCCTGAAGCTTCAGCCAGGAGAGCAGAGGTGTGCCAAGAGGCCAGGAGTGTTCAGGGGAAATCCTTCCTCGTGGACCCAGGGGATCAGGCCAAGAAGCATTTATTTTCTAATAGTAATAGTATGAAAATAACGTACAGACAAGTTGCAACCTGTATGTTTGGGAATTAGTCAAGAGCTTGACTTCAAGAAGAAAATAATTTCAGTTTGGGATGTGGTGAGTTTGCAGTGATAGTACATTCAAGCAGAACTAGCTTGTTGGTGATTGAGTAAGGTTAGGTTTAGGAGTTGTCAAAGAGGGGATGGTTGGAAATATGTGTGGACTTAAAAATTATTCACAACCTAAAAGTTATGTTTCATTTGGTAGGAATTTTTAGGACCTCAAGCCCAGGAGGCAGTATCTCAAGTAACCCTGAGAAAACTGCTCCAAGGAGGCGAGGCAGGGAGCCAGGTTATATAGATGTTTTGTAACAAAGTGCAGGTAGTCGGGAACATCAAAACATTATTGTTAATTAAAGAAAACCAGATATCCCAAGTTAAGGAATTTAGCGCTTTTCTGTGTACAGGAAGATGCAAGAGTCTGGACTCACTGAAATCATTCCTGTGATATGCACCTCAGCTATCTGGGGCCAGTATCCTGTATTTCCACATCCTGAGTTCCCTCAGGGCTCACCAGCTCTCAGGAGGGCTGCAAGTGCAGATGACTGTGACATCCTTTGTTTACTGATATGGCAGGAAATATTCCATTTCTCATATGTCTGAAGAATTGACCATGGGAGAAAATGCAGACAGAAAACAGAAGGCCAAGAACCAATCCTCCCCTTGTCAAAGAATAATTTTAAAACTTTTACTTTATACAAGGGAAGACGATTGATTGATTGATTGATTGATTTAATCCAGCAAAAGCGAAAACAGGATTTCTATAAGAGAAAAAGTAGAGAGGGAAGAAGGAAAATTGCATATAGTGTTACCAAGTCCAAGCTCGGTCTGCTCGCCACATGACAGGCCAATAAATCGGAGAGGAGGTGTTGAGGCAAGAAATACGACTTTATTCAGAAAGCCAGCAGAGGGTTTTGGATGCCAGTTTCTTTTCTAGCACAGAGAGGGGGAGGAGATGAGGAAGTAAAGTAAAAAGACATACGTTTTGCAAATATCCCCTGTAATGGCCAGCCTCAGGGAGGGGATGTGTTAATTTCTTCTTTCTTGCAGCCATCCACAGGTGGAACAGGATCGGGATGTTTCCCTGAACAAAGGCACTTTGGTTTAACATTCAGGCAGAGGGGCAGGGTTCCTGAGGCAGGCCATTATGTATAGACAGTATCCTTTTAGTGAACAAAAGTAATGGGAAGCAAAGGTTAAACTAAAAGAAACAGATTCAACATGTTGTCAGACTTGGCTCTTCCCTGTTACAGTAGTTTGAAAATTGTGGCTTTTGTTTTCTGCAGATAAGCTGCTGATTAGCTAGCAGCCAACAAAGAAGCCAGTTACAGTATTCTGCCCTGGAGCAAGTGGATGGATTACTAAATAATACAATTTCACTTGGTTGTAGTTTCTCCAGAAGACCTTAGAAGATTAGCTCAAGTGTATGTGTCAGGCAGTCTCTGGATAAATACTGTCTATCTATATCCTTTGTAAGCACCTTCATCATAGTTCTGCCAGGTCTGTACTATTTCCCTTATCAGAATTTCTGAACTTCTGCCTTTTAGTCAGCTTCAGCTCTAATCCAAATTGGCCCTGAGGACTTCGTGTCCTTCTGAGGCAGTAACATGAATTGAATGTTGTGTGAGGGGAGTGGCTGTTTAACAGTATTTAGACCCCTGAATATTAAACAGCAGAAGATGGCAAAAAGAGCAAGGGACTCCTAAATACTATTCAACATATTTGGAACCCATTTCATAGCCAACTTACTCATTGATCTGTGTAATCAGGAGAATAAGTCCCAAGGATTGGTTTAGTCAAGTTTAGCTAATGAAGTGGCTTTCTTTCTCAATTGATTAATTGATTGTTTTACTTCTGTAATATAAACCCTGGTATTAAAAAAATGTTAGCAGTTGCACAGTCCCCATTTTAGCAGGTCAGTATGTAGTTGAAGACTGTCCTAGCCAGTGAATTTATTGTAGTCTATTGGGCCTCCAAGGTTTGAAATACCTTAATTTGCTGGGGGTTTTTGTTTGTTTGGTTGGTTTTTTTTTTTTTTGGCCACTCCATGTGGCATGTGGGATCTTAGTTCCCCAACCAGGGATCGAACCCACGCCCCCTTCAGTGGAAGCGCGGAGTCTTAACCACTGGACCGCTGGGGAAGTCCCTTAATTTTCTGAATTATGAGTCACCTAGCCAGGGTAAAAGGTCTTTGTACAAATCAGTGAAATCCATTGTCTTTGGTCCCTTTTGATGAGTGTTGGTCTCTCAGTAACATGAGAGTAACTGAGGGTTTTGTTTTGAGTACTTGGAAAAGCTAGATAATAAATTGAGGAGTTGGAAATTGGCAGTGAAGGACAAAAAAATTAACATAAAAGGAAAGAGAAAAGAAAAGGAGGAAGAGACAAATAATAAAATATAAGGGAGGAAACTGTCTACCAATAGTATTATCTTCTTGATTGGTAAAATAGCAAAAGGAAACTGTCTGCTTCTAGAAGCCATCTGCTTCTGGAGGCCCTTTAGTGAGCCTCAAAGTTGGATCACTACGTGTTTAAACTAGGAAGCTTATATCCTTGGTTATATGTCTAATAGCTTAAGAACAGTATTTGTGATTAAGAGCACCTGAAATAGTCCTTTCCAGTGAGGTTCTAAGACTGATTGTTCCTAAGTGTTCCCACCTTATCAAAGAAGAGACACTGATGTATCTTAGTGTGTTTGTGTCCTCCTGTTTCTAATAGGCCAGCCTCTACCCAAGGTGACCAAAGCAGACATCTCAGTAGCACTCCCAGGGGAGCCAGATGCTAAATGGGACTTAGCCTTTTATAAAATAGGTGTTACAGCCAGCCCCAATCTAACAGGTCTAACGGCATTAAATCTTTCTCACTGCATCTATAGAAAAGACAAAACTTTAAAACTTAGGTTGTTCAAGAGTAATTTTTTGTTTCTTTCCTTATAACCTAGTCACCAAGGCCATTAAATTTTTAGGTAAAATTTTTTTCCTGATTTCTAGCTTTAGGAAAAAATAATCCTAAAGAGCTAACATTAAGAAATTTAAAGAATTTTAATATATATGTAAAAATATACATATGTGTGTATATGTGAGCACTTAATACAGCAATATTCTTTCTAAAAGACAATTAGAATAAGATCTTATTCCATTAGATTTTAAGATACCTCCTAATCTTATTTATTAATTCCCTTCAGAGGCAGACAAGGAGTATTTGTTTATTTGCTCCAAATTTTTGTATTTATAAAGTGGAAAGTTTTATCAACTTCTGAACAAGTTAGAATAGTTCACTGTGACAAGAGCAGAATCTGTAGAAATAAGTTCTGTTATCTACCTCAAATGCTGATTACGTACATCGCAGTCAGGTCCTTCTGAGTGGTTTTATGGTTGTATTCTGAATTTGGCACAGAGTGTGTACTGTCAGCAGGACTTCTGTGTCAGAGTCATACATCACCAAGGTCGCACTACACAGTGCTTAGATTGCACCACCGGAATGAGAAAGAGACATCATTATGTAAAACATGCTGGGACTTTTTTTTTTTTTTTTTTAATCTTTATAGACTTTGTATTTGAAATCTCACCATACAGCTTCAAGGTGATATTAATGTAGCTCTAGAATTAATTCATATTAGAATATTTCAAATGCAAAGGAGCAAAGCTGAATTTACTTGTTGGCACTGTGCTTAGTTTGAGTTCACTGTATAAATAGTACCTTAGATAAACTGGTGAGCAAACCTTATTTCCGAGGCAACTCCACCAGAGTGAACCTAGAATAGGAGAATTATTTGAGAGTCAGTGATGCTTTTGTTTAAATGTTTGGACTAGTTGTTAGGAGACATAGTCCACTATGGGCCCTGAGCATCCCTGTACATTCTGGTTGAGTGTTCCCGACTGCAAGGCTGACCCATTTCTGCTACTGAGAAGTACCTGTAGTGGGTCATATAGGCAACTAAGTAGGTCAGAGTGACCACCACATAACTGCTCGTCTCCAGGGGAGGGATTCTGACTGACTTACTGCTTGCTACAGTGTTTGCTGCTTGCTCAAAAGAGCTGTGCCCTTGTCCCTGGGTTCCTCTCTTGTAATGGAACCCACGGTGTGTGTATCTGTTACCTGGTCCTCCACATTGCCCTGTGGGAATTGGGGCTTAAGGAACCAGAGCAAATAACCTGACATTTGGATATTACTTTTGCTGAGAGTAATAAACTCTTATCTCTGATTCAGTTTTGTGACTTAACGTCAGTATTTTTGAGAGTACGGTAAAATCCATGGCTCTTCACAATTCTTGACAATAGTTACCCTGAAAGTAGGAAAGGGGAAGATTAAAATAGAGGAAATGGCATGAATATTCACACAATGAATAGATAATAAGCCCCTGATTGAGAGATTATTTGTTTTAAAAACACTGATAGACATTTCTGTCTAGCTTTGAATCACCATCTCTGCTGACAACTGCTAAAACAAATATTTTCTGTGAAAAAAAAAGTACACTTACAATACCTTCACACTCACTTTTTTTTTTAAATTAATTAATTAATTATTGGCTGCGTTGGGACATCGCTACTGCGCACGGGCTTTCTCTAGTTGCGGTGTGTGGGCTTCTCATTGCGGTGGCTTCTCTTATTGTGGAGAACAGGCTCTAGGCACACGGGCTCAGTAGTTGTGGCTTGCGGGCTCTAGAGTGCAGGCTCAGTAGTTGTGGTGCATGGGCTTAGTTGCTCCACGGCATGTGGGATCTTCCCAGACCAGGGCTCGAACCCGTGACCCCTGCATTGGCAGGCGGATTCTTAACCACTGCGCCAGCAGGGAAGTCCCCCACACTCACTTTTTAGATGAAATGTATATTGTTTTCTTTTGCTGTTAATGTTGTAAACTGAACTTCTGATCCCTTGAACTCAACTCCTGTCATTAGCCATCAAATTTTCCAAAAGACTCAAGCATAATTCTTGGTTCCTTTCTTTGCTTCATTCCCCTCAACAATCTGTTAGTCAACCTTTTGGTTTTAACCTTCAACTGTATCCTGAATCTCATCTCTTCTTACCATTTCCTAGCCCAAGTCAGCCTCATCTCTACATGGATTATCTATTCTTACCCTTCTGTGGCTTATTTTTCATACAACCACCAGATTCATCTTTTTAATGCATAAAGCAGTTCACATCACTCCTCTGCCTAAAGAAACTGCTGTGTTTTCCCATTCTACTGAGAACAAATCCAAACTTCTCACCATGGCCCTTAAAATACTGTGTGACTTGGCCTTTGCTGACCTGTGTGCCTTCACAAACCACTCTCCCCTCACTCCTACCATTCCACTACCTTGTTCCCACCTCAAGGCCCCCGCAGGAAGTGCTCACTGCCTGAAAGCTCATCTCCCCAATATTTGCTTGATTCACTCCTTGGCCTTGTGTCATCTCCTCAGAGAGGCCTGGCCAGACTTTACTATCTAAAGCAACACCCTTTCTCATCATCCTCTTTCCCATTACCCTTTTCTGTTTTTATTCTGAGGACTTGCACCTAACTTTGTTGCTTTAGCCCACCCTTTCTTTTGGCCTTACTAAAGAAGAGAGCAGAATCTGGCTAGCAACCCTCTAGCTGTATCACTAGCTTCCTCTCTACATGTGTGGATGTGTGTGTGGATGTGTGTCTGTGTGTGTGGATGTATGACTAGAAATCTACTGAACACAATTAGTAAGATTGCAGAGTGCTTCAGAGGAGACATGGTGGTTTTCCTGAGCCAAGTAAAGAGGACCCCAAGAGCCTGACTTGCAGATACAGGATAGTGCCTGCAGGAGAGGGAGATTGGCATATCCCTCCCCTACTGATTCCTTGAATCTCAGGGCCTGGTGTTGTCCTGGTCAAAAGGGGCGTGCAATGAGAGAGTTGGCATGAAACCTTGACATGTTATCTCCTGGAATTTGGGGCTTATGTGACCATAGAACCTGCTGCCTTCTGTCTACTTGGAGAACCTGCCCACAGCAAGGAAAAAGAGGGAGTTACCCTCACCCTGCCTCCCTAACTGTAACAAATCCCAACCCTAGTCCCTAACCTTACCCTAAATCTTATTTCCTAAGCCCCTAACCCTATCACTGACAGTGATCTAATTTATTTGACTTGTAACCTAACCCTAGTTCTTCAGACCCTGACCCTGACTCATTCTCTTCTGAAGCTGACCTTGAAACCATGATGCTTGTCCTTAAACTCAAGTCCTAAACCTTAGGCCCTTGGTGCTGCTCTAGCATCTAACCCCACCCCAGTCCCTAACCACCACCCAAATATCTGACCCTTGATTTGGACACTTTTGATCCCTGACCACCACTCTAACCTTAATATCTCTGATACAAATTTCCAACCCTAACCCAAGCCCTAGCCCCTAAACTCATAACCTTTAACCCCTAGACTTTGTTTCTAGATTCTGAGCCACTGACATCCTCTAACCTCCTAATCCCAACCTCTGATCCCTAAACAACAACCCATAAATTCTAACCTCTGATTCTGGAATCCTAGACTCCCAACCCTGACTCCACAAATGACAAGCCAGTACTTCACTCAGCTATGAGCCACAGACAAGGGGAGTTGTAGCAACTCAGACTATGCACAAGTCAGATGACACAGTGAGTGAAGGCCAGCAAATTAATCCACCCAACACTGAACATGAGACAATAGGAACCCTAGTAAGCCAGAAAAACTTCCCTAAATACAGGATATGATGGATAACAGCAAGCCTGAACAAACCTCCAAGTCTCAGAAGACGGGCAATGAAAGTCCCAGTCATTGTGGCCACACCTCTATGTCCCAACACAGCAACCTCACTCAGCAAGTCATCCCAACCTTCCCAAGATGGAAGAGAATAGTCCTTAGTAAGTTGCAAAGCTCTCAGTCATGAGATGGGTGGCTCAGTAAAGCCCTGCCCTAGGGCACAGCAAAAGAAACCTCAGCAACACAATAACCACCATGACCCAGGAAATAAGTTAGCCAGCATTGCCACCGCCACCCCGTCTCCCTCGCACAATCATCTGGACTCCAGGAGAAGCCCTAGCAGACCACCTAGCAACCCAGCTGAACAGGAGACAGGAACCCTATGTGAAACGAGCTCCTTCCCCAACTCATTAGGGAAAATAAAACAGTCCAATTTTAAAATGGGCAAAGGACCTGAATAGACATTTATTTTAATTTTTAAATTTTACTTTAATACATACGTATTTTTATTACAAAGATGTGATCAATAAAATGTTTTTCAAACCTAAAAAGTATTACATTTGGATAACATTTTATGGGGAAGTGGAACATAAATATAAGTTATAAAAGAACAGTGTAGAATTACCAAATTTTAAAGAGCTCATTCATGTTTTATTGAATTTTTGAATTTTAATTAATTAATTAATTTTTTATACAGCAAGAATAGACATTTTTCCAGAGAAGATATATGAATGGTCAACAGGTACATGAAAAGATGTTCAACATCACTAATCATAAGGGAAGTGCAAATCAAAACAACAATGAAATATCGTCTCACACCTGTTAGAATAGCTGTTATTGAAAAGATAAGAGATAATAAATGCTGGCAAGGATGTAGAGAAAAGGGAACCCTTGTGCACTGTTAGTGGGATGGTAAATTGGTATAGCCACTATAGAAAACAATGTGAATATTCCTCAGAGAGTTAATAGAACTATCGTATAATCTAACAATTCTGCTTCTGTGAATATTTGCAAAGGAAACGAAAACACTATGTTGAACAGATATCTGCATCCCCATGTTCATAGCAGCATTATTTACAATAGCCAAGACATGGAAACAACCTAAGTGTCCATTGATGAATGAATGGATAAAGAAGTTGTGAGACCGTGTGTGTGTGTGTGTGTGTTTGTGAATAATTCAGCCATAAAAAAAGAAGGGAACCCTGCCATTTGCAACAACATGGATGGACCTTGAGGACATTATGCTAAGTGAAATAGGTCAGACAGAGAAAGACAAATACTGAATGATCTCATATGTGAGATCTAAAAAACAAACACACACAACCAATTCATAGAAAAAGAGAATCATTTACTGAAGAAGCAAATCAGTGAGTTTGATCATAGCTATTGGTTCCGTCCAGCACTAGCATTCTCCTCTAAAGGGATATAAAGGCAGTCGTGTTTCACTTGATCATCTGGGGATTCAGTAAGTTCTTTAACGGTAAGTTCAGGATTTTTCCTGCAAGGGAAATATGTGCTTAGATAAATTAAATTTGGGGAAATTAAGAGAAAAACTACCATACTGGTAACTATACCCATAGTCCATCAAGAGGAATGCTGAGCAATTATTCTATGAATTAAGGCAGTCTAGAGACATCCTAGACATTGAAGAAGAACAAAAGCACAAAATGGAGTGGAATGAGAAGAGGAGGGCTATGGATGTGGATGCTTATGTGATTCTTTGGTCCCCAGAAGAGCCTATAGTAAATTCCATGGGGCAGAAAAGGTGGAGGGTAGACAGTGGAGTTGACATGAAGCAGAGTCTGGTCAGAGGCACATAGGCTGTTATTTGAGGCATAGAAAGTGGTGTAAAAGAATAGAGTCTAGAACTGACCCTCCAGGTTCAAGACTCAGCCCTGCCAGTCCCTAGCTCTGTGGCCTTGGGTAAGTCACATCTCCCTCTTGACCTCTGCATCTCTGAATATGAAATGCAGCTAATAGCAACATCTTCCTCATGGTGGGGGCTGTGAGAAACACAGGAGAGGAGGTGCAGGCAAAGCATGTGACAGTGCAGGACACATGGTTGACTATCAGTCAGTGATAATTGTTAGTCCCCCTGTGGGAGATACCATATTCTTTATGATCTTGTCAAGAACAGAGTTTCTGGGGGAGGGCGGGGAGGGATAAATTGGGGGATTGGGATTGACACATACACACTACTATATATAAAATTGATAACTAATAAGGACCTACTGTATAGCACAGGGAACTCTGCTCAATACTCTGTAATGGCCTATATGGGAGAAGAATCTAAAAAAGAGTGGATATATGTATATGTATAACAGATTCACTTTGCTGTACACCTGAAACTAACACAACATTGTAAAGCAACTATACTCCAATAAAAATTTTAAAAAAATAAACAGAAACTGGAAAAAAGAGTTTCTGTTTTGCTTTGGTGAAGGACTGTGGGGAGGGGCCGCTATTCATTTGTTCATTCATTCATTCATTCCCTTTCTCCTTACACCATAGCCAGCCATTTTAATGATTTCAGTGCATATCATTTTGTTTACATGTGTTTGTGCAAAATATATATTTGTGTTTGTTTATTTTTAACTTATGTTACAATGTTGTGTTACTTGTATTAGTCCGTCCCTTGCTTTTTCTCTCAGTGCAATGTTTTGATATCTACCATATTGCTAAGTATACATCTGATTTATTCTGAAAGCTGCATAGAACTCTATACAGCTCTAACCTTGATTTCTTGACTAGTTTCACCCAGGCTGCCCCCGAACCTGCCGCCTGCCACCATGAATAACTGCGATAAACAAGTATGTCACTTTACAAGTATGAGAGAATTTCTTTGTGGTAAATGCTAGACCATCAGATACATATATATTTAATTACTTACTTTGCATTGGAAGTGGTAGATTGCTCCTCAGAGTGACTGTAACAGTCTTCCCTATTACCACAGATAGCGAGAGTACAGATATTTTCAACGCATCACCAGCATTGGACATTACCCAGCCTTTTGATTTTTGCTATAACAGGTGCAAATTGGTATCTCATTGCTTTAGTTTGAATTTGTCTGGTTATCCATATTTTGCACATCCTTCATATGCTAATTAGTCTTTTATCTTTATTATTCTATAAAACCATGGCCTCTGCCTATTTTTCTATTGGTTTATTGTGTATTTTCTTATTGCTTTTTTGCATATACATTCCACATATTAGCTTGTTGTTTTTAGGTGTGGCAAATATCTCCTCTTGTTCTGCCAGCTGTCTACTAACTTATCCATAGTGTCCTTCATTTATCAAAGATCTTCAATCCAGCTGCAATATTGATTGGGAATTAAATGAACTTTTAGAAGAGTATAGAAACTAGCATAGTCATAATACTTAAGTTATAATCTAGGAGCATGGACTGTCCATTTATTCATATATTTTCTCTTTGGAAATCTTGAGTATTCTTATTCTTTTTATTTATTTATTTATTTATTTTTGGCTGCATTGGATCTTTGTTCCTGCGCGCGGGCTTTCTCTAGTTGCAGCGAACAGAGGCTGCTCTTCGTTATGTTGCACAGGCTTCTCATTGCGGTGGCTTCTCTTGTTGCGGAGCAGGGGCTCTAGGCGTGCAGGCTTCAGTAGTTGTGGCACATGGGCTCAGTAGTTGTGGCTCGTGGGCTCTAGAGCGCAGGGTCAGTAGTTGTGGCACATGGGCTTAGTTGCTCCACGGCATGTGGGATCTTCCTGGACCAGGGCTTAAATCCATTTCCCCTGCATTGGCAGGTGGATTCTTAACCACTGTGCCAACAGGGAAGTCCCAGGAAAAGAGTCCTTTGAATCCCAAACTTTTACAGGCAATAAGCAAACTTCAAAAACTACTCAGCTGGGCTTCCTTGGTGGTGCGGTGGTTGGGAGTCCGCCTGCCGATGCAGGGGACACGGGTTCGTGCCCCGGTCCGGGAGGATCCCACATGCCGCGGAGCGGCTGGGCCCGTGAGCCATGGCCGCTGAGCCTGCGCTTCCGGAGCCTGTGCTCCGCGACGGGAGAGGCCATAACAGTGAGAGGCCCGCGTACCGCAAAAAAAAAAAAGAAAAAAAAAAAACAAAAAACTACTCAGCTACAAAATTGGGCTACCATATATGGAAAAGGAAAGATGACTCAGAAGACAGAACCAAAAGCCTAGAGAGTGAAGCCAAGAGTCATGAAGAATCTTTCCCAGGCCTTGACTCCTAATAATGCCAGCATGTTCTCTATTGGATTTCAAATTTTCTGTGTAGAGGTGATTCCTTGGTGTTTCCCACCACCCCAAACCACCTAATTTTTCCACTTTCTCCTTTTTTGAATGTGAGTGTCTATAATGTTATCCTGTGCCTGCCCTACCATTGTATTTTGGGAATGTAGGGGACAAAAATTTGAATACTTAGTTCTAAGATTTTCACATCGAGATGAACTGAATCTAAAGAGCCTCACCTAGGCCTAGATCCTATATTTTGAATGATGTTGTAATGGTATGAGATACTTGGGGGTATTGGGAAATAGTGTATTTTTTTTTTTTTTTTTTTTTTTTTTAGCGAGTGTATTTTGAATGTGGGAGAGAGGTAAATCATTAGGGGGTACAGGGTGTACTATGTCAGCCAGCCTTTAAGATGGCCCTCAATATTCCTTGTCCTATAGTATTCATGATCTTATGTAGTCCACTCCTGCATTGAATAGGGCTGACTTTTGTAACTAATACAATATTGTGGAAATGATGGTGCATAACTTCTGAAGCTAAATCATAAAACATTCCTTCTCAAGTCATTGGCTCATAGAAAGCCAGCCACAATGTTAGGACACTCGAGAAGCCCTACAGATAGGTCTGTGTGGTGAAGTACTGAGGACTCCTGCAGTAGCCAGCACACATTTGCCGGCCTTATGAGTGAACCATCTTGAAAGTGGAACTTGGCTTCAGCCTCACAGGAGACTGAGCCAGAACTACCTAGCCAAGCTGCACCTGAACTTCTAACTACCAGAGATAACAAAAGCTTGAGATAACAAAAGCTTGTTGTTGTTTTAAGCCACCCAATATTGGAATGATTTATTATACAACAATAGATAATACTACACAGGCAAACTGTTATAGTGTTAGGAATCAAAATAGTGATTATATTGGAAGGTTGGGAGAGTTAGTAAATAGAGCAAGAACAAGAGGACTTAGAAGTAGTTATATTGATCACTTTGTAATAATTTATTGAACTTTGTTCTTTGCTCTTGTACGATATACTTCACAATTTTTAAAAGGCTAAAGAAAAGTCTAGAAGGGAAACTCTTCTGTCTTGATTGCAATGTACAAGGTTGTTGACAGAATAACAATTATAATAGTTGATGACTTTGAACTCTTACAGTGTACCTGGCAGAATTCTAAGTATGTTTCATGTGTTGTGAAATGTAATACAACAGCTCTGTAAGAAGCCACAGGGGTAACTTGGGGAATATCACACTGCTAGTAAGAGGCAGCACTGATTTGAGCCCAGGTAGTCTGATGGTTCTTTATATCAATCATGTAGTGAGTTCCTGCCTTGGAATATATTTCATAGTTCCTTTTCCATGTTCACTACCTCTTAAATAATTGAGATGTTTAGGAGAACTGTCTGCTTCTTTTCCCAGAAGCAAGAAATGGATCTAATTTGGAAGAGGCTTCCAAATAAACACTGGCAGGTACTACCAAAAGCAATCTACAGGTTTAATGTGATCCTTATCAAATGACCCATGACATTTTTCACAGAACTAGAACAAATAATCCTAAAATTCATATGGAACCGTAAAAGATCCAGAATTGCCAAAGCAATCCTGAAGAAAAAGAACAAAGCAGGAGGCATAACCCTCCCAGGCTTCAGACAATATTACAAGCTATAGTAATCAAAACGGCCTGGTATTGGCACAAAAACAGACATATGGATCAATGGAACAGAATAGAGAGCCCAGAAATAAACCCACACACCTATGGCCAATTAATCTTCAACAAACAAGGCAAGAATATACAATGGGAAAAAGACAGTCTCTTCAGCAAGTGGCGCTGGGAAAGTTGAACAGTCATGTGTAAACCAGTGAAGTTAGAATACACCCTCTCACCATACACAAAAATAAACTCAAAATGGCTTAAAGACTTAAACTTAAGACATGACACTATAAAACTCCTAGAAGAGATCATAGGAAGAACATTCTCTGACATAAATCATACCAATGTTTTCTTAGGTCAGTCTCCCAAGGCAATAGAAATAAAAACAAAAATAAACAAATGGGACCTAATTAAACTTACAAGCCTTTGCACAGCAAAGGAAACCATAAACAAAACAAAAAGACGACCTACAGAATGGGAGAAAATATTTGCAAACGATGCGACTGACAAGGGCTTAATTTCCAAAGTATACAGACAGCTCATACAACTCAACAACAAAAAACCCAACAACTGAATCCAAAAAAGGGCAGAAGACCCTAAATAGACATTTCTCCAAAGTAGACATACAGATGGCCAATAGGCACATGAGAAGATGCTCAACGTCGCTAATTATTAGAGAAATGCAAATCAAAACTACAATGAGGTACCATCTCACACCAGTCAGAATGGCCGTCATAGAGTCTACAAATAACAAATGCTGAAAAGGGTGTGGGAAAAAGGGAACACTCCTACAATGTTGGTGGGAATGTAAGTTGGTGCAGCCACTATACTGGAAAACAGCATGGATGTTCCTCAGAAAACTAAAAATAGAATTAACATATGATCCAGCAAGCCCACTCCTGAGCATATATCCAGACAAAACTATAATTCAAAAAGATACATGCACCCCTATGTTCATAGCAGCACTATTCACAATAGCCAAGATATGGAAAAAACCTAAACATCCATCGACAGAGGAATAGGCAATGAAGATGTGATACATTTATACAATGGAATACTACTCTGCTATAAAAAAAGAATGAAATAATGCCATTTTTAGCAACATGGATGTAACTAGGGTTTATCATACTAAGTGAAGTAAGTCAGAAAGAGAATGACAAATACCATATTATGTCACTTATATGTGGAATCTAAAATATGACAAATGAACCTATCTATGAAACAGAAACAGAATCATGGACATAGAGAACAGACTGATAGTTGCCAAGGGAGAGGGCGTTGGGGGAGGGATGGGGTGGGAGGTTGGGGTTAGCAGACGTAACTATTATATATAGAATGGATAAACATCAATGTCCTACTATATAGCACAGGGAACTATATTCAATATACTATGATAGGGACTTCCCTGGTGGCGCAGTGGTTAAGAATCCGCCTGCCAATGCAGGGAACACGGGTTCGATCTCTGGTCCAGGAAGATCCCACATGCCGTGGAGCAACTAAGCCCATGCACCACAACTACTGAGCCTGCACTCTAGAGCCCGCGAACCACAACTACTGAGCCCACATGCCACAACTACTGAAGACCACGCGCCTAGAGCCTGTGCTCCACAACAAGAGAAGCCACCGCAGTGAGAAGCCCATGCACCACGATGAAGAGTAGACCCCGCTTGCTGCAACTAGAGAAAGCCTGTGTGCAGCAATGAAGACCCAACACAACCAAAAATAAATAAATAAATTTATTTTAAAAAAAAATATATATATCCTATGATAAACCATAATGGAAAAGAATATTTAAAAATATATACGTATAGGGCTTCCCTGGTGGCACAGTGGTTGAGAGTCCGCCTGCCGATGCAGGGGATACGGGTTCGTGCCCCAGTCCGGGAAGATCCCACATGCCGCGGAGCGACTGGGCCCGTGAGCCATGGACGCCGAGCCTGCGCGTCCGGAGCCTGTTGCTCTGCAACAGAAGAGGCCACAACAGTGAGAGGCCCGCGTACCGCAAAAATATATATATATGTATAACTGAATAACTTGGTTGTACAGCAGAAATTAACACAACATTGTAAGTCAACTATACTTCATTTAAAAAAAACACTTGCAGAATGAAACAATGGCAGTAGGTGTGAAGAGTTCTTTGTACACGTGAAGTGTTACTCTCATTCTTTAGGGTACTATGATCTGGTCAAGCCCAGCAGTCTAGTATCATGCATCTGGTGACCCTCCTTCAGGTGCATCTTGCATTCATGGTGGATTTGGAGGGAAGTGTCAAAGTGTGGAATTGTTGGGATAAGGATGTTCTGGAGATCCTCACCATGCCTCAGGCCTGTTTTTCCCTGGAAGCCTTTCTCACAAAGTATGGCCCATTGCTGATGGTAAGTGAACCCTGCATCCTGAGGGAGCCCACAAAACAAAATGCCTGCTGCGTTGACAAACGTTGTGGCCCTATTACATCACAATCTGTCTTCTTTGAGTTATTCTTATCACATACCCTGAGGGTCACGGTATACCAATGAATGTTGGCTATGCAAACCTCCATGCCATCTTGGCCTCTGGTCTGCTTCAAGTACATTTCCCCAGTCATTCTTCTAAAAAAATTTTTCTCTGAATTATTTCATACCTATGTCTCTTCTTTCAAGTGTGTATTATTGTATAGTACATGAACTTGGACATGGACTATGTGTGGACAAGGCAGTATGGTTTTGGGGACACTCTGAGATAAAACAATAGTATTGATGTAACAACGAGTGAGTAATTATCCTTGAGAAGAGTGCTTTGGTGCTTAGAAAGTTTTATTTCTTGGGATTATCCCAACAACTTTGTGAGGCAGGCTGGTCAGAGTTGTTTTTTTGTTTTTTTTGTTTTTGGCGGCATTGGGTCTTCTTTGTTGCACATGGGCTTTCTCTAGTTGCGGCAAGCGGGGGCTACTCTTCGTTGTGGTGCGTGGGCTTCTGCATGGTGGTGGCTTCTCTTGTTGCAGAGCATGGGCTCTAGGCACGCGGGCTTCAGTAGTTGTGGCACCTAGGTTCAGTAGTTGTGGCGCACGGGCTCTAGGACGTGCAGGCTTCAGTAGTTGTGGCGGGCGGGCTCTAGAGTACAGGCTCAGTGGTTGTGGCGCACAGGCTTTGTTGCTCTGTGGCATGTGGGATCTTCGTGGGCCAGGGATCGAACCCGTGTCCCCTGCATTGGCAGGCAGATTCTTAACCACTGCGCCACCAGGGAAGTCCCTGGTCAGAGATTTTAATCTCCATTGTGTGATTAAAGAAATAGTAGCATATCTTGCAGCTGACAGTACTGTCTCCTGTATAGTTTAGGATTTCATGTCTCTTTCCATTGACATGATAGTGATGCTTTGGTTTCAGGTAGACAATTGTGAAGGTGACATCTACACATGGACAGGGCCTGAGTTAAGGAAAGTTTCTAAAGTTAATGCATTTAGGGACTTCCCTGGTGGCGCAGTGGTTAAGAATCCGCCTCCCAGTGCAGGAGACACGGGTTCGATCCCTGGTCGGGGAACTAGATCCCACATGCATGCCGCTACTAAGAGTTCGCATGCCGCAACTAAGGAGCCCTCGAGCCACAACTGAGGAGCATACATGCTGCATGCAACTAAGACCGAGCACAACCAAAATAAATAAATAAAATAAATTTTAAAAAATACCTTGGTTGTTTAGTGCAGCATTAGTTGTAATTGCTGTTTAAATTACTAGGGTATAGCCACATAATGGACTATTGTGCAACTGGATTTTTTTTTTTAACATGGGCGAATTCTGATTAGAAAAGAAGTTATTTCCAGTGTTTTTGAGGCAAAATAAAGTTTTTAAAAATACATAATTAATATATAATTAAGCTTAGCAGATTTTCTTTCATATTTAAAAAAATAAATTTATTTATTTGTTTTATTTTTGGCTGTGTTGGGTCTTTGTTGCTATGCGTGGGCTTTCTCTAGTTGTAGCAAGTGGGGGCTACTCTTCGATGCAGTGTGCGGGCTTCTCATTGTCATGGCTTCTCTTGCTGCAGAACATGGGCTCTAGGCGTGCGGACTTCAGTAGTTGTGGCACGCGGGCTCTAGAGCGCAGGCTCAGTAGTTGTGGCGCATGGGCTTAATTGCTCCACGGCATGTGGGATCTTCCCAGGCCAGAGATCGAACCTGTGTCCGCTGCATTGGCAGGCAGATTCTTAACTACTGCACCACCAGGGAAGCCCTCTTTCATATTTTTTGCTCTCTGATTCATATGTAATAAAACTTAGACTACTCTGAAACATAAAGACCTATTTCCATTCAATAATTTTGTATTTTTCAATTTATATAAAAGTCTTTTAAAATCAATTTTCTAAATTGAAGTGCAGCTGATTTACAACGTTGTGTTAATTTCCACTGTACAGCAAAGTGATTCAGTTATACATATATATAGATTCTTTTCTTAATATTCTTTTCCATTATGGTTTTTTTCTTTTTTTTGGCTGCGTTGGGTCTTCATTGCTGTGCACAGGCTTTCTCTAGTTGCAACGACTGGGGGTTACTCTTCGTTGTGGCAGGTGGGCTTTTCATTGCGGTGGCTTCTCTTGTTGTGGAACACAGGCTCTACGCACGCGGGCTTCAGTAGTTGTGGCACATGGGCTCAGTAGTTGTGGCTCCGGGCTCTAGAGCGCAGGGTCAGTAGTTGTGGCACATGGGCTCGGTTGCTCCGTGGCATGTGGGATCTTCCCGGACCAGGGCACGAACCTGTGTCCCCTGCATTGACAGGCGGATTCTTAGCCACTGTGCCACCAGGGAAGTCCCTCCATTATGGTTTATCGTAGGATATTGAATACAGTACCCTATGCTATATAGTAGGACCTTGTTGTTCATTCATTCTATGTATAATAGCTTTCAAGTGCTAAACCCTACCTCCCACTATATCCCTCCCCCAATCCTCTGACACTTGGCAACCACCAGTCTGTTCTCTATGTCCATGATTCTGTATCTATTTCATAAATAGGTTCATGTGTGTCATATTTTATATTCTACGTATAAGTGATAACATATGGTATTTGTCTTTCTCTTTCTGGCTTACTTCACTTAGTATGATAATCTCTACTTGGATCCATGTTGCTGAAAATGGCATTATTTAATTCTTTTTTATGGCAGAGTAGTATTCTATTGTATATATGTACCATGTCTTCTTTATCCATTCCTCCATTGATGGACATTTCTGTTGTTTCTATGTCTTGCCTATTCTGAATAGTACTGCTGTTAACATAGGGGTGCGTGTATCTTTTTGAATTATAGTTTTGTCTGAATATATGCGTAGGACTGGGCTTGCTGGATCATAAGGTAATTCTGTTTTTAGTTTTCTAAGGAATGTAAACACTGTTTTCCATACTGATTTCCAATATAGTTGCTGGAACAACTTACATTCCCACTAACATTGAAGGAGGGTTACCTTATCTCCACACCCTCTCTAGCAATTGTTATTTGTAGACTTTTAAAAATGGCCATTCTTTCCGGTATGTGTTGGTACCTCATTGCAGTTTTGATTTGCATTATCCTAGTAATTATCAACCTAGAGTATCTTTGGTAAACTTTTGTTTTCAACAGGGCTAGTAAACTTAACCTTTAGAAATTTGTTTCTTGAAGGTTGGCCCTCTTTTGAATTCCTTTTCGATTACCTGCCCCAGGACATTTCTTAAGGGCAGGCGTCATTTACAGCCCCACAGGCCTTGTGAATATTGAGGGCCCAGTAGGCACCGGTTTTCAAGTTGCTGTTACAAGAAATGGCTACAAGGTGGCAGCATTTCTTCCTGCCCAACTCGTAACTCAGGCAACCAGAGCCTTAGGGAAAAGTCCTGTACCTGGGTTGTAAATTAAGAGTGGGCTGTGCCAGAACAAACACCCCAGGGCTTGTGTCTCTTCACATCTTTCCCCTTAGCCTTCACCCTCCAGGCAAACCCCCACCCCTGAAAAACTGCCTCACTGAGGGTGCTGTCATCCGTAGGTGGGGCAACTCAAAGGAAGGAGGCTGGAGGTGGGAACCGCTCACCAGGAGACGTGAAACCAAGAGACACTATTGCTGCCCAGAGGGTCCACCGTCCTTTGGGTGCACTAGGCTTCATGTAGCTGTTGGAGGGTCCGCCTGGATCTGGAGACTGTGGTCCCATTCAGAGGGGACCAGGCACTTCAGGTGCAGGGGGGGCGCTTTTGCTGGCACATCCTCCCCAGCTTCCCAGACAGTCCAGCACTGGGACCCAAGACTGCTCTGGCTCCAGGCATGTGACACCAATCCAGTTCAACGAGGGCTGACGGGCATATAATACGCTCTTCTTTCCTTCTTTCTCTTTTTTTTTTTTTGTTGTTGTCATTGTTGTATTCTTTAATTGAATTTTTATCTTATATTGGCATATAGAGGATTTCCTGTATTGTGTTTGTTTTCAGTGTGCAGCAACATGATCATGTATACCCATACATGTGTCTGTTATTTTTCCAGATTCGTTTCCCACACATGTAAGGGTTATCGCAGATGCTGAAAGGGCTCCTCGTGCTCTACAATAGGTCCCTGTTGGTTATCTGGTTTACCTATCTTTTCATTGCAGTGGCTGTATATGTGTATATGTTAACCTTAGCCTCCCAATTTATCCCTCCTCATCCCAACTTTCCCCTTTGGTAACCATAGTTTGTTTTCTAAGTCTCTGAGTCTGTTTCTGTTGTGTAAATTAGTTCATTTCTATCAATTTTTAGATACCACGTCTAAGTGATATCCTGTGATGTTGGTCTTTCTGTGTTGGACTCAACTCAGTTAGTATGATTATGTCTGCCTCCATCCATGTTGCTGCAAATGGCATGATTTCATTCTTTTTGATGGCTGATTAATCTTCCGTTGTATACATGTACCACATCCTGTGTATCCATTCATCTGTCGGTGGACATCTTGGTGGCTCCCGTGTTTTGGCTATTGTACATATGCTACACTGAACATTGGCGGGCATGGGTGTTTTCGAGGGCTTCTTTTCTCCAGGTATATGCCTAGGAGTGGGACTGCCAGATTATATGGTAGCTCTCTTTTTGATTTGGCAAGGAACCTCCACACTGTTCTCCATAGTGCCTGCGACCAGTCTCCATTCCCAGCAACAACGCTGGAGGATCCCTTTTCTCCACACCCTCTCCCGCAATCGTTCTTTGTAGACTTTCGATGAAAGCCATTGTCACTAGTGTGAGGTGATACCTCGTTGTACTTTTGATTTGCCTTTCTCTACTTATTAGCGATCTTGGGCATCTTTTCCTATGCTTTTGTTTTCAACAGTGGGAGTAAAATTGCCCTCTTGGAATTGGCTTCTAGAAAGTTGGCCCTGCTTTGAATTGTTTTTTGATTACCTACCGCAGGACGTTTCTTTCTTTCTTTTTTTTTAGGTCTTTTTATTATTATTATTTTGAATATTTGAATTTTATTTTTTTATACAGCAGGTTCTTATTAGTTATCTATTTTATACATATTAGTGTATATATGTCAATCCCAATCTCCCAATTCATCACACCACCCCCCACTCCCCCCGCCACTTTCCCCTCGCCACTTTCCCCCCGCCACTTTCCCCCCTTGGTGTCCATACATTTGTTCTCTACATCTGTGCCGCAGGACGTTTCTTGAGGGCAGGTGTCATTTACAGCCGCTCAGTCCTTGTGAATATTGAGTGTCCTATAGGTACCTGCTGTCAAGTTGTTGTTATGGGAAATAGCCACAAGGTGGCAGCATTTCTTGGTGCTCAACTCTGGTAACTCGGGCAATCGGGGCCCTATGGAAAAGTCCTGTTTCTCGGTTGTAAATTAGAGTGGGCTGTGTGAGAACAAACACCCCAATGCTTGTGTCCCTTGCCATCTTTCCCCTTACCCTTCACCCTCCAGACAAACCCCAATCCCTGGAAAACCGCCTCGCACAGGGTGTTGTCATTTTTCGGTGGGGAAACTCTAAGGAAGGAGGCTGGAGGTGGGAACCCCTCGCCGGGAGACGTGAGACAAGGAGACCCTCTTGCAGCCCAGAGGGTCCACCGTCCTTTGGGTGCACTAGGCTCTGTTTAGCTGTTGGAGGGCCCGCCTGGATCTGGAGATTGTGGTCCCATCCAGAGGGGACCAGGCATTCCAGGTAAAAGGGGGTCTCGTTTGCTGGCACATCCTGCCCAGCTCCCCGACAGTTTGGCCTTTGCACCCAAGACTGCTCACGCTCCAGGCATGTGACACCATTCCGGTCACCGAGGCCTGCCCAGAATATAGTAGAATATAGTAGACACTTCTTTTCTTTTTCTTGTCTTTAATTGAATTTTTATCTTATATTTGAGTGTAGAGGATTTCCAGTGTTTTGTTTTTGGTGTGCAGCACCTTGATTCAGTTATACCCATACATGTGTCTGTTGTTTTGTGGATCTTTTTCCCACATATGTCAAGGTTATTTCAGAGTGTCAAACAGGGGTCCCCGTGCTATACAATAGGTCCGTGTTGATATATCTAGTTTACCTATCTTAGTGTGTATATGTTAATATTAGCCTCCCAATTTATACCTCCTCACCTCCTCAACTTTCCCTTTTTTTAACCATAATTTGTTTCCTATGTCTGTGAACTTGTTTCTGTTTTGTAAATTAATTCATTTTATTTCAGTTTTTAGATACCACCTCTATGTGATATTATGTGATATTTTTCTGTTTCTGGCTCACTCCACTTAGTATGATAATGTCCAGGTCCTTCCATGTTGCTGCAAATGGCATGATTTCATTTTTTTTTTCCAGCTGATTAATCTTCCACTGTATACATGTACCACATCTTTATCAATTCATCTGTCGGTGGACATTTTGGTGGTTCCTGTGTCTTGGCTATTTTACATTGTGTTGCAGTAAACGTTGGGGGCATCGGTGTTTTGGAGTGATGGTTTTCTCCAGGTATATGCCCAGGAATGGGACTGCCGGATCATATGGTAGCTCTCAATTTTTAATCTTTAAAGAACGTTCATAATGTTCCTTATCGTGGCAGTACCAATTTTCTTCCCCACCAACAGCGTAGGAGGGTTCCCATTTCCCCATGCCCCCTCTGGCATTTAATGTTTGTAGAGTTTTGGATAATGGCCATCTTCCTAGTGCTATGTGATATCTCGTTGTTTTATTTTGCATGTCTCTTACAGCAATTTGAACATCGTTTCATATGTCTGTGTCTATCTCTGTGTCTCTTTTGGAGAAATGTCTATTTCTGTCTTCTGCCCATTTTTTGATTGAGTTGCTGTTTGGTTTTTTTTGCTTGTTTTTTTGGTTTGTTTTTAATTGAGCTGTATGTGCTATTTGTAAATTTTTGATATTAATCCTTTGTGTTCGAATCGTTTTCAAATATTTTCTCCCATTCTGTGGGTTTTGAATTTAATTCGGTCCCATTTGATTTTTTTTTTGTTGTTGTTCCCATTAATCTAGGAGATGGATCAAAAACCTTATTGCTGTCATTTCTTTCAAAGTGTTCTGCGTATGTTTTCCTCTACGGGTTTTATAGTATCTCATCTTACATCTAGGTTTTTAATCTATTTTATTTTTTTGTATGGCGTTAAAGAAATTCTGATTTCATCGTTTTACATGTAGCTGTCTTGTTTTCCCAGCACAAATTATTGAAGATACTGTCATGTCGCCATTGTATATTCTTGCCTTCTTTTCCTAGATACATAGACCATATGTGCATGAGTTTATTTTTGGGCTTCCTATCCTATTCCATTGATGTACATTTCTGTTTTTGTGGCAGTACTATACTCTCTTGATTACTTTAGCTTTGTAGTATTGCTGAAGTCAAGGACCCTGATTCCTCCAGCTCCCTACTTTTTTCTGAGGATTGCTTTGGAAATTCTGGGCATTTTGTGGCTCCATGTAAATTTTAGGATTATTTGTTCTAGTTTTCTGAAAAATGTTATGGGTAATTTGATAGGGATCGAAATAAGTCTGTAGATGGTTTGGGTAGTATGGAAATTTTAACAGTTTTCAATCTTCCAATTGAAGAGTATGGGATATCTGTCCATTCCTTTGAATCATCTTCAGTTAACAGTGTTTTATACTTCTCAGCATCTAAGTGTTTCACCTCCTTGATCAAGTTTTTCCTAAGTACTTTTGAATGCAATTTTAAAAGGGAATTTTTTTTTTACTTTTTCTTTCTGATATTTTATTTTTAGTGTAAAAAATGCATTAGATTTCTGTATGTTAATCTTGTATCCTGCTACCTTAATGAATTCGTTTATCAGTTCTAATTGTTTTTGCAAGGAGTCTTTTGGGTTTTCTATATAGCATATCATGTCATTTTCATATAATGACAATTTTACCTCTTCCCTTTTAATTTGGATACCTTTTATTTTTTTCTTATCTGATTGCTGAGGCTAGGGGTTCTACTGCTATGTTGAATAGAAGTGATTAGAGTGAGCATTTTTGTCCTGTTCCAGCTTTTAGGCAGAAGACTGCCAGGTTTTCACCACTGAGTGTTATGTTGGCTGTGGGTTTGTCCTAAATGTCTTTTATTATGCTGAGATATGTTTCCTCTATACCCACTTTGGTGAGTTTTTATCATGAATGGATGAATTTTATCAAATACATTTTCTGTATCTATTGAGATAATCATGTGGTTTTTGTATTTTCTTTTGTTGATGTGCTGTATCACTTTGATTGCTTTGCATTTGTTGACACTGGGATGGATCCAACTTGATCATAGTGTATGATCATTTTTTTGTGTTGTTGGATTTGTTTTGCTAATTTTTGTTTAGGATTTTTGCATCTATATTCATCAAAGATATTGGCCAGTAATACTCTTTTATGATAGTGTCTTTGTCTTGTTTTGGTATCAGGGTGATTGTGGCTTAATAGAATGACTTTGTCTGTGTTCCCTCCTCTTCAGTCTTTTTGAAGAGTTTGCTAAAGATCAGTATAAGTTCTTCTTTGTATGTTTGATAGGATTTCCCAGTGAAGCCATCTAGTCCTGGACTTTTGTTTGAAGGGAGTTTTTTGAATTACAGATTCTGTTTCACTTCTAGTGATTGGTCTGTTCAAATTATCTATTCTTTATTAAAAAATAAATTTATTCATTTATTTAATTTTTGGCTGCATTGGGTCCTCGCCGCTGCACACGGGTTTTCTCTAGTTGCTGAGAGTGCGGACTTCTCATTGCAGCAGCTTCTCTTGTTGCGGAGCACGGGCTCTAGGTGCACAGGCTCAGTAGTTGTGGTGCATGGGCTTAGTTGCCTCAGGGCCTGTGGGATCTTCCTGGACCAGGGCTCAAACCTGTGTACCCTGCATTGGCAGGCGGATTCTTAACCACTGCGCCACCAGGGAAGCCCCTATCTACTTCTTCTTGATTTAGTTTTGGTGGGCTGTATATTTCTAGAAACTTGCGCATTTCTTCTAGGTTTTCCAATCTGTTGGCATATTACTGTTCATAGTATTTTCTTACAGTTTTTTTGTTTTGTTTTGTATCTGAGGTGTTGGTTGTTATTTCTCCTCTTCCATTTCTTATTTTGTTTATTTCAGTCCTCTCTCTTTCCTTCTTTGTTAGCCTGGCCAGAAGCTTGTTAATTTTTTTTTATTCTTTCCAAAAACAAGCTCTTGGTTTTATTGATTTTTTATTTTTTTTATGTCTTATTTATTTCCTCTCTGATCTTTACTATTTCCTTCCTTCTGCTGACTTTAGGTTTTGTTTGTTCTACTTTTACTAATTCTTTTAGGTGGTAGGTTAGGTTGTTTATGTTAGGTTTTTCTCATTTTTTGAGGAAGGCCTATAATGCTATGAACTCCCCTCTAAGAACTACTTTTGCCGCATCCCATAGATTTTGTATGGTTGTGTTCTCATTGTCAGTTGTCTCAGGTATTTTTAAATTTCCTCTGGTTTCATCGTTGACCCATTGGTTTTTTAGTAGCATGTTGTTTAGTCTCCATGTAATCCTTTTTTTCCTCCTTTCTCTTTCTGTGGTTGATTTCTAGTTTCATGCTGTTGTCGTTAGAAAAGGTGCTTGAAATAACTTCTATCCTCTTAAATTTGTTGAGGCTTGTTTTGTCACCTAGTAGGTGGTCTGTCCTAGTGCACTTGAAAAGATTGTGTATTCTAGTTTTTTGGATGTATTGTCCTGAAACTATCAATTAACTCTAACAGTTCTATTGTGTCATCTAGGGTCTCTGTTGCCTTATTTTTTTTTTATAAATTTATTTATTTATTTTTATTTTTGGCTGTGTTGGGTGTTCGTTTCTGTGCGAGGGCTTTCTCTAGTTGTGGCGAGTGGGGGCCACTCTTCATTGCGGTGTGCAGGCCTCTCACTGTCGTGGCCTCTCTTGTTGTGGAGCACAGGCTGCAGACGCGCAGGCTCAGTAGTTGTGGCCCACGGGCCCAGTTGCTCTATGTGGGATCTTCCCAGACCAGGGCTCGAACCCACGTCCCCTGCATTGGCAGGCAGATTCTCAACCACAGCGCCACCAGGGAAGCCCTCTGTTGCCTTATTGATTTTCTGTCTGGAGGATTTCTCCACTGATGTCAGTGGGATGTTTTGGTCTCCTACTATTATTGTGTTCCCATCAATGTTTCCCTTTATGTCTGTTACTCTTTGTTTTATGAGTTTAGGTGCTCCTACATTGGGTGCATATGTGTTAATGAGTGTAATATCCTCTTCTTTTATTGATCCTTTTTTATCATTATATAATGTCCTTCGTTATCTTTTTTTATGGCCTTTGTTTTAAAGTCTGTTTTGTCTGGCATGATTATTGCAACCCCCAGTTTCTTTCCATTTGCATGAAATATCTTTTTCCATCCCCTCACTTTCAATCTACCTGTCTCCTTTGCCCTAAAGTGGGTCTCTTGTAGGAAGCATATTGTAGGTTCTTGTTTTATTATCCAGTCCACCACTCTATGTTTTTTGATCAGAGCATTTAGTCCATTGAGATTTGAGGTAATTATTCATAGGTATGTATTTATTAAACCTTGTTTTCTAGTTGATGTTGTATTTCTTCTTTTCTTTTTCTTGTTTTTCCTTTTGTGATTTGATGGTTTTCTTTTGTATTACACTTGAGTTCTCTTCTTTTTCGTGTTTGTGCATCTTCTGTAGGTTTTTGATTCGTGGTTACCCTGGTTTTCGACTATGTTAACTCATTACTTTATGTACTTGCTTTAGACTCAGTCATATAAGCTCAAACACAGTCTAAAAAAATCTATATTTTCTTACTCCCCTCCCCCACATTTTATGATTTTGATGCATTGTTTTACATCTTTGTGTTTATCCTTTTGCAGTTTATTGTAGTTATAATCATTTTCATAATCTTTGATTTTTTTAAATTTAGGTACTGGCTTATTTAAGTGATCTACAATCCTTTAATATATTTGCTTTTCCTATTGTGATTTTTCCTTTCCCATCGGTTCTTGCTTCTTTTCTATTTAGAGAAGACCTTTCAATATTTCTCTTAGGAGAAGTTTAGTATTGCTGTATTCTTTTAGTTTTTGCTTGTCTGAGAAATTATTTATCTCTCCTTCTATTCTAAATGATAATCTTGCTGGGTAGAGTACTGTAGGTTACAGGTTTTTCCATTTTAGGACTTTGAATATATCTTGCCACTCCCTTCTGGCCTGCAACAGGTTCTGTAGAGAAATCAGCTGATAACCCCATGGGGATTTCCTTGTAACTAACTCTTTGTATTTCTCTTGCTGCCTCTAGAACCCTCTTTATCTTTAATTTGCCATTTTAATCATAACATATCTTGGTGTGGGTCTGTTTGGGTTCATCTTGTTTGTGACCCTCTGTGCTTCCTGTACCTGGATATCTCTTTTCTTCTTTAGGTTTGGGAAGATTTTAGCCATAATTTCTTCAAATCCACTTTTGATCCCCTTTTCACTTTCTTCTCCTTCTGGGATCCCAATTATGATTGGCACCTTTTACATTATCCCATAGGTCTTGTATATTGCTTTCATTTTTTAAATTTGTCTTTGTCTGCTCTTCTGATTGATTTCTATTGTTCTTTTTTCTAGAACACTTATTGATTTTTCTGCATTATTTAGTTTGCTGTTTATTGCCTTTAGCTTGGTTTTCATGTAGGCAACTGAGTTGTCTAATTTTGATTGGCTCCTTTTTACAGTTTCTACCTCCCTATTATAGGAACTGCATTTCTATTGATAGCCTTTCTTAATTCCTTCAGCATTTTTATTGCCTCCCTTTTGAACTTGAGGTCTAATAGACTGGAGGAATCTGTTTCATTGTTCTTTCAGGGGATTTTTCTTGTTCTTTTAATTGGGGGTGGTTTCTCTGCTGCTTCATCTTACTTCTATTTCTGACTCTGTGAATTTAGGAGAAATAGTTATCTACTGTGGTCTCAGAGGGCTATTTTTATGTGGGAGTGTCCCTGTGTAGCCTGCATGAGTCGAATGTGTTTGATGTGAGGGCTGTCCTCGGTATGGATGCCTGCCATATATTTCTTAAGGGTGTGCTAGCCATTATCCCCTTGATAGGGTGTGTGACTGTTGTTGTGCTGACCAGAGCTTGCACAGGATATTGGGTGCGGGCAACTCTTTGCTCTGTGGTTGTCACAGCCCTCTTGGGGGTAGGGTTTTCTCCCCAGTTGTTGGCATACAAGCCCCCAGATCTGGTTCTAAACTGTAGTTTGAGGTAGGCAGGACTGGAGCACTCCCATTGGGAAAGGAGCCATGAGTACTCCCCTGCAGGAGCTGTCCACCAGGGAGTGCTCTCTGAGATGTTGCCTGTCGCCCAGAGTGCACACTCTTGTTGGCATGCCCTCAGCCCCGCCTCAGCTGTGGGAAAGCTGGCAAGGACGTCCCTTGGGCACTATGCTCACAAAGCTGCCAGGGTAAATCCCCAGAAGCAAGCATCCACCGGGAATAGGCTCAGATTGCGGCCCCACCTCCGCGTGTGGACAACCCACCTTGCATGCTCCCAGAGCTCAAAGAGGCAGAGCTGTGCCCACTGTGAGGAGAATGAGTCTGCTGTGGTGGGCCCCGCCCCTCCCTTCATGCATGCTTTTGACAATGTGGCTCCTATGGCGGACCCAGGCTCTGTTGTGCACACACCCCTAATTGTGACCCAGACCATTCTCCAGGCCCTTCAGGCTGTCTCCACGCAGCCAGACCTAGTCCTCACACTGGGTCTGCCCGCTGAAGCCTGAGTTTCAGCACCCAGCCCGTGCGCTCCAGCAGACATGCATCTCAGGCTGGGGAGTGCAGCGAGGGGGCCAGGACCTCTGGGCTGGTCTCTCTGTCCTGCCTGCAGGAATCCAGCTGCTGCACTCTCCTCTGAGCCTCTGAGGCTGCCTGTCTGTCTGGGCTGATCTCCCAGCTGGTGAAGAGGGACTATTCCCCCTTTCACAGCTCCCTCCCAGGGGCATAGGTCCCATCCCCAATTCTTTTTCTTTTTTCCTTTTGTCCTACCGGTTACATGGTGATCTTTCTTGCAGCTTTGATTGTATGAGATCTTCTGCCAGTGTTCTGTAGGTATTCTGTGAGAATTGTTCCACATGTAGATGTATTTTTGATGTCTTTGTGGGGAGAGGTAAGCCCTGTGTTCTTCTATTCTGCTACCTTGATCCAATAAATTCTTACTATATCAGTAAGTGAAATCATGGAGGGATAACTGGAACCAGCACAGTGCAGAAGAGTCATAGTGAGGGTGAGAGTGTGAAGTCAGATATTAGAAAAAGAGCACCAAAGAGGGGAAAGTGTAGAAGAGGGCGTGTCAGGAGTGGAGAGAGAGCTAAAGAAGTGAATTTGATGGAAATGTGTGAGGAGAGAGTAAAAAAGGAAATACAAGAAGAAGAGATTTTTTTCACAGTTAAAATGAAATGAGACACAAAGTGAGGCGGCTGTAGCTAAGATTAAAAGCAATGAAGGAGTAAATGAATAAGAAGAAGGAAGAGTTGATTCAAAGAATTAGAGGTGGGGGAAGGAATTTTGTGATAGAAAATATGCTAAGGTGAGGGAAGCGAGAGGAGACAAAAATAATAGAACAGCATCAGAAAAGGAATGTGAGAGGAAATGGGTGTGTAAAGTCACGGAGGCAAAAAGACAAGACAGGAGGAGGCCTTTGTAAGGAAATTCAGCCAGTTTACTGATAAGCAGGCACACGTGGATGGGAAACAGGGCAAGGAAAAGAGAGGGATGTGCAGCAGCTGGCACTGCAGTGATGCATTAAGTAGACCTGATGACATTAATGTATGAGACAAGAAGTGAGAACAGGCGCATTAAACTGAACCTCCATAATTTCTAAGCATAGGAAAAGCTGGAAATGGGAACAGAGCAAAGTGAGTGCAGAGCCTAGGACAACCTAAGGAAAGAAAGCAATGGATGGTAAGGATACGGGCGGAGAGAGGGGCAGGCTCAGGGGAAGGACAGAGGAGGGGGGACAGGACAGGAGCTGAGCAATAAAGAATCAATGTCAAGCAAAGACAATATAGCCACCCCTCCACTTTTGCTGTTGGCTGGTGCTGCTCAGGCAGTTGACCTGCATTGGGTGATTTCGGCCTCTAGAGGCCAGTCTTTGGGAGGAGAGGCAAAAGCCCTCACCACCGTCAGGCACGTGGGTGGAGGCAGAGCTGGTTGAACCCGGGGATTCTGACGACAGCAACGTTGACCAAATTGCTATATAACCCCTCAGAAAGCATCTATGACAACTAGAATAAATAGAGGTCAGAGAGCAAAGGTGGAACAATTTACAAAGTTTCAAGAGTAGGAGGGCTTTAGAAAACAGGAAAAGAAATAAAAAGAATGCAATGGTCTTAGTAGGAAAAGAGAAGAATGGTTAAGAAAAGGTAGTGAGAGAATAAAAATTGACATGGGTTAAACAAAGAGAACAATGAGAAAAATAGAAAGTAAGATAATACGTGAGAAAGATGACAGAGAATACTCAAATGGAAGGAGAATGAAGAGAACATTTTCAAAGGTTTTGAAAGAGAAATGAGAGAAGGGGCTTCCGCAGAAGTGTATCCCCAGATCTCCAGCTCAGGCCTGAGAAGAGAGACTTGGCTGGCTGGTGTCCCTGAAGCTGAGAATGCTATGGAGAGTGATCACATGGTCCGGGGGACAGGAGGGCAACCTCATCCCACAGTGGGATGTGATTATCGTGTCACCCAAAGTGGATCTTACCAGATCATGGTAAGGTCTCTAACATCGCGTCAAATTAGCCTATGGTGAATTAGCCTGCCAAAAAGCTTACTGTGAAATATAGAAGCTAATTACATTTTGGGGACACCACCTTTTCTAGATGTGCATGTTGTGTGAATGAAAACTCTGATATAAACTCAGGATGTAAGTCTATTCTTTTGAAGTAATACGTTACAAGTCAACTTGATGAAATACAATATACAGTTTTTAAAAATGATTAGCTAACTTCTGCAAATATATGAACTATTTAAAGGAAAATGAAATAGATTCTAGAATGGCATTTAAATATCTACCACAATTTAAAGGAATATTCATTTATGGTATACATATAGGTATAACTGAATCACTTTGCTGTACAGCAGAAATTAACACAACGTTGTAAATCAACTATACTTCAGTAAGAAAATTGCACAAGGAGAATATTCGTGTATGTGGATAATGACAGAAAAATGTAAACAAGATAATATTGGAGTGGGCAATCCATAAGTTTGTTGACTTATTTTTTTTTTATAAATTTATTTTTTATTTTTGGTTGCGTTGGGTCTTCGTTGCTGCACGCAAGCTTTCTCTAGTTGCGGCAAGCAGGGGCTACTCTTCGTTGTTGTGCGTGGGCTTCTCATTGCAGTGGCTTCTCTTGTTGCCTAGCATGGGCTCCAGGCACTCTGGCTTCAGTAGTTGTGGCTCGCGGGCTCTATGGCACAGGCTCAGTAGTTGTGGCATGTGGGCTTAGTTGCTCCACAGCATGTGGGATCTTCCCAGACCAGGGGTCGAACCCATGTCCCCTGCATTGGCAGGCAGATTCTTAACCACTGCACCGCCAGGGAAGTCCCGATACTATAGTTTTTAAACTATAGTTGATTTACAATGTTCTGTTAGTTTCAGGTGTACAGCAAAGTGATTCAGTTATATGTGTGTGTGTGTGTGTATATATATATATATATATATATATATATATATAAAAATATGTGTATACATATAAACACACACCCTTTCAGACTCTTTTCTATTTATTAGAAGATATTGAATATGGTTTCTTGTGCTATACAGTAGGCCCTTGTTCTTTTTTTTATATATAGTAGTGTATATATTTTAATCCGAAACTCCTAATTTATACGCCTTCCCCTTTCCCCTTTGGTAACCATAAGTTTGTTTTTGACGTCTGTGAATCTACGTCTGTTTTGTTAAAGAGTTCATTTGTATCACTGTTTTCAATTCCACATATAAGAGATATCCTAGGATATTTGTCTTTCTCTGACTTACTTGACTTAGTGTGATCATCTCCAGGTCCATCCATATTGCTACAAATGGCATGATTTCATTCTTTTTTTTATGGCTGAGTAATATTCCATTTTGTGTGTGTGTGTGTGTGTGTGTGATATATGTATATGTCATCTTCTATATCCATTCATCTGTTGATAAACATTTAGGTATTTAGGTCACTTCCATGTATGCACTATTGTAAACAGTGCTGCCATGTATGTTGGGGTGCATGTATCTTTTCCAATTAGAGTTTTCCGAACATATGATCAGGAGTGGGATTGCTAGATCATATGGCAGTTCTAATTTTACTTTTTTTTTTTTTTGCGTTACACGGGCCTCTCGCTGTTGCGGCCTCTCCCGTTGCGGAGCACAGGCTCCAGACGCACAGGCTCAGCAGCCATGGCTCATGGGCCCAGCCACTCTGTGGCATGTGGGATCTTCCCAGACCGGGGCACGAACCTGTGTCCCCTGCATCGGCAGGCAGACTCTCAACCACTGCACCACCAGGGAAACCCCTAATTTTACATTTTAAGGAACCTCTATACTGTTCTCTATTGTGACCATTACCAATTACATTGTGACCATTACCAATTACATTCCCATCAACAGGGTAGGAGGGTTCGCTTTAATGATATTGTATCTTTAATTAAAAGAAATAATGGAGGTTAAAAACTCATTCAAATAAATTTATATAATACTCTTACCAGAATATTGCTTTCAGGAGAATTAACATTTTTCTTTCTTGATGTTGTAAAATGTACCTCAGATTAATTGACATAAACTTGATAAGTAGAATAAAATGAAATATTTAAAAAACATAATTTTACAAAATTGAGTTATTTGTAGCAAGGTGGATGGACCTAGAGACTGTCATACAGAGTGAAGTAAGTCAGAAAGAGAAAACAAATACCATATGCTAACACATACACATGGAATCTAAAAAAAAAAAAAGTTCTGAAGAACCTCGGGGCAGGACAGGACTAAAGACGCAGACATAGAGAATGGACTTGAAGACATGGGAGGGCGGAAGGGTAAGCTGGGATGAAGTGAGAGAGTGGCATGGACATATATACACTACCAAATGTAAAACAGATAGCTAGTGGGAAGCAGCCGCATAGCACAGGGAGATCAGCTCGTGCTCTGTGACCACCTAGAGGGGTGGGATAGGGAGGGTGGGAGGGAGACGCAAGAGGGAGGAGATACGGGGATGTATGTATATGTATAGCTGATTCACTTTGTTATACAGCAGAAATTAACACACCAGTGTAAAGCAATTATACTCCAATAAATATGTTAAAAAATAAAATAAAACAAAATAAAAACCATAGATTTAAAAGTAGTAAAATCTGTTAATATGGAAATGAATATGTTTCCAGAGTTACAATGACTTCTAAAAAGAAAAGAAACTGTAGAAAATGTGTGACTTGCTGATAAGAAGGACAAAACCATTCACTCAGAAGCCCAGCTTTTAACTGTACCTCAGTAACTCCTTAAAGGAAATTATCACTTGATAATTTACACAATAGATGTTGAAAGGTATTCAAATAGACTTTAAGGGAGGAAGTATTACTAGAAATAAAATGTTCAAAATGATAAAATGATCAAAACAGAAAGATATACAAATTGTAAATATTTATAACTCGTTTCAAATATGTGAACCAAAACTTGACAGAAATAAAGGAGAAATACATGAAGCTACTGAAGGGGCGAGGAGTAGATAGCAAACCACAGGACTGAATGAAGTACAAGGAGATGGTGGAAGAAGCAAGAAGCACAGAAGGACCCGCACTGGGCCACCCAAAACCCAGGAAACTGCTCCAGTAATGGAGACAGGAAAGCACAGGGGCCCAGACCACATGCACGAGCCTGAGCACAGGTACACTCGTAAGCGTGGAGGAGAAGGAGAGGCAGTAAATGGTATCTGCCCTCCTGAAGCCAACTACAAGAGGTAAATTTTACACCACCACGTTAAAAAAAAAAGGACATGAAAAGATATTCAGCATCCTAATTCTTAGAAAAATGCACACCAAAACGACCACAAGGTATGATCGGGCACTAGTCATCATAAAGTCTACAAACAATAAATGCTGGAGAGGGCGTGGAGAAAAGCAAACCCTCCTCTGCTGCTGCTGGGAATGGAAATGGCTACCAGCCACTATGGAGGACACTATGGAGGTTTTATAAGACACTAAAAATAGAGCGATTATAAGATCTGGCAATCCCACTCCTGGGTTTATGCCACGAGAAAACCATCCTTCGAAAAGACACCTGCAGACTTCCCTGGTGGCGCAGTGGTTAAGAATCCACCTGACAATGCAGGGCACACGGGTTCGATCCCTGGTCTGGGAAGATCCTACATGCTGCAGAGCACCTAAGCCCATGCGCCACAACTACTGAGCCTGCACTTTAGAGCCTGTGAGCCACAACTACTGAGCCTGAGCACCTAGAGCCCGTGCTCTGCAACAAGAGAAGGCACCGCAGTGAGAAGCCCACGCACTGCAATGAAGCCCCAATGCAGCCAAAAATAATAACATAACATAAAAAAAGAGAGAGAGAAAATTAACCCTTTAAAAAGAACAAAAAGACACCCGCACCTAACATTCATTGCAGCACTATTTAAAATACCCGAAGCATGGAAGCACCCAAAATGTCCATCGACATAGGTATGGCTACACAAGATATGCTACATATATAAAATGGAATATTTCTCAACCCTAAGAAAGAATGAAATCATGCCATTTGCAGCAACATGGATGGACCTAGAGATGATCCCACTAAGTCCCACAGAGAAAGACAAATATCATATGATATCACTTATAGGTGCAAACTAAAACTTGATACCAATGAACTAATTAACCAAACAGAAACAGACTCCCAGACGTAGAAAACTAACTTAGCGTGACCAAAGGCAAAGTTGGGGTTGGGGGGGAGATAAATTAGGAGGTTTGGATTAAAACATACACCCTAATATATGGGATAATCAACAAGGACCTACTAGACAGCAAAGGGGACTCTCCTCAACACTCTCTAATAACCTGGAATGGGAACAGAATCCGAAAAGGAACAGAAACATGTATAACTGAATCAGGTTGCTGTACACCTCAAATAAACACCGCATTGTAAACCAACTATACTTCAATAGAAGATACAAATTACATTAGAAGAGAAGAATGAAAACAAGTGCCTACTCTAGTCCCCTCAGGCCTCAGCGGTCTGGGCTGGTGTCACATCCCTGGAACCTGAGCAGGCCTGGGTCCCAAGGCTGGACTGTCGTGGGGCTGAGGGAGCTAGGGGGGAGGTGCCAGCAAATGAGCCCCCCTTGTACCTGGAGTGCCTGGTCCCCTCTGGGTGGGACCACAATCTCCAGATCCAGGCGGACCCTCCTCCAGCTACACCAAGCCTATGGCACCCCAAAAATGATGGACACTCTGGGCTGAAAGAGCTTTGAAAGTCTCCCTGTCTCCACATCTGCTGGTGTTGGGGTTTCCACTTCCAGCCTCCTTCCTTAGAGTTGCTCCAACTACCCAGAACATCACCCTCAGCACAGCACTTTTGCAGGGGTTGGGATTTGACTGGGAGGGTGAAGGGTAAGGGGGAAGAAGTAAAGAGGCACAAGCCCTCGTGTGTTTCTTCTGGCACTTTGCACTCTGATTTTCAACCCGGGAACATGACTTTTGCTAGGTTCAGGTTGCCCGAGTTACCAGAGTCAGGCATGAAGAAATGCTGCTGCCTTGTGGCCGTTTTCCATAACAACAACCTTAAAACCAGTACTTAGGGGAACTTAATATTCACAAGGCCTGTGGGGCTCTAAATGACCCCTGCCTTCGAGAGATATCGCACGGTAGGTAATAGAAAAAGAATTCAAAACAGGGCCGACTTTAAGAAGCCAGTTTCAAGAGGTAAAATTATATTCACATTAAAAAAAAAAACCCACATGAAATGATCTCAGCATCGCTAGTTGTTAGAGAAATGCAAATCAAAACAACGAGGTATCATAGGGCACCAATCATCACAAAGTCTACAAACGATAAATGCTGGAGAGGGCGTGGAGAAAAGACATCCCTCCTCCGCTGCTGCTGGGAATGGAAATTGCTACCAGCCACTATGGAGAACACTATGGAGGTTTTATAAAACACTAAAAATAGAGAAATCATGAGATCTGGCAATCCCACTCCTGGGTGTATGCCCAGAGAAAACCATCCTTCGAAAAGACATCTGCACCCCAACATTCATTGCAGCACTATTTACAATACCCAAAGCATGGAAGCACTCAAAATGTCCATCGACATAGGTATGGCTACACAAGATGTGCTACATATATACAATGGAATATTTCTCAACCCTAAGAAAGAATGAAATCATGCCATTTGCAGCAACATGGATGGACCTGGAGATGATCCCACTAAGTCAAGTAGGTCACACAGAGAAAGACGAATATCATATGATATCACTGATAGGTGCAATCTAAAACATGATACCAATGAACTAATTAACCAAAACAGAAACAGACTCCCAGACTTAGAAAACTAACTTATCATGACCAAAGGGGGAAAGTTCGGGTGGGGTGAGTGATAAGTTAGGAGGTTGGGATTAATACACACACACACACACACACACACACACACACACACACACACACAGAGAGATATATGATAATCAAGAAGGACCTACTGGATAGCACAGGGAACTCCACTTGATAATCTGTCCTAATCTATAAAAGAATCTGAAAAATAATGGATGTACAAATATGTATAATGAATCATTTGTTGTATACGTGAAACTAGCACAACATTGTATATCAACTATACTCCGATAACATTTTAAAATTTTAAAACTAAGTAAGCTTGGGGCTTCCCTGGTGGCGCAGTGGTTGAGAGTCTGCCTGCCGATGCAGGGGACACGGGTTCATGCCCCGGTCCGGGAAGATCCCACATGCCGTGGAGCAGCTGGGCCCGTGAGCCATGGCCGTTGAGCCTGCGTGTCCGGAGCCTGTGCTCCGAACGGGAGAGGCCACAACAGTGAGAGGCTCGCGTACCGCAAAAAATAAAGTAAGCTTAAACGCTTTTGTACAGCAAAACGTCCATAAACGAAACAAGACACCATATGGTTTCGGAGAAAATATTTGCATATGATGGAAATTTGAGGGATTAATTCCCAAAAGAACTCATACAGCTCAACGTCAAAAAAACAAACAACCCAATTAAAAAATATGCAGAAGACTTAAGTAACATTTCTCTAAGGAAGACATCCTAATTACCAGCAGGCACATGAAAAGATGGCCAACATCACTGATTATTAGAGAAATGCAAATCAAATCCACAATTGATGTATCACCTCATACTCGTCAGAATGACCATCACCAAAAATTCTACGAATAGGGACTTCCCTTGTGGTCCAGTGGTAAAGAATCTGCCTTACAATGCAGGGGACGCGGGTTCGACCCCTGGTCAGGGAACTAGGATCCCACATGCCTCGGGGCAACTAAGCCCTCGCACCACAACTACTAAGCTTGTGCACCTCAACTGGAGCGGGTGTGCAGCAAACTACAGAACCCATGTGCTCTGGAACCCACACACCACAATTACAGAGCCCACACACCCTGGAGCCTGCACGCCACAACTAGAGAAAACCTGCACGCCACAACTAGAGAAAAGCTCACGTGCCACATGATGCTGCATGCCACAACTAAGACCCGACACAGCCAAAAATTAAATAAATAATAAATCTTAAAAAAAAGTCTACAAATAATAAATGCTAGAGGGGGTGTGAGGAAAACAGAACCCTCCTGTACTCTTGGTGGAAATGTAAATTGGTGCAGCCACTATGGGGAATGGTATGGAGGTTCCTTAAAAAAGTAAAATAGAGCTACCATATTTTCCAGCAATCCCACTCCTAGGCATACATCCAAAAAAGATGAAAACTGTAATTCAGAAAGATACACCCACCCTAGTGTTCATAGCAGCACTATTTACAATAACCAAGAAATGTCCATGGACAGATGAATGGATAAAGAACATGTGGTATATGTATACAATGGAATATTACTCGGCCATGAAAAAGAATAAAATAATGCCATTTACAGCAACATGGATGGACCCAGAGATTATCATGCCGAGAGAAGTGAGTCAGACAAAGACAAATATCATATATCACTTATATGTGGAATCTAAAAAAGTGATACAAATGAACTTATTTACAAAACTGAAATAGACTCTAGACATAGAAAACAAACTTACGGTTACCAGAGCGGAAAGGAGGGAGGGATAAATTAGGAATTGGGGATTAACAGATGCATACTACTAAATATAAAATAAAGTGAAAGGACTTACTGTATAGTGCAGGCAACTATATTTAGTATCTTGCAATAACCTATAATAGAAAGAATCTGGAAAAAAAATATGTCAATTACTTTGCTGTACACCTGAAACACTGTAAGTCAACTATACTTCACTAAAAAAAAAAAAAAGATACGGAGCTCCTGGTCCTCTAACTGGATAATTACTCCGATATTTAAGTTGGTGAAAGTTCACTTAAGGAAGCAAGTCACTCCCTAATCTCCTTAAGGTGTCCCCAGTGATGAGAAACGAAGGTCCTTTGCATACTAACATGTTTTATGGGTAATGTAGTAGGTGAGGGCACTCTTTGCAGTCTTGATCAGAATAAGATTGATCAACCTGAATGACAAATGTCCTACACTGAAATTGTGGCCAAGACCCAATTAGAATCCTTAAGTTCTGTCAGGTTTAGAATCTCCACTGGCAGCTGTGGTGTTTGAATGAAGACTTAGAAGTCCCTGTCTTACTGCGCAGGTTTGTGTTCTTTGTATCTTTTACTAGAACAACATTCTGTGAGGGCTGAGACATAATAGTGAATGACTCAACATGTTCAATAGTCACAGCTGCCAGGCGTGCAGGTACATGGTTTTCCTCTCCCCAGAGCCCTCACCTACCCTGTTACAGGCCTCCTAGGACCTGTAGGGGCCTGAGCCCTGAACAGAGGCACGAGTCTTTCACGGCCCCTGTGGTGTCAACCAGGCTCCCTCCCTCTCTGGGCCTGCTCCACGTCCACTCCAAACTGAATTCCCCATTAGCCCTGCTCCCTGAGACTGTCACAATGGGGGATCAACTCCGTGGTTTGGCCAGAAGGAGTCAGATCCATTCTGAGCCACTACAAAGACCTGGCAGGAGCATGCATTTGAAGTACTAAACCTCACACACCGGAATGACAGTGCCTCACTGCTGGCTGACCTGCCTCTGACTGTGGTCTGGACATCAGGCAGAAATGAGGAGGGAAGGACATTAGAGCAGAGAATAGCAGTGGTGACTACAGTGGGCATGGACACACCAATGTGGCTCCTGCCATCTTAGGGACGAAGACCTTGAGAAAGCATTATTTAGGGCCAATAAGAGGGAGGGAAGAGGACTCTTCCTGGACTCATATCAGCCTGTGTCTCTTCAAACCCCCAATGAAGACCCCTAAGTTGGGAGGTGGGGCCTCTGTGTCAGAGGGGAAGGAAGGCTAGGGGGTCTCTGGGCTATAAGCAGAGAGCCATGGGGGAGAACCTTGTGAGGACCTGAAGGCTGGAGGGCCATAGACTCACCTCTGTTCAGTAGGCTCACCTCCTGTGGAGGCCAAGGGTGGTCTCAGTCAAGGGGGCATCAACCCCCAGCCGTGTAGACCCAGCCAGCAATACAAGATCCAGCTGAGACAGTCTCGAAGCTCACCTCCAGCTACAAATCAGGAAACCCAAACAAGGTGGCCTTGACGCAGGCAGACAGTTGGGTTATCTGCACCCAAAATACCTTGACTTAGAAGACAACCCAGTAACCAGAAGCCCCTCAGAACAGCCCAGGCTACAGGGGTTCAGGGCGTCTAGAAACTACTGAGGAAAAGGGCCCCAAGATCCACTCCGCCTGGAGCAGTGATGCCATCCTTTCCCAGTTCCTTTCAAAACAAGTGCAACAGGAATGGAGAAATTTGAACACTCAAATTGCCGATAAGGCAGACCTGCTTGAAGAAACCACAGACCCCTGCACCTTGGGTTTCAGGCCTGCCAGCCCCGTCCTGGATGGGGTTCTCACTTCCTTCACAGCAGCTTTGACGCCAGCAAGCCCTGTGCAGGAGTCAAGGAGAACCCAGCCAGCCCTGTGATCTGGAGCATTCTGTGGGCGCCATGAGACCTCCCGGAGGCTGCAGATCCCATCTCCCCATGGTGCCTGCCAGGCACAGCTGCCACCCTCCAGCTAAGGGAGGGCTGGGCCAAGCCCACATCTCAGACACCAGACAGTGTGTTATCCTTTAATGAAGAGCCAGGTCAGTAGGGCCACCATTCTCCCCGAGGCCCCCCTGCAGCAGACACCCCTCACTCCTGGCTGCCTCGGTGGCCCTGAAGCAGCCAGCCCTGCTGAGAGGTCAGTTTGCAGCAGCCTAGGAAAGGCATTCATCTCTCGGACCTAGGAAAATGGCAGCAGCAACATGGCCAGTGGCGGCTAATGAGGTCAGGGATGGTGGAGGAGGAGGGTGGGACAGGAAGTGGGGGCTCTCCTCCTTCCTCTCTGAATCCCCTGGGATAAAGGCCAGTGTTCAGGAGCAGTACAGTCTCCCCAGGGGCTGGAGGCCCTTCCAGCCACTCTCTGGAAGCCCTTAGTCCCCAGTTTCCCTCAGACTAACATCACACAGAAAGTAGCCCGCAGGGTCACTGGCCTCAGGGTCACCACTCCATCAGCCTCAAGGCCCCACGCCTGCGAGATGAGTCCAGCAGGGCCCAGGCCAGAGCCACCAGGAGACTTGGAGCCACCTTCCACTAACTCCGCTGGGCAGGCACTACAGGCATCTAAGAAGGTGGTCTCTCCCTCGTGGTTCCGGGGCTGCCCAGGCGGGGCTGAGGCACAGCAGGCCAGGGGATCTCCAAGTCCCTACAGATCTGTGACCTTGTTTTCTACAGCCGCTGCGATCTGCTGGAGCCGATAACCCAGCTGCATCTTCTGGGCCGTGCCATCTTCCTCCAGGGCAGTGATGATCTGAAACACAGAGACCAACTCAGCAGGGGGAGACCGTCAGCCTGCCGTCTGCCTTTGCCACAGACTTCAATAGGCCTCCACAGCTACCGCAGCAGGTGTGGGTAGGGGCCCGAGAAACCCTGTGAGCTGCTGCACTCACTTCCTCAGGGCCCCCTCGGGGAGGGGATGATGACAGCAGAGTCACTGTGGGGTTTTAAGGATTAGTGAGGTAGGGAATGAAGTACTTTACTCAGTACCTAGCACTCACGGTAATGCATATCACCTCCCCAGTAAAATCGTTTTGAGTGGAGGCCAACTTCACCCACCATGCTGGTCTTCTCTGCCACAAACCCCCTGGAAGCCCTGCTCCACCCATCCTGGCTCCCCCCGCCCACCAGGCAACAAGCAGTTCCTAAATTCCTACATGCCGGGTGCTGGACAAGGAGCAGGGACCCGGCAGTGATGACAGGTACAATCCCTGCCCTCGTGGGGCTCACTGGAGGGGAGACAGGTATTGACCAAACACGGACAACTACATAACCACAAGGGGGGCTGCCACAGAGGGAAGGGTGGGAACAGGAGGGGCTCGCCGGCCACACCTCCACAAGGGGACAGCTGTGTCACACGGCCCCGCCTCCCCCACACCGACACCCACACTGTTTGGAGCAAGGCACCTGGACTTCACGCTTGTGCATCACTCCTGTGTCAAATGCCTGTCCCCACTCCAGGCCTGAGCCATGAGGCAGGGCCCTCATCGCTCAACAGCAACGGCCACATCCCTGGGGCCACGCAAACATCTGGGTAGATGATTCTAGCAGGCACTCAGTGGGTTGACCGGTGGGCGCTCTGATCCTGAGGCCCAGCCCAGGAATCCCCCAGAAAGCCCCCTTACCGGCTCTGTTGTGCCCGCATCTGCCCCAGACCCTCCTCTCTGGCAGCGCATGCAGCCCAGCCAGTCCCACCCGCCCAGAGATGGCCTGCACAGCACACTGCCACATGTGGTCTCAGGTAGGGCTCTGAGGGAGCACAAGGCCGGGGCACAGGTGGCCGCTGTGTGTACCTCCCAGCACATCCTGCACACCATCTCCAGGCCCTGGTAGATCCCCAGCCATCCATCACCACCACCATGCCCAGGAGCCCAGCTGAGGAGCCCGGATGGGAAGGGCGGCAGCAGGTAAGAGCTGGGCCACTACCAGGAAGCACACCTGAAGAACACTTCCCGAACCCAGGGCTCAGCCCCCCTCCACCACTCTGTGCCTGGGGGAGACCCGAAGGCCCCACACTTGCGTCACAGAGCCAGTCACCCTCTCACTTCATCCTGACCGTGCCCAGGTTCTGCCCACCTGGTCATAGTATTTGTTGATATACTTGTAGAGTTCGTGCAGGGCCACTCGCACCCCCAGGTCTCCAGAGTAGTTCTAGGGAGGAGAGACAAGAGGTTACAGAGATAGGGGGTGCTGCCAGCCACCAGAGGAGGCCCAGGACCCCAGGCAAGGGGAGTGGGGAAGAGGGGGCTGGGAGGTAGAGGAAGGAACAGGGCCCTGCATTGGGAAGCAGAGCCCCTCCACAGACAGGGGATGCCAGGCTAGACGTGCTAAGCTGGGGACAGGATAGGACCAAAGGGCCTCCTTGGTGGAGAGAGCCTGGATCTGTAGTTTCACCATGGCCTGGGGTCTCCACTGGGGCTCGGCCTCTCTCCCCCTCCAGGCTCCAGCTGGGACCCTCTGGCATCCCAGGCAATTGCAGAGCCAGGCAGAATAGGTGCTGCTCACAGGCTGTGACCCAGCATAGTTCTGCTGTGACCTCATTCAAGTCTTTCCTGAGGTCACACCCAGGCCCCTCCATGGGGACATCTCTGAACCTCAACCTCCTCTTCAGGACAATGGAGTTGATATCACCTAACTTGTAGAGCTTTTATGGGAATCAAATGAGAAGTAATCAAAGCCCCCACGCACAGCAACACCCCGAAACTGTAGCTACTGTTGTTATTGTGGTTGTGGTCATCATCATCGTGGTTTCGGATTTACATTGTTTATAAATTCCCCGGACTGGACTGTTTGGAGGCTGTTTTAGGAGTAGGTGGGGGCATGTCTATAGTGCCAAGGAAAGCAGAGCAGTAGGAAGACGTGGACAGGCTGACCCAGGCAGTGCTGGGGCTGAATCCCTGCCACCTCACTGCCTTGGAACTATGGTCCACAGACCCCGAGGGGCTGCAGACATCTAAACACCTGGCTGAGTCAGGCTCGGTGGCAGCTGCCAGGACAAGGCCCCTGCTGCTCTCTGATGAGACACTGGGAGCCCTGGTCTTTTACAGAGGCAGCGGGAACACTGTGCTGAGGCCCCCAGGGCTTCCCTGCAAAGGAGCAGTGTGAAGGGGGCAGGACCCTTGTGGCAGAAGGCCTATGCCCAACCCAAGAAGCAGAAGGAGGGCCATACCCGGGACAGCTCGGCCAGGATGGAGTTCATCTCTTGATCACTGGCGGGGATGGTCTGTCTGATGTCTGCATAGTACCTGCCAGAGATCATGGGTCCGGCAGCCGCTGGGGAAACAAACCCCTCTTCACCCCACCAGGCCCACCCCTGGGCCTCAGCTGTAAACACCCACCAATCCGTCCAGCCATTATCCCCCAGATGCAATCCCTTTCCCTCGTACCTTTCCACCATCCGTTTGTACCGGGGAATATCCCGAGCATACAGAAGTTTGTTGATGGGAGAGTCCTGGGTGCCAGTAGGTGAACAGTGAAAGGAAAAGAAGGATGAGAGCTCCTGTTAGGGTGACCAGCTGTCCCAATTTTCCCAGCACTGCTTCAGTTTTAAAACTAAGTCCCGAATTGCAGGAAACCTCCTCAGTCCCAGACAACCCGGATGGTTGGTCACCCCACCTCATTCCTTCTGTTACCCCTCCCCCAGTGTCCCATCTCTGCTGTCATCACCTTGAGCTTCCCCCCATCTCACTCCAAGGTCAGCTCCACATGCCTCCACCCGGACCTGGCAGGGAACTGGCATGCAGGGTGGGAAGGGTGCAGTGCCGTGTGGAGCCCTAATACTGCTTCTCCAAGTGCTGTTCATTCCCCATGTAATGTAATTTTAAAAATCAGGAAACTAACCCCGAAATTTAATTAAATTGCCCCAGACCACCTCACTCCTGTGTGGCTGAGCTGGGATTTGAAGCAGGTCTCTCAGACCAGAGCCCACAATCTAACACAGCCAGATACATCCTCTACCACCGAACTGGGCTCCAATCCCAGCTCTGTCCCAGTGGCTGTGGGCAGCACACTTCCATTCTCTGGACCTGCTGCCTCATCCCACAGCTGCTGGGAGGGTGAGGCAAGACTGCACTGCCCCCTGCGAGCAAGGGCGTGAGCGCTGGGCCTGAGGCAGGATGCCTGCTTCTCAGCAACTCTCCATGGGTGGCCCTTGGCATCCTGGTTTGCACTATTCCTGAGCTACCCAGGAAGCATTTGCAGCGCTGCTGGGAAGGGGAAGCAGTGTGAAGATCAGGCAGAAGAACCCAGCTACCATACAGCACACACCCTGGAGGTGACCCCTGGGTCCTGGTGTGGCTCTGTGGTTCTCAGCTCATCGCAGGCAGAGTAATGAGCACAGGCAGAGCAAAAATGGCTTACAAAAGACAGCACTACAGAGTGAAACTTTCCATCTTGTTTCCCCGTGGAGAACTCTCAAGAGGTCCCAGGCCCAGGGGTCGAGGCTAAGCAGAGTCCGTTATGCAGAGCCACGACAGCCCTGCCTGCTGGGTGCCTGAGCAGTCATGGTGGTGACCCCATGTCTGTCACAGGACTCTCTGGGTCCTGACCACTGTGACAACATACCTCCCCCTCTCTGTGCCACCAGGCAGCCCTGACCACCTCTCCTCCATGCTTCCCAGCTCCCCTGTCAGCACATCCCTCCTCGCCTGGCCCTCCCCTGGACTCTGCTCCCTGTACTGCACGGGCTGGCAGACACTTCCACTGCCCTTGGGAATCAAATCTCCGAGGCAGCCTGGAGCTGCTCTGCAATTGTAGAATCCATGGGCTCACCTCCTCCAAGTCTTAGCTCACCACCGCCAGAGGCCCGGGGTGCGTAAGGAACCCCTCCCTCTTCCTCACCCCCACATCCAACCCACAGCTTCTGCCTGCCCTGTACCCTCTAGTCCCAGCATGAACCTGGCCACTGCTCATCCCAGGGACAACACAGCTTCCTCTCTGGACTCCAGGCTCCAGTCCATCCACTGCATGATTGCCAGGAGGCTCCACCTAACTCTCAGGTCTGACCACCCCCTTTGCCCTGAGGGTGAGCCCTTGCCAAGTGGCCCTGGCCTCCTGCCGCACCGCCAGCACTCTTTGCTCCACTTAACCCTGTGAATCAGCACACGTGCCCCCTGCCCTTGCTCATCCCTGAAGGCTGAGGCACGGCCACCTCCTAGGGAGGCCGGGGACAAAGCCTGGCCCCGGGCCTGCGGTCAAAGGCCTCCCATGTCCTCCTCCTTGACATCCTCAAGAAGGCCTGGAGTCTGTGCACCACAGCACTCTCCATCCCCGGCCACGCTGCCCCCCCCACCTAGACCCTCCCGGTCCACCCCAGCCAGCTCACCCGGCCCAGCTTGTGGTCAGCCAGGGTGCAGGCATCCATGAAGGTCTGTGCAATGACCAGGAACACTGCATCCATGTTATCAGATGTCTGCACGTCGAACACAAACTGCGGGTTTTTTATGATATTGATCCAGAACCTCAGCGGCAAGCTGTGGGCGGGGCAGGTGTGGCCAGTGAGTGTGCTGGGGAGACAGGAGAGAAGACCCCGCACATGCTAGGCCCGCCCCGCCCCCACCTGTTGGTCTTCCATATATGGACGGTGTCCTGGTCCGAGATGCCATGCTGCTGGGCCTGCTCGTCCAGCAGGTCAAAGAAGTACTTCACAGCGAGCGGCACGGGACGGCTGGTGCTGAGAATCACCTGGAACAGGTCATCCACAAACTTCTGCAGGGTGCCCTGCGGACGAGGGGAAGCACAGGAGATGCAGTCAGCAAGGGGACCTCAGCCCAGCCCAGCCCAGCCTCAGATGCCTCGTGACACCAGGCCTGTGCGAGCCCCACATACCCCCAAACCCCACTACCTGTCTCGTCCCTGCCCCCAGCCCCACCTTCATGGACAGCAGGCGGGTCAGGTAGATCTCAGGGATGGCCTTGGCTCGCTCCCGCTCCCCGCCCCGGAGGCTGCCCCTCCGAGGCCTGGGCGGCTCCGGCTCCTCGCTTGGCTTCACCAGGTGCCAGGGCCGGATGCCCCCCTCGTCCACATCCTCCAGCATTGGGGTCCCTGTACCAAGACCTTATAGCTTGTCACCCCTCATCAGGTGCCCCCTGCCCTAGACCCCCAGGGTCCTGCCAAAACCTGGGAGTGGGGGCACCTGGTTAAGGGCTTCTCTGGGTGGAAGGGAAGTAGACACAAGCCCACCCTGAAGTCCAGAGGACCTTCCCCCATTACTGGAGACTGGGCAAAGCAAGGGTAGAGGACTGCGATGGCAGGGGTGGGGCGGGGGGGAGGGTAAGTACTCACTCTCTCCAGGGACGTAATCCTGGCTTTCCCGGAGGACATGCTTGGTGAGGCACGGGACGAGGGCCACAGTTGCTCCGTCTGGGACCTGTGGACCACAGTTGGTGACCCCTCCACCAGCCCACCCCACCACAGCCCTCCCCCAGCTCCCACCCCTCCCACCTTGTAATGCTGCAGGGTGTTCAGGCGCCTCCACAGACCCTGGACCTCAGAAGTCACGTCCTCGTCAGAAAGAATGAGATGCCCGGCCACCCCAGACCGCCATTCTGCAAGGACAAGGTGGGCTTGGTCCTTGTCCTTGCAGACATACCCTCCCTGCAGTGGAACCTGTCCCCTCTTCTACAAGGACACTGGTCCCTCCATCAGGGGCAACCTCACCCAACTTCTCTGAAGTCCAGAAACGGGGGCCCCTCAACAGGTGACAGGTCATCCCTATAGAGGTGTTCCAGAGCCCACCTCCCCTGGGTGATAAGGTGACCCCGCAGAGCTGGTCTAGGGCCAGCCTAGCCCTGAGGGTCCCCAGACCACCCTTCCCCTCTGCCCTCACCGACATCCAGGGTGCGGGGGTCTGGCCGCTGGGCAAGAGGCACTCCTTTATAAAGCTGGTCCAACATCTTTTCCTTGGCCTGGGAGATGGTGTCACAGTCCAGGACCTTCACAGGCACACCCTGGGCTTCTCCCGCTCCAGGCCCCACAGCCAGTAGTGCATTCAAGGTCTATGCACGATACATGGGAGCAGTCAGGGCTCATGCCACGTGTGGGATGACCAAGATGCAAGGCCAAGGCCAGGGACAACCCATAAGGAAGCCACTGCCTCTGACCTCCAAGCACCAAACAATCACTCCTCCTTGTCTCTTCACCCGCCTGCCTCCCCAGGGACAGCAGCTCCCTCCACTCTGTGGCCCCAGCACCTGGCACAGAGCACTAGTGTCTGCTGGGTGAATGGCAGAAAAAATGGGAGAGCACAAGTCCCTCTGAACTCTGATCCTCAGGCTCCCGGCACAGACAGTTAGGCTGAGGAAACCCACATAAGAAGTGGGGTCTCCACTAGCCAGAGGAGCAGGCCTGGCGGAGCCTGAATGGGATTTTCCCAAAGGACCTCCACGTGGGCCACAAAGGGGAAAGTTTCCCAGAGGGAAACAATGGGCAGGTCTGCCAGGGTGACTCCCAGCTTGGTGGGCACAACCATGCCCCTGGCAGGATGCTAAGACCATGATCAGGCAGACACTCAGGCCCTGACACAGCAAGGACCCGGACGGGCCCCGGGCAGGGTTGGCTGCTCCCTAGACTCTGGATGTGGCCACCCTGACCCCACCCCAAACCTGGGGAACCTCTGAGGTTCTATCTTCAAGGTCTGGCCCTCAAGCCTCTATCCTGCAGCCAGCTGGAGGTTAGGCTGGCTCAAACCAGATGCAGACACCCACACAATCATACGTGGTCACCCTCCTCACCTTCATGGGAGACTGACTCACCAGCAGGTTCTCTCTCTCTCTCCCCCTCCCTCCCCCTCCCTCCCCCCCTCACCAGGGGACGGTACTCCACGTCCTCTCGGAGCAGGCGGTTGTCATTTAGGGTGTATTTGGCTTTGCCAGTCACGCTGTCTACCGGCCCCTTGTCCACTTGATGCTTAATTCCACGGAAAAGCATGTACAGAGGCTCCCCTACCGAGTCCTGGGAGAGCGGCGGGCAGTTAGGACACCCGGGGCAGGGGACAAGCATGGGATGGAGGTGCTGGGGGAGGGAACAGGATGCAGGCCGCAGAAGGCTTAAGGTGGCTGAGGACATGCTGGGCAGGGGTGCCCAAGCTGTGCTGGGGCAAGAAGCTGCGTGGTTCAGAGTCCTGACTCTCCCTGGAGGGGAGCCCCACCCACCTCTGCCTCACTCACCCTCACGAAAGTGTAGAGGCAGATGGACATCCAGTTGGTGAGCAGCTTCTCCACCACAGTCTCTGTCCTGGGATGACAGGAAAGAGGGGGCAGAGTCAGCAGGTGGGGACCCAGGGCTTTCTATTCTTCAGACCCCAGGCCCCAGAGGGCCTGACTCAGGTCTTGGTTCCAGCTGTCCACGGCCACCTGGCCCCCGTGGCATCTTACGGGCATACAGACCTGCGCAGCATCAGTTTGGGGTTCTTGGCCACGTACTGGGCCACCAGGTCACTGAGCAGGGTGCGCAGGATGTCAGTGAAGTACTCAAGCTTCCCGTGCAGTGCCACGGTGAGCAGAGATGCCACGTAGGCGCGGTCCCGAGCTGAGAAGGTGCGCTGGCTCTCCAGGGTGTGGATGAACTGGCGCCAGGGAGAGGGGATGGGTGGGTGGGGAGGGCAGATTCAGAAACGGAGGGACTGAGAAGGGATGGGGCTGGAGGGTAGGGGAACCCCCTCCCCACCCCTGGAGGGCCCAGATAGGGGGTGGGGCCGGCACCTTGATGAGGAAGAGCTTGCTGTTAAGCAGGTTGGAGAGCTGCCCCAGCCCTTGTTCCACAGTGGGTCGCCTGCTCTCAGGCACGCCCAAGTCCCGGTGCAAGGGTGACTCCTGGTGCCCAGGGAAGAAGACCCTCTCGGCATACACCTTGTAGTCGAGGAAGGGGATGCCGCTGCCCAGAAGGTCACTGGTAAGATCGGTCATCTCGGTCATAAGGTCTGTTGAGCAGAAGGAGCCAGGTTTGGGCGCAGATCCCAAGGTGATGGGAGCAGGCTTGGGCAGAGCCCTGGAGCGTGGGGTCTCCGCAGCCTCACCTGTGAACTCCTTCTTGCAGCGGTCCCGCACGCTGCTCTCCAGATTCTCCAGCTGGATCTGCACCTTCTTATAGTCCCTCAGAGCCTGCTTGCTCTTCCTCCTGCTCAGCACCAAGGTCAGGGCAGGGAAGGCCAGAGGAGGCCCGAGCCCTTGCTGGGTCCCACCGGGCCCAGGCCTGCCCAGGCCAGCACAGTCTAACCCTGCCATGCCCAGCCAAGCCAGGGCCTAGTCAGAATAATTCAGCCTGTCCCATCCCAGGCAAGTCACACCCACCCACGACTCATCTAGCCCAGCCTAGCCCAGGGATCAGCAAACTATAACACGGCCAAATCTGGCCCCTGGCCTGTTTTTGTAAATAAAGATTTGTTGGAACACAGCCATGCTCATGTGTTTATATGTTGTCCGTGGCTGCCGCTGGGCTATAATAGCAGAGCTGAGTCACTGCCACCCAGACCGCCTGGCCCACAAAGCCTGAAATAGTTACTCTCCTGCCCTTTATAGGAAGTGTTTGCCTATCCCTGGTCTAGTCTGCCCCTTCCCAATCCAGCCACACCCTACTACCTGCCCAACCCAGCCACATCTGGCTGCACCCACCTGTACATGAGGACAATGATGATGACACCCAGGGCCAGAAGAGAGGTGCCCACCCCCAAGCCCACCTGGGCTGCCATGGGAAAAGCCACAGGGCTCTCGCCATCGTACTGCACGTGGCCCAAGGAGAAGCGTAGGTTCCCCATCTGCACCTGGACAGGGAGCCACATGTGAGCAAGAGGTCAGCGCACGCCCGATGCCTGCCCCGGCCCAGAGCCTGCCCACTGACCGTGAACTCAGGCAAAGCATCAGGCGCCTCCCGGAGGGCATGGTGCCGGGGTAGGGGCTGCTCCACGGGGGGCTCGCAGTACAGGTGGTGCCGGGTCAGCGTCTTCACCATGCAGGGGCCGTCCCCTATCATGGCCACCACCTCCTCCTTGGACATTGCAAGGTCCAGATTCTCCCCCTGGAACATGGGGTCACTGATTGATCATTCAGAACTCTTCCTTAAGGGGAGGAGCTGATGGTCACTCAGATCCTATCTCCCCAAATGTGAGACGGATGGTCCTGAGACCCACCCCCAGGAGCAGGGCTGATGGTGCCTCAGCACCTCTTGTCCTGTACATGGGGTGACAGCCCCATGGATGTTTCCCAAGCTGCCCCCGATCCTTTTCTGCCCCTCCCGATCCTTCTTCCATGAGTCTTAACTTCTCCGGAGCTAAAAATCTGGAGAATATAAAGCTGTCCCCAAATCCTACGCAGTGGCCTAACAAAGCAGAGCCCCTGCTACTGCGTGTGTCAGTACACACGCCAAGTATGTGTCCACATGAGACAGCCTGCCGAATGGGCATCAGCCCAGGCGCCTATTGTGTACCTCGCCGCCACTGCGTGTGCCAAACTATTTACATATCGTTATTCAGACACCTGCCATGGGGTATGTCAGGACCCAGACCACAGGACCTAAGCCCCGGCCAGGTGTGTCTGGCTAGGCACCCCGCCGCCAGCCCCCTCAGCACTCGCCATGTCCATCCACTGGCCCTTACTTTGCTGTCATGCCCCCTGTGCCACACACAGCAGTACCATCCGGCAAAGTGAAGGGTCTTGGGGCCCTGCCAGATCCCACTAGGAGCAGTACCTCCACAGACAGCACACTCCCAGGCTTGTGCCGGAATGGTGCGGTGGGGTCCTCGGGGTTGAGCGGCTGCAGAGTGGGGTCGGCCTCATAGGAGAAGGGTGTGGGGTTCAGTGTTGCAAAGTCAAAGACCAGGTTTTCAAGGATGAATTCCACACGGACCCAGGGGTCCTCAGGCAGGCCTGGGAGGGCCGGCGTGCGGCACGTGATGAGCTGGGAGGAGTTCACGTGGCAGGGCTCCTCAAACTAGGGCAGAGGGAGGGAGGACAGGGAGGGCCTGCTGAGGGTGCACGAGGGGGGGGTCCAGCAAAGATGGGGACATAGCCTCCACTGGTACCCGCCACCCACAGCTGTCTAGGGGTGGTGGGGGGGATGAGGGGCAAGGTGGGCGATGGCTAGCCCAGTGCAGGCAGGGGATGCCCTTGGGGCTCCTACGTGAAGGCCGCCACAGGAGGCTCCGGGGGAGCACGCCGTCTCTGGGATCACGCGGTGCCTCCACCCCAGCCCCTGGCCTGGTCCTGGTGCTCTCGTGGCCACAGTCACTCGGATTCTTGGTGTCTGTACCACGTCCAAATTCTGGCCACGGACCCATATCTCACGTCCTCCACTGAAAACACAGCCCATGAGGCACTTATGGCTTATGTGAACAAGGCTTTAAAGCACAGCCCAGTCCCTGATGTTAGGTCAGCTCCAACCCAAAGCCCCACGGCCCCTCTCCCCACCAGCAGCATAGGAGTCGAAGCCCCCCACATAGAGCCCTACAAACCCCCATATACTGGAGCTGCAAAGACCTCCCAACGGCATGCCATGCAGCCATGCCCTCGGCCCAGCACCTGAGGAAGCTCTTGGCGGGGCCAGCAGAGGTGACATTGGGATCTGATGTGTACTCGAACTGGCTGTGATGAAGCCTCCGCTCAGCAGCCCCAAACCACACGGCCACGGGGAGTGTGGCAGGCGTGGGGTGTGGGCTGGTCTCACACCGCAGTTGCTCCGCCTGCTGCTCCAGCAGCCTGAGAAGGGAGGGAGAAGTGGCAGGCAGGCCCGACTGGGCCGGAGGGGCACAGGAAGGGGAAAGGGGTGATTCCAGGACACAGGACCCACTCGAGCCACAGCTCACTTCCCCCTTCAGTGCTGACTGCAGTCTCCACAAGTGACCCTGGAGGCTGCACTCCCAAGAAAGCCCCAGCTTCGAGAGGGGCTGGCCACTTTCTGATGGAGCAGACTTGGCCCTCTCCCCATTTCTGCTCTCCCTAATATCCCACCCCTCCATCTTCTCCCCGGAGCTCAAGGATTTTTGCAGAATGAGGAAGCGGCCCTCACAGGTGACAAGGCTGGTCTCCAACTACCACTCGGATGTCCTCCAGCCGCCCGGTCAGAAGCTTGGAGCCATGCAGGGTGAGGCTGGTGCCCCCGGCTCTGGGGCCTCGGGCCGGGAAGATGGAATGCACCTTTGGGTCCTGTGGGAAGGGGACAGGGAGAAACAGACAGGCATCAGGCCAAGAACAGGGAGGCAGGGGGAGCAGACAAGGAGGCCCTGGGGTGGGGAGCCCCAGGGAGGCGAACCAATGTGCTGGGAGGAGCCACCTAAGGGGGTGGCCCATGGGTAGCTGGTGGGGACTCAACAGTCAGGCACCTGGTAGGCAAAGTCATGCTCTGAGACGCCGCGTCCTCTTCCTGGCACCTCCACCGTCACAGCGCCTGCCACCTCCTCCCCGCTGGCCCCAGTGATACACACAAGGCTGTGGGCACAGGGCAAGCTGGGGTGCTGGGCCACACTAAGGGCCCTTCAAACTGACCCGGCCGCCCCCTCCCTGCCCCACTACATCACGTGTTCTCCCTGGCTCCCAAGATTGACAGAGATCCTCTTGCTTTGGAAGGAATTCCTTAACGACTCACCAGGAGGCTTTGGCCTCTGAGAACTAACATCTGTGGTTCAATCATTCAAATCCAACCCGAGGCCCCTGACAAGGAGAATTTCTCTCTCTGTGGGGCACCAGCCCTGGTAAGGCTGATGGCAGGGGTGGGTTGCTGAGCTAATGAGTGGGCCTAACCGGCCACCATCACCGTGGGCATAGCACCAGTTACAAAGTGGTGGAAACTTGATTTCCTCATGAAAACATGTTCCCGAAAGCCTCTAGTCAGGCCTGGGGATGGACGTGAAGGGAAAGTGAGCAATCTAAGAAATGCTGGTTCTTAGCCAGGAAACAGAAGCTTGGGGCAAATTAATCTCCAGAATGTGAAGCCTGCAGTGGTTCGACTCTTTGTGACATTGTCACGGTCACTGCAAACACCCCCAGAAAACAGATCAAGCGAAGTGTGAACTACCCGGGAGAGGCTTCAGCTGGAATGTATTTTAATCCCTTTATAAATCAGTTCAGAAAGTACTTTAGTCTCATGGTTCTAGAATCATTAACACTCATCTAAAGTTCTCAGTCATAATACATTCAGGGGGGAAACAACATGCTCTAGCAGAGTCTTGTTGAAAATAAGACTGCAGGGTACTTGCCTGGTGGTGCAGTGGTTAAGAATCCGCCTGCCAATGCCGGGGACATGGGTTCAAGCCCTCGTTCGGGAAGATCCCACATGCCACAGAGCAACTAAGCCTGTACTGAGCCTGCACTCTAGAGCCCACAAGGCACAACTACTGAGCCCGCATGCCACAACTACTGAAGCCCACGCGCCTAGAGCCCGAGCTCCGCAACAAGAGAAGCCACCACAATAAGAAGCCCGCGCACCGCAACAAAGAGTAGCCCCCGCTCGCCGCAACTAGAGAAAGCCTGCACATAGCAACAAAGACCCAACACAGCCAAAAATAAATAAATAAATACATTTTTTAAAAGAAAGAAAATAAGACTGTGGGACCCCAACACGGGCCTACAGATCCAGACCTCTGCAGGAAGTGGAGGGAGGTGGTCTAAGGATCTGTTCTGGGGGGTTTTGAACCAACTCTCCAGGTAACCCTGACATTCGGCGGGTTGGAGACCTGCTGCTTGTGGGTGTCTCCTTCGCTGTGTTCTGCGTGTGCACATTTGGGACCCTGCAACTGCCAGCCTTGTAAGCCACAAGCCCTGGGAAAGTGGGAGGGGTCCGAGGGACTGGACAGAGGGGCCTGACACTCAGCAGGTGTGTCATAAGTCTATCCCCGTGAGGAGCCTGCCCAGGGCAGTGCTTGGGGAAGAAGGGTCAGCAGGTGGGAAGGTCAGCCGCAGAGCACAGCTGTCTGGGATCCAAGGAGCCTGCTACCACAACTATGCCCGTGGTCACTTGGAAAGCCGGGTGAGCACACCTAGGCAGTGCCAGGAAGCAGAGCCGCCTGTCAGCTCTGAGCAGTGACTAGACCCAGGCCAGAAACCTGCAGGTCTGTGCACAAAGCCAAGGCCTTGATAGTAACCCCAGCCCTGAAATACTGTGATCAGAACAAAGGAAAGGGGGAGGGGGAGGGCAGACGAGTAGTGGGTGGATGGCCCTAAGCAGGAAAGCCAGCTGTGAAGCCCGCGGGGTGCCCCCTGCTCCTGTCAGTCCAGCCCACTCACCTGCTGGACACCTCGTACTCCTGAGCGTCCACAGCACAGGGCACTCCAACCACCCTGACCGTGTCCTGCACGTCCTGCACATGTTGGCCCAGGTTGGAGCCCCTGATGGTGACACGGGTGCCTCCGTCTACAGGCCCAGTCAGTGGCTCCACCTGTTCCAGGACAAGGATGGCTCACCTCCACGCACCTGTTGACCTTTGGCAGCCTGGAGAGACAGCCCCAGCCTCCCACCTTTTGGGACACTGAACCCATAGCACCCCGAACCCCTTGAAGGGATGCTCCAGCATTTCAACACACCGAGTGGATGAGGGGTGCTGGGCACTGGGTGACCACAGCCTCAGCCTCGCCACAGGCCTCCTGGGCCACGCAGCGTGGATGCTTCCCCTTGCACCACACACAGCCGTACTGGGGCATGGCAGTTTGGCAGCGGCTGCAGTCCTCGTGTCCCACGGAACAATCATAAAGCACCACTGGGGGTGGAGAGACGAATGTGAGAGGCAGGCCAGGAAGAGCCCTGTTGCCACCAGCCAGTCCCAACAGTCCCGGGTCACTCACCGTGCAGCCCATCCACACTGTCCACACGCAGATGGCCAGCCCGACGCAGAAACAGCCCCACGCGGAGCTCTGGCTGTAGAGCCTCATAGCTGAGCTGGAGAAATGGGAGTGAGGTCAGAGCCCAGGGTTAGGGGAGGTGTCAGGCCTGGGGAGACGGTGGTCAGAAAAAGGACCAAAATGACTCATGGGAACACAAAGCCAGAGGCCAGAGCTGGGATACAGGACCCCATGGGGCACAAGGTCAGAGGTCAGAGCTGGGGTACTAGGACTCCCTCAGGGTCACTCAGTCAGAGAATGGGCTGGGATGAGTGCGGTGCAGCCAGCTAAGCTTGGTAGCCAGCCTGTGGCTAGCGCGCCCTTGCCCACCCAGGACTCGGGATCTGTACCTGGTGCTGCTGGCAGGTGACATGGCACCGGGTATCTGGAGGCAGCTCGCATTCGACCCGGGCCTCAACCACCACCTCGTGGCCCTCCAGCTCCATCACACACTCATGGTCTCCTGGGCTGTCCTGGGGACAGAGGACACAGCTACGGGGGCAGCTTCAGAAGCCAGGCCTGGTGAGCCCCACAGGGCCCCAGCACAGTCCCCGGGTTGGGACTGAGACCTGAGGCCATGCCCTCCCCTGCTCCCCGGGACTCGCGCATAGTTTGCCAACAGCCAAGGAGGCCACAGCAACAGCTGCAAAGAGGACACACTCACCTGGAAGAGGCGCAGGTTCCTGCCCAGCAGTCGCACTTCTCGCTGCACGTGGACCGGCATCAGGCTGGAGCCCTGCACACTCTCCACACAAGGGCAGGAGCCTGCCCCCAAGGTCATCTCCTCCTGCAGTCACCAAGCGCCAGGCAGTCTATGGAGCCCACCTGCCGCCTCATCCCTTTCCCAGACAGAACCCCGGGGCCAGGCCAGTGTGAGGCAGCGGACGCCCCCCTCCCCTCCATCCTTCCCCTGCAGAATCGCAAGGTGGCCAAGAGGCTGCATCTGTCCCAATCCCCTCCCCTGAGGCCTCCTTCCTGGGCCGGGTCTCACCAGCTCCCAGAGCCCAGGGGTGTCGTACTGGTAGTCAAGGCTGGACAGGAGGATGAGGGGGGCGGGAGGGCCCTCGTGCTCAGCAGAGTCTCCATCACCTGAGAGGAGGGTGGAAGTGGAGAAGGCGGGCGTGTCACCCCCTGTCCACTCATCCGCCTCGGGCAGCTCGCCGCCTTCTCTCATGAGCCAGTCCAGAGCAGGCTTCGTGGAGCCAGCGGCCCCTGGGAAAGTGGTGGCGGGAGCCGTGCCGGGGGGCTGGTCCAGGGGTACCGCAGAGGGGAGAGCCTCGGGGCCAGGCTCTGCAAGGGCGGGGGGCAGTGCTGCTGCATCTGAGGGCGATGGGTGGGAGGCCAAGAGGTCCTCGGCGGTGGCCACGGGTCCGAAGGCTGTAGGGGCAGGGACAGCGGTTCCAGGCCTCTGGCGGGGGCTGGGAGGAGGAGGGGCCTCGTGGAGAGGTGAGCCCGTGGAAGCCGAGGCAGGTGTGGGGCCGGGACCTGCCCACGGTCCCCGGGGGCTGAGCAGGGAAGGCCTGGCCCCGGGGGGGACATCCAAGGCTGTGGCTGTGGAAGGAGTGTCCACGGGAAGGGCGTCAGGAGTCAGGGCGACCGTGGCCCTGGGGGCTGTGGGTGGGAAGGAGGTGGGTGCGTCTCTTGCAGGAGGGGCTGGGGAGAGGGGCGGGCTCTGAAGGGGGAGGCAGAGAAAGACAGGAAGGGCCACTCAGCAGGCAGGTGCGGGAGCGGGCAGCAGGCAGGCAAAGGGTGTGTTAAGAGGAAAGGAGACCAAGGAAAAGAGAAACAAAAACAGCCCATTAATTCTCCAGAGGGGAAGGGGAGGGCGCGCTCTAGGGGCGTCTATGGCATCTGTGCCAAGGTGGGGCACGAGGCCAGACCTCCCCTCCTCTCAGCTACAAACGTCCTCTCCCGAAACAGGTGGGACGTTGACAGCCGTCCTCCAGTGAGTCCGTCACACACAGCAGCTCAGGTGCTCACGACAGAGCACCCGGGGCAGGCAGACACACAGACCCCAGGCCATGAGAGAAACCCTCACAATGGGGAGCCCGAACCCCCCCTGGGGCCCGGCCAGGAGTTGGGCTCACCTGTCGGCTGACCACCATGGGCCCAGCATCACACAAGGCCTTGTGCGTGCACAGGTGCTGCCAGACGCACCAGTTACACCCCCAGAGGCTTCTCACGCAGGCCTGGCACCTGCACAGAGCACAGCCATGGGGTGGCGATCGCCTCAGGGCAGCCCAGGGGCTGGGGGTCGGGGTGAGGAACTCACTGTGCAGATGGGCGGAGCAAGGTGACGGCCATGCAGTCGTAGAAGGAGAGGGAAGCCTCAGCAATCACGACGGCGCCAAACCTGAGCTCCAGGCTCACGGAGACGTGGTCTGCAGAGGGAGAAGCGAGCTGGGCTGAGGAGCAGGAAGGGGCACTCAGACCCCGAGCTGACGTCCCAGACCACACAGGGTGGGTTTAGCACTCTGACCAGGAAGGGGTGCCCAGGGTCGGGAACACAGTCCACAGAGTAGAAAACAGGGACTTTAGGGATTGGGGACCAGAGGGGGCCTCAGAGAAAGGTATCGCTTCAGGACCCTTTGCCCGGATTCACACCTCATCCTGATCACACCCCTTGGAGCAAGATGGGAGGTGAGTGGGGCTCCCAGGCCCCGGGCTGACTCCTTCTCTCACCCACCGGCTTCTCTCGGCAGCTCTGGAGCCTCACTAGGGTCTGGGGAGGGGCACATCACACCAGAACTGGTCAGCAGGGCAGGACTCTGGTATTCCCCAAAGTGGCAGGAATAAGACTCCCCTGGCCACAGGGGTGGCAGATCGGGTACCGACAAGAAAACCTGCGAAGAGAGGCCAGGACATGCTGTTGGAGCCACTGGGCAACAGATCAGGGCTCCGTTTACAGGCTTCCAATGTGGGCAGGCACCAGCGGCCACCAGCCCCCAGTGATCACAAATACCCTCCAGCCTGGGTTAGTAACAGATGGAGAAAGCGGAGCCCCAAGAGAAGCGACTTGGGCAAGGCCATATGGTACTTAAAATTCAAGGTTGCAACCCATCACCAGAGCTCCCCCCGGCCAGGGCTCCGCCTGCTCTGGTCTTCACCTCCCTCCTCTCCTCACGGCTGATGTTAGCAGGACTCAAGGTTGCCACTTGCAGACAGCCCACCTCAGGCTGGAAGCTCCACAGCCACCGCTCTAAGCCCTGGCCCCGAGAGCACTCGGAATGGCGACTGCACCTGGGCAAGAATAACCAGTGTCCACCTGTGACCCTCACGGGGCCACTGGCAGTTCATGGGGCAGGGACACCTACAATCCTAGGGACCTGGGCAGGATCCTCAAGTGGGCCACGACAGGCCTGGCAAGTCAGGGTGGAGGATAGGGGTGAGAGTAGGGCGTTGGGGCATCCAGGGGTCAAGGGTTGAGAGTCAAGGGCCAAGGACCAGGAACCCTGGACAGGGCAGGAGAATTGAGGGCATGAGGCTGGGGAAGGGGCCAGGCTCGGGGGAGCGCTGACCTGCCGAGGAGCACACACCACCCACAGTATGGGTCCCTGTGAGCCAGGCAAGATGCACAGTCCAGGTGCTGAGCACAGGAGGCCACAGGAACCTTGAGAAGCTACAGCAGCAAAGAGGACTTGAGGTCAACAATCCAAGCACCAGTGGCTCTCCACATATGGGCCCCCAGCTCCCCCGAGGCCCCTCCCAGCGGTCATGCCCTCCCTGGCTGGCGCGTGGCACTCACCGTGCTCTGGGTCATGACATACAGGTGCTCGAAGGCCCCATCAAAGATGAGGTCTCTGCTCACCGCAGACCCCTGCTGGATGATCCGTGTGGAGTACGGGTGGCCATCACTCCCTGGGCCCAAGTAGACCTAAGATCAGAGACCACAAGATCTGAGGCCCAAGGCCCTCCCCTCTCGCCCCAATAAGATAATTTACAGAATTTCCTCCTAGAGAGTACAGGTCACACCACCCGGCCCCAGAAAGAGGAGCACAGGTCATCTCTCCCAGCCAGGGCCAGGGGCACATCACATATCTCACATCGCAGCCCCAGGGGTCTCAGGCGTAGCTCTGCCCAGCCTGGGTCCCCAGCAGCCTGTCGCCTCCAGATCCTGGGGCAGGGCCCAGTACCTCCTGTGGACTCACCTTATGCAGCTGCCCTTGACTGTCACCCAGGAAAGCAATGGTGTGTCCATCTTCCACAGTGATCGCCACGGCTGTTAGCTGAACCCCGGGCCACTCCAGAACTGGCGTGGCTTCCAGGGGGACACGGCTGGCCATGGGGCTGGGCGTGTGGTCTGAGCCACAAGGGTAAGCATCCAGGGTGTCCTGCAGGCAGCAAGAAGCACAAATAAGGCTCTCCCTGGATAACGTCCACTGGCCCCTCCTCCCTGGACAACCCCACCCCTTCTCACCATCTCTGCCAGCTCTTGGCTCTCCCACAGCCGCATTCTTAGCCTTGCCTCAGTGGCTTACCTCCACAGTCTGCAGCGGCTCCGTCCCCCTCTTTTGATCCCCACATGTCTGGGGCCCCACTTTCTCCCATCCCTGGCCTGGGAGCTGCTTCCTCCAGTTCATGCACTCAGCCTTCTCCTGGACCACTTTTCCAAAGCCTCTCCAGCTTGCATCCTCCTCTCCAGGTCTACTAACCTGGGTCTCCTCCCACCTCTCACTGACTCAGTCCCCCTATATGTAGCTTCTACCCTTTTCATCCATCCTGAGACTACAGCCAAACAAGTCTCAACCTCACCTGCCTCTCTTGCTCAAGAACCTAAAACAATAGATTCCATCCCCACTACATTCTGGGTCCCTGCCCCATTCCCAAGAACCTCAAATGCCCTTTCAGTCCACCTACACAAATGCCATCCCTTCAGCGCCTGGTCCAAACCCACCCCTGCACAGCTGGCTCTCTGTCCCCCTGAATGCCACTCTTACCATAAGGTACCCATCCATCACCCAGACACAAAGGAATCACTTAACATCCATTGACCTGATCAGTAAATGCCTGGCCAGTGGCCTCAGAGACAGGGAAGGGCTGGGCGGTGCCAGGACTCACCACGGGCAGCTGAGCACAGTCGGAATTGACATCGTACTCAATGTAGGCCACCTCGGCCCCATCCTCAGCGCGGCCCTCCCGAGTGTAGCAGGCATCACGTGTGCGATTAGCAAGGCGATCCACCTCATCCAGAGGGAAGGCACAGAGGGCAGAGGCTCCAGATGCCCCGGCAGCTGCCAACGGGGGCCGGCCCACAGTGGGGGGAGCGGCCGAGGAGAAGGCTGCAAAGAGCACCTCCCCCCGGGCCACCTCCGCGGACATGGCGACAGCCACAGCCTGGATCAGCCCGTAGCGGCTCCCCTGACAGGCCAGAGGCAACTCCACGTAGGAGTAGTAGTGCTGGTCCCGGAGGCACACACGGGACACATAGGCACGGAAAGCTCGAGACTGAGCCTGCAGGTCCCGCCGGAGAAACAGGAAGTAGGCACTGGCCCCGCGTGCAAAGGCGCTCACAAAGTGGTGGCTGTACTCGGAGAGGCGGCCCACAGCTAGCTTGGCCGTCTCCTCGTAAGAGAAGGCAGCCTGGGGGTCCAGGGGCCTTAAGGCGCGGGTAGTGATGGGAGGGATGCCTCCCCCTACACCCCTGCTGGTGTAGCCCCGCCCCACAAAGAGGAGGGGCTCCCCAGCCAAGCCCTGGGCCACCAGTCCCACCGTGGTGACGGCAGGGTCGTTGGCGGCCACATACTGGGTGTCCCCAGGTCGCTCTGGCCGCAGCAACAGCTGCCCGAGCTGCCCCAGGCACCGCTGCTCACAGACCCCCTGGTGCACACTGCCACACACCACCAGGGCCCCGGGGCTCACCAGGAGCAGCTGGTTTGGGTTGTTGGTGGGCTGGGCCTGAGGGCACTCATCAGGCGTCACCGGCGGCAGACAGTCCCTGCTGTCTAGCACAGGGCCAGTGGACACCGTGGCCTCCAGCTGCAGTTCAGGGCTCAGCTGGAACAGGAAGTTGGTGGCCCCTAGGTAGAGGGTGCCTGAGGTGGGATCCCGCGCCAGGTGCTGCAGATGCGTACCATTGGGAGTGAAAGCAGTCGGTGGAGGGGGCTGGAGGGTGAGGACCCACCCGGCCCAGAGTGCCTGGAGAAGAGCTGGGCCGAGGGCAGGCATGGTCACCTGGTAGGGAGAGAGGTTGAGCGGGGCTCATGTGGCCACCTGAGCACCGTGGGACCACTGGTGAGGAGTAAGACTGTGATGCTGCCAAGACGCCCCTCCTAACTCAGGGAGGGGGGAGCAGGGAGGACCAGGCTTAGATGGCACTGTGGTTAGGATGACCCCAGGACCACACACTAGCAAGGGGTCAGGAGACATTTTCCTGGAAACTTCAACGCCGCCCATTCTCTGTAAGCACTAATCTCTCAGGAGACCTGCACCCCACACCCCTCACCCTGCCCTGCCCTATGTCATAACAGGGTCCAAGGGTAAGAGGCTAAAGGGGCAGAGACATGGGAAACATCCCATTCCCAGGGACTAGGGCCTGGAAGGGGCAGGAGGGCAAGGGATGGGAAGAAGGGACCCAGAACCCCAAAGAGAGAAAGGCACCCTCTGCATGGATGTCAGTTTCCTGGGCAGAAAAAGGGAGGGCAAGGTCTCATGGGCCACCTGCATGTTAGAGCAGGGTAAGAATTGGATGAAGGGCCTTTCAGGCTAGGAATCCAGAAGGGTAATAACCACAGAACCAAAGGGCCAGAGAGATGAGGGGGGTTAAGGCTGCCAGGGAGGGCTTCCCTGCTGGCTCAGTGGTTAAGAATCCACCTGCCAATGCAGGGGACGCGGGTTCGAGCCCTGGTCCGGGAAGACCCCACAGGCCGCAGAGCAACTAAGCCCGTGCGCCATAACTACTGAGCCTGCGCTCTAGAGCCCGCAAGCCACAACTACTGAGCCCACATGCCACAACTACTGAAGCCCGCGTGCCTAGAGCCCGTGCTCCGCAACAAGAGAAGCCACTGCAATGAGAAGGCTGCACACCGCAACGAAGAGTAGCCCCTGCTCTCCGCAACTAGAGAAAGCCCGCGCACAGCAATGAAGACCAAACACAGCCAAGATAAATAATTTTTTTTTAAAAAAGGCTGCCAGGGATAGGGCCTAAAAGGCTAGCTAGACCCCACCTTGGAGAGCCCTCAGCAGAGGTGGGAGTCACACTGCTCCCAGACACCTAGGTGTGAGGTCAGGCTCACCTGGCAAGGCCAGCTGGATCAGGAGACAACAGCATGCCCCGTGTGAGGGTCACCTAGCCAGGGAGAAAGCAGAGCATGAAGCTGGGGGTTGGGCTGCAGGCATTTGGGCTCCCCACCATGGAGGCAGCACAAAGGTACCTCTCCCGGCTGCCCAGTCTGCTGGTGGAGCTGGGCCCAGCCTGGCCCTCGGCCACCAAACACATTCCACAGGGACGCCTCCTCAGAGTCCACAGAGAGGGGGAGGGCAGCAGAACCAAGCACCCTCAGGGCCTGGGAAAGGGCAGCTAGGAAGGAGCTGCACGGCTGGCAGGGCCCAGTCAGGCCCCCACTTTAGTCCTGTGCCCCCTGCAGCCCGTTCTCGGCACTCTCCCATCCTCATCCTCTGGCCAAACTCTCCCCTATCAGGGTACCCTGGTACATACCCTCCACACAGGCCCGGGGCTGGCCTAGCCCCAAACCACCACCAGCACATAAGCAGACACATGCTCGCACACACCAAGAAGCACACATACCACCCACCCTGGATGCACACACCCACACACAAACACATGAGCACGAGCACACACAGATGCATGCACATACTGCCTGTGCATAGCGCACGGAGACACATACCCAGAAATACAGGCAAACATCCCACACAGACACGCTACCCACCTGCACTTAGACACCTGCACAAAGACACGTCCACAGAGACAAACTTTTTACACAAAGAAACATGCACTCCACACAGGCACATCACATGCACCCACCCACCCAAGACATACACACCACCACCCACTTTCAGACCCCACACACACAGACTCACGCACACTTCCCTGGTTTGAGCCCTAAGTCCTAGAGGGCTGCAGAAGCCAGGCCATCTCTTGCTATCTCCTCTCCTGCAGGTCAGAGCAGGGCTGGAGGGTGGGGGGCAGGGGGGATTGTCCTAAAGGAAGTCACCATACTAGATGTGCCCCACATCCCCAGGACCTTCGCAGACCTTGAGGGCCTGCTCTCCTCACAGACCCATCCTTGCAGGCTCCACCTGAAGCCAGGTGAGACCAGCCACCTTTCCCAGGCCTGGATGGTCTCCAGCCAGGAGCACCAAGATTGGTAAAGCACAGAGGACAGGGCATGCATCCCAAGCTGAGACACTTCCCCTACTTGCCTGTACCCAGGCGGCATGGCCCAGCCCCTCCCACCACCCAGCTGCCAGTCTGCCTGTTCACTCTGTTCCCAGAGCTTCCCAGGGTCCAGGTTGGCTCCTTCCAGCCAAGGCTCCCGGCAGGGTGCTCCTGAGGCTGGCCCAGAGTGAGCAGGGCTGGGCGTAAGGCTTGGAGGAGGGTCCAGCAGCCCGGTGGAAGCAGAGTACTGTGGCCACGGCCTGGCTGGGCAGTGCTCCCAAAATAGCTTGGGGGTTTCCATTTTTAGTGTGCAGAGAACAGGGCAGCTCTATGGGAGCAGGAACAAGGCAGCCTCTGTTTGCCACTGAGGGGGCAGGAGGAGGGGGCCAGCAGGGAGAGTCGTGAACCCGGCGAGAAGCCCAGGACTGTGGCAAGGCCAGGCTTCCCAGGAGCCCCCCACCTTGTTTCCAAGGGATGGGGGGAGAAAGTTTCTTCCTCTGGGAAGACAGGGTCTGCCTGAGGATGGGCAGAGGCCATCTCCCATGCTCAGCCACTGCTCAGTCCCTCCTACCACCTCCCGCCTAGGGATGTGCCTTGGGCAGAGGGTCTGACCCATCATTCGCTTACAAACATTAGCTCAGTGCCTACTTCAAGCCAAAGTTCTCCAGCCCTCAAAGGGCAGCAACCAGGACAATCCCTAAATGTAAAATCACAGCTGGGTCGAGTGGCCCACAGGAAGCGGATGGGCAGGATCAGAACAGCTCCTGGCAAGGCCACATAGGATACTGGAGGCCGACTCACGCTGGGAAAAGTGTGTCAGGCTTCTTCAATCACTGCCACAGGGCCGAGCAACCCTCGCCCTTCCCCACATACCATGGGTAGGAGGAGGACAAAAAGAAGAAGGATACATATTTCACTTAACCTCTGCCACTGGCCACAGAGCAGCTCCCAGCCCCTCCAGCTTACCCCCTCCCACCTCAGGGGAACTTCAAGCGATGTATCGGAGTACATCCCTCCTTCCAGAGTCTTTGGGGCACCCCAGGGCCTGGAGTATAAAGGTCAAGCCGTCCAGTCCACATGCTCTCCTGTGCGATCCATGCCAGTGCTCCCCCGCACATGCTCTTCGTTCCTGCCAGCCTGAACTGCAGGCTGTTTCACACTCCTCCGTGCCCACTCCCTCTCTATCCCATTAACTCTGGTGCCCAACCATCACCTCCCAGGGAAGCCTTCCCTGTCCCCCCATGCTCCTGAGGAGCCCACTACACATGGCCAGTGGACATCCCCAGCCACCACCCTCGTGTATATTGCAGCTCTGCCTTGGGCCCTCTAAGCTTCAGGTTTCCTATCTGGAGAATGGGAGGAGGGACTGCTCTGACCATTAAACGTGATATGGTGTGTGCCTGGCATTAGAGGCACCAACTGAGGCCACTCTTCTCCTTGTTCCACACTCCCACTCTTGAAGCTCCTTAAAGGCAGGGAATGTGACTTTTGATTCAGAGGCCCCAGTAACCAGGACAAACGTTAGCACAGAGCAGGTGCTCCTTACATGTTGAAAGAACCCTCATTTCACAGCCAAGAAAACCCAGCCAACAGGGGAGATATGGAGCCCACAATCCTCTCCAAGCCACCTGGCTTCTTGAAGGATGACACAGGGTCAGCCCCACTTTTATTAATGACGAGGCCAGAGCAGGCTGAAAAGGCTGGTTTGGAGCGGGGCCTCAGGTCCCCAACTTACACAGCTAGGATCTCTTGCCCACTCCCCAGATCTCAAACCCCAGCCAGAGTCACAGCCAAAGCCTAGCTCTTCTGGGCCCACCTTTCTCTGGACCGCTTCAGCAGGGCCCAAGGCTGCCTAACTTCTGTCTGCAAAGAGCAAGCACCTCTCCCCGCCCTCCTGGGGCTGTCCTCACCAACCAAGAGGGCTTATAAACTCTGCCCTTCAAACTGAGAGAGGGTTCATATCCCAGCCCTCATTTACCGAGTCGCGGGGATTAGAGGGGGAAACCGGCCTTTCCTTTCTGCCCTCGCTCTGCTCCCAGGGTCCACCCAAGAGAAGTTGCTAATTGACAGCGCAGGAGTGCACAGTGCTTACCCTGTTGTTTGTGTTGAGGTGGGGTGGGGGTGAGGGTCCACCATTTACCGGTGAGGACTCAAGGAGTGCTCATCAATCACCCATCGTCCGTATATATACGGCGGATGGGGGGCTGGGGCTTCCCCTCTGGGGGTGCGTGGCAGGGGGATCACAGGCTGCCTTTTGTCAGTTGCGCCGAGCGCAGCCTGGAAGGGCTGTTACTACGTAGGGGAAGCCTCGACCTCCCCGTCGACTTTTCCCCGACCCTCCTCCCTCCTCCCCGACCAGAGCAAGGACCCCACCAGTGGTCCTGGGAGGGCGGGGAAGAGGCCGGCCGGTCCCGGGCTGAGGCGGCTGCGGCGGCGTTGGCGAGGAGGGGGCGCGGAGGAGCAGCTCCACCTCCTCTGTCTCCCAATCGCGTTACAGGCGGAGCCGCCAGAGTTTCCCTTCGCGCGGAGAAGTATGGTCCCAACTCTCAGGACCGAAGCCGACCACCATTCACACGGGCTGCCCGGGCCCGGCGGCATCGAAGCTCCAGGCCCTTCCATCCCGGGGATGCGCCGCCTCGCCCCGGTCCCACCGCCCCGGCCCCGGGCCCCGCACTCACCACCCGGCCGGGCCCCGCAGGACTAGCACGCCGAGGCGGGCGCCGGCCGTTCCGGGCTCGAGATCTGCGCGCGCGGCGGCGGCGGCGGCCTTCCCCCCCCCCCCCGCCCCCCGCCGGAGGTGGGTCTGTTGGAGCCGCAGCTGTTACCCGGAGACCGAGGGGCGGAAAACTGCGGCCGCTGCCCGCCCCTCCCGCCGCGGCGCTGCCACCGCTGGGAACAAAGGAGACAAAGCCGCGTCGGCCGGGCCCGGCTCCGCTCCTTCCCCCCCTCGCCCGCCGGGCCGCCCTCCCCCCGCCCGCCGCCCAGGCCAGGCCGGAAGCAGCCGCGAGAGCCAGGCGCGCGGCCCCAAGCCGCCCGGGACCCCGCATTCCAGCCCGCCCGGCTCTGCACTTGCCGAGGGCGGGGGACTACACCCCTCCTTCGCCGGGTCGGGGAGGGGGGCGGCGGGGGCGGGCTGCACCACGGCGGTAGCCAGGGCAACGCGGACGGCGGCGGGAGGACGGTGAGGAGCGGGAACCCCAAGGACCGGCTGCCCCACCCCGCCCAGTCCCGCCGGGCCTCACCTGCGTGCCGCGCTGGAACCGGAATTGGAAGGCCTCCGGGATGGGAGGTGCCGGACTGGGGGTCGCGCTCTGCACCGCGCCCCGGCCTCTGCCTACCTGCCTGGCAGCGCCGGGTGGGACCCACGCCCCTCACCTGCCCCGCCTGTTCGCTGACCACCACCCCCGTGTGCGGCGCCGCGAGCTCCCTCTTACCTGTCCAATACCTGGTTCCTGTGGTCGTCCTCCTCCAACTTGAACTCCTAGGCGCCTTGTTTCTCCCCACCGCACCAGGTCTGCCCACCGGCTCTACTCCCAGGACTCCCAAACAGCCGGCGTCTCCTTCCGGCCCCCACCTCTGGCTGTGCGGGAAGAGCGCAGGCTGTGGGGTTGGGCCTGGGCTTGCGCCATCACTAAGCCAAGTAACCTGACCCCTGCCCCCCAAACACACACGCCTATTTGCTGACCGCCAAGTGGAGGTGATACCACACCTAGCCCGGCTGTTAAAGGAGAGCACACCGCTGCAAAAGTGCACAAGCAAGGGCACATTTCCTTCCAGACCTGTACCTGGGCCCGCCCCAAGCTGAGAAGCCTTGGGCAAGTCTGGACTCCCTCACCTGCAAATACTTGGGCCTTCCAAAGGAGGTACACTTGGGTTCTCTCCTGAGGCCCAGGTGTGCCCTCTGCTGGGCCCTCCATACCTTGCCCTGCCCACTGCAAAAACTCAGGAGCCAGGACCTAGCCCATCCTATTAGGACTTCTGGAGAGCTTTGGCTCATGGCCATTGGGACAGCCTCTTGGGAGGCAAAATTTGTCACACAGAGATCACTCTGGAAGCCCCCAGAGCCTCCACAGGCTTGGGGGAGCCTCAATCAGAAGGTTCTGGTCATCCATACTGGCTGCTGTCAGAAGAGCTAAATCACAGGCACCCTCTTTCCACCTGCCACCCATCAAGAGTCATCATTCTCTTATACCCGACTCTGCCTTCCAAATTCTCCCTCCCCAACTCCTCGGCTCGCTCCCTTCCCTCCACCTTCTATTCCAACACCTGGGTCCAGGACTCAGCACCTTGTCCCCACCAGGATGGCACCCCTTCCCTGGTTCCCCCGTCCCTGGCCTCTGGACATCAGAGTGGCCCTCTGGGTCCTCCACTTCATTCTCTAACTTTATGCTCCACAACTCCCCAACACCCATCACCACCTCAGCCAAGCTGGTGTGCTTCAAGGCCCTCACCCACCTTGCCTCTCCTGGCTGTGCAGCTTGTGGGGGGCCCCCTCCATGTGCCTGGAATCCTCCCCTCCCCAGACCCATTCACTCAAGTGCACACCCTTTAGGACCTACGTCACCCCAGAGGGGGACCTAGGACTTCCAAACCCCACAACACCCCTCACCTATACACAGACAAGTCACCTCCTACCCATCAGGAGGGTGAACATCCCAAGTGCAGAGGTCATTTCATCCCACACCCTCCTGGGGAATCCATTACAAAAAGAAAATGCCGTGGACAGAGTGACCAAATGATCAAGGGACCAGGGGCTCAGAGGTTCACATCACCCATGGGGCCACTTGGGCCATGCCCACTGCCCAGGCCTGAGCACAGGCTCCCAAGAGGGAGGGCATCTCATGGAAGCACTTCTGGCTCCACAGGCCTCTGCTGTGAGTCAGCTCTGCCCAGCCCACAGAAGCCCCTACCTGCAGACCCTGCACACAACCTCAGTGCACCCTGAGAGGGTGGGTTCTCCAGACCCACAGTGCAAGCCGAGTGCCTCCCCACTGCTCCTGTTTAGTCAAGGACACCCAAGGCCACCCATGGCCATTTATCCCAGGAGGTCAAAGGTTGCTGTTCTCCACTGAAAAGGAAGAGGTAAAGGGTTCTCAGGGCACTCTGCCTCCATGCCCCCCCAGCTGCACCTCCCACCTCTGGGAGGTCCCTCCCCATCACTGCCTCACCATTCACACTGCTGGTGGGCTGAGCTCTGCCCAAGGCTGTAGAGGTCAGCCCTAGGCTGTGTGTGGGACGACACCAGCCCAAGTGGTGCTGCCCAAAGCATTCTCTGCACCAGGGAACCAGACTGGCCGCCAATCCCTGTAATTATGTCCCCAGCAATATTTACTAACCATTCCCCCAATCTCTCTTCCCTGCTCTCCTCTGATCATTCCTCCAGTGTTAGAAACAGGAAGTTCTCCCCAACATGGCAGAGAAAGTGATCCCGAAGAGGGGCAGTAACCATGGTCACCAATGGGTGGGAAGCAGGCTAGGTTTTACTCACTGGAAATCATGGGCCACGTGACACAGGAGGGCTGGGCAAGTGGAGGACAGGCCAGGAAATCCAAAATGAAAATCCAGGCCTCAAGCGGTAAGTACATCCAAAATGATCCTGAACTGGGGGCAAGACCAAGAGATGAGAGAGGAACTAAAAGGGGGCGATTACCCTACTTCCAGGCCCAACCCTCGAGTCCCAAATCTCAATTTTCAATGGACAAAACCCAGTCTAACAAATTACTTTAAATAAGACAAACAAAGACACTTTAATTGGACGTTAGCACAAATTTTCGATAATTAATGTAAATGAGTGTTGCCTAAAAAGCGAAGTATGTCTGCTGGTGAGCCACACAGACTCAGGCTGAGGTTGAGTGCACCCCTGAAGGCTCACTTCATGGCTTCATTCTCTAACTAAATCCACATCCATACCTCCTCCCTCTGGAGGTGGGTCCAGGGGCTAGCTGGCCCTGAACAGCATATACAGCACAGGCAGGGTGGCCACAAATGTCACGCAGGTGACCAGTGTGCCACAGATGGTGTTCCTGTTGACCTGGGCTTCTAGCCTCTGCTCCATGTCCGACAGCCCCAAGATCATGCTCCCCTGTTCCAGCAAGGACCCAGACAGGGCCCCATCTGCCGGCTCCACCAGGCCTGGGTGCGCTGCAGCCTTTGCAAGCTGAAGCACCCCAGCCACTTGGCTCAAAGTCTCTTCCAGGCCATCAAGCTGCTCTCGTAAACCCTCTAGACATGAATGGACCTGCCTGGAATGGCTGAGCTGCTCTCTCAAGGCAGCTGAAAGGACATCTGTGTCTCTGTCTCGGGTGGGGGAAGTACCTGCCTGGGACAAAGAGCTCTGCCCAGGCCCAGCTTGCACCAGGCCCCTCAGGTCTGCCATGAGGTCATGGAGGTCCCTCTGCTGGAGGGAGTAACTGGATGCCTGTTCTCGGATGGCTTCCTGGAGGCTCACAGGCCCCTTCTGAGCCTCCAGAAGCAAGACCTTCAGCTCCTGTAGCCGCACACGGTTCACGTAGGTGGAGCCAGCCACACCAATCAAGGCCCCCAGGACTGACCCAATGAGGGACCAGTTCTTGGTCCTCTCAGCCCGAGTGCGCTCCTTCTCATGACTTTCCCGCACAGCTGCAGAGAAGAGGGAGAACTTCTCTCGCTCAGAGTCTTCGGCACGCAGATAGGTCATACGAAGCCTCTTCTCCTCCTGCAGAAGCAAAGCTGTCATATAGCAGCAACCTGGCCCAGCAGCCGCCAGCAGATGTCCCACTACCATGTCCCTGGGGCTCAGCTTCACGTCTGGCACAGATTACATGTTCCATAAACACGCTGAATGAGTAAAGGTAGCATAAGCCTGGTCAGAAGGGAGGAGCAAAGGAACTGGGGGTGGTCAAGGCGAGTGGCACTATCCTCCCCAAGCAGTCTTGGGTCTGGCCGGACATGCAGTGGTGTCTACAGAATGTGTCTAACAGAAGGGAAGTGTCTGGCGCTCTCTGGGCCAGACCCCTGCATGATGCTCCCTCCTCAGTAATCTGGGGTCCAGATTATACTGTCCTGGACCACTGATCCCAGTATTCCAGGAGGAAGTGCGTGGAGAAGCTCTGGAAGCCTGGGGCCCAGTCCCTCCACAGGGGCTTCTGGTTTACCTCCTCACCAGGTGTCTGACCCCCTAACTAGTCAGGGCTCCCACCTCGCCCCTCCATGACCTGCCAGGCTAGGGTCCCTCTCCAGATGAGGAAGGGGCCTACCTGCAACATCCTGTGCTCCAGAGTAGCCAGTTCCAGGTACTGGTTATCGTCTCTGGAGATGCGGTCCAAGCGGTCCCTCACCTCCTTCAGCTTGGCCTGCTGACCTTCCAAGTCCTCCCGAGCCTCCCGGACAAGCCCTCGAGCCACCATGAACACTTTCTCTGCCTGCAGAGAGAACAACAGAGGCCATTTGCCCCTTCTCTGCATGCCCACACAGCCTCGGCTCCATTCCCAACAAGACTGGGCAGAGAAGAGGTCAGTGGGGTGTCAGTACAAAGGGTGGAAAGAGAGTCCCTCAGACACATAATCCTGGCTCACCCAGTAGTCCTCAAAGTGTAGCCCCGGGCCCTGCCCATCAGAATCACCGGATTTGTCCGTTCAAGTGGAAATAACATGCCCCTGAGAAACCTGAAAACAGCTAAAGATGCATACAATCTGTGTCCACCAAACCCAGCTGACTCTAGTCTGACAAACCAGAGCAAGGCCCTTATGTTCTTAATCGGCTTCATGTGTGTTACCTTAGCTACAACCTCCCAACAACGCCAAACGCCATGACAGGCATTGCCCTGGCCTCCATTCAAGAGACAGAGAAACCCCGGCTCAGCCAAAGTGATGGCCTCCAAGGGGAGAGACAGCACTGTGCCTCAAAACCTCCGGCTAAACCCCAGGTTCTTCCCACCCCACTACACTGGTCTGCGCCTAGGTGGGAGTGGGAACAGAGATGGCGGAACGCATTTCCATTGCCACAAAGGACTTGACAACCAGAAGCAGCTCTTCCCACCTCACAGTCTGATGTTTCGCAGGGCCTCTACTTTCACGAGGGATGCTTTAATCACACATGGGGCTTTGAGGACACTGTAATGCAGCAACCCTCCAGGTAACTCTCACCACCAACCCCCAAGCAGTCAATGAAGGAAGTGTTTGCTGTCCTCACAGAAAGGATGTTAATGGCCCGGGACTCACTGGTACATAGCATACACAACAACTTGTTTACATGGGGGAGAGGAGGGCCCTTCACCCCGGTAGTATCAAAGCCAGGCTGTCGTGTGAGAAACGAGTCAGATTCCTCTCCTAGTGGTATGTGTTCAAGAAAAGGCAAATCTGGACGTGGCCTCCCAGCATCTGTGGCTGGTAATTTACTTGTCAGGAGCCTCCAGGCCACATTGCCCAGGTCAGAGGGCAGGGCCAACCACCCCAGCTCCCCTCCTCACCTCAGTCACGTTTCCCTGGGCCTCTCGAACCTCACTGAGTCCAACAAACTCTTCATATCTGTCCCACCAAGTCTTGGCCATGGAGGACGCCCGTTGCTGAATGCTGTGCCCCAGGGCTCCTCCCAGCGCTGTGAGGCGGTGGTACAGCCCGAGGGCCACCTCCTCAGGTCTTTTCTCTCTGGGCTGGCTGGGGCCTGGGCTGCAGAGAGTCCTGGTCATAAAGAGGTCCCTTCCAAGGAGGCCTCTCCGCACCAGTACGGGAGACACACCCACGACGTGCCGCATGGCCAACACAGGGCTGCACCCTGTCATCGGGAGATCTGTGGGGGGATGCCAGAGAGATCAGCTCACAGCCGAGAAAGGCTGGGCTTAAGTCAGATCTCAAGTCCTAGGGACAGTTCTGAACTGAACAGTTTCCATTAGAAAGTCCAAACTGCGCACCACTCTGTTGGGCCCAGAGGTGGCAGCCACCAGGGTCAGGCTTCACCAGGTGCCCCCGGACAACGGAGCATGTCAGGGAAGAGCATATTTAGGAGCTCAGGCCTTCCATCTCTCTCCGTGACACCACATGAACCCAGATCCTCCCATTCCACCAACCTTCCCACAACCCCAGGTCTCTGTTGTGATCTGCATGAGAATCCTGGTGTCCAGTTTTCTGATAATCTCAAAGAAAATTCTTAAACCTGCGTTGTGTCCATGCTAACAGAGCCCCACAAAGATTCACAAAGACTCCTAGGGAAACTGTGGAACTGACTGAGGGGATTTGGGGGAAAGATTTCTATAAATGACTATCAAAACCAGCTTCCCAGACTCCCTGAGGGCTGCCTCAACTCTGGTGAAGCAGTTTCGCTTCTGTTCTGGAACACAGGTCGTTCATGTCCCAAGGCAGAAAACTCTCTCCTCAGCTCTCCTCTGAAAAGACAATTCCAGGGGAAAACAAAGCAAAACAAAACAACCCAGATTTCTTCACAGAGGACCGCTTTTTTAGGTTTACACCAACTTTCCTTCTGCCCTTCAAGCCCAGACATTCCGGGTGACCAACTCCCAGTCTCACATTTCTCACTTTCCATAAGCTTTCTTCCTTCTTTCCAACCTCAGTAACTGCCCAACAGGTTAAGTTTCTTTCATCTTTCCCTTTTCAACCTTGCTTTGATGTTTGGGCCCCAACAATCCTACTTCTCTGTTACCTGAACAGCACAGGGAGTCTCCCATCATCCAGTCAGGCCTTGCCTGAGCCCAGGAGCAGCAGTGAATTCCGAGGACCCCAAAGAGAGGGCCAGGTGACCCATGCTCCCGGGGCAAACCTGGGCCAGAGCACCCTGGTCTGGCCAAACCACCCCTGCCCCCAAGTACTGACTCTGGCTGGAAGAGTGACACCTGGTAGCCAAAAGACCAGGCCAGAGAGAGAGGTAAGCAAAGGGAGCGGGGGACAGGAAGACTGACTAGAAGAGCTCCAGTTACAAAGAAAGGACCTCCCTGATGTAAGGCGATGAGCATCCCAGCCTCCTCCCCATGGTGCCATGCTTGGAGAAGCTCAGACCCTCTTGAAAACAAAGTTGCTTGGGTAGGGACATGCCTCCTGGCAAAAGCCTGAGCTGAGCGCCACAGAAGGGGACATCTCTGTGACAGTGGTTCCAAGCTGGTGCTGCACCCAAACCCCTGTGCCCCTTGCCTAAGGCCCAAGGGAGCACACGCCACCCATGGCCCAGCAGTCGGGCCAGCCTCCTAGGCCTCAAGGCCAGTGACCACTGCACACAAGCTGTGGCTTCACAACAATCCTGCAGGTGTACCCCTCATCAAAGCAGAGCACCCACCCTCCTCAGCAACGCTCAGCAGAAAGGTGTCCCCCTTGTCCATCACTACTTCTTCAGCCCTCTTCTCTCTTGATCCCACTCGACCACCAAGGTTGCTCTCCTGAAGCCCTGCAAAACTCCCACCTTGTCAGATCCAGCAGGTGCTACTCAGATTTCTTCTCCAATACCTCTGCAGCTTTCAACACCCTCTCATTTTGAAATCACCATCCCCGTCAGCCTCCTCCTCTATCAGCAGCCCAATCTTGGACCCTAGGAAGGTCACTCATCCCTGGCACAGAAGACAGCTACAGCCTCCTACACAGTCATGGCTTCCTCCCCTGCCCCTCAGAGCCGTTCTTCACATGGCAAACAGAGGCTCTGTTACCTCCTAAGTCAGATCACATCCCTCGGTGCAAAACCCCCTGACAGCTCCCCTATCACCTGGCATGCACACCAGTCCTGCCATTGGCCAACAAGCCCCGGTCCTCTCAGCCCTCATCCCCTTCCTTCTCTCCATCCCTGTACGTACTGCACTCCAGCATCCTCACCACGCTAAGCACAATCCTGCCACAGGGTCTATGCCCTGCCATGTCCTCTGCCTGGACCGCTCTTCCTCCACAAGTCCAGTCACCTCACACTTACGTCTTTGTTCATGTATCACCTCTCGATAAGGCCTTTCCTGACCACTCCCTCCTTGGCCACCTTACCTGCTTTCTTTTTCTCCACCAGACACACATATTGCCTTCTTCATGTACTGCCTCGCCCCTCACTAGAACATAAGCTTGGAGACAGCAGGGACTTGGCTTCGTGACGGGACACACCAACGAATCCCAAGTTGTTCCCCCACTCTAGTCCCTCCTCTCAGCCTCCCACCCAGCCTGTCTCCTGGTTCCTCCCCACTTAGATGTCTCACAGGCCCATCAACCAGCAAAGGGAAGATGTTCCTGGCACAGAGACAAAGTGGAACAGTGCTTGAAGTTGTCTAAAATCTGAAGGATGACCCGTGCAGCAGAGAGGAGAGTGGGTGGAGAGGCTGGACAGGTGGACAGAGGCCAAAATGAGCCCTGGGCCAAGTTCAGGACGCTGCCCCTCCACATCCATTCTCCTACTCCATCCAGATAACTATCTCCTACCAACTGCCCTTTTCGCAAACCTCCATCACCAGTACCTCATCCTCACTTGTATAGCTGATGGTTTGCTTCATTTTTCACCAAGAAAATATTTTAAAATTGGAAGAGAACTTCCATAAACTCCTACCACACCTTCCCACCTGCCAGTGTCTGTCTCATCGCCACCTTCTCTTGTTCCTCAGGATGAATAATTCCTGCTCTAGGAAAGGCCAAGCTGTGCCCCAGGTCCCATATCCTCTCCCCTCCTCAGACACTGGTCCCATATCCTCGCCCCTCCTCAGGCACTAATTGATTTGACACTCCCTCCAACAACTGCCCCACTTCTCTGCTCCTCTTTACTCCTTGACAAAGTGCCTGCACTAGCTGTCTCCAGTTCCTCTTCTCCCATTCTCATTCAGCCCCCCTCTGTTCTGGCCTTCACACCCACCAGGACACTTGAACTGCTCCTGTCCAGGTCATGTCCACGTGGCTAAGCCCAATGACCAGTTCCATCCTCATCTTGCTTGCCTTGTCAGCAGCCTGTGCCTCGTGATAGCTCCCTCCTTCTTGAACCACCTTCTCCTCTTGGCTTCCAGTCCCCACTCCCTTCCACAACCTCTCCACACAGTGCCCCAGAGCTCTGTCCTCAGGCTCCTCTCTTATACAGTCCTGTGGCTTGAAAAATCATCTACAAAAAAGTTCTAAACTTGATTGTAGGGATAGCTGCACAACACTGTAAATATACTAAAACCACTGAATGGTACACATTAAGTAGATGAATTGTGTGGTATGTAAATCATATCTCAATAAAGCTATTACTAAAAAACAAACAGACAGAATTCTCTGGCAGTCCAGTGGTTAAGACTTGGTGCTTTCACTGCCAGGGCCGGGTTCAATCCCTGGTAAGGGAACTAAGATCCTGCAAGCCACGTGGCGTGGCCAAAAATAAATAAATAAATAAAACCCAAACAAACTATAATCGGACCTCTCCAGCCCACACCTCTCCTCTGAATTCCAGGCTCATTTATCGAACTGCTCACTCCATGTCTCTGCTTGGAAGGCTGATGGGGATCTTATCTTCCTCTCCCAAACTTGCCTTTCCCACAGCCTTCTCCATCTTGGTTGATGGAAACCAATCAGGCCCAAACTCTCATATCATCCCTGACTCTGCTTTCTCTCCCTCCTCACATCTAGTCCGTTAACAAATGCCACCTCCACCTCTGAAACTAAATCCAGAATCCCTCTTCCTCTTGCCCCTGTCACTGCTATCACCTGGTCCCAACGACTGACATCTTTTGTCTGGATTATCATAAGAGCCTCTGACAGGTCTCCCTGCTTTTACTCTAGGCCCTACTGTCAATAGAGCAGGCAGTGGTGCTTTCAAAATACGGTCAGACCATGTCTCTCTCTGCTCAAAGCCTGCAACCGTTCCCCATTTCTCTCAAGGTAAAAGCAAAAATCCTTTCCATGACCTACAGGGCATCCACCTCCTGGCTCTCATTCTTCTCTCCTCTCACCAGTCTCCTTTTCCTCACTCTGCTCCAGTCACATGGACCTTTTCCTCCAGTCCTTTTTTTTTGAGATAAAATTGACACACAACATTGTAAAAGTTTAAGGTGTACAATGTGATGACTTCACAAATGTATATACTGCTAAATGTTTACCATAACAAGGTTAGCTAACATATCTTTCACTTCATATAACTCCCAGCTTCTTTACGTTGCTGGAACATGCTAGGCTATTCCCACCTCAGGGGCTTCATACCACCTGTTTCCTATCTGTACTGCTTGCTCCCTTCTCTTTTTCAAGTCCTGCTCAAATGTCATAGCTGTCCACTCCCACCCCAGGACACCTTAACCACTTTGCTTTATTTTTCCCCAGGCACATATCACATGACCCGTGGTATGCATTTCACTTATTTACTTATAGCCTCACCCACCAGAACGGCAGCTCTGCCAGGGCAGGCACTGTTTTGTTCACTGCTGCATCCTCAGTGCCTAAAGTACACACATATAGCACACACTCAACAAAAATGTACTGGATGAATTAACAGAATTTGCAAAATATCGCACCCCGGGCTATATTATAAAACCCCAACTCCTTCCGGTGGCCTCCAAAGCTCTAGAAACAGGTGGTCTAGCCCCCGCCCATTTCTGCTGCCTCCCTCGCATCTCCCACCAGCCACACTGTAAGGAATGCGCCGAGCTTCAAGGCCTTTGCACAAGCCCTTCCCTTTACTTACAGTCCTTTACAGTCCCAGTCTTAGCGCTTGCGGTTAAAAACCGCTGGCGGCTTCTGGATCCTCCCCGGGCAAGACACCCCACCTCCCCAGTACCTGGTGGGTTTTGCGCCGGAGCCGCAGCCCCAAAGGTGCGCCAGTCACTCAGTTGATCTCTGACCCTTTAGCGCCCGCCTCCGGACCGCTTCCGGCAACGGGAGCGCAACTTCCGAACCAGGAGCCAATCTGCGGGCCCGCATGGAGGTATAGGCTCAGGGGGTGGGACGGAGAGCCCCGCATCCGGTGGAGGGTCTGGGTAAGGGGCGGCAGGCGCCATGTCGGGTCGCGGAGGTAAGTGTGCGGGGACGATGGGGTGGGGCGGGGCGGAGAGGGACGGGACCCGGCGGGGGCCAGGCTGAGCGTGCTCGTGTCGCACGCAGGTGGCAAGAAGAAGCCCCTGAAGCAGCCCAAGAAGCAAGCCAAGGAGATGGACGAGGTGAGGGCTGGCGCAGAGGCGTGGGCGGGCGCGGAGGGTCTAAGAAATCCGCCGGGAGTGAATCCGCTCTCCCTCTCCGTAGGAAGATAAGGCATTCAAGCAGAAACAGAAGGAGGAGCAAAAGAAACTCGAGGAGCTAAAAGCGAAGGCCGCGGGGAAAGGCCCCCTGGGTAAGTGAGGGCTGGGTAGAGCTCAAGCCGGACAAACGCCTGAGCATCAGTCTGGTTACGGGCCCGAGCATGTCCGTGTCCTGCCTCGTTGGTGAGTTGCGAGGTCCCTTTTGCTGGTGTCCGCTGCAGTGGACGGCCCTAGCCAGGCTTGGTTTCGCCAGCAGCGGGAGAGGGGGCGGGAGTCAGACCCAGTATGGGCTTTTCTTGCTTAGGGAAGTGACAGAAATGGAAATACAGAAATTTATATATCTCAGACACAAGTTAGTACAGTTGAGTTTCCAGATATCCTCTACAGTTTCTTGCTCCAAATTCGTATTTCACTGCTTCTTTGTTGCTTGTAACATTTCTTAATTTACTAATCGTATTGTTAAAACTCTAGCAAAATACTTTTGCATCCTGAGCCTTTTCACTGCTGGATGCGCCTAGTCTAATGGATAAAGTCCAAGTCTGTTGGCATACTATTGTGCTATATGTTTTTTAACTTAATTCTCTACCATTCTGCCTCTTTTTTGCCTTTGTGTAAGAGGAATTGATTACATATCAAAAGATTTTTTTAAAACCCATCATTGTACTTTGTGCTTCTTAAATCCTGTTTACATTCATCAAAATAGGATTATTTTCTCAACAGTTATCTATACCCTATTGGATCACTTGAGCCACTCTAGGGACAACGAAGGCTGGGATGGTGGGAGTGTCATTCAGCGTTTCCCAAGACCTCTGTTCTAGTGGGTTTGAGTCATTTTTGTGTACCCACACAGCGCTGAGATTCTAGATATTGAGATTCCTTTTTGGAATGATGTGAGGTATCTTGCACCTTCCCTTAATCTGTGATTATGTATGGGGAGAAGGCCAACCCTTAGTGAAATCCTGTACTACTTGTTTCTATTGAGCATCATGTACTTTTTTTTTAAGGTTTATTTTGTCACAGCCTTTTAGGACTTCCATTTCTATATTAGGCATACTTAATTCTATAATTGTTTGTTAAATTACCTACCGTGTGCCAAATACAGTCATTTGTAAATTGGGTAAAATAAAGGTAGTGAGTAAATCAGATCCCAGGATCGTATGTAATATAGAAGGTGATGTGGTGTGATATGACACTTAAAGAGTATGGACTTGGAAGTCAGGCTACTACCCAGCTTGGAATCCTGGCTTTGTCACATACCATTTTATAACTTTGAACAACACCTAACACTGAGACTTTGTTATCTGTAAAATGGGTTGATAGGGGATGAGGATTAAGTGAGCCAGTCTGAAATACACAACACACTTGAGATCCAGACCAGTGCACAGCCATTACTCGCGCCCTGCCTTATTCTCATTCTACTTTTGCCCAGAATAGATAATAGTGGGAAAGCCCTGTGCATGCTTGTGTCCAAAAAAATGCCCAGTACAAAGAGCTAGGCCTTATTAGGATCCTTATCAGGCCCCTGGGGCTTCAGCCACAGAACTGTCTTTTTCCCTGGATGAGACTTTTTTTTTTTCCTTTTGCAGCCACAGGCGGAATTAAGAAATCTGGCAAAAAGTAAGCTGTTCCTTGTGCCTGAGGCAATGATGATCCTTAGTTCCATTCCTGTTTAAACATCTGGATTAAACATCTGGATTCCCTGCCATAACATCTGTTGCCACCTATAGCTAGAATGAAGTGTTGTCTTGGAACCTATTGTACATTTAAGAATAAACTTTTGTAAAAAAAAAAAAAATCTTACAGTGGTTCATCTTGTCTTTAGTTCTTCTCAGCCATTTCTACCTTAGCTGTGAGATCTGCATAAACCCAGCGCAGAATCCTGCCAAAGTGTGTTCTTAAGTCCCTGTTCTATCCTGAATTCTGTACCACCTGGAATTAAACCAACTCATTTGAAATGGCTGTTGTTTTCTGCGTGGTTATATACCCAACAGAATATATTACATGAGATTAGTGGAAGAATTTGTACTTTGGGAAGAAAATCTGTTCTTTCTGTTACGACATCCACATTACTATTTGTTTTAATGGGGTTGTTCTCTTCATGTAAGGAGTCTTGCTTGTGCAAGCCGGGCATGCACCAGTGAACAATTCTTCTTGCCAAGGAACTTCTCTATTGTTGGAGGGGAGCAGGACAAATACATATGATATGTGTTATGAAGAGAAAAAAGACTGGAGAAAGGAGAGATTCCTAAAAGTCTGTAAGAACTAAGCTTACTCTGAAGCCCCCAGGTCTGCATTTCCACTAGGGCTTCAGAAAGGTCCTTGCTAGGTTCCCATTTCTTATACTCTACGTTCAACCCATCAGCAAAATCAAATCTGAACCCTTCATATTTACTCTTATACCACCGGACCTTCATTCTGACCCTAAAATCCCTCACCTAAATTATTGTAGTCACATCCAAATTTGTCTTCCTGCCCCTGCCCTTGCTTCCGTACAGTCTAATCCTTATTCAGGACCCAGAGTGATCTCTAAACCATAAAGTTACATTTTGTCTCTCCCTGGCTGAGAATTCTTCAGTGGCTTCTTAGTGCAAAAAAAAACACAAGTCCCTACAATGACCAGTGAGGCACTAAGGGATCTGGATGCCACTCCCTACCCTCTGGTGTCTAGCATTCATCCTCCTGATCAGTCGTGAGCCACAGTGGCCTACATTCCAGTCAAGCTCCTGCCTCACTGTTATCACCAACTGGAAACTCCCTTCCTTTAGAGAACTGAAATGTCACATTAGTGAGCTCTTTCCTGACTGTAGTGGCAGTCCCAGTGTCTCTTAACCCTGTTTCCTTTTTCTCTCCTGACATTTGTTATCTACCACTTTTGACTCCAGGAAGAGTAAATTCCTGATACAACTATGGGAATAATGCTAATAACACTTAGCTTTCTCTGCGAATGTGTTTTCAGAAAGGGCTCTAGAACTAGTCTGAGATTTTGCTGAGTCAAAACTGGAAAAGGTTTTGATAGATTGAAGCCTGTATTATCATTCTAATGTACTTGATATTAGTAGAAAAAGAAAAACAGCCCACTTTGCTTCTCTCCCGGAAAGTTGCACAGCCAGCAGCATCTTCTTTGGACTTCAGGGATTCCCTGTTGGACCTTGCCAGCTCGCACCCATCCCTGTGCTACTGAGAATAACCCTTCAGAGAGCCAGTGCCAGCACACCACCCCTGAGATTAAGCTACTGCTCTTTTATTCGGTAGAACCTAATCAGCATTAACAAATGGAAGTATAATCCTGTCCCTTTACAGGACCAGAGTCTTGGAGCAATTAAGACAAGCATTCAACATTTGGGCAGCTGTCTGAGGGAACCTAACAATTACCTCAAAAAACTAAAGCCAGGTATTCAAGACCCTCTAGGCCCTGACAACCACCTCCCTTTCATTTACTGCCTTCACAAACATTCACAGGACACTCACAGGCCAAGTTTGGCACTGAGCATTCAAGGATGAAAAGTCTTGCCCCAGTTACTCTCCAACACCCTGTTCCTGCTAACTGTTCTGCACATGACTGCTGCCCGGTAAAATCCTGTCAGCCACTCAAGCCCAGCTTGAATCCTTGCTCCTCTCTAAAGCCTTACCTTCTCTCTCTGCCATCGATAATTCCTACCTGGCACTTGTGTGGCGTCCATTTCAGTGTTGTGTTCTTGTCTGAGTAGTCTTGGTGCCATCCTCCTTGGTAACTCTTTTCTTTTTTTAAAATTATTTATTTTTGGTTGCATTGGGTCTGTTGCTGCGCGCGGGCTTTCTCTCGTTGCGGTGCACGGGCTTCTCATTGCGGTGGCTTCTCTTGTGGAGCACAGGCTCTAGGTGCATAAGCTTCAGTAGCTGTGGCAATGCAGGCTCAGTAGTTGTGGCTTGTGGGCTCTGCAGAGTGCAGGCTGGGCTCTATAGAGCTCAGGCTCAGTAGTTGCGGCACACGGGCTTAGTTGCTCCGCAGCATGTGGGATCTTCCCGGACCAGGGCTCGAACCGTGTCCCCTGTATTGGCAGGCGGGTTCTTAACCACTACGCCACCAGGGAAGCCCTCCTTGGTAACTCTTGATAACTTCCACTCAACCTGTAGGACAGCCCAGGTGCTACTTCCAGGGGGCCTTCCTTAACTTCCTGAGTTTCATTCATTTCTAATCTATGACCGTCGCTTGGGCCAAAAACACTCAAGAGCTCTCAATGAATGAATATTAACAGCCTGAGCAGTGAGTTCCCACCCCCTCCAACACAGGCACACCATTCTCAGGATCACCCCTTCTCAGACCTTTCTTTCTCCAGACCTACCTCAAAGGTACACATCCAAAGCATTTACTGTTCTCAAAGATGTGTGCTCACAACAGCTCTAGTCATAACTTCCGCCCAGTCCCACTCTCCCAGACTCCTCCCCAAGAGAGCCTTGGGGTATATGAGAAGTGGGTCTAGCTGGAGAACAGCGAGCTCACAAAGACCAAACCCCTGAATGCTCCCTGACTCGATTCACATGTGCACTTGTGAAAATCAGGGCGAACTCCTCCAAGCCCAGCTGTGTACCCTAAGTGATGCCAGAGAGCGGGCGCAGAGCCACCTGCGCGGTGGGGCTGGTGAGTTAGCCCAGGTAACTCGGTTCTCTCCTCTTAGACCACCCGCCTACTGGGGTCCCAGCCGTCGGTACGAAAGCGCCAGGCGGGGTGATGCCCAGAAGGGCTGGGAGCGACCGAGCTCCTCAGGCACCCAGTTGAGCACCGCGGCGCGGTCTGATTACGTCACTCATCCGCGCCCACCGACTGGAAGGTGATTGGCCTGTTGGCTAGGGGGCGCGGCCCCAGCGGCTGAGGCGAGCGGCAGCGCGCGATCGGTTGGTCCAGCCCTCCGGCCTCGAGGTTACAGGCCGGACTCGGTGCCTTCGGATACCGGCTGGCGGCAGGCATGGCTGGAATCCCCGCGCCAGGCAGCAGGAGGCGGAGCGGGCCCCCGGCACCCAGTCCTGGCCCGCCGTCCAGCACCCAGCACCCTCCGAGCAAGCGGGCCCGGGGCTTCCTCGCGGCCGCCCCCCCAGACCCAGAAGACCCATTCGGCGCGCACGGGGATTTCACCGCCGACGACCTGGAGGAGCTCGACACCCTCGCGTCACAGGCCCTGAGCCAGTGCCCGAACGCGGCTCCGGACGTGTCCAGTGAGTGCGCCTTTTCCCCGAGGGTGGTGCAGACCTCGCTAGACCCACTTGATGGCTGTGGCTTAAGAACCCCACGACCGCTCTTCCGGTGTCTTGAACTCACACTGCCACTTCACCTTTTAAAAATATAGGAACAGTTTGATTTAAGCAGCGGCGTGTCCCAAAAGGTCCTTTGATTTGGGGGAGAAATGTATCAGGAGTGTCAAACAGCCGATTTGGAATACCGAAAGCTAGGTTAACATTTTACTTTAGTTTCTATACTTTGGACTACTAAGGTTCTTAGTTCTTAACAGAGATCCTTGCAACACGACTACCACCACCAGCAGAATCATCACTGCCTACACATGGGGGCCCATCATTATGACAGGTTTGGGAGGCTTTAGATCTAATGAAGACCACCTTTTCCCTTGGGCCGCATGAACATAAGAGGGGCCTGGCAGAGGCAAGAGATAAAAGAGACTCATTCTTTTATACAACCAATAAATCATACTTAGGTGCCCAAACATTAGGAGCTGCAGACACTTAGCAATAAACAAAAGACAAAAGCCCCCTCCTTCATGGAGCTTACCCTCATTCTAGTGAAGTCTTGTGGGGCTGCCAGGAAGAGAAATCTCTACTTGGATGTCTTACATGCATCTTATATTCCACACAATCATTTCCTGGAAACCCAGTCATCCACCAGCATCTCCAGCATGGTGCCTGGCGAAGCATTCAGAAAACACTCAGAACATTTGATGACCAAATGTTCTGCATGGCAATGACTAGCACCACTCTCCATCATGTAGCACAAGGCAGGCAACAGCTCCCTTTCCTTGACCATGGATCTGATTCCTTTCCAAATCCTGTAACTTTACCTTCTTCATCCATCTCTGGAATCCATCCTCTCTGCATCATCTCTGCCATCTCCCTGATCTGTGTTACCATCACCCCTCTCCAGACAATAGTCTGCTAAATTGTTCCCACATTTCCAGTTATGACTCAAGTCAGAGTTTATACCACAGCCAGAGTGATCTTTTCAAAACTAGAATCTCTGTGTCACACACAGATACACGTGAACATCCCTAGTGAAAGCCTTTAATGACTTCACACTACTTCTAGTATAAAGATCAAAATCCTTAACATGGACAGCAAGGCCCAGCATGGCCTGTCCCTTTCCCTCTCCTTCTTTGGGTTCTAGCCACACTAACCTTCCTTCATTCCTTGAATTCTCCCTGTTTCCTTACAATACAGAAACTGCACATTGCTGTTTCTTACACACTGAGTGTTCTTTCCATCTATTCCCCATCGCCACTCACCTGGTTAGTTCCTGCCTGTTCTTCAGCTCTCCATTCAGTCATCACTTACCTGGGGAAGCCTTCTATTCATCCCATTGGATCAAAGCCCCTATTATAGGCTTTTCTATATTTGCTCTTCTCTGCAGCTCTTATAGCAGTTGAAATTTTACATTTATTCTTGTGTTTTTGAGTGTCATGTAAGCTCCATGAGTGTAAGGACTGTATCCATTTTGCTCACCATTGTACCTTTCTTTAGAGGCTAAAGCCTGGCATATTTTAGGTGCTCAGTAAATATCATTGAATAATAGATCACTGAGTTCTGACCAGTGAGATTCCCACAGCACCTTTCAGCCTTTAGATGAGACTCTTAAAACTGGGTGCAGAATGGGGAGAGGGTGGCAGGTTCTGTTATTTCCTGAGGATTGATTCATGTTCTTATGTTGTAAAATACCTGTAGTGCTTACTAGATCTTTCTCTAATTTGCTTTCAAAAGTGATTGTTTTCAGCATTGTCTGGCTAAAGTGGGAAAATGTTGGGTCCTAAAAAGTATACGGGAACTGTTTTTTACAGATGTTCATAAGGTCCCCAGATTAGATGGGATGTCAAAAAATCCTGCAAGGAAAAACAGAGAAAGTGTTCCAGTTAAAGATAATTTTGAATTAGAGTTACTTCAGGCACAGTACAAAGAGCTTAAAGAAAAGGTAAGTGATTTAACTTGTGGCTTTTGTAGTTAATTCATTCACTTATGCATGTGTTATAAAGCATTATACAATAAAATATATAAAAGTTTTAAAACAAGAGTCCAGATTCATCCCCATGAATTGGGGGAAAGAAAGCCAGAAAATTTTGGTTGAAACTAAATCCTGAGATTCCTAACAACTAGGGCAAGAAAGGAAACACTGTAAACCATATACAAAAAGAGATACAAACTTTCTGTTGTAGCACTGAGATAAATTTATAGCCTATGTCTTATATAAGAAACAACATCATAATGGTTGCTATTTTCATTAGCAGTTTTGCAAAAAAGCAAACATTCTTCATATGACTATCTATAGGTCCCTAGAAAAACCAAGAACATAATGTAGAATTTTAGTTCTGTGAAGTGTGTGACCCAGATTGTTTAATACCTCTTAGAGCCTATAGAATCTGCATGCAGAAGTGACAAGTGTGTCCTTAAGCTATCTTGCTGAATATCCACTGTCCCAGGAATGGGCCTAGCAGATCACGGTGATGTCTGATTGGTACAGATATATTTTGAGCACTCTGGTCTGTTGGACATGTTTTAAATGTGTTTCTTCATCTCCCCAGCTATATGTTGAAACATGTACATATATAATTTTCCCTTACAAACTTTTCACAACATCAATTTGGGATTTACAGATGAAGGCAATGGAAGAAGAAGTGCTCATTAAAAGTGGAGAAATTAAAATTTTACGGGACTCACTGCATCAGACAGAATCCATTCTAGAGGAACAGAGAAGATCACATTTCCTTCTTGAGCAAGAGAAAACTCAAGCACTCAGTGACAAAGAAAAAGAATTCTCCAAAAAGGTGACCCAGAGCATGTGTTTTGCTTGTATGGACATCAGCTTTGCCTGCTCAATGAGTTCCTTTAGAAGCAATGACTAAAGTTGCTTATAGATCTTCCAGGAAGATTTCAACAGTTGTTTGTCTTAAATACTTTCGCTACCAACTAATTGCATGTACTTTTCTCCAGGCTCTGAGGTTTGGAAAAGGACTTAGAAGAAACTCTGCTTTGCTGTGGTAGTCTAAGTTACTAGCTCACACTTTGCAGAAACAGCTAAAATTAGTGGGTTTTTTGTTGTGTGTTTTTTTTGTTTTTTGGCAGATCAGAAACTCAGTTGACCTAGCTTAGGCCAAAAGAAAATGTATTGGCTTCCATAACTAGGTCTGGGAAAACAGGTGTGCTGGGGCCTCAAAAGACTCAAGATTTGCCACGACTCATCTTTATTCTCTGTACTATTGATAGGCTCCATCCTTATGGTAGAGGATGTGTTCCCCAGGGGCTCCTGGGCTCATATTTCATAGCTCCAGAGCAGACTGAAGACCTAGGGTTCTTTATCTCCAAGTTTTAAAATTCTGGGGAAGGCTCTAATTGGTCTAACCTGAGTCAGGTGCCTGCCTCTGAACTAGTCACTGTAATCGAGATAATAGCTCCCATTCAAATCACATATTCAAAGGTAGGAAAATTATGTTTCTTAAGGGAGGGAGATACTGTTCTGGGGAGAAAAACAGTGGGTGTCCAGTATATACCACTTTCCTTCACTTCCCAAGGCTTCAAACTTAAGGATGTGGGCCTTATTCTGCCGTTACTTCATTCAGCAAACTTGGCAGTCTTTAAAGAAGCACTGACCTGTGCCCAAGACTAACAGCAGTAGTTGCCTTTCCATATACATGATGAAGAGCAATGGGTTTGCAATCAGACAAACCAGAGTTTGAATCTAGGCTTTATCATATTCAAGCAGTGACCTCAGGGTGACGACTTATGCTCTATGACTCATTTCCCTTATCTGTTCCAGAAAATAACCAGAAGGGCTGTCGTGAGACTTAAATGGTCCTGCCCTTGTGTCTGGTGCTGTGCCTGGGAATGGCAGCAGTTACCATTGGCCAGAACAGCAGGTCTCCCCACCCTGTACAAGGTTTTGGTAAAACTCTTCTAAATACTCAGCCCAGACCTTCAGGAAGACTTGGATTGTGCACCACTATATTCACTAAAAGGTCTACATGTTACCTTGAGATATGGTACCTTGTCAAGCTCTGTGCTGGGCATTTTACATTCACCATTCTTACTTAATACCCCCAACCAGGAAGACAGGTATTTATGTTACAGATAAGCTGGAGTTCAGAGAGGCTGAGTAAATGGTATTTGAACCCTCACAAACTACCCAGCTATAGTTCAGATCAAAATATCTTTCTAGAATACCATGTCATCTTTCAGGAAGAAGGTTAAAGCTTGATATTTTAGGACATTTATGTCACAGCAGACTTTTATACTATCTCTCATTGCTTGTTTTTCCTTTACTATCCTGAGATTTTGAAGCCCAGAGCTGTTTCTGTATATGTGATGAGGCCTCTATAAGTATGCTTCTTTTGCCTTCCAGCTCCAGTCATTGCAGTCTGAACTCCAGTTTAAAGATGCAGAGATGAATGAATTAAGGACAAAGCTTCAAAGCAGTGAACGAGCTAATAAACTAGCTGCTCCCTCCATTTCCCATGTCAGGTAATGATGGTGCTAGAGGGAGAATACAGTTTTGTATCGTTTAGTAAAAAGTCTGAATAACAATGTCAGGCTAGTCCTGAACAAAGGTCGTTTAGACTCTGCCACTGGGGCATAGATGCTCTTTCCCGAAGGCCTCAAAGATGGTTTGGATGAGACTAGAATGGTTTGGGGCATCATAGCATAAAGGCCCTGCACTCCAGAAGTGCTTCCTCCCTGTAGACTTTATAAACACAACACAACTCCTCGGGATGAAAAGAGGCTGGAAAGATGCTCTCCAAACTTTTGGAGTGGACCAGTCTTCATTTTTATGTAATTTGTTTCAAATAAATGATTTTGCCCCAACTGTATTTCAGTCCCAACTGCTTGGAATATTTTTTCTCATTTGCTGTCCAGCAGTCCCCACCTTTGCTGCAGATGTGATCAGCTTGTTAATGGTCCGTCCTGTCCCCTGCCTGCCAAAGAAGTCTGGCACACTGTCAGGATCAGCCTTGAAATTTGAACAGTGTGGGTCAGGTCGTCTTTTTCTGGTATTAAACATTCTGCTGCTTTTGCTTATAATGGGCAGGATGTGAAACTGAACTTTTCTTGCCTTGCGTAGCCCAGGTAAGACAGGAGAGCAGAGGGAGTCCATCCTCACCTCTTTACACCAACAGGAGGGCCTCAGCATTGTCTGATCCAATCAGAGGGTTAAGACTGCTTCTCTAACATAAAGACCCTGGCACCAAGGCACTGGCTCAGTTTCCAAGTTGCAAGACACAATACACCTTTTTCTAGACCCTCTTTCTCCTGATAATCTTTTCATTCAGTCCCTGACTATTATAAAAGAGGTTGTTCCAAACTAGTGGTTACCAGGGGGGAGAGGAAATGGGGAAAAGGCAATATAGAGGGATAGGGGAGTAAGAGGTATAAACTATTAAAAGTATAAAATAAACTACAAGGATATATTGTACAACAAAGGGAATATAGCCAATATTTTATAATAACTATAAATGGAGTTTAACCTTTAAAAATTATGAATCAGGGCTTCCCTGGTGGCACACTGCTTGAGAGTCCACCTGCCAATGCAGGGGACACGGGTTCATGCCCTGGTCTGGGAGGATCCCACATGCCGCGGAGCGGCTGGGCCTGTGAGCCATGGCCGCTGGGCCTGCGCATCCGGAGCCTGTGCTCTGCAACAGGAGAGGCCACAACAGTGAGAGGCCCGCGTACCGCAAAAAAAAAAAAATTATGAATCACTATAGCATTTGCTTATAACTTATATAACATTGTATAGCAACTATATTTCAATTAAAAAAAAAAGAGGTTGCAAACTGAAAAGATGTTTTGGTGGAACTGGAAATAGTAATGGAGTTATAGCCAATACTTTTGGGTGATTGGAAGAAGGTGGAAGCAAATGAAAGATTTTTTTTTTCAACAATTTGAATCAAAATGCCTTGAATTTTGCATTGCTATCCTGACAAAGAATAACAAACGTGTAATAGATAAAATTTTTGGTCAAATCACCTAGATAGGAAAAGTTTAAAGTTTGTTAGAAGTTTTATAACCAGGTATTTTACATGGTGTTAGCAGAATCATTACTTTGCTTTCATAGTTAACTTTTTCCAGTCCTAGGAAAAGCCCTTCTGTGGTTATAAAGCCAGAAGCATGTTCTCCACAACTTGGAAAACCATCTTTCCCTACAAAGGAGTCTTTTAGTGCTAACATGTCCCTTCCCCACCCCTGCCAGACCGATCCAGGATATAAGTCCCTGATGGGCAAAGAGGGTAAGTCAGTCTATCCATCATCTATTGCTCTATATCAGACTACTCAGACTTGAGCCTTGAAACATTTGAGTATTTATTTTCTCCTCGTTTCTGTGGGTCAGCAGTTCTGACAGCACAGTGGGGATGGTTTGTCTCTGCGGGCACTGAAGGCTTGTAGGGTGCTGGAGGATCTATTTCAAGGTGGCTCACTCACATGTCTGGCAGTGGAATTCCTTTCCACATGTGGGCCTTTCCACAGGGCTACTTGGCTGATCTCATAACCTGGTAGATGGCTTCCTCTAGAGCTAGCAAACCCAGAGAGATAGGTGGAAGCTATCCTTTTTATGGCCTAGCCTCAAAAGTCACATAGCATCACTTCTGCCACATTCTGTTTGTTAGAAGTGAGTCATTGAGTCTGGGCCATGTTCAAGGGGAAGAAAACTAGGCTACACCCTTTGAGGAGAAGTGTGTCAAAGAATTTGCAGGCATATTTTAAAACCTCCAGTCAGCATCCATTGCCATGCCAGAAACACAGCTAGTATGCAGGAACATGTGCTCCTTTCATCGCCCAGCTGAGTCCAGACTGAGGGAATGCTACTGCTTTCTAGAGAGACAATCTAGCATTAGTAGGTTTTCACTCTGAGACTGTGCTATGCCAGTTTATCTTACAATTCAGATACATTGCCTTTCTCCTACCATCAACCCTTTCAAGTCATTAGTATCACGCCACCCCTGAGAACTACAGCTACTAACATTTTTGATATTTAGCAACTTCAGGAGAGGTTATCGGGTGGTGTTATGAGCAGGCAGTGGAGCCCACCAGCCTGGCCGAGAGTCCCAGTCACACTGCTTACTGGCTTGTATGATTTGAGCAAGTCCCTTAACCTCAGTTTTCCCATATGTAAAACAGAGCCAATGATAACACCTCCTGGTTGGGTTGCTGTGAGGAACAAGAGAGCTAGCATGTATAAAGCTCTTAGAACAGTGTCTGGCACATAATAAGAATCATATAAAATGCTTTTATGTTATTGCCTGATTTTGAAGTGGGGCAAACAATTTAATTTTCTTTTCCTTTCCTTTCCTTATGCAAGTTCCTGTTTTATATGAGGAAGGCAAAGATGTGAAGGTTCTTGAGTTGCTTTGGCTCTTGTTTTGATCCAAAGTTGAAGAAGTAGAACAATGTATGTTTTAAACTCATTACATTTAAGAGTTTCTGATACACTTGTGCTTTTGTGTTCCAGTTTTGATTAACATATTATCTTTTATTCAGATAATAAGACCCACAGTCTGGGAGATGACCCGATAAAGCAAGAACAGTCCCAGAAAAGGCTTATTGACAGCTGGATGCAGAGGTCAAACACTCAAGGTACCAGAATGCCTGCTCCTTCTGCAGGAGGCCTTCCTGGGTCCGATCATCCTCTGTGATGCTGCAGTGGAATTGCCTAGGGAACTGTCCGGGGCTCAATCAGCACCCCAGGCAGTGCTTTAGAGGGTCCAAGGGAGTAGTAGTCTGTGGCTTAAGCAGAAGACTATAAAATGGAAGGGGCCAAGAGCCAGTATGCCTCCGAGCCTTCAGTACCCACAGGCGTCTCAAGGGAACTTAGTGGCAGTTTAGAGGATAGTTGGCATCATAGAAAAGCACTCTCAATGTCAGAACCTACTACAGTCACCTTGTCTTCTGCAGGCTCCATTTTGATAAACCTTCTCCTGAAGCAGCCTTTGATGCCAGGGTCACCCCTAGGTCTGTGCCACCTCCTGAGCAGTTGTTCTGAGGCTCCTACCGGCACCCTGTTCCAGCTATCCGGGCTTGGCAGGTAAGCATAAGACTCTAAAAAGCTTGTTTGGAAGAAGTTTCCAGGAAGCAAGTCCCCATCTGGTCCTGACCGGCCTAGGAGGTCTGCTCTGGGCAGGAAAACTAGAGAATTTAGCAGGCAGGTTATTTGGGTCCCTTGACCTTATCTCCCTCTCACACTTGTGTGTTTTCTTTTGTGTCTGTTGCTAGTACCTTGACTGGGATTTCAAGCCTGAGGACCACAGGTTCTTGTGATGGGTCATTTCCCCTCTTGGCCCTGAGAGAAGCACAGAACCTGGCACTTACTGGACTGAATCTGGTGGCCAGGAATGAAGGCTCCTGTGACAGAGACCCAGCAGAGGGAGGCGGAAGGGCCTTCCCACTCTGCCAACTTCCTGGAGCTGTGCACCTCCTCCCCCTGGTACAGTTCTTTATTGGCTTACACTGCCAGGCTCTGCAGGATTTGGCAGCAGCCAAGAGAAGCGGAGCGCCTGCGGACTCACCGACACATCCCTCCTGTGTGAGCTCTGGGGTAGAGGCCAGCCCCGAGGACTCACTTTGCAACCTGGAAGGCTTCTCTGTGGCTTCACTAGGCGTTCTTCAGCACCTGGTGTGCCACAGCGGAGCAGTCATTTGCCTGTTACTATCAGGAGCAGGCGCCGATTCTGCTGCTAGGGAAGGAGACCAGAGCCTGGTTGACGGACATGGTCGTGGGGATGTGACCTCAGCCCCAGGGAGGCTTGCTGGTGACCAAGGCCAGCATCCACTATTGAAGATGCTTCTTCAACTTTTGGCTTTCTCTTCTGCAGCAACAGGTCACCTTAAAGCCAGTGTCCTCAGCCAGTGCCTTAAGGTTTTGGTGAAATTAGCTGAAAATGCTTCCTTTGATTTCCTGCCCAGGTATAACACAGCATGGGAGTCATGATTCCTTGTGGGTCTTACCCGGCCTCTTGAGGTCTGTCCTGTGGCCCCTGTACTTGTTCCCATCTTGACTCGTCCATACTGCTCAGCTCTGAGCCTTGGTTTAGGTTCTTAGCTAGAGTTCTGAAGTGATGGGAAGTGGGGCCAGGAGTTAGAAGAACCAAGGAAGTGGTTTATTTGGCTTAGTTCTGCCTCTGGATAGTAGGTAAGCAAAAGACATGTGATAAAAGAAGGCTGCTAGTCACTATGGAAGAGTGTCCTGCCCCCGAAACAGACAAAGGCTGAATCAAGAGGCCTTTGAACCTGGGACATGGATCAGGTGAAGACCAGATTTCACAGCCACATTGAAGTTTAGTTTGGTGGGGTTCCCTGAAGAAGCAGAGGGTGTGTGGAGGGTCTGCAGCTACAAGCTGACCTTGCTGGGCATCTGCCCATCATCATGGTGTCCACCACTGGCATGAGCCACAGGTTACTTGCTCTTCTTAAGGTTTGTTGCGGAACACTGTTGTCATAAATTCCTAGCTTGGGATTCCAGACCCTCAACACTGGGAGGGTAAACACCACCCAGCCAATCCCCTCGTCCTGTAATCCCATCTCCCCCTCAGCATTCCACCAAGAGGCCAGTTCCTCTGTTGCATGTCTCTTAAGCCTTTTTGTCTCTGAACTCAGAATACCTGTTTGCTAAAAACACTTCTGGATCCTGGTTTCCATATGAATATATTCTGGCTTGTCTGGTGCATCCTAAAGGTGGTGCTTAGAGCTAGACACAGTGTACTGCAGAGTAGTGTGAGCAGCAAGGTAGGCGTGTTACCACCACCCAGGTGCCTGGCGGGGGGCCCAGCTCATGGTGGCTGACTGCTTCTTTTTTTATTATTGAGTCTTCTCTTTCATTTTTTTTTAATTCCGTAGTGCTTTACAGTTTCCAAAAGGTTCACACACAATTTCATATAATCTCATAACAATGCTTTTTTTAAATCCCCTACCCCTATATTGCCCTTCCTCCCTTCCCTCTCCCCACCGGTAACCACTAGTTTCTTTTCTGTGTCTGTGAGCCTGTTTCTTTTTTGTTTTGTTCACTAGTTTGCTGTATTTTTTAGATTCCACATACGATATCATACAGTATTTGCCTTTCTGTCTGACTTATTTCACTTAGCATAATGCCCTCCAAAGCCATCCATGTTGCTGCAAATGGCAAAATTTTGTTCTTTTTTATGGCTGAGTAGTATTCCTGTGTGTGTGTGTGTGTGTGTGTGTGTACGTGTACCACATCTTCTTTATCCATTCATCTGTTGATGGACACTTAGGTTGCTTCCATACCTTGGCAATTGTAGATGATGCTGCTATGAACATTGGGGTGCATGTTTCTTTTCAAAGTAGTGTTTTTGGTTTTTTTCAGATATATACCCAGGAGTGGAATTGCTGGGTCACGTGGTACTTCTACTTTTAACTTTTTGAGAAACCCCTATACTGTTTTCCACAGTGGCTGCACCAATTTACATTCCGCCAACAGTGTAGGATGGTTCCCTTTTCTTCACATTTGTTGTGTTCTTTTTGATGATAGCCATTCTGACTGGTGTGAGGTGATATCTCATTGTGGTTTTGATTTGCATTTCCCTGATGATGAGTGATATTGAGCATCTTTTCATGTGCCTGTTGGCCATCTGGATGTCCTCTTTGGAAAAATGTCTTTTCAGTTCTGCCCGTTTTTTGACTGGGTTGTTTGTTTGATGTTGAGTTGTATGAGCTGTTTGTATATGTTGGATATTAACCCCTTATCGGTCATATCACTTACAGTTATCTTCTCCCATTCAACAGGTTGTGTTTTCATTTTGTCTATGGTTTCCTTTGTTGTGCAAAACGTTTTAAATTTAATTAGGTCCCATTTGTTTATTTTTGCTTTTGTTTCCTTTGCTTTAGGAGATGGATCCAAAAAAAAAAAAATTTGCTGCTATTTATGTCAAAGAGTGTTCTGCCTATGTTTTCCTCTAGGAGTTTGATAGTAGCTGGTCTTCCCTTTAGGTCTTTAATCCATTTTGAGTTTATTTCTGTATATGGTGTTAGAGAATGTTCTAATTTCATTGTCTTACAAGTAGCTGTCCAGTTTTCCCAGCACCACTTATTGAAGAGACTGTCTTTTCTCCACTGTATAGTCTTGCCTCCTTTGTTACAGATTAAATGACCTTAGGTATGTAGGTTTATTTCTGGGCTCTCTATTCAGTTCCGTTGATCTATGTGTCTGTTTTTGCACCAGTACCATACTGTTTTGACTACTGTAGCATTGTAGTATAGTCTGAAGTCAGGGAGTATGATTCCTCCAGCTCTGTTCTTCTTTTTCAAGATTATTTTGGCTGTTTCAGGGTCTTTCACGTTTCCATATAAATTTAAAATTTTATTCTAGGTTCTGTGAAAAATGCCATTGGTAACTTGATAACAATTGCACTGAATCTGTAGATTGCCTTGGGTAGTATAGGCATTTTGACAGTATTGATTCTTCCAATCCAAGAACAGGGTATATCTTTCCATTTATGTCATCTTCAATTCCTTTCATCAGTGTCTTATAGTTTTTGGAGTACAGGCCTTTTGCCTCCTTAGGTAGGTTTATTCTTAGGTGTTTTATTCTTTTTGATGCGATGGTAAATGGGATTGTTTCCTTAATTTCTCTTTCTGATAGCTCATTGCTAGTGTATAGAAATGCAACAGATTTCCGTATATTAATTTTGTATCCTGCAACTTTACCAAATTCATTGATGAGCTCTAGTAGTTTTCTGGTGGCACCTGTAGGATTTATGTATAGTATAATGTCATCTGCAGACAGTGACAGTTTTATTTCTTCCTTGCCAATTTGGATTCCTTTTTATTTCTTTTTCTTCTGATTGCTGTGGTTAGGACTTCCAAAACTATGTTGAATAAAAGTGGTGAGAGTGCTCATCCTTGTCTTCTTCCTGATCTTACAGGAAATGCTTTCAGCTTTTCACCAATGAGTATGATTTTTTTTAATTTTATTTATTTATTTATTTGGGCTGCATTGGGTCTTAGTTGTGGTATGTGAGATCTTCGTTGAGGCATGCGAGATATTTAGTTGCAACGCATGGTCTCTTCATTGTGGCACACGGGCTTCTCTCTAGTTGTGGCATGTGGGTTTTCTCTTCTCTAGTTGTGCGTGCAGGGTCCAGAGTGTGTGGACTCTGTAGTTGTGGCACGCAGGCTCCAGAGTGTGTGGGCTCTGTAGTTTGCAGCATGTGGGCTCTCTGAGGCACACAAGCTTAGTTGCCCCAAGGCACATGGGATATTAGTTCCCCGACCAGGGATCGAACCTGCGTCCCCTGCTTTGGAAGGTGGATTCTTTACCACTGGACCACCAGGAAAGTCCCTACCAATATGATGTTAGCTGTGGGTTTTTCATATATGGCCTTCATTATGTTGAGGTATGTTCCCTCTATGCCTACTTTCTGGAGTTTTTCTCTTAAATGGATGTTGAACTTTGTCAAAAGCTTTTTCTGCATCTATTGAGATGATCACATGGTTTTTATTCTTCAGTTTGTTAATGTGGTGTATCACATTGATTGATATGTGGATATTGAAAAATCTTTGCATCCCTGTTTCTTACTTTTTAAATGAATGAATTCCAGGAACCACATTTTTAGCAGTTCTCTTGGTAGATATATCATCATTCTATTCCTGTTGAGCTTGTCCACAATAACATCAAAAAACAGCCATTTAATGGGTGCTTACTGCAGGCCAGACACAGATGCCTTCTGTTCACTAGCTTGGATGGCACCCTCAGAGCCCTGTTGTCTTCACACCCAGTACAGAGCCTGGCTCACTGTGAGCACTCAGTGTTTGTTGAATGAATAAACCCCATGTTGAGGTAGGGAAACTTGTCTGAAACCCCAGAGGGAGTATGCTAGATCAGCCAGTTAGGCTCCTGAATCATTGTTCTTGATCACTGTCTGATGCCACCTCCCACACAGTGCTTCTCTGAATTCCTTCATGCTTGCAGGCTGAACCCCATTACCACACAGCTTCTTGTTCACCTTGAAGTAAAAGCCAGGGACAGGTGCTACCAAGGCTCCATAGCAGTATACGATACAACATGAGCAGCCAGGCAGGCTGTGATCTCCTATGAAAGGCACCACTGCCCACCCAGGCTTGAGGGCACATCATCCCCTCAGACTCTTGTCTTCCCACTGCATCTGTTTTAGGGGCAGGTCCAGCGTAGCTCCCCAGGTACTGGCATGGCAGGCGCTTTTGAACAAAAAGTTCTCATCCCCAGCTCAGCCAGGGCAGCATGACTTATTTATTGTGCATTTAGGGGCTGTGCCAAAAAAAAAAATTTTCATTTAAAAAGGCGGCTCTGATGCTGTCAAAAATAATTTGGAAACCACTGTGTTGTATATAAAGATGGATTTTTTTAGTTTCAGGGGCCATTTCTGGCCTAATAATGAAATTAGGTAGTAACCGGTTAAATTCCAGTTTCCCACAAAGTTCCACACTCCCTGGTGACTAGAAACATTCAGCTTGTCTCTCATACAGGATTTGCTCTAAAATGAGTTCGCCCCAAAAAGACCTTGCTTCCTAATGGTGTACAAGGAATATTCTTAACCCTCGGTGCCGTGTGCATGAAAAGGGACATACCCGCAGAACTGCCCCTCCCCCCACCCACGAGGCTGTGTGGGTTGAGCAAAAAGCAGTGCTTGTCTTTGGACTCGGTTCCTTGGTAATGAATGCGCCATCCCTTTGCCCCCAAGACCAGGGGGAGAGTGCCCAAGCCCCTCACCATGCACACCCTGAGTGTGTACCTTCTCATACGTGGCGGCAGAGGAGCTGGTGTTTCCCGACAAGTGGGGAAAATGAAGTCTTCCTTGCCCAGCGAGCGATCTCATAAGATCCAACCATAGCCAAGTCCACATTGTCGCTGCTGATGCCTGGCCAGTCCTCTGGTGGTGGGCACAGGACGTTTCTCTCACACTCAAGTTGAACCTGCCTCCCTGTTTGGGAGCAGAGGCAGGAAGGAGCCCAAGGGTAGTGCGGAGGCCGGCACCCAAGGTCCAGGGGGGCACCTCGTATTTGCTGGGTGGCACTGTGCCAGGTAAGGGCCTGTCATCTCTAAGGGATGACAGGCCCTGTCCCTCACAGCAGTCCCACAGTGAAGGGTAGTACCCACTCGTTCACCTGAAACAAGTATCAGCAAGTAGGGTGGCATTTGAACTCAGGTCTGTCTGAATCGAGTCTCCTTTTTACTGGCCTCTTCAATTTCCTGTTGCCTATCGTGAAAGGTGAGGGTGAGTTATGGGATTGGGTTGGAGGTGTCATGTCTCTCTGGGGCCCTGTGTTTCAGGTTCCAGTGCATGTTCCGGGTGCTGCCACAGTGCCTGCGCCCAGAGACACCCCTGCCTAGTGTGCTGCTGACTATTGAGCTCCTGTCCCTCCTGGTGGACCATGAGAAGCTTGCACCTCAGCTCTGCTCCCACCCGGGTAAAGCAGGCCGGGGGCGCGCGTCTGGACTCCTGCAGCTTGGAGGGAAGGGTGGTGGCAGGGGCAGGTCCAGGGCCTCCTGAGGGCTTCTGCAGCTTGTACCTCAGGCACTGGGTGAGAAGGCGGATCCTGAGTGAGAGGTGGTGTGTCCTTTCCAGAAGGCTGCCTCCTGCTGCTGCTGTACATGTACATCACATCAAGGCCTGACAAAGCTGCCTCAGAGACACAGTGGCTTCAGCTGGAACAAGAGGTAAAGACACCAGAGCCCCTTTTGTGCTGCTCACCAACCCACCCCACCCCACCCCACTCCATCCCACGTAAGAGCCACTCTTCTCTTTCCTCTGGGAATTAAAGGAAGCTTTAATTCATTTTGGTAACACGTTGAGCCACAAGCAAGGTAAACTCATTTGGGGGGCTCCATACTACACAGATACAGTACAGTCGGAGCCCAGGGTATCCTGGGACTTGGGAAAGTTGCCTGGTGGCTGGAGGTGGGCACGGAGGCAGGTGGGTCAGTGGTGAGACACAGGTGTTGGTCCTGAGTGTCTCCTGGGAAGGTCCCAAAACACTACCACCTCTTGGATCCCATTAGTGCAGACAAGCAGTTGCTGAGGCAACTGGAGCTCTTGTAGAAGGCTGAGAAAGCCCTCACTGTGACCAGGGCCTCACTGTGCCATGGATGGGACAGTCTGTTCTTGTTCTAGGCTGTGTGGCTCCTGGCTAAGCTTGCTGTGCAGAGCCCCTCCTCCCCAGTCACTGGTTCCAGCTGCCAGTGCAACGTGGAGGTGAGTGCCGGGGGCAGGCAGGGGCCGACAGTGGGCAGCTCTGCTGGTGAATGACAGGGCCCCTTGAAAGCATACCATGCTCCTTCACCAGGGCTAGACCCTGGTGCCACTGTTCAGAACCTTCCTCACCCGGGTGGCTAGGAAAGATGCTGCCCAGCTAAGCAGGTTGTCAGGGTGCAGGGACCACCTGGCCTGACCTCAGCCTGTGCCCTCCCTCAGGTAGTCAGAGCACTCACGGTGATGCTGCACAGACAGTGGCTGACTGTGCGGAGGGCAGGGGGGGCCCCGAGGACTGACCAGCAGAAGCGGACGGTGCGGTGTCTGCGAGATACAGTGCTGCTGCTGCACAGTCTGTCCCAAAAGGACAAGCTTTTCACTGTGCACTGCGTGGAGGTCCTGCATCAGTACGACCAGGTGATGCCAGGGGTCAGCATGCTGATTCGAGGGCTTCCTGACGTGACAGGCTGTGAAGGTGAGCCTGCAGGAGGGCCCCTCCCTGCCCCAGCCCACATGTGGAGTTTGCCCTGAAGTTCATGGACAAATCAGACTACCTGGCCTTAGGTCAGCACTGCTCCATCCACACAGCCTTTGCCGGCACGGGGGCCATTTTTTTTTTCTTCCCTGTCCGGTTCTTTCAGCATATCAGCCTGCCTTTTGCTCATACCTACTGAGTCGGCCTGGCAGAGCCACGGTTTTTCCAGAAACATCCCTGTCTGAATTGCCTTTGTATTATTTTGCTTGCAGTAGCTGAGGGAGCAAGGCCTGGGCGTGGAAGGGACTGCTTAGTTCCTGTGGGCCTGGTGGGGAGGAGAGGTGGGACCTTCCCCAGTCCCAGCACCTTCAGGCAGGACTTCACCACAGAACCCTCTTGTTTTTGGCTCAGAGGCAGCCCTGGATGATCTCTGTGCCGCGGAGGCTGATGTGGACGACCCCGAGATGGACTGTGGCTGAGGCCTGTGAGCATCGAGCCACATGGTGGCACCAACACCACCACTTTCCTTACCTCATCCCCTGATTAAAAGCAGTGACTGGCTGTTAAAGAAAAGGCCAGCCTTATGTTTCCTGAGTCTGATCTGTGTCGGCTAAGTGGGAGGGACAGAGCAGGAGGAGGACCCAGGGAAGGCTGAGATCCTTCTTCCTGTTCCTGGCCAGCAGCCCCATGGTAATGAATCTGCTTTGAGGAAGGAGCCCTGCCTTGCCCTGCCCTGCCTTGCCCTGCCCTGCCTTGCCTGTGGAATTGTCCTGAGTCATCACTTTCGCCTGAGGCCATGGGAAGAAACCATTGTGTGGCAGGGAAGAAGGTGGCCCTCAGCCCAGGCCTAAACCAGGGAGGCCTGGGAAAATGGGGCCAAGGGGTGGGTGCAAAATGGCCACGGCAGGGGCTCCCAGCAGGCTCAAGTCCTGGAGCTAGCCTGCCCCATAGCCCTGTCCTCCCGGTGTGAGGGTGTGAGGGCCCTGGTGCATTGTGCCAGCCAGCAGGCCCACAGCGAGAGGTCTGAGGAGGCCTTTGGGGATAGCACTGTGGGTGCCTGGGGAGGGACAGGTGTTGGCAGGAGGGACAGCCCAGGCAGGCTGACAAGCGGGGCGGGCCTTGCTCACACCAGCCGCTGGGCGGGCTCAGGCTGAGTTTCACTTCCCGCCACTGCTGCCAGCAGCAAGAACCAGCTGGAGAGCGTGCAGCACCCTGAGTCACTGCTGCCTGCCTGCTACTCGGTAAGTGAGGACCCCCGAGGGGAGGGGGTAGGGTGGGAGGGCATGGGTACCTGCCCCACCAACCCTCACCGGACTAAGCGGGCACTAGGGGGAGGAGCCAAGCCTTCCCCTGAACAGAAAACAGTGTGCTGGTCCCAGTAAGAAAGCCACCCCACCCTCCCTGGCTTCCTGCCCTGGAAATGGGTCCTGGAGCTCAGCAACAGTGCCTGCCCATGCAGGGAAGGCCAGAGGGGTGCTCCTGCCCACCCCACCCCACTTGCCTTACCTCTTATCACTGGGCACTCACACACCCACCACCCAACCCATGCTCCTCCCCAGGCTCAGCGGCAGATACCCACCATGGGCTCGCAGGCCTTGCCCCCGGGTCCTGTGCAGACCCTCATCTTCTTGGACCTGGAGGCCACTGGCCTGCCCTTCTCCCAGCCCAAGGTCACAGAGCTCTGCCTGCTGGCCATCCACAGATGGGCCCTGGAGAGACTTCCTACCCATCAGGGGCCTCCTTCAACAGTGCCCCCACCACCCCGGGTGCTGGACAAGCTCTCCCTGTGCGTGGCTCCGGGGAAGGCCTGTAGCCCTGCAGCCAGTGAGATCACAGGCCTGAGCACACCTGTGCTGGCTGCACATGGGCGTCAACGCTTCGATGCCAACCTGGCCAACATGCTCCGAGCCTTCCTGCAGCGCCAGCCACAGCCCTGGTGCCTTGTGGCACACAACGGTGACCGCTACGACTTCCCCCTGCTCCAGGCAGAGCTGGCTGTGCTGGGCCTTGCCAGTGCTCTGGAGGGCGCCTTCTGTGTGGATAGCATTGCTGCCCTGAAGGCCCTGGAGCAAGCTGACAGCCCCTCAGAGCATGGCCCAAGGAAGAGCTACAGCCTGGGCAGCATCTACATGCGCCTGTACGGGCAGGCCCCACCAGACTCACACACAGCCGAGGGTGACGTCCTAGCCCTGCTCAGCATCTGTCAGTGGAGGCCACAGGCCCTGCTGCGGTGGGTAGATGCTCATGCCAGGCCCTTCAACACCGTCAAGCCGATGTACGTGGTCACAGCCTCGACTGGAACCAGCCCAAGGCCATCTGCTGCTACGGCCACGGTACCCCTGGCCAGAGCCAGGGGCACCAGCCCCAACCGTGGTGGAAACAGGAACCCTAAGCCCCTTTCCCCAGTGAAGAGCCCTGGAGCCCCACCCAGGGAGGGATTGCTGGCCCCACTGGGCCTGCTGGCCTTCCTGACCTTGGCAGTAGCCACGCTGTATAGGCTGTCCTTGGCCATACCCGGGCAGTAGGCCAAGAAGGAAATTCTGACTAATAAAGACCCTCCACAGCACCGAGTGATCACTCACCTCTACCCACCGTGGCAGCCTGAGAGCCTCCCGCACTTCTGCCCACACTGAGACACCTGGGGCCAGGGGCACAGGAAGTGGCAGTCTTTGTCCATCACCCTCCCTAGCAGGATGGTCAGACGTCTGAACCCAATAAAAGTAGGGAAAACAAGGAACTTCAAATACTGGATGGAAATGATACCTAGCCTAAAACCCAATCCCAGCAGCCAAGAAAGGAGACAGCAGCTCCAAATAGTTGGATTTATTATAAACAAGGGTGCAGACCCTAGACTCCAAAACACATCAACAGGTACAAAGCTACTATGTGGTGAGACGTTAACGGAGGGATAGGGAACAGCGAGGTATGTGTCTGGGCCAAGAGCAGCCACCAAGGGTCCCCTCCACCTTTGGTCCAGACGACACCTTGGCCCAGGCGTCCCCACTGCCAAGACAAACTGTGGCCTGGGGTACAGGAGCTGGAAAGCCTGTGAGGCTGGTGCTGGGGAAGCAGGGACTATCAGACATCAGAGTTCCTCTGCTCTCTGGGGCAATTTTCCTCCAGGACCCAGGGGTTTCAGCCTCACACAACTATTACACACATTTTGAAACAGAAAACAGGCAAAATACTTAGCTAAAAGTAAAACAAAAACACTGCAGGGAGGACACCTGAGTGTGTAGGTGGACAGAGGCCACCCTGCCCACTTAAGGTGGCGGCCAGAGCCAACCAGGGCAGCCAGACGGAGGGTAAATGTGGGCCTCCAGGTGGTCCCAGGAGGGATGCAAGAACACAGACCAGGCAGACAGCGCTCAGGGGAGGGTGGGGTTCTGCCTGAGGCGTTTTGATATCAGGAGGCTGCCCACCCTCCACTGGGCATGGCACAGGCTCAGGGAGCTATGCATAAGGGTTGAGACCCACCTGTAGCCAGTTCCCAAGCCTCACCCACCTGCCTGCATCATCCTCGGGTTCTTCAAAGACAAGCCTGGGGACAAGCCATGGCCTTGAGCAATGGCTAGCCATTCTGCAGAAACTGGAACACGTGTGCATCCTGCCGGCAAAAGTCTGTACTATCCTAGTGTGACAAGCCCCACTTGCTCTCCCGGGGGTGGTCTAGAAAAGAACTGTTCTTTGAATTTTGCTTGAGATTTCAGGAAGCATAATTTCGAGTGAGGAAGGCAACAGAGTGTGGTCCCAGCAACTCTGGCAAGAATTGTTCCCAGCCCCTCATTGATCACAAGAAGCCTCATGTACAAACAGGACACACACACCACGCACAGGGAGAAAAGGACCGTGCCTGCATACCCATTCACACACACATGACAGATCAAGTGGCAGCCAGAGATGCAATGTTGTGCTCAGGGGGCCGCCTTCGGGGGGTCCATGTAGGCTGGATTGTAAGGAGGCTGGCTTGCAGGGTAGGGCATGGCTGCACCTCCTGAAAATAGAGAGGACACTGGTTGGCCATGGGCACGGCTGCAGGGGGTCCGGCACAGTTGGGAGTCGGTAGGGGTACTCACCAGCCACTGTCTCATGGTAGGCGGGGGGGCCCATGGGCTGGGCCAGGTAGGGTGGTGGGTACTGCGTGGGGTACGGCGCTGCTGGCATCCCTGGCTGGGGGGGCATGGGGTGGTAGCCCTGGTACGTTGGTCCGGGGTAGCTGGGCGGCACACTTGGAGCTTGCGAGTAAGGGGTGTGCACTACTGTGGTGGCCGTGGTGGTAGTCACGACCGCTGAAAAGAGAGTCCCAGTTAGGACCCTCAGGCCTGCCACCCCGCCCTCCAGCTCAGCTCCGGCAGGCCCCTGGTAAACCACGCCCACCGCCCGGGGGGCACCCTCACACAAGGGGTCCCAGCGGGCAGGTGGGCTGGCGGTGCTTACGGCGCGGTCGGCGGCACATCTTGTACAGACAGCAGCAGGAGCAGGTGAGGCAGATGATGACGGTGACGACAGAGAGCACAAAGATGGTCAGCCCAACGGCCACCGTCGTTCCGAACCTGCCAAAAAGCCGGTCAAGGCCCAGGGCCTCGCTCCCCTACCTAGGGCCAGCAGTCCGCCCCGCACCCATGCCCGAGGTGCACCCCTCTTGCCAGAGGAGACTCTGGGCAACACAGATAGAGCAACCTCTGGGGTATGTAGCTTGAACCTGTTTCAGCCTCAGGTGTTTCCTCAAGTGTAAAATGGGGTTGACTGAGAGTCACCCGGGGGCGGCCCCCTGGCTACACCCTCAGGAGCATGGGAGAGAGTTCTTCAGGTGCCTCGCCCATACACACATCTTGTCTACCCCCACCGAGCCAGCGGCAGATGCCCATCGAGTACACGCCACAAGGCAGGCACTGTGTGGCTTGAACCAAAAACTCAGAGGTGGGCGAGACAGACCAACTCATGGCCTCTGGGAGCCCACAGATTATTAGAGGAGGCAGAGGTTGAAGGGAAAATGACTCAGGAAGCACAGGTAACGAAAACGGGGAGAAGTTCCAGGAAAGGGGAGGCTGGTGAGGCCAGGACAGTGAAGTGAGGCACGCAGCGAGCCCAGGGTAGGGCTGCTGGCCCCCGGAGTGACGGTGAGCTTGCTGGGTGCCAAGCACTGTGCCAGGTGTCCACATACACCCTCGCTCTGACCAGAAGGGCAGGTGGGTAAACTAAGAGCCAGGCGGGGCTGGAGGGGCCCTGCCTTCTGGAACAGGCCGCCTCCCTGCCCACGCAGGCCCCTCAGCAAGGACCAGGACCAAGTGGAGAGCCCGCCCCCCGAGAACGCAGGGCAGGCCGTGGTGGGAAGTTCACCAAAGCCGACCTTCAAGGGCACAGCCACAGCCCCAAGCTGTCCTCCCCTGTTCCCCGAGGCCAAGCAGTGTGCCAGTAAAAGGCAACTGCACCAAGCACATCAAAACGTGGGAGGGGCTTGGTGAGCTTTAGGCATTCGCCTCCCCTGAGGCCTGGGGGAAGGCTGGGCACCCCCCTTCGCCCCGCCTTGGGTGGAGGGTCTTCCATCTCACAGCCCAGACGGGCAGCACAAGCTCAGCAAGGCCCGGCGCACAGCTCTGGGACAGACTAAGGACAGACCCTTCACACTCCAGACTCAAAATACCTGACTGCGTTCATAAAATAGGAGCCATTGGCCACTGTGAGGCCCAGAACAAGGCCCCAAGACAGGACCGTCAGGAGGTACCTTTCTGCCTAACCAGAGGAGCCTGTCACTGCTCCTCACCCACAGGCTCCTCCCAGACCCTCCACTGACCCAGGGATGTAGACACGCACACCCACGTTCACACGCAATCAATAGCACTCAACTGTAGGGCCACCACCACCGATCTCTAATCTCTCTTTCTCTCTCTTCTGTCTCTGTCTCTGTCCCTGACACACAGTATGGCGCCCAAGCTCACCCCATGTTAGCCTCCACCTTCACTTAGGGGCCTCCTGCACCCCCGGACTTCCCCTTTCCATCATGAGGTCACTCGGTTTCAATCTCCTCCCCTTTCCAGGAAAAGTAAAGCGAATCTCCTCGGCCCTCCCCTACCCCTGACGTCAGAGGCAGGAAGGAGAGATGCGGGGCCTCTTAAAGACACAGTGCGGCTGGCGGGCGCCCCAGCTGCTCCCAGCTGCGCTCCAAACTGGGGCCAGGAGTGGGGAGGGAAGCGCTCGGCTGTCTTCCCGGAGCTGCCTCCTCAGCCCTGCCTGCCCAGGCCCAGCTTCTCCACCCCACTGTCCAGGAGAGCCCTACCACGGGGTCCAAGACATGCCCCGCCTAGGGTCCCCAAACCACGCTCCTGCTCCGCCCAGCTCAGCCGGCCAGCCCCGTTCCAGCGGTCCCCTCGATGGGCTCCTTCAGCCATCTAAGCCTACCAGCAGACCCGGGGGCCCGCCGGCCCGTCCCCTCAGCTCCTCCTCTCCCACCAGCACATGCTCCAAGCCACAAACCTGCCTGAACCTGAACCTGCCTCACCAGGAAGATGCAGATGCCTCCCCAAGTCCCCTTGGCCACCCTGTCAGGTCTTATCTTGTCACTCCTGCTCAAAAGCCTAGTATGGCTGCTGTAGCTCCTGGGGTCACACAGGAATTTGCTTTATAATTTACTTATTAAACTTTGTGTGATGTGTGTGTGTATCTGTACTTTTCTCTCTGTGTGTGTGTATACATATATAAATACATATATAATAGTTGATAATAAAAGGAAAAAAATCTAGCATTTGTCTTATCAGATAGTAACACTTACAATAGGCAAATGTTAATCTTAATTAAAAGTCTAAATAAGGTAAAACTTGTGTGGCCTGGGACTCCCAGCCTCCCTCCTGTGTGCTCCAGCCACATCACCCTCCTTTTCAGCTTTTGAAAGCACCATGCTGTGTCCTACCTCAGGGCCTCTGCACACGCATTTCCTCCCCCCCAACTGCCCCGTCTGCTCTTCTCTTCCTCCCACCCCTACACAATTAATTCTTGGTCACTTTTCAGACCTCAGCTCAAAACATCACTTCCTCAGGGACACCTTCCCTCACCATGCAGATGAGGTAAGGCTCCTCGGTAAGTGCTCTTACAAATCAAATTCTTGTCTACCTCAGTTTATAAATACACACTCCTTTGTGTGAGCATTTGACTTAATGTGCATCTTACCTCCAGCCTGTGGATTCATGGATGCACAGACTGCACCAGCTCTGGACCATCACTGTATCTCCAGTGACTGGACATACAGGAGGTGCTCAATAAGTATTTAACAAATGAATAAATTCACTCAGGGACCCCATGGGCAGCACCTAGTAGGACAGCAAGGCACATTGCCCTGAGGAACAGCAATATTTGAGGGGTGGTTGCAGAGTGGGGCAGGGGCCTGTGGCCACAACAGACCACGACACTAATGGAACCACACCTCTGAGAGGAAGGAATGGGGCTTCCCAAGGCTGAGGCTACCTCCCAGATCAAGGAGCCCAAAGGCCAAGTTCAGAAGGCAGGGTTGGCCTAGGCAGGAAGGGACAGAAGGCCAGGGGAACAAGAGCCCAGGCAAGGAGCTTGCAGCGGGGCTGAATGGGACGGTCCCTAGGAGGCCAAAGACTTCCAACGTCCAGACACCGAGAGGGCCGTCTCTGGAACTGAGACACCATTACTCTCACCGCGACGCTGGCCAGGCAGCACGCGGCCGTGACACACTGGGTGAGAGAGCTGCGGAAGGAGCGCAGTGAGGGCTGATAACTGACACAGGTTGGCGATGCCCACACCTCACCTAGTGGACCTCCCTGCCCTCCCCCTGCACCATCACAGCAGAGTCAGCGCAGAGGATCAGCAGTGACCTGCCTGGAGCCTGGAGCCAGCAGTTCCACCACTTGGGTGCTTCAAGACACACCATTCCTGCCTGATCATACTGTGAGTGAAAGGAGCTAGGAAGGGACAATGAAATCAGGACCCAAAAGAACCATGACAGGGAACCAAGGAAGCTCTGGGGAGAGGACCAGCCACTGACCATCAACAGGGCAGGACAGGAGTCACCTGCCAAAGTGGAGAGTGGGTGGAAGACCCACAGGTAACATGGCCACACCATGGGGAGCATGGAGCCCAGGCCATGACAGGCAGATGCGGTCTCATCTGCATCGCTGTGCTCTGAACTGGTGCCTCGTTCTTGGAGAACCCAAGGAGTCACCCAGAGGAAGAGCGGGGGTAGGGGGGTGAAGTCCAAGAATGAAGCGGGAGGGGTCGGAGGTGGGGAGGGGGGCAGAGCTGGCACAGGCCCCCTCAGCACATAGGGTCCTTCCCCTGTCGAGTGTCCCCCGAGCTTCCAATCAGGGCTGGACCCCACCAAGGAACCAACGCTCCAATGGACAAACAACAGTGCCCTTGGCCAAGGGGGCATCACACGAATGCTCACCGGAGAGGATGTCTCTTTGGGGCCCAGGGTGGCGACCACCTGGGGGCATCCACAGGAGACGTGTCACTGATGACCCCATCCCTCCACCCTCCCAGCACCTACTCCTGGAGCCCTAAACCTTTGTAAGGCAGGTGCTGTGCGCCACTCTGGGGCTCTGCTCAGAAGCAGAGGAGAGATGGGGCAGGATGGGGTGGGGGCCCAAGGGGGCCGAGCAGCATCCGCACTCCGGGCAGATGGGCAAGATGGCCCAGTGGAGGCAGCAGCACACTCACACCTCCACACCTGCAGGGGTGGGGGGAGGTGCTCCTGAGCTGCCCCGGGAAGCCACTCCTCCTCTGTCCTGTATCTCCCCATGCAGGGCAGAGAGCAGGACACCACACCGCGGCCCCTTCCCTGGCAACCTTCCTAGCAGGCAGCCTCACCTCACCTCACCCCGCCAGCCCAGCCTCTCTCTGGCCTACAACACCTGGACCAGGAAGCCATGGTCCAGGCTCCCCGCCAGCTGCTGACATCCTCCGGGGAGCAGCCAGAGTGGTCTTCATCCTAAAACACCATTCAGGCCCCAGCACTGCCCAGAGCCCTCCATGGTGCCTGCCCAGGACATCAGACCCCCACGTGGGGCCAACTGAAAGCCCACAGCCTTGGGCCCCAGCGACGGGGTGCTCCCTGCATGTAGAGGGAGTGGCGCTTCCAGGTCTCAGTCTCTGACCAACATAGGGAACAGGATCAGCGGGCAGAACAGAGGGAGGAGGCCCAGCCACGGTTGCCTAGGAGCAAAGCTGCACCTCTTCCCCTCCCCCACTCACAGGAGCCCTGCCCCAATTCCTCTGCAGCCAAAGAGGCCCACACTCACCCAGGCCCACAGGGCAAGATGGGACAGGACAAGAACCTGGACCCCACTACACAGGCCCAGAGCCCAAAGTCTCTTCCTCCAAAGGGGCAACCAGGCCTAGGTGGACCTTCTCAGAGGGGCTTCTAGATCCACCGAGGTAGAGGGCAGATGGCACGTGGAACAGACTCCGCGAGGAAAACACACAAGCAGCTGCACGCCCATTCCAGCCACGCGAAATGTGCATCACAACACCCGTCACGGCGGCAACAAGACAGCGCAGGAACCTGGCCAAGGGGACTGGAGTTTGGGCAACTGGGGTATTCCCCGGCCCCCTGAAGGGAAGGCCCTGACAATAACCATGACCCACAAACCCTGACACAGACTGTGCACCATCAGTTATCCCAGCATCTTTACCCCACAATAATCACCCCATCACTCTGCACCCCGCACCACCACTGCCCCTGTCACTTTCACCACTGCCACCATTACCCCAACACCAACACCCACCACCAGCATCCTTATCACATCTCCCTGTCACTGTCCCCCATCACCACCATCACCTCGTACCATCATACACCTGCCTGTCACCCCATTACACAGCCCCACCATAGCCCCCATTACCATCAGCCTCTACACCATCAACACGCACTACTCTGCCATTCCACACACCCACCATCATCTACCATCACCCTATCCCGGACCAGGAAGCCAGATGTGACAGGGATGCTGGTGGTGGGTGTTGGTGTTGGGGTAATGGTGGCGGTGGTGACAGTGATGCGGGCAATGGTGGTGCGGGGTGCAGAGTGATGGGGTGATTATTGTGGGGTAAAGATGCTGGGATAACTGATGATGCCCGTCTCTGTGTCAGGGTTTGTGGGTCGTGGTTATTGTCAGGGCCTCTCCCCACCACTGCACCCAGCACCACCACTGTACCATCACCACACACTCAGCATTGTAGCCCCCATCATCTCATCCCTGCCACCACTGCCGCATCACTATCACCGTTTGCCACTATCATCCCCATCACCTACATCCATAGGTCACCTGTGCCCACACCATCACCTAGGTCAATATGAACACCCACACCTGGCCTTTCCATCGTGAACCCCCAACCACAGTCTCCCCCATCCCTGGCACAATGATGAAGACACCCAACACAAGGATCAAAGGTCCTGGAGGTCAGATATGGTGACAGCTTCCCTGAGGCTCTAGCCCAAGGACTCTGTGCCATCCCAGTCCCCACAGCCCTCCTGAGCCCCCCTTGTCACCTCTTCCAGGAAGATGTACCCAGACTGCAGGTTTTATTTACCCAGACATGGGGTCGCTGTCCAGGCTAGAGCGAAACTTCAGTGTTGAGCCCAGCTGTTCCGGTGGCTCCACATTGGTGGGGATGCTGCAAAAAGGAAACCTCACAATTAACATGACTGCGCCCCACCCAGCACACCGAGAACGAACAAACACTAACTTAGCACACACACAGAACATGCATGAAAGCCAGCCCCATACTGGGCCAGAGAAGTAGCCCCGGGGGCCTCTGGAGGACAGATATCACACACACCAAGATCTCAGGCTACAAAGCCACACATCCTTCTAAAGTGCACATCGAACATTCTCTAGGACAGACCACATGTGAGGCCACAAAACCAGTCTCAAGAGATCTGAAAAGACAGTTATCATACAAAGTATCTTCAATCACAATGGGATGAAGTTATAAATCAGTAACAAAAGACACACGCTACAAAGTTAAAGAAAAAAATCCCCAAAAAACCCCCTCATACCTTGGGAAACTAACATATTACAGCAACAACAACAACAAAAGAGCTGTTGCTTAAATAAGAAATCATAGAGGAAATTAAGAAATCTGTAAAACTGAATGATAATAAAAATACCACTGGTCAAAATTTGTGAAACACAACTAAAGGGTTCTTAGAGGGAAATTATAGCTTTAATACTGAGATGGTAGTAAACTGAAGAAGATGGGGAAAATGTAATAGAACAAACCCTCCAAATAAGGAAGGAATTAATAAAGATAACTGCAAAAATAAAAGAGAATAGCAGCCGTGGAAAATAAGAGAAGATTAACAGAACCAAAGCTGGTGGACCTCTGGCAAGACAAATCAAGAAAAGGAGAAAAGACGCAAAAAGATAAAAATACAGAATGAAAAGGGGTAAACTACAGACACAAGAGAGATTTTAAAAATAATAACTGTCTGGGAATTCTCTGGTGGTCCAGTGATTAGGACTTGGCGCTCTCACTGCCGAGGCCTGGGTCCAATCCCTGGTCAGGGAGCTAAGATCCCACAAGCCTCATGGTGCGGCCCCCCTCCCCAAAATGATAATAACTGTTTGAATTGAACAAACCACCTGTGAAAAGGCATTTTTGAAACAAATGGAGGCAACTGAAGACAGACTAGTACAGAAAGCTATTAATGAACTGCTGTTAATTGTGCCAAGTGTGTTCCTGATATATAATTATATTTCTTTTTAAAGGACTCACTTCTGCAGATAACTAATATTTTTTTTTTTTTTTTTTTTTTGTGGTACGTAGGCCTCTCACTGTTGTGGCCTCTCCCGTTGCGGAGCACAGGTTCCAGACGCGCAGGCTCCGCGGCCATGGCACGGCATGTGGGATCTTCCTGGACCGGGGCACGAACCCCTGTCTCCTGTATCGGCAGGCGGACTCTCAACCACTACGCCACCAGGGAAGCCCCAGATAACTAATATTTAAGGAGAAATTTTTATGCCTGGGATGGGTTTTAAAATAATCCAGAAAACAAAAGTAGTGGGAGGTATATGGAACACTAATGTCAGAGTATTGATAACTATGAGAGCAGGTGATGGATATATTATTCTCTCTGCTTTTGTATGTATTTGAAAATTCTCAAAATAAATTCTCAACAAATTAACAAAATAAAATTCAAGAAACAAAGAAAAAAATGCAAGAGCATTAGGAACAACTATACGGTACTAAATCTGAAGGACAAGTAAAGCTGAGAAGAAAATATTCTTTAAAACTTCAGTGTGTGTGCTTTGGCAAGCAATAACAAGAGTAAAGCACACCAAGCTGGGATGCAGGGAGGGCGGGGGGAGTGTGTGGCTGGGAAGAGACTTCCATGGAGGTGGGCCTGGCATCTGAAGCCCCTTTTCTCCTGGGGGCATTAGCCTATTTCAGAGGGGCAGCTGAGAGCAGCATTTCTGAAAACCTCAGGTGGCAGAAATTATATCCAGAGGCCAGCAGGTGGGCAAGCCCTGATGATTCCCACTCACTTGGGCTGGGTCCTGAAAAGCAAGGAGAAACTCAGCATGAGTTTCTCAGCTCAGCTCTGCAATTAGGCCAAGGTGACCTTAGAGTGCTCATGTCCCTGGCAAAAGCAATATCAATCCTCCCTGGAGGAAGTCCTAAGGTCCAAATGTCTACAATCAATTTTGCAAATGCAATGTTTGGCACACAACTGAAGATTTTCAGGAACACTAGGACACTAGACAACATGACTAGAAAACAACAGAAACAACTGAAATATCCACAAGGGCTTTAAATATTGAAGTTATCACACCCTAACATTAAAACAAAACATACTTTAAGATAACTAATAAGAACCTGCTTTATAAAAATGAAATTAAGTTTTAAAAAAATACTTTGGGACTTCCCTGGTGGCACAGTGGATAAGATTCTGTGCTCTCAATGCAGGAGGCCCTCATCAGGGAACTAGATCCCACACGCATGCTACAACTAAGAGTTCGCATGCCACAACTAAGGAGCCCGTGTGCCGCAAATAAGAAGCTCACATGCCACAACTAAGGAGCCCACCTGCTGCAACTAAGACCCAGTGCAACCAAATAAGTAAATAAATATTAAAAAAAAAAACAAAACATACTTTGTTCAAGGAGATGAAAGGAAAAAAATTAAGCAGTTTAGGAGAACTTGAAATATAAAAAAGAAACAAAAATTCTTGAACTAAAAACTTACACAAAAAAATAGTAATTTATGGGCTTCCCTGGTGGCACAGTGGTTGAGAGTCCACCTGCCGATGCAGGGGACGCAGGTTCGTGCCCCGGTCCCGGAAGATCCCACATGCTGTGGAGCGGCTGAGCCTGTGCGTCCAGAGCCTGTGCTCCGCAACAGGAGAGGCCACAACAGTGAGAGGCCCGCGTACCGCAAAAAATAATAATAAAATAAAATAATAATAATAATTTATTAGACACAGTGCAAGATATAATTAAACAACTGGAGGATAGGCCCAAACAAATATATGTACACTAAAGCCTGGAGACACAAAAAGATGGTAAATGTAAATACAAAAGAGAGTAGGTGAAATACGAAATACAATTTACAAAAGGTCTTACATGTGTGTAACTAGAGTCCTAGAGGGAGAAGTGTGAGAATGGGGCAGAAGCAATATTTAAAAAGATGATGGCTGGAGTTACTCAGTTTTCCTGGATATCTCCCATAAATGCAGGAGATATACATGCTATTAAAATTGTTTGTTTTTCTCCTAGCAAAAACAAAAACAAAAAAAACAAGCCAACAATTCCAGAAGTACTGTGAACCCCAAGCAGCAAAAATTCAAAGAAAAGCACACTTAGGCACATCATAGTAAAACTGCTGAAAACCAAATACAAAGAGGAAAAACTTAAAAATTAGTCAGAGAAAAGATATGTTGCTTGCAAAGGAGCAATAATAAAGCCATCAGCTGATTACTCACCAGGACTTAATGGAATGAGGGAACTTCCCTTGTGGTCCAGTGGCTAAGACTCTGCCTTCCCAATGCAGTGGGCCTGGTCAGGGAACTACATCCCATATGCCACAACTAAAAGATCCCACACGCCACAATGAAGACCCGACGCAGCCAAATAAATAAATAAATATTTTTTTTTAAAAAAAGAAGACAATGGAATGAAAGCTTCAAAGTGCTGAACTTTGGGGCTTCCCTGGTGGTGCAGTGGTTAAGAATCTGCCTGCCAATGCAGGGTACATGGGTTTGAGCCCTGGTCCGGGAAGATCCCACATGCCACAGAGCAACTAAGCCTGTGTGCCACAAATACTAAGCCTGCACTCTAGAGCCCGCGAGCAACAACTACTGAGCCTGCACGCCTAGAACCCATGCTCCACAACAAGAGAAGCCACCATAATGAGAAGCCCACAGACTGCAACGAAGAGTAGCCCCCGCTCGCCACAACTAGAGAAAGCCCGCGCGCAGCAACGAAGACCCAATGCCGCCAAAAATAAATAAATAAATTTATAAAAAACAAATAAATAAATTGATCTTTAAAAAAAAAGTGCTGAAATTTGATAACTTCAAAGTGCTGAAAGTTAATAACTGCCAACCTAGAAATCTATAACGAGGAAAAATATCCTTTAAGAAAGAATGTAGGACTTCTCTGGTGACTCAGTGATTAAGAATCCGCCTGCCAGGGCTTCCTTGGTGGCGCAGTGGTTAAGAATCCTCCTGTCAATGCAGGGGACATGGGTTTGAGCCCTGGTCCAGGAAGATCCCACATGCCGCAGAGCAACTAAGCCTGGGCACCACAACTACTGGGCCTGAGCTTTAGAGCCCGCAAGCCACAACTACTGAAGCTTGTATGCCTAGAGCCTGTGCTCCGCAACAAGAGAAGCCACCGCAATGAGAAGCCCGCGCACCGCAATGAAGAGTAGCCCTGGCTCGCCGCAACTAGAGAAAGCCCACAAACAGCAACGAAGACCCAACGCAGCCAAAAATAAATTAATTAATTTTTTTAAAAATCACTTAGACAATATTGAAGAATATCAAAGATTATTATAAAGACACAGTAATTGAGTCTGCTTTAGCCCAGGGATAGACAAACAGACCAATGTAACATAATAGAGAACCTAGAGACAGACACGCATATGTGGACACTCAATCTGTAACAAACTTGGCACTGTAGAGTGACAGAAAAAAAGGATAGTTTTCTCAATAAGTGGCACTGGGTCAACTGAATACCCAAATTAAAAAATGAAATTTGATCTCTACTTACATGCACTACTACTACTAGGCATACTTAAAAGAAATCCATATACATGTGCACTAAAAGATATGTACAAAGATGCTCAAAGCAGCATTATTTGTTATAGTGAAAGGAAGGAAGGAAGGAAGGAAAGAAGGAAGGAAGTGAGTGAGGGAGGGAGGGAGGGAGGGAGGGAGGAAAGGAAGAAACAATCCAGATGTCCATCAACATTAAAATGGATCAACTGTGGTATAAAACTTAACATACACCAATGGAAATGAACAGACAACACAACATGGATAAAACTCACATGTTGAGAGAAAGAAACCAGATAGGAAATAGATGTATGATGTCATGTGTATGTCTGTGTGTGTGTGTGTGTTTGTCTCTGTGTGTGTGTGTGTTTAACAGGTATAGCAGTTTAATGGTTACCTTTGGGGATAACAGAGGGAATACTGATTGGTAAGTAACATGAGGGGGCTTCTGGGATGCTGTGATGTGCTAATTCTTGCCCTGGATAGGTGGTGGTTACGTGGATGTGGATGTGTTTACTCTGCAGTAATTCACTGAACTGTACACTTTATATTTGTGTACTTTTATGTATGTATGATATATACTGCCCCCAACCCCAATAAAAAAACTAAACTATAGAACTTAGGGATGCATGTTTGGGTATTACAGCTCTAAAGAAAAGCAAGGCTATATAAAAGTTAAGAATTATCACTATCTTAGTGGGATGAGAGGAGAGACAGTGATTGGGAGTAAGCTCAACAGGACTTCTGATGTCTTGACCTGCATAGTGGTCATGCAGATATTTGCTTTGTGATAAATCACTGAGTTGTACATTTATTTTAATGCAGTTTTCTGTATGTGAATTATATGTTACAACATAACAGAACAAAAAACAATCTCAAGGAATGAGTTTAACAGCAGATTAGACACTTGAAGAATTGAATGAACTGAAAGGTTAGAAGACATTATCCAGAATGCAGCCGAGAGATGAAAATATGGAAGAGAGACTAGGAGATGTGGACACTGGAGGAGAAGATGCAGCATGTATAAATGGAGTCCCAGAAGGAAAGGAGAAGGAGGAAGGGCAATACTTAAAGAATAGCAGATTATTTTCTAGAACTAATGAAAGACACTAAACCACAGACTTAAGAAGCTCAAACATAACATCATAAATTTTTAAAAATCTATACCTAGATATATCATAGTGTAACTGAAGAATACCAAAGACAAGAAAAGAAAAATCTTAAAAAGCTGTCATAAGGAAAGAAAAAGATTTCTTTTAAATGATGGACAACTGACTATTGAGCTGATGTCTCAACAGAGATAATGGAAGTCAGAGAAAATAACCATCAACTTAAGTCCTGCTCAGATAAAATATTCTTTAAGAATGAGATCAATATAATTTACCATATTAACAGAATAAAAATAAAAATCATCCAATTATCTCTAAAGATGCAGGAAAAATATTTGACAAAATTCAAGATCCCTTCATGATTAAAACTCCAAGCAAACTGGGAACAGAAGGGAACTTCCTCAACCCAATAAAGGGCACCTATGAAAAAGCTACAGCTAACATCATACCTAATAGTGAATGCTTTCTCCCTAAAATTGAGAACAAGACAGGGATGTCTGTTCTCACCATTTCTATTCATCATTATACTGGAGGTTCTGGCCAGTGTGATGAGACAAGAAAAAATAAAAGTATACAGATTGAAAAAAAAGTAAACATGGGACTTCCCTGGTGGTGTAGTCATTAAGAATCTGCCTGCCAATGCAGGGGACACGGGTTCAAGCCCTGGTCCGAGAAGATCCCACATGCCTCAGAGCAACTAAGCCCGTGGGCCACAACTACTGAGCCTGCGGTCTAGAGCCCACAAGCCACAACTACTGAGCCCACATGCCACAACTACTGAAGCCCATGCACCTAGAGCCCGTGCTTCACAACAAGAGAAGCCACCGCAATGAGAAGCCCGCAAACCTCAAAGAAGAGCAGCCCCCACTTGCCGCAACTAAAGAAAGCTCGCACGCAGCAACAAAGACCCAATGCAGCCAATAAATAAATAAAGAAAACGAAGTAAACAACAGAAGAAAAAAATGGAATGAAAAAAACCAAAACAATACAGTAAGTGAAAAAGAAAGAAATATAGAACAAGAGAGACAAATATAAAGCACAAAACAAGATAGCAAATATTGAATGTAATCCCAGAAATACCAATAATTACATTAAACTTAAATGGAATAAATCCTCCTGTTTTTTAAAGCTACCAGAATAATTTTTTTTAAAAAAAAGAAAGAAAGAAGACACTTATAAAACGTAAAGACAGCAAAAGGGTAGCAGTAAAACGGTAGAATATGATCCATCAGGCATACAGCCTGGTGTCGCCATTCCCCAGGGAACTTTGCAACTCCTTAGTCAGTAACTACATGCATGTCTCTGACCTGGCAATTCGCTCCACTGTACTTGGCAAGAAATTCTCACATGGCTCTGTAAAGGAGGAAGTATATGAGGATGCCCACCACAGTAATCTATGACAGCAAGTTCTGGACTCACACCACAAAGAATACATGGCAGTGATGGGCACAGGCCAGGTGTACACACAGCAATGTGGATGCGTCTTACGAACACTGCACTGACTGCAAAAAGTAAGAGGGTTCACTGTGCCCACAGAATATAAACTTTGCAACACAAATAATCGAAAGAATACAACAGACTGACTGGTTGCCTACAGAATAAGAGGGGAATGGAATGGTCATGGGAGATTAAAATAACATGGTGTAAGATGGTGGAGGGCTGGTCTTGCCCAGACCAATGATGGTCACCTGCCATGAGCTGAGCAGTGTGACTACCTCAACCCTCTATACCTGTGGCCGAACACAAACAAAACACACAGTGTGGCAAAGGGAGACACACACAGGGTCCTAGAACCTTGGTTCCAGCCTATGAAACAGTTTAAACCCAAGATGCAGTGTAAATCCACGGGCCATGGCAAGAGGACAAAGGCATGGCCCACAGTGGGCTACACACCCATGCACTATGCCCTCCAGGGTCCACAAGATGATACCTGCACAAATCACATACAACCCCCCACCAGGTGCACACACACACTGCGAGGTACACTCATGCCAAGGTGTCCACCCTGAGGACACGTTGGTACAAGTACACGCCCAGGGGTGAGCCACAGGGCCCGCCGAGGCCACCAACCCCTGAGAAACCTGCTCAGCCCTCGAGAGTGGGGGAGAGAGGAACAAGGGACTACCTGAGCAGGGTCTGGGGAGTCCGGCCCAGGACAAGGACTCCCCAGTCCCCCACCCTCAGTGATCTGCCACCATCTCGAGAGGGCTGAGGGGAAAGATGGGCAGGCTCAGGCTGCCTACCTTGTGACCTCCGATGCACCCACCTGGCCTCCGGAACACCACATTCTTCCCCATTCCACACAAATTTCTTCAGCACATCAGAGCAGCAGTACTGGTCATAACAGGTGCCACAGCAGAAATCAGGACAGAACTTGGGGAAGAGGTTGTGTCCAGCGGAAACCATACACACCTCACTGTGGGCTGAAACAGAGAAAGACACCATTCATCTGTGGCCATGGGGCCAGGCCTCCGCCCTGTCCCAGCCAATACAGCCCCTTCCCCAGCAAGGCCAGCAGGTCCCAGCATACCAAGCCATCTCTGAGCCATCCCACTCATTGGCCACCTCTGGCCACTGCCCCAACCAGCCTTTCCCTCTCCCCTGGGCCACAGCAGAGGTGCCAACCTGGGCTCCCTGCCTCTCCCACCAGTCCACTTGCCCTCCAGATGGGACAGTGAACTTTCTACGTGTGAGTCTGACTGGGCCACTCCCCACTCTCAGGCCATGGGATCAAGCCCAGAGTCCACAAAGCAGGGTCCAGACTACAAAGGACCTTGAAGGTCACCCCCTTCTCTGCCAGTATTCTACCTGTTTCCCATCCTCCACCTTCAAATCTACCTACCCATCAAGGCCTTACTCCAGGCCCCCTCCTACAGAAGCCACCCAAGCCCAGCAGTCCCAGTTGCTGGGGACCAGGCCCTGGACTGACCTGTTCTTTTTATTTTTTTTGGCCACACTGCATGGCATGCGGGATCTTAGTTCCCCCCTATATTGGGAGCGCGAAGTGGACTGACCCATTCTTTTTTTTTTAATATTTTTTTTATTAATTTATTTTATTTACTATTTTTTATTTTTGGTTGCATTGGGTCTTTGTTGCTGTGCACGGGCTTTCTCTAGTTGCTATGAGCGGGGGCTACTCTTCGTTGCAGTGTGCGGGCTTACTGTGGTGCCTTCTCTTGTGGAGCACGGGCTACAGAAGCACAGGCTTCAGTAGTTGTGGCTCGCGGGCTCAGTAGTTGTGGCTTGAGGGTTCTAGAGTGCAGGCTCAGTAGTTGTGGCGCACGGGCTTAGTTGCTCCACGGCATGTGGGATCTTCCCGGACCAGGGCTCGAGCCCGTGTCCCCTGCATTGGCAGGTGGGCTCTTAACCACTGCGCCACCAGGCGAGCCCAGACTGACCCATTCTTAATCCTCACTCCCTGTCCCTACCGCTCAGCCGCAGCAGCCTCAGTCCCTGCTGGACACTACGACTTCAGGAGCCGGCCCTCACAGACTATAGCTTTACAGCAGGCTGCCTCCTGACCAATTCACCATGGGCCACAGTCACTCCCGCCACAGAAGTGTCCATGCGGTACTTAGCCCTGGGCTGGGCCTGCAGTAGGCACCTAAGAAATGTTTGTGCCCTCAGAGGCCAGGGCTCTGAGGCAATGGCACCATGTGGAGCCCCAGAACCATCACAAGGCTCTTAGTCAGAGGTGGGGTCTAAGTATACCTGGCTGACAAGTGTGGAAAATGACCACAAAGTTTGCAAACTTCCAGGAAGATGTTACGGCCAAATGTTCCCACGCATCCTTTGGCTACATTAGCACAGATCTAGTGCCCACCAGCAGGACAGAATGGTCCTGGATTCTGCCTAGACAGGCCCCAGATGGAACACCCAGTCCAGGAAGGCCCAGATGACTATGGTAGGCTGGGGATAGTCCTGATAAACCCTGAGGTAGAAAGTCCTGGCACAGCACTGGGACTCTAAAGACCCAGCCTGGTCATGCCCCCAGGGCAGTGGGCAGTGTCTAGAGACCCAGCCTGGTTGGTATATTGAAAGGGAAAATTTGTCACCCCTAAATATTTCTCTTTGGGGACTTCCCTGGCAATCCACTGTTAAGACTTCGCCTTCCAATGCAGGGGTGTGGGTTCGATCCCTGATCGGGGAGCTAAGATCCTACAGGCCTCGTGGCCAAAAAACCAACACACAAAACAGAAGCAATATTGTAATAAATTCAATAAAGACTTTAAAATTGGTCCACATCCAAATAAATAACTAAATAAATATTCCTCTTTGGCCTAGGGATTATTTTAAGCAGATTAGTTTTAAGAAACTGCAGACATAGGAGAAGCTCTGAAAACTAAGAAGTTACCCTTTTGCAATAGACATTTGTAAGTATAAAGGAAATCTCCATTTGTAAGTGTATCTCCTCGCTGTACTAGGAAGAGGGGGTTGACCTTATCTCTAGAATCAATGCTGAAGGCATAGATTTAAATCTGCATAACAACCTTACCCTTGTTTACTGGGCTATTCCTGGTAACTTCCCATAACTGACCCCCAATATCCTTTTTTGCCTTTAGCTCAAGATGGTATTTAAGGTGAGGGCTTCCACCATTTGGGGGAGTTACTCAGTTTTCCTGTGTCTCTCTCATGTATACAGGAGGTATGCAGTTAAACTTTTGTTTTTCTCCTGTTAATCTGTCTTACATCAATTTAATTATTAGACCAGTCAAAGAACCTAGATGGCAAGAAGGGAAAATGTTTCCTCCCCCACAGTATCATGCACCCTGGGGCCACTGGCAGAGCAAGGTCCAAAGACAGAGGCACTGACTGACCTCCTTGAGAAGGGACAACCAGGAACGGGGTGGTTGGTGGGGGAGATGCTTTATTCCTGGCAGCTCCAGGCAGAACCCTGCTCTGGGCAAAGCTGCAGGGCAGAGGATGGGACCACCAACAGGCCCAATGTAGCCAGCTGTCCACCTGCCAGCAGGTACGCTCAGCATAGCCCATGCTACTGGGAGGCTCGGGCAACCTACCTCCAGCAGGGCCATTACAGCCTTTACAGCCACAGCCCAGCCCAAGCGTCTAAGCTGGGCCTGAAGACACATACAGGTGAGTCTGTTTGAGCCAAAAGCCCATGACACAAATGTTCTTCTGATGCCCAGACGCTCTGAACCAGGCTGTCCAGACCTCCCTGGACCAGAGAACAGGGCTCTACCTTCTCACTTTCCCAGGTCCTCCAGATTCGTCCACAGTCCCAAGGAAATAAAGTCCTTCCCTTGGAGGAAACCACCCACCCCAGAAGGATTTTTGGCTTCCTATGGAGGTGGGTGGGGGCAGTGCGCTTTTCCAATCCCTACCCCTGAAAGGCCCCCAGCCTTGCTTCCGCCGTCTGTGATTCATCCGTCTACAATCAACACACACAGTTAGTGTGTCTCCTCCAATCCTGGGGGCCAGCTTCAGCAGTCTCCAGGAATACCAGGGCCATGGAGGCAGAGTGTGGAGGTTCCCAGCCAATAAACAGAGGCTGAGGGAAGGCCTCTGATGGAGGGGCCAGGCCTCCCTGCTGCCACCATGCCCCGCTAAGGGCAGGCAGGGAATCCTACCCACCCCCTTGGAACACTCTAGGACAGACACCCCCACCCTCCCCATTCTAGGACAGAACAATGATGGCAGCTGCCTAGGGTCTGGGCAGTGTCAGTGCTGACGGGAGGGAGGCTGAAGTGGAGGAGAGACCAGTCGTGGGGTCCGCTAACTGCCTCGAAGTTATTAGGGCTCGTCTGGGGTCACTGCGGGGACGGCGCTGCCCGGGCTCCTACCAGGGACGGCGCGGACGTGGCCACCCCCCATGCCTGCCAGGGATAAACTCCCCCACCGCCAAGACTCACCACCCGGAGGCGCTGGTAGCAGCAACAGCAACAGCAGCAGGATCCGAGGCGCTGGGGCCGGCGCGGCCATGGCTGGGCGGGTGGGCGGACGGACTGACGGTCGTAGCGCGACCGTAGCCTCAGCGACCCGCGCGGCCACCCGCTTCCTCGCCTCGCCTCGCCTCGCCTCGCCTCGCCTCGCCCCGCCCCGCCCCGCCCCTGCCCGGCCCGGCCGTTCCGGGAACCCCGCCCGGGAAGGAGAGGAGGGGAGAGGGAGGGCGAGAGAGGGTAAGCGGACGCCCCTCCCAGCCTCGGGGCTAGGCACGGTCCGGTGTCGGCTCCTCGGTACCGGCTCTCAGACACAGGCGACCACCGAAGTTGACTTCGACTCTCGGGGCCCTGTCCGCCCACAACCCCAGTCCCCACCCTGGGGCCCGGAGGGGGTCTCTGAGGGGATCTGCTTCCTAGCACTTGAGTGCCTGTTGGGTCCTGCTGGCAGGCGGGACACAGCCCCTCCCCGCTCCTGGGGTTCCTCACTTGCCCCGGGCATCCTCACTCCCCGGGAGGTACCCGAGGACCAAGTGGGGTGGCTGGGGGACAGCGCCCAGAGCAGACCTCCGCACACAGTAGGCCCCTAACAGACGCTGGTTCCCTTCTGAAAGCCTAGTTTGGAGGCTTCGGGGACCCCATCTCTGAAGACACTCTATCACCCTGCCTCCTGCCACGACACCCACGACACCCCTACCCCCGTGGTCACTCTACCCTGAGTTCAGGCAGGCTCACTCCTGCCTCAGGGCAAGTCTGGCTCCCATGGCCTGGTCTGAGGGAAAGGAACTGGCAGTTTCCAGACACACATTAAACCATCACCTGGCTCAGGATTGGGCCAGCAGGATTGGGCCATCCTTGTCTGCTGCCAGAGCAGGGTTCTCACAAGGCACCCTGAGATGCGGCCAGGCCTCCACTGCCCCCTCACTGTGGGTCAGGGCATAAGGGAGCAGGACCCTATGGGGACTTCCCTGGACAGACCCCTCCCCCATATCCTCTGCTGTAGCTCCTCTCAGAAGTACCTAATCAGAAGTATCTGATGCACATTTCCTGAGTTGTTTTATAGATGCTAAAACTACCAACAAATGGAGGAAATTAACTACTTGATGATCATGAGCACCTAGCCCCAGGATTGATAATGTTAACACCTGTGACATGGCCCTGTTACTTCACCATCAACCAATCAGAGAATTGTGCACATGCTGATCACATACCCTGTGACTCCCCTCCTTCACCTGGCCTTTAAAAACACTTTGTCGAAACCCATGGGGAGTTGGGGCGTTTTTTTTTAAGTTTTTTAAAAAAATATTTATTTATTTTTGGCTGCATTGTATCTTAGTTGTGGCACACAGGCTTAGTTGCTCTGTGGCATGTGGGATCTTAGTTCCCCGATCAGGGATTGAACCCATGTCCCCTGTATTGGAGGGCAGATTCTTAACCATTGGACCACCAGGGAAGTCCCACTTGGGGTGTTTTGAGCACTAGCTGCCCTGGACTCCTTGCTTGGTGCCCTGCAATAAACACTGCACTTTCCTTCACCACAGTCAGTAGACTGGCTTTACTGCACTCAAGTCAGCAGACCCAAGTTTGGTTCTCAGTAACGAGTCCCCGCAGAGTCAGGGATGGGGAGATGGACTACTGTCTTAGTCCCTTGGGGCAGCTATAACAAAACATCATAGATTCAGTTATAAATGACAAACATTTGTTTCTCTCAGTTCTGTAGATTGGGAATTCCAAAATCAAGGTATCAGCTCATCTGTGTCCATTTAGAGCCTACTTCCTACCTAGTTCACAGATGACTTCTTTTCCCTGTGTTCTCAGGTGGCAGAAGAGGCAAAGGAGCTCACTGGGGCCTCTTTTATGAGTGCACCAATCCCATTCATGAGGGCTCCACCCTCATGGTCTAGTCACTTCCCCAAGGCACCAACTCCAAATACCATCACCTTGGGAGTCAGCAGTTGAACATGTGAATCTGGAGGGACACAAATATCCAGTCTATGGCAAGCATTCTTTTTTTGCCCAGGGTTTCTGACCTGCTGCCCACTCTGCACCTGCCACAGTTAAACTCATTACACTTAAGGCAGAAAACATGAAGTATCACACTAACCAGGCCCCTGAGCCAGTGTGTACATCCGGCATGCCACCACGTTTCTCACCTGAGGGCGGGGGCTTCACGTAACAAGGAGTGAGGCCCAAGGAGACAACTCGGGATGTCCTCAGTGCAGTTTCCCAGACCTAGGAGGCTAGGGTCCTCCTCTGGGCCTGGGTCCTCCATGGTCCCCCTCACCACTGGCCAGAGGGACTCAAGACTCAGCATGCTGTGCTGGGCACACTGTGGGGGCAGAGGGGTGACTGCCCCCAGGCAGGATGAGGGGCCCTCCCTGACACAGCCCAGCCTCATCCCAACCGGCTGCCTCTGCCCCCTCAGCTCCACAGTCTGAAGCTGAACACCGCCCAGGTCCCCCTTCCCCACGCACAGTGGCCACCACACACTCCCCTCCATGTCCACCTCGCCAGCCACCTTCTGAGGCCTGTTCCACACCATGGGTGCCCCGCCTTCCGCCTCCCACAGACTTGGTTTCGTTTCATAACTCAGTCCCTGCCCCCAGTCAGACTCCTAAGAGTTGTCCTTTTTTTTCTTCTAATTTTTACTGGGGGACTTCCCTGGCTGTCCAATGGTTAAGACTCCATGCTTCCACTGCAGGGGGTGCGGGTTCAATCCCTGGTCAGGGAACTAGGCTGCCGCATGCCACGTGGCCTAAATAAATAAATAAATTTGTATTGGAGTATAGTTGATTTACAAATGTTGTTTTAGTTTCAGGTGTACAGCAAAGTGAATCAGTTATACATATATCCACTTTTTTTTAGATTCTTTTCCCATATAGGCCATTACAGCTAAGAGTTGTCCTTTCTCACCTCCCATCACCTGCCTTTGGCCTCTCATCCCCATCTAGGGGCTTCGCTCCTGGCCTAGTCCTCCCTGACTTTTTCAGTATTGGGTTCCCTCATGCCCCCTCATCTTCCCACACCTCAAAGACACCTGTGTTAAACCTTCATGGTTGAGCATAGTGGTGGCTCCAGGACCCACCCAGAGCTGTGCATGTGCAGGAGGGGGTGAGGCCAGGAAAACCCAGCGGCTTGGAAGTCACAGCCATACATCCAGCATGCATGTGCCCATGTGTGTGTTCCGGGGGAGGGGGGGGAGGGGGGGGCAGAAACAGGCAGGGGTCCTTGTGAACAAGGCCTGTGAACTGGCAACTGTCACTTCCACAGGTTGCCTGAGGAAATCTGCTTCTCCCGGACAGAAACCAATCTCCCTGTGCCAAACTTCGGGGTCTCAACAAGACTAAGGAGTCCCACGTCCATTTAAGGACCCAGACCAGCTGGACTAGCTCAGCAAAACAATGCCAGGCCACAGGCGAGGGGCCGGCAGCTGGGGACCTTTGTGCTTGGCTCCACCCCCTCAGACAACCTTTCTTATCAGCCCCCGCCCCACCCCCTTTCATTCCAGTAGGTGCCCTCCCCTCCTGCTTGAGGCAGACCCTACCTTAAATTCTGCCCCTTCCCCATCTGGCCTACCTGAAAGGCTCACACTTTATCTCAGGGCACAGCCCCCTGTGCCTCTTGTCGTCCTGTCCCAGGCCGGTGGCACCTCAGGCCCTCCCCTATGTCCTCACCCTCTCCCTCTGTACTTCTCCCTCACACTGCGTGCTGATGTCCTGGACCATCTGTTTGTCACCTTCCTTACCTCCCACCCACACCTCTCCTCTGGCCCTCCCCACTGCTCACATGCTCACCACCCACCAGCATCCCAAGGCACAGCGGACCCTGCCCTGTCCTCCCTCCCAGCCCTTTTGGCCTCCAAGAGTCTGCGCCCATCCACCACCATACTTGCCCTGAGGACTCCCAGAACTCCATCTCCAAAGACCTCCTCGGCTTCCACGGGCAACTCACTGTCCCCAAACCTCTGTCCCCATCTCTGCCTGGTCACCCAGGCATGCTGCCCAACTCTCTCCACGCTCTGCCACTTTCACCTCCAGAACATTCGTTTACCCACCACTGACCCAGCTCTGAACTCACCTGCTCCCCCCAATGCTTCCTGTGTGGATCTCCCTAGAGTACAAATCAGTCACACACCCTCGCTCTAAACCCTGCAATGGCTCCCTGTATCTCTTAAGACAAAGTCCTGATTTCAGTCCCATAGCACTGAATGGGGCTCCTTGTGCTTCCTTGCTCTCAGCACGCACCACGTGAATTCCGCCACCCTTTCTGGCTCCCAACTTAAACACCTCCTCCTCCAGGAAGCCTCTCAAGATGCCAAGTCTGGGTTAGGGCTCCCCTCAGTGTTCCCACAGCCCTTGTGAACCCCCAGCCCAGCACCAAACCTTGGGTTATGTGGGTGTCTTCTGCTACTTTGCGGGCTAAGTGAGGCTGGGACTATGTTTTCTGTATCCAACACAGGGCCATGCACACAGCAGGTGCTAGATAATAACTGGAAAAGGAAATAAAGGATCTCCTTTAGCCCATTGACCACTTTCCCCTGAGCACCAGCCCGGAAACCACTCCCCCTGGGGGATGGGCTGCCTCAGCCTCCCCAGTCCCCTCTGTGGGTTCCACCCCACCCCCCACTCCCACTGCCCTAGCACGCATTATGCTGGACTATAGCTGTCTGTGCATCTACCTCCCTACCAACCACATCAACCTTAGTGCTGATGCCCATAGTAGATGCCTGTCCAGGCCCATCTTCTACTTTTCCCTCCACATCCATCCCCTATCCCACTCTGTCCTGGGGTTCCCTCTTTCTCTTTCTCCCTTCTCGTAGTCAGTCGTCAGGCTTAGTCAACAGAAGGCAGTTAAGTTGCAGGAGATCCGTCAGAGGGTGGGAGGAGAGTGCATGAATGGCACTGTTCCTTCCCTATTCCTTCCCCAAAGCTCCTGTGGGCCTTCAGACACACCACATCCCACCGCCAACACCACCCGCTCCACCTTCACAGCCACAGCTCGCCAGTCCCTCCATTCAGGGCCATAATGCTGAGAAATTATCTTGAGAGCCCCAGGGAGTGACTGATTTAAGAGATCCCTCTGGTAGACAGATTACAGTAGAAACTGAACAGGAGTGGGGGTCGGGGGTTGGGTCCCACCAGGTTCCACTAACCCTTCCCCTCCTGGGCCTTGACCCTGTGGGTTGTGGACAGGGAATGTTGCCTGACTTTCCTGTAAACAAAGAATGTTGCCCGCTATCCCAGTTCTACAAGAATCAAGCCATTAGCTACTGCAGCAGCCCACGGATGGTGCACCTGAGGGGAATTCAGGATGGAGAAAAACAGGAAGCGTTCTGTGCTTTGGATACTGACCCTAGATAGTTAAGATGCATATCAAAGGAATAATTTCAATGAACCCAGGTCCTTGCATGTTCCCATACATAGAAAAACATTAACTTGTCTGTTCTTTGTGATTAGTAATCTTGGTGTTCAACTACATATTTTTGTTTTTGTAGATCCTGGCTCCTCCCTTATCTCTTCAGAGCAATTCCTCAGAGCTTTCTGAGAGGCTGTCTTCTGGGCTTTAGTCCTCAGTAAGGTCCCACACAACTTTTAGGTTGTGCATTTTTCTTCAGTTCACAAGGCCTAGGGAAGGAAAGTGCTCCCAATGTTAGCCCCAGGTGCTGACACCCGAATTCACCCACGGCCCTTTTATTGGACTCTCCTCAAATACGCACAGTGTTAATAATGACTCTTTTCTGGGACTTCCCTGGTGGCTCAGTGGCCAAGACTGCGCTCCCAGTGCAGGGGTCCCAGGTTCGATTCCTGGTCAGGGAACTAGATCCCACATGCATGCCTCAGCTAAGAGTTCGCATGCCACAACTAAGGAGCCAGTGAGCCGCAACTAAGGAGCCCACCTGCCGCAACTAAGACCCAGTGCAACCAAATAAATAAGTAAATATTTTTTTAAAAGACTATTTTCTGCTGGGACCTTTATGTGGCAGTCAAGCTGCATATGGGAACTCTGCATGGGGCCAAAGCAATACCCAATGATGCTCAGAAAGCCCAGTGTCCCACGGTGTGGGTGGCAGGGTGTGGGTGACATCAGCCCAGGACTGACCCACAGGGCCAGGAGTGTGAGAGCTAAGTAGAGCACAGCTCTCCTGCCATTCCTCTTCACCAGCACCTGGGCTCCCTTCCTCCATTTCAGAAGGCAGAAATGCCAGACATCCACTTCCCAGCTTCCTTTGCCCAAGGCCCAGCCAATCAGATGTACCCTCCTTGGAATCAGATGTACCTTCCCTAGAGTCAGACATACCTTCCCTGGAGTGTGCCTAGTGGGCTGGTGACCAGAGCCTCTGCAGTGGTGGGGGTCACAGCAGCCGGGTAGCAGCATGCAGTGTCTGCCAAAGCAGAACTGTGACTTGGGCATGGCCTCTTTGTCTTGTCCTCCTGTGCCCTTGGTGGTTCTGGGAGCTACACAAGTTCATTTTCATAAATTCCATTTCTGATTATGTTGGGCAGAGTCAGTTTCCTCCAACTGATAAAGTTGTCAGCAGGTGACCAGGGAAATGGGGGTGCATCCGGAGTGGACGTTTGCCTGGTTGGAGTTAAAGGCAGTGGAAATCCAGCCAGGATGAAGGGAAAGCCTTTGGCAACGCCAGCAGGCTGAGGAGACAGAGCTAGTACAGCCATCACTGGTGGTGTGGTACAGATCTTCCACGACTTAACGATGGGGTTACTGATAAATCCCCTGTAAGCTGAAAGTATCGTAAGTTGAAAATGTATTTAATACATCCAGGACATTGGTCGCCTCCTCAGTGAGGACTTCATACAACCCTGAACCACGCCCTCGGCTCTGTCCCAGCACCCTCTAATACACTACTTACCTCTTTACTGTGTCTTCCACCACTAGAATGTCAGCTCTGTGAGGGAGGGAGTTTGCCCCTGTGCTTACTGCTATATTCCTCCTGCTTAGCACATGGTAGGCACTTAATGTGTTGTTAATGAATTAAGTGAAATGAAGATGCATATGAAAGAATTAGAGGAATCAGATTGCAACCAACCTCCAGCCCTTCTCCACCTCCCTTGCCCACTGAAGCAAGGTGTCCTCCCATAAAACCTCGTGAGGGAGTTACTTTGCAAGGGGAGTCAACTCTTCTAATGCCCCTCCTCCCCAACTCCTTAAACTAGAGATGGATACCAGCATGTCTGGAGACCTTATTACAAAGTCAGACCCAGAGGGGATGGCTTATGTATCAAAAGAATTTAAGACTTTGGTATTTTACATTAGCTAAAATATACACACTATGTGGTGGTGGTGGGGAGACTGAGGCCCTAGACCATGGAGATAAGAACATCAGCTTAGTTAGGTTGGACTTCATCAATGCAGGTGAGCTTGCCAGGAACTTTGGATTCAATGTGCAGGCTTAAGCTACTGGGGGTTGTTCTGCCTGTCTGTTTGGTTGGCTGAAATGAAAACTGGGTCTCACTAAATGCAATTGAGATGCCAAATGCTCCCTGGTGTAATGTAGAGGAAAGAACCCAAGGCCTCAGGAAGATTCACTCATTCATTCAAAACAAATGTTGGACTGAATTTATCAGGGACAACTCACCTTCTCCCTGAGTCCCTGGAGACGACCCAAAACATAGTCCTTCACCAAGGCCCTAGGAAGTTCATCGCTGAGAAGTTTCCATTTGTCAGGGCTGCTGTAACAAAGTACCACACCCTGAGCGGCTCAAACAACAGAAACTTACTGTCTCATAGTTCTGGAGGCTGGAAGCCAGGATGTCAGCAGGATCCATGCTGTCTCTGAAGTTGCTGGGGAATTTTGGATTAGGGGCACACCCTACTCCAGTATGACTTCATCTTAATTTATGACACCTGCAACCACCCTATTTCTACACAAGGTCACATTATGAGGTACCGGGGGTTAGGTCTTCAATGTATTAATTTGGGGGACACAATTTGACCCATAAGTACCATAGTCACAGCTGTCCATGAGTCAGAGATTCTGGTTGGAGACACTATAGTTGAAATGCCTCCTTGATTTCAATGCAGATACCAGGATCTTTGGCAGGATCACCAGGCCCCTAATACAAAAACTGATGGGGAGGCCAGCAGAGCCCTACTGGATGTGTATGACAAAAGAACTAGAGGGCTGACCACCAGAGACCTGACTGCAGAGGATAGGATCTCTCACCAATTTTCCAGATAAGATCAGTTCACAAACCCAGGGGCCCTTGACGGAAGTGGGGTGGGTGCCCTTTAAGGTGGGCCCTGTGAAGACAGCCCAGCTTCATGCTGGTACTTTCCCCACAACCCTTCCCAAAGAGACCTGTGGCCATTAGCCAGGGTTTGACAGGTACCACTTCTGGTCTACCCCATTTTCCACTTTTAATAGAACAGTTTTTGTTTAAACAACAATGTGCCCAGTCCCGGGGGATGAATAATGATTGGTCTAAACCAAACATGGCAACTCGCCTTTACAGGTGATAATTATATTTTATTAATATATAATATACAACCATATTATAAATATAATTCAAATGTTGCTGAAACCTATGTCTTTGTAACAATATTTCATTCTATCCAAATATCCTCTGATCCTACCTGATGGCCACTGTTTCCTAGCAACCCAAAATGCTACAAAATTCTTCAGCCTAACCATATATAATCGCTCTTTCTAGGTTGTGGTAGAACAGTGAACCTGAAGAAAAATTCTGATAGTGTTATATTTCATTCCTTCTGTTGTTGCTTTGCTGTTGAAATCTTCAAAACCTTCTTCAGAAAGTGCAAGGAAGCCTCTAAGGAAGTCAGGTATCCACTCCAGGAACTCTGCCCGGAGACAGGGTGGGGACCATTCAGCGGTCCCCCAACCTCACCTACCAGGAAGACAGTCGTAGCTGATACTACTCTGAGCCTGGGGATGAAGCCCAAGGGGTTCCTGTCATCCACTGTGACACAGCCACCCTCTGCCCTGACACACTAGGAAAGGCAAATGCCAGCAATGTTATGTCCATGGACGAAGACCCCTGCAACACCCCAGCCCCACGGCAGAAGGTGTAGAAAAGTCCAACAAAATTCTGAGGCATGGGGAGGAGGAGGGATAAATTAGAAGCTTCAGATTAACATATACATACTACTATATATAAAATAGATGACAAGGACCTACTGTATAGCACAGGGAACTCTACTCAATATTCTGTGATCACCTATATGGGAAAAGAATCTGAAAAAGAATGAATACATGTATACGTATAACTGAATCACTATGCTGTACACCTGAAACTAACACAACATTGTAAATCAACTATACTCCAATAGGACACGGGTTCGAGCCCTGGTCTGGGAAGATCCCACACGCCGTGGAGCAACTAAGTCCATGCACCACAACTACTGAGGTTGTGCTCTAGAGCCCATGAGCCACAACTACTGAGCCCGCGAGCCACAACTACTGAGCCCACGTGCCACAACTACTGAAGCCCGTGCGCCTAGAGCCCGTGATCTGCACCAAGAGAAGCCACGGCAATGAGAAGCCCACACACCACAAGGAAAAGTAGCCCCCGCTCACCACAACTAGAGAAAGCCTGCGCATAGCAACAAAGACCCAACACAGCCAAAATTAAAAATAAATAAATAAATAAGTTTATTTAAAAAAAAACAACTATACTTCAATAAAATTTTTTTTTAAATGCAAAAGGAAAAAAAAATTCTGAGGCATAGGAAAGGGTGTCTCTTGTCACCACCTTCCCCACGCCAGAAGTAACAAAGAACACCAGAGAATCAGCCAGCACGCTCCACCCACAGCCTTATGCAGGCCCTCCATCCTCGACCCAGCCTCTGGTTCCCCTCTCCAGGGATGCCAGTATTTGGGACCCACATTTCCAGGGACCCCAGATCCCCCCCATGTCTGTTTCTGTCTCAGTGGTGAGGGCCCAGCAACCTTGGTCAGCCCAGAGAAAACCCGGGCCCTGCCCAGGGCTCACTCCAGGGCAAGACAGTTTCCGCTCCAGGGATGGGTAGTCATGGGGGTGGGAGCTGGACCAAGGGTCCATACAGACCTGTTGGGAGGGAGCACAGCACAGGGGTTTGCAGAGCCGCTGGAAAGAACCTCACCAGTGGCGAGCTGGCCACACAACACCTTAGATTGTTCTTTTTTAAAAAAGTATTTATTGCAAAGAATGTTGGACACAGTGTGATATGTGGCTGAGATCCAACAACATCCATTCCAGGGCGAGCAGGAAACATGTCTGCAACAGGAGCACATCAACCGTCCCGGCTACAACCGGGCAGCCAGCCAGGTGGATGGCTGCCCATGCAGAGCTGGCTCCGGGTGAGCCCTGCTGGGATCCCAGACTTCCCTCTGCCCCATCCCAGTCCTTGTGACACATCTCCAGTAGCTCCTGGCTGCCCTCTGGACAGAGAGAAAAGGCCTCGCTGGTCTCACCTCAGCTAGCCTGAGGTCTTGGAGAGGTGGTGACATCTAGATGTACGTGCCGCTGACCAAAGGGACCTGCTATGGCCAACAACTGAGCATGACCAAAAGTCATCAATACTCTGGCGGACATGGAAGCAAAGGCTGCAGTCCCCACATCCCAAAGGCAGTAGCGTGGTCCTCTGGCCCTGGGTCTAAGGGGCCTGGGGCTCTGACAGGAGATAAGTCCAGAAGGAGGGTACTGCCACGGCTCTGTCCTGGATCTCTCTCCACCCATGTCTGTCCGTAACTGCTGTGGCACTCGAGGCCGAGAGATCATCAGCCTGGGCCAGGGACACAGGATCCTGGGGCCTGACTTCACCAAGGACCACCACCTGTGGACAGCAGCGCATCCAACTACAAATCCACACGCTTCCTCACCCAGCCTCACAACTTCCTGGCCAGCCTGTTCTCCCAGCTACAAAATGGAGCCGGAACCCGCGGCCCAGCACAACTCCCTGGGCCCAAAAGAACTCAGGGGCGTGACAGATGGCAGGCTTCCCGAGGTCGTTTTCATCAGGCTCCTGTGTACAAGAATCAGAAGCTGGGAAATTCCTGCCCTGGCCGGAGGCTGCCTCCAGCTCTGGGCTTTCCCGTGCTTAGTTCCGTGGGTAGAGGTCAACAAACGCCAGGACAGGCTTTGCAGGACCATGCAAGCTTTTCCGAATCCTTCACAGCAAATGCAGGTCCCTGCCACCAGTGTACACTCTTGTGTGGACACAGGCAGCAGCGGGCAAGGTAGCCCAGTGGCATGGCTGGGAGAGGAAGATGGGAGGGCAGCCTCTCCCTCGAGCACTGGGAAGGGCGACTCATACAACTGTCCCGTCTTCACGTCTTTCTTTACGTGTTGCACCATGAGAGCAGTTGGAGAGGGGTGGCCTTGGCTGCCAGCTCCCACGAGTATTCCAGTGTAGGCATAATTGGGAAGGGGTAATCGCAAACACCCCGCTCCCTGCATGTTTCTGTGCATTCCCATGTGCTGAAGTGAACACACTGCTTTCCTGAGCATCCACAAATGCAGACGCACGGACTCAAGGGTCTGGCCAGTGGAGGTGGCTGCCTTGGCGGAAGCTCTTCAGTTCCTGGCGAGGCAGGATGGGGATGGCTCTTTCCCGCTTACTGAGGCAGCAGCAGCTCATGAACACCTTGCCTCTGGCTCAGGAAGTGGCCAAAGAGAGGGCAGCAGAGCCCTGGCAGGGGTCCCCAGGTCTACCCAGGCAGCTCGGCCTCAGTGGGTGGAAACATCACAGCAAGTGCTTTCCGTTTCACATTTTTGGGTTTCACACTTCACAAAGCCCACCAGGCCGGTGAGAAAGAACAGAAGGATCAGGGGCTGGGAAACCTCTCACCGGCCCGGTGCAGACGCAGTCAGGCCAAGTGGTTTATAGCAGCAGGTTGGGCACCGCATACAACCCTGACACTGTCAACAAGGAAACAGGTGGGCTGGGACTGGGATTCTGGGTGCCACCAGCCATGCATGGCTTTGAGGGTGTTCCTGTGTGGTGACTGTCACACAGACCAGAGGGCCTGGAATGACCTCGTCCACAGAGATCAACACCTGCCCGGGGGTTGCAGTGGACGACACACGGTCACTGGTGAGCAGGGACCGTGACAAGGGCTTCCTCCGGAGGCCGAGAGATGTCTACATTCTGCACAAAATTAAACACACAGAACACTGACCATTTGCCAAGGACAGACAGTCACCACTACCTGCTTCGCTCATCGCTATAGCCGCTGGACTCACATTCTCAGCCCGAGGAGCCCCGGCCACAGGACTTAGACCCCGACCTTTCCTAAGAGCCAGGGGTCAAGAGCTTCTTGACACGTGGTGGGTGACAAACACCAGAACAAAGGTGGGGGATGGAGGACACCTCCGGTTCCTGCTTGCTCCTTGCAGGCAGGTCAGGCATTACCCAGAGTGAGGCCATCCCCGCCTCCTGCCTCAGGTCTGGGTCAGGTGGGGAGAAACAGCTGGCTGGGAAGGGGACCAGCTCCTGAGGGTGCCCTCCTCCCGGCTATGTCAGTGTGTCGGTGGACAGGTGTCAGATATGGCCCCAGCTGCCTGTGGACACCTCCTGTTTCTGAGAGCTGGGGCACCAGGCCCCTTGCACCTCCCGAACAGCACCCCTCCCCTGCCTCAGCTGCAGAGCCCAGTTCTGTCCACAGCCGGCTGAGTTCAGGGCATCTCAGGCCTAAGGGATGGGGGTCAGAGACTCCCCTCAACTCTGTAAGACTATGTGATCCTATGTGATCCCTGATCTTGGTGGCCCAATGGAGCAGGTCACCAATGACCTGGGCCACAGCCCAGATCTTCAGGGAGGGAATCATGTCCCCTATGGCCACACTCCTGAGTTCACAGGGCTGGCCACTGGAATTGTAGGGGCAGGTGCAATTCTCACTGGGGGCAGGCTTCCCAAGGGCCCCTTTCTCACCACAACCTGTCCCCAAGGATGGGCCAGGACCTGGAGATCCTGCCCACCTTAAAAGGAACCATCCCAGAACCTGTGGCCAACAGAAGTTTGCCTCTCAGAAGTGCCTACCCAGAGGCAGGCAGGGTGCCTGCCAACTACCCCATGGCCATGTTGGCTCCTGCAAATGGACCGGGGCGCCAGCCCCTGATGCTTGCTGGGTCCAGGGGCCTCTTTCACCATCACCCCATCAGTGCTGGGGGCCCAACACCTTCTGGGCTTTCCTCAGTACGAGGGGCCTGTTGGGACATCTTCCCCTGAGACCTGTGTGTGCCAGACTGGGCCTTCATCGGACTCTCAGGGCAAACAGGGAAGAGGTTTACACAACGACTGGTTCTGGTGAGGGGAAGCAGCCTTAGGAAATAGGAGGACACATCCACACACCTCAGCCTGTGGGGCCCAAGGCCTGCACCCTGGGCAGGGACCCAAGGCCCAGCACGTCCCACTGTGGGTGGCAGCAGGCATGACTAAGGTCCCAGGAGCCTTCCTGGTGCAACAGACTCTGGGAATGGGGCCCAGAGGGGCGGTCCTGCTCTTGGCCTTAGTGGGAGAGGAAACCAACATGGCAGAAGGATCCCACACGGGCATGAAGTGCTTCTGGGCAACACTTCAAGGAGCTTCTATCATTAACGCTGGGGGAACACAGAACAGAGACGTGTCCTTCTGCAGGAAGGTCTCTACGCAGCACCGAGACACCCTCAGCCTCTGCATGGCCCTTTCCACAACAAAGCAGGACATTTTTCATTTTTACTTTTTAAAGGTGCTCAAGTTGGACAGGTGCTCATGAGGCCTGGGCTGGTGGGACATGGAAGCGCCTGCCCCCTGTAGGCCTCTAGCCTCTGTTCTGGCCACAGCGTCACCCTGACAGAGAACTCAAGCTCACTCAGTAGATGCCCCAGCTGGGCCTGGCCCTGGTGGTTGCTGTGTCTGGACCCCCAGGAACGTGCCCACCACCCCAGCAGTGACCCGGCTGCTACCTGAGGCCTGTCTCGGTGCGTGTTCACGGCCGCCACATTCAGGAATATGGACTCCACTTTACAACCTGCCAAAGGGAAGATGCAAATCCATTCCCCCTCCTGAAAGGCAGCAGAGCCACAGGGGTAGAAGCTTCTCCCAGGAGGAGGCTTTCGGTGCTGTGGGGCTGAGCATACGCCTCAGCCTCACTCCAGTCTTCCCACCTTGGGCAGCTCCGGAGGCCCCGTGAGGAAGCACTAGGCAGCGTGTCAGGCCCGAGCCTCTGGGCCACTGCCCAGCGCAGGCTCGCCAAGGAGCCCGGGCACCAGGCAGAGCCACAGTGAGGATGAGCAGCCCACCTCGGGGGCTGAGGGCGGTCTGAGAAGCAACAAGCCTAGCTCAGTGAGGGGTCACTACACTGAGCAGACCCTCACCCAGCCCTGTCTCACACACGAGGCGGGATCACCATGGTGCCAGGCGCTCAGTGCAAAGGGGGACGAGGCGATTAACATGCACTGGGATGACTTCAGCTGCCACTGAGCTATACAGTTATTGTCCCGAGGGCACAACCATGTGAGAGTGCCTCGTCCAGTGTTGAAGGGGAGGAGTCGGGACCCAGGAGGTTAGGAAGTTGCGTGAGGCCTCTGCTGGCAGAGCCCAAGGCAGAGGCACATATTTTCAGGTCCAGGTCCTGGGGGCCGTGGGGCTTTCTGGGGGATTTTGGAGAAACCAGTAGAAAAGCCCCTCATGTGGGTGGGTGATGGTTAAGGAAGGATCATTGGGGAGGCTTCCTGTGGCCACAGGAATTAAAACAAAAAGAATTTTAAAGCAAATTGGGAAAGGTGGTGGGGTGGAAGGAGGAGGAATGAGCCTCTAATGAAATTTTCAAGGGAGGGGTTTGCAGAAAACCACAGAACCCTGCAGACAGCCAGTCTGGCAACCAGGTAAGCATGCGGGAAGCTTCTTTACCATAAGCCACGGGGGTCAGCTTCAGGACCGTGTGCAGCGGACACTTGAGGTAAGGCAGCTGTTCTGTGGACACAGGCGGAGAGGGTTGGCACCAGGGATGCCCAGGTGACAGTCCCCTTCGATCTCTCTCACACACACATCCCACCTCCCCAGGGGCAGCGTCCGCACCTGCTGCCTTGTCAAGGAAGTAGGCCAGGAGGCAGCGCATCACAGCCTGGTGGCAGATGACCAGCACGTTCTCTTGCCGCTCCAGCTCCATGATGACAGGCTCAAGTCGCTGGACCAGGTCCTCATAGGACTGCAAGGGCAAGTGGGAAGCGTCCTCAACCCAGCTCTGGGGGTAGGGATGGAGACCTTCTGGGTGGTGGGCTACCTTCTCCTGAACTCCTCACCATTCTGGGAGGTTGGTGAGGACTGGCAGTCTGACAAAGGGATCACCTCCCCTATCCCAGGGCCAGGTCCCAGTAGGACCAAGAGGGCAGGGCTGGGGCTTAGGTTGCATCCAAGGGGCCGCCTCCATGCCCATCCTGGGCCCTTTGCTGAACCCTCAGCTGCTGGAATTCACATGCTGGCAACTGATGACAGGTGGAGAAGACACGGCTCCCTTCCTACCCACCACACGTGGAGTACACAGAACGAGGCTTATAGGGAGGGGAAGCAAAAACCTCCCAAACTTCCCAGCGTGCAAACTGTCACAATGCCTGAGCTCCCAGGAAGGATCCTCACAGTCGGCCTGCCCTGTACCTCCCCTGGGTGCCGTGAGGGAGCCCTTGGACCAACCCCGGTGACTGGCAGGTCTAGAGCTTTTCACTGGGAGACCCAGCCCTGGGGGTTCACCCCTGTTTGCACACAGTGAGCCGTCCTTCAGAAAAAAAAAAAAAGGCCTCAAGCTTGGAGCTGAGTTTGCCCCATGATTTGGTTGGGAGTAATACCAACATGACTTGTGCTAGCCCCTGGTATTTCTGGGGAAATCCTAGATTGCTTCTTTTGGCAACTACCTTCCCTACCAATTTCCCCCCTGTATTCTCAAGTTTGAGCAGCCAGCTGCTTTGTTTCTTTTTACTGTTATCTGGTTTGGTTCTAAATCTGGGTTCTCCCTCACAGTATGACGTGGGGAAATATCAATGCTACCCGAAGCTGTCCTATTCCCGAGGACAGCACAGCATAGGCACCTGTGAGCCTGGCATTTGGGCGGGGGGTTTTGACATGTGTACGTGTATGTGTGTACGCAAACCTGTGTGTCTGTGGGAGGTATTTTTATTTGGCCACTGCCTCAGGTCACATCCTAGAATTGGGAGATACATGAGTCAAAGGTGACACTGGGGGCTTCCCTGGTAGCGCAGTGGTTGAGAGTCCACCTGCCGATGCAGGGGACACAGGTTCGTGCCCCGGTCCGGGAGGATCCCACGTGCCACGGAGCGGCTGGGCCCGTGAGCCATGGCCGCTGGGCCTGTGTGTGCGGAGCCTGTGCTCCGCAATGGGAGAGGCCACAACAGTGAGAGGCCCGCGTACCGCAAAAAAAAAAAAAAAAAGGTGACACTGTTTCTACCCGGGGCCTGGGCTGAGGCGAGAGCCAGTCTGAGGGGAGGTGACAGTGCAGGTGACTTATGGTAGTCACGACTCACCTGGGGAAAATGAATCCCTAGGTCTGGATTCAGGGCTAGGGATGGTGTCTGGAGCCGCAGGGAGGATGGGGTCACCCTATGACACTCCCAGGGATGGGGAAAGTAAAGATGGGGAGTGATGGGAAACAGGGCTCCAGTAGGCCTCAGGGTTGGGATTCCTGGGCAGCACTGCTCACCCACCACCCAAGGAGGGGCCTGCAGCCTGGGCCACGGCTGAGAAGTGGTGGAGGTGACACACACACCCAGCCTGCCTACCTCTGAGGCCAGGCCCCTCCTGCTGCCCACGGAGCCTCTGCAGAGCCCCTCAGGGCCCTCAGTCACAGGCGGTCCTCCCAGGCAGGCAGCAGTGGCTGGGATTAAGCCCCCATATCCCACCTACCTCCCCCTTGGGGTACCGGTACCGGTACTTGTCCTGGTCTCGCAGGGCAAATTCCAGTGGATAATGATCCTGAATTTCCTCGTAAGTCATTTCCTCACAGACGCCCTAGGGAGACACCGCAGTCATCACACCACCCACATCAGGCCCAGGGATCAGCCCTGTGTCAGGGGGAGGGCATTTGCTGGGCCACAAGGCCTCTCCCAGCTGGGAAGAGCAGACACCCTGGGAACACTAAGCAGGGGCAGCCTCACATTTGGAAAAAGCTATCACACATCTTTTCCACCCACCCATCATCCATCCATCCAGTTTATGCCATAAAATTAAACACAGAAATGTTAACTATGTGTCTTTTCTAATGTGTCTTTTTGTCTTCTGTGCTATGGAAATACTACAGCAGAGTATGTATTATTGTACAGGCTATAAAGTAAGAGTTCCCTCATGTCATTCAGGATACACACACACGCACAGCACAGAGTATCGTACACAAATGCCATTTTAAAACAAAACAAAAGAGCCCAGGACAATGTGTGGACTGACCAGTGTCAGTCCTTCCAAGGCTCAAGCCAAGAACCAGCACACAGGAGGTGCCCAGAGAGGAAGCAATAAAACGCCCATAATAAAAAGCTGCTGGACTATTTACAATAGCCAGGTCATGGAAGCAACTGAAATGCCCATCAACAGACGAATGGATAAAGAAGATGTGGTACATATATACAATGGAATATTACTCAGCCATAAAAAGGAATGAAATTGGGTCATTTGTAGAGACGTGGATGGATCTAGAGACTGTCATACAGAGTGAAGTAAGTCAGAAAGAGAAAAACAAATATCGTACATTAACGCATATATGTGGAACCTAGAAAATGGTACAGATGAACCGGTTTGCAGGGCAGAAATTGAGACACAGATGTAGAGAACAAACGTATGGACACCAAGGGGGGAAAGCGGCGGGGTGGTGGTGGTGGTGGTGTGATGAATTGAGCGATTGGGATTGACATGTATACACTGATGTGTATAAAACTGATGATTAATAAGGACCTGCTGTATAAAAAAATAAATAAAATAGGGCTTCCCTGGTGGCGCAGTGGTTGAGAGTCCGCCTGCCGATGCAGGGGACATGGGTTCGTGCCCCGGTCCGGGAAGATCCCACATGCCGTGGAGCGGCTGGGCCATCGCGCCATGGCCACTGAGCCTGCGCGTCCGGAGCCTGTGCTCCACAATGGGAGAGGCCACAACAGTGAGAGTCCCGCGTACCGCAAAAATAAATGAATAAATAAATAAATAAAATAAAATTCAAAACAAAGATGTGAGAAACTATAAAGTGGGGGTCAGGAGAACAAACTGTGACACTACAATTCATAACACACACAATAAACAAATTATTCTGAAAAATAAAAAAGAAAAGAAAAGAAAAAATAAAAAGCTGCTGGTTTCTACCTTTGTCCTCAGGGTTTTTTTCCTAGACAAAGCCTTGGGGGCAAAGTTGTCTATTAAAAAGGAACGATGATGAGGAAAATTTAAACCTATAAATGCCTATATCAAAAAAAAAAGATCTCATATCACTGATCTAATCTTCTACCTTAAGATATTGGAGGGACTTCCCTGGTGGCACAGTGGTTAAGAATCCGCCTGCCAATGTAGGGGACAAGGGTTCGATCTCTGGTCCAGGAAGATCCCACATGCCGCAGAGCAACTAAGCCTGCATGCCACAACTACTGAGCCCACGTGCCACAACTACTGAAGCCCGCGTGCCTAGAGCCTGCACTCCACAACAAGAGAAGCCACCACAGTGAGAAGCCCACACACTGCAACAAAGAGTAGCCCCTACTCACTACAACTAGAGAAAGTCCACCCACAGCAACAAAGACCCAACACAGCCAAAACTAACTAAATAAATAAATTTATTTAAAAAAAAAAGTTACTGGAAGAAGAACAAATTAAACCCAAAGCAAGCAGAAGTAAGGAAATAATGCAAATTAGAACACAAATTCATTAAATAGAAAAAAGCAACGAAATCAAAAGTTGGTTCTTTGAAAAGATCAACAGAATTCACAAAACTTTTGCTAGACTGACAGGAAAAAGGAAAGCTCAAATTATTAAACCAGGAATGAAAGGGGGATATCACTACAAAGCTTACAGAAATAAAAAAGATTATAAGGGAATACTATACACAATTATATGCCAACAAATAAGACAACTTAGGTGAAATAGGAAAATTCCTACAAAGACACAAACTACCTGTTGTGAGTTGAATACTTCCCCCCAAAAGATACGCTGAAGTCCTAACCCCTGGGAACTGTGAATGTGACCTTATGTGGAAATAGTCTTTGCAGATATAATCAAGTAGATGAGGTCCAATGACTGATGCCCTTTTAAGAAGGCCATGTAAAGACATAGAGAGACACACACAGGGAAGAAGCCCATGTAATGAGGGAGACAGGGATTGCAGTGATGCACCTATAAGCCAAGGAATGTTGGCAGCCACCAGGAACCTGCTAAAAATATGGGCATTAAAAGGGATTGGGGGCAGGGGCTTCCCTGGTGGCACAGGGGTTGAGAGTCCTCCTGCCAATGCAGGGGACACGGGTTCGAGCCCTCTCCGGGAGGATCCCACATGCCGTGGAGCAGCTAAGCCTGTGTGCCACAACTACTGAGCCTGCGCTCTGGAGCCCATGAGCCACAACTACTGAGCCCACGTGCCACAAATGCTGAGCCTGTGCGCCTGGAGCCTGTGCTCCGCAATACGAGAGGCCACTGCAGTGAGAAGCCCACGCACTGCAACGAAGAACAGCCCCCGCTCTCTGCAACTGGAGAAAGCCTGTGCGCAGCAACACAGCCAAAAGATAAATAAATAAATTTATAAAATAAACGTGATTGGGGGGGACTTTCCTGGTGGCACAGTGGTTAGGAATCCACCTGCCAATGCAGGGGACACGGGTTCAAGCCCTGGTCCAGGAAGGTTCCACATGCCACAGAGCAACTAAGCCCGTGTGCCACAGCTACTGAAGCCCATGTGTGCCTAGAGCCCGTGCTCCACCACAAGAGAAGCCACCTCAATGAGAAGGCCACACACCACAATGAAGAGTAGCCCAAAGCCTGTGTGCAGCAACCAAGACCCAATGCAGCCAAAAATAAATTAATCAATTAAAAAAAAAAGATTGGGGGATTCCCTGGCGGTCCAGTGGTTAGAACCAAATGCTTTCACTGCTGAGAGCCTGGGTTCAATCCCTGGTCGGGGAACTAAGATCCCACAAGCCACAGTGTGGCCAAAAAAAAAGTGATTAGGGTGATGGCTCAGAAGGAAGTGAAGGACAGTAGAGCAAGCCTCTGTTGCCTTAGAGAATACGTATATTATCATGAACAGAATGTTGCTAGAAATATGAATGTTTAGGGACTCCTCTGGAGGTCCAGTGGTTAGGACTCCGTGCTTTCACTGCCATGGCCCCAGGTTCAATCCTTGGTCAGGGAACTAAGATCACGCAAGATGTGTGGCGCGGCCAGAAAAAAAAGAGAGAGAGAAAAGGCAATCTTTATCATAAAGCAGCAGAGAACTTGGCTGAACTGTGTTCTAGTGTGGGCAGCTATAACAAAAAAGGCAGATAGGGGCTTCCCTGGTGGTGCAGTGTTTGAGAGTCCGCCTGCCGATGCAGGGGACACGGGTTCGTGCCCCGGTCTGGGAAGATCCCACATGCCGCGGAGCTGCTGGGCCCGTGAGCCATGGCCACTGAGCCTGCGCGTCTGGAGCCTGTGCTCCACAATGGGAGAGGCCACAACAGTGAGAGGCCCGTGTACCGCAAAAAAAAAAAGGCAGATAATGACAAGTGATAAGGAGGATGCAGAGAAATCAGAACCCTCATACACTGATGGTGGGAATGTAAAATGGTGCGGCCACTTTGACAAACAGCCTGGCAGTTTCTAACAAGCTTAAATGGAGTTAACATGGGGGACTCCCTGGTGTCCCAGTGGTTGGGACTCTGTGCTTTCACTGCCAAGGGCCTGGGTTCAATCCCTGGTCAGGGAGCTAAGATCCCACAGGTCACACAGCACAGCCAAAATAAAAAAACAAACAAAAAAACGTAGAGTTAACATATGACCTAGCAATTCCACTCCTGGCTATCTACCCAAGAGAAATGAAAACATGTCCACACAAATCTTGTACATTCAGAGCAACATCATTCCTAAAGCCAAAAAATGGCAACTACCCAAATGCCCATCGACTGGTGAATGGATAAATAACATGTGGTATATCCATACAATGGGATATTATTCGGCAATATACAGGAACAAAATACTGATACATTCTACCACAGGAGGAATGAAATGTCCACAATAGGCCAATCTATAGAGACAGAAAACAGATTGGTGGTAGCCTAGGGCTGGGGGGAAGGACTGGAAGGAAATGGGGGTATGGGTACAGGGTTGCTTTTTGGAACAACAAAAATGTTCTAAAATTGATTGTGGTGATGGTTGCATAACTCTGTGAATATACTAAAAACGATTGAATCATACAATTTAAACAGGTGAACTGTATCATGTGTGAATCATATCTCGATAAAGCTGTTGTTTTCAAAAAAGGAAAAATAAGACAGTAAATTGTGGATTGGGCTAAGAAAAAAATCACAACGTTAAAATAGAAGACTAGCCCAAGGCTGTTTACCAGAACAGAGGAAAGAACAAAGATAAACATGGAAAGATGACTAACAGATCATAGATACTAGAATAGTTTCCAAACTAAAGAAAAAGAAGGGAATCCAGTGTATCTAGGAAAATAATCGGATTAACCTCAAAAAAAAAAAAGATCAGGGCTGCCAAGGCTTCTCTGAGAAACCAAATGCTCCAGCCATATCCATGCCCTTGGAAGGCAGACACCAGACCCCTAACCTGCGTCAGGGAGCTGCTATTTGCACGAGAAAGAAATCAGGGCTGGAAACCTCCTGTAACTCCCACCAGCCACAGCTGATGAAAGCCCACAAAATGGGTTAAATGAGCTATAAAACGGGTCACAGAAATTGCTTACTCTTTTGAAAGAGTTCATCAGTTCTAAAGAAGAGCTACAACAGATAAAAAAAAAAAAAGACATGATGCTATACTCTGCCCAATTACAGTAAAAAAAAAAAAAAGGGCAGAAAGGAAACAAATGGAAATAACACATCCTCATAATTCCCAACAGAATCAAGAATTATTTTCCTGTTACTAATTTTGATAAGTATATTTTAGTTATTCCTTTATTTACAAGCATTCTCCTTAAGAATGTTTTTGAAAAGCTGTAAGGTAATGACTACTGGAATAAAAACACTGCTTGCCTTCCAAATCACAGAAAAGATGATGTTTATACAGAAAAAAAAAAAATGAGATGAAAAGAAATCTGCAAGGTACTGGGGAAAAAAAAGGACAAAGATAGCGATTGTAATAATAAATATGAATGGGTTTAGATTCCTAAATGAAAAAAGCTCTCAGGCCAAAAAATAAACCAAAGATATGTTCCTTTCATCTAAAGAAATGACAGAAAAAGGTTAAAAATAAAAGGGAGTAGGCATAACAAAAAAAAACATGGACAAAAAGCAAGGATGACAAATTAAAACCAAAGTGAGATACCACCTCACACTCATTAGAATGGCTACTGTAAAAAAAACCAAAAAACAGAAAAATAACAAGTGTTGGCACAGATGTGGAGAAATCAGAACACTCGTGCACTGTTGGTAGGAAAGTATAATGGTGCAGTTGCTATGGAAAAAAGCATAGCGGTTCCTCAAAAAAATAAAAATAGAATTACCATATGATCCAACAATTCCACTACTACATAGGTACCAAAAAGAAATGAAAGAAGTGTTTCAAAGAGAGATTTATATACCCATGTTCATAGCAGCCCGATGCACAATAGCTAAAAGGTGGAAGCAACCCAAATGTCCATAGATAAATGAATGGATAAGCAAAATGTGGTATATACATAAATGGAACCATATTCAAGCTTAAAAATATGATTCTGACATATGCTACAACATGGATGGACCTTGAGGACATTATGATAAGTGAAATAAACCAGTCACAAAAAGACAAATACTGTATGATTCCACTTATGTGACATACTTAGAGACAGAAAAATCATACAGACAGAATCAAAGAGACAGAAAGTAAAATGGTAGTTGTCAGAGGCTGGGTGGGGAGGAGAAATGGGGGTTATTGTTTAATGGGTATAGAGTTTCCATTTTATAAGGCGAAAAGAGTTCTGGAGATGGGGACTTCCCTGATGGTCCAGTGGGTAAGACTCCACACTCCCAATGCAGGGGGCCCAGGTTCAATCCCTGGTCAGGGAACTAGATCCCACATGCATGAAGTAAAGAAGATCCCACGTGCCACAACTAAGACCCCACACAGCCAAACATAAAGTAAATAAATAAATAAATAAATAAATAAATAAATAAATCTGCATGCAACAACTAAGGGTGCGCATGCCGCAACAAAGATCCCACATGCCGCAACTAAGACCCGGTGCAACCTAAATAAATATTTAAAAAGTAAATAAATTTATAAACATTAACATGGTTACAAAAATAAAACTATTAAAAAAAAGAGTTCTGGAGATGGATGGTGATGATGACTGCACATTCTGAACGTATTTAATACCCCTAAACTGTGCACGTAAAAATGGTTGTTAAGATGATAAATTTTATGTTATGTGCATTTTACAAAAAAAAAAATTGGAAAAAGAAAAGCAGGGATGATAATATTCAAATTCGTCAAAGTATAAATCCACACAAAAAGTGTTTTATATTGAAACAGGAAACATCCAAAATGAAGGCTGAGCCACAGTGGAGTAACTGGTACCAGATTTGCTCTCGGCCCAACATAAACAATTCAAAAGAACTAGACAAAATGTATGCAACAATTGTTTGTAGACACTAGACAACAGGCAGAGCAGGGTTGTGATCCTCCAGAAGGGACACAAGGAGTCTACGACTGCAGCAACTTACTGCAGGCACTTCCTGGACTGCAGAGCATCACAAGAAAAGAAGAAGACACAAAAAAGAACAAAACTGAACCCCTAGAGCTTAAAAACATAACGCCTGAAATATAAAGTTCACTGGATGCTGGATGAGTTGAACAAAAACAGCAGTAAAGATAAGTGAGCTTGAAGATACAGCAATAGAAACTAGCCAAACAGAAACTTGGAAAGAACAAAAGACTGAGAAACAATGAACAGAAGCTCAGCGACCTGTGGGATTATCCCATAGGTTCTATACACTATACCAAACGGTCTAACATACAAGAAGTTGGAGTCCAGGGTAGGAGACAGGGTAGCAGAAAATATATTTAAAGAAATGATATCTTAAATTTTTTTTCAAACTCATATTTAGAAACCCAGAAATCCAAGAATCTCAATGAACTCCAAGCAGGATAAACATAAAGTAAAACATACCAAAGCACATCATAATCCAATTGCTTAAAATCAATAATAAAGAGAAAATAGAGGAAAAGAAGATACATTATATACAAAACGAAGATAAGAATGACAGAAAACTCCTTGCTAGAAAACAGTGTGACCCAGAAGACAACAGAGGTGGTCCAATGGTGGTCCAGTGGTTAAGAATCCGCCTTCCAATGCAGGGGACAAGGGTTTGATCTCTTGTTGGTGAACGAAGATCCCACATGCCACGGGGCAACTAAGCCCATGCACCACAACTAGAGAGAAGCCCACGCACCACAACTACTGAGCCCGTGGCCCTTAGAGCCCGCGCACCACAACTAGAGAAGCCCACATGCCGAAACTAGAGAAAAGCCCGCATGCTAAAATGAAGAGCCTGCGCACCACAGTGAAGACCCAGTGCAGCCAAAAAAAAAAAAAGAAGAAGAAGAAGACAACAATGGAACAGCATTTTTACATGCTGAAACAGAAGGAAGTCTGTGCTGTTTCCTCTCATTTGCCCCTCCATATCCTTCTGCTTCTCCACCTGCTCTCTGCCCCAGGAGGTTGACCTTTGTGCATGCATCTACAAGGCTCCCATGGCTACTAATGTCTTGTTGGGCTAGGCCATGGGGAACACTGGCAGGAGGTCACAGGGAGGGAGGAGAGTGAGGTAGAGATGTTTATTCTGACTCCCTCCTGAAGAAGTTGCTTTCAGCGGTCTAGGCCCTCACCCAAGGTTCCATCCCACCAGGCTGCCCTTTACTCACTGCTCCCTGTCCCCAGGTTCCTATATCCTCTCTCTCCTCTGCCCAAGGGAAGCAATGGTCCCTTTTGTTACGAGGTCCCTATATCCTGCCCATTATCTTTGAAAAAAGGTCCTTTTATAAATCCTCATTGAATTAACCTAATTGGAGTGGCCATCTGTTTCCTTTTATGTCCCACAAATTCCTAAGTCATGAACTTTACTTTATAATAAAACATCAAAATATGTGAAGAAAAAAAGGTAAAATAATGCAAAATTCTTGAAAATGCAAGAAAAATCAACAAAATTATAATTAGAGTGTATTTAACATTCAACTATTGATTTATGATGATCAAACAGAAAAAAAAGACAAAATTTGAATGATACAATTAAAGTTGAAATTAATGAGATACACAAACTTTTTCTTTTGAAGATTTTCAACCATATAGAAAAGTACAGGGCTTCCCTTGTGGTGCAGTGGTTGAGAATCCACCTGCCAACGCAGGGGACACAGGTTCGAGCCCTGGTCAGGGAAGACCCCACATGCTGCAGAGCAACTAAGCCTGTGCGCCACAACTACTGAGCCTGCGCTCTAGAGCCTGCGTGCCACAACTACTGAGCCCACACGCTTAGAGCCCATGCTCCACAACAAGAGAAGCCACTGCAATGAAAAGCTCACTCACCACAACTAGAGAAAGCCCGCGTGCAGCAACAAGGACCCAATGCAGTCAAAAAATAATCATAATTAATAAATAATAAATAGACTTTCTAAAAAAAAAAAAGAATATACAACAGAAACACAAGGCACTTAAACTGGGGAGGTAACAACTGGATTATCCTTATTTCAGAAGATATGACAGCTCCCTGAGATAAAGCTAAGATAATCAACTGAAAAAGTACTAGAGCAAATAAAAGAATGGTCACAGGTTTTCTGTGGACCAGCAATAACCAGACGGGGGACAAGATCTTATTCACAAAGAGGCTTCCTCCATGAGGCCAGGTGGCCCAAGCTCCCAAGGGACCCTCTGGAGATGTCCCTGGTTAACAGCCCACTGTCAGCCTTCCTGGCCTGGCTCCCTACATGAATGCTGTGCCTGTGGCCCCTCCCATCTCATAATGCCATGGACGCCCCCTTTCCCTTCCCCAATCTTTTCCAGCGGGGATGGATTCCATGGCATGCGGCTTCATCATCTTCCTCCCTACTCCTCACCTCCTCTGTCCAACTTGATTCCATCTCATCCATAGGGACACAACTGAACAAGCTCGCGAGCTGAATGAGTGTCTACCTTTTCCACAGCTGCATCCATCTGCTGGGGGTGGAGGATCGCCCCCAGAACACAGACAAGGGGGCACAGAAGACTCCTGGTCTCCAGACAAGCCAACTCTTCCCCTTTGCTTAACGCCCACTGGAAACTCCTCCTTCCTTTCACTCTTGAGTGAAACCTCCATGAAGTTCTGAGACACAGTACTCTATAGCCACCTGCACCCCTCTCCTCTACTGATACCCTGGAATCTGGGCCTCCGCCACCACTCAGGGCCTCCTGTCCTCTCATCCTCTCCCTTTCTACCAGCCCCTCACCACATCAGCTTACACACGACCAAGTCTCCCTTGACTCTGAGTCCCTTGCCCCCCACTCACTTCCCCACCCATTCCCACCGGGCACTAACCCAATAGGCTCATGCCAAGAATCCCAGTGGTCTTATGACATCCCAATGGTCAGTTTGGAGCCTGGCCTCACTCCCCCTCCCTATGGTATCTCACCCCACTGACCACTGCCTCCTCCTCTCTGCCTTGACTCCCATGACCCCATCAGCCTGGTTTCCCTTCCACCTCACCAGACACCTGTCCATAGCTTCCTCCACAGCCCCTTAAATGCCAGGGTTCCCCTGGGTTCTGTCCTGGGTCCTACTTTGCCTCCCTCAGCCACCTGATCCATTCCACAGCTTCAAGCACCATGTCTGTGGGGGGGATGCCCAAGCCCCACCTCTCTTTGGAGATCGGATTGGCTCCTGGGTATCTGCTCCTGAACATCTCCCGGGAACGTCTTCCTTTCATTCACTACATATTTACTGAGCACTTACGATGTGGTGAACAAAATAGATTAGTTCCTGCCCTCAGCTGAGCTCATCACCTTCCTTGCCCCAGAACCCTTCCCAGTGGCTGGAAATCTGGAGCCATCCTAGATCCTTTTTAGATCCCTGGTTGGGCATCAACAGCCTCTATCCTTTCATTAGGATCTTGGTCCCCAGCACCTGGCCCAGTTCCTAGCACAGAGTAGCCTCACATAAATACGTGATAAATAAATGAAGAAACATCCCTCAAGTCCATCTACTCCTTTTTCACTGCCGCCACCCAAGTTCCAGATGTCATCACCTCACCAGGCCACTGCAAGGACCTCTAACTAGTCTCCCTTCTCCGGCTTGTCCCCCCACCTCATCCCAACAAAACAATTCTATCAGTTGGGGTGATCTTTGTAGGATTCAAATCTGATCTCGAGACTTCCATATCAGGCAATGGCAGACTAGCTTGTTTTAGACTAACACTCCACTGAGAGCTACTAGAAAAGCCAAACCGAAATAAATAAATAATCTGTTTGCTATCACCCTAGAGCCACAAGGCAGAGAAGACCTGAGGGGCCAAGATCCTGAAGTGAAGGGAAGCCCAAGGAGGTGAACCTGGTATATGGCATCATTTTTCCCTTTGAGGTTTTGTTGATTTGAAAGTGGCAGTTAAAAGCATGACAAGCCAGCTGGTAGGCAAAATGGCTGAAGAGGGTCAAAAGGTATAAACTTCCAGTTATAAGATAAATAAGCCCTGGGGATGTAATGTACAGCATGGTGATTATAATTAACACCAAATTGAAAATTGCTAAGAGAGTATGTCTTGAAAGTTCTCATCACAAGAAAACTAAAATTTGTAACTATGTGGTGATGGATGTTAACTAAACTTATTGTGATAATTATTTCGCAATACATACATACATCAAATCATCACTTTGTACACCTAGATAGTTATATACAAAAGAAGGGAAGGAGGGAGGCAGGGAAGGAGGGAGGGATGAATCAGAACCCTAAACAATAATGAAATGTTAAAGAGAAAGCTCTCCCTGACCCCCTTCAACACTGTCACCCTGGGTGAGTGCAGCTGTGCCCAGAGCTGGGCAGGGGAGGGAAGAGATGGTGATTACCGCATCAATCTCGTTGAGAACTTTCCACTGCTCATAAGGCACACCCAGGGCCTCAGCCGTCTGGATTGTCCTCTTCATCTGGCTTGTCCAAACCTTTAGGTCCTTGATGTTCTGATCCCTGATGAACTGGGCCAGACTCCTGGCAAACTGAAACACATCACAAGCAAATTCAGATGCACAGGTCCTGGGCTGCCCTCAAAGGGTCCATGGGGCCCAGCCTTAGAGAAAACAGTTTTGGTAAAAAACACGAACTAACTCTCGATGACACCGACACCCACACCCACAAGTGCTGTCCCTGTGCATTCTTCCGAGATCCTCAGTGTAGTTCCAGCTGTGGCTCATCAGGTCCCCTGCCAGTGCTCACCCCCCGACCATGTGCCCTAGGCTGTATGACCTTCCCACTGAGGTTTCAGTATCTCCCCTGGACTGTGGCACAGCATCAGCTACACTGTAGGGACTCAGCTCACTCCCAGAATGGCATGCCTCTCCAGGGAAAGGGAACCAGCTGGTGAGAGCTCGCGTGCAAGCCAGAGATTCAGGCATCTGCCGGGTGACCTTCCCTATAGAATGGGAACATTCCAGACTGAATGAGGTCATCCACCTGGATTGCATGTTAGCTGGAGTCCAGCACCAGCACACGCACATGCACACAGAAATAAACACACACACACACACACACACACACACACACACACACACACACACGCTGACCTCCCTGCCCCGGGCGGACAGTCCTGGGTCCCCGCCAATCCGGCCCTTGAGGTTGAGTTCGCTTTCCCCGTGCCGGCAGAGGTAGATGGAGCGGGGCGTCACATGGATGTTCATGAGGTAATACACAATGCGGCTCTGGATGTGGTCAGCCACACGGTTCACGATGTAGCTCTGCCCCACGTCCATGATCTTGATGTAGGACAGATCCCTTTCCAGAGAGGGTAGAGAGAAGCCTGTGAGTGTGACCGGGGTCCTTGAGGCCACGCCCTGCCAGCTCCAGGAACCATCCTCAGAGCCTTGCATCTCTGACCCCACCAGGCTTGAGACCACAACACACAGGTCTGCCAGCTGGTACGCGAGTGATGGGGGTGAGGTGGGAGCAACACGACACGCATGACATACAGACAAACCCCGTGAGAGGTGCTCCACACTCATCATGCTCCCAAAAGGTGACATTCAAAGCGAGGGGTCAGTCCTACCACATCGGGACCTTCATCGCTGCTCTATGTCCCCCGGGCCCCTCTTGCCTACCTATGAGCTCTCAACGTACTATCTGTAAGGTGAACAAGAGACAGTTTTTCCAGGATTGACCTGGGAGTAGTTGGCAAACGCGCTTCCCCTCCAGTCTTCCTGGTCAGCCATCCATGGGCCTGGCCTTTCCTTCCCCCAGCGAACCCTCCCCCAAGAACCCAGCCCGGGTCATGTGTGTGTGCCGAGTGGTTGCCATGTCCCACACCAGGCAGCAGGTGGACGAGACAAGAAGCACAGGAGGATGGTGCTGGTGGCAGCAGCCAATAAGCCCAGCTCCGCCGCTTTCCCTGCTTTGGACCAGTGCAGCCCTGCAGCGTGGAGAACAGAGCCACAAGGAGCAATGCCATGCTGGGGGGAGACCAGGAGAACCACAGAGGCCGGGGCAGCAGCACCGGATCAGTGCCAGCCTCGCTGAGGGGACTCAGTCCAGGGACTGTCCCTCAAACAACCCAGAAAACATCCCCCCAGCAGTCACTTGACTTCTTTCGTTCGTAACTATATATTCATACGTAATTATAAACAACCCAAGTACAAGTTCATATTCCACCCTTTTCACTTAATGCTACATAACATACACTTTCCCATGTCTCTTCAGCATGATTTATAAGGACTGTGTAATACTTTATTCAGTTATTAAAGTTAACTTAATTACTTAAGCGTTAACTTAATTACTTAAGTGTTATTCACTTAACCACTGCCCCCATTTCTGCTATAATATAGGAGTTGGCAAACTATGGCCAGCAAGTCAAACTCAGCCTGGTTTTGTAAATACAGTTTTATGGGAACACAATCATGCTTATTTACTTACGTATCGTCTATGTTCCTTTAGTACTAAATGGCAAAGTTAAGTAGCTGCAACAGAGACTGTATGCCCCCAAAGCCTAAAATATCTACCACCTGAGCCTTTACGGAAAGAGCTTGCCGGTGGCTGGCTGCTGTCCCCACCCAGCACTCAGTCCCACAGATCCCTGTTCCAGAGGGAGGCGGGCGGGGCTCACAAGCACTGGTTACTGCTAGCTGTTAGTAGGCAGGGTCTGGGCACCCCTTCCCCTTCTCAAAATACAGACCACCCACTGAAAGAAGAGCGTGTACTGTCTGCAAAAGCCTTGTGGGAAGACCCTCTGAATAGAAAACAGGCTTGATTTTCTGATGAAATAGCAGAAAACTGTGACTCACAGAGCTCCAGATAAAGCAGCTACGGTTCTGCAAGTCACCCCTGGGCCATGATTTCCACCCCGAGGAAAGAAACAAAAAAGGACAGACCATCTCTGCCCGCGGAGGTGGTCCCTCAGCCACCACCTTGAGGAGCCACAGGAGGCAGCCGAGTGGACCCCACCTACCACCCACCGCAGCCAAGGACACAGTGCTGCCCTGCCTCACCTGTCCAGGTCCTCGTCCAGCGACTCATATGAATTCTCATAGCACTCGATGCGCCTCATGAAATCCTCCGTGGCCTCATCGCTATCGTGGTTGACATAGTCAGGGCTGCCCAGTTTCACTTGCTGCCGGGGTCAGGCACAGAGCAAGGACACATCAGGGCCAGAGGCCAAGCAGGTCAGAGACCAAGGAGGATGCTGGGTTGGGGGGAGGCTGGGCAGGAGGATTGGCCTCCCAGGGGCACTGGTCCCATTAGGAAGAGCCCAGTGGCTCCCTGGTCCCAGCTCCCATACCAGTGCTAAGAGAGTATTACTGAACATCCTGTGATCGCAGTCCCTCATCTTTGGGGGATGAGGGACTGTGATCGGGTGGGCAGTTCCCACCCGACCCAGAGATCTACCGCCTTCCCCCCTACCCACAATGTTCAAGAAGACCAAGTTAAGGTCGGCCCAGGCACCAGCCTAACCTGGAGATGGACCTCACTGTCACAGGCCATCTTGGCTGTATTACTGCTCTCACAAGGTCAGATGCACCACTCACCACGATGTTGGCAGCTATGACCTCAGGATCCACACAGATGGACTCAACAAAAAAGGTCTGCAGCAAAGACCAGGGTGGGCAGGAGGGAAGGAACCAGAGACACATTTAGGGCCCTGAGCCTGGCTCCCCGAGCTCCCTACCCACTGAGGGCCATGCTGCCCAGAGGCCCTTCTTCAGGGGGTGGGGTCAGGTCAAGGGGCACAGAACCAAAGCAGGTGCCGCCCTATGAAGGACTCTCCCACCAAGACCCCCACTTCCTCAGAAAGATAACTCCAGGTGGAGAGAAAATCAATATCCCAAATCCACTCAGGAGCCCACCTGCCTGAGGCCAGTGGGCCTCAGGAGGCCGAGAAATTGGCCCCAGAGGGCCCGAACGTGCCACAGCCCAACCAAGGAGGTAAGCCAAGGAGGCCTCACCTTGTAGCCATTCTGTTCCCCAAAATTAAAGATGGTCGCTCTCCGTTCTCGGGTGGTATTTGTTGCATCAAAAACCTAGGACCAAAATGGGGTTAACTCAGCCTCTGGTCCTGGAGAGGGTGGGAGGCCACCCGACAGCTGTAGCACAGGGACTGGATTTCTCATCAGGACCAGTTGTCGTTCGGCCATCCGCCTGGCCAATCTCCTTCAGACCTGCAATGGCTGGGCTGGTCCTCCCCTTCCTTGGGGAGCACCCCAAGGAAGCTGGAAGCAGGGCAGCAGGCACTCACTCACAAGACTTCCAGTGAAACTAGTTAAACTTGTAGAACTAAACCCATGTTTACTTCCACTCCATCCTGTCACCCCAGTAAAATGGGAACAGGAGAGGAGAGGAGATGGGAAATGTCAACACAGTTTTTTAAGATAGACACATGGTAACTGGCTCAGAGAAACAGAGAAAACCAAACACAAACCTACACCAACCAGAGCACACCTGCTTGTGCAGAACCACGGTAGTCAGGAACAGGACACAGGCATCTCTGAAAAAAGGGACAAGTGTGCAGAAGAAACGGGAGGACTGGCTGGTGGTGCAAGTGGAGCCCCAGGCCCCCTCCTTGCCTCCTCCAGGCAGGCTGTGACCCCCCCTGGGGCCTGCCCAGCACTCAGGGGCAGCCCACCCAAGCAGCTTTTAGAGAGTAACTTTTTACAAAGGGCATTTGACCAGGGCTCACTGGATGCTCCAGCAAAACCTCTAACATGAAAAACAAAGACTAAATCAAACAGAATAAAAGGAACTTCAAGAAATGAGGACAGGGAGGGACTTCCATGGTGGTGCAGTGGTTAAGAATCTGCCTGCCAATGCAGGGGACACAGGTTCGATCCCTGGTCTGGGAAGATCACACATGCCGCGGAGCAACTAAGCCTGTGCACCACAACTACTGAGCCTGCACTCTAGACCCTGCGAGCCACAACTACTGAGCCTGCGCTCTAGACCCTGAGAGCCACAACTACTGAAGCCTGCAAGCTTAGAGCCCGTGCTCCACAACAAGAGAAGCCACCACAAAGAGAAGCATGCGCACCAAAATGAAGAGTAGCCCCCGCTCACCACAACTAGAGAAAGCCTGCGTGCAGCAATGAAGACCCAATGCTGCCAAAAATAAATAAAAAATAAATAAATTCATTTTTTTTAAAAAAAGAAGAAGATGGGATGGGAGTGGGGACTCAGTTGTGAGAAAGCAGCGGGGGTGGTTTAACAAAGTAAAATATATGACATTTCTCTGAGCTGCTGGAGAGGCGTTTCCTGATGGAAAGGGTCCCCCAAAGGACCCAGCATTGTGGAGAAGACCCACCATAAAGCACATCACCTTGAAGACCCCTAAAAGCTTCCCCAGAGGAAGGGGCATGAGAAGCCCCCAGTTTCCTCTAGGAAATAAAACTTTTCTTTTTTTTTTTTTTTTTTGCGGTACGCGGGCCTCTCACTGTTGTGGCCTCTCCCATTGCGGAGCACAGGCTCCGGACGCGCAGGCTCAGCGGCCATGGCTCACGGGCCCAGCCGCTCCGCGGCATGTGGGATCTCCCCGGACCGGGGCACGAACCCGTGTCCCCTGCATTGGCAGGCAGACTCTCAACCACTGCGCCACCAGGGAAGCCCTTTTCTTTTAACTTCTTTTTGCCCGCAATGTGCAGCTTGTGGGATCTTAGTTCCCTGACCAGGGATTGAACCTAGGCCCTCAGCAGAAAGAGCATGGAGTCCTAACAACTGGACTGCCGGGGAATTCCCTAGGGAAAAAAAACTTTTAAGGAGGATCAGCAAATCAGAATGACATCAGACTTTCCCACAGCCACTCTAGAAGCCATAATACAATGGAGCAATGTCATGAAAATTCTAAAGGAAACGTTCTTTCCACCCATCCATCAAATGTGAGGATAAAGAAAAGACATTTCTAGACATGCAAAGTCTCACAAAATTTACTTCCCAAGTACCTTTCTCAGAAAGCTATTAGAGGATGTGCTCCAACAAAACAAGTCAGTAAAGCAAGGAAAAGCAAGACATGGGATCCAAGAGCAGGGCATTCAACTCAGGAGGGAAGAGAAGGAAATTCCCAGGGTGACAGCTGTGCCACAGACAGACCTAGAGGGCAACTGATCTAGATGGGGCTGGGGGACAGAGCTCCAGGATGCATGCCTTCAAAAGGAAAAAGGAAGGAAAAAATAGCCCGTGTTTGACTACATAGGGTTGGGGTAGGGCCCTTTCCTGCAGACACCCTTGCTCAGCCTTGTCCCACCTGTCCGTCTGACTGGAGGGGCCAACACAGAGGGGGAATTCCCTTACCCAGCATTCAACTGATTCCTGGAATAGCCACCAAATGTTGAGCTGGATGCTCTCCATACCAGGAGAAATCACATTTGCTGAAGACTTAGGTAACATGACACCTCTAACTTGTGGAGTGGCCAAGAATGTGAGTATTCAGAGGGAAGTCCAGCAGGGTCAAACACAACCACAAGCCCAGAGGGAAATTCCTGGCCCACATCTGGCCTCTGGCTTCTTCCAGCACAGCAGCTGCAGACTTCTTCCCAGGGGCTGGCACCCAGGGGTATCTAGGGCCACATACACCCTGCCTTCCCCTCCAGATGCCTGATAAGTAAAGGGGCAGAAGTATGTGGGCTCCCATATGTCACTCCCAGATACCACCAGGGTGTTATACTCACCGCCACATGCCCCCCCTCCTCACTAAGGAACCGCCGAACATCTCGGAGGGCTGCCAGGGCACACTGCCTTCAGAAAAGAAAACACAGGTCAGCCAAGCACCTGACTTGTTGCTGCAGGGCAGTAGGTCAGGGATATATCCTATGCCAGATAGGAGACGGGGCAGCCCCTGGGCCCCCTTCTCTCTTCTCAAGGTTTCTCTTTCCTTGGGAAGATTTTCAGTGTTTGGCAACCCTGCTCCTGTAGGTGGAAGGCTATGTGTTTCTGGCCATCAGGAACTTTTTTTTTTTTTTTTTAATTGGAGTATAGTTGCTTTACAACATTGTGTTAGTTTATACTGCACAGCAAAGTGAATAAGCTATATGTATACATATATCACCTGTTTTTGGATTTCCTTCTCATTTAGGTCACCACAGAGCATTGAGTAGAGTTCCCTGTGCTATACCAGTGGGTTCTCATTAGTTATCTATTTTATACATAGTATCAATAGTGTATATATGTCAATCCCAATATCCCAACTCATCCCACCACCCCCTTTCCCCCTTGGTATACATACAGGAATACTTTTTGAAATACCACTTTTCTGTACTTTCCTTCTTCATCTCATCATGTACAAATCCAGCCTACCATTTTGCCATATTCATGATTTCTAAATGTCATGCATTTCCCCTGACTATCAAAATAAGCGCTTTTAAAACCAGACACTCCCTTGTGTGTGTGTTGGGGGCAAAGCAGGCGGTGCAGGTGGTGGGAAAGGAGAGACAGTACTGCTGGCCCCCAAGGCAGCATTAAGCTTAATGTTCAATTTTCCTTTCTAGAAGGGAGATGTGGACTAAGAATGCCACCTGGTGTATCAGCAAACAAAGGGTGTTGCAGCCATCAAGCTATCAGCCACTGCAGCCACCCCCAAAGGGGCCCCCTCAGGGGACTCAGAATGGGAAAGAACAGGACACTGGCCCCAGAGAGCTGAGGTGCATATCAAAGGAATGATTTCAATGAGCCCACACATGGCACCTACCTTACCTCTGCAGAGCAGTCCCTCAGTTATCTGAGAGGCTGTCTTCTAGGCTTAAGTCCTCAGTTTTGTTCACTGAATAAAACATAAGTCTCAACTTTTAGGCTGTTCATTTCTTTCAGTGGACCAAGAACGCCCTACATGATCCCTTCTGGAGGAGGGTGCCGTGTCTCTGCCTCTCGCACCCGGGTCCACAGGTGCTCTGGAAGGGCAAAACCCTCACCATGACTGACCACTGACTACACTGTCTGTCCTCAGACATCTCAGCCTTTCCGTTTATTGCTGCAAAATGGATTGCCACATATAAGGATCTTTCTGACTTTATCCATTTCCCCTATAAGGTCCGAAGATAGATAAATCACTTTGACTTTTTATCTATGCAGGGGAGCAGAATTTGCCACCCAAAATATGTCTCTTTGGCATAAGGATTATTTTAGGCTGATTATTTTTAAGACACTGCAGACACGGGAGCAGCTCTGAAAACATGAGTAGAAGTTACCCTTTTTTGAGAGACATTTACAAGTATAAGGGAAATCTCCATTTGTAAGGGGGTCTCCATCGCTGTACCAGGAGGAGGGAGATGATCTTTATCTCTAGAAACTATTATCACTCCTGAAGGCGCAGATTGAGTGACTGATTGATTTAGGCCATGCCAGACGTCTTGCAGAATCTTAGTTCCCAGCGATTGAACCCAGGCCCCCGAGAGTGGAAGCTCCAAGTCCACAGCCAGGGAATTCCCTGAAGGCATAGATTTAAATCTGCATAACAACCTTACCCTCGTTTACTGAGCTTTTCCGGGTAAATTCTCCTGACTCCTCACCCCCAACATCTTCTTTTCTCTTCAGCTGAAGACGGTATTTAAGGGGAGGGCTTCCCAGGTCTCTCACATGTGTGTAGGAGGTATACGTGCTATTAAACTTTTTTTCTGTCCTGTTAATCTGTGTCATGTCAATTTAATTATTAGACCAGCCAAAGAACCTAGAAGGTAAGAAGGGAAAATTTTTCCTCCCAAACACTATTACCTGTACTTTTTTGATGTAAAAGTTAGATCTCCCATTTGTTTGATCTTGGGATTTTGTGTGTAAACCCCTAGTGCATCAAAGGACTGTGCCAGGCCAAGCCAGGCCAGTGTGCCCAAGCATGGAAACAGAGGCCGACCAGACTGCTGGGGTCATGAGGAAACTGGGGGCAGAGCTGAGTCCAGGTCACTGGAAGGAGCTCTGCTCTTATGCCTCCTTGTGACCCTTCTGTGCTCTATTAGGCCTTTCAATTAAGACCCCAAAGTGCTTTCTTCTGCCAAAAAACGTGAATTCTGAAAGTCCAGGAAGCTGGCATTGATAAGGACAGAGTAAAGGGACAAAGTAGGTGACTAGTTAATCCCACTAAGGGATCATAAGGAAAAAGTATGGGAGACCTCTATAAGAAAATGATCACTCAAGAAAGCAGGTTTGCTTAACCACAAAACCATGCAACAGAAGCATGAGACATGCCCCCAGACAATAAAACAATGGTGGAATGAAACCCACCTCCTGCTCAGTGGTAAGTTAATGATTCCTAGGACATGCTCCTTTGTGCTCACTAAAAACAAAAGTATAAGGAAAGGGTGACATTATACTGAAACCTGAGCTGATTTACCATGTTTTAGTATATATTACCACCTTTTTGCTCGTTTCCATTGCGCCATGACAGTCCCAGTTTGACCACTAGGGACAAGAAAACTCCGCCCCCCACCCCCACGTGGAGGAAGAGCTGATGATGGAAGCCTGATGTCTACTCAAGGATGAGGAAGCAGGTGGTCTTCTCCCCCTCCTCACTCTCCCTTTGATTATAAAACTGTAGCCTACTAAGTTCTGGGCACAGTGCCCTCCTGCCCACCCACTTGTAAACCTCACAAGTGTCCTATTCTAATAAATCACTTATCTATCACTTTGTCTCTCGCTGAATTCTTTCTGCACTGAGACATAAAGAACCAGAGCTTCTCAGAGCCCCCCACATCCCCGAGACACATTTCTACAGTTTCAGCATGGCTGGGGCCATTTCTTGCCACCCACATTTAGAGCCCCATGTTCTGGGCTAAGATCTCTGTGGGCTGCTGTGGCTGAGGCTGCACCAAGTAGAAGGGACCTCAGGGCCCAGGTGGAGATGCTGGGGGAACAGCCTGGGAGCCTGCACACGTGTGGGTGTGAGTGTGGATGGGCACACACATGCATGCATGGGTGGATATGTGTATGTGTAAGTCTGTGAGTGAGCACCTGTGAGCATTCCTTGGGCCCCTGTGGAAGTGCAGCTGTGCACATACAAGAGGGTGTATGTGGTTTGATAAATACATTTGGTCTTTGTCCTGGGTTCTTGGCAGAGCTCCTAAGACCCCTGGAATTTCTTAAGTGATAGGAGTGATTTTTGTCATTCACAAGGAGCCCCTTCCAATCACACCTGAGTTGATGCTAATGTAGCGACTCAGGCTGGGGCCCCTAGACAGCCTCAGCATGGGGCTGATCACCAGAAAGTGATGAAAGGGTTGGAACATTCAGCCCTGCCACCATCCTCCAGGAAGGGAGGTGGGGGCTGAAGATGAATTGAATGATGAGATGAGAGTTGAAGAGCTTCCAGGTTGACGAGATGAGGTGCTGGGAGGGTGCCAGACCCCGAGACGGCTGGAAGCTCCCCGCACTGCCCCCTTCCTTGCCTGTGCACCTCTTCCACTTGGCTGTTCCCGAGTTGTATCCTTTATAATAAACCAGTAAACACAACTCAAGTATGTTCCTGAGCTCTGTGAGCTGGAACAGTAACCTGCAGAAGAGGGGGTTGTGGGAACCCCCAATTTATAGCCAGTTAGAAGTACGGGTGCCCCCCGCTGAGACTTGTCACTGGTGTGTGAAGTGGGGTCAGTCTTGAGGGACTGAGTCCTTAACCTGTGGGAACTGATGCTAACTGCAGGTAGACAGGGTCAGAATTGAATTGAATTGAACTGTTGGACACCAGTTGGTGTCAGGAGGATATGCACGTGTGTGAACGCCCACGTGTGTACATACGGTATGTGTACACACCTTCCTGCAGTATGTGACTGTGTGCACATATATGAGGGTGCCTGGTGTGTATTTACACACATACCCATGTGTACATAAAGAGGGAGCACCTGCACATGTACAGATGGCTGTACATGCCCTCTTCTAGATCTTCCACTGTGCCCAGTGTTAGGGACAGACCTCCACATTGTGTAGCTCTAGGAAGCTCAACAATGTGTACGTACCTGGGCCTCTGGGAAATGCAGGCTTCTCTTCCCAGGTTTCCCATTTTTAAAAAGTCTGATCTTTCTATTTTGCCAATTATCTGTGGGACATTTGGGGCTGGTTAATGGGAAATGGCCCCATGGCCCAGGGGCCAGACCCAGGCTTTGGATACACGAGGGAGACTTTCTAGGAACAGCCAGAGGGTGTGCCTACAGAGAGGCACACGTGAATCTGCCCCCAGCTTCTACTGCTGGGGCCTCTGTTCCAGCTGGGTAACCCTAGACCAGCTTCCTTACCTCTTCTGAGTCTGGGTTTCGCCATGAGAATTAATCCCAATGTTCCTACCTTCAATGGGCAGTCTAAGCAGAATGACCAGCAAGCTCTGGGAAGGCTAGCTTCCTTCTTCTCCCCACAAACACTCTGGATTCAGACAGGCCTGGCTTCAAATCAAACCCTGAGGGATCCCAGACAATACCACCACTTCCTGACCTCAGTCTCAGCATCTAGGGGAGTGAGGCACCACAGCCCACTGTAGGGAAGATCAAAGCAGCTAATGAGTGCCCACAGCTTGAAGTTGTTGCAGAATTTGCATCTGATGCAACCTTTGATCTACAAATTGACTACTTCCGGAATGATGGACGGACAGTTTTTAGTGGTACATGGGGTTAGATTTAAGTCTGGACTCTGTGAAGTTACTTGGGATCTTGTGTGAGACTGCTGAGCCTCAATTTCCTCATCTTTAAGGTGGGCAGGGGGCGGCAATGGGCATCACACACACACAGCACACAGTAGGTTCAAATATCAGTACCCTCACTTTTGTCTGGGTCGTTATCACAGAGGGCCCACCCTTGAGTTTTACCCACAATTCACAGTTCGGCCCCAGAGACCTGAATGTCAGACTCCACTTCCCTTCTTGGTGCAGCAGCCCGCCCTGCCCCATTGACCCAACAGCAGAGGCACGGAAGGGCCAAGCCCCACGATGGGGAACTCCTGCCCCCTGGTGGCCAGAGAGGGAGCAGGTCAACCACGGCAATAACCAGGGGCTTCTGGCCTGGGGCTTGATTTGGGAAGGTCACTAGAGCTGGGCCAACCTCTGCTCAAAGCCCTCCCACAACGGCTGGGCCCAGAACAAGGGCAGGAAGCTTCTTGATCCCTCAGTTGACACCTGCCGAGTACAGCATAGCATAGCTCCTCAGACCACAGCTGGTGCTCAGTTTTTCTGGAGAAAGCAATCAATTCAAGTCTGAATGGAGAGGGAAAGTGGGTATCATATGCAAATTTCCATCTCGTCACCCAGCAACACTGAGGCAACTTCAAAGGAAAGCCAAGGCCTACCCAACACATGCCAAGAACATGACAAGCTGCCTCCAAATATCAGTAGGAGGCTTATCCTGGGGCAAGGGAGGAAACGCCCCAGTTCTGGGTCTGGTCCTTCTGGCTTTGCGAGAAGGTGTCAGGAGGTAGTCCCAGTCCCACTCTGCCATACCCCTGAGGCCTGTATCTCTGCTTCACCTAGGGCTCCCCTCCCTATCAGAGCCCATCCCCATGGATGGCCTGGGGTAAGCCAACAGGCCCTGGCTAAGCCTCCACCATCTCCCTGAAGCTCCACGCTCCCCTCCCACAGACATCCCACAGGGCAGGGCAGGGCGAGCCACCAAGGGGCCAAATACCCACTCCCTTTGTCCCCAAACCCAGCACATCCTCACCCCCACCACATCCTGAGAGGTCAAGAAACCAGCCCTGTTACAGCCCACAGGGTAGGGCAAGGCCAGGTCTCAGGAACAGCTTGGTCATCACTAGCAACTGGGCTCCAGGGCCTTCTTCATAAACAAACACACATACGCACACAAACTCACTTCCTGATTTTCAGGCCCTCTTCATTGTCTGGAAGGAAAAACTCAAAAGACTTGTATGTCTTGACCATGTCCCGGCGATACTGGCCAACGTTGAATTCTGGGGGAAGGGAGAGGCTCAGTTTTCACACAACAGCATCCCTCCCCAACCCCTGACCTTGACCCACCCCCAGGCCCTGTGGCAGTCCAGCCTTCTCACTCCTCCCCGCTCCCCCACAAAGTCCCAAAGCCCCCTTGGAAAGCCAAGGCTGAGTCTCACCCCGCGTGGGCACGCCAATCCAGTTCAGGTAGCGGGTCAGCTTCTTAGAGATGTAGGTCTTGCCCCTGGCAGGCAGCCCCACCATGACAATGAGCGTCGGGCAGTTGGTCATGCAAACTGAAAGGCAAGGAGCAGTGTCTGAGGAGGCCGGACCCCTCCCAGTTGGCCCCTCCTTCCAGGCCCAGCATCAGATGTGCCTTCCCAGGCTCCTGGCAGCAGAGAGCTCCCTGGGCACCCACAGACCGTGGTCTCTAACCAGCGCTGGCATGTCCAGTTCCCTAGGCCTGTCAGTGCTCAGGGAGGCGCCGTGGGATCTCGCCAGCATTTACCCTGATGTGCACCATCAGATATAAAGCTGGAGCTGCCACGGCCCTGGCTAAACTCTGCGGGGGAATTCCCCTGGCAGGTGGGACAGCGCCAAAACCCAGTGGGGTATTCAATGCCTGCCTGTCATCCAGGAACCCGTCATTCAGCATTCCTGCTCACACAGCACCACTGCTTCCGCTCCCCAGGGAGAATTTCTCTTCATCTACAAAGCCCGGAAGCAGCTTCTGCAGTGAGTCCTTCCTCCAAGGCACCTGCATGCCCACCTGCTGCGCTCTCTCCCTCAACCCAGTCATCTCGCCAATGAGTCTGCTCTCCACAACTGATCACTTGGGGTGAAAGCAGCCCTGCAGTGTCTGAGCCATTCAGGATCCTGAGGCCTGGCAGATTTGGTGCTCAAAAATTGTGGGCAGGGAAGGAGATGGAGGCACCTCAAAACCCACCAGGGTGAGGGCCACAGGGGGCTGAGACCAGAGATCCAGGCCAATGCCACAAGGGCGGTCCCTCTGATAGCCAGCCACCGCCATCCCATGTGCCACCAGGTCGGTGTGCCAAAAAGAGAAGCTGCCAAGGCTAGAGGCGGGGAAGAGTCTGCACCCAGCCCCCAAATCCATGGCCCACTAAGACAGACACCAAGGCAGCAGAACTGCCAGACTATGGGATCCAGCTCCACTTTCAGTGTGGTCTCACCTCAGAAGCCTCAGGAAGCTTCCCTTTCATCGTCCTCAGGACCTGGGCCAAGTAAAACCACAGCAGACAGATGGACAGAGGTGGGGACCTGTCACTACCCCTCCTCTGCCCACATGGCTCTGCAAGTGCTTTCACCTGGTAGCCCTCCTCAGACAGACTGCTGGACCCCACCCTTCAACCTGTCTCCCTCACTGGAGATGGAGTGCAGAGGTGGTCAGAGTCAGTCAGGCCTGGGTTCCTATCTTGACTCTGACACTTACTGGCAGCTCTGAGCCTTGGTGTCCTCACCTGTAAAATGGGATGATAATCCCTCAGCGACGCCTAGCAATATCCCCATGTAAGAGCTGGAACACTTCCAGGAAGCTGTGCCCTCTGCCTGGACTTGGCAGCCCGCCTGGCTAAGGACACAGATGTATCTCAGGACTGCCCTTGGGACTTGGGGTGCAGAGGCAACTGTCTGTCTCCAGGCAGGCCCCGAATAGAAGTAAAAGACCCTGCTTGCCAGTGGGGGCTCCGTCACTCCTGTGCATGACTTTTGGGCAAATGTGACCCATTCTGCAAGTCCCAGGGGAGAGAAGGAGGGGATCCTGCAGACACAGCCTGATGGTGAGTAAGAGTGAGGAAACTTGCAGAAAAACCTCAGCGTTGGGACTTCCCTGGTGGCGCAAGTGGTTAAGAATCCGCCTGCCAATGCAGGGGACACGGGTGCAAGCCCTGGCCCGGGAAGATCCCACATGCTGCGGAGCAACTAAGCCCATGTGCCACCACTACTGAGCCTGCGCCATAGAGCCCGCATGCCACAACTACTGAAGCCTGTGCGACTAGAGCCTGTGCTCCACAACAAGAGAAGCCAGCACAATGAGAAGCCTGCACACCCAACGAAGAGTAGCCCCCGCTCACTGCAACTAGAGAAAGCCCACATGCAGCAACAAAGACCCAATGCAGCCAAAAATAAATTTATTTTTTAAAAAAACAAAAACTTCAGCATTGGCTAAGCTGAGAGAAAAACAAGTTAGGCAAGGCCCTGCATCCTGAGGGCCAGGCCAGTGCTGCTGAGTCCTGGGCTGTTTGCACAATTTCTGGCCAGTTGGTCAGGGCTCCCAAGCAACCACAGCGCAGTGCATCAGCTACTCACTGTGGGGAAAACCTGCGCCCAGCCTGCTCCCTCTGATGAGGCCACCCCTTCCCATTGCTCCCTGAAGGGCTCTCCCACGACCCCAGGGCTGAGGTTCTGCATCACCTCTTCACAGCTTCCATCTTCCCAGAGATGTCCCTGGCCTCCTCCCACAGCGTTTGGTGACAGCATCCCCCCGCCCCATGCACAGCCATGGTGGGCAGTCAGGGCAGCAAATCAGGGCTGGGCACAAAACGAGAGCAATAAATTACCTATCACCTCTGCTCCTCAAGATAAGGTCCCAAGTCAATGATACAAAAGAAAATTCAAAGTACAAGCATATTCACACCCGCCCTGCTTGCAACAGCATAACACTGGGGAAGTTCCAGCAATGGAGAAATTGCAAACCGAGGCCCACACGGAGGAAACACACTTGAACCAAGGGCAGGTAGACCAGGTGAGTGGGGGCATGCAGTTGGAGCTGCAGATCTGGGCCCTCAGGACCTCAACATTGAGCAAAAGGACAGCAGAACACACAGTTCAGGACATGGGGCATGTGCGGAAGGAAATCTGAAGATATTTCAACTCAGCTTTTCTCACTAGTTCCTGTAAATTATCTGTAAATTTGCTCAAGGCCACAGGAGCCCAAGGAGTCGAGAGGCTGAGACAAGCCTGGTGCTGGTGACTACTTTCTGGTGGTACCTCCGCAGGGGCAGCCACAAGTCCCTGGAGTGGGTTCTAGAACTAAGTCTTGAACTGCACCTGCCCCGACTTCCGTGGGCCGGGCTGGGGAAGGGAGAGTTATTTAAAATAAAGCAAACTGGCATTACTGTCCTGTTCAGAGGGGAGAGAAAGTTGTCTCTCCTACTGTCCTGTGCACACACCAGTCGTAGCCTTACCCAGGCAGTCTTGCCACCTTTTGGCTAAGAAAGGCTATCAAATACTGTCCTTTCTGCCATGTTCCCCGAGTCCCCTTTCCATCTCCTACCCCATCTGCCCCCAGAGCTCCTCCAGGTCAATGACCAGAAAGGTAACAGCTTCCAGGCCCTCTGTGTAGCCCTGAATTCTATCAAAAGGAGGAAGAATTGCTCATGAAGAGTGGGGGAGGAGAAGGCAGGGAACATCCCTCAGCCAACCAGCCTCTGTTGCCCTGAGGAGCTCAGACTAGACCCCAAAGACAACCCACCACACAGCACAGACTAGGGTCCCTCCTCATCCTCTTCTCTATAAAGCCCTGTGATCAAGTCAACTTCCACCCACCTTGACCCTCAGGTTCCCACCTGTCCTTGTGGTCCTCCAATCTAGTTAGAAGCCCACTACGCAAAGGGTAAGATGCTGCATGAATACGGGCTTGGGACCTGAGGTGCTGGTTCCTTGTTCATTCCCTGCTTACTCCCTCCTTGCTGTGAACTGTGAGACCCTAGCCTGGGGTCCAAACCCCCACACGATTTGCAGGTCTCATCTTTAGCCTCTTGGGTGCTACCTCCAGGAAGCCCTCCTGTGCCAGGCCAGCTCACAGTCCCACCCACTGCAACACCCTGAGGCAGTGCCATGGCACGAGCCCCTCTGCTCAGGCCAGAGCCACATTTTAGTTGCATACCTGGAGCTTGGAGAAACACAGGCCTGCCCCAGGGGTAGTTAGACCTGGGCAAGTCCCCTCCCATTGGGCCTCAACTCCTTTGCCACCTGAAAGGGGGTTGGCTTGGAGCTTCAATCCCTGACTTTGAGGTATGGAGAAGCAAAGAAACAACAGTGATGATAAATTACAAAATTACCTGCTACCATTTATCAAGCACTTATCAAGAGGCTCACAGGACTTCCCTGGTGCCAATGCAGGGGACATGGGTTCGAGCCCTGGGCCAGGAAGATCCCACATGCCATGGAGCAACTAAGCCCATGCGCCGCAACTACTGAGCCTGCGTGCGGCAACTACTGAAGACCACACGCCTAGAGCCTGTGCTCCACAACAAGAGAAGCCACCGCAATGAGAAGCCCGTGCACCGCAACAAAGAGTAAACCCCGCTCGCCACAGCTAGAGAAAGCCCGCGAGCAGCAACAAAGACCCAATGCAGTCATAAATAAATAAATAAATAAATAAATAAATAAATATATATATATATATATAAACTTTAAAAAAAGAGGCTCACAGCAGCTTCACAGTGCAAGGATGATGACTGTCTCAGTCTCACAGATAAGGAACCTAGAGGGTCAGCTCTTTGCCCAAGGTCACCCAGCTGAACCACGACGCAGCTTGAGTGCTCCTGCCTCCAAAGTCCATGTTCTCACTCCTTCTCCTTTATGTAACAACGGAGGCCACCCCCTAGTTAGGACAATACAGCCCTAACACGGACTGACTAGAAGCACAAGAGAAAGGGGCCTAGCCCTCCACATCTCCAGAAGTCTAGAAGGAAAACTGGCTAGGGTGTAGCCATAGTCCCTTAGGACTGAATACTGACTGGAAAGCCATGGCCCCAGGGCTAAAAGCAGGTTCACAGTTTCAGCAGCCCACCAGGACCTACATTATGGTCAGAGTAACGACCCACCAGAATGTCTGGTCAAAACCACGGCCACCCCTACCAGGTTCCACAGTGTGCTAAGAGATGCACACACTCCTCACCTAGGACTCACATCCTGGTCAAAGCCAAGGCCCCCAGGATACCCTCAAAGCAAGACAAGCACCAAGCACTCTCTCCTCTCCTATCATGCCCAAGCAGAGGTCAGGAGTGCAGGGAGACCCCAGCACATAACACAATCTCCTGACCTCCATTTCCAAATCTGTATCAGAAGCTGGACTAGATGTTCTCTGAGGACCTTGCCAACTTCCAAATTTATTACAACATTTCAGTTACTCCTAAAATAAATCTTTGTTTTTCTTGGTAATAAAAAAGTTGCAGACTCATTTAAGGACAAGCAGAAAATCAATGAAGTGGGTTTAACACCTAGGACCACAGGAAAAGTAATCCCCTTAACGATTCCTTGAATTTCAGCATATGTTCTAGATGTTTCCACGCTCCAGTTTTACCAGTCACCCACAACCCCACCTGGATGCTTACACACCCATGGACACAAAGACAGGCCCATATAACAAAGTGGTCTCACTGTCTCTATCCTGAACACATGTGCACTTCCCTGAAATTCCTCCCAAAACTCGATTTCAGGCCCAGAGATGGGCCTTCCTCCCCGCCTTGGGCCTTTGAAAGTTCTGGGCTCAGAGAGACCAAGCGAATCTCCTAGGGCCAACACAGCTCAGACCCCGGCCTGACCACCCGGCCCACGCTCTCTGGCCAGCTGAGAGGGCAGGACCGAGGCTCCAAGTCCTCCCCTGACCTGAGGCGGTGGGGACAGAGTGGTGTGGGAAGGGTCCTAAGCCCTCCCCTAGGTGATGGCGGCCAGAACTAGCTCCCGCTGAGCCGAGACGTCGCAACACACCTGTCCCCGCCTCCCGCTCTGCCACACCAGTCCCAGGCCTCCCACCTGTTCCTGTTCCCCTCCCACCAGTCACGGCTGCCTCACCTGTCCCCGGTTCCCCACCTGTTCCCGGCTCCCTCTCCACGTAAGACCAATACCCATGCCCATGCACCGCCCTCCCCCTTCCCCGCGGACCCCGCCTCACCACCGCGCTGGCAGGCGTGCAGAGCAGGCCGCCCATTGCTGTACGGCATCCAGATCTTCTTCAGGGGGTTCTGGGTCAGTTCCCGTGGGGACGCCATCCTGGGGCTAGGATGAGTCGGACTGCGCTGCTTCCAACCCAGCAGCCCGGCCACCTCGGGCCACTCGATGCCCCGCCCCCCAGTTCTGCCCCTCAGCCCCGCCCCTCCTGAAGCCGCGATGACGCCCTTCCAACTCCCCGCAGGCCCCGCCCCGGAACGAGTAGGCTCCACCCCAACTGAAGAGCGCCTGGCCTCCTACCACGCATGCTCAGCTCGCCTACTAGCGTACTAGCGCGTTTTGGACCAAGCGGGCCCGCCCTGCATGCCAGGATGGGGGAAGCGCATGCCCAGCTCCCCAGTTTCCAGGCTTGGATGGTGCAGGCCCCGCCCTGGATGCCGGAGCCCAGCACACCCAACGCGACCCTGATGATTTGCATAGACCTCACCCACGGCTTCGCCCTGGGCGTGCCAGGCTTGCCCCCAGGACACCCGAGGTCCCACTTCCCGCTCTGCGTGACCTCAGGGCCCCCAGGAGGAGGGGTTTGCATGCGTTGGGGTAGGCCTGCGTGACGCGCAGAGCTTAGTTGGTCAGGACCAGCCTGGCGGCCTCTGCGTAACTCTCATCACTGGCCCGGTTGTCAACTCCGCCGCGCCCCACCGGCCTTGTGCCCCGACCCTCTCTTCTGCTCCGAGTCCCGGGACTCTCCACTGCCCACAGGAGCAGCCTGCTCAACCACGCTGAAAAAGCTCCTTTATCTCATGGACAGGGACAGAGGACAAATCTCAAAATTAATCGTGTTTCTCTCTTTGCCTTAGCTGCTGGGGAGCTCGGGCTAAACCCCAGCCCACCTGGAGCACGTGAGCGGCACTTAGTAACCAAGGTCCCTGGGGACTCCCCAAACCCTGACAGTATCTTACTTCTCCTTCCAGGATTTCATTTTTACCAATTAAATTTTAAATCATAAGTTTACACATTTTTTTCTTTAATGAGCCTCTGCTTCTTCATCAGGAAAATGGAATACACACTGTCACGGATCTTACAAGATTCTGGTATGTGTTAAAAGTGTCAGTGTCTGAGAAATCCATTCTAAAGCACATTAATGTTATCATTTATTATGTTATTTCTCTTCCTCCTGTCTCTAAAACTGCAGTGGAGGCAAGGGGAAAGGGAGAGAGCCTGAGTTCGGGAACACTTGGCCTACCTCCTGTCTCCTCAGCCCAACCTCTTAAGCTTTGTACACTTTCTGCCCCCGACCTTAGCTGACACTGCTCGAGTCTGGGTCACACTGCCCTCTAGCGATGTCCTCCACCACATCCCCTGGCAGGATCACTGCATCCCCAAGTTCTCTCTGCTTAATGTGTGCCCAGCCAGGATCCAGGGGCTGGGGCATGGAGAAAAGTCTCCACCCAGTGTTCCACAGGGGCAGCACCCCTCCCTCTGCCCTCCTTGTCACACCCCTGCCTTGAGTCAGTCCTCCAAGTCACAGCCCAGCCCTTCAGAGCCTGGCAAGGACCCTTAAGATGACTGATACAGATGTCTTGCCCACTTCACAGGAAATGAAGGTTAAGGAGGTCCACGTGCTAGAAGCCCACGCAGAACTTCCCTGGAAGCAGCTCAAGCTGCCTCCCCAGGAAATGCCCTGCCTCAGACAGAGTCGACCACTTCCTCCTTCTTCAACCTCCCTCTTCAGTGTCCACCGTCCACGTCCTTCCGCACCTCATGCCCAGCAGCTGGCACACCCATAGGCAGCTCCTGATGAGCAGGATGCCCCTAGTGACCTTCCACCCACTTCCTACTTCTCCAAAGCCACTCATTCTGTTCCTGACAAGTCAGCCCTCCTGTCTGTCTCCTGGCCACTACCAAGGCCATCCTGGGGCCACCCTAGCCTCAGAGACCTTGTCACCACATACCCACACCCTGTCCAACCCCCAGCAGTCATTGCAAAGTCTACCTCATCTAACATCCACAGACACCCTGCACCTTCTCAGGCCTGCCATTCTCTCCAACCCTCTTGGAATGTTAGTCAAAGGCTGGGGGTAGGGGACAGCCAGGGCAGGGCAGGAGGCCAGGGCCATGTCTGGGAAGCCATCCTCACCTCCAAAAGTCTGAGTCTGGCTTCCCAGGAAAATCAGTGGCTCTGTACCTCCCACTCTTCCTGTCTGACCCTGGGCTGACCCAGACATACCTTCCCAAGTCTCTTTATCCAGTGTGAGGCCACATGTCAACAGCAGGAGGAGCCTGGAGCCCCTCCCCAAGGCCAGGGTCTACATCTGCTCTGAGGATACTCCTCTCCCATGGCCCCATTTCTCAGGTAGGAAATTGAGGAAGGGGAGAAGGGCCCAGTGTCACCGAACCGCCAGCCCACAGTGCAGGATGGACTCAGCTCAGCTCCCAGCCCTTCAGAACCTCACCTCCCACACCTTGTACTATAACCACACATCCCACCTCCACACTTGCACTCTTGCATGTTCCCTCCATTGAAATGCTCTCCTGACTTTCTGCTCCCTCAGCGCCAATATGTCCAATAGAATAACTGGCCCTCATGGCTTTCCCTCCTTCGGGCCATCCCAGAGTGAGCCAGCTCTCCTGGACCAAGGGTGGGAGGTGTACTAGGATGTCAGTGTGCACTTGTGTGTGAACACATCCTGCTCAGCTTTTCCTCGCCGTGAACCTGCCTGGCCTGGCTCCTGTGGTGCCCTCTGCACTGACCACTGGACCTCCTCCCAGTGTTCCAGACTACAAGCTGTGGGGTGTCCTCAGTCTTCAGTCCTCAATGCTCAAACTCTTCCCAGTCCACGTATCTGCTGGCCAGACCTGGCCAAACCGACAGCCACCCTTTGCAGCATATGGGCCCAGGGACCTCAGTGCATCCCACACAGACCCACACACCACTGCACGAAAGCATGGTATGCACACAGCCACTGGTGCACACACACTAACAGGCCCTGCACCCAGGCTGGTGCAGAGACAGGCCAGCTGCAGTGAGGCCTGCTGCTCTCTGCTGTCTTCCTTCCCCTTTATTCCCTCCTCCTCTCCCCTCTGCTGTCACTGGGACGTTGGGGAGTTCCTAGGAGTTCCAGCTTCCTCTGGCCATTTCTAGCCAAGGATCATCCTGTGTCTCCCTGGGTCCAGAGCTCACACAGGGTGTGAGGTTCCAACTTGGGGGTAGAGAGCCGTGTAACCGAGCAGCCCGTGAACCCTGGTCGGCACTTGCTGATTCCAGCCTGGCACAGGGCACACAGTAGGTGCTCAAAGTGACTCAGGACCAGCCAGAGCACACAGTAAGGTGCTCAGAGAGGTTCCTGACTGGGACAGAGCACACAGTAGGTGCTTAGAGCAGCTCAGGACCGGCACAAGGCACACAGTAGTTGCCCTAGAAATGCTGGTTTAAGGGCTAAAGTAACATCACATGAAAAACTTCCCAAATGAGCCTCTGGATATGACCCCTGAGGGGGGACCTGGATAAACATGACCCCTTGGAGGCCACCAAAGGGCAGAGCAGGAGGCCCCCTGGGAAGCTCCAGCTGACTGTCCCTCCCCCTGGGCTGGTGGAAGAAGCTATTTATAGTTCCCCCTTGGCCCAGCTCCTTCTCCCCGGCAAGACGCCAGTGTTCCCCCTCCTCCATGCCACTGACAGACTGATGCCCCTAAGAGCACCCCTATTCCTGGAGAGACCCCCAACACTCTCACATCCCTTCTAGCACCACCTCCACTTTGCCCAGGTCTTTTCCCAATCCCCCCACCCTGTCCACCCTGCCCCGTGCCTACCCTGTCTGCTGCTCCCTGACCAGGGGTCCGTCAAGGAGCTGCCTCCTTCCTTGCCTCTGTTCATCCTGCAACCAAACTGGCCTGGGCCGCCGCCCCCTGCAGCTCGGAGTCGGGCAGCCCCGCCCTCCAGGCTCCGGAGAGAGCCCAGCAGGCCGGGTGGCCCCGCCTCTCCAGCCCCGCCTTGGGCCCAACCCCCAGGGCTGCTGACAACTGTGAGATCTCCGTCAGTGACCCCGGCCCTGGGCAGCCACACTTCCGACAGTGCTATCTCTTTCTCCGGCCCTCGTCTCCAGCTGGAGTTGTCTACACTACCCAGAACACCTGCCTCATCTGCAGGCAAGCCTGACCACACTCTCCAGAAGGTCAGTCCCATCCCAGCACAGCAATGGAGTTGGGGTTGTGAGATTAGGCAAAATATACGCCCTGCACACCAAGGGACAGGTCAGTGAAATTGGGGCGGGAGGAGCGGGGAGAGGAGCAGCGTAGCCAGCTATGACTCCGCCCTCGTGTGTCACTGCCTGGGTGCACACGACTGTGTGATTCTTGTCTATCCCATTCTCCGGTCACTACATGTATTGAGCGCTTTCTGCGTGCCAGAACCTTCATGCACGTTACATCACTCAGTGCTCACAAGAAGCTTGGTGGCATCACTCTGCTTTACAGAGGAGAAAACAGGCTTGGAAAGGTGAGGAGGTTTGCTCAGGACAATTCGATGAAGGAGGGGCAGTTGGGCCAGAGCCCCAGCAGCCTGAGCTCCCTCTCCCCTGAGCCATGTGTGTCCAAGGGCAGAGGCTGGGTATGCAGGGGTGTGGGTAAGACAGTCCCTGGCTATGTGTTGAGCGTGCTTCATGTAGGTTTGGGGGACAAGCTCCTGTTCCTCCCAGCTCCCTCATATGGCCTCACCTTGCTCACACGTACTCACAGCTGTTAGATACACAGAGATGCAGCCACACATGCGTGCACACCCCCCCCACACACACACACAGGGCAAGGCTGCCACGGCCACAGACCTCCCACGTACGACCATCTCACTCTGCCTAGAGATGCCCCTGATAGCCCCATCCATCTGGGGTGGGTGCTGTCTCATGCATGTGACCCTCCGCCAGCATTTCTCTGTGTGGTGACCCGTGGGAGGACAGGGCAGACCTGTGGGTCTGGTCTTAGGTGGGCTGGTCTCCGATGCAGTGATGGTCTCTTGTGTTGAGGTGCCTGAAAGTAGCATTACAGTGACCACATGTGATGGTGTCCAGATGCTCTGTGACTGGACACAAGTGGGACCCAGACATGATAAGACTCCACGCGGTAGTGACCTTCAATGGTAGTGTCCAAGCTGTCCAGACATACTGTAAGCCTGTGGGGCTCCTAGGAGTGGCAAGACTCCACTTGACAACCTGACACAGCAACATCCAGGCTGTCCAGACACACTGTGACTCTGTGAGGCACTCTGATATGACACCACATGGCAGTGACCCCACGTGGCGGAGTCCTGATGCACCGTGCCCAGATGTAGCACCGTCCAGCTCTGCCGCTGCCTTGCAGGTCTCCCCATCCACACTGGCTCCATCATTGTGATCCTCTCCCTCAGGCTCAGCGGCGGCCAACATGGGCCAGGATGTGGGTACTGGCAGCAGCTTGCTCCCTCACTGCCCTGGCCCGGGCCTGCTCCAGTAAGATCCGCAGGAGGCAAAGGGGGACATCCAGCGAGAGGGTGATGCGGGGGCCAGGGCGGAAGCCAGGGCCGGGGCGGCCCCAAGCAGTGGAGGGGCCTGTGGTGCTGGCTGAAAGGCTCTCCGAGGTCACAGGGCGGGGAGTAGCCTGGGGAAAGTTCTGAGGGAGAAGCTGGAAGCCTGGGATAGGGGTTGCTGGGACAAGCAGAGTCCTGCCCAATGTCAGGACCATCAGCACCAGCAGAGCCCACCTGCTCATCGTGTGGTCAGGCTGCGAGGAGAAAACAGGTTCAGGGCAGGGGCCCTGGTCAGCTATGGCCCATAGACAGAGACAGATGGGGAAAGCAGAGAGACAGAGAGCGGCCAGGCCAGGGACAGAGAGAGACAGAAACAGAGATGAAGGAACAAGAAGAGAGCCAGAGTGAGACACAGATAACAGACAGAGCCAGGCAGAGAAGGGGTCAGAGGGACAGAAAGAGTGAGAAAGTGAGTGAGAGAGACAGAGATATACAAAGTGATGGAGAAACCCAGAGACAGAGAGCCACAGGTACATCTAGATATGGATATATTTTATAGAGAGAGAGATGGGGGGGAGGGAGGAAGAACAAGAACAAGAAGAAGAAAGGGAGGGAGGGAGGAGAGAGGGAGAGGGAGAAAGAGATGGAAATGAATGAGAGGGAGGCGGAGCAAATGGAGAGTGGAAGAAAAAAGAGACAGAGGGCTTCCCTGGTGGCGCAGTGGTTGAGAGTCCCCCTGCCGATGCAGGGGACACGGGTTCATGCCCCGGTCTGGGAAGATCCCATGTGCCGCGGAGCGGCTGGGCCCATGAGCCATGGCCGCTGAGCCTGTGCGTCCGGAGCCTGTGCTCTGCAATGGGAGAGGCCACAACAGTGAGAGGCCCGCGTACCGCAAAAAACAAACAAACAAAAAAAAAGAGACAGAAACTGCCCCAGAGACAGTGTGATGGAAATAAGGATGCAAAGAGAGAGAAACACAGAGGGACCAAAGGGGAGCCTGAGGTCTGAGCGAGAAAGCTTGTAGTAGATCCAGGGCAAAGAAAGGCAGGAATGGGGGTCCTTGAGGCAGAGAAGCAGCCAGAGATCCCAGGGCACCTCAGGTTCAGAGACCTCCACTGACCCAAATCCCAGATCCATTCAACCCCAAAGGCCCTGCCCACCCCCCTTGACCCCAGTCCTACCAGTAGCAGCCTCCTCTAGGATAAGCTAGGGCCAGGCAGTGCTGTGCTGTGGTCTGCCTCTCTGCCCTCTTCAGGGCCCATTTATCTCCCTCAGCCCCTGGGCTGACAGCTGGGCCCTGTCTCCTGGCTTGAGGCAGCCCCCCACCTATGATTCATCCCCTCCTGGGGAGCAGTGAGGACATATCCTCGGCCCCTACCCTGTCTTGTTTCTGGGGGCAAGTTGGAGACTGAGGGTCACAGGACAGTGACCACGGCTGGACAGAGGGACTCTGTACCCACTTGGGATGGTACTGCCCCCCTGACACCCACACCTCCCCAAACAGTCACAACAGGGGCCTTTAAACAGCAGCTTTAATGCCCCCCAGAATCAGCACCATGTCATCACAGGCTTGGGTCAAGGGGCAGGTCAGATGCGGTCAGATTCAGTCACATCCGCTCACTGCCCACAGCCATCCCACACTGAGTCATCTGCCGGGGAGGCAGGAGCCACAGTGGGGGTTTGTCCACAGGGGGGAAGGCTAGACCCATGGAACAAGTCACTGAAATTAACGGACACGCTCATGCACGCTCACGTGCACGCAGGCCTCTAGCACCAAGGGGAGGGACAGCAGGGTCCAGCTGAGACACCGACTCCTCCAGGGGATGCTGAACTTCAGCTCATCATCTGCCTAAGCTCCCGGCAGCACCTGCGTGGGGCAGGTTGGGTTCAGCCATCTGACCTTACCCATCCCATCAGCCACGGGGAATGGGGAAGATGGGGGCATAGGGTGTGGAGGCTCTGCCCGCAGAGCGGGATGCTCACTCAGGTCTTTAAGGGAGGGAGCACTGAAGGGGGCCACACTGGGGACTCCACATAGAGCTGGGGTTCTCTACTCGGCTTTTTGGTCTGGGGGGATTCTGTCCCAGGTCCCCCAGTCTGAGGGGACTTCTGACCCAGGACCCTGACCCTGGACATGATCTGGGTAGGCCCCTAATGGGATGGGAGGTACGCCCATACCTGTCCCCTGGCTCTGAGCCACCCGGGGCGGGCAGCGGCGCTCACAGGCCTCACGGGTCCCAAAACGGTTGGCATTCCCTCCGCAACCACCATAGACAAAGGGGTGACAGGCCTCCGTACCACCTGCCACAGCCCGATGATACCAGCGCAGGGTGTAGGCAGTACAGGAGCCCTCGTCCAGTGGAAGCGAGCAGGGGTCCGGGGCTGATGGAGGTCAGAGAGGTCAGCAGGGATGGGCTCTGTCTGCCCCTCCCCCAATCCCTCTGGGCCCAGCCCCCTTTCTCACCATCGCCATCCCAAGGAGCCTCAGGGTCCTGGTATTCCTCCACGGAATACTCAGAGTATTCGTACTCATCATCCTCAGGGGGCACCTGGCCTGCACGCATGGTGGGGAGTGCTGTGAGCAGGGCCCCAGCAGGGCCGGGTTCATGCTGCCCAACCCTGGCCCTTGGATGGGGTGGGCAGCGCTGGTCTCCCACATGTACACAAGAGTGTTCCCTGAATGTGGACCCTACATGCGTGGCGTGGGACCTGCACACATGAGCAGCCCCGTGTGTGTCTGTTCTCCCACCCGACACGCCCCACGGCTCCAGCCGTCCTCACCTTCCTCCTCTGCATGGGAGACGCGGAGAATGGGCACGGCGTGGAGCTGGGGGCCAGCGGTGTCTGCAGCGTAACTAGGGAGGGGTCCTAGAGCCAGAAGCAGGGGCACAGGGCCCTGGGGTCAGCATGGTGGCCACCCCTGCCAAGCCCCTGCTGCGAGGACCCAGGTGATGGGCACAGCAGGGCCTGGGGTGAGGAAAGTTCCGGGAGCAGAAAATACCAGAAAACTACTCACGTGATCCAGATGTGATAAACTGGCCCTGGCAGGCTGGAGGGGGCAGAGAGGGGGCAGCGAGAGAGACAATAACAGAGCAGGAGACAAAGATGGAAAGAGGCAGGGAGAGAGACGCACACGGGGGCAGAGACATACAGAGAGGGACAGCAGGAGAGAGTGACAGACAGGAGAGAGAGGAAGGGAAGCAGAGGCAGAGAGAGAGAAAGAGAAAGAAAGGAAGGGGAGAAGCAAACAGAGGGCGAGAGTGAAGTTGGGAACAGGCCAACAAAGGGCAAGAGAGAGAGGGAGAGACAGCCAGTCAGGAGCCGCAGGCATGGAGACAGAGGGAAAGCAGCCACAGAGAGAGGCGGAAGGAGACCAGCTTCACTCTCTGATGCCCCCCAGGGCCACCAGAGCCCTCCACCCACACCCTGGCTCCACGTCAGGCCCTGAGGAGCCGGCTCTGCTCACACCTCCAGCCCCTCCACACGCCACCATCCTGGGCACCCAGGAACACTACGAGTCCCTCCACCTCTGCCTGGGTCTCCATTTGGGGAAGTCCCGTCAGCATGTCTGTCCTGAAACACCTGTGTGCTTTTTGTATCCATCTGTCTCCACCCATCTCCTTGACTGCTTGCCCCTTGGAAGTTCTGGGGATGCTGCCTGCCCCTGTCTAGGGGTACGGGGATGGAGTGGGGTGGTACCCAAGAGACTGTGGGCTGAGCCCCACTCACCGCAATGCTGAATCATCTCTTGACGCACAAGGCCCCGAATGTCATCCTCCTAGGAGCCCAAGACCACAAGGGTCATGAAGAACCAATGGATCACAGAAGGACAAAGGGTACATGATGCAGGGATCATGGAGGGACAGCGCTGAGTCAGGGTCCAGGGTCCAGGGGGTCGGGGGTTGGGTGCAGGAGGCAGAGCCCACAACCCCCATACCCCACACTCACTGTCAGTGCAGCTTCTCCCTTCTCGCCGCGGGGCCCCACAGGTCCTGGCCGCCCCTATGTGCAATGGATAGGACCAGGCTGTGACCTCTGATCTCACGGACACCAGAGGTCACCCCAACCCCAAGCCTAGGAATCCCCACTCACCTGCTCCCCTCTCTCTCCTGGGGTTCCAGGGACCCCAGGGGCCCCCACCACACTCTCTCCAGGGGGACCTCGTTCACCCTGTCAGACAGGACCAAGTAAGCAGGGTCAGAGGCACTGGGGGTCAGAAGTAGGACAAACTGGGATCATAAGTTCAGAGGTTGGGGCAAAGATGTTGGGGGAATGGGTTGCAGAGCTAGAGGTCAATGAGGTGTGAAGGGTCAGTGAGGCTCAGGGGTCTGGAATCAGAGTCAGGGCCCCTCACCTTCTGGCCCTGAAGTCCTTCGGGGCCTTTGGGGCCAATACTGCCAGGTGGCCCGGGAGGACCACTAGAGCCATCACTGCCCCTGGGACCTGGGAAGCCCCCAATTCCTGGAGGCCCCTGAGGAGAGATAGGTCAGGGTCAGTGATGAGAACTTCCAAAGATGGACCCACTTCCAGAGAGTACAATCTCCTCAATTCACCGTGACCTTAGCCTCAACTTACCCGCTCCCCTTTCTCGCCCTGGTCACCCTTGGGTCCTGGCTGCCCATCAAAACCGCGGTCACCCTGGGAACAGAAAGAAGCATGAGAGTCCCTCTGCCTTGGCCTACCTCAGCTCAACCCCCATAAGCCCCCAGGCCCAATGGCCATAACCTCAAGTACCTGTGGCCCTACCAGTCGAAGACCCTCAATCTGCCATGATCCCCATGACCCTGACCCCACTGTGATGCCCCTTGCCCTGACTCCACCTTTTTCCCCTACACTGACACTCCAGCCTCCCCACTGACCTCCACCCACCGTAACCCCTTAGCCCTGAGGCATGTGCTGCTCCACCTCCCATCCCTTAATCCTAAATGTGCATTGTGGGGACTTCCTTGGCAGTCCAGTGGTTAAGACTCCACGCTTCGGAATTTCCCTGGTGGTCCAGTGGTAAAGGATCCGCCTTATGATGCAGGGGACGTGGGTTTGATCCCTTGTCAGGGAACTAAGATCCCACATGCTGCGGGGCAACTAAGCCCATGCGCCACAACTACTGAGCTTGCGCGCCTCAACTAGAGAGACTGCGTGCCACAAACTACAGAGCCCACGCGCTCTGGAACCCGTACACCACAACTACAGAGCCCACGCGCCCTGGAGCCTGCGTGCCACAACTAGAGAAGAGAAAACCCGCATGGCACAGCTAGAGAGAAACCCGTGCGCCGCAACGAAGAGCCTGCACACTGCAACGAAAGATCCCGCGTGCCTCAATGAAGATCCCACGTGCCGCAACTAAGACCCGACGCAGCCAAAGAGAAATAAAAATAAAATAAAGAAATAATAAATCAATCTTAAAAAAAAAAAAAAAGACTCTGCGCTGCCACTGAGGGGCACGGATTCAATCCTTGGTCGGGGAACTAAGATCCCGCGTGCCACACGGTGCGGCCAAAGAAAAAATAAAAAAGCACATTGTGACCCCAACCCACCCTGAAACCTTAAGACCAGCCCCACTCCACCCCCCAATGTCCCAACCTTTCACGACCCAAAGCCTTCACGACCCAACCATGCCCTTCCCTGCCCAATCCTAAACCCCCAATGTCCACTGTTGAGAGAGACCCCATACCTTGGGACCGATCAGGCCCTCCTTCCCAGGGGCCCCTGACTGGCCTGGAACACCTGGCTCCCCCTGGAGAAGAGAAGACATTAGCTAGGCCCTGGCCCACCCATCCACTCCTCATTCTGGGGGTGCCCCACTCTCACCAACTCTCCTTTGCGTCCTGCCAGCCCTGGGCGGCCCGGGGGACCAGCTTCTCCCTGCAGGGATCAGGTGGAGGGATCAGCCTTAGGCCCCAGGCCTCACAGCCCCCCACATCCCCACGCATATGCCCCATCACCCCTGTACCTTATCTCCCTTCTCTCCATCAAGGCCACAGGCTCCCTTAACCCCCCGTTCGCCCTGCGGGAGAAAAGAAGTGAAAAATGACTTCCAGATACCTCACCCTGTAACCCCTTGACACTGAAACTACTCTCCAAACTGGCCTTAGATACTCCAACCTCTGACCTTCCAACCTCTAACCTAACACCTCACATTCAACCCCAGATACCCCCACATCTGACCCCAAATACCTGACCTCTGACCCCAGATACCTCACCCTCCAACATCAGGTCCTCCTGATTAGGGGGAAAAAAGCAGTCCCCTTCTCACCTTGAGGCCCCGGGGACCCATGAAGCCAACATCTCCTTTGTCTCCTCGGACACCAGGGGCTCCGTCTTTTCCTCGGGATCCCTGGGGGGAAAGGGGTCAAGGTGAGGCCAGGGGAGGTCAGTGAGGGATCAAAGGGAATCACTTTGGATGTAATGGACAAGGAACACCATAGGGGTGAGAATCATCATTAGGGGCCAGAGCCACTGGAAGGGCAGGGTTTTCCATGGGGATGAGGGTCACCATGGGCAGGGGTCACTATGTGGGTGGAACCATCATGGGGGCTACTGTGAAGGTAGGGTCCCTGGACAACATGAGAGTACTGGTTCACTGTAAGGTCAAAGGCCACTACATGGGCGTGGGGGCATCTTACCGGCTCACCAGGGATCCCTGCAGCACCAGGCTCACCCTGTGGGAAACACAGATGGGGGAGGGCAGCCCTTCAGTGTGACTGTCCCCTATACTGGCCTGTCTGCTGCACATGCAGCCACTTGGTGACTGCAGCCAGGGCCCAGGCTGCACAAGGAGCCCGTGTGAGCACATATGGGGCCAACAGCGAGGGAGGTAGGAAGCCCTCCAATGCTCAGAGGACACCCCTGGGACAGGGGTGTGTGATGCATGGCTCTGGGTCTGTACCTGGGGCGGGACTTGCCTTGGGTCCTGTGAGTCCACGCACTCCCAGCAACCCGGCTGAGCCCTTGTCTCCAGGCTGTCCCTTGGCGCCCTGTGGGAGTGACCAGGAGAGGGACACAATCAGGACCAGACCAGGCTGCATGCTCAGAGAATGACTGGAACCTGCTGGCTGAGGTGGAGCTGGCCAGTGCTGCTCCCACGCACTTCCCCATGGTCCCTTCCCTTCCAGCCCACGCCCCAGCAGGGTGGAGCTGGGGACTGTGGCTCGTGGGGTGGCTCATTTCTCACCCCAGGACCCCCAGATTCCTGCCACTCCTCTTACCACTGGGCCCCTACCCTTACCCCTACCTGGAGTACCCCTAACAGCTAAGGAGCCCCCTTCCCATTCCCACAGGCACTCTCATAGAGCCACAGTCCACACACTCCCCTTCTCACCTCCTATCCAGGCCCTTGGGCCCCCCCCCATAGAGCCCCCATCCTCTCAGCCACCCCACAGAGTTGCTACAGCTGACAGAACCCCCTCCCCTCTGACCCCCAGAAAGCCCCCTCCCATCCTCCCCTCCTGTCCTCACAGACCCTCCATGGAGCCCCCAGCCTGTAGGACCACCCTCCTCACCCTGTATAGAATATCCCAACCTCATCCCCATACCTTTTCTCCAGGGTCCCCACTGTCTCCCCGAGGTCCTTTGTCACCATCTATGCCCCGAGGCCCTCGTTCACCCTGGGTCAGGGTCAGAAATCAGGGTCAGGGGCTAAAAGTCCCTTACCCTCTGAGGGTTTGAGCTCTCAGATCCCCTGGCCCAGCCCACACAGAAGCCCCTCCCACACCCACCTGCACATGGACCAGACCCACTCACCATGTCCCCCTTGGCACCTCGTGGCCCCGGAGGCCCCATAATCACAGCTGAGTCACCCTGAGTGGACAGGGGGCAGTCAGAGGAGTCAGGAGCACCCTTAGTCCCCTGCCCTCCCCCATGCACACACTCACCTTGTCACCCTTTAGCCCTGAGGTTCCAGTGTCACCCTATTGGGTGGAAGAGTGTGAGTCTCACCCAAATAGAGAAGCCCCAAATCCTGAGTTGCAAGATCCATCCCCACCCACACTCCGGGACCTCTTCCCCATATCCTTACCTTCTCCCCACGCTCCCCCCGGCTGCCTGGGGGACCCTGTATGAGAGAAGAAAATAGTGAGCTAAGGGAATTTGTGGGGACTACTGGGGAGACAGGTCAGGGGGCAGGGGAGGACCAGGGGGCCCAGGTGAATGAGGGAGACAAAGGACCAGAGTGTAGCCAAGGAGAACCAGAGGGCTGCAGAAGGCTGCAGAGTGTCACAAGGGCACAGAGGGCACAGACAGGGGACTGAGTCACACTACTGGCTCTTTCCCCAGGGAGACCCACCACGAGTCCTCGGGGTCCCTCCAGGCCGGGGCGGCCATCTTCACCCTGGTTGGTGACAATAGATTCAGTGACTCGGTAAGTTGGAAATCAGAGGCGAGAACTGTGATGAAGGGAGTCCCAGGGTGGCTCCCTGGAATGGTCATGGCTGCAGAGCAGGACATACGTACCCGGACACCCGGCTCCCCACGCTCGCCTCGGGCCCCAGGCGGCCCTGCTCCAGTGTCTCCCTGGAGATCAACAGGACACCAGGGATCAGTGAGGGGAATTGGTGGAGGACAGAGGGTCATGGGAGGTCGGTGGAGGTTGGAGGGAGTGACAGGGGTCAGTGGAGATTGGAGAAGGTGACAGGGGTCAGTGGAGATTAGAGGGGGTGACAGGGGTTAGTGGAAGCTGGAGGGGGTGACAGGGGTGCAAGAGAGAGCCAGCAGCATTGTCCCATCTACCTTGTCTCCTTTGAGTCCAGGGGCCCCAGGCGCTCCCTGTGGGCAGAGTGAGGTGAGGCTTCTGTGCCCCTCAAAGGCACACACACATCTAGCCACACAGTGTGGCATAGTCCCCAGCCTAAGTCCCCACATGGACAGACTCCAACACACAGCAGTCAGAGACATGGGGCATTGGGGCACTTCTACTCACCACTAGCCCAAGGGGTCCACGTGGCCCCAAGGGACCTGGGGCTCCCTCTCTCCCTGGGGGGCCTGCCAGACCCTATAGTGAAAATGAGGTAAGAGAGGCGAAGGGTGACTTGGGAACCTTCCTCCCGTGCTGTCCCCACAAAACCAGGAGCCCCCTCGGCAGGGTTGGGCCCCCTTCTCCTCCTCACCCAGTACCAGATTCAGAGGTCCTCAAGTCACCAAGTCCCCATGTGCAGCCCTCAGCACACTTACCCGCTCTCCACTGGGGCCCGGCTGACCCATCTCTCCTCGAGGGCCTGTCTGACCGGGGAACCCCACAATACCAGGAGCACCACGGGTGCCGGGGGGGCCCAAGTCTCCCTGGAACAAAAATAGCAAAGGGAGGAATGGCTCCAGCAGGACCCCTTCCCAGGACTAGCCCCAGAATACCCTCTTTCTCCCACCTCCAGGCCCCCCGCCCCACCTGCTGCCCCCACTACTAGTGATGGGGCATTGTTTTACCTTTAGACCTGGAGGACCAATTGGCCCAGGGGGCCCCTGGACCCCAACTCCTGGGTCACCCTTCAAGGGAAAGAAGAGTCAGATCAGGCTCATGGAGTCTCAGGACCATGACCCCCAGCAGGGATGCTTTAGGGCACACATACCTTGTGACCTTTGAGTCCTGGAGCCCCTTTCTGACCCTAAAACAAAGTAAACAGCATTTGAGAGTAGGAACATGAACCCAGAGCTCAGGTATGGCCCCAAAACATTCCCACGGGAGCTCAGAGGTGACCACGGACATTTGGCACCAAGGATGTGAGTGCAGGTATGTGGGAGTGCAGACAGGAGCAGGAACTCAGACATGTCCCATTCCAGGGAGCTTAGACATGACCACAGACATGAGCTCAGATACAGGAGCACAGACAGGGTGGGGAGAGGGGCAGCACCAATACATGACCAAGGAGAGGCCCACAAAAACTCCCATGTGTCCTGAGACCTGGGAGATCAGACAGGAGCACATGTGCTCAGACACAGGGAGGAACAGAAGACCTAGGACAGGCACGGGGAAGCCAGGAGGTGTGACCCCCGCATGCTCCCAGAGCAGGACCCTGAATGCTGGAATGTTCAGCCAGGCTCGGGTTCAGATGTGCCCACGCCCAGCAACGGTCCCTCACATCCGCAACTGCACTCCTCAACCCAGACGCAGACTCGCCCAGACCCCAGACTCACATCTTCACCAGGATCTCCAGGCTCCCCGGCACGGCCGGCTTCACCCTGCATAGAGAGGGTGGTGAGGGTGTCTAGCCACCCAACCGTACCCCTCCCTGCCCAATGCACAGGCCCCGCGGCCAGGCCCACCTCACCTTCTCGCCTCGCGGCCCCGGCAGTCCTCGGTCACCTTTGGCTCCCTGTGGATACAGGGGTCAGGAGGACACATGGGTGTCAGGGGCACAGACAGCTGAGACTCAAAGAGGGAGCATGAGGCCCGGACCATGTGGGGCATATTATGGAAGGTGAGGGTCACAGGGGTGGAGGAACTATGCTGTGGAGGTTCCACACTCACCGGCTCTCCCACCAGGTCTTCAGCAAGGCCTCCAGGGGTGCCCTGATGAGGGAAAGGGGTCAGTGGGGCTCCTCAGCCCCTAACCCTTGTGCCCCCCAAACCAGGGCCCCCCCCACACTCACCTTCTCTCCCTTTGCTCCAGGGGGCCCGGCCACAGCCTGCAGGGAACTCCTGGTGAGTTGCCTCGCCTCCTGCCACCTCCCCATCCCCACCCCGCCGTCCATACGGAAGGGACAGACTAGGTTTGGGAGTGAGGCAGAGGAGCTGATGCAGAAGGTGGCGGTCAGGGTCAAAGATCACCTGTCCTGGGGTGCCCATGGGTCCAGGCTCTCCTTTAGGTCCGACAGGGCCAGGCAGACCTGGTGACCCCTATGGCAGAACGGTGGGTGGAACTCAGTGCCTCTCCACCCCCTGTCCCTACTGCCCAGCCCTCCTCTTCCTCCAGGCACACGGCGGCTGGCACAGGCCCCATCACATGCCCACAGCGAGCTCCCCTCAGAACACACACCGGCACGCCAGGGGCTCCTCTGTCTCCGTCCTTCCCACTGGCACCATCACGACCTGGCACTCCCGGCTTCCCCGTCTCCCCCTGAGAAGGGAGAGCTCTGTCAGGGGCCTGCCCCCTGACTCCTGATCCCCGGAGTCCAGCCCTGATCCCCAGGACTCACCACTTGTCCAGGCAAACCTGGTGCCCCCTGAGGACCCTGAAGGAAACAAGTCAGATGTGAGAGGGACATGGAGAGCACGGGACCCAGAGGGCAGGGACATGCTATCTCTGCAGGGGCCTCACTCACCACAAGGCCTGAGGTGCCAGGGGGGCCAGGAAGTCCCACAGCTCCAGTGGGTCCAGGCAGGCCCTGGAGGAAGAAAAAGTTCAGGGCAGTGCCAACCCCACCCAGCTCCCTGTGACTAACCCATGGGCTGGGTCACTCACCCGTCCTGGTGGTCCTGTCTCTCCGGGCTCCCCCTGCCAAAACCCCAGAGACCGCATGACCCCACAGATGAATGACAGGCCCTTCAGCCTCCATCCACAGCAAAGCCCACATGGACGGAGCACCTTGGTGCTCAGTCGCATTACAGGGCAGTGACATTCCCAGAGGTTGGCAGATGTTATCCTGGTGCAGACAGGCTGCTCCAAGCCACCACCTCCTTCCAGCCACACACCCACACAAGCCTATACTCACCTTCAGGCCAGAAGGTCCCTGGGGTCCCGCAGGGCCAGCAAGACCCTAGAAAAAAGTATCAAGGGCAGGAAACTGGGGTCAGAGTTATCCACCTGGACTCATGGACTAACACAAACAAGTTATCCAACTGAGTCATCAGTGGGGACTGATGCCTGTCCCACCCCCACTAGGCAGTGCTTCCCCATCACTCACCGGGGCACCAGGTGGTCCAGGGTCTCCATGGCCACCCTGTTGGAGAGAGAAAGAGCCAGACGAGTGGGAGCCAATCCCACCCTCCCAGGGAAACTGAGGCAGTACTGCCCATTGTAGGGGTTACCCACTGTAGGATGGGAGCAGGAGGGAGCGGGATTCTGGGATACTCACCATTGGGCCAGGGGTCCCCCTTGGACCTTGCAGACCCTGGATAGAGAAGGGGGCTTCTGAGCCTCAGTCTGGCCTCACTTGGGCCTGTTCCTGCCCTCTGGAGACCTTTGCCTGGGGGCCCCACTTCTGCACCTCTACCCCTCCCAGGCACAAATCACCCCATACTCACAGACTGCTCCACATAGACAATACACATGGGCCTGTACAGGTACACAGCTATCATGCATCTGCACTCAGACCTGGGCACCCAGTCACCACACCCCGGCACCGATCACTGGTGACACGTGCATACGGCGGCCAGCACACAGCAAAGGGTAGCTGTCCCCCAGAATCTCGGCCATGCTGTTCCTGTCATCACTCACCGGCTTCCCCTCAGGCCCAGCCACGCCACGCTCTCCTGGTAGACCCTAGAGAGAACACATTTAAGGCCACACTGTCCTTGTTCCCCATCCCAGCTTCCCCCTAGACAGCCCCAGGCAGAGCAGACTCCAGCCCGGACAACACAAGTGAGAGCCGTGTACTTGTGCACCCATGGCCTGTGGGGCAAGGACTCACCGGGATGCCATTTTGACCCCTCTGTCCAGGCTCTCCCCAGTCTCCCTTGATGCCTGGCTCACCCTGCAAGCAGAGTGTCATGCCCTGAGCCCCCATCACTGCCAGGTGCCCACAGACATGCCACCCCCGCATGCCCTCCTGCAGGGGAGGGGAAACATGGTGGGGTGGGAGGCCTCACCCTGTCTCCTTTGGGGCCTTGGTTGCCGTCACTGCCTGGCTCCCCCTGTGGGGATGACATGTCAAGCCAGGCGCTGGCGCCATGGCAAGGGTGGCCCCCAGGTTGATACCACACACTGACCTTAGCACCCTTGAGTCCAGGGGGTCCTGGTTCTCTAGAGAGTCCAGAACCTGGCTCGTCCATGGCCACCTACAAGCACAAGGTCACAGGGGAGAGGTGTGTCTGTCACAGAGGCATGGAGGGGTCATCCCAGATCACAGGGTGCCAGAGGGTTGTAGGGTCAGAGTCACCACATGGAATTTCTGGGGCTCAAGCCAATGGTGGCCTCTTGGTGACAGCAGTCACAGGCTTGGGCAGAGCTGGGGTGATCACCTTGGGGCCAGGGGGGCCAGGGGGTCCAGGAAGGCCAGGAGGGCCGTCTCTGCCCTGCAGAAAAGAAGAAAATGGGTGGCCACCCCAACACAGCCCATAGGCAGTCCCGCCCAGTAAAGCCCCCTCCAGCTCACCTGTTCTCCACGTTCTCCTTTCTCTCCCCGCTCTCCCTGAAGTGCAAATCGAGGGTGGGGGTTATGCCCGTGGGGAGTCCAGCTCCTCCTGAGCCCACCTCCCCGGCCATCCCAGCCAGGCTCACCCTCTCTCCTGGTCTCCCTGCCTCTCCCACACTCCCAGCCGGGCCTGGGAGCCCAGGGATACCAGGCTTTCCAGGTTCCCCAGCAAGGCCGGGAGGTCCAGGGGGGCCCCTCTCCCCAAAGGCCAGGCCAGGTGGTCCCTGAGGGCCGGGGTCTCCACGATCTCCCTTCGGCCCGCGTTCTCCAGAAAAGCCAGTGGGGCCCTGGACGAACAGAAGAGTAAATGCTGGTGTCAACCACACCCTCCACAGGACATGCCCCCTGAGCAGCCAACACACACCTCCTTGCCTGGTGGGCCCCGCTCTCCTGGGTCCCCCTTGGGGCCACGACGCCGTTCAGGCACAGGCAGGAAGCTGCCAGAGCTCTCTTCCCAGCTCTCCACGATCTCCCGCAGGGCGGACGTCTGAGTGACAGTGAGGGGTCAGAAGAGCAGGGCCATTACTGCAGCCTCCCACGCCTTGGCCTGGCCCCATGGGCATTACTTGTCCCGTGGGGTTCCCACCAGCCCCCATGCCCAGCCCCCAAACAACCTACCTTGATGCCAATATTTTCCAGCAACCGCTCCACATTCTGGGGACACAAACTGGGTGAGGGGCTGCCCACAGAGGAGAAGGCCCCACACTGCCCCCCAAAACAGCCTCCCTACCCTCTTCCCCAGGCCTCTTGCCCAGAGGACCCTTTAGTCCTTGGTTGAGGTGGCTCGAGGTCACTGGAAGCCCCTCCCTGACATGTCCCCGTTGCCCAGGTTCCCCTCAGTGTAGGCTACAGGAATCCCAACAGGGCAGGGGGCTGAGCACACAGCACAGCTCCAGTGGGGCCTCACGGCAAGTGGAAGGGGACAGAGGTGGCCGCTACAGGCGTGCACATAACAGTCAAGGGCCAGGTCCCAGGCTTCACTCACCGCCGTGCTCCCAGGCTCTCCTCTCAGGCCACGCTCTCCTGGGAGGCCCTGGAGACACCAAGAGACAAGCCGCTGGACCCAGCTTGGGGTTGGGGCTAGGGGCATGTGCGTGCATGCGTGAGTGCTATGGCTACCGGGGCAAGTGAAAAAGATGGGGGCCTCACCTGTTCCCCTTTGGGTCCAGTCTCCCCACGGTCACCCTGAGAAAAAGAATGACCAGTGGTGAAAATGCCCCCACTCTGGGCAGCCCCTGACCATACCCCCACCCAGCATCTGCCCACTCACCTTGGAGCCCGAACCTCCTGGGACACCAGGGAAACCCTGAGATATGTCAGAACACAAAGAAGTCACCCAGGATCATGGCATCCCAGGGTGACAACATAATGGCCCCTGTTGCTCCCAAGTCCTGGAACTACCCTGGACACTCACCTGGCCAGGAGGGCCAACTTGCCCTGGGATGCCCGGGGGGCCCTGGAGTCCAGGGCTACCAGGAGCTCCTCGCTCACCCTTGGGGCCATCATGACCCTGTGGAGGATGCAGCCAGCATCAGGACCCTGAGACCCCAGAAAGGAGTGGAGCCACATATCTCAGGGTCAGGGTCAGGGGTCAGAGGTTGCAGAAGACTCCAACACTCACTTCTCTCCCAGGAGCGCCGGAATCTCCCTTCTCTCCCTAAGGAAGACAAGGGTGCTTCAGACATGGCCCCAAACTGAGCCAGAGCAGACTCCAAGTGAGGGGACTCACCTTCCTCCCATCTTCTCCAGGGTCCCCAGGTCCTCCCTGCGGGCAGAGGACTCACATCAGACCCAACAGAATTAAGAATTAAGAATTGTCTGTGTGTCTTGGTAACTGTCTGCAAGTCCTGTGTCTACCTCACTATGTGTGGCCGTATGTATATGAGTGACTGTGGACACAAATGCATATGTCGGTCTGTCCCCACATGTATCACACGTCAGAGCCTTGGATATGTGTCTCACCACACCTCCACAGAGGTACACGTGCAGCCCTGGGGCCAAGCCATAGCACGTGTATGGGTGGAAGTGTTTGTGTGTCAACATGTCTTCAGTATCCCTGAATGTGGGCTTCACACCTGTGTGTTGGCACCTCTCCATCTGTGTCTGAGGCTCTTTGCCTGTGCCCGTGGCTGTGGTTATTTTAGCTTGTGTTGGCCCATCCAGGCACAGGTCGGCACATCCACTTAACCCACTGTGTCTGTGAGGCTGCCCGTGTGTGCACATGGACGTGTGCTTCAGGATGTATCTGTACGTGTGGGCTATGTACTCGGGTGTCGGCACGTGTCAGCATGTGTCTGTGTGTGTGACCCATGTGTATGGCACATCTGAACCATGTCCATGTGCTAACATTTTTTGGAGGTTTCACTGTGTCTACCCTGGACACTCACGTTTTTCCCATTCAGGCCAGGCTTGCCATCCTTGCCTGGCTTTCCCTGTGGGAACAGATCATTGGTCAGAAGTCAGGGTTGGGGTGAGTAACGGGGCAAAAGGATACCACAAGGGGATTTCCCTGGTGCACAGTGGATAAGACTCCGAGCTCCCAATGCAGGGGGCCTGGGTTTGATCCCTGGTCAGGGAACTAGATCCCACATGCATGCCACAACTAAGGAGCCCGCCTGCTGCAACTAAGACCCCGTGCAACCAAATAAATAATTTTTTTTTATTTTTAAAAGGGTACAATGAAAGTGGGACTCACCGGTGCTCCAAGGGGACCAGAGGGGCCAGCGGGGCCCTGTTCTCCTCGAAGGCCAGGAAGTCCCTGGAAAAAGTCTTTGCTAGGATTGAGAGGGCCACTGATATATCTCATGGGGCACATCCATGGACTTGGAGAACCCCACTAAGAACCTCCTCCCGTGTAGAGTCCCCCCAGAATTGGGAGGAGCCATTGAGGTCCCGAGGCTGAGACCCGATAGGGTAGGGGGCCCCCTGCTGAAACTTCCAAGGGAAGAACCCTCAGGATTTGGGGGTCCTACTATAGCGCCCAAGGCAGAGAAGATCAGAAAGCAGGGCTCTGCTCAAACCTGCCTGCCAGGGACTGGGGCCCTCCCAAGGACAGGGCTGGACCAACTCCCCCTACTCCCGCTGGTCCTGTGACTATGAAGACCGGGCTACACAGTTCATGCTGGACCCCTGAGCCGCCCTCCACCCTAATATCTCCCCTTACTTACCTCTCTCCCTGGGTCCCCAGCCTTGCCTATAGCACCCTGAGGAGAGACTCAAGTCAGGGAGTCCGCAGTGGTCATGGGGTCAGGGGCACTGCCCACTGACAGGGCCACTAGTTCCTGTGAACCCAAGGCCTGTCAGGCAGTAACATCCCCCACCCAGGCAGGGTACTAGGAGAAGACACAGATAACCCATCTGGCCCCAGAGCTCATCAAGACCCAGAAGACTCCAGTGAGTCTGGAGCCATACAAAGGGGCAAGGGAAGGGGCGTGACCAGGCAGTGACCGCCACGACTCACAGGCAGCCCAGGGGGACCAGGGGTTCCTGGTTTCCCATCCAGTCCACTGCGGCCATCCAGGCCAGGGGGGCCCCGGTCACCCTGAGGAAAACAGAATGGTAAGAGGCCTCGAAGGATGAGATGGATCTGAGAGCCCAGTCGGAAAACCTCCATGCCCTCTCACCTTTTCTCCTCCTGGGCCTCGAACACCTGGGTCCCCCTGAAGGGAACAAGGTCAGTGAGAGGTGAGGGCAAGATGGGAACTTAGGCTGATGGGGCAAAGTGTGTCACTCACCTGCGGGCCTGGGGGACCCCGAAGTCCACTGATGCCCTGAGGACAAGGGGAGGAAGAAATCAGAGCAGGCTCTCCCAGGCCCACACGTTCCCATGGGATAAGCCACACTCACTCTCTCCCCAGAAGCTCCAGGGGGGCCGGGGTCACCCTTGGGTCCTCGAGGACCCTCCTGTCCACGGTCCCCAGACTCTCCCTATGGTAGAGACAAACGTGTTGAGGGAATAGCACTCGGGCCACAGGCATGCCCGAGGCAGAACCTGTCATGGGGGTGCTGGGATGCTTTCTTATGCTCACAGCTTCACTCCACCCACGGAACATGATACCTTCTCTCTGACTCCAAGTCCCGTGTCCACCTGTGGAGGGAATGGCCAGTGAGAAGAATAGTTCAAGTAGGGGAAGAGGAGTTGGTGAGGATCAATAAAGACATCAGGGGGCAGTGTGGGAAGTGGGAGTCAGTGGAAGGGATGAAGGGATACCGTGTGGGGCTAACAGGGGCAGGTGAGGGAGATGACAGAGAATCAGACCCAGGCAACCCTTACCAGCCGTCCAGGGGGTCCTGGGGGACCCTAGGAAAGGAAAGAACTGTAGTCAACAGGAGCCCTGCGGCCCCACGGTATGGCTCAGGTTTGCCTCAAGCTCAGCTCTGCTCCCAGATTCCCTGCACCCCAGTGCCAAACCCCAGAAGCCAGGTCAGGCCTGGAGGTGGCCACCAGGGCTCCCGACCTTGCCCTCCAGGCCCTTAATGGAGGTGCTGACCAGACTGAGCACCAGAACCCTGTATCCCTCCCGAGCCCAGAACAAGAGCACTACTGAGCCCAGAACACCAGCACTACTCACTGGCTCCCCACGGTCACCCTTTGGTCCAGATGGCCCAGGGCTCCCCTGCAGAAAGTCAGAGGGTCAGGGTCAGTGAGGAGAGGCAGCAGTTTGGGGGAGCTTTGGAAACACCCTAAGGATTCATGGGGATCCTGGTGGCCTTTGGGGGTTGTGATGAAGAGGTCAAAGGAAATGAGGACTGTGAGGGTTTAGCGCTGCAGGGTCGGGGTGGCAGGGTCAGAGGCTGGGAGCTGGATGGTTGGAGATTGAAGTTGAGGTTAGAGTTCAGGGATCAGAGGTCAGGACTCACGTTTCGTCCATCCTCTCCAGGATCTCCCTGGTCTCCCTTCTCACCCACAGGCCCCCGAGTTCCAGGTGCCCCCTGAGAAGAGTAGCTGGTGTGAGACAGACCCTCCCAGCATTTTGCAGATTCCCCCATGACCCCCATACTGCCCCAGTTCTCCATCACCCTGAAAACCATGTCAGAGTTCCCCATCACCACATGCCTCCCTCCAGACTCTCCCACCACCCTTTCTCCCCTCAGAGTTTCCCACAGCTTCATGCCCACCTCCTATAAGTTCTCTCATCACCCCCCCTTACTTCTCCCCACAAAGCCTCACCCGAAGGCCACGCTCGCCAGCTTTTCCAGGCAAACCTGGTTCACCCTGGTGGTGGAGAGAACGTCACATCAAACAGGTGAGTTAGGCTCAAACTAACTCAGGGAGTGGCGACAGAGAAGGGCCTGGGAACCAACTGGACCAGAGGCAGGGGGGTGGACTGGATAACCTGGTGGAGCCCCAGCCCCCCAGGGATCACAGTTCAAGGGTAAAGGATCAGAAACCACAGTGGGAAGGAATCTCACCGGGGGACCCTCGTCACCTTTCTCTCCAACTTCACCCTGTGAGACATGAGAGTCAGCCTTGGTCCCCAAACCCCCAGGGAGGCCAGCAGTACCTTACTCCCCATCCCCCAGCACTCCCCCAGTCCAGTCCTCTTACATCTCGTCCTCGGGGGCCGATGGGTCCTGGGGAACCAGGACGACCAGGGTCTCCCGTCTCTCCGGGAGGCCCTGAGTCACCCTGTGGAGGAGGCAAGAGTGATGTAGCACGTATAGCCAGCCCTTGAGGGGAGGTGACCCCAGAAACCTTGATGTTACCCAAGGTCACAGGCACTCACCGGCGGTCCTGCTCTGCCAGTGAGGCCAATGGGACCCTGCAGGGCATAGGGAGGGAGGCACGACTTAGTTGGGGCTCCCAGGCACCACCTCATCTCCTTCTGTCACACTCCCCATCCCCACATTTACTCACCCGGACTCCAGGGTCTCCCTTGGGGCCAGGGTCTCCAGGAAGAACCAAGCCAGGTGGGCCCTGGGGGAGGAAGGATCAGAGGTCAGGGGACACAACCATCACCTGTCCTAACCCCTAAACACTTCCCCACACTTACCCGTTCCCCTTTGACTCCGGTAGCTCCTTTGGGCCCAGGGAGCCCTACGTCTCCCTGGAGGTGACAAAGACCATCAGCATCAGCCACAGGCTCCATGAACCCACCACCCAGCGATCATGCCACAACTGTCACGACCTCCAGGGGCCTCCAGGCAGGCCCCGAGGCAGGCCCTATGACCTTGATCTCAACCCTGTAACGGCTTCCCTTCACTCTTACCAGACTTACCTTCTCTCCTTTAGCTCCAGCACCCCCAGGTCCCTGAAAACAAACAGGACAGACACGGCTTGGCCCTGCCTAGGGATCACACTACGACAGGCTTGATTGGAGTTGGGGCTATATAGAATCAGAAGTCTCTGCCCAGAGGTCACAGGGTCACCGCTGGGAGCAGGGCAGGGGTTACACAGGGCTCACGACCTGTATGGTGGTCATGGGTTCACAGGATCACAGCCAGGAGTTGGAAGGCGTGTTACAGCATTGGAGTCACAGAGCTCTGAGCCAGTCCAGGGTCCCAAGGTTATGGGGTCACAGCCTGGAACGCTGGTTTTCAGGCGGGTCACACTGCTCAAGGGCCTGTGCGGTGATCGGAAACACACCCTCCCTTCACTCACCACTGCGGGGTCCCCAGGGCGACCAGGCTCCCCCTGTAGAGAAAGGATAGGGACAGGGATGGGTTAGGGACCCACCTAGGAACTCAAGGCCCCAGTATCCCACCTGCCACAATCCCTGGTATCGGGGGCACTTGACTCCCAGCCCATGACCCACCTTCTCTCCTCGGCGGCCAGTGGGTCCTGGTGGCCCCTGCACATGGAGAAAGCATGAGCCCAGGATGGGGAGGAACACATGAGAGCCCTACTCCTGATCCCACAGTCACATACTTACTTCAGGACCCTCAGGTCCAGGACGCCCAGCAACTCCTGGTGGACCCTGGGGAAGAGGAGCAGAAATGCTGACCCAGGTGGGTGGGGGCAGGGGGATTATGGCAGGTAAGGGCTAGAGGTTCAGGATGGGGGTCACAGAAGATCAGGATTTAGGTCAGCAGGGGTCAAACTCGGCAGGAAGACAGAGACCAGGTCAGTGGAAGTCAAGGTCAGTTCAGCAGGGTCAGAAAGCTAAAAGCGGGTCCCTGGGGTTGAGGGTTAGAGCCTGCATCAGCAGAGATTAGGAGTCATGTGAGGAGGGGTGGAGGGCCAGGGGCAGTGGAGGTCAAGGACAAGAAGTCAGAACCAGGAGGGGTACGGAGCCAAGGTCTGCTGGCACCGGCAGTGGGGTCAGTGGGCTCACCTGTGGTCCCGCTGGGCCAGGGGATCCACGTTCACCCTGTTGGAGCAGAATGGGTCAGAGCTGAGTCTGGCTCCAGATCCTCTGGGGCCCTGAGGGCCCCCCAGGTTGCACTTACCTTTTCTCCAGTCTCACCGATGGCCCCTGTTAGTCCTTGGTCACCCTGAGGGGAGAGAGAGAGGAGAGGGGCCTTTACTGTCGAACCCCAGACAAAGTGTCTCAAACTCCAATCATCTGTCTCTGAAATCACAGCCTCTGACCTGGGGAGAACCCTTATCTCCTGATCCTCCTGCCTCCCCTAATCCTATAGGGGTCCCAGTGTGTCACCTCTCATACCTGACCCCTCACAAAATGGCACTTACTTTGGGGCCAGTGTCTCCAGGAAGTCCCCGTAGGCCCTGAAAGGGGTTCAGAGATTTGGGTTTGGGAATAAGGATGGAGTAGAGGGTTGATGGCTGAGGGTGGGGGCTGGAGCTATGCCCACCACGCTCAGAATCCCTGGCCTCTACACTCACCGGCTCACCCGGGGTCCCAGGTTGTCCTGGGAGGCCTGGGGCTCCATCTTCACAGTCACCCTGAAGGAGAAACAGGTGGGTAGAAGACCCTGCTCCCAGCACCCAGAGGCCTCACCTCAGAACTGGGACACCAAGAAGTCAGATCTCCCACCTTTTCTCCTTTTTCTCCAGGGGGGCCAACTGAGCCTTGGGGTCCACGGCTTCCAGGAAGACCCTAGGAGGAGGTGAGTAAAAATGTGAGCCCCAAACTGAGGTCCAGCACCCACCCACTGCCCCAGAAGAGCCCCCAGCTCCTCTATCCACATCCCAGAGCATGGGCCACAGGGTCCCCAGCAGAGCCTCAAGGCTCCCTCACCGGCAGCCCAGGCTCCCCTAAAGCAACGCTGCCATCACCTGGTCCAGGGGGACCCTGGGAAAGAACAGCAGGTCAGGGGATGGCCGGGGGGAATCAGACTCCAAGCCACCCCCAGCATAACTTGCCCCTCACTTACCCGCTCCCCACGATCACCTTTCTCACCCTGGAAGAGAGATCATGACACGTGACCCTGGACTACACCTCCACACCCCAAGATACCAGGAGGAATGAGAGTCTTGGGGTCAAACTGGATTACAAAGTTCATGGAGGAACTGAGGAGTCATGGGTGGGGGTGGTCAAGAGGTCACATGAGCTCAGAGTGACCAGCAGGGGTTGTGTGGGTTTGAATGAGGTCACCAGGTCACTGGATCACATGGAGGTGATGAGACCATATGGCGGTCATGCCCTCACCTTCACAGCTGTTCCAGAAAATCCTGGGGGACCACGGGGTCCTGGGTCTCCCAATGGGCCACGAGATCCAGGGGGACCCTGATGGAAGAGACAAAATATAAAGTACAACCCCATAGACCCACCCCACTGGTTCCCCCATCACACATCACTCCCCGCCCACACCATACTCCAGAACTTACTGGAGGTCCAGGGTCCCCTTTCTGCCCAGGAAGCCCTGGGCCCTCGCCTCCAATGACTCGTCCAGGCTCTCCCTGCAGGACAGAGAACAGCAGAAAGGATTCAGGGTATGGGAGCCTTGAGGTAGGAGAAGCCCCTAGAGGTCCCCAGCTATTCCTCATCATGCCTTAGGCCCCACACAGTGTCTGTCCTGGGGCAACCCTGTTCCTCCCTTGGACATCCTGGCTTGGTTCCCTCCCCTCCCTCCTTCACCTACCGGCTCCCCCTTTGGGCCTCGAGGTCCTCGCTCTCCCTGAGGACAAAACAGAGCAAAGGGTGATGCTTGGTCTCAGTGCATTTCAGGGTGGGCCCCTACAAGCCAACCCCGCTCCACCACCCCAGCTCCCCACCCTGCAGAAAGGGCTCTGGGAAGACACTGTGGGGCAGAGCAACTTACTGGTTCTCCACGAGGACTGGGCCACCCTGGGGAGCCCTATAAATGGAGGCCAGAGTCAGACCAGTCAGACCACCCCACCCGCTCAAGCAAAGCATCCCACCATGTGAACTGTGAGGGCAAGGCTTGCTCACCTTCGGGCCGGGGGTTCCAGGAGTACCAGGGCGGCCAGGGCTGCCTGGAGGCCCATCTGCCCCAGGGAAGCCCTAAGGAGGCAAAGAGGTTAGGGCAGGAAGGGACCCTCCCTCAGTGCCCCTGGTTCGCTGGAGGAGCCCTGACTGACTATTCTTCACCTGAACCCCTCACCCCACAGGCCCCTGAGCGTTGTTGGGGGTACAGCAGTGATGTATGTACCCTGTGAGCTGAATGGAGCCAAACCCCAGGCACAAGGGCAGTGATGAGGCCAGGGCCTTCCCTGCCTCTTGGACTTGGAACTTCCACCCGGGCTCTCCAGGGGATCTCAAAACCCCACTGGTCCCCCCTAATTCAGATCCTTCCCCAAAGTCTCTGCTGTGGTTGATAATGTCCACTTAGGCTTCTAGGAATACTCTGTGTTTCTAACTCTGTTTTTTCATTCCCTCTTGTAAAAACCCTAAGGAAGCTTCGAGGATTGTCTTAGGGGAACCTCAATGGTCTCTACACTCACCCTCTCACCCTTCGCAATGGTACTTCCAGGAGGTCCCTGGGGGCCAGGAACACCCATCCTGCCCTGAGAGAAGAGAGCAGGTGAAGAGGCAGTACACCGGTCAGGGGACAGAGGACAGGTATGGGGTGGCACTCACCGGGAGGCCAGGGGGACCAGGAGCCCCGGCTTGTCCTTTCAGCCCCTAGGAAGAATGATCGGTGAGCCCTGTGCTGCTGACCTCCCCCTGACCCACTGAGCCCCCAACCCATTCTCTACTCCCCACCAGAGCCACTCACCATCTCTCCGGGTTCCCCCTTCTGGCCCTGGGGAAAGATGTGTCGGGTGACGGTCAGAGTGGCAAGTTCCAAGAGTGGCCCTCACCCACCCTCTCAACTCTGGACACTTACCTTTGGACAATGCACCGAGCAAGGCTCTGGCTGTAGCTGTGGACACAGGGTCTCCTGGAGGTCAGCCGTTCTACCAAGAGCCCCCAGACCCTCTGTTTTTCACCACCTAGTCCCCCAGAGGCCCCTTCCAAACCTGGGTGGTCAAAGCCGTCTGACACAGGGCTGTTGCCAGACTACTGACTGCATGGTCCAAGCTTGGACCATCATCCACGGTGAAGAAGGTCTGGGCAGAGTCCATGCCCGGCACCAAGCGATGCAGCTGTTCTGGGTCAGCTCCTTCCAGGCCCAGCATCATCACTTTGAGCCCTAAGGAGGGGTCCAGCAGCTTGCATGACGACCCTGCTGGGGCCAACCCTATTCCCAGGCCCCATTCCCACCAGCCCAGCTCCTCACCAGCAGCCTGGGCCTCACGGATAGAGCTGAAGATGTCACCTCTCAAGGGCTCATCCACCAGTAGAACCATCACCCCCGGCACATGCTGGCGTCGTCCAGGGGCATCTGGTGCCAACAGGTATCTGTGAGCTGTAACCACTGCTGTGCCTGGGAGAAAGGTCATGTCAGAACCCAGGGGCACCAAGCTCCCAATGGGAAAGCCCCAAGAATCCATGTCCACTGTAGTCCTTACCCAGGTTGTTCCCACTTGGGTCCGTGTAGGGGATGTTGCGGATCTTCTGCCGGATGACACCAAGGTCATAGGAGCTGTTCAGCGAGAACAGTGGGGAGGGCCGGTGACTGTAGGACAGGAGGCCAACCTAGGGTGGGGAGACCACAGAGCCTGGGGAGGATGACACAGCAGGGACAGGGGACACAGAGCCTGGTGGGAGACACAGAGCCCAAGGTGTGTAACTAAACCTGATCTATTAGGGGGTCAGCAGTGATGGTAGGATACGGAGCCAACCAGCAAGTGAGGCGATCTGGAGCCTGGGGAAGGGCAGGGAGAAAGCCTGGACCAGTGGTGGGACAGGGAAACGGTGTGGGACCAGGGGTGGGCAGGGACAGGTAGGAGTCTGGCTGCCTCTGGGGCCAAACCTGGATGGCCTGTGGCCCAAGAGGCCCAAGTGCAGACACCAGATGCTCCAGGGCTCGCTTCACAGCCTCTGCGCGATGAGCATTGTCTCGAGTGGTATGCAGCAGGAACACCACGTCCATCAGGCCATGGGGACACACTGCAGGAAGGGAGCTGAGTTACTGAAGCAGTCAGCCCATCTAGCTACTCTCTTGGGCCCCTCCCACTGGGCCCACCATACCTGGGGTCTGTGTGACCGAGGCCTCAGGACCCTGTACACCCTCCCGGACAGGTGTCAGGGAGAATATGTAGGAGATACCAGGCTCTAGCCCTGTCACCCGCTGGGAGCTTGAGATCCCCGGAAGTGTCTGTGAGGCCCCAGGCAATTCTGCAGAGGACAGAGCTCAGTTAAACAGGAGGCCCTCCATGGAGCCCCCACTGCCAGCCCACCCGAACACTAGCCTCCCCATCACCTTGGCCAGGGCCTCTGAGTGGCTGCCAGGATAGGATGTAGCTGGATACCCCAGACACCGGGGTCCAGGCCAGAGTCACTGAGTCGACTGAGGTGTCTACAACACGCAGTTCAGTGCTTGGGACACGAGGTGACTCTGAAGGAGGAATCAAAGACTAGGGATCTGAGTATGTGTCCCGAGAACCCAGAGGAGAGAGATCTAAGGAGATCCTGGGGCAGATTCATCTTAGTGAAGAAAGTCACCGGAGGTCATGCTGGGATCACCCCGGATCAGGAATGGTAGGGGGGGCTACAGGAGGAGTCACTCAGGGTCATGGGGTACAGGAAATCAGGGTGGGTCATCGGTAGGGGTAAGAGCACACCAGTGTATGCAGTTACTTCTGAGGGGGGCCCTTCTCCAGCTGTCCCCAAGACACTCAGCCATATACGGTAGTGGGTCGCTGGCTCCAGCCCGTCCAGTTCGTAGCTGCTGAGTTCCGGCCCCAGGACCTGGGACTGTTCCTGGCCACCTGGGGCAGGCATGAGATGGGGGCAGGGGCACGTAGGAGGATGCTACAGACCAGCATTTATGGACACGCCCACCTCACTGACCCCCACGTACCTTACTGACAATGACCGTGCCAGCCTCACTGACTGATCCTGCTGATGGGGTCCACCCTCCTGACTGATCTTATTCTCGCTGACCCTGCCCGACTGACCCTCATTGATCCCACGCACCTAGGTGACTGATACCAGGTACCTTCAGCGATCCGCAGACCCCCACTGACAGACCCTGCCCACTCTCACTGATTTCACCGACCCCACCCCCAACCCCGCCCCATTGGTCCCTAACCTCCCTACCGGGGGCACCTCTCACCCTCAGGTTGCCAACGCAGACGGAAGCCGCGTGCCCCGGGCACCGGCTGCCAGCGTAGCCTCAGCGAGTGCTCCCCTCGCTGCACTACACGAAGTGTCTCCAGGGCTGGTGGAGCCTCCTCAGGTGCTAGAGAGAAAGCACAAAAATCAAGGAGGCTCCGTCCCCAGTTAATCTCTGTGCCAATCCCAGACCAACCCTGGAACACGCACCGCCCCCAACAGGCCCCACTGCCTATCCCAGGCTACATCCCTCCTCCCCCCCGAAGACCCCGCCCCCACGGGTTCACTACCAATCCCTGGACCCTCTTCCATTCCCGAGAACAAACCCCGCCCCCAAACCGTCCAGGGCACCAATCCAAGGCTCGCGCCAGCCCGAGCTCTGCCTACGCGTGGTGACGACAATGGAGACAGGTGCGCCCTCACGATCCCCCACAAGTGCAGTCACTCTCACTGAGTAGCTGACTCCGCCTTCGAGGCCCCGTATCTCTGCGGAGTCCGTGTTTCCTGGGAGCATCTCCTGTCTCGTGGGGCCACCTGGCCAGGCGAGCATAGGGCAACGGTCAGGGATAGGGGTGGCTGACCAAAGGGGCCAATCCCAGCCAGGAAGGGCAAGGGCAGGGTCAGGGAACCATACCCTCGCTCCGGCCCCAGGCCAGTCTGTAAGCTGTGGCTCCAGTGACCCCCACCCAGGTGACCCGGAGAACATCACTGGAAGCATTGAGGATCTGCAGCTTCGAGACACTGCCCACGGGCTGAGGGTCTGGGGGAAGACGCAGGGAAAAGGATCAGGGGCCACTGGCAGAAAACAGGGCAGAGAATAGGGTGGCAGAACAGGCATGTTCAACGCAGGGAGGTCTATCTGAAGGTCAGTATGAGGTTACTGTGGACGGGTCAGTGCAGGCAACTTCTGAGTGGGAAAAGATCAGTGCCTCAGAGTGGGCAGTGTGGAGCAGCCAGGAGGTCACTGTGGGTGGACTCCTAGTCAATGTGGGGTACGTCAGTGTGGGGAGAGAAGTCATGAGAAGAGCTGTGATGGAGCAGGCAGCTGGAGCAGTCAGGAATACGCAGCAGGACAGGGTAGCCAATGAGATGTGGTTGGCAGATGACCAGGGTCCACTTACCAGTCCTTACAACCACAGAGGCAGGGGTCCCATCCACACCAGCCATACGGGCCCACACATGCACTGTGTACTCGGTATCTGGCTCCAGCCCATCCAGCTCAGCCACTGTGGCCTCCCCAGAAACCAACTGGGATTTCTCTGGGCCTAGGAGTGAGGATGAAGGTAGCTCTAGGACTAGCCAGACTCTGCCCCCCAATGTCCCACCTGGACCCCGAAGAAACGCCTGCTCCCATTCCACCCAGGCCTGCCCCCGACAACCTCCAAAACCTCTGGTCCCTTCCCAAACCCCTGGTGCCCACCGTGGCCTGAGTGCCAGGAGACCCTGTATCCTGTGGCACCAGGAACCCTGTTCCAGGTGATGGTGACAGATGAGCTGCTGACTTGAGTCACACGGACTGTCTTCATTGGGCCCAGTGGGTCTGGTGGGGAGAGGCAATGGGGAGTCTGATGGAAGAGGCAGTGGAGGGTCTGATGGGGGAGGGATTGGGGGGGACATCTAATAGAGGAAGGCAATGGGAATCTAAAGGGAGGCAAGGATTTGATAGCGGATGCAGTGAATGGGTCAGATGGGGAAGGAGTGGGGGTTCTGACAGAGGGGATAGTAGAAATCTGAGGTGGCAGGTGACAGGAATCTGGGAGACCAGAGGGTCTGACAGAGAAGGTAATAGGGTTCCGACGGAGGACTAGGAAGCAGTGAGGGGGTCTGACAAAGAAGAAAAGTGTAAGTCTAAGAGGATGGTCAAGTCTGGCAGAAAAGGCAATGGGGTCTGAGCGATGAGGTGCTGGAAATCTGAGGGCAAGAAGAGCGGGGTGTTAGGGGACAGGCAGAGGAATCTGAAGAAGGCAGGGGCTTAAAAGGAGGCAAGGGAGACTGAAGGGGGAAGCAGGGCCTCTGAGGGAGGAGGCAGTGGGGATCTAAAGGGGGAGACTGGAGTTCTGTGGAGAAGCAAGGGTCTGAAAGGGAAGGCATGGGGTCTGAAGGGCCACTGGAGAGAGAGAGCCAAGGGGCTGGGTCAGGCCCTGACCTGTTCGAGCCACGGTGATCGCAGGTGGGCCCTCCTCTCTCCCTCGCAATGCCGACACAGCCACCTGGTAGGAGGTTCCAGGTCTCAGCCCCATGATATCTGTGGCAGTAGACTCTGAGGGCAATGTCTTACTGGACTCCAGACCTAACGTCAGAGAGAAATGTTGGCATGGCTCCTGCCTGCCCCTTGGTCCCCCATACCCTGATCGTTCCCTTCAGCAACCCTCCCGCACATCCCACACTGACCATTGTCTGTCCTCCAGCTAACCCGAAATCCACTGGCTCCAGGCACAGGTCCCCAGGCCACCCTCACTCGTGTTGCGTCTGACGCCACTACTTGCAGCCCTGGGATGGCAAGTGGGGTTTCTGGCTCTGGGGATTAAAGATAGAGGTCAGGGATCAAAACCAGGACCAGAGTGAGTCAGGCAGCTGTCCCCCACAGCCCTCCTGCAGTGCTCACCCCTGCGAACAGTGAGGACGCTGGCACCACCCTCTCGGGTGCCTACTCGAGCTGACACCCACACTGTGTAGCTCAGCCCAGCCCGGACGTCATCCAAGTCAAAAGCTGTCTGACTCCCGGGAAGCACCAGGCTCCGCTCGACCCCTAAGGGAGAAGGCAGGATAGGCAGGCAGGAGTCAGTGAGAGATGGGAATGTGGGATGAAGGTGCTCAGTGATGGACAGAGATACAAGATGAAAAGGGTCAGTGGGGGCAGGACAGGAATAAAGATGCAGACATAGAGAATGGACTTAAGGACACGGGGAGGGGGAAGGGTAAGCTGGGACAAAGTGAGAGAGTGGCATGGACATATATACACTACCAAACGTAAAATAGCTAGCTAGTGGGAATCAGCCGCATAGCACAGGGAGATCAGCTCGGTGCTTTGTGGCCACCTAGAGGGGTGGGATAGGGAGGGTGGGAGGGAGGGAGACGCAAGAGGAAATGGGGACATATGTATATGTATAGCTGATTCACTTTGTTATAAAGCAGAAACTAACACACCATTGTAGAGCAATTAAATCCCAATAAAGATGTTAAAAAAAAAAAAAGAAAAGGGTCAGTGAGGGATGGGACATGGGACAGAAAGGTGTGAGAGGTAAGGACAGGGGTAAAAGGAGTCAGTGATGGACAGCGACACAGGATAATGGGCCAGTGATGAATGGGGACACATAATGACAGGAGTCAGTGGAGAAGGACATAAGATGTAGGATGTCAGAAGTCAGCGGACAGCGACATGAGTTGACAGGTCATCGACAGACAGTGAGGTGGAGTCAGTATTGGATGGGGACATGGGAGAACAGTGGTCACAGCTAAGGTTATAGAAGGGCGGGGGTTGAGCTTGTGGTTGTGGAGAAGGGTGAAAGCCATGGCCAGGGAGGTGGGGCAGGGAGTGGAGACAGATCCAGATGAAGAGACAGGCAGGGTCAGGGCAGGGAGCAGACAGACCCTGTGACGGGGTCTGGTTCAGTGCCGTCTTGGGAGGTGGATGGACAAGGAGAGAGGAGGAGGCTGTAGAGACCCCGGAGTGGAGAAGGGCTGGAAAGGCTGGAATGGTTTGAAAGGCTGGAACTTTAGTGTGTGTACGGGTCTTGCTGTGTTCCCCTCACCCTGGATGCTGCGCACGGTGATCCGATACTCGGTGGCGCTGGGAACTGGCCTCCAGGACACTCGCACCCGCTGCCCAGGCAGCTCGGTGGCCTGTAGGTCTGTCACAGGGCCCACGGGCAGCTCTGGCCCTGTTGGACAGCACAGCCTGAGAGGCAGCCTGGGGCCCCTGTACCTTCCCCTCTCACTTGGCCGGGCCCACAGAGCCCTCACCAGGGGGGACCACAGTTGCAGGCGTGGCCACCTCGCGGCCCTCTAGCAGCGTGTAGAGTGTGAGGCGATACTCAGTGCCTGGCTGCAGCCCATCCAACTGGTAGCGGGTCACGTCAGAGGGCAGCACCACCTTCTGTGGCACCTCCAAGCCTGCAAGATGACAGGGTCAGGCCAGCTGAGGCCAGGTCCGGACCCAGCCTGCCCACCCCACCCTCCGGCACAGACCACTCTCACGCCGCCACTCCAGCCGGTAGCCACGGGCCTCAGGCACCAAGGTCCAGGAAAGAAGGATGGATGTGGGGCCCAGGATGATGGGACGCAGGGTCTGCTCAACAGAAGTGTCTGCCCAGGGCACATGGGAGGTCAGTGGCCTCTGTGCCCTGCCAGCCTGCCCACCCAGCCTGAAGAAAGCACCCAGCCCTCTCACCGGTGCGGGCAGTCAGGGAGGTGGCAGGCCCCACGCTCCGGCCAAGCAGGGTGCTCACGGTCACCTCATAGTCTGTGCCAGGCTCCAGGTCACGCAGCAGCACTGACCCCTGCCCAGGGCCCAGCTCCTGCTGCTGCGTGGCCCCACCTGCACGGGGGGCACAGAGGGGTCAGTGGGTCTTGCAGACTCAGCGCCCTACAGTCCTGTCTGAGGTGCAGGGACTTCCTTCAGCCCACACCTCTGACTCACCACTGAAGACCCGCCATGTCATGCGGTAGCCAGTGGCGCCTGGCACACCCTGCCAGGCTACCAGGAGGCTGTGGGCTGTGGTGTTCTGGATGGTCAGCTCCGGTCCCTCCAGAGCAGCTAGAGGAAGGTCCCACCAGGGATTAGTGAGTCCAGAGTGGGGAGGGGTTACTGGGATGGGTGGTTAGGTGAGCAGGGTCAGAGGTTAGCAGAACTGCTCACTTGTCCGAGCTGTCCCACTCACGGCCTCCCCGATGCTGTTGGCGTAGAGGGCAACCACCGTCACTTGGTACTCAGTCAGTGGCCGGAGACCCTGCAGCCTCATGCTGGTCTCACCCGCTGGGACGTTCACCTGCCCAGGGTCAGAGGTCACTTCATCTTGGCCAGCTAAGTCCCCAGCCCTCCACCTACCACTGCTGACATCCTTACCTCCCGCCGTTCACTCGACAGTGGCTGTCCCAGCCCCGTCAGGGGTGTGTACTGGACCTTGTAGCCAGTCACAGGGCCACTGGCCGCTGTCCATTGTACTCTCAAGGATTGACTGCCTGGCTCAGACAGCACCAGGTCTCGTGGACCAGAGGTTGAGTCATCGGCTGGGAAAGGGGCAGTCAGGCAACCAGGCAAGAGGATCAGGGGTCAGCACTTATGGTACAGCACCGGGCTCAAGGGTCAGGAGCACATGGGATGGAATCAGCACTCCCAGGTTGGGGTTTGGGTCAGGGTCCAGGTCAGGGCACACAGGGTGGGCAGGAACTCACAGGGCAAGGCCACAGGCACGCCACCTGCAGTCGTGCACACCCTCCGGGAAACAAGAGGCAGTAGCGTCCTCAAGATGTTGAAGTCGTTGACGAAGAAGAAGAAATCGCTGGCCGGCTGTGAGGCGATTCGCTTCAGCTCCTCAGGGTCGGCATTCTTGATCCCTGAGGTGATGCCCAATCAGGGCTCAGCTGCCCACATGCCCTCTGACTCATCCCTGCCCCAGCTGACCTGTCACCCCAGCTTGGTACTCACCCACAGCAAACAGCTTGACTCCCTGCCCCTTCAGCCTCTGGGCAGCTGTGTCCACCAGGTCCTGGGACTTCCCATCTGTGATGAGGATGCAGACCTGGGGCAGGTGCAGGGTCAAGTCAGGACTGCCTCATACACTTACTTGGGGTCACCTTGGAAGGCATGGTAGGGTGAGAGATCACCTTGGGGACACCAGGTCGGGCCAGCTGGGGCAGAAAGACACGGTCAGCCACGTGGAGAATTGCAGCTCCTGTGCGCGTGTTGCCTCCCTTGTAGCTGATCTCTCGGATTGCATGGATCACATCACCTCCTGAGCCAAGCGCATCCAGGCCAAATTCTGTCCTGTGGGGAGGGGGGTGGCAGCAGGCTAGGAGTAAGGGCTTTTTCTGGTCCTGGCCTCTAAGAGGCCTCTGGAATGAGGGTTGTATCAGGCCCCCTTGAGAGTCCACTTGGTTCTGTGATTCCTACCTTCCATCTCTGAAGCTCCCAAGCTAACAAACTCCTTAGGTACCCAACTGTGTCGTGCCTGTGGCTGGGCCTGGGCAGGCCTGGACCCCTTGGGGCTCCCAGGCTCAGGTACCAGGATGTCTGGTTAATTAAATAATGGTAGGAAGAAGGGCCCAGTTATAAGCAGGTGGACACTGGCCAGACAGGGAGGCCCTCTGCTGAGTGAGAGAGGCTGAAGGCATCAGGAGGCTAGAACAAGGAGAGTCCAGCAGGCACAGGGCATCTCAAGCCATGGGTCCCCTTCTAGGCCTCTCCATCTCTAGATCAGAAAACACAGCTCCTATCTTTGGCAAGGCACTATTCAGAAGGGGTCTCAGATGTGAGGGCTGTACCTAGGAGATCCCTGCTTCTGTCTTAAGAAGATGTCCTGGCTGGTGGGAGGGGGGATCCTCTGGGTTCCCTAAAGCCTAACCTAGGGGTTTGGGGGCTCTCTGCTTCTTTCTGGGGGTGGGGTCCTGGTGGGTCCAGCTGTGGGGAGCCACTCACCGTGGGTCATCGCTGTACTGCACAGCAGCAAAGCGCACACCCTGTGCACCGGCTGCCCCGGAGAAGGGCAGCACCAGCCCCTCAAGGAAACCCCTCACTTCGCGGAAGTTGCTTCGGCCAATGGACGAGGAGCCGTCGAGTAAGAACACGATGTCAGCGGCGTAAAGGCGCGTGCAGCTCACTGGGGCAGGGAAAAGCGATCACGATTTTTTCTTGGGGCCCACCCACCCCCTACCCTCACTGTGGTCCCCTGGGGCTGGGGAGGGGGAGTTGGCCTCATCCACTGTGCAAACAGGCACAGGCTGGCTTGGGCCTGGGAGCGGTGGAGGCAGCAGAGGTGGTGCCTGGAGCGGAGTCTCACGCGGAGGACTAGTGGGGAGGGAGAGTCGCCGAAGCGGGTGTGGATCTGGGACTGAAGTTGGCGTCTGGGGACCAGCGCGGAGTGACATAGTGTAGGGGACCCACGCACAACTGGATGCAGTTTTGGAGATGCAGTGTGGGTCGCGGAGGGTTTGGGGAGTCCAGGGAGAATTAGGAGAAATGCATAAGTCGAGGAGGGTGGGAGGCGGGATCCAGGATGAAGGTCGAGTGGAGTCGCGGGTGGCAGGGTGCAGTGCCCTGGATGGGGTCCTTCCCTGCCGTACCCACCTCTCTCCCTGTGCTGGGCCCACACTCGGGGAGCCCCTGCCAGGATCCCCGCGCAGAGCGCAGCCACCAGGAGCCGCAGCCTCATCCTGGGTGAGGGAAACGGTCAGCCAGGACCCCGCCTCTGTCCCTCAGCCTTGGCGGGTCCGAGGCCAGCGTTCTCCCACCCCCAGTCCCGGTCTTGCCTGCCGGTCCGCCGGCTCCGATCGCCAGCCGCTGCCGCAGTCCCGCCGCCACGGCGGAGAAAAGTCCCTGATCCCGGGGGCGGAGCAGCGGGCGGGGACCCAGGCAGGCCACCCCCACCCATCGTCCCAGAAGTCGCCGCCCCTGCCACCCCTCCCCTGGACAGATGATCTGACTCCACTTAAGTGTAAAGGCCCCCACCTCCCGTGGCTTCTGTGATTTCCCCAGGAGGTTCTCTACAGATGGATGTTGAGGGATCCCTCTCCAACCCCATCTAGGGTCAGAGATCTTGGCTGCTTTAGGTCAAACAGACTAGAAGTGACTGCTGGAGACCAGACTTCAGACAGGTTCCCGGGGATGAAAGACGCAGCAGGATGTTGGTGGGGTAGAAGATGCAGCTGGAGATGACTCACCACCCCCCTCCCCCCACTCCACCCCCACCTCCGACTGGGCTACCCAGACAAGCCCTCAGGCCATGAGTCCCAGCTGGCCTCTCCTGTGATTCAGCCATCCCTTTGTCTGTCGGGTCTCCTGTGTCCCACCCCAATCCCCTCAACAAGCAGAGCAGCCCCCAGCAAATGAGGGGCTCTAGGCTCATGCCAGGGAAAGCAAGGCACCACTGGGCTGCATCCAAGTAATGCCCACCCCTACTTTGGAAGGGGAAGCCAGGAGGAGAAAATCTGTATTGTACTCGTGCAGACATGTCCATCCCAGTGTCCTGGACCCCTTCCTGTGCTCTGAACCAGCCCCAGGCAGATGCCATCCAGCTGTGCCTCCAGGGAGGGGTTATCCATGTGTGGAGGGTAGACCACCCACAGTGACAGCTCATCTCTCAGGAATCCACCCCCTCCTGCCTATGCCCCCACTGGTGCGCCTGTCCTGCTCCAGCCAGGCTCCCCTACCCACACATTCTCATTTTGGCCCCTCAGAGTCCCCTCCTCCAACCTACTCTTCTGCATTGGGTCTTCGTTGCTGCGCGTGGGCTTTCTCTAGTTGCGGTGAGCGGGGGCTACTCTTCGTTGCAGTGCGTAGGCTTCTCATTGCGGTGGCTTCTCTTGTTGCAGAGCTCGGGCTCTAGGTACGCAGGCTTCAGTAGTTGTGGCATGCGGGCTCAGTAGTTGTTGCTCGCGGGCTCTAGAGCACAGGCTCAGTAGTTGTGGCACACAGGCTTAGTTGCCCCGTGGCATGTGGGATCTTCCCGGACCAGGGCTCAAACCTGTGTCCCCTGCATCAGCAGGCGGATTCTTAACCACTGTGCCACCAGGGAAGTCCCCAACCTACTCTTCTTGAAGACCCCCTTCCACCCATCATCTCTGCCAGGCCCAGAGGTCACCCTGGGCTCCTCCCTCCCTTCCTCACGGCCCTCAAGGTCCACCTGTGGTGTCCACCTTCATAACTACTCCTTCCTCACTCCTCTTCCCTTAACCAGGCTGAATTCCCACCCGTCTCCCTCAGCTGGCTTCTGTGATTATGGACAGTCCCCTCAACACACCTGCAGGCCAGGGACACTCTTTGTATATACGTATGTGTTCATTACAGGGGTTGATACTGAAATAGAGAGATCCTCCCAAGAGCAGGTCCCTTGTTTTTTTTAAGCCTGGAGAATACTTCTAGACTCACCACTGCCATAGGGCCCCTTCCAACGTGCCTGGCCCCCAGCCTCTCCAGGGGCTCCACAGGCTAATGGGGGACAAAAGGGGACAGCACTTCTGTTAAACTTGTCTGCCTTGTCCTCTTCTAGGTATGGCCGGGTCTCTGGTATGGCCAGAGCTGGGGGCAGTGAGAACCATCCATACTGCCTGTTTTCCTATTGTCCAATAAGGCTTGAGCTACAGGGACAGCCCCAAATTATCATGAAGTACAGCACTGTGATCCATAGGGCCCAGAACCTTTTCCCTAGGTCAAGGTCTCTTCAGCCATGTCCCAGGACCCCCCAACCCTTTGAAATCTGTCCTTCACGTGAGGGCTGCAGAGAACCAGTCGTGCTCTCATTACAGAGGCAGTCCCTGCCTGCAAGACCCTCACCTCTTCTTGTACAGCAAGGGTGGGTGAGAGCAGGGCAGACATACATACACATTTGGGTCTAGCCTTTAGGGGAGACTGGAGGCCCAGCTGAGAGGGTGTTCAGGCAAACCTCATCAGAACCATGAGGGGTCCCCCAAAAGAAATGGCTGCCTGCTGTGAGGGGGTCACTCAAAGCGTGCTACGGGAGGCTGTTGGAGGCAGAAGCAAGGTTGAGGATGAGCATAGGTCTGGCGCTCGGGGGAGGCTCATGAGCAGGGGTGTGGCCTCCTGGCAGGCACAGTTAGGGACCAACCCCAGACACCAGCTCCCTCCATAAACACACTGGGGCCCTAGAGTTTTCTTTCTCCCTCCCACACTCCCCTGGACATTTCCTCCTCTGGCCTCGGTCACCACCTCTGCTGGATGGCACCATGTCTCCAACTGGGGCCTCTTTTGGGGATTCCAGCCCCACACATCTGTCTTGAACACCTCCAAATTTCTCAGAACCGTGGCCAAAGCTGGGCAGGTCATCCCCCTCCAACCTGCCCCTCCCCTGTGGTACCCCAGCCCTGCTGGGGATGCTGCCCTGCTTGCATCCCCTGAAGCCCACTCCAGCTCTTACTATAGCTGTGGTATCTGCTCTGCCACAGAGCTGCTCACCAGAACCGCACAGAAATCCACCCTGAGTCCCCAGGCTAACTCTCAGCTGACCAAGTCACTTCTCTTCCCGTTAACTTCCAATACACCTCCCCCAGCACGCCTCCAAAGTAAAGATCAAATTCCCTGGCTAGGCATGCAAGGTCCGTTAGGACCAGATCACCCGCTCGAGCACTCTGTGTCCAGCACACCTGTAGCCTTTGAGAGTCAGGCCTGGCCTCAGCAGAGAAATCAAGCCCCATCCTCCAGGAGCTCAAACTTGGGACAACACGCTTGGCACTTGCTGTTCCCCAGCCTGGATATGCTGTGTCCATAACCATCCAGGGGTGGGCCTGTCAGGGTTCTGCACTGTCCAGCAGCTTCTCTCCAGCTGTTCACAAAGTAGGATGACCTGAGTCCCCCAGCCTTGGGTTCTAGAAAGCACTTGACAGTTATTTCCTAATTGACAACTTGTGGCAACAAACAGAGCTGAAGGGAAAAGCACTGGGGTGGAGTGGGAGCAAACTGAGGGCTGTTTTGGCCACTGCAAGGCTGGGATGCTGGGGCACTTCTGAATAGCCATCTTCTCAAGAAACCTTGTCCCAGAGCCCTGTCCACAAGTGCCAGCAGCACCTCCCTCACAGCAAAATTGGGCCCCACACTTCCATTCCCCCACTGGGATGCCAGGGAACCTGACTGTGGAAGGGTTGGGGGGCACAGGAACAGGGGCCTATCTGCCCACCTGCCTTGGGGACCATTGCCCAAAGGTGGCAGGGGGACTAGACAGTTGAGAGCTCCACCAGGTCCTCAGGGAGATGAGGAGGGGACTGCCAGGCCAGCAGCTCAGACTTGCCTGGGACAGACCAAGTCTAGGGAGGGGGCTCAGGCCCCACTGAGCTCAGGGATATTCTTGGAGCCTGAGTCAGCGGCAAATCAAGGCAAAGGATTCTTGCCTTGCCTGTCCAGGCAGCAGTTAGAAACCAAATGGGAACACTATGCCCCAGGCTATCCTCCTCCCAGAATCCAGAGTAAACATATGAAGGAGGCTCCCTCAGGGACATTCCTTGGCCTCTCCTGGTCTGTCTGGGGTACGAGGGTCCGCCGGAGGGTGACCGCACAGGACCCACAGCAAGGGGCTTCCCACCTGAGACCCCTGAGTTCCCAGGCTGGGACCTCTACCAGGGCAAAGTCTGGGCCTGCAGTTCCCATGGCCTCCCACACCTCACTCTTGGGACAGATTGGCTAAGAGCATCGCCCATGTGGCTAAATGGAAACAGCTGGCCTCAGCTCCCTGCAGGCATCAAAGGCTTCCGGCCTCTGTGCTGCAGCCCCACGCTTGCCCCTCGCTAAGGACACATCAGCCTGTGGGAAGGCAGAAGGATCTAGGAGATGCAGAACCGGGAGGAAGTCCCTGCTCCCCAATCCACTGCCCAGTGGACCCCATGCCAATGCCAAGAGAGGGACGCGGCAGTTCTCAACACAGGACTTTATTGGTTGGTGGTTATCTGCAGCACAGGTTTGAAGGACTGAGGTGGTATGTTTGTGGTTGGGGGGACCACAGGCCCGGGCCCCGCCCTTTTGCCTGCACAGGCTTCCTGCCTAGAAGCGCAGCCAGAACATGCCGCTACGGATCCGGTTATAATCTGGAAGCTGTTCAATGGGCCCTGTGGGGATAAGGTGGGGCGTCAGGGTGAGGTACCTGGCCTGTACAGAGACACCTGGCCCTGCGCCGCACCCCATCCAGAGCTGCCCAGAGCAGCACAAGACAGGCTTGGAGTGGAAAGAGGGAAGAGAACATTCCTCCAGGGGGTGCTGAGCCTGTCCCTTCATGCTCTGGCCTTTGGAGCTCCACCCCACACATGGAGGTGTCCATTACCTGGCGGGTGTGGGGTACTGATGGAGGCACCTTGGCAGGGAGTCAGGGAGCTGCTAGGACAGGTTTTCTGAGCAGGAACTCCCTGGCAGCCAGGCTATTGGGCAGAGCCTCTTAGGGGCCTCAACGTGCTGCTCCCCGTGAAAGCTGGGGGATGGGGGAGCAGGGGCAGAGGGGAGGCCAAGACAACAGACTGCGAAGGACAAAGAGCAGACTTTCTAGGCCACTCACCCAATCCAGCCACTGCTGGACATTGATCATAGAAGTACTTGGAGCAGACCTCACGCATGATACTGGCATCCACCTCCTGCAGGATGAAGCAGAGGGCACACTGAGTGACAGGCACCGGGGGACCACCTCTGCCAGTCAATATTATCCAGACGACCAAGATCTTCCACACGTACCATGGAGCTGCCCCTCAACCAAAAGGGGAAATGCAGCAGGGCTCTCCCTGCTGTAGACTTCCTCAGGCCCCACCCATCCCTACAGCCATCAGTGCCTCTGCCCTGCCCTCCAATTACACCACCGAGGCAGGTGACGCTGCCTAGGACACCAGGGTTGCCTACAGGAGCAGTCTGCACTGCCTCAACTCTCCACCCTCTGGGAGTCTGCCGGGCCAAGACTCCAGAACCTCTCCCAGGGGCCCTTGTTACCGCAATCCGGCTTTCCCACTCAGCCAGGGGGATGCGGCGGCCATATGTCAGAAGACTACGTCCAATGTCCTCACAAACAGGAGTGGTGCCTGCAAGGGTTGGGGGAAGTTTACAGGTCCACATGGTCCAATCCACGTGGGTCCAAGCCAAGCATGCGAGGGTGCCCCCAAGAAGCCCCGGCTGAGGGCACTACCCCCACCCACCAAGCAGCCCACCTCGCTGCCAGCGAAGCAGCACGGAGTGAGAGTGGGAGCAGCGTCCTCGGCATATGTCCCAGAGAGGCTGCCGAAGTGCTTCACGGTACACACAGAACCTCCAGCGCTCTGGGCTGACCTGGACCTTGGTCTGACCTAGACCACAACCCTCACTTGTACAACCACCTGTCACTGTATCCATGGGCTGTTGATCTAGCCTACCCACACCTGTACCTAAAACCCCAGGCCCCTGTGAGAGGGGTGGTGGTGGGGTACGGTGTGACCTTCGAAGTTTTCGTTTCCAATCTTGGTTAGGAACACTGGGACTGTCACTGCCAGTATGCACTCTACCCCTTGCCACAGGGCTGCAGGACTCACCGATCAGATGAGACACCAGAGCATTTCTGAGAATGTTTTTGCCCCGGACCACCTCGCTCTCTGTGGCACTGGTGCAAAGGCGCATCCTAGAGCAGGGGTGGGGCGGGATTCATCCTGAGAGACGGTGCTGTCTCTGAGCCTCCCACGGTCCTGCTCAAAGGGCCCTATTCCCTCCCCACCTCCCTGGCAGCACTAGGCCGCCACTCACCACTGGCCCTGTAGGAAGAACATCATGTCGTCGATGCTCATGTGGTCGCAGACAAAGTGTGCGCCCAGCAACCCCGTCTCTGCATAGCAGATGTTGAAGGTCTGGAAACTCTGGCACAGCTTCTTGGTTGCAGCAACTGCAGCCAGTGGGCTGGACAAGTGCTACCAGGGATGAGGGTGGTCAGCACCCACCCTCCTGTCTGCAGTCCACACCCCAAACCCCACAGTACAAGCGCCCACAGCCCAGCTCCCTCTCTTCCCTGAAGACAAGGTCCCATCCCATGCCCACCCCTGGCACTCACCGTGCCACCACCGTAAGTGCAGTCATAGTGGCCAATGATGGCATTGGCCACCTGGAGGGCCACATTGTCCGGGTTGGCCCAGCCAGGCCCCTCCACTGCAATGGCCACATGGGCCAAAGGCAGGGCATCATCACGGTGGCGGATCTGAAACAGTACATGGCAAAGCTGAGGGACAGCCAGATTTCCCAGGTGACCAGCAAAGGTGCCAAGTGTGGGTGGAGAGTGTGCATGCAAGTGTGAACACGTGTGCCTGTGAGGCAGCAGCCACAGGACACCTGGCCAACTCGAGGCATCTCCGGAGTCATGAAGATAGCCATGCACATGAGGGTGCCCCCAAGAGGTCCCGGCTGAGGGCACTACCCCCGCCCACCAAGCAGCCCACCTCGCTGCCAGTGAAGCGGCAGGGAGTGAGAGTGGGCACAGCATCTTCAGCGTATGTCCCAGAGAGGCTGCAGAAGTGCTTCTGGGCGAGGTCTAGCAGCTGCCGGTGCTCCACCCCTGCCGAGACAGACAGCAGAGTTACTGGCCAGCCAGGGCCCAAGGCACAGGGTAGGGGAGATCACACACAAGCAGAGGACCCCATGTCCTGCCTTGGTGGGAAACACCAAAAGGAAGACATGACATCAGGACAAGGTGAGGAAAGAGGACCCTTCACAGACACACCCTATCTCACGGGCAGGGCAGGCACCTCAGGGTCAAACAGCTTCCATCACCTCAGCCACAGGGAAGCAGCAGCATGGTGAGCTTAAAAATGGGTTCCCATGTGACACATTCCCACCAGCACCAAGGACAAGACTGGTACTCCCTGGGCATAAGGCCACCTGCCCTGCCTTCTCCCTCTGGCCCTTCCTCAAGCAGATCCTATGGGGGCTGGCAGGTGAGAGGGCACAAAGAGGTGCTATGCAGGGCTGTGACTAGCTCCGGGGTCCCCTGAGAGCTGGGGACGTTTACTAGTAACGTTACAAACTCACGCCTCAGGACCCCTCCTGGACCTCACCTCTGCAAGAGGAGGCCTTTGCTGCCATAGCGCCTTGACCAGTGGGCGCTGTGGTAGTAAGCAGCCTCCCCCAGGTACAGCCTTCTAGGTGCCTCTGCCGTTTATTCTTTCCTTCCCTGAGCTCAGATCCTGTTGGACTCAACAAAGTCTGATGTGTCAGTAGCTCAGACTGCTCCTGGTCCCGAGGTTCACTGGCCCCAAGGCCACCAATCATGTTCTTCCTATCAATTTTTCTTGCCCAGTCAGCTGTCACGACCTAAGTTGGGAAAGCACCCTGGCCCTGCTCCCGTCCCCTCCCTGCCACATCCCCTCCTCTGTCAGGTGTGTCTACCTAAAAAGCCACCCTGAGTCCCCGCACTTCTCTCCCAGCTCCTACCATCCCCCACCAGGCACCTGCAGCAAGCACTCCCTGCGCCTGCCCACTTCCGCTCTGGCCCCTACACGGCAGCAGAGCAAGCCTCAAAACACACCAGCCCGTGACACTGCTCTTCCCCTCTGCACAGACCTCCCACTCCCCACCGAATTAAATCCCACCTCTCTTTAAGCCTCTGTTCAAATGACACATGCTTCAAAAGCACCTCCCAATTCAAAAAAACAAACAAACAAACAAACAACCACCTCCCTACCCTCTAACTCTGAGTCCCCCATTAAAGTGCCCCTACCACTGTATGCCTTCAAGGCACTTCCTATCTGTCATGCAATGTCTGGTTTGCCCACTGACAAGGCCAAGAGAAACAGGCCTGAGGCCTTGAATCTCCCACCAGCCTACAACCTGGATCTCCTACGACCAGGTGGGGCTGAGAAAACCCTGAGGCCTGGAGAGGCCAACAGCCCAACTGAGGCCTGTACTAAAGAGCGGAGTAGCATCCCTGGGCGGCCAGTTTCAGTGGCGGTGGCAGAGGAGAATCCCACCCCACCTCAAAGAGCATGGAAGAGAAGTCACTCCCCTCAAGGACAGGGTGGGAACAGTGTCCCCAGGAGTGGAAGATCCCTATGGTCAGAACTGGGAGACTTGGCCCTGGTAACCAAGGCCACAGCCCACCCCCCTATTACCACAGGGCTTCAATGAGCCCATCGCTCACCTCCAGCTGCTGCTAAAACCATTCGAGAGGCCTTGTAATGCCGGCTGAGGTACTCAGTCAGGTCTGCCCGAGACAGCTTCCTGCAAGACATACAGCCAATTGGTCAATACCGCTCCCAAACCAGAATGATGTGGGTCACACAAAACGGGGCTGAGGAGACAGACCAGGAGACATGGCTTCTCTGGAAAGCAGGACTCCACACATTAATTGGTCCTTGCCCCATTTCTGCCACCCACCACTCTGGGGCCCAGAGGGCAGCCCTCATTGGGCCCCCCTCACATCCCACCTCAGGACAGGCTTGTAGTCCCCTCTGAGGAGGGTGAGAACTGACGGTGGGGGCTCTTGAGGGGCAACAGCAGAGCTCATCCCACCAGAGGACAAGAAGCCATGTGGAGGGATACCCAGAGCACCCTCCCTCAGGCTGGCAGGACATGCATGGAAACGTACCCTAAAGCAAAGCCCAAAATTCAAGTGAAAACCACACAGGTGTTAAAAAAGACTCACAGGGACCATGTGGCAACATAGAAAATGTCTCCAGTTGTGTGAATTAGGAAAATAAACAGCACAGACAGCAGATCAACTAAAAACAAACTCATGTGGACATGGCCTGGCCATGCCAGAATGAGGGGACGAATTCCACCCCAGACCAGCCAACACTCACCTGACATTCTCATTGGACCCCTCCACGGCCTGGGCTAGAGGTGTGCCCTGGAATGCTGTGGCATGCAGGTAGTCAAAGACCACGTCCCGCATAGATGCATCATTCTCCTGCAGCTCCTGCAGGATCACATCACGCTCCTTCTCAACCTGGGAGTCTTCTAGGCTGCAGTTCTGCACAATGTCGGCCAGGAGCTCCACAGCTGGATGCAAGAAGGACAGGTTTGGTGACCAGTAACAGGACAAAACCCCAGGCCTGACACCACTGGTTGCTTTGTTGCAAGGCCATACTCTAAGGGTAACCCCATTCTTCAGCCAGGCCAGGAGCTCCTGAGTGCCTGTCCTCTGCACTCCTGGGGTCCTACTGGTGTCCCGGCCCCATCCTCCAGCGTACCTTTTGGCAGGTCCTTAGACAGTGCCTTGATGTAGTAAGCTGTGTGCTCCCGGGTGCTGTAGGCGTTAAGATGGGCCCCCATGCTCTCTACCTCCTTCTCCAAGGCAATGCCAGGCCGATTCTTTGTTCCCTGGAACCACACATCAACAGGACAAATCAGGAGCCACATGGGAGCCCAGGACCCCATCCTCACAGGCTAAAGTCCCAGCAGGACCACTGGTCCACAGATATCTCCCTCAGCAAAGGCTCTGGGGTTATACAGCCCAGAGGCTGTGCTCACCAAGTGCTTAGCAGGCCTTAAGCCAATCAACGCCACAGCATCGAGGACCAAGAGAATGAAGACATCCAGGGGCCAGGAAAGAAGGGCATGGCCAAAGCAAGTGCTACCTGAAATCCAGAGCTCCCATACCAAGAGGGGGTATAGCATTTGACTGAGAGCTCCCATACCAGCCTGATCTTACCAGCACTCCCTCTCCTCTTACTGACAGTCATGGTCAGGTAAGCTCACACCTGTGCTCAGGTGATGCTACCACTACCCACTCTCCCTCATACCATTTATATGACTCTGTGTGTGTGCTATGGCCTCTGTAGGACTCAACCTTAGTCCAGTGTGTGTGTATGTATGTGTGCGTGTGCATGGCAGTGCTGCTGTCCAATGACACACACACGTATCAATGTGTTGAGACTGACACACATAACTGTGATGCTGGACCTGGCTAGCTGCCCATTCCTGCTCCACAACACCACCTATCCCGTATCTTCTCCATTTTTTTCATTCATTTAAGAACTCAGTCTCCACTCCATGCGAACACGAGGTGGCTTAGGAGCTGTTCCCATCCTCAAGAAAGCTCCTACTTACTTCTATAAACAAGAGATGCACAGCATTTTACAAAAACTAAATCTGTGGGTTTGTTACAATGCACGTGTACATCCACAATTCTATATCCGTGCATGCACACAACACAGGCCTGGCCTCTGGTGAAGAGCAGGGCTCCTATGGCTCCCTGGGGTTTTTCTGGCTCTGGGGGCCTTGTGCAGGGGTTCACCAGATAGGCGCTCACTCAGAAGAGGCCAAGTCCACATGACTCCTCCCAGAAAAGCCATCCAGAGATCTCTTTCCCCTGCTACCCTGCTAAAACCCATAACTGAGGAGGCTGACTTTTCTGAACTGCATCCCCAGGAGGGACAGCAGGAAGCCCTAAGCCCAGGGGAGATGCAGGACTTTAGGAGCCTCACCTTGAAAGCCAGATGCTCCACAAAGTAGCCTGCCCCGTTGTTCTTCTCAGTCTCATAACGGCTGCCAGCATCAATCCACACCCCCACCTGGACAAGAAACCACCAACAAAGGTAACAAACAAACCACCTCAGCCCCCCTTACACTCCACCCTGCAAGACTCAGCACAAGCCCCAGACAGGGGCTCACAGTCCCACGCTGGGGAAAAACTTCTCAGCAGGACCCCTGTGCTTAGAGGCACAGGGCACCAGCTGAATGACTGCAGTCACACTGCATCACCTCTCCTCCCTGCTCTATTTCCTGACTGGTTATCGAGACTCGCAGGGAAGCTTCAAACCAGGCACGTTCACCTGTCCCATCACCACAGGAAATTCTTAAATTCAACCTCACTTTTCAGTTGATTCTTTGTTTCTTCTAGGCAAGCAACTAATCATTTGAAAACAACTTCTTTTCTCCTTCCTAAAAATTATACCCTGCCTTTTTTCTGGTGATTGTGTCCTTTCGCCATTAAAGGAGAGGCTATTGGCTTAAACACTGAACATTTTATCGTAAGTAGCCTTCGTTCACACTTTAAAAAAAGTTTTAAACAGAGCTGGACACCTAACACTGCCAAGTGTCTCCTTGGCACCCAACGAGAGAATCTTATAATTTTCTTAATAGCCTCCTGGTGTGCTGTGAAACACAAACCACACTACTCACCCCCATGGTGACATAGACCTAATCTTTTAATTTACTATTTGTTTCATAGCTGACTTAAAATGTTCACATTTACTTTCCTAAGAGATGTTGATACACGTACCATACGTCATAAATTCTTTACATGAACATCTATTACACATCTAACATCTTCGAAAGATACATTTTACAATCCATGGTATCCTTTGATTATAACTGGCAGCATTCTTTTCCTGCCACTAGAGCACAGTGATGCTCCTTACAATCTAGAGCATCTTAGTGTCCATGAAATACAGCATTCTCTACCAAGCTTTCTTAACAGGCTGTGGGTCGGCTTACACAGGTGCCATGTAATAAGGAAGTTGCCCATCACTTTTTGTTGTGTTCAGTAACAACTTATATCACAGGACATTATTTGTTCCTGGAAAACTGAAAGAATTTACCAATAAAAGCACCTGAAGTTTGGGGTGGGGAGGAGACGGTTCGCTTCTTGAGAATCTTCTCTGTTTATCTAGCCAAGATTTCTATCTTTGAGTGAATTTTGAGGAAAATTATCCATTTAACTGGAATTTTCTAGTTGATTTCTTCTGCAATACATTTCCAGTCTAGGCAAGGGATTATGACTTTGGGCCGTGAGGCTGGCAGTCACCTAATGTCTCTGAACCCCATTTTCCTCATTGAAGGATCACTTCTCTCATATGGGCTGCTGAAGAAAAAGCTGAAAAAAGACTTGGCCTCCTGATTGGCAAGCATCACACGCTAAGTAAGTGTTGGGTACGGTGAGGATTGCCCCCAAGAAGTCAAGGCGTGGCTTGGGTAGGGATTGGGGTAGGAGGGTCAATCCTGAGGTGGCTGGGAGGAGTCTGATCCAAACCACAGAGCACTTGAGCCCAAGGTCACACCCCGACTTGGGAAAGGAGACCATGCCCAATATTGAGGTGCACTCCCGACAGCGGACCCACTCACCGTGCAGGTAGGCTGGGAGGACTGCTCCGAGGCCACTCGCAGCCCGTTGTCCAGCTGGCTGACCTGCGTCTCCGGCACGCTCTGCAGGGCCTGGGCGTAGGTGGCGATGCCCCGCAAGACAGGCGACCTCAGCAGGGCCGGCTGCTGGAAAGGGGCGACCAGGACTGAGGATTAGATTGGAGGATCGCCCCTTAGCTCTCAGGCCTGCGGTGGGATCCCCGTCTCCGCCCCCAGGCCAGCCGCGAGACTCCCATGCGTGCCCTCGGCCGTGACCTTCCCACGGCCCTGACCCCGCGACCTCCCCATTCTCGACCCGCCACCGCTAACAGCCCGCTCCCTGTCTGCTTTCCAAAGACCCGCTCCCCATAGCTCTGCGCTCTCGCTGACACCTCACCGAGCGGCGGCTGCGCACCAGCACTCGCGTCCCAGCGCTGGCCGCCCGGCAAACCGCGGAAGCCGCCATCTTCTGGCTCCAGTGGACGCTGAGCCGCGCCACGCATGCGTAGAGTGGACGCAGCGGCGCGCGAGGCGCAGGCGCAGTACCGCAGACTTGGCGCTCGGCTGCTCCCTGGCGGACGACGCCGCGGGTATTCATTCTCTGCTGGTCGTTAGTTCTTGTCTTCGCGTCCCTGGGTAACAGTGCGCATTAATCCCTCTGGCTAGTCATCGTCTTGTGCGGGTCTGTTCAGGATCCAGCCCATCTTCCCTCTTCACCCGTGGTGGTGGCATTGGGGACAGAGTGCGCGATGTTTCTCGCGAACAGTGGGCGCCTCGACTCCACTGAGTGCTCAGAGCGGCCGGGCGGGCGGGGAGCGCAGCCACAGCAGGTTTGCGAATCGCAACCCCAGGGCTAAACCACCAGGGTGGAACCTGGGACTACGAGGCTGCTGCTGAAAGTCACGGTTTTCTCTTTAAAGGAATGGAGAAAGTTCAGGCGGTTGACATGGAAAGAATTTAGCAATATATTGCTAAGAAAAAAGGAACAGTTTTAGAGACTAATTTGTGAAAAGGATTCCTTGTTTGGAAAACAAAACACACACAAAACAAAACGAAGTGCTTTTTCTAATAGGCTACATAGAAAAAAACCCAGAGGAACTCACTCTAAACTCTCATTCAGGTGACTTACAGAAAATGAATTCAGGGGAAGGGGAAAGAGGCTACCATTTTTACACTTCTGTATTATTTTAATACATAATTTAAAATTTTTAGGGAATTCCTTGGCGGTCCAGTGGTTAGGACTCTGCGCTTTCACTGCAGTGGCCCGGTTTCAATTCCTTGTTGGGGAACTAAGATCCTGCAAGCCGCGGGTCTCAGCCAAAAATAAAAAAGTAAAATAAAAATAAATTTTTTACAAAAGATGTTTGTTGCTTTTGAAATAATAGCATATTTCTGAACTGTACTTCCTTTTACAGGTATATGAGATTTTCTGTGATCTTTCAAAATATCACTCAGAACTTTCTTTTATAAAATCAGAAGATGCTTAAGTGTGCACTGATAAATATTTTGTGAACTAAAATTATGTTATGATCTTGACATGAAAAAATAAAGTGAAATAGAATCTCCTAATTAGTTTTTTAAAAACTAGTTTTTAGAACCGTCTTATATTTACAGAAGAATTGAGCAGACGGTACAGAATTTCCCATATATCCCTGCCCACATACAGGCATGCACAGTTATTCCTATTAATAGCTTACCTTATTGTGATACATTTGTTACAATTAATGAACCAATATTGACATTATTATTAACTAAAGTCCATAGTTTATTCAGATTCCCTTAGTTTTAGTTTTTACCTAATATCCTTTTTCTTTCTAGGATCCTATCCAGGATACCACATTCCATTTCGTTGTCATGTCTCCTTAGACTCCTCTTGCCTGTGACACAACCTCTTCCAGTGACCAGCGCATTGTGCACCTTCCTTCTAGCAGAGCTCCCCCAAAGAGCTCACTGCCTCCAATTCCTCTCCTCCCACTCTTTCCCAAACCCACTCCAATCCCATCCCCAATTCATTCCTCCAAAACCACACCTGTAAAGGTAATCAATGAGCTCCATGTTGCTAAACCTAATGGCCAGTGCTCGGTCTTGTTTAAAGTGATTGGCCACTTTTTCCTCCTTAGAGCCTCATCCCTTCTCCACCTTTAGTTTCCCATGCTCTCCTGTTCTTGTCCTACCTCCCTGTACATCTCAATTAAACATGCTAAAGCTGGGACTTCCCTGGCGGTCCAGTGGTTTGCACTCCGCACTTCAACTGCAGGGGGTGCGGGTTCGATCCCTGGTTGGGGAAGTAAGATACTGCATGCTGTGCAGCACGGCCGGGGTGGGGGGAAAAATATGCTAAACTTGAACTCTTTACTTTCCCTCCCAAACCTGTTCCTCCCATAATTGTCTTCATCTCAGTAAATGACACTTCCATTAACCAAGTTGCTCAGGCTAAAAATCTAGGAGTCATCCTTGACTCTTCTCTCTCAAAATCCACACCCAATCTTTTAGCAAATCCAATAATTTCTAATCCAGTTACCGAACCCCCCCTTTCCCCACCCCACTGCTACCCTGGGGTGAGAAGGGAAGGACAATGAGACAACCAGGAAGTGTGATGTGGTAGATGCCCAGGGACGGATATGTTTCAAGAGATTGGTCAAAAAGGAAATGCTGCTAAAAGGTCAAGTACAAGCAGTGGTCATTGCAATGATTTGGCAAGAGTCTTTGATGACTCATTGATCTTCTGGAATTTACTTGGCCTATGGGGTGAGGTGAGACCAAAATACCCTTTTTCCCCCTAAATTGCAAACTGAATTTTGTAACAATTCTTGACCAGGCCTCATTTCTCTATCCATCTCTGAGACTCCCTTTATTCCCCCCAGAGAGTCTCAAAACTGTAAAAGCAGGTCCATGCGGGCTGCCTGAGAGGGCTCTGGCACTCACCTTACTCTCCTCACTCAACATTTGATATACACTTCAGCTTATTCTTCTAGATATTTTTTCTTTTATTTTAATTTTAGTTTTTAAATTGTGCTAACATATACATAACATTTAGCACCTTAACCATTATTACATCTTAACATTATACAGTTCGGTGGTATTAATTACATTCAAAATGTTGTGCAGGGAATTCCCTGGCAGTCCAGTGGTTAGGACTCAGCACTTTCACTGCTGGGGCCCAGGTTCAATCCCTGGCCAGGGAACTAAGATCCCGCAAGCCTCATAGTGCAGCCAAAAAAAAAAAAAAAAAAGTTGTGCAACCATTATCACTATCTAGTCTACTTTCAAAACTTTTTCCTCATCTCAAACAGAAATTCTATATCCATTAAGCAATAACTCGCCATTTCCCCCTTCCTCAAATCTCTGACAACCTCTATTCTACTTTCTGTCTCTATGAACTTGACTGTTCTAGGTACCTCATATAACTGGGATCATAGAGTTTTGTTGTTAAAAAAATAAAAGGCCCAAAATAGAGTCGCTTATGCTAAGCCCCATGCCACCAAACCAAGTCTTAATTTTAGTTGGGCTCTCCCAGAAATGGAATCTTAAACCAGTCAGTCAGGAATCTTCTGATCAACACTATTTGATCAGGTCATCTGCCTGTTATACTGTGACATGCCCTAAAGGGAAGTAACTTTGCAATAACCAACCTGCTTTTTCTGCCTACGATAGTATCCTTGTTCCCACTCCCTTTTGCCTATCAAAATCTTTCTTTCTTTTTTTTTTTTTTCGGTACGCGGGCCTCTCACTGCTGTGGCCTCTCCGTTGTGGAGCACAGGCTCTGGACATGCAGGCTCAGCGGCCATGGCTCACGGGCCTAGCCGCTCCGCAGCATGTGAGGTCTTCCCGGACCGGGGCACGAACCCATGTCCCCTTCATTGGCAGGCGGACTCTCAACCACTGAGCCACCAGGAAAGCCCAAAAGCTTTCATTTTTGTTCAGCACCTTGGCGTTCTTTTCTACCTGCTAGATTGGATGTGCCTGATTTGAATCAATTTTTGCTCAAATAACTTAAAATTTTTAAACATGCCTCAGTTTATCTTTCAACATTGTCCTTTTATCGTTGGTTTATTTCACTTAGCATGATGTTTATCTATTTATCTGTTGGTGGACATGGGCTGTTTCTACCTTTTGGCTATTGTGAATAATGCTACGACGAACACTCACTGGCATACAAGCATCTGTTTGAGATGCTGCTTTCAATTATTTTGGTATTTACCTAGAAGGGGAATTGCTGGCTCATATGGTAATTATATTTTTAGCTTTTTGAGGAACCACCAAGCAGTTTTCTGTAGTGGTTGTACCATTTTACATTCCTGCCAGCAATGCAAAAGTGTTCTAATTTCTCTACATTCCCACCAATATTTGTTATTCTCCAATAGCCATCCTAATGGGGGTGACATGATATCTCGTGGTTTTGATTTGTATTTCCATAATGACTAGTGATGTTAAGCATCTTTTCATGTGGTTATTGGCCATTTGTATATCTTCTTTAGACAATGTCTATTCAAGCCCTTTGCCCATTTTTGAATTTGTTTGTTTTTTTGTTGTTGAGTTGTAGGAATTCTTTAGGTATTCTGGATATTAGTCCCTCCTCAGATATATGATTTGCAAATATTTTCTTCCATTTTGTGAGCTGTCTTTTTACTCTCTTAATAGTGTTCTATGATGCACAAATTTTTTATTTTGATGAAGTACAATTTATCTATTTTTTCTTTTGTTACCTGTTCTTTTAATGTCATACTTAAGAAATCATTGCCTTCTCCAAGATTATGAAGATTTCCATCTATGTTTTCTTCTAAAAGTTTTATAGTTTTAACTTTTAAATTTAAATCTTTGATCTTTTTACTTAATTTTGTATATGATGTAAGGTAAGGGTCCAACTTCATTCTTTTGCATGTGGATATTCAGTTTTCTCAGCACCATTTTTTGAAAAGACTATCTTTTCCCCATTAAATGGTCTCTGCACTCTTGTTGAAAATCAACTGAATATATATGTGAAGGTTTATTTCTGGGCTTTCTATTCTATTTCATTGGTCTGTATGTCTATTCCTATGCCAGCACCACACTGTTTTGATTACAGTGCCTTTGTAGTACATTTTGGAAATCAGAAAGTTTGAGTCCTCCAACTTTGTTCTTCTTTTCCAAGATCGTTTTGGCTATTCAGGGTCCCTTGAGATTCCATATAAATTTTAGGATGGGTTTTTCTATTTCTCTTATAAAACACCATTGGGATTTTCACTGGGATTACACTGAATTTGTAGACCACTTTGGGTAGTATTGCCATTTTAACAGTATTAAGTCCTCCAATCAAAGAACATGGAATGTCTTTCTATTTACTTAGGTCTTTTAAAATTTCTTTCAGCAATGTTTTTCAGCAAGAAGAAATCAGGTGGCACCTTCAGCACTTCACTTGGAAATTTTTTCTGCTAAATATTAAAGTTCATCATTTACAAGTTCTGCTTTCCATCCAAATACGGGTTATGATTCCACTAAGCTTCCCACAACTATTTAACAAAGATTCCTTTTACTCCTGGTTTCCAATAACATGTTCCTAATTTTCTTCTGAGCCCTCAATGGCAGCATTCTTAATGTCCAAATTTCTGCTAACAGTTGTTTGAAGGTAGTTTTGGCTTTTTCTGTTATGCTCCCTGACATTCTTCCAGACTTTGCTCACTGCCCAATTCCAAAGCCATTTCCACATTTTTAGGATTTGTTACAGCAGTACCTCTCACTCTTGATACCAATACTTAGTAGTTTTCTATTGCTGCCATAACAAATCACCACAGACTTAATGGCTTAGAACAAAACAAATTTATTATCTCACAGCTCTGTAGACCCAAAATCCAACATGGATGTCATTGGGCTAAAATCAAGACATTAGCAGGGCTGTGTTCCTTTCTGGAGGTTCTAGGGGAGAATGTGCCCTTCGTCATTCAGTTTATTGGCAGAAGTTAGATCATAGTGGTTGAAGGACTGAGGTTTCTGTTTTCTTGCTGCCTATCACCCAAGGGTCATTCCCAGCTTCTAGAGGCCATCTGAATTCCTTGGATCTTTGGGTGGTGGAAGATCTCTTCTACCACCTTCAAAGCCAGCAGCAGAGGATTATTAGTACCTCTCACACTTTGAATCCAACCAACTCTCCTGCCCTCCTCTTCCACTTTTAAGGGCTCATGAAATTACACTGGGCCCACCAAAATAATCCAGAATAATCTTCCCATTTTAATGTCTTTAACTTAATTCCATCTGCAAAATCCTCTTTGCCATGGACTGTAAAATATTCACAGACTCCAAGGACATCTTGAGGGCCATTATCCTGCCTACCACAGCCTCCCTAGGAGACACCAACTCCTGTCTCTTCCCAGACTGCCCTCTCCTGTGTTCCAGAATTCCTTCTTTTCCTTGAAATCCTGACCATCTTATGGTTCATGGAAGAGGTCAAGGTCTCTTTCCCCACCTGGCCCTTGTATGTGCTTATCCTTCTGACTGGAGCACTCTCCCCCTCCTCTCATCACCCCACTCACCCTTCAGGTCCCAGCAGTCAGCCCACACCTGCCCTACTCCAACTGGCTCAGCACAACTCTCTGCAGAGGAATTGAGTTTTTGAGTCTGCTTCATCACCACCTCTACCCTCCCCTATTTGTGAGTGGGTGAGGGAGGAGCCTGTTCTGTTCATCAGCAGATCCTGATGCCTATGGTAGAAGGAAGGGAGGAAGCAGGTGAGGGCCCCTTTGGGGAGGTTCAGCCCTCATCCCACTTCCAGGGGCTTTACAGCAAGGGCCACTTAGGTGCCAAAGCATGTTTGAGATGTCACAAAGATGAAGGCAGCCAGGGCCCTCCCTCTACCCCCAGCCCCAGCTCAGGCCCCACAGGCTCAACCAGGAGCCCTAGCTCCTGACTCAGCCAGGTGGTCACCTCTGGGCTGCCCTCTCTGGACCACCCACATCTGCCCTGATGGCCAAGTCTTCTCCCACCACACTGGGGGCCCCTGAGGAGCCCCAGAGGAGCAGTTGTATTTATGAGTGGGATCCCTAGAGAGGAGGGGTCAGTTGGTGTGGGCAATGGAGCAGGGTGAGCCAGCCTGGGCCCCACCTGCCCAGCCATCGATGGGCACCGAGGCCTCGATGGGTGTGCTGGCTCTAAAAGTAGAAAAGGGGCACAGGGTCCAGACAGGCCTGGAGAGAATAAGACACACAGACCTGAGCCTGGCCCAGAGCCTCAGGCCATCCCCGCCCCAACAAGCCACCAGGCAAAGAGAGGAGTATGTTGGGTCACCCGCTCTGGGCAGGAGCCCCCTTTATTTGGGTTCGCTGCTGGGAGGCTAGATGCTGCAGATGGCCCTCAATATGGACCAGGAGGGCATCCAGCATATGCAGGACCCCAAGGAGTAGGGCACGGTCTGAGATCGGGGCCCGTCGTTTCCAGGGTGCACAGGGGTTAGCCGTCACCTGCGGATGCTGAGGATAGGACCAAAAGGCAGGAGTGAGAACAGAGGAACAGGACAGAGGTGTGGTGGGAAAGGGGACTTAGGGTGATGGAGGATCGTGGAGGGTCTGTTGTGGCCTAGTATGGTCATGGGGCCCATGGAGGCTGGATGAGGAATAGGGATATTAAAGAGGGAGGATGGGGCAGGGTACTACCCATGGGAAATGGCCAGGGACTGTTGGGTGTGGACAGATGTAGGGACGCTGGGGTGTGAGTGATGGGGCAGGGGCAGGGGGAGGGGTAGCAGGAGGCCCAGAAGACATGAGTGGGAGGATGGGTAGAGAATTATGAGCTCATTGGGTATGAACAGAAGTAGGAGGCTGTGGGTACAGAGCAGTGCCATGCTCACCTCACTCTTAGTGGCCTGTGAGCGCCGCCGTTGCATCACCGCACGGCTGAGCATCAGCATCATGGTAGTGGCGACGGTGACCCCAGCCACTGGGTAGATGCGGTTCACCCCCAGGGCCATCCAATGGCCAGGACACCCCAGGATGCCCTTGCAACCCTCCAGGCTGTTTGGCTGGCACCCCCAGGGCTGTAAGTCCAGCCCCACCTGGTACCACAGGGGCCGTGACCAGGTGTGGGTGCGGACAGGCATCGCTAGCAGAAGCAGCCATGGCAGGAAGGACTGTGCGTGCAGCATGACTGCTGCCAGTACTAGGGGCCGGAACCTGGGCGCCTGGCAACGGGCAAACACTCCTCCCCCAGGGGCAGGTGAGGCAGTAGGTTCCAGCTGGGCCCATGGCTTTCAGGAGGGGTGGCCTGGCCAGAAAATATGGGGCAGGGTGGGTGGGGCGGGATTCCAGGGCAGGGAGGAGGGCAGGCTTGGGGCCCAGGAATGAAAGAATGCCTCCTTCCCCCTCTCCCTCCTCCTCATCTAATATACATCTAATATGCTCTCCACCAGTGGCAGCACCAACCCCAGGCCAACCAAGCTAAGCACACACAGCTGCTCCCTGCTCCCCTATGCCCAGACTCAGCCCCGTGGTCCACATCGCAGCACAGTGAGCACTCAAAAATGTGGGTGCGCACTCTGAATAAAGCCTGAAGGCTCACCCTGGCCTGTGAGGTGCTCTGTGCTCTGGTCTCCCCTCCTGCCTCCTGTAGGCCTCCCTGGTGTTCCTTGAACACACCTGCTGTTCCCTACACTAGGAGCACTGTCCTAGAAAGAGAACTCTCACAGCTGCATTTCAGCTCAAGTGTCACCTGCTCCCTGAGTCTCCCTCCCATGACCATCCTGGGTAACACAGTCCCTTCTCTTTCACGTGACCCTGTTTTATTTATTTATTTGGCCGCATTGTGGCATGTGGGATCTTAGTTCCCCGACCAGGGATTGAATCCATGTGCCCTGCAATGGAAGCGCAGAGTCTTAACCACTGGACTGCCAGGGAATTCCTGACCCTGTTTCATTTTCTTCAAAGCATTTCCAAGTACAGGTATACCTTGGAGATACTGTGCTTTGGTTCTAGACCACCACAATAAAGCGAGTTGCACAAATTTTTCAGTTTCCCGGTGCATATAAAAGTTATGTTTACACTACACTGTAGTCTATTAAGCGTGCAGTAACATTATGTCTAAAAAAAAGTACATACCTTAATTTAAAAAAACACTTTATTGCTAAAAATTGCTAACCATCATCTGAGCCTTCAGCGAGTCACAGTAGTAACATCAAAGATCACTGATCACAGATCCTCCTAACAAATAATAAAGAAAAAGTTTGAAATACTTTGAGAATTACCACAATGTGACAGCGACATGCAGTGAGCAAATGATGTTGGAAAAATGGCACCAAAAGACTTGATTGACTCAGGGTTGCCATAAACTTTCAATTTGTAAAAAACACAGTATCGGTGAAGTGCAATAAAACAAGGTCTGCCTGTATCTGCAAGTTCACGTTTGAGGTTTACTTTCCACTCCAGTACATAGGATCACTTAACCAGTATTTACCAAGCACTTCCTTGTGCCCGGCGCTGTTCCTGGTGTCTGGAGGCAGTGTGACAAAGGGCCCTGACTTCCTGGGCAAGGTTTTGGGGGTGGGGAAAGGACAGATGATTTGCGAACACAGAGCAGGGCAGTGACACAGGCCAGGATAGAAACAGCCAGGCAAGGGGTGCCTCTGTGACTTGCAGGGCAGGACAGCCTCTGTCCACTGGTCCAGCACAGAGCCCAGGACCTGGTCGGGACCTGCGAATGGCAGGCTCACTTGTTTCGGCAGGTGACGTGAGCCCAGCACTGTTGCAAGCTGTTTGTGGCATTTACTCATTTAATACTCATTGAGGAACCCATGAAGTGGGCACTATTACCATTTCTGCTCTCCTGATGAGGATACGGAGGCCTAGAAAGGTTCGACCCCCCAACCCTGGCCTCCAGTCACTCAGTATTAGCTGGCCTGAAGGCCCATTGCTGCCCACTGGGCCACATGCCCAGATGCTGGTGTTTTATGGTAGAAATCAACACGTGGTTCTTGGCTGACGGTGACCTGCAAAGCCCAGGTGATCTAATTATACAAATAAGCATTTTTCCCAAGTAAATCAATCATGCACATTCTTTCCTTTCTTTTCTTTTCTTTTTTTTTTTCTTCTGGTTGCACCATGCTGCTTGTGGGATCTTAGTTCCCCAACCAGGGATCGATCGAACCCTCACCCTTGACAGTGAAAGTGTTGAGTCCTAATCACTAGACTGCCAGGGAATTCCCATATTCTTACTTCTCAGTGCAGACCGGCAACACCTGTGAATACCCTGTGCTTCCTCAGCTGGTTGCTCAGGTGTTCACACCACACCCTCCAGGGGCTGCCCAGTAGCGCCAGGCCTGCCCTGCACCTCATCAGGGGTCCCTGAGAACAGGTCATTCCTGAGAAGCAGCTCTGATTACAGCTGAGGACACAGGTGCCGAGGGCTGTGCCTGGCTGGGGAGGAACTTGGACCTGGGACGCCCCCCTCCCTGGGCCTAGCCCCGAAGCTCTCCCTCCTGCTCCACACTCCCCCTGCCTGACCCTGCCCTCCCCGAACTTTCCCCCCAGCTTCCAACCCCAATTCCCATTTTGGGGCACAAGAAGGGTCAGGAGCCAGGGCTATGGACTATACCCTTGCCCCTGCCAAGGCCCCACCAAGCCACAGCAGAGCCTGGCATTGGGCAAACAAATCTTTATTCCTGAGGCTAAAAACATGCATGCTCCTCCAACTTGGCCAGTGCCTTATCCCAGGCCTAGAGCACTGAACTCGGAGTCCCAGAACCTCCATCCCTGAGTTATGTGCGTGCGTATGGAGGGGACTCCTGGGTGACATCTGGAGGCAGCCCAGGGGTAGGGGGTCCTCACGGGTAACCGGTCGCAACCTCCAGAGGTGGGCAGTCTCAGGCAGGGTGGCAGCACGGTCAGAGTTTGGTAACCTGGGCAGGGAGAGGAGGAGAGGCCCCTGTCAGTTTCTGAAGGACACGTACTACCCCCTCCCCTGGGAGCAGCTTCCTCTAAAGGCAGGAGGGGAAGGCAGTGGATCCACTGGGGGCAGAGCTAATCAGAGCCATCCAGGAAGGGTGGACTTCCTGGAAATGGGGTCAGGATGGGACAAGCAGTAGATAAACAAAAAGAGCTCAGCAACAGAGGTCAGCTCACCAAAACAGGGTTGACGGGGCTGGACCTTGGGTGTTGGAGTGCAAAGATGACAGCATCGTGGACAGAGGCAAAGAGATGCTGCTTGGTGATAGATGCATCGAAGAAGTGCCCCGCCTCAAGCTGCGTGACCACGGGAGCTGTAGGCAAGGAGTTGGTCTCCCCTGACCCGCAGAACCCCCAGGAACACCCAGGCACTGGCGGAATGTCACCCTGACCACCACCCCTGAGGCTTATAGCTAAACCCCAACTCTTGACCCTTGACCCCTCCCTCCCAGGACACCTCTGACCTCCAGTTTCAGAGAAAGACTTTTTCCTTGTGCTGCCTGGCAGATTCCTTGGCCAGAATCCCCACCCCCTCCCCGGACTGCTCTTGCTGTGTCCACCCCACGCACAGTGGCAGGCGGCCATGTACACCTCCACCTCGATCTCCCGGAAGTCACGGAAAATCTGCAGCAGAAAAGGGGGCCAGACTCAGAGGGAGGCTCAGGGGCTCCGAAGGGGGACTTGGGCAGGCTGGGGGGGAAGGGAGTTCAGAGGGGGAGCTCAGAGGGTTGGGGGTTAGGCTCAGAGGGCTCTTGGAGCTAGTTATGGGGTCAGGGCTGAAGGGCCTTGTCCTCCCCCAAGGCCCTTCTTAGGGGTGCCCCCAGCCCCTTACATTCTTCAGGCTCTTGAGACACACAGTGTCCACGAAGGAAAGGGAGCTCAGGTCCAGGATGAGGCTGTGGAAATCTGGCTGAGGCAGGCCCAGGGTCTTCAGTGAGGACATGTCTGGGGCCTTGGCATCTTCTTGACCCCTGGCTGCTGTATCCTCTAGCTCAGTCCCTGCGCTCACCTGCTGGGAAACCAGACACACTGCAAGGGCCGCCCACGGTGGGTGAAGGCAGGGAACATACACAGACGTGCAGAGACACACAGGATCAGACGTGTAAATGGCCACGTATATGGGGCATGCAGTGGACACATGAGGATATGGAGACAGGGAGCCTGTATGTAAAGACAGGAGAGACACATGGGGACACACAGGGGAGGGTGCCCAGACTCCGGGAGTACACACAGACACGCATCTACTGCTCTGTTACTTCCTGGGCCCATACTTAATAGGGACACTTAAGAAGGAAGGGCATCAGAGACCACACCCCATCCTCAGTCAGCCAGAGTGACTGACTGAGGATGGGGACAAACCAAAAGAGACACACAGACACACGCGCACACACAGATATCCTGGCACCCTGCCTGAGTCTTTTTTGTGGGGAGGGGGGCGCCGCACGGCATGTGAAACTTCCCTGACCAGGGGTGAAACCCATGGCCCCTGCACTGGGAGCGTAGAGTCTTAACCACTGGCCTGCCAGGGAAGTCCTGCCTGAGACTCTAATTGAGATTCAGTCCCCTTTGATCCCAGATTTTTCCCACATGCCCAATCCCTTCCCTCTGCCCATGAATACAGACTGCAGGGTCTTGTAGAATTCACAAATTCAAGTTCTTTGGCTAGGCCTCAGATTACAGACCAGAGAGCCACAAGCAGAATTCTATGGCATATCACTAGAGATCTCCCTGTAGAGCATCTGATCCATCACTCCACTCCACACATGGGCACTCTCATCCCTGCAGCTCATGGTTGGCCCCTCTCCCACCTCCAGCCTCACCTTGGCCTTGGAGCCCTCCACATCGTTGCTCTCAATGTCTGTGACACTGGTGTTGACATTGATGGAAATGGAAGTGCCCTTGGAGGCGGCAGCCTAGGCCAGGAAAGAGGTGTCCCAGCTGTCATATGACAACCAGGCCACGCAGGCCTGGTGTCGTCCCCTGGTTGGGCAGGCAGGTGGACTAGGAGCTGAAGCTTGGGACCCAGGGCAGCCAGGCTGAAGGCTGTGGGGTTCTGACCTACTTTGGAAAGAGGACTGTGATGGTTAATGCCACCATTGGCTTAGGAGGCAGGAGAAAAACAAGACTGCCCGCAGAACCCTGACCTGCAGGGTCACTGGGTGCATCAGGGAGAGAGGAGGAGGGATGAAGAATGAGGGTGAGAAGCCAGGAGGCTGGGAGAAAGGCCGGGTGGGGTCAGAAGGGCCCCTGCCTGTTTCGGGAGCTTATTCTCTTTCTGAAGTCGCTTCAGCTTTAGCTCCTGCTTCCTGAGCAGTTTCTTCTTCTGGGAGATGAGGTGGTCCACGTTCACACCGCACTAGAGCAAAGGGCAGGGCAGGGGATGTGGACACTGGGGAGGTGAGAGACCCTCTGCCCCTCCCCCTGTGGACCCCAGGCCTCACCCTCTGCTTCAGCATGTCACTGTAGAGCTCAGCGTTGGCAAAGTACATGGTGGCCGAGGAGCGGAAGACCTTCACACCCGGGACCTCCCTGGCCTGGGGATAGGTCAGGTTGGGGGTGGCTGAGCCCTCGTCCCTCCTAGCTGCATCTTGCTCTCTTTCTTTCCTCCCCTGTGTACCCCGGTACCTGCCATCATCAACCCTCTGCTTCCCAGCCAACAGAGGCCCAGTCTGTAGGCCATGCCCTCCCAGGAGCTGGTGGGGTCATCCTGACCCCTCCTCTGGGCCTGTCAGAGCTGCTGCTTCTTCCTCCAGGGCATCCTGAACCTCTCCCACCCCATCTCCCCTGTCCTTCTGCCAATACCCAGGCCAGGTTTCAATGGCTCTTATCTTCCGCTTGGGTCTCCAACCCCAGCACTGGGGTCTGTTTTCTGTATGTGGACAGAGAGACCCTCCTCAACTGCCAGCCCAGCCAAGCCTTCCCCGGGTCCCACCCCGCTCAGGACACTCCAGGTCTCTGCTCGGCCTTTGGGCCTGAACAATGTCCCTGTGCCACCCCCCACCTCCCTTTCCATCCAGCTGAGCTTCTCCACTCATGTCCTTCCCTCACTCTGCCTCATCATACTATGCTCAGCCTTCAAGGCTCCATCAGGGAAAATGAGCTCATTTTATCCCAGAGCCCCCACTTTTGTTCCCAGGGCTTGACATGAGACTTCTCAGGAGGTAAAGGACGGAGATTCAGTAACCCCACTGATCAGGTCAGCAAAGAGTCTCCCCTACATCCTCGTGCCCCAGATCCTACCCCTCTACATTCCTGACCCAGGGCTACTCTGCAGGATGGGGCTTGTACTGCTGCCTCTAAGACAGACTCCTCCCCCAGGCCCTAAGGCCCATACTCTGAGTATGGGGGTCAGAGACCCAAATTCCTCCCTTGAAATTCCAAGGACCAAAGCACCCTTAGCGCCCCACCCCCGTGTCCTTGCCAAGTACGCAAGGACCTGATAAGGGATGGCCCCGTCTGCCTCTGTCCTACCCCATCCACGCCATCCTCTGGCTTAGCCCCTGCCACTCACTTCTGAGTACTCTGCCACATCTCTGTAAATATCTGTGTCTGGCACCTGCCCCAGGACAGCGTAGTGGGGCCTGTGAAAGAGAGAGTGTGAGAAGAGGGGGGCATTAAGAGAGGGGGCAATGAGGGGGTTCTAAGGAGCCTTGGGTCACCCCCCAAGATGTGGGAAAGCTGGGGGAAACCAATGTGGACCTCACTCCCTCACCAGCTGGAATGAGGGGGGAACCAAAGGGGTGACTCACAGCTGTGTGCGGACCACCACAAGCAGCAGGGAGAAGACTACCGCAACTGCCAGGCCAAGGTCCAGGTTCAGCAGGATGGTGGCCACAAAGGTCACCAGCCAGATAAGCTAAAAACAGAAGGGTAGTAGTCAACAGAGTCTAGAAGGGTCACTGGGGCTGAAGGCCCTGACCCCACCCCTGGGCTCCCAGGCCTCTCACCAGATCCACTCGATTTGCCTTCCAGAGGGAGCATATGTCGGTGAACTGCATCAACATGCCCTTCAGGTTCACAATGATGACAGCAGCCAGGACTGCCTGCGGGAGGGGGAGGGTCACCAGGAGCTACTGAGAGGTGCAGGATGCTGACAACCCTGACCACCTGGCATGAGCCAGACTGTCCTCAAGCACCTGGGTATGACCCCGAATGACACTAACAACCTCCTGCCCCCGAACCTAACAACTTGGGTCTGACTCTCAAAGGTTCTTACCCCTGACTGTCGACTCCAAATCTCAACCAGAGATCTCAAGCTTGAAAAACAGGGCATGACCCTGTATCCCTCCCCTTCACCCAGGCCCTGACTGACTGATCTGAGTCCCTGGCCTGGCCAAGGCCCTCAAGCCTCGCTGGGTACGGGATGGCAGCTCACCTTGGGCAGGTCTTGGAAGAGTTCTCCAAGTTTGACGATGATAATGAGGATGAAGAGGGAGGAGATGGCTCCAGCCACCTGTACAGTGGGAGTGAACGGGCAGATGAGTGGGCTGGAGCGTAAGGGAGAAGAAGGCGAGAGCAGGGGGGAAGGGGGAGTAGGGGGGAGGGGGGAAAGCAGGGGGTAGGACCACCCAGGCAAAGCAGTGTGTGTGTAGATGCACACCTGCAGCCCACACCTGCAGCCCACCTGTGTGTTGCCCCCGGTGCTCTCCTGTACCAGGCTCCGAGACATAGAGCAGCTCACAGGGAAGCACTGAAAGATGCCGCCGATGAGGTTACTGAGGCCAAGTGCCACCAGCTCCTGAGGGGGGTAGTGCAGGTGTCAGGACACATCACTAGCAGTGCGTGGTCACTGTGTCCAGGCCTATGCATCCCCAACCTCCATCCGCACTCAGTAGCCCCCAAAGACTTGGCCACTGTCCCATGTGTCCTGCTCTCCCACCCTCAGTCCCCCATGTGGCCCCAGCACATCTGTTTGCTGTTTCCCTGTCTCCCACCTGATACTCCATCCCCCCAAGCCCTGGGGTCTCTGTACACCTGCCCGCTCCGTGTCCCACATCCCATTCCCCAGACCTGGTTGCTGTCCACCCGGTAGCCATGCCTCAGGGCGAAGATCTTCCCCAGCGAGATGGCAATGGCGAAACCAACCACAGCGATGGCGAAGGCATTTCCCACAAGCCTTGCGAACAGCTGGGGGCTGGGGGCCACTGGGGGCACCAGCCTGTGAGGGGCATCTGTGAGGCCAAAGGAATGTTGTGGCCCTGGCCACCCAACCCTCCCTGACCTGACAGGGGCCGGAGCTCACCCTGCAGGGATTTTGCCCACGACATCCACCCCAAATCTGTGCTGCAGTCCCACGCCGTAGGAGATGCCTGTGGCCCCGATGAGCTGCAGGGAGAGGACAGAGTCAGAGGAGGTAGGTGCTGGCACCACCATTAAGGGGGATGGAGAAATCACTTTGGGCGTAAAGAGAGAGGCCTGAAGCGAAACCTTCAGAGGGGTGGGCAGAAGTCAGCGATAGGGTAAAAGATGGACACCACCATTTTGGGGAAAGGGAGATGCTGTCAGGGGCTGTCGGCTGTGGTCCCCCCAGTCCTCAGTGCCCACGCCAACTAGTCTTTAACTATCTGGGGGACGCCCACACAGCAGGGACTCCTCACTTGCCCTTCCCCCTGCCCCCCTCCCCCCCACCAGAATTCAAACCGTGAGCAGCTCCCCGGGGAGCGGCATGGGCAGTTGTCGCCGCAGCTTGTCATTGAACAGCTTCACCAGCACGAGAACCACCCCTGCCACAACTGCGGTGACCATGGTGCCGACCACAGTCTGGGGCAGCTTCCAGCAGACCTCCAGTACTGTCTGAGGGGAGGGGGGGTCACAGCCAGCACTCAAGGTCCTGGGCCCACCCACCCTTCCCTCCTCCCACCCTCACTCACATAGATGAGGGACAGTGGCCCAGAGCGGCTGCTCAGATGGAGGCCAAACACATACTTGAGCTGCGAGACGAAGACCTGCACAGACGCGGCTGTGGTATAGGCTCGGACCAGAGGCTCTGACAGATAGGTGACCACGAAGCCGAAATGGACCAGGCCCAGCCCCACCTGTGGGGTACACAGGGCAGTCAGGGGAGGAGAGGGTCCTAGGGGTGGCCGGAGCAGAGCCCAGGGCAGGTGGGAGCAGAGGGGGATGAGTGATGATGATGAGGAAGATGGTGATGGCCAGACACTCAGGGGACCTGGCAAATGGGGTGAGGGGTGGGTCTGGCAGTCAGGGCCCTGTACTCCTGACTGCTCCGCACCTGGAAGAGGCCAACAAGGACACTGAGTGTGGAGGCCACCTGCACCCGAGCAGCATCTCTGGCCGCCACATCAACAGTGGAGTTCGAGGCCTGCAGGAAGGCTTCATCTGGAGCCAGTGATTCTGTCACACTGCCCACCATCACGGACATGACAGCAAAGGTGCCTGCAGGGGCAGATCAGGGTGGTCTGAAGGGGAGGGGGCACTGCCCTGCCCTGGAGTCCTGGTCTTAAGGGAGAGGCCAGGAGACACCCAGTTCTAGACCAATATCCTTAGACTTGCTGTGCAAATAGAGGCAGCGCTAGCAGTCAGGTATGAACTCTAAGTTCAAAGGCTCTTGAGCATGGCTAGAAATGTTGGCCCTGCATCATCTACCTTGTCCCACCAGTATCCACTGGCTCAGGACCACTCCCCCTGTGAAAAGTGGAATGGGGAAGGGGGCATGGCCTGCCTCAGGCTCTCAGGTCTGTGCCAAGTCTGGGCCCCTTGAGATGCTTCACCCACCCATATCCTCCTGGGCCAGGGCCTCTAGGTAACCTGAATCTGTCTCCACGGTCAGAGGCCCAGTCCTGCCTGGAATGACCCTTGGGCCAGTCTCCCACTGGCCCGGCGTCGATGCCTCCCTCCCTGTTCCCTGCGTTTCCTTGCCCTGCTCAGCCCTCCCTCACCCTGTCCTCCGTGGGGAATGTGGGCATCCTCCTGGCTCCACTCACCCACGGAGATGTGCCGGGAAGTGCCGAACAGGAAATAGATAAAGACAGGATAGAAGGAGCTGTAGAGGCCAAACACGGGGGGCAGTCCAGCCAGGAGGGCATAGGCCAGGCCTGGAGGTGGAATGGTAGCAATGTAGACTTGGAGGCCAGGGTCTTGAAAGGATGAGGAAATCCCAGCCCTGGGTCATGGGCCATAGTTCCAGGGGCAGGGATCTTGTTTCTGGCTTTTGGCGGAGGGGTGGGGGAAGGCGGGGGCAGGCAGTGGTTCACAGATTACAGGCCAGGGCCTTGAAGGGTCGGGGTTATCATCCAAGGGTTAAGGGTACAGTCTCCAGGTCAAGGGTGGCTCACCCTGTGGTAGCTGCATAATGGCCACACTCAGGCCAGACAACAAGTCACCCAGAAGCCAGTCACGCACAGGATACTGGGGTAGCCAGGCCAAAACTGGGAAGTACTGGAGCAGAAGGGCTCGGGCCCGAGCATGGGAGCACCTGGGGACACAAGGGTAGGTATCACAGACAGGGGCTACCTGAGTCCTGCCAGTGCCCCCAGTCCCCCCGACCTCAGCCTTACCGAAACCAGGTTCGCCATTGGAGGGTCCCAGTTGCTGAGCTCCGGTTCCCCAGCTCCTCCAGCTGTTCTTGGTTCAGCAGTGGCCGCTCCACATGGTAATCTCGCCTCCTCAGCTCCATTGCCTGCGTTGTGGACAGCAGTGCCTGTGTGTCCCTCTGTCTGGGTGGTGAGGCCAGAGACACAGTGAGGGCACTCCTGGCCCAACCTCCCCTAGACCTCCACCTGGGACCACAGAGTCACCCACCTGACTTTTCTAGGTCCCAAGATCTAGGTAGGTCCAACCCCCCAGCTGGCTCCTGCAGGCCCTATGCCCAGGCCCAGGCAGTACCTGAACTTTGGCTGGTGGAAGACTCTTGCTGGGCCAAAGTCTCCCACAAAGAGGCAGCAGGATGAACACAAGCCACACTTCAGTCCAGCCCTGAGTGTTCACCAATCTAGGTTCCAGGATGACTGTCCCTCCCAGCCCCCTCCCCCCAGCCCCAACTCTTCTCCAGCCAATCCCAGTCCAGTCTGAGTCCTTATCCAGCTGCCCCACGAGCCCAGCGCATGCTGTCTGAGAGCACACGCAAAGAAGGAATCCAGCAAAGCAGGCAAGTCTCTCTTCACATGAGAAGGCTCTATGAGAAGGAAAGTGTTGGGGCTAAGATTGCCCCCGGGCCTCCAGCCACAGGGTCCAGGTTGTAGACCTGGACAAGCTCAGGCCTAATCTGGGAAAGCCAGGGGATGGCTCTCACCGGGAGGGAGAGTTTTCCCCCTGGAAAGAGAAGCCCCCATTTCAAGGGGGGACAATCTCACCTGGGAATAGATCTCCAGGAGGATCTCGCCTAAGGAGAAGCTCTCACCTGACAGGAAAGTTTTCACCAGCTAGGTAAGTTCTGTCCTGGGGAGAAACTCTGATCTGCCCAGTGGCTACCACCTGATTAAGGGAAAAGGTCTCACTTGGGAATAGGAGATCTGGAGGGGAAGGGGGGACAGTTCTTACCTGGGGGAAGCTGTCCCAAAAATAGTTCTCACTTGGGAATAGGAGCTCTTGGAGGGGGAGCGCTTACCTGGGGGAAAGCTTTCACTAGCAGGGAAAGTTTTCACCTGCCAGGAAGGTTCTCGTCTGGAGAGTATTCTCACCTAAGGGAAGCTCTGACCTGGGGGAGGCTCCCACCTGTAATGGGAGAAAACTCTCACCTGGGAATGGATCTCAGAGGGGGTAATCTTACCTGGAGGGAAGCTCTCCCCTGCCGGGAAAGGCTTCACCTGTCAGGAAAGTTCTGATCTGTGAGAAGCTCTGACCTACGGTGAGGTTCCCACCCGAGGGGCAGGAGCTCACCTGGAAAGGGCCCCTAACCTGGATGTCCCCGTTGGAGGATGGAGTGGAGTGGGTGCAGGGACGATCCTCAGAGACTCTTGGCATTGCCGGCTCACAGAGATCTTTGAGCCCCGTGGCCCCTCCTCTGTGAGTCACTCGAGGTCTTTAAGGGCTCCCACTGCCGCCACCCCTCCCCCTCCCCCCGTCGAACCCGTGCTTGGAGGGAGGGGCTTAGATCCTTGACCCCTCCCTCTAGTAGGGCCCAGCGGCCAGAAGGGCCGGAGCGCACATTCCCGGACCAGTTGCATCCCTGGGTGGACCCAGGCCCCGGCTATGGACACTCTAGCAGCCACGTCCCGGGCCCCAACGCGCCGCACCGGCGCACCTCCTGGGCCGAGGCTCCTCTGCACACAGCCGCCGGGAGGCGGCCCCCGCTAGCCCTCGGACGGCGCTCGAGCGGCTTTCCGCACAGCCCGCAGGGGCTGGGGTCGCGCCGGCTCCCGCCCCATCCCTCGCTACGGTTGGGCAGCCGCCTGCAGAAAATCGACAAAGCGGTAAACCGAGGCGCGGCAGGCGGGAAATGCCTGCTCGGGACTCGGCGGTACCCCTTCCGAGCTAACCCAAGCCGGTCGCCTGCTCGGGGGCCAAGGGTGGCCCGCGCCTCGTGGACTCGAACACTGGGAACCGGGGCCGCGCCCTGCACTCACCCCGGTGCTTCCGACAGCCCCATGGCGGGTGGGCAAACCGAGAGGCGGTAGTCCTCACAGCTGGAGCGAGAGGCCGCTGCGGCCCGAAAGGCGGGGCCGGGACGGGGGCGAGGCCTGAGGCGCGCTCCCAGGGGCCAATCCCCGGGCAGGACGGGGAAGGCTTGGGCCAGTCAGCGTGCCGGGGCGGAGCCTAAGGGGCGGTCTCCCGGCGCTGAGAACCCTGAGGAGGGAGATTTAACCCCTTCCTCCCCCTGTGGCTTGGCTTGTGCTCCCCCTCGTGGCCCGCCTAGCTCTCCTGCCTGAGCCGGTTGTTATCGCAGAAGTGGGACTAAGGACCCGAGCTGGCCTGGCCGTAGCCACGGCCCCAGGTCCCTGAGTAGGGTGGGGCCGATACTACCAGGTCCCGGCTTCTTGCGGAGGGTCCCCGCGGGACGCGGAGCAGGATGTCTAGGGTTGTGGCTGGTGACCAGAGCCTTATCTCTCCGTGGGGTATCCGGGTCCATGGGGCCTCTCAAGCCTCCAATTGAGGGCGCCACCCTCACTCAGGCTTTCCCCCTGAGACCTGGCATGTCTCTGAGACCGAAGGGGCTCAAAGGCCTCCCTTCAACGCTAGGCACGCAGACCTTAAAGGCTGCGAGGTTCCCCTCCGCCGCACATAACACTGGTCCGGCAACAGGCCCGTTCTGCCTGAGTTCTTGAGGAAGCAGCTCCAAGTCTGAGAGGCTGGCGGGGGGTCAGTGCTGTCAACCGGCTGAGGGCAGTTCCTAGGGTCGGTTTGAAGGCCAAGGCAAATGCCAGGTCAGGGCTGCAGGCCTTGCGGACTGAGGAAGCCATCATGTTGCTGCCTTGACCAGGCCTTACTCTCAGCACCTGTTCTCATACTTCAGGCCCAACCTCAAGGCGAAGGGACAGAATTCAGGATGAAAGAGATAGAAACCTGGTCCAAATCTCCAATGAAATGAGCTAAAAATAGACGAATATTCTTGGGGAGGGGGGAGGGGGCAGTGCTCAGATTTCTCCCAAAGGTCAGCCCAGCCTGAATCATTCATAGCCACCCTCCTACCCCCCACCCCCAAACAGAATGAGGCAATAACCATTTTCTATAGAAGTTTATTCCCAAAACAGAGTGCGGCTTCACGGAACAATTTACACAGACAGGAAAAGGAGCCACTGGGCTGGAGGAGGGGGACGACCCCCAGAGAGGGGCATCTACAGAACCTAGGACATAGCAAGGACAGCCCCCTCTCCCCACAGCAGGCCCCTCAACCCTTCAAGGGCTGGGGTCACTCTGGGTAAGGAGAGCTGGGGTCCTGGCTGGCGGGATTTGGCACCAGTCAGTAAAGTGGAACTTTTAATCTCCTTGGAAACTGCCCCCCAAGAGTATGCATGAAGGAGGTGGGTGTCTGCAGGGACCCTCCACAACCCTGCATGGCCACTGTTCCTAGTGGGAAGAGGATGCCTACTCTCGAGGCCTTCTAGGCCTGCTGCTCAGCAGGAGACTCAGGGCTGACCTTTGGCCTGGGGCTAGGGCTAGGGGTTAGAAACCCCTCAAGATGGCCAGGCTCAGGGTCCTCACAGGTGGGTCCTCCAAGCCCCTCTCCCACTTTCTCTACCTTCACTTGTAAACGAAGGGAAAAAAACATTCTCAACTGTAAACAAAGTGTAAAAGTTCAAAGTTTTAAATTGTAAACAAAGTTGAATGTTTTAAGTCTTGACCTGTAAACAAAGTAACAAAATTTAAAAGTCCCCAGTTCTGGACATCAGACAAAGTAATAAAGGTGAGAGTTTGTGAACAGGGTCCTAACAGTCATTTTTCCCTTTACAAGGGAATAAGGGAGGGATGGAAGAGTCACTTCCTGCAGCCCGGGTGCCTAGGGCCAGGGAGGCTCCTGTAAACATGGGAGGCAGTGGCACCTACATTCTGAGTCTTTAATTCCCTTGTTTTTGCTCCCCTTGCTCCCCCTCCTACCCCACCCTTCAGAATAAATTCTAGCAGGGGGCAGTGTCAGGGAATTAAATGGCACCACACACAACTTTTGTTCACAGCAGGGGTAGGGGCTGTGACCCCTCCATCCACCCTCTGCAGGAATGTCTGAATAGAGGCCTGAGGCCTGAGCCCCTCCCCACGGGAGAAAGGGAAGCCTTGATCTGTAAACATGACATCTGCTGCTCCACCAGCGATCCACAGCATCAGTCCTGGGTCATAAGGCAGTAAGTGGCAGGGACTCCACATAATAAACACACACATTCACGGGGAGGGGCGGCATGAGCGAGCCCCAGTGAGGAGGTCAGAGGACCCCTGTTTCCAAGACCAACCCCCAGTCCCAAAATTTTGGCCTGTGGGACATCCAAGAAAAAGCAAAGACTAATTCTGCACTTTGGGCCCTGACAATATTCAGATCAACTGGGGAATGGGGCGGGGGGAGCATTTACCCCTCCTGTCTGAATCCACCCTAGTAAGATGAAAGAACAATTAAATTGCCAGGGACCCAAATGGGGCGAAACTCTGCACCTCTTTCCCTCTGTCCCCCTCCCCCTCCCAGCCCAGCCTCAGAACCCCGGGAGACAGAAAAGCTGAAAAATAACATAAGCATATCTCTCTGGTTACAAAGGTACAAAACGTATAAAAGTCCTCCCTTCAGCTCCCTCATTCCGTGCACCTGTTACGCACTTGCTCACATGCTCACAGACAGGCATGGACAGTCAGCACTGCAGCAACAGAGAGAGCTGGGGGGCGGGGGTATAGGAGGCTGCCATGGGGTCAGCCCCCAACTCCTGGAGTCTCTTCTGTTAGCCCAAATCCTCCACCGCCCTCGGCTGGTCCTCAGCTGCACGTCTGCCCCTCAGGAGTGACCCTCACTTCTGGGAACTCTGCAGAGATGAATGTGGAGATCGAAGGTGGTTGCTGAGAGTCAGGTGCCTCTGGACTCCCCCACCAAACCGGACCTGGGCCACCTCTCCCATCACCTTCGCCTCTCAGTCCCTAGCGTGCTTATGCCCATTCTGGGGTTCTCAGAGCCCTTCACCCATTGTGGACCCCCAGACTCACCAGCAAGGCCCCTTGGCTGGCCACCAATGTCTTTTCTCTAAGCACTTAGTGAGCACCTACTATGTAAAGACTCTGTTAAGCACCTAACAGATTTTGTCTCAAAAATCTCCACACCTCAAAGAGTTTGCTACCACAGACATACTTTGCAGATGAGGAAACTGAAGCTCAGAGAGGTCAAGTGTGAGTCCAGAGCCTGAACCCCTGCTCAGTTACCCCAGCCCTCCCCCAACAGTCGGACCCTAAGGCTGGGCTGCAGGAGGATCCAGGTGGTGCTCACAGCTCCCTCTCATCCCCACCTCAGCATCCTTCCAGAGCCCTGGGCACCAGGACCCCAAATCTCCTGCCCCTCTTTCCTTCCTGTCTTCTCCCCCATCTCTGCTCAGGTTTTTTGTTGGTCTCCTGCCCCAAACCCAGGGTCTCCTTCCCTCCACCTACAGAAAGCCTTCTCTCACCCTACAGACCTCCACAGAGACTGACCTAGCTGTTCCTCCTCCTTAAAACCCAACTCTGGGGGCTTCCCTGGTGGCGCAGTGGTTGGGAGTCTGCCTGCCGATGCAGGGGACACGGGTTCGTGCCCCGGTCCGGGAAGATCCCACATGCCGTGGAGCGGCTGGGCCCATGAGCCATGGCCGCTGAGCCTGCGCGTCTGGAGCCTGTGCTCCACAACGGGAGAGGCCACAACAGTGAGAGGCCCGCGTACCACAAAAAAAAAAAAAAAAAAACTCAACTCTGCTTTTGGCTTCCAAGACCTGGTAATTCCTGGCTCCTCCCCACTCCGTCTCTGACTCCTGTACCCAGCTGCTTCCCAGGTATGTCTGCCATCCCCTACTCTGAGATGCACCGGGTCCCAACTCAATTCCTGTGTGTCCTACCCCACAGTGCCCATAGGCAGGAGGAACTTAACATTGACTGAAGGCGTAGGTGAATGAATGATTTCCTCTCAAAGTAAGTTCTTCAGCCTGGCATGTAAGGCACCTACATCCTGGCACTACTTCTGGTCCCTCCTTATCCCATACTACACCCTAAGCAAAGACTCCTCGCCTCCCTGCCCCTTCCACATACCAGGCTACCTCCCGCTTCTAGGCCTTGGCTCCTGCCTTCCCCCCTCCACTAGCTCAAGCCCTTTGGAAGGCACCTCACTCTCCTCCTTAGTCCAGGAGGTGCAGGCCCCAGTCATACAGCCAGCAAGTTCTTGCTAATCACCCCATTCACTGCCAAGATTTCTGCCCTCAGGCTGTGGTACCCTGGCTGCGCAGCGCCTAGGGTAGCCCATGCTCTCTGCCAACCCCCCCCCATTCTGTGGCAGGATACAGAGCAGGGTGCGTGGGAAGTTGCCCTAAACTGATGGGGGTCTGAGCAGGTGGCCAGACCCTGCTTACTCTGAGTCGGGTGACAGCTCCGAGATGCTGTGGGATGTGGCAGAGCATGGCGTGGAGGGCCCAAGCGCAGAGGCTGTGGCAGAAGGTGTGGCAGCGGTGTGAGGGCCCGAGGGTGTGCTTGAGGACTGCACGGTGGCGGAGGAGAGAGCTGAGGAGTTGAAGGAGGCGAGGATGGAGGAGAGAATGTCCAGCTGTTCTGTGGAGGGGCCGTGGCTAGGGCCACTGGCTGGGTCTCCCCTAACTCTGAGCAGCTGCGGGGGTGGCCCAAGGCCTTCTCGCGAGGGGTGCCGGCTAGGCACGTGGTCCAGCCGCTCCCCTGAGTTCGAACTCTTGGACAGAGAGTCCAGGGGCCGGGACGGCAAGAGGGGGTCCCTTGAGAGTTGCCGCTGGGGAGACAGGGGCAGAGGTGGGGGCTGTGGGTCAAGGTCCCGGGCACCATGGGGCGGGGGCAATGTGCTCAACCACTCACAGGGCGCCCCTAGGTCCAGCGCATCCCGTGACCCAAAGCGGCCAGCCATGACACCAGGGTAGTCCCTGGGTGGCTGCCTCCGTGGTAGGGTGCTGCCCCGATCCCTGGGCTCCAGACGGCCTGGCACGGCATCCAGGCGTTCCTGGGAACCTGGCCGACTCAGGGGACGCAAAACAGGGGCAGGGGCCTCCTCCAGTCGTTCACGGCTCAGCTGCCGCCTGAGGAGTAAGTCCAGTTGTTCTCGGGAGGAGTAGCGGCTGGCTGGCTGTGAAAGGCTGCCAGTGCCCCCTCCGGCATAGATGCGACCATAGGAGGCAGCTGGCACAGCACGGTGGCCCAAGGTGGCTGCACGGCACCAGGACAATTCAGGGGCGCCCCGGGTCTGTGGCACCAGCGGGTACTGCAATCGGTTCTTCAGGATGCCTGTGGGAGGAACGAACGGGGGACAGTGTGTGTATGGGGGCCAGGAACTTCCTGGGTTTAGGGATGCAGCAGCCTCTGGAATCCCTATGACACAGGGTTGGGGGCAGAAACCCTTCGGGGAGGGGGTACAGAGGCCGTTCCTGGGAATCCCAGAGAGGCTGCAGGATAGGGGTAAGAGTGAGGCAGTAATCCCCGGGGTCAGGACAGAGGCAGTTCCCGTCGTGCAGGGGTAGGGGCAAACCTCCCCCCAAGGTCAGAGGAGGGGCAGCCCACAGGTCTGGTAATGCAGGCCAGGGTCAAAGAGGCAGGAATCCCCAGGGTGGGGGCAAGAGCAGTCCCTGGGGTCCCTGTGATACAGGGGTGAAGGGAGAAACCCCTTGAGTTGGGACAGGGACAACCCCTTGGGGCCCCTGTAAAGCAGGATAAGGTGGCAGAAACCTTCCAGGTTAGAGCAAAAGTTCTGAGATCTGGGGCAGAGCAGCCCCTATGGTCCCTGCAAAGCAGACTGGGGTTGGGGGAGGGGGAGGAATCCCCCAGGTTGAGGCAGGAGTGGCTTCTGGGGTCTCCGTGGTGCAGGCCAGGGTATGCAGGGCAGTCAATTCTCAGGTCAGGATGAGGCAGTCCCCTGGGACTGTGAAGCAGCTCAGAGGAACAGAAATGCCCATATCAGAGCGAGAGAAGCTCTGTGTGAGGCTATTTGGATTAGGAGGATGAAATCCCCTGGCTCAGGGCATGGGCAGTCCCCAGGGTCCTTGAGGCACAGGCCAAAGTCAGGGATCCATACCTTTTCTCTGGCGCTGGGCCCGACCCAAGGAGGTTTCATCTCCACTGGTCAGGGCCAGGTCCGGCTGGTTGTTGTTGGCTGCGTCCTTGCTGGTGTCCAGTCCCAGGCGCCTTTCAGAGCCCCAGGTCTGCAGAGCACAGGGAGCAGCCTCACATCCCCCCAGGGCTGGCCAGTAGGACAAGAGATCATTGCCATCCACATCTGTGGAGCCAGGGCAGATAATAGGAGTCACCCCAGTGACTCACAACCCCTGTGATCCAGACTCAGTGGCCCCCTAACCCTAATGACTCCTGAAATCTGGGTCTTTCTCATGAAGCAGAGGTAGGAATAGCAGAGTGTGTCTCAGAGATCAATGGAATCATCCAGCGCGGGGGATACTGATAAGCTCCCCCTACTCTTGACTGGAAGTGGATAGAGCCTGGAGGTGGGGGAGCCTGACGGCTGAGGGGTCAGGAAGACCAGGCTGAACCTCAGCCCTCAGGGAAGAGGAGGGGCTGGAGAGATGACATGTCACCCTATAACATCCCTGACCTTGTTCTTCTGTTGCCTGGGCCACTCCTGGGTCTCTAGCCAGCAGAACTCTGCTGGGAGGCTGGATGGGGAGAGGTATGTGGGGGACCAGTGATGACCCCAGGTTCCCAATAAGTCGGTCCCAGGAATCTTCAGGGGATAGCAGGCTTTCTGAGTCACACCAAATGGAATATGGGGTATCTCTTGGTCGCCCATGGGGTCAGAGGGCCCCATCACCTTTGGGGTGTGTAAGGAGCCTCTCACTCTGGGCTGCCCGGCGGAGTGGACGCTGGAAACGCCCCCGCGTCCGGCCATTGTCCTCACTTTCTGAGGATGGGATGGACAGACTTCTCTCCTCCTCCAAGGACAGGTCACTGTCAGAGTCAGAGTCTGCACCTGGAGTTGGGAGATCAGGAGGAAGACACAGTGGTGGCCAGGGGAGGTGAGGGACTCGGGGGTCTCGAGGAAGGCTATGGCAAGGGGGCTGGGGCCTTGGGGAGAGAGCTTGGAGTGGGGCTAGGGACAGAAGGGCTGGGACTTGCCAGGAGAACCAGGCCTGGGTGGGTAGATGCTTCCTGGGGCCGTGACCTCAGGGGAGCTCACCCCAGCATAGTCAACTGCTGCTCCCAATTTGGGGCAGAAGAATGAGGAATGGGGGAGAGACCCTCTACCTCCCTCCTCCTTGGGCCAGGCTCCCACCTCCACCAGCATCTCGATGGAATATGGCCACATCCAGGTCAGTGGGGCCAGCGTGAGCCTGGAGGCCGTGGTCAGTGTGGTCGGCAGCCGAGCCATGTCGAACCAGGACGTTGTCCCTGAAAATGCAGGAGCCCCCCCATCAAAGAGGGATGGGATGGGGTGCTTTGGACACAGGTGTGTCCGTGAGTACACAGGTGCATGTGGAATGGCTCTGAAGGCACCCCTGGGTGTGTGGCAGGAGGTATCTGGGGCAGAGGCAGCAGCAGAGGCCCAGATGGCTGAGATGGCTGGAGCCACCCCAAGGACCTGGTAAAGTGGGGCTGGTCTGAGCTGTGTGCCCCCCTCACGAGGAGGCCCCTCCCCTCACCTGAGGTAGCTGCGGCCCCGCTGGCTGTCTTGGTCCTGGGTCCGGCCAGAGCGGGCACTGCTCACTGAGGAGATGGTGGAGGCGCCCAGAGTGATGCGGATGAGGCCGCTCTCCTCGAAGAGGGCCGTGTTGTTGTAGGCCCCGGGGCCCTGGGGAGGTGGTGAGGACAGGAGTGTGAACCAGCCTGGAGAAGCCTCAAACCCTGGCCTCCCAGGACCCCCACCCTGACTCCCTGGCCCTGAGAGCCCCTCACCGTCCCAGGCGCTGGCCTGGCCTCCTCGGGCGCTGCCTTCCTGCCCAGACAGGCTGGTGTCCAGGCAGCCCGAGCATCTGCGTTCAGGACACAGAAGAGCAGCAGCACCGCCAGGCCCTGCGGGTCAGCAAGGATCATTGAGGGGATAGTAAAGGTCAGTGAGAGGTCAGAAACAAGGCAGAGGTCAGAGTAGGGCCACAAGGGGGTCAGCTAGGGCTGGTGTAAGTCACTGTGGGTCAGCAAGTGGGATCGCTCATTGCAGATTAGAGTGAGGCAGTGAGAAGCCCAAGGGGGGACCCAGGAAGGGAATCAGGGAAAGTCAGCAGACGCAGTGAGAGGTCAGAGTGGCATGAGTGACCGGGGTCAGTGAAGGTCAATGTGGACCAGCAAGCGGCCAGGAGCCTCAGCACTGGTGAAGGTCAATCCAGGATCAGCAGTAGTCTGGTGTCAGTCATCAGGTGGGAGTCAGCTCTAGGCCTGGGGTCAAGGCCCTGGGCCCCACCCTACTGAAGCCCCATCTGGTCCAGGGTGAGGGAGGGGTGCCAGAGTTACCTGGAGCCCACAGAGTCCAGCGTGGAGGTAGTGGAAGGCCAGGATGCTGTGGTTGACCGCCAGGAGGCCAAAGAGCCAGGAGGCACTGACCAGTAGAAGGAGCAGAAATGAGCTGCGAAGGGTCCTGCCGTGGGAACGTGAAAGGACACAGGACATGTGAGGGTCACGCAGGGCTCACACGGGAGACATGGGAGGACACGCAGGGTCACGAAGAGGACACCCAGGGGACATGGAGGGAAAGAAACTCACACAGAAACATGGAGGTCTCAGGAGGGCACTAGGGGAGTCTGGAAGTCACAGAAAGAACCAGGAGAGTACTCAGGGAACCATGAGGGGACACGGGGAAAGCAGACTGAAAGCGGGGGGTGGGGCATAAGAGAAGCATGGAAAGTAGGCGGAAATGCACGGGGCAAAGGGCAAAGTGAGCCACCAGGCCTTGGGAGATACTGGAGAGACAGCAGGGCACAGACAGACCTGTGGGGCCAGAGTAAGGCAAGGGTGCCAGAGAGGGACTGCAGGCCAGGGCAGATGTGACTTCATCCCCCTACCCAGAATCTGGAGCCCAGCCTGCACCAGGGATGCTCTGGGAACCCCCAAACCCCACCCAGGAGAGGGCTGCCATTCTAAGATCCCCCACTTCCTCCAGCCAGCCAACTCACAACGCAGAGGTCTTCTTGGCCTCCCTCTGTCCAGAGGAGCAGGATGTTCGGGCAGCGAGGAGAAACATCGTCCCATTCATCTGGACCCGTGGCCAGACATGTGGAACAGGGGCAGGGCAGAGAGAGACAGAGATAGTGAGAGAGACAGGGACAGAGAGACACTAAGACTCAGAGAGAGAGGCAGAACCAGTGAGAAACATACACACACACACACACACACACACACACACAAAATACATAGATCAAAAACAAAGAGAAACAGAAGAGGGGGACTTCCCTGGTGGCGCAGTGGTTAAGACTCTGTGCTCCCAATGCAGGGGGTCTGGGTTCGATCCTTGATCAGGGAACTAGATCCCACATGCATGCTGCAACTAAGAGTTGGCACGCCACAACTAAGGAGCCGGAGAGCCACAACGAAGGAGCCTGCAAGCTGCAACTAAGGAGCCCATGTGCCACAACTAAAGGAGCCAGTGAGCTGCAACTAAGGAGCCCGCCTGCTGCAACTAAACCCAGTGTAACCAAATAAACAAATATATTAGAAAAAAAGAGAGCGAGAAACAGAGGAGCTTAGAATCATAGAAAAAGTCAGAGATAGGGAACCAGAGAGGGACTGAAAGATGGAGGTGGAGAGAGAGACAGATGTGGGGAGAGGAAGCCGAGTCTCTGACCCCACACCTCCCACCTCCATGCCAGTTGGGCAGGAACAGAAATGGAGGCTAAGCCCAGGAAGCCTGCAGACTGCCACCTGGCACCCTTCAGCTGATACCACCACACCTGCTGCAGGGCGGCCTCCCGCGACCCCCCACCAAGGGGAGTGCAAGGTGGCACTGAGTGGAGGGCACTCACCATGATGACAAGGACAACAGGGCCTGCAAAACTCCAGATGAGGGGCTCGTGGATCGAGATCCAGCAGAAGTCGGGGTTCCCGTAGCCCTCAGGATCCAGGCCGACAGCCAGGCCTGTTGGGGAGAAGAGATAGGACAGAGGGGATGTATTCTAGAGCTGCTGACTCTCTCACGTATGGCGAGAAGCTGGGGTGGGGGCAGAGCAGCCTCCTCCCTGAGCAAATGGCAAGGGAGATTGAGGTTGGGGTCATGATCAGGATTGGGGGCAGGGGCAGGGGTCAGGCCATGTGATGGATGGAGGTCAGGGGTCACAGGCCTGGTTGAGGCCAGTGAGCAGGGCCCTCACCCAGCAGCACAGCAGGGACGCCCCAGCCCAGGGCGTGGTAGAAGCGCATGGCGCCGCGGTCCACATTGCGCGGCTCGACCTGCATGCGGTAGAGGTGCAGCCCCTGCACGAGGAGCCACGCGAAGGTGCTGAGGAAGAAGTAGTGCAGGAGGATGGCAACCGCGGTGCACAGCAGCTGAAGGCAGGGTTGGGGGGCGTCAGGACCTTTCCTGCCACGCCCCACCTCTGACCCCTAAACCACTGCACCTTACCCCAGGATCCTGCCCCAAACCCTGGCCCCAACCTGAGCACCCCTGATCTCTGACCCTGAACTCTGGCCCCAGGCCTTCCTGGGCCAGGTGAGGTCATCAGGACACAGGTCCCCTGGCCCTGACCCTGCACCTGGTTTTGGGTCCTGTGGATCCCCAGCAGGAAGAGGAGCTCTGCCACTCCCAGGGCAGCAGCCACATTGGCATGGATCCCACGCATGTTGGACTTGAGGCTGCGCAGGCTCAGCAAGACGGCTGCAGTCAGCAGCAGCGCGGCCACAGACACTGCTATGACCACATGGGTGAACACAGCCAGCAGCTCCAAGTCACCCTCCAGCCGCTGTGGGGACAGGGATGGTCACTGGGGTATTGGGCACTCCTGCCCTTTGACCCTCCCACTTCCTCAGGACTCTGAACACAGCCCCACCTCACGGGGAGAGGCATCCATGAGGACCCCGAAGGTGCCCGTCCGGCTGCAGCGACACTGTGCGTGAGACCCGTTCCTGTGCACCAGCTCACAATCCCGTGCTGTCCACATGCCGTGCTGGTCCGCCCTGTGGCCACAGGGTAGTCAGACCTACCATCCCCTCTGGGGAGTGCCCCATCGCCAGGCAGGGGTTTGTGAGAGGCAGTGGGAGGGGCCGAGGGTGCCTGGAGTTGGGGAGCAGCATTCCTCATGGGTCTGGGTGCACAGGGGCATTGGTGGGGGCCCCAGGGGCAGGCTTGGCCTCCCAGGGGCTACCAGGGGGACCAAAGGTTTCCAGAGTGGAGGTCCTCACGGGCCAGGCGGGTCCCACTGCACGCAGATGGCCTTGCTGCGATTCGCTGTCTGTAGCAGGCGGAACTCCAGGCTGATCGGGGACTCTAGGACACCCCTTAGGAAGTTGCGTCCATGGAACACAGCCACACTGACCACCGGGGAGTTCATAACAGGGTTCTGGGGAAGCCTGAGGAGACAGCCCACCTGGGCTTGGGCACTGCTGATCTCCCCAGGCTCTGGCTGCCCACCTCACTGTCTTCATGTCACTTGCCATGGCCCACCCAGAGTCTGAGATGCCCTAGAGTGGATGCTGTTTCTGAGAACTCTTTTAGCCTCTGTTGGGCTGCTTCAAGACCAGGAGTCCATGGCCTGGTTCTGCAGAAATGCAGCTGAGAGGCTTCAGACCCACTGCTCACACTGGAGTCTGAAGCCCAAGCAGCTACAGACTTTGCTTCTCAGTGCCCTCCCTTCCACCCCCGGCTGACCTCCTTCAGTCAGCCAGTCTTTGCCTATCTCCATCAGCCAGTTTGCCTGTCTGTCTGGCTCCTGTATCCTTTATGTGCCTGGCCCCAGCTGTGGCTCTGTGTCTATCTCTTCATTTGCACAACTGCCCAGGACATGATTCACATGGAGCCCAGCATGGACAAGGCTCCCAGAGTCATGGGCAGGAGCCTCTCTGTATGATAGTGAACCTGCTCATCTGTCCACCAAAAAAGGGGGTGCTAGGCTGGGGAGAAGCTTGCGGGAAGCCCAAGGGTGAGGAGCCTGGGAGTAACTCTACTCATACCTGGCACCCCGGCGCTCGGCCTGGAACTGGGCAGGGAGCAGCCCCCCTAAGGTGCGGTAAACCAGGAGAATGACGATGGAGATCCCAGGCTCAGGCTCGGGCTCTGGGGGGGCCGGCGGGGGGGCCACACTCGAGGTGGTGGAGTTCTCCATGCTGCTGCCACTTGTGGACAGAGCTGCCAGAGGAGGGGGAGGAGTCACTGTCAGTGACCCCTGACCCCAAGCACCCACAAACGCAGCTCTGAACCCAACCCAGCATCAAGCATGGGAATCTCTTCCCTTTGCAGGTCCAGAACCAGGGTGGGTGCAGAGAGCAGAAGCCCATGAAGGACACATGGGTCCCCCCAGCGCTGGATCCTGACTATCAAGGCCTGGGCGAGGTCACCTGTGGTGAGGGGGAGGGTCTGGCAAGGGGAGAATTGACAGTAGGGCGACATGGCATCTGGCTTGGAGGGCAAGGAACCAGGATCTGGCCCATGGGTCACCCCAGGGCTCTTACCTTCAGGTGGGGACAGCCGTGGTGCCTGGGAAGGGAGCAGCACGTGTGTGTGAGGATCCCAGGCATCCTGGCCCCGGAAAAGGTTGCTGTGGTAACGAGGGTAGCGACGGGTCCCCCGGCTGGGACTGGGGTGCTCCATGCGGTCAATGCTGAGCACTGCCCGGGAGGAAGAGGGGTGAGACCCATCAAGGATCTCCTCCCTGTGCTGAGGGTCCCACTCCCTCCTCCTCCCATCCTGTACCCAAGTTCCACAACCCATAGCCTCCTTGCTACCAGCGCAGAGCCTGTCCCTGCGAAGCGCTGAAGGTGGCAGCACAGCCTCCTGCCACTAATGTTGACATCAATAGCCCCCAGCCCCTCAGACCTCCAGGTCCTTGCCCTTTCACGGCCCCCTGCCCCGCCCCACCCTACCCTCCACATACTGATGTTGGGTGTCACCAGCCCCACGGGATTCAGGTACGTGAGTTCCATATTCTTCGCGAGCGTGGCTGCGTACTCCTCCAGGTGCTGCACCAGCCCGGCGCTGCCTGGGGAACCCCCAGGGGCCCGCTGCCCCAGCGCTGCCCACAAGTCCCCAGTCTCTGGAGCAAGCAGTGCAGAGCCGGCCCACAGCAGATTCTGGGAGGAGGGAGGTGAAAGTGGGCCCAGCCAGGTGAGGATGTGTGAGGGGACAGGGCATGCCTGAGGGGTCTGGCCAGGTGCTCAGAGAGGTCCCAGTAGGGTATGGCTCTGGAGGGGACAAGGGGAGAGAGAGAGAATCCAGGGCCTTCACTTCCCCGGGGTCGGGAAGGGCCTGAGCAGAGGGGCAGGGGTCAGGCCAGGGGATCGGGAGCCCAAGGTGTAGCCCCACCTCATTGAAGTGGGCGTCTTGTGTGGCTGTCAGCCCGAAGCCCTGCTGGTGACTCTCAAAGGCCAACAGGTGGGCCAGCAGGCGGGCAGTGACTCGGACATCTTGGCTGAAGTAGTGGTCAGTGTGGCCAGTCACCTCCCGTAGCCTCTGAGCCAGCTTCTTAGCCTCCACTGTATCCAGGACTGTCTTGTTCAGCTCTAGGCCATCCAGCTGCCAGGACAAAGATGGGGATGGTCGCTCTGTGGTCACTTAGGCCTTTCTCAAAAGCCTCACAAGAAGAAGAGTTTGGATTAAAGGGCAACTGGGAAAAGCCCAGGAGGTCAAGGGCTGGGGCATGATGTCTGGGGCCCAGCACAGGCCTAGGGAGACAGGCCAGGGCCAGAGCCAGGGCTGGTCTTGAGTGCAGGGCAAGGTCTGGGCAGTCTCACCAGCAGATTGAGTTCTCGAAAGGCAGGGGAGGTACAGTTGAAGAGGTCAGGCTCCAGCCAACCCTGGTCCTCGTCGCATAGCCGCACAGCAGCTCCTGAAGGCAGTTGACCCCTTGTCAGGCCTGGGGCCTGGACACCTTCATTGAGGAGGTGACCATAGCACCCTCCCCTACCCCAGGGGGAGCTCTGAAGCAGAGACCAGGTAGTAGGCATCCACGGCTGGACCCCTGGATAGAAAAGCCCCAGCCCCCAGCCCAGATGGGCCCCAGGCGCTTGTCAGTCAATTCCTGAGGGGTCTGTGGACCATTTCGAACCACCATGACATAAAGAAGAACACAAGGGCAGGACTGTGTGTGCATGTGCACCCAGACACACACACACAGGCCAGGACAGCTTCACAGACATGTGGCCCAGGGCAAGGACACAAAAACCAATGCTCACACCTGCACACGAGTAGATGTGTGGCCCAGGACAAACACAGATACACAGTGCACCCCCAGGAGAATTCTGTGACCAAAATGAGGTGGGGGTGAAAGTTCTCACACAAATTTTAACTGCCCCAGTGGTGACTTTGCTGCCAACTCTCCCTTATCTGTGAGATTGGAATTAGAGTTGAATGAGAATTGACCTGGGCCTTAAGAGAGCTTGTAGCCACCAGCAAGAGGCCCCCTGACTTAAACACAGAACCCCCTCCCCAAAAGACAGACACAGACGCGTGCACAGGCACAGAAAGACACGCACAAGAGCATGCACACGCAGACAGTCTCTGTCCAGCCACTGCAGAGACCTCAAGCAGCGGGAAGGGTTCTGTGAGGACCTCAGGCAACAGAGAGGAGTCTGTGGGGTCCTCAAACAGAGGGCAGGGGTCTTTCAGGACCTCAGGTAGTAGGGAGAGGCCTGCAGGAACCTCAGGAACTGAGAAGGGGTCTACAAGGACCTTAGGAAGTGTGTGTGTGGGGAGGGGGTGTCCTCAGGCAGTGGGGAGTGGTCTCTGAGGACTTTAGGCATCGGAGAAGGGCCCCCAGGGTCCTCAGACAGTAGGAAGGGGCCTCCAGGGGCTTCAAGAAGCTGGGAGTAGCTTTTAGAGACCTCAGGCAGTGGGGAGGGGTCTGCAGGGACTTCAGGCAGCAAGAGGGATCTGCAAAAGCTCTGGCAGTGGGAGGGGGCAGCGCACCTGAGCAAACACGTACCCCTTACCTGCACCCCGCAATCCTGCCCAGAAGCCAAGAGAAACAGATGGAGGCTCAATGAGGATGTGGGGAGGAACCCAGAGCCCCTAAGAGGTAGGGAGGGGCCCACATCGACCCCTACCCCACTCCCACCTCTTTGTAGGAACAAGGCCAACCAACTCAGGAAAAGAGGTGGCTCCAGCAAGTCAGAGGTCAGGCCTACCCCGACCCTCAGCTATTTGCCTGTCCCCCAGGTACTCACCCAGAGCCCCCCGAGGACAGGGCACTGAGGCCAAGACACCAAACTTGGTCTGAGGCCACCACACACCAGATCTCAGGGACTTGGGGCAGGCGTCATAGAGCACTAGGGAGGAAGGAGGCACTGAGCCAGGCAGCCAGGGGCTGGAGCAAGGGACAGCTACATCCACTGCCCTCTACCTACCCCAGGCCCACTGCCTACCGCTCTGCTGCTGGCCTCATGGTAGCTGGCCCATCAGATTCTGTGACAGGTCCTCAAAATACTTGGGGCAAATGTGGGAGTGCCTGGGTGTAAGTGGTCTCCCTCAGAGAAGCCTCCCGGAGCCCCTACCCAAGAAGCCAAGCATGCCATGGGACTTGGTGACAGCGTGCCAGAGCCAGCCCTCTATATGTGGAGCTGGGTGGAACCTGCTCACCCCGGCAGCCGCTGGCTGTCACCTCTGCAAAAGGACTGTCACAGCTGTTGCACTGGCGGCCAAGGGCTCCTGGGCGACAGGGGCACTGCCCGCTGTGGGGGGCGCATGAACGTGAGGTGGAGCCCACAGGGTAGCAGTCACATGGGAGGCATGAGTCGCTGCCCCGCGGTCGGTAATGGAATTCCTGTTTGAGAATGGGTCAGGGGCCTGAGGTCAGAGGTCAGGGCTTAAGGTAGGGGTCTCAGGTCAGGGCTTGGGGAATGAGTGGAATCAAGGGCAAAGGGTCAGGAGAACAGTGCTCACAGGCCAGAAGGAAGACTGGCCTCAAATGAAACATAAGAGAGGGGTTAGATGTCAAGGACAAGAGATGGCAGTTAGGTCACGGCATAGGGGTAAGAGGTCAGGGGCTGAATCAGGTGGCAGAGGTCAGCAAGCTGGATAAGAATCACAAAACATGTCTACAGAAGAGTTAAAAGGTCAGGGGACAGGGGACAGGCGCACCTTGCAGTGACACTGCCCATTTGTCTTGTTGCAGTTGGGGTCAAAGCCCTTATGAACGTCGCAGTTGCAGGGGCCACACGTTGGGCTCCCCCACCAGCCCCGTGGGCACTGTTGGTCCATCCTGGGGTGGACAGCCACGTGAGACGCCTCCACCACATCTCAGTGACCCTCCCTAACTCCCACCAGCTCTTTCCATCATCTCAGCCCCCAGCCCCTTACCTGTGCTCACAGTGGTGCCCAAAATAGCCACCTACACAGTCGCAGGTATAGCCATGGGGGGCCCCAGGGAGGTGCCGGCATGACCCCTGATTCTGACAGGGGTTCAAGAGGCAGGCGTCCACACAGCCCGGGCCATAGTAACCTGCAGGTTGGGTCAGGGAGCTCAGGACACTGGCCACAGAGCATGGGAGGAAGCAGGCACCTGTCCTTCTCAGTCCCTGCCTCCTCCAGGCTCTCCAGGTCCCCCAATCTTCACCACGAGCCCCAAATCACCCTGCCCCCACCCAGGCCCCACCTGGCCAGCAGGTACAGGAAAAGGTCTGCCAGAGGTCTCGGCAGTCAGCATGGGGTGGGCAGGGCCCAGATGCACAGGCGTTGGTCACGACACAGCCAGGTTCCACGTTCACTCGGTGGCTCGGGGGAAGCAGGGCTGGGGAGCCCGAAGGCGTGGAACCAAGCCATACTCCCTATGGACACAGCCAGCAAGGGGTGAGACCCATGGCAAAGCACCTTAGCCCCAAGTCCAGCAGAGCCAGCCACCTGGTCTGATGACCCCTGACATGCAATTTCCCTACAAACCCTAGACCCTGACCCAATGGTCCCAGTTCTGTGGCCCCATGGGACCCCTAATCATGTGTCCCTGACACAGGCCTCTAATGACCCTTGATAATCTAAGCTAGACTCTCACCTCCAACAGCACAGAGAGGCTTGATCTGTCTCTGATGGCTCTGGGTCACCACTACCCCTATGCCAACCCCCATGTGAATGCAGCATTTCAGGTCCCAAGGCACCTCTGATCTCTGACCACTCACCCTCTGCCCCATATCATGTTCGCATGCTGACGCTCACCTGAATACAGCCAACCAGACCCTTAGAAGCCTCCTCTTCACTGCTGGGAGGCAGGCCTCCCACATGGAGTCGCTTTACCTTCAGGCCCTGCAGCTCACTCCCCACCGCCAAGGTGTCCTGGAGGAAGAGGACAGTCAGCACTAGGGGTGTGGGGGGGACCTGATGGACCCCTGCCCTACCCCAGTGTCAGTTTTGGCTTTATCCTAGGCCTTATCCTGCACCACCATGCTCTGTCCCTCTGGCCCAGAGGACTGGTCTGGAAATGAAATGCTCCCGAGTATGGAGGACCTGCTGGAGCATGGGGGACGGGTGACAGGAAGTTTTCAGTCCAGAGCTGGGCTCAGACTGGCCCTTCTCTCCTGGACCCAGAACAGACCCTAAAATTCCATGACTTTGAGCTGGGAGGATCAGGAGACCAGAAAAGGTTTCCAGAAGTTTGGCAAAGTGCTAGCTGCAGAGGTACCCCAAGAGTAGGCCAGAAATCTGCGTAGCCTCCCTGACATGAGGAGGGTGTAGCAGAGTGGGCTCAGAGCGAGGACATGAGGAGGGGGACTTGGGGGAGAATATCAGACTATGTGCAGTGGAGGGAAGTGAGAGGACTAGAGGTGGGGTCAAATGAGGTGGGTCTAGTCGGAGGCTGAGAATGGACCACCCCAGGGTTAGAGGTCAGACCTGGAAGAGGCTAAAGTCCAATGAGACCATGAGGACATGGTGGCCCCGCCGGCCACCTAGCTCCTCCTGCAACTCCAGCCGCAGATCATGCCATCGGCCATCACTGACAGTCACCTGGTCCAGGAGGAGGTGGGCAGCACGGCCCGAGCCCCTGGTCACTGTCACAGACAGCAACCCCCGATCCAGCTGTGGGTAGAGAGGCACAGCCCTGGGGTCAGAGCCCCAAGTTTGGCTGGGGCTAGGAGTATCAGGAGGTGAGATCTGAGGGCTCAGAGGTCAGTACAGCAGGGACAAGGCTATATTTGGCACATAGGGCACTGTGCCCAGGGACACTATGCAGCAGAGAGTGACGTTAGGGGGCAGAGGTCAGGACGAGGGGTCATGGATTAGTGCAGGTGGCACAAGAGAGCTATGCTGGTATGCTGCACCTGCAGAGGATATGATAGTGGGGAAGAGGGTCAAGGGCCTGGGTCCAGAGCAGGGTCAAGTATAGTCAGTACACCTGGCAGAGAAATATGCTGTGTGACCAGGCCTGAAACCACAGGAATGGTGCTGGTGCCTTAGAGATTGAGAGCTGAGGGTCTAGGGAGGGGTCAGGAGGACAGACACACCTGACAGAGGAGTGTGCTATGTGGCCCAGCCTGGACTTGCATCAGGACCCCCTGCTTCGCCCGTGTCCGAAATGCCAGCCCCAGGTACCACGGCACAGATACAGCCATGTCATTTCCAAAGTCCCAGCTCAGTGTGCCGTTGCCACGGAAATGGTGGGGATGGGCCATAGCTGGTGGGATAAAAGGAGGAGGGTCACAGGCCTCACCTCAAGAACAGAATTTACCCTGCAGGCTCCTCCTGCCCCAGGCTGCCCACTCACTGAGCCGACAGTCTTTGCCTCCGAAGCCCACAGGGCAGTCACAGCTGAAGCCACCCCAGCGCTCTGAGCAGAAGCCGCTGTTCTTGCAGGGGCCTGAGTCACAAAAGTGCAGCTTGGCCTGGCAGCCTGGGAGAGGAAGGTACATAGAGGAGGTAAGAACACAAGGTGGTGGGGGGCGCAAAACACAGAGGTCTGGGGGGCTGAAAGTGGCCATGATCTTAGCCCCATGTTCTCTCGGGGGGTAGAATTGGTAGGACTCAGGTCCTAAAGGCTAGGCTACAGCGTTCTGCTTGCCAGGAAAGGAGACAAGGAGGAGGTCAGATTTTGAGTTAATCCACATAGCTTTCCACCCTTTCCCTATGATGAGGACATGGCCTACCTGCCATGGTGCCGTTGTTTGCGACAAAGGATGCCATGTCCACTCGACGGCCATCAATATGCAGGTCCCGCATGCAGCCAACAAAGTCCTTGTGGGACACGGGGAAGTTCTCGGGAAGGTTGGGGACACCCCCCAGGAGCAGAGGGCCTGTCAGGTCCAGGGACCTGGGGGTCAGAGGTCCAGGTCATTGGTGGGACTGGGGCCAGGGTAGGTTTGCTCCTGGTGAGGGGCATAGGAAATGGAGGGGGTAGGACTCAGAGGGTATGATGATTGAGCAGGGAGGGTAAGATCAGGCTGAGGAAGGAACTGGAGACTTACTTCAGTTGCAGGAGTGCAAAGGAGAGTTTATGATGGGCAGATGGTCTGGGGAAAGGTGGAAGAGGCTGGGGTTGAGGATGAGGATGAAAAAGGGAGGCATTTGGGTGGCTGGGGGAGGGGATGGGGTCAGGTGGGCTGTGGGGCATTAGAGAGAGTGGAACCTTTGGGGGAGTGGAACCTTTGGGGGAGTGGGTGCCTGGGACTGTGTGGGAGTGGGCAGTCTGGGCAGAACACAGAGAGGGAGGTTAAGGTGAGATGGGGTTTCAGCATCCTAGTGGGGAGAGGGAAATACGGTGGTTTGGGGAAGGATGGGGAGTTTGGTAGGCAGTATTGGAAGGCTTGGAGTGGGCTTTGGCAGGCAGAAGGCTTGAGGATCAGGGGCTGGGGGCCTCACTTCTTGGAGCTTGTTTGTGTGCCAGCAGCCGCGCATGAGTAGTTGCCAATCTCAGCACCAAACTGCAGAGCCACAGCCATGTCGCAGTCATCCACGCTCAGCACAGCCACCTTGTCCTTGGAGGGGCCCTGAGCACCCCCCAGATCATCTGTCCGGGGCTAGAGACCCAGGCACACCACTCAACAGGACCCCCAGGGTGACCCCTGAGGGGCAGAACCTGGCATCCCAGCTCCCCCCATACTCCCATGCCAAGGGTGGTGCCCACCTTGTTGTAGTATCTCAGATGCACTGTGTGCCACTGCCCGTCATTCAGGCCCCCTGGAACTGTGGGGCTGACCACTGTGTTGGACTCACCTGTGGGGTGGATGTGTGTGGAGGCTTGTCTGGAGCTGCTAAGTCCCCCTCCTCCTCCCGCCCAGTCGTGCAGGCACTACTACTCCCAGGGTGACCCTGGATGCATCAGATAACTCTCCCCACTGGTGGCCACACTGGCTGGACCAGAGTGCCTTTGGACAGGTAGGAGAAGCACACACTTCGTGGAGAGATGGGCTTTCCCATAGGGAAAGTGGTCCTCACTGTTGTCTGTTGGGCGTGGAGGTGTGTGTTCGGGTGTGCCCGTGGGGCTTGCACCCCTCATCCATCTCACCCATACATGCACCCACTCGCGCCCATACTAGTCCGCGGGGGCACCCACCGGTGGAATATGTGAGTCTCACTTGCCCAGCCACGAGCTCCAGGGCCAGGAAGTCATGCTTCTCGTTCAGGCGCCCGTTGTAGAAGAGCAGCCCACTGGGCTGCACTGTGGCGAACCTGGGGGGGTGGGGCGCGTCACAAGCCGGACCCCTCCTCACACCCACCATCCCTGTGACAAGAAGGTTTGAGGGAGCTCACCCAGGCTAGGGTGAGAGAGGAAGCGGTGAGAGAGGGAGGGGAGGGGGCGGTGTCCTATGGGACGCCAGGGTGGGGCCGTCAGGAATCTGGGTCTTGAAGGTAATGGGGACCGCGTGCAGGCGCGCAGATGCGGGCGGGCACCTACGAGAGGGACAGCGTGAGGTGGAAGCGCTGCCGCAGGCCGCGGAACATGACGAAAGAACTGGGCGGGAAGGAGCGAGCCGTCACTTCGCAGCGCGGACCCTCGAAGGCGCCGCCCGCCGGGCACTGGCAGCGAAAGCCGCCGTCGGGCCCGTTGGCGCAGGTGCCCCCGTTGCGGCAGACGCCGGGCACGCAGCGTCCGGCCTCCGTGTCTAGCTCGCAGTCTTCGCCTAGGGGTCAAGCCGCAGTCAGAGGCGGTCAAGACCGCGCCCGCCAAAGCGCCAGCGGGCCCCGCCCCTCCGAAGGCCACGCGCTCCAGGCGAGCGCCAAGACCTCTGAAAAGTCCAGCTCCCTCAAGTGGGCAGCCCCTAGTTATACCTGACCCCACCCTCCCTCCCCGCCTGGCTGCGACCACGCCCCTCCCATGGTCCCGCCCTGTCCACTACCGCGGACCTCAGGGCCCCGCCTCTGCCTAGGGCCACGCCTCCTTCGCTACCTCGGCCCCACCAAAGCCTATTTCTTCGCGGCCTTAGGCTCCCTCTGGGCCAGGTTCTACCGCTTCTGGACTAACGGCGCCCAAATCGACCCCGGTTGGCTCAAGAGTGATGCCCAATCCTCACTTGCACTGCAGGTTCACCCAGCCCCGCGCCCTGCTCACCTGTGAAGCGCGGGCGGCAGACGCAGGTGTAGCCGCCCTCGCGCCGCGCGCAGGCGCCGCCATTGCGGCAAGGGTTGGAGTAGCAGAGATCGAGCTCCGTCTCGCAGAAGTCTCCCGTGAAGCCTGGGGGGCAGCGGCAGCGCAGGCCTGCGATGGGCTGGATGGGTCTGAAGAGCGTGGAGGCGGAGGCCAGGAAGGGCGCAGAGGAGTCAAAGCGCAGCACGGACACACATTTCATGTAGTTCTCACAGGGCTCGCGCAGGCATACGTTGTCGTCGAAGGGCAACACGTCCAGGAGAGAGCGGGCGGCAAGTGCGGCTCGGCGCACGTACAGCTGCTCCTGCAGCTCCTCGGAGCTGAACCAGGGACCTGCAGATCCAGCCCCGGCCCCGCGTGGCGCCAGCGCTGAGAAGCTCACGTTGAGCACGGTGCCCCCCACGTCTGTGTCGTTCTGGATGTTGAAGATGAAGACGTCCTCGGCGGGTGTGGCAAGTACTGCGGCCACGCCTTCCAGGAAGTGGCCTAGCAGTGGCGAAAGGAAGCGTTCCTGCCACATGTTCTCAAGGCGCACGGTCAGGCTGTTGGCCAGCAACTCCTCCGTGATGATGATCACGCGCAGCACACACTGTGCCGTCACACTATGTAGCCCATCTGCAGGCGGAAGTGGGGGAAGTGGTCAGTCTGGGGTCAGCGGCTGCTCCTCCCTGGGACATAAGAGGGCTGGGGCCAGTGACTGCTCAGTCCCCCAGCACCTCTGTGTTAGCAGGCTGACCATGCCAGGACACAAGGAGGTCTGAAGCTTGTGATCACCAACTCTCTCAGCATCAAGGTGTCAACAAGTTGCTGCTTCCTCTTGCCTCCCTCCAACACACGGAAGGGCCTGAGCCAGGGATCAACCAACCCCGCCTCTGCCCCAACAGTGCCCATGGGTCAGCAAGTCATTCCTCCAAAAGCACACAAGAAGGTCCCTAAGTGATCAGTAACCCACCCTTCCCCAAGTTATCATGGTCAGCAGGCCAATCAGGACAGAAAGAGGAACCAAGGCCACTGACCACCGACTTTCCTTCCCCTCATCCCCCAGCATCGCAGAACCAGCAAAACATGCCCTCCAAAAATATCCCTCTAGGTCAGGGATCACCCATCCCCTATCTCTGGTCAGTCAACTGCTTTCCCAAGGCACTAGAAGGGTCCCTAACCCTGTGACCACTCAACCTCATCCCCCAGAACCCTGGGTCAGCAAGCTCCCTCTCTCCAGGAGGGCCTTGGACTCTGGCCTCCTCCTCAGCATCCTTGAATCAGCAAGCTGCCCATCACCCCAGACCTGGGTCCTGCGATTTCAGTGCCCACCCCCAGAAATGAGCATGAGGTGCTTATATGCCTTGTCTCCAGACCCTAGTACACACTGGGTGGCCAACAGCGATGGTTGTCCAGTGAATTGAGGGATGAATGTGCCTTCGTTGGCAGTGCCAGGAGTCCATGCTCCAGAATTGGGGAATAAGCACTGGTAAAGTCTCTCCCAACCCCTTCAGCCTCCAGTATTCAGGACTGCAAGAGCTTCTCCTGCCTGCGCTCTCCTATGAGGAAACAGCTTGTGAAGGCCTGGGGACATGGCTGCAGAAAAGAGGCAGGTGGACCTCTGGACATTTCCCCAAAGGGCAGGGCCTTAGTCAGCCCCTTCAATAGCAGCCAGGTCTGCTCTCTGCCTGAGGCTGCCAGAGTAAACTGCTGTTCCCAATCACTAAACTACTGGCCTCCCTCTCCTCCACAGATGGGCTGAGGGTCATACCAGACCCAAAGTAACCCTTCATCTGAACAAGGATGTGGTGTGAGCTGACTGGTCTATGCTGGCTTTTCCTGGGACCTCCAGAGCATTACCCCAGGACCTCTAGCCTTTCAGAGGGAGGGGAGCTATCCCTAGATTAACAAGCAGACAGTTCTTTACAGTCAGCAGACAGTTCTTTACAGTCTTTATGGGGTCTGCTAATGCCCTAGAATCTTTGGGGCTCTGTGGAGACTGCCCAAGACCCTAAACAGAGACTATATGACCCTAACCTGTGAGGCAGATCCTGTGGGGTGCAGGAACCCAGAGCTTAAGGGATTCTTGGAAGGCTTGAAAAATCCCTCGTTGGTTTGAAGTGCCTTGTGGGGCCCCTGAGGACCTGACAGGCTGAGGTCACTGGCTCACTTGATTAACCCCCGCCCCTCACCTGTGACAGTCACCAACATGGAGGCCACCAGTGGGCGGTTGTTGTCTAGCTTGCGGCTGAGTCGAAGCTCCCCGCTGGTCTGGTTGACCACCAGCAGCTGCAGCTCATTGCCCCGCTCAAAGGAATAGAAGAGGTGGTCAGAGACATCAGGATCGTAAGCAGGGATGCGCCCAATGATGCCTGAGGGGAAAGTGTCTGAGCGGTTGGATACATAGTTGTTGAAGAGGATCTGGAAGTTGTTGAGCACAGGGCTGTTGTCATTCTGGTCAACCAGGCGGACGTGCACAGTGGCCCGACTGACCAGAGGGGCTGATGTGGCCTGCACAACAATCACATATTCTTGGCGAGCTTCATAGTCCAGGTCAATGAGTGCTGTCAACTCTCCAGAGAAGATATCCATTTGGAACAGCTCAGGGATGTTCCCCTCCACAATCTGGTACATTATATGAGCATTGGGGCCTTCATCAGGGTCCACTGCAGTGATCTGGGCTACCACCGAGCCCACAATGCTGTTCTCCTTCACTCGCACCTCAAACTCCTCAGCTGGGAAGACTGGTGCATTGTCATTAACATCCTGCACCGTCACCTGGATGCTGACTGGAGTCCGAAGAGGGGGCACACCTCGGTCCACTGCATAAGCAGTCAGTTCATACACTGGTACCGCCTCCCGATCTAGCCGCCTCACTGTGCGGACAATGCCAGAGGTGGGCTCAATGGTAAAATCTCCATCCCCATCTTCCCCATTCTGGAAAGTGTACTGGACCCGGCCATTGGCATGAGCATCCCGGTCAGTGGCTGAGATCTGCAGGATACTGGTGAAAGGTGGGGCATCCTCAGAAACCAGCCCTCTGTAGTGGGAGGCCACAAACTGTGGAGGGTTATCATTCACATCATTGACCATCACCTCCACATAAGTAGTGTCTGCCTTCTGTGGGATGCCATTGTCCCGAGCTGTAATAGCCAGTGTGTAGGTCATCTGGTCCTCATAGTCCAGTGAGGCCTGCAGAGTAATGGCCCCTGAGTCTGCATCAATGCGGAACTGGGGCAGGTTATCCTCCAGGAGATAAGTGATACGAGCATTCTCACCCACGTCATCGTCAGAGGCACTGATGACCACCACGGTGCTACCCACTGGCCGATCCTCATTCACACTCACTGAGTAGTGGGCACTTTGAAAGACAGGCCGGTGAGTGTTGGCATCTGTAATGTTGATGTGCACATAGCAGTGATCATGAAGGGCACGGTCAGATGCAGTTAGCACCAACTTGAAGTAGCGTTCCAGCTTGTAGTCCAGTGGCAGAGCCAGTGTCACCAGACCTACACCGCCCTGGGAGCTGATGGCAAAGCGATTCCGAGTGTTGCCTCCTGTGATCTGGTAGCTGATGGCACTGTTGGCATCACGATCTACAGCAGTCACACTCACCACACTGGTGCCCACGGTCGCATCCTCATTCAGTCGTAGGTGGTACTCCTTCATAGTGAACTCAGGGCGATTGTCATTAACATCCAGCACAGTCACTGTGACGCTGGCTGAAGCTGAGAGTGGGGGTGAGCCATGGTCTCGGGCCTCCACACCAAAGAAGTAATGCTCCACAGACTCACGGTCCAGGGGACCACTCACAGAGACCCAGCCAGTGGCACTGTTTATCACAAAGGGTGTATCAGATGCCACACCAGTTAGGGAATACTCCAATCTGGCATTCTCTCCATGGTCTGCATCCACTGCCTGAATGTGGATGACTGAGTGGCCCAGGGGCGCGTTTTCCAGGACAGAGACCTGGAAGGGCGTGCTGACAAAGATAGGAGTATGGTCATTGACGTCGACCACCTGGATGCTGGCCAGGCCTGTGTTGTTGGACAGTGGTGGGCGGCCTGCATCCTGAGCCCGGATGCGCAAGGCATACTCTCGCTCTGCCTCAAAGTCCAGAGGTGCCACCACCTGGATCTCGCCCGTGAGGCTGTCGATGGCAAAGTGGCCGCGGCTGTTGCCACTGATGATGTTGTAGTGCACCAGTCCGTTGGCGTCCTTGTCCCTGTCGGTAGCCGAGACGCGTAGCACCACCGTATGGGGGCGCACATCCTCGCGCACCTGCGCCACGTAGCGTTTCTCGCTAAACTGGGGCGCATTGTCGTTCTCGTCCAGCACGGTTATGTGCACACGTACAGTGGCAGAGCGCGGCCCGGGATCTTGTCCCTGGTCGCTGGCCTCCACCACCAGCTCGTAACTTTCCATGTGCTCGCGGTCCACGCGACCGCTGGTGCTGATGAGCCCTGAGCGCGGATCAATTTCGAAAGCGGCAGAGGCGGCGGCGCGCTCAGCTGGCGGCCCCACAAAGCGGTAACGCAGGTTGGCGTTGGGGGGCGCGTCACCGTCTGTGGCACGCAACTGCAGGATGGGGTAGCCCTCCTCCACGTTCTCGCGAAGCGTCTCCCGGTATTGCGCCTGCTCAAATACCGGCGCGTGGTCGTTGCGGTCGGCCACTGTCACGGCCACCATGGTGGTGGCCGAGAGGCGCGGCGAGCCATGATCCTGAGCCGTCACGCGCAGGTAGTGGCGATCCATGCTCTCGCGGTCCAGGGCAGCCTCTGTGCGAATAAGGCCGCTCTGCGGGTCGATGCTGAACAGTTCCAGAGAGCGGCTGTTCATGAGCGCAGCCAGCGAGTAGACTAGGCGTCCGGCCTCGCCGATGTCCGGATCCTGCGCCACTACACGTAGCACCGCGGTCCCCGCCGCCTCATTCTCGGGCACCAGTGCCTGGTAGTTGTACTGCGGAAACTGTGGGTGGCGGTTCGCGGCGCGACGGGGGCGGGCCCGGCTCGCTGGGGGTATTCTCCAGGCTCCATGCTCGGTCGGGCCCCCAGCGGGGCGCGGCCTCGGGCGCTGAGGGAGGAAGCGGCGGCGGAAGAGGACGCGGGAGCGCATGCGCTCGGGCGTTGGCTCGGGAGCTGTCCGGGACTCTCGCAGTGCTGAAACAGATGCGGAAGCTGTCCTCTCCTCGCGAGGTGCTGAATCCAGCCCGGGGCCGGATCCCACGGCCCCGGGAGGGCGGTCCGGCCGGGGCCCTGTCCTCCTCGCTTGGGATGTCGCGGTTCTCTCGCTCTGACCCCTGCGCCCTGGCGCCCACAACTCCCCGCAGCAGCGCGTGGTTCCCACTTTTTTGGGGGCGCCTGTCCCAGTATTCCTCTGGGAGAACACCGGCTGGGAACCACGGGGCCGAATCCGAAGGTCCGAAGGGAAGGGAGAGCTGTTCTCTGGGCCCGGTACCCCTGGGGAAAGGCGTTCGGGCGACAGACTATCTCTTTGCAACGGCCCTGTCCGCCCGCAAGAGGAGACCTCTGGACGCCAGCATAACAGAGACCCTGGTCCTTGTCCTGTCTCCTGCCCGCGGCTGCCAAATGTCTTGACTCCATATTCCGCTCCCAACCCCGGCTGCTCAGGGGGCCCTCGACCGCTTTGGTCGCTTTGCCTTCCCCCTCGGAGCCCCACGAAGACAGGTTCCCTGACTCCCAGGTCAGGCTTTCCATCCTCTCGGACCCTGGGCGACTCGGGACAAAGAGCTAAGGCTCCGCCGCCGATCCGCGCCCCTGGCCCCGTTGCAGCAGCTACCCCCGGGTCCCAACCTTGGCCCCCGCCGACCCCCAGCTCCTCCCGGCTAGGAGGGAACAAAGAGAGGAAGAGAAGGAGCAGGAGTAGCGGGGTGGTCGGCCCCCTGAGACCCCACCACGGCTGCCGCCTCGCCATCACCCCCTACTTCCCCACACGGCCTCCACTGTCCTCCGCCTGGGTCCAGGCCTTGGGCCCGTCTCGCTGCTCGGGCCCCCACCCGGGGCCCTGCCGCCGCCCTGGTCCCCCGCCTCTAGGCCTGTCGCTCCGCGCCGCCGCCACCCTCTGGGCACCATCTACTCCGCGGCCAGAGTCCCTTTGGGGAGCGGCCCCGGCTTTTGCCGCCCCCACCACAGCATCCCCGACGCTGCTGCCGCCTCCCGCCGCTCCAACATGGCTCCCAGCCGCTGCGATGGTTCGTTCCACCTCCGCCCCGAAGCCCCAAATCCGATGGTACAGGCTGTCGCGCATGGCAGCTCTGGATATCGAAGTTACTGCCGCCATCTTTATTGAGGGCGGAGCGTAAGTGCTAACCGCGGTCCTGAACCGGGCTTGGTGCTTCACTGCCCCTGGTTCCACCCTCCTCGTGGCCACCGCCCTCACCAGCATCCCTCCCACTAGGGCGCTGTCTCAGCTCCGTCTTCCAGATTTCTGCTTGCGGATCTCCCTTCCTGAGCACTAGTTTCGAACCCTCTCCCGGATTTTGGTCTGAAAATTTGGTGCCCACGATGTGCAGAGAAAGCGTTCTCATGACTCTTGGGCGGGGACACCATGTGGAATCCTGGGGTCGGAGGGGACGATGGCTGGACGGGGCCTGGGGTGCCAGCAGGCCAAACAACAGCCTTAACTGTTCGATCAAAACTTCGCTTTGTTTGTTTTTTGTTTTTGCTTTTTCGGCTGCGCTGGCTGCGGGATCTTAGTTCCCCGACCAGGGATCGAACTCGTGCCCCCTGCAGTGGAAGCGCGGAATACTAACCACTGGACCACCAGGGAGGTCCCAATCAGCGAGTTTTAACTCATGAAACACGTCGCGACCATCTGTTTGTTTGGAGGGCCCCAACGGAGCAAACTTCCCTGCCTTGCTGGCCGCCAGCAGTCTTCCGGGTTGGGGGCTCTTCCACTGGAAGCTACACTCCCGCCTCCAGACCGTGGGTCTCTGGAGTGCTCTGGAATGCCACGTGGAACCCGGCATTGCTGCACGGCGGCGGCCCGGCTTCCTAGGGTCCCCGCCCCTCGCCCGCTAAGACTGCGTCCCTTAACCCCTTGTAGGGACTAACGGAATCTCAGTTTTGCCCGCGCTATGCTGCTCGGCGCAAGTCGACCCAGGCTAGCCAATGGGCAGACGCCGCGGAACAGACGTCACAGAGGACGGGCGGGGGCGGGGGAGAGGTGAACGAGAAGCGTTCCAATCAGAAAGCCACTGTTTCTATTGGCACAACGGGTGGCTCCGCCCCCATGGCAGACTCATTGTCTGGGGGAGGAGGCTCCTCCGGTTCCAGAATAGCCCGGAGAGACAATCCAGGCGGTGCTCTACGGGCCAGCCTGCAAAGGCAGCAGCGACAGTGGGCTGCAGCGTCACGAGCAGAGGACGCAGGCGTCCCTGGACCGAGGAGGGGTTTAGGGCTGGGACACGGAACGTTCCAAGGGGTGCGGTTTCTGCTTGGAACCAGCGGAGATCCCCCGGCTAAGGCCCCTGGCCCGCCCCAAACGGTACCTATGACATCACCACCAACCAATCAAATGGCGCATTCCTAGCCGCCCCCCCCCGACTTCTTCGCTTCCAGGAGGCGGGGTTCCCGTGGGTTCCTCCTTCAAGCGCCTCAAGTGACTATGGAGAGCGGGTGGGTGGGCTCCAGTGGTGCCCTCTAGTTTCTCCGAATCTGAGGACCACCTAAGGTCAGATCCGGATGTACGGTCTGGGTTCCTATGGGCGTGAGAATGAAGCATCTGCAGAGGCGCCGAAGGCGGAACTCGGTTGGATGGGGGCTCATTCGGCGTAGGGCCTGGAGGAGGGAAGCCAAAGACATGGTTCTGATCGCACACCCACCCTCCGGGTCCACAGTCTAGCGAATGGAGGGCAGAAAACTTTAACGAAGGAGGGAGACAGGTGGAACGCTAGGGAGAGGGATGCTGGGGTCCCAGAAGAGGCATCTGAGCCAATGTAGCGATCTGGGAAAGCTATCTGCAGAAGATGCCCGTGCAGAGCTCTGAATAACCAAGAGATGGAGGAGCCACCCTAGGTCATGGAGGCTGTGTGGACAAATGTGCTGACGCTTAAAGGGACCATGGCCAAAGGAAGTTACGCCCTGCTCTCTCCACTAGGATTAGCACTGCCCTCAACTGATGCTCCTTGTGGAGAGCAAGACCTAGAGCTCTCCTTGACACCTCTGTTGACTGCAGATGACTCTCCGTGTCACTCCCTGCTGTTCTGCCTCCACCGTAGTCCTCTTTGTGGCTGCTGTTCCATGGAAGCCTCTCCCTCTCCATCTGCACTCACCTCTGTGCCCCAGCCCAAGTGGCAGCTTCTAATGCTCCCTGTAAAGACAAACCAAGGTAGTTCCTTTTTCCAAGTCCTCTTTCCACTGCCCTCTAGGACATCTCAACCCTTCTCCTTGTGCCTTTTCCTCCCTACCTTGTGTTTGTCCCCTCCTTCCTCCAATTCAGGGGTACCTTGCTGGGAGAGCAGACCAGAAAACCTGGCCAACCCATCCAGCTCAATTATCCAACAGTTCTTTCATCTCACTAAGAGCTCCAATCTGTCACTTCTCACCTCCTCTCAGCTCCTTACCTTAACCATTAGCCAGTCTTATAACAACTCTCCTGCCCTGCTCTTCTTAGACAAACTCACTGGGCTAAAATCTAACTCCTTAAAATAGATTACTTGGGGCGGGGGGGTCTTGCTCTTGCGCACCTGGCTTTTGCCTAGGTTATTGGCGTAAGCGCAAGATCGGTGGGCTCCTAAGGTTTCTGCTTGAAAACTGGATGATCTAGCCTGAGACTATTCCTTATCAGAGCCTAGGGCCGCTGGGCCCCTTCACTCAGTACTTGCTGGAGCATCATCACACCCTCGTGCACAGTTGGTATTGGCTTGCCTGGCTGATTCACGTGGGAGAGTCCTTGTATGCCATTGTATTGTTCAAGTCTAAAGGCATCACGCATAGTTGGATTCAACTACTCTGGTTCCTGCAAACATTCCTTTTTGGGATGGCATCTATTACTTGATTGCTTACAGACCAAGATGCCAAAAACAAACTTAAAAAAAGATATCCAAAAAAACTGAATCACTATTTTGTACACCTGAAACTAATATAATATTGTAAACCAACTATACTTCGATTTTAAAAAGAGAAAATACAGCTAAGTTCCTAGGAGAAAAAGATTTTCAAAAGCTTCCTCTACACTTTGACATTCAGCCTCACCTTTTTTGGGGGGTGCTGTGTTTACTTGATCTTTCTAGAAAGTTACGACCCTCTAGTTATTCATTATTTCTTCATCTGCTCTGGTTAAACTTGAGTAGATAGTAGGAAAAGATTTTAGCTTTCCAGTTCTGCAGACTAACCTATTCGACAGAGGGCTTCCAGCTACCTTCTTGCGGTCCTTGGCTGTGTTGGCGTTGTATCACCTGGTTTAAGCCACGTACTAAGTTTGCTTGTTGGGATATCATTGCTCCCGCCTTCTGATTATAACACCTTACCCTTACCACCACCATCTTATTAGCTCTCCTTTCCCCAAATTTTTTTCCACCCACCTGGACCAAAATTGAGTGACACTTCCGTAACACATCAATTCCACCCACATTTGTTAGACACCTGTGAGGCGGGATCTTCTCCCAGGCTTCCATTTCACATTATGGAGAAAGATAAGGAAGACAAGCAAGTGCCTGGAATGGGGCGGGCCAAGCGGTGACACACAGGCACAGAGGACATCCTGGGAACCAAGAAGGAATGACTGGGGAATGCTTTCTCTGCTGCTGCCAGCCAGAAGTGATGCTTCCCTCCACTCGGACCCTCCAACATAGTGCTCTGTATGTGCGGGGTCAGATGGCCACCTTCAAGTCAGGACCACATCTTAAGACAGCTTCATTTTGTTCCTCTAGCACCTGTCCCATCGCTTCACACACAGCTGTTCTATCAGTGTCTACCGAACAAAGGAGGGAAACTCTGATTTCACTTTGACTTGTTCAGCGTCATTCCAATTTCTATCTGAAAATTGCAGAACCCATTCAGTGTAACCTTGTGTCAGAGAAAAGCACAGGACTGCCCTTGACTGGTACCACCATCTTTCTGTGGGTCCCCTGGTGGGAAACCTGTATCTTTTTCACACTTTCCTATTCTTGGTCACTTTTTCCAGACACTGTAGATGTCTCCCTCCAGTTCTGACTCACTCAGCCATTCCTGTTCTAGAGAGTCTAGACCATGGGTTCTCCAGCTAGTTACTACCTCTCTCATTCACCTGGTTATAACTTAACTACTGACTGGTTGGGGCAGGAGGGTTACTGTCACTTCAAGGAGCCTTTAGGGCTCCTTTCCTGGAGGATCCCCTGCTTGTTCACTAGGGACTAGACCTTATTTTCCTTCCACGTAGGGTCATGTTATTTGTTTTAAGCAAACACTTATGAGAAACAGCCCCCTCGCCCCAAAAATGAGGCCTCAAGTAAAAGCACAACCATGAAAGATGATGGACTATGAATTAGTTTTGGTGGAGATCAACTTCTACACATAAATCTCAGTCTTTCCCTCTGTTTCTCTTGTGATTAAGGGGTTATTAATGGTGCCAAGGATAATATGGCTGATTACTGAATGAAATGTATTAACTTGAATAAAATGTTGTGAATTGTGAAAAAAAAATAGACTACTTGTGAATTCCTCACCTCTGGAGCAGCAGAGCATTGCTAGAGGAAAATATTTCACATTCTTGACAACAAGCCTTAATATTATATTGGAGGGCTTCGCCAGCACAGTAAGGCAAGAAAAACAGTAAAAAGGTACAAGGATTGGAAAGGAAAAAAGAAAACTTATTCACAGGCAACAGGAATGTGTATGTAAAAAATCCAAAAGAACTTATAGATAAGTTGTTAGAGTTTAGCATTCATTGGATGCAAGGTCAATATATAAAAATCAGTTGTAATTTCTATATATCAACAAGTGAGAAAAATTTTTTTCATGATGTGATTTACAGTAGCATCATGTAAGGTAAAATGCTAGAATAAATATAATGAAATATGTGCAATGACTCTTCACACACACATACACACACACAATAAAACATTATTGACACTAAACACTGCGATAATCATTTCATGATGTATGTAAGTCAAATCATTAGGCTGTATACCTTAAACCTATATAGTGCTATATGTCAATTATATCTCAAGAAACACTGGAAGAAAAAAACATTATTGAGAGAAATAAAGACATAAATGGAGTGGAAAACTATGTTCAAAGACTGAAAGATTAAATACAGGCATACCTCGGAGATACTGTGGGTTCAGTTTCAGACCACCGCAATAAAGTAAATATCACAATAAAGTGAGTTACACAAATTTTCTGGTTTCCCCGGGCATATAAAAGTTATGTTTAGACTAGAGTCTATTAAGTGTACAATAACAGCATTATGCCTAAAAAAATGCACATACCTTAATTAAATATACCTTATTGCTGGGACTTCCCTGGTGGCGCAGTGGTTAAGACTCTGTGCTCCCAATGCAAGGGGGCTGGGGTCGATCCCTGGCCAGGGAACTAGATCCCACATGCGTGCGGCAACTAAGAGTTCACATGCCACAACTAAGGAGGTTGCCTGCCGCAATTAAGGAGCCCATGAGCCACAACTAAGGAGCCCACCTGCTGCAACTAAGACCCAGTGCAACCAAATAAATAAATAAATATTTTTTAAAAAAGAGAAAATCAAAACCTAAAAAGGTGGGGGGACCACAAAATTTTTAAAAAAATACCTTATTGCTAAAAAATGCTAACCATCGCCTGAGCCTTCAGTGAGTTGTAATCTTTTTGAAAAGTAACACCAGGGAATTCCCTGGTGGTCCAGTGGTTAGGACTCAGTACTTCCACTGCAGGGGGTACGGGTTCGATCCCTGGTGGGGGAACTAAGATCCCGCATGCTGCATGGCGTGGCCAAAAATAAAAGAAAAACAACATTAAAGATCACTGATCACAGATCATCATAACAAATATAATAATGATAAAGTCTGAAGTATTATGAGAATTACCAAAATGTGACACAGAGACATGAAGTGAGCAAATGCTGTTGGAAAATTGGCAACAATTAGACTTGCTTGACACAGGGTTTGCCACAAACCTTCAACACCTTTCAATTTGTAACAGATGCAGTTTATCTGTGAAGTGCAACAAAATGAGGTATGCCTGTATTGCACACATGCTAATTCTTCCCAAAGAATGGATTCAATGCAACTCCGATAGAAATCCCAGCAGATACTGTGTAGTGTGTGTGTGTGTGTGTGTGTGTGTGTAAACTGACAAACTGGATTCTAAAACGTACGAGGGCCAGGAATACCCAAGACAGTCCGAAGAAAACCCAAGTAGGAGAACAGCTTCGTCTATAGGAGATCAAGAAAGCTACAGCTACAGAAACCAAGACTGTATGGTGCTGGTGCAGGAATAGACAGATGAATGGAACAAAATCCAGAGAGGGGTCTAAAGATGTGTGGAGACTTGAATTTTGACAAGAGTGGCTCTTAAGAGCCAACACAAAGGATGGGCTTTCCAATAAATGGTGCTGGGTCGATTGGACATCCATGCAGAAAAAAATTACATGAGGCCCCTACTTCATACTACCTTCATAATCAATTCCAGGTTTGACATGTGAATATGAAAGGAAAGACAATGCAGCTTTTAGAAGAGAACACAGAAGTTCTTCATGACTTTAAGCAAATATATATATATATATATATATATTTTTTTTTTGGTGGGGGGTGTTCACAGGCCTCTCACTGTTGTGGCCTCTCCCATTGCGGAGCACAGGCTCTGGACGTGTAGGCTCAGCGGCCATGACTCACGGGCCCAGCCGCTCCGCAGCATGTGGGGTCTTCCCAGACCGGGGCACGAACCCGTGTCCCCTGCGTCGGCAGGTGGACTCTCAACCACTGCGCCACCAGGGAAGTCCGCAAATATATATTTTTTAAATAGGATACAAAATGTACTAACCATAAAGGAAAACACTGAAAAATTGGATTACATTACAATTAAGAACTTCCTTTCATCAAAAGATGTTAAGAATGGGAGAAGATATTGTAAGATATACAACCCAAGGACTCATATCCTGAATACATACTACAAACCAACAAAAGATAGACAACCCAGTTGATGAATGTGCAAGAGATGTGAACAGGTGCTTCACAAGAGAAGATCCAAATAGCCAGTAAACTAATGAAAAGGTGCTCAACCTCTTTAGTCGTCAGGGAAACGCAAGTGTAAAAGTAAATACTACTATACTGCACCAGAATGACTAAAATGAAAATGACTGACAATACCAGGTTTTGGGAAAGATGTAGAGCAGTTGGAACTCAGGCACCAGTGGAGGAGAGCACACTGGTACAACTACTTTGGGAAACTATTTGGCAGTTTCTGCCTGTGACCCTGCAATTCCACTCTTGAGGATATACCTCCTGGTGCAAGGCATATGAGCAACAAGAAGACATGTACAACAGTGCTCCTGACAGCACGATTCGTAATAGACAAAAATTGGAAACTGAAATTTATCCACAGTCGTTAACACTGTGGATAAATAAATGAGGGTGTAACCCACACGACACTGGGAATGAGCAAACTGCAACCACATACTATGACACAGACAAACCTCAAAAACTTGGTGAGTGAAGAAGCCAGTGTCTATATGATTCTATTTATATAAAGTTCAAAAACAGGCAAAACTTATCAGTAATTACCTCTAGGGAAGAGGTCTGGGGAGAAGGAAGGAGTTGGTGATTGAGAGGGGTGCACAGTGGGCTTTGGGAACTAGTGACACTGGGTGGTGACTACATTAGCATCTTCTGTCATAATTCATTAGCTGTACTCTTTGCATACTGTAGCTTTCATAGTATGTTATTCTTCCATTAAATAAGAAAGAAAAAGAAAAGGTTATCCTCACATACTTGGAGCCTCAGTCTGTATCTTTTGGGGACTGAGCAGGCAGGTGGTCTTCACCCAATCCCTTACCCTGGAGTTGCCTTATGCACGTGTAGCATGTTGTACTCAGACATGTCCCACAGACATGGTACCACACCTGTAGGGACCCACTTCTAGCCCAGAGGTTGGCCCAAACGCCCAGCCCTCACTGCCCCTCAAAATTTGAGTTTTCCTCAGCCCCACCCTGTCACTCCCTTCTTTGAGTGCCTTAGTTTTCCCTCTCTTTACCCTTTCCCCTGCCTAACCACATCCACGTCTACCATCCTTCCAAGCAGTCAGAGGTATTCTCTCAGACAGTTCCTTCCCTGAGGAATTCTCTGGCTAGTCATTGTCCTTGGTAGCTTTAATTCTGTGCGGTGAGACACCATCAAGGTGTTTATTGACGGTCCTGGAGTCCTGGCCCTTCTGAGTGTCTCCTTACAAACACATGCAAGGGTCCCTTGGACGATCACACAGAAGTGGGCAGGGGCTCTGATCTTCCAGCCACGGGGCTGCACTTCGTTTCTCACAGGGGCCAGCACTAGGACAGATGGCATAGCACTGCCCTGCTTTTCCCACGAGGTCAGTGTGTGCGGCCTAACAGCAAACAGAGCAAGGCACAGAGGCTATTAAATGTTCCTGCCTCAGCTTCCTGAGGACCTGTGCTTATCACTGAGTTACTCGCTCTCAGGAGGAGAACCATGGTTCTCCGCCTTCAGCACTCCAATGAGAAAGGAGCTGTACCTGGAAGTCAGTGTTGTTGATTCCGTCTGTGGAAGGCAGGCAGAGGCCTCCAGGATGAAGTGACCAGGTTGTACCACACAGAGCTTTCTTGCAGACAACTGTGTCAGCTCCTCCTCAGGTCCAGGTGAGCCTGTGCACTTAAACTTCTGGAAGAGTCAACAGGTCAGGAAGGACATCTCCCTGCTGGCCTCCTGTGCTTTGCTCCCATGGACCTGTTTCCCTGGGACCCCACCCCTGGACTGGCCTTGCTGGGCTTCTTGCCGTATTCCGTTCTGCTGAGAGAGTAAGAGCCCTCTGCCTTCAGCACCCCATTAAGAAAGGAAAAGTCGTGGCGAGAAGTCACAGCATCAGTGATTCTGGATGTGTGGAATCTGATGAGAATCATCTTGGGTAACAAACTGAAGGGAACTGATGGAAACCACTGCTGCCTGGTGTCTGCCTACAGGTTCTGACTGTCTTCCCCAACTTATGGTGACAGCCTTAGTTAACTGGGGAGCCCACGAGGAAAAAGTTTTTTGCCCAACGTTGGCCTCTGATTCCCCTCAAACAGTGCACAACTAACCCCACACTTGTTGAGATATTCTTTTTGTCCTACTGTAATTACCAAATCTCCGCTAAGGCTGCAAAATGAGGGAACCTCGCTGGATCCAGAGGAAGACAAATAAGGAAGGGAAACAGTTGGGCAGCCCTAAGAGTTCAGGGAGGCCAGGGCTTGGATAGGAGCCGCTTCATTTGAGAACAGGTGTAAAGGATATAGGGTTTCAACAGGGGAGACAGACACGGCATTCAAGGCAAAGAAAGATGTAAGTGAAGCCTGGAGGGGCAGTCACCTGCAAATGGACCATGGGGCTCTCAGTGGCAGTGGCTGTGGCCCAGGAGAAGTGGGAACCCAGGGAAGAGAGGCTGGAACAGGGCTCAAGGGACCTCGATGGAGAGGCCTGTTAGAGACCATCACCTCCTCAGGCTGGAGAGGACAGGGCAAGCTAGTGACGAGGTCCTGAGGCCCCAGTGCCCCTGACCATCCTCTCCCACCACCACTCAGGATCATACAGGGAAGCCTGTTTCCAGATGCCTGTGATTTATTTCCAAGCTGAGCTGCAGCACACAGGAAAATACACAAGGCTTTTCGGTCTACGCTTTTACAGAGAAAATAGATTCTGTCATTGGCTTTATCAGTGCCATCACCTCATTCTGTGAGGCTCCAGGGTGGATGGCCTGTCTCTAAGACTCTGCTTTCAAAGAAGCACCTTGGCCAAGACCTCTGGGGGTTGGAGTGAGGGGCAGAGACCCCCACGGGGTGGCGGCTGGGGGGACAGAGCACATGAGCAGCACTCACTGCGAAGCTAAGGCAAAGAACGGAGCTGGCGGAAGGTGCCTCCTCTAACCCCAGGGACACGGCTTGCTGAAGCCCAGGACACAGACCAGGTGGGCGCGGGGGATGAGGGCTCTGGCCCAGCCTGGAGCAGCAGCAGGACTCTGAGTGTGCATGTGTATGGGGTGGGGAGGCATGCTGAAGAGGCAGCCCAGCGGGAGATGGAGGGGCTTCAGTTCACACTCCCCCTGCCCCAGCATAGCTCCCAGCGCGTGGTCCCTAATCCTGCGCTTGGCCCCTCTCATTAGCTCTATTTCAGGTGGGGGCCCCTGCTTAGGTCCCTTCCACCATCACCTCCCCTCACACTGTCAGTGCAAAACATTCTTAGGGCCAAGCCTCCGAGTCCCCTGCACCCTACCCAGGGCTGCAGGGAAGGCAGGAAAAGAAGGTGCTAGCTGGGGGCCTCGCCCAGCACCGGGAATTCCTTGCACATCTCTTGGACAATCATGCGGTCCATCTGACACTGGGGCGAGGCTTCCTCCTCGGTTAGGATGCGTCGCAGTGTGGCCTGCAGGTCGGGGAGCCGGTGGCGGTGCTGTAGGTAGGGTGTGGAGCGGATCACAGCGTGCATCAGGGAGAGGTACTCCATGCGAAGCTGTGGGGAGACCAGGCAAGCTCAGGGACCCCAGGGAGGCACTGAGACTGCCACCAGACAGGGACAGGCCACTACTGCCTCCTGGCAGCCACACGGACCCCAGGGCTGTGGACCACCTCACACCACTGAAGATCAGGGTTGCATCCCCAGCACCCAGGGTGGACCTGGCACAGAACTGGCCTTTGATAGTCATTGAATAAGTAAGTGAATAAATAAATCATCTGAGACACACACAGTCCCAGAACGCGGCCGGCCCAGGGAAGTCCTGCCTCAGAGAGGTGGTGAGGGGAAGCAGCGAGCCCCCATCCCTCCTGTAATGCTGGGCCCCTGTGGGGCTGCTGTCTGTCTGTTGGAGGCCCTCTGCTTCTCACTCTATCCTCTCACTCTGGAAGATCTCATTCACACCCACAGCTTCAAATAGTGACCCTCACTCAAACCTCTTGCAGAGACTCTCCGGTGAGCTGCAGATGAGAAAATCCAACTGCCCACTTGTCACCTCCTGCTTATCTGAGAGAGAACTCAAACTCACATAACAACCATCAAACTCGTGATCTTCCCCATCTTCCCAAAGCTGAAGGCTTTCTCGTGTTCTTTATTTTAATAAAGAGCACTGCTGTCCATTCAAGTGCTCAGGCCAAAACTGCACGTGTCCCCTCCGGTTCCTTTCTCCCCACACCCCGAATCCAATCCGTCCCAGTAAGACCCGGCCGTCTTGCCTTCTACGTGTGCCCTGAATCCATCTCTAACACCCCCTGCCAACCCACCCTCCCAGCACCTCTGGCTTTAACGGCTCCAAGAACCACTCCAATCTGACACCCCAGCTGCTCCTTATCCTCACTGAGACCCTGATCCATTGACCTGGCGCCAGCACTTTTTCCTCCATTTGCTCCCCTCACCATCCCTCATTTCTCTCTTTACCTCTGATTAGAGGAGTCAATACTCAAACCTTCTTTAGGCAGCATCACCCTGCTAACTCCCAACCCTGGTCAGACCAAAAAGCACCTGCCAATCAAATCCTAGAAGCTAAGCAGCAGACAATTAGAGTCTTGTGCAGGCTTGAACGGCATTCCCCACCACAAACCTCACTGCCTGGCACCCCTGCCACTTTCCTCTGCCACGTTCACTGTTCCTGAAAGGACCACTGCCCACCTTCTCTCCATTTTCCAAACCTAAACTGCCCGATCAGTTGGCTTTGTGCTTCATGCAGAAAACAAGCAGACTTTCAGAAACGCCTGGTCTTCCCCCGGCACCCACACCTCACCTGTCCCCAGTGAATGAACTGTCCTGGCTCCTGCCAGAGGCCTTCCCTCCAGGGGGGCCTGGACCCTCCCCTGCTGCCTGACCTACTTGACACCCGCAGCGGCTGACTCTCCCGACACATCAGCCGTTTCTCCATGACTGGCGTGCTGGATCATTCCCTCTGACTCAGACATGCACCTGCATCTCCCACCTTTAAAAGACTTTCCCTGACCCCATGTCTCCCTCCAGTGATCCCCCACCTTTTTCTGCTCCCCTTCACTTAAAAACACACGAAGGTTGTCTCCATTCACTGCTCCCATCTTCCCCCTTTCTACTCCCCTCCAACTTCAAATCCTCTCTTCAACTTCCCACTCGGATTCTCTTCCCTCCAGTCCATGGACGCTGCTTGTGAATCACGCCTCATCTCCATGTGGCGAATCCCGTGGCTCATTCTCAGGCCTCATCTCACTCGGGCTCCTAACTGTGGAGACAGCTCATCCCCCTCCTCCTCCATACACGTGGCTTTGGGCTCCTGCTCTCTTGGTTTTCCTCCTGGGTGTCTCCCTATGTGCCCCAACTGTGCCCTGGGCTGAGGCCTGAGCTTCCCTCTGTCCCATCCATCCCACACCCTAGGTGACCGCACTGTCACAGGCTTCCCAGCACATCTATGCACAGCCAACTCCAAAGTGTCTCTTTCCAGTCCCAACTCACACCCCAGGTCCTCTGTACCTGGATGTCCAACAGGTATCTTCTCAGTCTTGACACATCAAAACACAACTCTATTCAAAGGTTCTTCCCCACCTGAGCAATCGGCACTTCATCCACCCGGTTGCTCCAGACCAATCCAGCAGCAAGCCCTGCCAACTCACCTCCAACACACCCCGGCCTGACCTCCTCTCCCAGCCTATTCGTGCCACGTGGACAGCTGCAGCCGCCTCCTCACCAGCCTCCCGCTTCTGCTGTGCTTTCAGTCTCCATTTCATTCAGGATGGTAATCAGATCACTTCCCCTGCCCCTGAGAAGGGGTGACAACCTCCCGCCGCAGCCTCCAAGGCTTTGTGTAAACTCTACTTCCTCCTCCTCACCTCCCACCACTCCCTCCACTCCTGCTTTCTTCAGACAGCCCACCCCCGATCACCTCATGGCGGGCTCCCTTGGGTCTTGGCACACCTGTCATGGTTGAGCGGCCTCCCACGCTTACCCGGCTCCAGCAGTGCCCCTCGCCCTAGTCTCCATTCAGCGTCAGATGCCCCCCTTTTGTTAGTTTCTACACAGCTGCCATCCCCAGGCACCTTATCTCCAGGCGACAGGTCCGCGATGTGCCGCACGGTGATGTCGATGAGCGCCATCATATCCGTGTGGTAGAAGATGGCAGCTGTGGCGGGGCTGGCGAACACGTCCTGCAGGAACTTGAGGACAGAGTGTGGTGGCTGAGGTTCATGCTTAAAGATGCGCACGGGGTCATCTAGAAGGCAGGGGGAAGAGGGGGTCAGGGCAGTCCTCGAGGGGGCCCAGAGTCACCCCAGCGAGTTACAGGAGTCATGGAGTCACAGGACATCGAAGGGGCCCCACACAGATTCCTGGGCCCTCACCCCCTCTGTTCAGGAGCAGCAGTAGCTTCTCGGAGAAGATCTTGACATTGGCGTGTTTGCTCAGAGCGGCCATGATGAAGTTCTGGTCAGGGGCTGAGGAAGGACACGGGGGTAGACAACAGCACAGGTGCTAAGCCTGGAGAGCCCCCCTCCTCCCCCCTACGGTGAGTCAGCCACCCCCGTCAGGCCCTGCCCCCACCTGGCAGGTGCAAATTGAGAGCCAGAAGTAGATTCATGCAGAGATCCGGCAGTTGCTCGGTGGTGTCCAAGGGCAGCCCGTCCTCAACGATGCTCAGCAGGAACTGGGCGAAGGGTGTGCCCAGGTGCTCTGGGAGAGGGGCACGTGGAAGTCTGCAGCCCGCCCCCCGTCACACACCGCCACACCGCCCAGCCTCCCTGGGTTTCTGTGAGCCCTGGAGACATTCAGTCAGACTACAGTCAGTGGGTGCCCAGCCCCTTGGGCCATGGGCCCCACCTCCAGCGGGCTGTTGGCTCCCTGTGGTCCGCTGGTCAGTGACCTGCCTTCTTACCATAGTGTGCATAGGGCACTGCCTCCCCCATGGAGAAGACCATGGCCAGAATGAGGGCGGAGTAACAGAGTTTCTGATGGTCTGCGGGGGAGCAAAGCAGGCGGTCAGAGCCCCCCAGATGGCAGGAACCTCCCCAGCTGGCAGGAAGCTGCCCCTCACTCACCCTGCGTGTCTGTCTGCATGTCCCGCGCCAGCTCCACAGGCAGCACAGATGACACTAGTGTGGAGATGATGGCTGCGTCCAGGCTGCACATGGCGCCGAAGCATTTGAGGAGCAGCAGCCGCAGCGATACCCGGTGCTCCTGGCAGGGGACCCTGTGTGCTCAATGCCCGGAACCCCCACCTCTACCCAGGTCCCTCTGTGCCCCCTCCCCTCTGTTTCCCACACACCATTTGGTAATAGGCCACCAAGGCCAGGACAGACTCGAACTCATTCCTCTTGCACATTTTCTTGCAAACTTCAGGGTCTGCATCCGTCTGTGGGGAGGACGAAGTGTGATGGAGTCACTCAGTGTAAGGTGGCCACATGTGAGTGAGCTGAGGATGAGTAGGGGAGACTCCCGAGCACTGGGAGGGATGGGGCAGGGGTGGGGGACACCTGGGGGCACCCAGCCCGCACCAGAATGTGCAGCAGCTCCTCCAGGTAGCAGCGGATGACACCCTCGTCCTCATACAGGGCCCAGCTGCGCTGCTGGGCGTCATCCTTCCGCCGGGCCAGGTCTGCAAAGATCACCTCCAGCCGCTGCTGGTCATGGCAGACCTGCCCTGAGGGCAGGGCAGTGCTCAGGTCCTGGAGGAAGAGGTCTGGCTCAGCACACTTGCCCCACACCATCTCCAGGAGGCCCACAAGGCCTGGAGTTCAACCTAGACCCTGAGGTCATGGCATGAGCTCCAGGCCAGTGTCAGGCAGGGGGCCCCAGCCTCACCTACCAGAGCTACCTGGAGCCAGCGTCATCGCAGGAAGGGTGAGGGGACCAGCCCCCAGTTCTCTTCCCTCCTCCCTGCTGCTCCCATCAAGCTCCCACAAAAGACCTGCTCCCACAGCCCATCCCCCAACATCGAGGCCGCCAAGGGCACTGACCCAGCTCTATACCCCCTCCCCAAGTAATTCCACTGCCCCCAAGTCTTAACAACCGTCTGGGACAGGATTCTGCATGAGACACATCCGTGGGGTGTTCTCCAACAACTTGCCTCCTGTCCCAGACCTGGATAAACATCCTCCATGAGGAAGGCCACCAACTCCTCACTGCCTGAATGTGACTGAGACTCCACCCCCTGATTCTACACAAAGTGGGACAGGCCTGTCATCTACCCACCTGCCGTGTTCCTCTTGATCCAGTGTCCCAGCACAGGCAAGCCCACTGACTCACTGCTCTCCACGCCCCAAACCAGAGCTGCAGGAGCCATGGAGCCCTAAGGAGAGACCTCTGGCCCATCTGGCCCCCACTGTGTAGACTTGACTCATGCCCCCCAATCCTGCTCCCTGACCAGTGCCCCAACCTTGGCAAAGGATCCCACCCGCCCATGATCCACACACACCTCATTCACATCTCAGTCAGCACTCAGGCCTCCATCATAGCTCTCGAAGCACCCACTGCTCTCCACTGCCAAGGCCAGCATGACACTGCCCTCTCTCATGCCTTATGTCCATTACTTCCCTGCAGCCTGAGAGAACTCCTGGCCACCCATGGCTGTCTCATCTGTCACCTGCCCCAGGTCTCACCTCCAACCACACCACTTGCTCCCTCCCTCACCCCCTGTGTTCCAGCCATGCTGGCCTTGTTCCACTTCTTCCTGTGAGCCAAGCTCGGTCCTGCCTCATGGCCCTTGTCCAGCCTGAGCCTCTGCCTGGAATACTCTTCCTCCCTTTCTCCTTCAGGGATCAGCCCAAATGTCCCCAGTACCCAGCACAAGGAAGCCAAGAGCTAGAGCTCAACAAAGACCTGTCAGGTAAAGGCTGGACACAGTGTGAGGGTGGGGAAGGGGCAGGGGCTGTAGAGCGGCCCCAGGATGGGGAGGCCCCTGGCCCTGTTGCCCACCCTCACCTTGCCCTCTACCAGTGAGAGGAGGACCTGCTCCATGATAGGTGAGCTGGCCGGCACTGAGGCCTGGATGTGACCCACCACGACGCCAATGGCCACTCGGCACAGCTCGTGGCTCAGGCCGGTGTTCCTCCGCACGAGCTCCATCAGCTCTGCCCCAATGGTCCTGGGCACAGCAGTCTCAGCCAGCGCCTTCTCTTCTGTGGTCCCCAGGCTCAGTGCACCCAGGGCTTCCAGCTCATCAGGGGCTGGGGCTGTATCAACTGCTACCTCCTCTGTAGGGGGCTCCGAGTTTAGCACCTTGGAGGGAGGGGGCTGAGCTTGGGACACAGTGGTATGCGTGCCTCGGCGGGGCACAGGTGGGGGCGTGGGTGAGCAGCTGGGGCCTGGCTCCGATGAGCTGGAGCCGGTATAGAGTGTGTCAAGGGAGGCGCTGCTGACAGAGGAGCCGCTGGACACAGAACTGCCCCCAGAGGGTGTGGTGTTGCGGCCGCCTGTGGGCAGAGAGGGGATGCTGTGCTAGGGCAGCCCCCTGGGGGCCCCAGCCCCTCCAAGCCCAGAGCCCCCGCCCCCCAGTACAGGGCCTAGTTCCTATGCCAGACCCTCCCACCAAGCCCAGAACCCCCAACTGCCCCGACACGTGCCCTGTCTTCCCCCCAAGCCTGGAGCCCCCAGTTCCCTGACATAGGCAGAGTAACCATTCCAAGTACAGGGTGCCCCCCGAGTCCCCCAACCCCGCCTTCTCACCACTCCCGGAGGCCAGTAGGGCCTCGCGGTCTCGGCGCTTCACAGGTGGGGGTGGCGTGGCGGGTGCTGCTCGGCGAGGCTGTGGTGGGATCTGGGAGGACAGAAGTGGGATCTGAGGGTACGACCTGGCTAGAGCCCTGAGCTTGGCATGGGCAGGACTATGGTTCCGGGCGGCATCGCTGACCCCAGTGGACCCCTGGCGCCTCTGGACAAAGCCTTAAGCTCCACCCACCTCCCTTTCCCAGGATGTTCTCACCATGTACCTGGTAGAGGCCTCCATCTGCCCCAAGATACTCAGAACTGGGCAGGCTGTGCTGCCGCTCGAATCCAGCTCTACACACCCCGTTGGGCTGCCTGGCAGCAGCAGCATCCAGGTGGTGGTCACTGGTGGACGGCGTCATAGCTGCAGGGTTGGGGGCTGAGGGGCCTCTGCGGGACAGGGTCTCTTTCCGGTGGTGGATCAGCTTCCTGAGGGAGGGACAGGGAGGTTATTGGGGGAGTTACCTTACGACTCCCGAAGTCCTCACATGCTCCTCGTGGGATGCGGCCCACCCTAGCCCAGGCTCCCCAACCTCCCACTGCCCTCATGCTCCACCCCACTCTGCACTACCAACACTGCTCTCTGGCGTCCCCAGTACTCACTGAAGGACCCCACCCCACGGTGCTTACTGGGCGGTTCTCCCGCCCCACTCACTGGAGGATCCCGCGCTGCTCCAGGCTGTACTTGCCACCATCCCGCATGGCTGCATTGTGCACAGCCTCAATGGCCCTGTCAATGGCTTGGAGGACATCCTGCTCCAGGCCCTGTGGGGGCAGGGGTGGGCAGTTAGGTCTGGGGGCCAAGTGAGGTACTGAGCCCAGAGCCAGCCCAGGATGGAGCCCGGGGCAGACAAAGGACCACTACAGCTGAAGCCTGTAATGCCAGATGTGAACACAGCAAGCTGAACTAGAATATGAAATGGGCTTCTCAAACTGCATCACTCAGGGAGCTGGGCCACGGGGAGGGCCCATGCTGCTGCTTTATATATTGGGGCCCTGCGCAGGATTTTACCTCACAGTGAGGCTCTCAGCTAAGATGTAGCCGAAAACCTGGGGTCTAGAGCAATACCACAGCCCATGGACCCTCAGTTTGAGGCCAGGAGTACACACTTAGTCTATCCCCAGGCTTGGCTCAGATCCCAGGCTGAGATGCCAAGCAGGGAGCCTCTAGTGTCTGGAAGTCTTAACAAATCACTCTGGATCTTGCTGATCCTTCACAAAACCAAGGTCACACTCCAGGACAGCCCTGTCCTCAGAGAGCCTTCTGCAGGCCCTGGTAGCTGAGGACAGGCCAAAGGGATCTCCTCTCTCCACCCCTGATGCCAGCCCCCATCCCCTCAAGCTATTCCAGGAATCCTCCAGACGTGCACTGGGAAGCAGCAGTTCTGTGTCTGTGGCAAAAGACAGACATGAGCGCAGGACCTGGCCCCTGCCCCAGATTCTGTGTTGCCATCCGCAGCAACTCAGGGGTCCAATCTACCCAGCCTGGCTGGCATGGGGTACAGAGTAGGGGGTGGCAGCTGTGGGACCAGCCACTCCCACCCTTCGCTGCCCCTGGCACACATGGTCCATCAGACATAGGAGCCTCAGAACTAAGGTGACATCACACCAGAGTGGGTTTGAGAAGCTTCTCTGATGGGGACAGACAGATGGACTCAGAGGTCAACAAAGCCCTCCAGGTAGCACGGGGCGTGTCAGAGCGCAGGAGACAGCAGACAGAAAGGGGGACAGAGAAAGACAGATGATACACAGAAAGCAAGAAAGATGGAGAGAGAGCGAGAGGGAGGGAGGGAGAGAGAGAGGGAGAGAGAGAGAAGCAGAGGGAGACACGCAGAAAGAAATTGAGATTTGGAGACAGAGAAGGGAAGAGAGTCAGAGGAAGAAACACACACAAGCGGAGAGTCAGAATGACACCGAGATACAGAGAGAGCCACGGAGACGAAGGCAGAGGGAGATATGCAGCAAGAAACCAACAGATAGACAAGATGGTAGCCTCTCTGCCCTCCCCAAACACCCAGCCCCAGTGGCCCAGGCAGGGGAGGGGCCTCTTGGGCCCTCGGGGAAGAGGCAGGACTTTCCTCAGAGGCCTCCAACAAGCTCCCAGCTCCAGAGAGGCTGGGTCTGACATGCTCACCCTGGACCCAGTAGCCCTGGTGTCCAGGGCTCTCACTCTTACCCAGACACTCCTAGATGCCATGAGGCCAAGGGTTTAGGGACCAGGGCCCATCCCCTCTGGTAAGACCAGATGACATCTCCAAATTTATCCTGTTATTTCTGTCCTGAACTGGGCTGGGACAGGATGTTTCCTAAAGGCTATGGACTAGGATGGGGCGGGGGTGTCTGGCACAGGGCAGACCTGGAGGCTCCAGGCCCTCCTTCCCCCTGTGATCAGAATAGACCAGCTGGAGACAACACATCCCAGCCCCCATACCAGGACTATTCTTGGGGAAACAGGAACTGGGGCTGCAGACTCCACTGGAAGGAAATGGGGCCAAAGCCAGACCGGGGACGCCATGGGGAGGTCTCACTTCCTTGCAATGGGAGCAGCCCCCACCCCAGGCTGGGGGCCAAGGAGGGATGGAGCTCCCTCATCTTCAGAGAAAGGAAGTCTGAAAAGTCAGGGCCTGAGGCTTGTGAAAGAGAGTAGTGCCAGGGAGTGTCAGCAGGGCCTGGGATCCCTGGTTCAAAGTGAACTGACGAAGGTGTCTTAGGAAAGGCTTAGGGGGTGACTGAGTACAGGAGAGTAAAAGATACTGAGGTCTCAGGGCTTGGGGGGTCATTTAGGGGAGGGGGGTGTCCATGGCTCTCAGGTCCAAATGGGAGAGGGGGTGTAAAGGCATGGAAGATGGTGGGGAAACAGGCAGTGTCCAGGGTTGCCCGGGTCTCAGTGGTGGAAGCTGAGGAAAAGGAGGCAAAAGTGTGGGATCCTGGTGATCCAGGGAAGGGGCCAATTAATTCTGGGGTCTCAATGATCTGGGGAACTGCTCAGAATTTGGTGTGCTGGAATCTCAGGACTGACTCTTGAATTCTATTCGGATGGAGGTTCAGATGTTGGGGCCCAATGGCTCTGGGATCCCGAGGAGTCTCAATCCCAGAGTTGGGCTTTTGGTAGATCTGAGTCCTCAGAGTTGGCTGTCAAGGCCCTGGTCTTGGGTTGGGGCGCGGGCTCTTAGGGTCCCAGTCCTCCTGGGGTTTCACGGTCAGGTTCTCAAACTCCTTATCTGCTGGAGGTCCCGGCGGGCCTGGGGTGCCGGGGTCTGTCCTGCGAGCCTATGTTGGAGCTCAGTCAAGGGGGCGGCTGAGGCCGGGCCGGGGAGGGGCACACTCACCTGCAGGCGGCGCAGGTAGGCGGGCGGCACGTAGCCCGTCTCGCCACTGCGCGCCCGCGCCGCCAGCCACCAGTGCGCGCTGCTGCGCTCCAGAACCAGGAAGGTCTCGCCCGCGGCGAACGCCAGCGCGTTGGGCTCCGCCGAGCGGAACGCGTACAGCGCGCGGTACATGAGGGTGAGTCGGGCCGGGGCAGGAGAGACGGCAGGGTCTGCGAAACCAGGACGCCAGGCCGGGAGCGCCTCACCGCGCTCGCCCTGCCCCGTGACACACCGCGCGTGCGCGCGCGCGCGCCCGCCCGCCGCAGCCCCGCCCCAGGATGTGTCGGCTCCTGCGCAGAAGCGCGGCGCCCCCTAGTGTCCACAGGCTGCGCGGCCCGGCGCGGCCTCCGAGAACGCGCTGCCCTTTCCGCCCCTTCCGTGGACTTCTGCGTCTCCAAGCTCCCGACTCCCTGCCCCAGCACCCTACCTAGAGCCCCAGACCCAGCTTTCCCGCCCGGCCCTCCACTCCCTTTACCCGCCCAAGCCCTAGTGCTGCGGCCCATCCGACTTCCCGAAGGAGCGCTCCGCCCGCAGCCCAAAGACAGAGCCTCTGTCCGATGCTGACAGTCCCATGCGTCCTTGCCACCCCAGGGGAGTGGGACCTGACCTACTAACATAAGGACAGCGACCCCGTGAGGGTAGTCCCGTTGTTGGATCTTGAGACACTTGGAGGCGCCCGCGGGGCCCGGGTCTGCTCCGTGTCTCTAGGCCTCCTGACCCCGCTTACCGCCCCAGTGGTGGGCAACGGGGAGCAAGAGTGAGGGGGGACGGTAAAAACAAAACCCACGGGGGGCCATTTCTCTGTCCAAAGTCCTCCCATCCTTGCTCCCCACCCCACCTCCTCTTTTCGGCTACTAGCTTCTCTCGTCCTCTGTAACGTGGGTCTTTGCATAGTTTCCTCTGCCTGGGACACACTTTCCTTCCTCACAGTATAAAGTCCGCAGGCTCCCACCCCTATCAATCGCTATCACATCACTCTGTTCTGTTGTCTTTGGGGACTTACAACTCCAGGTTATCTTATTTCTCATGCTTCCTTCTGAGAGCAGACAGAAGGGCTGGTGGAGGATGGAGAGTGGGGCACCATGTGGCCTTAAGAGCTTGTTTGGCCCACCTTCCGGTCAGCCCTGACTTGGTGAGGTCTTTGAAGTCCTAGGAGGGAAGGGGGAAACCCCGGGGAGAGATCCTAAGGGTCCTGGGGACCTCCCATTTCTGTCCAGGGGCTGCTCCAGCCACATTCCCCTCTGGAAGCCTGGGCCCAGGGAGAAGGGGCTGTAGGCACAACCAGGCCAGTGTATGCAGTTGGCCTGTTTTTGGACATAGTGGATACAGGCATAGTGGACCTTGGAGAGGAGGTGCTAGGAGGTTCAGGCAAGGCATGGGGTGGGGCTGCTAAAACTGGACATCTAGACCCTACCTTCTTAGCACTGGTTCTGTGTCCTTCTCCCTGGTGTCTGGGTCTGCAGTTCAAGACCTCTTGCCACACCTCTCCCTGAAACCATCCTAGCACAGAGCACAAGTAGCTCTCTTAGGGGCTGCCCTGGCTGGAGCCACATGAAGGATGACACTAGCGTGGTTGCAGTGGGGTCCAGGGCTGCGTAGGAGTGGTGACAGGTGGTGTGGCCAAGAGGACCACACTGCTCAGAACAACCCCTCCCATCAAGCCACCCACCTTCTGGGACCTCCTAAGACCTTGACCACAGAGCCAATGGCTGCCAACAGACCAAAGCCTGGTGGCTACCTGAGGCCCCAGTATTGACTCCAGGATGTCTGACATCACAATGTCCAGCCAATTAGCTGCTACCAGTGGCAGAGGAGCTGGACCCAACGTTTGGCACACCTGCTGCCCAACTTTGGCTTAAGCTACATGAGGGCAGGGAAAGACCTGTATCAACAGTCAATTGTAGTTCTCTGCATAAGGGGTGCTGGGACAGACCAGCACAGATCCCAGAGGGACCCATTTACGGTTATGTGTGTGGGTGCTTGGTTAAGGGACTGAGGACTAAGCCAAGAGGCTATGGTGACTTTAGGGTCCATGGGATGGGGTCACTGGAAGGAATATATTGCTGGGCCAGGGTGGAGGTCATGGCATATGTGATGTTTCTGAGGTTTGGGAGGGGGGATGGCTGCCTATCCTTGGGCAAGAACGACAGCAGCACTGTGTACAATTAACAAAAAGATTTGTATTAGAACATTTACACTCAGGAAAGAAAGAGGTATCTGCATCATCAAATGTGGAATGTTGAAGAGAGAGTTAAAATAAATAAAGACTCCGAGAGCGGTTGGGGCTGGCTCAGGCTGGGACTCATAGAGGCCTCTGCCCATCAGCTCCAGGCTGCAGGGGCCACCGCCTGGCCATACTGGCCTCCTCCCCGACGCAGCACAGCTGTGCCTGGGACACAGAGAGTCTCTCAGGTACTGCTGCAGCCAGCAAGCTCACTCCCCACTTTCCTCACTTATCTCTGTAACAATGTCTATCAGGCTCTGGAGCCCAAAGATATAGCCAGCATCCTGGCCCTCGTGTACCACACTGTCCTCACCATACAGCCTGCAAGTGGTGTGTGCGAAATCGATCATGCGCACGTCCACCGAGCTGGTGCCGATGGGCTTGTAGGCATAGGCACCAGCCGACTCGTCGGCTGACTCCTCTGACAGGTCCTCCAAGTCCTCAGCATCTGAGTCCAGGGCCACTTCAGGCCGCTCCTTCCCATCATAAATGACCAGCAGGGAGCTTGAGTAGAAGCGGTAGGATTCTTGTCGCTCCAACACGGACTTGAGTTCAGTCAGCTTCCTAAGCACAGGGCCCAGGAGCTCGCGGCGCAGGTACCGCCCGTTGTGGAAAAACTGGAAAAGTGCCTCCTTGAAGCCCTGCACGGACAGCTTCCGGCCGTGGTACTTGTTCATGAACATGAGCTGCCCACTGCCTGCCTGGTATACCTGTGGGAGGGAGACCAGCAGGTGAGGTGCTGACAGCCATCTCAGGGCCTAGACCCTGGGGAGTGGCAGCGATATGACAGTCCTGGATCAGATCCTTTAATTTGTTAAGTATCACAAGAGACACTGTCCTTGCCAATCAACACCCACTCAGGATACAGCCCTCTGACCTGGGTTCCATCACCAGCCCCCTGCTCAGTGTATGTGTTGGTGGAGAGGGCCTAACTTTTTTGCCTTTCTCCCCCTCCTGTCCACAGCCTCTGGACTCAGCCAACCAGGGCAGCCCCAGAGACGATCACCCATGCAAGCATGCTTCCTTTTCTAACCAGAAAGTGACAGGTTCATTCAAATCTGGAATCTTTTGAGAAAACGGGACTACGCCACGGTGGGAGAATGGCAGCTCCTGGATGCCCCAGCCAGCCCACACCACGCACCTGCACTCCTCTCACCTGCATGCCACACACGCGCACACCAATGACTGCAGACGTGCTCTGCTGGCATTTGCGGATCTGGTTGGCTGCCTTCTCCTCTGAAGCATCGTCACCATGCTGGCGCGTACCCATCTTGAGGTCCAGGACACAAGGCACCTCATAACGGGAAGTCAGGTTCTCCAGTAAGATAAATTCTGAGTGGTTAAGGACAATGCCCCTCTAATGAAAAGGTGCTGCTCCACGGGGCCTTGGCATTCCCAGGGTACAAGGCCTGCACACAGTGCCCCAGAGATCCTGCTATATTTCCCATGCAGGCAGCCCAGGCTAGAAGGCTGAAAGACACCTTCAATTCTTGTCAGGGAACTGGCCTGAGAACAGCCTGGGAGACACACACATCATTCCCTGAACTCAGCAAGATGTGGGACCATGGTCCAAAACATACTGTCCTAGGGACTTCCCCGGTGGTCCAGTGGCTAAGACTCTGCACTCCCAATGCAGGGGGCCCAGGTTCGATCCCCGGTCAGGGAACTAGATCCCACATGCGGCAACTAAGGGTTCGCACGCCACAACTAAAAAGATCCCACATGCTGCAACTAAAAGATCCCGTATGCCGCAATGAAGATCCCATGTGCTGCAACTAAGACCCAAAGCATCCATAAATAAATAAATATATTTTTTAAAAAAGTGACACAAATAGCAAAACAAAACAAAAATAGAAATGTCCTAAATTACAAACAGAACATCAAATAAATTCAGTAAATCCTAGTCTTAAATATGAACTAGAAATATCAGTATGAACTCATGAAAAGTTTTCTCTTTAAAATAAATATGTATTTCCCAGATGTGGGCACTGAAAAGATCTAGAAACAATGACCGGATGTATGAGCTCCCCTAGTGCCCAGACCAGTGCTCCTAGAGCAGGGCCAGTGAACCATGACCCCCTGCTCACTCACTGTTGTATAACCTATAAGCTAGGAATGAATGGTTCTTACTTTTTTTTTTTTTTTGGCTGTGTTGGGTCTTTGCTGCTGCGTGCAGGCTTTCTCTAGTTGCGGCGAGCGGGGGCTACTCTTTGTTGCGGCGCGTGGGCTTCTCATTGCAGTGGCTTCTCTTGTTGCAGAGCACAGGCTCTTAGGCGCATGGGCTTTAGTCATTGTGGCACAAGGGCTCAGTAGTTGTGCCTCACAGGCTCTAGACCACAGGCTCAGTAGTTGTGGTGCACGGGCTTAGTTGCTCTGTGCTATGTGGCATCTTCCCGGACCAGGGCTCAAACCCGTGCCCCCTGCATTGGCAGGCAGATTTTTACATATGTGTGTGTGTGTGTGTGTGTGTGTGTGTGCGCGCGCGCACGGTACGCGGGCCTCTCACTGTTGTGGCCTCTCCCATTGCGGAGCACAGGCTCCGGACGCGCAGGCTCAGCGGCCATGGCTCATGCGCCTAGCTGCTCCGCGGCATGTGGGATCTTTCCGGACTGGGGCACGAACCCGTGTCCCCTGCATCGGCAGGTGGACTCGCAACCACTGCGCCACCAGGGAAGCCCTCATATATTTTTTTATTCATTCATTCATTCACTTATTTATTTATGGCTGTGTTGGGTCTTTGTTGCTGTGCGCAGGCTTTCTCTAGTTGTGGCTAGTGGGGGCTACTTTTCGTTGTGGTGCACCAGCTTCTCACTGCAGTAGCTTCTCTTGTTGCGGAGCACGGGCTCTAGGTGCGTGGGCTTTGGTAGTTGCGGCTCGTGGGCTCTAGAGCGCAGGCTCAGTAGCTGTAGCGCACGGGGTTAGTTGCTCCGTGGCATGCGGGACCTTCCTGGACCAGGGCTTGAACCCATGTCCCCTGCATTGTCAGGCGGATTCTTAACCACTGCACCACCAGGGAAGCCCTATTCTTATATTTCTAAGAGGTCAAAAACTGTATGGGGTGGGACAGGGAGAGTGGGAGGGAGATGCAAGAGAGAGGAGATATGGGGATATATGTATATGTATAGCTGATTCACTGTTATAAAGCAGAAACTAACACACCATTGTAAAGCAATTATACTCCAATAAAGATGTTAAAAAAATCATAGTAAAAATAAGAATTAAAAAAAAAACTATATGTAATACTTCATGACACGAAAATTGAATGAAATTCAAATCTCAGTGACCATAAATAGAGTTTTATTGGAATACAGCCACATTCATTCATTTACATTATCATCTATGGCTGCTTTCAGGGTACAAATGGCAGAGTTGTGATGCAGTCAGTGTATGGCCTGCAAAGCCTAAAATATTCACTGGCCATTTACTGAAAAAGTTTGCAACCCCTGGTGTAGAAGAATGACTGAATTCACATCTGGAATATGAAATATACACGAGTCTGTACCAGTTTCTTCATATGGGAAAGACAGCCATCAGAGACTACTGTGATTGTGTCAAAATGACTCAGGAGCCTATTTTGAAAGGCTCCCACTTGCCAAGCATGGGACAATTTGAGCATCAGTAAAGATAACTGCAATGGACTAAAACACGTCAAATATGTTTAAATTCATGGGTTCATAACAATGCTGAAAACCTCACTGGTCACCTTTGGAGGGTGTTAAGAAACCATCTCTTTATTCTAAATCTAGTAAACAAAGGAAAATAAACTCTTAACCTGCCTTTCCTATATGAACTATACCTCAGGATAAGCATATAGTTGATGAGGAAGAGTTTCTCTTTACAGAAGGATTCCAGCTAATGAATGAAAAAGGAATGACAAAATTAGAAAATCACCTAATGAAAAAATGGCTCTAAGGCAACTGCAATACAAAAGAGAAAGACAACAAAACACTGTGCTTCCCGATGGACAGCTACAATACCATCTCTGAGGGATTCTTGCCCCCACCCCCCCAAAACTGAACCTGAATCTGATCAAGCTTGTAGATAAAATTATCAACTCAATGGAAACAGAGGGGAAAGAGTAACGTGTAAAAGACACCACAGGATGTAATCAGTATAATCCAGATGGTGGGAAACTCTAGAAGACCCAGTTTCTTTGACAAGAAATTTCCAAGAAGAAAAACCAGAAAGGGTATATTAAAAGACTTAAACATTTCAACCAAATGTAATGTGTGAACCTCATTTGGATCCCCATTCAAGCAAATCATCAACAAAAATATTTATGAGACAATTAGGAAAATGGGGTCACAAATTAGATACTTGATAGTAAGGAATTACTGTCCACTTTTCAAGGAGTAATAATGGTATTAATGTTTTAAAATACCTTTATCTTTCAGAGATACATGCTGAGGTGTATATAGATGAAATGAAATATCTGACTTGCTTCAGAGAGTGTTCAGCTGGGGGCTGCTGGGTGTATAGAGACAGTCATGACAGGAGACTGACATGACTGGGTTAACCAACTGCTGAACCTTGGTGACTGGTACTTCGAGGTTCAATGCATTATTCTATCTGGTACATCCAAGTTCCCTGACTCCAAAAAAAAGAAAGGACCCTGTGTTTTCTTCATGTGCTAACCTGGTGAACCAGACTGAAAGGTCAGTCCTACCCCACCGCAGACCCTGGCAGTTAAGCACTATCTGGGGACTTCTGTAGGAGTCTGAAAACACGAACCAGGTCCTTGCACTCCAGGCTAAAGCCCCCCGGGTGCAGGTTGGTCCCTCCATGAGGTGCCCCTGACCCCCAGGAACCCATCAGGCTCCCTCCCCAGCACCTGCACTCCCAGACCAGCCTTTGGCCCCGAGGGAAGTAATATATGCCCACAGTTACCACGTAGGGTGTCCTAGCACAACCATGACTAAAAAAAAATTCAATTTCTCTCTGCAAGCTCGTAGGGTCTCCTCTCACTTGCCCTCCCTTCTCCCCAAGGCAGAGATGCCCTATGAACAAAGGATACTGTACTGGTTCCGATGTTTTGCATTCTCCTTCATTCTCTGTAACTGTTGCTGGTGACACTTCATGCTCCAAGGGTTGTAGTGTTTAAGCTGGGAACTGACATTCCCCTTTTTCTCTACACTGTAGTACAAGACTTCAGATTTCTTCAGCCACTCAAATTCTTCTTCTAACTTATGGCTATAAAGAGACAAGGAGCCAATAAATCATAATGTCTTATCAAAACTCAGGGGCAAAAAGGCATGAAGGAACTTTCTGGAGTGATAGGAAGTTTCATACCTTGATGTGGTGGTTGTTTTAGTGCACATAGTAAACACTTCATTTACCATAGTATATTATACCTCGACAGTTGATTGATTGATTTAGAAACTTTAATCTTTATTTATTTATTTTCTTTTTAAAAAATGTTTTAGGCTGCGCAGCATGCAGAATCTTAGTTCCCCAACCAGGGATCGAACCCATGCCCTGTGCATCAGGAGTGTGGAGTCTTAACCACTGAACCTCCAGAGAAGTCCCAAGACAGCTGATTTAAAAAAAAAGGGGGGGGGTGTCAGCTCGCTGTTTTTCTACAGTAAGGAAAACCTTCGATGAAAGAACAACCTCTGCCTCCAGCCCGCACCCTGCAAGGCAGCCTTCACTGCCCTCTTCTTCTAGGTAGTACACCCCCTGGCTTCTGGAACATCCAGGTTCCCTGACTCAGAATGCTGGAGACTGAAATTCCATGAGAATAAGTCAACCTACTTAGCTACGTTTTTAATATATATATAATTTATCTTTTCACAAGCTCTGCCAAAGTGTGGCACTTGGAGCGCTCTGCCTACGGGGATCCCCAAGATTTGGGGATGCCCAACTGACCATTCTGTCTCCCACTATCAGTGAACAACCTGAGGTGATGGGATGGCTTCTGTCTGGGTCACTGCTACATCCCCAGGATGCCACATAGGGCCTGGCACAGGGCAGATGCAGGAGGAGTGAGTGACTGAAACTTTTTTACAGCTGCCACTACAGTTGTTTAACCCGAAATGGCATGATATAACTCAGAGTCAATTAAAGAGAAGCTGGGCACACCATGTGGGAACTGACCACTGAGTGACGAGGTACCTACTAATAAGTCCATAGTGTGAGTCCTTAGCTCTAGGCGACTGGGCTGTAACTGAGATCCCTCCTCTCCCACTGAGCTCAGTCTCCTCTCAGTCTATACCCACCTCTTCATCTTCTCCTCCTTCCGGTGCTGGCGCACCCAGTCCTTAGGGATCTTTTCTGTTTCTAGGACGTGATGTTTTTTGTTTGTCCACCTTAGCAGCTTACTTTTTGGTTCACAGTCTGAGTTATCTACACTGTCCATAGTTCCGTGGTCCCCTTTTAATGGATATGCTATTAAACACAAGTTCCTGTCTTCATCTTCTTCAAAGCGCACAGATACCACACCTGGAAGAAGGGTGAGGAACAGAGAGGACTTTTAATTCCACAGGAAGATGTGTTACAAATAACATGATTGTAACGTTTATTTTTTTCTTACCCTGTTCCTTAGTCTCTATGTTGCCAGAGGCCCCAAACTCATCTGCAAACCTAACAAATATCAAAACATCTAGAAAAGATGACACCATACAAGACAAGCAATTAAGGAGCAAACATGGCCGAGAGTCTTCCTCTCTGATGCACTCAACAAGGCAAGAGCCAAAGAATTACAAGACACATTTTTCCATCATTGAAAATGTTTATTAATTTTTATGTAATTCTTCTAATCCTAAGAGAGACGTAAAAACATTTGCTCTTTATATCTTGTGGGAATTTTTAAGGCCCTAAACAGAAACTCCAACAGCCTTGAGGCTTGCTTTAAAGCAGAGCCTGAACAGAGATTTGCCTGAGGGGTAAGAAGCATCCAACGGTAAGGGAAGACTGGGCAAGCAAAACAAAATAAAGGAGCAAACGAAACAAACCACACAGCACAAAAGACACCCTAGCAAAGGCTTCTTGCAGTGCCCCCCCACTGGGCACCCCAAGCCTTTTGCCCTTCTTGAATATATTGCTTTATTGGTCTTTGCAGTCTCATGTCACAAAAGAACAAAATGAACACAAGGCAAATAGGGTTGGGCTGGGAGCACAGACGCGTAGTGGCCTTGAAAGCAGCTTTCCCCGAGTCTCTAGAACCTGCCATGTGTAATTAGACAGTCTTTGAGGAGGGGGCTGTCAGGTGAAAGTGTTTCAGCAGGTGCCGACGAGTGCCTTACAGCCGACTGGCTGAACACCTTTCCTCCCAGGCCTCTGTGGCCTGGGATCACTCAATTTGCTCAGTCCTTGCTGCAGGGGAATGCGTGCTCAGAGAGACGACACTTCTGAGGTGGTACCTGGCTCTGGGCGCAGAGGAGCCGGGGTGGGGAATTCAGGGGACCACATTTTCCTGTGGCCATGGGAAAAGAACCAGGGAAAAAAATGGGGGCGGGGCAGCCAGCTAACAAGGGGCCTTTGGCTTTGTCCTGGAAAAAACAACAGAGAAGGACCAAGTGAGGGCCCCCAACTCCCCCACCCCGACCGCAACACACATGCATATTCAGAGTACAAAGAGAGACGCCCAGTACATTCTGTCTTCAAAGAGCATGTTTCAACAGTTCCAGAAGAACCCAAGTTGTTCAAGAGTCTTTTGCATAACCAGGTAATGCAACTTTAAAATTAATTTCCTTAATGGATTCTTCCTGATTTACAAAGGATCTCCGCCCTCCCCAGGAAAGACCACACCATGCTGTTGGCTGCTGATTCCCCCCCACCCCCACCAAAATGCATTATAAGAAGGAAGAAAGAGTCACCACATGTGAATCAAAGGGTTGCCGTAATATAGCCATTTCGGGGACATTCCGTAATAGCAAAGGGCTTCAGCTAATCAGCACAAGCCTCCCACTCCTGCATTCCATCTGACTCAACTCTGCTCCCAGCCTACCTAATCAACAGGGCTTCTGGTCTCCTGGAGGACAAAAAGCAGGCGGCAAGTATTCTGGGTAAAATCCTCCCAAAGTCTTCCCCGGATGTCTCCTCATGGGGGACTATGGGTTACCGAGATAAAGAGACACCTGAACATAAAACACAACTACACTTCCACCAAAAATAAACTCAAAACAAACCCACAAAACAAAACAGAATTGAGCAATCTTACCGGGACTTGAAAACTGAGGGTGTGAGGTGCTGGGCGGAGGGCCAAGAGGAGAAGGAGGAGGGAAAACACAGAGTGAGTGGGAGGGGTGAGGGCTCCGGGGATGGCTGCCTGGGCTTTCCTTGGCCGCGACGCCTTGCATGTCCTTGCCAGGCGCTGGCGACCCCTACAGCAGCTGGGGGCTCACCTTTGTACTGGGGAGTGAATTTGCGCATCTCCGCAGGGAGGGTCTCGTAGAACTGGTGCTCCCTCGGGACCAGAGGCTTGCACAGGGTCGTCTCGTTGAAGCGGAGCACGCACGAGTGCCCCCCGACCTGGTGGACAAAGGGCTCCAGCAGGATGCCCTTGGCGCGGGGCTCCACGTCCATAGCCCTGAAGGCTGGGCTCATCCTCCAGGTGCAGGCAGCAGGGAGAAGGGGGAGGCAGCGGGGTGCAGCGGCCAGCGCGTCCTCTGTCGTCTGTCCGTGCGTCCGTCTGTCTGGCTTCAGCTCCTCGGTTGTGTGGGCCAGGACGCTCTGCCGGAAGCAAAGAGTGACAACGGAGTTGGAAAGGGCCAGGAACCGCCTTAGAGGCGCTAGCCCTCCTCTTCCGGCAGAAAGACAAAACAGCCTGAGCTCCCGCGGGGTCCCGCCCACGCCGCCCACTTCGGCCCCGCCTCCTCCCACAGAAACAAGCAGCCAGAGCTCTCCCCCGCGGGCCGAAGCCGACTGGCAGGGACTGGTTGCGGGACCCCGAAAGAGCCCCAATCACCCCACCAGGCGTTAGAAAGCCACTACCGCGAAGCCACGACGACGAAATTGTGATTTTAGGTAAAATCACCATTTCAAACCTAATATCCTGATTAAATCTTACCATTTTCTAATAAAATTGTTAAACTTACAGTAATTTATATCCAAGTCCCTCCATTAATTATATAAATATATTTTAATAGACTTTATTTTTTTAGAGCAGTTTTAGGTTCACGGCAAAATTGAGAAAATACAGAAATTTCCCATATGCCCCGCATATGCATGGACAGCCTCCTCCATTATCAATATCCCCCATCAGAGTGGTACACTTGTTACATATGATGATGAATCTACACTGATACAGCACCATAGTTTACATTAGGGTTCACTCTTGGTCGTTAATTTTTTTTTTTTTTTTTTTGGCGGTACGCGGGCCCCTCACTGTTGTGGCCTCTCCGCTGCAGAGCACAGGCGCTGGACGCGCAGGCTCAGCGGCCATGGCTAACGGGCCTAGCCGCTCGGCGGCATGTGGGATCTTCCCGGACCGGGGCACGAACCCGGGTCCCCTGCATCGGCAGGCGGACTCTCAACCACTGCGCCACCAAGGAAGCCCCGTTAATTATGTTTTTATAAAATGCATTTAAAGGGAAAACCTACTTAGGCACCATCTAGTAAGATTTACTCCCCCAGGGTGCACACACTTCCCTGCTCAAGGCCAAAGACAAGCCCCATTAACCTTATTAGCAGTGGAGCTTGGGCCTAGCTTTAATGATTAACATCTGTATCGAAAAACAACTGATCAAGGCTGGCTAACTCCTTTTAAAAAGATACACAGTGTTCTAGGTCACCAACTATTTTTATCCGTTCTATCCAGATCTCCAAAAGCTGGGGCACACCTTTAAACCAAAGCTGCATTCTTGTGGCACTAAGGGGTCTCATTCACTGAGATCCAGGAACTTAGACCTGACTTCAGATCCCCAAGCACACTGGATCTCAGCAAAGCACACCTCTATGCGCCTGTGGACCGTTTCAGGGTCTGTCAACCTCCTTCTGTTTTCTGTCTATAATTTACAGACTACACAGTTGCCACTAGCACTACTAATGGGGCTTGGGTTACATTTCAGTATCTGTACAGGTTTCTTACTGGGAACTCCTCCAACTCCCATGACTCCAACTGAGATGGTGGTGGTGAGAATGGGTTGGCTGGAGATTTGCCCACTGTCCGCTAAGGTGGGTAAAGCACCCCAGTCTATGCTAGGCTCACTATAGGAACTTACTTCATATGGTCCTCGGGATACTTTCTATGAGGTAGACACCTCTCTCCCTGTTGGAAACAATGAAGCTGATTCTGGGAGCTGAGGAAACTCATCCAGGGCTAGGGACAAGAAGCCACAGTTTCCAAATGAACCTCAATCTGTTGGATGCCCCCACACAGCTGCTTCTGGGGCCCAAGGTCTCTGGCACATCTGCCTTGGTATAGCACTTAAAAGTATATGGGACAGGGCTTCCCTGGTGGCGCAGTGGTTGAGAGTCTGCCTGCCGATACAGGGGACACGGGTTCGTGCCCCGGTCTGGGAAGATCCCACATGCCGCGGAGCGGCTGGGCCTGTGAGCCATGGCCGCTGAGCCTGCGCGTCCAGAGCCTGTGCTCCGCAACGGGAGAGGCCACAACAGTGAGACGCCCGCGTACCAAAAAAAAAAAAAAAGAAAGTATATGGGACATTTATCTTGTCCTGTGACAGTGCTTTCACCATGTATTTATATTTTTTGTTTATAAAGCAGCCTCTTTAGGGACTTCACTGGTGGCGCAGTGGTACAGAATCTACCTGCCAATGCAGGGGACAGGGGTTCAAGCCCTGGTCCAGGAAGATCCCACATGCCGCAGAGCAACTAAGCCCATGCTCCACAAGTACTGAGCCTGCGCTCTAGAGCCTGCGAGCCACATCTACTGAGCCCATGCACCGCAACTACTGAAGCCCGCGCACTCTAGAGCCTGTGCTCCACCACAAGAGAAGCCACCGCAATGAGAAGCCCATGCACTACAACGAAGAGTAGCCCCCGCTCGCAGCAACTAGAGAAACCCCACGCGTAGCAACAAAGACCCAACACAGCCAAAAAATAAACTAATTTTAAAAATAAATAAATAAAGAGTTTAGCTGGTGTTAATCTCTTCCTTTCAGAGAGAACGCCCATTGGACTCAAGGATTAGGAATCAATAAGCTTTCCTATATGCAAAGAGCAGAATACCAAAGCTTCTGATTTCTCACCTGGCACTACCTTCTCATTACAGAAGCCCTCAGGAGGGCATGTGCTGTGAGGAGTCCCAAGACACAACACAGGCAATCAGCTCGAAGGATGAGTACCTTCCAGCCATTCCAGACTCTCTCCGGAAGGTGGAGCTCTGAGATGCTTGGCCACACAAGCCCTTTAGGTTTATAGAGACCAATTCACACCAGTTTTTCAGTAGTGAAAAAGACATCTTGAGTAAGAGCAACACCAAAGGAAAGCTAATGACTCATGATCGGTCTGCCAGTACCCAAGCAAAAACCAGGTACCATAATTATTAAACTGTGAAAGCACAAGATGCTCCCCATGGGCCAGACTTTAGAAACACAATTCAAACCTTTCATAAACGTGTAAAACTCCTTTTGTTACTACAGCAATGCTGACACCAATGCAATCCCTTTCCAACTCTGTTCAAGATTCCTTAAATGTATTCAATTAAGTAGAAAAAAAATCTCTCTCCAGGCATCTCTCTTACCCATTCCCCACCTCCAGCGAAAAATCCAAAACAAAAACTGGTCCTTCATGGCAGCTCTCTGGAGTATGGTTCGTGGGTGTGGCTGGAGGCTGAAAAGCCCAGTGAGGATCTATACCTCCTTCTCCCAGGTCTCCCGTGTGTTCATTAGCTGCTGGAACCTTGACACGGAACCTTGCCAACCCTCCCGCCAGCACCCAACTCTGGCAGTCCACAGGACATTGCTCCCCGGAGAAGAATCATCATCTTAGGTAGAGAGACAAGGAAAATAAGGCCCTTTCTCGCCTGTGCCAAGCCTGATGACAGAGGAAACTCCTAAATGGTAGAATTAGGGAGAAAACTGATCCTGTTGTGAGGTGGAGCCAGATTCTAGTCCCAGTTCTGCCATTCAATTGCTTGGAGGAAGATTCCAAGTCCCTGCTCCCTTTGGGTTCCAGTTTTCTGGTAACCAGCAGTTTGTTTTAATCAAATAGGAAAAAACAGTAAAAATCATTGCATTGCACATAATAAGGTTAAGTCCTGTTTTGTGATTCTTTGATTTCAATTATGTTCAATCTCTCAATATGAAGATAACTATGGCTTCTCTATACAACATACTTCTTACATTTGGGGCTTCAGACAAAGAAATGCAGCTTTTGTTCTAGGGTCCCTTACAGACCCTATCCCTGTGGGAAAATGAAGGATCAACTTCCCAAGGATTACACCCCAGATCAGTTTCTTCTCTAGTGGCTTCAGCCTGGTCAGAAGAAAGAAAAATGCCCAAAGCACCTTCTCTGTTTCACTGCTACTCTTTTTCTGTTCCACATGTGGTTTGAGCAGTTGGGTCTCTTAAAGGTTTTTAAACATCTGAGGTCTAAGGCCCAGTTTCCCAGGAATCCTAGAATATTAATGGTTACTGAGAAGTCCATGTGATGTGTGGACCCTGAATCTAGTGAGACAGGGAATAACCATAAAACACTGGCTTCAGATTTAGCATCTATTTTAGCTTTCCAAATTGCCTCACGTTTGTCCATGAAACTATTGATAGGTAAGAAACACAGAACATGATTCATCCTAGGACAAGACATAGATTTCCCCCATAGCCCATCCCCCTAAATCTATCAAATTGGTTTAAGGATCTGCTGGAAACAATGCCTTAATAGTCTTAACTTATAAAATACTGCAAATAAAACAACTATGACTCATGAAAAGCCCTGGGCCCTTAGCTCACACATCTAGAATGTGGTTCATGAGGCTACAAATGGGCTCTGCTGGGGCTACTTACTCTGCCTCAAGAAAAGCCCCAGGGTTGGGCAGTCACAGGAGATGGTGTGAAGCACACTAGCCCAATGGTGGACGAATAACCTTGACCATCTGCACCTCCGCTCCATGAGCCCAGAGCCACTGCCCACATCTGCACACATCCATACACAACCCATGACTATACCACCAGGGTCAGTCACTGGAATTCTCAAACGTCGCTGGTAGGAATAAAAGAAGTACAGCCACCTTGGAAAACAGTTTGGCAGTTTCTTATTAAGTTAGACATATACTTATTATATGACCCAGTAATCCTACTCACAGGTATTTACCTAAAAGAAATGAAAACAAATGTCCACATAAAGACTTATACACAAACGTTCACAGCAGCACTATTCACCATAGCCAAAAGGTGGGAACAACCCAAATGTCCATCAAATGGGTGAATGAATAAACAAACTGTGGTGTATCCATATAATGGAATATTATTCAGCAATAAAAGGAATGTATTGATATAGCAACAACAAAGATTAATCACAAAAGCATTATGTTGGGTTTCCCTGGTGGCGCAGTGGTTGAGAGTCCGCCTGCAGATGCAGGGGACGTGGGTTCGTGCCCTGGTCCGGGAAGATCCCACGTGCTGCGGAGCGGCTGGGCCCGTGAGCCATGGCCGCTGAGCCTGCACGTCTGGAGCCTGTGCTCCGCAATGGGAGAGGCCGCAGCAGTGAGAGGCCCGCGTACCGCAAAAAAAAAAAAAAAAAAAAAAAAAAAAAAGCATTATGTTAACTGAAAAAAGCCAATCACAAAAGACTATATACTGTATAATTCCATTTATACAACATTCAAGAAAAAGCAAAACTGTAATAGCAGAAAGTAGATAAGCAGTTGCCAGGGGGCAGAGGTAGGGGAATAGGACTGACTGCAAAGACGTCCAAGAGAACTTTTAGGAGTAATGAAAATGTTCTATGCTGTGACTGGAACAGTGATTACATGGCTGCATAAATTTGTCAAAACTCATCAAATTATAGACTTAAAATCAATGAATCTTGGGGCTTCCCTGGTAGCGCAGTGGTTAAGAAGCCACCTGCCAATGCAAGGGACATGGGTTTGAGCCCTGGCCTGGGAAGATCCCACATGTCGCAGAGCAACTAAGCCCGTGTGCCACAACTACTGAGCCTGTGCTCTAGAGCCCGCAAGCCACAACTACTGAGGCCGCAAGCCACACTACTGAGCCCACGTGCCACAACTACCGAGGCCGCAAGCCACACTACTGAGCCCACGTGCCACAACTACCGAAGCCCGCACGCCGGGAGCCCATACTCCGCAACAAGAGAAGCCATGACAATAAGCCCGTGCACCGCAAAGAAGAGTAACCCCCACTCACAACTAGAGAAAGCCCGCGCACAGCAATGACGACGCAACACAGCCAAAAATAAAAAACAAATAAATAAATTAATTAAAATAAATAAATAAAACCAATGAATCTTATTGTATACAAATTATATTTCAATAAACAGCTTGAATTTTTTCTTTAATTTACAAAAGTTTCATAAGTACAAGTTATTTTAATAATCAGAAAAGACTGTAATTAAAAGATTATATTAGCTGTTAAATAGGGTTTTTAAAAATAAATTTATTTTATTTATTTATTTTTGGCTGTGTTGGGTCTTCATTCCTGCACGCGGGTTTTCTCTAGTTGCGGCGAGCGGGGGCTACTCTGTATTGTGGTGTGCGGGCTTCTCATTGTGGTGGCTTCTATTGTTGCAGAGCACGGGCTCTAGGCACGCAGGCTTCAGTAGTTGTGGCACGCGGGCTCAGCAGTTGTGGCTTGAGGGCTTATTTGCTCCGCGGCATGTGGGATCTTCCCGGACCAGGGCTCGAACCCATGTCCTCTGCATTGGCAGGCAGATTCTTAACCACTGCTCCACCAGGGAAGTTCCAGTTATCTTTTTAAATTCTTGTAAAGCCAAAGCAAAAGCATACTTTACACACAAAGGAGAAAAACAGAAGCATAATGGTCCAATAAGCCTTTCAGTAAAACACCCATCACAAAAGAAAAATTAACAGCAAATCTGCTCCAATTATACTGGCTTTCTTGTTATTTCTCAAACATGCTTGATACATACCTACCTTAGGGTCTCTGTCCTTGCCATTCCCTCTGCTTGGTGCAGTTTTCCCCAGATATCTCCCTGGCTCACTCTTGTACCTCCTTCAGTTCTGTATGCAAATATCACCTTTAATGAAGTCTTCTTTAGCCACCCCATCTAAAAGTGCCATATCTCCCCATCCACATTCCTTACACAACCATGCTTTATTTTCTCCTCACCACTTATCACCACCTAACATACTATATGTTTTATTTGTCCTGTTTATTTTCTGTCTCCTCCACCCTGCCCCACCAGAAAAAAAAGTCCATAAGGTCAGACATTTTTTGTTGTTGTTGTTTGTTTGCGGTACTCTTTGTTTGTTTGTTTGTTTGCAGGCCTCTCACCGCTGCGGCCCCTCCCGCCGCGGAGCACAGGCTCTGGACACACAGGCTCAGCAGCCATGGCTCACGGGCCCAGCCACTCCGCGGCACGTGGGATCTTCCCGGACCAGGGCACGAACCCATGTCCCCTGCATCGGCAGGCGGACTCTCAACCACTGTGCCACCAGAGAAGGCCCCAGTCAGACATTTTTGACTGCTCTGTTTACTGCTGAATCTTCAGAGCCCAGAAGAGCACCAGCACCGAGTAAGCACTCCACAGGATGTGCCTCAAATCACTACTGCGTCATGAATACCTGCTGCACACAAATCAACAGAGAACTCAAAAGGCACCCACTGCAATTATCCAAACCCACACCAACCGCACAGGGAGTACAATCGTTAAAAAGCGGCACGCCACACACTTTACAAAATGCATTCTGAGCATCGGCTGGGTATTAATTTTGCATTTATAATCTCCCACCTTATTAACTCTGCACTAACTGGGGAGTATAAATGAAGGACCCTGCACCTGAATACTCATCTGGGTCCTGCTGGTGTGGAAACATTTCATGTAAACAAAGCCTAAACTCTTAATCTAATGACAACCAACCTCTTGGAAAATTCTCTCTTGTAGAAAATCAGGCAGAAGAATGGTCACTGAAGAATAAACTTTTAAAATGTGGATACGAGAAGATTAAAATCCTATCATAGTTTAAAACAAATATAGTAGTTAGCATTCAGAAATTCTGTGTTAGTATTGAGTTGACATCCCAAACACCCAAGGCTTTCAGGTTGCTAAGTTATCACTGAAAGATAATTATCCCCATCTTTTGCAGGCAAAGCAAAGAAAGGCCATGGGGTTGGTGCTGAGTATTTGCTGAAGGCCTTTTCAGCAATGCTGGTGGGTCTGCCATCCAGCTTCAAACAAGGTGTCTCTGCAAGACAGTGCAGGAAAAAAATTATCCCCTCCATGATCTGGACTTCTAGAAAAGCTGGGCAGCAGATAAGGCACAATCCCTGGTGACAAAATGAATAAACCAAAAGGAGATTTAGCAAAATAAAGCCAGGAAGGAAGAAGAAAGCTGTTAATGTTTGCCTTGTGGGAGGCACCAAGGAAGGTGGCTGACCAGACTGACCCATTTGGGTCATGGGTATCTGGCATCAAACTACCACCAACCCCAGGAAAACTCCCACCACTGCTCCATAAAAATCAGGTCCTGGCAGGACATCTCTTATACCCCAATGTGAACGCACTCACCTCCACATCCAGCAATATGAAAGTGTATGATGGACTATGAGGATACTATAAAACATTGTTTATCACTTTTATATTTTTAAAACAATCTGATATGCTCTTCAATTAAAAGAAGCAAGATACAGGGAATTCCCTAGTGGTCCAGTGGTTAGGACTCCATGCTTTTACTGCCGGGGCCCAGGTTGGATCCCTGGTCAGGGAACTAAGATGCCACAAGCCATGTGGGGCAGCCAAAAAAAAAAAAAAGGAAGATACAAAACTGTATAATCTATGATATTAGCTGAACTATGTCATAAGACTTACAGAGGAAAAGACTGGCAAGAAGTTCCAGCTTTGCCACTAAATTGTACACTCAGAAGTGGTTAAAATGGTAAATTTTATGTTATGTTCATTTTACTACACACCGAAAAACCCTAAAAACAAAAATACCAGCTACTCACAGGGGTCATGGCTGCCCACCTCCTCCCAAGGCCCTGGAGTCACTGTATAAAAAAATGTTGAATGTCTTGAAGTCTCACAGCTGATATATGAAAAAAATTTGACACACATTTCCCAAATTTGATGACAATCCTAAAAATTTACATGACATATGATGAACTGTGACGCTGAAAGAAACTGTTCTAAGTTGTCAATAATAGAAAGCAGATGGGACTTTCCCGGTGGTCCAGTGATTTAAGAATCCGCCTTCCAAGACTTCCCTGGTGGTGCAGTGGTTAAGAATCCGCCTGTCAGTGCAGGGGATATAGGTTTGAGCCCTGGTCCAGGAAGATACCACATGCCACAGAGCAACGAAACCCGTGCGCCACAACTACTGAGCCTGCACTCTAGAGCCCAGGAGCCACAACTACTGAGCCCGTGTGCCTAGAGCCTGTGCTCCACAACAAGAGAATGAGAAGCCCACGCACCACAATGAAGAGTAGCCCCTGCTCACCACAACGAGAAAGCCCACGCAGCAATGAAGACCCAACGCAGCCAAATTAATTAATTAATTAATTAAAAAAAAAAAAAAAAAAAAAGAATCTGCCATCCAATGCAGGGTATAGGGGTTCAATCCTTGGTTGGGTAACTAAGATCCCACATGCCGCAACTAAGACCTGATACAGACAAATAAATAAATATATAAATATTTTTTAAAAAATAAATTTAAAAAACTGTAACAGGTGTTATCCTACAATAAATTTAAATGACAGCTAACAAATGAAATAAATTTATGGAAAGCAGATGACAATTAACCACCCTAGAGTAGTGACTATGTGACCTTTTTATTATTTACTTTATTTAAAAAATTTTTGGCTGCGATGTGCGGCATGCGGGATATTAGTTCCCTGACCAGGGATCGAACCTGTGTCCCTTGCAATGGAAGCGCAGAGTCCTAACCACTGGACCGTCAGGGAAGTCCCTATGTGACTTTTTTATAGAAAAATTATGACACTGCTGTCATAGAATGAGGCAGTCAATATGCTGCTCAGAAATGTAGGGAAAAAATACTGTACTATTGATTTTTGAAATGTGTAACTTTTTGTGTTTTCTTTTTTCAATCCAAACATTTACTTTCTTACATTATTGGGGTTTCTTTTAATTTTTTTTTTTTTTTTTTTTTTTTTGCGGTGCGCGGGCCTCTCACTGTTGTGGCCTCTCCTGTTGCGGAGCACAGGCTCCGGACGCACAGGCTCAGCGGCCATGGCTCACGGGCCCAGCCGCTCCGCGGCATGTGGGATCTTCCCAGACCAGGGCACAAACCCGTGTCCCCTGCATCGGCAGGGGGACTCTCAACCACTGCGCCACCAGGGAAGCCCTTTTTTTAAAAAAATTTTTATTGGAGTATAGTTGATTTACAATATTGTGTTAGTTTCGGTGTACAGCAAAGTGAATCAGTTATACATATACATATATCCACTCTTTTTTTAGATTCTTTTCCCATATAGACCATTACAGAGTATTAAGTAGAGTTCCCTGTGCTATACAGTAGGTCTTTATTATTTATCTATTTTTTATATAGAAATATATATGTCAATCCCAATCTCCCAGTTTATCGTTCCCCTCCCCTTACCCCTGGTAACCATAAGTTTGTTTTCTACATCTGTAACTCTATTTCTGTTTTGTAGATAAGTTCACTTTCTTACCTTATTGTTTTCATAATTGTAAATTTTGTTTAAAGATGGTACTTACAATTATATATTTATATAAATCAATTATATATATTTGTTACACTATATAAACTTTAGCCACCACAAAAGCTGGATCTGCCCAGTACTAAGTGGTAAGACTGTTATTCCCATCTCTTCAGTTTTCTGAATGTTCCAAACTTCTTGAAATTTTCTCGAACTCAGAGCATGTGTTTGTTACCTTTATAATTGGGAGTGAAAGTATTAGGGGGAAAAATAATTCACTACGACTGAAATAAGAAACCCAGATGGCTGCTCAGCTCTTGAAGGTTTTAAACTCATCTGCCAAAAAACCCTGATGCAACTCACACTGCATGCTCAGAGTTCCACTCCATGATGGAGACCCTGGGAGACTGACCACATGTAAACAAGGGAGGATAATCACCCCAACACATCCTGTCCCTGAAATGTGTACAAGGTGCTGAAAGGTCAGAGGAGGCAGTGACCAACTCAATCTTCAGTGACAATGGGATACAACCGTGTCAAAGAAAAGGGCTACCGTTTACCAAGCTGTTAGTCTGTTCTGTAACTCCCTCCCTCCTACCACAGCCTTCTGGAGTAGATACTAGGATCACTCCCACTACAGATGGGTGCACTGAGACACCAGATCACCTAGGCCTCATCATGGAAAATGACAGGTACTTTGAGATGAAAGAGTCATTGCTAAGAAGGCTGGAAAGGTCACCCCCATGTCATAGCAGGCACTGGCTCCACCAAAGCATGCAGCAGGGCCAGAGAGACAAGACACAGAAGCCTTCTATTAACTTGACACAAATGCCTGGGGTCCAACACCAGGTGTTCATTTCCCCCCTCATCAGCATTTTATTCTTGTTTGTTTTTAATTTACTTGGCTGCACCAGATCTTAGTTGCAGCACGCAGGATAGGATCTTCATTGCTGCGTGCAGGTTCTTCCTTGCAGCACGCGGTATCTTTTTTAGTTGCAGCATGCAAACTCTTAGTTGAGGTGTGTGGGATCTACCTCCCTGACCAGGGATGGAACCCGGGCCCCCTGCATTGGGAGCATGGAGTGTTAGCCACAGGACCACAGGGAAGTCCCTTTATTCTAGTTTTAATAAAGGAGAAACTACAAGTTGTAAGTGGAAGTATTTCAAGAAAAGTCACAACAATGCAGATCCTTCCACCAATTCTGAGGGACAAATGAAACAGCAGATTCTGTTCCAAAAATCCAGACAAGCTTTTCCATAAGGGAAACAGCAGCCTCTCAGAGGCTTCTCTGTCGAACCAGCAGCATGATCACACTGCCACATCTCTTTGCCTCATCAGACCAGATTTCTGGAATGAAAGACTAGAGCGTCCCAATATGGAGGGGGACAGGGAGAAGGAGCTTTCAGCCTACCTAGAAATATGTTCCTCAGTTACAATGCTTGAATTACAGAGTTTTAGCAATTTAAAAAGTTTTTCTAGCTAAAAGTAGAGCAGTACTCCTTCAAGAAAATCTAAATTATTGATTCTAAGGTGTCACATGTCCCCTTTATCAGAATATCAAATTTACTTATAAATACCTAAATGTATTCCATACACACACCAAGAATTATCAGTCCTCCTTAAAAAGCCTGTTTCCTCTCTTCAAGGGCAATTTTCCATCTCCAGTCTCCTCCTCCTGATGCAGACTACAAATCCCACCATCATGTGGGAAACATACACAACAGGAACATGCAGAAGTGACCCTTGAAGACTATGGCCAAAATTGTTCTGAGGTCTCGATCTATGGGGGACTCTCCTACCTTAGTCATGGTTCTCTCATGTGCCAGTTAAGTAACAGTCCATTAGCTTCAGGCAAGATTATATGCTCCCTGCCTGTGGTCAACGTTTACCCCTGCTCATTTCTCAGCCAGTTCCCAAACCAGATGACACATGAACTCATCCTCTGAAACTAGTGGTGCCAAAAATGATTCAGTCCTCATGGCCAGCCACAGAACCCAGGCAGCCCCAACCCGCCCAGGCCAGCACAATGAGGGCTGTACCTGCTGGTAGAGGGACATGTGTGCCCTGCGCTACACCAGATCCTGTGCCCAGAGGGCACAACTTCCTCTGGGTCCTCACAACACCTCACTCAGGTAAATACTCCCCTCAGGGGTCTGCTAAGCATCCCAGGCTAACAGCATCAACATGGCAGCTTTGATCACCCAACTACTCTAAGTACAGTCAGTGCTCCTCCATGACCAGCCAGGAAAAGAACGAGATATGGGAGTGAGAAAATTCCTGACACCACATAGGTCACAGCACTATATCTTTTTTTTTTTTTTTTTTTTTTGCGATACGCAGGCCTCTCACCGCTGTGGCCTCCCCCGTTGCGGAGCACAGGCTCCGGACACGCAGGCTCAGCGGCCATGGCTCACGGGCCCAGCCACTCCGCAGCATGTGGGATCTTCCTGGACTGGGGCACGAACCCGCGTCCCCTGCATCGGCAGGCAAACTCTCAACCACTGCGCCACCAGGGAAGCCCCACAGCACTATATCTTAACACATGACCATTCGTCAATCATCCTCTATGAGTCCTGGGACTTCTTTCCAAAATAAGGCACAGCAAAATATTAAAAACTTCTTTAGGGAAATCAAGTTCAACTGCACCCATAGTTCTGAAGCAAACTACACACTGACTCCTTTGGAATCACGCAGCTTGCGAGAAGGGCAATGACTTCAGTCAGTCAACAGACGTGAGGATTGGGAGCGAAGGCCAACGGGGCACTTCCACTTTTGATATTTTACCACTATTCCCTTTCTTTGGCTCTACACAAAGAGCCTAAGGTATTTTCAAAGTAAAAACACTCTTTGAGAGCGAGATAAATCATTCCTGGGAGAGAGGTAGCCTGTTCCTTCCTTTCCCAGCCCTCATCTGCCCCAGATGTGTTGGCCATATCCATCAGTTTTTCAGGGCCCAGAGTCTGTCAGGTGGCAGCTGGCACCTCTGCAAGGTCCAATGTTCCAAATGCGCCAGGAGCCTGCATCCTGGGCTTACCGTCCTCCTCTGGCCTCCCGATGTAGGTGCAGCATCCCAAGCCACCCGTAAAACCCAGCACAGGTTCTACAAAGGGCAGGGGCAACTCAAAGAACCTAAGGGAGAGATATGTGTGTTCTCATGCTCCGATAAGGACACAGAGCAAGAAAAACCCACACCTTCAGCAGGGTGTTGGCAAGCACCTCAGCTGTCTCTCTAGAGGCACTCACCTTAGAGAACAGACACTGTTCATGAAAGGACATCTTTCACTGCCTTATATGTAAAACCTCTATTCATAACAGAAGAAAAACTGAAAATGTTCAACAAGAACCAACTAACTGGGCTTCCCTGATGCTGCAGTGGTTAAGAATCCGCCTGCCAGTGCAGGGGACATGGGTTCGAGCCCTGGTCCGGGAAGATCCCACATGCCGTGGAGACACTAAGCCCGTGGGCCACAACTAGTGAGCCTGCGCTCTAGAGCCCGTGAGCCACAACTACTGAGCCTGTGAGCCACAGCTACTGAAGCCCGCGCGCCTAGAGCCCATGCTCCGCAGCAAGAGAAGCCACTGCAATGAGAAGCCAGCGCACAAGGAAGAGTAGCCCCTGCTCGTTGCAACTAGAGAAAGCCTGTGTGCAGCAACAAAGACCCAATGCAGCCAAAAATAAAAATAAATAAAATAAATTAAAAAAAAAAAACCCTAACTTAGGTAGACAGTAATCTCAGCAATGTGCAAGTAAGTGCTTTAACAGTTACTGGTGTATGTTTTTCCTGTCGGGTTGCTCAAGTTCATAAAAACATACATTCTTTGGCCTGGTATACTTCATCCATCTCTCTTCTTCCTTTGTTGTTTACTTGGGCAATCTCTCAAGGAAACAGTATGATTATGTTTAGCACTAGAGCCAACAGATATAGGGTCCACACACCTCCACAGGCACCCTGTAGAAGAAGCTGAACTGTGAACTCTCGCTCATGAGAGGGGAAGGAGGAGTAAGGTACAGTCCACATATACCAAGTTTAAAGCACATTAAGCAAATGCGTACCAAAGTGAAAGCCGGCAGGCTTGGACTTAGGTTAATCCCAAGACAAATGTTGCTGCAGCCTCAGCAAAAACACTGAATTTGTTTAGACATGACCTGGGATCTCAATCAGAGAATGGGACAGATGAGAAGGAGGGAAGGTTTTAGTAAAAATGCATATCCAATGTTAGTTTTATACTTGTAAAACAAAAATGGTCTATTATTCCTATAAAACAAACATTGCAGGGCAATGCAAGATTTCTGCATTCCCCAAGAGAGTATGACAAGCACACCCAGCCCATGGGGCCACCTCATTTCTGAGTGTGCAGCCGTGCATAGGAAAGCCCTGTGGCCCTGGAGCAGCCCATCTTAAAGATGAACAAGGCTCAAGGCAAGGGGCTGTGGTGGGGTTAAGACAGACTGATGTGGCTCGGGGGGTTTGCCTTTGGGATCCAGCTCAGGTATTGAGCGGGCACATTCCTGAAAACTAAGTGCAGAAATAACAACACTAGAGCCAAGTGTTATGCCTCCTGGTCTCTAGCACATCTTATTCCATTAAAAGAAAAGTTCTACTCTTCCTTAGGCTTAGGATTGGACACTCAATTTCTACAAGTATATGTCTCAAGTAAGGTAAACAGATGGATACACAGAGAATACAGGTAATACTAAATGATCTCCCATTTGATCAATCATGAGTTTCAGTTAAATACATTCACAAGACGAGTTAAAAAAAATCCAGCAGTGCAAAGAAAGCTTTGTGAATTTGCCACGACAGAGAGCAAGCAGAAGAGGCCCAGGATGACTCCAGTTGCCCAAAGGGGCTTGTGAAAGCAGGTACTGGAGGCCTGTCTCCAAGTCAGAAAGGTTTCAAGAAAACCCAAAGCCTGAAATCCTTCAGTCCAGAGTGGGATGAGACTTCTGACCACCTTGCAGAGTGGCCAGGAATGAAAAGAACACAGGTAAAAGACGTAGCACAGTGAGGGTGTTAGGCAAGGCAGCTGTAGCTCCTATCATTTTTATTTTTTGTGGGTGGGTGCTGTAGGTGTTGACCACATCACTTCTACAATGGCTACATTTCACTAGCACAAAATCAAATCAAGGCATGACTTTTCTGTTGTTACCAGGTGCTTATTTTGCTACCTGTTCTGACCTGGATACCACATTTAGAAGTTATCATACTCCCAACGATTTCAGTCTTAACCAAGGGGCATTTTGTTGGCATAAAGAACAAAAACTCTTGGATTTCCCTGGTGGTCCAGTGGTTAAGACTGTGTGCTTCCAATGCAGGGGGCATGGGTTCGATCCCTGGTCAGGAAACTAAGATCCCACATGCTGCAGGGCAACTAAGCCCAAGCACCACAACTACTAAGCTCACGCACCACAACTACTGAGCTCGCACGCCTCAGCTAGAGCCTGCGTGCTGCAAACTACAGAGCCCACGCGCTCTGGAACCCACGCGCCACAACTACAGAGCCCACACACCCTGGAGCTTGCGTGCCACAACTAGAGAAGCCCGCGCGCCGCAAGGAAAAGATCCCACGTGCCGCAACTAAGACCCGACACAGCCAAAACTAAGTAAAATAAATAATAAATTATAAAATAAAATAAAATAAAATCTCCCTGACAAATTGAGGCCTGCCTTATACTTGGGTATAAATGGTGTTTTACCTATTCTCGGTGCCTGCCTTCATCTGTAAACTAGTCATGGTAGTTTTATGTAGGTGCCATAAGGTGGGAACAAGATTTAAAAATCTAGCCTACTGCCTGGCTTACATGCAACGCACTCCTCAAACGTGAGCCGTCCTCTGTCCACCATTCCAGTTCCTACAAAAAGTCCAATGGAAGATGGAGGCCAGAGAGTGGACTTGACAGTATAAGTGGATGAGGGCATGTTAAGCCTGCACTTTTCTGAGGCGGATGAAGAAACAGGGCTTCCGCAACAGGCAGAAGAATGGAGTACCAAGGGACATCCTGCTTAGCTCTTAAAAGAAGACATTTTTAAACTGGTTACAAGTGTGATAAAATGACCACCATTATTAGTTTGGGGTCTCTTTATCCTGTAGATTTTCTTCAGTGCATTTTTCTATTCTTTCCACAAATAGGATCAGGCTATATGTGTTGTTTTGCCTTTTTTTTCCCAAGTAAAATCAGCTTTAGTTTTCTCACCTAACTTTTAAAAAATAGTGATAAAATACTCACAATATAAAATTTACCATTTTAACTATTTTGGAGTGTACAGTTCTGTGGCATGAAGTACATTCACACTGTTGTGCAATAATCACCACTATCTCCAGAACTTTTTCATCATCTCAAACTGCAACTATACACATTAAATAATAAATTCCACTCTCCCTACTCCCCAGCCCCTGGTAACCACCATTCAACTTGCTGTCTCTAATCTGAGTACTCCAGTTTCCCATATAAGTAGAATCATTCAATAGCTGTCCTCTGTTTTGCCATTTCCCCCCCAACTAAACTATATGACTTAGATATCTTGCTACATTTGTCTATATATGAGTCTTTTTAAAGGCTGTATAATAGTCACACAAAATCATAATGTATTTATCGACTTCCCTACTGACACTATTTCTAACTTTTTTCTTACCATAATAATGCAGTGAGCATCCTTGTATCTGTCTTTGCACACCTGTGAAGTATTTCTGTACGAAAAAGTCCTAGAAGTAGAATCGCTGGGAGCATAGATTTTAAAAGATCTCACCCATTGTTTCACTCTGACCCAACCTATAAAGTATGTGAGCCACTGGATTCTGGAGTATGGTGGCGACATTTTATGTTAGGAAAATTAACCGGGCAGAGAGACAAGGAAAAACCTGGCTTCAGAAAGGCTCTGACTTCAACTGCTGGGCAGGGGGTGGTGGGAAAATGTCCTGACAGCCCTCAGGTTCTAGGGTCACCAAGACAACAGGACTGCTATCTCCAGACACCTGTCTCGGACCTCTTTAATGTAACCTCCCCTACTCAGTGGCATACATGGCAGGGCACACGGTCTCCTGTCTTCTCCACTGCACCCACAGAGCCAGCTGCCCTGCCCAGCCTACACAGAAGAACCAAGGAAGGAGGGGGAGAAGGTAAAGAAGCAGGACTTGATAGATGGCGAAGTGTAGCACACTGTCCTTAACCCTTGAGGGAGCAACAGACCCCCTAGAGAATCTGAGACAACTGTGGGACTCTCCTGAAAATTCACAGCCTCACTGAACTCTGCATACAATTTGTGGAGTGGGCAACTATGGACTCTATCTTCAGAATCCCTGATTCAGGGAATCAAATTAGAGGGATGAGTCAGATACTGAGTCTTCACAAGTCAGAACAAGGATGTTTTGTTCATGAAGTCAGAAACAGCTGAGAAGATAGTGAGTTGAACTGCAGACACTTAAATATAAGGGATAATCAAGCAATCAAGAAGAAATGTACAGCAGACAGCTGGAAGCAGTGGGAGTGAAGCTTGAGTGAACTTAACTTGAAAACAGATTTGGGAATTACCTACAAAGGGAAGGCAGAAGGCACCCCAAGAGTAATGTGCAAAGAAAGAAGAGCACTGGGTCGAGGCCCCCATAATTGTGAACAGCCTGTGAGCAGAGGGTGCAACGTCAGTGTGAGAGAAGGAGGTCTGTAAGGAGACAAGGAGCAAAACATCTTCATCCTCCTGGAGGCCAAGGGTAAGAATCTCCTCTCTGTTCCACATGGAAAATCTGGACCACATGACACAGAGGGAGGAGGAGGGTCTTGCACTGTGTGGCCCTATAGGTCCCTGACAGCCCTCAGAGTTCAAGGTTTGGGGCTCACTTTTGAATGAGCCTTGGCAGTTCCAACACAACTTCTTCACTGAAAAGATATACAGGTGTGACTCCTTCAAAGCCAGCCACCAGAGTCAAAAGGTCTCAAGCACACAGTGTGATGAGCAAAAGCCAGCATATGGGAACTCCTACAGGATAAATGACAGTTGTTTGAACAGATAAATTACAAAACAGAGTAAGCATATATAAATTTAAGAGACAAAAGAGACACTTCAATCAAATGCCATATGCAGACTTTATCTGGATACCAGTTTGAACAAACAACTATAAAAAAATAATGAGACAATCAGGGACATTTGACCATGACTGAATATTTGAAAAAAAAAATTAAGGAATTATCATTGTATTTTAGGCATAATAATGGTGTAAAAACCATGGGTAGCTCCTTGTCTTAGAGATACACTAATAATGTATAATGAAATACTTTTGGATAATATACACTTTGGGGATAGGTTTCCTAAAAAAATTCAGCTTTTTTTTTTTTTTTAAGGGGAGGGGAGGAAGGCAGAGTGTAAATGAAACAACATTGGCTAGGAGTTGGTAACTGCAGAAGCTGGTGATGGATGGATGGTTGACAAACCCAAACCAAGTATCCATCATTTTAGGAGACTCTTTTCGTTCAAATTCTGAGGTAAACGCTAAATTCAATTTTGGGGGAAAAGGCCCCTTCCTTGCTACCAGAATATATTACAAAACACTAGTATTACTTGTTACTTTTATTACTTGGTATGCAAATAGACAAAAATATAATTTCAAAAACATGCTTTAAAATGTAATCACATGAAAGCAATCATCTACTACACAAAAATGTGTTCAATTTGTCTAAGGTGATTACCCCATTAGGTAAAACAACGTCACTTAAAGGAAAAATTCTTCCCCAGTGCATCCTCTTTATGAACCAAACAATGGAAATTTTTCACCTCAGCAAGCTGGCCTCAGGGAGGCTCATCCCTGTTGCCTAGATACGGGTGATATCTCCCTCCGGTGTTATGGAAGGCTCTGGCACCCCTTGCACCCCTCTGCAAAGAAGACTGGTTAAGGTTCATCAGTCAGTAATTGTGCCTTCCTCACACATTCCACTGCTCAGACAGATATGGGGCTGGTATACCATGTACTTGTCTGTCACCTGCGAAGCCTTGAAACAAAAAGAAGTCTATTACATTTGCTAAACTGGATTTTACAATTGTATCAACTCCAGTCCTAGCTCTCATCCACCTGATTTCTAACAATTCCTGAGAATTCTGTTCTAAAGTCACAAAGCAGATCAACCAGCTGGAGTAACAGTTAACGGTTCAACTGATGTTTGCCTCCAGAAAAAGTTACTAAGTGATCCACTCACTGGCCTATTACATCAATATGATAAAGTACCATTTTGCTCAGTTTCTAATTCTGGTAGTGGTTAAAGTTAAAACAATAACAATACTGCCCTGAAACTTCTCATTAAATACTTAACACCAGATTACAGGATGCAATTACACAAACTCCACAGCAGCAATCTATGTAAATAAGCATTTTAGTTCACTTAAAATGTTACCCTGCTAAAAATGCAAATACAGCAAATAATTAAGTACTAGAATTCATCAAAACTACTGTAATTATGGCGCTTTATACAAAGTATCATAAAACTTGTGATCTGCAACATTTCTGTTACCACTTTTTAGAAGTTTCAGTACTTAAAACTATTTTTTCAGATGATTTTATCTTATTCTTGTTCTATGTACATTTTGTTACCCAAATGCTTCATTCCAATCAGTGATTAGTTTTATTTCCCCGGTATTTAAGAGCACTAGATTTTACTGGTTTTTACATTTTCTTTTCACAACATTTGGACTCATTTTTCTGCAATTCGGCTTTAATATATGAAACTGAATAAAAGCCAAAAATGATACAAATCATTAGGACGCAAAAGACAAAAAACAGTCTGTAATCCAACGTGAACGAAATGAAAGCTCCATCCATGGTGAAGCTTATCACTATTAAGAAGACGTCCCCGGATCCATTTTAGGACTTTTTGGGATAAGAAGGTTAGGTGTGCAGACTCCCCCACCAGACACCAGCTGACAAGCCCAACTGACATTCAACACTCAAAATGGCTGCACATCTGCCGGCCGCAGGTAACCGTACCTGAGGCGTTGGGCTGACTTCTCCAGCCAAAGACTCAAGGAGACCCCCCGTCAATAACCCGGAAGATCGTGGACACCAATGTCCTGGGGAGACCCCCTCAATGACCCAGGAGATCTTACCCTCTCCAATGACTGGAGACTTCAATAACAGGGGGAGATCCCGCACCACCATAATATTCGGGAGACCCCCCCCCCAATGACCAGGTAAGATTCTGCCCGTCAAAACCAGGGGAAATCGTCTCTCCCCAATAACCTGAAGAAATAATGCCTCTCTCAAATGACCCGGGGAAATCTGGCCCCACAAGGACTCTGAGAGATCTCTCCTACTCCCATCATCGCGGGAGAGCCCCTCCCAAAAAACCCGGGAACACCCCTAATGACCAGAGACCTCGCTCCCCGACGACCCGGAGAAACCCTCCTCCAAAGCCCCTGGGGCGGCAGAGCGATAGGCCAAGCAGACCGGGCGTTACCTGCTACCTCAGCCGGTACCGCGGAGCTTCCGTCCTATTGTTTCTCTCCCACCAAAATGGCGGCCGCTGCGGCGAGCCCCGCCCCCCACGCCTCACTCCCGGAGCCCCTCACTATTGGCTCGCACCGGGAGCCCAGCTCGCGGACTGGGCGGCCCAAAAAGCGCTGTTGCTAGGGCGCCCGGATTCGTTGTAGTGGCTTCCGGAAGGGGCGGTGCATGGGGCGGGGTTAGCGAGAGGGGTGGAGTCTTGTCTGCCTCGATGGGAGAGAGTGGCCAAGGAAGTCAGGTTGGGTGGACAGGTGGGCTTCGAGCCCAGGGGTGCAATACGGGATGCCAGGGGTACAGATGGGTCAGCCAACTGTACCATTTTTCCTGGGTCCCAGCGGTTTCCTGGAGTGCAGGACTTTCAATATTAACATTGAGACAGTCTGCAGCAATCTGGGAAGTTGGTCACCCTAGAAGATGGATGGACAGAGGACCGGATGTGGCTGGACGGAAAGATGGACAAAAGAGTGGCTGTAGACGGTGGATAAAGGGCGGTTGTATGCACAGGTGGACAGATGACTGGATGTAGATGGATGGACAAATGACTCGATATAGAGAGGTGAACAGAGGAGTGGCTGTATAGTCCTTTGTGGACTGGTGGGTGACCCAGAGTCCAACCCAGGTTCCACCAAGCTCCACACTACAGAGCTTGTCTGAAGCTCGTTTGTCCTGGGCCCTGTGTTAGCCAGAAGGTCTCCCACCTGAGTTAATATCATTGTGGCTGGCAAAAGCAAGGGAGGATGGGGATGCTACTGAGAGTGGGTAGAGCCTCCTACCTGTTCTCTGCTCTTTTAAAAAATCCCTGTGTGCTGGCTGTTTGCAGAGGTGTGGATTCATGCATATACTCATTCATTCAACAACTATTTATGGAGCATCTACGCTCTGTGCTGGAAATACAGCAGTGAACAAAAACAGTAGGAAAAAAAAAAAAGCCTGCCCTTACGAGGATAGGCAGGAAAGATTTCCTGTGACCAGCTGATCTCTCCTCTCTTGGAAGCACAATCCCTGTGTGGCTTCCAGGGCCCCATGCCCTCCTGGCTTCCTCTGACCTCACTGGTTCCTCCACTTCACCTTTTCTCTGTCTACACTATTGCTCTCATAATCTTACCCAGGGTCATGGCTTCAAATTCCACTTACATGTCTATCACTCCCAAAGGTGTATGTCCAGTCAGACCTTTTCTGAGTGCCAGACTCAATGTCCAGCTATGGACTAGGCACCCACACTCTGACTTCCTCTTGGCACCTCAAACTCAACTTGTGCCACCCTAGCTCCAGCTCATCCCCCAAACCTACTCCACCCCAACTCCCCCAGCTCAAGTGATGGCAGCTCAGTCCTTCCTACTGTTCAGGTCAAACACCTCAGACTTTGTCTTGACTACTTTCTTTCCCACTTACATTCAATGCATCAGGAAGTCCCGTTGCTTCCATTGCATCAGCTACCCAGAATAAGACCACTTCTTGCCAGGTCCATGGCTTCCACCTAGTCCAAGCCACCACCATCTCTCCCCAGGACAATGTCACAGCCACATCCCAGTCTTTTGCTGCTGCCCTTGCCACCTTCAGTCAGTTCTCCACACATCAGCCTATGAATACATGAGTCAGAACCTCTCATACCCAGCTCAGAACCCTACAGTAGCAACTCCCCCAAAGAAAAGCCAGAGCTGGCAAGGGCTCCATTATTCCCCATTACCTCTCTGCCTGCATCTCCTTTGTTCACCTCTAGAAGCACTGCTCATCTCCTAAAGTTTCTCATGTGTCACAGTCTGTGCACTCTCATGTCTCAAGTGGAAATCTCTTTTGCTCATGGATATATCCTGACCACCTCAAACACCAAGTAAGCTCCAGAAATACCTGTTGACTGGACTAAATAAAAAGAATGCCATGTGGTATTAAGTGATAAAAAATAAAATGGGGCAGTGGGATGTTGTGGCAGGATGAGAGTGCCCCAGACCAAGGCTAGCCCTGGGTCAGGCCAAGAAGGCCCTCCACACCCAGTGGAATTACACCCGGCCCAGCTCCTGCTCCTGTTCCCTGTCTGTGGCTTCAGGACCTGCAGTAGCTGCTGTAGCTACAGAATAAAAGCCCAACAGGCACCAGTCATTCAGGCCTTCACAAACAGGCATGAACCCTTCCTCTGCCCACCCAATCTCCCATTCCAGTGCTCCCATGGGTGGGGAGGAAACTGGTCAGGGCAAGGTCTCCCTGGGGGCAGTCCCAGTCTTAATTCACTCTTCCATTCCTTCCATAAGTGCTTAGCCAGGGCTTACTGGGGCTAGATACTGGGTACATGGCAAGAATGGACACAGCAAGAATTCCAATGATTTACAGAGTCCTTACCATCCAGCAGGGAGTGGATGGGGGAGCATGTGAAGGATGAATACAGCAAATAACTAATTATGGGCAGAGTGAATACAGTGGAGGAAAGGAACCAAGCTGATATACAGAGTATTGTGTTTATGTCTAAGGCAGCAGGAAAGGTGAGTCTGAGAAGTGGACATCAGAGCTAAGATCAACCAAAGGCATGACTGATCAGGGAGAGATCTAAGAGAAATCATTCCTGGCAGAAAGCATAGCAAATGCAAAGACCCCAAGGAAAGCACAATTTTGGCATGGTGGAAGATTATGAAGATTGTGATTGGGTCTAATGGAAGAAATAGCTCAGAGCTCAATGAAAAGATGCACAGAGCACAAAGGCATGAGGGAACAGACCAGAGATTTGGGGGCCAAATCCAGGAATCCTGATGTGCAAACAATAGGAGTTCCCAACATAAAGAAAATGCTGTGTTTGCATATGGGAGGTATTGAGCACATTCCCAGGCAGTATGGAAGGGAAAGACTATAGTAAAATTCTTAAACTTTAAGGAGAAAGAGGACATTGTACAAGCTCCCAGATGGATAATACAAGTTATCTACCAAGGAAGAAGAGCCAGCTGTTCTCGAACTCTCCCCCTTAACACAGGCACATTATCTGCTACCTATGCCCAGCCAAGGGACAGTCCTCATACCTGGAGAGGGAAGGTAGCCACTAATGGAATGGAAAAGTACTAGAATTTCCAAATTACCAAAGAAAAATTAAATGAATGGCATCTTCTTAAAAGAGAGAGGGAATTCCCTGATGGTCCACTGGTTAGGACATGGAGCTGTCACTGCTGGGGACCCAGGTTCAATCCCTGGTCAGGGAACTAAGATCCTGAAAGCTTCGAGGTGTGGCCAAAAAAAAAAAAAAAAAAAGAGAGGGAAAAGGAAAGTTATAAGTTAGCTGTATGAAATTGCTAGTATTCAACTGTTTTGACCTATAAAAATGGTAGTTTCGAATAGCTCAACTGAATAAAAAGATGAAACCACAAAGTAAAAAAATAAGAAAGTAATTATGGAATGAGCAAAGTCAAGCATATTTATCATACTAAATAGGGACACCCTGAACCCCCTTTAAAGACCTAGAGACTGGGTTAGAAAAACAAAATCCTGCCACATACTATTTATAAGAAAGACACTTGAAACCACAAGAAAAGAAAAGGCTGAAAATAAAGGAGTTGGCAAAGAGTGAGGTCAGGCCAGCACAAACTAGAAGAGAGCAGGAGTAGCCAGTGACATTAAAGAAGGTAGGATTTAAGGTGACAGGCATTGAGCAAAATAAAGAGGACCACTACCTAACAAAGGCACAATTTATGAAAAAGATATGAAATATAAAATAATCATAAGTCAACATACACCAGGTACTAAAACTTTTTTCTTCTTAATGAGGAACTAGACAACATTGGCATTAACACTATTATTATTACACATTGGCTTAGAGTTCTAGCAAATGTAATAAGGCAAGGAAATGAAATGTTATAAATATTGGAAAGAAAGAGATTACACACTCTTTAGTTAATGCCATGATTGTAAACCTAGAAAATCCAAAGGACTTTCTTGAAAACTACTACAGTTAATAAGAGAAAATTTAAGGTGATAAATACAAGAAAATATATTTAAAATAATAGCATTTACTAAAAATAAGCCTCTAGAAATAAATAAAAACAAGAAAAACATTCAATTGATAATAACTATAAAATATTTAGGAATAAATTATTAAGAAAAGTATAGGAACTGTATAGGTGGGAGACCTATAAAATCTTATTAAAGGGGACTTCCCTGGTGGTCCAGTGGTAAAGATTCTGCCTTCCAATGTAGGGGACCCGGGTTCGATCCCTGGTCAGGGGACTAAGATCTCACATGCCCTGGGGCTTGTGCCACAACTACTGAGCTCCTGACCCTCAACTAGAGAGCCTGTGTGCCACAAACTACAGAGCTCACCCACCCAGGAGCCCATGCGCCACAGCTACAGAAGAGAAAACTGCCTGCCACAACTAGAGAGAAGCCTGTGCACCGCAAGGAAAGATGCCGCATGCCTCAACAAAAATCCCGCGTGCTGCCACTAAGATCCCATGCAGCCAAAAATAAATTAAAAATGTCTTAAAAAAATCTTATTAAAGGACATGAAACCTATAGAATATTACTAAAGGATAAGATATGAACAAGTGGAAAGACATACTAAATTCATGATGTGGTGTGTGGTCCAGATCTCAGCCCTCAGCTGTCTCCCTCTGAAAATGGTCCTTGGCAGAAGGCAGCCACCTCACCCAAGGTTACCACCCCACTCTGAAGGTAACCTTCTGCCCTCCTAGCTACTACTTCTCCTGCAGAGGTAACCACTATTCTGACTTCCGTTACCATGGATAAATTTTGCACATTTAAAATTTCATATATATTGAATTATACAATATGTACTTTTTTGGTGTCTGGCTTTTTTTTTTTTTTTTTTTTTTTTGTGGTACGCGGGCCTCTCACTGTTGTGGCCTCTCCCGTTGCGGAGCACAGGCTCCGGACGCGCAGGCTCAGCGGCCATGGCTCACGGGCCCAGCCGCTCCGCGGCATGTGGGATCTTCCCGGACCAGGGCACGAACCCGTGTCCCCTGCACCGGCAGGCGGACTCTCAACCACTGCGCCACCAGGGAAGCCCTGGTGTCTGGCTTTTTTATTCAATGTTGTTTCTATGAGCTTCATCCATATTACTGTGTATTGCTATAGTCTTATCTCTTTCGTATCTATATAGTATTCCATTACATGAGTATACCACAAATTATCCATCTGTTCTACTGTTGATAGCCATCTAGATTAATTCCAGATTTTGGCTAGCATGAATATAGTTTCCATAGATGTTTCTTCACGTGTCTTTTCGTGGACACAATCCATTCATTTCTGCGGCATATAACCCAGGGTGTTTTTGACCCTTCCACCATCATCCTTATCATGCTGCCTCTTGTCTTCATGCTTGTGGGCCCAGCTTTGCTAGGTAGTTACTGTCTCTCCAGACATCACATTAGTATTCAAAGCAGGAGGAAATCCTGCAGTTGGCACCAGCCACATATTTCCCCTTTATCAGGTAAGCAAACACCTTCCCAGAACTCCCAGCAGATTTATATTTGTTATTTTTTATTTTTTTAATTAATTAATTAATTTATTTATTTTTGGCTGTGTTGGGTCTTTGTTGCTGCCCGTGGGCTTTCTCTAGTTGCTGCAAGCGGGGGCTACTCTTTGTTGCGGTGCATGGGCTTCTCACTGCACTGGCTTCTCCTGTTGCGGAGCATGGGCTTCAGTAGTTGTGGCGCACGGGCTTAGTTGCTCCGCGGCATGTGGGATCTTCCCGGACTGGGGCTCGAACCCGTGTTCCCTGCATTGGCAGGCAGATTCTTAACCACTGTGCCACCAGGGAAATCCCTAGCAGACTTATATTTATTTCTCAATGACTAAAACTGGGTCATTTGTGGCCACCCGTAGGTGCAAGGAGGCTGAGAGTTCAGGGAATGGAGTCAGGGAGTCACTTGAGACTGGACACTTGCCACCCTGGAAAAAATCCAGATTTGTTAGCAAAGATGAAGGAGAAAAAGCTATTGGGAGGCAACCAACAAAATCTCACAAACTGAAAAGATGTTCAAACTCATCAGGAAGCAAGGAAGGCAAATCAAAGTGAAAAATGTAACAATGGCAAAACTATGGAGACAGTAAAAAGAACAGTGGTTGCCAGGCATTTGAGGGAGAGGGAGAGATAAATAGGTGGAGCACAGGAGATTTTTTTAGGGCAGTGAAACTATACTGTATAATATTATAATGGTAGATACATGTTATTAGAATTTGTCAAAACCCATGGAATGTACAACACAAAGAATGAACTCTATGTAAACTATGGACTTTGGTTGACGATGTGTTAACATTGGTTCATTGATTGGAACAAACATACCACACTAGTGCAGGATGTTGATGGTGAGGGAAGCTGTGTGTGTTGTGGGGGAAGGAGCTATATGGGAACTCAATTTTGCTATGAACCTATAACTGCTCTAAAAAAAAAGTCTATTTTTAAAAATTAATTAATTTGGTCCCGCCGGGTCTTAGTTGCAGCAGGGGGGCTCCTTAGTTGTGGCTCGCTTACTCCTTAGTTTTGGCATGAAAGTCTTTTTTATTTTTTTAAAGAGTAGCAATGAGAATAAGTCATTTTATATTTAGTAGACTAGCAAAAGTTAAAAAGAGCTACACCAACTCTGGCTTTCAGGGATGTGAGGAAAAGGATTTGTCCAAACACTGTTGACAAAGGTAAGATCAGTTATAGCCTTTTTGGAAAGCAATCTGACAAACTCCACTAAAATAAAAATACATATGTGGAACTTCCCTGGTGGTCCAGTGGTTAAGACTGCCTTCCAATGCAGGGGGTGTGGGTTCCATCCCTGGTTGGGGAGCTGATATCCCTCATGCCTCAGCGCCAAAAAAACAAAACATAAAACAGAAGCAATATTGTAACAAATTCAATAAAGACTTTCCACATCAAAAAAAAAAGCATATGCTTTTGGGCCCTATAATCCCAATCTTGGGATTCTCACTTATAGAAATAGGTGTAGTGGAAAATATTTGCAAAGTGATGGCCCATTCACAAAAGCACAGTTGGTGACATTTGGTACCTCCATATTGTTCTGGTTACTATACTGTGTAACAAATTCTCCAAATTTAGTGGCTTAAAATAGCAACATTTATTTTGCTCACAAATCTGCCCCTTGTGAAGAATTCAGTGGAGACTGCTCTTCTCTGCTGCATCAGTCTGGGCCGCTGAAAAGCTAGGGCTGGAATCATCGGAAGGCTCCTCACTTGAATTCTGGTGTTTGATTTTGGCTGTCAGCTAAGACTTTTCTTTTTTCTTTTTTTTTTTTCTGGCCGCGCAGCCCTCAGCAGTGAGAGCGCCGAGTCCTAAGCACTGGACTGCCCAGGAACACCCACACATGGCCTCTCCATGTGCCCTGGGCTTCCTCACAACATGGTGGTTATTAGTTTCCAAGGGTGATTGTCCCAAGAGAGAGCAAAACAGGTGGAAGCTGTATCATCTTTCTAACCTAGACTCAGAAGTCACAGAGTCATTTCTGCCTGATTCTATTCATTAGAAGCAAAGTCATTAAGGCCAGGCTATATCCAAGGAGAGGGAAATTAGACTCCACATTTTGTAAGAGAAGTATTGGAAAGTGTGTGGACGCGTTTTAAGTTACCATCAAAAAGAAGGAATTGGAATAACTAATACCACTTGAATTGGAGGGCCTGCCACAAAATTTAGATGAGAAAGGTAAGATGCAGAAAGGTGTATACAAAATGATCTAAATATGTAAACCAAAGACAAACCACTCTGTGTAAATGTGTGTATATATGTATAGTGTGCATATATATATATATATATATAAAATTATATAAACAAGGAGAAATATAGGCAACATATTCTTGCAACCAAGGGTTCCAGAGAGTGATGGTGATAGAAGGGAGAGGCAGAGGTAAGCACAAGAGAAAAAGATAAAAGACTGCATTAAAAACTAGAAGTTAGGATGGGTTCACCCTTATGCATTTAATTATAGGTATATATTTCACCATACGAGGAAAGTGATTTTTTTTGGGGGGGGGGCATGCTGAATGGCTTGCGAATCTTAGTTTCCCGACCAGGGATCGAACCAAGGGCCACAGCAGTGAAAGTACTGAGTCCTAACCGCTAGACCTCCAGGGAAGTCATGGAAAGTGATTCTTTAGAGAGGTATGTTTAGGTGATAAAAACAATCAAGAAAGACCTTACCTTAAAACTCAGGATAGAGCAGGGAGGAATGGCTGGTGTGCCCCAAGAGGGGCTGCAGGGACCTGACAGTGTTCTTCATCTGGGTTGTACTTTGTGAGTGTTTGGCCTATGAGAAACCAGTGAGCAGAATGTTCTTGTTTTATGCAACCTTGGTATATTCCACACTTAAAATTTTTTTTAATTTAAAAATGAAAGGGAAGAAAAGCAAACGTTGCAGAAAGTTCCCAGTGGGTAGAGTGAAGAGACAGGAGAGGGACCCTGGCCTGGGACTACTGGACACTCGGCTCAGTGGAGTGTCCCAGATGGAGGTATAAATCTGGAGTGAGCAGCGTGGAGATAACACCCCAAGCCAGGCTGTCCCTGACAAAACCTCCCAGGGAGGGAGAGAGGAAAACCCAGAGTGGAGCCCTGGGTTGCTTCAACATTTAACTCTAGCCTCGGTGAAACCTGGCAATGGAGGTTGGAAGAAAACCAGGAGAACTGGATGCTCCTGAGAAGGTGGTGTGTTTTTTTGTTTGTTTGTTTTTGGCAGTGCTGCTTGGCTTGCGGGATCTTAGTTCCCCGACCAGGGATCGAACCCGTGCCCCCTGCTGTGGAAGCGTGGAGTCCTAACCACTGGGCTGCCAGGGAATTCTGAGAAGGTGGTTCTTGAAGCAGGAGGAAGTTCGCCATGGTGAATTCGGCTGAGACTCCAGAGAGCCGGCTCTGCGCTCATCTGTGCATCAGCTCTGTCTGCCCGTGTTAGCCACTCAGGAGGGCAGGGTTGCGCTGTGACAAATGGGAGGTGAGGAGGCAACTGCAGGCAAATCTCAAGGCTTTTGCTGTGAAGGGAGAACAGTGGGGCAGGAGCTAGAGGAGGACATGGGGGACAGAGGAGGAGCCCTGAGCTTCTGACCCATCGCTTCTGTTTTTTCCCTGAAATCAAGGTGAGGCCATTGCTGGGGGAGGGTGAGCAGGGATGCAAGAGGTTAGAGGACAGGGCCGGGCAGCAAGCAGTGCAAGGGGCCTGGAGGTGAAGGATGGCAGGGAGGTGCTGATCAGAGACCTCATCTCAGGGATGTAACCAGGCCCCAGGCAGGAATGGGCCAGGGTGAAAGAGGTCGTCCAAAGGTGGAGGGGATGAGAGTTGGACCAGGAGGTTGAGGAGACTGCAGTTGGGGAGCCTGATTTATGTGTGTGAACAGCTGTGGCTCCCCTGTGGCACCTTGTCCCTTCCACGCAGCCCTGGCCCGGGGCTGGAATTGAGGTAGCGCTCCTATCTGCTAGGGCCTGGGCCTGGGGAGCGGTGGGGATGGGAGTGCATACAGTTGTTTTGGGATCAGACATCTCTCGGAATTCCTTTCCCTTCCTGTTTCTCGAATAGAGCTGGTCATTCTCACTCAACCCCACCCTCTCCAGCCTGGAGTCCTCCCAGGGCCCCCAGCACTCAAGGGTTGGATATGCATCTCTGAGTAGGGAACATGATGTTCTCACCTGGGCAGGGGAGGGACTCAAATCCCAGATGTTCCCCCAACTCCAGCCAGGCCTGGGACTGGTCCATGTGGGGAGGGGCTGGCTGCAAATCATTCCTAATATTTTTTTTTTTTCCAAAACAAAAGGCAGCAAAATTACCAAGAAAATGATTCCACAGGGCCAGAGTGGAGGTGATTCCCAGCATCCTCGACACATACACCCTTGTTACCAGCACATGTGGGAAGTGAAGACTCTAGAGAGGCACTCGGAAAAATTCCCATTGTGTTGGAGGCCAGCCTGGTCTCAGTGGGCCCTACACCTGCACTTTTTTTTGCGATATGCGGGCCTCTCACTGTTGTGGTCTCTCCCGTTGCAGAGCACAGGCTCCGGACGCGCAGGCTCAGCGGCCATGGCTCACGGGCCCAGCCGCTCCGCGGCATGTGGGATCTTCCCAGACCGGGGCACTAACCCGTGTCCCCTGCATTGGTAGGCGGACTCTCAACCACTGCGCCACCAGGGAAGCCCCTACACCTGCACTTTTAATGTACCTTCACTTGCATGTTGTAAACCTGGCCCTTCGACCAGGTCCCAGATGTGAGGCTCACCCTCTTATGTTATCAAATAGTTTCACCCATTTATCAGGTACTAGGATAACCCACCCTAGTTTTCAGTCATCAGGCCAGCTCTGTCAGAGAGTAGGGGCTGCTTTTTCTGTGAGCCCAAGATGCCCAGCTTAAAGTGAGCACAATGGGAGAGACCACGCCAGCCACTGGGCTCCAGCCACCTACTGTAGTTGGGCCTTGGCCCAGCCCAGGCATGTGAAAGGCAAGGCTGGAATCCTCCTAGGCCAATGCCTGTGGGCAAAGCCAAGGGCAGTGGGGGTGGATGCCTTCCCATAAGCCTACCTCTTTCTTCACAGTGGAGCAAGCGAAGGCCCTAGATGAGAACTCCAACTCATCCTCGTCTGACTCGCCTCAGGCAGGAGCTGCCAGCCTGGTGGAACCATCGTGAGTTCTGAGGTAGAAGCAGTGCCTGAGTTGGAGGTCTGCGGGTCATATACCCTCTGTCCCCCAGCTCCATCCTGTTTGGGAAAGTGCTATGGCTTCCAGAGCTGCCGGAGGGAACAGCTCCTCATTTAGAGGTCCAGGCCGATTCCTGGGGGCATCTGAGCCCATGCATGGCCCTATTTCTCACCCCAGGCATGGGGCTGGCTGCACAGCTCTGAGACAGGATGCCAGTGGTCCAAGGTGGCTCACGCAGGATTCTCACTTGCCTGGAACTAATGCACATCTGCCTCAAAGGCCTCTTCCCTGCCTGTCCTACAGGCCTAAGACTTAGCTTCAGGTCCCTTGCTTCTTCAGCTGTCTGGGATGGGCTCATGGCAGGTATGGGAATGTGTACTGCAGGTGTCCCTTCACGCCCAGGCCTTTCATTTTCAGAATAAAAATGTCCAGTTTAACTATGTTTGAATATTATGCTGGAAAGTGCTGGTCTGCTCATCTGGTGGGTCTGGACTTTAGCTCTTCCTTTTTACTTGTTTGCTAGGAAAAACAAACAAACAAACAGCTGCACACCTCTGCCTCCTCTTTCTGGGGATTGAAGGGCCTAGCCAGAGAGGAGATTGCTGGATCCTAGCTTTCAGCAGCATATACAGCGGCTTTTGACCCCTGCCTCAGTGCAATTCTGCAGAGGGAGGAAGGGCCATGGAGATTTGGCTGGTACTATCTGTTTCGACAGCTCTTCCCCAAGAGCTGACTGGCAAATACCCATTCTTCTGCCTGTCAGGATGGACTGATTAGTGAAGTCAGGTCCTGCTTGCTTTCCTAGTGTCTGGGTAGCTCCCAGTCCCCCTGTGGTTTCATATTCCGGTCTGGTCAGCCTCCTGCCCTGTAGTCTTCAAATGGGCTGGGCATTGCTTGACTCTGTGTACTTAAAGACACAGAATAGAGAGAAATGCCCACAGGATCAAGGATTCTATTTGGGAAAGAGTCAAAGAGGAAGGGGTGGAAATGTCACACAAAAGAGACACTTCCCACAAAATTTGATTCTTAGCACATCATCAGAGAAGACAGCCTAGGCCAGAAAGGCATATCCAGCCAAACTTAATCTTGATATTTAGGATGACTAGTATGAAGATGACAATTTCTGAGATGTCCTTACCTGGAGGGAGCTTTCCTTAAAATCTTAAATCTAGTCTTTCTCTTTTGACAGCTTCCTAGATGCTTCTGTAACCATAATTATGTGATGTAAGCTAAAGCAGTGAGGAACATTGCATGCTTGTGTGTCCAAACTACTCACTTTAAGAAGAGGCAATGGGAGCCATATAGAGAAGAACAGCATGACCAAGGGCAACAACAGGCACTGGAAGCATGATCATCCTTGAAATAGGAGACTGGGGCTGCTGTCCATGTGAGTCCAGAAACATGAGGATAAGCTCCATAGCACTGGAGGAAAGGTCCAGGAATGCCCTTCGGACCCCAGCGTCATTACTCTTGATAATTCCTGGGATTTAAACAGTGTCAGGAATGGCCACAGCAGGTAATCAAGATTTTGTTCAATGAACAAATGAGCTGAGTCAGACCTAATTTCTGACATTCTAATTCAGAGCTTAGATAATACTCATCTCATCTGAATTCACAACTGATTATTTAATATGTTCCTGGTTGACACTCTGCATTTCCCCAATCAGGTAACAGTATGTACCACTGGCCATCATCTGTGATAAGGCATTTGTCTGTAGAGAGGATGGGTAAAGGAAGCAAAATTCATATTTAACATGAATGTCTTGTGAACCAACCCCAATTTCCTTAATCACATTATAAGTAATACTGTTTTAACTCTGTTGCTATAAAATTGATGCACTAAGATTGCTAAGGATATATTCAGGTAATTTTTTTTTTTTTTTTAACTTTTGGCCACACCACGTGGAATGCAGGATCTTAGTTCTCCAACCAGGGATGGAACCAATGCCCCCTGCAGTGGAAGCGCAGAGTCTTAACCACTGGACAGCCATTGAAGTCCCAATATTCACGTAATTTTGATGGCACAGATTTCTAGCTTCCTGTTAGAACATACATAGAAAGCAAAGTCCTCCTAAGATATTCACTCTTCAAGGCTGAGACTGTGGACCATATGATCTTGTCATAGTCCTGGCACTTCCTAATTGTTCATAGCAATACCACCACCAAAACCACAAAGGCCAAACCATATTTAATTTTTAAAGCCTTGAAACAAGGTCAGTTTGGCTTTGAGGGTTCAACTACTAGTTTCTTGGGCCCCACATGGATATTTTTTATATTCACTTATTACTTGGCCCTTTTGTACTGTCAGGTGAAGGCAAGATCAAAGTGGAACATGATTCTGTTATAGAATGAGCTTCCTTTGGACACTGGGAAACAAACTATAAATACAGCAGGCTATCGCAGAGTCATTGCTAGTTCTGGTTACAGCCATGTTACAGAGAAGGAAATAATTAATATTGTCAGACAGGAGATATTTTCTGCTGGGCTTCATTGGTGAGTATATCTTCCCCAGCAAGGGATATATTGGATGCCCTTGTACACCATCCCCAAACAATTCAAATACCATGTTGTCATGGTTAATTTTATGTGTCAACTTACGGGCCATGGGGTGCCCAGATATTTGGTCAAACATTGTTCTGAGAGTTTCTGAAAAGGTGGTTTTGGATGAAAGTAACATTTAAATCAGTGGACTGAGTAAAGCAGATTGCCCTCCCTAATGTGGGTGGGCCTCATCCAATCAGTTGAAGGTCTGAACAGAACAAAAAGCCTGACTCTCCCAAGTAAGAGAGAATTATCCTGCCTGACTGCCTTCAAGCTGGGACATCATCTCTTCCTGGGTCTTAAGCCTGCCAGCCTTTGGGTGGGAAATATGCTATTGGCTCTCCTGGTTCTCAGGTCTTCAGACTCAGACTAGAATTAAACCATCAGCTTTCCTACGTCTACAGCTTGCCAACTTGCCCTTCATATCCTGGAACTTACATAACTGTGTGAGCCAATTCCTTATAGTAAATCTCTCTCTCTCTCTCTTTTATTTTTTTGGCTGTGCTGTGCAGCTTGTGGGATCTTAGTTCCCTGACCAGGGATTGAACCTGGGGACATGGCAGTGAAAGCGCCAAGTCCTAACCACTGGACTGCCAGGGAATTCCCATAAATCTCTTTATATATACACACACACACACACCTCACACATACACGCTGTTGGTTCTGTTTCTCTGGAGAACCCTAATATATATGTCCAGGCCTCCTCTCTAATTTTTAAGAGCTCACACCCCAATCTCAAAAATGTACCTGCTAGATGAATGCTGTGACGGATAGAACCCTGAAATGAGGACAAACACACAACACAAGGCTGCACCAAAAATTCAGATATGATTTGTCAGCCTTTATTAACTAAAAGCAAAGCTGAGCCCTAGAATTTCCTTTTAAAAAACCCAACCTTGTTTATGGCAAACAATGATTTAATCATATGTTCAATACTACAGAGCAAGAATTGATCACCTTCTAATCACTTATTCTTCTGAGATTAAAATACAAGTGTAAAACAGGTTAAAATAAGATTCTCCCCAATGATTTAAAAATAATTCCAACTGAGAGACATTTCAAACACTATGTGTAGAACTCAGGACCAAAAAAGACCTTAAAACATTTTTACCTTTGAGGTAGCACAATAATGCTGAATTAGATTTCTTTTGTTACAATGAACTTAGGAAAACAATGAGGAATCTACCTTTTGCTCAAGGTGGGCTAAATGGTTTTCTGCAAATCCCCCATGAGTTTAGTGACAGTTTTCTCCTTTTTTTTTTAGAAGTATAAAGATAGCCCTGCAGTGTGTAAAAGGAAACCCATGGGAAGGCTGCTTCCCATAAAATAGACATTAGAATCATTGAGGAACGTCAGCAGTCAGGACAGGAGGAACAAGAGGTAATTGTAGTGAAAAACCAAAACAACTTGTATCTTGGCAAGATCGGTTTACAAGTGCATGTCAAGAACAAAAAATTCAACATTAGCCAACTGAAAACAAAATATAAAAGATAACATTCATGGGTCTTTTTCATTTTTCTCTGTGCAAAAATGCTCGTTCAATTTTCCTAAATGAGAGAATTGTTTGTACACTGTGACAGGACATGGAAATGCTGTGTGCCCAGGGGCTGTTGGGTGCCAGTGGCACCTCTCACTGACTACTGTACCGTTGTGACTAGAGAATCTGGGCAATAAGAGGATGAACATGACCTCTCCTGGCTGGAGAATCATTTCTTGACACTTTGCTGCTGAATTTGCTCGTTAAACTGTTCAAAGAAAAGCTCCACCCTGATTTCTAAGAATCTACTGCAATTATACATAACATATTTATATATAAGGACTATGGACTAAGAGGACAGAGCAGATGAACCCTTCCTTCAGAGAATACAACCAAAAGAAGGAAGTGGGTGTGATAAACTGGGGCCAGCAGGAAGAATAATACTGCAGGTTGAACCTCAAGGCTCTCAGGTACATTCTCCACCATGCAAAATCAATAGCAAAGCCAGAAAAGACAGCATGAAGCTCTAAACCATCATAGAAGAGAACAGTATAAAACAATTATCAAAAAGACCTCTTCCTGGGCTTCCCTGGTGGCGCAGTGGTTGAGAGTCCGCCTGCTGATGTAGGGGACGCAGGTTCGTGCCCCGGTCCAGTTAGATCCCACATGCCACAGAGCGGCTGGGCCCGTGAGCCATGGCCGCTGAGCCTGCGCATCCGGAGCCTGTTCTCCGCAACAGGAGAGGCCACAACAGTGAGAGGCCCGTACTGGGAAAAAAAAAAAAAAAAAAGACCTCTTCCCAACACATGCTCCTCCCTGTGAGGCTCAACTCTCAGTGCAGGACTTGCCCAGCACAATGTGGACACCAGAGTCCTGAGCTGAACTTGGTCTGCCACCTTCGATTCCTCATGCTGTAAAGAGAATTGGAACACTGTCAGACTCCTGGCACCTTGGTAATGGCTGTGTCCTTTTCACTCACACTGGTCCCTGTAAAGTCTCCCTTCCTCAAGTCAGATCCTCAAGGGGCCCTATATGCAGTGAGGGTCTGGACTGATGATCCATATGTCAATCCGCAGTTAGAGCAGGAAGACTTAAACCTGATGAATCTACTTTGTAAAACCGAAAGCATCAGTAAGTTGGGGGTGTCAAAGAGGCTTCTATGAAGGGGAAGATTGAACTGGGATGTGAAAGAGGGCAAGATGAGAAGTCCCGTCCCTAGCAGCCTGCGGGAGTGACTGGGTCAGAGTTCACAGCTGGCCCTAACTAATGCTGGCATGTGGGGTGTAAGGGAGCATCCACTCAGTGTTTGTTTATCTATTTTTATTTTTAAAACATTTATTTTATTTGGTTGCACTAGGTCTTAGTTGAGGCAGGCAGGCTCCTTAGTTGTGGCTTGCCAGCTCCTTAGTTGCAGCATGTAGGCTCCTTAGTTGTGGCATGCGAACGCTTAGTTGTGGCATGCATGTGGGATCTAGTTCCCTGACCAGGGATAGAACCGAGGCCCCCTGCACTGGGAGCGCACAGTCTTACCCACTGCACCACCAGGGAAGTTCACCCACTCAGTGTTTAAACAGAGTCCTTACACAGTCTGGGGGCTACACCTCTGTGTCACTCCTGAAGTTGAACGTACCTATTACCTGTGTAAGAAACAGGTATGGTTCTTGTCTGCTAAAGTGCAATATCTGCTTTCTTAATTTATATTTGATAATAAAGCAACACCATAGAAAATAAGAACCTCAGAAAACCGTGGGAAAAACCACACAGGCTTTCCCAGTGCTAGCTGCCTGTTTTGGAGTATTAGTTACAATGTTTCACAATTCTGAGAGCTGTAAGGCAGGCTACCTAGGGCAGTCTGAAAGAGTCCTTCTGCTTTCACTTCATGGAGCACAAGAAAAAGGGAGAATTGACCAAGGTTGTGATGGGTCACCACTCTGAAAATCTCTTGACCATACTGTTCATGGCAAAAGCAGACAGCCTGGCTTAGGAGGACAATGGAAGGTGACCATATGGTCTCTATCACTGTCTACAACAGGAATGACTCAAGCCCCAGCATGTAATTGCTTAGGGATTTATTGAGATATACAAGTTTTAAAAATTCATATTGGAAAGGGCCTCTTGATTTAATATAAACTTGGCTATGACATCCAAATTTATCTTTAGGTAAATTTCATACTGCTCTTAGGATCTCTTGTAGCATCTGATTCTAGGTTATTCTGAAGAAAAAAAATTTCATTCTGAAAGATATCTGGTTAATTACGATAATTCATTAGAATTCCACCTGATATAATCAAAAGGTTTAAAAAGTTTTAAAATACAAGCTAAATTACTTTCCTCTGGGATTAACAACTGGAACCCTAAATATCCCAACATCTTTTTTTTTTCTTTTTTTGCGGTACGCGGGCCTCTCATTGCTGTGGCTTCTCCCGTTGCGGAGCATAGGCTCCGGACGCACAGGCTTAGCGGCCATGGCCCACGGGCCCAGCGACTCCGCGGCATGTGGGATCTTCCTGGACCGGGGCACGGACCCATGTCCCCTGCATTGGCAGGCAGACTCTCAACCACTGCGCCACCAGGGAAGCCCATCCCAACATCTTAATTAGAAAGGTCTTTGCAGTAATTCTATGAAATTGTAAATGATGCTGATTTTTAAAAACTAACAAAAAGAGCTGATCTTTAAGATGAATGCCTGAGTCAGCTGACAAACTGATATATATGAATATGTCCAGGGAAATTCTCTAAATAGAGAGTTGGGGTTTTTTTTTCAAAAAAATAGCTGCTTCTTCTTTAAAGAGTTTAAAAATTGATGGTTCAACAGCAAAGCTACATAACAACTCTGGAGTAGAGGGAAAGGTCTCTCTTTGCCAGCACACTGCCATCAGTAAGAGCAACTGGTAATAAGAGATGGGCAGGAGTTGCCCAGGAAAGTATTTAGGTCAGATACAGTGATGGCACTCCCAGGCCCCAGCTCCTTATAAATGGACAGCAATTCACTCACACAAACTGCACAGAGATTAAATAAAACAAAATCTACTAAAACAAAATAAAACACCCCCGCCCCCAACCCAGAAAACCTTCCCTGGCTCTCTGCTACCTGTAAAATGTGCTAAACTCAAATTTTCTGCTCTAACGTGGGTTCCGATGTCTAATCAGTGTGCTTTGGGGTGCTGACCTGCTAGGCCCTGGGCAGGGTCTCTCCCTAAGCATCACTGAGAGTTTGGGGACAGCTGTCATGTGTGCCACTGTCTGCAGACAGTACAATGCCACAGGACCACAGACCTCCATCACATCTGCCACCATTTTTGATGGTAAAGCCAAAGGCTACAGGTGTGGACTTTCTCAAAGGACAAATGAGGAAACGGAAGGCTATAAAAGGTTGGGGGAGGGTGTCTACAGTTATACAACAGGTTTGTGCCAACCTGTGGTAACTTCTAAAAGCAACAGTAGCAGCAAGAGAGGAAAGGAAGATGTTTACACTTTGGACTTTGTATCAGGCACTTAAATTTTTGGAGAGACATGCCATTTTGAACCAAAGATGTGAAAACTGGGTTGGAGTAATCATTACAAGTGGCCTAATAATGGGCTTTCAGAAGCAAAGTGGAGGTGTGGGTTGAACCTCTACCCATCCTTTAGTGCTGACTTCCAAGTTTTCTAAACGCCCACAGCCATAGCAATGGCAGTGGTGGCGGCAACAGCAGGAACAGTTCTGTCACATTTTCTGTTTGTGTTCTGTGGCTGACTGGAAGGTTTTGGTGTCACACTGAGAAGGCTCTGGGGTGTGACACACCTACTGCCCAGGATCTATCAGATCCATGCTGGAGCCGAACATCTTCACCAGCTGTTCCTCGTAGTGTGAGATGTTCCTCTTCATGATGTCCATGCAGGGCCCCAGAAGCCTCTCAAATGCTTGTACATCCATAACTGCATTGTTAAAAAGAGGTGAGGGAGAGAATAAGTTCTCTACACCAATAATTCAGTCATTTCCCTCATGCAAACCTTTTCTTAAACATATCCATTCATGTTGTAGGAACTGGACTATTGGATACTGGACACTTGGAGAAAGAAGGGATGTTTCTATGTGAACACAGCAGGACTATGTCATCTAAGTTTGAGACTTTGCAGAGCACAGCAGCACTCACCCCCTCTGTTCCCACACAGCCCTGGACACCTGTCTCCATCACTGCTCTTTCCACACAGCCAGGGCGTCTATATGGCTGTTCATAGGCTATTGTCAGTTCTCAAAAATGTTTGCTAAAGGAACACATGAACCCATTTCTGGTTGGTCACACAAACTGTTCAAGCCTAGATGTGAGTGAGAGCTGACAGAGTAAGTCAAGGCTTGCTGATGGGAAAAAAATACTGCATGTTAGAAAAAAAAACAACACTAATGCATATAGAATTTTTCTTACCTAAGCATTTCACATCTCCCACTGCATAAGCCGAAGCAGCTCTGGGTTTGTTGGTGACCAGTGCAAGCTCTCCAAAGTACTGCCCCTTATGGCAGCGGGCAATCTCGACCTCTTGGTTCCCACCATCCTTGTTTGCTTTAGTCTAGAGCAGGTGGAGAACATGACTAGGGCTGATTCCAGAATCACAACTAGGCACGTCCAGTTGCACACACTTAAATTCCCTTTTCAGTACACTTAACAAATTACTTACAAATTCATGTTGCAGAGACTCTAATTGTACCATGTAAACTGCATGGGCTAATCTCAGTGGCCTGGTTTAACCAAATGAGTTGGCTTTTACCAAGAGGTAAGGTGTATATATATATATATATATATATATATATATATGCATAATATTATTATAGTATATAAAATTATGTTAATATACTATATAATAATGTATATTTTAATATATTTTATATTTATATATTATACATATATGAATGCGATCCATTTGGTTGATGCTGACTCTGAGACACAGGGTAGAAGACAAGGCCTTTTGCTAATTCTTCCTAAATAACATCAATGCTTCTCATAGGTAAACAGTCACAATTCAGGGCTACTTCTTTTTGACTTGAGGCCATGCTTTTCTCGGACAATACTTTACGGCGACACATTTTATTTTTAGGTACTACCTTCATCTTAAGTTAGTGGTCCCCCTACCATATTTGTTTAGAAGAGTTAAGTAACTAAATATTTTAAAAAGTAATGTTCAACCTTGAAATATGGTGGTTTAAGAAATCAAGCAGGTTATATTTTGTGCTTTTCAAATTACTGAAAATAAGGTACTATATTTTATTTACTATCTAGAGTTTCTTATATTTTTTAAACAAATCCGTCTGCTAAGCTAAGCAATAATTTAAGTAAAAAAATACTTATAACATTAATAAGAATTAGTCTAAATCTTTAAGAACCACTTTGTTACAGGCAGATAAATAACTTTTTAGAGGTTAATTTGTTATTATTATTATTTTTTGGCTGCGTTGGGTCTTCATTGCTGTGCGCAGGCTTTCTCTAGTTGCAGCGAGCGGGGGCTACTCTTTGCTGTAGTGCGCGGGCTTCTCATTGCGGTGGCTTGTCTTGTTGCAGACCACGGTCTCTAGGCGCATGGGCTTCAGGAGCTGCAGAGTGTGGGCCCAGTAGTTGTGGTTTGCAGGCTCTAGAACGCAGGCTCAGTAGTTGTGGCACACGGGCTTAGCTGCTCCGTGGCATGTGGGATCTTCCCGGACCAGGGATTGAACCCATGTCCCCTGCACTGGCAAGCGGATTCTTAACCACTGCGCCACCAGGGAAGTCCCTGAAGGTTAATTTAGAAAAATAAACAAAAGTACCACACTGGCTTACATGGTTTGACTTTTGCTCCTTTCACACTTCTGCCCTGACCTGTCTGCTCTGAAGTTGATCTGCCCCTTCCAAGCCAATGCTCTCTTTCCAATTTCTGTCGTATTCTCTGGGACTGCAGACGTGTTCATGTCTACCTAGTCCCTTCTCTAGAGTAGCACTTATCACACTGTACTGTGAACACCAGCCCCCTGTGGGTTTTAATACAATGCGGATTCTGATTCAGTAGGTCTGGGGCAGAGCCCAAGACTGAATTTCTGACAAACTCCCCCTTTCCCAACCCAGTGCCACAGTGCTGCTAGACCTACAAACCCAACACTATGCTGTGATCAGTAGGTGTCAATGAATATGAGAAATGTACAAACATATACCAGTAGTCTAAAAACTATAAGTAAAAAAATATATTTTTAATTAGGAATCAAGCCATCTTATAGGCAGTAATCATATTTTTCTTTCTTTCTCCATGCTTAACTTTTACAAAAAATACTCCATAAAAGGTTTTACACTAGGCTGATTTAGTATTATATGTAACTCAGTATTTTAACAAGTTCTTTATTCTTAAAAAAATTGAAACAGGAAATCTGATGATGATGGATTTATGGTAAGAATCACTCTTCCCATCTATAGGTCACTGTGTTTTCTAGGTCTCCCTATCCATCAAATGGCCATAATAATAACTGTCCTAGAGACCTCCCTTCCTAGTACTCTAAAAAGGAAGCTTTTTCATATTCAACACTCACATGTATTTTTTATTATATAATTGCCCCATTTTCTGTTAGGGTGCTTATCCTTTTTCTTATTGATTTGTAGGCCAATATTTCTCATATCATTAATTATGTAACAGAGGTAAAGGCAATAGGAACAAGAAAAAATATACTAAATCTTTATCAATGAATGGGCTTAAACATTGGTCATTGTCAGTCACATATCTCACATAATGGTGGTTTTGAAACACTAAACACACTCCACATTTTTAAAGCAAACAGTTACTTTCTGTGCATATACCTGGCATCTGGATCTCCCCTGACATAACTCACACCATCACACATAAACTCACCTTGCTTTTAATCAAGATGCTCACTTCGCCGGACTCTATAATGTAAAAACTATCAGCCTTTTCACCCTAAAGAGGGAGAGGAGGTCAGGTCAGAGCCATATATATGTATTAAAGAGGGACACAGAAATAGATCATTTTCACATTGCCTGAGCTTGAATTGGTATTTATTTTCCAAACCTACAAACCAGTAAATGGCTAACAAATTCAGAACTAAACGAGAGGATCCTGATTGCCAGGGATGTTAGTCCAACTATGACTGACAAACATCTCTCACTTCCTAACATGGAGTATTCACATCTGTCTCCATGAATATGCCCCGGCTGGTAACTGCACAGAGCATCAGTCTGCGCACCACAACGAAGAGTAGCTCCCCCGCTCACCGCAACTAGAGAAAGCTGGCGCGCAGCAACGGAGACCCAATGCGGCCAAAAATAAATAACTAAAATAAATTTATTAAAAAAAAAAAAGAACAAAAAATTTGGAGGGCTTAAACTATCTGATTTTAAGATTTACTCTGTAAGGCTACTGTAATCAAGACAGTGCAGTATTATTAACAGAGAGACAGACATTGATCAATGGAACAAAAAGAGACCAGAAATAGACCCAAACATATATGGCCAATTGGTTTTCAATCCAAGTGTCAGGCAATGGGATAGGAAAATCTCTTCAACAAATGGTGCTGAAACAACTGGACATCCATATGAAAAACCCTAACCTTATACCATGTAATTAATTCAAAATGGATCATAGATCTAAATGTAAGATCTAAAACTATGAAACTAGAACTGCATGGCTCAATACAGTAGCCACTAGTCACATGGGCCTACTGGGCACTTGAACTATGGCTTGTATAGATTTATAGGTGCTGTAAGTGTAAAATACACATTGAATTTTAAAGACTGAATATCCCCCAAATGTAAAATATCTCATTATTAAATTTTTATGTCACTTAGATGTTGAAATGTAATATTTTAGATATATTAGGCTAAATATATATTATTAAAATTAAGTTCACCTGTTTCATTTTTTTTAATTTGGCTACTAAAATATTTTAAATTGTATGTGACACATAATATTTCTATTGAACAGTGCTTGCCTAGAGTAAAACAGGAGAAAATCTTACTAACTGTGCAAACATTTTTTTTTTAATAGGGCACAAAAAGAGTGAATTACAAGAGAAAAAAATGACAAACTGGACTCGTCAAAATTAAAAACTTTTGCTTTTTAAAAGGTATTATTAATAAAATGAAGAGACAAGCCATGGCCACAGCCACATTTTGGGAGAAATATTTGCAAATCATTTGCCTGATAAAGGATTTGTTCTCAGAGTACATAAAGAATTCTTACAACTCAATATATTAAGAAGCCAAATGACCGAATTTTAAATAGGGCAAAAGATGTACTTCACTGAAGAAAACATATGGATGGCAAGGAATCACAGGAAAAGATGCTCACCATCATTAGACATTAGGTAAATGCAAAATAAAACCAAAATGAGATACCACTTCATACTAGGATGGCTAACATTAAAGACTCGATACTAAGTGCTGATGAGGATACAGAGCAACTGGAACTCTTGAACATTGCTGGGGGAATGCAGAATGGTACAGACATTTTAAAAAACATTTTGGCAATTTGTTAAACCTATGTTTACCATATGGCTCAGCAATTCCATAAAAACATATGTCTATACAAAGACTTGTATGCAAATGCTTATTGCAGCTTTATTCATAATTGCCCAAAACTGGAAAGACCCCAAATGTCTCTCAACTGGTGAGTGGAAAGATGAATTATGGTACATCTGTATAATGAAATACAATACAGCAATACAGAAATACAATACAGCAATAAAAAGGAATGATCCTCTGATACATACAAAAACATGGATAAATCTCAAAAACATTATGCTAAGAGAAACAAGTCAGACACAAAAAACTACACATTATATGGTTTCATTTATATGAAATTCTAGAAAAGGAAATTTTAGAGCGATAGAAAGCAGGTCAGCGGTTTCCAGGAGCAAGGGAGCGGGTGAGGGGATTTACTTAAAATACAAACAAGGGAGCTTTTTGGGATGACATAAATGCTGTACACTATGATTATAGGGATGGTTATAAAACTCTCAAATTGTATACTTAAACTTGGTAATTGTACTGTATATAAAATATAGGGTAACAAAGTTGACCAAACAAACAAAACAACATAAAGCATAGTTTCTGCAGTAGGTCTGGGGTGGGGCCCAGGCACTTGAATTTCTAACATTCCTATATGATGCTAATGCTGCTAGTCCTGGGACCTCACTTAGAGAAGCCTTGGTCTAGAGACACTGCCGAAAGGGGTCTATAATAAGGTGGTTATCATCTTAATTTGTGTCCATTCTGCATCACCACCTAGCACTCCTATCTTCAAGAACACAGACATCCCAGAAAGCACTGTGGTTTTTCATACCTCTTGACATACCTCCTGAAGGTCTGGGGCTTTTCAGGATTAAGTAGAGGTCCTTTGGGAGTAAATTAAAGCACCACAGCTTCAGAAGCAAATGTGGCCAGTCAGCATGTCCCATTTCTGCAACTCAGCTCTACATTCTTACCATACTAGGATACCTGCCCTGGAACAAAGCTTACACCCACAGGCCTTTGCTCACATTGTTCTCTTGCCCTGAAAGATCCTTCCCTGACCTCAACTGCTGGAACTGCACTTGTTCTTTAAGCTTAGCTCAAAGGGCATTTCCTTCATGAAACCGTATAGAATACATCCTGTTCTATATTCTCACTGCCACTCTTTTTTTTTTTTTTAATTATTTATTTATTTACTTATGGTTGTGTTGGGTCTTCGTTGCCGCACACGGGCTTTCTCTAGTTGCAGCGAGCTGGGGCTACTCTTTGTTGCGGTGCATGGGCTCTAGGCACACAGGCTTCAGTAGTAGTGGCTTGTGGGCTCAATAGTTGTGGCTCATGGGCTCTAGAGCACAGGTTCAGTGGTCGTGGCACATGGGCTTAGCTGCTCCACGGCATGTGGGATCTTCCCAGACCAGGGCTCGAACTGGTGTCCCCTGAATTGGCAGGTGGATTCTCAACCACTGCGCCACCAGGGAAGTCCTCAGTGCCATTCTTTTTCCTCTCATTATAGCACTTATATCTGGTCCTACTTGTCTATCTTAGTAAATATTTACCGAATCAAACCAATTTCTAATTAAAAGAATTATTAACAGTGGGGCTATCTAGAAAACAAAGGCATTTAGAGATGCCACTTAGAGTAGACATCATTTTTTTGTTAGTCCTTTTTTCTCTGGAGCATCTCTCTCTCCTTTTATGATAAGCCTGATTAATCTCTGTGGTACTGGTTGGGCCAACTCCACCTCCAGGGCCCAGGGGTGGTCTGGGGATTTAGGCTTGACCAATCTGAGTCTTCCTTCTAGCCCCAGCTCTGGGTTCAGGTATGGACACATTCCCCAACCCAGACCAACCAGACATCTTCTCAGTGGCTCTTTTTTTTTTAATTAAAAAAAATTTTTTTGGCTGCGCCGTGCAGCTTGTGGGATCTTAGTTCCCCGACCAGGGATAGAACCCATGCCCCCTGCAGTGGAAGTGCGGAGTCCTAACCACTGGACTGCCAGGGAATTCCCCTTCCCAGTGCTCTTGCCAGAACCACTGGCAGAGAAGTTTTAGACTCGGAAAAGTCTATAATACTCTTTATATATAATTAAAAATGGAAACATAGTAGACTAGGAAAATTATTACAGAGCACTCATCATAATGTTCCAGTGTGATGATCCTTACAGTACCCAAAAATAACATGACAAAAAGGTACAAAGGAAACATTAAAGATACCTTACAAATCTGGTCAGTCACTGAAGACTGGTTTGTGTTAGATTAGCTAAAAGGGACTTTGTGCCAAACATAGAGAGAAGGTACACAACCTTTCGACCTTCTCCAGGTTTTAACAGTGATGCAGGAAGCTTACTCAGGGTTAAAAGAAAATGACATCCAAAAGAACAAACACCAGAAGCCAAGGAAAGGTGAATGGAGGCAAGAGATGTGCATAAGTCAGTGAGCCGAACATCAATGGGCTTTAGAACACTCTGCAGGAAGTGTGCCTGCGTATAGTGCAACATGAGCTCCCCAAAGTGACAGGACAAATGATGCACTACTCCTTCAGGAGGTGGCTTCCGGGAAAGGTGCTGCACAAGGCCCCCACTCACCTGAGTGATTATGCGCTCTCCATCCTTATAGACCTTTTCTCCTATTACATCCACAATCTTCATTCGTTCTGACACCTGAAACAATGAACATACAAATTATAAGGAAACGTCTTAATTGAAAGTCACAAATAGTATCTACACAACATTGAAATGGGCTAGAATAGTATGATTTAAGAAATCTAACGAGAATCGTTTTAACAGCTTTGCTTAAATCCCCATAAACAGACTCTTATTAAAATAGGCTTTACCTCTAGTGATTTAAGAAGCAGCACAGATTCAATAAATGATTCAAACATCTTCCTCTTTTTTGCATTATTTTTCACTATGATTCTTCTAAACGTCACACGGTCCTATAAGAAAGGATATGAAAATTCTGGTAAATGCCTGTATAAGGGAGCATCTATGGTTTAATTAACTATGCCACAGCAAACATTAGAGGTCTCTGGAAGGTACTGGGTCAACTGAGTGTTTAATGATATTTCAATCTGAGTCATTGCTATGAGAAAAAGATCTGTAGCCTGAGCCAGACAGATGTCTCACATGTTGTCACCTGCTATCAAGTACTCAATGGGTGCCACCTATGGGTCAGTCATAAATAGAATACAAAATTTAAAACGTCCCAATCAAACATTTGTGAGCTCACAGTCACTGTTTAATGTGAAAAGATGCACTTTCAAAAAAGGGAGATAAAACAATCAGATGGTTCTTACCCTCAAGGACTTTATAATCTCAATGGGGAGACAATACAAAATTTATAGGAATAAAAAACTACAGTCCAAGACAGCATATGAAATGTGCTAGATGAACTACAGGGACAAAGTAAGTGCCACAAGAATTCTGAGGAGAGAGATCACGATAGCCTGGAGTGATCAAGGATAACTTTGTTGCAAAAATATAAATTTGTCTGGGACCTGAAGGAGAGGTAGGTTTTAAATTAATGGAGAGATAAAGTAGGAAACTCAAAATGGAAGGCAGGCATGTGAAAGATATCTTGACCCCAGCAAGTCACGGATTCATACTCAAGAGACAGTTAACCAGAGCTATGGTCAGGTACTTCTCAGATATGTGTATGCGTGTGTGGGGAGGGACATGCAGCCAGGAGAATGTTAATTGCTTAGGCTCCTACGTGAGTAGGCAGTTTTTTGTACCTAAGTTAATTTTAACTTTCTTCTACCTTGGGCTCTCAAGAATAGAAAGATTTTTTTTTCTTTTTTTTTTAAAGTACAGTAATGACATCCTAAAGGTTGAAAGAATGAAAAACAGCAAGGGGCTAAGGGCATGTTTAGCTGTAGGTTTGCTATTTTAGTATTCTTGATGATGGGGTGGGAGTTGGGTGGAGAAAACACATAGAAGACAACTGAGTTGAGATGTCTAAATAGGTTTCACTGGCTCGTATTCCATCAGCCACAGAACTCCCTGGTCCTATCCCATGCCATGCTTCATCTGCCTGACAGGAGAGGTCACCTACTGCACCCTATACTCCTAGTATAAAAGGCGGCAGACTCCTACCCTCCCTTCCTAAACTGAAGTACAAATAATGTCTGCTCTCTGGTACTAAGCCAGATTCTTCCCCCATTTTATTTTCCATTTGTCTGCTTGAAAAGAGCCATTCAATCTCTGTTGCTCTAATCAGTTGCATCACTTGCCACTACTTTTTTGAAGTCCAAGGTTAGAGATGTACCATTTAAAATGTTACTGTTATACTTTGGAATATTACTCCATTATCTTTAGACTTCAGTTTCTGCATGTTTCCTGCACCAATCTAGGCCAAGAGTGCTGTGGAAAGAGAACAATCAAGACTGAGACAATGGGAATTATAAAATTCCTTTCCTTATGTTTGAACAGACATTGTCAAAAAACAGTATTTCTAAATCCATCTATAACGTTACAAAGATTACTAAAATTGCAGCCATAAGCTATTTCTAGCTAAAGAGAAAACAACTGATATCTCTATTTGTGTTCCAACCCTTTCTACGCATGCTTTTGCACTTCCCAGAGCTCTCAGGCTGTGCAAGTCCAGTTCCAATGACTGCGGAGGATATAAAAAAGCACCAGACACCAACCCAGCTTTCAGGGAGCTTCCAATGGAGTTGTGAAGAGGAAACTCCTACTGTGAAATGGTAGCTCCCTCAGGCAGCCAAGTGTTCAGAGTCAAGCAAGTAGCCCTGAAGTTCAAAAGAGAAGAAGAATACTACCCTTTCCTTTCACTGCAGAAAGTTTCTACTGGGACTTCCCTGGTGGCACAGTGGTTAAGAATCCGCCTGCTGGGCTTCCCTGGTGGCGCAGTGGTTGAGAGTCTGCCTGCCGATGCAGGGGACATGGGTTCATGCCCCGGTCTGGGAAGATCCCACATGCCATGGAGCGGCTGGGCCAGTGAGCCATGGCCTCTGAGTCTGCGCGTCTGGAGCCTGTGCTCCACAACAGGAGAGGCCATGCTGCGGAGCAACTAAGCCCGTGCACCACAACTACTGAGCCTGTGCTCTGGAGCCCGCGAGCCACAACTACTGAGCCCGCATGCCACAACTACTGAAGCCCACGCACCTAGAGCCTGTGCTCCACAAGAGAAGCCACTGCAATGAGAAGCTCACACACCACAACAGAGTGGCACCTGCTTGCCACAACTAGAGAAAGCCTGGGTGCAGCAATGAAGACCCAATGTAGCCAAAAATAAATAAATAAAATTATAATTAAAAAAAAAAAAAAGACTCCGTGCTCCGCAGGGGGTCTGGGTTCGATCCCTGGTCAAGGAACTAGATCCCACATGCCACAATGTAGATCCCACGTGCCGCAACTAAGACCTGGTACAGCTAAATAAATAAATATTAAAAGAAAAAAGAGTTTCTACTCACTTTCATGCAAGCAAGACAGAGTGGGAGCAGAGACTAAGTGTAGTGATCATGGTGGCAGCTGCCCCCAGTAAGAGAAGGAATATAGAATCCAATTTGAGAAACTCAGTGGCAACACCAGGTCCTCCCTGATTTAGCCTCAGAAGGCATTTCCAAAGGCCTTGGAAGGCACAAGTAAGAAGTCAGGCTATAGAGGACCCTCTGGGAGTCACTTTCCTGAAGGTGGTACTGAAGCTTTGGAAGGGTTTGGGCTATAAAGCAGGTGAATAATGCAGGAGAAAAGGGCATCTAAATAGGTCACGTAAGGCAGCAGCGAGATGAATCTCACTTAAGATAGCAGGGAGAGGAAGAAAAGACTGCAAAGGATAAGGCTAGGAACTCGGAAGGCAGGGCAGGGATCTCAGGAGAGGAGTTTCAGAAATGGAAGGGTGGTGAGCAGCACCACAACCAAGGGAAGCAGGTGCCACCACTCTGTAGTACCCTACCTTGTGCCAGGCACCGAGGAAACTGCTTCTCGGATGTGCTTCTACTTAATTCTCATATCCAAACCACAAGGCAAGCAGTTGTTTTTTTAACTTAATTAATTATTATTATTTTTTGCTGCATTGGGTCTTTGTTGCTGTGTGCAGGCTTTCTCTAGTTGTGGCGAGCAGGGGCTACTCTTCGTTACGGTGCATGGGCTTCTCATTGCAGTGGCTTCTCTTGTGGAGCACAGGCTCTAGGTGCATGGGCTTCAGTAGTTGTGGCACGTGGGCTCAGCAGTTGTGGCACGTGGGCTCAGTAGTTGTGGTTTGCGGGCTCTAGAGCACAGCCTCAGTAGTTGTGACTCACGGGCTTAGTTGCCCCACGGCATGTGGGATCTTCCCAGACTAGGGCTTGAACCCGTGTCCCCTGCATTGGCAGGCGGATTCTTAACTACTGCACCACCAGGGAAGTCCAAGGCAAGCAGTTTTACAGTTCATTTTTAATAAATTTCTATTGAGACTTTCTCTTTGACTTTTAGATTTAGGAATGGGTTGATTTCCAAGTGTCTGGAGATTTTCCTGTTATCTTCCTGTTACTGATTTCTGGTTTCATTCCATTGTGGTTAGAGAACACACTGTCTGATTTCAATTCTTTTAAACTTGTTAAGTTTTATTTTATATCCCAGGATACATGTAGTCTATCTCAGTGAACATTTGTGGGCTTGAAAAGAATGTGTATTCTCTGTTGTTGTGTGAAGTGTCCTATAAATTTCAATTTGATCCTTTTGGTCGATGGTGATGTTAAGTACTGTATCCTTCCCAATTTTTTGTCTAGCTGTCCTATCAATTGTTGAGAAAGGGGTGTTGAAGTCTGCAAATATAACTGTGAATTTCTCTATTTCTTCTTTCAGTTCTATCAGTTTTTGCTTTACATATTTTGAAGCTCTGTTGTTTGGTATATACATATTTAGGGTTTCTGTGTCTTCTTGGTAGATTAACTCTTTCATTATTATGTAATGTTCCTCTTTGTCTCTGGTAATTTTCTTTGCTGTGAAGTCTATTTATCTGATATTAATATAAATTCTGCTTTCTTCTGGTTAATGTCTGCATAGTATATATATTACTATACTTTTACTTTCTTTTTTTAAAAATTATTATTTATTTTTGGCTGCATCGGGTCTTAGCTGCTGTGCGCGGGCCTTCTCTAGTTGCAGTGAGTGGGGACTACTCTTCGTTGCGGTGCGCGGGCTTCTCATCGCAGTGGCTTCTCTTGTTGTGTAGCACAGGCTCTAGGTGCGCGGGCTTCAGTAGTTGCAGCACACGGGTCCTACAGCACACAGGCTTCAGTAGTTGCGGCACATGGGCTCAGTAGCTGCACTACGCAGGCTCTAGGGCATGCGGGCTTCAGTAGTTGTGGCTCACAGGCTCTAGAGCACAGGCTCAGTAGTTGTGGCGCACGGGCTTAGTTGATCTGTGGCATGTGGGATCTTCCTGGACCAGGGATTGAACCTGGGTCTCCTGCATTGGCAGGCAGATTCTTAACCACTGCGCCACCAGGGAAGTCCGAAAATAAAGATTATAAGGAAGTCTTTAAAAACAAAGATTCTTATACTTTACAAAATCATTTGGCTTGAACATATTCATAAAGACTTATGTTTCTCATTTTTATGGAGATTTGTTTTTGTTTGTAATCAATTTCTGTCTGAGTTCCAGAAATGCAGAAGATACAGCACTGAGAGAAGTGGCAGCTGACAAAATTGCTGTCTTTGACCTTCTGATGCGAGTTTAGTAACTAATCTGGAAAATAATGAACTGTAATTAATGAAATCTGTAGCTATATTCAAGTGTGTTTCTCAGACAGCACATACAATAATTGAAAGAACTTCCTGCCCTCTAATTAGTTAGATTGAATTAACTTGGCATAATAGCTTTAAAAATTTTTTTTATTGGAGTATAGTTGATTTACAATGTTGTGTTAGTTTCAGGTGTATAGCAAAGTGAATCAGTTATACATATAAACACTCTTTTTTTGAGATTCTTTTCCCATAATGTGTATATATCAGTCTCAATCTCCCAATTTATCCCTCCCCCCTGCTTATCCCCTGGTAACCATAAGTTTGTTTTCTACATTCATGACTTTACTTCTGCTTTGTAAATAAGTTCACTTGGTATATTTAGATCATCTATATTTATAGTAATTATTCATATACTAGGGCTTATGTCTACCATTTAATTCAATGTTTTCTGTTCTTCCCTGTTTCCTGTTCTTCTGTTTCACTTTTCTTGCCTTCCTGCAGGTTACCTGAATGGATTTATAGAGCTTTTGTGTGTATCTCTTTGTACAGATTACTTTAGTGGTTGCTCTATGTATTGTATTTATATATGTAACTTATCATGGTCTACTGGTGTCAACATTTTAGTAGTTTGAGTAAAGTGTAGAAGTTTAACTTCCATTTAGGCCCCTTTCCTTCCCCTTTAGAATGTAATTGTCTTAAATATTTCCTCTATATACATTAAGAACCACGTAAGACAATGTTATAATTTTGCTTCAAGCATCTAACCTATTTTAGAAAACTCAAGAGGAGGATAGACTTTTATGTCTATCCATATGTTTACTGTTATTCTTTCTCCATTCTTGATGTTCCAAATTTCTTTTTTTTTTTGTGGTACGCGGGCCTCTCACTGTTGTGGCCTCTCCTGTTGCGGAGCACAGGCTCTGGATGCACAGGCTCAGTGGCCATGGCTCACGGGCCCAGCCGCTCCACGGCATGTGGGATCTTCCTGGACCGGGGCACGAACCCGCGTCTCCTTCATCGGCAGGCGGACTCTCAACCACTGCGCCACCAGGGAAGCCCCAAATTTCTTTCTTTTATCACTTCTGCAGGTGACAAAGTCTCAGTTTTGTTTTATCTGAGAATATCTTCATTCCTGAAGGATATTCTCACTAGGTATAGAATTCTGAGTTGACAGTTCTTTTCTTTCAGCAATTGAAAAATGCTGTGCTACTTCCTTCTGGCCTTCACGGATAGGAAATCTGGTGTCATTCAAATTGTTTTTCCTCTGTAGGTAAAGCATTGTTTCTCTCTAGTTGCTTTCAAATTTATTCCTGTCTTTAGTTTTCTAAAGTTTGATTCTGATGTGTTTTGGCATAGATTTCTTTGGGTTTATCTAATTTGAAGTTCACTCAGCTTCTTGAATCTGTAGGTTTATTATCTTTCACCAAATTTGGGAATTCTCCAACTATTATTTCCTTGAATAATTTTTTAGCTCTATATTCTTTCTCCTCTCCTTCTGGGACTCTGATGACACAAATACTGTACCTTTTCTTATTAGTCCACAGGCTCTGTTCATTTCAGTCTATTTTCTCTCTGTTGTTCAGACTGGGTAATTTCTATTGTTCTATCTTCAAGTTCACTGATTCTTTCCTCCCTTATATTCATTCTGCTATTGAGCCCATCCAGTGAGTTTTTATTTTGGTTATTGTATTTTCCAGTTCTAAAATTTCCATTTGGATCTTCTTTCTGTCTTCTATTTCTCCACTGAGACCTCCTATTTTTTTCCCTTTGTTTCTAGTGTGTTCATAATTGCTTGCTGAAGGATTTTTATGATGGCTGCTTTAAAATTGTTGTCAGCTAATTCCAATATCTGTGTCATCTTGGTATTGACATCTTTTTTTTTTTTTTGCGGTATGCGGGCCTCTCACTGTTGTGGCCTCTCCCGTTGCGGAGCACAGGCTCCGGATGCGCAGGCTCAACGGCCATGGCTCATGGGCCCAGCCGCTCCGTGGCATGTGGGATCATCCCGGACCGGGGTACAAACCCGTGTCCCCTGCATTGGCAGGCAGACTCTCAACCACTGCGCCACCAGGGAAGCCCGGTATTGACATCTTTCGATTGCCTTTTCTAATTCAGATTGAGAATTTCTTTGTTCTTGGTCTAACAAGTGATTTTCTATTGTATCCTGGACATTTTGGGTATTATGTTGTAAAACTGTATCCAATTTTATCTTCTTTTTTTGCAGGCAGTCACCCTGTCTATATATATAGGGTGCCTGTATGTGTGGGAGTGCATGTTCAGCTCCCCTCTGGACTCTACTGACACTACTCTGGCAGGGGAAGTGGAGTGCCAACTAGTAACACCACACATCACCTCATTTTGCCTCTTTGCTGCTGGATGAGGTTGTTAAGTCCAGTTTCCTGCTGGCCCCAGTGACAGTGTGGGGAGGTAGAAGCAGTTTTTCCTTTGGTATTTGGCAGGAATAGGGTGGCATTATCATAAAAGGTTTTCTATTCTGCCAAGCTGTCCTTTTCCTTGTCCTTTGGCTAAAGGGAGCAGACTTTTCTTGGGGCTGTTTTTATGTGTACCTGTTGGTGGATCTGGGTTGTAGGTTTTTCCAGCACCCTATCTGGGATATATGGGAATTAATAAGAAAACCTGGCGAACTCACTGTTATGTCCTTCCTTAATTCCTGAAATCCCTAGTTCCTAGCCAGTCCACCTTCTCCTTTCCATCTTTCAGGGTCTCCTATGTTTGTTTGTAGTAAGATATCCAGAGTTTTCTAGTTTTAAGAGGGAAGACTAGTGAGGAATGGGGCTATTCCATCTTGGCCTGGACCAGAAGTTGGCATTAATGTATTTTAAAACTGAGTTTATTTTCCCCCATTATTTATTGATCTACCTTGAGTATTTTAAGCACTGGCTTCCCAAGTGTGTGATGTATTCTTAAACCAATGTATCTCTCATCTCTCAGGGGCAATCTTTTTTTTTTTTTTTTGTGGGCCGCACCACATGTGGGATCCTAGTTCCCCGATCAGGGACTGAACCTAAGTCTCCTGTTCTAGAAGCGAGGAGTCTTAACCACTGGGCCGCCAGGGAAGTCTCTCTCACGGGCATTCTTTTTTTTTTTAACATCTTTATTGGAGTATAATTGCTTTAAAATGGTGTGTTAGGGGCTTCCCTGGTGGCGCAGTGGTTGAGAGTCCGCCTGCCGATGCAGGGGACACGGGTTCGTGCCCCGGTCCGCCATGGCCGCTGAGCCTGTGTGTCCGGAGCCTGTGCTCCGCAACGGGAGACGCCACAACAGTGAGAGGCCCACATACCGCAAAAAAAAAAAAAAAAAAAAAATGGTGTGTTAGTTTCTGCTTTATAACAAAGTGAATCCGCTGTACATATACATATATTCCCATATCTCCTCCCTCTTGCGTCTCCCTCCCACCCTCCGTATTCCACCCCTCTAGGTGGTCACAAAGCACTGAGCTGATCTCCCTGTGCTATGCAGCTGCTTCCCACTAGCTACCTATTTTACATTTGGTAGTATATATAAGTCCATGCCATTCTCTCACTTCGTCCCAGCTTACCCTTCCCCCTCCCGGTGTCCTCAAGTCCATTCTCTATGTCTTCGTCTTTATTCCTGTCCTGCCTCAGGGGCATTCTTAATTCTACATTAGTATAGCACAATAAAGTGCTCTAGTATGTCTTTAAAATGTGATTTTATTTGAGGAAATATATTGATAATTCCAAGGTATATATTTAATTCTGCTTGTAGGGTAAATGGAAACAAATTATCATAGATGTGAACATTTTAAAAGTGAAATTTGGAATCTGTACGAGAGGATGATTGTTTTGTTTAAGAAGGAAGAGAATTATGTATTTTGAAGGCTTGATAATGAAGGAAGCAAGATGGGTCATGTATAATAGAGGATAGGATCATAGCAGTACTGTGCCTAAGACATTCTAGGAAAGTTCTATTTCCCAGAATATGGCTATCAGCCTTTCTAGTCATCTAAATCTATTGAACATTGGCATGGACCAATGAATAAAGAGATGGCCAAACACAGAGGAAAGTTAGTCCTAGGATAGATAGAGATGGAAAACATGGTTGGCAGAGCTTTCAATGACACTTATTTTTCTAGGCTGTCTCTTGTACAGAGTTATCCCCCCTCTCTCTACTTGTATGATAAAAACATAAATGGAAAATGTAGTAAGAGCTGACACACTGCAAGGTCACAAGACCCAGTCTTTTCTATGTAATTTGGAATAAATGGTTTGTTGATAAATCACTTCAGAGAAATGGAAAAACACACTGGTACAAAACCTTCCACAATGTCTTTCAGATAATTGGCTATAAAATATAGTGTAAACCAACAGCCCAAGGACAGAGACTCAGAAGTAAGGGGAATTAATACCATGCTATGCAAGGAGAACCATTTCTCTAACTCACCAGTCCCCAAAGGGAGCCTTCTGAAGTGGCGACAATGGTAGCAGCTCTCGGGGTGTTGTACATCAGAGCTAGCTCTCCAAAACTGCCATGGTTGTCATACTGACCAACAGAGCGGGTCTGATTATCTTTTGTTACTAAAATATCATAGGTTCCCCTGGAAATATAACAAGAAACAATTTTACTTATAATGGGCAGGTGTACATGAATAGAAGGTGGTTGTTATTGGGGAATTCCAACAGATTTTTGCTAGTATATACAAATATAATAGATTTTTGCATTTCGACTTTGTATTCTGTGACCTTGCTAAACTCATTTATTAATTTTAATGAGTGAACTTGGCATTTTCTAGAGGATCATGTCATCTGCAAACAAAGACAAAGCAGCTTTATTTCTTCCTTTCCAATCTGTATGCCCTTCTTCCCTCCCGTCAGTCCTTCTCCCCTCACTCCATCTTTTTCTTTTCCTTCTTTTTTCTTTGCTTTATTGCGTTGGTTAGGACCTACAGTATAATACTGCAGTGAAGTGGTGAGAGGAGACATGCTTTGCTTGTCTGGTTCTCCATCTTAAAGGGAAAACATTCAATCTTTCACCATTAAGTATGAGGTTAGCTATAGGTTTTTTCTTTTATAAATGCCTTTAATCAGGTTGGAGAAAAGTCCCTTCTATTCCTAGCTTGCTGAGAGTTTTTATCATGGAAAGGTGTTGAATTTTGTCAAATGCTTTTCCTGCAGGTATCGAAATGATTGTATGGGTTTTCTTTTGTAGTCTGTTGAAAACTAGGATGTAGAACTGATTAAAATAAAGAAAAAAAATGATACAATTCTCTATCTATTGATTGTTAATGACTACTAAAGAAAAATATTCAGAATGGACAAACATTTGGAGAAATAGGCACTCTCAATACACCACTGAAGCAAATGTAAATGTTTTAAAGTTTCTGAAAGATAATTAACAACATAACAAATTCCTTAAAGAGACCCTTTGACATAGCAATTCCATTTCTAGGCACTCTGAAGGAGATAATCAAAGATATTGGAAAATATTTAACTGCAGGGATGCTCACCAGGTTATATTTATAAGAATAAAAACCAAAAACCACAATTTAATCTGCTAACAAAAGGGGATAGGTCAAATATATGTCTATATTCATATTATGCAGTCAATATAAATCATGACATAGAATAATATTGTATCCCATGGCAAACTACTTCAAATAGATTTTAAAAATCAAGTCAATGTATATGACCTAACATAAAAAGTATACATATAAATGTAATAAAGAGTTGACTACATTTTACATGTTTGTTAACAGCTTTGAAGCCCTACCACTCCCAATCCTTCTTCCTCTTCTGTCTCACATCTGGGAAAGCTGAGAAGAAAGCCTGGGTGCTCCCTTATTTGGCACTGATGGGATATTCAAACAAAACTAGAGCCTGCTCATATATAAGAGTACTCTGACCTCAGCCCCACCCTCTAACCACCGTGAAATGCCAAGCCAGTCACCCCTCCCCGCTGTCTTAAGTCATTTTTGGACCTCTTGGGAACCTGGCCTGTTCTCCCTTAAAAGCCTCATTATGTGAGTGATAAATCTTTGCATACCCTCTTAGCTGTGTGTGTGGTATGATCAGTCTCAATATCTGAATCAAATTTGGGGTAATGGATCTGACCTAACAGTAAAGCATAGGAAAAAAAAAAAGAAAGGAAGAATATACTCTGGGGATGAAATTAGGGCTAAATTACTTTCTTTCCTGGTTTTTTTTTTTTTTCCCTAAGTTTCCTACAAAGAGCCTCCACTTGTCTGATAAAAATCATTAGGTATCATATGTTACACAAGAAGCAAAGAATAAAGCCAATCACTCAAATATCAGGTACACAGTACCAACCCTGCTCTCAAGGGAGCTCACCACTGAATAGGTAAGCTGAACTGTATTTGACCTGGTGGACAAGGTAAAAGTAACAAGGACATGAGTGGAATAAATGGAACTCAGGGTAAATTCACTTACATGTTTTTAGTCTCTCTTCCAGGAGACACTAGCAACTTAATTTTGGGAACAACACAAATAATTTCAGGAAGCCACAAAACAGAGTCTTTCCTAACCTCTCTCACTTCGGTCCTCTTCCAAATAATGGGACATATTTTTCTCACTGTTGTTACCATCAAATTATGTAATAATTATCTATTTAATTATGTTAAATAAATAAAGAGTTATCTATTTCTAGTCTCTCCAACTAGAAAATGAGTTTTTTGAGGTCAGGAACAATATCTTTTTAATAATTTATTAACAACCACTTTCAGTGCATGCAAAAGATAATATCTCTCATTTACATGTGTAATAACAAATCATTCCCTTTGTAGACAGGCATTTCAACCTATAAGCTATGGATATGTGCAGGTAAATGCTTATTTCCCAGACTGCAGGTACCTACTGGGATTCCTGTCTTGGTGAGGGAGCACACGGCAGAGCAAGGGGGAAAGGTGGCTGTTGGAAGTGGTGATATAACTTAAAAAAATTATTCTGTCACTACTTACAGAATTCTATGAAGGAAGCATGAGTATAATAGATAAAACAGTCTTTAAGAAGACATTATTTGTATCATCTTTACTCTTTAAATAAAACATTTCTTTCCTAACCCTAACTGTAATCATCTGTCAAAGTATCAAGGGCCAAAAGGTTACCCAAGGAGTACGTTCTTTTTTTTTTAACGTTTATTTTTTTTTAAATTAATTAATTACTTATTTATTTTTGGCTGCATTGGGTCTTCTTTGCTGCATGTGGGCTTTCTCTAGTTGCGGTGAGCAGGAACTACTCTTCGTTGAGGTGCGCAGGCTTCTCATTGCGGTGGCTTCTGTTGTTGCAGAGCACAGGCTCTAGGCGCGCGGGCTTCAGTAGTTGTGGTGCGTGGGCTCAGTAGTTGTGGCTCGCGGGCTCTACAGCGCAGGCTCAGTAGTTGTGGTGCTAAGTCGGGCTTAGGTGCTCCGCGGCATGTGGGATCTTCCTGGACCAGGGCTCGAACCTGTGTCCCCTGCATTTGCGGGTGGATTCTTAACCACTGCGCCACCAGGGAAGTCCAAGTAGTACATTCTTGAACACTTTCCTGAACGAGCAAAAGGCTCGACGAGACAGGGGACCAGCTGAATCTAGTACAGCTACTTGATCAAAATGAAAAGACCCTTAAAAATCTTAAAAATCAGGAAAGCAATTGGAAAAAAATGAATAAGGTCTGCAGAGTAGATGAGAGTACTGTATAAAATGTTAATATCTAATTTTTACGATTGATCTCTGCTTATGTAAGAGAATATTCTATTTTTAGGAAATATACACTTAAGTATTCAGAGGTAAAAGGGCTTATACCTGCAACTTACTTTCAAACAATAAAGCTAATGTGGTAAAACATAAATCTGGGGAACCCAGGTTTATAAGAATTTTTTGTACTATTTGTGTAACGTTTCTATAACTCTGAAATTACTTCAAAAGAAAAAATGAAAAATAATTAATGGAAGATATTGGGTGAGGCAACATCTTATTGATCTTAAACTCTGGTGAGGGTGTTCCTTTCAGGACTGAGGAGGGGTCAGAAGGAGTCCTCCAGGTGATACTAATAGCTCAAGAGGTTAGGACACACCAGGGCGAACAGGTCAAACCCAAATATTTCATGTCTCCCAACATGATTTATACCTGGAACAGAGCCAGAAGGGGCCAGAGGTATGGAGGTTGAGGCAGTATACTCATGTGTAAAATTAGGCTAGGATTGAATGATCCAGATGACAATAAAGTGTTACGGTTATTCTTTACAAAATCAATTCACTTGAACACTTGCAAATAACATGTTTATAAAGCATAGCTTGCACATTTCACCTAATTGTAGATAGTGGCAACCCAAGTATGGGTTGTACTGAGGACTCAGGGCAGCAGTAGATAGAGAAAGGCAGGCTGTGGACAGAGAGGGGCAAGCTTTGAGAAGCTTGTTTACGTGGCCCTAAGTCCTGTCTAGGCTGAACAAAGCATAGGGTAAAGCACTTGCCCTGAATTATGGATCTTATTAAGTACAGCCGTGCAACTGCAAAACTCCATCTCCTACCGTTCAATGACATAAAAGTTGTCCCCATCATCTCCTTGGTCAATGACATGCTCATCAACTTTGACTGTCCTTTCAAACATGGCATCGAGGACTTGAGAAAGCTGTTCCTGCAGGGAATACACAACGAGAAAAGATGGCTTCTACATTTGTGGGGGGAAAAAAAACTATGCTTATCTTAGTTGGTGACTACATGGTAGATGGTAGAAGTCCCCACATCAGACTATTCCCCACATTCAAGCAGAAACCTAAGGGCTGTCTGAAACAAATGCTTTCCTTTGGCCATTCAGCTTTGCATCTCCACATATACAGCACAGTTGCCAAGTTTTCTGAGGCAGCATTGTTTTGAAAATACATTCTATAATTTACGCAAAAACAGGTATCTAAATCATGGTGCCTATTCTCCCAGCCGCACCCACAAGACTGTCACCTGCCTTGATGGCTCTACTATGTCAGGTGTAAAGCCACGTGATGCCACCTTCCTCCAGGTGTTGATATTAACAGGATTATCAAGGCTAAAAGGCTGAGACGGCCTCACAGGTTATCTCATGGAACAGCACAACTACTACTCTGACTAACCAAGCACATCACTTTACCTCTCTGAGACTCAGTTTCTTCATATGCAAAAAAGGGTTTAATAAATAGTTTCTAGCTCATCAACTTTTATGACTAAAGGAGAAAAATCTAAGGAAAGTATATGTCACATAACAGGTACTCAATAAACGAGATCTATTACCAGACATGTAATACTGCTACAATCATTTATACACAAAACATACAATTAGTTACTTACCAATATTACCTGCCATAACCAGAAGGTAACTAACTGTACCAGTAAGTATAATGAAAACAAAAGAATGCTATTAAATTCTAACAAAACAGTGATCTCAGTCTAGGGCCAGTATCCCTCTGTCAGGGAAATCAGTGACTGTTACGGAGCACTAAATACCAGTTTCAACTCAGAGAAAGACTTTGTCTTTGGAGGAATGTGGATTGAAGATCTGGCAAGGAAATAATTTTATTGCTGCATAATTCCATGTGATTTAGTGTTCTGTCAGTGTGACTGTGCTATCTAAAATAACATTATCACCAAAAAGCACCTCTTTAGTTCCATAGTTCCAGGTGTGCTGAATACTGTAAAAGCTGACAAATACTAAAAAGGAAGGCTTGCTACTCATGTGTCATCCATGTTAATGTGGAATGTGAGCTCAGTGTTGCCAGAAATCTCATGTTTAAATACAAGTAACAAATTAAAGTTTTCACATACAATACAGACCAAACATACACATCTATACCTGGCTGTATTTGGCCTGTGGGCTGTCCATTGGCAGCCTCATGTTTTGAGTAACTCTTCTTTTTCTGGCCTGGACTCTTCAGAAACATCAGTGTCATGATATAGAATAAGGCATGGGGGAAGCAATCTGGGTTACAGGGAACTAGAATCATACCATGACAACCAAAAGCAACGTGTGACTCAGGACTGGAAAACAAAACAAAAAAGCCATAGAAAACTTTACAGGGAAAATCTAAAAAGCAGTTCATACATACTTATACATGTGCCTACATATACACACAAGAAACAGTGTAAATGTGGCAAAATGTTAACAACTGGTCAATCTAGGTCAAGAATATAAGAATGTTCATGGTACTATTCTTTGACTTTTCTGTAAATTTGAAAATTTAAAAACAAAGGTTTGGGAAGTAAATTTTTAAAAAATGGAAACGAATACACTCACTGGAATGGCTAAAATCTGAAAAGACAGATAATATCAAATGTTGGTTAAGGATACAGAACAATTGGAAATGTCACGTATTGTTGGAAGGAATGCAAAATGGTATAACCACTTTGAAAACCATCTGGTAGATTTTTACAATATCAAACATATACCTACCCTATGACTCAGCAATTTTGCCCTCAGGTATTTTACTGAAGAGAAATGAAAAAAAAAGTTCGCAAAAAGACTTGTATAAAATGTCCAGAACATTATTCATAAGAGCTAAAAGCAAGAAATAGACCAGGTATCCATTGTCAGAAAAATGGATAAACAAACTGGTATTTTCATATAATGGAATACTTCTCAGCAATAAAAGGGAATGAACGAACATCACCAAAACAATGACACACTGACATCATGGATCCCTTGATATGATGCTCTGAGGACACAACAGAATTTCTGTGTAGTCTGGCCAAAGATGTATAACCGCATTTCAATCATGAGGAAACATCAGACAAACTCAAATTGAGGTATATTCTATAATGTAATTAACCAGTACTCTTCAAAGTGTCAAGATCATGAAATACTAGAAAGAACTGAAAACTATCGCAAATTGGAGGAGACTAAGGAGAAATAACAGCTAAGTGCAATGTGGGTTTCTGGACTGGATTATTAACTAGGAAAAAAAAATTAGTGAGAAAACTGATGAAATTTGAACAAGGTTTTTAGTTTAACTAATGGTATTGTAACAATGTCATTTTCCTGGTTTGGTTTTGTTTTTTTTTACATCTTTATTGGAGTATAATTGCTTTACAATGGTATGTTAGTTTCTGCTTTATAACAAAGTGAATCAGTTATACATATACATATGTTCCCATATCTCTTCCCTCTTGCATCTCCCTCCCTCCCACCCTCCCTATCCCACCCCTCTAGGTGGTCACAAAGCACGGAGCTGATCTCCCTGTGCTATGCGGCTGCTTCCCACTAGCTATCTATTTTACGATTGGTAGTGTATATATGTCCATGCCACTCTCTCGCTTTGTCACAGCTTACCCTTCCCCTAATTGTACTATGGTTATGTAATATGCTAATATTGGCGGAAGCTGGATGAGGGGTATATGGGAACCCTACTATTTTTACAACTTCTTTTATGAGTCTAAAACTAGTTCAAAATAAAAAGTGAAAAAAGGAAATGGAATGTTGAATAAGAAAGAATCTCAAAAATATTGTGCTGAGTGAAAAGAATCTCTCACAACAAAGTATATATTGTATGATTCCACTTATATGAAATTCCAGAAGGCAAAATTAATTTATGGTAGAACAAATCAAAATAGAAGTTGCCTCTGGGGGGAGGCGAGCAAGAATTGATCATGAAGGGGCATAAGGAAACTTTTTGGGGTGGTGGCAATATTCTACATCTTGATAGGGGTTTGGATTACCTAAGTGTATGCATTTGTCAAACCTAAGTACACTTAAAACTCATGCATGCATTTCATTATATGCAAACTTTACATTAAAAAGCTATAAACAAAATATTGAACTATCATGATATGCATGCCAAAGTATTTAAGGGAAATATACTGAGATCTCCAATTTACTCTGAAATTATCCTAAAAAATAAGATGGGTTAATGCAGGGGCCAGCAAACAGTTGACTGTCTTTGTAAATAATGTTTTATTGGAACACAGCCATACCCTTTCATTTATGCATTGTCTATGGTTGCTTTCCTGCTACAATAATGAAGGTGAGTAGTTGTGACAGAAATATTTAGTATCTGGTTCTTTAAGCAAAAGTTTGCCAACCCCTTGGTTGAGGGTAGACGGTATATCATGTGACAAGCATAGTAAAATGTTAATGTTAGAATCAAGGCAGTGGATAAATACATGTTCTGTAAAATCCTTTCCACTTTGTTGTATTTGAATATTTTCATGATAAAGTGTTAGAAAAATATAATTAAATCTGAAAATTCAGTTATTTTTCAAGACTGACATGGTAAAATGATGTTCTCCAGCACTAAGAAAAATCTGAATACTAGACTGACACAGCAACTTCTTTAGAACATATGATAGTATAAAATTTACAAGGGGTTTTATTCACAGTAGATAAAGAAGCAAGTATGCTTTCCATTGATACAGATCAGTCTTCCAGGGAAAACAGTTGATACAGACTATTATTTCTTACAACCAGCCTTTCCTTGAACTCATGGTCCTTGTTTTATTCAATCTCAGACTAATAAAATTCTGATTAAAGTTCTCGCTATTCCTATAACCACACAGCTACCAAACAGTCTGGTTTACAGACACCAGGGATAGTTGATTCCCTTGATTGATACAACATAAACTCATGTTTGACCAGCCAGATTCCCAGAAGGCTGTGGGGATATCTTCAGAAGACATATTTGCAGGAGCTGGGTAGTAGGAGAATTCTATTTCCTATCCTTCCTGTCTCTGCACATTCTGGGATTCCCCAGCAGGCCCAGCACCTCAGCCATTCATGTGGCTTCAGCATGTGGCCATCAAAGTACAGAAGGAATAGGAAATCTGAAGCATCTCTGTCCTCAGGAGGTAGCCCTGTTTTCCATCTCCAACAAGAGGGGGAAGACAGGCACAGGCACAGATCCTGTGCTGGGGCCCTAAAGACACACACCACTCTGTGTGTGCCCCATGCCTGAGGTCTTCACTGAGAAATAATCATAAGAGGTGCCTTACACCAAAGGAGTGAGAAGCAGTCACACACTTCCAGTGGGTTAACCGCTACCGGTAGAGAGGACGCCACACTGGCATCTTTGGAGAAATTACTCTTCAGCATAAATAAAGAACCTCTAAACTAAGCCAGGGTCATGCAAACCTGAGCATTTCCTTTTAATATGACCCAACTGCATGGTCCTCAAATGGTATTGCCTTGGAGGAAGTACCAAAGCAGTTCAGAGAAATACTAAAAGTCATCTGAAAAGCTCATTATGGATTACAGTGCTCAACACAATGCAAACATTTGCAAGTAAGAAGAAGCTAAGTTTTTAATGCCTCATATGACTGTGGCTAAGATGCCAAAAACTGTTTAAATGATGAATAGGACAAAAGCTAAAAGCCAAAAATATTTTTAAAATCAATGTTACCTGATCAAGATTTTTGAAAAGAAGAATATCTTTGCAAGCTTCCTGAAGTCTGCACCTCTGTTGATCAGTTTTAGGATGAATCACCTGCCAATCCAAATAAAACCAGGGAAAATTTTTTATTCTATTTAAAAATATTACTTAACTTACAAATTGGTATATTTCTTTCTCCTAAAAATGGGAAAAATTAAGAGCATGTTTACTATAATTTTAACTCTATACAAATACCAAGCAGTACCCTGATTGTGGACAGGAAATATGATAGGGGTGAAGAGTACCCACTCTGGACTGCCCACTGGCTGTGTGGCTGGCAGCAAGTCAGCTATGCACTGGAAGCCTCAGAGTCCCCATCCGAAAAGCAGAAGGTCACATATCGTTCATTCAACAAATATTAAGCATCGACTAGGTGCCAGGCACCGTCTCAGCTCTGGGGACATAGCAGTGAACACAAGACAAAAACACCTGCTTTCACATTCAATAAATACATAAAGTATGTTAGAGTGACAAGGCTAAGGAGAAAATAAGGTAGGGAAGGGTGCGTGTATGAGTGTGCATGTGCGTGTGTGCATCCAGATGAGGCCTGAGAAGGTGACATTTGTAAAGATCCCAAGGAACTGAGGACAACCTGAGGGAGTGAGTAATGTTGACATCTCTAAGAGCACCTCAAGCAGAAGGAACAGCAAGTGAAAACAAGGTCTTATGGTTGGTTAATAGCATGTTTGAGAAAAACCAGGAGACAGATGTGACTGATGCAGAGCGAGGGGAAAAGATCAGGAAGAGACCAGGTTTGGGGGTTAGGCGGAGGGCATTGTAGATCACAGATCTGGAACTTTTCTCTAGTGACATGGGGGCAATCTGAGGGTTCTGACAGAGGAAGGAAAGAGATCTAATGTTTTTAAAGGCTCATGCTGGCTCCTGAGTGAAGAACAGCCTTGAGGGAGGCAACAGTGAAAGCCAGAAAGCTACTGTGATTATCCTAGTGCTAAATGGTGGTGATTAGGACCAAGGTGGTAGCCATGAAGGTGTTGAGAAGTACTGGAATTTTAAATATGTTTTGAAGACTGAGCCTATCAGATTTGCTGAAAATTTGAATGTGGGTATGAAAAAATGAGAGGAGCTGAGGGTGACCCTAAAATTTTGGACCTGAGCAACAGGAAGTTTGGAACTGCCAAGAAGTGAGCTGGGGAAGACTGTGGGTGAAAAAGAATGTCTAAACGGAAATAGTCAGGAGCTCAGTATGAGCTGTCTATTGAAATGTAAGTGGAGATGGCAAGTAAACAACCGCTATACAAGCTAGAGTTCAAACCTCAACAGCTTAGTATTACTAGTAGTATTAGTGATATCTACAAAATTAGAATTGTCATAAGGATTAAATGAGCTAATACAGGCAGTGTTTAAAACAGAACCTGGCATTTAGTAGGTGCTCAAAAACTACTACTCCTATTACTAATACTACAGGTATTTAATAAATGTTTATTGAACTAAAAAAAAAAATTATTGCCTAGTATCGCTGTTATAATTGAGAGGCCCATCAAGCTCCTTCCTAAGTATTGTCTTCACCCTAAAAAAAGTACATTGCTTAAACTGACCAGAAATAACAGATGCCAAAAGTGTTAAGTAATTTAAACTTGTGATATTAAAAAGTTTTAACTTTTTAAACTCATCAAAATTTTACAATATCTAAAATAAAAAATTCAAAAACCTACATGTCTATTATATTCACACAATGATAGCATTTTATTATTAGAATACTTCAGAAATCTTTCATAGTCTACTCATTTTAAGGCACACTTGAAAGATCATTAAAGTTTCTTTTATAACATCAATCTTTTAAAAAAGATGGTTCAAATTTGCTTTTATAAAGGTAATTTGTTAACTGTACAAGAATTTAAAAACCTGAGTTTTTAAAAAAGCACCCAAAAATCAACCATAGTCCTACAACAACTACTGTTAATATCTGGGATATATCCTTCCAGGTATAAATCTTTGCACAAACAAGTAAATAAGTAAATAGGTAGACAGACGGATAGATATTTTTAAATTATTTTTTATTTTATAAAATGCTCTATAAAATGTACCTCAAATATACATCATTCCATGTCATTAAGCCCAGTCCTGTACCATCATTTCCAATTGCTGCAGATTCTCTTGACTTGAATGTACCTTAATTTAGCCCTTGGCATCCCCTATTTTGGTTCATTTATGTTGCTTCCATTTTTCAATTTTACAATACTGCAATAATCTCCTTAGAAAGGACCCAACTGTTTGTTAGGGATGAATTCTCCTTCACGTAACTGCTGAGTCAGCTGGCTTGACTAAGTATAAAGCTCTGACAGCTACAGCTAGGCATCCCTCCTTACCATATCCTCAACCAATCTTGCTTTCATTCTTCTTAATAATTGTCAATCTGTTAGTTAAAAGATGGCATCTTGCTGAGATTTTAATTTGTATTTATTTTAAATGTCAGCATGATTAGAGTTGGTATGTAGAGGAGGAGGGGAGTGAGTGGGGACTAAAATTATTCTACCTAATACCTTTGCTGCAGCTCTTACCCTTGGATCAGTATCCTCCTCTTCCTCATCAGGGTTATAGGTCTCAGCACAGACTAAATTTGGAGAGAAAAAAATAAAGAGAAAAATAAATAAAACAGATGTGTGTCTTACTGGAAAATAGGAAGTGGACACAATTTTTTTTATACACTGTTTTCTAAAGCTATAATGATTTTTGTAATCCCTTCCTTCAATTAACAAATATATTAAGTACCTAGTAATGCCAGGCATTCTGTTAGTGATGAAAAGCCAGCTCTCTAGAGATTGGTAGTCCAAACAGGAGAGAGATGATAAAAAATATTATCTACTAAATTCTATGGTAGTAGCAAGGACAAGCAAGGAAGTAATGTCTCTGCTGAGCTATGAAGCAGGGATGGAAAACCAAAAAGTACAGTATATGCAATATAAACATATGTATATGGAATTGGAGTAATTATGAAAAGAATAAGTTAAAATAAAAGATCTCAACATCATTATGTACATGAATGACTTAAAAGTAAGAATTTTTTTTTTTTGCGGTACGCGGGCCTCTCACCGCCGTGGCCTCTCCCGTTGCGGAGCACAGGCTCCGGACGCGCAGGCCCAGCGGCCATGGCTCACGGGCCCAGCCGCTCCGCGGCACGCGGGACCCTCCCGGACCGGGGCACGAGCCCGTGTCCCCCGCATCGGCAGGTGGACCCTCAACCACTGCGCCACTAGGGAAGCCCAAAATGAATTTTAAACAAAGTAAATACTATGTGTCAGGTTCTGTTCTAGGTACAGTATTATATAAATCTAAAACCAACTTGATTTTCTTTGCAGGTAACCTGTGTTTGCACCAGCGGGCCACAGGACGTGTCTTTGTTGTAAAGCAAAGATTTAAAAAATATTAACTGAACAATTGTTTATAATAGCAGAATATCATAAATGATATAAGTACCCATTTGAATCATACAGCTATAAGAAAGAACGAGGAAAATCCCCATAGGCTAATAAACAGTGAATTCTAGGGGAAAAAAAGGCAAAAAAAACCAAGGTGAAGAATATACTATATAGTATGCTGTCCCTTCCATAAAGAAGGACTTCCATGATAAAGGAGAGATAAGAATTGGGGAAGGGGGACTTCCCTGGTGGTCCAGTGGTTAAGAATCCACCTTCCAATGCAGGGGAAGCAGATTCGATCCCTGGTTGGGGAACCAAGATCCCACATGAAGCGGGGCAACTAAGCCTGCATGCTGCAACCACTGAGCCCGTGCACTCCAGAGCCCAAGCACCACAACTAGAGAGGAGCCCACGTGCCGCAACAAAAGATCCAGCATGCTTCGGGGGAGATCCTGTGTGCCGCACCTAAGACCCAATGCAGCCAAAAAACAAGGGGGAGGGGAAGGGAATAAATATATAAATATGAATATATATACAAAAAAATTTAACATATTTATTTTTTCAAAAGGAAACAAGAGAAGGATAAACCAGACAGTAGTAAAATTGTTTCCTACAAGGTAGGCAGAAACAAAAAAGAAGGGATAGGGAAGGGAATGAAACTTCTCTAAGAAAATTCTTTTATATAGTTTTGACAGTTAAGCCATGTTAAAATGTTTTATATACTTAAAAAATTAAATTGATAAGGATGGAGGGACCCTAAAACTGAATACAAAGAGAAACAAATGAACCTAACCACATATCAGGTTGATAACATAACCACAGAGAAGGAAATGAGAATTATTTTAAGTAGCTTCTGAACATAGTACTGTAACCATCCACCCTCAGTGGGATATATTCCAATGACAAAAAAGAACTGCTATTTCCAGTGGTACAGTAATTCCAAAACTCCTCTGTGTACTACAGTTGTGAGTAAACAAATATACAGCCAGATGTTTTTCACTGGAGAAAAGGGGAATAAAATTATGGAACAGAAGAAGGGTTAGAATTGGAGATGTCAGTACAAGTCATGATTTTAAAATCTTACCCTTAGGTGTTACAATGGTAGACACAATGAATTATCTAGTGAATAAAAAAGTTAGTGTACTCACTAACAAAACTTTTGCCAGGAATGATCTAGATGTGATCACTGGTGTTGCCCAGAATGCAATAAACTAAAGGCAATGATATTTTGCATTCTATGAGCATTTTGTAGTGGACCTTTCTAATCTTCATTCCTCTTACAGCCTTAATCTGCCAAATTCATTCATAAGCCTTGTACTATTTGTTAGGGTTTATTTCTTATTTGTTAGCAGGCAAGAAATATAAAAGTTTCTTGACCCTATGCTCAATTCTTTTGTATGATGGCTAAAAATCTCTACATATCTATAATGAGGGGATAAGATGATACATACCACTCTCAATTTAACTCCTGATTTCTTACAGACATTTACTCATTGCAGCCCTGGTCTAGCTTGCATCCCAGCTTCCCCTTCCTCATTGATTCTCTGACCTAATGGAATACCTGAGAAATGGTGACTCCTAGCATGACCTGTACACAGGACTCACTTCCCTGCCCAGCCTACTTGTGTGGACCACGCCTTCTGTACTGTAATGCCATCAACACTCTGCCTGTCTAACAGGGACCCAGTATCCTTAAATAGACGGAGAAAAATCAGGGAGAAGGGAGTAAGAGCATAGACACCATTCTAGTCCCTAAAACAGCATCAGGTAATGTTCTGCAGAGAGTGCTGCCCAGCCCCTGGTGGTGCAGGCTTTTGTAGCTGAGCCAGGGAAGTGATAATGGGATGTAGATAATGACTTTCTTTCTTTCTCCAAGCCATTCCTGTTTCCACAAGGAAACAAGTTTATCTCAGATCTGTCCTAAAGATTAAGGCAGACACCTTCCTGAGTTCCTAGATGTTATTGCTGCCTCTTTTCACATCTTCATAGGTATTTGGGTTGGGGGCTGAGGAAGCAGCCAGAGGGCAGCAACCAGATAGTATTTTAAACTGCAAACCTCTTGGTTCTTTGCACTCTTGATTAATGTTGTCATTATCAACCCAGCTTTCTAAACCAGAAATTTGGAACTCACCATGGCTTCCTTCTTTCACCTCTTACCCAATGAATACATCAGATTCTACCTCAGAAATATTCTCATATTTGACCTTTATTCAGTCTACTCTGCTACTCCTTGGTCCAGGATTTCAAAATGTCTTCTTAGAAATACGCATTTTAAAAAAACTCATTTTGGAGACAGATGGATATATGAGTATTATTATACTAACTGTCTCTACTTTTGCATATGTATGAAAAAACTCATTTAAGAAGTTGAAAATAATAAGCCTTTAGTGATGAGACTGAGAGGATCTTACTGATAATGACACTTAGTCTTGAGCTAGCCTATTTCCAGGCTTGCTTTTCCTCTGAGTTTGGAGAAAAGTATTTTAGCAACTTAGCTCATTTTTATATTTTTAGACAATGTAACTGAGGGAACAAATGTTATAGTTTTTAAGTCTTAAGGTACAGCACTATGATTTAAACAAAAGTAGTTATTTTCATTAAAATTTTTAATGTTTCTATTTGTGAAAAACATTGTATCTTTATTTTTTTAAACTGGTTTTTATTTTTTCCCTTTTCTTTTGAACATCAGACTCAGCTCCCTTTTCCCTCTTCCTTTGTTTACCCTCAACCTCTCTACTTCTTTCTGGTACCGATCCCGAATTACTTTTCTCATTTTCTATATAAAAAATCCATTTTTAAGTGTCTATGTGATTGTTGCCCCTTATGGTTCTACACATCAGGAAACCTGTCTCAGTGCGGGGAGTCCCAGAGTCTGTGTCATCCCCTATGCAGCCTCAAGACCCACACTGAATGTCGGACTTCCCTGGTGGCGCAGTGGTTAAGAATCCACCTGCCAATGCAGTGGGCATGGGTTCGAGCCCTGGTCCAGGAAGATCTCACATGCCACGGAGCAACTAAGCCCGTGCACCACAACTACTGAGCCTGTGTGCCACAACTACTGAAGCCCACGCGCCTAGAGCCTGTGTTCTGCAACCAAGAGAAGTCACCACAATAAGCCCGCGCATGGCAACAAAGAGTAGACCCCGCTCGCCACAACTAGAGAAAGCCCACGCACAGCAAAGACTCAACCCAGCCAAAAATCAATCAATCAATAAATAAACAAATTTAAAAAGAAAGACCTACACTTTTTAGGTCATGAGATGGTCAAGACCTATTGAAGATGAAGACTAAAAGAGCAGCACAGCCCCTCATTTGAGGGAATTAATTTTGCCACAGTTCTCCAGCAGATGTCACTAGTTAGTAATCGGAAACAGTACAAAGTAACAATAGATTATCCAGCAGAATTTCCTCTTCTAAATTTTAACTGGTGCTTCTTCCATCCAGAAACGTGAATCACTAAAATGTGTTTGTGAGAGAAAATGCCCTCATTTCTACAAAGAAATGAGCCCAGATCCTGGTCACAGGCATGAGGCCCTGTGCTGTCCTGCCAGCGCCCATGAAGAGTTGATATAGCCTGGGTATATGTCAGCTAGGGCTGCCATAACAAAATACTACAGACTGGGTGGCTTAAACAACAGAAATTTATGAAACAAAAGGGTTTTTCTTTTTTGGATGAAGTTTTTTTTTTTAATATTTATTTATTTATTTGGCTGCATTGGATCTTAGTTGCAGCACGTGGGATCTTTCGTTGTGCCACGCAAGCTTCTCTCCAGTTGTGGTGCGGGCTGCACAGCGCGCCGGGCTCAGTAGTTTTGGCACGTGGGCTCTACAGTGCGTGGGCTTAGTTGCCCTGTGGCATGTGGGATCTTAGTTCCCCAACCAGGGATCGAACCCACGTCCCCTGCATTGGAAGGAGGATTCTTAACCACTGGACCACCAGTGAAGTCCCTGGATGAAGTTTTTAAATGAACAGAATCACACTAACATTTTAAACTGAAAGATAGTTAACACTAATTTAGAACTATTTAAAGAAAACTGCATTTAAGGAATTTATGGACTGTCTTCATTTGATGCATTTATCACTTGATGTAGAGGGACTGTTCTGCTAGAAGGATTTGGAAGGTACAGATTTTCAATTCCAGTGATTTGCAAGGGAGAGGCAGCATCAAGGAGAGGAAAAGCTCATCTATGAAGCTACACTCACTGGAGTCTGAGCTTAGGTCCATCTGTTGCTCACTCACTATTTCTCTATGTCCCCAGTCCTTGGTCTCTTCAACGCTAAGAGGGGATAACAATACTAGAACCATGTTAAAGGGTTAATAATAGAAGGTGACATTTAAACATAGGGCCGGGCTCACAGGAGACACTCAACAACTGTTAGCTCCCCTATGCTGCTTTACTTTCCAGATTATTATTCAGTCAGACACCCTGAATTGTTGAAGTCTCTTCTGCAGTGTTTGACACAGCACATGTCCTCACACAACTAGTTTTAGCTGAAATCCTTGGATCGCATCAGGAGCCCATTCCCCAACTATCTTTCCAATTTTATTTTATCTCCTCTCCTACAGCCAGAGCAGCCAGTTCCAGTTTATCCCCCTTCAAGTTCTTAAGACATTCTTCCACCTAGAACGCATCTTTCTTGGTACTGGCCAAATAGTAACCATGTTTTTCAACTTCCAGTGCAATTTCTGCCTCCCTCCAAGAAGTGTTTCTTGATTTTATTTCTGCCTCCAGTAATTTCTCTTCCTGATTCCTCAATCCTTCCTTTGTCCCTTCCTTCTGAAGAATGTGAGTGAGCAATACACAAAGTAGCTTTGGTGAGATATGGGAGCAAAAGTCTGACTAGAATGGGCTCAAGAGAGAATAGAAGAGAAACTAGAAATATGGACAATTCTTTCAAGGGGTTTTGCTATAAAGATATGGAGAGAGAAAGGGTGGTAGCTAGAGAGGGAAGAGTGATTTTTTAAAGTTTATTTTTAAGAATGGAGAGCCAATGATACGTTTCTTTGCTGAGAAAAATAATCCAGTTGAAGAATAAGGAGTATGCAGGATAAAGAACAGGTAACTGCTGGAAGGATGAAGGGTTGAGATCTAGTGCACAGGTGGACAACTGGACTCACAGGCAGATTAAGAAGGATAGATGGGGTGGGAGCCTAAGGAAATTCTCTTCTGTTACTTCTGTTTCCTTAGTTAAATTGAGAGGAAGATTATCTGACAGGAATGAGGATGGGGGAGGAGGTGTTGGAGGTTTGGAGAGAGAGAAGAAACGAAAGACTTATTACCTAGGAGAACAGGGACGTGAAAGAAGTATAGAAACACAGTATGATTGCTGCCATCAAGAGCCTACTAGAAGTTAATGATCATGAACTGAAATAAGATCAGTCAACAGGGCTGCATATTTTCCCTCAACCAAGTACAGCTGTGGTGCAGACACAATAAGTGGAGAATTGGGTTAAACCACAGTGTGGTTTAGCCAAGAAAATAGAAAGGGAAAAGTGAATTGAGGGAAGGTGCCAGGGAGTGGTTATAATCACTGACCAAGAAATTTAAGGTTAGTAAAGAGGAAGCGAGAAAGTGAAAAGGAGACAGGATCAATGAGTTCTGAGAGCTGGAGTGGGACAGCAAAGGAGCTGTTAGAAGACAGCAGGCAGTGGTGGGAGGCTGGGATCACTGATTGAGAATATGAAGAGTTGTAATGCTGGTCCTACCACAATACAACCATGGAAATGAGTGGCTGAAGTAGGGTGGAAGACAAGAACCTTGGAGAAGAGGAGGTCAAGGAATGGAAGGACCAGACTGGAAGGATTATCTATGTGGAAATAAGAAGGAACAACCTGGGGGTTATTAGAGGACAAAAACAAGGAGGGGCAGTGGCTGGTAGAATATAATGTGAGGTTTGAAGTCGAGGGTTTTAGGGAGGAGGGAGACAGAATGGCCTGGAAGCAGCAATGAGGAACAGCAGATATATTCACCCACCTCCTGTCAGTGTTACAAAGAAGGTGGACGAGAAATGAGCCATTTGAAAAGCCTGCAGGGCAGGCCAAGTTTCAGCTAGATCAGGAAGATGAAGACTGCACTCAGACACCAGGCTCTGTTCTCCGAGTTTACGGATTTAGCTGAAGACTGACCAAGAGTTCCAGAGGGTATAAGAAAGGGTACATAGGGATGCTAAGGGTAGTACTTAGGAACCATGCTACCTGTGGGCACTTTATCACCTCAACTGTTGCAAGTTACTTAACCTCTGCTTTGCCCCCAAGTTTCCCTATCCATACAATGGGATAATCATAGCATGTATCTCAGTGTTAGTCTGAGGATTATATTCAACAATACAAGGCAGGCATTTAGAAAGACCTTAAAAATGTGCACCTAGCACACAGCCTGCACTCAAAAAATGTTAGCTATTGCTAACAAGCTATTTGCTCTCCTGAATAATCATTTTGGACTCTATTAAGAATCCCTTTTTTTCACTTAACATTTGAATGATATTAAAAAGTTTTAACTCTTCAGTAAGATTGTAAAAGCTAAGGGTAGGGATAATACCCAGTACTCGTCTGAGTCCTCCGTAGAGTTCAAGGACTGAACCACATTGACGGAGAGGCTACGCAGCAATTCATCTGTGACCTCTGGAGGAGATGTCACTGCACTCTCCATTCCCCAGGCCTGTCCCACAGATGTCAAGAGCTATTACTAATCTTTGGGTAAAAAGGGGTGCAGGGATGAACAGAAATGGGAGATAGTAGCTCATGGGTCTCATACTAGCCTCAATTTCTATTCTATTTCCTCTCTGTAAGACTTTTTTTTTCTTTTTTGGCTGCACCTCACGGCATGTTGGGACCCCCCCCCCAACTAGGGATCAAACCCGTGCCCCCTGCAATGGAAGTGCAGAGTCCTAACCACTGGACCACCAGGGAAGTCCTGTCTGTAAATGACTTTCTATAAGTAACAACACATTCTTCAAACTCCTTTCAACAGACTTTGGTGTACAACCTTACCAAAAACTTTCTGAAAACATAAATGAGCAGATTTTCTCAAAGAAAATGATTGAGGGATAGGAAAGAGATTCTAAGCCTTATCAGATGTTAGGTCATATGACAATTTAAAGTCAAGAAACCTTCCCAGAACAAGGGGATATGAAAGAATGATGTGACACAGCTCGCATAGCAATTTTGAAACACATAAACATCCCAACTGTACAATCAAATAAATTCCACATGTATCTAAAAGTCAAGCATCTTATAAGAAAAACTTTCAGAAAACATATTTATCAGCTCTATGAAAAAATGGGGACCTTCTCAGCTTAGGAATAATCATGAAAAAAAAAAAAGATGTACATAGTCAATAAATATTTACTGAGTACCTGCTCTGTGCCAGGTAGTGTTCAAGGTACCAGTCACAGATCAAAATTTTTGAGTCAATAAAAAACAGCAAAATTAAAATAAGTAGCACACCAACCTGGAAAATTTTGTATTAAAAATTTCAAAAGGTTAAAAATCATGATAGGGGCTTCCCTGGTGGCGCAGTGGTTAAGAATCTGCCTGCCAATGCAGGGGACATGGGTTTGAGCCCTGGTCTGGGAAGATCCCACACACCGTGGAGCAACTAAGTCCACATGCCACAACTACTGAGCCTGAGCTCTAGAGCCCGTAAGCCACAACTACTGAGCCTTCGTGCCACAACTACTGACGCCTGCGCACCTAGAGCCCGTGCTCCGCAACAAGAGAAGCCACCACAATGAGAAGCCTGCACACCGCAATGAAGAGTAGCCCCCGCTCTCCTCAACTAGAGAAAGCCCGCACACAGCAACGAAGACCCAACATAGCCAAAAGTCAATCAATCAATCAATAAATTAATTAAAAATCATGATAGAAATTTATTCACACTTATAAAAAATAATCTCGAGCACAACAGATAAAAGGGAAAAATATCTTCAAACTAGTCCCATACAAGAAAATAAAATAGATTTCCCATATTTGGAAAATGTTCATTTTTGGTTAATAAACGAATCCCAAATAAAACAATTTGAGGTATATCTTACATCTAAATTAAAGGAGTATGTTTGTAAGTCAACAATATAAAAATATATTAAAAAAATAAATGAAAGGAGTAGGCACTGCCTATGTTAGTGAGATGGTAGTGGAAAAGAGGTCTTTGCAGGGTGTCTTTCTCCCTGTAGCCTATTTTGTAGACTATCTCTAGTAAGCAATACACAGAAAAAGCCAAGGCAACGCTCAGTCTCTGACCAGAGAATGCTACTTCCAGCACTATTACTGAGGAAGTAATTTAAGTGGCTCAACAATGTAAGCAAGAAGCTAATGGCAAGCATAATATAAAATGCCAGAAGAAGTAATATGAAAAGTCGTTTTTAGAAGCCATAATTATGAACATGGAAAAATATTAATGACACAAATGAGACAAACTGATTATAATAATATAAAAACAAATACATATATACTCAGAACTTAAAATGAAACAGAATGAAGGAACCACAGGTAATTTTTATAATGTTCTATAATGCTATCAACTTACCTTTTTATTAAAAAGATCACTTTATTTTTATTTACGATAATCCCATCTTAAAATAGCATTTCAGTAGTATGCTATGAAAAAGAACACATACCTGATACTCGCCGATCAAATCTGTTAGGAACTGGAACTGCAAAACAAAGAAGCAATGTTTAGTCATCATTGTATCACATGACTCCATCTTTATCCTCCCTTTTTGCAAAGATCTTTGACAACAGAACTAGGAACCTCAATACCAAGTGGTGGATCAATTCATATTCTTCCATAATCAGCCAGAGACAGTGGTTCAACAAGATCACATAAAGACAATATAAAGAATAATGTATGTCTTTGAAAACAAGCTCTTTATAACTTCAACGTGGGTGGCAATTTTATTTCTGTTGACATCCAAGTTCCACCTAATTTGTATCACACCAAATGAATAAGAAGTCTACTAAATTTACTGGTAATTTTATGATATCAAATAGTTAAATTTTCTTCTTTTAAAGATAATCCCAAGACCTGCTAGACCTGCATTTTACATTTCATTTTAAAATAACTTAATGAGGGACTTCCTTGGTGGCGCAGTGGATAAGACTCCTCGCTCCCAATGCAGGGAGCCCAGGTTTGATCCCTGGTCAGGGAACTAGATCCCACATGCATGCCACAACTAGGAGTTCGCGTGCCCACGTGCCACAACTAAGGAGCCCACATGCCACAACTAAGGAGCTGGTGAACTGCAACTAAGGAGCCTGCCTGCCACAACTAAGACCTGATGCAACCAAATAAATTAAAAAATAAATATTTTTTAAAGAATAAAATAAAATAATGAGTATTACACTAAAATAAAAAATTAACCATGAAGTTATACTCTCCCTCAATACAGGTGGATTTTCTCCACCCACGGTCACTGTATTAATCAGAAAAATTGATCATGTTTTTAGGTTAAAACAACAAAAAAAAGTCGTTTCGCTAATTTTTCCTACTTTTCACCTATCATTCCTTATGTTTGATGGTTATCTAAATTCTTACCACTGAACTATATATCATTTAAACAAGGTGGAGGGACTTCCCTGGCGGTACAGCAGTTAAGAATCTGTCTGCCAATGCAGGGGACACGGGTTCGAGCCCTGGTCAGGGAAGATCCCACATGCCGCAGAGCAACTAAGCCCATGCAGCCCATGAGCCACAACTACTAAGCCTGCGTGCCACAACTACTGAAGCCCACGGGCGTAGAGCCCATGCTCCGCAACAAGAGAAGCCACCACAATGAGAAGCCCGCACACAGCAATGATGGGCAGCCCCCGCTCGCCGCAACTAGAGAAAGCCCGCAAGCAGCAACGAAGACCCAATGCCGCCAAAAACAAATTTATAAAAAAAAATAAACAAGGTGGTTTTTTTCACCTTCAAACATTAATCTGATTAATTTTATTTTTAAAATATATAAAATATGCCTTATAACCCTGCAAAAAACAGAAATTTGAGGATTAGTGAAAAACAAAGTGAAGACGGCTCAGAGAGCCAAACTCTAATGCGAGGTCTCTGAAACAAACATAGACCCAGGAAGGAGGCAAATCCTCATTCATCTTAACAGGATTAGGATTATCTTTTTGCACAGCACAGGGTCAAAGTCATGTTACTGGAACAAATAGGCAAATAGTCAAAAGAAAACCCCAGCGTTCCTGAAAGTACCTACAATAGTCTGTCACTACTTCTTCAATAAAAAGTGGATTAGTCAAAATTAATCCATCCACCAGGAAAGGAAGTGATTCAGTTCAACAAATATAGGTAGAGTACCTAGTATGTGCCATGCACTACAGTAGACAATTTGGGAGACATTAGTAAACAAAACAAAGATCCCTGATTTCATGGAGCTTGCTTTCTAGCTTGAGAGATGTGGGAGAGTTTCCTTTGATCATCTGAAACACATGTGCTTGTCACTCAGGCAGACAGATGAAATGTACACCAGCATAAACCCTCAACCCAGGCCTCATGGAATTTCCATAATTAAAACCCCATTAAACATTAGTATACAACCTAAAATTATAAAGTACACAGTGAAACAATTTAGTATGGGTGCTATCAGGGGATACTTCAAAGGGTGAGATATCAAGATTATAGAACTATCATAAAGAAAGAAGAGTATGTTTAAAACAAAGACATAAAAGAAGGAATCAAAATTTTAAAATGCAAACTTAAAATCAATACTTTCGGGCTTCCCTGGTGGCGCGGTGGTTGGGAGTCCGCCTGCCGATGCAGGGGGCGCGGGTTTGTGCCCCGGTCCGGGAGGATCCCGCATGCCGCGGAGCGGCTGGACTCGTGGGCCGTGGCCGCTGGGCCCGGGCGTCCGGAGCCTGTGCTCTGCGACGGGAGAGGCCGCAGTGGTGAGAGGCCCACGTACCGCAAAAAAAGAAAAAAAAAAATCAATACTTTCATATATCATGCAAAAAAGACAAAATGATTTTTTAAATTCCTAAAGCACTCCCTCTGTGAAAGAGTTCAAAAGTACTTAAAAAAAAAGTGACTTGCAGTGTAAAATGTAATTAAAAACACAAACATGCTGCCTGATAAATCTATGTGTTATTTCATTTTAAATTAGTACACATCTTAGAAGCTTTCACAGGGCCAGAGGAAACAGCTGCAGTTGGAGCAAGATACAATGCCAAGGCACAGAGAATGTAATTAATGACTACAGCAGACAGAGACCATCTATTGTAATTTCACCACTGCTTAAATAGCCCAAAACAGAGCACATCAGAGTTTATGTGGGTCAAAGTATTCAACCAGTGTAAGTATGAGAAAATCTTCCAGCAGAAAACAATGCCTAAAATGCTCTCCTTTTCTATTATAAACAAATACATAGGGAATAGGAAGACTTAAAATTTAGGTTACCTGATCTGAAAACATGTGCCTCAAAAATATTAACAAATGCAATCTCAGTGGAAACTAAAAGTCATTATTCCTGATTAAATGAACTCATAAATGCTGACATACCCTGAAATTAAAACATGGTTCTTTGAGCAGGTAGAATATTTTATGTGGTGAATATTAAGAACATGCTGGAGAATTTGAAAACATTTCCCAAAGTCTCTCCTATTTTAAACTGAACATGACGGACAATAGAATCTTCACTATGAACATGGTAGAACACGGCATAAAAACCTGGAGAACAGGGACTTCCCCAGTGGCGCAGTGGTTAAGACTCCACCCTCCCAATGCAGGGGGCCTGGGTTCGATCCCTCGTCAGGGAACTAGATCCCACATGCATGCCACAACTAAGAGTTCATATGCCACAACTAAGGATCCGGCAAGCCACAACTAAGGAGCCCACATGCCGCAACTAAGGAGTCCTCGAGCTGCAACTAAGAAGCCAGAAAGCCACAACTAAGGAGCCCACCTGCCACAACTAAGACCTGGCGCAACCAAATAAATAAATAAATATTAAACCCAAACCAAACCAAACCCGGAGAACATAATCCAAGCACAGCTAGGGCAGGGCAAAGCTCAGGACTCAAGATTCTACAACTGCTGTGGCAAATAGGCACACTCAACTTAAAGCTGGGCTGGTAGGATGTTAGCAACACCAGCTGTGTACAGAGGCAAATAACAGAAGCAGGGCATTAATGAGGGCCTTGTGTTTGGAGGACCTCAGCATAGTAAAACATAGCACAGCACAGTAAATCTCAAAGGTGGACTACAAAGCAGCTGTTAGGGCAGGCCCATTAGAGTGGTTAATCACAACAAAGGGATTGCCAGGAAGGGCTGCCACCAATGGGTGGCAATTATGCTGAGCCTCCATAGGCGGGGGTGAAAGTGCATCTCTGGGCAGATGAAATAACTTGACGAAAGCCCCAAAGGCAAGAAAGTTTTTGGAGAGTGTAAATGTCCCAGGGTGCCTGGAAACATAGATGAGGGAGAAGCAGGGTGTCAAAGGAGGAACACTCAATGATGCAAGAAAAGTCCAAGAAAAGCACCGAGTAACCCATTTAGGGTTCTGAGACCCAATCAATAAACTATGGGACTCGTTGGTTCACAATTAAGAAAAAAGACAGAGAACGGAAGGGAAGGAAAACAGAGAAGACAAAAAAAAAAATCCACCATGATTTCACACACAAATTCATTCTGCTTTCTCTATGGGTCAGAAGAGGGAAAGAATGCTGCTATTCTTTCTTTTTAAATTTTTTTTATTTTTTAAATTTATTTATTTATTATTATTTTTTTTGGAGTATGGTTGCTTTACAATGTGATGTGGAGTCTGAGCATCAGTATTTTTTAAAAGCTCCCAAGGATGAAAATCACTGCAACAGCGGAGGGAATCAGATGGAAGCTACAAGGGTAGAAGCCAGGCTTCTCTGAATATACCTTATTTGGTTGACTTTGGAACCATGTAAATATTTTACATAATTATAAAATTAAATTTGAAAAAGAAATCCCCAAAACATAAAGCAAACTAACTGTATATTTAATTGGGAGGAGAATCACACAAAGAACTATTTCAAATGACTTTAATTGGATATCCTAGCAGGGTATACTCTAAAGATAACAAGCACTGAAGAAATAGTTTTCAGAAATAATACTGCTAGTCTACGATTCTGAGACTGTTATGTGGGCATTATGGGATAAAGAAAATGAGTAACTGTGCTATTGAATACTGGGATTTCTGGCATTAAAGGATATATATTAGGTTGAGTAAAAGCATTATAGTCCTAAGTTTAAACTGGAAATATGACTAACCTCTGGAGTAAAGAGCAGCCCTACCATGCATTTTATGATCTCTACTATTTTTTTTTTTTTTTTTTGCGGTACGCGGGCCTCTCACTGCTGTGGCCTCTCCCGCTGCGGAGCACAGGCTCCGGACGCGCAGGCTCAGCGGCCATGGCCCACGGGCCCAGCCACTCCGCGGCATGTGGGATCCTCCCAGACCGGGGCACGAACCCGAGTCCCCTGCATCGGCAGGCGGACTCTCAACCACTGCGCCACCAGGGAAGCCCGATCTCTACTATTTTTGTCTGAAGAGAAACAGTGCTCCTTGAAGAAATTGCTAATTCCTGGTCTGGAGCTAAACATGTAACAAGACTAGAAAATCTTCTACCAGAAATCAAGGACACTATAAAAGACTGCTACGATCATGTCAAAAGGAATTAGGAGAAAACCTGAAGAAGTTCCCATGACACAGAGATAGGATAATATGAGCATCAAATAAGAACAAAATGACAATGGATAAAACATCAAATACAGTTAAATCTTTAAATTTACACTGATTTGTTACAGGACTTCATTTGTCATCTTTGGCAGATGCTAGAGAACTTATTCTGAAAACAGGTAGATAAAAGCAAAGACTCATCGTTTATCCTGCCTTTTCTGAACAAACTATTCCACAGGGTAACCTAAGAGTTAATGAGGGGAAGTTTTTCCAGCTTATGCATGAAGAAGGAATGATAGAGGGACTTCCCTAGTGGTCCATTGGTTAAGAATCCGCCTTCCAATGCAGGGTACATGGGTTCGATCCCTGGTCAGGGAACTAAGATCCCACATGCTGTGGGGCAACTAAGCCCACACACCACTACTACTGAGCTTGTGTACCTCAACTAGAGAGCCCACGTGCTGCAACTACTGAGCCCCACGCTTGGAGCCTGCACCCCACAACAATAGAGCCTGCGCACTGCAACTACTGAGCCCACACACTCTGGAGCCCGTGTGCCACAACTAGAGAGAAGCCCACGTGCTGCAATGAAAGAGCCCGCATGCTGCAATGAAGATCCTACATGCCACAACTAAGACCCAATACAGTCAAATAAATAAATAAATAAATAAAATATTTTTTTAAAAAAGAAGGAATGATACAATTAGAACAATGCCATTTGCAACCCCAGTGAAATAACGGATATAGCCTAGGCAATGATCAACATGAACATCAGCATCATAAAGGAGAGACCAGTCAGTCTTAAGTGCCTTCTAATGGAAAACACATCAACAGCCATGAAACAGCTGGTGAGGGTAAGGGAGTGGGGTGGAAGAGGGACAAACCTGAATCTGATCAAGCCTATACAGCAGTGGTTCTCAAACTTTAGGGTGCATCAGAATCATTTAGAAGACTACAGGGCCCCTTCCTCAGAGTTTCTGATTCAATAGGCCTGGAGTGAAGCCAAGAATCTGTATTTCTAATAAGTTTCCCAGATGACGCTGATGTTATTGATCCTGGAACCTCATTTGAAAGCCACTGCTCTAGTGCCAATTATGAAATTAGAGGAAAAACAGGGGATGGGGAACTTTGATGCAAACATCATGGGGATGCAATCAGCAAACTGTACATTGTGAAAAAAATCTACAAAATAAACTTTATTCTACAAATAAGCTTCAAAGGAAAAAAGAGAGAGATCAAGAAAGATCCTATAGACTAAAAGAGACTAAAGAGATAAAGCAGCCAAATATAATTCTTGGAACCTATCTGGAGATGTGTGGAGAAGTTTGAACACAAATCAAATATTTGATACTAAGAAATTATTGTTAATTATTTTAGATATAATAAAAGTTTTGTGGGTATATTTTTAAAACTAGTCCTTAGAGATATAAACCTAAATACTTATGGATAGAATTATTTCTAAAATTTTTTTAAAAAGGAGGAAGGTGTGGGACTTCCCTGGTGGTGCAGTGGTTAAGAATCCGCCTGCCAATGCAAGGGACATGGGTTCAATCCCTGGTACGGGAAGATCCCGCATGACATGGACCAACTAAGCCCGTGCGCCACAACTACTGAGCCTGTGCTCTTGAGACCGTGTGCCACAACTACTGAAGCCCGCACGCCTAGAGCCCGTGCTCCACGACAAGAGAAGCCACCGCAATGAGAAGCCCGTGCACTGCAACGAAGAGTAGCCCCTGCTCACCACAACTAGAGAAAGCCTGTGTGCGGCAACAAAGACTCAACACGGCCAAAAATAAATTAATTAAATAAATAAATTTTTAAAAAAGTAAGAGGAAGCTAGTTTGAGTGGGAAAGAGTCATGAGCTGGGGCCACCTTGCCCCAGGTCAGGAGAACTGATTCTGAGAATCTTTCCCTAACTCCTTGTTCAGTAAAATTGTGTGGTAGCTTGAAACTGGCATAGTAATTAAATAAATGGGTAAATACTCCCAAAGAGAAATTAGCAAACACTATAAATTGAATCACCAGCCATGAGTTAATGGAGTTGGGGATAAGTAGATGGGGGGCGGTATTACACTATTCATCTTACTAGTGTCACTAATCGACATTTTCCATCATAAAAAAAAAGTAGAAAAGAAAATGAGCATTTCTGTAAGGGGACGGGGGAACCAGTGAACAGGGTAATTCTTTTCTTTTTTCAGTACGCGGGCCTCTCACTGTTGTGGCTTCTCCCGTTGCAGAGCACAGGCTCCGGACGTGCAGGCTCAGTGGCCATGGCTCACGGGCCCAGCCGCTCCGTGGCATGTGGGATCTTCCCGGACCGGGGCACGAACCCATGTCTCCTGCATCGGCAGGCGGACTCTCAACCACTGCGCCACCAGGGAAGCCCGAGTTATCTATTTTATACATATTAGTGTATACATGTCAATCCCAATCTCCCAATTCATCCCACCACCACCACCCCCCAGCCACTTTCCCCCCTTGGTGGACAGGGTAATTCTTATACAGGTGGTGCATTTACCACTCTGCAAAAGCACTGCCCTAACACATACTTCCAGCCAGTAAACACAGTCACTTATTCTGAAACAACCATTGGCACCCACAACCCCCTGTCCCCATCCACACTAGTACACTGGACATCTCTCTGGTCCTAAAGTACACACTGCCTAGAAGACCCATCTCTAACCCAGCCCCAATGTCCTGTCAAAGAAGACAGCGCCATTCCAAGGGCTGAGCATTCCTTCTCTATCACAGCACACAAAAATCCCATGTGTCTACTACATCACATAAAAAGCTCCTAAGTTGTAGGGATGGGGAATTTCCTACCACTTTTTGTCTAGTACAGGCCTTGTCATACACAGACACTAAATGTAAATGGGCTAAATGAATGATTGCCTATTACCTGGGCTGGAAAGGACTAAAAGCCATGCCCCCTTTCTTGGGTATATCATCTCATATTTGGCCACCAATTTAAGTTGAATTATAACAGGAATATAAAACTATTCTGACACCAACTGGTGAACTTCAATACAATTCTGATGCTAATGACCCAGAGTAGCATCAGATTCCATAGTTCAAGGACATGGTTCCCAACAAGACTGTCCTTACTCCAGTTGCACTTTGGTGGTCCGCAGGCCAACAACATTTCTGAACAACTGGCTACAAATTCAGAGGTTCCCACAACTCCTCAGGTTTGATTTGCTAGAACAACTCACAGAACTTTAGAAAGCACTATACTTATTATTACAGTTTTATTAGAAAGGATACAAATCAGGACTAGCCAAATGAAGATACACATAGGGCAAGGTCTGGAAGGGTCCTGAACACAGAGTTTCCATGCCCTCTCCTCATAGAATCAAGATGCATCAGGGACTTCTCTGGTGGTCCAGTGGTAAAGAATCCGCCTTCCGATGCAGGGGACACAGGTTCGATCCCTGGTCTAGGAAATAAGAACCCACATGCTACGGGGCAACTAAGCCCGTGGCACCACAACTAGAGAGCCCAGGCACCTCAACAAGAGAGCCTGTGGCCCGCAAACCACAGAGCCCACATGCCCTGGAGCTCGCATGCCACAACTAGAGAGAGGGAAACCCGCACGCCAAAAAGAGCCCACATGACGCAACGAAAGATCCCATGTGCTGCAACTAAGTCCTGATGCAGCCAAAAAAAAACAAGGAATCAGGGTGCATTACCCTCCAAGCATATCACCAACCAGGAAGCTCCACCAAGCTCTGATGTTCAGAGTCTTATTGGGGTTTCATTCCATAGATATGATTGACTGAATCAGGGGCCATGAGATTAACCTCCATCTCCAGCCCCTCACCTTTCCCCAGAGGTCAGATTGGCTCAAAGTCCCAGTGTTCTGATTATATGGTTAGTCTTTCTGGTGACCAGGCCCCATCTTGAATCATCTCATAAACATAAACTCAGATATGATCCAAGAGGGCTCATGAAAAACAAAAATACTCCTATCACTTGGGAAATTCTAAGAGTTTTGGAAGTTCTGTGCCAGGAATCTGGGACAAAGGCCAGACACATTCTTTATTATTCGACAAAAACAAACTGTGAAAACTCCCTAGCCAACTTACAAAAATAAAGACAAGCATTTAAAAAGATATGCAAGACCACTCGTTTTAGGGTGCTAAATCCCATTCTCACTTATTAGCATTTCAGATACCACTCATCTACTAGACTTATACACCATTTTTACAATTTGGTATGCATTAAATTGAACCATACTCTGAGAATTATCTACAGATTGCTAGAAAAAAACCCTGGAGCATCACCAACCAGATGGGGCTTCTCCTTCTGGTTGAGAAACCAACCCATTAGTTGAGCATTGGACACTTGGTCTAGTAATGGCAAGACAAATCAGCTGCCCTGTTAATGATCATGGAGTCACCAAACAAAAAAGGTTCAATCTTTCTGAAAAGAGCCATCAAGAACATGACAAAACGTGATAAATATATCTATTTACAGCATGAAGCAAATTCTCCTCTAATCATAATTTTACTTTTGTTTAAAAATAATGGATGCCTCAAAAAAAGTGTTTAATTATAACACTGCAAACTGAACAATAATTCTCCAGCCACTGGTTTATCCAAAAAATCTTTATCCAAATTTTGACATCACTAGTCACTGTCTTCACATACAATATCTTGTGGGTATCACATCTCAAAACTGTTGTTAACAAATTCCCTGGCAGATATCAGGTCTTGGACTAAGAAAAACTCAAGCCATCTATTTTTTTTTTTTTTTTGCGTATGCGGGCCTCTCACTGTTGTGGCTTCTCCCGTTGCGGAGCACAGGCTCCGGACGCGCAGGCTCAGTGGCCATGGCTCACGGGCCCAGCCTCCCCGCGGCATGTGGGATCTTCCCAGACCGGGGCATGAACCCGTGTCCCCTGCATCAGCAGGCAGACTCTCAACCACTGCGCCACCAGGGAAGCCCAAGCCATCTATTTTTGAATCTTAAATTCATTTAAATGGAACCTCAAATGCAAAAGAAAAATTACAAGCTAAACACGCCTACCTTTTTTAAAATTCCAGAGTCATACACTAAATTTTACACTAAACAGGAAAAACTACATGAGAAAAACTTATTGTGAGAATATAATACGCAAGAACAGCCCTAGCAGACCACATGTTTTTATCTTTTTAAATTTGAAGTATAATTGACTTACAATATTATATTAGTTTCAGACGTACAACACAGTAATTTAATATATTTATATACTACAAAATGATCACCCTGGTAACTCGTTATCATCTGTCACCATAAAAAATTATTACAATGCTATTAACTATATTCCCTGTGCTGTACATTACATCCCTGTGACTTACTTGTTTAATTACTAGAAGTCTGTACCTCTCAATCTCCCTCACCTATTTCATTCATCCCCCGACTTCACTCCCCTATGGTAACCACCAGTTTGTTCTCTGTATCTATGAGCCTGTTTTAATACATTTGTTCGTTTTATTTGTTAAATTCCACATATAAGTGAAATCATACAGTATTTGTCTTTCTCTGTCTGACCTATTTTGCTTAGCATAATACCCTCTAGGTCCATCCATGTTGTCATAAATGGCAAGATTTCATTCTCTTTTTTAGCTGAGTAATATTCCACTGTGAATGTATACCACATCTTTATCCATTCACCTATCAATGGGCACTTAGGCTGCGTCCTTATCTTGTAAATAATGCTGCCTTGAGCGTAGCGGTGCATTTATTTTTTTGAATTAGTGTTTTTCTTTTCTTTGAAAAAATACCTGGAAGTGGAATTGCTGGGTCATATGGTAGTTCTATTCTAAATTTTTTGAGAAACTTCTATACTGTTTTCCCTTAGCTTAAATATTCACCGCTATGAGAGTCAAGTAAGTAAAAGACAAGGCCTTGAATCAAGGGCACAAATAAGTAAAACCTTAGGGCTTCCCTGGTGGCGCAGTGGTTAAGAATCCGCCTGCCAATGCAGGGGACATGGGTTTGAACCCTGGTCCAGGAAGATCCCACATGCCGTGGAGCAACTAAGCCCGTGCACCACAACTACTGAGCTTGAGCTCTAGAGCCCGCGCGCCGCAACTACTGAAGCCTGTGCGCCTAGAGCCTGTGCTCCGCAACAAGAGAAGCCACCACAAAGAGAAGCCCGCACACCACAACGAAGAGTAGCCCCCGCTTGCCGCAACTAGAGAAAGCCCGGGCGCAGCAATGAAGACCCAATGCAGCCAAAAATAAATAAATAAAAGAAGTAAAACCTTAAATTACCCTTTAAATTAAATAACAGCTAAAGCAAATAACACTCCTCTCCAGTTTCTGAATAAGAGATGTCCCCAGTTTTTCTCTCCATTCTAAGCCACCTCCCCACCCGCCATTCTAGGACCTTGCTCCATCAGATGCTACCTCTCCACTGGCTCATTTCCCTCTTCATGTGAACATGCTAATTGTGACTCTAACCTAATAAAACAAAACCAAAGACCTTCCCTCATACCTGTACTTCTTCAAGCTACCACCAGGTCCTTTCTTTACTTCTTCAAAATGTACTCCCCATTCCTTGTCTGAGTCTTCTGCAGCCCCCGTCTCCCTCCCTCCCTCCCTCCCTCCCTCCCTCTCTCTCTCTCTCTCTCTCTCTCTCTCTCTCTCACACACACACACACACACACACACACACACACAAACACACACAAACTCCCTGACCCACTGGCACCTGACCTCTTCTACCACAACCCCACTGAAGCCTCTATCCTGTCCCTGGAATTACAGCTGGGTCCAATCATTTCAACACTGGCCTTACCCAACTTGACCTCTTCACTGCTTGCAACACCACTGATGCCCAGTTAGTTCCTACCTTAGCTCCCTTCTCTGTGCTCCCACAATATACTCTGTGATAGCAGTCTCCAAAATCAGCTCCTCAGTCATAAACTCACTCATGTACTCAAGAAGATCTTTTTAAGTATACATTATAGGCCTGGCTGTATGCTAAGTGCTGAAGACAAAACAAAGAAAATGAAAATTCCCCATCCTCACAGAGCTTCTGTTCTATTGAGAGAAAAATAACAAAAACCAAGTAAGAATTCTAGATCATTACTTGAGCTCTAATGTAACCATGTGGGGTGCTAATGAACCCCAACAACAGAGGGACCCACTCTAGGCAGGGCAATCTGGAAAAGCCTCTCTAAAGCTGAGGCTTAAATGAAGAGGAGCCAGCTGGTCAGAGCCACAGAAGAAAGATTCAGGAAGGACCAACAGCAATCACAGACTACTTAGAGAGAGAAAGAGCCAGGCAACAAGTGTAGCAGGCAAGGATGGATAGGGCAAGAGAGAGAAGGTAGAGAAAAAAATATGGATCAAATCTTGCAGGACTGTGTGAACCACAGAAGATATGTGAATTGCATTCCACTTGCAATGAGGGGATTTGAACTGAAGATTGATATGATCTGGTCTCCGTTTTAAAAAAATCTCCCCGGCTACTGGGTGGAGAATGAACTAGAGAGAGCAAGGCATTTGAGATAAGAAACTTCTGTGGTTGTCCAAGGAAAAGAAGAGAGCTAGGGTAGAAACACAGAAAAAGCAGACTAGGTATGAAACTCAAAGCACAGCAACAAAAGAAAAAAATAGATAAACTGAACTTTATCAAAATTTAAAACGTGTGCTACAAGAGTATAAAAAGACAACTCACAAAATGGGAAAAATATTTGCAAATCACATATAGGGTAAGAGACTAGTATCCAAAATATATAAAGAACACTTACAATTCAACAACAAAAAGACAAATAACCCAGTTAAAACATAGACTCAGGACCTGAATAGACACTTTGAAGAAGAAGATATACCAATAGACAACAAGCACATGAAAAGATGTTCAACATTATTAGTCATTAGAGAAATGCAAATCAAAATCACACCAAAGGGGCTTCCCTGGTGGCGCAGTGGTTAAGAATCCGCCTGCCAATGCAAGGGACACGGGTTCAATCCCTAGTCCGGGAAGATCCCACAGGCCGCAGAGCAACTAAGCCCATGTGCCACAACTACTGAGCTTATGCTCTAGAGCCCACGAGCCACAACTCCTAAGCTCACGTGGCACAACTACTGAAGCCCATGCGCCTAGAGCCTGTGCTCCTCAACAAGAGAAGCCACCGCAATGAGAAGCCCGCGCACCACAACAGAGTAGCCCCCACTCTGCCACAAGTAGAGAAAGCCCGCGTGCAGCAACAAAGACCCAACGCAGCCAAAAATAAAATAAATAAAATTTAAAAATAATAATAATACTGTATTGTATATTTGAAAGTTGCTAATAGAATAAATCTTAAAAGTTCGCATCACAGGGGCTTCCCTGGTGGTGCAGTGGTTGAGAGTCCGCCTGCCGATGCAGGGGACACGGGTTCGTGCCCCGGTCCAGGAAGATCCCACATGCCGCGGAGAGGCTAGGTCCGTGAGCCATGGCTGCTGGGCCTGTGCGTCCGGAGCCTGTGCTCCGCAACAGGAGAGGCCACAACAGTGAGAGGCCCGCGTACCGCAAAAAAAAAAAAAAAAAAAGGTCTAATCACAATAAAGTTTACCTGTGAGGTGATGAATGTTAACTAATCAGTTCACAATATATACATATATGAAATTATGTTATATACTGTAAACTAATACAACGTTATATGTCAATTAAATCAACTATACTCCAATATAAAATAAAAATTTAAAAATTAAAAAAAAATTTCCCAGTCTGATATTGTGATATAACAAGAAATATATATTTGGTTTTCAGCCCAGATTCCTGGCAGAGCTCCTAGAACCTCTGAAATTTCCTCAGTGACAGAGGTGAGAGGAGTCTTTTGTTATTCAAAATAAGTCCCTTTCAACCAAACTGAGTTTATGCTAATGAGGTGACACTTGAAAGATGAAGACCGGTTATGAGAAGAACAACCCTGTGATTAGAGGGCTGGAAATTTCAGCCCTACACCTTGACCTACAGGGAGGGACGATGAGCTGGGGATTGAGTTCATCCTTGATGATTTAATCAATCATGCCTATGTAATGCACCCTCCATTAAAAACCCTAAATGAAGGGGTTCTGAGAGCTTCCAGGTTGGTGAACACATTGAGGTATGGGAAGGTGGTGTGCACGGAGATGGCACAGAGGTTCTGTGCCCCTTCCTACATACCTTGACCTATGCATCTCTTTCACTTCGTTGTACCTAGTTGTATCCTTTATAATAAGCCAGTAACAGTAAGTAAAGCACTTTCCTAAGTTCCGTGAGCCATTTGAGCAAATTCTCAAACTTAAAGTGGGGTCATGGGACCCCAAATTTATAGCTGGTCAGTTCGAAGTACAGGAGGCCTGGATTTTTAATTAGCGTCTGAAGTAGAGAGCAGTCTTTTGGGACTGAGCATTAACCTGTGCAGTCTCCACTAACTCCAGGTAGTTAGTGTCAGAAGTGTCTTGAGTAGAGAAACAACAGTTTTTCTTTTACCTAGTATCTTTGTTAACAGTATATCCCCCTAGTACTCCAAGAATCATACCAGGTTCACCCCAGGTCAGGGTGAACCTTGACTTTCCTCTCTTCCTCACCTTCTAAAAGTAGGGATTCAATAATTCTTATCGACTCTATCAAAATAAGTATCTCAAATATACAGTCACACATTGAACATAAGCAGACATTAGATGAAGATAAAGGTTCAACATTCTTAAAATGAACAGAATTGAAAGTAAAACACTGAGAAATTTTTCCAAAAGTTAATTCTTTTCAAAAAATTTTAATACCTTGTGCTTCAAGTGTACAACAAATTTGGGTGATCATTTCATAATGTATGCAAAATGTCAAAACACGATGTAGTACATCTGAAACTAACATAATATACAGCATGTCAATTGCATTTTAAAAATTTTTTAATTGAAATATAGTTGATTTACAATGTTGTGTTAGTTTCAGGTGTACAGCAAAGTGATTCAGTTATACATATATATATACATATTCTTTTTCAGATTCTTTTCCATTATTGGTTATTACAAGATAATATTAAGTAGAGTTCCCTGTGCTATATACAGTATGTCCTTGTTGGTTATCTCTTGTATATATAGCAGTGTGTATATTTCAATCCCAAACTCCTAATTTATCCCTCCTCTCTTTCCCCTTTGGTAACCATAGGTTTGTTTTCTATGTCTGTAAGTCTATTTCTGTTTTGTAAGTAAGTTCATTTGTATCATTTTTTTAGATTCCACATATAAGTGACATCATACGGTATTTGTCTTTCTCTATCTGACTTACTTAACTTAGTATGATAATCTCTAGGTCCATCCATGTTGCTGTAAATGGTTTTATTTCATTCTTTTTTTATGACTGAGTGGTATTCCATTGTGTGTGTGTGTGTGTGTGTGTATCTCACATCTTCTTTGTCCATTCATTTGTCAATGAACACCTAGGTTGCTTCCATGTCTTGGCTATTGTAAATAGTGCTGCTATGAACACTGGGGTGCATCAACTGTATTTTAATTTTTTTAACTGTACAACAAATTTGGTATTCATATATATTGCTGGTAACTGTGTATACTGATTGACACAATCCTTCTAAAAAGCAATATGACCACATAGTACTTATTAAATGCCAAAAAATGTATCTTTTGACACAATAATTCTGTTTCTAGAAATCTATTCTAGGTAAATAAGTCAACAATGAAAAAAAAAAAAACAAAACACCTTATGCACTCTTTGAGAAGATACAGTCACAGCTGCAGCAGAACTCAGGTCTGCCGGCTCTTGCTTCCAGCTTCTGCTCCCAACTCACCACTGTTGGTTTTCCCCAAGAAACAAGTCTGTGAGGAAGCCTCACCACAGCCATGGCTCTTAAATATAACAGAAAATCACCCATGGAACCAGAGGTGATGATTTACCAAACTAGAATTACCCTAACCAACCACAATGTAAATCTCTGTCGAAGGCATGTGCTGACTTGATCAGAGGAGCAAAGAAAAAGAATCTCAAAGTGAAAGGATCAGTTTGGATGCCTACCAAGACTATGAGAATCACTACTTAGAAAAACTCCTTGTGGTAAAAGTACTGACTTGGGATCTTTTTCAAATGAGCATCCACAAGCAACTCATTGACTTGCACAGTCCTTCTGAGATAATTAAACAGATTATTTTTGTCAGTACTGAGCCAGGAATCAAGGTTGAAGTCATCATTGCAGATACTTAAATCAACTATTTTAATAAATTGTCAGTTGTTAAAAAAGAAGCTGGGGCTTTCCTGGTGGCGCAGTGGTTAAGAATCCACCTGCCAGTGCAGGGAACACGGGTTCAAGCCCTGGTCCGGGAAGATCTCACATGCCACAGAGCAACTAAGCCCGTGCACCACAACTACTGAGCCTGCGCTCTAGAGCCCGTGTGCCACAACTACTGAAGCAAGCCCACGCACCTAGAGCCTGTGCTCCACAACAAGAGAAGCCACCACAATGAGAAGCCCACGCACCAGAACGAAGAGTACTCCTGCTCGCCACAACTAGAGAAAGCCCGCACACAGCAACGAAGACCCAATACAGCCATAAATAAATAAAACTTATTTAAAAAAAAAGGAGCTGTATGCATTAAAGAAAAGTTTATACTAACAAATATTTGGAGGCAACCTAAATGGGGAATAATTATTATTATTTATAATAATAATATAATATACTAAATTTGCAAAATACAGTAGAAAAATCATTATGACAACAAAATACTGGCAAACTAAATCCAGCAGCATATTAAAAGGATTATACCTTACACCATGACCAAGGGGGATCTATCCCAAGAATGCAAGGTTGGTTCAACATATAAAAATTAAAATGTAATATACCACATAGTAAAAGAATGAAAGGGAAAAAACCACATGATGATCTCAATTGATGCAGAAAAAGCATCCGACAAAATCCAACACCCGTTTGTACCCAACAAACTAGGAATTAAAGACAATTTCCTCAACATAGTAAAAGCATTTATGAAAAATCCATAACTAACATCTTACTTAATGGTAGAAGACTGAAAAAATTTCCCCTAGATCAAGAACAAGGACGCCTACTTTAGTCACTTTTATTCAGCACACTATTGAAGGTCCTAGACAGAGCAATTAGGCAAGATAAATAAATTAAAAGGCATTCAAATTGAAAAGAAACAGAACTATTCACAAATTACATGATCTTATATATAGAAAATCCTAAAGAATCTACACGTTGCAGGATACAAGATCAACATACAAAAATCAGTTGTAGAGGGCTTCCCTGGTGGCGCAGTGGTTGAGAGTCAGCCTGCCGATGCAGGGGACGTGGGTTCGTGCCCCAGTCCGGGAGGATCCCACATGCCGCAGAGTGGCTGGGCCCGTGAGCCATGGCCGCTGACCCTGCGCATCCGGAGCCTGTGCTCCGCAACGGGAGAGGCCGCGGCAGAGAGAGGCCCGTGTACCGCAAAAAAAAAAAAAAAAAAAAAAATCAGTTGTAGGAGTTGGAGGGGAAGATGGCGGAAGAGTAAGACGCGGAGAACACCTTCCTCCCCACAGATACACCAGAAATGCATCTACACGTGGAACAACTCCTACAGAACACCTACTGAACGCTGGCAGAAGACCTCAGACCTCCCAAAAGGCAAGGAAGTCCCCCGTATCTGGGTACGGCAAAAGAAAAAAGAATAAACAGAGACAAAAGGATAGGGACGGGACCTGCACCAGTGGGAGGGAGCTGTGAAGGAGGAAAGGTTTCCACACACTAGGAAGCCCCTTCGCGGGCGGAGACTGCGGGTGGCGGAGGGGGAAAGCTTCGGAGCCGCGGAGGAGAGCACAGAAACAGGGGTGCGGAGGGCAAAGCGGTAAGATTCCCGCACAGAGGATCGGTGCCGCCTGGCACTCACCAGCCCGAGAAGCTTGTCTGCTCACCTGCCGGGGCGGGCGGGGCTGGGAGCTGAGGCTCAGCCTTTGGTTGGAGCGCAGGGAGAGGACTGGGGTTGGGGGCGTGAACACAGCCTGAAGGGATTAGTGCACCACGGCTAGCCGTGAGGGAGTCCGGGGAAAAGTCTGAACCTGCCTCAGAGGCAACAGACTTTTTCTTCCCTCGTTGTTTCCTGGTGCTCGAGGAGAGGGGATTAAGAGCGCTGCTTAAAGGAGCTCCAGAGACGGGCGCGAGCCGCGGCTAAAAGCGCATCCCCCAGAGACGGGCATGAGACGCTAAGGCTGCTGCTGCCGCTACCAAGAAGCCTGTGTGCGAGCACAGGTCACTATCCACACCCCCCTTCCGGGGAGCCTGTGCAGTCCGCCACTGCCAGGGTCCCGGGATCCAGGGACAACTTCCCCAGGAGAACGCACGGCGCGCCTCACACTGGTGCAACGTCATGCTGGCCTCTGCCGCCGCAGGCTCAACCCGCACTCCGTACCCCTCCCTCCCCCAAGCCTGAGTGAGCCAGAGTCCCCGAAGCAGCTGCTTCCTTAACCCAGTCCTGTCTGAGCAAGAACAGACGCCCTCCCGCGAACAACACGCAGAGGCGGGGCCAAATCCAAAGCTGAGCCCCGGGAGCTGTGAGAACAAAGAAGAGAACGGGAAATCTCTCCCAGCAGCCTCAGAAGCAGCAGATTAAAGCTCCACAATCAACTTGATGTACCTGCATCTGTGGAATACATGAATAGACAACGAATCATCCCAAATTGAAGAGGTGGGCTTTGAGAGCAACATTTATTATTTTTTCCCCTTTTCCTCTTTTTGTGTGTTGTGTATGTGTATGCTTCTGTGTGAGATTTTGTCTGTATAGCTTTGCTTCCACCATTTGTCCTAGGGCTCTATCCATCCGTTTTTTTTTTTTTCTTAAAAAATTTTTTTCTTAATACTTATTTTTTATTTTAATAACTTTCTTTTATTTTATCTTACTTTATTTTATTTTATTTTATCTTCTTTCTTCCCTTCCTTCCCTCCTCCCTCCCTCCCTCCCTTCTTCCTTCCTTCCTTTCTTTCTTTTTCTTTCTTTCCAGTTTTTCTCCCTTTTATTCTGAGCCGTGTGGATGAAACGCTCTTGGTGCTGCAGCCAGGAGTCAGGGCTGTGCCTCTGAGGTGGGAGAGCCAACTTCAGGACACTGGTCCACAAGAGACCTCCCAGCTCCACATAATATCAAACGGTGAAAATCTCCCAGAGATCTCCATCTCAACACCAGCACCCAGCTTCACTCAACGACCAGCAAGCTACAGTGCTGGACACCCTATGCCAAACAACGAGTAAGACAGGAACACAACCCCACCCATTAGCAGAGAGGCTGCCTAAAATCATTATAAGTCCACAGACACCCCAAATCACACCACCAGATGTGGACCTGCCCACCAGAAAGACAAGATCCAGCCTCATCACCAGAACACAGGCACTAGTCCCCTCCACCAGGAAGCCTACACAACCCACTGAAACAACATAAGCCACTGGGGACAGACACCAAAAACAACGGGAACTACGAACCTGCAGCCTGCAAAAAGGAGACCCCAAACACAGTAAGATAAGCAAAATGAGAAGACAGAAAAACACACAGCAGATGAAGGAGCAAGATAAAAACCCACCAGACCTAACAAATGAAGAGGAAATAGGCAGTCTACCTGAAAAAGAATTCAGAATAATGATAGTAAAGATGATCCAAAATCTTGGAAATAGAATAGACAAAATGCAAGAAACATTTAACAAGGACCTAGAAGAACTAAAGACGAAACAAGCAACAATGAACAACACAATAAATGAAATTAAAAATACTATAGATGGGATCAATAGCAGAATAACTGAGGCAGAAGAACGGATAAGTAACCTGGAAGATAAAATAGTGGAAATAACTACTGCAGAGCAGAATAAAGAAAAAAGAATGAAAAGAACTGAGGACAGTCTCAGAGACCTCTGGGGCAACATTAAACGAACCAACATTCGAATTATAGGGGTTCCAGAAGAAGAAGAGAAAAAGAAAGGGACTGAGAAAATATTTGAAGAGATTATAGTTGAAAACTTCCCTAATACGGGAAAGGAAATAAGTAATCAAGTCCAGGAAGCACAGAGAGTCCCATACAGGATAAATCCAAGGAGAAATACGACAAGACACTTTTTTTTTTAAACATCTTTATTGGAGTATAATTGTTTTACAATGGTGTGTTAGTTTCTGCTTTACAACAAAATGAATCAGTTATATATATACATATGTTCCCATATCTCTTCCCTCTTGCGTCTCCCTCCCTCCCACCCTCCCTATCCCACCCCTCCAGGCGGTCACAAAGCACCAAGCTGATCTCCCTGTGCTATGCGGCTGCTTCCCACTAGTTAGCTATTTTATGTTTGGTAGTGTATATATGTCCATGCCTCTCTCTCGCTTTGTCACAGCTTACCCTTCCCCCTCCCCATATCCTCAAGTCCATTCTCTAGTAGGTCTGTGTCTTTATTCCTGTCTTACCCCTAGGTTCTTCATGACATTTTTTTTTCTTAAATTCCATATATATGTGTTAGCATACGGTATTTGTCTCTCTCTTTCTGATTTACTTCACTCTGTATGACAGACTCTAGGTCCATCCACCTCATTACAAATAGCTCAATTTCGTTTCTTTTTATGGCTGAGTAATATTCCATTGTATACATGTGCCACATTTTCTTTATCCATTCATCCGATGATGGACACTTAGGCCGTTTCCATCTCCGGGCTATTGTAAATAGAGCTGCAATGAACATTTTGGTACATGACTCTTTTTGAATTATGGTTTTCTCAGGGTATATACCCAGTAGTGGAATTGCTGGGTCATATGGTAGTCCTATTTGTAGTTTTTTAAGGAACCTCCATACTGTTCTCCATAGTGGCTGTATCAATTTACATTCCCACCAACAGTGCAAGAGGGTTCCCTTTTCTCCACACCCTCTCCAGCATTTATTGTTTCTAGATTTTTTGATGATGGCCATTCTGACTGGTGTGAGATGATATCTCATTGTAGTTTTGATTTGCATTTCTCTAATGATTAATGATGTTGAGCACTTTTTCATGTGTTTGTTGGCAGTCTGTATATCTTCTTTGGAGAAATGTCTATTTAGGTCTTCTGCCCATTTTTGGATTGGGTTGTTTGTTCTTTTGTTATTAAGCTGCATGAGCTGCTTATAAATTTTGGAGATTAATCCTTTGTCAGTTGCTTCATTTGCAAATATTTTCTCCCATTCTGAGGGTTGTCTTTCGGTCTGGTTTATGGTTTCCTTTGCTGTGCAAAAGCTTTGAAGTTTCATTAGGTCCCATTTGCTTATTTTTGTTTTTATTTCCATTTCTCTAGGAGGTGGGTCAAAAAGGATCTTGCTGTGATTTATGTCATAGAGTGTCCTGCCTATGTTTTCCTCTAAGAGTTTGATAGTTTCCAGCCTTACATTTAGGTCTTTAATCCATTTTGAGCTTATTTTTGTGTATGGTGTTAGGGAGTGATTTAATCTCATACTTTTACATGCAGCTGTCCAGTTTCCCCAGCACCACTTATTGAAGAGGCTGTCCTTTCTCCACTGTACATTCCTGCCTCCTTTATCAAAGATAAGGTGACCATATGTGCGTGGGTTTATATCTGGGCTTTCTATCCTGTTCCATTGATCTATCTTTCTGTTTTTGTGCCAGTACCATACTGTCTTGATTACTGTAGCTTTGTAGTATAGTCTGAGCCAAGACACATATTAATCAAACTGTCAAAAATTAAATACAAAGAAAACATATTAAAAGCACCAAGGGAAAAACAACAAATAACACACAAGGGAATCCCCATAAGGTTAACAGCTGATCTTTCAGCAGGAACTCTCCAAGCCAGAAGGGACTGGCAGGCCATATTTAAAGAGATGAAGGAGAAAAACCTGCAACCTAGATTACTCCACCCAGCAAGGATCTCATTCAGATTTGATGGAGAAATTAAAACCTTTACAGACAAGCAAAAGCTGAGAGAGTTCAGCACCACCAAACCAGCTTTACAACAAATGCTAAAGGAACTTCTCTAGGCAAGAAACACAAGAGAAGGAAAAGACCTATAATAACGAACCCAAAACAATTAAGAAAATGGGAATAGGAACATACATATCGATAATTACCTTAAATGTAAATGGACTAAATGCTCCCACCAAAAGACACAGATTGGCTGAATGGATACAAAAACAAGACCCATATATATGCTGTCTACAAGAGACCCACTTCAGACCTAGAGACACATACAGACTGAAAGTAAGGGGATGGAAAAAGATATTCCATGCAAATGGAAACCAAAAGAAAGCTGGAGTAGCAATTCTCATATCAGACAAAACAGACTTTAAAATAAAGACTATTAGAAGAGACAAAGAAGGACACTACATAATGATCAAGGGATTGATCCAAGAAGAAGATATAACAATTGTAAATATTTATGCACCCAATATAGGAGCACCTCAATACATAAGGCAAATACTAACAGCCATAAAAGGGGAAATTGACAGTAACACGTCCACAGTAGGAGACTTTAACACCCCACTTTCACCAATGGACAGATCATCCAAAATGAAAATAAATAAGGAAACTCAAGCTTTAAATGATACATTAAACAAGATGGACTTAATTGATATTTATAGGACATTCCATCCAAAAACAACAGAATACACATTTTTCTCAAGTGCTCATGGCACATTCTCCAGGATAGATCATATCCTGGGTCAAAATCAAGCCTTGGTAAATTTAAGAAAATTGAAATTGTATCAAGTATCTTTTCCGACCACAACGCTATGAGACTAGATATCAATTACAGGAAAAGATCTGTGAAAAATACAAACACATGGAGGCTAAACAATACACTACTTAATAACGAAGTGATCACTGAAGAAATCAAAGAGGAAATTAAAAAATACCTAGAAACAAATGAAAATGGAGACACGACGACCCAAAACCTATAGGATGCAGCAAAAGCAGTTCTAAGAGGGAAGTTTATAGCAATACAATCCTACCTTAAGAAACAGGAAACATCTCGAATAAACAACCTAACCTTGTACCTAAAGCAATTAGAGAAAGAAGAACAAAAAAACCCCAAAGTTAGCAGAAGGAAAGAAATCATAAAGATCAGATCAGAAATAAATGAAAAAGAAATGAAGGAAACAATAGCAAAGATCAATAAAACTAAAAGCTGGTTCTTTGAGAAGATAAACAAAATTGATAAACCACTAGCCAGACTCATCAAGAAAAAAAGGGAGAAGACTCAAATCAACAGAATTAGAAATGAAAAAGGAGAAGTAACAACTGACACTGCAGAAATACAAAAGACCATGAGAGATTACTACAAGCAACTTTATGCCAATAAAATAGACAACCTGGAAGAAATGGACAAATTCTTAGAAAAGCACAACCTGCAAGACTGAATCAGGAAGAAACAGAAAATATGAACAGACCAATCACAAGCACTGAAATTGAAACTGTGATTAAAAATCTTCCAACAAACAAAAGCCCATGACCAGATGGCTTCACAGGTGAATTCTATCAAACAGGTAGAGAAGAGCTAACACCTATCCTTCTCAAACTCTTCCAAAATATAGCAGAGGGAGGAACACTCCCAAACTCATTCTATGAGGCCACCATCACCCTGATACCAAACCAGACAAGGATGTCACAAAGAAAGAAAACTACAGGCCAATATCACTGATGAACATAGATGCAAAAATCCTCAACAAAATACTAGCAAACAGAACCCAACAGCACATTAAAAGGATCATACACCATGATCAAGTGGGGTTTATTCCAGGAATGCAAGGATTCTTCAATATACACAAATCAATCAACGTGATACACCATATTAACAAACTGAAGGAGAAAAACCGTATGATCATCTCAATAGATGCAGAGAAAGCTTTCGACAAAATTCAACACCCATTTATGATAAAAACCCTGCAGAAAGTAGGCATAGAGGGAACTTTCCTCAACATAATAAAGGCCATATATGACAAACCCACAGCCAACATCATCCTCAATGGTGAAAAACTGAAAGCATTTCCACTAAGATCTGAAACAAGACAAGGTTGCCCACTCTCACCACTCTTATTCAACATAGTTTTGGAAGTTTTAGCCACATCAATCAGAGAAGAAAAGGAAATACACGGAATCCAAATGGGAAAAGAAGAAGTGAAGCTGTCACTGTTTGCAGATGACATGATACTATACATAGAGAATCCTAAAGATGCTACCAGAAAACTACTAGAGCTAATCAATGAATTTGGTAAAGTAGCAGGATACAAAGTTAATGCACAGAAATCTCTGGCTAATGATTAAAAATCTGAAAGTGAAATCAAGAAAACACTCCCATTTACCACTGCAACAAAAAGAATAAAATATCTAGGAATAAACCTACCTAAGGAGACAAAAGACCTGTTTGCAGAAAATTATAAGACATTGATGAAAGAAATTAAAGATGATACAAATAGACGAAGAGATATACCATGTTCTTGGATTGGAAGAATCAACATTGTGAAAATGACTCTACTACCCAAAGCAATCTACAGATTCAATGCAATCCCTATCAAACTACCACTGGCATTTTTCACAGAACTAGAACAAAAAATTTCACAATTTGTATGGAAACACAAAAGACCCCGAATAGCCAAAGCAATCTTTTTTTTTTTTTTAAATTAATTAATTTATTTATTTATGGCTGTGTTGGGTCTTCATTTCTGTGCGAGGGCTTTCTCTAGCTGTGGCAAGCGGAGGCCACTCTTCATCGCGGTGCGCGGGCCTCTCATTATCGCGGCCTCTCCCGTTGCGGAGCACAGGCTCCAGACGCGCAGGCTCAGTAACTGTGGCTCATGGGCCCCGCTGCTCCGCGGCATGTGGGATCTTCCCAGATCAGGGCTCGAACCCGTGTCCCCTGCATTGGCAGGCAGATTCTCAACCACTGCACCACCAGGGAAGCCCAGCCAAAGCAATCTTGAGAACGAAAAACCGAGCTGGAGGAATCAGGCTCCCTGACTTCAGACTATACTACAAAGCTACAGTAATCAAGACAGTATGGTACTGGCACAAAAACAGAAAGATCAATGGAACAGGATAGAAAGCCCAGAGATAAACCCATGCACATACGGTCACCTTATCTTTGATAAAGGAGGCAGGAATGTACAGTGGAGAAAGGACAGCCTCTTCAATAAGTGGTGCTGGGAAAACTGGACAGGTACATGTAAAAGTATGAGATTAGATCACTCCCTAACACCATACATAAAAATAAGCTCAAAATGGATTAAAGACCTAAATGTAAGGCTGGAAACTATCAAACTCTTAGAGGAAAACATAGGCAGGACACTCTATGACATAAATCACAGCAAGATCCTTTTTGACCCACCTCCTAGAGAAATGGAAATAAAAACAAAAATAAGCAAATGGGACCTAATGAAACTTCAAAGCTTTTGCACAGCAAAGGAAACCATAAACCAGACCGAAAGACAACCCTCAGAATGGGAGAAAATATTTGCAAATGAAGCAACTGACAAAGGATTAATCTCCAAAATTTATAAGCAGCTCATGCAGCTTAATAACAAAAGAACAAACAACCCAATCCAAAAATGGGCAGAAGACCTAAATAGACATTTCTCCAAAGAAGATATACAGACTGCCAACAAACACATGAAAGAATGCTCAACATCATTAATCATTAGAGAAATGCAAATCTAAACTACAATGAGATATCATCTCACACCAGTCAGAATGGCCATCATCAAAAAATCTAGAAACAATAAATGCTGGAGAGGGTGTGGAGAAAAGGGAACCCTCTTGCACTGCTGGTGGGAATGTGAACTGGTACAGCCACTATGGAGAACAGTATGGAGGTTCCTTAAAAAACTACAAACAGAACTACTATATGACCCAGCAATCCTACTACTGGTCATATACCCTGAGAAAACCATAATTCAAAAAGAGTCATGTACCAAAATGTTCATTGCAGCTCTATTTACAATAGCCCGGAAATGGAAACAACCTAAGTGTCCATCATCGGATGAATGGATAAAGAAAATGTGGCACATATATACAATGGAATATTACTCAGCCATAAAAAGAAACGAAATTGAGCTATTTGTAATGAGGTGGATGGACCTAGAGTCTGTCATACAGAGTGAAGTAAGTCAGAAAGAGAGAGACAAATACTGTATGCTAATGCATATATATGGAATTTAAGAAAAAAAATGTCATGAAGAACCTAGGGGTAAGACAGGAATAAAGACACAGACCTACTAGAGAATGGACTTGAGGATATGGGGAGGGGGAAGGGTAAGCTGTGACAAAGCGAGAGAGAGGCATGGACATATATACACTACCAAACATAAAATAGCTAGCTAGTGGGAAGCAGCCGCATAGCACAGGGAGATCAGCTCGGTGCTTTGTGACCGCCTGGAGGGGTGGGATAGGGAGGGTGGGAGGGAGGGAGATGCAAGAGGGAAGAGATATGGGAACATATGTATATGTATAACTGATTCACTTTTTTATAAAGCAGAAACTAACACACCATTGTCAAGCAATTATACTCCAATAAAGATGTAAAATTAAAAAAATCAGGTGTAGTTATATATATTCACAATCAACAATCTGAAGATGAAATTTAAGAAAACAGGCCTTATCTGGCAGAAATGGAAAAGCTGATCCTAAAATTCATAGGGAATTGCAAGGAGTCCTGAAAACCCAAAACAGTCTTGAAAAAGAAGAACAAAATAGTGGTGATGGTTACACAAAATAATGAATGTACTTAATGCTCCTGAACTGTATAGTTTAAAATGGTAACAATGTAAATTTTATATATATTCTAGGACAATAAAAAATTCATTATGACATCTATGTGAAGAAATTTTTAAATGATTCCAGCCTTTTCTGTAAAAAATAAATAAGGCAAGAAAAAAATGAGAAGCATTTCAGGCATGAAATAATATGAACAGTATAATGACATAAACTCCAGCCTAGAGTGAAACACTGCTTATGATATGGTCTTGGATAATCTCTAGGCCTCAGTTTCCTCATCTGTGAAATGGAGATAACTATTATCCCTACCTTAAAAGATCAGGAGGATTCAATGCAATAATGCAAATAAATCACTGAACACTGAGACTAATACAGAATAAAGGCTTAATAAATGCTAGCTGTCCTAATTGCAGAACTGTATTTACGGTTACAATTATGTAAAATTTATGTTCTTGATGTGAAGGTCTCCTCCAGCTGATATTCCTTGATCTAGTTGATGGGATACACAGTGTGTACACTTTATAAACAATCAAGCTGCACATTTATGATTTGTATCCCCTTTTGCATATATGTCTTACTTCAGAAAAAGTTTACTTAACTGAAAAAGGTGATTGCACAACATTGTGAATGTACTTAATGCCACTGAACTGTACACTTAAAACGGTTAAAGTGGCAAATTTTACATTATGTATATTTTACCACAATTTTTGAAAAGGAAGAAAAAGGAAAGAAAGCTGACTGTGGTGATGGTGTAGAGAATAGATGGGGCAGAGGAGAGATGAGTGGGAGACCTATGGGATGCTCAGGTGCATCCAGTTAAGAATCAATAAAAACCAAACTCAAGGCAGGGACAGTAGGGAAGGAGAAGATGGGGGAGCCCAGACATTAAAATAAATGAGAGAAAGAGAGAGAGAGAAGGAGAAAGTGACTGATTCCTGGGTTTCTTGCTGAAGAAATTAGAAGAAACAGCAGTGTGACAGGTTAACGACATCAGTTTTAGGCTTCATGAGTTTGACAGATGAATGAGAGGTGATGAGCCAACAAGATGAGCATAAATAGGTGCGTGTCTAGTAGACCAAGTTTTGAGCTGTAGTTTTGATTTTGAAAAGTTCAGGTTCAAGGCAGTAAAAAAATGCTCAGGAAGAGAATTGCTCACTGAAGGAGAAATGGTAACAAACTAAATTTTGGGGATCATCAACAAACATTTAAAGGGCAGAAAGGAGGCCAAGTGGTGGATGAAGACTAAGGGGAATAAAGACACAGATGCCAAGGAGGGAGGCAGTTTCAAAGGGGGCTGGTTTAACAGTGTCAAAATCCTGAGGAAAGATCCAGATATGTGAACTGCAGGAATATTATTGTTAAGCAAGTCCCCAAAAAGTTCCACTAATGTAATTTAGACCAACTCCTACTGTTATGTGATATATACTGTGCAATAAAAAATGCTGGGGAAATATCCTAAGGAATCCACTAAACAACTACAAAACTCAAGTTCAGCAAGGCTGCAAGATACAAGGTCAATATTTGAAAAATTAACTGTATTTCTATACACTTGCAATGAGCTATCTGAAAATGAAATTAAGAAAACAATTCCATTTACAATCACACCAAAAGGAATAAATTACTTAGGAATAAATTTAACAAAGAAGTGCAAAACTTATATTCTGAGAACCACAAAACATTTGTAGTTCTTTTTTTTTGAATTTTTGAATTTTATTTCATTTATATTTTTATACAGCAGGTTCTTATTAGTTATCCATTTTATACATATTAGTATATATATGTCAATATCCCAATTCATCACACCACCACCACCGCCACCCCCGCTGCTTTCCCCCCTTGGTGTCCATATGTTTGTTCTCTACATCTGTGTCTCAATTTCTGTCCTGCAAACCGGTTCATCTGTACTATTTTTCTAGACTCCACATATATGCGTTAATATACGATATTTGTTTTTCTCTTTCTGACTTACTTCACTCTGTATGACAGTCTCTAGATTCATCCACGTCTCTACAAATGACCCAATTTCGTTCCTTTTTATGGCTGAGTAATATTCCATCGTATATATGTACCACATCTTCTTTATCCATTCGTCTGTCGACGGGCATTTAGGTTGCTTCCATGACCTGGCTATTGTAAATAATGCTGCAATGAACATTGGGGTGCATGTGTCTTTTTGAATTATGTTTTTTTTTGGGTAGATGCCCAGTAGTAGGATTGCTGGGTCATATGGTAATACTATTTTTAGTTTTTTAAGGAACCTCCATACTGTTCTCCACAGTGACTGTATCAATTTACATTCCCACCAACAGTGCAAGAGTGTTCCCTTTTCTCCACAACCTCCCCAGCATTTGTTGTTTGTAGATTTTCTGATGATGCCCATTCTAACTGGTGTGAGGTGATACCTCATTGGAGTTTTCATTTGCATTTCTCTAATAATTAGTGATGTTGAGCAGCTTTTCATGTGCTTCTTGGCCATCTTTATGTCTTCTTTGGAGAAATTTAGGTCTTCTGTCCATTTTTGGATGGGGTGTTTTTATTTTTAATATTGAGCTGCATGAGCAGTTTTTGGAGATTAATCCTTTGTCCGTTGATTTGTTTGTAAATATTTTCTCCCATTTCGTCTTGCTGGTAGTTCCCTTTGCTTTGCAAAAGCTTTTAAGTTTCATTAGGTCCCATTTGTTTATTTTTATTTCCATTTCTCTAGGAGGTAGGTCAAAAAGGATCTTGCTGTGATTTATGTCATAGAGTGTTCTTCCTATGTTTTCCTCTAAGAGTTTTATAGTGTCCAGTCTTACATTTAGGTCTCTAATCCGTTTTGAGTTTATTTTTGTGTATGGTGTTAGGGAGTGTTCTAATTTCATTCTTTTACATGTAGCTGTCCAGTTTGCCCAGCACCACTTATTGAAGAGACTGTCTTTTCTCCATTTTGTATCCTTGCCTCCTTTGTCATAGATTAGTTGACCATAGCTGTGTGGGTTTATCTCTGGGCTTCCTATCCTGTTCCATTGATCTATGTTTCTGTGTTTGTGCCAGTACCATACTGTCTTGATTACTGTAGCTTTGTAGTATAGTCTGAAGTCAGTAAGTCTGATTCCTCCAGCTCCGTTTTTTTCCCTCAAGACTGCTTTGGCTATTTGGGGTCTTTTGTGTCTCCATACAAATTTTAAGATTTTTTGTTCTAGTTCTGTAAAAAAATGCCATTGGTAATTCAATAGGGATTGCATTGAATCTGTAGATTGCTTTGGGTAGTAGAGTCATTTTCACAATATTGATTCTTCCAATCCAAGAACGTGGTATATCTCTCAATTTGTTTGTATCATCTTTAATTTCTTTCATCAGTGTCTTACAATTTTCTGCATACAGGTCTTTTGTCTCCCTAGGTAGGTTTATTCCTAGGTATTTTATTCTTTTTGTTGCAATGGTAAATGGGAGTGTTTCCTTAATTTCTATTTCAGACTTTACTTTTCATCATTAGTGCATAGGAATGCAAGAGATTTCTGTGCATTAATTTTGTATCCTGCAGCTTTACCAATTCATTGATTACCTCTAGTAGTTTTCTGTTGGCATCTTTAGGATCCTCTATGTATAGTATCGTGACATCTGCAAACAGTTTTACTTCTTATTTTCCAATTTGTATTCCTTTTATTTCTCTATTTTCTCTAATTGCCATGGATAGGACTTCCAAAACGATGTTGAATAATAATGGTGAGGGCTTCCCTGGTGGCGCAGTGGTTGAGGGTCCGCCTGCCGATGCAGGGGACACGGGTTCGTGCCCCGGTCCGGGAAGATCCCACATGCCGCAGAGCGGCTGGGCCCGTGAGCCATGGCCTCTGAACCTGCGCGTCTGGAGCCTGTGCTCTGCAACGGGAGAGGCCACAACAGCGAGCAGCCCGCGTACCGCAAAACAACAACAACAAAAAATAGTGGTGAGAGTGGACATTCTTGTCTTGTTCCTGATCTTAGAGGAAATGCTTTCAGTTTTTCACCATTGAGAATGATGTTTGTTGTGGGTTTGTCATATATGGCCTTTATTATGTTGAGGTAGGTTCCCTCTATGCCCACTTTCTGGAGAGTTTTTGTCATAAATGGGTGTTGAATTTTGTCAAAAGCGTTTTCTGCATCTATTGAGATGATCATATGGTTTTTATTCTTCAATTTGTTAATATGGTGTATCACATTGATTGCCGTATATTGAAGACTCCTTGCATCCCTGGGATAAATCCCACTTGATCATAGTGTATGATCCTTTTAATGTGTTGTTGGATTCTGTTTGCTAGTATTTTGTTGAGGATTTTTGCATCTATATTCATCAGTGATATTGGTCTGTAATTTTCTTTTTTTGTAGTATCTTTGTCTGGTTTTGGTATCAGGGTGATGGTGGCCTCACAGAATGAATTTGGGAGTGCTCCTTCCTCTGCAATTTTTTGGAAGAGTTTGAGAAGGATGAGTGTTAGCTCTTCTCTAAATGTTTGATAGAATTCACCTGTGAAGCCATCTGGTCTTGGACTTTTGTTTGGAGATTGTAAGATTTTTAATCACAGTTTCAATTTCATTACTTGTGATTGGCCTGTTCATATTTTCTATTTCTTTCTGGTTCAGTCTTGGAAGGCTATACCTTTCTAAAAATTTGTCCATTTCTTCTAGGTTGTCCATTTTATTGGCATGGAGTTGCTTGTAGTAGTCTCTTACGATGCTTTGTATTTCTGCGGTGTCTGTTTAACTTCTCCTTTTTCATTCCTAATTTTATTGATTTGAGTCCTCTCCCTCTTTTTCTTGATGAGTCTGGCTAATGGTTTATCAATTTTGTTTATCTTCTCAAAGAACCAGCTTTTACTTTTATTGATCTTTGCTATTGTTTTCTTTGTTTCTATTTCATTTATTTCTGCTCTGATCTGTACGATTTCTTTCCTTCTGCTAACTTTGGGTTTTGTTTGTTATTCTTTCTCTAGTTCCTTTAGGTGTAAGGTTAGATTGTTTATTTGAGATTTCTTGTTTCTTGAGGTAGGTTTGTATTGCTATAAACTTCCCTCTTAGAACTGCTTTTGCTGCATCCCATAGGTTTTGGATCGTCGTGTTTTCATTGTCATTTGTCTCTAGGTATTTTTTGATTTCCTCTTTGATTTCTTCAATTATCTCTTGGTTATTTAGTTATGAATTGTTTGTGTTTTTTACGTCTTTCTTCCCTGTAATTGATTTCTAATCTCATAGCGTTGTGGTCAGAAAAGATGCTTGATACGATTTCAATTTTCTTAAATTTACTGAGGCTTGATTTGTGACCCAAGATGTGAGATCTATCCTGGAGAATGTTCTGTGCGCACTTGAGAAGAAAGTGTAATCTGCTGTTTTTGGATGGAATGTCCTATTAATATCAATTAAATCTATCTGGTCTATTGTGTCATTTAAAGCTTGTGTTTCCTTATTAATTTTCTGTTTGGATGATCTTTCCATTGGTGTAAGTGAGGTGTTAAAATCCCCCACTATTATCATGTTACTGTCGATTTCCTTTTTTAGAGGTGCTAGCAGTTGCCTTATGTATTGAAGTGCTCCTATGTTGGGTGCATATATGTTTATAATTGTTATTTCTTCTTCTTGGATTGATCCCTTGATCATTATGTAGTGTCCTTCCTTGTCTCTTGTAACATTCTTTATTTTAAAGCCTATTTTATCTGATATGAGTATTGCTATTGCAGCTTTCTTTTGATTTCCATTTGCATGGAATATCTTTTTCCATCCCCTCACTTTCAGTCTGTATGTGTCCCTAGGTCTGAAGTGGGTCTTTTGTAGACAGCATATATATGGGTCTTGTTTTTGTATCCATTCAGCGAGCCTGTGTCTTTTGGTTGGAGCATTTAATCCATTCAAGTTTAAGGTAATTATCGATATGTATGTTCCTATTACCAATTTCTTAATCGTTTTGGGTTTGTTTTTGTAGGTGCTTTTCTTCTCTTGTGTTTCTCACTTAGAGAAGTTCCTTTAGCACTTGCTGTAGAGCTGGTTTGATGGTGCTGAATTCTCTTAGCTTTTGCTTGTCTGTAAAGCTTTAGATTTCTCCATCAAATCTGAATGAGATCCTTGCTGGGTAGAGTAATCTTGGTTGTAGGTTCTTCCCTTTCATCACTTTAAATATGTCATGCCACTCCCTTCTGGCTTGTAGAGTTTCTGCTGAGAAATCAGCTGTTTACCTTATGGGAGTTCCCTTTATGTTATTTGTCATTTTTCCCTTGCTGCTTTCAATAATTTTTCTTTGTCTTTAATTTTTGCCAATTTGATTACTATGTGTCTCGGCATGTTTCTCCTTGGGTTTATCCTGTATGGGACTCTCTGCGCTTCCTGGACTTGGGTGGCTATTTCCTTTCCCATGTTAGGGAAGTTTTCGACTATAATCTCTTCAAATATTTTCTCAGGTCTTTTCTCTCTCTCCTCCTCCTGGGACCCCTATATGTGAATGTTGTTGCATTTAATGTTGTCTCAGAGGTCTCTTAGGCTGTCTTCATTTCTTTTCATTCTTTTTTCTATTCTGTTCTGCAGCAGTGAATTCCACCATTCTGTCTTCCAGGTAGGTCACTTATCCGTTCTTCTGCCTCAGTTATTCTGCTATTGATTCCTTCTAGTGTATTTTTCATTTCAGTTATTGTACTGTTCCTCTCTGTTTGTTTGTTCTTTAATTCCTCTAGGTCTTTGTTAAACATTTCTTGCAACTTCTCGATCTTCGCCTCCATTCTTTTTCTGAGGTCCTGGATCATCTTCACTATCATTCTGAATTCTTTTTCTGGAAGGTTGCCAATCTCCACTTCATTTAGTTGTTTTTCTGGGGTTTTATCTTGTTCCTTCATCTGGTACATAGCCCTCTGCCTTTTCATCTTGTTTATCTTTCTGTGAATGTGGTTTTTGTTCCACAGGCTGCAGGACTGTTCTTCTTTCTTCTGCTGTCTGCCCTCTAGTGGATGAGGCTATCTAAGAGGCTTGTGCAAGTTTCCTGATGGGAGGGACTGGTGGTGGGTAGAGCTGGCTGTTGCTCTGGTGTGCAGAGCTCAGTAAAACTTTAATCCGCTTGTCTGCTGATGGGTGGGGCTGGGTTCCCTCATTGTTGGTGGTTTGGCCTGAGGCGACCCAACACTAGAGCCTACCTGGGCTCTTTGGTGGGGCTAATGGCAGACTCTGGGAGGGCTCACGCCAAGGAGTACTTCCCAGAACTTCTACTGCCAGTGTCCTTGTCCTCATGGTGAGACACAGACCCCCGCCCCCCCGCCTCTGCAGGAGACCCTCCAACACTAGCAGGTAGGTCTGGTTCAGTCTCCTATGGGGTCACTGCTCCTTCTCCTGGGTCTCAATGTGCACACTACTTTGTGTGTGTCCTCCAAGAGTTGAGTCTCTGTTTCCCCCAGTCCTGTCGAAGTCCTGCAATCAAATCCCACTAGCCTTCGAAGTCTGATTCTCTAGGAATTCCTCCTCCCTTTGCCGGACCCCCAGGTTGGGAAGCCTGACATTGGGCTCAGAACCTTCACTCCAGTTGGTAGACTTCTGTGGTATAAGTGTTCTCCCATTTGTGAGTCACCCACCCAGCAGTTATGGATTTGATTTTATTGTGATTGCACCCCTCCTATGGTCTCATTGTGGCTTCTCCTTTGTCTTTGGATGTGGGGTATCTTTTTTGGTGAATTCCAGTGTCTTCCTGTCGATGAGTGTTCAGCAGTTAGTTGTGGCTCCGGTGCTCTCGCAAGAGGGAGTGAGAGCACGTCCTTCTACTGTGCCATATTGAACCAATCAAACATTTGTAGTTCTTTAATTTAGAAATTAAAGAAGATCTAAATAAATGGGAAGACATCCCATACTCATAGATCAGAAGACTTAACGTTGTAAAAAGGCAATACTCTCCAAATTAATCTACAAATTCGAAGCAATTTCTGTCAAAATCCCAGATGGCCTCTTTGCAGAAATTGACAAACTAATCCTAAAATTCATATGGAACTGCAAATAGCCAAAACAACTTTGAAAAAGAACAAAGTTGGAGAATTCACATTTCCTGATTCCAAAACTACCACAAATCTACAGAAATCAAACAGTGTAGTAGTGGCATACAGACAGATATATAGATCAATGGAATAGAACCATGAGTTCAAAATAGGCTCTCACATTTACAGTCAATTGATTTTCAACAAGAGTACCAAGACAATTAAATGGGGAAAGAATAGTCTTTTTATTTTAATTTTTTGTGTTTTTTTGGCTGTGTTGGGTCTTCGTTGCTGCGTGCGGGCTTTCTCTAGTTGCAGTGAGCAGGGGCTACTCTTTAGTTGCAGTGCACAGGCTTCTCATCGTGGTGGCTTCTCTTGTTGCAGGGTACAGGCTCTAGGCGTGCGGGCTTCAGTAGTTGCAGCACGCAGGCCCTAGAGCACAGGGACTTCGGTAGTTGCGGCATGTGGGCTCTAGAGTGCACAGGCTTCAGCAGTCGAGGCACACAGGCTCCGTAGTTGTGGCTCGTGGGCTTAGAGCCCAGGCTCACTAGTTATGGCGCACAGGCTTAGCTGCTCCAAGGCATGTGGGATCTTTCAGGACCAGGGATCAAACCCGTTTCCCCTGCACTAGCAGGCAGATTGTTAACCACTGCGCCACCAGGGAAGTCCACCAAGAATAGTCTTTTTAATAAGTGGTGCTGGAACAACTGGATATCCACATATAAAAGAATGAAGTGGAACTTCCCTGGTGGTCCATTGGTAAAGAACCCTCCTTCCAATGCAGGGGACACGAGTTTGATCCCTGGTCAGGGAACTAAAATCCCACATTCCACAGGGCAACTACTGAGCTCACACGCCTCAACTAGAGAGCCCCTGTGCAGCAAACTACAGAGCCCACGCACTCTGGAGCCCCCGCACAACAACTACAGAGCCCACACGCTCTGGAGCCCGCACACCACAACTGGAGAGAGAAAACCCGTACACCACAACTGGAGAGAGAAAACCCACGTGCCACAACTAGAGAGCCCGCACGCTGCAAGTGCTGAGCCCGCGTGCTCTAGAGCCCGCGCACCACGACTAGAGAGAAGCCCGCACACTGCAATGATAGATCCTGCATGCTGCAACGAAGATCCTGTGTGCCACAACTAAGACCCAACACAGCCAAATAAATAAATTTATATTAAAAAAAAGTAAAACAACACACTAAATGACAGAAAATATTTTAAAGTCATATATCTGTTAAAGGATTTGTTTAGAATATACAGAGAACACTTACAACTTAATAATAAAAACACAAATAAACCAATTAAAAAATGGACAAAGGCTCAGAATAGACATTTCTTCAAAGAACATACACAAATGACCGACAAACACATGGAAAGATGCTCAACATCATTATGGAACTGCAAAGCAAAACTACAGTGAGGTACTATAATACTTCCTACCCACTAGGCTGGCTATCATAATAAAGATAATGAGTGTTGACAAGGATGGGGAGGAATTAGAACCCTCAAGTTTTCTTTATTTTTTTCATAATAGTCATCCTCATGGGTGTGAAGTGGTATCTCACTGTGTGCCATGTATTTTTAAGTTATTATCTGTAAATAGAAATTCACCTTGTGTTGATTTCTATAATATACTTAGCACAGTCACTGAAGAGATATAAACAAACAAAAAATTTAAATACCAATAAAATAAAGCACAGGGTTACAAAGATTTAAGTCAATTCAACTTTGAAAAAGATATTAAAGAGGACAAAGAATGAAGACATAACATAAAACTTGTAAACTCTTTTACTCATCTGGGACTAATAGCTAAAATACTAATGTTTTGTGTACATAAAAATTGTTGCAAAGCAAGTTACAGCTTTGTGATTTATTGTTATGACAGTGAAATTGTTGAGATTGTTGTGAGATTGTTGTCACGAACTCTATTTTAAAGATAAGTAAATTTGAAATCAAACAGGTTCCACAGCTTGTCTTAGACCACAAAGCAATTCTGTGACAGAGAGTTGGAAAATAATTCCTGATTTCCAGGATTAAGGTGAAAAACTCATAATTTAATGTGCATTAAGTCAAGGGAAACATGATAGAGAAATCTCCACTCTTAGCATGAATAAACTTAGGGAAGTTATCCAGAACACTGAAGCTTACAACGTCCAACAGCGATGACCAATAATTAACTCTCTGCCAGCCTAACTTGAATGTGGATTCAACTCAGAACGAGGTTGTTAGGTTTTTTTCAGTATGATCCAATAACACTAACACTCTAACTTTGCCTCTCAAATGTTTTCATTGTTTTGTTAAATTTTGGCTGTTCAAAAGTAGGGTAATTCTATTAAATTGACAAAGCCTATGTTGAAGCAATCACGGAAAATGGAAATGCTTTTTGACTATCTTGCTTAACTCAGATGTACAAGTGTTACTTGTCTTCTTTCCTGCACCCCATATGAGAGAAAAAGTTATTGTTTACCCTCACCGAATTTGATCCAATCATTTTAGCCAAATTAAAAAAATATATATATATATATACCCAGGGTCAACATTAAGAAATGCATACTCAAGTATTCAAGGGTGAAATACTGGGATATGCTTTAAAATTCTTCAGCAAAGGAGAAAAAAAAAGGTACAAATGAAACATTTGTGACAGATATTCCAACTGTGTAATGTGGGTATTGGCGTATAGAAGGTTCATTTCACTTTTCCTATTTTTGTCTATGCTTAAAGTTTTTCACAATAACTTTTCACAAAATGAATTCTTTCCAAAGTTACCGTCCTGGTTAGGAAATACGAATCAGTGGATGTGAATGTTCTCTTCGGAACGAAACTGCATGAAGGGTCTCCAGCCGAAGCTAGGTGGCCGTGGGCTCCACGCCCCTCGGGCCCCGCGCCAGCACGCGGGCCGAAAGCGCGCACGTTTCCCTCGAGCTGAACCTCACAACTCGCTCTGTGCGCTCTAGAGCTCGCAGGACCGCCGAGCTCAATTTGGAAGTGGCCCACGCCGCGCTCACGCCGGCGGCTGGGGGAATCCGGACAAACTCCGCTCGAGGGCTCCAAGGTCCCACGGCCCACTGTTGCGGGCCTGGCCCCCAGCAGCCCCTCCTAGGTCTCTAGAGACCCTCGGCACCGCTCCCTCCGTGCCCCCCACCGCGAACCTCGGCCCAGCCCTCCGCCTACCGTCCAAGTCCTCTTCGTCCTCCGACTCGCTGTCCGCGATCGCATCGGCGACAAGGCCAGGGCCGGGCTCTAGACCCTGGGAGCCGGAAGGAGGGGCGGCGGGCGGGGTGGAGGCTCTGGAGCGGGCCTCGCGCAGGCGGGTGAAGTAGTCCACCGCGAAGTCGACGAGGTCGGGCGGCTGCTGCCGCAACACCTCCACGGTGTAGCCCTGCAGCAGCTCTGTGAGCCCGGGCGGGATCTGGATGTGGCTCATGCCGGCGGCGGCAGGCGGGACCCAGCCGCCGGCGGCCACCGCCTGGACGCTCCCTCACGCCGGACTCTCGCCCCGCGCCCGCGAGGTCCCCTCACGCGCGACTCGGGTCGGGTCTTCCTCGCGCCACGCCGCCCTTTGTCCGGGTCTGCGTTTCAGGGCCGCACCACCCTACACTGCTCCGGCTGGCCTGGTGCCGCCGCCGCTGTCACTAGGCAGCCGCCGCCGCCGCCTCGGGCACAGACAAGCGGGAGAGCTGGATGGGCGGGGCGGGAGGCCGGGTTGTGACGCACGCGGCCGCGGGCGTGCGCGCTCTCGCAGAGCGCCGGCCCTCAGTGCGCGTGCGCCGCCAGCCAGGCTGCCCGGGCAGTCTCCAGCCCAGGGGCAGGAAATGAGTGGTCTACCCGCTAAGCGGCGTCGTTACTGCCTCTCACTTTTCATTTCTAATTTCAATACACTCTAAGATCCAACCGTTTGTCAGCCCTTACTAGGCTCCAGGGACACAGCTGAGAGCCAGATGCAAGCATGCACATTACCACCCCGGTGTGGTTCCGGCTATGGTGGAAAACAAGAGGGCCCACTTTAGGGGGGGACATTCAAGCTGACTCCGAGGCCTGGGCAGGATCTAACCACAGGAAGATCTGGAGGAGAGCCATGTGGGCATAGAGGACAGCAAGAGCAAAGGCATGGTAAAGTCAGAACCACCCTGACCGCTGGGAGGCATAGTGGCATGACCATAGGACCCTCAGAAGTCCGGCAGGAGGTCGTTGAGATGTCAGAGGAAGCCCTTGTAGGTAGTAGGAGTTTCAGTGATATAGTAATTTGGGAGCCAAAGGCAGATAAATAAGCCTGGAAGAACTCAGTAGGCCAAACATGTTCCTTGAGAAAAGGGAATAAACGCCCAGGGCAGGAATGACCACTGTGCCTGTTTCTCCTCTTGAGCATTCCCACCAGGATTCCCAGGACTAGGTCTGCACACCCCTACTCTCCCCATCCTCCACCCTGGGCCCTGGGCCAGCATTGCTTGATGGTGTTGAGCAGACCACAAGGCACTGTTATCCTTTGCCCCTGGGGAGAGGGCATAGGCAAACTGGAGAGGCCATGCTATTTCCCAAGCTGCCCCTTCACCCACACCAGATTGGAAGGGAATAGAAAAAGGTGGAAACCTTCCTGGTATGTCCATACCACAGTCTAGGTACTGACCAAAGGCCCAGTAGGCATAGGACAAAGTCCTCCATGTCTTTGCTGGGCCCAGCCATAAAGTGACTAGAGGTGGCCTTGGGAACCTGTAAGGCATTTGGGATGGTTAAGCTCCACCTGGTAATTACCCAGTATTAATTAAAATCCCCACTTGGACCTCTCATATTGACTTGGCACACAACCAGGAGTTCAGTGCTTCTGGGAACTGAGCTTCTAGAAAGAGGAATACCCGATCCCCACTGATGCAGAAGCCACCCAAGCTCTAGGCCAGGTAAGCCTGTGATTCTAAACAGCAGTGTCTCCCTGAACAAGTTTCTTGACTCCTGGGAGGAGTCCTGGACCATCAACTCTGTTAGGGAAGGGGTAGTGTCCAACTTGTTCCCTGCTGGGTCCTTACTGCACAATCTTGGAGAAGATTTACTGACTGACTGAATGAATGAATGAATGATAACTTTCCACACAGCAAAAAGAGCCAGTGAAACTGCTCTCCTGACCTCAGGCTCAGAACTAGGATCCTTTGCTTCAAAGCTATGCTTCTGATCTCAGAATATGAAGACTTCACTAAGTACAAGCAATGAGGAGCTGGAGGGACAGAGTACCTCAACTCTTCTCTGCTCGTGGGTAGACTGACCCTTCCAAGTTTTCCAGGAGTCAGCCCATACCCAGGAAACCTGGATGGGACTCCCACTGCACTGCCACACCTGGGGATCTGACCCACTTCAAGCAGTCCTACCACTAACCCTTTGGAAAGGCAAATTCGCAACTCCACTCTCTAGTTTGCCCATTTGTCAGGCTTTACATGTTTGACAGGGGGGCGGGCACCTGTACAGCTAGGACTCTAACTTCAGTTGCAAAATAGGGTAGGAGGAGGCTACTCCAGGACTGACAACAGAGCTGGCTGCAGGCAGGTTCTCCCCATCACTCCAAGGAACCCCTGACAACCTCTGCCAGAAGGCTGCTCCTCCTGACTTGTTCTCAGATACCCCACAGCTTGGCCATCCATCCATCTAGCAAACATGGCATTCAAAGGCATCCTTAGGCCTGGAAGAAATGAGGGCCATCGAAATCAGGAACCCCATAGCTGCTCCTTACCTGTCTCCACAGACCAGCCTCAAAGTAAGGATGGAGAGCCAGCCTCCAGGTCCAACTTGACTCCCCTCCCCTTGCACCTGGTCCCCAGAGCAGGGATCCATCTCTGCCCCTTCTGGGAAACCCTTCAATAGCAAGGGGAGTCCCAAGGGCCTTCATTAATGCCCAGTTGAGCTGGCAAAAGAATACAGCCCTGGAACAAGAGAGAATACGAGGGGCCTGAGCCCCCATCTTCTACCCTTACCCTTCTAGGACCACCTTCATTCAAGCCTGTTCAGCTGCACCACTGGGGGTTACCATGGCAACCAAACCCACAGGCAGCCAGTAACTGGGAAACAGCTGCCAACAGCAAGTAATGGTGCGTAGAAAAGGTCAAGAGCAGAGACCCTCAAAAGCAAGAGAAATACAGCGTCCATGGTAGAGAAAAGGAGGCCCTAGAGCCCTGACAGGCGCTCAGCCTACCCCAGTCCTACTCACTACCCAGCATGTAGTCATCATCTTGCACAGACTGCCACACCACCAACCTCAGGCAGACATGGACACGATGGGGCCAGTTCTCAGAAGTGTTCACAACTATGCTGAGTAACACAGGTGGGGCACGTGTCCAGTCCAACAGCAGTAAGTCTGGTGAAAATGAACATGGGTAGGGTACCAACTGCTATTTCCAATGAAACAGTTGTTTCATGTACTCTTTTTTATTTTTTTTAAGATTCTTTTCCCATATAGGCCATTACAGAGTATTGAGTAGAGTTCCCTGTGCTATACAGCAGGTTCTTATTAGTTATCTATTTCATATGTAGTAGTGTGTATATGTCAGTCCCAATCTCCCAATTTATTCCTCCCCCTCCCCGTTTCATGTACTCGTGACAGGTTTATTATTTAAAAGGTTTTTTTCCTCTCCTTCCAGGAAGAAGGTAGATGCTCATACTCCCCCCAGACTTCTCTGGAAGACAGCCTGCTCTTGGCCCAGGCCCCCTGGTTTACACACTTTCTGTCCTCTGATGCCCTCTACCTACGTGGGGGACTCAGCTTCAGCAGGAACACCTCCCTCTTCTCTGCCCAAAGGGGCTGCTTCTCAATGCCCCTCCAGTCCCCCACCCATCTCCTGAGACTTGTTGGTCATCTGACCACCTCTACATGCCAGCTCCCTGGTCCAGTCCTACCAGGATGTTTATTATGTACCACCATCAGTTTCTATCTTGCCTTAGAAGCGTCCATTAGCCTCTAGTGGACAGGGGGGAGTGGGGAAGTGGGCTATATTTCCTTTGCCCTAACCCAAGCTGTATTTCAGCCTTCATAATGCTGCCCCCATGAGGCCACTGCCTTTGGTCCAGTTATTTTAACAAGCGTCCATGCTCAAGGGAGCAGTTAATTCCTGGGCTGCCTATTTCTGCACCTAAGAGCCAGCCCCTCCCTGGGACACCGTCCTGAGAAAGTGTCAGTCTCTGCAGTGGACCTAGCGTCTGCCTCTAGACATCTCAGGGCAAGAACAGAACCTGGGAAGCAAGGGAGAGCCTGGCTGGAGAGCTACAGGCCTGCATGCTGACTAGAGCAAAGAAAGCAGAAAAAGGAGCACTCAGCGAGCACTTGGCCCTGGGGCCTTCCCAGTGCCTGTTGGAACTCTGTGTGCCACCCCTAGCCTGACTCACAGGCCAGCTGCCTGGGCTTTGACCCTACAGTACAGACAGGCCTCTTGGAGTTTAGGTCAAGCAGTCTGAGGACAGCCTCTGATAGCATCACAAGCCTTTCTTCAGGCCTGTGGACACCCAGACACCACTCTATTGTCCACACTCTGTTATCAATTTGCCAATGATCTTGGTAGATCAGTTTACCCTGTCTGAGCTTTGGCTTCCACATCTGAAAATGGGGGTATAAATCACTACCCATTAAACACTGAGTTACATGGGGTAAAGAGATGAGAATGAATCCATGAAGCGGCTGGAAAACGAATAAGGGGTTCTGGCCTCAAAAGAATTGTGGTGAAAGAACTGTGGGTAGAGATGCTATGACCTTACAGCAGAAATGGTGCTACTATTGCTTCTAATAGGTTAAAACAACCTGCCCTCTGTCCTTTACCTTTGACGCGATCATACTCTTCTTTGTGCCTGGATGAGGCTGTTATCACTGGCTGGTTGTTGTAACAATCACTGACTTCTACTTAAGGCTGACTGTGACAGTCTGAGAAATTGCTTGGGAGGGCCCCAATCTCTCCCCTACCCATACCCCCAGTCAGGGAGAGAAGAGATATATCAGGAACAGGTGGCATTTCAAAGTGCATCATAAACAGAAAGTGCCAGCCAGGAGGGAGTTACTCACCATCTGCTCTGCTCCCTTCACAAATATGCCTCCAGGCACTTCCTTATTTGACTTAACATCTATTGTATACCCAAAGGAGTAGAAGAATTTACTACCACTAATATCAAGGAATCCAAATATTCCATTTTAAAATGGAAGCTGTTTCAAAGGGTAAATTATCCAGAAGCAGAGACTGTAAAAGTGATCCTGAGCCATGGGAATGGCTGGCATTTGGTTAGAATGCAAATGCACTCAGAGGAGCTCCTGGGAAAAGGCCGAGGTTTCAGGACTGTCTCAAGGACTGGGCAGTGCCTAGAAGAGCTCCAGGAGACACATACGTGGCCATCTCCAAATCAGTGAGAGATTAAACAAAGATATCCTGCAGCATGAGAGGGGAAAAGCATAACACTGAATTAATCTTCCCAGGCAGAGTGCACACAATTTTCATCCCTAAAATTGTTATTTTTTTACTTGACCATCATCCAGAAATATCTTCCCAGAAATAAATTCTCCTTCCTTAAACCACCAAATCTTCAGCTTCCAGCCAGGTTGGCCACACCCACTCCCAGATGGGGGTGGGTCCCTTTCCCTCTCACCCATTTACACTGAGTGATAGCTCTAAAGCCAAAGTCCAAGGATCTCTGTGCAGCTGCAGTGAGGCGGGAAGTGCCAGAACTGTGACTGCCAGATGGAACAACACCAGAGAAGCCCAGCTCTGGTAGCCTCTCCCTCCCGCAGCCAAGGACAGACTAGCTTGTGACTCTCCATTATGACTCCCTCACCTCCTCCAGCTGCACCTGGTCATCATCATCAGCCTGATTAGTAATTCCAGACATCAGATCCCACAGTGACCCCAAAGGACGTATGAAAACTCAGGATTGCTTTTGGCCTTTTAGAACAATTGACTCTCCATCCGTTAGCTAAGACACCCATGGCTGAGGGCAGAGAGGTGAAGGAATGAAGGGATGGGCTTCAGGCTCGGCCCTGTGGGGGCCTGCATGCCAGGCTTGCACTGAGAGCTATGGGAACAGTTACCAATCACGTTGCCCCATCCCACCCCACCCCACCTCACCCTCCAGCAGCTGGAGCTGGGGCAGTCAGGGAAGGCTGGGCTGGCCAAAACTTCCTCCTCTTTCTCTTGCTAGAACCCCTGCCTGAAGAACCAGGGAAGGATACTGGATCCCTAGCAGCCTCCACCAAGGCCACAGAGGCTGCTTGCTGAAATGACCCAGAATCAAAAGAAAAAAATTTCACACAATGCAAAAATTAGAAACAATATTTATTATTTCCTGTTAAAATAGGGTGCTCTCATGAGAAAAGAGTGTGCAAAAAGAGCCTTCCTACACCCTGGGCTTTCTCACTTATCCTAGCAAGCTGGGACTGTCGGTTCAAAATTCTCCTCCTCACTGTGTAGGAGGGAAAGCTCTCCACCTACTCCTGGAAATTGGGCTACTCTACTTTTAATTTTGATTACTTGCATGCATTAAAAAAAAAAAAACCTGACTGTTAACAGGCTATCTACCCCTAGGCACATTTGCTCAGTCTACTTGGACAGACAGATGTGGGCCTCAAGTCCACATTCCCATGTGCAGGCCAGGATTAGATGATACCCTGGAAATCTGGTGAGTGTTCCTGGCTAGGGATCAAAGAAGGCCCCAGTTCCTGGTCAGACGGCTGAAAACATGCATTGTGTCTACAGTGAGAGGCTGAGATTCCCTCTTTCTCAAGGAGTATTTTGGGTGTAGTAGGGCCAGTGGTCAACTAGTAGACAGCATTCTGGCCACAGACAGTATCTGGTCTAGAAGCTACTTACTCCATCTCCAAATCCTCATGAGTTCCCTTAAATTGACTAGAGTGGATTCAAGTTGCAAAATGGCAAATTATACCAGGAAGAGGATGTCATTAAAACAATGGTCTCAACCATTGTGAGTCCGTGCACAGAGCTCACATCCCACCATGCCCCTCCCCTCACACTTCAGGACAGCCTAGTCCTGCCCACTGTTCCTCCTCGATGACAGCTTCCAGCATCCTGAAGCCTTGAGCAGCCTTCAGCCTCACAAGTTGGGCATGGCCCAATTAAGGAACTTCATGGCAACTTCAAAGCCAAGGAAACAGGCCTGAGAAGGGGTTGGAAGGAAGAGAAAAGCCAACAGGAGTTGTGACTATTCACAGAGACCCCAGCACTGTGCTTGACTGGCCCTGTCAGGACCAAAATCCCTTCCTAATCTCCCACCTCAGGTCACGGAATCAAGCTACGCTTTCTCATTCCTAAAAGGGAAAGAAAATGCATGTCCCACAACTGCCCACTTCTGATGGCCAGGCCAGGAAATCAAAGCTCCTCACCTCAGAGGATCACAAAGGCAAATCTTCCTGACAGTTTCAGGAAAGGGAACAAATAAGGAGGCTCTGACTGAGGGTGGGATGTGGAAAAACTGAGCCCCCAATTCAATCCCAGAAGCAAGCAAAAGTCAGCCCACCTGCACCCTGCTCTGAGCCCCAAAGGGAAAGCACAGCCCCTGCCAGTCACTCACCGCATTGGCTGGGAAGGCTCGGATCATCACTGCATTGAACCCCTTATACAAGGATGTGATTCCTTCATTCCGGATCAGCTCCCTCAGCACATCTCTGAAGCCATTAGGATATTTCCCAGGAGGTGCTGTGGGCAGAAAGCAACTGTTAAGGCTTCAGGAAGCTTCCTGACCTGACCATGGTGACCTACATGGGGACAATATTGTAGTCAAGTCTTCCTGCAGGGCCACAGCACCAGCGAGAGGACACTTTGCAGGTCATCTGGGACCAGTCCACAGACAACACAGTTCACCTTGGGACAAACAGATACAAATGTCTGGATTACTGGTGCCAAGGGAGTGGAGAAGGGAATGAAGAATGAAACAGTCCTTCTGCTCATGTGAGGGAAGGAAGGTTGATTTGACTTCTTCTCTACTATTTTTCTTTTTTTGGGCCACACTGCACGGCATGTGGGATCTTAGTTCCCTGACCAGGGACTGAACGTGTGCCTCCTGCAGTGGAAGCGAGGAGTCTTAACCACTGGACTGCCAGGGAAGTCCTTCTCTCACTTATTTTATGTTTAGGCTGACAAGAAAATGAGTCTAGGGGCTTCCCTGGTGGCGCAGTGGTTGAGAGTCTGCCTGCTGATGCAGGGGACACGGGTTCGTGCCCCGGTCCAGGAAGATCCCACATGCCGCGGAGCAGCTAGGCCCGTGAGCCATGGCCGCTGAGCCTGCACATCCGGAGCCTGTGCTCCACAACGGGAGAGGCCACAGCAGTGAGAGGCCCGCGTACTGCAAAAAAAAAAGAAAATGAGTCTAGCATTCCTAGAACACAAATAACTGCAAGGGAGAATGTTGGCCAGAGAGATGCTGAGTGCTACTGTGGAGATTGAGTATCCCTAAGGCCTTAAGAACTCTGTACCACAGGGGCAGCCAGTTCTGGGACCCACTCCAACCCCATCTACCCCACTCTCCTCTACTAACCAGTCTGGAAGCGGGACTTGAGCACGTCTGGAGGGATTGCCACAGCCCAGTTGAAGATCCCTGCGATGCCCCCAGCCACCAGGATCCGAGGCACACTGAGCTCATTGACACTGCAGAATACCAAACAGCCCCAGTCAGACAAAAGCTGTGAGAGTGGTGTTCAGACCGTCCCTCCTGTGCAGACAGGGCAGCCACAGAGAGGGAGAAACTGGCTGGAGGGAGGAGGTCCAAGGCCAAAGCTCCTGTGACATGGTAGCTGCCACTTGTTGAAGGAGGTTTCATGCACTTGTTTCAAACACTTCCTCCACCGGGTGAGGCACAGGGTAAAGGGTATTAGTATTAGCTGGGCCTCAGCAGCAACAATAGGAAAGTGGACATGGAGACAGAAGCAAGTCCCACTTCTGCCTTCAGATCCACTAACAGGAAATGGCAACCTACCCATGATTGGGCAAAGTGGCTTCTAAGTTCTTCTGTTCTCCTCACCTCTTTTCCTCTGGAGTAAAGATATTTTTCAGCCATTCATATGTCATGAAATACATCCCACTGGCTGGAACATCTGTTAGTGTCAATAAAGAGGTAAATTAAATGATATAAAATTCTCACAGATTTCCTGATCTTAGAAGAACCAAGCTTGGCTTTGGACCCTTGAAGGTTTCCTGAGAAGCTCCTCAGCAGCACTTCCTATTTGCAATAATCACTTTGCAGTGATCAGATGCTGCTCTGGGGCGAGCACTGGTGTGAGTGAGCGCTAACATGCACGACATTATTTCATCTTCAAAGGCCCTCTGAGTGGTCCCCACTAATATGCCCACTCCAAGCAGTTATAAACGAGCTAACATCTGGCCTTCCTCCAAGCTGTCATCTCAGAACAAGGGTAGAGCTGTCTCTGCCTCTTCTATTGCCACCCCAATAGGACATGCCTCTCAAGCCAAAAAGAGCTCCACTGCTCCTAAGTCATTCTTTCTTCCCACTCATCCCTCCAGCCACGATTTCCACTTGCTACTCCCCTCCGACTGCCAAGCTCATGATTTCCATCCTTGACGGCCAGCCTATCAGAAGGATGGAGGGTCCCCCCATCCTCATGTGTGTCCATGCTGGCCAGAGGTAAGATGGCCTAAAACCAGGACACACAGTGCCAGCCCTGTCAGAGCTGTGGCATGTATGGTGCCAAGGCTTGTCGGAAGATCCAGGCAAGACCCTCTGTGGCAAATCACCTCAGATGGAGGGCCTCAAAGGTTACCTCGCATGAGGGTGAGCACAGTCCCCTTGTAGATGCCTCGGATCCCAGCCTCCTTGTATAGTTTCTTTGCACAGTCCAAGGCACCAGTATACTTGGTCTCCCCTGAAGAAGCTTGAATCTGAGAGAGAGGAAAGAGTCATCAAGTCAGCAACAGCAACATCAAAGTCAACAAACCTAGCAGGTTACAGAAGATTACATAGTGAGTGTGGGAGTGGTCATTATGCATTAGACCAATGAAATAATATAACTATCATTGTCAAATCGACAGTTATTTAGAATGTACAATATTGGTGGAAGTTACTATGAAATAAGGCTAGGTGAATATATGACAAAATATAAACAAATTGACTAGAAAAAAAAAATCAACAGAGGAGATGGAAAATATGTTGAAAAATAAGTTCCCAAATACAAGAGCATTCCCAATAAAGCTAGTTGGAAAAATAAAAAAAGCTAGTTGGCAGTCTAGAAAGGAGGAGACAATTCAGTCAATTGTCTCCTCCTCAAAGGAGGAGATTCAGTCAATCACTTATTCCTTCAACAAATATCCATTAACTACTAAATCCACTCCAAGCTCTAACTGATCATGAAGCTTGGTTAAAAGAAGGTGTACTGGAAATTGTATTCAGAGCTCTAAATGCCTGGATAGAGGTCCTGTGTAGAGCCAGGAGAGGGCCAAGGAGAGGCCCCCTATCCTAGCCTCTGGGCTCCAGGGCCTAAGAGCCAAGGGCCTGAGGGCAGGCAGGAGGTATCCCACAAAAGATCTGAGAGAAAGACAGCCCCATGTAGGATCCACAGCAAATACAGAGTCAAGAGGAATCCGAACATACAAGGGCATCAACCAAAGAGTAGTTAAAGCTGGAAAGAGAGTTCAGATTTAATAGTTCCAAGGAGAAACACATACAAAATAAATATATAAGTCCAATAAATTTTTGTACATACAAACAATAACTAGTTGAAAACTAATGGAAAAGAATCCCATTCTAATAGCAATAAAGAATTATACTCCAGGGCTTCCCTGGTGGCGCAGTGGTTGAGAGTCCGCCTGCCGATGCAGGGGACACGGGTTCGTGCCCCGGTCTGGGAAGATCCCACATGCTGCAGAGCGGCTAGGCCCGTGAGCCATGGCCACTGAGCCTGCGCGTCGGAGTCCGTGCTCCGCAACGGGAGAGGCCACAACAGTGAGAGGCCCGCGAACAGCAAAAAAAAAAAAAAAAAAAAATCAAGTTTTCTTGAAGGGGCACCTGCACCTAACCCAGAACTCTCCATAATGCTAGAAATATGACAGTCCATGTTCATTGGTCTAATATTGCATATTTAGGTGAAATATTCCTTACTGTGCAACATCTCGGTATTTTTTATTAGGTACGTAATAACTTCAATGAGTACAAGAAAAATAGTTGCGTGGACTCAAGAGTTTTAAAGGCTATTCTTTAAAGTGAGTGCCTACCTTCATGAAATCTGCAATGTCTTAAACTAGCTCTTTTTATAGAGCTTGGCTTGTACTGGAGAAGAAAATCAAGTCTATGAGATTCCCAAGAGCAAAAACGTGGCCTTGTTGATCATGATATCTCTAGCCCCTTGCCAGGAATATAGTAGGTATAACTAGAAATTTATTAGTTAAATTAAGGTAGAAAAATCAATTCATAGTCAACTTTCAAGTAGCAAAACTTGAATACGCTAGATAGTACACAATGTCTCCTAAACTGATTTACATGTCTAAACTCAAGTTAAGCATTCCTTTAAATACATTGATCTGTGTTCCTCTGATAAAGTTACAGAAATACTTCTTCCAGTTTCTGTTTTTCCAATGAAATCACAGGAGGTGTGACTTGTTTAAGGAATAAAGAATGTTCTTAGGAAAAGAAAAAAAAGCAATAAAATATATGTGCATCAAGCAATAGGATTTGCATAAATAAAACTCTAAAACCTTTCCAAGGGACATAAAAGAAGAGGTAAATAAAAAGAGAGTCATAGTTCTGTTAGGAAAAGTTTTCAATCAGGAAGATGTCAATTTTTCTAAAAATAATAAATTTAAGACAATGTCAATTGAGTATCAATTTTTTTTTTTTTAAATATAACTTCCCCAGATGATCCCAGCACATGTGAGCCTGGTGTATCTGAGGAATGGCACAGAGGCCCATGTTATCAGAGGATGCTGGAGCTGACTCACAGTGACCTGGGGGGCCAAAGAGGACTGGGCATGGAATTGACATATTAACAGAATTTTCTCACTTATGTGTGGTATAGACTGTAAGCAGGGAAACAAGTGAGGAGGCCCTCACAGTCATCCAGGCCAGTGCTGAAGGTGACCTGAAGCAATGTAGTTGCAATGGAGGTGATGGGACAGGATAGATTTGTGATATTTTGAAAGCCAGCTTAACTGTTCAACAAATGGGATATGTACAGTGAGATAAAGTGTACAATCTAGGAGAACTCCTGGGTTTTAGGGCTGAACAACTAGATAGATGGTATTGCCACCAACCGAGCTACAGAAGGTTGTAGATAAAGCAGGTATTGAGGAAGACCAGGAGTTCAGTTTTGCACATGGTGACTCTGAGGTGCCTACTAGCATCCAACGGAAATGTTGGATAAACTAGTCCAGAGTTCAGGAAAAGTCTGACTTGGAGACATAAACTGGAAAATCATTATTATACAGATGGTGTCTAAAAGTCATGAGACAAGAAGAAATCATCAACAAGATGAGTGTAACATGACTGAGCCTTGTGCACATGAACATTAAAAGATTGAGAAGATGAGGATAAACCAACAACGGACATAAAAAAGGAGCAACCAAGTAGGTAGGAGGAAAGTCAGGAGAGAAGCCAAGTGAAGATAGATCTTCAAGGAAGATGGGGGACCAGCTGAGTCCAATTCTGTTTATGGATCAAGATGGATCAATGTCCAGGCCCAAGAACTGAACATTGGATTTAGTGTAAAAGTCACTGGTGGGACGTCTCTGGTGGTCCAGTGGTTAAGAATCTGCCTTCCAGTGCAGGGGACGTGGGTTCGATCCCTGGTTGGGGAACTAAGATCCTACATGCCACGGGGCAACTAAGCCCACCTGCTGCAACTAGAGAGAAGCCCATGTGCCGTAACAAAGAGCCCGCACACTGCAACTAAGACCTGACGCAGCCAAAAATAAATAAATAAATAAATAAATTTTTTTTTTTTTTAAAAAAAGGTCACTGGCGATCTTGACAAAAGTACTTTTGTTGGAGTTGTGAGGCAAAAGCCAGTCTGATGTGCGTTTGACAATTAGAGAAGGGGGACTAGAGACAAAGAGTAGGAAAAAAACAGAAAACTTTTTCAAAGAATTTTGATGTAAAGGGGAGCAAAGACAGGAAGCACAGAAATAGATGTGGAAGGTAAAATAGAGAGAAGTTTGTATTTTTAAGGTGAAAATACAAGAATGTTTACGCTTTTATTGCTGAAGAGAACAATCCATTGGAGAGCAAAAACTGATGCTCAAGGAGAGAGAAAGAAGAACTGTTGAAGCAAGGTCTCTGGATGGGCAAGAGGGGATAGGATGTGGGGTCAAACAGAAGCATGGGCCATTCATGGTGGAAATAACCAGGCAGCCACAAATGTAGTTAGATGCCAGTGAGTGAGTGGAGGCAGTGGAGGGCATCTGGTAAAGTCCTCTTCTGGCGATTTCAGTTTTCTCAGTGAAGTAGAAAGCCAGGGGACTTCCCTGGTGGTGCAGTGGTTAAGAATCCACCTGCCAATGCAGGGGACACGGGTTCGAGCCCTGGTCCAGGAAGATCCCACATGCCGTGGAGCAACTAAGCCTGTGCACCACAACTACTGAGCCTGCACTCTAGAGCCCATGAGCCACAACTACTGAGCCCACATGCCACAACTACTGAAGCCCGCACACCTAGAGCCCATGCTCTGCAACAAGAGAAGCCACCGCAATGAGAAGCCTGCACACTGCAACGAAGAGTAGCCCCCACTTGCCGCAACTAGAGAAAGCCCATGCACAGCAACGAAGACTCAACGCAGACAAAAATAAATAAATAAATTAATAATAATAATTTTAAAAAGCAGGTCATCTCCTGAGAGGGTAGGGGTTTGAGAAGAGAAGAGAGTCACAAAGTAGTAACCCAGCAGAATGGAGGAGTGCAAGGGAAGAATATGGATGGGGACTGTCTCATCTAGGAGCAGAAAAGGACTTCAGGCATAAAAGAGATGGAAGAAGACATGATGGAAAAGACTAAGGGACAAGGCTACTGAAAACAAACAGTCCCTAACTCAAAATCAATATACAGACATCTAAGAAGTATTTTCCCAATCCTCCTGCTAAGTACAACAAAAAACTCTAGACATTATTTGTTTTAAAAAAATATAAGAGGACTCTGAAAGTTTAGAGAGAAGAAGCAGACTGGCTAGGGACCTTGGGACTTAAGCAATGACATAGTGGGGAGTACCCTGGATTTTTTTTTTTTTTTTTTTTTTTTTTGCGGTGCACGGGCCTCTCACTGTTTTGGCCTCTCCCGTTGTGGAGCACAGGCTCCGGATGCGCAGGCTCAGCGGCCATGGCTCACGGGCCCAGCCAGTCCACAGAATGTGGGATCATCCCGGAATGGGGCACGAACCCGTGTCCCCTGGATCGGCAGGCGGTCTCTCAACCACTGCGCCACCAGGGAAGCCCCCTGGATTTTCTTTTTTGATATATCTCAGACTTAAAGCAGAAGAAACTGGCAATCCAGGAATACCAACAAGCACAGATCAAAAAGAAGCCTCAAAAAAAGCCTGCATTCTCTAGACAAAGGACCAGAAAAGGAACAGCCTAGAAAGACAGAAAATCTTTAGACAAAAAACACTCTACTCCAGCCATACACCATAGAAAACTGTGGCCTCACCCTCTTCCACACCAGCAAAGACCCTGTGGGGAGCCCAGACTTCCACCTTCGCAGGGCTGTAACAAGGTACCCAATATGCTACCTGGGTGGAGTCAGAAAAGGCCAAGTACAGAATAAGGACTTTCATCCCTGAGAGCCTGTAACCATCACCCTCCTGTCCCGTGGTGTCAGTAGAGACACTGGAACTCCCACATCCACCCAGCAGTAAAAAGAAGTGCCCCACCCTCAAGTGTCAACAGAGGTCGAGTGGGTCACCTAGACTTCCACTTCCACTTGGCAGTAATGAGGCAGCATCCCTCCCTTCCTACTGGAGTGGTGTCAAAGAAAGCCAACTAAAATGGAAAGATTAAATAGGATCCAGAATCTCAATAAAGTATGCAAATATCCGGGTTCCAATTGGAAATCACACAACATGTCCAAACCCAGGAAGATCTCAAACTGAAAGAAAAAAGAAGCAATAGATGCCAAGACCAAGATGACAGAGATGTTAGAATTATCTGACAAAGATTTTAAACCAGCCATTGTAAAAATCCTTCAACGAGTAATTATTAATATGCTTGAAACAGATTAAAAAAATTAGAAAACCACAGCAAATAAATAAAATATCAGCACAGAAACAGAAGATATGAGGAAGAACCAAGTGGAAGTTTTAGAATTGAAAAATACAACCGAGGGCTTCCCTGGTGGCGCAGTGGTTGAGAGTCCGCCTGCCAATGCAGGGGACACGGGTTCGTGCCCCGGTCCGGGAAGATCCCACATGCCGCAGAGCGGCTAGGCCCGTGAGCCATGGCCGCTGAGCCTGTGAGTCTGGAGCCTGTGCTCCGCAACAGGAGAGGCCACAACAGTGAGAGGCCCGCATACTGCAAAAAAAAAAAAGAAAGAAAAATACAACCGAAATAAAAAGCTCAGTGGGGACTTCCCTGGTGGTGCAGTGGTTAAGAATCCGCCTGCCAATGCAGGGGACACAGGTTCAAGCACTGGTCCGGGAAGATCCCACATGCTGCAGAGCAACTAAGCCCATGTGCCACAACTACTGAGCCTGCGCTCTAGAGCCCGTGAGCCACAACTACTGAGCTCACGTGCCACAACTACTGAAGCCCGTGTGCCTAAAGCCCAAGCTCCACAACAAGAGAAACCACTGCAATGAGAAGGCCGCATGAAGAGAAGCCCCCCAGTGACGAAACTAGAGAAAGCCCACATGCAGCAATGAAGACCCAACGCAACTAAAGAAAGAAAAGAAAGAAAGAGAGAGAGAGAGAGAGAGAAAGAGAGAGAGAAAGAAAGAAAGAAAGAAAGAAAGAAAGAAAGAAAGAAAGAGAAAAGAACTGTAATCCCAGAACCCTACGTCAAGTGAAAATATTCTTCAGGAATAAAGGGGAAATGAGGCATTCTTAGATGAAGGAAAACTGAGAGACTTTGTCATTCACAGACCTTCCCCAAAAGAATGGCTAAAGGAAGTTCTTTAAATAGAAAAGAAACTCTAAAAGAAGGAACCCTGGAACACCAGGAAGGAAGGAAGAACATAGTAAGCAAAAATATGGGATATTATATAATGGTAATATGAGGGACATTACACAGTGGTAAAAGGGCCAATCCACCAAGAAGACATAGCAATCCTAAATGTGTATACATTATACAGAAAAGCTGCAAACTATGTGAAGCAAAACTGAAAGAACTGAAAGAAGAAACAAACAAACTCACAATTACAGTTGGAGATTTCAAATTCCTCCATCAACAAATAGGTAGAACAACTAGACAGAAAATCAAGGATAGAGAAGAACTCAACAACACCATCAACCAACAGGATATAATCGACATTTATAGATTACTCCACCAAATGACAGCAGAACACACACTCTTTTCAAATGCCCATGGAACATGGACCAGGATAAACCATATCCAAGGCCATAAACCTCAAGAAATTTAAAAGAATGTAAATAATACAGAATATGTTTTCCAATCACAATGGACTCAAACTAGAAATCAATAATCTCCAACACTTGAAAACTGAACACTCTCCTAAGTAATTAAAAAAGGAAGTCTCAAAGGAAATTAGAAAACACACTGAGCTGGGACTTCCCTGGTGGTCCAGTGGCTAAGACTCCATGCTCTCAATACAGGGGGCCTGGGTTCGACCCCTGGTCAGGGAACTAGATCCCACATGCCACAACTAAGAGTTTTCATGCCACAACTAAAACATCCTGCATGCTGCAACTAAGACCCGACAGAGAGAGAGAGAGAGAGAGAGAGAGAGAGAGAGAGAAAGAAAGAGGAAGAAAGAAAGAAAGAAAGAAAGAAAGAAAGAAAGAAGGAAGGAAGAAGGAAAGAAGGAAAGAAAGAAAGAAAGAAAACACACTGAACTGACTGAAAATTAAAATATGTTGAAGTTTGTGGGACACAGCTAAAGCAGGGCTGAGAGGAAACTTTATAGCACTGACTGCATATGTTAGAAAAGAGGAAAAGCCTCAGAACAATAATCTAAGCTTGCACCTCAAACACCTAAAAAAAAAAAAGAAAGAAAAGCAAACAAAACCCAAAACAAGCAAAAGGAAGGAAATAATAAAAAAAAAAACAAGCAGAAACCAATGAAATTGAAAACAGAAAAATAATAAAGAAAATCAATGAGGTGAGTTCCCTGGTGGTCTAGTGGTTAGGATTCTGGGCTTTCACTGCTGTGGCCTGGATTCAGGGAACTGAGATCCCGCAAGCCACGTGGCATGGCCAAAAAAAAAAAAAAGAAAGAAAGAAAAATCTTTTTTGAAAAGATCAATAAAACTGACAAACCTCAAGTGAGGCTGACAAAGAAAAAAAAAGAGAGAAGTCACAAATTATTGGTTTTTTATTAATTAATTAATTTATTTATTTTTGGCTGTGTTGGGTATTCGCTGCTGCACGCAGGCTTTCTCTAGTTGTGGCAAGCGGGGGCTACTCTTCGTTGTGGTGTGCAGGCTTCTCATTGCACTGGCTTCTCTTGTTGAGGAGCACAGGCTCTAGGCACGAGGGCTGCAGTAGTTGTGGCTCGCGGCTCTAGAGTGCAGGCTCAGTAGTTGGGGCGCATGGGCTTAGTTGCTCCACGACATGTGGGATCTTCCCGGACCAGGGCTCAAACCCGTTTCCCCTGCATGAGCAGGTGGATTCTTAACCACTGTGCCACCAGGGAAGCCCTACAAATTATTAATACCAGGAATAAAACAGAAGATAACACCACAGAATCTGCCAGTGTATAAAGGACAATACGGGAATACTACAAAGAACTTCACACACACACATTTGACAACTTAGATAAAAAAACAAAACCAAAAACTACCACAGGGACTCCCCTGGTGGCGCAGTGGATAAGACTCCGTGCTCCCAGTGTAGGAGGCCCAGGTTCTATCCCTGGTCAGGGAACCAGATCCTATATGCAACCGCAACTAAGAGTTCACATGCCACAACTAAGGAGCTGGCAAGCCACAACTAAGGAGCCCGCCTGCCGCAACTAAGAACGGGCACAACCAAATAAATAAAATATAAAAAAAAAAACTACCACAATTTTCCCAATATGAAATAAGTAATTTGAATAGCCCTGTAACTATTAAGAAAATTGAATTCATAATTTAATAATTCCTCCCCCAAAATCTCCAAGCCTATATGGTTTCACTATAAAATTCTACCAAATGTTTACAGGAAAATTAACACCAATTCTACATAATCCCTCTCAGAAAATAGAAGAGGGAACAATTTCCAATTCATTTTATGAAGACAGCATTATTCTGATATCAAAACCAGACAAAGACAACACAGAAAAATAACTGACAGACTAGTATCTCTCATGACTATAGATGCAAAAATACTTAACAAAATATAAGAAAATAGAACTCAGCAGTATATAAAAAGAATTATAAACTATGACCAAGCTGGGGGGTTTATTCCAGCAATTCAAAATTCGTTCAGGATTCAAACACCGATTGATGTAATTCACCGTATAAGAGGTTAAAGGAGAAAAATCACATGATCACATTAATAAATGAAGAAAAAGAATTTGACAAAAGTCAATATCCATTTACGAGAAAACTCTCAGAAAAAGAGGAATAGAAGGTAACTTTCTCAACTTGATAAAGAGCATCTATCAAAAAAACTACATCTGGGACCTCCCTGGTGGTCCAGTAGTTAAGACTCCGCACTTCCACTGCAGGGGGCACCGTGTTCCATCCCTGTTCAGGGAACTAAGATCCTGCATGCAGCGTGGTGCGGCCAAAAAAACTAAACAAACAAACAAAAAACTACACCTAACATCATACTTAACAGTGAAATAGTGAACACTTCCCCATGAGATTGGGAACAAGGTAAAAATATCCACTCTCATCACTCTTATTCAACACAGTACTGGAAATTCTAGCCAGTGAAGTAAGGAAATAAAAGGTAAATAGATTAGAAATGAAGAAATAAAACTGTCCCTATTTGCAAATAACATGATTATCTTACATAGGAAATCCCAAGGAACCTACCCAAAAAAAATCCTAGAATTAATAAGGGCATTCAGGAAGGTTCACATGATACAAGATTAACATACAAAAATTTATTGTATTTCTACAAACTAGCAATGAAAATGTAGACAACAAAATTAAAATTATAATACCATTTACAATGCCATTTTACAAAGTCAAATTAAGAGAGAAGCACTTAGGTATATAAGAAAACACATTAAGAGCTTATATGCTGAAAACTACACAATGCTGATGAAAGAAATTAAAGTTCTAAATAAATGGAGAGATATAACATGTCCATGTATTGGAAGACTCAAAATAATGTGTTAATTCTACCCAAATTGACCTATAGGTTTAACATAATCTCAGCAAGATTTTTCTCAATTTTCTAAATTACCCTAAAATTTACATAGAAATATTGGGTTGGCCAAAAAGTTTTCTGTAAGATGTTATAGAAAAACCCGAGTGAACTTTTTGGCCAACCCAATACAAAGGAATTAGAATAGCTAGAACAATTTTTTTCATTAATTAATTAATTTATTTATTTTTGGCTGTGTTGGGTCTTCATTGCTACACGCGGGCTTTCTCCAGTTGCGGCAAGCGGGGGCTACTCTTCGTTGCGGTGCGCGGGGCTTCTCATTGCGGTGGCTTCTCCTGTTGTGAAGCAGCACAGGCTTCAGTAGTTGTGGCACACGAGTTCAGTAATTGTGGTTCTCAGGCTCTAGAGCAGAGGCTGAGCAGTTGTGGTGCATGGGCTTAGTTGCTCCGAGGTATGTGAGATCTTCCCGGACCAGGGCTCAAACCCGTGTCCCCTGTGTTGGCAGGCGGATTCTTAACCACTGCACCACCAGGGAAGTCCCCATTTTTTTTTTAAAGAATAAAGTGGGAGGCATCAGTCTAGTCAATTTCAAGACTTAGTATATGGCTATACTAATCAAGACTGTGTAGTATTCGTGAAGGGACAGATGCATAAATCAATGGAAGAAACTAGAGTACCCAGAAGTAGACCCACACAAATATGCTCAACTGACTTTTAACAAAGATGCAAACACAATTCAGTGGAAGAAAGATAAGTCTCTTCAGCAAATGGTATGGTGCAATTGGACAGCCCTAGAGAAAAGAAAAAAAACAACAACTCTGACCTAATTTTCATACATAATACAAATATTAACTCAAAATGGAGTCACAGACTTAAATGTAAAAGGTAAACTATAGATAAAACTTTTGGAAAAAACATATTAGAAAATCTTTGGGATTGCAGGCTAGGTAAAGAGTTCTTAAGACCTGATGCCCCAAACACCCAAAACCCAATCCATAAAAGAAAAATTAACAAACTGGACTTCATCAAAATTTTAAATGTTTGCTCAAAAGACTCTGTTGAGAGGATGAAAAGACAAACTATAGACTGGGAGAAAATATTTGCAAACCACATATCTGACAAAGCACTAGTATCTAGAAAAAAGGACTCTCAAAACTCAATAATAAAAAAAACAAATGGGCTTCCCTGGTAGCGCAGTGGTTGAGAGTCCGCCTGCCGATGCAGGGGACACAGGTTCGTGCCCCGGTCCAGGAAGATCCCACATGCTGCGGAGCAGCTGGGCCTGTGAGCCATGGCCGTTGAGCCTGCGCGTCCGGAGCCTGTGCTCCGCAAACGGGAGAGGCCACAACAGTGAGAGGCCCACATACCACAAAACAAACAAACAAACAAACAAATAATCCAATTAGAAAATGGGCAAAACATGAACAAACATTTCACCAAACAGGATATTCATATAGCAAATGAGCACAGGAAAGGATGTTCAACATCCTCAGCTATTAGGAAAATACAAATTAAATGAGATATCACTACACACCTATCAGAATGGCTAAAATTAAGAACAGTGACAACACCAAATGTTGGTGAGGATGCAGAGAAACTGGATCACTCATATATTGCTGGTGGAAATGTAAAATGATATAGCTACTCTGAAAAAACTGTTTGGTAGTTTCTTTAAAAACTAACACACATGGGACTTCCCTGGAGATCCAGTGGTTAAGACTCCATGCTTCCACTTCAGGGTACACAGGTTTGATCCCTGATGGGGGAACTAAGATTCCACATGCTGGCGCGGCGTGGCAAAAAAAACCCAAAGAAACCCCCACTAAACATGCAACTACCACATGACTCAGCAATTATACTCCTGGGCATTTATCCCAGAGAAATGAAGACTGATTTTCTCAGAAAAACCTCTGTACATGAATGTTTATAGCATCTTTATTTATAATAGCCAAAAACTGAAAACAACCCAGATGTCCTTCAATGGATGAAAAGTTAAACATATTTCTAGTACATCCACACCATGGACTACTAAAAAGGAATGAACTATTCATATAAGCAACAATCTGTATGAATCTCCAGAAAATTAGGTTGAGTTGAAAAAGCCAATCTGAAAAGTTTACATACTGTATAGTTCCATTTATATAAGTCTTGAAATTACAGGCTTATAGAATTCAGATTAGTGGTTGCTGGGGTGGTTAAGGACTGGAGTGGGGTATGAGAAGTGAATGTGGCTATTAAAGGGCTACATGAAGGATCCTTGGCATGATGGAATTGTTCTGTATCTTGACTGTAACAATGTCAATATTCTGGTTGCGATATTGTACTATAATTTTACAATATATTACCTCTGTGGAAGAACTGAGTAAAGGGTACATGGGATCCTTTTGTTTTATTTATTTCTTTATTTCCCTTTGTATTACTTCTTACAACTGTATGTGAATCTATAAGTATCTCAAAATAAAAAATTTAATTTAAAAAATGCACAAAATTAAATGACAAATGCAAAGCATGAAAAAGACTTGCCAAATATGATAAGAAATTAATAACCTTAATATGTCCAAAGGTTTTAGGGGTAGGGGAGTGACAGGCACAAACTATTGGGTGTAAGACAGGCTACAAGAATGTATTGTACAACTTGGGGAATACAGCCAATATTTTGTAATAACTGTAAATGGAGTGTAACCTTTAAAAATTGCATAAAAATTTTAAAAAATAATAAATTGGGGACTTCCCTGGTGGCACAGAGGTTAAGAATCCGCCTGCCAATGCAGGGGACACGGGTTCGATCCCTGAACCGGTAAGATCCCACATGCTGCAGAGCAACTAAGCCCATGTGCCACAATTACTGAGCCTGCACTCTAGAGCTCGCGTGCCACAACTACTGAGCCCGTGTGCTGCAACTACTGAAGCCCGCGTGCCTAGAGCCCGTGCTCTGCAACAAGAGAAGCCACCACAATGAGAAGCCCGTGCACCGCAATAGAGTAGCCCCTGCTCGCAGCAACTAGAGAGAGCCTGCGCTGCAATGAAGACCCAACACAGCCAAAAATAAATAAATAAAACAAAATAATAAATTCAAACATGTCCAAAGCTTTTATAATAGAAAAACAAACAAATGAGCAAAGAACACAAATAGGCATTTCACAAAGGAAAAATACAAACAGCTAATATGCATCAAAAAAATTAACCCCACCGACAATTAAAAGCAAGAAAAATTAAAACAATGCAAATTTTTCACCCATCAGACTAGCAGAGATTGTAAATTAGATGCCACAGAATCTGCTGGGAAGTAAGAGCTCTTATACTTTTGACAGGAATAGAAAATGACAGACTTTTATAGGAGGGCCATTTAGTAAAATGCATTAAAAACCTTTTTAAAAAGTACATACCTTAAAAAAAATAAGTACCTACCTTTAATCATACTAATTTCAAGTCTAGACATTTATCCTAAGAAAATAATCAGGAACACATGCAGAGACTTATTTACAAAGATCTTCACTATGGCATATAATTTGTCATGTCCCCAGATAAGGTATTATTGGGTAAATGACAGCCATGTATTGAAATAAAATACAGAAAATGACGCTTGAGAAAAAAAATCACAAAAATATTGTGACATATCAAATGAAAAAAACTGGTTACAAAACTATTGCAATATGTGACCCCAATTTTATTTCAAAAGATAACTTTTTTTAATACAAGTTTACCAAAAAGACTAGAAGAATTCACACAGAAAGCATAACAGTGGGGTAGTATCATGGGTGATAAATACATTGTTTTCTGTGTGCTTCTCTGCATTACCAAAATTTTTCTAGTAAAGACTGTGTGTTAAATTGCTTCAGCCATTAGAAGAAAAAAGCAGTAACACTTTTTTAAAAAGGAGCCCTGTGTGGTAAGGCAGGTAGTCAGTTCACACCCTTGGCCTGGGAACAAGACAGACACTTTAAGGGCACTGAGCCTTTGGGCAAATGGCAGAGACCTAACATGTTAGGCAGGAGCAGCCTCCCTTCCACCTCTGATGAGACATGACTTACCTTTCAGAGTTCCTGAAGTAGCTGCTAATTAGGGTGGTTAAGTCTGAGCTCACCCGTCACAGGTGTGACATTTGATTTGTTACACTGTCCTGGTTCTTGATTCTACTACGATTGCTTCCATGTTCCTGAAAACCTTGAAACTGTTTTGCACACCTGACCTGAAGTCTTTATAAAGGGTGAAAGGACATAAACATCCACACAAAATTGTATACCCAATGGAAAAAGCTAGCCACCTCCCCCCAAATCATATCCCCCCACCCCAGATCACACCCTCACCTGTAACAAGCACTTGATCCGTTCTCCAGGGGTCATAATTCCCGTGGTGAATACACCAGATAACATCCCAGCTGCAAATAGTTGGGGGTAGCTATATTGAAAAAAAAACGAGAGGCAAGAACCTGTGACTAACCACCCAGAACAGAGGCAATCCCAGCAAAGAGGACTTTGAAAGAAAAAATAAGTACTTGGACTGGGCAGAAGTCCAGAACAAATAAAGCATATTTCACACAAAACCCAAGGTCTAGGTATATTCTGACATCAAATTTCCCAAGGCAGGGGTCTCAGTGCCAAGAGCAATATGAGCTTGGTCACGAGGCCCACATGCACACTCAGATGGCCTCACCCATGGGAGAAGTTTCCTCCCCGGCCTGCCATGCACAGTGACTATGGACGAGTTTCCAGGCCTCTCTGAGCCTTGATCTGTAAAGTTCAAGGTTGTTGCGGAAAAAAGCCTCTAACCCAGAATGCAGACCTCAATCAACCCCAGTTCCCCTCCAATCTCGCCTCCTCTGGATCACCAAGGGCCTGAGAACATTTTAAGCCAAGATTCACAAAGGACGGTGTCAAGGCCGGAGGAATGGCTGTGGCCACTTCCACAGGCTAAGGGGGCCAGCCAGGCCAGTTGTGAGGAATGTGCTGTAAGATGCTGGGAAGGGCCCAGTCAGGGATGGTACCCACAGACATGATGGGTCCTGTGGCCTTCCATGCAGGGAATAGTCCCCCAGTGGCCAGAGATATGGATCCTCACCATGGTCCTCACAGAATGAACCACATTGAATATTTGGAGGCTCCTGGTGTCACGGCCTGTCCCACCTCTGGCATCTCCTTTTCTTTCTAAGATTATACCAGACTGGTCTGGAGGCAGTGGAGTACAGAGCTACAATTAGCATTTCAATAGTGTCCCCACAATTTAGCAAATGTTGTTGAAAAACTTCACTTTCTTGCCTGGGCCGCAGGCCCCTCCTAACCCCAAGCCTCTGATAGCTGAGCCTTCAGGCCTGTCCCACACTACAAGGAGCCCAAAACCCAGAGAACAGATGTCAAATGGGGAAAGGGAGACATCCACTTCGGGTCCTTCCTTCCAGGGCACCAGTCTCAATGGTCCTGTTTTTTCCAGGCACTCACACAACTACCTCAGGCATGCAAGCCCAGCACACAAGCTGACTGTTCAACAGTCAGGAGACTTGCTTTCATGCATGGCCTCCTTTACAGTCTCAGTCCACACTGCTGTCCCCAAGAGGAGTCCTCTCAGCAACAAAACTTCCCCTCATGAGACCAACATATGTTCTTCCATGTATGCCCAGACCTTAGGCTGGACATACCTCCATCTCCTGGGACTGAGGACTTTCCTCTGAACAGGGTCTATGTGTGCACAGGGTACCATGCAGACACCCTACATGGGTGGCCCATTCTGCCACCCTTCACCCCCACATGAGGGAAGCATCTGTGAGTGCTGGACCCGAGGTCCTGGTAATGTTCCTTTCCATACTGTCCCCAAACACTACTGCAGGGAGGGGAAGGTGGCAGGGTTGACATTCAGGATTCAGAGCACGGCAGGATTATGGGGGCAGGAACCTGAGTGTCTCAACCTTTGCTTAAGCAGGAAGGGTGCTTCTCTGAGGACTGACACCATAATATAGGGAATACAACCTAAAGGCTGAAGTACTAGCAGTGACCCCACGGGGGTTCTTGTGCATGGCCCGTGTGAGCTGGCACATGAGCTAAAAGACCAGGTGCTCAAAGAGGACATGTGTCCATAGGACATTTGGACTACCAACAGTCAAACACAGTTTCAAAAGGAAGCCCCACACACCCACATTTGGGGCCACCTGTGGCTTTTTATAGAAGCTGGTCACATTCAGAGGGTCACAAGGACTCCAAAAATAGAGTTTCACATTATGAGCATTTCTATCTATGTCCAGACCCTTACTCAGCCTGCTGTGGCCTGAAGTAGTGACAGAAAACAACCACATGGCACCCTGGGCTGCCTCCCTTGAGCTCCCAATCCCAAGCCTAGCCAGGGTCCTGTGCTGCCTGCAGCCACTCCCAGGAGTTGTCAGCCTGCACGGCTCAGACTGAGTGTGCCTTGTCATCCCATGTTTCAACTCAGAATTCCCCTGCATCCCAAGAAGCCTGTTTTCATTAACTACTTTGTAAATTCTGAACTATAATTCTGCCTCATCTGCCTCTTCACACCCAAATCTAACTTAAAGTTTACTGAAAGGAAATACACTAATTTATTTCACTTTAACAGAGAAACCAGGGACTTCCCTGGTGCCGCAGTGGTTAAGAATCCGCTTGCCAATGCAGGGGGCACGGGTTCAAGCCCTGGTCCGGGAAGATCCCACATGCTGTGGAACAACTAAGCCCGTGCGCCACAACTACTGAGCCTGCACTCTAGAGCCCGTAAGCCACAACTACTGAGCCTGCATGCCACAACTACTGAAGCCTGCACGCCACAACTACTGAGCCCACGCGCCTAGAGCCCGTGCTCCACAACAAGAGAAGCCCCCGCAATGAGAAGCCCGTGCACTGCAAAGAAGAGTAGCCCCCGCTTGCCACAACTAGAGAAAGCCCGTGCACAGCAACAAAGACCCAACGCAGCCAAATAAATTAATTAATTAATTAATTAAATTTTTTAAAAACCCAGAGAAACCAATATCTGAAATAATTATGTTATTAAAATGAAGGGCTTCCCTGGTGGTGCAGTGGTTAGGAATCCGCCTGACAATGCAGGGAACACAGGTTCGAGCCCTGGTCCGGGAGGATCCCACATGCCACGGAGCGGCTAGGCCCGTGTGCCACAACTACTGAGCCTGCACTCTAGAGCCCAAGAGCCACAACCACTGAGCCCGTGTGCCACAACTACTGAAGCCTGCATGCCTAGAGCCCGTGCTCCGCAAAAACAGAAGCCACTGCAATGAGAAGCCCACACACCACAATGAAGCGTGGCCCTCTCTCACCGCAACTAGAGAAAGCCTGCGTGAAGCAGCGAAGACCCAATGTAGCCAAAAATAAGTAAATAATTAAAAAAAAAAAAAGAAGTAAAACAAAAGTTGGAACCTTCCCTTCTCCCAACCAGGTGATGGGAAACAAGGCCGCTGCTGTCATTACTGCAGCACCAGGTACCTTCATGGCATTTTACACACATTTTAGCATTCAGACCTCCCAATGCTGTGGAGTTAAGCGATACTACCTCACAGAAGAAATTATGACAACCTAATAAGGGGGTGGGGGAGGGATCTGAGTTTTTCTTTTTCCATTTTGGTTCACAGGGCAAAGGAAAACTCAAGTACCTCCCTCACGTGGAACAACCAGGAGCTAGCCCTGGGGACCCAGGAGGACAGCCACTGCCTGTCAGCCAAGGTTCTTTCCCTTAACCTGTATCACACCACCAGGCAGAACAGCATTGAGTCCTCCAGGCTTGTAAGTACTCACCTGAGCACATCCTCTGGGTGTTTTTGTTGCAGTTTCTTCCCCAAACCAAACCCAAAGAAGCACACGGCAAACATGGGGGTGACCCCAATGATGGGGGCGGCCATGCCCCGATATAGACCCATGATGCCCTGCAAGGAATCACAGAAGTGGAAGCTGTTTACAGACACAGCTAACTTTTACATCACTGAAACAGGGAAGCAGTGTGTCCTCTGACCTGTGGCCTCCTTCCCTCACCTCCCCTCCAAGCAAGGAGAGCTTTTAAAAGGAAGAATACTCCCACATTTATCAGAAATAGTTGTCTTCTTATACACTGCTGGAGAAACTGAAAACAGCTCCTATTCTGGAAGGCAATCTGGAAATACGTAGCTTACACTTTCATCAGAAAATTCTCTGTCTAGAAATGTATTCTAAGGAAATACTTAGATATAGAAAAGAATGACATCAGGAATTTATTAAGTAGCAAAATTCTGGAATGAACCTAAAAATTCTCAAATAGGAGATTGAGACACATTATGGGAATTCCATAAATTGACTATCACATAGCCATAAAATCACATTGTAACATGAGAAGAGACTACTAAGTGAAAAAAAAGCAGGCTACAGGGACTTCCCTGGTGGTGCAGTGGTTAAGAATCTGCCTAACAATGCAGGGGACATGGGTTCGAGCCCTGGTTCGATCCCTGGTCCAATCCCTGGTCCAGGAAGATCCCACATGCTGTGGAACAACTAAGCCCGTGCGCCACAACTACTGAGCCTGTGCTCTAGAGCCCACGAGCCACAACTAATGAGCCTGCGTGCCTAGAGCCCATGCTCTGCAACAAGGGAAGCCACCACAATGAGAAGCCCACACACCACAACGAAGAGTAACCCCCACTCGCCACAACCAGAGAAAGCCCACATGCAGCAATGAAGACCCAATGCAGCCATAAATAAATAAATAAATAAAAAGCAGGCTACAAAACAGAATGTACAACGTGACTTCTTTGGGGTGACATTAGAGGTGTACGAAATTTTTGTATTTCCCAAGTATTAAGACATGAGGGGAGTTCCCTGGTGGCCTAGTGGTTAGGATTCCAGGCTTTCACTGCTGTGGCCCAGGTTCAGTCCCTGGTCGGGAAACTGAGATCACTCAAGCCGCCCAGTGTGCCCCTCCAAAAAAAAGACATGGGGTTTTTATTGTTAAAGACAATAGCAAGACTGCACATCAATTTTCACTAGTACAGCTTGATAATGAAAGCAACTATGTAGTAGCCAATAAATAGACAAATAGATATCCCAACCAAACAAGTTAGTAAATCAAGGAAGAGGAAGATCTGGGACCCAGGAGACCACGAGTTTGGCCCAAGAGAGATGAAGGGGATTTCCAGGATGGTGTCTGGTACAGTGGGCCTGGGAAGAAACCAGTCTACGTGGGAGTATGAGGATAGAGGACTCCAGGAAGAGTTTGTTTTTTCCAAGAAGAACAAAGCAAAACAATAAACATTGGAACAACAGATTATAACTATTTAGGCAGTGTGGAAAACCAAACAAAAAGGTATTCTACAGGGCATTTAGGGTACAGGATGACAGAGGCAGAGATTCAAAGAAACACAAGCAAACGAAACTGATGCAATTTTTAACCCAACCTCAAGAAAAACAAAAAGTTGTACAAGAAATGAAATGCACATCATAGAACATTACTTAGTTAACAGAGAAAAACACATATAAAGTTGTAATCATGAAAACACCGAATTGTACTAAACCACAAAGTATGATAAAATTATATGGGCAGGGCAGAAAGGTGATAAGGAATGCAAGAGTTAAAATCATCTACCACAAATAGGTAGCAAAAACACATTTTTTCTCTCTTTTTTTTAATTGGAGTATAATTGCTTTACAATGTTGTGTTAGTTATATTTTTAAAAAAATAAATAAATTTATTTATTTATTTTTGGCTGCATTGGGTCTTCGTTGCTGCGCCTGGGCTTTCTCTAGCTGTGGCGAGCGGGGGCTACTCTTTGTTGCCATGTGCGGGCTCCTCATTGTGGTGGCTTCTCTTGTCGTGGAGCATGGGCTCTAGGTGCACGGGCTTCAGTAGTTGTGGCTCATAGGCTCTAGAGCGCAGGCTCAGTAGTTGTGGCGCACGGGCTTAGCTGCTCCACGGCATGTGGGATCTTCCCGGACCAGGGCTGGAACCCATGTCCCCTGCATTGGCAGGTGGATTCTTAACCACTGCACCACCAGGGAAGTCCCTGTGTTAGTTTTAAAACACATTTTTAAATGTATAAAATACACGTATGCATCTAGGTAGAAAACAGCATTAATAACTGAGAAAGCTGAAAATAACCTCTAGAGAATTGGGGTGGGAGGGCTACTTTGTTACAAGTCCTTCAGTAGCAAACTAAGTGCTTGTATCATTTTAATACAAATAGGGGACAATTTTTAAAACAAAACACAAAAAAGTGTTAAAGTTGCTCCCTACAGAAAGTAGCAGGAGAAACAGGGTGGAGTTGCACACTGAGAGGGTCCACAGACCTAGGCTGGAGAACCTGCCTCGCTACAGACCCTGACCATTCACAACCCATCTTCTTTCCAGAACTCAAGGGGCACAACTGTACCCGTCAGTACTCCTCCCAGATCCTGCAAAGGTCTAGCACTGCTACAGGCTGTAAGCAGACTCACCAAGGACAAAGTGCAGAGGAGGTAAACAGGAAAGGTGAATAGAAAGAGAAAGTTCTGAGAAGGATCTGCAAAAGCAGCAGGTGACAAAGCCCTCCAAAAGCCCCTCCCACAGTTTCCCACCTGGGCTGAGAGGATGCCCAAGGCCTGAGGGCCAAACCCACGCCTCCCAACAACTCCTCTAGCCTTCCTTCCACTGTCTGGCCTACCCAGTTCCATGCAGCACAACCAAGACCCGTCTGGCAGCACCAGAAAACAGAGAGCTCAATCTGGCACAGCAAAACCCAGAGACAAGCACAAACATAAACTAAGGAAGCCTATTCAACTCTGCAGAGAGTTGGGTTTATATGAGCCATTCTCACCAGGCCTCCAGCACCCAGCACACTGCCCAGGCGCTGAATAGGTCCTCAATAACATTTGCTGACCAAGAGGCATGTAATCCTGCCTCTCTGTAAAGGCAGAGAACTCTTAGCTGACTTGAAGCCCAAAGACTCCACTGGACACCGATCAGACTCCATTCTGGGCTGATGAAAGGAAGAGAGCCTTACAGAAGAAAAGGCAGCACCGTCTCACGCATGGGTGGTTGGGTAGACTCCACCTCAAAATCTTCCTCCCATGCCTGGGTCCTGCAGGAACCCTGGGAACAACTTTTCCTCCCAGACCGAGTCCATCAATCACCAGCATCCCCTCTTTATCTGGGTGACACCTGCTTCTCAGTTTCTGTATATTTAATAAACACTACATATATATTTATTCATATTAGAGTTATATTTTAGGAAACAAAGGAAAAGTTCTCAACAAGGTCTTGTCACATATGTGCTAATGAAGTCAGAAATAAACATCACTAGTAATTAAACCTTTTTTAAAATCCCATGTTTTCACTTTAAGAAATATCTGAAAAATTACTATGTAATTCAATAACCTCAAAGCAATTTAGTTTCCTTTAGTTAGTTTAGTCTAGGGGTTTGAAGACTGCTAGCTTCTTTCACTGTTCCTCAGACTGGCTGACTCTTCCTCCACATTTTATGTGAACTTCTGACACTGATCCCTGTCAAACTGACTGATCCAGATTTGCATTTTCTTCTATTTCACGCCTCCAACTATTCCTCATGAATTCCCTGTGGTCTAAATTGTGCCTTCCAAAAGAGAGAACAATTTTAGAACCATTTTATTAGCTTCAGTCATTCACATAAAACAGTAGCTGGAACTATCAAAGACTCCAGAGCGATGACAATAGGAGGGCATAGGATGGCACGGTGAGAGAGCCACAGCTGTGGGCTAGACCTCCAAGAGAACTATGCAAAGTCACCCTATCCCCCAGAGAAGTAATAAATCAACCCTGTGAAACTGTTCCTCTGAATAAGAGAAATGCCCAGCACCAAGATTCCGTACCTCTCTCATAAGAGTCTTCCGGAAACAGTCAAAGGTCCCAGAATACATGGGAGGCTGTCCAGGCAAATTTGGGGGCTGCGTCTGCAGTCGGACCTGAAACCAGAAGTTAAAATACAGTCATTTCCCAGAATCAGAACTGCCTGTCGGTAGCAATGGCCCAACTGTCTGCTAAACTCTTAACAGAGAAAGCTGCACCTCTGTGCATGTCTTCAGCATTCACTTTATCTGCTGGATTCAGACTTCTCTTTCCTCCAGTTTATTCAAACCCTGTACTCACAAGTCATTAGTAGCATGCTTTTGGAGAGAGTCACAGTTCCTCTGATTTCCTCAGCCACTTACTTTTGCTATTTATTTCTTACCTAATGGATCCCACAATGATCCAGTGGAATAAGTACTACCAGTTTACAAATGAGGAGGCTGGGTTTAGTGAGTTCAAATCATGTGCCAGTGAATGCAAAGCTCAGTTCAGCTCTAGGCACTCTCCACACCCATTTGAAGTGCCTTGTCGGTGGTTAGGTAAGGTGCGCAACAAAGATATTTTGGAGTGAGGTGGATTTGATCCTACTTTTCTTGGTCCTCATCCTTCTCCACCTTTTGGTGTATCCAATGCTTCAAACTGTCTCTCTTTAAACCTCCCTTCTTGGTACTCCTTCCTTTGTCTCCTTTTCTACTCCAGGCGTCCTCCAAGGCTAAGTACCCTACTCATCTGTTCCACTATCCCTTTTAGAAAACTCAGATTCCAGGGCTTCAGCTTCTGCTCAGTGATGACTTTTACTCAGCCATCTTCAGACCTTCTCTCCCCACCTTTTGGGCTACATTTCAAACTGCCTGGAGAAGCTGTCCCTACTCATATCACCTCCAGAATCTCATCCTTTTGATGAATCACCCATTTGTGCCAGAGCCATCAGGCTACCCTTTCTCAGGATTTGAAACTCTAGCATCCGACCACTTCCTGTTGCTTCTGCTCCTCTTATTCACATAGGCACCAAGGCTTTTGGAGAGTTCCTTCAAGAGTCTTCCAGAATCCTAATTTCTTCCTCTCTCCATCTGAAGTCTTCTCCTAGGCCAAGTCCTCACCTATTCTTACCCAGTGTGATGGTTTTCAAATATGCCCACTAACTCTTTGATACTCTTCCCCTTCAAAAGTTCATCCTGGGCTTCCCTGGTGGCACAGGGGTTCAGAGTCCGCCTGCCGATGCAGGGGACACGGGTTCGTGCCTCGGTCTGGGAAGATCCCACATGCCGCGGAGCGGCTAGGCCCGTCAGCCATGGCTGCTGAGCCTGCGCGTCCGGAGCCTGTGCACCGCAACGGGAGAGGCCACAACAGTGAGAGGCCCGCGTACCGCAAAAAAAAAAAAAAAAAAAGTTAATCCTAATTCTCCTCCCCTTGGATGTGGGCCAGACTCAGTGACTCACTTCTATCGAACAGAATGTAGTGGTTTTGATGCTATGTGACTTCTCCAAGGCTAGGTGACAGAAAGGTCAGCTTCTGCCTGTCTTCATCTCAGGTTATTTGCTTTGGGGAAAGTCAGCCACCATGTTATGAGGATACTCAAGCAGTCTGAAGAGGTCATGTGTGGAGGAAAGAAGGCCTCCTGACAACAGCCAGCACTAACTGCCAGCCTGTGAATGAACCACACAGAAGCCAATCCTTCAGATTAGTACAGTCCTGGCCAGCATCTTTTTGTTGCTTTTGGTTGAAGGAGAGGGTCTTTGGTTCAGTATTGGGTTTTTTTAAACAGCTTTATTAAGATATAATTCGTATACCATAAAATTCACCCATTTAAAGTATACAGTTAAGTGCTTCTTAGTGTATTTGCAGAGTTGTGCAACCTTCATTATAATCAGTTTTAGAATATTTTCATCACCCCAAAAAGAAACACCATACCCATTAGTAGTCACTCCCCATTCCCCTCTTCTCTCAGCCCCTGGCAATTACTAATATAGCTTCCATCTCTATGGATTTGCCTATTCTGTATATTTCATATAAATAAATCGTACAATATGTGGTCTTTCACACTTGGCTTCTTTTACTTAGCATAATGTGTTCAAAGTTCATCTATGTTGTAGAATATATCAGTCCTTCATTACTTTTTATGGGTAAATAGTATTCCACTGTACAAATATACCATGTTTTGTTTATCTGCTCATCAGATAATGACAAATTACATTTTTTCCACTTTTATTATTATGAATAATGGTGCTATAAACTTTTGTGTGCAGGTTTTTGTGTGGATATTATGTTTTCAATTCTCTTGGATATTATATTACCCAAGCATAATTGTATTGGTCAAGATTCTCCAGAGAAATAGAACCAATAGGACATGTAGATTTATTTATTTGTTTGTTTGTTATAAGGAATTGGCTCACACAATTATGGAGGCAGACAAATCCTAAGACCTGCAATCAGTAAGCTGGAGACCCAAGAAAGTCAATAGGATAGTTCAAGTCTGAAGACCTGAGAACCAGGAGAGCTGATGGTTCAAGGCCCAGTTCAAAAGCTGGCAGATAAACTAACACAACATTGTAAAGCAATTATACTCCAATACAGGTGTTAAAAAAAAAAAAGCTGGCAGCCTCAAGACCTAAGAAGAGCCAATGCTTCAGTTTGAGTCCAAAGGCAGGAAAAGACCAATGTCCCAGCTCAATCACTCAGGAGGGAGGAGTTTCAGCTTTTTGTTCTATTGAGGCCTTCAACTGACTGGAATAGGGCCACCCACATTAGGGAGGGCAATCTACTTTACTTAGTCTACCTTAAATGCTAATCTCATCCAAAAACACCCTCACAGATACACCCAGAGCAATGTTTGACCAATATCTGAACACCCCACAGCCCAGTTGACACATAAAATTAACCATCACAGGAGAATTGCTGGGTCATATGCTAACTCTATGTTTAACCTTTTCAGGAACTGCCAGACTGTTTTCCAAAGAGCATTGTATGAATGTTCCAGTTTCTCCACATCCCTCACCTGTTATTTATTTATTTTGAATTATAGCCATCATAGTGGGTGTTAGGTGGTATCTCACTGTGATTTTTATTTACATTTTCATGATGGATAATGATGTGGAATATTTTTCATGTGTTTATTGCCATTTGTATATCTTCTTTGGAGAAATGTCTATTCAGATCCTTTGCCCATTTTTTTCCTTAACTATTTTATTTTATTTTTTATTTCTTTATTTTTTTGGCCACACTGCATGGCATGCGGAAGTTCCCTGACCAGGGATCGAACCCGCGCCCCCTGCAGTGGAGGCACAGAGTCTTAACCACTGGACCACCAGGGAAATCCCCCCAGTTTGGGTTGTTTTTTTTTTTTTTTTACTGTCATAAAATACACATAAAATTTACCATCTCAACCATTTTTAAGTGTACAGTTCAGTGATATTAAATACATTCATAACGTTGTGCAACCGTCACCACCATCCAGAATTCTTTCTGCCTTATAAAACTGAATTAGTTTATTAATTAGTAAATTAATTCACTTAGCCTAATGTTTACAGTATTCATCCATGTGGTTGCAAGGTCAGAATTTCCTTCTTTTTTTTTTGCTTTACACGGGCCTCTCACTGTTGTGGCCTCTCCCATTGCGGAGCGCAGGCTCAGTGGCCATGGCTCACGGGCCCAGTCGCTCCGCAGCATGTGGGATTTTCCCGGACCGGGGCACGAACCCGTGTCCCCTGCATCGGCAGGCGGACTCTCAACCACTGCGCCACCAGGGAAGCCCCAGAATTTCCTTCTTTTTAAGGCTGAATAACACCCCATTGTATGTATATGCCACATTTTCCTTATTCATTCTTCCATTTGTGGACACTTGGGTTGCTCCCATGTTTCAGCTATTGTGAATAATGCTGCTATGAACAGGGGTGTACAAATATCTCTTCAAGACCCTGCTTTCAATTCTTTTGGGTATATATCCAGAAATGGAATTGCTGGATCATATAGTAATCCTATTTTTAATTTTTTGAGGAACTGGCATACTGTTTTCCACAGTCACTACAATTTTACATTCCCAACAACAGTGCACAAGAGTTCCGAGGTCTCCACATCCTCGCCTAATAATAACACTTGTTATTATTATTATTTTTTGGCCATGCTGTGCGGCATGCAGGATCCTAGCTCCCTGACGAGGGATGGAACCGTGGCCCCCGCAGTGGAAGTACAGAGTCCCAACCACTGGACCACCAGGGAAGTCCCTATTGTTGTTGTTTTAAGCCACTAAGTTTTGGGATAAGTTGTTACACCGCCAGAGATAACTGATACACCCAGTTATATACTTCTGCAGTCTTTTTCCTTGCTATTTTTCCTGCTCTGAGTTCTGCTTCCTAATTCTTCTCAGGTTGCTATCATACTAACTTTTCCAAGACACCATTTCATCATGCTGTTCCTCTATTACTTTAAATTTCTCATTCTTGATTTTGTTAAGGCCTTATGTCCCAAACTAAGGAACTCACTCTCTAGGCAATGGAGGTGACATGCATATCTGAGGAGTTTATGGGACACAACAGTAGAAATGTCTAGAGGCTCCCGCTGCTTTGCATCCAAAATCCCTTATTTGGTCTTCAGATCCTCCATGGTCAGGCACAACCTGTCCAAGTTAGTAGAGAGAGAAATAGACCAAAACTTCTGACTGATACCTTTTTGTGATTTTGTATAAATCTCACATGTCTTATCATGACATCCGCCACCCAGGCCCAGCAAGAACATTAAAGTCCTCCACGGCTGGTCTTATTTTACAGCCTGCTCCCACTATCAAGCCTATATCCACCTTCACTCCTGCATTCCCCCTACCCAGAATGTCTGGGTCCCCCTACTTCTCCAGTCAGAACTCAGCCAGCCCTTCATCACGTGCCATAAAGCCTTTCCAAACTGAAGTGCTGCACCTCTTGCCTTCCCAGACCAGTTAGTCGCCTCGGACCTGTGAAAGTGCCTCTAGGCCAAGCTTTGATTGGAGGCCACCTGGCTCTTAGAGGTCAAAAGGACAGTAGTGGGCAATTTGTGGTTTTGGCTTAAGCTAAAAGGGGACTTTCTGGCTATTAAAAATGCAGTGGCTTGAGAGTCCGCCTGCCAATGCAGGGGACGCGGGTTTATGCCCCGGTCCGGGAAGATCACACATGCCTCGGAGCGGCTGGGCCTGTGAGCCATGGCCACCGGGCCTGCGCGTCCGGAGCCTGTGCTCCGCAACGGGAGAGGCCACAACAGTGAGAGGCCCGCGTACCGCAAAAAAAAAAAAAAAATGCAGTGAGCATTTTCAGTCATTTCCATTTCAGTATAGAGGTCCTCGGGCCCTTCCTGGGAATGACATCTGATTGGGGAGGAAGGACAAGAGGATATGGAGGTAGGAGCAACATTTGTATTAGGGAGCAACAGGGTTTCGTTCTTCTTTAAAGAGAGGCCCCAGCTGCCTAGAACTAACAAGATCAAGAGTAGAGAGGCCAGACAATTCTTCTCCCTTACATCAGTGCTGCTTAGAATGACCACTGTCTGGGAAGCCCTAACACACATGGCATTTACCAATTACTGAATAAACATCTGATTTTGTGTTTCACAGTGCCCAAACCAGCCCAGTTGCTTTAATCCTGGTCCTGTGATAGAATGACCCCAGATCCTCTCCTAGATGAAAGGCAGCAAAGAGCTTGCTGCCCAAACTTGCCTGGAGAATGTCCCCAAAGCAATTTCCCTGTGGAGGAAACCCAATCCAACATTCCAATAAGTCTCCTACACAGGGTTCATGCCTGCTCCCTACAGGCTCACCCTGGCCATGATCTGTCAATTTCCTCCAAGTGTGTGCAGAAATAACGTTAGAAAACTAGGATGAAGCTTTGAATGCTAAGTCACAGGGTATGGACTCTGGTCTCCAGCAAGGCCTTGCTGAAAGTGTTGCAGGGGAAAGAGTTGATGCATAATGTGAGGATAAGCAGGGAACAAGCTCTGATGAGTTTCCCCCTTCCTGGAGCCTCAATCTGACCACGGCTTCCTCACCAGGCTGTTGTGGGGATCAGCCTTGCCCTGGGAAAGCTGATCACTTGCTTTCCCTGGAAGGAGCTCAGTCAGTGAGTATATCATCGCTTCCCACAGGAGGCCACTCAGGCTAACATGGGGTGACAGGCTGAAGATGGTCAAGAAAGGTTCAAAGGAGATAGTGATGGAGCACTCTGGGCCCAGAGGAATGTGTCAAAATACATGTCTGGAATAACCTTGCCTCAGTCTTTAGCTCTCTTCCTGAAGCGGGATTTACAGATGCCTTTTTCAACCTTGCTGATAATGTTAGGGTTTTCAGAAGTCAGAGCTTTGGGGCGGTGCTCTTTCTTTACCATCCTCAAAGAAGTGGCGCCAGATCAGAAGAGGCTTCCGAACAGAGAACTTTTTTTTTAAATCAAGAGCCCTTGGTGGGCGGTTAGAGGCTGCTCACTCCGCAACGTCCAGCTCTCTGGGGTGCAGGAACAGTTTCCCCGACCCCCGAAAGGGAGATTCCCTAGACTTCTCACGGAAGCTCCCACGGACCCCGCTTCTATCCCAGACCGAGCCTCGCGGAAGACCCTACTTTCCGCGCCCTGCCCGGGCCTCCTCCCTCCAGCCCGCGCCCCAGCATCCTCGCACCTTGACCGTGTCCAGTGGGTGCCCCACGAACACCAGGCACATGCCTCCAAAGCCGCCGGCCAGCAGGTTCTTGAGCGGGCTAATGGGCTTCGCCTGGTCTGCCATGGTACGTCCGTCAGTCGCCGTGCCTGTCGGTTCCCAGGGTCCCCGCTCCACTGCCCCAGGCGCGGCGGCGGCGCCGCCGACCTTTCACCCACTTTCGGGTAGGAGGGGCATGAGCCCGGGGCAGGTCGGGAGGAGGGCCTAGACCGCCTGCCAGGCCCGGCTTCCGCCGAGGGGAGGTGCTTCCGGCCGCAGCCCGCCTTCATGGGCGTGGCTTAAGGGAGCGGGGCGGGCCCGGACGCCTCGTGGGCGGTGTTTGGGAGTGGCGGCGGGTGGTGGACTTACTCCTCCAGGAAGTCTTCCCGGACTTGAGTGTTTCCTCCCTTAAGCTCCCGTTCCTCCACTCACTCCGCAGAAGTCGATTGCGCTCTGCTATGTGACAGGCGCCCTTCCAGGTGCTGGAGGCACAGCTGTTAGCACAGCACATAGGTCCCTGTTCTTGTGGAGCTTACAGGCCATAACAAAGATAAATAAGTGAAAAATGCATAGTGTATCAAGTTGTGATAACTGCTATGAAGAAAAATAAATCTGGAAAAAGGATTAGAGAGTATTGGGGGGCAAGGAATTTGCAATTTTCATTAGGTGAGTAAAGGACAGTTTCACTGAGAAGGTGACTGGATTCAAGAACTGAGAAGCTGAGGAAGTGATATATCCATAGATATGGGGGGAGGGGGAGAGATCTTCCAGGCAAAAGAAAAGAATGCAAAAGCCATGAGATGGCCTGTGCCTGGCCTGTTTGAGGAACCACCTGGAGGCCTTTGTGGCTAGAGCAGAGTTAGGAAGATATGGAGGTAATGTTGGCATATCAAGCGGGGCTTTGTGTGCCACTGTAAGGACATCAGTCTCTCCTCTGAAGTAGATGGGAGCTATTCTGGGGTTCTGAGCAGGGGATTGACATAGTCTGACTTATGAGTTAATAGAATCCCTCTTTCTGCGGGTTGAGAATAGACTACGAAGCAGGGAGCCTTGAGGAGGCTAAAGGTCATGGTCAGAGATGCTGGACTCCATCAGAGCACAGCACAGCAGATGGTGAGATGTGTTTGGATTCTGGATATATTCTGAAGGAAAAAGTTAAAGGAATTGTTTTTTGTGTTTTTTTAAATTTACTTTTACTTATTTATTTTTGGATGTGTTGGGTCTTCGTTCTGGTGCACGGGCTTCTCATAGTGGTGGCTTCTCTTGTTGTGGAGCATGGGCTCTAGGAGTGCGGGCTTCAGTAGTTGTGGCTCACGGGCCGTAGAGCACAGGCTCAGTAGATGTGGCGCATGGGCTTAGTTGCTCTGCGGCATGTGGGATCTTCCTGAACCAGGGCTCGAGCCCATGTCTCCTGCATTGGCAGGCAGATTCTTAACCACTGCGTCACCAGAGAAGCCGAGGAATTGTTAATGAACAGAATATAAGGTACATAAGAGAGGAGTTAAGGATGATGCTAATGTTTTTGACTTATTGACTCTAGGTGGACAGTATTCAGGAGGAGTTAAGGATGATGCTAATGTTTTTGACTTATTGACTCTAGGTGGACGGTATTCAGGTATTCACTATATTACTCTTTCATCATTTCTGTATGTTTGTAATTTATCAAATTAAAAAGCTGTGAACAGGGCTTCCCTGGTGGTGCAGTGGTTGGGAATCTGCCTGCCAATGCAGGGGACACGGGTTTGAGCCCTGGTCCAGGAAGATCCCACATACCGTGGAGCAACTAAACCTGTGCACAGCAACTACTGAGCCTGCGCTCTAAAGCCCGCGAGCCACAACTACTGAGCCCACGTGCCACAACTGCTGAAGCCTGCGCGCCTAGAGCCCATGCTCCCCAACAAGAAAAGCCACCGCAATGAGAAGCCCGCACACCACAATGAAGAGTAGCCTCCACTCACTGCAACTAGAGAAAGCCCGCGGCTAGCAACGAAGACCCAAAACAGCCAAAAGTAAATAAATAAATAAATTTCTTTTTAAAAAAGCTGTGAACAATAAACATACCCCTATCTACAGCAGGAACCTCACTGCCAAGCTAACCTAACCACAGTCCTCCTCTGTAGGCACTCCCAGGCTAGCAGGAAGCCTAGAATAAGGAGAATGGACCATGTATGCTAGGGGGGGATAGATTAGTGACAGGATCGGGATTGGGATCAGGAAGTGAGTGGGCCTGACTGGTGCAGAAGGCACCAGGGGAGTGGAAGGGGAGTGGAAGGCAAGGAGGCTGGGGCAAGTCCCAAAAGCCTGTTTACTCTGTGTTACAGGCTTTTTCTAGATGGGGATGGGGAACCATGGAAGAATTTTAAGCACAGTGTTGACATGATCAGGTTTGTTTTAGAAAATCTATTTTGGATGGATGAATTTGTCTTGGGAGAGAATGGAAGCAGGGAAACCAGTTAAGGGAAAATTACAGTGGTGCAACGAGAGGCAGTAAAGGCGTTAACTGAGCCTGGTGCTCATCGCTGGATTGGCGATGGTAATGGGACCATGTTTACTTCACTTGTGACTTGTAGCACTCCGGCTGCAGAAGAGGATCTAATTTAGAGTCAATCTGCAGCTTCAGGAAGAGATGGTGTTTGTTATAGAACCGCCCTCCTGATAAACCCTCCTGGTAAACCTGGTAAATCCTCCTGGCAAACCTCGACACACCTGAAGGTGGACTCCACTGAAGCTCACCAGCTTCTATTAAATCCTCATAGGGTAACTGATAATCCACTAAACAAATGGTCTTCCTGCTTCTTCATCTGATAAGCCTTACACACAGCTATAAAACTCAACTGAATGGGCTTCCCTGGTAGCGTAGTTGTTGAAAGTCCACCTGCCGATGTAGGGGACGCGGGTTCGTGCCCCGGTCCGGGAAGATCCCACATGCCGCGGAGCGGCTGGGCCCGTGAGCCATGGGCCCGTGAGCCTGTGCATCCGGAGCCTGTGCTCCGCAATGGGAGAGGCCATAACAGTGAGAGGCCCGTGTACCGCAAAAAGAAAAGAAAAGAAAAAATTTAATCTGAATTTAATCTGAATGTGTCATTCCCTGGCCAAAAAACCTCTTCAGCTCCTCATTGCATCAGAATAAAATATAAGTGGCTCAGGGGCAGTCAAGGTTTTTCACAATTTCATGCTACCTTACTTCTTCAACCTTATTTTTCCCTAGACTGTATCTTCCTCTCTGAGCAAACTGAGCTTCTACTGGTTTACCACACAGACCTGTTACTTAACTCACCTTCCACCGCCGACAGCCAGGCTTTTACATATCCTGTCTCCTTCAGCACAGAGTATCCTTCCTCTCCCCACTCCATAACACACTGATGCAGGAGATGGATACCAAGCTGCCCATATGCTAGACATTGTCCAACCTGTGGTTCTTAGCAATTTGGGGGGTGGAGAATTCCTGGCACCCTCTCCCCAGAAAAACATACACATGCATATGCACCTCCAGGTTTGCTATAAATTTCATGAGAACCTGAAGCTATCCTTGGACCTCATATGAGAAGCCTTGTTCCTAGACCCTGGGACTCAAACATGAATGAGAGGGGCCTCCCCTTAGGTCACACCCTTCCCAAGACAGCCCACACCCAGTGACTGAGCAAGGCAGGGATTTAATGCCTGACCAGTCTGGCCTGGTATCAGACACTCTGACAGGCAATATTAACTCCAGTGTTCTCTGCTAGGCTGGCGGCAGCTTCATTGGGCTGCAACACAGTTTAACTTCTGCCTTTGCCTAATTCTGCTTCCCGGGCTTCCCTGGTGGTGCAGTGGTTAAGAATCCGCCTGCTTGGGCTTCCCTGGTGGCACAGTGGTTAAGAATCCACCTGCCAGTGCAGGGGACACGGGTTCAAGCCCTGGTCTGGGAAGATCCCACACACTGCAGAGCAACTAAGCCCGTGCACCACAACTACTGAGCCTGCACTCTAGAGCCTATGAGCTACAACTACTGAAGCCCTGTGCCACAACTACTGAAGCCCGTGAGCCTAGAGCCTGTGCTCCACAACAAGAGAAGCCACCGCAATGAGAAGCCTGTGCACCGCAACAAAGAGTAGCCCCCACTCATCACAACTAAAGAAAGCCCGCACTCAGCAGCGAAGATCCAACACAGCCAAAAAATAAATAAACAAAATAAATATATAAATCTGCTTCGCTTTACTTATGTTGGTCCCTAATAAATATCTTGCTCCCCAAACTCCATCTCAATATTTGCTTCCAGAAAGTCCAACCTGCAACAGTAGTATTCAACATCATTCGTTACCAAAAACAAAATAAAACCAAAAGCAAAAGAACATAAAACTGTAAACTTAAGATTTGAAGTAGTCCGCTCGGCTGCCTACAGCAGAGAATTGAAGAGAAAACTCCTGAGGGCGCTCTGTTGTCTTCTCCGGGAGTGACAACGCTGCTTTCCCAGTTGAACCCCGTCCTCCTTTGCAATCCGCTGAGGGCTGCAATGAGCATCGCTTATCCTTTGGAGCCCTCTGCCAGGAAGAGCCAGTTGTGTGTGGCCCCTGGTGCCTTGCCATTCCCATCCAGGCTGGATTCTCCAGAGTTCCCCAACCAGAGATCAAACCTGGGCCCTCAACAGTGAAAGTGCGGAGTCCTAACCATTGGACTGCCAGGGAATTTCCCACACATGCACAGATTCTTGTAAGCTCCACACAAACAGGATATATAACAATCCCCAAACTCCTGCCAAATTCCTTCTTACTGCGCAGGAGGTAGTCACTCTCCTCTCACAATTAAGCCTGAGTAAGTACCTAGGAACCAGATGTGATAGGTGTATGTTTAACTGCCAAATGTTTCCAGAAGAGCTCTTCTAGTCTGCATTACCACTAGATATAATGTTACAGCCGTGTAGCTGACAGGGTCTTGGTGCTCCAGCCGGCTGTCAGGCCTGAGCCTCGGAGGTGGGAGAGCTCAGTTCAGGACACCTGACCACCAGGCACCTCCAGGCCCCACGTAATATCAACTGGCGAGAGCTCTCCCAGAGATCTCCGTCTCAATGCTAAGACCCAGCTTCACTCAACGACCAGCAAGTTCCAGTGCTGGACACCCCATACCAAATAACTAGCAAGACAGGAACACAACCCCACCCATTAGCAGAGAGGCGCCTAAAATCATAATAAGCTTACAGACACCCCAAAACTCACCACCACACTCGATCCTGGCCACCAGAAAGACAAGATCCAGCCTCATCCACCAGAACATAGGCACCAGTCTGCTCCACCAGGAAGCCTACACAAGCCACTGAACCAAACTGACCCACTGGGGGCAGATACCAAAAACAATGGGAACTACGAACCAGCAGCCTGTGAAAAGGAGACCCCAAACACAGTAAGTTAGGCAGCAGATGAAGGAGCAAGGTAAAAACCCACCAGACATAACAAATGAAGAGGAAATAGGCAGTCTACCTGAAAAAGAATTCAGAGTAATCATAGTAAAGACAATCCAAAATCTTGGAAATAGAATGGAGAAAATACAAAAAATGTTTAACAAAGACCTAGAAGAAGTAAAGAGGAAACAATGATGAACAACACAATAAATGAAATTAAAAATTCTCTAGAAGGAATCAATAGCAGAATAACTGAGGCAGAAAAACGGGTAAGTGACCTGGAAGATAAAATAGTGGAAATAACTACTGCAGAGCAAAATAAAGAAAAAAGAATGAAAATAATTGAGAACAGTCTCAGAGACCTCTGGGACAACATTCAGCCCACCAATATTCAAATTATAGGGGTCCCAGAAGAAGAAGAGAAAAAGAAAGGGATTGAGAAAATATTTGAAGAGATTATAGTTGAAAACTTCCCTAATATGGGAAAGGAAATAGTCAATCATGTCCAGGAAGCACAAGTCCAGGAAGAGTCCCATACAGGATAAATCCAAGGAGAAAAACGCCAAGACACATATTAATCAAACTATCAAAAATTAAATACAAAGAAAAAATATTAAAAGCAGCAAGGGAAAAATAACAAAAAAGGGAATCCCCATAAGGTTAACAGCTGATCTTTCAGCAGAAACTGTGCAAGCCAGAAGGGAGTGGCAGGACATATTTATTTATTTATTATTTATTTTTATTAGCAATTTTTTTTCGAATTTTTGAATTTTATTTATTTTTTTATACAGCAGGTTCTTATTAGTTACCCATTTTATACACGTTAGTGTATACATGTCAATCCCAATCTCCCAATTCATCACACCACCACCACCACCACCCCTGCCACTTTCACCCCTTGGTGTCCATACGTTTGTTCTCTACATCTGTGTCTCTATTTCTGCCCTGCAAACCAGTTCATCTGTACCATTTTTCTAGGTTCCACATACATGCGTTAATATACGATATTTGTTTTTCTCTTTCTGACTTACTTCACTCTGTATGACAGTCTCTAGATCCATCCACGTCTCCACAAATGACCCAATTTTGTTCCCTTTTTTTTTTTTTTTTTTTTGCGGTATGCGGGCCTCTTACTGTTGTGGCCTCTCCCGCTGCGGAGCACAGGCTCCAGACGCGCAGGCTCAGTGGCCATGGCTCACGGGCCCAGCCGCTCCGCGGCACGCGGGATCCTCCCAGACTGGGGCACGAACCCGTGTCCCCTGCATCAGCAGGCGAACTCTCAACCACTGTGCCACCAGGGAAGCCCCAATTTTGTTCCTTTTTATGGCTAATATTCCATTGTATGTATGTACCACATCTTCTTTATCGATTCATCTTTCAATGGGCATTTAGGTTGCTTCCATGACCTGGCTATTTTAAATAGTGCTGCAATGAACATTGGGGTGCATGTATCTTTTTGAATTATGGTTTTCTCTGGGTAGATGCCCAGTAGTGGGATTGTTGGGTCATATGGTAGTTCTATTTTTAGTTTTTTAAGGAACCTCCATACTGCTCTCCATAGTGGCTGTATCAATTTACATTCCCATCAACAGTGCAAGAGGGTTCCCTTTTCTCCACACTCTCTCCAGCATTTGTTTGTAGATTTTCTGATGATGCCCATTCTAACTGGTGTGAGATGATACCTCATTGTAGCTCTGATTTGCATTTCTCTAATAATTAGTGATATTGAGCAGCTTTTCATGTGCTTCTTGGCCATCTGTATGTCTTTTTTTTTTTTTCAGGGAAAAGAAAGTAGAGTTTATTGGTGGGCATGGGTAGGGAGGGGGCGGTGCTAAGCCTATCACGAGTGCAGGGCCCGCCATTTGTCCAGGGGGCCACGATCAGGCATGTACTTGACCCCACACCCATCTGGAATGAGCTGCTTTTCTGCCACCATGTTTTCAAATTCATCTGCATTAAACTTAGTAAATCCCCGCTTCTTGGAGATGTGGATCTTCTGGTGGCCAGGGAACTTGGACTTGGCCCTGCAGAGGGCCTCAATCACATGCTCCTTGTTCTGCAGCTTGGTGCGGATGGACATTATGACCTGGCCAATGTGGACCCTGGCCACTGCGCCCTGGGGCTTTCCAAAGGCACCACGCATACCTGTCTGGAGCCTACATTGGGGAACAGCATGCCAGTCATTAATGTCCACTGGAAAGGGCTGTCTCCAAGGTCCCTTAGGGCAACCCACACAGGCAACAGGCTGCATACACTACCGAGGAGGCTGCTGTTTGCAGCCATTGTGCACCGGGCCCCTGTATGTCTTCTTTGGAGAAATGTCTATTTAGGTCTTCTGCCCATTTTTGGATTGGGTTGTTTGTTTTTTTAATATTGAGCTGCATGAGCTGTTTATGTATTTTAGAGATAAATCTTTTGTCTGTTAATTCATTTGCAAATATTTTCTCCCATTCTGAGGGTTGTCTTTTCATTTTGTTTGTAGTTTCCTTTGCTTTGCAAAAGCTTTTAAGTTTCATTAGGTCCCATTTGTTTATTTTTATTTCCATTACTCTAGGAGGTGGATCAAAAAATATCTTGCTGTGATTTATGTCAAAGAGTGTTCTTCCTATGTTTTCCTCTAAGAGTTTTATAGTGTCTGGTCTTACATTTAGGTCTCTAATCCGTTTTGAGTTTATTTTTGTGTATGGTGTTAGGGAGTGTTCTAATTTCATTCTTTTACATGTAGCTGTCCAGTTTTCCTAGCACCGCTTATTGAAGAGACTGTCTTTTCTCCATTGTGTATCCTTGCCTCCTTTGTCATAGATTAGTTGACCATAGCTGTGTGGGTTTATCTCTGGGCTTCCTATCCTGTTCCATTGATCTACATTTCTGTTTTTGTGCCAGTACTGTATTGTCTTGATTACTGTAGCTTTGTAGTACAGTCTGAAGTCAGGGAGTCTGATTCCTCCAGCTCCGTTTTTTTTCCCTCAAGACTTCTTTGGCTATTCGGGGTCTTTTGTGTCTCCATACAAATTTTAAGATTCTTTGTTCTAGTTCTGTAAAAAATGCCACTGGCAATTTGATAAGGATTGCATTGAATCTGTAGATTGCTTTGGGTAGTATAGTCATTTTCACAATATTGAGTCTTCCAATAGTGGCAGGACATATTTAAAGTGATGAAAGGGAAGAAACTATAGCCAAGATTACTCTACCCAGCAAGGATCTCATTCAGATTTGATGGAGAAAACCTTTACAGACAAGCAAAAGCTAAGAGAATTCAGCACCACCATGCCAGCTTTACAACAAATGCTAAAGGAACTTCTCTAGGCAGGAAACACAAGAGAAGGAAAAGACCTACAATAACAAACCCAAAACAATTAAGAAGATGGTAATAGGAACATACATATTGATAACTACCTTAAGTGTGAATGGATTAAATGCTCCAACCAAAGACACAGTCTTGCTGAATGGATACAAAAACAAGACCCATATATATGCTGTCTACAAGAGACCCACTTCAGACCTAGGGACACATACAGAATGAAAGTGAAGGGATGGAAAAATATATTCCATGAAAATGGAAATCAAAAGAAAGCTGGAGTAGCAATACTCATATCAGATAAAATAAACTTTAAAATAAAGAATGTTACAAGAGACAAGGAAGGACACTACGTAATGATCAAAGGATCAATCCAAGAAGAAGATATAACAATTATAAATATATATGCACCCAATATAGGAGCACCTCAATACATAAGGCAACTGCTAACAGCCATAAAAGGGGAAATTGACAGTAACACAATAATAGTAGGGGACTTTAACATCCTACTTTCACCAATGGACAGATCAACTAAAATGAAAATAAATAAGGAAACATGAGCTTTAAATGACACATTAAACAAGATGGACTTAATTTATGTTTATAGGACATTCCATCCAAAAACAACAAAATACACTTGCTTCTCAAGTGTATTTCTTCTCAAGCTCATGGAACATTCTCCAGGATAGATCATATCTTGGGTCACAAATCAAGCCTTGGTAAATTTAAGAAAATTGAAATAGTATCAAGTATATTTTCCAATCACAACCCTATGAGACTAGATATCAATTACAGGAAACAAAACTGTAAAAAATACAAACACATGGAGGCTAAACAATACGCTACTAAATAACCAAGGGATCACTGAAGAAATCAAAGAGGAAATCAAAAAATACCTAGAAACAAATGACAATGAAAACACAGTGGCCCAAAACCTATGGGATGCAGCAAAAACAGTTCTGACAGGGAAGTTTATAGCAATACAATCCTACCTCAAGGAACAAGAAAAATCTCAAATAAACAACCTAACATTACACCTAAAGCAATTAGAGAAAGAAGAACAACAAAAAAAAACCCAAAGTTAGCAGAAGGAAAGAAATCATAAAGATCAGATCAGAAATAAATGAAAAAGAAATGAAGGAAACGATAGCAAAGATCAATAAAACTAAAAGCTGGTTCTTTGATATGATAAACAAAATTTGATAAACCATTAGCCAGACTCATCAAGAAAAAAAGAAGACTCAGATCAAAGAATTAGCAATGAAAAAGGAGAAGTAACAAGTGACACTGCAGAAATACAAAGGATCATGAGAGATTACTACAAGTAACTATATGCCAATAAAATGGACATCCTAGAAGAAATGGACAAATTCTTAGGCTTATAGCAACCAGAAGCTGAGTGTACGAGGGAATAAAGTTCTGTTGTTTCAAGCTACTAGGTTTATAGTAATTTGTTATGGCCGTCCTAGGAAACTAACGCAGATATTTATCATTCCAATTTCTCTTCCTTAATTTGTAAAGTTCCAGATTTCACTGTTATCATTTTCCTTTTACTTGAAAAAAAATTATCATTTATTTTAAAGGCAGTAAATTCTCTTCGTTTTCCTTCACCTAAAAAAAAAAAAAGATTTGAAGTAAACACCCTTGTAATAGACAAAAAGTAACTACCTTTTTTTTTTAAAGCAAACTAGTAACTACCATATGTATATAGATATATATATATATTTTTTTTTTGGTACGCAGGCCTCTCACTGTTGTGGCCTCTCCCGTTTGCGGAGCACAGGCTCCGGACGCGCAGGCTCAGCGGCCATGGCTCATGGGCCCAGCCGCTCCGCGGCACGTGGGATCCTCCCGGACCCGGGCACGAACCCGCGTCCCCTGCATCGGCAGGCGGACTCCCCACCACCGCGCCACCAGGGAAGCCCATAACTACCATATTTTTCTTAGCAAAATTATTTATTGGTGAAATATCAGAAACTTTCCTATTCATGACAGGAACAAAGGTAAAGGTGTTTTTAAATCATGATTACTGCTTAACGTTTTACTGGACATGGTAGCTGATGCAAAAATACCAATAGGAAGGGAGGGAGAGAAGGAAGTAGGAAAGCAAGGAAGAAAGAAAGGAGAAGAGGGAGGAGATTAAAGAGGGAGGTGAAAAAAGAGGGAGAAAAGAAAAGGAAGAAAATAAATTTAAGAATTAAAAATTAAGGGCTTTCCTAGTGGCGCAGTGGTTGAGAGTCTGCCTGCCGATGCGGGGGACATGGGTTCGTGCCCCGGTCCGGGAAGATCCCACATGCCGCGGAGCGGCTAGGCCCGTGAGCCACGGCCGCTGAGCCTGCGCATCCGGAGCCTGTGCTCCGCAATGGGAGAGGCCGCAACAGTGAGAGGCCCGCGTACCGCAAAAAAAAAAAAATTAAAAATTAAGAGTCCAAAATATCCCTATTTTCAAATGATCCAAATGCTCACTTTGAAAATTGAAGAGAATCAGTTGAAAATCCACTAAAACTAATAAGCAAGCTAAGTAAGGAGACAGACACAAGAACAACGTTGGAAAGCAATAACGTTTTGATACGTTAACAATAACCAATTAGAAAACATGAAGAAAGAATCTTATTCAGAATAATATCAAAACCCACAATGTATGCAAGACTAAACCAAAGATCCATGTGATTAAAACAATAACAATTCAAATACATAAAAGAAAAACAAAATAACTGTAAAGAAATACTATATTCCTTAGATGCAAAGACTCAATATTGAGGATATCAGTACTACACTTAAGTTATTCTTAGAAATTCAATGCTCTCCAGTGAATTTTCAAAAGTGAAAACCCATCATTCTGAATCTAAGGTTTATACAAAAGAAAAATTGTATGATATTGGCTAAGAAATTTTAGTCTTCTAGCTGAGGCCCCAGACATCAAGGGGCTAAAACAAATCATTCCCACTGTAGCCTGTCCAGATTCCTGTGCCACAGAAACCAAGAGAAACATTATATTTTATATTTATATATCTTATGTGAAAATTTATTTTGAAAAAAGAATACTACACACATCATTTCATATCCTATTCATATCACAGATACCTTTCCTTGTTAATAGATGCCTCAGTACAGCCTAATTGTTAATGGTTTTCTTTATTGTATATTTTACCATAATATAACAAACCTTTACTTTTGAACATATGGGATGCTGCAAACTTTTTCCTATAGAATCATCATTCTAAAGCACATATATGTGCACAAAATTTTATCTGTATCTTTAAATGTTTTGGCCTAATTTTTTTTTTTTTCAGTACGCGGGCCTCTCACTGTTGTGGCCTCTCCCGTTGCGGAGCACAGGCTGCGGACGCGCAGGCTCAGTGGCCGTGGCTCACGGGCCCAGCTGCTTCGCGGCATGTGGGTTCTTCCCGGACCGGGGCACGAACCCATGTCCCCTGCAGCGGCAGGCGGACTCTCAACCACTGCGCCACCAGGGAAGTCCTTGGCCTAATTTTTAAATCTTTATTTCCTGGGGAGAAATTGTCACTAGTTAAAAATAATGGTATTAGCATCAGCCCAATAAACGTCTATTTAATAGAGTAATATTGAAAACAAGGTTGGATCTGTGCCCTTAAGAAACTCAGCTTTAAGAGAGGCAAGACAGGAGAACAAATAAGGATTGTACACTGGATTCCAATATATTGTACATACACCTGTGTACTTGATATGTGAATGACCTCATTCTCTATTTTGCAAATGCAATAATTATACAGAAAAACTGATTGTTCCCTTTTATTCACTGGAGAGGATTTATTACCAGTGACCCAAAGTGAAGCCTTCTAATTAAAGAGATTTCATTAGCAGAAAATATATTTTGGGTCCTTCGCTAGTGTCATGATGTAAAGGGATTATATGTTTTGTCATAACAAATAAGTACACTGGATTATAGATAGACTTTTACATTGTTAATGCATAAAATTCACAACCCTACAATATGTTACTCATTACTATTAATTTTCACTCCAAATTAATGTGGGGCTTTCTAGTATTTGAATGCACCTGACTTGGGTACAGGCTCTGAATTAAACAGGAAGCTGAAAATCATGTATAAGAAATACATGAATACATGCAAGAAGCAAGAACTAAAAAAGAGAGCCCATTACACATCGATATCTTGAATATCTTGAATATCAGTGTATACATGACTCATGTATGGGTGGAAATGGTGTGGGTTATCTACGGACTTGCACAGCGAGGAGGCTCCCTAACATCACTGGCTTCACACAGGCGTTTCCACGTTGTGCAGCAACAACTTGAGTGGGACTTCACGGCTCTATCTATCCATAATACTTGACAAAAGCCCTAAAAGGTACTGAAAGTCATAATGGCACTTCCTATACTGTTTGAAGAAACTGTGCAACAAGGCAGTTAAGATTCAATCTTGGGTGAATGGGAAGCCAAAGAATTAGGCAGCGAACTAGGCCGCGGAGAGGGAAGCGGAAGCCTGGCGTGGTCCTGTGAATCGGCGGCCACCAGGCGGCGGCCTCAGAACGTACGCAGAAATTCCCGGCCCTGCGCGCTGACCCAAAGACCTAGCTTTTCTTCGACTAGATAGCGGCCGGGAAACAACAGTCTTTTATCCACTCCACGAACGTCTGGATGTCTTTTCGGTGCCGGACACCGATTACAAACAGAGAAGTGGGGAGTCCGACAGAAGAACCCTGGTTTAAAGTATCCCGGCGGGCGGCGCTTGTAAGCAAAAGCCGGAAGAGATGCCGTGACCACTCTCCAATAAGCCGAATCCTCTCCTCTGCTGCCTCTCGCAGCCGTCGGCACCGGCTGTGCTCTGGGCCCACTCTGGGTCGCAGCGCCGGGCTGTAGCGAAGTGTCCGCAGACAGGCGTTACTGCCCAGCGCCTGCCGCGACCCCGGCGACCGCGGGTCGACCCCGGGCCGGAAGTGACGGAACTGCTCTGAGCACTTCCGGAGCTGCTGAGACGGCTTCGCCGGAGGAAGCAGCGCGGGCCTTGAGCGGGGTTGGCCCGCCGCCTCCGCCGCCGCCGCGCCTGGACCCGGTTCTTCTGGCCCGGCCCGACCCGGTCTGGCCCGCCCGGGCTCAGCGGCCGCGGGGCCACGGCTCCCGGTAAGTGCGCGGTGCGAGTCTAGGCCTTGTTTACCCCGGCGGGCCGGGGGAGGGGGTGGGCTCTCCGCGCGCCTCCCTAGCTCGGCCGGGGCTCCGCCTTCGTCGTTGCCCGCGAGGTCCCGGCGCCCTTGGCAGCTCTTACACTGTTTCAGCGCACTCCGCCACCCGCCGAGGGGCGGCTGAAGGCTGAGGCCAGGGCGAACCGGCGCCTGGCGTCTCTCTGTTATTCCTACTCTCGCCGCCTGCTCAGCTCGCAGTGAGGTCGGAGGCCAGCGCCTCTGACCGACTGGCGCTGGCGCATCTGGGCCCTCCCCGCCGGTTGCGCCGGCAGACGCGCTGCCTTCAGGGCTCCCCACTCGAGTCATCGTTGGGAGCTCTAGCAGTGCCGCCCGCGCGGTTAGTTAACGTCCGTTGGTGAAGGGTCCCGCAGCGCGTGGGCTCCGTGTCCTCGCGGATACCCCGGCGCCTCGGACGGGACAGGCGGCCCAGGAGCTGCGCCGACGCCTCGCCCGACGCTGCTGTGCTAGCGGCGGCAGAGGCGACCGTGTTCTGGGATGACTTCACCTCAGTACTGATTGTTACCCTGTCCCACAGAACTTTCTGCCACAATGGTCATATTCTGTATCTTTGCTGTTAAGTAGGGTAGCCACTGTCCACACGTGGACATTGAGCATTTGACTTACGGCTCGTTCAACTGAAAAAGCAAATGTTAAATTTAATTTTTAAGTTAAGTTAAATTTAAATAACCACATGTGGTTAGTGGCTACCGTATTAGACAGGGTTCATATTTTTGTATCAAGTAATTTTTTTCGGACTTGTAGACTTAGTAACTGACCCTACAGTGCTAAATATTTCGTCTGGAGTAAACGTTGTCAGACCCACCAAAAAGTCTGTGTTTTGTTCTTGTCATCTTTAAATTGAGAAGTCTTCCGTTTGAATTCTTTAGCCCAGGGTGGGTGGCAGGTCTTCTGAACACGTGACTTTGACTGGGGGAAGGGGGAGGAGTAATTTCGGTTACTCCTTTTCTGTTTGGGATGTAAGGATAATATTTAATATCCAAAGGAAATCAAAGCGTTATCATCAGTTCTGTTAATAAAGTAATAACATACTGGCCCCTTTAAGCAACGTCAGCACTCTTTCAAATAGAATAGGGGTATTTAACTTGGAAAAGATTAAGGTTTTATTTAAATTTGGACCTAGAACACCCAGTAAGTATGAAATGACATTCTCCTTTTTGGAAGGCAGCCTGAAGTTTTCCCCTGTTTCTTGAATATTTAGTTGGTGAGAAGGCCATGGGCAACCTGTGAGCCCAAATCCTGGAGAAAAAATCTAGAGAAAGTGAAAACGGTGCTTTTTTTTTTTTTTTTTTTCTGCGGTACGCGGGCCCTCTGGTTGCGGAGCACAGGCTCCGGACGCGCAGGCTCAGCGGCCATGGCTCACGGGCCCAGCCGCTCCGCGGCATGTGGGATCTTCCCGGACCGGGGCACGAACCCGTGTCCCCTGCATCGGCAGGCGGACTCTCAACCACTGCGCCACCAGGGAAGCCCAAAACGGTGCTTTTTTTGTTGTGATTCTGGAGGTAGCTTTGTGGATAGTATTAGGCTCTCTGGGAGGGTGATGAGGCGTTATGAGTCCTCATAGGCCCTGGATCTGGTGAAAGTATTATGCTGGACTCTACTGGTTGGCAGCAGTGTGGTCCTGGGCAAGTTGCTTAATCTTTTTTAACTCTAGTTTCCTCATTTGTAAGAAAGGGATGATAGCCACTTTGTAGGGTTATAAACATTTAATGAGAATGAGTCTGACCTGAAATTGGCTCTCATTAAATGAAAGGTATTATTGGTAGTGATATTTTGTAGATGGGAGCAATATTTATAATGCTCTTTATGCAGATTTGCCTAATAAGCAGTATCGTACATAAAAATGCAGATAAAAGAAAACAATAAAAAAATCAATTATTCGTCTTCTATCTTGGAAATCATCTTCCATAATCATTGTTTGGACTTTGATTTTCATTTAGTTTAAATTTGCCTGTTTGTGTTTGAAGTATTTCTTTGAAAGTTATAAGCTCTGGTTTTCCAAGAAATTCAAAAGGATAAAGAAATGGACATAAAATTTCTAATTAAGTAAGAAAATAGTACTTATTTAGTCTTGGTTAGTGGGATCTGCAGTTCTGAGAAAGTCAGGTAGCCCTTGAGCATGTCAGAAGAGAGGTGGAAAATGGGTGTTAATATTGCCTAGTGGGCATTCTACTGGAGATATTTTTTTTGTCTTATTTTGAGCCCAAACCACTGGACCACCAGGGAATTCCCTCTGTTTTCTCTCTCTTTGTTTTGTTTTGTTTTTTGTTTTCTTTTCTTTTGGGGACTTTTTTATTTGAAAATATTTTTTTCATGAATAAAGTGAGATCTGAAATATTGGCAGTATTCTGTAAGTGTTAGTGGAGATGACTTCATGGCAAAAGTCCAGTTTAAGTCAATTATGATTTGCTTTGTCAACCTCTATGTAACATTTAAAATTGAAATTGTGGTAGTTAATTTAGGAAATCTTAACAATAAGAGTGAGGTGGTGCCCAACATTGTAAATCAACTGTACTCCAATAAAAATTTTAAAAAAAAAGTGAGGTGTGGTGGGCTTTCAAACTGAGGGAGGGAACTGGGTATCCATTTCTCTCACCAGTACCCCAGGTTAAATTATTGTTAGCTGTTTATTTATTTATTTATTTAAGTCTATTTATTTATTTATTTATGACTGTGTTGGGTCTTCATTGCTGTGCGCAAGCTTTTCTCTAGTTGCCGTGAGCAGGGGCTACTCTTCGTTGCGGTGCACGGGCTTCTCATTGCAGTGGCTTCTCTTGTTGCGGAGCACGGGCTCTAGGCACGTGAGCCTCAGCAGTTGTGGCACGTGGGCTCAGTAGCTGTGGCATGTGGGTTCTAGGGTGCAGAAGTAGTTATGGTGCTCGGGCTTAGTTGCTCCATGGCGTGTGGGATCATCCTGGACCAGGGATTGAACCTGTGTCCCCTTCATTGGCAGGTGGATTCTTAACCACTGTGCCACCAGGGAAGTCCCACTGTTTACTTTCAATACTTTCTTTTTTTAGAAGGCCATGTAACTCTTGTCAGTATATAATTATGACATATAGATTTCTGTGGGACTTATAAGAAAACAATTTCTGGTCCCTTGCTGCTTGTCCTTTTAAATGTCTTTACTTTTTAGAAAATAAATTTGCAAACTCAGGGTACCAATTTTAAAATATATAAATAGAACTATCTCTTTTCATTTTAGATGGAAATTATATAGACTGTTTGGATGACATCTTCCTGAAAGATCTTCAGGAATTACAGGTAGTTTTAATTTAATTTAAAGATTAATTTTTTCTCCTAAAGGAAAAATACCATAGTTAAGTTCAGTTGTGATGAGGTGGTTCTAGCATACAAAACAATTTTGTTAAAAGTCAAACTGCAAGTATTACATTACTGCCCTCTCATTAATGTGACTTATTTTTTAATTTGAGCATTTATAGGTAACATCAGGTAGATTCACTGATATTTTTATAATATCACTAAAATGTGGCTCTATAATCCCTTATGCTGGTTACATATTCAGCACACATTGATTTTTAATCTTTGTTTTAATTTTTTTTTTTTTTTTGGAGAGATTATGTACTTCAAATAGGTTTTAAATTTACTTTAGTATTTGATCCAGATTTGGTTATGTAAATTATTTACATACTATTCAATCCAAATGCTCTTGCATTTTAAGGTCCTATTATTTTTAGATTTAAATCACTATTTGATACTGTTCCTTGGAAATGATCACTTGAAATAATTCTTGTGCAGAGAAGTTAATGGGTATTTGCCAAAGTCCTCTCTGAGAAGAAGTTAAGACTTGTGACTGTTTTGCTTTCTCAACTAGTATTCTCTTTTCATTTATATGTAATTGAGTAACATTTTGATGTGTGAGGATTTTTCAGTAGCTTGTTACATTTGATCTCTTGTTTCTTTACCCTAAGTAGATTCTAGCCTTATCCTGCTAAGGCAGAATATCTATAGTTTTCCTTCACTATTGGGTCAGTTTCTTTGCCTCTTAAGTACCTCTTTTAAAAGATTAGTAGAACCCTTTAAAATGGAAAAATCAGTTAACTTTGCAGACTAGAGGAGGATGTTGAAGAGCTATGTGGTTTTTATTTTTTCTTTACTATGCACCTTTTTTTCCATTTATCTGAGAGTGATGTCTGTAAAACAATGGTATTCTTTCCCTAGATATTAGGGAAAGAACTGTGTCTCTATTTATGTACTGTGTCACCACTCAGTGGAGCATAATTAGCTAAGAGATTTTAAACTTTGGTTGTTTAGCTTTTAGGGTGCTTCTTCTGTGGGCAGCCAGCTGTGGGAATGTACTCCTCTCTTAAGGACCGTGGCAGGAAGGACAAATCTATGGGAATTTAACTCCTTGACATAGAGCAGATAGCCTTACTCTTTCATGCCAGACCCTTCATGTGAAGTTACCATTGTTAACTGCTTCTGCCCCTCCAGGAAAGGGTTTCCCTTTGAAAAGCCTGGGCATAGAGATGGTGGTGAGGTTTCTTGTATGAGGGGAGAGTTGGAATAGGCCACAGTGGGGATAGGACCAGGGCTATGCCATTTTGATTCTTGAATGGTTTCTGTTACAGCTTCTCATAGTGAAAGTAAGTAACACTTATTGTTTTCTTTTCTTCCCTTAGAAGACAAAAACACTAATGCATTTGAGAAAGTGGTAAAGTTTGTGGGGAGGGGAAAAAACTGCTTTCCTGATCTGCAACTCGCCTGGATGTTAAGATGTCTGTGGACATGAATAGCCAGGGGTCTGACAGCAATGAAGAGGACTATGACCCGAATTGTGAGGAAGAGGAAGAGGACGAGGACCCTGGGGACATAGAGGACTATTATGTGGGCGTAGCCAGCGATGTGGAGCAGCAAGGGGCCGATGCCTTTGATCCTGAGGAGTACCAGTTCACCTGCTTGACCTACAAGGAGTCCGAGGGTGCTCTCAATGAGCACATGACCAGCTTAGCCTCTGTCTTAAAGGTGAGCAGCGTTGTCAATTCCCAAGTGTAATTCCTGCAATTAAATCTAAATATGAGCTGTTGCTAACGTCGCCTTCAGACTGATCAAATGGCCTGTAGCTTGAAACCAAATATAACTGTATGTTGCATCATCTGGACACATTTGATGCATTTACTTTGTTTGCTAATATGTGCATATCTAAGGTCCTCAGCTTCCCAGACTACTAGGAATTAGAAAGGAAGGGTGGGGTGGATTCAGGAAAAATAGACCAGAAGTACATAGAAAGCAGAACTGCATAGATTAACACTTGTTTCAGAAAGTCTTATGAAACTTTATGAGGTAAGACAGGATAAGCATCAGAATCACCATCTTCAACACACCAGTGTGTGGGTGACTGATAAATGTCTTAAGAGAGGTACCTAGATCTCCTGGTTTGCTGTGAATAATCAGTGCTTCTGGGCTAATGAGCTCATTTGTTTCGTATACTGATGACTAATGTCTGATGTTGAAAGAGATTTTAGCAATAACTAAGAATAAAGCAAGTTCTCATAGCTTGTATTTCATTGATTTTGGGGGGTGTTAAATTGAAATTTTAAGTAACTAACAAAATTGGTTATTCTAGCAAGCACCTTATTTTTAACACTTAAACTAGCATACTTTTCAATATCTTGCACCTCAGGCCAGTTACTGTTCTCACTATGTACCTTTTGTACTATGTAATATTACACTAGTACATAGCATATCCACATAGAACACCATGTACTGTGAATGTGAATATTATTATAGTCATTTAGACAATTTCCCAGCATGTTTCTTTCTCCTCTAACATTGGCCATTATGTGAAAGTGGGGAAATTTCTCCTACTTTACTGTTTTCCCTGACCTTCCTTTCAGGAACTGTTACATGGATTTTGTTGTTTGCTAAAATTGAAGATCAAGAGCACATTGGAATGAATTCAACCAAATAATTTTCATATTTAAATGGAAATAACTAAGGTGTGCCATGGGTCATTACTATAAAAGTTGCTTTATCTACTAGTTCAGGCAATTTTTTTTTCCAGGTGTTCGGCAAAGGCTAACTAATACCTTGGATTTGGACACTCAGGGCTTTATTAGCAACTAGCTGAAAGCTAAAGCTTTTTGTGTGACTCACTCCTAGAAGTGTGCACATTTCCTCTCTTGTGCTCAGCATAAAACTCTGAAGAATGGAGACCCATTGGAACCTCTGGGTTTGGGATTTCTCCACCATAACGATAACAAAGCTGCTGGGACCTCTGCTTTCCAAGGGCATTTCCCTGGTAGAAAAGAGGCATCAGATCCTTTCCTTCCTTGTTATTCACACCTCTCCCTATCTGGTCAACTAGTTTCTTTTACTTTAACCATATTGTACATAGTCTTGGTATTCAAAATTACAAAAAAAATTGTCAGGTGTGTGGTTCTGGATGGTATCAATTGACTAAGTTCATCAGGATGTTCCCATCTATGCGTAGGAATTCTCAGTTTGTCCAGCCCCTTGCGCTGACTTCCTGACCTGCTAGAGCGGGGCACAGCTGAGGGGCACAGGCCCTTTCCTCCTTTTTTTTTTTTTTAAATTGTAGTAAAATCCATAAAATTTACCATTTTACGTCCTTCCTTTTTATTAGGCTGTCATATTGTCGGCCCCCTGGAAAGCCTTTCCTTCATCTCCTCACCTTTTAGTACCCTCAGGGCTCCTTCAGAGTCTACCTTGTGATTTCCCTGAGTGAGCCTCCTCAAGACCCTTTAGAACACAGTGGTTGTTTCTTTTGGTCCCAGTGTCCAAATGTTACAGCCCGTGTTTATTACATCGTATAGTGTAGTCTTCTGACTGCTTCATGTTGTTTTACCTTTTCACATGTTTTTGCATGTTCTCTCCAACTAGATTGTTACTTCCTGGAGGGCAGAAACTACATTTTACCTTCTCTCTCCCATCATTGCTATCATAGTGTTTCATCCATAATAGGTATTGAATAATTTTGAGATACTTGTGGATTTTGTCAATTTTTGATGATGTAGCTGATGTTATTGGTGTGAGCTAGATTTCCTAGTCCCTGCTGTATATTCTCTACTGTCGTAAAAGGGCATTATTCTGTCCCTCAAGATCATGAAGAGTAGAACAAAAAGAACTTGGAACAGAGATGAATGAACAAAGAGAGATGGAAGAAAGTTGAAACCTCAGGAAAGGGTTAAAGAGAAAATGAAGCAAAGAGGAAAATAATCCATGAAATTTTAGATGATGGTAGAAGTAGAAGATGGATTTTTTTCCCTCCCTCACTGAGGAGCATGTTAACACCATTTCCTTTCTGGGGCTGGGCGGCAAACGTCCTGGCTCGTTTGGTGGCTTGGCTGCACATAAAGGGGCTCAGTGGTGTTTTAAGTGGTTCAGGAATTTGACCAAAGACAACAGGCAGAAATAGCTTGGTTAAGAGTAAGGGAGAGGGAATCACACACAATCTTCCTCTCTCAGGCTGGCTAAAAACTAGCATTGGTTTTATTTTTGTATTTAAAATTTTTTTGAGACGAGGAAATAATTTAAGTGCTGAGTTTACAGAATGGTGTTCACAGGTGCTTTGGCTACTCTCACTCCCCTGTTGCATGTGTCTCTGAGAATGGAGCTCAGTAGTCATCACCCAGGTCAGTACTGATTTCCCTCATTGGTCATGGTGCTGTTTGCACAACTCTGTGACTTATTGAGATATTTAATTCTTTCATATGATTTAGGTGTTATTCAGCTAGTAGGAAATGTGATATGTACGTGGTTTAAAATTAGAGCCTTATGAGCAGCTGTCCATGAACAAAAGCTAAGTTTGAGGAGTGGCATCAGTTTTCCACTGATCTGTGTTACTCATTTTGTTGTGTTCTGGCAGTTGCCTGTCGGTTAGCCGTAGCCTAACAAAATTAAGCCTTCTGTTACCTTTTGGGATTTGAAGTCTCTTAAGCAGAAAATTGCCAGTTGCCTGGGTAGAAAATTGCCAGTTGCCTGGGACACTGGGCTTTTGGTTTAGTGAGGGCCCTTGGTGTCAGAGAGTCTTCCTGTATGTATTCTGGGACCAGTCCTTGAGTAAGATCATTAATTGAGAAAGGAAAGTGCCCAGAAAATCAAATCCCGGACTGAGGATAGACAACAGAGAAAATGCTTATCTGTTATGGGGTGGTGGCGGTGGGGACTGCTGATGTTCAAATAATGGCAAAACAGAAGCATTGTTTAGGGAATGAGCTAACATCCTATACAAATAGAATAGTCGTGAAAGATGAAATGATTTCCAAGTGAGGTGGATTGTGTTGTAAGAGGGGGAAAATCTCTGACGAATACTTTAGTGATATTTCAGTCTTTAAAGAAAACAAAGTTACCTTTAAAAAAAATTTTTTTAATTTTATTTATTTTTGGCTGTGTTTAGTCTTCGTTGCTGCGCACAGGCTTTCTGTAGTTGCAGTGAGTGGGGGCTACTCTTCGGTGTGGTGCGCGGGATTCTCATTGTGGTGGCTTCTATTGTTGCAGAGCACGGGCTCTAGGTGTGTGGGCTTCAGTAGTTGTGGCGTGTGGGCTCAGTAGTTGTGGCTTGCAGGCTCAGTAGTTGTGGCACATGGGCTTAGTTGCTCCACGGCATGTGGGATCTTCCTGGACCAGGGCTCAAACCCATATCCCCTGCATTGGCAGGTGGTTTCTTAACCACTGTGCCACCAGGGAAACCCTACATGCTGTATTTTTATATGAAACTTACACAAAGATTATTATTGCTGCTATAGATGAGGGGAGGCCTTTTCTAGTAATAACAGGCATTTTTATTGCAAAATGTGCTATAGTTAACTTAGAATAATTTTGTCATTCAGTGAATCCTGTTGGTACTGTTCCCTGAGTTTCATGAGGCATTTGCTGTCAGGCTGCCTAAGAAGGAGATTAGGCATGGTTGAGCCCCAGAGAGAGCCCAGGCTGGCTTTCATTGGTGATGGGCTGGAAGCGTCTCCCACGTTGTGTGCGCCTTCTCTCAGCAGCATGTCAGGGCTGTGGGCGGGAGAGGCAGAGTGTTGCTGCTCAGAGCCCTGCTCATGCTTCAGAAAGGAGAAGAAATAGTACATTTTGGGCTAGATCTAGTCCATGGAGCTACCGTGAGCTATCTGAGCTTTCTGCTCATAGGATAAACTTCAAGATAGGGTGCAGCAGCAGTGCAAGTAACCAAAGTCCACGGATCGATTAAGCATGGGGATGGGGAAGTTACCTTCTGGGCTGGAGTGGGAGACTAAGATGTATAGGTAAAAAAGAATAAAATGTAGAGGATCATGAATGCAGCCTAAGGTGTCTTTACTGTTGGAGGGAAGAATTTGATTTTTTAAACTTCAGTGCTGAACTGTGCTGCTCATTTTCTCAAGCCTGGTTTTCCTCAAATATGGTTAGAGAAGTAAACTGGTTATTAATGAGTGTTTTTACTACAGTTCTTGCTTTACGAATTGCTGTATTAACTGTAGTAGAGCTGGGAAAATGTTCCCTAGAACACTCTATTCTGCCACCCTCTTGCTTGAATTTGTTTTAAGATCTAGTGCTTGCTATTCAGCAAAATATGGCTGGAAAATCTCTCAAGAATTCTTTTTCTGTGGATCATTTTTCCCTTTCGTGGATGAATCATGAGTTTTCAGGACTTCTGACTTTAAGTGCAGAAGTCTTTATAGTCCCTTGTTCAAAACAACCCGGTTTCTATGCATTTGTCATTTGTAACATAAGCAGTTAATATTCTTAACAACAAATACCTTATATTTATCCTTTCTCTCAAGTGGCACTGAGTTTTTGTATAATATCTGGAAAAGACTAACTTTATTTATTAAATCAACTTTCTTGTATTCTGGTATAGCTGAATTTAAAAAACATTTTACTTTTATTTATACATTCATTAATTAACCAAGTAATGGTTGTTTTCTTGTTACTACTCATGGAAAAGTATCTTTAAACTGGGCCTAGTAACACTGAATGTTTGTGTGCTGAACAGCCATCTGATTTCTATTTTTATGATCTGATGTCAGGTTTCTTTGCATGCCTGTATCTCAGAATCTAGATTAAATTCCTGTGTTTCAAATAGTTGGTTGTTAGTGGATGTGTTGACCATACTTCACCATACTTTAGTCTGGAAGTCTGATTTGTGTTTTACTGGTATATAAATTTGTTTTTTAAAGGGAGATGAGAAATGTCCAGAGTGACATTGAGAATTGCCTAAGTGCAGCTAGTGCTAGAGTTGTCCCTGTCTTGCCAGCTTAGAAAGGTTATTGTTATCATTGACTTTGTGTCCTCACTGTGTACCTGGCATCACACACAACATGCTCACTGCCTTCCAGAAAAGAAGCTCTTCATCAGATTCAAGGCCAGCTTTCATTCTGGTCTTTTCTTGTACTTTCACACTACCTTAGGAACCGTGTAAACCATTTGTAATCAAGGGGTGATTCTAATTCCACAGTTGTCCTAAACCTGAACTTATTTATATTTAAATGATTATTGTTGAGATGTTAATACAGTTGAAGAATATCATTCATAATTCCATTAATGTAAAATAAAAGTTTTCTTCCTTGCTTATTATCCTTAGGTCTTGTCCCTATTCATAGATAATGTTACTGTGCTGCAATTCATTCATTCATTCAACCAATATTTATTGAGCACCTACTATGTTACAGGCACTGGGAAAATAGCTGTGAACAAAATAGACAAGAATCCTTGATCTGGGCAACAGTACATTCTAGTAATCATTATGTACATGTATTTATATATTCTATTTTTTTGTGTAAATTTCAAACATTTCCTCTTGTTTATACTTCATCCTCATTAGTTATTTTAGGGATAACATACCATCTTGTTCTTGAACCATAATTTTCTCAAGGTTTCCCCATTGGGCATTTAGGTGAGTACTTATGTGTTACAGTTATGGGGACTGGTCATATTGCTGTGAGTATTTTCATGGATGTGGCCTTTGTGTTGTTGAGCCTGGGCTAGTGGTCAGATAACTAGGTTCCAGTTCCTTTTCTGCCATTTAATATAACATGACCATGGGCAAGTTTCTCAACATCTCTAAGCTTCAATTTCCTCATCTATAAAATAATGATAATTAATACCTTCTTCACAGCATTAAGTGAGATGATGCATATAAAGTGCCTGGCACATGAGTGTTCAAACATGGTCATGGTAGAAGCAGGGCAAGAGTTGAATAAGGAGAATATTGCTTTCACATGTTTGCTGTGGGTCCTTAAAACATTCTCAGGATTGTGCATTTTGAGTCATAGGGTAGGAGCCACATTGTGGAAGGTTCTGGGTGACATATTACTGACCGATGCTTCTGAGTGTGTGTGTGGCAGTTGGATCATGTACCTTGGACTCTTTTGCCTTCATCCAAAGCCTCTAGTGTCCTTCTCCTGGGGCCTACTGATAATAAAAGTAAAAATAACACAAATTGAATTTTGAATTGGGACTAGGAAAAGATTATAGGGGAATGTAGCCTGTCTTTTGTTCCTACATTTCTGATGAACTGCAGCGGTTGGTCTTGTGCCTGCATTGACAGCACTCCTTAATGAAGTGCTGAGCTTAGTTGATTTTGGGATCCTTGTTACTAAGGCACCTCCTTACCTTTTTTTTTTTTTTTTTTTTCCCATGCCACATGGCATGCGGGAATCTTAGTTCCCCTACCAGGGATCGAACCTGTGCCCCCTGCAGTGGAAGTGTGGATCCTTAACCACTGGACCGCCAGGGAATTCCCAAGCACCTCCTTACTTTAACTTTTGCTCTGTCCCAATATCACTCCCCTACTGCTCTAGGAAAAATTTAAAGGATTAGAGTTCTCTGCTCGAAAGAGTGAAGAGTTGTAGGAAAGATTTGAGAAAGGTACAGACTGAGATAGCAGGAAGCTTCTCACCTTGCTCGTCCTAAAATGTGTCTGCCTGTGGCTTGATTAATTAAACTGTCATGAATTGTCGGCATATGAAGCTTACGTTGTGTTCTCTTTTCTTTAAACTATCACGAGCCTTTATAAACATGAAATGGTTTTACTGTGATAACCACAAGTTACCAATCATAAATAGAGGAAGGTACAGGCAGGAAGAGTGAGAGGTTTGTTTGGAGATTTTAACAGGAGAACAGAGCTGTTCTTATAATCATGAACAAAGAGTGGTCTCTATCTGAAAATGTTGCTCTCTGTGACTAGCAGTTTCTTTCCTGGCCAGTACATGCTCTACCCACTCATTTCCTTTTTCCGTTGTTTTAGACTTTTACTGGTTTCTTCAATGTTCTCACCATCATTTTCCAGTCTGTATATAGCCTTGCCACGTTTTACAAGAAATATTCCAGTGCCATCAAACGTGGCTTTCTGGATTCTCTATCTTAATTGGTGATACCACCATCTACCAAGCTGGAAACTGAGGATTTACCCTTGACTCCCTTCTCCCATGAAGCCCTCTCTCATCTCCACAGTCAGACACTCTTGCCTCTATACCACTTTGTGGTACATGTTTCTTTCTTTTTTCTGTTTTAAGTTGTTTATTTTTTATTTTTGGCTGCATTGGGTCTTCGTCATTGAGTCTTTGTTGTTGAACGTGGGCTTTCTCTAGTTGCGGCGAGCAGGGGCTACTCTTCATTGTGGTGTGCAGGCTTCTCATTGCAATGGCTTCTCGTTGCGGAGCACAGGCTCTAGGCACGCAGGTTTCAGTAGTTGTGGCACATGGGCTCAGTAGTTGTGGCATGCAGGCTCTAGAGCACAGGCTCAGTAGTTGTGTCTCACGGGCTTAGTTGCTCCATGGCATGTGGGATTTTCCTGGACCAGGGCTCAAACCCGTGTCCCCTGCATTGGCAGGCGGATTCTTAACCACTGCGCCACCAGGGAAGTCCCTGTGCATGTTTCTTGGTATGTACTTATGCTATTTGGAAAATTAGTTGTTTGTAAGCCAGGGTTTGAACTCTTTGAGATAGAGGTCCATGTTTTTTCTTTGTATAACAGCATCTAGCAAAAAATGCCAGGTTATGTTTTGTTCTCAGTAAGTGTTGCTTATTGTTGATCTGACTGTCTAAGCCCAGGCCAATAATTGCAAAAGTTGAGAATCTAACCCCGAGGCTCTACTCTGTGTGCTCATGTTTGTAAACAGAAGACATGCTTGTTGAAGGGCTTCCATGAAGCCAGCTGACTTTTAAGTACAGATAATATATACCTAGTGGATGTGTGGTTCCCAGCTTGGTGTGCATGTCAGAATTAGTTTGGGCAGTTCTCATACAGAAGACTGAATTTCGTGCAGATATAATAAAACAATCTTCAGAGGTGAGGTGAGGTATTTTACATTATATTCATGTGGAAGTACAAAAAAATTATGAAATGATTCAGGTTATCAAAATGAGGAGAGAGGATTGCATCCTTTCTTTGGCTGCTGAAAAGATATGTCCAACATTCAGAGTGTACTGGTTTTTTAACCAGAATGAGAGTAGGATGTAAACTGCCCACCTATACTCACAAATTGGGTAGGTTTTCTGTAATATTTTTGATGTCTAAACATTACTTCATATTTCCTTACCAAAATAAAAGTGGGTCCTTATGTCCATGTTGATAATGAGTAGCTGTAAAACTGACTAATAGTATCTGCAATCATAAATACAATGTGAATGTTTTAAAGGGTTTTTATTTTATGACGTAAGTGGAACACCTGAAGTCTTTGCTTCAAGATGGTTGGCTGCCCTCAGATACGTTTGTCCCTTCTCCATTTTTTTTGTTTGTTTGGTATTCAAATGTCTGTAACAGCTTTATTTACAATAGCCAAAAACTGGAAACAACCCAAATATCCGCAAACAGATGAATGAACAAATAGTGGCATACCCATAGAACAGCGTACTGTCATCAATATAAAGAGTGGGCTGCTCATACAAACATCATTGATAAATCTCAAAATATGCTGCATGAAGAAACTCAGGGGAAAAAATAAACAATTTATTATTTCAATCATATACAATGCTAGAAAATGCAAACTTATCTATTGGAAAGTGAATTAATGGTTGCCTGGAGAGCTGGGGGGAGGGCAGGAAAAGAGATTATTAAAGAGCATGAGGTAAATATGGAGGTGCTCCTCCATTTTTAAATAACCATGAAAATGAAAGTAAAGGCATATATATGTTATAAACACATATTAACAAAGAGAACATGTGGGGGGAGCATGTGGGACATCATTGTACGTGGGAGCCAGTTTGTCCAACATGTCTTTGAAGAGGTTGTGGGCTCTGATTTGACTAAGACTGGGAAAGATAAGTGTGCTGCAGATGGGGGGATTAATTAAAGGTCTGTATGTAGAACAGTCAGGCCTGCTCTCACTTGGTCTCTCGGCAAAATAATCTGGATAATCTGGGGAGAAATAGGGCACTTAGAGAATGTAAGATTTGGTTCTCTTCATTTGTCATTTTGGGAGCCTTTGAGTCTTGAATAATTGCTGCCCCTGATCAGTTACCCTAAAGAAAAGCCTGTCATTTGGCAGGTCTGTTCATGTACACAGAGCTAGGATTCATTTCCTGAGGCCCCCTGTTTGAAAATTGTAACATTCACATAAAATTCACCATTTTAAAGCATACAATTCAGTGGCATTTAGTACACTCATAGTGTTGTGCAGCCATCTTCTGCATCTAGTTCCAAAACATTTTCATCACCCCAAAAGGAAACTTGGTACCCATTAAGCAGTTACTTTCCACTCCCCCCATCTCTGGCAGCCACTAACCTGCTTTCTGTGTCTCTGGATTTACCTATATATGCTATATAAATGGAATCATGCAATATGTGACCTTTTGTGTTGCTTTCTCTTATCATAATGTTTTTGAGGTTCATCCAAGCTGTAGCATGTATCAGTACTTCATCCCCCTTTTTGGGTGACTCTTCATTTTTTTAATGTGAATGGCTAACCAAGAATTACCAGACATTTCAGGAAAACATGCAAAATGAAAGAGAAACAGAAAAATTGACCTTAGCTGAAACAGACTAGTAGGTAATTTTGCTTGTTTTTAAAAGTGCACTATTTAGTATTTGCCAAGATACTCAAGAAGATGTGACATCTATAAAACAATCAGAGATGCCATCAGGAAGAAAATCAAAACAAAAAGAACTTGTGGAGATGAATTATGGGTTTGTCAAGTTAAAAAATATTCCGTAGTTAGGTCAGAAGATAAAATCAAGAAAATCTCTCAATGTAAAGCCAACATGCAGGCAAAAAATGTATGTGAAAAAACAGAGACATGGAGGTTCAAGCCAGAGATCCAGCATTTACTAGGATTTGTGGGAAGTGAGAACAAAAAATTGAAGGAAAGAAAATATTAAAAAGTATAAGAAGGAAATTTCCAGGAGCCAAAGAGAGGAGAGTCTTCATATTGAAAGGGTCTATTCATTGCCCAGAAGAATAAAGAAAGACCCATTGCCAGAACTGTCCCTGTGAAATTTCAGAAAAACAAGGATAGACAGAAAACTCTAAAAGTTTCCATAAAGATATATCAGGTCTTCTAAAAGAAATGGGAATCAGATGTCTCAGCAGCAGCAGTTACAACCAGAAGACAGTGGAGCAATGGCCTTCAAAGTCCTGAGGGAAAATAGTTCTGAATCTAGAATTCTGTCCTTGAAAAATAAACTTGTTTTCAGATGTGCAACGACTCCCAAAATTTACGTCCCTTGTACCTTTTCTGAAGTACTTACTTCAAGATGAAAATCAAAAAAGAGAAAAATAAAATTGAAGAAATGATTGAGGACTTACCTGGTGGTGCAGTAGTTAAGAATCCACCTGCCAATGCAGGGGACACAGATTTGAGCCCTGGTCTGGGAAGATCCCACATGCCGCAGAGCTAGTAAGCCCATGTGCCACAACTACTGAGCCTGTGCTCTAGAGCCCACGAGCCACAACTAGTGAGTCCACGTGCCACGTGCTCCTAGAGCCTGTGCTCCACAACAAAGAGAAGCCACCACAATGAGAAGCCTGTGGGCCGCAAAGAAGAGTAGCCCCCACTTGCTTCAATTAGAGAAAGCCCGCGTGCAGCAATGAAAACCCAAAGCAGCCAAAAAATAATTAATTAATTAATTTTAAAAAAGAAATGATTGAACTAACCTAGTAGTCCAGTGAAAAGTCTCTTGTTCAGCTGTGTAACAGGCCTGGAGAATGGTCAGCCCAGATTGGAACGGAAACTTGGTGCGATCCAAGAAAAATTTCTTCAGGAATAGGAGTGAGGTGGATTCCAGCAATAGATAGAATGAAGAAACTGGAAGATGGGTGGGATGTGGTGAAGAAACCATAGGTCTCTTCACAAGGGGCAAGGGAAATAGAATTCCCATGCAAAGCAGAAACACTACACACAAAAAAATCACAAGCCAAATAAATATAAAGCAAACCCTCCTTATGGCACAAGTATGAGTGATTGGCAGCAACTAATAATGATAATGTATTTGTGCCTGATGTACAAACATTCTTCTTTGAGTGGGCCAAGGATCGTGACATTGGAAGCTCAGGGTAGAAAATGCAATTCTGGCCCTGCAAACAATGACTTAAAATTACAAAGGCTACAGATAGAGGAACTGAAAATAGTGATTTTAATATCAAAAAGTTGGGGCTTGGATGGGAGTGGGTAGCGAGTGGTATAAGTAAGCTAAGTCTGGTAGAGAATTATGGGCCTACTCAGCGATGTTGGTAACAACCAGAAGAACCCAGACGAATGACTGGGAGAGATTTCTCCTGGATGGGAAGACTGGGAGGATGGGGGTGGGGCAGGACAGAGGGGCAGGTGTTGTTCCTTTTCATCAAAGTGCTTTTTATGAACCATTTGATTTATTTTTTGTTCAGTGGTAATTGGGATAGGTAAAGAATTTGTTGATTCCCAATAAAAGAAGTGTTTCTGAGTGTCTTCTGTTGTCTTAACTTTTAGATAGATGCTAGGAAAGATGGGGAAAAAATAGTTTAACCTCTACCATAAAATAACTTAAAGATCTCTTTGCCTTTAGTTTCTGTCCTCTCCTTTTTTAGAATGCTGAGAAAGAAAGGAGGTATAAATAAATAAAACCTTTTCTACTTCTATTTCATATTTTCTGATATACCCCACTAAAAGCACCATTTTATTTTGCTCTCTTGAAAAACTTGGTTTCTCCAGATTCCAGCCTGAACTCTTCTTTCCTGTTGCTCCTCTGCCTAATGTTTGATTTTTGCCTCCTCAAACCTCCTGTCAGCATCTCTGCCGTTCGTGTCACCCTCAGAAGGCTTCTCAGCCCGCCATTCTTTTTCTTTTTTTTTTTTTTTTTTAAACCCTCCCTTCTGGAGCTGTATCTGGCCTCTCCTGCTAGATTGTGCACCCCCTGAGGGCTTGGAAGGCTTTGGTGCCTGCCTGGGCTCTGGAGGAGGCTGTGGATTTGCAGTGGCTTGAGATTAGACCATAGGAGACGGGCAGAGGGTAACATTAGCATATAGGACCTAGTACTGGCACAGGTATTGTTCTAGGTGCTTAGGTATGACAGAGAAGGAAAGTGTTCTTAAAAACCTCTTCCCTCAGAGAGGAGCTTCTATTCTGTTGGAGGTTTACATAAACATAAAAGTTATAAAAATGTGATGTATGTTTTGAGCATAGCTAGCAACAGCAGTCAGTGGCTCTGCCTTTGAAATATGCTGTTGGTGTTTGTGGCTTTGTCACTAAGATATGCTAGCCTATGAGGTGTCCTCTGGAGAAGAGAGGTGACCTAGCTGGAACTGCCTAGAGGTATTTGGTATTCCCTCTCCTTTGTCTCCTCACAATAGCAGTAGTTGGAGAAGACAGCATTGTTTGAAATCACTTATGGACAAGATGGGTTTATAGCTGCAGGAATATGGTAGGATACTTGGCTTTTAGTCCTACTATGTGTAGTTCATTGGCTATCAGCTCCTATCTGCATTTCTTTTGGTTGTGGTTACTGGATATGACCTTGGTTCACTGAAGTTACAATCATCCAGCCTATATATGGCATCCCCCTAGAAAACTGTTAGAATTCTAGAAGGGGCTGTAATCAGCCTTTTGTACTAAGTATTTCCCAGAAGATTTTCATTGAAATGCAAACCTAAAAGATATGCTGGCTGGGATTTACTTCACAATAATCTAGAGGGTAGGGGATAGGTAGGGTGCAGATACAGTGGACCTGGCCATGAGTTGATGTTGGAGCTGGGTGATGGGTACATGGGTTTCATTATAGTCTTCACTTATATAGATGCTTGGAATTTTTCATAATAAAAAAATTACCCTCATGGTCAAGAAATGGATGACTTTCGTATTTTTGCTTTATTGTATTTTTCATAAATAACTTTAGTATGGTCTTTAGGTGTTTTTGGTATTGATTTTAATGATCAGAGACCATAACAGGACTAAATTAAGGATAGACTGGAGAGAAATCTTCAAATTTGTGTTTATTAATCAGAGTTTTTAAAGCACTTGTAATACATGGGTGCCTCAATTACAAGTCAGCCCTCGCTCCACGGAGAGAAAGTAAAGGAAGCAAAGTTACACTCAGGTGCCTGAGAGCTGACCTTTTAGAGGCTGAGAGTATGAAGGTGTGAAGTATGGGAGAAGTGAAGGCCCACCACTTAAATTAGACTTTAGACCTTGCCTAAGGTCATAGGCACTCTGGGACCCTACTACCACCACCACCACTGCTGATTTTGCCCCATTCTAGGTTGGTGTTCACCTACTCCTTTGTCTCTGTGCTTTAACCTTCTTTCTCTTATTCCTTCAGTACTTTCTTGCCTCACCCTCTACCCTCCAAGACCAAAATCCATCCATCTTGATCTCCTTAGGCTAGTTTTCCTGTATCATGTCCCTTTCTACCCCAGGCCCAGAAGCTGGCCAACAATTCACTCTTTTCCTTCATCTCTGCTTTTTAGTGAATGACCACTAGTGTTTGTTGACAAATGTGATTGGACCATGAAGTGGCTTAACAACAGGCTGAGGCATGGAGACCCATTCATGTAGCCTTAAAAGATTTCAGGCAGTTGGCAAGTAAGAATTCTAAATAAAAATTGAAACTACCACCTGTATTTTTTCAGGCCGTTGATGCTCACTGCCATCAGCTGCATCCTCCCTATGGCACTGGTAAGTGTGGGAAGGGCTGGTGACAGTTTTGGTGGGCTGCTGAATTTCTTTTTTCTGGGGGAAAAAAATCTATCTGCAAGCTGTGTTATTAACTTGTCCGCAAGGGCTGGACAGCTTGAACCAGCTATAGGAGACTAAAAAGATGAAGAAGCAACTGACCATGTTCAGGGGTTTCCTTGGGGAACTGTTGTCAGGAATGGAGGCTATTCAGTATGTGCTTTGATCCTTACATAAAATTAGCATGTCCTGTGCATTATTTTGAATAATAAATATACAGGTTCTCTGGGATGTCAAGTAATGACTGTTAAATCTCCTGAAATTCTGAAGACATTTTTCCCAAAGATAGATGTTGGCGATGTATTGAAAGAGTCCAGAATATTGTATGTACTTATCGTTTCCTTCGGTAGCAGGATTTATCTCCCTCTGGTATTTTAAGTTCTTTGTGGTCAGGGGATCAAAAATGTTCCAATGATTAAGTTATAAAATTCTGATAGAGACTTACTTGAATTTTTATCGGGGAAGGGTTTGGTGGAAACCAGAAAAGAAATGTGTGGCTCTCATTTACTAACAGACTTCAGGTGGACTTAGGGTCCTGTGATTTGAAAAATAATTTCACCACAGTCAGCCTTCTGCTCAGGGACCTAATAGGGAAAATACATACAATGAAATTGAAACATAGAGTGGGGCAGCAAGTTATAGGAATGCTAAAAGAATGCTAAAATATAACCCAATAACCAGATTGCTGCTGGAGTTGCCTTATCTAAGTTCCTGTAATCCTGCATCTGTCTCCTTGTAATGAGTGGGTCAGAGGCCACATAGATCCAGAAGTTTTATCTTATCAAGGTGGTCTCCATTCCAGGTTGACAGGCTGATGTTTACACTATTTCATTTCTCTAGTCTCTGAAGCCCTTAGATCATGGAATAAAAGTGCCTCCAGACAGAATATCTAACAAAGTGCTGAGGTTGTAGACGTTGTGTGCTGTTAACCATGTCAGGAACTGCTTGCTGATAACAGCAGTTAAAATATTCATGTACACTTCATTACATCTCTGTGAGAAAATCTTAGCATCATTGGCTCATATCCTGGATTTTCCCCCTCAGGTCCAACTCCTACCCACCCACCCCCCAAAGCCCTGCTTATGAAGCCAGGATAGAATTGTGTGCACGCTTTATATATTCTTTGTTAAAAAACAGAAAGGAGAACTTAACTCCCCAGCAGCTGTCTAGTCCTTTAGGTATCTGTGAACAGGTGGTAACTGCTGAACATGTTTTGAGGGCCTCTATCTGGGAAATACCTTCTTAAGTGTCTCTCCCAAACATTATGGAGGATGACAGAAGAAGTTTGCCTGCAACCTTTGGGAAGTAGTGATGTCCGGCAGCAAAGTCCTTTTTGACATGCATGTAGCCAAGTGCTTCCTGAAATAAAGATCAGAAAACCATCTAAGGGTGTTGAGATTGTAAATATAATGGCAAAACAAAGCCAAACTGAATTGGCAATACAGAGCAATGTCCAGGGTGGATGACAACAGAGGTGACCCCACAGTCCTTTCAAGCTGGAGAGAAAGCTCTACAGAGCCTTCTGACCCATTGTGGGTCAGGTTTGAGGGCACAGGGAATGAGGGAAAAAAGGCAAGGAAGATGGGCTACACTTGGCCTCTGTTCTGACCCCATCTTTGACTCTGAAAACCTTCTCTAGACCACCCAGGGATGTGAGGGCACCCTTCAGTCTTTGATGAACTTTATACCACTAATTGCCCTCCCTTCCCCACTTTGATCATTCACACTCCCTTCCCCAACTCCCTGGGGAAAATGAGAGAGAAGTTCTTATCTTTGGGGCTTATGTTCACACTGACCAAGGCTTAGGCACAAATCCAGTTGCTCAGAGACAGGCCAAGGAGTGAGAGGAAGGCAGGCCTGAGAGTTGTGCCCTGTGGAACAGCAACAGTTTGAGCTGACAGACCGGGAGAAGAGCATCCAATGGAACACTAAGAAGGCTGGGTGTGGGAGGTTTAGAGGGAGCCATAGTGTTATGAAGTTATTGGCATTACAGACCTATTTATGCTAAAATTCACATTGCCTAATCGGTTAACCTTTGGTCAGCACTATGTTAAAAACTCTGAAGGGAAATTTTTCTGAAGGGAAAATTTTCATTTCGAAGAGTAAGTAAAAGATCAAAATGAACTATTTGATGCAGTAGTGTAAGGGTCAACCCTCCGTTTATTGTGACATTTGTTTATGCAGATGATTGCCATTGAATTAAATTTGGCAAACTTTCCCTCCAACTTCATGAAAAATTTAAAATATACAAAGAAGTTTAAAGAATTGTACAGTGGACATCCATTTACATACCATCTAGATTATATAGTTGCTAACTTTTTGCTGCATTTACTTTATTATATATCTATCAGTTTTATTTTTAAACAGCTTTATTGAAGTATTACTGACATTCCATTAAGTTCATCCATTTTAAAGTGTACCGTTAGAAGAGTTTTAGTAAATGTAAACAAATATACAACCATCACCACAATCCAAGTTATAGAACATTTTCATCACCCAGAAAGTTCCCTTGTATCCATTTGTAGTTGGTCCCCACTCCCAGTCCCACCAAACTACTGATCATCTTACTGTCTGCATAGTTTTGCCTTTTCTAGAAATTTAATATAAACTGAATCATACAATATGTAGTCTTTTGTGTCTGCCTTCTTTCACTTAGCGTAATGTTTTCAAAGTTCATCCATGTTGTATCACATGTCAGTAATGCTTTCCTTTTATTGCCCAATGATGATTTTCCATTGCATAGATATATACCACATTTTGTTTATCCATTCATTCATCAGTTGATGAACATTTGGGTTGATTCCAGTTTTTGACTATTATGAAATATGATGCTGTGATTGTTTATATCCAGGGTTTTATGTGGACATGTTCTCATTTCTCTTGGATAGATATCTAGCAGTGGGATTGCTAGGTCATATGGTAAATGTATGTTTAACATTTTAAGAATATGCCAAAATGTTTTCTGAGGTGACTCTACTATTTTACATTCCCACCAGCATTATATAAGTGTTGCAGGTTCTCCACATGCTTGCTAGCACTTAGTATCGTCAGTCTTCTGGATTATAATCATTCTAGTGAGTGTGAAGTAGTATCTTGTAGTTTTAATTTGCATTTCATTTCCCTAATGACTAGTAATATTGAGGATCTCTTCTTGTGTGTATCTGCTATTCATACTTTTTTTTGTGAAGTGTCTGTTCAAATCTTTTGCCCATTTTTGAAAAATTGGGATGTTTGTCTTACTGAGTTGTATGAGTTCTTTATATGTTCTGAAATAAGTTCATCAGGTACATGATTTGCAATTATTTTTTCTCCCATTTTGTGGCCTGTCTCTTCCATTTTCTTAATAACATCCTTTGAAGAGTAAACGTTTAATTTTGTTGAAGTCCAGTTTATCAGATTTTTTCTTTTAAGGATTGTGCTTTCAGTATCATATCTAAGAAATCTTTGCCTAAAATTAAGGTTGCAAAGATTTTCTTCTGTGTTTTCTTCTAGAAGTTTTATAATTTTCAGTTTCATTTAAATCTGTGAACTATTTTGAGTTAATTTTTGTGTGACATGAACTATACAGCTAAGTTCTATGTTTGTTTGTTTTGTATAATGATGTTCAGTTATTCCGGAATCATTTGTTGAAGACTATCCTATCCTCCAATGAATTACATTGTGGAAATTAACCATAAATGTATGAGTTTACTTCTGGACTTTATCCTGTTCCATTGATCTATATGTCTGTCCTTAAGCCAGTACCCCACTGTCTCGATTACTGTAGCTTTATAGTAAGTCTTGAAGTCAGATGGTGTAAGTCCTCCAACTTTGCTCTTTCAAGATTGCTTTGGGGACTTCCCTGGCTGTCCAGTGGTTAAAACCCCTGCTTTGATTTTGATTAATTTTTAAAAATAAATTTATTTATTCTTGGCTGTGTTGGGTCTTCTTTGCTGCATGTGGGCCTTCTCTAGTTGTGGTGAGGGGGGGCTACTCTTCGTTGCGGTGCACGTGGTTCTTATTGCTGTGGCTTCTCTTGTTGCGAAGCACAGGCCCTAGAGTGCATGGGCTTCAGTAGTTGTGGCGTGCGGGCTCAGTAGTTGTGGCTCATGGGCTCTAGAGCACAGGCTCAGTAGTTGTGGCACACGGGCTTAGTTGCTCTGCGGCATGTGGGATCTTCCTGGACCAGGGCTCAAACCCGTGTTCCTGCATTGGCAGGCAGATTCTTAACCACTGTGCCACCAGGGAAGTCCCTGATTTTGATTAATTTTGATTGCTGTGTTCAGTCTATAGCTATGTTGTCCAGTATGGTAGCTGTGACCACATGTAGCCGTTGGGCACTGGAAATATGGCTAGTTTGGATTGGTATGTACTATAATTCTGAATACAATGGACTTTGAAGATTTAGATGGAAAAAAGATGTAAAATATAGTTCATTCGTTTCTATGGATTAAAATAATATTTTAGATATATTGGGTTAAATAAAATATATTTATAAATAAATTTTAGTTTTCATTTGTTTGCTGCTATATAGAAAGACTTTTGATTTTTATATATTGGCATTCTATTTTTTTATCTTACAAAATTTGTGAGTTCTACTAGTTTTGTAGATTCTTTTAGGATTTTCTGTGTAAATAGTCATTTTATTTAGGAATAGAGACAGATTTGCTTCTTTTTTTAATCTTTTATGTCTTTTGTGTGTGTGTCCTTTTTTTTTTTTCCTTTCCTTATTGCCCTGGGTAGGGCTTTCATAATGTTAAGTGAAATGATGAGAGTGGTCATCCCTGCGATGTTCCTCATCTTAGCATTCACTATTTCATTATTGAGTATAATGTTTTCCATAGATGCCCTATATTAGATTCAGGCAGTTCCATTTTTCTTCCTAATTTGCTAAGAATTTTTGTCTTGAATGATTATTGAATTTTGTCAAATGAGTTTTCTTGCATCTACTGAAATGGTCATTTGGGTTTTTTCTGCCTTTATTTGGTTAATTCAGTGAATTGTCTTAGGAGTTTTCACATGTTAAATCAGCCTTTTCTATATTGCTGGATTTAATTTGCTAAAATATTTGGATTGATTTTTGTGTTTTTGTTCATAAGGCTTATCTGTAATTTTCTTTTTATATTTTTGTTAGGTTTTTATATCAGGGTTATGTTAGTCTCATAAAGTGAGTTTGGAAGAAGCATTCCTTCCTGCTCTAGTTTCTGAAGTGTTTATTTAATATTAGTTTTGATAGAATTCACCAGTAAAAACTTTTGGGTCTGGCATTTTGTGAGAAAATTTTTTATCATGAATTCAATGTCTTTAATAGATATAGAGTTATTCAGTTTTTATTTTGTGTCAGTTTTGGTAAGTGTTTTTCAAGGAACTTGTCAATCTCATCTAAGATATCAAATTTATTAGCATTTGATTATTCATATTTTCTTATTTTCCTTTTAATACCTGTAAGATTTGTAGGGATAGTCCCTCTTATCACCCTTGTTATTGGCAATTTGTATTCTTTTTTTCTTAATTGTTCTAGCTAAAGTTTTTATCAACTTTACTGATTTTTTTAAAGAATCAACTTTTGGGGGCTTCCCTGGTGGTGCAGTGGTTGAGAGTCCGCCTGCCGATGCAGGGGACACGGGTTCGTACCCCAGTCCGGGAGGATCCCACATGCCGTGGAGCGGCTGGGCCTGGAGCCATGGCTGCTGAGCCTGTGCGTCCGGAGCCTGTGCTCTGCAATGGGAGAGGCCACAGCAGTGAGAGGCCCGCGTACCGCAAAAAAAAAAAAGAATCAACTTTTGGACTTTATTGATTTTCACTGTTTGTTTTGGATTTTATTTCTGTTTTTATCTTTTTTCTTCTTTTAACTTTGAGTTTTGTCATCTTTTTCTAGCTTCTTAAGGTAGGCCCTTATGTCATTGATTTTTGGACCTTTTATAGTATAAATACTTACATTTGTAAATTTCCCTCTTGGCATTATATTAGCTGCATCTCACAACTTTTATTATGTGGTATTTTCATTATCATTCGTTCAAAACATTTTCTAATTTTTCTTGTGATTTCTTCCTTGACACACAGGTTTTATAGAGGTATGTTCTCTAATTTCCAAATATTTGCTGTATAAGAAGAAGAAGGGCATGCTTGGCAGAGAACAGTCAGGGAGCCTCTTGGGGTTGCTGGAATCATTTGGTCTATTGCTGGACTCCTCAGGGCAGTGGTTCTGCAGTGGGTCCTAATGACTCTTGACTAACGCTTAAGGTTCATCTTGTCAGTACTGGAGAGCAGTGATGGGTTTTAAACAGGTTGGGACTGATCCTGGTAAGACGTGAAAGCTCTAAGAATAGTCTGTTATTGTAATTGTTACATGGAGGCTTTAGGAAACTCATCCTGGGGGCTGTGGGTGGCGGGGGGTGGGGGTGGCGGGCAGACAATAGACACTGGCATGTCAGTATATAAGATACCTTTCCTTTGTCCAGGTGATAGTGAAGCCCTTCTGATGGAAGTGTTTAGGAGAGGCAGGACTAGAGCTTGTGCAGTGGAATGGTGGTGATGGAAGAGGGTGGAGTGGTAAGGAAGAGGGAGACATAGAGGAAAATGCTGATGCAGGTGTAGGAGTGTGATGTCTCCAATGACAAGATGGGCATTCAGGAGGAAGAGCACATTTAGTGTACCTGAACAGGTTCTGCGAGACTCATCACAGAGACCAAGAGGGGTGTTATGTTTGTTGAATTTGGCGACAAGGGAGTTTATATTGCCTGGTACATGTGTATAAAGAATAGTATATCCACTGTCGGCAGTTCCAAATAGATTGAAATTCAGCAATTAAAATCAACATTTTGTCAAACTGTGAACCAAAATTGAATTCATATTGGCAGTTATACCCACTGAACTTTCAAAGTATTATATATATTTTCAAGCATGATTCTTGAGAATAGCTCTAACATTTTGGGGAGGAGGTGGGGGGGATACGAAAACATCTTATTTCTGCTCTTGAGAGTCTTTGTTTAAATTCATCCTAACTATTCTTGCCTCATGGTCTTGTGAGTATCCAAAGTGGACACATTCCACCAGCTAAGGGTTTGCAGTTTAGACAGCGGTAATAGTCCCAGGCATGCTGGAAATAGTGACCTATTATTATTGAGAAGGGCCCTCTTTGACCCCTGTGATGGAGAGAATGGTGGACTCTATCTCTGTGGGGAGAAGCTCAGATTAATCTGTAATTACCTTGGGGTTCCAAATTTTGGGGCAAGAACTTCCTAGTTCTTAGTTTCTAGTCTTTTCCTCGATTAGACTCATAAATAAATAAGACTTTTAATCTTCTTATTACATATTGATCTAATGGAACCGCAAATTTGTTTTGAACATGACATGGTCATATGTGTTCCTTCCTAAGTCATTAGTTTTTTTGGCTGTCAGTGGTTATCACCTTGGACCCATTTTCCTTTTGGGAAAGGTTTGACCTTCTCATTGTGAGTCCTTTTTGGGGGAGTTCCCTGGTTGCCTAGTGGTTAGGATTTGGGCTTTCACCGCCATGGCCCAGGTTCAGTCCCTGGTCGGGGAACTGAGATCTCGCAAGCTGCATGGTGCAGCCAAAAATAAATAAATAAATCCATAAAAGAAAGCTTTAAGTCGTTCTTGATAATATGTAATCCTAACTACTAACCGGTTGTTAGTTGCTTGTCAAAACAGTCCAGCAAGAGTTCATCTTGGTTCTGCTGGAAGATTTTTGTTCTCCACAATTGGACATATAAGAAGATTGGAAGACTTTCCCCAGTTGTTAAGTGTTTATATATTTATTTATTTATTTATTTATTTTATTTTTATTTATGGCTGTGTTGTGTCTTTGTTTCTGCGTGCAGGCTTTCTCTAGTTGCGGCTAGCAGGGGCTACTCTTCATTGTGGTGCGCAGGCTTCTCGTTGGAGTGGCTTCTCTTGTTGTGGACACGGGCTCTAGGTGCTCCTGTATGAAAACTCAGTCCAGTGAGCAGAGTACCAAGGTTCTGTGTGTTCTCTTGGCTCCCTAGGTTGAAGTGTGCTCCTTGTTTTTCCTTGATTCAGTAGCACCCTCGTGTTTTGCAGTGCTCTCTCTGGGTAGCCTTATCTAGGCCTCCAAGCACATCCTAATCTTCTGACCCCCCGAGCCGGACTAGAAGATAAGGCCCCCTGGTGGTCCAGTGGTTAAGATTCTGTGTTTTACTGCTGGAGGCCTGGGTTCAATTCCTGGTCAGGGAACTAAGATCTCACAAGCCTCACGGCCAAAAAGAAAAAGATTAGGCCCCCACCCAAGTCTTGATGTTCAGGGTTCTGTTTTGTAACTAGCGTACTCTCCTGTTAACATTAAAATTAATATATGAACTACTTTCTGCGTCAGTAAACTTAGCTATGCAACATCCTTTTCAGGGACTGCATATCCTGTATCATTTCCTCAGAAAAAATTTACAGAGGTAGAATTGCTAGTTCAGTGCACCTTCTGAGGCTCTTTGATAGCCATAACCATTGTGCTTTAAAGGAGAATGTAGGGGCCAGAAAGGCTGCCCACGGACTTCTAAATTCTCCTTGCAATTAGGGCTCATTAGTTGCCGGGAATTCAGAGATTTTAAACAGGGGTGTTTTTTGTTTGTTTTGTTTTTCTGGGTTTATACAAGAAGTCCAAGCCTGAGGTTTTCTGCAAGTAACATGCCTAACTAGAGGTGCACTTACCATGTATAGCCTCCTACAGCAGCTTGAGGAAACAAATCACATTAGGGAACCTAACAGCTCTTTTTCTTAAATTGGATGCTGGGTCGTTATTTACTGTAGATAGGATGGTTTCGCATAAGTTTCAAATCAAACTAATTTATTTGAAGGGTCGTTAATGAAAACAAAGATCGAAAAATCAAGAGATCCAAGAAATCACTAAGACTATAAGAGTCTGAACTTAAAAGATGAAACAGAGAACCAAGAGGAAGAATTTGAAAGTCAAGCCTGGGCCTGCACTAGAGATGAATGTATGCATTTCTCAAAATGCAGAGCACTCTGAAAGAAACTACATTATAATTTGATTTCTTTTTTTTTTCTTTCTAGGTATCTCATTCAGTTGCTAAACTTATATTAGTTAATTTCCACTGGCAAGTCGCAGAGATAATGGACAGGTAAGGTGTTTGGGGGAGGAAGAAGAGATGGCATTGCCCATAGCTCCTCTCTCTGCCTACCCGCCCAGTGATGATTATTGTTTATGTTTTGGAGAATGTCCTTACAGTGTGCAGATTATATTTTTAAAACACTGGATCATAGTGTATAGCCTTTTTTTTCTCAGTATATGGTGAACATTTTCCCATGTTTTCAGCATATTCTTTCTACCCCAGTTTTAATGCTGGCACAGTATTTTATTATATAGATGTTCCATACTTTTCCAAACCCCTGTTGTTGTACAGTGAAGTTAGGTCAAATTTTTTATGCCATTGTTAATTTTTAATCTGTGCCCTTCTAGATAACACTTGACAGTATCTCCAGTTATTTCTTTCAGACACATCAAGTGAGAAATACATCATGACATAGTGCATATTACCTTCAGAGAAAAGGTCAGCTAGTTTACCCCGCACTTCCAGAACCAGAGCCCTTGAGGCACACAGCTTGGAGTCTCAGGTGTCCTGGAAGTTGTCAGGAGGAGGGGTTCCTCCTCCTTACGCATCCTCTAAGGGGGTTCCTCTAAGAGGCATGTGCTTCTGTCTAGCTCAGGGTTTCTTATCCTAAGCACTGTTGATGTGTTGGGCTAGATAACTCTTTGTTGTGAAGGGACTGTTCTGTGAATTGTAGGAGGTTTGGAAGAATCTCCGGGGTCTACCTACTAGAAGTCCATAAATAAAAAATGCCTCCGGACTGCCAGCTAACTCCTGGAGAACAAAACTGCTCCTGCTGAGCAGTGCACTGGTCACTACCCCTGCTCTTTCACACCACAGTGAGTCTTCTTTCTCTGTATGGTGTGATTCTGTTGATCGGCAGAGGAAGATCATTATGCCTTTCCTTCTCTAGGCTAAGAAGGCCAAACTAGCCAGAGCAGCCCAGCCTGATCAGGAAAGAGCAAATGCATTCCTGATTCACTAACTGCACTCTCACTGTCTATACTGAAGAGCTGAATACAGTTAGGTAGACTTCGATGAACTTCCCTGTCTGCACTGCTATCCAAAACTCTGGAACCACATAGGTTCCGGTAATGGGTATCTAGCACTGTCCAAACTCTCTAGCCTAACTTGGTGATGGAGACAATTTGGATAGCTATAAAGATACTAAGAATAGTAGTGTGAGAACTAGGAATAAAAATTAAAGTAGGCATTCTGACTAGGCAGAGTAAGGAAATCATGTATATGGGATGTAGTTCTTCCCTGCTCAGATTCCTGGTGTCTTGGTAATGTGATTACCTGGACTTTGTGTGGCACTTTTATTGCCACATGATAACTGTTTTTATTTTTAAATGTATTTATGCCATACCTCATTCCAGAAAGGAATTAAATTTTTATTATGAAATTTTTTTTCCCAAAAATGTGTGAGTGTGCACTCACATGCCATATGTATGATGTATATAGGTTTTAAAGACAAATAAAGCAAACAAAGAAACCCTCTGACCTTTACTCAGAGACCTCTGATGGCAATCCCTACCTGGCTACAATCCCTTCCTTCTCCAGGGCGACCAGTACCTTGAATTCGGTATTGATCATTTTCTTATTTATTCTTAAATTATATATCTTTTAGTTTTGTATGTTTTTAGAACTTTACAGGCATGGAATCATATCATATGTATTCTTCAACTTTTTAAATTAACAAGGTTGAACATCATGACATCTTATCCGTCCTCCTGTCAAAAACTATTTGTGAGTTTTTAGTTTTTTGCTGTTAAAAATAATGCAACTCTGAAAACTGTTGTACATGACTTATAGTGTCACATAATTTTTCTAGGGTTAAGTACAGAAAGTGAATTGCTCGTCTGTAGAGTATGTGTTACTTCAGCTTTACTAGATAATGCCAAAATGTTGTCCAAAGTGATTGTACCATGTTATATACCCACTAGTGGTGTATGAGTGTCAGAATTAAAGTTTTACAGTCTGGTGGGTGTAAATGGCATCTGGTTGTCTTTAATTTCAATGTCCAGGTTATTAAGGAGGTTGATCATTTTTTCCTATGTGATTTGTGCTTCGTCTTCTGTGAAATGCCTGTTATGTCTTCTGCCCATTTTTCTAATTGTTGTTTTTCATTTCAAATGGACGTTTAGGAGTTTTTGTTTTGTTTATTCTGAATATCAGTTCTTTACCAGTTGTATATGTATTGAATTATCTTTCAGTTTATAGCTTGGCTTTTCACTTTATCTTGTCTTCTGATGAACTGAAGTTCTTTTGGCTTGCGGGATCTCAGTTTCCTGACCAGGGATTGAACCTGGGCTACAGCAGTGAAAGCCTAGAATCCTGACCACTAGACTACCAGGGAATTCCCTGAATTGAAGTTCTTAAATGTAGCATACAGAGTTTTCCTTTATGCTTTGCCTTTTCTGTGTCTTGAAGATATCCTTTCCTATTCTGAAGACATAGAGATATTTGCTTGTAATTCCAGAAAGGGACTTAAAGCAGATATGGTCCTTCATAAGTATTTTTCTTATAGTTGAGTGCCTTTAGGACAGAGTTGTTATTCTTATACCAATTGAGAGCTAAAAAAATTGAAAAAGCAGAAAGTATTTGTACTAAGGTAAAAAGCCAGCTTGGTTTTGCGAGAAGGTAGTTAAAAGACAAAGACACTTTAGTGTGACTGCAACACATGTTGGCCTATCCTGTTTTTGTTCAGAAGTAAAACTATTTGTCTTCAGGTTCTGATTCCCTTTACTTCTGCTTTTTGTTTTGTAGATACAAGTCTAATTGTGCTCAACTGCTCGTTGAGGCTCGAGTTCAGCCCAATCCGTCAAAACATGTGAGTGTCTCCTTGAATAAGGCTTCTCCTGTTGCCCATGGCTCTTTCTGTGGCTCACATTGTTATTGAGAACCATCTTGCCTTGTTTGTAGTGCAGTATGCCCATGATATTTGTTCCAGCATAGGCCTAAATCTTCCATTTCCATTATAGTTTGGACATTTTCCTCATAGATGAGGAGTGAATCATTGCCTGCCCTCTCCAGCCTCACCTTTTTCGTTGCACTTACATACAGCCTGTACTCTATTCCTGCTGTGTTCTTGGTGTTCCCACTCACCACATGCCTCTTTGACTCTGCTTGTGCCTTCCCTGGTCTGGAATGTCCAGATTCTGTCCCCATCTCTGCTTGTGGAAATGGAACTCATCTTTAGAGACCCACATCCAAGCCACCTCTCACAAAACCTATCTCCTGGGACCACTCCCCTCCAAACTCCTCTAATTATATCTTTAAACCTTTACGTGTATGTTGTAGTAATTCACTCATATCTTTTCAGCTCCCCTACTAGACTGTAAGTGCTTTTTAAGTTTAGGAATCAGTGTATAGCAATTTCCTCTGTATCTGAGAGTTCAGTCAGCATTTGTCAAATGAATGAGGGCCATGTTAAAAGCACTCTCAGGAGGGAGAATTGGGGCTCAGATCACCACATAACTTCTGCAGTCTCTTAGGAGAAAATTTCTAGGAGAATACTGGACAAACATGAGAATACGGTCCTTTTCCTCAAGTTATTTTTTGTATTTCCAGTAAACTAACATGAACCTAATGTTAAACATATAGTGGACTTTTTCATTGGTTAGTGTTTTTGGCTGGGGTCCCCAGATTGTCTTTGCCAGTTTGTGTAGCATGGCATGGATTCTGGAGTTTAAGCTTTACAGTTATTTGCCCACAAACTAGAAGAGTTTCTTCCCTTGTAGAAGCCTTCCTCATATCTCTAAATTAATTGTATGTGACATCTCTTTGGTATATTAAGGATGAGTTGTAACTTGGTAAAAACTGTAATACTGTATGTTTTGGACATATTGATATGGGAAAACCACTGTCTTTGACACGTAAAACTGCATTGTGGGCCGTTAGAGGCTCACACTCAGCCTCTAAGCACCTATATGGCTGGGTTTGTAGTACTTGTTGAGGAGCAACTCTGTGCTGTGCTGAATGAGGGCAGTTTTCAAAAGAAACCCAATAGTCTCTGAAAGAAGGTGGATTGAATGACCTCTAAGGACCTTGACAGTTCTGAAATCCTGGTCTTTTCAGCCTGACGTTATAAACTACTGTTAGTTCTCATTTCCATCTTCTCTCTGCCTCTTTAAATCCTAGTGATTCATCAAGCCTAGTTCAGTTACCACCTCCTTCAGAAAGCCTTCCTGATAATATGCTTTCTGCTCAAAACTGGAACTGGCAGAGTGCACACATTGCAGTTGAGTTCTGACACTTGTTGCGGGGTCAGAATTGCCTCCCATGGCTCATATCACTCTGCCTCTCCCCAGGTCCCCACAACCCATCCCCCTCACCACTGCGCAGTGTGTATGCAGTTTGTGCGGAAGGAAAACCTATTGTCTCTGGCCTGTCAGCACCAGTTTTGCCGCAGCTGCTGGGAGCAACACTGCTCAGTACTTGTCAAGGACGGCGTGGGTGTGGGTGAGTCTGCCATAGGATTTATAAAAGGCTGGCATGAAGTATTTAGCTTTAGCTCTGCCCTTTCAGGTTCTCGGGTCAACTGAGTGTTTTCTTGTGAGCCTAATTGAAGTTTTTATTGTCTGAACCATTGGTTTCCAAACACATCTGTCTGAACAATGGCAACGTTTAGACCTGAGCAAAATGAGAGAGTTAAGGCTAATGTTTGGGCATATATGTAAATGTTGGTGTGAATGCAAGGCTACCTTCTCTTGCCTTTTGGGAGAACTGTCCTTTAAGCTGCCTACCGTATCTATCTTGATTCTCAGAGTGGCAGCCATAACTCAGAAACACCTAGAGAGTTAGCTGTTATTTAGGAAATATAAGCACAAATCAAACTTGATGATCAGTTAAAGGAATATTTAACTATGACTTGACATTTGAAACTAAATCAGCATTACTTTAATTGTGTCTGCAAAATCTCTTTGTATTGATGGTAATCACATGCATGTAATATTAAACATCACAGAACTAAATTGTTAGTTAATAACCCTATAGGATTTTTTTTTTTTTTTTTTTGTGGTACGCGGGCCTCTCACTGTTGTGGCCTCTCCTGTTGCAGAGCACAGGCTCCAGACGCACAGGCTCAGCAGCCATGGCTCATGGGCCCAGCCGCTCCGCGGCATGTGGGATCTTCCTGGTCCAGGGCACGAACCCGTGTCCCCTGCATTGGCAGGCGGACTCTCAACCGCTGCGCCACCAGGGAAGCCCACCCTATAGGATATTTTAAACAGTTTTGTTTTTTATTGGTGCTGTTTGTGATATATATGATTTAATTTGTTTTGTTTTTGTTGGGGTTTTTTTGGTGGCTCTGTGCGGCTTACGGGATCTTAGTTCCCCGACCAGGGATTGAACCCAGGGCTCTGGCAGTGAGAATGCCGAGTCCTGACCACTGGACCATCAGGGAATTCCCTATCCTATTTAATTTGGAATAATATTTTAGTTGCATCACTGTGCAAATATATTAATTTCTCTCTTCTTTGAATAAATTCTGATGCTTTAGGGGTTCCTTACATAGAATCTGAATTTGTTGGTTGAACTCAGCAAATATATAATCGCTGTGTCTTCTGCGATACAGTTGTCCATCAGGTTATCTTTGTTCAACAGGTGTCTCTTGCATGGCTCAGGACTGCCCGCTTCGAACACCAGAGGACTTTGTGTTTCCATTGCTGCCCAATGAAGAATTGAGAGACAAATACAGACGCTACCTCTTCAGGGACTATGTGGAGGTATGCCCAGCCCCTGTTGTGCCCTCTGTCTTCCCAGACCTGCTTTTCATCAGATGCTCACCAGTTACTTTATAGACTAGACTGCCAGTAGATGCTTTCGTTTGAAGAAAGAGCTCCATGGCTTTAAAACAGTTTGAAAACTACTAGAGTGCTAGTGAATCCCAGGTCTGTTGCTTCCTTGTTATGTATCCCTTGACCCATTATTTTACGTCTCTGAGCCTTGGTTTTCTCTTGTAGAATGGTCAGGCATCCCCATCTTATACAGAGTTGCTTAAACAAGCTGTTGTATGTCAGGGGATAAACACAAGTCAGGCATATCTCAGGAGTTGCTGTTCTGTTCAGTTTACTGTGTGGTTTAGCACAAAGAAGAGGTGTTGCTTTTTGGGCAATTGGAAAACTTGTTCAGGTTTTCAGCATGGTCAGTTTTGGAGTCCTTCCCCTCTATTGCGCTACCTGTTCAGGCTTGTTGGTTCCATGCAGCATAATTTTCATCTTTGTCTTTCATGCCCAAGCTTATTGGATTGATTGACGGTCTGGGTTGTCTCATACATATGCCACAGGAAAAGCAATGCCTTGTTCCTTGTGCTGTTTTCTGCCTTTGGTAGATGCCTGAGGGTCATTGAGCCCCTCAGAGTCTTATGCACAGCTGAGTGGTCTATGTTCCTTTCCAGCCCTGGTCCCTATGCCCTTTCATTTCAGAGACACATTTCTGTATTCCATTTTGTCATGTAATCTTAGAGCATTCTAGTGAGTTGCTACCTAGTTTAAGCTAAGCATTCAAAGGTCATTTTCAGGGATCTCCCTGGTGGTCCAGTGGTCAAGAATCTGCCTTCCAATGCAGGGGATTCAGGTTTGATCCCTGGTTGGGGAACTAAGATCCCACATGCCGCGGGGCAACTAAGCCTGTGTGCTCTGGAGCCTGTGCGCCACAACTAGAGAGAAGCCCACATGCTGCAACGAAGAGCCCACACACTGCAACGAAAGATCCCGCATGCCACAGCGAAGATCCCATGTGCCGCAACTAAGACCCGACGCAGCCAAATAAATATTAAAAACAAGCAAACAAACAAAGGTCATTTGCACTACCTGCCTAATGTCTGGTCTTCACAACATCCATCTTGAATTCCTGTAGCCCCTTGATATAAGTCATCAGCTGGAAGAACAGAAGGTGTTTGAGTACTCAGGGAGGTCTAATTTGGAGGCCCAACTAGGGGATGTCCTCATTATTCCTCCCCTTGGTGTGTTCACAGAGTCACTACCAGCTCCAGCTGTGCCCTGGTGCAGACTGCCCCATGGTTATCCGGGTACAGGAGCCCAGAGCTCGCCGAGTACAGTGCAATCGGTGCAACGAGGTCTTCTGGTAAGAGTGAGTGTGGGTGCTGAGCAGCCCTGGGCTTGTGCCTTCCCCTGCTCTAAAGCATCACTGCTGTTGCTCTTGTGAGGGTGGGGCTGGGAGAGGCAGGGTCGTTGAGCCAGAAGAGCAGCTCTGTTCCACGTGGGCAGGGTTTGTACCTAGCATCTCATGTTCCATGAGATGTTTGATAATAGTCAGTCTGGAGACAAGAAAGGGGCACAGATTCTTGGGGAATGTGCTGTGGTTTATGCTGCTGAGACTCATGGCCCAGAGACTGCATGTCTGTATGGGTGTGTATCTACCTGCACAGATAATTCACATACTACTGTATTTGAAAGCAACAACCATCAACGTTTTAATCTTCCTCTTGGCCTTTCTGCTAATTTTATAACACTATAATCCATAAATGTGTTTATATTTACCTGGGGTTTACTCTATTCAGTAGACATGATGGGAATAGCTAAAGTATACTGAAGGCTTACCAGAGGAAATGCTCTGTCCTGATCATTTTACCTTCATTATCACAACAACTGTGTATGATTGTACTGTTATTACTCTTATGTTATAGGTGAGGAAATTGAGGTGCAAGGTAATGGCAGAGCCATAATTTAGGTCCAGACCTGTCCCCAATTCATGCCTCCCTGGAAAATTCATGGTGGGGCTTCAGAGAAAGTACGTAGAAAATGTGGTATGTGTGCATATGTGCCTGCCTTTCAAGATGTTGTTGAGGGAGTCTGTGATTCACCAAAGGTTAAGAACCACTCATGTGGTTGCTTTCCATCCTTTGTGTCCTGCATTATGAACTTCTTTTCCCTGGGACATGTGTTAGGCTACCTGCCTGAGAGCCTTTATCCATAACGTTGTGTTGGCTTGGACAAAAGGGAAATTAAAAACATGGGAGCCTGGCCTGATGAATGTTGGAGTGTTTTTCTTTTCTGATTTTAAGTTTCAAGCATTGTCAGATGTATCATGCCCCCTACAGATTGCACAAGTGCTGGCATTGTGCATCCTGTGTGCACATCTGACTTGGAGATAAGCCAAGGCTCCCAGAACTGGATCTCATTCCTGCCTTGGGCCTGAGTTGAGGTATCTTAGAATGCATCCCCATGCCCTTTGGGAAGCTGAATTCTGAATTTGATATCCTGTCAGGAAGGATTGACACCACATAAGATTTAAAAACAAACATTTCATTTGGGTTTATTGAAAGAAATTCACACAGTACTTCAGTATAATCCTGGGTAAGAAAAGGTCTCAGATGCCTTGATAGGTGACGTTACCTCTTTGAAAAGCTCTAATTCAGGATCTGTTGGCTTGGACAGAAGGAAAATGAAGAACACAGGATCTGACCTAACAATTATCTTTTCTGGTTTTAAGTTTCAAGTGTCGTCAGATGTATCACGCCCCCACAGACTGCGCCACAATTCGGAAATGGCTCACGAAGTGTGCAGACGACTCTGAAACAGCCAACTACATTAGTGCTCACACTAAAGACGTAAGGACTGTATCTTACCTGTCATGGATCTGCCCTCCTTAGTGCTACCCAGGGCCTTGCCCAGGAGATGTACCATCTGAGAGCAGAACAGGGCTCTTGATGGAGGCTCTTGATCAGGGCCTCAGGGCTCTTGATGGAGGCTGCCCAGACCTGGCAGAGTTTGTAGCAATTTATCATAGTATGCACCGAGTGCATTTATTTTAATAAATTGCTGAAATGCTTGGAGAAGTTTGACCCTTAGGAAAACTAATTAGAAGAAGACTAGGCTTTATTGAATGCTTCGCAAGCTTTAACAGCCCTGGGAGGGAGGTAGTTGATAGCCACACATAATAAATAGCAGAACTCTAATGCAAGCCCAAGCCTGCCCAATTCTCATTCTGGAAACTTCCCATGGGAAAGCATGGCCTGTAGCCCCTTGAGTTCTGTATGACTCAGCACTCAAGGCTGTACCCTGTGCCAGTCACACGCTGAGTTGATGCACCCACAAGCACAGCTGTGACCATGACATCATTAAGCATAGTCCTTTTCATGGCGATGGAAGAGCACAGCATCAGACTGATCTCTGCATTGCTGCCTGGGGTTGCTGACATCTCTCAAATGAGAGCGAGCTTTAGAGGTTATTTCCTTGGCCTCTCCTGGAAGCAGAAGTTCAGGCAAGCTGATGAGGACTTAGTCCAGTGTGGCAGCTCTTACGCTGCTTTGGCATTCCTCCCAAGCAGGCAAGCTCTCTACTGACTCAGCTTGTGCTTAATGTGAGCGGCCTCGTGGCAGGGACAGATGGTGCTTGGAGTGTTTCAGAGCCAAACATGCTGACCTCATTTCCTTGAATTGCTGTTCCAGCCTCAGCGACCCGCCACATTTAAGTGAGATGCTCCTCCCCAGAAGTGCTCGCACGATGAGCTACTGGGCACGGGTGCCGGGAGCTTTGTGTAATATGTCTTAGAACCGGCCTGATGGTGCGTGAGCCTAATGGCACCCTTCTGTCTCCTCAGTGTCCCAAGTGCAACATCTGCATTGAGAAGAACGGAGGCTGCAATCACATGGTGAGCAGACGCCTGTACGTTTTGCTTATGTGACATGGAACCTTTGGTCAGCGTGCTCTTAACATGTTCTCTTCTGTTTCCCTCTGACAGCAATGCTCCAAGTGTAAACACGGTGAGTCCCAGGCTTGATGTACAAGGCCCAGTGGCACAGTCTCTGTTTCTTGTGCACGGGTCTCCACTGCTTATTTAGTGAGTGCTTTTGTGGTGAAGTGATAAAACAGAGGGCAGCCTCAGTCATTTATAGCCATGATAACCAGATTAAAGCATTTATTGATTTATTATTTTTCGGTCCCTTTTATAATCCCACTGCCGTCTCACTGACGCATGTAGTCAGAAGTCAAGTTTGGGGTGACTATTAGACCCTCGTGAATCCTCAGTCATCCAAGAAGAAGGTTTTAGTGTGTTCTTTTTATTTTTGCCAAGGCAGGTAAGTAGCATGGGGCTTATCTGGGCTGCCTTACAGATACCTTTTAAGCAGGCTGTACGTGGTTTTACTGGAGGCAGTAAAATAATAGTTTTCCTCTGAGGTTTTTATATATATATATATATATATATATAAATTTACTTATTTATTTTTGGCTGCGTTGGGTCTTTGTTGCTGTGCGTGTGCTTCCTCTAGTTGTGGCAAGTGGGGGCTACTCTTTGTTGCGGTGCGTGGGCTTCTCATTGCAGTGGCTTCTCCTGTTGTGGAGCACGGCCTCTAGGCGCACAGGCCTCAGTAGTTGTGGCTCACGGGCTCTAGAGCTCAGGCTCGGTAGTTGTGGTGCACGGACTTAGTGGCTCCGTGGCATGTGGGAACTTCCTGGACCAGGGCTCGAACCCGTGTCCCCCTGCGTTGGCAGGTGGATTCTTAACCACTGTGCCACCAGGGAAGTCCTCCTCTGAGGTTTTATAAAGTTTTCAGAGGGGGTTTTGGCCTTTCAGGCCTCCGTCATCTATCAGTTGTAGGTTACATAGAACCTGTTGGTTTTGCTTTCCTTTCCTGCCAGATCAAGTAAAGAAATAAAATTCCTTCAGGTAGAAAATATGTCTAGATAGGTTTCGTACACAGCTGCTTAGATGCCGACCAGGAGGCCATGAGAGTTTCTCTTTGTAAGAGCCTGACTTATGCTATTCCTGTGTTCTCCCAGGAGCACACTGTAATCAGAGTAGACGAGGCAAGGTTTTAGACTGGAGTGGTGACCCTGAAGTGTAGAATGAAGATAGGCCGAGGGTAGTGGCACATTTCCTCAGTGATATCGCACCCTAGCTTTTCTGCATGTTTGAATGAGAGGGACATATATGATCCACTTAGAACAGTGCACAAGACATACGTACGGTTTAAAGAGAAATGACAAAGTGAACACGCGAGTACCCACCACATTCCTAGTACTGAGGAAGCCCCCTGTGTGTCCCTCCTCAGTCATAGTCTCCCCATCCCTTACTGCCCAGAGTTAACTTCCATCCCTCACATTGCTGTATAGTTTTACTACCTGTACAGGCAACCCTAAGCAATGTAGTAGTATTTAAAACAGTAGCAAATACAACCTAGCTGAGGAGAAAGCAATATTGCCACTGTTCAATGAAGCCTCCTAGGAGAAGAGAAGTGAACGACCTCTGGGTCTCTTGATTTGGCTTTAGCTTTAGCTTCTCCAGATTTTACAGAAGTCCCTTTTGGGAAGTCATTGAGCCAACTTATGGAGTGATTCCTGGGAAACAGGGTTTACCACTGTCGGGGTCTCTGGCAGAGACAGAACATAGAACTGTGGTTGGCCCCTCTCCATTAAGCCACAATAATTGTTCGGATGTATAGCATCCATAGGGGATCTTTATTTTTCCCTCTTTGCTTCCTCAGTATGGAAACAGAGTCATAATTCTGGGTATGCACTATTGGGTGGGTTTTATGAAAATGTGCTTTTTCTTTTTTTTGGCCTCATTGTGTGGCTTGTGGGATCTTAGATCCCCCACCTGGGATTGAACCTGGGCCACGGCAGTGAAAGCACCGAGTCCTAACCAGTGGACCGCCAGGGAATTCCCATAAAAATGTGCTGTTTAAGACAGAAGAAAAGGGGGAAAAGTCTTTCTTTCCAGTTTCATGTACAACACCTAGGACAGGTGTTGAGAGTGGGACATAGTCAGGAGGGCACATGTGTTTTCTGAATGACCAGGTGGGCTTCAGTTGGACAAGTTTCTGCTTGTCACAGAGGCATTGGCACAGCAGACCAGTGGCCTTGTACAGTCAGCATCTGCTTGTGTTGGATTAAACGGCACAAAGCATATGTGTTCATGAAACTGAGACTATCCGTAGGCTGTTGTTCACATCAGCAAGGACAGGCTTACAGGGACAGTGGAATGTGACAGGGATGAGAGGTATACATTCCCTCTGTAAAGAGGCACCCTTGGAGAGTTCTGGATAGGTGACCCCCCCACCCCCCACCCAGAGCAGGATCTGTTTTCCTGCTTTGCCTATGACTTTGGAGGAATGTGGGCTTGTCTCGTGTGTGTAAATACTTCTTTCTCTATTCTCTGTAGACTTCTGCTGGATGTGTCTAGGAGATTGGAAGACCCACGGCAGCGAGTACTATGAGTGCAGTCGGTACAAGGAGAACCCTGACATTGTCAATCAGAGCCAGCAAGCCCAGGCCAGGGAGGCCCTCAAGAAGTACTTGTTCTACTTTGAGAGGGTAGGCATCCAGAAGCCTGGAGGGTGGGCTTCTTCCATTTGGCCTGCTGGGTGAAATTCCCAGTGACTGGTAGCCACAGCCAGCATGCTCACACAGAAGTCAGGAAGTGGAACTCCTGCAGTGGCCTGTGTGGTGCCTCCATAGATATGGCTTTCAGGCTCCACAGGGCGGCCACAGCTAACAAGGAAGGACATGCTGACCTTGTTTGAATGATGAATTGAAGGATAATGAAGGATCATCAGACAGTCTTTTCCATCCAGTGCCATGTTTGTTGTTTGTTTTTAATTCAGGTGTAACTGACTGACAGTATTATATAATTTTCAGGTGTACAACATAGTGATTCATAATTTTTAAGGGTTATACTCCATTTATAGTTATTATAAAATGTTGGTTATATTCCCTGTGCTGTACAGTATATCCTTGTAGCTTATTTTACACATAGTAGTTTGTATCTCTTAATCCCCTACCCCTATCTTGCCCCTCCCCCTAATCCAGTGCCATCTTAATAGTCAGATTCAGAGGGCAGTTCATCCCAGGAAGACCCTTCAGAAGCCCACAGAGCATGGGACATTTGGTTTCTAAGCACAAGAGACCTGTAGTTACCTAGTTTTGCTTCATCCTCAGGGCTCGAGTCCTATTGCCGCAGGGGGGTAGAGTGATCTGGCAGGCAGACAGCTGCTCTGGACAGGGTTGGTAGTGTGGACTGAGGAAGCCCCCCTCCTGCAATCCCAAGGACACACAGTCCCCATCAGCTAGATGAGGCTGTGGCCATTCTGAACTCCTTTTGGATCTCCACCTTCCTGGGACTCCTGCAGCTTTCTCCCTCCTCTGAACCCTGTAGTGGGAGAACCACAACAAGAGCTTGCAGCTGGAGGCGCAGACATACCAGCGGATTCACGAGAAGATTCAGGAAAGGGTCATGAATAATCTGGGGACGTGGATCGACTGGCAGTACCTACAGAATGCTGCCAAGCTCTTGGCCAAGGTTTGTACCCCCTCACTCTTCCAGCCGTGTCAGGCCCAGACCTCTGAGGGTGGGAGGCGCTGTAGGGGGCAGGGGGCTCAGCACCCTGTGCAGTCTTGCATGCTCCTGCTTATGGGTCCACATTTTGCTGGGCTGTGCCCACTGAGGACCCAGCCCTCTGTGGATGTCCAGGGGATTTTAAGAAGAGTATTCCAGTGCCTCGGCCTGCAGGGAAAGAACTGCAGGGAAAACTAGAGCCCTTTTCTTCTTTTGTCCCATCCATGCATCACTCAAAGGAAAATAAGAGATTGTCTTTGGACAAGTATTGAGATAGATGTGTGGACTCTGATGTCCGACTCAAGAGGGAAGAGCCGTTGAGGCAGCTGCTGGTAATAAATCACAGTGTGGAAAAGGAACTGTGGGTGTTCTGTGACCATTTTTGTTTCAGTTTTTGCCATGTTGTCCCCCAATTCATCTTTTATTTGCCTTGGCCTCATTTCTTTCAGGCCCATACCCGTTGAGCCAGGCTAATTTGCATGGTGGGGTAGAACTGTAAAAGCCACCTGAGATCCATGTAGTTAGGGTCATAGATACAGGTCCCTTCTCTTCTCTATTGCAGTGTCGATACACCCTGCAGTACACGTACCCATATGCATACTACATGGAGTCTGGACCCAGGAAGAAGCTGGTAAGGCAAAGCGATTCTTCTTCTCTGCTCTCTTAGCTTCAGAGCTGCCCTTCTCTACCTGCACTTTGCAGGAGAGCAAGGACCAGATGCCTGGTTATTGGGAGGGCAAAATCAAAACTGGCAATTGTAAAATTTTATTTCTCCCCTAGGCATTTCCAGAGTAGATCTCAGGTGCTGGTATTTTGTGTAATAGGAAGGCAGATATACTGAAGTCAGTGAACAACTATATTTTTGGGGTGACTGGCTGAAAATGTCTATTGCCACTTGGGAGCCAGTGCCCATGCTTTGGGAGGATGTGCAGCTTGCATGTTCCTAAATAGTGGACATTTTTTGCATCTTGGTTTAATTTTCATCTTAGATGTTGGGTTGTTTCCCCCCAATTATAAAGTAATTCACACTTATTGTTTAAATGTTGAAAAGCTTAGAAAAGCATTTACATCATTTATCATCCCACCAGAAGGAAATGATTGTTGTTAGTGTTTTCCAGCCTTTTAAAATTAATATTATTTCTATAATCAAGGTTATATATATAACATTTTTTTGTTACAACTAATTGTTTTTGCAGCTGTTGTTATTTACCCGGCTGGAAAATGCCATTTTGTAATAGTTGCATAAATGTTCCAGTATATGGTTGTACCAACATTTGGGGCATTTATTGTTTCTGTTTTTCACTATCATAAATAAGACATTGGGAAACCTCTTTGTGCAACTGATTTGTGCAGTGGGTATATAATTACTAAGTCAAATGGTTTGAAAATTTTTAAGACTCTTGATTTTCAGAAGGGCTGAAAAAATGAAGTATTCAGTGAATACAGTGCCTGTGAATATCCACTTTGACTTGTTCTTGTAGCATCCATTTCGCTGTATGTTGGGAGCATTCTCTGCAGTGGCTTAAGTTCTTCCCTTTTCTTTGGGGGTGGAGGGTGAGTGTGGCCTTGCCACACGGCTTTACTCCATAGGTAGCCTTTTTTTTTTTTGCGGTACGCGGGCCTCTCACTGTTGTGGCCTCTCCCGCTGCAGAGCACAGGCTCCGGACACGCAGGCTCAGCGGCCACGGCTCACGGGCCCAGCCGCTCCGCGGCATGTGGAATCTTCCCAGACCGGGTCACGAACCTATGTCCTCTGCATCGGCAGGCGGACTCTCAACCACTGTGCCACCAGGGAAGCCCCATAGGTAGCCTTTTGATTGGATTCTGGCTCTGGGTACAGGAAGTAGCACTGCTCTCTGAGGACAGTATCAGAGACAGGGTTGTCTATAGCTCATGCGAGCCTGAGGTGCTGCATCTGCCCCTCCCATCTGCAGGCCCTGCCCCGGCTACAGCCCCTTCTCCTTTTGACCCTCCTGCTCTACCCATACAGTTTGAATACCAGCAGGCTCAGCTGGAGGCTGAGATCGAAAACCTGTCATGGAAGGTGGAGCGTGCAGACAGCTATGACAGAGGGGTAAGTGCTGTCCTCTTGGATCCTCTGGCAGGCAAGGGAGGGCTGGTGTGGTAATAGGTAACATGGTAGTTGGCATGTGGACTGGAGGCTGCTGCTGAGAAGGGTGGGAAGGTCAGTGCTTTTGACTTCTTGGAGTCCGTGGCAGGGGGGGCGGGGGTGGTGGCTTTAGCTGCTCCCTGCTCATGGGACTGGGCCATGCAAGCACCTATCTTGCTTCCATGGTGCAGGACTTAGAGAACCAGATGCACATAGCAGAGCAGCGGAGGAGAACCCTGCTGAAGGATTTCCATGACACCTAGGTTGGGACATGGACGTGCCAGAGTGAGGAAGATGTGGCTGCGAGGTCTCCCGGCTGCTGTACTGCATGCTGCAGGCTCTGCCTTTCACAACCCCAGGCAACAGCCAGGGCCCCACTCCTGAGAGACACTGGCCACACCTCTTAGTCGATTTCTGTTTTTTTTTTTTTCCCTCATCTTTTGCTTTTTGTTTTTCCCAGGGTAGAGGCCATGTTGAATTGGCCTCTTCTCAGGACCTTTAATTCCCCCTGGATGGTTGTTGGGAGGGAGGGAAAGTTTTTTCTGAATGACTATTAATAGGATTAGATCATTACAACTTATAATTTTCAAAGGTTGTACAATTATACAAAAAAGAGGGGGCAAACAAACCATAGAATTACACAGAACCCTTTTTAAAAATAAATTGGCATTGGAGTGTTTTAACCTCTAGCTATTTTACTTAGAATGTAACATATGCTGCCCGCTCACCTTGCCTCAGAATCTCTACTGCAAGAGGGCCCCGGTGGTCTTTGCTTGCCAGATTCATATGTGTTTGGCCACAGCTAGAGTCCCAAGGGAAGAGCATGGGTGGCAGATGGTGGGAAATTAAGTTGGCCTGAGTTATAGGCATGGAGCGCAGGGAATCACATCGTGCCTCCTGTCTGGTCCTTGTAGACCCTTTTGTGGTCAGGTGCACTGCCTTACGTTGGCAGTGAGGAGACAATACAGAACGGAGTCTTGCCATGGGGTGTCATCCTGTCTGATGGCACTGTGTGTCTGTGGACTCACCTTAATTCTTGAAAGTGAGCTTTACCTGGGTCTGGCTACTCAGGCCAGAGCCCACAGCAGAACACGTAGGTGGGCTTGTGGCCCTCCAGACCAGGGGATGTGAGTTCAGCACAGTTTTCTTTTGTTTTCTAAAGATAGAGATCCACTTTTAAAGGGGATTGTTCCCCCAAATAAATTTGTTTTACCTTGGTTCCTTCTTTTGTGCCAGTGTTCCCGTGGTGTGACTCTGACCAGGTTCACACACAGCCATACCTGACACTGTCCTGCTACACTTTCCTCTGGTGAACGTTAGGGTCAGAGTTCAGCATGGTCCTCCCAAGGACGGACTCTGGTCTGCCTGGCTCAGGGACCTTGTTTGCACAAATTGTTTTCATGTTAACCTGGAGTGTATGTCTCCATTACCCACTCTAGGGGTTGGTTGCGCTCCCCCTTGCCTGGTTTCAGCTATTGGAGGACAGCACCTCTAGGGTCTGGGAGTCTGAGGCCAGCACGGTTCTTGATTTGTGGTCCCAGCTCCTGTACCACAAGGGGCGGGCCAGGGAAAAAGGCCGGCTTTTTCACAGTGCAGAGGAACAAGTGGTTTGCATGGTGTCCTGCCTGTCCTGAACCTGGTCCTGTGGGCCTTTCAGAAGTTACATCTGTGATTCTTGGGGTTTCTATGGGTTTTTTCAGTGCCTCCACTCTGAGGCCGGCAGAGTTGTCCATACTCGATAGGGCGTCCTTGACCTCCTGGAAGAGTTGCTTAGGAGATCTGTGAATAAATATTGTGTTGGAAATTCTTTGATATTCAAACATTTTCACCTCAGTCGGTAATTTCCCAGGTACCATGTAAGCTGTAAACTGAATCACTCTTGAAGGCAGAGGACAGCTGTAACTCTTGGAGTCATGGGGTACATAGCCGGCTGCAGGCTCCCTTTCTCCCCAATCAGATTTTGCCTCTTCCTGTCATCTCCTGCAAGGAAAGGACCACGGGGTGGAGCGGTAGGACAGGTTAGGAGTATAGCAGATGAACCCAGAATTGGACAGTGCTGAGCTAACTGAAGGAGAAGAGTGCCTGCTGCGGGACCTAGGGGTGGGGTGTGACTGTTGCATTGGCCCATGGAAGATCCTGGTGTCTGGAGCTTTTACCTCTGCATTGAGTCCTTTCTGTGTCACCGCCATGGCAGCGGCAGGAGCTGAGTTGCAGCTCTGCACCTTAAGTCACACCCTCGGCACCCTGGGCATTTTTTGGACTGCACAGCTACCACATAGTGCATTTGCATCCAGCTGTGGCCCCAACCACTGGAGCTGCAGGAGGTTCTGTGCCCAGACTGCAGCCTGCAGCCCTTGATCTGCAGAGAGCTTTCTTTCGTGCCTCAAGTGGCTGTCTCTTGTTAACATCAGGAAGATGGAAAAGGTCAGGCAGAATTTTTCTGCCCTGCAAAGGAAGGCACAGTGTTTTCATGAATTTACCATGTATCTTTGTTTTCTTCAAAGAAAAAGTTGAGGTGATGTCATCTGCTCAAGCTTGAGTGGTTTATTCAAAATAAACTGCAAGTTTCTGATTATAAAAGTGTGTGCAGAGTCATTCTTCAAAGGACCCAAGTAGCCTTCTGAGCCAATGCCCCCGGGGGTTCAGGCCACTGAGCACCAAATAGGGGCCTTCCTGTTGGCCAGTCCCCTCTTCCAGAGGGCTGTGAAGGCCCCACTGGCCTGACTGCTCTGCCTTTCTTCCCTTTCTGGGGAGAGGTCACCTGTGGAGGGAAGTGGAATATCCTGGTACTTTTGGCTTTCCTTTCCCTCCTTGGGTGCAGGCCAAACCATTCCCCACCAAACACAGATCCCAGGATGTGGTAATGTACTGATTCTAATGCCCTACAGCCCTGCTGAGTCCCTGAGCTGCTTATTCAGAAGATCCTTGGGTCCCTCCAAAGCAGATGTGGGAGCAAAGGGCCATGGAGTATGGAAGCGGGACTTGTGGCTTCACAGGGGCTCTGGGCTTAGGAAGAGAGGACTCTCGACAGGAACTGGAAATGTTTGGAGTTTAATCCCAAAGGCTGAGGACAGGAAACAGAGCTTGGATTCTGAACGAGGGGGTCTGCATTTGTGGTGTCAGGAGTGGTGGCAACTTCACTGATAGGGGTGAAGGCTCCAGTGCTGTGGGCAGCACAGCATGCACAGGGCAGCCAAAGCCGGGGAGGTCCCAGACACTGCTAGTCAAGTCCACAACTGCTCCTCTTTGGACTTCAGATGTGCCAAGCCCCATGCTCAGCACCTGGGCATACAATAGTGTGCAAAAGATACATGGTCTCTACCCTCTAGGAGCCTCCAGAACATGGAGGACACAGACAGAACTGGTCACTAGTGAATGTTTTCACTGAGGCAGCAAGGCCAGGGGCTGAAGAGCTGCTCCTGCAGATCAGTGGGCAGGATACCAATGGCCTTGGCACCATACCCTTGGTGATCTTAGAACAAGAGAAGATAGCACATTCTAGCAAAATCTGGAGGAGGGATTTTCCACATACTCTTCAGGGCTTCCTGCAACAATCTGAGCATTGCCTATATACTGAGCTCTATTTTGGGCACGGAGGACATTGCCATTGAATTTGTTAGACCAGTTCCTGTCCCCACAAGATAATCACACTAATGGTCACTGAGCACATATCCACTTAGTCGTCACAGCAGCCCTGTGAGGTAGGTGCTGTCACCGTCCAAAATGAGTAATTTGCCCAAGGTCATCATTCTAGTAAATGGCAAAACAAAAAACATTCACTGATAGAAATTGGAAAGTAAATCCAACTTTTGTAATAGAGATTAAAACACAGCTCAGCACAAGACCCAGATTTGACTATGTATCATGACTGAGATGGGACTGCCACCCCTGTGAGGTGAGCCAGCCTGGGTGGTAAGAGGTTTAGATATCAAAAAGGCCATAGCTTTTAAAAGGTCAAGAAATTATAGTTTATGCTGTGGTTGTGAAATTCCCATAGCCAATAGCAGACAGAGCAGAAAGGGGGTGAGGCGCCCCCCACTTCCCACCCAACCTGCTTGCCCTCTGGTGATGTTAGCTGTGCATAGCAGTAAGCATAACTCAATTGGATACAGGTAATAGGAACTTAGGAGAATGGAGTTCAGGAAAATAGTTTAAGGAACATGAGCATTTTGTGGTGATTTAATTATAGGTTTTAAAAAGCTAAAAAGGAAATGGTCTCAACATTCATTCATGGATACCAGAAAACCATGACATCTGGAATTCATTTCAGGAAGAAGGGCCAGGTCCTCGCTGCCTCTGTCTTTGCCTCCATGTTGGGAGAGTCCAGACTTGCCAGTTGCCTACGGAGCTCAGTTCCTACTCCATCTGAAGCAGGATGCTGGACCACTGGAGGTATTTGGTCAGCATCCCAGCTTTGGCTGAGCCCCAAAGTTTCCCATTGCCACCTGCCCTGACCCCCTCCTTGAAAACATCCAGAACTCCTTTTATTGGACAGTGCTTCTCTAGTTTCCTAAGGAGATTGACAAGATAGTCCCTAAAGGTGACTGGATGAACCCACGTATTGGGTTGGCCAAAAAGTTCAGTAACATGTTATGGAAAAACCTGAACAAACTTTTTGGCCAACCCAATACTTGGGCACTGATGAAATCTGCCATTGTGTGTAGAATCTCCAAGAGAAGAAGATGGGGCTGCCCTACTGAGGAGACCAGAATATGCACACTCTACTTGTCTGGGAGGAAGTTGGAGGGGGAGGGGGTCTTAGTGTAAAGACAAACCACCGGTGGGACCTGCCTCAATGATGTTCCTCTTGTCCGCATGTCCACCTTGGGGGTGGGGGTGGGGGTAAGCAGAGAACGAAAAAGACCAGGTTTGGGCACTTGGCTACTGGTATGTCCTCCCACATCCATATTTGGGGATAATCTGGGTTTAACTTTCCTCTGAGGCGTTGGTGTCTCAATTACGGAAAAGTCCCTTTCTCCCTCTTCATATGTGCCAGCGCTGAGGCAAGGAGTGTTCCTGTGAACCTGAGCACCTGCAGCATTCCTGCAGGTTACTGTTAGGGTGCCAGGGCTCCTCCAGGAAGCCCTCTCTGACCACTGCAGACTGGGTCCCCCGTCTATGTGACCCCGCACATCAGGCAGTTGCTTCCTAAGACCTGACTCCTGCAGCCCTTCCCGGGAGGTTCAGACCGACCGCAGAGCAGACCTCCAAGGCGTTTCTTGGCCGCCTACACTGGCGAGTGTCAGTGCCGAATGCCTTGGGTCCGACGCCACCACAATGTGCGCAGTCATCGGATTCCGCGGCGCCCCAACCCGCCGCAATATTGAATCATCTTTTGGCACTGCCTCCTCCTTGTTGCCACCCCACTCCTGGGAGCGAGAAAATGCAGACCATACAGTTCCGGGAAGAGGGAAGTGCGTCTCAACCGGGGAACGGAGGAACTACCAGTGGGGTTTCCTGTAACTGTGCTGCTCTTGTCTGTATCTACATTTGGGGGGCGGCTTCTGCCCTGGGGAGTGTGCATCTCCTCCTAACGATAACCCAGCTCGGGAAGAGGAACTTCAGTGTGGGCCGGGGTTCAAGGAGCGGAGATCTTGAGTGCAGCGCGGGCGCGGGATCCCCAGGAACCCCCTGCTGGTGACCGCCGCGCGCGCTGGCTCGGCGGCGGTGGTTCTGGCTACGGCGCGGCGCGGCGCTGACAACCCCGCGGCCCCTCCCCTGGGTGCGCGCGCAACCTGGGCACCATGGCGGCGGCGGCAGGCCGGCGGCCTGAGGCTGTGAGTCCGCAGTGGGCGCCGCCCCAGCACGACCCGGCCGGGGCAGCGGCGGGACTAGGTGACTGTGAGGACACACCGGTCCGGCCGCTGTGCAAGCCTCGCGGCATCTGCTCGCGCGCTTACTTCCTGGTGCTGATGGTGTTCGTGCACCTGTACCTGGGCAACGTGCTGGCGCTGCTGCTCTTCGTACACTACAGCAACGGCGACGACAGCAGCGACCCCGGGCCCCAGCGCCGGGCCCAGGGCCCCGGGCCCGCGCCAACCTTGGCTCCCCTCACGCGGCTGGAGGGCATCAAGGTGAGGCCTCCGCCGCGGCGCGCTCCAGGCCCTGCACCGCCGAGCCCGAGACGGCCGGCAGTCAGCCCGGGGCTCCACGCTGCTCCCTGCGCCGTCCCGGCCTGCCGCGCGCACCCCCTCACTCGCCCGCCGCCGCCCACCGGGCCGGGGCGTCTTTTCCTTTCTCGCACGTAGGGGCCTGGCGCCCGAGCTGCCCGGCGCCCAAGCTGCCCGCTGTGCCGCTTTCCCTTAGGTGGGGTATGAGCGCAAGGTCCAGCTGGTCGCCGACAGGGATCACTTCATCCGAACCCTCAGCCTCAAGCCGCTGCTCTTCGGTAAGTTCGCTGGGCACCCCCAGGAAGGGTCAGGGGCTACGATTTGGTGGCTGCCTTGAGGCTCATTTGACCACGTGACTACTGTTTTGAAAATGGCTGCTTCAAAGTAGCCCTTTCTTTTCCACCCAGAGGTTGCCCCAAGTGAGGTACCCGCCCCCATCTCCAATATAGGGTGACAGGCTGACCTTTCCACACTCCCCTCTGTGACCCTTACTCTCTGCAGCTGATTCCATCACAGGGCTGAGCAATGTGATCTAGAAGCTAGTGTCTAAACATTTCATTGAAACTGTCTTTGGAGGCTCCCTGCCATGGTTAATTGTCACATTCTAGAATGGGGGGAGGGTCAGACAGACTGATAACCAGGTCCTAGCTGATCTCAGGACCTGTGAGGGGAAATTCCACTCCCAAAGTGGGTCTGATAAGCAGGCTGTCCAAATGTGGGTAAGCTGGTGCCGCCAAACCTGCCCCACAAGGGCACCAGCCTTTGCTACCAGCACTCTGGGATTCTTCTTAGGATGGAGTTTTGTGTTCAGCCATTACAGTAGGCAGAGCCTTCCAGGGTGACCTCATTTGGAACCAGCATCATAGCTCACATTTTCTGAGCTCTTGTTATGTGCTAGACTTATGTGATCATTCCATTTAATTCTCACAACCCCTCTATGAGATGTGTGTAGGTCCCACTGTCAGGCTAGTGGGTGAGAAAGTGAGGCACAGAGAGCCCCTGTTGCTTGGCCAGGCTCACACAGCTAGTTCAGGGTGAAGCTAGGATTAGAACAAGGCAGACTTTCTCTACAGCCTGCACTCTAAAGCCAACGTGCTAGTTGTGAAGACCTGAAGTCCTTCAAAGACTACCAGTACCAACAAGATGGGGGTCCCCAGACCCATGACCTTGCCCAAGATAGGTTTTCCCACCCCAGTCCTGGGTACCCAGCCTCAGTGACACACTTATCTGCAGACCTGAGGTGTTCCTGGCTGCTGGGGGATGGAAGGGGTAAGGGGCTTTCAGGAGGGGACTGGGAACCAAAGCAGAGCATCTGAGCGCATGCTGTTAACCCTAAGGCAGAGGGCCCTGGTTGGGGATTATGCCTAGACCTGTGAGAGTGATTTCACATAGATTAGGATGTCAGTCTTGTTGTAGGGAAGGCACTAAAAGATTATTATTATTATTGCATAATGTTGAAGTCTGAGCAAAGCAGTAGTTCAGGTGCCGGGAATACAGAATTGGACAAAATAGGAAAACAAAAAACACCTGCAGCTGACAGTCGAATGAGGTTACAGACAAATAAACACGCATGGTGTGTCAGATGGTGATAAGTGATCACAGACAAGTAAGGCAGAATTTCAACTGGGGTTGAAACTGAGTAAGGTGGTCAGGGTGGGCCTCGCTGAGAAGGATATTTGAGCACAGACCCGCAGGAGCTGTGGGATGAAGCCAGGTGGCTGTCAAGGAACAGGTGATCCAGGCAAGGGAACAACTCTCCCCATTACTACTCCACTGTTGTGAGACGGACACATTGAGGTGGGTGTACTTTCTCTCATCAGCCTTTTTGGACCCGTATATACTTAATTCAGATATATGTTAGGTTAAGCGAGCCATGAGGCATAACCCCTAACCCTAACCCCCTAACATGCAGCTTGTTGCGTCAAAGTCCTACAAAGCAGAGAATGAGAAACCCAGACCCGAAGTCACCAAGAGTACATTATGGGAAGCAGAAGAGATTTGACAAAAGGTAAACTGATTCTGGTTAAGCCATCAGATGGGTTTCTGTTTGTGCAGATAAATTACAAAGGGCATGATTAGGAGAACTGGGCAGTTGCAGCAAGACCTTCCTAATCGTTGTTCTCATTTCCTCCAAAACTCTTACACTACCTTTGAGTCTGTTGGTGAAAGATGTCCCAGGTTTTACTCAGAAAGTCCTGGGGCTTGCTGCTTGGTGAAATGAGGTGAGACAAATGAGGAAGAGGTCAGTGATTATAAGAAGTCCAGTTGTGAGACAGGCTAACCACAGGGGAGAGGGTGTCCAAGGAGGGGCAGTTCCTGAATGTGGTGTTGGATGAATCCAAAGAAGGAAGCCTCACTCCAAGAAGGAGCAGTGTCTCTGTTTTCTGTGCCTGCCTGTCCATCCACCTACTGTCGCCCTAAAGAGGCAGGCAGAGCCCAAGGAGAATGGGCCCGCTATGCCACCTTGCCCTACTGTGACCCACCATCAGGGACCCAAAATGCCAGGGCTCAAGGGGTAGGTGTTCAAGGTGTCAGCTGGGGCAAGGGGACTGGGTTTTACCCTAGGGTGCCTCCATCTCTGTGGAAGGGAACCCCACCACTTCACAGGGAAATCCGCACGTAACCTTCAGCCTCTCCCTTTGGGGGAAATTTCCTGTTTCCCACCTTTGTTCCTAGAGATATTTGGTAAGTGGGACCTGGGCCACAAAAGCCCCCCCCCCCAGGTTCCTGGAGGATACCTGCTTGACTGTGGTAGGCATTTCCCAAGGATTTGGACCGTTGTCCTGTTCAGTTCAGAAGGGAGGTGTTCCAGCTCTGACTCACTGTCACCTCTCTAGGGACATTGCTTTCTCTCATGTGGCTCACTTCTCCCTCCACCTCACACTCATTCTGTATTTAAACAGCAGATCAGATCTCATCACTCCCTTCCTTAAAAGCCTCCATGATTTCCCATTCCACTTCTACGTCTCATTTGGTGCCCCAAGACCCTCTCATCTCTCAGACCTCATCTCCCACCACCCTTCCCTCACTCACTCAGACACCAAGCTCATTGCTGCCTTGGCGCCTTTTTTTTTTAATTAATTAATTTATTTTTGGCTGTGTTGGGTCTTCGTTGCTGCGTGTGGGCTTTCTCTAGTTGCGGTGAGCGGGGGCTACCCCTCAGGGTGCACGGGCTTCTCATTGCGGTGGCCTCTCGCTGTGGAACACGGGCTCTAGATGCATGGGTTTCAGTAGTTGCAGCACGCGGGCTCAGTCATTGTAGCTTGCAGGCTCTAGAGCGCAGGCTCAGTAGTTGTGGCACACGGGCCCAGTTGCTCCACGGCATGTGGAGTCCTCCCGGACCAGGGCTCGAACCCGTGTCCCCTGCATTGGCAGGCGGACTCTTAACCACTACGTCACCAGGGAAGTCCTGCCTTGGCGCCTTTATATGCACAGTTCCCTCCACCAGAAGGCTCAGACTTGGCTCTCACCGAGGGTGCCTTCCCCCGCATCAGGCCTCTGCTCAAACCTCGCCTCCTCAGAGACCTCTCTCCACCTCAGACTGGTCTCAAGAGGTTTCCAGGCTCTCTGTTGCATCAGCCTGCTCCGTTTTCTTCTCAGCGCTTAGCATCATTGGAAGCTATCTTCTGTATTTATTTGTTAATTGTGTCTTTGCCCCTAAAGGTTAGCTGCATGTGTGGGAGGCCTGATTTGATATGGCTGTGTGTCCAGCGGCCAGAGTCTACTGCTGACAATTATTGGCCAGCTGGAGGGGTTTACTAGATACTCTCAGCCAGTCCAGCACCTGTCTTTGTGTGCAGAGTGGCCTCCACCATCACCTGGGCAGGTACCTCCTTATTTGGCACCCTCTTCAAGAGCAGCAGGGGGCACTTCCAGTGGGCCAGCAAGAGTTTTAGTCCACTTTCTTAGCTATTTAAGGTAAATGAGTAATTGATACCAGTACACAAAACAATGTATGTTAAAACCATAACTGCTTTATTATAGGATTTCCAGACCTATTCTTTTTCAGCTTAAAAAAAACAATAAAGCAGTTACATAAGACCACTGTGCTCTCTTGACAGAAGCACAGAAGTAGGGAAAGAATTGTAGTATGCATATTAGTTCAGGTTTGTAAGCAGCTTAGTGCAGTTTTCTGTATGAACCCCCCTGCTGTTCCACAGGCCCGCTGCTTGGCAGGATTGTGGACTCAGTAAAGGTCAGGAAGATATAATTGAGTCTGTCTGGGGCTTGACAAGCAGCATAGTGCCTGGGTGAGCATAGCCTGAGGCTTTGTGCCTGCCCTGAGGCTCAACTTGGGATGCTGGGGCTTGTGGGCAGGAGCAGGGCATCAGCCAGTCTGGCATCCCAGGTCTGGGAAGTTCAGAAAGGTAGTCTTGCCTGCCCAGCACACAAGGCTAGCTGACTTTTTCCAGGAGGAAGGACCACAGAAGTGGACTTCTGCCCTGCCTTGTGCTGGTCCTGGGTGAGCCTTGGAGTTACTCTGGACTTTGGTCTGCAAATATCCATGGAGGGCAGCAGAAAGAGGGTTTTATGTGTGTCCAGGGGAGCACATGGTCTGCGTGGCCACTGCAGAGGCTGTGGCTATAAAGTCCCAGGCTCTCCCCACCTGGGTTGACTCTATTCTGGGCACTGGTGATGATGCCACCTGCACATGGCCAGCTGCAGATTTCTGTGGCCCTGGCTCCAACCATAGGCCGTGGTTACCAGCAGACTGTGACCCTGCACCTCCCCACTCAGCACGTAGGTCCCAGCATACCTTCCGCACAGGAGGTTGTACACACACGTGGCATCCAGCTGTAGCCAGTGTCGCAGAGTAGGCGCCAGCTCCCCAGGGGGCAGTGGGCCCGCCTTCAGCACCTCTAGCTGTGAGTCCAGGTTGCAGTCTGAGGGTCTGGAGGATGACCCACTGCGCCAGGAGAGCCTAACCTTCACTGCTGAATGGGATCAGAGGGCTGAGGTGATGAGCCTGGCCCCTCTGAGTATCCCCATCTTCCCCTTCACCTGGTAAGCCAAACCCTCTTGTCTGATGTTCTGCTCTTGGAATCAGGGTCCTAGAGAAGGCCTGTCCTCCTGGGATGTTGTTTTTTTAGCAATTATTAAAGGAACTTATTTTTTAGTTCTAATCAGGCATAATGTTTGGGTATCCCCTCTTTCTTTTGTCTTAGCACCAAGCCAGGAGTTGTAATGAACCCACTTGTAAGGGGTGCTGGGCACCAGAGGCTCACCAAAATCGCTAGCGCAGAGCATGTCCAGGACCTCCTTGGACGAGCTGGTGTCCTGCAACTCACAGTCCCTGCAGCTGGCACGCGGCACTGCGGGGAAGAGCTGAGTGAGGCTCCCCCTGGACCCCGGGTGGAGGAGGGGAGCCATCAGCAGGGGTTTCTCCCACTTTCCCCTTGTTCTTTACCCTTTCTGAGATGGATGGCCGCTGTGGGTTGTCCCTCTTCTTTCCCACCAGAGAGACCCAGTTACCTGATCCCCGAGAGTTGTGATTTGAAAGGGTGGGGTGCAGCCTGTGGGGCTGAGAAAGGGTTAGACCAGCCTAGAAGCTGTGTAGAGACTCACGTGGGTGGCTCGGGCGGGAGCCGTTGGAGATGGCAGCCACACAGAGGCCGTGGCCGGCGGGGAAGCGTCCACAGTGCAGGATGGCTGGCCAGGGGTAGCCATAGCAGGCCATGATGGGGGCGCAGCTGGTCTGCGCGGCCTCGCACAGGCTTCGGCACGGGTAGATGACCCTGCAGGGCAGGGAAAGTGTCAGGGGCAGCGGGTACTCAGGACCAGGGTTCCTGGATTCCAAGCTGGGGCCTCTGTGTGCTCCTAGCTCTAGGCCTGGCCAGAAACTCCACGGTTGTTGGGCAACGACACCCTGGTCACCTAGCAACAGCCCTGCAGCTGGGCTTCTTGCTCCTTTGCTTGCTGAAATCTTAGCCCTCAGCCCTGGGTCTCCCAGCCCTTCTGTCTTGTATCCCCAGCCCCACCCCTGCCCTGGCCCAGGCTGCTTTCCACCTTTGCAGTGCATCTCCCCCTACAGCTCCGGTGGATGCCTAGTGCCTGGGAGAGGGCTGTGGGAGGGGCCCTGCACTCTGGGCCTTCACTCCCCATCTTGGAGGGAGAAAGCAGGGCCCTCCCTCTTGTCCTGAAAGGCCTGCAGGACACTGCAGTTTCTAGCCAGGACTGGGGTTGGCCAAGAGCAAAGGGGCCCAATCCTCAGTTTCTGAAAGAGCCCATTCTTGCTGCTATAGGCATGGTCACCCTGAGGCTCTAGGAAGGGCCCTGGCTCTGCAAAGAAGAAACTGAGGGAGCTGTTGTTCACGGGGTAGGTTAGGCTGGGGAAGAGGAATCAGCCTTGCAATCTCTGGACTCTGAGAGAAAAAGCCACCAGATGAGCCGTGGCTCCATCTCTGGCCAGGATCCTTTGGGCAGACAGAGTTGCCACACCTCACTGGAGAGGGGTTCTCAGCCCCTAGCCTAGAGCGGGCTGCTCACTTGCCCTACCTTGACATTTAAGAGCCCTTGTTGATTTGTGGATCCAGACCAAGGGTGCACACCATTGATAGTCCCCTGCCTATGTCTCCTGTGTCCCATGGGCATCTGCGCTCTCTGCCAGCAACACCCTGACAAAACAATCCTTCATCCTCCTGTCACTGATAGGTACACAGCAATGATTAGTGAAGAGCTTCCATAGCAGGCCCTGGCTGAGGAGAGGCCCCCACCCTTACCTGGGAGCCCCTGCCCTACCTGTCGAGGCACACCGAGGCAAAGAGGGAGCAGAGGAAGAGGTGCACATCAGGGTCGCACTCCCTGGCCAGCAGGGGCAACCAGCTGACTGACTGCTGGATGGCCTCGGCTGCTGTGTCATGGTCCAGCAAGTGGGGTAGCCGCATCTCTGTGTAGCCAATGTCGTGGCACAGCGCCATGGCTTGGGGAATGGCCATGCACCGCGTGGGGCCCCAGGGAGCCCCTGCCCCACCGTCACCCAACAGCACCACCAGTGCCACCAGCCGCCACAGCCCTTGATCCATCACCTGCTTTCTCTGCCTTGGTCTCAGTGCACTGAGGTTGGGGGCTTTATAAGGGCTATACCCACACCCCAGGAGCCAATGTTTGCCCAGCTTCCATGTGCTCAGACCCACCTGGTTAGGCCCCAGTGTGCTGACCTGGGCTGTTTACATTTGAATAGCACATGGCAGGGGGCTGTATAGAGGGTGGCATCTCCTTTGGGCCTGTGAATGACTGGCACCTAATAAACTGAAGAAACCTGGGCCTGTGTTTTCTTTTTCTGGTTTACTTTTCTTGTTTGTTTATCTTTTTAAATGATCAGGAGGTGACTGGTGATTAGCAATTTGATCCCCCAGTGGATGGCTCATACCCTTTCTGGGTTTGACAGGTTGAGGGGATCAGGCAGGCCGGAGGTGGGGGTGGGGTGGGGTGGCTTTTTCCTGTCCTCAGTGTCATCACATCTGGGTCACCTACCTATGGAAGCTGAATCTGGCTGTGAGCCTGGGTTCTGGAGTACGACAGCCTGTGGGGCCCTGGCCAAGTTGCTGATGTCTCTGTGCTTGGGGGATCCTCAGGGAGGAAGGGTGAATTAATGGGGCCTGTTTTCTAGGACGAGTATACGGATTACGGGGTTGATGACATGCTTAGGACAGGACACAGAGTCTGTGCTCCCTAAGTGTGATCTGCTGTGATTACTATTAAAAACTGCTCCAATCCTGGCTCCGAGTGGCCATTTCCCTTCCTCTTGGCAATGACTGGAACTTCATGCTGAGAGAATAACCCAGAAAAGTGGCAGACCACTCTGCAGGAGTTCTGAAGGGTCACAGTGGCGGCATGGCCCTTCCTCCAGTCAGTTCCTGTGTGGGCCTCTTGTGCCCTGTCAAAGGAAGTCCTCTCTCCCAGGAACAAGAGAATGAAGCAAGGCCCAGGCTCCAGCCCTGGAAGTGCCTGGAGTCGCTGGGATGTGGGCTCGCCAGGTGTGAGCTTCGCGTTCCAGCTCCACTGAGCTGCTTGTGGAGCTGGTGTGGGGTCATCCAGCCACTGGAGCTAAGCCCCAGGCCCGACTGGCCTTGACTTGGGCTTAGAGGCATGGAGTAGGCGTTCAGTGTACATTTGTTCCCAAAGCAAAGGACACTGGGGCATCTTCTCAGAGCATCTGCTAAAAACCTGAGTGACCCCCACTGACCTCCCAGCGCTGGGCAACTCAGTAGTGGACGGATGACCAGCACCCACTTGTGCAAGAGAATGGAGGGCAAGACCTAGAATGCTGGATGTATTCACTTTGTTTTTATTTGAACAATGCTGAAAAGCAATAATGAAAGCAAAAACCTGCCAACATTCCCCCCGCCCTTTTGAAATATATACCCAGTAAGGAGTGGAGGTCACCCCTCCACCCCTCAGGTCCACCCTCTGGCCTTTGGTCCCACTCCAAGGTGGGTTAGCCCATCCCCAGCTTTGCTCTGGCTCACCTCCCAGGACTCCCCTGGAAATTGTGTGCTCTCAGCATCAAAAAGAGAGGCCCCGTGTTCCAAACGCTGGCTAACCTTTGCAGGACAACTTGACCTTGGGGTCACGGTCTACAGCAGATGTGAAGTCCTCCTGACTTGGTGACCAGCAGGGGACAGGGACTACCCCAAGAACCCTGCAGAGAGGAAGGTATTTATTTGGTGCATCAGCGTCCTGGCCCCGTTCTTGGCCTCACCCCCCACCCCACCTCTTCTGGCAGAAATCCCTGGCTTCTTGAGTGATGAGGAGTGTCGGCTCATCATCCACCTGGCACAGATGAAGGGGTTACAACGCAGCCAGATCCTGCCCACCGAAGAGTATGAGGAAGCAATGGGCACAATGCAAATCAGCCAGCTGGACCTCTTCCAGCTGCTGGACCAAAACCATGATGGTCGCCTGCAGCTCCATGAGGTTGGGATCCTGGGGCCTGGAGTAGGCACCAGGGTGGGAATGCCCAAAATTGTTTCTGGTGGCCAGGTCACTTGTACTGCTCGGCCCTGGCCCCAAGAGTCAGATGCCACCTCAGATCAACTTGGGCATGCCCAGGGTCCACTTTCCCTCCTAGAGAGCCCCTTGCTGCCCTGGGAACCCCAGAGGATGGCAGGAGAATCTACCTGGAGGTGATGGCATTTATTGCCACAGTTCCCAGGTGGTGTGCTGTCTGTGGTCTGGATTCCTTGCTGCTGTTGCTGGGAACCCCACAGAATTCATGGTGGATGGGGTGGCAGCTCAGAGGAAGCCAGAAGTCTGCATCTCTCTCTGCATGCCCCTCACACCCAGGCTTCTGAGAGAGGTCTTGGTGGGGTGCAGGGTCCCTTGCCTATATAGAGTGCCTCACCGGGCCCGATCTTCCTAAGGGGCCTGGTGGTCGTTCACTGGCCAGGCCTCCCCATGGTGTCTCTTCCCTTTTCGCACCCAGGCCCTGGCCTCCCCCACCTCACCTGGGGTATCTGGGTGGGACACAGGCCTGTCCTTTGCTCTGCCTCCAATAGGCTGACAGTGTTCCCCATGGAAGCCACAGTCCCACCAGGGCTGAGAATGGTCATGGCCCACAGGTCTTTTGACTGTCTTCTGGCTTCCTCCCCAGATGCCTCTAGACCTCTCTGCCTACCCTCACTTCAGCTCAGGGACCTTGGGCTCTGTCCTTCGTCCTCACCCATGCCCTATCACCTGAACCCTCAGCCCTACAGAAGGAACTAGGCAGCTGTCTGTGCTCTGGTGACTCTCCATCACTGGGGCCACCCCACTGAGGCACCATTTTGTGCTTTAGGTCCTGGCCCAGACTCGCCTGGGAAATGGACGGTGGATGACTCCAGAGAACATTCAGGAGATGTACTCTGCGATCAAGGCTGACCCTGATGGTGATGGTGAGCTCATACCTTGCCACAGTTCTGTCGCTGTGAGCCTCCTGCCCCCCAAGCCAGGTAGCCTCTATGCCCAGCTTCTAGAGTAGCCAGAGATGAGGAGGTGAGGATCCAGCCTTGCCCTTACCCCTGGGAAGTAGGCAGTAGCTAGACTCTCCCATTCCCTTTGGTGACAGTCTAGAGGGCAGTTCTTGGAGGCTCTTTTGACCTCACCAGGCAGCATCTGGGGTACAGGAGGTATGGTTGCTGGCTGGCAGAGGGCAGAGTGGTATAGCGGGAGCAAAGGAACAGTGAGGTCAGCTTGGCATCTGCCTCTCTCCAGCCAGGCACACGGTCTTGCCCTAGCAGTCGGCCTTTCTGGTCTAACCAAGGTCCCCCTTGCCTTCCTCTTGCCCACCTGGAGTCATGCTAACTGTTTGGGGTCATGTGGGCAGGAGTGCTGTCCTGTAAGCACCCTCGCCTTTGGTAATAACCCCCAGGAAGTTTCTGAGGTGTAGTCATTACCCTCATGTCCAAATTCTGGACCAGTTGAGGAAATAGGACTTGGAAGAATGGCTTTGTGGCTGGTGAACCCACAGTGAAGAATCTGACTGGGACCTGTGGCTGGAGGGGCATCATGCTGCTACTGCCCCTATGTGCAGAGCTCGTGACAGACTCACAGCCCTCGAGTGCCCCAACCCTCAGAGAAATCTGGGCCGAAGCATGGAAGTGTGTCAGTTGGGTCAGCCAGGATAACATGTAGCAAAGACACCAGCTATTCTTCCAGAACCCTAAGAGGATACAGCCCAGCTTCGTGGGTTGAGCAGGAACAGGGGAGAGTGTTCTCATTTGGGAGAGTGGCCTGGCTTTCTCTGCTGAGGTAGACTGGTTTACCCAGCGGGCAGGACTGGCCAGGTGTATTCCACTCAGGATGAGACCCAAGGTCACAAAGGAACTCCTGGGGACCGATCCCAGCTTACACCCTACAGTGTGGAAGGCCCTGGACAAAACCCAACACTGAATGCTCTCTTTCTTCGCCCTCTACAGGACCAGAGAGTGGCCACCATGCTCTACAGAGCCAGGCTGGAGGGCCAAGGGCAGTCCTTGGCCTAGTGTCCTGGCCATATGGCTTAAGCTTCCTTTGGAGACCCTGCTCTCTGGCCAGTCTAATGGGGGTTGGGCTTCATCCTTTTGGGGGCAAAATCAGGGCTTAAACTGAGGAAATGAGCTTCTTTGGGTCTTCCCGTAGGGCCTAATGTGACAGAGGCCAATTTCATCTGACCTGAGTCCAGGTTGAGGGACAGGTGCACATGGCCCCCCCGTGCCTGAGGCCAGGGGTAGGTAGGAAGGTGCAGCCTCCCCACTATGCCCTCCCCACATGGGCTTGGTGGGCATTAATGATGGGTGCCCTGTGCAGGAGTGCTGAGCCGGCAGGAGTTCTCCAACATGGACCTTCGCGACTTTCACAAGTATATGAGGAGCCACAAGGCAGAGTCCAGCCAGCTGGTGCGGAACAGCCACCACACGTGGCTCTACCAGGGCGAAGGTGCCCACCACGTTATGCGCGCCATCCGCCAGAGGTGAGCACCTGAGGCTGTCCTCCCTGGTGCAGGGCCCCCATAGAAGTCCTTAGCTGGGACTGAGAAAACGGAATTGATTAACCAACTCAGGATTAAGTTCCACTTGTTAGACCAGGATTGGGACTCATTAGGGGACAATTAACAAAAGCAAATTAGCCCTGATTGTGGGAAACAGTAGACATTTGGGATTAGAAACAGAGTGAATGTTTGTTTTCTGCTAATTAGAGAAGTGATCTCTTATCTCTGTCCACAGGACCCCCTGCCCCTGAGCAGCCAGGGGTTTTAGATAAACAGCCTCCTTCCTGGAGGGAGTGTCTCCCCCTCCCCCAACTTAATGAAGATTTCATCTTTCCCACCCAGTGATGTCTCTGGCACCCAGGGAGAAGGGCTTATCATGAGTAACCCCTTCCTGCTCTTACAGGGCCAGTCTGGGGTGGCTTAAGGAGCTTCCAGTGGAAATAGGGGCAGAGCTTGTGGCAGGCCCAGGGTCCACCTTGCCAGCTCCCTCAGGGTGCCACCTGGCATGGGGCTGCCTAGCTGAATGCCTGCTGCCCACCAGGGTACTGCGCCTCACCCGCCTGTCACCTGAGATCGTGGAGCTCAGCGAGCCGCTGCAGGTCGTGCGGTATGGCGAGGGAGGCCACTACCATGCCCATGTGGACAGCGGGCCTGTGTACCCAGAGACCATCTGCTCCCATACCAAGCTGGTAGCCAATGAGTCTGTACCCTTCGAGACCTCCTGCCGGCAAGTACCTCCCACCTGAGGGCTGTCTTCAACTCCCAGACCAGGCACTCCGATGACACAAGCACAGCCCTGCCCTGTGGGCTTGCCCCTTGGTATGGGGCCAGGAGAGTGCTGGGCCATCCTGGTCGAGGATACCCCCACCTCTCCCCTCAGGTTGTTTACCAAGTGGCCCAAAAGGGGTGGTCATCTTGTCTCAGTGGCCAGACTGAGGTACCCACAGACACTGAAAGCTGCCCCCAGAGCTCTCAGGCAAAGGGCAAGTTTGGACCCCTGATTCTTTCCGCTCCCTCCCTGGTTATTGATCCTGCTGGCACTGCTGGAGACCTCAGCTTCTCCCTTTGAAGCTATGCCCCCCTCCCCTGCCAGGGTATGGTGGCAGGTCTCTCCTCTTCATGTGGCTGCTCTGGCTCAGTGCCTTCTAGTCACAACCAGCCCTCTGCATGATCTTGCTGCTTCTGCTAGCCTACCTTTCCCAGCTGGCCCTTGGTCAGGGCCATGTAATTTAGCTAATTGCTAATTGCTAATTGCACCTGTGATCTTGGCCATAAAAAACATTGTGACTGACAGAAAGAGACTGGGTTTGTGGGAAGAAGAATGGGCTAGGGACATCTCGGTACTGACCTGCCCTGTTGTCACTGATCCCAGCCTGCCCCTCTGGCCCTTGGGGACCTGGGCAGCTTATCCTGCCCACAGGTAAGCCCCTGGGAAGCATCCACAGCTGGGAACCAGCTCAACAGTCCCCCTGCCTTACAGCTACATGACAGTGCTGTTTTATTTGAACAACGTCACCGGTGGGGGCGAGACTGTCTTTCCTGTAGCAGACAACAGAACCTATGATGAAATGGTAAGGGCCAACCGGGCTGTTACTCTGGTGGGATGGCAGGGCCTTGGGCAAACAGTACATACCCCCCCAGACCTGGGATGAGGCCTAAACAGTCCCCTGGGGACATCTGACTGGTTTCCCTCTGGCCACCTTTGACTGGCTGTCCTTAGGCTCCTGGCCATACAGTCAGGGCAGCTTGAAAACCCCACCACTCTGCTGCCCACAGAGTCTGATTCAGGATGATGTTGACCTCCGTGACACTCGGAGGCACTGTGACAAGGGGAACCTGCGTGTCAAGCCCCGCCAGGGCACAGCAGTCTTCTGGTACAACTACCTGCCTGATGGGCAAGGTGAGGACCTGTGGCCAGGCCAGGGCTGCCTTGAGGGAAGCTTCCCTTTACCCAGCCCTGGTTGCCACCCTGGTGAGCTGTTTCTGGCTGCCCTTCAAATGTTTTTTTGCCCCTAGTGCCTCCCAAAGACCATCCTCAGTGACTTCAGCAGCCTGCACCTGTGCAGCCTCCTGGGCTTTCTGGAACCCTGTCATTCCTTGATGCCCTAGCCTTACAGCTGACTGGGGCGGGGGACACGTGCACCTTAGTAGCCCAGACTGGGAAGGGCTGTGGACAGGCCGGGCAGCAAGAAAGCTGATTTCAGAGAGCCAGTGGTGTTGATAAGGCATTCGCTAGAGAAAGATGCTGAGCCCCCAAGGAGGCCTTGTGGCCAGATGTTTGCCACTGAAGGTGTGCACAGCTGGGCCTACCCTTGCCATGCACTTGGGCAATATGAGGCCAAGCTCAGGTCAGCCCACAAGCTCAGCTCAGTCCAGCCTAGATTCCCTCTGGTCCCCTCCCTTGCTCACACCATCCTCCTCTCCTAGGTTGGGTGGGCGACGTGGACGACTACTCGCTGCACGGGGGCTGCCTGGTCACGCGTGGCACTAAGTGGATCGCCAACAACTGGATCAACGTGGACCCCAGCCGGGCGCGGCAGGCACTGTTCCAGCAGGAGATGGCGCGCCTGGCCCGCGAAAGTGGCGCCGACTCGCAGCCGGAGTGGGCCCTGGACCGGGCCTACCGCGACACTCGCGTGGAACTCTGAGGGGAGTGTCCGTCGCGGTCCCCAGCCGCAGGTCGCCAGCTGCCCGAGGTTGGGGGCCCTACCCCTGTCCAGCTGCAGGCCAAAGGCCTGGCCGATGTCTTGCCCCATCCCCACCTCCAGCCGCGATTAGGGCACAGTTCCTATATCCATGTTATTTATTGTGTACAGCCCCGTGCTTCCCCAACAAATAAAACTACGCGACTTGGAGCTGCAGGGCCGAGAACTTCGGAACAGGCTGTACGCATAATGGGCGGGGCGGGGCGCCGCGGCCGGGTGCATGCTGCGACGTCACGTGAGGGGGAGGGCGATTCGGCCCCGCCAATCCCAGCCGGACGGCGTGGGGCGGAGGGCCGTCGTCATTGGGCCCCGGCGGCAGGCGCCCCTGCCTCTGCTACCTGTTGCTACGGGCGCTGTAGAGCTGCAGCGAGGCGCGCGGGAAGGCTCGTCTCGCGAGAGCTCGGCTCTCTTCTTGACCGTGGCGGCTGCAGCGGTTCTGGGACTGACATGGACGCTCACGAGGACTACGTTTGGCCGAGGGCAACCTCGGAGCTCATTCTCCTCCCGGTCACGGGTCTGGAGTGCGTGGGGGAGCGGCTTTTGGCGGGTGAGTTTTGGTTGAGGCGCGCGCTAGCGGAGAAGAAACTGAACGCTCGCCTGGGGAGCGGCCTTAAGAACAAAGGGATGCCCCGAGGAGGAGGACGGGCGGCGGGCGGGAGCCCGGAGATGGCGGGGCTGAAGCGCGGCCCGAGGAGTCCAGGAAACAAAAAACTGAGGTGGCTCCCGAGGCCTTTCATAAACTGCAGGTGACGCGGAGAGGGCGGGTGGGACGGCAAAAAGGAGCGGGGAAACGCGGTCGGCGGGGGCGGGGTAAGGGAATGAGGGAAGCCTGTGGCCGCTTCGATGGGTTGGGCCTCTCCTGAGGGGGCTCGGCGAGTAGGTCGGCGATGAGGCCCCCCCGTGGGCGGGTCCAGAGCCCGGGGCGTGGCCTTTCGGGGGTGGGCAAGGCCCAGAAGGGGGTGTGGCCTCTCCGGTGTGAGGGTGCGGCGGGTGAGGCTCTTACCTAGAAGGTGGAGATGAAGAGCCTCTGACCAGGATGGGGTCGCGGGAAGCTGAGGACGAGACCTTTCTGAGTAGGCCAGTGCGGAGGCTGAGGTCTCTCCCGAGATGGTTGGGTTCCAGGAAGTCTGATGTCGATGCCCCTCCGAGGAAGGTCGGCTCGGGTAGCAGAGGCCAGGGATCTGAGGCGGCAGAGACCTGAGGAGCGGTGAGGCTCGACTGGAAGCCACTAGTGACCGATGATGGTGCTGCTGAGTTTGATAAGGGTCCCAAGGCAGAGCACTGGCTGTCAAGCCTTGAGTGAGCTGCTACCAATCCTAACGGGGATGGATGTATGGGGATGGGGGATGGGGCGAGGGATGGCCCAATTTTGATGTGGTGTGGGGGCTCTGGGAGCCCAAGGTTCCTACACTGAGCTAAACTCCTAAGGCTCCTGGAGGAGAGGATAGCTAAGCAGAAAGCTGAAGAACCGCAGAAGTAAACTAGAAGAGAAGGTTCCTGGCAGAGGGTGAGCAAGCCAAAGGCCTTAAGACTGAGTTTGTCACTTTGTGTGAAAGAGGGAATTCTTATGAGGCTTCAGTAGGAGGGGAGGGTGGTCTAGGAGAAGAGGCTGGAGAAATGAACAGAGGCCAGTCCATTTTAGGCCTAGATTTGACTTTATCCCTAAGGGCATAATGTCCCAGTGGCGAAGCCCCATTGAAAGGTATTAAGCATGGGAATGGCTTGGGAAGTTCAGATCAGAAAGCTTTTAAAGTGAATTCACTTATTCCTGTGACTTCCAAAGTGACTTTTATGTTGGCAGTTCTCAAATCCCACCCATGTGTACTGATAGTCTAAATGTGTATCTACAATCTGAATTCCCAGCCCTTGTTGTCAAGTGCACAGGTGCCTACAAATTGAAATACTGTTTAGCAGAGGGAACACCAGCCACTCAGGTGCCCAAGCCCAAGAATCTACCTTGTTCCCTAGGCCAGTCTGGTTGATTTGCACTTCATACATGTGGCATCTATTTTTTCTACCTTTATTGCCATCAAATTTGAGGCCATGCACCTATGCCTCCCTGACCCCCTCAGTAGTGTTCTCTCTAGCCCATCCTTGAGCCCTTTGTTTCCTGTTCTAGCCACACTACCCAAAGCTCTTGCTCACCTCAGGGCCATCAGAATTGCTGTTTCCTCTGCTACGGAAGGTTCACCCCCTCTCACTCCTGCCTGCTCTTCCTTTGACTAACTGCTGCTGATCCCTGATTCCTCAGCCTAAATGTTTTGTCCTCCAGTTGGCCTCCCCAGACACTCACACAGTCTGGTCAGATCAGACCAGGGTTTCTTAGTCTCAGCACTATTGATATATTGGAACAGATCATTCTTTGTGTGAGGGGCTGTCTAAATTGTACGATGTATAGCAGCATCATTTAGCCTCCACTCCTAGATGCAAGTAGCACACACAACTCCCGGTTGTAACAACCAAAAATGTCTTCAGACATTACCAGATGTCTTCTGGGGGGGGGGAAATTGCCCCTCTGTTGAGAACCACTGGAGTAGACTTTCCCATTTTGTATCCTTTTTTTTTACCCCCCCCCCCATTTTATATTTTTAAAGCAACCTATATAGTTCTTTCTTGGAACTTACCAAAATTATAACTATGTAGTTTACTTGCGTGATATTGTTTGTTTGTTTTTAATATTTATTTATTTGGCTGTTCTGGGTCTTCGTTGCTGCATGTGGGATCTTCAGTTGCGGCATGCAGGATCTTTTAGTTGCGGCATGAGAACTCTTAGTTGCAGCACGCAAACTCTTAGTTGCTGCATGTGGGATCTAGTTCCCTGACCAGGGATGGAACCTGGGACCCCGGATTGGGAGCGTAGAGTCTTAGCCACTGGACCACCAGGGAAGTCCCTATTTATTTTTTAATTTTTATTTTATATTGGAGTATAGTTGATTAACAATGTTGTGTTAATTTCAGGTGTACAGCAGAGTGATTCAGTTATACATATATATGTATGTATTCTTTTTCAAGTTCTTTTCCCATTTAGGTTATTACAGAGTACTGAGCAGAGTTCCCTGTGCTATACAGTAGGTCCTTGTTGGTTATTTTATTACTTTTTAAAATATTTATTTATATATTTTTTGGTTATCTGTTTTATTTTTGTTTGTTTTTTAAAAAATATTTATTTGGTTGCGTTGGGTCTTAGTTGCAGCTCCAGGGCTCCTTAGTTGTGGCTCGCCAGCTCCTTAGTTGTGGCATGTGAACTCTTAGTTGCAGCATGCATGTGGGATCCAGTTCCCTGACCAGGGATCAAACCCGGGTCCCCTGCATTGGGAGTGTGCAATCTTATCCACTGTGCCACCAGGGAACTCCTCTGGTTATCTATTTTATTTATTTATTTAAAGTATTTAATTAATTTATTTATTGGCTGTGTTGGGTCTTTGTTGCTGCGTGCGGGCTTTCTCTAGTTGCGGTGAGTGGGGGCTACTCTTTGTTGCGGTGCGAGGGCTTCTTATTGCGGTGGCTTCTCGTTGCGGAGCATGGGCTCTAGGTGTGCGGGCTTCAGTAGTTGTAGCACATGGGCTCAGTGGTTGTGGCTCACGGGCTCTAGAGCGCAGGCTCAGTAGTTGTGGTGCACAGGCTTAGTTGCTCCGTGGCACGTGGGATCTTCCTGGACCAGGGCTCAAACCCGTGTCCCTGAATTGGCAGGCAGACTCTTAACCACTGTGCCACCAGGGAAGCCCCTGGTTATCTATTTTAAATATGTGTGTGTACATGTCAATCCCAGATTCCCAATCTATCCCTCCCCCCACTCTTTCCCCCACCCTGTAAGCATAGTTTGGTTTTTTTTAATTTTATTGGAGTATAGTTGATTTACAATGTTGTGTTAGTTTCAGGTGTACAGCAAAGTGATTAGGTTATACGTATACATATATTCATTCTTTCTCAGATTCTTTACCGATATAGGTGATTACAGAATATTGAGTAGAGCTCCCTGTGCTATACAGTAGGTCCTTGTTCGTTATCTGTTTTTTATATAGTAATGTGTGTATGTTAATCCCAAACTCCTAATTTATGCCTCCCTGCCACGTTTCCCCTTTGGTAACCATAAGTTTGCTTTTGAAATCTGTGAGTCTGTTTCTGTTTTGTAAATACATTCATTTGTATGTTTTTTTTATTCTGGCCGTGCCTCGCAGCTTGTGGGATCTTAGTTCCCCCACCAGGGATCAAACCTGGGCCCTTGGCAGTGAGAGCGTGTAGTCATAACCGCTGGACCGACAGGGAATTCCCTGTTTGTAGACTTTTTGTTGATGGCCATTCTGACCGGTGTGAGGTGATACCTCATTGTAGTTTTGATTTGCATTTCTCTGATAATTAGTGATGTTGAGCATCTTTTCATGTATTTTTTAGCCATCTGTTGTGTGATATTGTTTAATGTCTTCCTAATCCACAGGAGCAGGGTCTTTATTCATTACTGCAGCATATAGTTCATTGTCTGGTTTATAATCGATGTTATGCAATTTTTTTTTTTTTTTTTTTTTTGGACCGCATTACAGCTCCTGGAAATCAGGAGGGGTTCTGCTGTAGACCCAAGGTGGAAAGATTGACTTACTGGGTCTGCCTCTCCCCTGGGGGAGGTGGAAGTGGGAAGAATGCATGTAGAGGTAAATGAGGCCAAGGATTTGAGGACTAAAGCTGAGAGGATTCCTGTCTGAAGCATGAGAAGTTAGGTGGGGTGAGGAGGAGACTGAGTTTGAGGAATTCATGGTTGAATTGAATGTGATGGGTGACTGATGAGGGGATCAGAAAGTCAGCACTGAAGGTACGGCTGAAGGTGAGACCAAGTATTTTCCAAGGTTCAAGCCTGCAGGACTGAGTGACCTAATATATTCATAAGCTACATACTGAGAATTTTCCCTGCTCCCTGTCTCTTCTTCATGGCTCGTCAGAGTTAGGTGAGGGGTTCTGATGCGGCCTTTGCCTCTGTCCAGGTGAGGGGCCGGATGTCCTGGTGTACACCTTGGATTTTGGTGGACATCTGCGGATGATGAAACGAGTGCAGAACCTGCTTGGCCACTATCTTATTCATGGGTTCCGAGTGCGACCAGAGCCCAACGGAGACCTTGACTCGGAGGCCATGGTGGCGGTGTTTGGGAGCAAGGGACTCCGAATTGTGAAAATTGGCTGGGGACAGGGCCGCTTCCGGGAGCTCTGGCGTTCTGGCCTGTGGAACATGTCTGACTGGATCTGGGATGCCCGTTGGCTTGAGGGGAACATGGCCTTGGCCCTGGGCCACAACTCAGTGGTGCTGTATGACCCTGTGGTAGGGTGCATGCTGCAGGACGTGCCCTGCACGGACAGGTGCACCCTCTCCTCAGCCTGTCTGATTGGAGATACCTGGAAGGAGCTGACCATAGTGGCGGGTGCCGTTTCCAACCAGCTCCTGGTCTGGTACCCAGCAGCTGCTTTGATAGACAATAAGCCAGTAGCCCCCGACCGACGGGTTAGTGGGCACGTGGGTGTCATCTTCAGCATGTCATACCTGGAAAGCAAAGGCCTGTTGGCCACAGCTTCAGAAGACCGAAGTGTTCGCATCTGGAAGGTGGGTGACCTGCGGGTGCCTGGGGGTCGGGTGCAGAATATTGGGCACTGCTTTGGGCACAGTGCCCGTGTATGGCAGGTCAAGCTCCTAGAAAATTACCTTATCAGTGCAGGAGAAGACTGCGTCTGCTTGGTATGGAGCCACGAAGGCGAAATCCTCCAGGCCTTTCGGGGCCACCAGGGCCGTGGGATCCGGGCCATAGCTGCTCATGAGAGACAGGCCTGGGTGATCACTGGGGGCGATGACTCAGGCATCCGGCTATGGCACCTGATGGGGCGTGGGTACCCGGGTTCGGGCGTCTCCACCCTCTGCTTCAAATCCCGTAGCAGGCCAGGTGCCCTCAAGGCTGTGACGCTGGCTGGCTCATGGCGAGTACTGGCAGTGACTGATACAGGGGCCCTCTACCTTTATGACCTCGAGGTCAAGTGCTGGGAGCAGCTGCTGGAGGACAAGTGCTTCCAGTCCTACTGCCTCCTGGAGGCAGCCCCTGGTCCTGAGGGCTTCGGACTGTGTGCCATGGCCAATGGGGAAGGTCATGTCAAGGTTGTCCCCATCAACACTCCAACTGCAGCTGTGGACCTGACCCTGTTCCATGGGAAGGTGCACAGCCTGAGCTGGGCCTTGCGTGGCTACGAGGAGCTTCTGTTGCTAGCATCGGGCCCTGGTGGTGTGGTGGCTTGCCTAGAGATCTCTGCTGCACCCTCTGGCAAGGCCATCTTCGTCAAGGAACGTTGCAGGTACCTCCTACCTCCAAGCAAGCAGAGATGGCACACATGCAGTGCCTTCCTACCCCCGGGCGACTTCCTGGTGTGCGGGGACCGCCGGGGCTCCGTGTTGCTGTTCCCCTCCCGACCAGATTTGCTCAAGGATCTTGGGGTCGGAGGCAAAGTTGGGGCTGGTACTCGAGCACTTGGAACGGGTAGTGGCAGTGGTGGGAGTGAGAACACCTTGGCTGAGTGGGGCCCTGTGTCCACCCTCCCTTCTCTGCATGGGAAACAGGGTGTGACCTCAGTCACCTGCCATGGTGGCTACGTGTACACTACAGGGCGTGATGGTGCCTACTACCAGCTCTTGGTGCGAGGTGGCCAACTCCAGCCAGTCCTAAGGCAAAAATCCTGTCGAGGTATGAACTGGGTGGCTGGGCTCCGAATGGTGGCTGATGGGAGCATGGTCATCCTGGGTTTCCATGCCAACGAGTTTGTGGTGTGGAGCCCCCGGTCGCATGAGAAGCTGCACATTATCAACTGTGGTGGAGGGCATCGCTCCTGGGCCTTCTCTGATACCGAGGCAGCTATGGCTTTTGCCTACCTTAAGGATGGGGATGTCATGCTGTACCGGGCTCTTGGTGGCTGCACGCGGCCACATGTGATTCTCCGGGAGAGCCTACATGGCCGTGAGATCACTTGTGTAAAGCGTGTGGGCACCGTCACCCTGGGGCCTGAATTTGGGGTGCCCAGCTTCATGCAGCCTGACCACCTGGAGCCCGGTAGTGAGGGCCCTGGCCTGATTGACATTGTGATAACGTGCAGCGAGGACACCACCGTCTGTATCCTGGCACTCCCCACAGCCACAGGCTCAGCCCATGCACTTACAGCTGTCTGTAACCACATCTCCTCGGTGCGTGCAGTGGCTGTGTGGGGCACTGGCACCCCAGGTGGCCCTCAGGATCCCCAGCCTGGCCTGACTGCCCATGTGGTATCTGCGGGGGGCAGGGCTGAGATGCACTGCTTCACAATCATGGTCAGCCCAGACCCCAGCACCCCAAGCCGCCTTGCCTGCCATGTCATGCACCTTTCGTCTCACCGGCTGGATGAGTACTGGGACCGGCAGCGCAATCGGCACCGGATGATCAAGGTGGACCCAGAGACCAGGTGAGGTGCACTGTCAGACAGGAACATGGGGTGGGGGGGCATGCAGGGCAAGCCCTGTGCCGCTGCTCCCAGGCTCTGCCTGATGGCTGTGTACTGTCCTTGCAGGTACATGTCCCTAGCTGTGTGTGAGCTCGACCGGCCTGGCCTTGGCCCCCTTGTGGCTGCAGCCTGTAGCGATGGGGCAGTGAGGTGAGCCTATAGGACCCAGGAGGCCTGGAGACAAAAGAAAATGTAAGGATGTTTAGAATGGGTTCTGAGCTGGGCCATCCTCTGCACCCCCCAGGCTCTTTCTCTTGCAGGACTCTGGGCAGCGGCTACAGCTCCTGGCTGAAACCTTCCACCACAAGCGCTGTGTGCTCAAGGTCCACTCCTTCACACACGAGGCAACCAATCAGCGGCGGTGAGAGGGGCTGCATGGTGGTCCTGCATGGGTTTGGTGGGGGCTCCTATTGCTTTCCATCCCCCTCACTGACCCAGCTGCCTTTTCCTGGCTACCAGGAGACTGTTCCTGTGCAGTGCAGCCACGGATGGCAGCCTGGCCTTCTGGGATCTCACCACTGTGCTGGACCATGGCTCTCCTGCCCTCGAGCCTCCAGCAGACCCTGGGCTTCCCTACCGTGAGTAGCTAGAGTGCCACTGTGGCTGTCCCCCCACCTCCCAGTGCACTCAACCAAGTGTTGAGCTGGGTAGTGACAACCATCTTCTTCCAGGGCTGGGCAGCCCCTGCCTGACTCTCCAGGCTCACAGCTGTGGTGTCAACAGCCTGCACACCTTGCCCATACGTGAGGGCCATCTTGTGGCCAGTGGCAGTGAGGATGGCTCCCTCCATGTCTTTGTGCTTACTGTGGAGGGGCCAGAGCTGGAAGAGGCTGTGGGGGGTGCTGAGCTGGTGCCCCAGCTGCAAGTGCTGGAAGAATACTCTCTCCCCTGTGCACATGCTGCCCATGTGACAGGCCTCAAGATCTTAAGCCCAAGCCTCATGGTCTCAGCCTCCATCGACCAACGGCTTACCTTCTGGCGTCTGGGGCATGGTGAGCCCACCTTTATGAACAGTACAGTGTACCATGTAGCAGATGTGGCCGACATGGACTGCTGGCCCGTGAGCCCTGAGTTTGGCCACCGCTGTGCTCTTGGGGGCCAGGGCCTTGAGGTTTACAACTGGTATGACTGAGATGTCCCGCGGTGGCCGGCATGCTGGGCATGGGGCCTGCTCACAGACAGAGTGACTATCTGTGCCCATGCCCAGTGTGCCTTGAGGGGAGGAAGAGGCAGCCGGGGACTCCTGACTCAAGAGCAGGAGCTGGAGGTGAGTTGAAAGCCACCTGGGCAGACCAAGAATATGCCCCACTCCCCACAATGGGACAAAACTGTGTTACAGAAGCAATTTATTTTGTCTCCGGGTCTCTAACAAAATCTGTGGGTTTTTTCCCTTTCAGTTGATGACTTTGTGGACATTCCCAGATATTGGGGCCTCTGTGGCCTTAGATGTGACTCAGTGGAGGGAGACCCAGCATGGCCAGCCCGGTGTGGAGCACTTCACGCACAGCCCGCAGAAGCTGCAGACGGGCAAACATTTGACCAAACAAGTGTGGTCGAGGCTCCTGGAGGAGAGAAAGGGGCCTGCTGGTCTTCATCCTTTGCTTCCCCTGCACCCCCCACATATGCCCTTTTGCTGTGCACTTACCCCTAGGATGTGTACCCGGTTATAGTATGAGCTGAAATCCATGCTGAGCTGTACCAGGAACTTGCACACCTAGAGACAGAGACTGAGTCACTGACCTGTCTCTGTGCCCCAGAATAAAGACTAGTGTGTGCAGTCCGTCCCAGTGTCCTCTGCCTTACCATCTCTGTGCGTACAGTGATGTGGAGCCCTGGGGCTGTGCAGGGTAGGGCTGCTGTCTGGCTCAGCAGGTCTGGGAAGGGGAGGATGCTGTTGAAGAGCAGCAACCACTCACCCTGTGGAAAAAAAGGGTGCTGGGAGTGAAAGGCCTGAACTTCCCACATGTGACAGCTACCCAAGAGGAGAACTCACCTCATCATGTAGCAGAGAGAAATCCAGACTGCTCACAGGTGGGAAACTGGGGTACAGACCTTGTTCCATGCTGCACTTGTAACTCTCAAAGAGTGTGGCAAGACGTGCACAATTATACATGACAAAGGTGCCACTTTTGGTGCCCTTTGTGGAAATGCTGCTGTCAGCCAGGGCCAAGAGAAGCTGAGGAATGAGGGCACAGCTGCAGAGGGAGGACAGCCACTGCACACCCTGTCCCCCCAGCCCTGGCCCAGCATGACGCCCAGGCTCACCTGACTTTGTGGGGCTGTGCTGAGCATCTCAAACTTAATGGTTGCCACAGAGAGAACCCTGAAGATTTCCATCCAGGCTGAGTCTGAAGGAGTACGGATCAGTTAATCAGTCTCTACAGGCAGGGAACGAGGGGGGGCAGGGGGGCAAGTGACCTTCCCCTACCCAAAGCACAGCCAGGGTCTCCCAGGCGCACCTTGTGCCAGGTCCCTACTGCGCTTCAGTGCTGAGGCCTTGCACACCTGGGCATGCCGGAGCCTGCATTTTGAAAAGAGTGAGAGGAGGACCAGGGGGCAGAGTCCCCCACCACAACTACCCTGGCTTGGTGGCCTTCCTTCCAGCCTCACTCACTCGTAGTACTCGGGCGCAGTCAGGGTGCCAGGTGCACCAGCTACTTTCACTGGGCCACAGACCAGGTGCTTCTGTCAGGAAGATAGCAGGGGCTCAGCCAGCTGGCGATACCCTCCAGGAACCTAAATTTGGTTCCTGGACTCCCCCAGCTTTTTACCTTAGGACCTCCATCCCCACAGGGTAGCCTCCTCAACCTATTCTTCAATATTCTCTGGGCTATGATGCCTCCAGAGACCTCTCCCAGCACCTGCTACACATGCCCATTTACCAAGCCTAACATCTCCCCAAGATCAAGTATCACCTTCTGGACCCATCAACTAACAAGTGGGTTTCAAGGGCCCTCTGAGATTGGTGTGGGGAGCCACCATCACTAACCTACCTGTCTGAGAGGAGCCTGGTCATCCAACTTCCACCAAAGCAGGTCCAACTTCTGTTGCTGGAACTCCTCCTCACAGCTCACCACGTGTACAACCATGCAGCTATCTGCACCAGCATCTGGGGCCGCAGCCTATAGGGTAGGACAGTCACTGCCGGGGACACAAGACACCTGGTTTGCCAGAGGCCTGCAGGGTGGGGTGTCAGTCACTAACCAGGCCTAGGGAGCTGTCCTCAGCCCAATCCTGCACAGCCTGCTGCAGCTCCGCCAGCACAGCGAGCAGATCCTCCGTCACTGCGAAGAGAACACACAGGGCTGAGGCCGGCGGGGAGTGCGGGGTCCGACTACTTTCTGGCCCTGCGAGGCTCCGGGTCCTACCCAGACAGCTGTCCAGGTTGGGGTCATAGCCAGTTGTGCGTCCCCGTTCGTCCACCAGCTCCTTCAAGTACACTCGGCCCAGGGCGCCAGGGGGCAGGGCTTCCGCGTTACGGGCAGGGGTGAGCTCTGCAAGCGCGCGGCTCCTCAGGGCTTCGGTCGCGGCTCTCTCTGAGGCCGCCGGCCAGTCCACCCGCAGCTGCTGCAGGAAGGTCGGCATGTGCGGGTCCCGCACAGCGGGCACTAGGCGCACACTCACCCTGCGAAGCGAGGCGGCCGCCTCAGCCCGAGCACCGGGCTCAGCTATCCCCCACTTTCCACCCGCAGCGGCTCTCGGGCCCCCATCGTGCGCTTTCTCCTTTGTGGGCCCGCGCCCCAGCTCACCTGTGAGCGTGCAAAGCTCGCGCCAGGTGGTCGGCCACTAACACGGCACGCAGCTGGCTCAGGCGGAGGGCGCAGGGGCTGCCGCGCAGCGCCGGGCAGTGCAGGACGACGCGCGGGCCCGGGGCGGCGGGGACGATGGGCGCGGCATAGGCGGCCACGGCGCCGAGGACGCGCTCGAAGACGGCGGACCGCCGCAGCTGGAGCGCCAGCCCCGCGGGGGTTGGCGCGCAGCTCAGTACCGGGGCCACGCCAGGACCCTGCAGGCCGACGATGGCGTGAACCACGCGCTCGGGCACCTGCGGGAAGACAAGCTAGTGAGCGGGTCGCGGCGCTCCCAGCTACCTCGGGCCGCACGTCCCCGCCCTGCTCGCGCCCACCTGGTCGTCCCCGAAGCGCGCTTCCAGCGCGCGCCGCGGTGCCAAGAAGTCTCGGACACGCAGGTGGCGGGCGCGTGTCTCCTTGAACCATACTGGGCCGCCCGGCCCCAGGGCCGCGTTGAGGGCTCCCAGCATCTCCTCTACCCCAAGGCGCATGGCGACCGGAAGGAGTAGGCAGAACCGGAAGCAAGGAACCGGAAGCAAAATTTCGAGGTCGAACTTCAAGGAGGGCCAATTGGTTGGGGCGGAGATCTGGCTGCGGCCCGTGAGTGCACAGGTGCGCTCGACCTACGACTCCAGTGCTGCCTCCGCGTGGCCCACCAGCCTGGCTCGGCTCCGGGTCCGAAATCTCTGGGTACGCTACGGGCCTAGGATTCTCTCGCCGTCGCCCGCAGTAGCAACCAGGGAAAGAACTTAAGTCTTACATTTATGTATTTGTGATAACGTTTCATTTCCTCCATTTACACATGATCAAAACGGCAAAAGTCCCAAATGGATTCTCACTGAAATAGGGCGGCTAACATTAAAACCACTTTCATGACCTACTGAAAAACTCACATTTTTAAGAGAATTTGTGTTCTCCAGTTTCGGGTTATTTGCAAGCATTCCCTCCTTTGACATATGGGTTGTCTTTATTCCTAAAAAATGCCCACTGATGGATCCTCCCACTTCCTGGTTTAGGCAACCAGCCATTGTGGGTCAAATAAACAACGTGACCATGAGAAGACCCAGCTTAAGAACAGTTCTCTGAGCACCCCACTCCTCTACCAGTGAGAATGCTCTTTCGTCTGTCCCACCAGGGCTCCTGAATGTCTTCACTTCACTGTAACTTAGATAAAACCCTTTTCTCTTTTCTTTAATGGGGACTGAACCTAACGCCGTAGAGCGCTGTGCAGCAGATCACTGGCAAACCCCTGATCTCCACCCTGGAGCAGTGAAAATAACCAGAGCTCAGAAAGGAGAGAAGTCTAGGCGCAGCAAAAGCTTGGCAAGGCCCCTCTCTGGTCTAGGGCTGCAAGGCCCTGCTGGGAAGTGCCGAAAGAGCACTGGGCGGACACGACATTCCCGATGGCTTCTTGGGTGCCCACTCAACGGGAGTGATCGTGTCATTCCAAAGCGCTTTCCATGCGTCACGCGCACGACCCGGGGACAGCTGCTAACAGGGTTGGGGGCCCCGAGGCGGAGCTGGGGACTTCAGCTACTCTGGGTGCATGAAGACGGTTGGGGGTGGTTTTACCCCAGGAAGTGAAAGGCTATCTTTAGCGAGCTGCGGGCTGGGGCTGCCCTGGGGGACTCACCGCCATTTGCAGCCCTATACGGAGGCCCTGGGTCCTCCCTCCCTTGCCAATGGTACCTCGGGCTCCAGAGATGACCACCGCCTCGGCTCTCCGATGTCTACGCCTGTCACTTCTAGCCTGAGGGTGCACCTGAGAGAGGGACGGAAACCAGAGCGACCCAATAAAGTATGTCTGGGGATCAGGGGCTAGCCCATTCCATCTGGGTCAGGACGCTGCTCAGGCAGGAGAGCAGGGAACGAAATCCAAGTGCAGCTGGAATGCTCTGGAGACAACAGCTGCTTTTGGGATTCCGTTGCCCGCTGTCCAGCCGGGGGGGGGTTGAGGGGGTTATCCCTCGCCCTAGGGCCAGATCAAACCCCCCCACTCCCAGTCGGCGGACTCAGGAGGTGAAACCAAGTCTAGTGGGAACGAGCCGCTCACCTAGGCCCCCAAACAATATGGGTGGTGGGGGCCTTCCCCGGGACCAGGTCCCGATCCGGATTAGACCCGCGGGGTAGGATTAGTCCTGTTGGTCTCATGCAGTCAGGGCCACTGCAGTGACGGTGGCGGGGCGGGCTTCCGGATCAACCAAGAGGGAAGCGCGCCCGTGGGATCGGAGGGGAAGTAAACCCTACTCGGGGACACCCCGGCACCCGGGACCCTTTGTCCGGTGACGCTGCCAGTGCCCGGAGCGCTAGGGGCCCAATGGGCCCTCACGGCAGCGACGGGACTCCCGGAAATCCATTGCGACCGTCCTCGGTTGTGTCGAGCCTCCCGCCAGCCCCGTCCCGAGGGTGGCAGACGCGGCAATGTGCCCCTGAGGCCAACACACGGTGGGCGCGCGGAGATGCCAGAACCTGCGCGGGCGCCGGCGATTCTCACGCCAGTAGGCCTTCTGATTCGGCTCAAGACGGGGCGCAAGGAATTCTCGGGACGCAAGCGAAGTGAACGAGGACAAGGCGATGCTCCAGCCGCTGTCTAGTTCAACGTCTGGTCCGGTTTAGGCCCGGTCGGCCGCCGAGCACCTAGAAGCAGCCTATCAAAGCGTCCCTTTCCGCTTGCTTTGGCCGCAGATTTGGAGCCATTTTAAGGCGAAACCAGCCAGCCACGCCCCCTCGCGCTCTGGAGAGGCCAATCCATGCTCAACCACGCCCCGTGCGACTCGCGGCCGCGGCGCCAACGGTCGCGCTTGTGACGGTTAGGGAGGGGCGGGACTCGGTGGGGGACAACCGAGGGAAACTTGAGCTGCCTACCCCGCCCTCGGAACCCGACTCTCTAAAACCGGGATTAGCGACTTGGGGGCTGACGCCACGCCCTGGCCAGATGTGCGGGAGTCGAACAGGTGCTCGGCCGCCCCGCCCCGGGCCCCGGGAGGCCGGCGTAATGGCTGAGAGCCGGGGGCCAGGCCGCGGCTGGGGCCCAGGCAGTGCCCTGAGGCCAGCCACGCCACCAGGTGTCCGGCTCCTCCAGGACGGCCTGCGGGGGTCTGGGGAGGGGCGGACGGCAGCTGCTGACACCGGAGCCGCGCTGGGGGACGCGCCCTTATGGGACGGAGGCCCCCCCTGGCCCGCTCCCTCCTCTTTCCCGCGCCGGGCCGGCCGAGTTGCGCGGTGCCCTCCGCGACGCTGGGGGCGCTATGGTCTCGCTAGGCTTGGTGACGCCACGACCCCGCTGTGCCTGCGCCAGCCTCCCTGCACGCCGGTCCGCCATGGCTGCCGCGTTCGTGCTTCGGAGCCTGTACCGAGCGCGGCTCGCCCTTCGCTGTCCGCCCGCGCAGCTGCCATGGTGAGCCCGGACCCAGCATCCCTGACCACCCGCTCCTACGGCCGGCGATTCCCGGCGCCCTAGACCCTGACCGTACCTCTCCGCAGGGCCCCGCGGCGTGGGCATCGGCTCACGCCGGCGGATGACGAACTGTACCAGCGGACGCGCATCTCTCTGCTGCAGCGCGAGTCCCCGCACGATATGTACATCGACAGCTACAACAGCCGCGGCTTCACGGTCAACGGAAATCGCGTACTTGGGCCCTGTGCGCTACTCCCACACTCGGTGGTGCAGTGGAACGTGAGCCCTTCCCTGCAGTGAGGAAACCGAGGGCCAGAGTCACAGGCCTGCCCCCTGATTGTGCCTGATTGTGTCCCTGGCACACCTGGCTCTTCTTTTGCCCCGCACTGGAGCAAGTAGAGGGTCTCTGGGGAAACCTAGGTGGACTTGTATTTAACTTGTCTCCTCCCCACACAGGTAGGTTCCCACCAGGACATCACCGAGGAAAGCTTCTCTCTCTTTTGGATGTTGGAGCCCCGAATAGGTATTGGAGGAGGGGAGGGCTGAAGTGCTGAGCCCCAGAAAGCCACCCTCTAGACAGACCTGGTTGTAGACTAGCCATGTCCGTCCTTCCCTAGAGATTGTTGTGGTGGGCACTGGAGACCGGACTGAGCGGCTGCAGTCCCACTTGCTGCGAGCCATGAGGCAGCGGGGCATCGCTGTGGAAGTGCAGGACACAGTATGTCTGGGACTTGGGAATGCGGAGGGGAGCCCAAGCCTAGCACTAGCCCAGCTGATGCTGGCTTTCTCTTTGCAGCCCAATGCCTGTGCCACTTTCAACTTCCTGTGTCATGAAGGCCGAGTGACAGGAGCTGCTCTCATTCCCCCACCTGGTGGGGCTGCACTCACATCTCTGGCCCAAGCTGCAGAATGAACCACCAGGAACTTACCTGACCCATCCAGGAGGGCCCTAGCACCTTTTGCAGAATGCAGGGGTTCCCAAAGCTTTCACTAGCCCCTCCCCCTTTGTCACTGTAACACTTGTCTTGTTTGCCAGCAAATTAATAATTTAATCCACTTCTCTGATTTTGTACTAGGTGTGTTGCTGGCCAGGAGTTGCTGGCTCAGTGAGTTCTTGGAGGGGGTTGTGAAGGAACCAAGGGGTCATCTATTTGTCTACACTGCTTGGCCTCTCAGAGGCCAGGAGACAGTATAGGCACCTGTTCTAAGCTGTATATCTATCTACTTGCTGACATGCAGATTTGAGGGGACCTCTGTGTTTTCTCCACGAGGTCCTTTTAGAGATTCAAGTTAGAGAATATGTACGTGGGTCTCAACCTGATCCCATGGTGGCCAAACTCTGGGCTAGCAGGAGGCCCCGTGGATGCCAGTCCAAAGCCCCATGGACTGTTCTGTGACCCTTCCTAAGCAGCCACAGGCAATTTCTGAGACCAAACCCTTGGGTCTGAGCTGCCTTTTGAGATGCCTCAGGAGGGGCTTTTTGAATCTAGTACTACCCACCACTTCCAGTTCCTTGAAGCATCCTTCTCTCGGGGTATGAGGCTTTCTCTGGAAATGAAGGTGCTTTGTTTTTGTGTATCTGTGATGGTGGCAACTGCAGAGCCCCACCTACTTGTTGACCTCAAAGATCAGGCATCACTTTTTTTCAAACTTTTATTGAAAAACCGAGGGTGTGCTGTATCCCTTTTCAGAAAAGACGCTTCTCATACCTGTTGGCAGAAGGACCAGCTGTGAGGTGAGGGCAGGAGCATGGAGGCATGGAAGAGACCTCCACCCCAAGGACAGAGGAGTGGAGAGGGTTGGTCACTTACGAATGGAGGCTGTGGACACCACCTTCCACCTGAGCTGAGGATGTTCTCTTCTCAAACTTGAGCTCTCCAGAATACATCATGGCTCTGAAGAGAGGCAGAAGTCAGATGTGGGTAGCTGGCCCTGGACCAGGTCCTCTACCCAATGTCCCAGCTCCCTAAGCTTACCGGACTTGGGTCAAACTCTTGGCGCCAATGTCCTGGCAGGAGTGCTGGATGCCGGCAATCAGGTAGGGAACAAATTTGTGGATGGATCCTTTATCCTGCACAGCCCCAGACACCCCCTGGGCCACCTTGATTTTGTCAGCTTCACTGCAGGGAGAGGCAGGAAACACAGGCAAAGTCGAAACATGGATGATGCTGCCAGTGCAGGGTTAGCATAGGGCAACTGACCTGCCTGTCCCACCTGAAATATCGGTTCTGGCTGCTGAGATGCTTGTCCATGGCATCAAGAGAACCCATACCCCGATATTTCTTTAGCCGGATCCCATCAGAGAAGAAATACTCGCCAGGGGCTTCAGTGGTAGCAGCCAGGAGGGAGCCCATCATAACTATGGACAGAAGGAATGCTGGGGGAAGACCCTGAATGGCATTAGGAAAGGAGACCCACTAGGCTCCCTGAATGTTGGGCCTCACCTGTTGAGGCCCCAAGGGCCAAAGCTTTGGCAATATGGCCCACATTTTGGATTCCTCCATCAGCGATGACAGGAACACCAAAGCGCCGTGCATATTCTGACACCTTGTACACTGCTGTTGCTTGGGGCCGCCCACAGGCCAGCACTGTTGAGACATGGAGGAACAAATGGGGGTGGCGTTAGTGGGGACAGGCAAGAGGCTCTGTGGCCACAAATCAGCACCCAGGAGCTCTCAGTTACACCTGCACCAGGACTGCAGCTTGGTACAGGAAGAGTCTTGTCTGGGATGGCTGCTGCCCCATCAGCCTTTAACAGTACAAATAGCTGTGATGGCCCCCACTCACCCTTGGCATGTGCGCATGCATATGTGCATGGCCCAGGGCAGCCTCAGGCACATGCAGTCAGCAGCCGGGAAAGCCCCGCCCAATTGATATCAGGTCGGGTAGGGGTCACCGTGCAGTTAGTACCCAGAGACCCACCCCTTGCTCCCTGCATGGTGGGCAGCTCAGGCAAGATCAGGGCAGTGGTCATGTGGAAGGAAGAGTGGGCCCCCGAGTTGGTCCTTAAGCTGTGCCTACTGCAGGAGATGTGGGCAGAGCAGGGCCTACCTGGTGGAGGTCCTGCCCTACAAACACCCCAGGAAGAGGAGGGAGCTGTGTTCTTGAGCAGCTCCCAAAACCATGGTCTGTCATTCAGTTTGCCCTGCCCACCCGTCAGCACCACAAACCCCGGGAGCTACAGCTACAGTCAACCAAGCAGCCGGGCAGTGGGCAGCTGGGCCGGGCCAGTGGACCGGGCCGGACTTACTATAGCAGCCCGTGACAGTAGAAGGGCATTTGGGGCTGTGGGACTTTATGTCTGGAGGGATCTTGGGAGCCGCTAAATAAAACAAACAGACCAGAGTTTAGAGAGGGCACGGAGCAGGAGCGGGGAGGCCAGGCTAGGCGGGGGTGGGGGAAGTGGCAGGTGAAGACTGACGAGAGCTCGTCTTACTTCCAGCATTTTACCCATCCAAGGGGCCTGTTTGGCCCTGGGGCTGCCCCTACTGGAGGACTCAACGTAGTTCCCGTAAGAGCGCTTGGCTCCAGGGCATGTGGGGCTAAGGGCCCTGCTAAAGCCAGGTCTCTGAGGGCCTTGCCAAAGTCTTCTTACCTTCTTGAGTGATGCAGATGGAGCCACTGCCCATTCCCACCCGCAGGGCATCTACACCAGCATCAATGAGGTTCTTGGCCTGAGCAGCTGTGACCACTGCAGGGAGGAACAGGGAAAGGCTCACATGGTCTACGTGGGAGCCTAGCTCCCCCCCTCTCGCCCCACATCCTTCAGTGCCCAGTCTTGTCTCACCATTGCCTCCAATGACTTGGAGACTGGGGTATTTCTCTTTGATGTACTTGATCATGTTGATCTGGAAGATGGAGTTTCCCTGGGAAGAGTCCTGAGACAGGAAGGTAGTCCCAATGAGACTGGTATGACAGCTGCTCCTACCACCCCACCTTGCCTGTGCAGCAGCTCACCAAAACCACCACGTCCACACCAGCCTGGGCTAGTAAGTCCAGCCGATACTTGTCATCCTCATGAGTGCCAATGGCTGCTCCACACAGCAGCTGCTTCTTGGCATCTTTGGAGGCCAGTGGGTAATCTCGGTTTTTCTTCAGGTCTGTCCGGGCAATGATGGCCACCAGCTCATCATCTTCATTTACAATGGGTAACTTTCCTGGGGGCAGGGCAGGACATAAATCAGGACCTTGGTCTTTGGTTCCAGAACACTTCCTACCTCTAGGACTCACCCTTCTTGCTGCGCTGCAGAATTTCATTTGCTTCCTTCAGTGTGATGCCTGCAGGGGCTACCACCAAGTCTTCCCTCTTTGTCATGATCTATAAGAGAGGGGAGTTGTGAGGAACAGCAATAGGAGATCAGGCCTCCCAACAGACCCTGCCCTAACTCAGGGGTGAGGTTCCAAAGACCACCATGTTTACACACCTGCACCCAGACCACCCTCAAGTAAACCCAACAGTCTGCAGCAATCTAGTGACAAGAGTGAGAATTTAGTAGAAAGGACATCAGGTACATGGAGCACACTGTGGAGAAAGAGCCACACCGGAGAAATGACAAGAGGAGGCTGAAGTTGGTCCTTGAGCACAGCCCCCACTCTGGGTGTGGCAAAAAATTTGGGTATGCTGGCAAACATTTGGGCAGATTGAAAGCCTTTGGTGGGGAAGGGATGCAGGAACCCCATGAAAGGGTCAGAAACAGCCAGGTGTTCATCTTTCCTGGACAGCAGAGGCCCTCAGAGTTGCCATTCAGACAACAGAACAGAAGCCTTTATCTTTAACCTGGGCTGTCAGTTTGCCTGTGCTCTGTCAGTGGCACCCACCTCTCCCAAAAGCTGGTCATGCTCCTCCTCCTTGAGAAAATCAATGTCCCTCGAGGAGATGATGCCCACCAGGCGGCTCCCCATCCGGCCTGTGTCAGTGATGGGGATACCACAGAAGCCATGCCGGGCCTTGGCTTCAAAGACATCCCGCACTCGATCCTTGGGACTGAGGACCACAGGGTCCGTGATGAATCCCTGCTCATATTTCTGGAAGGGATGGTGAAAAAGGGCACTTCTGAACCACTTTCATCAGACTTTTGGTCTGAAGCCTGGGATCTGTGCCAACTCCCCCTTTGGCAGTGCCACAGGATCAAATCACACAAACACTTCAAACCCAGAGCTAGGAGACATGAGTGAACTGCAGGGCACTGTACACCTGGCCCTCTTCTGTTGCTTTAAGACACAGGGTCTCAGGCTCTTCTCAGGAATTGAACCCCCACAGTGGGAAAGAAAGGATCCTAAATCAGAATAATTCCCCCACTCCCACCCTACTCCACCTCAGTGCAATTCCCAGGAGCTCTTGACAGTGATCATTTCCCTTCTGACCTTCACTTTACGAACTTCATTGGCCTGGAATTCTGGTGTACAGTTGTGGTGAATGAAGCCAATACCACCTGTAAGCTGCAGGATACACAGAAAGAAAACACGGGAAAAGTGACAAAGAAGAAGAGTGGCATGATTGCCTGTGGGAAAGAGAGATGGGGCCCCTGCTTCTGCCCTCACATGCCACAGTGCTCACCGCCATTGCTATGGCCATCCCAGCCTCTGTGACTGTGTCCATGGGTGAGGAAACAAGTGGGGTCTTCAGAGTAATCTTTTTAGTCAGAGCAGAGGTCAGGTCCTAAAGAAATAAGGCCAACTAATGTGCAAAAGCACCTCATATACCTCAGGGCGGTGCCATGTTCCCCGCAAAATAGGTGCTCTGTATGACCTGCATGCCAGTAAGACCATTCCATAGCATCCACCCCCAAAAGCAATCTACTGAGATAGCCGAGAGGGGACAGCGGCACTTTTATCCAACCTTGATACTTAGGATCCAATTCCTGTCCATACTCACCACTTGGTCTGCAGTGAAATCGATGTACCCGGGGAGAATGAGAAAGTCACTAGAGGGGAGGGGAATTGGGAGTAAGGGTCAGGCTTATGGCAGGCTGAGACGCCATCCTCATAAATCATCTCTTAAGGCATTCCGGCAGAGAGGGAAATAACCTAGCCCGAGTAACACAGGCAAGGCAGAGAACAAGGTAGAGATGGAGACAGCGGACCTTTTCTGCCACCTAGCTGTCATCAGCGCCTCTGGCATCCTGACAACTCCATGTGCCCAGAGAACGGAGTTTCTAACCTGGAAATCTCAGGCACTACCAAGATGCCTCTTCCATCCCGCCCGCTTCAGACCTGTCAAACTGAACCTGAGATGGGTGGGGAATTTCCGGAACCTGTCCCCCACGCCCGAGCCAAGCGGGCTCAATAGAAGCCCCACCCGGCCTCCCAACCCTGCGCGCCGCTCCTCTCCTGGCCCAGGTGAGCCCGCTAGGCCCGCACTTGTAGGTGAGGCCGTCCCCACAGTTAAACAGCTGCTGTGCCGTGAGCCCGTCGTCCGGCACGTAGGACGTGCCCCCGCTAATCAGGTAGTCGGCCATGGCTAGCGCGGGGCAAGGCCGCGCGTCTCCGAAGACGTCGCCGCAGAGGCCTCCGCCTTCTGGGCCGCGCCAATATAAACCCGCCGATATCGTCACCGCGCCCAGCGCGTCGCCGACGTCAGGACGCAGCACGCTCGTACAGAGCTCGTACGCCTCTAGGGCGGGGCTGGCTGGAGGGAACGCAGGCGCATAGCACGCCCTAGGGCTGTTTCCTGTTGCTACCCCCTCCCGCAGGACCTCGCCCCGTCCAACAGGCAAGGCTTTGCTGCCACTGTCCCGCCTGGCTCCTCCCAAATGAAGAGGCGTTGTTCACTAGCGTGTTGAAAAGACGTGCTTGTCATTCTTAATAAACAACTAGATTAAGAATACATAAGAGAAACAGAGTGGTATCTTTATATGATACACAAGTGTATGTTACAAGAATTCCATCAGGCACAGAAGCCTCTGGTTTAAGGCCTCAATGTTAGGCCAAAAAAAAAAAAAAAAAAAAAAGACATGGTAAAGTTTTTACTTTAACATCTAAAATGTCACTTGTCATAAAGGAGGGTGTAATAGAAATTGTCTTTAATAAATCATAATTGAAGTTCCCCTCATTTTCCTTCCATTAAGATGCTAGGTTTATGTCTGAGCATGAAGAAAGAAAAGACCATGGCTCCCCTGTGGTCAGCGAAGTCTGCCAGTCAGAGTGGAAGCCAGCTGGGGAGATTCCCTGGAGGGTCCATCCATCATTAATTCCATCTTTCTGGAGGAAGGGAAGGGGCGACATTTCTCCTAACAGTCCAAGCCCTTTCCTCAGGCCCCACACACAAAAAGTCAGCCAGCAACTGTCTAGGACATCTGGCTCTCAGGAAACCCATAGCCCCCATGGGCTGAGAAGTCTGCCACAGCAGGTTTATGAAGATGCACAGGGGGCAAAGTTTCCTTTTACATTTGAAATAGAAGCAGTCTGAAAGGGTTCATAACTACACCAATAAAAAAAGAAAAGAAAAAAATGGAGGCCTCTTCTTTAGTGTGAAAGTGTCCGTTTTTTCCTGGATGGTCTCCCTTGCACCATGGCTGAGGGATCTCAGTGCATGGTGCTTGCGTTGGCCACCGCAATGGCCTCCTGAATTTCTCGTATCACCAGGATCCGAGTCAGCATCTGTCCCATCTGCTCTCTGCTGATAGGCTGGACTGAGTACCAGATTGGGCTGTTGGGGGCCACCACCGGCTCGGGCGTCAGGTAAAAGGTGTCATTCCGGCCTTTCACACTCTGGGGGCTGAAGAATACATGGGTAAAAGCTGGGTAAAACCACCATGATCTCAACCCTCCCACCATGAATCTCCTGAACAGATGCTATCTGCAAAAGACGGGAAGCTCTGGAGAGCATGGTGGCACAGCTCCTAAATTCCATGCAGCCAACACACACTACCTCTAGTCCCTTTGGAGTTACTGCAAATGCCAGTGTTAGGCTGCCCATCTTCTGCTCCTCCCTCACACACTGCCAGGTGTGATTCCTCTGACTAGGGCTCCCGGGGCTCATCTACTTGAGTCCAACCATATCCCACTCTGAACGAATTTCAGCACCCAGAAAGTCTATTTCCGAGTCTTTGCTTATGTTGTTGTTTCCTCTACTCCATCCATTGATAATTCCTCAACTTGATCTGAGGGACTCTGACTTCTCGGCTTGGCTATGATGCTGGGGCCTTTACCTGGACTCACACCCCCTCAGCGTTGTGCTGTGCTCCTCTTAAGTACTGAGCACATGCCATCCTCTAACAGTTATTCATCCACTGATTCAAGATTTATCAAAGGGCTACTGTGTGCCAGGCCTGCACTAGGTGCTGATATTAAAAGAAATGAATAAGACCCAAGAGTCCCTATATTATGGAGTTTACAGGTAAGAGGGGAGACAGACAGCAATTAAACAGTTACATAAAGACAAAGAAAATAACAAACAGTGGTAAGGGTTACAGAAGAAACAGCCAGAGGGAACAGGCAGGGAATTTGGAAATGCTTCCCTAATAAAGCTCTTTTAAGGATGGATAGGAGCTAACTAGCTAAACAGGCAGGGGGTGGCAGGGTTTGCCCAACAGCAAAAAGTTCTGTGCAGAGGTCTTGAGGAAGGGAGAGCATGATGCCCTTCAGTGGAGAAGAGCCAGTGTGGCTAGAGAGCCAAGAGCTACACGGACACGAGGTTAACAAGGGAGAGTACATGAAAGGCCCTGCTGGCCACATTAGGATTACAGTCTTTCCCTGTAGAGTAAAAGGAAACCACTAAAGGTTTTAATCTAAGTAACACGGCAAGACCTACAATGTAGAAAGATCTTCTGGCACTGCTGTTAAGACGATATACCAAACTGCAGGGGCAAGAGAGAATGAAAGCCAAGGAAAGGAGTTCCCCTTAGATTGACAGTGTTGGTGAGAAAGGTCAAGGCCAGGAAGATGCAGGGCTATGCTCAATATGTGACAGAGGCAGCCTCTCTGTACTGTCCTCCCTCTACTTTCATCCTCTCTCCATGAAAGTGAACCATCAGGGAGCAGTGCTGGGCACATGCTTTGGGAAAACCAATAAGGTTGCTTCTATATTTAGCTTTTCAGAAGTGTGTTTTTACTCTGCCTGTGACTAGAGAATGCTTTGGCATGCGCGCATACACACACACACACACACACACACACACACACACGTCACCCAGTCACAATAAAGCCTCCTCACCATTTAAAGAGGTAGAAATCGTAGAGCTTGATAGGACATCTCAGTGGATTCTCTGGATTTTCCGTCTGTTCTGCATACATGTCATCTGTAACTATAAAACATACCCCACCACCACCACAGACATGGCATCAGACTGCCTTTACTCGGGCTCAGATTAGAAACCTTAGGCTTCCAGCCATCCCAACCAGGAAATACTGGGAAGGAAAAGGGTGTGAGGCATGGGCAGTGAGTATGAAAGGAAAAGGCAGCTATCATTTCTGGGGCGTCTCTGCTTCTAGAAGAGTTTGAAGTTTATGGCTGGGGAGAAGGGAATGGAAAATTCCTATCCAGCAAATCCCAATCTTCACACTCATTACTAGTCCCCCAGGCACAAGGGCAGGGCAGGACTAGTAGCACCTGTTTCTGCAACCCCTACCTCTTTCCCCTACCTTTCTGGCCAGTCTGGTGTATCCCAAGTGCCTTCAGGTACCGAATACTCGTGCTTTTATCCTTAGGATTAGAGGGGTTCTTCTTTGTCTGTCGTAAGACCTTGGAGAAGGCCAGCTTCATGTGCTGGTCCACTGTCTTCAACAGGAAGTATCTGCACCACAAGTGAAAGCAAGGCAAAGGGAGGGGTGCCAGGAGGAGACTGTGACTTACCCTCCGCCATCAGGGCTTCAGAGGAGCCACTGCCCACACTCCCAGAATCTGGGCAAGCCCACACCCAAACACACTGTCTAGTGGAGGAGTCTTATCAAGACTGATGGTAGGGATCTGGCAAGGCTGTCTGCCTCACTGGTCAGCACACAAAATGTAGCCAAGTGGGGCTGAAGGCTTTCAGTAGCTCAAAGGCTCTCAAGTATATGTCAAAGGTATTAGAAGTCCATCTGGATAGTTTCTACCCTCTTCACTGGGTAGATGCCAGCAGTGGCTAAGCATGGAGCCTCTAGAACACTTACTTGGTGTTAAAGAACATGAGGGTGGTCAGCAGGGTGGAAGGGGAGTGAGCGCCGAGCTGCTTGCACTCCCACAGCATCTCCTCAGTCACGTGGCTGGGCAGGACATAGCCTAGGAGGAACAGAGTACTGCTACAACAAGAGGATGGCAGGCAGTCCCTCAAAGGTGCAGGATGGGAGGTGTGAAGCACAACAGGACCACACAGGAGTACAAGCTTAACTGGAGAAGTCTTCCTGGGATATGGCAGAATCATCTGGAAAGCTTGTTAAAACACAAACAGCTGAGTCCCAACCCAAGTTTCTGGGCAGGACCCGAAAATGTGTGTTTTCAACAAGTTCCTAACACCATACTTTGAGAACCACTGCCCTACATGATCACTCTCACCTGATGTTAATTCTTCCTCTAACTGCAGATTAATATGGGGTAGAAGGACATCCCTCAGAAACACCCAAAAGTATGAGCCAACCTCTCTGCATATATGCAAACTTCTCTGAAAAGAGGGTACAGAGCTTTCATTATACTTTCAAAGGTATCCAGGCCAGGGCCCAAAGAACTGGTACACATGCCCGTTTGCCCTTGTTAAACTTCTCATGTCTTCCATCTCTAGAAAGCAAACCCATTCTCATCCCCTTTGGAAAAAGGGGAAAATGATATTCAGATCTATTATAGGTTTCCTCCATAGGGCAAGTTTTACAGTAAGACCCTGGTTCATAAGCTAACTGAAAGCTGGACAGGGGCTAAGGCAGTGGTTTGATCAAGAGCCCTGGGCAGGCAGGTCTACACCAAAGGAAGATGAGACCTGGGCTGATCATCAAGCCCCCTTCATATGTTCATTCAACAGTCAATGTCCAAGTGTATGTGTGCCAGGGACTGAGGCCATGATGAAACAGCAGCAGACACCAGCATTCTGCAGGAGTTTCAGGATTCTCCAGGCAGGGAGTGAGGGTGGCACTTCTTAGAAGCAGGGGAATGATCTGCCCAATACATTCCTTTTCTCTGTTCTTGCCAAAGCTGGCCCTCTGACTCCATTAGTGCACTTCCATCTCTTTAGGGAATGTCGGGCTCTACTATTCTATTTTGTGGCCCAATGGCAATGAGATAAACTTCCTTGCTCTCAGACAAATCTTAAGCGGGATGAGTGACCGAAGATAGCCCTTCTCAGGGAGGAGGGAAGGCCAGCCCTGAGAGTGGCCCCAGGCATACCGTGGCATGCCCTATTTTCCCTGGGTTCACTCTGCCACCCGGTGTCACTTCCCTATAATCACTTCTTAACAACACAACTTAAAGTGAACTTTAATGCCTGAAAACCAGAACTCCTGGCATGGGCAAAAGGAGATACAGATGGAAACAACATATAAAAGTCTCATAGTTCTGAATCTGAACTGCAAAGCATCAAAATGATCTATTTTATATTAATTTTTTTTAGTTAGGCCTAGAAACCCAAGGAGCAATGAGCACCCCTACCATCCAGACTGTGATAATGAAATACCATTTAACACTGAAAAGTACCAGGCTCCATGGAGAACTGATCAATTCCACATTGGGTGACAGAAAATGTCCAGGATAAGCCTGGAACATTCTGGCAAACCAGAAATCAAGGAAGTAGGGTCATGTCAAATGAACTTAAGAGCCAATTTAAAGAGGCTCCAAATGGCCAAAGATGGGACAATTTGTGCATCATTAAAGATAACAAGTGCAATGAATTGAATCATATTAAGTATGTTTAAATTAATTAGCTCACAATGATTCTTTAAATCAACAAAAAAACCCCAGCTGGAGGAAGCTGGTGAACCAACTCATTACTGTGAAAACTACTAAACAAAGAAGAAGAAACAAGTCCTTATCCTGTCTCTTCTATACAATCTATACTGCTAGGAATTCAAAGAGTTCATGAGGGAAAGTTTCTCTTTGTATTTCAGCTAATAATGAAGTGATAACATTAGAATACCACTGCTTGCAACTCCTCATGAATTAATGGATCCAGACATTATGGGCACCTGATGGAAGTAAGTAACCCATCTATGATGTAACCTTGCCAAAAAGAAAATACACAAAAAAAACAAAACTTGATTAATCAAGTCTTTATATGCAACTACCAATTAACTGTAAATACAGGGGACAGAAGAATATGTTAAATTACAGCATGGAGATATAATAGCAAAAATTAGACTTTTTAAAAGGCTATTTTCTTCCATAAATAAATTGCAAGAAAAATAATCACAGGGGAAATTAAAGATTAAAGCTAAACATTACAAGGTATTACAGCAATTTCAACGTGCAGACCTCATCTGCACCTTGACTCAAACAAATAAAATTCTGATATTTATGGAACAATTAGAAATTCGAACAAAGGGTAGAATTTGATGACATTATGGACTTATCTTTTTTAAAAAAAGTATAATAATGGCATTGTGGAATGTCAATAACATTAAAATATTTATGGATAAAGTGTCTGGGATTTACTTCAAAATAACACGGTGCGGGGAACAGGCAGTGTATCTATGGAACAAGATTTGCCACGGGTACATGGGAGTGTCATTAATTTATTCTGTTTATTTTTTATGTGCTTGAAATTTCCATAATAAAATGTTTTAAAAAGCAAACTTTATATAGCCACACTTGGTTTGAAATTTTGCAGATCACGTACAGTGATTCACTTACTCAGGTGTCTGTTCTAATGACATCCCCTCAGAGAGGCCTCCCTCCTAATGTACCCGTAATACTTTCCATTCTCTGTGCTTTGTTCGTCAAAGCACTTAATTATCATAAATTAATGTGATTATTTATACAGTCTTGCCGGTTAGACTGTAAGCTTCATTTTGTTCACTACTGAATTATATTATGTACACCTGGAACTGCCTGGCACATAGTAGGCACTCAAAAAATGTTTAAACAATATTTTTTTTAAAAGGTTAAGCATGTAACTATGACGACAAATGTTAACTAGACTAAATCACTTTGCAATATATACATACTGTATCAAATCATTGTTGTACACCTGAAACTAATATAATGTTATATGTCAATTATATCTCAATTTTAAAAAAAGATTAAGAAAAAGTTAAACATACATTTTATTAAATCCAGAGCCAGGATTAAAACTCAGATATTCGTGTGGACATAAGGTTTTCAACTCATTTGGGTAAATACAAAGAAGCATGACTGCTGGATCCTAAGGTAAGAGAATGCTTGGGAATTCAGCCATTCTAATAGGTATATAGTGGTACATTACTGTATGTATGTATGTATGTATGTATGTATTTATGCATGCTGTGCCACGTGGCTTGTGTAATCTCAGTTCCACGACCAGGCACTGAACCCGAGGCACGACAGTGAAAGCACCAAATCCTAATTAGTAGGCCACCAGGGAACTCCCATCACTGTTCTAATTTGCCATTTCCTGATGATATATGATAAATATCTTTTCATATACTTACCTGCCAGCTTCTTTGGTGAGGCAACTGTTCAGATCCTTGACCCATTTTTTAATTGGGTTCTTTGTTTTTTTATTGTTGACTGTTAAGGGTTTTTATATATTTTGGATCCCAGTCCTTTATCAGATATGTGTTTTGCAAAGATTTCCTCCCAGTCTGTGGCTTGTCTTTTCATTCTCTTAACAATGTCTTTCACAGAGGGTAAGTTTTTGTTTGTTTGTTTTTTAAATTTTAATAAAGTCCAACTTACCAATTTTTTCGTTTCACAGATTGTGCTTTCTGTGTTGTATCTAAAAAGTTACCAACAAACCTGAGGTCACCTAGATTTTCTCCTATTTTATCTTCTAGGAGTTTTTATAGCTTTACATTTAGGTCTATGATTCATTTTTTTTTTAAATATGTGCATATCCAGTTGTTCCAGCAGCGTTAGTTGAAAAGACTATCCTGGGAATCCCTGGTGGTCCAGTGGTTAGGACTTGGTGCTTTTCACTGCATGGCCCAGGTTCAATCCGTGGTCAGGGAACTAAGATCCCGCAAGCCACATGGCGAGGCCAAAAAAAATAAAAGAAAACAAAAGACTATCCTTTCTCCATTTAACTGCCTTTGCCCCCTGGTCAAAGATAAATTGGTTATATTCGTGTGGTTCTACTTCTGGACTCTCTATTCTGTTCCACGGATCTGTCTATTCTTTCACCAAAGACCTGCACACAATGTTTACAGCAGCTTTATTCATAATTACCGAAACGTGGAAACAACCAGAATGTCCTTTAATAGGTGAATGGATAAACAAACTGTGGCACATTCATAAAACGGAATATTATTCAGCAAAAAAAAGAAATGAGCTATCAAGCCATGAAAAGACATGCAGGAGCATTAAATGAAGTTATTGAAAGAAATTAACACTAAATTATTCTAACTATATGACATTCTGGAAAAGGCAAGATTATGGAGACAGTAAAAAAGATCAGAGATTGCTAGAGAGTCAGGGGAACGGAGGGAGGGATGAATAAGTGGAACATGGGGGCTTTTAAAGCAGTGAAACTTCTGTATGATACTGAATTGTAGATACATGTCATTATACATTTGTCAAAACCCACAGAAGATACAACCCAAGGAGTGAACTCTAATGTAAACTTCAGACTTTAGTTAATAATAATGTACCAAACATTGGCTCATCAATTTTAACAAATACACTACACTAATACAAGGTACTAATAATAGGGGAAACGCTGTGTGAGGGAGTATATGGGATTCTCTGTATCTCCTGCTCAGTTTTCCTGTAAACCTAAAACTGCTCTCAAAAATAATTAAAAAAAAAAAAAAACACCTCAAACATTCTACTGCGAAACTCATGTTCTTTCCAACACAACATGCTGCCCAGGTTATCCATGGGTAAAGCAAAAATTATGTTCTATATATGTAGAATGTATATTTAAACATAAAGGGAAAAAAAACTCAATATGTAATATAATTAACCTACAGATGAAATAGTTTATAATTCTTAATTTTTGCAAGGATTCTAATTTGAATCAATAAATTTTAATAGGGAAAAAAAATGGAGTAACTACCCCACACTCTGCATGCCCCTGTGTCCTTGCCACACTGGAACCAGCCAGATTCTCTGTCTGGTGAGCCACGTCAGGCCAAGCAGCACAGACTGATGTTTGGTGCCTGGGATTTATAGCCTCCTCACCCACAGGCTATATCACAGCTAGCCACACAAGTAGCTGATCTTTTTTTTCCCCCCAGGTGATCTTTTTAAAACCCAGGTGCTAAAGACATCCAAGGACTAGGAAGATTCTTACCAAGTGGAGTGACTCGGGGCTGAACGTCCTTCAGAACTTCATGCAGCCACTCCGTGAATCGAACATAATAAAGATCGGAGAAAATGTCATCAACCCGTCCATTTTCAAAAAGATACTAAAAGAAAAATAGTCAATAAAAGTTGTCGGTAGTCTCTTGGGCAAGTTGTTGTGGGGAAGCAAACATTTTTCTACCAGTACTCTCACGTCTCCCTACCCATTCCTCCCCCATTAACAAACCAACACACCAAGTCAAAACTGTCCAGCAGGGACTTCCCTGGTGGTCCAGTGGTTAAGAATCTGTCTTCCAATGCAGGGGACTTGGGTTCGATCCCTCGTTGGGGAACTAAGATCCCACATGCTGCGGGGCTACTGAGCCCATGCACCACAACTAGAGAGAAGTCCACACGCTGCAACAAAAATCCTACGTGCCGTGACAAAGAGCCAACGCAGCCAAATAAATAAATTTAAAAAAAAACTGTCCAGTGTGCGGCACTTTCACAGTATACTTCAGCATGTGAACTGACTCTCACAACACTCTTGAGATTGGGTCAATGGGGCAGATTTTGTGAATGCTATTTCACCCAAGCAAGGCATTGTCTTGTGGTAGCAAAAATCACGATGTGGGCTCCAGGGCCAGCCTCTTATTAGCTGTGATATAAGTTTAGTAACTCATGGGAGTCTTTTAACTTTGGGGGCTCAGTTTCCTTGTTTGTAAAAGGAGATGACTGTGCCTGCCTTCCAGGAGTGAGAGAGCATGGAATGAGACAAAGCATGTAGAGCATTTCACCCAGTGCTCTGGGTGACTGGTTAAGAAAGAGGAACAAATTGGGAGATGGGCTTTTCTCAGGCCTAAGCAACAGGGTGAGTCCTAGTTAGCAAGTGTTCTTCCATCATACTGTGGGCTTCTCCACAATAGCATTCAAACACTAAGAAATCCACCTCTGCTCTCCTAGACTGCCAGTCCTAAAATGAATTTCTTTGTTAATCTTTATCTTAGATGTCCTGAAAACCTAACTACAGTTGTGTATTCTAGCTAGACACTTCCAAATAATTATTTTGCATTAATGCAGGAAACAATGAGAAGACAAGCTACATGTCAGCACGAGACTTTGTTATGGATAAACTGCTTTTCTGCAAACTACATGTTTACTTTAATGAAAAGGGTTATATAAATGTTCCATGATAAAAAAAGGCTCTAAGGTAATATATCAAATATTTTAATAGATGTTTCTCTAGATAGTGCGATTATGATGATGTTTTATTTTTTAAAGTGAACATGTAGATCTTTTCCAATTTTAAAAAACATACATTTAAAAATTCACTATATAGTTAAAAGAGAATGTCTTTATTGTAACCACTTGCCTGTCATTTTACTAATTTGACTACCCAGCAAATACCCAATGGGAACACAGCTCAAACATGTTCCTGTGAAGTTCTGTTTCCTACCTTTTGAATACACAGGAAAATATAGTACAGCACATCTGGGTCATAGGGTTCACCTTCTCCATTTCGAGCTTCCCGTGTCATTAGACAGAGCCCATAATTCAACTCGGCCACAGCAGAAGAGATGAGATCTTCCTGGAATCGCAGCAACTGACGCCCTGCAACACAAGCCCCAGAGGTGAGTGAGGGTCCTGGCAACAGCCGTCCCTTTACTGGTTGCTCATATCCCTGGAAGGAGGTTTCAGAGCAGACACCACCCATGAAGGCGCTGAGATGAAAATGGTCACTTGTATCTACGATCAGAACTGGCCTACAAAGACAATAATCCTGTTTGCCCTATTACACAAAGGGTTTCCTTACCAAAATCCTTCCTACCTCATGTATCCCCCCAATTATTATTAGGACCAAGACATGAAAGCAAAAACACAAAATCCACCCTCTGTAATATGAGGAAGTATGTGAGGATAATGCTAAGGAAGAGGGCCCCTGAGTGCACTCACTAATTCATATCTCCTCCCAGAAGTCTCTCTGTCCCAGAAATCCATGTGTACAAAAATGCCTGATCTTGGGCAAACCCCACAAATTCTGCTCATTTATAGTAGGTCCGGCCTGCTTGTTGCTTGTCTTGAATTCAGCATACTATTTCAGATGGTGCACCCTAGTGCCCAGAGAGCCAAGGGACACCACTTTCCTGCCATTCTGTCCTCCTGCTGCTTAAGTACCACTGCATTTTTGCCAGAGTCCAACCCTCTTTCCCTCCCAAACACTTACTCCCAATGGGCGCCAGTCTGTTTTGAGCATCCTTCTCTAGCTCAGCGTTCTTGGTCTGTGCCCAGTTTTTCCATACTTCAAGCCCTTCTTCTGGCTTCAGAGAATTTGGAAGCAGAAGTTCTGGGGAAGGCTGTGGCTGTGACTGTGGTTCAACTTCAGCAACTTGGACAGTTTGAGCCTATGAGAGAGAAACCATCAAAATGTGTCAAAAGGCCTTTTGGCAAAACTGCTGGAAAAATGTTACTTATAGTACAAAACAAAAAACAAATGTACCATACTAATGTTAGATGTTAATAACTGCAGAAATTGGGTGTGGGGTTTATGGAAATTCTGTAATTTTTCTGTAAGTCTAAAACTGTTCTAAAAAAAAAAAATCTCAAAAAAAAAAGTTATAGTTCTTTTAATTAAAAAACCTCTCTTCTTGCTGTCATACTTCCAAGAACCTCTGGAGTTCCATTCTTTACTCCAGAGACAGCAAAGACTAGTGCAAAGCTCCTTAGTCTTGGCTGTACTTTTGAATCTCTGATTTTTTTTTTTTTTTGTGGTATGCAGTCCTCTCACTGTTGTGGCCTCTCCTGTTGTGGAGCACAGGCTCCGGACGCACAGGCTCAGCGGCCATGGCTCACGGGCCCAGCCGCTCCGCGGCATGTGGGATCTTCCCGGACTGCGACACGAACCCATGTCCCCTGCATTGGCAGGCGGACTCTCAACCACTGTGCCACCAGGGAAGCCCTGAATCTCTGATTTAAAAACACCAATATCTGAGCTCCACCCCAGAATCTCTTTTTAAAGAGGTATCAGTCTTTTTAAAACCTTCCCACGTAAAAAGGCAATTCTAACGTTTAGTCACTGCTCAGAACTTACTGGCACAAAGCACTGCTCATCAAACGACAATGCGCAAATAAACCCCTTGGGGATTTTATTAAAATGCAGATTCTGATTAGAAAGATCTCAGGTGGGACCTGAGATTCTGCATTTCTAACAAGCTCCCAAATAAGGGAGCTGGTCTGCAGACTATACTTTGAGTACCAAGTGTCCAGACTGTTAAACTTGGTTGCACCTTAAAATCATCTGGCTGATTTTAAAAAAACACCCATGCCTGGGCCTTATCCACAGAGATTCTGACTTAACTGGTCGAAGGTGGAAGCCTGCCAGCAGTATTTTTAAAAGCTCTCCAGGTGATTCTAATGTCCAGTCATGGTTGAAAATCATCCTTCATGTTCCTCTCAATAATACTGCTTTGGCTCATAAGGACGTTTTCTAGAGACAGGAGGCACTGTTTTATCTTCCTGCCTCCAAAGGAAGAGTAGTCCCATCCTCAATGGTCTGACAGCCAAACCATGCAGCCAAAGGGGCAGAGAATGTCCATGATCTTCAATCACAATCCTCATCAGGCAGGACAGACACCAACACAGATACAAAGCACAGGTTCTTGGGTCTCACACATCTATCTACATTGTGAACAAATTCCCTTGAGCAATTTTCCATGCCAGGGCCTACTAAAGGGCTGAAGAAAGCCAAATCATTCAAATTGAAGGCAAAATAATTTATTCATGACACAAATTTGCTTATCAATAAATAAAAATAAAAACTACCCTACTAGCTTTGATATAAGATAGATGATCAAACAAGGAAATAAAGAAATACCAGTGCTAGGCCCTTAAATGTCTGTCAACCCTGGAGCTCCCCTCTAGACACACTTCTCAGTTCAACTACCATTCTCCTTGGTGAGTCTCAACCACCTTCCCAGTTTAGATCTCCATGTTTGTGGAAATGATTGCTAACTCTGTGACTCTAAGCTAGACAGCCCCTTAATATACCCAGTGGGTACTGTACATCTCCAACTGAACATCTGAAAGCCACCTCACATTAACATCTACGGAGAGAATTCATCACTTTGCCCATCCAGAAGTATTCTCCTCAGAGTTCCCTCTCTTACCTTGTTCAATGGCAACACCATCTACCCAAGCTAGAAATCTAGTAGGAGTCTGACTGGGTAAGTAGGTGGGGGCCAGAGGATGTAGGGCAGTGCTTCTCTGTCTTATTAGCCAGGGTCCCTTCACTGTGTGCCTCCACCCACTACATGTAACACTCCTAATCATCCTGACAACGAAAATTCTTCTACACATGTTCAAATGTCTATCAGTGGGTAGGGGAAGTAGAAGTCTCATCCAGGTTGAAAACTACTAATTCAAGTAAGGCCTTCTACACTTGGTGTAGAGTTTTTCCTATTTGTAATGGAGACCTTAAAAGAGTTTTAAGTTGGGAAGTGACATAATCTTACATTTTAAGGAAATTATTCTTGAGCTGTAGAAAATGGATTAAAGAGCAAAAGTGGAAGTAGGTGCTGGTGGCCAAGACCAGGATGGTGGCAGTGAAATGATTTAAGAGATTCTGAGAAGTTTGGTGGTAGAATCAATGTGGCTTGTTGATGAATTGACTGTGAGGAGTACAGTAAAGCAGACTCAAGGATGACTCCTGGGTTTCTGGCTTAAACAAATGGGTGGATGATGGTATCACTTTTTGAGATGGGATAGTATTTGATAGTAGTAGAGGGGATGCTAATGAAGTGCTGAGATATGTTTAACAAATGCAAGTAAATAAATAAGTAGGCTGCTGAATGTATGGGAAAGGTCCTAAGGGGAAAGGTACAGTCTAGGGATAAAGATCTGTGTGTTAACGCAGTACATGGTATAAGACATGGGCTCTAGAGCCAGCCTGTCCAAGGCTGAATGCCAACTCTCCCACTTACTAAAAGGTGGCTTTGGCCTTGTTGTTTAATCTCTCTGTGTCTCAGTTTCTTCATTTGTAAAATGAAGATAGTAGTACACACTTCTTAAGGTTGGTGTGAGAATTAAATGAGTTAATATATGCAACACTAAGGACAGTGCCTGGCAGATAGTGTCAGTGATTATCACCTTCTGCAGCAGACATCTAGAGGATTCTGAAAATCATGACAATGGAGAGAAATCCCTTAGGGAGAAAAGAGGATTAGTACAGAGCTTTGAGAAACAACATGTATGGCTCAGACAGAAGAGAAGGAGGCTTCAGCAAAGTCTCCTGAGAAGGAAAAATAACCAGTGGGGTAGGAGGAAGACCAGGAGTGCATAATAACATGGAAGTCCAAAGGAGAGTTTCAAGAAGGCAGGCATGGTCTATTGTGCTGTGTGTTGCTATAAGTGAGATAAAAACAGACACGTCTGTTGGATCTGGCCACGGGGAGGTAGGTCACTGATGACCTTGACAAGAGCAGACCCAGTCATGAGTTGAAGGGAAAACTGGTTAGCAAGTAGAGTCAGCCTGTGCAGATAATCCTTTTGAGAACTCTGGGAATAAAGTAAAGTGGAGAAATAGGGGAACAGATGGAGGTGGGTGTGAGGTCAAGGGAGGGAGGTTTAACCACAAATCTGGTTTTAAAGATAGGATATAAAAGAGCTTTCAAAAAGGGTATGCCAGGTGAAGGAACACATCAGCTCTCCTTAGGGTTCAACTCACATCACAGCACAATTATCTTCCCATGGGCTACGAGGGCTCCAAGGGCAGACTGTCTTATTCACCTCTGTTTCCCAGCACCTAGAACAGAGCCTGATAAGGAGAGCAGAGGGATATTTGTGGTGTAAATGGACAAATTCATCTTTCCTGCATGATGGGTATTCTTCCCAATTTTTCTTTTTCTGGTAATAACCCTTGACATACGTCGCTATAAGACTTTGCCAAAGGAGACACAGCCTCTGAAGAACATGAAGAACGCTAAAATGAACTCTAGAAAAATTTTCCTGCTGAAGGGCCCAGATGTGCAAATTACAAGCAGAGCCCAATGAGCAACAAGAGTCCTGAATTGCAAATTGGAACATCAGGCCCAGGAGAGCAGAGGAGAGGCCTGATATGCTCCATCCCTGTCAGCAAAAGGTCAGCACAGAGCACCATTACAAGTCTCCTGTCTGGTCTCTCCTACATGCAATCAATTCTACACACCAGTAATTGATTCTTCTTATTACCACGACTCTTAGGATTCTGGAAAATTTTCCTACCACAGATTGTATCAGCTCTTCACTTCGGGAAGATGGCAAATCCTCTCCCATGGTTCTCCTCCTCTCATGTTAACCTAGGCCATATCACTTGTGTCCACCCCTGGCTCTTATTCATCCTGCTCCATCCTTCGGTCAATCTAAGCTATAAACTAGAGATCAAATGCCATTTTTTCCACAAAGATATCTCTGCTGACATTTAACCTAGATTGATTCCTGAATTCCCAGCTTGACTTTGTGTGTGTAGCACACGTTGTCACACTTGATTATGCTGCTTTATACTTTACAGAAACAAATCATATGTTCTCACTTCCACTACACTATAAGCTACCCGAAGCAATGACACTGTCTTGTTCTACTTCTAGGCCTGACAGCTGGATATTTAATAGGTCCTTAACAAAGTCACTTAAGATTAACATACTGTTGCCTCTGTGAAACCACTCGGTCAGCTTTTGCTTACCCAATCATTTACGTCTTGAGTTTCTGAGTGTGGTCCCTGGTCTAACAGTGCTTTGTTTGTGCCAGCTCCCTCACATGCATTCCCAGAGCTCCTGTGCTGAGGCACACTACCTTCACCAGTCCCATGAGACCAGAGGCCCTATATCCACTCTAAATGTCTGCTAGACAAGGGACCAGAAACTTTACTAACAGTCTTAAAAGGTGGATCTGTGATAGCCTTAAGAAGATTAACAATTAGAAAAGATAAAAGAGCCAAGCAATTTTAAAGTTAAAATTTCAACAGTTCTGGGCTTTCCTGGTGGCTCAGTGGTTGAGAATCCACCTGCCAATGCACGGGACACGGGTTCGATCCCTGGTCCGGGAAGATTCCTACATGCTGCAGAGGAACTAAGCCTGTGCGCCACAACTACTGGGCCTGTGCTCTAGAGCCCACGAGCCACAACTACTGAGCCTACATGACACAACTACTGAAGCCCGTGCGCCTAGAGCCAGTGCTTCGCAACAAGAGAAGCCACCACAATGAGTAGCCCCCGCTCACTGCAACTAGAGAAAGCCCATGCGCAGCAATGAAGACCCAACGTAGCCAAAAATAAATTTTTAAAAAGTGCCTCTTTTAAAAAAATTTTTTCAACAGTTTTATTTTTGCAACTTTTCTATAAATCTAAAATCATTTCAAAATAAAAAGTTAAAAAATTTAGCTCAGGGCTTCCCTGGTGGCGCAGTGGCTGGGAGTCCGCCTGCCAAAGTAGGGGACACGGGTTCGAGGCCTCGTCCGGGAGGATGCCACATGCCATGGAGCAGCTGAGCCGTGTGCCACAACTACTGAGTCTGCGCTCTAGAGCCCACAAGCCACAACTGCTGAGGCTTGCGCGCCTAGAGTCCGTGCTCTGCAACAGGAGAAGCCACCACAATGAGAGGCATACACACCGCAATGAAGAGTAGCCCCTGCTCGCCACAACTAGAGAAAGCCCGTGTGCAGCAATGAAGACCCAACACAGCCAAAAATAAAATAAATTTATTAAAAAAAAAACAAAACAACTTAGCTCAACATAGCTGCCATGACAGAAAACTCAATTAACCATGGCTGTCTTAACTATTTTTTAAGGAATGTAAAAACACGGTTGGAAAGTCCCACTGCATAGGGGGCTTATTCAAGACTCCCAAGATGATCACATTTTTTTTTGGGGGGGGGGCCATGTTACATGCCTTGAGGGAATCTTAATTCCCCGACCAGGGATCAAATCCATGCCCCCTGCAGTGGCAGTGTGGAGTCCTAACCGCTGGATCACCAGGGAATTCCCCAAAGATGATCACTTTTAACAGGCCCACCGGAAGGTATTTTAGATCTCATAATTCACTTATACTGTGTCCAGTGTAGTCCACCTTTAGATGACAACTAAAGGAGGAACAATTTAACACCCTCTCAACTGTGAAGAGTTTAGAGCCTGTGTGCTAAACTACAGGGGTTCCACTAGATCTGTTCATTTGTGATGCAGAAAGCAGCTTCTGGGACAGAGATAACACTTGGGGTGACCCATTAGTCTCTACCTAGAAGTTTACCCTTCCTAAAGAGATCACAAAAAAGCACTCCAGGCATCTATCCCCAAAGCAGTTACTGGTCATTTCATTTACCTCCAGGTACCAGGCTAGAATTCCTGCCGTTCCACAGCTTCATTTGCCATTCCTGTCCCCTCTCCCCAACTCTAATTAAAATACTAAATACTGTATTACTGCAAGACCAACATCATTCCTGTAAACAAGCCAGAGGCGAAAGAGGTTACCAGGCAAGTTCTGTGTTGCACTGGGCCCTGAGGGAGCAGGCTGCCCTACAGATAAGTCTCACTTACTGAACAAGTAACCTGGAGCTGCTGCTGCTGCTGCTGCTGCTGTGGTGGCGGTGGCGTCTGTTCCTGGGGGGTTTGTTGTTGTGGCTGCTGCTGAGGGTCCCATATATGGACAGTCTGAGCTGTATTCTGGTATGTGCCTGCCACGGCCTGCACAGCCACTGGAATGTGGATGTTGCCATTCATGAACTGTGCTGGAAAGAGAGAGTTTGCAAGGGTCTGCACTACCTCTTCATGGGAGTTTTTCACTACAGACGTGGTGCCCACCATCTTCTCCTTGTCATCCTCCAGCTTTACAGCTGCCAGGGCTGTGGGTGAGCCACTGACGTGAACTGCGTTGTAGGCTTCCTGGGGAATGGCAATGTGAGTAATGCTCTGCTGCTGAGGGTCCCCCCGGGGCTGGGCAGAGTAAACAGGTATGGTCCAAGTTTCTCCTGTAGGGCTAGTAATGGTCCCAGTGGCACTGTACAGGTGGGCACTGTCTACTGTTAGTAAGTCGGGCCTCAAAGACACATAACTCTGCTGCTGGCCCTGTGGAATGGCCAGCACGGTGGCCACCGGCTGCCCTGAGATGGCGTAGGACACAGTGATGGGCATGTCCACTTTGCGCTTCTTCACTGGCTGGAGGACACTGGCCGTGCCAACCCGCCGCTCCCCTTCCCGAGGTGAGCCCTGCTGGGACGGTGGTGGGGAAAGGGCACCCACAGTCTGGATTTGGATCTGCTGACCCCCAGCAAGAGACTGGCCAGCCACCAGCTGAGCCTGGATCTGTTGATGTGGGATGTGCTCCTCTGGGATCTCTGGAGCCTGGATCTGCTGGGCCGCCTGCATGTGCTGCACCTGGATCTGGGCCGCCTGCAGCTGCGAAGGGCTGGGGCTCTGCAGAGATGGGGTCTGGATGGAGGGGGCTGTCGGCTGTGCTGCTTGGCCTTGGATCTGCACCTGGACATGGATGGGCTGCTCAGCAGGCTGGTGAACGGTGAGCTGCGGGGAGAGCTGCTGAGCCGAGACCTGCTGCGGAGACTGCTGTACCTGCACCTGTACCTGCAGCGACAAGATTCACCAGTGAGTGAATAGGGCAACATCGAGAATCCAGCCCCGAAGGGAAGAAGAGATCTCAGACGGGAACCCTGGGTCATGTGAAGAGGAGGGGCCGCCATACCCAAGGCTTCTGAGGAGGCCATAATCTCCAAAACCATAGGCAAAATTCTCCAGCATCACACTCTGAATGTGTTGCATTCAGAGCAACACATATCCACCTGACAGCAAGCAAGACTATCAAGTGGGAAATACCAAAACTTTTGCTCATTTCTTGACTTCCTTTTTAAAAGTAACCCCTTTTGTTTCTGCATACTGACATAGTAGTACAAGTGTACAATTTATAAATATATACTTAGGCGTATGATCAAAAAATAGTTTATCCATGTGGTTAGTAATAAAAAGTGTGGGAATCTTGTTCTAAAAGGTCAGAAGGCATTCAATTCCCAACTCAGGATCAAAACTACCCCCACCACAGACAAATAGTAAAAAAACACAGTAGAGAAAAAATGTTTGAAATCTCTTTTGCAGATATCTCCAACTTTGCTGCTAAAATATGGGCACTGTTGAATGATTCTTTAGAGTGCTTATTTAAGACAGCATTGTTTTAATAGAGAAGCCACAGATTCCTGATAATTTAATCTAAGGTTATTATATCCTGACCCATGCATTTCTGATAATAATGCAGCTCATGTCTTATTGCTGTTACTTCAGCATACAAAACAGCACGAAAAGATGCTACGTATAGTATGTAATTTTAAAAAAGAAAAGATTTTTCCATCAGAACAGATACCTAAATTACTCTGAACTCGGACTTCCCTGGTGGTCCAGTGGGTAAGAATCCACGCTTCCAATACAGGAGGCCTGGGTTCAATCCCTGGTTGGGGAACTACATCTCATATGCATGTCGCAACTGAGTTTGCATGCCGCAACTAAGAAGCCCACATATCGCAACTAAAAGTCCACACGCCACAACTAAAAACATGCCACAACGAAGATGCCATGTGCAGCAACTAAGACCCAGTGCGTCCTACATAAATAAATTTTAAAAAAAAATTACTCTGAGCTCATGTAGGAAGGAGAAGGTATAAAATAAGAAGGTAGATCAGTGATTATATACATCACAAAAGATAACCAAAGATGGTGCTGGGACAACTGGCTATCTATGTAAAAAGAATGAAGTTGGACCTCATCCTCACAACATACACAAAAAATGGGAGAGGATCTGAACAGACACTTCTCCCAAGAAGATAAGCAAATGGCCGGTAAGCACATGAAAAGTTGCTCAACATCGTTAGTCAGGGAAATGCAAATCAAAAGCAAAATGAGATACCATTTAAACCCAGGAAGTTGACTATAATAAAAAAGAAAAAGATAATAGGGACTTCCCTGGAAGTCCAGTGGTTAAGACTCCACGCTTCCAATGCAGGGGCATGGGTTCCATCCCTGGTCAGAGAACCAAGACCCCACATGCCGTGTGGCACGGCCAAAAAATACAATTACAAAAAAAATTTTTTTTTAAATAATAAAAGATAACAGGGACTTCCCTGGTGGCACAGTGATTAACAATCCGCCTGCCAATGCAGAGGACGTGGATTCAAGCCCTGTTCCGGGAACATCCCACATGCCACGGAGCAACTCAGCCATGTGCCACAACTGCTGAGCCTGCGCTCTACAGCGGGTGAGCCACAACGACAGAAGCCCACACAACTACAGCCTGAGCTATGCTCTGCAACAAGAGAAGACACCCCAATGAGAAACCTGCGCACTGCAACAGAGTTAGCCCCCACTCGCTGCAACTAGAGAAAGCCCACGCACAGCAAGGAAGACCCAACACAACCATAAATAAATAAATAAATAAATAAATAAGATAACAAATGTTGGCAAGGATGTGAAAAAATTGGAATTCTCATACACTGCTGGTGGGAATGTAAAATGGTGTAGCTGCTTTGGAAAAAAGTCTGGCAGGGACTACCCTGGTGGCGCAGTGGTTAAGAATCTGCCTGCCAATGCAGGGGACACAAGTTTGAGCCCTGGTCCAGGAAGATCCCACATGCCGTGGAGCAACTAAGCCCATGCGCCACAACTACTGAGCCTGCAAGCCACAACTAGAGAACGCCCACACGCAGCAACAAAGACCCAATTCAGCCAAAAATAAAAATAAATAAATTTATAACATACTTTAAAAAACAAACAAACAAAAGCCTGGCAGATCATCAAAAGGTTAAACATAGCATACGACAAAGATATGAAAACCACACCATATGACCTAGCAGTTTCACTCCTAGTTATATACTCAAGAGAAACAGAAACTATACTCATGTAAAAACTTGGACATGAGGGACTTCCCTGATAGTCCAGTGGTTAAGAATCTGCCTTCCAATGCAGGGGACATGGGTTTGATCCCTGGTCAGGGAACTAAGACCCCACATGTGGCGAGGCAACCGAGCCCATGAGCTCAAGATCCCACGTGCCGCAACTACTGAGCCCAGGTGCCACGATGAATAGCCTGCACGCCACAACGAAAGATACCATATGCACAACTAAGACCCAACGTGGCCAAATAAAGAAATTGATAAATATTTTAAAAAAGAACTTGGACATGAATGTTAATAACAGCATTATTTAAAATAACCAAAAAGTGGAAACAACCCAAATATCTATCAACTGATGGATAAATAAAATGTAGTACTTCCATACAACAGCATGTTGTTTAGTAAGAAAAACATAAAATTTTGATAAAATGCTACAACACAGATGAACCCTGAAAACATTATGCTAAATGAAGTCAGTCACAAAAGACTACATATTGTATGATTCCATTAATATGAATGTCCAAAACAGGCAAATCTATAGAAATAGAAAGTAGATTAGTGGTTGTCCAGGACACAGGGACTGGGGAAAATAAGAAGTAACTGCTAATGGCTACAGGGTTTCTTTCTGGAGGTGATGAGAATGTTCTAAAATTGATGTGGTAATGGCTGCACAACTCTGTGAATAGACTAAAAACTACTAAGTTGCATGCTTTACATGGAAATGACTGAATTATTTGATATGAGAATTACATCTCATTAAAGCCACTACTGATTTTAAAAAAAAAAAAAAAAAAGCAAGGAAGAGGCTGTGTAAAGAGCATAGGCCTTGGGACTTCCCTGGTGGTCCAGTGGCTAAGACTCCACGCTCCCAATGCAGGGGGTCTGGGCTCATTCCCTGGTCAGGGAACTAGATACCACATGCCACAACAAAGAGTTAGCATGCCACAACTAAAGAGCCCGCATCTCACAACTAAAAGATTCGTGTGCTGCAATGAAGATCCCACATGGTGCAATGAAGATCCCGTGTGCCACAACTAAGACCTGGCGCAGCCAAATAAACAAATAAATAAATATTAAAAAAAAAAAAAAAAAGAGCATAGGCCTTAAGAACAGACTTGAAGTGAACAGACTTGAAGTGAACAGACTTGAAGTGATGATGTACTTTCCTGGCTGTGAGTCCTCTAAGTTTCAGTTTCCTGAGGTACAATAAAAAGGGGGAGAATGCCTACCTCCTTACAGAGTTGTCATGAGCATAAAATAATGTTTACTGACACATAGTTGATGTTCAAAAAGTAGGTTTTCTTCCTCATAAGCAATATTTCTTTACACCAGTGAGTCTCAAAATGTAGTTTCCAGGCCAACATCATCATCACACTGGCAATTATCAGAAATACAAACTTTCAGGTCACAGCTCAGAACTATTAAACCAGAAACTCTAGGAATGGGCCCAGCAATCTGTATCTTAACAAGTCTTCCAGGTGACTGATGCATGCTCAAGTTGGAGAATCAGTGCTTTATACCAAGGACTAGAGGAAATGGTGAAGCCAATTATTACAAAAAAGCAGTTTTCAAGCTCTTTGGTCTCAGCACCCTCTCAAAAAATGATTGAGGACCAACCCCAAAGAGCTTTTGTTTACACGAGCATAGATAACAATTCTTACTGTATAAGAAAATTAAACTAGGAAACTTAGAAAAATATTAATTCATTAAAAATCACCACATAGAGCAGAAGTAAGAAGAACTACAATTCTGCAGCCTGTGGAAAGAAAACCACATTCACAGAAAGATAGACAAAATGAAAAGGCAGAGGACTTTGTACCAGATGAAGGAACAAGATAAAACCCCAGAAAAACAACTAAATGAAGTGGAGATAGGAAACCTTCCAGAGAAAGAATTCAGAATAATGATAGTGAACATGATCCAGGACCTTGGAAAAAGAATGGAGGCAAAGATCAAGAAGATGCAAGAAATGTTCAACAAAGACCTAGAAGAATTAAGAACAAACAGAGATGAACAATACAATAACTGAAATGAAAAATACACTAAAAGGAATCAATAGCAAAATAACTGAGGCAGAACAACAGATAAGTGACCTGGAAGACAGAATGGTGGAATTCACTGCGACAGAACAGAATAAAGAAAAAAGAATGAAAAGAAATGAAGACAACCTAAGAGACCTTTGGGACAACATTAAACACAATAACATTCACATTATAGGGGTCCCAGAAGGAGAAGAAGAGAGAGAAAGGAGCTGAGAAAATATTTGAAGAGATTATAGTCAAAAACTTCCCTAACACAGGAAAGGAAATATCCACCCAAGTCTAGGAAGTGCAGAGAGTCTCAGGTAGGATAAACCCAAAGAGAAACACGCCAAGATTTTTACCATCAAATTGGTAAAAATTAAAGACAAAGAAAAATTATTGAAAGCAACAAGGCAAAAACGACAAATAACATACAAGGGAACTTCCATAAGGTTAACAGCTGATTTCTCAGCAGAAACTCTACAAGCCAGAAGGGAGTGGCATGACATATTTAAAGGGATGAAAGAGAAGAACCTACAACCAAGATAACTCGACCCGGCAAGGATCTCATTCAGATTTGATGGAGAAATCAAAAGCTTTACAGACAAGCAAAAGCTAAGAGAATTCAGCACCATCAAACCAGCTCTACAGCAAATGCTAAAGGAACTTCTCTAAGCGGGAAACACAAGAAAATTAAAAGCACCTACAAAAACAAACCCAAAACAATTACGAAAATGGTAATAGGAACATACATATTGATAATTACCTTAAATGTGAATGGATTAAATGCTCCAACCAAAAGACACAGGGTCGCTGAATGGATGCAAAAACAAGACCCATATATATGCTGTCTACAAAAGACCCACTTCAGACCTAGGGACACATACAGACTGAAAGTGAGGGGATGGAAAAAGATATTCCATGCAAATGGAAATCAAAAGAAAGCTGGAGTAGCAATACTCATATCAGATGAAATAGACTTTAAAATAAAGAATGTTACAAGAGACAAGGAAGGACACTACATAATGATCAAGGGATCATTCCAAGAAGAAGACATAACAATTATAAATATATATGCACCCAACACAGTAGCACCACAATACATAAAACAACTGCTAACAGCTATAAAAGAGGAAATCGACAGTAACACAATAATAGTGGGGGACTTTAACACCTCACTTACACCAATGGACAGATCATCCAGACAGAAAATTAATAAGGAAACATAAGGTTTAAATAACACAATAGACCAGATAGATTTAATTGATATTTACAGGACATTCCATCCAAAAACCGCAGATTACACTTTCCTTCTCAAGGGCACATGGAACATTCTCCATGATAGATCACATCTTGCATCAAAAATCAAGCCTTGGTAAATTTAAGAAAACTGAAATCATATCAAGCATCTTTTCTGACCACAATGCTATGAGATTAGAAATTCATTACAGGGGAAAAAATGTAAAAAACACAAACACATGGAGGCTAAAGAATACATTACTAAATAACCAAGAGATTACTGAAGAAATCAAAGAGGAATCAAAAAATACCTAGAGACAAATGACAATGAAAACATGACGATCCAAAACCTATGGGATGCAGCAAAAGCAGTTCTAAGAGGGAAGTTTATAGCAATACAAGCCTGCCTCAACAAACAAGAAAAATCTCAAATAAACAATCTAACCTTTCACCTAAAGGAACTAGAGAAAGAACAAACAAAACCCAAAGTGAGTTGAAGGAAAGAAATCATAAAGATCAGAGCAGAAATAAATGAAATAGAAACAAAGAAAACAATAGCAAATATCAATAAAACCAAAAGCTGGTTCTTTGAGAAGATAAAGAAAATTGATAAACCTTTAGCCAGACTCATCAAGCAAAACAGGGAGAGGACTCAAATCAAGAAAATTAGAAATGAAAAAGAAGTTACAACGGACACGGCAGAAATACAAAGCATCATAAGAGACTACTATAAGCAACTCTATGTCAATAAAATGGACAACCTGGAAGAAACTGACAAATCCTTAGAAAGGTATAATCTTCCAAGAATGAATCAGGAAGAAATAGAAAATATGACCAGTCACAAGTAATGAAATTGAAACTGTGATTAAAAATCTTCCAACAAACAAAAGTCCAGGACCAGGTGGCTTCACCAGTGAATTCTGTCAAACATTTAAAGAAGAGCTAACACTCATCTTTCTCAAACTCTTCCAAAAAACTGCAGAGGAAGGAACACTCCCAAACTCATTCTATGAGGCCACCACCATCCCTGATACAAAAACCAGACAAAGATACTACATAAAAAGAAAATTAGAGAACAGTATCACTGATGAATATAGATGCAAAAATCCTCAACAAAATACTAGCAAACAGAATCCAACAACACATTAAAAGGATCATACATCATGATCAAGTGAGATTTATGCCAGGGATGCAAGGATTCTTCAATATATGCAGATCAATCAATGTAATATACCATATTAACAAAGTAAAGAATAAAAACCATAATATCATGTCAAGAGATGCAGAAAAAGCTTTTGACAAAATTCAACAGCCATTTATGACAAAAACTCTCCAGAAAGTGGGCACAGAGGGAACCTACCTCAACATAATAAAGGCCATATACGACAAACCCACAGCAAACATCATTCTCAATGGTGAAAAACTGAAAGCATTTCCTCTAAGATCAGGAACAAGACAAGGATGTCCACTCTCACCACTATTATTCAACACAGTTTTGCAAGTCCTAGCCACGGCACTCAGAGAAGAAAAAGAAATACAAATTGGAAAAGAAGTAAAACTGTCACTGTTTGCAGATGACATGATACTATACATAGAGAATCCTAAAGATGCCACCAGAAAGCTACTAGAGCTAATCAATGAATTTGGTAAAGCTGCAGGATACAAAATTAATACACAAAAATCTCTTGCATTCCTATACACTAACAATGAAAGATCAGAAAGAGAAATTAAGGAAACAATCCCATTCACCACTGCAACAAAAAGAATAAAATATCTAGGGAAAAAACCACCTAAGGAGGTAAAAGACCTGTACTCAGAAAACTATAAGACACTGATGAAAGAAATCAAAGATGAGGCTTCCCTGGTGGTGCAGTGGTTAAGAATCTGCCTGCCAATGCAGGGGATGTGGGCTCAAGCCCTGGTCCGGGAAGATACCACATGCCACAGAGCAACTAAGCCCATGCACTACAACTACTGAGCCAGCGCTCTAGAGCCTGCGAGCCACAACTACCGAAGCCCGTGCGCCTAGAGCCCATGCTCTGCAACAAAGAAGAGCCACCGCAATAAGAAGCTAGCGCACCACAACAAAGAGTAGCCCCCACTTGCTGCAACTAGAGAGAAGGCCTGCACTCAGCAACGAAGACCCAATGCAACCAAAAATTAATTAATTAATTAATTAAAAATAAAAAGAAATCAAAGATGACACAAACAGATGGAGAGATATACCGTGTTCTTTGACTGGAAGAATCAATATTGTGAAAATGACTATACTATCCAAAGCAATCTGCAGATTCAATGCAATCCCTATCAAATTAACCAGTGGCATTTTTTACAAAACTAGAACAAAAAATCTTAAAATTTGTATGGAGACACAAAAGGCCCCAAATAGCCAAAGCAGTCTTGAGGGGAAAAAAACAGTGCTGGAGGAATCAGACTCTCTGACTTCAGACTATACTGCAAGGCTACAGTAATCAAGACAATACAGTACTGGCACAAAAACAGAAATATAGATCAATGGAACAGGACAGAAAGCCCAGAGATAAACCCACACACCTATGGTCAACTAATCTATGACAAAGGAGGCAAGAATATACAATGGAGAAAAGACAGTCTCTTCAATAAGTGGTGCTGGGAAAACTGGACAGCTACATGTAAAAGAATGAAATTAGAACACTCCCTAACACCATACACAAAAATAAAATGGATTAGAGACCTAAATGTAAGACCGGACACTATAAAACTCTTAGAGGAAAACATAGGAAGAACACTCTTTGACATAAATCACAGCAAGATCTTTTTTGATCCACCTCCTTAGAGTAATGAAAATAAAAACAAAAATAAACAAATGGGACCTAATGAAACTTAAAAGCTTTTGCACAGCAAAGGAAACTACAAACAAGACGAAATGGGAGAAAATATTTGCAAATGAATCAACAAAGGATTAATCTCCAAAAACTGCTCATGCAGCTCAACATTTAAAAAAAAAAAACCCAATCCAAAAATGGGCAGAAGACCTAAATAGACATTTCTCCAAAGAAGACATAAAGATGGCCAAGAAGCACATGAAACGCTGCTCAACAGGGCTTCCCTGGTGGCGCAGTGGTTGAGGGTCCGCCTGCCAATGCAGGGGACGTGGGTTCGTGCCCTGGCCCAGGAGGATCCCACATGCCACAGAGCGGCTGGGCCCGTGAGCCATGGCCGCTGAGCCTGCGCGTCTGGAGCCTGTGCTCCGCAACGGGAGAGGCCACAGCGGTGAGAGGCCCGCGTACAGCAAACAAAAAAAAAAGCTGCTCAACATCACTAATTATTAGAGAAATGCAAATCAAAACTACAATGAGGTATCATCTCACACCAGTTAGAATGGGCATCATCAGAAAATCTACAAACAACAAATGCTGGAGAGGGTGTGGAGAAAAGGGAACCCTCTTGCACTGTTGGTGGGAATGTAAATTGATACAGCCACCATGGAGAACAGTATGGAGGTTCCTTAAAAAGCTAAAAATAGAATTACCGTATGAACTAGCAATCTCACCACTGGGCATCTACCCAGAGAAAAACATAATTCAAAAAGACACATGCACCCAATGTTCATTGCAGCACTATTTACAATAGCCAGGACATGGAAGCAACCTAAATGCCCATCGACAGACTAATGGATAAAGAAGAATTAGAAGGTGTGGTATATATATACAATGGACTATTACTCAGCCATAAAATGGAACGAAATTGGGTCATCTGTAGAGACGTGGATGGATCTACAGACTGTCATACAGAGTGAAGTAAGTCAGAAAGAGAAAAACAAATATAGTATGTTAACGCATATATATGGAACCTAGAAAAATGGTACAGATGAACCGGTTTGCAGGGCAGAAATAGAGACACAGATGTAGAGAAGAAACGTATAGACACCAAGGGGGGAAAGTGGTGCGGGGGGTGGGGGGTGGGGGGGGTGGTGGTGGTGTGATGAACTGGGAGATTGGGATTGACATATATACAGTAATATGTATAAAATGGATAACTGATAAGAACCTGCTGTATAAAAAAATAAAATTCAAAAATTCCAAAAAAAATCACTGCATAAACCAATATAAATGTCAACATAAATAACATATTCTTATGAAAAATTATTTGCCAAAACAAAAAATTTATAATAATCACTGCATTATTTTACATCTCTGCAAATCTCTTTAATGGCTGACTTAACTGAAGACAACTGCATTCTCATACTTGCTTCTGCATTCAATCTATTGTGACACATCATACATGGCCCCTGCAAAACTCCACTGTACACTCATGAGAGAACGAGAGTGAAAAAGGCAAAAAAAATCTTCATATTATAATAAAAACAGCCATGGACTTCCCTGGTGGCACAGTGGTTAAGAATCTGCCTGCCAACGGAAGGGACACGGGTTTGAGCCTTAGTCCGGGAAGATCCCACATGCTGTGGAGCAACTAAGCCCGTGCGCCACAACTACTGAGCCTGCACTCTAGAGCCCACAAGCCACAACTACTGAGCCCAAGTGCCTTAGAGCCTGTGGTCCACAACAAAGAGAAGCCACTGCAATGAGAAGCCCACGCACCGCAACAAAGAGTAGCCCCTGCTCGCCGCAACTAGAGAAAGCCCGCACAGCAACAAAGACCCAACGCAGTCAATCAATCAATCAATTAATTAATTAATTTTTTTAAAAAAACAGCCTTAACTCTGAGGAACCCTGAAAGGGAGTTGGGGACTACCAGTCCCTGAACTACGCTTTAAGAACCACTGTTGTAGAGTTAAACACATAGTATGGGGTTTTTTTGTTTGTTTGTTTGGACTGAGTGGGGTCTTCATCGTTGTGCGCGGGCTTTTCTCTAGTTGCAGAGAGTGGGGGCTACTCTTCGTTGAGGTGTGTGGGCTTCTCATTGAGGTGGCTTCTCTTGTTGCAGAGCACAGGCTCTAGGCGCACGGGCTTCATTCATTGTGGCACATGGGGTCAGCAGTTGTGGCTTGTGGACTCTAGAGCACAGGCTCAGCAGTTGTGGTGCATGGGCTTAGTTGCTCTAAGGCATGTGGGATCTTCCCAGACCAGGGCTCAAACCCGTGTCCCCTGCATTGGCAGGCAGATTCTTAACCACTGCGCCACCAGGGAAGTCCCAACAGAGTATGTTTTTAAACTATATTATTACTTGCTTAAAAACAAGATGTCAAAAATCTGGTTATTGTAGTTCATTCATTTACTGTATCTCTTTAAATTGACTTTTCTTAGAAACAATTTATCAATATTCAATCTTCCAAAAGAAATAAGTTAGCAAAAATACTAAGGAATCAGAACTGAAGGCATTTACCCCTCACTACAGAACAAACAGGTACAAATAATCTGATGCCACTTTATATCCAAAGTAGTTAGAAGTTAAAATTAGGGGAGTAAAAGTTAAAGCACTTTCTGACATTTCCTTACCAATGTCAAGATATTGGATAAGGTATCAATTATGTGTTTATAACCTTTACCCATAAGGATAAGTCAATAAGAAATTAAACGTTATTTGTATTAACCTCCTTCATATTTTTTATTTATATAAAAACATAACTTTATCCGGTTAGATAATTACTGCATAGTCATAGTGAAAGTCTGTAACCTTAGTGGAGTAAAAAAAAAAATTTTTTTTTTTTTTTAAATTTTACTTGAACTTAGGAGGAAAGAAAATTAAAAGTGAATTGAAGGGGGCTTCCCTGGTGGCGCAGTGATTACAAATCCGCCTGACAATGCAGGGGACACGGGTTTGAGCCCTGGTCCAGGAAGATCCCATGTGCCGCAGAGCAACTGAGCCCGTGTGCCACAACTACCAAGCCTGTGCCCTAGAGCCCACGTGCCAAGAGCCCGTGCTCGGCAACAAGAGAAGCCACCGCAATGAGAAGCCCACACACCGCAACGAAGAGCTGCCCCCGCTCACCGCACCTACAGAAAGCCCGCATGCAGCAACGAAGACCCAACACAGACAAAAATAAATTAATTTTTTTAAAAAAGTGAATTGAAGGAATAGCTGAACGTTGAGTATTTCTTCACACTAAGAAAGCTCCTAGGGACTTCCCTGGTGGTGCAGTGGTTAATAATCCACCTGCCAATGCAGGGGACACGGGTTCGAGCCCTGGTCTGGGAAGATCCCACGTGCTACAGAGCAACTAAGCCCGTGCACCACAACTGCTGAGCCTGTGCTGTAGAGCCCGCAAGCCACAACTACTGAAGACTGTGTGCCAAAACTACAGAAGCTCACGCGCCTACAGCCCGTGCTCCACAACAAGAGAAGCCTGCACACTGCAACAAAGAGCAGCCCCCTGCTCGCCACAACTAGAGAAAGCCTGTGCACAGCAATGAAAACCCAATGCAGCCATAAATAAATAAATAAATTTATTTTAAAAAAAAAAAAAGCTCCTACAAGATTCCTCTTTTAAAAAAAATAAAGAAAAGACAAAAATCTAAGAAAGGCATTCAGAGGTTGGTATTGTGCTTTATTAACTGTTTAATTTTCAAGGTTAAAATACCTAGGTAAATTGTCACAGAAAACAAACTGATAACTAAACAAAAAATTAAAGAAAAAAAGGCAGTTTGAAACTTAAGCCTAGATCTAAAAGGATTCTAAAGAAATACGAAAAGGAAAAAGATCATCCCAAAGACATGTATATGCTAGAAAAGTGATACATCAATGGAGGAGGGGGACATTTCTAGGGGAATGAATTTGGTTTCACTGTTTCCAAAAGCACTGTTTCTTACCTTCTATCAATCCCTCATAAATCACATTATATTTCAAGTTCCTTTCACATTTGAATCGTTACTTCTCATTCAGCTCTCCCCACCACCTTTTCCAGAGTTTTTAATTGCTTTTTTTTCCCCCTGTTGATCAGAAGAGATATACTTTAAATAACTATACTTCTGCGTTCTTAATCACATAGTATGTACAGTGCTAATTACTTTCTTCTTGAGCATTCTGACTTCCTATTTCAACCTGGACAGACTGCATTCTGGGTCTTCTGTACAGACTGGGATTTCGATCTCAACTCTGAGCTGGTTCTGTTTCTTTTGTTCTCATGACTTCTTTCCTAGATTCTTTATTTGACTGAGTATATAAGTTTTTCAGAAAGTATGTCTGAATGTGGTCCACAGCTCAGTAGCATCAGCATCAACCTGGAATTTGTTAAAAATGCGTATTCTCTGGAAACGAAAAGACTGTTGAAGAGATATCTGCATCCCCATATTCAAAGCAGCATTATTTACAATGGCCAAGACATGGGAACAATCTAAGCGTCCATCAATGGATGAATGGATAAAGAAGTTCTGGAATATATATATACCATGGATATTATTCAGCCATAAAAAGGGAGGAAATTCTGCCCTTTGTGACAACGTGGATGGATGCTGAGGGCATTATGCTAAGTGAAATAAATCAGACAGAGAAAGACAAGTACCACATGATCTCGTTTACAATATATGTAAAATGTAAAAAACAAACAAAACCCCAACCAAACTCAGAAAAAGAGATCAGATTTGTGGCTACAAGAGGCAGGGGGCAGAGGGAGGAGGAATTGGATGAAGGTGGTCAAAAGGTACACATTTCCAGTCATAAGATAACTAAGTACTAGGGATATAAAGCACAACATGATAACTATAGTTAAGATTGCTATATGGTGAACATGAAAGTTAAGAGAGTAAATCCTTGGGCTTCCTTGGTGGCGCAGTGGTTGAGAGTCTGCCTGCCAATGCAGGGGACACGGGTTCGAGCCCTGGTCTGGGAAGATCCCACATGCTGCGGAGCAACTGGGCCCGTGAGCCACAACTACTGAGCCTGCACGTCTGGAGCCTGTGCTCCGCAACAAGAGAGGCCGCGACAGTGAGAGGCCCGCGCACCGCAATGAAGAGTGGCCCCCGCTTGCTGCAACTAGAGAAAGCCCTCGCACAGAAACGAAGACCCAACACAGTCAAAAATAAATAAATAAATAAATAAATGAAATTTAAAAAAAAAAAAAAAAAGAGAGAGCAAATCCTTGAGTTCTCATCACAAAGGAAAAAATATTCTTTTCTTTTTCTGTATATGAGATGACAGATATTAACTAAACTTGCTATGGTTACCATTTCACAATCTATGTAAATCAAATCATTGAGCTCTACACCTTAAACTTACACAGTGCTGCATGTCAATTATATCTCAATAAAACTGGGGGGCAGGGGGCATGCAAATTCTCAGAAGTGACCCCAGACCAACTGAATTAGAATTGGGAGGGGGGAGCCATTTTTGTTTTAAGAAACCTTCAAGGTGATTCTAATGTACCCTATAGTCTGATAACCATTAGTGTATAAGTTTTATTGGACCTCACTTGTCTAGGTTCCTAACCTGTTTGCAGATGAATAATCTATTTCCTTTTCCTCTGTCATTCAGAACCTAAGCAATACAGAGCTCAACACAACAGAAGGGCTAAGTACTCCAACTAAGGAACAATGAGAAACCATGAAGTAATATATATATTACCCCTCTTAGGAATCTTTTCTTCCAAACAATCACTGACACTAAAAAAAATACATATCTAATACCATTTTTGGATTTTTTTTGTTTTATTTTGTTTTTGGCTACTTTGAGTATAAAACCAGTATTTTATTTAAACAAGAATAAACTGGATGAGTGTGATGGGTCAATTTCTGAATTCCACTTCATAAACAATTTTGGTCCAATATCCACTAGTTACATGTACTTAGCAATCACTTAAAATGTGGTTAGTCCAAATTACAATGTGCTTACAAGTTCAAAGCACAATCAGATTTCAAAGATTTGTGCCAAAAAAAATGGTAAAATCGTTCATCAATAATATAAGACTGAGTACATGTTGAAATAATGTTAATTTAAATAAAATGTGATTTTAACAAGGCAATTTCACCTCATTTTTCCCCCTTTTATAAAAGAGGCTACTAGAAAATTTAGAATAACATATGTAGCTTACATTCTATTTCATATTCTGAGTCTCACTGAGGAGGAACTACTGAGAACAGTGCTCAATGTGCCAGAAGACCCCACTAAGTAAGGAATCACAGCACTTGGGATCCCAACATATCTGTGCCTTTTAACAACTAGTCAGCAAAACCTTGGTACAATTTCACTGTTCAAAAAATGCTCTTCTGGGACTTCCCTGGTGGCACAGTGGTTGAGAGTCCGCCTGCCGATGCAGGGGACACGGGTTCGTGCCCCGGTCCAGGAGGATCCCACATGCCGCGGAGCGGCTGCGACCGTGAGCCATGGCCGCTGGGCCTGCGCGTCCGGAGCCTGTGCTCTGCAGCAGGAGGGGCCACAGCAGTGAGAGGCCCGTGTACCGCAAAAAAAAAAAAAAAAAATGCTCTTCCGAAAGTGGTAAAATCTTTATCCAAATCAAACATTTACCAAATTCTTATTATACAAATGAATGTAGATATAGTGAGGGAAGAGATTTAAATGTGGGTAGAAGACTGGACGTGTCCACTGACAGATAAATGGATAAAAAAGATGTGGTGCATATACACACATACACACACACACACACACACACACAATGGAATACCACTCAGCCATTAAAAAGAATGAAATAATACCATTTGCAGCAACATGGATGGACCTAGAGATTATCATATTAAGGGAAGTAAATCAAGAAAGAGGAAGACAAATACAATATATAGCACTTATATGTGGAATCTAAAGTATGACACAAATGAACTTATCTACAAAACAGAAACAGACTCACAGACATAGAGAACAGACTGTGGCTGCCAAGGGAGAGGAGGGGGTGGGAGAGGGAAGTATTGGGAGTTTGGGATTAGCAGATATAAACTATTATATATAGGACCGGTAAACAACAAGGTCCTACTGTACAGCACAGGGAACTATATTCAATATTCTGTGACAAACCATAATGGAAAAAAATACGGGAACTTCCCTGGTGGTGCAGTGGTTAAGAATCCGCCTGCCGGGCTTCCCTGGTGGCGCAGTGGTTGAGAGTCCGCCTGCCGATGCAGGGAACACGGGTTCGTGCCCTGGTCCGGGAAGATCCCACATGCCGCAGGGCAACTAAGCCTATGTGCCACAACTACTGAGCCTGCGTTCTAGAGCCCACAAGCCACAACTACTGAGCCCACGCGACTAGAGCCCATGCTCTGCAACAAGAGAAGCCACCAGAATGAGAAACCTGTGCAACGAAGAGTAGCCCCTGCTCACCGTAACTAGAGAAAGCCAGCACAGGGCAACGAAGACCCAACGCAGCCAAAGGAAAAAGAATATGAAAAAGAATATATATATGTATAACTGAGTCACTCTGCTGTATAGCAGAAATTAACACACTGTAAATTAACTATACTTCAATAAAATTATAAAAAGAAAAAAAAAAAAGACTGGACATGAAGGGCCAGAAAAGGCGGCAATAAACAGTCTAGCAATCTGAAGTGATGATCAGGACCCCAATCAGCCCACAAAGTGCCAGTGAGAGAACAGCTGATTTCAGTCCTGTTTTTGGCTGCAAACCCTTGTTTGCAGAATACACCACATTATGACTTCTGCCTCCCCAAGGCAGAAGCTGGAATCACTGTCCCAACCTCTCCTGCAGCTAGAGTGCAGGCATGTGACCAAGGCTTCCCAAATTAGACACACTGCATGAAATCTGGACTCAAAATGGAGCAACATGAGGCAGCAGGAACCACAACCTCCATTTTCTGGTGAGAGTGGAAGATTGCAGCAGAAATGGAACAGGATGGCATAAATCCCATTTAGAGACTATGGTAGGACAAGGACCTGTGCCCAGGGGTGTGGCTGAAGGTCTTTGCCAAGGCAGGCTAGCAATGTGACCTGAGTCCTGTTCCTGGTTGTGCAGCCTCCAAGACACATTCTCTAAAACCCAAAACTCAGATGGATACAAAAGATATCAAAACAAGTTGAAAACTTTAAAATAGTATTTACCTTGGGAGAGAAAGATATACAGAGGGGTATTAGAGATCTGAACTGCATCTGTAACATTATGTTTTTTTGTAAAAAAAAAAAAAAAAAGCAAAAATGGCAAACTGCCAACACAGTAGGAATACTTGTTCTAAATATTTGTCTGGATACTTACTTTTCAAATGTTTGAAAAGCAAATGGGGCCCTAGGTATGAATGGCACTAATGAGGAGAAGGAGAGGAAGAAGAAAACAACAGTGGCTATTATTTATTTATTGAGGGCTTACTACGTGCCAGGCTGTGTACTTAGGACTTAGCATTTTATGGAATCCTCAAAGTAACTACAACATAAATTCTTTTATTTCCATGACGTAGATAAGGAAACGGACTCAAAGTGGTTAAGTCACTTGTCTATAACGATACATCTAAAGAATCAGAGGCAGATCAAACTCATGTTTGTCTAAGGGCAGTCTGGCTCTTGATTACCTCCTTCCTCACTCTCAGCAATTCTACACTGAGGTGAGAGGTTAGGGACTGACTGCCCCAGCACAGAGGGGACGTGCAACAGCAAAAAGAGGAAGAGGGACAGAAGTTGGGATGACAAATGAGGAAGAATTGTACTTTGATCCACTGAAGGCTTGAGACCTTTCCCTCTAGCAACAAAAGAATCAAGTGCTGAGAAATCTCCTTCCCCAAAGCATCCTTCACTTAGCAGGACCAGGCTGACGAACCAGCCTTGTAAGAAGCCTCAGTTCCTGCCTTATAGAAGTACAGAGAAGAAACAAGAAATTCTATGGGTGCTAAGTGAAACCGGACTCCTAGAATTCACCATCAGAGGGTCTTCTCTCTGGCATACACATTTAACTCCATGTGGATGCTTTAGGAAGTACCCAACTCAAGAGGGCTCTTGAAAGTGAAGTTCCAAATGAACCACCTTCACCTAGCTCAGGCAGACCTATCAACAACAGGAAACTTAGGCCTTCCTGGTATTGTACAAACTGTGAAGGTATTTACATGACAGCTCTTCCTTTTGCCTTAAGAAAGTGCCTCCCTATCTTAAATAAACATATGCTACTGTGATACTGTAATATAATTTTTGGTCTTTTCTCTGATTCTTGATCTGAGCTCTTAAGACCTTTGTAATTTCCTAAGTGCTAATATAAATGCTAGGACCATATTATTTTCTAATGAGGCAACTTTGGTGGGCTCCTGGATGAGGGCTGGTCACCTCAAAGACGAAGCCATAATAAGAAACTTGGTACTTTCAGCCCCACCCTCCATTCTCTGCAGAGGGAAGAAGGGCTAGAAATTGAGTTACTAATCAATCATACCTATATGATGTAGCCTCCATAAAAATCCCGAAAGTTTGGGGTTTAGGGAGTACCTGGGTTGGTGAACACATTCACGTGCTGGGAGGGTGGTACACCCCAACTCCATGAGGACAGAGGCTACTGTGTTCACGACCCTTCAGAACCTCGCCCCATGTATCTCTTTATTTGGTTGTTCAACCGTATCCTTTATCATTTCCTTAATTATATAATAAACTGGTAAATGTGTTTCCCTGAGTTCTGTGAGCTTTTCTGACAAATCATCAAACCCAAGGAGGGGTAGGGAGAACCACAATTTATAGCCAGTTAGTCAGAAGTACAGGTGAGATAACCTGGGACTTGCAACTAGTGTCGGAAGTGGGGGGCAGTCTTGTGAAACTGATCCCTTAACTTGCGGGGATCTGACGCTAACTCCAAGCAGATAGTGTTAGAACTGAATTGAACTATAGGCCAGCCAGCTGGTGTGAAGAATTGGTCATTGTGGGGGAAAAAACACACATCTGGGGGCCAAAAGTGTGAGTGTGGTAGTAGCAGAGAGTAAACGGACACAGTGAGTTTTATTCAGACAGCTACTCTAATTAACTTTTGACACAGACCTTTGTCTCCCATCAATTCACTAACATTGTTCTAAGGATATTATTACTTTGTCAAATCTAACAAGCTATGTGGCTGCTTCTAGGCTGGAAAGATGAGAAATTCTTGGGGACAGAACAAACTCTCTGGGATGGCGACAGATGGTTTTAAAAAAGCAATCTAATTTTACCGCAATTTTTTAAAAAAGCAACTTAGAAAACTCTCTGCCTTCAAGGTAATAAATTGTTTTGAAATTTCAAATAACATTAATATAGGCATAATTTTACATTCTTATCAAAAGGGTTAGGTTGAGAAGCAATACTATGAGCCAAAGAGCCTTTTAACATTTGAATTGAGAAGGCAGGTCTGTTCAGCTCCATATTTCAGTGTACACGTCACCTCTCTAGTCTCATCCTTTCACTCAGTGCACTCTAGTTACACAGCCATTCTGCCGTTTTTCAAATAAGCAGCTCCCACCTTAGGGCTTTCTGATTTGGAATGCTCTTTCCTCAGATAACCATATGGCTCATTCACCAGCTCTCTTTGGTCTTAACTCAAAAGTCACCAGCATATTAAGGCTTACCCTGGCCACCCCCATCTGCTTTGTTTTTCTCCTTTGCATTTATCACTATATAACAAGATTTTTAAAAATCTTATACATCATCTAACCCCTCCCAGCTATAATGTATGTTCCACAAGGTCAGGGAGCTTTCTGTCTTTCCTGTTCAATGCTGTACCTAAACATCTAGCAAAGGGCTTCATACATAAACACAAACATATGGAGATGTCTGGGACAGGGGAAAAAAGGTTAAGAATCATTGTCCTGTACAAGTTCAAAGCAAAATATTCCCAAGCAACACTTTTTTTTTTATTACAAAAGTAGTTCATGTTTAATAAAAAAAAAAAATTCAAGCACTTCTCCTTAGTACCCCACTACGCCGCCCAATTACTGTTTTGGGCTTTATTACTATTTAAGGACCACTACATTCTACATATGTTAAAAGCCAGTGATACTAAACTGGTTTTGACACTCTATAATCTGTTAAACATCCTACTCTGTCAATATACACAGATCTACCTCATTCTTCTGGCTGCACAGGACAACATACTACAGTTGTATCATTATTTGCCATTTCCCTTACTGAAAGACTGACTTGTTTCCAGTGTTACTACTATAAGCAACGTGGCAGTGAATATCCTTATATACACATTTATCTGTGAACACAAATGCAAGGCCAAAGGTACGCACATTTAAACATTTGACAAGTATTGCCAAATTCAATCTCAAGAAAATCACACTAATTTATCCTCTTATATGCTTGCTACCCTGGGTGAAATCTTTATAACTGTCTTCCTACCTAATAAATAAAACATATTTCATTTTAAAAACTTACACTTCCATAATCACCAGAAGCATGAAGCATCTTTTGACATACTTACTAGCACAATCTGTATTTCCTCCCCCATGAACTATCTATTTATATCCTTTGTTCATTTTTCCACTAGACCATTTTTTTTTCCTATTTTTTAAGTTCCTTGTGTATTAGAAACACTAGTTAGGAGCACAGGCTCGAGTTAAGACAGCTTGGGTGCAAACGCTAGCTATCAGAAGTACCTATACCTCACGTACTATTTTTAGTTTCAAAAATTATACCTTTAGGACTTCCCTGGTGGCACAGTGGTTAAGAATCCGTCTGCCAATGCAGGGGACACGGGTTCGAGCCCTGGTCCGGGAAGATCCCACATGCCCATGCGCCACAACAATTGAGCCTGTGCTCTAGAGCCCGCGCGCCATAACTACTGAAGCCTGCATGCCCTACAGCCCGTGCTCCACAAGACAAGCCACCGCAATGAGAAGCCCGCGCACTGCAATGAACAGTAGCCCTCACTCACTCACCGCAACTAGAGAAAGCCCGCGCACAGCAAGGAAGACCCAATGCAGCCAAAAATAAATAAATAAAATTTTTTAAAAAATTATACCTTTAAATAAAGAATATACAGACCTATAAAACAGATCAAGAAACGTGTATAAAATAATTGTAACTGCTAGGCCCATATTTTCTGTCACTCAGAAAATGGTTTTCTGAAGTCTTATATAAAGTTGTATCTTTAGCCATATATTTATTGATATTGTCTGGCTTATGCTTTTTTTTTAAAACAAGTTTTTATTGTATTTAAGACACTTAGGTTTTTGTTTTTGGCCACGCTGCGCAACTTGCAAGATCCCCACCAGGGACTGAACCTGGGTCACCTGCACTGGAAGCGCCAAGTCCGAATCACTGGACTGCCAGGGAATTTCCTGGCTTATGATTTTGATAGCTTTAGATTTATTAACATTGTCAACTTTCATGTAATATTAATAACAACTTAAAATCTTTATTTAAATTAAATCTACAAAGCCAACTTTTAGAAAAATTAAATTCCATTTGGCTTAAGCCAGTTATTATGAAAATATATTTGTCTTAAAATTTTTTTTAATTTATGAAACGGAAAGAAAAATTAGTCTCAGGAAAGGTAAGCTAGGCTTAACTAACCTTTGGTCCAAGAATGCTTGGCTAAAAGGTCTTTTTTTTTTTTTCCAGCCACACTACTCGGCTTGTGGGAGCTTAGTTTCCTGACTAGGGATCAAACCTGGGCCCTTGGCAGTGAAAGTGTGGAGTCCTAACCACTGGACCGCCAGGGAATTCCCTAAAAGGTCATTTTTAATTTTAAATAAAGGGGATAAAAACTACTCTTGCACATATCATATACCACAAACCATATCTCAGCAACTTGTACGGTAGAAATTTGTGGTAAGATTTTTTTAGAACTACTTGAATAAAGCAAAAAAAAACCCCTCAACTAGGAAATTTTTTTTTAAAGGAAAAAAATGAGGTTTCCTCTACCTACACAAATAACTTGAATTAAAATTGATAACCTGTGTGGGAAAGGGAACCACACATAAAAAGTAGCCTATTCCCTGGTGGCGCAGTGGTTGAGAGTCCACCTGCCGACGCAGGGGATGCGGGTTCGTGCCCCGGTCCGGGAAGATCCCACGTGCCGCGGAGCGGCTGGGCCCATGAGCCATGGCCGCTGAGCCTGTGCGTCCGGAGCCTGTGCTCCGCAACGGGAGAGGCCACAACAGTGAGAGGCCCATGACCGCAAAAGCAAAAAAACAAAAAAAAAACAACAAAAAAAGTAGCCTAACAGGTTGGCTAAAATGTAGACCCATAAAAAAAAAATATGATTCTTACCAAAAGAGCACTGATAATTATTATTGAATTATTATATCACTTGCTGATCAAGCTAACATTCCATGGGCTGTAAATATAGTAATTTTTATGCAGGGGTCACCTGAGACCTGAAAATAGTTCAAAGATTCTTTCAGGGTAAAAAAAGATTGGGAAAAGCTGTCTCAGAGTTTACTTCTTTCCTTAGGAAGGCTTTCCACAACGTAAAGTTACAAAAATTTTCTATATTGCCTTTTCATAGTTCATTGTTTTCTTGTTATCTGACCTTTAACCCATCTGGACCTTATCTGTATTATGAGAGGTATCTATTTCCAAAAGAGGAGTAGACTGCCTTACTGCACTAATGGAATACATCTTTTCCTCACTGATCAGCAGAGCCACTTTCATCCTATACCTGGTATCTACTATATATGCAGACACATGAGTGTGTATATGTTTTAAAGTCCTTGGTCAACTCCCAACACACGGGTCCCCAGAGGAGCCTTCTACTCTTTGTATTCTTTACTTCTCGGATTAGGGGACCCTGAGAACTGCTCCACCTTTCCTAAAAGTTTCTCTCTTAGAGGAATTCCTCTATCACCTGATTCTGTTTGCTTTCTCTCTTGCAGCAATTCCCCAGATTTACTGGGTTTAAAAAAAAAATCATTCCCTATTTATTATTTTTAGTGAAGTTTAGTTGCTGTACAATTTTATAAGTTACAGGTGTACAATATAGTGATTCACAATTTTTTTTTTTTTTTTTTGCGGTACGCGGGCCTCTCACTGTTGTGGCCTCTTCTGTTGTGGAGCTCTCCCGTTGGGGCCTCTCCCGTTGCGGGCTTCCCCACCAGGAAGCCCCATGATTCACAGTTTTTAAAGGTTAAGATTTAGTGGTTTTTTGATGGCATTTTTTTTTTCCCAGCACTGCTAAAAAAAAAATTTTTTTAAGTATCTTTTCAGTCACTGAGGATGGGAAAATATGTGTTCTTATGAGTCCACCATATTGAACCTATCTCATGGATTTATTATTTTATTTTTTCTTCCATTTACAAGGGGTTTGGGAAAAATGATGATACTAATAGATGATCTCAATTAGCTATCTTGAACGTAAAGTCTCAAAAAAACACTTTAAACTCAAATCCCAAACTAGTTTAATCTTACGAAAAAGAAGATCCAAGCAGTAAAAAACAGAAAAATTTCTTCAACTGAAAAGTCAGGCCTTCTCTTTGTACCTTTCCTGTGCCCCTCCTTCCTTATAGAGACTGTAATAAACAACTGCATCCCTCCATGTGCCAGATGCTTTCTTGTTATCTCATTCAGTCTCACTAAATTGTATTATCCCTACTGACAGATGAAAAAACTAGCACTAAAAAGATTAAGAAAATATCAAGAAATAAGACGTCAGGTCAAATTTAAACCCAGGGGGCTTCCCTGGTGGCGCAGTGGTTGAGAGTCCGCCTGCCGATGCAGGGGACACAGGTTCGTACCCCGGTCCGGGAAGATCCCACATGCCATGGAGCTGCTAGGCCTGTGAGCCATGGCTGCTGAGCCTGCGTGTCCAGAGCCTGTGCTCCTCAACGGGAGAGGCCATAACGGTGAGAGGCCCGCGTACCGCAAAAAAAAAAAAAAATTTAAACCCAGGAATGCAACTCCAAAGCCCAGGTCCTTCCAATATACTCACCTACACTGCTAAGGGGCAAAACCTTCTACCTCACCAAACGTACTTCTTCACACTCTTGCCTCTCCATCATGTTCTACTCCCTTTCCTATTCTCTTGGTGGAAGTCATGGAGGGCAAAGTGAAATGCAACCACAATAGACAGTAGCAAGAAAGCAGCATTTGTGACTGTAAGATAGTTTTAGTTTCACGTAAGGACCCCTAAAGAGGAAAACTTACCTTCTCGGCAAATGTATTAAGTTTCTCCTCTTTCAGTAAGCATATTATCAATTAGCATTATTTCTTGAGGCTTATAAATATCAAATGAAGGCCTAGAAATTTACAGGTGACGTTGAGTCATGGAACCATACAACTACACGAATAAGAGCCTTTCCATTTAAGTAAAAAGTTCCAAATATCATGCTTTTAGTAATGAGGTAAGATTAGCCCTCCTATGTTCTTGATCTGCTCAGGGTGACACAGACAGAAGGGGAGCTTCAGTCACACACAGTGTGACACATCCAAATCCAGTCCCAAAAGACCTCTTAATTTCTATACTGTTCAGTTCTCCAAAGCAAATGGCAAGTATCTGTAGCCTCTTAAGTTTACAGTAGTTGCAAATATTTTTAGTCTATGTTAACTATGAAAGCCCTTGTGTAAGATAAAATGTTTCAAAAAAAACCAGAACACTCCCCTTGGTGAAAATAATCTCTGACATCTGTATATAGACGTGATGCTCTACTAACCAAAACCCTGATGGCAAATAAAGTCTATTCAATAGGATGCACCAACATTTATCTCCCTTTTACCTGAACCTGCTGTGGCTGTTGAACCTGGATCTGCTGTTCTTGCTGGGTTTGTGGCTGAACACTGGTGGTGACTGGACAGGCAAGTTCAAGCAAAGACCCGGCCACTTCGGTGCTGTCTGTGTAAATGCAGTTCCCACCCTGTTGGTACACCATGGTAGTGGTGGCCGTCTGCTGGAACTCCTGAAGGGCTTCTGGCCCCTTAGAGGCTAGCGAGTCCAGAAATTCCTTCATCCTGTGTTGCGGGACAGACCGCGCCTTCACTCGGATGTACTCTTCAAAGGAGATGGTGTTCTCCAGAGAATTATTCATATTGCAGAGTCCTTAGGGTTCCTAGAAATAAAACAAATGGACAGAAGTCAAAACTATGCCACTGTTTTAACATACTGAAATGCACAGAGCAATCACTCTTGCATCAGTGTGGAATATTCAGGGCAGCTGTATACATCTGGAATCCAAAGTAAGATTTTATTAAATAACCTTATTTTTTTTCAGTTAATAGCATCTGAAAATTGTTTCCATAAACATTTCTTAAATCAAACTATCACACTGAAAACAAAAAACAAAAGCATGTGTCACAGTACTGGATGAAACGGGCTGCAAATACACTCTCCACCCAGCACTAGGCCAATCCCATCTTCTCTGCAGAGCCAAGCACTGGACAATAAAAGTCACATGCAACATTGCTCTGTGACCATCAGAGAGGACTACCAAGGAAGGTAGGAGCCAGGATTCCTACCAACATGTTCTATTTCCACTGCCAACTATGTTTTACAGTGAAGGGACACGTATGCCATCTAGCTGTGGCAAGATCCTGGAGACAAGGGATGTGTTCATTTCCAACCAGAAACACCAAAAATCCCATTTGCTATATACTGCTCACATTCTTTTGCTGCATAGCTTACTGGTTAAAAGCATGGATTTTGGAGCCAGGCTTCCTGGGTTTAAAACCCAGCTCGAGGGCTTCCCTGGTGGCACAGCGGTTAAGAATCTGCCTGCCAATGCAGGAGACACAGGTTCGAGCCCTGGTCTGGGAAGATCCCACATGCCGCGGAGCAACTAAACCTGTGCACCACAGCTGCTGAGCCTGCACTCTAGAGCCCGTGAGCCACAACTACTGAAGCCCACGTGCCACAACTACTGAGGCCCGCGCGCCTGGAGCATGTGCTCTGCAACAAGGGAAGCCACCGCAATGAGAAGCCCGCGCACCACAACAAAGAGTAGCCCTCACTTGCCGCAACTAGAGAAAGCCGGCACGCAGCAACAAAGACCCAACGCAGCCAAAAATAAAAATAAATAAAATGAATTTATTTAAAAAAAAAAAACCCAGCTGGAACTCTCCTTTGCTGTGTTACCCTGGACAAGTCAGTTAACTTTAGTTTTGTCTATAAAATAGGAATTAAAATAGCATTTACGTCAAAAAGTTGACTTGAGAATTAAATATATGTAAAGCACTTAGAAAAGTACCTGACATATATACAGTGCCACATAATTATTAACTAATTCTATTAAAGGTAAGTGGGGGGAGAAAATTGAATAGTACCTTAAATAACTAGGTCACTTCAAAAATCAATTCTGCAAGTTTTTCATCAGGGTATTTACCTTAAGAATTAATCTGGGGACTTCCCTGGTGGCGCAGTAGTTAAGGATCCTCCTGCTAATGCAGGGGACAGGGGTTCGAGCCCTGGTCCGGGAAGATCCCACATGCCTTGGAGCAAATAAGCCCATGCGCCACAACTACTGAGCCTGTGCTCTAGAGCCTGAGAGCTACAACTACTGAGCCCACGTGCTGCAACTACTGAAGCCCCTGTGCCTAGAGCCCGTGCTCCGCAACAAGAGAAGCCATCGCAATGAGAAGCCCGCGCACCGCAACAAAGAACAGCTCCCGCAACTAGAGAAAGCCCACTCGCAGCAATGAAGACGCAACGCGGCCGAAAAAAGATAAATAAAATAAAAAATTTTAAAAAAAAGAATTAATCTGCAAGGGTGGATAGTAGCTCTCAATCACCTGGGAGACAACCATGCGATCTATCCATGAACTGCTGAGTGCCCTGTCACTGCTGCTTTCATACCATACTCTCTTGACCAGTACCACCTCCAGGACAAAAGCAATGGCAGGATATGAAAGTAACACAAACCGAGTGAAACTCTTTGCCAAAAAAAGACTCTCAGTCAATCTCAAATGTCTAGAAAAGTGATTTGTTTCCTTGAGCCATCTGACTAGAAACAGAAATATCAGTCTCTCTTTCACTGCCCAGATGCTGTCTTCTGTTAACAGATATAAGGTGTGTGTGTAATCATATTATCTTCCACCTGGCTCTAAACTCTAGCAGACAGGACTGTGTCCTGGTCCTCTCTGAATGGCTGATACATGTAGGTACTTTGTATATATCTGTTGCACTTGGAATTCAATGTGGAACAAAAAGGATTATGACTCTGTTCCTGTAACATCTATAACTTACAACCATAAAATGTTATGCTTTTCCCTCGTAAATGGTTAATCTATACCTTGGGGGGGAAAAAAGCCCTATATATCCAGGGCAAGAGACTAAAGGAAAAATATGAACCTTACTGCTATTAATTTACTGACACCGGCAATATTTCTGTGGCAGGCTGTTTAAGTATAGTATACAAATTATATTCAGGTACTTTCAAAGAGAATAGACCCAGCAATAAACCTTTTATTATGATGCCCATAATACACTGTAAATATATTTCTCCATAAATAAAGAATACTACATATACCTTATCCTGTCTAAAATGCCTAGACCACTACTCTCGGGAAAGCCTCCACCTCTTAGGAAACCCCCAAGCACCAAGAGAGTACAGAGAACAGCAAGTACAGGTCAGGGGAGTGAGTGCAAGGTGAAGCTGCTGCTGATGGCCTCTTGTCTTTGGAAATTTAACACTTGTTTGTCCCTTTGTCACCTCTCTTCTAACCATCTCCCTTGCCCAGTTCTCCCTTCTCTCTGTTGCAGAGGCTCTCAGTTATCTTTCTCAGGACAGAAAATTAGAAGGCCTTCTATGAGACTTCAAGATTAAGCTATCAATGATATCCATGGCACATAGAGTAGGAGGAGCATCAAGGACAAGCACTTCATACTCAGAGCAGGCCACTCCAGCATAGGTGACCCACAGTCACTAACCACATTGGCACAGAATGTGTCAAAGCTTCCCTCTGATAACAGCATCACAATTGAAATTTCCCTCTTAAGGAAGCATCTCTCATAATATAGACCCACTAATAATACAAAGTTCACAATATGTGATTCTAATATCCAATTACATGCACCCTTCTGCTCATAAGGGACAAAGGAGAGATTGTGTGAACAACCATTAACCAGTTCTCTACCACGTTGGCACATATTTCAGTTTTTCACCTCCATTATAGAAGAACTGCAGAGGGCACCTGAAATTTACACTTCCCCAAATTAATTTTCTTCAATAATTAGTTGCATTCATGTAAAATACTTAGAGATTGCTTGAATTTTGTCTGTGCTAGAATCGTAGCTACTGTATCAAAGCAATTTTTAAAAAAGTATAGAGGATCATGCAAATCATGCAAAAAAAAAAACCAAAAAACTTTTTCTGCTTCAAATCTGGGAGAAGATAAATATGACCAAGCACAAATACAAAGAAACACTGAAAGTTAAGTTTACAGAACCAGAAAACCTTCACACAAATATTGCTTGGTAAAGGCAGTCCACAGAATCTTCCTAGTGACCTTATTTCCCTTCACTCTTTTAAGTTTCAGTAATCAAGGAGGCTTAAGCCTCATGTGAAGTCTGATATTAAGTACAAAGCAGAATTATACCAATTTTTCTTCCTAGAAACAAGCTTTCTTCAGTTTTCAGTGTAGAATTCCACCTAGTTTTTTTGGGGGGGAGCGGTCGTCTTTGTTTTTTTTGGTGGGGAGGGTAAAGGTAACACATCTACTTTCTTAGAAAAACTGTTCAAATAATATAGCAAGGTATAAAATGAAAAGTAAAAACAGCTAAGTAGGGGCTTCCCTGGTGGCGCAGTGGTTAAGGATCTCCCTGCCAGTGCAAGGGACACATTTTCAAGCCCTAGCCCGGGAAGATCCCACATGCCGTGGAGCAACTAAGCCCGTGCGCCACAACTACTGAGCCTGAGCTCTAGAACCCGCAAGCCACAACTACTGAAACCTGCGCACCTAGAGCCCATGCTCCACAACAAGACAAGACACAACAATGAGAAGCCCACGCACCGCAACGAAGAGTAGCCCCCGCTCACCGCAACTAGAGAAAGCCCGCGCACAGCAACAAAGACCCAACACAGCCAAAAATTAATTAATTAATTAATTAACAAAACAAAACAGCTAAGTATGCTGTGACCTCTGGTTCTTTTTTTTTTTTTTTTTTTAAGGAAGGAGGGGGTTTTATAAGTGGCCAAAAATTGTGAAAGACTGCAAGACAACTCTCACTTTTTTCTTATAGCACAGTTCAGAATGTTAATGCTTAAATTAAATGTTAAATGTTTAAAATTCCTCTCTAAAATTTTAAACCACTTTCTCCAAATTAAGAACGTAAGTGAACCATAAAGAGAGAAAATCCTGCTCTATTAAAAGAAGGTTTCATATGTTCTAACAGAAAAAAACACAATTTAATTGACTTTTAAAAATCTACCTAAATATTTCAAAGTAACTGTTTATGCTTCCCTGAATTAACTAACTCCCAGTTTTAAGTACTACTTTTATTTTTTTAAAACATCTTTATTGGAGTATAATTGCTTTACAATGGTGTGTTAGTTTCTGCTTTATAACAAAGTGAATCAGTTATACATATACATATGTCCCCACATCTCTTCCCTCTTACATCTCCCTCCCTCCCACCCTCCCTATCCCACCCCTCTAGGTGGTCACAAAGCTAATCCTCCCTGTGCTAAGCGGCTGCTTCCCACTAGCTATCTGTTTCACGTTTGGTAGTGTATATATGTTGTCCATGCCACTCTCTCACTTTGTCCCAGCTTACCCTTCCCCCTCCCCATATCCTCAAGTCCATTCTCTAGTAGGTCTGTCTGCACCTTTATTCCCGTCTTACCCCTAGGTTCTTCTGACCATTTTTTTTTCTTTTTTTTTTAGATTCCATATATATGTGTTAGCGTACAGTATTTGTTTTTCTTTCTGATCTACCAATTTTAAATATTGGTCTAATCCTCTAGGAAAGGTGTTAGGGCATTTAAATTGCCTTCCTCTCACTAAACCCTGCCAATCATATTTTAATTTTTGTCATGATCAGTTTCATAGCTTTAAACCTCTAGTTGTAGGCACACTAATTTTATAGTATCTCTGGACTTCCCACCATGTAAGATAAGGAAATTAAAGTTCCATGCCCTCTATTTTTGACAAGCATTTAGCTAAGTGAGTATAGCTTCTGTTTAATCAATCTTTTAGTTTTAACAACACAGCATTTCATACCAAATCAAACTCAGAACTTTTTAAAATCAAGGTTCCAGGACTTCCCTGGTAAGTCCAGTGGGTAAGACTCCGCGCTCCCAATGCAGGGGGCCGGTGATCGACCGGGGTCGGGGAACTAGATCACACATACATGCCGCAACTAAACAACTAAGAGTCCGCGTGCTGCAACTAAGACCTGGCGCAGCCAAAAAGAAAAATAATCTTTAAAAAATCAAGGTTCCAAAGATGATAAAAACAATTCTGCTCCAAATAAATCCTACCTGTCAGTACTTCTAGAATACTACATTCAAAACAGTCACTACAAGAATAGTCCAAATATAAATTTATTTCCTGAGCAGAATGGCAAATAAGATGGATATTCAGTTCTCAGAAAGAATGGAATAAAAGCTTGGAAAAGTATCTGCTATAAAGCCCCAAAGTTCATTCTTTAACTTTTCATCAAAAAAAGAAAAGACCACACACCTTTAAGTAGGGAAAATTCTATAAAACTTAGAAAACATTGATAAAGGTTCATACACAGGTTCACTATATTCTCCTCTGTTTTTATGAAAATATTTGAAATATCCTATGACAAAATTACCTTTTGGTTTATAGCTAGCCATGTATTTTAAGTAGTTGAGACTCCAAAGTTATAAAACCTTCTGCAGTGCTCCAACCTTACAGTCTACTGTTGGCTCTAAGCAGAAGCTACTACTACCCAATTCCCATTGCTTTTTCCTTTCACTAAGCCCCCAAGAGGTTCTTCACTGACTGTACAAGTCCACAGAATCACCTGAAAACCACTAAATCAGAGGAAGCTAAATATTAACAAATAATGAATTCAATGGAGAACTTAAAAAATATATAACAGAAAAGGCCAATTTGAAAGAATATTCCAATCTGCTCATTTATACACAAGGCTTCATTTCTTGTTCTTTTAACCTGCTCACTTGGCAGTATCTACCAGACTGACACATCCCAATAATGAAAGCACACTAAGTCAGCATTTGACCTGACACAAAAGTGCTGCCGGAGGGGGGCTGGGGTGGGGGGGAAGCTTCAGAAATACATTTAAATATGTGAGACCAGTCAGTGAGTAAAAGACAACACTGAGAAAAATTAAACATATTCTCAATAGTGGTGATAGGTTTCTTCCTTTGCTTTTATGCTCAGAAAAAGTCTGCCTTTACCATAAACTCATTCACTTACAATTTTTAAATTTACAATGTAATTATTTATACTATGCTTTGATCCATTTAGAATTTATTTTGCACAGTGTGAGGTAAAAGCCTAATTTTATTTCCAAAGACCCAACAACCCTGTATCATTTACTGAATTACTGAAATTTCTTTGCCCGCTGATTTAAAATGCCACTGATTGTATATCAAATTCATATAAAGAAGGTCTGCTTCCAAGCTTTTTCTGTGATCCCACAGATCCTTCTGTAATACAGTAACTTAAAAAAAAAAAAGCATGTTAATACCTAGAAGATCCACCTTCCCCCAACAAAACGTTTGGTTTTAAAATAAAAAAATTTAGTGACACAGAAGACACATTACGTGGGAAAGGGGAGGCCAATACAATTGTATTTATATATCCCAGTATGGTTTAATTATGTACCCAAGAAGAAAAACTGGCATAACAGCAGTTATGCCTGGGTAGTATGGAATAACAGAGGACTTAAATTTCTTCCTGTTTAATACACTCCTGTATTTTCTGCAATTTGTATTAAACCAAAAAGACAGTTAAAAAGTAATCCTTTTTGCATAGTGGTTATACCACAATAACAGTCAGTAACAGACACACAAACAATTCTGGTTGTTCATAGTTTGATTTTTCCCTCAAAATCTGAAACTCTGAAAGACAAAACCATCAAGCAACAGAAGCTTGCATAATAATGAAGACTGTTAAATTCAAGATGTTGCTCACCAGATACATAAGGCTGAGCCTTGGTAACAGAGAAAGAAAAATGGATAAACTTAATGAAACTACACTCTATAACCCCCAAACAAAGAAGGTTCTTAATTAGCCCCAAGTCAAAGACTCAGTGAGGAGCATTAAGTAAACTGATGAACTAAAATACTTCTCAAAAACATGAAGCTGGAGGGATAGTTGAGTACTCCCAATTTCCGGGAATCAGAAATGGAGGGGAAAACACTCTGGGGCTCTTTGGGGTGGAGTCTGTAGCCAAGCATTTGCTTCTGAATACTTCAAGCATAGCTGCTTTGCAAAACAATAGACAAACCAACCCCCCCCCCACCAACAGACCTAGGAAATTTTCACTTCAACCGCACACATTTTTACTGGTTATTTCCCCTGTACTTCCTTCTACTGGAGCTTAGCACAGTGCCTGACAAAGAGCAGGCCCTCAGTATACCAAAGTTATCATTATTCTAATTATTTTATCTCTAGTACACAAGAGGAAAAGGTTACTCCAAAACAACAATCTATTACATTTCTGTTTGCTAATTTTTTCCTATTTCAGTACTAAGGGAAGGCCTAAGTACTCAGGGGAGTCATCACTTCTTGGGTCCCCTCGAATCTGCTACCTCTTCCCGGCCCCCATGCAACTCTGCAGGGTGGGTCTTGAATATGTGATGAACTAAGAGAAGACATTCGGAGCTGCCTCAGAGCCCTACCTCTTCCTGTTTACCCAATGGTCAAGCTCTTGGGCCCCTCTTAAGGCTCACATCTACTAGCAATGGTTCCTCATAGCTTAGTTCTGGTTTGAAGAACACATTGACATGAAAAAAACATCAATTTCCATTTTAAGGAGTCACAGTCACATTTGTCCTAATTAACATAAGGAGTCATTTCAAAGAAGCAGATGGGGAGAAAACAGTTCTATTCTTAAAGGTACTAACACACCACACGGTTTGTGATAGAAATTATCCCATTAGTACATCCATCTGCCCCATGCCTTCACTAGACAGAGAAGTCCCTGATATAGGGGCATTTTCACCATGGTTCTATTTCTGGACAATACACTTTCAACCAGAAACTTAAACTCATATTCCTATCAATGACTGATGAGCTGTAACCTGGCACAACTGTTTGCATTATCTAGTGAAGTTTGAAAACGTCCATTCCATATGACCCAGCAAATTCTATCCCTATATGTACATGACACACACCTATACAAATGAACTTAACCAAGAATGTTCATAGTAGCATTGTTAATAGCCCCAAACTGGAAGGAATCTAGATGTCTATCAATAATAGAGTGAATAAATTATGGTCTGTTCAAACAGCAGACTACTATACAGAAATTGGAATGAATGAACTACAGCTGCACACAACGTGGATGAATGTCACAAGCACAATGCTAGAATAAGATACAAAACAGCATGACTCCATTTATATAAAATACAAAATTAAATAAAACTAGGTTGTTGAGGGATACGAAGGTAGTAATAAGAAAAACAAAGAACATGATTATCACAGAATTCAGAATAGTCATTGTCTCTAGGGAATGAGAAGCTGTAACCAGGAAGGGACCCATGAAGGGTTCAGAAGTGCTGGCGTTGTTCTATTTCTTGAAGAGGTGCTAGTTACACAGTGGTTCACTTTATAATTTTTCATTAAATTGTATACAGATCTACTGAATTAATATGTATAGATAGATATTTCAAACGCACATGCAAAAAAGAGCTTTCTGACACAGTCCACCAGCTCTACCTACAGTTTTGCCCTAGCCTAAAGTGTGACAACAAAGGACCATTCTTTTCCCCTTTTCAGCAAAGCAAGGGGTTAATTTATCATTTCTTCATGCAGCTACAATTAGAAATCACAATCCAATGTGACAATTAGGAAAAAACTAGTGGAGCATTTAAGTGAAGCCTGGAAAGGACTTAAAACCTCTGGAACAAAATGCAGGGCAACTACCTACAAAGAAATTGAAAAGAACAGGTGTTCATATAACACTTCATTCTGAGGCTGAGGAATAAAAGACCATTACAGATAAACGGTGGTCATTTAAAAAGTACACTAGCGGGCTTCCCTGGTGGCACAGTGGTTAAGAATCCGCCTGCCAATGCAGGGGACACAGGTTTGAGCCCTGATCCAGGAAGATTCCCACATGTCACGGAGCAACTAAGCCTGTGCGCCACAACTACTGAGCCTGCGCTCTAGAGCCCACGAACCACAACTACTGAAGCCCACACGCCTAGACCCCGTGCTCCGCAACAAGAGAAGACACTAAAATGAGAAGCCCGCGCACCACAACGAAGAGTAGCCCCCACTCGTCGCAACTAGAGAAAGCCCGCGCACAGCAACAAAGACCCAACGCAGCCAAAAATAAATTAATAAAAAATATAAATTAATTAATTTAAATTAAAATAAAAAGTACACAAGCAAGAAGCATGGCATATCAAAGACAAACTTGTACTTGATTAAATTAAAAGAAGGCACGCAAGCTTGAAGAAAGAAATCCCTGATTCTGAAGCTGTCATGATGGAGGATAGCCACACCCAGAGCCCCTAATTTTGGTTACCTTTTGGAGCAATTCAGATTTACATAAAACTTCAACCACAATTTGATCTTTCCTTTAAAATGGCAACATAAGTGGAAAGGGGTTGTGGAAAGGCAGAGATTCATGGAGAGGTACACAAATTATTCATCACAGAGGACTGGAAGCAGGACATCTTTTAACAGGGAAATCTTAGTTAATGAGCTTATGAAAAAATATTATCTACAGACACCAATTTAAAAGGCAGACCTCAAACGTAACGATTAAAAATTCCAGAAAAAGCAGGCCTAAATGGTGTATTAGTATTTTAAGTGTATCCTAGATAAACTTGACTGCTTGTCTTTGAACCATTTGGATCCTTAGAAAAGCTGATGCCTTGTCATGCTAAAACCTGAAAGTTGCACTGACTTACATTTTAAGAGGAAAGAACTGTTCAAGCAGCAAATTGGCTGGCTTCAAAGATGCAGTTCCCCCACATATTCAATTTTCCAGCACCTACTAATTTCTGGCAGACAGCACCCAGAATGACTGGCAGGATTTCTAACGTTTCAATATTACCAGGAAAAATACTGCACACATATTTCCAGCATATGAATAATTCTAACTCACCAGTCACCATGTTGCATGCATTTCTGGTGCTTGTCCTGAGTTCTTAAGACCTGTAACATTCTAAAGAAGACAGAACAAAGAAGTTCCTTCCATCCTCAGCCTCTTTTTAAATTTTAAGCTTGTTCTTAAAATAATACAGTATATTAGGAATTTTCTAATAATACAGTATTTTTAGGTAGTTTTCTACCCCCACCATTTTCAAATTTAATTGCTAATTTTAGTTTCACTTAGTTTCTTTTTCCTTAAATTTAATGCAGCAAGACTATAAAACATAAACTAGTACATATTTTGTCTTAGAAAAAAGAAGTACCTATTTCTCTGGACAAATCTAGAACTCCCCTGGCACCAGAACACAGTGCTGGGATTTAAAAAAATAAAAAAGCTGAAAAGGATTGAAATCCTGTATCAAAAGTGACTTTTGCAGGCAGATTTCTGATCTGCTTGGGATCTTCGGACTTACAAAAGAAGGCAAAGCACTGATTATCAGATTGTTCAATTTCGTTCTGAGCAACTTTTTGGCTGAGCAATAGCGGGCCCTTTAACCTAACAGAGTACAAGTAAGCCCCTCCCAACCAAACAGAGGAAAAGGCTGCATTTCAGGATTTAAAGTGGCAATTTACAGCTTGGGTAGTTTCACAGCGTCCACAGACGTGGATCCCCTTACGGAGCGCACAGAGGTGACGTCTAAGAACTGCGCTTTAATGAAAAATTACTTTCTAATGACAAGAAAACAAATACCACTGAAGGGCCTTTTAGGATTTGCCTTCCCTCTCCAGCACAAAGCATCAAAACAAGGTGAGGAAGTCGAAGGGGTTCTCTGCCCTTACAGACGAACAGAGCTCGGTTTCAGAATCAGGGTAGCACCCTCCCAAGTACCCACCCTGCACATGGGCCTCGGGACACCTCATTCTTAGAGAGCCAGCAATCTCGCCCACTTCGCAGAGGAGCGGGGCCGCAAGCCAGACCGCAAAGCAGGTTGGTTTCTCCTCAGGCCTAGGCCCTGTTGGTCCGGGGACGTCACCTGAGCAGGAAGGGTCCAACCCACAACCTTCTCCAAACTGCAAGCTGCCCGCCCGCCGTCCCTCCCCGCAGCAGGGGTGTCCTGTGCGCCCGCGCAGCGGTGCCGCCACCCAACAGCAGGCCGCGCGCCTGCCCGCGACCCCCGACTTCGGGGCGCGCGCCCCAGAAAGCCGCTCTGGCCGACGGGCTGCAACTCCAGGAGCCGAGATATCCGCGCCGGGAACGCGCACGTCAGCGGCCACGAGCACCGGGAGGGCCGCACAGCGCGCGCGCCCCCGAGCATATAAACAGCCCCGGCCGCGCGCGCCCACCAGCGCGCATTCGCGCGCCGAGCCCACCCGAATCCCCGAACCGCCCCTCCCCCACCCAGAGGGCGGGGGCGTGCGAGCCCTGGGTCTTTCTCGGCTCCGGAGCCGCCCCGAGGTCTCCAGGGCCCAGTGGCAGCGGCCCGCCCGCCCCCGCCCGCCGTTGTGTGGGGTGGGCCCGCTGTCTCAGGCCCGCAACCCCGCCATATCCCTGCCCCCACTGGAGCCCTCACCCGGCGACGTCGCCGCCGCCGCCGCCGCCGCCGTTCTACCCGCCGGCCCCGCCGCACCGCTCGGGGCCCCGGTTCTGCCGTCGCCGCTCCAAGACCGACAGGATTTTCCCCTCACAGCTCCCTGGGCGCCATCTTACATTCAACCCTCATAGCCAATGAGTGCCGAAAGCCTTTCTCGCGATGATTGGAGCGTCGAATCCCGCGAGAACTAAGGCTGCCTCCTGGCCAGACTTAAAGGGAACGCTTCTGCAGAGGAGAGAGGCCGAGCCTAGGGCTGCAGTAGCGGCAGGAGCCCGGGGTGTAGGGCGGAGCGTACCGCCCTCAGACGCCCCTCCGTGTGGGGCGGAGCCAGGGCCGGAGATCGGCCTAGCCCTGGAGCCTGGGCAGGCCTGGGCTTGAAGCTTACTCTCAGGACCCTTCTGCCGCCTGCCGGGGCCTCCTTCTCGCAGCCTCACGCGGTGCGGAGACCAGCCTCTTACTTAAGGTGGCCCCCACAGCCTCTGACCTAGGCCTGGCGCCTCCAGCCGCACCCCACCTGGGAAGCCCTGGGTCACTCTCCTCCAGGAGTCCCTAGCATCTAGGACCAACCCCTCACCCTCTACCTGCTGTCATCCTAATTCAGCCTTCCGCAGTCCAGTCCACCTTAAAGCGGGCCTCGGGTAGCCTGGTGTTTGTATACAGGGAAAATGTGGAGGGTGTTAAAGCTGCAGGCACACGCCGGCTTCACCAGTAGCCCACACTGCCCCAGAGGGGCATAGGCTATCATACTGTTTCTTAAAAAGGCCTCTGGAGCTTTGCACTTGTTCATCCTTCCCTGGCAAACTCCTAGTCCTTTGGGGTTCCCCTCAGGAGTCACTTCTGAGAGTAGTCTTCAGAGGCCCAGGCTGGGTCAGAAACCTCCTCCAGCCTCACACAGTCCCCAAGGAGACATCTGCACAATACCTGGTCGCCTCTGTCTCCCCAACTAGGTGGTGGACTTAGAAGGCCACCACACAGGTCTTCCTCATCTCACTGTGCCTGGCACATAGTAGGTACTCAATAATTATTTTTTAATGACTGTACTAGTAGCCAGGCCTCTCCATCTGCCTAGGCATGCAGGCAGACACAAACCTTCCAGGTCCCTCTGACACAGGGCTCCTAACAGTGGAGCAGCATCCCAGGACCCACCATTCCCTCAGACCAGGTGCAGAAGATAACGAATCAGGCCCAGGCCTCAGCCCTCAAGCATCAAGAAGTGCACCAGTGGTTTCAAAGCTGTCAGTACTGCTCTGTGTGTAGCGTACCTTCCCCCTCCCTGAGCATGACTCTAAGGCCCTTGGGTGCTAGGAGACCAGAGAAAGAACACAGACCCCAGGGGGATTTAGCTGTTCTTTATTAACATGGAGTCTGGGTACCCCTCGCCTCCAGAAGGTTGAGGTAGGTCCACAGGACTTCCAGTTCACACTTTTCCTGGGTCCTCCTTCAGTGTGACGGTCCGGTTGAAGACAAGCTGGAGGGCAGAGGGGGAGGAATGACCACCAAGCCAGAACCAGGCCAGAAGGCCTAAGTGGGTCTCACCAGACACCCCACTCCAACCCTCACTTCATCCCAGAGGAGCTGAGGGCCAAGAAACTCTAGTTACCAGTAACTTTTTGACTTTGGCTAAAGGACTGGATGGCTCTGGGTCTCCATTTTATATGAATTATAACAATCCCTATGCCTGTCCCCTACCTTGAGGAATAAAAAAGGGTTCATACAAAATTTTGTGCACAGACTTAACCTCTGAGCCTGTTTCCTCATCGGTAGAACATGAACCCCACCTCAGGTGGTGAAAATTAAGTAAGGAAATGTCAGCAAAGTGCTTGGCACAGAGAATGGCAGCCACCACCATCATTGTTGCGGAAAGGTAAATTCAAGCACCTGTCCCTGGCGGCTGTCTGGATCCACAGAAAAGTAACCAAGCCGTTCAAACTGGAACTTGTCAAAGGGCTTTGCCAGGGCCACAGAACAGTCCACTAATGCTGCCTCGACCACTTGTAGTGATGCCTGTGGGCAGAGAACTCAGGTGGCCATCCAGCCAGAAAGGCCCACCACCCTCACCCCATACCCCATGAGCCTACCGGGTTCAAGTCACTTAAGAATCCACCAGGCACCTCAGCAGGATCCTCAGGGTTCTTGTGCTGAAATCTGCAGCCAGAGTAAAGGTCAGACTCCAGCTGGGCAGCCACAGCAAGCAATGCCCATCTTGTACCTGCCCCAACACCAGCTCTGTTCACTCACAGTCGCTCGTAGAGGCGAATCTCACACGTCAGAGGCTGTGATACCCAGTGAATAAATGCCTTGGGCTTTTCTCCAGCATCTGCCCGTCTGCAGGTCACCTCAAGGCTTTCCACACAGCCACTGGGGCCCTGGAAGTCAAGGGGCCTGCAATCAGACTTGGACACCACTACCAAGACTGCAGCTGCACCCAGATCCTCACCCCAGCAGGCACTGTGGTAGGAAGGCTGCAGCTGGCTCTCACCTTGACAACATGCTGCAGCTCGATGATGTAGCCTGTATGCCTCAGGCCCACGGGCTGGCCCCATGCCAGGCGCTTATAGCCTGGCTCTGGCTCCTAGAGATAGGAAGTGGGGTGGACACAAGAGGCTGCAAGGGTCGGGCAGGTACAAGAGGCTTCTCCCACCCCTACGTCTGGCAAGGATTGGTTTGACTGAAGCAGGGAGTAGATGGACTGATAGAAGAAGAGATGAAGGGCCCTCAGGACTGGGCCCAGGAACAAACAGGACCCTTCACCACCCCCATTCACCTCTTTGAAGTCAGTCCTTTCAATGAAGACAATGGGTCCAAAGGGAATCTGATGGAAGCCCTTGGTCTCATCAGCTGGGAAGTTGGGTACCTGAATGTCCAAGGACTATAGTAGGAGATAAGTGTCTGAGTCACACTAGGCACTGGGATTCCCACACCTAAACCCAGGTGCAACCCCCAACACACACACACACACACACACACACACTCTGAAGGAGACTTACCTTGGCAGCAGGAAAATTGGTGATGACCACCTGTAATGGCTCCAGCACAGCCATGGCCCGAGGGGCTGTGTCATTCAGCACATCACGCACACAGGCTTCTAGCAGATGTGGTTCCATTGTGGTCTGTGCCACTGTCACTCCCACCTAGCAGGAAAGGACAGCATCAGTCACAGCCACAAACACATACCACTGTGCTCAGCCCCCACCTGCCCACTCAGCCCACTCGGCTATACCCGAGCACAGAAGTTGTTGATGGCCTCAGGCGGGAAGCCCCTCCGACGTAAGGCTGTGAGCGTGAAGAGCCGTGGGTCGTCCCAATCCCTGTGGGCGAGGTGGTGGTGAGAAAACCTATGGCAACACATGCTACTAGTACCACCAACCTTCATTAGCCAAAGAGCCACACCTACCGCACAGCGCCAGCTGCCACAAGCTGGAGAATCTTCCTCTTAGAGACAACAGCATAGTGCAGATTGAGGCGGCCATACTCCCACTGCACAGGACAATAGACGTCCAGTGCATTGCACAGCCAGAAGTAGGAAGAGCGTCTGGGGTGGGAGGGCAGAGTCAAGACTGGCCACCTCCAACCAGGGAGAGACCGGCAGGAAGGGCTGCTGGAATCCCACTGGCCCTCCCCTCCCCACGGGCCCAGCTCCCTCACCGGGCCTGGAATTCCTTGGTGCAGAGTGAGTGGGTGATATGCTCGATGGAGTCACAGAGGCAGTGTGTGTAGTCATAGGTGGGGTAGATGCACCTGCAGGGCATAGGCAGTGGGCCCCACCATTCGGCCCCACTCTGCCCTACCCGTGGCCCACCCGCCACTCTACAACTCCGCAACCCCACCCCAAGTTCACACCAACCAAGTGTCCCCTGTGCGGTGGTGCGGTGTATACTTGACTCGATAGGCCACAGGGTCCATCTTGCCATCCTCCATCACCAGCTTCATCCGCAGTGTGGCCTCACCCTCTGCAAACTTGCCCTTGCGCATTGCCTGAAAGGGAGCAAGGGCTCAGGCTGCCACTCAGCACAAGGGCATCTCATTCTCAGTATCTTGGCCCACCTAGACCCAACTGCACCCCCAGAGCCCCACCTCGAAGAGTAGCAAGGACTCCTCTGTGGGACGGTCTCTCCAGGGTGAGGGCAGTGGGTTGTGGCCTTTGAGCTCCTCTCCTCGCTGGTGGCACACATAGGCCTGACCCCTATGAGGAAGGGGTGTGAATGCCCAGCATGGATGTGCCCTGGTCAGTCTGCCTGGCTCCACATCATGGCTCTGGCCTCACCTGCGGATGAGCTCCTCGGCCCACGCATACAGCTGGTCAAAATAGTTGGAGGCATATGTCACCTTGTAAGGTATGTAACCTGGGGCAGAATGAGATGGTATTAGCAACCAATCAGGGACACCCAATGGCAGGCCATGGCCCAGGGAGAGGCCCACTGATAAGCAGTTCTGCCCAGGCCTTCCCCAACCCATACCCAGCCAGGCCACCATGTCGCAGATGGCAGTGAAGAACTTTGCTTCCTCCTTCTCAGGGTTGGTGTCATCAAAGCGCAGGAAACAGATCCCATTGTTGGCCTAGGAAAGTTGCAGTATCTGTGAGCTCCCACATCATCGGTTCCTACAATCCATCTCATCAAACTGGGACATTCTCAGAGCTCTCCCACATCAGAATTGAAAATATCTTTCACTCACCTTCCTGTATCTAAATGCCCTAATAAACAAGGCATCTCATACTAACGTGGGACACAGCATAGCCTCTTCCTAAGCCCAAGAGGTTGCACTGGGAATTTCCCCAAATGTGAACTCACTGCCTCACCAAGAGTTTTTCCTCAATGAGCCCAATTGGGTGGATTCCTAGGTATCTATCACACATTCCTAGGTATCCCCTCCAAGGCCTCTGTCTGCTCTGGGACACTTTATGGGAGCAGCAGGAAAAGTAGGGATACCTCTCTGGTACCTAGTCACGGGAGCAGCAAGCAGTTATGCCGCTTGCCAAGTCCCCAGACACACCCACCTTGGCATAGCCAAAGTTGAAGTTGATGGCTTTGGCATGTCCAATGTGCAGGATTCCATTGGGTTCTGGCGGGAACCGGGTACGTACCTGAGATAAGAGGAATGGGAGCGGAGGAATCAGGTCAGAGCTCAGACTACACTAAAGGATGACCCTTCCCAGGGAGGCCATGGTGATAGGTAGGGCAGGGTAGTATGGAGGCAGCCCCAGGCAAGTGATGATAGCACTAGCTAGCCTGGCAACACTCTCACACACCTGTCCTCCAGTGATCTCCAGGTGCTGCTTCAGTAGATCCATGGTATGTGGAGTGGTCACATAGCCCGGGGTCTTGTAGTTCTCACCTGCCAGGGCCAGAACAAGCCTGATGATACCAGGCTGCAGCCCAGGGCTCCCTATCCCAGGGACCTGACTACAAGAATTGCTATTAAGATCCAGCCCTCCACAAGAAAAGAAAACCCTCTTACACTGTTGGTGGGAAAGTAAATTGGTGAAGCCATATGGAAAACAGTATGCAGTTTCCTCAAAAAACTAAAAATGGAGTTTCCATATGATCTAGCAATCCCACTAATGGGCATATACTCAGACAAAACTATAATTCAAAAAGATACATGCACCACTACGTTCACAGCAACACTACTTATAATAGCCAAGACATGGAAACAACCTAAATGTCCACCGTTAGATGAATGGATAAAGAAAATGTGGAACATATATACAATGGAATATTACTCAGCCCTTAAAAAGAATGAAATAATGCCATTTGTAGCATCATGGATGGACCTAGAGATTATTATACTACGCAAAGTCAGTCAGAAAGACAAATACAATATGATATTACTTATAGGTGGAATCTAAAATACGACATAAATGAACATATCTACAAAACAGACAGACTCACTGACATAAAGAACAGACTTGTGGTTGCCAACGGGGGGAGGAGGGATAAGGGAGGAAAGTACTGGGAGTTTGGGATTAGCAGATGTAAACTATCATATATAGGATGAATAAACAACAAGTTCCTACTGTATAGCACAGGGAACTGTATTCAGTATCCTGTGATAAACCATAATGGAAAAAAATATATATATGTATAACTGAGTCACTTTGCTGTACAGCAGAAATTAAACACAACATTACAAATCAATTATACTTCAATAAAATTAAAAAAAAAAAAAAAAGATCCAGCCCTCCACCGAGTTTCAACCTGCCTGCTCACCAGGCTTGTGGAACTTAAGCGCCTCGCCTCGGAGCTGCTCCATCAGAGACAGGGTCTGAACAACAGTCTCACCTGCAGAGAACAGACCAAGGAAAACTTATTCTCTGGATACAGCTACCACATCCAGCTCAGGGAGGTGCCTGTTGATACTACCCATATCCTGGAACCAGAATAGAACCAAGCAGTCCCCTCTTCCCCTAACCCCAGAGACAAGAGATACAGAGCCAGACTTCTCAGGCCTCCTCTGACTAGTTTCTGGGTAAAGGAAACACCAGAAATTCCAGTCTTGCAGCAGAAGACAGAGTGTTGATTAAGCCAACGGCCTGAGGAGTCTGGGCTATAATGACCCATCAGGTGGAAAACCCAGATATCAGGGAGTTGAATGTGACAGGAGCCTCAAGCCTCTCACCATTCTCCACCACATCCTTTGCTGTTCTTCGGTCTGTTTCTTCTGGCCGAGCCTTGGCCACCTGAGAGAAGTTCAAAAGTTGGGTCAACGTCTCGGGATCACTGGGGTCAGATACTCCCTTCTCCAGCCTGAAGTTTCACCCTACCCCACCTCATTCCCAGGACCCAAGACCATGCTCAGTCCCACCTTGGGCTTCTTCTCCAGATCAGTCTCCGTCTTGGGACCCAGGAGGTGGAGGACCTGAGCAGAGACCAGAGTCAGAGCTGGGACAGGAGCCCATGACTGACTCAACCCACCCATCCAGCTAAGGGCTTCTTGGTTCTGTCTACTGGCACCACCTTGAAAAACCTACCTAGCCCATCCCACCTCTGCTCCTCACATGGTTCTGCGGCCTCAAATGCTTTTTCCCTCCTGAGGGTCCTGGGCTCAGGTAACAAAAACAGCCATTTACAGAAAGGAACTGTGGGCCCAGCATCAAGATATGCCATCTACCTCAACCATCACCCTCTTGTGATTCTCTGCCAGCACGCTGAGATGAAGGCCACATCACCCTTATTTACAAGATGAGGAAACTGAGGTTCAGCGTAAAGCAACTCACCCCAACTTAGGCAGAACCCAGAGGCCCAAGTCTTTCACTGTCCAACCGGGTGCTGCTCCCTCTACCCCAAGCTCTACTATCCACCATCAGAATAGGAATAGGCTTTCTTCCCCTTCCACCACCATTTATCCCTCAGTGGACTCTAGACACTGTCTCTGGCAGGGTCTTTGCCTGCTTCAGCTCAAGGAGGCACCCACCTGCATGTCTACTTCGTGCTTGATCATTTTGCCATCTGCCCACTTGAGTGCAGCCCGAGCCTCTCCTAGAAATATGGGCAGAGGGAGCTGCAGAAAGGCAAAGCAGGACGTTGCCCACCCTCCTTCCCAAGAAAAGAACCTGGCTGACCTCAAAAACCACAGCCAGACCACTTTTAATGTGTTCCTATTCCTCTTCCCACCTCCCTCTCACCCATGCAGAAGAGAAGGCATGACTAGAGAGAATAACATAGTCCCCTGCCCCAGGCCCTGCTCACCCATCAGCAGTCCCATATTGAAGCGGTAACGCTCTACTAGGAGCTGGGGTCGGTGGCGATTTATGGCAGCCTCCACCTACAGAAAGCCAAACCATGTGGTTCAAGAAAGTGTCCTTCAGAAATGCTCTAGGAACCCACACCCTCACCCTGGGTCTTCCTGGTTGGAAAGGCTGAGCCACTCCTTTTCAGGTTCAGTGCTAAGGAGGCAACCAATGCCTGGGGAAAGACTCACAGCCTCCTCAATCTGCTCTGGGGTCACCACAACGCCCACACCGCATTCCTGCTCAAAGACCATGGTGTTGATGGGGTCCAGGGGATGACTCCGCACATACTCAAGGGCAGCTGAAAAAAGAGAGCCAATGAATTTGTGGCATCTCAGCTCCAGGAAGTAGGAAGACAAAGCCCTAATCCGATCCATGAAACCCCAATTAGTTTGGCCTCCTGGGAAATTAAGTCTTGCACCTTTAGAGAAGCCCTGAGGTCACAGGAAAGAAGCAAGTGCTCTGAGGGAAACTCCCTCAGACCTACATTTCTCTAGTCCGTCTCACCAGAGGTGGCCCTCTCCATCCCTCAGTGCCAGGGCCTGGGTTTAGAGGGGAATGCAGAACTAATAATGCAGAGAGACGCTGAGGGACTTCGCAGAATGGGTAGATAGGGACCTTGGCTGAGAAGAGGAGTTGGAGGTGGAAGCGGCAGGACAGGCAGGGGTCTCACCGCTCAGCTGGGTCTCCGTATGGATCTTCCTATTGGCTATGTAGCTCACGAGAAAAGAGAGACGCCGCGGATCCCGGAGTCGGGAGGCCAAGCCATAGAGCAGGGTCCCGGTAGCCTTGTCGATGGTGCAGCCCAGAGTCTGTTGCGCCTGAGGTCAGAGGAGTCAGGAGATAAGCCCCATGACCAGTAAGAAAGGCCTGAACAAGACAAGGTAGGTTGGTTGGGGTCAGGACCCGGCCTGGCGCTGCGCTGGGGAACAGTCGGCAGCCCGGACCAGGGATTGGGTTCGCACCTGGGTCGCCGCCTCGCGCAGCTGCGCGCTCAGAGCCGTGTTCTTGAGCGTCTCGCGGGCCTTGTGTTCGCTCAGGCCGAGGCCGGTGAAGAGCGACAGGGAGTCCAGAGCTGCCATTGCTGGGACGCCGGAAACCGAAAGAAAACTTTGGGGCCAATCTGCGCATTGGCATTAGCTCACTGGCCAATAGGAGAGCGACGCCGTCAGGGAGAGCCAATGGTGTCCTTCCTTGGCTGGAGGGGGCGGGGCTCTCCAGGGTTGTCAGCGCCATTGAAAGGGCAGAGGGCGGCCTTTCCGGCCTTTCAAGGCGCTTCACTTCCGTCTTCGTGCTCCAGGTCCCTAGAAGGGGTAGTGGCGACGGGACTTCAGGGGGTGATTTGCCGCGGACCTGGAGGGAAGGTGTTCAGCACCAAGGCAGGAGGCAAACATGGGCATGGCTCTTTGCTCTTCGACTTTTCTCCTTCAGCCCTGGAAACCTCGGGACCATCCCAATTCTGTTCTTGGGAACAAATGTGAGTCCCTATCGCGTTTCTGACGTCAAAGCTTTGGAGTTGTCACGGAAACATTTGAACAAAATGAAGCCCGGGAAATTCTGTCAAGACTCGAGCACAGAGAATGTCTGAAATGGCCCATCGATGGGCCCCAAAAGTCTGGCACTTTTTGAGAACCCACCTGGACACACACCTGGCCAGGAAGGGCCTCGCTTAAGTTCTGTGATGATTTGGTTTAAACTCTCCTGTCTGGGAATTCCCTGGTTGTCCAGTGGTTAGGACTGTGCGCTCTCACTGCTGAGCGCCTGGGTTCAATCCCTGGTCAGGGAACTAAGATCCCACAAGCCACGTGGTGTGGCCAAAAAAATCTCTTGTCATACTTACCCCCCTTACCAACACATGCATATGTCAGGAAAACCACAAGCAGATTAGACCTTGAAATCCACATGCAGGTGTTTGACAGGATATTTTATTGAAGTTGGGATAGGGTGGGACAGAGGAGGTAGAATAATCATGATGATGTTCTTGGGGGTCTCCCCAGTCTCATTGGACTTCCAGGACCTGCTGAGAATCATTAGGCTGAAACTGAACATACAACCTGTTTTCCTTATGGAACTGGAGCTGCTGGTGGTGACATGATGAGGAGATGCCCAAATTGGGGATGGGAACTCAGGCTCTTAGAGGCCTTGTCATCACTGATACTACCGGACCTTCAAGCACTGGGCAGGATCCTGACTGCAGTCTGTATCCATAGTGTATCCTTGTTTGTTACTATATCCTACTAATGAGCGAGTCCATTTCTGGGCCCCACATGATGCCAGGTTCTGCCCAGTGCCACACTCCGCATCAGTATCCAGAGCCAGCCCTGTGTCTTGGCTCCCCATGGCACTTTGGCCCCAGCCTGATGCCCAGCCCAGCCAAGGCCAGGAGCAGGCATTAAGCAGGAGTTGCAGTGCAGTGGTGCCACAGACAGGCACTAAGAAGCAGAACCGCAGCCACGCCAGCCCTGTGCTGAGTCCACAGCTGCAGGTGTCTAGCTCACCACAAAGATGCCTAAGAAGAGCAGGGTACCTGATGCCACCCAAAGACCCATTACAGCACCATGACCACCAACACTAAGTCCTGCAGGTCTAGTGATGGCCCCCTCAGTGGGGTCAGGGCCTGTACCCTCTTTCCTGGTTCCCTCATAGTGCTGACCCTGTGGCTCCATGGCACAGGATGAGGCAGTTGCCCCTACCAAGAATGCCACAAGTAGTGGCAGGCTAGCCAGTCCTCTGGAGCCCTTTGACTTGCACAGAGCAGAACCATCAAGTTGGATGGGTGCATGCCCAGGGGACTGGCTTGCTCGCATAAGCCTCTGGCACTACTTCAAGGAAGATCAAGAAAGCAATGAACGAGGAGAAAAGCCAGGGAGCAGCCAGCAAGGCCCAGCTGTGGCATGAGAAGAGGCAGAGTCCAGTAGCCAGACCTACGGACAAGTCCCTGTGGCACAGGCTGATGCACAGAAGCAGCAGTGGCCACAGTGCTGAGGGCCATGGCAGCCTTGTGCAAATGCCCCAGAAGGGTAATGTGGCAGGCTCAGCAGCAGCAGGGCTATGGTCAGAGGTGGACAGAGCCCCTTGAGTAGTGCATTCAGCACATGCAGATCACCAGTGGCCAGACACTTGGGGCTGCACACAGTGAAGGCCCAGCACGATCCTGTTGCAGCCCATGCCTAGCAGCCCCTCCAGCAGTGTGCCAGCACCAACACCCAGCTTGGCAATTCCACCATTACCGCAGGGCCTCACAGCCAGCAGTCCAGGCCCCTCTCCATGGCCAGCAACCCCACGTGGCCCTTGTGCTGTTGTCCCAATAGAAGAAACCAATGCTGGTCACAAGGCTAGCTTTCTCCAGGAGCTCCTTCTGCTCTCCACCACCCCTAACTCCCTAACTCCAGCCAAGGAGTACTAGCAGGGCCCACATGCTGAGCTTTTTGTAATACTGACCCCTCAGGCTTGGGGGCAAGATGGACCTGCCAGAATCCTGCCCCACCCCTGCCTGCCTTACACTCTTTCTGGCTTACCTGAACACCTGCCTCAGGAGTACCTTTGCTCCCCATCTCCCCCCAGCTGGAGATGCCCAATCCTAACCCCAAACAGTTGAAGAGAATAGGAGGCAGCATTATCCACAAAGAGAGGCACAGGGGCTCTTCACAAGACTTGACCTTGCGGTATGTGTACACAAGGCAAGCCTGCTGGGACAAGCCTGCAAACCCACTGTGGGTAAACAGCCTGGGGCAGCTGCCAGAAGCCAAAGTTTTATGGAATCAAGGGAAGAAATGGCCTGGCAGGACCCCACACCCTCCCTCCCATAGGAAGCCAGCTAAGATTAGCTCTGGTCCTCTCTGCCTGTCCTTTTGGAGGAGGGTCTCCTTTCCCACAGCAGTTTTTTTCCTGCTCTGTTCTCCCAAGGGATCCAGGTGGTTTTCAAACTACAGCAAAGAAAGACCTGAGAATAGAAAAAGAGAAAAGAGACTTCTCTCCACCCCCAAGTACTTCCTGTTCCCCATCAAGTCCTTCCTGACCTGCTGTCTGGTTGTCAGCCCCAGGCTGCTCCAATGCCTGCACCTTTTACCCCATGCTGTCAGCTTCTGGAGCTTCATGGGGTACACTCCACTCCTAGGGTGTGAGGTATCAGCAATGTTACCAACCATAGCTGCCTCCACGTGGGACCCAGAACCAGTGGGATCAAAGGGCAGGGGTCAGGCCCCAAAGAGCTGATGGCAGTGGGGGTTCACGACACACACACACACACACACACACACACACACACACACACACACACACACACACACACACACACACACACACACACACACACACACACACACACCAGATGTTGGGAAGGGGAGGTAGTCACAGCACCTGATGTATTACAGTGACTAAGTCTGCTTATTTGTCATTTATTTTTAAAATATATTTAAACAGCAGCAATCACTTCCAAAATGCAAAAAAAAAAGTTACAATTTTTAGAATAAAATTATAACGTTTATAATGCGAGTCAGAAAGAATTGAAGGTACAACTGAGAATCAAATCACGCAGCACTGGGCATGGCTAGAGAAGCCAAGGCCCACTGGCTGGGGGGGGTCAAGTTGACAAGAGGTCCCAACCAGTGAGGTTTCCACCCTCAAATCATACCCCCCCCCAACTCCCCATTGACGAAGCCAGTGTCCTCTAGGTTAGAGAAGGAGAAGCGTCAAAGAGCTGGCCCTCTGTGGGGGATCCCCCAAACCCAGTCCCCCCACCAGCCAGGGACCTGCTAATCGACCTCCTCCATGTTGCTGTAGGTGGGGGCTGGGCGGTCCACAGGGGGGGCGAAGCGTTCAGGGGCTGTCCGCGTGGGGGCCACGTCGGGGGCCTGGCCAGGGCCTAGTCCCTGCAACAGAATATGAGGACAGGGGTTGGGGGCTGCCCAGTATGCCGCCTGGCATCCCGGGGGTGCTGGCTTGGAGCCCTGGCACCCAAGGGAGGGCCCCAAGGCAGGCGCAGACAGCAGCGGCATTGAGACAGAGAGACGAGATCAGCCTGAACAGTCTCACTTTATTAACACTTTAAATACAGGAAGCTGCTTGGGCAGGGCTAAGCCCCAGGCCAAGGGTAGGAGCAGCAGGACAAACGGACAGACAGCTGGACGGGATACCCACCCTAAGATGCTCTGCCCCTGCAGGAGCCACAGTCCCCACCCTCTCCCCTCAGATGCACACACTGAGGCCCAAGCCCAGAGTTGGTCCCCACCACAGCGGCAGGCATGGCCTGGTGGGCAGGTAGGTAGGCCAGCTCACAGCAGCTGCCTGCAGGCAAGCTCATCTCCAGGGACTCTGGGATACCAGAGGATAGAACACGTTGAGCACGAGGGCCATCAAAGCTGCCACGGTGCCCAGAACAAAGTATCGGAGACAGCCCTCATCTGGTGTGGTAGGGCCACGTGGCGGGGGGCCCACCCAGTCCTGGGGCCCCCAGGGACCCAGGGGCGCAGGCCCCTCGGGTACTGGCTCCTCCTCGGCCTCCAGCTCCTGCCAAATCCGGGAAGCCTACGGCGTGCGGAAACGGCCATCAGCACCCAGGGCAGGGGTGAGGGGGTAGGGGGACCCAGTGTCCCCAAGACCCCTGGCCATGACAGTCCCGCCCAACGTAACCGGTGCTAGCCCCGTACATCCCAGGTCAAGTGGCAGAGTGGTGGACAGGCAGGAGCCAAGTGGGCCATTCGCAGGGTTGTCTAGATGGAGAGCACCACAGTGGGCGAATCTTGATGGCATTTTGGCCTCAAGAAGCTCCCCTATCGACATGCAACTTCCCCACAGGGGTGGGGTGGGGGTGGGGGTGAGGGTTAGCTGGTCAGTTTTTTAGCCCAGGCTTCCCACAGAGGAGACTGGCTCATGGAGGACAGAGCTGCCAACCCCAGAGTCATCTCCTGGCTCCCGCCCACCTACATCCAGATCCTGATCACTGTATGAGTCTGAGCATAGCGGGCTCAAGGGAGGAGAGGACAGCAAGGAGACAAGTCCAGAAAAGAGTTTCGGATGTGCCCACCAACCAGGCCTATGGCATCCCATGTCAGTAAGAGAGACAGAAGATCCTGAAGGCACAGTGGGGACAAAAGCTCACCTCAGAGAGGGTGACGGCCACATTGGCTATGGCCTGCTGGATAGGCCCTGTCCTGAGTGCACATCAGAACACAGGGATGATCACAAGTGAGGGTCTGTGGGCTAGCATGTGGGGAGTGTGCAGAGGGAAAGTTGGGAGGTGTCAGGTACAGTCTGTTCACACCACTGTACCCAGTGAAATCTGGAGCAGCTACTTGGCCCGTAGCCTATGCACACACCAATGGCAGCGTGTTGCTGTGTGTGTACCTCTGTAAGTGTCCCTGCAGCCTAGGAATCGCTCTGGCTAAGGCTTTGATGTAAGGGAACCCTGTCTGTGACTCTTAAAAATCCGAAGGTTCCAGGGGCCTAGGGCTGTAGGAGAGGAAGCTGTGCCCTACCCCCACCCATCTGTGAGTTGGGCCCCACTAGCCTGAGCAGCCTCCCCATGCCTCACCTGGCTGGCAGCAGACTCAGCTGCAGGGCCTAGGTCTGGGTGGTGTTCAGAGTGACCTGCCCGGGGGGGCCTCTCCACAGGAGAGTTCCGCCGGCGGTAGAAGAGTACATAGGCATAACGCGTCACGACCTGGCTCTCGTCTACCGTTGTCACCGTGCTGTCATCAAACAAGCGCCAGCCTATGGCAAGGTGGGAAGAGTGTGAACATACCCTGCACCAACACCCCTACCATCTATCCTGCTGGCTGTGTGTGCCCTCACCCACGTCGCTGCGCTGGCTGCTGCGATCATTGGGCAGACGTGCACAGGCAGTGTAGTGGCCACCGATCATGCCTCCATAGTGGTTGATGACAGCATACAGGTCATAGCTGGGCAGCTGCTCCTCTTTCTGACCGATACAGAACTTGCTCAGGTCCAGGTTCCTATGGTACCAGCCAGAGAGAGGTGAGACAGTCAACAGGTGCCCTGGATGCCGACCTTGGCCCCCATGCCCTGACCACAGTCACGAGAGCCCACTGCTCACCGAACAGGGAACTCCACCAAGTCATTGATCTTGTCACGCCAGATGAAACTGCGAAAGGAGAAGCGCTTGAGCTGCACGATGAGCACATTCGGCAGGCGCCACAACAACAGCTGCTTGGAGGCCTCGCGGTGTTGTTTGCACTGCGGGCAGTACCTGACAGGGGACAGAGGCGGAGTCAAGACCGACAGACCTCCACTCCACTCTTCCCCACTACCTGCCTGCTGCCCTGTCCTCACCAAGCCTCCTCAGGTGCCAGCACCTCAGGCCGTGTAAAGAGGTTCAGACACTGGTCCAGAGTGAAGTGGCCAGCACGGGCAGCCTCACCAGCAGAGCCTGGATCCTCAGCACATTCCAGCTCCTTGGAGGCTACCAACACAAACTCCTGCAGGCGCTCATTGTTCCGCCAGACTAGAGCCAGGCTGCAGTCATCACCCAGCTCTAGTGGGGTGTCTCCTGGAAACGGGCAGGGAAGGGAATCATGCAGCTGTGGAGAGCAGCCAGCCCAACCCATGCCAGGGGTCCCTCCCACGGCCTCAGACACCTTTGTCCTCTAGCCGCTGCTCTCGGTTGGATGCATCAATTCTATAGATAAAGAACTGGGGTGTGTGGGAATTCATGGCTTCACTTGGGTGTTGGTACCCGGGCACAGCAGCTGTGAAAGAACATGATAATCAGAGCTTTCCTGTCTACCAGAGCCTAAATAAGCTTCCTCCAACCTCCCCTGCCCCAGCTCCAGAGCCTTTCACCAGACTTTTACCTTCAGGCCGGGACACCCTCTCACCAGCAGGCAAGGAGCCAATTTCAATGGGCCCACTGGCCAGCATCTCAGAAGAAACTCCACTGGTGCTGGGCACAGGGCCCCGATCAGGGGATGCCCAGGCCCGTGGGACCCCTGTGTCCCCCTCAGCCACAGGGGTCACCATCTGGAGCTCCGGTGGCTGAACAGGGTCCCTGTCATTGTCCCCAGCCTCCAGGGAGCTAGTGGACAGCAGTGTGTTGCAGCCAGGGCCCGGGGACTCCAAGGCCATGCGGCCAGGCTGGAAGGGTGGCTGGAACACACTCACAGAGTACCTGGTAACAGGCAGCAAAAGCAAGTAAGAATCCAGACCAACGTGTCCGGCACCTCTGCACTCCACCCCCACGCCCCACCTACCCCACCTTAATCCAACCACTGGGCACTTACCGGGCATATCCCTCTAGCAGCTGAGCAAGACGGGCATATGTGAGGCGTGAGGCAGGTACACTGACCAGGAAGGGGTAGCCAATGTTCTCAGGGCGGCAGAGGCCCTTATGGTCAGGCCAATGGGTTTTTTGACAGAGCCTGGAGAGAAGGAGGAGGTAAGACTAGGGCCTTAGCCACACCTCTACGCTAGGGCTAGACCAAGGAACTGGGTATGCCAGCCCTGCCTCCCCCAGGGTCTGGTAGAGTGGGGTGGCAGGTAGAGGGCTTAAAATATATGTGCCTTTATGTGGAGAAGAGGTAGGGCAGCAAGTGGAAGGTGGAGAGGAGGGACGGGGGGAGACCACGGGAGTCCTCACTGGTTGCAGTAGCCCACGCGGTAACAACGGGTACAGCGCTTCAGCTTCTCATCCTCTGACTGCTGCTTCCGCTGGCAGGCTGCACACTTGGAGATGGGGATGCTGGGCACCTGGGGGCGCTAGGGTGGGTCGTTTGCCTCAGTGAGGCCAGGGCAGGCAGGAACGCCTCCCTCCCCCATCAGGGCCCTGTGCCATCAGGTTGGCCCCCACTCACCTGCTGCACCTCTAGCACCACCACCCGCTCCTTAGCCAACTCTGGGGATAGAAGCTCGAAGCAGAGGAGTGTGTCGGAAGGTGACACAGTGTCCAGTGAGTGGGAGGGCAAAAACACACGGTGGAAGCGATTCTTAATCACCTGAGGACAGAGAACACACAGATCCTATGTGAGGACAAGCCCTTTCCCTGGCCCTGCCACAAAGCACAAGATGAAGATATGACCTTGATCTTGGGTCAATGGGGGCAGGGTTGGGGATTGTGGCCCAAAAGAAGTATATGCCTCTGCTGGCCCCAGCCTCAGTGCCCAATGGAATAAGGAGCCTGGTGCCTCACAGAGCATGAAAAGACCAGGACTGGGGCAGGTATCAACCATACCAGCTCTCCACACCAAGGGCCTCTACCCGGCTGTCAACCAGTGGGCCCTGTTGAGACTGCACCATGGATACTATGAAGGGGCCGCATTCAAGGAGGCATCTCCCTACCTCTACCCCCGAGGTAAAGGACACTACCAGGCAGCAGGCTAGGAACCTTTGGGGAAAACCGGCACACAGATCTGGGAAAACAGGAGGGAGAAGCAGAATGGATGGAGAGCGTCTATAGCTGGTGGATGGCTAGTCCTGCAGCTCAAGCTCCTTGTCTGAAGAAGGAAGAGCAGCTGGGGGCCAACAACAAAAGGGGGAATAAATCCAGATGATGGCTGGGAACTGAGAACACCTCAGTTACATAGCCCAAATGCCTGGTTTCAACCATGTCTCAACCAATAGCACCCCACCTGTCTTTGTGCAGTCACATGCACGTTTGTGTGTACACATACAGATGCTAATGATCGTACACACGTATCTGCACGCTGCAAACACAGACATGTGTCCATGCGCGTAAGAGCCTTGGGAAGACAGACACACCTCAGCCAGACGCAGGTTCTCAGGCTTCACGTGGACACTCTGAGACAGGGAGTCCAACACTTCACTTGCACTGGAGTTCTCCTTGCTGATGCTCACCAGAAACTGTGGTGACAAGAGTACAGAGTCCATGGTGGGAGGTAGGCCAGGGTCTCTGCGAAAGCCTAGCAATACGGGCTTACTTCTCACCTTGACGGGCTTGCTGTGGGGCTCCCGGGCAAAATAGAAGATGGGGAGAACCTTTTGCTTCTGTGGCAAGGGCACCGGCAGGTACAGGAATGGGTCAAAAGTGATGGAGACCTGCAAATGTACAGTTGCCACTGGGTGGCCACAGAGGGAGTGGGGGGCAGGAAGCTTGTGCCCTGAGAGCCCAATCCACGCCCTTGGATGGCTCTCAGGGTCTCACAGCCAACCAGCAAATTCTCAGGCTTGACAACACTAGATGGACGAGGAGAACCATTAGGAGAGAACAATCCCTCTTTCTGGTAGTTGAGGCCTTCCTCAGCCAAGCCGCTTTAACCATCTGCCTCTCATGTGCACACCTTGTGCCTTTCCAATCTTACCCATCCCCACCCCACCTTACATCACCCAAACATCACTTTTACCTCAGTCAGGAAGCCTACCAAGCCTGACCTCTGCAGCCCACACAGGGCCTAAGGCCTCCCCCTCACCTTCTTTGCCCAAATCTTGCCCTGCAACACCTGAAGATGCACATGCCTCTGACCCCATTCTGACCAGGCTAGCTAGGACAAGCTGGGGGTGTCTTTCTAGGAGAATCCGTCACACCTTTGCGCACACGGGGCACACCAGCTTCGACTTGTACTGTCCCTGAAATAGGTCCACGATGAAAGAGTCATTCCTCATCTTGTGCCGCTGCCAGGCTTCCTCAGCTACCACCTGAGGAGCAGAGTGGTGAGAACCGAGGAGACCTGGGGACAGGGACGTGCATGAGACATGCCCACCTCCGCCCCCAACTCTGACCTCATCAGGTCGCCCATCTGAGTCCACAGTCTCCGTGTAGGGCTTATTCTGAATACGGTTCAAGTCCTCGTGCAGCCCATCCAGCAGGAAAGCCATGAACTCCTGGGCATCGTGCTGTGCATAGCCTGTGAACTGGCTGGCCTTGCTCGCCACAATGGCCTGGAAGCAGGGGCAAGATGTGAGCATGGAGCCCCAGCACCTACAATGCACCCAGCTGGCTAGCCCTTCCCACCCTCTCCAGCCAAGTTAGGAGTGGCCACAGATCACCTTCAACTTGGAGGGCTGGAAGGCATGGTGGGTTCCCTTCCACAGCGCCCGGAGCAGCACAGCAAAGCCGATGGCCAGACGCCCACCAGTCCCCAGTGGGTTGTTGTAGTTGATCTCGGCCTCAAAGGAGCGGTCTAGGGACAGCAACCAAGGAGAGGTGTGAGCAGGGGAAGATATCCCCCATCCCCGGGGCTCTAAGCCCCCGTTCTCACCGTGGAAGAAGTCCCGCAGCTCCCGAGTATTGGACAGAGACTGGATGACGCTGTTCATGAAACAGGTGTTGCCTAGATTGACAAGGCCAGTGAAGCCCGGCAGACACACCTTCTTCTCTTCCTCCTCCTCTTCCTCCACGCTGTCTCCACTCACCGGGCTGTGGGGCATTGGAGGCACCATACATGTGGGCTTGGGCTGTGGGAGCAAGAGGGGCATGAGAGAGCAGCCCTGGGTCTCTCCAGCCTTCATCCTTGGCCCTCCCCACCAAGGATTCTCACCGATGCCAGGTGTGGCTCTGGCTTTGGGGCTACATGCTCCATGGGGGTGCGGGCTGCCACACCATCTAGGCCTGTGTCCTCAGATCGAGCCTTGGGTTTCTCCTTCTCCACAGCCCGGGCTTCCTCCTGGCCTGTCAGGGGGTGGGGGGTACCTCCCGGTGGGGCTGAATCCAGAGGGGTTGGACCTGTCGGCACGGCTACCTTTGCACCACCCACTGCACCTTAAAAAGGGGGAATGGTGGGGCTGGTGGTTAGCAGCATGTGGCACGGGGTGGGAGTCTGGGTCATGAGGACTGGGCAATGAAGGGAGCTCGTGTGCAGACCTCGTGTAGCTGGGGCCTCCAGACCCCCCCAGCGCTGACTCTGCCGCTTGTGGAGGCAGATGTCGATGCGAGAGGCCGTGAAGCAGAAGGTGCACTGCTCTGGCTCGATCAGGTTCCTGCAGGAAGAGGCTAAACTCAGAAACTTAGGTGGAGGGGATGCAGGGCTAGATGGGTCAGGGGGATGGAGCCCAGGGTGGGACTTGCACAGTGGTGGGGCTGGGCACCACCCACCTGAGCTTCACCTGCCAACGGAAGATGGTGTGGGGCCCACAGCCCGGGTGCAGTCTCAGGAAGTTTCCGTCCCTGTAGAGGCAGAGCAGGGGCAGAGGGCAGGAGAAGAGGCAGGAGAAAGAACGTGAGACGCACTATCCTGCCTGAAGCACACTGTCTGCCCTGTGTGTCTGCCCACCCACCCACCTGGTCTGGAAGATAAGCGTGAAGTCCTGCTCGCGGAAAAGCACTCGAGATGTGTCCCTGCAGATTTCCTTCACGTACACGTGCACCACCACTGAGTCCGGCCCCTTCTCATACGAGTCATTCTTGACAAATGCCAGGTTCACCATGGACTTGGGCTCTATGTTGAGACCACATCTCAGCACCACCCAGGACAGGTTCCAGCCTGTTCCTACTCTACTTCCTACCCACCCACCAACCCTGCAACCCAAACTAGAGCTCTGCCTGCCCACCCCCAGCCCCACCTTTACCATCCACCAAGGCTGCAGCATCTGCTGCCACTGCCATCTCCTCTTTGGAACGATCATCTTTCTCAGAGTCTCTGCTCCGGGCCATGACTGGGGACACTGGGTCATTCCTGGGGGCTACTGCCTTCTTTCCTGTCAAAAGTGCTAGATTCTCCTCTGAGCCCAGGAGGCAGGTCTGGGGGTTCAGTGGTGGTACACGGAGCTGTTCCTCCACCTCAGCCTGTTCATGGCGAGATTGTGGGCAGGATCAGCCCTGGGTCTGGCAGGCAGCCCCCCACTGCAGTCCACACCCTTCCCCCTCACCTCCCAACTCCCAAGCAGGCACCCCACTCTCACCTGGGTGGCCGGCTCAGCCAGGAATTGGGGGGCATCACCCCGGGGTCCAGGGCCATCTCTGGACCCTTCCCCCTCCGGCCCTCTGTGGAGATGCACAGCCCTCTTGGCACTGGGCCCTGCTTGGGCCCCAGGGCCAGCCCCTGCGCCTACCTCACCACGGCCCTGGGCCCGCTTCTGGTTCCGGGCCTCCTGCTTAGCCCGGCGGGGCTCAGGGCCTGGCTCCAGGGCAACAGGAGACGGCTCCTGCCCATTCTCCTGGCACCGCAGCCCTGGCACCAACTCCTGGGTCCCAAGAGGTTTCTTCTGCCAAAGATACAGCAGTCAGGCCCTGTTAACTACACTGAGTATCCCTACCCTACTCTGCTCTGCAACTTACCAGGAGAGAGGGCCACGTGAGCAGAGGCACCTTCTTGGGCAGTGACAGCTGCAGGAGGCCACCTTTGCGAGCCTGCACTTTGGTGCAAGAACTTTCTATCTCAGCATAGAAAACACCACCCCACTGCCGACCACCTGGCAACAGAGTGGGAGGAGTGAGCTGAGGTAGGGGATATCAAAGGATTCAAGTATACTGCTGGGCTCAAAGCAGATGGACATACCTGGAAGCCGCACCACACAGTCTGTGTCTGTAAAGGCAGCATCTACCTCCTCCAGCCGCAGGGGACCGGCTCCCACACGCAGCTTGACAAACACCTCATCAGCACTCTGCCTCCAATCAAGCAACAACTCTACAGAGGGAATGTCAAAAAGATTGTGAAAGTTTCCATGAAATTTTGATGGGAGTAAGCAGGTACCAGACACCCAGCCCTAATGCAACTGCTCTAGATAACGGCTATATCCCCAGTGCCCCCTCCTCTCCCCTAGCACTCTATCATCCAAAAGGCTTATTCATTACTCACCGTCTTTGGTCGGCTCCTCCCGAGTGAATGCTGACCCTGACAACAAAGGAAAGAACAGGGAAAGGATGATGGACAGGCAGCCTCCAAGACTATAACATCCCACCAAACACCATCTTTAAGACTTCAGCCAAGTACCCCAACTTCAAAACTGAGGCTCTACCCAGCCTGCCATTGGTCCTTCTCTCAGCATCAGACCAGGATGGAAGGAACAGCAAAAAAGTCATCTCCCAATCCCCAATCTGTATGCTCAACAGGAAGGGAGGAGGGGAAGGCCACAAGCACTCCGGGAATGCCACTACCACCTCTCCTAGGATCTCCATCCTTGTTCTCCTGGTTTGCTCGATCCTTCTGCTTCTTCTTACTGGTGGCCTCCTCCAGTCCTGGGGGCCCTCTCCTTGGGCCTGTGGTGCTGGCCCCGCCAGACATCTTGAGCCGCTTGGGTGACAGCCAGAGTGCCCCGGGGTCGGCAACGGTGTCTGGGTCAGGGCTACGGCGCTTTCTTCCTGGCCCAGCTATCTTGGCAACTCTTTGTGGACAAATTCTCCAGCAAGGAACTGACAGCCTAACGAGAAGGGGACAAGTGATCACTACCAAAGCCCAAAATTTGCTCCTTGGTTACACCCAGGGCTCAGCAACCTGGGACACTTCTAAGCCTATGGTGAAATATCTCTCTACTACCTGATGTAGCCCTAGATACTCTCAGACTATTCCTAAGGCGGAATAAATAACGCAAGTAGAAGCAACCACTTCTGGCTGAGCCTCCTAGATGCCTGCCATACAGACCCACAAAGAGAGAAGCCTCACTGAGGAGGTGTCAGGTCAAGGCAGCCATGGCCTGGGACCAGGCTCCTCCAATCTGGAGAGGAGCCATAGCTCCAGCCCACAGGGCTGGCACACTGAGCAGGGTGCTCACTTTTCCTTCACTCTCACTGGCTGCTTAGTCACCACCCGAGAAGTAGGAGGAAGGCAAGAAAGGAGGAGACAGACAATTAAACAGCAGGAGGACCAGGCTCTGTGGCTGAAAACAGGCCCAGCCCAGGTGCTACCACTGCCCAGGCATCATCTCGAGGTTAAGGAGCCCCACCTGCCACCTGCCAGTTCCCACCCTCCTCTGAACCTGCTTCTGTGCACTGCTTGGTTTTTGTTTTTCTTACATCTGGAGAGATTCCCCTCTCCAGCTGCTCTCCTATGCAAAGAGCGGCCTGCAAAAGCTAAGGTGAAAAGGGTATTCAGATGTCACATTTCCCTTTCAGCAGCATCTCTGCCTCAGGGTGGGCATGCAGTCTGAGACTGAAACAGGCAGTATCCCCTTCCTTCCCATGTCCACCCCCTCATCAGCTCTTAGCCAGTTTCCCACAGACCCACCAGTGGATTCTGGGCTGTTTCTCCATCCAAAATAAAGTTCTCAAAATTGAGATAAGGGTGGGGATGAACAAACCATGGATCCAGGACCCCTGGCAGGCTCAAGCATAGCCTGAGACAGTAGTAGGACAGATAGTGACTAGTCTGTGTTCCCCAGAGTGTGAGTGTGTGGGAGTGGGGAGCGGAGGTTTGGCGGGGGACGGGGGGATTCTTCTACGGGTCAGATGTGGGACTGGTGGGCTGGATCTTCAGTGACGACAGGTCCAGAATCGAGGGGTGGACATCTGCTACCTCTTTGCTCCCAGGCCCCAGCTGAAGGTCGCGTCCCTACCCTCTCCTCCTGGGACGTTGAGGAAGGAAAGGGGCTGCCTAGAGCCCCAAGGTGGCCTAATACGGCCGCGCGGGGTTACTGACCACAGACCAGCGCCCCGGCCGGGCTGCGACCCAGCTCCAGCCTCCGAACCCTGGGCCCGCCACCACCTCCTCCAGGAAGCCGCCCTCGCTCGCCGCCAGCCCTCTTCGAGACGGCAGGCCGGCCACAGGCTTTAGTGTAACGGCCCCGCCTGCATCAGTGGGCCCGGCACGCCGCAGGGCTCGAGGGGCGGAGACTGGTACGGCCCGTGACCTTGAACAGGTCGCCTTAGGCCCGCGCCTCGGCCTCCCCGCTCCGGCGAGACAGGCCAGCAGCGGCCAGCCCCACTCACCGAGCTAGGCCGCTGCAGCCAGCCCTCTTCGGGCCCTGGCAACCCGCTCTCGATTCCGGTTCCGGCGTCAGGTCGGTTCCGGTTCCGGCGCGCCCCTCCCCCGTCCCGGCGCCGCCGCCACCACGGCCTCAGCTGCTTGTTTTGTTTCCACTTCCAGCTACGGCCGCGGGTGCCTGAACGCAGAGCTGGTGACGCACTTCCGGCGGGAGCAGCTCCGGGGCGGGCCGAACGGAGGAGGCGGGGCTCTGGTGCTTTGGCCTCGGTGGGGCCCTGCTGGTCGCAGCTTCTAGGTTCCGCCCAGAGACTCCGCCCTCCCCAAATCAGAGTCGGTCACACAGCGGGGATTCACACTGGTTTATTGGGGGCCTTGCCAGGCTGGGGACTATTCCATGCACAGGCAGTAATAAGTGCGGGGCGAGGCTGGGGACTGGGGTAGGCCTCGGGTAAGGGTCACTGGCAGGTGTTGTAGATCTGGACCTGCAAGTTGATGGCTTGAAGCACACTGCGCATCCTGGCCTCCAGCCCGTCCAGCTGAGCCGCTTTGCCCTCCAGCGCCCGCTCGTTCTCCTCATAAGTGCCTTCCAGCTCTAGGAGAGACAGGTCTAGATGAAGGGTCCTTCTCCCAGAGTCCCACATCTCTGGCGTCCCATCCTCACCTTGCAGCCGCTGCAGCTTGTCTTGAGCAGCCTGCAACAAGCCGCGAGCCTCATCCCGCAGTTGTTCTGCCCGTGCCTGTGCAGCCAGCACACCCTGGGCCTTGCGCTCGGCCAGGGCCCTCACTGTCTGGTACTGGTCATCTAGTGGGCCCTTCAGCAGCTGCAGACATAGAGGTCCGGGGCAGGGTGGTGGCCCAGTGGAGGCCCAGCCTCTACCCCCACCCCTTCCAACTGGCTCTGCCTCAACCCACCTGTTCAGCTTCCCGGGCACGACCCTGGGCACTGCCAGCTGTTTCTTCAGCGCTAGAGGCTGCCAAGCTATTTCCTGCTCGCTTCAATTTCAGAGCCTCCAGGAGACCATCCAATTGCTGAGCCCGCTCACCTGCAGAGCTCAATGCCTTCTCTGTATCTGCCATCCTCTCCTGCACCTGCCACGGGTGGGCCTAGGGTTAAACAGGTTTATGCAGCATGCTCACAACCTTGCCCCACTGATGTCCCAGGGAGACCACACCTGGTGCAGGGTCTGCTCTGTGTCCTGTGTGTCAACCACTGCCCCCTGGATGGCACCCTGAGCAGCACCCTGTGCCCGCTGGGCCTCCTCCAGCGCTGCCTGTACTGTCTCTGCCTTCTGTTTCTCACCCTCAGCCCGGCTCCTGGAGAAGAGAGGGAATCAGGACTTGCAAGTATCAGAACTAGGTGTCAAGGATGGGGTCCAAGGTTGGGGTCAGACCGTGCCCGCTGTGCATCCTTCAGTAGCTGCTCTGCCCGATGCACGTCTCCCACAGTATGCGCCAGGATCGTGTCCACATCTGCCAGGCTCCGGACCCGCTCTGCAATCTCGCCTGCCAAGTGCCGGATCTGCTCAGGTGACGCTGGGATGGAGAGCTCTAGCACCCGTGTGGCCACCATCTCAATGCTGTCAGGATCAGCCCCCTCCTCTATGGGGACACAGGCAAGGGCTTAAGGACACAGATTCCCCAGCACGGGCATGGGGACACAGTCTTGGGGTATGGACTCAGGGACCACACATGGGGTATGGATTTGCTAATAGGCATAAGGATGTAACCACAATGACAGGGACTATACATGGGACATAGATGCAGGGTCGTGGACTTGGGGACTACATATGGGCACGGGCTCAGGGTCCAGACACCCTGAGCCCTTGCCCATCTGTGGTCACAAACACAGGTACAGTGCAGGCCCTGACCCAAGTATGAACACAGACATGGGGGAAACACCACATGGCCTGGGCCACAAGGGAGGCTCACGGCTGAGGAAGTCCTTCACACTCTGGATAAGTTCCCGCAGTTCCTGGTTGGCCTGTTCCACCTGTCCCCTGGAAGCATTAGCCTTGTCCAGGGCTGCCTGGGCCCGCTGCTGTGCCTCGCCTGCCTGCCGACGGGTCTCAGCTACCTGGCTGAGGATGCCACCACCTTCTGCCAATGCCCGCTGCAGTTCTGCCTGTGTGTGGCGGGCCCGACCCAGCGCCAGATCCGCCATGGCTGCTGCCCCACTGCAGCTGAGGCCCCCACAACGGGGCTGCCCATCCTCGTCCCGACAGCCAGCACCCCCGCAAGGGCTCGTAGCACAGGGTGCATCTCCCGGGGACCCACACACCTGCCAGGCACAGAACAAGTCAGGGTCTGGGGGAAGGAACAGCCACACCCATATGTCCCACCCGACACTTGTGCCTCACCAGTTCATTTATGCCTGTCAGGCTCAGGGCATGGGTACGGGCAGAGAGCTCGCCCAGTGCCTGCTGGTTGGCCATGTGCTTGTGGTTGAAGTCCTTCTTTCGGGCACCCATCAGCACCTCTGTCCGGTGCCGTGTGCCTGCTGAGTTGCTCACCGGGCTGGGCACTGTCAGGGCTGACATGTTGGCACGACGTTCTGCCTCTGCAGACAGGCTGTGGGCATGGCGGATGCTGTCATAGGCACCTAAGTCGGGCAGAGGCAGGCAGTCAGCTGAAGATCAACCCTGATCCACCCGCCTAGTTGACCAACAACTCACCCAGGAAGTTTGAATGCTTGAGCAGGTCCAGATGCTGGTCAAGCTGCCGCAGTGTGAGATTAAGTGCAAGCCCGTCTCGCTCTAGACTGCTTAGTGCATGGTTGGCATTGAAATTCTTGTCCTGCACATCTGTGAGCTCTGCTTCCAGCTGGGTCAGGTGCTCAGTGGCCTCCCCAATTTCACGCCTGCATGGGGTGATGAGGAGATATTATTTATAGAGACTTCAGCCCTAATGCATCGGGCCTCTGCCCCATCCCACCATGTATCCTCAGGCCCGTCCGCACCGCAACTCCTCTGTGGCCTCCACGAGCTGTGCAGTGGAGGCAGCTGAGGCGTTACGGGCACCGACAATCCCCTGCACAGTGCCCAGCTTCTCCTGCATGTGCCAGAAGCTGCTCTCAAAGGCACCCAGCACACCCGTCTGCTGCAGCTCCTGCGCCCACTGCTCCAGGCGCCGTGTACGAGCAGCCAGGTCCTGTACCACACGGTCCCAGTCCCCGAAGCATGCGTGGCAGGGGTGGCAGGCAGGAAAGACGCCCGAGAAGCCACGGGCACACTGGTCACAGCGCACGCCAGACATGCCCAGGCGGCAGCTGCAGTGACCTGTGGAACGGTGACACTGAGGTGTGTCTATCCCACGAGGGTCACAATCACAGGCTGCAGGAAAAGGGAAGACCACAGAGTTAGGGCGCCAGTGGGGCATCCTTGGAAGTCCCCCATCCACCCTGGCCCCACGAGACCCCTTACCGCGGCACTGCAACCCAGGGTCTCCCCAGTGGAGCTCCTGGCACTCAGAACAGGTTCGCCCACCGAAGCCAGCACGGCAGTGGCACTGTCCTGTGAACTAGAGTGGGAACAGGGCAGAGGTCAGTCAGAGGCTGAACCCTCAAGATGTGAGGCAGGCAGCTGGCCCCATCTCCCCAGGGATCCACAGGAAGGTCCCATACCTCATTGCAGGTGGGGCCTCTGGCTCGGCTTGGGTGGCAGGCACAGGGCTGGCAGCCATGGCCACTGGTAAGGTTCCAGAAGTTGGGGGCACAGCGGTCACAGCTAGGGCCCTGGACATTGGGGAGGCATGGGCACTGCCCACTGCTTGGCTCACAGTTGCACCGGTCAGTGGATGGGCACTGCTGGGGATCTGTGCCCAGCAGGTTGCAGGTGCAGCCTATGCCAGCCAAGATGAGCACACTGGTTAAGGAGAGCTGGAGCAGGGAGCCCCACCTCAGCCACCCCCTCCATACCCACACTCACGGTGACAGCTCTGTCGGGCAGCCTGCCCATGGAAGCCAGGCTTGCAGTGGGCACAGTGCGGCCCCTCTGTGTGGTGTAAGCAGCGCAGGCATTGCCCCGAGTGGGAGTCACAGGCATCAGGGTCCGTGGGGTCAATGTTACCACTGCATTCGCATGGTTGGCACTGGCCGCCTGGCCTTGATGGGTCCCCAAAGTGCCCAGGGGCACAAGCTTCGCACCGCAGCCCTGCCCACGGTCGGGGGAAGGCGTGAGTGCTCAGCCCAGCTGCCCCACCCTGATCCCACGCCTGCACCTTACCCACTCACCTGTGTAGCCTTCCCTGCAGTGGCACACGATCTGCTGGGAGTACCCATCCCGATGGCAAGAAGTAGCAAAGTGCCGCCAGCTCCCGGGGCCTTCAGGGCAGGGACAGGGCCGGCACTGGCCCCCATATGGCAGCCGTGGGTCCCCGTGGAAGCCAGCAATGCACCTGCAGGGAGAAGGAGGAAGAGCTGTGTCATCCCTGAGCAGCCCGCCCACCCACCAGCTCACTCATAGCTGCTTCAGGCTCACCTTTCACAGTGCTCACCCCCTGTGTGGTCACGGCATCCCAGGCAAGCGCCTGTGTGGGGGTCACATTCGTCTGCATGCCCGTTGCAGACACACGGCCGGCAGCTAGGGAATCCCCACTGGCCACGCTGGCAGCGGTCGCAGCGAAGCCCAAATGCACCAGTTTGGCAGGGGCATTGCCCATTGGTTGCTTCACACAGGCCGCTGAGTGCCCCCTCAGGGCTGCACTGGCAGGCTGGGGGCAAGGCAGAGGCTAAGCCAGGGAGAGGGTTTGAGGGGAGTTTGGGTGAGGTCACGGTAGAAGGTCAGGGAATGGAAGAGAACTGCAAGTGACCAGGGCTGAGAGTATGGGGTCCAAAGCAGAGTTGGAAAAAGGAAGAAGCAGAGCCAGAGGAAGGAGGGAGAACAGTAGTGGCAGTGGGGCAGAGGTGGGGGCGGTGTGTGGAGAGAAGAACAGGAGAGACAAAGGGGCAGGTGATACCTTGACAGCCTGTGGGGCCAAAGCCATAGTAGCCAGGGGCACAGAGGTCACAGCGACGCCCAACCACTGCATGTTTGCACAGGCACTGACCACCATGGGGGTTGCACTCAGAGCTCAGTGAGCCCTGGGGGTCACACTGACAGGCTGTGGGGAGAGGGGACAGGGCAGGTCAAGCTGAGCCCATACACCTCCACCCCACCAGCCAAACCACAGGCACTCACGCAGGGCTCCGTTGTAGACCAGTGTGGACAGGCTGATGAGGAGGGGGGCGCAGGCCTCAGAGGGAAGGGTCTTGCTGGGCACCAGACCCTCCTCGTGGCAGCGGTAGTGTTCAAAGGTGGCACGGCGCTCCAGAGAAGCCGCATCACCCCCACTAAACATCTCCAGCACCAGGACACGGGGCAGCAGCACCAGCTTAAGAGATAAGCAAGGAAGAATGAAGTTCAGACCCAGGACCATGTTGGAACTGCCAGGACACTAAGCTTAGCACTGCCACAGACCTGCCTCTTCTGTCACAGACCCCTTCTATACAGTCACCACTACAGGACCCATCCCACAGGCCCTGCCATCTTGGTTGGTGTGGGAGAGGGAACTATTCACCGAGTCAATGAGTAGGCTGGGTCCAGAATAGGGGGCCTCAGGCTGGGCACCTCCTCCTGTTCGCACCAGCTTGAGATGCAGCTTGTAGGAGATGCCAGGCTCAAGGCAGACAGGTCTGGGAAACACCATGTACCTGAGGTAGGCGAGGACAGGTATGGGGTCACCCAGGGTTCCCGTATCAATCATCTTGGGCCTCCCCACCCCACACACAGCAACCAAATCATTGGCCAAGAAAGATACTAGGGCTGGGCCAGGCCAAAAACAGCTGGACAGCCTGACGGAGAATCTCTACAGAAGATTCCCATAAATGTGCCTTCACTGGGATCATCACCTGTGCAGACAGTCTTGCTGAGAACACTCCATACAGCCTTGCAACCCCAGAGCATTTCCCTGGCACAAATGCTTGCCAATTTTCCCTCAATGCCCTTTTTACGCTTCCTCCAACCTCGACCTCCAGCCTCCAGTCACGGCTCCTCTTCACCAAGACTGCATCACCTCCCCTCACCCCAGGTCATTCCCATCAGCCTGCAAACCCATGCTAGGGTTCTTTTATCCCCCCTGAAAAAAATCTTTGCTCAAGATTCGAGTCTCTCCCTGGCTGCTGCTTTGTCTTTGCTCTCCTGACCAACAAACCCCTAAAATTTAACTGTAGTCACTGCCTCCACTGTCTAGCCTCCCACTCCAGGGGAGCTTTTGCCCCCTCCAGCATGCCATAGAGTCAGCCTGTCCCAAGGTCACCAGTGACCTCCATTTAGCCAAACCCAGCGGCCACTCCTCTATTCTTATCTGCTCCAGCATCCAGCAGCATGCAGTGAGGTCAGTGCGCCTTCCTTCCTGAGACGCTCTTCTCTTGGCTTCTGGGACCTTGTGCAGACTCCTGATTTCTCCCCATCCCCCAGCTACTCCCTCTCTACTGGGCTCTAACACTAGAGTACCCCAAAGCTTGGTTCTGCTCCTCCTTCCTTTCTCTGGTCATTTAATCTAGATCCACCTCTTTAGGGGCAAGTCCCAAATTTACATCTCCAACCTGAGCCCTCCAGTAATTCCAGACACAGAAGTCCAACCACCCACTGGCCTTGTCCCCCATGTCTAAGCATCTCAGAACTGCTCCTTCCTATGTCTCCAGCTCAGCGAAGAACACATGCCATCCAGATGCCCAAGCCCCAAACCCTAGAGTCACCTTTCCACTTTTTCTCCCTTTCCTAAGCCATCAGCTCTGCCACTGGAACCCTCTGGAAACTTCCTTTTCTCACCACCTCAACTGCTACACCTGTGTCCAGCCCACTGTCACTTAGCTAACTCAATAGCTGCCAGCAGATCTCCCAGCTTCCACCTTGGCCCTTTAGGTCTATTCTCCTCTCAGAAACTAGGGGAATCTTTGCTAAACATAAGTCACAGTTGGCAAAATGTCTATAATGGGTACAGCCAGGCTCATTATGCTAGTCTCTGTTTCTATATATTTTTATTTTTACATGATAAAAAGTTAAGAAAAAAGTGATGAAAAAAGATACATGAAACAAATACTACCCAAAATATAATAAAGCCTTAGTCAGACCAGTTACATCCCCACTCAGAGTACTCTGACACCCTCCCTTCCCCCCAAGGGCACTACCTATCCTGACAATCAGTGGGCTCCCCTTATTTCCTGCCTTGGCCTCTGGAACTTAGACCCCTGAAGGAGCAGGTCTTGTTCTGTCTACTTCCTTCCTCTGACCAGTGCCACGCCCAGCAGCAGCTGGCAAACAGTACGCAGGAGGAGGAGGCACTTGAAGGAAGGAACAGATGAATGAGCAGGGGGGTCTTCCAAGTGCCCTGCAGGGAGCTTAGGGCTGACCCACAACCCCCCACAGTTGTAGGTGCTACCATTAGTGTCCTCACCTGGTGCCTGGTTGCAGAGTCCCTGGGATGTGGTCATCCTTGGGCAGCACGTGCCCACATGGGCTGTGGGCAGATACAGGCCCTGGGCGCTGCACAGTCAGTTCCATCTCTGCCCATTGCTCAGGTACCTAGGGGAATGGGGTGATGGATGAGATGCTCCCACACCCAGAGGGTCAGCTCTGGGTTAGGTGTCACAAGGTCTGACCTGGGGCTCCAAGCGCAGTAGTAGGTCATAGTCCATGGCTCTTGGTACAGAGGCCACCAGGAACTCCAGTGCCTGGCCTTCCCGCAGCCTAACAAAGCCTGGGCCAGTCCAAGATGGAATCCCCCCAGGGGTCACCAGGCGTGCCACCACATCAGGTACCTGGGAAGTAATGAGGCTGGGGGTGTGGGCTCAGGCAAGGCACTGCCTCTTTTGCCACAGCCTGTCCCCAAACCCCAGCTCTCTAGTTGAGGCCCTGCCCGAGGCAGACACCCTCCCTACACCAGGCACCACCCATAACCCTGTCTCTCCAGCCATAGTATCACCCATGCCCTGTCCTTCAACAGTGCCCCCCTACCTGCCCCCGAGCTTCCTCAGCCTCCCAAGTTAGGTGGTCAAGGAAGGGCCGGAAGTAACCAGGCTGCACCTGCTCACAGCGTCGCCCCACCATGTTCTGGCGGCAGTGGCACTGACCTGTGGCCTCGTTGCACCTGGGGAACACATGGTTACTCAAGAAGGATCCCCTTTCCCGCCCAGGATCTTTTCCCACCCCTCCCAGGGCCCCTTATACAGTACTCACTGGGGATCCAGGGCACCACCGACATCACAGTCACACGGACGGCAGCCAAGTAGGTCGTGGCTCAGGCCCCAGTGGCCAGGCTGGGGGAGAAGAGGTTGCTGAGTGCCAGAAATAGACCCCCCTCTCTGCCCAACAGGGAATCTAATGATGGCTCTCAGCCTCTACCACCCCTTGGGGAAAGCATGGCCCCCCGACCACTGGCTCCCACGCTTGGCCTCCCAGACCTGAGGCCTCTCAACCAGGATCGGACCCAAAGCCCTCAGCGCCCACCCAGTGGGGCAGGGACACCACTCCCATCCCTATCCTCTGAGGATAAGTGCAGAACTCCAGCCCCTCCAGTCGCACCAGGCAGCGGTTGCAGCCACGTCCAGTCACTAAACGCTTGCAGAAACAGGCTCCACTGTTGCGGTCACAAGGGGTGCCCCCTGGCACTGTGCCCCGTGTATCACACTGACATTCTGTGGAGAAGGAGACCCATCAGCACTTTGGGGAGCTGGGGCAGTGCTCGTGTCCAGTTGGGTCCAGAGTAAGAGGTCAAGGATTAAGGTCAGCACAGGAGTTAGGACAGGAAGCACATACGCTGGCAGCCTAGAGGGTCACTGGCACTGAGCCCAAAGAAGCCATCACGGCACTGCTGGCAGCGAGAGCCCACCACATTTTCTTTGCAGCGACACTGGCCCGAGACCAGCCCCAGTGCAGGATCATCATGGGGATCACAGCGACCACCGTCTTGGGAACCCATGGGGTCACAGTCACAGGCTGAGAGCACAAAGAAGTGCAGGGTTACCCTTATGCCAACTAGCCCAGCACCAGTCATCTCTCAAGCCCCCACCCTAGATTCCCAGTCTGGCTCCACCCTCCATCCCCCCACCCCAAATCCCTGCAACCTGCACAGCAGTCTGGCACTTCAGCTCATACCCCAGGATCAGCCTTCCCTCTCCCGTGTCCAATTCCAGCCTTACAGCGACACACGGCTGGGTCTCGCAGGTCCTTAGTTGGGTCACGGTAGAAGAAGGGTCGGCAGAGCTCACACTGGCGCCCAGCTGTGTTGTGCTGACACCCATCACACACACCTCCACTCACGTTGCCAGATGCCAGGTATATGGCCATGTCGAAGTGGCAGCTGTAGGTATGCCCATGGCACTCACACTCTTGGGAGAGGTGGGGGAAGAGCAGGGCAAAGGCCACTTGAGGGACCATGTCCTGAGGGTAAGGGGCTTAGGGGCCCCCAGTGCCACCTTAGGTCCCTGCCACAGGCCAGAATTTGTGGGTGGGGGTTCAGGGACTTTAAGCCTTCAGCATCATACTGGGCCCCTAACCAGAGCAGACTGTGGCAGAGGGTTGAGGGAGTCCCCAGGGGCATCAAGACCAAGATACCCTTCAGGCACAGCCTAGGTGTTAGGGGCTTAACCAACCAGCTCTAGGTTCTGCCCAGGGCACAGCCAGGCCACAGAGTCCTGGGGCTATGAGGGCCAGGGTCTCACTTACTCCTGCAGGCGTGACTGTGGCCGTCCTCAGCCGGATGCCAGGGCAGATCATGATGGAAATCCTGACACTGCTCACAGTTGAAGCCACGAGTGTTGTGTTTGCAGATGCAGGCCCCATGAACCTAGCAGGGTGGGTAGGCAAGTGGTCAGCACTGTCCAGCCATGCCTGCCCCTGCCCCCAGCCCTACTCCAGCCAGTTGAAGACCCTCACCATGCCCTCAGCATGGGCTGGTGCCCCTGGGGCGGGTGCACACTGTGAGGCGTGTCCATAGCAGAAGCAGTTGCCACGCACAACCAGCTCATACAGGGCATAATAGTACTTCTCGCGGATCTCCCGCCGTGGGTCAAGCAGGTTGTCCCCGAGCGTGTGTAGCCGTGTCAGGTTCACCCGTAGATTGGTGATCTTTAGCAGGTCTAAGTGGGGGAAAGGGGTTGGGGGCCAGCTGTCCAGGCAGGCTCTTGCTGCCCCATGCCCACCCAGGAGCTGAAGCTGCCATGGTCACCTTGGGAGACCTCCTGTCTACAGCTATATGAGCTAAATTGGACTTGGCACCTGCCCTAGGAAGCACCCAGAATAGCTACTGAGGCCCCAGACAGTCATCACCAGCCGGACGCTGGGACTGCGCCAGCCTCAAAGAATGGAACACTCACTCTGGATCCATGGGCTATAGGGGTCTGGAATAGGGATTGCAGGGTCCAGCACACGATAGATGACCTGGAAGGGCATAGAGTCATTAGAGACACTGGACCTGCCTCATGCCCGTCGTGCCCCCCTTCTGCCCCAAGCCCAGATCCCAGCCCTCACCTCGCCTTCAGTGGATGGCTCAATCTCTGAATAGCGTGACTCACAGACTACGTCATCCCAGTGCCGTGGGGGAGCCAGTGGGACTCCTGGGAAGTCAGCCCCACAGTCATAGGAGAAATATCTGTACACGTGCCAGGTGCGTCCAAAGTCTGCTGAGCGCTCCACCAGCATGGCAGCAGGGCGAAACGTCTGGGTGGGGAGCATGGCTGATCAGCGGGCACTAGGACCCAAGTTCAGCCCAGGCCCATCAAGAGCCCTGCCCAGCTGGGGCCTGCCCTCAAGCAGCTCACAGACAGGTGGAGGTGACCAGGGGAAGCCAAGCAAGGATCAGGAAGGGAAGCCACCTCTAGTGGGGAGACTCAGCGGTCACGGGGCCCAGGGAGGCAGCGCCTGACCCAGCCTGGGATTGAGGCAGCGTGTACAAAGGCCTGGAGGGGGCAGGCAACAGAAGGTGTGGGAGGTGAAAGAGCCTCCCATCCAGCCAGGGCACAGCATATGAGCACAGGGAGGCTGGGCTGAAGAGCTGGGACTCTGTTCAGGGGCAATGGGGAGCCAAGCAGGGTGCTTCAAGCAGGCTCCCAGACACGCGGGCACCTTGAAGGTCATAATGAGGTGCGTGAAATGGAACTCAGCCTCCAAGTCCAGCTGGATGGTGACCACGGGGACACCTGGGGCAGGAGTCGGAGGTCAGGGACTTGAGGCTACTTGGTGGACAGCCCTGCTCACCCATACCTCACCCACAGCCTCACCATTCTCTGACTGCCACCAGGCTGCCCGGCGCTGTGGTGTGAAGCTGGTAACTACATTCTGGATGCGATGGCTGTTTGGGTTGTCTCTAGCAGAGAAGGGGCGCCGGGAGTCACACAGGAAGCATTTCTTCTCGTCCTGGGTCGGGTCAGGGTCAGGATCAGCGTTAGTACCTCAGCCAGTGGGCACCACCCTAACTCAGCCCCCCACCTCAACTCCAACCACACCTGCAGGTGACTGACGATGCAGTAGGGCTGGGGCCCATGCAAGCCACAGGTGGATGAGGCGGTCAGTCTGTCAGCACGTCCCACCAGCAGGTCCCCTGTGGCGGGGTAGCAGCTTCCCCGCGAACAGCCTGGCACATCCGGGGCCAGGGCCTGGGCCAGGGCGGTGGCCGGCACTGGGAACAGGGGGTCAGCTGGTTCTGCTGCACTCCCACCCCATAGCCCCAGAGCCAGCTACCCCAGGACCCACCATCACATCCCGCAACCCCCAGGCCTTCACCAGGCCCTCTCACCGCTCAGCAGCAGGCCCAGTAGAAGCTGCCAGGGCCCAGGCTGTCCCCGCAGGTCCCTCCCTTGTTCCCCTGCGGCCCGCTCCATCCTGAAGAGGAGAGGAATCAGGATGAGGGGGGATGAGAGGTCTGGGGCCCATGCCCATCTATCCCCTCCCTTGAGGTCCCGTGTTGACTCTGCCTGTGTGGGTCCTTGGCCGATTCCCCACTCGGTCCTCTGTCTGTCCGGCGGTCCTTCCACTAGCTCGGAGTCCGGCGACTTTGAGCAAAGTTGGGAAGTACGGCAGGAAGCAAAGCACGGAGCGGATCTCGGGCAGGAGCACGACATCATGCAGAAACCCCCACCTCTCTGGAAACGACCCTCACTCTAGAAACTAGACACAGGCTGGCTCACCTGCAAATCTTTATTGTGCCCCCATGCCCAGGTCTGCACAGAGCCAGGGGAACACAGGGTTTGGGGCCCTTAGGCCACTATAGTTAGGGGACGCACCAAGCAGGGGCTATGGCATAAACAAAGAAGAGGAGTCTGATCTTTGAGACCTCAAGTGGCCCATGGAAACTAGCCTTTGTCTCCAGTGTCGTTGGTGCTGTGGAAGTCACCATCAATTAGGCTTTTCAGTCCCAGGGCTCCAGCATCAGTGGGGAGGTGGAAGGGTGCACTCAAGGTGTCAAGCTCCCCTATTCAGGGATGTGGGATGAACAGCCTGGCCGGAAGGACAGGACAACATACGGGTAGCGGGGGAGATGGAGGAAGGCCATCTCCTGCCCAGGGTCTCCGCTTCCCCCAATCACTACAACAAGTAGGCATGAGAAGAGCTCAGTTTCCCACTATGAAAATGAGTGCTGGTCACTGACAACAGACCAGAGCAGTAGCAAGCAAATCCAGATCTTATGGCTCTTCATCCACTCCGGGCCTTCTGGCCCACCGAGAGCTTCTGAGCCCGGGCTTGGAATGCGCGCTGCCCAGAGCCCATGCCCCACCCAGGCCCCTGGGACTGCGGTAGGGATCACGGATTCTGGGGGTCTGTAGGGCCCTGTCGGGGTGGCTTTGAGCTGCCACAGCTGCGCCCACTGTCTGGGGTCAGGTGGAGAGTACCCCAGAGGTGTAGGCCCAGGGGAGAAAGCTGGGGTTCTTCAGGGGAATCATTAGGCTTCACAGGGAGAGTCTGGGCAGGGGGGCAGTCAATCTGCTGGACTTGAAGGGTTGCTGGGAGTCGCACCAGTTATGTGGAGGAGGGGTCTCCAGACACCCAGGGGGTCATGTAGTTAATCTGAGGGGCTCAGGGATATTAAAGGGGGCTCAGAATTGGAGCTCACTCAGAGATAAGGATCTATCAGGATCTCAGGGGCACCTGATGGTCTCAGGAAGTTTTACTTGACGCCCTCCCCCCCACCCCCCCGACACCCGCCGCCTCCCAGTTTCTCAAGGTCAGAGGGCCACTGGAAAACAACATGGTGTCACATAGAGGTCGCTCAGGATCAGCAGGCACTCAGTGGTGCCTCTGGTCTCTCAAGGTCAGGAGATTCCTGGGTCACTCTGGGGTCACTCTGAGTCACCCAGGTAGTCCCAGAGTCCCTCTTACTGGCATCCACAGACAGCAGTCAGCAGGTGGTGTACACAATGGCCCACAGCTGCATGTGATCAAGCAGCTCTGCTGCCTGCTGCTCCAGGGCCCACAGGGTGGTCACTTTCTTGCCCAGTGCCTGCGCATTCTGAGCCAAGTGGCGCTCCAACCCTGGGGATCAGGGTCATCTGAGGCAGGCTCTGACTTCTGGTCCTAATCTCTGACCCTGACTCTGACCCCAGCCCTAAATAAGCTCTAACCCTAATTAACGTTTGACCTCCTGTTCTAGACTTTAACCCCAGCCTGAGCCCTATATGAATCTGGACCTGACCCCTATATGAATCTGGACCTGACCCCTATATGAATCTGGACCTGACCTGCACCCTTCCCTGACCCTCCCACACCATCCCTATAACTCTGACCCTCCCTTCTGACCCTGACCACCCCCCATACCCACCCCACCATGGCCCAGCCACGTACCCTCTAGGCAGCTCTAGCTGTTCTGTGCCAGCTTTAGAAACTCTTGGCCCTCAGCTCATGCCCACTGTACCCGCTCTTCTGCATCTTGCACCGTGGCCGCCGGGCTATGCGTGCCCTCCTGCAACTCCACCACACCTAACTGGGCCACCTGCAATTCCTAGAGCAAGACTAGATCTGAAACCCCACCCCACGTAGACTCTACAGTCCCAAACACATTGCCACCCAAAGTTCCTGGGTTTGGGGGGCAGGGGCTTTTAGAATTGAGACCCTGCCTCAGCCTGGCATAGCCCAGTCCCAGCCTAAACCCCATTTCACACTATTCCAGAGGTATCCCTGAGACCCTAATGTCCACTTTTCCCATCTCACCTTGCCCAGGCTCCCAGCCACACCCAAGGCATGTGCTGCTCACTCTTCTGCCTCCTGGGCCTGCCACTGACTCAGGGCCAAACAGGTCCTGAGAGCCATAGCTGCACTGGACAGATGCCCAAGGACCGGGGTCACATCCACTGCCAGTGCCACCCAGGCCAGGTGGCCTGCCACCTGAGGCAAAGATTAGGGAATCACAGAGAGGTCACAGCAAGGTAGAGCATTACATGGTCAGGGTATTTAGCACTGTGGTATCACAACTGGTCAAGGATCTCAGGGAAAGAATGGGGATCACAGCAGCCTCTGAGCAAGAGGTGTGAGGGAGCTGAGGGGTATGGGTGGGGTATCACCTCCTGTACACTGGCTTCCAGACCTCGAAGTCTGTTTCAAGACCTGCAGTCCTTGCTCTGCAGCCCTTGCATGAGTTCCCGCCTCAGCCAGCACTCCCTAAACATCCAGCGCTTGGTCCAAGGCCCTGGCTGTACCCTCCCTGAAGGACACAGATGATCAGGCAGTCCAGCATTCCTTTCCTCCCCAACCTCTGACCTCTACCTCCAGCCTCCTGGCCCTTAACCTGGTCTGCTGTGCCTGATGGAGAACACCTTCAGCTTTGGGCAGCTCCTGGCCTACGGCATCTGGCACAGGGAGGGCACCCTGGATCTGATCCAGCAGGAGGGCAATGCCCGCTGCCCCACCTTGGGGGAGGGGCACCGCCAGCACATGGCATGCCACCAGCTCCACACTCACAGCATCTGTGGGGATGGAGGTAGGGATCCTGGATGTGAACTCTGATCCCTGACCCAACGAACTTTGACCCTAATCTCTCACTGACCCTGCCTCTGACATGACTACACGGTGTGCTAGAGGCTTCCAAGAGCCAATTGTTAAATTTTCAGGAATTCTGTGAATCAGTTGTTAAATGACAGGCAGAATGAAATCAGTCACGGTGGGGATTACTGATGCCATAGAAATTGACAAACACTACAAATCAGTTCCTCCTGACCCCCAGGCCCCACTTGTTAAACATTTAGAAGCACACTAGTGCTCCCACCTGATCCCTGGTCAGCCCTGATGAGTATTCCTCATTCTAGAAGGAGTATCATAGCAGTGTCCTGGATGCCCACCTGCCCCTGCCCCTGACCTCAGACACACAAGCAGACATGTACCCAAGAGGAAATGCTGGATGGGCTGTACAGTTGCTTGCATGTGAGCCATGGTGGCCACACCCCAGACCCCCTTGCATGACGCCACATCTCCCAGGCCTGGATTCCCGTGGAGCTTGCAGTGGCCTGGATTTGCTGTTGCTGGCAGGGGTGGGTCAGATGTGGAATATGTCTCTTGCAACCCCATGGCCAAGCCATGGTACCCTGTGACTCCCACCATGCTCTCCTCCACAGCCCCCATGGCTCTGTACCAATTGCTGACACTGCTCCAAGGCTGTGACTGCCATGTCCAGGCTATAGGAGGAGTTATGGGAGGTAACCAGAGCCCACTGGGAGGTAGGCAGGGTCCCAGGACAAGAGGGAACACCACAGGGTACAGGAACATAAAACAACCGAGGTCCCCGACCCCTAGGGGAATGGTCCCCGATTCCTAGGGGATCCAGTGAGGAATGCATGTCCCAGCGCTCCCATTGCCCTACACCCAGTTTACCCCTAGGAGAGAGTCCTCGCCTTGGCAAAGCCTCCCACAGTGACCCATATCTCCACCTACCACTCCAGCTTTGACTAGGAGCTGCAGAAGCTGAGGGTGATGCCTCTGGACCCTGTGGACCAGCCCCTCAATTTCAGCTGCCACACAGCTGTCCCTCTGAGTCAGCCCATCCCCCACAGCAGCTTCTCTGTCCACCACCAGGCCTCCTGGGCCTGTCCCAGGATGCTGTCTGGTCCTCCAACTGTGGCCACAGCCTGGGCTATAAGCATGGCCTCTTGAGAAAGCAGGGCAGCTGAGGAGGTCTGGGCCTTAGCACCTGCAGGGGATAAGAACGATAGACACAGGGTTGGCTCAGGGCTTCCACTGGCAGGGTCAGTCAGACTCCTGGGTCCCCCAGATATGTAAGCAAAGGCACCTGGTCCCTTCCTCCTGCCCCAGCCTAGACCCCACCATCACCTGCGGCCCACCTACCTGCCTACTTGGCCTCACCTTGGGCTCCTGTGGCCTTCTTGAGCCAGGCCAAGCCCTTGACACAGTCTAGCTTCTGGGATAATTCTTCCAGATGTTCACACTGCCCCCTAACCCATGGCTCTCTTTCTGCTACAACCTGTCCTTTGGCCCACAGTGTCTGGGCCAATGCAGTTGTTTCCGGTCTGTGGGAGGATGGAGTATCAGCCTGGCCAGAGATGCCCTTTCCTCCCTGATTCCTCACTCAAGAAAACTCACCTCACTCCCAGACCCAGGACTCAGACAGGCCAACCCAAGACCCTCTGAATCCCTGACCCTGGGAGGCTAGCTGGAGACCTCCTTCCTACTGGCCCCAGACCCCTTGCCTGAGTCCAGCTATCCGTTCCATAAGTTGTCGTTGGGGCCCCACAGCGGGGGAAGGAGATTCCAGGAGTGTCTGGGCCTGCTGGAGTACCCCCTCCAGGCCTGCAGGTGCCCCCAGCACCCCAGCCAGGCATCCCCTGGTGTAAGGCGGCCACTTTGTGGGCCACAGTGTCCAGCTGTAGCTGGAGCAGAGCCAGGTGTTGGTCCCAGGAGGTGAAACAGGGAGGGCAGGACATGCAGTGTGGGAAGCCACCTCTGGAGCCACGGGCACATGCCTGGCACCTCAGCCCTGAGATGCCCTCTCTGCAGCAGCAGGTGCCTGTGTGTGGGTCACAGCTGGGCGAGATGGAGCCCTGGGGGTCACAGGCACAGGCTGTGGGGGAGAGAGAGGGTCAGGGTAGGGAGCAAGCAGCACTCACACTAGGCTTGCCGCCAAGAAGCCTGAGGAGGAGAATGACCCTGTGTGAGTATGAGAGCCTCACCTAAGCCACTGCTCAGAGCAGCCATGGGGGAACTTCCCTGGTGGTTCAGTGGGTAAAGACTCCGCGCTCCCAATGCAGGGAGCCCGGATTCGATCCCTGGTTGGGGAACTAGATCTCGCATGCATGCCGCAACTAAGATCCCGCACCCCACAACTAAAAAGATCCCACGTGCCGCAACTAAGACTCAGCACAGCCAAAATAAATTAAAAAATATTTTTTTTAAAAAAAGAGAATGGGGGCTTCCCTGGTGGCGCAGTGGTTGAGAGTCCGTCTGCCGATGCAGGGGACACGGGTTCGTGCCCCGGTCCAGGAATATCCCACATGCCGCGGAGCAGCTAGGCCTGTGAGCCATGGCCGCTGGGCCTGCGCGTCCGGAGCCTGTGCTCCGCAATGGGAGAGGCCACGACAGTGAGAGGCCCGCGTACAGCAAAAAAAAAAAAGAGAGGACGGTCATGGGTACTGGCATCTACCCCAGCCAGAGAGGCCATACTGCATGGCAGCCTTTGGGCAGGAAAACAGCACAGGGCTCCAGGTGCTCTACAGCCCAGGGAGAGGTCAGTTTGGGTCAAGACTGGCAGGTGGGGTCAGGAAAGAACCACCCAATGTGTCTGCTCCGCAGGCCTACCCGACCTGGCCTAGCCAACACTTTCCCTACAGCTGTTTTCATGAGTATTTCTTTAAGTTTTGGAGAAAACAGCAATAAACACGTGCTCTCCCTCAGGACAACCTGGTGGCTCCCCCGCCATCCCACAGGGAGGATCCCGTCAGGACAGCCTCACCCCTGGTGGTGGATTGTGTGAATGCCCTGCTCACCTCTGCACTCCCGCTCTGGGTCACCCCAGTACCCATCCTGATACCAGGAGCACATGCAGCCCCCAAATCCTGCCTGGCAGGGGCACTGACCCATGACCTGAAGGAAGAGTGTGTGGCCAGTCCGCAGAAACAAAGAGCCTCCTCTGGGGGAGGAAGAAGGAAAGGAGAGCTCAGAGGCAGCACACAGTCGCCTCCTCTCAGCCCTGTTCCTGCCCAGGCAGCACTCATACCTGTGCTTGGCTGAGGGCTTCTCCCCTCCTGCTTCCTCTGGTCTGACCCCCTTGGCCGGCCCCCACCTTGTCCCTACATTGCCAGCCTCGCCTCCCACAGACCGGCCCTCTGGGTTCTCAACTCCTGACCTGCTCCTCTGTGTCCTGAGTGGAGCACCCCACTGTTTCCACACGCTCACCCGCCGACTCCCACCCTCTCCTCACCAAGGACTCGAGAACACACTTCAGACCTCATCTCATTCAGTCCCTGACGTCTCTCCTCCTGGAAACACTCGCTTCCCATGGCCATCCATCTCTGCCTGCATCTCCCAATCCTCCCCCTCCGCCCGTGCCTCCTCTGCCTCCTTCCCAGCTGCACCCGGCCCCACCCGTGCCACACTCGTTCTGCTTGCCATGACCCACTCACAGTGCTTCACCTACACGCCAACACACGGTGGCACGTGGGGTCGGGCCCACGTGGTCTCATGTCTGCTCATAGCTAATGTTGCACCAGAACACACACAGCTGCTTGCAGCCACACACACTGCTGCTGGTAGTCACATTAACACTCACACTCACACCAGCCATAAATCACACCACAGGCACACACATTCACTCATACCTGGCCACTGCCACGTGCTATGTGCGACAAGGGCTCACTCACTGGGTGATACACTGGCTGCAAAGTGTGTTGGGCACGGCGGCTACAGGGCTCGCGGCCTCGGGGCCCACCCCCAGGTTCCAGAAGAGGGGGGCACAGCGGCTATAGTCCCGCCCCAGCGTGTGGGGGCAGCAGGGGCACTGCCCACTGACCTGGTTGCGGAAGCAGGCTTCAGCCCCAGACAGGCACCTCGCAGGTATGGTGCCCTGGCGGCCACAGCCACAGCCTGGGGAGAGGAAGGGCTTGATGGGGTCTGAGGAAAGAGAACGCACCCCCCACCTTGGGATACCCTCACCCATCCCACTCACACACTCATGCCGGCAGCCCCCTTGGTGCAGGCACTGCCTTGGAAGCCAGGCCCGCAGTGGGCACAGCCAGGGCCATGGCTGTGATGCTGACAGTGCTGGCAGTGTCCACTGTGGGGGTCACAGGCGGCTGGATCACGGGATCAATATTGTTGTTGCACTGGCAGGGCTGGCACAGACTCCTTCTGGGGTCATCTCCTGGCCAAGGGTGCCCAAAGTAGCCCAAGGAGCAGCGGTCGCAGCGGGGGCCTGGAGTGGATTGGGGTATGTGTGGGTTGTCTCAGTAGTCTTCCTGTACCTTTGGGGCCTCTGGGTCCCATTTAGCCAGCCAAAAGGTCTGAGGTCCAGCCAGGAGGGCAGAGGACACAATAGCTATATTATGACCCATCTTCTTGGCTTACAAGTTCCATTACTATAATTCCTCAAGAATGGGAACTTCTTGAGGAGAGGGGTGCGCCCTGCAGCTCAAACACACAGGTGACACTGGCAAAGATTTGCCTCGTGGACCTGATGGGATTGTGAACAAGTGAGCAGGGCCATGGGTTTGTCGCTGCCAACCATGCCTCACCTGCATAGCCAGATGCACAGAGACACAGGACACATCCACTGGTGCTGTCCACGTGGCAGGAAGTCCCATGATAGATGCCTGAGCCAGGGTGCCCAGGACAGAGGCAGGGCCAGCACTGCTGGCCTGAGCCCAGGGTGGGGTCTCCGTAGTAGCCATCCAAGCACCTGGGGGCAGTAGCACATGGAATGGGGCCTAGCCCACTCATCACGATCCCTCCCCAACCCTTCCAGTGGCAGCCTCACCTCTCACAGTGCTGGCCCATTGTGGCACCGTGGCAGTCCTGGCAGACTCCTGTGAGTGGATGGCACAACTCAGCAGCTCCATTGCAGGCACAGGGTTGGCAGCATGGGAAGCCCCACCAGCCATAGAGGCAGTGGTCACAGCAGCGACCAGCAAGGCCTGCCCGACAGGGGCACTGCCCGTTCACAGGGTTACAAATGGCATTGGTGGCACCCTTGGTGTGGCAGCAGCACTCTGTGGGAAATGACAGGGCAATCAAGCCCTAGAGAAAGGAGATGGCTGGTCCCAGACCCCACACCCACTGGCCCTGAGGGCTCACCACGGCAGCCAGTGGGCCGGAAGCCATATGTTCCAGGCCTGCAGTGGTCACAGGTACGACCATCAATGTTAGGGTGGCAGCAGCACTGCCCACCCAGCAGGGCACACTCGGTGGTCAGTGAACCCTGGGGGTGGCACTCACATGCTGCCAGGAGAAAGGGTAAGATCAGATGAACCTCATGGTGCCTCCTGCAACCCCTATCCTTCAGCCCCCTCAAGGCAGGGCCACACACTCACCAAGGCCACCCCCCTGGAACAGGGCAGAGATGCTGCAGGCAAGGCGGGCACAGGCCTCAGGCATAGTGCTGGAGAGGCTCATCCTCGCTGCCTCCATGCAGCCCGCCTTGTGGAGCTCCTGCAAGTGCCCCGTGGCCCCAGGGTCCACAGACCTCAGTCCAGGCAACCCTTTCACCTGTGGCAGGAGCACAACCTACTAGGAAGGTAAAGGGTGGAAGGCAGGGGGTAGTGAACCCAGTCCCACTCACTAACACCTACAATGGAACTTCTGTACGTTGGCCCTCACAGCCCCTTCCCACCCCTTTCCTGTTTCTCTTTTGATTCTGTTTCTCCTTCCTCTCCAATAGCCCTGATCTAGTCCAGGCAATGCCACCTCTCATTCAGAATCATTGAAGCAGCTTCCCCCTAACAATCCATCCTCCCCATGTCTCTTCCCTGCTCAAATCCCTTCCAGGGCTCCCCATTTCCCCAGGATAAGCCCTTCGCCTGGCCCACAAGTTCCTGTGAGGTCTGGCACCTGCCAGTCTCACCTTCTATCCCTGGCATGTGCTTTTCCCCTGCCTGATTCCCCCTCCCTACACTCTCCACCTGTCTCAATCCTCTTGGTGCAACTCTATGTCTCCACAATCCCCTGTCCCCTGAGCCCACTGCATCCATACTGTCCTGCTAATTTGTGTCTCCACCCAGATGTGGGGTGGAATCCCTAGGATCTCACCGAATCCAGAAGGATGGTGCCCCCCTCCCAGGTCTCTGCACCCCCTTGGTCTGCCATAGCCACAGGGTCATGGAGTAGCGTGTTCCAGGTTCAAAGTGGAAAAGTCTGGATAGAAACACAGCTCTGCAGGGACCGGGGAGAGGAGTCAGGGTGGGGTAAGGAGGTCATGATCATGTGGTCCCAGGAATGCCCCATTTCCACTGTGCAGATATGGGGTACAACATTTCATCATACAACCAATGGAAAAAGACCAACTTCTTAAACCCTGCCCTGTTTTAAATTAGGTCCCTGCTTTGATTGTTCTATGACATGATGGTATTCCATATTGGAAGGTTTCTTTGTTTGGGTATTGCTTTGAATGTGTTGGCTACGTAACAGGGTCTTGGTATTTTGGGGGTCATGGGGTCTAGCCTACCTGTGTATCTGGGTCAAGGCCACCTGGAACAGCTGCTCTGAGGGCAGCAGATGGGCACAGCGGGTACTGCTGGGCTGGGATTGAGCATGGGCCCTGACTAATGCCTGCCACTCTTCAGATGCCTAGGGTTAGGGGTCAGTGGTCATAGAGCTGCCCCTACCCACCACCCAGCACCACCCATCCACCTGCCTGGCACCCATGCTACTGACCTGGGTCTCATAGCGTAGGACAATGTCACACTCCAGGGCAGAAGGCACTATGGGTGCCAGAAGAGAGAGGCCAGCCCCATCAACCACACGTGCAAAGTCTGAGCCAGTCCACAGTGTACAGCCAGCTCCCTGATGCAGGGGCAGGGGCTCCTTTGGGGCCTGGATGTGAGACACTGACTCCCAGGTCCAGACCACTCCAGGACCTAGGACCCTCAGGATTTAGATTCCCATTCCTCTAAGACCCCAGGGACTCATAGCCCCAGGGCTTGGGCCCATCCCGACTAAGACCTAGTGGCCTGTGACCCAACCCTGTTCCTCACACTCCTTACCTTGGGCAGCTGGTATTTGTAACAGGCTCACCTGGCAGGGTGGAGGCATATCGAGGGACACACTGTCTCTGAAGTCGGGGCCTGAGCCAACCAGGGGAGGTCCCTGGGGCTTGTGTACAGTGGGGAGGAGAAGGCTCGGGGGCTCCCTGTGGGCAAGTCAGGTGTCAGTGTCCTCCCACACTGTCCTAGGTGAGGATTTTTTTGTCCGCGCCGTGCAGCTTGTGGGATCCTACTTCCCCGAGCAGGGATCAAACCCTCACCCGAGGCAGTGAGAGCTGGGAGTCCTAACCACAGGACTGCCAGGGAATTCCCTGTCCTGGGAATATGGACTCCATCCAAGACACCAAGCTTCTGACCATGCTGATGCTGCCTCACTTGGACCTGCCTCACCTTCCTAACCCTGTCTGGCCTCTTCTTCCAACTAGCTCTCTTTGGACACTCTCTCCCTCCCCTGAGCACCAAGGTGTGAGCCTTGATTTCCTCCTGCCCCTGCCCTTCCTGGACACTCACAAGCAGCTGGGGGTCAGCAGGCTGGAGGCCCAGACCAAGCTCAGCTTCAGTAGTGGCCTGGTCGAGGCCAGCACAGAAGTACCCAGACCAGTGTTCACGGCAGTGGTGGAGACAGAGGTGGGGACGGCAGAGGCAGAGGCCCTCCCTTGCAGAACACCTGAGCCAGCGTAGGGGTGGGGACGGGACAGAGTCAACTCCCAATTCTTGTCCCTTGACCTGGACCCCCAGTCCCTGTCTTGTACCCGCAAAGTCACAGTCACAGGGCCGACAGCCTAGTGAGTCACTACTCAGACCCCAGAAGTTGGGCTATAAGAGAAAGTAGGTGGGTGGAGAAAGGACAGGAAGACCTGGGCAAGGAGAGGAGGATCAGGACCCTGGAAGGCCATATGCTGGGACTGCTCATTGCAGGAAGAAGCAAGGGTGAGGCCCAGGGCTTTAATGCTCTTCTGCCTCTGGCTGAGAAGTGGAGAGGAGACCCTGGTGTACTCCTGCACGGCTTCATGGAGGGGAGGTAAGAGGTAAGAAGATGAGGTCACAGCCAGGGGTAAAATTAAAGTTAAACAAAGGATTTGTAATGTTCAAGGAGAGGCAAGAAAGGGATACACTGAGTGTCCCTTCAAACACTTTTGCTGTGAAACACCTTTAAATTCAGTGCATAATACTGTTGTAACTCTTTTAAATGCTTTTCTTTCGTTCCCAAAGCTCCCACCTGAGGGCATGTGCTGGTTCAGCTAGCCAAGGTGGCACTGACTCTAGTGACCAGATCAGGAAGTGGCACCAACCCACCAGCAAGGCTTAGTCTGCAGTCACACTGATTACAACCTTGTACTTGTCAGCTTCTAGGAGCTCAGCACCCAAAATCAAGGTCAAATCAGAAGGTGGGTCAAACCTCACCAGACAACGGCTGCAGTCCCATCCAGAGACAAGGCGTTTGCAGTGATAGGCACCACTGGAGAGATCACAGGCATGAGTGCCAGGGATGCAGCCCCGGGGATTGCACCTGCAGGCTAAGGCACAGGGCTGTCAGGGTGCTAATGAGTGCTGCAGGGGTAGGTAGGTGCATGCGTTATTAGAGCAGTAATTGGGGGCAGAGCAAGGAGGACCTGGTGGTGGGGGTCCACTCTGAGGGTCACTCACACTGGCAGCCCTTTGACTGCGAGCTCAGGCCGTAGTGACCAGGCCAGAGGAGTCACAGCACTGGCCCCACACGTGAACTTTGCAGCGATACTGCCCAGAGAGGAGGCCCGAGGTTTCATCTGTGTGGGCATCACACAAACCACTTTCCAGGGCACCCAAAGGGTTGCAGTCACAGGCTAGATCAGGGGTCAGAAGTGTGGACAGAGTCAGGTCAGAGGTCACCATTGAAACTGAAGGAACAGGGTCAGAATTAGGATTGGGGGTTGGAGGGCTCACGTTTGCAGGAGTGAAGGGAGCAGGGAGCCTCCCTGGGATCTCGGTGGAAGAAGGGCTGGCAGAGCTCACAGCGGCACCCAGGTGTCTTGTGTTGACATGCATCACACACACCTCCACTCACATTGCTAGATGCGAGATACAGGGCCATGTCAAAGTGACAACTGCGGGCATGCCCATGACACTCACATTCTGGAGCAGAACAAGGAAGGTGGATATGGAGTGGGCTGGCCTAGCAGGCATGGGGGTGCCCAGGCTCTGCTGCCTGCCATGGGTGGTCCTGGTGCAGGTCCTGGCAGTGCTCACAGTGGGTACCAGCTCTGTGGTGGCAGCAGACACAAAGGCCACGCACCTGGCAGGGAGGAGGGCAAGACGAGTCTACCCCAGTCCCCCAGCTTGCCTTCCCACCAGCCACAGGATGCCCCTCCTACGGTACTCACCATGCCTTCCACGTTGGGTGGGACCCTGGGTGCAGGCCTGTACTCAGAGGCATGGCCATGGCACAGGCAGCTGCCTTGGACCACAAGCTCAGAGGGCATAGTAGTAGAAGGGGTGTCCCTTGAAGCCCCCCTGGGGCCTGTCACCCAGTGTGTGCAGTTTGAAGTTTGCACGGAGGTTAGTCACATGCAGGAGCTCTGGAGACAGATCGAGAGCCCTCAGGTACACTGGTTGTTACCCCTCTATGGCTGATAGAGAAGGAATTGGTGGAGGTCTCTCCCCTCTCTACATCATTGCAGCCACCTCCTCCAGCACCCATGCTGTAGGACTCTCCCATCCCTGCTCCCCTGATTATACCATTTTAGGATGACCACAGCCTAATGGTGATTATCCCACCTCTGCACTGCTCCAGACCTGATATCACTCCTGAGCTGAGACCTGCATATCCCACTGCTTCCTGGACACCCCTTTCTGGTATCTCTAGATATTGGAAACCTGCTTCCCCAAGGCAGTAAAGGATTCCAGTCCTCAGCCCATCATTAGAAATCAGCTTATTATCCAGCCAAACCACATAAGGTATGTTTATTTACTGACTGCCTTTCTCATTTCTATGTCAGCTCCAAGACAGATAACTTGTCTATCTGCTCACCACTGAGCAAGGCCCAGAAGATGCCTGGCACACAGTGGGGCTCCATGGGCACTTGTTAAATGTACACATGGATGGAAAGATGGGGCCATGGCTCCTCTTGCTCCTCACAGCTTAAGTCAGCTACCAAGCCGAGGCCACCTCCTGTATCTCTTTGCCAATGCTCCCCTTTCTCTTGATCAGAGGAACACACAACAGCTGCTCTAGGCCCTAGTAAGGCCGGGGGGGGGGCGGGGGGGGCGTGTATGTGCACGCATGCTCAGGGTAAGTAGTTGGTAATAATCGAAGTCAAGGTGGGTGGAGAACGTAGAATGTAGAGAAAAAGCTACTTTGGGGTTTGTCCTCCTGCTCTGGTACTCTCCTGGCCTGGCTCTGGGCTGCCCTGCTGGGTTATGATTATGTCTCTCTAGTCCTTTAACAAGACTTCTGTTTTACAAGGAAGAGGTCACACCCAGAGACGCCCTGGCGCCACCTGGAGGCAGCTTCAGGAACGCAGGGTACCAATCAAGGCCAGGGTGATGAATCAAAGTGGGGAGGGCAGACAGGGGGCCGTGATGGGGAACAGTGACAGTGGCTTACAAAGGGGAGAGTTATGAGGTACACTGTGATAGGAGCAGAGGTGGGGGACAAAGATTGGGCTGGCATGGCCAGCAGTGATGACCACAATGGGGCCTCACAAAGGAATTCAGCGATGGGGCAGAGATAAGGGACAGAGATGAAAACTGCTACCCAGGCCAGTCCCTATGCACTGGGCACAGGTATGGGACAGGAATGGGGAGCCGTAACAGGGACCATAATGCAGCAGAGCTGGGAAACAATCCTTGGGGGACTGGGCTGGCTTGCCCGCCACCCTGCCCTGCGGTGCGCATACCCAGGTAGGACCTCACTTGCCACCAGGGGGTATCTGGTTTTCCCAAAAAAGGAGTACAGGACCGGCTGTGGGGATAATTACCCTGAACCTTGGTATTATTTGGGTTCTCCACCAGAATGGCTGGATCCAGAACTTTGAAATTACCTAAGAAGCAAGCCTGAGCTTCTGGCTTCATCCCAGGGCCTAACCCCCCTTCCTCTGGGCCTGACCTCTCCCTCAGTGGAAGTCTCGATGTCTTAAGTAATGCTGCTCACAGATGAGGTCACTGACTCTGTGGCCAGGGGCAAGAGGAATCCCAGGAAAGAGGCCTAAGCAGTTGTGGGCAAAGTAGCGGTACACGTGCCAGAAGTGGCCATGGTCCACTGAGCGCTCAAGGAGCAGAGCCAGAATGTCTGGGGATAGGAGGGGGTCCTTGGGTCACCAGGGGCAAACATCACCAGTGGCCATCAGGTCAGGAGGCAGAGAATAAGCTTTCAGTCTCGGGCAGTGGGTCACCTTGAAAGTCATGATGAGGTGGGTAAAGTAAAAGGCATCTTCTAGGTCCAGCTGGTGACATTCTCAACACCTGTAACCACAAGGGCTGGTCAGTGGCCAGGCCTTGACCCTGATCCCAGCCCTGCACACATGGGCACACAAGGACCCTCACCACGCTCTGCTCGCCACCAGATCCTTTTGCCGCCAGGACCACTGTGGGAGATCACGTTCTCAATGCCATGGCTTTTCCAGTCCCAAGAGTCACAAAAGCAGCAATTCTCAGCATCCTGGAGGGATGCCCAATGAGACTGACTAGGCAGGAGGTACCTGGTTTGCCACAACCCCCTCCAAAATTTCACAGCACAGGCCTCTCCCTCTGGCCCTTGTCAATGACCTGAACTCCCACAGGTGCTGAACCTGCCCAAAAAAATCCAAGATGCCATCTCCAGAGCCCGTACCCTCCTCCCTACCTGTAGGTTACTGACAATGCAGTAGAGTTCAGGGCCATGGAGGCCACAGGTGGATGAGGTTCGAAGGTTCTGGCCACAGCCAATAATCAGGTTGCTGGTAGGTGGGTAGCAGCTGCTGCCTGAGCAGCCGGGTGGAGGAAGTTTGTCTGGCACGTCCCGGGCAGTTGCTCTGGGAGCCTGAACTGGGAGGGGCAGGGTCTGAGTATAGAGATCCTAGGGGTACGCCCCCCACCTCACCCCATCCCACAGGGAGGCCCGATGATTTCCTCTCCCCCTCCAGATGGCTCTCAGGTAGAGACCACCTCTCACCCATTGGTAGCAGCAGCAGCAGAGCTGAAAGGAGGGGCTAGCCCGGCTGGGAGTCCTGGGCTGTTGGAGCTAGAATCAGGCCAGAGAGAGAGAATACAGAGTGTGCCCCTAGCTGGGCTGCCCTTAAGGATCTGAGTGTGGCCCTCAGGTCCTTCCCCATACTCACAAGGTAGATGAACTCAAGGATGCCAGAGGCAAGGAGCACGCATGGTTGTGGAATCATGGTACAGCTGGGAGAAGGGTGGGGGGGTGTCCCCAGAGCCTGGGAAACCAAGAGAGGCCGTGCCCAGGGAAAGGATATTAATAGCAGTCACCAGATGCAGAAGAAAGGTGGGGAGGGGGGCACCAAGAAGCAGAGCTTCTTTACAGGTCCGCCATCCAACGCAGCTGCTGCTGGCGCAGCCAGGGTTCAGACTAACCCTCAGACAGAAAAGATCCAATTCTCATTCAAATGAGGCTTCCACCCCTAGCTCTGAAAGGCTGTTCCGTCTCCAGGAGCCTCTGGGGAATGTATCCCCCTCCCCGCCAGCCCCAGCCACTGCCTTTCAGGCTGGGCAGACAGTGATGGATTGGCAGATGGGCAGGGAGCTAGTTTTGTTCAGGGCTCAGGGCTCTGTCCCCTCTCCAAAGCAGGAAGAACCAATAATGTCTGAACATACAGGCCCCTGTTGGAAGACATGCTGAGGCTGGACCTGGGAATAGAGCACTTGGAACCCAGGCAGAAAGCACTGAGAGGCAGTGTGGAAACTCTCCATGCTCAGAGACCGCAGCACTCCACCCATCCAATATAATTCCTTGGTCAGTGAGGGGACTCTGTGGCCCTACAACCCAGAGCTACCCTGGCCCCTGACTCAAGCCCCAACCCCTTGCCACCAACTGGGGAAGTCGACGATAGTCCCTCTCCTGAAAGAAGCAGAGAAAAGAGTAGGCAGAAGTACTTCAGCCGATTTAGGCCCCGCCCTGCCCCAGACAAGCCCACACAAAGCTCCAAGGTTTCAGCCAGAGTAGACTGGAAGACAAGGCCAGGCTGTCTGCACCTCCCCTTCCCTGGCCTAAAAACCTGCAGGCTGCAAGTTTCCCCACAGAGCCACCTATTGTCCTCCTCCAAGGGAGCATCCGGATTATCAAACCAGGGCAGCCCCAAGGGGAGGTGTCCCACCTTAAGAGTGGCTCTGCCCCTGCCCTCAGAGGCCTGGAGGCTGCCCTTCACTCACATCCATGACCTTCCCTGGGCTACCAGGACCCTCTCTGGCATTCCTGTTCCTGGGGCTACCTTTTCTAAACACCCAAGCTGGCCTACCAGCAGTCACATATACAAAAAAAGACCATGGAGTGTGGGCAGGGAGACTGGAAGGTGGAAAGGTATAAAACGTGATAGATGGAATAGTGGACATACAACTTGAAGAGTAACAAGTCACAGTGCATCGCGCCATGACACCATCCCTCCCACCCGCCCACCCCACCCCACATCCTCCAGTCTCTGAAAGGAGGCTGGTGGCTCCCAGGGCCCTGGAGAGGCACCCAGAGTCTTTAGGGTTGTGGAATCCATGGGCATTGCACACTGTGCCACTGGCCACACAGACAACTGGGCTCAGTTTCCCCAAACGTCGCTACGTGAAGGAATCAGGGTGCTGAGTATGGCAGCAATGGCTGAAGTCGTATTACAGGGGAAAGGTTCACACGGAGGATCCGTTGAGCCTGCTGCCGCACCTCATCATCTGAGGACTGCCTGGCCACCTTGATGGCCCGGAATTTTAGCAGCTTTGCCGTTCCAGGTCCTAGCCATACCTTAGGGGATTGGGGCCCAAGCCGTGTTCTCTTCTGGGGAGGAAGATCCTTTGCCTCCTCAGTCCTTTTCCTCTTCTGTCCCACAGTCTCAGGGCAGCTTTTCCGGCCCCTCCTTGCAGTCCTGGCCTGAACAGACCTTTTTGGCCTGCCCCTGCCCCTGGGCTGGGTCCGAGCCACCTTGGCCCTGGCCCGCACTGCCTTGGCCTTGGCCCTGGCCCGCATTGCCTTGGCCTTGGCCCTGGCCCGCATTGCCTTGGCCTTGGCCCTGGCCCGCACTGCCTTGGCCTTGGCCCTGGCCCGCACTGCCCTGGCCTTGGCCCTGGCCCGCACTGCCTTGGCCTTAGCCTTGGCCCGCACTGCCTTGGCTTTGGCCTTGGCCTTGATCCGTGCTGCCTTGGCTTCTGCCCGGGCCTTGGCAGCTTTGGCTTGTGTTCGAGCCACCTTGGCCTGGGCACGGGAAGCTTTGGCCTGGGCTGTTTTGGTGCCCAGAGCACAGCCACCTTTCATTCGTGGGCCACTGAGGGAACCAGAGGCTTTGTAGGTCTTGCTCTGGGGCCCAGTGCCTTGTCGGGATCCAGCCCTGGGGCCTCTTCGAGTCAGACACTTGGAGCCCTTGCTTGTGGCTTTTCTGGGAGCTTTGGGCTGGGAATTCCCCAGCCTCTTCCCTGGACCTTTCCGCAGCTTCAGGGGAGAGTCTGCAAGTGAGAGCTGCAGTGACTGTGCCTTGTGCTTGGCACCCAAGCAGGGCATGGGAGTCTTGAGTGGAACCAGGGCCTCAAGGACAACGGAGAGCCGCATGGCAGGGTAGACACCTGGATAGAGGTGGGTGGGAAAGCCCACTGCTGCACCCCGGGCACGGCTGGCACTTGACTGCTTCAGGGAGCTCAGTAGCAGGTTGGTGGTGGCATGCTTGGCGAGGGCTGGTGTGGATGCTTTGGCCAGCCTGCCAGACAGTGGCATGGGGAGCAGCGTGGCCCGGCCTGCAGGCAGCCGCATGGCAGTTCGGGGAGCACTGGCTGGAGGTGATGTGGCAGCTGGGGTGGGGGCACGAGCTTGAAGCTTTGTCTGGCTTGGGGGGCTGGCTGTGCACGAACTATAGCCATAGACATCACCGCTGCGCAGGATGGTAGGTTGGAAGCCATCATCCCGCAGGCCCTGCAGGAAGGCCACAAGCTGGGCCTCAGTGGCACTGAGATCCTGGCTCATGGGGTTAAAGACAAGCAACGCTTCCTCCAGGACCTTCTTCCCTGCCGTGGAGATCCGCGACCAGGAGTGCACAGCTTTCTCCTCCACATGCTGCACCACCACGCTCATGGCATTAGGCACTGCAGATCTGCCTGGGTATCCGCAAACCAGCGCTTGGCACCTCCAAGGCAAAAGGAAGAGTCAATAAGAACAGCACCGAGACAGGGGCCAGGACCGGTAGATAGGTCAATCAGGGCCAGCAATCTTCACAATAACATCTATTGACACAGAGGGGCCTGGCCAGAGTGAGCCACTCCTTGGGGCAAAACCCTGGTCTTCTCCACCTATCACAGTGGAGGGTGGGGGGGTAGAGGTGGGGGATTCATATGGGTCAGAGGCAGCTTCTTCAGGATACATGCCCATAAGCTCATCAGAGCCATCCAACCTGCTGACGGGCCCCTGGAGAGATCTGGGCTTGGCCAAATTCCTAGTATTAGACTCAACACTGGGAATACAGGCAAATATCTCTGTCTTCCAGGAGCCCTGTACAGAAGGCAAGATAGAGATACCCTCAAGGTTCTTGGGAATGCACACTGGCACACAGCTCAGCTTGCCAATGGGTAAGGGAAGGATTCCCGGGAGAGGAATATTCATGTGGGACATGAATGATGAATAGGAAAGGACCAGATGGAGATGGAGCAAAAAGGGCAACAGCCAATACAATGGCTCCAAAGTGAGAAAGAGCAAGGCAAACTTGGTGTGACTGGAATCTGTGGTCAGGGCTGGGAGGTCTAGCTGGAAAAACAGGGGACAGCAGGGCAATACAAGCTTTGAATGTTCCTTGAATGCTGGCCAAAGGGCCCAGACTTACATCCAAAGTCCATGACCATCTCTGTTCCTACAGCTGCTGCTGTTCAGGTGCCCAGGGGTGGACCTCCCTGCCCACCAGAAGTTCTGCTTTCAGAGTTCCCAGACAGTCCACTCAGAGGTCCAATTCCTAGCACTAGAGTCATGGAGACCAACCCCAGGGAAAAAGCCAGACTCTCCTTCAACAGAAACTAAAAAGATGAGTAGCAGGTACTAATAATACATCTCTAGGCAATCAGGCAGCCTGGCGCCAGGCAGCCAGACCAAGAGCCCAAGGTCTGGGAGCCAATGACTCCGAGTAAGATGGTTAATAAAGTGGACCCTAGAGATCTGAACTGTCCTAACTAGGGCTTGGAAGAAGACTTTGGTACAGCCCATTTGGAGCTGTCTGGGAAGACCCAAGTTGTCCCAGGCTTCTCTTTAAAAGCTGTAGGCCGTCAATCATGACTAACATCTAGTCTAACCCATCACTGAGGGGTCCCAGAGACAGCTCCGCAGCTGCACAGGAGAATTAAAAGATCAGCTGGGATCAGGCAAGTCTCTGGGGCCAAGAGGTGAGTCTGTGCAGCTTCTTCCTCCCCCTAGTGGAGCAGAAGTTTTCAGAATTCCCTGGAGGAAGTGCCCTGGGGCTCTTTGTTTGGAAACATTCTTGGATCCTCAGGTGTCTCGGGCACTTCCCCTCTCCAGAGGCCATTCTCCAAGTACAGTCCTTACACATGACTTTAGTTCTCTTTTTTCCCAAGGGGTGTAGTTCCCAGGGCTGTGAGTACAATAAGGAGGGACCTGTTACCTCCAGGCACAGATACTGGGGGTGAACCGGGGGCTCTTCCGCTCAGGTCGGCCTGGGCCCTTGGGAGGGGTCTCCTGGGCTTTCCAAGAGGCTCCGGAAAACAGAGACTGCAGCCCGACCCCTGACTTCCCTTCACAAGTGTCCCCGGGGCCGGCCGGGGAAGCTGATGAAAAGATGCGGGAAGGGAGCGGCCCTAACCAAGCGGAACTGGGGCGGGGGCAGATCAGGGCCCTCAGGCTGGGAGTCCGCGTCCCTGAGACCCAAGCCGACGGTAGGAACGGGGGGCCTTAGAGGAAGCGAAATGCACGGGACAGGCGGTGAGAGCGCGACCGGGTCGCACAGCCCCAGGGTGGGGTCTTTGGGCACGGGGTGGGGGTTGGGGGTCTCTGCCGGGCCGGCGGAGGGCGCTGGTTCCGAAGGAGCCGGGCGCCCGGCCCATCCACCCTGCCGCCTCGCGGACGACCCCTCCGCGGCGTGGCTAGGCCCACGGCCCCAACCTACCGGCGCCGCCGCGGGGACCCAGGACGCGCCTCTGCGCCGCCTCCGCTGCTCCAACATGGCCGCCTGCTGCGCACCGGAAGTGCGCTGCGCTTCCGCTTCCGGGACCTGGCCCGCCCTAGTGACCCTTGACCCCCCGAGACCCCGTTTCCCCCAAAGTCTGGGGGCTGGACAAGCGGAAACCAGAGAAGACTTCCTGGAGGAGGTGGCAGAGGGGACCGCTCTAAACCCTTGCGGACCTGTGCAGGAGTGTGAGGGGCAGAGGCGCTTTCGGCCGCTGCCCCAGGCAAGACTGCACCAGACTAGCATTGGATTAGGGGCCCATCTGACACCTTCTCTGAGGGGCTTGATGGTGGAACGACATGTGGGAGGGATTTTTGGCAAGGTCCAAGCTATCCTTCACCCTTTTAGTCCTCCTGCAGCCACTGGCAAGGCCCACCTCTGTCCCAGGTGCCTGAACAGAGGGTGAAAGAGGAGTGCACCCTGCCTGAGGTGTCCCTTGGGAGCCTCTTTGTAACTCCTCTGAGGGCAGCAGGCCTTCCCCTATTCCTGAGAGTGGGCCCACTGCATGTGGTATGAAAGGCTGGTTTGCACACATTTGTGGCAAATAAGCCCAAAGCTGGGCATGTCCAATCTGAGAGTCCCAGCATACCAGTGTGGGCCTGAGTGTACTTGCTTAGGAGCATGCCCACAGGTGTGGTGGGAGGACCCTGGTCCAGCCTTAGCTCCCTCAGTGGCAGAAAGCCCTCCCTAAAGTCTTAACTCTTCCCCAAATCCCTGCTTTTTGGCCTAAGAGATTGGGACTTCTTTCCACCTGTACAGTCTTTCCACATGTACCCTGGGGCCAGCAGAGGGGTGACAGTTACAGGGCTCACTACCCAAGCAGCATCAGATGAGAGAACATAGGTAAAAATTAACCTTAGGAGTCTAAAGGGTCAGAATGGTCTCTATTGCTCTGACCAAAGGCACTTCTTGGTCAAGGGCCCCCAACTCCAGGTTGGGAGTCAACCTGGAAGTCCTGGTTTCATGGATGAGATGGTGGGGGCATCTGTACTTGTGTCAGAGCCTGAGCTAAGAGGCAAAAATATTGTCATAACTCTTGGACCTGACATGTACAGTGGTGTAAATTTGGTAGCTGGGGGGGCAGGTGGAAGCCTATGGGCAGTCACAGAGTGTGACTGGATGCTTCATTTGGGGACTGGTTGATAGCCCTCCTCACTCCCCATAAAACCCCAGGATCCTCTACCTGATCTATGCTTCCCTGCCTCTACAGAGGGGTCTGGGCACCCCTAGAGAGAAACACTCACCCCACCCTAGGCCTCACCTTGTGCACCTGAGCTTCTCAGGGCCTCAGCCCTGATGGTGGGGTCCTCAGTGCCTTTAAGCATAGCCAAGATGTCCAGCAGGAAATGCAAACTCTCCTGCTCCTCTGGGGTCAATGCTTCTGGCCCCTTGTATTGGTAGAGAGAATGGAAGGATGGGGTCTCAAGGGCCAGGGTCTCGGGGTTGCAATCAGGAAGTCCCACCTTAGCACTCCCAGTCCCCAACTGAGGGTGAGCCCCATCTCTGTCCCATCCATGGTTGAGGATTAGTTGTTCACCCTTAGGACCAATCCAGCCTCATCTTCTGCCCAAGTTGTCTTCTACAGCTTCTCTAAAGCCAGCAGTGTTGGCCCCCCATGTGCAGGTGGGGCCAGGCCTGTGTAAACAGAAGCCACTTCCATGAAGAAGCAGAGTCCAGCCTCCAGGGATGACATGGGCCTAGGTGTGTCCTGGAAAGAGGATACCTCTCTGGTGATGTCCAGCCTAGAGGTCAGCGCAAAGTGGAAGACAAAAAAAGGTAGGTCCATCCCTAGTCTGTGTCCCTTCCACACATTAGAACTGTGGGGATGATATGGGTTCAGGGAAATGGTCTGGGGTACCTAGCTTCCTGAGGGGAGGCTGATCCTTTTGCCTCTTGGTACCCAGAATGTCCCAGATGGAACTCTCTGGGATCATTAATCAGGGCCAAGTCTGACTTGACCTGGACTTTGGTGGATGCTGACCATCCCAGGCATAACTGGGATCAGATGAGATGAGGTTGGAGAGACCACAGGGCCGTCCCAGGATCCAGCCCTTCCTCTCCATTTGGCATCTTTTATATCCCTTAGTGATGGACCCTAGACCCATATCCACCTGAGCAGAGAGATCTGGTGAAGATCTAGATGTGAGTGAGGCCAGTGGCCTTGGAGGGATCACCCCAGGAGGGAGTCTATGTGCCAGGGAGAAAAGCCAAGGCTGGGTCTTGAGGAGGCACTTCCTGGGGAAGGAGAGGAAGCAGGGCCTGTAAAAACCTCCGAGGGGCAGGACAAGCAGCAGGAGGAAGCCAAGGTCACAAGGGTGGGTGAGGCTTTGAAGAGGCCAGAAAGATTTCAGTTGAGAAAAAGACGATAGCCGCCCCACCCTGCCCCATTTTAGCTATATGGTGTTCCATGGTGACTTTGGCAATACCAAGTTTTGGGGAGCAGTGGTAGCAGATATAAGATGGCCAACACCAAGGCAATGGAAACTGTGAGAGAAGATGACTTCAAGAGTTTGACTGGAAGGAAGGGAACAATGGAAGGACTTGGGGTGCTGGGAGGTATCTAAAGGCAGGAGGCTTTTATGTGCTTAATTACTGGAAAGGAGAGGGGAAGGGGCCTGGAAAGGGAACAGTGGAAAGTGTGAGGGGGTCTGCAGGACAGTGTGAATACCCTATGGAGGAAGGTACCAGTGACTGGCCTAACTGAGGAGCATGTTGGGGGCAGAGTGGAGTGGGAGGATGAAAGCCTTCTAGCCAGGATCTGCAACCAGCCTTGGCACCATTTCCATGAGGGCCGTCCAACTCCATCTGCCAGCCCCTGAAAGGGACTGAAGACTCTCTCTCTGGTCAGAATGCTCTGCCCACACTCTAGGCTGGCCAAAAGTCAGGCAGGCTAGGGTATTCATGTCTCCAAGTTGCTCTCAACCCATGACTGATGGAGATTTGAGAATGAATACCTTAGCATTCCCTTGCTCTGATGGGAACAATAATGTGAGGCCCATGTTCTACAATGGCTCCCAGAGTCCCCAGAAGGATTTGGTCCTTGTTGCTCACAGTGGGAACTTGTTTGATGACACACGCCTTTATTGGCTGCTTTCCCTGTCTTCTTGCCACTCCTCTACTGGTGCTTCTTGTCCTCATCTCCCACATTAACTATATGCACTTGTATCTTAGTCTCCTGGTGTGCTTCTGGAGAAAGTGAGGCAGACGCTGTCCATGAAAGAGGGACAAATGGTAGCAAGCACAATCACGAGGACTTCTTCTCATAGGTGACCACTGACCTGTACAAATGGGCCCCTAGCTCACAGACTTAGCCAGTACTCTTGATGCTCAGAAGATAGGATGGGCCAGGGTCTGGGTCTGAGGTAGGTCTGCCTCTGTCACACCAACTTGTTCTTGCCTGACCCCGGAGTTGGCTAGAGGCAGGCCCAGGACCCTGAAGATGGACAGTCACAAAGTGCCTTGGGTCCCAGAGTAGCCCAGGCCTCAGGCCCTGCGGAATAAGCCCAGAGTGACCTGCCTGGGAGGTCCCCTGGCCTCTGACTCTTCATCACCTGCTCTGTTACCCTCCCCCACAAAAATTGCCCCCACCCATGCCTGTGGAAGGGCCTGTCAAGTACGGAGGCTGGCACTTTCTGCTCCTCCACCCTCTGCTACCCTCAATGTGCACCACAGAACCTGTTCTGTGCCCTCATCCGTGCTTGGGGAAGGGCGACCGAGCCATTGCCCCCACCAAAGGCCCAGGACATACCCTAAGAGGCCTCCAGGGGGCGCCGCCGCGAAGCCTGTCGTGGGCTCTTCGGAGCGCAGCGGTGGTGGGCAGGCGCCCCCTTCTCAAGCCCCCAGGTTCTGCTGGCCCGCCCCTTCGCCGGTGCTCGCAGGCTGGGTCCTGCTGAGAACGGCCCCCACCATACACGTGTCGTGCGGCCCACCGCTTCTTCCTTTCTCCCCCAGTCCGAGGTCGGACCCCAAATCCTGGGCAGGCCCAGCGTCCACATGTCCGTCTGTATGTTCACCGGTTTCCGTGTGACCATGGGTCGGCGCGCCCTGCTCCGGCCACGGCAGGTGCGGGGTTAAAGCAGGGGGGAGGTTTTCCCGAGTCGGGAGGGGGGACGAGGGGCGGACCCTGTCCAGCCCCGCCCCGCGCCGGAGAAGAGCCGGAGCCCCGCCGGAGCCCCACCGGAGCCCCGCCGGAGCCCGGCCTCAGACCCAGCCAGAGCAGGCACCAGCGGAACCGGAACCGCGGACCCTGCGCCCCGGCGGCGCCGGAGCCCCGGCCGGTGAGTCCCGCGGGAGCCGCGCTCAGGGGAAGTTTAGGGCGCGGGGTGTAGAGCCCCAAGCGCGCTCGCTCGGACCCGCCCCCCCTTCCGCGAGCTGGAAGTTTGGGGCCGGGAGGCCCTCGCGCCAGGAGGCCCTCGCGCCAGGGGTCCCAGGAGCGTGCCTCCCCGCGGGAAAGGAGAAGCCAGGGAACTTGGAATCTGTTAAGTCCAGCTGCCCATTTCTGCTGGCAACGCCCTGGACTCTGGGAACCTAGAGTCCAGTGCTCGTGGGTTCCCAAAAATCATCCCCCTCCCCGTCCCAGACACCAAGAAGGCAGGCCTCTGGGGACTTGGCATGGGCAAACCCCTGAGGGTAGATCTTGAGGGGAAATGTGGGACTCTGGCCTCCAGCCCCTCCCCTCCCAGTCTCAAACACTCTGATCTTGGCCTTTGCTGGTGGGAATGTATGCAGTCTATGGAATGGCTCCCAAAGGGGTTTTAAGGATACCCTGGACTCTGATCCCTGGCAGCAGGTTGGAGACCCTGATGGCTGCCCAGAGCACACTGGAAGCCAGTAGGGGGAAGGGTACAGTAAAACTCCACTGATGCAGAACACCAGGGTGAGGATTGTTGAGGCAAAGGGAAGGGGGGGGGCTAGGGTGGAAAGTCCTATTCTAGTCACCTTACCTCCCACCTAGACCTAGATTCAACCGGGGAGCAACTAGGTGAGGGCAAAGTATGGGAGGAGAATCCCTCAAGCCCCATAGCAAGTCAGGAAGTTGCCTGGGTAACTGGGAGACTGCCCTCCTTCCCACTCCAGGAGGACCTCCACATCAGTGTGCTAGGCAGTGGAGGTGTGTCTTCCCTCTGCTTTTCCCACCAGCAATTTTGGCCCAGGCTGCTCATCTGTACCCTGAGGGGCTGGTCAGTGGCTCTGACCCTTTGTTTTCCCTCTTTTCTCTAGGTGAAAGCAAAGTCCTTGGACTGGCCCCACACTCCCTTGTAGCCCTGGTAGAGTCAAGATGTGGCCCCATCATGCCCTTCAGTGAGGCCTGCAGCCTGAGCAGATAGCATGGCCTGCCACTGGAGGTGAACACCATGGCTACAGGAGGTGGCCGGGCCTTTGCTTGGCAGGTGTTCCCACCCATGCCCACCTGCCGGGTATATGGTACAGTGGCATACCAGGATGGGCACCTGCTAGTGTTGGGGGGCTGTGGCCGAGCTGGACTGCCTTTGGACACTGCCGAGACATTGGACATGGCCTCACATACGTGGCTGGCACTGGCGCCCCTGCTCACTGCCCGGGCTGGTGCGGCTGCTGTGGTACTGGGCAAGCAGGTGCTAGTGGTGGGCGGTGTGGATGAGGGCCAGAGCCCGGTAGCTGCTGTGGAGGCCTTCCTGGCTGATGAGGGCCGCTGGGAGCGTCGGGCTACCCTACCTCAGGCAGCCATGGGGGTTGCAACTGTGGAGAGAGGTGAGTGGCCTTCCAAGGAAGGTCCCTCAGGTGCCCCAACACCCTCCATTCTTTCCTGACTTGGTCCCTTACCTTCAGAGATTGGGCAAGAGCTGTAAATTTTGCCTGGGTGCCCTGGACATGGCTTTGTTTCTTGTACCCTTCCCTACCTAGCTCTGAGCTGGGCTAGCAGCAGCCTAAACTGCCTTTTCCAGCTGTGAGGTGGGAGTCAGAGCCCAGGCTAGCCACCAGCATGATGGGAGGCCCAAGCCACCTCCCTGCCCCATTCCTCCTCTGTAAGAGACAAGAAGGGGTGGCCCAATGACTCCCACAGTTATAAATAGTCTGGGAGAGGGGGATGGGAGCAGGGCCTTGGCTCAGAGCCCGGCAAGTGCTTAAATTCCTCGCACCACACAAACAAACCAGGGAGACTGAAATGGACAAAAGCCAAGCTGGCCTGGAGGCAGTTGCCATGGAAGCCCCTAGCTAACTGGCTGTCTGCCCAAGGCCCCCACACATTCCCCTAGCTGACCCTGAGAGTATAACAGGGCAAGAACCTACTCTAGTGAAAGGGCAGGGTACAGAAGTGCTGGCAGAAGGCTTGTGGACAGCACCCCCATCCTGCAGGCCCAAGCTCCTCTCCCAGCCCCCCAGCTGATCCCCAGAGCCCCCTCTCCAGTCTGAGCTCCATGCTGAACAGATCTCCATATGACCCCCACCCCTGGCTTAAACCATCCCCCACCCTCCTTCCCCCGTGAGAGTCCCTACATTGTGGCCTCCAGGTCTGACCACCAGTCCTGCTTGGATGCCAGACTTGGTTGCCATAGCGTCTCCAGGGAGACAGAGACGGCTTATAATTAGATTGGCTGCCTCCTGCTCTTCACTTGAAGGGGCCCTGGCCAGAGTGGGAATCCTAGCTCTCCCAGCCCCCACTCCAGGCAGGCAGGAGGGTTTCTGCTGCCAGGGAGGGGTACCATAAATAGGTTTGTCCTAAGCCACCTCCAGCCCTGACCAGGGCTGTTGTCAGGGTGGAGTGCTGTGGCCAGGTCCAGGGATAGTCTGTATTACTCTTTTCTCCGCAGATGGTATGGTGTATGCACTGGGGGGAATGGGCCCTGACACAACCCCCCAGGCCCAGGTTCGGGTGTATGAACCCCGCCGGGACTGCTGGCTTTCGCTGCCCTCGATGCCCACACCCTGCTACGGGGCCTCCACCTTCCTGAACGGGAACAAGATCTATGTCCTGGGTAAGGACCTGGGGATGTGGAAAATTATAGGTTGGCTGGGATCAAGCTTAATCTGGGATGGTGGGACAAGAGAAGTTTTGTTGGTTTGAGCCAGGGTTGCTCTGAGGCTCTGACCTCTGGTGGTCCTGCTGAGGCTGGAAAACCAAACCCCAGTGCCTAAGGATCTTTGCGGTTGATCTGTGCTCTGGTGTGCACACAGCTGGGTATGAGTAGCTGGGGTGGGCAGTGGTAAAGGCTCAGCAACCTGGTAAAGGAAGAGGCTGCCAGGCCTCCTGGGCTGCCTCCCAGGTGCCCCAATTCCATTGGCAGGGGGCCGCCAGGGCAAGCTCCCAGTGACTGCTTTTGAGGCCTTTGATCTGGAGGCCTGTACCTGGACCCGACACCCAAGCCTGCCCAGCCGCCGGGCCTTTGCCGGCTGCGTGATGGCCGAAGGCAGCGTCTTTAGCCTGGGTGGCCTGCAGCAGCCCGGGCCCCACAATTTCTACTCCCGCCCACACTTTGTCAACACTGTGGAGATGTTCGACCTGGAGCATGGTGAGCAGTGGCTGGTCTGGGCTATTCTCCCACTCTCCATGGGATGGAGGGGTGCAGTGTGTGTGAGGGGGCTAGATCTGACCTCCCCTCCCCTGCAGGGTCCTGGACCAAGCTGCCCCGAAGCCTGCGCATGAGGGATAAGAGGGCCGACTTTGTGGTTGGCTCACTTGGGGACCACATCGTGGCCATTGGGGGCCTTGGTGAGTCTCTGTGGGGCTAGGGATAGGAGGGGAGCCCAAGACAGGAAAGAGTAGCCCCCTGCGTGAGCACCACCTCCTGCCCTTCTCTAGGTACTCCAGGGGTCAGGGCTTTGTGAGCTTCCCTTTCCCAATCTGTAAAACAGTCAATGGGTGGTCTGCCTGGCTCAGCTTTTGGGGTGTCTCTCAGCACCTAACTGTGGGTTCTGTACCAGCAGGGGCCTAGGAGATAAAAACAGGACAAATGACCACTGAATGAATGGAGAAATAGAAATGTGAATGAATAAATGAATGAGTGATGAAATGGGGGCAATGAGTAGCAATGCATGGATAGCCCATCCTGGGGTAATGCATGCTGGGCCATGCTCTGAGCTCAGGGAGAAAAAGAGCTGGAGCCCCTGCAGCCTGCGCCCTTTACAACATCTGTCTTCTTCCTGCAGGAAACCAGCCGTGCCCTCTGGGCTCTGTGGAGGGCTTCAGCCTTGCACGGCGGCGCTGGGAGGCACTGCCTGCCATGCCTACGGCCCGCTGCTCCTGTTCTAGTCTGCAGGCTGGGCCCCGGCTGTTTGCCATCGGGGGTGTGGCCCAGGGTCCCAGTCAAGCTGTGGAGGCACTGTGTCTGCGTGATGGGGTCTGAATGCCTGATGGGACCTGTCCACTGGAGCAGTTCAGTGCCAGAAGCAGATGTCTGTGGTTCCTTTTGCTGCTGAGAAAGCTCACTGTGGCTCTGTGGGATGAGGGAGGCACAGGGTGGGGCACTTGAGACACCGTGTCTGGGACTTGGGGGTGGCCTTCATCTTTAGCAAAGGACACACATACCTTTACACCCACCTTTACTCCCTTTCATTCACGGACCATGCCCAGCTCCACCCTTGCTCTGGAACCTACTGGGCCCTCTGTCCAACTGGGAAGTGGGGGAGGGCAGAGCTGGCCTCCTGCCCCACAGGTCAGTGCCTACCTGGAGTTGATCAGGCCCTCCCCAATGGCTGTTCCTGAAAAGTCCTAGCTGTCAGCCTGCCTTGAAGGCCCTTGTGGACTCAAGAGGTAAGAGAGGGTGGGAACACAGAGGGGTACAGGAGTGGATGTGGGGACCTCCAAAGGGCCAGAAGAATGGTGGCTTTGGGCCCTTTACACTGCTGGCTGTGTGACCTTGGGCAAGTCATTTCACCTCTCTGTGCCTCAGCATCCTCATCTATAAATGGGGATCTCTGAAACCTTCCTGCCCTACCTACCTCACAGGGCTGTTGTGAGGATCCAGGGAGTTCAGATGTGGAAGTAAAAGTGCTGCTAAATCTGGCTTATGGTCTCTGGTGTGGACTTCTGCGTTGCCCCTGAGCCCCTGGCCCTCAACTTTCTCAAGGGATGAGGGTCTAGAGGAGCCTTTAGGACCTGGCCTCTGCCCCCAAAGTGTCCTGGTGTCTTAGTCCCACTTAAGCCTCAGTTCTCTGTTGGTGACGTAGGATGACCCCCATCCCCTATTGCCCTGGCTGTTAGAGGGCACTCACAGCAAGACCATAGAAGAGCTCAGAAAACTGCAACAAAATACCATAGGATCAGGATGACCTCAAGATTCACATCACACAGCATCCTCAAAGCCTCTGCTCACCTCCGGTGGTGGTGGGGGGGGGTGTGTGTCCAGTGGGGGCTGTCCCTCTGTCCCAGCTGTGGTGAAGCTGTCTCTTAGGCATGACTGTGTTGCCACTCACCAGACCCCTAGAGGCAGTAGCATCCCAGAAAAAGCAAAGCTGCCAGCCCTTGCCTCCTCCTCCAGTCTTTGCTGCCCACTAGTAGGGACCATTGACTCTGCTTTCCCTGCAGCCGTACTGATTGCAAGGGGTTCACAGTTGAGTTTGTGGCAAGAATGGATTTGGGGTCCTGGAACCCACCTGCTGTGGCCAAGGTAACCCTCCTGGACCATTAGCCTCCTGCAGGCCTTACCTCTTCTCACTCACTGGCAAGACTCCCCAGGCAGCACCTCCCCCAACCAGCACAAGGCTGCACAAGGCTCCATGGCACAAGCAACATAGGAGCCAGGCGCAGGGCCTGGCTGTGCCTTACTGTTCTCCAGCCTCTGAGATCTCTTGGGCTGCAAGCACAGACAGGCCACTGAGTTAGCTGTCCTTGTTTAATGTTCTGGACCAGTTTAGACACTCAGAGACCCCAGCATGAAGGTAATGCTGCAGCAGCTTGGGTCTTGGGATCCCTGGGAGGTCAGGCAGTGTGTTGGTGACTGGGGCCTGGGGCCCCATGTTGTCACTGCCACAATGGCTACCACGGGATGGCTGGCAGAAGTTCTGCTGGTAGGTGGTGCTGGCATGGGAAGGCTGGATCTGCACAAAGTGGACAAGGCGCTGGGGGAGGTCACTGAGTCCTGGCCCTGACCGGAAATCAGCCTGGTAGGAGGATTCAAGGGGCCGTGGCTGGCGCAACTCCAGTTCACAGGGTACCCAGCGCAGGAAGGTGTGCTGCTGCCACAGGCGCTCCAGGTCTTTCCGCCTTCCGATTCCCTGTAGCAGGCAGGAGGGGCCCTCCTCAATGGTACGGGCCCTTGGCCCACAGTCCTGGCACCAGGCAATTCCTTGGGCCCCTCCTATACCCAAGCCTGCCTGGTGATGCCTGGCCTGTGCCTGGCCTCCCTGGCCTGGACCCCAGCCTCTTTGGCCTGCATCCCCAGTCATGCCTTCCATTCCAGAGTGAATGAAGCCCCCAGAAAGTCAGTGGTTCCTAAGATATTTGCACATTGTCAGGCAAGCTGGTGGGGGAAACCAAAGCAGAGGTACATCTGTTTGTAGAATGGGCTGTTTCCCAGAAGAAAGAGGTTGTCAGGAAGACAGACACTCCTCTGTCTGTATAAAGAGCCCTCTCTCCCTGCAATGTCTTATCCCCTCCACCCTACCTCAACTTCAACCTAGGCTGGGAGTCTGCCCATTTTCCTTCCTCTCTCTAGCACTCACTTTGTCAAAGGAAGTGCGGTTGTCATGCTTGGAGAAGAAATGTTGCTGCGCTGGCTCCTAGAAAGACAGTGAAAAAGAAGGTGAATGGGGAAAGATGATGCTTACCTGTCCCCAAGATGCTAACTCAGGGCCCCATAATGGAGGGAAGTTGCCAGGAGCCACCACCCTTAAACTGCTAAACTGCCAACACACTGAAAGGGCAGATAAAAATTAAAGCAACACCTCATTCCTGGAACGTCTCATCCCAGCACTTGCTCTCAAAGCAGAAGCCTCTGGGGCCACTGATTGAGGAAGGGGCTGAGGCATTTTCCAGGACATCCTGCCGTTAGTGGGGCAGTGGTTTAAGTTTCACATTGGGTCCTTTAGATCATCCAGGACTAGGCTCCAGCTCTCTCCTCCTCTCTTTCACTCTCTCAACAGCAACCCAGCCTCTTGGCCCTAAATACCACCTGGAAACTGAAATTTCTCTTTAGAGCTTGAGCTCTCTCCCGAATTCCAGACTCACTAGCCAACCACCTGCTCCATATTTCCATGTAAATGTCTAACGGGCATCTCCAAACACATGGCTGAGCTCTGGATCATTCCCCAAAACCACCCCACCTATAGCCTCCCCCAGCTCAGGTCATGGCAGCTAGATCTTGCCAAACACCTCGGAGTCCCCTTGATTCTTTTCTTTCACACTCTACATCCAGTGTGCCAGGAAATCCTGCTGATACTTCCTTCAATATGTACTCAGGATCAGACCACTTCTCAGCATAGCCGCTGCTTTCTCTGGTCTAAGCCACCTTCCCCTCATGCCTCAATTACTGCAAGAGCTTCCCACTTGGTGCCCCTACTTCCAAGCTTGCCTCTCCAGTTTATTGTCCTCTTAGAAGGCAGAATAACTCTTTTAATATGTAAATCAGATCACACTCCTTGTTTGCCAAAAATCCACAACAGTTCCTCATGTTTATAAAAGTCAAAGTCATCATAGTGGTCCATGAGATCCACATGATATTGATTCCTCCATTACCTCTAGCCACACTGGCGTCCTCACTGTTCCTCAAATACACTAGCTACTTTCATCTTGGACCTTTGTACTACCAGTTACTTCTGCCTGGGACTTTTCTCCCAGCTGGCCATGACTCCCTCTCACCTACCTCTTGGGAGGCCTTCCTTGACCACTACTACACCAGCAGTCCCATCACCCCAAGCCAGCATTTTTCACCTTCTAACATACTGTATTACTATGTATTATGTTGCTGTTTACCATCCGATGCCCCTGACTAGAACACAAGCACCTCATGGGCAAGGTTACTGTCTGTTTTACTCACATCTATAACTCCAACACTGAGCCTGGCACTGTGCTCAATACATATTTGCTGTTAAATCAGTGAACAGGGACAGAAGATCCCCAGGGCATTTGCTTTAGCCCAGTTGGGACCAGAGAGCCATGCCCCATCCCCAGGCAGAGAGAGACCACCTCTCAGGCCCCTAGACCTCAGCAGGAATCTCTCCCAAGACCGTCCACCTTGCCTTTGTGCCTGGTCTCTGCCCCCAGGGTCCCTCCACCTCAGCCACTCAGCTTCTTCTGCTGCAGACCAGAATGAAGTACCTGATCTGGTGAGTCCAATCTTGGCTGGGTTGAGGTATGAGCAATGGCTGACAATAAGTTGCTAGATAAAAGTCAGGGGCTAGCTCCATCCCAGATCCCTGAACCAGAATCTTCGGGGTGGAGCCTTTAACGAGCTCCCCTATTGGGACCTCCTGCCTTAGACAGCCGGTGTTCTCCAAATCGAATGAAAGCTCCATGAAGGTAGGAAGCCAGCTGGCCTTACCTTTCATTCCTCATAAAGCAAACTGACACAAGAGATTAAAAACCCAGAGCCCTTTTAGGAAAAAAATAGAAAATCTTCAGAATCTAGAGCTAGGCAAAGAGTTCTTAGATGTGACACCAAAAGCAAGAGCCATAAAAGAAAAAAAAATCAATAAATTAGACCTCATCAAAAATTTTTTTTAAGTTTTGCTCTGTGAAAGTCCATGTGAAGAGGATGAAAAGACAAGTTACAGACTGAGAGAAAATATTTGCAAATCACATATCCAATAAAGGACTAGTATCTAGAATGTATAAAGAACTCTTACAACTGAACAGCAAAATAAAAAATCCAATTAGAAAATGGGCAAACAACATGAAGACATTTCTTCAAAGAGGATATACAGATGGCAAATAACACATGAAAAGATGTTCACCATCACTGAACGTTAGGGAAATGCAAATTAAAACCACAGTGAGAGGGCTTCCCTGGTGGTGCAGTGGTTAGGAGTCTGCCTGCCAATGCAGGGGACACGGGTTCGAGCCCTGGCCCCGGAGGGTCCCACATGTCATGGAGCATCTAGGCCCGTGTGCCACAACTACTGAGACTGCGCTCTAGAGCCTGCAAGCCACAACTACTGAAGCCTGCGTGCCTAGAGCCTGTGCTCCACAACAAGAGAAGCCACAACAATGAGAAGCCCGCACACCACAACAAAGAGTAGCCCCCGCTCACCACAACTAGAGAAAACCTGCGCACAGCAATGACGACCCAACACACTCAAAAAAAAAAAAAAAAAAAAAAACCCACAGTGAGCTATCATGACACATCAATCAGAATGGCTAAAATAAAAAATAGAGACAACACCAAATGTTGGTGAGAATGCAGAGAAATACAATCATTTGCTCAATGCAGGTGGGAATGTAAAATGTAAAACAGCCACTCTGGAAAACAGTTTGACAATTAAAAAAAAAAAAAACTTAACATGCAGGAGGTACAATATAGGGGTAGGAGAAAAAAAGTTATTATGGGATTATATGAAATCGTGTGTGAAACTTTTCAAAATTGTAAAGTGCTATAGAATTTAAAGAATCTTTCCTTCAATTAAAAAAAATTTCCATCCACATTAAAAAACCAGACAAACAACTTAAATGCAACTACGGGGACTTCCCTGGTGGTCCAATGGCTAAGACTCTGAGCTCCCATTGCAGGGGGCCAGGTTCTATCCCTCGTCAGGGAACAAGATCCTACATGCCGCAACTAAGAGTCCGCATGCCCGCAACTAAAAGATTCTGCATGTTGCAACTACAAAAAGATCCCGCATGCCACAACTAAAAAAAGATCCTGCAGACTGCAACTAAAGATCCCTCACGTGGCAACGAAGATCCTGTGTGCCGAAACTAAGACCCGGTGCAGCCAAATAAATAAATAAAATATTAAAAATAAATAAATAAATGCAACTATCATATGACCCAGCAATTGCACTCCCAGGTATTTATTCCAAAGAAATGAAAATTTATGTTCACCCAAAAACCTGTACACAAATGTTCATAGCAACTTTATTTGTAAGAGGTAAAAACTGGAATCAGCCCAGATACATTTTCATAGATGGATGGTTAAGTAAACTGCTATATACATACCACAGAATACTACTCAGTAATGGAAATTGAACCGTTGATACACACAACTTGGAGGAATCTTCAGGAAATTATGCTGAGCAAGAAGAGCCATTCCCCAAAGGTTGCATGCTGTATCATTCCATTCACATAACGTTTCTGAAGTCACAAAATTTTAGAAATGGAGGAAAAATAGCAGTTAGGGACAGGGGAAGGGTGGAGGAATGAGAGGCTGATGGGTATAAAAGGGCAGGACCAGGGATCCTTGTGATATTGGTCAGTATCTTGACTGTGGTGGTGGATGCACAAACCTACACGGGTGATAAGATTTTATAGATCTTTTTTTTTCTCTTGCAAATGAAGTGACCAACAAGGGATTAATCTCCAAAATATACAAACAGCTCATGCAGCTCAATATCAAAAAAACAAACAACCCAATCAAAAAATGGGCAGAAGATCTAAATAGACATTTCTCCAAAGAAGACATACAGATGGCCAGGAGGCACATGAAAAGATGCTCAACATCATTAATTGTTAGAGAAATGCAAATCACAACTACAATGAGGCATCACCTCACACCAGTCAGAATGGCCATCATGAAAAAATCTATAAACAATAAATGCTGGAGAGGATGCGGAGAAAAGGGAACCCTCCTACATTGTTGGTGGGAATTTAAATTGGTAACAGCCACTATGGAGAACAGTATGGAGATTACTTAAAAAGCTAAAAATAGAGCTAGCATATGATCCAACAAGCTCACTCCTGGGCATATATCTGGAGAAAACCATAATTCAAAAAGATACGTGTACCCCAATGTTCATTGCAGTACTATTTATAATAGCCAGGACATGGAAGCAACCTAAATACCCATCAATAGAGGAATGGATAAAGAAGATGTGGATAAAGAATGGATAAAGAATACTACTCAGCCATAAAAAGAAAGAATGCCATTTGCAGCAACATGGATGGAACTAGAACTTGTCATACAGAGTGAAGTAAGTCAGACAGAGAACAACAAATATCATGTGATATCACTTATATGTGGAATCTAAAAAAATTGTACAAATAAACCTATTTACAGAACAGAAATAGAGTCACAGATATAGAAAGCAAACTTATGGTTACCAAGGGGGAAAGCAGGGGGAATGGATAAATTGGGAGATTGGGATTGACATATACACACTACTATATATAAAATAGATAACTAATAAGAACCTACTGTATAGAACAGGGAACTCTACTCAATATTCTTTAACGACCTATATGGGAGTAGAATCTAAAAAAGAGTGGATATATGTATATGTATAATTGACTCACTTTGCTATACAGCAGAAACTAACACAACATTGTAAATCAGCTATACTGTTATTAAAATTAATTTTAAAAAGATTTTATAGATTTTTATGGGTTTTTATGGCCATGCCACGTGGCTTGTGGGGTCTTAGTTCCCTGACCAGGGATCGAACACAGGCCCTCAGCAGTGAGAGCGTGAAGTCCTAACCACTGGACCACCAGAGAATTCCAAGATTTTATAGATCTTAATACGCACACACAAATGAGGAAATCTGAATGAAATAGGTAGACTGCAGCAATGTCAGCGTCCTGGTTGTGATATTTTACTATAGATATGCAAAACGTTACCATTGGGGGAAACTGGGCAAAGCGTAAAAGGGATCTCTCTTTACTAATTCTTACAACTGTTTCTGAATCTACAACCATCTCAAAAAAAATTTCAATTAAAAAATCTGGAGGTCTGGGGCATGTTCCAGTTGCCCCCCCAATCCCTCCCCCATCTCTACCCTTAGCTTTAAAATTGTACACAGCCCTAGAATGTGGATGCCTCTGCTGTTGGAGGCAGGTCTGAATTTGGAAACTCACTATTCTTACAGTGACAGGATAATCTATCGACTCCCACTGACTTGAGTTTTATTCTCACAACTGTGGGAGTCTAGTGAAAAGTGCAGTCATTTCCTCTCCACCCAGGCAGTTCTAAGTATTCTTGTCCCTGAGGAGAATTTCACCTGCATCTTTGCTTCTAAACCATCTAAAGCTCCTTTTCCACTCAGGTGGTAAAATCCGTGGTCTCTGAGCAGGTAGGGCTTGGGCTAGGGTTTGAGCTAAAGAGGCCTTGGAAGAGAAGTAGGTTTCCTGGGATGGGTCAATGTTTGTCTGTGGGAGGACTAAGGGCCTCTCTGGAGGCTGGGCAGTGTGCAATTAGTGGGGTACTGAGTGAGGAGTCCCTGTGGCAGACTGAGGCATGGTGGGGGGTGGGGCAGAGGCAGAGACACAGCAATCACGGCACCACCAACGAAGGACCTGCCTCCAACCATGAGCCCTGGCACTCTGGCCTGACCTTAAGAACAAACAAGACCAGGATTACATTCCCCAAGAGTCAGACAGGCGAAGGCTAGAAATAAACTAATCTGGTTTAGAAGAAAAAAAGAAAAAGAAGAATAAAAAGAAAAAAGAATCTTCTTGCATCTGAATGACAAAATTTCTACCTGCCCCAAACTAAAGGTAAGTGGCTGCTACATCTTGGAAAGGTTTTCAACAAGAATAGCTGCAGTCAGCCCGCTGACACTTGGTATCTCTCAGCAAATAAGAAAAAAGAATGTGCACCTTCCCTGAGTAGTCCCACTAATTAAAACGGCTTTAGATCTAGAAAGGGTCAGACTTGGCATTTGTACAACCTAAGCCCAAGATACACAGACCATGCTATTTTGGGGTTGCTGATAATGCCAACATGTAACAAGACTTCACTTCAATCAAAACATGTCCCCAAATATATCCTCTACTCTGTCCCTGGGGGACAGACTAAGAGGACATTCAGGTCTTTGGGATGAGGGCTGCCACTGAGGACTACTACAGACACCCAGCAGGAAGTGCCCAGGTTACCTCTGTCCCTGTACTAGGCAGATCTCATCACTCTCTCAAGGGAGGTGGCCCCAGACGAGCAGTCTGGAGCTGCATTTGGGCCTTGCTCAGTAGGCAGTACCAGGCAGCCATTCCAACTGGGCATGCTAAGGAAGTTTAGGCTCTGTAGCATGGCAGACTCCAAGACCCTGCTCTTGGCCTGGGAAAGCAATTTGTAGAGAATCCAGATGGCCAGTCAAGTAGGACCTGGCTAGAGGCTGGGAAACAAGAAGCTGCAGTGGGCGGAGCATGTTCCAGGCACACTTCCAGGTCCCTCTCAGCCCTCCTCCACCCTGACCTTTCCCAGGGGTCTGATGTGAGCACACTTCTCACCAGGTTGACTTCCCTCTGACCTGAAAGGAAGCCTGGAAAGGAGATGGAGGGAAGGAGGGAGGAGGTGTTTCTTCTCCTGGCTCCCTTCCAGGCCCGCCCCTACCTGGCTGTGTCTCTCTACCCGAAATCACCACTTCTCTCAGGAGAGCCCTCTCCATACCACTCTCTCCATCTGGGTTCTAGGAGCCATGCCTTCCCCTTGTTCCTTAAGGCCCAGCAGTACTGACCACTTGGTTGTTACCATCCTGTGAGAATGCCTTTCCCTGAAGCTCCCACACCTACTCCTTTATATGTATACCCTCCTGAGTTCTGTTTTGAGTGGGCTTTTTACTTTTGGGACCCTGACTATGCTCAGTGTCCCCTCCTTGTCTCCAGGCCTGGAAGCAGTGGAGGGCCTGCAGCCCTGCATCCCTCTCCTGTTATCTGGAAGCCTTTTCCAGCCACCCTAGGCCGATTCTGCCATCACTCCTTTCCAGTCCTCCTTGGTTAGGCATGGGGGTGGACACCTGCCACTTTCTATGCTGTTTTACTGACCAGAGGAGGCCTCCTACTCACTCCTGAGCCCCTGGACTACGAGGCTGACTGTGAGCTAGACCATTGACTTTCATGGCATCAAGGAATCTGTGCTGAAGGACAGCCGTCTGCAAAACTCAAGGCTTACTTCTTGGGTTCTGGAGGCTCTCTCACCATGACCACCCACCCCACCTGGACCCTGACTCTTCCTCCATCTAGAAGGAGCAGTGAGCAAAATTGTCCAGCCTGGTACTGGCTCTTCTCCACCCATGTATCTGTAGGGGGAGGACCTGATATTTCAGGGAAGAGGGGCCAGGCCTCATGCAAGTCCCGGGGATAGGCTGGCCTCAAGTGTCAGTCCAGTTGTGGTAAGGTTAAGGATATTGCTCTTGGGGCCTGAGAGAAGCAGAATCTGGCTCAGCCGTGGCAGCTGCACCCAGGGCTGCCTCGTACCTGACAGCGCTGCAGGAACACTGCTGGGGGCTGGGGCTTGGCTGCAAGGCGATATTCTCGAGCACTTTCACTCTTGAATTGGCCTCTGTAGTGCCCATAGAAGCCACTGTTGTGCTGTAACAAGGCAGGCTTGAGGGTGAATCCCACCCCAACCCCCACCCTGAGTCCTAGACCTCAGAGCCCCCAGGCTAGAAGCCTCTCCTGGGAGTTCCTGACAGAATAAAAAGAATCAGAGGAGGAGGGACACCCTGGAGAGGGGCCAACAGAGAGGTGTCTCCATCCACCATTAGAACAGTTGGCCTCAGCTGTGCTGGCCCACCTGGGAGGGTTATGTCTGTAAGGAAAGGGTGCCTTCCTTCCTTCCTCCCCTCCTTCCTCTCACCCTCCCTCCCCTTCCTTCCTTCCTTCCTCCCTCCCTCCCTCCCCCCCTTCCTTCCTTTCTCTCTCTCTCTCTTTCTTTCTTCAATAGGGTCCTAATATGGGCTGGGGACACACACAGCAGTGAAAAGACAGAAAGACCCTGCTTCTATCAACCTTCCTTCTGGTGAGGGAGTAAGACAAGTGAATAGAGTCAGGAAAGAAAGAACCTGATGACTAGATCGAGTGACAGGGAGTAGGGACAGCATCTCATGACAATGGGTGTGGTACTTGAAGGAGTCAGCCATGTGAGGGGCAGCAGAAGAGCATTCTATGTGGTGAGAACTGCAAGTGCAAAGATTCAGAGGCCAGAGACAGAGTTGTGTTGGAAGAACCGAAAAAAAAAAAAAAAAAGAGGCCTTATTGACTAAAAGGCTGTGAGCAAGACAAGGAGAAGTAAGGTGAGGTCAGGGAGGGACAGGACCTAGACTGGGTTAGGAATATGGATTCTCTTCCAAGAGCAAGGGAAGACTTCAGCAGGGAAGGGGACCAGACAGGTTCTGAGTTGGGGTGACTTAGGAAGCACTGAGCAGAGTTTTGAGAACAGGGCCACCATCTAGTAGCGTGGTCCTTCCCTGGGGGATCTGAGAGGAAGTCCCCTTCATTGTCTTCCCTGCATTGTTAATAGAGGTCAAAGGTCACTGAAAAGCCAGGATTAAATGGATACATATTCTGCATCTATTGACAAAGTCACGAACACCTGTTTGCTACACACTTTGTTATTCTGGGGCAAGTAGGGCACCCTCTGAAACTGGAGCACTTAAACAAAGGATGAACTTTCCCAAAGAAGTACCTCACCAACAGTGGATACCTTCTGGAGAGAATTTCAGAGACAAGGACTGTCAGAAGACAGAAATGAGCACCTATTGGGGGTATAAGAAGCTGTACTGTGCTGATGTCATTAGGCTGACAACATGGATGACCATGTCTGGCCTGGGAACTCTTATGGCCCAACCTCACTGTCCTGAATACCCCCTGGAGAGGACAATGGGTCTAGTCCACGCCATGATCATAGTCCTGAGCAGAAAGAACCTGTTCCCAGCTGGCCTCTGGCCATCAAAGTGGGCTCCTAAGCGTGCCTGGGAAGCCCTTTATCTTTTCATCCCACTGAGGGCTTGGGTCATCCAACTCATCTGTCCATCCTTCTACTATTGTCAAACACTCCTTTCTCTCTATTCAGTTTATTTCAACAGTATTTACTGGGCCTTTACTGTATTGCAGGCATGGGACATACAGATAGAAGAAGGCAGTCTTTAGCCTCAAGATGTTCCCAGTCTAGAGAGCAGTCAAACTACAGAAGTTTGGGGGGATCAAACAAAGGACTGGGAATAAATGGGGTGGCTAGAGGACTAAGAGGATCAGCTAATCCAGGCATGAGACCAGGACACATGGAAGAGGGCATGGTGTCAGGAAGACTAGATAAGCTGTAGGGGGACCTCATAATGGCAGAGGGGGAGTGGGCAGTTTGGGGTCCTCCTCTAGCCTGGATGCTGGATGAAACCATTCTCACTTTACTCTCATGAGTAATTCATATTTCAGGTACTACCCCAGGGCCAGGGGCTAGGATTAATGTAAAGTACACTCTTACCCAGGAGCCTACTAAAGCACTTTGCATCTTTCTGGGAAAGGAGCAGAAAAGGCAAACTTTCCTCTTGTCTTTTTGAGGTTACTTCTGGAGAAAGAGCATCTCAGCAGGTCAACTTCTTGTTGCTTAGTGACAAAGGGATGTTGTGACTACACAATGCTCCTGATTGTTGAGGCAGAGCCCCGCCTGCTACCCCTTTGTGCTTCCTGCTCTATTCTTACTTCTCTCTGAGAGAAATCTGTCCCTCAGCATTAACAGCTTGGGAGAGTTCTTATATAAACATATAAGGCTCCACAGTGGAGTCTGATGAACTCACAGTCAATGAAATAGCGAATATTTTAAAGGCAAATCCTGCATTTTTTAAACTGCAACCATACTGCCAGGGATATAAATTTATAACATATTTCATGGAGTTAGAAGAAATGCTAAAGGGGCTGGTAGCTCTTAGGATAAAAATGCTGCTTCAGAATAAGGCTCTATCAACTTCTCAGGAGTTTGTGGTGACTGGGAACACTAACTGGTGGCAAATGTTGGTGAATGTTACAAGGGCCCAAGTGAAGGAGGAGAGAGCATAACAGAGGAGCAAAAGAAGCAGCATGAAAGTATCTGACACCATGGTTCCATCCCAAGCTAGCCTTGGGCAGATTATTGTCTCTCTCATTTATAACACAGGGACATGAACAGTTCACTCCTTTTACTAACCCAAAGAAGCTGGCGATTAGCCTCTAAAACTCTGCCAACGAAAAGTTCAAAAACAGGAAAGAGTCAGTAGGGCTTTGTCACTGGCACAAGCCCTACTAGCCAGAAAGTCCACCCTATTAGTATAGTAACCCTGGGGATCCCCTCTCACATGTATTCACAACTACAAAAATGTTCATTGCTGTACCTGTATAGGGGAAAAACTATAAACAGGCTGAATGTTTATCAAGAGGACAATGAGAAAATTGGCCTATAATCAAACAATGAAATAATGGCGTTACTATAAATTGGCTACAGATACTTTTTTTTTAAACATCTTTATTGGAGTATAATTGCTTCACAATGGTGCGTTAGTTTCTGCTCTACAACAAAATGAATCAGCTATACATATACATATGCTCCCATATCTCTTCCCTCTTGCGTCTCCCTCCCTCCCACCCTCCCTATCCCACCCCTCCCAGCGATCACAAAGCACCGAGCTGATCTCCCTGTGCTATGCGGCTGCTTCCCACTAGCTTCTACCTTATGTTTGGTAGTGTATATATGTCCATGCCTCTCTCTCGCTTTGTCACAGCTTACCCTTCCCCCTCCCCATATCCTGAAGTCCATTCTCTAGTAGGTCTGGCTACAGATACTTGAATCCACAGAGATAAATCTTAAAAATGGTAAGTCAAAAAGTTGTAGAGGGAATTACCTGGCAGTCCAGTGGTTAGGCCTCTGTACTTCCACTGCCGAGGGCCTAAGTTCAATCCCTGGTCAGGAAACTAAGATCCCACAAGCCACGGGGCACCGCCAAAAAACAAAAAAAAATTGTACAACTTGACACATTTTGATCTATGTATACATCTATGAAACATAACCACAATCTAGGTAGTAAACATATCCACACCCCAAAGTTTCTTTCTGCCCATTAGTATTCCTTCTCTATGGCACTCAGGAAACTGCTGTTTGGCTTTCTGTCACTATAATTTGCATTTTCTAGAACTTTATGTAAGTGGAATCATTCAGTATGTATTCTTTTGTGTGTCTGTCTTCTCTCACTTGGCATAATTATTTTGAGAATTATCCATGTCACTGTGCCTATCAGTTGTTCATTCCTTTTTATTGCTTAGTAGTTTTCCATTGTATGGATATGCCAAATCTCTCCTCTTGCTCTTTTTTTTAAATTTATTTTTTTAATAGACTTTTTTTATAGTTTTTGGTTCAAAGCAAAATGGAGTGGAAGGTCCATAGATTTCTCATATACCTCCTGCTCCCACACATACAGAATAGTACATTTATTATAAATGCTGACCCTAAATCAACACAGAATTATCACCCAAAGTCCATAGATTACCTTAGAGTTCACTCTTGGTGTTGTTCCTTCTATGGGATTGGACAAATGTATAATGACATGTATGCACCATTATAGTATCAAAAAGAATAGTTTCACTGCCCTAAAAATCCTCTGTGCTCAACTTATTCAGCCCACCCTCCCCCTCTAACCCCTGGCAACTACTGATCTTTTTACTATCTCCATAGTTTTGCCTTTTCCAGAATGTCATACTGTTTAGAATCCTGCAGTATGTAGCCTTTTCAAGATTGGCTTCTTTCACTTAGTAAAATGCATTTAAGTTCCCTCCATGTCTTTTCATAGCTTGATAGATATTTTAGTCCTGAATAATTGTCCATTGTCTGGATGTACCACAGTTTATTTATCCATTCACCTACTGAAGATGACAACTTGATTGCTTCCAAGTTTTGGCAATTATGAATAAAGCTGCTATAAACATCCATGTGCAGGTTTTTGTGTGGGCATAAGTTTTCAACTCCTTTGGGTAAATACCAAAGAGCATGACTGCTGGATCATATGATAAGAGTATATTTAATTTTATAAGAAACTGCCAGAACATCTTCCAAAGTGGCTGTACCATTCAGCTTTCCCATCAGCAACAAATGAGAGTTCCTGTTGCTCCACAGCCTCACCAGCATTTTGTGTTTCCAGCATTCTGGGATTTTGGCAATTCTTAAAGTTGCATAGTGCTATCTGTTTTATTTTGCATTTCCCTAATGCATATAATGTTGAGCATTTTTCATATGTTTATTTGCCATCTGTGTATCTTCTCTGGGGAGGTGTCTAGCTCTTCGGCCAACTTAATTTTTTTATTGTTGAGTTTTTTAATAGATTTTGGATACTAGTCCTTTATCAGCAATGTCTTTTGAAACCACACACCAATCAGGTTTTTGTCCCCACTACATCACTAAAACTGCTCCCTTCCAGGTCACCAATAATTAATTCTCACTCCTCATTTTCCTTGACTCATCAGCAGCATTTGACACAGCTAACCTCCTCCTCTTTGAAGGATGGTCCAGGTGGCTTCCACAGCACCTCACTCTCCTGGGGTTCCTCCCCTATCCCTAACCACTCCCACTCTGGCTCCTTTGCTGCTTTTTCTTCATCTAAGCCTCTAAACGTTGTGTGTCCTAGGACTCAATACAATCTGTTTTCCATCCATACTCCTTCATTGGTGATCTCATCCTATTTCATGACTTAGCCAGCCATCTATAACTACTGTTCGTTGACTACTGAGAGGGTCTTCATCGGCTAAGGATGCCTGGTGAGGGGTGGGTGGACTGCTGGGTGTGAGTGTGGAGGTGGGAGGGTCCATCTCGTGAGGTGCGCGTGGGTGGGTGTGTTGGTGCCCGGCGAAATGTAGGTTAGCAGGCCAGGCCCACGATTAAATGGTTAACGGTTGAAACCGTTAGGACCGTTAAAACCGTTAGCAGCCTGCCGCAGCGGGGGCGGGGCCCAGGGGGCGAGGGGTAACTCTCATTGGTCAGAGCGCGCCCTGGGGGGCGTGGCTACGCAGCTTAGGCTGCCTCCGCGGGACCAAGTGGCCTCGAGGCAGATCCTGCAACCCCAGTTAGGGCGCGAGCCGGCCCTCAGAGGTGGAGGCCGGAGGGGTTTGGACAGGGCGGGCTGGAGCGGGGTGGGGTGAAGGTGGGGGAGGGGGGCTGGGGAGCCATCGGGTCCTCGCGAATAGGTTCGGGATTCCCGGGTATCTCGAGGAGTTTCCCAGGGCGCTGGCTTCTCCACTTGTCTTACCTTTGAGTGCCTAGTCGCCCTTCCTTTCCCTGTGATGAAAGACCAGCCTGGCTCTTCAAGGGACTTGACTTCCGTGCTTATCCTTGGAGAGCTGTTTTCGCCAGATGCGCTGGGGACCACGGCCTCCTGGCCTGCCTCAGAGACAAGAGAAAGAGAGTACGCCCCGGAAGTCAGGGTGAACCGGAACCCAGGGAAACCCACTGGGATTGGTCTTTGATTATTATGATGGAAAATCCCTTGGAGGTCTCTGGAAACGACAGGGAATGATTTACTCTGGGGCATGTCTCCTGGTAGAAAAGAAGAGACTGAAAATGAGAGAGAGTGACTGTACGCGAGGTTGAGGCGGGCCTGGTGGAGGCCAGAGGGGCCACAAAGTCTGAGGGAGAGATTAGTTTAACCTGTGGTCAAATGGAGGAGCCGTAGGGGCCCTTGAAGGATTCAAGGCCTGAACCGTGGCCTCAGGATTCTCAGAGTTGAAGACCGGGTCAGATGGGAGGGCTCTGTGCCCCTTAGGACACCCTCTTCAGCCCACATACTCCTCCCTGCCCATCACCGTGCCAAGGCCCTTCTTGTGGAAACAGTCGCATGCACTGAAACCTTTCTCTTCCTTTTATGCTTCCTTTAATGGGATTGGGGAATAAGAGAGAGAGAACTCTGCCCTTGAAAGTTTTTAAAGTGTGCATTTCAGTTTTCATTTACCTTAGAATGGCTAAGGTCCTACCGAAGAATGACTACCTCTTCATTACTGTTGTACTAGCATCTGCAAGGGAGCGTTGCCCTCTGAGAATATAAAAGCATGTATACAGATAGCATGGTGACAGGTGAATGCAGAGAGGACAGGTAAACCTGAGACTGAGCACATCAAGCCCCAGGTGGTCGTTAAGCATAGTCGCTGTAACCATGGAATTTCTTCAACCACATTTAAGAAACCTCAAGAGTAAGTTAGGTCTGGAACCTGGGGAGTAGTCATTCTAAACCCCAAACCACATGCTATATTACTCTCCTCTGTCAGCATAAACAGAAATGGAAGACAATAGAGGATTTATTATCTATATGTGGTTATAATGGCCTTAAATAATGGCCTTATAGTGATATGTATAAAATTGTCTAGATTCTTTTTTTAAAAAATAAATTTATTTACTTATTTATTTTTGGCTGCGTTGGGTAATCGCTGTGCATGGGTCTTCCCTGGTTGCGTTAAGCGGGGGCTATTCTTTGTTGCTGTGCACTGGCTTCTCATTGCGGTGGCTTCTCTTGTCGCGGAGCACAAGCTCTAGGTGCGTGGGTTTCAGTAGTTGTGGCGCACAGGCTTCAGTAATTGTGGCTCGTGGGCTCTACAGTGCAGGTTCAGTAGTTGTGGCACACGGGCTTAGTTGCTCCCTGGCATGTGGGATCTTCCCAGACCAGGGCTCAAACCCGTGTCCCCTGCATTGGCAGGTGGATTCTTAACCACTGTGCCACCAGGGAGGTCCAAAAATTGTCTGGATTCTAAATCTAGACTTTAGATGGAGGAAATTCTGCTAGTGTGAATGGAAGAAAAAAACTCTACTATCAAAGAAATAAGTAAACATGGGACTCAGGAATCCCATATTTATTTCATCTCCTTTATTAAAATATATAATAAAATTTGTGATTAGGGACTTGAAATGCAATAACTGAAAACAAATCATATATATTTTTTTAAAATATTTATTTATTTATTTTTATTGTGCCGGGTGTTAGTTATGGCATGGGGAATCTTCAGTTGCAGCATGCAGACTTCTTAGTTGCAGCACGCATGCGGGATCTAGTTCTCCGACCAGGGATCGAACAGGGGACCCCAGCATTGGGAGTGCAGAGTCTTACCTACTGGACCACCAGGGAAGTCTCCATCTATTTTAAATTTGTGGATACTTGGAAAGATTTGCTCCATTGTCATAATTTAGTTCCCATTTAGTTACTCATTTAACAATAAATATTTTCTGAGCACCTATTATTTGCCAGCACAATTTCTAGATTTTGAGGATACAGCAGTGTACAAAACAGACAAAAATTCCTATCCTCAAAGAGCTTAAAATTACATTCTGGTAGGCATGGGTGTGCATGCTGAGACAGGCAAAATAAGATAAATTCATAAAATAAGTAGTGTATTAGAATGATAGGGTGGAGAAAAAGCAGGGGAGAGACATAGTGATTATTATTTATTTATTTATTTTTTGGCTGCGCCACGTGGCATGCAGAATCCTAGTTCCCTGACCAGGGATCCAACCCATGCCCCCCTGCAGTGGAAGTGTGGAGTCCTAACAACTGGACCGCCAGGGTATTCCCCATAGTGATTATTGAGGTTTTACAATTTTGAATAATTTGAGAGAATACCTGAAGGAGGTGGGATAGCCTATTATGCTGATATCTGAGGAAGGCGTAAACCAAGAAAGAACAGAATGGGCAAGGGATCTGAAGCTGGTGTGTATCAAGTAAGGGAGAGCAATAGTGAGGAGCCCCATAAAGGTATGGAATGGAGTGTAAATGGGAGAGAGGCAAGGTTAAGGGAAGACTGCAGAGGACATAGAAGAAAACCATGAGAACTCTGGCTGCAGTGAAGAGTTTGAACAAAGGGGTAATATGATCTGACTTATGGTTAGAGTAACTTCCACCCTTTCCTAGACAAGAGACTATAACTTGGAACAAGGGTGAAATCAGGGAGACCAGTTTGGATTGCGGTAATCCAAGCTTGTGGCAGTGGAATGAGGTTGTCAGATATAGCAAATAAAAATACAGGATACCCAGTTAAATTTCTGGATATGTTTTGTAGGAATTACCTTAGTATTTGCTTAAAGATTGGATTTGAGAAAGAGGAGTCAAGGAGGACTCTTAGGTTTTGGCCTGAGCAACTGGAAAGATGAAGTTGCCATTAACTAGAATGGGAAGACTAGATGGGGAATGTTTGAGAGGAAAGATAATGATCTCGGTTTTGGATATGTTAAGTTTTAGGTGCATATTAGTCATCCAAGTAGAGATGTCAAGTCAGAAGTTGAATATAGGAGTCTGAAGTTCAGGAGAAGGGTCTGGGCTAGAGGTAGCAACTTCGGGAGTTGTCAGCTAATACAAAGTATTTATTCATTTATTCACTTTTTATTGTGGGAAATTTCAAATATATAAAAGTAGAGATTCTTGATGAATGAACTCCAATGTACCTGTCACCTAGCTTCATCAATTATCAACCCAAGGCCAATCTGTACCCCTCCCCAGCTGCCCAAGCCCATCTCCATTGTTTTAACGCAAAGCACAAAAAAATTAGATTATTTCATCCATTTAAAACTTAGGTATATATAAAGATAAAGACTCTGTTTTTGTCATAACCAAAATATCATGATCATACTTAAAATGACAATTTCTTAATATTATTAAGTAACTAGTCAATGTTTAAATTTCCTTGTTTTCCTACAATTCAGGATCCAGAATAAGTGGACCTGTACAGTTGACCCTTGAACAACACAGGTTTGAACATCACAGGTCCACTTATACATGGATTTTTTTCAATAGTAAATACTACAGTACTACACAAGCAGTTGGTTGAGTCCTGTGATGTGGAACTGCAGATGTAGAGGAACCATGTATACGGAGAGCCAGTTATAAGTTATACCTGGATTTTCAACTGCACTGAGGGTTGGTGCCCTTAACCCTTGCATTGTTCAAGGTCAAGTGTACTTGGTTGATGTGACTTATACATCTCTTCTTTTTTAATTAAAAAAACCTTTTTTTTTTTTTTTGGTTTTTTTCTTTCGGCTGCATTGGGTCTTTGTTACTGCATACGGGCTTTCTCTAGTTGCGGCAAGCAGGGGCTACTCTTTGTTGTGGTGAGCAGGCTTCTCATTGTGGTGGCTTCTCTTGCTGTGCAGCACAGGCTCTAGGCGCACGAGCTTTAGTAGTTGCAGCACATGGGCTCAGTAGTTGAGGCACGTGGGCCCTAGAACGCGTGGGCTCAGTAGTTGCGGCTGGGCTGCGGGCTCTAGGGCATGTGGGCTTCAGTAGTTGTGGCACTCGGGCTCAGTAGTTGTGGCTCGGGGGCTCTAGAGTGCAGGCTCCATAGTTGTCGTGCACGGGCTTAGTCGCTTCACGGCATGTGGGATCTTCCCAGACCAGGGATCGAACCCATGTCCCCTGCATTGGCAGGCGGATTCTTAACCACTGCGCAACCAAGGAAGTCCCTATACATCTCTTTAAATCTATAGTCTTCCACACCTTCTTTCCTCTTGCCTTTTATGGGTTGAAAGAATAGGGTCATTTAAACTGCAGAATTTCCCACTCTCTGGATTTTGCTGATTGCATTCATTTTGTGCCATTTAACCCCTGTATTTTCTGTAAACTGGTCCTTACATCTAGAAGCTTAATCAAATTAAGGCTCAATATTTTTGGTATGTATACTTCTTTGTTAATGCTGAGAACCTCCTGTTCAACCTCATCAAGAGGTGCATACTAAGTCTGGATCTTTCTTTGTGATGAAAAGATCAATCCAGAGGTTTAGGTGTTGCCAGCCTGATCTATCCAGTATCAAGTACCCTTATCAGCCCTTCACGTCTTGGTTTTAGCAGCCATTAATGATCATTTACTAGATCCTTTATTTTCATTAGGGCTCCAAAATGATGATGATCTAATTCTACCATTCATTCTATGTTTATTAGCAGGAATACTTCTATAAAGAAGACCTTTTTCTCATCTATATATTGGTTACCCCAAGATACAGTTTTAAAAGGTAAGGTAAATTATAGATTCTTTCCCTACCAGTTTTCAGAATAATGAGTTGGTTACCTATCCTCCAAAGTGACTGATGAGGGTTTTTAAAAATATAATTATAAATTTAACAGAGAAAGCCCCTTTAAGTTAGCTCTCTTGTAGTCTTTGGCCCTAGTAATCTTTGATAACTTCCTTGTTGTCTGGTACAAGGCAATGTCTCAGACTCATCTTGCACATTTCCTGCCCCAGACCTGGTTCCTTTTAGTGAGGAATGGTATTTCAAGACCCAAATCTGGGTAATAAGGTTGGTCATTATTTCGTGGCATTTTCGGTGGATGGAGCTATGAAACATATTTTTAAAGAGAATAATACATCAAGAGTTAATGATTTTTCAATTTATTTCAAACATAGGATTATAGGGTTTTTGTTTAATTTTGTCATTGATTTTATATTTGTGTCTCTTTTATCATACACTGAAAATTTTGATTCCCAATGTCATTAATATAATTATTTATTTGCAATATATATATATATATATGAAAACAGATACACAGATTCCTGTGTTGCTTATTTTTTCCTTAGGATACGCTCCACCAGGGATGTGGAGTCACATCACCATATTTAGAGGCATAAGAAATAAACTCTCTCTATGGGGGTCAATCACCACCTTGCTTGTTTCACTTTGCTTCTTTGCTGGGATTACTTTTTTCCCCCATTTTGATTTAATTTTAATTGTGTGACTGCATGTAACGATACTTACATAATTCTAAAGTTGAAACTGAAAACTGCTACATTTGGAGAGGTCTAGCTTAGCTTCCATCTCTAGCCTCTTCACCTTATTGCCACCCTCCCCCTAAAGATAAACATTTTTATTGGTTTTCAGTTTATCTACTCTATATGTCCCTCCCTCACTCCCTCTCTTCTTTCCTCCCTTTTTAAGAAAAATATAAGCACATTTGTGTGTGTGTGTATTTATATTCATATTACCCTGCCTTTTCTTGGATGAAATAAGTGCATACCACACACACTGTTCTTCACCTTGCTTTTTTTTTTTTTTTTTTTTTTTTTTTGCGGCACGCAGGCCTCTCACTGCTGTGGCCTCTCCCGCCGCGGACGCGCAGGCTCAGCGGCCATGGCTAACGGGCCTAGCCGCTCCGCGGCATGTGGGATCTTCCCAGACCGGGGCACGAACCCCTGTCCCCTGCATCGGCAGGCGGACTCTCAACCACTGCGCCACGAGGGAAGCCCCACCTTGCTTTTTTTAACTTAGCAATATATCCTGGAGGTCACTGCCAGAGTATATAGAAGAAATCTTCCTTACTCCTTTTAACAGCTCCATAAAACTCCATTGTGTGAGTGTCCCATAGTTTGTTCAACTATTCCCCAGCTGATGGACACTGGGCTGTTTCTGGTCTTGCTATAATAAGATAGTGTTGCACTGAAAAGGCATGTGTATATACAATTTTGTGTTTTGCCATAGTATTATTGGGATAGATCGCTAGAAGTAGGATTGCTGGATTAAATGCTAAATACATATATATGTCCTAGATAATGCCAAATTCTCCTCCACAGAGAAATACCATTTGGCCTTCCCACCAGAGGTACATGACAGTGCTTCTTTCCTCACAGCCTCAGTAACAGAATACATCATCATACTTGGATTTCTACCAATTTCATAGGAAAGAAAATAGTCTCAGTATGATTTAATTTGTATCTCTTTTAATGTGAGTGAGATTGCCCATATTTTCACATATATATATAAAGGCCTTTGTGGGTTGTTTTGTTTTGTTTGTTTCTTTGTTTGGCTGTGCCACTCGGCTGCAGGGTCTTAGTTCCCCAACCAGGGATTGAACCCGCACCCGCAGCAGTGAAAGCAATGAGTTCTATCCACTGGACCGCCAGGGAATTCCCATATAAGGGCCTTTGTGTTTCTTTTACTGTGAACTGTTGGCTCATATGTCCTGACCATTTTCTATAACTTTTATGTGATACAAAATTTTCTTTTTAAAATTTTTATGTAGTTAAATTTGTCAGTGATTTTTTTGTTCTGGACTTTGAGTCAAAGTTTTCCGTACTTCCAGGCTATAGAGGAATTTACCAGTTCCCCCACCCCAGTGTTTTTATGGTTTCATTATTATTTTATCTTTGATCCATTTGGAATATTTTGTAGTATATAGTGAAAGGACTAGATCCAATTTTTTTTTCATATAGCCATTCAGTTATCCCAACTCTACTTTTTTTTTTTTTTTTAAATTATTTATTTATGGCTGTGTTGGGTTTCGTTTCTGTGTGAGGGCTTTCTCTAGTTGTGGCAAGTGGGGGCCACTCTTCATCACGGTGCGCGGGCCTCTCACTATTGTGGCCTGTCTTGTTGCGGAGCACAAGCTCCAGACACGCAGGCTCAGTAATTGTGGCTTACGGGCCCAGTTGCTCCGCAGCATGTGGGATCTTCCCAGACCAGGGCTCGAACCCGTGTTGCCTGCATTAGCAGGCAGATTCTCAACCACTGCGCCACCAGGGAAGCCCCCAACTCTACTTTTTAAAATGTTTATCTCTCCCCAATATATTTGAGATACTACCTTTATCATATGCATACTACATTTCCATTTTCAAATAGATCTATTGCTATATTATAATAGACTATTACATTTTCAAATAGATCTATTGCTGTTCTACTGGTTTGTCTAACTGATCATGTGCCAATATGATGTGTTGAGAGGTGAGGAGACATCCTTGCCTTGCCTTGTTCCTGATCTTAGTGGGAAAGCTTTTAGTTTCTCACCATTAAGTATGATGTAAACACAACATTGTAAATTAACTATACTCCAATGAAAATGAAAAAAAAAGTATCATGTTAGCTTTGGGTTTTGGGATAGATGTTTTCTATCAAGTTGAGGAAGTTCTCCTCTATTTTTTACTTTGTTGAGAGTTTTTATCATGTATGGATGTTGTATTTTATCAAATGCTTTTTTTGTATTTATTGATATGGTTATATGATTTTTCTTCTTTAGCCTGTTGATGTGATGGATTATATTAATTGATTTTTCAAATGTTGAACTAGCCTTGCATGACTTGGTTGTTGTGTATAATTCTTTCTATACATTGTTGGATTCAATTTGCTAATAATTTGTTGAGGACTGTGCATCTATGTTCATGAGACATACTGGTCTGCAGTTTTTTTTGTAATGTCTTTGTCTGGTTATATTATTAGGGTAATGCTGGGCTCATAGAATGAGCTAGAAAGTGTTCCCTCTGCTTCTATCTCTTGGATGAGATTATAGAGAATTAGTATAATTTCTTCCATAAATGTTTGGTAAAATTTACCTGTGAACCAAGCTGGACAATATTGCCAGTTTTTTTTTTTAAATAAATTTATTTATTTATTTTTGGCTGTGTTGGGTCTTCGTTGCAGTGCATGGGCTTTTTATTATGGTGGCTTCTCTCGTTGTGGAGCACGGGCTGTAGGCGCGTGGGCTTCAGTAGTTGTGGCACATGGGCTTAGTTGCTCCACAGCATGTGGGATCTTCCCGGACCAGGGATCAAACCCGTATCCCCTGCATTAGCAGGAGGATTCTCAACCACTGCGCCACCAGAGAAGCCCTATTGGTCTTTTTCTAAAAGCAGATTATTAGTAGGGTGGCAGAACAAGAAACAAGAGAGCAAAGGATGGAAGGCAAATTTACTGTTTCACAGGTGGCTGGGCTCTCTCTGGTATTAAGGAGGGGAATTTGTATGCAATTTAACTGCAAAAAAACCCCAAAACAAACAAACCACAAAACCTATTTCTGGCACATAGGTAATGGGTATTTTCACCAACTGGATGCGAATATAACTGCTGAGATGTCCTTGTCTACATATAATAGTCACCAGTAAAGTAATCTTTGGAAAAAATTATAGTATATTAATCTTTTAAATTAATGTTCCTCTCTTCTTTTTAAAAGGAATAATTATAAGACATGAATTTTAATGTCTGGAATATCAAAGAGATGCTCAGTATTCCCTCAGGCTCTGGGTAAGTTTTCTGGTTATATACTCTGATACTTAAGAGGATCTTATAGTTGCACTGATTTCATAGAAACAGGCTCCCCTTCCTATTAGTTTATAGTAATAGGGTTACCTGATATAGCTTCTTCCTTTTCTCTTCCCTCTCTTGTCACCACTGCACCCTCCCATATTTGTCTTTTTCCTTTTGCCTATTTTCTGATTATAAAAGCAGTATCAATGGCTGTGTGTGTTAATTGAGTAATGACTCTGTCCAGCACTGGACCTAGGGACTATGAGAGTTAGACATGGTCCAACATCTGGAAACTCTCACCTCATTTGGAGCAATTGCTATTGAAACAGCAAGGATCAAACTCAAGACAATGTTCAGATAAGTGTTCAATTGTGTAGTACAATTTGTAGGCACCATGAAATCAAGAACCACTCCAACTGTTGACAGGGCTCATTGAGTTACTGCCCCCTCTACTACTCCACTGAGGTACTTATATTGGTGTCCACTAGCCATGCAGTAGGCCTGCCATTGCTAACTTGGTGGGCGTACCCCAGAAGTAGTATATATTAAGGGATTTCCAATTGTTTTGGTATGCTTTTATCATTGGATAGTTTCTTTTCTTCCTAAAGACAGCAAAAAACCTAAAACGTTGTTGTTGTTGTTTCTCTTAAAAAGAAGAAAAGAGCTTACAATTGATACAGAGTAGGGGGAAAAAAATCTATGCTTAATTCCAGATCGTAGCTTTAAGATGTGAATCCTACAGGACTTCTGTAGGCTTACAGAGCTGTTTCTTTTCCAGCCCAGCTAATTATTCTCTTTGACCTAAGAGGGGAGACACAGAGAGCTATTTAGCTATTTTGAGCAGTGATTATGCAAATCATATTATATATGTGCAGCCTATTACCTTAGCTAATCTTAGAAAATGATTCTATGAGTCAAAATAATGTCTCTGTTCTGAGCAAGTAGGGTTTCTTTTTGTCTTGTATTAATAAATAATGATTTGTTTAGCTTAGAATATGTACTTACAGGCTATCTATTTTAAATCTAACATTTGGAAAAGGAATGATCTGCATGTACGTGTTTTAATGAAAAGCATGTTTTCTTGGGTTACACAACAGCATTAAGTAACACAAATTGTTACCGAGGTGTCTTTCAAGTAAAACTTGAAGACTATATATTTTACTTGTCTGTCCACTTATGTGCTGTCTCTGTAGTAGGCTTAGTACACTGTGTTCAAGTGTGATTGTATCATTATCAATATCATTATCCCCTTCATATGTGAGATTTAGACTGGCATAGGTATCCATGGGAAGCAATTTGGAAGTCCACAGCTGGAAGTATTTATAACAAGCAAGGATACGACACTAAAAGTGTGAAAGGGAATAACACAATGTTTAATGGATCTTTCTGTGTGCAAACCTGAGTTGATCATATTCTTCAATCTGGATGAGGCCTATTTTAGTCTGCTTGGGCTGCCATAACAGAGTGCAATAAACTGGATGGCTTAAACAACAGAAATTTATTTTCTCACAGTTCTAGAGATTGAAAGTCCTAGAACCCTATGCCAGCATGATTGGTTTTGGGTGAAGACTCCCTTCTTGGCTTGTAGACAGCTGCCTTTTTCTGTGTCCTCACATGGTGAGAGAGAAAGAATGAGGGCAAGCTCTTTGGTGTCTCTTCTTAAAAGGACACTAATCCTGGGCTTCCCTGGTGGCGCAGTGGTTGAGAGTCCGCCTGCCGATGCAGGGCACATGGGTTCGTGCCCTGATCCGGGAAGATCCCACATGCCGGAGCGGCTGGGCCCGTGAGCCATGGCCGCTGCGCCTGCGCGTCTGGAGCCTGTGCTCCGCGGCGGGAGAGGCCACAACACTGAGAGGCCCGCGTACCGCAAAAAAAAAAAAAAAAAAAAAAAAAAAAGGACACTAATCCTATCGTGAGGGTCCCACTCTCCTCACCTCTTCGAACCCTAATTACCTTCTAAAGGCCCCATTTCCAAAAACTGTCAAAATAGAGCTTAGGGCTTCAACACATGAATTTTTGGAGGACACAAACATTCAGTCCATATCTAGGTCTATCTTGTGTTTGTTGTATTATAGCTCCTTCTCTCCCTCCAATCCTGCTCCTTTCCTTCCCTATAGACACACAATCTAGGAGAGTTAATATGTATCCTTCCAATTAACCTTCTACATACTCAGTTACATACTTGTTTGGTGTGTATGATGTATCCTTATAAATTACATTAAGGTATGAGAGAGTTCATTAAATTTTTACTTTTTCTGCACTCAAAAATTATATTTTTGAGACTTATCCATATGGTTATATGTAAATCTAGCTTATTGCTTCTGACTACTGCATCAGTTATATGCATAAGCCATATTTTATTTTTAATCTATTCCCTTAGTGATGAACAAATTCAACCTTTTAAAAGCTAATGTTCTCTTAATCCCTAAAGATTTTGTGAACTTTGATATCCAAAATGGTGTTATAGTACATAATGTTATAGTACAAGGAATAATGGTGTTAGTCCTTAATGTTTGAAATTCCATCTGATTGTTCCCAGGTTGTTGTAATTGAAATGTCTGGCATTCAAAATTTCCTTGTTTCTTTACAGGTAGTACTGGCAGTGTGTAGGGGACTAGGAGGTCAAAAAAAGCTAGCATTCTGCCCAGAATATTCTAAAATAGTTTTGAATTATGGTTTCATTTGCCCACTTGATATACTTGTATTTTCTTGCTTAATTTCAGGGCCACTAAGTCATCTAACTGGAATAATAATCAGACTGATTACTCTGGTCTCAGTGATTCCCAGTTCCTTTTTGGATCCCAGTTCTGTCCAGAAAGTTCAGAGACCCCGTCAACACCCTTGGACTTTGGTGTCCACTTGAGACATCCAAAACAGTCACAACAGAATTCTCTGGATGTAAGTCTGAATCCCAGAATCTCTGCACATGTTTCACAGTCATTATGGACATAAACTGTAAAGAAGACTTATTCTGCTGGGTTATATTTTAGAGTTGTACATCTCTAAGGATTACTGTCCTAAATAGATTTGTGCTTGATTGGTGACTCATTTGACTTGGTAGTGTGAAATGGAAAACATATTTATATTTGCATTTTCTTCCATTACTAAAACAATATATTAGAATAGTGCAAATACTTTGACTACTCCTAGGGAGTGCCAAATATTGCATGACATTTAACTCCTTGAAGAAGGAGATGAGGATATTGAGGCCTAAGCTGATGAATAAGGGCCAGAATGAGGAACAGAATCTCTTGATTTTTTGAGACCAGCCTATCTTATTTTGTGAGTCAGAAATATTTTTATATATTTACTTATTTTGATGTAGAACCAGATTTAACTTTATACACAGATGTAACTGCATAATATAGGGACTTAATGAATAAGATTAGGTCAATACTTTAAGTTATTAAGGTATGATCTGAGATAAATATTTTAGTACAAAAATTGGTACTCAGTGATATGAAGGAGTAAATGTACTACCTGAATGTTCCAGAGTAAGTTTTGCCTCAGAATGCAGGAAATGGCTCACCATATGCCTGCATCACAGTCAAATTTATCAACAAGTTTAGTTCATCAGCAACTGAGCAACAGCAATTTGAATTAAACTTATTAATATAAAAACTTTAACACATCATCTCAAGACAGCATAATTTTCTGTTGCTGCCTTTAAATTTATGCAATTGATTTTAAGTCATTTTAGCTGACATTTTAAATACCTCTGGTCTGGTAAGGCAGAAATTATATTAGTAAAAAGAGTTGCTTTGTTTTAATATAATTTTCTGGTACATATGAAATAAAAAGGAAATATTACATGCTATATTGTATTTTATGGTTTGCACTTAAGTGTGACTCTGCTTTGTATAGAAAATAGTGCATGCTATAAATATTTTTATGTGTGAAATGCTATGATTTTTTTTTTCCATTGAACAGAGTGAACCTAGTATTTTCTTAAAGTACCAAACAAAACCCCAGCTGTTTGGAAGAGATACAAAAGATGGAGGCTTATTTCCTCTTCCTTTGCCAGTTGGAAAATCAAAAGGCCTCTTGGAACAGTTTGAGGAGAAAAAGAAAACTGCAAAAGACAAATGTGACAGGTACACAAACCTTTCAAGTGGATGAGACAGCTCCTCTCTTCTGAGCGAAGCAGAAAATGGAATGTCAGTAGTCGAAAAATTCAGTTTCAGCATGATAGCATTCTTGCCTTTACAGCTCATCTAATAATTACTCTTTATTTGCTTTCTTGTCACTGTGACTTATGGCTGCCACAGTTTTGAGCTCTCTAAATATTAAGCTAAAGAACTTCTCAGAGAAATGCAATATTCAAGTAATGTTATATTTATTCTGCCTAAAATTCTGCCCTTTAATTTTTTTTTCAGATCATCAGAATTAGGAAATTAGTTAATATTTGTTTTAGGGTCAAGAATATAGCACATGAATTCTTAAGTTATAGTTCAGGCTGATTTTCTCACTTTGAAATGGTATTTTTAAAGATATACCCTAGGGCTTCCCTGGTGGTGCAATGGTTGAGAGTCCGCCTGCCGATGCAGGGGACATTGGTTCTTGCCCGGGTCCAGGAAGATCCCACATGCCGCGGAGCGGCTGGGCCCGTGAGCCACGGCCGCTGAGCCTGCCTGTCCAGAGCCTGTGCTGTGCAACGGGAGAGGCCACAACAGTGAGAGGCCCACATACCGCAAAAAAAAAAAAAAAAGATATACCCTAAATTTTATACATATTCTTATTCGCTACATATATATGTGTGTGTGTATATATATAAGCAAATATTAGGGCTACTATATTAATTTGTAAATGAATAAGTGGCAGTCACTGAGGAAATTAACTTGTTCAGTTCTTGGTAGTAAGGTATTAACAGGACATCTTTAGGTATCATAGAAATCATAACACCCAAGCAGAAATATACTTTATTATTTCTGTAACAGTAAAGATGTATCACTTAGCATCACCACTAGTACTTTCATGTCAAAAGAGCCAGAATTTCTTTAAAAATTCTAGATTAGGAATTCTTTAAAAGACTAGGTATCTTTTCCACTGTATACTTACATTCCTTTAGTGAGAAAAGCAAAATGCTCTATACGAAGCGTTTGATTCTGCTGATAAATAAACATTTCCCAGATGCTGACAGACTTCTTTCCCCTAGGAATCTAGGCTCTAGGACTCATAACGATGGTAGAGTACTGCAGATGATCAGGCTCCTCTCATCTTACTGCTTCAGATAAATTAGTCTTAATTTTTTTGTTCTCTGGGCTTTTGTATTACATTTTATTTGATCAAGATTTCTGTAGCTAAGGCACTTCCCTGGTGGTCCAGTGGCTAAGACACCATGCTCCCAATGCAGGGGGCCCGGGTTTGATCCCTGGTAGGGGAACTAGATCCCACATGCCGCAACTAAAAAAAAAAAGATCCAGGGGCGTCCCTGGTGGCGCAGCGGTTGAGAGTCTGCCTGCCGATGCAGGGGACACGGGTTCGTGCCCCGGTCCGGGAAGATCCCACATGCCGCGGAGCGGCTGGGCCCGTGAGCCATGGCCGCTGAGCCTGCGCGTCCGGAGCCTGTGCTCCGCAACGGGAGAGGCCACAACAGTGAGAGGCCCGCGTACCGCCAAAAAAAAAAAAAAAAAAGATCCAGCATACCACAACTAAGACCCAGTGCAGCCAAACAAATAAATAAAGAAATAAGATTTCTGTAGCTAAAAAAACTTTTTTTGAAACATTAAGTCCTTCTTGATATTTCCTTCCTCCCTCCCTTCCTTTCTTTATTTCATTTTTCATTTCCTTCTTTTTTTTGTAGTAAAATGAGTTTCTTTTTTTTTTGGCCATGTGGCTTGTGGGATCTTACTTCCCAGACCAGGGATTGAACCCAGGCCCTCGGCAGTGAGAGCATGGAGTCCTAACCACTGGACCACCAGGGAATTCCCAGAAATGAGTTTCTGTTAATGATTATTTACAAGATGGCTGGCAAAAAATAAATAGTATTTATATAGAGAGAACAGATGATAAGGACACTGAAGAATCTCTTCTCTATTTAAAAAATTTGAAGCTTACAATATTGATTTAAATGCTAAACAGAAAATCATAATTTTAATAAATTCTGGCAAAAACAACCCCCAAGATTTTAGATTCCTTGTTTTCTGTCAATAAGTGCTTATCAGAAATGTGGTGCAGAATGAGAAATTTTTAAATGAGAAAGAGAAAGCATACCACTGTAAATTTGGAAGCAGGAAAATGATAAGGCATGGTACAGAGTTCAGACATAAAGAGATGCTACAAATCAATAAGACATGGATTTACATATTGTGTTTTGAAAGTACATGTTTTCCCAAATGTATAGAAAGGGCATATGAGGTTAAGATATCTCAAAAGAAGCCTTAATCATTCAGATTGCATTTGTTATGACTCAAATAAAAACCCACCTCAAACTAGCCTGGACAAAAAGGAGGATATATTAGCTCTCTTAACCAATCTGGGAAGGACAGGGAATGAAATGAAATCAGAATCTGTCTCTTTTCTGTGCTTCTCTCTCCATCTATACTTCATTCTCTCCTACTAGAGACCAGCTTCCTATTAACACAGAAAAAGAGACTCTCACCCCTTAGTTACAATTTGAAAATCTTAGTGAAAGCTTCTGATGGGCTTGTTTATTAGGTTGTGGGGGGGTAAGGGGAGGGGGCTGTGACTGGAAGTCCTCACCAGAATCACTTTGTGGATGCAGAAAGAAGCAATTCCCCATTAGAGCTGGATGCTGGGCACACCAGACAATGGATATCCATTACCCAGATTCTTATTTTTTAATCAGTCAAATTTGAGAAAACAGATCAGTCTCATAACCAATGAATAACCTAAGGACCACAAATAGATTATAAAATGAACCATGGGGACTTCCCTGGTGGTGCAGTGGTTAAGAATCCGCCTGCCAATGCAGGGGACACGGGTTTGAGCCCTGGTCCGGGAAGATCCCACATGCCACAGAGCAACTAAGCCCATGTGCTGCAACTACTGAGCCTGCGCTCTAGAGCCCGCGAGTCACAACTACTGAGCCTGTGTGCCACAACTACTGAAGCCCACATGCCTAGAGTCCATGCTCCGCAACAAGAGAAGCCACTGCAATGAGAAACCCATGCACCACAAGGAAGAGTAGCCCCCACTCACTGTAACTAGAGAAAGCCTGCACACAGCAACAAACACTCAACACAGCCAAAAATAAATAAATAAAATAAATAACTTTTTTTAAAAAGAAAACATATGGATGGCAAATAAATACATGAAAAGTTTCTCAACACCATTAGCCAGTTTGGAAATAAAACTTGAAATCATAATGAGATATTACTGCTTATCTGTTAGCATGGCTAAAATTAAAACAGACAAAAACTGAAAATACCAAATGCTGAGCAAGGACATAGACCAAATGGAAATCTTGTTGGTGGAAATGCAAAATGATACAGCCCCTTTGGAAAAGTTTGACAGTTTCTTATAAAATTAAACATAATTCACTATATGGCTCTGCAGTTCTACTCCTAGGTATTTATCCTAGATAAATGAAAATTTATGTTTACACAGAAGCCTATGCAATAACGTTTATAGTAGCCTTGCTCATAATCACCAAAAACTGGGCACAACCCAAATGTCCTTCTATGTATGAATGGATAAACAAACAATGGTATGTCCATACGATGGAACACTACTCAGCAATGAAAAGGAATAAACTATTGCTATACAACAGCATGGCTGAATCTCAAAAGCACTATGCTAAGCGAAAGAAATCACAAAGGTTGCATACTCTATGATTCCATTTAAATGATATTCTGAGAAAAGCAAAACTATAGGGATGGGTATCAGATCAGTGATTACCAAGGGTTATGGGTGTGGGCTGGACTTTACCACAAAGAGACAGCATAAAGGATTTTTTTTGGATACTGTCTTATATCCTGGTTATAATGGTGGTTACATGAATCCTAATTTTGTGTTAAAACTCATAGAACTGCGTACACACACACACACATACAAATTTCTATGTTAACTTAAATTTTTTAAAGTGTTAAAAATTATTAAAATATTGGGTGGTTCATTTTATTAGTTAGGATTATGTTCAGCTGCATTGGCGTATATACCCTCATTCTCATTATAATAATAGAAATTTTTAAAAGATGTTTATTTTTCTTTAATGCAAAAATCATCCTGAAGTGTGTGGTCCAGGGCTAGAATGATGGCTTCGTGGACCTCAAGGATCTGGCTCCTCCCAGCAGTGTGGTCAGCCATCCCTAAAGTATGACCCCCCCCACCCCTGCCATCCTCACACTGCTTGGAGGCTGCTGCAATTCCAGCTGTTACATCAGAGTTCCAGACAGCTGATGGATGAGTGAAGGAAGAAGGGTATCTTCCTGTCCCTTTAGGATTCTTTTTTTTTTCTTGGCCACACCATGTAGCTTGCAGGATCTCAGTTCCCTGACCAGGTATTGAACCCAGGCCCATGGCAGTGAAAGCACAGAGTCCTAACCACTGGACTGCCAGGGAATTCCCTAGGATTCTTCTTGGAAGTTGCATGCAACACTTTTGCTTATATCTCACAGTGGCTAAAATTTACTCACATGGCCACACCTAGATGCAAGGGAGTCTGGGAATGTCATCTATCTGGGTGGCAGTGCATGGAGGGTGAGGATCAGGAATCTAATTTCCAAGGAAGAAAATGAGGCCAATTTAAGTTTCTGCCACAGTTGTACAATTGCCAACAACTACCTGCCATGGACAACTTCCCAAACAAAGTCTCAAAATTAGTCCAGGGCAGATTTTGCTGCCCACTACCCCCTGCCCAGAATGCACTAGACCCTTCCCTGCATTGTAGTCAGTGTAGTCCTGGTCACTTTTCATTTCTTTTTTTTTTTTTTTGATGTGGTCCCTTTTTAAGATCTTTACTGAATTTGTTACAAAATTGCTCCGTTTTATGTTTTTTGGGGGGTTTTTTGGTGATTGTTTTATTGTTTTTTGGCTGCGAGGCATGTGGGATCTTAGCTCCCCGACCAGGGATCGAACCTGCACCCCCTGCACTGGAAGGCGAAGTGCTAACCACTGGACCACCAGGGAAGTCCCGAGTCCTGGACAATTTTATCAGTCCCATGGCGCTCCATCTTTCTACTACTATTGCCATAGCGATCAGAAAAGAGAGCTCACAGTCTTTTTCTCCTGACTCCCAGTCTGGCAAGGCATGTGTGAGGAGAGAGCTCAGGGTTCAGGAAAAGCTCAGAAAGCAAGCCTCTGGCACCCTCAGCCTCAAGAGGAGGAAAGAGACTCTGCTCCTCCCCAAGATCCCTAACCTGAGGAACTCCTCAAACAGGAAAGAGGGTCAGATGCAGAACAAACTAAAATAAAGAATCTAGACTTTTCACTCTAAATATAAATTTGTAGATTCTGTAGTAGAGGTTTCATCCAATGCTTTGGGAGCCCTGAGGACAGGCTTCCAGCTCTGACTGGGGGCGTCAGGAAAGACTCCATCCAAGGGAGCACATCTAAACTGAGTGGGAGTTTTGGGCAGAGATCTTGGGTCTGTCAGATTTTCAAGTCTGCCTCTGAATCAACTTACTCCGTGAACCACCACTAACTCTGCTCTATTTTTGAGTATTTTCTTTCTTTCTTTTTAAATTTATTTATTTAATTTATTATTTTTGGATGTGTTGGGTCTTTGTTGCTGCGCGTGGGCTTTCTCTAGTTGCGGCGAGCAGGGGCTACTCTTCGTTCCAGTGCACAGGCTTCTCATTGCAGTGGCTTCTCTTGTTGTGCAGCATGGGCTCTAGGCACACAGGCTTCAGTAGTTGTGGCTCACAGGCTCTAGAGTGCAGGCTCAGTAGTTGTGGTGCACGAGCTTAGTTGCTCTGCTGCATGTGCAATCTTCCTGGACCAGAGCTCGAACCCATGTCCCCTGCATTGGCATGCGGATTCTTAAACATTGCGCCACCAGGGAAGCCCTATTTTTGTGTATTTTCAAAAATAAAAATGGGATAGTTTCCTATGGACTATTCTGCAATCTGTTTTTTAAATTTAATAATATTAAATGACTATATTTCTGTTTCATCTACAAAATCATTTCTGTGGTTGCATTGTACTCTATTATATGGACCATTTAGGGGGTTATGTTTTTTTTCTGTTTCTTTTTTTTTTGTGGTACGCGGGCTTCTCACTGTTGTGGCCTCTCCCATTGCGGAGCACAGGCTCCGGACGCGCAGGCTCCGGACGCGCAGGCCCAGCGGCCATGGCTCACGGGCCTAGCCGCTCTGCGGCATGTGGGATCTTCCCGGACCGGGGCATGAACCCGTGTCCCCTGCATCGGCAGGCGGACTCTCAACCACTGCGCCACCAGGGAAGCCCGGGGGTTATGTTTTAAATGTTTAATACAGCATGAGACATGCAAAGAATACACAATGAGATAATGATAATCTTATCAACAAATGATGCTGGGAAAACTGGGTCCTTATGCAAAAGAATGGAAAAGGACCCTTATCTTATACCATACACAAAAGTCAACTCAAAATGGATTAAAGACTTAAACATGAGACTTGAAACCGTAGAACACCTAGAAGAAAACATAGGGAAAAAGCTTCTTGACGTTGGTCCTGGCAATGATGTCTTGGATATGACACCAAAAGCACAGGCAACAAAAGGAAAAATAGACAAGCGGGATTACATCAAACTACAGGCGTCCCTCAGTATCCAAAGGAGATTGGTTCCAGGAGACCCTACATATACCAAAATCCACTGATGCTCAAGTCCCATAGCCCTCTATATCTTCAGGTTTTGAATCCACAAACTCAACCAACTGCAGATGGAAATTCCTGTCCATGGTTGGATGAATCTGCACATGCAAAACCCTCGAACACAAAGGGCCAACTATGTTTATTGAAAAAAATCTGCATATAAGTGGACCCATGAATATCAAACCTATGTTGTTTAAGGGTCAACTGTAAAAAAGTTTCTGCACAGCAAATGAAACAAAGAAAATGAAAAGGCAAACTTTCCTGGTGGCACAGTGATTAAGAATCTGCCTGCCAATGCAGGGGACACGGGTTTGATCCCTGGTCTGGGAAGATCCCACATGCTGTGGAGCAACTAAGCCCATGTGCCACAACTACTGAGCCTGTGCTCTAGAGCGTGCAAGCCACAACTACTGAGGCCATGTGCCACAACTACTGAAGCCCACACACCTGGAGCCCATGCTCTGCAACAAGAGAAGCCACCACAATGAGAAGCCCATGCACCTCAACGAACAGTAGCCCTGGCTCACCGCAACTAGAGAAAGCCCACATGCAGCAATGAAGACCCAATGCAGCCAAAAGAAAAAAAGAAAAAAAGAAAAAAAAGAAAACAAAAAGGCAACCCATGGTATAGAAAACATTTGCAAACCATATATCTGATAAAGGGTTAATATAAAACATATAAGGAACACCTACAACCCAATAGCAAAAACAAACAAAAACAAAAACAAAAAAACAAAATATCTGGATTAAAAGACAAGCAAAGGAATTGAATAGACATTTCTCCAAAGAAGACATACTAATGGCCATCAGGTATATGAAAAGTGCTCAACTTTGCTAATTATCAGGGAAATGCTTATCAAAACCACAATTAGATATCATCTCACACCTGTCAGAATGGCTATCATTAAAAAAATAACAAATGCTGGCAATTATATGGAGAAAAGGGAACTCTTGTACACTGTTGGTGGGAGTAGAAACTGGTGCAGCCACTTTATTTTTTCTAATTTAAAAGAAAAATTTTTTTTTTGGCCATACTGCGTGGCTGACAGGACCTCAGTTCCCCGACCAGGGATCAAACATGCATCCTTGGCAGTGAAAGCCCGGAGTCCTAACCACTGGACTGCCAGGGAATTCCTTGGTGCCGCCACTTTAGAAAACAGTATGGAGGTTCCACAAAAAATTATAAATAGAACTACCATATGATCCAGCAATTCCACTTCTAAGTATATACTCAAAGGAATTGAAATCAGGATCTTGAAGAGATATCTGCACTCTCATGTTCATCACAGCATTATTTACAATAGCCAAGACATGGAAATAACCTAAATATCTATCAGTGCATGAATGGAAAAGAAAATGTGGTATGTACATACAATGAAATATTCTTCAGCCTTAAAAAAGAAGGAAATCCTTCCAGTTGTGACAACATGAATGAACCTGGAGGACATTATGCTAAATGAAATAAGCCAGACATAGAAGGACAAATACTAACTATATGCTACCACTTATATGAGGAGTGTAAAATAATCAAACTCATAGGAGCAGAGAGTAGAATGGTGGTTGTTGTTGGGGGAGTTGTGGGGGAAACAGGCAGAATTAGTCAAAGGGTACAAAGTTTCAGTTTATACAAGATGAATAAATCCTAGAGACCTGTACAGCATAGTGCCTATACTTGACAATGCTCTGTTGTATACTTTAAAATTTGGTAAGAGGGTAGATCTTTTTTAAGTGTTCTTATCCCTACTACTAATAAATAAAGAGGGTGAAAGGAAACTTTTGGAGGTGATGGATATATTTATGGCATAGATTGTGGAGATGGTTTCACAGTTGTATACTTATCTCCAAACTTGTATACATTAAATATGTACAGCTTCTTGTGTGTTAATCATACCTCAATAAAGTAATTAAAAAAAAACCCAACTTGAGTACTGACCACTCAGAACAGATGATGACTACAAGCAATTGGCACAGCTATGTCCTTGTACAAGATTGGAAGTTCTTTTTGTTCAAAATTTGTAAAGCATTGCTCCATTGTCTTATAGCTCTCTGTGTGCTTTTAAGAGGTCTGCTGCCATTCTGATTCCTGATCCTGTGTATGTCACTTGCTTTTTTATTTCTGGAAATTTTTAGGATCTTCTCATTATCCTTAGAGTTTGGAAATTTTACAGCAATGTGGTTTGATGTGCCTTGTCATAGCCCTGGGCATTGGGGAATTACTTTTGACCTATAACTTGTGTCTTTTGGTTTGGGGAATTTTTCTTTTATTATATCTTTGAAAACCTCCTTTTCACTCTTCTTTTTTCCTGGATCTGCAATTTTGGGCATGCATTGAATCTCCTGCATTGATCCTCTAATTTTTTTTTTTTTTACTACCTACTTATTTTTCATCTCTTTGCCTTTTGCTCTATTTTCCATCATATTTCCATACTGTGTCTTCTAGTTATTCTATTTGTTTAATTTCTGCTATTTTTAATTTATAAGTTCCCTTTCTTAGTCTCTGCTTTTATACTTTAATAGCATTCTGTTCTCATCCTTAATTTTTTCATTTTAATATTTTTATTGTTTTCAGGTAATGTCTTAATCTTATTCATAAAACCATAAGGTTTGTAGATTTCCAAATGGTTCTATCAAATTCTTCTTTTAAAGTCAGTCTTTTGGACAATCCTGCAGCCTGTGGAATGAAAGCCACATTCACAGAAAGATAGACAAAATGAAAAGGCAGAGGACTATGTACCAGATGAAGAAACAAGATAAAACTCCAGAAAAACAACTAAATGAAGTGGAGATAGGCAACCTTCCAGAAAAAGAATTCAGAATAATGATAGTGAAGATGATCCAGGACCTCAGGAAAAGAATGAAGGCAAGGATCGAGAAGATACAAGAAATGTTTAACAAAGACCCAGAAGAATTAAAGAACAAACACCTAGAAGAATTAAAGAACAAACAAACAGAGATGAACAATACAATAACTGAAATGAAAAACACACTAGAAGGAATCAATAGCAGAATAACTGAGGCAGAAGAATGGATAAGTGACCTGGAAGACAGAATGGGTGGAATTCACTGCCATGAAACAGAATAAAGCAAAAAGAATGAAAAGAAAGAAGACAGCCTAAAAGACCTCTGGGACAACATGAAGTGCACCAACATTCACATTATAGGGGTCCCAGGAGGAGAAGAGAGAAAGGACCTGAGAAAATATTTGAAGAGGTTATGGTCGAAAACTTCCCTAACATGGGAAAGGAAACAGCCACCCAAGTCCAGGAAGCGCAGAGAGTCCCAAGCAAGATAAAACCAAGGAGAAACATGCTAAGACACATAGTAATCAAACTGACAAAAATTAAAGACAAAGAAAAATTATTAAAAGCAACAAGGGAAAAAACGACAAATAACATACAAGGGAACTCCCATAAGGTTAACAGCTGATTTCTCAGCAGAAACTCTACAAGCCAGAAGGGAGTGGCATGATATATTTAAAATGATGAAAGGGAAGAAACTACAACCAAGATTACTCTACCTGGCAAGGACCTCATTCATATTCGATGGAGAAATCAAAAGCTTTACAGACAACCAAAAGCTAAGAGAATTCAGCACCACCAAATCAGTTCTACAACAAATGCTAAAGGAATTTCTCTAAGTGGGAAACACAAGAGAATAAAAGCACCTACAAAAACAAACCCAAAACAATTAAGAAAATGGTAATAGGAACATACATATCGATAATTACCCTAAACGTGAATAGATTAAATGCTCCAACCAAAAGACACAGGCTTGCTGAATGGATTCAAAAATAAGACCCGTATATATGCTGTCTACAAGAAACCCACTTCAGACCTAGGGACACATAAAGACTGGAAGCAAGGGGATGGAAAAAGATATTCCATGCAAATGGAAATCAAAAGAAAGCTGCAATAGCAATACTCATATCAGATAAAATAGACTTTAAAATAAAGAATGTTACAAGAGACAAAGAAGGACACTACATAATGATGAGGGGATCAATCCAAGAAGAAGATAAAACAATTATAAATATATATGCACCCAACATAGTAGCACCTCAATACATAAGGCAACTGCTAACAGCTATAAAAGAGGAAATTGACAGTAATACAATAATAGTGGGGCACTTTAACACCTCACTTACACCAATGGACAGGTCATCCAGACAGAAAATAAATAAGGAAACACAAGCTTTAAGTGACGCAATACCAGATAGATTTAATTGATATTTATAGGACATTCCATCCAAAAACAGCAGATTACACTTTCTTCTCAAGTGCACGTGGAACATTCTCCAGAATAGATCACATCTTGGGTCACAAATCAAGCCTCGGTAAATTTAAGAAAACTGAAATCATATCAAGCAACTTTTCTGACCACAACGCTATGAGCTTAGAAATAAATTATAGGGAAAAAACCGTAAAAAACACAAACACATGGAGGCTAAACAATACAGTACTAAATAACCAAGAGATCACTGAAAAACTCAAAGAGGAAATCAAAAAATACCTAGAGACAAATGACAACGAAAACATGACGATCCAAAACCTATGGGATGCAGCAAAAGCAGTTCTAAGAGGGAAGTTTATAGCAATACAATCCTACCTCAAGAAACAAGAGGGACTTCCCTGGTAGCGCAGTAGTTAAGAATCCACCTGCCAATGCAGGGGACACGGGTTCCAGCCCTGGTCCAGGAAGATCCCACATGCCGCGGAGCAACTAAGCCCGTGTGCCACAATTACTGAGCCTGCGCTCTAGAGCCTGCAAGCCACAACTACTGAGCCCACGTGCCACAGCTACTGAAGCCCATGCACCTAGATCCTGTGCTCCACAACAAGAGAAGTCACTGCAATGAGAAGCCTGTGTACCACAATGAAGAGTAGCCCCCGTCTGCCACAACTAGAGAAAGCCTGTGCACAGCAATGAAGACCCAACACAGCCCTAAATAAATAAATAAATAATTTTTAAAAAAGAAACAAGAAAAATCTCAAATAAACAATCTAACCTTACACCTAAAGGAACTAGAGAAAGAAGAACAAACAAAACCCAAAGTTAGTAGAAGGAAAGAAATCATAAAGATCAGAGCAGAAATAAATGAAATAGAAACAAAGAAAACAATAACAAAGACTCAATAAAACTAAAAGCTGGTTTTTTGAGAAGATAAGCAAAATTGATAAACGTTTAGCCAGACTCATCAAAAAAAAGAGGGAGAGGGCTTCCCTGGTGGCGCAGTGGTTGAGAGTCCGCCTGCCGATGCAGGGGACACGGGTTCGTGCCCCGGTCCGGGAAGATCCCACATGCCGCGGAGCGGCTGGGCCCGTGAGCCATGGCCGCTGAGCCTGCGCGTCCAGAGCGTGTGCTCCGCAGCGGGAAAGGCCACAGCAGTGAGAGGCCTGCGTACCGCAAAAAAAAAAAAAAAAAAAAAAAAAAAAAAGGAAGGAGAGGACTCAAATCAATAAAGTCAGAAATAAAAAAGGAGAAGTTATGATGGGCACTACAGAAATACAAAGCATCATAAGAGTCTACTACAAGCAACTCTATGCCAATAAAATGGACACCTGGAAGAAATGGACAAATTCTTAGACAGGTATAACCTTCCAAGACTGAACCAGGAAGAAATAGAAAATATGAACAGACCAATCACAAGTAATGAAATTGAAACTGTGATTAACAATCTTCCAACAAACAAAAGTTCAGGACCAGATGGCTTCACAGGTGAATTTTATCAAACATTTAGAAAAGAGCTAACACCAATCCTCCTCAAACTCTTCCAAAAAATTGCAGAGGAAGGAACACTCCCAAACTCATTCTACAAGGCCAACATCACCCTGATACCAAAACCAAAGATATTACAAAAAAAGAAAATTATAGACAAATATCACTGATGAATATAGATGCAAAAATCCTCAACAAAATACTAGCAAACAGAATCCAATAACACATTAAAAGGATCATACACCATGATCAAGTGGGATTTATCCCAGGGATGCAAGGATTCTTCAGTATACGCAAATCAATCAATGTAATATACCATATTAACAAACTGAAGAATAAAACCCATATGATCATCTCAATAGATGCAGAAAAAGCTTTTGACAAAATTCAACACCCATTTATGACAAGAACTCCCCAGAAAGTGGGCACAGAGGGAATCTACCTCAACATAGTAAAGGCCATATATGACAAACCCACAGCAAACATCATTCTGAATGGTGAAAAACTGAAAGCATTTCCTCTAAGATCAGGAACAAGACAAGGATGTCCACTCTCGCCACTATTATTCAACATAGTTTTGGAAGTCCTAGCCACGGCAATCAGAGAAGAAAAAGAAATAACAAGAATACAAATTGGAAAAGAAGTAAAACTGTCACTCTTTGCATGTGACATGATATTACACATAGATTAAAAAAATTAAAAAAAATAGTCTTTTGGAGCATCCATAAGACTTTGGTATGAAGAGTTGTCCTATTGGGGTTCAAAAATTGATACTTGTGGGCTTCCCTGGTGGCGCAGTGGTTGAGGGTCCGCCTGCCAATGCAGGGGACGCGGGTTCGTGCCCCGGTCCAGGAGGACCCCACGTGCCGCGGAGCGGCTGGGCCTGTGGGCCGTGGCCGCTGGGCCTGCGCGTCCGGAGCCTGTGCGTCAGGAAAGACTCCATCCAAGGGAGCACATCTAAACTGAGTGGGAGTTTTGGGCAGAGATCTTGGGTCTGTCAGATTTTCAAGTCTGCCTCTGAATCAACTTACTCCGTGAACCACCACTAACTCTGCTCTATTTTTGAGTATTTTCTTTCTTTCTTTTTAAATTTATTTATTTAATTTATTATTTTTGGATGTGTTGGGTCTTTGTTGCTGCGCGTGGGCTTTCTCTAGTTGCGGCGAGCAGGGGCTACTCTTCGTTCCAGTGCACAGGCTTCTCATTGCAGTGGCTTCTCTTGTTGTGCAGCATGGGCTCTAGGCACACAGGCTTCAGTAGTTGTGGCTCACAGGCTCTAGAGTGCAGGCTCAGTAGTTGTGGTGCACGAGCTTAGTTGCTCTGCTGCATGTGGGATCTTCCTGTGTTTTCTTTTTTTTCTTTTGGCTGCATTGGGTCTTCATTGCTGCATGTGGGCTTTCTCTAGTTGCGGTGAGCCAGGGCTACTGTTCGTTGAGGTGCATGGGCTTCTCATTGTGGTGGCTTCTCTTGTTGCAGAGCATGGGCTCCAGGTGTGTGGGCTTCAGTAGTTGTGGCACGTGGCCTCAGTAGTTGTGGCTTGCACGCTCTAGAGCACAGGCCGCGACAGTGAGAGGCCCGCGTACCACCAAAAAAAAAAAAAAAAAAAGATATTTGCATTTGTATAGATTAAAAAAACAAAAATCTGTAAAAGTTTTTAATGACGACCCTTGTCTGATTTTTTTCAAAAGAGGGATATTTATTTGAGGAATAATTGTGAAAATTTCTTTTTCATTAGAAATTAATATTGTTCCCAGAACTGTCTCTATATTATCTCATTCTTACTGTCAAAATAATAGTCATTAGATTAAGATGTATCCAGGAATTTGGGGCTATCAGAAAGAAGTCACTATTCTCTGAAGCCATGTTTGCCATAAAAATGAAAGCTGGTCTGTTCTACTGTAGTAACCACTTGAATTGCTAAAATGCAACCTCATTTAAGATCCATGTAGAGTAAATTTAAAAAAACAAAAAAGTGTTTTGCTTTGGAAATTATCAGGAAAAGTCAGTGTTCTCCTTTTTTCCATCTGGGCACTAAGGTTTTTCAGAGTTGAGTCTTCAACTCTGATCAAGCACCGTTTTGATGCTGCACTAGGTAGAGTCCAGCCATATTTATGGAATCAATTCTGTTACATACTGTTTCAATATTTCGCAAAGATTTACTTTCTTTTTTCTCTCCTATTTTAGTGAGACTCTATACAATTTCATTTCCCATATCAAAGAAAGCATTAACAGGGTAAGTATGCCACATTTCAAGGCATTAGAACATCTTGCATTTTAAGAAGTTTAATAATTATATTGTATTGACTTCTGTTCGTGTAGAATAGCAATATTTTAACTACCCTTTTTTATCATTAAATGACAGTTCACCAAGTTAATAAAATAAGGCAACAGTCTGTGAATTATTTCCTAATTTTGGGTTTCTTAAGTTACAGACATCTGTGGAAAAATTTGAGGAACATCTCAATTCCAGAAGCCAATCTATTTTGGATTCTTTGGAAACTGTGGCCAAGACATGTGAGTGTCGAGTTTGAGGTTATCAGTAGGGGGCACTGGTGAGCAGTGAATGTGAACTTTCTGACCCTAGCCAGATTTCTGCCAGTGGTGAGGTTCCATACAGTGTTTCAAATGAGAGAATGGGTACATAAGATTAGCCCTGAAGAGATGTGGAGCTGAACTAGGTAGTGGGCTTCACCTCTATATGGGAATGCCCTGGTCCCTCTATGCCTTTTCTGGAGCACCAATCCTCCACCCAGTAACCCTGCTGCCTCAGGACAGATAGTTCAACCAGGTTTCTCATCTCACTGCTTGAAGTGGATCAAGGGCATCCCTGGTTCTCAAATGAATTGCTGGCTGTGCTGTCTATAAAGGCTCCCTTGCTCCCTTAGGACTTAGAAATAAAGACAGTGCTCCTTTAGGAGTTAGAAATACTCTAGTCACCTACTGTTCTTCTTGCTTCCTTCATTTCAATGAGAGCTGTTTTGTAGTGAATCACAGCATCTTTCTCAATTTCAGTTACAGTCTGTGGTTTGTAAAGTCCTCTGCTCTGCCAATTAGTGATTTACATTTAGGTGAAACCATGGTTCAGGCCCTTATTTGACCATTACACACGTCTCCTTAGGTGAACACTTCCCTGGAACCAACAGCTTCTCAGCTAAACAGCAAGATGATGACTGCATGTGCACTTGTTTGCATTTGTCTGTGTGTTTATTTTTTATTTTAAACAAATTGAAGTCAACTTATTCAAATGCCATGGGATGGATTGCTCATGATTTACAAAAAGTAATGCCTTTGTGTAACTTAGAAATTAATCCCCATCTGTCTACAAAGAAGCACTGTACTGTCTGCTGGCTTCCAACCTGAATATCCCACACACAGGGCAACTGTGCATCTGCTTGGAAACCAGTTCTGGAAATAACTCATTTTAAGTGTGCAAGGAAAGCACTCTCTTTACTTGTTATGTTTAAAACTGGGTGAAGTACAAAAAGGAGAATTGCAGCAAATGTGTGGCATTTAAGGCCCAGAATAGGGAATGGAAGTGCTCAAGGCCCCAACACAGAATGAAGGCAGAGAGAGGAGTAGAACTGAGTCTGGCTTATAGTAGGCATGGCGATCCTGATCCTTCACCCCTGACGGTTTCTTAACTTTCAGAGCTTAAGACTCAAGAGAGCCACATTGATAAGGCAAACAGTAACAAACACTATGGCACTACATTAATTAAAAGCCAGGTTGTTCTTAAAAATAGGCACAAGGAGCCTGTCCAGAATCATTCCCTTTCTTGGTAGGTAGTGATCAGGAGCAGGAAGTTAGTCATTGAGAGAGGAACCAGGCAAATCCCCTGTCATATAGCTAGGCCCAGTCCAGCTAGCCCAGAGCACTGAACTTGCCAATCAGTGCATTCTGCAGGCTTTCAGTATGCACTCACTGTGCTTGTAAGGGAAGAAGGAAGACACTATGTGAAAGCACTGTCTTGGGTTATTATGTAATTCATACCTTCACAGAATGAGGTCATGAAATCTTTCCCCAGTCACATTCTGCCTGTACAACGAGAAGGATCACTCAAGGCCATCTAACCTAACTCCTCTTCTTCTTCAGCTGAGGACACCAAGGACCAGAGTAATAGAATAAATTACCAAGGGCATCCACATCTCACTTTGTCTTGGGTTTAGGTGGGGTAATTAGTAGAAAGCAGTACTTTCACCTAATACATATAAGTTCTATTGAAAAATATGGTCATTAGGAGAATAAAAAGGAGGGGCCACTATCAAAATCAGAGAATGACTCTTTTGGAAAATAGATAACTCCATACGTCAAAATTAATTCCATATGAATCAATATATTGTGTGGTGATTAAATCATTAAAAGAACTGTAAGAAGCATGAGCAACATTTTTATAATTTTAGAGTGAGAAATGCCTTTCTGAGCAAGGCACATATAATTGTTGAGCAGAATGAGGTCCATCTATATGAACCATGTTGGAATGGAAATATTTATTAATTGTTAAATGAAAACAGCAAGGTACTGCTTATGTGCACATAGTTTGCTCCAGGACACATCTTGTGGAGGAGTGAGATCAGTCAGTGAAAATTGGGAAGGGTATCCTGAGAAAAAGGGGGACTGAGCAAACTCCTCTTGTACATGGAGGCTTCCAGACCCTTTCTCAGGCGGCTTTCATTAGCACAGCAGGGAGAGCAAAACTAGAGTTAAAGGAGAATCACTGGCCATTAGTGGAAAAGCATCAGAATATGACCTCATCTCAATGGAGCCCTTGTCAAATCACTAAAATAGAAATAAACAAAATCATCTTCGAGGACAGAGACAAGGTGGCAGCGAGTAGGAGGACCTTGAGCTCACCCCCTCTCACGAGCACACCAGAATCACAACTAACTGCTGAACAACCATCGATAAAAAAAGACTGGAATCTACCAAAAAAAGATATTCTACATCCAAAGACATAAAGAAGAAACCACGAGACGGTAGGAGTGGCGCACTCACAATATAATCAAATCCCATACCACCCGGGTGGGCGACCCACAAACTGGAGAGTAATTATATCACAGAAGTTCTCTCACAGGAGTGAGAGCTCCGAGCCCCGTGCCAGGCTCCCCAGCCTAGGGGTCTGGCATGGGGAGGAAGAGCCCCCAGAGCATTTGGCTTTGAAGGGCAGCAGGGCTTGATTGCAGGCGCCACAGGACTGGGGAAAACAGAGACTCCACGCTTGGAGGGTGTGCACAAGATCCTGCACGCACCGGTGTCCCAGGGCAAAAGCAGTGACTTCACAGAAGTCGGCGCCAGACCTACCTGCTGGTCTTGGAGGGTCTCCTGGGGAGGCAGGGGGCGGGGGTGGCTATGGCTCTCTCTGGGGTCATAAAAGCTGGTGGTGCACATAGCAGGGACGTGAACTCTGTCTGGAGGCAGACATTTTGCGGCCATGGCACCGAGACCTGGCCCCACCCAACAGCCTGTAAGCTCCAGTGCTGGGACGCTGGGACGCCTCAAGCCAAACAAAATCATCTTTTTTCTAAAAAATATTAATTAATTAATTTATTTTGGCTGCACCGGGTCTTAGTTGTGGCAGGCTGGATCTTTAGTTGTGGCACGCAGGCTCTTAGTTGCGGCATGCATGCAGGAACTAGTTCCCTGACCAGGGATCGAACCTGGGCCCCCTGCATTGGGAGTGCGGAGTCCTACCCACTGGACCACCAGGGAAGTCCCTAAACAAAATCATCTTCACAAGAAAACAGAGCTATTGGCAGTGCACTCAGCGGTCCCTCAGATCTGTCTCTTACTTCAACAGTGTTTGGATGGAACAGATGCAGGGATGCCCCTTGCTCCAAACTCTGACCAACCCCCATCCTTTTTTCCAGTCACAACCTTCGCAATCAGCCACTCAGCTATCCTCGGCCACCGGGACCAGGCAACACCATTTTTTGAGCTTAACTCCTTATTACCCATCAACCATGAGCTCCCGGATTCGTCAGAATTATTCCACCAAGGTAGAGGCTACCGTCAACTGCCTGGTCAACATGCATCTGCAGGCCTCTTACACCTACCTCTCTCTGGTAGTGATGATGTAGCTCTGGAGGGCATGGGCCACTTTTTCTGTGAATTGGCTGAGGAGAATCGTGAGGGCGCCGAGTGTCTCTTGAAAAGGCAAAACCAGCACAGCGGCCGAAGCTATCTCAAGATGAGTGGGGTAAAACCCAGGACGCTATGGAAGCCGCCATGCTCAGGGAGAAGAACCTGAACCAGGTCCTTGTGGACCTGCACGCCCTGGGTTCTGCCCGCACAGGCCCCCACCTCCGTGACTTCCGGGAGAGCTGCTTCCTGGAGGAGCAGGTGAAGCTCATCAAGAAGATGGCGACCACCTGACTAATCTCCCCAGGCTGGCTGGTCCCCAGGCTGGGCTGGGCCAGTATCTCTTCGAAAGGCTCACCCTCAAGCATGACTAAGAGCCTCCAGAGCCCAGCGGCCTCTGAGGAGCCCCTCTGGTGTCAGGGCTTCTGCCTGAAGCCCCTCTCTGCAGCCACTAGGCAGCTTTTTAACCACCCTGGACCCCTCTCCCAAGCCTTGGACCAAATGGAAACAATAAAGCTTTTTGCAGAAAAAAAAAAAGAAAGAAAGAAAGGGAGGGAGGGAGAAAGAAACTAGAGATATTGTCCAGAATATGGAAGTGGATTTTAAACGGCATTTTTACTAAAAAGCTAAAAATTTGTTTATAGACAAAGCAGAAATGAAATGAGTCTCCTTCTAGAGAAGACACACACACACACACGCACGCTTGCACGTGCACACACACACAGGATCTATTACCTAAACGTGGATATGCACATGTATTGATACAAAATTCCAGAAACTGCTCTTAACGTTAAATCCAGGAAGCGGGACCAAGATCTTCATGGGAGAGATTCGATCATTTTTCATTGTATGCCTGTTTATACTGTTATAGTTTTGTTTTGTTTTTGGCTGCGCCATGCAGCATGCAGGATCTTAGATTCCCCACCAGGAATCGAATCTGTGCCCCCTGCATTGAGAGCACAGAGTCTTAACCACTGCGCCACCAGGGAAGCCCCTGTTATAGTTTTTAAAAGAAAAAATTCAATAGACTTTGGAAGTAATACCTCAATACAAAAGCTCTTTAAAGGAGAAGACCCTGAACATATGTTTCCCAAGGACCAAGAAAGAATATGTGGGACCACAGACTGATGCTTACTGAGTACTGAATCTAGAATTGAACACTTTGCTTGCCTTCCTCATTTTCTGTTCCTAAGAAACATTGATATTTAGGAACTCAACTAGGGTAGGAAATTACATTTGCTTTCTACTACAAATATCAACATGGATGTCTGGAAAAATATTTCACTAACTGAGTTTAGGGGCAGGAATCCAGTACTTGAAATATAAGTAAACACCCTTTTTCTAATTGCTTGACACATGGAATTTAACTTGTGTTAAGTAATAGAAAACTTGCTTTCTAAAAAAATTCTTACATTTTTTATTGTGGTAAAATACACATAACATAAAATTTACCACTTTTTACTTTTTTTCCCCCAAGACCACACTGGCTTGTCTATTCCTAGTCATCACAGGCTCTTTCTTGCCTCTGAATTTTTGCACTTGCTGTTTCCTCTAGCTGAATAACCTCTCCCTAATCTTTGCAGGGCTAGCTGCTCCTTATCTTTCTGGTTTCACCTTACATGACTCTTCTCTCTGATGACCTTATCTAAAGTAGGTGCCCCCACCCTCTTATTTTTATTATATTTCCTATTAGAGCACTTATCACAATTTTCATTTATTAATGTGCATGTTTGTTTACTTGTTATTTTTTTCTTCTTCAAGACTGCAAAGTTCATGTAAGTAGTTTTGTTCAAGATTGTTTCCATGCACCTAGCACAGTGTCTGATAATAAACCTTCAGAAAAAACTGTAAATCTCCAATTAATATGTTCAAACACATTGGGGAGTCTTTCTGTTTCACTTTTTCATTAGAGGTGTCCTGCCTGGAGCTCAGCCTCCAGCTCCAGATTGGGCAGGCTATGCTTTATGTCCTCTTCTTAGGACTTCACCATCATTCTGAGGATCCTTTTTTTTTTTTCTCCCATTCCTGAGGGATGGAAGCAGGAGTACTATAAACCAAGGGAACAGCATGTTCAAAAGCCAATGGTGAAGCGCTTCCCTGGTGGTGCAGTGGTTGAGAGTCCGCCTGCCGATGCAGGGGACACTGGTTCTTGCCCTGGTCTGGGAAGATCCCACATGCCGCGGAGCGGCTAGGCCTGTGAGCCATGGCCGCTGAGCCTGCGCGTCCAGAGCCTGTGCTCCGCAACGGGAAAAGCCACAGCAGTGAGAGGCCCCTGTACCGCAAAAAAAAAAAAAAAAAAAGCCAATGGTGGAAGAGAGATTGCTTAGGCAGAACTCAGAGATGCAGAGGATAGTGAGTCAAAGGGAAGTGAGCCTGGGTCTTGTTAGCCAATTTATTGAAAGATTTGGACTTCATCCAGTGGCCTGTGGGGTACCATTGAAAGTTCCAGTGACCATTTTAGAGGAGGCATGATCATATCTACATTCTAGAAAGATCACTCTGATGACAGGGCCAAGAAGGCTGGCCAAAGAGGACGTTGGTGCCATCATCTGGGCAGCAGGTTTCAGAGTCCCCAGCAGGTGCTAAGGTTGAGTCTGCTTTGGCCAGGATGTTCTCAGGGAGGGAGGGAAGGAGAGACAGTGGAGGAACCACCCTGTTCTTGCTTTCTCTCTCCTCACCAGGGCTGATCTGGATGGTTAGAGTTCTGGGTGTTGGCAGAGCAGGCCCTGGTAGCCCGTGCCGGGTTCCAGCTTCTCCCTCTCCACGACTGTGGCCTGGGCAGGGTGGGGCATACCATAGTCTTCATGTGGTGAATTGTCATTGTTTTGTATTTAGTGCAAGAGACCACGAAGGCCCAGAGTGATCTGGTGTTGGAAACAGTGCGGGACAAATGCAACATGGAACAGGCCATCCTTGAGCTGCAAAAGAGATTTGAAGGTGTAAGTGTAGACCCTGACTCCTTTCCTCAAGTGTCTTTATGGCTTTGTTACTAAGACCTAGAGAGACACCTTTAAAATTGCAAATTTCAGCCAAGAACAGAGGCCACCACAGGCCCCTTGGTAACAGGCCAGGGTAGAGGCCAGCTTCCTTTCCCAAGGTTCTCTGGCATGATGTGGACCCTAGGGACCCTGCTCCAGAGTGTAGTCATGTATCCCCTGTATAGTACCCAGCAAGGGACAAGGTTTTGATCTGCTGGCCCATCCTTTGTTTTGTTCACATGTTATATTGTGCATTCTGAGTTGCACTGTCCGTAACTCCCTTCTTTCTCATTGCCTTTCTTTAGAGACAAGCAGAGTTTATAGAAATGAAGTCCAACCTGAAGCACTTTGAAGTTTTAGTTGCTCAGCAGAGTAAGGACTTCCAGCAGCTGTATGAGCAGCTAGGCCAGCTGAATATGCCCAGTGTCCTAGCACAGCTAAATCAATTGATCTCTGTCTCTCGGATACCCAGACATGTGAAGGACAGTGCTTCTCAGACTTCACCACCTCTGGCCCAGAGCCTCAGTTTCACCAGGCAGGAGAAATATGCCTCTGAGGAACGAGTTATGTGGCAGGCCCAGGCCCTCCCTGCTGCATGCAATCTTAGTGTGGGCTCCTTGAGGCCTGGGGAGTCTGGCGTCTGGGGTGAGGGAGCAAAGAGTAGTGCTCTCCAAGAAAAGGCTGTGCCGCTGGCAGTTGGAACTGGCAAAAGAAACAGGCAAATCAAGGACAAGGCAGTGCAGACTAACTGCCAGAATTGTGCTAATACTAAAACAGGCTCTGAGAACGATGGCTCTGGCATCCTAGGCCACAAGATGCCTGAAGACAGGGACCTGGTTTCCCAAGGAGCTTCGCGGCTTATATCCCTGGATTTAAACAACTTTGCAACCAGCACTAAGAACACCTGCCAAAAATGTCAAGCCAAAGGCATGTTTTCGTGTAACCCTTGTGAACAAAGGTTGGTGACTGAACAGAAAGGCAGAACTGTAGAAAGAGGGGGGAAAGGCAAGAAGCAGCATCCCAGGAAAGCCCCCAGAAGCAGGCTCCTAGCCAGGAAGCAAGAACAAACCCCAAGCAAAACCTGTGCTTCCAATTCTAAATATCCTCACCCTCCAGTTTCCATCCCACAAAGGCCCCCCCAGGGGTGGCAGGAACCCCTTGCTCAGCCCCTGCATCTTCAGGGCCCCAGGAGCCCCACAAAACCAGTCTGCTCTGCTCTGAGACGAAGAGTCATGCCCAGTAAGACAGCAAGGGCAGTGCAAGGGAATCTCTTGCAGTACAGTGGGCATGCTTCCCAAGACAACAGCCTGCTTTCTCACAGTTCCCAGGGGGACCAACAGATGAGCTGGTTCAGTGACCTCAGCATCAGAAAAGAGCCCCCTCAGTGCAAGGAGCCAAGGAAGAATATGCTCTATGACCTGGGTTTTGATAGCAGTGATGATGGCTTCTGACCAGCCCATAGTGAATTCAGCTGATGGTTTATTGGTCTCAGCTGGAAAGACAAATCACAGAACTTTGTGCTGGCTAACAGCAGAAAGTTCCCAAAGGCCTGCCTGGATCCCTCAGGGTCAGAGGCTATGCTTTGGAGGGAGTGGTGGTCAGTGCAGGGCTGGGGAGCAGATCCAGCATTCTGGGTACCAGGTGCTGCCCATGACAAAGCATAGGGATAAATACACCCTTATTTAGGGGAATGAAATGTGTGCAGAGGTGGTGGTGAGAGCTGGGGCAGCAGCCTGGGTGTGGGGCATAAGGAGGAGGGTGTTGTGTTTGGTAGAAGGAGGACTGCCTTCCATATGGAGTATCCAGTAGCAGAAGGGCTCTCACAAAACTGTTGGTGTGGCAGGATGTGTCCCAAACACATTTTTGGTCTTCAAACATTTCCTTCACATGACCAATATCTTTCTGGGCCTCAGGATTTTTTTAAATTATTATTTGTATCCAGTTTTGCTGTGAGAGCATCTGCATTTTTTGGTCAGTGGAAATATTATAGGGCACACACAAAGTCAGACTTCCTGTGAACAGAGAAATATAAAGCCACCAAGAAAAGAGAGGTGACATGCACCAAATGCCGGGAACCACACTCTTCACAGGCACACGGTTCCATTTTTCTTTCTAGCCGTTTTCCCCTGTCCTGTTTTCAACCACTCTTTTAAAGCTAATGAGAGTGGCTGTGGGCCCTGTATCATTTCTGGAGAGCAGTGCGCTTATATGAGACTTTGGCTTTCTAATAATATCTTGTTGAAGTTTTTGAATTTTTGCAATATATATGTACTTCTTTTGTAATACAAAAAAATCAAAAAATAAAGATAAAACTTTTAAGGTGTGTACCATCTTTTTATTCCTTACGCTTCTCCTAAGATGATTTTGAATAAACCACACCCTACTCAAACTGATTTTTCTTTTCTTTTTTTTTTAATTTTATTTATTTATTTTTGGCTGTGTTGGGTCTTCGTTGCGGTGCACGGGCTTCTTATTGCGGTGGCTTCTCTAGGCACTTGGGCTTCAGTAGTTGTGGCTCGTGGGCTCTAGAGCGCAGGCTCAGTAGTTGTGGTGCACGGGCTGAGTTGCTCCACGGCATGTGGGATCTTCCCGGACCAGGGCTCGAACCCGTGTCCCCTGTATTGGCAGGCGGATTCTTAACCACTGCACCACCAGGGAAGCCCTGATTTTTCTTTTTTTTATGAAAGTAAAAATCCTCATGGATGGACAGCTTCCAGAATTTGCCTATTATCAAGCCAGTACAGGGTTGAAAATGGGGTGTTTTTTTTTTGGCCGTGCCACACAGCTTGCAGGGGATCTTAGTTCCCTGGCCAGGGATTGAAACTGGGCCACGGCAGTGAAAGTGCTGAGTCCTACACACTGGAACGCCAGGGAACTCCTGAAAATGGGGCTTCTGTGTGGGCCATTACAGAAAGTAATGGTTCCTGATTTCTCATTTTTATATTCTTTATTTTCAGGGTTATGTATCCCACAAAAATCTGGGAGAGTTTAATTTGCCTGTGACACCTTCAGCAGGGCTACCAGGAACCAGCCTAAGGTGCTTTCACTCTCATTTCCAGACCAAGGGCATCCTGCAGTCTACAGCCACAGGCAATGGCAGCAGCCCTCTCTCTTCAAGTCCTAGGAAGTACAGACTTGGGCTCTGCCTTAGGGTGCCCTGGCCTCTACTCTCCCTGTGGGTCTCACTGGATATCTGTTCACCCTGCCCTCTGCCAGCCTCCACTGCCTTCCCTGCTGGTTTTCTCTGCCTGTGCAAGGACGGCACTGGAGGAAGCAGCCCAGCCCGTCCCAAACTGACTACAGGTGACTGTGGAGCAGTTAGCGTGAGGCTTGTAGATCAGAGGGATCTGTATTTGGAAATGTTTTATTACTCTAAGTTGAAAGGTTTAGTCATTTTACTTCACAGTTGAGACCCTGTTGAGAGAACTCCACCAGTATTTATGACTGTGGCCTTCTCATCGAAGGGTCTTGTCCAACTTTGAAATGCCAAAGCAGGACCCTCTGTTCTTTGATTCTGCTGTGAGTTATGAAATCCTGTATTTCTTCAAAAGTATTTCATTTTGGGGCTTCCCTGGTGGTGCAGTGGTTGAGAGTCCGCCTGCCGATGCAGGGGACACGGGTTCGTGCCCCGGTCTGGGAAGATCCCACATGCCGCGGAGCGGCTGGGCCCGTGAGCCATGGCCGCTGAGCCTGCGCATCCGGAGCCTGTGCTCCGCAACAGGAGAGGCCACAGCAGTGAGAGCCCGCGTACCGCAAAAAAGAAAAAAAAAAAAGTATTTAATTTTGTTTAAAGTCAAAGATCAGAGTGACTCAGTGTTACATGAGCTGGGTGTTTTTGTAGAATGAGCAGTAAATTTATCGCCTAACAAGGCTGGGTTAATTAAAATTATGCTGCCTGTCTCTGGCAATCATCAGAAAGGATATTCTGTTTCTTATTTTATTCCTAAGGCTTTTTCTTTTATTTTTTTAAACTATTGTGTTCCTGCCAAATTTGGTGAGCATGACACAGCCCAGGCACGTCCCTGGAGCACGCAACATTTTTGGCTCTTTGGATGCTGATAGAGATGTATGTAGCCACACAGGGGTGGATGTGGTGGGAGGTCTACCGGCCTAGGGCCCACCTAGGGGCTCCTCCCTCTATACAACTCCAGTTACAGTCTGAGGATGGAAGTGAAGCCACTTGCAGCACCTAATTGTCTTGACATTCAAGTATCAATTTAAATGTCACCTACAGAGAGGACTTTTCCTGACCTCTCCTCTTCTGAAGGGGCTCACCCTACTCATTGCCCATTCCCTTACCCTGTTTTAATTTCTCTCATACAGTTCCATCTGAAATGATATATCAGTATTTTTGTGTTTGCCCACATTGCACAGTAGAATATAAACTCCAGAAGCAAGAGCAGCATCTGCCTCGTCCCTACTGTATCCTCAGCATCCAGGAGAGTGTCTGGCACTAGTAGACACTTGATAAATACTTACTGAGAGCAGGGATTTCTTATCTTTCAAACAGCTCCTAGCAGCCTGTCCCGAAAGTTGGGTCTCCCTGGTATCCCTTTGCAACTTCCCTTCTTTGTCTCAGACGTTTCAAAGGGGTCCTGATGACGTATCTCCTATAAGATGCCCATTCCTCTCTCCCAGGCCAGCTCCCATCCAAAGTGCCCAGAAAACAACAGACTTTTAGCCCTCAAAAAAGATAGTGGTTTCCTACAAGAGCTGAACGTAGTTCTGCAATTGTTTTTCATGCCAGGCCTTAGGCCAAAACTCTTCATCAAATCAGGCATTTTCCAGCTGGCCTAGCATGGAAAGTCCTCCCCACTAGGGCTGGAATCCACTGTCAAACAGATTTCCTGAGTAAAACTTTGTTCCCTCTATAAATATTTAGCTGGAACCTAAAATATTAATGTTCTCCCACATACTCCAGGGAGAAAGCAAATTACCAGTCTCAGGTTGTCTCTAGATGACAGCCTTTCCAATAACTACCCATAATCAGGTGCAGTGGCCTCCCTGGTTTGCTTGCCTAGTTCACTGGCCTTCACTGCCATGTTAAACGTCTTGTGCCTCAGTTAGAGGGAGGAGGGAGATTGGCCTCTTTTGCAAATCCTTTTCATCAATTTCTTTGATCATTAATAGCTCACAACTCCTCCAGTGGCAGGATGGTGTTGCTGCCCTATCAGCACATTCCTGGGTGCAAAGGTGAGGGGCAAAAGTCCCCCAGGTTATCTACCTCCCTCCTCCTTGTCTCCTGACCCCCTTGGAGTCTTCCCTGGGATTGGAAGTGCAGGGTCCAGGAGAATGCCAAGGATCCAGGGCAGGTGGGCCAGGAGATGCCTCCCCCATTCCCCTGGTGAGGGGAGCAGTAGGTAGGGGGAGGGAACCCTGAGACTCAGAGATGAGAAGGTAGGCTTGCATGCCTGATTGTGCTGGCTGGAGCTACACTGAAGCAGGTGCTTACTGACCACAAGTGCCCCCAGAGCTTACCTGGCAAGATTTCAGACTCCAGTCTAGACCTGTGTTGCTAGACAGGAATGTGAGGAACATTGCAATCCAGATGGGGCTGAGGATAGGGTCACTGTTTCCAGCCCTTGGCCACCCTTGAATTGTCTTTTTTTTTTTTTGCCACACTGCGTGGCATGTGGGACCTTAGATCCCTGACCAGGGATCAAACCCGCGCCCCCTGCAGTAGAAGCTCGGAGTCCCAACCACTGGACCACTGGGGAAATCCCTTGAATTGTCCTCTTGAAAGAACTGTTGCTGTACTCTCAGGCCTCAGCTGTGGCCTCTGCTCCTTGCTGGAACTTCACTCGGCATTCACTCATCTCTCCTTTTTCCTGTCCCTTCTTCCCCCCACTTTCCCTCCAGACCCCCAGCCTCTCCTAGCTTCTACAGACCAGCTCCTACATTAAGTATTGTTACAAGTCTACCAGTATGCAGACAGAGCTGGTTTCTAGTGACTTTGGCATTGACCCGGCAGCATGTAGCCAGGGGACCTGGAAACCCCTCCTTATAGAGCTGGATGGGCCCAGCTTCTCACATGCCTTGTGCTGTAGCTTGAACTGGCAGTTGGTGACTAGCAGGTTCCAAAGCTCCTATTTATTCTTGAAGCTGCCTTGTTTCTATTTTGATTCTGCTAATCCAAATTGCAGTTTGGTGTTTCCACGGAAACAATTCAGGGATTGTTTGGCTTTCCAAGATGAACTGTGGGGGAGAGAACCGAATGACGTAAAACATTTTTAGTTTCTCAAACATCAATGTCTCCCCAATAAATCTTTGGTCCCAAGTTTATTAAAATAAATGTTCTAGGCAAAAAATGTTCCAGGCTCCTTTTATTCCTCCAGCTAAATCCCTAGAGACTAACTCCTCAAACCCCTGCTCTGTGCAGAGGAGCACACATCTGCCCGCCACCCTGAAGCAGATGACAAAGGCAGGAAAGTGTCCTTTGGGCACCTTGGGGAGCCAGGGATGCAGAGACAAGAGTGGGTGTCACCAGGGAAATGACCACATGGCCACCCCAGCTACTCTGGGACTGGCATGCCAGAGGCTCAGGGCTCACCTGCTTTACTAAATAGCTGTGTTTCTACAGTGAGGAAAAGCTCCTCATTTAAGGATTCCAGGATGAATTAGCCCTTTTGGTAAATCTGAATTTTCACATAAAGGCTTTGCTAAAACAGAGGTATATTTGTCTATCCAGCCAGGGAAAACCTGACCCCTCCCTCCTACCCCACCTCTACCCCAGGCTCCGCCCTCATTCCCAAGGGCCACAGTCTCTGCTGCAGGCAGAAGAAAAATCCTCTCATTTCAGTCTTGCAGGGTTAGGGCTAGATCCCCATTCCCAGCACTGAGTGCTGAGAAACAGCTCTGTGAGACCCAGAGTTTCTGGCCCTGAGGGTCCAGCACCCGCAGGGAAGGGCGACCCCCTTGTCAGGGTCCTGCTGAGCACCCACTGGCAGGCCCTGGACCTGCACCAGTTCCTGGAAACTGTGAAGGTCACCTCTGGGCAGGTTTCTGGTGAGGGATGCCCATGGCTGGTTGAACATGAGGGTTTTAAAAAACAACTCTAATTTCTTTTTTCTACAGAAGTGACACATGTCAGCTGCAGATAAATTTAAAAATACAGACAAGAAAAAGACCTAAACCCTCCTTGTTCCTCCTAACAGTTTTCTGCATGTGTGCCCATACACACATTTCACAAACTTGGGATCAACTGCATTTTTAAAACAAATAAATACATCTTAAATTTTGCAATAAATTCAGATTTACAGGAAAGTTGCAAAGACAATAAGTTCAAATATATCCTTCACCCAGCTTCTCTTAATGTTAACATCTTGCATAACTGTGGCATACTTGTCAAAACTAAGAAACTAATAACGATATTAACTAAACTTGAGCCTGTATTTAGATTTGATCCGTTTTTCCATTAATGTCCTCTCTCTGTTCCAGGACACAATCCAGGACACCGCACTGCATTTAGTCATTGTGTCTCCTCAGTGTCCGCTGCTCTGTGACAGATTTTGAGTCTTTCCTTGTTTTTAATGACCTTGACAGTCTTGAGTACTGGCCAGGTATCCTGTAGAATATCCCCCAAACTGGGTTCATCTGATGTTTGTCTCACAATTAGATTGGGGCTGGGAGGTTTTGGTAGGAATACCATGGAAATGAAGCACCCTTCTCATCGTATCCTGTCAGGGGTGGGTGACATGCACAGGACAGCACGGGCGGTGCTCATCTTCATCACTTGGTTAGGTGGTGTCTGCCAGGCTTCTCCATGTAATCTACTATCTTTCCCTTTCCCAGCTCTATTCCTTGGAAGCGAGTCACTAAGTTCAGCTCATCCTCAAGGGGTGGTGACAGGCAGGGGTTGGGGGAGATGAGGATTAAGCCCCACATCCTCTGCGGGAGAGTATCTACATCAAGGCATATTATTTGGAACTCACTGTTGGGAGACCTGGTTTTTTGAATATCAAGTAGCCTGACAACTCTCCCTCCAGATGGCCACAAGCTGTGAGCATTTCTTCTTACTTGCTCCTGTCTCTCCTATTCAGGGAATAGAAAGTGAACCCCAATTCCATAATCTGTGATGTTTATTATCTGCTGCAGGGAGTGAGTGTACGGTGGCCTGGAAGGAGCCTCTGGTTAGCCAGTCCTGCCCTCTACCCCCCAGCGGAGGCCTGTCCCATGAAGTGGCCGGAGGCTAGTTCTCAGGGGCAGGCAAGTGCCCAGTCTCACACAGCTATGGAGTAGATGCAAGGTCTCTACCTGGGGGCCCAGAGGAATCTCCAGACCTGTAGTAAAGGGGTGATGCCAGCTCTGCAGCCTGCCCTATGCTGGATCACTAGCCTAAAATATGGACTGGTGGGGGGTCCTCGGCCCCTGGGACTTCCTCCCAGCTCCTTGGTTTGAGTTTTGGGTCTTACAACAGCTTTGCACCAGACTCCTTACCCCCATACTCCCCTATGCCTAGGAGGCGGGCACTTCCTAGACTCAGCTTCTGGGAGGCATGATACCTTGCCCAACAGCTTATTAGGTTTCCTGAAAGAACATCATGGTTTTGAGAGATCTGTCCAAATAATTTCTGATGATGTCCTTTCTCTCAAGCTGTGGTGGAGGGTTGGCTCCAGCCCAGGAAACCTAATAAGGGATGCTACCAGCCCCTCTGACACAAGTAGGAGGCCTTTGCAGAAGGCTTTGAGCTGGGCAGGGGCAAGGATGGAGGGATTGAGGGTCTGGACACGAAGAGGGCATGAGGCCCGTGCAGGGGACAGGCAGCCTTGTGTGCAAAGTGCGCAAATATGGCAGAGGGTCTAGGGCCAAGGTCCATCTTGACGCCAGTTCCTCCATACAGGCTGAGCTGGCCTGGGATGGGCTGGTCCCAGGGGTACAGAAAGCCCATGCTGGTTGTGGCCCCCGTACTTTATCAGGGGTCCATGGAAAAGAACATGAAGACACACAGCAGAGGCCCAAGACCTGCACCTGCCTTGGGTTCTGGGTATATTGAACATCAATCAATAAACCAGTCAAGATGTTAAAAAAAAAAAGGTGAAAAAAAAAGAAACACTTCAGAGCAACAGAATTAAACAAACAAACTGGGCTCTCAGCTCAAGAAGGGACACAACTGGAAGTTAAAAAGATTGGGGTAATTCAGATTCTGCCAAGCCTCTGAAGAATGTGGCCCCTGATGACAACTGTGACTGCCCTGCACAGACGCCCTAACATCAGACTCCTGCTGTAAAGAATCAAAGCTGAAGTCAACTGTCCTTACTCAATTCGGTATTTAAAAGAGGTCAGCAAATTGTAGTCCTCTTCCAAGTCCAGAACAGTCTCCACGATATTGTGATCATAGAAAGCCTGCTTGAGGCCGCCAGGGTCTGCATCCGAGGCTTCCTGAGGGCTCTCGTCCACCAGCAGGGCCCAGGCTTCCGCCCTGAAGGGAGAATCTTCACAGCAACCACACACACGGTTCAACTCATTTTCAAATTCTAGTTTTCCAGCCAATTCTTCAATAGTTTGGATGCCTGTATGGTCTTAAAAATAAAAACATTCAGCATTACAATTCCAGTGAGAGGTTTCTTAAGACATTTCAGGCACAAGTTAAAAACCACAAATGGGCGGCCATTTCCGAGGACTCTACAAAGCCGGTGTTCCTGCCCCCGGGGCTGGCAGGCTGCCACATTCTAACATGGGCTTGGTGCCCCCCTTCCTAGCTCAGGTATTTATTGAGCCCCAACCATCTCCTTGGTTTCCAAGGAGGGTTTAAGTGGGAGGATATGGAGATGCATGTGTTTGTTCCAGCCCTCAAGAAACTACTCCCTGACCTGTGGGCACAAGACACAGTGTGAGAAAAATGGGATCTTTTGGGTATCAAAATGCTGCCTGCTGGGACTTCCCTGGCGGTCCAGCGGTTAAGGCTCTGAGCTTCCAGTGCAGGGAGCACGGGTTCGATCCCTGATCGCGGAACTAAGATCCCACATGCTGTGTGGCGTGGCCAAAAAATGAGAAAAAAAAAGCTAAAAATAAAATAGCTTTTAAAAAAACATAGTCCACACACAGAATATACAGATGTGTGTGTAGAAAAAGTATCTATGACAGGGTATACAGCACTGTGTTAACAGTGGCTGCCTTTGTGGTGGATGGTGGAATTATAGGGGAGTTTTTGGCTTCTAACTTTTCTTCTAATCTTGTATTAATGCCCCCCCAGCTGGACTACTCTCCTCTACCCCTACCCCCATCTCTGCCTATGCCCTGTTTCCTTCACATCTAAGCTCATCCACCAACAGGGGCTGCTGTCCCTGGCCTCCAAGGATTCACTCTGACTGTACATTTATGAAGTGACTTGACTGATGTGTAACTCCCCCAGGTTATCAGCTCCATGAAGGCTCTCTGCTGTGAGCAAAACAAATCTAACAAGCCAGTGGAAAAGAAATAAGAATTTTTTTTTTTATAAGATGCTTGCTGACTCAGGGGCCTGTGTGAAGAACCTATCCTTCCAGAGAGAGGATGGACCAGCCCTCTGTACTCACCGATCATGTCAAGCAAATCCTTTGTGACCTCTTGGCTAGAACTGCTGAGTGGCATGTTTGACTTAACCTTCAAATCTTTCTCCATATCTTTCCTGCAGCCCCCAGGTGAAAAGAAAAAGGTGAGGGATTAGATCCTCTTTCAAGAAAATACTGGAGGGGAATGCAGTGTTAGATAATCTTAAAGACAAACACTCGTACTTTAAATTGTCATTTATGCTGTGATTAGAGGATGACTGGGAACCACTGAATCAGTGAAGTTGACTAAAAGCATCATAATGCCCATTAATGTTTGTGAATATGAGCACAAATATTTGTAGAACTGAAATGATTAAACGGCTTCTTCAGTCTCTGACTACAGAGCAACCAAGATGGCAGAACCTTGAAGTTTCAGCGTATATGGTCCTCCTTGCTTCAAATCAAGGTGCCTAGGATGAGGCAGTTTGCAGCTACCTGGGAGAAGAAAAGGTCTAGGGAAGACCTTATCCCAGGGAAAGCCTAAAAAGCTCTGGGGTGAGGAAGGGGAGCAGAAGCAAGGGTGAAGTCAGGGCCCAGCCATTGATCCGCCTCTCCCCAGTTTGGGGAAAAAAACACTGGAATTAAGATATGTGTTTCTGCAGTACAAAAAATAAGATGACTTTTAAAACTAGGTTCTTTAACATTCACTACCCCTTTTGGTACTGCAGAGTGGTTTCCATGGCTGGTTAGACATCCAAGACCCCTCACCCCCTCAAACCAAACACACACACACACATACACACACACACACACACACACACTTTCTGAAGAACGTTTACAAACTTTCCAAATAAAGTCTTAGAGCTTCAGAGGGGAGGCAAGAGTAGTGTTATGGATTCAATTTAGGATTTTCAACAATTTTTTCAGATATGAGATAACCCTAATTATAGCTATTAAACTATTCAGATTGGAATCACCTTAGACTGTCTTTTCTCCAGTTCTCCCCATCTCCTGCCGCTCTCCAAAACTGTCTTTCAGGTGCCAAAATCGAGGAATGCATCGATATGTTTTCCTTGCTGGTCAGAGGTTTTCTTTTGGGGCATAGAGCACGTGTCTTTGCACTCACGGGTTCGTGGTTTGGTGCAAAGGCAGGGCTCTCATTCCCAGGAGCAAACGGGACAGGAGAGAAAGGAGCCGCAGAGGAGCAGGCTGCCAGCGGGTGCCTCCTGCAGAGGAGCCTGTGCATGGGCAAGGGGAAAGAAAGCGGCGCAGCGTCCAGCTCCTGCCTCTGCATGCCTGAGCACTCCTGGGAATGACTAAGTCCTTCAACGGCCCGGTCAATGGCTGCAGTCAGCTCCTTTCTGCATCTTCTCAGTTTTTCAGACATCTCCCCTAAAAGCGACCATGTCTTTATTATACAATACACTGGAAATGCACACAGCAACGTGAAAATAATGTTACAGATGAGGTTGTAAACCACCCCCAAATGGAGTATTTGCCACAATTTCCTTAAGTTTGACCCACACCATGGGTCGGAGAGCGGGGAAACGCCCACTCCCGGCGCTTTTTCCTCCGCGGGGTCAGGTGCGGCCCGCGGTTCTCCGGGAGGGAGGAATCGGCAATGGAGCCGGAACCACCCCCCCTCCCCCGGCTCCGGGCCCCTCATCCCAGCCCGCAGCCCCTTCGGTCGCAGGCTCCAGCCCGGCCCCACCCAGCGGCCAGCCCCCGAGCGGAGACCCACAGCCGGGTCCTCACCGAGCAGCCGGCGCTCCCGCACCACCGCCCCTACCAACGGTCGTCGCGCACGTCCTCATCGATCGCGTGTGCCCGCGACTGACAGACCCAACCCCCACGGCTCAGGTTAAAGGTCAGACAAGAAAAGCCCAGATGACCTTGTTCTTTGAACCAACGCAAGGGGGAGCAAGGGCCCCACGCACGAAGGGGACAGTGGTCTCAGGCCTCCCCGCGACAAAGACAACGGCCCTGAGAGTGCGGCCGGGCAGGCATGCGGAGGCCAGACCGCCGAAAGAAAATCGTCTGGAGGGGCGGGGATCTCACTTCTAACGGAAGTCAGCAGCGAGAACGGGAGCCCTTCCCAAGCCCAGGAAGGTTCCCATTCTCGAGCCAACAGGGAGAGAAACGACTGGACGCGACCCAGTACCCAGCGGTTTAGTGTACCAACTTCCAAGTGATATCTAATAAAAGTGCCAGAGGGGTATCAATTCATCAAGGATGCTGGGGGACATAACAGAACTGCTAGGTTCCACAGGAGACGGAGGGGCAGGAAACCCCAACACCAAGCATCTTCATTTCATTAGGGAGAAGAAAGCTGGATATTCCAAGATGACACAAAGGGAAACAGAAATGGGCTTTGGTGGCTAATTTTTAGGGTATTATAAACCCATCTCAGTGCACAGAAAAGGAGAAGGGGATGACATCATTTAGTCGAGGCTTCATTTACTGTGGGCAGACTACTGGGGGGAACAGTAATCATTCACCAGCCTGTGGCAGGTCTTCATGGCCACACCAAACTCAATGACAGTGTGTTCCTCTCCGTTCTCTGGAATCCATCAGACATACTCCATTATGCGCCCCCCCTCCCGACCCCTACTTTGCAGCTCCACGAGGTTTTACAGAAATTTCTCACCACCTGTATAAAAAGAAAAATAATTCAGCCTCCTAACATAACCCTTTTTTTTTTTTTTTTTTCTCATAAAAGAAAGAATTTCCTCATCCGGTTTTTAGACGGAACACTAGCAAGTCTTCAGTGTCAAAGGTGTTCTCCTGAGGGACTGCACCGGTGCTGTGGTGCAGGGTCACTGAGGCAGCATCAGTTGGTGTCCATGCTGCAAGTCTCATCATCCCCCATGCCCTGCTGTAAGCTGCCTGGTCTCGTCCCTCCATCAGAGGATCCAGGAAAACTGAGTGAAGTCGTCTTATACAACTCATCATCTCGCCGCTGGTAAAACAGCACATAAGCTGCTTTCGTCTAAAACACAAGAGGGGCAACATCCATTCACTGGTTGGAAAAATCACCCATTCCCCCACAGCTTTTCTCTCTGTTCAAAACACACCACTCTCAGGGATCCGCCGTCTTGCCCTGTGCAGCCACACACTGAAGTGACCGTGAAAACCCTTCTACCTGAGGCTGGCTCATGCTGACCCTCCCCAGGGAGTGGGGAAAGGCCATGTGACAGACCCCGAGGAGAGTTGAGCATCTCATTTAGGAAGGGTCCCATAAGGAATGGCAGCCAACTCTTTCTCTACCACACCTTGCTTCCACTGTCCCAGCAGGATGACTAAATAACCAACTAGCCCGGAAGACTTTTCCCGGCTCTAATCCCTAAAGGTAAGAGTGGGAACCAGGTATTAGGGCCTACTCACCACTATTTGATCCTCGGAGGCCAGGGACACACTGCTATCATCAAAGTAATACCATTTCCCGTTCAGTTTGTTCTTCGCGTACGCAGTGTCTGCCAAAGCAAGAGAATACTCTAGCCGGTCACCAAGAGAGCTAATGTGGCTAGCTCATTACAGTGGCACTCAACAGCAACACAATTCCAAAACATGAAACAAACAGAGTCTGAAATTAAAAGTAATTTATAGGTTGTGTCCTAACAACCAAAAGATAACTCATCCTTTAAAAAAAACCCTGTTCCTAGGGAGGGTGGGAGGGAGGGAGGCGCAAGAGGGAAGAGATATGGGGATATATGTATATGTATAGCTGATTCACTTTGTTATAAAGCAGACACTAACACACCATTGTAAAGCAATTATACACCAATAAAGATGTTAAAAAAAAAATCTGTTCCTTCTCAAAAAAGCACTAAAAGGGTAAAAATGGAGCTGCTGGGGACCAAGGCTTTAAACTGTAATTTTGGAAAACTAATCCAAAAAATAGAGGAATCCAGTGTCAATCTTCAGGGTGGCTATGAGCAATAACCCAGAGTCAGGGGATACTTAAAAGGAGCTGATACTTTAAGATTTAAACAAAACAACAGTTCTCAAAAACATGCCAAGTCAAACTCCCCCACTTCATCCAGGCAGATGGTTGGCTACTACTGCCTCTCACTGCCTCTGGAGCCTGTGGGATAATCCCAGAGAGGGACACATTGGGTGTCTGGGTTTGCAAAGCTGGGATGTGAACAAGAAAACTTAAATATATCTGCCTTCGAAACTGTGAGTCAAGAATCTGCGGCTGGATAACAATTCCTCACACCGGGCCAAGCATTTCCCCACACCGGGCAAGCATTTCCCACAGCCAACACTTCCAGTTTTGATTTTACACTATTTCGAAGCAGGATGTGTTTACAACAGGAATCCCAGCAGCAATACCCAATCCCTGCTCCACCCAGACTCTCAGAAACAACAGAATCTGATGGAGATTTGGTTTCCAGTCTCAACCTGCTGTGTGGCTTTGGCAAGCTGGTTTTTTTTAAGCTGTTTAACCATTACTCACTGCAGTGCCTACTGCACCAAGTGGTGGTGGACGACATGGGACAAAGTGACAGAGAAGGTGCCAAGGGCGTGTCCCCGCTGTCCATGCTTGGCATAACAATAGCAATGGTGGCTCTCAATTGTGGCGTTCCAACTGTGGACCCAATGTGGACCTGCACATAACCAGCCTAACCTGGATGACGAAACTGAAGCCTAACCTGGATGAGGAAACTGAAGCATAAAGAGGCTAAGTAACCTGCCCTAGCAGTGTTTAGATGCTAAAATGGAAGTTAAAAATGAATACATGTGTCCAGTATGCATGAATATAGATAGTGAAATTACTTTGGGGAGAAAAAAGTTAGAGAAGAGTAAGTGCTGCAGGATATGATATGATCAGAGATTGCTAATAGCCACTCCAGTAGCGCCCCAATTTTCAAACAGGCACATTTTTATTTCCCATCCTCTCCTACAGCTAGATGGTAGCCCTGTGACCAAGTGATAGCCAATGAGCTGTATGTAGAGGAGTTGAGGGGGACTTCTGGGAGATCTGCTTAAAAGGGAAGGTCATGCCCTTTTTTCCTCTTCTTCTAATGGCCTGGAATGTAGACCTGAGGGCTGGAGACTGAGCAGCCATCTAAAGGCAAGAGGTGATATGGTAAGAATGGAGAGGCAGGAGAACAGACTGTTGGGCCAACAGAAAAAGCTTATCAGTATAGAAGAGAAGACTGGGGTTTAGGGCAGTTCCATAATCCACTGTGAGTGTAAATGGAACTGACACCTCCCATGGTATCATCTCTTGGGGTCCTGACACTGGGTGTAGTGGCAGTTATCATGGTGCAGATGCAATAGAAGAGAGATGAGGAAACCCAGCTCCTCACTTCAACATCACTAAAACCTTTCCATAAACAAGTAACAAAATAAACTAGTAAAAGTATAAAAGTGAAGATAAACCTACACATTATAGAAATTTTGGAAAATAAAGTAGAACGAAGAAAAAATTAACATTTTGGTCTCTCTCCTCCTAGGCTTTCCCCCCCTCCTATCATAGTTTCTCTTTTGTTTCAATGTAGTTGATACTACTTTCTGTAATGATGCAATTTTGTGTAGCTGTTTTCCCTTAACATACCATGGGTATTTCCCCATGTTATTATTAATTTTATTTTGCAATGACTGTGTACTCTTCCATGAAATCGATGGACAGACGTGCCAACGGTTGATCACCAATGCTATTATTAATTTTCCACTATTATAAATAATACTAATTTTTCACTATTATAAGTAGGTGAATATCTTTGCACATGAAGCTTTTCCCCAAAGTCAAGTAATTTCCTTAGGTTTCCCAGAGGTGGATTATTGGATTAAAGAATATGAACCACCATCCTACCAGAAAAATTGAAGGGCAGCAATATGGAAAAAGCCCGCAACCTGAGGCCCGTGGAGCTGTGTAAGTTAAGTGCTTAGGGCAATGCCTGGCACACAGGGATAGGCTGGTGAAAGATGACTGGCCATGGGCATTTCAACATCTCAGAAGGAAGCAGATTCCAGTACTTACAGTGGCCAACCCCCATGGCTCCATAATGATTGGACACGGCAATGAGGTCGTACACATAAGGCCTGGCTGACAGGTCACAGACAAACTCAGACATGTTCAGAGCTCTGAGCAAAGAAAACAAAAATAACCCTTTAATACGTTAAACTCAGAGAAAGAAGTCAGAGCAACCCAGCAACCCCTTTCATGCAACAGGCTATAACACAGGGAGGCCCTCAGAAACTAAGTGCAGAAGGAACGAATGAACAGTCCAGACAGAAGGAGCCCTGGGGTCTTGTTCTGACCACTGACATGTTCAGACTGGAAAAGAGAAGCCTTAGCCGAGACCAAATGTCAAAGAAGGCTCTGGGCAGACACGAGGGCTGCAGCAACTTTGTAAAAATGGCTGTTACTATCAGAATTACTAATTAGTGCCATAAAAATTTAAGCTAAATACCAAAATAGGCCCCCAAAAGCTTTTTTCCCTAACGTTTTATTTTGAAAATTTCAAACATACAGAAAAAAAGAATTTTACAACAAACATGTATACACCCACCACCTAGGTCCTCCCGTTGACATGTCTATACTTCATGTAACTATCTACCCATCCCCCATCCCCCAAAAAGCATTTTTAAATCTGCATATTGTGGGGGGACTCCTACCTTGTTGACTGACTTGCCTGTGTCACTTATACTCTGTACCCTGGGGCCTAAGAGGACACTAGTAGACAGCCAGTCTCAGTCCCTGCCCCAGGGACAGGACTGTGGTGGATCTGCACCCCCAAAAACCCAACTCTCCCCAGCAGATTACTCTCTGGTTCCTTGTGCCCCTGCATTAACGAGGTACAGCATGTCCTTGTGCTGCTCTACTGAGCCTGGGCTCCCTGGGACCAATGACAGATGGGAAGACCAGTTCAGTTAGGCTGCGTAAGGGACTCGAGAGAGGAAGTGCTTCTACTAGAGAGTCCTTTCCCTACAGACACGGAGGGGAAGTGAGCCAAAGTCTAACTTCTCAGAGCCTAGCAACACACACACCTTAACGCAGAAAAGTCTTTGGCAGCAAAACACTCTGCCAATCAGTGCCCAGATTGTCTGCCTGTTTTTTAATTTTCCCAAAAATAACAGTGCAGCCCAGGGACGCACCTGACTGGGAATTCCACAACTGTATCAAGTTTGTCCCTCCAGTATCTATTGTAGGAGAAGCGTTTGAGGTGGACCACCAGAATCTTCGGCAAGGACCACAGGTCAAACTTCTTTGTGGCCTGTTGATGCTTCTTACAGTTGGGACAGTACCTGAAAAGAGAAACCTCCACTTAGTGGGGAGGCAGGGGGCCAGTGCCGCCTGGGCTCTCAAGCATGGAGGCAATCCCATAACATCCTTTCTTGTACTCAGCATGACTGCTTCTGGGCAGGGAGGTCTCTAAGCCACCTTCTAAAAGAGGGTGATGGCTGTCCTAGTCTGGAAAACACAATTCACACAGAAAAACCTGTGTTGTAGGGTCAGCCATGTAAAAAAGTGACACATCCAAATACAAAGGGCTTTTGTGTACATAGATGGCCCCAGCAGATCTCAGTCCCAGGGTACCTGGGTGCCCCTGCCCAGAGGTGGGAGCTGCATACCAGGGGTCATGCTCCCCAAGGGTCTCCATGGTGGTGAAGAGCTCGATGCAGTCTCTCAGGGCCACTGCTGTCTTCTTTTTCTTCTGAGGCTGCAACATGCTGACGTGCTTCTCGTAGGTCTGTGAGGAACAAAATGCTGAGGTCTGCTGAGGAAACAAAATCTTACCAGGCTCAGCCACAACCTCACGAGCTCTCACGCCTGGAATATAATGTACTTTCTGGAGCCTCTGAACATGTAATGACAAAATCTTTAAGTGCTTTTCATTCTCGGTCTAAAACATACCTTGCTACTGCTGGGGAACTGGTGAGAGAGACCCACCCGAAGCAGAAACCAGCACATACCCCTGACCAAGAATGCCGAGTGACCTACCTCAGATTCCTGCTCATCGTAATAACGGCTCCGGGTCTCACTATCCCAATCGATGGCTAGTGTGGATCGAGCTGTGGAGGAGGACCAAAGTGTCACTCACTACTGAATGGCCAGCAACAGTAGAGGCTCCTCAGGTGACAAGAGTGAGAAGGACCACACTCAGGCTACGCCATCAACACCTGCTCACCCATCAACAGCCATTGCCAAGAGCAATGCTCTGCCTTGAGCCAGCCAGCTCTGAATCCCTGGGCCCCCAAATCCTTTGGCAAAGATTTCCTCAATGCTACACACTTTAAAGGCACTAACTACATAGAATTCTGAAAGGGCACAGGTCAAGATGGAGTAACAGTGGCCAGATTTCTCCTCTTGCCTTAAACCACAAGAAAACCTGACAAAATAGAGGAAACAACTGTTTTCAGACACTGAATATTAGGCAGAGCAAGAGTGAGATCCCTGAGAGAAGGCAAAAAATAAGGTGATGCCTACATGGCCCCAGCTTATCGCCTGGAGGCATTTTCCGGGCCATAGCATGGGGGGGCAGGGGAGGAGAACAAAAGACTGAGTTGAGGAGTCAAAGACCAGTGTTCAAGAATGGGGCTAGGGACTTCCCCTGGTGTCACAGTGGTTAAGAATCTGCCTGCCAATGCAGGGGACACGGGTTTGAGCCCTGGTCCGGGAAGATCCCACATGCTATGGAGCTACTAAGCCTGTGTGCCACAACTACTGAGCCTGCACTCTAGGGCCTGTGAGCCACAACTACTGAGCCCTTGTGCCACAACTACTGGAGCCCGTGCTCCGCAACAAGAGAAGCCACCACAATGAGAAGCCCACGCACCACAACGAAGAGTAGCCCCTGTTTGCTGCAACTAGAGAAAGCCCGCACACAGCAACGAAGACCCAAAGCAGCCAAAAATAAATAAATTCAAATAAATAAATCAAAAAAAAAAAAGGGAGCTAGAATTTGCAAGGCATTACACTAAAGACAAGAAGCCGCACGGAGGGAATGGAGCTGCAAAAAGGCAAGAGAGATCCAAAACCATCTCAATAAAGCTGTTTAAAAAACTCTTTTTAGGTAATTATTTAAAAAGGGAAGCAAGCTAGCAAACTAGAGGACATCTAGCAAATCTCTTCTCCAATGAAGGAAGCAAAAAGACACAAGAGATGCTTTTGCAGCTCCCCTCCCGACCCAGGGTAGGCATCTTCACTGTCCACATGTTGCTTTTCACGCACAACACACATCCCGTGTGGATGCCCCTTCCCATCTGTACAGCAGTCCCCATGACAGACTCCAGGTAACAGCCTGTGAAATCCATGACCATTCTCTAGATGGGTCACATTTCATGAGTATTCTCATGGAACAAAAGAAATATGCATTTATTCTCATAAGTTTGGGGAAATGCTGCCACCTAGGAGGGCCACAAGAAGTGTTATCAACCGGAACAAAAGTCCTGAAGGATGGTGGGAGTGGAGGGAGAGCTCGTTTCCTTCTGAAGTCATCAAGGAAGGAAGAGAAAAGCCTGACAAGAAGGCCAAGGGAAAGTGCGGAGGGGTGTCATGCCTCTGAAACAGTCTTTAGGGAGCTTTAAGCCAAGGATCACACAAGTGTCTGTTTCTGGAGCCACACTATGAGATGATGAAAGCTCAATGCATCAGTGAGTGCTAAGTGCAAGGATTTTCCAATAGATCCTAAGTCCCCAAAAGCCCAGTTTGAAAGGTCAGAGAAAGTGCTTACAGTTGAGTTTAAGCAGTTTCCCATCAGCTGCAAGGGAATTTAGGTCGGCTGTGCCATAGGAGTTCACAAGGCAGAAGGTAAAAAGCCTTTTTGGGCAGGGCCGGCCTTTGAGCTTCTTTTGGGTGGTCTCGCCATGGTCACTTCCCAGCTCATCCTCCCCACTGTCCTCTGTTTCTGAAAGCTGCTCTCTGCCTTCTTCCTGATGCTCCATTTCTTCTTCGTCTTCTCCTAGCATACAAATGAAAAATAACATGTATGTAATTTGCCACCATTTCAATGCTGCAATTTTTATTGCATACCTAACTGTGGTGCTTCCTTCCAGGTTCAGTCCTGTGTGTGTCAAACTACATCCACCCCTTTGCATCTACAAGGCACTTAAATTCACATGTGACACCCCCACAACCTGGTAAGCAGGCAAGTGGGCACAGCTATTCCACGATGAGGACAGAGAGGTTCAAGGAGTCACCAGAAGGTAAAAGTGAGTCAGCAGTCCTGCCAGCCCTAAATTTGGGGCCCTCACCACTTGGTACTTTACTGGGCTTCATCCCACATAGTCTGACTCTTTCAACTTGATCATTAGGCACACAGAGAGAAAAGGACCAAAATTAAACCCATACTCAATACTCAAGAAGATCGGCTGGTAAGAAACAATTTAAAAGTAAAACTTTAAATATGATAATGAACACAAATACTAAGTAAAGGTCTTCAGTTCCTCCACAAGAAACATGATGACTGTCCCTTCAACAAGTATTTACTGCATGTCTCTCAGGTGCAGGCACCATGATGAGCCCCAAGGAACACAGCACACAGGATCCGCCCCTCCTTTTTTCTCTTTATTCATTTGAGATTGCTGAGTTTCAAGAGTTTGAAGAGGGGGGAGTTCCCTGGCAGTCCAGTGGTTAGGACTCAGCGCTTTCACTGCCATGGACCTGGCTTCAATCCCTGGCTGGGGAACTAAGATCCTGCAAGCCGCGCAACCAGCGGAAAAAAAAAAAGTTTTAAGAGGCATTCTAGGGACTTCCCTGGTGGCACAGTGGTTAAGAATCCGCCTGCCAATGCAGGGGACACGGGTTTGATCCCTGGTCCGGGAAGATCCCACATGCCATGGAGCAACTAAGCCTGTGCACCACAACTACTGAGCCTGTGTGCCACAACTGCTGAAGCCCGTGTGCCTAGAGCCCATGCTCCGCAACAAGAGAAGCCAGTGCAATGAGAAGCCTGTGCACTGCAACAAAGAGTAGCCCCCGCTCGCTGCAACTAGAGAAAGCCTGCATGCAGCAGCAAAGACCCAATGCAGCCAAAAATAAATAAATAAATAAAATAAATTTATATTAAAAAAAGAAATTTAAAGAGGCATTCTAGAGACATATGGTGATGAGTAAATTTCCCAGGTGTTTCCAGAGAACTGGTTGGTATATGTGGCTGCAATAAAAAAATCCATGATCATGCTCATCATAATTTTTGTTGTTGGGCAGTCAAAGGGGAAAGTTAAGGTATCAAATAAGTAATTTCAACAAAGATGGGGACAACTCCAAAAGGTGATGTAAAAGTAACAGGGGAAGGGAATTCCCTGGCAGTCCAGTGGTCAGGACTTTGTGCTTCTACTGCCGGCGGCCCAGGTTCAATATCTGGTCGGGGAACTAAGATCCCACAAGGTGCACGGCGCAGCCAAAAAAAAAAAAAAAAGTAACGGGGGAAGATTCAAAATATGAAGTTTATATATTTGGGGAAATAGCAATAGAAATGGAAACTGAGGAAAGGAAGATGTATATTCTACATAAGAATCGTCTTTCAGGGACTTCCCTGGTGGCACAGTGGTTAAGAATCCACCTGCCAATGCAAGGGACACAGGTTTGAGCCCTGGTCCGGGAAGATCCCACATGTCACGGAGCAACTAAGCTTGTGTGCCACAACTACTAAGCCTGCGCTCTAGAGCCTGTGCTCCGCAACAAGAGAAGCCACCGCAATGAAAAGCATGCACACTGCAACGAAGAGTAGCACCCGCTCGCTGCAACTAGAGAAAGCCCATGTGCAGCAACGAAGACCCAATGCAGCCAAAAAGTAAGTTTAAAAAAAAATCCTCTTTCAAAGACTGTGTCTCAGGAGTTGTCATGAGGAAGGACAAGTTGGGCCCAGGACAATGCAGCACGGTTTCCTGTCAGGCCACAGGAACATCACAGCCATGGATGACAGTGTGACGTGAGTCCCCATGAGCAGGACTCTGAAACAGCCAGTGTGCATAAGACTGCCAGCCTCAGCTCTCACAGAGGTTCCTTTCTCAATCAGCTCACTTCACTACTGAAGCAGTGGCACTGCCCCTTTTATGCCCAGGTAAGCCTGCTCTGCTCTCAGACTGGCAAGTGAAACATTGCCCCGCCCAAGACACTCAGAGAATCAGCAGGAGACAGCCACCACAGGCCTAACAAGGAGCCATGGCAGTAAAGAGGTTAGAATTATTTCAACATTAAACAAGATTTGAAGTCTACGCACCAAGGCTCACTTATGGAATTCAAAAGAAGGCAGTGAGAACAAGAGACTGAACAAGAGACTGACAGATGGAATGTCTAAGAAACTAGGCTAATTGTAACAATAGCAAATACTGACGTGATGCTGTTATTAACTGAGCATCTATTATGTGCCAGATACTCTAACCACACTATCTCATTAAACAGTAACCTCAACTCTGTGAAGCTGTTATCATCATCCCATTTTGCAGATAGGTAAACCAAGGTTAAGAGAGATGAAGTGACTTTTTGAGGTCTGCCCCACACCTCAAGCTGGGAATCACAGTGCCTCAAGTTCCAGAGCACTAAGAACCCACAGGTCACCCAAGGTCTGCTCAGAGACTACCACTACAGCTCCAACATGTCTGCTTGTGGGACCTGTGCACAAAATACACTCCTGTTCATCCCTCGTGGGAGGAGAACATGATATTCTGGGCAAGAACAGGAGTACAACTATAATAAATACTCAACCTAAAATACCAACAATTTGGAATATCCCTTCAGGACAGAGCCTTCTGGTCATTATTTTTTTATTTTTTTATTTTTTGAGGTACGCGGGCCTCTCAGTGTTGTGGCCTCTCCCGTTACGGAGCACAGGCTCCGGATGCGCAGGCTCAGCGGCCACGGCTCATGGGCCTAGCCGCTCGCGGAATGTGGGATCTTCCTGGACCAGGGCACGAACCCGTGTACCCCTGCATCGGCAGGCAGACTCTCAACCACTGCGCCACCAGGGAAGCCCCTGGTCATTATTTTTAATGTCAATTCTCACTTTCCAGGACCAGGCATGTCTTGCAGAAAACTGGGCATTTGAATTTTCAACTGGGAATATATATTCAGCTATTCACAAAGCATAAGAACTGGAGGACATTTCTGGTTTTATAGGAATAAAGCCACCTAGTCAGTCACGCAGGCCCCCAAAAGAAGGATGACAGCCACAGTGCACGTTAGACACAGCTCCATAGTCACAGATGGGCTTGTGAGCACTAGGCCACAGAAGGATGGTGAGGGCTCTGGGTTTCTTGCAACAAGTCTATCCTACTGCTTTTCCAACTGTGGCTCCTCACTCCGACATCAGGAGCTGTCCAGAGCCAGCTACCACCTGTGGCTTCCTGGGTAGAAAGAAAGAAAGGCCAAGAGAACCTGTCTCTGCCTTTTGACTGGCTGGGCAGGACATCTGTCCTCCCCAGGGGCGGCTGCTGGACCATGGTGATGGGTAAGGGCCAAGACAAAAGCTCTACAGGCACAAGCCAGGTTGTGAAGGCAGCCAAGTGTACTCAGCAATCCCAACAGGTCAGAATCAAATCCTGACTCTGCTACATGACCTTGGGCAAGTCACTCAGTCCTATTATGCTTTAGTCTCCCTGAGGTGAAACCCAGCTTCCACGCCTAAGATTACACAAGGTGTCAAAGTTGGACAATGGGCTCTGGCAGAGTGAAGTGGTGCAGACAGGGCTTCCAGGTCTGCTCTCTAGGCAGAGCCCCCAACCCCGCCTCAGAGCCTCCCTCACCCATGTATACAACACCTTTGGAAGAAGAGGGAAATTGGGAGGGATTTGGTCAGTCACAGCCCCACGGTGTGGCATACGCTCACCTTCACAGCTACCCCTGGAGCCATTGCAGGCCCCCAGCTCCAAGGGCGAGCTGCCAGACTCATCAGGCAAAGGTTGTTTTATATAGCGGCTTGAAAAGAAGAAAGAAATTATTTGTTAGTTGTATCCTTTACCTATTTTTCTCCACTACTCAGCGTGAAATAGTTCCTAATTTATATATTCAGCTATTCACAAAGCAATTTACGTAAATAAAAGGGCCTTAAAATTCATGTGATGGCTTAACACTTCAAGAAATTGAGAGGAACCTATGAGATAAGAAGTTTAACTACCAGGGCACTGAACAGACTCTGAGAAAGTCTGTTTCAAATCTCTGATAAACGATGCGTGGCACCATCATTTAAAAAAATATTTCCCAGTAATGTTAATTATCAGGTTCAGAATGATAGTGTAGTAGTTCAGAAATTACATTCAAATACAAAATGCCATCAAAGCACTACACACTCCCTCAAGCAGGTGACTGACAGGTGTGAAGACATGATTCCAGGAACTAGAAGAGGCTTAGGTGTTCATTGTCATGGTGCTTCAGATGTGCCAGATGTTCTGTCCCAACAGCACCTGCCCTGGCCCTCCCAGGGGCCGACACAACTACATTTCTAACAGAAGTGAGCACACGGGGTCAACACTGGCACTCTGAAGGGGCAGTCACTCTTACTAGGCCCTATCTTATTTTAGATAACAAGCAAATCACATTCCTACCACCAACCTGATACGCTCACAAACAGCCTGGTACAAAGACTCGAGGGTGAGCTTGTACTTGGGGACAGAAACCAGCAGTGGCTGCCCATATAGCACTGCCCCAGTGGAAGTGCTCGACGGCCTGGATTTCCTTTCCCTGAAGTACACTGGAAGCGTGACACATTCAGAGCCGTCTGTGGAAGTGCTGCAGACCTCGTACCTGTGTCAATCACACAAGAGAGCAACTTCAGCGGCAGGTCTCTGTGAGAGACAGAGATCTGAGCTGCAGCTACATGGTGGCCAGGACTACGGTTACTAGGACAGAGCACACTTCAGTACAAAAGGTGGATAAACCATTTCCAAGACGATGCTAGAGGATGGGTCAGGAATCCCAAAGAGAGTCAACTGTTAACACAAGGTGAACCTACACAACCCAGGACCTGGGGCTAATGTGATCCTCCTTCCCCCAACCATGGCCTCAAACTCTGTGGTCCTTCAACTGGGACTCAACACAGATGACACCTATCATCCAGACCATCACTTCAGACACAAAGGCACACAGGGGGGGCCCAGCCACTAAGTTCACCTTTTGTCACCCATCAAGGAGCTTAACTTTTAGAAAAAGGCATTCTCAATGCCCTGCCCTTTAGTAAAACCAAATACTGTACAGCGACATATACCTAGAATATAAGCCAAAGACTCTTTATTTCAAACGAGGAAGCAAATTTATAAAACTGTTTGTCATCTTTCTTCAAAAACATTGAAGTAAAAGAATATTAAATTTTTTTTAAAAATCAGAGATAACCAAAGAAACTGCTAAATACAAATCAATGATTTTGAAAAATGTGTCTTACTTAGTGAATACATGGGATTGAGGAGATTTATAGATGTTTTATCCCGGAACAGATGTTACCAAAATTGCTGGCAACCGACTGTAGTCTTTCCCTCTTCCTATAGGGGGAGACACAAACTTACTGATTCAATTTTTGAAAACTATAAACACAAACACACACACACCACACACACACACACACACACACACACACACACACACTCTCCCCACATGCCTGGCAAACAGTCCTGACTATAGTATATGCAGAAAGAGTTCAAAGAAAAACTCACAAAAACGTCCAAGGTACGCTCTAGGGTAAGGACCCTGGTGTCCAGCATAATGGTCAAGAACCAAGCCTTGGAGTGAGGCTCGCCCAGGTTCCAGATCCATCATTGTCACTTTCTGGCTGCTGTAACCAGGTCAAGTGCCTTAATTTCTAAGCCTGTTTATCCAGCGGACAATGGGATCACCCACCTTCCAGTGTAGTGGTGAGGATTAAGTAACTCAGTAGCACAGTACGTCGCATGCTCAAAAAGTATTAGATGCTACAATTGTGTTTTCATAAGACAATTATCAATTCATCATAAAACAATTTGCTTTCCAACTGGCTGGCCCTCAAGCCCTCTGAAGAATCCTCCGTTGGTGGTTTGCCAACCTCCCCACAAGGTGATGTCCCAGGTCTTCTCAGCGCAGGTATGTGCAAGCACTAGTTTCCAGAACTGAGGGAGACTGTGTTAAGGTCTTGGGGTATGAAGTGGACAGTCCCAGCCCTGTGGCCCAGCATGAGCCTTGGCACCCTCCATTAGTAAAGTAAGGGAACATGGCTGCGAGTGGGGATCTTGGGTGTGGTTAAGAATTCTTCCTTTAGAGTGACCTAGAAGTCATTGGCCACAAAAATGTAAAGGGAAGGAAATGCCTCCTTTGTGTACTGCATTCCTCAGCCAAAACCAAAAACCAAAACAAAATCCTAAAAACCTTTCTCGGCAGAGGCAAGTTTCTGGCTGAGAGGGAATGAGGGAGGGACAACATGGGTGTGCTCCACACGCAAGCCTCCCTGAGCAAGCGGCTGCTGGGAGCTCAGGCAAGCTCACACTCCACCCCCCCACCCCACCCCAACCTGGAAGAGGGACACACACACAATCACACAAAGCAGCCTTGAAGCAAGAGGATTTGGGAGGGGCCGAGGAGACGAGCTGCAGTTGGAGTGTACTGTCCCCACAGGGATGAGAAAACCGAGTCTCAGAGCTTGCAGATGTTAGCGCTGGAAAAGGCTGCTTAAATCAACCTTCCCTGTCATCTGGGATGGAACCTGCCTGAGAAGCCACTACCTGTGGCTGGGAGAAAGGACGAGACACTCCCTGTACTGAGTCCCTTCTCCTGTCTTCCTGTGGCCCCTCACAAAGCTGTGACTCTTCTTGAGAAAAGCATTTCTGATAGCAGGACCATCTGCAGAACCACTGAACAGGCCTTCTTAACAGGTAGCAACTGTTGACAAAAGCCTTGTTCATGCTGAGGAGAGTTATCTGGAATGTCTAGCTCTGAAGTGCCAGTAGGCGCTTAGCACTGATGGCTACCCAAAATTCCCTGAACATCCACCTCTTGCACCCAGGGGTTGGGGCAAATCCACATGAGCACCAACTGCCAGATCTTCTGCTCTGGAGACACTGGCAAAGCTTCTAGAATGTTTCCTTTGACCCTGCAGCAGAAACCACTGAGTACTCACACGAAAATGTCATCCCGAGGCATGATGTGGTTTAAACCTTCATCCATTTGGAAAATTTTGTGGAACCGGTGATTATACACATCTGTGACCACCATCTAAGAATCAACAGTAACAGAAAGATTACAGGATGGATAAGAGTACACCCACCACATGCCGCAACTAAAGATCCCACGTGCCGCAACTAAAAGGATGCTGCGTGCTGCGACGAAGATCCCACGTGCTGCAACTAAGACCCGGCGCAGCCAAATAAATAAATAAATATTTTTTAAAAAAGAGTACACCTACTTAATAACCCAGGCACAAATGAAAATATAAGTGCTGCCCCCTGAGAGATCACGATGCAACCAGCCCCAGAGCTCAGGGGCCAAGGGCCAAAGGGGAGCAGCATGGCTGTCGCCACCAGAAAACATGTTGTATCTGTCCCAAGGTTTATGACAGGATTTGCCCTCCAGTGGCAGGAATGGTGGGGAGTGAGTACTGACCAGAGACCAGCAGTAATCCAGAATCCTCTGGGGTGTTCCCTGGGGCCGGAATTCCCCAAGCCATCCTCAGCACATAGCAGAAAAGACCAAACCCCAACCACCAAGACCTACCACCTGAAACCAGCAGGGGTGCAAGGGAAGTGGGGAGGAGAAGGGCACTGACCAGGGCTGGGACAAGGGAGGGGCTGGGGGTGTCCAGGAGGATGGATCCTCGGGCAGCAAGAGGTCTTCACTTTCCCCACCTTCACACAGCGCCAGGCTCGGCAGAAAGGCCAGCGTGAGCAATTGTTTTTATTTTTCTATTTTATTTTTATTTTTAAATAAATTTATTTATTTATTGACTGCATTGCGGATTCGTTGCTGCGTGTGGGCTTTCTCTATTTGTGGCGAGCGGGGGCTACTCTTCATTGTGGTGCACGTACTTCTCTTGTTGTGGAGCACCGGCTCTAGGTGCGGGCTTCAGTAGTGGCACGTGGGCTCTGTAGTTGTGGCTCGCCGGCTCTGGAGCGAAGGCTCAGTAGTTGTGGCACACAGGCTTAGTTGCTCCGCGGCATGTGGGATCTTCCTGGACCAGGGATTGAATCCATGTCCCCTGCATTGGCAGGTGGATTCTTAACCACTGTGCCACCAGGGAAGTCCCAGCAATTGTTTTTAAATAAAGATTTTTATCAAGTCACTCCACAGACTTACAGAGTTTGGGACAGGAAAGAACTTCCAGCTTCTCACATTACAGATGAGGTCAGGTAGGAAGGGGAGGCAAAGTGAGAAAAAATCCCCAGTCCTGGCCCTCTGACCATAGCTAGTGTGTCCTCAATGGAGGAAAGACAGTGTTCCCAGGGCTGGAAGGGACAGTCTCAGGCACAGTGTGCAAAATGAACAAGGGCCAGGAGGTCTGAGGCATTCAGATATAATCACATGTGTGCTGGCCGATAAGACCTACGCCACAAAAGTGGCTACAAGGTTGAAACTTAACTCCAAAGGACTATGAACTGCCCCCAATAGGCTGAATGCCACTGAACACCTCGCCTTACGTTTTCCGCAGCAATGCCAGACAGCCTGGAGAGAGCCTCACACAGGTCAGACACAGCCCCCATCAGCGGCACAATCACACGGTACTGCAAAGGAGAGATGGGAGGGGTGACAAGGGTGCTCTGGAAAGGGTGGGAGATGAGTTGGGAGGAGCAGGCATCATGGAGGGCAGAGGTGCCCCACCAGAAACAGTGTGTGGTGAGCTCAGGGCCCAGATGAGTGGCCAGCTGAGCAAACAGGCAAGTCTTCTGCATCAACACCTGCCTCTCTATTCAGGTAGCACCACAGAAGCTGGACCATCTCTTTCCCTCCTACACATTGCTTTATTTTTTTCTTAACTTTTCAGAGCCATTCACTACTTCCTTTAAAGAAATGTTATAATTATACAAACTGCCAACCAGTCCTTGTCATAAAGCCAGAAGAAGCATGCAGTGAGCCATCAGCAGGGCTGGACACTAAGACCGGCCTGGCACACCTTTCATTTGGTCTTTTGTTCTGGCAAGGCTCTCCTAGCTGATTTAGGGGTGAACATAACCAAGGGAAGTACTGTTTCTAGTCCCCTAACATTCAGATTCAAGGATATCTTAGCAGATCAGCCAGGTTCCTTTAGTCAAATGAATGGAGCATAGGGGAAAAGGTGACAGAGAAGTCCAGAGAACCTTCACAATATGCCTGAATGACATGGGATTACACAAAGATCTGAGGGAGGACAAGGGCACACACTCAAGGCAAGTGCCCAGGGGTTTCAGAGGCAGCTGATGGAGCTGCTGCTGCAACAGATGGAAGCAGCCCCACTCTGGGTCTGGTAGCCACTCACAACGAGGGGTACCATGAGGGTGCCGATTTCTCTTACCTGGGTAGGTCTGCAGCGAGGGTCAGCGGGAACCAGGAAGATCTCCATAACTCGATCTTTCTTCAAGGGCAGTGGGAGAGTTAGATAGCAAAATGGATCAAAGGTCACAGAAACCTTAGCACATTCTGGGCAAACCAAGGTAGATTTGAAGAGGCCATGGAACGTGTCCACAATCACAGAGTCATTCCTCAACCTATGATTCTCCCAGGCTTCCTTTGCCACAACCTGGAAGAAAGCAAAGGGGATAAGTAAGACATTCTCAACATCCCCCAGTTCTTAGCCTCTGCATCCAGAATGATTCACAGCAAAATCCGAAATAGACTGTGAGGCAGTCTGTGCAGCCAAGAACTTGGTCCAGGCCAGTGAGGGCCAGGACTGCTCTTAGCATACCAAACTCATTCCACATGCCAGCTCCATGCCCAATCCTACACTTAACAAAGTGCTGATGCAGGATCTACGGGACAGAGATGAACTGAGAGCACTGTGGACACATGGACCTGACCGGGGAAGGACTGCCTCCTATAGGGCTTCCAATGATCCAAAGTCCCTTCAGTGAGCTTTTAATTTATGCTATCTTTCAGCTAGCTCATGGTTTTTCCTTTAAGATGTGAATGCTACTTTGAAGTATTCATATTGATCATCCCAATGTGATAGGTAGCTTAAATACTAAATTCCCTCTCATAGATCTGAAAATCAAGGCAAAAAAATGTAAGTGCCCTAATAACATTAATAAAAACTATTTTAACCATCATGGATGGATTTTAATGGATTTCAATAATCCCAAGGGCCCACACTACAGGCACTTTACAGTTTTCAGGGTGCCCTAGTCTCTGGTTCACAAATGTAATTATACTAAACAAACTGACTCGAACTTGAAGAAGCCCAAGAGGGAGCATCAGGGGTAACTAGAGTTAGCCCCTTTGTAACGTGCAACACATTTCCATATTAGACCTCATGTCCACGTCACAAACAACAGTGAGAGGCAACCAGAGCCCTGGCACCAATACTACAAGACCAGAAGAATGCCCTTGCACCTCCCAATAGGAGGCAGCTTCTTTGGAATACTTTTCTTCAAAAGTCTTCAATATCATACCGCATCTGGCCGCCCATTGGCATCCTTCAGCTCCAGGTACGGTTTTCTCTTCACTCGGTTCAGATCTTCGTGCAATCCGTCTAGAAGAAAGGCTAACAGCTCCTGAGAGTCTTGTTGTTGGTAGCCAGAAAACTGAGGGGCAAAACGTCCCACCTGAGTCTACAACAAAAGCAACCACATCAGAAGGCGTAAGTTATAAAGAACCAGTGAAGTCAGATAGGAAATTGTCATCAAAAATAACTTTGGGCTTCCCTGGTGGCACAGTGGTTAAGAATCCGCCTGCCAATGCAGGAGACAGGGCTTCGAGCCCTGGTCCAGGCAGATCCCACATGCCGCGGAGCAACTAAGCCCGTGCGCCACAACTCCTGAGCCTGCGCTCTAGAGCCCGAGAGCCACAACTACTGAGCACATGTGCCACAACTACTGAAGCCCGTGCGCCTAGAGCCCATGCTCTGCAACAAGAGAAGCCACAGCAATAAGCCCACGCACCACAACGAAGAGTAGCCCCCGCTCGCCACAACTAGAGAAAGCCCGCGTGCAGCAACGAAGACTCAACACAGCCAAAAATAAATAAAATAACTAAATAAATTTCTTTTTTAAATAAATAAATAAATAAATTTGCAGTCTGCTGGTACCGTAAGGGAGAACACCCTTGCTCCAGGTAGCCTGATTAACTCCTCAAGGGCCTAAAGGTCAGCAGTTCCTACCAGAGAGAAGAGGACTAAGATCTGAAATCCAGGACAACTACAGACTTGGAACCCGGGCCACTACCCTAAGAGAGGAGTAAAGAGTGACTCCCTCAGTAGCCACATCTCCTAAGTACAGACACGAATCCCTCTCCAACCACCTTCTTTGGTTCAGAGTCTCCCTAAGAAGTTTACAAATGGTACCTGCATCAGCCAGAGGAATCCTCCTAGCCCTAAATAAGAGCACTGTACATAAGAGCCCTCCTAGCCCTAAGTAAGTGTCTGCCTTGTATTGCTCTACACTGCTGATCCTCAGAGTGCAGTGCCCAACTAGTGGCATTAGCATCATCTGAGAGCTTGACAGAAATGCACCTTCTCAGGCCCCACCCTAGACCTTCAGAAACAGAAACTCTGGGAATAGTAATTTGCATATATTTCCCAGGGATTAATGTGACCATGGGAATGAAAAGAATTTGTATTCAATTTCAATAAACAATCTAAGATTTTAATTTTCTCACTGAGCTTAGGTGCTATATTTTTTTTCCTCTGTGAATCAGATGCTTCATGAAGGCTCCTTGAACCAAACAGGATTTCCAGATTTCAACACATGGAGGCAAGGCACTTCCCCCTCAGCAGCAAAAAACATTCAGGGCAATGGAAGGTTGAGGTGCTCCAAGTGCCCAATGCAGTTCACCCATCTTCCCATCTTCCTAGCTGAGGGACCCAAGTGAGAACTGTCCCTCATACCAACATCCGACAATGTCAGCCCAATTCCTAACTTAGGGGACCCAACTCAAACCACAGTTGGTATACGTTCCAGCCTCAGAGAACCTGGGAGCACCCTTCAGATGATACTGGAAATTTGACTGAATTTTTATGGTCTGGCTTAGGGTGTCAACCATTTAAAGAATGCCACTGTAGGGACTTCCCTGATGCTCCAGTGGTTAAGACTTCACCTTCCAGTGTAGGCGGTGTGGGTTCAATCCTGGTCAGGGAGCTAAGATCCCACATGCCTCGCAGCCAAAAAACCAAAACATAAAACAGAAGCAATATTGTAACAAATTCAGTAGACTTTAAACATGGTCCACATCAAAAAAAACTTAAAGAAAGAAAAAAAGAATGCCACTGTAGAATACAGCATTCTGAACAAGCAGCTTACAATACAAATGATTTATCTGAAGTATCCTCGGCCCAGAGGTGGGGGCTGAGTCACTTAAGTGTGTGCTAAATGACTGAACAGAAAAGAAGGATCTGATCACGTAGTGCTTTTAGTCTCGGAGCCCATCTTAATCCCAAAATGCAGTAAAGGAATGCTTCATTACAACACGAAACCACTCTCCCCAAAATAGGAAAAAGGAAGTATATACGTCAACCTACTTTGAACATGCGAGGTGCCACATGAGCATCCCTTCCAGACCACATCTGCTTAATGAGCTCTGCATAGGCCTCTGCAATTTCCCCTTTCATTCCCAGAGGGTTGTCCCTGTTGATTTCAGCCTCATACTCATCTTTGAGAAAGTAGTCGGTCAGTGGTGCAGTGTTGCTTAAGCACTGAAAGGGAACACGATCACAGCTTACACCACTTCTGGAGAGCACACAGAGACACAAGATAAACACAGTTCTAAACGACCAGTGAGGGTCACGCCAACAAAATGAAGTGCTCAGCAGATTCTCTGAAGGGCTCATAACAGTAAGGCACAGCCTCCCAGCGGCTGGTGGCCACATTGTGACTAGCCTCCCAGGGACACTGTTTTGGAGGGAGCTCACACTTACTGCCTAAGAATTGTTTCTGAGACAAGCTCTCTGAGGGCAAAAGCTGTATATCCCAAATGCCTGACACACAGTAATTTTCTATTCAGTGGAAGATAATAATTTTAAGATGATATTTTTTTTCATTGGAAGTGACTGCGACATTCCACTATTTCATGAGAAGACAAAATATAAGTAAGCCGAAGGCAAAATGCTTTACTAGAGCCAAAACACTCTGGGTGGGGAAAATCAGGATAATTAGAAAAAACAATAAATAATATTGTACCTGCGTATACTAATTTTAACTCCTTAAATTAAAAAATGAAGGTGGGTATTGGATTCTATCAAATGAGTTTTCCTACATCTATAGAGATGATCACATGGTTTTCTCCTTCATTCTGTTACTGTGTTAAAAGACTGATTAATTTTTCAGGTGTTAAACCAACCTGGTTTTCCTAGCACAAACCACACCTACTTGTTATGTGTTACCACTTTTATTTAGATATCATTGATTTTGATTTGCTAAAATTTTATCTACATTATTTGTGTCTACAGTTATGAGATACGATAGTCTAAAATTTTCTTTAGAAATTCCTTGTCATATTTTGGTATCAGAGTATCCTGCCTTGTAAAATGATTTGGGGTGCTGAAAGAAGATAGGCATGATTGGTATTTCTGCCTTAAATCTTTGAATACATTCACCAATTCACAAGAATTTTCTCTTTAACCACTGGGCAACCAATCAGTCATGCCATATAATAATGCCCCAATAAAAATTCTGGACACCAAAACTCAAGTGAGTTTTCATGCCTGGCAATGCTCCATGCCTACTGTTACACATCAATGCCAGGAAAGTAAAGCATTCTGACTCCACTGGAAGAGGGCAACAGAAGCTCTGCACTGAGAACCCTCCTAGACTCCGCCCTACTCCCTTCTTAACCTTGCCTAATTTTAAATCTATATCCTTTCCCTATAACATACCCATAACTGTGAGTATAATTACTTTTAAGTGAGTCTACAAGTCTTTCTAGCAAATTAACAAAACCGAGGGTGTAGGGAGCCCCAAATTTGCAGCTGGTGTCAGAAGTGAAGGCAGTACTAAGGACTGTGCCCTCCTAACTTTGTAGTTGGACCTTAACTCCAGCCCATGCCCAAAACAGTACCATCACATAGTATGTGCCCAAAAAATATTTGATGGATGAATAAATGAGGTTTCAAAGGGAGGATTTTAGGATTTTCTCCAAGCAGGGGCATGAGGTGAGATGGCTCACTGGTGAAAAGATGGTCAACTTCAAGCAGGAATAATTTGGCTTAGTACCAGCTGCTGTGAGTTCTCATCCCATTAGAGACCAACCAGGCAAGTATTCCAGTACTTTCTGAGATCATTCCCCAATGGTCAACAAAATTCAACATACTTTTACTGTAAAATCAAACCTAGAACTGATTAAGAAGACATTTTGAGGCCAGGAACACTGACGAGGCCATTCTGTACTACCCAGTGGGACGTGCCTTGGCAGGGATCCCTGAAGTACTAACAGAGGGTCGTTAGGGACCCCTGGGAGAAGATCCTCCCAACACCTTAGAGGCCACTCCCACCTGAGCCTCAAGTACTGTGAAGACACAGTGTTATTGAGATGGCAGCTCTGCCCTCTACCTGTAAGGCGGAGTTCATGAAGCAGGTGTTTCCCAGGTTTCCAAGTCCACAGAGCCCAGGTTGTACATGAGTTGATGGGGACTCCTGACAATTATACGAAGCAGAGAAGCCAGATCCACTGGAAAACATAACCCACATCAGCAATAAAAGTGAGTGCTGTTCACATGCCCTCAGGATGCCTTTTGGGGCTCTGCCGGGGCCTCTAGAATTCTCACTTGATAATAACCCTGTGAGACAAGGTCTCTTTACTCCCCTCCCCAGCCCTCCAGCCCCCCCAACCCCCTGTCTTGATTTGACATGACAACGGGTGGTGAGCACATCCTTAAGGGGAGAAATGCTGTTTGAATCCTCTGCTCTCAGGCTTTGGCAAATGCTAATTTTGTATCCCTCCAGAAGGCTAACTGCCAGGTGACTTCGGGGAAGAACACTGGTTATCAAGATCAAAGCTTGCACCTGCCGCCACCCACCAGGCCACACTCAGTCTTGACTGTGCCTGAGTGTGCAGGCACTCTCTCTCTCTCCTGACCTTCCTCTTCCACCCTGTCTGTGCTATATGGCAGGTGCTCCTGAAACTCTCGGAGAAAGGATCACAGCCATGCGGAGGGGAAACAGGCAGGGTCCCCCCACAGCCAACAATCATCCCCGCGTAGCTATTCTGCCAGACAACCAGCCCATTCCTTCACAGACAAATGCAGTGACCTCCATGACCACCAACTGACAGGCTGTGGGGAAAACACCAGCTCGCAGGAAGAAAAGCAATGTACATCAGAACTAGGAGGCACAATTTACTGTGGGTATGAAATGGAGCAAGAAACCACATGCAGCATGTTCCCATGGGGAGCCCTAATCCCACTATGCTTAGTGTAGCAGCAGAGGAGCTGTCCAGGTACGGCCTGGGAAAGGACTCAGCGGGAAAGGAAGCAAAGTGAAAGGACCTGCTCTTACCCCCTGCTGACACCGGAACTGTGCATCCCAGAGGTGTTAGTGCTATCACCATTTGAAATGGGAGAGGCAGATACTGAGGAATAGGGACTTGCTGATGATGTTGGAGAGGTAGTAAAATTTCTGCTAAGCGCAGTGCTTGATCTGGGAGAGAGAAGCAGAAACAATGCTACTGATATTTTGCAAAAAGCAAGCCCTACTTAATGCCTTAGGTCTCTTCTCAAGAAATAAATGTTCTCTGTATTCAGTTATTTAAAATTAACTGCAAAAAGCCCATTTTCATGCTAATTCAAGACAAATTTTATTTAAGTGAGAGTAAAGAAATTAATTGATCTTCCTGTCTCATTCATCCACATGGTCATATACTGAATCTTTCAGTAGGATAAAACACAAGGTTGATCTTCAGGGCATCCTAGTTTGATTTACAAATGATAAGCTTCCCTACATTTTAAGAGTTACCAGTGAAAGACAAAGAAAAATGGTAATAAGAGATGAATTTCCTCCAAAGTACTTGACCCAGATTAAACAGGTGGCTATAAGTATAACAGAATAGGAAAATGGCGATTTAGTTTCACTGTGCTATTTGAGGAAATTCCTTTTGTTTCCTTAAATTTACCGAATGTGAATAACCTTTGTTTCAAACTCATGTTTCAATATTTTTCACAGCATCTTATTTTAGATTTATTCCTACTTTCACACTAATTAATTCAAGGGCTAATTGCCCCAAATCTTAAATTGATATCAAACGGGACTTCCCTGTCGGTGCAGTGGTTAAGACCCCACGCTTCCACTGCAGGGGGCACGGGTTCGATCCCTGGTTGGGGAACTAAGATCCCACATGCCGCATGGTGCGGCCCCCCCCCAAAAAAACCTGATATCAATTTTATCAAATTTTCTACTAAAATTCATACAGGCACATGCAGAAGAAAGTGAGTTGTCTGCATTGTTTCAAATATGTACAACTGTGATTTTCCTTCTAGATTTGGGGTTATTTTTAGAATACAGAAAATAATTAAGATGCATTGTCCCTGCAGAGTGCCCAACCTCATGTGATCTGATGTCAACCAGGGTTCCCCTTGAGAAGACAGTGGGACGTGGCAACAAAGATGAGTGATCCTGTACCCACACTGTAGGCAGATGTCAGGGAACTATCCAGGGGCCTAATTGGGTGTCAGGAACTGAGTTCTGCTTCACATTCTGTGGTCACAGCAAGGGAAGGGGAAAGAGGGCTCCCCAGCCTCTCACCCACCCATAAGGAAACGCACCTTCTCCAATCCTGAAGAGCATCTGCTTCACTGAGCCTCATCTCGGCTGCAAAGGAGTCCAAGAACTCAGGCAGCTCCTTAAGTAAGGCTTGTCAGAGCCAAGGGCACTCTCTTCTGCCACACAGGTGACTTAAGCATACACTTGAGGCCTGTCCACTGTGATGCCGGTATGCCCAGCCTCCTATGCAGGCAGGAAAGTCACTACCCAAGACTGGTCTGATATGGCAGACCCAGTTATCTCAGGTCTGGAGATACTACAAGATAGTGAAATTAAATTTCTGACATACAGAACCTCAAGGCACATGGCTTAACACTCCCCTTACTAGTAACTGTTCACTGGTAACTTATTTTATTCCCTGAACTTAAAAGGGCAAAAATCCATATAAAGCCACTACAAATATCCAAGACCTATCAACTTCTTAAACAGACAACATTCTGGTTGAAATGAAAGAGAACAGGGAATTCCCTGTGGCCCAATGGTTAGCACTCTGCACCTTCACTGCCAAGGGCATGGGTTTGATCCCTGGTCAGCAAATTGGGATCCTGCAGGCCGCATGGAGTGGCCAAAAAAATAAATTAATTTAAAAAAACAAAGAAAATAAAAAAGAAAAATTTTATTTGACATTCGTTTAAAATGTTCTAGAAAATACTGCCAGTAGTTTAGAGTAAATTCGGTCAAAAAGAAATCCAACATTGATTACATAAGGATATTTTTTATATGCTTGAAAACTTATATAATACAAAGTTTTTGTTTGTTTTTTTACTCTACCTTTGACAGACAAATCAAAAAGCAAGACCTCTGTGCAGAAGTGACTTGTATCTGAGAAACGCTTGGGCATTGGTCACTTGTCACCAGGCAACTTCAGAGCACACCCTAGGGCACTGCAAGCCAGGAAGTAGGCAACGGTAGGAAATGCCTGACGTGAAGCAAGACCTCACTCTCAAATGTGACCGAGTCTCATGCAACAAACTTTCTGAAAACAGAGGCTACATCTCCAAATAAGGATCCCACTGCTCCTAAAAGATACTGTGGTTAAGCCTCTGGTCTCCTGGCACCTTTCTACTGAGATATTTCCTGATCCTAGGCATGTCCGGTCATTATCATCACAACGAAAACATGCCCTGACCTATGGCTGAGGCTCTGTAACATATTCATGCCTGCCCTCCTTGCTCCATTGCTCTCTGCTTGCCTCTCAGATGTTCTCCAGGACAAATGCCACTCTGAGGATGAGTCCACTCTTTAAGCCCACCCTCTGACCTCAGGTATTCAGAGGCCAGCATCTGGCATTATCATTAAGACAACAATCAACTCTTAGCCAGAATCCTCACTGCTTTCACAACATCCTAAGCTGTGATCTCCCCCTCCACCAACAGTGTTAACCCTCATATGCATGCAACTCAAATCTCTATTTCAGAAACACTGGCTTCTTCCAGCTCTGGGCAAGCAGCCTTTAAAGGGGACTGTGGTGCAGAGTTAACTGGGCCTTATAGACATCAGGCAAGTAAAGTTAGAGAGAATTAAAGAGTTTTAGAGAGGGGCTTCCCTGGTGGCTCAGTGGTTGAGAATCCGCCTGCCAATGCAGGGGACGCGGGTTTGAGCCCTGGTCCAGGAAGATCTCACATGCCATGGAGCAACTAAGCCCGTGCGCCACAAATACTGAGCCTGAGCTCTAGAGCTCCCGTGCCACAACTACTGAAGCCCACACGCCTAGAGCCCGTGCTCCACAACAAGGGAAGCCACCGCAATGCGAAGCCGGTGCACCACAACAAACAGTAGCCCCTGCACCGCAACAAAGAGTAGCCCCCACTCACCACAACTAGAGAAAGCCCGTGTGCAACAACGAAGACCCAACGAAGCCAAAATTAAATAAATAAAGTTATAAAATAAAATAAAATAAAGAGTTCGAGAAACAGAAAAAATGGGGCCAGATCAATACAGAACCTTGGAAGCACTAACACAGAGGTTGGAGCAATCCACAGGAAGGAAAAAAACATCTGAAGATGCTCAGAGTTTACCAGGTGGCTCTCACTAGTGAATAAAGGAGCTGAATGAAAACAATTTCATTATGCTGTTCTCCTGTCAGGATATATGTAAAATTGATTCTACAAGTGGATTAAAAAAAAAAAGGATTAAGCCAATCATTGTCTTTCCCTGGATGACATACTCACTTGATGTACTTTCCCATTCCCTCAATTTTATCCTGTGTCGTCTCTGACAGGCAACGTACTACTGAACAGGTCTGGTTTAAAAAGAAAAAAAAAAAGTCTGATTTGAGAGCTTGTCTTTTTTTTTTTTTTTTTTGCGGTACACGGGCCTCTCACTGTTGTGGCCTTCTCCCGTTGCGGAGCACAGGCTCCAGACGTGCAGGCTCAGCGGCCATGGCTCACGGGCCCAGCCGCTCCACGGCATGTGGGATCTTCCTGGACCGGGGCACGAACCCGTGTCCCCTGCATCAGGAGGCGGACTCTCAACCACTGCGCCACCAGGGAAGCCCAAGAGAGCTTGTCTTTTTAACGAGTTGAACCCATCTACAGTTATTCTAATTACTGTTATAGCTGGACTTAATTCAATCTCCCTTGTTTTCTAAAAACCATATTTTTCAGTTGTTTTTTCCCTTCCTTCTTGCCTTCCACCTGAGTTTCCCTTTTTTATTTTATTTTATTCATGTATTTTATTTTTAATTTTTTGATTTATTTGCTTTTATTTTTGGCTGTGTTGGGTCTTTGTTGTAGCACAGAAGGAAAACCACATTCACAGATAGACAAAATGAAAAGCCAGAGGACTCTGTACCAGATGAAGGAACAAGATAAAACCGTAGAAAAACAACTAAATGAAGTGGAGCTAGACAACTTTCCAGAAAAAGAATTCAGAATAATGATAGTGAAGATGATCCAGAACCTTGGAAAAAGAACAGAGGCAAAGATCGAGAAGATGCAAGAAATGTTTAAGAAAGATCTAAAAGGATTAATGAACAAACCAACAGAGATGAACATTACAATAACTGAAATGAAATATACACTAGAAGGAATCAACAGCAGAATAACTAAGGCAGAAGAACGGATAAGTGACCTGGAAGACAGAATGGTGGAATTCACTGCCACAGAACAGAATAAAGAAAAAAGAATGAAAAGAAATGAAGACAGCCTAAGAGACCTCTAGGACAACATTAAATGCAACAACATTCGCATTATAGGGGTCCAGGAAGGAGAAGAGAAAGAGAAAGGACCAGAGAAAATATTTGAAGAGATTATAGTCTAAAACTTCCCTAACATGGGAAAGGAAATAGCCACCCAAGTCCAGGAAGCGCAGAGAGTCCCAGGCAGGATAAACCCAAGGAGAAACACGCCAAGACACATAGTAATCAAATTGACAAAAATTAAAGAAAAATTACTGAAAGCAACAAGGGAAAAATGACAAATAACATACAAGGGAACTCCCATAAGGTTAACAGCTGATTTCTCAGCAGAAACCCTACAAGCCAGAAGGGAATGGCATGATATATTTAAAGTGATGAAAGGGAAGAACCTACGACCGATTACTCTACCCGGCAAGGATCTCATTCAGATTCGATGGAGAAATCAAAAGCTTTACAGACAAGCAAAAGCTAAGAGAATTCAGCACCACCAAACCAGCTCTACAACAAATGATAAAGGAATTTCTCTAAGTGGGAAACACAAGAGAAGAAAAGGACCTACAAAAATAAGCCCATAACAATTAAGAAAATGGTAAGGGGCTTCCCTGGTGGCACAGTGGTTAAGAATCCACCTGCCAATGCAGGGGACACGGGTTCGAGCCCTGGTCCGGGAAGATCCCACATGCTGTGGAGTACCTGGGCCTGTGTGCCACAACTACTGAGCCTGTGCTCTAGAACCCGCAAGCCACAACTACTGAGCCCATGAGCCACAACTACAGAGCCTGTGAGCCACAACTACTGAGCCCACAAACCACAACTACTGAGCCCGCACACCTAGAGCCCATGCTTTGCAACGAAGAGTAGTCCCCGCTTGCCGCAACTAGAGAAAGCCCGTGCGCCGCAACGAAGACCCAAAGTAGCAAAAAATAAAATAAATAAATAAATAAAATACCATTTTTTTAAAAAAAGAAAGAAAATGGTAATAGGAGCATATATATCAATAATTACCTTAAATGTGAATGGATTAAATGCTACAACCAAAAGACACAGGCTTGCTGAATGGATACAAAAACAAGACCCATATATATGCTGTCTGCAAGAGACCCACTTCAGACCTAGGGACACATAAAGACTGAAAGCGAGGGGATGGAAAAAGATATTCCATGCAAATGTAAATCAAAAGAAAGCTGGAGCAGCAATACTCATATCAGATAAAATAGACTTTAAAATAAAGAATGTTACAAGAGACAAGGAAGAACACTACATAATGATCAAGGGATCAATCCAAGAAGAAGATATAACAATTATAAATATATATGCACCCAACATAGGAGCACTTCAATACATAAGGCAACTGCTAACAGCTATGAAAGATGAAATCAACAGTAACACAATAATAGTGGGGGACTTTAACACCTCACTTACACCAATGAACAGATCATCTACACATAAAATTAATAAGGAAACACAAGCTTTAAATGACACAACAGACCAGATAGATTTAATTGATATTTATAGGATATTCCATCCAAAACAGCAGATTACACTTTTTTTTTAAATTTCTTTAAGACTTTTCGTTTTTTTTTAATAAATAAATTTATTTAGTTATTTAGTTATTTTTAGCTGTGTTGGGTTCTTCATTGCTCTGCATGGGCTTTCTCTAGTTGCAGTGAGCGGGGGCTTCTCATTGTGGGGGGTTCTCTTGTTGCGGAGTATGGGCTCCAGGTGCGCATGTTCATTAGTTGTGGCACATGGGCTCAGTAGCTCTGGCTCGTAAGCTCTAGAGCACAGGCTCAATAGCTGTGGTACACTGGTTTAGTTGCTCTGCAGCATGTGGGATCTTCCCAGACCAGAGCTCAAACCAGTGTCCTCTGCATTGGCAGGCAGATTCTTAACCACTGCGCCACCAGGGAAGTCCTACACTTTCTTCTCAAGTGCGCACAGAACATTCTCCAGGATAGATCATATACTGGGTCACAAATCAAGCCTTGGTAAATTTAAGAAAACTAAAATCATATCAAGCATCTTTTCCAACCACACCGCTATGAGCTTAGAAACAAATTACAGGGATAAAAACATAAAAAACACAAAGACATGGAGGCTAAACAATACATTACTAAATAACCAAGAGATCACTGAAGAAATCAAAGAGGAAATAAAAAAATACCTAGAGACAAATGACAATGAAAACACGACGATCCAAAACCTATGGGATGCAGCAAAAGCAGTTCTAAGAGGGAAGTTTATAGCAATACAAGCCTACCTCAAGAAACAAGAAAAATCCCAAATAAACAATCTAAACTTACACCTAAAGGAACTAGAGAAAGAAGAACAAACAAAACCCAAAGTTAGTAGAAGGAAAGAAATCATAAAGATCAGAGCAGAAATAAATGAAATAGAAACAAAGAAAACAATAGCAAAGATCAATAAAACTAAAAGCTGGTTCTTTGAGAAGATAAACAAAACTGATAAACCTTTAGCCAGACTCATTAAGAAAAAGAGGGAGAGGACTCAAATCAATAAAATTAGAAATGAAAAAGGAGAAGTTACAACAGACACCGCAGAAATACAAAGCATCCTAAGAGACTACTACAAGCTACTCCATGCCAATAAAATGGACAACCTGAAAGAAATGGACAAATTCTTAGAAAGGTATAACCTTCCAAGACTGAACCAGGAAGAAATAGAAAATATGAACAGACCAATCACAAGTAACGAAATTGAAACTGTGATTAACAATCTTCCAACAAACAAAAGTCCAGGACCAGATGGCTTCACAGGTGAATTCTATCAAACATTTAAAGAAGAGCTAACACCCATCCTTTCCAAACTTCTAAAAAATTGCAGAGGAAGGAACACTCTCAAACCCATTCTATGAGGTCACCATCACCCTGATACCAAAACCAGACAAAGATACTACAAAAAAAGGAAAATTACAGACCAGTATCACTGATGAATATAGATGCAAAAATCCTCAACAAAACATTAGCAAACAGAATCCAACAACACATTAAAAGGATCATAGGGCTTCCCTGGTGGCACAGTGGTTGAGAGTCCGCCTGCCAATGCAGGGGACATGGGTTCGTGCCCTGGTCTGGGAAGATCCCACATGCCATGGAGCGGCTAGGCCCGTGAGCCATGGCCGCTGAGCCTGCACGTCCGGAGCCTGTGCTCCGCAACGGGAGAGGCCACAACAGTGAGAGGCCCATGTACCGCAAAAAAAAAAAAAAAAAAAGGATCATACACCATGATCAAGTGGGATTTATCCCAGGGATGCAAGCGTTCTTCAGTATACACAAATCAATCAATGTGATACACCATATTAACAAATTGAAGAATAAAAACCATATAATCATCTCAACAGATGCAGAAAAAGATTTTGACAAAATTCAACAACAATTTATGATAAAAACTCTCCAGAAAGTGGGCACAGAGGGAACCTACCTCAACATCATAAAGGCCATATACAACAAACCCACAGCAAACATCATTCTCAATGGTGAAAAAACTGAAAGCATTTCCTCTAAGATCAGGAACAAGACAAGGATGTCCACTCTCGCCACTATTATTCAACATAGTTTTGGAAGTCCTAGCCACAGCAATCAGAGAAGAAAAAGAAATAAAAGGAATAAAAACTGGAAAAGAAGAAGTAAAACTGTCACTGTTTGCAGATGACATGATACTATACACAGAAAATCCTAACGATGCCACCAGAAAAATACTAGAGCTAATCAATGAATTTGGTAAAGTTTCAGGATATAAAATTAATGCACAGAAATCTCTTGCATTCCTATACACTAACAACAAAAGATCAGAAGGAGAAATTAAGGAAACAATCCCATTCACCACTGCAACAAAAAGAATAAAATACCTAGAAATAAACCTACCTAAGGAGGTAAAAGACCTGTACTCAGAAAACTAGAAGACACTGATGAAAGAAGTCAAAGATGACACAAACAGATGGAGAGATATACCATATTCTTGGACTGGAAGAATCAATATTATGAAAATGATTATATTACCCAAAGCAATCTACAGATTCAATGTGATCCCTATCAAATTACCAGTGGCATTTTTTACAGAACTAGAACAAAAAATATTAAAATTTGTATGGAGACACAAAAGATCCCAAATAGCCAAAGCAGTCTTGAGGGAAAAAAACGGAGCTGAAGGATCAGACTTCCTGACTTCAGACGATACTACAAAGCTACAGTAATCAAGACAATATGGTACTGGCACAAAAACGGAAATATAGATCAATGGAACAGCATAGAAAGCCCAGAGATAAACCCACGCACCTATGGTCAACTAATCTATGACAAAGGAGGCAAGGATATACAATGGAGAAAAGACAGTCTCTTCAATAAGTGGTGCTGGGAAAACTGGACAGCTACATGTAAAAGAATGAAATTGAACACTCCCTAACACCATACACAAAAATAAACTCAAAATGGATTAGAGACCTAGATGTAAGACGGGACACTATAAAACTCTTAGAGGAAAACATAGGAAGAACATTCTTTGACATAAATCACAGCAAGATCTTTTTTGATCCATCTCCTGGAGTAATGGAAATAAAAACAAAAATAAACAAATGGGACCTAATGAAACTTAAAAGATTTTGCAAAGCAAAGGAAACTACAAACAAGACGAAAAGACAACCCTCAGAATGGGAGAAAATATTTGCAAATGAATCAACCGACAAAGGATTAATCTCCAAAATATATAACAGTTCATGCAGCTCAACATTAAGAAAACAAACAAGCCAATCCAAAAATGGGCAGAAGACCTAAATAGACATTTCTCCAAAGAAGACTTATAGATGGCCAAGAAGCTCATGAAAAGCTGCCCAACATCACTAATTATTAAAGAAATGCAAGTCAAAACTACAATGAGGTATCACCTCATTGTATCACCTCACACAAGTCAGAATGGGCATCATCAGAAAATCTACCAACAACAAATGCTGGAGAGAGTGTGAAGAAAAGTGAACCCTCTTGCTCTGTTGGTGGGAATGTAAACTGATACAGCCACTGTGGAGAACAGTATGGAGGTTCTTTAAAAAACTAAAAATAGAATTACCATATGACCCAGCAATCCCACTACTGGGCAAATACCCAGAGAAAGCCACAATTTAAAAAGACATACCCATGGGCTTCCCTGGTGGCGCAGTGGTTAAGAATCCACCTGCCAATGCAAGGGACACAGGTTCGAGCCCTGGTCCGGGAAGATTCCACATGCCACAGAGCAACTAAGCCCACGCGCCACAGCTACTAAGCCTGCGTTCTAGAGCCCGCAAGCCATAACTACTGAGCCCGAGTGCCACAACTACTGAAGCCTGCGCGCCTAGAGCCTGTGCCGTGCAATGAGAAGCCACCCAATGAGGAGCCCACACACCGCAAGGAAGAGTAGCTCCTGCTCGCCACAACTAGAGAAAAGCCTGCGCGCAGCAACAAACACCCAACACAGCCAAAAATAAAAATAAAAATAAATAAATAAGTAAATAAGTAAGACACATGCACCTCAATGTTCACTGCAGCACTATTTACAATACCCAGGTCATGGAAGCAGCCTAAATGCCCATCGACAGATGAATGGATAAAGAAGACGTGGTACATATATACAATGGAATATTACTCAGCCATAAAAAGGAACAAAATTGGGTCATTTATAGAGACGTGCATGGATCTAGAGACTGTCATACAGAGTGAAGTAAGTCAGAAAGAGAAAAACAAGTATCATATATTAACGCATATATGTGGAAACTAGAAAAATGATATAGATGAACTGGTATGCAGGGCAGAAAGAGACACACAGATATAGAGAACAAACGTATGAACACCAAGGGGGGAAAGTGGCGGGGGTGGTGGTGGTGGGGGTGGGATGAATTGGGAGATTGGGACTGACATGTATACACTAATATGTATAAAATAGATAACTAATAAGAACCTGCTACATAAAAAAATTAATTAAATTAAAAAATTTTTTTTAAAAAAGGAAAGTTTTTTTTTTCCCTTTCACCTCCCCATGGCTATTCTTCTGTTCTTCTTTAGTTTACAAATCCCAAGTTTTAGTTAGAGCCCTTCTAACTGCTAAAAGGCATTTCCCAGCCTCCTTTGAAGCCAGGTGTGGTCATATAATTGGCCAGAGATGTAAAGGCAGATCTTCTATGTGATTTCTGGGAAATTTCTTTAAAAGGAAGGGGCAGGGCTTCCCTGGTGGCGCAGTGGTTGAGGGTCCGCCTGCCGATGCAGGAGACACGGGTTCATGCCCCAGTCTGGGAAGATCCCACATGCCGCGGAGCGGCTGGGCCCATGAGCCATGGCCGCTGAGCCTGCGTGTCCGGAGCCTGTGCTCTGCAACGGGAGAGGCCACGGCAGTGAGAGGCCCGCGTACCGCAAAAAAAAAGGAAGGGGCATGTCCTTCTTCCCGATTCCTCCTCAGCTACTTGAATGCAGATATGATTGGTCCATCTCCAGCAGTCATCGTGGACCCTGAGTTGACCACCTTTAAAGTTGAAGTCATGCACAGTAGAGCAACATGACAAAACAGCTGGATTTCTAATAATAGCAGCATTGAACTGCCCACCTCAGAAATTCTTTTTGGAAAGATATAACCATCTACATTGCTCGACATGCTAACTTTCAGGTCTTTCTTCATTGCTACCAGAGCTTGCCTAATCAATACAACATATTATATAAAAGATGTAAATTCTACTTTTGTATTTCTGGTAGTTACTCCACTAACTTACTAGGATCTATAAATGTTTTTATTTTTCCCCATCAATTACTTCAACTTATTAACTACATTTCCCTGCAAAAGTAGTTCAGGACATTCTCATCTCTCTTTACTGCTTCCTGTCTCCTCAACTGTCTTCCATGTTGGGATTACCCAGTATTTACTTCTGGATTGTTACTGATAAAGGCTGCTTTCTTAAACCTTTCTTCTTACTATTACTAAACTTTTTTTAAACTTTTTATTGAAGTATATTACATAGAGAAATATATACATTATGAGAGTACAAAAATCAAGACATTCCTGGGAATTCCCTGGTGGTCCAGTGGTTAGCACTTGGCGATTTCATAGCCATGGCCTGGGTTCAATCCCTGGCTGGGGAACTAAAATCCCAAAAGAGGCATGGCACAGCCAAAAAAAAAAATCAAGACATTCTCACCAAGCGAATACCCCTATATAACCAGTACCCTCAGACCAAAAAACAGGACAGCACCACCCCCCAGGTGTCTTCCTCACACTCCCTGCAGTCATGATTCTTCTCTAAGCTAACCTCCATCATGACCTTGACACCCATAGATCAGTTTTGTGGGTTCTTAAGCTTTATATCAAGGGACTCAAACAGTATGCCACGTTTTGTGTCTGGCTTCTCATTCACATGGTTTATGAGACTCAATGTTGCTGTGGCTGGAGAGAATTCTATTGCATGCATACACCACAATTTATCTACCATTCTATTTTTGGTGGACATTTAGGTTAGCTCCAGTTTGTGACTATGACAAGCTGTGCTGTCATGAACATCTTTGAATGTATCTTTAAGTGAATGTGAGATATATTTCTGTATGCCTAAGAGTGGATTGCTGGGTTGTAGAATATGCACACAATTTGTCATTTAGTACTTGTTGCTAAACCTTCTAAAGTCACTATACCAGTTTATATGCCCCATCAGCAAGGTCCAACACCTCTACAACACTTGACACTATCTGTCTTTTTCATGTAACCATTCTGGGGGATGTGCAGAAGCATTGCATTATGGTTTTAATTTGCCATTTCTGGATGACTGCTGAGGTTGAGCACCTCTCCATATGGTCGCTAGCCACAAGGTAGCCTCTTTTTTTTTATTTATTTATTTTTGGCTGTGTTCAGTCTTCGTTGCTGCACGTGGGCTTTCTCTAGTTGCGGAGAGTGGGGGCTACCATTTGTTGCAGTGTGCAGCCTTCTCATTGCGGTGGCTTCTATTTTTGCAGAACATGGGCTCTAGGTGCACAGGCTTCAGTAGTTATGGCATGAGGGCTCAGTAGTTGTGGCTTGCCACTCTAGAGTGCAGGCTCAGTAGTTGTGGCGCACAGGCTCAGCTGCTCTGCAGCATGTGGGATCTTCCCGGACCAGGGCTCGAACCCGTGTCCCCTGCATTGGCTGGCAGATTCTTAACCACTGTGCCACCAGGGAAGTCCGGTAGCCTCTTTCTTAAAGTGACTGTTATAGGGTTTCTCGCCCTTTTTTCTAGAAGGGGTGTCTGACTTTTTCTTACTGACATTAAGGGGTTTCTTTGAAATTCTGGATATAAACAATCTGTCAGACATACGTATTGCAAATAGCTTTCTCACTCTGTGGCTTGCCTTTTCACTCTTTTAGAACAGTCCTGAATTTAAAAGTCATCCACTCGGGCTTCCCTGGTGGCGCAGTGGTTGAGAATCCACCTGCCTATGCAGGGTACACGGGTCGGAGCCCTCGTCCAGGAAGATCCCACATGCCGCAGAGCAACTAAGCCCGTGAGCCACAACTACTGAGCCTGTGCTCTAGAGCCCACGTGCCACAACTACTACAGCCCTCGCGCCTAGAGCCCTTGCTCCGCAACAAGAGAAGCCACTGCAATGAGAAGCCTGCGCACCACAACGAAGAGTAGTCCCCGCTCACCACTAGAGAGAAGCCCGCACACAGCAACGAAGACCCAATGCATCCAAAAATAAAAATAAATAAATTTATTTAAAAAAACCAAAAACCTTAAGAAAAAAAAAAAGTTATCCACTCTATCCATGTCCTCCTCTATGGTTTGTGGTGCTGTGTCTTGTGTAAAGAATCTTTGCTTACTCCAAAGTCATAAAGTCCTTGCATTTCTGGTCAACAGAACACTTCACTAGTTGTATACTCTCCCTTGCACCTTCTGGATTTTACTGCCTGCTCCTGGACGTTAACACTACCTCCCCCAAGAGGTTTTCAAAGAGGAGCTCTGTGTAGAAAACTTTCTAAAGTCATCTATGCCAGAGAAAATTATCTTTACATTCAGATAACAGTTTAGTAGGTTTTAAAATTCTAGTTTTTGGGCTTCCCTGGTGGCGCAGTGGTTGAGAGTCCACCTGCCGATGCAGGGGACACGGGTTCGTGCCTCGGTCCGGGAAGATCCCACATGCCACGGAGCGGCTGGGCCCGTGAGCCATGTCCGCTGAGCCTGCGCGTCCAGAGCCTGTGCTCCGCAACAGGAGAGGCCACAACGGTGAGAGGCCTGAGTACCGCAAAAAAAAAAAAAAAAAAAAAAAAATTCTAGTTTTAAAGTTATCTTCCTTTGGGACTTCCTTGGTGGTCCATTGAGCAAGACTCCACACTCCCAATGCAGGGGACCCGGGTCTGATCCCTGGCTGGGGAACTAGATCCCGCACACGTGCCGCAACTAAGAGCCACGTGCTGCAACTAAAGATCCTATGTGTTTGGGCTTCCCTGGTGGCACACTGGTTAAGAATCCACCTGCCAATGCAGGAGATACGGGTTTGAGCCCTGGTCTGGGAAGATCCCACATGCCACGGAGCAACTGAGCCCGTGCGCCACAACTACTGGACCCAGCACACCCTAGAGCCCGTCCTCTGCAACTAGAGGCCACTGCAGTGAGAAGCCCGCATACAGCAAAGAAGAGTAGCCTCCAGTCGCTGCAACTAGCATGCAGCAATGAAGACCCAACACAGCCAAAAATAAATAAATAAATTTAAATAAACAAATAAATAATAAAGATCCCATGTGTCACAACTAAGACCTGGCACAGCCTAAATAAATATTTAAAGTTTTCTTACTTTGATGCTGAAAAAGTATCTCCTAGGTCCATTGTGGCTCTTGGGAAGTTTGATATTAATCTGCTTCTCACTGTGACTTTCTCTTTCAAACAGATTTGACGTTTTCCCTACATCTTTGTTGTTAAATTTCAATCTAACGTGTCTTGGTGTGGGCTTTGTTTTTTCTGTCATGTTTAGCATTCTTTACATTTAAGATGTATCCTCGGGCTTCCCCGGTGGCACAGTGGTTGAGAGTCCGCCTGCCGATGCAGGGGACACGGGTTCGTGCCCCGGTCCGGGAAGATCCCACATGCCGCGGAGTAGCTAGGCCCGTGAGCCATGGCCGCTGAGCCTGCACGTCCGGAGCCTGTGCTCCACAACAGGAGAGGCCACAACAGTGAGAGGCCCGCATATCGCAAAAAAAAAAAAAAAAAAAGATGTATCCTCTTTCATGATTTCTGAGAAACTCTTGGTCATTATTTCTTCTAACATTTTCTTCCCCTGTCCGTCATTTCCTCTCTGCTTCTGAGATTCCTATTATCTGGACACTGACATTTCTACTCCCATCCTCCACAGCACTTTTCTTCTATTATCTTCCACCTCCTTATCCCCTAGAATTCTTCAACCTGACCTTCCGACTTCTACACTCAAGTCTTGAGCTACATCCATTCTGCTACTCAACCCAGCCCCTGAATTCTCTGTTTCCACGTAGGTATTTCCTTGTTCCTCTTTCATGTATCCATTTGCTCTTTTTCTTTAGGATTTCCATTATGCTTCTTCCGTCCTCCTAAGCAGCTGGGAATATGAATTCTGCTCCAACTAGCACAACATGTCAATTTGTCACTTTCCTTTAATTCTGACTATACTTGTCAGCTTCTCGTTGTGGCTCCCTGTGAGCCATTCACCAGGTGAGATCACCCCGCTCCCCACTCACCATACCCCTCAAATGAGCTCCCCACCTCACGGAAAGGCAAAGATGGAAGCTAGAGTCTCACAAGGATCACAGGCCAACCACCGCAGCATCTCTTGGGCCTTATCCCCTCAGCCCTCCTGTCATCCCTCCAAGCACCAGCCATAACAAACTCCTGCTGGCCTTCAACCAGGCCTGCTCTGCCTCAGGACTTCTCCATCTGCTGTCACCTCTGCCTCACAAAGCTGTTCTCCACACCACACTCACTGCTGATTCCCTCGCCTCCTTCATGACCATGTTCAAATGGTACCTCAGTGGGGCCTCCCCATCGGCCTGTTTAAATATGCCCAAAGCCTTAGCACTTGCTTATTTTCTTCCCTGATTTTTTCCCACAGTACTTGTAAATTTTCAGACGTGTATTTTTTAAATTTATCTATTTTCTGCTCCTTGAGGATAGAAACTTTGTTTTGTTTATTGCTGTATCCTTGGCATCTAGAAGAGTGTCCGGCACTACTGAGGGAGTAGGGAGGCGAATGTGACTTAGGACTTCTGCTCTGAGCTCATTCACCGTTGGACACCCTCTACCAGGAGACTCAAACCTTCAGGGCATTTCAATGAGGCACTCCTCTTTTCCAAAAGCTGTTTCCCTTCACTGGAATCTCTTAGGCCTGAGGGTGTGGAAGGGATGGGGAAAAGCATCAGTAGGAAGAGAAAAAGGCACAACTGAAAACAGTCTCCCTTGGCCAGTACACACAGGCTCTTCCACTCCAAGCTGTCAACCCTACCTCACAGACTAGAATCCAAGCACCTTCTCCCAAGGGGGTTGTCGCAGTTTTTATGTTATTTTCTCTTGGTTCTGTGGCATTTCCATTCCAAGAAGGGAGTCAGCAGGCTGGGCTAGTATACTTGTTTCCTATGGCTGCTGTAACAAATTACCACAAACTTAGTGGCTTAAACAACACAAAGTTATTATCTTACGGTTTTGGAGGTCCAAAGTCCAAAATTCTTCTCACTGAGCTAAATCAAGGTGTGGGCTGAGCTGTGTTCCTTGGTGGGGGCTCTAGGAACTTCTAGAGGCTGCCCACCTTCCCTGGCTCATGGCCAGTTGAGTCTTTCTCACACTTCACCACTCTGACTCTGCTTCTGCCCTCACATCTGACTCTCCTGTCTCCCTCTTTCATTTTTAAGGACCCTCATGATTATACTGGGCCTGCCCAGATAATCCAGGATAATCTCCCCATCTCAAGATCCTTAATCACATCAGCAAAGTCCCTTCTGCCATGTAACCTAACATATTTACAGGTTCTGGGGATTAGGACATGGACTCTGGGGAGGAACATGATCATTATTCTGCCTACCATAGCTATTTTGTCATCTTCTCAAGAACTGGTGACCAGAGTTTCTTAAACTGAAGTCCATGGCTAGGCTTCAGGGTGTCTGTAAAACCCTTGAGATTATTGGCAAAATGTTGCGTCTTCCTGCACGTTTCTTGAGAGAGAGCTCAGAGCTTTCATAATTTTCAAAAGAGCTAAGAGCCCATTACTACAAAACAGTCACTGTCCAGGGCCTGACTGAGGGAAGAAAGCAAAGACCAACACTGTCCCCATTAACTACTGGAACACAGACACAATTCCCCCATCTTATACCATAAGAAAAATTCAACACTTCTGTCCCCTTCTCAGAACATGCATTAACTTCACACCACACATGAACATCTCCTGAGACAGAGCTGCCTGGAGCCCCAGTTAAGGAGCAGAGTAATTCCCGCAGCGAATGACGAGGACAACAATGAGAAACAGGCCCCTGGGTAAAGAGTGGGATGGGATCAAACTATTACCTTTAAGTCATGCAAGACCCCATGCCTGAGCCCTCTTCTCTTCCATCAAAGCCTCTAACTATAGGTGGAGAAAATAAATGCCCTTGACAGAGACAAAGCCACCTCTTGGCAGAGCAGATCCTGGCCTCTTCTCTTCTCCTTTCATTCTCAACAAGCAGAGGCTCACTGCCTTGTTCACACACCTGACAGCTTCCCCTGAGATGGCTGCCCAGCATGCTGCTTACCAAAAGCCAGGATTATAGACTCTGGATACATAATTGAAAATGTTTTCATCTGATTTAGAATTTTTTCTTTTTTTTTTTAGATCAAAACATTTACTTTTTTGTGTTACAAAAACAAAAATAAATCCAAGGAGGTAATGAAATAAACATTTTTTAAGTGTCCCATCCTGGGTTCTCTGCTCTAGAATTTAGTAAACAGTTCAAGTTTAGGTTGCTTCAGCACTTCTGGATGCTATGATGTCTCCATCTTATAACCATGTTTCTCTAGTTCAGCTCGTAACTGATTGGAGAAGTCATCCTCTACACTGTCATCATCCCAATTAACCTCCCAGACATGTGCATTTTCATCTTCATCTAAACCAGCCCAGTCACAGCCGCCACTGCCGTTGCAGCCTCCCAGGCCGGCTCTATCATAGAGACTAGAATTTTATTTTCTTAGTACAAGTAACTGCCTTAGGAAATAGTGTCTCTCTTACACCCATGTTCCCAGCTGCAGGGAGAAAAAGTCCACTTACTTTGACTGCAGGGTCTGCCTTGGCCACGTGCCATCTTCGTTTTGGGGCTCAATTACTAGCACCTGAGTGAAAGGGGAAACCATATTAGGAATGTGCAAACCATCTCACTGTTGACATGCTCAGAACCAAAAGATACCTGTCCACACACCCTGGGCAGAGCTGTCTGCTGGGGCATGGTTTGGGCCCTCCTACCTGACCCTGGTACAGCCCAGCATCCTGCACAGTGTTGTCTAGCTTGCTCAACTGCTCGTAGGTGTTGCTCATGTATTTGTTCCACAGCCGTGTCTCACGGTCCGCAGGGATGTTGAACAACTTCCGCATTTCCTTCTCAATGGTTGCTGGGGACAGGCAGAAACATCACTCAGGGCTTTCTCCAGAAGCAAGGCCAGCAACAGCCATGGCAAGCTAATGTTCATCCTCCGTCCTTTTCAGATGGTCACTGGATGCTCTGGATCAAAACTTCTGACCGACCTTAGCCCCTTGGTGACTCCTAAGGCAAACATCTTCCATGGCATCCTCTTACACTCATACAACCAAAAATTGTCCCTATGCTTCCCATTCTTTAATGATGTGGGTCCCCATTTTTAGCACAGAAGCAACATGGAAAAGTCAGAAAACTTACCTTTGGAGGTAAGATAGATTTGGTTTCAAATGCTAGCTCTGCCGTTTTCTCACTGAGATTTCTGAATAAGTGACATTAATCTCTCTGAATCTGCATTTCTTCGCCCTTCTTACCGTATGTTAAGTGGGCAGAGACCATGCCCAGTGTTTTACACAATATGATTCCCAGGCTTAGCTGTCCACAAGAATGCCCTGGGGAGCAGGCTCCCAGGTCAGGACTGGTAACCACAACCCGAGATTATTTGGGTAACAAGTCTGAAGAGGGTGCCCCAGCTTCCCTCTCATTAGCCACAATGCCCTGCACTCTCACTGGATACCTGGAACTCCAGCCCAGCTACTCACCTATGGTGTCTGACTTGCTGAAATGGCAACTCAGCACATTGGTGGGGTCACTGTTCTCACAAAGCTTCAATTCCAGCAAATACACCTCTACCTTGCAGTGCTTGACAAACAGGCCATGCTCTACAACCTGTAAACAAGAGGCACGGGTGAAGGAGCAGTGGTTCTACACCAGGGCAGTCTTGGAAGCAACATGTCTCATCAGTGGCAAAAGGCACAATCCACATGATAATCAGTTTCCTTAAGTGATAGGGGGATCAGAAGTACAGATTTTTAAAGCCACTGGCATCTGTCCTAGTTTAAAAACCTTACTTCCACTCATTAGGACCAACCAAGAGCATCTGGATGGAACCAGAGCTGGCAACAACTGTGCACAACAGGAAAGTCATTGTTCATCTCTTAGTGGGTATCATGATGCTTCCCCTGCAGGGTCTGTGGAATTAAGAGGCCTAGAGAATACAGTTAAAGCCCTTGGCAGCACACTCGCCACATGGCAGGACTGTGGGCAGGTGCGGACATCTGTGGGAGGCTGGCATGCCCCTAACCATTTGATACCTAACCCCTCTTGGAGTCCCAGGTTTCAAGCTGGAGAAAGAAGGTAGTTCTGGCCCTCAAGAGCAATTCTTAGAAGCTTGGCCTCAGGACTGCAGCCTCTTCCTACTCTGCTAAGAAGGGAAACTAAACACCAGGCAGAGTAAGAAATTTACCCAATGCCTACGTATCAGCAGTCATGTGGACTCCTGTGATGTCCCCCTCCAGTGGGATAAGCAAACAACCGTGGGAATCAGGCTGGTGGTATTCTCACCAGTCCTGTCTACCAGAGAGGCTAACAATCTGGGTTTCTCTCCCAGGGCCTGCCTTCCAAGAGACTGTTCTCTTGGATATAAAACACCTGTTTTCCGAGGTACTCAACAGTGTGACCAGAGATTCTTAAGCACAGGGGAAGGACTTCGCAGGTGGGGCAGTGGTTAAGAATCTGCCTGCCAATGCAGGGGACACAGGTTCGATCCCTGGTCCGGGAAGATCCCACATGCCGCAGAGCAACTAAGCCTGTAGACCACAACTACTGAGCCCGTGAGCCACAACTACTGAAGCCCACACGCCTAGAGCATGTGTTCCACAACCAGAGAAGCCACTACAATGAGAAGCCCGCGCACCTCAACGAAGAGTAGCCCCCGCTCACCGCAACTAGAGAAAAGCCCACATGCAGCAATGAAGACCCAACACAGCCAAAAATAAACAAAAACACCAAACAAACAAAAAAGCACAGGGGGAAAAGCAGTATCAGAAAGGTTAAGTTAAACAAGAAGCAGTACATTACTGTATATCCATATGACCCCAAGTGAACTTTCTCTCACAGAACCTTCCAGAATGTGCTCTCACTGCACCGCTGGACATATCCCAAGCCACTGGGCAGCTGTGATGTCTGGAGGCCTCCATTCAACTTCTTACGTATGGCCAGTACCCCAGGAAACCAACACCAGTGTCAGGGAGCACTCACAGACACTGACCAGCAGGTGTAACAATTCATGTACTCACTTTTCTGACAATGGGCTGCTGGCCTTCTACACAGCCATACCAGTTTAGTAACTTATTCCAGGCCTCAGCTGGGACCAATACATAGTCCAATTCGTCAATTAAATGTTCTTTCAAGGTCTGACTCTCAGGATCTGAAAAAGGAAAACAGCACATAGCTCACTGCTTTTCTCCCCAGAAATGTTTGTTTTACATGATTCTTATGTACTTTTCAGAAACATGAAAAGCATTTATAGGAACAAGTACAAAATTCCAAAATTCTGTCACTGGCCATAACACAGAGCAGACCTGGAGTCTTTTTTTTTTTTTTTTTTTTTGTGGTACCCGGGCCTCTCACTGTTGTGGCCTCTCCTGTTGCGGAGCACAGGCTCCGGACGCGCAGGCTCAGCGGCCGTGGCTCACGGCCCAGCCGCTCCACGGCATGTGGGATCCTCCTGGACCGGGGCACAAACCCGCGGCCCCTGCATCGGCAGGTGGACTCTCAACCACTGTGCCACCAGGGAAGCCCCAGACCTGGAGTCTTTAGCCATGCTTTCTGAACATTTTATGAGGAACTTGTATTTCTTCCATAGTTGGAGGGAGAAGGAAAAAGAAAAGAGAAAAACTCCAATTTATACTTTCAAAGTGCTTCCAGATTCCACAATTAAAATTGTTTACTATGAATATTTAATGTAATATTCTGCTTAGTGAAACTGCATTAAGGTCAGATATCATCTTCCTTTGAAAGATTTACTAAGAAAGCAAAGAAACAAATCATTGAAGTTAAATTTATTTTACCAAGAGTCATTTAGCATTCTTAGTTTTCAACACTCCAAGTGAAAACTCAGCTGGACATCGGCCATGTGGAGGTAGAACACCTTTAACACGTTAAGCATCCATCTTACACCCCACACGGAGGCAACATGACTGTGAGTCAGAAAAAGACATCCATGGTCTGAAACATACTCTCTCAATGGAGGACCAAGGGACTGGATCAAGGGAAGACTAATCATCTCCCATCAAGGAAGCCTCCCTGCTAAGCCTGTGCCCATCTACACCCACTCCTGCAGTAGTGGAAGCCACTGTTCTCCTCCAGACAAATGAAGCCAGGGAAGCAAAAAGTACCCACAATGGTGCAACTCATCTGTAATTCAAGGCAGACAATGTTAAAAACAAAAACAAACAAACAAACAAAAAACAACAAAACAAAACAAAAAACTAAAAATGGCATGCACAAGGTGACCAGGGCTTCCTATCACCTCTCCCACCAGTTTACACCCTACCCCATGAGGTCTTCTGCCCTTCCTCAGGGTGAGTTTCAGATCTGATCCATCTCTGCCTTTTTCATTTCCAAGGAAAAGGGAAAGGAACTAAACAGGCTTGGAGAACAGGAATACCAAGGTGAGAAGGATGAACGGAAAAACAAAATGTGGTATATACACACAGTGGGATATCATTCAGCCTTTAAAAAAAAGAAATTCTGACATGCCGTTAACATGGATAAACCTTGTGGACTTTATGCTAAATGAAATAAGCCAGTCACAGAAAAACAAACACTGTATGATTCCACTTACATTAGGTACCTAGAATAGTCAGACTCAAGAGACAGAAAGTAGAATGGTGGTTGCCAGGGGCTTGGGGGGAAAGGAGATTGGAAATACTATTTAATGAGTATGGAGTTTCAGTTTTGTGAGATAAAAAAGTTCTGGAGATGGGTTGTGCAACAATGTGAATATACTTTACACTACTGAACACTTAAAAATATGCAGATGGTAAATTTTATGTGTATTTTACCATAATTTAAAAGAAAAAAAAAAGTGCCTCCTTCTCACTGATGAGCCAACCACATTCCACAGCAGCTCTGGCATGATTAATACTGACCGACCACCCCTTTTCTATTTAGCAACAGAAGGATGGCACAGGGCTAGTACTTATCAGTCTACTTGAAACAAGAGCTTCTGAAAAAAACTGGCACCTAAACTCCAAGGTTTTCTCTGATTTGCAAATTAAAACTCATAAGGGTTATTCACTTGTCTTACTTGGAGACATACACCTTCATTTCTAACACTAAGCACTATGCAGATCTGGCCACGCAGCAGCCAGAAACCTTTAAATGTGGGAAAGGAACCGAGAGCTTTTAGCATCATCAACCCCAAGTACATCAATTCTTACAAGGCTTTCTCCTCTGGGGCTCAGTGACAATTTTCTCAAAATGTCATTCTTATGACACTATAGGGCAAACACAGGAACTTAACTGGAATTTTCAATGCAGTTCACTATTTTCACTTAAAACTGGATCAGTCCAAGGGCAGCATGCTAAAAATCACACATGAGTTTTACAAAAAGGATTTGGACTCTGCAAATTTCTCCAACAGAGGCAAATAAAGGCAAAAAAGGAGAGCACAGTTTGGTCTAAGCATTGGGACTCCAGATATACAGCAGGGACACAAATGGAAACAAGAGAGGGGTGCTCTGCAGACATTAGTAAGTTGCCCTTCCCCCTCCTTCCTACATGTTCAAGAGCCCCTTCTAGGTCATTCCCATGACCCTAGGTGGAAGGCAGCCAGACTGGGACTGGCAGGTGACTGGAGAGCCCAAGAACTAAGAGGGTGGCCCTCACTGGCCAGAAATAAACCATTCCCACACTGTCAATGTTCCAGGGTCTGAACAGAATGTACTTCTCACTTCCCAAGCACACAACAAATGTTTTGAGCCTAAGCCAGGTGACATCAAATTGGAAGACCGCAGAAGGAATGCTTGTCCTTAGCTGAAGGTCAGGCAAAATTACTTCAGAGGGTCCCTCCAGCTCTAGCATTCTCATCACCAATACTATTAAAAGCCTTAAGAATTCTCCTTTTCAAAAAAAAAGAGGGAAAAGGACAAAATGCAAACACAATGCAATGATCCTTTGGGGTAACTTCATGGTATACTGCCACCATCTGACTTACATCAGTAAACAAAGCCTATGACATTACTGTCATTCAGACCTCCCCTAAAACAAGGTACATGCTGAAGCACTGATCATTTTTAAAAACACTCAGGTAGTGTTATGTACTTGAATCAAGCCTCAAAAGCCTCATGCACTGTCTGCCTTCCTGCTGCCCTGATTGTGGGCCCAGGCAACAGATCACCTCTGTCGTGGTTACAAGGGAGTCTAAAGCCAGGCAGAACAAAGCCTAGGAAAGGCCAATTGCCATTTCTGTGCATCTAAAGGTGCAAGCCAAGCTCAGGTGTGTCATACATCACTTTTTCAGTCACTTCTTCCATTGGGAACTGACTGTGATCATAACTCTACTAACCTTCCACCTCCCCTTACACTACTTCTATGACAAGCACGGCCATCACAGGAATGCTTGATGAATGTTGACAGGTCTACAATTTACTTCACTGCAAAGGTAATACAGAAAATTCTGGTTCCCAAATTTCAGATTCCAGATGCCGTTTCAAAATGATATCCTAGGGCTTCCCTGGTGGCGCAGTGGTTGAGAGTCCGCCTGCCGATGTAGGGGACATGGGTTCGTGCCCCGGTCCGGGAAGATCCCACATGCCGCGGAGCGGCTGGGCCCGTGAGCCATGGCCGCTGAGCCTGCGGGTCCGGAGCCTGTGCTCCGCAACAGGAGAGGCCATAACAGTGAGAGGCCCGCGTGCCGCAAAAAAAAAAAAAAAAAAAAAAAAAAGATATCCTATTTCTTTCCATTCAATACACTAATCTAAAATCTGAAATCTCTAGCAGAACTAATTTGAAAACAAGAGAAAGAGACAGGCAGACAGAAATTTAAAATGCTAGAAGCACATTCTTACCAAGAGCAGTTAATTTAGGGAAAAAAAGCAGCTTAACTTCTCCATGAGGGTCTGCATAGACTTCTGCTATAGACACAAGTCAAGGACACTTGTTTCTATCCCCTCACAGTAGCAAAGTCAGGTTCAAGATATCCATGTTACAGATAAACATGACCTCAGGCCACTACCCAGGTGGACATTTCAGTTAGATAAGCAACAGGATACTGCACCTGAAAAGAGTCCGGAGTTATCTATCGGGCCAGGAAACAGATTATGTTCACCCACACTGTACATATCCCAGCTGTCGAAGCCCACATACTTCTTCCACTGCTTGAACCACCGGCTGTCAATAAGATACCTAGAGACAGACAAAAATTTACCATACCAGACAAGCTGAGCTTGTAAGTTCCTGCAGCTGCTCCCTCAATTTTTTTATGGTCCTTCCACTTGGGGAGCAAGCAACCCCCACTGAAAAACACACTTTGAAGAGCAGGAGCAGGACCAGGCCCTGCATGGCACAGTGAGCCTGGCCCAAGGCAGGCATCCATTAAGTGAAATGATTGTTGAAAGAATCCATAAATGAAAGGAAGGAAATGACTGGCTTCAAAATGCTTGTTTAAAGAAATTCTTTCTATGGGGAAAACCTTGTTTGCTAATGACCATGTCATTAATTTCATAATGATCTTTGTAGAGGTCCTTGTCCAGGCAGACAGTTTGGATACATTGCTTTGCTTGATATGAAGAGCAGTAAAACAATTTTCTTTCTAAAAATGAGGTAATAACATCACACACTTCAGTTTTCCTCTGAGGACCAAACAAGGTATCAAAAAATGTGTTTGCGTGCGTACATATATGTGTGTGTGTGTATATATATATATATACACACACATACATGTACACATATATACACGTACATATATACATATAATATTGTCTTGGTGTGTTTATCTTGTCAAAAAAGCATTAAGTTGATCTGGTTATATTTTAGAAGTATCACCATGCTGTTTTAAAATTAAGACAGAAGGAGGGGAAAACCTCTGTAGGGGAACAAAGCACAACAATTATATTGGTGAGTCCTTCAAATTTTACAACCAACACACTTCAGAGATCAGGCAGCTTCCCCAAGGCCACAAGGATCCATAAGTATATCCAAATCTCTAAAATGCTCTTTCCCCTCCAAACACTTTTAGTGTGTGATTTTAGTCTATGTGAAACTTCTCTGCTTCTGCTGAGTATTTTTCATGTGCCACCACTACTCAGGATATCATCTAAAAGTACTTCTGCCTGCGCTGCCTCTTTCACAGCCTGGCTAGCTCAAGAACACTGTAAAGACTGAATTCTTCCTAATCTCAATGCTTCTCTTTCCTGCTCAATTCCTCTGTCACTATAAGGGGCATTATGACCACTACCATAGTTTCCTAAAGAGGGTTGATCAATCATATTCAATGCAAAGACAAGCCCCAGTTTTCTGCTCCCACACAATAACACCACCCAGGAATCGCTTCACTAGTGGAAGTCCTGTCCCTTCTACTAGACAATTTATTAGGAAAAACTTCCTGACTCAGACTTGCTCTTCTAAATCCTGGTCTTTTAATCCTCTTTTTAGTTAGGCTCTAGGCTACCTGCCTCTCCCACTCTGAAATGCTGCCGCCACAATTATTTTTGACATCTGCTACCAAAATAACCTGGGGCTCTCAGACATTTGTTCAGCCTCTGACCTTGACGTCTGTTCGGCAGTTTACAAGTATCTACTTCGGATCTACGCCTCAACCAACTGAAGGCAGAGGCGCCAAATATCGCTACCCTGGTTTTAATAGTAAGGAATCAGGGTCTGTGAGGTGTGGACGCCTTCGCCCGAAGTCACAAAGCGAGTCCTCAAAGGTAAAGTCCTCTCCTCAACCTGAAGGTCCCCGTGAGCGTTCCGCTTCTGTCCATCCCGTAGCCCTAGCTTCCGCCGGATCCGTCCCGTGGGGCTCCGAATGGACCGGGACGACCCTCAGCTCCACCCACGCTTTCCCAGAGGTAATCTAGGGCTCCCTCCCCTAGAGGGAGGGGCGAGGTTCAAGCCACTCTCTCAGGGTCACTAACATCGCCCCCGCCTGGCCCCTGCCCAAGCCGGGAAAGAGGGGCCGGACCTGAGCGTCCGAGCGCCGGCCCCTGGCCCTGTGGGGCGGAAAGGCGGGCCCAGCGCTCACCACTGCGCCCCTCGTTGGAGCGTGGTCCTCATTAAGGCCCCGAGCTCGGATTTCTGGGTCTCCGCATCCGGTCGCTCACAACAACCCCCGCCTTCCGCCATCTCGTCCGTGTCTCCGGCCCTACCTGCCCGGACATCCGCCTCGCGCACAGCGTGCTGTGGTCCGCGCTCACGCACGCACGCACGGACGCACGCACACGCGCATGTGCGCGCGCCCAAGCCCCTCCCTTCGCCGCGGCCCGCAGCGCCTGCCAGCCTCTGCCTTTCCAACACCCACGACCCGCCGCCCCTCTCCCGCCAGTGCGCGGTGGAGCCGGGAGGGGGGCCGGAAGGGAGGCGGTGCGGAGATGAAGTCGGCGCTTCCTCCGCCCGGGAGGTCTCGCCGCCTGGTGGCCGTCCGGCACCCCTTTCCCTGTCCAACCCGGTGATCTCAAGGAGTCAGACCGCAGGCCCCACGACCCTTCCGGCACCCCCTTCCGGCCAGCGGTGTTATCCTGGTCTTAAATAAACGCAGCGCCAGGTGCGAGAAGCCCTGGAACTAGATTTTCTTGTTTTCACTCCGGCCAGTCCACTTTCAGCAGAGACCTTACGCAAGTCTTTAGCTGCCCAAACGTGGGCTCCAGGTCCCTGTACGGGAGACCCTACAGGGATTTTGGAGAGTGCCAGGTGCACCAGCGCTTTGGGACCGGGACTCGACGGTGTGGCCTAGTCATTAGCAATAGTGTCCGTCTGGACGCCAGAATCACCTGGCCCAGGCTGAATTCCACAAGCCCTCCACTGAGCTAGCTGCTTACTTTGTCAGGGAGGCAGGCAGCCACAGAGGGGCGATAGCAACGGGGGTGGGAGGAGAGGACTAGGTGTATTCTCCACATTAGATGTCCAGGCTGCTGATTTGTTGCTGCAGCAAGATACAGTGTCCTCAACACCGTATGTTTCCCACTCGACCTTGCATACAAAAAACACAGCCCTCCTCCTGGAGGGGGAAGTACACCCAGAGCGAGGAGGAGACCAGGCAGCTGGCTTAGGTGAGTCTACCATTTCCCGCCCTCAGAGAAAAATAAGACCCAGTACCTGCCTTTATACAATCTAATAGAGGAGAGGGGATCTTCCACAAATAGCCCCAGCGCCAAGAAGTGCGTGATAAGCACCGTTACAGGCTATGAACCAAAGACTAGACCCAGAGCTGTGAAAGGGAGACTTTGACTTAAGTACCTTTTGAGTGTGATTTTTTTTTTTTTTTTTTGGTCTACGTTGGGTCTTTATTGCTGTGTGCAGGCATTCTCTAGTTGCGGAGAGCAGGGGCTACTCTTCGTTGAGGTGCACGGGCTTCTCATTGCGGTGGCTTCTCTTGTTGCAGAGCACAGGCTCTAGCCACGTGAGCTTCAGTAGTTGTGGCACGTAGGCTCAGTAGTTGTGGCCCACGGACTTAGTTGCTCTGCGGCATGTGGCATCTTCCCGGACCAGGGCTCGAACCCATGTACCCTGCATTGGCAGGCTGATTCTTAACCACTGTGCCACCAGGGAAGTCCCGAGTGTGATCTTGAAGAAAGCATAGAAATGACGGTGCATGTTAAAGGAGAGGAGACTAGAGGGGTCAAAGAGAATTTCTGGAGCAAGCAAGGAAGGATTAAAGAGTGAAGATTAGGCCAGTTGAGCTGGGCACAGACTGAAAGGACCTGAGAGCTAAAGCTAGAAGGGAGGCCGGAGGGACCATATGTCCTGCCTTAAATGGCACACAGATATTGTAGGAGGTTGAAGAGCAGAGAGAAATAGCTGAGGGTGCTTTATGCCTACAGTGGTGCAGCCCAGAGACCTACTAGGAACCTTTGGAAAGGTGCCTATGAGGGAGGAGAGGAGAAACAGATGAGCCATGTTCAGTGTTGGGGGTGGAAGAGAGCTGGTCTGGTGAAGCTGTGGTAGGTCATTTGAACAGATTTACTATTTTTATGTTGGGTTTTGGCTAATTGAAATTAATTTGCACTCCTAGGACATCTATCACACACCATCTGGTAACAGAGGCCTTTTGGCCGTTGGGTAGATAGCAGGGGAAAGTAATTTGGAATTAAAAATGCCTTGAATAACCACATAGCAGTTAATCCCCTGCAGATAAGAGTTACCATCACGTGATAATTCTACATCTGGGGAGCCAACCCTGACACCCCAAGTGCCCTCCTGTGAAAGTTCTTTGAAATTGTTAAAAATGTTATCAAATGAGAAACACTGCCTTTAGTCCTATTTATAGAAGAAGAAAGTTGGGTTACTGACTTCAGAACCTACATTACAATGTCTGCTTGCCTCTTCTTTTTTTAGCAGTTTCTCCTATACCATTTATGGCATGGGTCAGAGTCTTAAGGAAGTAGGACGGGTTGTCAGCACCACTAGAAAGAGGGACAAAACCTAATTATAAAAATGAAAACTTTGGAAAATCTTTTTAAGCCTGGATCTCTTCAGTGCTATTAAATAGCTGTAAAAATAGTACACTAATTATGGGTAGTCCCTAAAAATTTATATTAAAATTATCAAGTGCCAGTAGTTAAAATGCAAGGAATAATGTGAAACTTCATAATCAGATCACCATTATTTCCAGTTTTAAAACTTAGTGAGTTTGATTATATGTTAAAAACTGAGAACTAGAAACAATGAACATCTGCCTGTGTGTTCCTGGTGTTGTGAGAGTGACCCGCGGATTTGGGAGGAAAGGAGTTGAGTGATTCAACTCAGGAGACACCCTGGCCCCAGGACTGTGTTCTCTGTTGGGCCACTTCCCCTAGGGAGAGGTATGGGCCTAGTAGGCCCCTCTCTTGGCCCCGCAACCAAACCCCAGAACTGAACAACTCACCTGTTGCCAAGGGAGCTTGGAGCACAACAACAGGAAGGAAAGCAGGAAGAGAGCTGGAGGCGACAGGTCTGGCTGATTGGTTACATACTACGATCTTGGACTGTGATGATCTATCTAATTGAGGGTTTGTAATGTCTGGGTGTGTGAACTTTAAGTTTTATTTGGTTCCAAATCATAAAGTTCTTGCCTTGGCTGGTAATATGGCTTGCTCTAAACCTACCTGGAGTTGGCCCTCCCCAGTCACCCTTGGTCCACACTTGGCCGGCAATCACAGAGCATGTGTGGCTGTATTCACAAATACTGGGCACCTTTCTTTTTTTTTTTTTTCGGCTGCATTGGGTCTTCGTTGCTGCGTGTGGGCTTTCTCTAGTTGCGGTGAGCGGGGGCTACTCTTCGTTGCAGGGCGTGGGCTTCTCACTGCAGTGGCTTCTCTTGTTGCAGAGCATGGGCACTAGGCGCGTGGGCTTCAGTAGTTGCAGCACGTGGGCTCAGTAGTTGTGGCACGCGGACCCTAGAGAGTGCGGGCTTCAGTAGTTGTGGCATGCGGGCTCAGTAGTTTTGGCCCTCAGGCTTAGTTGCTCCGCGGCATGTGGGATCTTCCCAGACCAGGGATCGAACCCGTGTCCCCTGCATTGGCACGGGGATTCTTAACCACTGCACCACCAGGGAAGTCCCTTGGGCACCTTTTGATTAGAGGTGGCATCAGGAGAGAAATACTTTTTTTTCCTTCTTGCCTGTGCTTCCTTACCTTGCCCAGGGGACTGTGAAAAAGTGAAAGGCTCTAGAGGTACATTTTAGAAGAATTAAATGTCTTATCAGTGACACTTTCACCTCTGTTACATAAGCGTTGGGTTACTGGGGAAGGTGACAGAGGCAAAAAACTGAATGAATCCTACAGAAAGGACGTGGGATCATTTTTCCCATGTTGGATATTCCATTCTGGTTATGCCACTGTCGGTAGCTAGCCCTGATTGGGTGGGGAAGGTGTTGTGTCTTGGGCCCATGTGTGGTCATGTCTCCTCTTCCTGCTCTAATTCTGTTACCATCAATGTCTTAACGTTAAATAAGCATTTAGATATTAATTGTATGTGTCATTTTCCCTTTGCACAGAGCAAATTCTCCATAAGCATTTCTTGGGTGAATGAATGAAAGAATTATCCAGAGAGTAGTCATTTTTTTCATTTGACTGATAATCTGTTATGTCCTCACAGTCCCTACCATCCAGGGGTTCCCAGCCAGTGAGGTTGGGGAAGATGTTTTCACATGTAATTATAGTGTGTTGTGTGATAAAAGTGCTAGAGGAACATGGAGGGTGATGCTGTAGACACTTTGCTAGGAAGGAAACATAAGCAACTGGTGTAGGAAGCAGAGGTATGCTTAACATTAAAGATGAAAAAAAAAAAGATGAAAAAAATTCAAGACAAAAAAAAAGGGAGGGATTTCCCTGGTGGTCCAGTAGTTAAGACTCTGCACTTCCAGTGCAGGGGGTGCGGGTTCGATCCCTAGTCGGGGAACTAAGATCCCACATGCTGCGCAGCGGTGAGGCCCAAAAAAAAAACCAAAACAGTATGCTTAACATCCCCCCTGACCTTTGAGGATGCATGATGAGTCTGCCAAGGAATCCTGAGGGGACCAGGGCTTCTTTAGATTCACACACATGTACACAGGTATAGCCACGTGCTGGGGACAGAGGAGGCTGGGGTAATAGGTGCTTCTTCTGCAGGGAGGCTCAGATTCCCTCCACTCGCCTCCCTGTGGAGTCAGGTAGCCTGCAGGACCGTAGGACACCACCCAAGGTGGGCTGCCCCTGCCCCTGGATACTGCCCCAACTCTGGGCATTTGGATTAAGCGAGCCTGTTCTGTGGTCTCCTACCTTGGCCTTGCTGGCCACGGCTACACTGAACCTGGGAGGGGTGCTGGGAGTGGGGTTTCTGTCTGCAGGATGAATGATAGAAGGGCTACTGGGCCTCTGCCCAGCACATCACTGTCATGTCCTGTCAGTTTCAATGCTTCTGGATGCAACTAACAGAATACCCACCAGCAAGTGGCCCACCTAGTTAGTGATTTTATTTTTGTTTTTTCACGTGACAAGTCTGGATTTGAGTTCTTGGGTAGGTCAAAGCTGTAGGATGTCAGATCTCAAGTTGGCTTCTCTGTTACCCACAGGGCCAGTGCCCATAAGCCCTCACTCCTTGGGCAAGAACTTCTCTCATCTGAGCTCCTGCTTCCCAATCCAGCAGTGCCTGATGCCCAGTAACTTATTGACCATCTCCAGCTGGGCTTTATTTTAGTGCCAGCCCAGGTGTGTCACACCTCTATGAAAGCATGCTTATCTAGCCTATTTGGTGATTGTAATAACAAAAACCTGCCAAATTCAGAGTACTCTGACAGGGATCCCTGCCCATTCTTTAAAAAATCCATGCTGTGGGGCTTCCCTGGTGACACAGTGGTTGAGAGTCCGCCTGCCGATGCAGGGGTACACGGGTTCGTGCCTCGGTCCGGGAAGATCCCACATGCCACGGAGCGGCTGGGCCCATGAGCCATGGCCGCTGAGCCTGCGCGTCTGGAGCCTGTGCTCCGCAACGGGAGAGGCCACAACAGTGAGAGGCCCGCGTACAGCAAAAAAATTAAAAAAATAAATCCATGCTGTGGATGGATTTATTTCTCTTGTGGAAAGCTTTAGCAAGTATTTTTTACTCAATATTACCCCAAAGTTAAAACTTATGAGAAAAGGCTGATCAGGCCAGGAATGCCTCACTGAAAATAAGCTTATTTTAAATGTTGTTTGTGGAACTACATCGAGACAGAATGAGGAAGTCATGTGATAAAGAACTAATTGTGCAATAAGTGCCTGACCAAATGAATTTTATCAGATTCTTTTTCAGCTTTGTTGAGGTATAGTTGACAAATAAATTTTAGTGTGTACATTGTGATTTAATATACATATACATATTTTATCAGATTTAATGTTTAAAAAAAATTTTTAAACCAGCATTTCTGGAAGAACTGCTAAAATAGTGGCTTCTGAACCTACTGAGTAACAGCACGACCCATCCTCTTCTCAGAAGACCTGTGGCCTAAATGCTGCTGCCTGCTCCCAGATCAGGCAGTGTCCCAGAGGCACTGCTACCAAAGGCCAGGACCTCAGGCAGGTTCACTGGGATTCCTTCACTTTTACTTGTTAATTTGAGCTGCTGATTCACAGTGGGGTGGAGTGGGTGCAGGTCAGAGCCAGTAGCAGTTGCATGGTTGAGTGAGAAAGAATGTGTGTGTGTTTTGGGGGAAGATGTCCAGTTTCTTGGGGAGGAAGATGAAGTGTTAACCGGCTTTAGTCTGAGTGTTCCCAGAAAAAGAGAGAGTTGAAAAGGACAGTTAAAAGAGGCATGCAGCTTCAAGTCTGAGGAGGAGTATTCACCAGCCAGTGTCAGCTACAATGGGGATCTCAGAATTTCCTTTCTCTTGCATCCTAAGGCATAAACTGAAGAAGAAGAAAAAAAAAAGTGGGCAAGGAGGGGTGAGTCACCAGGTACCCAGAGGGGAAGAAATTGGAGTCAGTTTGGAAAGCCCTGGATTCCCATCCCAGAGCCTAACCAGAGAGTGTGGCCCGGGCCACACTGACCCTTTACAGGAAAGGGGAGAGTTGGAGCAGGAAGTCCCTCCTCATGGGTTCAGCTGTAGGACATTGAATAGGACCCTAAATCCCCAGGCTATCTACACCAGCATCTCTGGAGGGGGGCCGTGGACATAGCTTTTAACAAGCACCCAGGTGATTTTTGGGCACTGTGTATTAGCTCCCAGAATAGGACCTGGTAGATCTCGGGCACTGGCTGTCTGGTTACAGCTCTAGCTCCCCCCAGGACTGCACTTGCTGAGGACCCCTCAGTTCACAAGCACTCATCCCAGCTAACTATTCTTTTTATTTTTTTTATTTTGGCCACGCTGTGAGGCATGCGGGATCTTAGTTCCCTGACCAGGGATTGAACCTGTGCCCTCTGCAGTGGAAGTGCAGAATCCTAACCACTGGACCACCAGGGAAGTCCCCCCAGCTAACAATTCTTTATGAAATGTCCCTTCCCTCAGCTCTTTGACTCCATCCATCACTGTTCCAGCTGTGCCTCTCTGCCATCTGACCCAGAAACACTGTGAATTCATAGGCCTCAAGTTTAGGCCACCTGATCTTCTTCTTGTCACTCTCCCCAGGTGAGACCGTATCCTCTCCAATGGCTACTTACTGACCCCTTGACTAGACCTTTGTCTCCAACCCAAATTCCTTTTCTGAGCCTCTTGTAAGCACCTGCTCCAGATATCTCCATCTGGATGTCTCATGCGCCAAATCTGAATCTAAACACTTTTCTTCTCCCCACACCTGCTCCTCCTTGTATTACCTGATTGTCAGCGATGCCACCTTTCCACCTCAGACCTTCACACACTGAACTCCCTGCCTGTCCACCCTCCATCAGCTTGTTCCTCAGCTAACTGCTCCTTAACCTCTCTTCAGCTTCACTGTCACTCCCTCCAAGAGACAAAAGCGTGATCCTCCCCACTGGGCCAGGCCCTCTAATTTATTCTCAAAGTACCCCATACTACTCTCATAGAACTAAATATGCATTTAGTAATTATAGAGTCTTTCTGCTTTCCTGAGGACTGTATCCTGGCACCCAGCAGAGTATATGGCACAGGGCTGAATGATGAGTGTTGCAATAAAGGAGCCAAGGGCTTTTAGAGAAGAGATGTGGGGTTTAAGGAGGTCAAAGATGGCCTAGGTATACCCAGATATACCCAGGTGAACAGGTTGTTAGTTTCCATTCCAGCAGTCAGATTTGGAGTCTACAAATAATCCTCAAAAATCCCTGGGGCTTCCCTGATTGCACAGTGGTTGAGAGTCCGCCTGCCGATGCAGGGGACGTGGGTTCGTGCCCCGGTCCGGGAGGATCCCGCATGCCACGGAACAGCTGGGCCCGTGAGCCATGGCCGCTGAGTCTGCATGTCCGGAGGCTGTGCTCTGCAATGGGAGAGGCCATGGCAGTGAGAGGCCCGCGTACTGCAAAAAAAAAAAAAAGAAAAAGAAAAAAAAAAATCCCTGACCCTGTTTTTTTGTTTGTTTTAAATTTTATTATTTTTTTTACTTTCGGCTGTCTTGGGTTTTCGTTGTTGCACGCGGGCTTTCTCTAGTTGCGGAGAGTGGGGGCTACTCTTCATTCTGGTGCGTGGGCTTCTCATTGAGGTGGCTTCTGTTGCAGAGCACAGGGTCTAGTTGCGCAGGCTTCAGTAGTTGCAGTGTGTGGGCTCAGTAGTTGCAGCGTGCGGGCTCAGTAGTTGTGGCACACGGGCCTAGTTGCTCCATGGCATGTGGGATCTTCCCAGACCAAGGATCGAACCTGCGTCCCCTGCCTTGACAGGCGGATTCTTAACCACTGTGCCACCAGGGAAGTCCCCCTGACCCTGTTTTGAGTGGAAAGTTATTCTCTTTATATTAATTGACAAACACTGGCTGATTCATGCTATACACCAGGCCCTATGGACCCTGAGGAGATGACCAGCCCCTTTCCACCTCCCAGACTTTCACCCTCTGGGGAAGCAGACCAGTCACTCACAGATGTAATCAAGACTTTTGGTTCTGAGAGGAGCACAGATAGAGTGGGGTCTCAATGGGGAACAGAGCTCTGTCTTGTTACCTCAGAGGGGACTCAAAAGCGAGGTGGAGAGGCCTTACAGCCAGAGGGAGGTGGGCCTGTTTTGATGATGGAGAGAGAGGGAGCCAGAACAAATACAGCCCTTAATGACCTAAGGGCAGGCAGAGGGGGAGGGCAGCAGCAAAGATGCCTGCTTAGGGTTAGTAGAAAAGTTCTTGAGAGTTGGTTAAGACACAGAAGGGACTTGAGCCACCAATTTGAGCATAAACATTGGGACCCCAAAACCTCTGGACCTTGTTCTGGACTGATAACACATATCTGGGTGCTTGTCTGTCCCAGCAGAAGCTTCATTGCATACAAGCCCTGCAGTCACTTGTATTGTGATAGGAAGTGCCTCTAGGTCTGTCTCAAGAGATTACTGACAACAGGAACAACAGATGGAGAAGTTGGACCTGAGCCATACCTGAGAAGCAGTGCTGGCCTCCAAGATACACGCCTATCCTAAGCCTGACCATGCAATTGCAACTGCAAGGCATGGTCAGAACAAGCAGTTGCATACTCTTCTGAGTACCTGAGAGGCAGCAGCCAGTAAGCGCATCATCAGAGCAGATAGAAGCACTGGATAGCGCTATGCAAAGAAGATCTAGCAAAGTAATGGGGAAAGAGTTATGTTGCATAAGCTGCCAACTGTGTAAAGTGGGCTTGTATGGCCCTAACACTTAAGGAGGCTGTTACCAAGCAAGGACTTGCTGCCCAACACACATAGAAGCCAATACTATGGCACCCACTTTTGAGCAAAGAGCTTTATTGTGAGGTTGACCGGCAAGGAGACAGGAGGCAAGGCTCTCAAATTTATCTCCCTAATCTGGGGTTTGGTCAAACTTTTTTTAGTTAGGGGAGGATGGGTTCATATGTGGAAGCACTGGTGGGGCAGGTTTTGACTGGAGGGCTTTGGAACTTGGCCATTTATGGTAAGGTATGGTAAAGGGAACTTCAGCACTGGGTCTTCCTGGACAATGGATCTTTCACTTCTGAAAGGGTTCCAGCATTCAGGTTCTGGTCACGTCTGGGTTCTTTTGGTTCTGTGTGGGGGAGGAGGGGTGGAGGTGGAAAACCTTGGTTCCAGGCATTATTAGAATTCAAAATTTCTCCTCTGCTGCATGACTTGCGGTTTTGTTCTGCTATCTCTGAAGAACAACTAAGTATCTTGTTATCAACAGAGCAGGGCCAGTTTGGGCTGCTTCTGCAGTTACAAAGCCACGGACTCTAAACGTAAGTGGGAGCCCATGGTGTTATTTTTTGTGAAGGTCATTTTGAGCAGAGCAAATACTCAGAAAGGAGAGGCCTAACTACTGAGGATAGGCAGTCAGCCTTTGAAATTTCTTCCTCTTTTTGAAATAAAGACTTTCTCTTGTAACAGGGCCTCAGGATGGCCCTGGTGCATGTCCTGGCAGAGGGAGAAATGCTGAGACAGGAGCTAGGATTCCCACATAGGAAAGAGTGAATTCTACAGCAGACAAAATTTTGGGATGTTCAGGCTTGGCTAGGTAATGCCAGCCAAGGAGTGGGGGCTTAAGCTCCCAGCCCTATGACAATGAGGTTAGTAGGAAAGGTGTCCCCATCTGACAATGATACAGGACATACACACAGTTCTGCTCACACTCAGCACTTTATTAATGAGAAAGCTGTGGTCTGGGAAAGGGGAGGCTGGCATGGACAGGACCAGAGCCCATCTCGGGGGATTTTCCTGGACATCTGGCATTCCTCCATGCAGGTTTAGAGGAAACACCTTCACGGATAAAATCCCCAGAGGGCAACGCTGTGACTGCCAAGGAGCAGGGGTAGGAGGGGCACCCTAGGCACAGCTGGGCCCCTGAGACAGCAGAGCTTCGATGTCAGGCTCGATGTCGATGGTCAGAAAGCGGCGGCTGTACCTGCGTACGGGCACACCGTCTGGGCCCACCAGGAACTTCTCGAAGTTCCAGGCAACGTCGTTGCGGCACACCGGAGACCAGGTGATGAACTTGGGGTCTGTCATGAGGGCAGTGGCGTCGTCACTGGGCGTGGGCAGAGCCTCCCGAAGGAAGGTGAAGAGCGGATGTGCCTTCTCGCCATTCACCTCGCACTTCTCGAAGAGCATGAAGTTGGGCTCGAACCCGCCGCCTGGTCGTACGTACTTGAGGCAATTCAGGATCTCCTCGTTCTTGGCATTTTCCTGTGGGAGGGGAGAGCAGCTGGGACCCGGGGCTGCGAGGGGAAGCGAAGCCTTCTAACTGCAAACATTGTTTCTCCATGAGTCACTAGACTCTGGCCTTTCTTGCACAACCCCAGGGTGGACCTCAACCCCAGCCGGGACGAGCGCCGGAGGGAAGTGAGCCGGTGGCCCGCCTCTCCGCCCCCAGGGCGCGCGGCTGCTGGGCCCGGCGGGTCGTCCGCCGGCGTTCCTAACCGCGGTCGCACGCCCACCCCCGCTCCGCTCGGCCAGGCGCACCTGATGCCCAAACTGGTTGCACGGGAAGCCGAGCACGACCAGGCCCCGGGGCCCGAGGCGCCGCTGCAGGTCATTCATCTGGGTGTAGTCCCGGACAGTTGTGCCTCAGAGCGACGCCACATTCTCAATGAGCAGCACCTTGCCCCGAAGGGACCCCAAGTTCACGGGCTCCCCGCCGGCCAGCGGACGCGCAGAGAAGGCGTACACCGAGCGCGGGGCCGCTGCAGCCAGGGCGGCCGCCGAGCGCTGAGCGGCACACATGGCGTGGGTGCCCAAAAAGACAGGGCAGAGCCGCGGACTAGACGAACACGGGGGGCCGGGAAGCGCCTCCTTTTAACAGGCGGGCGACCGAGGTCATGTGGCTCGGGCACTTTTCCGGCCGCTCCTACACCCCTCCCCCGCTCGGTCCCGCCTCATCCGGCCTCTGTCCTACGACTGTGGTCCCGCGAAGCTGGAGGGTGCGGTCGGGCCGGATGCGGACACCGCCCAGACCGTGCCGAGGCGCGGACGCGTTTGGTCCCGCCCAGGGAGCGCAGCGCCGGCACTGTGGCAGTCGCCCGGATTGTCCAGCCAGAGCCCAGGCCGAAGAGGGCTCCGGATTCTTTCTCAATGGTTCTTCAGGGATTGGGGCCTGGCACGGGGAGACTCGCCAGCAACATCTTTCGCTGCCTGTGGCCACACAGCCCTCCCAGCCTATGCCATATTCCTACTCCCCGAGAAAGTGCCCTATTGTCAGGCGCAGAGGGAGTTATGACTTGTGATGATGGTGCAGTTAGCAGCAGCTGCCAAGGCAAGTCCTCTGTGTTGACACTTCCTGGTTCTAGGAAGGTTAAGTTGGAGGAGGGTGGGCAATGCTGGGGAGAAAGGGGGCGGGCAGCCAGGGCTGGACTCCAAAAGCCAGCAGTTTCTAACCCATTTCCTTGCATTCTGGGGCTGCCCTAGACTGTGTTCTCCTCCTGGCCTCTGGTTTCCCTCCTACTTTTACACCCCCAGTGTGGCACTACCCTTACACAGGTTTTCTGGGGTCACTACTCAGGCCCTGCTCCAGACCCCTGGAGGGGAGCCCAAAAGCATGCAGGGCCAAGGGGACTCAGTCGATTTCAGACCATCCTCAGCTTCATCTGGAGCTCAGGCAAGGAAGTAAAAGACACTGAAAATGGACAGGTAGTAAGAAGAGGAAAATATCACACTAAGATTTGTCCAGAACGACTGCTTGGAGTACCCCTCAGTCGGCTGCATTCCCTACCCCACCCTACTCTGAACTTGAATGTGACATAAGATAATCACTTCCACCTCTTTGGGAGAAGCCAGGTTAGTGCCAGCTTTGGGGTGGGGGTGGGCAAGCCGGTACTTTGCCCCCTGAAGGAACCTTCCAAGGTGAGCTAGGCAGAATTCATCCTCCATTCCCAGCCCTGGAGAGAGCCAACACAAACACCAGGATACAGGAAGTTTAGAAAACTGCCTTTATTCTATTAGTAGTTGGAAAAATTAACTGGTACAGAAAAAAAGTTTAGTCAGCTGGAGAGGACAGAGAAACCGTGGGCCACCCAAGAGAACTGGTGGCTCCTCTGGGAGGGAACCTGGATACAGTGAGAAGAAAGAGCACTGTGAACTAGAGCCAGACCCTGCAGTCCAGGTGAGACAGGTTATGCCACCTTCTGAATTATCTAAGTGCCTCAGGCGTAAAACCAAATTCCTATTTACTTAGCCCAGCTCTGGGGAAGGGGGTACTGGAATATGTGGGGCCGAAAAGGGGAGACATGGCCATCTTTTATCAGAGAAACTGACAAAACAGGAATTTAAAAAATGAATTTTCCATCTGACTTTATTTTCAAATACACTTTCTTTTTTTTAAAAAAAACCAATACACTTTCTGTGAGGATGACAAATATCAGTATTAGGAAATCCAATTATACAAAAAATACTACATCTAGTCTGGGGTAGATATATTTATTTTTGGTAACATACATTAAGCGGCACTAATTACACAGTAACTATAAGGTAACTAACATGAAACCACAGAACTGTAACTTTGCCACAGCTGCGTGGACTTGGGCCTTTCTGGCTGAGCACATTTTCAAAAAACTGGATTGCCACCCAGAGCTATGCCAATGAAATCTGTTAAAATGAGTAAAGCTCTGAAGTGGTGACTCACCAGAGTACCTTGCAGCTGAAAGATGATAGGCAGGACATGTTAGTTATAAAGTAGTTACAGCCTAATTCACAAAAGTTACCCACTGTTTCTCTTTCTAGAAAGAAGCAAGAAGTTAGGAAATTCCTTGAATTAGCGCCTAGTGTGTCACGTGGGAGTGCAGAGGAGGGCTGTTAGAGCAGTGTCAGAAAGACCCTGGTGGGTCAGGTGGGTTGGACATCATTAATAATCATGGTTGGCTTCTAAATACTGGTAGCAAGATGACTTCTGATTTGTAATCTTAGGTAAATTATAGATAAATGAAAAAGGCCAGTAATCATACACTAAGATTAATAAACAGCACTTCAAAATTAACCGCATGAGGGCTGTGCTTGCAGCAGGGTTTCACAAGACAAGGCACCCAGATTTTTTCTTCCCACGTCTGGCTTGCAGAGCCGCTCTCGTGGCCATTTCAAAAACCTCCCTCACTCCATCTTTGGTCTTTGCTGAACACTCCATGTACCCAAAAGCACCAATCCTGTTTGCCATATCTCTGCCTTCTTCCGGTTTCACTGGCTCCTAGCAAAGAGAAGAGAGCACTTTTAGTTAACAGCGTTACATACATATAGTAAGTAGGTGTATCCAAATTCATCTCAAAGACTGCTTTTAAAAAGCTGCCGAGGGCTTCCCTGGTGGTTTAGTGGTTAAGAATCCGCCTGCCAATGCAGGGGACACGGGTTCGAGCCCTGGTCTGAGAAGATCCCATGTGCTGCGGAGCAACTAAGCCTGTGAGCCATAACTACTGAGCCTGCGCTCTAGAGCCCGCGAGCCACAGCTACTGAAGCCCGTGTGCCACAACTACTGAAGCCCACGCACCACAACTACTGAAGCCCGCGCACCTAGAGCCCGTGCTCCGCAATAAGAGAAGCCACCACAATGAGAAGCCCACACACCGCCATGAAGAGTAGCCCCCGCTCGCCGCAACTAGAGAAAGCCCGCGCACAGCAACAACGACCTAATGCAGCCAAAAATAAATAAATAAATTAATTAATTAAATTTTTTTAAAAAAAGCTGCCGAACTCCCAGATTTGAGTTCTGTCTTATGACACTCATATGGGGTGACCCCCACCTCCAATATATAAAAAATCCCTGTCAAACATGCTCTTCTCTGGGAAGTAGAGAGAAAAGGAGAGGCCAGAGAAGCCCTAGAGGGTTGAGGGAATCAAGGGCAAAATTACTCAAGCTGTTGATCCAGGGTAAGCCCTTGGGTCTTCTTGTAGTTAGCTTCACAGAGGACTGAATGCTCAGGGAAGGAAACAGATCCTGACCTTCACATTCAGACAGAGAAACCTCAGGAGAACCCGTGCAAAACACCTCAAGGCACTCCTCCTGCAGTGGGGAAGTCCTATCATTGGGCCACCTGGCTTCTGAGAAGCCAAGATGTCACCTCCACCATCACTTTTTTAAAAATTTTTTTATGCTTTTTTTTTTTTTTTTTTTGCGGTACGCGGGCCTCTCCTGTTGTGGAGCACAGGCTCCGGAGGCACGGGCCCAGTGGCCATGGCTCACGGGCCCAGCTGCTCCGTGGCATGTGGGATCCTCCCAGACCAGGGCATGAACCCGTGTCCCCTGAATCGGCAGGTGGACTCCCAACCACTGCGCCACCAGGGAAGCCCCACCATCACTTTTATAAAGACATTAGGGCTCTCTGTTTGGACTCCCTGCCATCAGGATTTCCTGATTCTTCAGTTCCCACCAATTTATCTTTAGCCTCACATATACGAAAGTAATAACTGGAGAGGGAAATCAAGAGCCTGATAAAGTTCTTGTTTCTGAAGCACTGACTATTGCTGTGATGGTCCTTTCTCAGGCAGGCAATCTTTGGAGCACAGCACTACCTCACAAGAGAGGTTCCATCTTACAGGACTAGGGAGTTTTAGGGACCCCCTCTATGCAGGCCTGAGTCAGTGAGGGCCGGATGGACAGAGAGAGGCTTCTGGGACTTTCTCTGAGACAGCCTGGTCTTTGGGGGTTTCTGCTGAGTTCCCTGAACCTCGAACCCAGGCCCCGAGTTTAAGAATGCTACAGGAAGACAGAGCCCTGCCCTAGACCATACCTGCTTCATCTTGGCTAGCTCCCGCCTTGTGTGCTCATCATTTCGAAGATCCTTCTTGTTCCCAACCAGGATGATGGGCACGTTGGGACAGAAATGCTTGACTTCTGGAGTCCATTTTTCTGGGATGTTTTCTGAAAGAAGCAAAATGCACATAATTTGGGGATACATATAATTCTATCTTGAAGAATCTCCAAAAACCCTAGTTAAATTGCAAAGAAACTTCTTGAGAAATATGCCGGACATTTAATGGAATTCCACTAGTTTCAAAACCATGAAAAAGGTAAAATCTAACCCCCCTTCTCTTAAGCACAGAATCACCAGCTTTTCTCAGTCCCACCAAGGAGCTCAGCTCCTCTGGAGGTGGCACCAGGTAAAGGCTCTGGAGGAGCAAAGGATGGCTCCACAATGGTGCCACCTGCCCCAAGAAGGAAGGCTCCCCACCAGCCATCCATGTCACTGCTGGCAGATGCTTCTGACCACAGCTTACAGAAGGAGTCCCCATTCTGGGGCTATAGCTGGCTCAGGGTTCACATGTTTTCTCTACACTTACTCATGGGCCCTCAGCATGACCTACCCTTGGATTACTGGTATTTCAAATGGCTTGAGTGGCTTTTGAAAATGAGTAATAACCAGCTGTAGCTTCTTGCCAATACTGTAGTAATTTAGTGGACAAGTGGCCTGGGTTCAACCTCACACACCCACTACCTTGAACATCTCAGTGTCAGGGATGACACTATAAAATGGGGATAACAGTAATACCTTACATGAGGTTATTTTGAGTCAATGTGTACAGAATACTTAGTACGATGATCATTTAAATGGTACTGATCATAAGACTATATTTTAGGAGTAAACTGTTCACTCTCTGACTTCAAGACCAAAAGGCAGGAGTTGGAATATAAAAGATGCTCTGCCTTCTGGCTAGAAGGTACAGAAGCTACATGAACAAGGTCAGGAAAACTCATAATTCTACACTCCACTCTTCAGCACACAAGACAGACATCTGTCTGCTTCCTTCCTCCTTTGCTATAGCGGCTAGAGTCAATCACTAATGTGACAACTTAAAACTCAAAGCCTTATTCTAGAACAAAGGGGTTCCCAGAGAAGTGCAGAGCAATCAAGAGACAAGGGCCAGCATATCTAACAGTGAAGGCAAACAGCCTCAGCACTGAATCTTGCTCTTATCTCTGCACCCTGTGGTCAGTTTTCAGTTCAGGTGCAACAGTGATCACTTTAAAGAGAAGGTGAGATCACATCACTCCTTTGTTCAAACCATCCAAAAGCTCCCATCTCACTCATGATGAAAGGAGAGGTCCACACCATTAACCACATGGCTCTGCAACCCTCGCTCCACTCCCTCTGCTACAGCTACAATGGACTCCTTCCTTCTGCCTGGGAAGCTCTTTTGTTGGCTATCTGTGTTGGCCTCCCTCACCTACTTCAGGTCTCTGCTCAGAGGTTTCCTTTTCAGTGAGGTGGCTGACCATCCTATGGTCATCTTCTAAAACAGCATACTACCATGGCCTATTCCATACCCACCTCTATGAATGTTATTTGTAACATTTCTTGTTATCAGATTTACTGTGGTTTTTGCTCTTCTGTCTCCCTTCATCTAGAATATAGGTTCCATAAGTAAGCACTCAATAATTATTTGCTGAATATATAAAATTATTACTCCAATAGTCCCCCCCACCCCCCGGAATTCAGGACGTGTAAACTGAAATGAATTGCCTCTGTCTTATCTTCACTTTTCATAAATGATTTTAAAACATAATTTTTTACTTTTTAATTCAGTGATGGCAATTGCCTATGATTGCTCCCACCTCCAAAGTAATCTGATCATATCAGGACACATCACTTTACATGGATTTACACTGCGGTGCTTTAGGGGCCACTGGGAATTCCATAAAGCCAGAGAAAAGGAATCCTTATCTAGGATCAAGGGTCAGCAAATGAAATTTTGCCCGGAGTCTACTTTTATACGTGAAGTTTTACTGGAACAGAGCCAAGCTCTGTTGTGCTACAACAGCAGAGTTGAGTAGTTGTGGCAAAGTTCAGGAGATCCAACAGAGAACACATGGCCAACAAAACCTAAAATATTTACTATTTGGCCTTTTACATAAGTTTGTTGACCCCAGGCCTCAACTAGAATCTAGACTCTAGACCAACTGCCAGTGAGACAGCAGAGGTTCCAAAAAGTAAACTACTGTCACAGGGTTGGCCAGCAACAGGGCTGAAACCTGCACACCAACATTCTGATTGCTGATCAAACTTGTTATCCTACACCTAGACTCAGTGCCATGGTCTAACATCCAACCAGGTAAAAACAAAGTCCAGCATTAGGTTCACATTAGCTTTTCAGTTTCTTGATATAGACGTTTGAGTTCCCAAGACACATTTTACTAGGGCAAACTACCAGTGGACTTCTCTCCTACTCCCTAGCCAAGATAAGAGAACTTTTAAAAGGCCCTTGGCAAAACCAAGCTAATTTAGTCAGCTCAGCAAAGGGGCGCTACCTACCTATCATACTACTGCAGTGACCAGCAGTCTCTCTAGGTATGTTTGTATTTCAGAGAGGGAGATCAATCTCTCTTTGCCTCTTTTCTTTCTACCTCTGCTCTCCTCCCTAGAACCTGCCCTCTGGGGGAGAGGATAGCAAGAAACAAGTCATAGTAAACAAACAGAGGTCAAAAGCTGAAGACTTCCTTCGAGACCAGCAGACACAGTCTTAAAAGAAAAATGTGAGACTGAAGAAGAGTAACTTTTTTGCTCTGAAGGTACTTTTGTCCCTAAAGGATTATACCTTGGATGAGGCGGCAAAGGGCACACAATCCTCCTCATTCCTATAGGCAAAGTCCATGATGTGTGTGTCTGAGGGGAAGGTGTCACATGGCTCCACTTTCTCTCTAAAGCTCAGCCTCTAGGGGCTTCTAACAGTCCCCGCAAAGGAAGGCAGATTAATTTGAAAACCAAAACTAAAACACAACTGTTAAAAATGAACCAAAGTGAAACAATGGCAGAGAGCACCCACTCTGTCTCAGTTCTGGGAGATATTGCACAGGGGACTCAATCTCAGCTTGGCTCCTTGGGCTGCATGACCTTGAGCAAGTGGTTCAAAGTCTCGGAGCACCTCCCCCAGTACTGTCATTAAAGTGAGTACAAGCATGACACAGAAAGGCTCACTCTAACCCTAACTCCCCAGCAACAGCCCAGGCCACCAGCAGGTCCTCAACAGTCATCTGCGTTAATGATAATCTCCTTGGCACACATGCTGCCCTGTAAAAACAGAGCACTGCAGCACCAAGCAAGACATTTCGTCATCTTCAGTACAAACCGAAAGCACGTTCTGTTTCAGGCCTTGCTGCCTTGTTTTGCAAAGTGTGAGGTCAGCATCATTCTCTCTTTTTATGAAGGAAAGCAGCTTCTGAAACATGTGGCCAACTAAGCTAGTGGAATGTCAGGTTCAAGTCTCTATTAGCTAAGACACTTTATAAAACGGCTAAAATAGGGCTTAGAAACATTACCAGGAATCACCAAGTCATCAGTCGGTCTAGATTTTGGGAAGCAGCAGGCTCAATATCAAGTACTGAAAAAAGGTGTGGACACCCAAAGAATACCTTCCCCAAATCTTAGTCCAAAAAATAGCTTTGGGGAATGCCCTGGTGGTCCAGTGGTTAGGACTCCACGCTTTCACTGCTGAGGGTGCAGGTTCAATGCCCTGGTCGGGGCAAACTGTGCAGCGCAGCCCCCCCACCCCCAACCAAAAAAAAGACAAAAAATAGCTTTGTATTCGGAACCCAACTACTCTACAAGGTAGACATGGCAGTCATGGGAGACCTAGGCTGAAAAGGGACTCAGGGCTCAGGCTCTACAGTCCCAAGGCTCTAGGACTCTGGCCAGTGATGATTCTTTCTCTGAAACTCATGTCTGCTTTTCAGTCACTTTATGCCCAGAAAGGACCTGAGAAACCAAAGGTCGGCCAGGCACACAGGCAGTGACAAACATCAGGCTGCAGGGCTACTCACCTAAACTATCAGGGCTGTCAATGGAGAAACACATCAGTATAACATCAGTATCCGGGTAGGAGAGAGGCCTCAAGCGATCATAATCTTCCTGCCCAGCTGTGTCCCACAAAGCCAACTCTACCTATGATAGGAAAAATAAACATAAGAGTGCAGGTTAATCCCACCATTTACTTTCAGAAGAAGTGACACTTAACACAGTACCTTCAAATGATAGACTGTCCAAAATAGTAAAATACAGGAGTGTTCACTTTTATTAGAATCAAGCCTGAAGGTCGGAAGGGGTATTTAAATTGTTTTAGGTTGAAATTTCTCAAAATTGCAAATTTTATAAACAGATGCTAGAATTGAATAACGTACCTAATTCAAAATGTCAAGTTAAAAATAACTTTGTAGGGACTTCTCTGGTGGCGCAGTGGTTAAGAATCCACCTGCCAATGCAGGGGGACACGGGTTCGATCCCTGGTCTGGGAAGATCTCACATGCCGTGGAGCAGCTGAGCCCATGTGCTGCAACTACTGAGCCTGCGCGCTAGAGCCCGTGAGCCACAACTACTGAAGCCTGTGTGCCTACAGCCTGTGCTCTGCAACGAGAGAAGTCACTGCAACGGGAAGCCCGCGCACCGCAACGAAGAGTAGCGCCCGCTCGACGCAACTAGAGAAAGCCCACGCACAGCAACGAAGACCCAATGCGACCAAATAAATAAACAAAAAACTTTGTAGCTTATAAGTACTTAATTACAAATAACATTCTACATAGGAAAGAAAGTGAATGAACAAGAGGGGAAATCAACTGTAAACAACATGCTACTAGGTATACAAGGCAAGAGAGGGAAAAAACAGAACAAGTAACTTTTCCTAATACATTCTCACTCAACCATTTCCTTACTTTGTCTCATCATTCTGCTCCAACGTGGAAACGTGGAAACAAGACTGTATTTGAGTTGATGGGTAAGAAAAGACACTATCCTGGGTGTTAGGCAAGGTCTGAGCTGACAAGAAAGGCCTATGGCTCTGCCTTTACTGCTCAAAAAAAATGTATGAATGGCTGAATGAAAGCATCACATAGGTAGGAGGGTAATCCTTTCACACCTGGGAACCTACTCACTTTCCAGTGGTAGGAGGGCAAGCTGATGTCTGGGCTCTGGACATAGCCCCGCTTCCACACTGTCCAGCACTGCAGTCAGCCCTGTCACCACTTCTTACAGTCACAGTGGATTTTTAACACCCTTTGCTCAGGAGCCCTTTGGGGCTCAAGGAGTTCTCCCTCCAATGCCTAGGATAGCCTTCTATTCCTAACACTTTCAGAGCCCATATTTCAGAGTTTCTAAATATTATTCCTACCTTAAAGTTGATGGCTAATTATCTCTTCCACCTTGAACCTCTGTCCCAGGATATGTCACTCACAACTTCCACACGTCCCATTGCGTCTCTGTCACACACACATACCATCAGCTTGGTATAGGAATCTGTGACATACTGATGCCCAATCCTCACAGCTGGTCTGATCTCAGGATGGTACAGCGCATTCATTCTCTGCCAAATCCCACTCCTCTGGCTCCTCCACACCTCATGGGTATTCAGTCAGACACAACAGCCAACTCTGATTGTCTCCTGATAAATGATTTCAGGGTGTCAGGACTGTCCCATGTCAGAATGGGCCTTTGTATTTTTGGCAGGTCTATTTCTTGGACCATGATCACCTAGAATTTTGGATAGTTCCCTAGGCTCTGTTAGTGCATACTTTTATGAGAATATTTGCAGGAGGTGCCCTCTCCCACTCTGGGGCTACCGACTTGCTCTAAGGTAGGTAGCTAGACTGTGATACCCTCTTCCAGATCAAGTACCTTTCTTTCAGGGTTTCTCTCCCTGGGTGAAGGGCTCCCCTATTTTGCCAGCGTCAGGCACGTTCAAGGTTGGCAGAGCAAGAAACATATTCATAGACCATTCCTCAAGGTTTATAAGTCAAAGTTCCTAAATTTCCTTTTAAAAAATATTTATTTATTTATTTGGCTGCAACAGGTCTCAAGGTTTGTAAGTCCCTACATTTCTTTTTATTTCTTAAAAAGTTATTTATTCATTTGTTTGTTTCTTTGGCTGTGCTGGGTCTTAGTCATGGCACATGGAATCTTTGTTGCCATGTGCAAGATCTTTGTTGGGGCACGTGGGATCTTTTAGTTGTGGCATGTAGGATCTTTTAGTTGTGGCATGTAGGATCTTTTAGTTGTGGCATGCAGGATCTAGTTCCCTGACTAGGGATCAAACCTGGGCCCCCTGCACTGGGAGCATGGAGTCTTAACCACTGGACCGCCAAGGAAGTCCCAAAGTCCCTAAATTTCTTAAAGGTAAGATCCTGGTCATTCCAAGACACCAAGGCACAGATGATGTTTCAAAGACAAAAGAAGAGTCATTACTATCCCCAAAACATATATACTGCCACAGGTGGAAAAGACTCTCCCAAATGATGGTCACAGACACATAGCAACCAACAGCTGTCATTCTGTGAATGACAAGATAAAACCAGCAATATACATTCAAGTAGGCTTTTGAGAAATGTGCTATGAAAATACCAACCTAATCCTGTTTTCCTCAAGCCACTGGGTCTTTCTGTGTATGCATGGCAATCAATCTAAATTAGATGAGAGGGCTGTTATGTGACAGCAGGCCCAAAGATCTCAGCACATTTTCACCCAGCTTGTCACAATTGGGCCCTGTCTCTACACAAAACCAATCTTCCTATCAGGCCCACAGAAACCCTGTATTCAAGCATCATGCAGAGAACTGACTGAAAGTTGAATTGGCAACACAGTACTGATGGGCCACCTGCAAGGTAGGACCCAGACAAAGTTCTGTTACGCTGGAATTCATGTGTTTTTTTCATCCATTCTTGACAAGAAGGGTGCCTTGGGGTTCCTAATGGCATGAGAGCAATCATTGTGGCCCACACGGCAACTGGATAAACTATAAAAGACGGTTCTGAGTATGCTCTTGTTCAGACCAACTTGTCAAGTGCTTTGGTGCTTCCAAATACCTTCAGTCACTTCACAGACCCCCAATGTCAACTGTAAAATAGCTTAAACAACTTTACAAATGAAAGTAGCTCAAAGATTAGGCAGCTTACTCATGGTCATAGAAGTATCAAGATACCCTATGAGGGACTCTAGAATTCTAAGCAGCTGGCCTAATGTGCTTTCCATTACACAGTCCCACAAAATGAGGCTAGGTAATACTGGGACAGAAAGGGATAACAGGTAAAGCAAGAATATGAGAAGGAAGAAAGGAGACAGAATTGTGGAAGCCAATAAATTAGGTGCTAGCAGCATGAGACATGTGACTGAATGCCTTAAGAGGACTGAGTGTGTTGGAAAAGAGCCCCTTGTTCTAGTTTTCTTTTCAGCTAACCCATTTGCAATGAGAATTTCATTCCTCTTCAAAATATGTATAGGAATCTGGATAAAATATTATTTTGACAACAAAAGGGAGCAGAAGAGGAAAAAAAAAATCTAATTCCAGAAGAGCTTTGCCCCAGTCTTGCTGGTGGGCTTTCAGGGCAGACAGGAGGAAACACTGTCCTCACCACCAGTGACAGGTAATTGAAGCAAATGTAGCAGCCTGTTTATGTTAAAGTAAAAAAACATGAAAAAAATTAAATGTGACAATGTTGTTTGACACTGCTGGTGGTATACATCAGTACAACCCTTTAGAAGCATAATCAATAAGGACCCGTTGACCTAGTAATCTCAAACTTCAGCACTTAATGAAATACTATGACAGAAAAAAAAGTCCATCCATACAAAGAGGTTCATTTTAGTATGATCCATTTGGCAACAAACTAAATTTCAAATATAAATAAAGCTGGAAAGAACACATATTCTAAGGCTTCCCCCTGTGAAATACATATGAATGTGGACAAAGTCTAGATGGTAACAGTTAAAAATGAACAAAATTGAGCTAAAAGGCAGGATGAGAATGGATTTCTCATTCTAACATTTTTGTTATTGTTATATAGTGTACTGAAGAGACAAAAAGGCCTAATTCTCTCCAGGCTCTATGAATAGCCTAACATGCAAAATAGTACCAGTTGTTATGAAAAGTATACTCACCTGCTTTCCGTCCACTTCAATATCTGCCACATAGTTCTCAAACACTGTAGGTACATACACCTCTGGGAACTGGTCCTTGCTAAAGACAATGAGCAAGCAAGTCTTGCCACAGGCTCCATCTCCAACAATCACCAGTTTCTTCCGGATGGCAGCCATTGCTGAAACACAAGACAAAAGCGTTATCTAGAATGCACAAGAAGCTGTAATAGCTTCAGTCTATGGCACACACTTTTCTGACCGTGGAGCACAAGCCTCTAGTAGCACACCAAAATATAAAATGTTAGTATACCTTTCCACTGGGCACCAAAAAGTCATACCAAAAATCCATAACTAGGGGGCTTCCCTGGTGGCGCAGTGGTTGAGAATCTGCCTGCCAATGCAGGGGACACGGGTTCCAGCCCTGGTCTGGGAGGATCCCACATGCCGCAGAGCAACTAGGCCCATAAGCCACAACTACTGGGCCTGTGCTCCGCGATGAGAGGCGAGGCCTGCGCACCGCGATGAAGAGTGGCCCCCGCTTGCCCCAACTAGAGAAAGCCCTCACACAGAAACGAAGACCCAACACAGCCAAAAATAAATATTTTTTTTAAAAAAGAATGCAACATAATTCTTTAAACAAACAAACAAAAACCCCATAATTAACATTATACTTAATGGTGAACACATTGAAAGCTTTCCCCAAGATCAGGAACAAGACAAGAAAATCCACTCTTGCCACTTCTAAGGAGGTTCTAGCAATTACGCAAAAGGCAACATAAAAGACATCCAGATTGGAAAAGAAGTAAAATTATCTTAATTTGCAGATGACATAATCTTACATATGGGAAATCCTAAGGAATCCACTAAAAAACTTTAGAACTAATAAATTCAGCAAGGTTGCAGGATACAAGGTCAACATACAAAAATCAATTGTATTTCTATTCCCTAGCAATGAACAAACTGAAAATGAATTTAAGAAAACAATTTCACTTACAATAGCATCAAAAAGAACAAGATAGGAATAAATTCAACAAAAGAAGTACAAAACATACTCTTGAAAACTTAAAAAAACAATGTTGAGAGAAACTAAAGATCTAAATAAATGGAAAGACATTCATGTTTATGGACTAAAAGACAATATTGTTAAATGGCAATATCTTCCAAATTAATCTACAGATTCAACACAATCCCTATCAAAATCCCAGCTGGCTTCTTTGCAGAAATTGACAACTGATCAGAAAATGCACATGGAAATTCAATGGACCCAGAATGGCCAAAACAATCATAAAAATGAAGAGCAAAGTTGCAGGACTTACACTTCCTGATTTCAAAACTTACTATGAAGGTACAGTAATCAAGACACTGTTGCACTGTCATAAAGACAGACGTATAGGTCTTTGTGCATATGCGGGATGAAACAGGAAGGTGAAGATGGCAGCAGCCAGGGCGGGGGTCCTGGGAGTCCGATGGCTGCAAAGGGCAGCCCGAAACGTGGTGCCAATGGGTGCACGGACAGGTATGGTGATTACCTGAAGCTCCCTGACCACTCACAGCAGGAGAGGGACCCATGGTATGACTGGGACCACCCAGACCTGTGGCTGAACTGGGGTGAACCGATGCACTGGGACCTAGACATGTATATCAGGAACCGTGTGGACATGTCCCCCACTCCTGTTTCTTGCAATCTTATGTGTAAGCACCTCTTCGGCTTCGTGGCCTTCATGCTGTTCATGTTTTGGGTAAGGGAGACTTACCCCACTTACCAGCCTGTGGGGCCAAAGCAGTATCCTTACAACAATCTGTATCTGGAACGAGGTGGCAATCCCAACAAAGAACCTGAGCTAGTGTTTCACTATGAGATCTGAGGAGGCTTCGTGGGCTTTGTGCGCCCCCTAACTGACTCCTTTAATCCTAGAGATTTTACCTTAATGAAATCCCTAATAAAACTTAGTGCTGTGGTAAAAAAAAAAAGACATGCATAGATCAATAGAGTAGAAGTGAGAATCCAGAAATAATCCCTCACCTTAGGGTCAAACCATTTTCAACGAGGATGCCAAGACAATCCAATAGAGGAAAAACAGCCTTTTCAACAAATGGTGCTGAGACAACTGAATAGATATATACAAAAGAAGGAAATTAGAACTCTACCTCACATCATATACAAAATTAACTCAAGATGGATTACAGACCCAAATGTAAGAGCTAAAACCACAAAAGACATTTTTAAATTAACCAGCCAAAAACAAAAAACGTAGTAGGGCTTCCCTGGTGGTACAGTGGTTAAGAACCTGCCTGCCAGTGCAGGGTACAAGGGTTCAAGCCCTGGTCTGGGAAGATCCCACATAACGCAGAGCAAGTAAGCCTGTGTGCCACAACCACTGAGCCTGCACTCTAGAGCCCGCGAGCCACAACTACTGAGCCGGTGTGCCACAGCTACTGCAGCCCACGTGCCTAGAGCCCACCTGTGCTCTGCAGCAAAGAGAAGCCACCACAATGAGAAGCCCACGCACCGCAACGAAGAGTAGTCCCCACTCACCTCAACCAGAGAAAGCCCGCGTGCAGCAAGACCCAACGCAGAGAAAAAAAAGAAAGAAAGAAAAAAAACGCAGTAAAATATACATAAAATCTACCACTTAAACAAATCTTAAGTAATAACTTTGGTGGCATTACTCACATTCAACACTGTTGTGCAACCATCACCACCATCCATTTCCAGACCTTTTTTCACCTTCCAAAACCTAATTTCTATATTCATTAAACAATAACTCCCCATTTCCCCTACCTCCCCTCTGGCAACCACCATTCTACTTTCTGCCTCTATGAATTTTACTACTATAGCTACCTCTTGTAAGTGGAATCATACAGCATTTGTCCTTTTGTGACTGGCTTATTTCACTAAACATAATGTCTTCGAGGTTTCTTCACTTCGTAGCATGTGTCAGAATTTCCTTTAAGACTGAATAATATTCCATTGTATCAATATGTATATACATCTTATTTATTCATTCATCTGCTGACACTTGGGTTGCTTCCACCTTTTGGTTATTGTGAATAATATATTTATCACAATATACTGTGGATAGTATATTCACAAATATATCCATCACCAGGAACCAAAGAAAAAAGATAAACTGGACTTCATAAAAATTTTTTAAACTTTTGTGGTTAAAGAGATAGCATCAAGAAAATGAGAAGACAACCCACAGAATAGGAGCAATGTTTGCAAATAACATATCTGATAAGGGACTTGTATCTAGAATACATAAAAAACTCTTACAACTGAACAACAAAAAAAGCAGCTTAGGTTGGTAGTCTGGCTCAGAGTCTCTCATTGCAGTCGAGGTTGATTTAGACCCAGAATATATAAAGAACTCCTACAACTCAATAATAGCTAGACAAATAATCCAATTTAAAAATGGGCAAAGGGGACTTTCCTGGTGGCACACTGGTTAAGAATCCGCCTGCCAATGCAGGGTACACGGGTTCAAGCCCTGGTCCAGGAAGATTCCACGTGCCTCAGAGCAACTAAGCCCGCACGTCACAACTACTGAAACCCGCGTGCCTAGAGCCCGTGCTCCGGAACAAGAGAAGCCACTGCAACAAGAAGCCCACGCACCACAACGAAGAGCAGCTTGATGCAACTAGATAAAGCCTGCACGCAGCAACAAAGACCCAACGCAGAAATAAATAAATTAATTAATTTTAAAAAATGGGCAAAGGATCCGACTAGATCTATGACCCAGCAATTCTACTCTAAGAGAAATGGAAACGTGTCCACACAAAAACTTTACATGAATGTTCACAGCAGCATTATTCATCATCATCAAAAAGCAGAAACAAACCAAATGTCTAACAACTGATGAATGGATAAAATGTGATTTATCTACACAATGTAATATTATTCAGCAATTATTCAGTGTGTGTGGGGAATACTAGTACATGCTACAACATGGATGAACCTTAAAAACATTACAATTTGTGAAAGAAGCTAGCTAAAAAGAACCACATACTGTGTAACTCATTTGAAATGTCCAGAATGGGCAAATGCAGAGATAGAAAGTAGACTGGTGGGGCTTCCCTGGTGGGGCAGTGGTTGGGAGTCCGCCTGCCGATGCAGGGGACACGGGTTTGTGCCCCAGTCCGGGAGGATCCCACATGCCGCGGAGCGGCTGGGCCCGCAAAAAAAAAAAAAAGAAAGTAGACTGGTGATTGCCAGGGGAAGGGAGTTGGAGGAATAGGGAATGACTACCAAGCGAATAGAGGGGTTTCTTTATAGGGTGATGAAATTTTTCCAAAATCATTCTCAGATGATTGCACAACTCTATGAATATTCTATATACAAATGAACTGTACACTTTAAATGGGTGAATTGTAAGGTATGTGGATATTTAATAAAGCTGTTAATAAAAAAGAAAAGAAAAGAAAAGCATAAAGACTCCCTCCATTTGGCACAGACTAGTGGTCAACCCTAATTCCCACTATTACCTCTTAGAACAGCACTCCAATTTTTAGTTGTGCACTTTGTTGCCCAGCTAAAAGACTATATTTCTTAGCTTCCCTTATATTAGGTATGGCCATGTAGTTCACTTTGTAATTCTACCCCTGAGATGTAATCAGTATTTTGTGGGACTTCCAGGAAGTCTTCCTTAAAGTTGAAGTCTCATGCCCTTCTCACCCTCTTCCTCCTTCCTGCTGCTTAAATCTGGGGTCTGGGCTGTTTAGAAAAAGTCGTCCTAGAATATGAAGATGAGTGCCACACCCTAGAGTTGGAGGAATAAAGGGTAGAAGGAGCCTAGGTCCCAGATATCTTGAGAGCCACCATCTCAGCCCAACTGCCTACTTCCACACTTCTTTTATGTGAAGGAAAAATAACTGTCTTGTTTAAGGTAGTATTTTTCAGGTCCCCATTACCTATAGTCAAACTAATTCTCAACAATACATACTCACTGACAAAATCATGTTGTCTGAAGGGAATGTTTCTCAAACTGGAGTGGATGAGACAATCCATTGGGGTACATGAAGGAAACTTTAGAAACTAAATTTTTTTGTTTTTTTTTTTTGCAGTACGCAGGCCTCTCACTGTTGTGGCCTCTCCCGTTGCGGAGCACAGGCTCTGGACACGCAGGCTCAGCGGACATGGCTCACGGGCCCAGCCGCTCCGCGGCACGTGGGATCCTCCTGGACTGGGGCACGAACCTGTGTCCCCTGCATCGGCAGGCGGACTCTCAACCACTGCGCCACCAGGGAAGCCCATGAATTTACCTCTTTAAAAGTCCTTCCTCTATATTCAGTCTGACTGCTAACATCTTGAAAGGATTCACAAACCATTTTCTACTTTTTCTCATGCTCTCAAATTCATGCCAAGACTTTATATACTTTACCCATCTCAGGCCTAACTTGGTACTGGTTTATGCCCAAAGTCAAGGAACCAGGACTTTCCAGGATGCAAACAAAATGCATCAGGAACTTCCCTGGTTCAAAAAAAGGCTGCTATCTTTGAATAGCATCCTTCCTAGAAAGCACTCAATTCTCAAGAAATAATTCCTCTAAATCTAATGTGGTTAAGGACACACAAAGTGAAAATGCCAGGGAGTGGGCTTCCCTGGTGGTGCAGTGGTTGAGAGTCTGCCTGCCAATGCAGGGGACACGGGTTCGTGCCTCGGTCCGGGAAGATCCCACATGCCGCGGAGCTGCTAGGCCCGTGAGCCATGGCCGCTAAGCCTGCGCATCTGGAGCCTGTGCTCCACAATGGGAGAGGCCACAACAGTCAGAGGCCCGCGTACCGCAAAAAAAAAAAAACAAAAAAAAACCAGGGAGCAACCAAAAAGGCTCTTGAAAATTTTCCCTGGGGAACATTTTGCCCCGGAAAAGTATAAAACCATTCAGCTTCTACTGATGACAAAGACAGAAATCACAAGTGATTATGGGATAAAATGAAAATGAAAGTCTACAATTACAAGGTAATTTCTGGGATGCTAGGAGTCTGGCAATACAACCAGAGTTGTTGATCAGATGTGAAAAGTACAAACATCAGAAAATGAAACTCACTAATTTTTCCTGAAATGACCCAGGAATTTTTTTACTCTAGTATCTTTCCTTTCCACTTTGTTATAATCCAGTATCTTTTAAAGTACATGGCTTGCCAGCTTGAGAAAGGAAATCACACTGAGCTCTCTGCAGTCTATCTGCCAGATGTATCATTTTCTATTTCTAGAGTCTGAATTGTTTCAGATATAATTCTTAAGTGCTTTGAGTAGAGGTTTATTTTTCCAGTAACAGTCAATTATATCTATTTAAGTTACTTGTAATAGTATGCAAGCGACTGTATATTTCTTTTAAAAGTTCTTTATATTTTTCCTCAGTTCAAAACCTTCAGCATAAGTTACTGTGCTACCCTCACTCAAGTCGAAAGGAGCTCTCTCATGGTGCTAAAAGGGCACAGAAAGTACCCATTCGGAGTTTATGTTCTCTGCATCACAAAACCAGCCTTTCCTCAGATCTCAAAAAACAATGTGTTCTGGCTGTGAACCAAATATCAGCAAATTACATTAAGCAGTTACTGTTAACAAAGAAAACAAGACAACCAATATTGCAATATATTTCCCATCCATATGTAAATAGAAATGGGTGTCCAAGAAAAGCAACTGAGAGGCTACATGCAGTGTCCCATGTAATCCCACATTTGGTACTCAGCAGTCACAAGAGCAGAGAGCTCAGCGACTCTCAGGAGCCCACACCACAGCCCTCCAGTGCAGCACCCCTTTAGAGGAGGTATGTGGAATCTCTGCCATCTCTTACAAGGTCTGGCATTATGAAAGGCACTCAGTGAAGAGCAGTTACTACTACTAGGGTCTCTCTCCTGCCAAGGCCTAACCTTAGGTCCTCTAGCATCTTTCAATTCATACACTATTGCCACCTGTGGTATCCCACATCACTTTCATCTCTCCTGTCTACTGGCTCCTTCTTTCAGTCTACAATAAAGTGCAGGGTGCCCTATTCTAAAACAAGAAATCTCCACATCCGTGCTTTCCTCTAGTAACCTTCCTCTCTCTGATCTGTTTCAAAGAAAAGGTACAAATTTCTGCTTGCTTCATACCTACTCACTTGCTTAAATTCTTCCCATCTGCATTCTGCCCAAATTTCTACTGAAACTTTCTCAAAAGTCACTAATGACCTACCTTCACAAAATCCAGTCCTCATTCTCCTTGATATTTTTTTTTACCACCATACCTTCCTATCCTTGGACCTCCTTGACAAAATATCCTGATGTGCTGATCTCTTAAGTCTTCCGTCTCCCTAGCTACAGCCTCCACACCTAACGACTCCCTTCAAGATTGTTTTTTTCCCTCACTCTCCTAATACTCTACCTATCTCTGGGGGTTTCAGTTCTTAAAATACTACTTTTATGCACATGATTCTCAAATCTCTATCTCTGACCCAGTCCCTGTTCTCAAACTCCAGACACACCTGACCTCTGTGCTCTGCTTGCATATCAAATTCAACGTCTCCAAGACATCATCCCAACTTCTGTCAAGTCTCTTCCCAGTTCCCCCAATCTTGGTGACAAAAACAAAATTACACTCCTAACACACTCAACTCACTGTAGAAACCCTGAGGTTAAAAGACTCTTTTACTTCCTTTGTTCTTCACAGTATGACTACTGTCAAGTTCTGGAGAATTCTACCCCTTCACGGGTCTCACTTCCACCACTAACACTTCCCCTTGCATTCCTACAGTCATCGTTTTCAGTTCAAGTCCTCAGTACTCCCTACCTGGAGAAAAAGCAAAAATCCAACTGGTTTCCTCACTTCCCTTCTATCTTGCCTGTTGCAGCCAAATCCTCCATTCCTATGACTGGGCTTCAGTCCATCAGTCTTTGCTCAAAGGCCTTTAGAAGGTCAATGCCACAATCAGGTCAAGACACATCAGCCTTAACCTCTACGACCCTCTGAAATTCCAACAGCAAAACCTATTTTATCTTCACAACTTCTCTCCATTCCTTATACACCTGGTTCTGTTAACTGGCCTTGTAAAATTCCTCCACCTCAGCTCAAAGCAATGCCTTCTTTGAAAAATGTTTCCCTTTCCCCAGAAAAGAACAACTCACCTGTCCATCTCAACTACCACCTTCTGTTTCAAAGCCTATTTCTGGTCCTATGGCTTCCACTCCCAAAAATGAGATGCTGCTTAAAACTGGGGCTTTGGACTGCTCTTGGTTCTTATACATATCAGTTCAACCACTTTTACCAGGCATCCTACCCTATGTGAGAGATGTGGCAGTTTATTTCTCTGTGCTTGACTCATATCCATTCCTGAGGTTTAAGTTCCTCCAGGACAGGGACTATGCTTCTGGCTTGGCCTATCCCTTGGAACTGTATTCCCAGCTGCATTAATGTGGCAAGGATACACTGAATGGGATCCATGTACAGAGCAATAAAGTCTAAAGAAGGGGTATGTTTCCCCAAAATACTGATGAAAAACCTATAGTCTCGGAAAACTGAAATTCCACTCAAACTACCACAGGTCAAGCACTAAAATACTGAAAAAGACTTAGTGTGTAATACTAACTGGAGCTGGACATGTGCTGTACTCAGTAGAGAATTTCAATAACATTCCTTTGAAAAACAGACTACCAAAGTATATCAACTGAAGCTACTTCTGCCTGACTTACCACGGATGTTTTTGGAGTCTCAACATTGCAGCTTCCCCTCTGTCTGATATACCATATATAATGTTTGCTATCTGCCTTTCAAAAGTCCCCAATTTTAAGTACATACTTCCTACCATCACTGTATTGCAATTGGATCCTTCACACATCTGAAAACATCCCTGTAAAATGCTGTTAGAAAGCCAGGGAGCACCACAGCAAAGATACATGCTCTTAGTGACTACTCTTCACAGGTGGACAGTGTGCCAAGTATACTGGGCCCAGCCCTGCCCCCTGATTTTCAAGGCCAAGAAAATTCCCAGGATGGGAACAATGGCATTATCAGTGGCTGTTGCAACCTCTCAAAATCAATCACAACAATGACAAATTAAGGTGCCCTGACTTAGATGTGGATGGAGCCTACCTTGCCCCTGTTGCTTTACTTTTGGGGTTTTTTGGCCGCGCCGCACAGCTTGCAGGATCTTAGTTCCCTGACCAGGAATTGAACCCGGGGCTCTGGCAGTGACAGTGCTAAGTCCTAACCACTGGACTGCCAGGGAACTCCCCTGTTGCCTTGCTCTGATGTCAGTTACTACTCTACAGGCAACATGAAAGCCCCACAGTCTTCCTGGTATAGTCTCATTCACAAAGTTACTGACAACCACACCAAAAAAGTCAGAAAGACCTTCTAACTCTGTGTCCAGAATGCTTTAAGCTACAGCAATAGGGTGAACTCAACAAGGCCACATGGGTGGCTGTCTGCGGCTGGCATTCAATGATCTAGTGGTTAAAGCACAAAATACAATAAAGAATTACTAATCGCTATTTAAAGGTTTCTATTAGAAAGCAGGAACTTTTGTTTTATTTGTTCAAAGACTCAAAACTTATCAAAGGTTGGAACTCAGTACAGGACTGGCCCTGCTGCTAAGAAGCAGTGCTGGGAGTGAATGGCAAGAGATCACCCTTCTGGAAACCACCACCTTCCTTCCATAAGAGGAAATAAGGGCTGTCTGGGCATAAACATCCTCCCTGAACAGCACTGAGGACAGAGGGGAGGGAAGAAGGCAAGAACAACTTTTTTATGATGTGCAAATCCTGGTGGACATAGTCACAAGTACTTGGAGCAATGCCCCTTTCAAGGGTGATTCTTCTGCTGGCATTGATGATGAAGCACTTTCCGAGGAATATACCTCACCGGCCCCATCAGAGGCTTGGGTTTTTGGAGGACAACCACTACTGATACACTTCACTGCCACATCTGATAGTGATACCTACTGCTAATCACAGGCTACTTGTGGCTCTCAACTCCATTTCTGCCTCACCCTATTACCTGACATACAACTTCAAAAAACACATTATGCTAATCATTCTCTGGTTCTCTCGTTAACGATACAAATGGTGTCATAAGTTTCAAAATATGCTATACTACAACAGATCTTAAACTGCGTGGACCTTGATCAGCCACCATGACAACTTACACTGGTATATCACAATGTACCTGTTACACATTTGATAGGAACTGATTTGATCCTGAACTCCTCCAAAGGCAGGTTTAATTATCATTCATTTTACTAATGAGAAAAGAAGCTTAGAGTTACTATATTTTACTGAGTATAAGGCCAGTATGTTATTAAAATATATTTTCAAACTGAAAAACTGTTCTAGCATATAAGGTACACAGTTCTAAAACTTCCAATTTTAGAGAGGATGCTGATATGTAACTTGTGCAATTGGGATAGACAACAAAGGATTTACTCATTGCCAAAGAGCCCTACAAATCAACCAAACTCCACTAGCCTAAATTTCTGCCAGTAAACAGATGAAATACGCCAGGTCTACTAAGCAAACATGTCATGGAAGCCCTGTGCCAACTGACACACAATGAAAGGCATGTGATGTCCAACTGGTCAGGGGGAAAGGGGATGGGGGAACATGACACATACGAAAAAACGTTATTCTACAGCGTGTTATATATTATACAGTGGATGTATACACACACATATAGAAGCTTTCTTAAAAAATATTTCAATTGAAGTATAATTCATAGGACTTCCCTGGTGGCCCAGTGGTTAAGAATCCACCTGCCAATGCAGGGGACACAGGTTTGAGCCCTGGTCCCGAAGATCCCACATGCTGTGGAGCAACTAAGCCCGTGTGCCACAACTAGTGAGCCCGTGAGCCACAGCTACTGAAGCCCGCGCACCTAGAGCCTGTGCTCTGCAACAAGAGAAGCTACCACAACGAGAAGCCGATGTACCGCAACGAAGAGTAGCCCCAGCTCGCAGCAACTAGACAAAGCCCATGCACAGCAATGAAGACCCAACGCAGCCAAATTTTTTTTTTTTTTTTTTTTTTTTTTTTGGCGGTATGTGGGCCTCTCACTGCTGTGGCCTCTCCTGTTGCGGAGCACAGGCTCCGGACGCGCAGGCTCAGCGGCCATGGCTTACGGGCCCAGCCGCTCCGCGGCATGTGGGATCTTCCCGGACCGGGGCACAAACCCGTGTCCCCTGCATCGGCAGGCAGACTCTCAACCACCGTGCCACCAGGGAAGTCCCCCAAAATTTTTTTAAATAAATAATTTAAAAAAGAATCTGCCTTCCCATGTAGGGGATGTGGGTTCGAGCCCTGGTTGGGGAACTAAGATCCCACATGCTGCGGGGCAACTAAGCCTGTGTGCTCTAGAGCCCACACACCACAACAGAAGATCCCACATGCCACAACTAAAGACCCGATGCAGCCAAATAAATAAATAAATATTTTTAAAAAAAGAAATATAATTTACATACTATACAATTTATCCATTTAAAGTATACAATTCTGGGGATCTCAGTAAAGCATAATGATTATAGTTAATGATACTGTATCATATACTTGAAAGTTGCTAAGGAAGTAAATCTTAAATGTTCTCATCACAAAAAAAAGAAATGGTAATTTTGTGACGTGATGCTTTGGTGGTAATCACTTTGCAATATAAGTGTATCTAACACTTTGTACATACTTACACAATACTATATGTCAATTATACCTCAAGAAAGCTGGGAAAAGGGGTATACAATTCAATGCTTTTTGGCATACTGCATTATTTTTAGAAGTTGTGATAATATATAACAAAATTTGCCATTTTAACTATTTTTGTGTATAACTGTGATATTATGATATATATTTATAATAAGAAATATACATATATTTCTTATTTGGTCTTCATCCCAGCTCCTGGCACACAGCTCCTAAAACCTTAGTAATTTCCTAAGTGATATGTGCAATGGAGAGTTATTGTTATAATATTTGGTCTTTTGGCCTCAAATAGCTCCAGCGTAATCAGGGTGAAGAGTGTCTTGTTATTCATAACAAGCTCTTTTCAACCATACCTGAGTTTAAGTTAATGAGGTGACTTTTGGAAAATCCCCAAGGATGGGGACTGGTTGCCAGGGGAACCAACCATGTGATTAGAGGGTTGGAACTTTCAGTCTACCCCCCACCCCCAAACAGGAAAGAGGGGCTGGAGGTTGAATTAATCGCCATTGGCTGGTGATTTAATCAATCATACCTGCATAATGAAGCCCCTCCCAAACCCAAAAGGGTTCAGAGAGCTTCCAGGTTGGTGTTGTGAGAGTGACACACCCGAAGAGCTCTCTGTGCCCCTTCCCACATACCTTGCCCTATGCATCTGGCTGTTCCTTTTATAAGAAACCGGTAATCTAGAAAGTTAAATATTTTCCTGAGTTCTGTGAGTCACTCTAGCAAATTAATTGAACTCCAGGAGGGGGCTGTGGGAACCTGGGGATTATAAAGCAATAAAAGCAGAGCTCTGGGGCTTCCCTGGTGGCACAGTGGTTGGGAGTCCGCCTGCCGATGCAGGGGACACGGGTTCGTGCCCCGGTCTGGGAAGATCCCACATGCTGCGGAGCGGCTGGGCCCGTAAGCCATGGCCGCTGAGCCTGCGCGTCCGGAGCCTGTGCTCCGCAACAGGAGAGGCCACAACAGTGAGAGGCCTGCGTACCACAAAAAAAAAAAAAAAAGCAGAGCTCTTTGGGTCTTAAATGACAGATTCACAAAATTAAAAGTTGACTTGATTCAGATATAAAATTTGAAACTTTATTTAACCCAAACTCTGCTTGCTTTGGTAACTAAGCCAAATTTCTTTCAAATGAAATTACTCACCTAACAAAATTCTGTTACTGTATCTTTAACCTCAAAACATTAGGGACCCAAGTCTAACTAAGGAGCTTCACCTCCATGTGTCTTACAGAGTGATTTACATTGCTCTAAAGAGGTGAGACCTATACTTGGCCCAGGTTAAGGTCTCTGGAAGAATCTACTTATAAAGAGAAAACATGCAACTTAAACCATCTCCATCTACACAAGCCAAGAGCTGTTGAAGGGTATTGGGAGACTAATTTGGCAACAATCATTTAATATTATTGGTAGCCTTTAAGCAGAAAAAAGGCTTTCTTGAAATTCATTTCAGGACACAATCTATATGAGTTCTCCCAAAATAAAGTAGCATAAGGTCTTACTGCAAAGGACATCTAGCCCAGGATCTAGCATTCCAACTTTTTTTCTAAAAAATTCCTTAGGCAGTCATCAAAGTACCAGCCAGATAATCAGCTTACTCAAGCCACAAGCTAGAATTTTTCAAGCTCCCAATGAGAGCCCAGATATGGTAGCAGCAGATCTGAAGTGATGCCCAGTACTATCTCTGGCAGATGCATTCTGCTCAAGCCCTCACAGTAAGCCAAAGAACTCTGATCTCAACACAGGCAAAGCAGTTCTGAGATACAGAGAGCTTTAGTTTGTGGCTCATGTTCCTATCTAGTCTCAAAGTTATGTTCTCCCAACCCTGTCTGTCCCAGTATTATTAATGGTGGAGGCTGTCTTCCAAAATGATTATTTCCAGCCACTACGAGCTGATCTGTAAGCTTCTGAGTGCTGCCCCAAATTCTTATACTGTTCTGCTAAAACTTTATTTAACCTAGGTTTACCCAGACAACTTAGGCTATTCCAGAGTTCTTTTGCCTTACCAAATCATCTATGTAAGGACATTTCCTCATGATGACACAAATGGAGTAATGCTGAACCCTGAATATAAACCACTGCCTTATTCTTTTTTTTTTTTTTTTTTTTTATTTATTTATTTTTGGCAGTGTTGGGTCGTCGTTTCTGTGCGAGGGCTTTCTTTAGTTGCGGCGAGCGGGGGCCACTCTTCATCGCGGTGCGCGGGCCTTTCGCTGTCTCGGCCTCTCTTGTTGCGGAGCACAGGCTCCAGACGCGCAGGCTCAGTAGTTGTGGCTCACGGGCCCAGTTGCTCCGCGGCATGTGGGATCTTCCCAGACCAGGGCTCGAACCCGTGTTCCCTGCATTGGCAGGCAGGTTCTCAACCACTGCGCCACCTGGGAACCCCCCACTGCCTTATTCTTAATTCTAAAAATTTTATTTTCTAATAATGAAGTGAGACCCCATTTGCAAAAGGGAAAAGGCATTTTCTTAGATGGAATGAAAGCAAACAACAAGCCAGCACCTATTCTGGCTTTCCTAAAAGTGCCCCTTCTTCTCCAAATCAATTCTTCTAATACAAATTTCAATTCCTTGAGTCATGCTCTCAGGTAGGTGTGAGGAAAACCAATAGAGTACAGTAATAATATAGAAAGTGTAAATGATAGGCTCAACTCTTTCAGCTATATTTGCATTTTAACAGAGCCTATAAAACCCAAATAAACACCTAGTAGACGATTACTCCATGAGAGATGAAACTTCCTTGATTATTCCTCAATCACTCTCAACTTACACTGCATATGTAAAAAAAAAAAAAAAAAAAAAAAAAAAAGGTGGGGGAGGTTTTACAAAGAAAAGAGAACAAAGACTAAATCTCAAAAGTCTTAAGATGTCAGAGGGAAGCAATAAAGAAAACCATGATACAAAGCACAAGGAAAGAAGTGTTAAAAGAACTGATTAATACCCCAGGAGTTAATCTTTTGGGGTTAACAACAACAACAAAAATTTTTTAAAGGTATTTCACGAAGTGAGCACATCCATGTAACTACCACCAAGATCAAGAAACAACACCATCAGCATCCCAGAAGGTCCCATGTCCCCTTCCTCCTAAGTCATTCCTGGACTAGTCTGATTTCTTTCACTGTGGATTGGTTTTGCCTGGGTTTAAATTTCTTTGCTGATCTTGAACTTTGTTTGGGGCTACTTTATTTTAACAATCTTTCAGATTGTTAAATTCATCCAGATTGCTTCAAATAGCACTTGGTTTACTTTCACAGCTGTGTCGTATTCTGCTCTTGACTGATTATTTGGGCCTTTTAGGAATACTGTTATGACAAATCTTGCACATGTTTGGTATACTTATTTACTAAACAATTTTGTGAGCTTATACCTAAGAGAATGTTTTGCTTTAGTATATACTACTAAACAGCTTTGCAAAGTAGTTATATACTCCCACAAGCAGTAAATGCTTCCCATTCAACGATACTTTTTAAATTTTAGTCAAGTTGGTGGGTGTGTAGTGATATCTCATTATGGCTTTAATTTGCATGTCTCTGATGACTAGTGGTGTTGAACACCTTTTCCTGTGTTTACTGGACATTTTGGAAAGCTGCTTTTGTGAAAAAGGATTACCTTGAACTAAGAAATTCAATCCTACTGGGGAAATAAGACACCTATGAAACATACTAAGATGTAGATTGAGATTTTTAACAGAAGCCAAAAGAGTAACAGAGTAGGTTAGACTATCAATCACTAAGAAGCAGATAAACAGATTTCAGAGAAATTTTAAGACTCACTGAAAATTATTCTGGGGTACCTGGTAGGTGGTGGGTGCTTCATTTTACCCCTTTAGTGCATACACTGATTAAGAGGTTCTCAAAGTTTAACATGCATCAGAATCACCTGGAGAGAGGGCTTGTTTAAGCCCAGATTAATGGACCCACCCCCAGAAGTTCTGATTCAGTAGTTCTGTGGTAGGGGCTGAGAATCTGCATTTCTATCAAGTTCTCATGTGATGTTAACACCACTAATCTAGGGACCACTTTGAGAACCACTGAAGTGTTCTAGATAGTCACCTTAATAGGACTATTTCATTAATTGAAAACTAAAGACTAAAGGATTAAAAATACAGGGAATTAAGTCAATTATTAGTGCCTTACAATATTTGCTTTTGGTTCAGTGAGTTATTTTTAATTTCCAATCCAATTTAATCTAGGAAGACTCTAGAATGTTGTACACTAAACTCTAGGTGCTAAACAGCTCCAGAAAGCCTTCAGGAAGCTATTCAGACAAATGTGAGTCAACATCATGGTTACACAAACATGAGGAAATCACCAGACTGCTGTGTGAAATGGAGAGAACTGAATGTTAATGCATCATTGTAGTGTACCTACCCAAGTGCAGGAAGCAGCCACTCTAACAGTTGAAAAGTGTCTGAAGGACAGACCACTCCCCCACACTGTGCAACCAGGTAAGCAAGACAGGCAAGAGGCAAATAGGCTGTAGTCACCAGAGGGAATCATTAAGACTTGTAAAAAGAAGTGTGAAAAGAGCTGGCCACCACTTATAAGTCTTACTGTAGCAGAGCTTCCTGAAACTCAGAAAGCTACTACCCTTGCTTGACAGATGATGATCTGAACCCCTCCATGAGAGTAAACAGACTTAAGACACACTAGAACCAAATCGATGACTTCACAGCAACTCAAACATACTCAACAAATCTGGCAGCTCTCTTCCCCTGGTATGTAAATGACATTCTGAAAAGAATGTGTACAAAAAAATCATAAAAGGATAGAAAGCTAGGGAAAACGTGAAATATAATTTTTACAACCACAGGACTTTTGATCAAATATATGGAAAACTCACTTAAGGAGAAATAATTCGGAGTAATCAATCACCGTAAGTTACATATTAATTGAATCCATCCTTCCTTTCTTTCTTTCAAAAATATCTGGCTGCGCCAGGGTGGCTGCGGCATGTGGGATCTTTTTAGTTGTGGCATGCGGGATCTAGTTCACTGACCAGGGTTTGAACCCGGGGCCCCCTGCATTGGGAGTGCACAGTCTTAACCACTGGACCACCAGGAAAGACCCTTAACTGAATGTTTCACAATGTCACCAAGATTTGCTTGGATAGGCAAAAGAGAAAAGGACACTAAAACCTGCAGGATTGCTTCTTGATGTTTGCAGGGGAGAGAAGGGTAAGAGTAGAGTGTTTAGGGATATGGACTCTGGAACCAATTGTTTATTAGTTCAGGGCCTTGTTCTGCCCCTTACTGGTTAGCTGAGTGACCTTGGACAAGTTAGCCTTTCTGTGCTTCAATTTCTTTATCTGTAAAATGAGAATACTAGGCGATCCCATAGGGCAGTTATGAGAATTAGACATGTTCATATAAAGGAAAAAGTCTATAACGGCATTATTCAAGTATTTGCTATTTCTGGCAATTTCCCTTTTATTTTCTACAAAGTGGTGGGAGACAAGGCTTCTTCACCTTTAAATGCCTAACATTCTAGGTACAAGTAAGGAGAAAAAGGAAGTTGGGGAGGGGTGGGTGCAAAAAAATAAAGATGATCTAAATAAATGCAAAGACATCTGTGTTCATGGATCGGAAGATTTAATATTGTAAAGGTGGCAATACTCCTCAAATTGATCTATATATTCAATGCATTCCTTACCAAAATCCTAGCCAGCTTCTTTGCCAGAAATTAAGAAGCTGCTCCTAAAATTCATATGGAAATCCAAGGGACCCAGAATAGCCAAAACAATCTTGGAAAAGAAAAATTAAGTTGGAGGACTTCCTAATCAAAACTCACTACAAAGCTAGTAGTAACCAAAAAGCAATGTGGTACTAGTATAAACACAGACATATAGACAAATGGAATAGGACAGAGAACAGAAATAAACCTTCACATATATGGTCAACTGATTCTTGACAAAGGGCCAAGACCATTCTATGAGGAAAGGACAGTCTTTCCAATAAACAGTACTGGGGAAACTGGATATTCACATGCAAAAGTTTAGACTCTGACCTTATACAATAAATAAAGTTAACTCAAAATAGATACAAGAGGAAAACTATAAAAACCTTAAAATACTGAGGAAAAATCTTCCTGTCACTGGGTTTAGCAAAGATTTCCTGGATATGACACCACAAGCAAAGTCAATGAAAGAAAACTTAAATTGAACCTTATCAAAATTAAAAAGTTTTGTGTCTCAAAGGGCACCATCAAGAAAGTGAAAAGACAATCCACTTTTGAGGAGAAAAGATTTGCAAATCACCTATCTGATATGGGATTAATATCCAGAATATATAGAGAACTCCTAAAACTCAACAGCAAAAAAAAAAGCAATCCAATTCAAAACTGGGCAACGGAAAATATACAAACAGCCAATAAGCACATGAAAAAGATAGTCAACATCACAAATTATGATGGAAATGCAAATCAAAATCACAAATACCACCTCACACCTATTCAGATGGCTAAGATTAAAAAAAACCCCAAAAAACCCAGAAAACAGCAAGTGTTGACAGGAATGTAAAATGGTACAGCCACTATGGAAAACAGTATAGACGCTCCTCAAAAAATTAAAAATAGAATTACCATATAACCCAGCATTCCACTTCCGGGCATATACTCCAAAGCAGCAGTCCCCAACCTTTTTGACATGAGGGACCAGTTCTGTGGAAGACAATTTTTCCACGGAGCAGGGGTGGGAGTGGGGTGGGGAATAATTCAGGTGGTAATGCGAGTGATGGGGAGTGACAGAAGAAGCTTCAGTCTCTTGCCCGCCACTCACCTCCTGCTGTTCCTAACAGGCCGCGGCATGTTCCTAATGGTCCATGGCCCAGGGTTTGGGGACCCCTGCTCCAAAAAATTGAAAGCAGGATTTTTTTTTTTTTTTTTTTTTGTGGTACGCGGGCCTCTCACTGTTGTGGCCTCTCCCGTTGCGGAGCACAGGCTCCGGACGCGCAGGCTCAGCAGACATGGCTCACAGGCCCAGCCACTCCGCGGCATGTGGGATCATCCCAGACCGGGGCACGAACCCGTGTCCCCTGCATCGGCAGGCGGACTCTCAACCACTGCGCCACCAGGGAAGCCCTGAAAGCAGGATCTTGAAGAGATATTTGTACATCCATGTTCATAGCAGCATTATTCACAATAGCTAAAACATGAAAGCAACCCAAGTGTCCATCAACCAAGGAGTGGATAAGAAAAATGTGTTATATACATACAAAAAATTATTCAGCTTTAAAAAGGAAGGAAATTCTGCAATGTGTTACAACATGGATGAATTTTGAGGACATTATGCCAACTGAAATAAGCAAGTCACAAAAAGACAAATACTGTATGATTCCACTTATGTTTTAGAGTAGTCAAATCATAAAAATAGAAAGGGGAATGGTGTTTGCCAGGGGCTGGGACGGGGGAACAATGGTGGATTAATGTTCAATGGGTACAGAGTTTCAGATTTACAAGTTGAAAATAATTATGGGAATAGATGGTGGTGATGGTTGCACAACAATGTGAATTTTTTTTTTTTTTTTGGCTGTGCCATGTGTGGCTTGCAAGATCTCAGTTCTCCGACTGGAGATTGAACCTGGGTAGCAGCAGTGAAAGCCCGGAACCCTAACCACTAAGCCACCAGGGAAATCCTGATGTGAATGTATTTAATAACCCTGAACTGTACACTTAAAAATGCCTAAGATGGTAAATTTTACATTATGTGTATTTTAACTAAAAAAAAAAAAGTGATTAGTAGACCCAAGTCTTCACACTGATTTAGAAGAGAGAACAAATCAGTTTTACAAAAGAAAAGGAGGTTTCCCTTCTTTTGCTGGCTGGTGCCTGTATTATGCCTATAGTGGCCACAGACTGGCTGTCAAAGGCAATCAGCCTGACAGCCCATGTCAGGATTTAGGAAATGATATCTGTTTCACTTTGGAAAAGGCAACATGTAACGAAAAATATAGATCAAACAAAATTTATGGCCTGTCCTAGGCCCAGGATTCCAAGGAAAATTTACAAATTTTAATGGTGGCATTAGAGAAACTAAATAAAACTCAGGAATAAGTAAAAGAAGTCATGGTTATTAATATGAAAGAAGAGATAATCAAAGGGAAAAATGGGGAATCAAGTGAAAATTTTACTTAATGAAGAAGAGCGAAAGAGTCACCTAACAGTTCTTCAAAGAGCCCAGAGTGACAAGTGCAGCTAGCAAGTTGTTGCAAATACCGTTGTGATCTGGGATTTTAAGAAACATAGCTTAATTACAGTTTATCTGGAAGGCAAGTAGAAAGATGCTTAAACTAAGGTACCTGCAGGATTCATGAGACATTTCAATGACAATACAGCAAACACCTAGTACATGTTTATACACCAACCATTAATAACTACATAACTGTCTACAAAGTTGGCTTTACTAAGCAATTAAGTTAATATAACAAACAACTTCACCTAGAATTAGTTAAGAAGGGTGTAGGATAGAAAAATCAGCTCAAGGATCGAAGTTCTGAAATTTAAGCCTGGATCATGAGGCCACCCACAAGCAGACACCTAGGTTTTAAGGACTGCACTGCAGAAGCAATGTTTTCCAACAATCTTCTCTGAAATTAAGAGTTGTCTCCAGGTAAACGGTCCAATTCACTCTAGATCTATTCCATTAATATCTGTACCACAATACAATTTTGTAAAAAGTAAAAGCATATTTTGGTCCTATATACACTTTCCTTCTGCCCAAGAAGCCTCCCCACCTCTTCTCTATCTACCAAATATTTACCTTTCAAGATGACGAAGTTACTTCTTTCCTGATCTCCTCTTCCATTTCCTTTTTCTTCCCCACACAACCTCCTTTATAAATATACTTATACCTATTTATCATTCCTGTTTAAACAAGACTCCCTCTACCGACTGAAAGCTAACTTAAGGCAGGGACAGTTCTATTCATTTTTATATCACCAATGCCAACATGTAGTGCCAGACACCAGTAGGCTCTCCACATGTGTTTGCTGAATGAATGAACGAAAGCCACTGTGTAATTTACCACTGGCTGCTACATACAGAAGTAAAAATTTGACTTCAATCCACCTTTGAAAGGAAGCACTTGTGAAGCTCCCCTCAACACATTTAAGATGTCACTCACACCTAAATTATGCATAAGCAGGAAGGAAGCCAAAGACTTCAACAATAGTTATCAATTGGAATATAAAAATAATGAAAAAATATATTCAGGGACGCAGAGTCATTGCTTGAAGCATGAACACAAGAGATAGCATGTCTGGGTTGTATTTACTCCCAAAGCTGGTACTGTTACAGTTTCAATGCCCAACATGGTAGCCACAAATCACATGTGACTAATTTTTTAATATTTTAATTAATTCAAATTCAAAATTTCACTTCTTTGATCACACTGGCCACATTTCAAATGCTCAACAGCCACATATGACCACTGTATTCGATACGCAGATATAGAACATGTCCACCATCACAGAAAGTCTACCAGACAGGACCATTCTAAACAATTCTCCCACGGCTATTTGGTAGACACAGGATTCTTATTCAATGTTCTGGTTTTCTGCATGCTACAAGGATCTGCCAAAGAAGACATATCCATAATTTCACGGTATAGATTTTTCTGGAAAACATTACAGCAAATATCAGGTCATTTAAAGATAAATTCTAGAAGGCACTCTCATCTATTACCCAGTCCCAAGTTATACACTTTTAATGAGTGGACTGTATGGTATGTGAATTACATCTCAATAAAACTGTTACCAGAAAGTCTCTTTTAATTTAAAAAAAAGTCTGGAAAGTGTGGCAGAGACTCCTCACTGCCTGCCTCAGATCAATCATTTCCCTTCCTGGTCAAATGGCTGCCAATAATAAAGACTACATCCCCCACCTCTGTGGCAGCTAGATGGGGTATTAAGGTCTAGCCAATGGACTGAATGTAGAATTGATGCAGGGGAGGGGAAAACTGCTAGAGTAGAGTTCTGAGGAGATTAGAGGGGACTAGCATCTAGCACACAAGTGGAGGGGGCTAACCCTGGATGTGAATTATGGACTCCCAAAGGACCACTCCATGATAACAGACGAGGAAGCAGACCATAACAGCCAAATGTAGGTGAGTAAGCAGATGTAGTGGTGGACTCTTCTAATGGCTTCCATTTTCTCAGTTAATTAAGAAGAGAGATCATCAGTCGACAGGGAAGCTGGGGAAAGGAAACAGAAGGTTTGATCGAAGGAGGTACTGCCATATTGTCCTAAAAATAGAATAAACAGACTAAGGAATCTTAGTGGGACTGCTGGGCAGTGCTTAACTTAGGAAAGAGCCACCTTTGAGGTTAGGGGTCATGAGTTCCAAGTGAGACCAATGAGCATACTTTTTTCCAGACAATCAGTTACAGGGTAGAATAAGTAAAAAGTTGGATTTAACTAGGGCCGACCTTTTGCCAGATAAGATGAAGTGAGAAAAGAGTTAAGAATATATAAAAGGGGGTGATTACAGTGATGAGCTATGAACACTGAGGAGGAAAGTGGGAACTGAAGAAGATTGAGGGGTTAGTAAAAGGGTAATAAGATCAATGGATTGTAAGCACCAGTGTGACTGAAGAATTTCAGTGTCTGAGTATTAAAGGGATTAAGTCATAAAAAGAGCACGCTATTAATGTAGGGAGCAACTTCTCTGAAGGGCTATCGACAACGTTAGAATTTAAACTGCATATATTGGGAATTCCCTGGCAGTCCAGTGGTTAGGACTCTGTGCTTCCACTTCAGTGGGCACAGGTTTGATCCCTGGTCAAGGAACTAAGATCCTACATGCCTCGGAGTGCAGCATACATACATACATACATACATACATACATGAATGCGTACATCGTTTGAACCAGCAATTCTATTTACAAGCATTTATCCTATAAATATATTCATATGGATGTAAATATTTCTGTTCAAGAACACTCACTTCAGCAATGATTTTATTATTATAGTAACAAAAGATTAGAAACAACCTAGGTGTCCCTTTTGAGGACTGGTTAAATATCCATACAATGGCACATTATGCAACCATTAAAAGAAAAAAGATCTGTGTTAATGAATGATCTCCAAGATAGATTAAATTTTAAAAAATAAGGTGCTAGGACTTCCCTGGTGGCCCAGTGGTTAAGAATCCGCCTTCCAATGCAGAGGACGCAGGTTCGATCCCTGGTTGTGGAACTAAGATCCCACATGCTGCAGGGCAACTAAGCCTGCATGCCACAACTAGAGAGAAGCCCGTGCACCTCAACGAAAGATCCCGCAGTGCCTCAACTAAGACCAAAAATAAATAAATTAATTAAAAGGAAAAAAAAAAAAAGGTGCTGAGTATTTACACTCTCATACCATTGTGTAACGGTGGAATGTACACATATATAGAACAGGGCCCGGGAGAGGTACACAAGTAACATTCACTGAAGAACAATGAACAATGGTATATACACAGACTCTCTCTCAAAAAATTCACAAGAAACTCAACAACGGTTGCTTAAAAAAAAAACAATGGTTGCTTCTAGGAGCCATATATCCTTTTGCATTGTCTCAATCTATAAGATGTATGTATTATGTTTTTGAAAATGATTAATAAATTTTATTTTATTTACTTATTTTTGGCTGTGTTGGATCTTCGTTGCTGTGCGCAGGCTTTCTCTAGTTGCGGGGAGCGGCAGTGCGTGGGCTTCTCATTGTGGTGGCTTCTCTTGTTGCGGAGCTTAGGCTCCAGGAGTGGGCTTCAGTAGTTGTGGCACACAGGCTCAGTAGTGGTGGCGCACGGGCTTAGTTGCTCCGCAGCATGTAGGATCTTCCCGGACCAGGGATCGAACCCGTGTCCCCTGCACTGGCAGGCGGATTCTTAACCACTGCACCACCAGGGAAGTCCCTTAATATGACTGACTTGGAAAGGTCTACATAGTATATTAAGCAAAAAAAAAAAAAAAAAGGAAGAAACAAAGTACATATGCAAGACTCCATCCTGGACTCTGATCTCCTGTTTACTGAATCTGACAGATGCGTATTGCCCCCTCTCTCCCACATAACTTCCCTAGGCTAACCAACACTGTCCACCCTCTCTTCCCTATAAGGAGGTAAAACAAGATTATCTGTGTTCAAGCAGTTTAACACTGCAAAGGGCTGATTCAAACCACTCATAACACTCCCCTTCATCTCCTTTTGGGCCAAGAGTTACGCCCTCCCCAGAGACGACTCCCTGGCTACCCCAGCACAAATTCTTCTTTATCCCTGAACTCTTATAGCTGTTTCCCAAATGACTGTGTAAGCTTGCCATCACTTGATACTCTGAACTGGTAGAGAGAAGGCTCTTGAAATCAGGTGCTAGGGTTCAAAGCAGCTGTGAATCTTTGGATAAGTTACTCAACTCCTCTGTGCTTCTACTTCCTCATCTGTACCAATGGGGAAAATAATGGTTCCTACTCTCATTGGATAGTGGTAATTATTGAGTTAACACAAGAAGGAACTCAGAATAAACAATACCTAGCACATAACAGCTAATGTTTTACTGCTGGATACTATCGTCTGTAAGCTCCAGTAAAAAAAACTATACAGCAGTCCCCTGAATCCACAGGTTCTGCATCTACAGATCAAAAATATTCAGGAAAAAAAAATTCCAGAAAGTTCCAAAAAGCAAAACTTGAATTTGTCACATGCCTACAACTATTTACATATAATTTACATTGAGTTTACAATTACAGCTTACCCTTGAACAACACAGGTTTGAACTCCACAAGCCCACTTATACTCGGTTCTTCAATAAGTACTATAGGGCTTCCCTGGTGGCGCAGGGGACGTGGGTTTGTGCCCCAGTCCAGGAGGATCCCACATGCTGCGGAGCGGCTGGGTCCGTGAGCCATGGCCGCTGAGCCTGCGCGTCTGGAGCCTGTGCTCCGCGGCGGGAGAGGACACGGCAGTGAGAGGCCCGCGTACCACAAGAAAAAAAAAAAAAGTACTATAGGGCTTCCCTGGTGGCACAGTGGTTAAGAATCCTCCTGCCAATCCAGGGGACTTGGGTTCGAGCCCCGGTCCGGGAAGATCCCACATGCCGCGGAGCAACAAGCCCGTGCACCACAACTACTGAGCCTGTGCTCTAGAGCCCACGAGCCACAACTATTGAGCCCGCGAGCCACAACTACTGTAGCCCGTGCGCCTAGAGCCCGTGCTCCGCAACAAGAGAAGCCCGCGCACCGCAATGAAGAGTAGCCCCCACTCACCGCAACTAGAGAAAGCCTGCGTGCAGCGATGAAGACCCAACACAGCCAAAAATAAATTAAACAAATTAAAGAAAAAAAGTATCCTCTAATAAATAAACACTATATTATACTATACTATACTATCACACAATCCTGGTTGGCGGAATCCAACTGAATATGGGACTTGAGTATACAGATTTTGGTATCCAGGGCAGGTCCTGAAACTAATCCCCGTGTAAACCAAGGGACAACAGTATTTATGTTGTATTAGGTATTATAAGTAATCTAGAGATGACTTAAAGTATATGGAAGGATGTGCACAAGTTATATGCAAATACTACACCATTTTATATAAGGGATGTAAGCAGCTACAGGTTTTGATATCTGTGAGGATCCTGGAGCCAATCTCCTGAGGGATAACTATCTTCATTTCTATACTCCCTACAATGCCTAGCAAGGTCAAAGATATCACTGAACATAAGTATGTGTCTGCCAATTGAATTAATGATAAGAAACCTAGCTTTCCTAAGTTAATGGATAAAAATGTGTTGGTATAAGAACGAGTTAATTTTCTAACTTTTGAAAGGAAACTTTCAAAAGCTCAAGTTACTAAAAATAGACATTAGCCTTCAAATTTACTTCCTCTTAGTTACTTCCCTTCTTTTCTGAATTGGCCTGAAGTCTCATTCTTCAAGTAGGAAGGTATTTCTTTTCAAACAAGACTTACAACTAACAAACCATTGTATATAAAACTCCCTAGCCCCAACATTCATGTATGAAACAACATCGAAAGGAGAGAAAAAAAAAAGACTAAATGTCTATCTTGTAACCTTAGATATGGCAAAAAGCCTTGAGGAAAAGACCAGTACTCTGGGAGTATTTTAGAGGGCAGCAGTTTTCAACCATGATGAAGAGATTCATTACAGGGGATCAAAAACAATTTGTTAATAATAGCTAAAGTACTGAAGATTGCAAGCAATTTATTTTTTCCATAAATTAGAACAGATTCAAAGTTACCCGAATACAGTGGTATTTTTTCCTAAAATGAAAATTTCCCCAATCTAGTAAATATGTTTTAAGGCCAAGAGGTTTTTTTTGTTTTCTGTTTTTTGCGGTACGCAGGCCTCTCACTGTTGTGGCCTCTCCCGTTGCGGAGCACAGGCTCCGGACGCTCAGGCTCAGCGGCCATGGCTCACGGGCCTAGCCGCTCCGCGACATGTGGGATCTTCCCGGACCGGGGCACGAACCCATGTCCCCTGCGTCGGCAGGTGGACTCTCAACCACTGCGCCACCAGGGAAGCCCAGGCCAAGAGTTTTTAAGGCCTATAAACATTCCTTTCTTGCATTCTATTAAGTCTTCCCAAGCAGAAAAGGCCTGGAAATTGTGCATTACCACTGTTATCTTAATTTGTGAATAATCCTGATTATTCACTGTAGTTGGAGGAAGGTGTAAAATCACATGCACTCTAACCCCTGCACCATCCAGATTCAGGAAGGGGACAGCTGACACAAGCTCTCAGAGTTCCAGGCGATTCTTTTTTTTTTTTTTTTTCCAGGCGATTCTTATCCACCAACCTTCCAACCCAAAACACTACCACCAACCTTACTTGACCAAATGTTACTTTTGGGTTTCAAAATCTGAGTCCCATCCTGAGTGTGTCTCATGAGCATACAACATCTACTATATGGACTACCCCATAAAATAAGAAATATTCATTACATGGATAGGTCCCACATAGACTAGCCAAAGAAAAGATTCTATGAGAAATTAATTTCAGTTTTAGGTAGCAACAGAGTAGAAAGAAGGCAGTTTACAGTAGCAGTAAAGGAGCTATTGATACATTACCTGAAAGTTATCTTACTAGCTTTGTGCCCCTTTACAGTTTCCTTATCTGTCAGGGCTGGCATGAAGATTAAATAAGGTATTACACAAAAAGAGCTTACCTATTCTGAAAATAGGTCAATGTTCAATAAATGTGTATCATCATTATTTAGGTCTTATTTTGTACAAATGGCAACTCCTTCCTTCAAATTCCAACTGTCCAGAATTGAAGACCAGTTTATAATATGGCCTGATCTGAAAGGAATGTTTTTCCTAAAATGAAACTTTTACCAGTCCAGCAAATAATTATTTTTCTAAAGTGCATATGCCATCCATACCTCTTTCCACCCTCTTCTTTCCCATTAAAGAAAAAGACTTAGCTTTTCTCTCACTGCCTACAAGTACAGGCCCACAATTCTTCATCCAAAAGCCTTGGGGTCAGATGTTTCTAAATTCAGAATTTTTCAGATTTAGAAAGGTAATATGGTGCAAATGCCAAATATTCTGTAACACACCCAATGGGTTAATAGTTCTTCAGTGAAATAAGTAAATAGTCACACTAAGTAGGATAAAGACTACACAACCCATCAGTTCAGGTTTTGCCATCAAATGAGTCTGTGGTTTTTAGAACTTTCTGAATGGCAATTATGAAATCCTTAGTCCAATGTCAATCTGTTTTAAACACACAATCATATTCCTCTTAATACTTTCTAAGCACCTTTTGTAATGCCCTCAAGTCTGATTTTTCCATGACCAATAGCAATGATGTTATCTCAGAGAAATGGATTGAGCCCCTCCTGACATTGAAACAAAATAGGCTTTAAATTAGGTGAGTTGGGGGTTGGGTGTGTTAATTTTGATAACTTGTTTAGGGACCACACATTTTACAATAATTTTCTTAGACTCACAGTTATTCTGCCTCTGAACACAATTTTTAGTTTATTTTTGGCAGATAAAGAGCCACCAAAGACTTTTGAGATGGTGCTGCCAGGTTATAATGAATGCATTATATATACAGACATTTATTAGCCAAACATTCATTTTAAGCAGGCACAAAAAAGTTCTCAAGCCAAGAAACAGAAGTAGAAATAATTCAACTGAATAACTGTACTGTTTCTGCTAGATCAAGATCTTTACAATATTTTGGAAAGATAATGAATAAATTTCCATGCAGAGAAGATAATCACAGCTTGAAAAATTACTAATTCAGCATACTTGAGATAATTATAATTCTACCTCATAATTCTTCAATGGGACTAGTTACACAAAAGAAACAGTGATGACTACGGCAAGCTTTCTACTGTTTCTCAACCACCCAAGAAATAAAAGCATTTAACACCAGCATAGCTTTGGACATGACTTAATTTTTACTTTTTTACTGCATTCATTACTTTAAACACAGTGGACACAACAGATTAGAAGCTGAGTTCATAAGACTTGTTAACATCCATATGCTTCAATTATGTAATACAGTTGAAATTTCATATTGTTTATTTCTCTCCCTAAAGAAGTTGTTACAAATCAGTATTGTACATATGACTATTACAAAAGCAAAAATTGTCTAGTCTTTTGGAAACTAAACTTGACAACTTAAAAGGAAAATTTAAGATACATAAAAATCCTGTGAATTTCATTATGAAGGGTGATGATCCTAGTGTACATAATAACTTACCCCCAACCCTAGGTTTTGTCAATGTTAGTTTCTGTGGAAGGGAGTAGTGTCAATGCAAGAGGTGCAAAAAATATTTTGGATGAAATGTAGGTGCAAAATGTCATATTGCAGATAAGGAAATGACTATAAATCCCAAGCCACTAACTTATAAAATTATAAAACCCGAGGCATACAACCACCCTTGGCCAAAACAATAAAATATCCTATAGCTGAGGATATTAAGCCATCTTTCTTCCGTCTTTCCTCTGCCCTGAATGAATGTCACCCACCCTTCCCCCACTTAGATAACTCATACTTAAAAGGCTAAGTCACTTTCTCTCAAGGCCTCCCCTGAGCCAACTTAAATCAGGTCCCTTAAGTACTCTGAGCATGTAACATTTCTCTCGGGACTTCCCTGGTGGCGAAGTGGTTAAGAATCTACCTGCTAACGCAGGGGACACGGGTTCAATCCCTGGTCCGGGAAGATCCCACATGCCGCGGCGTAACTAAGCCTGTGTGTCACAGCTACTGAGAATGCGCTCTAGATCCCGCGAGCTACAACTACTGAGTCCACGTGCCGCAACTACTGAAGCCTGCGCGCCTAGAGCCCGTGCTCCTCAACAAGAGAAGCCACCGCAATAAGAAGCCCGTGCACCGCAACGAAGAGTAGCCCCCACTCGCCGCAACTAGAGAAAGCCCGCGCACAGCAACAAAGACCCAACGCAGCCAAAAATAAATACATAAAATAAATAAATTTATTTTTTAAAAAATTAGCATTAAAAAAAATTTCTCTCTACTTCACTCGTCACACCCCCTCCAAACTTTCTTCCTGCCAAACTCCAATTAGTGTAAGAATCACCTCTTATTCACCATTGTTGGACAAGCACAGGCACAAGCATGTAACAGTTAAGTGTTCAAATAACCAATTCCAAAAAATACATTTCCCAGAGCAAAGAAGCTTATATAACCAATTTGCTCCATGCAAATTTTTAAAAGAAAACAAGTTACAAGATTAGCTGTGTACACCAATGGTGAGCCACCTCCTAAGACACAGTTGTAGTAGTTTAAGAATTCACCCTCATAGAATTACAGAAACCCCTCATATAATCAGGAACTTCAATCATCTGTAACAATGAGTGTTAAAACTCAGATCTTATGAACTTATTTGCTCTAATTTTACACAACTCTGCAAGTCTAACTGGCCAGTAGCTCAGTTCACAGTAGTTTAGAAAAATGCATGCTTGGCTGAGAAAGAGGTGTAGCCTATGACATGAAAGTAGAAAACCCTGTAAATCAGGCTTGGAAACGTAAAATGGGGAGGGAGGGAAGTGCCATTCAGGCCAGGCCAGAGTCCTAAAGCAGTGCAACATACTCCAAGGACAGACCTTAAAAATCCTCTAGGAGGGGACTTCCCTGGTGGTCCAGTGGGTAAGACTCCAAGCTCCCAATGCAGGGGGCCCGGGTTCCATCCCTGGTCGGGGAACTAGATCCTGCATGCATGACACAACTAAGAAGTCTGCATGCCGCAACTAAAGATCCCACATGGCGCAACTAGACCCGGCACAACCAAAATAAATATTTAAATAAATATTAAAAAAAAAACATCCTTTAGTTGCAAAGACCTCAATCATTATGCAGGGATGCTTAAGGCCCAGATACTGTAAGAGAAAAAGAAGACATTCACTACAGGAATAAAACAAGTTTTAAAGCTTAAAGATGCAAGCTTCAGTTATCCAGAACACAAAGACACTATTTCAGTGGTTTAGGATCTCAAATTTTCTACAGGAGCCATACTTCCTGTACATAAATACACATGAATGAAAGTTTACAGGATGCCCTACAATGCACCCTCCTGAAGCAAAGCTATCAGGACTATAAAACGGAAAATGAAAGTCAAAATTCAGCCTTTTCTTCAGATAGTCCTAAAAGTAACAACCAAACCAAAATCAGAGTTTTGTTCAAACAATAAACTTGGTTGAAAGGAAGTGTAGATTTTTCATAAGCACTCCCTTCTCCAGTACCCTCCTCCATTTCACTGCTTTGGTCCTTTGTTAAAATACACATACAAATGAACAGAATATATACTACTTCCTTAAGTCAGAGGAAGAAACTGTGTTTCAGTGCAATGGGCAGAAATCTGTCCTATCAACTCCAGGTTCACCCATACCTAGCACTGTGACTAGCACAATGGAAACACCATTAAACACTTGGGAAAGTAAGTTGAAAACATAAAGCCATTTATTTTGTTTATGGACTACATTGGAAACCTCTGGCAAGGAGGTGCAAACTACCATCTGTCCATTTGCTCATAATGAGCTTGAGCCTGGTACTATCAACATTATTTGGCCATCCTGATCAAGCAGTTGCCAAGGGTCAATGTCAGTTCAAAGGCCCTTGGAGACCAAGAGCAGCAGGCCTAAGGTACATAATAAGGGAAAGCAGAGGAGAATAAGAAAGCCTCCAATATACTGCCAAGTGGGAATCATCCCAGACTGAAATTCTTCTTTGCGGGGTAGGGGGGAAAGAAACACTCCCGAGGGAACATACCTTCTGGCTTCCTAAATAGGAGCATCATATCACTGACCTCAAAATGTAAAAATTTCAGGGTGAAACTTAAATATTGGGTCGACAAAAAAGTTCGTTCGGGTTTTCCCGTAAGATGTTATGGAAAACCCGAATGAACTGTTTGTCCAACCAACAGATGCAAAGAATCAGGATTTGACCTTGTGCAACCTTCTTCTCCACTTACACTGTCCCCAAGACAATGCCTGTCTGGAGAACTGACACATAGAGTAGAATGAACCAAAAGTCCCAAGCTGCCTAATGTCCTGTTGAGATGTTTCAGCAATGACAGTTCACAGACAGGCACTGTATTTTGGAATAAAAATCGCTATTCCTCTCAAGGTTCCACAACTAACAGACTGAAAACTCTTTAGGGTGGGGCCTGAACATCCATTTAAAAACCTTTTTTTTTAAAAATTGAGGTGAAGTTCACAGAGTATAAAGTTAACCTTTTTAAAGTGTATAATTCAGTGATATTTAGTACATTCACAACGTTGTGCGACCCCCAATTCTAAGTTCCAAAACATGTTCATCACCACCAAAGAAATCCCCACACCCACATTAAGCAGTCAGTCCTCAGTTTCCCATGCCCCCAACACCTGGCAACCACCAATCTGCTTTGTCTCTACAGATTTACCTATTCTAGATACTTCATATAAATGAAATCATACAATATGTGGCCTTTTGTGTCTGGCTTCTTTTACTTAGCATAATGCTTTCAAGGTTCATCCATACAGTAGCATGTATCAGTGCTTCATTTTAAAAAATAGCTGAATAATATTCCATTGTATGTATATACCATATTTGTTTATCCATTCACGTGTTGATGGACATTTTGATTATTTCCACTTTTTGGGTATTTGAATAGTACTGCTATGAACATTTTCTTTTTTATTTTTTTAATTTTTTTGCGGTACGTGGGCCTCTCACTGTTGTGGCCTCTCCCACTGCGGAGCACAGGTTCCAGACGCGCAGGCTCAGAGGCCATAGCTCATGGGCCCAGCCGCTCCGCGGCATGTGGGATCTTCCCGGACCGGGGCACGAACCCATGTCCCCTGCATCAGCAGGTGGACTCTCAACCACTGCGCCACCAGGGAAGCCCTGCTATGAACATTTATGTGCAAGCATTTGTTTGAGTACCCGCTTTCCATTCTTTTAGGTATGTACCTAGGAGTCGTAAGGTAATTCTGTATTTAGCTATTTGAGGAACAGCCAAACTATTTTCCACAGTGTATACTTTTAACTATCTTGCCAAATAATCAACAAGACCTATTGTTAAGGGGAAAAAATAGATGTATAACAGTGTGATGTGCATGAGTTTGTATATAAAAAAGGGACACAGTATCTCTAGAAGGATACATATGAAACAGTTACTTGGTTTATACACAGGAAACAGGTACAAGGTTTTCTCTGAAGCAAGAACCTTGGGAGGCAGAGATGGGAGAAAGGCTTGTTTTCATGCTCTACCCCTTTTGCCTTGCAATGAATATACATGCTTTACCAACCCCTTGCTCTAAAATACCTTTAAAGCTCCAAAGGAAGCAATACTCTGAGAGACGGACTGCACTCTACGACAGGAAGAATATACACTTTTTATTATAAACATTACTGTATGATTTTATTTTTACCTAGTGCATTTTCCCCCTTTTATTGTGGTAAAATATATGTAACAAAATTTACTATCCTAACCACTTTTCAGCGTACAGTTCAGTGGTATTAAATACAGTCACACTGTTGTGCAACTATCACCACCATCTATCCCCGTAACTCTTTTCATCTTGTAATCTGAAACTCTATACCCACTGTACATTAACACCCCGCCCCCCAGTATTCTTCTTCCCCCGCCAGACCCTGGCAACCACCATTCCACTTTGTCTCTATGGTTTTGACTACTCTAAGTATCTCGTATAAGTGGAATCATATAGTATTTGCCGTTTTGTGACTCGCTTACATCAGTTAGCGTAATGTCCTCAAGATTCATCATGTTGTAGCACATTGCAGGATTTCCTTCCTTTTTAAGGCTAAATAACATTCCATTGTATGTATATACCATATTTTGTGTATCCATTCATTGGATGGTAGACACTTGGGTTGCTTCCTTGTTATAGCTAATGGGAATAATGCTGCTATGAACACAGGTGTACAAATATCTCTTCAAGATCCTGCTTTTAATTATTTGGGATATAAACCCAGAACTGAAATTTCTGGATCAGATGGTAATTCTATTTTTAATTTCTTGAGGAGCCTCTATATTGTTTTCCATAGTGGCTGTACCATTTTACATTCCTGAGAACACTTGGTGTTTTCTGTTTTTTTGATACTTGCAGCCATCCTAATGGGCGTGAGGTGGCACCTCACTGTAGTTCTGACTTGTAATTCACAGTCCCAACAAGAATAAAGTACATATATTGTTTTAAATAAAAAACTAGTTAAAAATAGAAAATGGTTTTTTTTCATTTTTATTGGAGTATAGTTGCTTTACAATGTTGTGTTAGTTTCTACTGTACAGCAAAGTGAATCAGCTATACGTATACATATATCCCCTCTTTTTTGGATTTCCTTCCTATTTAGGACACCACAGAGCACTGAGTAGAGTTCCCTGTGCTATATAGTAGGTTCTCATTAGTTATCTATTTTATACATAGTTATCAGTAGTGTATATAAGTCAATCCCAATCTCCCAATTCATCCAACACCCCCCTAAAAATAGAAAATGTTAAAGCCTCCCAAGGAAATGTTCTGTTATCTTGACTGGGTGGCAATTACACAGGTGTATATATTTACCAAAACTTACTAAACTGTTATTTAAAAAAGTACATTTTATTTATGCAAATTACACCTCAACAAAGGCGATTTTTAAAAAAGCCTCCTGAAGTAATTCCAACTTTAGGAACTGGATCCCATGTTTAGGAATAGCCAGGTTTGCAAACCACTGTTCCTAAGCAACAGGGATCCAGTAGAGAGGACTGTTTATTTCCCCCCAAATTAATTCTTAGGGTGCTATCCCCCCTCCAAAAAAATTACCTTCCAGATTAGATTAAAGTGTGATTACTAGGTACTACAAACTGTAACTTGAATAGTGAAAGTTAAAGACCTGAACCTGCATGTCTGGCACTGGGGCTAAGTGCTTCTCTCTCACTGAACCCTCACAGCACTCTGTTACCCCATTTTACAGAGAAGGAACTGAGTTACAAAGGGGTAACATTACTATCTAGAGTCATAAGCTGTCAAGTATAAGAGCTAGTACTTAACTGTCAGTTCTCTCCAGAGAGCCCATGCTCTTACCTAAGATATTCTATTGCCTTCCTTTTCTGAACTTAAGACCTTCAAAAGATAAAGTCTCCTTTGAATAACTTTAAAAGTTAAACAAAAGACTTCATCCAGAAAAGAACTTTCCCACAGAAAACTCTAAACGCCAGTGTTTCCAACCAAACTGCCAAATCATGTAATAAAATTATCTCATGACAAAAAACTGTACTGTTACAACATTAAATATCCACCTTAAACGTACTTCCTTCCTTAGGCCTCAAAACCTAAATAACAAATAATAGGGTTACCTAAAGGTACACTGGAAGAGTGGCCAAACATTTGCTCTCTGGGCCCATGGAAGAGGCACCAGAGGACAACTCATCTGCACTATATCAACTGAGACACAACTGCCATGGGAATAAGGTAAAAATAGCAGTGTACATATAACAAAAGTAGAACTTTCAACCATATGCTTAAAATCAAAGCACAAACAATTTTTTACAGTAATGGAATTGGGTCTCTGTATTTTACAGCAGCTAGGAACTTCAGAAAATAAAAACCTATCTTCTTTTATCCCTCTTCTTGCAAAAAACACATCAGTTTTTATGTGGGAACTGCTTCTGGGGCCTACTATTAAACTGATGAAGTGGTTCAAAACATTTTCCCGTTAAGTTTTAGGGCCTTCTGTCTTAGGGACTATGGTAAGGATGCAAGCTTAGCAAAATTGGAAAACTTAATGTAAAATATAATGTCTAAAGAATAAGCCTGGGGCTTCTCTGGTGGCACAGTGGTTGAGAGTCCGCCTGATGATGCAGGGGACACAGGTTCGTGCCCCGGTCCGGGAAGATCCCACATGCCGCGGAGCGGCTGGGCCCATGAGCCATGGCCGCTGAGCCTGCGCGTCCGGAGCCTGTGCTCCGCAACGGGAGAGGCCACAACAGTGAGAGGGCTGCGTATCTCAAAAAAAAAAAAAAAATGATGGTAAAATCTAAGCCCAACACACTAACTCCTATAGTTAAACAAACAAAAGACAAGAAAAGAAAATGAAAACAAGAAACACGTGTTCCTCCTATTCAGTCAGGTGGCAGTAAAGAAATTCATGTAACTTTAAGCTTCCTATTAAAATCTTCATCACTCTGAAAGCAAACGGTCACTATATAAATACAATGCACTGATATCCTGAAAGAAAAATATACTTGAAGAATCTTCCAGAGTTAGAACAAGTATTTCCAACAAGGGAGAAAACTAATATGCATTGAGCATTGTGCTCTTCACATATTATTTCATCTAAAATTCCTATGAAATGGAAATCTTCATTTCACAGATGTAGGTGCTGAGGCTCAAAGAAATAAAATAACCTGCTTAAAGACAGACAGACAGATAGATACATAGATAGAAAGGCAGGCAGGCAGGCAGGCAGGCAGGAGGCAGGCAGGCACACCATCTATGGCAGAATTCTTTTGTAATTACAGGGCCATCAGCCTTTCTGGTGAAAGAAATCTGATTTAAGCAAACTTACAGAGCAAAAGCATAACCTTATTTTTGTTTTTAACTCAGTAATGTCAAAAATGAACAACTGAGAAAACAACTCTGAAATACAGTCTGCCCTCTTTTAAGAGAGGCCATCAATCAAACCACCCTAATACATCACTCGAATCTGCTGAAAGAATTTCAAGCCTCATGGAACTGCAACAGAGTATCACGCCCAGTGGTGCTAGCCCAGTTGCTGTCCTATGCCCAGCAGTTGCACTGGGCTAATCTCTTGCCATGGATCATCAGTATTCCCTACTAGAATAAAAATGAGCAGCGCTATTAATGTTTTTGTGATTATTAACCCCTAACGTACTTTCCACTTTCTCGTCAGTGATATTGAGAAAAGCAGATGAAATGATTCAAAATGTTCATGTTTTTAGGAATAAAGACATTGTAAAACAAAGAAAAAACTACCTGAGGGCAGGGACCTTCTTTGTTTTCTTCAAATGTGTCCCAGAACAGCACCTGCATATAGTAACTACTTGTTCAATGACTGAATAATGACAAGCTAGCTTGGCCATTCCTTTTACCATGCCAACCGTTGAGTTCAGAGCCAACCATAAGTTCAAAGCCAACCCAAACCACTACCATTATATGACTTCCCTGCCAGGTAGCCTATCTCATCAAATGAGAATATTCATACTGTTAACAGCTCACTTCTTTATATACAGAGTTCCCTCAGAGCCAAGGAGAACAAGAAGAAGTAGTCAAAATGGTACCAAACCAGGATACTTACATGGTATCAATAAAATTAGGATGATTCTATTTCCTTTATTTGTAATCGGTTTAAAATATCTGAATAGCCCCTGGATGGGCTATTACACCTGCTCTTAACATTCCTCTCAATGCTGACTCCTCTGGTAAGAAGGATTGTCCTCCAATCCTCATTCTCTGGTTGAATTATTTTCTACTGATAATTAGGCATACCCAAAGCACAGGCTGTGCACAAACTGTAAGATGACCAAACTACTCTACAGAAAAAACAAAAACTTAAAGAAATTTAAAAACAGAAGAATTAAGATGGGAGTGATCCAGAAGCGAGAGAAGTATGTGTATAATATGGTAAATACATCTCCTTAAAGATTAAGAGGTTAGGAAATATATCTTCATCTAAGAAGAAAAATATTGCTTAGAATAGAAATAGGAAGTTAGAGGAGTATCTTATAGAGAGAGGTTGGAAAATAAGACCAGAGAGAAAAGTTATGGAGTAAGATAACGATCTCAAGATTGGTGGAGAAGAAAATCATTAATAGTATTGCACCCACATTTCCTGAGAACTTACATTAATATATAATAAGTATTTCTCTTCCATGGAGGAAGGGGAATGAAAGCTGTTTACATACCTTACAAATGTGCTGCAAGACCCACAGCCTGTGTGGCAGAAGTTCTACAAAGTGCCTTGAACTTCTCAGATGAAAGGTACTATAAACACATTAAAAAAAAAATCAGGAATTATGTCTATTCATTTCACAAAGAAAAAAACAAAAGCACAGGATGTAAAATGGGCTTGCCCAAAGTTCTGTTGAGTAATTCAGAATCCAGAAGGGGGAAAGGCACAGAATTTAATTTTTACTGACATAGCATAAAATTTACCACTTTTAAACGTTTTGGCCTCCTTCACTTAACAAAATGCACACTATCAACTTTATTTTCTGAGTATTACAAATTAATGTTGCCCTTTTAAAAGCAAAAATCAAAAGCAGATGAATCCTATGCAAATTAATTTCCCAACATTATAAACATTTAACACACAGCATTACAAACACACAGCAAAGTTAAAAGAATTTTACAGTGAACACCTGTATGCCTACCACCCAGCCTACCATGAACATTTGAATGACCTGCTTTATCAAATTACATTTCCTTTTTAATACAGGCATTACAGAGAAATTAAAGACAACGATCAGAAAATCAATGGATTCAAAAAACAGGTTGAAGTCATTAGGTTAAGGACATGAATAATATTAGGAAATCCTTCTGATACCTTTGTCAGAAATGGTCAGTATTAGTTTACTGTTTAAAGTCAAAATGGACTCAGATCTACCCCCTACTCTTGGTGAATCATTCTAATTGTTTAATATCAGATCGGATCATTATCCTGATTTTTTTTTTAAATCTGATGATTAAAAAAAATCCAAAGAACTTCCCATGTCCTAAAAGGTCCTACATGATGTGGTCCCTGCCCACCTCTCTAATTTCATTTTACCTCCCACTTTTCCCTTCACTCCACTCCAAACTTATTTCATTGGCTGCTTATGTTCTCCTCTTTCCCTTTACTTGAATATTAAATAAGATGCTATCATAAATATGCTTAAGCACATTTACTTTACCCACCCACTTAAAAAAAGAAAATCAAGCTCAATTTGGTATCAACTGCAAACTGGCTCCAATTTAACAGAGTATCTCATATTTTGATGATTATTAGCTATAAACATGTATTCATAATCATCTGGAGGAAGCACCAATAAACTCAGACCAACACCCAGAATGAGTAGCTTCAATGTCTATCTGATTTTCAGTCACATGACTACCATAATTATGAGTATACAAGGACTTAATACTTCAGCACCACAGATTAAAAATGAATCACTTGAAATAAACACTTGAAATAGGAATTTTACAGTAATTACTAACTTTAAACTGTACTGAGAATTTTAATTTATTAATCTCACAAGTACTTAACAATGAGCATGTCCCCAAAGAGCAGACTATAGTGAGACACATTAACACAAGTTTAAAATTTGGTTATCTTAATGTGAAGGTACAAGCAAATAGCTCTACAGGCCAGGTGCATAAAGGAATAAACTTAAGTCGTAAGGGAAGACGAAATACCTTTAGGGACCTTTTAAAACTACAAATATATGTGATTAAAATCCAGTGATTATGTACCATTTATCATTATCACTAGTAGCCACAATGCAATTAAACCCGAGGTGCTGTCTATAGAAGCCCAGCAAGCCCAAATTTGGGCTCTTACAAGTTGAAATATCAGTCTTTCTTCTGGCAAAGTTAACGTGACTCTCTCAGCTCCAGGACAATTAAGAAGGCCCAAAGTAGCAACCCACCTCCTGCAGTCACAGCGTGGACTCCACCCTATAGACAAGAAACACCTGAAGATCTACCTGTTTTTACTCTAATAACTTACACCCCCACATGACCAGGTTAAACTTTTAAAAGGAGTTAACTGACAAACAAGGAATCAGGACTGAAAATACTCCAGCAAAACCACCACCACATACATATACACAGGAAACTATATTCTCATTATATACTATTTCTCTCCATCCCACCTCAAATCAATAGTCAAAAGAGCCCACAGTTGCCTGATAACATCTTATCAGGGCCTAACTATGTTGGATTTGGAGCAGGGGAGTCTAGGCCTGCCTGTGGAAGAAGCTGGGTCCCTCAAGAAGACCAAAACACCTCACGGCAAGAACTAGCCCAAGCAGAGACCCTGAATATTCATTTACCTATTTCAATCAACTGCTGTAGGACCATCCAAATTTCAGAAAAGAGAGTAAAAGCTTAAGAACTGAAATTTGCTTGGAAAAATTTTCAGATTCTCCCAATACATGAAAAATCAGCAATACATAAATGAAGAAACAGTTGGAATAAGTTGAAAGTCCTGAATTTTAGCTGACTCTAAGCAAGCTGTTTGGGAGTACATGGAGAAGATCTTACAGTGAAAATAGTTCTGGCTGGCACCTGACTAGACATATGACCTTGGGAAATTTACTTAAGTCTCTGGGACTCAGTTTCTCATCTGCAAATGGGGTTGGACTACAAGTCCTAAAGATTCCTTTCAGGTCTAAAATTCTTGATCAGTGAAAAAGTCAGTGGATTCCTACTCTCTTCTTCCCTCTAGTACAGATATTTATGAGAACAGAGGCTATAAGTCTAGGACTAGACTTTGACTAAAACCAAGTTCCATCTTATATATACTTTTTGTTTGTTTTCTTCATCTTATATATTTTATGTCCCCAAGAGCCACTAGTGCTCTAAAAAAGTAGATAGAATTACTCAAGACAATTTATCAAAAGAGATCCCTCAAGTTATCCTTTACGATTAAGAATTAATCTTCTATTTCAGTCCAAACAATGTCACTTGTGCCAAAAGCTCAAAGCAGCATCTCTCCCAATTTAGCCATGTCTAAAGTGACAATCAGGCAATGGTACATAAGCATTACACATCTGGGTGTGTGACACCAAGTGGCGGAAAAATTCTCACCACATACAACATTTAAAAGGATTTTTAAAGTATTTTTCCCCCTTCAGATCTGGCAGGAGTATAATCTGATCACACATCTGCAAGAAACATTTACTTCAATAAACTGTCTTAAACACAAAAAGAATCAAACGAGTTACCAACAGAGGTAAAAATTTAAAATAAGGATCATTAAGAAACACAAGTGAAACCAACTCTGGGAAAAAGAATGCCAACCTTCTATCATAAACTACTAAACATGGTTTTGACCAAATCAATTTGAGTGCAAATAATACTATTTAGTGAACGTATAACTGGATCCAACAGGTAACTAAGGACAGATGTCCAGGTGATTCCTAATCAAGGCAGTAATTTAGACTAAGCAAAACTGCAAATTAATACTTTATTTTGATGACACACAGTTTAAATCATGAAAAAATGTTCCTTTCAACTGGAAAATTCCCTTTTTTTAAATACCGAAGAATTCTAACCCTTAAGATTTCAACACTATATTTTACTTACACAATCTCAAAGCATACTGCATTAAAAAAGAAAATACCCAAAACATAAGTGGACTTCACGCAGTATAAAACGGTGATTCATGTTTCATGTTTAACGTAAAAGCCAAAATGGAGTTGTAAAGAGTTTCTTTCCCATTTCAACTCCAACAGCCACGCGCGCTTCACAGGGGCCGGCTGCCCAGCAGCTCGTGGGGCCCAGCTTAGAGCCCCCGCCCTGCCCGGCGCGGCCCTAGGAGAGGAAGCGACGGGGACCGAGAGCTGGCGAGCGGCTTGGGCTCCAGCAGGCCTGGCCGGGCGGGGGAAGGGGCGCGGGAGGCCGCGGGGCGCGCTTCCGGGGACTGCGCGGGCGGGGCCGTCGCTTCGGGAAGCGGGGCCTGGGTCCCCGGCCTGGGGTCAGGGTCAGGGGCCAGGGTCCTGGTGCTGCCGGCCGAGAGCAGCAGGTGGGGCGCGGCCGCGGCGGGGCGGCGGCTGGCGGGCGGCCGGAAGAGTGCCGGGCGGGCGGGCCCGGGTCACCGCGGCGCCAGGAGGGAACCCTCTCGCTCACCTCAGGCGACGACTCCGAGTCCGGCCTCTCCGCGCCGAGGACTCCTGTCCGCGACTCGCAAGCTCGAAGACTACTGCGGGTGGCTGAGGAGGCTGCGGCGGACTAACGAGAGAACCGACGGAGAGCAACGGGCGGGGAGCGCGAGAAAGCAAGAGCGGGCGGCGACGGCGGCGGGAGGGCGGGGAGAGACGTGCGCGCCCCCGTGTGCCCATCGGGCTCGAGCCGGCCCCAGTCGCGGCCCCGCGCACGCGCGCGCACTCCCTGCTCAGCCACGATTGCTTAGGAGCGTGTCCACACCCTAAAAGCAAGACTCTTAACCAATCATTGCAGCCGCGTGGGGCATCATGGGAACTCCTGGGCTATAAAAGACCTGGTTGCTATTTTATACTCCTCGAGTCACTCATCCTTTAAGCAGGGTGGGGCTAGGTGCGCGTGCGCGGTTTTAACACTCCTCCCCAAACTGCCAACTCTTCGCGCAAGCGGGGTAGACGCGCCTTCCGTGGGTTTACGCGTGCGCACTAGCGGGCCTGGCTCCGGAAGACCAGACGCCTGCGCAGTGGGGGCTACGGTGACAGTCCCCTGGCTGGGACGCCGGCCAGTCATGGCGGAGCCTTGGTCTGGGCAGTCCTTGCAGGCTCTGCCGGCCACGGTGCTGGGCGCTCTGGGCGCCCTCGGCAGCGAGTTCCTGCTGGAGTGGGAGGCGCAGGACACGCGCGTGACCTTCTTCAAGCTGCTGCTGCTTTGGTTGGTGTTAAGTCTCCTGAGCATCCAGCTGGCGTGGGGGTTCTACGGGAGTACGGTGACCGGGCTGTATCACCGGCCAGGTGAGACGATCCACCAACTTCCGTGGGCCGGCCACCCCCTCCCCCACCGACTGTACCTTTGGGCTCCCCAGAACCCCCCCAGACTACCAGTGGGTCCCCTGAGAACCTCATCACAACTTAACGCTGTACCCTGACCCATGTCAACATACCATTTCACGCCAGAAACCCCACCAGTCCACCCGTCACATATAAATTCCTTTCAACCCCCGTCAGACAATACCACTAGTCCCTTAGGGCCTCCACTACACTCTCCATCAAACAATACCACTGGCCTCTAACCTGACCTGGGCTGATGCCTGCTCAGATACCCACCCCCAGCTTGCTGCAGCTCTGGATGTGTTCCTGCCCCCAGGTCTGGGCGGCCAGAACGGATCCACACCTGATGGCTCCACGCATTTCCCTTCCTGGTGAGTAAATCTACTCCTATGTCTACCCCATGCTTAGCAGGCAGAGGCCACTCCTGAGCTGAGGACAGGGGAAGGGAGTTCTCAGGGTAGGAGGCCACCAGCTTTGCAGCAAACCCCAGGGTCTGCACTAGAGCTCAGGCTTCAAGTGACATCGATGTCTGAACAGCCCATCTGTATGCTGTTCAGTAACCTGTGCGGTGGGTGGCATTATTGTCACAACTTCAGAGATGTAGTGGCAACTCCACTGTAAGAGATGTAGAGATTCCACTGCACTGTAAGCCCCTCAGTTGGAAAGGCAGGAGCCTCTGTCCTTAGTGCACTGACTGAACTCATCAGATCAGCCTTCTAATCTGTAAAACATGAACTCACTAATCAGAGCGTTCATTCAGTTGATCTCTGAGCTCCTACCACATGGCAGGGGCCACACTAGGTCCAGAGAACAAGAACAACCCAGGCCCTGCTCACAGGTGGAACCAGAGATTTAAAAGGGGAGGGCAGAACCTAGTGGCAGGGCAGGAATAAGGCGCAGATGTAGAGAACGGACTTGAGGACACGGCGGGGAAGGGGAAGCAGGGACGAAGTGAGAGAGTAGCATTGACATATATACACTACCAGATGTAAAATGGATGGCTAGCGGGAAGCTGCTGCATAGCACAGGGAGATGAGCTCAGTGCTTTGTGATGACCTAGAGGGGTGGGACAAGGAGGGTGGGAGGGAGGCTCAAGAGGGAGGGGATATGGGGATATAAGTATATATATAGCTGATTCACTTTGTTGTACAGCAGAAACTAACACAACATTGTAAAGCAATTATACTCCAATAAAGATATTAAAAAAATTTTTTAATAAATAAAAGGGGAGGGCAGCAGTGCAGAGGCAAGGGTCATCAGAGCTGGTATCTTCCAAGTCAGACACCTTAGCTGAGGGCAAAGGCTAGGGTGTACCAAGCAAAGAGAATGGACAGAACAAGGCCTAGAGGCAAGAACAAGGGTGACATATTGGAAGGATAGACAAGGCTGTGACGCTGGAGGTCAAACATAAAGGCATGAAGGGACCTGGAATACCCTATCCCAAGTCTCAAGGAGCTATTGGACTCAGCAAAGCCATGGCCTGACCGAATTTGCTTTTATAACTGCCTGCTTCATGGCAAATAGGTAAAGGTGTCCAATAGAGAGGGCAAGAAGCCAATTAGGAGGCCTGCCACTGCACAGGTTTCTGTCCTTGGCAACTGGCGAAGGATGGGAGCACCATTCACAAAGTGGAGAAGCAGGAGGAAGAATAAGTCTGCAGGGGAAAGTGGTGGACCCAGTGAGGGCTGTGGAAGCTCAGCAGAGAGGTCTAGGTTATAGTGTGGCCTTACTGAGCCCAGCTCAGCCCCCACAAGGGGACTGTTATGCTGTCCGCGGAATAACCCCTCTTCTCTTCTATCACTTTCAGGGAAACAGCAGCAAATGAACCTCTTAAAACCCACAGAGAATAAGGGAAGGCAGCAGAGGGGTCTCCAGGAACATCACCAGGTCTGCTGGCTCCCATACTGGGTTCTGCTGCTGCCCAGACCCCAGGGACGACTGCAGCGGGGGTAGAGGTTGGGGCCAGGGAGTATGCCAGTGCTTGCAGGGCTGGGCCTCCACTGCCCTTGGTCTTGCCTCCAGCAGCCCCAGGCATTGGGCCAGTAAAGAGTTTGCCTGTACCCTGATCTGGGTGGCTTAAGGAGAGAAGGCATGCTTATCCTTTCAGGGGTCAGCTCAGAAGCCTCTGGGTTGGGGAGGGCAACAGTCCATTTTCTGTCTTGGCTTTTTCCTGTTCCTCTTCCCATCCCCCTGGGATGTGACCCTGTAGAGATTTGTCCCTGGGAGGAAGCCTGAGGTTGACCAGCTCTGAGATTTGTAAGGCAGGTCTGTTTTCCCCTAAGCCTGGGGTTTCCTTCATTTGGTTTTGCTTTGTTGGCAGGGACCCAGGGAATCCTAGCCTGGACACAGCCTTATATTTTATGGTTACTTAGCTGGCCATTCAAGTGTAAGACAGTGGACACCAAACACCCACCTCCTTTGGCTCATCCTGAGCTCTCCAGGTGTGAGTCAGGCTATATAAGTTGTCTTTTCATTGTACTCATATTCCTCTTAACCCCTCCCAGAAGGAAGCTGGGTAACTAAAAGCGGCTGAGTCCCAGGGGTGACCTCCCATCTCCACTGCTTAAGTGCCTGTGGGGGTGTGGATCTGTACCCTGCCCCTCAAAGGGACATACTGAGCTGTTTAGTGCAAAGCGGCCCCATCGTGCCCTGCAGCCTCACCACTTCCCATCTTGACCTGGAACCAGAGGAGCTTTGTTCTAAGAGCCCACAGGCTAGGCAGGCCTGCCACTTCCACAGTGAGCCAAGGAAACTTATAAAGGTATAAGTGGCAAACACCAGTTCCTGAAAGCAGTGTGGCCCTAGACCTGCCTGCTTCCCTGATGGACATACTTCTGCCTGCTTCTGCTGGGCCAGCAGCTACCTCAGTGTCCCACTGCTTCCTTCCTCTCTGTTAAATGTCACATTTCCATCTGGCAGCCTTTGCCTAGGCTGTCTTTGCAGAGTGCACTGGAGTAGGACTATGCTGAGCTCATGCACGAGTACTCCGGAGTATCTTCTGGCTGGTGGGATGATGGTTCTGAAGCCCCAGGCCTACCCATTGACAACAAACACCACACTCAGAATTGGTCCCATATTTCACCCCAGGCTCAACTGAGGATGTGGCTTATTAAACATGGAAGTGCATCAGCTGTGTGGTTATTGACAGGACAGTGTGCACGCACGGGAAACTGGAGAGGGAACACCCTGGGGGCTGTTGCCCCTGAGCACCCAGAATACAACTTGCAGAGGTGGAGAGGTGATGCCATCTCCCTGGGGGAGCAGTGGTGGTGCCCAGTAGGGGCACTCTCCCCTTTAGTTTTTATAGACCTGCCCCTCTCAAGGGGAACCCACTCTGAGTCTGGGCCAGGAAGGCAGGCATTGGACTGGCATCCTAGGAACCCTGTGGACAGAGAACAATGAAGCTAGAACTCTAGCAAGCAAGAAGGAAGGAAGCTCATTTAATGTTTTATTTTCTTTAGGAGTCAGCGGAGTCCAGTAATAAGTCCCAGGGACGAAGGTCAGCCCAGGATAAGGCAAGTCTGGGAGGAGGCCCAGCCTGCCCTACAACAGCCCTGGGGCTCAGAACAGGTGGTGAGCCTGGCATGGCTGGCTGCTGGGCAGCAGGCTGGGCCAACTGGAGAATGTGAAAGAATGAGTCCATGCCCCCCTCAGCCATCCCCAAGTTTACACACGGGCACCACAGCCCTACTAGGCCAACCCTCTGTGAGTCAGGAATCATCCCTGCCCAGGAAGAGGCAACAGTTTGAATTCATGGAAAGTGAACCAGAGGAGGTAGCCGGCACTGCCCAAGGTAGTGACCCTTTGCAGTGTGAGAAACCGTGGTGAGGTAGGTTGGGCAGGCTTTCTCCTCCCCCTAAAGGTGAGTCTTTGCTCCACAGGCAGCACCTGGCAGAGTGGAAGGGCGAGGTGCCAGAACTGATGCTTCTCCAGCAGGCAAGAGTGGGGTCAATGGGACCGTGGGCTGGTCCATCACTCAGAAATGGGGTCTTGAAGTTGCAAGTGGCACAGGATGAAGTGGGAATAGGTGGTGTGACCCCGTTACCCAGACAACCAGTACCAGCCTCCACCTAGTCACCCCAAGTGTGTTCTGCCTCAGCTTCCTGACAAACCCCTTGTACAAACCCCTAGCCCCTTGTACAGTGCCCTCCAGGGTAAGGCTCCTGGAGGAGAGGGCCCTGCTCCAAGTCATCCTCACTTAAGGGTATAATAGTTTGTGGGCACAAAGGGCATCTTGCTGACCATGGCCATCTGCTGCTTTCGCCGCACCTCTACCAGCAGCAGGGTACCTGGCCGACTGTACTCATAGGGCACATAACCCATCGCCACATTCTTCTTTAGGCAGGGTGAGGGGCAGCCACTGGTCACAGCACCTGTCCAGGCAGACGCCATGTGTCAACACCACCCTGCCAGCCCAGGGTCCCCACCCTCCTAGGGAAGAGACAAGGGCTCTCCAACTTCCCTGGTCAACCTACCAAGCACAGTACCCTCCGTACTCAGGATGGGGTTGTGCGCCCGCACAGGAGCCCCCTCACACATTAACCCCACACGCCTCCGCTGCACCTTGCCCTTCAGCTGGGGAACAATGACTGAGGCTCCTGGGAAGTCCATAGCAGCTCGGCGGCGCTTCCCTGGAACATGACACATCAGATTTAAGCCAGAGTCCGTAGGACCCCTGACCACAGGAGGTCCTAGTGACAAGGAACCCAAGTGACATCTATCCAGCATCAAGGCCCCTTCACTCAGGCTGCCCCTAGACCCCATTCCTCCCCTGCAGTGCGGTCAGCCATCCACCTACTGACCCCTGGCCTTGGAGGCCATGCTCCCCATCTCAGCTTGCTGAGGGTCCTCAATATCTACTGGGCAAAGCCACTGTGGTACCTTCAGGAAATGAAGGCTCAGGGAGACTGTGCCACTTGCTCCAGGCTACACAACCTTGGAAGCAGTCCTGGGTTGGCTGGTCTCATCAAGGGTCACTCCAGCCTTCAGGATCCCCTCCCTGAGTGCTAGCCCAGCTTACCCAATGTCCAACTGAGGCTGCCTTCCACAGGTGTGGTGTGTTCATCAATGTCATTCCCATACAGGCAGAGGCCTGCCTCCAGGCGCAGGCTGTCCCGGGCCGCCAGACCTGCCAGCTTCACCTCTGGGTTTTCCAACAGAGCTGTTGCCAGGCGGACTGCCTCCGCGGCCAGCACCGAGATCTGCAAGGGACACCAGGGAGCAGATGGGCTGCTGGCCCCAGAGTCCTATGCCCTGCACTACCCTGTGCCCACTTCTTGACAAACCTCCACACCATCCTCTCCTGTGTAGCCACAGCGGGTCACACGGCAGCCAGACACGCCAAACACCTCCATCACAGCACTGGTCATGAAGGGCAGTTTCCTCAGATCATCTGCCACGCCAGCCTGTAGCACCTGAGCTGCAGTGGGGCCTGGGCCCAGGGAGCCAATAACCAAGTGTCCAGGTCCTGGTGCCCCAGAAAGCTGGATCACAGCCCTTAGGGACCAGAACAAGCCCTGAGCAAGCCCCACTCTGCAGGTGGGAGAAGATGCTCTTGCCCACAGCCCATGGAGCCTTGTGGCAGGTAGAAGGAGGGCATGATACCAAACTTAGAATTATGGTGCACCATCCTCACCTTCCCCTGGCACGGCCTCTCTGCCAAGCAGTAGAGGAAACCTGGAAGACAAAGTTCAGCTCCAAACCCAGCCTGGCCCACTTACCTTGCAGGGCTAGCAAGGCATTATCCATCACCTCCAGGCCCACATCGTTGCCCATGTTCTGAAGCTCCCTAACCTTGTCCTGAAAGGAAAGAAATACCACATTTGCTCTGGGACCCCTTACTGAGCACCTGGTGCTGCAGAGCTCAGCAGAGTAGGCTAGTTCCCGTCTTAACAAGGTCATATAACTACTAAGTGGTAGGGATGACTCAAGCTCAGGTCTGCCAGCTCTAACACCAGGCTCCAGCCTTCCATCCTCACCAGAGGATCCTCACTTAGGGGCCAGGATCAGCTTCACCTCCCCATCTCCCCCACTTCCCCACCACTGAAACTTAGCATGCTCCAGGGAGGGCCCGCTCTGGCCCACTGTTCTTTCAAAGAGCCATTGTCTGAGCTCCTTATCCATTCCAGGTCTGTCCTGGAAAACAAGGATGCTGCTCTGTGAACAAGGAGGACAGGGTACCTGGGACACAGAGGGGCTATACCTTCATGAGGGTCAGGTCCTTTTCCCAGCATCCAGCATTGGACACCACATACAGGTGTCCCTCAGAGGTGTTGGTCACAATCAAGTCATCTAAGATGCCACCAGCCTCATTGGTAAACAGCGACAGTGTTCCCTAGCATCAAAGTGGAGCATCATTGCCTCCAGGTCCAAGAGGCCAAGGTCAAGTGTGAGTCAAACACGCCCCTGGGCCCACTCAGCCACCACAAACTCATGAACCCTCGTGAATAGAGCTGAGGGGTGGCAGTGCAAGAAGCAAGGCTGGGTCAGCCCAGGCCCCTGCACAAGCCCAGGGTTTTTGATCCTCATACACTGAGAAAGGTTTCACCTCTTCCCCACCTTGGGGGACACCTCCCTGATCTGGTGGGGCCTCTGCACCCCTGCCCATTTAGTACAGAGAGCCCCTCTCACACTTAACCCACCATACCTAGGACTTGATGCTTCATCCCACCCAGACCTAGGACAACTCAGTCTGTGCCCCAAACCCCAGGACAGAAGCTTCAAAGTCTATGGGAATTCCCTGGTGGTCCAGTGGTTAGGGCTCGGCACTTTCACTGCTGAGGGTGAGGGTTCAATCCCTGGTTGGGGAACTAAGATCCAGCATGGCCAAAAAAAAAAAAAGAAGCAGCAGCAGCTTCAAAGTCTATCTTGATGATCCCATGTGCTCCACAACAACCCTCTATAACACTGAGGCTGGCTGGCCTCAGCCTCCCCACTGGATGGACAGTATAAGAGCCTGAGGTTAAGAGGTCACATGAATCACCTGGGGATCTTGTTAAAATGCAGGTTCTGATTCAGCAGGTCTGAAGAACTGGCCTGAGAGTGTATCCTAACAAGCTCCTATATGACGATGAGACTGCTGGTTTACAGACTACACTTTCGTTTTTCTTTGGCCGCACAGCTTGTGGGATCTTAGTTCCCCAACAAGGGATTGAACCCAGGCCCTCGGCAGTGAGTGCACAGAGTCCTAATCCTAGTCACTGGACCGCCAGGGAATTCCCAGGACTACAATTTAAATTGCAAGGGGTTAAGCAGCAATGGAAGGTCACAGAACAGGACGTGAACCTGGGTTTCTGGCCTTCCAGCTTGATGTGGTGGGGATGGGATAGGACCCTCCCTGCTGGGTGTCTGGGTGTCTGGACATGACTCAGGGACTCTGTCCCCCAAGAACGAAAGCCCTGAGAAACTGTGTCTGATCCATCTCTGTGCCCCCAGGCCCGAAGCAGGGACTCAGACTGGTTTGCTGGCTTATGACTAAGAACACTCATTGAGCAGAAATAAAAGAGAGGCCCACCTGGTTTGGCTTTAGCTCTGCAATATCTCCAACCACTAGACTTTCCATCAGCTTCACCCGGTCATGGCCAAATATCTTGGTCTGGGAAAGAGATCAAAAAGCCTCTGGAAAGCCACGGGGCTAGGAGGCATCCTCCCTGCCACCCACAGCACATTCCAATCCAGCCAAAGTGCCTGACTAGTCTTTTGGTTCTGCAAGTGGCAGAAGCCCTACTTTCTGACTCCCCCACACCCGCCAATACAGAAGAGATGCACTCAGGGAGGTTAGGGAACTTGAAAGGGCCCAGCACCTTCCTGAAATACCCCCTTTTCCAAACCAATACCTAGGACAGTGGATGACAATGAGTGGCAGCCCTGGAAAACCCAGGACGTTGAGGCACTCCACTAAGTGGGAGCAGGCTAGAGAGATAAGACAGGAGATGATCAAGAGACCCTCTGAGTCAGTTTACTGGGGGCCATAGTACATTACACCCTTGAGACCTCCAACTCTTCTGAGAGGGCTGCCCTTGGAATCCAGCTCCCAGCAAAGAAAGCTGAGGGTTGCACCATTGTGGACGGAGAGGAAGCCCTGGCCTGGCAATCAGCGCACTCCCCTGGCTCACCTGCAGCATGTGGGATACGTCAAAGAGCGAGCAGTGCCGGCGTGTATGCAGGTGTGAGTCAACGTGGCTGTCCCGGTACTGCACAGGCAGATTCCAGCCTGCGAATGCCACCATCTTCCCGCCATGGGCCAGGTGGAAGTCATAGAGTGGTGTCCTGCGGAGCACGTCCTGCGGGCGGCCGGGCTCAGTGCCACCAAGGCCCCAGACCCCAGCCCTCTTCCTCCCCCACCCTCCAAGACTGGCACCACAACCCAGCACCCTCTATCCCACCTGTGCACTACTGAGAGAACGGCGCAGGGCCGAGGGGAGCGCCTGGAGACAGGAGCCCAGATGGGACATCATGCTCCCAGCCCGCTGCATTGTGGCCGGCAACGGGTGCAGCCGACGCACAGAGGCCACCACTCTGACAGGCACGCTGGGAGATGTAGTCCAAGCCCTGCTTAGATAGGTCTCTCCCCCGCCCAGGGGATCAGAAGAGGGAGTGGGCAGCCCCAAGGGCAGACGCAGCTTTAGAGCACACAGTGCATTGACTCCCAGCTGCAGGGAAATAGCCCCGGGCGCTTCCATCTGATCAGGGCAGATTGGGCGGTTGGAGCCAGTTAAGCCACTCAGAAATAGAGCTGGGGGCTAGACCTCCCCCTGCTGACTGCCCTGCCTCCAAAGGGCCAAAGTTCTGCAAAGGGCTGAAAGGCCTGAATCACCAGTTTAGGACAATAGGAGTGTAAGGTCGCATGGGGGGAGGGTAAGGGGTGGAGAGGGCACAGGAGGGTGGAGTCAGCCGGGCAGGCAGAGTGCCACAGTAACCTGGCCTCATGTGAGGGTCTCCAGCTCTCTCGCTGGGCAAACATAGGCAGCGAAAACAGTGATGCATTCCACAAGTATTTATTGATCTTGCTGCACACTAGGCCCTGTGCTGGGGACAGAGCTGTGCAGGAAGCAGGGTCCCTGCCATCCCAGGGACCTCCCCCCTCACTCACATACACACTGAGAGCTGCTACTCCCTGAGCACAAGACTGATCATTACCCTCTTAGCAAAAGCTGAATGGGGCTTAGTAAATGACCCTGCAGGCAGATACCACCTACAAGAACCCTGATAGGTGACATCAGAAGGTGGCCACCAAAAAGTGGCTGCCCTTCCCCTAGAAAGCTGTTGAGCCACACAAACATCCAATTTTCCAGGTCCAACACATGTTGCAGTACTGCCTCATAACAGCCCCCAGAAGAAAGCCAGGAAAAAACAGAGAGAAGCAGGATTTTCTCATAAGGAGCAACAGCCTGTCTTATTCAGCTGCTGGCCTGGGGTTGTAGAAAACCTCAGCCTCTTAAAAGACACCAATGAGAACCCTCACCTGGCCCCCACCACCACCACCGAGGTTGATCTCTCATCACACTGAGCGTGGCTCTTAGATGGGGGCAACTGGAAGAGGGACAAGGATGCGCTTTGGGCTCTGTCAGATGGCAGACAGGTCCCAGGACTCATTTTCAGGCCCCAGCCTTGCCCAGGGCACCCGCCCAGACCCGATGGATGGGGGCAGACCCATTTAAACACACATCCAGGAGCCAACTCGGGGACCAAGGGACTCAGGCTGCCCAAATTCCCAGCTTTGTGTGGCTCCCTAGGCAAGCAGCAGAAGAGTTTAGATAGGAATTTTCTTTTTGTGGGCATAATACAAAGGGAAAGAAGACCATAAGGGGGCGCAGAAGGAAAAACGCGGCTCCTGTTTCTCCTTCAAGCTTCCAAACTACGACTGCCAAGTTATAGCAGTCTTCCAAGGCTAGACAGAGCAGGTTCTAGTAGGTTACCCCAGCCTACTACACTCAGGGTGAGGGAGCAGGCAGAAGACAGGAATGCTCATGTTGGCAGGGGAGACAGAGGGCACAGGGGGATTCTTAGTAATAGAACTGGAGTGTTTTTAGGGAGGGCGAAGGAGGAGGTTTGGGTTGCAGTCAGGTGAGGACAGAGTGTATCCCCTCCAGGAGTTCATGCTAAAGCAACACAGTGAGCCCCCAAGAATCTTGACTCTGTGAACGTAGTCCCGACAGAATGCGCATGCAGGCAACACTCGGAATGCACAGGGACAGCACTTCAGCCTCTGATGGCCCAAGCTGGGCCTGGATGGGCACGGAAGGCCAACGTCTTGACTAAGGGCCACAGCTCAAGTGTAGGAGAGCAAGTTCAGGTCATAACAGCCATCCACCTGCAACACAAAAGACCATCAGATCTGACCCATTCAGGCCAACGGGAGCCAAGCAGAGGGAAGCGATCACTCACATCAAAGCGGCCGATCCTTGTGGAGGTATGACTGGCCCGGATCATCTCTGTCAGCGCCCACATCTGCTGTACCTCGGATGATACCCTGCTGGGGTCTGGGAGACCCTGCTCCAGAAGGAGGGGTCAGTGGCCATGGGTCTCTCCCCAGCAGTGCCCTTATAACTCCAGATAGGCCAAGTTGGGCTATGGGGCCCTCCAGCTGACATTCCCAGATGACTTGTGAAACATGAGGATGGGGCCTGATGTGGAGTAGGTGGCCCGGCCCCACACAGAGATGCCTCAAATCCCAGGAGGAAGGTGCACAGAGTGAACCAAGGTCCCTGGGTCCAGCCCCAGATTCTTGCAGAAAGGGGTCCCCTTGGGCCTGTGCTGGACACCAGAGCTGTTCGCACATGGTTCTTAGCCAGGGTAAGGGCTTACCTCAAGAAGGGGAGCAGGCTGCTCACAAGGCACTGGGTGCGAGAGCCACTTCGGGAAGGTCATGGAAGGGCTCTGCAAAGCAAAGGCATACTGCCCTGAGGCAGGCAGAGTAGGAGAGACCTGGAACCAGATCCCAAGGTCCTGAAGGCAGAAAGAAGGGCCCCTGAGCCCCAGAAACTGGGAAAATCCCGTTTAGGTCCCAGGGGCAGAAGACTACCTAAGCTCTTCTGCTATGCAGAAGGAAGCCCCACGAAGACAAGGAGCAGAAGTATATCTGGGTACCTGAATGTTCTAGATCTGAAAAAGGCAGGTAGCCCCAAAGGTCAGGGGATATGGGGACGTGGCCTCACCTCTTATCATGAACTTCCAGCATTCCCACCTGGCTAACTTCCATGAAGGACTCCTGAGTCTCCCCATCCTTACCCATCCACTCCCACCTGTACCCCCAGGCCTCCCAGCCATAGCTAGGAGCCTCCTGGAGAAAGGGCCAGCAAACAGCTCTGAGCTAGTCACTTACCTTTGGTCCCTGTTGGTAGATCTGCAGCTCCTCCACCGTGAAAGACAACCACAGTGGTGATGGCTGTCGCAGAATCAGGCGTAGTTCCAGTACTTTGCCCATGTCACACAGCATCTGACACATACACACAAGGACCCACCGAGGCCCCAGCTCACTGCCCAGGAGCCAACCAGCAATGAGCCAAGGTGCTTCCTCCCCAGGCCTTTGAGAAGGAAACAGTAGTTCCTCCAAGGCACTTGCCCAAGAACCACAATTTAGGCCAACCTTGCCCGCCCCTCTTCCCTCATGGTATCCTGGCCCAATCCCCAGGCCTCTTGTGAGCCCTCATCTGGGCTGCCCTGGCCATGCTGAGTCCCAGCTGACCTGGTGCTTGAACAGCGATACATACTCCTGAGCTCCCTCCTCACTGTGTGGGTCAGGCATCAGGCAGTAGTCCCGAAGGCAGGTCACCCACTTGGCTGGAGTGTGTGTTGAGGTGTGCTGGCGAACACGGATGGTCAGAAAGGCTGTGTAGTAATTCTTAAACATGATCTCCTGCAACTAGGGCACACATAACCCACCACAACAAATCACACCTAGGCCCCGGGCCTGATGGGTTCAAAAGCACCATCTCTTCCTCCACTTAGGAATGTACTCTTCTACCAATCTAACAATATCAACAAGAATCCACTGGGGCCCAAAGAGATTTTGCCTTCTTAGAACTCACAGTCTAAATGAGCACGTCATGCAAACAAACCATAACCTCGGATCTTGCTGCATGCCCAAGATGCTGTGAGTGGTCAGAGCCCTAACTCTAGATGAATCAGAAAATGTACAGATGAGTTCATCAAGTGGACCATGAAAGGTAGAAACTGTAAAGTAGCATAAACAAAGGAACACCAAGGGGTGACAGGACCTGGCATACCCCTGGAACAGAGAGTGGTTCAGCCTAGCTAAAGCAGTTCTCATCACTGGATACTCCTCAGAATTACTCAAGGAGGGAATTCCCTGGTGGTCCAGTGGTTAGGACTCGGTGCTTTCACTGCCAGGACCCAGGGTTCGATCCCTGGTCGGGGAACTAAGATCCCACCGTGGTGAGGCCAAAAAAACCAAAAACAACAGCAACAACAAAAAAATACAACAAAACAGAATTACTCAAGGGAATTTTTTTTTTTTTTTTTTAATATAAGTGTACAGGCTCCACCCCAGACCTACTGAATCAGATTTCCAGGGTTGGGCCCTGTAATGAAGTCTCCCAGCTTAGAGTAAGCAACAGCTTGGGGGAGAACCACACACTACAGGACAAAATGCCTGGGGCCGAGAGGCAAGTAGGGCAAAGACACAGAGTGGCTCTGAATGCCAGGCCATTAGAAAGTGGACTTTGTCCTCTGTGTTGAGGTTTGTAGTGTCCAGTCACCCTGCCAGCAGATGTGGAAGGGCAACTGGAGACTGGAAACTGGAGCCACTGGGAAGACCCTGATGAGGGATGATTTGAACCTGACCTCCAGCAGGGACTGTAGGAATGGGCAGGAGGCAGGTTTGGGGGTAACTCATTGTCTAATGATACCCAGTCAGTGGCCAGGAACAAAACGACCTCTCACCTCTATTAGGTTCAAAACTGTACTTCCAGCACCTAGCCTACTTTCTCGGCACTTCCGTGTCAGCGCCATTCTGGGCATTGGGGAGAGACGTTGAAGAGAACAGAAGAGGAAGCTGCATTCTAGTAACTGTGTGTTAACTGAAGGAAGAAATAAATGTTTAACTGATTCGTTTGGGCGAGGTACTGCAGAGGCTTTCAGTAAACGATTAAATGGCCGGGACACGCCCGAGTTCCCAGATAAGCCCCGCCCAGGAGCCCCGGTCGCGCCCACTTGCTTGCTCACCTCGAAGGGCGCGACGCTGGGGAAGGTGACATCGATGACCAGCACGCCAGGCCGGCCTTGGGAGGTCCGCACGTCGCCCACCTGCAGGGCCACGGTACCTTTCACATGACAAGGGACCGACACGCGGGACATGGTGGCAGCGGCCGCGACCAAGTAAGACCAATGGTCTTTCCCGGCGTCCCCAGCCGGGCCCCAAGAACTACAACTCCCGAGAGGGCTCGCGCTCGGCCATCCCAGCCAATCACCGATGCTCGGGGCGGGCCCGGATTCGGAAGTGCCTGCGGAAGTGCTCCTTCAGCCAATCACCGAGCGTGCCTTAGAGAGCCACCAGGGACCATGCCCAGAAACGGCCTAGCCGTTCTGGATCCAGTTAGTGCTGAGCCTTATAGGTGCCCTGAAGTCTCAGTCGGTTACTTCCTGTGTGCAGGGCGGGCGTCAGTTAAAGCGCATAAAGCCATGAGCATGAATGAGCATAGTGTCTGGACGACACTGGTTGCAAAAATAGATATTAACCCTTTTTTTACGTACGCGAAGGATTTGAAGAGATAACTCACAAGAAAAGATAAATAGCCAATATACCCATGAAAAGATGCTTAACATTATTATTCATCAAGGAAATACAAATTAGAACCCCACACACCCACTAAACAGACTAAAATTAAAAACTGACAAAACTGTGGAACGCTCATGCATTGATAATTTCCTGCCACTTTGAAAAGCAGTTTGGCCATTCTTTAAGAACTAAATTTATACTTAAAACATGATCCAGCCATTGTACTCCTAAGTATTTACCCAAGAGAAATGAAAGCATATGTCCATCCAAGGACTTTATTCGTAATAGCCAAAATTTGGAAATAATCTAGGTGTCCAACAGATGAACAAATGAACAGATTAGCTAGTTGTGGTGTATCCACACAATGAAATACTACTCAACAGTAAAAAGAAATGAATGAATCCACAGGCTATCAATAGATGAATGGGTAAACAAAGTGTAATTACACAAAATGAAATTATTCAGCCTTAAAAAGGAATGAAATTCTGGCACATGCTTCAACAAGGATAAACATTGAAAATATTACACTTAGTGAAAAAAGCCAGACATAGAAGAACAAATATTATATGATTCCTCTAATGTGAGGTACCTAGTAGAGGCAAATTCATTGAGACAGAAAGTTGAATAGAGGTTGCCAGGAGCTGGGGAGGGGGAAGTAGAGAGTTATTGTTTGACAAGTACAGAGTTTCAGTTCAGGATGGATGAAAAAAAATCTGGAAATAGTGGTGATGATTACAAAGCACTATGAATGTACTTAAGGCCAATGAATGATATATACACTTAAAATGAGTAAATGGTAAATTTTATGTCATGTATCTTTTACCACAATAAAAAACAAACAAACAAATGAACAACTGACATACACAATACCAACACTGGATTTCAAATGCACTATGTTAAGCAAAAGAAGTCAGACCCAAGTGAGTTCATATGGTATGGTTCCACTTACATGAAATTCTAGAAAAGTCAAAACTAATATAGAGTAATATAGAGTAATATAAATCAGAACAGTTTTCCCTGGAGCCAAGGGTGACTGTGAAGAAGTACAGGGGAATATTTTGGGGTGACAGAAAGGTTCTATGATGTGATAGGCTGGTAGTTATATTTGTCTAGACATTTGTCAAAATTCATTAAACAATGCTTAAGATATGTGCATTTTATTGTATCTAAATTATACCTCAATTGGGAATTCCCTGGCAGTCCAGTGGTTAGGACTCTGTACTTTCATTGCTGAGGGCATGGGTTCAATCCCTGGTCAGGGAATTAGGATCTCACAGGCCGCACAGAGTGAGCAAAATAAATAAGTAAATAAAAATTGGTAAAAAAAAAAATATATATATATATATATACACATACACACCTCAATAAAGAAATTAAAAAATAATAAAACAAAATAAATTATTCCTCAATAAACATGATTTTTAAAGAAAAAAATTAAACATCATATTTATTATCATCATCATCCTTCCAGATACTTGTGGAAACAATGCCTCAGAAATTGTCAGTTAAGCCTGTTTTATGGATAACAAAGCTGAGGCCAGATGTGGGCCAGTGATTTCCCAAGCCAAGAAAGCAATATGAAGTAGAGCTGGAAACAGAGTCTCTTTTGGACTCCTACCTCATAGGTCAGAACCCTCCAGGCACCAGTCATCTTTGGTGACCTGTGCCTTCTCCGTGTGAGGGGCTCCAGAGACACAGGCCCAGTGTAGCTCATAGGATTCTCATAATGGGACATCAAACAGACACAAAACCAGGATTCCAAGCCAGCCCAAGGAACAGCCTGGAGGAGCTAAGCCTTCCCAGCCCAGACCTGGAGACCTCCAGTGACAGAAAACTTTCCCTGTCTCATCATAATTTGTAACCTGTGGCTTCTGGACTGGTCATTGTTATCTCCATTTTGTTTTTTGCTTTTTGTTTTTTAATAAATTTATTTATTTTTGGCTGCATTGGGTCTTCATTACTGCGTGCGGGCTTTTCTCTAGTTGCGGCAAGCGGGGGCTACTCTTCGTTGCAGTGCATGGGCTTCTCATTGCGGTGGCTTCTCTTGTTGCGGAGCACAGGCTCTGGGCGCGCGGGCTTCAGTAGTTGTGGCACGCGGGCTCAGTAGTTGTGGCTCATGGGTTCTAGAGCGCAGGCTCAGTAGTTGTGGCACACAGGCTTAGTTGCTCCGCGGCATGTGGGATCGTCCTGGACCAGGGCTCGAACCTGTGTCTCCTCCACTGGCAGACAGATTCTTTTTTTTTTTCTGACATCTTTATTGGAGTATAATTGCTTTACAACGTTGTGTTAGTTTTTGATGTATAGCAAAGTGAATCAGCTATACATATACATATATCTCCATATCCCCTCCCTCTTGCATCTCCCTCCCACCCTCCCTATCCCACCCCTCTAGGTGGTCACAAAGCACCGAGCTGATTTCCCTGTGCTATGTGGCTGCTTCCCATTAGCTATTTATTTTACATTTGGTAGTGTATATATGTCAATGCCACTATCTCACTTCGTCCAAGTTTACTTCCCCCTCACCGTGTTCTCAAGGGCAGGAGGATTCTTAACCACTGTACCACCAGGAAGCCCGCTATCTCCATTTTGACTCAGACTAATGATTCATTGCCTGGGTCCCTCCAGATTCCTGAGGGTTTCCCTTTTAGGGAGGCATCCACCCCCCCATACTGGAGCAGAGGTTTCCCTAAATCCCAGAGGACTATAGCCCTCCTGAGAATCAGGTGGATACGGACAGGTTTTGGTCTTCAGGCCTCAGCTCTGAGAGCAGACACAGACCCATGTGGCCCCTCATTGCAGATGAGTCTCAATATTGAAACAGGAGGGAAGGGTGCGGGGCACAACCTTTGAAAGAATGACATAGCCCGAGGACATGACATAAACTGATTAGAACCAAATGGGTCCAAGATGGCAGATAAGTCAACTTCCACTAGACCTTGAGCCTCAGTATACAACTCATTGTAACACATCAGTAAGCTAACTGACACACCCACAGAGCCATGACAGTTCCAAGGCCGACCATAAGTATCAAAAAGTGGGTGGTGGGGCTTCCCTGGTGGCGCAGTGGTTAAGAATCCGCCTGCCAATGCAGGGTACCTGGGTTCGAGCCCTGGTCTGGGAAGATCCCACATGCTGCAGAGCAACTAAGCCTGAGCACCGCGACTACTGAGCCTGCACTCTAGAGCCCGTGAGCTACAACTACTGAAGCCTGCGTGCCACAGCTACTGAAGCTCGTGTGCCTAGAGCCCGTGCTCCTCAACAAGAGAAACCACCACAATGGGAAACCCGTGCACCGCAACTAAAAGTAGCCCACGCTCCTCGCAACTAGAGAAAGCCCATGCGCAGCAACGAAGACCCAATGCAGCCATAAATAAATAAATAGATAGATAGATTAAATTTAAAAATTTTTTTTAAAAAAGTGGGTGGTGGCCCAATTGCTGGAAATCCCCACCCTTTCTCAAAATAGCTGGAATAGTCCTCCCACTCATTAGCCTATGAAATTACCCACCCCTGTAAAAATTGATAACCCATACCCTGGTGCTCCTCTCACCTTCTGAGATGGCCCACTGTCTGTCTGTGGAGTGTGTTTCTCTCTAAATAAATCCACTTCTTACCTATCACTTTGTCTCTCACTGGATTCTTTCTGCAATGAGACATCAAGAGCCTGAGCTTCATTAAATCCTGAAACCAGGTGTGTGATCTCAGTTGGAAGACTGTGAGTTTTGGCCGGCTGCATGGGTTCGAGTCCCAATCAGGGTTTTGGCTGAGTTTGAGTCCCAGCACTTGGGTTCTGAGTCCCAATCTGAGGTGCACGGTTTCAATATCTCTCTGGTGGACAGCCACCTCCACTCCATATATATATGGGGAGAGAGAGAGATCAATTGAGAGATTGAGATTATAAACTTATAAACTGTTTGCTCATGTGATTATAGAGGCTGAGAACTCCCAAGATCTGCCATTGGCAAACTTGAAACCCAGGAGAGCCAATGTGTAGTTCTAGTTCAAGTCTGAGGGCATAAAAGCCAAGACAGCTGATGGTATAAATTCCAGTCCAAAATCTGGCAGTCTCAGAGACCCTAAAAGACTTGATGTTTTGGTCGTACCCCAAAGGCTGGAAAAAGAACAATATTCCAGCTCAAGCAATCAGACAGGAGGGGTTTCCTTTTACTCAGCTTTTTTGTTCTATTCAGAACTTCAACTGATTGGATGAGGCCTACCCATATTAGGGAGGGTAATCTGCTTTACTCAGTCTATTCAAATATTAATCTCAAAACCTAAAAGAAAGAAAAAGAAAAAATAAACAAATGTTAATCTGACACAGAAACACCCTCAGACACACACTCAGAATAATGTTTGGCTAAATGTCTAGATACTCCATGGTCATTTCAAGTTGACACATAAAATTAACCATCACACAGTGTGTTGTTAAATTTCCACATATTTGTGATTTTTGTTTTCAGTTTTCCTTATCTTATTCATGTGTAGTTTCATTCCATTGTGACCAGAAAGGAAAAGATACTCAGTGTGATCTCAATCTTTTTAAATTTATTGAGACTTGCTTGTGGCCTAACATATGGCCTACTCTGGAGAATGTTCCATGTTCACTTGAGAAGAATGTGTATTCTGCTATTGTTGGGTGGAATGTTCTGTATATCTCTGTTAGGTTTAGTTGGTTTACAGTGTTGCTCAAGTCCTCCATTTCCTTACTGCTCTTGTCTGGTTCTATCCATCATTGAACATGGAGTATTGAAGTCTCCAACTATTATTGTAGAACTGTGTATTTCTTCTGTCCATTCTGTCAATTTTTGTTTCATATATTTTGGGGCTCTGTTGTAAGATGTATGTATGTTCATAACTGTTATATCTTTTTGCTATATTGTACCTTTTTAATTATATTATACCTTTTATCAATATTTTCCTTCTCTGTCTCTTGTAAACTGTTTTGATTTAGGTCTAATTTGTCTTACAATAGTATAGCCACCCAACTCTCTTTTGGTTACTATTTTAATGGAATATATTTTTCCACCCCTTACTTTCAACCTCTTTGTGCCCTTATACCTAACGTGAGTCTCTTATAGATATACGTAGATAGACCTTTTTTAAAAAAAATCCAGTTTGGGGAATTCCCTGGCAGTCCAGTGGTTAAGACTCCACACTTTCACTGCTGAGGGCCCAGGTTCAATCCCTGGCCAGGGAACTAAGGTTCCACAAGCCACACAGCTCAACCAATAAATAAATAAATAAATAAATATTAAAAAAAAAAAAAATATATATATACATATATATGCCATCTGAATGACCAAAATATATATTTCTCATATATATTTGGTCTTCATCTACAGTTTCTGGTTCACAGCTCTTAAAACCCTTGGAATTTTCTGAGAGAGAAGAGCAATGGTTTAATATCTGGTCTCTTGTCCTGTCCTCAATTCCTGAAAACTCTTCAGGGGAAGTGACTTTTGGATCCCACCCAAGGATGGGGGCTGATTCCCAGTAGAACTTTTAGTCCCACTCCCCAGATCTCCATGGAGGGGAGAGGGGCTGGAGGTTAAATCAATCACCAAAGGCCAATGATTTAATCAATCATGCCCATGTAATGAAGCCTTCATAAAACCCCAAAAGGACAGGGTTCAGAGAGCTTCTGCATTGGTGAACATGTGGAGATATGGGGAGAGTGATGTACCTGGAAAGGGCATGGAAGCTCCACACCCCTTTCCCATGCCTTGCTCTTTGAATCTCTTCTTCTGGCTGTTGATTAGTATCCTTTAATAATTGTTTTATAATAAACCAGTAATCTAGTAAGTAAAATGTTTCTGAGTTCTGTGAACTGTTCTAGCAAATTAATCGAAATTGAAGAGCAGGTCTTGGGAACCTCTGATATATAGCCAGTGGGTCAGAAGTACAGGTGACAACCTGGAGTTGAGATTAGCATTGTTAGTTGGAGGGGGTCATGGTAAACTCAATTTGTGTCCAATTGGTTAGAGGCACAGGTAACAACTTCACCTGTGTCTGAAGTGGAAGGCAGTCTTGTGGGACTGAGCCCTTGACCCATGGAATCTGATTCTATCTCTGGATAGATAGTATCAGAATTGAGTTAAATTCTCAGACACCCTGTGGGGAAGCCTCCACACACATGTTGGAATTGGGTTCAGGGAACGCTTATTTATTCCATTTCTGCCTTTTAAAAAAAATTTAGTTGATCTTTTGTAGTGATCACTTTCCTTTTTTGTATATTTTTAAACTATTTTCTTAGTGGCTTACTTAGGGATTACAATTGATATCTTAAATTTATGACAAGCTAGTTTGAATAAACCAACTTAGTTTCAAGAGTTTACAAGCACTCTGCTCCTATACTTCTCTGTTCCTCCCCCTTTATACTGTTATTGTTACAAATTATATCTTTATACATTTTATGACTACTAACATGGATTTATAATTGTTTTATGCATTTGCCTTTTAAATCATGTAGAAAAAAGAGAGAAATTACAAACCAAGCCAAAAGTATCATGATCTTGGTTTTTATATTTACCTATAAAGTTACTTTTGCTAGTATTCTTTATTTTAAATTATGGCCTCCGGGCTTCCCTGGTGGCGCAGTGGTTGAGAGTCCGCCTGCCGATGCAGGAAACACGGGTTCATGCCCCAGTCCGGGAACATCCCACATGCCGCGGAGCAGCTAGGCCCGTGAGCCATGGCCGCTGAGCCTGTGCGTCCGGAGCCTGTGCTCTGCAGCAGGAGAGGCCACAACAGTGAGAGGCCCGTGTACCACAAAAAAATTATGGCCTCAAGTTACTATCTAGTGTTCTTTCATTTTAGTCTGAAAGATTCCCTTTAGCATTCCTCATAGGGCAGGTCTACTAGTATATCATTGTTTATTTTAAATAAGCAAATAGGGAAATCCCTGGTGGTACAGGGGTTAACACTCCCAGCTTCCACTGCAGGGGGTCCAGGTTCAATCCCTGGTCGGGGAGCTAAGATCCCACATGCCTGGCAGCGAGGCCAAAAAAAAAATAAAAGCAAATAGTTTAAATTTTCCTCAGTTTTACTTTCCAACACAGAAACCTCTACAGATATAACTCACATAAAATCTCTCTTGAGTCCTCAGTTATGAGTGTACGGCCTGCCACCCGGAGCCAGTGAGGCTGTGAAGGGGGTGCGTCTTGCCGCTCCTGGCCCGCTTGGCCGGGTGTTGGGCACTGGGCGGCATCGCCTGTCTCAGGGCTCCCAGGATAAAGGTAGCAGTAATGCTGACACCGGCAAGAAACTGAAGCGGAATGATGGTCTCAGAGGGTCCGGGGCTTGAGCCACAGCCTCTGACTCCACTCAGCTGGTTTCTGTGAGAGCAGGCTGCTTGTTAAAGAGATTGCAGAACTTGTCACTAATTTACCTTGTACATATAAAGTGTATTTTCCTGATCCAAACAAGCTTCACTGTTTCAGCTAACTATCACTCCAGATGAGGGTTACTACCAGGGTGGAAAACTTCAGTTTGAAACTGAAGTTCGGGGACTTCCCTGGTGGTCCAGTGGTTAAGACTCCATGCTCCCAATGCAGGGGGTCCAGGTTCGATCCCTGGGTGGGGAACTAGATCCCACGTGCATGCCACAACTAAGAGTCCACATGCCGGAACCAAAGGATTCTGCGTGAAGCAGCCAAGACCCGGTGTGGCATCAATAAATAAATGAATGAATGAATGAAACTGAAGTTCCCAATGTGTACAACATGGTGCCTCCCAAAGTGAAATGCTTGACCAGGATCTGGCACTCCAACACCACAGAGACAGGCAAAATACATCGAAGTTTACTGAGAGACCATTCGACTGATGGCACCTGCTGGGCTCCCACAAGGACACTGAAGGATTTTTTTTTTTTTTGCCTCACCACAGGCACTCATGATCTTAATTTCCAACCAGGGATGGAACCTGTGCCCCCTGCAGTGGAAGCTTGGAGTCTTAACCACTGGACCACCAGGGAAGTCCCACTGAAAAACAGTGTTTAGGTGTTAAACTCTTTGTTTACTGATCTTTTGAATTTCGATGATCAACTGAATATTGAAGCTACAGAACATTTGCAGGACAAGGAAGACTTCAGCAATAAAGTTGAAGACTACATTAAGCATATGCCAGATGACAGGAGGAGAAGACTGCAGGGCTGTGGACTGTGCATTAGAAGTTTGTCTCCAACTGAAACCAACAGGGAGCCTCCTCCCCAGTCCTCATGCTCCCCTCAGTCACGCTGGGTCGTCAGAGTCCTGTGACCATGTTGTCCTGAGAAAGAACCTCTTCACAACCACCCACTGTAGATGGAGAGTTCCACATAAACACAACAAGGAAATGTGTTTGGGGTTCTAAAGCATCGTCTGCTTAACTTAACATGTTTACTTTTTTGGAACTGTACTGTATAGGCTGTTGATAAGATTCTCGAGAAGTTGTAATGAACTCAACGTTGAGGCTAGAGCTTGCTTCTTCCCCTTTTCCCAAAGTCAGTTACCTGCACAGGTGATGCTAATGATATGTTCATTGTAGTTCACAGACTGGCAATCAGAAACCTGCTACAAACTGTGACTGGATGCAAATTCTCTTAGCTCCTTCCATGAATGTTGGCCCTGCCTAGACATCGTGAAGCTTCCCAGAATGCATGGTCATTAACTGTAGATCTCTTACTGAAATGCATATTTTATTTAATGGAAGTATATTTTGGAAAAGATTTGTAATTTGTATGATTTAATGCTTTAATTATTTTTTTCTATTCTCAGTTTGTATTTTCATTGTATAGCGCAGACAGGAAGATGTTGGGGCAAGCAACTATTGAAGATAAATTTTTTTTTTTTTTTTGCGGTACACGGGCCTCTCACTGTTGTGGCCTCTCCCGTTGCGGAGCATAGGCTCTGGACGCGCAGGCTCAGCGGCCGTGGCTCACGGGCCCAGCCGCTCCGCGGCATGTGGGATCTTCCCGGACCGGGGCACGAACCCGTGTCCCCTGCATCGGCAGGCGGACTCTCAACCACTGCGCCACCAGGGAAGCCCCAGAGATGCAGTTTTAAAAGATTTTTGCTTATTGCTATATAACCATTTTGGGAAGAAGTTTGAAGAAAAATTTTTTAAAAATATAAAAGACAAAAAAAAAAAAGTGTACGTGGTTTTGAGACTAAAAACTTTGAGATCCACTGTTCTAGAGTTTATTTCTGGGAGTCAAATTATCAGATCATGGCTATGAGAGAATGCATATTCTTACATTTAATCAATAACATAAAACTTCGGGACTTCCCTGGTGGTCCAGTGGTTAAGACTCCACACTCTGAATGTAGGGGGCCTGGGTTCGATTTCTGGTCAGGGAACTAGCTCCCACATGCATGCTGCAACTAAAGACCTCCCGTGCCGCAACTAAGAAGTCCACATGCTGCAATGAAGACCCTGCGTGCCGTAGTGAAGGCCTGACTCAGCCAAATGAATGAATAACTAAATAAATAATCCCACATGGTGCATGGTGTGGCCAAAAAAAAAAAAAAAAAACAAACTTCTTCCCAAAATGGTTATATAGCAATAAGCAAAAATCTTTTAAAACTGCATCTCTGGGGCTTCCCTGGTGGCGCAGTGGTTGAGAGTCTGCCTGCCGATGCAGGGGACACGGGTTCGTGCCCCGGTCCGGGAAGATCCCACATGCCGTGGAGCGGCTGGGCCCGTGAGCCATGGCCGCTGAGCCTGCGCGTCCATAGCCTGTGCTCCTCAACGGGAGAGGCCACAACAGTGAGAGGCCCGCGTACCGCAAAAAAAAAACAAAAACAAAAAACTGCATCTCTGGCCCTCCTTTTATAACTCTTCTCTTACACTCCTCTCTCCCCTGCTCTGGCCACATTGGCCTCCACACTGTCCCAGGCTCACAGGTTTATTTCCACCTGTTTGCTCACTGTCTTATTTCTGTCACTTCTCAGTCCTGATATCTCCTCACCTGACATCATATTGCACATTTGTTTATATGTCTGGTCGCCCTCCAGAACAGAAATGTCCAACAGAAATATAATGCAAGCCACAAATGTGGGCACCAATATGTAATTTTAAAATTCTTGGTAACGTTAAAAAAAGTCAAAAACAGGTTAAATTATTTTAATAAGATATTTTATTTAACCCAAAATACTCTAAATATGATCATTTCAATATAAAATCAATATTTAAAATGTTAGATAGTTAACATTATTTTTTTACTAGATCTTTGACATCAGGCATGTATTTTACACTTACAACACTTCTCAATTCAGACTACACATTTCAAGAGCTCAATAGCAGCGTGTGGCTACGGGCTACCATATTTGACAGCACTGCTCTAAAATGTAAGCCCTGTACAAGCAGAGCTTGGTTTGTCTTGCTCCTGGCTAAATCCCCAACACCTAGAACAGTGCCCGGCACATATTTTATATTCAATTAGTGTTTGTTGAATTCGTGAATGAATAGAATGGCTTTGCACTCCTTGGCACCCTTCCGTAGGACAGGTCCCAGCCCTCTGAGAACACATCATCTGGCTGGCAACCATCAGTCATAGTCAGGACAGCAGCGCCACCTGCTGGGGAATGGGGAGTCACGCACCCATGAGAATCAGGCACCAGGACTCAAGGCTGGTGGAGGGGCAAAGACAGGAGGTGGGCTCTGGATGCCTGGAATGTTATTCCTTACCTGAGTCTTGGATGCCTGGAATGTTATTCCTTACCTGAGTCTTGGACCCTCTTTTTTCCAAAAATCTTTCCCAGACCTTATCTCCTAGTATTACCAAGGTAACTATCATATTAAGAATTCCATCAATAATAAGACTTACCTGGTGGCACAGTGGTTAAGAATCCACCTGCTAATGCAGGAAACACTGGGTTCGAGCCCTGATCCGGGAAGATCCCACATGCCACAGAGCAACTAAGACCGTATGCCACAACTACTGGACCGTGGCAGGCTCCCTTTTGCATGGTCTACACTGGAACTCTGGAAATGGCTGCCTGAAAGTCTCCTACAGGCCAGCCCTCTGCCCAGTCCTTTTCTTTTTTTTTAATTAATTAATTAATTTATTTATTTATTTTTGGCTGCATTGGGTCTTCGTTGCTGTGTGTGGGCTTTCTCTAGTTGCGGCGAGCGGGGGCTACTCTTGGTTGCAGTGTGCGGGCTTCTCAGTGCGGTGGCTTCTCTTGCTGTGGAGCACAGGCCCTAGAGTGCACGGGCTCAGTAGTTGTGGCACCTGGGCTTAGTTGCTCCGCGGCCTGTGGGATCTTCCTGGACCAGGGCTTGAACCCAGTGTCCCCTGCATTGGCAGGTGGATTCTTAACCACTGAACCATCAGGGAAGCCCTGCCCTGTCCTTCTTAACTTCTGTTGGGTTTAGACCTTTTGAGAACCTGATGAAAGTCAACCTCCTCCAAGACTACACTTGGACATTCGCACACACACACACACACACACACACACAAGTTGCTCGTTTGTAATGTTTGGTGATCCAGAAAGAGTCAGTATGTATAAAATTGTACTAAATGGGGACTTCCCTGGTAGCTCAGTGAGTGAGACTCTTCGCTCCCAGTGCAGTGGGCCACAGTTTGATCCCTGGTGGGGGAACTAGATCCTGCATGCATGCCGCAACTGAGAAGTCTGCATGCAGCAACTAAGAGCCTGCATGCAGCAACGAAGACCTGGCACAGCGAAAATAAATAAATAAATATTTTTGAAAAGTTGTACTAAATGAATGGCACCTTTGTCTAACGGCATAGTGGGTCTACAATAACAATCAAGTTTCTGATCCAGGTGGAGAAAGCTCCTAGCAACGTTGAATGAACAGAGCAGAATATTAATAGTAACAATAATAATAACCACTAACATTTATTTAGCATTTACTATATGCCAGACACTGTTCTCTTTATGCTTGTGTTCTTTCCTTATTCCACTCGCCTTCAAGGTAGAAATCTCAATTATTCTAATATTACAGGTAAGAAAATGAGTGGAAAGTTTGAGTGACTTGCCCAAGGCCATATAGCTGATGAGCAGCCATACTGGGGTTCAATTCTGGCAGGGCACCATGTTGTATATAGAATCTGGTCTGAACTCCATGATTTTTTAAATTTAATAAATATTAACTGAGCACTTTTTTCCACCTGGGCATACAGCAGCGAACAAAAGTCTCTGCTCTCATTTTTAAAAAAAATATTTATTTGGCTGTGCCAGGTCTTTGCTGTGGCACGTGGGATCTAGTTCCCTGACCAGGGTTAGAACCCAGGCCCCCTGCATTGGGAGCACAGAGTCTTAACCACTGGACCACCAGGGAAGTCCCTCTCATAGAGGATTCATTCTAGTGGAGGAGATAAGACAAATAAATCAGTTTACATATGTCTCCTAGTGATACGCACTCTGAACGAAACAGCAAGTAATACATCCAAAATACTCTTGCCAGGATTCAGCCAGGCCCTTTGTTAAAAGCCTCCTGGGGAGTTCCCGATGGTCTAGTAGTTAGGATTCGACACTTTCACTGCCATGGCCGGGGTTTAATCCCTGGTCAGGGAACTGAGATCCCACAGGCCATGCAGCGAGGCCAAAAAATAAAAATAAAAAAGCCTCCTGGATCCTAGGGCAGACAACAACAGTTCTTTCCTCATCTCCTACCCTGGGTTCAAAGTTGCTGGTTGGCAGCAGGAGGTGGCAAGAAAGTGACTAACAAGTCCAGGCTCTGCCTAGAGATGACCATACTAGGCAGCTTACCAAAAGCCCTAAATGAGTAGAAGAGGGATTCAGTTTCAAGGTGAACCAGTTGCGAGGGCTGTGCTGGGTAGGCAGTGAAGGTTGGGAGGGCATGAGATTCAGGCAGGACCCAGAAGTATGGGCATGATTTGGACTTGAGCTATGCTTACTTAGCTCAAGCCCTGGTATATAATAGGTGCTTAGTAAATGTGGTGAATGACTGATAGAGTTGATAAATGAAAAAACAAAACACAAACAAAACACACACCCTTGTATTGATGGGTGTGTTTGTGAATGAGAGCTCAGAACTTCAAAAGCTCCCAGAGGTCCGCAAGTTGGCACCCAGACCCATCTGGATGAGCAGAAGGCAGGGGGGCAGAAGATACTGCTGGAGTGTGCGTAGAACAGCCCAGCCCTGGTGAGTGCAGGTCTAGCTTCTCAGCTGGGTCTGAAGCCACCCTTTCTTTTATACTATCTCCAATAAGATGATTTGAAGTAGCTCCCAGGAGGTGGCAGGGCAGATGGACCCCTTGAGGCTCCCTCAAGGCTCGAGAGGGCAGTGCAAGTCAAGATGACCAGGAGCTGGCCCAAGGTTCAGCCAGTTGGGGCAGAACCAGACTAGAATTTCTCTGACCTTAAGCACACTGCAGGGGCTTCTAGCCTGGAATCCCTGCAAGCACTGCAGGATGTTTAGGGACTCTTTTAAATTATAGGCAAGACTGTGTGTGTAGGGAGTGTTTGTCTGGGAAAGTGTCAATAGCTTTTTCAAATGATGGAGGTAAGGAAAGCTGGGGACCCTGCCACAGGGAATGAAATCCATGGTACCCCCTTCCTAGAGTTGATCTCCAGACAGGCTCTATGCTGTCTTCCCAAACATTGGCTGGCAGCCCCACCATCTCCCTTGGGGCCTGCCATGGAGTACTCGGCCACTTCCATTCCAGAACGTGTGTGCCCGATCAGGGGGTGGCAGGAAATAAGACTTTCTCCGGTCCTTGGGGGCTACTGGGTACAGCTGAGAGCTTGGAGCAGCTTCCTGCAGCTGCTGGGGACAGGGAGCCAAGGAATGCTTGCCTGTGTTTCCCTGGCTTTCCTGGGACCTGCTGTCCTGCCACTGAAGTCACTGGGCCTCACCAGGACCCACTCCGGGCCTCACTGTTGGTACATTTTATCCCATTATGAAAGGAATCTGGAACAAGTTGACTCTAGCGTTGGGCAATGCAGGACCAGCAGGAGGCTGCCCGGCTGGCTTATCTTGTCAGTTCCCCTACCTCCTTCCCTGAGCTCCCCATGCTTGGCCCCAACTCCAGAACATTCTGCTCAGAGTCAGGCAAGTTCCAGCAAAGTCTAGGATGCCTGGTCAGGGCCTGCTCAGGCAGTCACCTCTTCCCTGTTCTTGTCCATCTGTCCAGGCCTGGACAGGCTCTGCTACTGCTGAACCCCTCCTGGGAATTCCCCAAGCCAGCAGGAAACTAAGCTGCGCCCCTCCCATAAGACCCAGCTTCGGTGACCCCTACTCCATATACTTCCTCAGACCAGGCCAGGCTGCCTGACCCCGCTCCATATACCGCCTTGTTTCCTGTGTGCAGCTTTCCCTGAGGAGCTGGAACGCGCGCTTCTCTGTTGTCCTGGCCGTGACTTCTAGTTCTCTGCCTTTGGCCTTCTTGCATGTCAGGGCACAGTGTAGGTGCTCAGTAAAGGGCTTTGTTATTTTACTTATTTATTTTTTTGGCCACGCTGCGTGGCATGTGGGATCTTAGTTCCCCAACCAGGGATGGAACCTGCTCCCCCTGCAGTGGAAGCACAGAGTCTTAACCACTGGACCACCAGGGAAGTCCAAGGGCTTTGCGATTTGATTTGCATACTTCCCTGTCCTCTACCCACTTCCCTACCCTTTTACAATTAAGGACTGAAGTGGGCTTAGATTAAATGCCAGAACTTCTAGAAGACCCTATAATCAGGCTACCCTGAGAACACCTGTGTTCAACCACTGCCCCCCCCCCCCCCCGTCCCGCCTCCACCTTCCCCCCCCCCCCAACCCAGGTCTTTTTGCTCTTTGAATGGGGCTGGCTGACCTGGAGCCCTCTGCCTTTTCCTCACTGAGGTTGCCCTGAAGCTTCTTCTCTCCCTCACTGGTCCCTAACTACTCATACAACTCAACAGTGTCAAGACCCCCACCAAGGTGAGGCCATGTGAACGAAGGGAGAAGGAGACAGAGACCTGCCCTGTTTCTCCCAAGTCTGGAAGCCCCTCTCATGAATTCAAGGCCTCTGTGTCCTGGGCTCCAGAGGTGGATAAGTCCTGGTAGTTGAAGATTTTGGGTTTTTTTTTTTCTGGTTGCGTTGGGTCTTCGTTGCTGCGCACAGGTTTCTCATCGCGGTGGCTTCTCTTATTGCAGAGCACAGGCTCTAGGCACGCGGGCTTCAGTAGTTGCAGCACATGGGCTCAGTAGTTGTGGTGCATGGGCCCTAGAGCGCAGGCTCAGTAGTTGTGTTGCACAGGCTTAGTTGCTCTGTGGCATATGGGATCCTCCTGCACCAGGGCTCGAACCCGTGTCCCCTGCATTGGCAGGCTGATTCTTAACCACTGTGCCACCAGGGAAGTCCCGGTAGCTGAAGTTTTGATGCAGCTGTATCCATCTGTTCCTTCACTCAGCAAGCATCAGTGGAGTTCCTTACTCTGGGCCAGGGACAGTGAAGGCTAGGAAGATGAATAAAGATTCGCAGCTTGGCTATTTACTGGCTGTGTGACCTCTGGTGACTTTACCCTTGGGCCTCAGTTTCCTCATTTGTAACATGGGGCCAATAATAACAACTGTTGCAGAGGAGGCAAAGTGAAATTTTGTGTGTCCAGGGTGCAGGACAGAGCTCAGTGACGGCAGCTGTTATTATCAAGGGAAATCTTTGTTCTCCAGGAGCTTGAGGTCTCCTAGAAACAATAGGGAGTCTGAGATGCTGAGATGGCTTTTGGGTGTTGTTCTTGAGTGGAATAGGCAGGACTTGGGTAGGCGGAAGAAGAGGGGCCCACACAGGTGGCATTCTGCAGGGAGTTGGGGGGAGGGGATAAGACTGGTGAGACTTGACCAGTCTGGGGCAGGCCTCTTTTGCCCAGGGTGTTATAGGGTGGGGCTCAAATTTATTCTGCAGAAGGCTGGAAGTCTCTGAAGATATGTTGGTTTGTAAGGTTTGGCCTCCAAAATGCCAATTGGACTCTCTGGGAAGTCTCTCCAGAAGGCTACAGGTCTCCAGCACAGACTTAAGGGTCCAAGAGGCCTCATTTTCAATCAAATGTTTGTTCACTCATTCCAATTTTACTGGGTACCTTCTAAGTGCCAGGCCCTGTCTCAGGTGCTAGAGGTTCCCAGGATGGAGGAAATAGCCAGACATAGATCCTCTAGTCTGTCCTAGGGATAAACTTTAAGTGAGACATAATAATATGGTGGGGTAAACAAGGGTCCACAGCAGAGACACCCTGCCCAGGCCAGAAACTAAGACAGGGGATGAGCAGGAATGAGGTCAGCTAAGTGGCCAAAGAATGCTGTGAGCAGAAGTGTCACACATGGGAAGGCTTGAAAGGCTTGAGGGGAGCTGGCAGATGCCTGGCATATTTGTAGGAACTTAAAGAGGTTCCCTGTGGCTGGGGTCATGTGCAAAGAGAAACTGGAGTGAAGATGTGATGGTAGGTGTTGAGAGAAGTGGAGGGTGGGGGCCAAGCTGGACAGGTCAGGGTGAATGAGAGGTCCTCACACACCTGCCCCCCTCCCAGCAGCAGTGGGAAGTCGTGGGCAGAGCACTGAGCAGGGCAGGATCACAGGTAGATTTCAGTTTGGATGTTAACTTTGGCTGGTGCCTCACAAAGACTGGGTCAGCAGAGGACAGGGCCCCATGGCCCCCACTCCCTGCAGGCCACAGTGGTGTTATGGGAGAAGGTTCTCAGAAGACAAGGCCCCAAAAGACTAGGGGGATGTGCAGGGTAGCGGCTGGCACCTCCCCCTCAGACTGACAGGAGGCAAGGGGACCTTGGCTCTGGAGGAGCCTGGGAGCAGCAGCAGCTGTTGCTCCTCATGAGGGTTCAGGCAGTCCACAGCTGTGGTGGGTCTCCAGGATTTGAGGTCAAAGACCTTTGAAAGGCAGGGCTGTGGTGGGCCAGCAGGGCATCGGCCAGGGAAGGGGAAGTCGTGGCAGTTCAGTGGGATGCAGTGTCCTACTCTGATCCAGCTGTCTGGGAACAGCTGCTGGCCTGGAAGAGGGAGGGAACCCAGGTGAGGAAGCTCCCTGTCTGCTGGGCTGTGGGAACAGAGGTTGAGAGCCAGTGGGGGGTGGGAGGGCATTGGGGGAGAGGCAGCATCTGCTGCCGGTGGACCAGCCTGGCTCCAGTGTATTTTTTTTTGGCTGTGCCCCGCAGCTTGTGGGATCTTAGTTCCCCCACCAGGGATTGAACTTGCACCCTCGGCAGTGAGAGCACAGGGTCCTAACCACTGGACCGCCAGGGAAATCCCAGGCTCCAGTGCTTTCAGAGGCAACTGGAATTCCTCTGGGAAGGAAAGGCTGAGGTGAGGATGGGGGTGGGGAGAGTAGGGAGGGAGCCAAGTACTTTTCTCTGTGTTCCAGTGGTTTCCCCCAAAGACCATTCTCCTGGGCTGCACTGCCTCCTCAGGACCCCTCTAGAGCCCTCCTCCACCCTAGTGGGGTTGTTGTTTTTTTTTTTCCCTCTCACCGACTCTTCAGCTCTCTTTATCTGCACCTGTGTCCTGGCCCTTCTAGGAAGGAAAGTAGACAACCCGGAGCCTTTTGGAAAGCTCTGGCCCATTGGGTCATAGAGGGAAAGGGGTTTGCCCAAGGTCCCAGTCAGTCAGAGGAAGGCACAGGGGCCCCTGCCTGTGTGCAGCTAGCCCTTGGGGCCTCAACCCTAGGTACCCACTATAAGAGCAACTAGGCCTGGTACACCCCCAGGAACTGCCTCCTGAGAACTGGGAATTGATGGGACTTACTTAGTCCCAGTGGTTGTAGGTGCAGTAAAGAGGCCTGTGGGCTCCCACTTCTCTGCCCACCTCAACACCAGGGCCTCAGCACCATCACCATTGACCCAATTGCTGAGGGTCCCAGGCAGCAGGGCGAGTACAAGGAAGTTTCAGGCAGAGGGAGGGCATGGGGTCAGCTGAGGCCAGTCTTCCTTCTTGGGGGCCGCAGCATGAGACAAGCAGCTGCTCAGCCCTGCTTTGAGGCCTGGACTATCCCCTTCAGGAGCAGCCTTCCCTTCACCCTGATGTCCCCACCTTTGTATTGTTCCAGCTGCCACATCCCCACATGTGGTTGGGGGCACAGAGATGGGATGGGAATGAAGAGATGAAATGTTTCTTTTTACCTTTGCTGTAAAAATTCTCCAGGGATCATGAATGGGTCTTTGTATGGCTCTTAGGACATGTTAGTGCCTCTGCAAAGAGCCACGACCATGCTTGTTGCCAGTCGTGCCCACACCCAGAGGTCCAGAGCCCTGGCTTCAAGTTGGGGGTCTCTCTTACCTCAAGAGCCCAGTACCCAGTCTGTCCTGTTCCAGGCCTTCTTTTTTTTTTAATATTTATTTATTTGGCTGTGCTTTGTCTTAGTTGTGGTGTGCAGGATCTTTTTAGTTGCGTCATGTGGGATCTAGTTCCCTGACCAGGGACCGAACCTGAGCCCCCTGCATTGGGAGTGCAGAGTCTTAACCACTGGACCACCAGGGAAGTCCCCCGTTCCAGGCCTTCCTGGTCCCTGGGGTCCCTTGTCAAGTTCAGCCGACTGAACCTATCTGATGAATATAGACCCTCTCCTGCCAGGACCTCAGTCCATTCCATTCGGCTAAGTGGCAGCTGCAGGGAGGGAGCTTTGAAGGTTACCGGTCCTGATCGGTGAGCAGAAGGGAGATGGATGGGACAGCTGGCTGAGGCCTCATGTGCCTGCCAGGTGACACCCCGTGTGTCCTGAGGGCCTCCTGCAAGCCTGTGTCTGGCAGCAGCCCCAGGGGAGTTGGGTGGGGGGATCGCCCAGAACCTGTCTTGGGGCAGGACATTCCCACCCCGCAACACACACACTCCTCTGCTCTCTCCCTGCCTTCACCTTGGCCCAGACCAAGTGTTTTCTTTCCTCAGGAGGCTGGTGCTAGACCCTCTCTGGTGGGCTCTGCATGGTCTGTCCTAAAGCCCTTACCTACAGTGCATACCAGGAGCTGTCCAAGCCATTCCTCTCCCCACAGGCATGTTCCCTCCCCCCTGGTCCTTCTTCCTCTGGGCCTGAAAGGAGGGGTGCTGGCTCTCTGGCCTCTCTGTATTTCCGTGGAAGATGGAGGCAGGGAAAGTGAGAAATTTTCTCTCTAAATGCTTGTTCTGACTTGACTTCCATGGTGCCTGCTGTCTCTCCCCCTGGGGATCCCCATCTGTGCCCCTTCCCCTGACTGCTCTCCCACCCCTTTCCCCACCTCCAAGGGGAAGGAGGAGCTCCAGGGCTGAGGCCAAGCTGCTGCATTCCTTCCAGGAGGCCTGAGGGCCCTGTCCCACTCCCCTCCTCCTCCCCCTCCTCCTCCCCTCCTCCCCCGCTCCTCCTCCTCCCCCTCCTCCCCCTCCTCCCCCTCCTCCCCCTCCTCCCCCTCCTCCCCCTCCTCCTCCCCCTCCTCCTCCTCCCCTCCTCCTTCTCCTCCCCGCCTCCTCCCCCTCCCCTCCTCCTCCCCTCCTCCTCTTCCCCCTCCTCCCCCTCCTCCTCCTCCCCCTCCTCCTCCTCCTTCTCCTCCTCACTCCTACCTTTCAGCTTCCCTGCCCCTTGCTTCTGGGATCCTATACTTCTGGCAGACCCAAGCCTGATTAAATCCAGCTCCAGCGCCTGCCCTCCCACCAGTTACTCTTTCTCCCTTGTTTAGTGTTCCATTCACTGCTCAGGCCATGGTGACCTCCCGGTTTCCTCAGACCTGTCTGGCCACTTTCTCCTCTGACTTCACTGTTGTCTGTTCCCTAGAAAACCCCAGGACTTCCTGCTTTACCTCCTGCAGGCTCTGCCTTCAAAGAGAGGACTTCCCTGATACCACACAACAGATCCTGGCCCCTCCTGGCCCTCTCATCCCCTGATTATTACATTTTTATTTACTTATTTATTTACTGTATAGCTTGTTGCACTAGAATTTGGGCTCCACAAGAGCAGCTTGTTCCTTTTATCCCTTGCTGTGTTTCCAGCATACAGTAGACTCAGTAAATATCTCTGGATTAATAATACACTGACATGTTTCACACTGGTCCTGATTCAGTCATATAAAGTGATATTCTGTCACTCTCAGTGAGCAGGCAAATCTGAAGCCCACATATGACGTCACTTGATGTTGAGGGATAGGCTCAGAGAAGGCAAGTAGCTTATTTCAGGTCACACAGTGAACTTAGCTCTGGGTCGCAGCAGGGGCTTATTCCTCATATGGACAAACCTGGAGGTTTGGCTGATCTGCTAACATTCACTCTTTATCCTTTATTAGCTCCCCTCAAGATGCCTGGATGGATCCCTCTTACTCCTCCCCCAAATGCTGGGGATTTCCCAGACCGCAGGTGAGGCTCCTAGGGACACTGCCTGTATCTGTCAGCACTCAGCCTAGAGCAAAGGCTGTCTGTCCACTCAGGTTCAACACTTTCCAGTGTTCTAATGGCATACCCATTAGCCATGAGAGCAGAGTCAGAACCAGTGGTTGTCAGGTAACCTGTTAATGTCTCTTGACTAAGGGGCCACTGAGAGGAGCCGAGGCTGATGAGATGCACACTCCCAGATCTCAGGCCAGCTCTGAGAGGAAGAGGTCTTTCTGCCATGGAGGAGCCCTGGCCAAGCTCTGGGCCAGACATGGACATATGACTGAGCGTGGAGAAGGGACCCTTAATCTGGCTGAACAAGAAGAGTGTCGGTCTGAGGGTCTGGGTTCAATCCTGGTCAGGGAGCTAAAAATCCCATAAGCTGCATGGCGCGGCCAAAAAATAAATAAATAAATAAACTAAACTAAACTAAAAAAAAAAAGACTGTGGGTGGCTTCTGCCAAGACTCTGCGTTTAGGGGCTAGCTGGTCAGTGACTAAAAAAGTTAACAAAGAGGCCCCTCAGCTTTGCTTGCCTCCACTGGCTCCTCGGCCAGACCAGACCTAATCTGGTGTTTAGTCCAGTGCTCAAGGCCACAGGCCCAGTGATTTGAGAATAATCACCCAAAGTTGGCCTTGGGGGACTGTCTTATCCCAGAGCCAAAAGGGAGTGGAATGTGACTGAGGGAGAGGGCAGTGGACATGTATCCACCAAGGGGAGAGGCGACTTTTATTCATTCGACCAACCCTCACCCTTGCTGTGGAGTTCCTGTCCCCACAGGACTGTATGTTCCTGGAGGTCCAGGTGCAGAAGCAGCTGACTGGCTGACTAGAAAGGAAGGCCCTATGCCAGAAATGTATGAAGGGGTCTGGTGGAAGTGCTGCAGTTGAGGTCCCTGCAAGGGAAGGAGCTGATTTCTGGGAAGACTGGTGTTGCCCGCAAACATGCCTACTAGCAGTTTCTCCCAGATGAACTTATCAGCCCTTTCTTTCTGCCAGAGCTGCTGGACAATCTGCCTTCTGTTAAATCCAGACAAAAGGGACCCCTCAATCAAGGCCAGCCCACTGCCTCAGGCAGACCTGCAGGCCTAGCATTTGGACCAGGAGCCTCCACCCTCAGCCAGCACTGACCCCTGCCCCTCTCCACTGGGCCCTGGGGAGGATCAGTAGCAGGAGCCTCCTTCCCCCTTGAAGTCTGAGGCTGGGCACTGGCCCTTGGCCCTTGGTTCCTTGGGAATATGCCGGAATGAAAAAGGCCTGGAAGCCTAGGACCAGAAGAAAGTTTGGTCCATGTAGGTGTCTGCTGGATTTCACCTGAGCTAGAACCAAGGACCTACCTTAAACCACATCAGCACCAAGTAAGCACTGGGACATTTGCTTTGGGCCTTGTACAAGGCTTAGACCCTTGGGGATAACTGCCAACCAAGAAGGGAGGCAGGCTGCATCCCCTGATTCCTTCTTTTCCAAACAGAAATTGAGCCTTTATTATGTGCATGCTGTTAGGTGATCGTTGCAATGTGGGATCAAGCAGGTGCACATATCTGGCCTCAAGGGCTCATACTCTAGTGGGGAAGACAAACCGCAATCTGATAATCTTCCTGAAGCCTCTAGCTGGGGGTCTAATTGGAGGGTGGAGGAAGCACTGGAGGCTATATGGCCAGGAGAGTTGAGGGTTGACTTTCATGCCTAAATAGCCTCATTCTTGGCCTCTTGATCAGTTTTCCCTGAGCCCATACCACATGGGCCCTTTGGGCAACTGTTCTTGGGTGTGCCCTGGGCCTCACTCTTGGCTGTGCTCTCCAACTGGCAGTGAACACCAAGCCTGATCTAGGATGGACTAGGCACTGCTGGAGTTCCAGAATAGCTCCCAAGGGTGAGTCACTGGGGACCTTGTGCTGAGCCCTAGGGTGAACTGTGGGAGCCCCGAGAGAGGAAAGGTTTCAATTCTCAAGACTATAGGGAGTAATGGCCTTGACTTTACAGCCCCCACCCAACCTAGGGGCCCATGAAGACTGTCCACCTCTCTCTATGGGCTCCATGGCGGCTGGTTAGGCCCTAAGAGGCTGGCCATCCAGGCCTCTTGCCTTCTAGGGCCTGAAGGAACAGGGGGTTGGGGGAACACCAACTCCAGACAAAAAAGAAGAAGCTAGCAATGAGAGCCAGAGCTCACATCTGTTCTGGCCTTGTGGGGAGAGCTGCCAAGGCTGGAGGGCTGGGGAAGGGGGAGAACATTGGGGCCAGCCTGGGACCACAGCATCTCCAAGTGAGTTCCAAACCTGGAGAGGCAGGGACTGGAAGGATTTGGCTGTAAGGGCTTCAGGCAAACTCTGGTTGTTGCTCCCCTCCTCCTAGGACTAGGAAGGGCCTATCCCACCTTTTGGCACCAGCTGGTTGAGGTAGAGACCTTCCCATGGCCAGAGCTCTGGGGGAGCTTGGGTATGGGGTGATGGGACCCTGGAGGCCAGAGTGAGGCCTGGTGCCTCATCTAGCAAGACCAGTGCCAAAAATGAAGAAGGGGAGTTACTCTAGTATCCATGGATGGTCATTGAGGACTAAAGAGCAGCTAGCAGTTTCTGTGTAGACGGTAGGAGGGATGAGGCCTGTACTCACTGCTGTCTTTGTTTTGGGAAAACATATATATATATATAAAATTATACAGTCAGACACTAAAATACCCAGCAGAACCTAGGGCTGCAAAGCAGTGTCTGGTGTGCGTTTGTGGTGGCAGGGAAACTCTGCAAACTGAAGGAGTGAATGGAAAGAATGTATTTTGTTTAGAAACCCAAATAATTTTCTACATTTTTAACCTTTTGTTTTGTTTTAACACCTTTATTGGAGTATAATTGCTTTACAATGGTGTGTTAGCTTCTGCTTTATAACAAAGTGAATCATCTATACATATATCCCCATATCTCCTCCCTCTTGTGTCTCCCTCCCACCCTCCCTATCCCACCCCTCTAGGTGGTCACAAAGCACCGAGCTGATCTCCCTGTGCTGCATTTTTAGCCTATTTGAAGCAGAAGAATTTTAGAACTGGATTTGAAAGGCCATAAAATTTTTAGTTTTAACATCCAAGGTATAATTTGGGGCTTTTTTCCTGGTTTTTACTTCTTTTTCTGGTCTGTGTGAATGAAGTTTGGAGCCTAAGCATTTAAGTATAACGCATCACAAACAAGTATGTGTGTTTGAGAGATGAGGCATTCCTTTTTGCTCTCTTTGAAATTTGCTTCTTCTAGTCCTTCCTAAGGAGGGGGAGAAAGCAGGGGAGACCCAGGGCTGTCCGGATTCCGGGAGGAACCCCTGGCAGGCAGCAGCCCGTTCTGTGTTCAGAATGTACTCGTTGACAAGAGTGCGGGCCTGGAATTCCAGCCTGGCCACAGGCCCAGGAGGGAATGGACACATCCTGCATAGGGTTTGGGGAACAGAGCCCACCACGAGTCCCATGCCCATACCTGTCCAGTAACTGTCGGGGGTCTTTGAGATAGTGGGCCTAGGTAAGCCCTGGGGAGTGAGAGCATTTTTAGGACCCTCCCCTTGTAGGGAGACAGACCTCAGCAGTAACTCCCTGCCCTTTACTCCCCCAACTCCCTGAAAGAATGCGGGCCTCCAGTGAGTGACCAGCGCCAGCAGGTCAGAGCTATTTCTGGCGGCTGAGGAGGCACCGGATTCCGGGTGTTCAGGGCAGGAGGAGGGGACGAGGGTCAGGCCTGAGGCGCTTCCCGGACACCCCCGCCTGCTGGGGGCTAAGCCCCCGGAGAGGGGCAGGCTTCCTGCCCTTCCAGCCCTCGGCCCCCGCCTCAGTTTCCTCATCAGTATAAGAGTCGGGCAACGGGGCCATCATCCTTCGCAATTTGGAGGACGCTTCCTGATTGTTTTCTTGTCTTAAAATTACCTGATTTGCGTTCGACAGAAATCAGGAGGGCGGAAGGCAGTCTATGGGTGGCCAGTTGTGGCCGGGCCAGTTATCGGGCCTGACCACCCGGGTAGGTTGGATGCCTCTCACGGGCCCACATGCCTGAGGTTGGGCGGGGCGCCCCTCCCCCACTCCCCGTCCTGAGCTCTCCGGGTAACCCGGACGGGCCGGGGCGTGTCGCGGGTACGGACCTGGCCCGCCGCGGGCGGGATTTCCAGGATGGGGCGTGTCTTTTCAGACGGGGGCGCGGCGGGCCAATAAGCAGAGGGGCGCGGGGGGCGGGGCCTGTGCGCGGGTGCGGCGCGCTGCGGGGCGGCCGACGCAGGCAGAAGCGGGCGTCGCGGGGACTGCCGGTCGGCGCCGCGCGGAGCTGGCAGCGGGATTGGCTGCGGCACTCGCGTGTCAGGAGGTTGCTAGGCTTCGGTCGCGCGCCCCGCCCTCGCGCTCCCTCACCGCCCGGTACGTGCTCGCGCCGAGGCTGCGGTGCGGCGCTAGAGGTCCTCGGGCTTGGCGGCGGCGGCGGGAGCTTCGCGCCGAGTCCCCGGGGAGCGGGGCGGCGTCTCGCGGGCGGGAAGAGCGAGCACCTGCCGCGGCCCGCCCGTCGGCGCTCGGTGAGTGCGCCGCGCGTCCACTGCCGCCGAGCCTGGCAGCCCAGGCCCCCATTTCTGTCGCTGGCCCAGCCTTCCGAGGAACACCTGCTGCTGCTCTCGCTGTTTGGCCCGGGGCGGGGACACGGTCGCGGACGTCCTTGCGGGTGAGGCGGCGACGCGGCCCGGCTAGAACCGCCCCTTGCTCTCGGCTCCTCAGGCGAAGGCTGGGGGCGTCCGGCCCCGGGCTGCGCGCCGCGTCGGTGGGCCAGGCCTCAGCCCGGGCCGCGCTCCAGGGAACGCGCGGCGGTCGCGGGCGTGTGCGGCCTGCGGACTGTCTCCCGGGCTTCCTCAGAGGGTCGCGCGGCCCAGTTTGGCCAGAGCTCGAGGATGGGGCATTGAGCCCCTCAGGAGGCGCCGCAGCCGCTATATCCTGAGCCGCTCAGAGCCTTGGGGTCACCCCTTCACACACATACACACTTGGGCTTCTTTGGTGTTTGGAAAACCATATTCACCCGCGGGTATATCTGGAAAATGTCTCCAGAGAAAATGCTCTCTCGGTTTAGAATCCTTCTGCCGTAAATTCCGAGTTAATTTCATACGAACTCAACCACTAATTTAAAATGCATGTTTTAATTCTGTGACTTGAGAAGCTCTTAGATTTGTAAAGTTACTTCAGAATTAGTTTTAATGGTGATCATGAAGTTTTGCCTTGGTGAGAGCTACAGCCTGGGACAGCACGGTTTTAGCCTAGAGTTCTAACTTAAGAGCCCGGCCTGCTGTTTCCCTAAATAAGCGAGTAGACGTGATTCCTGGCATGGAAGCTAAACTCTGCAGGGAGGGTGGTGTTTATAGGACATAAGTCCAGATAAAGAGTTGGATGTGCTACCAGGTGTTTTGGAGTTTGGTGTAGATGGGATGTTGTAACTTTATCAGGTGGTTCTATGCTCAGCGTTCAGAGACATAATTTTGGGATGTCCTCTTTTAGAAAAAGAATTGAACATTGGAGGCATAGTTTGAATATGGAGAAGTTGAATTGAACTTCGTTTGCCTTGGAGCCAAGTAATAAGAGCTCCTGGCCTACATGCTTAAAGGAGGCTGAGGAGCCATTTCTTGGAGGAGTGAGATTTGAGGAGGGAGTTGGATGCATGGTATGAGCCTGTTTAAGGCCTGTGGGATACTGTAAGAAAGTAGGAGTAAGCATTACTATATAGGCAACAAACATCTGGTTGGAACATGAAGGCTTGTGTTGTTACGTGCCTCTGTTGAAAGAGGCAGAGAGCCAGTCTTTACTGCTCTGAAAAATTGATTTAGCAAAATACATTCATTTATTTAACAAATATTTGGCTTCACTGCTTACCAAATTCTGTGGTAGGTCCAGGGGACCCAAGAGACTGGTTCTGCCCTTAAGGAACTCAGGTTCGTGGACAGTGGGGGATGGGGAACCTATGATTGATAGTGTCTGTCCACTAAGTGTGCTCAGATGGTGCTTGGGAGCCTGAGGAGAAAGGGAATTCCTGAGCTGAGGCTTGCAGGGCCAGCAGAAATTAGCTGGGGGACAGCAAGGTCTGGACACAGGGAACCACATGTATATGAGTGCCTAAAGTAGCACATGTGAGTCCTCCAGCATGACAGGTGGGAGCCCCAGGCCTTTCTTGTTGTGCTTAGTAGTTCAGACTTCATACTCAAGGTGCAGGAGTCTGGGAATGCTTTTCCTTAGTTGAGTGGCATAGTCCAGACCCATGTTTAGAAAGATCTTGTTGGTGGCCACATAGGTCGTGGCAGGGAGGGGATGGGAAAAGGACCTCTGGCTCTGAGGTTGGCTCTTAGAGGAGAGATGAGGGAGAAGGAGCCAGCTCAAAAGACTGGCTGAAAAGTTTGAGCAAAGGGAATACCAGGCTGTGATGGGGGAGGAGACTGCATTCAGGAATGTGTGGGCCAGAATATTTAGCATGACCAAAGCTTTAAACCACGTCTTCTGCAGGTTTGCTAGTGCCTCTTAAACATTGAATATGGTGGGATTTGGAGGGACCCTGGGGCCACTTAAACTGGGATTATTTAGAAAAGGAGAAGCATGGCATTTATTTGTTAAAAACCTTTAACAACCTTATTTCTCACTTGAACTGGGGGCATTGCGTTTCCTCTTGGGCAGGGCTGGTATATTAACCCCTGAGAGTAGATATGTGTTCATCCCTGTTGAGGCAGATGGGAGCATGTTCAGTCCTTTACCTCACAGTTGTTCCACCCTTCCCTGTGCTCTGGGCCAGTGACACGATGGATCTACATCAGCCACAGTCGAGGGCCTTCTGTGTTTCTGCTCTACATGCACCATTGCTAATGCTTATGAGAATCCTTTATAGTGGCTTAGCAAACTGAGTCATAGATGAAGGAATGTTCCCAAGGTCACACAACTGTCATGTGGCAGAATTAGGATATGAACCCAGGCTGAACATTTGGCTGTACCCATCTGTGTTTCTGTTGTATCAGGCTAATAATGGTGGCCTCAGCTGGGTCCTTCTCTGGCAAAGACCAAGCCCAGGTGTCTGGTGGTGGGCAGAATGCCAGGACGATATGGGAAGGTGATCCGTGATCCCATGTGGAACTCCAGGAACATGTTGTGAGGGACCATTTTTCAGAAACCTAGGGTTTGTCAGAGCCTTCTTGAGGCCTGTGCTGGTTGCTCTGGGTACCATGCTGAAGTAAGCCAAGGAACTTGGGTCCTAGGCTGGAGAGGGCAGACTTTAGGGAAGAACTGCATTGGGCTAGACCTTCAAGAACGGTTAGTGGTTTGATTGGTGAAGGAGTGGTGGCAACAAGGTCACAATTTTGTGGAAGAAGAAATGAGCAGAGGAGAGGGGTGGGAGGGAGAAGACTGGGCACTTTTTTTTTTGTATGTTCTGGAACGTTGGGTTGCAGTCAGAATGCCACGTGGAGGAGTTTGGTGTTATGTAAGGACAGGAAACCTTGAAGATCTTGGAGCACAGCTGTGATGGGATCAGCTCTGTGTTTTAAGAAGTGAGCCCTCACTGTGAATGTTGAGGCTGGGCTGGACCAGAGGCAAGTTGGTTACTGCTGTGGTCCAGTGGGGGAGACACTGGATCTGAACAAGAACAGTGGTCAGCAGAGGAGTGGAGAGAGATAAAGAAGGTTCAAGATGAGCCAGTTCAGCAGATGTTAGGGACCTGAATGGTTCTGGTACCAGCAGGGGTCTACCACTGAGTGGAAGAGGCAGGAGGTTGACAGTGAAAAGATGAGGATGTAAGGCTGCATCAGCCAAGCACTGGTGAGGACTTGAGAAACTCCAAATAAAGAGGGGCCCCTAGAGAATTCCCCAGTGGTCCAGTGGTTAAGACTGCGCTTTCATTGCGGAGGGCTGGGTTTAATCCCTGGTCGGGGAACTAAGATCCCACAAGTTGAGTGGTGTGGCCAAAAAAAAAAAAAACAAAAAAGAGGGGCCCCCTAGACTGCAGGAATGGGAATGGGGGAAGGCTTGAGTCTTTGTGGCAGGCAGGTAAGATGGCAAGGAAGAAGTGAACTTATGAAAGAGAAAGCATGATTTGTTGACCCACTTGGTAGGTAGAGGAATAGTTTGAATTAAAATGTCTATAGTTTTGGATACTCAGAATCATGGTGGGTGTAATGTAGCTTTATTTTTTAATATTTATTTATTTATTTGGCTGCGTTGAGTCTTAGTTGCGGCACGGGGGATCTTTGTTGCAGCATGTGGGATCTTTTCGTTGCGGTGCACGGGCTCTTCATTGCAGTGCTCGGGCTTCTCTCTAGTTGTGGCACATGGGCTCTAGAGTGTGGGCTTAGTTGTCTGCCCTGGGATCGAACCTGCATCCCTTGCATTGGTAGGCGGATTCTTAACCACTGGGCTGGTCACCAGGGAAGTCCCCCGTAATGTAGCTTTAGACTGGATTCAGTTAAAGAATGGCCACTGGCTCACAGATTTGACCTGTGCAAGGCAAACTGAAGGTGGCCCGTGATGGTGTGAAGTTAGAGCCCCTATACCTGTGCTTGCTTTTTTAAGTTGGGTTTTTTGGGGTGTTTTTTTGGTCATAGCCTTCTTGATAAGAGGCACATAACTAGCCTAGTGGAATTGCAAGTGTTGACAGATACATTTTGTGGATGGGCAAGAATAAGAGTGAAGTCTCATGAGTTTTTTTCCTAGCCAGTATAGGAAGTCAGCAATGAGAAGTTTGATTCAATATTCCAGGTTCTGGGGTACATTGTTTAGATTTGAGCCACTACAGAGTATGACTGCTTGGAGGCTGGAGTCTTCCAGAGTATCAAAGGAGAAAGAAATGGTGGTGTGAACGTCGAAGGGGACTCAGATGGGGTGTAGAGTATTGAACCTTAAGGGAACTCAAAATGAGAATACAGGTAGTATGGTCTTCAGTGTGTCCTGTATATTGGTCAAGGATTTCTCCCTCCTTTTCTGGATTAAGTGTTCTCCCTCCTCCATGTTAAAGAGTGTTTCTGTGCCTTTGCCAGTGTTATTGTGGCGAGCAGGGGCTACTCTTCATTGCGGTGCGCACGCTTCTCGTTGCGGTGGCTTCTCTTGTTGCGGACTAGACGTGCAGGCTTCAGTAGTTGTAGCACGTGGGCTCAGTAGTTGTGGCTTGCGGGCTCAGTAGTTGTGGCTCATGGGCTGTAGAGCATAGGCTCAGTAGTTGTGGCACACGGGCTTAGTTGCTCCGCGGCATGTGGGATCTTCCTGAATGAGGGCTTGAACCCGTGTCCCTTGCATTGGCAGGCGGATTCTTAACCACTGCGCCACCAGGGAAGCTCCTGTGCTGTTGCTTCTTAAGCCCCCATCTTTCTCTGCTTTTCCTGTGTTGACACTTCAGTTCTGGAGTAAGGTGATGGTGGTTTTGAATATACAACTGATTGATCTGGTCATTTCCCAGTAGGTCTTTGTGTGCGCATGCCTCTGGGTATTGATTTAAAGCAGTCTTCCTGTGAGTTGCATAACCTGCTTTGCCTTTTGACAGTCCCTCTTCACCCTGATCATTAGTCAGTAATACTGCTCAGATAGCAATTTCTATAAATAGGATTTTAGAGTAGTTTACAAAATTACACCAGCTAGAGTGCTTAATTTAGCCTTAATGAATAGGGTTTCCTATTTTCCTGTTTCTTAGGTTTGATAGCTAAGCATTTTCTTAGCCTTGCTCTGGGTCCAGGGTGGAAGGATGGATGGGATGCTGTGGTACAATATCATGAACAGAGCGTGTCTAAATTGGTGAAACTGTTGTGTGTTATCTGTTGGAGTGAAGTAAATCTGAATGAAACTTTTGCCGTATGTTGACTTAATTTATATTTTAAAAATAGGATTCTAGTGGGAATAATCAACTGAATATAAAAAATCAGTTTTTAAAAAAAATTTTGGGGCTTCCCTGGTGGCGCAGTGCTTGAGAGTCCTCCTGCCGATGCAGGGGACACGGGTTCGTGCCCCGGTCCGGGAAGATCCCCCATGCCCCGGAGAGGCTGGGCCCGTGAGCCATGGCTGCTGAGCCTGCGCGTCCGTAGCCTGTGCTCCACAACGGGAGAGGCCACAACAGTGAGAGGCCCGCGTACCGCAAAAAAAAAAAAAAAAAGAAATTTTGGCGGTGCCAGGTCTTAGTTGCAGCATGCGGACTTCTTAGTTGTGGCATGCGGGCTTCCTAGTTGCGGAATGTGGACTCTTGGTTGCGGCACGCATGCGGGATCTAGTTCCCTGACCAGGGATTGCACCCGGGCCCCCTGCATTGGGAGCACAGAGTCTTACCCACTGGACCACCAGAGAAGTCCCTAAAAAATCACTTTTATGACAATGCCTTTGTCCTATACATCATGGGGTACATTTACTAGTGTTGAGGTTTTGCTTCTCAGTTATACCTTCTTGAGTTAATTAATTTTGAAAATACCACTGTCTAAATTTTAGACATTGGAATTAATTTTATATTTTTGAAGCTGTTTATAATTTTTGGTCCTGGATTGACTCTACAGAATACATTTCGTTTTCATTTTCTTTATTACCCTTTGACAATAAAGGGTGACTGATTGGTGGTGTGGGCGGGAGACTGAGTGGCATTCCCCACTTCCTTTGGAGGTGGTCATTGTGGTGTATGTAATTCTATTTCGGTTGTGGGCTTTCACCAATATTGGTTCCTTCTTTTCCTGTAGGGCCTCTGTTCTCCAGGAAGATAAGGCTTTTTTTTTTTTTTTTTGGCTGTGCTGCACAGCATGCAGGATCTTAGGTTCCCCAACCAGGGATCAAACCTGTGTCCCCTGCAGTGGAAGCACAGAGTCTAAACCACTGGACCGCCAGGGAAGTCCCCCCAAGATAAGGCTTTTATAGCACTAGAAGGTGAGGTAAGGTACTCGAAAAGGGAGATTTCTGTGAAAGAAAGATGGTGGATAATCACGTACTTGGCAAAATGATCACGGAATTTTAAGACACTATAGTGGGGGAAAAGCTGTATTAAATAATACATATATTTAAAATAAGAAATGTGGAAGAAAAAAGTAGAAAGGAAGGGAAAAATCCCTTGTCCCCCAACTGTATTCTTTCTTTAAATAGGAAATGCTAACACATGGTTCAAACTCAAAAAGTTCAAAAGGATTGGACAGGGGAAAGAAATCTTTCTTCCACCCACCCCCTAAGTCCCTGCTTCCCCTCCCTAGGAGCAGCCGATATCCCTTGATTCCTGGGTGTCCTCCAGAGATGGCCCTTGGGCAACACTTTTACTGAGTTTAGGTTAGAGTATAAATTTAATTTTTAATCTTGTTTTTGCCCTCCCAGCATTATAGCATGATCATTGTTCTATAAATATAACGTTTTTGGTTTTTTTTGTTTGTTTTTGTTTTTTTTTTTTTGTGGTACGCGGGCCTCTCACTGCTTTGGCCTCTCCCGTTGCGGAGCACAGGCTCCGGACGCACAGGCTCAGCGGCCATGGCTCACAAACCTAGCCGCTCCACGGCATGTGGGATCTTCCCGGACCGGGGCATGAACCCGTGTCCCCTGCATCGGCCGGCAGACTCTCAACCGCTGTGCCACAAGGGAAGCCCAATATAACATTTTTGATGGTTAACCTGTCCCCAGTTCTTACGTGGTTGTTAATCTTACTTTGGTTATAATAGATAATGTTGCAGTTAACATCTTTGTGCATAAAGTTTTTTTAGAATCTTTTTATTACTGCAATATTAAATATAAAACTTTTGAAAAAAGTGCAGTGTGACTTACAGTTTTGGAGGAGCACATCTATAACATCAAGTAAGGCAGGTTTTTATTGATTTTCATTTTTAAGCACTGTGTACATTTTCCCCAGTTCCTTTTCTGTGACTTGCATGGGTATGCAATTTTTATAGTCACGTAGAGGCCTAGACTCGATATTCTCTGCCATTGGGGGTATGTGTAGCCACAGATTCATTCTTCCTGAGGCAGTCACAGCCCTTGGACACCCTAAGTATAGGGGAGTGTGCCAGTTGAGGGGAGCTTAAGGATGAGTGAAACATTTGAAAGGATGTGTCATACTCAGGGAAAGAGAGGCCGGTGCCCAGCTTGGTCTGTTTTGGCATTTGCTCTTCATTTCTATGAATGTTAAGTTTTTATGTATGGAGTATGGGAATCGACAGACAAGAAGCACTGCTTACAAAGTTCTTTCTAATATGTATTGAAACGGATTCGTGGAATTGGAAGATGCTTGTTTTGGCAAATGTTATGGTTGTCTCTGTTTTTCCTCTCACTGTACTGGGAACATTTACTCTAGGAATTCCAGGGGTTGATATGGGATTACTTAAGAAGATTCCCAAGGCTGTCTATGACAGAAGTGAACCAGCTCTGCCTTGGTTTTCATAAATGCCTCTTTTAATTAGCTTAGTTGTTCTCCAGGGCTGGGTTGATTCTCTAACCAGTTTTTGCCAAGAAAAATGATAAAGTTAATAATGGAATTGCAAATACTGGTTCCTTTTTATTTGGCTGTTAATCAGCACCCCGGTATACCATCCATTTTCTGGGCCCTTATTATACTATGAAATGCTTTTATAAAACATGCATCTCTCATCACTGTAAATGTCTTGTGTATACTCCTGCTTGGGCTGGTAGATTGTCTTTGCATCAGATCTGCCCTGACCTCAGGGAGCCTTGCTTACTGGCTTTTTTTGGCCTTGCCGTGCGGCATGTGGGATCTTAGTTCCCTGACCAGGGATCGAACCCCTGCCCCCTGCATTGGAAGCATGGTGTCTTAACCACTGGACTGCCAGAGAAGTCTCTTGCTTACTGGATTTTTTAATGGTGGAGACCAGCCTGATGAGTAGCCCTTGAACAGGGGTGGATTCTGAGTCTTGTGGAAAACGAGGAAGTGTAGCGAACTTTGCTTTATCTGTTATGTTAAGCATACCTGAATAAGCGTCTTATATTTTTAGACTTTTGAGCAATATTGTGAAGATTGAATTGCCTGAGGAGAGAAATTTGGTAAGAGGAGACTAGAAGAGAAGCTCTTTAATAAAGATCTAAAAATAGAATTCACTAAAGTCACAAATAGATAACATTAGGATTCCTGTCTCCTTTCCTTCTCTGGATTGTGCTACCAGCTGTTGCTTCTGCTTACCTGGAAGAGATCACAATATTTTGTCAGAAGGGTCAATAGTATAGACTTAAAAAAAATATATATTTTGTTTATTTGGCTGCATTGGGTCTTCATTGTGGCATGTGGGGGTCTTTTGTTACGGTGAGCGGGCTTCTATCTAGTTGTGGCGCTCGGGCACCAGAGTGCACAGGCTTAGTTGTCCCACAGCACGTGGGGATCTTAGTTCCCCGACCAGGGATCGAACCGGGTCCCCTACTTAGAAGGCGGATTCTTTTTTCTTTTTTTCTTTTTTTTTTGCGGTACGCGGGTCTCTCACTGTTGTGGCCTCTCCCCTTGCACAAGCACAGGCTCCGGATGCGCAGGCTCAGCGGCCATGGCTCACGGGCCCAGCTGCTCCGCGGCATGTGGGATCCTCCTGGACCGGGGCACGAACCCGCGTCCCCTGCATCGGCAGGCAGACTCTTAACCACTGCGCCACCAGGGAAGCCCAGAAGGCGGATTCTTAACCACCGGACCACCAGGGAAGTCCCAATAGTATAGACTTAACATACTGTGTTTGCCAGTCTGAACATGTGCTTTTTCCAGTTTTAAAAGTAGTTTAAAAAGTGACTGGATTCCTTGGCACTGGGAAGAAATCTTTAGTAGGAAAAGTTGATTGTTCTGCTTGTAGCACCAGCCCTGGGCTGACGGGGGCTGTGGGGTCCCTTGTCCCCTCAATGCCCTGAGTGGTGGTGGTTTTTTTTTTTTCCTTCTGGTTGGGCACTGCTGCCCAGAGAGAGGACTCCTGTGTAGGTCATCTAATCCGCATGACTTAATCAGTTGGCACCTCAGGACTCCCTTCTGCTTTTTTAGGAGGGGCCCTTTTTGATTTGTGCAGCTGGATAGAAAAATGGCTGCTCAGGCTTTCTTCTTATGCAGGCCTCTGATACCCTGGGCTGCCTGTGCCCTTTCCCTCCATGTGAGGGGGTGAAGGAATGTCCTGGCCTCCCCTCTGCCCTCCTGCCATGAGCTTCCAGGGAGAATGGGGCCCATTGTGGGCTGTGCACAGCCCTCCGCTTAAGTGTCAGGCCTGCCATGGCCTCTCTGTTGGTCTGCTCTGGTTACAGGGTGCTGAGGGGCCAGAAGCCCAGCAAGCAGTCATTTCCTCACATGCTGCCCTGCTGTTCAGGAGTGTTCTGAGGGATGGTGCTTGTGCTTTGTTTGCTCCTGGGGCTGCCCTCTAAGTTTGTCAGTCTTGGTAAACATTCTTGTGGACCCCTTTGCAGGCCTGAGCTCACTCTTGCTGCAGATCTCAGGCCATATTTGGAGAGGCAGGCGTGCTGCTCCCAAGGGTGACTGAGTGCCAGGTCACAGGAGGCTGGGCAGTTCCTCCAGGCCACTGGGGAGGCCCAGTGTTCTGAATCCACTGGGAGGCATAGGATTAATCTATTTGTGAATGAAATTGGACTTCAAACTCTTGTTTTTCAAATTTATTTTGGCCTTCAATTATATCTCAATAAAGCCAAGGAAAAACTTATTTTGGCCTTAATCAACTGTAGAACTTGTTGAAGATGTGAAATGCCAGAATATGGCGTAGGGGAAGCCAGAGAGACTCAACTTTTTAAAAAACAGGTTTGTTCCGGATATGGGAGCTCTCTCCTGATATCAGACTGCCTTACCCATCAGACAGTTCTTCTCCTGACCCCAGGCAAGTGTGTCCCTGGAAAAAAAATGTATGAGATATTTTTGGTTTTGATGAGTGAACAGATAGAGGTCACTGGCTGTTTGTCTTTCGGGGGTGTTGACTTCAGATAAGGAGCCATATTTGTGATCAGCTGTTGTTTAGCAGGTTCCATGAAGGGTAGGTGAGTGAGTTGGTGGTGGTGGTAGCGGGGATGGAGGAGGCCTAGTCAGGCCTTTCTGGAATTGGCGAAGGGCTTTTCTACTTGAGGTCTGTATTGATTGCATGGAAGCCTGCTGAGAAATTTGCTCCTCTAAAACTCAGGTAGGTTGACTTTGGAATGGTCCTGGAAATTGTTCCTGATCATAGTAAAAAAAATTCCATTCTTTCCATGATGCTTCAATATGTACAATTTCTTTGTCTTCTGTGGAAGTGTCTTGTGAAAGGTGCAGCTGGCACTGGCACTGCCCTGGATGTTTGCCTTCCTCCTACCTTTTTTTCTTTCTTTTATTACAGGAAAAAAAAATTCTAGCCTATTTTAACCTGCTATCTGATCAGAGTGATACGTTTCCTTCTCTGTTTTAAGATGGGAGTGGCACTTGTTTTTATCAAATAAAGGAATAAAACATATTTGCCATGCTGAGATCACACTGCAAATGCCAGCACTTGTTATAAAATGGTATTGAGTTTTCTAAAGGAGAACTGTTCTTTCAGATAGTGCCTGGTCATGCTATGGTCTTTTGGGTCATGACTTCCCAAGAGGTGAGGTCTACCCACTGAACCCTTGCTTTTTGGCAAGACAGGCAAGATTTTTGGTACAAGTGTGACGAGGTTGGACAATGAAAACACTGACTACCCTCAGCAGTAGAAACTCGAGCCTGAGGAACGAACCTACCAGAGGTACTGAGTCCCTTGGAACCCTCCCATCCTGATGTGGCCTTAAGTAAGGCCCTTGACCTCTCTGCCTCAGCAAAATTGGGATAGAGTATCCTCCCCATAGGCCGCTGAGGAGGAAATAAAAGCTTCCTAGTAATATGCCCTACACCTCTCCATAATTGCTACTATTATTACACTTATCCTTTTTCTAGTGTAAACTGAGAGTCCGATATTTAATAAAGGCTGGACATATTTCTTAGGTTAAGTGATTGGTTCAGGGGTGTTTTTTTATTGTGGTTTATAATTACATACATAATAGATCATATTTTATATGTAGCAAGTAGAATCTTATTAAAAAAAAAAAAAGCCTTAGACGTGAGCCTATTGATACCTCTCAGAAAGCAGCTCTAGCTTGACTGCTTGCTCACCTGTGGAGCTTTTTTTTTTAATAAAATTTATTTATTTTTGGCTGCGTTGGGTCTTCGTTGCTGCACGGTTTTTCTCTAGTTGCAGTGAGCAGGGGCTACTCTTCGCTGTGGTGCGCGGGCTCCTTCTCATTTTGGTGACTTCTCTTGTTGCGGAGCACCGGCTCTAGGCGCGCACGCAGGCTCAGTAGTTGTGGTGCATGGGCTCAGTTGCTCCGTGGCATGTGCGATCTTCCCGGACCAGGGCTCGAACCCCTGTCCGCTGCATTGACAGGCAGATTCTTAACCACTGCGCCACCAGAGAAGCTGCCCACCTGTGGAGCTTTGAGTGCTGTGGTGTCTTATTGGGGTGCATCGTCCTGGAGGCACTGGCCCCATCAAGACGAATAAAGGACAAAAATAGTTTGAGGACCAAGGATTCTGTTAACTTTACAGTGCTGTTTATATTTTTAAGGAGTTTCTTTGGAAATTCTTTGTGTGCCCAGGTTTGTTTTCTTGAACCTCACTAGTGCAGTAGAAGGAGCATGGACTGGCAAGGTTGCTGCATGAGTTGAGTGCCTGGAAGTGTTTTGTTTCCTTTTTTAGTATAATGTTTATTTCTGTTTGAGTTATCAACAGCAGTGCGTGTCTGGTGTGAAAAGCCTTTGGTTTTCAAAGAGCTATACCTCTACTTATTTTTTCCCCACGTGACCATATGACTTCTTGCCTAGGTAGTTTATAATAGGTAACTTTGACTTTTCAGTCAACAGATGCATTTTAAGAGACTTGGAGCAAGTGAGTGCTCCTGGTTGAACGTTGGGCAACAGCAGATTCTGTACCTGGAACATGTAATTCAGCTGAGCTGTAGTGTTGGAACTCTTTAGAACAGAAATTTTAAGACTTTTTTGTTTGTTGTATAGGAGGATGAGCTCAGTCTGGAATGTCAGAACCTTACTCTGTAAAGTCAGCATCCTCCCTGGAAACCTGAAGTATTTTGGGTTTCCTTGACTCCTTGAGGGACAAATTGAGCATAGAGCTCCGGGGTGGGAGGAAGATAAGGGTACAGGCACCAGTGCCCAACTTCTGAGCAGAGGATAATTATCCTAAAGACAAAATTGGGGTTTCAGCCTCCAGATGATGAAGACGCCGGGTTTTATGAATCTGTGTTCAGGGGGAGCTGCCTGTGGGTTCCCACTGGAGAAGGCTCCAGGTGATTTCCAGATAGTGAAGGCATTTGGTCTCTGATCTTTGTTTTAGAGGCAGGTGAGGGTAAAGCTATTGGCTGTTATCAGATAAGAAAATGACATGATACCACCAGCGGGGAACTGAAAATCTCTAAAGGCTCACTCTAAATCCTCTGATAGGATAGAGGGGAAGCAGAGCCCACAGGCCTTCTTCCAGCCTGGGAGTAGTCCTGGGGCAGTGCAGGGCAGTGCAGAGGAGGCCACTGTGCCAGAGCTGATTCTCAGTACAAGAGAAGAAACCCTGCTGTGGAAGTTCCATTTCTACTGCAGTCACTGCAGACTCCTTGTCATTGTGGGGGGATTATTGACCTTGGCAGTTTTATTTCAGATTTGGATCTGGGGTGGAGAAAGCAGGATGCCCAGTGGTATACATAGTGATGTCCATGTTCCTTAGCTAGTCTGCTCTTGTAGGTTGTCTGAAGCACGGAAATATTACACCCATCAGAGATTATGGGTGGCTGGATTAAGATTGTTTGTATTTTGTATATATATTTTAAGTAGTGTATTTTGTGTCAGGTCCTTTACATGCATTAGCTTACCTAATGAATATATGTTTATAATTGGAAAAAGTTAAAGAAAAAAGGAATTTGATCTAGGAAGTGTTTAAGATGAAATATTAGCTGTTAAGCAGCCTTGCAAAGACAGGATAGCCCATGAACTATGGAGGGGACTGTCTTTTGGCACCCAGCAGGCAGGCCCTGTTGTCGCTGGGTTTCAGTTATTTGTTCATTCATTCAGCAGGTGGTTTTTCTTTTCTTTTTTTTTTTTTTTTTTCTGTACGTGGGCCTCTCACTGTTGTGGCCTCTCCCGTTGCGGAGCACAGGCTCCGGACGCGCAGGCTCAGCGGCCATGGCTCATGGGCCCAGCCACTCCGCGGCATGTGGGATCTTCCCGGACCGGGGCACGAACCCGTGTCCCCTGCATCGGCAGGCGGACTCTCAACCACTGTGCCACCAGGGAAGCCCTATTTTTTAACTTTTAAAAAACTTTACTAGTGTAAAATTAAACAAAAATGGAGAAAACAAGACCACCCTCCCCCCCCAAAAAAGTAGAGCTTAGTGAATTATAAGGTCATGAAATAGAACTTTATTGGTTCCACCAGAGGCTTCTCTGTGAGCCCCACCCCTGCCACAGCCCCCTCTCCTCTTCCTTCCCAAGGTGACCCCATCCTGTCTTTTTGTAGCCATTTTCTTACTTTTTTTTTTAACGGTTTTATCTCCCAAATGTGTATCCTTAGGCACTGCAGTTTAATTTTGTCCATTTTTTTTAAAGTTGTCATATCTTGTAAGTTTCTTTATCTGCATTTTCTCCCCTCTGTCCCTTTTCCTTGCAATTATCTGCTGAAGAACCTGGGCCCTTAGACCTGTGGAATCTCTCACAGTCCAGATTTAGCAGATTGTGTCCCAGGGTGCAGTTGAGCATGCTCTTCTCTGTATTTCCTGTGAATCAGCAGCTGGATCCAAAGGCTTGATCAGCCTCAGGTTTGGTCCCTTTGGCAAGGCTGAGGTGGTTTGGGTCTTTCCTCCAGAGTGCTGCTTTCCTTTTGTTCCATATTTTGCTCATAGCAGGTACCCATAGCACCACTTCTGTGGCAGGACAGTGGGGCCTGAGGAGAGGCTAGGCCCAGCTCAGCCTCTAAGTGGCTCTATGGTCCTTGTCAAACCAGTTTCCCCAGCACAGTGTGACAGGTGTTGGAAGAGGAAAAGCCTGGATGTGTTCTCTGGCCTAATTCACTGAGATGGGTTCACAGTGCTGTCCCCCTCTCAGGCTCTCCCTTCTTCCTTCACATTGCTCTTCTCCCCACATTCTCAGCTCCTCTGCCTTTCATTGTCTGTCCCTCATCTTGTCCCCTCTTCAGCTTTCCTCTCTTCCTTTCCCCTTTTGTTGATGGGGAAAAGGTTGTTTGAGACTTAGGGGAGGAATGCTTATCCTGCGTGATTGCTCACCATCTGGGAGACTGTAGAAGCCTTGGTTTACCCATCTGTAAAATGAAGGTGTAGCTCCTGATGACTTAAATGGTCTCCTCAAACTCTGCCTTATGAGCATTGTGTTTTACAAATTTTCTTTGTGTTTGAAAGCTATTTTAGAGGATTTTCCTGCTTCTCCATGTAGGCCACACAGCTCCAGTGGTAAGGAAATGGAGAAATGGATAGAGCTTAGAGAGCAGCCAGAATCTAGTCTTTCCCCATATCTGCACCATCAGACCAGGTAGGTTGGGTGGATAGTAGAAAGCTTTGTGGGCTGTGGTCATGGCCTCACCTGCTGGTCTCAAGCAGTCTCTGGGTACAGAGACTTGCCTTACAGAATTGGGAGGTATGTCAGCTACCAGTGTTGTCGCCTTGCTGGCTGGTAGCTGAAGATGTGAGCATGTGGAGGTCCAAGAGTGAGTGTTGAGAGTAGGCTCAGGCTCCAGGCCCAGGAACTCATCAGCTAGTTCTGGCTTTCTTGTCTGGAGGCCCCACCCCAGCTTACCCCAGAATTTGTGGGCAGCGTAAGCCGGTATCTGGTGTGAGGGCAACTATGTGCTCACATCAGAGAGCTGCTGCCTGGTCAACTATTGCTGTGAAGATCTGGAGGAAAAGGGCTCTGCTCATGGCTGGCCTATACCTTTGTATATAGTAAGCTCATTGCCCTTCAGATGGGAGCTGCCCCTGAGAAGAGATGTCATGTGATGTACCAGGATTTTTCTGGGCTTTCCCCAGTGCTGTGACACTTACCATGTGCCTGTGGAGTTTTTGTTGTGCTATTATTTCACACATTTAAAATTCCATTTATTTTTATACTTAAATAATTTTGAAGCCATGTAAATTCAGATTTTTGCATCCTGTATGTCCATCAAGGTTGCTTAGGCCTAAGGAAGTAGACCAGGTTTTGTTTTCTTGTTTTGAATCCAAGTTTTCTGAGGGTTGTCCTTTAGGGAGGAGAATGTAAGGAATTCCAGAGTTAGCGAGGTGTGGATTGTGCTAGTGGAAGGGCTGGAGAGGCTGCTGGGCACTGCTCAGGAGTTGCCTGAAGGAGTGGGTGTCAGCAACGGGCATGGCGGTGAGGAAAGCGCTGAATCTCCTGTGTAAGAGATCTGTATCACTACCTTTAAAAATTGCATTACTTGGAATTTGGTGAGGTCAAGACCACAACCAGAGCTAGTTGCTTAGGTGGTGAAGCAGGAGTTAAAGCTGTGTTTTCTGATGTTGGCTGCTCTGGTATTCTGTGGTGTTTGTGATCAGCTAAGAGTGAAGGTCCTTAGAGGGAGTCCTTGCTTTCACCTCAGGTGTGGGCAGGTGGCAGGCAGGTAGCAGGCCCCGATCAAAATTGTCCCAGGCCAGAGCTGAATTATCTCATTCTTTAGGCTTTGAAAATCTATTCTGTTATAGATGAAATTGTTTCACTGAATCTCCTGATAACTAGTAGTATTTGATTTTTTTTGGTCACTATTAAAAACAATTGAAGCAAGATTTACTTGTAGCAAAATGCATAAATGTACAGCTTGACAGTTTTAGGTATTATATATATCACTCAGATCAAGATACAGAAGATTTCCAGTAGGTTCTATTGTGCCTTTACCCAATCAGCATCTCCCTAAAGGTAACCACTTTTCTGACCTGTTCTTGAGCTTAGTTTTGCTACTCTTGACCTTTATGTAAGTGGAATGATAGAGAGTATGATATGTACTTTCATGTGCCTGTCTTTTCTTGCTGAATGTTAGGCCTGTGACATCTTTGTGGTTCTGTACAGCAGTTTGTTCTCTTTTGTTGTATAGTATTTCACATATGAATATACCACAATTTACTGCTTTTCCTCTTGGTGGACATTTGAGTTGTTTTTAATTTTTGACTATCATGAATAATACTGATATGAACCATTCTTGTCCATGGCTTCTGAGTATATATCTAAGAGTGAATTGCTGGATATACTTGATGTTTTAATTACTGGGAATTTTGTCTGTATGTCTCTGTTGTATTTTATTTTTGATCTTCTCGTTGTGGAGAATTTCAAGTACGCTCAAAGACAGAATAATACAACGAATCCCATGTACTTATCACCAGCCCCAACATCCATCACCTACTGGCAAGTCTTGCCCATTCACACTCCCAACTATTGTCCCTACCCCACCCCTCTGTTATTTTGAAGCAAATCTCAGACATCCTGTCATTTCATCCATCAGTAGTTTAGTGTGTATCTATAGAAGGTAATGTAACCACAGCAGCTGCTGAAGGGCTTCATGCTCCTATCTGATCCTGGTGTTCTTTACTAGGGGTTTGTATCATGGTGCTCATGGTAGGATGTGGTTCCCAGTTCCTGTTACTCCTCATCTTGCTGGAGTTGCCTATGTCCCTGGTTTTTCCAGGAAGTTTTTGAACCAGGAACCAGCATGGTATAGAGTTGGAGGGTCATCTTAGGACTTTGGAATGTCAGTCACTGTTGTGGGCACCACTTTCTGTTGGATTAATCGTTCATGTGTACAAGTTAGGCTGATCTGAGTGAAAGATGAGAGTGGACTGGTGAGTATTTTTGTGCTCAGACACACAACTGCCTGTTCCAGGTGGCTGCACTGTCCAGGGACAGATGGTTCTTCCCCCACTGCCCCAAGAGTCTGGAGGGTGTGACCTCCAGGATAGCCAGGCTCCAGCGTTCCTCTCAGACTCTGCCCCTCAGTTGAAAAACAATAGGCCTCAAACTTAGGTTTGGCAATATGATTTAGAAAAGGTTAATGTTTTTCAGAACAGTGAAGCTACAGTATGAAGATTAGACTTGGGAGCTCCAAAATACTCTCTAGCTTCCCTCTCCTGTTCTCCTTGGGCTCAGCACTTGTATTTGTGTTCCCACTGCACTGAGCCCAGAGTTGTTTAGAGTGGCCCCGGAAGGTACCCTGGTCCACAGGGCTGGTCCACAATAGGAGCAAAGAGCACCACAGATAACTTATTATTTGGAGTAATTAACCCTTAAATTTTCCGTAGCAATTTTCCTCTGAGGCAGTCAAGTTTGACTAGAAAAATATAGTGCCATGTTTTGATTCATTAGTCATCTGGATGCTCACCCTCCCATATTTTCATGCTGGCTAACTATGAAGTACCATTACTCCCAGCTTGAATTTATGATACCTGCTGCCCACTATGCCCATTAATCCAACAGTATGAGAGGGACAAACTGTCTCATGCTCTTTCACCCTGTCCCACACTCCTTTCTCTTCCATCTCATGTTATTAATGAAGGAGTTTAACAATAACAGTAACTCAATTTTAGTGAAAGTAAGAGAAAAGTCACTCATATCTTTAGGTTGGAATGTAAATTGAAGGGTATTTTGCCAATATCTAGCAATTCTAATATACATAACCTTTGACCCAGCAATTCCACATCTAGGATTTTATCCTCAGATTTCTTACCAGAAGAATGCAAGGCTGAGAGGGAGAGAGCACCCTTCAGAGCAAAATATGTAGGATACTTAGACAGGTATGTGCCACAAGCAGCAGGGGGTAGTGAGGAAGTGGATCCACCCACTGGGGCTGAGGTCTTCCAGTTCTAGTAAACTTTAAAAAGTAACAGTTATGAAGTATGTGATACCATTTGAACTTTGAGTGAAATAAAAAGAGATGTACTAGTTTATGTGTTTAGAGATACATTAAATGTGTCATTTGTGGAGAACTACTGAAGAAACCCAGCCTGCTTACCTGAAGGCCTGGGAGGGAAACCACCTTTTCACTTACGGCTTAGTGTATTATTGAAATTTGTTTTACCTCCTTGTGAATTATTTTTATTGCATTAAGTTCAAAGGACCAGACAGCTGATGGCATCATTGTGAGGCTTACTGTGTATCTTCTGAATCATGCCCGGGGATTGTTAATGGGGAATCTGATACTGGGAAACACTGATTTCAGCCTGCCCATATTTTGTGTTTAGCTCTGGGACCTCTGAACTTGGTGATGGTCTGGTTGGGGGTTTTTTCCTCCAGGAGGGAAGGCTCCTGGGAAGGAAAGATGAAACTATTTTTAATCTTGAGCAAACATAGCCCAATGTAGTAATTTCAGGCCCCAGTGTGACATTTTCTTCCATTATAATCCGAGTCACTTTTAAAGCAAAGTCCTTTTTTGTACATTTTGTGCTTGTAGTGTTTCTAGAGGGAAAAGCTTTTAAGATACCCCCTCCTTATAAAGGAGGGCTTGGGGTCCTGGTGGGCTATGTTTTGAATCATGAAGTCAGGGGCCTTGGTGCCTGGAATCTGGAACGCTAGTGGACAAAGTGCGAGGGTGTGAGGTAAGTGGTAGGATTAGGGTTACTTAGGCCATCACCGTTTACAGAACTCATCTGCTGACTTTGCCTCACAGCTGTTGATGAATATTGCTGCTTTGTCAGGGAAGAACTGAGGTTCTGAGACGAGAGGCCGACCATGCCCCACGTTCCTTTTTCTTAACACTTATTTTCTTTTCATTTCACACAGTTTATATTTTTGTAACTTAAAATTTTGTTATAACTTCAAACTTGCAGAAAAATTGCAAAAGTAGTACAAGAAACTCCTAAATACGCTTTACCTTGAGTTACCATTTGTTTACATTTTGCCTTGTTTTTGCTTTGTCATTCTGTTTCTTTTCACTCTGTACTTTTTTTCCCTGAACCATCTATGAGTGATTGGCAAACATCATGCCCCTTTACTCCTAAATACCTAATTGTGTATTTCCTAAGAATAAGAATATTCTCTTACATAATGACAATACCTCTGTCAATATGAGGGAAATTTAATATTGGTTTAATATCTAATCTACATTCCATACTCAGATTCCTCAGTTGTCCTAATAACACCTTTGATAGCCCCATGTGAGTAGGCACAAGTTGCTGGTTTGTCTTGATGATCAGTCCTGGTTGAGGAGGTACCTGACAGTTTTTTCCTCCTTAAAGTTGCTATTTTTCCCTTTGCAATTAATAAGTAATTTATGGTAGGACACTACGTAAATATCCTGTTCCTTATCAAACTTTGACCCTCTACTTTCAGCATGCAGTGATGCTTCTAAGACCATCATTCCTTCTGAATTAGTTGTCATCTTAATCAAAGAAGAGCTTTCTCACCTCCTTCACTTGTTTATTCAGTTTTGTTTATATTAGTTCACATTGATAACTTATTCAATGTGATATAGCCCATTCTTGTCATTATTCATTTTGATGCCCAGATTGTCCCAGGTTTGGCCAGTGGGAGCCCCTTTAGGCTGGCTCCTGTTCTTTTGACATGCCTCCATCATTGTTTGAGCACTTCCTGACTTTCTAGTGCAAGAAGATGTTCCAGGTTCCTTTCCCCAGCCTGGCATCAGCCCTTTCCACAAGGAGCCTTGGTTTCTTTTAGTTGAAGTGGCATTTAGTAACCAGGATATGGATGCATGGTACACATTTTTATTTACTAAAGTCTTATAAAATAAATCTAATTTTGTATTCAGTTACTTAATCATGTTGCAGTTGAATAAAGGAGTTTCATGACTTAAATAAAGGAGATCCAGTTCTTGACTTTTGTTATAAGTCGGACAAGTAAACACACGATATAAGCAGACTAAGATGGACTTTAGCAACAAAATAAAAGAAGGTCTTGCCTGCTAAAAAAGAATTTATTTCTGCTTAACTGTTACAGAAATTACCAAAACCACTGAGCTAATTTCTGAAGAGGAAGGATATGCCTCAATATTGATGCCAGGGACCCTTATTCCAGGCTGTGGACTGCCTGAAGTCCAGCTCCGTGAGGCAGTGCCCTTGACTCTGTTGTCAGAGCTTTGGAGTAATGGCAGTGTCTTTCGAGGCGATGAAGCAGAGCTGCCCTGGTGTTTCAGGTGGTCTTTGACATAGTTCTTCCCTAGGTGGGTTCCAGTATCATGGGAAGACCTGGGTCTGACCTGTGTTCTCCCTGTGCCATCGTTATACTATGTGAGCAAATCAGATATGGCCCCTGCTGTCACTATTCTGAGAATTGAATGAAGAAGGAAAGGTATAGTGGGAGGTTAATTGGATAATGGAGGACTGAGTTGGGTGGGTTTCCCAAGGAAGCAGCATTTAGCGGGCTGGGAACTGAAGGGCGAGAGGGAGTTGGAAAAAACTCTACTTAACAAATGCTCATGAGTAATTTTTTTGTGTGTGCCAGGCAGAGAGGGTGGACCTGATTCATGGGCAGCTGTCATGAGCTGCCTAGAACACAAGAGCCATGTGATGGCAGTTGTGGCTCAGGCAAGTTAATCTAGTGAACCAGGCTTCAAGTCCTGGCTCTGCCCCTTACTTGGTATGGACTTCAGTTTTTGCATGTCGTAAAGGGGACATTAGCTATTCAGCAGGGTTGCTGTGACATAGGGTCACTTACCATCCTTAAGGTGTTGCAGCATCCAGAACATGATTACTCCTTGTTATGGCACTTTAGTGTAGGGTAAACCATAGTAATTGAAGGGCAGTCTTTGTGGAATGCTTAGTCTGTGCATACATTGGGCTGAGTGGCTGATGCATCACTTTCAGTTCATCCTGACAGTAGCCCTTTGAGGTCAGTGACACATGGTCCCCATTTCATTGATGAGAAAACAAGCTTAGGCAGCACCTGGAGGCCAACTTGAGCTCATGTCACAGAATCAGAGTGGAGCCAGCGACTGCCACAGCCACTATGACTCTGAGAAGGACTGGGGCTTGGAAGGCAGGAGGGAGAACAACTCCAGTAACACTCCTGGGTATTCCATGTGGTGCCAGTGCTGCTGAGTAGCATTGATGTGTTTTGTGAGGGGGCCAGGACATATGGGAGAAACTTTCTAGAGGATCCAGAATTGTGGGTCTGGGGCTCTGATGAGAATTTCAACACAGGAGTCCTTGTCCTGGTGAGGATTGATCAGATATACTGGGTTGAGGGTAAGTTTCTGCATTTCCAAGCCCTTTTTCTCAGCTGTGCACCAGTTTTTAATTCCTTCAGTACCTGCTGTCCGTGTGGTCTGGGCCCCAAACTATACTGTCTACCTCCTGTCCTGTTTCAGAGCTGTTGTATCTTTAGAGCAGGGTTTACTGTTGGTTGAAATCTGCACCCCAGTCAGTGACATCAGAATTTTGGGGGTGGGACTCAGGCATCAGCTCCGTTCCCTGCCCAGGTGATTCTAATGTGCAGCCAGGGTCTAGAGCCACCGCTCCAGAGCTTAGGAGAGCTTGTATCCTTGGTTGAAGTAAGAAACTTAGCCTGCTCGCAAAGGCAGAACTGGGTATTCAAAAGGTGCTGATGTCAAAAAGAGTCATGTACCACAATGTTCATTGCAGCTCTATTTACAATAGCCAGGACATGGAAGCAACCTAAGTGTCCATCAACAGATGAATGGCACATACATACAATGGAATATTACTCAGCCATAAAAAGAAACGAAATTGAGTTATTTATAGTGAGGTGGATGGACCTAGAGACTGTCATACAGAGTGAAGTAAGTCAGAAAGAGAAAAATACCATATACTAACACATATATATGGAATCTAAAAAAAAATGGTTCTGAAGAACCTAGGGGCAGGACAGGAATAAAGACGCAGACCTACTAGAGAATGGACTTGAGGACACGGGGAGGGGGAAGGGTAAGCTGGGACGAAGTGAGAGAGTGGCATGGACATATATACACTACCAAATGTAAAATAGATAGCTAGTGGGAAGCAGCCACATAGCACAGGGAAATCAGCTAGGTGCTTTGTGACTACCTAGAGGGTTGGGGTAGGGAGGGTGGGAGGGAGACGCAAGAGGGAAGAGATATGGGGATATATGTATATGTATAGCTGATTCACTTTGTTATAAAGCAGAAACTAACACACCATTGTAAAGCAATTATACTCCAATAAAGATGTTAAAAAAACAACAACAACAAAAGGTGCTGATGAACCTGCCCATTAGATCAAAGCTCATCTGAGGAAGATGGTCAACCAGGAAACAAGCTTTAGGTGGCCTTAATGGCCAGTGCATCATAAAGGGGGTGCCTTCTGTTTCCCTCTTCCTGGGAATTCTCATGCCTGATGCTGCTCATGCCTGATGCTGTAAATGTCTAGCTGTTTTTGAAGTGGAAAGGAATGGACTTTGGTATAGTGCCGTATTGCAGAAAAACAGTGATTTGTGTTTAACTCTCCAACTAAATGTTTGTTGAGCACCTGTTCCATTGAGGGGCTGGGCCGGATGTGGGAGTAAGCATTCCAAGTTAATTGGAGCATGATCGTGCCGTAGCAACACCTGCGGCTCTGTGGCTCTGTGTGGAGGAGAATGCGCTGTGCGCATAACCCGTTAAATGAGTGGCAGGGATTGGGCATGCTTGGATAGAAGGGAAAGCACTCTTGGAGTGGTAAAGGAAGGGCAGTCTCTCAGGAGAGGAGGAGAGGAGGACTTGGACCCTAGTTCCGAAGATAAGCAGAGAACCTGAGGGTTCAGTAGACATCTCTGCTCTGGGCAGTGATGCAATGTCCTAACTTATGGAGGAGTAGAGCCCTCCTATCCCTTCCTATCCCAGTGGTCTTGGATGAACAGACCGGTCTGGAAAGTAGACGTCACACTCTGAGGACTCAGCTTTCCCTGATGGTGCTTCACTCTTCTCCACCCTGGCCAGGCCCTGCTGTCTAGTCCCCACTGCATCAGCCTGAGCTCAGGACCTAGGTGAATTAGACCCTATTCCAGCTCTCAGGAGACACCCAGTCTAGTGGGGAAAGTTTTTACTGAGAAACAAGAGAAGCTCCTATTATTATTATTTTTGGCTATGCTGCGAGGCATGTGGGATCTTAGTTCCCCGACCAGGGATTGAACCTGGGCCACAGCAGTGAAAGCACCTAATTCCTAACCACTGGACTACCAGGGAATTCCCACATATCATTTTTCTTGAGACTAGTGCTCTAAATAAGAGGAAGCATTTTCATTTTTATCGTGTTCTTCATTTGTGAAGAGATTGAAACACAAATGGAATGGAGTTGGAGTTAAAGAGCAGATGGTGGAAGGTAGGATGATATGTGATATTGAGTAGATGGCCAAAAAAATTTTTTTTAATTTTTATTTATTTATTTTTGGCTGCATTGGGTCTTCGTTGTCGCGCGCGGGCTTTCTCTAGTGCGGCGAGCGGGGGCTACTCTTTGTTGTGGTGTGCAAGCTTCTCATTGCAGTGGCTTCACTTGTTGTGGAGCACGGGCTCTAGGCACATGGGCTTCAGTAGTTGTGGCTCTTGGGCTGTAGAGCGCAGGCTCAGTAGTTGTGGTGCGTGGGCTTAGTTGCTCCATTGCATGTGGGATCTTTCCAGCCCAGGGCTCGAACCCGCATCCCCTGCAATGGCAGGCAGATTTTTAACCACTGCGCCACCAGGGAAGCCCTAGATGGTCAAAATTTGTTGAATACAAATCATCAAGGAAATATAATTCCTATTGTGTGTTTCTTTGTTAGAGTAAGGTGCTTATGGAAAAAGAAAAGGAATAATTGCAGAAGTATTATTTAATTTGCCATTTGCCTAAATTATCTCTGTTCATGCTGTTGATTATAATTATAGCTGGTGTTATTTCATTCCATATTTGCCTAGAAAACAAGGTTTCTAAGAACATAGATTTATAAAATTATTTTTTAAAAATTCTGTCGGCCAAAAAATTGCTGTTGGTCCATTGCACCCGGTGTTGCTCTGCTCTCTTGAGTGCTGCGACCTCTGATAGTCACCTCTTTCCTGTTCCATCCCCAGAGGACAGCCACACCTGAAGTTCTGTTGGGCAGGACCACTGCTTTCCTATTGAGGTGTAGATGAAGTTAGAATATGTTCATTCTCCTTGAGAATGATTTGGACGTGGGACTTCCCTGGTGGTCCAATGGTTAAGAATCTGCACTCCCAATGCAGGGGGCCTGCGGTTCGATCCCTGGTCAGGGAACTAGTTCCTGCATGGTGCAACTAAGAGCCTGCATGCCTCAACTAAAAGAACCCACATGCCACAACTAAAGGTCCTACATGCCGCAATGAAGATCCCGTGTGCCACAACTAAGACCCGGCGCAGCCAAATAAATAAGTAAATAAATAAATAGATTTTTTTTAGAAAAGAGAGAGAATGTTTTGGACATGATTCCTTTAAAGCCTTTTGTGTCACGGCCCATAATAAGTGCTGTGCGCTAACCATGTACAGGCCTTGGTGCCCAGGTGCTACACTCGTTGCTGTGGGTCATCCAGCAGGATATGAGCTACAAAGAAGTAACCAGTACCAGACAGGTGCACACCAGTCCTGTTTGAGGTGCTCACTGAAGCTTAGATTCCTGTTGAGGTTGAGGCCTTGTCACTTCCTTGCTCCGTGGTCAGTGTCAAATTCAAGTACTTAATAGTTAGTCTGTAAAAGCAAAAGATAGCTGAGATCCCTGGATGCATTGCAAGTAATCCAAAAAACATATGCAAGCTTTAAGTTAGTCTTCTTTGAACTAACTGCAGTTGTTTACAGGGTGGACTCTCTCAGAAACTGCTGCTCAAGTTTGCAGCTGCACTAATGCTTGGGGTACGAGAGGTGGAAACTCTGGTGTCAAGAGCCTGCTGGGTGACTTCCTGCTTCTTAGCCTTTCTGCAGGTAGAGAGCTGGAGTAACTTTTTGAGGCATCTGTAGATTATGAGTTTATAAAGAGAGCTTGACTTGAAAACAAAACAAAAAACTCCAGCTCTCTAGATAAATGCTACTGGTAATTTACTTAATTTTAGTTCTTTGTCACAGAGAATTCTGGATTTTCTTCTAATCATTTGCTGAATATAGCAGGTAATGATCTAAGGCTGGCAAAGGACTGGAGGGCTGCTCTCTCCCTTGGGATGAGAAGCATCTCCGAGGAGCTCATGGCTCCATTTGCTCCCCCTCCAGTTCTGAGTCAGGTTGATGGGTGAGACATCTACTTGGGTAGTAATAGTCAGCGAAATCCCGAAAAGGATCCGACTGCTGTTTTTGTGGCCATTTCCTTAATCCAGTAAGAAATATCTCCAGCCTAGCATGTCTTGCTGCCTTAGGATGAACAGCTTGACAAGAGTGTGGAAGGCACTCTCTCCAGTCCCTGTTGGTTGTTGCCCTGTCTTGTCTCTGCATCTCCCACTCCCCCATACAGAAATCTATGTAGGGACAGAGACCAAATCCTGTTTTATCAGTCAGGCTTTACAGGGCAGCTTGGTCTGAGAAGATAGAATCAGAGCTCCATCTAGTTTACTCACACTTTCTCTTCTGCCTGTGACCTTTCTGCCTTCCTGTCCCTTTACTGACCAAGGAAGCTCTGAGGGGTAAGCAGCGGCTATCCCTATGGTTCTGTGAGGGGCCAGCCTGTTAGGAGGACTGTTGCCATGAATCCCTCACAGTGTCATCTTTATCCCTGTGTGAGATAAATGCAGAGGTTCCTGACTCTTGATTAGATCTGTTATTAAGACCACAGAACTTAACAAGATTCATTGGATTGGTATACAATGAGAAGACATAACATAAACTTGTCATTTACAAAAGAGATCTTTTAAGTAGTTAGCTCCCAGCACAAATGATTTACGTAGAGCCTGGGAAGGGCAGGGTGCCTCTGTGCTCTCATTAGAAGCCAGTTGAAGATTCCTGTGAAAAGAAGATAGAGTATCTGAAGAATTAAGCTGTGGGCTGGTGGGAATCTTTGTTCATTTGGGCTATGGGAGTCTATTTGTGCCTGACGGGCCCAGCTTGGAAATTCAGACGATCTTGGCTCTGTTAGGAAGAAGAAAACAACACCTTCGAGCATCAGGAGATGCTGGCCACTACTGAAAAGTACTTGGTAGCTGCTACTTTCTCCCCAGTACTTGGGAGTATGTAAATTGTAGCTGTATCCATTTGATAAGACAGGCGATCCTCTGCATTTGTCCTTCCCTTATCTGTATTTGCTTTTAATTTTTAATCCTTGGGTTCTAAAAGTCAGGAACTAATTTCCAAATAATTACTACTGAGTGGCAACATACTTTTTCCTTTGTGCTAAGGAAGTGATCAAAGCCTGCAGGAAGAGAAGGTAGAAGCAGTGGGAGGTGAGGACAAGGGCATCTTCAAGGATTTCTTCAGTTGTGTTATACCTGGGTTTAAATCTGTTGTGGCAGACAGTGACTGGGGATCTCCTGGAGCCTTGAGGAGGGGGAAAGCACTTGGGAGTAATACATTTCCTCCATCTTACTTGGTGTAGAGGTACCTGAACTGGATGTATTGTATTTCTCTGAATCAGTGCTGTGATCCTTGAAGAGCAGCCCCATATCCTCTACTGGGGAAGGCCAGCAATGCAGAAGTTGCTGGGATTGGCCCAGGAGCTTTGCCTTCACCAGTTCACTGGGAGCTGGTACTTTCAGGTGCCACTCTAGGCCTGATTCCGAGGTCACGCATGGCATGACCTTCTTCTGCTCAGCATTGGCCATGTTCACTGCTTCACTGCCTTGTCATAGAGTGGCTGTGGCTTTGCAGAGCAGGGGTTCCAAGAGTCTGCAAGGCCATCTTTTGGCCCTTTTGCTCCAGCCTTTGGAAACACAGCCCTAAAACCTACCAGAGAAGTTTATGATTATTTAGATTTTGCAGCTGTAGCAAGGCTGAGGTAGGTAGAAGGGCGAATCAGAGCCATATGTGGGAGGGAAGGAATTCTGCTAGCAAGAAAGTCTGAGCAAAGGGAGTGGGTGCTAGTTGTGTCTTGTCCTATAAACAAGGTTTGTTGATCTGGCAATTTCTGGCATGGTTGAAATGTTCTTGATGGTTGGGTCTTAAGAATGTGGCCCCAAAAAGAATGTGGCCAAAAGCAGGTCACAGCTTTAAACACTGAAGGCTAGTATTTGCCTAGATAAACACTCAGAACAATGGCACCTTACAGTGAAAGTGCAAGAGCTCCCAGTCACGTGAGCCAGGATACTCCTGTCTGGCTCCTGAGGCCTGTATTGTGAGGTTGCTGGCAGGATCAAGGGCTGCAGTAATGGGGGGCCTGAGTAGGGAGCTGGGAGTGGCTGTGGCCGCCCCAGTATTTCATCTCATTCCTCTTTTCTGGAGTCTGATTAGCCAGTTAGGTCAGGAAGGCCAGCAGTCAACAATCTTTTTCTAACCTTAATTCATTCAAGTCAGATTAGCATATTAGTTTTGAGCTGTGGTACTTACTTTTAGTCTTTTGTAGTATAATGGAAAAAATATCAAAAAGCTCAGCTTTTAACTTCAAAGTGTGAAATCAGATGATTATTTGCTTTGTGCTTGGTGAATCATTTTGGGGATTTAGGGGAAACCCCGTTGCTATTCCCTGATATCTGAGTGCCTGCTTGGTGCTAGGCATCAGTTGGGGAAGAGGGCAGCAGAGCATATGTGGCATCAGACCCCTGCAGTGGACCTTTTCTCTCTCCTTTCCTCTCTGGGCAACCCTTGGCGTTCAGCCTTGACCCGACAGATAATTGACCATTCTGCCCTCACAGTGTAGTCCCAGCTCTACCTTTGTACTGAGATGAAGAAGGGGTTGGATAGCCAGAGGAAGTTTGGGGAGTCAGAACGCAACTTTTATTTTCTAGTAAGCACCTACTTGGAAAACACTTATATAAGTATTTAGTTTATTACCTCTTGTGTTTTAGTAATGTATGTAAATCTTAATTGACTATTTTTGTATGAAATTTGGGAAGACTACATGCATAGCAAATGAAGCTTCACACCTAGTACAGGGTAGGTAGTCGGTAAATATACACTGAAGTGTTAACTATTGTTGGGCTCTCTTGAGATAATTGTAATTTACTTTAATTGGGTTCTTGGATGCCACAAGGGTATGCAAATGTAGTAACTCATTCCCACTTGTATTCTGCTGAGTCTGGCCACCCACTTACTCCCCTACTTCCACCCCACCTCCAAGTCCAGCTGCTGTAGCCAAATGGACAGTTAGGCCTGGTCCTTGTCTTTGGGCTCAGTTTATCCTTTTCCAGCCTCAGTGCCCTACCTGGGCATCGATGATTAGAAGACTGGACTTAAGCCTTATAAGTTTTTTCCGAAGTCTAATTGGTGTGACACTTGAGTAATGTGGGTTTTAAAAAAAAATTTATAATTGTAGTAAAATATACATAACGTAAAATATGCCTCCTTAACCATTATATTTTTTAAAAATTGTGGTAAACAAAACAACATAAAACATAACCATCTTAACTGTTTTAAGTGTGCAGTTGAGTACTGAGTAATGTTTAACAGCAGCATATGGAGTTCAGTGGAGTGTAGAAGGAACTGTTTTTCAGTGAGCTTTATCACATAAGATGTTAAAATTCTACTCAGGCTAAAAACCACGGTCCAGTGGAGAAATGGCCTTTCAGCCCTGGCTTCTGAACCTTGTCTTTCTTCCCTTCCTCTAGGATGTGTTTGCACCTGAGTGAGTTTGTACCCAGGTAGAAAGCCTTTACTTCCTTCCTGCCTTTGTTGAGAAAACCAAACCACCGTCAGCAGAAATCATTGCTCTTCTGGGACCTCTGCTTTTCGTATCTGTGATAACTGAGAGTTTCCAAGAGTTTTCCAAGTGAGAAAAGCATGCAGATAGCTTTTGTGTTTGATAGACTGTTGAGTAGTGCTTGTTTCTCACAGGTGGTAATTTTTTTCTTCCAAATATTTTTACTTTTAAATATCTTGTTGTGTATGTGGCCCTGGACTCTTGGTGGGTTCCCAAGCTCCCTGATGGTGTCTTCACCAGGCTGCCCCCACACCTCTGATGATACTCCCACAGAACACAGGCCAGAGAGGAACTTGCTTTGTGTCAGGGAAACCTCATCTGCCTCCTGAGCAGTGAACAATTTTAGGGTGACACCTTGCATCTTCACCAGTGACTTGGCTCAACACCTTCCTCATCTGACCCCAAGGTGTGAAAAAGTCCTGTTTTAAACTCAAAGCAGAGCAATCTGCCTGTCTTTTTGGTGTTTGAAGCCCAAGTAAACAGTGACTTCACACTATTGTTTTCCATTGTGTTGAGTACATCCTGTTGGCCATCAGATTGAGCAGTTTTAAAACAGTTAACCCTCTAGAATTTTTAGATTAATATTAGACTGACATTTAACATTTACTTTTAACTTCTGAGTGTCTGGACAAAAGCCTTTTTGCTAGATGGAACCTAAAGTGATTGTTTCAGTTAAGACTATTCCTTTTGACCATTTAAAACAAGGTCATGGAATTTTATTAGTTTTGTTTTAAGAAGAAAATCCCATTTTCCTTAAGTGTTTTAATTACATCGTGAATGGTAGCAGTTTGACAGTTTAAATACTATTTTTAGGTAATATAGCTATTAGAGATTTAGGGGTTCCTGTGAGTGGTGGGCTGGGCTGCCTCTGCTTCGTTTTGTATGGTTAATAATGGGTTGAATCCCACAACTTTTCCTTCATTCTTAGAGAATAAAAACTAGTAGGGAGCCATTCTTTCAGAGTTTTTAGTTAAGATACTTTAAAGTTTCAGTCTCTGTAGGTTTTTCTGCACCTGAGGAAGTGTTAAGTTTACTATAAATTGAGTTAGTGTCGTGTATGCATTTGTTCCACGTGTTTTTTGAGTGGAAAGTTTTATTGACTGAGCCTACTCCATGCATGCGGCACTCATTAGCTCTGGGAGGTAGCCAGTGCTGGAACAGAGCTACTTCTCTCCTGGGGCTGGAATTCCAGAGGGAATCTTCTAGTTCCCAGGGATCCAAGTCTGTCTGGACAGGGTAGAGTCACAAGGCGCTCGCAGGCCTCTCCTCTCCCCGCCCCAACCCCAAATGTGCTTCATTTGCATATAGATAGGGATTAGTGACAGGAAGGAGCCCGGAAGGATTCTTTCCTCAGATGTCTGGGGTCCTCACCTACCACTGTATAATGCTTTTGAGTCTCTGGTTGTGTCCCTGCCGATTGATCTGGTAAACTATTTATTTATTTTTTATAAACTTATTTATTTTATTTGTTTATTTTTGGCTGCGTTGGGTCTTCGTTCAAGCGGGGGCTACTCTTTGTTGCAGCGCGAGGGCTTCTCATTGTGGTGGCTTCTTTTGTTGTGGAGCACGGACTGCAGGTGCTTGGGCTTCAGTAGTTGTGGCTCGGGGGCTCTGGAACGCAGGCTCAGTAGTTATGGCGCATGGGCTTAGGTGCTCTGCGGCATGTGGGATCTTCCCGGACCAGGGCTCAAACCCAAGTCCCTTGCATTGGCAGGCGGCTTCTCAACCACTGCGCCACCAGGGAAGCCCTGATCTGGTAAACTTTAAATACACCTGCCTCCAGGGCAGATTTTATGTATTTTGTTTTACAAAGAGCACCACCTTTTAGGCACTGCTGAAAACTTGGCTTTTTATTTCTGCCCATCACTGAAGAGTCCCCAGTATCACAGTTGGAGAAAGGAAGTATGCCCATTTTTCACATTGTACGCCATGGCTTGTTGTGCAAGTGTTCAGAACGCCAGGGGCTTCACCAAGGCTCTGGGAAGGTCCCTCTTCACAGAGTTGGCTTTTGCTGGGGTCTGGAGCAGTGCCGAGCTCAGACTTAGTGGTGGACATTGCACTGGGGATTGGCACAGAGGAATGAGTTACCCATTCCCACTACCCATTTCTCAGCAGGAGAGCTTCAGCAGTGTCAATCAGCCAAACGGTGGTGAGTTCAGCTGAGACATATTCTTGGGCTACCCTTAGCACTTGCTGGTATTCCAGAGGGTATAATGTGAGTGTGCATGTGCAGTGTTGAAATGAATGGCTGTGTCAGGAAGACTTTTGACATAGTCTTTTCTCTGGTTCCTCAGCACCTTCTCCTCCCACCATCTTCTGGCCACAGGCTCTGTGTGACCATGGTTGAGTGTTACCTCTCTTTAGGCCTTGGTTCTGAAAACTGAGGAGGAGGATCTCTGTAGTGCCTCCATCTCTGGATGACCAAGTGTGTGAGTATGAGACTATGTGGAAAGCCTTCCAAAGGGACGTCCTAATAGTGGTGTTTGGATGCAGCCTGACAAGTTCCTAGCATAGGGAGACGTGACCGTTGTTTATAGGAAGCCAGTATTAGAAAGACACAAGGCTGCTTTTTGCCAGTTTGCAAAAAGATCTTTTCTTCCCAGAACATGGAAAACCAACACATAGCAGCAGTTGGAGTTGTGCCCTGGACAATGCCTGCTTGCTAAATGCAGAGCACTTAGTCATGCCCATGAAACAGATACCCCGTGTCGTCATATGTCCACAGATAGCATACTGAGCTTATGTTCCTGGTAGGACAGGGTGTGTCTCATACTGTTGCTGTTTTCAAATAAGCTGAGAATTTTTAAATGGAGAATCAGATTAGAAAAGCAAAAGATCAACTGGATCTAATAAGTAGAAAAGTAAGTACACAAAAGAGTAAGGGTATCAGAAGAAGATTAAAAAAAAAAAAAATGGGGCTTCCCTGGTGGCGCAGTGGTTGAGAGTCTGCCTGCCGATGCAGGGTACACGGGTTCGTGCCCTGGTCCGGGAGGATCCCGCGTGCCGTGGAGCGGCTGGGCCTGCGTGTCCGGAGCCTGTGCTCTGTGGCGGGAGAGGCCACAGCAATGAGAGGCCTGCGTACTGCAAAAAAAAAAAAATGTCCTGTATCCTCTCCATTCATTTATTACGTGTGTGCTTGGCATACATCAGTGATTGCAACAGGTGCTTTCCTGCCCGTCCCTTCTACAACTTACAGTCTTCTGGAGTGTTGGTTGAGCTGAGCCATTCACTAAATAATAGTCAATATGTATAAGAAAGGAAAAGTTATAGAAAGTACTATGCAACAGTAAAGAAAACAATAAAGTTACAATTTAAGATAGTATAAAACAAAAGACCTAGAATATTTAAAAAATTAAGTGATAAACTATAAAAGGGGTACAAAAGCACAGACAATTAAAAAAATGGGAGATATTAAAAAAAAACAAAACAGAAAAGGGCTTGAAGAAAAAACTTAAATTTGGGGCAGTTTATAAGGATCTGAGGAGAAGACCTCCACCCAGGATACAGAGAACACCAGGTGTTGAAGAACTGGGTGTTTCCTTCCTTGCCTTCTGGTAGAGGACCTCACAAAGGTCACTGGGAGTTAAGTGGAACTGTTGCCTGCAGGACCTCAGCTTCTAAGTCCGTGATCATTTGGTGTCCCGCTTGAGAAGTGTGGCACTTAACACTGCTGGCAAGTCTGGTGGGAAAAAGTGTTTTTCATGTTGCTTTAATTTTCGTTCCTTGATTACTAGTGAGGTTGAGCATCTTTTTGTATGTTTATTGCTTTCAGGTTTTCTTTTCTGTGAATTACTTGTTTGTTATCTCTTCAACCCATTTTTACTGTTTTAGGGCACTTGATATATTTTGATAGGGATCCTTTAGCTATCATATGCACTGAAAAAGCTCTCTCCCAGGCTGTGGTTGGTCCTTTTTATTTTCTTTATGGTATCCTTTATTGTACAGAAATTTAAAATTCTAATTCAAATTTATCTTTCTTTTTTTAGGCTAAAACATTTTTTTGGAAATAATTGTGGATTCACATGCAGTTGTTAAAAATAATACTGAGAGATCCTGTATGCCCTTTACCCAGTTTCCCCCCATGATAACATCTTAAATAATAGTACAATATATTGACATTGATACTATCAAAATACAGAACATTTTCATCACCACAAGGATCTGTCACGTTGCCCTTTCATAGCCACATCTTCCCCTCATGTCCTAACTTCCTCTTTAATTCCTGGCAACCACTAATCTGTTCTCTGTTTCTATAATTTTGTCACTTCAAGAGTGTTATATAAATGGGGACTTCCCTGGTGTTCCAGTGGTTAAGGATCCGAGCTTCCACTGCAGGGAACACGAGTTCAATCCCTGGTCAGGGAAGTAAGATCCTGCATGCTGCGCAGTGTGGCCAAAAAAAAAATTTTTTTAAATAAATTTATTTATTTTTGGCCACGTTGGGTCTTTGTTGCTGTGCGTGGGCTTTCTCTAGTTGAGGCGAGCAGGGGCTACTCTTCGTTGTGGTGCGTGGGCTTCTCATTGCGGTGGCTTCTCTTGTTGCGGAGCGCAGGCTCTAGGCGTGTGGGCTTCAGTAGTTGTGGTGCATGGGCTCAGCAGTTTTGGCTTGCAGGCTCTAGAGTGCAGGCTCAGTAGTTGCGGCACACAGGCTTAGTTGCTCCGCAGCATGTGGGATCTTCCTGGACCAGGGCTCGAACACGAGACCCCTGCGTTGGCAGGCGGATTCTTAACCACTGTGCCAGCAGGGAAGCCCTGCGGCCAAAATTTTAAAATAATTAATTAATTAATTTAAAAATTAATGTTATATAAATGAAATCATATACTGTGTAACCATTTGGGATTAACATTTTTCACACCACATAATTCCCTTGAGGTTCGTCCAAATTGTTGTGTGTGTCAATTCAAAAGTTCATTCCTTTTTATTGCTCACTAGTATTCCATGGTATGGATGTACCACAGTTTAACCATTCATCTGTTGAAGGGACATCTGGTTTGTACCATTTGTTGAAAATGGTTGTACCATTTGTTGTACCATTTGTTTCTCCCCCATTTAATTGCTTTGTACCTTTGTCAAAAATCAGTTGAGCATTCTTGTTTAGGTCTATTTCTGGATTCTGTATTCTGTGCCATTGATTTATGTGTTTGTCCCTCCACCAATACAGTCTCTTTTTTAAAAATATTTATTTTCCTTATTTTTTTTTTTTGGCTGCGTCGGGTCTTAGTTGCAGCACACGGGATCTTTGTTGAGGCATGCAGGATCTTTTTGTTACAGCACGTGGTCTGCTCAGGTTTCTCTAGTTGTGGCACTTGGGCTTCTCTCTAGTTGTGGCATGGGAGCTCCAGGGCACATGGGCTCCAGAGCGTGTGGGATCTGTAGTTTGCGGCATGTGGGCTCTCCCGTTGAGGCGCGAGAGCTCAATAGTTGTGGCACATGGGCTTAGTTGCCCCACGGCATGTGGGATCTTAGTTCCCAAACCAGGGATTGAACGAATATCCCCCACATTGGAAGGTGGATTCTTTAGCACTGGACCACCAGGGAAATCCCCACCAATACAGTCTTGATTACTTTGCTCTCTAAGTCGATATTAGGTAGAATAATTCCCCTTTATTCTTCTTTTATTTTTTAAAATTTATTTATTTGGTTGTGCCAGGTCTTAGTTGTGGCAGGCGGGCTCCTTAGTTGCGGCTTGCCAGCTCCTTAGTTGTGGCATGCAAACTCTTAGTTGCGGCATGCATGTGGGATCTAGTTCCCTGACCAGGGCTTGAACCCAGGCCCCCTGCACTGGGAGCATGGAGTCTTAACCACCGTGCCACCAGGGAAGTCCCTAATTCCTCTTTATTCTTCTTGTTCAAAATTGTTATTGTGTTGAGAAGCTGGAGCTGGTGTATTAAATTTAAGAATATGCAGATTATGACCTGCTGAATGAGGGGGCACAAGCCATCCACATGAGGTCAGCAGGTAGCTCCCTCAGCATCTGAGCTCCCAGTTTGGGGAAGTGAAGACCATAGGGTCGTTTTGATTGAAGGTGCAGTTCCAATCCACCCACACAAAGGAACTAAAGTCACAAGGTCTATTACTTACAGATCCCAGAAATAGGGGGGTGGGCAGTGAGCCAGGGGGGTGGGCAGTGAGCCAGGGGAAGGGCAGTCATCTGTCTCAGGTCACAAGCGAGCAGGAGATAGAGAGCACCTATTACTTACATGGTGGTTGGGGCAGAGGTCCCTTATTTTTCAGGGGCTCAACTCTAAGTGGATATTTTAAAAGATGCCCCAGGAAAAGCAAAGTGGGAATTTATGGTGGGAATCTTAAGCTCAGATCCTTATTGCAATGTCCAGACTCTGGGAAATGCCTAGGCAGCAAATCAAAATAGTTGTTTTCTCATCACAGCTATTTTATTTTATTTTTAACATCTTTATTGGAGCATAATTGCTTCACAATGCTGCATTAGCCACTGCAGCACAATAAAGTGAATCAGCTACATGCATACACACATCCCCATATCCCCTCACACCTTCCCTATCCCACCCCTCTAGGTGGTCACAAAGTACTGAGCTGATCTCCCTGTGCTATGCAGCTGCTTCCCACTAGCTATCTATTTTACATTTGGTAGTCATCACAGCTATTTTAGTTCCTTTGCCTTTCCATATAAATTTTTCTAAATTAATTAGTTAATTATTTTGGTTACATTGGGTCTTCATTGCTGCACGTGGACTTTCTTTAGTTGCGGCAAGTGGGGGCTACTCTTCGTTGTGGTGTGCCGGCTTCTCATTGTGGTGGCTTCTCTTGTTGCAGAGCACGGGCTCTAGGTGCGCGGGCTTCAGTAGTTGTGGCATGCGGGCTCAGTAGTTGTGGCTCATGGGCTTAGCTGCTCCGCGGCATATGGGGTCTTCCTGGACAGGGATCAGACCTGTGTCCCCTGCACTGGCAGGCAGATTCTTAACCACTGTGCCACCAGGGAAGTCCTAATATAAATTTTAGAATAATCTTTTCTATATATACAAAAATTCTTACTGGGATTTTGATAGGAATTACGTTAAACCTTGAATTAGTTTTCTAGGGCTGCTGTAAAAAATTACTACAACTTTAGTGGCTTAGAATAACACACACAATTATCCTCTCATAGTTCTGGAGATCAGAAGTCTAAAATTAAGGTGTTGGCAAGAGCTGTGCTCCTTTTGTGGACTCTGGAGAAGAATCTTTTCCTTGTCTCCTCTAGCTCTGGTGGCTGCCACTATTCTTTGGCATTCCTTGGCTTATGGCCACATCACTCCAATCTGTGCCTCAGGCTTCACATCCCCTTCTCCATCTGTGTGTGTGTATAATCTCTCTCTGCATCTCTCTTATAATGAGAATTGTGATTGGATTTATAATCATCTCCCCAGGTCAAGATTCTTAATTTAATCACACCTGCAAAGACTTTCCTTGTAAAGTACATTTGCACATTTTAGGGATTATGACCTGATATCTTTGGGCGGCCATTATTTAGCCTATTACAAACCCTTATATCAGTTTGGGGAGAATTGACATCTTTACTGTGTTGAGCTTTCCAATCCATTAACACAGTATGTCTTTCCATTTGTTTAGATCTTTGATTTCTTTCACCAGTGTTGTATGGTTTTCAGCATACAAATTCTGTACATGTTTTGTTAGATTTACACCTAGATATTTCATTTTTAAAGCAATTTAAATGGTATTATCTTTTAAATTTGGTGTCTGCATGTTCATTTCTAGCATACAGAAATACAGTTGAGGGGCTTCCCTGGTGGCGCAGTGGTTGAGAGTCTGCCTGCCGATGCAGGGGACACGGGTTCGTGTCCCGGTCCGGGAAGATCCCACATGCCGCAGAGCGGCTAGGCCTGTGAGCCATGGCCGCTGAGCCTGCGCGTCTGGAGCCTGTGTTCCGCAACGGGAGAGGCCACAGCAGTGAGAGGCCCGTGTACCGCAAAAAAAAAAAAAAAAAAAAAAAAAAAAGAAATACAGTTGATTAAAAAAAATAATAAATTTATTTATTATTTATTTATTGGCCGAGTTTGGTCCTTCTTGCTGCGCGTGGGCTTTCTCTAGTTGTGGCGAGTGGGGGCTACTCTTTGTTGCGGTGCGTGGCCTTCTCATTGTGGTGGCTTCTCTTGTTGCTGAGCACGGGCTCTAGGCGTGTGGGCTTCAGCAGTTGTGGCTTGTGGACTCTAGAGCGCAGGCTCAGTACTTGTGGCGCACGGGCTTAGTTGTTCTGCGGCATGTGGGATCTTCCTGGACCAGGGCTTGAACCCGTGTCCCCTGCATTGGCAGGCGGATTCTTAACCACTGCACCACCAGGGAAGCCCTACAACTGATTTTTGTATGTTTGTTTTATATCCTTTGGCCTTGACAAACTTATTAGTTCTAGGAGTTTGTTTTGTGGATTCCTTGGTATTTTCTGCATAGACAATTATGTTATCTGCAAGTAGGGAGAGTTTTATTTTTTTAACTTTATTTTTTTTTGGCTGTGTTGGGTCTTTGTTGCTGTGTGTGGGCTTTTTTAGTTGCGGAGAGCAGGGGCTACTCTTTGTTGCGGTACACGGGCTTCTCATTGCGGTGGCTTCTCTTGTCGCGGAGCATGGGCTCTAGGTGCGTGGGCTTTAGTAGTTGCAGCACACAGGCTCAATAGTTGTGTCATGAGGGCCCCAGAGCACATGGGCTTCAGTAGTTACGGCATGTGGGCCCAGTAGTTGCGGCTTGCGGGCTCTGGAGCATGGGCTTAGTAGTTGTGACACACGGTTTTATTTTTAAGTCCCTACAGTTTTATTTTTTCCTTTACCATCTACATGCCTTTTGTTTCCTTTTCTTGCCTTATTACACTGGCTAGAACTTACAGCACTATGTCAAATAAGAGTGGTAGGGGACTTCCCTGGTGGTGCACTTGTTGAGAATCCACCAGCCAATGCAGGGGACACAGGTTAGATCTCTGGTCCAGGAAGATCCCACATGCTGTGGAGCACCTAAGCCCGTGTGTCACAACTACTGAGCCCGCTCTCGAGCCCACAAGCCACAACTGTGCTGCAGTTACTGAGCTTGCATGCTGCAATTACTGAAGCCTATAGCCAGCGCTCCACAGCAAGAGAAGCCACCGCAATGAGAAGCCTGTGCACTGCAACAAAGAGCAGCCCCCCCCACCGCAACTAGAGAAAGCCCATGGACAGCAACAAAGACCCAACGCAGCCAAAAAAATAAAAACCAAAAACAACCAGTGGTGAGAGCAGACATCCTTGCCTTGTTTCTGATCTTAAGGAGAAAGCATTCAGTCTATCACCATTAGATGCTCTTTATCAAATTGAGAAAGTTGTCCTCTGTTCCTGTGTTTCTGAGAGTGTTTATCGTGACTGGGTGTTGAATTTTGTTAGGTACTTTTTCTGCATTAATTAATATGATCATGTGATTTTTGTTCTTTAGTCTGTTAATATGGTGGATTACGTTGATTGATTTTCAAATGTTGAACTGGCCTTGCACCCTGAAATAAGTGCTACGTGGTTATGGTATATAATTCTTTTTATATATTGCTAAATTCTGTTTCTTAATGTTTTGTTAAAATTTTTGTGTCTGTTCATCTGCATTTTCTTTTCTGTTTTTTTTTTTTGGTATTGTCTTTGATGTTGGTGTCAGGGTAATGTTAGCTTCATAAAATGAATAGGCAAGTGTTTCTTCCTTCTACTTTCTGGAAAAGACTGTGTAGAATTGGTGTTAATTCTTTAAATATTTGGTAGAATTTATTAGTGAAGCTGTCTGGGCCTAGAGATTTATTTTTGTGGGAGTTTTTAAATTATAAATTTTTTAAATTACAAATTTTGAGGAATTGGTCTGTTTGATTTGAATTATCAAAATCTGTGAGTTATTTGGTAGTATTTCCTTACTATCCTTTTTGACGTCTGCAGGATCTGTAGTAATATCCTGTCTCAGTACTGATATTGGTAATTTGTTCATAGAGATTTGTCAATTTTATTAATCTTTTCAAAGAACCAGTTTTTTGTTTTATTGAGTTTTTTCTGTTGTTTTCAATTTTATTGATTTCTGTGCTTTACTATTTCCTTCCTTCTGCTTGCTTTTGGTTTATTTTGCTCTTTTTTTTTGAGATTCTTGATGTGGGAGCATAGATTATTGGTTTGAGACTTTTCCTTCTTTTTCTAGTGGTTTCAGTGCTGTAAATTCACTCCAAAGAGCTGCTTTAGCTGTGTTCCACAAATTTTACTATAACCCCACAAATGTATATTTAGTTCAGTGTAACATTTTATTTCCCTTGAGGCTTCCTCTCTGACACAGGAATTATTTAGAAGTACATTGTATAGTTTTCAAGCCTTTGGAGATTTTCTTACTATGCTTGTGTTACTGATTTCTAATTTGATTCCATTGGGGTTGGAGAACATTTCAGTATTATTTCAGTTCCTTTAAATTTGTTGAGATTTTTTTCATGGCCCTAGATGTGATCTCTCAGGGTATATGTTCTGTGGACATTTGAAAAGAATATATGTTCTGTTGTCAGGTGGAGTGCTCCATAAATGTTGATTAAATCATATTGATTGATAGCATGTTTTAGTTCTTTTGTAGCCTTGGTGATTTTCTTTCTAGTTCTAGCATTTGTTGAGAGAGTGATGTTGACATTTCCAACTAGAATTGTTGATTTGTTTATTTTTCGTTTCAGTTCTATCAGTTTTTGCTTCTCATGGTTCTGCTACTCTGTTGTTTGGTGCATGTACATTTAGGATTAGTATTCTTCTTGATGGATTGACCCTTTTATCATTATATAATGTACCGCTCTTTGATAATTTTCTTTGTTCTTCAGTCTGCTTTATCTGATATAAATACATCTCCTCTTGCTTTCTTTTAATTATTGTTTGCATGATATATCTTTTCCCATCCTTTTCCTTTCTACCTATCTTTTTCATCTTGGAGTTGTCATCTGTTGATTGTCTTTTTTTCATTCAGTTTGGGATCTTCTTGGTTCTTGGCATGATGAGTGATTTTTCAGCATTTTTTTTTTTGCGGGGGGCGGGGGGGGAGCTGTACCGCATGGCTTGCAGGATCTTAATTCCCTGACCCAGGGATTGAACCCAGGCCTATGGCAGTGAAAGCACCAAGTCCTAACCACTGGACTGCCAGGGAATTCCCATGATGAGTGATTTTTGATTGAAACTTGAACAATTTTGTATTTTGTTCTGAAACTCTAGATTCTGTTTTAGCTGGCTTTTGTTTGACACTTGTCTGGCAGAGAAAGGGTAGAGGAGGCACTGCCTGATTACTGGGAAGTTTAGGTAGAAGCCCAGGTTCCCCACTCAGCCTTTGTTGACACCTGAAGGCAGGTGAAGTCCTTGTTACTGCTGGTTGAGGGTGGGAGTTCTAGTTCCCTAGGCCTCGCGACTGCTGAGCAATGGTTAAAGTTCTGACTCTCCACCAGTCTTCCTCTGACACCATCCCAGCAGGGATGGGGAGAGACTCCTTCTTATTGCTTGGGTGGGAATATAGAAATCCAGGTTCCCCATGTGGTTTCCACTGACACCAAGGGGCTGGAGGTAGAGGGTGGTGCATTGTTACTAGCCAGTGAGGATGAAAGTCCCAGCTCCCTTCCCAGTGGCGATATTAGGGTGCCTTGTTACAGCCTCATGAGGGTGGAAGTCTTGGCTCCCCACTTGGCCTTTGTCGGCATGGGTGGGAGTGGGGCCACAGTTTTTTCTGTGGTGTTTTGCTAGAATAGAGCTGTTACTGTCTAAATGTTTTATGTCTTGCTAGGTTACCCCCTTCTTGCTCCTTTGGATAAAGAGAGCAGACTTTTGTTAGGACGTTTTTTGTTTCATCTGTTGGCATTACTGGGTTGCCAGCTCCTTCAGCTCCCACTTCTGGTATACATGAGGCAAAAGAAAACCCAGGGAACTCACTGCTGTGTCATTCCTTGAATCCTGGGGTCCCTAGCTGCTCTGCCTTCTTCTCTTGACTGTTTAAGAGTCTCATGTTTATTATATATATATAATATCTAGGATTTTCCCTTGTATTTAGTGGGAAACTAAGGAGAAGTACATCTGTTTCATCTTCCTAGAAGTGAAAGTCCAATGGTCTTTTTCTTTTATGTTTTGTGTTTTTTGATATCTTTTAAAAATGAAATCCTTCCTTATTCTGACATTCTGCTATATTCTAAACATTTTAAAGTTTTGCTTTTTACATTTATGTATCTAATCCACCTGGGATTTATCTTGTTTTTGATGGAGAAGTGACAGAAGAAACCTAATTGTTTTTTTCTACATAGATAGCCACTTGTCCTGGTGTCTTTGAACAGCTTCTTTGCAAGCAGGTTTTGGGCTCTCCCTCTGGTTCCACAGTCCAGTGTCTACTCTGCCCCATGTGACACTGCCTTAAATACAGTAGCTTTGTGATAAGTCTTGGTTAGGTAGGATAGGACTTCCAGCCCTCAAAATTGTTTTACTTTCTTGGGTTTTGTCTCTGTCTCATGACTTTTAGTTCAAAAACAAAATAAGAACAGGAATAACGAAGTCAATAGCAAAAAAAACCTTTTGGCATTGGCTTGGATTTGCATTGACTTCAGAGTACGCTGTCTGTTTCAGTGGCCTTGTTTTCTTCAGCAATTTTATTTACTTTGCATTACCCAGGTCAAAAAATATCACATGGCTCCTCAACAGCTTGGCTCAGGGCAGGGCTTCATCATTTTCCGGAATGGGAAATTGCTTGTGATGGCTGTGGCCACCTGTGGGCACCCAGAAAGTCCCACAGTGCATCTGTGTGGCTGCCAGCCTTAGAGCAGGGTCATGAGCTGCTTGAAGCTGGTGTGGGGGAGAGGGGACAATGTGCAGGGTTTTAGTCACTGTTGGGGGTTGGGGGGCAAGAGAGTTCAAATAAGTTTTGTTCACTAGCACTGAGTTTGCAAATATATGCAATATGTGGGGTGTGAGAAGTGGGTGGTTGCCACACTTCTCTGTGCAAATACTTGGCTTTTCAATATTTTTCAAAAGTATTTTTTTAAGACTTAATAATTGTAATACTTGGCACATTGTTTTATCTCTATATATGCATGCACATGTTTTTTTTTCCCCTTGGACCATTTCAAAGTGAGTTGCAGAGATTTTTGATACTTCATCCCTAAATACTTCAAAATTGAGGACAATCTGTTATTGAGCCACACCACCATCATCTCACCTAAGAAAATTAACAATAAATATAATCTCCAGCACACATGCACAATTCCTCAGCTGTCCCTTTGAGAGCTGGTCTTGTGTGTGTGTTGTTTTTTTTTTTTTAAGTAAATCCGACACAAATGAACCTATATATGAAACAGAAATAGAATCAGGGACATAGAGAATAGACTGGTTACCAAGGGGGTGGGGGGTAAGAGAGGGTTGGATTAGGAGTTTGGAATTAGCAGATGCAAACTGGTACATACAGAATGGATAAACAAGGCCCTACTGTATAGCACAGGTAACTATATTCAGTATCCTGTGATAAACCATAATGGAAAAGAATATGAAAAAGAATGTACATATATGTATAACTGAGTTACTTTGCTGTACAACAGTAATTAGCACAACATTGTAATTTAACAATACTTCAATAAAAAATAAATTAAAAAAAAAGTAAATCCAGGGTCCAGTCAAGATGTACACACTGCATCTGGTTGCGGTCTTTAAATCTAGAATAGTCCCCTTGTATTTAGAGGCATCAGATTTGGAAAGACCAGACCAGTTATCTTGTAGAAGGTCCCACATTCTAGATTTGTCTAATTGTGTCTTCATGGCCCTGTGTTTCCTATGAACTGGAAGTTAGTTCTAGAGCAGCACTACCCAACAGAAATATAATGTGATCCACATATGTCATTTAATATTTTCCAGTAGTCACATGAAATAAAAATAAGCAGGTGGAATTAATTTTAATAATATATTTAATATTTTTATTATGTACTATTTATTAATATTTATTTACTTAACTATACTTAATATTTTCATATCAAAAATATTATTTCAATATGTAATCAATATTTTTAAAGTATTAATGAGATATTTTACATTCTTTTTTTAAAAATTAATTTATTTATTTAGGCTGTGCCAGGTCTTAGTTGCAGCCTACAGACTTCTTAGTTGTGGCATGCGGACTCTTAGTTATGGCATGCATGCAGGATCTAGTTCCCCGACCAGGGATCGAACCCTGGCCCCCTGCATTGGGAGCACAGAGTCTTACCCACTGGACCACTAGGGAAGTCCCCAACATTCCTTTTTTATACTTAGTTTTCAGAATCCACGGCGTGCTTTATACTTAATGGACCAGCCACATTTCCAGTGTTCAGTAGCCACATGTAGCTGGTGGCTCTGTACTGGACAGTGCAGGGTGAGACTTGATCCAACTCAGAGTAGATATTTTTGGCAGGAACACTTAGGGGGTAGTAACTGCCTGTGCTCAACTTTGAAACCATGGAAGTTGCTGAAGTCTGAGTCTACTCTTCTTCTTTTTCAGGCTTTGGGTGCTCTGGGATGGAGCAGGTGTGGAGAGGCTGAGGACCCAGTTCTGGGACCACGTCACTTGCTTCCTTTCTTAGACTATCTGCTTGAGCAGACTTGAGCCCGGGATGAGGATGTCTGTGGCCCTCTCGCTGCTGCTCCCCCTCTGGGGGAGGACCTTTCTCCTTCTGCTATCTGTGGCTGTGACTCAGTCCCGCTGGCCCAGTGAGCCTTCGGAGGCCGTCAGGGACTGGGAGAACCAGCTCGAGGCGTCCATGCACTCAGTACTCTCAGACCTCCATGAGGCTGTTCCCACGGTGGTTGGCATTCCTGATGGCACCGCTGTCGTCGGACGCTCATTTCGAGTGACCATTCCAACAGATTTAATTGCCTCCAATGGAGAAGTCATCAAGGTGAGACTGGATATAAACTGTAAATGAGGAATAATTCTCATCTTCCATTTTCGTTTTGATTTTAGTGTTAATTTTAGGTTTTTTTAGTTTTTTAGTTTAGGTTTAGTTTTTCAGTTTTCCAGGAATTCTGAGCTCAGTTCTTCCAGGACCTGCTAAATGTTCCTTAAGAGAGGGACAGCCGCTGATGTTCACTAGAGGGTCCCCATATATCTCAGAATAGCATCCTAAACCTTTATTCTTGCTCCCATTTTGAGGGTGTCACCATTAAAAAGCTTTTACATATGTACTCTGGAAGATCTTTTGGTCATCAAGTTAGGGATTTGATGGAAGGGCCTGTGTATAGGAAATGGTCTGCTTTCATTAACCATGGGATTAAACCCAAGAAATATGGAACTTTTAAATGCTTTGAACCTATTTTTAAAAAATAAGGTATAAGTAAATACTGGAGTTTTGCTTTGCTTTGGTGTTCTATGTTTACTAATGTATTTGGTCACTTAAGAACCAAAATTAGTACTTAAATTTCAGCCTCGCCTCATCTCCTTTTGGGGAGGCAACCCAGAAAACAAGGGGATCTGAGATCTTTGTAACTGAAGAGTGTCTTGTCCAACCCAGGGTGGAAATTAGTTGAAACAGGAAGCTTTTGTGTGAAGAAGTACCATCCATTTGTCTGGGGTTGTGGGACCTTGGAATTTCCCCTACTTCCTGATTGAGTTTGCATGGGAGCCACGTGGGTGGGTGGGGTGTACTGCTCAACCTATGAACATCTCCTAGAGCAGATGTCAGCACACTTTTTCTTAAAAAAGCCAGATAGTAAGTATTTTTTTGGCTTTGCTGGACATATGGTTTCTGTTGCAACTCCTCAACTTTGCCAGTGTAGTATGAAAGTAGCCATAGACAATATGCAAGCGAATGGACATGGCTCTGTTCCAATAAAACTTTTTTTTAAAATAAATTTATTTATTTGTTTAATTTATTTTTGGCTGCATTGGGCCTTTGTTGCTGCACACGGGCTTTTCTCTATTTGCGGTGAGCAGGGCTACTCGTCGTTGTGGTGCGTGGGCTTATTGCTGTGGTTTCTCTTGTTTAGGCGCATGGGCTTCAGTAGTTGTGGCACGCGGGCTCAGTAGTTGTGGCTTATGGGCTCTAGAGCGCAGTAGCACGGGCTTAGTTGTTCCATAGCATGTGGTATCTTCCCGGGCCAGGGCTGGAACCTGTGTCTCCTGCATTGGCAGGTGGATTCTTAACTACTGTGCCACCAGGGAAGCCCCCAATAAAACTTTACTTTTAAAAACTTTACTGAAACTGAAATTTTAATTTCATGTGATTTTCACGTGTCAAGAAATACTATATCTTCTTTTGATTTTTTTTCCCCTCACTCATTTAAAAATCGCAAAAAACATGTTTAGCTCATGGGCTGTACAAAGACAGGTGGCAGCCCGGATCGAACCCGCGTCCCCTGCATTGGAAGACATATTCTTTACCACTGGACCACTGGGGAAGTCCCATGGCCACAGTTTTCTTTTTAGTAAATTTATTTATTTTATTCTATTTATTTATTTTTGGCTGCATTGGGTCTTCGTTGCTGAGCGCAGGCTTTCTCTAGTTGCGGCAAGCGGGGGCTACTCGTCGTTGTGGTGGGCTTCTTGTTGCGGAGCACGGGCTCTAGGCGCTTGGGCTTCAGTAGTTGTGGTGCGTGAGCTGTAGAGCACAGGCTCAGTAGTTGTGGTGCACGGGCTTAGTTGCTCTACAGCATGTGGGATCTTCCCGGACCAGGGCTCGAACCCGTGTGCCCTGCATTGGCAGGCAGATTCTTAACCACTGTGCCACCAGGGAAGTCCTCATGGCCATAGTTTTCTAACCCTTGGCCTACAGCATTCTTTCCCCAGAGGTGTGGCTTGAATATGAATTAAAAATATTCCAAGGTCTATACTTTGTTATGGTAGTTTTTTTCTTTTTTTTAACATCTTTATTGGAGTATAATTGCTTTACAATGGTGTGTTAGTTTCTGCTTTACAACAAAATGAATCAGTTATATATATACACGTATGTTCCCATATCTCTTCCCTCTTGCGTCTCCCTCCCTCCCACCCTCCCTATCCCACCCCTCCCAGCGATCACAAAGCACTGAGCTGATCTCCCTGTGCTATGCGGCTGCTTCCCACTAGCTATCTTCCTTACGTTTGGTAGTGTATATATGTCCATGCCTCTCTCTCGCTTTGTCACAGCTTACCCTTCCCCCTCCCCATATCCTCAAGTCCATTCTCTAGTAGCTCTGTGTCTTTATTCCTGTCTTACCCCTAGGTTCTTCATGACATTTTTTTTTCCTTAAATTCCATATATATGTGTTAGCATACGGTATTTGTCTCTCTCTTTCTGACTTACTTCACTCTGTATGACAGACTCTAGGTCTATCCACCTCATTACAAATAGTTCAATTTTGTTTCCTTTTATGGCTGAGTAATATTCCGTTGTATATATGTGCCACATCTTCTGTATCCATTCATCTGATGATGGGCACTTAGGTTGTTTCCATCCCCGGGCTATTGTAAATAGAGCTGCAATGAACATTTTGGTACATGACTCTTTTTGAATTATGGTTTTCTCAGGGTATATGCCCAGTAGTGGGATTGCTGTGTCATATGGTAGTTCTATTTGTAGTTTTTTAAGGAACCTCCATACTGTTCTCCACAGTGGCTGTATCAATTTACATTCCCACCAACAGTGCAAGAGGGTTCCCTTTTCTCCACACCCTCTCCAGCATTTATTGTTTCTAGATTTTGTGTGTGTGTGTGTGTGTGAGTGTGTGTGTGTGTGTGTGGTATGCGGGCCTCTCACTGCTGTGGCCTCTCCCGTTGCGGAGCACAGGTTCTGGACACGCAGGCTCAAAGGCCATGGCTCACGGGCCTAGCCGCTCTGCGGCATGTGGGATCTTCCCAGACCGGGGCACAAACCTGTGTCCCCTGCATCAGCAGGCGGACTCTCAAGCACTGCGCCACCAGGGAAGCCCTGTTATGGTAGTTTTTAATATCTGTTTTGCACTTAGATTTCTACATACACATAGTGTTCTGGCTATTTATTGGTATGTTTAAAGCATAAGAACATAGTGGTTTGAAACGGCCAGTTTGTTTTGCTCACAGTTTTGTGGCCAAGAATTCAGGGATTTAGCGCTCATCTGGGAATCTCATCTCTGCTGCACATGGCACTAGCTAGAGTGGCTCACCTGGGCCTGGAGGATCTACTTCCAAGGTGGCTCATTCATGGCTGGCAAGTTGGTTCTGCCTGTTGGCAGGGAGCTTACCTGGGACTGCTCATCAAGGTCCTTGGTTTCTCTCCATGTAGACCTTTCCACAGATACCTGGATTTCCTCACAGTACAATAGCTGGGTTCCAAGATTGCGTATTCCAAGATACAGGAAGTGGAAGCTGCCAGTCTCTTAAGGCCTGGGCTTGGAAACTTGCACAGTGACACTTCCTTTGTACTCCATTGGTCAAAGCACACCCAGGCTCCAATGAGTCTTTACCAACTTGCCTCTCTCTGACCCACAAGCCCCAGGCATCTAGATTAGAAATGGTCACTCTTCCATGCCACTTCCATTCCATGCCACTCTTCTCATTGAGAGGTGTGTCTATGCCCCTTTCCCTTGAATCTGGGCAGACCCACTCCTCACCTGACCCTCCTTGTGTTCTCTTCCTTTTCCTTTTTGACCCCCTCTCTTTAGCTTTTGGCTTGTTCTTAGGGTGGCCTTGTGTTCTCAGAGGTGGTCATACTTCCGAAGATCCTGTCTCAGTTCCATGGAGCTCTTTCTAGTTTGTAGAGTCTTTGAGAAAGATTTCCATGTAATCTTCAAAACACCCCAGTAAGCCAGTTTCTAGTTTATTAGATGAAAAATGGCGGTTTTGGAGGTACATTTCTTACCCAGCATCAAATTTCATCTTCTGAATATCCAGACCCTGTAGCGATTACCCTTGTTCCAGTGGCCACTGGAATGTTGTACATGGATTAGTCTTGACCAAAGGTGCCTTGAGTCGATACAGTGAGCTGAGTATTTGCTGTATCTGGCAGAGGGACATTTAACAGGCTTATTCACTGGGGGAGCAAAGAGATTTTACTAGGAAAACAGGATTTTATCTGAGCTTATCTATCTGTGGAAAGCACACCATTTAGTAGATGATTAGCCTGTAGAAAAACAGGTGAAAATGTGTGACTCTTCATCCTGAACCGTCTTGACATCAGGGTTGTGTGGGGTGGGAATCAGATCAGAAAGCCTGACTTCCTTCCTGGAGCTTTGTTTTCCCTGTGTGTAAAACAGGATTGGAAAGTCTTTACACTAAAGGAGTTGTTTTTTTCCCCCCTATTATAATAATGATGTATAAATGTACATTGTAGAAAAAGGGAGAAAGAAAATCTCCTGTGGTTCCTACCACTAGCATACTCCTCTATCATTTTCTGCGTTCATCAAGAGGTGTCCGTGTCACATACACACACAGACATTTTAGACAGACCTGAAATCATGCTGAATCTATATTTTAACCTTTTTTTCATTCACTGTAGTTTGAGTTTTTTTCCTTGGTTATTAAGTATTCTTTGGGAATGTAACTTTTAAAGGCTGCCCAATATTCTTGTGTATGTGAGGAATATTTCAGATCTTGGTCCCAAGGAGCCTTGTTGGGGTGACCTCCAAATCATATCCATCACTATTACTGTCATCCAAACTACCACTCGCTCACCGCTTCCCAGGCGCCCTGCCTCTGTTCTTAACCCCTTAGTCTGTTCTCCATACTGAGTCAAGAGACATCTTTATCTTTGTAAAGCTTACATCTGCTAAAAACAGGCCTCCCCTACCCCCCTGCCCTTAGGATTAAGCCCTGTTTGATCTGGCCTCTGGCCTCTTCTCTCTCCCCTTTCCCTTTGCATACCTTGTCCCAGCCACACCAGCCTCTTTCTGCCCCACAGATATGCCAAGCTCAGGGCCCACCCCAGGCTGCTGGCTCTTTTTTTCTTCTGTCAGCATGGGTACAGCCACCTCTTTCAGGCTTAGTTTCAGCATTGGAGCCCTTTCCCTCCACCCTGATGAAGGCAGATTTCTCACAAAACCCTGTGTTATCTTCTTAGCAAATTTTTGTACTTGAAATTCTTTTTAGTCTGCATGTTTGATTCCAGTCCCATAGTAGGCCTTCAAATGTTTTTGGGCTGGCAGAGGGAAGGAGAACCCCCTCAGTACCTGCAAACCTGCTTTGGATTGTCAAAGCCTACCTGCCAGGGACTTCCCTGGTGGTGCAGTTTAAGAATCCACCTGCCAATGCAGGGGACATGGGTTCGATCCCTGTCCGGGAAGATCCCACATGCCGTGGAGCAACTAAGCCCATGTGCTGCAACTACTGAGCCTGTGCTCTAGAGCCCACGAGCCACAACTACTGAGCCCTCATGCCACAACTACTGAAGCCTGTGCGCCTAGAGCCTGTGCTCTGCAACAAGAGAAGCCACCTCAATGAGAAGCCCGTGTGCCGCAACGAAGAGTAGCCCCCACTCCCCACCACTACAGAAAGCCCGCACACAGCAACGAAGACCCAACACAGCCAAAAATAGATAAATAAACTTATTAAAAAAAGAAAAAAAGCCTACCTGCCTGTCTGTAGGAAGAAATGCCAGCCTATGTCAGGGCAGTAAGAGACTAAGCTTGCCTAAGCCTCATGTGGAGTTCCCAGGTAAGGGATGGCCTTCCAGTCAATTAGCCAAATTGCCTAATGAGGACTCATAGGCAGAACATGGTCTGTCCTGAGACCTGATGAGATTAGATGGTGTGGTTGTCATACTTGCTGACTGGTCAGGAGATGTGCATGGGGGTTGGTGATAGAATAATTCAGTGTTTGTAACAGACCATGTAACAATCTATAGAAGGGGTAGAAAATCAAGTCTCATGCTAAGTGAGCTGCACTGGCTACCTGCCAAGCCTTGTTGGACCTGTGTGGGCTGATCGTTGTGGTATTTCAGGAGATTGTGGCAACTTTGGGAATCACAGTGACAGAGGAAGTGCTGCTTGGCATCAGCCAGGTATGCCCATCGGGTAAATATCAACTCCTAAAACAAGCACTTCCCTATATTTTATACACCAGGCTTCAAGGAAGCAGGTCAGGAGAAAGAGGAAGGGGACATGCCTGCCTGGAGGATTAACCCTGAGGTCCTGGATCCTTTGCTCTGCCCCACATCTGAGACTCTTTCATGTCCAAACAGCCCTTGTCCAGTCTCATCCCAGCCAGCACCTATTACTTCCCTGCTGTTCTCTAGGTCTACCTCAGGAATCAATTTGCTATTACTGACCCCATTTTAACTCCCAAATGGACTCCATTGATCTGATGTAAGAAGGGTCTATGGGCTACCTCCAGACCTTTGTGGCCAGCATGACCTTCCTGAAAGACCTGTGCCTTGGGTCTTTCTTCTTTTCTCCTGTGGCCTCAGGACACCCTAAAGGAGATGGTCCTGGTGTGTGCTCCCTTGGACCAGACTAGATGCCTGTATGCAAAGCTCATCCCAGGTCTCGACTGTTCTTTGCTCTCACAGCAGTCTTAGGTCTTAGATCACCCTCTCTCTTCATCAGGGTCTGTAGGTATAGGTCCCACAGAAGCCAGCTTTGCCTTTGCTGGACAGATCCTAAGCTGTTCCAAGTTGGCCATAGTATAAGTTACCCCCCTGACTTCCCTCAGGATTGGCACTGGCTCCCTAAGGGTGCCTCTCCTCTGACTTGAGTTGAGTGTAGGACTGGCTGAGGAAGGTGATTATATGGCTGGAGATGTTCTAACTCCTCCTCTCTGGGTTGGTCAGGAGAGAAGTCTTTGCCTCTCATGAAATGATTGGGCTGCCCCTCTAGAGCCCCCTCAGATGTCTCATTTTGGTAGTGCCCATGAGGATGGCTTTTCATCCCTGCTTCCCTTTAGCCTCCTTGTCTGGAGACAATGTGGAATTTCTCTCAGCCCAAGATGTTGGCAGACTGGGAGCAGCCCTTCCTGGGACTGTGCTCTCATCTGCTGGCATAGGCCCCCAATTGTTCCCATGAGAACAATGGGTACTCTTTTTGGCCAGGAAGGGGAGCTCATGAAAGGAGTATTTCTTTGGATGCTTGCGAGCTTTGTGGCAACCCCGCCTGCGTGAGATGAACTGCAGTTTCTTCCTGCCTCAAGTGGGTGTTCCCTGGCTCTGAATTGATCCCTTGTGAACAGAGCACACTGGGAAATGTGGGTTGGCGAAGGAAGGCATCCTTGGGGGTGGGTTGTCAGAATGACATTTGCCCAGACATATCAGCTCAAATACTTATTATTGAATATATAGGCTTCTATGTTTTAGAAAAAAAATTACTGACAAAGACTGAAAACATGACGAAGTAAAAATAGTTGATGTCAGGGCTTGGGATTGAGGGACTGATTCTGAGAATTTTATTAGTGGCTATAACCATGCTAAGCTGTCCCTTACTTTGGGGGGAAAATGATTAATTTTTGTTTTCAGATGAGAACAGTTAACATCAGATAAAATGCTTCATAATTCAGACCAGAGGGGCACTGATTGAGCTGGACAAGTTGTGTTCAACAACATGTGATCCTGTGGCCTTGGCCTTTGTGGCAACAGCCATATTCTGGCTTGAGGTTTGAATGTCAAGCAGCAGAACCAATTATTGTCTCTCATGTGTGTGGCTCTGCTCTACTTGGTAAAGCAAAGTATGTCTACCCTGGTTCCTCACCTTCTGTGGGGGCAAAGTCTTGGCCTTTGACCTCAAACCAGAGGCTCTTCGTGTTGACATGTGCCATCTCCCCACAGCCCAGCCATGTGACTGCCCATGTGCATCATTTGTGGAAGGTGAGCTTGGACACAGATTAGTCTCATTGTCATAGTCCATGGCACAGACACAGGATCACCCTGAATGTGAGTCAGCACCGTGGGGGCCTCTGAAACATGACTGGAAGCTGACTCCATCAGAGGGACTATTTCCTGCCCCCCTGAGCAAAGGAGCCCACCACACAGTTGGCCTGCCCCAAGGAGGCCTTGATCACCTCATGTGTGAGTGCCTCCAGGGTGTTGCCTATGGTATCCAGCCATAGACGGCTGTGGGTTGGCTCAGCTCCACAGCTTGGCTGACGGGTGAGGGGCTGAAGGGTCCAGGAGCCAGTGACCAGGTCTGAGGGAAGGCAGGGACTTTGCCAGGGCAGGCTGCTAAGAGGCCTAAGCAGTGGGGTGTCACAGGGCAGCAGTTTGTGCCACTGTGAAATGGACCAGTGAGAAGACTCTTTGACACATCTGTTGGGGATTCAGGGAAGGGCCCAGCCTAAACCCCTGGGGCTGTCCTGTCTTGAGGTGTTGGTTGGAAGGTGCCACCACTGAGGCTCAAAGGACCCTCCAAATTGTAGTGTGGGGGAATTCTCACCAAATGCAGTTTTTTTGTTTTTTGTTTTTTGTTTTTTTTTTTGCGGTATGCGGGCCTCTCACCGCTGTGGCCTCTCCCACCGCGGAGCGCAGGCTCAGCGGCCATGGCTCATGGGCCCAGCCGCTCCACGGCACGTGGGATCCCCCCGGACCGGGGCACGAACCCATGTCCCCTGCATCGGCAGGCGGACTCCCAACCACTGCACCACCAGGGAAGCCCCAAATGCAGTTTCTTGATTATACTTTATTCCTAAGATCCCTCTTTGCTGGCCAGCATTGGCTCACCCAAGTGACAAGGATATGAAAGTGCTCACCCATCTTTCTGGAACTTTTGCTTGCCATTTCTAAGTCCCATAACTCCTGCATGGGTTAGATACCACCTTGTGGGTTCTGAATGATAAAGCTTAGGTTTTCTTGGTTTTAGAAACCAGTGGTCATATAGTTAATTAAGCCCTAGTGAGAGTCCAGCTCCTCAGTTTTGATGGGCAGAAATCTGCTCTTTGATGAGGGACTAAGTAATATAAGCTCCTCTGCTGATTTGTTCTTTCTCCAGGTATATTATGCTGATTTGGGGTGAGAGACTCTACTTGCGTTGCATGGCGTTTAGCACAGGTGCTGTATCTTTATTAGACCAAGTGTTTGACAGTCTACTGTGCCAGAGAAGGCTCCAGCGGAGAAGTTGAAGAGAATGTCTGAGAACTGAATAGCCAGTTACTAGTCATCTGCTAGTATAGACTGAGGAGTGACCAGAACCTTCACGTTTGGCAGTTCCCCAGTCATTGGTCATGGTGATTATTTGTGGGCATCGCTGGGCAGGTAGTCTTCAGAACTCCTTATGTGTCTGCCCAGGTTTTGTGGTTTTGATTCTTAATGTTTTTGGATGTACTTTATGGATCAAGATTTCTAAAATTGGGTGTGTGGCTGTTCAAGATCTTATTTTCCTCAGTGCTGGGCTTGCCTTCTGTCTCAGAAGCATGTTCTCTCTGAGGGTTGCTGAAACTGGAAAGATTTCTGGCTCTTTGTGAGTGGCCTGTGATCTAGAGCCCATGATCTCAAATCAGGCTTCCTCCTGCAGTTTCTGCCTCCTGCAGGTGTTCCCATTGCCTGAAGTCTCCTTTCCAAGATGGCTGCTTTATAAGGTCAGCAAGGGAGTATTGGTATTTAATGATGGAGGGTGACTTGAAAACCTGGGGGTGACTTGAAACCCTGGGGGAGTTCCATGGCCGGGGACAGCCTGTCACCCCAAATACATGTGCTGGTGTTATGAGCACTTCACACAGAGCTCTGATTCCTGCTGCTTGCCTGCCATTCCTAGCCTGGCAGCCCTTAGAGGGTCAGTTGTGGGTGGTTACAGTACAGCTAGGACAGAAATTTCTATATGAGTAAACTAAGGATTCCAAGGATAGTCGGAATCTCATGTGCAGATATGCCAGGATCAAGCACATCTCTTTTAGACTTAGAGGATGTGAGTGCTGGCTTTGGGCTGTCACCTGCAGCAAGTTCTCCCTGCCCTCTCTGCCCCTCAACGTTTTCATCCACTCTTAGCAAACAGGTCTTAACAGGTAAGCAAGTCCCTGAGGGTCCCCAGCCTTGGCCGTGTTCCCCTCTAGGGTCCTGGCTTCCTCTTCCTGTGGCCTCTCCACTTCCCTTTGATGCTTTGAGTTTCTGCTTTGGGGTATGAACAGGGAGACAAAGCCTCAGTGTGTGCTGGGTCCAAGGCCATTTGGGAAAGAGGATGAGGGAGTGGAGCCTGGACACGCCCTGGGTCCATTCCTGCAGCAGCCTCACAATGTGTACTGTGTCCCCTCTCAGCCCATAGGGGCGGGTGAGGAACCAGCACTGACAGAGTCCAGTGTGTGCCTGGCCCTGTGATCATACAAGGCTGGCATCTTTTTCCCCTTCTTACATGTGAGAAAACAGGCTGAGTTCAGATGAAGCCTCAGACTGCCTGGAGATGGGGCTTCCCTTCGGGTACGGTGTTTTTATAGAGATGAGTCCTGGTTTGTCATGGGGGCTGTGTCTCTGAGAAGGAACTTTCATATCCCACTTCACCCTTAGGCCCTGAGAGGAAAAGTGGTCTAGATCCTGGAAATTTTGCAAGCTGAGGAGGATGTCCAGAGTTCCCGTGGACTGAGGGGCTCCTGCTTTGTCACAGTAGAGCAGGTGTTGCATCCCAGAGCGTTCCCTCAACTGAGTGCCCTTGAGAGGGAGGGGGGCTGCTAGTGGAATCCTTTGGGGACTGTGGACACTGCCAGACCTTCAGGCATGTTCAAACTTCCCAGTTCAGGGGCTTTCCCTAAATGGCCTTGAAAATGCAGAGATGTCAGCTTCCCTGTGACTTGGGTAGGTTCCTTGTGGAACTCAGATTTGTTTTGCTTCCTGTGGCCTTTCTATTAAAATGAATCATTGCCAACCAAAGTGCTGCCTGGATCTGATGTTGCAGTACCAAGATGTTCAGAGATGCATGGATTTTAGAACGTTCAGGTTAGAATCTCTCCTTGTCTGAGGAGTACCCAAGACAGCGGGGATTGTTTGCTTCCGGGTGTAGATCCAGGTTGAACACCTATCCTGTGGCCAGGGCTCTAGTACCTTGAGGAGCCAGAATTTGCAGAAGGGAGGGCAAGTGCAGGGTGGAATGGCTTGGCTCTGTTTTTCTGACATGGCTTATCCCAAATGTTGTCTCTAAAGCTGTGGGTAGACCATAGTGAAAGAATTTGTTTCAGTAACCAAAATGAAGGTACACAGTTCTGCTCTTCCATCGCCCAGTTTGAGATTGAGCATTATAACTTACTTTGGTGAAACCTGGGGTTTTCTTTAATGTTTGTTATTTATATTACACGTTATTAACATGTTAAAATGTTACTTGGCATAGTTCAAATAAGTGTATATTTTCTAAGTCTGGCTGTGTGGGAGCCTTGACCAACCTGGGTTTATGCCTTAGGGCATGTCTGACAACAGAACTGTGGCTGTTGGGGGTCAGCAGAATGGGAAGCTGAGCCAGCCAGGGGAGCTTGAGGAGACAAGGGCCCTTCTCTATTCTCTCTGTTATAAAGTGCCCTTACGTAATTGAGACAGACTTGAAAAAGCACTGGCGCTGCTTACTCATCTGTGCTGATGGAACACACGGCGCTGGGCACAGGCCTAACTGCCTGGCCACTGAGGCATATCCCATGGGCCTGGCCAGCCACTTGGCACCCATCTGGAGCCTCTCCTGGTCTCTCTTGGCCCTGTTCAGTCTTCTCTACAAGTGGCTTCTCCTTGGCTGACTTCATCCAGAGCTCCATTCTTGGCCCTCCCTTTCTCCTTTCTCTGCCTGATCTCTTGCAGATGTGCTCTCATTCTAGTGGTAGTCATTGGGATGGAGTGGGCTTAGGAGAAATACCCTTGGGTGGCCAGAAACCTGGGTCCGCGCCCTGGCTCACCTACTCTTTTCCTCTCAGGAAGTTCTTACCCCACCTCTGTAAAAGATCTCATGGTTCCCTTGACTACTCCATTTGGCCTTAACATCTTTGCTTCACATTTTTTGCAAAACTAGATCATTCAACCTTTGCTTTATATGTTTGTATGTGGATGTGGCAGTTTTTGTATTTAACATAATTGAACTGAAAAAATTTAAAGCATAGGTTTTTCAGTCAAAGCAGTTGTGATAAGTATTTTTGTAGCTAAAAAAGATTGTAAAGGAAGAATATATTTAGTGTTTTTCATGGATTTGAAGACACCCATGTTTACAGTTATTTTACCATTTCTGATGTTGGTTCTGTTTGCAGTGGATGGTGAGTGATGGGATGGGAGATTCTTAGTGGTTCATTAATTAGATGATTGTGCACCCTAGAGTTGATGGAATGTGGTCACAAAAGGAACTGTGAACTCAGTGGTTCAGAGAGCAGTCAATAAAGGACAACTCCTAATAATGTCATATGTCTTCTCATGGCTTTTTGCTGGAGGTAAGAAATGTCTTTATAGGCAGGGTAAATATCTGGTCTCTGATAAGGTTGATGGAATGGCATGCGCATGGACACCCGGGTCCTAGCTGGGAAGATCAGGTATGAGTTCAGGGTCTCTTCCCCAATCACTCAGGCACCCGGCTCTTGGAAGGAGGAAGCCTGACGAACCAGAGCCCCTGGGGAACCCAGAAGCTATAGCTGTGGCCTTCCTGCCACAGGGAGGGAAGCATTTTAGTTTCCCTCTCCTGACAAGCAGTGACCATGAAGGGCAATCCCTGGGCCGAGGCTGGCAGTAAGACATGCCGTCTGTTGGCCATTGTGTTTCTGGACTTGACGGACAGGGCAGTGGAGCTGACTGAGAGTGCCTTTAGGCAGACCAGAGAGTGGGTCCCACCTTTCTTGCATTGGGGGCAGGAGTAGGTGTTTCCCGAAGGTGAGAGAAGTCATAGATGGGGCCTGGGCAAGAGGCAAGCCTTGTTTCCCTCTTGTCAGCTGATGGTGGAAGTTTTTATGGTGGCATTCCATTGGGGGCTTTACGTATTACCAGTCATGTTGCTGTGGAGAAGGACTTCCACCCTGAAATAAGTCTGGGAGGTGCTGTTGGGTGGAAAAGGGGATGAGCTCCTGAGGCCTGCTCTGTGCTTCGGCTTTCCAAGGACAGAGGTGAGCTCTGTCCATTTCCCAAACTTAGTTGACTACAGAATTCTCTTTTAGAGAGACTGGAGGTCCTTGGAATGCCTTTCACAAACACTCTTCTTAGGATAATTGTTTACATTCCCCTACCCTGGACATTGCAGTTTTTCTTGAGATTTGAAAAGCACTGTTAAGACATTAGATACAGCTAACCAAATGTGCCCCACTACACTTGAATGTAACATGGTGGTTGTAAAATGAGGCATTTGGGGGTATTGAGTTGTCCCTGCACCCAGACCTGTGTGCATTTCCACTTCTGGGCAGGAGAGGCACTCTAGGCCAGGCATATACCTTGAGCAAAGTTGTGGTGTCTGTGGAGGGTAGGGTAGAAGTCTGAGGCAAGGTTGGAAAGTAGTGCTGAGGGGTGAGACACCCGGGCTTGATTCTGCAGGCAGAGTGGACGAGTAGGTGGCAGGGCAGGCACTTCACTGGTATAAAAACCTGCAACATTCTTGAGCTCCATGGCATCAGTTCTCTGGGATGAGACATGTGTTTTGAGTGCCAGAACTGCTGTCTCCCCACCGTGTGGCCTTGGGCGAACCATTTGCCTTCCATGCTAGCCCATCTGGCAGCCCCAGTCTTTCGTGATAGGTAAATGAGCTCCAGGAGAGAGGCGTTGGTTCCCCCACCAGGAATTCTGAATTGTACCTCAGGCCTGTCACACAGGCTAGGCCAGTGGTTAACTGTTGTGATCATTTTCGGGTTATGCAGTGATGGTGGCAATTAACTCATGCTGACATCTCTTCTAGGTATCAGCAGCAGGGAAGGAGACCTTACCGTCCTGGCTGCAGTGGGACCCACAGAGCCACACCCTTGAGGGTCTCCCCCTTGACACTGATAAGGGCGTGCATTACATTTCAGTGAGCACTGCACGGCTGGGGGCCAATGGAAGCCACGTCCCGCAGACTTCCAGTGTGTTCTCTGTTGAGGTCTACCCTGAAGACCACAGTGAGCCACAGTCTGTGCGGGCGGCGTCACCAGACCCTGGTGAGGTGGTATCATCTGTCTGTGCTGCCGATGAGCCTGTGACTGTCCTGACAGTAATTCTGGATGCTGACCTCACCAAGATGACCCCAAAGCAAAGGATTGACCTTCTGCACAGGATGCGGAGCTTCTCAGAAGTGGAGCTTCACAACATGAAGTTGGTGCCAGTGGTGAATAACAGACTGTTTGACATGTCGGCTTTCATGGCTGGCCCAGGAAATGCAAAAAAGGTGGTAGAGAATGGGGCCCTGCTCTCCTGGAAGCTGGGCTGCTCCCTGAACCAGAACAGTGTGCCTGACATTCGTGGTGTGGAGGTCCCTGCCAGGGAAGGTGCTATGTCTGCCCAGCTTGGCTACCCTGTGGTGGGTTGGCACATCGCCAACAAGAAACCCCCTCTCCCCAAACGTATCCGGAGGCAGATCCATGCCACACCCACACCTGTCACTGCCATTGGGCCCCCAACCACAGCCATCCAGGAGCCACCATCCAGAATTGTGCCCACCCCCACATCTCCAGCCATTGCTCCTCCAACCGAGACCATGACTCCTCCAGTTAGGGATCCTGTTCCTGGGAAGCCCACAGTCACCATTCGGACTCGAGGTGCCATTATTCAGACCCCAACCCTCGGCCCCATCCAGCCCACTCGGGTGTCAGAAGCTGGCACCACAGTTCCTGGCCAGATCCGCCCAACAATGACCATTCCTGGCTATGTGGAGCCCACGGCAGTTGCTACCCCTCCCACAATTACCACCAAGAAGCCACGAGTATCCACGCCAAAACCAGCCACACCTTCTACTGATTCCTCAACCACCACAACTAGAAGGCCGACCAAGAAGCCACGGACACCCCGACCAGTGCCCCGGGTCACCACCAAAGCTCCCGTCACCAGATTGGAAACCGCCTCCCCGCCTACTCGCATCCGCACCACCACCAGTGGGATGCCCCGCGGAGGAGAACCCAACCAGCGCCCAGAGCTCAAGAACCATATCGACAGGGTGGATGCCTGGGTTGGCACCTATTTTGAGGTGAAGATCCCGTCAGACACCTTCTATGACAACGAGGACACCACCACTGATAAGCTGAAGCTGACCCTGAAGCTTCGGGAGCAGCAGTTGGTAGGCGAGAAGTCTTGGGTGCAGTTCAACAGCAACAGCCAGCTCATGTATGGCCTGCCTGACAGCAGCCACGTGGGCAAGCACGAATATTTCATGCACGCCACAGACAAAGGGGGCCTATCAGCTGTGGATGCCTTCGAGATCCATGTCCACAGGCGCCCTCAAGGGGATAGGGCTCCTGCTAGGTTCAAGGCCAAGTTTGTGGGTGACCCAGCAGCTGTGGTGAATGACATTCACAAGAAGATTGCCCTGGTGAAGAAGCTGGCCTTCGCCTTTGGGGACCGCAACTGCAGCACCATCACTCTGCAGAATATCACCCGGGGCTCCATTGTGGTGGAATGGACCAACAATACACTGCCCCTGGAGCCCTGCCCCAAGGAGCAGATCACGGGGCTGAGCCGGAGGATCGCTGAGGATGATGGCAGACCTCGAGCTGCCTTCACCAACGCCTTGGAGCCCGACTTCAAGGCCATGAGCATTTCTGTGACAGGCTCTGGCAGCTGTCGGCATCTACAGTTTGTCCCAGTGGCGCCACCCAGGAGGGTGCCCTCAGAGGCACCACCTACGGAGGTGCCAGATCGGGACCCTGAGAAGAGCAGCGAGGATGATGTCTACCTGCACACGGTCATTCCGGCAGTGGTGGTTGCAGCCATCCTGCTTATCGCTGGCATCATTGCCATGATCTGCTATCGCAAGAAGAGGAAGGGCAAACTCACCCTCGAGGACCAGGCCACCTTCATCAAGAAGGGGGTGCCTATCATCTTTGCAGACGAACTGGACGACTCCAAGCCCCCACCCTCCTCCAGCATGCCGCTTATCCTGCAGGAGGAAAAAGCCCCCCTCCCCCCTCCTGAGTACCCCAACCAGAATGTGCCCGAGACCACTCCTTTGAACCAGGACACTGTGGGAGAGTACACACCCCTGCGGGATGAGGATCCCAATGCGCCTCCCTACCAGCCCCCACCGCCCTTCACAGCCCCCATGGAGGGCAAGGGCTCCCGTCCCAAGAACATGACCCCATACCGGTCGCCCCCTCCCTATGTCCCCCCTTAACCCACAAGCGCCTGGGTGGAGGCAGGGGTAGGGCAGGGCCCTGGAGACAACACGGTGTTGTCTGTGGAGACAGGTGGCCTGCAGACCATCGCCCACTGGGAGCCGACACCTGACCTAGCACACGCCGACACACACGGGGCCTGAACAAGCCCGCCCACTTGGTCCTCCTAAACCCCAAAGCAGCTGGAGAGACTTTGGGGACATTTTTACTTTTAATTTTTGCCTAACAGCTTTTTGTTTGTTCATAGAAAATTCTTCGCTGCGTTTTTGAAGGCTGGCTCTGAAAGCACCGTTTGGAGTAGAGGTAGATGGAGGGAGCGAGGAACCGTGAATGAACTCGCAGGCAGTGCTGGGCAGCCTCCCGGCTCTCTGCGTTTTGCCTTTAACACTAACTGTACTGTTTTTTCTATTCACGTGTGTCTAGCTGCAGGATGTAACATGGAAAACAGTAGCTAAAGATTAAATTCAAAGGACTTTCAGAAGTTAAGGTTAAGTTTTTACATTTAATCTGCTGTTTACCTAAACTTGTATGTGTAATTTTTGGGTGGGTATGGGAAATTGCTTTGCTAAAAATAAGCTCCCAGGGTGTTTCAAACTTAGAGAAGACCAAGGGACAGTATTTTTTATCAAAGGAATCCTATTTTTTCACACTACGTAAACTTCGTTGCTCTGATACCCCAGAGAGCCTGACTGGGGGCCTCCTGGCCCTGGCTCAGGGGCCAGGGCCCTGGTGCTGGGTTTGCTGTCCCACTGTTGCCAGGGGCTGGAAGCTGGAGGGGCCTCTTAGGCCATGGACATCCACACCCCCACCCCATGCACGCTAGCGGCCCACAACCAAGGGGTCTTCATTTCCATAGAAAAGGGACTCCAAGAGGCAGTGGTGGCCGTGGCCCCCAACCTAGGTGCTCCAGGTGGGCCAGCTGCTCGTGGGGATGCCTGGGGAGGTCGAGAGACTCGACCACATCAGCCTGTTTTCTTTTACCCTTTTTCTGTGTGTTTCTTTTTTCCCCTCCTAAAAGGAATATCATGGATTTTTGAAACACTCAGTGGGGGACATTTTGGTGAAGATGCAATATTTTTATGTCATGTGATGCTCTTTCCTCACTTGACCTTGGCCACTTTGTCCCAACAGTCCACAGCCCAACCCTGACCCACCCCACCCCTTTTCTCTGGCGCTCCAGTCCCAGGCCTTGGGCTTGAACAGCTGGGAAAGGTCTGGTGGCTGGGGAGGAGTGCCAGCAATAGTTCATAGTAAAAATAGGGGGGCTCTCAAAGCTAATTTTTTACTAAAGTTTTTATACAGCCTCAAATTGTTTTATTAAAAAAAACAATTAAAAATGGTGATGCTTACAGCAGTTTGTACAAGCTCTTAGTGTTGATTCCATGGGACTGACGGCTTTGCTCATTTTGATTTTTTTCCCCCCTTCTTTTCCTAATGGTTTAAATTCTGGAATTACACTGGGGCTTCTTTTGCCTTTTTTAGCAGAACATCCGTCCATCCATCTGCATCTCTGTCCCGTGACTCAGGGGCACCCACTCAGCTTTGATTCTCCTCCTTTGGAAGAAACCATTTTGAGCATGACTTCTTGATGTCTGAGAGTTATTTTGGGTACCTTTTAGGGAGGAATGCCTTTTGCAATAATGTATCCCTTCCGTGATCGAGGGCGGGTGGGTGGGTGGACCCAGGCTCCCTTTGCACACCAAGCAGCCACTTCTAAGCCATACTGACCATTTTGCAGAGGATTCATGTGTGCTGCCTCAGGAGGGGAGGGACGGTCAGAGTGGAGGGGTCTCCACCCTGCCCTTCTCTGAAGGGTATTCCCGCTTGCGCCTTCTCCCCCAGGGCCTAGCCTCTCTCTCCTGCCTGGTCTCCTGGTGGGGTGAGCAGTGCCACTGTGGGGGAAGCCTGTAGATGAGGGCTCAGTGGACCTGTGATGACTGGGCCTTGTGCCTCCAAGCCCTGATCCAAGCCGGAGTTTCCCCAGTGCCCCAGAGTCAGGAGCGCAAGCTGAGTCTGACCTGGTGAGATTATTTTTGATGACCTTGCCAAAAGATAAACAATTTCCAGTGTTCCAGGTGAGGGCTTTGAAAGGCCTTCCAAATAGCTCCGTTGCCCCTAGCAACCCCACCATCGGGCATTGCCACGCAGAGACGTGGCTGGCCCAGAATGGCCTGTTACCATAGCAACAGGAGGCGATGGGGCAGTGAACAGAATAACAACAGCAACAATGCCCTTGCAGGCCGCCTCCTCCCCTGAGTGCCCGGCTGGCAGTGGTCTTTGGACTCTGTGAGACAGAGAGCCAATCTCACATTCAAGTGTTCACCAACCACTGACGTGTTTTTATTTCCTTCTATATGATTTTAAGATGTGTTTTCTGCATTCTGTATAGAAACATATCGAACTAAATAAAAGTGTCTTTATTACAATACCATTGCCTCCAAGCATCTTTTTCCCTAGCCCCTACACAACGTGAGTGTAGGGTGGAACTAGAGTCCATGTGACAGAGGGAAGAGGGGACCCAGCTAGGCCCACTCAGAGGTGGCCTTTGAGCAGCTGACCAAATAGCCTTCACATCCTTACCATTTCTGTTCCTCTGGGAGGGGTGGTTGTGTGCACCAGAAGCTCTGCCAACCAACGAGCCCTCCTTAGCACCTCTTCTGCCTGAGCCAGCTGAGATAAATCTTGAGCCTCAATCTCCTCATCTGTAGTGCGGGGTGGGGAGAGGAATGGGCAGAAAACCCAGTGAGACTGGGCGGGAGGGGAGGATGGTGGGAGAGGTCTTGCTACAAGCTGTCTGCCCCAGAGTGGGTCAGCTTCTGCAGGTCCCAGACAGGGGTCCCTCAGGCTGGGCCCCCTGCCTACTACCTTGTGGGGTTGAGGCTGGCCAGTCTCCCAGGTAGTCTCAGGCAGGTTTGGCCTTGGCCTTGGCCTTGGGGTGGGGAGAAGGGGAGAATGGTTTCTGGCCAGGATGTTCTACCTTCATTGGGCCTATAGTTTCTGGGGGCCTGCCCCTAAGTGCCCTGCCTGGGATGGACAGGCCAGCTGGGTAGCCTTAGCATGACTTAGTGCCCAGGAAGGGGCAGGTTGTCCTGGGACACTGCCAGGGCGTGGGAGGCAGGGCATGCAGCAGCTGTGTCTTCAGAGGCAGGATCAGGGCCATTGGTCACAGAACAACTGGTGCCTCTGGGGCTCACTCCCACCACCACAGGGTCCTCACCATCTCCACCTACAGCACCCAGGCTGCTGCTCTGCTCACAGCTTTCAAGACCCAGAGCTGAGACTGGTCCTGTATTGCAGATAGAACTGAGTCCCAGAGTGGGGAGTTGGGGGTGAATTACTTGTAGGACACCACACTGATAAATACCAGGAAAAGCTGTCCCCAGTGCAGAGTTCAGGGATACATACCTCACCCCAAGACCTAGCAGCAGAAGCCCAGGAAATGACCCTGCCCTTGCTCTCTTGGCCTCAGGAAGTTCTGCTTAATGTCTAACCTGAAGCCACTGATGGAGGTGACCCTAGAGTCTCAGCTGGGGTGGGGCTAAGTTGGTCTGTTTGTGTCCCTGTGAAGGCTCCTTGTGTCCAGGAGGTGCCCCTGGGTGGTTTCCGGGCGGTAGCAGGGGCAGCTCTCAACCTTGGTAGTGGTTCAGGGGCGCCCCATGTCAGCCCGGCGGAGAGCCAATTGCCAGGGGCTCTGGGCCAAAGAGGGGGGGACAGTGTCCATGGACTCCCAGGAGGTGGCGCCACAGGCTGGAGTAAGCCTGACAGCAATGGGCAAGTCAGGCTGTGGGCCGGGTTAAGTAACAGCGGAGGCTGGCTGTAGGAGGGTGGAACCCGGCCTAGAGCAGAGCTGAGACAGCCGGGCACTGGACCAACCCTGGAGGGGGGCGGGGCCGAGCGGGGCTGTAGGCAGGGCTAAGGCGGTAGGGCCTGCTGCCGAGAGCCGCTCCGAGTTAGGCCGCGGACTGGCGCTTTAACTGGGCGGGTCTTTTCTCGCTCAGACATCGAGGCAGAGACCCTGAGGGCGTTAGGGTGCGAGTTGCTGGGGTTTGGAGCCTGCCTTTCGCCGCGGCCGTTCTCCTTCAGAAAGGGAAGCTAGCAGAGAATAAATGGGAGGGGGGAGTCTGGGGCCCAGGCTTCCAGATGCCTTCTGTTACTGGGGCCCTGCTGGCAAACCTTGAATTCGGATGTACTTAGGCAGGAAGGAATAAGGAACTTTCCTTTGCACCTTAGCTTTTGTAAACCTCCAGGATTCCTGCGGTGGAGGCCAGCATGGGGCCTGCACACAGCAGGGCTCAGCGCTTGTTAGATGCTCCCTGAGTCTCCTCTTCCTCCAGCCTGAGAGCTCCTGAGAACACGGCCTAAAGTGCTGCGGATCTGGGAGGGTCCTGGATGGAAGCCAGGCGGCTCCAGTTGCTGTGCCCCTAGGAGAGGACACTTGGCAGTAGAAACAGACAGGGATGGGGTAGCAGATGACACTTTCTCTGAGTCGACCCTAGAGTGGGGGCACCCTGAAGCCCCAGGGAACACCCTGCCCAAAGCTCTCTCCACAGCCCTGGGCACTCACTAGGACAGCAGGGAACATCCATTTGGCAGCTGGCTAGAGCTCCCAAAGGCAGGGCTGAGTGTATTCTCGCCTTGTGTCCTCATGGTGTTGCAGCCTCAGGCTGTAGAGGGCAAAGCCCAGGTTTGGGACTTGCTAAAATGGCTGGGAGTTCAGGTCAGGCCAGCTCCTTTTCCGGGGATCATGCCCCATTTCCCTCAGCATCTCTGTTGCAAAAGGTCTTGGGAGAGAAAGGTGAAGAATGGGGCTGGCTCCAGCCCACCATGGTAGGGGATGGGGAGGTCCTGATAGGAGGTGGCAGCAGCTTTCCTCTGGGTGTGCCTGTGGGAGAGGACCAGCTTTGTCCTGGATGAACTCACCCTCAGGGAACATGTGCCTAGTTGGGCTGGACAAGAAGCAGGGCCTGGGGGATGCTGAAGGGGATGCAGTCCTCCTCTTGTTTGAGGAGCACATGGTGCATATGTGTGTAGGGGGGAGGCCAGCGTTTCTGTGTCCAGTACAGTGATTGGAGGGCAAATGAGAGGCTAAGGAGGCATCCAGTGTGACCCCAATGGCTCTGACTCAGCAGCCACTGTGCCTCCCAAGGCTCACCCTGGGTCCCAGGCAGTACAGTCAGCTTACTCCTCTCCTCAGAGACGCCCTAGGCCAGGCAGGGCTAGGAGAGGGACACAGCCACCCTCTGAGCCCCAAGAAGATCCCTGGAGCAGATCCGGGGATGAGGGAGGGCTTGGTTGAAATGAGCAAAGACTGGGGGAGGGAGGGCTCAGGGGAACACATGACCTTTCTGTTCTCTGAAGGCAAGAGGAAGATGTACTTTGTTCAGCCTTACTAGGAATTCCTCAGTCTGTACTGTTAGCTTATGGTCAGAAAGGCCACCTTCTCAGAAAGCTGATGCCCATGCCAGGCCTGCCAGCTAGGGGAGTTATTAATACATAACTAGCAGTGCTAACCCAGATGCTGCTGTGCAACTGATACCTGCTGCTACCCACCCCAGAACCCCAGGGAAACCTGAGTGTGACTTCAGCCCTTACAGCCTGGCCTGGCCTGGTGGTGCTTTGGCCACACCCACAGATGCAGGGGATGGTAGTGGTCCTGCATGGAGGGCCAGCAGTCAAGCCCTACAGATTCAGGGCCTGGTTTGAGCAGCAGGCAGACAAAGGCCAGACTTGGAGATTGCAAGTTCAGTGAGGGTGGAGTAAGCTCAACAGCCTTGATTTCTGCTGCATCCTTGGGCCCTAGCATGATGCTGTCTTTATTCTAGGGCTCAAAAGTGCCAAATTGAACTGAAATTATTTAACTAAATTGAATTTAACTGAATTGAAATCATCCATCCTAGAAGAGGCCTAAGGGACTGTGGACCTTTCTACTTGCCATAAGGGTTTTGTTTCACCAACCTGCCCTATTCTGTCCATCTTTCCTGGAAGGCAGGAATTCTTCCAGTGGCTCCTGGAAGCTCCCTGGACAAAAAAAAAACCTTATCATAATCCACTCTGATCAGGACAAAGATAAAGCTCAGTGCAGAGAGTAGCTATGTCCCATGGCCTGAAATACCTGGTGGTAAAGGTTAATTCTCAGTAATGGGCTTGGGTTTGCAGTAGTGGAGCCACAGAGGGTCAGGAGGTAGGGTTCCCTTTAATAGACTTCCCTGAAGACATGTGGAACTGAGTCTGATGAAGGGGTTGAACTAGCTTTCCCTTCCCGTGAACTGTCCAAGTCATGTATGATCCTCTGTTGCCTGGAGTAGGATACATGGGCTGGTTAAGAGAGGGCATAGGGGCATGACTTGCCACCTGACCTGTTCCCCCTGCTCCCCATCCATGGAACAGAGGTAGGTGGAAGCAACTCCATGGAAACTGGGATCCTAGTGGGAAGGACTGCAATAGTAACTGAGGTAGCATTTTCTTTTTTTTTCCTCATTATTTATTTATTTTATTTCTGGCTGTGTTGGGTCTTTGTTGCAGCACGTGGGATTTTTGTTTTGGTGTGCAGGCTTTTCATTGCGGCAGGCAGGTTCTCTCTCTCTGTGGCGTGCGGGCCTAGTAGTTGTGGCGTGCGGGCTTAGTTGCCCCGCGGCATGTGGGATCTTAGTTCCCTGACCGGGGATCCAACCTGCTTCCCCTGCATTGGAAGGCAGATTCTTTACCACTGGACCACCAGGGAAGTCCCAAGGTAGCATTTTCTATAGTTTACAGGAAACCATTTGTGTGCTTGTCTCTCCCCTTCTGCAAACTGAACTTCTTGAGGGAAGTTCCCACAGTCTTCACTGGGCCTGGCGCCGAGTAAGAGTTAGGTATGCACTGGCTGAAGGAGGATGAGTGTGTGTGCACGCACGAATGAGATCTGCAAAGCCAGCCTGGAGGCCTGTTTGGGGGAAGGCAGAGGGGCAAGGAAAGCAGCATGTTTTGACTTGGACAGTTACAACTTGGAGAAGCCATGTCTTCATTATGTCACAACAAGCCTTTGGAAGCATATAACTCTAATAGCAATGGGGCTTAATTAGCTTTCTTGGGAGCAATGCACGGGCGGTGGGGCTAGGCTAGTGATAAACATTTCCGATAATTTTTTTACTGGCTTTTTTCACGTAATTCAAGTAAAGATTTGCACATTGCAACAGTAAAGGAAGTATGCAGAAAAGGCATCAAGCAAATTCTATACTTTTCAGTTTTGCTCCCTTTTCCTACTCTACAAAGTGCATGGGTCATCTGAAGATCCTAGTACACAAGCAAAATTGTCCTAGCCAGCCCAGATGAGCTGCTGAGCAGGACAAAGATCGATCAGGTTTCTTGTTTGTAGCCTCATACCAGCCTTAGGCTTGCTTGAGAGCTGCCTTATTCCCCATGTTAGTGGGTAATGCTGACAAACCTCAGCCAGGAGGGAAACCTTCTGTTTCTTTGGGCTTCCTTCCTTCCTCTTCAGTCCTGTTTTTCCATCCCAGAGGAGGAATGCACACAAGGATCCTATTTCCCGAGTTGCTTCTCACTGGGAGGTGAGATAAGCCTCAGCATCACTACAAAAAAAAGAAGAGTGCAGAGGTCAGGGGGCCCTGTAGATGGGAGCCAGCTCTCCCAGCCTCTCTGGAATAGTCCAAAGCCCGTAGCAACACGTCACCCAGAACTGTCCTCAGTCATCCTTCGTCATTCTCTCCCATCTCCACACTCTCTACCTCCTCTTCTTGCCTGCAAAGTTTGTCATTCCTCTTCACCACCGTCGGCATCTTCATCTTTGGCTCCTGAGCCTCCCTGTGGAGGTCACCATGCTGAAAGTAGCAGCCCAGGGTAAACTGGATTGTGTGGGGAAGCAGGACAGCCTCAGAGTCTGCACTCTGACCCCTGTGCATGGGCTTGCATGCCTGTTGCCTTGCCCATGGCCCAGCTGGCATCCAAGTGCAGCTCCTGAGGCCCTGCATCTCTTCATTCTTCCAAGATTTGCCTTCCAATGACTAATAATTTCTACAAATCCCAGCAGCAAGCTGGCTCTGACTAGGCCTTTTCCTACCTGGATAGATTTTTTCCCCCTGATTTCATTTTCCCTCTGGTCTTCTATAAGTGTTTGAGAGCACAGACTGGAGAAGTAAGTGGACATGTGTCCATCCATCAGTTCTGTTTTGGCATGTGGACTGATTCTCCTCCCATCTGGTCTTTCTCCAAAATGACTGCTATGTGTCATATGTCACACTGAAGTGGGAAGAAAATGCATTTGGCAAGTGAAGTTTAGGGGGCTGGGAAGCTTCTGTAGGGTCTCCAGGTCCATCCCGTCCGTGGCCAGGCAGCAGCTGGACGAAGGAGGGAGTGGTACCAGACATACCACACAGCTGGTTTGCACAAACCGAGAGATTTGTGCATTCACTTGTCATGAAGTCAAGCCTAGTGAATTCTCCTAGGTCAGTATAGGCAGCTTGTCTATAACCCCTCCACCAGGAGACACTCTGGACACAACCTCAGCGCCCTCCTTTTACTCATTAAGTCAACAACCCAAATGCAGTGTTGCAGGAGCTACAGCCAAAGGTCCCTCTGGTGTGCTTTTAGCCTGGTGGTTGGTGAAGCCCTTGGAAGTGCAAGTGAGGGAAATGCTCAGAGCTGCAAAGAGAACTCAGCCCAATCGTTAGCCCCTGAGGTCCTGCTGAAAGCAGCCCAGGGGATAGGACAAGCCAGACAATGTCCTGCTCTTGAGGAATGCCCACTGTAGGTCAAGAGGAAGGAAACAACCCCTGGAACAATGAATAAAAACTGAATCAGAGCCCCAGACAACCAGAGGCCAGCACCATCCCATGGTTGGCAGGAGTCCCTAGGCTGAATGCCAGGGGTGGATGTGGACAGGGCGGGCATGTTCCTGGCAATGTTTCTCAGAGGAAGTGGGACTGAGAGTTTGAAAGGAAGGTAGGGGAACCACTAACCCACACTTCCAGGTCTCTACTGTACTGTGTCCTTTGTCACCAAGGCAGCAAAGACCTTGGAGTTCTGCTAACAGCCAGCAATCCACTCTGAGGCAGGCAACTCCCCAGGCCCGCTGCCTGGGTAGGGCTAATTACTCCCATTGGTACCAGGGACATGTTGATTTAAATCTGTGGAAAGCCACAGCTCCTATGGCTTCTACAAAAACAGAAAACAAACATCCTTCTCTCCCCCACTATCAAGTGGCGCAGCCCACACTGACTGGTGTCTGTGAAGCCAGAAGGGCCTGGGTGGGGCCAAGGTCAGGTCATTGGCCTGCCCATAGTGCCTTTGTACACGTTCTTCCGCAGGAGAAAAGGTGTGGCACAAAACCCCCAAATCCCAGACCACCCACCAGAGGGACAACTGATAATAAAGTTGGTCATGTGTATGCTGGGCACTTGTTGTTTTATTTGTATCAGCCACTCCACTCTCATAATCCCCCATGTTAGAAGGGCTAGTATTATTATAACTTTGCAGGCTAGGAAATGGAGGCTTGGTGAGCCTAAGTCAGTTGCCAAGGCCCCATTTGGAAAGTGGCAAGACTGAGGTGTGGATCCTTGTGGAGCCTAGATGTGCACACCTAGTCACCAGACACAAAGATGATTGAAACACAGGAGGAAACACAGTGAAGACCATCATAACATAGGCAGAGAGGCTCTCATCATCCCAGGCAGTCAGAGTCAGGTAGTCAAGTCAGCGATCCAGGCTTCATGGAAACTCCATCCCAGAGGTTGGGGGGGAGCAGATCAGAGGGTATGGGAAGGCCCAGCCAACGTCTGTCCATCAGCCTGGTTATCAGTGTTCATTGGGATCCCTGGATTAGTCCAGGTCAGGTTAGAACTGCTGACATCCCTTTTAATATATTCATCATCAGGAGAATTAAATGGGTTTGTAAAATGGGTCCAAATTTACTCAAGTTCTTCTACACAGCCATGATTTACGAAGCCAGGAATAGTTTGGAATATAGTCTGGATCTTCTAAGAAATATTCTCCCTCAGGAAAGCACAGGTTTGTGTGAGAAGCCAGGAGGCAGAGTAGTAGGCACTGAAGTCTGTAAAAGTGAGGTAATGGTTAATGCAGAGGCAGCCTGCAGCCCCTCATCTGGGAACAGTCCCTGGGAACCACAGCTCAAAGCCTCTAAGAAATATCAATTCCTCTTCCCAATCTCCAAGGTCACTGTCCCAGGGCCTGCTGAGGCATCCTTCCATCTGGCTTCAGGCCAGCCCTGACACACCCATTACCTTTCCCAGGGACACTTCCTGAGACTCCTGTCCCGCGGGACCAGGCCTCAGAGTGAATCCCAGATGGTTCCCATTGCACCATCTGGATAAAATCTTCACCCCCCCAGCTAGCCTTTGAGACCCTCATAACCAGCCCCATCACCCAGCATCCTTTATCTCCGTCCTCCCATGACATCGTGCCTCTTAACACTCTTGTTTATTTGCGTTTCCAACTCCTAAACATCCTTTAATGCCACACTCGGTGTCCCCTCTCTGAGGCCTGTTCCCACAAAGTCTGCCAGGTGGGACACTGAAGTTACCCAAATGAGAGCTCCCACTCCCAAGTTCTCCGAGTCAGAAAGCGCCACTGACTCCAGGGCAGGGCACGGCGCGACGCCCCCACGGCCCCTTCTCGTGATCCATGTCCCTCCAATCCTGGTTGGGTGGGAAGCTCCCACCAACCGCCGCTGGGCTCCTGGTAGCACTCGCCGTTCGCGTCGGCCTCAGACGGCGCATGCGCTGCCGCCGGTGGCTGTTTCCCTGCGACCCCGCTTCTGGCTCGTGTACTAGAGTCCTCACGGGCTGGCGGGAGCGCGCGCACGCGTGGGGGGCGTCGTGCGCAGGGAAGGGGCACCCGAGCCGCGCATGCGCAGCGGCAGGCGGCGGCGCGAGCAGAGCTGGGAGATGATGGCGGCGGCGGCGGCGGCGGCGGCACGGAGTGTGTGAGCAGCAGCTCGGGAACCGCCGGCCCGGGCCCAGTGCGACCCCGACCCCGCCCGCCCGCCCGCCATGGGCAACGAGGCCAGCCTGGAGGGCGGCGCTGGCGACGGGCCGCTGCCGCCCGGCGGCTCCGGCCCCGGCCCCGGCGCAGGGAAGCCGCCTTCAGCACCGGCTGGTGGAGGACAGCTCCCGGCGTCAGGCGGGGCGCGGGCAACCGCCGGACCACCCGGTCCAGGCCCCGGGCCCGGTGCCGGCCCGGGCACGTAAGTGCGGGACACGGCGGCGCCCGGGGGGCGGGGATCTGTAGCTTGAGGACGAGGCCGGGGCCGGGGCCCACGACCCTGCGGTCTAGTCTGGACAGCGAGGTCGGACGTCCGGCCACACTTAGAACCCAGCTGGTTTGGCATGAGCGGCTGGTCGCTGGGAAGCGGCCCTCCCTTTACAGCCGCCCTGCCTTAGTAAAGCAGAATGGTGAGCGCAGGGTCAGTCCGGGCCTGCAGACCATGACTCCGTCACGAACCCCAAATTCGCTTCCTCCCCAGTGCCGGGCTAAGGAGGGGCTTATGTAACCTCTGCTGGGTCCCTCTGCACTGGGGAGCAATGGGACGGAAAGCGTCGTCCCTGTCTGCTGGAGTCTGCATGTGTCCATTGTGTTGGGCCAAGGAAAGAGCACAATGGGAGTGGCTGTCAGGGAAGATAAGTGTCACTGCGAGGAACAGAAAGATGTGGAAATAGTTGAACCATGAACTTGGTCATGTGCTTTCCTCAGGCATTTAGTGGCTAAAATCATCTTTGGAGGAAGGGAAAATGCCACTGGACACCAAAAGGTACTTATTTAGGCTCATAAATACTAACAGGGTCATGTGCTTTCACAATGGTTTAGTGAAACACTTTGGGGTGAAGCAAAAATGCAGTTGAATCATCTAGAACCAAATATGTTCTCTTATGATTTACATTACCACCTCAGATCAGTGGAATGTTTTAAACAGAACATATCTGATCAAATACTGTGAAACCAGCTTGTTTAAAATGCATCCCGAGGTCCTATAAACAATCAAGTGGCAGTAAATGCAGTGGAAGGAAATGCCAATATATAATAAACCAATAGACCGAAAACTCAGGAAAGCTACCAAGAGACAACAAGATAAAATGGAAGGCATTATCTTTACACCAAATAGACCTGGGGAGTAGCAAAACTGGGGAGTGCTTCTGGATCCATGTGAGTCTGCTGATAATGTTGCCTTGGCTTCTCTGTGTGGGAGCACATAAACTGTGAGGGAGCATAATTTTTGATTCTTTAGCTGCCCAACTGTGCCTCTCATGTGGTTATTTTCTCAGAAGTTGTTTCTTAGACAATTAACAGTAATGAAAGGCTCTTAGTAGCCTGAAACCTGCCACAGACAGGCCAGCCTGTGACCATCCCTTTTAGAGTAGGGATTTGCCTATTTTACATTAGCTATTATGGTAATGCAGTTGGATAGCACACAGTTCTTAGCACTGCAAATACTGTCCATTTTGCTGCGTGTTGAGCTGCTGTTTGAGTTTTAGCTTGGGGGAGGCTCGCTCAGGCTTTAGAGCTCTCCTTCCAAAGGAAAGCATCTATGGCTGAGTGGAAAAACACATTGTTGTTAGGAGTTCTCTATATGGGAAATTTGTCATTTCTCTTCTGATAACCAAACAGGCTAGTCTGCTTGTAGTTTATCTAATGTTGCAGAGCCAAGCTTATGAAAATTTGGAAAGACTTGGGCAGCTCAAAGACACAGGAAGAAGCTAGTGTCTATTCATATTCCTTTTCAGTATTTCATTTCTACCGTGTCTATGTGTTCTGCTACAGGGCAGACCCATGAACTACTGTGGGTTAGGGAACCATGGGCTCCTGCTGGATTTAGCCATCACATAATCTCACTCCTGGCTGTGGGCAAGGCACACATATGGACCTGTGGAGCTAAGGTCCTACAGCTGTCAGGCTCAGGGGGTGAGCTGGCTATTTGTCACCAAAGCTCTGAATTGGGGGCCCTTAGGAGATGGAATTTACTCTTCCAGCTGATATTTGCTTGTCAGAGCATCTCAGCTGAGCTGCACCTCCATGATACGTCTCTCCTTCAGCATCAGAATGGCTTCTACTTCCTCTCACCAGAGCGTCTCAGGTACCTGATGCCAAATTTAGCATGTTCTGTTCCGAGATGCTGCTGAACAGATTGGCCCATTGATGGAGAAAAAGCCCTGTGGCATGTGCTTCTGGGCATTCGGGAAAGGCATTGGCATAGTTTCAAGTCAGCTTGTGAATTTGGGGGAATTATATTGTGAATAGAGGTAGGTGGAGGGTCAGGTAAGGGGGAGGTAATTTTACTAACCCCAAAGGAGAATGGAACTGAGGTCCTGGGGGAGTTGATTCCTGTCTCTTTCCTGTTGCTGTATTACCCCTTGTCACCCCAGGTTGAATTGGCCTTTTCATCCTCATACTGAGCTGACTTGGGTTCTGTCAGGGGGCAGCTCCAGCATCTGTGGCTGAAGAGCTTGACTAGAATCCTGTGAGTAGCAGTGCCACCACACCCATAGTGCCGCCTCTTAACCTGTTTGGATGATATGGCACTTTGGGCATCAGAGAGTCTCTCAAGGCAGGGCTCTCTGCTTCTGGTCTCAGGGTCACATGTGCAGTTATATACGTTGTGCCTTTCCCAAGGAGTGCCAGGTCAGGGAAGGCTGAACTCTATCTCAGGCTCCAAGCTATATGCCTTGGTATGGGCGCACCTTCCTACAGGAAGGGGCACCTTTCACTTATTCATTCATTCACTTATTTTTATGGTGGAATGCCTGATGTACAGTGAAGGTCCCAAGTTGATGGGATTTTACTTGTACACACATCACCAGTTCAAGAGAAATTTTATGAGTACTCCAGAAAGCACCTTTTAAAAAAATTGCACAAAGAAGCCATGTAGACCAGTGGCGGCCTGTTTAATCTACACCAGCTCTGCGGACTTGCAGAACTTTGACATTTGCAAATTGACCTTTAGTCAATCAACCAAGGTATATTTACTGGTATCAAGAGCAAGCACTGTGCTGGGCTTTGTGGAGGGTCTGGAAGAATATATGATGCTCCCCTGTCCTATAGCACCTCACAGTCTGGTTGGTCAGATAGCTCTTGAAGAACCCTCAGAGAACAAAGTCATGGAAGGTTCCTAGGAGTGACACTGTAGGCAGCTCAGTGTCTGAGAAATGTCAAATAGGTAGTGCTTATAGAAGGGTTGTCAAGTGAGAAGAGTGGAGAGGCAGAGCCAGTCTTCAAAAGAAGGAGAATCCCAAGACTCTTGGGAGAATGATGGGGATCTAAGAGGTGGAGAGAGATAGAAATGACATGAGGAGCGTGGTTTACACAGGCAGGGACAGTGAGCAGAGATTGGGGCTAAGTGCAGGGGTGTGGAAAGCTGGGACAAACCAGGTAAGCGCCTCGCGCTCGTTACCCCATTGAAATTGGTGATCAGTGCTGAGCTCTCACTCACTTCCAGTCCAGGGAGACATCTTGAACCAAAGGCAGCTGGGCACAGAGAGCCTGGGCATTTGCTGGAAGGTGGTTGAAGCTGCTCTGAGAACCATACCCAGAGTTCCTTTCTCAAGATGGGTTTGCCATAATTATATCTCAAAGATGAATGAATGAATGAATGAATGGTTTTGTCAGGCATAGTATCTCTGGTTTGGGATTAGCCAGACTTGTTATACTATGTCAGCTATCAGTTAGGCTCTAGAAAAATCTGGGATTAACTTGTAAGGCTAAAGTGAAAGGATACAATTGTTAGGTTTGGAAATAATGATCCTTTATTATTTAGAGATCCTGTGAGGCCATTGGATTCTCATGGAGGGCATGTCATTGAGTTTGCGCTTAAGTGACCTAACATCTGAATGGTGATGATGTCAAAAGCTCACCCAAAGGGGGCAACCATCTTTGCATTTCTTGCCAGGGAGAGAGGGACAGTTTTGATAATATAGCTGTTCCTAGCATTAGTAAGACTGATAAGATGCTGCAGATACAAAAAAAAAAAAAAGTTATGGATGCATTAAGGGGAGGAAGTCTATTTTATTTAAAAAAAACTTTTTATTATGGAAAATTTCAAACATACATACATAAAAGTAGAGAGAATAAGTTAATAAGCTCCCATGTTCCCATTGCCCAGCCACCACCATCATCAGCTCATGGCTGATTAAGTTTATCTATCTCCCTCACTTCCACCCCCATCTTCAAGATATCCCAGCATTTCATCATCAATATTTTAGTGTCTATTTCTAAGAAATAAGGGATTTGTAAAAACATTACCACAGCACCATGATCACATCTAAACAGCTAACATTCTCTTCTTAATCTCAGCAAATATCCTGTCAGGGTTCAGTTTTTTTGATTATCTTATTAATTTATTTTTACAATTGGTTTGTTTGAACTGTGAACTAAACAGGGTCTACACATTGCATTTGTCTGATACATCTCTTCAGTTTCTTTAAATCTGTATGTTCCTTCTCCTTTTTTCCCCGTTGCGATTTATGATTGGCTGTGTTATTTGTCCTGTGGTTTCTCATATTCTGGATTATGTTGATTGTATCCTTGTGGTGTCAGTTAAGATGTTCTTCTGTCCTGTATTTTTCCTGAAAACTGGGAATTACATCTAGAAGCCATTCAGAATCACATTTCTCTTTTTGGCCAAGAAATTCTAGCTTTTTAAGAAAGAGTTCGTTGAGGGCTTCAGATGTGAAGGGACTGAGAGTTTGTTGAAAGTAGATCTAGACTTTGGACTAGTTTGGGAACCAAAGAACAACACAGTGGGCCACTTTTCTGTTCTTTTTCTAAATTTCTCCTTCCACTGAGTAGGTTTGGTTCTGAGTTTAAGAAGTCAAAGCTTTCAGAGCCCCTGGATCACACCTTTTCACTCCAGCATAACAGGGGGAGCCTTCCCTGTATATGTAAGTAGCAGGCTGCTAGGAGAGAGGATTTGGGGCTTCAGTAAATCCTCCCCCTTTTCATAGGTCCTGCACATTTGAATGGGGCCCTTTCCCCTAATCTGTGATGGATGTGGGGAGGGGCAGACCTTGCTATGTGTGGGCTACTTGGGGAGAATCTGTACCTGGAGCCTGTGGCCCATACGCAATCAGTTGGTGCTGACTGTGGAGACAGGTTGGCAAAGCTGTCGTAATAGTTATAACTACCATTGCTGGGTGCCTGTTCCACCATAGTCATTCCTCTAGGTGTTTTACACACACTTATTCCTCACTCCACCTGCCTGGCCATACAGCTCCTGCAGGCTCCATCTGTCCTGGCCTTATTCGTCCTTCCTTCCCAGGGACTCACTTTTTAAAATGGTGAAATGGTGGCTGAGACCTACCTGCCAGCAGCAAGGGCCAAGTGTCACTTTAGGACTTGAGGCCCTCCTAGTAAGCTGGGACTTGGTGGACAATCCAGCTCTGGGGACTCCTATCTCAGTTGGTGCCAGGGGCATGTCATGCTGGTGTTGGTACTGCATTCGTAGGACTTGCGCAGGTTCCTTTCCTGTAGGGCCTTCTGCCATCTCCATTCACCATTGTAGTGGTGGAAGCTGATTGTAGCTGGGGAATGAATTAGGACCCTGGCCTATGGTAAGGGAGATGAATTCTGGTGTCCCACCCCCACCGTGGATTGGGCCTCTGGTGGGGACCTGTCCCTTTCTGGGATTCTCTCAGTGCATGTGTCTTATACTTTAGGTTCTGGTCAGCTGTGCCTGTAGGATGGAGAAGAGGAGCATGCTCCCTGATTGATCTGTGCTAAACCTTGGGTGCCCAGGCTGGTCTCAGGGCTGCTTTGATCTCTCCTTCCCGTACTTTGCTCTTAGGGGCATCTAGGGTTAAGAGAGCCTTGCTCTAGCAGAGCCCTCTTACGTGGTATCTCCACTTCTTTCTAACAGGAGGGTCACACGGAGGTATATTGGGAGGCTCCAGAGAACTTTAGGTCACCCTTGAGATCAAATCCAGATTTCTTTGGAGAGGCCTGGCTGCTTCTGAAGTGGTGGGACTGCTGTCAGGGCCAAAGGTGAGGAAGAGATTTTCCCTAAGGAGTAGTGGAAGGACTTGGTCCCAACCACTGAGGAGATCAAAGAGCCTCAGCAGCTTGTCTAGGAGCTCACACAAGGATCACCCAACCTGGTCCTATCTGGGACTGCCCCTATACCCAGAGGAGCCCAAGCTCTCCAGTGCCCCAGGCTCAGGGAGGGGGATGTGCCCACCCCCTGCCAGGGATGCTGGAAGAACCGGTAAGACATTTGGGTGCTTAGGAGGAAAGGAGAGGTAAGGAAATTTCCTGGTAGTCACATCCATACGTTGGATACGTTCACGTGTGCTGGTAGGTAATAAGGATCGTCCGCACTTTTTGTATATGGGAGCAGTTATGAGGAATTTCTACAGTTAAATTCTACTTAGAAGTAGGAGGACTTTAAAGTGATGTTCAGCCACGTATTCAGGAAACCCTTTGCTGAGCACCTACTGGATGCCTATCCCTGGGTGACATGTGAGGAACAAAGGAAGGCACAGGATATGGGCTCTGCCCTCAAAAGGGCTCACAGCGTGATGGGAGAGAAAGAGACAAGTTCAAATCTTTACCCTCAACTTCCTTAAATTAGAGTTTGCTCCTGCCTTCTCTTTGTCTCGCAGAGGTAAGAGAAATGAGCACACGATTAAAAGGGTTTGTATTATTTCATCTTCTAAAATAGTAGATCATATATTTGTATGGTGTTCAACAGCTTACAAAACACATTCACAGCACTAACTTACTCTGTTGGGAGCTCCAAAGGTCTAACATGAGAGATTCAGAAGAACAGCCAGCTAGCTGACTTTAGCAAACCCAAATGCCATACACTGAGCACAGCTGGAGAACCACGTCACTTCCCTGCCTCCTGTTCTCAGAAGATGGAAAATTTAGCAAGAGGATGGGAGGGCCTTGAGGACAGGAAAAGGATCTGGAAGTAGGACATTTGAGCAAAGGACAGGGCAGGGTGGGGTGGGGGATGAAGGATGGTGGAAGCATCCTGGGTGGGGGTCAGAAACTCAGGTTTTAATCAGTCCTGATGTTGCCTGAAACTGGCTGTACGTGTTGGGTAGGTCCTCAGTTTTTTTCCATCTGTAAAATGAGAAATTTAACTAAATAATCCCCAAAGTCCCCTCCACCTCTGACAGCTTATTTCTGTGAGATGATTGAAAAGGAAGGGGGATGCTTCCCACTGTTCAGCTTCACAGAGGAGAGAAAACAAGTACAACGTGCAGCCTTTAGGTTAATTAGAAGAGCTTTAAATGAAGAGGATTGCTCTTCCATTGTGCCCCAGAGATCTTCCGGAGTGGACAAAATGACCTCACAATCAAGCCTGGAGCCAGGAGAGGGACTGGCTGCTGCCTTGCCAATTGGTTGCTCCTGGTAAACACGGGCTCTTGAAAAGCTCTTGGCATCCTTCTACTGGCTTGGCTGGCCAGCCAGCAAGGCTCCCACCTGGACCTGCAGAGCCTGCTGCAGGATCCCTTTTCCCAGCCGTGCTCGACTGCTTATCTCCTGAGTGTTGTCCCATCCATATCCCACAGGTGCTCTGGCAGCAGCCAGTGTGCTCACGTTTTCCAGGGGAGCCAGAGTTAGCAAACACTTTGTGGTGGGGGAGGTGGGGCATGGATAGGGCTGGCCTGAAAGAGACTTTAGTTCTGCCCCCTCCAGTTGGCAGTTGTACAGCTTCCTTCCCTTGTAGAGTGAGGAGATGGATGTGGTACTCGCAGTTTCTCCTGTAGCTCCGTGGGTTCTGTGGGCTCAGGCCAGGTCTCCTCCAATGTCAAGGTCTGGCATGTGAGGCCACATCCTTCAGGAGCATGGTTTAGCTTCAGCACGTGATATGTTTGCTCTGTCCTCCTTTTATTTTGAGCATCTAATCCAACACCTAATGGATACCGGAATGGCTGCTTCCATATTCCCTGAAGGCAGGAGCTCTGCCTTGGTGCGAATACCCCAGTGGTCCGTGGCCTCTGGTCCCTCCCAGGCAGATGATTCCACTGTTGGAAAGTTCTTCTTTCCCTTTGTGTGTCTCCTTATACCTCCTGTCTCTGTTCTGGCTCTGCCCTCTGGGCTGGCTGACTTATCCGCTCACAGGTTTGGCAGGAGCTCACTGTGCTCTCACCTCCTCAACCCTGGTCTTCTCTCTAGGCTTCTCCAACTCCTGTGGCTGGAATGTGACTCTGGGACCCTTACTGACCTGGGCTGTCCTGCCCAAGACTGTCAGATCCTGAGGACAGGAAGGCTTAGAGAACAGGGCTCAGGGCTCAGCATGTCACATGGACTGTGAGTGACACAGTCTGAAGGATGAGGGGCCTTGGCTCATGTAGCCTGAGAACACCATCCTACACCTTTCTGAGCACTCTCTGTCACTGCACCACACAGTTGTCCAGCCTCATGCTGGGCATCTCAGCATAAAGGCTTGATTCCCTCCATCCTGGGCTTGTGCGACCTGAGTGTGAATCTTTGGGGGTTCTGCATGGGTCCCTGCCATGACATCTCTGGTTGTACTTAGAGATCCCTTCCAAACTAGTTAGACCGTTTTGGATCCTGACTCTGTCCTCTGAACTGGGGTAATAACTAAGGCAGTGTGATTGTTTCAGTAATCATGCTATGTGAACTTCTCCCTTTCCTATGGCCTTGTGAGCCCACTTTTCAAACCCCTTTATCTGATCTTGAGTGGCCAGTGTTGGGTTGTAGAGGCCACAGCCTTGCTAGCTTGGGTTTGGAGTGGTGCCAGCTGAGGACAGTGGCAGAGACAGGGCTGGATTGGAGAGGCAGCCACTGCTTGCATCTTTGCCGTGGCAGCCCCGGTGCAGGCTTGTCCTTCCCGGGTTGGCCAGGTCATGCTGGCCTCTCTTTGGGGTGCGTTGGCCTTTGGCTCTGTAGGTTAGATGTCCCCAGGGGCAGCACGTACTCTGCAGATGAAAGTTTCAAACACACATAAAAGGAGAGAAGATGGTATGCTGAACTCCCTCCTGTGACCCCATCACCCAGCTTCAACAACGATCAGTGTTTTGCCAACTTGTTTCATCTATATTCCTCCAATTTTTTTTTTTTTGGCTGGATTATTTTCAGTCAAAATCCTAACATATCATTTCACTCATAAATACTTTAGGATGTACCTCTCATAGTTAAAAGATATTTTAATTTTAATCCAATGACATTATCACAGCCAACAAAGTTAACTGTAATTTTTTTTCAACTTTATTTATTTATGGCTGCGTTGGGTCTTTGTTGCTGCGCGCGGGCTTTCTTTAGTTGCGGCGAGCGGGGGCTCCTTGTTGCGGTGCGTGGGCTTCTCATTGCAGTGGCTTCTCTTGTTGTGGAGCACAGGCTCTGGGCGTGCGGGCTTCAGTAGTTGTGACTCGCGGGCTCTAGAGCGCAGGCTCAGTAGCTGTGGTGCACGGGCTTAGTTGCTCCACAGCATGGGGGATCTTCCCTGTAATTTCTTAATATAACCTAATACCTAGTCCATGTTCAATTTTCCTTGATTATCTCAAAAATGACTTTTTATTTAGCAAGAGAAAACACAGATTTTTATTTATGTATGTATGGGGGAGTTCAGAGAAAAATGTGATTTCCAAAAATGACTTTTGAGAGTTTGTTTGTTCAAATCAGAATCCAAACAAACCTTGCATATATATAGACTATTATATATATGTAATGTATGTGTGCTTATTTCAAAATAATGATAGATATTTTTACTAACAATACTAATGAATGTAGTTTAAAATTCGCTTGTAGTTTCTTTTGTCCTTAGTTTATATATTTTCAGGAATGTGTAGTCAAAGTTCTGTGTTTTATTTACTTATTTATTTATTTGGCTGCACCAGGTCTTAGTTGCAGCACGCAGGATCTTCGTTTCTGAGTGTGGGATCTTTTAGTTGCAGCATGCAGGATCTAGTTCCCTGACCAGGGATTGAACCCGGACTCCCTGCATTGGGAGCGTGGAGTCTCAACCACTGGACCACCAGGGAAGTCCCAAAGTTCTGTGTTTTAGAGCTATTAGAAATGATTCTTCTCTGTGTGGTTATGCTACTAAGAGGCTATACAATTAAGGTTTGGTTTTTTTTTTTCTAGTTTGTGTTCAGTTTGTAAGGATTGCTTTTTGATCTCTTACCTGTTGCCACTGTCACACTGCACAGTAAGTCAACCAAAACTCAGTGGCTTCAAATAGCAATTTTTATTTCTCACTCATGCATCTGCATGCTGGCTAGAATTCATTGATCTAGGCTGGGCGCCAGGCTGTAGGTGAGTCCAGGTCTGCTCCACGTGTCTCTCATCCTCCTCAGACAGCAGGCTAGCCAGGGCATGTTCTTCCGATGGTGATGACAGATGCACAAGAGGGCATACCTAACCACACACAATTTCAAGCCTCTGCTTGAAATGACACATCTGCTAACATTTCTTTAGTCAAAGCAATTTTTAGTTAAGCCCAAAATCAAGGTGTGGTACTGTAGTTATTATGGCTACCTAACAAATTACCCCAAAACTCAGTGGTTTAAAACATCCATTACTTTGCTTATTAGATTCTGTAGGTCAGGAATTCAGGCAGGGCACAGTGGGATGGCTTATTTTTGCTTCACAATGTCTGGAGCTTCAGCTGGAAGAGTTGAAAGCTGGGGACTGGAATCATTTGACATGTCTTTATCATTTACATGTCTTACAGCTGATGCTGGCTATTAGCTGGGAGGGCCTCAGTGCTTCTCCATGTGGACTAGATTGAGCTTCCTCACAACATGGTTACTGGGTTCCAAGGGTGTCCTGAGAAAGGAAGTCAGGTGGAGACTGTGCTGCCTTTATTACCTAATCTCAAAAGATGTGCATTGTTACTTCTGCCACACTCCATTCATTGGGGCAGTCACAAAGTCCTGCCCAGGTTTGAGAGGAGGAGGCAGACTCCATCTCTTGATTGGGAGTGTCCAGGTTCTATAAGAGCATATGAGGGCTTCCCTGGTGGCGCAGTAGTTAAGAATCCGCCTGCCAATGCAGGGGATGTGGGTTGGAGCCCTGGTCCGGGAAGATTCCACATGCTACGGAGCAACTAAGCCTGTGTGCCACAACTACTGAGCCTGCGCTCTATAGCCCACAAGCCACAACTGCTGAGCCCACATGCCGCAACTACTGAAGCCCACGTGCCTAGAGCCTGTGCTCCACAACAAGAGAAACCACTGCAATGAGAAGTCTGCGCATTGCAACGAAGAGTAGCTCCCCCCTTGCCGCAACTAGAGGAAACCCGTGCACAGCAACGAAAACCCAACACAGCCAAAAAAATAAAAATAAATAAATTTAAAAAAAAAGTTCATACAAGGGAATTCGCTGGTGGTCCAGTGGTTAGAACTGCAGGGGGCGCGGGTTCGATCCCTGGTTGGGGAACTAAGATCCCGCATTCCGTGTAGCTTGGCCAAAAAAAAAAGAGCATATGAGACTGGAAATTTCGCTGAGATTATTTTCAAAAATAGAGTCTGCTGCAGCTGGGAAAATATACTGCACCTCTAGTGGGAGGAATTGCAAAGTCATATGGTAAAGGGCAGAAATCCACAGAAGGTAAAGAATGGAGAACAATGCCATCTACCATACTTTTTCTTTACCATTTAATTTTCTTAAAATTATTTAAAACTTTCATGTGATTCCAAATAAAACAAGGTGTATTGAGAGAAGTCTAGTTCCATCTTGTTGCCTTCCACTTTGTTCTCTGCCTTCCCTGATAAGAAACCATTTTTATCAGATTTTTCCATTGTTTCTTTTTGAAAATATGAGGAAAAATATACATTTATTTACCTTTCTTTTGTATATAAAAGGTAACAGATTCTAAACACTATTCTATACTTTGCCTTTTTTTCACTTAATATATCCTGAAGATCTCCTCATAGCAGAATGTAGAAATTCTCCTGATTCCTTTTTGCATCTGGGCACTGCTCTATCATATGCACATGCTATGGTTTTCCCTTGGCATCAACCTGTGTCCAGTCTTTTGCTCTTACAAATAGCACCACAGTGAGGAACCTGGTATCTGTGTCATTTTGTATTTTTACCAGTGTATCTATGGGATATTTTGTGTTTTTTCCACTGTATCTGTAGGATAGTTTCCTGTTGGATGCGGAAACAGAATGGTGAATGCACATTTTGCTATGTGTTGCCAAGCCTGAGGGGCAAGGGCAGAAGCTGGGAGCTAGTGAGGGGCTTGAACGGTATTCAGGTGTGAGAGGATGGTCACTGGACGAGAATGAGGAGGGGGTGATGGGGAGTGGGGAGGGGGTGAGAGTGCTGAAAAGTGCTCAACTTCTGAATATATTGTGGATGTAGAGTCAGCAGGATGGCTAAAGGGTTGGCTGTGAAGGGTTAGAAAAAGAAAGGAGTCAGGAGGACTCCTGAGTTTTGACCTGAGCATCTGGTGCACACTGAGGGCAACAAGGATGGGGTCTAAGATCAGGAGTTTTTTCCTGGACAACTTGTGTTTTAGAGGCATCCAAGTGAGATGTTAGGTAGGCAGCTGGGTATTCTAGTCCCGGCTAAAAACATAAAGTAGCACTTCACCTGCAAATGCTTTAATATTGATGCCACCTGGTTCCTACAAGCACTCTGAGAAAGAAATAAGGAAGAGGAATAAATTGAGGCCATACTGGAGTTCCAAGAGGGCAAGTCAAGTATGCTCAACTCAACAAGCATTTATTTTATCAAATGAAGTGCTAGAAATGAAAGCATTCACAAGAGGCCTGGCATTAAATGCCAACTGGTGCCTGGTTCCTGCCCAGGGCTGAGGATATAAAGGTGAACAGGTAGATTAGCATCCCTGTTTCCTACTACAGAGAATCTTTGAGTTAAACTTGATTGAAGGTATGGACTCTGCCCTCTGGGAGCTCTGACTCACTCATTGGGAGATGCTCAGAAAGCCCACTGTGGTCCATCCTTCTCATCTTCACACACAGCTGCTAAAATAGATACAGAATTTGAGCCTCAGACCAGAGAGTTTACTTGAAAGTTCCGGCCCATCCCACAGGCTCTCAGAATTCATTGCTGGTTGGGTCTGAAGCCCAGACCACCAGAGCCACAGAGAACACCCTCTCACTGTAGGAAGAGTATCACTGTTTCTTCTTAACCCTCACTTATATTCATGAAACTCCAGGAAGGCTGGACTGTGGTGTGGGAGAGGGTTCCCTTGGCAGATTTTGGGGATTAGGAAGAGGGCAGGAGGGAGGGAGCTCCAGGTCTGTGGTTGCTGCTCTGGGGTAGTGATCTGCTCATGGGCATCTGGGGTAGAGATAACATAATTTGACTCTGTGATGTACATTTCTCTGGGCCCTGGGGCCTGGGTGCAGGCTGTGGCACACGGAGCTGGCTCCAAAGCCAGTGGACTCGAGTAGGTCTTTTGCAGTGGCCAAGCATTCTTCTCTGCTCCCCTCCTGTACTGAAGCACTTTTGCAAATGATAGTGCTTAGTGCTAACTGCCAGGGTGAGAGGGGCTTCCTGCCAGGGTGCTTTCAGGGAGCTGTGATGCAGGCTGAACCTGTGGAAGAAAGGAAGGAAGGGAAGAGACAGAACAGGGAAGCTTGCTCTAGATTCTCCCAACAGACCAGGTCTGCCCCCACCCTGCCCTTTACTCCCCAGCTTTGTCAGGGTGTATGGTGGAGCCCCTCCAAGGATCCCTGCTCTCACTGGTACTTGGCACCTCCCTGGCCAGCATGGTGTACCCCTTAGATTGCCTGAGCTGAAACACAGACTGAGGGGCAGCAGGTACATGGCCTCTGTGCTGTCCCTACCCAGGTATCCAGTCAGGTATGAGGAACCCTGGGGAACACGTCCAGGGCTCCAGAGACAGTTGTCACACTACCAGCTCCTTTTATTTTTTAAAAATATTTTTAAAATATATTCTTTTTCATATTCTTTTCCATTATGGTTTGTCACAGAATATTGAATATAGTTCCCTGGGCTATACAGTAGGACCTTGTTGTTTATCCATCCTATATATAATAATTTGTCTCGGCTAATCCCAAACTCCCAATCCTTCCCTCCCTTACCCTCCCTACCCCTTGACCAAGTCCTTTTCTAAATGGTAAGAACCTCCACACCCCTGAGTGTGGTGTGAGAAAGAAAAATGTCCTCCCTGTCCTCAATTCATAGAGCCTGGTGGGGACCCTTGGGGGCAACACTGCCCCTTTCAGTTGCCAAGACCTTGACTCCTGCTCAAGGAGTACCACTCCTGGTGGTACTGAAAACCTGTTTTAAGTGGCATGAAAAAAGAGGAAACGAGAAGCTTTGCCTGTTTGGAAACCATCCTGTGTTCCCTGTACTCCCGTATGAGTCCTTATTCTGGGATTCTCAGGCTGGTGTGATGCAGGGGCAGTGACCCCAGGAGTAAAGGTTGAGTCTCCTGGCAAGGTTTTCAGGGAACATGGGCCTTGGTCAGGCTCCCTCAGCTTCCTTTTCCTTAGTCCCTGCTGGTGGCTCAGGAGAAACAAGACATTCAGATAAAGATGTACATAGCTTTTGAAAAGATAGTAACAATACTTAGTAATAATTGAGTGATTTTGCTTATACAGTATTTTTTCCTCTGTGTAGCTCTGGCCAATAGAGGGTCAGAATCACTGTTGAAGGATGGAAAGACTGAAGCCAGAGAGGTAATGGGTGTTTCGAAGAACCCATAGCAAGGTGGGGCAGGACCAGGAGGAGGAGCCTGGACTGCCCACCCTGGCCTCTGTTCAGTGAATCTCCCTCGCTACTTTGGGATGAGGAAACTTCCATGTGTCCAGTAAAGGGATCAGACATCGGTGTGCAGGACTGGCCTGCTTGGTATACTCTCTGCCCCTGGGTAGAGTGGGCTAGGGGTGGGGAGCAGGTGACAATCTCAGGGTGGCCTTGGGGGTATAAGGCTCCAGGGCCAGAAGAGAAGAGCCCAGTCCCCACTAGATGGAGTTTAGGGGCAAGGCCTCTGCTGCAGCCTCTTCCAAACAACTCACTCTTGTAGAGCACTCACTCTGTGTCAGGCCCCAGAGGCCTCAGGGTTCAGTTGGGAATGAGGACAGAAATCATTCAGTCTTTTTTTATGTGCTGGCATGGATCTGAACAAGCACACAAGCTCCAGGACCTTGTGGAGTGTACAGCCTTCAGGAATAAGACCCATGGCCACTTTATCAGAATCGGTATAAGCGATTCTGATAAAGGGTGCTGGTTGTTATTCCATGACCTGCCTTGGGGGGTGGGTTTAGATACCTAGGATCTATACAGCACCACTGACACCCTCCCCCCAAAAATTAATTTCTCCAGAGGCCCTGCTTTATCCCCAGGAAAGGCTTTGCTCCCAAACGGTTCTCATTCTGAGAATGCTGTTTCTTTGTCCAACATTTTTGTTCATTATTTATTTTTGTTCAGTGTTTGTTCATTCAGCAAGCATTTATTAATCCTGCTGTGTATCTGGGTCTGTGCAGGCTCTGAGTTCACAGAGGAAATGCAATAGTCAGCCTACTTGGATCCCACAGTCTGGGTCAGCATGAGGGACTCAGCCAAAGCCACACAGTTCAGAGAAAGGAGCAGCAAAACTTCTTAGGTGCCCCCATGTGGGTCTCAGTGTGCTGGTGTCCTGCCAGACTTTTTGTAGTTGGACAGGCCTGAGCCTCAGATGATGGCTGCTCGTACACACACACACACACACACACACACACACACACACACACACACACACACACACACACACACACACACACACACACACCCTGACCCTGTTACCTCCTGGTGCTCCAGGGACAGCCTAATGGCCAGGTTCCTGTCCTTATCTGCTTAGACCTCCCTGTGGGCTCAGACCCTCCTGACCATGCTTCCTTCTTGGTTTTGTAGCATGTCCTTGTTTACTTGTCGGTCTCCTTTGTGGCACTGCTTGCCCTGTCTGATGAGGTTCCCAGGACTCAGCCCTCAGCCAAATCTCTTCTTCTCACTAGGCCTGCCCAAGGCTTCTACGCAAAAGGTGCTGCATGCTGACGGCTCCCCAAACTCTCCAGCTCTGGTCCTCCTACTCCCAGTGGACAGCTCCATATGGACCATGACTATGCCATCACTTGCCCTCTCACCTCTCCCCTTTGGCTGAAATAGTGTTTAATGTTGGGTTAGCAGGACCCCTTTTCTTGGAAAACTTGAGTCTGTACCACAATGAACTTAATCTGACATAAGACTTTTTTGAGGACAGGAATGTCGATGATTTTGTTTGGTATCCATAAGAGATCTTAAACAGTCTTTTTTTAAAAAATATTTATTTATTTGGCTGCGCCGGGTCTTAGTTGTGGCATGCGGGAACTTTAGTTGTGGCATGTGGGATCTTTTTTTAGTTGCAGCATGCGAACTCTTAGTTGTGGCTTGTGAGATCTAGTTCCCTGACCAGGGATCAAACCTGGGCCCCCTGCATTGTGAACGTGGAGTCTTAGCCACTGGACCACCAGGGAAGTCCCTTAAACAGTCTTTTGTTTGGGAATGGAACCTCTTCTCAGCCCCAGGCCTGGGCTCCCCAGGTCAGTAGGAGCAGGTGAGCAGAGTGCGGATGGTCAAAGAACACTTCTGGTGGGAAATATCATAATCCAACTTGGACAGCCTTAAGTCAAAATGAGGAGGCCATATTATAAGATCAGAGTTGTGTCTTTCAGAACTCAAAAGTAGTTTATAGTCAGCTCTCAGATAGGGATGAGGGCCTGGGAGATCATCTTCTCCTCCCAAATCTGCTTCTCTTCTCCTCCCTGCTGCTTCTTTCTGCAGCCTGTTGAGTCTGGCTTCTCACCAGACGGGCTGGTGGGAATCTTGGCAACTCACAGCTCACCCATCCCTCTCCCTGTTTTCCTTTCCCTCCCCCATTTCAGCTCTCCGGGGAGAGACTCTGAGAGGCTCAGTGTGGGCCAGGGGCCAGCATCAGCTCTGATCCACAGTGCAGGTGGAGCCACATTGTACAATCTGCACAGGACTCTTCTGTAGGGTCATTCCACCAGATTCCCCCACTAAGTGGAAAGCTTATGGTCCACCCACAAGGATAATCTGTAGGATCCCTGCTGCTGGCCAGTGTGTCAGAGTGCCCATTTAAAACCTTTTCCATGTGCAGCCCTTTTGACTCTATCTTACACCCTGGAGAACCTGGTATCCAGGTGAGACAGAAGGCCAGGTGGACCAGAGTGATTGCCAGGGCATGTTCCCCAGAGAGTGGTGGTTGGCTCCTGGACCTGATTCTTTGCTTGTCCAGGAAGAGGAGAACATATTCCAGCAACCTTGGGCTGACTCCACCCCATCCCCTCAGACTCCAATGGGCAGCTGCCTTTCACAGCAGCAGACTTTCCTCCCAGAAGCCTGCTTCTGGGGTCCCATTTTTTGCTTTGGGACCATAAGTGTTTTTCCTCTTTTCTCCCCAACTGCTTCTGCTCTCCAGCCGGGTCCTGGCCTCTGGTCCCATTCTCTCTTCCATGAGCGTACCATCACCATGGCATTGGAGCCTTTCCTGTGACTGTTGCCTTAGTCTAAAGGCTTGGTACTGGGGGTAGGAGCAGAAAGGGGCTTGCTTCCTCCTTTTCTCATGGTGTAACAGTGCTGAGCAGCTGTGAACAGCTACTGGGGCTCACCCACCAGGCTTCCCAAGGGCAGGAACTCTGTCTAACCCTATGAGAAACATTAGGGAGGGATGGGGCTCAGGGTCAGCCATGGTGAATTGCGGCCTCCCTGTGGAGAAGCCTTGCTTCTGGGTGGGCCCAGGTCGGTGGGCCCAGGTGTTTCTCCTGGAGTTGGAAGTTTGGTCTATCCTATTGGGATCTCCTGTAAGGATGCAGCCAATTTCCCTTTTCTAAGCAGGTATACAGCAAGGGCACCCTGGAGCAAGACCAGTAGCTCTCATCAGCGTATCAGCTTGTGACAGGGCTCGTAGGGAGTTCTTCCTTGCAACTTTGGCTTCAAGGTGAGCCTCTTAAAACCCTAGCAGCACAAGCCACACCTTTGGAAGCCAAGGTCAGGCCTCCAGACAGATGTAACAGAGACTCTGCTTCCCCCTCGCCCCCCACCCCTCCCCAGGACTGACCCCATTGTCCCGGCTGATCTGGCTATGTTCCCTAAGGGAGGAGAGACGTGGAGAGCAGTGGGCGGGGGCAGGAAAGCCTGCATGGGGTGGCTTCCCTCCGGTGATCGTGATACCACTGATCAAGGTGCTAACTGTGTGGTTGCTTAGCATGACTGGGACAGGGGGAGCAAGTTTACTATATTTTCATCCCTGACTAGTGCACAGGTGGGCCCTGGGCTTGTGAGTACTCAGTAGGGCGGGGCATAGTGGGGGCTCCAAGAATAGGATGGACACTCAGCAGGGATTTCAGGAAGGGATCTTGCTGAGAGGTAGCTCTCAGCCCTCTTTGGGTCCTGCTACCCCCATGCTTCTCAGAGATCTTGCCTGAGCAGCAGTCTTGCTGCCAGTGAGGCTTGTTCTTTGTGTTTGTTCCCATGCTCTTTTCTTGGCTTCCCTTTTTTTTTATGTTACTCTCCCGACTCCTGATATATCCAGGTAATTTTGAGTTTTAACTTTGCTGATGAGACTGTTCTGGAATTAATAAAAATTATATAAGCAAGACATGAATATATTCTTGATGTAAATATTCAAACAATTCAATCATATATTGAGTAAAACTTCTATTTTCCTTTCCTTTTCTAGCATTATTACTTTTCTGTGTATATTTCTAAGATCTTTCTCCAAGCATTTATATTCATGACTCTTTTGTGTACATATACACACACTTTTTAAAAATAGATCAGTTTCGTTTTCTGTAGTAGTAAACATTTAATCACCAAACAAAACTTGTGGACCTTGAGCACCCAAGGGCCATCACAGGCAAAATGTTAGGCTGCAATAATAAAGTAGCACCTAATCCAGAAATCAATGCCTTAGGGAAGGATGCACTGCCTAGGAGGGGCACAGAGTTAGACTTAGCCCCCTTTTCCCTGCTAAGGGTTAACAAAAAATGGGGCACAAAGCTCTGCAGGGTCTGCACCACCAGAGAAAGCTGGTCGAGACAGGAGGGGATGGAAATTTGGAGTTGGCCAGGGTCTTCAGCCATTCACATTGAGCTACTTCTGAACTGTCCCTGAGAGTTCAGCATTTGGGATCAGGAATTGGTGGGCGATCTCCACCTCCATAGGTAACAGCAAAGGGCAAGGGAAGGTGAACTGGAGCAGTGGGTTACCTGGACCTCTAGCCACCAGGCCCTGGTGTATGGGGTGCCCACTGTGTATGGGGAATGCCACCAGCTGTGGCATCTTCCTCTCCTGTGATGCCAGGGCCTTAGGATTGCCTCGGCTCCCCAGGGCCACCTGAGCCACCCGGACTTCCAGGACTACCTGGCCTGCCTTGGCTGTCAGTGCTACCTGCTGCACCCACTGCGCTGGCCATGGCTTCTGCACCTTCCTCCACTGTGCTTGTGGCTCCTTCACCATCTGACATCTTGAATCCGCCCACCCTCTCCACTGGCCGCTAAAAGATCAACACATACTTTCTTAAAGAAATGGGATCACACTGAATATGTTGCTTTGCAGCCAGCTTTTTTTCACAGAAAAGTATGGGGAGACATTTCTCCCTATCCCCCTCACTTCTCAAAGAATCAGCAGTTTGGGCCCTAGATAACTTTTTGTCACCTTGTCCCTTCCTGAATTGGAGCAATCCTTGTGCCTTTTGGAGTCTCTTGGCCAGTCCTGTGTCCCAGGCATATCTCCAAGCAAGCTACCAGACGTTTGTGTAGCTGGACACCTACTTGCTCAGCCTTTGAGGGTAACATGAGCTTGAGCAGCTCTGTGCAGGGGTAAGACAGTGCCCTTGTCCCTGAGGACTTGTTCCTGAGTTCTGCCTGTGAACTTCAGAGGGTTTCCAGGTTCTAATCTGTTTTTCCAGCTAGGGCTGTCTCCTGGATGCAGGGGTCCCTGCAAAATTCCTTTTTCTTCGCTGACATGTGGTGTGAATTCCCTTTCTCTATTCATACCTTCTGCAGGTTGCATTGCTCAGATTCACAATCATCTGAGTAGAAGACTGCTCGCAGGGCAGGGCCACTTACAGCATAAGGAATCATCTGTGCCGGCATCTTGCCTTTCTTTTTGGTCCGCATGGTGACCTGTATTAGTACACACTGTCTATGCCCCTTCAGAGACCCAACCCTGAATCTGAAGGAGGGTGGACCCCAACTCTCTAACCTCTTCCCACTAAAGGTTTTGGTGTTTGAAATTTGAAGATTTTTTTTAGTGCAGCCCAGCTCCATGTTGGATCAGACCTCTACTCCAGGGCAGAATAGTGCTTGGGATCATTTATTCATTTAATAAATATTTATTGAGCACATACTACATGCTAAGCACTGTTCTAGGCAGTCCTTACTGTTGCCTATTAATCATGTCCTCCTCCCAAATTTCTTTGTTTTGCTGGTTTCCTCGCTGCTTGTGGGAGGCTTTTGCCTCAGGAACATGAATTTCAAATTTCCAACCAAATAAATCACAAGAATTTTTGCCTGAGTTTTTACTCAAATTCTATCCTACCAGGAGCATTTTATTCTCCTATGAAATGCCGAAGGAACAGGAGGCGTGTTTCCCTGAAACTGGCCTTGGTGTGTTTCTGATGAGGCACTTAGTTTTAAGGAGTTGGGAGTGTTAAAGTAGGGTCGGGGGGACCTAAGTTCCCAGGCCAGGTCCCAGCCTCACACTGCCTGTTTTTCTGGTGCCTTTATGCTGCTTAGTTTCTTTAATCTTTAGTCTTCTCATTGGAAAAAAAATGGAAATGATAAGAGTACCCACCCTGCGTGGTTGTTAGGAGGTTGATTATGTAAAGGGTGAGTCTGGCACATGGAGTGAGCTGAGAGCCTGATGGTGCTAGGGGTGATGGTGTTAGTGGTCTGACTCCCACAAACGAAAGACATTGAAACCATTATGTATTTCATCAGTCAAGATTTTTTTTTAAATATCACTTTTTATTTTCTAACTTTGTGAATGCTTAATACATTAGCACCATAGCACATGCTTACAGTTTAGAAATGAATATTGCATATTTGGGGGTATAGGCTCAGGTAGCATTTTTTAAAAAAATTATTTATTTTGGCTATGCCTGGTCTTAGTTGCGGCATGCGAGCTCTTAATTGCAGCATGTGTGTGGGAGGGCTCCCTGACCAGGGATCGAATGCAGGCTGCCTGCATTAGAAGCGTGGAGTCTTACCCACTGGACCACCAGGGAAGTCCCTCAAGTAGTATTTTGAAATTCTTTTTTGAGATATAATTCACATAACATAAAATTCACCCAATTTTAAGTGTACCATTCAATGTTTTTTAGAACAGAATTGTACAACAAAAACTACAATCTAAATTTAAAACACTTTCATCACCCCCAAAAGAAACCTTATATCCATTAACAGTCACTTCTTATTCTTCCCCACCCCCAGGCTTAGGCAGCCACTAATCTATCTGTCTCTATAGATTTGCCTATTCTGGACATTTCATGATTAAATAGAATCATGCAGTATGTGGTTTTTTGTGTCTGACTTCTTTCACTTAGCATGTGTTCAAGGCTCATCCATGATGTAGCATGTGTCAGTACTTCATTCCTTTTTATTGCCCAATAATATTCCATTGTATGGATATACCAAATTTTATTCCCTCATAGGCTCATGAACATGTGGGTTGTTTCCACTTTTTGGCTTTGACTATTATGAGTAATTCTGTTATGAACATTTGAGTACAAGTTTTTCTGTAGACATATGTTTTAAATTCTTTTGGATGTATTCCTAGGAGTAAAATTGCTGCGTCATTTGGTAACTCTACATTTAACATTTGGAGAACTATTGGACTTTTTTCTAAAGTGACTGTACCATTTTACATTCCAAACAGCAGTGAATGATGGTTCCTTTTTTTTCCACATCCTTGTGAACATTTGTCATTATCTTTCTTTTTGATTTTAGCCATTCTAACGGGTGTGAAGTGGTATACATTGTGGTTTTGATTTGCATTTGCCTAATGACTAATGATTTAAACATATTTCATGTTACTGTTGTCTATATCTTATTTAGAGAAATATCTATTCAAATCCTTTGCCCATTTTTAAATTGGGTTGTCTTTTTATTGTTGAGTTGTATAAGTTATTTGTATGTTCTGGATAATAGACTCTTGTCAGAGATTTGATTTGCAAGTATTTTCTCCCATTTTGTGATTTGTCTTTTTACTCTCTTAATGATACATTTACAGTAAAAAAAAGTTTTTAATTTTGATATAGTCCTATTTACCTATTTTTTGGTCACTTGTGCTTTTGGTTTTGTATCTAAGAAACTATTGCCCAACCTAAGGTCATGAAGATTTTCTCCTATGTTTTCTTCTGAGTTTCACTTACATTTAGGTCTGTGATCCATCAGAGTTAATTTCTATGTATGGTGTGAGGTAGGAGTCCAACTCCATTCTTTTGCATATAGCTATCCCAGCACCATTTGTTGAAAAAACTGTTTTTTCTCTGTTGTATTTTCTTGGCCTCCTTATCAAAGATCAATTGACCATACACATATAAGTTTATTTCTGGACTCTCAATTCTATTCCATTAATCTATATGCTTATCCTTATGCCACTACCACACTGTCTTGATTACTGTTGTATTGTAGTAAGTTTTGAAATTGGGAAGTGTGAGTCCTCCAACTTTGTTTTTTCTCAAGACTCTTTTGACTATTCTGGATCCCTTACATTTCCATATGAATTTTGGAAATTCCATATGAATTTTGGAAAGGAGAGGCTTGTCAATTTCTGCGAAGGAGCCAGCTAGGATTTTGACACATTGCATTGAATCTGTAGATCAATTGGGGAATATTGTCATCTTTACAATATTAAGTTTGATGCATAAACATGGATGCCTTTCTATTTATTTAGGTCTTTAATCAATTTCAACATTTTGCAGTTTTCAGTGTATAAGTCACATTTTTTTGTTTGTGTAGCTTATTCCTAAGTATTTTATTCTTTTTGATGGTATTGTAAATGGAATTGTTTTCTTAATTTCAGTTTTGTATTGTTCATTGCTAGTGTATGAAAATAAAATTGACTTTTGTATGTTGATCCTGAATCCTGCAACCTTGCTAAACTAATTTATTGGTTTGAATAGTCTTTTAGTGGATTCCTTAGGACTTTACTATATTCAAGATCATGTCATATGCAAATAGAGATAGTTTACTTCTTTCCTTTTTTTTTTTTTTGGCCGTGCTGTGCAGCGTGCGGGATCTTAGTTCCCTGACTAGGGATTGAACCTGTTCCCTTGCATTGGGAGCATGGAATCTTAACCACTAGACCGCCAGGGAAGTGCCTACTTCTTTCTTTATAATATGACTGCCTTTTATTTATTTTCCTTGCCTAATTGCTCTGGTTAAGACTTCCAGTACTATGTTAAATAAAAGTGGTGAAAGTGGACATCTTTGTCTTGTTCCTGATCTTAGATGGAAAGTTTTAGTCTTTCACCATCGAGTATGATGTTAGCTGTGTTTTTTTCATATATGGCTTTTATCATGTTGAGGAAGATTCCTTCTGTGCTTAGTCTATTCCTAAATCAGCTTTTATCATGAAAAGATACTGAGTTTTGTAAAATGCTTTTTCTGTATCAGTTGATGTGATCATGTGTTTTTTTCCTTCATTCTATTAATGTGGTATATTACATTGATTGATTTTCAGATGTTCAACCATGCTTGTATTCCAGAAATAAATCCCATTTGGTCATGATATATAGTCCTTCTAATAGGCTGCTGAATTCGGTTTGCTGGTATTTTCTTGAGGATTTTTGCATCTATATTCATAAGGAGATTGACTTGTAGCTCTTTTTCCTTGTAGTGTATTTGTTGATATGAATTCTTTTTCAGTGTTAGAGTTTACCAGTGAAGCCATCTGGACCCAGACTCTTCTTTGTTGGGAGTTTTAAAATTACCAATTCAGTCTCTTTACTTGTTATAGGTCTATTCAAATTTGTTTCCTCTTGAGTCTGTTTTGGTAGTTTGCATCTTTCTTGGAATTTGTCCGTTACATCTAAATTACCAAGGGCGGGCTTCCCTGGTGGAGTAGTGGTTAAGAATTCTCCTGCCAATGCAGGGCACATGGGTTCAAGCCCTGGCCCGGGGAGATCCCACATGCCGCGGAGCACCAAAGCCGTGCACCACAACTACTGAGCCTGTGCTCTAGAGCTCACGAGCCACAACTACTGAGCCTACATGCTGCAACTACTGAAGGCCGCGCCCCTAGAGCCTGTGCTCCGCAACAAAAGAGGCCATCGCAATGAGAAGCCCGCGCACTGCAATGAAGAGTAGCCCCCGCTAGCTACAACTAGAGAGAGCCTGTGCGCAGCAATGAAGTCACAACACAGCCAAAAATAAATTAACTAATTTAAAAAAATAATTAATTAAAAAAATTTAAAGTAATAAAATAAATTACCAAGGGCATATGATGTTCATAGTATTCTCTTGTAATTCTGTTTATTTATTTAAGATCAGTAGTGGTGTCCCTCTTTCATTTCTGGTTTTAGTCATTTGATCTTTTTTCTTTTTTCTTTTTTTTTTTTTTTGCGGTACGCAGGCCTCTCACTGTTGTGGCCTCTCCCATTGCGGGGCACGGGCTCCAGACGCGCAGGCTCAGCGGCCATGGCTCACAGGCCTAGCCGCTCTGCGGCATGTGGGATCTTCCCGGACCAGGACACGAACTCGTGTCCCCTGCATCGGCAGGCAAACTCTCAATCACTGTGCCACCAGGGAAGCCCTTCTCTTTTTTCTTTATCAAAAGAATGTTTTTTTTTGGTTTTGTTGATCTTTTCAAAGAAAGAGAATTTTATTTCCTTGATTTTCTCTATTGTTTTTCTATTTTCTGTTCATTTACTTATGTTCCAATTTGTATTGTTTCTTTCATTGTACTTGTGTTTACTTTGCTCTTTTTCTACCTATTAAGGTGGAAGTTTAGGTTACTGATTTGAGGTCTTCTTCTTTTGAATATAGGTGTTTACAGCTATAAACTTCCCTCTGACCATTGCTTTTGCTGCATCCTATATATTTTGACATGCTGTGTTTTCATTTTCATTTCTCTCAAAGTATTTTCTAATTTCCCTTGTGATTTCTTCTTTGACCCATTGGCTATTTAGGAGTGTGTTGTTTAATTTACACTTATTTGTGAATTCCCTAAATGTCTTTCTGTTATTGATTTCTCTTTTTTTTTGGCTGCGTTGGGTCTTCGTTGCTGCACGCGGGCTTTCTCTTGTTGCGGCGAGCGGGGGCTACTCTTCGTTGCGGTGCACTGGCTTCTCATTGCGGTGGCTTCTCTTGTTGAGGAGCCAAAAAATTAAAAAAAAAAAGGGTATTGAAGTCTCCAATTATTGTTGTTGAATTTTCTGTTTCTCCCTTTAATTCTGTTAGTTTTTGCTTCATGTATTTTGGCAGTCTGTTTCTAGGTGTATTTATGTTTATGTATATATGTTTATAATTGTATATAATTAGATATTGTATATTAATTGTATATAATTATAATAATTGTATATAATTTAAATCTTTCTAATGAATTGAGTTTTTAAAATCAATCTTTATCTTCAGTAACATTTTTCTGTTCTACAGTCTATTTTGTCTAATATCAGTATAGCCACTCCAGCTCTCTTATGGTTGCTGTTTGTGTAATAATATTTTCCCATTAAAAATTTTAAGCTATTTATGTCTTTGACTCTAAAATGTGTCTCTTATAGATAGCATATAGTTGGATTTTAAAAGTCAAGTCTAATAATCTGTCTTTGATTCGATTGTTTAATTGATTTTTATTTAAATGATGTTATTGGTATAGTTTGATTTACATCTGCCAATTTGCTTTTTGTTTTCTATATGTCTCATTGCTTTTTTATTCCTCTTTTCCTCCTTTACTTCTTTCTTTTGTACTAAGTGGACACTTTTGGTTTAACATTTTAGTTCATCTGATGGTTTTTAAATTATATAGGTTTAGATTATTTGTCTAGTAGTTGCTGTAAGACTTATACAGTATACATCTTTGTTTGTCAGAATCTGCTTCAGATTTATGCTTACTTAATTCCATTGAAATATAGAAACGTTACTCCTATACAGTTCTATTACTTTTCCCCCTTTTTGTGCTATTAGTGTTATACATACTATATCTATATATATTACAAACCTAACAGTATGTCATTATAATTATTACTTTATATAATATTATGTAATGTTATATACAATCTTATATAGACCTTTTAAAGAAGCTGAGAGAAAAAGGGGAGAAAGTATATATTTGTGGAATTTGTTATATTAACTTTCTTATTTACTATTTCTTATTCTCCTCATTTTTTCCTGTGGATTCTAGTTACTAGGTGATGTCATTTCCCTACTTCAATACAGCTTTGTTCCCACCCACCTCTTTTGTGCTCTTTTTGTCAGACATATTACATTTCTATACATTATAAGCTCAACAACACATACAGTTTTATGCAATTGCCTTTTTATCAATTAAGAGAAGAAATATGCAATTATACTTTCTTTTATGCTTACTTACGTAATTACCTTCGCCAGCACTCTGTTTTTTTGTGTGTTTGAATTTGAATTACTGTGTGGTATCACTTGTTATCTGCCTGAGGAATTTATTTTTTCTTTATCCCCTTAGTTTTACTGAGGTATAATGGACCTTTATTATTTCTTGTAAGGTAATTTGCTATCAACAGTTTTTTTCTGCTTTTGTTTATCTGAGAATGCTTTATTTTGCCTTCATTTAAAAAATATCTATTTTTCCAGAGATTTTTAAGCTCACTTTATATTTGTTATTAAAGATTGTTGACTCTGATAAGGTTGAGAACCAAAGGCACAGAGTAATATTATGAAATGATGAAATACCAACATATTTCTTATTCACAGTTTTTAAAAACTGTTAAAAATGTTTAAAAAATTTTTTAAATAGCAAGCCAATGGAGTAGGGTAATTTGAGACATATTTTTTAAATTGAAATTATTGTAGATTCACATGTGGTTTTAAGAAACAATACAGAGACTTTCCTCTTACATTTTGCCCAGTTTCTCCCAGTGTGAAACTGTAGTATATCACAACCAAGATATTGACATTGATACAATCCACCAATCTTATTCAGATTTCCCTAGTTTTACTTGTACTCACTTTATGTGTGCTTATTAATTAAGGTATACAATTTTATCACTTGAACAGATTTGTGTACCCACTACCACAGTCAAGATTCTGATCGGTTCCAACCACAAGGATCTCTTGTGTTGTCCTTTTGTAACTACATCCAGCCTCCCTCCTGCCCCTTCCCTCTATTCCATCCCTAATCCCTGGCAACACCAATCTGTCCTCCATTTTAAATGTTTTGTCATTTCAAAAATGTTGCACAAGTAGAATCATACATAACCTTTTGGGGTTGGCTTTTTTCACTTTTTTTCACCTATAATTCCATAGAGATTTGTCCAAGTTGATGTGTCAACCAATAGCTCATTCCTTTTTATTGCTGCATAGTACTTCATGGTATGTATGTACCACAGTGTGTTCAGCCATTCATTGTTGAAGGACATCTGAGCTGACTCCAGTTTTGGTCTATTAAAATAAAGCTTTTATGAACATTCATGCACAGGTTTTTTTAAAAAATTAATTTATTTTTGGCTGTGTTGGGTCTTCGTTGCTATGTACGGGCTTTCTATAGTTGTGGCAAGCGGGGGCTCCTTTTTGTTGTGGTGCGCAGGCTTCTCATTGCAGTGGCTTCTCTTGTTGCGGAGCATGAGCTCTAGGCATGTGGGCTTCAGTAGTTGTGGCTCATGGGCTCCAGAGCGCAGGCCCAGTAGTTGTGGTGCACAGGCTTAGTTGCACTGCTGCATGTGGGATCCTCCCAGACCAGGGATCGAACCCGTGTCCTGTGTATTGGCAGGTGGATTCTTAACCACTGTGCCATCAGGGAAGCCCCCATGCACAGGTTTTTATGTGAACATAAGTTTTCATTTCTCAGGGATAAATGCCAGGAATACAGTGGCTGGGCCGTTTGACAGTTGCATGCTTAGTTTTTAAAGAAACTGCCAAACTGTTTTCCAGAGTGGCTATACCATTTACATTTCTACCAGCAGTATGTGAGTGATCCAGTTTCTTTGCATCTTTTCCAGCCTATGGTATTGTCATCATTTTTAGTTTAGTTATTCTGATCGTCATTGTGGTTTCAATTTGCATTTCCCTAATGGCTAATGATGTTGAACATCTTTTCATATGCTTATTTGCCATTTGGTCTGTTCGTGTCTTTTGCCCACTTTCTAATTAATTATTTTTCTATTGAGTTTTGAGGGTTCTTTATATGTTCTGGATACTAGTCCTTTATTGGATATGTATTTTCAAATACTTTCTCTTACTCTGTAGCTTTTCTTTTCATTCTCTTTACATAGGCTTTTACAAAGCAAAACTTTTAAAATTTAGTGAAGTCCAGTTTATCAATTTTTCTGTAATGGATCATACTTAAAGTATCAAATTTAAGAACTCTTTGCCTAGCTAGATCTCGAAAATTTTCCTGACATTTAAGTTTATTGCCCATTGTGAATTAGTTTTATATGAAGTCTGAGGCTTAGGCCAAGGTGTTGTTGTTGTTGTTTTCCTGTCTTCAATACCATTTGTTGAAAAGGCTATCCTTCCTCAATTGGTTGGTTTTGCACCTTTGTAAAAAGTCAGTTGAGCATATTTGTGTGGATCTATTTCTGAATCCTTTATTCTTTCCATTAATTTATGTGTCTATCCTTCTACTAATACCACACTGTCTTAATTAATACAGTTATATAGTAAGCCTTAATATTGGATAGAGTAATTCCTCCCACTTTACTCTCCTTTGACAAGATTATTTTCGTGTTCTAGGTCCCATGCTTTTCCATATAAATTTTAGAGTAAGGTTGTCTATGTCAATAAAAACTATTGGAATTTTGATAGGAATTGCATTAAACCTATAGATCAATTTGGGGAGAATTGACATCTTTTCTATGTTGAGTATTCTATTTCATGAGCATAGTATGCTCTTCCGTTTATTTAGGTCTTTGATTTCCTTCCTCAGCATTTTGAAATTTTCAGCTACAGATTCTATAAATGTTTTTAAGTGTATACCTAAGTGTGTTATTTTCTTTGGAGTGATTGTACGTGGTATTGTGTTTTTACTTTTGATTTCTTCATGTTTATTGTTAGTATATAGAAATGGAATTGATTTTTATATATTTATTTAGTGTCTTGCAACCTTGCTGAACTTATTTAATAGTTCTATGACTTTTTTGTAGATTCCTTGGGATTTTTAATGTAGATAATCATGTCATCTGCAAACACATACAGTTTTATTTCTTCCTTTCCAATCTGTATGTTTTTTATTCCTTTTACTTGCCTTATTACAGCAGCTAGAACTTGCAGTACTATGTTAACTAAGAGTGATGAGGGAGTGGCTGGAAGGGAGGGCTGGACTGAGGGACGTCCAGACATCAGGTTGAGTGGGGTGGTGAGACCAGAGGTCAGAGGGCTTGGAATGGCAGGCAGGATTTGGACTTGAATTTGTTAGGAAAATTCTTCTGGCTACTGTATGTGGCATTTGTGGAGGAGGCGAGCCTGGAGCCCAGTAATGAGTGGAGGCTATAGTCACCGCCCAAAGCCCCATCTTGGAGCCAGTGACAGAGGTTGTTGAACATGGGTTTGAGACAGAATAATGGCCCACGGGGAGTGAGGAAAGAGTAGGCGAGGAGCCATCTTTAAGTCTAGGTCAAGGCAGGACAAGAAGCCCCAGTTCATTTTCCTCACCCCTGTGATGTAGTCAGTGACCAGTGGCAGAAACCAACTCTGTATCAGAAAAGCTCCTCTGGGAGAGCAGAGAGGAGAGTAAGTTCTTCAAGAGGAAGGAAAGTAGGGAGGTTCCTAGGCGCCAGAAAAAGGAAGCCATGGTGGGGGGGGGGTAGCCTGGAAGTATGGCCAGGAAAATTGGAGGGACCGAGGAAGTGGTCTGCAGTGCAGGTGGCAACCATCCGAGCTGCCTGAACATCACACATGAGACCTTCTCCCTGAAGGTTCTTCAGAAGTTAAGGAGGTCCTTACTTGTACTCTTGGTCATGGCAGTGTCCAATGGGCTCAGCTCTGCTTTCCTTTCTGAGGCCTCGTGAGATATGTGAGTGACCAGAAGCCTAGAAAGATCTTAGTAAGAGCATGGTTTCTTGGAGGTTGGTCTTCTGAGTGTAACACCTGTTCCAGTGCTATCTTGGGGCTCTGTGTCTTGGCCAAAAAATTTGCAGGTGAAATAAGTCTAGAGCTGCAAACAGAGGCCAAGGCTCTGATGGTAGTCCCTGGGGCAGAGTCTCCTGGATGTCATTTTCCTCACTGAAGTCGCTCCATGGTGTCTCAGAGTGAAGGCTGAGTCTCAGTCTAGCCTGGTTTATATCCAGTCTCAGAAAGATACCAGACAGTTTTCCATTTTTTTGTATATATCAATCACTAGCATTGTTTGTTTCTGAAGAATTTATACTTTTATTTCTCAATAGGAGGTAATTATTAGATTTCTGAAAAATGTGGGATTTGTTTAAATGAGTCACAGCATTTGGCTGAAATAGAGAGGACTCCATCTGTTGCTTTTGCGTGGTCTCCAGTTCTGTTCTCTGTGACTAAGCTATAAGGGAAGCAGGAGAACTTGGTGTTCTGTGAGCTAACCATGACTGACTGTCAGACACAAGCCTCACCAAGTAAAGATATGGGAAAGAGGACCCTGTTTCCTGAGAGCTTCTCGACTTGAGATCTCTGCAATTAGTCACTGTGTTTGGGTGAGACGGGGTTGGGGGCAGGAGCCAAGGGCTCTTTGTCCACTGACCTCTGGCTCTTTCATTAGTGACAGGTCTTTCTCATGTGCAGAGTGAAAGAAGAGGTATCCTGTGAGTCAGGGGCACAGCACGTGAGATTCTCACACCTCTGCAGCTCCTGTGAGGGGTAGCTGCTCTGTGGGTGGGGCGAGTTGCTCCCAGAGCTTTGTGCTCAATCAGCAGGTTGGCCTGCCCTGCTTAGCTGCTTATATACCTGCCTCTCACTGGGCAGCTCGGGCCTGGCCTTCCGCACCCACTGGAGGGGCTGGGCCCATAGAGTCGTGCCCCACCTCTGCTGGCTCCTCCAGAACCAACAGCCTGGGAACTCTTGAGCGGCACAGGTGCTACTCCACTGCTCTCTTCTTCTGCTCTAGCCCTGGAGACCTTGTTCTGAGCTGTCACAGGAAGTGCCCTTTCCTCTGTGACGCAGCCTCATCTCTGCCTGTAGGTGGTGTGCTGCCTGGCTTGTGTGTAACCTCAGTGGATTCCTCCTCCTGTGGGGCCAGTTGTAGTGGCTGTGTGGTCCTGTAAGCAGATGCCACCAGCTTAGCCTGATTCCTTCTTCCCAACTGCACAGGGTGTATCACAGGAGTTGCCTGTCTGTTTATTTATTTATTTATTTGTTTATTTATTTATTGGCTGGATCGGGTCTTAGTTGCGGCACGTGGGATGTTTTGCTGCGGCGTGTGGGCTCTTCGTCACGGTGCACAGGCTCTTCATTGCGGTGTGCAGGCTTCTCTTTAGTTGTGGCGCGTGGGCTCAGTAGTTGCGGGTGCACGGGCTCTCTAGTTGTGGTACGTGGGCTCCAGAGCGTGTGGGCTCTGTAGTTGTGGCGCGCGGGCTTAATTGCCCCGCAGCATGTGGGATCTTAGTTCCCTGACCAGGGATCGGACCAGCGTCCCCTGCACTGCACAACGGATTCCTCACCACTGGACCACCAGGGAAGTCCCAGGAGTTACCTGTCTAGATTGGCACCCTAGGCAACACAGGCCTGCCAGGATGCATCGTGATTACCGAATTAGCAAGTGACCAGATCCTTTTCCAGGAGTGAGCCTTGTGTGAGGAGTGCTGAGTGGACCCTGCTCCACTGCTGGAGACAGCCCAGAAGCCATTCGCTACAGTGATACCAGTAGCTCTGAAGGCCCAGGGAGATAGATTTCTGTTGGCCATTCTTTTAGCAGGTTTTTGGTGAGCCATACTGTCACTCTGTGCTGAAACTCAAGATCTGACTCAGCCCAAAATAGTGCTCAGCTGACCTTGCCAGCTCCCAGCGAGTGCAGAGGCCCCCACCCCAACAACCCCTTCATTTTGGGTTAGGTGCTTCCCTTCCCTGGTACATCCATGAAGCAGCTTCTCCCTCCCAGCAACAAGCACCAGTTTGCTTTGACCCTGTGAGGGGTCTGTGCAACACCCTGTGGCTGGTGTTCGGACCACTAGCCTCTGACTGGGCCTACACCGGCCTCTCTGGTTTGCTCTAGCTTCCTTAACTGTAGCACAATAAGATATCCTAGGCTTAACAATTCTGCCCCTGACAATGATCCTGAGGATCATCCTACAGCAGTCCTCAGAGACCGTCCTTATCCCTTTTCACAGCTGTGGAGAATTCCATTATGTTGTTGGACCACAGTGTTATTCAGCCAACTCCTACTGAGGACTTTGGGGTTGTTTCCTGAGCTTTGCTGTCACAAATTGTCCCAAGATGAATTTCCAAGTGCATGTGTCTATTTTATTTATGTGTGTAACCATCATCTCCATCTAGTTCTAAAACATTCTCTTCACCCCAAAAGAAAACCCCATACCCATGAAGCAGTTGCTCCCCATTTCTTCCTCCCCCAGCCTCTAGCAACTAGTAGTCTGCTTTCCCTCTCTATTGATTTACTTATTCTAGATATTTCATGCAAATGAAATCATAAAGTATGTAGCCTTTTGTGTCTGGCTTCTTTTTTTTCTTTTATAAATTTATTTATTTATTTTTGGCTGCGTTGGATCTTTGCTGCTGCGTGCGGGCTTTCTCTAGTTGTGGTGAGCGGGGGCTACTCTTCCTTGCGGTGTGTGGGCTTCTCATTGCGGTGGCTTCCCTTATTGCGGAACACGGGCTCTAGGCACGTGGGCTTCAGTAGCTGTGGCATGCGGGCATAGTAGTTGTGGCTCACAGGCTCTAGATCACAGGCTCAGTAGTTGTGGCACACAGGCTTAGTTGCTCCGCGGCACGTGGGATCTTCTTGGACCAGGGCTTGAACCTGTGTCCCCTGCATTGGCAGGCGGATTCTTAACCACCGAGCCACCAGGGAAGTCCCTCCATTCCTTTTTAAGTCTGAATAACATTCCATTGTATGTATATACCACATTTTGTGTATCCATTTACCCATCCATGGGCTTTTGGGTTGTTTTCACCTTTTGGCTGTTATGAATAATGCAGGGATCCTTGAGTCTTAGCAGCCTGGTGGACAGGTAGAGCAAAGACATGTAGACAGGCACTGGGATGAGGTGCAGAGGCTCGGGAAGGAGTCCAGAAGCAGGGTCTGCTCCCATGTCCCAGGGTGTTTGCGTGGCTTTGTTCAGGTGTCCCCTCTTCTGAGGGTCATCCCCCTCCTTCCTCATTTGTATTGTTCTGAACGAGTCAGGCTTATCCATTTGTCTTCTTGGTCTTTGCTTGTCTCTGCACCATAAGGCAAGTTCCATGAGACGAGTGGCCTTGTTTGCCTTGTTCACTGCTAGGTAACCAACATCTGTAGTGCAGCCCAGTGCCAGGCACCCTGGAGCTCTTGATAAAAAGGGTCTAATGTTCGGTGAAGCCTCACGCTTGTGCTGCCATGGCTGCCATCGTAGCCTTAACCCCTTTCGTCTCCCCAGCTTGCATTTGGATCTGCACTCACCACGTGCTCTGTCCACATCATCCCAAACTATCCTGGGTCCCCAGCACCTTCTCAGACATTGCCCCCACCTTCTGCCAGGTGAGAGCCTGGCTATGCCTGAGGTTGCAGCAGTCCCCTCAGCCCCTCGGCAGGGCTCTGCAGACCCACACTCACTCGCATGTCCCTCCTGGCCAGGGGGCCCTTGGGGCTGCATGAGCCTGGCCCTTAGACCCTGGTCCTTCCTCTCTTGTCAGCCATATGGTTCTACCACTTTCTCTCCCTCGGCCTTGCTGGCTGGACCTCTCATTAACTTCCCACTTCCCTGAAGATTTTGGCATCAGAATCCCAGGCTTCCTGCCCACTCCCCTTGCTGTAAGCCAGGGAAGGAAGGAAGGGAGGAAGGAAAGAGCTAATGTTTTTCTCAGTGCCTACTGTGCACCTGGCATTGCTCTTCCTCAGACTGGGGTGACCCTCGTCGCTCTTTTGGCTTAGGCTGGCCTGGGCACTCTTGGCGGGGACACAGGGCTGGGCTAGTCCCTCAGGGCATTTGCCCTTCCTCTTGGGAGCAGACCTCCTGGACAGGGTCTTACTCATTACTCAGGGCTGTAACTCCATGCGCCATGAACAGTGTGGTCATACATGTGCTGATGTGCTCACACACGTGTGCGTGCAGTGCACTGCACACACAGGAGCACACACTAGTGCCCCACACTCACACGTGTGCATGCACAGTCACACAGCGTCTCATCAGGCTTTTTTCTTGGGTCTTAATCACCACCCTCAGACTCACATTTTCCTTTTGCGTACATCTGTCTTAATGGATTTTAAGCACAGGTAGCTGAGTTTAACACTCTGGACACGTGAACACGTTTCAGGTAGGAACATGGGCATCCCTGAGCCTCTGCTGGTCAGATGCTGAGCCCTGGGAAGGGGAAGAGAGTAGGGAAGGGAGCTCCTGGTGGTCAGCCCGAGGAAGGACCTCTCCTGGTCAAGAGTCCCACCTGAAAGGGACTTTTGCTCCTTGGATGGAAGATTCTGGCCTTAGGCCAGGCCCAGGGGGCCTTGCAAGAGAGTTAGCTACCCCATGGCAGTCTGGGCACTGGGGTGTGTGAGGGTCAGCTCCTCAAGCAGGAGGAAGGAATAGGCACATGGGGTGAAGAGGGGTGGGGTGAGGGAGCACTTCCTGCAGGAGGCCTCCCTAGCCTCTCATGTTATTGGGAAATCTCTACCAGTGGCAGGCAAAGCTCCCTGAGGGACTCATAGGTGAAAATCCAACAGGAGGGATCTAGAAAGGAACCCACAGCACATTCATGGCCCTCACAGTCTAAGGGAGAGGGAGGCTCAGGAACCAAAGTGCCACAGGTAGATATTAGATTTCTCATTCTGAGTTAGATCCCTAAGAAGTGAAGGGCAAGAGAACCACAGAGGAAAGACTGCGGAGTTGGCAAAAAAGGAAAAAGAGCCTCCATCCGTGTACATTTTAGGCTGACAGGGAAGGTGGAACAGTGGGCACAGTGCTGTTGAAGGCTGGAAGGGTGGTGGGTGGCTTTCCTTTTACAGTTTCCTTTAATGAAGAGGGCATGTTTTTCCTGCTGGAATCTTGAGTCTCATTTACCATCTTGAGATGTCGTTTTTTGTCATTCTGATTTTTTTCACAAGCCCTGTAAAGAACTGCATTCACTAGATCAACGCTTCCTTAGCACAGACCCCATTTGGGCTTGGGTGTTTAGTCCTCTGCTGCATGCTGGTAGGGCAGGGAGAGAGGCCAAAGAGCTGGCCTCAGGCACCTCAGGGAGCTGCCCTGTGTGAGGCTGTGGGAGTCTGCAGGAAGGTCTACAGCAGGTTTCTGGGGACTGGGGACTCTGGGGAAGGTCCCAGAGAGGGCAGGCTGCTTGAGCTGGGTTTTGAAGTTGACTTGGAGTTTAAGGAAAGGGCCTTCTAGAAAGAGAGCAGAGCATAAGCTGGGAGGAGTGAGGGTCAGCTGAGGAGCCTCAGGACTCCCTGCCTGAAGGCAGTGCAAAAAGAGGAGACTGCGGGTGGGAGGACCCCATTGTAGAGTGCTTTGAAGGCAGAGGCCGAGTGTATCCAGGGTGGGGTGGCAACATGGGTGGGGCTGGTGGCATTTCCCTTGCACCTGTTTCAGAGGTGGGAAGAGTGAGCACTTGGCGCAGTGTGGCTTGTGCGATTGTGGCAGCTGCCTCATGGGCTTTCTTTTTTCTTTTTTTTTGGCCGCACCGCAGGTGGCATCCTAGTTCCTAGGATTGAACCCGTGCACCCTGCAGTGGAAACACGGAGTCGTAACACTGGGGACCACCAGGGAAGTCCCCAAATAGGCTTTCTGAGTGAAACTCCTGAACAGGGCCTACCCTGGTATCTCTGTCCTGGACTTCAGAGTCCTTTCTGCCCCCAGGCTGTCTCTCATCAGCCTCAGAAGTCTTGTGGCCCCAGGATTGTTGCAACACATTTACTATCTTCCAAGCCTGGTTGTGTCCGTCACCACCACACAGGACCGCCGATTCCCTAATCATTCACCCCAGGCCATCGGCCATTCAGTCCACAACTACTGAGTCCCCCTGTATGCCAGGCCCTGTGCCAGGCTCTGAGGACCAAGTGGTGACCCAGTGTGGAGGAAAGGCAGACTGCCCCCACTGCTCTCTGGAAGCCTGTCCCCTTCCCCGCATCTTCCTCCAGAGTTTTCTCTACCTGTGCCAGCCCACATCCGTTTCTCCTTCTGGGAGTCCCCGAATCCCCCACCCCTCCCCACCACACAAACATGTCTGCACATTTAAGTTCTAATTATTTTGTGTATGGTAAAGTTTTGTGTGTGAGAACACTTGCTTTGAGTTCTCTTGATTGTAATAAATTTGAAATTGCAAGGCAGAGGTATTGTTCAGAGGCTTTCCTCCTCATTTCATTACCTGTTATTTCCGGTGCTGCAGGCCCTTTGTCCAAAGGCAGCATTCTTTAGCGGTTGGAATAGCCCTGCGCAAGAACCAGCACTGTGCCCTGGGCTGTGGGAGCAAGTGACAGAAGGGCAAGCGCCGACAGGGTGACTTTGGGAGATGAGTAGGGATGGAACCCCTTCTATTTTTTCACTCACCTGAAACCAAGGACCATGGATGATCCTCGGTCACAATTTTCTTTTACCATTTTTGGGTCACAGATATGTTTTTCCTTATTGTATAGAAACATAAAAAGCAAGCAAGCTCTTACTAGTTAAACAAAAAAGTTAAAAAAATTTTAAATTAAAAAAAAGAGCAGGGCTGATTTCTGGACAGAGAGGTTTTTAACATGGAGTGGGCAGACGTTACTTTGGTGTTTCTTTCTCCCCCCAAATACACAATAGACATAGTTTTTGGATTCCCCTTGCTTTCCATGAGAAGGGAGTTAAGGGGTCCTCAGGCTAGGTGGGGTTTCCCTGCAAGTCTGGAAGGGTAAGCTCTGGGAAGCCTCATACACTTGAGGTTTTTTCAGGTCCAGCCCAGTACCCTGCGCACGGCAGGTGTTCAGCCAGTTCACGTATTAATGATGCAGGCACTGGCTTATCTTACTAACTGCATTGTTGGCCCCCATCTTCCTTTCAGTGCTTGGATCGGGGCGGGCATGGAGCAGGTCCTCAGCCATCTTTGTGGCTGAGGGTGTGTCCCGGCAGTCCCTGAGGACAGGCTGACGGCTGAATCCACTGCACTGGGTCTGAAGACAGGGCAGAAGCTTGTCAAGCTTTCTGAGCCAGAGTCCTGGCTTCTGCCGTGTTGGGGTTGGAGTGGAGAGAGTGGGGCCTGCTGCCTCCATTGTCACAAAGACTTGCAGTTTTCTCTTATCTCCTGGTTTCAGCAGAATTTGGAAGAGAGCTGACAAGCATAGTGCTTCCCCTTGGTAAAAGGCTGTAGTAGTAGAATTTGCTGGAGTGAGAAGCAGGGGAAAAGCTGGCTCAGCTTTATGTAATGACTCCTGACTCCTGATTAGAGCTTCCTAGCTTTAAGAGTCCTCTCCCTGAGCCGGAAAACTGGGACGCTTCACAGCTCAAAGTTGTCCCTATGTGGCGTCCCCATGCAGATGTCTGCAAGCCTGGGGCTGGGTGGGGGTAGGAACCTCGGTGGCTTGGGCTGAATTCCTGGGCCACACCTGGGAACCATGGCACTCCCGGAAGACAGGGTTGGTAAATGAGAATCAAGGGCCGGCCTGGGGCCAAAGATCTTGAGAAGGCTGTAGAGAGGGGGCTAAGAATTTGCCTGTCCACCATGTGTGCCCTCAGAAAGCTGAGCCTGGGAGGGGAGTTCATGGGGGTATGTGGCGGGCCTGGAGGTGCCATTGAAGGGTACCCTGGTCACCACAGGCTGGAAAAGGCCAGGGGGTGCCTTAAAATTCAAATGCTGTATATGCTGTAGGTCTTAGTACAGGGATGTGTTGGGATTTGCCCAGATGAATGTCAGCATCCTGGGTTCAGTCCTTATGGTGCCCAAAGGGAAGAAGAGTCCCTAAGGTTGGGGCCTTGTTTCCTCTGGTGTCCCAGGTCAGGCCACCTGGAAAGCCTAGGAGGTGACGGGGAGAGCCTTTGAGGAGCTGCTGACCTGGGTCTCATCTCTGGGCGGTGACTCTGGTCTTGCCACCTGCCTGCCTCCTCTTCCTTCCTTTGGCCCTCTTGGCTCCCAGCGTGGGCCCTCACCTCTCCTGGCTCCCTCAAGAATCTCCTACTGATGAGCTTTACCCAAGTCTGGTGAATAAGTGGGAAAAAGGCATTAGGGCACTAAAAGCAGTAATGCTCCCCTCCTACTAAGTTCTAGCTAAAGAAGCCAGCTCCTCTATGCACTGTAGTAAAACCCAGTCTTTGGATCCTTTCCCCTTGGAATTTGTGGTAATTGGCTGAATCAGACCTTTGTAAAAGATGATTGATATAAATATGACTGTTTAATTCACCTAAAATAAGAAGTTGCTTTCAAGCCCTACCAGAGTCATTTCCTATAAATCTTGCCTAATTACAAATTATCTTTCGTCAGTTGTTTATAAACAACCTGTGTGAACTTCTGCTTCCTTTGACTGGCAAACAAGGATCGCACCCACATTAGATTCTGGGAATCCCTGCCCTTATAGGGTGCTCAGTCTGACCTAAGGGACACTGTAAACAGATAGTGCCTTGCAGGGGCAGCACTGGGACCAGGCCGGAGGGGGACGCATAGGGAGGGAGACCCCAGGAGGCTCCACACCAGAAGTCAGGTTGGAATGGTGCTGTGGAAGTGTTCAGCCAGCCCTCTGGAGAGCCTGTGGGCGTGGATGCAGGAAAGCCCCTGGCCTGTTGGGGAGCTCCCAGGCCTCAGGCAGGGCTTGTGTTAGGGGACGTGTGGGTGATGCTTGAGAGACAGGCTGGTGTGGTAGGCCCAGACCAGCCATTGAGGAGTTTGGACTCCATGGGCTTCAGGAGGTCCAGTGCCTTCTGAGAGCAAACAAAAATGTTTATGAATGTGTACTTTTCTTCTTCTTAAGGATAAGATCTAAAGTTTTAAATCAGATTTATAAAGGGACCATGCTTTAGAAAACTTAGAACTTGCACAGGTGAAAAGCCAGAAAATGGCATTTGTTTTGTGTTGTAAAATGTCTTTCTGGTTAAATACGATAAATTAAAAGCATCTCTTTGCTCAGTCTCCTTACTGAACTAACCAAAAACTGCAAGAAGAATAAGAAACAGAAAACGGGCTTCCCTGGTGGTGCAGTGGTTGAGAGTCCGCCTGCCGATGCAGGGGACATGGGTTCGTGCCCCGGTCCGGGAGGATCCCACATGCCGCAGAGCGGCTAGGCCTGTGAGCCATGGCCGCTGAGCCTGCACGTCCGGAGCCTGTGCTCCACAATGAGAGAGGCCACAACAGTGAGAGGCCCACGTACCGCAAAAAAAAAAAAAGAAAGAAACAGAAAACTCTCTTCAACAAAACAAAGGAACACCTATATGTAGGAATGCAATGAACAAAGAATGGTTTCCAGACACAGGGAAAATTAGTTCTGATGAGGGAGGGCTACAGAAAGGGAAATTTGCCTCTGTGGAGCTAGGGCAGGGAGGTCAGAGTCCAGAGGGCCAAACCCAAGAACCACCTTCTTGGACTGGTTAGCAAAGCCACCATATGTGGGGACGTTTAGGAGTGTCCCTGAACCCTGTGTGATGCCAAGAAGTTACTAGGGAGGTGGAGTTGCTCAAGGAGTTGAGCAGGTTCGGGGTGGGGGAGTGGGGGGGAACCATGGGCTGCCAGCAGCCTGAACAATGGAAAGACAAAGGAAAGTTAAAGTAGGTGTAATTGGTATCTCTGGAGAGGAGAACAAAACAAATGGAACAGAGAAATATTCAAAGGTATAATTAATAGAAAACGTTTCCCCCCTGCAGTAAAGGAACACATAAATCTTTAGTTTGAAAGAACATACTGAATTTCAGGAAAAATAGATATGGAATATTAAGTTACTAAACTTCAAAGAGAAAAGGAAAAAGAGTTCTAGAGCACCTAGAGGAAAATGTTAGTATACCTATAAGGGGAACTAATTGGGCTGGCCCAGAGCTCTCCACAGTCATAGTTAGAAAACACAGGGGCTGTACCTGCAAAGTCCTCAGGGAAAGGAACTGTCAACTGAGAATTTTACATCCAGCCAAGCTGTTGTTCAGATTTAATGACCACAAAGGTATGTTCGGACTTTCAAGAACTAGGGAACGTGGTTCCTATGAGCTCTTTTAGCATGAATGAATGAATAAAAATTTCTAGAGATACACTCCATAAGACATGAATGGGCAAGCTATGACTAGAGGACTAGTAACCCCTCAACAGAGTCCTAAGGGGGATGGCATCTACCACTCGCTTGCCCTCAGGTGAGCCATGGTTCACACAAGCACCACAGTGCAAGAGACATTCAGCTTTCAGAGTTACACCAAGCTTATGGCATTTGATGGTTCAGCTGACTGATGCCCACACACAGCTCTTGTGACTCTGGGAAGACCACAGATTGGAGGTGAAAATGGGACCAAGGGAAAGGTCAGAAGTAAACACTACATGCATCCTCTGGTCTCTTTCGGGGGATGAATTTGACTCGAGGTGGGTCTGGCCCAGTTCTGAATGAGACACTCCTGGAAGCTGGGTATCACTTGAGGCAGGTCTGAGCGTCTGGTTTGGTTCTGCATCATGGATGACAAGTTCATGGCCTTTGTGCTTATGTGCCCCACTCCTGGGTTCATGACAGACCTTTCTAATTGGTGGCAACAATCTTTCCCACTGATCTTTCTCAAACCCAGCCCTCCAGGCAGTCTCTACCAATTAATGGGGTTGGAGGAAAGTTACCTTTATTTCCCATCCTTGTTCTGGATTCTGGAGACTGACTGGACCTAAAGGGAACCAAGGCCAAATCAGATTGTCCTAAGAAATGCTCTCAACCTAGTGGACCCAGATAGGCCTCAAGGCTGGGGAATGAGGTAGCCAGGACTTGCTTTCCTTACAGTTACGGCCTGGGTCCCATCTTGCCCTCAGCCTCCTGCTGGTGTCTCCCCTTATGCTTCCAGCTTCCCTGGGGCTGTGTCTGATGGCAACAACTCTTATCCCTACCAGGGACCCATGATCAAAAAGGCAGGAGGCCACTGGCCTGAAAGCTAGGCAGGTCAAGAAATGTTTTCTTGTGTGAAAACTGGCATTTTTTTAAAACTCAAACTTTCTGAATTCTCCCATCCATTCCTGAGAGAGTTGCTCCAGGACCCAGGACCTAGATCCTGGTGCCCACCGTTCTGCAGCCCCTGCTTCTCTGCCTGGATACATGGGGGCTGCTGGGCTGGCCTAGAGGTCCTTCCTGGCCTGGACCTTAAAGGAGAAATCCTCCCATAGCATCTTCCTGGCCATAATTGCGTGTTATAGAAAGGTCAGCCAAGAATTTATCAAAACCTTGTTTGAAGCTGTGGGAACTCTTCCGGCTGGTCTTAGAAAAACAGTTTCTTTAAATTCACTCCCCTCCTGGTGAGCAAAGGCAGCCATTTATTTGTGTGAAATATTTCTCTTTCAAATATTCAACTGGAGGTGGCGGGGGGCATGCTCTAGAATGCTGCCATGTGGACCCCGGCCTAGTTTTCCCTTGGGAGCTCACACGGTCTCTTCCTGCTTTTCCTGCCAGTCTGCCCAGCCTGAGCAGGCCCTCCCTGACTGCAGCCGCCAGAGGGCCTCCAGGCTCCTTCCCACGTGGACTAAGGCAGCCACGGCTCTCCCTGGTGGCCCTGCCCTTATGGACAAACCTGGTGTCTGAGCATCTTTGGTCACTGGAGCTTGTCGGCCTCATGCCTCTCTTGGGAGTTTCTGACAGAGGGGAGTCCAGCTTTTGACTGGATTATTCGTCCCGGCAGTGGTCATGGTATGGGACAGAAGGCCACAGGGGTACTGAGGAGAGCTGGTGGGGAGGCCGACGGGATTGGTCTTGTGGTGGGGGCTCCTTCCTGCCCTGCTAGCTAGCTTTAAGACTTGTTTCTGATTAGTCAGTAGCCTTAAATGCTGAAAGGGAGGAAACCTGGTAGAAATACAGCAATTTTTACACCCTCTACCTTTCTTGGCCATCTTTTTAAAATATCTATCCTGGATAAGGCATTTTTAGTCTTCCGCTGCTTGTCTTCCATCCACTCCTTCATAGCTCTGCCCTCTCCCTCCTTCTTCACCTGCCTGTCCTCCTGTGTCTTTTCCACTTTACGGCAGTGTCCCTCTCCCCTCCTGCTCACCTGTCCTCATCCCAGCCCTCCTCAAGGAGCAGGACTCCTGGAGGCTGCTGAGAGGAGCACTGGCCTCCAGTTCTCTCACTACTGATGAGCCATATCCATGAAGCCAGGTCTTCCCTGGGGCTGGGCTGGGTCCCGATTGTGGACACCTCCCTCCCTTCTGTGCCCAGTGGAGACCTTTGTTAAGGAGGGCCTCCTGGGGAGGGCATTCCTCTGCCCTCCCCAGGAGGCCCTAAGCTACTCCAACCCTGGCCCCCTTGGGACTTGTGTCCAGTAGAGTGTCACAGACAAACCTGGATCTCTGGCCATGCATGGGCCCTTGTGGTCAGAAGTATAGAGAACTGGCCTGTCCTGAGGATAGCGAACTGAGTGGGAGAGGGCTCATGGCCCTCGTGGGTGTGGCCTTTTCCTTCAGAGCTTCTGAGGCTTCTCAGCCCTCAGGGACGTAGACTCAGGAGCATGTTGTTGAATGCTCCTCCTTATGGGAACTTCTCTGACCCTGGGGGTTGTGTTCTTGTTGTTCTCCTTTCTCTGACCTCTCTGTTTCTGATACCCCTTCTGCTCCCATTAAAGTTGATGCTCCCCACAAATCTTTTCTGGACCACTGCTCTCCATGTGATCTTTATCCCCTGAGGCTCACCTGTGAACTGAACCCTTAACTCTCTCAGATAAAAATATCTAGACTTGTCTGAATTGACCCCAAGCTCCAACCCATTTCCTGATGTTCCTTGGATGCCCCCCGAAGACCACCAACTCAGCAAAACCAAACTCAACCTAGTGATTTTGCCATTTCACTCCCCAGCCTCCACCCACCAATTGGCTTCTCTCCCTGGATCCTCCGTCTCAATCAAAAGAACCACTCCTCCCTAGACCCCAGGCCAGAATACCCCTGCTGAGCCTTCCCTCCCTCTTGGTCCCTGGACTATCTTTTGGGCTGTTGCCTTATTCTCACTGTCTCCCTACCTCCACCATCTCCCTGATGCAGAGCTGGAGCACTCCCTTGTTTGAAAAGCTCAGAGGCCCTGCTCCCCTGGCCCTTCCTATTTTAGCTCTGAGCTTCCCAGGTAGTTCTGGTAGTTGGGTGCACACTGTTGCCAGGAGCTGTTCTAGGTGCTGAGAATAGCACTGACTTACACCTTGTCAGGCCTCTGGGCCGTTGCAAGTGCTTTCCCCTCTGCTTCGATTGCCCTTTACCTTGGGGAGAACAGCCCATCCATTAAGACCTGGTTTAGATGTCTCCTAGTCCTCAAAGCCTTGTCAGACTTCTGCCTTCCCTGGACTGTGTGGAGGTGTCTTACAGTGATTTGTTTGCACATCTGTCTCCTCTCTGGACTGGAGGCTCCCAGAAGACTGGATCCCTGTCTGATTCACTTTTTTAAAAAATGTATTTTAGTTAAATATTGAATAGGTATTTATAGAGGATATAAGAACACTGATAAAATATGTGTAAGATGTAAAGGATAGCAATACAACGAACACCTGTGGGCCCACCTTCCTTTATAAGAGACGTAATCCATTCTTACCATCAGTACCTATCACAGGGCCTGGAACTATCATTCCAGGGGTCAGTGAATCTTTGCTAATGACTGAATGCTCGAATGAATGAGTGAATGAATGTGGTTTTCTCTATGTGTCTCTCAGCGTTGCTGGCCAAACTCCAGGGGAAGTGGTCATAACAAAGTAACATCACTGCCCTAGCTCAGCCCCGCTTCGTGAGCTCACTGCACTGCCATATGACTTCTTGTTTACTTTGCATCTACACTTATTGAGTGTCCACTCAGTGCCCAGCATGGTGCTGGGCCTGGGCTACAGTGAGAAGCAAAATGTCAGGCCGCTTCTGAGGGAGTTTCCACTTAAACAGCTCTTCAGAAGAAAGAAAAAAGAATCCAAAGAATCCAAATTGCAGCGCTTCCCACCCCTCCATAGCCTCACCGTGCTCCCTCAGAGGTGGTGTGGGACATGGTTAGGGACATGGACTGGTGGCCTTGATATTGGAATCCCAGTGCCACCACTTACAGGTCATAATAGCTTTGCAAGTTCCATAACTTCTATGTGTGGCAGTTTCCTTGTCTATAAAATAGGCAAATTGGATCCTACCGCATGGATTTGCTATGAGGCTTAAAGGAGTTAATATGTGACAGGTGCTTGGCACATGTGGTGCTCATGATGAGGGCCCGATTAGTATCACTATCGCCGTGATCAAGCGGAGTGTTCTATGTGGTGGGACTGGGGGTGCAGCCCCTGGCCAGAGAGGACTCCGGGTGTTGTTCCTGTCATTCTGTCCTGCGTGAGGTCAGATCCAGCGGAGGGCTGAGTGCATACCTGTCACATGCCATGTCTCCTAAGCTCGAACACATTTTGGGGCCACATTTTAATGTTCTGAGTCGTGATGTGACTGCAGTCCATCCATCCAGGAAACATCTTGAGCATCCAGCACGTGCCGGGCACTGTGCTAGGCTCCGGGGTGCAGCTGTGGAGAAAGTACAGAGGCCCTGCCCGCATAGCGCTGGCAGGCTAATGCAGGGCCCACAGAGGGTGCACAGAAGCAACATACATAGTATATGATGAGTCGGAAGGTGCTCAGTGCCATGGAGAACAAAGAGGCAGGAGGGATGGAAGCTGCATTTTAAATAGGGTGGTCCAGGAAGTGTCTCCAAAACGATGCCACCAGAGCAAAGACTTGAGAGAGCACAAGTGCCAGCAGATGTAAATGCCCAGAGGCAGGAGTGGGCCTGGCGTAAGGGAAGTGGACACAGGGAGAGAGAGATAGTAGGAGATGAGGCTGGAGGGAAAGGGCTCAAATCTCATGGGGCCTCACAGACCATTGTAAAGCCTTTGGCTTTTCCTGTGGGAGGGAAAGGAAGGTTTAAGCAGACAAGGGAAGTGGTTTGATTTATGTACGTAAAGGATTATCCCAGCTGCCGCATGGTGAAGACTGCCACATAGAGGGGCAAGTGGGAGCAACCCAGCTTGTGCAAAAAAAAAAAAGAGGGCACAGTGATTGACAGGTGGAGCGAGGAGGCAGAGGAAGTGGCCAGACGCTGAAGCCCACAAGATTTACTGATGATTGACATGGGCTGAGAGAAGGGAGTCAGAGACTCCAAGGGGAAGATGAGGAGGGGCACATTTGTGGGAAGATCGGGGCTCAGCTTGGACACAGAAAATTTGAGGTGCCTGTAAGACATCTCAGTGAAGATGTAGAGTTGGCAGTGAGCCAAGGGAGGAGCTCAGGGGAGGGGTCTGGGCCAGACACACATTTGTAGTTATCAGTGGGGAGTGAGAGTTAAAGCCTTGAGTCTGGGTGGGTCTTGAGCCTCAGGGGTTTGTGTACATTTGTGAAATGCTTGTGTGGACAAAAGCTAAGTCCCTGCAGTGTAGGAAGTGGGGTCCCTGGTTTGGGACACGAGGAAGAACCTGCAGAAGAGCTTGTAAAGGTATGGCCAGGAGGGAGGAGGTCGCCCAGGAGAGGGTGGTGTTCCGGGAGGCCAGTGGAGAGCTTATTTCAGGAGGGATGGAATGCTCAGCGCTTTCAAGTTACGCTGCTGGTCAGGGGATGATCAGGTGGGAGGAGGAACTGAGAAGCACTGTCAGATTTGATGATGTGGAGGCCACCGGTGACTGTCACCTGAGCGATTTCTGTGGAAGGATGGGCAAAAGCCAGGCTGTATTGGTTGAGAGGAAGGGAGGAGAGGAGCTGGAGGCCGTGAGTGGAGACCACTCTTTCAAGCAGTGTTGTTGTAAAGAGCAGCAGAGAAATGAGGCAGTAGCTGAGGGGGAAAGTGGGCCAAAGTTCTTTTTTCTTTTTCAAGATGGGAGACACATGTTTGTATGGCCATTGAAATCATCCAAATAGAGAGGTAAACATGGACGATGAAGGAGAGGGGAGAATTTGTGAAGGTGAGAAGTGGGCCTTGGGAACAGGAGACAGGCAAACACAGTGGGACAGAAGCCGAGAGGCCTTAAATGTACAAATTCCCCTCCAGTGGCTCCCACTTTCCCTGCGAGATGGTGAGCAAGTCGTCAGTGACAGCAAGGAGAGGGAGGGACATGCTGGCGGCTTGCAGATGAAGGAGAGGTGTGAGGAATCATCCAGGAGACAGGAGAGTGAAGGGCTCATGGGCGTGTATTGTGATTGCCAGGTGTCAACTACAGTCACCGTATGATGTGTGAACACACATCAGGCCTCTGTGCAGGGAGCGTTGCCCTTCCAAGTGCAGACTTTGCTGGATGCAATGGGCATTGTTTGTTTATTCACTGTCACCACAGCTGAGTTGAAAGTTAACTTGAATTTGGATCCCTAAGTGTCACATAAAATGTCCCCAGAAAGACTACATTGTGATGCAACACTGAATTTAAAAAGTCACTGTGTACACGGAAGATCACCTGTCACACCTCACGCAAAACAAACACAGTAGAAATTGCTAAGTTTCTCAAGAGAAACCACTGACCTTGCACAGCCTGAGAAGGGGCTACAGTCTGTTCACATATTATAAAGGGCTCTTCGTAGCTTCTGATTAGCTTTTTAAAAAAAATTTTTTTTAATTTATTTGGCTGTGCCATGTCTTAGTTGCGGCACACAGGATCTTTGTTGCTACATGCGGGATCTAGTTCCCTGACCAGGGATCGAATCCAGGCCCCCTGCATTGGGAGCGTGGAGTCTTAACCACTGGACCACCAGGGAAGCCCGTTTCTGATTGGCTTTCAAGGGCTGCTTTTAAATTCTAGCCCCAAATAATTTAAGTAAAAAATGAAATTATGAATTTAGCCAAGTGGGATTATTTCTTTGCAATACCTAGAAATTAGTCTACTGAAAGGCCCTAGAACCCAGGTTCCAGGTGTGGGCCAGAGATGGCTGCAGCCACCACCACACTGGGCCTCACAGCTGGTGGCAAAGGTGGCTCAGAGGGGCTAGACTCAGACTCTGGTTATCCCACTGAAGAAGAAAGTGGCAGGTCTGTGAGACTGGATGGATGGGTGTATTCTGTTGTTGGCTGATGGACATTCAACAGTGTTTCTTTTTCCTGGAAGAGTCTTTATTAGACCAAGGGTGTGTCTCTTCCCCAGCAGTTCCTCAGAAGGGAAGAAGGACTGCAGAGTGTCTTGAAGTGGGCCTCGCCAGGGAAGCTCCTCGTCTCCCCTCTGAAATAGCTTGTCGTAAGGCATTCCACAGTTGGCTCCTGAATTTTTTTGGCAAGCAGATGGTCTTCATATAAAGGCAGCAAACTTAGAATCCCCTCCTATTAGTCAGACCCTACAAGGACCAGGAACACTGGGGCTGAAGGGGCCAGGCCAGGATGCTCCACAGGCGGCTGTGGCCGGGCCTCTGCAGTGGCTCTCAGCCAGGCTGCCCTGTCGCCTGGGTGCCAGTATCCACCCAAATGAATACAGACTGAAGCAAGTATCGAATTTCAGGGAAGCAATATGAAGCATTGCTTTTGGCTTTTTGTGCTTGACTTTTTTCAAATTGGAAAACTGGCAGAAATGAACTGAAATTGGGTCAAATGAGAAGGAATATAGGGCATTGAGTTTAGCCTGATGGTTTGCCAGTTAATGGAGATGGCATTAACTGGGCATTGGAGTGCCTTCCCACCCTCACCTCCAACTGCCCGGGGTCGGCCTCTGAAGTGGACAAGCCAGGATGTAACAGACCTGCCAGGGAAGTAGCTCTAAACTAGCTGCATGTTGAAATCACTTAGGGAGGAAAAAGATAGTAATGCCAGGGTCCTGTCCCCACAGATTTTGATGTAATTTGTCTGGGGTGCAGTCTGAGAGTCAGAAATTTTAAAATCAGCCTAGGTGTTACTGATGTATAGGTTTAGAGCCTTGGTTTTCAAAGTGTAGTCTGCAGACTATAGTAAAGGCATCACCTTAGAGATTCTTTTTTTTTTTTAAACAGCTTTATTGGAGTACCTTAGAGATTCTTAAAAGTGCAAACTCCACCCCAGACCTACTGAATCAGACTCTGCACTTTAGTGGGATGTAAGAGGGGACACTCATGAGCCGATCACATGGCCTGGTGCTGACGGTTCAAGTCAGGGGACACTTGTCAGTCAGCACTCGGCCAGTGGGGGCTGTGATATGCCACTGGGCAGCAGAGGAGGGTGGCAACGGGGCTTGGCAGAGTCACCTAGGTTGGTGGAGACCTCTGCAGGGGACTTCTCTAAGGTATATCTCTAACATCGTCATTTTCAATGTCATTTCAGCGTTTCCAGGAGACTGGACCCCAAGGAGCCCCTGGGTAGCCAGAGAGCAGCTTCCCCAACCCCGAAGCAGCCTTCTGCTCCTGCTCCCAGCCGTGAGAGCCCCCAGGAGACAAGGGCACAGGGCCCAGCTGGCCAGGAGGCTGATGGCCCCCGCAGGACGCTGCAGGTAGACAGCAGGACGCAGAGATCAGGGCGGTCCCCCTCTGTGTCACCGGACAGAGGCAGCACCCCCACATCACCCTACTCCGTCCCCCAGATTGCCCCCCTTCCCAGCAGCACGCTGTGTCCCATATGTAAGACCTCGGATCTCACGTCAACCCCCAGCCAGCCAAACTTCAACACCTGCACCCAGTGTCACAACAAGGTCTGCAACCAGTGTGGGTTCAACCCCAACCCTCATCTCACCCAGGTAATCAGCTCTGCGCCGGCTTCCTCCATCCCACCTGCCTTCCCAGGCCTCCCCGGTTCCCCTTTTCACCAGCTCTCTTTTCCTGGTCATTTCCCTTGGCCATCAGCTTCTGTGTCTTCCCAGGGCTTGTATTCTGGCTCCCAGATGTGGTAGCAGAGAAAAAGTCTTGGCCCCAGATGTCCTGAGGGATTCCTGCACCTTCTGAAAGCTTGGGCTCAGTCCTGAGTAGAAGACGCTTTCTTACCTGGTCCAAGTTTGACCTGGAAAAATGGCCTTAGGGAGGGTCAACGACAGTCTTACGGACAACTTTTCCCAGTGGATACTCATTTGGAGAGGGCCATGAGCAGCTGCAGGGCCCAAAGGGAGGCAAGTCTCCCTGGCCGTTGGCCAGCCTCTCTCCCTGACAGTGGGTCTTGGAGAGGGATGCCAGTGAGGGGAGCAAGGTGTTAAGGGAGACAGGAAACTGCCTCCCACCTGGGCTTCAGGAACCGCCTACCCTGGGCTTCCGTTCCAGTAAGCTGGGGCCTGATGGGGCGGAGCAGCTACCCATCCCAAGAAACAACCTTGGGGTAAAGTAGAGACCCAGACTGGGGGCCAAGCATCCACATGGAGGCAGTGTCCTACACTCATCAAGAGGCCACTGCAAGGCCATTTCCATGAGATTGGCCTGCGTTCTCCCCCAGAGGACCCTGGGTTCCCAGCCCCACCCTTGCTGTGTTGGGATGCTTTGAGTTGCTGTGGGATGCTCAGCCAAGCCCCTGAGCCTCTCTTTGGTGCCATGGAGGCTGGGTGCCCCAATATACTAGCTGGGCTGGGGCCATGCCTTTGAAATGAGTGGGTTTGTCAGCTTCCTCCCTTTCCTCCACGGTAACCCACAGAAGTCTCTGGTAGACCCCCAGGGCTCTGCCCTTGCGCCGGGTGGAGAGTGGTGACTGCATGCCCACAGCTGGGATTATCAGCAGCAGGAGCCGTTTGGACCACATGGGCGGGGGGACGAGTGAGAATAATTGTTCACAGGTCGGGGTCTATTTGTGATATGAGGTGCTGTGGGTGTGGGACGTGTGCTTTACGAGAGGTAAGTGTGAGATTCCAAGGAAGGAGCTGCCGGTGTGGGGAGATGATTCAGTGCGTTTGCAGTCGCTCCTGGAGTGTGGGGGCTTTCTGAGGAGGCGTGTACACTCGTGATTATTACATCCGTGATTAGAAACAACCCATCCCTGCACTGATCAGTTAGGTAAGTGTTGCTCCTCAGTATTTAGAACAGTGTGGTTAAGGCCAGGGAAGCTCACCTGGGTGTTTCTGCTAGTGAGAAGCCAGAAGCACCCAGCCTCACAGGAGCAGGGAGGCTTGGCAGGCAGGGATGAGAGAGGCTGCTGTGGGGATCCCCCTCTTGTGCTGGCCCTGCCTCCCAGGTTTCAGCCTCCAGAGACGCTCACTAGAGCGGCAGGACCCGAACGACTCTGGGTGGGGTAGGCAGAGATCAAGGGAGAGCCGCACACGGTGGCACGTTTCCTTGTAGGCATCTCAGTCCTTCCCACACAACAAACTCCCCCAGCCTAGGACCTTTGGTGAGGTGGGAGGGGAACCAGCCTTTGGCTGTGCCTGGAAAAACAGCAGAGTGGGAGGACCTTGGCGACACTCAGTCCATCTGCCTCATTGTGCTGGGAGGAAGCCGGGGCTCAGGGCCAGGAGGAAAGGGGCCTCCAGCTTACTGCAGATTCACAGTGTTTGGTGAAAAGCGGGCCTCCGGACCAGGTCCTTCAAGGCATATACATGCAGGAGCTCCAAGACAGGGCTGTTGCTGGTGGCCTTTCCCAGACTTGCTTTCACTGAACATTAGGGGCTGCTGTTCCATGGCATTCAGTTTGGGAAGTGCTGACCATTCTCCAGCTTCTCGCCTGGTGGATGCCCTTTTCTGCCATGGTCTCCAAGCAGAACCTTTTCTTCTTCACGGTTGGCTTTCAGTGGTGTTCCTGTCAAGGAAGAGAACCCTCGGCCCATTTTCCTGAGGGGCTGGCAGAGCCTAGTTCTTGAGTCAGAGCAGTTGCCCTTTGTTACTTCACTAAAAGCAGGTTCACTTCCCTGGTCATGCTTCCACGTAACGAGAAAGCACATTTGCAAGTTTTGCCCACATACCTGCTGATAGATCCACCTTGGTCAAACCACACCTGTTCTGGCCCTTCTAACATGATGTTCATCAGCGAACAAGGCTGTCTGTGGGGTTGCCCTGGTGTCCTGGGCTGGGCTCCTGCCTGGCCTGAGGTTCTGGGCAGCGCAAGGGGTGGGTTCTGAAGTCAGGCTGGTGTAGGTGGCAGGGGCTCAGGCAGAGTGACCTTTTCCAGGAATTTCAGCTCCAACACTCACTTCCTTTTTTGATTACTCACTTCCTTTTTTGACTTCTCACTTCCTAGGAGTAGCCCAGCTAGAGTGGGAAGGGGTGGGGGGACTGCCAGTCCCAGCACAGATGCACTACAGACACTGGCCACTGGGCAGCTTAATTGGGGTCCTGTCTGGGGGTGCGAACTTGTGCCTGAAACTGCTAGTGTGGTAATGCCGAGGTAGCCTGAGCCCTGCATCCTGCCTTGAAGGTCACCGAAGCCTCATCAGGGCATGTGAGCAGGATGCGTTGTTCCTCAGCTTTCCACCACACAAGTGACTTGGAGGGTTTCATGCCTCTCAGACCACTAATGAATCTGCTCTTGGATCTTTGGAAATGAGACCATGGAAAATGAACCTTTTATCGTGTGTGTCACAAGGAGAGAATCAGGGGCTGGTTGGTAACTCAAGTTGCAGCACAGATTAGGAATGTGATAGAACTGTTGTGCTGAATGGCTATGTGAGGACAAAGGAGTAGAAAGGAGGGAAAAGACTGGCACTGCTGGGCCAATGGTCACTGGAACTCAGAGTTTTGGTTTTTCTGTCTCATGGCATCTGTCAGCATCTTATTACTTTAGCTGGGTCAGGTCTGGAGATGAGAATCACATACAGGTCAGCCCCATGTGGCCAGAATAGTGTCTGAGATCTGGAACCACTGCTTTCTGGCCAGTGTACCCAGGGGCTGCTGGATGGGTACCACACTCACACAGATGTGGCACTTGCTGTCCTGCCCGTGCCCGGGTTGGCTGGCTCTCAAGGCTGTGATGCCTTGAGAGGAAGATGCCTGCCCATACGCTTTGCTGGGGGTCTGAGTGCCTGGAGCACATTAAGACTTCATGGAAGTCAGGGAGCAGCTCAGAGCACCCTCTCTTTACAGATGAGGAGACCAAGTCTTCGTTTATTGTGATTCATTTTGGAGCAAGGGAGCTGGGGACCCAGAACCAGTAGCTAGGTCTCCAGTTTTACTCCAAGGATTCCCATCCCCATTCTCCTTATTCATAGTCCATTTTTGCTTGGGCTGAGGATGGTTTGTAGCAAGCAGGGCTATCCTGGACACTCTTCGTGGTGGAGGCTGTTTTTTCCTGGAGATCTCCAGCCCTGGTTGCTCAGGGCAGGTAAATAATTTAACCTGTTTGAAACCATGGCAAAAGACTGGGGGTTTCCTTGTGGGGTCAGAACATTTCTCACCACCCACAAAAGACCCTCCCTGTGAGGACACACTGACCAGGAAGCCAGAGGTGTTAGCATTTAAGCCAAGTCACTGCCCAGTGATGGGGAAAAGACAGGAAGACTGTTCTCTTCTCTCCCTGGATGTGGGTTCTTACACAAGTACCTTAAACCTCCCGAATGTTTAAGGAGAAGCAGGGTCCAGGGACCAGCCTCAGTGGCTTTGCCGATGCCCCAAGCCTGCTCCATGCCACATTAGCCCACCTGTCTGCTCTTCGGTAACTCAGCATTCACGCCTGCCACCCCTTTCTCCTCTGGGACAGAGCCACCTGTTCTGATAGCTGTGGGAAGGAAATGGGTGTGGCCATGAGCCAGCTGGGTGGAGGGGGAAGGTAAGGTCGGGGTGGACAGCGGGGTGGGAGTGAGCTCCTGGAGAGGACAAGCGGTGGCTGGGGGCAGGCATGGCCTCTCTGTCAGCCCCCTCAGGGGCCTCCTTGCCCTGTTCAGAGCAGCCCCAGCAGCACATCCTGGCCTGGAACTCCTTCAGTGGAGTCTGTCCTTGTGGTAGCAACAGCATCACAGGAATGAGTGCTGTGCAGAGGCAGGGCTGACTGCACGCCTATGCTTCCCGGTCGGATCAGCAGAATCCTCTCAGAGCAGCACCTAAAATGAGGCTGTAGCCTGCATGTGGGAGGCCCACCCTCTACCCCTGTGGGTAGCAGCAGAGCTGCCACCTTATCCCCAGCCTTCCAGGTCCAGACAGCCCATGTGCCTTCAACCTCCCTTGCTCTAGTCAGAATTGCTTATAAGCCCCTCTAAGAAAACTACAGAAGAGTGATCATGGTCTTTCTTCGCCCATTCCAAGGTCTAGACTTTGCTGAGACAAAGCCAAGACCGAGCTACTGTGCCCTCCCCCATTCCCACCCCATTGGCAAGCCTTGGGCTTAGGCACTTACCCGGGTGGGTGGTGTGGAGAAGGGAGGGAGAGATGCAGTGGCCACAAGCCTCTTCCTCTCCCGCCTGCATCCCACTCTTTTCCGGCGAGGGCTGGGCCACCATCTGGCTCGGGGGTGGTGCTGTGAGTGCAGCACAGATCCCTCTGCTGCAGCCACCAGCCTTGCCCCCTTCCCTCTGCTCCCTCCTGGCCACACTGCTGCTTGGGCCACTGAGGAAAGAGGAGCAGGTATTAGAAGGACATGGATCAGCGGTGAGCTGAGGAGAGGCAGAGGTGTCCTCCTCCTTCCTGGGCCCAGCCTTCCCCTCTCCACCTCCAAACAAAGAGGAAATGGATCTCCAGGTGGCGGGCCCTTTGGGAGGCCTTTCTCCCCTCTGTACATCTAGTCCTTGGGTGGTTTGCCTGGCAGTAGCCACTTTGACCCAGACAATCTCTTGAGTCAGTAGGGAAATGCCCCCCAAGATTCAGCGAGCCTTGGGCAGCCAGCCGTGCTGTCAGTCCCTGCTCCCAGGAACTAGGCCCCTTGGCCACCTTGCTTGGGCCACTACGGGGTGGAGGCCAGAGCCACTGGGGGCAGGCAGAAGAGGTGGCTGTTCAGGAGTGGGAGTTTTTTATAGCTGTGGCCGTCAGGCATGGCACTTAACTTTTAGCTGTGGAAGGGGGCTGTAAAGTTATCTAAGTATGAATGTAAAATTAAATCAGAACAGAAAATACAAAATTTTATTCCTAAAACACCTGATTTTGTATGTGAGGGCAAAAGAAAACAGCATGAAAAAGAATGGAGTGAAAAGGGTAGAAAGAGAGAAATAAAGTAGAAGCAGGGAGAAGGGACAAGAAGGGGAGAGGCAAGGGTCCAGAGGCAGGAAGAGGCAGAGGAGGAAAGCTCCATAAAGTAGCCAGTTGCTGACTGGTCACCTGTTGGTTCTGCCGTTTCTACTGTCTGTTAGTTCAAACTTTGGCCTGAGCAGGCCTGCTTGTATCTACTCAGTCAGAGGTGGCCCTCTCCCTTCCTCTCATCCTTTCTTCCCTCCACAAATGCTTTTTGAGTCCATATATAAGCCAGGAACTGTCCTCAACACTGGAGATTCAGGCAGAGCTGCAGCAGATGTGTTGCTCAGCCTTGGGGAGCCTCTGGGCCAGAGGGAGAGGCAGCTTGTTCACCAGTAACCACACCTGCAAACACACAGCCACACCTGGGGGTCAGGGTTGTGGAGAACCAGGAGGAGGGCTGGTGGGACTTGCTGTGATGCTGTGACAAGACTCTTGGGGACTTCTACAAGGAGGGGAGGTTAGACTGCAGATGTTAGACTGATGCTGGACCAGAGACAGGTGGAGGCAGAGGAGGCCTGAGGGGAAGTACGTGGCCCATGTGAGGGCCGGGGTGCAAGCCAGGTCCAGAGGGCAGGCAGGTCCTGCTGAGGGCTCCAGATGTGATGTCAAGGGTTTTGGATGATGGCAGTGGGAAGGTAATGTATGCATTTAAAAACATCTTTTTGGAAATAGATAATGGTGATGGTTGCACAACATCATATATGTAATTAATGCCACTGAATCTATACTTAAAAATGACTAAAATGGCACATTTTATGTTATGTTTGTTTTACTCCCCTTCATAGATGTATATGTATACAACAATAGCACACAGACACACACACCCCACACTCTGGCCGCTGTGTGGAGAATAGCCTATAGAGGCAGGCTGGGGCTGGGGTAGAGATGGTCATGGGGTGGAGGGGAACCGTGACAGATTCCTGGTGTATTTTGGAGGCTAAACAGACAGGTTATGGAAATGTAGTGGACATGGGGGTAGGAGATGGAGATGGAGAATTCTTCTGTTTGGGTCGTGTCAAGTTGGAGTTGTCTGTGAGCACCCAAGTGGAGTGCAATAGGGTGACAAATCTAAGACCCTGGCGTGCAGGCAGGTCAGGACTGGAGACCTTGGAGATTCACAGCCATATACTGACATCAGTATACTTCCCACTAAACACTTCAGTAAGCCTCTCATTAGTTAGAGATCAGTATTTAAGGGTTTTTTTTTTTTAAGGTAAAATTTATATAGAATGAAATGTACAAAGCTTAAATGTACCATTCAGTGAGCTTTGACAAAAGCATGCACCTGTGTCACCCAAAGCCCTCCAGTCAAGACAGACAACATCCCCGTCACCACAGAAAGTCCCTTCAGGCCCCATCCCTGTCCATCCTCATCCCTTCTCCAGGGACAACTGCTGCTGTGATTTTTTTATCTACCGTAGATGAGTTTTGCCTATTCCAGAACTTCATATAAATGGAATCATACAGAATGCACTCTTTTGTGTAAGTCCTTTCTCAGCACACTGTTTTTTGAGCTTCATCCATGTGGTCAACTCTTGAGAAGCTTGGCTGAGAAGGAGAGGAGAGAGCCTGGACAGTAACTAGGGAAGGTGTGCAGGCAGGAGAGGGTTTCTGAAAAGCAGGAGACAGTGGTGCTGTCTGAGCTCCGAGAGGAAAGCCATGCCTAGGCACGTGGGAGATGGGGCATGATTGAAAGAGTGGAGCCCCCGAAAAGGCAGGTCTAGATCCTGAGTGTGGAGGAGGCATCCTATTATGTGGCTCCCTTTTGAGACACTGGAAGCAGGGCCATCATTTGATCCAGAAGGCAGGGGAAGATGACAGGCAAGGATGGGGATGGAGAAATTGACCCAGCCTTTGTGGAGAAGAGCTAACTGGAGAGATGGAGTGAGTTAACCAGGCAGCTGGGGGGCCTGGGAGAAGCTAGGACATAAGTTAATTTACAGTGGAGCCCCTTTGCCTGGTACCCATTCAGCTGTTCAGGTGTAGGCCTGGAGAAAAAGGTATGCAGTTGGATCTAATTCTGGAGCAGACACAGGTCAAGAGAGCACAGACATTGAGCAGAGTGTGACAGGATCGGCAGACCATAGATTTAGCTGGGTAGGAAGGGATGTGAAAGCAGAGGACCCATGGACGAACAGAAAGTAGAGGCTCGGTGGGGGAGGTCCCCACAAGGCCCCAGGCCCGCTGCAGTGGGGAGGCCTAGGAGATGATCTGGAGGCTGGAGGAGGACAGGCACAGGGGTAGTTTGGGAGGAGAGACAGTTTTGGGCGAGGGTAGGCTTGAGGGTGAGGCTGAGGGATAGAGGTGTTAGGTGGGTTAGCGGGTGGCTGCCATCTGCAGTGACTGTGGGAGTCAGTGCAGTGGAAGCCTGGGAGGCCAGGGCCAAGGACTTCTGAGACTAGAGGCATGATGAGGGGGCCTGGAAGGCAGCAGGAGCCAGGAGGGGAACAGGGTGGGGAAGCCAAAGGCTGAGCTCCGAGGGCCCTAGGGAGTTTAAAGAGAAGGTGAGGCACTGCCACATCCTGAAATCCAGGGAGTGCAGCTTCTCCTAGAGAGATCGTCTGGGGTCCAAGAGGGGTATGGGGATGGGGTGTAGGGGAGTTGGCTCGGTTCTGGACAGGAGATTTTATAGGACACAGTGGACAGGCCTGGGAGGGAGGGGAGGCTGTCTGGGGTAGGACCGGGGGGGAGTTGAGGGATATCGGGAGGTGGAGGAGGATCAGCAAGGGGATGGATTCTCTCCCTTTCATGGAGCTCCAGGCTAGTGAGGACTTCCAGCCCCAAGGAGCAATTGGGTTCAGCCTCCACGACCCAAATCCTGGCCTCAGATGCTGGGCAGATTCCCAGGGTCCCCCTCAGGGTCCTGACCTGATGAGATTGGCACAGGCCTCCCCAGTGGGCCAGGCCTGGCTGATCCAGCTCTGGATCAATTTGCCCTGCTCTATGGGACCCTGTGGTACCCACCCCTAAACCTGAGGTCAACCAGCTGACAGGCCAAGCAGATTGGTGGCAGACTTGGGGCAGCTAGATGCTGGATGAGGCAGGTGATGTGTCTAATGCTAGGGGCAGTGCGAGGGCACAGGCCCACCCTTCTTCCCAGCACACAGTGGGCTATGTGCCTCCTCCTGTCGAGGCCTGGCGAGTGACTCACAGCCCGGAAGAACATGAGGTCACACTGGACGGTGGGGCCCTCCCAGGAATCTCTAGACTTGGCACCAGCAGGGAAGGCTCATTTATAAGCTGCTCCTGTGATGTTTCAACTTGTACCAAAATGGAAAAAAGAATGAATGCAGCATCAGGCATGATGTCAGTGCAGTGATCTGACACCCTGCATGCCTGCTCTCCCAGGCGGGGCTGGGCTCGGAGGCAAGCCGCTGCTCTCTGCAGGAAGGCAGGCTAAGTGACGTCTGCCACCCTCCTTCCTTGCTGGTGGGGACGTGGGAGGGGATGGTGGAAAGAGAACCTGTTACTGCTGGGGGCCCTCAGAGCTTCCTGGTAGCCACGGAGGTGACAGTGCGGCAGGCCCCACCCAGGAGCAGAAGCAAGTTCCCTGGGCAGCATCCTTTGGGGCCAAATATGACATGCAAGGCTGGATCCCACCCTTTGGGGCTGAGATGCAGGGTGGCAGGTGCAGTGCCACCAGTGCCCCTGTGGGAAAGATGTAGAAACCCCTCCCCAAAAGTTTCCCCACTCCCCTTCCTGCCCCAGAGCCCAGTGGAGGGAGCCGCAGGGAGAGGCCACGCAGACGTGTGGTTCACAGAGCCCCCAGCCTGGTCCCAGGCCTCTGGATCCTTGGTGGGCTGCACTGCCTTACTGCCCTTCTGTGATTGACCAGTGCAAGTAAGGGAGCAGCTGAGAAAGGCTCTTCTCGGGGAGAAAGTCCCTTCAGAGCCAGGAACCCACAAGGCCTGCTTTTTTGAATCTCTGGCCGGCTCCTGGCAGAGCAGGCACTGGCTCCCTATGGGAAACCATGTTCCTGTAGCTTCTCCTTCCCGCATCTGCGCACCAGCTCTTGGCTGCACACCACACTGAGCCTTCCCATCCCCACTGCTGCTCAGACCCCCACTGGGCTGGGTGCAGGGGCATCTATGCCTCTGAGATGGCTCAATGGGTCCCCTTGCTGGCAAGAAGGATCAGCTTGACCAAAGCTGATGTCAGGCAGAACCATCTACTTCAGAGTAGCCCTGGGAAGTCCCCTTAGCTCCATCTTTGGGTCTTGGGACATGAAGTCTGTGACCTGCCCACCTCCTGGCCATGGGCCAAGGGCTTATGGAGATATTTGATAACAAGACTCTAAGAGAGGTTCCCTGTCACACTGGTAGAAGGCCATGCCCTCTGATTCTGGTGGGCAGCCAGCTAGGAGGGTACCCGGGAGACACAGCCACAGACACTGTGTCCAGCCGAGGAAGACTCTCGCTGTTGTTGGTTCCAGAGCCAGGGGAGCTGCCCCAGGCCTGGCCATGTATACCCAGCCTAGGTGGGCAGGTGGGCTGGTGGTGCACAGCCATCTCCCTCCCTACCCAGTGGACAGCCTCCATCCCCCTAACACAGGGTAAGCACCTTGGAGGAGGGAGGAAGAGGCTGAGGATGAGCCCCTCCCAGCAAGCTTCTGAAGTTCCACGGGGGAGGCAGAGAGGGAAGTCTTGCTGGGTTCAGAGAGATCCCGCAGCCAGCTTTCTCCTTGGGTGGCCTTGTGTGCTGGCCCTATCTGCCTGGGCCTGAGCCTGGGAGGGGTTGGGGGAGGGCACGGTCAAGGCTCCTGCCGTCTGGAAGAGGCTGGATAGAAATAGCTACGCCCATCTGGGATATGAGTCACTGAGGGGCGTTTTAGCTGTTTCTTGGAGAGGTTCTATTTTAGGTGAGACGCCTGTGACAGCCTGGGTGATGGGGGCTGGGTAAGGGAAGGTTCTGGTGGTGAGTGCAGGAGTTTTAGCACAGGCCCTTGTTCAACCCTGTCCAGAACCCAAAGGAGGGTCACCCTCAAGTCCCAGAAGAAAGAGCCTTACCTCTCAGGTTCCTCTTCTTGGGAAGTCCCACCTCAGGGCATGCTGCAGAGATGGGACCTCCAGTGTGGACTGCGCACCCACCACAGGAACTGAGTTTGTGGCTGCAGTCCTGGGCCAGGACCTAGGCCTCCCCTCAAGAGGGTAATCATCTCCCAGGGTCCCTCTGAGGGTGAGCCAAAACAGCTTGCCCCTGGGAGCTCCCGCTCTTGATGGGAGTGAACCCCCATCACCCTCGCCAAAAATGACTTTTCTAAAGGAGTCTTTGGGCTGAGTCCCCGGGACACAGATTGTTTCCTCTGTAGCTTTCTTTGTCCAAAGGTAGACAAAACTGCCTTGGGTCTTCAAAGCATCTAGATGAGTTAACAGTTCCCGGCTTGGGGGATGGCTTCACTCCCCAGTGCTGCGGCATCACTGTTCTTATGGTTTCTAGAGCCAGGCTTGGTCTTTGAGTTTCGCAGGGGCAACTTCTAGACCCATGACTTGACTTGGGTGAGGCTAAGCAGTCTGCAGAAGAGGCAGACATGCAAAAGGCCACAGGCTGCAACCTGCAGCTCAGGAGCTGGGCAGGGCTGGCAGGGCCAGTCTTGCCAGTAGTGCCACTTCCAAGCTGGGCTACTGTGAGAGCTGGTGGCTAAATCGTACTAGATCTTGGTTTTCTCTACCGTGAAGATAAAATGCAGGAATGCCTGCGAACATGCCCTGTGTGGTGCAGGGTGCCAGGGGGTACTCATCAAAGTGCAGTCTTCTCCCCACTCCTTGGATGCTGCTCTTGGGCTGCTGGGCAAGACAACCAAGCCCAGGCTTCCAAACTGTGGCAAGTCAGCCACAGCGGCAGCAGCACAGCCCTGTGACCTCAAGGCAGAGAGCAGGGCTGGAGGCAACCCTGAGGGTGGGCAGAAGGAACTTTCTGCCCCAGGGACCAGACTGGACCTTTCCCTGGCAACTGGGCCACTGTGGTGCTTTCAAAGACTCTGGCTGCTCAACCACAGATGAGCAGACTTGGCCTCTGCCTTTCTGGTTGAGAAGGAGAAGCCTCTTCATGGGATGCTGAATCTCCATTCTCATGGCTGCAGCCTTGCAAGAGCTATGCCCCTATTAATAGGTTGTCAGGATTAATCCTACAGCAAGCATTTCTGGAGTGATCCCTGCTCTGTGCCACACACTGTGCACTGTCCCAAGACCACCTAAACAAGAGCTCATGGTTGGGGCAAGGATACAGGAGACACCCAAAGGGACAAAGTAGCAGAAGCTTTGGGAAAGAATAAGTACTGTGAAGAGGATAAACTGGGTGATTACCTACAGAGTGCTTCGGAGGTATTTTCTTTCTTTCTTTTTTAAAAAAATATTTATTTATGTATTTATTTATTTGGCTGTGCCGGGTCTTAGTTGCAGCATGCGGGATCTTCGTTGCCACATGCGGGATCTTTAGTTGTGGCATGTGGGCTCTTTAGTTGCAGCATGCAGGATCTAGTTCCCTGACCAGGGATTGAACCCGGGCATCCTGCACTGGGACCGTGGAGTCTTTACCACTGGACCACTAGAGAAGTCCCAGGTATTTTCGATTGTGTGGCCAGGGAGGGCCCTGTTGGTGAAGTGATACTCGGTTGAGACCTGCATAGCTAGCAGCACCTGGGGGCAGAGGGAAGAGTGAGTGTAAAGGCCCTGGTTACAGAAGAGAGCTCAGAGGACCACTTGGCAGAACAGGAGGTCCGGCGTGTCTGGGGTGAGACAGCAAAGGGGAGAGGGCAGGAAAGGAGGCCAGAGAGAGGCATAGGCTGGGGTAGATCGGGGGCCTCATGGGTCACAGTAAAGAGTCCCCATGGTTAAGTGTGGTGGGAATTCACTAGAGGGGTTTGAGCCTGTAAATGACATTCTCTGATTTGTATGTGGATTTTTGGAGGAAGATGATATTGGCTCACGTAACTGGAAGTCCGAGGGTAGACTTAAGGCAGAGCTGGATCCAGGGAATTGAATAAAGTCATCAGTTTTGCTCGTTCCTCTTTGTCTTACCTCCGCTTCCAACTGTCTCTTGACTTCATCCTTAGTGCCTCTCTGCATGTTGGGCAAGAAGGCTACTGACCACTCCAAGGCTACGTCCTTCTGATGAGTGAGCCTATCTCCTGTTGTTCACTCACCCAGTAACATGGAAGGGCTCTGATTGGCCCTGTTTGCAAGGTCACATGCCCATCCCTGCACCCCTAGCTGCAACCAGTGATTGGCCCAACCTGAGTCATGAGCCTGCTGTCCTAGGGAGGAGTTAATGACAGAGAGAAACTACACGTCCATCATGGGAACAGCAACACATGCCTTGTTTATTCTGGAGGCACAAATTATCCCATTTTCTTTAAAAAAATTTCTCTTCCTTAAGAAAGCAAAAGGTATTTTTATTCTACTTACGTCACTTACATTGCATTACTTTGCCCTCACTTATTTTGCTCTCAAGATTGCTCATTTATATCTTGTCTCCTCAACTAGACTCTAAGCTCCTCTAGGACAGGAATCATGGTTTCTTTTTATTTTCTGTGCCTCCCTCTCGTACCTATTACTCTTCACTTCTTTATTCATTCTGCAAGTTTTTATTGAGTACCTATCGCATACCAGGCACTGTTCTAGGGCCATGCTTTCCTTCCTGTTTTATATTTCAAAAGGTCACTCTGGCGGCTGTGTGGAAACAGCCTGAAGGGGGCAGCAGGGGAAAGAAAGTGACCAGTTGGAGGCTTTTGGGATCATCCACCCAGGAGGATGGGAGCGTGGATTGGTGAGGCGGGATGTGGACATGGATGATGTACGCAGGTCTGAGGTACAGCCAGTGGCGTGGGGAGGACCCTGGCAGGCAGTCTGGCAGGCAGTGTTTTGGTAGTTGCGGGTGGGGAGCGTGTGACTGCCTCTGCTCAGCTCCACGCACCTGGCAGCTCCTAGAGGGCAGGGCAGTGCTATCTGTCCCTCAGCCCACCTCCTGGCAGCCCAGAAACACCGGAGCCGGGCTTGGTTCCCCTGCCTGTGTTAGGAGCTGGCCCTGGCTGCTGTGGGCTGCAATGACCTGGACCATGGGCACCCCCAGTCCTGACCACCCTGATGACCATGATGCTTCCTCCTCAGGTGAAGGAGTGGCTCTGTCTGAACTGCCAGATGCAGAGGGCTCTAGGGATGGACATGACCACTGCGCCTCGCTCCAAGAGCCAGCAGCAGCTGCACTCCCCAGCCCTGTCTCCGGTCCACTCCCCAGCCAAACAGCCCCTGGGGAAGCCGGAGCAAGAGAGATCATGGGGTCCAGGGGGACCACAGCCTGGCCCCCGCCAGGCTGAGACAGCCAGAGCCACCTCAGTGCCGGGGCCTGCCCAAGCAGCTGCCCCTCTGGAGGTGGGGAGGGTGTCTCCTCAGCCCCCTCTCCCCATCAAGCGTTCCACAGCTGAGCCCAGGCCACCTGCAGGAGAGGCCCCGGCCAAAAGTGCCACCACAGCGCCCTCTGGGCCTGGTGCTGCTGAGCCGACCCAGGAGGGCCTCACTGGGAAGCTCTTTGGCCTTGGTGCATCGCTGCTGACCCAGGCGAGCACCCTCATGTCTGTGCAGCCTGAGGCCGACCCCCAGGGCCAGGCTGCCCCCAGCAAGGGACCGCCCAAGATCGTCTTCAGCGATGCCAGCAAGCAGGCTGGCCCAAGACCTCCAGGCTCAGGGCCCGGGTCTGGGCCAGCACCTGGAGCCAAAACTGAGCCTGGAGCTAAAACAGGTCCTGGATCAGGGCCTGGAGCCCTGGCAAGAACTGGGGGAACAACCAGTCCAAAGCATGGCAGAGCAGAACACCAGGCAGTGGCCAAGGCTGCTGCCAAGCCAAAGACCATGCCTAAGGAAAGGGCCACCTGCCCACTGTGCCAAGCTGAGCTCAACGTGGACAGCAAGGGCCCCGCCAACTATAACACCTGCACCACATGCAAACTGCAGGTGTGCAACCTGTGTGGCTTCAACCCGACGCCCCACCTGGTGGAGGTAAGAGAGCTGGACCAGGCATGTTCCTTTGGGCCTTGGTGAGGGGCCAAGGCCTGGGGCGATGGGGGGCATGGGAACCAGAAAGGACTGTAGAAATCGGGGTCTGTAGCAATCACAGGGCTGCCCCTACACAGCTGCAGAGAGTCTATGCTCCCTTACCTGTCCCTGCCCCGGGCCTGTCCTTCCACTCAGAGAATTAACTGGCACAGTGGACAGAGTAATGGTGCCCGCTGCCTCTGATCAGCTGACCAGTGCCCTGAGGCTGGTCCCAGAGGTAGCCAGGTTCAGGAGGCCCTGAACCGGCCTCCCCATTCCTGGCTATCATGGGCATGGCCCTCATGGATGATGCCAGCCCCCGCTGCGCAGGCAGGAAGAACCTGAAGTCGTACCCTGCCCTCAGTCTGTGACCCTCACAGGGGTTGAAAGGCTGTTAGGCAGAGGGCTGTGCCCCCATGCCAAGGGCAGGGCAGAAGGCTTTCTTACAGCGGGGCAGCTCAGCCAGGCAGTGTCCTCCCTTCATCCCCTCATCTGAGGTCGTGGGTATTGATATCTGCTTGTCAAAGCCACAGTCTTTGGTCCACATACTTTCCTGTGGCAGGGCCTAGCCCTCCTTGGGGCTGTTTGTGGGGATGCTCAGAGATGCTTTTCTTACCCAGAGGGAAGTTTGAGGGAGTGCTGGGGTTGGGGCCTGTCTCTCTGCAGTCCCTCTTCCACAGGAGGGTTCTGGGCCCCGTGCAGAGCTGGGTGGAAGGGAGCAGGAGGCCTGGTGCTCTCTTGAAGCTTGGAGCCCAGCCTGGGAGGTTCAGAAGGTACGGAGGCACCCTGCCAGAGCAGGACAAGCCTGGGCCGGAAGGCTGCTCCTGCCCCTGCCCTCATCTACTCCGCCCTGCCCAGGGCCATCCATGTGACCCCTACCTTGGCTGCCTTGCCCATAGCTGGGTGTGTCCCCTTCCGTGTGTGCCCTTGCGGTCTATGATTGGCTCATCTTGGCAGGTGGATGTGTCCCCAGCTGTGTCATATCAGGAGATGTCAAGCCAAGCCCACTCCTCCTGCACACGGTAGCCACCTGAGTCTTGGGGCCCCTGGGCTAAGCTATATGTGACTGATGGTTGGGCAGAGTGTGGAGTGCAGACCACCGCTGGCCCAGAGACAACAGAGGAGTGTGTGGTTGTAGTCACGGTGTCTGTGGCGCCTTGTTGTGACTTGCCTTGGGCCAGGCCTCCATGGGAGCAGCCCACTGTGATAAGGAAGACTACTTTGGCCGCCACAGGCCATATTTTCCAACATATAGGGAGGAGCAGCCTGAGCAAGATGAGTGACCTCCTCGTGTGATGCCTCATGTGATGCCCTCCAGGTCCTCACTGCCACCTCCCCAAGCCCTAGGTCCAGTGGCTCACTGGAGGATGGCTGGCCTGGCTGCCCAGAGAGGTGAGGGGGCACCAAGGGGTCACCACAGGGCCAGAGGAGCTCCAGTCCGGAGCCAGGCACACACCCACTGCCGGGTGGGGCAGCCTGACACTGAACCCTGTTGGACTGTTGAGCTGGCCCAGCCTGGAGGACCCTTGTCCCTGAGGGACCTCCGGGCCCACATTTCCTCATTAAGCAGGATGTGCAGAGAGGAGGGGAAAACTGTCTCTGTCCAGGAGTATAAATGTTCCTGACAGTTCCTTTCAGCGCCCTCTTGGCCAGGCCAGGGGAAGTGCTGATTCTGCCCAAACAGGAGTGTCTCAGTCACATGCTGACTCTGGGTGAGTGGTCTGGATTCTGATCTCAGCCCCTCATTAGAGGCTTGGTTGTTGCCTCCCTGGCCCCTGGAGCTTCTGCCCCTCGGTAGCTAGCGTTGCCCCTTGCCCCAATCCCTCCATGTCCTGCTGTCTCCATGTCCTGCCCCACTGCCACCTCCTTGGCCAGGGCCACCCTTGCCTCCACAGGATATGTGGGTTCCATGGGCCTGATGGCAAAGCTGCTGGGCGTCCTGGTCCTAGATCTTCCCTACCCGCAGCTTCTGCTTCCCTGCCTCCTGCTCCTAACAGCAGTCAGAAGATGGCCCAGCTTCTCTGACTCCTTTCTCCTCATGGCTCTGCTTGTTAATGCTGCTATCCCCAGAGGGCCTGTGGCTGCTCCTGGGGAAAGTGTGGATGGGCAGCCGTCATGCCCCCTCCCGTGGTTCCCACCATGAGACTGTGCCACCATCATCCATCAGAGGTGCAAGCTGGCAGCCTGGGGAGGCTGGTGGGGAAGGGCTGGTGCTTGGTGTGTCCCCCTCCCCTGCCCTTCCCAGCTGAGGCTCTTAACCAGGCCATGGTCCCATCTCAGTGAATGGCCACTTGGCATTTAGAGCAATTTTGTGTTTCCCTGTGTGTTCTTGGTAAGAGGCTCCTGATTTTTCAGCAGGTGGCCCAGACACATCCTGCCTTGGGAGGGAGGTGGAGGGGTAGGTCTGCCTTGGCTGTCTCTCTCCATCTGGCTGTCTCTGTGCACAGCATGAGGCATGTCTGCATGCAGGCTGGGGGCCTGAGGGAGGGCCAGCTCCCCCCTAGACCTGTTAGACCTGCTGTGGCTCCACCTGTGGCTGGAGCCACCTGTCTGGGCTGCCAGGGTGGGAATTACCCCAACTCTCTGAGCTGTAAAAACCTTTTTACCTTCTTTCTCAAGAGGGAGTCCAGAGCATACGGTGGAGGAGGCAGTAAGACTAGATCCCTTTTCCCTTTGAAATTTTCTCTGAAAAATTAACCATAGTGCTATAAAATGTGAGTCATTTCATGATTAACAGTTGCTGATTCCAAATTTTTTACCTATTTATCTTTTTGAAAGATAATAGTACCCTCTGGCTTAATTTTTAATTGGCTTTCGGTTCAAAATAGAGTTTGTGAAGAAATTAGGGGAGTTGGAGTTGTTACAGTAACACTGCCCGTTTCTTATCTTATTATAATTGCCAAAATACCAGCCGTGGCCTTGAGAAGTCAGGCCTCCCTGGGCAAAGGGCCTGGCACCTGTGATGTGTGGGACGGGCTGGGCCTATTTGGGGTGGGGGCTGCCTCTGCTCTAGACCTGCTTCAGTCTGCCTGTGGGGTAGTGATCTCAGGGAGGCCTGTTTCCTCCCTTGTGGAACTGGGGGCCATAGTTCTCCCTTTTAGGTTTCTGTGAGAACCAGGTGAGATGCCATACTTCAGATACTTGTGCGAGGTCCAACACACAGTCAGCCCTTGAGCCAGGAGATTGGAACCAGAGTGTCCTAAAAGAGGGTCTCTGTACAGGAAAGAAAGAGTCCCCACCAGCCCCTACTACCTGGGTATGAATTGACCCCGTGGCCAGTGCAAGGTCCTCATCTCATGAGGGATGGCCACAGGGAATGGACACATTTGGTGCTGGAGCATGAGGAGAGCACAGCCCAACCATAAAGGCAAATGTTGGGGAAATCAGGGACGATTCCTCTTATTGGAGGCAGAGGTCCCAAAAAGGGGAGCCTACGCATGTCTGGGGACAGGGAAGAGCAGAGCAAGGGTCCGCAGAGGAACAGCAGCACCAGCGATGGCCATGCCTGTGGTCCAGTGTGCAAGTCTTGGGCTCTTTTATTTTTAACCTCTGGGCATCCTTTTCTCAGGAGTTCTCATCCACTGCCCCTGGTCTGGCAGTGGGGCTGGGGGTATGTTGGGCTAGGCAGCCAGTCCGGTGTTGCTGTAACCAGACGGACACCTAGGCCAGCTCCACATGCAGAGAGACTGTGTTCTGCAGGGTCATTCAGGCTGTGTCAGACAGTGCAGGGAGGATGCCCAGCTTCCAATGCAGCCTCGCTGGGCTCTCTTGGCCCATGAGGTACAGCAGCCAGTGATTCCGGAAGGTAGCAGGTCTCACCCGCCTGTGGGGTACCCTACCAACTCTCTCAGATAACTCACTTCCCCTGCCTCGCCCCGAACCCACCTAGCTCCATCTGAAGGTATGCACATCTACGCCTCCCACCGTTATTAGGTGGCGATAGCCCTTGGGGGATTCCTACCTTCCTGCCCCCAGAAAGGAACTGGACAGAGGGAGGCAAGGCAGAAATGGTCATCAGAGCCTCTCATGTCCACCCCCAGGTCCCAGATCGTCCCCTGCCCACTTGTCAAAGGGGATAGGAAAAGGGGCCAGTGAGCAGCAGCTCCCCAAGGGCTGGGGCTGGATGAGGGAGAGTATGAGAGAGAATGTGCAAGTGAATGATTGAATGAGGGGGGTAAACACTAAAAGGGGAGAGGGAATGCATGAACAGGGAATGAAGGAGCGGGGTGGGGGTGGGGGCATGAAGTGAGGGGCAGAGATGAGAGCAACGTGAATAAAGGAGGCAGGGCCTCAGTTTGCAGCTGCTTTCCAGCCCCCAGGCACAGCCTGCCTCCCATCCCATCCCCAGCCTTGGCCAGGTCTCCCCTGGCTCCACCTCTAGTGGCCCCAATGCCCTGTACCCTTCTCCCGCCAACCCCAGAGGGCTGGGGAAGGGCCTCCAGCAGCTAGTTCAGCTGTTTATTTTTAGCTCTTACCTCACATGCCTCTTCCTGCCTGCCCTCCCTCCCTCCCTCCTTCCCTCACTGCCTGCTATAGCAGAGCCAGGAGCAAGAGGGCCAGCTGGGCAGCCCCTTCTGCAGCCTGGCTGCCTCTGTGAGTAAGCGTGGGAAGGAACGAAACCCCGGGGAGCATGTGACCACAGTTGACACGCTCTGCTGAGGGCTGGGCCTCTGGGCTCAGGTAAGCAGGCCACTGCAGGGGCTGCCTCTGAGCTCTTGGCATTAGGTCTGTCGCCTCCATCCAGGCCACCCTTCCAAGGTGCCCTTGCTTCATTTGGACTGTTGCTTCTGGGGTGGGGTCTGCAGGCCAGAGGTGGAGGTCGGAGGTTTGCCAAGCCAGCAAGGTGAGCCAAAGTAGATGACAGAACCTTCAGAGGCCTAACCTGGATGGCTGTGTGCATGGACCCAAGGTGGAGTCAGGGCAGTGTTGCCTTGGGCCAGCCCACTGTCTAGGCCCAGATCCTAACCCCATCATGTCGATCCTGGGGCTAGGGAAGGGGCTGTTCGCTCATTTCCAGAACTCTCTCTGGGCCTTTACTAACACCCCTCCCACTTCTCTAGGATCATTTTGCCACCTTACAGTCCTCTCTGACATGGAGGGAGTTCCACTGTGACCTCAGGTGATGCTGGGGGAACGTGGATGGGATTCCTGGCCCAGCCCATCCAGCACTCTCCCTAGGCACCAAGTGAGCCCAAGGCCCAGCAAGTGGCCAGCACCCATTGCTTCATAGGAGTTTGTATGGGGGATACACAGAGCATCAGATAAGGTCCAGGGGAGTCAGCAGTGGTGCTAGAGCCAGGCCCTACAAGGAACAGGGTGAGTACCTGCAGGACCTCTGAAGGGTCCCACTCCATAGCTGAGCCCCTCTGCTCAGGACCTGTGTGTGGAATTGGACCTCCAGGCAGAGTTGGAGCTCCAGTCTCAGGGAAGCAGTCTCAAGGCCCTGAGTAACAAGCTTGTGGAGCAGACCTGTCCCTCAATCAACACCAAGGCCCTGCCACCCGCCTGACCTGGCCTCTGCTGGGGCCCAGGGCAGAGATGTGGTGTGTAGCTTTGTGGGCAGGAAATCAGGGCAGAATCATTGATATGGTACTTGCCATGGTGGCCTGTGGATGCCAGGCTGAGGGCAGGCATCCTGGAGGTGCCATGCTTCCAAGGCTCTGCCAGGTGGGCTAGGGTCTCACTTGGGCCTAGGGGCAGTGTGTGTGGTAAGGGTGCTGAGGATGCTGGCCCACTGTGGGCTGGTGAGGGCCAAGGGCCACCTCTTTGCCCTGTCCCTGGCTCTTTGACCTTGTAGTTCTGTGTCCTCTGGTTCCCCTGATGCCCCATCCTAGTGGTCAAGCCGCTGGTGGGAGCCTGAGTGTCTTGGCACCCCGATGTGCAACAGTAGGACAGTAGGGGTGCCAAGGCTCTGCATCCCTGGGATGAGAGCAGGCACAGGTGTGTGCTGTTACTCTCATTCCCCGCCCAACCCTCCCTCGTGGGCCAGGACAGGGCCTCAAGTCTTGCCAAGGAGGAGCCCTGACCCTGGAGGAGGCTCCTGGGAGACATGCTCCTGCCAGCTTCTGACTTGCTACAGAAATCACCTGCTCAGGGCTTGGGATGCTTGACCCTCTCCCTGTGCAGACAGTGGGACCTGGGGAGTTAGACTTGGTTTTTGGTGTTCTGGGAAATTCACCATTGATGCCCATGTCATACTCAGAATGACCTCTTTGGAGCTCTGGGTTCCAAGAAGGCTGCATGCCAGCCTGTGTGTCCGTCTTAATCATGGCTATGTCTCCAGTCCCCAGCACTTAGACTGACACAGAGAGGGTAATCCTGAAACTGGTGGACTGATGGTTGAGGATTTGATCCCAGCCCAACTCTGGAGGAAGCAGGGCCCCTGGCCCAAGGGCTGGCACACACAGGTCCCGTCGGAAGAACAGCCCAGAGGCCGGGGGAGCAGGAGGAGGCCTTTGCCTGGGCGTCTTTGCTGGCCTAAGACAAGGTGACTTGGGTTGGGGGGTGTGAACAGAAGGGACTGCTCAGGTCCATCCCCCACCCCCAAGCAAGGCTTCCCCCAGACAGCCTCCCCTGGCCCCATGAGCCTGCACCCTCCCAGCACAGCCCTTAGTTGGGGGTGGAGAAGGATGGTATCTGAGGCCTGAGAGCTCGGAGGCTGGGGCGGGGCAGTGCCTCTGGGAGGTGCTCCTTGCCTGATGCTGTTCCTGGTCTGCGGGAGCTCTCACCTGGGGAACTCTGCACCCCTCCCAGAAGCTGTTCACGCCCTGGGGGTGAGTCCCCAGTGCCCCCTCTTCTCCAGACACTGTGCTACTTTTGTAGCCTCCCCTCTCATACAGGTTCTCCTCCTTTTCAGGCCAAGTGAAAAGCTCTCTATGGGGTAAGGAAGCGACCCTTCCTTTGGGTTTGTCTTTTTAACTCTACATATGCCTCTGAAGGATGGGGCATCTGTCATTTGGGGGCAACAAACCTATCAGTCTTTTTCTCCTCGTGCCTTTAGTGTCGTGCTTTGGGAGATTTTCTCCTCCTTAAGTTTACAGAAATAGTCACAGGAATAATCTTTGAGTACTTAAGTGTCTTTGTGATTTTCATCAAACCCCTCCTCTCTCGTTTCCGTACAGAAAACCGAGTGGCTCTGTCTGAACTGCCAAACTAAGCGGCTGCTGGAGGGCAGCCTGGGAGAGCCGACCCCACTGACCCTGCCCACCTCACAGCAGCCCCCTGTAGGGGCCCCTCACCGTGCAGCTGGAACAGCCCCTCCGAAGCAGAAAGGGCCACCGGGGCTGGGCCAGCCATCAGGTCCCCCGCCTGCCAAGGCCAGTCCCCTGCCCACCAAGGCCAGTCCCCTTCCTACCAAGGCTAGTCCCCAAGCCAAGCCCCTCAGGGCTTCTGAACCCATCAGGACCCCGAGCAGTGCCCAGGAAAAGAAGACAGGAGTCCCAGCTAAAGCTGAGCCGGTGCTGAAGCCACTTCCAGAGACTACCCTGCCCCCTGGGATTCCTAAAGCAAAGGCTGGGGTGCGGAGGACTGAACCTGCCACCCCCGTCGTCAAGGCGGGGGTTCCAGAAGCCCCCAAGGGCGGGGAGGCGGAGGTCAGTCTCATTTACTTCCCAGGGATCCTAGCTTTCAGGCAGGGCAATCTAGAGAATGGCTTAACTCCCTGCTGGACTGGGATGTAGACCTGGGACAGGCCTTTTGGGGCCACAGAGGACAGCAGGGACGCCTAGATGAGGCCCTAGAGGGCCTAGAGCCTGTGAGTTCTAGGCCGATCCTGTGTCTGACACCTTATCGGATACTTTGCTGGGTTCTGCTACCAGTAGATTTAGTAAAATTTCTCTTTGAGAACCTAGGGCTGCTTGGGGTTTGACATGGAACCTGCAGGTTATTCAAGACCAGAGCAATGGAGTGGGTGGTGGGCCCTGATCCCCCGGGAGGTGGAGTTACCCTTCCCCAGGGCCCTGGGTTGATGGAGAGGGCTGGACTCCCCCCACGAGCCATCTGCCATGGGGAGTCAGTGTCTGCTTCTCACCCTGCTGCAGGAGCCGGTGGGCAAGCCTTACTCTCAGGACCTGTCTCGGAGCCCGCAGAGCCTCAGCGACACAGGCTATTCCTCCGATGGTGTCTCCAGCTCCCAGAGTGAGATCACAGGCATTGTGCAGCAGGAGGTGGAACAGCTGGACAGTGCAGGGGCGACAGGGCCATGCCCGCCCAGCCCCTCTGAGCTCCACAAGGTGGGGAGCAGCATGAGGCCTTCGCTGGAGGCCCAGGGCCCGGCCCCCAGTGGTGAGCGGAGCAAGCCCCGCTATGGCAGTGGTGAGGAGCAGAAGCGGCGGCCCCACTCCTTGTCCATCATGCCCGAGGCCTTCAATTCGGATGAGGAGCTGGAGGATATCCTGGAGGAAGAAGACTCTCTGGAGTGGGGGCGCCGGAGGGAGCAGCAGGACACAGCTGAGTCCTCAGATGACTTCGGCAGCCAGCTGAGGCACGACTACGTGGAGGACAGCAGTGAGGGTGGCCTGTCCCCTCTTCCGCCCCAGCCCCCATCCCGGGCAGCAGAACTGACTGATGAGGAGTTCATGAGGCGGCAGATCCTGGAGATGAGTGCCGAAGAAGACAACCTGGAGGAGGATGACGCTGCCCCCCACAGGCACGGCCCCGTCAAACATGGCTCCCAGAAGGGCAGCCCCCGGCCCAGGCCCGAGCCCAGCCAAGAGCAGGGAGCGCTGCCCAAGAGGCGCCTGCCCCACAACGCCACCGCAGGCTATGAGGAGCTGCTTTCTGAGGGAGGCCCAGCAGAGGCTGCAGAAGGCACTGGGGCTCTGCAGGGCGGGCTCCGCCGCTTCAAGACCATCGAGCTCAATAGCACGGGCAGCTACGGCCATGAGCTGGACCTGGGACAAGGCCCTGACTCCAGCCTGGACCGGGAGCCCGAGCTGGAGATGGAGAGCCTGACGGGCTCGCCTGAGGACCGCTCCCGCGGGGAGCACTCCTCCACACTGCCAGCCTCCACACCCAGCTACACCTCGGGCACCTCGCCCACCTCCCTGTCCTCGCTGGAGGAGGACAGTGACAGCAGCCCCAGCCGCCGGCAGCGGCTGGAAGAAGCCAAGCAGCAGCGCAAGGCCCGGCACCGCTCGCATGGGCCCCTGCTGCCCACCATCGAGGACTCCTCAGAGGAGGAGGAGCTGCGGGAAGAGGAGGAGCTGCTGCGCGAGCAGGAGAAGATGCGGGAGGTGGAGCAGCAGCGCATCCGCAGCACGGCCCGCAAGACCCGGCGTGACAAGGAGGAGCTGCGGGCCCAGCGGCGGCGTGAGCGCTCCAAGACCCCCCCCAGCAACCTGTCACCCATTGAGGATGCCTCCCCCACAGAGGAGCTGAGGCAGGCGGCCGAGATGGAGGAGCTACATCGTTCCTCCTGCTCCGAATACTCGCCCTCACCCTCCCTTGACTCGGAGGCTGAAGCCCTGGATGGGGGCCCCCCTCGGCTCTACAAGTCAGGCAGTGAGTACAACCTGCCCACCTTCATGTCCCTCTACTCTCCAACCGAGACACCCTTGGGCAGCACCACCACTCCCAGTTCCGGCCGGCCCCTCAAGAGCGCTGAGGAGGCCTATGAGGAGATGATGCGGAAGGCCGAGCTGCTCCAGCGGCAACAAGGCCAGGCAGCAGGGGGCCGTGGGCCCCATGGTGGCCCCTCTCAGCCCGTAGGCCCCCGGGGCCAGGGTTCCTTTGAATACCAGGACACCCCAGACCATGACTATGGTGGGGCTGCTCAGCCGGCCTCGGAGGGCACGCCAGCCAGCCTGGGAGCAGCCGTGTACCAGGAGATCCTTCAGACGTCACAAAGCATTGCCCGCATGCATCAGGCCTCCTCACGGGACCTGGCCTTTGCTGAGGACAAGAAGAAGGAGAAGCAGTTTCTGAATGCCGAGAGTGCGTACATGGACCCAATGAAACAAAATGGCGGCCCACTTACCCCTGGTACCAGTCCCACCCAGCTCGCCGCCCCTGTGTCCTTCTCCACCTCCACCTCCTCTGACAGCAGTGGGGGCCGAGTCATTCCCGATGTCCGTGTTACTCAGCATTTTGCAAAGGAGCCTCAGGACCCCCTCAAGCTACACAGCTCTCCTGCCTCCCCCAGCTCTGCCTCCAAGGAAGTAGGCATAACCTTTGCCCAGGGCCCTGGGACACCAGCCTCCACAGCTGCGGCTCCTTGTCCAGCTGGCCTGCCACGAGGGTACATGACTCCGACTTCCCTGGCAGGCTCTGAGCGCAGCCCTTTGCTCTCTTCCACTGGCCACAGCTATGGACAGAGCCCAACCACTGCAAACTATGGGTCTCAAACTGAGGAGCTACCCCAGGCCCCCCGTGGCCCTGCTGTCAGTGGACGGGCTGCCAGAGAGAAGCCCCTGAGTGTGAGTGATGGCGAGAGTGGCACCCCACAGACCTCCCGGGGATATTCCTACTTTGCAGGCTCCAGCCCCCCTCTCTCTCCATCTTCTCCCTCAGAGAGTCCCACATTCTCCCCTGGCAAGCTGGGCCCAAGGGCCACAGCAGAGTTCTCTACACAGACGCCAAGCCTGACCCCTGCCTTGGACATGCCACGGAGCCCTGGTGCCCCCACCCCGACACCCACGGTGGCTCAGGGCACACAGACGCCACACCGACCCAGCACGCCTCGCCTGGTACGGCAGCAGTCCCCTCAGGATGCCCCCTTTATGGTCATCACACTGGGGTCAGATGCCTCCAGCCAGACCAAGATGGTCCATGCCAGTGCCTCCACCTCCCCAGTGTGCTCACCCATTGAAACCCAGCCCACCAGCCACAGCTACAGCCAGACAACACCTCCGCTGCCCCCAGAGCCACCTGGGCCACCTGGCTTCCCGCGGGCAGCCAGTGCTGGTGCAGATGGGCCCCTGGCACTATACAGCTGGGGCGCCCTCCCTGCTGAGAACATCTCCCTGTGCCGGATCTCCTCTGTCCCTGGAACGTCAAGGGTTGAGCCCGGCCCCAGGCCCCCTGGCAGTGCCGTGGTAGACCTTCGCACAGCCGTCAAGCCCACGCCCATCATCCTCACTGACCAGGGCATGGACCTGACCTCTCTTGCTGTGGAAGCGAGGAAGTACGGCCTTGCTCTGGATCCAATCCCAGGACGGCAGTCGACCGCTGTACAGCCTTTGGTTATCAACCTCAATGCCCAGGAGCAGACCCATGCCTTCCTCAGCACCGCCACCACCGTGAGCATCACCATGGCCTCATCTGTGCTCATGGCTCAGCAGAAGCAGCCTGTGGTCTATGGAGACCCCTTCCAGAGCCGACTGGACTTTGGCCAGGGTGCAGGTAGCCCCGTGTGCCTGGCCCAGGTCAAGCAGGTAGAACAGGCAGTCCAGACAGCCCCTTACCGTGGCGGGCCCCGAGGAAGACCCAGGGAGGCCAAGTTTGCCAGGTATAACCTGCCCAACCAGGTGGCACCTCTGGCCAGAAGGGATGTTTTGATCACTCAGGTGGGCACTGCCCAGAGTGTTGGCCTCAAGTCAGGCCCAGTGCCAGAGCCTGGTTCCGAACCCCATCGGGCCACCCCCGCAGAGCTGCGGTCACACGCCTTGCCAGGTGCCAGGAAGCCACATACAGTGGTGGTGCAGATGGGAGAAGGCACAGCAGGCACTGTGACCACACTGCTCCCAGAGGAGCCGGCAGGTGCCCTGGACCTCACTGGGATGAGGCCCGAGAGCCAGCTGGCGTGCTGTGATATGGTCTACAAGTTCCCCTTTGGCAGTAGCTGTACAGGTACCTTTCACCCTACCCCCAGTGCACCTGAGAAGAGTGTGGCAGATGTTGCCCCACCCAGCCAAAGCAGCAGCCCCTTCTACAGTCCCCGGGACACTGAGCCTCCCGAGGCCCCCACCTACCGGACACAGGTGGTCGGGGGGCCTGGGCCCCATGAGGAGCAGAGGCCCTACCCACAGGGCCTCCCTGGCAGGCTGTACTCCTCTATGTCCGACACCAATTTGGCTGAGGCTGGCCTCAACTACCACACCCACAGGATTGGTCACCTCTTCCAGGGCCCTGGACGAGACTCGGCCATGGACCTCAGCTCACTGAAGCACTCCTACAGCCTGGGCTTTGCAGATGGACGCTACCTTGGGCAGGGCTTGCAGTATGGTTCATTCACAGACCTACGTCATCCCACAGACCTTTTGACTCACCCGCTTCCCATGCGGCGCTACAGCTCAGTGTCAAACATCTACTCAGACCACAGGTATGGCCCACGGGGAGATGCAGCTGGATTCCAGGAGGCCAGCCTGGCCCAGTACAGCGCCACCACGGCCCGTGAGATCAGCCGTATGTGTGCTGCCCTCAACTCCATGGACCAGTATGGAGGGCGGCGTGGCAGCGGTGGTGGTGGCCCCGACCTCATGCAGTATCAGCCCCAGCCGGGGCTCAGTGCCCCACAAGGTCTGGCTCCCCTCAGACCTGGCCTCCTTGGGAACCCCACCTTCCCGGAGGGCCACCCGAGTCCTGGGAACCTGGCCCAGTACAGGCCTACAGCAGCCCAGGGAACAGCAATCAGACAGCTGCTGCCATCCACAGCCACTGTGCGTGCAGCCGACGGCATGATCTACTCGACTATCAACACTCCAATTGCTGCAACACTGCCCATCACCACCCAGCCTGCCTCAGTACTGCGGCCCATGGTGCGTGGTGGCATGTACAGGCCTTATGCATCCGGAGGAGTCACAGCCGTGCCACTCGCCAGCCTGACACGCATGCCCATGATTGCCCCCCGGGTACCTCTTGGGCCCACAGGGCTGTACCGATATCCTGTACCAAGTAGATTCCCCACTGCTTCCAGCGTTCCACCTGCTGAGGGTCCTGTCTACCTGGGGAAGCCTGCTGCTGCCAAGGCCCCAGGGGCTGGGGGCCCACCAAGGCCAGAGCTGCCAGCAGGGGCTGCTCGGGAAGAGCCTCTTTCCACAGCCACCCCTGCTGCTGTCAAGGAGGCTGTAGCAGCCCCAGCCCCAGCCCCAGCGGCTGGCCAGAAGCCGCCAGTAGATGCTGCTCCTGGGGGCAGCAGTGGGGCCCTCAGCCGGCCAGGGCTCGAGAAGGAGGAAGCATCACAGGAGGAGAGGCAGCGGAAGCAGCAGGAGCAGCTGCTACAGCTGGAGCGAGAGCGGGTGGAGTTAGAAAAGCTGCGGCAGCTGCGGCTGCAGGAGGAGCTGGAGCGGGAGCGTGTGGAGCTGCAGAGGCACCGCGAGGAAGAGCAGCTGCTGGTGCAGCGGGAGTTGCAGGAGCTGCAGACCATCAAGCACCATGTGCTGCAGCAGCAGCAGGAGGAACGGCAGGCTCAGTTCGCACTGCAGCGGGAGCAGCTAGCACAGCAGCGTCTGCAGCTGGAGCAGATCCAGCAGCTGCAGCAGCAGCTGCAGCAGCAACTGGAGGAACAGAAGCAGCGGCAGAAGGCTCCCTTCCCTGTGGCCTGTGAGGCACCTGGTCGAGGGCCTCCCCCAGCTGCCACAGAGCTGGCTCAGAATGGCCAGTACTGGCCACCCCTGACCCACACAGCCTTCATTGCCGTGCCTGGGCCTGAGGGGCCTGGGCAGCCTCGTGAGCCCGTGCTGCACCGGGGTCTGCCCAGCTCCGCCTCGGACATGTCACTGCAGACTGAGGAGCAGTGGGAGGCAGGCCGCAGTGGCATCAAGAAACGGCACTCCATGCCACGCCTGCGGGACGTGTGCGAGCCAGAGTCAGGGCCTGAGCCCTGTGTGGTCAGGAGGATTGCAGACAGCAGCGTGCAGACGGACGATGAGGATGGAGAGGGCCGCTATCTCCTGACCCGGCGGCGCCGGGCACGGCGGAGTGCTGACTGCAGCGTGCAGACGGACGACGAGGACAGTGCCGAGTGGGAGCAGCCAGTGCGCCGCCGCAGGTCCCGTCTTTCTCGCCACTCAGACTCTGGCTCCGACAGCAAGCACGATGCTACTGCCTCATCATCCACTGCCGCCCCCGCCATGAGGGCCATGAGCAGCGTGGGCATCCAGACCATCAGCGACTGCTCCGTGCAGACAGAGCCTGACCAGCTGCCCAGAGTCTCTCCAGCCATCCACATCACAGCTGCCACCGACCCCAAGGTGGAGATCGTCAGGTACATATCGGCGCCAGAGAAGACTGGGCGTGGGGAGAGCCTGGCCTGCCAGACGGAGCCGGATGGGCAGGCCCAGGGTGTGGCCGGGCCGCAGCTTGTAGGGCCAACTGCCATCAGCCCCTACCTGCCTGGCATCCAGATCGTCACCCCAGGGCCCCTGGGCAGATTTGAAAAAAAGAAGCCGGATCCCTTGGAGATTGGATACCAGGCCCACCTGCCCCCGGAGTCTCTCTCACAGCTTGTGAGCCGCCAGCCTCCCAAGTCCCCCCAGGTCCTCTACTCACCAGTCTCACCCCTGTCCCCACACCGGCTCCTGGACACCTCCTTTGCTTCCAGTGAGAGGCTGAACAAGGCTCACGTGAGTCCCCAGAAGCACTTCACGGCTGACAGCGCTCTCCGCCAGCAGACGCTGCCGCGCCCCATGAAGACCCTGCAGCGGTCCCTGTCTGACCCTAAGCCCCTCAGCCCCACCGCCGAGGAGTCTGCCAAAGAGAGGTTCTCCCTCTACCAGCACCAGGGGGGACTGGGTAGCCAGGTATGGGCACAGGGGCTGGTCCAGGGTGGGACAGGGGTCTCTGCCTAGCCTGGGGGGCCCCACAGGGAGGGGCGTCTCCTGGGGTGGGGGTGGAGTCGCCTCCAGCTCCAGAGGCCCAGAGCTAGGAGTCGAGGAACGGATGCACATCTCGATGCACATCCGGTGGAGCCCGCAGCCCAGCAAGGACATCCTGGGCAAAACACACACACTTGGGCCACCACAGCCATCTAGACCCTGCTAGAAACTTCAGCCTCACCCTAGCACTGCCTCTTCACAGCCCGTATCTAGTCCAGTCCCTGCCACCTCCCCCATCAGGCCTCCTCAGCTCTCCCCTCCAGCCTGGGCCCCTCCTACTCCAAATCTCTTCTTTGGATGTTTCCTGAGAAAACCATAGCACTGACCTGGCTGGGCTGCTCCCCACTCCCCAGCCCCGGTCTGGCTCCCTTGCCCCACAGGAAGCCAAAGCCCTTTGGACTACCATTCAAGGCCCATTCCAGTGGGCTGCAGCGTGCTCTCTGCCTCATCTTGTCCCATGCCCCTATCTGGCCCTCAGCAAATCTGTTTACACACCTGTCTGCTGCCCTAGATAGGGGCTCCTGGAGTCTAAACTTACCCTCATCTGTGGCTTTAGTTGCCAATGATGTCCCAGGACTGTGAGAGGTGGCCGGCATGTTAGGAAGATGGAGGTTGCAAGGGACTGACACCAAGGACTTTGAGTGCCAGGCCAAGAGGGGGTTGGGATTTTCTCAAAGGCCCTTGGAGCTCCTGGGTGTTTCAGGCAGGTGAGACAGGACAAGATGGGTATCTTAGAAAGTTTCCTAGGCAGAATATGGGCAGATGGACTGAAGAAAGTGACTGCACGGTGGCCCTGGGGAGACCGCCTAGGAGCCAGAGGCACTGGGAGGTATATTTACCCGTTTTCTGAGTGTGATGCAGAGAGGAGAGAGGTGAGGCGTCGGGGTGGGGTTGTGGAGGTGAGTCTGGGTTGTGGAGAGCCCTGGGGTATGCAGGCCAGAGGGGTGGGGGTGGGATCAGGAGTCTGGGCTGGCAGGGAAGGCACGTCAGAGAGGCAGGTGGTCTTGGCTCCGTGCTAGGGTCGGCACAGAGGTCCTATGGGCTGGCCGTGGGGGGGCCACGCCATGATGGGCACTCATGGTGTGAGACCAAATGACAAAAGACAGACAACAGAGTGAGGAGTTCAAGGAGGGAAATTTATTCCATTCCATCAAAGGCCACCCTTCGTCCTGAGGTTTGGGGACACATTATCATTTCCTTTATGACATATGGTGAAAGTAGGTGGGAGGCTTTTATGTAGTTTCTTGGCAAGGTAAAAGGTAAGAAGCCTGATGTCAGTCCCCAGTGTGTTTAGGGGATTTGGGTGGCCCATAAAACCCAGAGGCCTGGGAGCTAGAGACAATGGTAGGACCCAGGACAAAGCTTCTGGCAATGTGGACCTTGAGGCAATGTGGAGCCTCGGGCAGGTGAGGAGGACCCCATGGAGAACATGTTAGGAAGCCCTGACTGGGAAGCCAGGTAGCCAGAGATAGGGCTGGAGAGGCCTTAGAGGAGTCTGGCAGCCTCAGAGAGCGGTGGGCTGACAGGGATGTGGAGGGAGCTGGGGCCAGACTGAGGGCACAGTTTGACAGAGGGTGGTACAGGGCCATGGGAGGAGGAGAGCGGACAGGTGGCTGAATTGCATTTCACTTTAGAGAGGAGAAGGGCAGGAGGCAGAAAAGACTCGGAGCCTGCAGCACCTGACATCCAGTCAGCATGCGCCCCCTGTCATGATCCTCTAGGGAACCTGGTGGGCCCAGGACCCACTCCACTCCTGTCCATGGCCCTCCACTGCCCTTGGCTCCTGCCAGCTGCTAGGACCCAAACCCAGAGCCAGACCTGTACTCTCCTCACCTCAGTACCCTCAGTGGGAGGCGGAGGGTGGCAAGCCTGTTGGAGATGTGCTGTGTGCCAGGCCAGTATTAGACATCAGCACAGAGGGGCATCTGCTGCTTCCTCCCGTCCCACTGCCCCGAGGTCTGGGAAGGAGAAGGCCTGTAAGATGATCACAGGCCCTCCCTCCAAGGCCAGTGGGTGGGCAGGGCAGGCCTCAAGGCTGCCTGGTGAATCGGGGCACTGACAGCATGGAGCCCAGCCCCTACCCCAGCCCAGGCCAGGGCTCTTCTACCTTGTGCCCTGCCAAGCCACCCACACCTTGGGTCTCAGTGCTGCCCGCCCTTCCCTCTGTCTCAGGTGTCGGCGCTGCCACCCAACGGCCTGGTCCGCAAGGTGAAGCGGACACTGCCTAGCCCCCCTCCAGAGGAGGCTCACCTGCCCCTGGCTGGCCAGGCTCCCCCACAACTGTATGCGGCCAGCCTGCTGCAGCGTGGGCTGGTGGGGCCCACCGCTGTCCCTGCCACCAAGGCCAGCCTGCTCCGGGAGCTGGACCGGGACCTGCGGCTGGTGGAGCACGAGTCCACCAAGCTGCGCAAGAAGCAGGCAGAGCTGGATGAGGAGGAGAAGGAGATCGACGCCAAGCTCAAGTACCTGGAGCTGGGCATCACCCAGCGCAAAGAGTCTTTGGCCAGAGACCGGGGTGGCCGTGACTACCCGCCCTTGCGTGGTCTCAGTGAGCATCGCGACTACCTGTCAGACAGTGAGCTCAACCAGCTGCGGCTCCAGGGCTGTGCCACTCCGGCTGGCCAGTATGCAGACTTCCCTGTCACTGCTGCTGCTCCTGCCACTCCCTCCGGCCCCACTGCTTTCCAGCAACCCCGGTTCCCACCTCCGGCGCCACAGTACGCTGCAGGCAGCAGTGGGCCGACACAGAATGGATTCCCAGCCCACCAGGCACCCACCTACCCTGGCCCCAGCACGTACCCAGCACCTGCCTTTCCTCCCGGCACCAGTTACCCTGCTGAGCCTGGCCTGCCAAGCCAGCAGGCTTTCCGTCCCACAGGCCATTATACAGCCCAAACACCCATGCCAACCACACAGAGTACCCTTTACCCAGTCCCGACTGACAGCCGTACCCCCCACCAGAAGCCACGCCAGACATCACTAGCCGACTTGGAGCAGAAGGTGCCCACCAACTATGAGGTGATCGCCAGCCCTGTCGTGACCATGTCTGCAGCCTCGTCTGAAACAAGCTATAGTGGCCCAGCAGTAAGCAGCAGCTATGAACAAGGAAAGGCCCCTGAGCTGCCGCGGGCCAGTGACCGTAGTGGTGTGAGCCTGAGCCCAGCCCCCACCTACCCCTCTGACTCACACTACACCAGCCTGGAGCAGAATGTCCCTCGGAACTATGTGATGATTGACGACATCAGTGAACTGACCAAGGACAGTGCTTCCACTGCCCCTGACAGCCAGAAGCTGGAGCCCCTGGGGCCGAGCAGCAGTGGGCGTCAAGGGAAAGAGCCAGGAGAACCAGGTGTCCTTGAGGGGCCCACACTGCCCTGCTGCTATACCAGAGGGGAGGAAGAATCCGAGGAGGACTCCTACGACCCCCGTGGGAAGAGCGGCCATCACAGGAGCGTGGAGAGCAATGGCCGACTAGCTAGCACCCACTATTACAGTGACAGTGACTACAGACACGGGGCTCGAGCAGAGAAGTATAGCCCAGGCCCCGTGGGGCCCAAGCATCCCTCCAAGAGCCTGGCCCCGGCTGCCGTCTCCTCAAAGCGCAGCAAGCACCGGAAGCAGGGCATGGAGCAAAAGATCTCCAAGTTCTCACCTATCGAAGAGGCCAAGGATGTAGAGTCAGACCTGGCCTCCTACCCCTCCTCTGCAGTCAGCAGCAGCCTGGCCTCTCGGGGCAGGAAGTTCCAGGACGAAATCACCTATGGGCTCAAGAAGAATGTGTATGAGCAGCAGAGGTACTATGGAGTGTCCAGCCGGGACCCAGTGGAAGAGGATGACCGCGTGTACAGTGGGAGCAGCCGGTCCCGGGTGGCATCTGCATACAGCGGGGAGAAGCTCTCCGGCCATGACGTCAGTGGCCGGGCCAAGGGATACGAGCGGGAACGGGAGGCTGTGGAGCGACTTCAAAAAGCGGGCCCCAAGCCCTCATCTCTGAGCATGGCCCATGGCCGGCCCCGGCCCCCCATGCGGAGCCAAGCCTCTGAAGAGGAGAGCCCCGTCAGCCCTTTGGGGCGGCCTCACCCTGCTGGGGGCACCCTCCCCCCGGGGGACACCTGCCCACAGTTCTGCTCCAGCCACTCCATGCCTGACGTCCAGGAGCATGTCAAGGATGGACCGCGGGCCCACGCACATAAGTGTGAGGAGGGCTACATCCTGGATGATTCCCACTGCGTAGTTTCCGACAGCGAAGGTAATGGCAGCTGGGGGTGATTTCTGCAGATGCTCAGCACCTGGGGGGCCTGCCCGTCCGTGGGGCCCTGAGCCCTGAGATGTCTCAGTGGGGCTGGCCTGGCGCCTCACCCAGTGGGCCCTGCTGCAGGCTGCCCTTCCTGCCTGCTGCACCCGCGCCCTGGCCCGGTTGTGGGAGGGGGCTGGGGCCTGGCATTACGCTTGTGGCTGTGGCGCCCACCCTCTGTTTTCCTTGCATGGCTTCAGCTGGGCCTCCCACTGTGGCCAGCCCGGGGGTTGATGGTGTTCTGTTTTTGGTCCCTGAAGCGTATCACCTGGGCCAGGAGGAGACAGACTGGTTTGATAAGCCCCGGGATGCCCGCTCTGACCGGTTCAGGCACCACGGGGGCCACGCAGTCTCCTCCTCCTCCCAGAAGCGAGGCCCTGCCAGGCACGGCTACCACGACTACGATGAGCCCCCCGAGGAGGGCCTGTGGCCACACGATGAGGGTGGCCCAGGCCGCCATGCCTCAGCCAAGGAACACCGACACCATGGTGACCACGGGCGGCACTCAGGCCGCCACACTGGCGAGGAGCCGGGACGGCGTGCTGCCAAACCACACGTTCGAGACCTGAGTCGCCATGAGGCCCGGCCTCACCCTCAGCCCAGCCCTGCCCCGACCGTGCAGAAGAAGGGTCAGCCTGGGTACCCCAGCTCCGGTGAATATTCACAGCCATCCCGTGTTCCATCAGCGTACCATCATGCCTCTGAGAGCAAGAAGGGCTCCCGGCAGGCCCACTCAGGGCCCGCTGCACTGCAGCCAAAGCCAGAACCCCAGCTGCAGCCGCAAGGTCGGCAGGCAGCTCCAGGTCCACAGCAGTCACAGCCTCCTCCATCCAGGCAGACACCCTCAGCAACAGCATTGCGCCAGCCGCAGACACAGCAGCAGCAGCAGCAGCAGCAGCAGGGTCTCGGGCTACAGCCTCTGCAGCAGGCCCCTTCGCAGGCCCGCCTGCTCGAGCAGGGCCAGCCACCTGCTCGGGGTCCGGCCCCCGCTGCCAGCCAGCTAGCAGGGAAGCCTCAGCCAGGGCCCTCGACAGCCACAGGCCCCCAGCCATCAGGACCAGTAAGTAAGGCTCCAGTACGTGGATCCTCCCCAGGGTGGTTGCTGGGACTGCAGCTTGGACAGCCCCTTGGTTCCAGGCTGGGCAGAGTTGACGCGTGGTAGTTCAGCTATGGGTTCTGTGTTGCAGCCGCGGGCAGAGCAGGCGAACGGCTCTAAAGGGACTGCCAAAGCACCCCAGCAGGGGAGACTTCCTCAGGCCCAGCCACCACCAGGACCAGGACCTGCAGGTGAGCCTGCCTTTGGACGCCCTTGGCTATGACCAAGAGTACCTGGGCTGCCCTCTCCCTGTGCTGACTGGCACCCTGAGCTCCCCTGCACTGCATGCCTTCACTGCTCTCTGAGAAGGTGCCCAGTGCACTGCAGGCCTCCCCAGCAGAAACGAGCCTGGGGTTAGAATGAGCCAATGGGATCACCAGCACTGGGGCCTTAGGGCCCAGGCAGCTCTGGGCAGGGAGCCTCGAAGGTGCTGGTGATCACAGGGCCAGGACCATGGATTCCTACTGTCTCCTTCCTTCCCCTTCCCTTCTCTCCTCTGCCTTCTCATCTTCCTCTGCCTATTCCTCCCTTTCTCCCTCTTTATCTTCCTCAGTCTCCTTTTTGCTGCTTCCTCCCACCCCTTTTCTTCCCACTCTTACCTTCCTCTCTTTATTTCTCTATCCTCCTCCTCACTCTCCACCTCACAGGGTACCCGTGGTCAGATTCCCTCTTAGCTGCTCTCCCACTCAGACGCTGAAGAGCCAGGCCAAGCACAGCTTATGATGGTGGTTTCTTTACCCCTAGGCATGAAGGCTGGAGCCAAGCCTGGAGGGACCCCAGGGGCTCCTGCCGGCCAGCCAGGTGCTGACGGGGAGAGTGTGCTCTCCAAGATCCTCCCTGGTGGGGCAGCAGAGCAGGCCGGCAAGCTGACGGAAGGTACGCACTGCCTACAGCCAGGTCCAGGGTGGACGGCTGCTCCAGGGCCCTACTCTGGCCGAGGTTGGGTCTGGGGACTGGTTCCGGACTCAGTCACCCAGGCACAGGCCAGCCCGAGGGCCCACCTGCTGCGGCCTAGTGGTTCTCTGGGTAGTCCCTGCCCCTTAGGCTGAGCTTGGCTTCACTGTGCCAAACGGTCTTGACTAGGAGGGAGCCTAGCCCGACTTCCTGACACCTCTCTCCTTTTTCTGTCACAGCTGTGTCTGCTTTTGGCAAAAAATTCTCCTCCTTCTGGTGACCGTGCCCTGCAGGGTGAGTATGAGCTGCCTGTACCCACCCTCTCCTGGTGCTCGAGTCAGGGCTCTTAAGTCCTGCGGGGTCTTCTGGGAGGAATGTGGTCTTCAGTAGTGGGTGGTGTGGCCAGAGCTGCAGTGTCCTTCCCCTATGAGAGTGGGAGGAGGAAGAGGAAGAGGGACCCTGTGCACAGAGGTCCCAACATGTGGCCAACACAGTAGAGGTCCCCAGCAAAGGGAAGCCAAGGCCAACATCCCTTTGTCCTTTTCTACCACCCCTTAGCCCCCAACAGGGTTCCTAAAGCTATGAGTTGACATTAGGTTGTAGGTGGGTCCCCCTGGGATACAGCTCCTCCCAGCCCTTCTCTGTAAATGCTCCACAGGCTCTTGAAGAAATGAAGGGAGATGATATCGTTGCTGTGGAAAAATCTCTGGAGTCAGAGGCCTGGGCGCAGCTCTGGACTCTGCGTATAACAGTGAGTATCAGGACTAGGGTTGGGTGAGGCAGAGGAGGGAGTGAAGGGCCGAGGCCTAGCTGACCAGACTGACCCAGTTCCTGTAAGTGTGAGCCAGGAGGGACCTGGTGGGCTTCCTTCAGCTAGGATGGGCCCAGCTGCTACCTGGGAGGCAGAGACAACTGAGCTGGCTGAGGTGACTCAGGTAAGTAACCTTGGGAAAGGGGCCCGGCAGAGCAAACCGTGCCCCACAACTTGGGGTCTGTACACTAGGCACTGATTCCAAAGCCCTGTCCTTGAGGCCTAGTGCTGGGACCTTTGCTCCAGACATTCAGATGAGGCTGGAGTCCTCAAACCCTGCAGAGCTTAGCACTCCTTGGTGTGACGTCAAGATACAATTGGCTTCACAGGCTGAGTTCAAGACCTGCAAGGTGGAAAAGCAGAATGAGTGGAGAGGCAGACAGGAAAGGGATGGAGCGGAAAGGGAGGTCATCCAGACAGGAGTCTCAGCTCCAGACCAGGTCAGCCCAGGGAGAGAGTGGAAGGGCCTCAGGATGGGAGCCCTGGCTCTCTCTGGGCTGCAATGGCCAAAGCAGGATCTGAAGCCTCTGCCTAGAGCCTCCTCTGGACCTGGCCTTGCCTCTGGGCGGGAAGGAGGAAGCGGTACATCATGCAGGATGGCAGGGAGGGTAGGCTGGCTGTTGGTGCTGCTCTGCGCACAGCCAGGGACCACCTCCTCCCATTCCATAGCCTTGGGACCCTCTTCCTACCGCGCCTTTGCGAATTCTACTGTTAAAGAGTATGGAGGTGTGGGTGCTTCTCATAGTGAGCAGGTGTGTGTTTGGCAGGGCCAGGCACTCAACAAGCAAATCACGAGGGAGCGCTGGGGCCAGCAAGGGCCTTTCCCCAGCCTGGCCTGCTTGTGGGAGGGAGCTGGGTGTAGTGCCAAAAGGGCCACCTATCTCTGGAGGACTAGCAGGGAAACTGGAAAGGTCCAGTTTCCCATCCATTTATTCATTTATTCAATAAATGTCTGTCAGGCCCTAGGTAGGTGCTGGGCCCTGTTCTGAGTTCTGGGGATCCAGCAGGGAACAAGACCAAGTCCTTGCCCTCTAAAGTTGACAGCCCGTTAAGAGGGGCAGAGAATAAATAAGTTTTTAAAAAATGAGATTAAAAGATAATTTCTGAAGGTTATAAGTGTTCTGAAGCCAGGGACGCAGGGTTATGGCACGGAGGGGGCCACTCTAGAGAAAGTGGTCAGTGATAGGTAAGGCTCAAGGGAGGAGAAGAGGCTGCTGTGGGATGTGCCCAGTGAGGGAACAGCACCCGCAGAGGCTCTGATGAGACAGATAGGCCTCAGGGACAGACAAAAGGCCAGCACAGCTAGATCCACAGTGGAGGGGAGAGATGGTCCGGGTGACGTCAGAGGGGGCAGGAGCCAGCTGGGGTGGGCTTTGTAGGCGAAAGTAAAGAGCCCGGAATTTATTCTAATTAGAGTAGCCACAGTGCAGCACCTCAGTGTTCTTCCTGCCTTCACCCCACGACAGTGGGCTCCCTGACACTTTCCCACCCAGCTGGATGTTTCTTCTGAGTTGCCCTGAAACAGATATGAAATCAGAAGTTGTGCTGAAGGGAGGGGAAAGAGGGGCAGCCCATGGACCAGGTCTATGGCAGGACCCACCTTGGGTGTAGGGCACTGTTACCAGAGCACTGTTACCAGGGAGGGAAAGGAACCACTTGCGTCGTTCCTTTTGTTCTGTGTCCTGTCACACGACGTGCGTGGGCTACTGAGACCACTAACTTTGTAATTAAAAGAATCACCCTCAAGTTCTGGCATTTGGCTGATTGGGCCAAGCGGTCAGTGCTTCTGTGAGTGTCTATCTCCTGGTGTCTTTTGTGGAAATTTCAGAAGTGGGCTGGGAGAGGCTTGTTGTTTTAAACAAAATCCCATCTCCCTCACTCTTAAGAAACAAAAAGCAACTTGTGTTAAAGAAATGGCCCTTCCTGTCCAACCTGATTCTTTCTTCCTGATCTTCTCTTTATGACCTCAAACCTGCCCAAGCACCCCTCTCCCCCAGCCTCAGTGGGGTGGGATCCCGTGGGTGAGGAGGAGCCAGGCCGTCAGCTTGTGGCAGACAGCCGGAAGGAGTGTGGGCGGGAAGCAGCTGTCCACAGTTCTTGACAAAATTCTTCTGTCTTTCCTGTTTCCTTTCCCCCTCCCTCCTTTTCTCCTCCAAGCATCTACAATCTGGCAAACCTTGGCCCAAAGACTCATACCAGGTGGGACGTGGCAGGCGGGCCTCAGTTGAGGACGGGATGTTTTCTAACAGCAGCTGCCGGGGTGAAACATCTGTTGGTCAAGTGGGACCATTGGCCCAGGGGGACCTGTGATTGTCTTTCCAGAGACCCTGCTCTCCTCAGGGCACCACCTTCAAGGCGTAGCCGTCGTTGGGAGGGAGGAACCCTCTCTTCAGGCCCTGCCACGCGGCAGTCTTGCTGCTCTTCCCACAGCCGCCTTCCGCGGCCTGGCCAGCCAGGCTACCAATGCGTTATACACAGAGTTTGGGCGTGCGCAGCCTGTTTTTGACGGACGCTGCCCTCCCTCCACAATGCCAGAAGTTTTTCCACAGCCTTGGAGAGGGGCTTTGACTGAGGGCTGGGGGCCCTGGGCTCCGTTTCCTTCACATTCCAGCTGGCCCAGATCCCTCTGTGGCCACAGGGCCCTGCCCCCTTCACCCTGCCCCCTGGGTGACACCGGAGCAGACTTCCATGTGGCTAGCGTGGGATTGGGAGAACTTTACAAACATTAGGACCTAACACTGTCTCATCGCTGAAATAAGAGGCCATAGCACCGAAAAGCAGCGTGGGCGCTGGCTGAGGCTTCTCCCAGCCCGTGGGTGGCCGCGTGCTAGCATGCCCGCCACCATCTTCAAAGCCATCACCCCCAGTCATCGTGAGCATCCCAGCGGCACCACCATTGTCTCGACCAGCCGGCTCCTCGTTCGTACACCTGGGGATTTCTTTTGATTTCAAGAACAGCCTTAATTATTTCAGTTTGATTTAAGTGTATACCTCATAAACATTGTTCTTTTATTTCTCCCCCCACCCTTTCTCTCTTCGCTCTCTCGGCTCACCTCCTTGCCTCTCCCCTCCACCACCACCTTGTGACTGATGGTTTGGTTCCCTCTCTGCTCTGCCCCTGCTCAGCACAGGGAGAATATTGACTTAGAAGCAATAGTGGGCAGCAGGCCACCAAGAGCACAACCCCAGGGCGGGGTCTAGGGAGGCCCCTCAGCCCGCCTCTGTTTACCGTGCAACTCCAGTCCTTCTTAAGCCATCACCAGTGGACATGCTCAGAGCAGAGGGGCCAGGGCTTCTGCCAGCCAAGGGAAGGGCCCAGGGCCCTGCGCTGGGGAGTGTGGCACCGTCCATCCACCTGGTGGACTGGGCAGTGTTCCTCCCTGAGGCCCTTCCCTTAGGGGCCTCCCTTCACCTTGGGCACAGCCACAAGTCTCATCTCTAACGTTCTATGCAATGAAATATAAACCCTCAAAGACAACTGTTAATATTTATTAAATTCCGTGTTATGTATAAGGAGTTAATTGCAAACCTGCAATTGAGAAACTGGATAGATATGCTCATATCAAACCCCTCGCTCCCTTCCCCCTCCCCTGCTCCCACTGTGTGTGTGAAATTCTCAGTCTGTGGCATGTTCGACCTGTGGCAGGACTCGCTGCTGCCAGGCGAGTCACCGCCTGTCCCGCAGTGGAGCATGCACAGCTCGCAGCTTCTTTGCACGATTTCATCCATTTTCAATGCTCGACCCTCTTGCTTGGAGTTCTTTTTGTCTCAGAACCTCTCCTTCAGGAGTGCTTCTAGCTAACTTCTGCACGAGCTAGTGAGGACCCGCCGGAATTGCTGCCTGAGCATGCCAGGCTGTGGGCCCGGCAGTACAAGGCCCCACACCCTCTGCAGGTTTCTCTGACCAAGATGTCTCTGAGGAGACACGTGGTGGGAGCCCGCACAGGATGTGTGCGTGTGAACATTCGGAAGGTTTGCTGTAGGATTTCCATCTGTAAGTCACTCCCCCACTTATCCCAGCCCTGAGCCAGAGACCTCTGGTCGCCCCTTCCCAGCAGGGCACTGCTCAAGAGCAGAGCTGGGCTGTGTCTGTAGCCAGAGAGACAGAGGCCAAGGGTAGGGCCCAGCTCCTGACTGTACTTCTCCTTTGTGGCTGGGAGGCTCAAAGGTCTGTGAGCCAGGAGATCTGGCCAGGGGGCCAGAGAATGCTCAGGAAGAGCTGGAGTTTTGGCATTTGTGGTGAGGACAGCTGACAGTGTCATCTTTGATCAGAGTGCATATTCACATAGACAGTGGCTTCAAGCTGAGTTTCTTGGGAAGCTTCTCAATAACAAACTTACAGAAGGTTCTGTTGTGACACTCTCTGCATCTGTCTCCAGGACCTAAACTCCCTGCCAGCCCCTATCTCTGAAGCCTAAGTATCCCACTGCTCATCAGCTTCTCTAAGACTGAGCCAAGAGTGTGGCAGGTGGTAGCTGCCTGACCCCTCCAGGCCTGGCCTTCCTCCAGAGTGCTCTGGTTTGCACCATGCATTTCTCAGGGGTCCACATTTCTCATTCTTTCCTATAAGGTCCACAAACCCCTTCAGAGAGGGATCCTGGCCCACCTCTGGCAGCTGTGGATGAGATAGGAGGCTGTCAACCCTTGTGTTGGGCCTAAGACCCTGCCCTTCTGGATTTGGGCTTCACCCATCCAACGGGACACCTGCCTCATCCCAGAGATCAGGCCTGGGCTGTATGAGGCCATCTGTGCAAGGGCTGAAGGAGGCCACCATCTGGCACCTCTGACCACCCAGGGCCAGGTCTTTGTGGGGATGTGCCTAGTGGCTGGATACATGAGGGACTAATGCAGCAATCCTCCCGATAAAAGGCCAAGGGATGGGACCAGGAGCAGGGAACAGGCAGGGAGATGACAGCAGGTCAGCCTCCATCAAAGCTAGTTTCACGCTCTCCAATGTTGACTCTTCAGCAAATCTCCTTTCTGGCCAAGCTTTCTGAGTTTGAAATTTCTGACATCTGCCACTCCCTAACCCCCAGTGTATCCACAGGACACATCTGTGCCTATCACCCCTTGTGAAGGTGGCTGGAGCAGGCCTCTGGGCCACAGGTGTCCTGGCCCTTGTGTGGATACAGCTGTGGCTCTGGGGGCCAGAGGCTGAGGGACCAGCATTCGATGCCTTGGGCAGTGGGGAGCACCAAGCACATTTCCACATGGGCAAGGGGTTCTCTGGGATGCAATCCAGGCCTTCTCTACACCCTCCCCCGACCCAGTGTCATGAACAAGGGCACTGCCGCCTCTGTCTACTTCAGGGCCTAATGCATTCACAGTGACACCCCGCTTCCCCACCATCCACTTAGTCCTTGGGAAGAGAGGGTGGTCTCAGGGCCCATGATGACTGGGCAGCAGTGGCAGCAACCATGGCCTGTCTTCTGGAGCCTGTGGGGAGTTTTCCAGGCAGATTCTTTACCATGACAACAAGGTCCTGGCCTGTTGGCCCCTCCCTTGCCCTCGTGCCCCCTCCCCCCATTCTGTAAATACTTGTCATTGTGGACTCGACAGGGTCAGAGGGACAGGCCTGACCAACTGAAACTCCTCAGAGATATCATTTCTGTCTCCCTGGGTACCAGGAGCCCTGCTGCCATGTGCACTGGGGTGGCACTGGAGAGCCATGGAAGTCATGAGATATTGTGTGTGTATGCATGTGAACAAGTGTGTGAGTGTGTATGTGTGTGTGTGTCTGCTTCATTTGGCCTCTGGGATCAAATCAGCTCCTTCTCTCTAAGTGCAGTGCCCTGGAGAGTGGTGGCCGCCCAATGCCTTTCCTCTGCTAGCTTCCATGTCTTGTTTTTGCTTCCCCCTCACTCTTTCCCTGCCTCCCTTCTTTCCTCTCTCCCTTTCTTTCCTTCTCTCCTTCTTTATTTGAGGGGGGAAGAGTGCTGTACAAAGTCAAACAAACAAGTTTACAGTTGTAAGTGCAATGAATGACCCGAGTCCTCCACATGACCTTGTGAATCGTGTGCCGTCCTCCTGTGCTCTGTGAGAACTCGTGGTACTTCAGTGTCCCTCCCCCTGTATTGTAACAAGGTAATTCTGTGGTATCAGAATAAAAGGACTTGATATAAACAACCTACAGACTGTCTCTGGGATGGTTTCTGAAACGGGAAGGCGTAGGCAGAAGAACAAATCCCCAAACTGTGACAGTCCTGTCTTTTCACAGTTAAAGGGAAAAGAGTGAAAAGGCAAAGTTGCAGAAGTACTGGCAAGGCCAGGGCTGAGTTCATACCAATCTGTCCAAAGACAGTGGGCCTCTCCACAAAGGCGCCCCAAGGCAGGTTTAATGCTTGGACCTGGAGGGAGCAGTTAGCTCACTGGGCAGACTGCTGAGGGACTGTGCCTCCACAGCCTTTGAGTGTCGGGGCTGCACAAACAGCTTTCTAGGGCCTGGTTCCCTGGGGAAGCAGGTGAGCAGGTGCTGCCCCCTGGTGTTACCAACAAGCCCTACACCTGTCTGCCTTGCTGTGTCCACTCCAACCCCCAAACTCTTGGGGGCTGCTAGATCTTAGTCCTTCCCCAGGATGGGAGAGCCTCCTTATCAAAGTAACCCAGAGTTGCTAGAAATTTTTTAAAACACAGATAAATGAAACGAGTATCAGCCTCACCTCTGGCCTTCCCTAAAGTTAGTATCTTGATGCATGTCTTTCCTTCCTGTTTGTGTTTTCCTTTTTCATTTTAAACAGAAGCCAGAAGGCACAGTACTTACTGTTTTCTAGCCTCCTGTTTACTTCTACACATTCATTCCAAGTATTTAGATGTTCATCCTCCAGTGCCCGGCCTCCAGAGAGCTGCACCATGAGTTTACAGCCAGTCTACTGCACATGCCCTCAAGGACAGGCACCATGTTCCCAGTTTTCCTGTTATAAACAATGCTGTAATGAACATCCTAGTTTCCAACTTTCCACCCAGATTGGTGGCTGGGGCCACTCTTTCTGCTCCCAGTTCTGGCCTTAACAGTCCTGCACACACTGGATGCTCACAAGTTAAGTGGCCTCAGAAAGTGGAAACTGTTTTTAGTTAACTAATCCAATGGAAGGAGAAGCTGCAGGCCAGTCAAGTGGGATCTCAGTCAAAGGCAAGGCAGGGCGCAGGGAGCCAGGGCCCTGAGGTGTGGAAGACCAGCCAGGCTCAGGGTATATGGAGGAGGGGACATCCGTTGCTGCTGGCCTGACTGCTGCCCAGCCTCTCCTGCCCTCTTTTGCCATTGTAACCTGCCCAGTCCAGTGCCACTGTCCTGAGGGAGCCTGCCTGCCCAGGTTTTTCTTTCCACAGGAAGCTCTCTGGTTCTGGGTGGAGCCTGACCCCCCAGGCCCTCCACACCCAAGAACTTGGGCTGAGGCCTGGGAAGGCAGACAGAGGCCCACACACTCATGATCCCCAGCAAGGTGCCACTGAGCGGGGCGGGTGAGGGCTGCAGGGGCAGATAGCTTCTGGGGTAGGCCTGGTGGCCGATAAGACCAGGCGACACCCTGTTACCTTTGCACCCGCCCTTTGCCCCACGCCCTGGAGCTCCAAGGCTCGAGCTCTGCGCCCCCTGCCAGGAACGCACCTCTGCCCTTCTTTTCTCGTCGGCCTGAGAGCCCCTCCAGAGCAGGGCCTGGCACCGTCTGGTGAATGCTTGCCTCGTAATGGACCAGAAGGACCCGACAGTTAGCCTCCGGGCTGCGGAAGACCCCAGCTGGGGCTGACTTCGGCTTGCACCCTGCCTCTCACGCCCCCGCCCCTCATCTCTCTTTTCCTCGACTTTACCCTCGCAGGGCTCAGCCCCGCCCTCTCACCCCACCCCCGCGTCTTCGGAGTCCTCGGTCCGCAGCCTCTCAGGACCTGCCCCCGGATGCTTAGGGCCCACCCCCGTCCGACCTCATCTGCCCTCCTCCCGTGGGCCCTGACGTTCTTCACACACCTCGCCCCTCCCTACAGACCTGCTCCTTTATTCCGTTTCGACAGCGCCGCCCCTTCTCCTCGGAAACCCCATTCCCTCCCCTCCCAGTAATAGGCCGGGCCTTGGCCCACAGAGCTCGCCTCTCTCCAGCCTAGCCCACCCCGAAAGGCCTGCTCCTTTTCCCGAGGTCCCTGCTCTTCCCCTCCAGGACTCCTGGGGCCGCAGCTCCAACTTGTTCCTCGCAGGCCCCACCTCCTTACCATCGAGGCCCCGCCCCTCGTCTAATCGTCCTCGCTCATTCGTCGAAAGTCCCGCCCCTCTCACTGTGCGGCAAGGCCGCGGCGGAGACTGGCCGGGCCTCTCACTTCCGGGCGCCTGAACGCCCCGCCTCACCCCGGCGGCCCAGAGCCACCATGGAGCGGCAGGTGAGGGAGCGGCCCGCGGTTCCCGTGCTCTTTGCAGCCCGGGCCGGGCCTGACCCTGCTGTGTCCCCTGCGCAGGTGCTGCTGAACGAGCCCGAAGAGGCGGCGGCGCTGTACCGGGACCTTAGCCGCCATCCCGCGCTGAGCGCCGCCTGCCTGGGCCCGGAGGTCACCACGCAGTACGGGGGTTGTTACCGGACGGTGCACACTGGTGTGTGTATGGAGGGGAGTCGGTGGAGAGGAGGGGGGCGTGGAGGGCTAGCTGCCTGACAGTGCACACGGGTGTGTGGAGAAGGCCGGGCTTGGAGAGTGTGGGTGTGGAACAGTGCATCCGTAAGAGGTTTGTGCACACAGGTGTATGGGGGGGGCGGCCTATTTGGGGTATTATAGGATGGTGCCCATGAGTGCAGAGTGTGGGCCTTGTAAGGGTCACCCCCGTCATCGTATCCCACACCTGCTCTCAAGATTCTAGGGTGGATGCTAGGAGCAGTAATCGTTTCTCTCCAAGACGTTGTCAGCCTAGGCTCTGGAGGCCTAGACTTGAGAGTTGTGGCCAAGTGTTGCCCATCCTGCCCCCCAGAATATCTGGAGATAGACTGAGAGAGGTGGGGTAGGGGAGGGGGTATCCTGTGCTGGGACTGGTCAAGTTGAGCAGCCTCATGCCTCTCCTCGCAGAGTGGACCCAGAGGGACCTGGAACGCATGGAGAACATCCGATTCTGCCGCCAGTACCTGGTGTTCCATGATGCGGACTCAGTGGTGTTTGCAGGGCCTGCGGGCAACAGTGTGGAGACCCGGGGCGAGTAAGTTTGAGGGAGGAAGCTTGTAGGCAAGGCCGTGGCCATCTGCAAGCCTTTTATGAAGGCCCACCCTGTGCCTTGGTGTGGGTAGGGCCCAGAAGGGAAGCCAGGAGCCAGACCCCTGACCCTTGGGAGCTCAGGTAGTAGTGACATGGTCACAAACATTGGAGGCTTGCTCCAAACTTGGGCTGGGACTAGAGTCCCTGCCCCAGGGAAGGGAGGCAAGGCAGCTGCTGTGGTAGGGCTAGAAGGGCTGCAGGGGCGGTTGTGGGCCAGAGCCTCAAGAATCTTGTCTAAGAGGTTGTGGCCAATAAGGGGACAGGATGGGCTATCACTGGGTGGGAGGTAATACTGACCTGCTCCCCTACATCCTCCTCAGGCTGCTGAGCAGAGAATCTCCTTCAGGCACCATGAAAGCTGTGCTGCGCAAGGCTGGAGGGCCGGGCGCTGGGGAGGAGAAGCAGTTTTTGGAGGTAAGTCTGCATAGGACCACGTGGTGGGTAACTGGGGGCTCAGTCCCACGGATAAGGCTCTGTTGGAAGATAGGCAACCTGACTCCCAGATGTCCTTAGGTTTGGGAGAAGAACCGGAAGCTCAAGAGCTTCAACCTGTCAGCGCTGGAGAAACATGGGCTGGTTTATGAGGATGGTGAGGCATCTGGCTGGTGAGCAGGCAGGGCGGACAGGAGGGGCAGCCATAGCCCAGGGCTCCCCCTGATCGGCCTTCCTTGCACCCAGACTGCTTTGGCTGCCTGTCCTGGTCGCACTCGGAGACGCACTTATTATACGTGGCAGAGAAGAAGCGCCCCAAGGCTGAGTCCTTCTTTCAGACCAAAGCCTTGGACGTCAGTGGCAGCGATGACGAGGTGGCCAGGCTGAAGAAGCCAGACCAGGCCATTAAGGTGCTCATGGCCATGGCCAGTCCATGAAGGCCCCTCAGGGCAGTGCTGGGGTCCACCATGCTCTCTGCCCACACTGTGCCTATCAGAACCAGGGAGGTACTGGCTTCTAGGGGGCAGGGCCATCTCCTGCAAGACAGGCTGGGCATTGAGTGTCTTGTGTTCTCAGGGGGATCAATTTTTATTTTACGAAGATTGGGGAGAAAACTTGGTTTCCAAAAGCACTCCTGTACTCTGTGTGCTGGATGTCGAGAGTGGCAACATCTCTGTGCTTGAGGGGGTCCCTGAGAGTGTGTCCCCTGGACAGGTTAGTGCTGACTTGGCCTACATGACTCCGAAAGTCTGGGGCCCCTGCCTGAGCTACTGACCCTTGTTCACACCTGCCCTGTGGTCTTGTTTACAGGCATTCTGGGCCCCTGGAGACACAGGTGTTGTGTTTGTGGGCTGGTGGCATGAGCCCTTCCGGCTGGGCATCCGCTTCTGCACCAATCGAAGGTGAGGACAGTCGAAGGGGCAGGGCAGGGGGCCTTGCAGCTCAGACTGGCCTTGAAGCTGAGTGTCTCTCTGGTGGTTCCAGGTCAGCCCTGTACTATGTAGACCTCATCGGGGGGAAGTGTGGTAAGTGCTGGCACCTACCTGTGCTTCACAGACACACACTGGCCCTGGCAGCCTGCATGATGCTCACATTTCTGTCTGGTCCAGAGCTCCTCTCGGATGACTCTCTGGCTGTCTCTTCTCCCCGGCTGAGCCCAGACCAATGTCGCATCGTCTACCTGAGGTTCCCATCTCTGGTCCCGCATCAGCAGTGTGGCCAGTTGTGCCTGGTGAGCTGGGGTGGGGGTGGGGGGAGGTCAGCAAGAGGAGGGGATGGCAGATGAGAGCTGGAGGGTCAGCTTCATCTCCCCACGGCCTCCTCAGTGGACCTCCTGTCTTGGGTACAGTGATGGTGTGAGTTTTGCCTTTCCTTCTCTCCAGGCAAGGCCTGGAGGCTGTCATGGGGGCTCTGCACAATCAAAACTCACCACCTTGAGAGCATCCTCTGTCTACGAGAATGCTCCTCCTTTTGCTTCTTATCTGCACGTGGCCAGGCTCTGCAAGGGGCTGGGATATAATGGGCAGTTACAGAGCCTCAGTCCTTGTAAAAGGGCCCCTAGTGAAAGTCAAAGGCCCCTCCAGACATCTGCTCCAGGTCACCAGAAAGGAGATACATCAGGCCTCTCTCAGGTCCTCCCCTCCCTGCCCTGAGGGCACTGCCAGTCCCCTGGTGAGCCTGACCATTGTGTTCTGTTGCAGTATGACTGGTATACCAGGGTCACCTCCGTGGTGGTGGACATTGTGCCTCGGCAGCTGGGAGGTAAGGGGTGTCGGCTGGGTGGGTGCCAAGGAGCATGCAGTTCTGTTTTCCTGCCATCTGTTATCCCTGCTCAGGGCCAGCCTCCTCAGCTCTTCCTGCCTGGGTTCCTTCTGAAGTCTCCCCGCTGCTGGGCCAGCCCCAGGTTCAGCCTCTGCAGGGGGTGGGGCCATTACTATAGGGAATGGTTCTCACAGAAGGTCAGCTGGACCAAAGCTGAGATCCGAGTGGCCCAAGCTGGCTGAGGCTTGAGATTATTTCATTTGTGCCACAGCCCATAGATTTATCTTGTTTTTCCAGTGGCTGCTTAAAGCCACTGCTCCTTCAAGGGGTCTCAGAAAGTACACTAGATTGGCAGGTCCTGCCCCAAGGGTGCTCATTCTCCCACTCCCAGCCCCCACCCCAACGTTTGTCCAGTCCAAGCCCTTGAGGCAGCAGGGTCTCTGGGAGGGTGGCTCTTGGCTGACAAGCTCCAGTCACAGTCTCGGGTGCTCACAACTCTGCTTGGGATCCCAGACTATCCCAAGGACGTGAGGGGTGAGTCTCTTGTTTCCTTAGGCCACCTGGTCAGTTCCAGGAGTCAAGGACAAGAGATGGCCTCCTTTTCCTGTCTTTGGGTTACAGGGATGCAGCAGTGGGGACCTGGTCTGAATCCTAGCTCTGCCCCTTATTAGTTGTGTGTTCTTGGACAGTATCCTGACCCCCTGAGCTTCCATTTATTTATGTGAGGAGAGGGTGGTTGTTCCTGCCTTCTTTGTAGGATTGTAGTGAGGGGTAAATGAGTGATGATGTTAGAGGGTAGGATTTATTCAGGCCCAGTGCCAGGTACTCTGCTAAATACGGTTAGAGACAGACAGGTGTCTTGGTTACAGCATCCGCTGCCTCCCAGCGGCCCTTAAGAGCAGCTCAGAGGAATGCCAGTGCATTCAGTTTCTCTCAGAAGCTCTTCAGCTCCGCCTCTCTTGGGCCCTAAGAGGCCTCTGCTCCTCAGCCCCCTCTTCAGGCAGCTCCTCATTGCCTAGGGTACCCCCATGTATGTGGCTGTTGTTCTGTCACAGTTCTGGGGCCCCAGGTGAATTCCCCAGCGACCCGGCCTGCCTCATAGTCTGGACACACACACACGCACGCACATACACACACACACACACTCATAGTCTGGACACACACACGCACGCGCACACACACACACACACCCGTAGTCTGGACACACACACACCCCTCCACTCTTGGACGTGGCCCCCAGCTCTCTGCCTTTGCAGAGAACTTCTCTGGGATCTACTGCAGCCTTCTGCCTCCGGGATGCTGGTCGGCTGACAGCCAAAGAGTGGTTTTCGACTCAGCTCAGCGCAGCTGGCAGGTGAGGAGCCCTGACTGTGTTGAGAGGCAGCCCTCAACCAACCCCCAGGAGCTGTGGGCCTGGGACATAGCGCACACACACTGCCAGGTGGACCGCCCAGCTCACAGGTCTCCCTGGCCCCTTAAGGCCCTGCCTGCCCCTGTCCTGGACTCATTTTTCCTTGAGGGGGCTGGCTGCCCTGGTACCCCACAACAGAGCCCTTGGCCCTTTCTCCTGAGGCAGAGATGCAAAGCCCCCACCCTCAGCATTTCCATGTGGTGGGCAAGGGGGCTGCCACTGGGGCGGGCCCCTGAATACCATACGGGGAGCTGATGGAGATGGGACAGCAGCTTTCTCCCAGGGACTGTGTGGGGACACCACAGTGTGCCAGACTCCTTTGGGGTTAGATATCGTTTGGTCCTCAGGGTAGCTCTAAGGGCCTCAAAGGCATTCCTTATCTTGCCCAGGGTCACTTAGCAAGTTGTGATGGAACTGGGATTTGAACCCAGGCCCTCAGGCCACTCCCTACTGCACTGAGTAGCTATCACCATAGTCACTCACAGCTCTGGCCTTGGCCCAAGGGTCCCCAAGAGGGTAGAGAGGAGGTGGGGGCAGGACCCATAGGGCTCTTGGATGTGGTACCACACATGGCCTCCTCTCTGCTTCAGGACCTGTTTGCTGTGGACACCCAGATGGGCAGTGTGACCTCTCTGACGGCTGGTGAGCAGGGCTGGCGAGTGGGCCAGCCAGGCTAGGGGAGGGACTGGAGCTCAAGCATGTGGGGCAGCACTCTCGGCCACTCTGCACCACTGACTGTCCCACAGCCTTTACTGACAGTCTTGCGAGGACCCTGCCTATGCAGGACCCTTACCCAGCCAGCAGACTGCCTCCTGGCTCTGCTCTGCTCCCTGTGTCCTGGCATTGCCTCAGCACGGCCCCCACACTACTTCTCAAACCCACAAAATTCTCTCTTGCCAAGATCTGCCAGAGTCTTCCTTCCCTCTCCCCAAACCTCAGGCAGAGGCACCTCTGCCAACCCAGGGCGCAGAAGCCCTGGGTTGGCTCCCTCATCTTCCTCTTACCCAGGCCTGATGATTCTGCACCTAAAGTGTTTTTGAGTCCTCCACCTGCCCTGGCTGTACTCACTCCTCCACAAAGCTACCAAAGGATTGTTCCCAAACTGCATCTCATTGTATAGTATCTGCTTAGGAATCTGAATCTCCTTGGACCCCACTGCCTAGAATTAGCACCTCCCCCCCAGCCTCCTGGGCCTAGCTGCCACCCCTGCAGACGGCAGTCATCAGGTGGTGGGTGGTTGTGCCATGTGGTCTGGTGTGTCCCCAGATCTGGCAGTCCCAGGGGACAACCATCACCTGCTGGATGAATGGACTGAGAAGGCGGCTCACCCAGAGCTGTGTGTGGTTGTCTGTGACAGTCCCTCTGTGGGCATCCCTTTGCTTCCCAGGGAATAAGGGGCACCTCACTATAAAGCCTCCAGCCTGGGACTCTGGCTCTGCAGGGACTGGGTGGGAATAGTGGTGGCATCTGCCTTGTCCAGGGGGGTCAGGTGGAAGCTGGAAGCTGCTCACAATTGACCGGGACCTCATGGTGGCACAGTTCTCCACGCCCAGCCTACCCCCATGCCTGGTGAGTGTTGGTGGGCCCCAGGCCAGGAGGCAGGGATTCGGTGCAGGCAGAGTTCCCCAGGTCAGGGAACTGGCCCGAGTCTGACTGTGGCTGGTCAGCATGTGAGAGGCCAAGGTGTGGACCCAGCCCAGTATAGTCCACGAGGGTCTGGCACTATGGGGAGAAACTACTGGGTTAAGGTTTGCTCTGTTCAGAACAGGGTGCCTGGGAAAGTGCTCAGTCCCCTAGCATAACAGCCTAGAAGCTGAGGAGGGAGGGGTACATATGTGTGGTTGTGTGAGTACCTGTGTATATACCAGCTCATGACAGGAGTCCGTGCTGGGCTCTCTGGAGGTGGGCAGATGGCCCAGTATAATGAGAGCTGCCCACTCTCACACTGGTGGAAAGGCAGGGAGGCAGCCAGGCCACCTGTGACACACTCTTTCCCTTTGGCAGAAAGTTGGGTTCCTGCCTCCTGAGGGGAAGGAGCAGGCGGTATCATGGGTGTCCCTGGAGGAGGCCGAGCCCATTCCTGAAATCTCCTGGAGCATCCGGGTACTACAGCCACCCCCAGAGCAAGAGCATGTGCAGTATGGTGAGCTGGGCAGGGGCAGAGGGGCACCTTCTCCAAGTTCCCCAGCACATAGTGTCTGTGGTCACCGTTCCCGTCTCCTGTCTCACATTTTGGGATTTTTTGAGATTACCTCTAAGAGGTTTTTTTTTCCTCTTGTGGATGGTCATGGGGAGTAGTGTCCAGGCATCTGAGCACCTACTCTGGGTATCAGAGCTGGGCATCACCAGGCCAGATCGTCTGCAGTGGGATAACGGAGCCCAAAGAAGACAGGCCTATGTAAGGCCTCTGTGACCACACCTCCTCCAGAATATTGTCCCTGCAGAGACTGGGACTCCCTGACTAGGGCAGAAGGAGCATGAGCGTCCTGGGGTCCATGTGTCACAGTGTGGGCTACCTTGGCCAAGTCTCTTGTTTCAGAGGTCAGCTGCAGACCTGCAGCTACAGCTGAGGCCTTGGCTGGGGAAGCCCCTAGGCAGTAGAACTGGCTCTGCTGATTGCTGCTTTTCCCCTGCAGCTGGCCTTGACTTTGAAGCAATCCTTCTGCAGCCCAGCGACCCTCCAGATAAGACCCAGGTGCCCATGGTGGTCATGCCCCACGGTAGGCAACTGGCCTAAGAGTCCCTGCCCTTCCACAATCCCTCCTAGCTGGCTCTTTCACCTTCTCTCTGTTCCCTATCTGCAGGGGGACCCCATTCATCCTTTGTCACTGCCTGGATGCTGCTCCCAGCCATGCTTTGCAAGATGGGCTTTGCAGTACTACTAGGTGAGGGAGCAGGGTGCTGCAGCTCTGGTAGAGCTGTGAGGTGGTGGTGATGGTGTGGGCCTGGTCTGTACAAGCACTGCGGGTACCACCCTAGTCTCCAGGCCTCTGCAGCCTGGACCTGGTAATCACTCTCAGAAACTGCCCTGGCCAGCCTCTGGCTCCATGGCGTGGTGATAACATGAAGTAACTTGCAACTGCCATGGAAAGGGGGTGTGGTCACTGGGCAGTCTCAAATCTCTTGGCCCCTTCCCCTTGAGTCTGGTGCAGCTAGCCTCAAGGCCTACTTCACATATAGGTGAAAGGGCGCTGGGAAGGTCACTTGACCACCCTGTCTGGTCCCTCCCTGGCCTCCAGTGAACTATCGTGGCTCCACGGGCTTTGGCCAGGACAGCATCCTCTCCCTCCCCGGCAATGTGGGCCACCAGGATGTGAAGGACGTCCAGGTAGCAGGGGCTGGGGCTTCTGGACGGGCTGGGGGTGTGGCTCCATTCAGCTGGGCAGGCAGCTGGCTGCAGCATGATCTGCCCACCCTGTAGTTTGCAGTAGAGCAGGTGCTCCAGGAGGAACACTTTGATGCAGGCCGTGTGGCCCTTATGGGTGGTTCCCATGGTGGCTTCCTGTCCTGCCACCTGATTGGTCAGTACCCGGAGACCTACGGTGCCTGCGTGGTGCGGAACCCTGTGATCAACATTGCCTCCATGATGGGCTCCACTGACATCCCTGACTGGTGGGTGTGCCCAGAGGTCCCCGCCCTTCTCCCCCCTCACTACGTACCCTCATGGAGCTCCGGCAGGCCCCAGAGCTCCTGGGCCTGCATCATCTCAGTGTCTTGTAGGTGCGTGGTGGAGGCTGGCTTCCCCTACAGCAGCAACTGCTTGCCAGACCTCAACATGTGGGCTGAGATGCTGCACAAGTCGCCCATCAAGTATACCCCTCAGGTACGCAGCCCTCCCCCTGCCCAGTGCACCACCAATCTGTCCAGGGCCCCGGGCCCTGCTCACCTCCACTCCGCACATACCTAGGTGAGGACACCAGTGTTACTGATGCTGGGCCAGGAGGACCGGCGTGTGCCCTTCAAGCAGGGCATGGAGTATTACCGTGCCCTCAAGGCCCGAAACGTGCCCGTTCGGTGAGTACAGCAAGACAGCCCTGGCAGCTGGTGGGCAGGTGAGCAGGGAAGGATCCTCAATCCTCAAACATTGCTGCCCAACCCTTACAGGCTCCTGCTCTATCCCAAAAGCACCCATGCACTATCAGAGGTGGAGGTGGAATCAGACAGCTTCATGAATGCTGCGCTCTGGCTGTGCACGCACTTGGGCAACTGAAGCCCTACCACTCTGTATGAGCTGGGTGACATATGCCACACTTGGCTCTTGGAGAGCCCCAGGGTCTGGCAGAGCGGCAAGAGGCTTCCTGGGCTCTGGACTTCATGGATGGGTGAGCCGAGGAATGTGGGCTGTATACTCATAATAAATGAGGACACAGAGTCTAGTTCCTGCTGGTACTTTGTACCAAGCCACCTCTAACCCCAGCCCCACCCTTGGGGTTCAGAGACCGTAGGCCCTGGGTATGGTAGCCATAAGGAGGGCAACTACTTCCAGCGTGAGAGGGGAGGGGACAGCGAGAGGCTCAGCTGCTGCCTGTCCTGGCCAAGTAGGACTCCACCAGGCTAGCTCCCTCTACTGCAGCCCCTTCTGTTAGAAACTGCCCTACACCACCCTTCTCCTCCCAACAGTTTATTTAGGGGACTAGTGAGGCCCTGCCCTTCACAGCACCCACAGGCTAAGGTAGTGCTAGGGTCAGATTGCCCAGCCCAAGTTGTGTTGGACTCTGCCACTCAGGCCCTAATGAGGAGTTGCCAATTCATTCCCTAGAAGCAAAGGCTAAGAAGCACCCTGCACAGGCATAAAGAGGAAAGGTGGCTTTATGTCTGACAGAAAGCTTCGTCCTCCCCAAGGCCCACAGGATTGAGGCTGGGACTAGCCCAGCCTCATGACCTTGTGAATCCAGTCCACAAACACAGAGACACGCATGAAGATGGATGGCCAGCGGGGCCGTGCGCACACTCGGTTGGGGATTATAATTCCCTCCAGGACCCAGCAGTCGTGAGTAAAGCAGGCAAGTGGGCCCCCGTAGTCACCCTGGTAGGTGCAAGAACTAGTGAGGGCATGGACCATGGTAGAGACTAGCCCCCTTGGGGGTGAAGCAGTACATTTTCAGCCTGCCAGGGGCCCTGCCACTGACCTCACAGGCTCCAGCAGGGGCCAACAGTCCTTCAGTGCACATCTCACTCTCGCGTACACGACCTCGGTGCTTGATGTTACATTCCTGGTTGGAGATGACATTGAGGGAGGCTATGTTCAGGACCGTGTTGTCCCCTGTACCTACAGTGAAGAGAATGGGAAGAAGGATAGGGTCTGTGGGTAGTACACAAGGCTGGGCCTCTTGGCCTGGAGCAGTCCATGCCTCTGCAGTGTACTCTTACCTTTGGTCTCGCCCCAGCCTGCGATCTCACACTTGGTGCCTGGAGGCACCACATACCACTCAGGGGGCAGGCAGATCAGGGCCACACGCTGGTTCAGGGTCGCAGGTCTTCAGCAAGAATGACGGCATTCAGGGTCTGAGGCCACAAGGCCCAGCCCCACCTCACACCCTCTTGACTTGTCACACACCTCTCCAGCTTGAGCAGAACAAGCTGAGAGCCAGAGGGCCCGCAGACCATCTTGGCCATTGAGATGCGCTGCAGGCCTGGCTGCCCGGGCTGTGGGTCCTGGAACAGGGTGCCTAGCCACACCTCATAGCCAGTGAGAGGCCCATGGCTGAGAGAGAAGCTCTGCTACATCAGTCGAGACTCATAGTCTGCTGCCCAACACTCACCCATTGGCTTGCCTAGGGAAGGTGGCTAAGGGGGAGAGGAAGGCGTGGGGTTGGGAGTCCCCAAACCCAAGGAAGGCTCACCAAGAGGAGAAGCACTGCCGGGCAGTCAGAACCCACTGCTCCTTCACTAGGGAGCCTCCGCAGAAGTGCTGGCCCTGCCTGGAGGAGTGCAGGTTAGGAAACGGTCCTGAGACACAGAGATACAGGCTGGACCTGCCATGTCTTGGCTAGGATCTGTGAGGCTGGGGCAGGTTCCTGCCCCCCTACTGGCACAAGCACAGAGGATGTAGCGTCAGCCCCTGTCTTGGAGAATCAGGCAGTTGTGCCTCACCGGTTGCGCAAGCTGACTGTCCAGGGTGAGTTCCCAGGCTGGCCGCCCACCACACGCAGCTTGGAGCGCCATGGGTCCAGGCGGGTCACTCTCTTGCCACACTTCTCAAACAGCACCTGGTCTGGGGGATAGAATGTGCTGGTTGAAACCCCGGACTGGATGGAGATGGGGGGTAAAGGGACCACGACGCATAACTGGCCCAAGTCTGTACCTGGGGGCTCCAGGATGGACGGCGGTTGGTCATCATCTGAAAGACCCAAGTTCAACCACGTTAAGGGAGCCAGCCTTTGGCGGTGGAGGCTGGGGGCGGGGCCCCGGGGCTGTGTCGCCGGTGCTCACCGCAGCCCCGCAGTGCACAGTAGTCGAACGTAGTCCCCGGATCTGTGGTGTAGCACCAGGGCCCGTGACTATCCCCGTCTGGGTTCCTGCAGAAGTTCTCCTCCAGTGGTGCGTGTGGGGCGGAGGTGGGGGTGAACCTAGGCGGGAGGGGGAGCAAAATCAAAGGGTAATCCCAAGCCCCCGCAAGCCTCCAGTTGGAGAGCCGAGGCATGCCGCCCTAGGGTTAGTCCCGGGCGGGGCCTGTGGCCTCGGTCTGGGAGGCACCAGGCGCGCTGGCGGACTTACTGCGGCTTGTGCGGCGTCCCCGCGGACCAGCGCTGACACCGGACGCCCTTTCGGGTCTTGCTGACTGAGCCGCGGTACAGTTCCCCCGCGCCATGGTAGCAGTCTGCGGCGGGCGGACGGACGGGGGCGACCGTCAGCCGGTTCTCGCCCCAGCCCTCCGGCCCCGTGCGTCCAGCCCCAGCTCAGGCCTTACCCTCGGGCCGCACGTCGTCGGTGCAGCGCCGGATCTGGTAGCAGAAGGCCACGCGCATGCCAGGCCGCGATGTGAAGCACCAGGGCGCCTCCGATCCGTCGGGGTTCCGACAGAAGTTCTCCCGAAGGTCCCTGAGCAAGCACGCAGCTCAGCCCGGGTGGGTCCCAGGTCATGGGCTGGCCAGCCCGCCTGGGCGGGAGCCCAGCCTCCAGCTCCTCCCCAAGCCCCGCCTTCTTTCAAGCCCCGCCCGGGGCCCCCCTCAGGTCCCACCCGCAGGAGTAGCAGGCTCCCAGCGGCGGCCAGCCAACTCACTTGCACGCATACTTTTCCGGCGTAAAGCGATGCTGATGCGGATGCTGCGCGTCCCAGCGCTGGCAGGGCACGCCCGCAGCGGTGGTGTTGACCGTGCCCCGGTAGCCCTCGCCTTTCCCGCGGAAGCAATTGAGCGTCGTGGCCTCCCGGCGCGGCTGTGCCTCGGACCCTTGGATGGATCGAGGCCGGTCGGAGCCCGAGTGGGAGGTGAGACTGGGGCTGGGGCGGAGCCCCACTGTTGTTGGGCCACCACCGGGTCACGCCCAGCCCCTCCTCTAGTCCCAGCCAGGCCACGCCCCCACGTGTCCCAGGTGCCCTCCCAGGCCCCGCCCTCGCGCTCTACCGCAGCGGGGGAGGTCGCAGAACTCTCGCTTCATCTGCGGGTCCGCGGTATAGCACCAGGGCCGCTCCGAGCCGTCCGGATTCCGGCAATAGTTGTCGTCCAGACTTTTGTCCAGGAACCTGGAGGCGGTAGCCGGGCGTGAACAAGGGCCCTGTCTGGCCCCAACCAACTATGCGCTGCCTTACATCGCCCCGCCCCTGGAGTGCTGGGCCCTCCCCTTGCCCGCCCTCCTCCTGCCGAGCCCGCCCACGCGTACTTGCGGGGCTCGAAGGGGTGTGGGTGCGGGTGCTGCAGGTCCCAGCGCTGACACTCGCGCCCTGACTCCGTGCGGTCCACTGAGCCGCGGTAGTCCTCGCCATTGCACCAAAGGCAAGCGGCTGGAGACACAGGGCCGATGGGTTCGTGGACGGGCGTGGGCATGCTCCTCCCGCCCCAGGCTTGACCCGGAGCTGCTTACCCTCCCGGCAAGACTTAATGCCGCAGCTCTGGAAGCGCACGGCAGGGTCTGTTGTGTAGCACCAGGGACCTCTGGGGTCCCTATCCGGGTTGCGGCAGAAGTTGTCCTCCAAGCCATTTCGAAGTGTGGGTGTGTACCTGTGAGAGTAGCAATACAGTGCGTACTGGGGGCAGGCGCCAGGCCGGCAGGGACAGAGGGGAGCTGCAGTCTGTCTCACTTGTGGTCATTGGGGAACCTGTGGCTCCAGCGCTGGCAGGGTAGGCCACCCATGGTGATGGCCACGGTGCCCCGGTACTCGACCCCATTGTCCATGATGCAAGTCCGAACATAGACTGGGAGCAAAAGACCCAGGATCAACAAGGCCTGAGACCCCAGCAGCCATCTCCCCAGCCCGCCCTTCTCTGCAGCCACTCACTTTTCTTTTGGAAGAGATCACAGTGCCTGGAACGCTGCAGTCGTGTATGAGGTGAGTGCTGGGTCCATGGCAGCAACTGGCAACCATGGCTGCTCACATTGTAGTGGAAGGCCCTGGGAGGAGGAGCCACAGGGTAACTCAGTGCCCAGGTTCCCCTACCTCCAGTGTTATCTAGGTCCTTTGGCCACTCACCTGCAGTCCAGTAGGGGCCCACAAAGCCCTGCACATTCCTCAGCATTTGCCACATCTTCTTGCCAAGGCCTGGGCCGCACTGTGTGTAGCAGGTGTTGCAGCTCCGTACCCCGGAGCACCTGGAAGTCATTCAAGGGCGAGCGCTGCCCTGCAGGGTGGGCATGCGTGTCAGCACATGTATATCAGCACGTGCACACTTTATTCATTCAGGGGAATCAAACTACAAGGCCTCTGGAGTGGACCCTGTCAGTCCATTCAAGGGTCAGACCCCTGTACTGGGTGGGAGAAGCAGGCCCAGACATGATAGTTATCACTAGTGCACCTGTTTAGTGGGCAAGGCACTAGGCTCAGCTGTAAAACATATACTCTGAGAGCAGTGGGTGATGGTGCTTGCCCCATGGAGCTTATCCCATCTCATTTCTCAGATGAGAATGAGAAGGCTCAGAGCTATCTTATTAACCATGCAGAGACCCAACCCAAGCATTCTGACTCCAAGTCTAGGCTCTCACTAGCATAAGGGCATATGCTAAGTTAGAGAATTAGATCTGGCTCATAAGGGGTAATTGCCTGCATGTGTGCCTGCGTCTGTGCGGTCCTAATACTGCCTCAATGCTACAGCAGACTTTTTAACGCAGGCCTGAATAGGCAACGTGTTTATGTGTTCCTGGGGCTGCCCAGCTCTGTGAAAGAAGCCAAGGTCACTTGCTGCTCCATGCCCAATAGGAAAGTAAGTTCCTGGCTCAAAGAGCCGGATGGGCCTGGGGCCGACCACTTTCTGAACGCAGATGGGGATCAGGGCTGAGGGGAAGGGCACTCACCAGGGGCCCCTAAGAACCCCGTCAGAAGCAGCAGGAGTGGGAGCCACCCCATCCTCCTGGCTGGAGGCTGCACTGTGACCCACCACAGCCCCATCCGGGAAGTTGTGAAACCTGTCCCTACGGGATTGGGTGGCTCTGTCTCCACACCCCCACTCTAGACTTGCTGGGGCCTGACCTGAGACCCAGTGGCAGGAATGGGGGTGGTGCCAGGCCTCAGGCCCTATAGGTGAGGTACAAGTGTCCTCACTCTGGCACATTTAGCCCCCTGAGAGGCCTCCCTATGTAGTGGGCAGTGTTGGAAAGGTTCAGTGGGGACACCTGAGGGCCCCACTGCCCCCCTCCCTTAGCCCCACCCCCTCCTCCTCCCTGCACCCTAGGCTGCTTTGAAGGGAAGGGCAGTGTGGACACGGTTGCTGCCAGAGGCCTAGGTTCCAGCCCGAAGTTGGTGATATTAAACTTTTCTGAGCTTCAGCTTTCCCCTGTAAAGTGGAGAATATTCCCTGCCCCAGCCTCAAGCAGCCTGCCCCTTTTGCTGTCTTATCGGCCCCAGCTGGAGGCAGGTCTGCCCACGCCCCTGTCAGCAGAGCCCAGAGAGGCTCCCCTCGCCCCGCCAGAGGTGCCATCCCAGGGAAGATGAGTGAGGCCACCCTTCTGGCCTGAATGGAGGTGAGGGTGACAGGTGGCAGGGACCCTGGGAGGCACGGCCTTTCAGACGTCCTAGGGGACCTGTGGGCCGGACCTCCAAGTACGGGTAGGAGTTGAGATAGGTGGCCAAGGTCTCTCCCAGGACACAGCGTTACGACATGGCTGGGCCAGGAGCTCCTCCTGCGTAGGCGGGGGTCGGAGGCGGCTGGGCAGTGGGGCAGTGGGGCAGTGGGGCGAGGCGGGGGCCGGGAACGTCCCAGCTGTAGGCCGCGGAGGGAGCCCGCGCGCTGGAGGCTGTGGAGGGGGCCCTCTGGCGGAGGTTGGGCGCGGGTCGATGCGCGTGCGCGGTGGCCGCGCGGTTTGGCCCTGGACAGGCGCCGTAGCTGAGAGCTGGGCGGATGTTGTGAGCCCGGACACGGCGGCCGAGGCTGGGGGTGAGTGTGAGGGGCGGCCGGGCTCCGAGGGGGGTGGGTGTCCGCGGCTCCCTTTGCGGCCCCAGCCCGTCTAGTGTGAGGGCGCTCGCCGCTCGAGGGGTCGCAGCCTGTGGTGCCAGACTTCGGGCCGGAGCTGGCCTGGAGGATCCTCCGGAGCGTGGGGCCGGGCAGAGGCGACTGGGGGAAACAAGCGCTGCCCTCGCGTCCTTGGGATCCGAGATGGGGTCGGTTCGGTTACAAGCCTTGAACTCTCGGCGGGGCTGAACAGGATCGACGTGGCAGGGAGCCCCCGAGCAAAGTCAAGCAACGCCTCTCACCTGGGTCCTCAGCACCTGACACCCGGAGTGGATGTCTGGAAGGTTTGCTCATCAGTTGAGTGACAGCGTCTAATCTGTCCTGCACCTGCTCTGGTGTGAGAGGGCTGGTGGTGGGCGGCAGGGCGGGGAGTCACCTTTCTGAGGGACAGGCGTGGTGCCGCCTGGGAGTGGGCAAGAGTGTGTGGCGGGAGCAGAGGACCTGTTTGGGGTGAGATAAGAGAAGTTCTGTCTAAGGCAGTGCTGGAGGGCCAGCCTCTAGACCAGCACTGACTAATAGAGAATGAGGATGGGAATGTTCTTTATTTTCGGAGCCTAGTCCAGTAACCATTAACCACATAGGGCCACTGAATCCTTGAAATGTGACTAATATAATTGAGAAATTGGCTTTTTAATTTTAATTGAAGTTTAAATACCCGTGTGTGGCTAGTAGCTGCTGTGTTGGACAGCACAGCTCTAGATCAGTGAACCAGGCACCAGGGACTTAGTGCAGCTTCTGAAGCAGCTGTAGCAACAACATGGTATGTGAGGGATGGACAGCAGTGGGGACAGTGGGGCCTGTGAGGAGGGCAAGGGTGGTGCTCTGATGGGGTAGGAGGCTGTGTGTTTGATTGGGCGCAAGAAAGCTAGCAGGCCTTTGAAATAGAGGAGGGAGGATTCTGGAACTGAGGAAGGGGATCCTGGCCTTGGATGTAAGCAGGACTTGTAGCTGGAGATGGCACCAAGGCCTTGGATGGTGGACTATACTTGATGTAGGGTTCTCTCTTCCAGATGTGGACCCACAGTGGCTTACAACCGAGAAGGATACAGGGGCTCTGCTCCTGGGCCACCTCACTTTGGACCCTTGGGTCTGATTTCACACTCGGCAGAAGCATTTGGTTTAGTTTAACAAACATGTATCTGGCACCTGCTCTCTGTTGGGCCCTGTGTGAGCACTGGGACATGGTGGGGCCCTGTCACATGGCCCCAGACCCCCTCCCCCCCACCCCCCGTGTAGGAAGCTGGAAGCCCCTGCTTTCCTTTGCCCTGGGTTGATGTGTGTGTGAGTGTGCATGCAGTGGCTTCACCTGCTCCCAAGCCTTCCTGACACCGCAGGATTGAGGTCAATATGGGGGCCCTTGGCTGGCTTCGAATAGCCAGGCTCTGCCTCTGCTTCAGCCCCCAGGACCACTGGCTGCCCACGAGAGATGAAAGATGGCGTCCAAGGGGGCCGGCATGGCTTTCTCCCGAAAGAGCCACAGGCTGACCTCAGATGCTGAGAAATCTAGGGTCACAGGTAAGGGTTGGAAAGGCTGGGATGAGGCTCCTAGTGCTGAGGGAAGAAGGAGAGAGGCAGCAAAGTCCCAGGTGCATTGAGCCTCAGGCCTTCCTGCACCCCCTGTACCTGTGAGTCAGCTCTTCTCCACTAGCAGCCATGGAGCAGGGCACCCACCGTGACTGCTCTGCTGACTCCTGTGGCTGGCCTAGGACCAGGAGCCTCTGTGGCCAGTAGGGGCTGGGAGCCACACTGACCATGTGTCCCTTCTCTCCCTTCTGACCTGTGGTGCAGGCATCGTGCACGAGAAGCTACTGGACGACTACCTGCACCGCGTCTTTTCCTCTACTGATCGTGCACCCACGGCAGCCACCAGCAGGTATGGCCAGGTGGATCTCCCTTCCTCACTCTGTGGGACCAGACCAGAGGCTGGAGACTGCATTGTGGGGAAGGAGGCCAGGGCTCTGGGTAGGCTGGCTTGGGTTCCGTTCTTGCTCTGCCACTCCTGGCTGTGAGACCTGTGGCCAGAGAGTCCGCCTTCTGGACTCCGCCTCTTCCTTTCCCCTGGCAGTGCTAGTACCTTCCTTCTGAGAGTATAGTGGAGGTCAGGGGCATGGTGCGCACTCAGCATGGCACTTCGCACCTATTTTACACTCAGCATCTGGTCCATGTGCACCTGCCCTCACCGCTGTCGCACCCTGCCCCTCTGTAGCCTCTGCTTGATCTGTAAAGCACAGATGCCACCAGCCTTCCTTGCAAATTTAATGTATTTAAGTTTAGCTCATATCAAAACTACAAGTGGGGAATTCCCTGGTGGTCCAGTGGTTAGGACTCTGCACTCTCACTGCCGAGGGCCTGGGTTTGATCCCTGGTCGGGGAACTAAAATCCCGTAAGCCACTTGACACGGCAAAAAAAAAAAAAAAAAAAAGTTACGAGTGCGCTTTAGCAGAAACTTATATAGAAAAAAAAAAAAGCAACTGTCATCTTCTGATTCTAATATAACCGTTTGAGTGTGATTCCTTTTTGTTTTCTTTACCTCACGATGTATGTAGTTTGGGTTATGCTGTGTGGAAAATTTTTTTTAGATTTTTGTCACTGTCAGCTTTTTTAAAGTTATTGAGGAATAATTAACATACAGTAAACTACATGTATTTAAAACATACAATCTAGTAAATTTTAACATGGATAACCTGTGAAACCAGCAGTGCCATGAACATATCCCTCATCTCCAAAAGTGTATAGTTTAAATCCTATTTTTGTCATCAGATGTTATCCCTGAATGTTTTTCTACACTACAGATTGATCTTGGTGGGCATCTTTTAGGTCCAGGAATCTGCCTGATCACTGCCCTAGTTTAGAGGGGCTTTTGTTTTTGTAAACAGTGCTGCATAGACGCCCAGGGTTGGAATCACAAGGCTAGAGTATTTGAATTGCAATCACTCTTAGGACTGTTGCTGAATTTCTTCTTCAAAGGGTTCTGTACATTCTTTTTTTTTTTAAATAAATTTATTTATTTTTTATTTTATTTTTATTTATTTATTCTTGGCTGCATTGGGTCTTTGTTGCTGTGCGCGGGCTTTCTCTAGTTGTGGCGAGCGGGGGCTACTCTTTGTTGTGGTGGCGTGGGTTTCTCATTGCGGTGGCTTCTCTTGTTGCGGAGCATGGGCTCTAGGCATGCAGGCTTCAGTAGTTGTGGCTCGCGGGCTCAGTAGTTGTGGCTCGAGGGTTCTAGAGTGCAGGCTCAGTAGTTGTGGCGCACGGGCTTAGTTGCTCCGCGGCATGTGGGGTCTTCCCCGACCAGGGCTCGAACCCATGTCCCCTGCATTGGCAGGTGGATTCTTAACCACTGCGCCACCTGGGAAGTCCCGGCCTGTACATTCTTTCTCCCTGCAGTGAGGCATGGGTGTCCCCATGTCTCAGCCCCCTTGCCAGCCAGGGCTATTCTGTCTTTCACAGTCTCTGCTCGCTGGGCAGACCCAAAGGGCAGCATTGTTGCCTGTTCCATTTAAGCAGCTGTGGTGACCAAAGGGTTTCTACTTGTGGAGGGCTGCTGCCCACCTCCACCCCCACCCCAGCCCTGGCCTGTTCCCAGGGCCATCTGATCCCTACCTCATGTGATACCAGAAATGATCCTGCTGCCACTGGTGCCGTGGCTGCCAGGAGGGAGAGCAGGTGGCAGAGCCGTTAGTCAGTGGTTGTGTGGATGCAGAACTCTGGGCTGGAACCTGGGCAATCCAGAAAGGGTAGGCAAGTGCTGGGGTTGGCCAAATGGGCAATGTTGCAGGCGTTCACTGAGGCTGAGTGTCAGGTTGGCCACCCGAAGCTGCTCTTAAGAGCAGGCACAGGACTAGAGCAGCTCTCCCAGGTGTGGGCCTGTCAGAAATTCTGTTGCAGAAGCCTGCTTGATCTCTGGGCGCGTTGGGGTGTTGAGAGACAGGGTCGGCTACAGCCTTCCATGTTACTGGCGAGGCACCCCATTGCACGGCTGCCTGCTCGCCTTGGCCTGGGGCTCAGTAGGAGTAGGGAGGAGGCTTCATGGATCTCCACCTCCTGTAGCTCAAGGTCAGTTGTAGCTCACAGTATGGGAACATGTGGCCCCTGGGCCTGGGTTGAAGCTACCTTGCCAGAGAGTCAGTGCTTTGGCCCATCTTCGTGCCCTTCCAGAGCCTGCTCTCTAGGGGGATGAGTGGGGTGGGAACTGGGATTAGAGTTAGAAGAGCAGGTGCCAGCAGTCTGTGGGCTGGATCCAGATGGGCGTCAGGCCTCTGCTCTTTGAGCCCTGCTAGTCAGCACCACCTCATTCCCTGCTATTCTTAGCAACTGAACTCAGGACCTAGCTGGCCAGTGTTAGAGCTCTTTCTCCTCTGGGCATGTGTGCTGGGAGGATGAGGGGGCCACTCAGACAGATTTTCCTAGGCCCTTTGGCTGGGGCAGCTGGCAGATAGGCAGGCTCTGTGCTCTACTCTCCTCTACAGGTGGGTCCAGGACAGAGCCAGCCAGAAGCTAAGAGGGCTGAGCCCTTTATCCTCCCAGGACATGTCTCATTCAACACACAGGCTTCCCTGGCTGGGACCACAGACCTGGGGTCAAGGACTGGATTAGCTGATCTTGGTACTGACCATCTTGGGGATCAGCACTGCTCCCAGCCTTCCTTGCCCAGGCATAATCAACAAGCCACCTCCAAGAGTGGGGAGGTTATGGGCTACGGAAGGTGCATTATTCCTAGGAATCTTCACAGCATCTCTGAGATACAGCTCTTGTTCCATTTATACAGATGAGAGGATTAAGGTTTAGAAAGAGTTCTTCCTTCTTCTTCTTTTTTTTTTTTTTAAACAGTCTTGAGGTGCACCAAATTTAGTGGATAATCCAGTCTTCTGACCCCCAGCATGCCAGAATCTGGGACTGGTACAGCCCTTTTTCTGGAGTCTGGGCAGCCACCCTCCTAAGCTCAGGAGAAAGGGACTGGGAGAGGGATTTAGCGTCATCTGGCTGGTTTCAAGGACTTTTGGGACTCTCGCAGCCTCTCGCTCTCCCCAGGAAACTCCTGAACTTCCAGAACCTGCCAGAGCATCTGGACCAGTTGTTACATGTGGACGAGGAGGCGGAGGAGGAGGAGGAGAGCCAGGGTCGGTGACAGCCTCAGGAATGGGACTGGGGAGCCAGGGCTGGGCCTGGGGGGCTCAGTACCCTCTCTGCATCTGTCAGGCCCTGTGCCTGGCCCAACCCCACACCCTCTTCTCTCCTTTCCAGGAAAGGTTGAAGGGCGGCTTGGCCCGTCCACTGTGGTCCTGGACCACACGGGTGGCTTCGAAGGGCTTCTTCTGGTGGATGATGACCTCTTGGGGGTGAGCGAGGGCAAGGCATGGGGTCCCAGATCCAAGCCCCTCCTGACACAGCCCCAAGCTCCTCCTGATGTGGCCCTGGTCTCGACCTTTCTTGATGGGGCTGCAGCCACAAACCCCTCCTGACATAGCCCCGAAACCCTCTTGGTGTGACCCCAGCCCCGAGGCCTTCCCAGTGTAGCCATGAGCCCCTCCTGTCTTGCTCCCGGCCCAGAATCCCTGCTGACATGGGTCTAGGCCCTTCCACCCTGTTCAGGCGCAGTACAGTGTTGGCCACGACAGGCGTCGCCACCAAGGCGAGCCGAGTTGGAGTGGGGTCGTTCTCCCTTGGGGTGGCACCCCGTATGCCCGGGAGGAGGTTCAGCACCCCTGCTCTCCACCCAGGTGATTGGACACAGCAACTTTGGTACTATCCGCTCTACCACATGCGTGTACAAAGGTGAGACCACGCTCTGCTGTGGCCCAGGGAGTTGGGAGGAAGTTTGAGGGCCCGGGCCAGAGGCAGGAGGCAGTCTTTGTTTCCCTGCTGGGTTTGACGTGACTTTTTCCAGGGAAATGGGTCTACGAGGTGCTCATCTCCTCCCAGGGGCTCATGCAGATTGGCTGGTGCACGATCAACTGCCGCTTCAATCAGGAGGTACATGTGGGAGAGGGACCCCTCCCAGGGAGACCTTCTCTTGGCAGCAGGCCTCATCAGGGCTCAGGCAACCCCCCAGCCCACATAGGGTCTGCTCAGCACCCTAATCTGGACTTCCCTCTGGAGGGGACATAATGTGTCCCACCCCATCCCAGGGCAATCCAGCCCCGAAACAGCCCTCACTCCTTCTCTCAGAGCATCAGCCCCATTCTGTAGAGCCACGTGGGTCCAAGGCTGGTGGCTGGTGGGCTCTGGCCCTGCCCCTCCCCACCTCCTCCAGACCTCACAGACAGTTCCTCCCTAGGAGGGGGTTGGAGATACACACAACTCCTATGCCTACGATGGCAACCGGGTGCGCAAGTGGAACGTGACCACGACGAACTACGGGAAGGTGAGGCCCGGGCCCCCTGCAGCCCAACTGGCCCATGTCCATCCCCACAGCTTGGTGGGGGCCACTGGGCAGCGCTGAGGGAATGTAGGGCACCAGGGGGAGGGCGGGGACTGAGGTCCTCTGTCCTTGTGGCCAGTCTCCCCTGGGTGGCAGTGGAGACACAGCTGGAGGGGGGCAGAGTGGGCAGGCTGCTGGGCTTCTGCATATCTGTAAGTCTTCCTCCCCTGGCAGGCGTGGGCAGCGGGGGACATTGTGAGCTGCCTGATCGACCTGGATGAAGGCACGCTGTCCTTCTGCCTGTGAGTCTCCTGCCTCTATTCACAGGCCTGGCCTCTGGGGCATCCCCAGTCTGCCCTCGTGTTCCAGGCCCTGTAAGGGGCCAGGCTGGCTTTGGTAGCCTGAGGGTGGGCAGCCCCCACAGAGGCCTGCTCACTGGTCCATTTCAGCCACATCCTTCTTAGCACTGGCTCACGGACCCTCCCTTCTGCTCCAGGAATGGTGTGTCTCTGGGCACTGCCTTTGAGAACTTATCCAGGGGCCTGGGCATGGCCTACTTCCCAGCCATCAGCCTCTCCTTCAAGGAGTCTGTGGCCTTCAACTTCGGCAGCCGTCCCCTGCGATATCCTTTTGTGAAGAAGGCTGTGGAGTGCTTGGATGCTCTTGAGGAAGCCAGGATGGGGGTCTCCCTGCTCCAGGAGCTCTGCGGGCTGGTGGCAGGCCCTGCTGCCGGGAAGAGTGAGTAGGGTACAGCTGAGGTGGGTGCTGAGGAGAATGCTTGCAGCAGCCTTGTTAGGTGGGTACCATTGCTATCTCCACTGAACAGGTGAAGAGCATAAAGTGGCAAGAGAAGTTTTGCTTCACAGAGGAACGGGAGGGTTGTGATGCAAACCAGGCAATCTGATCTCTTAGCCCTGCCCTGGAGCCCAGGCCCTTCTGCAGGGGTCTCAGTGGGAGGGGGTGGGTTTTCTGAGCCACAGATCAGGTGTTGCTGGCTTAACTCTGTGGCACCTACCCAGTGGTGGGCTACCGGCCCCTGCAGGACCCACCAAGCGCCGACCTGGTTCGGGCACAGGAGTTGCTGGGCTGCTTCCAGGCAGTGCTGAGCGTGGAGCTGGACCCCGTGGTGAGCCAGCGTCTGGGCCGGGTATGCTGGGGGCTTTCTACAGCCCTCTGCCTCTCACAGTCCCTTCCTCCCCGCCCACACAGCAAGGGCGGCTGGTGGAGAAGGAAAGCTCTGAGTGGCAGTTGCAGGGCCAGCCCACCGTCCTCCTCACACTGGCTCACATCTTCCATCGCTTCGCACCGCTCCTGGTGAGGGGACATTAGGGAGGGGAGAGGCGGGCCATGGTAGAAACACCCCTGCTGAGGGCTGGGATGCTGAGGTGCATGAGGTCCAGCAGCATCACCTGTCAGGGGCCCCTGTGACCAGAGCCCTTAGACCCCAAGGATGTCACTGGGTGAGGAGGAGACACTTCCAGCTGAGGGTATCAGGGGGCTTCCTAGAAAGAAGATCGAGGGGTGGTGACATCACAGTCCAAGGGAATGGCATGTGCAGAGCCCCAGAGGCGTTGTTGGGTAGCAGCATTTCCTGTGTCTCCATCAGACCCCAGAAGGGCTCATCCATGACTTGGGGTTGCTTGACGGGGACCAAGAGTCCATCTGTGGCCTTGGCCACGTGCCAGGGCAGGGGGGCCCTGAGTGGGGCAGGAGGCTGCCACCTCACTGGCACCCGCCCTTGGTGCAGCGCAAGGTGTACCTGGTGGAGGCCGTGCTCATGAGCTTCCTGCTGGGCGTCGTGGAGGCGGGCACCCCCGCACAGGCGCAGTCTGTGGTGCACCAGGTCCTGGATCTCCTGTGGCTCTTCATGGAGGTGAGGCGCCGGATATCAGGCCTCAGGCCAGGATGTCAGGCTCCACTGAGTCAGGGGGCGTGCAGGGAGGGTGTTGGAGAAGGCTGTCCCGGGGCTGCCCTCAGCGCGTCGCTGTGCGACCTCACCTCCCTCCTCCAGGACTGTGAGGTGCGAGATTGCCTCAGGCAGCTGATGATGTCCCTGTTGCGGCTGTACCGGTTCTCGCCCATCGTCCCTGACCTGGGCCTGCAGGTGGGAGCTCCTGCCCTGGCCCTGAGCCCCCTGGGCCTCACCTGCCCACTCTAAGCACCCTCTCCCCACAGATCCGCTACCTGCGGCTCACCATTGCCATCCTCAGTCATGAGAAGTCTCGCAAGTTTCTGCTGAGCCACGTCCTGTATCCTCTCCTTGCTACTAGGCAGGCCAGACATGCGGTGCCCTCTGGGGTCAGCAGAAACCAGGGAGGGTGGTGTGCCTCTGCCCAGGGTTCCCCACGGAGGCTCAGGAAGACCAGAGCCACCCAGCGTGTAAGTCCTTGTTCCAGGACCCAGCCTTCCCAGCACTTTCTCTACAGAGCAGGGAGGGTAGAGCAAAGGATCCAGGCTGGCTGGCTGGCCTGAGCAGGGATTTCCAGATGCCTGCAGGCTCTTGGGCCACCCAGAGGTGGAGGGTGGGGGGCAGGGGGGAGCCATCAGCGCCCGCCCTCTTCAGCCAAAGCACTGCACTTCTATCTGTGCTCCATAGCGGGGGTTCCTATGAAATCTTCTCGAAGGAGTCAGCTCCTCCTGTTTCCCTATAACGTTGAGAACTGCAGGTGTAGGAGAGAGAGCATAGCTTCGGGCCCCTGGCTGGGAAACCTGGGCTAGTAGCTGTCTTCCCTCTGTGGGGTCCTCAGCCTCTAGGAGGCAGGAACAAATAGAGAGCCTGCCAGGCCCTCTCTCCAGCTGTCCCACCGTCATCTGTTCCTGTGACAAGTCTTCATCGTGCCCTTGCTTGGAATTGGGCTTGGTGGGTTTGACAGCCACAGCTGTTTCTCTGGGCTCACAGTCAGTGGTGACAGGCACACAGCAGCGATGGCACCCTGAGGACTGGGAGAGCTGTGGTGGGCATATCCGGAGGTGGGCAAGTTTCGGGAGGGCTCATGAGGGTGTACGGGCACCCTGTGGTGAGCGGAGCTCTGCCTTAACGACCACCAGCTTCGATGTGCTCCGGTCCGTTGTCTTCTTTTACATCAAGAGCCCCCTGCGTGTGGAGGAGGCTGGCCTACAGGAGCTCATCCCCACCACCTGGTGGCCCCACCGCTCCAGCAGGGAGGTGGGCAGCCCTGACTTGGGTGGGTGGTGGTCACAGTGAGGGCTGACCCGGGGTGTCCGAGCCACCTGTACATGGCACGCGAGGCCCCTTACTGGGCTGGGGGTGGGAGTAGGGGTCTTTTGTCTGAAGTAGACCAGGGTGAGCCTTGCCATCTTTCACCCCCCTCCCCCCTGCCCAGGGCAAAGACAGTAAGGAGGTGAAGGACGAAACCTCCGAGGAGCGGCTCCGGCGGCGTGCCTATGAACGGGGCTGCCAAAGGCTCAAGAAGCGCATCGAAGGTCAGCCCCGTTCCTCAGGCACTGGGTAGGGGGTGGAGGATTTCTGTGCCTGTGTACTTGGTAGTGACCATGCTTAGGTTGGACTTGGGGATCCCTGGTGGTGGAGCCTCAGTCCAAACCTGCTCCCCCTGCCGGTCCCCGGGAGCCTGAGGGCAAGGCCCTGCCTGAGGAAGGCTGTCCTGTTCCCCACCCCACCCCCAGTGGTGGAAGAACTACAGGTCCAGATCCTGAAGCTGCTGTTGAACAATCAAGATGACAACGGGGTAAGTGATTCCCAGACCCCTGTGTGGGTCCCTGGCCAGGAGGGGTATCAGACCGGGCCTGGAGACCCAGAGGGCAGGGCTGGCTCAGGCTCTTGTGGCAGTGTGCAGGCTAAGTTGAGTCCAGTCCGGGGCCAGGATCCTCAGCTCATCACAGCCTCGGCTTTCCTTCCCCTGAAGGGTGAAGCTTCTAGGTACATCTTCCTGACCAAGTTCCGAAAGTTTCTGCAGGAGAATGCCAGCAGCCGGGGGGTAGGTATCCCCAGGCCAGCCCACCATGGCCCCCTGGCTTTGTCGCAGCATTTGCACCTGTAATTCTGGCACTTCTACATTTCCTCCCCGCCTGCCGCCCTACCCTCTCTGCTCAGCCCAGGGTCCTGGGGCAGGGCCTTGGATGAGGAGTGGGCTGGCCTCCGGGCCGCACAAATGCATGTCTTACACCTGTGCCTGCAGAACATGCCCATGCTCTGCCCCCCTGAGTACATGGTCTGCTTCTTACACCGCTTGATCTCGGCCCTGCGTTACTACTGGGACGAATACAAGGCTTCGAACCCATGCGCTACCTTCAGTGAGGGTGAGTGTGGCCAGGGTCTCGAGTTGTAGACGCTGGGCAGAGCCAGCCCCAGGGCAGCCCCTAATGTTGGTGTGGAGTGATAGCTGAGGGCAGGGCTGGGGGGAGCTGTCCCAGGCCTCCTGCCTAATTGAGTCCTACCCACTGGGCGCGGAGGCCTTGCACTTGGATGGTGAGCCCGTGTTTGCTCTGATGGTCCCCTGGGTTCCTGTCCTCTATGGGCCCTGTTCCTCAGTCCTTGCCCACTAGCCCTCTGTGCAGTCCTTTGTCGGGGATGCCTTGGGTGGGCTCTGAGGTGCTGGGGGCCCTGTGTTTTTGTGGGACGGAGTCCCCAGGGGTCAGTGGAAGCAGCCTGCATTGGGCGATCTCCCATAGGGCTGGGTCAGGGCCCTCTCTGATTCTCACCTGGGTGACCAGCAGCCAAGAATGCCCCCTTCATCCCAAGTTGTGCCGTTGCTGGAACTGACCTGAAATGGTAGAGGGCGGGGTGGTAGGGGAAGCCTGGTCAGGTAGGTGGCCTAGGCCAGGGGTCCTGCTGGGCTCTGACTGCTGGCCCGGCCTCCCAACTCCTCGCAGAGGCCTACATCCCGCCCCAGGTCTTCTATAATGGCAAGGTGGACTACTTTGACCTGCAGCGCCTTGGAGGCCTCCTCTCACACCTTCGGAAGACCCTCAAAGGTGCGCGCAGGGTTGGGCAGTTAGCAGGGCAGGATGGGGGGTGGTTCCTGAGCCAGCTCGGCCTTGAGTGCTGAGCTGCGCTGTGCCCACCAGAGGGCGCCCGAGTCACTCCACCTGCTCTGCAGGGAGATGCTGATGGGCCTCCTCTGCCCCTGGTCTTGCGTCCAACTATTCCTTCCTTCCCTTGCACATCCACCCCAGAGGAGGTCTGGGAGCCCTGTGATGGAATAGGGGGCAGTGTGCTGATGGAGGAGGGAACCATGGGATCTTGGTGAGGGAGTTGTGGGGTGGGGGCGGGGGTGGGGTGGGGGGACTCGCATTTGCTGCCTGAACTACTTTCAAGGATGAGCACAAATGTCTCCAGTGCAAAGGGCTGAGAGCACAGTGTGAGCGGTGGCAGGGATGCCAGCAACGGCCCAGCATGGCCTGGAGAGAGAAAGCAGCTGGCGTGCTAGAGAGGAAAATGAGAGGCAGGGAGTGATGGGAAATGAGGCCAGGGAGTCTGAAGGGCAGAGTCTGAGGGCCTTGTGGGCCACAAAGCGGCTGTAGGCTCCTTCCAGGGACAGTGGTAGCTTTGGAAGGTCCTGAAGCAAGGGTGCGAGGTTGGGGGGTCTGCGTTGTAAGAAGCTCCCTCTGGCTGCTACAGTGTGGAGGGTAGAGTGCAAGGGCCAAGAAAGGAGACAAAGAAGCCAGTTGTCCAGGCAACAGAGGAGGCGGGGAGGGTAAAGGGAAGGGGACAAGGATGACCCCAGGCTTCTTGCCAGAGTCTGTGGGGATGAGGCACCATCAGGAAGAGGAGCTGCAGGAGAGGACAGTTTAGTATGTTTGAGGTGCCCAGTGATGCAGCCAGGATGAAGGCCTGGGCTGGAGGAAGCGGTGGTGTGTCCAGCTGTCAGCGCAGAGGTGGGGACAAGCCTGCGGTGAGGACCAGACCCCCTGGGGAGTGTGCAGAGTGAGGCAAGGAGAGCCCTGGGCAGCTCTGGATCTCCCTTTGTTTGTGGGGCAGGACAAGGAAGAAAGCAACGGAGCAGTCAGAGAAGTAGGGCCCTGGAGAGAGTGGGGTCACGCAGATAAAGACGGAGTGATGGGGTCGTGGTGGGGAGAGCCTTCTGCCTCACTCAGCATGACTCGCCCTACAAGACACAGGGCCTTGGGATGCAGAGTGAAGGCTGGGTTGGAGCAGGTGGAGGGTGAAGCACAGGCGCAGTGGTGAATGGGGCCCTGCAGGGCCTCCTGCCCTCTCACTGTCCTCAGTGGTTCCACCTATGACCCCTCTGCCCTCCACTGGTCTGAAAGCCCTCTTGTCATTCCTCCTAGATGACCTTGCCTCTAAGGCCAACATCCTGATCGACCCACTGGAGCTCCAGGCGGCCACCATGGATGACCTGGATGAGGATGAGGAGCCAGCCCCGGCTGCGGCCCAGGTGCCGCGGTAGGGGCAGGCAGGGGGCTTTGTGTTGGGCTGTCCCTCTATCATAAGGGTAGGGGTGTCACACGGGGCCATCTCCCCCTCCGTGCAGGCAAGGAGCTTGTCCCCAGGCAGGTTCCCTTGCTGCAGGTGGAGGCATGAACTGACGGGTGTGGTGGGGCATGCCTCCTGCTGCTGAGTCCCTACGAGACACAGGGCCTTGGGATGCAGGGTGAAGGCTGGGTTGGAGCAGGTGGAGGGTGAGGCGCAGGCGCAGTGGTGAATGGGGCCCTGCGGGGCCTCCTGCCCAGCCAGCCGCTGCCCTCTCGCTCTCCCGTTCCCCAGCCTCACATATCAAGGGAGCCATAAGTGGGCCCGGGTCCTGGGATTGCTGAGTGGCGTCTGGCCTCCTCTCTCTACCACAGCGCCCCATGCAGGCCCTGGCCATGGGGGGCGCGCTGCCCCTGCCTCGGCCCAGCTGGCTCAGTTCTCCAACCCTGGGCCGAGCCAACCGCTTCCTCAGCACAGCAGCTGTGAGCCTGATGACCCCACGGCGGCCTCTGAGCACCTCAGAGAAAGTGAAGGTCCGCACACTGAGCGCGGAGCAGAGGACCCGTGAGGACAGTAGGTGCCAGGCAGGGCCAGGCGTGGCGTGCTGAAGGATCCTTCTCTCCTGTACAACACTCCCCCGGGGCAAAGCCAAATACACCCCATTCCCTCCTGGTCCTGTGGCCTGGCAGTATGTCAGGGGTGTGGGAAGTGCACTCTGAGGGCAGGAAATTGATGCTACAGAAATAGGTCCTGGAATGCAGCACCTTCCCTGCCCCGAACCACATGTTCTCCCTGCAGGTCCCTCCTTGGGCCCAGGCAGGGGGCGAGGGCCTCCTTCTCCTCCTATAAGGCCCATCCTGGCTCCATAGGCTTAGAAGAGAACTGGAATGGCTCCGACCCTGACCCTGACCCTGTCCTTCCCTATTCCCTAGTCGAGGGTAGCCAGTGGAATGAGGGCCTGCTGGTGGGGCGGCCCCCCGAGGAGCCTGAGCAGCCCCTCACCGAAAACTCCCTGCTGGAAGTCCTGGACGGTGCCATCATGATGTATAATCTCAGCGTTCACCAGCAGCTGGGCAAGGTCTCACGCCACTGGTCCATGTGCATGTTATGTGGTTCTGTGTGTTTGGATGCATGTGTGTGTGCGCCCACACGTGCCCACATGTCTCCAGGGGTGCCTGGGCGTGACTGTGCACCTTAGCATGTGCCACAGCAAGACTAGTTTCTGCCAGTGCCGTTTGGGCCTGACCTCGTTGACTTCTGTGGGAGGGGGCTGTCCTGGGCCTAAGGTTAAGGGTTTGGCAGGGCTGGGGTCCAGACTGGGTGTGGAGAAACCTGTGCGAAGTGCCCAAGGGTCACCCTGGATGTGTGTCTGGTGCTCTAGATGGTGGGAGTGTCCGATGATGTCAATGAGTATGCGATGGCTCTGAGGGACACAGAGGACAAGCTCCGCCGGTGCCCCAAGCGGGTAAGGTGGATGGGCAGGTGGGTCTTTGGGAGGGTGGGGCATTAAAGAGGGCAGCTTGCTCGCTGGGGTTCCCCAGGGAAGCCCATGAGGGAAAGCTGCTATCCTGCCCCTGCCTCTGGGGTTGCCCAGCAGTTCTCCTCTTCCCCACTCCCGCCCCGGGCAGACCACATCAGTGAGAGTGGGGCTGGCACCAGGGCTAGGCACGGCCTGAGCCCCGTCAGCCAGCCATGGCCTGTGCCAGGGTGCCCCTACCCTGGCCACTAAGTGCTGACACACACCCACTCTCCTCATCAATTATGGATTCGACCCTGAGTACTTCCTCGGCCACTTGCAGAGTCAGCAGGAAGCAGGGCCTCCCTCCCTCCCTCCTTCCCTCCCCTGGAGCCCCTCTGCCGTAGCTCTCTGGCCTGGGGAACAGAGCCAAGAATGCCCAGTCTGGGCTTCCCTGGCAGCCCCTGGCTCCCACCTGTCTACAGGACCCTGCGCTTGTCCAGGGCAAAAGCAGCTGCCGGAGCTGCAGTTCTAGCGTGGAGTCCCTGGGATGTCCCAGCCAGGGGCTCATCTCACATGCCCTCAGCTGCGTCTCACTTCCACATTCTGAGGGGCACCTGTGGCCCTGTCTTGCTCAGGCTCACCAGCAGGTCAGAGGCTGAGGAGGGTTTTGAAGAGTGGAGCTGGGTCCGCCCAACCCTTTGCCTGCCCCGGGCACCAGTGGGGCCCCCGCTAGGCTGTGTGGGTCTGGGCACGGGGCCATGTCCTGATTGTCCTCTCCTCCCTTCTCCTTGGGTGGCAGAGGAAGGACATCCTTGCAGAGTTGACGAAGAGCCAGAAGGTTTTCTCAGAAAAGCTGGATCACCTAAGTCGCCGTCTTGCCTGGGTCCATGCCACCGTTTATTCCCAGGTGAGCGGTGTGTCCTAGGCCAGCAGCTGCTGCCCTCCCCAAGCCCCCGGACTAGTCACTGATTGGGCAGGGTTGTGCCAGCCCCTCAGTGCTCCCTGCCCTCCTGGGCCTCTGGCACACACGTGCCCCCTCCCTGCTCCTCATCCTCCCTCCCCACCTAGTGCCACATCCCCTGAACTTTTCATGCCCCATGAACTTAAGTAGATGCCATTTGTAGACCCCACTTCCCCACGCAGCTCATAACCCTCCATTCAAGGAACAGCCTGTCTCTACCTGCCTCCCACTGTCCGCTGCCCCTGCTCCTCTCCCAGCGCATCAGGGGCTCTGTGGCCTCTCCCAAGCCTCACCCTGCATCTGCATCTGCTTCTCTCTGACTCCCCTCCCACTCGAGGCCACTGGCTTGTTCTCTTCTCACTCATTCACTCACTCGTTCATTCATTAACATGCCCAGAGCCTGGAGGATGCCAGGTGCCATCCTGACACTGGGGACACTCAGTAGTGAACCAGAAAGCTGAGTCCCTGTCCTCCCGGGGTAGACGGACAGACGGTGCACTCCCGCAGCGACCATGTTTTGACCCCCGCCACCCCAGGCCCCGGACCCGCCGCACTTGTTTTATCTCCCCACCTTCCCTGACATCTCCCCCTCCACAAGTGAGTGCCTTGGGATGCTCCCCAGGTGCCCATGTAGGGCATCTGTTCACCTTCTTGGGCGTGCCCCTCCCCCATAACTGGGTGATCAAGGCCCTTGGTCTCTACTGCTCTTTCTTCTGGTGACTCCTCCCCAACCCAAACCACCTCTGCCTTTTACCCCTCTGTTCTCTCTTGCCACAGACCACCTTGCTCCAGCCCCACAAAGATGGTCACCGTCATCCCACCACCAGGATTTCATGCCTGTCCACCTCCCTAGGCAATCTTGCCATCCCCTCCCACACTGTCTTCTTAGGAACCTCACCCTCCCATCTTTGTACCTTCTTTTTAAATTGTGATAAAATATACACAACATAAAGTTTACCATCTTAACCATTTTAAAAAGTTGCGGTAAAATACAATATGTAACTTATCATCTTAATCATTTTAAATGTACAGTTCAGCAGTGTTAAGTATATTTATTGCTGTGCAACCAGTCTCCAGAACTCTTTTCATCTCCCCAAACTGAAATTTATATCCACTAATTCCCATTCCCCCCTTCACTTCAGTCCCCGACAACCACTGTTCTACTTTCTGTCTCTGTGAATTTGACTACTCTAGTACCTCATATAAGTGGAATTTTTGTCACTGGCTTATTTCACCTAGCATAATGGTCTCATGGTTCATCTATGCTGCAGCATGTGTTAGGATTTCTTTCCTTTTTAAGGCTGAATAATATTCCATTGTGTGTATATACCACATTTTATTTATCTGTTAATCCATCTATGGACATTTGAGTTGCTTCCACCTTTTGGCTATCGTGAATAATGTAGCTACGAACATGGGTGTGCAAATACTTTTTCAAGATCCTATTTTTTAATTCTTTTGGGTATATACCCAGAAGTAAAATTGCTGGATCATATAGTAATTCTATTTTTAATTTTTTTGAGAAACTGCCATATTGTTTTTCATAGTGGTTGCACCATTCCCACTAGCAGGGCACAGGGTTCTGACTTCTGCCTATCCTTGCCAACACTTGTTTCTCAGAAATTTTTTTTTTTAATAGTAATCCTAATCTGTGTAAAGTGGTATCTCATTGTGGTTTTGATTTGCATTTCCCTAGTGATTAGTGATGTTGAGCATCTTTTCATGTAATTATTGTCCATTTGTATATCCTTCTTTGGAGAAATGTCTATTCAATCCTTTTGCCCATTTTTAAATCAGATTGTTTTCCTGTTTTTGATTTGTAGGAGTTCTTTATATATCCTGGGTATCAACCCTTTAGCAGATTATGATTTATAAATATTTTCTCCCATTTTCTCTTTTGATTGTGTCCTTTGATGCACATTTTTAAATTTTGATGAAGTCTAATTTATCTATTTTTTTCTTTTCTTGCCTATGCTTTTGTTGTGATATCCAAGAAATCATTATCAAATCCAAGGTCGTGAAGGTTTTCCACTATGTTTTCTTCTAAGAGTTTTTAGCTCTTAAGTTTAGGTCTGTGACCCATTTTAAGTTAATTTTTGTATATGATGTGAGATAATGGTCCAACTTCATTCTTTTGTATGTGGATATCCAGTGTTCCCAGCACCACTTATTGAAAAGACTGTCCTTTCCCCATTGAATGGTCTTGGCACCCTTGTCAAAAATCATTTGACCATATATGTGAGGGTTTGGGGGTGGGGGGCTCTCTATTCCATTGGTCTGTATGTCTATGTTTATGCCAGTACCACACTGTTTTTTTTTTTTTTTAATTTATTTTATTATTTTTGGTTGCGTTGGGTCTTGGTTGCTGCACGCGGGCATGTGGGATCTTCCCGGACCAGGACTCGAACCCATGTCCCCTGCATTGGCAGGCGGACTCTCAACCACTGCACCACCAGGGAAGCCCTACCATAGTGTTTTGATTATTGTAGCTTTGCAATAAGTTTTGCAATCAGGAAGTGTGAGATCTGCAGCTTTGTTCTATTTCAAGATTGTTTTGGCTACTTGGGGTCCCTTGAGATTCGAAAGGAATTTTAGAATAGTCTTTTTCTATTTCTGCAAAAAAAAAAATCCATTGGGACTTTTATAGGAATTGCATTAAAACTGTAGATTGCTTTGGGTAGTATTGACATCTGACGATATTAAATTTTCCAGTCCATGAACGTGGGATGTCTTTCCATTTGTTTGTACCTTTTAAAATTTCTTTGAGTGACATTTCATAGTTTTCAGTGTTTCAAGTGTTTCACTTCCTTGGTTAAATTTACACCTGTTTAATTAATTTTGATTCTAATGTAAATAGAATTATTTTCTCAGTTTCCTTTTTGGATTGTTCCTTCCTTGTGTATAGAAACACAATTGATTTTTGTGTGTCGATTTTGTATCCTGCAAATTTCCTGAACTCGTTTATTAATTCTAATAGTTTTTTGGTGGAATCTTTAGGGTTTTCTACATATAAGATCATGTCATCTGCAAACAGATAATTTTACTCTCTCCTTTTAAAAAATATATATGTATTTATTTATTTATTTATTTATTTGGCTGTGCCGGGTCTTAGTTGCAGCATGCAAGATCTTCATTGCGGCATGCAGGATCTTTAGTTGCAGCATGCAGACTCTTAGTTGTGGCATGCATGTGGGATCTAGTTCCTTGACCAGGGATCGAACCCAGGCCCCCTGCATTGGGAGCGTGGAGTCTTAACCACTGGACCACCAGGGAAGTCCCATACTCCCTCCTTTCTAACGTAGATGGCTTTTACTTCTTTTTCTGGCCTAATTCTGGCTAGAACTCCCAGTACTATGTTGAATAGAAGTGGCAAAAGCAGACACCTTGTCTTGTTCTTGATCTTAGAGGAAAGCCTGTCATTCTTTCACCATTGAGTATGATGTGAGCTATGGACTTTTCATAATACAGCCTTTATTATGTTGAACTGCCTTTTTTTTTTCTTCTACATTTGCAATGCTTACCCTCTTGCCTCCTGCTCCTTCAGCTTCTCCCATTAGTAAAGGAAAAAGCCTGTGATGCCTTTCTCTCACTGTACATCTGCTTACACTACCGCTCTCTCCTTCCTTCTCTGTGTCTTGGCTTCCTCATCTTCTCTTCACTCTTTGCCCAGATCAGGCTCCTCCACTTTTCTGAAATAGTCTTGCAAGGTGTCTGTCGAGCTCCCCCCTCTCCCTTTGTGGACACATCTCCTCTCCCATTACAGTGGCCCCCTTGGCCGCGTCGGTGCCATTGCCATCCTTTCCTCAGACTCGGTCTTCTCTGGCCTTCGGTGATGCCAGCTCCTGTAGGCCTCCCTGTCCATGTGTACTTCCAGGCCTAGGGCCACCCTCTGACTTCTTGCTTACATCTTCTCGGGCTCTCAGGTTTGAGAGCACATCAGAGAGCTGGTGGAAAGTGCAGCTGCTCCGGCTCCACTCCAGGAGATGTGGTGTTATGGGTCTGGACTGGGGCCTAGGGCCTCACTCTGGTTGGTGACCCCTCCTGGCCCCTTTTGTGGGATAGACTATCTGGAAACCATACTGTGGGGAACTGGGCCCTTGGCAGGTTTTGTCTGCTTTCCGTGGCCTCTGTTCCACCAGCAGTCATGCTGCCTTTGACCTTCACACCACCTTCTCCTCTGAGCTCCAGACTCATTTTCTGCCTGCCTCCTTAACACCAACTCTTTGGGGGCATCGCTGGGCACCTCATGCTCCACATGTCCTAAGCCACATCCCCTCTGCCCTTTACCAGGCCTGCTTCTCCCCCAGGACTTCCAGCCTCCATGGAGGCTCCATTACGCACAGAAATGTGGGCCCTGTTCTTGTTGCGACCATTCCCTTGCCCTCACAGCCAATCGGTGCATCCGCATGCCTGGCCATCCAGTCCCTTTGCTGTCTTGGGCCTAGCCAAGGCTGTAGCTTCCTCACTGCCTTGTCCCCACTTGTCCCTGCAGCCCCTTCTGCTCTGGGCAGTGTTCCAACACAGGCTTCTGGTCACATGGCACCCTCTCGCTTTACACCTTCTGTACCTTAAAAAATTGCAACCCAGGATTCTGGTTGGGGTTGTAGTGCTGCCCTATCCAGGCTGGTGGCCTGTCTTGCCTGCCCAGTACAGTGCTTGATTGCTCCTACCTGAGCCACTGCTCCCACTTCCTGGAATCCAGTTCTCATGTCATGTTCCTGGGAGGCCTTTCCTAATCTCCAGACCGGGCCACACCCCCTGTGACCCCTCCCGTGAACAGCCCAGCAACACCCTGTGTGCCTCCCACAGGAGAAGATGCAGGACATCTACTGGCTGCTGCGTGTCTGCCTGCGGACCATCGAGCATGGAGACCGCACAGGTCCTCTCTTTGCCTTCATGCCCGAATTCTACCTGAGTGTGGCCATCAACAGCTACAGTGCTCTCAAGAATTACTTTGGCCCTGTGCACAGCATGGAGGAGCTCCCAGGTGATGGGCCCATTCAGGCTGGGAGGGGACAGAAAAGGGGGCCTCTGGAGTGAGCCCTAGAAGCCCTGTTCTGAGTCCTTATGACCCAGCAGCACACATCCCACGTGGGGAGGAGGTGAGGCTCTGCCCAGCATCACACAAGCATTTGCAAAAGTCCCACATGGTGGAGAGCCCTGTCCTAGTACCAGCAGCCATAGAACCAACAGCTCCTCCCTGGTGTTAGGAGGGAAACAGACGAAATAGAGTACAGGGTGTGGGGATCACCCCCACCCCACCCACCCTGCCCCGCCCCACCCCACCCTGGCTTTCACTTCCTTCTTGGTGCTTCTGTGGCCCAGGAGCCAGCTGGCCTCTTACCCTGCTGCCCTGGCGCTGGCCATGGGGTGTGGCATCCCATGCAGGGGCAGAGTGGCTTGTCTTTGCAGATCACAGCAAGGAGTAGGGGGGCGCTGCTGGTGGCCACATAGGAGTCTGGGCTTCTTGCAGACCACTGATTCCAGGCTGGGCTTGGCAGTTTATGTCTGGACTAGGCTGTGGGCTTTTACGCTCCTGGCCTGTCCCCTTGCCCTGCCCTAGGCCTCAGTGCAGGCTTTGTCCTCAGAGGTGGGGCTGTGGGTGCCCAGGAGACTTTGCTGAGCCCTCCAGTGTGTGTGCTGAGATGGGTTTGAGCCCAGGCAGGACTCTTTGTCAGGACCTATCCTCCTGCTGGGACCCGCCCAACGCCCACAATGAGTCTGTGCCTTCAACTCTTACCAACTGTTAGTGAATGCCCTGCCTAAAGTGTCCAGATGTCAGCTTGGGCCCAGACTAGCCCTTGGAGCTAGCTCTGGAGCCCACTACCCAAGCCCACCCACCAAGGGGTGTGCCTGCCTCTGGAGTCCGCACTCCCGATCAGCTCATCCTACTACCCAACCCTGCAGGCTATGAAGAGACCCTGACCCGTCTGGCTGCCATCCTTGCCAAACACTTTGCCGACACACGCATCGTGGGCACTGGTGAGGTGCCCGACAGAGGGCTGGGGGAGATGGGGACGGACGGGATGGCACCTCTGGCTGGCTATTTTCTGCGCACAATGCCGGCCAGGTGGGTATGAGGCATGGGCACCAGGGCTCATGCCAGGCACCTGCTGAGGCATGGCCTGTCCCAGCAGATATCCGTGACTCGCTGATGCAGGCCCTGGCCAGCTACGTGTGCTACCCAAACTCCCTGCGGGCCGTGGAGCGGATCCCTGAGGAGCAGTGAGTGGGGGCCCAGGGGCAGGGGGGCACGCACTCTGCCCTGCACAGCACTAGCATCACCCCGTGCCCACCACCCATTGCTCTCACAGGCGTATCGCCATGGTGAGGAGTCTCCTGGCTCCCTATGAGCAGCGGCCCTGGGCCCAGACCAACTGGATCCTGGTGCGGCTCTGGAGGGTAAGCCTGGCTGGAGAGGAGGTGGCTATGGCTGGCTGGAGGGAGGGGTTGCCCTGCCCCACTGACCTCCCGCCAACTCCACCCCCAGGGCTGTGGGTTCGGGTACCGCTATACACGGCTGCCACACCTGCTGAAAACCAAACCCGAGGATGCCAATTTGCCCAGCCTCCAGAGTGAGTATCCAGGTTTGGCAGGCGGGGGCCCTCACCCGCTGCTCTTGCGTTCTTGCAGACTTTCCCACTTCTTCCAGCCTCAGTCCTGGACTCGTGTTGGGCCCCAAACCCCCTGTGTATCCCCTGGGGTTTCCATTTCTCTGCTTCCTCCCAGTCTAAGGACACTCTGGTGCTCTTGAGTCTTGCTCTCCAGTCCCATGTGTGCCCTTTGGTCCTGAACGGTCTGCATGTGTCACAGTGAAAAGGGGCAGCATCTTCCCAGGCTGCTGGCAGCTTATGCAAAGTGATGACCCTATCCCTTGCCCTCTGAACCAGCTCCCTGACCTCCAGCCTTGTCCCAACACCATGTCCTTCTGCCCCTTTACTTTCACTAGCTGGTGCCAGACCCTGGATACCTGAGTCAAGGCAGGGGCACAGACTAGGGGTTGGCCAGGGCCCCAAAGGGTGTCCATGGGGCTTCCTGGAGGAAGTGGCCTTTGGTTGGGAGCAAAGTCTGCATTTTCTGTCCTGGGCCTATGGTCCAGCAAAGCCCGGTGAGCCTGAGGACCTTCACTGGGCCCAGCCCAGGGTCTTGGGCTGTCTTGCTTGCAGAATCTGCCTGCCACATGCTGTACTCACCCCACACAGTGGCTCTCTTTAGCCCATGTGGTATGTTTCTGCCCTTGTGGGAGTGTTTGGGCCTAAAGGGGTCCCCAGAGGCCAAGTTCCTTGTGCAGAGTCACACAGCAAGTCCTTGCCAGTTGCCTTAGTCCTGCCTCCAGGGTGGACCTGAGCTGCAAGTGGAGAACAGCAGTGGGGCCAGATATGCATCCTGCTGCTGTAGGAACTATTGATTTGCAGGGGGGGGAGGTATGCCTAGCCCGGTGTGGCTGAGGGCTCTGGTTACTGCTGCCTGTCAGCCCAGACTTGGCGCCCACCACCTCAGCCGTATGCTAAGGCCAGGCCAAGGGCAGCAGAGGACAGTGCAGGATGGCAGGGCTCAGAGGAGGCTCTTGGGAGAAATGGCCTTGATACGAGTGAAGAGGAGTCGAGGTTGTCCCATCTAGGTCTAGCCCTTCCTGAAGGGCATGTGACTGAGAACTTTCTGGGGATCAGGCTGGGGCTTGGGGGCGGTTCTAGAACTGGGGGTGGGGGAGGCATTGGGAACAACTGCAGCCTGTGGTTGCCCCAGCAGAGGGAGGGGACAGATTTAGCCCTGACCCCCAGGCAGCACTGCACCCTGTCCCCCTGCCTTCAAGACCTGAGTGTTCCCAGGGAGCTGTCTTTCTGCCCTTACACCAACGGCCTGTGAGTGAGGACAGAGGCAGACGGGCAGGGGCCGCTGACTGGAGTCCCGATAATGCCCCTCCCGATGTCCCCACAGAGCCCTGCCCCTCCACCCTGCTGCAGCAGCACATGGCAGACCTGTTGCGGGAGGGTCCTGACGTGGCACCCAGCTTCCTCAACAGCGTCCTCAACCAGCTCAACTGGGCCTTCTCTGAGTTTATCGGCATGATCCAGGAGGTGGGTCACAGAGGGACCTTGTGGGCCAGGGGGTTGCAGAGGATGAGGCACGATCTGCAGTGTGGCCAGACCACTGACTGCTGCCCACACGTTGGTGGCTCAGATCCAGCAGGCTGCTGAACGCCTGGAGCGGAACTTTGTGGACAGCCGGCAGCTCAAGGTATGTGCCACCTGCTTTGACCTCTCGGTCAGCCTGCTGCGTGTCTTGGAGATGACCATCACGCTGGTGCCTGAGATATTCCTCGACTGGGCCCAGCCTACCTCTGAGATGCTGCTGCGGCGTCTCGCACAGGTGTGTCCATCTGGGCAAGGGTGGTTGGGACCCTGGGGACACCCCAGTGGTGTGAGCCCACCCATCCACCAATGGGCTCCTGCCCTCACAGCTGCTGAACCAGGTGCTGAACCGGGTGACAGCTGAGAGGAACCTGTTTGACCGCGTGGTCACCCTGCGGCTGCCTGGTGAGGACCTAGAAGCCCTGTACCCAACACACCACAGGCCTTGGTTCCTCTGCCAGAAGCAGTGCTGCCTGATTCTACATTCTGCAGGGGGACAGCCTGGCTTGGCACCCCCAGCCTAGCTCAGCCTTCTGTGGGGAGGAGGGTGGGAAGTGTGAATGACGATGATGTCAGCTGGGCAGGGATGGAGCCCCTGCAGCGGGACCACTTGGGTAGCTCATCCCCTTCCTTCCCTTTCCCTTAGGCCTGGAGAGTGTGGACCACTACCCTATTCTGGTGGCAGTGACAGGCATCCTGGTACGACTCCTGGTGCACGGCCCAGCCTCAGGGTGAGTGTTAGGGGCTGGGGTCCCCTGTGGGTGCTGGGCTTGTCTGATGGGGAGGGGGCTGGGCAGGGCCTTCCAAAGCTCATCTCTCACATGGACTTCAGCGTCAGGTCTGGAGCTGGAAGGAAGGTAGTGAGGTATGAACTGAGTAGGTAGCAGCAGCAGCAGCCTAAAGTAGGAGAATCCAGGAGCTCCGCAGAGCAGGGTGCCCTGGCCCGTGGGCAGAGCCGCTGGCTGTGGCTGTGCCTCAGGCAGGGGCAGGGGAACTAAGACTGTGCTAAGGGCGGGGTGCCATCCTGTGATATCCAGGGACACAATGCTGGGGTTAAGAGCTGAGCACACATACTGCCATCTGTGTCTGTGAAGGCTCCAACGAAGAGCATGTACTAACCTTTATTAAGAAATTCCATGATAGCTGGATCCAGGACACTTGTGGGCCCCCCAGCTCAGCCCTCACTCAGGAGGGGTTCCCAGTCCCCGCTTCCCTGCCTCCCTGCCGTGGGAGTGGTGAGATGCATATGAAGCCAGGGCACTGCTTCAGCCATTAGGCTGATACCAGTGCCAGCCCTTAAGAGGATTCTGCCCTTGGGAGACAGCAAGTTCCGGCTCAGCCCTCCCATCTTAGCCATGCTCAGCAGGCTTTTTACTGCTGAAAAGCTGGGGGAACAGGTCATTGGTGCCCCTTACCATTGTCTTGCGAGCCCGTGGGAGAGGCTCTGCCCTCAGAGTGCCTGCGATGCCCCTGGAGGTCTCTTGAGGAGCCTTGCCTGCTGGTTGCCTTCTCACCAGACTGCATGGACTCGTGAAGCTTCAAGTAGCTTGAATGTTGGTGCGTGGGGAGTCACATTTCACCAGAGGGAGGGCTTGTAATTCCTCTTTCCACCCTCGGGGTGGGGACTCAGTCTTCCTTTGAAGTCTTCCTCCTTTTCTCCTGTGGGCCACTCCCGTCCCCTTGGGAAGCAGAAGGTGGTCTTGCTTCAGTTCTTCACCACCACTCTCCCTGATGGCTGCCTTAGCCCCTGCGGGTGAACCTGGGGCTCTAATGCAAGGGCTCTTCCAGATGGCCCTCGGTTCCAATCCTCATGTGGGCACAGGTAGGCCCTGCTAGGTCCTGGGATGTTTTGGTCCTGTGTTGCTGGGGAGAAGCAGGAGAGAGTTGGGGACTTCAGCCCCTCTACCAGTGAGTGGTGTTGCTGTGGTTTATGTCGAGGCCCACACAGGAGGCTGGAGGACCAAGCCCAGTGCTTCCCACCAGCATCTGGCACTTCTCTGGGCAGCAGCGGGGAGCAGGGCAAGCAGTGGGCAGGCAGTGGCCTCGGTGGGGCCCCTGGGCAGCCTAGGTCATCACCAGACCCTCAGAGCCTGTGGAGCTAGTGGACTCAGAGCCAGCCTTGAGCCGCAGGCCCGAGGGATTGTGGAGATCAAAGTCTTCAGCTACTGCTAGCTGCACACGACCATTGAGGCTTCTTCTGCCAGGTTCCAGAAAGACCACGTGCTTGTGGACACTGGCCTTGCGTCTCGGTGCGTCAGGCGGCGTGGTGCTGAGCACTGAGGACTGTGCGCTTAGCTCCTGGAGTGGGCTGGGTGTTCGGGGCCAGCGGCGGCAGCGGCAGGTGTGATGGTAGCAGCTGCGGCAGCCGGGGCAGGGTGGCGCAAACAGGTAGAGCAGCACGAGCACCAGGCCCACGGCGCAGCCCAGCAGCGTGGTGAAGCCCGTGTTGAAAGTGTCAGGCTCAGGGTGTGGAAAGTGCACACTTACGTTGTATTCGTGTGTCTGGTTGTGATGCAGGTGGGGTCCAGTAGCCAGGCACACAAAGACACCCTCGTGCCACGGCTGCACATTGCTGATGGCCAGGCTGCCATCAGCCCGCACTGCGATGCTGCCGTTGCGAGACCCTGGTGCCACAAGCAGCTCATGCTGCGGCGAGACCCAGGCAATGTGCACGGCTGGGGCGCTGGTGTTGCAGTGTAGCCTCAGGGACTGCCCCACCTGCACATGCAGCTGTTCTTCAGGCTGCTCTAGGCCCCGAGCCAGGGCAGCTGAGCAGTTCTCAAAGACACGGCTGTGCTCAAAGAAGCGCACGCGGGAGGTGGGTACCTTGAAGGCCAGGCATGTGTACTCGCCCGCGAAGTCGCTCACAGCGCTGAGCCCCCGCTGGTGCCAGCGTTGCAGCAGATGGTAGAGACGGCAGTCACAGGGTAATGGGTTGTTGTGCAAGTAAAGGCCGTTCTTGAGAAAGGCTGGCAGTGAAGCCAGGTCAGGTACAGGGATGCGTCCTAGGTGGTTGGAGGAGAGATCCAGAGTACGTAGGTGGGTCGTGCCCAGGCCGTGCAGGTGATTGAAAGAGAAGGACGCAAGTTCATTGCAGCCCAGGTAGAGACGACTGAGCGCGCCCAGGCCGTGGAAGGCCTGCTCGTCTAAGTGTGCCAGGCGGTTATTGAACAGAAGCAGCATCTTGAGCTCCCCTAGGCCGTCGAGGTCGTGGCGGCCGAGGGCCCGCAGGGCGTTAGATGATAAATCGAGCAGCCGCAGGCCGCTGGCATTGGTGAAAACTCCCGGACCTAGCGCATCCAGCTCGTTGTGATTTAAACGCAGGGCGCGGAGCCGGGAGAGGGGCGCCAACCAGCCGGGGCGCAGGCGCTGCAGCGCATTGTGGCTCAGGTCGAGGTCTGCAGCTGCAGCTGGTAACGCGCCCGGCACATCCTGCAGCCCCAGGCCGGCGCAGCTCAGGAGGTCGGCAGCGCAGACGCATTTGTAGGGACAGTTATGAGGCGCAGGGGACAGGAAGCCCTCGGAGTCCAGGGGGCTCATTAATCCGACACGCAGCATGCACAGCAGTGTGCCCTGCAGCACCAGCCGGGCCATGGCGGCGGCTGCCAGGGGTGGGACAGGGCAGCTTGGTGCGGGGCACAGCTCCGAGACTCACCCACTTCACATCCGGCTAGAAGTGCGGGGCGCTAAATGGCCAGTGGCCAGCGAGGCAGTATGCGGGCTCCGTCCCGCAAGGCCGACCGCTCCAGCTGCCCGGCTCCAGATTTTGGGTTGAGTTGGGGCCACGCTCCGCTCAGCACTCCCTTCTCAGGCTTCCCCAGCTCTCTCCTGAGTGCCTTTCTGAGCACTCAGCTTCTAAATACTCTCCGGGAGGCGATTTCTCGGGGGCGGGGCCTCAGGCTCCCATTGGCTCCCATTGGCGGGGCGGGGTAGCCGCGTCCCCCGGCGTTCATAGGCCCCCGCGTGGCCGCCAGAGGGTGAGCGAGTCGGGCCACAATACCCCAGCCTGAGCTTGGCTGGCGGCTTTCCAGAGTGCCCGTCTCCCGGAACCCTGGGAAGCATGCCTTTAAGCTTCTTGTGTTGTGTTTTCTTTGAAGGGTTAACGTCTATGAGGGGGCAGGTGTTTTCTTTGAAGGGTTAACGTATATGATTGGGCAGCTGTTTCCTTTTAAGGGTTAACGTTTATGAGGGGGTAGGTGGACTTCCATTATCTTCTGGTGGTGCTCCCTTAAACTGGTACCCAAACTGGTACCCGGCAATGTGGGTCCTTACTGGGATCTAGGACTTTACTGGGAGGACTGGAGAGAAGCAGGGAGATTGGGTGGAATGAACCAGGCAATAATGCAAATAGGCTGGACTTTCCACCCCCACCCCTCCGAATAGATACTGATTTCAGACAGGCCCAGCCTTCTGACTACCCTTGTACCCTCTCCCACCTAGGACAGAGAGAGCCACATCAGTGCTCCTGGCTGACCCCTGCTTCCAGCTCCGCTCCATATGCTATCTCTTGGGGCAGCCAGAGCCCCCTACCCCTGGCACTGCCCTGCCTGCCCCTGACCAGAAGCACTTCTCCCTACAGAGCTGTGAGTAGGCCGGGGGTGGGTCAGGGAAGAGAGGGATTTGGGGCTGGCCCAGGTTAGTAGTCTTAAGAGGAGCAAATTCCCAGGCAGTGAGTACTCAAGAGGCACTGGGTTTTAGGGCCACATTTGGCCTGACACCTCCTACCACCCGCCAGACACAGATTACATCAGCGTTGAGGAACTGGCCCAGGTGGAACAGATGCTGGCACACCTGACCTCTGCATCTGCCCAGGCAGCAGCTGCCTCCCTGGTGAGTGGGGCCACAGCATACGGGTCCACACAACCCCAGTACACGTCACCACAGCTGTGCGCGTAGTGTACACCCAACTTGTCTGGGCACCCAACCCCAGCCCACCCTGCACTCTGCTCCCTGCAGCCCACCAGTGAGGAAGACCTCTGCCCCATCTGCTATGCTCACCCCATTTCTGCTGTGTTCCAGCCCTGTGGCCACAAGTCCTGCAAGTAAGTGGGCTGCACGGGTACAAGGGGCTGGGTGGGGAGCAGCAGGGATACACAGGCCATCTTTACGCCCTCCCCTGTTGTAGAGCCTGCATCAACCAGCACCTGATGAACAACAAGGATTGCTTCTTCTGCAAAGCCACCATCATGTCTGTAGAGGACTGGGACAAGGCAGCCAGTGCAAGTGCCACTTCCTCGGCTGCCTAGGCCTACCTGGCCCACACAGCAGGAACCTCTACCCTTACACTCAAACCCAGGCTGGGCCCTATTTATGAGCCCCTTGCCCTGTCCCCCACGGCCCCCCACCATGCCCTATTTGTGCCTGAGCTTGACTTGCAGTCAGGGCCACAGTGAGCATTAAATTATTATTCCATACAGTTCTGGCCCAGCCCATCTTGAGGGAGTGGGCTTTGTGGGGTATGCCCAGCAAGGATCTTGCCAGATTATGTCCACAGGAGAAGGCGGGTGTCCGATGGCTTCAGCCTTGTCCAATCCTCCCCAGTCAAATGGCAATGAGTCCAGGGCCTCCTGATGTGTCGAGCCAGTGATCCCCTTGCCAGTGGGGAAATGGGGGCTCAGCCAGCCCCACAGCATCCTCACATGATGATGCGGGGCTCCGGCACCGACTCACCAATAGATTTGTGGGGCAGCACACTGGCCCCGTTGAGGTAGAGCTCGTCGTTAACTATGACGTCCTCACCCAGCACTGTCACGTTCTCCATGCGCACCTTGGGAGGAGGGGCAGGCCTGTCAGCGAGGCAGAGTCATTCCCCCACCCTCCCCATCTGGCCCAGCCCGGAGGCTTACCCACTGGCCCACGCGGCAGCGCCAGCCTACAATGCAGGACTCAAGCCAGGAGTGAGAGCGAATGTGGGCATCTCGCAGCACCGTGCACCGCCGAATGCACACACCATCCTCCACCACCACACCAGGACCCAGACTCACATTAGGGCCAATGCTGCAGTTCTCGCCAATACGGGCACTTGGGTCCTGAGGACAGCAGGGAAAACACAAGTGGGCCATCTGTCCCCCAAGGTTGAGGGGGTTGACAATGCTCTGGGCAAGGGCCTCACCACCAGCACGTTGCCCACAATGCCGGGGCCTGAGCACAGTTGCTCAGGCTGCTTCTGTCGCAGCGACTGCAGGAAGAGGCACATGCCAGTGAGGAAATCCTTGGGCTGCCCAATGTCCATCCAGAAGCCTGTAGGGAGAGAATGCATCAGGGGGCTCAGCCCAGCCACAGACCACCCCCACCCTGTGGCCTCCCTGCCTCACCCTGCAACTCCATGGCATAGAGCTGCCCCTCCTTGGCCATGACAGGGAAGATCTCCTTCTCAATGGATGTGGGCTGCAGCTGTGGGAGTGGGCAGCTCATGAGCAGGGTCATGGCAGTGGTGGCCTGCCCTACCCCAGCCCACCCAGCAGCTGGCTTCTACACACCTGGATGCGCCGTAGCACTGCAGGGCTCAGGATGTACATGCCTGCGTTGATCTTGTTGGACACAAACACCTGCGGCTTCTCCACGAACCGGTGAATGCGGCCTGTGTCCGCCTCACACACCACCACACCATACTTAGAGGGTTCCTCCACTTTGGTCACCTGAGTGCAGGGGGACTTCAGGCCTAGTCCAGGGCTCCTGAGCCTTGATATACATGCTGTCCTAAATTTCAGGGGCTTTGCCGAAAATGCTTAAAAGCACAAACTGCACAGCTCTGCACCCGCAACACCAAGGGGCAGTTCAAGGCTGGAGGATGGGAGAGGCTAGGGAGGCTGCGCATGGGGACAGGTACATTAGAGCAGAAAGACGTGCTCTCTTACCAGAATTGAGCCCTCCTGGCCATGGTGCCGGTGGAACTGCACCATGGCTTGAAAGGGGAAATCGCAGATCACGTCACTGTTGAGGACGAAAAAAGGGTCTGCAGTCTCAGAGAGCAAGTCACGGGCCAGTGCCAGGGGCCCAGCTGGGGGAGAGGAACAGGTCACCATCATCTTGGGGGTCTGAGCCCCTGGATCCAGGCTCAGCAGTCCCCATCCAGGCTGAGTCTTGCTCCTTCCCTGGCCCTAAAACCTCCCCAAGGGACCTTCCTGTCTCTACTGACCTGTTCCTAAAGGCTCCTCTTCATGGGACATAGAGATTCGGATTCCTAGCTGGAAGGAAGAAGCCCCCCGTCAGGTTCCTCTCACCAGGGTGAAAAGTTGAGCGGGGACCAAGGGAAAGAGCGAGAAGTCCGTGCCTCACCCTTTGCTCCTGCGCCTTCATTTCCTTCTCCAGCACCTGAGACATATAGCTCACAGCCAGAATCACGTGATCCACGCCGGCCTGTGGGACAGAACAGCGCCGGCCGCCAGGCAGATTCAGCCGAAGGCACAGGTGTCCCCGATCCCCAATCGCTGGCCGTCCCTCATCCTATCAGGTCCTACCAAGACCCCGGCCCCGGGCCTTACCGCGGCCAGCGCCTCCACTTGGTGCAGCAAGATGGGCTTATTGCAGAAGTCCACCAGCGGTTTCGGGATGCTTAGCGTCAGCGGCCGCAGGCGCGTCCCATAGCCACCCACCAAAATCAGTGCCTTCATTGCGCCTGCGGGCGGCCGGAGAGTGAGTCCCGGGCTCCGAGGTGTCCGCGGCCTGCCTGGCGGACCCCTGCCGCACACTCCCGCCGCTGTGCCCGGCCCCTCGCCCTTCACCCGCCAGACTGACCAACTCTGGCTCTGCCTTGTCCGCCCAGTCCGCGCTGACGCTAGGGCCGAGACCGCAGCAAAGCGGGACGCGACGCCGGACGGAGACCGACTGCCTCCCAACTCGGGCCGGCGGCCGGCGGGAAGTGACGTAAACTCGGGCGGCCCAATCAGCTACCGTATACGTGGCACACCGTCGGCGTCGAAGCGCCGAAACGCGACGCTCCGGCCGACGCAGCCAATGAGAGCCGAGCGCGCCGGGCTACCATGGGGACCGGGACCCGGACCTCCGGGTCAGCTGGCCATTGGCGGATCCAAAAGCGGAGCTGGCGCTAAGGGCGAGGCTTCCTTTGCGCTGCGCCCCAACCGCTTCCGGCCCCTCCCCGCCTCACCGGGCCTGCCGGGCCGGGGAGGGGCCGAGGACGCTGGCGGGCCGGACTAGACCAGTCTACCGGAGGCCGAGGGGTTTCTCAAAGACACGGACACGCCTCGGTTTCTAGCGGCTTTATTTTGACATACACGACCTCAGACACAAGCGGGGCGGGCAGCGCTAGGTGTACAGAAAGGGGCAGGCTCAGCCCAATGCCGGAGCAGCCCCTCCCCTGCACGCAAGGTCCCGAGAAAACGCAACCGCGCCCAGACGCGACCGGAGCCACGTGTCATATCCGGGCGCAGGGCTCGGGCGGCGTGGACAGGCTTAGGCAGCTTCCAGGAAAGTGGAGTAGAGAGCGGTCCTCCAGGCGAGGCCTTGCAGTTTCCCGAGAAGCAAAGATACCAGGCCCTTCCCTTGGTTCTCCCCAAACTTTTCCCCATTAAAACATTTTTTAAATCGGCACAAACAAAACCAAATTGAACAGTTTTAAAAGTTCAAGCAATCTGCATCTAGGGGGGTGCACGTGGCGGGATGTGAGCAAGTGAGCAAAGGATACGAACTAGCCCAGGCCTTTGGCCCCTTAAGGAGAATCCCCACGCCCACTGTACAGGCCCGGATGTGAGGGAGGGGTGGCGTCCCTGGCAAGTTGCAAAACTGGTCCCCTTCCTCTTTAAGCACCGCCCATCCCACCCCGCTAGGGGGCTGGTGTCGACTTCGCCCAGGTAAGCACTATAGAGAGGAGTCGCTTGAATTCCCCAACCCGTGATCCCATCTTGCACTTTGGTCCCAAGTTGGGGCTGGGAAGGCAGGGCCTGGCAGGGACAGGGCTCTCTAGCATGGAACAGGGCGAAATGGTGGCAAAGAGCGTGTGCAGACACACATGCCCACCACCCACCAGAAAACAGGGCTGTGTCTCCCAAGTGTTCAAAAGTACTGAAAACAAGGGACCCTGCCCTGGGGGAGAAGCAGCAAATCCCAGCCCTGCTCTTTTAGTGCCAGGCAAACACTGAATTTAAGTCGGTACAGCCTCTCTCGCGATGAAGAGCGGAATGGGGCAGCATCTCCCATAATACACAAACTCAGGAAGCACAGCACATCCCCAGGCTGGAGAGGTGCCATCAAGTGGGTCCCGAGTGGCCCCAGACCCTTTGCTTTAGCCTCTGCCTTACCAGGAAATGACTATCCACACTAATGAAGAACTACTGCCCCCATGGATGAAGCCACAGAATAGTACAGAAGATGGTCATTACTGACCAGAAACAGGCAAGCTGCCCCTCCTAGCCCCAAGGAATGGGAACCTGCCCACCAATGGCACCAGGGTCAGAGGGCCGAGAGAGATGGGATCCCATCAAGGAGCCCATTTAAGATGTGTGGGGCTGCATCTCTAAAGACCAGGAAATTAGTCCATCAGTTACCAAGGCCTCTCAGAGACACAGGCTGGCAGGCTTACCATTAATGCCCCAATAGGGACATGCTAAAAGTGACAATGACAGTGGCCCTAGACTCAGAGGTGAGAGCACTAACCTCAGCAATGGCTAGGTGAGTGCAGTATCACCTGGCCACATGTGTTAGAGGTGGCAGGTCTCTGTGCCATTAAGGGCTGGCAGCAAAAGTTATGGGCAAGGAATGGGTCACCCCCTGGGCCTTCACTGTGCTACTGTCAGTGTTGAGTGTTGAGGGGGCCACACTCCAGGCTCACAGAGAGGGTGTTGGGCCAGCAGGGAAACACCTCCTCCAATTCATTTTGCTACCAGTTCTTTTAGAAAAGGTAGCACCTGCTGAGGAACGGCACAGGGGCAAAAGCTCACCTCAGAAATGGTAAAGAGAATATTCTGCTGAGGGAAGCATGAAGGAAATCAATATTTACTAATGAACAAGGCTACACCCCAGGGGAAAGATCACAGGGGCTGGTAGATGGACAAATGGACAGACTGATGGACCCCAGTACTGATAAGACAAAACTCTCATTAGCAGAATCTGGGCACCTGCACCCAGCACCCAATGTCCCTATAAGCAAACAAGCTTAAAGTTCTCCCTCACAAGCCTGGAGCTCCTCACATGGGCTGCTGCCTTGAGCTTGGCCTGGGGAGAGGTGAGACCCTGAGCGGACCACAGCCTTTGAGCCCTGGAAGGAGCAGCCCATCCAAAGCAGCACAGCTGCTCAAGCTAGAGGAAGAGGACTCCTACCCACAGCACAAGGACTGCAAATACTAGCTGGGTCAGAGCCATCAGAGGCCCTGAGGCCTGCTGGAACAGACTCTCCTCAGCAAACAGAGCAGGGCCCCCTCCAGTGGGGCAAGAGGGGATGGCCTCCTTAGGCAAGGGATCTTGGTGAGAAACGCTGGCTGGGCTGTGCAGGCAGGAGGAGGAGCAGGTTCATGTGCCAAATAGTGCCTGGGGATCCCAGGGCCTGCCCTCTACCATTGCTGGCTTCAGCACAGCTTCATGAATCTAGCCTCATGCCAAGGTCAGAACCGAGAAGGGTCCAGCTGTGTGCAGTTGGCCCTGTGGTGCCCTGGGGACATGTGTTACAGACCTGGGTGATACCCACAACACAAGCTACAAAGTCCCCCAAGAGATGGGCACCCAACCCTCTACTACTGGGAACAAGGGATGAGTGAGCGTGGAGGAGCCCTGAGCCAACCCAGGGCTTCACCCCACAACTAGCAGGACCCTGCAGCCACAGACCCCAAAGACCTAGGCAAGAGAAACCAATGTCCAAGAGCAACCTGTCCCTGCTGCCAAGACCACCAGGGGTATCTCTTCCTTCCTAAGTCAGCCTGGACACAGCAGTCAGAACCTTAGAGCTAGGAAGCCTGGCTGAGAGGATGTGTTCTGCCCTCCTTCACTTTATATATATAGATTCCAGGCTACAGCTAAAAACATTTCTTTTAGTTTATACCAAAGAGAAATATAACCCTTTTAAAAGCAAGTCTGTGTGTCCTCATGGCGAGTTCAGAGCAATGGTCCCTGCCTGAGGGTGGAGAGGAAGGGGTTCTGGAAGCCCAGAGCTGGGCCTACTGGTTCTCGTCCCGCATCTGTTCCATGATGCTGATGAGGTTCTCCAGGCCAAACACATAGCCTCGGTCAGGCCCATCATGCACAGTGGGGTCATCTCGGAAGCCCTTGAATGTGCTGTGTGCAAAGTCGATCATGCGGACATCCACCTTGGGTGGAGAGAAGGGGCCCACCTCGGGGCTGGTGCTGCTGGGGCTGGTGCTAGGGCCACAGGATGGTGCCACCTCAGGGAGCCCTGTGTCCAGGTGCTTGATACGCATTTCGGACCGGCGGTCCAGGTAGGACTCAGACCGGCACTCCTTACCATCATAGATGACAAGCAGGGAACTGGAGTAGAAGCGGTAGGAGGCCTGCCGCTCCAGTACAGCTTTCAGGCCTCGCAGTTTGCTCAGGATGGGCTCAAAAAGGTCACGCCGCAGGTCCAGGCCATTGTGCAGGTACTGATAGAGGGCATTGCGGAAGCCTTCAATGGACAGCCCACGGCCATAGTACTTGTTCCTGCAGAGGTAATGCCCCGTGTCCAGCTGGTACACCTGAAACCCCAGGAGACAGACAGGTGAGTACCAGGGAGGTCTGATGACCTCATGGTGCCCTGGGCAGGCACTATCTGGAAAGTACTTCTGACCAACCTGAGCTTTTCTGCTCAACCCTACACAACTAGAGTAGGCAGGCCAAGTTCACCCTAAGTTTTCCTGTGGTAAAGCCAGCAATGTGCAGAGACCAGGCCTACAGGTTTTCTGTCACTACCTTTGGAGCCCTCCTCCAAGTTGCCCCAGGAGACCAGCTGGACTCAAACTAGGAATTATCTTGCTGACAGACAAGAGTCTTACTTGCCCCAATATGAAGGCAACAGGCTCTCACAGTGGTTCTGCACTGGAGCCCAGACCAAGGTCCCCAGGTAAGGACAAGAGGGCTCAGGGAACATGTCTACAAAAACGCACTCAGCACCCTGTAGGGGACTCACCCTCTCGGAGGAGATTCTGGACCACTGTGGGCCAGGAGGACACCTGGCTTGGATAGCAGGCAGGCACACACACAACCCAAAACATGCAAGCAGGAGCACCTAGGCTCTCACCAAGGATGACTCACCTGCATGCCACAGACCCTGACACCCAGCGTAGCTGACGTACTTTGCTCGCACTTCCGCATCTGCCGGGCTGCCTTCTCAGCTGATGCATCATCACCATGCTGCCGGGTGCCCATCTTCAGGTCCAGCACACAGGGGTACTTGAAGTGGTGCACCACGTTCTCAAGCAGGAGGAACTCTGGGCCACAGTCAAGGGGAATAACCACCAAACTCACCATCAGCCCCAGCCAGAAAAGCATAATCCCATTTTTCTATAAAAGGAGGCATTCCATTCTAATGTAATCTGTATTCACCTCACAAACTCTCAAATGTGGATTTCAAACCACTGGCTCATTATTTCTTTAAAAAAATTTTTTGCTGTGGTAAAATACACGTAACATTTATCATTTTAACCATTTTTAAGTATACAGTTCAGTGGCATTAAGTACATTCATATTACTGTGCAACCATCACCACCATCCGATCTCCAAAACTTTTTCATCTTCCCAAATAGAAATTAGAAACTGTACCCATTAAACAGTAACTCCCATTCCCCTCTCCCCCGCCCCCATAACCACTATCTACTTTCTGTCTCTATGAATTTGCCTGTTCTAGATACTTCATATAAGTGGCATCATGTAATATTTGTCCTTTTGTATCTGGCTCTTTCGCTTAGCAAATTGTTTTCAAGGTTCATCCATATTGTAGCATGTGACAAACTTTCATTCCTTTTTATGGCTGACTAATTTTTCATTGTATGTATATACCACATTTGTTGATATCATTTTTATTTTATTCTTTAGATCTGTCTTGCAGGCATACAATAAACCAAAGAAGATTTGGCAGTTTCACATACATCCCTGGCACCATCAGTAAACCAAGGCCCTGCTCAATCCAGTGTCCCACTCAGGCCTAAGAAGTAAGGAACTTCCTTTGTAGCACTACTACAAAAATGATAAATCAGATTTAACATTCCCAAACAGGAATCTTTAGAAAAATCTGGATTTAAATTTCTTTCTTGCCATTTTCTGAATAAACTTCAAACCAGTGGACCATATATTTAAACTTATCCCTTAGTACTTCTAGGATCTTCTACTTAAAATGGCTCTGTGGTCCTGGCCTCCTGGCATTTATATTCATGTCCTCATCTACATCTCCTGTCTGCAACAATCTTAAAGGTACAGGCCTGTCACATGTCTACCAAAAGTCATCAGGGCTCACAGCCTGGCCCTCAATTCCATATTTGGGACTATGTAGCAATCACATGGTCTTGGAGGATAAGACCCTCAGCATCACTATGATGATGAATATTTTAATATCCGCTAATTCTTTAAGGAATAACATAAAAAATCATTAAATATGGCTTTTAACTAGTCTCATCACCTGCTATAAGCTATAAACAAGTGACAGTAAAACTCAAAGAAGGTTGCAGAAATATCTCACAATGCCTGAGAGCACTGGATCCTGCTTCGGCCACTCACTGGCTCTAAGCACAACACTTAACCACCCTGTCCTTCCATTTACTCGTCTGTAAACGGAAATCATAACAGTTCCTCCCTCAAAAGACTTAGGAAAACTGAGTAAGTACATATGCAGTGCTCAGCATACTTCCCCTCAGTTTCTCAGTAAGATTTATTTATTGTCTACTGTTTCAAAACACTAAATGATTTTAAGAATTCCCATTTCATAATACTTTTTTACCTTTGGTATCTTAAAAAACTGTTTTATATTGCACAGGTATAGTGTTTATCTTTAGAAAAAACATACTAAAATCAAACATGTTACTTTTTAATTATTATCTTTTGGGAGGGGAGAAATACACATGTGTACACGTGCACATATGCGCACGCGCACACACACCCCTCCCCCCCAATTCTAGACATGCACCAATAAATATGGTAGCCACTATCCATGCCTGGTGATTTAAATTTAGATTTTAATTAATTAAATAAATAAAAAATTCAGTAACTCAGTCACAGCAGCCACATTTTGGTTACAGTGTGGCTAGTGGCTACCACAAATTTCAGCACAGATTCAGAATACTTCCATTGTCACAGACAGTTCTATTGGACAGCACTCTTCTAGACTGCCAAGTTTAAGCTTCAGTCTTACCAGCCCCAAAATGCAGGAAAGAAACAACATGTTGATGAAAATAAGAAGGACAAAGAGGAAGAAGAGCCTATGGAAAAGGGAGATGAGAACAAAAGAGGAGTCCCTGAACAGAGAGGGCGCTGGCCATGGTACTGATAGGTGCTCTGACACAGGACTCATGGTCCCAGTAGCAGGCACTGCTGGAGAAGCAGTAACAAGGATACTGTAGAGTTTTCGGTCCTTGGACTCGGAGCGCATGCGGCTCAGCTGCTGTTTGTGACAGCGCAGGCTCCAAGGGTTGTGGCTGATCTTCTCGGAACTCAGACCGCTGTTGCCATCCAGCATCTGGAAAGGGACGTCCGAGTGGCTGTGTAGCTCCACCTTCGGAGTCTTTGCCTCCTGGGGGCTAAGAAGGAAGAACATACCCATTGCTAAAGGGCTCAGACAAGTCACCCTCTGGGGTCTCACTACACAGGGTAGGGGAGGCCTGGATCAAGTCTAATGTGCCACGCATAGACCTTCCTGAGGGGTGACACGGGGCCCAGATGCATGAGCCCATTAAAGTGAGTAAATGGTGTAAGTACTAAGGAGCTAGGGTGTGCAGCCTGTGTTGCTAAACTGATCTGATCTGATGTCAGAGACAAACTATGTGCTGCCACATCTAAGAAAAGTCCCAATTCCAACTTCTAGGTCAAGTCACAGAGCATCCCATTCACTGAATTTTTTTTTTTTTTTTGGCCATGCCGCACGGCTTGCAGGATCTTAGTTCCCAGACGAGGGATCAAACCCAGGCCCTCGGCCATGGAAGTGCCAAGTCCCAACCACTGGACTGCCAGGGAATTCCCTCACTGAAACTTATTTTTGAGTGATATTAAATATATATAAAGTAATTTAATCATACAATTTTAATTTCACTTTGGTTCAAAACGCTCATTTTTTATTTACATTAGTTTTATTTTTTTTACAATTCAGTTTTTTGGGGTTTTTTTTAGTATATTCATGAGGCTATAAAACATCACCACTATCTAATTTTTAGGAATTTTCATCACCCCAAAAACAGACCTTGTCACCATTAGCAGTCACTTCCCATCTATCCCTCCCCCTCAGTCCCTGGCATCCACTGACTTTGCCTTCTGTCTCTTGGACAGAAACAATAGATTTGCCTATTGTGAACATCTTATATAAATGGAACCATATAATATGTGCTTTTCTGTGACTGGCTTCTTTCACTTAACATAAATGTTTTCAAGGTTCATCCATGTTGTAGCATGCGTCAGTACCCCTCCCCTTTTTATTGCTGAGTAATATTCTATTGTATAGATATACCACATTTAATTTATCCATTCACCAACTGATGGACACTCAGGTTGTTTCCAGTTTTCGGCTATCAGGAATAATGCTGCTATAAACATTTGTGTACAAGTTTTATGTGTGAATATATTCCTTCAATTCTCTTGGGCATATACCTAGGAGTGCAGTTGCCCGGTTTAACTTTTTGAAAAACTGCCTAATTGTTTTCCAGAATAGCTGCACTATTTTACATTCCCATCAGCAATGTAGGAGGGTTCCAATTTCTCCATATCCTCATCAAAACTTTTATTGTCTATCCTTTTGATTATGGCCACCCTTGTCGGGGTTCACATTTTTTTGCATGATATATCAAGAAAAATAATTCTTTGTAGACTATTTTCCTAATCTACAAGAAAAATCAATTTCCAATGCAATAAACTGAATTTCAGATTCAGGGAAAGGATTAATAGCTGATATCAGAGTCTCAGAGAGATATGACACCCAAACCCTTAAGGAACACTAGTCTGGATGCCACTCATTGCCTTTGGGCTCTGATATCCTGCAGGTGAGAAAGGAGCTGGAACCTCATCGTGGACCAATGCATTTCCACCTCTGTCTTGGGGGTGCGAAACATAACAAAGCTGGAGAAAACAGGGTGTTCTTGTTCCCAAAAAGCTGAGGGAACTTCATTCTCTCTTGACTAGCTACAGCCATACTCAGAAGGAGGCATCACTGGGGTGATGTGACATACAGGCGGCAGCCTGCACCTATGTGGGTGGCCTAAGAACATCAGCCACCTTCCCCCAACCTTGAGCCTTACTTCCCCATGATGTATCAGGACTCTAGAGATATTCTGAGTATATCAGGACCAGACATGAACCACCAGTCCTGCTTACCATCCCCTTACCTCTCTGAGGTTTCAAGGGACAGGCTGGCTTTCTCCTCCCTGTGGTCACTGCCACTGCCTGACCGGTGCAGGCTCCGGCGAGAGTGCTTACGCCGAGGTTGCTCCCGCTCTGGTGTGTCATCCTGCTCCACGGTCTCACTTTCCACATAAGGGTAGGCCACCAAGTTGATGTAACCATCACTGTCCCCCTCAAAGCAGACTGACACCACTCCTGTTGGAGAAAAAAAGGCAGCCAGTCAACAAATGTCTACAGAGATTGGGTCCCTTCAGTTCAGACTGCTGGCACATGCTGTCCCTCAGCACACTGACATCACTTGCCCTGAATCAACTGTGGGAACAATGACTAGCAGACATCTTTCCAAAACACAGCTGACCACTAATCCCCCATTCTAAGTCTAACCACTAATCCCCCATTCTAAGTCCACTATTTACCTTTGATTTTGGATAAATCTATATATTTTTCCCATTCTCTTGTCTAACCCTCTCACTTTCTTTTTTCCTTTTTAATAAATTTATTTTTGGCTGCGTTGGGTCTTTGTTGCTGCGCACGGGCTTTCTCTAGTTGTGGCAAGCGGGGGCTACTCTTCATTGGGGTGTGTGGGGGTTCTCATCACTGTGGCTTCTCTTGTTGTGAAGCACGGGCTCTAGAGCACGGGCTCAGTAGTTGTGGTGCACGGGCTAAGTTGCTCCGCGGCATGCGAGATCTTCCCGGACCAGGGCTCGAACCCGTGCCCCCTGCACTGGCAGGCGGATTCGTAACCACTGAGCCACCAGGGAAGCCCACCCTCTCACTTTCAACTACTGCCTTCTGTACCATTCAAAAGAACTGTATTTTCTAGGTGACATCCACACTCGACATAATTTAACTCTCTACTTATTTAACTGCTCTATGATGCTGTCATTTCCTATGTCCTCCTCTAGATCTGGTTTCCTTCTGCCTGACAATGTCACCTAGAGAGACATCAAGACTTCCCAAAGACAGTCCCCAAAATATGTCTTCTGCCGACACTGAACATCAGGCTATTCTAAGCTCAACAGGCAGAACTTCTGCCTCACCAAACCACCAGCATTCCTAAGTTGAAACACCTATTTTCCGTGCTGTACTCATGCAAAACAGTTTGTTGTGTCCATTTTTATCAAACAGGTTTTCATAGTTTCTTCTGGATCATTACCAAACGAGTTGAAACACAATACCTAGAAATCAAGGAGTTTTTTGTTATTTGTTCTTAAAAAGGTCGAGGCTGCCCTTCATCTAACTTCCATATCCAACCCTCTGTCAGCTACACTCCTCGTTTACACTCTTGGTGTGCAATATCAGCATTATTGAGAATCAGTGAGAAGCATTTAGGAATATATCAGTATGCCAGACCAAGAATATCCTTCTCTTTGGCCCATTTCCTTCTCCAGGAGGGCACTGCCCCAACCCCTGGTCTCTATTAGGAAAAAAAATCCTTAAGACATTAAGGTGAAATAGATTTTTCTTACCTTCTCATTACATTGCTTAAATGTACACCTCACTTTAGTGAGCTTCACAACTGTGTCCTGGCTTCCTTACATAGATGACTGCCTCTCCTACAGGTTTCTGCCTTTGTAACTTCTTCTCTTTGTCTTTTCCAGAGCTTCAGTTATGTTCAAGTTTGAATGCCCTCTGGTCTACAATATTCTTTGTTTCCTGGGCTCCCCCTCGTACTCTGATCTAGAGTGTCCTCCAGGCCTGCCACATAGCTCCCATGCTGGGCCCCTCCTTGCTGCAGCTGACCAGAGTGAGAATTGTTCCTTCTATGTCCTCTCCTTTTCCCTTCTTTCTTGGTTTCCTCCTTATTTGAGTGGAATACATCTTCAAGTAACTTCCTAAGAATGTTCAGGAGGTCAATTTTCTGAGTCCTTTGCAGGACTTTATTCTATTCCAACACTTGACTGATAGTTTGGCTGAAGACAGAATTCTATGTTGTCTGAAAATAAAGACAGTTTTACTTCTTCCTTTCCAATCTGGATGTGTTTTATTATTTCATTTTCTTGCCTAACTGCACTGGCCAGAACCTCCAAGTTATATGTCAACTAGAAATGGAGAGCATGGACATTCCTGTCTCATTCCTGATCTTAGGGGTTAAAGCAATTGTCTCATCACTGAGTAGGAAGCTAGCTGTAGGTTTTCATAGATGCCTTCTATCAGGTTTGAGGAACTTTCTTTCCATCCCCACTTTGCTAAGAGTTTTCTTACTCCTGTTGTTTTATCAAGAATGGATGTTGATACAGATGGCCAACAGGTACATGAAAAGATGCTCAACAATGGCTAATTATTAGAGAAATGCAAACCAAAACTACAACGAGGTACCACCTCACACCAGTCAGAATGGCCATCATTAAAAAATGTACAAATAACAAATGCTGGACAGGGTGTGGAGAAAAGGGAACCCTCCTACACTGTTGTTGGGAATGTAAATTGGTGCAGCCACTATGGAGAACAGCATGGAGGTTCTTCAAAAAACTAGTTGCCAGATGATTCAGCATTCCCACTCCTGGGCATATATCTGGACAAAACTGTAATTCAAAAAGATGCATGCACCCCTATGTTCACAGCAGCACTATTCACAATAGCCAAGACATGGAAACAACCTAAATGTCCATCAACAGATGAATGGATAAAGATGTGGTACATATAGACAACGGACTATTACTCAGCCATAAAAAAGAATGAAATAATGCCATTTGCGGTAACACTGATGGACCTAGAGATTGTCATACTAAGTGACGTAAGTCAGAAAGACAAATACCACATGATATCACATGTGGAATCTAAAATATGACAAGAACTTTTCTACAATACGAAACAGAAACAGACTCACAGAGAACAGACTTGTGGGGGTTGGGGGGGAGGGATGGATTGGGAGTTCAGGATTAGCAGATGCAAACATATATAGAATGATTAAATAACAAGGTCCTACTGTATAGCACAGGGAACTATATTAAATATTCTGTGATAAATCATAATGGAAAAGAATATGAAAAAGAATGTACATATATGTATAACTGAATCACTTTGCTGTACAGCAGAAATTAACATAGCATTGTAAATAAACTATACTTCAGTAAAATAAATTTTAAAAAAGAATGTATGTTGGATACTGTCAAGTACTTTTTCTGCATTTACTGAGATAATCATATGATTTTTCTTTTTTTAGTTTATTGATATGGTCAATTACATTAACTTTTGAATGTTAAACCTACCCTGCATTACTCCTATGGTAAACCCTACTTGGTCACGACATACTGTCCTTTTAATATATTCTTGGATTCAATTTGCTAAAATCTTGTTCAAATTTTTTAGGTTCGTCTAGGACATTAATTTTCTTGTAATGGCCTTATAGAATGAGTAGAGATGTATTCCTGCTTCAACTTTTTGGAAGAGTTTGTGTAGTATTTCTTAAATATTTGGTAGAATTCACCAGTGAAGTTGTGTGGGCCTGGAGTTTTCTTTGCTAAAATGCTTTAAATTCCAATTTCAATTTGTTTACTACATAGGGCTATTCAGATTATTCATTTCTTCTTGAGTGAGTTTTCATAGTTTGTGTGTTGCAATAAATTGTCTATTTCATCTAAGTTGTAGAATTTACTGGCATAAAGTTGTTCATAATATTTTTATTTTTTTTAATATCGGTAGAAACTGTAGTGATGACACATCTGTCTTTTTTTTTTTAAGATTTCTCTTTTGATGTGGACTATTTTTAAAGTCTTTATTGAATTTGTTACAATATTGCTTCTATGTTTTGGTTTTTTGGCCGTGAAGCATGTGGGATCTTAGGTCCCCAACCAGGGATCGAACCCACATCCCCTGCATTGGAAGGTGAAGTCTTCACCACTGGACCACCAGGGAAGTCCTACATCTGTCATTTCTGATATTGGAAATTTATGTCTTTTCTTTTTCCTAATCAGTCTGGCTAGAGATTTATCCTAGCCTTTGGTCTTTAGTTTTCATTCATTTTATTTTTGCTCATTTTCCTACTGAATTGTCTTTTCTCCTATTGATTTTGAATTGCATACACACACACACACATTCTAGAAACAAATCCTCGGTCAGTTTTACGTGATGTAAATAGCTCTTAATTTTCTTTAAAAGTGTATTTTGATAAAACTTTTTAATTTTATATACTCAAATGCATCATTCCCTCCTTTAAAATTTCTTTTTATCTTGCAGGGCCATCTAAAGCTATAATGGAAACCTTTAATTCTCTGCAGGCACATACCATTGAGTACCTTGACACAGAGCATCATACCTGATCAAGGCAGAAGTGGTTACGCTATGGGTCGAACAGGAAGAAGAGCCTTCCAAGAGTGGGTAAGATCTGGTAATTAAATGAGCCATGCAACCTACCACTAGTTTAAAAAATATATATTTTTTTGATCCTAATTTTTTTTTTTTTTTTTACCTCATTACTCACACCTAGAAAGAATTCAGGTAGGAAAACGAAAATCAATGGTCCTTTACTTCATTTGATGTAAGTCCTAATTTTCTTGGCATTTTTAAGATTGGCTTAAACACAGAGAATTACATTTGGGTAGAGGTTTTCGGGGGTTTTTTTAATTTACTTTTTTTTTTTACTTTTAAAAATTGTGGTAAAAACATATTTATCATAAATTTGTCATTTTAACCATTTTTAAATGTAAAATTCAGTGGCATTAAGTACGTTCACAATGTTGTATAACCACTTTCGTTACCTATTTCCAGAACTTTTATATCACCTCAAACAAAATCTCTATACCCATTAAATAACTCCCCATTTCCCTCTCACCTGAACCCCTGGTACCCTCTAATCTACTTTCTGTCTGTACAAATTTGCCTACTGTAGATATTTCGTACAAGTGGAATCATGTAATGTTTGTTCTTTGAGGTCTGGCTTATTTCACTTAGCATAATGTTTTCAAGGTTCATCCACCTTGTAACACGTGTCAGAACTTCATTTGTTTTTAGGGCTGAATACTCTCCCAGCGTAAATATATGCCACATTTTGTTTATCCGTTTGTCTGTTCAACCCAATCAAACACTTGGGTTGTTTCCACCTTTTGTCTATTGTAAATAATGCTTCTGTGAGTATTACAAGTATCTGTTTGAGTCTCTATTTCCAATTCTTTTGAGTATATACCTAGGAGTGGAATTGCTGAATCATATGGTAATTCTGTGTTTAACTTTTTGAGGAACTGTCCAACTGTTTTTCCATAGTGGCTGTACCATTTGACATTCTTACCAGCAATGTCCCTATTTCTCCATATCTTTGCCACTCTTTCTTTCTCCCTTCCTTTCTTCCTGTCTTCCTTCCTTCCTTTCTTTTCCTTCTTTCTTTTAATGTATTTTTATTTATTTATTCAAATTAATTTTTATTGGAATATAGTTGCTTTACAATGTTGTATTAGTTTTCTTTCTTTTTAATAGCCATCCACTGGTTGTGAGTATTCTCTATTGTGGTTTAAATTTGCATTTCCCTAATGACTAATGATGCTGATTATCTTTTCATGTGCTTATTGGCCATTTGTGTATCTATTCTGGAGAAATGTTTATTCAACTCCTTTGACCATTTATGAATAGGGTTCTTAACTTTTTTTTTTTTTAACATCTTTAATGGAGTATAATTGCTTTTGTTTCTTAACTCTTAATTGGCAAAAAGAGGTAGACTAGTTCTTAGAACTAGTTGTTTTTTACCTCAGGGCTTTTGTCTATGAGAGGAATGGAATGTCCTTTCCATTGTCCTTTGCCCACAGCTGCTCCTCATCCTTCAGTCCTTTAAGTCTCCCCAGACACTCCTTCCCTGATCATTCTATATCAAGGGCTCTGTTTTGGAAGCTTTATTATTTTCAATTATAGAACATGACTTATTTTATTCAAAGTATGTATCACAATCTATAATTGTTTTGTCTACAATTTGTTTATTCTTTGTTTCTCACACTAGCATGTAAGTTCCATAAAGGTATGGGCCTTTTTTGTCTTTTACGCTAACGAGCACAGGGCCTGGCATCTAGTAAGTACTGGCTCAGTAAGTACTGGTAACAGAAAAATGAATGAGGCAAAGTTTTGAATAACTATACAGAAGCCTAGAACCTCATATTTAGTACTATTAAGAAGTAACACTTGGTCTTCCCTGGTGGCGCAGTGGTTGAGAGTCTGCCTGCCGATGCAGGAGACACGGGTTCACGCCCCGGTCCGGGAAGATCCCACATGCCGCTGAGCGGCTGGGCCTGTGAGCCATGGCCGCTGAGCCTGCGCGTCCGTAGCCTGTGCTCTGCAACGGGAGAGGCCACAGCAGTGAGAGGCCCGCGTGCCACAAAAAAAAAAAAAGAAGTAACACTTGGGATTTCCCTGGTGGCGCAGTGGTTAGGCGTCCAATGCAGGGGACATGGGTTTGATCCCTGGTCCGGGAAGATCCCATATGCCGCAGAGCAACTAAGCCCGTGCACCACAGCTGCTGAGCCTGAGCTCTAGAGTCCGCGAGCCACAACTACAGAGCCCATGTGCCACAACTACTGAAGCCCACGTGCCTAGAGCTCATGCTCCACAACAAGAGAGGCCACCAATATGAGAAACCCATGCACTGCAACAAAGAGTAGCCCCTGCTGGCCGCAAGTAGAGAAGGCCCGCACGCAGCAACAAAGGCCCAACAAATTGAAATGAAATGGAATGGAATGGAGTGGAGTGGAATGGAATGGAATGGAATGGAATGGAATGGAATGAAATGAAATGAAATGAAATAAAATATTTTTAAAAAAAAGAAGTTAACACTTGGTAACTACCACTGGTCATACTAAATAAATGAAAATCTCTCTTCAAACCTACTGCCAAAATATAAAATATTACTGGCATTTTTCCTCAGCTGTACTTCTGGAAATAAAGAAATATACGTGTAATTGTGGGCTAGTATTAATAGATGTATTTTCTAAACCTGTGTGTTCGAAGGGGCTAAAGGCAAAGATATTCCAGTAGCAATCAGAACATCTAGCACCAAGATCTTGTTTTTTCTAAATACCATTCCTAAAAGGAAGAAGAGGTTGTTGCAGAAGTATTTGATTCCTGAATCGGGACACGAAAAATACAAGATGAGCTTCGAAGATCTTGCAGTAACTGAAAGTAAAGCAATAGTCAAAAATGATGGTGGGGGGGGGTTCCCTGCTGGCGCAGTGGTTAAGAACCTGCCTGCCAATGCAGGGGACACAGGTTCGAGCCCTGGTCTGGGAAGATCCCACATGCCGTGGAGCAACTAAGCCTGTGCACCTCAACTACTGAGCCTGTGCTCTAGAGCCCACGAGCCACAACTACTGAGCCCATGTGCCACAACTACTGAAGTCTGTGTGCCTAGAGCCTGTGCTCTGCAACAAGGGAAGCCACCACAATTAGACACCCATGTACCGCCACAAAGAGTACCCCCGCTCACTGCAACTAGAGAAAGCCCGCACGCAGCAATGAAGACCCAACACAGCCAAAAATAAATTAATTTTTTAAAAAAAGTTAAATCGCCAGTAACAAGGTATGTACCTTGTGACATGATGAACTGAAGAGGACACAGGATCATTTCTATCGCCCCAAAATATTAGGTTGGCCAGAAAGTTCATTCGGGTTTTCCTGTGACATCTTACAAAAACCTGTATGAACTTTCTGGCCAACCCAATATACAACCTCAATCTAATTCTGAGGAAAGATAAGACAAATCCAAATTTAGGGACAGTCTACAAAATAACTACTAGTACTCTTCAAAAGTGTTGAGGTCAGGACTTCCCTGGTGGTCCAATGATTAAGTATCCACCTTCCAATGCAGGGGTTTGATCCCTGGTTGGGGAACTGGGATCCCACATGCCGCAGGGCAACTAAGTACACATGCCGCAGGGCAACTAAGTACACATGCCACAACTACTGAGCCCAACTCTCTACAACTAGAGAGCCCACATGCCATGACTATAGAGCCCACGTGCTCTGGAGCCCGTGCACCACAACTAGAGAGAAGCCCATGTGCCACAACAAAGATCCCGCATGCTGCAACTAATAAGACCCAATGCAGCCAAACATAAATAAATATTTTTTAAAAGGGGGGGGGCTTCCCTGGTGGCGCAGTGGTTAAGAATCCACCTGCCAATGCTGGGGACATGAGTTCAAGCCCTGGTCCAGGATGATCCCACATGCCGCAGAGCAACTAAGCCCGTGTGCTACAACTACTGAGTCTGTACTCTAGAGCCCATGAACCACAACTGCTGAGCCCACGTGCCACACTACTGAAGCCTGCGCATCTACAGCCCATGCTCCACAACAAGAGAAGCCACCGCAATGAGAAGCCCGCGCACCGCAATGAAGAGTAGCCCCCACTCGCCACAACTAGAGAAAGCCCGTGCGCAGCAACGAAGACCCAATGCAGCCAAAAATAAATAAATTTATAAGTGGAAAAACAGCCAAAATTTGAATAAAATGCACGTATTAGTTAATAGTATTATACCAATGTTCCTTTCCTGGCTTTGGTAATTATAAATTATACTATGGTTATATATTTTTTAATGATGCTTTTGCTTATTGATACTAGACTACCAGCCTAAGTAAAGACTCTGATTTTAGTATAAGTCCCTTTAGTAACAATCGGCATGAAACAGCATCATACTTAAAATCTAAACCCTTTAAAATCAGGTACTGAAATTCACTTAAGGAACTTAAGGGCAGCGTTAAAAAGGGCCAGGTTTTTACAGGTCCTCATCCACTTCTGCACGTTGGCTGGCACCATCACACTGCAGCCTCCTGTCTGCTGGAGAACAGACCACAGCACAATTTCTGCCACAGTGAGTTCATTCCCAAGAAGCCAGGAGCTCTTCCCAAAAGCTGAATTCATGGAGCAGAACACACTGGCTTCCCTCTTCTAGCTGAAAAATAGCTCTATCTACCCAGCTATCTATAAGGGTTAAACTTACAGCATTATGCTTCTGGCCAAACAGAAAACAGAAAATGTGCATGTTCCCTTCTCCTTCAATGGGATACATCATTTGGATACTGAACTTCATCTGAGTCTTTAGCACATTCTTCCAAATTAAGAGTAAATCCCAGCACTTAAGAAGGTTTTCTAGCGTGCTCTTGACTACTGAATGTGTGTGAACAGTAGAGAGGACTCTAGTGGTCACAGAGCAGCCAGTGCAACACAAGCAGAGAGAGGGGAAGGGAGGGGTGGCTGGGTTTGTGTTGATCAAGATGTCTTTCAGTGCCCTGTAGTCTCTTCCAAACACTGAATTTAAGCCCAATGCATTGGTAGCTAAAGCAGTGGGTTCATCAGCTTGGATTATGTTGGTAATATCCAAATCCACATCTGGCATCTGAATCATCTTGGAGAGACCATCGACTACAGCTTTCAATTCATGATACTTTAGAATATCACCTTGGTGGAAAAAATAAAGTATCTTGGCGGAACTCAAGAGGTTGAAGACTCTTCCTGCATCTAGCACGGGGCTGATGGTCCTGCCATGCATACTGGGGAGCCAGTACGTGCATCTACACAGAGAGGTGAGCCACACAATGACAGGGCTTTACTTGGTACATCGGTATCATGGGACCATTAGAGGAACTCTTATTATTTTTGCAACTTTTCTGTCATTTTAAATTTATTTCAAAATAAAAAGTAAATGACTTCCCTGGCGGTCTTGTGGTTAAGATTCCATACTTCCACTGCAGGTGGCATGGGTTTGATCCCTGATCAGGGAACCAAGATCCCACATGCCACGCGGTACAGCCAAAAACAAAACAAAAAAAGGTAAAAACCCTATAGTATCAGTCTTTGAAATACATGAATTGGACCCATCATATCTTCCATTTTCTCTGAATAAACTGGACTTCATTTGACTTAAAAAGAAGAGATCAATTTTAGTTTAATTGTATTTTTGAGAAAGTGTATTTATTCTTCCCTAGTGAAAATGCAGCCTGAGGAAAAAAAAATCAGGTAGATACTAAGGATTTGCTATGGCTTTTAAAGACTTCTGTTCCCCAGTCTGAGAGAAGGTTGGGGGAAAAACTGAACCAATATATGACTGACAATCCTTCCCTGGGTGGCACCTTGAAATTCTAACTTGTCCCAATTCTGGTGGTTGTGATTTAGAAAACATTTCTTTGGAGCCAGGGGCTCAACTCCATTTTAAGTGGTTTTTTTTTTTTCCCTGAGCATCAGAAGAGCTCCATGAGCTAACAGGGCTTGTAGTTCTCTTTCTGGTTTTGGCATATTTATAGCAGAAGATTTGGCCATGGATGTGTTGAGTGTGGATAAGTAGGTGGCTAAAGCTACATTTATAAAGCATTTATAACTGTTGTTTCTTAGCCACTTAGAGACAGCAGTGTGTGTGATTCTGGCTTCTCTCTCTCATTTTGCAGCCTTAGAATATTTATTCCTCCAAATTTGATATTATTCTGATTCTGTTTTGAAAATAATAACAAACCATACAATTCAAAACTGCACGAAGGAGTTGAACAGACATTTCTCCAGAGAAGATACACAAATGGCCAATGGCACATCAACATCATTCATTGATCATTAAGAAAATGCATATCAAAACAAAACCATGAGACACCACTTCACACCTACTAAGGTGGCTATAATTTTTTTTTTTAATGGAAAACAAGGGTTTGTAAGGATGTGGAGAAATAGGAACACTGTTGGTAAGAATGTCAAATGGTACAGCCACTATGGAAAACAGTTTGACAGTTCCTCAGAAAAGTTAAACACAGAATTACCATATGTTTCAGCAATTCCACTCCTATATACTCAAAAGAATTGGAAACAGAGACTCAGATAAATACTCACAGAAGCATTATTCACAATAGGCAAAAGGTGGAAACAACCCAAGTGTCCATCAACAGATGAACGGATAAACAAAATGTGGCATATATTTACACTGGAATAGTATTCAGCCATAAAAACAAATGAAGTTCTGACACATGCTACAAGGTGGATGAACCTTGAAAACATTATCCTAAGTGAAATAAGCCAGACCCAAAAGGAGAAACGTTACATGATTCCACTTGTATGAAATATCTACAATAGGCAAATCTGTAGAGACAGAAAGTAGATTAGGGGGTACCAGGGGAGGTGAGAGGGAAATGGGGAGTTATTTAATGGGTATAGAGATTTTGTGATGATGTAAAAGTTCTGGAAATAGATAATAGTAATGGTATATAGCACTGTGAATGTATTTAATGCCACTAAATTATACACTTAAAAATGGTAAATTTTGCTGTACAGCAGAAATGAACAAACATCATAAATCAATTATACTTCAATTAAAAAAAAAAGACAAGGTGTGTCCACTTAAAAAAAAAGGTTAAACTTTATGTTACGTGGACTTCCCTGATGGTGCAGCGGTTAAGAATCCACCTGCCAATGCAGGGGACACAGGTTCGAGCCCTGGTCCGGGACGATTCCACATGCTGCGGAGCAACAAAGCCCGTGCGCCACAACTACTGAGCCTGCCATCTAGAGTCCACGCACTACAACTACTGAAGCCTGTACACCTAGAGCCCGTGCTCTGCAACAAAAGAAGCCACCGCAATGCGAAGCCTACACAACGCAACAAAGAGTAGCCCCCGCTCACCGCAGCTAGAGAAAACCTGTGCACAGCAACGAAGACCCAACGCAGCCAAAAATAAATAAATAATTTTTAAAATGTTTATGTTATGTATATTTCAGCACAATTAAAGATTTAAGGAAACAAAAGTCAATACCAATATGGATTGGTTTTTCTAAATCGAGGATCCCCCAAGTAAAGGATGGTACAAACATGACTGAATTCATACTGCTTTGGAAAAGTTAAAAAACAGAACACAGGGGCTTCCCTGGTGGCACAGTGGTTTAGAATCCGCTTGGCCAACACCGGGGACACAGGTTCGAGCCCTGGTCCTAGAGGATCCTACATGCCAGGGAGCAACTAAGCCCATGCGCCACAACTACTGAGCCTGCGCTCTAGAACCCTCGATCCACAACTACTGAAGCCCGCACGCCACAACTACTGAAGCCCATGCACCTAGAGCCCGTGCTCAGCAACAAGAGAAGCCACCACAATAAGCCCACGCACTGCAACGAAGAGTAGCCTCTGCTCACTGCAACTAGAGAAAGCCCTTGCACAGCAACAAAGACCCAATGCAACCAAAAATAAATAAATTAGATAAATAAATTAAGAAAAAAAAACAGAACACAGGGAATTCCCTGGCGGTCCAGTGATTAGAACTTGGTGCTTTTACTTCAGTGGTCCGGGTTCAATTCCCGGTCAGGGAACTAAGATCCCGCAAGCCATGTGGCACAGCCAAAACAAAACAAAAAACAGAACACAAAAAACATAACTTACAACATGAGGGGCAATCATAAAAGTATATAAACATAGTGACAAAAATCAGATTTGAAAATCAAGTACCTTAAATTCTGGTATATATTCACGGGGTTCTAGTCTATAAAGTTAATTTACATTTTAAAACAGATTATTTTTCCTTTAAAAGTTAGGACCCTCCAGGCCCCAATCCTTCTGTAGATTTCTTACCATCAATTCATCCCCCAGCACATACATACACAAGCTCCACAGAGCCTCCTTGCCAGCTGTCTCATCGCCTTAGCCTGGAAAGCATCCAATTCTTCCTCCTCTGGGACCAGATAAGTGCTGCCCCTTCTCTCCTAGACCATTCCAGCAAACAGGGAAACCTCCTTGACAACAGCATGCTCTTCACCAATGGGACTTAATGCTGTGAATTCTTCTCAGGTTTACCTATCAATGAATTCAATTTTCAAGATCTAAAGACCTTGCTGATGGTTTCAGCTTCAAATTTTGCTTAACAAAGTGACTCTGCAGCTTTGAGACAACAGAGACCTACAATCACACCACATGGCCATCAGAACAAGGAAAACTGAGCTGAGGGCCTATAAGCTGCTGCCGTCTCCAAACTGGCCAGTGACTGACCTTTGTACTCAGGGGTGAACTCCTTCATTTCGGGAGGGAGGGACTCGTAGAAGCGCTGCTCCCGGGAGATGAGGGGCTTGCACACAGTGTGGTCGTCGTAGCGCATCATGCTGCTGTGTCCGCCCACCTGGTGGATGAAGGGCTCCAGGAGGACTCCCCGGTCTCCGGCCCGACTTGCGTTCTTGCCATACTGCCCCACTTCCATGGTTTGACAAACACACATTGCGTTGGGGGCCAGTTGCACACTGAGAGCAGAGGATGCAGCACATGAGCCAGGAAAGGAGAGCTAGGTAGAAGGTCCTGGCGAGCTGAAAACCAACGGTCAGAGTCTGTTCAGCTTATTCTTCTCTCCTAACAGAGGGAAGAGAGGAAAAGAGGGAATCAAAACACCAGGCAAGCCACAGTTTCCCTGGAGTTCACAGAATATCCACTCCTGAGGAAAAACAGGGATTCTGTCTTGTTCCCTGCTATGCGTTCCCCAGTAAGTACAACACTGCCTGATGCATGAGAGGTAGCTGAGTCAATTTTTGTTGAATGATGTAATTTTGGTCTCTTCCATCCGTCTTTTTATGCACAGAAGCCCATATTCTCTTCCTTTCTTAGTTCTCAGATCCCTTCTAAGTTCTCTAAAGGATTTGATTTTAGAGCTACAGTATGTTATAGCCATCAGGAAGGCAACTATCCCTGTTCACTTCACATTCAGTTAAGAGCTCAAGAAAAAAACAGAAAGCAACACCAACTCACTCTGTTTGGATTTCTCACAATACTCAGTACTGGTAAAGGTCTCTCCCTGACTCAAAGGAAGGGTTTTTGCCTGAGAAATCAGGTCACTCTAGATTCCCAACTTTTCTGCTGAAGGTGCCAAGGACCAGACAGGGAAAGCCATTCCTTCCTGAGTTGCAGAAGCATAAAAAGGTTTTGTTTTGGGACTTCCCTGGTGGTCCAGTGGGTAAGACTCCGTGCTCCCAATGCAGGGGGCCTGGGTTTGATCCCTGGTGGGGGAACTAGATCCCACATGCATGCCGCAACTAAGAGTTCACATGCCAGAACTAAGAAGACCACATGCCGCAACTAAGATGTCTGCAAGCCGCAACTAAGAGCCCTCATGCCACAACTAAAAGATCCTGCATGCCGCAACGAAGATCCCACATGCCACAAATACGACCTGGCACAGCCAAAATAAATAAATAAATAGTTTTAAAAAATGTTTTGCTTTTCTGAAAGGAATTCAGGCTTCATATTTCTTCTACTTTAAATCTATGGCCATCAATTTATGACCATGTCTAGCACCACAGAGCTTCCCTTTCTGTTTGACTCTAAGGACAAAGAAAAGCTCTTTGTACTTAAATAACCTCCTTTTAATGTCAGTCTTCTCTCAAGAAAGTTAATATAGTGGGCAACTTAATACTGAATATATTTTAAAAACTAGGAATGTAGTAGGTAGCAGGGGTGGGGGAGGGAAGGATTGGGAGTTTGGGATAGCAGAGGCAAACTATCATATATAGAACAGATAAACAAGGTCTTATTGTACAGCACAGGGCACTATATTCAATATCCTGTGATAAACCATAATGGAAAAGAATATGAAAAAGAACATATATATGTATAACTGAGTCACTTGGCTGTACAGAAGAAATTAACACAACATTGTAAATAAACTATACTTCAATAACATTTTAAAAAAATTAAAAAGGAATGTAGTAGGCAAGACATCTGAAAGATCAAGACTAAAAAAGAAAAAGAAAATATAGAGCAGAAATATGCTTTTATCTGCAAGAGATAATAAACTGTTTTTTTTTCTGAACCTCATAATTATGGGCAAAATGAGCTATACAAGAACACTGTTGCAAAACTGCAAAATTTTCTTAATCCAAAGCTGCCCAGGAAACTATGTTCTATTTCACCACTATCAACAAAAATAAATTATTCTCCATTCCCGCTCCCACAAACAGATCAGCACCACTTTAAAACTATTCATTTTTTAGTCCTCCTTCAGGATAAGGCAACTCCCTGCCCCAGGGAGTTTTCTGAGACTCCATTCTCTTGAAACAAGAGTTCGATGTACACCTCTGCGACTCCTACGGCACCCTGTGCCAACTCTAAGGCAGCAATAAATCACTGTACTGTCATCTATTTTGTCATCTGTCACCACCACCAAACCATTCTCTCTTAACTCCATCTAGGATCCAAGGCATTTCCTGGCACACGGCAGTACTCAAAATGAGGTTTGTTAGAATGAATTAAAATAATTCCAGGAAGAGGACCACAGTGAGTAAAAGCACAACGATATGAAAATAAAATATGAAAGCACAGTGGCAGTGCTTAGGGCAGAAAGTGGGGGCAGGAAGCAATTGCCGAAGGCTTATCTCAGGGTTCCTAGAGGTGCCCACTGTGGCAGTGGACTCTAGTTAGCAATGTCAATTGGCTCCTGCCCTGGCTCCTCTTCACCCTGGGATTGCCTCTGACCACAGATGGGATACCAAGAAGGTGCCAGACTTTCTAGCCTGGGTCAGTGGGTATCTGGTTTAGGAGAGGGGTCAACAGTGCCAAGTGCCCCAGAAGAGTTGGACATTAGGGCCATTCCCGGGACTCTGAGAGATCCGTGGCATCCTCTGCAGCCCCCACAGGACTGAAAGGAAGAAGTTCAATCTCCAGTCAGATGTAGACTTTTGATATTTTGTTTCCCCTTGATGTCTACATAAAATAATGGTACTGTTTTTGTGTTTGAAATATTTTCTTAGAAGTAAACATGTAAAATATACCACATTTCTATAGCTCTGATTTGGCATTTCTTTTTAAATAAACTGGGAACCTGAAAAAGTGGAAGTGCCCAGAACTCTCTCAACCTCTGTGAAGCCCTGGCCTACAAGGTGTGGAGCCTTGTATGTCACTTGAAGGAAGAAACTTCAAGTTTCCTCATGAAGACATGCCCACTGCCAACCCTGTGGGATATGCTGACGTAGGTGAAGGGCTTGGGCTTGACTCACCTACCGCCCAGCCTTGAAAGTTCTGGAAATAGCATAAGCTCTGACTCTTTTTGATAAACAACCAGAGGTCGTTCCTGAAGTCTGGTGTCCACCAAGGCCTGCTGTAAAAATCGTGGACTGAGAGGGCTATGGATGATGGTGTCTGTCTCCACTATTCCTTTCCTAGTAGAGTCCCAATCTTGTTCAGGCAGCCAAACCTCAAGAGAATGTGAAATTCCATTCTAGCTCAGGGAGAATCTTGAACAGTACCTCAGTTCTTACGAGCTTATTTAGGAAAAAGCATGTGACTCTCTTCTTCCCAATGAGATGAGGAGAAGTTGTCCAGGGATTCTCTGGGAAAAGATACCTTGCTCTTAACACAAGAGAGGGGTACCTCCTCTTTCTCAGGATATTATTCTGTCTGCACGTGGTATCGGAGACTACTGCAGCCACCTTGTAACTCTAAAAGATACTTGCCTAAGACAAGGCCAACATGCTGAGCATACAGAACAGGAAATAAAAATCAGGGCCCATGATGCTGTCACTAAAGTACTGGATATCCTGTTATGTAACAAAAATAAATTTCCCTTTATGCCAGTCACATTAGGATGTTCTGTCACTTGCAGTCAAAACCATCATAAATGAAAGGACAGAAATAGTTGCATCAAAATCCCCAGATCTCCAGTTAATACACTTTGCACATAAAGAGGTCACTAACTGTTTTCTGGTGACAACAAGGAAACTTCCAACAAATGAAGAACAAGCTCTTTCACTAATGACAAAGGGCATATTCTCCATAAGCCCCAAAATGAAAAATGTTGCTCTATAATCTTTAAAGTGTCCCTGAAGGCAGAGAATGTGAATTATGTTTGGTCCATAGCGCTGGTACCAAGATACTAAAAAAGAACCTGACCAACAGAAAATTCATTCTCTCATACGTAGAAATGAACCTGTCCAAATATCCAAATAATTAGTTTAGAACTGATTCTACTATGCTTCAACAGGAGGCAGACCATAAAAGAAATTGATACTCTTGCCACTTCAGGACCTTACTGCTCATTATTTTTTTTTTTTTACAAACGGATCTAAATACCATGTAGTCAATAAATCATATTTCCCAGAGTGTAATTAATTCTCAAAGATTTTGCAGACTGTGCTCTGCAAATACACTGACCTGATTTCAAGTAGTTTATGCCATTCAAGATGTCAATAGCTTCTGCAGTCTTTTCTAGACTTAAGAAACTACTAGCATAAAGAAAAACTTGTGGGGACTTCCCTGGTGGTCCAGTGGTAAAGAATATGCCTTCCAATGCAGGGGACATGGGTTCAACCCCTGGCTGGGGAACTAAGGTCCCACATGCCGCAGGGGAACTAAGCCCATGCACCACAACTACTGGGTTCGCGCGCCTCAACCAGAGAGGCTGTGTGCCGCAAACTACAGAGCCCAGGCACTCTGAAACCCACGCGCCACAACTAGAGAGAGAAAACCCACATGCCACAACTAGAGAGAAGCCGACGCACCACAACTGGAGAGAAGCCCCCGTGCTGCAACGAAAAGATCCCACATGCTGCAATAAGACCTGACGCAGCCAAAAAAATAAAGAAGGGACTTCCCTGGTGGAGCAGTGGTTAAGAATCCGCCAGTCAATGCAGGGGACATGGGTTCAAGCCATGGTCCAGGAAGATCCCACATGCTGCGGAGCCACTAAGCCCGTGCGCCACAACTCTGAGCCTGCGCTCTAGAGCCCACGAGCCGCAACTACTGAGCCCGCGCACCTAGAGCCTGTGCTCCACAACAAGAGAAGCCAATGCAATGAAAAGCCTGTGCGCTACAACAGAGTAGCCCCTGCTCGCCGCAACTAGAGAAAGTCCACACGCAGCAACAAAGACCCAACGCAGCCAAAAATAAATAAAATTTAAAAAAAATTTTTGAAATAAATATATAAAAAAAGAAAAACTTGTGAATTCTTTAAAAGCTACAAAGTATCAAAAATATCACATAACAGCAATCATGAGGGACTCTGGTTTCACTGCCATGGGTTTCACTGTTAGTTTTTTCTTTTCTTTTTTTTTTTTTTTGCGGTACGCAGGCCTCTCACCGTTGTGGCCTCTCCTGTGGCGGAGCACAGGCTCCGGATGCGCAGGCCCAGCGGCCATGGCCCACAGGCCCAGCCGCTGCACGGCATGTGGGATCTTCCCGGACCGGGGCACGAACCCGTGAACCCTGCAACGGCAGGCGGACTCTCAACCACTGCACCACCAGGGAAGCCCTCACTGTTAGTTTTTAAACTAAAAACAAACCAAAAATAAAACTCCCTACCAGAATATGTTTTTGGTTTGGTTTGGTTTTGTAAACAAAACTCCAAAGGTTTTCCCTGGGGAAAACTTTATAAATGGTACTCTTTTTCCCTATGTGGCATCTTAGACCTGCATCACTACAGAAATCATGGCCAAGTTTCACTTTTCTGTGTAGATGTGTTCCCATGTAAATATGTTTCCAAGTTACCTGTCTTGTCTACTTCCCAGGTAACATAAAGAATTTTCTCTGGAAAGGTGGAACTCCTACAGATACAGACCTCTATGCTGGCAAGCATTGGTTTCCTGGGTGTCAAGGAAAGGAATGAAGAATAGTGCTTGAAAATTACAAATTAGTCACTTTTTTCCCTCTATTTTTTGGCCACGCTGCGTGGCATGCGGGATCTTAGTTCCCCAGCCAGGGATCGAACCCGTGCCCCCTGCAGTGGAAGCGTGGTGTCTTAACCACTGGAAGTCCCAGGGAGCCCCACAAAATAGCCACTTTAATTCCACTTCTCAGACCAGGGAAGTCCCACAAAAGAGCCACTTTAATTCCACTACTCAGACAGACCCAGGAACCATACAGTGTGGAGGAACTTGTGAGCTGCTATCCCAGTTTCTAGGACCAGCAGAAAGCTGGCATTTATTAAAAGCATCTCCAGGACGCAAAGAGGCTCCCACTTTCCCCAGTCATCCCAATGGCCCTTTTCTGTGACTGACAAACATGCAGAAGTGAAAAGCAATTGCAATTAGTATTTAATTCCTGCAGCCTAATTCTTTGACATGAAAATCTGAAGTGGCATTTGCCCGGATTCAGAGTTGAAGGGAAATGTACTATTCTCCTTCCTCTCTACACCTTTTTGTCCTTGGCATAAATAGGGAATTTCTCATTTTGGGGGCATTACGGAGTACTGAAAGGAAGTAATTACAAGGAGTTACATTCTTAGGGTTTTGAGAAGAATCCTTAGGAAACTGTCTTAATCCGTCTGGGCTACTGTAATAGAATACCATAGACTAGGTGGCCTATAAACAACAGAAATTTGTTTCTCACTGTTCCAGAGGCTGGGAAGTTCAACACCAAGGCAATGGCAGGTTTGATGTCCGATGAGTAACTGTGTCCTCACATGGTAGAAGGGATGAAAGGGCTCTCTGGGGCCTCTTTTATAAGGGCACTAATTCCATTCATGAGGGCTCCACCCTCATGACCTAATCAGCCCCAAAGGTCCCACTTCCAAACACCATCACATTGGAAATTAGGTTTCAACATATGAATTTGTGAGGGACACAAACATTCAGTCTAGAGCAGAAATCAGAATCAGTGTTTTAAGTGCTGCCGCAAGAGTACCTGTTCACTCTTTTTCTGATGAGACTTCACCATTTCTGCCATGACTAGATAGAATATTTGGTGAGGAAATGTTGTTTTTGTGAAAAGGAAACTGCCATTTTCTATGGAAATAGTTTGTAGCATTGGATTGGATTGAAAATTATTTTACTTTAAAATATTTAAAAATAAGAAAATTCCCATTGTGGAAACATGATACATTTCAGTATTTAATAGTAAAGCTCCTATCTGATTAACACAACCTTGAATAATGGAAATTAATCAAGAATATTATTTAATATTATGCATTAGAGTAGACAAGACCACTGTGTTCTGACTACCATGTCTATTCTTACTGGGTTGTTTGCACTGGGGTCTGAATCAGGTTCTAGGGGAGGCAGGAAAAGTATAGCACCAAGCTAGGCTTTGGAACGTTTGGCAAAATCATGTGGTGATTAAAATTGTATGACCCAGGACTTCCCTGGTGGTGCAGTGGTTAAGAATCTACCTGCCAATGCAGGGGACACGGGTTCGAGCCCTTGGCCGGGAAGATCCCACATGCCACGGAGCAACTAAGCCTGCGGGCCTAGAGCCCATGTTGCACAACAAGAGAAGCCACCGCAATGAGAAGCCCGCACACCGCAATGAAGAGTAGCCCCTACTCGCCACAACTACAGAAAGCCCACGTGCAGCAACAAAGACCCAACACAGCCATAAATAAATAGATTTATTTATTTATTTTAAAAAAAAAAAGACTGTGCCCAAATGAAAGGACCACTGGCTTAGCTTGTGGGGTTTTCAGTAATAGCTGCATTTTATTCAACACTGTCACCAGCCTCAGGAGCAAAGCAGAGGTCTAAATACTTGAGGAAAAGGAGCAGCAGACATTCTTCACAAATGTGGATGCTGGAGTAAGAGGGGCTTAAGTAGCAGCAATTCCCTCCATATATCCTGGTGACTGATGTTCAGAGAGGAAATAATGTAGTTTGTTTCAATCAGTTATTTTAGATCATTGGAAGTTTATATTAAAATGGTTAAAATTTTGTCAGCTTATGAATGGACTGCTCCCCCAGAGGTCATGGAGTTCCACTGCTCTGCCTATGAATTTGTATACCACCAGCTACAGAAGTCTATATTTGTTTGTCCTTCATTTTCTTTAAAAAACTTTGGTTCCACATTTCACTGCATAAAATGGGAAGGAGGCTATTTTTAAGAAGAACTTGCTGAGATTCTGAAATTGAATTTTTTCCACTGGTGTACAGCAAGAAATGAAAATAAATTTGCACTTTAAAGACACTAGTTAACAATAGTTAGGTTGACTTTCTGGTTATTGTTACTAACTCCTTGAACATACAATTGAACTCCGAAATGAATTATGTTCTAATTCAAGTAAAATAAAGTTTCTGATATTGCTGAAATTTATATATTAATTTGTTTTCCTTTTTCAAAGAAAAAGCTGTTGGTGAGGTAAAATGACTGTCAGGTGTTATTATGGCTTATAAATTAATAAATGGGATATTTAATTCTGTAAAAAAATTAAAATGGGTGAATTGTGGTATATTCATACAGTGGAATACTACAGAAAAATGAAAAAGAACCAACTACTGCTAAACACAACACAGATGAATCTCACGGGTGTGATGTAGCAAGAAAGAATCTAGACACAAAAGAGGCCATGTGGTGTGATTCCATTTATATGAAATTCAAAATTATGAAGACCACAACAGTGGTTTCTCTGGGAAAATACTAATTGAGAAGGGGCACGAAGGTAGAGGTGACAAAGATGAGTACTATACATATCCACTGAGCTGTGTATAGCTTTACTATAAGTCAGGACTTAATAAAAAGGAAAAAAAAATCAATAGTAGTCTCCTATACTAGCAAAAAACAATTACAAAATGAAAACTGTTTAAATATATCCCATTTACAACGGCAACCAAAACTATATAAAGTACATATGAATCTTTAAAAATTATGACAAATAAAACTTTACTGAAGGACCTAAAAGAAGACATAAATACACCATATTCATGTGGGGGGGGGCTCGATATTGAAATGTAATGCAATTTCAATAAAAATTCCAAGAGAGTTTTCTGACAAACTTGACAAGCTGACTTTATATTCATATGGAGGAGTAAAGACCAAGTAATGTAGCCAGACAGCAATGTCAAAGAGAAATGAAAGGGACTTCCCTGGTAGTCCAGTGGTAAAGAATCCGCCTTCCAATGCAGGGGACACAGGTTCAATCTCTGGTGGGGGAACTAAGATCCCACATGCCGCGAGGCAACTAAGCCCGTGCGCCACAACTACTGAACTCACGTGCCTCAACGAGAGAGCCCACGTGCCACAACTAAAGAGTAAACCTGCACGCCACAACTAGAGAAAAGCCCAGAGCCACAACAAAGAGCCCACGAGCTCTCAATGAAAGATCCTGGTGTTGCAACTAAGACCCGAGGCAGCCAAAAAAATTAATTAAATAAATAAATATTTTTAAAAAAATGTTGAAACTTATTTTTTAAAAAAACTTAAAAAAAGAGTGGGTCTTCCCTGGTGGTGCAGTGGTTGGGAGTCTGCCTGCTAATGCAGGGGACACGGGTTCAAGCCCTGGTCTGGGAGGATCCCACATGCCGCGGAGCGACTGGGCCCGTGAGCCACAACTACTGAGCCTGCGCGTCTGGAGCTTGTGCTCCGCAACGGGAGAAGCCGCGATAGTGAGAGGCCCGCGCACCGCGATGAAGAGTGGCCCCCGCTTGCCACAACTAGAGAAAGCCCTCGCACAGAAACGAAGACCCAACACATCAAAAATATATAAACTAATAAACTCCTACCCCCAACATCTTCTTTAAAAAAAAAAAAAAAGTTAAATTCTTACCTTCTGTGATAAGATGTATAGGTTAGTTCTAAAATGGATAAATCTATAAATAGTAATATGATATTAATTTAAAAAAAGAGTAATGAAAGATGACTTGCCCTCCCCAATAGCAAAGCTCTTTATGAAATTATAGCAATTAAGAAGAGTAGGGCTTCCCTGGTGGTGCAGTGGTTGAGAGTCCGCCTGCCGATGCACGGGACACGGGTTCATGCCCCAATCCAGGAAGATCCCACATGCCGCGGAGTGGCTAGGCCCGTGAGCCATGGCCGCTGAGTCTGTGCATCCGGAGCCTGTGCTCCGCAATGGGAGAGGCCCGCGTGACGCAAAAAAAAAAAAAAAAAAAAAAAAAGTATATTTTGCAAAGAGAATCAAAGAGATCTTAGGAACACACATGGGAGTGTGTGTGTGTGTGCCTGAAGTAATATTTAATTTAAATAATATTAAATATTTAAATACCCATTATTCAATTGAAAAAGATGATCTATGTCATAAACAGGCTACATACAGATAAAATTCTATCCCTACCTCCAACAATAATCCAAAATAAATTCCCAACATATAAATGTGCAAAATAAAACTTGAAGGCAATAAATACAAAATTTAAATGCCTTTTGACAATAGATTAAGTAAAATTCCATAAGACATAAAACACACAAACCACAACAGGAAACACTGATAAGATGCCATTAAATATTTTTTTAATTTTAAAAGCTTTTATTGAAGTATAATCTACAAACCATAAAATTCACTTAAGTGTACAATGCAATTATTTTTAGTAAATTTACAGAGTTGTACAATTCCCACAACCCAATTTTAAAATATTTCTATCACTCCAAAAGATCCCTCATACCCACTTGCAATCCCCCCTTCCTACCACCAGCCACAATAAAATTATTTTTTGTATAAGAGAATCATAACTGAAGATAAAACTCAGACAAAGAAATGATATTTGCAATATTTATAATTAGCAATATTAGTAAACAATATATGAAGAACTCCTATAAATAAAAGTGGGGAAAAAAAAGAAAATGGAAAAAAAGAAAACACTCAGATGGCTAATAAACATGTGATAAGATGCCCCCCTTCACAAATACCAGAGGAATGCAAATTTAAACAGGAAACCATTTCAATTCTGTAAGATCAGCAAAAAACACAAAGTGTGAACATACCAAGCACTGGCAAACCGGGGAGAAATGGCTCCTCTCCTATTCTGATTATGGTAACACAAAACCAAAGATCTGTACTCTCCACAACCCAGCACGTACCCAAGATGGCAGGTTCAAGGATGTTCACTGCAGCATTGTTATAACAGAAAAATGGGAAACGATTTAAATGTTCATCAATGGGCGAATGGATAAATGAATGGGTATATTCATAAACTGTATAGCACTGAATTAATAATCTACATATGTCAACATGAATACATTTCAAAACAAATTGGAAAAGCATGTTTGGAAATATTTTTAGTATGCCATCACTGTAAATTTTTAATACATAAAACAGTATTATACATCAATTTATGGACACACATATGTATTAACGACAACAATGATATGGAATGGAAGAATGTGCATCAACTTTACAGGAGGAAAGGAAAGGAGGGGATTGGTATCTAGGAAGAAAAGGCAACTTCACCTCTTTTAATAATTTTTAATTTCTTTTTAAAAAGTCTGAAACAAATATGGTAAAATGTTAACATTTTTTAATCTATGTGCCCAGTACACTAGTATTGTATTATTCCCTGAACTCATATTTCATTAAATAAAACAAAAAGCCTTCATAGTGCTAAAAGCCTGATGTCAATACACAGGACATGACAGGAGAAGAACATACTAGCAATGGTTCCCAAAGTGGAGTATGAATACCATCACAGTCCCCTGGAAATGGGAAAAAAATATTAGAACTTGATTTGTTTTCTTCACTTGGCCTTCAAGCACCACACTCCCCTCATCTTCCTGTTACTCAATCTACTTTGCTGGTTCTTTCTCTTCTTCCCAGCCTAACGCTGGAGGCCTTGGGGCTCAGTCCTTGGTTCTCTTTTGTCTAGCTACACTTTCAGTTCAGTCCTCTTTCTTGAACACCAAATTCATATATCCAACTGCCTATTTGATATAGGAAGTTTAAATTTAACATTGCGGACAGAACTCATTTCCCCCCACCCCCAAAAAACCTCTCCACCTGCAGTCTTACCCATCCCCAGCTCCATTTTCACAGCTGTTCTCACAAAAATCCTGACAGGCATTCTAGATTTCTCTTTTTCTCTCAAACCCCATGATATCAGTAGGGTATCATGTAATCCTACTGAGTCTATCTTCAGAACAAATCCAGATCCAACTACTTCTTACCATCTCTAATGCTACCACCTGGTGTGATCACCAACTGGTATCCAGCTTCTATCATGGCCTTCCTGCAATCTGTTCTCAACACAGCAGTCAGTGACTCTGTTAAACTGACAGAGCATGTGACTTCTCTGTTCAAAATCCTGCAATGGCTCCCATCTCACCCAACACCTTGCCATAACCTATAAGACCTGCATTCCTCCCCACCCCCATTTTCTCTCTTATTTGATTCCTACCCCTTTCCCCTTTGCTTATTACCTCACTCTGAGTCATACTGGCCAGACATACAGGAATATTCCTACTTTAGGGTCTTTGCACCAGCCATTCCTTCTGTCTGGACCATTCTTCCCCCAGATATCCAAGTGGCTAACTCCCTTACCTCCTTCAAAAATCTTGGCTCAGGACTTCCCTGGTAGTGCAGTGGTTAAGAATCCACCTACCAATTCAGGGGACAGGGGTTCGAGCCCTGGTCCGGGAAGATCCCACATGCTGTGAAGCAACTAAGCCTGTGCACCACAACTACTGAGCCTGAGCTCTAGAGTCCGCAAGCCACAACTGCTGAGCCCACGTGCCACAACTACTGAAGCCTGCACGTCTAGAGCCCGTGCTCCACAACAAGAGAAGCCACCGCAATGAGAAGCCTGCGCACCGCAGTGAAGAGTAACCCCACTCACCACTAGAGAAAGCCCGTGCGCAGCAATGAAGACCCAACGCAGCCAGAAAAAAAGTCTGTGCCCAAATGTCTCTCTCAATTAGGTCTACCCTAACCTCCCTAAGTTTAAACTGCAACCACGCCTGGATGTTCCATCCCCCTTAATCTGCTCTACTTTTTCTTTTTTTCATGGCACTTATCCCCTTCTGACATGTTATATATTTTATTTATTGATAATGTCTGTGGTTTATTATTATTATGATGTCAGCTCCATGAAGGAAAGGCTCTTTGTTTTTTCACTATATTTTATCCAAACTGCCTGGAGCAGTGTCTGGCATGTGGTAGCCACACAATAAAAACAGCTGAATAAATGAATGCATGTATATGATTATATAACAGATGTGTACAGTAGGGTAAGTATACAACATATGAAAAATGTTTATGACAGGACAAGGTCTTTTTTTTTTTTTTTTTACTATTAGGATTGTAAATCAGAAAAGTTTACAGACTTCTAACCTAGGGCTACCAAACCCAGAACAAAGAGTTAACGTGCCTTTACAGAGAAGTATGTTAACCAAAGGATAGAATTCCAAACCAAAGAAATAAAAAGAACGCAAAATTCTGTGTTTTGACTCGAAAAAGAGTTGATATATGAAAGAAAAAGATGTTTAAATGTACCTGGATAAGAATGACAACAACAGAAACTAAACTAGATATGGAAGGAAAAAAGAATCATCCTATGAGGGAGGATGATTAGATCATTTTCATTAATGATACAAAAGAGAAACAAGGGGCAAAAAAATCAGGCAAACATACAGATAATCTCAATCATAAAGAATAAACCACATCAAAGAACTTGAACCAAATTTAGGAGATATAAGTAGTTTTGTTTGTTTTAATTCAACAACACAGCAAAGCTAGAAAGTGGCAATGAATAAAAGCACTGGCAAAGAAAGAGAAATTGCAATCAGATATGGTGGCGAATGAGGTCCAAACTATTTTAAGAACTAGGAAAGCACTGTCTTCACAGCAAGAGAAAGACAATACCTGGTCACCTACTTTGTTAGTCTGGCAAGCACAGACACACACCCAAAATGCAGACCAGCAGACATGCACTCTAAGGAGCTTGGTTAGAAGTAGAAATTCTGGGACGTCCCTGGCGGTCCAGCGGAAGACTCCGCGCTTCCAATGCAGGGGACTGGGGTTTGATCCCTGATCGGGGAACTAAGATCCCACATGCTGCGTGGTGTGGCCAAAAAAAAGAAAAAAGAATTGGAAATTCTGTGGCCAATGTATTTTTATAGCCTGAGATTAACCACTTGGGTTTGATATACAATCTTTTTGTAAAGAGAAGCATACTTAGTACCTTCACATTGAACAGGTATATTTGCAAATTTCCTCAAATTTTCATTAAAACTGGTTTAAAAATCCAGTATTTCTACTACCTCTTCTAAAATTAAATATACCCACTTAAGCACTAAAAGCATAATGACAAAGTATCACGCCCTTAAAAAAGCATATGAGGGCTTCCCTGGTGGCACAGTGGTTAAGAATCCTCCTGCCAATGCAGGGGACACAGATTTGAGACCTGGTCTGGGAAGATCTCACTTGCCGTGGAGCCGCCTAAGCCCAATCACCACAACTACTGAGCCTGCGCTCTAGAACCCGCGATCCACAACTACTGAGCCCGTGTGCCACAACAGTTGTGGCTCGCGGGCTCCAGACTGCATCCTCAGTAGTTGTGGAGTACGGGGCTTAGCGGCTCCGCAACACATGGGATCTTCCCAGACCAGGTCTCAAACCCCTGTCCCCTGCATTGGCAGGAGGATTCTTAACCACTGCGCTACCAGAAAGTCCTACTTAGTCTTTTAAAAGTCTTTTAAAAGTAATTTAAACTTGATAAGACAGGAATGCTAAGTAAAATTTTGGCAATAATGTATCTTTCATTTGTTTTTTACTCTCCGATACAATCCAAGGGAAAAACAGCAAAATCACTCGTAACTGAAAAGAACACAATGGACTGATAAGTCACTCTAACAGAAAAGAACAACACATAAAGCTCTGGTTGCATAGCTCTGGACTTTATGAAAACTAATTTCTAACTATTTCAGAAATAATAAGCTAATATGGACTCTAACAGGAAAAGATACTGAAATACTCTCAAATTCAAGGACAAAAAAACCCAAAACTACAGCTGAAAACTAACATGAAAGCACGTTTGTTCTCTGAAGCATATAAAATCAAGGGAACCTAATGCTTTCCAAAATTCAAGTCGATTAGTGCTTTTACGTATGAGACTGTAGGTACTGATATAGATTAGGTATATTTATGAGGGTGAAAGAGAACAATCCTCCTTCCTTCACCCCTAAGGACTGTTTCAAGCAGATGCTCACAAACCTCTCCTTTAAGGAAGACAGAAATATAGGCATCGTTCTTGAGGTAAGTATGGCTGCCAACCTGAGCCTGCCCTTCCAATCTACCAGGGACTGGGACATCCCTCACCTAGAAACCAGAAATATGTGCAAAGGCCTAGAGCAATCTGGGAGGTTTGAAAAAAGGAGAAGGGGGAAAAAGGCTTAAAGGTATCTATTTTGTTTATCCTCAGAGAAGAGGAAGGACTGTTTAGACATCTTGGTCCTATCTAGGAGCAAGGGGCACAGTGGCATCCTCCTGAGGACACCAGGCTGAGAGCAAACAGGGAGGAAAGGAAACTTGGCAGGATGCCTGAGATGTGCCAGCTCATCAAGAAACAGCCAGAACAGAATTAATTTAGGACAAAGAGAGAATCTAAGTAAAATCCAGTGAACCCCTTTCCTTTTTTTACTGTATTTCTAAAGATTAGAAACTTGTGCTTCCCCAGACATATATATATATATGTATATGTGTATATATATACACTTTCTTTCTTTTCTTTTTTTTTTTTTAGTGAAGATCCTTTTGAAAGTGTCTATTTCAACTTGCTCAAAAGAGTGTAAGTAAGGAGGTTTGAGGACAGAATTTTAAGAACACAGGTCCAAAGTGATATAGGGAAATCAAAACTAGAAAACACCAAAAAGGGGAAACAAAGGCGCCCCATCCTTCTCACCAGAAACAGTGTCTGCTCACAATTTGTATGGGATTATTCTTTAACAAGAATCCAAAGAAATACCTGTGCTGTGACTAGTCAGTTCAGGCAAGCCATACCTGGATCAGGTAAGTCTCTGCCTAGCACAGTTAGAACTGAATACAAACATGGTCATACCTAGAAAGCACACATGTAGAAGGATAGGAGAAATGGTTCAAAAAGGAACACAAAACCAAAGAACACTTAAAATGAGACTGTCTAAAATGCTAATGTATGGAATGGGGAGCTTTCCAGACTTATTATCTCATACTACTGATCCCACTGAAGACCCAAAGCTGAAGACAGAAGCTTCTGCACAACTGAAAGATGCAAAGGAACAGTACAAGGCTTGTTCTAGCAACCTAGGTTCCTGACATGACTGGTAACTCTAGTTCCTTTTCTTTACTACCATCCTATTGCAGCTCAACTAAAAGAGAAGCTGAGCACAGTGGAGGCAAGCTGACAGGGCTGAGGCAGAAGTGAACACACCCTAAGGTGACTGGGAAACTGATGTAGACACCTCCCTACTTGAGATTTCCCACCATAAAATTTTTTTTGAATAAAACCTGCTCTATTTCAGAAGATAAACAAAAGAAAAATAATTCTTGTCACTCACCCAAATTTCAATTAGCTGTAACTCTGAGTTTATAACTGCAAGTCACTCCAGGTACAAATCTGCTACCTTGTACTAGTGATATTCACATGTGTCCTGTTAAAGAGGTAAAACATGGAAATAAAATCTCCTGTACCTAGGAGAGGTGAAGTCAAAGTTCTGGTCACAGCATTGAGCTTTTCAGATTACTTGGGGGCCTCATGTAGATCCCCCACCCCCTGCCATGAAAGATGACTACTAGCTTTAAACAAGAAAATCTCCAGAGTAAGGAATTAGGCATAATAGCTCCTGTCTTTCCTGTGACATCTCAATGATACCACACAACTGTTACAACTCCAAAGGAGTTTTAAATCACCGAATTCTGTACTATTTAAAAGAGGCACACCAAGAGGCAATATACACCTAAAAATCAAAGATGGCTACAATCCAGAGGGCTGCCTTTGGTGGTGAAATCACATACTTAAAGGTCTTGATACTATACTACTCTGCAGATTACCTGAAACTATAATCAAAAACCAAATTCCTCAGACATGGGCACTGTATTGTGTTCAGCTGTAGTTGGGGGATACAATGAAGTGTCCACCACAAAATATAGCACTGCTGAGTTTTGCTATTTTGGGATAATCTGCGGCTATTCCCACAAAGGGGCTGAGACCAACTTAGGTTCTCCTCCAAGGACCATGTTCTTAGTATCCTATGTTCCTGACCTCCTGTGAGACCTCTCCCCTTCAAGGCCCACATAGCATATTTCCTTATATAGTCAGACATTCAGAAAACAATGCAAGGAGATTTCAGAGCACAAATTCAACAGGTAGTCCCTCCACTTAGAACCACATACAATTCACGGCCACACTATGACATATCTGAACATCTATCCTGTGGGTAAAGATTTTATTAGCAAGTACCCAGAAGCAGATGAGCAACATGCAAAATGACAGTGAATGTGGGGAAAGCCTGTAAACAGAAGAGGCAAATGACCTGTTTAATGCCTCACAAAATGCAACAGAGTTTGACTGCTCTGTCAAGACAGATTCTGTCTTCTACCCTCCAGTGAAACACCAGAATTTTAAAAGGTACTTTTAAGCACCTTTAAACATCAGAAAAGAGGGACTTCCTGGTGGTCCAGTGGTTAAGACTCCGAACTCCCAATGCAAAGGGCCTGGGTTCGATCCGTGGTCAGGGAACTACATCCCACAACTAAGATCCTGCATGCCTCAACTAAGATCCTGCATGCCGCAACTAAAGATCTCACACGCGGCAACGAAGATCACATGTGCCGCAACTAAGACCCGACACAGCCTAAATAAATAAATAAATGTATTTTTTAAAAATCAGAAAAGAACTTCTATCTACCTCATAAATAACTCATAGTTCTAGACAGAGGAGGGACTAACTTTCACCCACACAACAACTTCCCAACTCAGGAAAGTGTATAGCTCCAAAGAAACGTCACTCCTTAAGAGCATGTTCCAAATCTCTCCACTCTCTCAGCTTCCTTTCCTGACCTTCATGTGATACAAGGAACTGAACAGCATGAACATGTAGAGAGCTCTCATGATTCTGGGAGTCAAAAACTATATTAAAAAGAAAAAAAGTGGAACTCAACCTGGAAGCAACCATCAATCCCATGATTAATAAGTTGTGTACCCTTCAATACACCAATTCACCTTATTTTCCCTGACAAGAAGCTAGACTCGAGACTGTATGTCCTACTTTTCAGGGTGAGGTAATATATGAGAAATCAATTTAAAAATATATACTACAGGGACTTCCCTGGTGGTCTACTGGTTAAGACTCCATGCTTCCAATGCAGGGGACATGGGTTTGATCCCTGGTCAGGGAACTAAGATTCCATGCCACGTGGTGCAGCCAAAAAAATAAATTAAAAAATATTAAAAATGTAATAAAATCAGTGTTCATTAAAAAAATAAAAATATGTACTATACTGATGCAGCTAAAGCAACGCTAAAATTTTTTAGCTTTAAAAGTGAAAATATAAAATTAATGACTTAAGGTTCTCCTTAATAAGCTAGAAAAAGACCAAAGTAAGTAGAAGGAAGGAAATAAGATACGAGAACTCACTGAGAGACAGAGAGAGAGAGAGAATGAATAACAGAGCCAAAAAAAAAAAAAAATCAATAAAGCTGATAAAAATCTCTAAAGAAACTGATCAGTGAAAAGAAAACACACAAATTACCACTATCAGGGATGAAAAACAGGGATATCACTTCAGATCCTACAGGCACTGAAAGAAAAATAAGGTAATATTATGAACAACTGCATACCAATAAGTTCAACAACTTAGACAAAATGGATAAATTCCTTAAAAAATACAATTTACCAAAACTGACACAAGATTAACATAAAATCTGAATAGACCTATATCTATGAAGAAAACTGAATTTATCACAACTCTTTCCACAAAGAAAAGTCCAGACACAGATGATTTTACTAGTAAATTCTATCTAACATTTAAGGAAGAAATAACACCAATCTTGCACAAATTCTTTCAGAAAATGAGAAGAGAAAGAACACTTTCCAACTTGTTTTATGAGGTCAGGTAACCCTGATAACAAGAACTAAAAAAGAACCATAGAGAAAGAAAAAACAAATGAAAGAAAAGACAGAAAGAAAAAAAAATATATATATATAGACCAATATCCTTCATGAACACAGACACAAACATCCCTTTTAAAAGTTTAACAAAACAGGGACTTCCCTGGTGGCGCAGTGGTTAAGAATCTGCCTGCCAATTCAGGGGACACGGGTTTGAGCCCTGGTCCGGAAAGATTCCACATGCCACGGAGCAACTAACCCGTGCGCCACAACTACTGAGCCTGCGCTCTAGAGCCCATGAGCCCCAACTACTGAGGCCACGTGCCACAACTACTGAAGCCCATGCGCCTAGAGCCCATGCTCTGCAACAAGAGAAGCCACTGCAATGAGAAGCCCACACACCACAACAAAGAGTAGCCGCCGCTCGCCACAACTAAAGAAAGCCCGCGCGCAGCAATGAAGACCCAATGCAGCCAAAAATAAATAAATAAATAAAAGTTTAGCAAAACAAATTCAGTGACATACAGACGGAATAATATGACAAAGTGTGGGATGCAAGGCTGACTAACTATCTGTAGAATCAATCAATGTAATCCGTCATATTAACAGAAGAAAGGAATAAAACCATACAGGAAGACACTCAACAAAATTCAACACCCACTCATAATTTAAAACTCTCACAAATAAAAATCTGAAAAAAACTTCCTCACATGCTCAAGAGCATTTATGAAAAACCTGCTAAAGAGCATTTATGAAAACCCCCAAAAAACTATAGCTGACATCACAGTCAATGTGAAATCCTGAACATTTCCCTCATATAATCAAAATAAGGCAAAGATGTCCATTCTCACCGTTTCTATTCAACATTTTATCAGTCAGTATAGTAAAGCAAGAAAAATTTTTTAAAAGCATAAAGACCAGAAAAAAACAAGACTTTCTCTATCCATAGATAATCTAATAGAAATACTTTATACATACATAAAATACATAGAAAATACTTAGCTATCTACAAACAACTTCTAAAACTACTATGTGAATTTCACAAGATCATAGGATACAAGGTCAATATACAAAAGCCAATTATATTTTTCTATGCTAGCAGCAAACAATTAGAAATTAAAAGACAATTTAGTGGATTGATTTCATATAAGATGGTAGAGAAGGAGGCTTCAGGAATCCATCCCTTCACCCAAACAACTAATGAGCTGGCAGAAACTGTCTGAAGTAACTTTTGGAACTCTGGAGTCTAGCTGGAAAACATGAAACTTCCAAGGTAGAGCTTGATGAAGAGGCTGGTGAACACTGGTAAATTTAAGACTTTTGTGTAGCACCTACCCAACCCCCAGCCTCACAGCAAGCAACAGTGGCATGGCTACCTTCATTCCGGATATAGCTTGCTGGAGGCTAGGGTGGACACAATAAAGATCTTGTCCTCCAAATATTGGGGTTGTGTGTTCTGACTGATGACGGCTGCTTTTGATCACTGAGGAGCAGGCAGAGGCTGGTGACCATTGTTCCAACACCCACAGGCTGAAGCAGCTTCCAGGAGATTTAAGAGAACAGTACTTGTTTTCATTTTTCCCCTTTTGGGAGCCAGACATTTAAGGAAATCTTTGTCAGGTCACTGTATAACTGCAGATATAACTGAACAGAAACTTCAATTATCACATACAATAAGGAATACACATTTCGAAAATTTATCTGTAAAAGTCACAAATGGAAGGCTCTCACACTCAATGAGCAAAAACTAGCAACACCTGAGGAGTGGGAAAGTTAGACTGCTAAAGTTACCACAACAGGGACTTCCCTGGTGGCGCACTGGTTAAAGACTCCATGCTCCCAATGCAGGGGGCCTGGGTTCAATCCTGGGATCTAGTCAAGGAACTAGATCCCACATGCATGCCACAATTAAGATTTAGCATGCCACAACTAAGGACCCCACCACCCGCAACTAAGGAGCCCACCGGCCGCAACTAAGGAGAACGCCTGCTGCAACAAAGACCTGGCACAACCAAATAGACAAATAAATAAAAAATAATAATTTTTTATTAAAAAAATTAATAAAGTTACCACAACATAATACTCAAATGTCGTTTTAACAAAAAAATTAAAAACATACTAAGAAACAGAAAATCAATGCCTGATCACAGGAAAAGGAGAATCTGACAAAAAATACAAAACACCGTGGCCTCTCACCTTCTGAGACAGCCTACACTCTGTCTGTGAAGGGTGTTTCTCCCTTTGCTGCCCTCACTTTCCAAGACAACCCCATGCCCTGGGGCCGCTCTTGCCTTTTGAGATGGACTGTATTCTGTCTACAGAATTTGTATCTCTAAATAGATCTACTTCTTACCAACAAAACAAAACAAAACAAAAGGGCTTCCCTGGTGGCGCAGTGGTTGAGAGTCCGCCTGCCATGCAGGGGACGCGGGTTCGTGCCCCAGTCCGCGAAGACCCCACATGCCGTGGAGCAACTAAGCCCTTGCGCCACAACTACTGAGCCTGCGCTCTAGAGCCCATGAGCCACAACTACTGAAGCCCACACACCTAGAGCCCGTGCTCCACAACAAGAGAAGCCACCGCAATTAGAAGCCCAGGCACCACAACAAAGAGTAGCCCCAGCTCGCCAGAACTAGAGAAAGCCCGCACAGCAATGAGGACCCAATGCAGCCAAAAATAAATAAATTAAATAAATAAATTAGAAAAAAAAGAAAAGAAAAAGTCACTAGAGGGATTCAACAGCAGATCTGAGCACACATAAGGAATATCAGTGTACCAGAAGGTAAAACAACTGAAATTATTACACGAGAGGCAAAAAGAAAAAAGAATAAGTAAAAGTAAAGAGTTTGAGGGACCTGTGGGACACTCCCAAATGTAACAATAACTACATTTTAGAAATTCCAAAAAGAGGAAATAAAAGGGAAAAAAAATATTTGAAGAAATAATGGCCCCAAACTTTCTAGATCTCAGGAAAGACAGGAGTATATATGTGCAAGAAGCCTAATGAAGTGTAAGTGGGATCAACTCAAAGATTCACACCACACCAAGACACATAAAACAAAAACACACTATAAAACTGTTGAAACCCAAAGACAACGAGAGAATATTTAAAGCAGCAAGACAGAAGCAACTGGTAATGTACAAGAGATCTTCAATAAGATTAGCAGCTGATTTCTCCTCAGAATCCTCCAGAAGGCAGTATTTAAAATCCTGAAAGAAGAAAACTGTCAACCAAGAACTCTATACCTGGATAAACTATCCTTCAGGAATGAAGGGAGGGGCTTCCCTGATGGCACAGTGGTTAAGAATCCGCCTGCCAATGCAGCGGACACGGGTTTGAGCCCTGGTCCAGGAAGATCCCACGTGCCATGGAGCAACTAAGCCCGTGAGCCACAACTACTGAGCCTGAGCTCTAGAGCCCACGAACCACAACTACTGAGCTCGCGTGCCACAACTACTGAAGCCCATGCACCAAGAGCCCGCGCTCTGCAACACGAGAAACCACCGCAATGAGAAGCCTGCACACCACAACGAAAGAGTAGCCCCCACTCACCACAACTAGAGAAAGCCCGCGCGCAGCAATGAAGACCCAACGCAGCCATAAATTAATTAATTAATTAATTTAAAAAAAAAGAATAAGGGAAAATTAAGGTATTTCCAAATAACAAAAACTGAAGGTGTATGTTACCAGTGGACTTGTCCTATAAGAAATGCTAAAGGGAGTCCTTCAGGCTAAAATGAAAGGACAACTCAAAGCCATTAAAAAAAAATATACAACACTGGTAAACATGACTACATAGATAAACATAAAAGCCAGTATTATTGTGTATTTGGTATGGTTTGTAATTTCTCTCTTCTTCCTAAATGATTTAGCAGACAAATGCATAAAGCTTATAAATCTATGTTAATAGGCATACAATGTATAAAGATGTAATCGTATAAATATATGTACACATAAATAAATAAAAAGAGGGAGGGATAGAGGTGTACAAGGGCAGAATGTTTGTATAAACTAACTAGGTTGTTATCAGTTTAAGATGTAAATTTTAATCCCCAAGATAATCACTAATAAAATAACTTTAAAACACACAGAAAAACAAAGAGAATCAAAATGATTCACTACAAAATAAAATCAACTAATTTCTAAAAAAGATGGTAATGGAGGAACTGAGGAACAAAAACATGCAAGACACACAGAAAACAAAAAGATAAATGAAAGTAACTCCTTCTTGATAGGTAATCACAATAAATGTAAACGGACTAAACTCTCCTACTGAAAGGCAGAGATTAGCGGAAAGGACTTTAAAAAAATATCAATCCATCTATATGTTGCCTACAACAGATTCACATTAGATATGAAGACATAAAGAGGTCGAAAGTAGAAGGATGGAAAAAGATATTCCATGCAAATCTTAATCAAAGAAGAGCTGAGGTGGCTCTACTAATAGCAGATAAAATAGACTTTAAATTATAAAAGGTTACAAGACACAAAGGATATTAAATATTGACAAAAAGTTAGATATAGCAAGAAGAAATAACAATTATACATGCACATAACAGAGCCACAAAATGTGTTTTTGGGAAAACGAGTATAGTAGTCTTGTTCAGGCTTCAGAGGCAGAAGTAGGCCTCTGACTGACTTGTGACCCTGCCTGGACTGCGTGACTGCTTGCACACCTAACAATTGTTACCAACGAGTCAAGCAACAATTATGATAAGAAAGGGAGTGGGTTTTGGAATTTCTTGAGCCCTGGGGACCTGGCCAGTCCCCGGGGTCTGGAAAATCTTGTGACTCAAGTGGTGAAACCAACAGCATTGTTACAGTTAAATCAGAGCTTCATTTCTGCACGCAAACTGATGATATCAGTTTGTGGCCTGGGATTATAAACAGAAGCCCCCAGAGCTGCAATCTGAAGTCTCACCTGTGGGGTGGATGCACCACCCAGGACCCTTCCCCACTGGGACTCCAGATTGCTATTACTCAGGACTTCTCAGCTGCTGTTTGAATCTGGATGTAGGTGTCGGCCCAATCTGGTGATGTACACTCTGTTATATCTCTCGAATACTTTTATTCATCCCCTTCTAATGACTGTATATTGAACTTAAGTAATCTTCTATTAAAAAATTAATTAAATCTGTTCAGTTGTGTGAGATGAGTGGTTATTTTGCCAGCAAACCCAACGAACCCTGAAACTGAAAGCAGGCTTTTGGCAAAACATTAAATTGTTTTAATTTAATGAGCAGGATTCGTACAGCAAAATGCCTCTCTTTAAAAAGAAAGAAGTTAATCAGGTTTTTATTCCAGGATGGGACGAGCTCCCTTACAGCTCATTAGTGGCAGAGTGGGGCATATCGACTGGACTGTGTGAGAACTAGAGATCTAAATCAAAGCGAGCCGAACCTTTGGATGTGACTATTTATAGCTCACGCTGATAGAGAAAGGGCAAGAATGTACCACGCTGGGACAGAAAGGTTGGATCCTCCTTTCTGCCTATCGTAAGGTGCATTAAGCTAAGCAGAAACTGGTTGAAGAGAAAGCTCAATTGGAAAAAGATCTGTGTGACTTACAAGGACGACTGTCCATGATTCAATGCCAAAATTATATTCTAGCTGATTAGGTTTCCACTTTCCAGTAGGTAGCCGAAAAAGCCACTGTTAAAGTTGCCCAAGCCACACATCGAAAGTGGCGGGGCAAAGTAAATAAAAGGTACATCTGGCTATAGCTAAAGCTGGAGTAGACTGGGACCCAGATACATGGGACGGAGGTATCTGGGATGATAGCTCACAATCAGAATCTGATGAAAATGATGATTTGGGATGGAAGTCAGCCCCACAGTCAAAGGAAGAACTGAAACCGCCTAACTTTAAGACACAGCAAGCTTGGCAGCGTAAAATGGAAACTGATGCTCAGAGGAATGCAATAAAAAAAGATACTCTGGGGGATTATACTCAGCATGAGATTAACGATATTTTAAGACAGTTAACTCAAAGGTCAGGAGAGCCTTTAATTACTTGGGGAGTTAGTATCTATGATGCAGGGGCCGCTGGAATATTAACTGATGATGGAGATGCTCATAAATTTGGCACCATTAGCAATGAGTCTTTTGTGCAACAGGCTGTTAGAGATAAAGCTAATCGCCCAGTAGATTCCAATCTATTGGAAATAGTCGCTGAAGGGTGCCTTAAGAAATATCCTATAGAATCTGCTTGGCCTGGAAGGGACCGTCCCTGGTACACTCTTAAAGACTGTGTCCAGAGACTAAAGGAAGACGCTATGAAAGGTGCTATTTTTATTGTACATCTAGATAACATGTCTGACATTCCCCTGACTGTACAAATGAGAAATAAAGTTTTTAAAACTGCTCCTCCTACTTACAAGCATGTAATTGTGACTCTCCTGCTAAATGAGACAGGTAATCCCATCTCCAAAGTCATTAAATAAAGTACAACAATTGGGAGACTTGGGAGAGTGGAACTTTGAAAAGAAAGAAGAAGATAAAGAAAGAGCAAGACAAGCAGACAGGATATCTGGAAAGGACACGTTCCTGGCCCTTATTACAAATTGGGTCCCAAAAGACTGATGGAATAACTACAAAGGAATTATGGGAAGTATTTTTTTTTTTTTAAAAAAGAAAGGGACCAAGAGACTTTTTTTTTTTTTTGGCGGTACATGGGCCTCTCACTGCTGTGGCCTCTCCCGTTGCGGAGCACAGGCTCCGGACGCGCAGGCTCAGCGGCCATGGCTCACGGGCCCAGCCACTCTGCGACATGCGGGATCCTCCCCGACCGGGGCACGAACCTGTGTCCCCTGCATCGGCAGGCGGACTCTCAAACACTGCGCCATCAGGGAAGCCCAAGACATTTTAAATCTCAAGCAGAAACTATGAGAGATCTGTCTCTCTGGGTATATGTGTATGTCTCAGTATTTGTCTTTCTCTTTGGATAATATTACTGAGGTTAATTTATAAATGAGCTCTATTTAAATGGCTTAAAGCAAAGTAAGTGCTTACAAATCAAACAATTCTAAATACAAGAGAAATTAAGCTACATCAATTTTAGGTTCATGTGAAATGGGAAATAGTCAATATTAAATTAATACCTGGTATTGTTTGTTAATCTAATTAATATAGACATGTGTTAGGAGTCATCAACATTAAGTGTAACGCTTTTATTGTGCCTAGGTTTAATATAAGCTACATAAAATCTTGTTATATTTGTTACAAATTTGTCAGCAAGTAAAGTAATTTGATGTGAAGAAACTTTTAAGAAAATGTAAATGAGATAAGAGCTGTTAGATAAACTCTATTAAGAATAATTATGCTTGGGGCTTCCCTGGTGGCACAGTGGTTGAGAGTCCACCTGCCGATGCAGGGGACACGGGTTCGTGCCCTGGTCCGGGAAGATCCCACATGCCGCGGAGCAGCTGGGCCCGTGAGCCATGGCTGCTGAGCCTGTGCTCCGCAACAGGAGAGGCCACAACAGTGAGAGGTCCACGTACCGCAAAAAAAAAAAAAAAAAAAATTATGCTTTAGGAATGTGTATCTAAAATAGTCTCTCCAGATTCTGTTAACTTGAAATTCTAGAGTTATGCTAAATTAAGTGATGGAAGCTTGTTGAATAGCTAGGTCATTCCCAAATAAAATAAGATACTGAAACATTAATTACTGAACACTGGCTTCCTTTTACAGAGAAACAAAAGATATTTAGGACTATTAATGAATACATTTGGTGCCACGTTCTCTAAAGAAAATAAATGTTTTTAGAAAATATCACTGGTGGGCTTCCCTGGTGGCGCAGTGGTTGAGTGTCCGCCTGCCGATGCAGGGGACGCGGGTTCGTGCCCCGGTCCGGGAGGATCCCGCATGCCGCAGAGCGGCTGGGCCTGTGAGCCATGGCCGCTGAGCCTGCGCGTCCGGAGCCTGTGCTCCGCAACGGGAGAGGCCACAGCAGTGAGAGGCCCATGTACCGGAAAAAAAAAAAAAAAAAAAAAAGAATAAATCACTGGTATTATGTTCACCAATCTACAGAATGCTAATGTAAAGGACAGTTCATAATTGCTTACTTCTTAGTTTTCACAAGAAATTAAGGTTTTAAGAGCTGAGGATTCTAATTTAAACATGTAATTAAAGCTAATAAAAAATAATAAAGGAAACATTTCAGTGTATAGTAGGAAAGTAGGATGTGTTGTCAGTAAATAAGGTATGAGGAATGGAATTACATTTTATTAAAGGAAAAGGAAGTAGGTCTGACCTATAGCTGGCTATTTCTTTCTTTTTTTTTTTTTTTTTTTTGTGGTACGCAGACCTCTCACTGTTGTGGCCTCTCCTGTTGCGGAGCACAGGCTCCGGAGGCGCAGGCTCAGCGGCCATGGCTCATGGGCCCAGCCGCTCTGCGGCATGTGGGATCTTCCCGGACCGGGGCACGAACCCGTGTCTCCTGCATCGGCAGGCGGACCCTCAACAACTGCGCCACCAGGGAAGCCCCTAGCTGGCTATTTCTGAATGGGAAAATAAAGTGATGGATATAGAAACTGATAAAAAAAGTTTTGTGGAAAGTGGACCCCAAGAAAAGAGTTTTGTGCATGGTCAGAATTGACAAAGTTTAAAATAAACTTAACTGAGTAAATGAATTTTAAAAGTAAGCAGGTGTAAAACTTGAATTTGGCTTTTCTCTCTCTTAAGAGGACAAGATTTCTTAATATGTTGAACTGCCTTTGATAACAAATTTTAAGTTTTCTTACCTTTTAAGTGATCTGTTCTATATTTGCCTTTGAAATCTTATATTGTTACTTTGGTAAAGTAAATAAGTATTAATTCACAATGATCTATGAAGATTATGGCACACGTAGATAAAGCTCATTCCCCTTCTTAAAAAAAAAAATTAACCCCTCATTGTCAGACTTTTGCTATCCTGTTGTCCTCATAACATGGCAACGGTCTACTCCTAAGTCAGAAAATTTTAAATGGGTAAACAATAGCTGTAAATCAAACAGTCAGGGTTATGGGAAATCCAAGACGGCCCCTTGGCTTTTCCTGGCTCCCTGACAAACCTCATTCTTTATTTGATGGGATAAAGCCTTCCCTGGCAGCAGGGTTAATGCCCTCACAATGAAAAAGAAAAAAATTATGTTTCACTGAATATTAAATTCTAGTTTTGTTAATTGAGGTCTGTGTTTACCAAGATTCACTTCCGAGATAGTTCCTTGTTGTTATGTTTTATTGGTAAAAAGTTTAATTGAATTATTCTAAAGCTTATCTCAGTAGTCTATCTTTGAATGGAGATCAGATGCCCCGTGACCTACAACCAGGGCACACAGAATTACATATGTCAATCAATGAACTGTATACTAATTGGAGCTTATGACAAAAACAGCAAGGCAAAAGAGTACCTCTGGGTTTTTGGAACAGAAAATTCCCAGAAGCCGGAAAGAACTATACTACCTTTGAAAAACAGCTACTGGCGGGCTTCCCTGGTGGCACAATGGATAAGAATCTACCTGCCAATGCAGGGGACACAGGTTTGATCCCTAGGCCAGGAAGATCCCACATGCTGTGTAGCAACTAAGCCCGTGCACCACAACTACTGAGCCTGCACTCTAGAGCCTGCGAGCCACACTATTGAAGCCTGCGTGCCTAGAGCCCGTGCTCCGCAACGAGAAACCACCACAACGAGTAGCCCGCGCTTGCCGCAACTAGAGAAAGCCCGCACACAGCCCACACAAAGACCCAACGCAGCCAAAAATAAATAATAAAAAGAAAAACAGCTACTAGCATGTTACTGGCCTCTGATACCAAACAACTGACTGTAGATCACACAATTATATTGAGACCCCAAGTGCCCATTATGTAATGGATTTTAAGCTCACCAAAGACCCACAGAATTGGGCAAGCCCAAGAGTCTACTATAGTCAAATGGAAATGGTATATACAGGACTGGGCCAAACAAGGCCCACAGGGTGCCGCTGTTTTACATGCAAGGATTTCTGAAATACCAATTGAAGGTCTTGAGCAAGAAGCTATGATTAGGGCTTCCCTGGTGGCGCAGTGGTTATGAATCCGCCTGCCAACGCAGGGGACACAGGTTCGATCCCTGGTCCAGGAAAATCCCACATGCTTTGGAGCAACTAAGCCCGTGTGCCATAACTACTAAGCCTGTGCTCTAGAGCCTGCGAGCCACAACTACTGAAGCCCACACGCTGCCCGTGCGCCTAGAGCCTGTACTCCGCAACAAAAGACACTGCAATGAGAAGCCCACACACCGCAATGAAGAGTAGCCCCCACTCTCTGCAACTAGAGAAAGCCCGTGTGCAGCAACGAAGACCCAACGCAGCCAAAAATAATTAATTAATTTTAAAAAAGAGGCTATGATTAAACCCGAGTTAACCGAGTCGCCTGTAAAATGGGGAAAGCCCCTTTGACTCTTTAACTGAGAAAGAAAAGAAACATGCCTGGTTTACAGATGGCTCAGCAAAATATATAGGATCTGTTCATTACTGGAAAGCAGTAGCCTATAATCCAGTCACAACTGAACTGTTAACACTTGAGAGGGAAAAAGCAGTCAATTTGCTGAACTATATGCAGTATATCAAGTTTTGAAAAAGAAAACTTAACAGAATGTCCTATTTATACTGATTCCTGGTCTGTGGCCAATGGATTAGCAACTTGGCTTCCAACGTGGGTTAAAAATAATTGGCAAATTCATTCAAAAGAGTTGTGGGGGAAAGAATTATGGGTGGATATTTAGGAAACTGTCCAGAAAACTAATGTTTCAGTTTTTCATGTAGACGCTCATAGTACTCCCATTCCACGGAATGATGGTATAATTCAATTACAGATGAACAAAATCAGATCCAGACGATGGAAGTCAGCCCACACTCTAGTGAATTCAAAGGTTTGGCACTTTGGGCACACGAAAAATGTGGCCATCTGGGAGAAAAAGCTACATACAGGTGGGCTCAGGATCAAAGTATTTCCTTGACTATGGATCTCATTAAGTCTGTTATTTTACAATGTCCAATCTGCCAACATGTTAAACACAGGAGCTTGCCACAACTAATAAAAGGACAATTGGCACGTGGCAAACTGCCTGGGCAGATATGGCAAATTGATTACACTGGCCCATTAATCTGTGATAAAGGCTGCCAATATGTGTGCACTTCAGTGGACACCTATTCTGGATACTCGGTGGCCATTCCATGTGGAAAAGCCAATCAAACTAACACTATTAAAACATTAGAAATAATTAATTTGTACTATGGTGTTCCACTCCAAATACAAAGTGATAACGGGTAACTTTCAAAGGTGAATTTGCCCAGGAACATAATACACAATAGATTTTTCATATTCCATATTATCCTCAAGCTGCTGGTTTAACTGAAAGAATGAATGGATTGCTAAAGGAGCAAGTGATTCAATTGGGACAGGGTTCTTATAAAAATTGGAGGACTAACTTAAATGCTGCCTTAAATATTCTGAAAATCGTCCAGTTGGGTTTAATGAGAATGACTCTACCAAATCTACAAATTCATAGGATGGATTTCCATCCAGAGATAATTGAATATTGGGAAATTTTACCTGGAGCATTAGCTCCTTTTCTAGCCTCTCCTGAGGCAGCAGGCCTCCATTTGCATTCTACAACTGAGCAGAGGCTTACTAAGAGAATGATTTTTACTATATCAATTGGCATTGGTATGAAAATGCCTCCTGGACATTTTGGGCTAATTAAGAAATGCTCTAGCTTAGCCCTTAGGGGCATCTGTGTCCAAGGAGGAGTGACTGACCCTGAACTATCAAGGAGAAATTAAAGTGATTTTACAAAATGAAGGTAATGATGATTTATTTATTAATAAACACAACAGGGTTGCTCAACTACTTATTCTCCCCTGTCTAATTGGAAAATCAAGAAAGGAGAACCCCCTACTTTGTTAACTGTCTGGGGAGATGGAGGATTTAGATCCACAACAGAGCACAATTCAATTGGAGCTAAAGGTGAAGCAATCCAATGGTCCTCCTATACCTGCTGATGTAATTGTGCAGGGAAAGGATGACACTGTGTTGGTGTTGATCCCTGGACAAGAAAAATGAAAATATGCGCCATTAACCCATTGTTATTCTCGTGAATAGACCGTTTTTGGAAGCTTAACTGTAATGTGGATCGTCACCCACGCCTTAACCCCAGGATATCTGCTTCAGTTGAGAAAGGATAAAGAAGGAAAACGTTGGGGAATCTTCCGTTGGGAAAACATAAGCCACACCCGAACTCAAGACAACTTCACCTGCCCTGCAAACAAGGCCTGTCCTTTTCTAATTATGACTTTCTATGGCTGTCAATTTCACGTGTTGCCTATTGTTTTTGGAAATGAATATTGGTTGCCTCATTTTGCTGGAAATTACTTAGATTTTAATAATCACAACCACTTATTGACAGACTGTGAAAAGACTATTCAAGGATTGCTTTGTGGCCAGACTTCACACATCTGGGAACCCTGTTTATTAGAGAATTCCATTAACTACTGTGAATCGACTATATCTCCTCAATCCTATAGTATGTTTTTTGACGTTGCTCCCCAATTTGTATGTATTGTAACTGATGATATTAACACAACTTCTAATTATCAGCTAGGAAACCCTTTTTCAGGATGTATAGCACATACAGATCACTTATATTGGAAAGGGACAACTTATTTCTTTTCCCCCATACACACACAATTGTTGTGGACTCAAATGTTAATTCCTACTTTACCTGTTCCTAATATTAGCCTACCACTTGAACCTTTGAAAAAGGTATTACAGTAAACAGCGTTACTACAGAAATTTATAGGTAAACATAACTGTACTTTGTTCAAACACTCTATTGTTACTACTATTGCAGCTAACAAATTAATAGATGTGGGAGTTAATGTACAAAAGCATACTTCTCATACTTGGTGGGACTTTTTCTTTACTCAATCCCCCAAGGCTCGACAATTGTTCTCTGCATTATTTAACCCACTGCTGTATTTTTGATTACATTACTCTTACTCGCTGTTTGTAACTGTTACTTATCTTACCGTATTCGAAAAACTGCTCGTGTTATATTGCCTTATTCTTATGCTCTTGAGCCTAAACAATCCTAGAGGCCAAATCTTGGGAAAACTAGTAAAGTAGTCTTGTTCAGGCTTCAGAGGCAGAAGTAGGCCTCAGACTGATTTGTGACCCTGCTTGCACACCTAACAATTGTTACCAACAAGTAGCACTTATGATAAGAAAGGGAGTGCGTCTTGGAATTTCTTGAGCCCTGGGCACCTGGCCAGTCCCCCGGGGTCTGGAAAATCTTGTGACTCAAGCGGTGAAACCAACAGCATTGTTACAGTTAAATCAGGGCTGCATTTTTGCACGCAAACCAAAATCACAGTGTGCGGTCTGGGATTATAAATGGAAGTCCCCAGAGTTTCAATCTGAAGTCTCACCTGTGGGGTGGACACACCGCCCGGGACCCTTCACCACTGGGACTCCAGATTGCTGTTACTCGGGACTTCCCAGCTGCTGTTTGAATCTGGATGTAGGTGTTGGCCCAATCTGGTGATGTACACTCTGTTATGTCTCTTGAATACTTTTATTCACCCCCTTCTAATGACTATATATTGAACTTAAGTTAAATAATCTTTTATTAAAAAATTAATTAAATCTGTTCAGTTGTGTGAGACGAGTGGTTATTTTGCCAGTGAATCCAACGAACCTTGAAACCAAAAGCAGGCTTTTGGCAAAACACGTGTGAAGTAGAAACTGATAGCACAGAAGATGAAAAAAAGACAGTCCTTCAAGAACAGTTGGAGATTTCAAAATCCCACATTCAGAAATGGACAGAACAATATCAAAAACAGATGGAATATCAATAAGGAAATAGAGGATGTGAACAACACTGTAAACCAATTAGACGTAACAGATATATATGGATATTCAACCCAAAAACAGAAAAATAAATCTTCTCAAGTGCACATGGAACATTCTTCAGGAAAGATCATATGCAGGCCAGAAGACAAGTCTAAATACATTTTATAAGACTGAAATAATACAAAGTATCTTTTACAATCACAACAGAAACTAAAAATCAATAAAAAGAAAACTGGAAAATTTACAAGTATGTGGAAATTAAATAACATACAACCTTGAACAACCAATGGATTCAAGAAATTACAAAGGAAGTTCCTGCCAGAGCAATTAAGAAAAAGAAATATAAGGCATCCAAATTGGAAAGGAAGAGTAAAAACTATCTGTTTGCAAATAACATGGTCTTATATATAGAAAACCCTAAAATTACATACATACACACAAAACCACTGTTAGAGCTAATAAACGAATTTGGCAAATTTGCAGGATACAAAATCAACACACAAAAAAAGAGCTGCATTTCTATAAACTAGCAAAGAACAATCTGAAAAGGAATTTTAAGAAAACAATTCCATTTACAATAGTATCAAAGAGAATAAATATACTGAGGAATGAATTTAACCAAGGAGGTGAAAGACTTGTATTCTAAAAACTATAACATATTGTTGAAAGAAATTAAAGAAGTAAATAAATGGAAAGACAGCCCATTTGACAAACTGGAACTTTTACTATTGTTAAATGACAAAGACTACCCAAAGAGATCTACAGGCTGACTGAAATCCCTAACAAAATCCCAATGGCAGTTTTTATAGAAATAGAAAACCCATCCAGAAGTTCATACAGAATCTCTAGGGACTCTGAACAGCCAAAATTCTTGAACAAAGTTGGAGGAATCACATTTTATTTTTTTTTTTGGAATCACATTTCTTGATTTCAAAACTTACTGCAAAGCTACAATAATCAAGACAGTATGGTACTAGCATGCAGATAGATATATAGACCAATGGAACAGAATAGGAAGTCCAGAAATAAACCCTCAAATATACAGTCAAATGATTTTTGACGAGGGTGCCAATACCACTCAGTGGGGAAAGGACAATTTTTTCTTTCTTTCTTTCTTTCTTTTTTTTTTTAAAATTTATTTGGCTGTGCTCTTAGTTGCGGCAGGCGGGATCTTCACTGCAGCATGTGGGATCTTTAGTTGCAGCATGCGGGATCTTGAGTTGTGGCATGTGGGATCTAGTTCCCTGACCAGGGATTGAACCCGGGCACCCTGCATTGACAGCATGGAGTCTTAGCCACTGGACCACCAGGAAAGTCTCGACAATCTTTTCAATAAATGGTGTTGGGAAAACAAAACAGCCACATGCAAAAGAGTGAAGTTAGACCATTATTTCACATTATATACAAAAATAAACAAAATGGATCAAAGACCTAAACTTACGAGTTAAAACTATAAAACTCTTAGAAGAAAACATGGGTGGGGGGAACTTCATGACCTTGGATTTGATAATGATTTCTTGAATATCACAACAATAGCACAAGCAAGAAAACAAAAAAATGGATAAACTGGACTTCATCAAAATTTAAAACTTCTGTGCATCAAAGACACTATCAAGAGAATGAAAAGACAACCCACAGAATGGGAGAAAATATATGCAATCCCACGTGTGATAAGGGATTAATATCCAGAATACAAAGAGAACTCCTACAACTTAACAACAACAAAAATAAATGACCCAATTAAAAACTGATCAAAGGACTTAACTAGACATTTCTCCAAAGAACATATACAAATGCCAATAAGCACATAAAAAGATGCCCAACATCGTCATTAGAGAAATGCAAATCAAAGCCCCAATAAGCTACCACTTCACACCCACTAGAATGGCTATTATCAAAAAAGCAGAAACAAAAGTTGGTGAGGATGCAGAGAAATTGGAACCCTGTGCACTGCTGGTAGGACTGTAAAATGGTGAGGTCACTGTGAAAGACAATATGGTGGTTCCTCAAAAAATTAAATAGAGAATGTCCATATGATCCAGCAATTCTTTTCCTAGGTATTCCACTCCTAACCCAAAGAACTGAAAGCAGGGATTCAAACAGATATTTATACACTAGTGTGCATTATTCACAATAGCCAAAAAGTGAATACAACACATATCCATCAACAGATGAATGCATAAATAAAATGTGGTATATACATACCACATTTTATTCAGTCATAAAAAGGAATGCAATTCTGATACATGCTATAAAATGGATGAACCCTGAAAACATTATGCTAAGTAAACAAGCCAGGTACCAAAGGAAAAAAATTATATGACTCCACTTATATGAAATATCTAGAATAGGCAAGTTCATAGATAGAAGTGGATTAGAGGCTGCAAGGGGGTGGGGGGCGGGGGGAATGGGGTGCTACTATATAATGGGTACAGAGCTTCTATTTGAGATGATGAAAAAAGTTCTTGAAATAGACAGTGATAATGGTTACACATTATGAATGTACTTAATGCCACTGTGTTATACATTTAAAAACAGTTCACGTGGCAACTTTTATGTTATATGTATTTTACTACAATTAAAAAAAATATTCATTTACCAGTATGGAGTTTCCTCTAAAAAAATAAAAACAGTAAAAAACTAAAAACAGTACTACCATAAGACCCAGCAATCCCACTACTGGGCATATACCCTGAGAAAAACATAATTCAAAAAGAGTCATGTATCACAATGTTCATTCCAGCTCTATTTACAATAGCCAGGACTTGGAAGCAACGTAAGTGTCCATCGACAGATGAATGGATAAAGAAGATGTGGCACATATATACAATGGAATATTACTCAGCTATAAAAAGAAACGAAATTGAGTTATTTGTAGTGAGGAGGATGGACCTAGAGTCTGTCATACACAGTGAAGTAAATCAGAAAGAGAAAAACAAATACTGTATGCTAACACATATATATGGAATCTAAAAAAAAAAAAAAGGTCATGAAGAACCTAGGGGCAAGACAGGAATAAAGATGCAGACCTACCAGAGAATGGACTTGAGGACATAGGGAGGGGGAAGGGTAAGCTGGGACAAAGTGAGAGAGTGGTAGTGTATATATGGACATATATACACTACCAAAGGTAGAACAGATAGCTAGTGAGAAGCAGTCGCATAGCACAGGGAGATCAGCTCAGTGCTTTGTGACCAGCTAGAAGGGTGGGATAGGGAGGGTGGGAGGGAGGGAGACCCAAGAGGGAAGAGATATGGGGATACACGTATATGTATAACTGATCCACTTTGTTATAAAGCAGAAACTAACACACCATTGTAAAGCAATTATACTCCAATAAAAATGTTAAAAAAAAATTTTTAATAAATAAATAAATAAAAATAAAAACAGAACTACCATATGATCCAGCAATTCTGCTCCCAGGTATATATCTGGAAAAAATTAAAACACTAATTTGAAAAAATATATGCACCCCCATGTTCAGAGCAGCACTAGCTACAATAGCCAAGATATGGCAGCAACCCAAGTGCCCATCAACAGATAAATGGATGAAGAAGATGTAGTATATGTATGTGTGTGTGTATATACATATGTGTGTGTGTGTATATATACACATATATACACACACACAAATGGAATATTACGTAGTCATAAAAGGGGAAGAATTCTGCCATTTGCAGCAAAGTGGATGGACATAGAGAATATTATGCTTAGTGAAATAAGCAAGAGAAAGACAATACTGTATGATATCACTTATATGTGGAATCCAAAAAATAATACAAATGAATGCATACACAAAATAGAAAGAGACTCAGAGATACAGAAAACAAACTAGTAGTTACCAAAGGAGAGACAGAAGGGAGGCAGGGCAAATAAGGGGTATGGGATTAACAGATACAAACTATTATGTATAAAATAGATAAGCAAGAAGGATATACTGTATAGAACAGTGAGTTCTTGCCATTATCTTGTTATAACTTTTAATGGAGTATAATACTGACTCACTATGCTGTACACCTGAAACTAATATAATATTGTAAATCAACTGTACTTCAATTAAATAAAAAGAATAATATTGACAAAAAAACAATTCATTTACAATAGCACTAAAAGAATATTAAATATCTTGGAATAAATTTAACGAAATATGTGAAAGACCTCAACATTGAAAACAATCAAACAATGCAGAGAGAAATTAAAGTCGTAAATAAATGGAGATCTATATAATGTATATGGATTAGAAGACTCAATATTGTTAAGTTGCCAATTCTCTCCAAATGAATCTATAGATTCAATGAAATCCCAACCACAATGTCAGATTTTTTCACAGAAATTGACAAATTAATTCTAAAGTGTATATGGAAATACAAAGAACCTAAAATATCCAAATCAATCTTGATAAAGAATAAAGTTTGACAACTTATACTACCTGACTTCAAGACTCACTATAAAGCTACAGCAGTGGGGTACTGGCATATAGATAAATAAACATATTAATGGAACAAAACAGAGACCCCAGAAATAGGCCCATACCTATACAGTCAATTAATTTTTGACAAAAGTACTAAAGCAAACAGAGGAGCAGAGAAAGTTGTGGTGATTTTAAACTACATCAAATTTTTCAACATTCCTTCCCCCAAAAGGCAGAGCCCTCCTCTCGCCTCTCCCTGAGTATGGGATGGACTTAATGACTTCATTCTAATAAACAGAATATGGCAGAAGTGACAGTATGTGACTAGATAAGAAGCTTCTTCCTTACTGTTTTGGATCATTCACTCTGGAGGACACAACTGCATACCAGGAGGGTACTCAGAGAGCCCACATATCAAGGAACTGAGGACTGCTGCCAAAAGCCAAGTAAGTCATCTTGGAAGCAGATCCTCCAGCCTCAGGCAAACCTCTATCACTGGCAGCCCCAGAAGACATCCTAACAGCAACTTCATGAGAGACTATGAGCCAGAATCACCCCACTAAGCCCCTCTTCAATTTCTGAGCCTCAGAGACTGAAGTAATAAATGTTTGCTGTTTTAAACTGCTAAATTTTGGAGTAATTGAATAGATAACAAATACACAAGTCTTTTCAGCAAACGGTGCTGGTACTGGGACAAGATATCCATACTGGTGGAGGGTGGGGAGGGAGTTTGAACCTCAACCTCAATCTTACACAATACACAAAAATTAATTCAAGGAGGATCAAAGACCTGAATGTAAAAGCTAAAACTGTAAAACTTCTAGGTGAAAACACAGGCAAAATCTCCTGCACTTAGAGATAGGCAAGGGCACAGAAAGCAATAGCCATAAAAGAAAATATTGATAAATCAGACTTCAACAAAACTGAAAACTTCTAATCTTCAAAATATACTTATAAGAAATAAATAGGCAAGCCACCATGCACTGGCAGAAAAATTTCACAAACATACATCTGACTGGTATTCAAAATATAAAAAGAGCTCCTGAAACACAATAATAGATGGAAGTTAACAGTTCCATTTTTTTTTAATGGGCTGAAAATCTGAACAAGTATTGTACTTCACAAAGGAAATATACAAATGACCATTAAGTAGAGACACCAGTGCTCAACATCATTAGTAATCAGGTAACTGCAAGTTAAAACCACGAGATATCACAATACTTTCACAAAAATGGCTAAAATTCAAAACACTGACAACACGCTAAATGTTGCTGAGGATGTGGAACAATCACAACTCATACATTCTTGGTCGGAATGTAAAATGGTACAACCATTTTGAAAAAGGTGTTAATGTTTCCTATAAAGCAAGACATACATCTACCCTATGATCCAGCAATTCATTTCCCCTCAAGAGAAATGAATGTATATGTTCTCCAAAACCACTTGTACAAAAATGTTCACAGAAGCTTTACGTATAAGTCAAACCCTGGAAGTAGACCAGATGTCCATCAAAAGGGGAATAGATCAACAAACTGGAATGTTCATGCGATGAAATACTTCACAGCAATAAAAAGGAATGAACCAATGATACAGGCAATAGCATGGATAAATCCCTCAACAGTATACTGCATGAAAGAAGCCCTACACAAGAGTACACAGGATATTATTCCACTTATATGAAATTTTAGAACAGGCCTAACTAATGTATGATGAAAAAAGTCAGAGAAGTTGTCTCTGGCTAGAACAGAACAGTGGTTTAATCACTTATATTAAAACAAACTGAAAACATAAGGTGGTAGCAACTAGGGAATTCTGTTAAGAAAATACTTATCAAATTATTAATAACTTGGGACCTCCCTGGTGATCCAGTAGGTCAGACTCCTAATTCAGGGGGCCCGGGTTCGATCACTGGTCGGGGAACTAGATCCCACATGCACGCTGCAACTAAGAGTTCGCATGCTGCAACTAAGAAGCCTGCATGCCACAACTAAGAGTCCGCCTGTTGCAACTAAGAATCCCACATGCCACAACTAAAGATCCCATGTGCCACAACGAAGACCCGGTGCAGCCAAGACCCAGTGCAGCCAATATTTATTTATTTATTAAATAAATAAATAAATAGTTTTAAATTAATAACTTGTTATATAGTGCTGACAAACAGCAGTTTACCAGTTATCAACATATTACCTCTTTGCTCCAAACCCAAACATCATGGCCTGCTCTGCAAAAATGGAGCTGAACCCATTAAATATTTTCCTTTGCCAACTGATGTTCAACTTTACCAGTAGAGGACACGGGAGAGACACTGCAAAAAGAGGAGGCTTCTCTACATGGTTCCAGCATGCTCCTATCACCAGGCCCCTGCCAGCCAGTCAGCTCCCCGCACTGTCCAGTTACTGATGGGTGCCTGACACCTGCAATGCATAGTGGTCAGCAGCACGCAGTGTCCAGTAGCTTCCTCTAACACCTCACTCAAGCAGTTTTGTGGCAGAGTGGTTCCAGCAAGACACCCCTCCATAAATGGCTTTCTCTGACATCCAAGAGGGTAGATTTCCAGCAAGTTCTGGAGGACAGATTTCCAACATGTTCTGCCAGTGTGACACTACAATGACTTTCTCGGCCGTCCAGTTAGTCATGGCCACCCTATCCTCCAACAAGATATGGATTTCAGTCCCAGAAGGGTATCTTCCTTAAGCACCCTGTATCAGCCCTACAGGTAGTAGCTATTCACTCTAGTTCTTACTAGCCAACCCATCACTACTCCAATCTCCTGTTACCTGTTCAAATTACTGTTTGGTTTCTGAATGGACCCTGAAAGTTGTTTCAATGAGTTGAAAAGGCTAAGTAGCATAGACCTAAAATGATAAATTTTATTACCTACATAAAATCCACATGCTTCTGCTTTATTCACAATCTACCAATGAAAAGTAATACAACATTGTAAACAGTCAAGTTAACATGTTTAAGGGCCTAAGGAGCCCTACCTGGTACACTCTGCTTCATGAAGTTACTCAAGCTTAATATTCGGCTCCCTGAAGCTAAAGGCAGCATTTTCTTTGGAGACACTCATGAAATAGCTAACACAACCACATATTTTATAATACACCTTCCAAAATACGGAAGAAACTTATCACTCATTTTACTTTCTATGCTAAAAAAATAATTTTATTTTTCATGCAGAATATCGAAAACCAAAACAGCCTAGGCATGCCCTGTGCTGGCCTGAAAAATCTAGTGTTCTACTTGGCCCTGACCCACACAATATCCTCCAGTTGAGCAGTCTTTATAAGTTTCAGAACACTTTTCACCAAATCAAGTTTGTGTCTAAGTCGTAATTATAAAGTCTCCAAATCAGTCGTGAACCATTAAAATAATATCTGCAAAAAAACCTTTTTAAAGTATATAATCAAATATATGCTGAGTACCCAAAATGAATGAGACCCTGTAGAATACTGTAGTAATAAGACAAACACAGTTCCTGCCCTCAGAAAACTGAAAGTGAGGATGGAGAGCAGGTAGAGAGGAGAGGCAAATAAGCAATTTTAAAAGAGTATGGGGCTTCCCTGGTGGCGCAGTGGTTGAGAGTCCGCCTGCCGATGCAGGGGACACAGGTTCGTGCCCCGGTCCGGGAAGATCCCACATGCCGCGGAGTGGTTAGGCCCATGAGCCATGGCCGCTGAGCCTGCGCGCCCAGAGCCTGTGCTCCGCAACAGGAGAGGCCACAACAGTGAGAGGCCCGCGTACCGCCAAAAAAAAAAAAAAAAAGAGTATGATAGGGACTTCCCTGGTGGTCCAGTGGTTAAGAATCCGCCTTCCAATGCAGGGGATGCGGGTTTGATCCCTAGTTGGGAAACCAAGATCCCCCATGCCGCAGGGCAACTAAGCCCGTGCACTGCAACTACTGAGCCCGCATGCCATAACTAGAGAGCCCACACACAACGAAAGATCCCGCATGCCACAACTAAGACCCGACACAGCCAAATACATAAATTTTTAAAAATAAAATTAGAAAAATAAAACAAGCTATAGGTTAACCATTTGACAAGCTTCCCCTTTATCTGATCAACACCATAAGGTAAAGAGATTAGGTATTGTCAATCCAATATTACAAGCAAAGTAGCAGAGAAATCAGATGACTTGTCTAAGTAAGGCTCCACAACTAATACTTGAAATACCAGCATTCACCTTCCTCACCTGGTTCCAAGAAGAGCTCCAAGATGGATCTTTTCAATCTAGTCTGGGGAGGCAGGCACCACTCCTGAACAGGATTGAGTGAGATTAGTACTCTAGGCAATAAGTACACAGGGAGGTTCATTTGCCCAGAAAGTTTACTGCATTGGGTTTCCCTGGTGGTGCAGTGGTTAAGAATCCGCCTGTCAATGTAGCGGACACGGGTTCGATCCCTGGTCCAGGAAGATCCCACGTGCCGTGCCACAGAGCAACTAAGCCCGTGTGCCACAACTACTGAGCCTGCACTCTAGAGCCTGCGAGCCACAACTACTGAGCCCGCGCACCACAACTACTGAAGCCCACGCACCTAGAGCCTGTGCTCCGCAACAAGAGAAGCCACTGCCATGAGAAGCCCACGCACTGCAACGAAGAGTAGCCCCTGCTCGCCGCAACTAGAGAAAGCTCCCGTGCAGCAACGAAGACCCAACACAGCCAAAAATAATAAATTTATTTTAAAATTTTTTAAAAAAAGTTTACTGCCTTAACAAAATGATGTGGGGACCCCAAACCTTTCAGACACTAGAGACAACACTCCTGTGCCTTTTTCACACTACAAGGAAGCAAGGCCACAGAATGTGAGGAAGAGAAACTAAATAGTGGGGACACCAAAAGTTTCAGAACCAGGCTTGCCCTTAAGAATATCACATATTTTCTCTACAACTTTAGACATCACCTAGAAACTGAACACAACATTGCCAAAGTCCCCACACTCTAAAATAATGTCTAAGACTCTGAAACCATCCCACCTGAAGAAAGCATGGTATCTGGAAACCTTCACATTATAGCTCCAATGTTTGGGTGATAATATAATCTTGGAGGGTTTCAAATCTCCCAGGAAATACGCTGAGTGCTGACAACCAGCATCAATGTCCATGGTCAGGAGAAAACTTTGAGAAGAGCGGCTGAAATTGTACCCTTAGGCAATATGTAAGAGAAAAAACCACAACATCTAAATCCAGTAGCAGTTGCTATTTGCATTATAAAACTAATTTATAAGCCAACTCAAAAGAAATGAGGTCTCCCACCTTCCCCCACTCTCTATCCTGGCAGAGGAGAAACCATATTGGCATCACCAGTTCAGCTACCAAGACAATGCTATAGTTCAGATGCAAGGCCTCTGTGGGGCTCCATTAACAACATCTGTTAAGACAAAAATTTGAATTTTTTTTGGCGGGGGGGGCCGTGTTGGGTCTTCATTGCTCCACGCAGGCTTTCTCTAGTTGTGGTGAGTGGGGGCTACTCTTCGTTGCAGTGCGCAGGCTTCTCATTGCGGTGGCTTCTCTTGTCGCAGAGCACGGGCTCTAGGAATGAGGGCTTCAGTAGCTGCAGAACGCGGGCTCAGCAGTTGCGGTGCGTGGGCTCAGTAGTTGCCGCGTGCGGGCTCTAGAGCGCAGGCTCCGTAGTTGTGGCGCACAGGCTAAGTTGCACTGCGGCATGTGAGATCTTCCCAGACCAGGGACCGAACCCATGTCCCCTGCATTGGCAGGTGGATTCTTAACCACTGAGCCACCAGAGAAGTCCAAAATTTGAATATTTTAATAGGGAAAACTGAAGTAATAATAATACATAAAAACAAAAAAACTGACTTGGGAAGAAAGTACAGCCAAGCAATGCTGTCAGTATACCAAAGCCACTCACATAGTCTTCAGCAGACCCAGCAGTCAGACTGGATACAGGGAGCAAAGGGTACAGTTATCAAAAGGCTCCAAGATGAGCCCAAAGGAGAAACAAAGTCCTCTGCATAGCTTTTAGGGCTTATCAGTCAAATGAAGAATATCGGAACCAATTATCTGAACTTTTTTCTAACAAAGGATTTTACCTTAATCTCAGGTTGTACGAGGACTAGAAAATCGACCTGCTTTGTTCAGGGGGTATGACCCTAACTACAGTCTTATACTTGAAAAGATAAAATTCTTAAAGGAAAGTTGGTTTTGATTTGCTTTCATCACCTTCAGATAAGGATTTTTACCCTCAATAAGTTTTACAAACAGCTCCAAGATCCTTCGCCCTCCCACAGGGCCAGTATTTCAATAAGGACCACATACAGCAATAAGGTTTGCTCACAGCACAGATTATAGTTTCCCAAGTAAAATGCTTGCCTACCTAAAGCCCAATTTCCCAGGTACCAGGCCAGGGTGCACAGCTGTTGAGGAGGAAAGGAAAAGTTGTCCACATTTAAAAGATGAGGAAACTAGGGACTTCCTTGGTGGCCCAGTGGTAAAGAGTCCACCTTCCAATGCGGAGGACGCACGCTCGACCCCTGGTCAGGCAACTAAGCCCGCATGCCACAACTATTGAGATTGCGCACCTCAACGAGAGGGAAAACCTGCACACCACTAGAGAGAAGCCCGTGTGCCTCAACTCGAGAGAAACCCGAGCAGATGCGCACCGTAACGAAAAGATCCCGCATGCCTCAACAAAGATCCCGTGTGCCGCAGCGAAGAACCGATGCAGCCAAAAAAAAAAATAAGGAAAATAAATAAAATAAATATTTTTTAAAAACTGATATATCATTTAAAAAAATAAAAGATGAGGACACTAAAGCACACAGAAGGTAATCAGATGAAAGCTAAAGTAGGAAAAGGAAAGCTTTATTTGGCCCACTTTATAATAGGTTATGAATCTAAACATCCATCTAAGCTCACAACAAATATGAAATGCATGTTACTCTTCTTTAAAAAGAGCAAGCGAGGGAATTCCCTGGCTGTCCAGTGGTTAGGACTCCATACTTTCACTGCCGAGGGTCCGGGTTCGATCTCTGGTTGGGGAACTAAGATCCCACAAGCCACGCAGCACGGCCAAGGGGAGGAGGACGGAACAAGCATTTCACTCTAGAAAAACAAACATCAAGATCTATTTTGTATAAAAAACAAATTATATAGTAGCTTTACTCATAATTGTCAAAACTCAGAAGTAACCAAGATGGCCTTCAACTGGTGAACGGATAAATAAATGGTGGTACACCCACACAATGGATTATTCAGCACTAACAAGAAATGAGCTATCAAAGCTCTGTAAGGACATGGAGAAATCTTAAATGTACATTACTAAGTAAAAGAAGCCAATCTAAAAAGGCTACATACTGTATGACTCCAACTACATGACATTTTAGAAAAGGAACAGTAAAAAGATTAGTGGGACTTCCCTGGTAGTCCAGTGGCTAAGTCTCTGTGCTCAAAATGCAGGGGCCCAGGTTCAATCCCTGGTCAGGGAACTAGATCCCACGTGCCACAACTAAGAGTTCACATGCCGCAACGAAGATCCCGTGTGCAGCAACTAAGACCCAGCACAGCCAAATAAATAAATAAAATATTAAAAAAAAAAAAGATTAGTGATTGCCAGAGGCTGAGGGAGAGGAAGGGATGAACAGAAGAACAGAGATTTTTTTTAGGACAGTGCAACTATTCTGTATGATACTATAATGGTAGATATATGTCGTTATACATTTGTAAAAACCCATAAAAGGTACATAAACTACAGACTTTGAGTGATAATGATGTGTCAATGTACGTTCATCAACTGTAGCAAATGTACCACTCTGGTGTGGAATGTTGATATGTATGAGTGGGGCCCAGGGGTATATGGGAACTCTCCACTCAATTATGCTATGAACCTAAAACTGCTCTAAAAAACAAAATCTATTTTTTATCTTTTTAAACAATTTTTATTTATTTATTTAAGTTTTGGCCGCATTGGGTCTTCGTTGCTGTGCACAGGCTTTCTCTAGTTGAGGTGAGCGGGGGCTACTCTTGGTTGTGGTGCGCAGGCTTCTCATTGAGGTGGCTTGTCTTGTTGCAGAGCACGGGCTCTAGGCGCACAGGCTCAGTAGTTGTGGCTCACAGGCTCTAGAGTGCAGGCTCAGTAGTTGTGGCACATGGGCTTAGTTGCTCCGCGGCATGTGGGATCTTTCCAGACCAGGAATCGAACCCATGTCCCCTGCACTGGCAGGCGGATTCTTAACCACCGTGCCACCAGGGAAGTCCCAAAACCTATTTTTTTAAAAGCCAATTTTTTTGTTTTGTTTTTGCTCTTTTGTTTTTTTGTTTTGTTTTTTTGGGCCATGCTGTGCGGCATGAGGGATCTTAGGGCCCCAACCAGTGATTGAACTCATGCCCCCTGCAGTAAAAGCACAGAGTCTTAACCACTGGACCGCAAGGGAAGTCCCCCAAGAGCCAAATTATTCAAATGTTCTAATTTTTTATCTGGGTGGTTGTTAGGTATATACAGGTGTAAAAAATCATGTAATTTTGTGTACTTTATATATATTTTATGCTTCAATAAAAGTTACTTTAAAAGAAGACAAAAATTTAACAGGGAAATCTAATCATTTGAGGGGCAAAAAAAAAATGTATACTTAAACGAACACTGAAGCAGAGCCTATTTATCATGACAAGGCATGGGCACTGTCTGAGCACTGATACTCCCTGGCTGTGTGGCCTAAACATTATTCTCACTTCATTGCGTCAAATGTAAAGTGAATGTACTACTACTTGTCTCAGAGGTCTATTAAAAAAGAAATTCCTTCTCTTATCCACTTAGTTATTCAAAAGAAAAACATGAAGACCAGGGAATAAAGATTCCAATCAAGCAAGAGGAATACTACATATTAGTTCTCTCTCCCAACAAACTATAAAAAATACAGTAAACTGGGGACTTCCCTGGTGGTGTAGTGGTTAAGACTCTGCGCTCCCAATGCAGGGGGCCCGGGTTCGATCCCTGGTCAGAGCACTAGATCCCACGTGCATGCTGCAACTAAGAGTTCGCATGCCACAACTAGAAGATGTGTCCTAAGGTAATTGCTTCTTCACTTTAAGCCGTTTGGCTCATGAAAGGTTTCATAGGAGCACTCTACTTCCATCTGAAAGCACTCTACTTTCACTAAAAATCAAGGGAAATATGTATTACAGCTGAAACAAGACGGCAGCGTGTCACCTGATTCCACCTCAGCTGGGAATGTATACCAGGCAATTCAAATTTTTCACCATTTCTGGTCTGCAAAGGGTTTTCTCTGATCACTGGAGTGGCTCAAATTTTAATTCATCACCAAACTTTAAAATCAGGAAATTTCACATGAAAATCCAGATTTCTGGTTTTCCTTTAAAAAAAAAAAAAACCCCAAATCACAAGATCTGGTAACACAACAACTGGCTAAAACTAAGAAACAGTGCCCCTTTTCCAATAGCGCCTGTGGTTGTAGATCACCGAAGTCCCCACCACTCACCACTGTCCTTACACCCTGCTTCCCTAATTTACTGCCAGCTAGCCCTTAATGTAAATGCATCGTTTACCAACCCAGACGCTCATAATATACTGATCTTCGTATGATCAGTCCTAGTCACAGCAGTATTACTCCTATTGTCACTACCCGTCTTAGCAGCTGGAATTACCATACTATTAACTGACCAGAACCTAAACACAATCTTCTTTGATCCTGCAGAAGGGGGAGACCCAATCCTGTATCAACATCAATTTTTCTTTGGTCACCCCGAAGTATATATTCTAATCCTTCCTGGCTTCGGGATAATTTCACACATTGTAACCTACTACTCGGGAAAAAAAGAACTTTTCGGGTATATGGGAATAGTCTGAGCCATAATTTCTATCGGGTTCTTAGGCTTTATCGTATGGGCTCATCATATATTCACAGTTGGTATAGATGTTGACACACGGGCATATTCTACATCAGCCACTATAATCATTGCTATCCCCACAAGAGTAAAAGTAAAGTAAGAGTAGAAGTCTTTAGTTGATTAGCAACACTTCACAGAGGGAATATTAAATGATCCCCCGCTCTAATATGAGCCTTAGGTTTTATTTTCCTCTTCACAGTAGGTGGCCTAACTGGCATCGTTCTAGCTAATTCATCACTAGACATTGTTCTCCATGATATACTACGTAGTCGCCCACTTTCACTACGTACTTTCAATAGGAGCTGTCTTCACCATCACAGGAGGATTTGTCCACTGATTCCCACTATTATCGGGATACACACTTAACTCAACATGAGCAAAAATCCACTTTATAATTATATTCGTAGGTGTAAACCTAACATTCTTCCCATAACATTTCTTAGGCTTATCCGGCATACCTCAACGATATTCCGACTACCCAGACGCCTACACAACATGAAACACTATCTCATCAATAGGCTCTTTCATCTCACTAACAGCAGTTATACTAATAATTTTCATTATCTGAGAAGCGTTTACATCCAAACGAGAAGTATTAACAGTAGACCTCACCTCCACAAACCTTGAGTGACTAAATGGGTGTCCTCCACCATATCACACATTTGAAGAACCAGCATACGTCAACCCAAAATGATCAAGAAAGGAAGGAATCGAACCCTCTCTAATCGGTTTCAAGCCAACACCATAACCACTATGTCTTTCTTTATAAATGAGATATTAGTAAAACCTTACATAACTTTGTCAAAGTTAAGTCACAAGTGAAAATCCTGTATATCTCCATGGCATATCCCTTTCAACTAGGCTTCCAAGATGCAACATCACCCATTATAGAAGAACTCCTACACTTCCATGATCATACATTAATAATTGTTTTCCTAATTAGCTCCCTAGTCCTCTATATCATCACCCTAATACTTACAACCAAACTAACACATACCAGTACAATAGACGCCAAAGAGGTAGAGACTGTTTGAACTATCCTTCCAGCTATCATTTTAATTCTAATTGCCTTACCCTCCCTACAAATCCTCTACATAATAGATGAAAATTAATAACCCTTCTCTCACTGTAAAAACAATAGGCCACCAATGATACTGAAGCTACGAATACACCGACTATGAAGACCTAAATTTCGACTCTTACATAATCCCAACATCAGACCTAAAACCAGGAGAGCTACGACTACTAGAAGTGGACAACCGAATAGTCTTACCCATAGAAATAACAATCCGAATGCTAGTCTCCTCCGAAGACGTATCACACTCATGAGCTGTGCCCTCCCTGGGCCTAAAAACAGATGCAATCCCTGGACGCCTAAACCAAACAACCTTGATATCAAAAGGACCAGGCTTATTCTACGGGCAATGTTCAGAAATCTGTGGCTCGAATCATAGTTTTATACCAATCGTTCTCAAACTAGTACCTCTAGAGAACTTTGAAAAATGATCTGCATCCATACTATAATCTCATTAAGAAGCTAAACCAGCGTTAACCTTTTAAGTTAAAGATTGAGAGCTGGGCTTCCCTGGTGGCGCAGTGGTTGAGAGTCCGCCTGCTGATGCAGGGGACACGGGTTCGTGCCCCGGTCTGGGAGGATCCCACATGCCGCGGAGCGGCTGGGCCCGTGAGCCATGGCCGCTGAGCCTGCGCCTCCAGAGCCTGTGCTCTGCAACGGGAGGGGCCACAACAATGAGAGGCCCGCGTACCACAAAAAAAAAAAAAAAAAAAAAAAGTGGCATCTTAGCCAGGAAGCGGGTTGAGTCGCATAGCCCCTTCTGAGATGCAGAATTGCTTTCTGTTCTCAGGCTTCAGTCATGCACTTTGAGCAAGTTCTGCTGCCTCCTGCAGAATGAGGAATGGACCTCCATAAGGTGCTAGAGTGCAAGCACTCCAGGCAGCGTAGGAGGTGGAGATCCATGGCCAAATTCTCATTTTACTTGCCCATTCCCTCCATTTCCCTATTTAATTAGAGGGTGTTCTAACTCAGACAAATTTAACACATTTTTGTAAACGTTTAGTCCTTATCTACTACATGCAGGTACAAGACACAAAAACACAATCTCTATAGGAAAGGGGTTAGGTCTAATCAGAGAAAACAATTATTCTCAAAAGAGTATATACTGTGTTTTTTTGTTTGCTTGTGTGGTTTTTTAATAAGGGCAATGATACCACTGCAGTTCAGAGGGAGTGGAGTATTCCCAAGAACTGGAATGTTTCGGGAGTGTTTCATAAAGGAGGTAGGAGGGATGTGAGCTGGACTCTGGAGAAAAGAGAAGTGACACTGAAGGCAAAGAGGGGCAAAAGCCAATGGATTAGCTGGTAAAAGGATCTAAGTAAATATCATGTATGGAATGTTTACCAAACCACTTGGTTAGTGAGGTTAGGACAAACCCTGAAGAGGTGGGTTGGGGCCAGCTGGGCAGCAGCACCTTAAATGCCACATTAGGACATCAGATCTCATTCCATAAGTCTGCAGCAGTTTGACTCTGGTGTAGGATCTCCATAGTTGTGAATTATGTCTGTTGCTCATAATAGTTAAAAGTGTTGACATTTACAGGTGAATTATGTAAATACAAAGTTAAAGTAGATGGAAGGGCCACTATTCTAACATCCCTACTCATCTGCACTTAAAAATGCCCAGCACAGAAATACTGCTATTAACTATCTCTGAGTAATAACATACACCGAATCAAGCAAGCATCATCCAATACTCATAAGTATTCATGAGGCAGTAAAAGCATTAAACAAAGGCAATAAAGTTCTTGGATATTCTATAATTTCCTTGGGACAGCAGTTCTAACACAGGGTTAGACTACGAATGGACTTTAATGGACCCCCTGACCTCCCTAAAATTGCATGCAAAAGTTAGTGTAGTGAAGTTGACTGAGTGGATCTGTCTCTTTCTATATCTCTAAGAGGTAAGAAACCCAAAATATGTTAAGAGCCTAACTTAGGGTTGTTTTAATAGAAAACAGCAAGAATCTGGGGACTTCCCTGGCAGTCCAGTAGTTAAGACTTCGCCTCCCAATGCAGGGGGTGTGGGTTCCATCCCAGGTTGGGGAGCTAAGATCCCACATGCCTCACAGCCAAAAAACCAAAACAGAAAACAGAAGCAATATTATAACAAATTCAATAAAGACTTTAAAAATGGTCAACATCAAAAAAAAATCTTTAAAAAAAAAAGGAAAGAAAAAGAAAACAGCGAGAATTTAACCCTGTGGCAGCCTTAACTTTCTAAAGGAAGTGTTAATGGGGGGGGCGGGGGTTGGGGGGAAGTTAGATTGAGGCCATTTTGAGAAGTTCCTAATATTTTCATATCTCCCTCCTTTCTTGTAAAGAACTGCCCAAGGAACTAGTCTCACCAAAATCAAAACTCATTCAACATTCAAAAAATGGCCCAAGGGAGGGTAATGAAATATCTAAAAACTACTCACTCAACTTCTCTCTCTTCTCACAACTAAGGGAAACAGCAAGAGGCCACCAGCTGCCTCTGGTTTCAGCATCTTCTCCAGAAAGATCTCCTGACCAAACAGCTAGTTTCCTTCAAAATAACACATTCTGAGGCGACAAGATACTGACACAAACCCACAAAGTATTGTTGCTTGACTTCTTAGTCGTCTCAGGCAGGCTTGCTGTAAGACCATATACAGGAGCCCATGCTGAGAAGCCAAAGGACCACAGGGAAAGAGAAATGTGTTTTGGAGCACTCAGAACTCCCTAGACCTGCACACCTTGCCCAGCGTCTCTAACCCTCCTACCCTCACAAGAAGCGGGGGCTGGCGGTCTGTTTTCATTGCGCAAGATACATTTACTCTATTAAAAGTTAATTTGGCATTCACGAGACAAAAAGAAGTTTCATTTCTTTTTCTGATTCTAACACACTCCCACATTTCCTTTGTCTCCTGATTACACTTGCCAGATTATCTCTTTAGGAGATAAAATCAATCAACTCACCACCATAATATTCACTTTCTCCAGAGGCAAAAGAGCCTTACCACAACTCCAAAGAGTGGTGGTCCAGAACCAAAGAAATTCTGTCCCAAAATAAAATTCGGGAATCATGAACATTTAACCAGGCCCTTCAGGAAGAAGCAAACGGTAAGCTCCGAGAAGCACAGAAGGCAGGCGCCGGGCAGAGGGCCTTCGCCCTGTCAGAATCACAGGGCCGTCACACTGGCCTGCCTGGCTCGCGGGGGCTTTCGACTGTTTCGTCTAGTCTTAGTCTCAAGCGGTCTGAAAGTCAGTCGCAGGAGCGACATCTAAGAAAATGGTACGTGTGTTTCTCACCTGGGAACAACACAAGACCCCGGAGAGGATCAAGCTGGCACTGGACACGTTTCAGCGCTGCGGGTCAGCGGAGCCCAGGGCTGTAGTCACAGAAACTAGTTTCCCGCTACACCTCGGGAGCGGGGCTCTCGGACCTCCACCCCGAGGCCGTCCTCCGACCTCGGCACCAGCATCTAGGAGGCTCCACGGGCGGCCCGTCAGGACGATCGAGCGACGCTCAGCCGATACCCCTTCCCTGCGCGCACCAGCTCCAACCCCGCGCCCGCCGCTGCCGCCGCCCGCCCCGCGGCGTCAGGCCGGTCTTTCGGCCCGGTTCCTGTCACTCACCGGCCGGCCCGGGCAGCGGACGCCCACGGCTCCCCACGGGAGCTGGGCCCCCCGGGCCTCCAGGTTTCGACCCGCCCCCTGGCAGGCAGCGCAGGTGGCTGAGCCCCGCAACAGCGGCCCCACACCGGCCGCTCGGACCACCTCCCGGCGCTGCCCACTAGGTACGGATCAACAACAAGATGGCGGCCAGCCGAGGGGGCGGGGACCGGGCGTCATAGTAACCTAGACGGCAAAGAACCCGCCCCCGGCTCAGAATATCCCCAATCAACAACCTCTTTGCCCGACGCCCAGGGGAGTGCCTCCCGCTGACAGGTAGGCCAGCTTGTCAATCAGACCCTGCCTCTCGCGGCCCGTGCCGAACGCCTCAGCACGTGACTGTGACGGCACGGGTTGGCGCATGCGCGCCGTTCCCGGAGTTGCTGGCGGCAGAGCTTTCACGGGGTACTCCGAGTCCGTAGCACCCTTGGCATCTCTTAGTACGCGGCCCCCGTGCGCAGCCGGCAGCGTCTTCTTCCACGCATGCTTAGGGAATGTTTGCTGTGTGCTACATCCCTTTTTTTTTTTATCACTCACCCTAGAAGGCAGGACTTGTCCCTCCCTAGTGAGGAAGCTGAGGCTCAGAGGGGGAGGCCGGGCCAAGGTTACACCACCTCTGGAAATGTAAGCTCCGGGTTTCGTGCCTCCTCTTACCAGCTCCAGTGTATAATGCCCTCTTCCCAGCGGCTTCCCTAGGTTTGCCCTTCATCAGCCTTTTGTGCTGCCCCAGCAGTCCCTGGCCTGTTGCCCACGTTTGTCCTTCTGCCTGGAGTTCAGTCCCCAATTCAGTCCCCAGCACAAGCCCTGGCACACAGCGGGCACTCTTTCTTCCTACCCTAGAGCATCTCGTCTTGAGTTCTTATAACATCTTTTGCCCTGGATTGTCATGATCTGCCCCCGAGGCCAACTATGAGTCTTGGGAAGACCGTTACCCCCCATGCAGAGAACCTAGCCCTGGGCTTGGCATCTGATGCAGTCGCACAGCCTGACCCACATCAAGTGCCTGAGCTAGCTAGTTTTGTGACTATTGAGGCTTGGTTGCCCCACCTGCGGAATAAGGATAAAAATCAAGCTCCTCAGAGATGAGGATTTAATAAGCCCTTAGAGCAGGGTAAAGTGCTCAGAAAAAATCCACCTGCAACCCCTTCCAGTAAGGGCCTGCTGTCAAGTTGCTGGCCCTGAGGCCAGCTCTAACACCCTCACTTTATTGGAAGCACCGTGAAGCATATTTTTCCCACAGAAGGCACTCAGCTTCTTCCTCCACCTGGGGTACCATAACTGGCTCAGTAAGGGAGGTTCTCTGGTACCCTAAGATGGTTCAAGTCTACAGACCTGACAGAGGAGAGAAGATTGAGAGAACCTGGGGACACCACAGTAAAGGTAGCCTCCACCAAGACAGCAGGTCCTCTGGGAGAGCTGGCAGTAACCTGAGACCTGATGCCAGGCTGGGTATTGGGAGTGAGCTAGCACTGCACCCAACAGAACCCACCCTCCTGCAGGCTACTGTAGGCCACCGGGCCATGTGCAGCAGCTCAGCTCAGCACAGGGAGGACAGAGGGCCCTGGAACTAGAAGAAACACATCAGGAGGAAATGGGAACACCTCAAAAGGGGGCTACTCTCAATCCCTCCATGGCCACCCATGCCACAGGGTGCTCAAGTCTGCACCAACCCTCACCTCACTGCAAAAGCTCCAGATCCTTTTCAAGAAAACCTCCACATACAGTTGGCAAACTGCCCTGGAAGTTGGTGGGGCTCTCAAACGAACAATGCCCTCCTTTCAGTGGGAAAAGGAAGCTCTTGGGCCCTTCCCATCTGCCAGAGCAGGTGTCCTCTGAGGGGACAGGCCAACTGGAGGCCCCCTCAGTCCCCCTCAGTCACTGGCAAGGATAACAGCTTCTTACATTTCAGAGCATTGTACAATGCCTTCTTAAAAGAAAAATAACCTTACTACTCCCTACAATGTTCCCACAAGACAGGGCATTCTCCAAGTGAGAATAAGGAAGCACAGATCTCAGAGCTTCTCCCACATGTAAGTTACAAGGCTAGGACTCTTCTCTTTGTAATTTTGTTTATTATTGAATCAACTTGAAAACACATAATCATGTGAAGAAGAAATTCCACAAATATGATGCAGCTTCTTGGCCTCAGAGCCAGCGCCGGGCTCCTGTGTGCGTGTTGAACAGGTAATCTCTGCCTGTACCTGAGCTCAGATGGTCAGGGGAGAGGGAGGGTACTGCTGGCTTCAGCAGAACTACCTCCATCCCCTAAGGACAGGGAAAGGTATTCCAGCACCCTTGGTGTGACCCCCTCCCTTCTGCTTGATCCAGCTTGTCCCCTCCCTCCTTTCTCAGCACATCCTTTGAGGTCTGGCTCAAATGCACAGGAACCATGATTCCCCAAAACTGGACACCAGCTCCCCTAAGCCCAGTGCCAGATTACTCTGCTATAATTCACGGTGACAGTGGAGCATTTGGGGGCCTCTTCCCTCACCACCTTTCCCCCTTTCCCCCATGGGCAGGAACCAGATCATGTTCGCCAGGTGTTTGGCAAACACTGGCTGAGGGGTGAGTGGGGGTGAGAAGAGACCCCATTCAGGGAAACAGTAGATAGGATGCCTGGTGGGAGGCAGAGATATTGAAATGGGGTATGGAAAGAAAGTGGGCCCAAGTAGAGAATGGTTTGGAAAGAGGGGGACTCACGGGGGTCCTGTGCTCTGCCATCAAAATACTGCTGAGGTGAAGAATGAGAGGGTGCAATGAGTTGAACCCTGCCCATGGGGAGCAGGTGGAGGCCTGCCCCCAGAAGGGTCAGGAGCCCACCTGCCTCCTCCATGCTGATGGTGCTGGTATGGGCCCTCCCACAGGAACAGCCATCCATGGGAAAAGGGGCAGGCTTGGCAGGGGAGCACTCTGCAGCAGCCTCAGTGCCCACTGCACAGGATGGTAGGTTGACATACCAGGCTCATGACACTGCTGGGTGCCTGGGGTGTCTCCATCCTCGGTGCCTCCATGAACCCCTCAACGGACCCCTCAGTTCCCTGGATACTGGGGCAAAGTAGGAGCTGGAGTACAGGATAGGGCTCTGGGCCCCAGCCTGAGTTTAAGAGATGGACTTCCAGGCATAGAGGTATGCAAAGGAGGCTTACCTGTTCAGCAGTAGAGCCTGGGTTGGTTTGCTTGGTACCTGTAGCACCTGGGCCAACCTAAAATGCCAGGAGGAGGGACCAAGCAGTGAGAGCAGCAGTCCTGCTGGCTCCAGAAACCAGCACCATTCATCTGCCCCTTTTATTGGGGATAGCCTATGTCTGTATGCAGTGCCCACATTTTTACTCCCACCTACCCCTGGGTTCAGTCCTGTACTCACAAGAAACTCAGAGTCTAAGGGGAAGGTCAGGTTTCAAATGGAGGGCAGGGGTCAGAAATAGGGATAAATGCCCAATGCATGACAGACTCAGATTCTAAAGCCCTGGGCCTCATCTCATTCCAGGACTGGGTTCTGCCAGCGATGGAGACAACTTTCTCCCAGTGTATCTCTGCCTCTAACCTGATGACCACTGGAAGGAGAGCAGTCCTGAATATCAGTTTGTCTGCTCATCAACTTGGGCAATCTTGGGTAAAACCAGCTATCACAGATGCGATCCATCTGCGATCCAGCCCCCCAGTGGGCTGGGGGGAGGCAGTCAGTACAGGGATAGCAACCCTACCCCCACAGGAGCCTGCTGAGGAGCCAGCCCAGAGCCAAGAGGAGAAGGGCACTGGTCACTGTCAGCACCACCACAAACCAGGGCTCCGGCTGCCAGAAAGCCTCCGTGTCTGTCACAAGCAGAGGTGTCATCATTGAAGTCACCTGAAATGGGGCCACAGCTTCACCACTGCCCTGCCAAAATGCCCTGATCATCCAGCCTTCAAAGCCCTCCAAGGGCTGGGCCACCCCACACCCCAGATTTCTCTTCTGTATTGCCAGGCTCTTTGCACTCAGCAGTTCCCTCTGAAATGCCTTCCCCCATCGTTCCACCTGGAAAACTAGGTCCCTGCATCCTCCAAGATCCTTTCTTCCCACCCACCAAGGGCCTGAGGACCCCCCTCACTGTGGCTCTGTGGGTGCTGGTGGCCACTGTGCTGGCCCTCCAGGGAACTAGATGCACAATGACAGTGGCTGTGGTGCTGAGGTGGGGGGTGGAGGGACCTGCATCGGCCACACGGATCAATAGCTCATAAGTATGGGGCTGCTCTGGCCAGGAGGGCCCCAACGTGAGGTCGTTGAGCACCAGGACAGCTCCTTGCAGGCTGAATTGGCTCCAACTATTCCCTGAAAACAGAGTGGCAGAAGAAGGGGACCATTGCTGGCCTGCCTCTCCCCCACAGCCCAGTGGTCCCCTTGGCCCTCACCTCCCACAATGCTGTAGGAGAAAGCCAGGCGCTGTGGCTCTTGGGGCACCCGACATGACACCCTGGTCACCTCCATGCTGCGGCCCAGGTGAGTGTGGATGGTGAGCTCCTGAAATGGGGGCTCACACTCGGGGGCATGGTCGTTCACATCCTGCAGGCAGGTAGTCAGATCACCCACTCCCAAACCCCCAGGCCAGCCCCTCAGCCTCCTCCCACCACAGCCAGAACCTTGGTATCAGGCAACAGGTTCCAAAGCTTTCCACAGTGAGACCCCACCCCTCTCCAGCCAACCAGTGGAGGAACCTGAGACAGTGCAAAAGCAGAAGGCCAGAGGGAGATATGAACTCTTTCCAATTCTTTCCAAGGCTTCGGGGCTCAATTACCTCCACCTCAATGGTAATTGTGCAAGAGCCTGAGCGGTGGCAGGTGGGGTCCTGGTCTTGGCTATGGTCAGTCAGCAGGACAGTGAGCCTGTGGAACTTCTGCAGCTCATAGTCCAAAGGCCCCAGGAGGCGAACCTCCCCTAGAAGGGGTGGCCACTGCCTCAGCTTGCAGAGTCAACTCTGGCTTCGCCCCTCCATCCCAGCCCTGGGGTGGGAGTACCGCTGAGACGGTCCACAGCAAAAGTGGCAGACCCGCCAGGGATGGAGTACTCAATGCTGTCGTGCGGGTAATCCATGTCCTTGCCCACCACAGAGCCCAGAAGAGCGTGGGGCCCTGCATCCTCACGAACCCGGAATGTGCGTGGGACACAGGCTGGGGAGAACTCGTTGACAGGTGTCACCATCACCAGTACTGGCACCTCAGCTGGAAGCCGTTTGGCAGTCAGGGAGCTGGCCTGGGTTGCCCAGCCCTGCCCTGGCGGCTTAAGGAGGTAGAGGCTCTGGAAGGAGGAAGGACAATAGCCCTCCCCTGCCAAGGGGTCTCAGCGAGGAGAAATGTGCCTCTGCCAGGGGTCTTTGGTGGAGACAACCCTGCCCTATTGGTTTCTGAGGGAGGAGAGATGACCCCATCCTGAGAATAGGAAGAAGGTATAGAAGAACCCGGTCCTGAATGTCCAGGCCTGGGCATGGTCACTCACTGGTCATCAGAGGCTGACCACCATCAAGCACCAGAATGGAAGCTGCATGATGAAAGCAGGTGCCAGGCGTGTCACAGTCCAGTGTGGCATTCACCTAGTCAGAGGGGCCAGAGGGTGATGCCCAGCCAAGGCCTGGGAGAGCCTTGAGCCACACTGGGCTGCCTCAGGCCAGGTTACTCACAGATAGCCTACCCTGACCCTCCGTTTTCCAGACTGTAAAACAGGTTGGCTCCACCACCATCTCCTTCACCCTCGTGGTCTCGGCTCCCGCAGACCATTGGCCCACCCCCCTTCCTGTTCAAGCACTCTGCACATGGGTCTGGGATCGGGGACTGGGCACCTCCAGGACTCTGTCTTGAAGGCAGAGGCTGGCTGCGCCAGCAGGGCTGTGGAACAGTAGCTGGTAGTCCAGGGTGGAGCCAGGAGAGTCCGGGTCAGTGCAAGTGAAGGTATTCAGCACGGTGCCCACAGGCGTGGTCTCGGGGATTTGAGTCCTGGGAGCAGAGGGCAGGGCGGCAGGGCGGGAGCTGGGGCTGGGCGGCGAACCATGGCTCTACCCAATAGCCAAGGTAAGGCTCCCATATACTCACGCCAGCAGCGCTGGTGTGCAGCGCGGGGGCCAGCGGTTGACCGACTGCACGTCCACCTTGAAATCAAGCTCGGCGCTGGCCCACGGCCGGAGACGCTCAAAGGCCTTCACCCGCAGCCTAGTGACCGCGGCGTCTGGGGCTTGCGCCAGCTCCAGGGGCGACGTTGTCCGGACCACTCCGTCGACTGGGCGGGTTGGGAGGGCGGGGGACGCAGAGTTCGGCCCCGCCCCCAGCTCAGTCCAGTTCCCACCCTCCCACGGATCCGCTGGCGGGGGAGGGCGCAGAGACTGACCACTTGGCCGCCTCCTCCAAGGCTCGCTTCTAACTTCGGGCCCCCAAACGCGACCTCGCCCCAGTTTCTGCCTCGGCACCAGGCTCGTTTACTCAAGAGAGCGATGAGGTAGTGCGGGTCGCTTCTAGACCAGCCGCAGAGGCATCCCCTTACCCGCCCTCCGTGCCCCTCACCGCGTCCGATGGAGAAGAGCCGGCAGGGCACTGGGGAGAGGATCTCGTAGCGCACATCGAAGCCCCGGGCCTGGACCTGAACCACCTTACTTCCGGGGACCAGGTTCTCCGGGATGGTGATATTCTGGGCTTGCTGCCTGGGCCAAAATGGGGGCACTGGCTCCTACTTTCTCCCGCCACCCCGGCGGGGTCTACGGACCCCTCCCCTGGGTCTTCCCTGGTACAGGAGCCAGCTGGGGATGCTCAAGCAGCCCCACACCTTAACCCTACTCCTAATTCCCTGGGGCTAGGTCCTGCCTTCCCCACTGTTCCCAGGGTAGGGGAACCTTACAGGAAGGAGACCTGGCTGGAGGGAGCAGGCAAAACTTTCACTGTCAGCATCCCACAGCAGCTTCGGCCTTGTCCAAAGTTCACCAGGATCTGAAGCTGGAAGACCTGCGGTGCACACAAAACAAGAAGGGAACCACGGTGTGTGTCTACCTGTGTATCTGTGCCCAGTCGTCCCTTCAAATAGGCAGCGCCACCTCAGGACCTCCGCAAGGAACCCCGACACTCACTCCTCCCTATGACCTGTCACTCTGCTGACAGATATTCCTTTGTGTCTCACTCTTCTGGGTCATAAGTCCTTCTCTTAGGATGCATACAGCCCCCAAAAGAGTAATATATGAATCATTCACAATGTGAATTATCATCTTAGAGTTGCTAAGAGTCAGTCAATAAGACGTGGAAGTTTTAAAGAAGGAACTTCTCTAACCTCCTCCAGACTACACTAGGCACTGTACCAAGAGCTTTCACTTCCTGTGTGACTGCTCAGAACTTTCTCCTTTCTATAACGGGCACCATGGCTCCTGGAGCCAGGGATCCCTCTTCTTTCTAGAACTCCAGAGCCCAGCACAGAACCACGCCAAGGTGGGAGTACAGCCAGCATGGGGCAGCAGGTACAGGTATGGGCTATGTCTGGAGAAGGCAGCATGATTGAGGAGGTCAGGAACAAACAAACTTCCAGGAGGTAGTGGCTCTGCCCATTTTATGCCCAATTCATGGATATCTCCAGGTCCCAAGTCATGCTCACCTTTTGAGCCTGGCCTTTGAGGCCCTGGGATGGCGCCTGCAGCCAACCCTGCCCATTGATAGAGAAAGGTCCAGGGAAGTATGGCGGATCCTGGGCACTGGTGATGCTTATCTGACAGGACAGAGATGCTGGAGGCCCCTTCCCCAACCCTCAGTGCCCCAAGCATCCCTGTCAAAGTCCCCCAACAACCCAGCAGGTACCTGCCCACTCTCAACTCTCCCATACCCTGCCACTGCCACTCTAGCCTGGGCTCCCCCGGGCCTTGATCCGCAATCCTCTCTGCTTTTAAACTAATTATTTTGTTTTTAATCTAGATTTCTTTTGGAAATCTGATACAGAAATTTCATGATACAGAAATTTCATGAAGAATTCAGAAGAATTTAAAGAAGAACTCAGCCCCTGAGATGTCCCTATGGGAACAGCCATAGTCATTGGGGGTGGGCAGCCCTCAGTGGCTCTCTCCAAAAACATGCATCATTGCTGAGGCTCAGCTGTAGACTAAAGAATCCTTCTGCAGGCTATGCTTGGCCAGGCAGGGGCTGGGCTTGGTCTCCGCATCTCCCCCCGACCCTCCATCCTACCCCCCACCACCACCACTGCCCATGTGCAGGGCTCACCTGGGCTCCCTGGCCTGGGAGCAGCAGAGTGTACAGCCGGGCCCCAGGTTTGACAGTTTCTGGCACCTGAATGATTTCCCCAGCTGGCCAGAGGGGAGGTCATGGGGGGTTCTGTTCAGGTCATGCCTGCCCACACCCCCTGCCTGCTGTCCCTGCCTCACCTGGGCTGGCAAATCGACCAGCACACTGGATATGGCCAGGGTCCCGCTGCACATCCACAGAGAGTGGCCCCTCCATCACATGGTTGCCACATGTGAACCGCAGCTGCAGTTCATAGTGGTTCACTGTCAGGGCATCCAGCCGGGCCGAGCTGCTCAAGGTCATCTGTGGCAGGAGGCAGTGCCATGTGGGGCCTAGGATCTCCATCCCCCTATGCCACCTCTGGCTTTGTGAATTTAGGGTCTGTCCTTGTTCCCCCATGGTCCCCAGTTGTGCCCATGACCCTACCTTGCCCACATAGATCCCCTGCCATCTAGTTAGGCTAGGCGGGTTGAAGAAGGTGGTGGGTGGCTGCACATGGAGCAACTCCAGGGTGGGTGTGTGTGAAGAGCAGTTGAAGGAGAAAGACTGAAGGATGGTGCCAGGTCCCTGGCTCTCAGAGACATTTATGAACCAGGGCAGGGAGTGGAGGTCTGTGAGGAAGAGATGATTCAGGCTGGAGGGCCCCATTCTCATGGAACCATATACACAATCAGAGTCCCTCCTTTCTGCCTTACGGCCTGGCCACATCCTGGAAACAAGCAGCCAAAGTCCTTCTTTGTCCCCCACATCCAACCATGGGTCAGCTCATTTCACAGACTGGGAGTGAGAACTTGGTCGACGAAGCAGCCAAGAGAAGGAATGAGGGTCGGGGATACAGATCTTTGCCATTTCCTGGCTCCCCCCACCCCCTGTCCTCCATGGTAGCTTATCTGAGAGGGATCAAGACTCCACTGTGGAGTCAGGGGGTGAGAACTGGAGTTCCCCCACCCACCAGCTCCTCACCAGAGACAACCAGAGCAAGAAGAAGCACCAGGGTCCTGAGCAGCACCATAGTGGCCTGAAGATACAGACAGCAGAGGAGACTACAGAAAGCCAGAAGTGTTTGTCAGGCCCACCCCGTTGCCAGGTCAGTTGCTCAAACAAAGCTGGGCCTCCAACATTCTAGCCCTGCCCATCCCTAGTGACTGAGCTCTAGACTCTACAGCCATCAAGAGGCCTGGAAAACTGCATTTTTTTCACTGCTCCCAATGAATTCCCCTATTTATTACTAGAATTCAAAGGAGATGTGAGGGGAGAAGGATCAAGCTTCAGATAGGGAAACTGAGGCTCAAGGAAGTCTTGGTCATGCAGTCCTTGGAGACAGAGCAAGCACAGAACCCAGGAAAACAGGGCCCAGGACCTGCTACCCCACAGAGTCTGAACTCCAGCTGCCCACTCCCATTAGAACATTATCTGCCTAGGGACTTCCCTGGTCGTGCAGCAGTTAAGAATCCACCTGACAATGCAGGAGACACGGGTTCAATCCCTGGTCTGGGAAGATCCCACATGCCACGGAGCAACTAAGCCCGTGCACCACAACTACTGAGCCTGCACTCTAGAGCCCATGAGCCACACCTACTGAGCCTGCGTGCCACAACTACTGAAGCCCATGCGCCTAGAGCCCATGCTCCACAACAAGAGAAGCCACCGCAAAGCCTGTGCACTGCAACAAAGAGTAGCCCCCGCTCACCGCAGCAATGAAGACCCAACACAGCCAAACGAAGAAAAGAAAAAAAAAAGAAAGAACATTATCTGCCTATAAAATCTGACCCCAACCATCAACAAAATCTCTCAAAACCTGTGTACATTAAACAAACAAAAGGTATCCTTGGTGACAGAAATAAAAATGGTGGTTACTTTTAGGGGTATCAATTGGAGGGGGCAAAAAGTGGCTTCCTGGAGTGGCTGGTGATATTCTATATCTTGATCTGGGTGACAGTTGCACAGGTGTCTACAGATTTTAACATTTATAGTGCTGTACCTTTGAGAGTTGTCTGTTCATTTTATTTACATTATATGTCAATGTTTAAAAGGTTGTCTACACATGCCCTCTCCAGTTCTTCACCTCTCACTCTCTTTTCTACCCACTATAGTTGAGCTTGTCCCTCTCTCCATAAAAATGCCCTTGTTGGGGTCCTCAGAGACCTTCAAACTGCAGTTTATTCTCTACTCTCACCACTTCGGCAGCATTTGATGCTGGCTCCCCTTGGCTCCTAAGTGCCCACACTCTCTCAGCTTCCTCCCACCTCTCTGGCTGCTCCTGCTCAGTTCCTTTGCTGGTTCTGCTTCATCGTCCCTACCTCCACCCAGTGGAGTGTTCCAGGGCTCAGTCCTGACTGCTGCCATCCTCTGTCCACCTTCCGCCTCACATCCAGGCACATGGCCTTAAACACCATCCACTCAGATTGGTTCAAGATGGCGGAGTTGAAGGACGTGCACTCACTCCCTCTTGTGAGAGCATCAGAATCCCAATTAGCTGCTGAACAGTCATCAACAGGAAGACACTGGAACTCACCAAAAAAGATACCCCACATCCAAAGACAAAGGAGAAGCCACAGTGAGATGGTACGAGGGGCGCAATCACAACAAAATCAAATCCCATAACTTCGGGGTGGGTGACTCACAAATGGAAGAACACTTATACCACAGGAGTCCGCCCACTGGAGTGAAGGTTCTGAGCCCCACGTCCGGCTTCCCGACCTGGGGTTCCGGCAACAGGAGGAGGAATTCCTAGAGAATCAGACTTTGAAGGCTAGAGGGATTTGATTGCAGGACTTCAGCAGGACTGGGGGAAACAGAGACTCCACTCTTGGAGGGCACACACAAAGTAGTATGAGCATCGGGACCCAGGGGAAGGAGCAGTGACCCCATAGGAGACTGAACCAGACCTACCTGCTAGTGTTGGAGGGTCTCCTGCAGAGGCAGGGGGTGGCTGTGGCTCACCATGGGGACAAGGACACTGTCAGAAGAAGTTCTGGGAAGTACTCCTTGGTATAAGCCCTCCCAGAGCCCGACATTAGCCCCACCAAAGAGCCAGGTAGGCTCCAGTGCTGGGTCACCTCAGACCAAACAACCAATAGGGAGGGAACCCAGCCCAACCTATCAGCAGACAAGCAGATTAAAGTTTCACTGAGCTCTACTCAGCAGAGCAACACCCAGCTCTACCCACCACTAGTCCCTCCCATCAGGAAGCTTGCACAAGCCTCTTAGATAGCCTCATCCACCAGAGGGCAGACAGCAGAAGCAAGAAGAGCTACAGTTCTGCATCCTGTGGAAGGAAAACCACATTCACAGAAAAATAGACAAAATGAAAAGGCAGAGGGCTTTGTACCAGATGAAGGAACAAGATAAAACCCCAGAAAAACAACTAAATGAAGTGGAGATAGGCAACCTTCCAGAAAAAGAATTCAGAATAATGATAGTGAAGATGATCCAGGACCTCGGAAAAAGAATGGAGGCAAAGATGGAGAAAATGCAGGAAATGTTTAACAAAGACCTAGAAGAATTAAAGAACAAACACCTAGAAGAATTAAAGAACAAAAACAAACAGAGATGAACAATACAATAACTGAAATGAAAAATACACTAAAAGGAATCAATAGCAGAATAACTGAGGCAGAAGAACGGATAAGTGACCTGGAAGACAGAATGGTGGAATTCACTGCTGCGGAACAGAATAAAGAAAAAAGAATGAGAAGAAATGAAGACAGCCTAAGAGACTTCTGCGACAACATTAAATGCAACAACATTCGCATTATAGGGATCCCAGAAGGAGAAGAGACAGAGAAAGGACCAGAGAAAATATTTGAAGAGATTACAGCCGAAAACTTCCCTAACGTGGGAAAGGAAATAGCAACCCACCTCCAGGAAGCTCAGAGAGTCCCAGGCAGGATAAACCCAAGGAGAAACACGCCGAGACACATAGTAATCAAATTGATAAAAATTAAAGACAAAGAAAAATTATTGAAAGCAGCAAGGGGAAAATGACAATAACATACAAGGGAACTCCCATAAGGTTAACAGCTGATTTCTCAGCAGAAACTCTACAAGCCAGAAGGGAGTGGCATGATATACTTAAAGTGATGAAAGGGAAGAAGCTACAACCAAGATCACTCTGCCCGGCAAGGATCTCATTCAGATTTGATGGAGAAATCAAAAGCTTTACAGACAAGCAAAAACTAAGAGAATTCAGCACCACCAAACCAGCTCTACAACAAATGCTAAAGGAACTTCTCTTAGTGGGAAACACAAGAGAAGAAAAGGATCTACAAAAACAAACCCAAAACAACTAAGAAAATGGTAATAGGAACATACATATCGATAATTACTTTAAACGTGAATGGATTAAATGCTCCAACCAAAAGACACAGGCTTCCTGAATGGATACAAAAACAAGACCCGTATATATGCTGTCTGCAAGAGACCCACTTCAGACCTAGGGACAGATACAGACTGAAAGTGAGGGGATGGAAAAAGATATTCCATGCAAATGGAAATCAAAAGAGAGCTGGAGTAGCAGTACTCATATCAGATAAAATAGACTTTAAAATAAAGAATGTTTTGGGCGTTATAATTTCAGTGAAATTATAAAGATCAGAGCAGAAATAAATGAAATAGGAACAAAGAAAACAATAGCAAAGATCAATAAAACTAAAAGCTGGTTGTTTGAGAAGATAAATAAAATTGATAAACCTTTAGCCAGACTCATCAAGAAAAAGAGGGGGAGGACTCAAATCAATAAAATTAAAAATGAAAAAAGAGGGGCTTCCGTGGTGGCACAGTGGTTGAGAGTCCGCCTGCTGATGCAGGGGACATGGGTTCGTGACCCAGTCTGGGAAGATCTCACATGCCGCGGAGCGGCTGGGCCCGTGAGCCATGGCCTCTGAGCCTGCGCATCTGGAGCCTGTGCTCCGCAACGGGAGAGGCCGCAACAGTGAGAGGCCCACGTACCACAAAAAAAAAAAAAAAAAAAAAAGCAAAAATGAAAAAGGAGAAGTCACAACGGACACTACAGAAATACAAAGCATCCTAAGAGACTACTACAAGCAACTCTATGCCAATAAAATGGACAACCTGGAAGAAATGGACAAATTCTTAGAAAGGTATAACCTTCCAAGACTGAACCAGGAAGAAATAGAAAATATGAACAGACAAATCACAAGTAATGAAATTGAAACTGTGATTAAAAATCTTCCAACATACAAAAGTCCAGGACCAGATGGCTTCACAGGTGAATTCTATCAAACATTTAAAGAGCCAACACCCATCCTTCTCAAACTCTTACAAAAAATTGCAGAGGAAGGAACACTCCCAAACTCATTCTACAAGGCCACCATCACCCTGATACCCAAACCAGACAAAGATACTACAAAAAAAGAAAATTATAGACCAATATCACTGATGAATATAGATGCAAAAATCCTCAACAAAATACTAGCAAACAGAATCCAACAACACATTAAAAGGATCATACACCATGATCAAGTGGGATTTATCCCAGGGATGCAAGCGTTCTTCAATATATGCAAATCAATCAATGTGATACACCATATTAACAAACTGAAGGAGAAAAACCATATGATCATCTCAATAGATGCAGAAAAACCTTTTGACAAAATTCAACACCCATTTATGATAAAAACTCTCCAGAAAGTGGGCATAGAGGGAACGTACCTCAACATAATAAAGGCCATATACGACAGACCCACAGCAAACATCATTCTCAATGGTGAAAAACTGAAAGCATTTCCTCTAAGATCAGGAACAAGACAAGGATGTCCACTCACACCACTATTATTCAACATAGTTTTGGAAGTCCTAGCCATGGCAATCAGAGAAGAAAAAGAAATAAAAGGAATACAAATTGGAAAAGAAGAAGTAAAACTGTCACTGTTTGCAGATGACATGATACTATACATAGAGAATCCTAAAGATGCCACCAGAAAACTGATCGGTGAATCAGCTGATCAACGAATTTGGTAAAGTTGCAGGATACAAAATTAATGCACAGAGATCTCTTGCATTCCTATACACTAACAATGAAAGATCAGAAAGAGAAATTAAGGAAACAATCCCATTCACCACTGCAACAAAAAGAATAAAATACCTAGGAATAAACCTACCTAAGGAGGTAAAATCCTGTACTCAGAAAACTATAAGACACTGTTGAAAGAAATCAAAGATGACACAAACAGATGGGGAGATATACCATGTTCTTGGATTGGAAGAATCAATGTTGTGAAAATGACTATACTACTCAAAGCAATCTACAGATTCAATGCAATCCCTATCAAATTACCAGTGGCATTTTTTACAGAACTAGAACAAAAAAATCTTAAAATTTGTATGAGACACAAAAGACCCCGAATAGCCAAAGCAGTCTTGAGGGAAAAAAATGGAGCTGGAGGAATCAGACTCCCTGACTTCAGACTACACTACAAACCTACAGTAATCAAGACAATATGGTACTGGCACAAAAACAGAAATATAGATCAATGGAACAGGATAGAAAGCCCAGACATAAACCGATGCACCTATGGTCAACTAATCTATGACAAAGTAGGCAAGGGTATACAATGGAGAAAAGACAATCACTTTAATAAGTGATGCTGGGAAAACTGGACAGCTACATGTAAAAGAATGAAATTAGAACACTCCCTAACACCATACACAAAAATAAACTCAAAATGGATTAGAGACATAAATATAAGACTGGACACTATAAACCTCTTAGAGGAAAACATAGGAAGAACACTCTTTGACATAAATCACAGCAAGATCTTTTTTCATCCACCTCCTAGAGTAATGGAAATACAAACAAAAATAAACAAATGGGACCTAATGAAACTTCAAAGCTTTTGGAAAGCAAAGGAAACCACAAACAAGACGAAAAGACAGCCCTCAGAACGGGAGAAAATACTTGCAAACGAATCAATGGACAAAGGATTAATCTCCAAAATGTATAAACAGCTCATGCAGCTCAATATTAAAAAAACAAACAACCCAATCAAAATATGGGCAGAAGACCTAAATAGACATTTCTCCAAAGAAGACATACAGATGGCCAAGAAGCACATGAAAAGCTGCTCAACATCACTAATTATTAGAGAAATGCAAATCAAAACTACAATGAGGTATCAGCTCACACCAGTTAGAATGGGCATCATCAGAAAATCTACAAACAACAAATGCTGGAGAGGGCGTGGAGAAAAGGGAACCCTCTTGCACTGTTGGTGGGAATGTAAATTGATTCAGCCACTATGGAGAACAGTATGGAGGTTCCTTAAAAAACTAAAAATAGAATTACCATATGACCCAGCAATCCCACTACTGGGCACATACCCTGAGAAAACCATAATTCAAAAAGACACATGCACCCCTATGTTCATTGCAGCACCATTTACAATAGCCAGGTCATGGAAGCAACCTAAATGCCCATCGACAGATGAATGGATAAAGATGACGTGGTACATACATACAATGGAACACTACTCAGCCATAAAAAGAAATGAATTTGGGTCATTTGTAGAGACATGGATGGATCTAGAGACTCTCATACGGAGTGAAGTAAGTCAGAAAGAGAAAAACAAATATCGTATATTAACACATATATGGGGAACCTAGAAAAACGGTACAGATGAACCAGTTTGCGGGGCAGAAATGGAGACACAGAGGTAGAGAACAAACATATGGACACCAAGGGGGGAAAGTGGTGGGGTGGGGGTGGGGGGATGGGATGAACTGGGAAATTGGAATTGATATATATACACTAATATGTATAAAGTAGATAACTAATAAGAACCTGCTGTATAAAAAAATAAATAAAATTCAAAAATTCAAAAAATATATAAGTGAAAATAAAAATAAAAGCATTGCTTACTTAATGACTTCTCTTTTGGAAAAAAAAAAAAAATACCATCCACTCACTTTGCCTCCCAGATCCAAAGCTTCAGTCCTGATCTCTCTCCCAGGCAGCAGAGTCACACACCCAGTGGCTGACCCCACATCTCCTCTTGGATGCCTAACAGGCATCTTAAGGGTCACATGTCCACAAATGATCATTTGATTTTCGTCTCCAAGCCCACTCTTCTCCAGTCTTGCTTGGATTGATTCATGGCCATTCCATCCAATCAGTTGTTCAGGCCAGAAATCTAGGAGTCATGCTTCATGCTTCTCTTTCTCTTCCCATACTCATGCATCAGCAAGGCTTGATTTTTAACTCCAAAACATTCCCCCAAGGGACCCCTTTCTTTGCAGCCCAGGTGATGCTCAAAAGCCCCCATTGCTCCCCATCACACCAAGAACAAAACCCCTTATTCCTTTCTAAGACTGCTAGGAGCCTGGTTTTGCTGACCTTTTCACTCCCCCAACTGCCACCATCAGAGATATCTAGGTCTGCTTTATGTTATGTCCTGTCTAGCTTCTGTCCTCTCAGGGCCTGTAACTGGCTCATCCCACCACCTAGAATGCCCCTCTTCTTGATCTCCCCTTGATGGCTCATCCAGATCCCATACAGAATGCCACCTCCTCTGAGAGTCCCCTCTCCCAACCTGGCCCGTCGCCCTCATTCCCTGGTATTTTTCTGTCTACAGACTTGTCTAGTTTGTCTCCAGTTAGTCTGTGTCCTTGAACCTAGCCTCCGACTATGGAGCGGGCTCAGGTAAGGTGGGTCAGAGAGCCCCGCCGTAACCCCCTGTACTCAGCCCGCATGTGGTCTGGGGCAGAGGGGATGGGAGTGTCGCCGCGGGAATCGCAGCTAACCAGGCGCTGCCCACTAGAGGGCAGCCCTGCTTAGCTAGGCCGAGACGAGGGGCAGATAGGGCGGGGTCTGGGCCTTGGCCGAGGCTCCTCCCCGGTGCTGCAAAGAGGTTCGGCGTTCCCGGAGTCCTCTGAGGGGCCGGACCCCTCCCATGACTTCCAGGGACTGTCAAGGCCGGCTACAGGAGCGGATTCAGTGGGTCGAACCGCGAGTGGGCCACATCAGTGCCGAATCCGACGATTGGGGGCGCTCTGCCCGCTCAAGGGCGCAGCCGGGGAACCCGCGCGGGAGGGACCACAACTCTATCCTGGGAAAAATGGGGAAGCTGAGGCTACCGCAAGGCAGCGACTTGTCCTGGGTCATGCAGCGAACCCGGAGTCAGCTCAACGGCCCGGGTAGTCAGGGGCCGGACGCGGCCCAGCTTCCAGCTATAGTCCTGCCCCTCCCCCCAGAGCTGCTGTGGAGTTGGTAGTGGGTGTCCGGCTCACCCACCCGGCAGAGTCCGGGGGGCGGGGCCACATCAGCCCCGCCCCAGCCCCATTGGCTGCGGCGCTAGGGGCGGGGCCGGGGCTGCCAGATGTTGGGGCGGCAGCGACGGCGGGAGCTAGGGAGAGGGAGGAGCCGCGGAGCCAGGCGGAGGGTAAGGGCGCCGCTGGACGGCCCGCGGGGCCCTCTCCGCATCCCTCTGGCTGGAGTTCGAAGAGGAACTGGCAGGCCTGGCGGGGGCTCCGGAACGGGCATGCACAGTGCTCGGCTTGACAGTTTCCTGGGCCAGCTCCGCTGGGAACTGGTGAGGCTTGGGAGCGGGTGTGGCTTGTGAGGACGTGTGTGGGGTGCTCGGCTGCCTTCCTGCCCGAACGGCACTCGGGTGGGGGGCTCTCCCGAGTGCCCATCCAAGACAGGATGGGGGCGGGGCGACGCAGATGGCCCAGATGGCCCGCGTCGGGTTTCGGACGGTTGGAAGCTGTGCTGGGCATCAAGTAACAGCCGCCCAGCTGGCCGTGCTGCCGGCGCGGCGGAGGAAGTTGGTGGGAGAAACTTCTTGTGGGGCGGAGCAGAGGGCTGTGAGGGACTAAAGAGGTGTGGCGCTGCTGTGGATGCCCCCTATTCCAGGCTGGCCTGTACCTCTGTCCTCTATACCCCACCTGGCAGGTGCTCTATTCTTCTCTGAAAGACGCTGCGGGCTTTGGGGAGCTGAATCCCTCAAGAGTCACAGGATGCCCCCCCCAGCCCTGAGCAGGACTTATTTCCCAATGCAGGCCCGCAACCCTGCCTCCCGCCCTGGTGGCGGGTACCGACTTGCCCGGCGCTGCGTGCTGCAGCCTGCCGGACTGCCACCAGGTCGGCCGATGGGAGCCACACGAGCTTCGTGTGCCAGCGCCCCATGCCGGCCGGCCCTGTGCCCACTAGAGGCTTTGCTGCCTAGGCCTGCAGGGCAATCCAGCCCTCCTGGGCCTTCTGTTTTGGAATTGGCCTGACCAGGCAGACGGGTGACAAGCACTGCTCCTTCGACTTCTGCCCTCTCTTCTTCCACAGCTGTGTGGCCGGGACACAGACTCACCCCCAATGCCTGGCCCCCTTCCAGAACCCCCCAAACCTGGCCCAGGCATGCGGCTCAAGCACCGGCTCAGGGCCTCAGATGCCTTGGAAGAGGACTCAGCCTGTGGTGTGGAGGAAGAGGAGGAAGAAGCTGTGGTGACAGGAGACAGGGGTGCAGCCTTGGGAGGCCCCAGGGAGCATGCCCTAGACTGGGACTCTGGCTTCTCAGAGGTGTCAGGCAGCACATGGAGAGAGGAAGAGCTGCCTGTACTCCAGCATCCAGCACCCTCAGCATGGCCCCCCCGTAGACAGCGCCTCTCGGCCAGTGGCATCCCCCTGCCTGGCAGAGCTCCTGCGGCCAGTGTACCACCTGCCCACCGACCACGGCCCAAGTCCACCCCAGACGCCTGCCTGGAGCACTGGCAGGGGCTGGAAGCTGAGGACTGGACAGCAGCCCTACTTAGCAGAGGTCGTAGTCGCCAGCCCCTGGTGCTGGGAGACAACTGTTTTGCTGACTTGGTGCACAACTGGATGGAGCTGCCCGAGGCAGCAGGTGAGGGGGACAGTGGGGGTGGGCCCCGTGCCCGTGCTCGGCCCCCCCAGTTCCTGCTTGGCCTCTCTGAGCAGCTGCGGCGCCAGCTGGCCAGGGCACGCCGGGCTGCAGTGGCAGGAAAGCGACTGTCATGCCCACCTCGCCCGGAACCCGAACTGCCTGCAGATGTCTCACGCTTTGCAGCCCTCATGAGTTGCCGCAGTCGCCAGCCCATCATCTGCAATGATGTTGTCAGCTACCTCTGACCCTGCCCTCCAGCCTGGGACAATAAAGGCCTTTCTCTGCACTGTCCTGGTTCCATACCCCTGAGGCTCCAGGAGGCAGCCTCAGTCCTGCAAGGCACAACTCAGGCAGGCGAATCTAAAGAGCCTTTTCCCTCCCTGCAGGGGTCCCTGTCATGTCCATGTCACACCCCATGTGTCTGCCCCGTGTTCCATCATCCATCCTGTCCACTTACACCTTCCTTCAACAAGCATTTATTAAGCGCCTACTGTGGGCTTGGGATGCATGGCTCAACAGAACTGGGTGGTGGGGCTGCTGCCTTGTCACAGCTTGTAGTGCAAGGGTGGGAAGGTAACGTCCTCCTTCTCACCCTCATAGCTGAGCTCCAATACCAGCACCCGCTGCCCAGGCTCAGGCACCTGGCGTGTCACCTCCAGCACCAGATCCGTCACCCTGGTGGCATGGGGGGGAGAGGGGTGGGGAGATTGGGTAGGTGAGCAGTGGCAGGCAGAGAGTGTCCTGGCATGGACTATAGGGTGTTGGCGGGCCATAAGGAGCCCAAGCCAGGAGCAGGAGCAGCCCAAGACAGGAAACATCTGAAACTATTTTAGGAGCGGCTGGCGGGGTGGGCAGGAGGCAGGAAGCTGTGAGTCCTCTGGGAGTGGGCCGTGAAAGGGGAGCTGAGCAGGGCGTGAGCTGGTGGGGCTGGCCAAGCAGGCAGCTCCTAGAGGCCCCTCCTCAGGCTCTTGGCCCTCACCCCGCCCCCAGCCCATTTGCTGTCTCCATTTGGCAAAAGAAAACTTCAGGAAGGTGTGAGGGGCCCAAATGGGATTGGGAAGAGGAAAGGCTGCTTGTCCCCCACCTCCAACCTCCAGGGACAGAATGAGGTTAAAGCCAGGTGTGGGCTCACCTGCGGGACAGGTGCTGGTCCTGCTTTTCAGGAGACCATCCTGCCGAGTAGAGTAGGGCCTTCCTGTGCAGCAGCATCCTCACCCTCAGCCCATTTAGTTTCTAGAGAGAGACAGGTTAGGTGCCAGCTGGGCCAGGCTGGGCCAGGCCTGGGGGAAGGGCAGGAATGGGGCACACCTGGACATGGGCCAGCAGTGACTCCAGGGTCCTCTCGGGCTGCCCAGCAGGCACTTCCAGGCGGTCCCAACAGGTCCACTTCCAGTGATGGAACTGGGGGGCGGTAGTGGGGAGGAGTGAGAAGCTTCTTACACACACACCCTCCCCCTACCTCAGTTACCAATAGCTTATGGCCCCTTTCCTAGGGGAGGAGCTGGACTAGAGGCAGGAAGGAGAAGCCAGGGGGTGGGGGTGGAAGGTGGGATCTGGGCCCAGAATCTCAACACCCTCCCCGCCCATGCTGGGGCCAGCACAGGAAATGGGGCTACGGGGCCCCCACAGAGGGAAACAGGCGATCCATCACACGGTCGTGTGTGTGTGTGTGTGTGTGTGTGTGTGTGTGTGTGTGTGTGTGTGTGTTGTTGGGGGGAGCAATGCTTCCTGAGGAAGCGGGAGCAGGGCTGCTGCAGTCTCTGATAAAACTGCTTGTTCCTCAAATGCAAGGCTGGATGCTGGGGGTGGGGTAAATCCTGTCCCCTAATCCTTTACCACCAGGGCCTTGGACTACTCATGGGCACATGGCAAGAGGCACAGTGACTCTAGCAGGAACACAGTCCACAGAGGACTCCTCTTCCTGTCCCTTTGTTCCTTCCTTATTTCTGGAGTCTTGGGGTTCTGGTACCCAGAGCTGAGGGCATAAGGGTGGCAGGCAGCCAGGCACCAAGACAGGAGGAGTTCTGCCAGCTCCCCAGAAAACACAGTGGGGTCAAGCTGAGACGAGGCCAGAGGTGAGATGGGGGGCCCTTCCCCTCCCCCTCCTCCACGGACAAAGGCAGCTTGTGTTCTAGCTAGAGGAGGGGCCCCTCACAAAGGGGCTCTGTGTGCTGTGCCCTGAGGGACCCCAGGGCTGCTCAGCAAAAGCCCAGTGCTGGCCCATGACCTCTCCCCTCTCCCCTGGTGAGGGAATTCTCTCTGTACCCTCTCCTCTGCCCTAAGGAAATGCCAACTATTGCAGAGCCTGGGCACACAGCCAGGGGCATTCATAGCCCTACACTTGAAGGAACACACATGTACACAAGCCCACATGTGTACTCACATGCACACACACGCAAGCCCACATTGTGAAAGAGCCCTGCAGTCCCATCTGGCACACAGATGTGCAAGCATGCTCCCTCCATGCCCACACACCACAGGGCCAAGGATGCCCAGACCTGTGTGCACTCACACCTGTGACATGAATGCATCCCCACAGGGCTGCACACCCCACACCCGTGGTGGTGAGCTCAGTGCCCTTTAACTCAGGTCGAGGGGGCGGGCCAGGATCCCCATGCTTTGCAGGCCGATATTAGGCTCTGTTTGGGGCTAGGGCCCTAGTCCCCCCTCCCCCTCAGGGGCACTTCTGGGAAGGAGGGAACTGCGGGGGATGTCTGGCTCCACTAATGAGTTAAAGCTGCAGCTCCCCCAGACCCTGACTGTTGGGGGGTGGGGGTGGCTGACGGCTGCTTCCTGTGTCTGACAGGTCCCAGCCTGGCTTTGCAGCAGGGAGGCGACTGGAGGGAGTCTTGATGACTCCCCCAGAGTCTGGGTCCTGATGAGAGCCTGAAGCTAAAGTAGGGCCTGTTTGGGTAGGTGCAGGGAAAACTCAGGTCTGGTATGGGTGGGGTGTCAAGGGCTCACCTTCTGGATGGCTGGGGCGTGAGGTACCCAGCGGCTAAAGTAGTTTTCAGCCAGGTTCAGGTAGCTGTGGCGAAAGGCACTGCGGGGCCGTGGGCTACCCACCACCTTATACAGCTCCAGGCCCACCAGGCCAGCCACAGCTGCCGTAGTAGTGGCAATGGCTGGGGTAATCCGGCCCACAATTCGCTTGGTCTGCCAAGGACAGGAGATTTGGTCTGGGCCCAAGGCATAAGGCTAGGGTTTGACCCCCACCTCCAGGCCTGAGCCCCAAGGGGCAGGGTACCTTGGTGCGGTCGGCTGGTGGGATCCCATAATTCTGAGCTCGCAGGCTTGCCGCTGCCGCCACAAAATCCACATGGAAATCATTGTCCTGTGAGGCCCAAGGCACAGTAGTATTAGCATTGTCCCAGTGCCCCTCACCTCGGCCGAGCCTGTGCCACTGCACAGCTCTTCACACAATTCAGTGGGGTGGATGCTCACATCTCCCCACTTAACAGATAAGGAGGCTGAGGCTTGGGGAAGCTGAGCTGCTTCTGGGGTCCTTCTGGGAGGAAAACTCAGGCCAAGGGGCTTCAAAGCTACCTTCTTAGCTCTTGACCTTCCCCAACAACCTCTCTAGCCCGGCCCTTCACCCCCACTTGGGCTCCCACCTTCTCAAATGTCAAGGGTTCCAGGGGAGGGCCCACAGTCCAGATTTCCAGGGCTTCATGCAGTTGCTTCGACTGCTCAGGGCCTGTCAGGGGAAGGGGGTGTTGGCGCAGTCCTTAGTCCCCATGTCCTGTGCTCCTCTGGAGCCTGCTGCCTATCCTTGGTCCCTGCCAAGCCTATCACTTACCACTTTCAAGGAGACCCCTTGATGGATGGTGCAGTCTCCTGTCCAGCAGCCCCAGCCCTCACTTGTGTGTGTGTGTATGTGTGTGCGCCCATGCACACCTATGTGACTCTGTTCTCATCTGGGGGCCACAGATAGTTGCTCCCTAGGGCCCAGTGGTTTGTGTTTTTTTGTTTGTTTTTTGTTTTTGTTTTCTTTGGCTGAGAGTCTGCCAAAGGAATGGGGGTGGGGGAGTGGGGTGGGGGTGGGGTAGGCAGCAGGGAGAGGACCTACTGAGGGGCCAGAGGATGAACCCAAGGCTACAGAGAAGCAAGGTCAGAGGGCCTGAGAGGTACTGAGTGGGCTTCAGGGCCCCCAGACCCTGTCTTCTTTCTGCAGCACAGGCTGAGGAGGGTCAGGCCTTTGGGTGACAGCACGGGGGACCAGGGTCAGGGACCTCACCAAACTCAGCATAAGCCGAAGCCAGCTCCAGGTCACTAGCAAAAATGGGGGCTAAGTCCTGGGGGTCAGGCAATGGCAGCAACTTCAGCAGTCGCCTGAGCGCAGTCTGGTCCCGTGAGCCAGGCAGCCCATGCATCTGGGCATACAGGTTGGCAGCCGCCAGCACGTAGAGGAGATGCGTGTCCTGCAATGAGACCAAGAGCATGGGTGGCTGCATGGGCTTGAGCAAGCTTGTGTGGGTGCATGGGGTGGGGGTCACCGCCCATTTGTGGATCTGTTTGAGTGCCTGCTTCTGCCTCCCATTTGGACACCCACATGTGCACAAACATGGCTCTCTCCCTCTCAGCGTCTGTGCATCTCTACAAAATATAGAGGTGCCCACCTCCGTTCTGAGGGGCCATATTCCCATCTCAGGGCCGCCAAGGGACTCCACTCACTTGGCTGGCGTCAAACTCCAAGGGCCGGGGACACTGTTTGGGACCCGACCAGAAAAGAGTTCCATTCTCTAGCACCTAGGGAAATGGAGGCTGCTGGGCTCAGTCGGGTCACCCTGAGCCCTCAGCCCCCTGACCCCTAGCCACCCACTTTGTCGGGTGGGAAGCGGCTCAGCAGCTGTGTGATGCCATAATGGAAGCAGAGTTGCCACTGGCCAAGGGCCCAAAGCACGCAGTCTCGCCAGGTCTGTGGACGCTCTCTCAGGACACCCAGCACCACCTGCTGCACGGTCAGCACCTGTGACTCATCCAAGTGTGCCAGAGACGTGAGTGCCCTGCGTACAGAGGAGAAAGTCTGAGGCTAAGCCCTAAGCCTCTTGGTGTTAGGGAGCCTGGACTCCCATTCACCCTTGTTGGTGGTCTTACTGTTGGTGGCAGTTGACGGTCTCGGCAGACAGATGGAAAAGTCCTTCAAACTCATCCCGGGCCCACTGTGAGGAGAGGGAGGAACCATGAGGTGCCGGTTGGCAAAGGGGTCTGCAGCTGAGGACTGAGCCAGGTGGGTAGGAGTCTCTGGGGTTCTTCTCACCTGCAAGGTGTGCTCAGTTGTGCTGGGGAAGTGCCGCACGGTGCAGACAGGGTAGGAGGCATCCTCAGAAGCTGCAGCGGAGGCAGGGGCTCTGTAGTCCTCAGTCACGTGTGGTATGAACACACAAGCACTGCCCAAGGTGCCCTTTGTGCCCGCCTCGAGTAGTGGCTTCAGATAGTGGGTGCAGCGAGCAGCCACATAGCGCCCTGGCGAGGGGGGCAGAGGGTCAGAAGTGGGGCTGGCACAGCCTCAGACAAAGGGTGAGTTCTAGGGTTGAGCACTCACGGGCCTGGAAACTGTCCAGGGCAGCAGCCACGCCATCCACACTGGAGAAGAAGTTGTCCCCATAGATGTGCTCTGTAGTAAGATCCAGCTGGTAGGTGAGCGGGGTCACCTGCAAGTCTGAGTTCAGGCGGTGAGCGGCCTCTGCAGCCACCTCCGCTTTTGGCCTCTGAGAAGAAAGCAGGAAGACGTTGGGTGGGGGAAGGGGTGCATTGTGGGAGGACAGTCCAGGACACGGGTGTGGGGACAGGTCAGCACTCACACCAAAGTCCTGGGGCCTGAAGAGAAACTGGCGGCTGAGGTTGGAGCGCTCCACATGGTCCATGTCAGCAACAGTCACGCCCCCACTGCCGCCAGCCCCCAGGCCCACTAGGGCAAAGCCTTTGAGCAGCTCACAGCCGATAGCGCCAGCACCCACCTGCCAGCAGGAGCAACCTTAGCCAGAGGGCCAGGACTTGCCCTTCCACATACTCCCAACCTCATGACATAGCTCACCAGGAGGTAGTGCTGGTGGCTCAGCTTCTCCTGAAAACCGGCCCCAAACACTGCAATTTGCCCGTCATAGCGGCAGTCTCTCTAGGGGACACAGACAGGGGTCAGTGATGGCCACTGGCCTGTGCTGCATCTCCCTCCTGCACCCAGTTTTCCAGGTCAGGATCTCGGGACCGTTCTTCCTCTTTCCCCCCAGTCCTGAGTTTGGATAAGGCTTGCACCCCTACCCCAGGTTCTCACCGGTGCATAGTCCTCATGATTGGGAAAGGGCTCCTCATCTTCTGGAAGGCAATCAAGGGCATCAAAGTACAGCCACTGGTCCAGGGGCATAAACTTCTTGGAGACTGCCTAGAAGTCAGCACTTCAGTCTGGGGACTCTTCCCACCTCCTAATCCCCTCAGATCCTGGCTGAGGGCTGCACCCAGGTTGGTGAAGCCCCCAGGGTCACTATCTGGTGTTGGGCACCCTGTGGCACCCACACCGACCTCTGCACCCTTCCCAGCCCCGCCCTGCCTCTACCTGTACCCACCTTCAGCACTTCCTGAGCAGCCACTGCACCCAGCACAGCTGCCATGGGGCTCAAGCCACCAGCACTGCTCAGGGCAACTGTCCGCACCAGAGCCTTATCCAGCTGCTCCTCCAAAGGCTCTCCTTCTGTCCCCTTCAGTGATTCCAGGGCCTGGGCTAGGTCCACCACCATCTCTGCATCAACCTATCGGGTAGAACTCCGTTGGTAAAGCAGCCCCAGCTTGAGCTCCACTCCCCATTTGAAACCTTCAGGCAGCCATCCACCCTGTTCCACAGAACAGGAAGCAGAAGCCTGAGTGGGAGGGTCCCACTAGCGGATGCCCGGTGCCAGACAATGGCCCTGGAGGCTTCCCCAACCTGGAGGCACCTTCCAGGCCAGATCTTAGGGGTTAGGAGTAGCATGGGTCCCCAGGCTTTGTGCTTGGCCCTTTCATGGACCCAGCCTCTGGTCTATAGATACTGTGTATCATCTCCTTTATATGAGTGGGAAACTGCTTCTGGATTCAGTCTTGGATCTGTAAGACAGTCATTGTCGCCTCCTGGTAGGTGAGGCCCTGTTAAGACAGAGGCTGGAGGGAGGGGCATCGGGGCCACTCACGGGATCCCAGGGCTTAGGAGGGCGGCCATGGAGCTGCTGAAACTTGTGCAGTGCACGGAAGGCCTGATGCAGGCAGTGGGCACGGTGAACTTCCTGGGGACTCTGGGCCACAACACGGGGCTGAAACAGGGCTGTGTCCAGGGGCTCCTGCAGGGGGCACTCGGTTCACATTCATGTCCAGGACACTGTGGGTCCCTCGAGGTGCCCAAGCTCCCAAACCTCAGATGCACTTGAACTCACGTGGCTCACAGTCTTGGGTCTCTTGACCTCAGTGACAGCCCCACCACGCAAATAATGAGAGAAAGTTGTTGTGTCCCCAATCTCCAAGGTCCCATCTCCTGGGGGAGATTGAGCCTGGTCAGTATGCCCTCTGAACCTGAGTAGTTCCCCACACCCCATCCTGTCTTGCATCTACATTCTTGATGTTGCTCCACCCTGAGGAAGGGGGAGGGAGAACTTATCTCCAAGGACCAGGCTGTGTCCACCCCCAGTGGGGACCTGGGCACTGAGCCTGGAGTTGGAGTGGGGTTGACTTAACTCTGCACGTGGAGAGGCCGAGGAGCACAGCCGTTGAGCTCCACCATGCCCTCAATGCCTGAGAAAGTCACCAAATCCCCATTGTTGAAGCGGTGGGCATCAGCCTCTTCTCTCAGAGTGAGAATGCCAGGGGAGCCCTGGATAAGAGGTGGCTTGCTCAGGGCTGCCTGTCCCTGCTTTCCACAGGCTCTGGCAGCCCCTCCTTAGTAGGTGAGCACCCCCCACATTAGCACCCACCTGGGAGATGTGCTGGATGGCAGCCACCAAGGGTTCTGCCTCTGTAGGGTCCTGCACAGTGAAGTCCTCACCAAAGTCACAGAACAACTGCCTGTGGTGGGGTGGGAGGGGTCACTGAGATGGCTCAGTGGTTAACTGCCACAGTTGTGGTGAAGGGTGACGTACACTAGGGCAAGCCCAGAGGAATCGGGAAAAGAATGCTGGGAGAGGCTTGAAGGATTTACTGGATCAAGTCTGGAGGCTGGGGTAGAGGAAGCACACAAGTGGGACTGGGGACTGTATAATCAAGAGGGGATGCTGGGACAGGCCTGAGGTTGGGTGGAGGGGATCTGGAGCAAGCCTGGAGCTGAGGACAGCACTGGGACCAGTTGCTGCCTGTGATGTGGCAGGCTAGGTAAGCCATCTCACCCCACGAGGCCTCGGGTGTCAGCCACCAAAAAGCAGACTCCGTGTTTATGGCAGATGGTGCCCACCTTCAGCTGCTCCTGTAGCTCCGAGGCAGTCAGCACCACCACCTGGGTAGACCTCATGATCAGCAGGGCCAGAACCACTTCAAGCCCACCCTGCTGCTAAAGGCTGGAGGGGGACACTGGGCTGGCCTGGAGAGTAGGGCTGGGAGGGCACCTGGAAGTCCAGCAGCAGGTCCTCGGTGATGTCACCTGTGTGGACGCACACCTGAACAGCTCCATTGAGCTTAGCCAGCAGTTCTTGAGATGCCTCAGCCCTGCTCCTTCCCAAGTCCTGCTCTGAGAGGAAAAACTAAAGAGAGACCCAGTCTGGCTTTAGCAAGGAGTTTTCTCTTGGGCCCTCTCCCCAAGGGCTATAGTCTGGAAACCCATAGCCCCCCAGGACCCTCACCTGGGCAGACAGGTCAGACCAACAGGTAGGGTGGGGATCATGAAGAGTGAGGCTGCCCACGCCCATCAGGACCAGGTTTTTGGCCACCTCAGCCCCCACGCCCTGCAGGCCTGACAGTAGCACCTTGGCTTCCTGAATCCTCTGCATGGCTGGCAAGCCCAGCACATACCTGTGGGTGGGAAGTAAGAGGGCAGGCGATTGGAGATCAGAAGTCAGAAGGCCACCCCACTCTCCTCCCCACCTCGGGCCTCACAGCTGCCGCGAGTACAGCTCTTCATCCAGCGACTTGGAGGTCTCCAAGACATCCATCCTGAGGCCTGGGGCCGGAAAACAGGCTGCAGCGCTTACAGATAGGGTCTCTGCGTGGCAGGTAGTGCCAGCAGGAGCCAGTGCAAATAGGCACTAAGGCTAAGGAGTGAAGCACACTGCTGGTCACAGCTTTCTTCCTGGCTCCTCTGTCATTTCGGGGGAAAGCAAAAGTGAAAGTGAAACTAGACTGAGCAGGCTCCTGGTCCTGCCTCCAGCCTGTCCAGCACAGCCTAGCCTGGCAAAGAAGAGTTCTGCCCTAGGGCACTGGCAAGGTAGGACAGAATTCCTGGATCTGTTCCCCCTCTGGGAGAGCAGGTATTTCTCTTGAGGGAGGAGGCAGGGCCATAGGAGGGATCCATGCGGTCTCCTGTAGCTCCCTAGATGTCCTGAACCTCAGGCCCCTATCCCCCTCAGGGGCCCCTGCCTGGATGCGCTTCCTGCCCACAGAGTACCGGTGGGAACTCCCTTGTCCTGAGGACTCGCCTGGTCTCCTAACCACACACAGAGACTTAGAGACCCTAGAGGGCAGAGCCAGTCCCATCCCAGAGGCTGTGAGAGCTTATGGATTATGTTGTCCCACATCCAGGGTTTAGACTACAGACTTGGGGTGGAGCCTAACATCTTTGAGAGCGCCTGTGTGCCCCTGAGCCATCTCCTCAGGGATCAGGGATTCCCCTCTGCCCACAGCTGCCTGGTCAGGACAGTCGGCAGCTCTAGGTGGCCTGTCAGGATCTCTCACTGATGAGTGCCAGGACTCAAAGAGGGTTCTCAGTCTCTGAGTGCCAGCCCCGAGAGTGGGAGGCATGGGGCAGCCATGATCACGTGTCCTTATTTGTCATTTAAACTTTTATTTTGAAATAATTATAGACTCAGAGGAAGCTGCAAAAATAGAAAGGAGAGATCCTGTGTACCCTTCACCCACAGATGTCCCCTTCTGCCTTCTTAGGAACTGGGGGCCAGTTCTTTAGAGGATGGACCACAGCTCCCCACAAAAGTCCACAATAGCTAAACCAGGTGCTATCATAAATTCTTTTTTTAAAATTGAGGTAAAATCCATACAACATTAAAATAACCATTTTAAAGTACACAATGTAGTGGCATTTAGTGTATTGACTATGTTGTGCAACCACAATCTCTCTCTAGTTTCAAGACTTCATCACCCACTGAAAAACACCACAACCATGTTAAATAATTGCTACCCATCCCACATCCCACATCTCACCCCCTGGCAAACACTTATATGCTTTCTGTCGCTAGGCATTTGCCCATTCTGGATATTTTATATAAAAGGAATCATACAAAATGTGACCTTTGGTATCTGTTTTCCTTCACTTAATCTTTTTGAGGTTAATCCAAATTGTAGCATGTATCGGTACATCATTCCTTTTTATGGCTGAATAATATTCCATCAGAGGCATATATCACAATTTGTTATCCGGTCACCTGTTGACATTTGAGTTGTTTATACCTTTTGGATATTATGAATTGTGCTACTACGATTGTTCTTGAACAAGTACTTGAGTACTTGTTTTCAATTCTTTTGGGTATATGTCTAGGAGTAGAATTGCTGGGTCACATGGTAATTCTATGTTTAATTTTTTGACAGACCAAAAAGCTATTTTCCACAAGCAATGTACAGAAGTGATCTCCACATCATGGCCAAACTGGTTTTCCTTTTTTTTTTTTTTTTTTTTCAAATTATATCCATCCTAGAGGGTGTAAAGTAGTAGGTAATTGTGTTTGTTTTTTTTTCATTCAGTGAACATTTATTGGCTGTGTTATACATACTAGGTACAGAAACCAGGGCCAGATTCTGAAGTAAGTGGTATCTTCAAATAGATACCAAAAGGCATTTGATGAAATTCAACATCCATTCCTGATTTTTTTTAACTCTTATTAAAATAGAAGTAGATAGATTTTTTTAAATTGTAGTTTTAACCATTTTTAAATGTACAATTCGGTGGCATTAAGTACATTCACAATATTGTGTAACCATCACCACTATTTCCAGAACTTTTTCTTTATCCCAAAGAGAAATACTGTATCCATTGAACAGTAACTCTTCAACAATCTTAGATCCCCTGTTTCCCTGGAGCTTCTATTCTATTTTGTCTCTATGACTTTGCCTATTCTAGGTACCTAATGTAGGTGGAATTACAAAGTATTTGCCCTTTTGTGTCTCATTTATTTCACTTAGCATACCTTTTCAACATTCATCTAGGTTGTAGCATGTATCAGAATTTCGGTCCTTTTTTTTATTGTGATAAAATATGCATAAAATGAAATTTACCATTTTAACATCTTTAAATGTACGGTTCAGTAGCATTAAAGACATTCACATTGTTGTGCCACCATCACCACCATTCATCTCCAGAACTTCATCCTCCTAAACTGAAACTCTCAACCCATTAAATAATAACTTCCCATTCCTTCCTTCCCCACCCGTGGCAACAGCCATTCTACTTTCTGTCTCTATGAATTTGACTACTCTAGGTATCTCATATAAATGGAATTATACAGTATTTGTCCTCTGTGCCTGGATTATTTCACTTAGCTTAATGTCTTCAAGGTTCATCTATGTTATAGCATGTTTCAGAATTTTTTAAAAGGCTGAGTAATATTCCACTGTATGTATAGACCCAGAGTCTTGTAGTTTTCCCTCACAGAGATCTTGTACATATTTTGTTAGATTTATACCTAAATATTTGTTTTCTTTTTTCTTCTTCTTTTTTGGTGCTGAAGTAAATGGTATTGGGTTTTTAATTTTAGTTGTTGGGACTTCCCTGGTGGTCCAGTGGCTAAGACTCCATGTTCCAAATGCAGGGGGCCCAGTTTCAATCCCTGGTCAGGGAACTACATCCCACGTGCCACAACTAAGAGTTTGCATGCCACAACGAAGATCCCATGTGCTGCAACTAAGACCTGATGCAGCCAAATAAACATTTTTAAAAAAATTAAAAATAATTTGAATTGTTCATTACTGATCTATAAGAAAGCTATTAGCCAGCCACTGCACCCTTAACTTGATGCTACACTTCCCCTCACTAACTGTCCCCGTCTCAAGACAGCACCAGAGGGGTCCAACTCCCATAACCAAGAGCGTCACTTCCTCCCCAAGAAGCCCAAGGCTCCTCCACACCTGCTGGAGAGCAGCTGGGCACTCTCAGCCTGAAGCATTCTCCCCTGTGCCAGGTCCATGCTGGGATCTGCAGAAACAGGTGAACTCCCATCCAGTAGTGAGAGAGGAAAGTTTAGGGGTCCTCATCCAAGCTAGAAGTTCAAAGGGAAGTCTTCTGGGAGAAAGTGCTTTTGGAGCTAAGATGCAGAGGCTAGCAATTTGTCTGACAGTTGAAAGGTGAAGAGGGGGGTGTCACTGGTCATTTGTTGTGCTTGCTGTGAGTTCCCTGTGTGTCTAAACCCTAGTTCACCCATTTGCTTTCCTGCTTATGGCCTTTGCACTGTGCCCAGGTTAGAGACTGTGGACAAAGCTGAGGTGATGTCACTCTTGCTACAGTCTCCCTGTGCCCTATGAGAGGGCAAATGCCTAAGGGTGAAGCTGCTGGGTCTGGGTCTAGGTGAAGGTCCCGCTTTAGAAAATCAAGCCAGACAGTTCTCCAAAGTGAGGGTAAATTTACATTCCCAGAGTCAGGAAGAAAAGACTCTATCTTTTTTATTTCACAAAGAAATCTGGCCCCCCTCCTCTCCCTACCACCATCCCCCATTCCCCGCCCTGCTTGGTCCAGGCCAACAGCAAGTCAGAGACAGGCAGAAGCTTGGGCAGGCTGAAGCTGCCTGAGAAGCCTCAAGCACTTTGGTCCTTACAGTCAACAAAAAACCCTGGTCTGGAGGACCAGAAGCAGCCCAGCCACATCTGACCATGGCTATAAATGGGAGCCTGGAATAAGGAGCAAACCCTGCTGGCAGGAACAGTGAGCTGATCACATCAGCTCTCACAGGGAGACCCAGTATGATGGGGGGTGGGGCAGGGTGTGTGTGCAGGAAAAGCACAGTTTCTGGGCCTCACCTTCACCCCCATCTTCTTGTTTATCCTTGTCCTCAGGGCTGGTCCTAGAAGAGGGGCCATGCCCCGCAAACCATCTGCCGAGCCAGTCCGCAGTCCTCGGCCTATAAGTCAGAGGCATGTATCTGGCCACTGATCAGACTCACTGTTCTCACTACCACAGGAAGGTGTCCAGCTTGGCCTGGGAGGGAGGGAGCACTGTCCTGGCCCCCAGTCTCTGCTTAGCCCTGGCCTTGGGCTTGGGTTTAACGGGCAGTGAGCGGATCATAGTCGTGTCAGTCTGAAGGAAATGTCAAGGAAGAGGCCTAAAGAGGGGACTGGAATGGAATGCAGGGCAGGAAAGGCTCAGACTTGGTGGTGGGCAGCCCTGCTATACTGAGTAAGGTCTGGCTCTGCACACCTGGGGCTGCAGCCACTGGTGGGCTGGGGTCTGGGGGTACAGGTGAGGGATGATGTGGGCGCCACAGCTCAGCTCAGCCCAATGCTACAGAACAAGGATACAGGCTGGATGAATTTTGTCCGGCCTCCAAGTCCATCGAAGCCAGTCCTTACCTAAAGCAGAAGGAAGAGGTGAGTGGGCCAGGCTAATGGGCTAGGGGGCTGGCCACCCAGCCCCACCCCCAAGGAGGCTGGCACTTGCCACTTTTAGGAAACCACACTCACTGCATCTGTGCTGCGACAGGGCTCTGCCCTGGTCCTCTTGGTCTGTTTCTGGCCCAGGACAGCATTCCGGATGAAGACGGGGAAGGCACCAGCCAGCTCCTCATCAGGCTCTCCCAGACAGCGCTGGCCACCCAGCAAGAGCTGGGACTCCTGCAGAAGAGACCCCAGAGCCAGGCTTGATAAGCCGGATGGCAGCAAACAAGGAGGGTAGGAGGTGTGTTGGAATAGGATCAGGATCTCTGATGCTTCATCAGGAGGAAGGACAGTGAGTAGGGTTCCCAGGGTGGCTCCAAAGTGCTTCAGTCCTCCAGGGGTGAGAGGACTCTGGCAAGACCCTGACCTCTCAGAAAACCAGATTCATACTCAGTCCCGGCCAGAGTTGGAGGGTGATTGCCTGAGCTTCTTCTGGGAAGCCTTACCTGCTTGGGGCCTTTGGGCATCTTCTTGAGAATGTCCTGAACGGGAGAACTGCAAGAGCAAAACGTGAAGACAAGAGACAGGTGAGCAAGACATAAGGGGTAGGTGAGGGACTTCCCTGTTGGCAGAGTGGTTAAGCATCCGCCTGCCAATACAGGGGACACGGGTTCGAGCCCTGGTGTGGAAAGATCCCACATGCTGCGGAGGAACTAAGCCTGTGCGCCACAACTACTGAGCCTGTGCTCTAGAGCCCGTGAGCCACAACTACTGAGCCTGTGCTCTAGAGCCCGTGAGCCACAACTACTGAGGCCCACATGCCTAGAGCCCGTGCTCTGCAACAAGAGAAGCCACCACAAGGAGAAGCCCGTGCACCACAAGGAAGAGTAGCCCCCGCTCGCCGCAACTAGAGAAAGACCCCCGTGCAGCAAAGACGCAACGCAGCCATAAACAAACAAGCAAACAAATAAATATATTTTTAAAGGGGGGGGGCAGGCGAACCAGGCTCAGCACATTCCCCTTGGGGAGCCACCGCGTGGCATGGCTGCTGGCATGGCTGCGTGCTGGGCAAGGCACCTCAGTAATCCCCACCCCAAGAGCAGGTCTGTGAACAGCTGGATATCCACAGCCACCGGAGTGGTGGAGGCAGGGGAGGTTGGGCCATATTCTAATCTTGTGGCTTCTACTCAGGGACAAACCAATTCCACTCACCATTGGAATGATGGGCTCTCAGTCACCTCACCACATCCTGGGCTGTATGTGGGGCTGGAGAGCCCAACAAATTCACTACCCACAGAAGGAAGGCCACTCATGCCCTGAAAATGAGCTCAGGCCTAGCCCCATCTGCCCAGAGAGGGGTCACCACCTCTAGAGGACCCTCAGTAAGTTAGAGAGCCCGTAAAGTACTCTCAGAACACAGCGTTAGGCCATCTCCCTAGATAAATCTGTGCAGGTAGGGTCTGGGGCAGAACAGATCATGGCCCCAGGCCCTAGTCTGCCACTCCTAGTTCCAGAGCTGGACCCAGTGTTTCCATCCAACTCCTGGGGACCCTAGCAGGTGGATACCCTCTTCTCATATCTTCCCAGAAGAGTGGGAGAATGGTGACCTAAGGCTGACCCTGTGGATTCTCAAAGCCATAAGGACAGGGGCAGGATCAGGGCCTGCAAATATTGAACCCCTCTGTTTCTGCCCCCATAGCCTGTGGTGATGCCACATGATGACCATGGGAAGAATCTCCTCTTGCTCCACTTGCAAGTCTGGTTCTGGGGAGGCTGGGCTCCCTCACCCCCATCACAGGCACTGAAGATGGTAGAAATGTCTCTAAAAGGTATGGTAGCCTGCAGGCCCCAGGTGCCCACTTTCAACCTTTATAGCTAAAGAGGCAACAAGAGGAAGCCAGAGTACTGAGCAGGCACTGATAGGCCCCCTGACTGTAGCCCACATGCTCTAGGTTTGTTTCTCACTGCTACCAGGCCTGGCCCTATACAGCACTGGTGCCTCTGCCCCTGAGTCTGGGGAGGGGTGGAAAATCCAGCTGGCTTTCCCTTTTGTCCTCTCCCTGGGCCTCCTCTACCTCCACTGCCTAACATCTCAATTTCTTTCTCTCATGTCCAAAGTCTTTGATTGAGAAAAAACTTGCTCAGCCCGACTCCCTTACCTGAGCAGCATACACCTACATGGATGTACAGGAGTAGCTCTTGTCTCCATGATGAACTAGTGGCCTGCCTGGCCAAGGAGACAGCCTCCCTACTCCCAGTCCCACTGTACCAATAGTGCAGGTCCCACCCATACCACTGCAGCTCCTCATAGCTTTTCATGCCTGCCCCTGTGGGCTACCTCCTTAAGTGGTAGGGCTCTGGTTCCATAGTCTGATATGGTCCTGCCTCAAGCATGAGCCTGTGGGGCACACAATGGAAGAGAAAGTTCAGAGTCCCTGACTTAAGACTCCAGCGAGCCCATTCAAGGTACTGGGAGCACCCTGCCTCCCAACAGCATCAGCCCAGACCTGCCCCTGCTGGGACCCCCATGTTCTCTCTAATTCACATCCCCAACTTTGCTTGAAGGGTGATTGTGAAGATTAATGAGACAAGCAACAGAAGGGCTTTGTACAGATTGAGTACTCAGGAGAGGGCAGAAAGGTAGCTGTGCTTGCCACGGCCAAGCCCAGGTGACCCTCACTGCCCTGTCAGCCACTCAGAGCTATTAGGGTAGGACCTGCAGAGATCTCTTAGCCATCCTCCCTCCAGGCTGTGGAAGGGCCAGGGGCTACCACTTACTGTGCCTTCTCTGGGAAGAGCCTCTTGGCATGGCCATGCTGGGTGCTGGAGGGCTGGGCTGGGGGAGTATCCACATTAAAGGTGGCATTGAGGTCAATATCATCGCCGAAGGCTGGCCGGCGAAGCTTCAGGTTCAGCATCTCCACAGGAGCTGGGCTATAGGCAGAGATGGCCTGGTTAATTAAGACCACAGTGGCAGCCCAGAAAGACAAAAGCCCCTCAAGCATCAGAGATGGCTCAGCTCCAGGGGCCTGGAGCCCACACCTGGTTTAGAGCCATCCTGCAAGGAAGCCCAAATCTCTACAGAAAAAAACCACTTGGCTTGGTCCTTCACACAGTGGAAGTCTGGAAGACATGAAAGGAAGCAAGCAAAAACTCACACAAAACCCAGATGTACAACTAAAAGGTCTTTTGTTCACGTAGCCTCATTTCTCAGAATGCAAGCCAAGGATCCTGTCAGAGAGGTGACCACAGACTGAAGTAAAGGGATGTCCCTTCCAGTGCTACTTATTATGACAAATGGCACAATCTTAGAAACTGTCAAAATGACTCCCCTAGGGGACTGGTACTTTCATAGCTTGAATATGATATACACATTAAAGTAGTGTTTCTAGAGAGTAAACTTAATAACATGGGAAAGTGCTCACATGTTAAATTTAAAAAGCAATACAAAACTCTATAGTCAACAAAAGAAAAAACAGAAAAATTAGACTTCACAAAAATTTTAAATTTCGCACATCAAAAGATACTATCAATAGAGTAAAAGGGCAATCCACAGAATGGGAGAAAATATTTGCAAATCATATATCTGTTAACGGATTAAAATCCAGAATATATAGAGAACTTCTAGAACCCAACAACAAAAAAGCAAATAACCCAATCGAAAATGGGCAAAGGACTTGAACAGACATTCCTCCTAAGATGATTTATAAATGGCCAATAAAGGGGAGTTCCCTGATGGCCTAATGTTTAGGATTCTGGGCTTTCACTGCTGTGGCCCGGGTTTAATCCCTGGTCTGGGAACTGAGATCCCCACAAGCCTCAGCATGGCCAAAAGAAACCACCCCCCCCCAAACAAATGGCCAATGAAGACATGAAAAGACCCCCAATACCACTAATCATTAGGGAAATGCAAATCAAAACTACAATGAGACACCCCTCACACTCATTAGGATGGCTACCATAAAAAAAAAAAAACAGAAAATAACAACTATTGGTGAGAATGTTCTTAAATTGGAACCCTGTGCACTGTTGGTGGGAATGTAAAGTGATTAAATCACTGTGGAAAACAGAAAGACAGTTCCTCAAACAATTAAAACTAGAATTATCAAGTGATATAGCCATTCCATTTCTGGGTGTATGTGCAAAAGAACTGGAAACAGGATCTCAAAGAGATATTTGTGTATCCGTGTTCACAGTAGCATTATCCACAATAGCCAAAAGGTGGAAGCAACCCAAGAGTCCATCTACAAAAGAATGCATGAGCAAAATGTGGTATATACATACAATGGAATATTATTCAGCTTCAAAAAAGAAATTCTACAACATGAATGAACACTGAGGACATTATGCCAACTGAAAGAAGCCAGTCACAAAAAGACTGTATGATTCTACTTACATGAGGTATTTGGAGTAGTCAAGACCATAGAGACAGAAAGGAGAATGGTGGTTGCCAGGGGCTGAGGGGGAGGGGGAGGAAATGGGGAGTTACTGTTTAATGAGTATAGCATTTTTTACAAGACAAAAATTCGGGGGATAGATGTTGGTGATGGTTGCACAACCTTATGAACATCTTTAATACCACTGAACTGTACACTTAAAAATGTTGGTAAGGGACTTCCCCAGTGGTCCAGGGGTAAAGAATCTGCCTTCCAATGCAGGGGACGCGGGTTCGATCCCTGGTCGGGGAATTAAGATCCCACATGCCGCGGGGCAACTAAGCCCATGCGCCACAACTACTGAGCCTGCGTGCCTCAACTAGAGAGAGAAAACCCGCACGCCACAACTAGAGAGAAGCCCGCGCGCCACAGTGAAAGATTCCACATGCCACAAAGAAGATCCCACGTGCCGCAACTAAACCGGATGCAGCCAAAAAAAAAAAAAAAAAAGTTGGTAAATTTTATGTTATGTATATTTTACCACAATAAAATTGGGGGAAAAAAACCAAAGAAAACTCTATGTATAGTACAATCACATGACTTGTGCACACACATCCCCCACTCTACCACATACAGAAAAAGGACTTGAAGGGATTTTCCACTGGTCAATGGTGACTACCTCTGGGATAAGTCCATATTTTCCAAATTCTAAACAGTGAATGTGTTTTTACTTTTTTTAATGGGGGAAGGGTATAATTCTATTAGAAAATTTAAGCCAACAGGATTTTTTCTAGCCCATCCAGACCTGGCGGGGCTCCCCAGCTCCTGTGATCAGAGAACTCCGGGGAGTGGCAGGGGAAGCCCCAAGACCACTCTTTCCCTCAGGAGCCTTTCAGAGCTGCCCACAGCCCTACTGTCACTACTCAGGGACAGAGGGATGAGCTGTGCCGTATTAGTCTCTGGCCAGGAGCCAGATGGGGTGTGCAAATCAGAGGAAAGGAACTACCTGCACTGACTTGGGTAGGTAAGCAATCTGGGAAGCTTGGACTCTCTCTTTCTTTCCCTGGCCAGACCCCTGGAAGCTCTACCCTTTCCTTGCCTGTAGGTGGAAGCAAAGGCTGCATAGACCCACCTCAGACCAACTTCACGCATTACTTTGCTTCCCACTCTGGGAAACACAGCATAAAGCAGCAGTCAGGACCACTCATGCCAATCTTTTTTTTTTTAAATAATTTTATTTTATTTATTTATTTTTATTTTTGGCTGCATTGGGTCTTCGTTGTTGCTCACAGGCTTTCTTTAGTTGTGGTGAGCAGAGGCTACTCTTCATTGTGGTGCTCGGGCTTCTCACTGCGGTGGCTTCTCTTGTGGAACACAGGCTCTAGGCGCGTGGGCTTCAGTAGTTGTGGCTCAGGGGCTCTAGAGCATAGGCTCAATAGTTGTGGCACGCGAGCTTTAGTAGTTGTGGCTCGCAGGCTCTAGAGTGCAGGCTCAGTAGTTGTGGCGCACGGCTTAGCTGCTCCGCGGCATGTGGGATCTTCCTAGACCAGGGCTTGAACCCGTGTCCCCTGCATTGGCAGGAGGATTCTTAACCACTGTGCCACCAGGGAAGCCCCATGCCAATCTTCTGTAAGATCTGTTACTCTGCCACTTTTTACCAACCTCAGCAAGTCCAGGTCCAGGTTAAGAGAGGTGCACTCAGGAGGCAGGCAGGGTCTGGCTATGAGAGCCATTTTGCCCTCCAGGTGGCTCAGGGTAGGACTTCCTGCTGCCATTGCCTCAGACCTTGCCCAGTGGTGTTCATGGCATGTGCCCAGCCTTGGCTCAAGCCAAGCCAGTCTTTTTCACTCACACCTCCTGGCCATCCCCAACACTAAATTCAAGACTCAGGAGGTTCTCTCAGTGCCTCCCTCACTCCCCCACACCATCTGGCTCATATGAACACATTTCTTGTTCCCTCAGACACTTCCTGGTAAATCCTTCTTCTTTTATAAGCTCGAACCCTGTTTTTCTTCCTGCCAATGGTCTTTCTTTCCTTCCCACCTTCTGTCTGTCTGACAAGGTGGAAGAGTCTAGAGCTTAGTGGCCATATACACCCCCCAACTGGTTGAGGGCCTGGCTTTAGGTCCTCCTGGGTGATACCATCATCTTTGGGATAGTCACCCATGGCCAACATACAGGGCTTCATGCCAGAGGACTCAGGAATTGGGGCAAGACACCCCTCTTTCCAAAACTCAACCAAGGCCCTGGGCAGACCTATTACCTGTGTGGCACGGGAGTTAGTCAGTGTGTCCTCCATGAACTCATGGCAACCGGCAGGCCTACCCTAAGCAAAGGCCTCCCCAACTCCCTTCAGCTTGGAGGTCAGGGGCTCTTGGGGTCCATGAGAGAGGTCTTCCAAACACCTCCTCTGTGGTTGGGGGTGATAGCTACCTCCTGAGGTCTCCCTAAAATGACAGGAGTGAAGGATAACCCTACTGCAACAAATGGAATGGGCAGCCATCATCAGTACCCATAGATTTCCACAAAAATCTGGGAGAGAGCATGGCCAGGGGATGGGAGACTTACACAATAGCCAGAACCCACCAGGAGAGGGCTACGGATGCAAGGGAGGAGCGGGGAAGACCTGGATTTACAGATGCATTAAACAAGCCTGAAAATGGGGGTACTGATGGAAGGTTCGAGCTTGGTGCCACCCCTCCCTACATCAGGGAGTGAGCACCAGGAAGTGAGCCTGCTACCTGGGGCCAAGAATGAGAAGGGCCTTTCCTAAAGTCACCTGCAAACCATCCACGGGATCTTACGGCAGCCAGTACTGGACCTGACAGCAAATCCCTTTGCACCTAGGTTCAGCATGATACCAGATGACTGCACATTCCCCCAATCCCTGCCCATAAAGGTTGGGTTCCCAGGACACCTTTCTGTTACTCCTCCTCAGAGGGCCACAGGCAGCCAAGGACCCCCAAGCATGAGAGGGAAGTCCAAGAGAAAGGCCATGATGTGCAAACACTGGCCCTGACAGAAATGAAAATGCTAGACCATAAAACAAGGGATAGCATATTTTGCCAAGGATGTATTCAGCGAGCAAGAAAGAATGTGTGCAAATTTAAAATGCGATTGCTGATTCAGCCTTAAAAAGGAAGGAAATTGGGACTTCCCTGGTGGCGCAGTGGATAAGACTCCAAGCTCCCAATGCAGGGGGCCCAGGTTCGATCCCTGGTCTGGGAACTAGATCTTACATGCGTGCCGCAACTAAGAGTTCGCATGCCACAACGATGGAGCTCACCTGCCGCAACTAAGAGTTCGCATGCCACAATGATGGAGCTCACCTGCCACAACTAAGGAGCCCACGTGCTGCAACTAAGGAGCATGCAAGCTGCAACTAAGGGGCCTGCCTGCTGCAACTAAGACCCAGTGCAATCAACTAACCAACCAAACAAATAAATAAAAAGAAAGTAAGCAAAAGCAGGAATGGAAAGTCCCTGGGCACCTAGAGGAAGCCTCTGTGCTTGTGCTCCCCCTTACTGTGGACGCCAGACACAGATGACAAGTGCATGGAAACACCACGGCCCATGGAATAGAAAGTGGAGGGAGCACGATGGGGAGCTTGCAGACAGCAGCCTTGAGTGATATCCTGAAAAAAAGGATTTTTACTTTCTGCCTTGACTCAGGTTGGGTTCTAAAGGTCTATCTACATGAGATGGTCACTGAGACTAACAGCTCCCTGAGGGTGGGTACTATACCTGCCAAGCTCCTGACAGAGCCTTCATGTTACCTGGGGCTTCCAAGGTGGCTGGGCCGATGGACTCTGAGTGTAGAGCAGGTAGGAGAGACCAGAAACAGAGCTCAGTTTGTCAAAATCAGCCACAGGCTGGACCTCACAGAGTCATGTGCCCATCACACTCCCACAGCCCTCAGACCTAAACTGGGGCAGGCAGGCAGCCCTGGCTCTGTAAAGAGACACTGGAAGGGGCTTCCCTTGTGGCGCAGTGGTCAAGAAACTGCCTGCCAATGCAGGGGACACGGGTTCAAGCCCTGGTCCAGAAAGATCCCACATGCTGCAGAGCAACTAAGCCCGTGCACCACAACTACTGAGCCCACGTGCCACAACTACTGAAGCCAGCGCGCCTGGAGCCCATGCTCCACAACAAGAGAGGCCACCGCAATGAGAAGCCAGCGCACCACAACAAGGAGTAGCCCCCGCTCACCGCAACTAGAGAAAGCCCGTGTGCAGCAACGAACACCCAACGCAGCCAAAAATAAATAAATTAAATAATTAAAAAAAAAAAAAAGAAACACTGGAGGACCTGAGGTATGAAAGGAAAGAGAAAGATTGAGGAATGAGAGGAAACTGGCTTGCATGCATTCACTGCCCCCCTCAGATGCTGACCGGGTACTATGGTGTGGGGGAAGGAGCGTGTGTGTGAGGGAGCTGATGGTGGGGACACAGATCAGGAGGCAGCTCCCGGTCTACTCACAGCCGGGTGTGTACACAGGGGGTAGACCAGGCTCCAGAAAGCCTCTAGAGCACCTCTGTGGACCCTAGCAGCTGACGGCATCTGAATAAGAAGTGCTACCTGTGCAGAGGACAGTGAGCTTATTTCTGCTGAGGAGACTAGGGAAGGCTCCGCAGGGCAGCTGACACTTCAGTGTGGAGAAGAGCAGAAACACAGGAGGGCATAGGAGCAGGAAGGCAAGGGGTGTTCTGCTGCATTGGGCAGTGTGATTTGGCTGAAGCCTGAATATCCACCGCAGCCCACAAGGCCAGCTCCATGAGGGCCTGAGGCCAGTGCCAAGGGTCCTGGGAGATGTTTGGCAAGGGAGTGGCATGATGCCCTGGGGCTGCTACACAGGACAGCGGGGAGGAGTGGGGCAACGGGTCACAAGTCTCACATGGAGGTGGGAGCAAGGAAAAGGGTCAGGAAGGCACCACAGAAGTTAGATGGGCAGGCTCTAGCAACTGAGCGGATGTGGGGAAGAGGGAGCATAATGAGTTTCCAACGTTGAAACGTGGCTCAAAGGGACTTCCCTGATGGTCTAGTGGGTAAGATGCCACACTCCCAATGCAGGGGGCCCGGGTTCGATCCCTGGTCGGGGAACTAGATCCCACAGGCATGCCGCAACTAAGAAGTCCACACACTGCAACTAACAGCCCGCATGCTGCAACTAAGAAGACTGCATGCCACAAGTAAAGATCCCTCACGCTGCAACTAAGACCCTGCTCAGCCTAAATAAATAAATAGTTAAATTTAAAAAAAAGTGGCTCAAATAAAAGTGGCTGGGGGGCTTCCCTGGTGGTGCAGTGGTTAAGAATCCGCCTGCCAATGCAGGGGACACGGGTTCGAGCCCTGGTCCGGGAAGATCCCACATGCCGCGGAGCAACTCTGCCTGTGCGCCACAACTACTGAGCCTGCGCTCTAGAGTCCGTGAGCCACAACTACTGAGCCTGCGTGCCATAACTACTGAAGCCCACGCGCCTAGAGACCATGGTCTGCAATAGAAGCCACCACAATGAGAGGCCCATGCACTGCAACAAAGACCCAACACAGCCAAAAAAAAAAAAAGTGGCTGGGGACTATGCTGGTGGTCCAGTGGTTAAGGATCCGCGCTACCAATGCAGGGGGCATGGGTTCAATCCCTGATTGGGGAACTAAGATCCTGCATGCCGCGTGGCTCGGGGGAAAAAAAAAAAGCGGCTGGGCTGCTGGGTTGTGTTTTCTGTCTGGACCATCAGGAGGGCTGCTAGGCAGGAGATTGCCCTGAGGACCCTCTCAGCCCATTGGCTTCTGTGGAACACTGGGGAGGAGGACACCCATCCCTCTGCCTCTGGCTCCCTCTGCTGGCAGCTTTAATGTGCATATTCCTGGAACCAGAAGAGAGTTACAGTATTTCCGTGGTTGTTTCAGAACCTGGGGCAGACGGATACATTAGGTGAGCCATTCCATAAACAGGATGCCCTGAGCTGGTGCTCCTGCCCTTTCTCTGACCAGCCCTAGGTACTTTCTGGCCTCCCCTGGCCTCTCCTTGTCAGAGCCCAGAATCTACCTCAAAGCTGCTTTCCAGCTAAATCTTGGCTATCTCCCAGGGCAGGGGGTCCACAGCCTTCAGGCCCACATGGGCCACCCACTCCCACAAAGCCAGGAAGAGTGAGGACACCCTTACCAGGGAGCTCCTCCAGCCTATAGCCCTTGCACCACCCCAGAGGGTCAACAAACCTCTCTAAAACCAGGCGGTTGACAGCCTCACTGTCCACTGGTGGCAGGTTCAGGGTTTCCTGCAGCATCGTTAGCTTTTTTCTCAGGCTCTTGGGGAAGGAAAGAGAAGAGAGTGAAAGAGCCGCTGAGGCACCAAGTCCAGAGGGACTGCCAAGGACTGAGCACCACACACGAAAGGCAAGCCCACTGGGAACAGAACAAGGCCCGAAACCCAAATATCAGGCTCAGGAGGCCAGGACCACCCGACCTCAGAACCCCTCTCTGGTGGAGCCCCTACTCTGGTGGTCTCAAGGATGTAGGCACAGGACAGACTGTGAGGAAGACCCAGGTGCTCTCTGTCCTCTGCTGAGGAGGCCCCGGCTCCAGACCAAGGGCCAAGGCACATGTCCTGACCCACCCTGACCCAGGAGGACGCAGGGATCCCAGAGCCACCACCACTGACTGGTGCAAGGTTTCGCGGGCAGAACTGGCCAGCCCTGTTCTTGGAGGGCACATAAGCCACCCCTCGTTCCCGCCTGGCCAGAGATGTCCCTCACTGCGATTTCCTTGTCAGCACTCTGTAAGTCCTTCTGGGCCGACCTCAGCTCCAACTTGGCCTGGTCCAGTTCAGAGTAGACTGTCTGCAACTACAAGAAAGTGTAAGGAGAAGAGGATGAACCAAGGGGTGCCCATATGCCCTGCCCGCACCTGCTGCTACACCAGCTCGTGGTAGCCCGGGGTCCAGAAGAGCTGGGAACACGGGAGGGAGACCCTAGCTCCATGGGGCTGGACCTTAGTCCGGCAATGTCCATCTGGAGCTGCCCAGGAACAAGGGCTACTTCCTACACCCTTGCCCATGGATGCACCATGCCCAGAAATAAAAACTGCTGTGCTGACTGAATCAGGTTCCAAGATGCCTTCTACTGGGTGTCCCCTGGTGGCCTAGTGGTTAGGATTCCAGGCTTTCACTGCCATGGCCCAGGTTCAGTCTCTGGCTGGGGAACTGAGATCCCATAAGCCGAGCGGCATGGCCAAAAAACACAAACAAACAAAATAAAACAAAACAAAAAATACCCCCAAACAAGAGGCCTCATACTCTGGGCCTGGAACAAAAAACAGGCCCCTGAAACTGTCACATTTGGGACCTGTGTGCTCCAGCCAGCTGAGAGGTACCCAGAAGAGCAGAGAGGAACAGAAGTGTGCAGAGGCTGGGGGGATACCTGCCTGATCTGCCACCCTAACTGGACAAGCCACGTAGCCAGAGTCAATGCCCAGTAAGGATCAGAAACCAGCCTCTGTGAGTCATCCAACAGCCCCATGGCCTTGCTTAGGAGACACACATGAGCATGACAAAAGGACAGCCACCTCTCCCCTCACTGTCAGCTCCCCACTGAATTACCTTGCTTCTGGAAGAAAACAAATCCTTCTTCAGTTTGTCGGCTAGCTCCCCTGAGGCCTTCCGTGCCTCTTTTAGATTCTCGTACTCTCTACAAAGGGGCCATGGAAAGACATGTCAGCACCAGACACCTGCTGGTCAGACTGAGCCACAGCACCAACCAAACACAAAGCCCAGCCCAAGCCCTCAGCCCTTCTCATTCCTACTCTGACACCTGAGCCCAGAGGGGACCAGGTGGTGCTGTGGAGGGTCTGGCACCCAATGCAAGGAGAGCTGGTGAGTCTCTGTTCCCTGCCTGCCTGCAGGCACTGGCGATTTGAGAGGATGTGCAGGAAGCCCCGGCCCCACTACGAGGCCCCCTACACCACCTGACCCCTACACGAGGCATCTGGGATCCTCCATGCCTGTCAGCCAAGTGGTCCCTTTTCTCCCACCTCACACCCATTGTAGTAAACATCTGAGCTGAGTTTCTGATGCAAGCCAGGCAGGATCAGTAACAGTGCTAATAGGAAACAGGCTCCAGATATCATGATGGGGCTCATGGCTCAGAAAGCTGTGCCAACGTCTTTAGAAATAACACTTATAATTCACACTCAATTCTCTCAATAATCCTGTGAGGCAAGGTATTATTATCTCCATTCAGGAAGCTGAGGATCAGAGAGGTTAAGAAATTGGGTCCTGGCCACATGGTGAAAGGGGTGAGGGTTCAAACTGAGGCAGCATGGCTCCAGAGCCTGCCCCTTAACTCCACCTGCTGTGCTTTACAAGAGATGGGCAACAGACGGAGAGGCATGGCTGGGGTGCCATGGCTTAGCTCCTGGGCTTGGATAGAGAGGCCAGAGTACACACTTCTTGAGGGACACGCAGTACACAGCCAACTGTTCCACCGCTGACTGTCCCACACCCATGTCACGGATCATCTCCTCCACCTCGGGCCGCTGACTCTGGAGTAGGAGCTCAATTCTGAAAAACACCCAGCCCACGGCATTTAAAATCTGGAGGCTGATGGGTAGATACCCAGTGCAGCTCTGCTTCCCTTTGCTGCCGTTGCTATGGTGACAGCCTGAGCTGCTAGGATGCTTCAGCAGGCAGGTCTGTCCAAAGAAAGGCCCCACAGCAGAGCTAAGCACAGCTGCAGCGATGCTGCTGAGGAAGAAGGGGTGTTCACAGAGAGCCTCAGGTCAGGGATCCCCAGAGAGAGGTTCTTGGAACAAAACCCCTGCCAGGTCATTTGGCCACAGGCAACAGGGACAGGGAGGAGTGTGGCAAGAGCCCCCATAGAAAGTAGAGGAGCCCATAGAGGTTGAGTAAGACCTGTGCCCATACTCAGCTAGCCTGAGCCCCCCATGGCCTATAGAGAGTTGAGCTACAGAGGTGAGCCAGCCCCTGCTGAAGTCCTGAGAGCTGTGCCCCAGAGGGCCCTAGGTGCAAGGGCACAGGGCAGGCCCCAGATCCAAGCTCACCGCTCCATGGTCTTCATCTTGTTCCGGAGCCGGCGGGCCTCCTCCCGTGCTTGTTTGGTCTCATCCTGCTGCTGTTCCAAGTACTTCATCTGCTTCTGAAGAGCAAACGTACCCCTACATATCTGTTGCTTGGAGGCTCCCAGGGGCCAAGGCTAAAGTCACTGGGAGAACACTACCCTAGAACTGTATGCTTTTGAAAATGCTGATAAGCATATGCTCCAACCCCCAGGAGGTAAGGCTCCTGGGCCCCACTCTGGCTTGTGCTTTTTCTGCTAAGAGGCCCTAGGCCAGCTGCTTCCTCACCTCCCTGTTTGCTTCCTCCTGAGATATGTCTTACCATAGGCACAGCCCACTCCCAGGATCTATAGGCCTGCTGGGGGCTGCCAGGGTCCTGTGGCCTGCTGTGTAGGAAGCTGAAGAAGCCTGGAGCACAAATCCAGGCTGCGCTATCCACCATCTAGACCTATGGACAGTTGCTGGGGTAGGAGAGCTGAGCCAGAGGCAGCTGGCCAGGCTGCCCTCAGTACCTGGCCACTTCATCTCTGACCTGGGACTGCCAGCAGACTCCTGCTCTACAGCCAGGTGCTGGTTCATTCCTTCCTTCCCACTGGCCAGGCCACGTGATCCAGGCCAGCCACGAAGCAGAGACAGAAACAATGAACACCCTGGGGCCCTATCTGTTCACAAGGATGGCTCCCTTTCCCTTTCAAATGGCATCCAGCAAGGACTGCTCCTTCCTACGAGGCCAGAATATCAATTGTGGATTCAAGTCAATCACCTCATGCCCCTCGGAGAGCAAGAGGCTCACCAACCCAGGCTGATACAATATTCATTTGGGTCTAGAGCCACTTTCTCTGCAGGCTTTGATCTGCCCGGTCAGCTTAGCACAGCCGACTTCAAAGGCCCCCTGCTCCTCCCTGGGATGCTGTTTGATCTGGCTCCAGAGAGCAGCCCAGCAAAGGACTAGAGTGCTAATGGAAGGTTCTTCAGGCTGGCTTTGTCAGTGGAGTACAAACCACTTTTGGAAACACGGCCCAGCCTCACTGAGGTCTTGGCTGAGCAGCCCCTCCATGAAGCACTGGGCAGGCCTCACCTCTCGAAACTACCTAGTACAAAATCCATAAGTGCAGGCAATACGACCTTTTTCTCATGGGCTGGATGGGTACAGCATGGGAAGCCTGGGGAAGATGGGATTTGCCTCCATTTTACGATTGCACAAACCAAGGTATTGACCAAGGCAGAACCAAAAGACAAGCCCAGAGTGATGAGTCCAGCACAAAAACTATATCTCCCCAGCAATCTGTGTCCACAAGGCCTGGGGACCCACCTTGAGGGTGGAGCACAGCATCTCAGCCTTGTCTAAGGCCTTCTGCAGGGATTCAACAGTGGCGTTGCGTTCTTCCAGCGTGTCCCGCAGAGTGTCAATGATAAGCTGGCCGTCTCGTTTTTCCTTCTCTGGAGCAAGGGTGGGGGATAGAGGGAGAGGAGAGGCCCGTCCACACTGCAGTATGAGAACATGGGCCCTTGGGCTCCAGCACACCACCCCAGAGCCAGGTGAGGAACAAGTCTCAGGCCAGAAAGTTGGGTGGCCCGCTTCTCTCTCTGGCAGACACCAAACCAGGGACACCCAGCCAGAGTCTCTTCCTTCAGGGGATGAGACCCTCTTTCTGATGCTTGGAACTACCTGAGTAAAGATTTCACTGCTCTGTGCTCCTGTGGGTCTAGTTAATTCATCATCCCAGAACTCAAACAAGTTCCTGCCAAATTTGGCAGTGGAACCCTCACCTACAAATACTTTGTCCTATCAGATAGCCCCCTCCCAGCCCAGGTCCTAGGCAAGCAGCCTCAGACAAAGAGAAGAGGCTCACCTGATCTAGGTGGACAGCTTCGGTCACCTCCCTTTCCTTTCCTTTTCTGCCAATCACAAGAGCTGATAGGACTCTTGGACATATGAAGCAGGGAGAGCCCCTGGCTCTGCCAGAAGGTTGGAGGCCTTCCTCCCAGGGCCTCTCCCTCCACTACCCAAGTCAGGGGCTTCCCAGGGCCCCTTGGGAACTCACCTTTCTGGGAAAGCAGAGCTCTGGTATTATCCAGTTCATTCTGCAAGGCAATACCCACAATAAGCAGCAAGAAGGCATCAGAGCTGGCCTCCGCTCAGCCTCCCATAAGGCTTGTGGGGAGCCCCAGGAGGGGACAAGGAGGCCTATGGGCCCAGGGAAGCATGAACCCTGCACACCTCAAGGCCAAGCTAAGTCAACAATGGAGAGAGAAACCTTGCTTTATCTCTGTGTGCCTTTTTAAAAAGTAGGTAAAATGGACGAAAATAATCTCAGGTACAAGACCCTAGGACAGGAAAAGAGGCATAAAAGGGGCAAAAGAAGTGGAGCTGCGCCTGTGCAGTCAGTCTCATGGCAGAGGCTTCCATCGCTTCCTTGGGCCTGTGCTGGCCTTGACCCTCTCTGGCATTAGCTGCACTCACTGGGGACACAGAATTGGGATGTCCAAGCACCTTGGGCCACCACTGCTTCCCTCCACCCTGGGTCCTGCCTGCTTCATGGTCTGCCCCTCTCCAAGCTCTAAGCTGGCTCTGTGCACCATGAATCTTCCAGCCCCAGAATCCAACAGGTAGGTGAACCAGGACAACTTTGCACCCCTGGATGAAACCTCACCTGCGCTAGGCTCTAACCAGACTGTCGTGAGGGTCAAATGGGCCTCTCAAAGTGCGTGCATATGTTCCGAAGCCACTGCCACAGAACCACTGAGAGGCTGAAGCAGAACTGAGCCCAGCTCCCATTCAGGAGTCCCATGTACTCAACACCCCTGTGGGCAAGAGACATGCCTACTCCGTAAGCAGGAAAACCAGGTTCGGCAGACCTGAAAGGCTTGGCCTAGGGTTCATGGTGGTAGCTAGATGCAATCCAGAAAAATCCTCCTCCAGATTACCCTTCCCAGGTCAACGCAAGACTCAGAATATCGGGCTTCCCTGGTGGCGCAGTGGCTAAGAATCTGCCTGTCAATGCAGGGGACACAGGTTCGAGCCCTGGTCCGGGATGATCCCACATGCTGTGGAGCAACTAAGCCCTTTGCGCCACAACTACTGAGCCTGTGCTCTAGAACCGGCAAGCCACGACTACTGAGCCTGCGCTCTAGAGCCCGCAAGCCACAACTACTGATGCCCATGTGCCTAGAGCCTGTGCTCCGCAACAAGAGAAGCCACTGCAATGAGAAGCCCGTGCACCGCAACGAAGAGTAGCCCCCGCTCAATGCAACTAGAGAAAAGCCCTCACGCAGCAACAAAGACCCAACGCAGCCAAAAATAAAAAATAAATAAAATAAAATAAGTTTAGAAAAAAAAAAAGGCTCAGAATATCACATGTGACCAATACTAAGGCCTAGCCCCAGTGCGTGGATAAGTCCCTGTTGTCAAACTCTCTACCCAGGACTCTGGGGCAGGAGCTGTTGGTGGCTGAGCTGGTCAAATAGGCCAGACATCCGGGGTGGAAGCGGTGGGTAGAGAAGGGCACACACGGGCTACCTGAGAATGGCTGCCAGCCCAAAGCTACCGCTAGTCCCCTGGCTCCTTCCACACCCAAGCAGGGTACCTTCCAAGCCCTTGCTCCAAACTACTCAAGATTTTGCCTCCCTGTCTCCTAGATCTGGCTCAGAAGGCCAGAAAGAAATGAAGCTGCCTTTGTTGCCTTTATCACAGGGAGGACACGGCTTAAAACTGGAAGCAGTTACCATGACGATGAACATGTTAGCTTTAGGCATAAAAGTTCCACGTTCTTGAAGCAGTGAGGTTCCAAGGACATCACAGCACCCTGGGACCAGGGCCAAATGAATCCTGATCTGACAGATGCCCAGCAAATTAACCCTCAGTGTCCAGGTTCACTTGCAAACCCCAATCCCACTTATCTGAGAGGTTTCTGCCAATCCAATCCCTTTGTACACAAAGAAAGCTAAACTTTACACTTGGAGGGGAAGCAGTATAAGTGTAGGAGGGAATCCACCCATCCTCCCCTGCAGTGTGGGTTTCTATCCTGGCTGCATATCTTGATTCCAGGGGCTCTGCCCTCCATTCCTGCTCTGAGAAAGACTCAGGCACCTGGATATATACCAAGTTCCCCAGGCAGTTTTGAAGCACAGGCAGGTTTGTGAACAGTAGGTTCACACATATTCCCTGGCTGAGGACTGAAAAGATGGTTGTAGACCCTTTGTGAGGTGGGGGAACTTCAGGAGAGGCACTCTGAACTATGGTCAGAATTGCTCTGAAATCCCCAGGGGAGGGCTCACAGTCAAGGGGCTCCCCTCCCCGCTAACAGCGTATTTCTCCAATGACTGTAGCATCATCACTTGTCCTCTGCTCTCTCAGCCTCTGCCTTGAAATCTCTACCAAGTCTTCCCTCCAGAACTCCATCTCCATACTCGAGGTGCTCTCCCTGGGTAGGAGCAGAAAGTGAACTCTCAGAGGGCTTGGGGTTCAGTAGAATGAGATAAATTCTGGGTACCTTTAAGAATTCTGCATCTAAGACACTCTCCTCCTCCTGGGCAAGGTCAAAGAAGAGCTTATTGATAATGGTTCTTTTACCGACCTGAATGAAAGAACAAGATACAGTATGACTGCACAGCTGGGTCATGGGCAAGGATAAGGGTGTACATTCAGCCTAGCCCATCTCAGGCCTAACCTTTCACAGCACATCCCTTGGAGTGAGAGGACCTCTGTAACCCTGTACGTGGCCCAAGCTGGTGCCACTAGCTTGGCGGTTACTGAAGTCATGTCACTGCAGACCCATGTGGTAACTGCTCAAAAGAAACCCCAACTCTAGGTGCTGGGCATTGCAGGGGAAAGGCAGGGAAGGAGACCAAATCTACCCAGGTGAAGATTGGCCCAGGCAATGAGTCCATCCGCCTGCTATCTTTGGACACAAGCAGGCCTCCCGAGCCGCTCAAAAGCACAAGTGAGGCTCGACCAGCCTCAAACCACGAGGGTCCAAATAGGTCAAAGACATTGCTTAGCCTCAGAGTTCTTTCCTCATTCCTGCTCCCTGGCAAGGAGCTGTCTTTAGCTGAGGTGTTTTCATCCTACCACCCTCACCTGGATTCGGCACTGCGGGCAGGTCCGACTTGGTGCTGTCTCGAACCACTGAATTAGGCTGGAATGAGAAACAGAAAAACAGACTTGTGAGCCATGGCTTGGAGCGAGACATACAGACCAGGTAGCCACCCCGACCAGAACAGCGCCTGTCCTGCTCCTCCTCGACCCAATGCCTGCCTACCCAGGAGGGCAGCACCACAGGCCATGATGGTATATCCCACAAGGCCTGACTGGTACAAGCACTCCAACCAACTGGCCCTTTTTTGGGCCCTGTTGGCTTAGATTTCCCTACCCCTGAGCTGCAATTTTGTCAACTTTCTAGGCTTGGAGCAGGGCATGGGGGAGCAACAGTCAAAGCCAGACTCCCTCAGAGATGGGAGTTGTAATAATACCCCCATGTAAGCTAGGGCTCCAAAGGGGTACACTTTCAAAGTAAGGATAAACTAGAGGTAAAAGCAAGTAGCAGTAAAAGCAAAACACAGCCCAGCTATGCACCATCTGCTTTAAATTTTAATTAAAATAGTCTCCTGCTAGGGAATTCCCTGGCAGTCCAGGCGTTAGGACTCCGTGCTTTTGCCAAGGGCCCAGGTTCAATCCCTGGTGGGGGAACTAAGATCCCACAAGCTGTGCAGCGTAGTCAAAAAAAAACCAAAAACAAAACGTAGTCTCCTACTGGTAAACAATCCCACCCCCAGGAACCAGGGAGAAACAGAATCTTTTCAGGAAGATGATACCATAATCCTAGGCCTCAATTTTTTTCTATAAATAATTTTTCAAATACATATAATACAAAGCTAACAATGCACAATGGAATACTACACAGCAATGAGAACAAATGAGTCTACAACTAAGAACAAATTATGGATGAATTACATAAATATAACATTGAGGAAGAGAAGCCAGATACAAAAAAAGGTATACTGTGTATAACTCCATTTACGTAAAGTAAAAAAGTAGGCAAAACATCTATGTTGCTGGAAGTCAAGACAGTGGCTATCCTTATGTGTGGCGGAAAGGCGGGCAGGTGGGAGTAACTGAAAGAGTGCACCGACCTGGGTCGTTGGACTCTTTAATCAATAGAAACTGAGAAAAGGCCAGAGGAGAAATTCAGGCAAGGCTTTATTGGGACTTGTGCTGCACCTGAGGGAGCAAAAACAAGCAACAGGTGCCCTTGCTTGCTCACTGTGGGGCGGGGCGGGGGGGGGGGAGCTGGTTCCTTAAATGGGGTGAGTGTAGGGGGTGGGTCGGCAGATTGAGCCACAGGGGTGGCTTAGGTAGTCTGCCCACCCCTTTGGTGGTGCTATGTGCAGGGGTCATGCACAGTACCCTGCTTTTGCTCCAGGCACTTCAGAAGCGACAGCTGGGTTTTGGCCTTTTTGTATTTTTTTGTTTGTAATTTGCCCCAGCTGCTGCACACATGTAGTTATTTTTAGTCCCCTATAGTTTCTCTGTATTCTGTTGCTTGAGGAGAGGTTTGTCTAGGTGCAAGTGCAAGCACTCTGGCAGTGTCCCAGGTCCCAGCCTGTCTCAGGAGGAGGTTTCTGGAGTGCTGATGTCTAGTTTCTTGTTCTGAATTCTGATTGCAAGGGCGTGTTCAGTTTGTGAAAATTCTGCAAGCTACACACTTATTATATTTGTACTTTTAAAGGTTTTATTTATTTATTTTATTGATTTATTTTTGGCTGTGTTGTGTCTTTGTTGCTATGCGTGGGCTTCTCATTGCGGTGGCTCCTCTTGTTGAAGAGCATGGGCTCTAGACACCCGGGCTTCAGGAGTTGTGGCTCACGGGCTCTGGAGCGCAGGCTCAGTAGTTGTGGCGCACAGGCTTAGGTGCTCCGCGGCATGTGGGATCTTCCTGGACCAGGGCTCGAACCCGTGTCCCCTGAATTGGCAGGCGGATTCTTAACCACTGTGCCACCAGGGAAGCCCCTATATTTGTACTTTTTTTTTTCTTTTTTTCTTTTTTTTTTGCTGTACACAAGCCTCTCACCGCTGTGGCCTCTCCCGTTGCGGAGCACAGGCTCCGGACGCGCAGGCCCAGCGGCCATGGCTCATGGGCCCAGCCGCTCCGTGGCACGTGGGATCTTCCCAGACCGGGGCACGAACCCGTGTCCCCTGCATCGGCAGGCGGACTCTCAACCACTGCGCCACCAGGGAAGCCCTATATTTGTAATTTTATGTAACATTTCTTTTTTAAAATTTTATTTATTTATTTATTTTTGGCTGCATTGGGTCTTTGTTGCTGCACATGGGCTTTCTCTAGTTGCAGCGAGCGGGGGCTACTCTTCATTGCAGTGTGCGGGCTTCTTATTGTGGTGGCTTCTCTTGTTGCGGAGCACGGGCTCTAGACGCATGTGGGCTTCAGTAGTTGTGGCACGTGGGCTCAGTAGTTGTGGCTTGTGGGCTCCAGAGTGCAGTTTCAGTAGTTGTGGTGCACAGGCTTAGTGGCTCCGGCACGGCACGTGGGATCTTCCCCGACCAGGGATGGAACCCATGTCCCCTGCATTGGCAGGCGGATTCTTAACCACTGCACCACCAGGGAAGTCCCTGTAATGTATTTCAATAATTTTTTTTTAAGTAAATAGTTATACAAGGAAAAAAGCACTACATAGTGCAAACCAGAACATATCCACAAAGACTTAAGATATTCGGATTTTCACAGACCATAATAAACACATTATGCTGAATAAATAAAAATTAAGATTGAAAATATCAGCAGAGGGCTTCCCTGGTGGTGCAGTGGATGAGAATCCGCCTGCCAATGCAGGGGACACGGGTTCGAGCCCTGGTCCGGGAACATCCCACATGCCACAGCGCAACTAAGCTCGTGCACCACAACTACTGAGCCTGTGCTCTAGAGCCCACGAGCCACAACTACTGAGGCCCGTGTGCCTAGACCCAGTGCTCCACAACAAGAGAAGCCACTGCAATGAGAAGCCCGCGCACCACAACAAAGAGTAGCCCCCGCTCGCCACAACTAGAGAAAGCCCACACGCATCAACGAAGACCCAGCGCAGCCATAAATAAATAAAAACTTTTTTAAAATTAAAGAAAAAAAGAGGGCTTCCCTGGTGGCGCAGTGGTTGAGAGTCCGCCTGCCGATGCAGGGGACACGGGTTCGTGCCCCGGTCCGGGAAGATCCCACATGCCGCGGAGCGGCTGGGCCCGTGAGCCATGGCCGCTGAGCCTGCACATCCGGAGCCTGTGCTCCGTAACGGGAGAGGCCACGACAGTGAGAAGCTCGTGTACCGCAAAAAAAAAAAAAAAAAATTAAAGAAAGAAAATATCAGCAGAGAATTCGAAAATAAAAGGTGACATATCAGAATTTAATAAGGACCAAACAGAAATTCTAAAACTGAAAAAAATGGCCAAAATTAAGAATTCAATGGATGAGTTTAATAGTAGTTTAGACACAGTTGAAGAACTGGTATATTGATAGATAGGTCAGAGGAAACACCGAGAATTAGAAAGATGGAAAATATATGAGAAATGATAAGAGATATAAAAGATACTGTGATAAGGTGTAGCATACATATAACTAGTAATTCCAGAAAGAAAGTGTTAGGTAGAATAATGTCCTCGCCTCAAGAAGTGTACGTCCTAATTTCTGAAACCTGTGAATATGTTCCCTTATATGACAAGAGTAATTTTGCAGATGTGATTAAGTTAAGGAGATGGAGAGATTATCCAGGTGTGTCCCATGTAACCACAAGGGTCCCTGTAAGTGCAACAGGAGTATTGGAGTCATACAGAGAGAGCTGAAGATGTAACACTGCTGACTTTGAAGATGGAGAAATGGGCCATGAGCCAAAGAAGGCACAGCCCCACTTCCATCTTGATTTTAACCAAGCAAGACTCATTTTGGACTTCTGACCTCCAGAATTATAAAATAATAAATCTGTGTTTTCTTAAGCCACTAAGTTAGTTGTAATTTGTTATAGCAGAAATGAAGAACTAACATAGAAAGAAAAGATAATGAAATAGAGGCAATACATGAAGAGATAATGGCTGGTAATTTCCCAGAACTGATTAAAGAAATTGTTCCACAAGTTAAAGAAACCTATGATTCTCAAGCAGAATAAAAATAGTAACAAAAAGAGAATTGAGGTAACTATATTATTGTCAGACAAAATAGACTTTAAGTCAAAAATGTTTACAAGAGACAAAGAACGACTTTACATATGGATAAAAGGTTCAATCCAACAAGACATAACAATTATAAACATATATGCACCTAACAAAATATATATGAAATATATACATGGAAGAAAATTGTACAGAATTGAAGGGAGAAACAAAAAGTTCTCCAATAAAAGTTGGAGGTGTTGGGACTTCCCTGGTGGCTCAATGGTTAAGAATCCGCCTTCCAGTGCAGGGGACAAGGGTTCAATCCCTGGTCCGGGAAGATCCCACATGCGGCGGAGCAACTAAGCCCGTGTGCCACAACTACTGAGCCTGCACTCTAGAGCCCACAAGCCACAACTACTGAAGCCCGTACACCGCACCGCAAAGAAGAGTAGCCCCCCGCTCACCACAACTAGAGAAAGCCCGAACGCAGCAACGAAGACCCAATGCAGCCAAAAAAATAAAGTTTAAAAAAAATTATTTCAAAAGTTGGACATGTCAGTACCCCACAATTTCAATAATGGATAGAACAATCATACAGATAATTAATATGGAAATAGAGGACTTGAACAACTCTTTAAACCAAACAGACCTAACAGACATATACTCCCCCCAACAACAGCAGAACACTCATTTTTCTCAAGTGCACATGGAACATTCTCTAGGAAGGTCATATGTTGGGCCACAAAACAAGACTTAAATTTTAAAAGGCTGAAATCCCACGAAGTATCTTTTCTGATCAAAATAGAATGAAACTAAAAATCAATAACAGAAGAAAAATGAACAAATGTGTGGAAATTAAACAACACACTCTTAGACAACCAATGGGTCAAAGAAGAAATCACAAGGGAAATTAGAAAATACCATGAGATTAATGAAAATGAAAACATACCAAAACTGTGTAATACAGCAAAAGCAGTGCTAAGAGGGAATCTGATAGCTTTAAACACACAGAATAAAAGAGAAGACACCCATTAGGATGGCTATTATGGAAAAAAAACAAAACAGAAAATAAGTTTTGGCAAGGATGTGGAGGAACTGCAACCCTTGTGCATTGTTGCTGGGGATGTAAAATGGTGCAGCTGATGTGGAAAACAGTAAGGCAGCTTCCCAAATAATTAAATATAGAATTACTGTATGATCCAGCTATTCTACCTCTGGGGATAACCCAAAAGAAATGAAAGCAGGAACGTGAACAGATACTTGTACACCAATGTTCATAGTAACATTACTCACAGTAGCTGAAACATGGAAACAACCCAATGTCTATTAACAGATAAAGGGATAAACAAAATGAGGTATTTTCATACAATGAATACTACTTAGTCATAAAAATGAAATTCTGAAACATGCTACAACATGGATGAACCTTGAAAACGTTACGCTTAGTGAAATAAGCCAGACTCGAAAGAACCAAATGTGCAATTCCACTTATATGAGGTAGCTAGAATAGAAAAATTCAAGGAGACAGAAAGTAAAATAGAGGTTTCCATGGGCTGTGGGAAGGGGAGAATGGAAAGTTATTGTTTAATGGATACAGTGCTCTGTTTGGAATGATGGAAATGTTTTGGAAATAGATAGTGGTGATGCTTACACAACGTTGTGAATGTACTTAATGCCACTGAATTGTACACTTAAAAATGGTTAAAGGGCTTCCCTGGTGGCGCCAGTGGTTGAGAGTCCGCCTGCCGATGCAGGGGACGCGGGTTCGTGCCCCGGTCCGGGAGGATCCCACATGCCGCGAAGCGGCTGGTCCCGTGAGCCATGGCCGCTGAGCCTGCGCGTCCGGAGCCTGTGCTCCGCGGCAGGAGAGGCCACAGCAGTGAGAGCCCGCGTACCGAAAAAAAAAAAAAAAAAAAGGTTAAAATGCAAGGCATCTTTGAGCTCACTGAGTAAACACCCTTCTGATAAATTTTAAAATTTTATGAAGAAGTTATCATTGAAATTAAATGGTGGCAGACATGTCCAAGGAATATTACAGGAATTTGATCCCTTTATGAATCTTGTGATAGGTGAATGTGTGGAGATGGCAACTACTGGGCAACAGAACAATACTGAAATGGTGGTAATATGAAGAAATAGTAGCATGTTAAAAGTTTTGGAACAAGTATAAACAATGGCTGTGTTCACCAAAGAAATCAATTGTTTCCACGTGTTCCCTTTCCAAAGGGCCTGTTTTACGATGATATAAAAATCAGGTTGTGTACATTTTCATACTAAACTTTTTTGTTAAGCAAACTTTTGCAAAAGTTTTTAAAAGGTTAAAATGTTAAATGTTATCTTATATATTTTTTACTATAATAAAATAGTGTATAGTAAAAAAAATGAAAAAATGGTTAATTTTATGTTACACATATTTCACCACAATTAAAAAAGGAGCTCGGAATCAGCCTGTTCACAGCTGCTAGAGGAATCTCCCCGCTAGCTGCACACTCAACAGAACGGCTTGATTAGAAAGCATCTCCTTACCCTTCGATGTTAATTTGGGTTTGCTGAGGTCAGTGAATACACTGAAGTGTCTGACCAACGAGATGACTCTGGACAGAATCATTCCAAACCATCAAACAAGCCACAAGAAATCGGGTAGCCAGTAGTCTACTAGGTCTCGAAGAAACAAAAGGGCTCGCTAATGTGGTGAAAGTTCATTTCTGCCCGGGGTGCTAATTTTGAAATCACATCTCTTTGCAAGTCGATCAAAGAAACCCCTACTCTGTCTTCATTAAACCAATCCTGTACCCCCGACCTCAGCTCAGCTGTCACCTCCTCCGGGAAGCCTGCCATAACCCGCCTCTGCCCAGGTCAGGAACTCTCGTGGGGCTCCGTCTAATGCCGTCCTCATCACCAGTCTGGGCTCCGGGGTCGGGTCGCCCGGAGGCCCGACACCCCACAGTCCTGTAGCCGTACGGGGGCGAGCGCCCAGCTCCAACAGAGCAGTCACTCACCACTGTAAGTGGAAGGTGTGGCCGCAGTGAATGGCGGCCACGTCGCGGGAGTGATCGAAGAAGTCGGAGCAAATGGTACACAGAGCACGGATAGGCATGATGACTGGTCTCAAGTGGCCAAGGTAGCCAAGGAAAACGCGACGGGTTCAGCTTCTTGGCCGTGCCTCCGCGCCTCAGCTTGCTTCAAATTTGGCTCCCCAGCGCAACTTCCGGGAGCGGATCGGAAGTGGCAACAAGGAACGTGAAAGCGCGGACTGAAGGTTGGGTCCGGATTGGACGAACCCTCAGGGGCGGGGCTTAACGGCCCACCGGCCGTAAAGAATCCTGGGGCCGAGCGCGGGCCTGAAACTGTTAGCGGTAATTCTCAGGCGGCTCGCGGGAAGACAGCCGGTACCGCAGGAGCGCAGCGTTGGATTGGCACGAAGAGCAGCTGCGCCGCCGGCCGGGCCCCTTTCTGGGGCAAGACTGGGAGTTATGGTCCCAAGCCAGAGCTGGTGCCAGGTGCGCTAGACACGGGCTTCTCAGCCTTGTTCTCTCGGCGTAGCCTCCTCTGCACTTCGGGGGAGTCGAGAAGACCGCGGCCGTAGGGGAATGGGACGACGGTCCCGATGGAGAGCGGGTCCCCTGGCCTCTGGACAGTGCTCGACCATATGGTGGAAGCCCATAGTTCCCAGACCAAAAGAACGCTCCACCCTCTCAGCCTTCCGCTCTGAGTGGTCCTAGAAAGATGGACACAGGTCCAGACACCTCAAGCTCACCCTGGCTCTATACAAGCAAAGCTTGATGATCCCTAAGTTTAGAGGTGGCAGGGTCAGTATCCTGACTTTAGTTCCTAGCTCTCAGGAGGAACAAGTTTTTCCTCGGGACTGCAGTAGGGTTGGAATTTTGGAGGTCCAGATGCTTCATAGATGAGTGGCTAACAAACCTTTTTCTTATTCCCACATCAGAGAAGTTATCTTTGGGGTCCTCTCTGAGAAAGAGCAGCATACCTGGTGAGTTCACCTGGGCTGATCTGGGCTGGAACAAGTATTCCTAGGAGTTTTCATGATTAATTATTTTTAGCAGTGTTACTCCCGTCTCGCCAGAAAAAAACCTTGTACAGAGCCCCATAATATAAAGCTGATCTGTTCCACCTGAAGTAGACCCACAGTAAAGTCCTTGGGGCCTATGTGGAAAGCAAAGGTGTTGTTTACAGGAAAGAGGAATCAACACAAAGGGCAGGCTAGAATCTTTGTGTAATGCCCACCCTGCATCCACTCCCCAACCCAGGGAAGCCCAAAGGTCCCTCCCTATGGTGGATGGCACTTGGTGGGTTCCAGGTCTACGCCTAAGTTAAGATAAGGGCTCCTTGTTCAACAGGACTTGTCAGAACATAGACCAGAGGTTATTCCTTGGCACACGCCCAGCACAGTACCCACCACCCACATGGATTTCTGGAGTCCAGGAGGACCTTGCCACACCATCAAGGAACACCCTGTGGCAGGGATGAACTGTACTCTCAGCCCAAGCAATCCGCATGGCACTGAGCACAGACCACTCACTACCTGTGAACCTAACTCCCGGCCTCTCCCCTCCCCATTGCCTTCCAGGGGCCCTTCCCCAGCAATATAGAGGAAGCAAAGGCGAGAGGGTGGCCAGAGGCTTTGGCAGAGTGACATTTATTTGCCAGGTTCAGCAGGTACACAGCCCACCGACCTTCATACACCAGAGCAGACCCACAGGCATGCAGGGAGAAGGGCAGGACTACCCCCAAGTGCCAAGCGAGGGCCAGGACCAGTGCAGCTGCCTGCCCAGGCTGTAGTGGGGTCTGACAAAGGGCACCTGCCAGGAGCCTCCGTTAGGAAACTGGGGAGCTTTGTTCCACTCCCTCATTCCAGCAAAAGCAACTCAGCGTGGCTCAGAGGCACCTGGGCCTCTCTCCAAGCCTTGATAGAAGGGAAAGTGGGTCATAGACATAGAGGGGGTTCCTCTCTATTTTGTTGTTGAATTGAGAGAGCAGAAAATCTGCCCCTGTGAAAGGCAAACCCCGAATCAGACTATGGGACACTGCCATACAGCAGGCCCCCAGGTATGGAGAGGACTGTGGACTGAGCCTGAGGGAGCCCATGTGGGAAGAGCCAGGGGCAGCACTCCTTGTTTGGCCCAGGGTAAGGACCCAGCTAGGCTGATACACTAGGTGCTGGGCCTGCACTCTGCCCTCCCAGATCTCATTGCCACATCCTCATTGCTCCTCCTTCCCCTTACAGGCTCAGGCAGTTCAGGGCACAGGGCAACCCACTGCAGGACCCAGGAGGGCAGGAAATAGAACAAGAATCTTGGGAGAGACTTCCCAGGGACAAAGATGGAGGCTTCTAGCCTCCAACTCATTCTCTTTCACTTCTGAGGACCCCCATGGCTACCAAGCAGTGCCCCCAGCCATGTGACCAGTCTTGTCTTAAAGCATACTGCCTGAGATTATAGCATTCTCTATACCAACCTGTTTCCACTCCTAGAGCAGCCCACACACCACAGGCACATACCTTCATGTGCAGGAGCCTAAGACCGCTGACAGGGCCTCGCTGGAGGACCAGCTCTCAGGGCAAGGCCACCCAATTTAGGGCCTGGGAGAGGATGGGACCTGCAGGGCCTGCCTGGGGGAATTGTGAGGCAAAAAGGGAAGGGGGAGGGGTGCAGGGACCTCCTGAGTATCCCTAGAGCAGCATCCCACAAGAAACAGAAACTGATGAAGCTAGCAAGACAGAAAAGCCACAAGGAATCCATGCAGGGGCTGGGGCTGGTCCTGCCTCTGGCCTGCCCACCACTCACACACACACACACACACAGGAGACGAAACTGCTCTCCTGTGGCCCCCAGACATGCCCCATGCTGGGAGGCAGGGGCAGGGGAGAGCGAGGGCATCATGCCAGTGACTCTCTGTACAGTGAGAAGCCCCTCATCCACTCTCCCACCCTCCTGCCCATCCCCCGCCCCCCCACAGCCTGCCCACTCAGCTGGTCTCCTCCCTCCGAGACTCCTGGGCAGAGCCAGCAGCCTCTTCCCCTTTACTAGAGGGTGGAGCCTGGCCTGTTGCGCCCCCTGGGGCTGTGCTGTCCGGCTGGGCCAAAGCCGGCTCAGGGGTGGCAGCAGCCTTGGTGGCCAGTGTGGCACTGCTTTGGGTAGTGGGCACGGTGCTCTCTTCCACGGCTGGTGTGGCTCTCCCATCAGTGGCTGGAGTAACACTTCTGTCAGTGGCTGGGGTGACACTCCCATCAGTGGCTGGGGTGATGCTCCCATCAGTGGCTGGGGTGATGCTCCCATCAGTGGCTGGAGTGGCACTGCCATCTGTGGCTGGGGTGGCACTACGGTCTACAGGGGCTACATTATCACTCTTCGTAACACCACCCGCTGTGGCTGGGGTGGCACTGCCCCCAAGGGCTGGGGCAGCTCCACTTGCAGCTGTGGCCCCGCCTGCAGCCCCAGAGGTGGCAGTGTCTGTGGCTGGGGCAGACTGGGCTGCAGCCGTGCTGGACTGCTCCGGTGCCCTGAGCCGTTTCATGAGGGTGGTCACTCGGACAGCCTTCTGAAAGAAGGACAGTGGAGAGAGGCTCAGAGCGAGGCTTACAGAAGCTGGATCCATTCCTTTGCGAAGGCCAAACCCAGACCGTTCCATCGTGCCCTGGCTGCCTCTGACCAACCTAGGGCCGGGGACCCAGCTGCTCAGCACACCTGCCTAAGGTAGCAGCAGTGGCTACAGCTACACCTGACGGTTGAAGAAAAGCCTGTGTGTGGCTGCAGGGGTGTGATGCAGGCAAGAAACTGTGGTGCCAGAAGGAGCACTTGGGATCAAGCCAGGAAAGGGAGCCATCCAAGCCTTACCTTCCACTTAGCCCTGGCAAAGTTCTTTTCAATCTGGGCACAGACACCATCCTTGATGTTCTTATCAGAAGCAGCATTGCCAGAAATCCTGGAAAGGGTGCAAGTGCGTCTGGATCTGAGGGGGTATGGCCTTCATGGAGACTGTGCCCAGCCCTTTCCTTGTAAGACCCAAGGATTACCAGGCAGACCCTCTGGGTTGGCCTGAGCTCTGGGTGCCCCCGAACCCCAATTTGAGGCCTCAAGGATAGAGGCTGCTAGGTGTGAGGAGGACAGAGGCCAAGGGACCCCTGGCCTCTCCTCCCATCCTCCCTGGGCCCTGCTCACCACTCATGGGAAATGGCCTCTTCCGCAGTGATCCGCTGGTCTTGCTCCACCTCCATCAGCCTTGTGACCAGGTCTTTGGCTGGGGACAAAGCCAGGGAGAGGCTAGGCTTGGGCACCCCATTTCACTGTCTAGAGGTGATGAATGGGCTCGGGGATAGGATCAGAGTCCAACAGAGAAGGCTGAGAGCAGTCCCCCACGCCAACCCTTCACTCTGCCCTCATGCTGGGCACCTCCTCACCCGCCTGCGAAATGTCATCCCAGTATGGAGAGTCAAACTCATAGTCGCCAGCCAGGATCTTGCGGAAGAGGTTCTTGTCGTGGTTCTCATAGTCATCTTCCTCCACCTCCTCATAGAAAGGTGGATTCCCTGAAAGCCTGCACAGGGGCCCAAGGACAGGGTCACTCAGGAAGGCCGTGGACACAGACCCCCACCCCACCTGGCTGCCAGGCTGTTTGCCGGCTTATCCACTCACAGGATGTACATGATGACTCCAATGGCCCAGCAGTCCACAGGGCGTCCATACCGCTGCCGGCCTACCACCTCTGGGGCTGCAAACAGTGTCCACCTGCTGGTCAATATCAGGCCTGGCCAGGCCTTGTACCACTCACACCCATTTGCTGGGATAGGGACTTCCTTCCCCCCCCCGCACCCCACCCAGAGCCACTCCTTGAAGGCTGTGTCCCACCCTGCCCCGCCCCACTCCCTGCTTGCCCAGGTACTCGGGGGTCCCACAGGGCTCCTTGATGAGGCCATTCTCTAGCTTAGCCAGGTGAAAGTCGCTGATGACAATCTTTGAGTTCTTCAACCGGTTGTAGTAAACCAGGTTCTCCAGCTGCTCCAGCCAGGAATGGCATGTGGGTGGGCAGAGGAAGAGACCATGGAACCCTCAGAGGCTGGACCACGGCCCTGAGGTGCTGCCCACCCCAGCCCCAGGCCGGCTGCCAGCTGACCCTTTGACCTGATTGCTGGCCTCACCTTGAGGTTCCTGTGCACGATCTTGAGTGAGTGCAGGTAGGCCACCGCCTCCAGGACCTGCCGCACCACGTTGCTCGTGTCTCGCTCCGAGTAGTAGCCCTGGTCCAGGATCCAGTCAAACACCTCCCTCCCCGTGGCCCTGAGGGACACCAGCCCCTGAGCCCGGCGTGGGCAGGATCGGGGGTGGGGCAGGAGCATGTGGGCAGGCTGCCTACACCAGGCAGCTGGCTGGGCAAGGCACAGGGACCTGGGACCCCAAGGGTCCAGAAGGGGGGCCTTCCCTGGCTGCAGAGAGCAGAGCAGGTAAAGACCTGGGGGACTGAGGAATCCTGGAACCCCAGACCCACACTCACAGCTCCAGGAAGATAAAGTACTCCTTGCGGGTCACAAACACATCCACCAGTTGCAGGATGTTGGGATGCTTCACCCTGGCAACAGAGAGAAGAGTCAATAGATAGGGCTGGGTGAACCCCTAAGAGAGGCTCTGGTCGCCACTGTGAGCCACAGCAGACTAACTGGCCAGAGGCTGGTACTGCTTGAGACCTCCGGACCTCGAAGCCCTTCCCGGCTACCTCCCCTACCCCACCCCACCCCTGGGCCTCATACTCACATCTTGAGGATGCCTATCTCGTTCTTGGCTGCCTTCCGCACCTTGCGGCCATCCCGCTTCTGGAATTTCTTGCAGGTGTGCAGCTTGCCTGTTGTCTTGTCCTTGGCCCGGAAGATCTCACAGAACTCCTCACTGCAGCCAGCAGGCACTCCACTCAGCCCTGGCTTCAGCGTGGGCTGTACTCCGCTCCCCTTTCCCCAGCCCTTGCCCACCCACCCTTGCCCAACAGACCCGGCACTCACGTCTTGATGACCTGTCCCAAATCATATCTGTCAGTCACCTCCGATGGCTGGTTATAGTTCTTCTTGTCACCCAGAGTCACACACCCAAACGGCATTGCCGGGCTCTGAGCTGTGGGCAGGATGCGGTCTGGTTCAGCTGTACCACAGCCCACTTCTCCCCACAATGTAAAGGTTGCGTTTGGGAAACCCCAACCTGTCTCAGACCAAGTCAGAGGCAGAGTCTACACCAGGAAGGGCTAGAGGGTGATCAGGCTCAGATCCAGTGCCTGCTTTTCTGGCTGTACCTCCAACCACTCAGCTTGGCTGCCCGAACTACAACAAGCCCCTGCGCTTATGAAAAATATAGTAAACTGACATATCCGTGAATCACTTTGCATTATATACCATCTAAAGAAGATTTATCAAATGATTTATTTAAATTTCAGTAATTCCACAGATGAAAGGGGCTGTATCTACCCACCCATCAGAGAATCATCTCCACAAGTCTGAAGATGCCAAGTGTTGGCAAAGATGTGGAGAACACGAGCACTGCTGGTGGAGGGCAAGTCTCCCCTTTGCTAAACAGTTTGGTAAAACTACTGAAGTCGAACATATCCTGTGCACCAACAATTGCACTGCTAACTATGTACATTTGTGCAGCAGGACACTGGTACAAGAGTGCTCATGGCTGCAATATTCAGAATTGCCCCAAACTGGAAACAGCCCACATATCCATCAAGAGCAAGATGTATTGTGGTAGAGTCAGTCACACAATGGAATATTGTTACAAAACAATGGAAATGAGGAGCTACAGCTCTACGCAAGCACATGGTCAATCTCACCAATACAGTGTTGAGTGAAAAAAATACCTAATACATATAGTGTGATTCTACTGATACAGAGTTCAAAACAGGCAGAACTAACCTATACTGTTTAAGGATACAGACATACTGGTAAAATTATAAAGGAACACTAAGAAATAAACACCATGAGTCTTTCTAAGAGAAACAAAGAGGTTGTGATTGGGGGCGGGGGGATTCTGGAGGACCTATTTCTGAACCTGAGAACCACCTGAGTCGTGGTTTAACAGGTGTTCAACTTTATAATAATTTGTAAAAATGTACATACACATATTGGGCACATTCCTAGATCTTATATTTCACAATAAAAAAATGTTAATAAAAATTATGGCTATCCATACTGAAGAATACTTGATAGCTATTAAAAAGCATAAAATAGATCAAAATGTGCTACTGTAGGACAGTCTCTGAAAAAAAACAGGGGACAGAATGGTGGGTAAAGCGTGCTACACTGGGAAAAATTTTTTAAAGTTTATATACCTGTGTACACTCACAGACTCTTTTCTGGGCGAAAATAAGAGTTCTCTTTGGGGGAAAGAATTGGGTGTCAGAGGGGCAGATTTATACCTATTGTTTATTAATTTTCTGTTAGGATTTGTACTGTGATTACTTTTACTGATTTAATAAATACTGCAGGACTTCCCTGGTGGCGCAGTGGATAAGACTCCACGCCCCCAGTGCAGGCGGCCCGGGTTTGATCCCTGGTCAGGGAACTAGATCCCACATGCATGCCACAACTAAGAGTTCGCATGCCACAACTAAGGAGCCCGCCTGCCGCAACAAAGACCCGGTGCAAATAAATAAATAAATAAATAAATATTGCTTGGGGATTCTTCAGAGGGAGAACCCCCATCTGGGTGGAGAAATGAGGAAAGGCTTTGAGGAAGAAGCAGCATTAGGGCTGGGCCTTAGAGGGAAAGGATTTGCCAGGAGGCATGAAGGGGTAATGGTCCAGAAAAGCAAGACAAGCCTGCCTAGTGCCTCACTGCCAGGGCCCGCAGGAGACCTGGACCATCAGGTCCAGGGGAGAGGCCCCTGGCCAGGGGTGGCTATTCCAGGCACAAGGATGACCACACGCAGCTGACTCCAGTAGGTTCCAGGCACTCTGGCACCCGGAGCATGGCACCCCCCAGGTCTGCAACCCTGCCAGCCCAATCCTCACCTGCGGTGCTGAGTGAACTGGCTCCAGCACCCACAGGAAAAGGCACTCACGGCCCTTGCTCAGAGGTAAACTTCAGGAGGGGAATTGGTGACAGTGTCTGGACCTTTCCAGACCTGACCCAGAGTCAGCCTCCTTAATGCCTGGTTGGTGTGACACTGGGATGATAACACACTTCACACTGAGGCTGCATTGAAACTGCTCTGCCTCTGCTGACTGGGCATAGTCTCCCTCCACCCCGATTAGCACTCGCTATGCTAAGGGGCTGGGCTGGGGCCTTGGCTACCTAGATGCCCCCCTACCTGAAGTGACTCATAGCCACAGGGTAGTGAAGGAGAGAGGAAGCCACCACCAGAGGAAGCAGCTTGGTCAGAGGGACTCTGCCAGCCAGGGTCAAAGGCCAGGACCCACACAAGCCCCCTGGTCAGTGCTGGCTGCTGCTTGTTTCCTCCCGGGTGGAGGCTACCCACTTCCTAGGGCACCCAGTCCTGAAAGTTCTCCCTCAAATTTGCCCTCCGCTTTAGGGAACAAATTCCATCCAGGTTCTTTGGACTCAGGGAACACAAACGCATTTCATCAGTGTGATTCAAGCTAGGGCTTAAGCCATCTTGTGAGGCACTGCAGAGGCAAACAAGAGAAGCTTTGAAGATCGTCCCTGACTGCGTATCTTTGCCGCCATGGTCACAGCCCTGCTCCTGCATCTGCCGGGAAGGAGCCTGTGCCTAGAATCCCACTCTCACAGCTGAGAGCAGAGGCATGGCCACCCACCACTGCCGGCCGCCCATCTCTATGCCCAAACAATCCGGGGGAGGGGGCTTGCATCTGTCCCCTCATTGGTCTTATGTGCAGCGATTCCCTTCCCAGGCTGCAATCCAAGGGCCCTGTACTGGGTGGGAGGGTTGTACCTCAGCCTACAGGTCCCCCAGGAGGGCTGGGAGGGACCTGTGTCCCAGCTCTGCTGCTCTGCTTACACTGTTCCCTCTGGCAGGAATGCCCTTCCCCCAAAGCCTCCCATCAGTATCCTATTTGTCACGGCAGAGTTATTTTTAACATTAAAAAAATCAGCAACTACCTAAACAACCAACAACAGGTGACTCGCCAGCTCAACTGTGTCCATCCAATGGCAGGAATTGTGGGCACTGGCAAGGGCACTGCCCATCCTGGCCTCTCTGTGGAGCAGCCTCCACATGAGCTAGGTGCTGAGACCAGGGCTAAATCTCTTCTTTCATTGTGGTTTCTGACATTATAAGGCTATTTGTGCCACAGATTGGCTGCAACGATCCTGAAGCTCCAGGCTCAAAACCACCCTTCGCTGAGGTAACTTCCACAAACTCCACCTCCACCCACCCCACACCAAGAGCTCCCTGCTCAGCCGCATGGCGTGGGAGGTTTTGTACGTGCCTGTCCCTGATCTTGGCCCAGCTTTTGGCCGTGCACAGGCACTCGTACCCGCAGGGACCCAGGGCTGGTCATGGGGGTCTGTCTCCACCACGGAAATCCGGACCTCTGCTCAGTCACATCAGCCTGGAGCCATGTCCTGAAGCCTCATGGCAGGGGCAGGGACAGATCTGTCTCCTCCCTCCCACAGCGGCCCTGATCTCAGCCAGTCACTGACTCTCCTCACCAACCTAACTGCACTCACTTGCCTTCACCTCCAACCTGGCCCCAGGGCAAAGAGAGGAGAAAAGGGGGCCCTGCTTCAGATTAGCATCTTGGTCCCCTCCACCCCCACCCACTCTACCATCTGCTACCCACTGCTGCTGCCTAGGAGGCTGCCGGTGTGCGTACCAAGCCCCTGGCACCTGCTTGCAACAAGGGGGCCCTGGCCCCAAAGCAGGGAGGAGAAACTGAGGGACGGCTTCAAGAACAGTAGAAGGCCAGGCAGAAAGAGGGCGTGCATTTCTAACCCCCATGGCCTGGACAGCCCAGACTCAACATCCAACAATAGAGGGCTTCCCCCGCAATGACAAGGGACCTGGGCTCGGCCTTAAGTCCACACTGGGACATGGGAGGGCACAGAGGTCCCATAGCTGCCGTTTCCCTAAAGACGTGGTTCCTTCCATTCTCTGCAGAGAAACTGACTGGTGTGCACACGGGGCGGTCCAAAGGGAGCTTGGGGGAAGTGCAGAGCCTGGGGGAGCCTCTAAGGGAGCCTGAGGGCCAAGCATTCCCTAGCTACTGCCTGCTCCTCAGGTCTGGCCCCTCAGGCAATGCTGATGGAGCCTCTGCCTTGGTAATAAAGGGTCCCCTAGGGACCCTACTGTAGCCTAAGACAAGTCTGGCCCAGGGGAGGCCCGAATAGGACAGAGGCCAGCTCCAGAGGCCCAGGGGTCCCACAGAGAGTCCTGGCCCCTCCTCTACTGGGGTCAGCCTGATTCAAGCCCCACATTTCGTAGCCATAAACAGGAGTTACCTGCCACCCTGGTCCTCTGCCATGTGGGGCTTCAGACCTTGCAGTAAACCTAGGGAGGCCAGGGGGGGCCCAGGAGGCCTCCAGCTGCCTCCCAACAACTGTGGGCAACACCTCCCAATTTAGTGGCAGCTGTGAACACCAGCCTGCAGGCAACCCCTCCCCTTCCCTGCTCTCCTCTCTCAGGGACTGGAGCTGGGTTTCCTGCTGTAATAGACATGCCTAGGCCCAAGCTCTGCCCAGCCTGCCGCAGAGACCTCACCCACAGGATGCAGGACCAGCAGAAATAGAGACCTCACTCTCAGGTCTGTGTCAGGAGGCAGAGTCAAGTTTCTCGCCCACTATCCAACTGCTTTAGGTAACTGGGCAGGGGGCTGCCCTGGCTGGGCCTCAGGCTCTAGCTAAATCATGGTCCGTAGTTCCTGCTGCTGACTCTCTCCCATCTAATGAGGGCGCAGGCAGAGGGCGGGGGTGCTCTCCAGTCTCAGGGGTGGGCATAGGATCAGGTGCTGCCTCCAGAAAGTTCAGCCTTCAGTAAGCAGGCAGAGCCAAGAGCCAGCTGGCCCCTTCCAGGCACCTGGGGTCCCAGTCTTTGAGCCCCTGAAGGAAAATTCACTGGGGGCCCTGCTTCCCTGTGAGCGGAGGAGGGGAAATTCAGGGAAGGCCCCAGAGTAAAGGGTTGCTATGGTGATGGAAGTTTTTTAAAAAGGAGAGGGGAGGGGAGGGGAGAGGAGAGGTGTTATTCAAATTCTCCAAGAATTCCCTGAGACTTTGGCCTGATTCCTTCCCCATGGGTTCTGTGACCCTGGTCCCCATCAAGGAAGGGGAGGTGGGGAACTGAGAGACTTTAGAAAAGAGAGGGGCAGGGACACAGTGAGACAAAGGCAGAACCTGTGATGGAAGGGGAGTAAAGAATTGACACAGCAAAAAGGATGCAGGCACAAGGACACAGGAGGGAAGGTGGGCAGGGGGTTTCAAAGGGGCCTGTGGATGCCCAGCAGAGCCCTAAGGCCTCCATGACCATGTGCTCTGCACACCTGGACCAGGAGCTGCCCCTGATGCCTGGACCTCTGAGACTGACCCCTCCTGTATTCCCCTAGACATGCACTGAACTTGGTGTGGGACAGCCGTAGCTCTGGGAAAGAGGCCAGCTGTTGCGGTCCCCTCAGAACAGTTCCTCAGCCTCTCTCCCTGTCATCACAGCAGCTTAGGTGAGGAAGGTCCAACATGTCGAAGGCACAGGCTTGGGGGATGGAAATGAAGCTTGGAGACCTGGCTGCTTCCCTTTACAGCCCCTCCTCTCAGCTGACCCAGCTCTGCCTAGACTCCCCAGCCACCCCCACCCCCATCTGCTGTCCTCTAGAGGCCTTGGGTCCCCAGGGCCTCTCTTGCAGCTCAGCCTAATTCCCTGCCACCACCGTCCCCCTCCCTGATAGTGGATCCTGTCTGAGGGCCAGAAACAGCACCCCAAGCAACCTAGAAACAGGATAACAACTGCACAGCATCCCTCCACTATGCCTCAGTTTCCCTGGATGGATATCACTGACTCTGTAGTCTTCTCCCAGGGCAAGGACTGCCCACCTGCCAGGACAAGGGCTGGAGAGGAGGGCCAAAAGCTGATATGGGAAAGGCAGTCTATGGTACCTGGGGGCCCACACCAAATGCTGTAAAAGAAAGGGAGAGAGACCTCTTCTCCACCACAGGGCCCAGCGCCTGACACCGAGGGGAGTAGAGTCACCAATTGCCCAGCTGAGGAAACTGGGGCCCAGCAGGTGCCTAAAGCTGGCAGGAATCAACTGGGAGTGGGGGGGGGCAGGAAGGGCACCAGGTCTCCACGCGTGGTCCTGGGCGGGGGTGGGGGGGTGTTGCTCAAAGCCTGGGCCTTGGAGGAGGGTGGCAGGACAGGGGCTGGACTGCTGCAGACTGAGCTTTTGGTGAGGGACAGAGAGCCCTGCTCCCTGGGAGGGAACCTGGTGAAGCAGGCTCTGCCTAGCGGTGCGGACAAAAGCAGTTTGGCAGAGCTATGGGGGGCTGGGAGAGCCTAGGGTCTCTGCCAGACACTACAGGCTGGGGAAAGCAGAAACTCACTCGCTCATTGTTCACCCTGCCAGCCGGGGGCCATGCTCCCCACCGTGCTGCCACCCTGACCCCCTTCCCCAGTGCTGCTGACTCGCCCCCGCTGGCACAGCAACACACATGCGGGAGGCACACGTGTGAGCACCCAGCCCCGCACCTCCCAGCAGAAACATGTGCGTCCCCCAGCCCCACCGCGCAGCGCTGGGTCGGTGTCCTGGACCCCCGGCTGGCCCTCGAGTTCAGGCTTGGAAGATGGATCTTGGCTAGGGGGCTGCTGGTCCCCAAGGGCTTGAGCCTCCTCCCCCACTCCGCGGCAGCCCCGCCCAGCCCCCTTCAGGTTGTCGTCCATAAAGAACTCTCGTTGTCATGGAAATTAGTGACTGCTTAGCGGGAGGGAGGGGGCCCGGGGGCAGTTGGGAGGGGCCGGAGGCAGCTCTGGGAGTCCAGAGGTACAGCTGAGCCCTCGGCCCCTACCCCCACGGGGCACCACGAATGTTGGAGGGTTAATGTTCCCACAATTAGGAGCCCAGCGAGACGGAGGTGGGATGGAGGACAAGGAGGGGAGATTGGCCTGGACTTGAGTCTCACAGGCTTCCCTTGGGACCCCCGACCCGTCTGAGGCGATGGGGAACTTTAGCCCAACCCCGAACGCCGAGCCCTGTATCTGCAGAGCCCGCGTGCTCTGCCCCCGCCGGGACCCCAAGCCCTTGCAGCGCCTCGGCGCACTCGGCTACCCGAACCTCGAGCCAGAGACTCAATCCCCTAAGACCCCACAACGTACGTTCCGGGGGCGCCACCCCCTCCCGGGTCACCCCGCACCTGCAGCGCTGGTCGGTCACAGGGAGGAAGCGATCGCGGGTTCAGTGGGGCGCTGAGGGCTCCGGGGGCGGCGGGCAGAATCCGCTCCGGGCACGCGGGGCAGACGCGGCGCCAGCTGCAGCCACTTCGGCTCGCGAACCTTCAGCATCTCCCGCCGCTCGCCGCCCCGGATTCGCACCCCGGGCCGGGGGCGGGCTGGGGGCGGGGCCTCCCTCAGCCGGCTCCGCCCCGACCCTGGAGGAGCCTGAGCCCGGAATCTCACTCGAAGGAGGGCTGAGGATGGGGTGGCAGCAGAGAAGGTGAGCGCTGGCCTTCCCGGCCCCGGCCAGGCTTTCAAAGGCTCCCTTAGGCCCTTGGACTGACCGGGCAACAAGGACCGGAGGGGCCTTCCTATACCCATTGTAGAGGGTGCGGAGTAGAAGGTGTGGGGAAAGCCTGAGTCCTGGAGCTGCACAGGAGTGTCTTGGCAGGTAGTAGTCCCCAGGGGACTGGCGTTCTGCCCAGCTCCCAAAACCTGACCCAAAGAGCGGAACCCACTTAGAACCAAGTGGGCAGTTGCTAGGGCAAGCTGTGCTACAGACAGGCCTCCCCTAGCTAGTAAACACACCGGGGTGTGTGTGCGCAAGTGAGGGCTCCAGACCTTGGTGGCAGAGTCTTCTACCCAACCTCCCCTCCCCTCCTGCAAGGTCCCATCCAGGGTGGCTGGCTCAGCCTGCCCCCTCCTGTGTGGCACTGAATTTCTCAAGCTCTAAAAGTTACCTATGACATGGCATAGACTCTGCTTTCTTGACAGTTTAATCACCCTCGAACCCTTCCTGAACAGCATCACTACTGGTGGCCTGGGCTGCGATATGGGGATACAGGTGAACTACAGCACCATGGTGCGCCACCAGACATGGCCCCTGACTGGAGGAGGCTGAGAACTGCTGGGAAGAGCCTCTGAAGGAAGTCCTTGGCCATTTCTCTGTCCCTTGTCACAGAGGCACATGGACGAAATGCTTGCCCCGCCCCACCACAAGCCTTGAGGCCAGTATCTGAAGGCCAGACTTACGCTTCTCTGTGCCTGAAACTGGGCTCCACCCAACCAGAACCCTCTCAGTGAGCCTTCTGACCCCATCCTGGGTGGGGTCATCTCCAAACCCCTGGCTATGTTGAGTGAGTCTCTCCTGGATGGTTCCCCACAGCTGCTGACAGGAGTGACTGCCCAAATGAGGAAGTTGGAGCTCATGCTGGGGCTGGAAGTCTAGCCTGGGAAATGACTGCTCGAACAGGACCCCTCGATATCTTTCTCCAGAGGGGGTGTCGAGGAGCCCTTCACATCCTTCCCTGGTTTGGTCATTGCTTCCAGGCCAGGTGGGTGTCACCTCTGGGCTCCCTGGGCTCTGGGTGGTCTCATTCATGGCACCAACTCCACCACTGGGTAGGAATCTCCTGGCAAGCTGGGCATCTGCAGGGCAGAGCTCTGAGTCTCATCTCAGTATGCTAAGTTCATGTCTGCAGAATTAATGAATGGCCTGGCACTCAGTCTTTCCTGCTGTCTGCCCACTGTCATTGAAACAATGCTTCCCTGTGTTGTATGGTGCATCTGATCCTTGGCTTGCTGACCCCACACGTGGTACACACATTTTCTGCCTTTCCTGAAGATCATGGCTATCCAGGCACAGAAAAGCTGGGCCAAGGAGAAGCTGGAATGTGGGGGATTTAGAGGCAGGGGAAGAGGTGGCTCGCTAGAGCCCTGCCTGCTGCTGGCAGTGCTCCACGTCTTCTTGGTCCCGTGCACACTCCATGTGCCTGTGGGTGAGCACGTGGCAGGGTGTATGTGCACACGTGCGATTATGTCTGTGTGTATGTGCTCTTATGCCAAAGGAGATGGCAACAGCACAGTGTGTGCAGCGGTGCCCAGGGGCACATGTGTTTGCATTCTGTGTGCACCCAGGCATGCTTGCTTGCATGTGCACACGGACGCTGTAGCTAGCTAGTCCCTAGAGCCACTGGTCCTCTTCCTACCTGGCACAGGCCTCAGGATCGTGGGGGCGGACTTACAGTGTGAAAGCTGGACATGGGAAGAGGGTGGACCATGGACCATGCCCAGGGGTGGGTGGGGGCTGTGATGACCTTATATCATTGGCCATTTATAGTCTCTCCACGAAGGGCAGCCCCTCACTCTCAGGTGTGTGTGGGGATAGCCAGGTCTTTGCCCTTTGTGGAGAGGACAACCTAAGACGAGAACCCAGGGTTGGGACAGGGGCATGGCTTGTCCCTCAGCTCCCAGCCAGAGGGGCACCAGCAGGGTAGGGCTTCAGTGTCTTTTTTTAAAAATAATTTATTTATTTATTTTGGCTGCATTGGGTCTCCATTGCTGCAGGTGGGCTTTCTCTAGTTGCAGCGAGCAGGGGCTACTCTTTGTTGCAGTGCATGTGCTTCTTGTTGCGGTGGCTTCTCTTGTTGCAGAGCACGGGCTCTAGAGCGCAGGCTCAGTAGTTGTGGCACATGGGCTTATTGGCTCCGCGGCATGTGGGATCTTCCCAGACCAGGTATCGAATCTGTGTCCCCTGCATTGGCAGGCGGATTTTAACCGCTGCACCACCAGGGAAGTCCTGGCTTCAGTGTCTTGGCTTCAACCTCCAGTTGCCCTCCAGGCAGGAAGTAGCAACACCAGGTGAATTCTTCTTCTCAGCTCTTCCAGGCCATGGAAGACATGGACCTTTATTCCTACCCCCACTATTCAGAGCCAGACAAGGTCAGGGGCCGTGGCTTCTAGCCACTCCCCTGGCCAGAGGGACAGTGGGAGGCCCTTTAAAACAGAGTGGAGCTTGGGACAAGAGCAGGGCAGTTGGCACTGGCATTGCCCCATAGCCTCTATGAAGATCTCCTGACGAGGCCTTTACCCTGGCCACCCTGTGGGCAGAGGCTGCCCAGTTTGGGAGGCACAGGAGGCGAAGGGAGCCCAAAGTTGACAGTTCTGGCTCCCACCAAAACTAGATAGTCAGAGAGGCAGGATAAGGTGTGAGTCTCCATGTCCTCAGAGACTACAAAGCAGGCCAGAGCCTCATCCCCCAGCTCAGGTTGTATCTCCCACCCAGGATTCAGGATTTATCAGCCCCCCACCCTGATTTCCTGCCCCAGGGAACCAAAGGCCAGCACTCCTATACCTTCATATTCTGACTGGCTGACAGAAGCACCTGCCAAACCAGCATAGAGCTCCAGCCAAGGTTCTGACTTTAGGAGGTATCTGCATTATCAGGCCAGCTCCCCCAGGAAGCCCAGACTCTGACAGGGACCCTCCTTGGGGGTAACAAGTGCTCCAGGGCCCCAGCCATCTGTAGAATTGTTTGGCTGTTGTCAATGTTGCTGGCCTCAGCGCCCCGTAGAGGGCCCAACATGGGGGAAGGCAAGCAGTCTTTTCCTCTGGAGCTAGGGGAGGGGGCTGCCCGCCCCCATGACTCACTCCAGGCTGTGTGGGTTATTACATTATGTTTGAAATTGCCATGGCAACGAGCTGGCAATCAAGGGTAATTGAGCTTGTCGCCAGGGCAACAGGGCAAAACCCACAGCCGCCACTCTCTGTGGTTGCCCTTGGGGTGCAATAAAGGTCAGGCTAGACCAGGGCCAATGTCAGCTGTGGGGCTGTGGGGCTCTCTGGAAAGGATAGGATTGCCAAGGCCCATGGAATTCCAGTGTGTAGAGGCAGGGTATGCCTTGGCAGTGCCAAGGGCCCCATCCCTGACCACATGCCTGGATCCCTGCCCTTCCCTCCACCACCCTGTGCCTAAAATATGCCACAGTGGTCAAAAGAAGCAGAACCAGAAAGAACTTTTATGTGCTCACAGGTGGTACTTATAGGTGGCCCATGGGCCCTCCTCCTTGTACTCACGGTGGCTGAGCTACAGGCTCTGGAAGGAGTCCTGGGACGCCATGATGGAGCCTCCAAGCCAAGCAGCAGCAGCACGGTGCAGAGAGCCCAGCACAGTGGCACCGGGGCCCAGCTCCTGTCTCAGACACTCAGGAAAGCCACTCAACAGGGTGCCGCCACCGTCCAGCACCACACTGGCCAGCAGCTGCTCCTGCGGCTTGGCCTCCGGCCGGCTGATATTTAGGATGGCTAGTTGTGGAAGGCCTGGCTGATTGAGGCCTAGCATATTGGGCTGGAAGAGGGCCTCGGGGCAGCAGAAGCGCTCAGAGCCCAGTGTGATAACCGGCTTGTCTGGAAGCAAAAAGTCCACCCGGGCCGGGGCCTGGGCACGGGCCATCTCAGCTGTCATGTCAATGGGCACATAGCAGCAGGCCTCTTCAATCTGGTTGACCAGCCATGCCTTGAACAGTGACTGGCCACCTGCCGGCAACAGCTGAGCCAGGTATTCAGTGAGGTCAGCACCCGCCACATCCAGCCGGTAGGTGTCAAGTGGGGCCAGATCCCCGGTGATGATGGGTGCCACAGAGGAGGTGCCATGGCCACTGCCCAGCACCAGCCCAGTGGTCCGCCCATAAGCATAGAGTGCCAGCAGGGCCTGATGCACTGTCTGCATGGCTGGCACATGGAAATGCTCAAAGAGTATTTCAGCCACCTTTTCTCGGTTGGTGCATGGTGAGGTGGGTGAGTCCGCCACAAGCACAGCCAGCTCCTCGGGCTGCACACCCAGCCTGCAATAGAACAGGTGCTGCCACAGCACCTCCAGTGCATCCCAGTCAGAGACCACTCCTCGATTCAGCACCGAGTAGGAACCCTCTCGGTTCTCAGGCACTGCGTACCTGGGCTGGCCATGGACTGGATGCTGGAGCAGCTGGATGCGTGAGGGCAGCACACTGAGGACGTGGTCCTCTCCAGCCAGCCCACATTTGGTGAAGCCTGAGCCTGTGTCGATCACCACAGATGCCATGTCCTGGTAGGGGTCCCGTGAATGGCGGCAGAGCACTGGGGACCGTACTGGCAGAACATCCATGGTGGGCACCAGCTCATAGCAGGCCCCTCGGAGAAGGCCAAGCTGCGCGACCACTGGCGAGTGTGTAATGTCCTCAGCTGTCAGCTTGAACCGGGGACCGTGGGCCTCAGTGCCCACCGTGGCCGTGGGCAAGACCTTGCAGCCAGGACCAGGTGTGGTGAATGTGAGCAGGGAAGGCTGCTCCTCCCGCTCCCTGGGGCAGCTGCCAGCTTGCCAGGATGAGAGCCGAAGTGAGCTGAAGCTTTGACCAGCACTGACACCAACATTTTCTCTGTTTACATAGACACAGGTCTCCTCAGGGGCCGGGGTCACCCGAAGTACCCCCACATGGGTAGGCGGGCCCAATGGCTCACCTTCCTGGCACAGGGTGGAGGCCTGACCAGGGTCCCTAGTGGTGGGGGGACCTCTTGAGAGAGTGGGCTTTTTGGAGATGGGGGGTTCTTGGGAAAAGGGAGGCTGCCTAGTGAGAGAAAGCTGCCTGGCAATAGGGGCTCCAGTGAGAGGGGCCCGACCAGGAAGTGGGGGCTGCTTGGTGGAGGGGGCCTGCTCAGCTAGGGGTGGCTATCCAGAAAGGTGGGTCTGCCTGGGAAGGGGACGCTGCTCTGCAGAGGGAGGCTGACCGGCCGAAGGGGGCTGCCGGGAAAGGGGATGCTGCTCAGCTAGTGGGGGCTGACCACAGAGTGGGGCGTGCCCAGCACCTTTGACCTGAGGGCTGTCAGGGTGAGCAATAACGACCTCTTTCTGATTGTGGTTGCCTACATCCTCCAGGAGCAGGGGTCTGGGCACCTGCTGGTTTTTGGCTGGTGGTACAGGCTCTGGGGTCTGCTCTGAGTTCATCTACCGCAGTTTCTTGGCCTGGACCATAGAGGTGTCCTGCATCCCGGAGGCATCCTGCATCCAGATGGTGTGACTAGTTTCGGTTTTTTCAGCGTCAGGTTTGGACCAGCCAGGATCATGGGTATGGCTCAGTATCCTCTCTCCAAATTGGAGGGGCATTCCCAGTGGAACATGCCCAGTGAGCATCCCCATCCTGATGGGTGTCTCAGTACCAGGGGAGCCTCGTGACTCCAGGTTGAGCCTGGCCTCTTTGGGAACCAGGGCCACCTCTCGGTAGCTTCCAGATGAAAGGCTGAAGGGCACAGGGCTGGACACCATGGGTGTGGTGGACCAGGAGCTGGAGCCATCACTGTCAGGGGAGAAGATAGGCATGGCCGATGGCCGGGTGGACAGCGTATTTTCAGAGGCATAGATGGATGGGTGGCTGGGCATGAGGCCCACCAGCACTGCCCTTGAGCCCATGGGGTCATGGCACAGCAGCCCCATCCTGGTGTTGCCCATGGCCATATCAAACACCAGCACACGGTCTTCCACAGCATCCCGGAGCTGGCAGGTAGGGGCACTGGAGGCGGGTATCTGCATGGCTTCCCTGGGAGGCCGTACTGTGGGGGAGTTGTGGCAGGTTACTTGGTAGGCAGACGGCGCCACATTGGAGCAGGTGTTGCTGCAAGCATTGAGGGGCTGCTGACCTGGCTGAGAGCTGCAGATCTCCTGGTTACCCTGCTTGGACTTGGGGGTTTCTGGGGGCCCTGAGCCCGGTTTGGGGCTGCCTGGCCTGGAGGTACAGACCATGGGTTTCTCCACTTGGTTCTCAGGCTGCCTTGATAACACCGGCCTTTGGGCAACCTCGAGCTCCTGGGCCTGGTCTGGGGACTCTTTTGGAGTGCGTGCTGGGGTGGCAGGCTCATCCTGAGAATGGAAATTCACTTTGTCCTGGCAGGATGTGACCCCTTTGGGAGACTCCAACTGGATAGACCATTGGTTGCCACATTTCCTGGGCAAGAGGTCTTGGGACAGGCCCTTGGTGATGGCATTGGTATCCATCAGGTGGTCAAGGTTGCAGGTGTAAGATTCAACTGCTGCTGACATTGAGATTGTATCCAGAGCTGGAGTATTTGCCTGAGTTGGAGTTGGAATTGGAGGAGCCTGAGCTGAACATGGGCACTGGCCCTGGCCCTGAGCTTGGGCCGGAGCCAGAAGAGGACCTTGGGCTGCAGCTGAGCCATCCTCCCCTGAAAGAAAATACAGTAGCCACCGGCTCTTCCTAATGCCCAATGGGGCTATCTGTTTGGGGCTGCAGGGGCCTTTGCCCCAGCCTACTAGGACTTTAGCTGGAGCCTTGCCCTCCCCCGCCATCTGCACCTGAAGCCAGGAACAGCAGAGTCCGAGCTGGGCCACGTCACTGGTGCCGTCACCATGCCTGCACACCGGTAGGGCCGGGGTCCTGTTCTCTGTGACGAGATGTGTTTGGGCTCCCACGATAGAGCCTGGAAACGAGCTAGTGGAGGAGAGTCTCAGGGAATCCTCAGAGGCCCGCTCACAGCCACATTGGGAGCTAACCTCAGCAGGGTCCCAGAGTTGCTGGTGACTGGGCTCGTGGGTATGGGCCTGGGAGGCTGAGCCATAGGACCCATCAAGGATGGCCTCGGTGGACAGTGACAACCCCTGCCTCAAGTATACAGATCCTGAGCTTATCCATGGTCCCTGGGACCCTCTAGGGCCACCGCCCAGCTGCTGGCTGCCAGCTGAGGGGTGGCCCTGGGAGCCCGATGGATCAAGGGCCCCCACTTTCTTGGTGACTTCCATAGTCCTGCTCCATGCCCTAGGTGCCCTGCACCCACTTCATTGCCATGTGTGGCAACCCCACACATCACAGCCCCCAGTGACCTGGGGGAGGGTGAGAGAGTGTGGGAAACCAGGGGCCCCACCCCCCTTAGGAATGGGGGCCTGCCCAGGGAATCTTGAGAGGTAGAAAGGCCAAGGGACCCCAGTGAATTCTGCCAACCCTAGACTGGCCTCCTCTCTCCTTGCCAGCCAGGTGGCCACTCTGCCCAGGCCAGCCCTAGAGGGAGGGCAGTGCTCCTAGAGGCGAGAGCGTGTATAAGGCCAAGGGAAAAAGGTAGGCAGGGGAGATACTGAGGAAGCCCCTGGGTTCCCAGTTTACCTCAGATGCCAGACTTGGCTCTTTCTCCCCATTTCCCACGTGGCAACTTGAGACTTAAGCCCTGACCCAGGGATGCAGTTCCAAGTGTGTGACCCGAGGCCCCTGTGGGGGGCAAAGCCCCTTCACCACTCAGTCCTGAGAGGCAGAAGTGGGTGAGGGGCCCAGGCTCAGGCTCTAACTCCCCTCCCCCATGTTCCCCAGCTCCCGCTCCAGGGACATCAGCTCCTTGGCAGTCTCTCTGCTCCAGATGGCTTTCCCCTGCCTGTGCCTCACAGAGCCCCCTCCCCAGAGTCACATGTCCTTGAGGCCCAGGACCAGTATCCCACAGAGGTGGGGATGGGGACGACACGGGTGGGAGTGGGGCCTCTGCTCAGAACCCTCAAGTCAGAATGTTCTAGCTCTTGTCATATTGTGTCAACTTCACCTTGGCCAGAAGGGGGGCAGAACACTGGGCATAGGGCTAGGCCACCAGTGGAAATTACAGGATGGGGCACAGTGGGGACACAGTGGTTAGGGGGCTGTCCACACAGTGGGCACAGGGCTGGCTACACAGTGCGGGTATGGTGGGTGCAGAACTGGGTACACATTGGGCACAACTGCATACGCAGTGAGGACAAGTTGGACAAAGGACTGGACTTGGGTAGCACACAGAAAAGAAAGCTATTAGACGAGGTGGGCAGTCCTACCCTCCATTTTGTAGATGGGCAGAGGGTCAGGGAGGAGTGGGACCTGCCTGGACAACCAGCCGAGGCCCAGATGTGCCCTGCAGCCACAGAGGACAGGCCTAGTTTGGGGAACTGACCAGTGCTACAGGCCTGAGTCTGGAGGTTCTGACTGGGGCGGGGTCAGACCTTCCTCCTTCCCCCAGCTATGAGCTCTGGGCCTCCTCCCTCTGTCCTCCAGGGCTATCCTTTCAGGCCTCAGTCTTTCTACGCAGGAAACAGGTTTGTGGAGAACGAAGCTGTAGTCTCGTCCTCTGAAGCGGTGTGTTTTCACAGAAGTTAAAAATAGTGCTTACGGTTGGCCGTGGGGTGTGAAGCGATGTGACCAGGGACCAAGGCTAGCTCTGTGCTTCGTCTGCACTTTCCTGACTCGGCACTGGGCAAAGCCTGACTCAGCCATGTCTCAGGCCCCCGGACCCCCTCCCCCTTCCCCAGATGCTGCCTTCAGTTAAGAATGGGGATAGATGTGGCTGGACACTGCTGCTCACCACACACTATGGCCCAGGAAGGTGACAGAGCCCAAGGGTCTGTGGTCTGCACATGTGTGCATTCACACACACATACTTGCTGAACACTATTAACTTCATTAATCTCTGGCCCCAAGCAAACTGTTTTTTAATTTTATTTTGTTTTTCCCCATGACAGAGATGCTAGTAGCAGCCTCCTGTGTTTGTGGGAGGGCTGGAGAAGCATGGTAGGAGGCCCTGAAAGTCCCTGCCTGTCCGACCACTGAGCCATCCCCCCACTCCTGCGAAAGTGAGGCATAATTCTCCCTTTCAGGGCTGGAGTCCTCATGAACAACTGATCTGAGAAGGGTGTGCCCCACTAAGGAAAGACCAAAGAAGGCAGCCCGGAGAGAGGAGAAAGCTTTTCCCACCTGGGAAGCAAACACCCCTTATAGCAATAAGAACAGTGACTGCTATTGACTGGGCCCTTCCTCTGTGCCAGGCAGTGCTGAGCACTGTAACCCAGCCTCACAGCAATTCAACAAGAGCCGGGTGCTGTCACCCTTATTTTATAAATGATGAAATCAAGGCACAGGGAAGAGAGAGAATTCACAGAGGTTGCAGTGAGTTGTAGAGCCAGAATCCGAAGCCAGGCCACCAGGCTCTGGACCCACACTTCAGGAAACTACAATGCCATCACAGGTGTCATGCGCAGGGCCACGTTGGCATGGACCCTGCTGGAGGGGAGCCAACATGCCTCCCTTCCGAGTGCTGCAGCCCCAAGCCCCCACCCAAGCTGTAACCCACATGGCCCTGTTCCTCCTCCCAATAGCTTAGCAGGTGGCTCAGGCATGGGAGGGGGCATTTTCCTGGGGGGCACTAAGCCAGTGCCTCCCAGGAAGCTGTCAGTACTGAGTAGGGGCTAGTTACATACCCTGTGGGACCTGGCTGAGTCTCTTGTACTCAGAATTCTTGGCTAGCTGAAGCCCCTCTGCTTTATCCAGCTGAGGGGAGGGGCAGCAGGCAGTTAGAGAGGATCCCAGGCTGGGCCCCTTCTACCCAGCCCCCTCCTGCACCCACCCCTCATCCCCCCCATCCCCTCCTCCCTCATCAGGCAGGGACATTGCCCCTGTACCCCTCCCCCAAACATGTTTTTAAATAGTCTCTCACCAGGAAGAAGGGCATCCAATTCTATTTCTGATTCTGGAAAGTGAGGAGGGCCAACATGTTACCATGGCAACCTAGAGAGCCCCTCCCCCAGGCTGAGCCCATTCCCCAGGCTGAGGGCTGTCTGGGATGGAGGGGCCAGGAAGCAACAGGAAGGAGCTCAGTCTGAGGGCGAGGCCATACAGAGGCTCCTCTATGAGGGCGGGTTCCAGCACTGCCTCCCTTCACACTTCACCTGACCCGCTCCCGGCAGGCTTGGGGGAAGGCCCCAAACCCTGTGGAGAGGGTCAGACTTCAGAAGATGGGGACAGTCACCTCACTCTGAGAAACCCTCCTTCCCAGTGGATCAGGCTGGAATCCTCCTACCTAGGAGACCTTGAGGGTGGTGGGCAAGAAGGGCATCAAGAGGAGAGGCACAGAAGGCCCCATTCTACCTCATGACCAGCCAAGTCTCCCAGACTTGCTTCTCCAACACAGACATATTTTGGGCGCTGTTGTGCTCTCAGGTGTCAGCTCTGTCAAGTCCCTGGCCCTGCACTCTTCCAGTCTACCTGCCTTCCCCTCCCTGTACTCTGGGAAGACTCGACATCTCCAAAAATCTAGGATCAAAAGGAGCCTTAGGGACTTCCCTGGTGGCGCAGTGGTTAAGGAATCCGCCTGCCAACGCAGGGGATATGGGTTTGAGCCCTGGTCCAGGAAGGTCCCACATGCTGCAGAGCAAGTAAGCCCGTGCACCACAACTACTGAGCCTGCACTCTAGAGCCCGCGAGCCACAACTACTGAAGCCTGCGCGCCTAGACCCTGTGCTCCGCAACAAAGAGTAGCCCCCGCCCGTCGCAACTAGAGAAAGCCCACGTGCAGCAACGAAGACCCAACGCAGCCAAAAATAAATAATTAATTAAAAAGGAGCCTTAAAGGGCTCCCAGTGCAGCTAACCACTTGATAATGGAGTGAAAAGCAATGCCTGTTTCCCCAGAGGTTCATCTCTGCCTACTGTCCAAGGGCTCAGACACCAGCCCTCTGTCCCAGAGGCTGCACGTGGGTAGCACTTAGGTCTGTGGAGGGAGGGCACTGCAGGTAGGAGCACAGCCCAAGCAGTGGCAGGCTTCTGAAGAGACCCACAAGGACCTTGTGATCAACACTTTCTGGGTCCTGATGGGAAACCAAAGCCCCCCAGGAGGAAGGCTGTACCCTCTGTCTGTCTCTCAGCTCTATACCCAGCACTCTGTCTGTGTTTTCCTCTCCACCCTGTGAACTCTAACTTCCTGCTTCCCTGGAAGTCTCTCCTGCTCAGGGTGCACCCATTCCACGGAGGCAGCACCATGTTTGAAGGAGCTGGCACCTTCTCCCTGCCCCGCTGCTTCACCCCAAAGAAAGGCAGTCACGGTGCAGAAAACCCCAGTCCTAGAGGAAACTATGGCAGGGTGAGGGGTGATAATCCACTCCTCATCTGGGATGTGAAATGCAGAACCTGAGAGTGCAGGAGGACATGGCTTTTGAGCTTTAAGGCACAGGGAAATTTAAATAACAGATGTTTAAACAACCTTCCCTGCAAGCCACGGTGCAGTGACCCCTCTGCTGTGATGTGTTACAGCTTAAAAATAGCCCACAATGAACTGCTCTGAGCTCCAATTGACTCAAGCTTACGTAACTCTGCGTGAAAGATGGCCAGCCGCACCAGCCAGGAGGGAGGACAACAGCACTGGCACCCCCCTGACTGCTGTCCACAGCTGGCTTAGGGGCTGCGGCCAGCTCCTCACCCTCCCTGGGAGCAGCCTCCCATCCAGGAGCCAGCAGCGGGGAGTGGGGGGAGGAGGCAGGACTTCATGCCCGGCAAGAAAAGACCTCCAACCACACCTGTGACGGGGATGTAAGGAAAGCTGCCCTCCCTCAGGGTCCCTGAGGAACCCGGGCCCAGTGGAGGGTGGGGGCGACTTTACGAACAGATGGCTGGGGCTTCCCTGGTGGCACAGTGGTTGAGAGTCCGCCTGCAGATGCAGGGGACACGGGTTCGTGCCCCAGTCCAGGAGGATTCCCACATGCCGTGGAGTGGCTGGGTCCATGAGCCATGGCTGCTGAGCCTGCGCGTCCAGAGCCTGTGCTCCGCAATGGGAGAGGCCACAACAGTGAGAGGCCCGTGTACCGCAAAAAAAAAAAAAAAAAAAAAAGAACTGATGGCTGGACTTCCCTCTTCCCTGGTGGTGCAGTGGTTAAGAATCCGCCTGCCAATACATGGGACACGGGTTCTATCCCTGGTCCGGGAAGATCCCACATGCTACGGAGCAACTAAGTCCGTGCGCCACAACTACTAAGCCTGCACTCTAGGGCCCTCATGCCGCAACTGCTGAGCCCGTGTGCTGCAACTACTGAAGCCCGTGCACCTAGAGCCCATGCTCCGCAACAATAGAAGCCACCGTGACGAGAAGCACGCGCACGTGCACCACAATGAAGAGTAGCCCTCCCTCGCTGCAACTAGAGAAAGCCCACGCACAGCAACGAAGACCCAACGCAGCCAAATATAAATAAATTAAATAAATAAATTTAAAAAAAAAAAAAAAAAAGGAACAGACGGTTGGGTCAGAGAGACCAGGGCAGGAGCCCACGTGGGCAAAGTGACTGGGGCAGCCCAAACAATTCCTTTCACCCTTTGAAGAGGGGCCTCCCCAGCTTGGAGAGACATGTCAGCAGGACCGATGCCTGGCTGAAGCTGTCACTACGGTGGAGCCCAGGGGTGGAGCTGACTCTTTGGGGGTCTCTAAGTCTCCATGGTCCAGGCCGCATGGAGTCGGTCAGGGGGGTGGACTTGTAGCATGAGAGAGGGAGCTCTGGCTTCAAAGCTGATCAAATCCTGTGATCTTGGCCACCAGCTGCTGCTTTTGAGTCCCCTGCCTTCCCTGATGCATTCCCAGATCCCAACTGCCCAGTCCAAGACTGACCACAAGTGTGCAAGTGGCTAAACCAACAAGAAAGGCAACAGATTGGTGAGAAGGCAAGGATGCCCCTGGCTCTCGCGCTCCCTCTGCCTCTGCCCGTGCTGAGCCCCAGGGATTCAGCAACTTCCCTCAGCTCCTACCACCTGAGCTCAGAATAGGAACCATCATGGGCCTGGCCCTCAAGCTCCCACAGAGCAACAGTGAGACAGGCGAGGGCCAAATACAAGGGGCCTCCTGCCACCTGCCCAGCAAAGGCTGGCTCTCAGGACCACTAGTGCGTCTGCTTCCCTTCCAAGGTTTGGGCTGCAGGATGGGTGGAGCAGAAATTGTGGGGGAATGGGTAGCTGTGGAGGGACAGGAGCTGGCCCTGGGCTCTCTTGGCATCTAGGCTCATTGGGTTAAAAAACCAACTGGAACAAACCCCAAAAGAATGGAGGGAGAGACTGAGGCTCAACTGGCCCCCCTGTGCCGGATGGGGAATGCTGGGGGTGGTTCATCAAGTCATCCCCCCTCCTCCAGGCCGGAGTAGCTCCACCTCCAAGCTGGTTGGACCCTCACACGGGCAGAACAGAGGCTCTGAGTGAAGAGATGCTTGGTTCCTGGGGTCTTCATGGGGGAGAGTTCTCCAGCCCAGCATGGAGTAAACGGTGTTTTTCATCAGGGCCTGGCAGATACTGGATCAGTGCTCAGCTACCGATTCCTGGGGCTGCTTCTCTCTGGGCAGAGGCAATAAGTGTGAGAGGTGCATCCCAGGCTTTCCTGAGCCTCAGACACTCCCAGCAGTGCCCACGTCCCCCAACCCCACCCGGCACTGGAGGGTCCTGCTCTCTCCTACAGGTGCAGGGAGTTAGTTCATGAAATGGCGCCAGAGGTGGACCCGGGATCTCATGGGCTGCACCAAGGGAGTGACGGATGAAGCCACTGTCCCAGAAAGTTCTCAGGATTTGAAATGGGGCTGTGTCTAGAGCCCTCAGGTGTGACCCCCTAGAGAGCCTTTGGATCCCTGAGGAAATTCTCTGGTAGGCTGGGGCTTTGGCATAAGGGGAATCTCAGACCAGGCTCATGGTTCCCTATCAAAGCAGGTCGGTCTACCCCATGCTTGCCCTCCAGGTGCCAGACAACAGCGACACCAGTGGGCAATCAGGAGGATGTGAGTCATCTGCTGCTTCCTCAGCCCCAGCTTTCATCCTGGCCTTCCTCCAGCCTTTATTGGCACCTGCTGGGCCCCAGCCCCACTGGAGATGAGGAGAGGAACTGACACCCGCTCTCCACAGCTCATGATGGCAATGCTGGACTCCCAAAGCCCTGGGAGAAACCTGTGCTCACGCCATCCCACCCTAGTGGCAGGCCCAGGCCCACCAGGGCCACCAGCAACCTTCTCCTTGGACCAACCATTATTCAGGCCTCCCCCAAGGCAAAGGCAGTCCAGGCTTCATTAGCCCTGGAAACCACTCAGAAAACTCCTGGTCCCCCAGCCCACCACAGGACCTAGAACCTATCCTCCCTTCCTCTCCTTCCTGGCGGCCCAGTCAGGAATTGGAACCCTGAAGTAGTTCCAGCTCCCGACACTCCAGATGGACTTAGGACTATCGAGTGGCTCTGAGAAAAGAGTTCAGAGCTCGGGGGCTGCAGCATCAGGGAGAGGGGGTGCAGCTGTGGCAAGCACCTGCTTAACTGTGTCCCCTCCCTGGAGAATCCTGGCCCTGGAGGCCCTTGGCCCAGAAACAGGCCCAAAGCCCCACATTCTGGCTACACAGGAAACCTGACATCCCCTGAGCTTCTTCCATCTCCATTCTCCAGGACTCCTCTCCTCGCTAAGCTTCCCTCCCATCCAGAGACCCCCTTCTCTCTGAGTCCCTCTCTTATGAACAGAGAAGCCCATGGTCCATAAGTTGCAGAGGCCCAGTGGGGAAGGAGCCTCAGTTCAGCTTCAGTGAAGCCTCTGAGCCTTCTTCTCACTCCCCACCCAGCTCCAAGCCCCGGGTGACCCTTAGATCCCCAAGATGAGGTTAGGGCACAAGGACTACTAGTTGGAGGGATGGAGACAGTCCTTTCCAACTGGTACGGGGACCACAGCTGTGGGAGTGCTCCAGGACATTCCACTCGCCTCTCTCCCAGCCTCAGGGGTGACACAATGGGGGAGAGAGAGCCCAAGCGTCCCTGGCAGAGCATGCAAGGCTACAACCTCCTCTGTGCCTGCACTCACTGGCATCAGAGGTGTAGGGGTAAACAGGCAGACAGAGTCCATCTCTTCCCCTCTCCAGCTCACAGGGCCCTGATCTTCAGACCCTTGCACTTGAGCGTGAGTCTCCTTTTAAGCTTTACCCCTGTCCTCAGAGTCCTTTGGGCCCCCATATTTGGGCCTCCCTCTGGCCTGAGGTGACAGAGTAGGCAACAGATGGGTAGAAAACAGCTAGGCAGCTCCAGTCCCAAGGAGACCCCCACTCTGCTTACCAGGGAGCTCTTGCCTAAACCCAGGGTTCCATGCATGGCAGGGCAAAGAGCTGGGGACTCAAAGGGAAGGGAGCCTACGCCCTTTAGCGTGAGCCAGGGTCTCCCAACTAATGAGATAGAGGCCATGGGGGACCCGAGCAAGAGAGAGGAACCAGGACTTCCCTGGTAGCACAGTGGTTAAGACTCCATGCTCCCAATGCAGCGGGCCCGGGTTCAATCCCTGGTCAGGGAACTAGATCCCACGTGCATGCCACAACTAAGAGTTTGCATGCCACAACTAAAGAGCCTGCGTGCCGCAACTAAGGAGCCTGCCTGCTGCAACTAAGACCCGGCACAACCAAATAAATAAATAAATAAATATTTTTTTAAAAGAGAGAGAGAGGAACCGCCATAGTGCATGTCCCGGGCTCAGTCACCCTGATACTCCAGTTATCCACACCAGCAGAGGCCAGCGACCCCCTCAGCATTGAGGGCACGGGGGAGGGATAGTACAAGGAGGAAGCTGTTCTCCTTCTCTGGTGGAGCCTGCCCCTCTAGTGGGTATTGTACAGTGGCCTTGACGAGTATAAATAGCCTAAGCAGTCTGCACCTTGAAGCTGGTGCCTTGAAAGTGTGGAGCTGAGTCCTTGCTGCTGGCTCATCTCTTTCAAGGCTGCAAGAGCAATGCTGGCAGGATTGGGGCGAAGGGGAGCAAGTCTCCATGACTTATCAGTGGCGGGGGGGTGTCGGGGAGAGTTGGGGGAAGGCCGCAGGTAGAGCAGGGAGCCCTGGAGTGGGGTTAGGGCCTGGGGAATGGGGCAGGCAGACTGGGCAATAGGAGAAGCCAACCTGGCTGCTGTATATCTGGGTATTCAACCCACCCCTCTCGGTTCCATCCAAAAGCCCCCAGGACCCTGTAACCTGGATTTGGGCCTGGCCTCCCCTTCCTGTTCTCTGGAGCCTTCTTGCTGACTCAACCCCTTTCCAGCCTCAGGGTATTTGCATGTGCTGTTCACTCTGCCAAAAACTCTCCCCCCGCCCCACCGCTTCTGGCACAGTTCCCACCTGACAAAGTCTCAGCAAAAATGTCACCTCCTGGGGTGGTTTCCCTTACCTCTCTATTCATCTATCTAAGGCTGTCCTCCATTCCCTCAAAGCAGCCTGTCTTTTTCTTCCATAGCACTTACCACAATTTGTAATTAAATATTTATTTGTTCATTTACTGATCTAAGGGCCAGTGGTCACCACTGAGTCCCCTGTGCCCAGCAGCCAGTTACACAGCAGACACTCCATAAATACTCACTGCATCAAGGATGCCGTCACTGGCCCCCAATGGGGAGTGAGAGACCAATGTGCCTTGTAGCCCTCCTGTGCCCCTGAAGGTTAAGGGGCAGGGACAGGGACAGGGACAGGGCAGAGGCCAGCCCAGAGGCAGCTTGGGGTTAACTCCCACCACTATGCAGGTTCAACCCCCCAATGCCTGCCTGGGGCTGAGGTCACGGGGACTTTGGTGGCTCTGAGAGGGGCCGGGCCACCTATACTCCTGTGCACTGGTGGGGATGGTGACTATTCCGAGGGCATTTCTGCCTTGTCCGGGGCACCAGGGCCCACGTTCACGTAGGCCACAGGCAGCTGCACGTAGTGGTCCCCTCGCAATGCGGCCACCAAGCGTTCCACGTCCCCTGCCAGTGCTCCAAAGGTGGGTCGTGCTGCAGGGTCTGCAGCCCAGCAGTGCTGCATTACTGCGTACCTAGCGGGTAGAGGAAAACATGAGGGGCACCATGCACCCCTACCCAGAGATTCTGCGTTATCCACCTGCTGTTAGCCCCCTGGCAGGCCACATGGGATGGAGAGCGGGTGACAGGGCCTGGTGCCTTGCATCAGCCAATTAGGGGCAGCTCTTCTCGACTGCCTTCCCACCCTGGCAGAGGTCAAATTGCCTCAGGGCTGAGAGGCTGGACTCCTGTGTCCTGTGACCTGGGTTATGTGATCTTGAGCAAGTTCCTTAACCTGTGTGTGCCTCTGGAGTCTTCTCTGATCACAGAGCTATTGGGGCATAAAGTGAGAGGATTCCTGTGAAGTTCTTAGCTTAGGGCCCGGCTCACAAGCTATCATGGTTATCATCACGTCTTCCAGGAAGGAAGCCCAGGTCCAGTGAAATGGGGATTAAAAGCCCTGAGATGTGTGGGGCAGCTCATGGCACCATGGATTCCAAGCAGAGTTTCTCTAGGTTTGTCTGTTGGGTCCTAACACATGACCCTTTATCTTGGAAATGTCATCCCTGCCTTAAATGATACTAAAAGTGACCTACACACAATAATCTCATATAATTCTCAGACCTCTGAGGGTGGTACTGTTATCATTCCAACTTTGCAGATGAGGAAACTGAAGCCCAGAGAGAAGGGACTTCCCCTGGTATGGAGGATGCTATGGTATGCCACCCAGTTTCCCCCCTTCATTCTCCCTGTGACTTCTGATGGCTCTTGGCTGAGGCCCCCTCTAGGAACTGGCCTAGGCAGAAAAGAAATGCCTCCTCCAAGCTCACACTCCTTCCTCAGGGACATCTGTAAGCAGTGACTAATGGATGTCTGGAGCAAAGACCTGGGCCCCTTGGTCTCAATTTCAGAAAACTCTGAAGGGCCATCCCAATTCCAGAGGTCCCCAGGGGATGGGCTGCAGCCTTTGCTGCATCTGCATCACAGCCCAGCTTCTCCCCCTACCTAGTCCTGCTTCCCTCACCCCTAACCTACCAATAAACCCCCTGCATGTAAACCTCCATCTCAGAATCTGTTTCAGGGAGCCTGACCTGGAGGCAGATAGGCAGTGAAGTTAATTTCCCTTACTTTGAACCAGGTTCATTAGTGAAATCAATAATAAAAAGCAAAATCAAGGCAGGCAGGGCTGTGAGGAAGGGTGACTCATACCCTTCTGGAGCACAAGCTGAGTGAGACAGTAATCATCAACCACCTTTACCTATGACCTGGCTTTTCCTGTTCTAACCGCAAAGACCTCAGCACAGCTAAGGCATGCATGCTGCTTATGAAGTTGAACCACGCGACAGGCACTGATGAAACACAGCTGCTGCCATGCCTCTGGGAACAGGGAATCCGAAACTATATCCAATGAAGAAAACATTCTGATCTGGAGACGTGGAGGGGGCTAGTGTGAGAGCTAATGGAACCTTTCCTTGAGGTTAAGTAAGTGGAATAAATGGAAAACAGCCCCTCTTGGCGTGGTGAGGGGAGAAGAGTGCTGGGAAATCAAATCACTGGCCTCAACCCAGACTCTGAGTTGGGAATGGTGTTACCATGGCAACCATGATATCCCTCCAGCACCAAGCTTCGAACGGTGGTGGAACCACAGATGAGGAAACTGAGGTCCAGAGAGGGTCCCTTTCTAGGTCAACCAGAGAATCAGTCAGAGAGCCAGGCAATAACTCTGTCTCTGGCCCCCTCCTCCCCTCCTTGTCTCTGGGGCCCAGCTCCCTCCCCATCGCCATTTCCACATACTCACAGAGAATCAGGGCAATACTCAGGCTGGGGCAGGCGCCGACCCTGGGCCAGGAAGTGCATGAGGTCAAAAGGGTCGATGTGGGGGTACGGTGGGGCACCCCGTGTCAGCAGTTCCCATAAGAGGACACCAAACGACCACTGTGGGAGGGGACAGGTGAAGGGACTCAGCTCTCGCCCTGGGGGGGACAGGTGGGCCCCCCCCAGGTCCTCTACCTCCCAGAGCCCTCTAGCTGGAAATGAGGGGCTCAACCCCCCCAGTCAGAGCCCATTCCTCAATACCTCACAAGCATTTCCCTCTGTCCCCGCCCACCACCAGAGCCGTCCAGAGCTGGGGCTGGGCAGGGCCTGGATTGTCTGTGAGAAGCCAATGAGTTCACAGCCTCCTCTTGCCCTGACACCTGCCCAGAGGTGGGCGAATGGGCTGTGGGGCTGCCCAGCGTGGGGATTCCCCGGGCTCATCACCATCCGGAGATCAATGGGCAAGGCCAAGTGTTCTCTGAGGCCGTGTGGACTCTGGGGCAGGTGGGGCCTAACCACGTCGGAGCTGGTGGTGAATCTGTAGGTCTGCAGGCTCTCTAGCGCCATCCATTTGACAGGCAGGCGAGCATGGCGGCGCTGTTGGACACTGTAGTACTCCTTGTCCAGGACATCGCGGGCCAGACCAAAGTCAGCCACCTTGACTGTGAATGACTCATCCAGCCTGGGAGGGGAGAATCACACTCAGGACGGGCCCCCACCAGGCCCTGAACCCACCTGTTTCAGGCCCTTACAAGGTTTCTGAGCCACAGTGTCCGACTCAAGCCTGCATTGGGCAGACAGGAAAACTGAAGCCCAGAGAGGGAAGGACATGCCCAGGGCTGCACAGCAAGGACTGGAGCATGGGCCTTCCCTGAGGCACCTTTAGCTGCACGCCCTGGTGCTCTGCCCCTTAGCTTCACCCCAACCTCACTCTGGCTGCTCACATGCAGTTCCGAGCAGCCAGGTCCCGGTGCACAAACTTCTGCTCTGCCAGGTACGCCATGCCACGGGCCACCTGCAGGCCGAAGCTGATGAGGTCCTTCACTGTGGGGTTCTGGGGGCACAGGTGGGTCAGTAGGCGAGGACGGAGCAGCTCCATCCCCAGCTGTTGCCCAAGCCCCCCAGTCCAGGGCCAGCTGAGCACTGACCCGCTGGGGTGAGCGGATGAATTGGAGCAGGTCTCCGTGGTGCATATAGGGCAGCAGCACGCGGGGCAGCCCTTCAGGCGGCAGCACGATACCAATAAGAGCCATCACATTTGGGTGGTGCAGACTGCGCATGAGCAGCCCCTCACGCAGGAAGGCCTCCACCTCCTGCACCTCCGTGATGCCTGCAGAGAGGCTGGAGTCAGGCCCAGGGCAGGGAGGCCCTTTACAAGGGTCAGATGGGGAAACAGAGAAGAAAGGTCTCCTGCTCAAGGTCACTCAGCGCAGTGGTAGCACAGCAGGGACGAGTATCCTCCCAGCCTCTGCTCCACTTACGACTCAGCGACTTGATGGCACAGTGGATTTGATTCTGGGCCTCATCTGTGTATTCTCCATGGTAAACAACCCCAAAGTGACCTGATGAGGGAGAGACAGTGAGAGGGGGCCCAGTGCCCAGGGCTCACACCACACCCTCCCACTGGCAACCAGACCTCAGAGCCCCAACTGGCCAACCTGACATTAAAGACAAGCAGCAGCTTCATGATGGCAGAGCCTGCAGCCCTCCCACACCCACTTAATCTGCACCAGAACCCACGGAAGACAGAATTCCTATTTCATAGATGAGCAAATGGAGGCTCAGAGTCCTGCCCAACTATCCCTTGAGCCCCAACCCCACCTGGCCTGGCCCCCATACCTTTGCCAATGACTCGGTCAGTGTGGGTGACTACCCGCTCGTGGGGAATCAGCACATCCTTGACCTCGGCCAGGAGTGCAGAGTTCAGGTCCCCAAGCTGGATGGACTCTTTCCGCAGCAGTGGGACATGGGACCCATCCCCGTTGCCTGAGAAGGATGCTCTGTGGACCTGAGTGGTGGAATCCCGGCCATCAATGGCAGGGGCTGCTGAGGAAGAGAGGGAATGAGGCGCTGGTGGACCAGAGAGTATGGTCCCAGCTTCTAGCACCTCCACCATCTCACCAAGGCCATTTCTATAGTCAGAGCTTGAGCGGAGCAGAGGCAGAGGCATGGCTCCAGTGGTCCGGTCCAGGGATGCCAAGTCATCCAGGTTCGGAGAAAGGACTGTGGAAAAATGGCTCCTGGTAGCCAGCCACTCCAAGCTCCTAGAGGCTGACCCCTACCCAGGAGGTGTGGGCAGACCCCTAAGGCCTGGGCAGAGAGAGGATATAGGGACTTGGAGATGTCAGAGTTTGGGGGTGGGGTTGGGTCAGGATGGGAGTGGAGAGCTCACCTAGCTGTTTTCTCTGGTGGTAACTGAAGACCAGTATGGTGGCCAGTACAGCCACAAGCAGGAGCAGGGCCAGTAGGACACCGAGGAGTGTGCTCTGTGGGACCCCTTCCAGACCTGGCCGCACTACCTTGCCCAGGATGTGACACCCACCATCCACGCAGACCTGGAGGCAGGTGGCAGCTCAGGCCCAGCCTGTAGGTCCTCAACCCATGTTTCCCATAGAGGGCCAGCTGAGCTGCCTACCTGCAGTGGAGCACCGTCCTTGCCAAGTTGCAGGTAGGGGGGAAGGGGGCAGACAATCACATCCCCCCGCAGCTCATGCTGGCAGCTCTCACCACCCACGGTCACGTTCACATCCACACAATCAGCCACAGCGCCCAGCCCAATGTACTGCAGAGACAGTCATGAGGGCTGGCCATTGCCCCCATCTCTTTCGGGCAGGCTGCAGCCTTAACGCTCCACTGTCTCCACCCCCTATCCTCCCCACTTACCTCAAACTTAACGGCATGCTCCTCAGGCTTCAGTGCGACCAGGTCCATGCCGGGTGGGTGGGGTGGGGGCAGGAAGCGAAAGCCAGGCAGTGTGAAGCCAGCAGCTCCATCCCCCTGGGCACTCAGGTTCCCCGTCACCCACCCCTGTGGTCCTCGGACCACGTATTCGGGCAGGCGGCACCAGTGCTGCTCCGGGAGCTGCCCCTCACACTGCTGGGTCCATGCGAGAGTGGTTAGCCCGGTACACCACCTACAGCCACCCCAGACCCCTCAGCCCAGCATGGGCTGGGGCTGGAACTCAGGGGACTGGTGTGGCCTTCCTCCCTCCTGGCCAGTGCCCACTCGGCAGCTACCAGTGCCCACTCACCCTGTTCTCCACTGCCCTGCGCCCATCATGGAATGACAGCACGAGGTGCCACACTGAAGTCAGATGCTGGCCATGGATGGTGACGTGGGAACCACTATGGAGGAGAGCAGGGTGGTGGACTTGGGGTGCTCTCCGAGGCTGGATCCCTCATTCTTAGGAGGCCAGAGTGGGCAAGGAGGTGGCACTTACGTGTAGCCACAGTTGGGGCTGATACCCAGCATGATGGGGTCTTCCTGATAGTGGAAGTTCCAGGAGCCAGGCACTTCGGCGCCCCCCACCTGCAGGCGAATGGGAACGCGGGCGGTAGCAGCCCCGGGGGGTGTGGTACATAAAAGTTGCCCCTCGCTGACCCTGCAGAACAGGGGGATTAGGCTCAGGGGCACCCTCCATGTGATGGCTAGGCCCGACTCCTCCAGGAGCCTGCTGACCCCTCCCAATTCCTCTGTTGGTCATCTCCTTAACTTGCCCATACTCCATGGGTCTGTCTGAAGATAGGGTGGTCCCAGAAAGGCCTCCAAGAAGTCAGGGAGGGAACAGGTTCCCCCCACAGCCTTGGCTGCAGCCAGTGGACTCTGTAATGGGCTCTCTTGCCATCCCAAACCACCTCTGGGCTGGAGGGAGCAGAAGACACTTCTTCCTGGACCTGTTCCCTACACTGAGTGACTGAGCCCTCCTCCCCCTGCCCTGTCGGGGATTCAAGCCCCACCTGGTGAGGGCTCCCCTATGTGGGACCCTGTGGCCTCCCATCCCCTTTCCCACTGGCACTTACCGTTTCAGCAGGCACTCAGTCCCATTGACCAGCACAGCCCGGCTGGTGCCAACAGACAGGCCTTGGCCTTCAAGGGTGAGGCAGGTACCCCCTGCCCGTGGACCAAAGAGGGGTTGTACTGCTGTCAGCACGGGTTCCTAAGAGGGCATGGAGGTGGCTTAGCTTGGAGCAGGAGGCACTCCACTCTAAACTCTTCCCTGCCCGAACTGCCCAGTTGGCCAAGGGCACAAACAAGGAAAAGTGGCCTCACCATGAAAGAGAAGCCTCGCAGCATGGAGGTGCCATCTACCCGGAAGTGCTTGCCCAGTGGCATGTTGGTCACAGTGAGGCTGATGTTGGCAGGCCCAGCTTCCTGCATGCCCAAGGGCTCCAGTTCACACTCAAGCTCCTCTACAAAGTCCTTCCGGGGTACTTGGCTGGGACATCAGGGGAACTCAAGGTCAGCCAGGGGTCACACAGGCCTGGTTGCATGCCCACCACAAATCACAGGTCTCATCTGAGCTTGAAGATAGCATCTCTCTAGCCATGGCTTCATCCAGGGTCGGCAGGATCTGACGGGGAAGGGACTAGCTTTGCCATGACTCAACAGACAGGTAGGGCATATGTAGGCTCAAGAAGGGACAGAGATGTCCCCCCAGACAGAAAGCAACCAGAGCTACTACAGCTTGCCTCATACCTCCTTGCCCCATACAAGCAGAGGACAGGGTTTCACAGGGAAGGGGCTGCTTGGTTATCCCCATCAGGGATAGAAAGGGCAGGGACCAAGTCGTACCTGAGGTTTGAGTTGCCTTTGAGCAGCAGTCGGCAGGGACTTTGACCCACAGTGACCTGATGGGTGCCCTCAGGCACCAGACCAGGAGGATGCAGGTAGAAGTTGGAGCCACACAGGGTCAGTCTTGTGCTGCCCCTTAGGGGTCCACTGTGGGGGCTGAACTGAGAGGGGAGGAGAAGATAGCCTGAGTCCCTTTATGGGTCAGGACTCTCAGCCCTGTCTGCTTTTCCCTAAGTTTTCTGCCACACTCCTTGCCTGCCCCACACTCCAGTCACTCTAGGTCACTTGCTTGTCCTCACTCAATACTTTTCTGCCTCTAAGTCTTTGCACGTGCCATCCCCTCTGCCAAGAATACCCTCCTTGGAACTTCCCTGGTGGCACAGTGGTTAAGAATCCGTCTGCCAATTCAGGAGACACGGGTTCAATCCCTGGTCCGGGAAGATCCCACACGCCGCGGAGCAACTAAGCCCGTGCGCCACAACTCCTGAGCCTGCGCTCTAGAGCCCGTGAGCCACAACTACTGAAGCCCGCGCGCCTCGAGCCCATGCTCCGCGACAAGAGAAACTACCGCAATGAGAAGCACATGCACCGAAATGAAGAGTAGCCCCCGCTCACCGCAACTAGAGAAAGCCCATGCGCAGCAACGAAGACCCAAGCCAACGCAGCCAAAATAAATAAATAAATAAATATATTAAAAATTAAAAAAAAAGAATGTTCTCCTTGTAAACACTGAAGACATCCCAGGCCTGAGGAAGATCATGGTTAAGACCTGCTGACCTCCACCCCAGGCCCGGTTTGTCCCACACTTACCTGTGCCCTGCCAGGCAAGCCATACCTTAGTAAGCTCGGGTGGGCAATGGTCCTGTTGCCAGGAGCCAGGACACTCCTTCTGCCGGCCACACATGCCCCCACACCATCCACAGCCCATGAAACGCTGTGCCCGCAGGCAACGCCCACAGGTGAGGAAGTGGTGGCAGCCAGGGCCCTGGATAGGTACCTGGAAGACCTTGGACAAACAGGTGGCTTAGGGGTGGCTGAAGGGGGGAGACTAAGCCCCTTAGAACCCCTGGTCCTACTGTAGATCAGGGTGGGGGGACCTGCGTGTCAATGCCTCCTTGGATCTGATGGAGAAGCTGTGCTCCCAACAGCCCAGCCCCAGGCCCTACCCTGCCCACCTTACCTGGTCCCCAGAGGCAAAGAGCAGGTGGTCCCCAAGGCGACTGACATCCCGATGCACAGGCTGCCCATTGCTGCCCAGTGAGAAGTTGGACACGTACAGCAAGTAGTTGAGAGACCTGGCCAGCTCCACCTGGGACAGGTCGGCTGTGAGCAAAATGGGGACAGGGATCCCGGGACAAGGGGCCGTGGAGATGAGGGACCTACCTGCAGGATGCGCCCATCGGCTGTGCCCATGTGGGCCACTGTGACATTGTCGAGACGTGTCACGTGCAATGCAGTGACCTGCGCTGGTCCTAACAGCCCGTTGAATAGGTCCACCCGTAAGAGGCTGCTGCTGACCAGCAGAGGGAAGTGGCGGCAGCTGGTTTTGGGGCTGGGAACCACCAGGCCAGGCTGGGGAGGGTCAGGGAAGGAGTCAGGGCTCATCTCCATGAACTGACCCCTTGGGGCTTCTGTCAGTGACCACAGCAGCCTAAACTCCCACCCCTCACCTGGCCTGGCTGGAGAAGGCCCCAGTCCTGCCAGTTACCCCACTGCCTCCATGGGGCTCTCAGATGTAGCAAGGCCAGGGAAGAAGGCCAAGGCTGGAATGCTGGCTCCCCCTACGCCTTGCCCTACCCTGCCATGGCCATTCTGATAATGAGTTACTGAGTTTTACAGAGCCAACCCCATTCTGTCCTCACAGCCACGCTGTAGAGTGGGTTCTCTCATCACCCCCATTTTATAGATAAGGAAACTGGCTCAGAGAGGTTTGCTCACATGTCAAAGGCCTTATCGCCTCTCAGAAGACGAACCAGGTCGGAAGTCTGAGTTCCTGACCAGAGTGCTCTCCTGCCCCCTCCTGGTCCTGCCCTGCACCTCAACAAACCCTGTCCCCTCTTCAGCCTTCAGTCTCTCCACCTGCTTAAGGGGCTGAACTCTGAGGTTAACTGGCCAGCACAGGGTTGGTGACGTCGTCCTTCCCCCTGAGACGCCAAAGGTCTTTCTGTACCTCCAGCTGCTACCTGTACTTCCTTCAGGGTACAGGAGGGATAAACCAAGGCCTGAAGGCCCGGGTAAGAGAAGACACTAATTTCTCCCCTGCTCTTAGCAGGTGGGTGTTTGGGGGACACTCAGTGCCCCAGTGCAGAGCTGTGGAAGCTTCTGAGAAACCAGGCAGTGAGGGGATGGATGCAGGGTATTGGAGCTGGGTGCAAGGTGGAGGCAGGGCTCTGTAGCCCAGTAGCTTGGGACCCTCCCTTGCCAGCCCTAAGGGTACTCCTCAAGGCTGATGGAAGGCCCCTATCAGACTAAGTATGCTTAACTCAGTCCTGAGACCTCAGTGCTGATTGTAAGTCTTGGGAAAAAGACCTCAGCATAGAGCTGGGCTCTGAAACTCCACACACTGGGTCTATAGGGTGGGTGGGTAGGGACTGGGACTCTGTCCTCACTGGAGGTGAGTAAAAGTCCTGGCCCTAGCAGGAAGCCAGCCAGGTGTTTTCAGTATGACTCAGGGACAGGTGGGGCTGTGGGGTGGAATAGAGGCCCTACCCTGGTCAGAGCTGCACCGCTGCCTGTTTGCCCCTGGGCTCCAGGGCTTGAGATTAGCCCTTTTGGAGCCTTGCACCGCCAAGTCGTGCTGGGTGTCTTCTGATCCCCTGACCACTAGCCAAGTCAGGGAGAGGTTCTGACTCCCCAGAGAGAAGGAGAGGAGGGCAGTCAGGGCTGCCCAGACCCAGACTAGGGATCTCAACCCCTAGGGCCTCCTCAACCCAGAGGGAGTCAGTTGAAGGAGGGAGGCAGAAGATCCCCCCACCCCTCATTGTGTGTAAATTCTCTCCCACCACTGGGGTATCAATCAGAGCGAAAGGAGTCAGTGAAGAATGTCACAGCAGGGCCAGAGCCCCAGGGCAGCCAAAGACTCAGAGAGCAGTGACTGTGGGTTAGCTCCCTGAAAGGCCACTTGTCCAATGCCATTTGTTTGTTCGTTCACCCCATTTCCTTGGCTTAATCTCTTGTAATGTAGGGTGGGACTGTTTCAATGGCTTCAAGGGATAAGTTTTGGGTTTGTCATCAGGGAAGCATTTTAAGGAATGTCCTCTTACTCTCTGCTCTAGCTCCCTGACACCATGGCTGAAGAGAACCTGGGTAGGGTCTGCAGGAAGGAGCACCTAGTTCAGCATAGGCTGGGAGACCTCCTGCCTGGGGTGAGAAGGGCCCCAACTATGGTGAAAGTCTGGGACTCCTACATGGTGAACCAAATCCAACCAGCCCCTCCTAGGCCTTTACTCATCCCCAGATGTTTAGTTGCTTGCACAAGTCCGGGGTGAGCCTCCTGGAATTTACTAGAGCCAAGCCACCTTCTCACTATGTCCTGAATCCTCCCCCAGTCACCCCACGGAGAACAATCAGGGGTGAGTGGGTCCGGAAAGCCCAAGGCATGCAGGCTCCCTGACAAGCCCCCATCTTCCAAGGCCCGGAAGGCTCTCTGGAACAGGGGTGGAGGGGAGCATTCTCTGACAACTCCTGCCCCACCCTCTTGAGAAAGCAGAGCAAAACAAGTATTCCCGCAGGGAAAGCGAAAACGTGTTGGTGAGTAGATGTGAGTCTGGGTGAATTTGTGAGTATCTGCCTGTGGGGGGGAGGGTGCTATTGTTTTATGTGTCCCTAAGGGTATATGTGGTGGGCAGGTAGGAAGGGACAACCATCATTGTACCCAGAGTTTGGAAGTGTGCCTGGTAGAGAGACAGTTATGATGTAATCCAATTTTCGCATAACAACAGAAATTACCTAAAAAAGCAAGGGGCCACGGTAAGTGAGAGGGTGAAAGAGCAAAATGGTGTAGCAACAGGGTCTAGCCTGGCTGGGAGATGAGCTTCCAGTGTGGTCTTTGTTTGGCTGATTCCCTCACACCACCCCCTAAGAAACTGGGTGGAAGAGAAAACTTCTCCCTGCCTGCCCTCCCCGTCCCAGATCCTCTCAGTGCTGGAAGAGAAGCATGTGCACACTGCTCACAAGTGAGGGCCCTTTCTTTCTGCTCACCGGGTCAGGGCAAAAACTGGGCAACTGGAAGAAGTCGAGGCCTCGCCGGAGGCCAGGGTGGACAGGAGGCTCACAACAGCGCTCCACACCCTGCTCGATGAGAGTGTCCAGCAAGTCTACAGGGAACGCACAGACGACAGAGTTGGGATCCACACCTGGGCCGCTGTCTCTGCTAGCCGAGAAGACCCCGAATAGCACTTCCTGGCCCTCAGCGATGCTCAGCTCAGTGGCCAGTCGCCCGCCCACTGGAGCAGCGTGGGCCGCCTGCAACACCGGGTAGGGCTGCGCGCCTCCATGGGCCGCACGTCGCCGGCGTTTAGGTGCAAAACGGCAGTCGAGGACCAGCTCGCGGTAGTCGCCCAGGTCAGTCTCGACAGCGCTGAGCCGTACCAGGCGCGTGTGTAAGGCGCCAGGAGCATCTACCACGTTGGCTGGCTGCACAGTCAGGAAATAGACGAAGGCTCCTGCACGGAAACTGTACACGTATTCGATGCGGTAGGAAGCCAGGTGCTCAGGCACCACTGACAGTGCCGCAAAGCCTGGTGCAAATCCTGAGGCGTCGGCCTTGAGGCGCCGGATGGACACGGATCGTGGGCTGAAGCTGGCGGCCACCGCCGAGTCCAGTGAGGATGCCACGTAGAAGTAGGAGGCATGGCCCTGCTCAATCACGGTCACGAGGGTGCCCAGCGGGCTGGCTACACAGTCGGGACAGTCCTCCGGATGATTGTGGTGCGCCGAGAAAAGGCAGACTGGTGGCGCCAGGTGCAGGGCTGTCCCGCGGGGCTCTAGCTCATGCAGGAAGCAGCGTCCCCGAAGGCTGGAGCCACAACTGATCAGTGCAGGCAGCACCGGCTCCAGCACCAGAACCTGCGCATCTGTGTCTCCCGGTGGGCCGTGGGGGCCTGGGCCACAGGCCGCACACGTCTGGCAGCCAGGGGCCCCAGCAGGGCCGGTGGCCAGGCTCTCAACTGGCTGCAGATCAGGCCCAAGCACATGCAGGCGATTGCGTGTGGCCACGAACACGGCACTCCCTTCCCTGACGCCCTCGTAGGTTGCCACAGCCTGTACCGGCCGGCCGGCCGAGAAGCTGGGCACCAAGTACTCCACGTCAAAGTCGCAGGAGGTAGCATAGGGGATGCGCGGGCACTGCCAGGACCCTCCCGTCTCGGGCACCGCCGGCAGAAGCAGCAGCTGCAGTAGCAGCAGTAGTAACAGGAAGGGCTGCAATGGCGGCGGGTGGAGCTCCATCGAGGCCCAGATGGCGGCCCGCGGAGGTTCCTGCCCGGCTGGGAGCCAACGAGAACTCTGGGTTTGGACAAGCGTCGAGCGCCGGTCCTGGGAGCCCTGGGGCACCGACCCCACCGGGACTCCTGAGATGCCCGCCGCCTTCTCCTGCCCTCGGGTCTGAGCACCTGGCGCGGGCGTACACACACGCAGAGAGGCCCCCGCACCTGTTGCCCCAGCTGCCGGTCCCAGCCGGTGCTTGGAGCAAAGTCTGAGTGCCAGGGGCGGGGCGGACGGGGCCAGGGTGTGGGGGCGGGGCTGGGGGCGGGGCCTGCTCTATGCCTGGCCTAGCCCAGCCCTTCTGCCTGTTCGACTTTCCTGGCCCTCGGAAGCCTGGGTCCTACACTTACACTTGGTCCCCTTTTTCTCAGTGGCCTGTGGGTGGGTGTGCGTGGAGTGGCCTGGAGAGAGGTTAAGTAGATCTGAGCTGTCCCGTCCCGCCCCCCACGACCGACTGGGCGAAGTGAGGGGGCGTGTTGCCTCAGCGCATTTGAGGACCACCTGGCCTATTTCTTCTCTTAGCGCCAGGATACAGCAACATCCTCAGACACCCGTTCCAGGCAGGGCCTGGGGGACCCACTGTGTAGGGAACAGAGGCCAGGAATGTGTGGAGAACCAGAGGGGAGGTGTGGAGAGACCTCAGGAGTGGCACTAGCCTCTGTGGGCAGAGACTATCCCTCTGTGGGCCTGCCCTGGGTTGACAGCGACAGGATGGTGTCAGCATGGTGCATTGCATCCCGCCTGCCCAGGGCAGGTGGGATTTATAAGATGGGGCCAGCCCTGTTGGCTGGACATTAGAGTCAGAGGAGAAGCAACTTATGTGGAGGCCCAACCCTAGCTCTGGTCTGTCCACTGCTGCCTCAGTAGGTGGAAGCTGTAGGATGGGGACAATAAAACACAAAATGTTGGCCTTCATTCCTGGCTCTGCTCCAGGGCCTCCCTGATATGAGGGAAACATGGGCTTTGGCTCTCAGGGCACCTCTAACCTGCTCTGTAAGCCATGCTGGGCCTCAGCCTCTCAGTCTCTGAAATGAGGGTGTAGTTCTCGCTAGGTGGTAACCCAGAGTTCTCTCTCCAGGCTGTGATATATGCGGGGCAGGGATAGGGGAGTCAACTCAGGTCTGCTCTTGCCATCTCTCAGCATCTGCTCCTTGGTAACTTGGCTCCCCGCAACACTGGAGGGGGGCCCGGGGGCACATCCTTAGCCTGACATCCCCTTCAGCCAGGTGGGCCTGGACCCCGGAGGGAGGGAAAGCATCACAGGGTGGCCCAAGGCTGAGGTCTGAGGGACCTGTGAACTGTGAGTCCCAGAGCTTTGGAGGGTAACGGGTGGGGGTGGGGAGAGGAGCCCTCAGCCCAACAGGATTCACCCTGACCCTACAAGTATCTCCTCTACTCACCATCCAGCCCATACTCCTTGTTCTTCCTTCCAGGAGCACACTTTTCCCTTCCTTCTCTTGTAACTTAGGTGGCATCTCCTCCGGGAAGCCTACCTGATCCAAGCGGTGACAAGTCCATCTTGTGGGTCCCACAGACCCTGTGCTACACCTACCCCAGCACAGTTTACTCTGGATACCTGACTCCCCCCATCCCCCATTCCTAATGCTGGACTCCCCTACCCCTCCAGGCTGGAGCTTAATGAGCATCTGGTGACAGGGTGGAAACAGCACCGGGGCGGCCACACCCAGTGCTGGGAGGATACCGTGCCTGAGGCAACATAAAAGGCACTCCCTTCGCTAACCAGAATTGGCCCGGAAATGAATAAACACACATCAGAAATTATGGCACCATTCCTGTGTTCCACAGTCAACATGTCTAAAGATAGTCATGCAGGGCAAAAGTGATATGAAACATTCCCTGCCCGGCGCTGAGACATGGGTTCTTGTGACCCCTATTCTGCCTCAGGACAGTGGGAGAGACTTATAGGGGTTGGGAGGAAACCTGAGGGGTCCTCCCCGTTCACCTGTTTTGGGGGTGGATGTGCAGCAGTCAACAGTTGGTTCTCTGCTGCCATCATGTGGCCAAGTTGTTGGCTGCCCCCAGGCTGGCATCTCCTCTGAGGTAGCCTTGGTCTTTGACAGCAGGCATCCACAGAGTGCCCCTTCCTTCCTCCTCATCCACTTGGTCTGTGGGAGGGGGGCAGGCAAGCCATGTGGGGGAAGTCAGCTAATGGAGCCTTGCAGTGCCGAATACAAGCACTTTCTCAAGGTGAGTTCACAAGGCCTGGCCCACGTTCAGCTAAGGACCTACCCCACTGCCCTTGCATTTGTCACCTTGAAGGAGTGCTAGCCACTTTGCCCTCTTTGGGCTCTCACTCCCCTCTGAACACTACTCCAGAGAACTAGTGCCAGCCTCTTTCTCCAACGCAAAGAGATCATCCTAATGACAGCAGGGGCACCTCTGTAACCACAATATGACCATGTCACTCTGCAGCTTTAAAACATTCTGTGGCTCCCCACTGCCAGACTTTTACCTGGAGTTTGAGAACCCTAGGCTTTAAAGACTCCTCCAGCTTCACTGTTACCCAGTCGGACAAGGTTCTTTACCATACCAGGTTTCATACCAGTTTCATCCCTTTGCACATGCTCGTTGCTCCACTAGGAACACCTTTCCTGTTTGCCTGTTGTCCCTTCCTTGCTCCCCAAACAGGTAAACCCCGCACTCTTAGGTGCCTACTGTCCTAGGTATACACACTTATCTAATTGTGACTATCTCTTCCCACCCCCACCCAGAATAGGTGCTGAACGGCAAGAAGCTGGAAGCCCTACAAGGATCAGGGTAGCCAGCAGGGACACCTGGAGGCTGACTGCTGACCAGAAGAACACCGGTAGCAGTCAGAGACAGCTAGCCTGGCATCACCCTGGCCCCAGAGGCAGTGGTTTGGTGCCCTTTCCAGGATTCAGGGAAGGAACAGAAACAGCAAGCAGACAGAAAAGAGACCCAGGGCATGTGGGCAGTGTGAGCAGCACCCACCAAGCCTGTGGCTGCTCCAGAGGGGCTTTGGGGTCTGGGCAGGTGGCCTGCTGCCATACCCATTCTAATGTGATCTGGGGTGGGGCCAAGGGCAGGGGCTGTGCTGCCATTTCCTGGGACAGTAAGTGACTCATTCCAGTGTATCCTTGGCCTATGCCACCTACAAAGACACATTTTCCAGCATGGGTTGGTTTTAGTGGCACAGTATCTTGGTCCAGCACTCAGAGGCTGCATGAAGGTGATTCACTCTATAGTCTGAAGACCATATTCCATGGACACTATTCTCCCAAACACTTCCTAGGTCTTCTGTTTCCCTGGCCAGTGAGATGGTTCAGTTGTGGCATAACTAGGAGAGTCCCCAGCAGGGAGGTAGAACCTTTCTGCACTGTGCCTTGGGCTCTGTCCTAAGAAGGTCTCATGGTAGAGTGAATGGGGCTGGGCCTTCACTGCTGAGCCTCCTGGGATGTTCCTGGTGGCCCACGTAGGCTGGGCCATGCCAGGGAACAGGGTGACTGAAAAGGGCATCAGCCCTTCTTAGGGCAGGGTCCACTCCTGCCCCAGAGGTCAGCTGGGTCTTCTTTCAGGTCCTCTGGCTCACTCCTGGGGGCCATCCTGAGGAATGTGCTGGCTGGAGGTAGGGGAGCTGAGGTAGACAGCCTTCATGAGGAACCCTAAGCTGGAGTAGTTTCCCCAGAGGCCTACAGCTATAGTGAGGCTGGACTCTGAATTTGTGCTGAACACTGGGCCACCTCACCAAGGGCTCCCACCCATGCTCGGGCTCAGACTCTCTCCACTTGACTGTCCCTGTCTTACTCAGCTCAGCCCCTGCTGAACTACAGCAGTCCATTAAGCAGAGCCACAGTCAGGGATCCCAGGTGGTTGGGTGGTCCTTCAGGCCATGCAGCTGGGAATCCCACCTAGGAGTGACAGGGGAGGCACCAGGGGCTCAGACTGAGCGTGGGGTAGGGCATTGCGGGAGGTTGGTCGTGGTGGGGAAGGCCAGTGGGGTCCTAGAGAACACTTTACACGTGGCAGGACTTCAGCTGAATGAAAACAGCCCCAGCCCAGGGGCCAACTCTGAGCACATGTGATGCTGTGCATGGGGAAGCATGGGCAGGGCCTAGGGAGGAGGATCCAGTGTCTGTGTGTGAGTGAGAGTGAAGGAACCAGTGACAAGGCCCCCAAGTGTCTTCCCCAAAGCACTTTAATGCACACACCAACCCACAGTCCCTGCCTGCTGCCTGGGCCAGAGAGGCCAGCCCCACCTGGAAGCTCCCATGGCTTCCACAGCCTGGTGTGCCTAGGAGGGCCGAGCCCACACAAATTCTCATCAGTATGTGAGGGGCGTGAGGATGAAGAGGCGGTCTTCTTCTTTGCGGATCCAGCGCATCAGTTTATGGATGGCACTGACGGCCGACGCCTTGGTTCCCAGGGGGCTGTAGCACATGTAGAGCTCAAAGGCGCCTGTCACCTGGAGGAAGGGGGCACAGGGTGGTCATCCAGATTAGACAACCCTCGTGGCCCTTGCCCAGGACCCCGATGAAGCCCAGCCCATCCCAGGGCTGCCTTACCCAAGCCAGGAGGTTCTCGTTGGGGCCCGTGTAGTAGATAGTCTTGAGTGGGCGGGAGGCATTGTGGGCGCGGCTGTGCAGGTACTGGTAGAGGCCCAGCAGCCGCTCCTGCTCCTCTTCGCTGGTGTACGGGGCCTCGATCTCAGGGCTGGAGATGGGGGAGTAGGTTCGCAAAGGAATGACTTCCACTGGCTTCTCTGGAGATCCAGAAACACCTATTCCTAGCCAGGGAGACTCCACCATGGGTCCTACCCTCCAAATGCCCCCCCACCCCAGGACAAGGCATTGTCTCCTCACCACTGAAGACTCCCCAGGACAAAGCTGGGCCCACCCAGACTGGAGCCCTGTTCTCCCCTCTCCCCCAAGTTCATGGCATCTTTGGTGACCCTCCCTTGGAAAAACCAATCTGGGTTTAGGTGTCCTAGACAGAGTGACAGGTCTGAGATGAAGGAAAAGTGAGCCAGGAACCTTCTGGACCAAAAAGGGGTAAAAGGAGGATAGAAGATGCCTCATCTGGCCCCAGCCCCTCTGCTGGAGGAGGAAGTGGAGGAGTTGTGCATCCTGGGCTGGACCAAACTGACCAAACAGAGGAGACCTCTGTTCCAGCTTCCTTCCCTGGGTGTATTGGGTATTTCAAGGCCTTATGGGAAATGACTGAAGTAGAGAGGTGTATGCTGATGGGGAGTAGGGTGATAGGGGGTTTGGGCCCCTGGTATCAGAGTCAAACAGACACAGCAGGTCGGTCCATTCCCAGAGGGGTCATCAGCTTCAGGACTGCAACAGAGCTCAGGCCCAACCGGCCGCCCGCCCCCCCACCACGCCCTTGTCTCCCCCAAGCAGTCTCCCCAAGGCCCTCCCTCACCTGGTGAAGAGTCCCGAGCTCTTTGACTTATAGAGGAAGTGGCGCAGGTCAGGGATGCCCACTTGGGAAACACTGTAGTAAGGTGTGCGCAGTGCCTCCCGCAGCACCAGGTGCGCTCCGCGCTTCCGCAGGCGCTCCTGAAAGCGGCGGCGGCAGTCAGACACTGCAAAGAAGTCCTCACGGTCGGTGGAGACGAGCAGCAGGCAGAGATCCGTGTCAGGCTCCAGGTAAGAGATGTGTGCGTGGAAGAAGCCGGCTGCGTTGAATTTGGGCAGGCACACGGGCGTCCAGGCCTCGCCCTCGCGGAAGGACGAGGAGGAACTTATGAGGTTGAAGAGCAGGTGCAGGTCGATGGGGTGCAGGAATTGGTCCTTGCGGCGCACAAGCGCCACAAGCTGGTTGCGCGCCAGCAGGATGGAGAAGACGAGGCTGCGGGCGCGCGCCTGCTGCAGGCTGGCACTCACGACGTCGCGCACGGCCGCCGCCAAGGGCAGGCAGCGCGCCGCCCCCATCAGGAAACTGGGGTCTCGCGCCATAAGCTGCAGCAGGTTGTCCGTGATGCGCTCAGAGCCTGAGAGCAGGCGCCGCAGGTCATAGTTCTGCTTCTGCTGGAAGATGTGGCTCAGCTGCGCGCCCGTAAGAAGGCTCAGGATCTGGTAGTAGATGTAGAGCAACTCTTGCGCCAGTTCCTGTGCCGATTGCCGCGTGCGGGCCACCGCCACCAGCACCAGTGGGCTCCGGCGCACGAATACTACCTTGTAGCCATCTGATGGGACCGACGGATAGGGGTGGTGTCAGCTTCAGCCCTTCTCCGGAAAGCCCTCCCTGAATGGCCTGCCCTAGCACCCTCAGAGCCCTGCTTTTCCCGTTCAGCTTTCCACAATCTCTCCACCTCCCCTCAGAACTGTGCACACAGAGGCGGCTTCAGGATGAAAGAAAAACAGATGCCCATGGGCCCCCCTTTCCCCTTTCCTGCCACTTGTTTCACAGACTGGGACCAGCTAAAATGCAGGAAGCACTTCAGAAAGACACTCATTCTTGGGCTAAGTGGCAAGAGCTGGGTGGGGCTCAAGACCTGGGATTTTTTTGGCCACCTCCCCCGGCTTCTCACCTTCTCCAAGGGCAAAGCCCATGTGCGAGCCACCTTTGGCCCCCACAACAGCCCTATGAGGCAGTCAGTGTTGTTTTCCCATGTTCAGATGAGGACCTGGGGCTCGGTGAGGTGGAGGGACTACCCTTGGTCACATAGCACATCCCAGCCCTCTAGTCCCTGGGAGTCCGAGACCTGGTATGGTCTCTCCTGGCCAGGGAGACCTCCTGGCACCCTCCTCCTGGTGGCTCACCTGCATGGATGGAACGGATGGCATTCTTGTCAGCCTCCAGGAAGGATACCAGGGCCACCATGACACCCATGGTGCTGGAAAGTGCCTCCTCTGACCCATAGCGGGAGTACACAGGCTTCCCCGCCTCGCTCAGCACGAAGACATGCTTCTGGTGCAGGCGCCATGCCTCAGCAGTCTCCTCCTCATCCCCTTCACCAGTGCCCTCTCTTGAGGGCTCTGTGGCTGGTCGCCCAGCTGCCCCTGGGGACTCCGGCCAGTCCTCAGAGCTTCCTGGAAGCATCTCCTCCTGCAGGTCTCGGGCGACACCTGTCAGCTGGGTGCTCAGCTCACTGAAGTCCTGGCTGATCTGGCGCATGTCTGTAGGCAGAGGTGGAGGACCACCAGCACCCTCCTTGGGGCTCTCCCCAGAAGCCACCCCATTCTCTGATTCAGTCAGGTCCTCATAGGAACGGGCATGGACGAACATGGCACCCTCCTGTCCGGCACCTGCCAGCCAAAAGCACTGGTGTTTAGAGCAGTAGCTTCTGGCAGACCACCTCACCAGCAAGGTGCCCAATACAGTACTCTGCCTGTCCTGATGAGGTAAGCCACTGTTCCTTCTGGCTACAAGTCATGCTTTGCTGTGACTTATAGCCCACCAGCCTCCTCCCCTCACCCTGGGAATAAGACCCCAACCCCTCAAGGCTGTGGTGGTAGCCAGTATCTGCCTGCCCCTCTCACTCTCACCTCACAGCCCTTCGTGCATCTGCTCTTTGGATATCCCCACCTACCTCAGGGCCTCTGCATCTCCTGTTCCCTCTGCATGGAAGGCACTCCCACCTCCTTGCATGCCAGCTCCCTGTCACACTTCAGCTCACAGCAAAGATGTTAGTTGTCCCTGTCACCTGACCCCCAAACCCAGGCACTCTATCATATCCCCCTCCTTGACTTCTCTTGGGGCACTTATCAGTTATTGCCCTTCTCCCCAGCTGCAGTGGGGTTCCCCCTCATGGGCAGGAACCTGGTTTTTCCCTGCTGTGTTCCCAGCACCTCGCCCTGTGCCTGGAATACCTCCTGTGCTCAGCAAATCTCTCTCCCTGGGAGAAGGCTCCCTGACCCTGCACAGGGACCCATGGTTCCTAGCCCCCTCCACTGGAATGCTCTCACTAGCCTGTGGCTCCCCCAAGGCAGGGACCAGGTCAGTTTTCCTTTACTGATTTTTTTTTGGACAGAAGAGTTCAAGAGATATGTTTTGAGTCTCTATTATGAGTTCAACACTGTACCAGGCATTGGGGATACAACAGCTCTGTGCTCAAAGAGCTCACAATCTTGTGGACAAGAAAGATGGGCAATACATACACACACAAATAAGACTACAAATTAGTGTTCTGTGCAGAGCATGGTCAGAGCAGGCCTCTCTTGTGAGGAGGTGACATTTAAGTTGAGAGCTGAGAGAGAGAAGGAGCCAGGGAGGTACCTGTAGACACAGGAAATAGGAGAAGAGCCCACACTGGTGGCAAGACAGCACAGAGCAAGTGGCACAAAATGAAGTGGAGAGGAAGGCCAGATGCACACTGAGCCTGGATCCTTGCAGTATCCCCAGCACATGACAAATAGCTAACAAGTGAGTGAACACATGCATGAATGAGTGACAGTGAAAGAGTGGTTGGGAATCCCGATTGCCCTGGAGGCTGCTCTAGCTGTAAGCTGGCTGGGGCTGCACACCCTGCCCATACCTGGCTCCATTCCCTGGGCCAGTCCTGGTGTGGGGCTCTCAGCTCTCTCCACACTCTGCCCATCAGAAGGAGCCAACGTGCCATCAGGGCCTTCGCTGCTTCTCTTCCTCTGCATGTCAGCAGCCATCCCTTGGGCTCTCCTGTGGGGCAAACAAAGGCATCATTGAGGGTAAGGGGGAAGGTGCTAGTGGCAGGATTCACTGGCATAATTAAGAGTGGTTAAGTACAGGAAAGTATCCCTCACCAGGACCCAGCTAACTCAAACCTCTGGGGAATGGGTTCTGAATATTCCCTTCTAAAGAAGCGTGCTGTTCTCTTTCTGATTATAAAAGAATGCATGGGGGACTTGCCTGGTGGTCCAGGCAAGTGGGGGCCCGGCTCAATCCCTGGTCAGGGAACTAGTTCCCGCATGCTGAAACTAAGAGCGGCATGCTGCAACTAAAAGATCCCTCATGCCACAACTAAAGATCATGCATGCTGCAACTAAGACCCGGTGCAGCCAAAATAAATAAATAAATATACTTTTTTTTTTGGCTGTTAGGTCTTCGTTGCTGCTTGTGGGCTTTCTCTAGTTGTGGTGAGCAGGGGTTAAGCTTCGTTGTGGTGCGCAGGCTTCTCATTGTGGTGGCTGCTCGTTGCGGAGCACGGGCTCTAGAGCGCAGGCTCAGTAGTTGTGGCACACGGGCTTAGTTGCTCTGCGATCTTCAGGATCTTCCTGGACCAGGGATCAAACCCGTGCCCCTGCATTGGCAGGCGGATTCTTAACCACTGCGCCACCAGGGAAGTCCCTGTGTCGGGTCTTAGTTGCGGCACTCAAGCTTCTCTCTAGTTGTGGTGTGCAGGGTTTCTTTCTCTCTCTAGTTATGGCACACGGGCTTAGTTGCCCCGCGGCATGTGGGATCTTAGTTCCCTGACCAGGGATCGAACCTGCATCCCCTGCATTGGAAGGCGGATTCTTTACCCCTAGAAGTTCCAGGGAAGTCCCAGTCCCTATGTGGATTTTTATGTAATCCTGATCACTCTTCTCTGAGGCAGGCACTCTTGTCAGACAAGCTTTACATATGAAGAAACTGAAGCTGAGAGAGTGTAAGTACATTGTCCAATGTCACGACAGGAAAGAAGCGCTGGAGCTGGGAATTGAAACCATTCTGTATCCTGATATCTTCCACTGTACATCCTACCATGAACATTTCTCCATTCAAAACTGAGTTGACAAATCAGTTCTTTTTGATATTTAGACATTTACTATGAACAAAGTAAGTCAGAGTAAACAGGCCCAAGCCTTGCTTTTCTCCTTGCATTCTGTACCTTTTGAATTTGGCACCAGGGCTCACCTCTCCAGTTAAAAACAACTATGGACATGTCAGTTCTCAGTGCCCATTTGATGGACACTAAGGACAAACTCAGCCTGATCTCCCAGTCCTTCTGCAGCCTCAGGGCCAGGTGGAGGTGGCCAAGAGTGGATGTCAGGGATAACGAAGTTGGGTGGCTCTCTTGGGATCAGCCTCTAAGGTCCCTTAATGTCAGGCTGAAGGGTCTTCATTTGGCAGGCAACAAACAATCCATAGGAGAAGGGTTCCATCTGAGGCACTAACCCTTTAGGGAATAGAAATTTGGCTGGATGGGCTAGAAGGGCAGCAAAGACTAGTCAGAGACTCATGAGGAAGGCACTGCAGGCAGGCCAGGGGCCTGGGGGGGACTGGTGTTAGTGTGAGCAAAGCCGACTCTGTCCCTGCCCTCCTGGAGCAGAGTCCATAGGGAATAATTGAGGCTTGTCCCTTACTAGCTCTGTAACCTTGGGCAAATGACTCCACCCTGAGCCTGGCATGAAGTAGGTGCTCAAAAACATTCACGAGAAGAGTGATTTCAAAACAGTGTCACCAGCACTAACATTTGTGTGGCCCCCGCTTACCTGTGTCTAAGAACTCTCTCCGACCACAAGTTCCTAGCAGGCAGCTCCTGCAAGTGTACCCAAAGAATTGATTTTCAAGCTCTTCTGTCATCTTTGTTGCAAGCTATGGAATCCTTTCTTCAAATTAATCTTGTAAAGCAGTTCAATGTGCAAAACAGACAGAGAGGGAGGCAGGGCCAGAGACTGGCCTGATGGCCACGCCCCCACTGGTCCCGGAGCACCACAGAGTTAAGTGGGGGTTGGGTACCACTGGTCAACAGCATCACCCCACACAGACTGCGCTTTGAATAATCTTCAAAGGAAGATTATTTGGGAGAACATCTACCTTTTGGGATTTTCTAGGCCACCAATCCTGTCCATCAGGACAATCAAGAGTGATGGTTCCCAGCGAGGGTCAGAGCCCAGAAGACCAAGGTGTGGTCCACCTTTTCTGATGAAGAGTAATTAAGAAGCTGCATGCCCTCAACAGGAACCTGGGGAGGCATCCAGAGAGGTCTCCTCTGAGACTGAGACCAAGAGGAGCAATCCAAAACAGGCCAAAACAGCCACCGCAACACCACGGAGCCCAGGGCAGTGGGTGCTAAGGAAACTAGGGCATGTCCAGATCTTGAGCAAGAAGACACAGGCCACATGAGAACCTTGAAGACCATTATTTTACAAGCTAACCTAAAAGCCCGGTTGGGGTCTGCATTGCTGTGTAAAGAGAAAGAGACCCCAGAGAGATGAGTCTGTCCATATACAGGCAGAGGGCAAGCTGCTACTGCCAGTCCTGGGGTTGTGGCCAGGGCTTCTGGACCTGGCTCCTTGGATGGAGGCCTGGATTGGTATGTGCTTTTTTCTGAGGAGAGGGTCCAGAACAATTACTTTAAATGGGAATGCCCTACATTTCTATGTGTACTCACTTTCCCACTCCCCTAGTGGAGAGCTTCACATCTTCTCTCTTCTCAAGCTTCCATCATCTTCTCCAATGCTCACCCTCAGCACTATCAGTGATAACCTTACCTTCTATTTCACTGACGACATGGAAGTCAGCAAAAGAGAACTTCCAAGATTCCCACTACCACCTCACCTCACCTGCCAGACTCTGCCTTCCTCCTTCTTACTAAAGATGAGCTGTCTGGGCTCCACTAACGCCTCCACTCCAGCCCCTCTCACCCATCCAAGCATATGGCTTCAGCAGCTGTCCCTCTCTCTCTCGGATCATCAGTGTCTCCTTCTCCCCTATTCATCACCAATATACTGATGTTTCTTCCATTTTCCAAACACCTTCCCTTAGATGTGTTTACTCTGTTATAATTCATTGAGCTGTACTTACGATTTGTGAACTTTATGTTTGTTTTATTTCAATTAAAACCTTAAAACAAACCTCCCCTTAACTCTACATTCCCCTCTAGGTACCACCCTATTTTTTTTTTTTTTGCTGTCCTTTATAAAACAAACAAACAAACCTCAAAACAGTAAACAGTACTTGGAGTTTAATTAGTCACGTAAGCTAGGCTATGCTGTGTAACAAATGAGTGCCAAAATGGTAGAGGCTTTACACATAAAGGCTTTTTTTGTTTGTTTTGGCCATATCACATGGCTTGTGGGATTGAACTTGGGCTGCAGGCAATGGAAGTGCAGAGTCCTAACCACTGGACTGCCAGGGAATTCCCTAAAGGCTTTTTCTTTTTTTTTTTTTATTGCAAGCAGTTTTTTATTGAGAAATAATCTATGTATAACATTATATTAGTTTCAGGTCTACAACATAATGATTCAATATTTGTATATATTGCAAAATGGTCACCACCATGTCTTGTTAACATCCATCACCACACATAGTTACAAAATTTTTTTCTTGTGATGAGAACTTTTAATACCTACTCTTGTAGCAACTTTCAAATATACAAGCATTATTAATTATAGTCACTATGCTGTACATTACATCCTCAGGATTTATTTATTTTATAACTGGAAGTTTGTACCTTTTGACCACCTTCACAGATTTTGCAAGCATTTTTTAATAATCTCTAAAGGATAATATGTATTAAAATATTTACAAGTTCCTAATTTGACAGGCTGACTCCATTATATACAGCAGGGGTCCCCAACTCCCAGGCTGCGGACCTCTATCTGGGACGTGGGCTGTTAGGAAGTGGGCCGCACAGCAGGAGGTGAGCAGCGGGAGAGCGAACCTTCATCTGCCACCCCGCGCCGCTCCCCATCACTCGCATTACCGCCTGAACCAAAAAATATGGAACGCTTCAGGAATTTGCATGTCATCCTTGCACAGGGGCCACGCTAATCTTCTCTGTATCGTTCCAATTTTAGTATATGTGCTGCCGAAGCGAGCACTAAAGGCTTATTTTTTGCTCACGTACTGTGGGTTTGGTAGCAATTCAGAGCAGCTCCCTCCGGGCAGTGATTCAGGAATCCAGGCTACTAGCATCTTATAGCTCTGCCATCACCTGGCAATGGAAGACAGGGCTGGAGGGTCATGTCAGAACTCTTAAATACTTCAAAGTCCAGATTGGCCAGAACTAGTCATGTGGCCAGAGGGACTGGGAAATGTGGAGCGCTAAGGTGTCTCTCCACTTTTCCCATTCACACTTGAATCCATTCCAACTATTACTCCAGTAACACTGCTCCCTCAAGGTCTCCAGTGACCTCCAGGATCATCTCACTTCACTCAGCAGCCACAATGATTATTTCCTCTCTCTCAAAACACTTTCTTCTCTTGGCTTCTGGCACATCACTCTCCTTTCATGGTTCTCCTACCTCATGGACCACTCCTTCTAAGTTCTCTTTACAGTTCTTCTTACTGTGGAGGGACCAAGATTTCAGGTCTTGGATCTCTTTTCTGTCTTCATTCGATCCTTTGGTGACCTTATTCAGTCTCATGGTTTTAAATTTCACTGATAAATTAATGATTCCAAATTTTATTCACAGCCCTAATCTCTCTTCTGACTTCCAGAGGCACACACATTTAACTGTTTACTTGATGTCTGCCCTTGGATATCTTATAGTATCTCAAAGTTCTATGTCCAAAACTGAGTTCCTGATCATCCCCTTAAAAAGTTGTTCCTCTCAGAGTTTTCTCCATCTCAGTGAAAGACAATTTGATACTTCCAGTTATTTAGCAAAAAATCTTGGAGGCATCCCTTATGCCTCTCTTTTTCCCGTACCTCATATACCAAACCACCAGCAAATCTTGTCAGCTTTACTTCAGAATACAGGTACACCCAGCAAAATGTCTCTCATTAACCTTTGCCACATAGAATGCCTCTTGGTTTTTAATACACAGCTGTGGTAGCCAGCCTTCCAAATGGTCCCCAGTGATTCTCAACTCCCAGCATTCAAGTCTATATACTCCCATCCCACACTGAGCAGAACTAATCTATGTCACCAACAGGATAATGTGAAAATGACAATGTGTGACTTCTGAGGCTAGGTCATAATTGTGGCTTCTGCTTTGTTCTCTTGGATCACTCTCTCTAGGTGCAGCCATCAGCCATCAGTTGTGAGGACACTCAAGCAGCCCTAAAGAGAGGAGCTCGTGGTAAGAAACTGAAACCTGAGAACAGCCAGTACCAATGTGCTAGTCATGTGAGCAAGCAGTCTTGGAAGCAAATCATCTAGCCCCAGTCATGCCTTTGAATGACTGCAATCTCATGAGAGACACTGGGCCTGAATCATCCAGCTAAGATGCTCCCAAATTCCTGACCCTCAGGAACTGCATGAGATAATAAATATTTATTATTGGTTTGAGCTGCTAAGTTTTGGGATAACTTGTTACACAGCAACAGATAACTAATACAACAAACTTGTACTGATTGAGCTTATGTTTACATAGAAAAAAACTATTATCAACACTTGATCTATATTTTTTAATAAAGGAATGTGCATTTAAAGCCTCAAATTACATTTCAAATAGAACTGATAGATCATTGAGTGCCAACAAAAGGGGTTTACTTACATCATGGCTATTTGCAGGTACTGAAAGAGGCCATGATGCTGTATCAAAGCAACACTGTTTGATCAGGAGGAAGTGTTTTAAGCATTTTGTATCCTAACATTATAATTTATTTGGCATGTATTAGGTATGTCTTTTCCTTGTGTTTTAGTGCCATTTTAGAAAATTGGGGATTTGGGGTTGATGAAGGAAGAATTATACTTTTTCCCATTTGAAATAATGGGGAAACACATAAATCAACTATACTTCAATAAAATGTTAAAAAAAAAAAGTGGGAAACAGATACTAAGTTAGTGATTCCAGACAGAATGTCCAACTTTCATGGAACGGATTACTGATGTTCCATGGGGAAATGCCCATATTCAGAATCTGACCACTTCTCATCACCTCCACCACTATCACATTGGTCCCAGTCAACATTATCTCTCTAGCAGATTGTTGCAAGTCTTTTTTTTTTTTAACATCTTTATTGGAGTATAATTGTTTTTCAATGTCGTGTTAGCTTCTGCTGCGTAACAAAGTGAATCAGCTATACATATACAAATATCCCCATATCCCCTCCTTCTTGCGTCTCCCTCCCACCCTCCCTATCCCACCCCTCTAGGTGGTCACAAAGCAGCAAGCTGATCTCCCTGTGCCATGTGGCTGCTTCCCACTAGCTATCTATTTTACATTTGGTAGTGTATATATGTCAATGCCACTCTCTCACTTCATCCTAGCTTACCCTTCCCCATCCCCGTGTCCTCAAGTCCATTCTCTACGTCTGTGTCTTTATTCCTGTCCTGCACCTAGGTTCATCAGAACCATTTTTTTTTTAGATTCCATATATATGTGTTAGCATATGGTATCTGTTTTTCTCTTTCTGACTTACTTCACTCTGTTTGACAGACTCTAGGTCCATCCACCTCACTACAAATAACTCAATTTTGTTTCTTTTTATGACTGAGTAATATTCCATTGTATATATGTGCCACATCCTTATCCATTCATCAGTCGATGAACACATAGGTCCTGGCTATTGTAAATGTCCTGGCTATTGTAAACAGTGCTGCAATGAACACTGTGGTACATGACTCTTTTTGAATTATGGTTTTCTCAGGGTATATGCCCAGTAGTGGGATTGCTGGGTCGTATGGTAGTTCTACTTTTTGGTTTTTTAAGGAACCTCCATACTGTTCTCCATAGTGGCTGTATCAATTTACATTCCCACCAACAGTATAAGAGGGTTCCCTTTCCTTCACACCCTCTCCAGCATTGCAACAGTCTTTTAACCAGTCTCCCCACTTCTGTCCTTGTCCCTGTACAGTCTATCCTTCTCACAGCACTCAAAGTGATCTGCTTGAGACAGAAGTCAAGTCACGTAGCTCCTTTGCTCACTAGTCTGTAATGGTCACACCTAACCCAGTGAGAAAGCCAATTTCCTCACAGTGGTGCACAAGAACCTCTCTGTCTACACGCACTGCACCCCACCCCCCAAATTACTTCTTCAACCTCATCTCCTATTCTTTCCCCTACTTGCTTTGCTTCAACCCAGCCACACTGACATTATGGCTTTCCTTGAGTATACTGTAAATGTAAATCCTGAGTATTCCTTCACTTCAGAACTTTGCTCTTGCTGAATTTTCTGCCTGGACCACACCTCCCTACTTTTCCCCCTGCCCCCCACCTCACCTATTCCACTACTTGGCCAAATATCTACATGACTCACTCTGTCACTTCCTTCAGGTTGCTGCTCAAGTGTTACCTTATCAGAGAGGCCTTCCTGGAATATCCTGGATTCTTATCTCCCTTGCCCTGCTTTATTTTTCTACATTGAAGGTAACCCTGTGAGCTGTCGCAAATTTCAGAATGTCAGCTCCATAAGCAGGGCTTTAATTAACATTTGTCAGATAAATAACTTTGGAAGGGAGAAGATGAAAGATCCTCAGAGAACACCCAGCTCCAATGTAGCCTTGGGAGACTCCTGCCTGTAGGGAAGACTTAGTCCTTGGTAGTAGTTAAGTGTTCAGTAACAATGGCTCTGGAGTCAGAGGGGCCTGTATTAACCTGGCTTGGTTTTATAAATCTCAGCTTTCTCACCTATGAAATGAGGATGATGACAGTACTGATTCATTGGGTTGTGGAAGGATTAAATGAGATAATCCATGTAATTTGGTTACCCTAGCACAGAGTAGGTACATATACACTCAGCTGTCTTTAGCACATCATGATTATTCTTATTCAGACCATGTGTACCTGCACTTATACACAGATCCAGTAATCTCTGCCATGTAAATCAGTCCTTTGCGAGTTTGCTCATCCTGAGCCAGGCCCTTAGTGAGCAGGACGTGCTTCTGACCTCATGAAGCCAGGTGGGCTCTGGCCTGAAATGACCCATCTGTGATGCTGGGACAAAGAGATGCCTTTGGGCCTAGGGCTGGGAGTTCCTCCAGGCTAACTGGCTATTCATCCTGAAGTTTCAGGACAGACCTGTAACTTCCCTGCTGCTCCCAGAAGTCTCTCCCAAGCTGAACTCCTTTCTACCACATGTCCCTGCTCTGTGGCCTTGCGCCTCTGGCTCAAAGACCAAAACAAGGTCTACAGCAGCTTAGCCCTGAGGGCCCACTACCCACTGATCCCAGTGGGATTTAGGTAACTGCGCCCAGCATGGCTGAGTACTACCCAACATGGTACCTGCATGTTGTGAGGGCAGGGTCAGCTGGCTGGGGCTAGTGGACATCTCCTTCCGAACAGTTCTCCAACCACCTGAAATCATGTAGTACCTCAATGTCTCCAAGGCAAGTATCGGGGTCCAGCCAAAAGCCCTGGTGAAGCAAACAGTTCTCTGGACATTTACACTGGAAACTAAGCAGGGAGGGTGAATGACTCATAGCAAAACCCACCCCAAACCCCATTGGAGCCATAACCTGTGTGGCTGAAGCTCTTGGGTGGCTGGGCCTGAAGCAGTTAAGCAAGAGAGGTCTCTTGGAACCAGTCCCAGATACTCCCTTGGGGCCCCTTCTCAGGCAGCCTCTCTAGAAGCCCCCAGGGCTTGCTATTTTCCCTAGAAGTGCTCTGCTGTGCCTTTGAGCAATGTCACCAAACAAGTTAGCTCAATCAGCCCTTCTGGTATGCCTCCCTCCTCTAGGTGCCTGGCCTGGAGAGAGGAAGGGCCTTGCAAGAACCCCTCCCTACTGGGTCCCTACCACTCTTGCTCCCTCTTCCTGCTTAGATAGTGTCCTATCCTGCCTTGACCCTTTGGGGAGTGGGCTATCTGGGAGGATGGTGCCAGGATGCATGGATGTGTGGCAGACAGGGTCCAGGTGAGGCTGTGCTGTAACTGCTTCAGCAGGATGCCTACTCCACGCTCAGAGTATAGCTTGGTACTTGTCACTGCTAGTGGTCACTCCCCTTTCTGACAAAGGCTGCTCACCCTCCCCAGCAAACTCGAGCCCAGAAAGTGTGGCTCAACAGGTGCAAGAGGCAGCTTGGTTATCTGAGCCAGGGCACCCTTGAAGGCAAAGTCCCAAGCCTCAAGACACTTTCAGGAGCTTCCTGCTCACCCCACAGTCAACCTCTGCCAGTCTCTGAGAGCACTCTGCTGGGCCGAATGTGTGTGCGTTGGGGCTACAGGACTTTGCCCTTCCAGCCGAAGGAAGAGTTCCAGGCCTCGTCTTTTGTATTCCCCAGCTGGGAACCGGCGAAGGGACCCCAGAGAGACCCAGTCCTTCTACCGCAAGTGGCAGCGTAGACTGCAGGGGCCCCCAGTCTTCAAGCCCCTCCCTTCAAAGATGACAGCTCTCCAGTCTCTCGGCGCCCCCAAGCCACGTGGGTTGGCAGTCGGACTCACCTGTTTCTCGGGGAGGGGGAAGGGGTCAGGAAGCACAGAGATTGCCGGTCACTGCCCTCTGCCGGACCCCCGGGAGGTCACGGGTGTCCGGCCGGGCCCGGACTGATGGTTCAGGTTCGCGGGACCACGGCCCCCTGCAGACACAGACATGGCCACAGCGCAGGCCACCGCTCCCTCCCACGGCCCCTCGCCTGGCTGCCGGCTCAGGAAGACAGCACTCGCCGGCCTCTGGCGGCGGAGGCCCGGCTCCAGTCGCTGGGCCTGGCCCTGCCCGCCCCGGTGTGCATTATGGGAAATGTAGTTCGCAGTGCGCGGCCGCCGCGAGGTGGGGCGGGGCGCCAGGTCCCGGCAGAGACCTGGGCGGGGCCTGACCCGGGTCAGCGGTGGCATCATCCCGCACCGCCTTTTACAGGGTCCCGGCCAAACTCAGGCACCTCCCCAAACCCAAAGCCTGGGGTGGACCGCAGGCCCAGACTCCCTAGCTCCTCCGCCCGACCCAACAAGAGGTTTATTTAAAGCGAAAGAAAGAGACTATGGCATTGTTTCCTCCACTAATTGTGGAAGGACAGTGCAAGTTTGGGGGCTGGATAAATGTCATTAGTGGACCCGGCCACACTGACTGTAAAGGATGTAGGCACACCAACTGCTGCTAAAGGAACGCCCTTTTATTTTTTTTACATTTTTTTTTTATAAATTTATTTATTTTTGGCTGCATTGGGTCTTCGTTGCTGTGCGCGGGCTTTCTCTAGTTGCGGTGAGTGGGCTTCTCATTGCAGTGGCTTCTCTTGTTGCGGAGCACAGGCTCTAGGCACACGGATTTCAGGGGTTGTGGCTCACTGGCTCTAGAGCACAGGCTCAGGAGTTGTGGTGCACAGAATTAATTGCTCCACGGCATGTGGGATCTTCCCGGACCAGGGCTCGAACCCGTGTCCCCTGCATTGGCAGGTAGATTCTTAACCACTGTGCCACCAGGGAAGTCCCAGAACATCCTTTTAGGCACGTTTTCATATATCAGTATGAATCTCTAGAATGTAGCTCTCAACTCTGCACATAGAATGACCTGGGGAACTTTTAAAAAAAGATGAATGCCTGGATACCACCTCTAGAAAAAAACAGGAAAACATAAAATCAACAAGTTTACTTTTGGAGAGTAGTTTAAAGAAATAAAATTAGGGATTAACAACAATACTGCTCATGTTTTCTCTGAAGCAATTAAATCACTTAATAGCCTCATGGTTAATTCACCCAACAGTTCAGGGATGAAGGAAAAAGTATGAAGTCACTCCTTTGATTCTCTCTGCTGCTCCAAACACCCCAATGCAGTGTTCTGTCTCCATCTCAGTCCTACACTGGAATTGAGGGAGAGCTCTGCCCCTGGGCTTTTCTCATAGTCTCAGACAGCTGCCACTTGGAGCCTACCTCCACAACACTGGACTGTGACTGACATTGTGACAAAGCTGTGGCCTTTTACCGGAGATGGCTTTGCACAGGACTTAGACCTTCGCACATAGTTTAAGGGGAGCTTTCTCCTCCCTTTTATTGATAGTTAAGAACATGTGAGAAAATGCCGAATTCCTTAACTATCTTTTCCCCTGGGAAGGAGAGAGGAGTCTCTCCCAGTCTCCACAGGTCACTCAGTATTTTCTCTCCTTACTAGCTCAGCAGGACAGGCTCCCACCCTTAGAGTAAATAGCATTTATATAGTTTTACTCTCATTAATCCTGCCATATTACATTATGAGAGTTCAAGCCAAGAAGGTCTCATATTCTCTGGTTGATACAGAAATATCCTGGCTACATTCCATTAACCAGAAGCTGCAGCCCATAGAATTGATCCCTATAGAAGACAAATTTAAAGTTTTTTTAACATACCTAACCAATCTCCTCAACAGTCTCCACGTGACCTCAGGGCTTATCTGAGTCCCACTCTTGCTTTCAAGCACATCAGCTCAAACAGATAGCACCACTGTCATTTGGAAGTATTGCATCTCCTTAGCCAAGCAAGTGGCCATTTACCCCATGGGCTTCTGGCTAACTCTTGAGCCTAGGACACTCAGAGCAAACCGTTGTGGCTACTTACGAAACGTTTTAAGGTTGTGATGTAAAACTCTGTTTAAGTCAACCTATTGACCTATATTTGAATATTGGGACAACCCTTCCTAAACATCACTTTTTTTTTTGTGGTGCGCAGGCCTCTCACTGTTGTGGCCTCTCCCGTTGCGGAGCACAGGCTCCGGACACGCAGGCTCAGTGGCCATGGCTCACGGGCCTAGCCGCTCCGCGGCATGTGGGATCCTCCCGGACCGGGGCACGAACCCGTGTCCCCTGCATCGGCAGGCGGACTCTCAACCACTGTGCCACCAGGGAAGCCCTAAAGGTCACTTTTTACTGATAGAATTACCAGGAAATAAATCTAGGTCTTTTGGAATAATAATACATGTCAATTCTGTGATGGCTCTGCTGCCCTGTATGATGCTGCTTCAAGCCTTGGGCTTTGAGTGAGGATTAGCCTTGGGCAGTGGTGAGGACTAGCTGGAACTGGAGCAAAGGTAATAAGACCTCTGTTCTTCCCCAGATGTCTTTTCTTTCATAGCTTGAGTGGACATTTCAGAACCTGAGGTGCTGTGAAAATGTTGTAGCTGAAGTGAAAAGACCCGATTGTATCCTGAGGCTGGGATCTGTTACCAGCCCTGTTGCTATCTTGCTGGTGTGACTCAGGTCAAATTTTTAAATGACTCTTTCAGCATCTTCAGCAGTTTCTCCCTCCTACAAATACAAGATTATATAATATGAAGTATTCTGAGCTAATAATAAGAATAGCCGGGCTTCCCTGGTGGCGCAGGGGTTAAGAATCCGCCTGCCAATGCAGGGGACACGGATTCGAGCCCGGTCCAGGAAGATCCCACATGCCACGGAGCAACTAAGCCCGTGCGCCACAACTACTGAGCCTGAGCTCTAGAGCCCGCAAGCCACAACTACTGAGCCCACGTGCCACAACTACTGAAGCCTGTGCGCCTAGAGCCCGTGCTCCACAACAAGAGAAGCCACGACAATGAGAAGCCCACGTGCTCCAATGAAGAGTAGCCCCCGTTCACCGCAACTAGAGAAAGCCCGCGCACAGCAACAAAGACCCAGCGCAGCCAAAAATAAATTAATAAAATAAATAAATTAATTAAAAAAAAAAGAATAGTCAGTTCTTCCCTGGAAATTTTGATGAGGTTTTCCTTCCTGTTTTTATTACTTTGCAGTTCCTGGTAAGGCAGCTGGTTTTCCTGCTCTGCTGGAAAATTTCCTCTGTGGCCCTTGTATTATCTGTATCTCTCCTGGTTCCTGTCTCTCATTTTAACATTTGATCAAGTCCCTACTTTCGATGCTGAAGAGTCATGGTCCCAAGTGTGACCAAGGCAACAAAGAACAACAGGCAGCACAACAGTCTTCCTCTTTGCTGGGTTCTTCCATGTGAGAATTTAGGGGCTGAAAGTGAGTCAAGCTACCTCTGCAGCTGGACGTTGTGCTCCCCATTCTGGGCGAGGGCGCTGTTCTGGGTCAGCTATTCTAAATACTCATATTCCTGGTCTTAGGCAATATAAACAACCTTACAAGTACTATGGGCCAATGTAAGTTAAAAAAAAAATTCTAGATGCTTCCTCTGAAAACTCAATAATCACCATAAGGAAAAGGGGAAAGTAGGCAGGAGCATGAGCCTTGGAGTAGGACTGACCTGGGTTGGAATCCCCCCACCCTCTACTTTCCAGCTTCAGCAAGTTAATCTTTCTGGGCTTTGGTTTCCATAACTACAAAAGGGGATATCATACAGTTATTGTGAAGATTAAATGAGATAATGAAAGGTCAGCACAAGGCCAGGCAAAGAGTTGTGATAAAGGGTAGCAATTATTATTGCCCAAGGAGCTTGGGCATAAGGCAAAACTAATTAGTTCTTTCATACGTTTACCTCCTTAGAGGACAAAGTACTATCCGATAAGGGAAAGAACCACCAACAATGGCCCAGTTTGGGAAGCAAAGTCAAAGTACCCACAGCTCTGTGTAGGTGTTCCTCCTCTTCCCTGAAACCTCTTAGTGCTGGTGTGCCCCAGGCCTCAGGGCTGCAACTCTGCTCTCCGGTTATTCTCACTCCTTCATTCCCTAGGTCAGCTCATCCAGGCCCATGTCATTAAATACCAGCACCAGCGATATGTTGATACCTCCCAGATTTGCATCTCTAACCCTGACCTTTACCTTGAACTCCAGATTCATGTAGCCAACTGCCAACTCCACATCTTGTCTACTAGGCATCAAAAACAACCTACCCAGGGCTTCCCTGGTGGCACAGTGGTTGAGAGTCCACCTGCCAATGCAGGGGACGCGGGTTCGTGCCCCGGTCCGGGAAGATCCCGCATGCCGCGGAGCGGCTGGGCCCATGGGCCATGGCCACTGAGCCTGCGCGTCTGGAGCCTGTGCTCTGCAATGAGGGAGGCCACAATGGTGAGAGGCCCGCGTACCGCAAAAAATACAAACAAACAAAAAAACAACCTACCCAAAACTGAGCTCCTGCTCTTCCTACCAAAATTGCTCCTCTGACATTCTTCCCTCTTTCCCCTCACCCCAGTCCATGTTTCCTGTTTCCACTGTGGCCACATAGGTACAAGTATTATCCTTCTGTGGTTTTATTACCGCAACAGTCTCTTAATCAGCTGGCATGCTTCTGCCCTTCCCACCTTCAGTTTATTCTCTACACAGCAGCCAGAGGGATCCCGGTTACACGGAAGCCATGATATTATTCTGTTTAGAGCCCTCCGACAGCTTTCCATCTCCCTCCTTACAGAAACCAAACTCATTTCAGCAGAGATTGTATATCTTGTTTAGTTTGTTGTCTGTCTTCAGTAACCACCCCCACTCCCATCTCCACCAGAGCAGCAAAGTTTTGCTTTTGTTTTTTTTTTAAGCATTTATTTTGCTGTGTCGGGTCTCAGTTGTGGCACGCGGGATCTTTGCTGTGGCATGTGGGATCCTTTTAGTTGCGACACACAAACTCTTAGTTGCGGCATGCATGTGGGGTCTAGTTCCCCGACCAGGGATCAAACCCGGGCCCTCTGCATTGCTAGGGCAGAGTCTTAGCCATTGGACCACCAGGTAAGTCCCCAGAGCAGCAAAGTTTATCAGCTTTGTTCAGGTTCCTGTGGCCCCAGCACCTGATACAGCGCCTGGCACACAGCAAGAGCTTCATGCAGTTCTTGAATGACTTCCAGACAAGATGTCTGAAAAGTGGGAAGGTAACTTTAAAGACTACTTAACTCAACAATCTCTTTTCTCTACAGATAAGTCTTGCTTTATTTTAGAATGATTTATAGGCTTTTCTTGCAGCAGACTTCTTCGATTCCATGATGTTGAATTCAGGCTATAAAATCAGGTTACCTTCCCTGAGGAGCCACTACCTGGCGATACCAGGTAGCTGGAACCAGCAAGCATTTCAACAATGTAGATGATCTACCTGGAAGCTTGGAGCTGGCCATTTGAAGAACATTAGCTGTAAGGAGATTCTGGACATGAGCTGCAAACTGAAAGTTGTGCTGCCCCGTTTTCCACTAGATTGCTGATTTGCAGATACTTTCCAGTTCCTCTGTGACCTCGCACCAGTCACTCTTGGCCAGGTGTATTGCCCGAGCTAGCAAGGCTCTGTGTAAACTGAGTAGATTTTCCTTCGTAGGTAGGGCTATTAAACCTTTAACACAGATGACACCCACCTGGTATTCCTGAGTCGGTAATACCTAACTTGGAAACCCATCAGAAGGAAAAGGAGACGAGCCTCTGTGACTACTGCTTCCCTATCCTATGGGAGGGTCGGAAAACAGGCTCTTGTGTGGGCCAGAAGCCCCTGCCTCGGAAGTCTTAGGCTGGAGACGCCTCCCTTCCATTTCCTTCATACTAACGGAAAATAAGTCGTTTTCAAGCTAGCAGGCCGGGGCCATATGTGCGCTCTGGCGGGGAGCAAAACTCGAGAAGGCCAAGCCACCAAGAAAATGCACGCCTCGCTCCACTCCAAAGACCGAAAAAGAACTAGAACCCGTGGGCCAGAGGCCAAACCACAACCCCCAGCAGCCCCGGCGGACGGAGTCGGGGGGGAGGGAAGGGCGCCCTCCCATTGGACGCCGACGAGAGCGTGCCCTTACGTCCCGCCCGCGCAGGCAAGCACCCCCCCTCCCGCCCCGCCCTCCGCCCCCCGCGCGGGGTACGCCGGGAGTGGATTCGGTGCGACCGGCCGCGGTACTCCATCTCCCGGCGGGCAGAGCGCTAAAGGCGGCGGCGCCTTTGTGAAGGCAGCGGCTCGGCGCGGAGGAAGTTCCGGTCTCCGCGGCGCTGGGTCGGTGGCAGCGGCCGAGGATTAGGAGGAGCGGGCCGCGGAGGCCGCGCTGCCTCGGTAAGGGCTTGGGGCCGTAGAGAGGGCGTGCCGGAGCCTGGGGGAAAAGAGCCGGCCTGCCAGGCCGCTCTGGACGTCGCGGGCCCGCGCGGGCTAGAAGCTGCAGCTTCGTTGTCGCGGCGCGGCCGCGGCCTCGCTCAGGAAGAGAGCCAAGTGGCGGTGTGGTGAGGCAGGCGCCGCCCACGGGAGGAACGCCCCAGAATGGTCGCGGGCCCGGGGCGGGGCCCGGCGCGGCGGTGGAATTACCGGTCCAGTCTCGGGGCGGCCGGCTGCGGTGTTTTGTAGCTGGCGCGTGGTTGCGGTTCGGTGCTCCTGGTCTGAGGAGCTCCAAGCAGGCGGCCCTTTCTTCCTCCTTTTTTCCTGCTTTTTAAAGATTTTGATACAGTTCTGAGGCATCGTTCAAGAGGGAGCTTTTTTTGTGCTTAGCACGTAGCCTCACTCTCAGACCTGGACAGACCCGAGTGGGCTCAGCCGAACCACAGGGCGCGAGAGTTTGGAGCCCGGCACTCGGGGCTGTAGAGTCTGGAGCCAGGGGAGTGGTCTGGTGGGTCCTGCACCCGTTGGGCGCATGTAGGAGGAGAGGGAAGTTTCCTCGTATTCGCTTTTTAGATTCCTTTTGGCTTTGTAAATCTGTGTTTTTCTCTTAATTTTAGAATTGATGTTGTGCTTATGGGCTCAACTCTGGGCGTGCATTTTTTAATAAAACAAAGGGCCTTGTTTTGTAGGGTACATAAACTGTAAGAGTACTTGTATTTTTTGCACATTCCAGGTTTGCTTGTGAAGGTCAGAATTGCGGGGATCTAGGTGGAGTTCAGTAGACTTAGATGCGCCTGGTCACCTGATTCATTTCTGAACTCTGGATTGTGCCCTAGGTTTGTTAGTTTTCAACTTCCTGTTGAGTAGTGCCACCAATGTGAATGGTTTAATGTCAACATCAGCAAACTTGTGAGGACTATAGGAGAGGTATCAAGAACTGACAAGTGAGGGTAGGACTGACAATGGTATGTTAGCATTCTGGTGAAACACACAAAAGTTGGACCTGAACCTTGCCTAGTTAACAGGCATCTAACTAGGTACCTAACCTATAGAATAGGTACTAGGTCTCTGTTTCTGGACATTTGTAGCACCCTTCTTTATAGAATTCTGTTACCAGAATTGGGTTTACTTTTGTTGCCTTTAGGAGCCTAGTTTTTTGTAGCCTTTCAGAGGAGAATTGTCAATGGAGAGGTTACTAAGAACTCTCCAGTCTTATTGAAGATACACGGGCAAGGTTATACTCTTCTGCCGGTGTTTAAATGTATGAAATGGTGTGTTAATAATCTAACTCGGAGTTGTATTAACATTAAAGCTATTGGAAAATTCTTTTTTTGAAAAAAATTTTAAATTTTATTTATTTATTTATTTTAGGCTGCATTGGGTCTTCGTTGCTGCGTGCAGGCTTTCTTTAGTTGCGGTGAGTGGGGGCTACTCTGTTGTGGTGTGCGGGCTTCTCATTGCAGTCCCTTCTCTTGTTGCAGAGCACAGGCTCTGGGCGCGGGCTCAGTAGTTGTGGCGCACGGGCTTAGTTGCTCCGTGGCATGCAGGATCTTCCCAAACCGGGGCTTGAACCCGCCGTGTTCCCTGCATTGGCAGGCGGATTCTTAACCACTGCACCACCAGGAAATTCCCGCTATTGGAAAGTTCTGAAATTTTAAAGATGATAAATGATGGACTCTTCTGGCTACATTCCAAGTGCTTAGAATTTATTTTCCTGCTAGAATTCCACAGTAGTTGTTCATCTCATTCACTTAGTTAACGGGGCATCTATTGGGTGCCTTTAATAACCTTCCTATCACACTGTGGGACTCAGTAGAGCAGAGTGGGTAACTGTAGGAGCTCTAAAATCTGGTAGGGTTTGAACCCCTGACTCTTCCACTACCTGAGTGACATTGGACAAATTACTTAACTTCAATTTCCTCATATGTGAAATGAGGTTAAGAAATGTAGCCACCTTGGTAGGTTGTTTTGAGGCTTATGTAATCCTTTTAGAACAGTGCCTGGTGTGTGGAAAGTGTTCACTAAATGTTAGCCATGGTTACCTTTTTAAGAAATAGCTTTGTTGAGATATAAGTCACACACCATACAGTTCACCCATTTAAGGTGCTTAATTCAGTGTTTTTTCGTATATTACGTTACTTTTTTTTTACAAAGTTGTGATGAATATATTTTGTTACATACATTGTAACAAAATTTGCCATTTAAGCCATTTTTATGTGTAAACTTCACATAAAATTCATTGCATGAATTACATTCACAATGTAATGAAACCATAACCATTATCTATTTCTAAAACTTTTTCATCACCTCAAACAGAAACCCTAACCATTAAGCAAGTAACTCCTATTGCCCCCTCCCTATAGCCCCTGGTAACATCTAATCTGTATTCTGTCTCTGTTTATTTACCTGTTCTGGGTAACCCATATAAGTGGAATCATACAATATTTGTCCTTTCATGTCTGACTTATTTCAGGTAAAAATGTTTTCATGTCATAGCGTGTGTCCAAACTTCATCTTTTTTTTTAAAAAAAATTTATTTATTTATTTTTGGCTGCATTGGGTCTTCGTTGCTGCGCGCGAGCTCTCTCTAGTTGCGGTGAGCGGGGGCAACTCTTCATTGCGCTGCGCGGGCTTCTCATCGCAATGGCCTCTCCTGCCGCAGAGCACGGGCTCTAGGCGCGCAGACTCAGCAGCTGTGGCACGGTGGCTCAGTAGTTGTGGCTCACAGGCTCTAGAACACAGGCTCAGTAGTTGTGGTGCATGGGCTTGCTCCACGGCATGTGGGATCTTCCCGGACCGGGGCTTGAACCCGTGTCCCCTGTTTTGGCGGGCAGATTCTCAACCACTGCGCCACCAGGGAAGTCCCCATTCTTTCCTTTTTAATTAAAGATTTTTAAAAAAACTGAGATGTAATTGACATCTTCATTCCCTTTTAAGGCTGAACAAAACTCAGTTGGTATGTATAGACCACATTTTGTTTAATTGTTCACTTGCTAGACAGTTGGGTTTTCACCTTTTGGCTGTTGTGAATAATGCTGATGTGAACATGGGTATACAAATATCTCTTCATGTCCCTGTTTTCAGTATCTTTGGGTATATACCCAGAAGCGGATCATATGGTAATTCTGTGTTTAGCTTTCTGAGGAACCACCATACTGTCTTCCACAGCAGTTGCATTGTTCCCACCAGTAATGCACAAGGGTTCCAACTTCTCCACATCCCAACACTTATTTTCTGCTTTTTGGTTTTGTTTTTTTTTCAGTAACCACCTAAATGGGTGTGAAGTAGTGTCTCTCTCTCTCTCTCTCTCTCTCTCTTCTCTCTCTCTCTCTCTCTCTTTCTTTAACCATTTTAATGTGTACACTTCAGTGGTATTAAGTACCTTCCCACTGTTGTGCAACCATCATTACCATCCAGCTTCAGAACTTTTTTGTCTTCTCAAACTGAACCTCTGTACCCATTAAACAATAACTTCCTATTCTCCCCTCCCCCAACCCCTGGTACCCACCATTCTACTTTCCATCTCTATGAATTTGCTTGTCCTAGGTACCTTATATAAATAGAATCATAAATTATACAATATTTGTCCTTTCATGACTGACTTATTTTACGTAGCAGAATGTCTCCAAGGTTCATCCATGTTATAGCATCTGTCAGAATTTCATTCCTTTTTGAGGCTGAATAGTATTCCATTATATGTATGCTATATTATGTTTATTTTTTCATCTATTGGTGGGCATTGGGTTGTTTCCACCTTTTGACTGTTGTGAGTAATGCAGGAATGAACATGGGGGCGGGTACACATATCTACTCGAGTTCCTGCTTTCATTTCTTTTGGGTTTATACCCAGAATTGGAATTGTTGGATCACATGATAATTTTGTTTTTAATTTTTTGAGGAACTGCCATATGTTTTACACAGTGGCTGCACCATTTTACATGCCCACCAGCAACACAGAGGGTTCTGATTTCTCCACATCCTCACCAGCCTCTGTTAGGTTTGTTTGTTTGTTCGTTTATTTTTGTTTTGTTTAATAACCATCTTAATGGGTGTGAAGGTGTATCTGGTGATTTTGAGTTGCATTTCCCTAATTGCTAATGATGTTGAGAGTCTTTCTTTGTGTTTATTGACCATTTGTATGTTCTTTGAAGAAATGTGTATTCAAGTCCTTTGCTCATTTTTGAGTCAGGTTGTCTTTTGTTGTTGACTTTTAGTTTGCTGTATATTCTGGATGTTAATCCCTTATCAGATGTGTGTATTGCAGATATTTTCTCCCATTCGTGAATTGCCTTTTTACTCTGTTGATAGTGTTCTTTGAAGCACAGAAGTTTCTAATGTTGGTGAAGTCCAGTTTGTCTTTTATTTTGACTCTGCTTTTAATGTTATATCCAAGAGATCATTGCCAAATCCAGTGCATGAAGCTTCCCCTCTGTTTTCTTCTTAGAGTTTTAGATCTTAAGTTTAGGTCTTGAATCCTTTTTTTTTTTTTTTTTTTTTTGCTGTACGCGGGCCTCTCACTGTTGTGGCCTCTCCCGTTGCGGAGCACAGGCTCCGGACGCGCAGGCTCAGCGGCCATAGCTCACGGACCCAGCCGCTCCGCGGCATGTGGGATCTTCCCGGATCGGGGCACGAACCCATGTCCCCTGCATCGGCAGGTGGACTCTCAACCACTACGCCACCAGGGAAGCCCTCTTCCCTCTTTTGAATCCTTTTTTTGAGATAACTTTTGTATATGGTGTTGGGTAAGGGCCCCACTTGATTCTTTTGCATGTGGATATCCAGTTTCCCTATGACCATTTGTTGCAAAGACTGTCTTTTTCCCATTGAATGGTCTTGGCACGCTTGTTGAAAATAACTTGACCATGTATGTGAGGGTTTATTTCTGGGTTCTTTATTCCGTTGTTCTGTATGTCTGTCCTTATACCAATACCACACTGTTTTGATTACTGTAACTTTATAGTAAGTTTTGAAATTGGGAAGTGAGAGTCCTCCAGCTATGTTCTTTTTCAAGGCTATTCAGAGACCTATGAAATTCTATACAAATTTTAGGATGGGCTTTGGAATCAGATGGTCTTGAGTTTGCATTTTGGCTTTTCCTCATATTAGTTATATTGTTTTGGGGCAAGTCTCTCAACCTATTTGAGCCTCAGTTTCATAGTCTGTAAAGTGGGGATTGTAACAGAACTTACCCCATGGAGGACCTGTGATGATTAAGTGAGAGAACCCATGTAAAATGCGCAACTGTGGCAGAGTCAGTACTCAGCTATGCCTGCCTTTATTACTCTTGTTTCAGAGAGTAGGAATAGACATACTCAGAAAGGTCCTTTCCAGCTTAATGTTATTGTCATTTTAAACACCTGACCATAGTAGCAGTAGTAATAATATTTAATACATTATTGCTTTAAAATTTTTCAAAACTTTTTTTTGGAGGCATAATTTACATATCATAAAATTCACTTATTGTAACAGTTCAGTTTGATGCAGTCATCACCACTATTCAGATTTAGAATATTTCCAACACCTCAAAACATTCCCTAGTTCCTGTTTGTTGTTAATCTCCACTTCCCACTCTTAACTGCAAGTCCTAGCATCCACTGATCTGCTTTCTGCCTCTGTAGTTTTATGTTTTCTAGAAATTTCATATAATTGGAATGTCTGGCTTCTTTCACTTGTAATCTTTTTTGAGATTTATCCATGTTACATTCCTTTTTACGAGTATATCACATTTGTTTATCCATCTACCTGTGGATTGACATTTGGATTCTTTTCAGTTTTTGGCTATCATGAATAATGTTGCTATCAATGCAGTTGCTTCTGATGCATGATCTCATTTACTCCTTACAGTAATCATATGAGGTAGGTACCATTATTATTCCCCTTGTGTAGGAGGAGAGCTTTGAGGCATATAGAAATTAAATATAACTTACCAAGGGTACATAGAAAGCTAAAGTTTTGGGCTTCCCTGGTGGCACAGTGGTTAAGAATCCTCCTGCCAATGCAAGGGACACGGGTTCGAGCCCTGGTCTGGGAAGATCCCACATGCTGTGGAGCACCTAAGCCCATGCACCACAACTACTGAGCCTGCGCTCTAGAGCCCTCAAGCCACAACTACTGAAGCTCGCGTGCCTAGAGCCTGCGCTCTGCAACAAGAGAAGCCACCGCAGTGAGAAACCTGCGCACTGCAACAAAGAGTAGCCCCCACACACCACAACTAGAGAAAGCCCGTGCGCAGCAATGAAGACCCAATGCAGCCAAAAATAAATTAAAAAAAAAAAAGAGAAAGAAAGCTAAAGTTTTGTCTTCCTTTTTTTTTTTTCTTTTCTCTTGGCCATGCTGCGTGGCATGCGGGATCTTAGTTCCCCAACCAGGGATGGAACCCATGCCCCGTGCAGTGGAAGCTTGGAGTCCTAACCACTGGACCACCAGGGAATTCCCAGAAGCTGGAGTTTTGATTCAAACCCAGGCAGTCTGACTCTAAAACATATTCACTAGGCCAATGGTCTTGAAACCCTTTTACTCTTGAACCACCTAAAAGGATTTAAAAAAATTTTAACCCCTAAAATTTCGAAAAAATTTTTTACCACCTTGTACATTTCTATGTTGGCATCTTAACACTTCTGTCATAAATGGCTGCAAAGGATGTATTTTCTGGTATAATATATATACTGCATATATGCTTTAAATATGTAGTTGACAAAACCTTGGAACTGCAGATTTAATTTATGGAAAATGTCTGCCATATAATTTAATTGGCAAATCAAACTTTAATGTCAATCATTTAGCCAAACCAGACTGCATCAATGGGAACATTCCAAATCCCAATGATTTTTGAAATAAACTCTTAAAAAGAGTAATAACATTTACTGAGCATTTATTTATGAGGCACTGTTCTAGTGAATTTACATTGTCATTTTATCCTGATAACTATGAAGTAGACATCTTTATCCTGATTTTTAGAGAGAAGTAAACTGAGGCATTAAGTTAAATAACTTGCTTAAGGATCTACGTTGTGCAGAGCCAAGATTTGCCTCCAAGCAATCTAACTGTGAACCCCAGCAGAGTATGTCCAGAGACTGCACTCTTGTCCCTTCACCACCACACTGTGCTTTCTTATAAAACTCACTTTTAAACTAGGAACCTGACTGTAATTTGCTGGTGTAAGGGACCAGGATATAATATTTAAAATCTGGGAAATTTCTATTCACAAGAAAAAGCAGCTCTAATGAAGTATTTAAATGTCTCCCTATAGTAGTAAAATCTCATTTGTACATGAGCTTGAGATTCCTATGGGATAGCTCAGTGGCCATTTCTGGCAGGCATTTGGACTTTATAGGGAAGTCTAAGCTGGGGATGGAGATGTGGAAATTATCATCATAGAGATGGTAGAGATAGTGGTTAAATTGGGAATGGGTAAGATTGCCCAGTGTCTTAGCTTGGGCTGCTCTAACAAAATACCCTAGACTGGGTGACTTAAACAATACAAATTTCTCATAGTTCTGGAGCCAGGGAAGTTTTGTTTTGTTTTGTTTTGTTTTTTTGGCTGCGTTGGGTCTTCATTGCTGCTCTGGGGCTCTTTCCCGTGTCCCCTGCATTGGTGGGTGGATTCTTAACCACTGTGCCACCAGGGAAGTGCCGGCGGGGAAGTTTAAGATTAAGGTGCCAGACAATATGGTTCCTGGTGAGATCCTCTTGATTTGCAGACAGCTGCCTTCCCGCTGTATGCTCACATGGCAGTGAGAGAGAGAGAGCATCTCTCTTTTGTCCCTTTTTAAATAAAATAAAATTATTTATTTATTTTTGGCTGTTTTGGGTCTTCGTTGCTGCGTGCAGGCTTTTCTCTAGTTGCAGCAAGTGGGAGCTACTCTTTGTTGCGGTGCATGGGCTTCTCATTGCGGTGGCTTCTCTTGTTGCGGAGCACGGGCCCTAGGTGTGTGGGCTTTAGTAGTTGTGGCTTGCGGGCTCTAGAGCGCAGGCTCAGGAGTTGTGGCGCACGGGCCTAGTTGCTCTGCGGCGTGTGGAATCGACCAGGGCTCGAACGCGTGTCCCCTGCGTTGGCAGGTGGATTCTTAACCACTGCACCACCAGAGAAGTCCTCTTTTGTCCCTTCTTATAAGAGCATCAACCCCATTCCTGAGGGCTCTACCCTCATGACCTAATTACCTCCTAAAGGCCCCATCTTCAAATACTGTCACATTGGAGATTAGGACTTCAACACATGAATTTTGAGGTAACACAAACATTCAGTTTAGTCTATAGCACCAAGAGACGGCATCAAGAACCATGCTGGGGAACAGAATAGAGGCTAGGGGATTAGCAGTATTTGGTGGACGTTCATTTATATATTGAACAAATATTTAAAGGTTTTGTATTGGGTGTGTGGGTGTGTGTTTTGCATGAGGGAGACTTGGGTATGTTTACAAACAAAAAGGAAGTAGTCAGCAGAGTGGTAATATAGGTCAAAAAATGAGTTAAGTGATGGAGCAAGGTAAGGGCACGTTCTTCAGACTACAGTCTTTAATGAATGGGTACACAAAAACATCCCAGAGAGACTGTGGGCATGTATATTTTTAAAGGAATCAATATGCAGAACTTGCCTTCCATAAATACTCTTCTTAAGAATGATCTGGGGACTTCTCTGGTGGTCCACTGGGTAAGACTCCATGCTCCCAATGTGGGGGGCCCAGATTCGATCCCTGCATACCTGCCGCAACTAAGGAGTCTGTGTGCCACAACTGAAAGATCCCACGTGCTGCAACTAAAGATCCTGCATGCCATAATGAAGATCCCGCATGCCGCAACTAAGACCTGGTGCAGCTTAAATAAATATTAAAACAAACAAAAAAAGAGTGAATCTTGCTCCTGGGTGTAAGAATGAAAACTCTTAGAAGAAAACATAGGGGGAAAGCTTTATGCGTTGGGTTTGGCAATGATCGTTTAGAGGATATGACACCAAGGGCACAGTCAACAAAAGGAAAAATAGACAAATTGGACTTCATCAAAATTAAAAACTTTTGTGGTCAGTGAATACTATGAACAGAGTAAAGAGGCAACTCACAAAATGGGAGAAAGTATTTTCAAATCACACGTCTGACAAGGGATTAATATCCAGAATGTATAGAAAACTTCTAAACTCAACAACAACAACAAAAAACCTGAATCAAAAAATAGGCAAAGGGGGCTTCCCTGGTGGCGCAGTGGTTGAGAGTCCACCTGCCGATGCAGGGGACGCGGGTTCGTGCCCTGGTCCGGGAGGATCCCGCATGCCGTGGAGCGGCTGGGCCCGTGAGCCATGGCTGCTGGGCCTGCACGTCCAGAGCCTGTGCTCCGCAGCGGTGAGAGGCCCGCGTACTGCAAAAAAAAAAAAAAAAGGGCAAAGGACTTGAATAGACATTTCTCCCAAAAAGGATATACAGATGGCCAATAAGCACATGAAAAGATTCTCAACATCATTATTGATTAGGGAAACGCAAATCAAAACCACAATGAGATACCACTTCATACCCATTAGGAAGGCTGTTATTAAAAAACAAAACAAAACAGAAAAACGATATAACAAGTGTCGGTGAGGATGTGGATAAATTGGAACTTGTATTATTCTGCTAGGGCTGCCATAGCAAAATACCGCAGACTAGGTGGCTTAAACAACAGAAAATTATTTTCTCACAGTTTGGAGGCTGAAGTCTAAGATCAAGGTGTCAGCAGTTTTGGGTTTTGATGAGGCCTCTCTCCTTGGCTTGCAGAAGGCCATCTTCTGTCCATGTCCTCACATGGCCTTTTCCCTGTGCATGCATTCCTGGTGTCTCTTCCACTGATGCCAGTCCTGTTGGATTGGGGCCCTGCCCTTATGGCCTCTTTCAACCTTAATTACTTCCTCAAAGGCCCTATTTCCAAATACAGTCACATTGGGAGTTAGGGCTTCAGCGTATGAATTGGAGGGGGCACAGTTCAGTCCATAACAAAACCATTGTACACTATTTGTGGGAATGTAAAATGGTGTAGCTGCTGTGGAAAACAGTATGGTGGTTCCTCAAAAAATTAAAAATAGAATTACCATATGATCCAGCAATTCTACTTCTGGGTATATATATCCAAAAGAACTGATCTCAAAGAGATATTTGTACACCCTTGTTCATTATTCACATTATCCAAATGATGGGAGTAACCAAGTGTCCATAAGTGGATGAATAGATAAAATGTACACACAATAGAATATTATTCAGCCTTAAAAAGGCATGAAATTCTGATAGATGTTGGAATATGTATGAACCTTGAAGACATTATGGTAAATGAAATAAGCCAGAAAGAACAAATATTGTATGATTCCACTAGTATTGAGGTACTTAGAGTAGTCAAAATCATAAAGACAAAGTGGAACAGTGGTTGCCAAGGACTAGGTTAAGAGGGGAGTGGGGAGTACTGTTTAGTGGGTACAGAGTTTCTGTTTTGCAAGATGAAAAAAGTTTTGTGGATGGATGGGGATGATATTTGCAAAACACTGTGGATGTACTTAATCCCTTGTAACTGTATACTTAAAGATGGTTAAAGTGGTAAACTTAAATTATTTTTAAAAAATGGCTCTTGTTGATTCTCCTTTTCCACTTCCTCTTTCTTACTAACCCTTCTCCCACTTTACCAAAAAGTCACCTTTGCATTTGCAATGTAACTGAAGTACACTGTGCCAGGGAGGATACCCTTTAGGACACCAAACAATGTTTATATCTCATCCCCCATTGAAGGATATTTGGGTTGTTTCCATTTTTTTTTAAAGCTATTATGAATAAAGCTGTTGTGAACATTTTTGTAGAGGTCTTTTATTTTCATTTATCTTAGGCAAATACTTTAGAAGTGGAATTGCTGGGCTTCCCTGGTGGCGCGGTGGTTGGGAGACCGCCTGCCGATGCAGGGAGCGCGGGTTCGTGCCCCGGTCCGGGAAGATCCCACATGCTGTGGAGTGGCTGGGCCCGTCAGCCATGGCCGCTGAGCCTGCGCGTGCGGAGCCTGTGCTCTGCAGCGGGAGAGACCACAACAGTGAGAGGCCCACATACCGCAAAAAAAAAAAGAAGTGGAATTGCTGGGTCATAGGGTAGTGTTTCTCAGGCCAGTTTCTAAAGTGATTGTACAATTTTGCATTCTTTGTGTGTGTGTGTGTGAACTTTTTTTTTTTTTAATTTATCTTATTTTATTTTTGGCTGCATTGGGTCTTCATTGCTGCACGCGGGGCTTTCTCTAGTTGCAGTGAGAGGGGGCTACTCTTCCTTGCCATGCCCGGGCGGCTTCTCTTGTTGCGGAGCACAGACTCTAGGTGCACAGACTTCAGTACTTGTGGCTCGCGGGTTCTAGAGCGCAGACTCAGTAGTTGTGGCACGCGGGCTCAGTAGTTGTGGCTCATGGGCTCTAGAGCACAGGCTCAGTAGTGGTGGCATATGGGCTTAGTTGCTCCGCAGCATGTGGGATCTTCCCGGGCCAGGGCTCGAACCAGTGTCCCCTGCATTGGCAGGCGGATTCTCAACCACTGCGCCACCAGTGAAGCCCTACAATTTTGCATTCTTTCGAGTAGTGTATGAGTTCTGATTGCTGGAAATCTTTGTGTATCTGATTTTGTGAATCTTTTTAACTTTAGCAATTCTAGTGAGTGTGTATTGGTATCTCATTGTGGTTTTAATCTTTTCCTTCTGACTAATAATAGGGAGCATTTGTCAGACATGTGTCACAAATATTTACTTGCTGTTCTGTAGTTTACCTATTCATTTTTTTAAGTGCCTTTTTTTTTTTTTTTTCGGTACACGGGCCTCTCACTGCTGTGGCCTCTCCCGCTGCGGAGAACAGGCTCCGGACGCGCAGGCTCAGCAACCATGGCCCACGGGCCCAGCTGCTCCGCCGCATGCGGGATCCTCCCTTACCGGGGCACGAACCCGCGTCCGCCGCATCGGCAGGCAGACTCTCAACCACTGCGCCACCAGGGAAGCCTAACAGTGTCTTTTGAAGAACAGATTTTGATTTTAATATTTTTCTTTATGGCTAATGCTTTCTAGGTCCTTGACAAAAGTCTTTGCTGATACCAAGCTCAAAAATATTTTTCCTGTGTTTTCTTTTATTTTTTTGCTATGCCTCTTGGCTTGTGGCATCTTAGTTCCCTGACCAGGGATTGAACCCGGGCCCCGCAGTGAAAGCGTGAAGCCTTAACCACTGGACCGCCAGAGAATTCCCTGTGTTTTCTTTTAGAAACATTATAGTTTTAGCTTCTGCATTTATGTAGATCCACTTTTAATGTGGTATGATAGTAGGCAAAGCAAATGCCATCAATGGGGATTTAGGATATGATTCTGGAGAGGAAGCCTGAAAAATTGCTATTACATTTGAGGAGGAATCTTTTTTTATTTATTTATTTTATTTTATTTATTTATTTTTGCCTGTGTTGGGTCTTCATTGCTGCTCGCGGGCTTTCTCTAGTTGCAGTGAGCGGGGGCTGCTCTTAACTGTGGTGCATGTGCTTCTCATTGTGGTGGTTTCTCTTGTTGCTGAACACAGCCTCCAGGGCACGTGGGCTTCAGTAGTTGTTGCTTGCGGGCTCTAGAGCGCAGGCTCAGGAGTTGTGGTGCACGGGCTTAGTTGCTCCGTGGCATGTGGGATCTTACCAGACCAGGCATCGAACCTGGGTCCCCTGCATTGGCAGGTGGATTCTTAACCACTGCGCCACCAGGGAAGTCCCGAGGACAAATCTTTTTAAGTGTAATTGAAATGAATACACTTAAATTTTTTTAATGGGAATTTGTAGGGGTTGGGGGAGCAATGGTGCTTCCAGCAGTCACTAATTCTAGGTCCAATAGTGCATATTAAAATTACTGCTGTTTAAAAACTCATAGTTGGATCATAGTTGGGTAGGTGCTCACACCAATCCTTGCCTGTTGGTGCCCCCTTGATCCTCTTAGCTGAGTGTCCTGTTTGACTCAAAGCATTTACTTTGGAAAAAATTAGAATGTTTAAAGCAGGAACAGGCTGCTATATACCACAGCTAAAACTAATGGAATAGTACCCCTGGTTCTGCTTTGTTGGCTTTTGGAACTGAAGTCATGAGTAAGAGGGGTGGCCCTGGGTATTGGTTTTATTTTGCTGGAGGTAAATTTCTTGGACATGTGCAGAATGGACCAAAGTGAAAGTATTTGCCGAGAATTTTTTTTTAAATTAATTTATTTAATTTATGTTTGTCTGTGTTGGGTCGTCATTGCTGCGCGCGGGCTTTCTCTAGTTGCAGCGAGCGGGGGCTACTCTTTGTTGCGACAGGCGGGTTTTTCATTGAGGTGGCTTGTCTTGTTGCGGAGCATGGGCTCTAGGCATGCGGGCTTCAGTAGTTGTGGCACGTGGGCTCAATAGTTGTGGCTCGCAGGCTCTGGAGTGTAGGCTCAGTAGTTGTGGCACACGGGCTTAGTTGCTCCGCGGCATGTGGGATCTTCCCGGAGCAGGGCTTGAACCTGTGTCCCCTGCATTGGCAGGAGGATTCTTAGCCACTGCGCCACCAGGGATGTCCCGCCAATAATGTTTTTATTAATCAAGAGTCAAAGGCAGAGGAGGCTCAGAAACAATCAGCTAACATCATCATTCTAACCTTAAAGGCTGCTGACCCTATACAGTGGGGAGGCTTTATTCCCATACCCACTGGTTGGTTTCCAGGAAACCAAAGTCTTTATGTTCTGGGGGAGTATAATTGTAAAGCTGAAAATTAAAGGAACTGATGAGAAGGGCATCACTAGGAGTGCAATCCGTAGTTTAATGTGATGCTTGCTATCTCTCAGGATTAAATGACTCCTGTTCAGCCAGTATTCACGTGAAATTACTTTTCAGTTCAGCATTCAGAACTCTCATTTGAGTATCATACAGAGTGAAGTAAGTCAAAGGAAAACAAAGATATTAACGCATATGTGTGAAACGTAGAAAAATGGTACAGGTGAACCTATTTGCAGGGCAGGAATAGAAACTCAGTTGTAGAGAACTGATGTGTGGACGTGGGGGGGAAGGGGAGGGTGGAATGAATTGGGAGATTAGGTTTGACGTAAATACACTACCATGTGTAAAATAGATAGCTAGTGGGAACCTGCTGTATAGCACAGGGAGCTCAGCTCAGTGCTCTGTGATGACCTAGATGGGTGGGATGAGGGGGTAGTAAGGTCCAAGAGGGAGGGGATATATGTATACATATAGCTGATTCACTTCACTGTACAGCAGAAACTAACACAACATTGTAAAGCAATTATACTACAATAAAAATTAACAAACAAACAAAAGCCTCTCATTTGACTATTTACTACTGCCACCAAGATCTACACCTGCAGCAGCTTCACCTGGACTTACATCTCAGCCTTACCACAGGGGCCCTCTTACTCATTGCTATGTTGCATCTGTTAGGGGTGGGATCTGGGCATTTGAGGTGGCAGGCCTTCCGTTCCCACTTGCATGTTCACCGCCAGGTACAGTTGTGTAATTAGTGTTATAGTGCCACTTATTTTCAGAGTTAGGTGGTATGGCAGGTGACTTGTTATACATTCCTTAGTGGATTCTGACTTTCTTGGCTCCTGTCTTGCTGTGTATATCAACCAATATCCCTGCTGGGTTCTGATGAGCTTCAGAATTTAAAGCCTTAATCTGGCATTCAGTTCATCCCGCAGTGCCAGTTCTGTTTACCAAAAGTAGCCCTGGATCCATGCCAGTAACTCAAGAGTTTTTGTTTGCTTTTTTTGTTTGTTTTTTTTTGCGGTATGCGGGCCTCTCACTGTTGTGGCCTCTCCCGTTGCGGAGCACAGGCTTCGGACGCGCAGGCTCAGCGGCCATGGCTCACGGGCCCAGACGCTCCGCGGCATGTGGGATCTTCCCGGACCGGGTCACGAACCCGTGTCCCCTGCATCGGCAGGCGGACTCTCAACCACTGCGCCACCAGGGAAGCCCAACTCAAGAGTTTTTACCCATTTAAAGTTTAAGGATAGTTTAACATCATTTCAGCCCCAAGACCTGTAATCATTTGCTTTGCTGGATTAAACTGTCTGAAGAATTCCAGCTATTCTGAGGAAAATTTTGGAGGGAACCACTAGATGTTTGTACATATCTTTGGCCCCATTCACACCAGTAGTATATGAGGCTTCTAATTTCTCCAGATTCTTGTCAACTTATCTTTTTGTTAGAGACACCCTAGTGGATATGAAGTGGTATCTTACTGTGGGTTTTTTTGTTTGTTTTTTTGTTTGTTTTGTTTTGTTTTGTTTTTTGGCTTATGGGATCTTAGTTCCCCGACCAGGGATTGAACCTGGGCCACGGCATTGAAAGTGCTGAGTCCTAACCACTGGACCACCAGGGAACCCCCTTATTATGGTTTTGATGTGCATTTCCCTTATGGGTAATGTTGAGCATTTTTCTTGTGCTTATTGGCCTTTTAAAAGTACCATCTTTGGAGAAATGTCTATTCATAGCCTTTGCCCATTTTAAAAATTGGGTTATTTTGCTACTGAGTTATAAAATAGTTCTTTATGTATTCTAGATATAGGTCCCTTATCAAATATGATTTACACAAGTTTTCTCCCATTCTGTGGGCTGTCTTCACTTTCTTGATGGTATCCTTTAAAGCACAAAATTTAAAATTTTGATGATATCCAATTGATCTATTTTATTTTTCCTTTTGTTGCTTGTGCTTTTGGTATTCATCTTATCCAAAAAGCCATTTCTTAATCTAAGGTCATGAAGATTTATGCCTGTTCTAAGAATTTTATAGTTTTACCTCTTAAAACATTTAGGTCTTTGATCCATTTGTATTAATTTTTATACATGACATGAAGTAGGGGTTCAACTTTATTCTTCTGCATGGGGACATCCACTTGTCCCAGTACCATTTGTTGAAAAGACTGTTCTTTCTTCATTGAATTGTCTTAGAACTCTTGTCTAATACACTTGATCCTAAATGTGAGGGTTTATTTCTGGACTCAATTCTGTTTTATTGATCTTTGTTTATCCTTATGTCAGTGCCACACTGTCTCGATAACTGTAGCTTTGTTTTCTTTTTTTTAAATTGAAGTATAGTTGATTTACGATATCGTGTTCATTTCAGGTATACAGCACAGTGATTCAGTTTTTCGTATACACACACACACACACACACACACACACACATTCCTTTTCAGATTCTTTTCCCTTATAGGTTATTAAAAAATACCGAGTATAGTTCCCTGTGCTATGCAGTAGGTCCTTGTTGGTCATCTATTTTATATATAGTATTGTGTATATGTTAATCCCAACCTCCCAATTTATCCCTCCCTGCATCCCCCCTTCCCCATTGGTAACAACAAGTTTGTTTTCTATGTCTGTGAGTCGCTTTCTGTTTTGTAAATAAGTTTATTTATATCATTTTTTAAAGACTCCACATAGTAGCGATATCATATGATATTTGTCTTTCTCTTTCTGACTTACCTCACTTAGAATGATAATCTAAATGTTGCTGCAAATGGCATTATTTCGTTCTTTTTTATAGCTGAGTAATATTCCATTGTATATGTATATACGACATCTTCTTTATCCATTCATGTGTCAATGGACATTTAGGTTGCTTGTAGTTAAGTTTTAGAGTCAGGAAATGTGAGTCCCCTAACTTTGTGGTATGTGTTCTTTTCTATTTTGCACAGATGATACCATATTACAAATAATATTTTGCACATATTTTTAAACTTAATATATAATAGTTTATCCTATATAAATTAACATAGCTATTTCATTTTTTGAGAGTTGCATAGTATTTCAGTAGTACAAATATATTCTGTTGATGTAATATAGATTTTATAATCTTTTGCTATTACAAACAGTGCTGCACTATGTACCTTTGTAAACATGTCACCTCACATTGTAAGTTTCTAGAGAATGAATTCCTAGAAGAGAAACTAGAAAGTCAGAAGTTATATGCATTTAAAATTTTGTGAATTCTAGTTTATGTAGAAGGAAAACTATGGAAAACTGTAGAATTTTTCCTTATGTTATTGATGTCTAACTTTATCCTGTTTTGGTTAGAGAGGATACTTTGTACGGTTATTTATCTTATAAAATCTATTGAGGCTTGTTTGTGGCCCAGCAAATGGTCCATCCTGAAGAATATCCCATGTGCACTTGACAAGATGTGATTCTACTGTTGTTGGGTGGAGTGTTCTGTGTCAATTAGATGTGTTTGGTTTATTGTGCTAAGTTCTCTGTTTTCTTACTTATATACTGTCTGGTTGATCAATTCATTATTCAAAGTGAGGTTTGAAGTTTCCAACTGTTATAGAACTGTCTACTTCTCCCTTCAGTTTCTTTCAGTTTTTGCTTCATATATTTTGAGGGTCTGTTATTAGGTGTATAATGTTTATGATTTATCTTCTTGTGTTTTTTTAACCTTTAAATTAATATATAATGTCCTTTGTCTTTTGTACCTTTTTTGATTTAAAGTCTGTTTTGTCTGATACTAGTATAGCCACCACAGATCTCATTTGGTTACTATTTGCGTGGAATATTTTTTTCTGTCTTTTCCCTTTCAACCTATTTGTGTCTTTGGATCTACAGCGAGTCTGTTGTAGACAGCGTATAGTTGGATTATGTTTTTTAATCTATTATGCCAATCTTGTCTTTTGAGAAGAAGATCTTAAACTGTTTACATTTAAAGTGATTACTAATAAGGAGGAACTTCTGCCATTTTGCTATTTGTAATCTATATTCCTTATAGCTTTTTTCCCCTTCATTTCTTCCATTATTACCTTATTTAGTGTGTAGTTGATTTTTTTATAGTGAAATGTCTTGATTGCCTTCTCATTTTCTTATGTGTATATTCTAAAGATATTTTCTTTGTGGTTACCATGGGAATTACATTTAACATCGTATAGTTATAACAATTTAATTTGAATTTATACCAACTTAAGTTCAATAGCATAGAAAAACTGCTTCTATACTGTTCCTTTCCTTCCCTCTGTCTTTTTTTAAATATATTATCCCATTGCTTCTATTTATTTATTTATGTATGTATGTATGTTTGGCTGCATTGGGTCTTTGTTGCTGCACGCGGGCTTTCTCTAGTTGCAGTGAGCGGGGGCTACTCCTCATTGCAGTGCACAGGCCTCTCACTGCGGTGGCCTCTCTTGCTGTGGAGCACGGTCTCCAGGCGCATGGGCTTCAAAGGTTGTGGCACACGGTCTCAGTAGTTGTGGCTCGCGGGCTCCAGAGTGCAGGGTCAGTAGCTGTGGTGCACGGGGTCAGTTGCTCCGCGGCATGTGGGATCTTCCCGGACCAGGGCTCGAACCCGTGTCCCCTGCGCAGGCAGGTGGATTCTTAACCACTGCACCACCAGTGAAGTCCCCCTTCCCTCTGTTGTTGATGTCACAGATAACATCTTTATAAATTGTGTCCCATTAACCTAGATTAATAATTTTTTTTAATAAATGTATTCATTTATTTATTTATTTTTGGCTGCGTTGGGTCTTCGTTGCTGCACGCGGGCTTTCTGTAGTTGCAGCGAGCGGGGGTACTCTTGGTTGTGGTGAGCAGGCTTCTTATTGTGGTGGCTTCTCTTGTTGCGCAGCACGGGCTCTAGGTGCGTGGGCTCAGTAGTTGTGGCGCACGGGCTTAGTTGCTCCGCGGCATGTGGGATCTTCCCGGACCAGGCTTGAACCTGTCACCCCTGCATTGGCAGGCAGATTCTTAACCACTGCGCCACCAGGGAAGTCCCCCTTCCCTCTGTTACTGTTGTCACAGATAACATCTTTATAAATTGTGTCCCATTAACATAGATTAATAATTGTTTTTTATGCGTTTGTCTTTTAAATCATGTAGAAAGTAAAAACTGGAGTTAAAAATTGAAGTTACAATAATACTAGCTTTTATAATTGCTCTTGCTTTTTTAATCTTTACTGAAGCTTTATTTCTTCATATGGCTTCAAGTTACTTTTGACTTTGTTTCATTTCTTGCAGGGCCCATCTACTGGTAACAAATTCCCTCAGCTTTTGCTTATCAGGAAATGTCTTAATTTCTTACTCTTTTTTTTTTTTCCACGCCAAGTGGCATGCGGGATCTTAGTTCCCTGACCAGGGATTGAACCCGTGCCCCCTGCAGTGGAAACACAGAGTCTTAACCACTGGACCGCCAGAGAAGTCCCTCTTTCTCATTTTTGAAGGAGAGTTTTGCTAGATACAGAATTCTTTTCCTATACCATTTTTGCAAAGGCTATATTCCTTAGGTGTGATCACTGACACCTGTTCTCTTAGCCTTTGTTCATCTAATGTGTTAACCAAGATTTCCTTGAATGCTAGGAGCTCAAACAGATAAAACAAAAATGGACAAAAAACACACCAACAAAAATAAGACAAAGAAAAACCCACCTCTCTTTGTTTTTGCAGATTGGTTCTGTGCTGGAGCCATTCCTTCAACACTTAGCTAGGCTTGCTCTGAACCTAGAGATCAGCCTGAGGTGAAAGCTTAGAGTCTTCTCAGGTTTTGTCTGATCATGTGTGTGGGTATGCTTGTGGTGTTCTAAATCTTCTCATATACATGGTGCCTGGGAATGTCCTAACTCCCCAAAGTGTTTTCACCCCAACCTCTCCATATCTGTGAGTCTGTAGTCTGCTTTGCAGCTTTTATTAGCAGTGCCTGCCGCTTTTCCCCCCAGAGTTCTGAGTTAGGTAAAACAGAGGCAAGTACCTTGCATCAGTCCTTCAGATAGCCCCCATACAGATTAGAACAGATGTACACAATAATTTACAAATCAGGTTTCCCTTGGGTTTAGGGAGGGAACTGAAAACTGGGCTGCCTTCAAGACAAGAACCACTGCCATGCTGGGGTGGGGGTGGGGCAAGGATCCGTAAAAACACCAAAAAACTTTCCTATTATTTTGAGGATGACTTTTTCATTTTTTATTCTTTTTAAAAAATATTTATTTATTTGGCTGCGCCTGGTCTTAGTTGCGGCTCGTGGGATCTTTATTATGGCACGTGGGATCTTTGTTGCGGCATTCGGCATCTAGTGCCGCTGACCAGGGATCGAACCCATGCCCCCTGCGTTGGGAGCGCCGGATCTTAACCACTGGACCACCAGGGAAGTCCCGAGGATGACTTTTTCTTGATTGAGTGTTCAGTTGGTTGTTGTAAAGCTTTGACTGTTTTCTAAAGCTACAACAAAGTTGGTTCAGACTGCTTGTTTTTTGATGTTTCTGTTGAGGAATGAGGCTTTGGAATTTCATAGTCTGCTGTTTTGCTGACATGTGGGTTGTGTTTTCACTCTCTTGATAGTGTACTTGGATTCACAAAAGTTTTCAATTTTGATGAAGTCTACTTTATTTTTTCTTTTGTTGTCATAGTAAGAAACCATTGCCAAATCCAAGGTCATAAAAGTTTGCCTCTTTTTGGGAATTCCCTGGTGGTCCAGTGGTTAGGACTTGGCTCTTTCACTGCCTGGGCCCAGGTTCAGTCGGGGAACTAGGCTCCCACAGGCCTCATGGTATGGCCAAAAAAAAAAAAAGTTTGCCACCTTTTTAGTAGCTGGAGCACAGGTCCTTTGATGACTTCTCAGCCTTAGGTTACATGCCCATCTTCAAAGCAATCACTGTGGTGAGGTAATAGACTATTCTTTTCTTGCTTTTTTTTTTTTTTAATTTTTATTTATTTTTTGGCTGCTCTTCTTGGCATGTGGGATCTTAGTTCCCCCACCAGGGATTGAACTTGTGCCCCTGCATTGGAAGCTTGGAGTCTTAACCACTGGGCAGCCAGGGAAGTCCTGGTAATAGACTATTCTGATTGGCCAGGCTGAATAGAGTAGGATTAGCCGCACAGACTGAGAGTGGTGTTTATGCTAAGGTGCTATTTCCGAAAAGGAAGATAGAATGGGTGCCAGAAAAATTAGTAAATACATTATGAAGCATTCTTAGTACATTGAGAAGTTGATGGTGCCCTAGAGTGCACATTTTAAATTTAAAATGTATTTTTCTTGCTATAAATTAACATGTAAATGTTTAAAAGTGACTTCCAAAAGTATACCTGCTGATGTTGTCCCTGATAAGCCAAACAGGAGGAAATTGTTTTATTCTTTACTTCATGTTCCAATGTACTCATTTTTTGTGGTTTGTTTTGTACAGGTACTGTGATAACCAGAGTTTGGTAGCAAGGATCTACTTATTGGACCCTCTTGACATAGAAAGAGATGTGGGGGGATTCTCGATCTGCTAACAGAACAGGACCTTTTCGGTAAGTCTTTAAATTTGAATATTGAAATGTCAGTATTTTAATGATACAGTATAATATTTTTGGCCTACCATAAAGAGGGATATTTTCTAGAAATAGCTCTGATTTTTTAAAAATAGAAACTATTTAAAATTTTTCTAGTCATTTCTAAAGTGATTGTGAGACTAAATACCCAGTGTGTCAAGTGTTTTGTGTTTTATCATTTTTAAAAGCATTAACAAAATCCCCCAATTTCTAAAAATATTTTTTGTCTCTTTTAGCAAAGTAATACATATTTGATTAATAAGGAAAGCTAGTAAAAAATGTACATAAATGTATGTAAATGTTTCATTAAATTCAGTAATTTATGTCTAGAATCCAGAGCTCTGTCTTTCCTGTGACACATTGTGTTTCAGCTACCAAAAATAGTTCTGAGAAAGAAAAATTACTCGATGCAATTTTCTAAGCTACATTTCAATTTTAAGGATTACTAGGTACAAAGATAAGTGGAGAAGATGGTACCGTTCAGTTGTAAATGGATTATATTTTAGAATTGTGGGAAGTTAATTTTTTATAGCCAGTATAATAAACACTGATGATGGTATTTCAAAACTTTTGCATTGTGTTTACAATTGGAATATGATTGTTATGGCTTTACTTGGTATATGGCAAAGAAATCTGACCTTTAAAGCTATACATTAAAAAATATTTATGCTCCAGGGAGTTCCCTGGTGGTCCAGTGGTTAGGACTCCATACTCTCACTGCCAAGGGCCTGGGTTCAGTCCCTGGTGGGGGACCTAAAATCCCACAAGCCACGTGGTGTGGCCCAAAAAAAAAATTTATGTTCTGATTGAAACTTCTGTTACTAGTAAATTTTCTTTTTGATTGGCAGTCTGCAGGATCTTCTTGTGCAAATTCAACAGATGTTTTATTATTTTGAAGCTTGGGGTTCCAATGAAAAATTTAGGGAGAGAACTAAGTTTTAAAAAAATCCGTATAGGGCTTCCCTTGTGGCGCAGTGGTTGAGAGTTCGCCTGCCGATGCAGGGGACGCAGGTTCGTGCCCCGGTCTGGGAAGATCCCACATGCCGCGGAGCGGCTGGGCCCGTGAGCTATGGCCGCTGAGCCTGCGCGTCCGGAGCCTGTGCTCCGCAACGGGAGAGGCCATAGCAGTGAGAGGCCCGCGTACTGCAAAAAAAAAAAAATTAAAAAATACAAAATCCGTATAATATTTAGTAAAACTAGTTTCATGAATAAAGGGGTCTTTACTTTCTGCTTAGCAGTCTTTAAATTAAAGCAGTGGTGGTGATGCTGGTTATGTTTTTCCTTTCACAGTATTAAGGTCTGGATCAGTGGTCAACAACAACAAGCTGTACAGCCTGCAGCTTGTTTTTGTTTTATTGGAACATAGCCCTGATCATTCATTTACAAATTGTCTCTGGTTGCTTTCATGCTGCAATGGCAGAGTTGAATAGTTCTGACAGAAACTGCAAAGCCTAATGTAATTACTGTCTGACTCTTTATGGAAAAAGTTTGCAGATCCCTAGTCTAGATTAGTGAGTTTGTACTTTAACATTTAAAAATCTCTCCTTTTTACTTATATTTATGGATAATTATTTGTAAGTAAGGCTGTTTCCTGTAAGCCTTCAGGAATTAGGTAACTTTAGCTCTATTGCATCACTTAAAAATTTTTTTCAGAACATTTTCTCTTTGAATTTATTATTTAAAATTGTATTTCTCCACCTTAATTTTAGTTTAAATATAAGTCATTACATGCTATTTTTTAAGATGTTTGACCAGAAAGAGACATAGTTTATATAGCATAACTTTTGGGGGGACTAATTTGGGTGAAAAAGGTATCTTGCAGGAAAATAATTTTGTATTTATTTTAACAACTCATCTTCTTAAAATTTTTTAAAATTTGGTTGAAAATGATTTTCATAGCCACTGCTATTTTATACTAATAGAAGTGTTTCTTGAATAGTCTACATAAAATACAGTTCTAAGAACCCTAGTACAGTGGTTACTCTAGATCTCTTTGATCTTCTCCACTTAAGAGGGTAAGGTAATCCTTAGGGTAGTATTCAAAGACACTGTTGGATGTGTTCTGGTCAGAGAACATGTAGCTTTAGATACCTCAGCACTAGCCTGTGAGTGTCTGCTGAGGCTTAAGTCTTCCTGCAAGCTAACTACTGGGATTTTTTTTCATTAATTTTTAAATTTTTTGTCTGTGTTGGGTCTTTGTTGCTGCGCACAGGCTTTCTCTAGTTGTGGCGAGTGGGGGCTACTCTTTGTTGCGGTGCACGGGCTTCTCATTGCAGTGGCGTCTCTTGTTGCAGAGCACGGGCTTTAGGCACGTGAGCTTCAGTAGTTGCAGCGCATGGGCTTCAGTAGTTGCGGCACGTGGGCTCAATTTTTGTGGCACGCAGGCTCAATAGTTATGGCACACGGGCTTAGTTGCTCCATGGCATGTGGGACCTTCCTGGAAGAGGGCTCGAACCCGTGTCCCCTGCATTGGCAGGCGGATTCTTAACCACTGCGCCACCAGTGAAGTCCCTAACTATTGGGATTTGAATGATTTTAAATATGGGTGACACCAGAATTAGTGGTAATGTCTTAATTTTAGTGTTATATTGTATTACTTATGAAGAACATTTAAAGTTGCTTCTCTTATGATGAACCCCATAGATATAACTAATGTTAATAGGAGCTACTGGAAGTTACCATGTTCTGAAAATCCATTAAATATGCATCATTCAACTGTTTAGGTTACTATTGTTAAATTCCTATTACTTTTTGGAAAGAGTTTGGCATTGTAACTGTTTCGCTTGCACTGAGTAACCCAGAAGCAGTTGTCTGTTGAATCTTTCTATAGCAGTGTAGTCTGAGTTCAGAAGGGTCATGTAATAGAACCTGTATATTCTGGAAGGAGAGAACTGAGTTGGACTTGATCTCTTAATACTTTTGTTTTACTGCTAAAAACCATTCAGATCATTTCATGTTTTCCTTTTTCATGCCCTTCTCTCCCCTCCCCTTCAAGCTCAGTATCCTAGGTACCTAATTGCCTATTTAAATTCCCTAATCTTTTACCAAAGTCAAAACGTATAAAATGGTCTGGAGCTTAAGACAAAGGGAGGAAGTTAGGTAGTATGAAAGATTGGGCCAATTCTCATTTATCTCTTGAGTTCTGTAAACTGAGAATGTGAATTTAATACTATGCTTATTTTAAAATATATTGTATTACCATGAAAAATTAGATGAGGCATTAGAATCTAGAAAATCAGCTTCTTTTTTTGGGACCTGGTGATAATGCTTGAAGGCCTAATGCTCTCTCTAGGTCCCTTTCAGTATTAAGCTCCTGGATGCTGTCGCTTGGTTTAGTCGACTTAACACATGCTTTGTGGCATGATTCATGCTGCCTTCTGAGATACCCTTGAGTAGTTACAATAATAGGACCCAGGTGAGAGCAGTTCTAGGCAGAGCCACTGTAGAACTAGGATTTAGATGCAGCCAGGGCTGATGCTCAGCTCATGAACACTGGTATACTCCTAGTGATTTACAGCCAATGTTTCTTCATTTTGGGCCTGCATCCATTCTGACTGGGTGGTGTCCATACTGTGGCTGTAATCAAATATTTTGGAATGTTACTCCTGTATGCACCAATGAGAAAGACACCTCCTGAAACCTCCTGTATAAAATTTACAGTGCATTGATTTTTCTAATGTATAGGAATCATCATGCTGATCTTGGAATTCTAAGTTCCCTGGCTATAGGAAATGGAAATTTTTGTAGAGTGTCACCATTGCTAGCTTATCTGGTGTTGCGGATTTTCCCTGTTGCAGGACTGGGTGAAAGCTTTTTCTGCAGCAGTCATGTTGAAAACCTTGTGTTGACTTTCCTCGTGTTCTGAAATGGGAATATAAAAGTTTACTACGCCACTTCGTCTTAAAATAGCAAAACATTGCTGTTTTCTGCAGATCTAGGACCTTGTTACAGAACTCTGCCAAAAAAAAAAAAAATGTTTACAGAAGAATGTGCTGTGATTAGAGAAGAATATGCTGGTGTGTAGATTTCAAACTCTCTGGACAATATGAATAACACTGTCTTTGTTTCTACAGTGGGAGCCAAGAAGAAAGGTTTGCTCCCGGGTGGAACAGGGATTATCCTCCTCCTCCCCTTAAGAGTCATGCTCAAGAGAGACACTCTGGCAACTTTCCTGGCAGAGATTCACTTCCCTTTGATTTCCAGGGGCATTCGGGGCCTCCCTTTGCAAATGTAGAGGAGCATTCTTTCAGCTATGGAGCTAGAGACGGACAGCATGGTGACTATCGAGGAGGGGAGGGACCTGGACATGATTTCAGGGGGGGAGATTTTTCATCTTCTGATTTCCAGAGCAGAGATTCATCACAGTTGGACTTCAGAAGTAGGGACATACATTCTGGGGATTTTCGCGATAGAGAAGGACCACCTATGGACTATAGGGGTGGGGATGGTACTTCTATGGATTATAGAGGTAGGGAGACATCTCACATGAACTACAGAGACAGGGATGCTCATACTGTTGACTTTAGAGGTAGGGATGCTCCTCCACCTGACTTCAGGGGCCGGGGCACTTATGATTTAGATTTTAGAGGCCGGGATGGATCCCATGCAGATTTTAGGGGAAGGGATATATCAGATTTGGATTTCAGGGCCAGAGATCAGTCCCGTTCTGATTTTAGGAATAGAGATGTATCTGATTTGGACTTCAGGGACAAAGACGGAACACAGATGGACTTTAGAGGCCGAGGTTCAGGTACTAGTGATCTAGACTTTAGGGACAGGGATACACCACATTCAGATTTCAGAGGTAGACACCGGTCCAGGACTGATCAGGATTTTAGGGGCAGAGAGGTGGGACCTTGTATGGAATTTAAAGATAGGGAGATGCCCTCTGTGGATCCAAATATTTTGGATTACATTCAGCCCTCTACACAAGATAGAGAACATTCTGGTATGAATGTGAACAAGAGAGAAGAATCTGCACATGACCATACAACAGAAAGGCCTGCTTTTGGCATTCAGAAGGGAGAATTTGAGCATTCAGAAACAAGAGAAGGAGAAACACAAGGTGTAGCTTTTGAACATGAGTCTCCACCAGACTTTCAGACCAGCCAAAGTCCACTTCAAGACCAGGACAAGTCACAGCTTTCTGGAGGTGAACAACAGAGTTCGGATGCTGGTATGTTTAAAGAAGAAGGTGGTCTGGACTTCCTTGGCCGGCAAGACACTGATTACAGAAGCATGGAGTACCGTGATGTGGATCACAGGCTTCCAGGAAGCCAGATATTTGGCTATGGCCAGAGCAAGTCTTTTCCAGAGGGCAAAACTTCCCAAGATGCCCAACGGGACCTTCAGGTATGTTAATGGAGTGGATTGCTTTTTTGAATTTTGCTTTTTCATAAGGCTTTTCTGAAGGGTGAAGTGTAGAGTCCAGGACCATTAGTCCTAGGTCTTAACTTTGTACATCCATTAAAAAGCAAGATTTGTATTCAGTGTACATCTCTAGAGAAAGGGCCCTCAGTTCAGATCATATTTTTGATGTGTGTCTCTTCATTATTTTGCTTGATGGTACTGATCGAAATGCTTTGGGATAATTTAGTTTGAAAGTATTTGTCTTTGGGAGTTGGTTCTCTCAACTCTTACACAGTCAGGCCTGTGGCTGTTTAGGGCTCATTTTCTTATTTAAACTCATTTAGAGAATACCTAGGATATAGAGATAGAGAATACCTAGTTATGAGGAGGTGATATTAATGTTGCAAGTATTCTATTGAAGCTAACTTAATTGACGTAAATGTTGGATTTCTGTATGTATAATGTATAATCTAATGTATATATAATCTAAGCGAGGAGAATTATGTTTGCAGTTGGACATTGAAAATATTATCTTTTAAAATAGGTATTACCCATCTCTATTGAAGTTTCTGTTATTTTGGACAGTAATTCTAAGACATGCTAACCAAATAATGGATTTTGAGAATGTTAGAGGTGGATGGCCATATAATTTATTGTTCAAGTCAGGACACTTTCAAGAGTAAAAGAGGGGGCTTCCCTGCTGGCGCAGTGGTTGAGAGTCCGCCTGGTGATGCAGGGGACACGGGTTCGTGCCCCGGTCCGGGAAGATCCCACATGCCGCGGAGCGGCTGGGCCCGTGAGCCGTGGCCGCTGAGCCTGCGCGTCCGGAGCCTGTGCTCCGCAACGGGAGAGGCCCATGTACTGCAAAAAAAAAGAGTAAAAGAGGACACTATTTGAAATTGTGCCAGGAGAGTAGGCATAAATGGGAGGTGTGGTCACATAGTTATAGGAGACTTTTTTTTCCCAAAAGTTAAACCCTTTTTATAACTGTTGAAATGAAAGAGAATCAGTTAGAGCTGAGACTTTTTGTGTGTGTGTGTGTGGTACGCGGGCCTCTCACTGTTATGGCCTCTCCCGTTGCGGAGCACAGGCTCCGGATGCGCAGGCTAAGCGGCCACGGCTCACGGGCCCAGCCGCTCTGTGGCATGTGGGATCTTCCCGGACCGGGGCACGAACCCGCGTCCCCTGCATCGGCAGGCAGACTCTCAACCACTGCGCCACCAGGGAAGCCCTGAGAGCTGAGACTTTTGTGAATATGGAAAATGCAGATTTCTCTGAATTGTACTGTTAAGTTATATTGTCAGATGACACCTTTTGACTGTTCTGGAATTTGTTTATAGATGACATCTTTGATAAGTGACATCTGGTTTTATTTATTTATTTGCTATTTTCTCATTCAGAAAAAGAAAATTTTAGTTTTGAGAATCTAGGTGATTTTTTTTCCTGTTTATAAAAGTCATATTCATTGTTGTTTCTCTTAATTTTCTGCTTTACTATTTTAAAATTCCCTCAATGACCATGGATCTTAGCACACTTGTATTCTAATGATTTGAAATCAAATTTTTGGGGAATTCCCTAGCAGTCCAGTGGTTAGGACTCAGCGCTTTCACTGCTGGGGCCCGGCCTCAATCCCTGGTCGGGGAACTAAGATCCCACAAAAAAAAAAAAAAAAAAAAGAAAGAAAGAAATCAAATTTTGGAACTCAGAAAAATAGACAATTATAATTTTTCATATCTTCATATGATGTAAGTCATTTTGATTTTTGATCCTGAGTACCTGTATTTCATGTTGTTTCATTTTGCGCATTAACATGTATTTGTTTCTAAAATAATTTTTTATTCTGGATTCAAGGATCAAGACTATAGGACTGGCCCAAGTGAGGAGAAACCAAGCAAGCTTATTCGATTAAATGGGGTTCCTGAAAATGCATCAAAAGAAGAGGTAAGGCTTATTTTCTTTTTTCCTTTTCCTTTCTTTTCATCAATTAAAATTGTTTTTTTAATTTTTTATTTTGAAAAATTGTAGATTCCCAGGAAAGCATAAAGAAATATTCAGGGAAATCTTGATTATCCTTCACCCAGCTTTCTCCTGCCCGTCCCTCAGTGTCAACATCTTGTATTACTGTAGTACAGTAGCTAAACCAGGAAATTGGCTTTGGTATAATCCATAGAGCTCATTCATTTTTCACCAGTTACACATGTACTCAACTGAGGTGAGGTTTGTTAAAAAAAAAAAAAAATTATGACAAATGATTGCTGTCCTTAGGCCTGATGATCGTCCTTTAGGGGATGATCCAAGATGCAGTTACATAAAGATACATAAAGATGCAGTTTATTGACAGTAGTAAAAACTGGGATCTGCCTAACTCCTCAGTGGTAAAGACTTGGTGACTAAACTATGGATGACCTTAAGGAAGAGTTTGGTCAGAATATACAACACAGAGCAGACCGTGCCTTACTCTGTATTAGGCAGTGTGTGATGTTTACAAGCATTAGTTCATTTAATTATCACAACATCCTATGAAACACATACTCTTTATTCATTCATTCCAAATATTAAGCACTATTGTATTCCAGGCAGTGTTCTAGGCACTGAGTGATATAGCAGTGAGCATTATGAAGTCACTGCTTCCATGGATAATAAAAAATAAGCCAAAAAAAAAAATCAAGCAGTGATAAATGCCCTGAAAGAAACTAAAGTAAGGGTTTAGAGCATCATTGGGGTATAGGCTATTTTAGATTGGGTAGTTAGGGAAGACATCACTGAGGAAGTGACATTTGAGCCCAGGCCTGAATGCAAGTGAGAGAACAGTCCATTTGAAAATGGGGAGAAGAACTGACCAGGCTGAGGGAGTTCAGGTGCCATGGCCCTGGACTGGAAAGAGCTCAGTGCATCATCTTATGTTTAAAAGATGAGAATCCAGATGCTGAAAGGTTACACAGCACATGAGCAGGAGAGGCTTGGAATACAGGCAGTCTGATTTCAGAGCTTGAGTTCTTGAGGTTATGCTCTTCTGCTTTTTTTATGTACTTGAGAATTTTTAAATAATTATGTTCTGCTTATTCAGCAGTTTTTGAATGCCTGGAGTGTGTATGGCTCAATTTTGCCTTTGTAAAGTAATCATAGCTTTAAATTATGTAGAATAAAAGCCACTAGGGGAAATAGAATATTCAGTATTTGATTATGATGTGTATCATTACTGTACATACCATATTCTTGCAGATTCTTAATGCCTTTCGGACTCCTGATGGCATGCCTGTAAAGGACTTGCAGTTGAAGGAGTATAACACAGGTGAGTTTCACGACTTGCATGCAGCCTTGGGTTAGGAAGAGTCTTTGTCAGATCTCTGCATCTTGTGCTACTCAAAATTTTTTTAAGAAACCATAGTTAAGATTTTCGGAAGTCTCCTGTTGATGCCTTCAAATAGCAGCCAGCTTTAGTGTTAGCTGTGGTTCTTTGTGGATGTTCTTCCACACATGGGCAATAAGGATGCATGTTCCAGTTCTTCTGAGTGCCTGTGAGATATAAAGTGAGTGTTGTAGCATTTGTCCCCAAATATATTTTATATAATTGAATCATTAAACTTACTGCTTATGTTCTTCATGGTGGTGGAATGTTTACGTTTGAGCCTGGTAAGATTTTAATTATCTTACTATATGTAAACTTTTACATTTCATTTCTTCAGCGTGGAATTTTCAACTTTCCAGAGAAATTGTACAAATTAGTGGTTTCTTGAAATTTTAGTCTTATTCTGCGAACAGACTCCTGCAACAGCTGTTTTGTTGAAACCCATGAATAGATCCAGAAGAGCTTTCTTTTTGACCTCTGTTCTGTGGTCTGAACTGCTGATTAGATTTTCAGAATATCCTCCTAGTATTTTAGAGTACCAAGTTTGGTCAGTTTCTTCAACTCTTATTACAGAAAAAGTAATCAAAAGTGAAATGCTATGCACTCAAGGTATTGGACCAATATTTTTAGGACTACACATATGAAATGGTTTAAAAATAAAGGTAATATTTAAGTGATCTATTTTGCAGAATTTTAAATTGAAGAAGTAGAGCATTAGTCTTTTCACAAAACTTAGAATTTCAGTAATTCATGTTAAAGAACTCTTCAAGTAAGAGTAAGCCATATTTTTGAGTAGATAGTTTACTTTTAAACAGTTTACCATGGAATAAAATTTTTGCATTAACTAGATAGCTTCTTTCAATTGGTTCTACAGAGGAAAACTATCCACAATTTCAAGCACAAATAAATTTTTGTGCTTGAAATAATCTGGTGTTTGAGTTAAGTACAGAATTTTTTTCCCTGTAATTTGACAACAAACTCAGAAGCATTATTTCTCAGAAAGCTATTGTTTCTTTGTTTTAAATATGTCAACTCTAAATTTTTGGAAACATGACTAAGAGTAGTTAAGTTGTTCTTGCACACCACTTTTTTGGCAGGGAGGGGCATGTGTCTCATACAGACTTTCTTTATTTACTATTAACTTTGGGAATTAAAAATAGAATTTATAGGCTGCCGTTGCTTTTTGACTCATAGGGCAATAATTTCAGCTTTTATGTTGTTTCATGAACTGTGCTTTCGTTAAGTATTGGTATTTTTAGGAAAAAGACATGTCTTGATGTTTAAATAGCAGCAATTGCAATTCTTCCATTTCTGTAGTAGTTATTGACTTTCTATGTGTATTGTCAGATTTATTAGCAGAGTAAAACCTACATTAACTTACATGGTTCACAGAGGGAGTTCTTAAATTTCCTGGCTGTGGTAGCTATTAAAATTGTAGCTGGCACACCAGAGATATTGATACACATGTGAAATCATTCAAGACAGGACAGTGGTTTAAAAAAAAAAAATCAGCTTTCAGGAAATGCACTTTTCTTGGCATTTTAATATATGAAGTGATAGTGTAATAAAAATATATATATGCACATACATATATGTGTATATATATATACCTTTTAAAATGAATGGATTGGATTACCAGTCCCATGTTATCCATATTACATCACTGTGTGACAAGTAGAATGAACTTTTTAAATTATCAGTCAGATCATGTTATTCCCCTGCCTAACACCCTTTAACACCTTTCCATCTCAGTTGGAAGAAATTCCCAACTTCTTGTTTTGACTTACACAGTCCTGCATGAGTTTGCCCTTGGCTGTTTGTCTGACCTCATCCCATACTGCTCTCCACCTTTCTTATTATACTCTAGCCACACTGAGCCTTTCTCTAGTCCTTGGCGAATAAAGACTTCTTTCTCTGTCAAGGCCTTTGCACTGCTCTTCCCACTGATCCTCACTTGTCTTTTGGGGTTTAGTTCTTGACTTCAGTTTCAACTCTCAGAGGCCTTGCCTCAACATCCAATCTAAAATCACTCCTCAGTCATTTTTTATTGTATCTTGGTTTGTCATCATAGGATTTATCACTTTGATATTTTTCTCAGTGGGTTTGTGTGTCTTATTCCTCTCACTAGAGAGTTAGCTCCATGATAGCAGGAGCCTCGTCTGTCTTGTTCCCTCCTGTTTACCCAGTTCTTGACACTCTGCCAGGCCCTGATGGGTTCCCAGCATGCCTGGAGTGAATAATGTGGTGTATGTGGAGTAATGTATATGGAGAGCAGCTGTGGTCTCCTTTCAGGTGAGGTGCATTAAAGGGTAGTTTAGGTTTCACAGCCGTGCACTCTTATATATCTGCTGAAGAACATACCTTGAAACAATCAGATGTTCTGAGAACTTTAACATTTACTTGTTCAAAGGTTTTGTGTGAATTTTGTTAGAAATGGTGTCTTTTATAAATGGCAGTCAATTTTTTAGGCTAGGATAACCTGCAGAGACCATGTAGGATGGATGTTGATCATAAGAGGGGGATTGTGGGGTAGAGTTCATCCTTTTAGTTGATGTATTGGGGAGCTAGTCTGTAACAGAGAAAACATTAATGCCTCTTCACTGACTCAAGTAATACCAGTTTAATTTTTGTCTCATTTAGAGCTGTGTAAGTACAGGGCCACAACTTCTATCCAAAGTCTGTGGGATCAGATGAATTTATGAATTTTTTTGAATATAGAAAGGTAATGTGGTACATAGCTCATACATGAATTATTTCTCCCAGTGGGATGTGTATCAGACGTAATACTTCTGCAGCAAAATGAATATTCTTACTAAGAAGATGACTATAAAGAGACTAAGTGTAGTATATAGATTAAGATTTGTCTCCAAATGACTTCACTGAAAATTTACCAAAAACTTGGTATTTAGGGGATATTTGGATTTTGGAATTGCAGATAAGGGACTGTGAACCTACACATATTGTGTACATTTGAGTTTTTCTATTGCCATGTGCAAATATATAATAACCCTATTAGTTGTAAAAGTACCTTGACTTACGTGATTATATTCCTGGGGAAAGTACCAGGAATGAAATGTCTTTTGGTAACTGAGCAAATAAACTCTGATATACACATACAATGGAATACTACTCAGCAGCAAAAATGATGAAACTGTGTGTGCATGTAATAACATGGATGAATCTCAAAGGCATTATGCTAAGTGAAAGAAACTAGACTCAAAAGGCTACATACTGCCCTGAAAAGAAATAAAGTACTGATACATGCTACAACTTGAATGAACCTTGAAAACATTATGCTCAGTGAAAGAACCAGGCACAAAAGACCACATATTGTCTGATTGCATTTATGTGAAATATCCAGAATAGGCATATCTGTAGAGACAGAAAATGGATTGGGTAGTTTGGTGGTTGTTAGGAGCTGGAGAAGAGGGAAAAGGGGAGTGACTGCTTAATGGGTATGGGGTTTCCTTTTGGGGTGATAAAAATGTTCTGGAACTAGATAGTGCTGATGGTTGCATAACACGGTGAATGTACTTAATGTCACTGAATTGTACACTTTAAAATGGTACATTTTATGTTCTCTGTACTTGATTATAATTTTAAAAAATACTGCATACTGTATGATCCTATTTATATGACATTCTGGAAAAAGAAAAATTATAGTAATAGAAGATAGTGGTTGCCAAGGTATTGGGGGAGGAGTTGACTGTAAAATGGAAGCATAAGGGAATTGGGGGGCATAATGGAACTGTTTTATATATTGATTGTGGCAGTGGTGTATCAATGTTAAATTCACTGAAGTTGGTAACTACTGTGGTTATGTAAGAGAACATCCTTATTCTTAGGAAATACACAGTGAAGTTTTTAGAAGTAAAGGACCATGATGTATGCAGTTTTCTCTCATGGGGTTTAGAAAAAAAATTTGATGAATATGGAGAAGCAAGGGAGTAGATATGACAACATGTATCAATAGATGAAACTGGTAATGGGCATATGAGTGTGTTCTTTGTACTGTTCTTGCAACTTTTTTTGTAACTTGGAAATTATTTCCAATAAAAATGTGAAAAACTGACATAAATCTGATGTATCCTATTTTAAAACAATCAGCAGAAATCTCGCAAGATAAAGACTACAATGAACTATTTCTGTCAACAAACTATAGAGCAGTGGTTCTCAGAGTGGATCCTGGACCAGCAGTGTCAGTACTACCTCTAACTTGTTAGAAATACATATTTTCAGATTCCTTTCTAGTCCTTCTGAATCAGGAACTCTGGGGGTGGGGCCTACCAATCTCTGCTTTAACAAGCCCTCCATGTGATTTTTTTTTAATGCTTATTTTATGTATTTATTTATTTATTTGGTCGTACCAGGTCTTAGATGCGGCAGGCAGGCTCCTTAGTTGTGGCATGTGAACTCTTAGTTGCAGCACGCATGTGGGATCTAGTTCCCTAATCAGGGATCAGACTGGGGCCCCCTGCATTGGGAGTGTGGAGTCTTAACCACTGTGCCACCAGGGAAGTCCCTCCATGCGATTTTTTTTTTTTTTTTGCGGTACACGGGCCTCTCACTGTTGTGGCCTCTCCCGTTGCGGAGCACAGGCTCCGGACGCGCAGGCTCAGCGGCCATGGCTCATGGGCCCAGCCGCTCCGCGGCATGAGGGATCTTCCCGGACCGGGGCGCGAACCTGTGTCCCCTGCATCGGCAGGTGGACTCTCAACGACTGCGCCACCAGGGAAGCCCCCTCCATGCGATTTTTGTTGCACCCTGAATTGTGAGAATGATTGCATTCGATTATTTGTTTATAGTCTTTATTCTAGAACTTTTTTGCACCGTTTAAAATAGACAGTAAGCAAGTGGACCTTCAGTAAGTAGAAAAGCCTAATGCATATGTGCCTTAGGAGCCCATGGCAGGGCCTTGCCTACCTGATATCAGTTCTCCTGTACAGAGCTGGGGCAGGAACTGGAGTAGTGTTGATGTTATTTTATGTTCTTAGTTGTTCTTTCTGTTTATGTAGCATACTTCCTCCAGAGGTCTTGGAATGGTTGTAGATGTTCTCATTCTCAGTGTTTTTCTGATATTTGAATGCAGACAGAACTGCTGTTGATTTTTAGATGGACTTGAATACTGACAGTATAAAGCTTGCTGTGATTTTTTTCCCAAAGGAATTTGTATCATTTAAGTAAAAACAATATAGCTTATGGATTATGTTTCCTAATAAGTCTCAGACATAGAAAGTAACTCTCTTACAGTAAACTGCAGTGCTACAGAATTGTTTTAGTACTGCTTCATTAAGTAGTGTCAGAAAGGTAGAAGGTTAATAGGGTGGTGTTAGTAGGAAGAAGCAATATCTTGCTTTGATTCTGTCAGTGTTCATATAGTGAGTGGACACAGTTTTTGTGACCCTGTGAAGGAAATTTCTTCTTAGGAAGTAAGCATTTGCAGCAACCGAGTCACTTGGTCTCGTACCCTAGCATTTTGGGTATATTGAAAGTGTCAGAGGCTCTCTGCATTTATTAAGGGAACAGGCTCATATCCTTTCATTTTTCACAATTGAAATGGTTTGAGTTTTTACGTCTGTGTTGATGAAACAGAAGTGCCTTCCTTAAGAAAAGAAAAAACTCTAAGAGAATCTTTCAGTTTAGGGGCAGAAATCCATTGTGAAATGGGTTGACATGGATGATACAAAACATGCATAGTTTATGGTATTCCAGATGGAGTAGCTCAACATCATTTAGAAAAAATAAATTATAGTTGGAAAATGCAAATACACGTTTTTGGTTCTTTTTCCTGGCACTTACAGAATAGACAAGTAAAACTTTCAGTTCTTAGGGGAAAACTGACAAATCAGAAAATATCACACTTACTTGTCACATCTCTAAAACTACAGAAGATGTTTTCAGCCAGGAGACTTACTGGGTTTGGTACCACATTTGGGGAGGGTGTTTACAGATGAGCCTTAAGGAAAGGTGGCTGAGCTTTAAAAATAAGAATGTCTGGAAAGCCAAGAGGCACTTTTTAGGGCTGGGTGGGTCTTGTGGAGGCAGTGGATGGACTCTATGGCTGAGTGGAGAACAGTACACCTGGAGAAGAATCCTGTGATGCGGTCCTAGAGGGATCAGGTGAACTGGGGAGAGGTGCTGGAACTAAGGTTAATTTTAGTCATCCTTGGCATTACCTGGGGATTGGTCTTGTTTATTTCGTTTTTAACGTTTCCCACCCCAAAGACTTTGAGTAGAAGGTCCTGTTAGAGAATATGGATGTTTTGTGACTCTTACCCTCACTTTAAGGGATTACCTCTCCTGAGAGATTACCTTGGTGTAGACTCTGGAAATGGACAACTTGGCTAAGTACCATGAGCAGAGACATGAGCGAGTTGTCTCTGATGATGATGTATTCTGAACCTCATTAGGTGGTGTGGTACTTACTGCAGAATAGGGGCTCACTGGACTATTGGGAATGATAGCTTGAGGTCCCTGTAGAATTTATAGGAGCAGTAAGGCACTAAGGTTTAGTGACTAAGGGAAGTTTGAGTTTAGGTCTGTCAGCTAGTAAGGGGAGGGGTAGCCTAAGAGGATATAAGTATGTTTTCAGGGCTTGGTCAGGGCTGGGTACTTTTGAGGGTTTGTTGCTGACTTTAAAGTAGAATCCCAGTACTGTTTTGGAAAGCAAGACTTTATAATTTCTGGTTTTACTTAATCTTTTTCTTTGGGGTAGTTAACTTTCCTAACACTTAAGATGAAACTCATTTTGTATTCTGGGAGCTGGCTTATTCTTCAATTTAAGCTTCCTTATTAAAACCCCTTAAGTTAGCAAGGATGGTAGTGGTAGTTTGCAGCCCTGGTAGGGAAGTTTTAATATTTTTATTGACTTTTTTATTGGGCTCCCTGCATGCTACCTTTCCTTGGGGCTTTTGGGTGTCGAGTCTTTTTTTTTTTTAATATGGTATTAATTAATTGATTGACTAATTTATTTATTTATGGCTGTGTTGGGTCTTCGTTGCTGCGCGCGGGCTTTCTGTAGTTGCGGCGAGCAGGGGCTACTCTTTGTTGTGGTGCGCGGGCTTCTCATTGCAGTGGCTTCTCTTGTTGCGGAGCATGGGCTCTAGGCACGCAGGTTAGTAGTTGTGGCTCATGGGCTCTAGAGCTTCTCACTGCAGTGACTTCTCTTGTTGCGGAGCACGGGCTCTAGGCACACAGGTCAGTAGTTGTGGCTCACAGGCTCTAGAGCGCAGGCTCAGTAGTTGTGGTGCACGGGCTTAGTTGTTCTGCAGCATGTGGAATCTTCCTGTACCAGGACTCAAACCTGTGTCTCCTGCGTTGGCAAGCAGATTCTTAACCACTGCGCCACGAGGGAAGTCCTGGGTGCAGAGTCTTAATCTGGATCTGAGAATGGGACATCTTTCGCAACCCAAGGCATCACTTTATTCATAAGCAGGGACCACCAGCTTGGCAGTTTTTGGTTGGTAGACTATGTAGCATTGGAGGTCTCTATCTAAACCATACAGGACATCTGTAGGTAGAACAGACAGTGTAGCATGACAGTGATGAGCAGATGCCTTAATTGGCAGGTTATATTCTCTTCCCTAGAACTATTTGGCTGAGATGGAATTTGCCTCTCTGAAATGCAGAAGGTGTTTGAACTCTGTTTATAGCCCTGTGTCAGTTCACTGCCTTTCTGAGCTCCTCACTCTTCTTTAGGTAGAATTGCTATAGTCCTCACTTGTCTTTTTGGTCAAATGCTTAGGTGGCTTTGGCCGAATCTTTGTTTGTATAAGGCTGTATGGGGTTTCCTGTGCCTTTTGGTAGTTAGAAGAATTCACTGAAGAGTTCCCTCTGATGGGGTGGCAAGAAGAAAAGAGTCATTAATCAGCCTGCATAGTGCAGGAGCCTGCTTGAGTCCCAGCTTCAGTCCAGGGAGGAAAAGTCATTTATACAGTTACCTTCAATGGGAAGTAGATAGAGGCCATCCATAAAAACTATTTATGGGATTTAAAGTACATTGGCTTCTTCCTTTAACTTTCCCCTTGCAGAACATCTGATTTGTATTCGCCCTTTCTAGCTTACATTCTCTACCCTCAGAATGTAAATTAAAGCAATTTTTCCCTACTTCCACGTTTCTTACTTAGGTTATCACTTAGGTCTTCTATCTAATTTAAATACAAGCCTCTTAGGAACTATTTGGTGGTAATGGTTACACTACTTTGTGAATATACTACTGAATTGTACACTACTGAATTACACTACTTTGTGAATATACCACTGCATTTTATGGTATGTGAATTACATCTCAATTTTAAAAAATAAGCCTTCTTGAAAACTGGTTGACAACTTTTAGAGGCAACAGGATTAAAAGAGAATAACACCTAAGTGAATGCTTGAAGGTAATCACTGGTCAAAGAGATCAGCAAATAAAGTGATGTCCCCTGAGTTTCAGAGAAGTAAAATAAATCAAGACTTTTCATGGGTATTATAGGAAATGATCAGACAAGAAGTAGAGAAAAATGCATACAGATGGACCTTTTTTGTGTGCTTTCTGGAAGGCTCATTGTACCTCTGTTCCAATGCATTTTTTTTTAAATAAACATGATCCAACTGTATGCTGTCTATGAAAGACTCACTTTATTTTATTTTTTATTATTTTTTTTTATTTTTGGTTGTGTTGGGTCTTCGTTGCTGTCCACGGGATTTCTCTGGTTACGGCGAGCGGGGGCCACTCTTCGTTGCGGTGCAAGGGCTTCCCATTGCAGTGACTTCTCCCGTTGGGAGCACGGGTGCTAGGCATGTGGGCTCAGTAGTTGTGGCGCACAGGTTTAGTTACACTGCGGCATGTGGGATCTTCCTGGGCCAGGGCTCGAACCCGTGTCCCCTGCATCGGCAGGTGGACTCTCAACCACTGTGCCACCAGGGAAGCCCTTGTTTTTGTTTTGACCATGATTTTAAAAACTAGATTTGGACTGGAAAGAGAAAAAAAGTTATTTACTGGCTTGGTTTATATCTTTCATGGCTCATTCAGTTGTTTTAGGGACAGGGGGAACAGGAAAAACAAAGTAAAACAAAACAAAAAATTCCTTTCATGTTTATTTGAATGCCCACCAGTGCTTTTGCATTTATCAGAAATGAATGTTGGTTGTCACAGTCGTCAGATACATGTTAGAAAATCCCATAGTACAGGAGTTGGGGTGGGAGCTGCTGAATAGTACTTCATAGCTCTCTGGTGAGGGAAAGTGACTAGATAAGATGATTTTAATTTTATTTATTTATTTTTTAACTGAAGTATAGTTGATTTACAATGTTGTGCCAGTGTCTGCTGTACAGCACAGTGACTCAGTTATATACATATAGACATTCTTTTTTAATATTCTTTTCCATGATGGTTTATCAAAAGTATTGAATATAGTCCCCTGTGCTATACAGTAGGACCTTGTTGGTTAGATAACATCATTTTAAAAAATGAATCAAATGTACCCTGACAGGGTAGGAAAATCATTGCTTAATAAATGAAGCTTAAGCTTCATTAGTTTTTTCCTAATAACCGAGCAATTGAATTTGTGTCACAGATTAAATGATTTCCTGCCTTTGCTTGTCTTCAAATCAAAGAAGAAAATATTAGCCAAGCTACAAAAATTCCTGGTAGCAATGTGTGAGGTTATGTGTGAATTGGTGGTTAAATAATATTTGTGTAAGTATTGGAATATGTTTCTTCAACCTGAAAGTATTAGTTAACATTAGTTAACATGTATGTGCTAACTTTGGAAATAAAATATTGGATGAGTAGATCCTCTCAAGAAATTTTTGTCAAAAATTCTGACATACTTAATTTTAATTTCTAAAACTATGCAATGGTGTTATGTTGAGGGAGTAGAGTGTTCTGTTTGTATAATTGTAAGTAATTTAAAATTCTATATTTTTTAGAAAATTTTTCATTTTAGCTTTCAGATTAATATCAAGTCCTAGAAAGGGCTCACCTTGTTTATCAGACAATGAGTATGTTTGACAGTGTACAAGCATATCTGATGAAAGGTTTTGGTAAATCTTAATCAAGAATAGTCCTGTATTTTATTTATTTATTTTTTAAATTATTATTATTATTTTTTTGCGGTACGCGGACCTCTCACTGTTGTGGCCTCTCCCGTTGCGGAGCACAGGCTCCGGACCTGCAGGCTCAGCGGCCATGGCTCACAGGCCTAGCCGCTCCACAGCATGTGGGATCTTCCCGGACCGGGGCATGAACCCGTGTCCCCTACATTGGCGGGCGGACTCTCAATCACTGAGCCACCAGGGAAGCCCAGTCCTGTATTTTAAAATGGCTGCATGGAGGACAAGTGCTGTCAGTAAGTTAGCAGCAATACAGGGGCAGCTGTCTCATCTTTAGTCCCTGAGAGTGCTTTGTAATAGAAGCACAGGGGTACTGAAATGTATTATCTCATGCACCCCTGAAACCACCCTTCAAAGGAGTACCATCATTGCTACTTGGCATATGAGATAACCCAAGCCCAGAGAGAAGTGGCTTGCCTGAGGGCACATGATGAATTAGCTGTAGCTTCTTGCCTATGTACATAACTGTAGAAGTTACTTTGTGTGTTGCTCCAGTGAAGATACTCATTACAAGTGATGTGGCATTGACTGAGCGCCACCGCGTGCCGGGTATTATGCTAGTGTTGGGTGTACAGAAATGAAAATACCCCCCTCCCCCACTTAGTCTGGGACCTCTATTGTTCTGGCATCATCTCTCTGCATGGGCAGTTTGCTTCAGCATTGATGCTACTCCTCTCTTGGGTGATCCTTTTGCCACTCCTGTACCATCTTTCCTGTCAGGTTGGAGTGTTCTTAGCTGGGGGGAGAAACTCAGATCTTATTCCTGATGGTTGCTCTGTAGGTTTTTTTGTTTGTTTTCAAGTGAACAAAAATTGAGCTAGATCATTGGCTCTAGAAAGAGTAGTTGTTCCCAGATTTTTAAAAAGTCCTGGGGATTTAATATACAGGGTTGTGACTATAGTTAACAGTACTGTATTGGATATTTGAAGGTTGCAGTAAGAGTTGATCTTTAAAGTTCCCATCACAAGGAAAACAAATCGTAACTGTGTATGGTGATGGATGTTAACTAAACTTATTGTGGTAATCATTTTGCTGTATATACATATATCAAATCATCATGTTGTATCCTAAAAGTAATACAGTATTATTTGTCAATTATAGTTCAGAAAAAAAAAAGTTCCCTTTTCTGACTTACATAGCATTTTGAGATGGTGTATGCTTATCTACTTGTCATAACTCTTCCATTAGGCTAAGCTCTCTGAGGGCTAGGACCCTCCCCTCCTTTGTGCTCACATAGCGTTGTAAATGTCAGTGGAATTGAAATGAGTTGAATAAGGGTGAGAATTTCCTAACAAATGTTAATCTGGGCCCGAGAACCATCATCAGGATGAAGTGACCCTAAGATTAATTTTGGATTTTGAAAACTACTTGAAAATACAAACCAATAAAAAATATTAAAAAAAAAATAACCATCTGGTGCAGATGGAAAGCTAGATATAATAGAACCATATGCAGTTTTCAAAAATTTAGCAAGTAATCATCAGTGCATATCTTCGTAGTTTCATCTGTCTTATTATAAACCAGCAATCCTTATATGCATAATTGAAGGAGAGAGAATTGAAAGTGCTTATAAGATGTCAAAGTGATGATTTCATATAGGCCAATTTCATTCTTTCCAGATGGTATTTTGACATGTAAGTCAGATATTTTCCTAATTTTCCTAATGAGAGCTGCAGGTACATACTCATTTGAGGTTTTAACATAGCAAAGTACCTGTTGGAAATCTTTCACACAGGCCTCCTTTGTCATGTTATTTCCATTGATGGGAATTCAGATACCTGGATCAGTTCTGTTTGACTTTTGTTAAAATCTCTAACCTGATAATATTTTACTTTTCTTCTAAACACCTATATTCCCAGTGAAATGGAATTAGGAAAACAAGACCGATAGAACTAAGCCCTCTTGAATCTCTATTAATATTTTTCATGGTGCTTTTTATATTCATAATGCTTTGTTTCCACAGAAATATTACTCCTTGTTTAAAGGGGAAAATCCCTGTGTTTTCTTTTTCCTCAAAGATACCCAATAACATTTAAAAAATTAATTTTTCCCTCTGCCTGTGTCCTTTAAAATCCTGATTCTTTTTTACATTTCATAGTTGGTGTGTATATTCTGGCCTTTTTCAAAGTCAACCAGTACTCTCCTAATGGGAAATTCAACTGGACTTGTTTATGTTTAGCTGGGTTTTTCTTGGTCAGGTTGAATATAGGGCTGCTCATCTCATTTGCCTAAATAAAAATCTTGGTGTATAACTGTTATGAAAACAGGGCTTGGTATAGACTAACAGTTGGCTTGAATGATCAAGGGCCATGTTTGTCAGCATCACTGAGTCAGCTTTTCTAGGGACAGAGACTAAAGAATTAGTTCTGGGATTGGATATTATTTATCAGGGCTTTGTTTTCTGTACCTTGTTTTCCCCTAAGCACCTGGTTAGCTATTATCACAGATACTTTTTTGGGGAACAGGCAACCACATGGTTAATGAAGATGGAGAAGAATTGAAAATTTAATATTACCTTTATAGATTTCCTTCCTTTGCCTTGTTCTCATCCTTCTCAACTGCAAAAAAAAGTATAAGGAGCATTCACATTTCTATGAGAAATCTATACATTTAGGTTAGAAAATGGAGAAAGATATGCTTTTTAATAGTCATACAAATAAGCCACAAAGACCCATCAGCCCACCAGGTTTCTTCCCAGCATGTGATGATGGAAGAAAAAGGTAATAAAAGAGATTTTTTTATTACTCTTTTTAGGTGAGAATTTGTCTGTGGGACTGTTAACACTGAGTTTACCATCTTGATGATTCCAGATGGTTCCTAGCAATTCTGAATGCAAGGTTGGTTGGTAGTCTTCAGAACATTTAGGTCTCTGAGTGGAACATCTTCTGTGTCTACTAGAACTTTTTCTGTGAATTATAAAATTACATTTGAGAACTAAAGGAAAAAAATCACAATTATCTCAATACAACCACTGTAATCATTTTTGTTTACAGTTGTGTCACATTACATCATTTTCAGATTTCTGTATATTCACCTGTGCTTGCTCAACTCCTCTCCCCTACCCCACACCCCATTTTCCCTCTCATGGAGTGAGCATGAGAGGTGGGGGTGTGACTCGGCTATGACTTCAGGTGGTCTCTCCAGTTTTCTCTGAGTATGAGCGTTCACTATGCTGGCTGTGATTCTGTCATTTAAAGTGATATATTTTTCATACATTATGGCCCTTAAATGCAAGCCAACCTCTTCATCTGGTGTCAGCCAAAAGAAAAGTGATCTGTTGCGACGCTGGAGGAAAAACTGGCAGTGTTGGACTTAACCTATATTGAGAGATGGTATGTTGTTCTTCACCTTGGGGTGTTCAAGTATGATATTGAAAATGCATGGTTTTCATCTCGTATGCTGACTTTTGTCTCTGACCTCTGAATTAGATGCAACTTCATTGTATTTAATTCTAGTTCTTTTTCCTATACACATTTTATATAATTGTTCTCAATTTTAAAGTTTTAAAAATATACTATATTCAGTATACTATATCAAGTATCTTATCATATTGTAATTTTTATAGCCATCATTTACAACAAGACTTTTGGGTTTTTGTCTTTTCAGAAGAATTTTGATAGCCAGTATATTCAGTCCATGAAAGTGAATGCTTTCTAACTTGCACAGTCAGGCCCACTCACAATGGTTCTGCCATAGATATTTTAGAATAAAAATAACTGTTGTACTCAAATTTCAATATTTCTTAACTATAGACATAGTCTTATCTGTGCTCAGGCATGTGGGATCCTTTCTGTGATTGGGCTCCGTGGAGGTTGGAAATCAGATTAATTTATACAGTGTAGTGGTTAATAGCATCAATTTGAATCTGGACTGACTGGGTTTGAAGCCAGGTATTGCTCCTTACCATTGAGGTGATTTTGAACAAATTGCTTGTTCCTTCTTTGACTGCTTCCCCATGATGGGTAAAATGAGGTTAATAATATTTACCTTATAGGATAGTCATGTGAGGGTTAACTATATGTAAAATATTTAGAATACAGTCTTGCACCTACAAGTGCTTTGTAAATATTACTTGGTATCATCACCTGTTTTGGCAATTTATGAAAATCCTTATAGTACAACTCTGAGTCTTGGACACACAAAATGCTTTGGATCGAGATTTGGTCCTTTTTAATTTTTATTTATTTATTTTTAAAGTTTTAGGTATTATAGTTAAACTTTTTTGCTTTTTCTGGCCACACTGCATGGTTTGCAGCACATTAGTTCCCTGACCAGGGATCAAACGTGGACGCCAGCAGTGAGAGCACCAAGTCATAACCACTGGACCGCCAGGGAATTCCCTAAACTTTAAATTTCTGTTTTTGTTTGATAAAGTTTCAGGCAGAAGAAGTTGAATGTTGGGCTTATAAATTTAAATATTATATCTGAAGTACATTGTCAACATATAATATCTCAGGAATGTATAGAGATGCTATTAGATGCTCATTATGTCTCCTCTAGATGCTCATTATGTCTCCTCTAGTATCTTTTCCTTTGCAGTGACATTAGTATCAAAGTCTGTTTGTTCTTTAGCAAAGTATGAATGTTGCTATGAATCCTTTCTTTTTCTGCACATAGATTCCGTGTGCTCCTCTGGGCCACAATAGTTACTTTAAGAACAGAAAGGAAACTCAGGGCTTTGCCAATTTGGTGTTGGTGTTCTGTGTTTTTCATTTTGGCAGCTATGGAGAGGGTTTGCTTTCCACACACCTGGATGCTCCTTTGACAATGTTCTGTAGAGGTAATCAACACACTTGAGAGTATATCTGCTTGTTCTGTGGCTGCCCCTTTCTGATTGTGGACATACATTTGAATGTTTACAGTAGATACTTGGTGATAAAAGGCACTTTAGTTGCTTCTGCTCTTCTGCAGTGTTTCCCAAGAACACTCAGAGCCCTTTACAAAATGCAAAATGTTTTATGTATGAGATGTTCACTGAGTTGAATCAAGAAATCCACTTGAAAGGAAATATGTAACAGAACAATTTCTCCTGTTAATAGGGTATATACAAATGCATATACTGTTTCTCTAAAGCAGTTTCATTTCTCTAAATAGTTACTAATTAGAGAAGACTGATTTTGTTGTGGTAAGTTTAAATAGAGATTCCAGGGGTTAGTTCTAATCTGTGTTGGTCAAAGCTGTGAAATCAGGTAGAAAGTCTGTCCACCTAAGGGGGTGCTGAGATTTCTAGTAGCTTTCTTTTCTTCCTGGTCATTTCCTATAATTCAAAGGAAGAATCAAATTATACCATTGTAACATTTCATAATGAACTTGGAGTATGTAACAGATCTAAAGCCTTACCTATATCATAATAAAACATTTCAGGCCATTCATTCCATGTGACAAGGGATCCAACCCATTTCACCAAGTTTGGTCTGTTTTTAAGTTATATTTTCTCTTGCCCTAGCTTTTTTGTTGTTGTTTTCCTTTTCCTTTTTTTTTTTTTTTTCTTTTTTTGGCCTTTATTACCTTGATTCAATGATACCAGTTTTCTATTATTATATATACTTTCTGCTCAAAATTGACCTAGGTTTTGTGTGGTTTCTCTTTCCCTGAGTTTTATTTCTTTTTTTAAAAAAAATAAATTTATTTGTGTCTTTTAAAAAATTTTTGGCTGTGTTGGGTCTTTATTGCTGCACGCGGGGCTTTCTCTAGTTGTGGCGAGCGGGGGCTGCTCTTCATTGCGGTGCGCAGGCTTCTCATTGTCATGGCTTCTCTTGTTGCAGAGCACGGGCTCTAGAGCTCAGGCTCAGTAGTTCTGGCACATGGGCTTAGCTGCTCCGCGGCATGTGGGATCTTCCCGGGCCAGGGATCGAACCCGTGTCCCCTGCATTGGCAGGCAGATTCTTAACCACTGCACCACCAGGGAAGCCCCTGAGTTTTATTTCTTATTTGAGCAAATCACATCTTTTTCTTGGTGTTCCATCTGCACAGTGTCACTCCTAAAGATGAACTTCTTTATCCTGTGAGGCAGTAGAGTGGAGGAAACATGGAAGCCACTTGTGGAGCATTGCTTTAATAAGTATATTTTTGTAGTCATATGGTGGCAGTATCAAGGAAATTATAGGATGGGGTTAGTGTTAGAGTTTGTCAGCTTGTAAATCCCATGACTTCCCATCTCATGGGTCACGAGAGTCACAAATGACACTTGCTCAGGAAAATGGTGAAGGGTGTTTTGTGCTCTGATGGTACATACAATTCTTGAACATGTACTGATTGCTAACAATTCCTGTCTCTCCCCCAGCCTACCCCAACTTTGTGCATAAGCACAGTTTTGGACCCAGCCATTTGTACTTACTTATGCTTTTACACCTTCTTCCTTTCATAAAGATTTTAGCTGGCTTATGACTTGAGTTGAAACAAGGAAAAAAAGAGGAGACCTGATATGGTCTGTCCCCTGCCAACCAGAAGCTTCCTGTGGTATATAGTTGCCTCAGTCTGTCAGCACTTCTGTCTTTGAAGGTGGTTTCTGCTTGATAAGTGGTGACTATTAGTATAGCTTTGAGATAATTGCTTCTCCTTCCTCTCTCGGTATACATTTTTTTTTCCAGATACTTTCCTGTTCTTGTTGACCTTGTTTTTCCAGAAGACTCAGCCTGTGGTTAAAATGTTTCGGGTCCCCCTTTGAACTTTCTGTGCGATTACCCAATTCTGGGGCACCCTCACCAGATCAACAGTACTAAAGAGGGCAAAGAATCTTCTTGGTTAATAGAAAAGGCCATTTTGGAGTGACTTTCTAAGTCCAGAAACATCCAGACTTTCCTTCAGTACTTTTTTCTGTTTGGGGTAGCAGCTTTGCCTAGTACAGGGGAGGGGGGGGGCATGGGGAGGGCTTGTGTTTAAGGGGTTCAGAAACAGGGGATTTAAGTGTGTCTTTTGTGTTTTCAAGGCACTAACACCACTCCCGTCTGTATTTAAATGCTGTCCCCAGGTTACGACTATGGCTATGTCTGCGTGGAGTTTTCACTCTTGGAAGATGCCATCGGATGCATGGAGGCCAACCAGGTTGCTTTATACTTCGGTCAAATGATGCTGGAAGGATATATTTTTTATGTATGGGGAGGGAGAGCTTCAAATGATTAAACTTTGGAAAGGTACCAGAAATCTGTATTTGGAGCATACCACATTCCAACCAGGAGAAACTTTAAAAGAAGCTGGGAAGGTTTCTTTAGAAGAGTTAATGGGCACAGAGTATATTTTTAAAAATAGCATTCAGTTGTAGTTGCACCATATTCCAAGGACAGTAGATGGAAAAAGATGACAGGTCTGGAGTGCTTCCCTTTGGGATGTGACTGAGCTTGGGATCCAGATGCAAAGAATGATCCTTGCCTGTCTGTGATCTGAAGGAACTTCCTGGCACAGGAATTCTAGGTCAGTACTTAACACCCAGACCTAGGGTGAAGACCACTGATGGCAACTCCTGTGGCACTCAGGTCCTGCCTGCAAGTGCTACTTTTGGAAGAGGGCCAAGGGGGAGAAGAGAGTTAGTTGTTGATTGTTGGGGTCTTTTGCATTCATCATTGTTCTTTGCAAATTGGGGTTTCGTACTCAAGTTCTTAGCTGCATATAGTCAGAGCTGGTGAATCTGAATCTGTACTTACCTTATGTTTGAAACACCTAGATGTATTTAGCTTGCCACCTAGAACTGTCATCTGGGTCTTTAATTGAACGCTGCCTGGTAGTTTTGGGAGGAATTATGAAATGGATAGAATCCTTGTCATCGTGTTTCCTTGGGGAAAGTTGTTTTCTCTGTGGTGTGTTAGTTCCTCCATCTGTAAAGTGGGAGAAAGAAGCTTAGTGATACAGTTTGATTTTTATGTACCCACTGCCTGTGCTTAACATTGTGATTGCGATGCACCCAGAATCTTAAAAGAAGGCTCTGCCAGAGAAGAGTAGTATTGCATGAGAACTGTTTCTCTTTCATAGCCGAATGCCCTTTCATCAGCTTTGTTCCATTCAGCATGGCTCATCACACTTAACTTTTTCCCTTCTTTGACCATGTTCCCCCTTTATGGCAATGGAGATGACATGCTCTAAATCCTCTGGGATCAAGAAGTAATTAGAGGAAACTTGATGTATCCATTCCTGTTGTTAGTAGCATAAATACTGTTAGATCCTCAGAAAACGACTGCAGTAGGACTATATCCCCTTCACAGAGTTCTCGTTGCCTGATTTGTTCAGTGTCCATCATTGAGTCAGTCTAAATGATACTAATTATGTGTCAGAAAATGCTATCTGCCAATATTTGGAGAGAGGAATAAAGTCCTAGTCTGTATGCTTATGGTTGATTCCATTCTAGCAATCTGTCCTAATTTGAGAACATTCATTTAATTCATAAGCATCTTGTCTTTATCAGTGAGTAATCTTTAAATCCTTTGCCACTGTACTAAAGAATATTGTGAGTGGTAGAAACATAAATGGGGAGCCATGGCAGATGCCATTTCTTTAGTATCATTCTCCCAACTGTGTGTTTCTCCTAGAGGGATGTTGCTTTTTATCAGAGCTATATAATCTTAAAAATAACTATATTGTGTCTTAACTGCCTCTTCCTTCTATCCCCCAAAAAATCCTATCTAAAGTATCCAGCCTCCTAAAGAGTAATGTCAAATAGAACTAGGGCAGCCTTCTTTAAAAATAAGGATTATCATAATGCTGGATTTCTGTTAGAGGTACATCTAGAAAAATGTTCATTTACACAAGCAGTGTCAAGGGGGTGTGGCCTATAGACATATCTCCCCCCACCCTTCCCACCCATTCTTTGAACACTCTCCCAGATCCCTCATGAATGACCTTTGCCCAGTGAATAGGACACCAGAATAAAGCAGGAGCAAGGCCAGAATTTTTCTAGATGTGAAATAGAATGTCTTGACGGGTAACCATGCTCTTGCGTATGTCACTCTGTGCAGGAGAGCAAATAAGAGACAGCCTCTGTCTTCTAGGACCTTATAATCTCATACTAAGAAAGGTGACAGAGATTATGTGGTGCTCATGGGTTCCATAGAGTGTTCTCTCAGATAAACTCCAAATTCTGTCCGATAACATTTTCAGTATTCACTGGAGTTATTTCTTTTTTGTTTTTTTTTTGGTTTTTTTGCGGGACGCAGGCCTCTCACTGCTGTGGCCTCTCCCGTTGCGGAGCACAGGCTCCGGATGCGCAGGCTCAGCGGCCATGGCTCACGGGCCCAGCCGCTCCGCGGCATGTGGGATCTTCCCGAACCGGGTCACGAACCCGTGTCCCCTGCATCGGCAGGCGGACTCTCAACCACTGCGCCACCAGGGAAGCCCTGGAGTTATTTCTTAATAAGATATCACCATATCCTTATTCAGTCAACCCGATTTCCTAGATTTTTATTTTTATTCTAGCCATGGGACAGAGGTCACACTGCTAACACTGCCATGCAATAGAATCCTCTCGCTGAACTGCATAGACTTCATGACCCAGTCAGTATTCTTCTAATAACCTTTACCACAGCTCAGATGTGTACAAATCATTCTGATGAGAAAAATTTTGAGAATGGAATATTCAGGGGGATTTTTGTAATTACGTAGTATAGCATAGAAAAGAGGAGTGTAGCTTCTATAGTCAGATGTTACTTCCTAGCTGGGTTGTCTCTGGCAAATTTCTTAACCTCCCTTGGCCTCAGTTCCCTCTGTTACCAGTACCTCATGGGACCCTGGAGTGGATTAAACGAGATCATGCGTTCACGAGTGCCTGCTGTGTACTAGGCACCTTTCTGGATGCTGGAGATGCTGCAGTAAATGAGACAGATTATATAACTTCTGTTTTAGTGATAGAAGTCAGAGCATAAGCAAGTAGACAAATTTAAAATAATATATGATAATGCTAAGTGCTATAAAGATAATGAAGCAGGGTATTGAGAGAATGCGTATGAGGGCAGTTTTAGACGAGGTGGTTAGGGAAACTTCTTGAGGAATAACATAGAATTTGAGTAGTGACTCTTGGTGCATAATGTATACAGAACACTTAGCATAGCATCTGATACCTAGTAAGCATTTGAAATTAGACAGTCGTCTCCTCCTCCTCCTCTTCTTCTTCTTCATGTCAAGTAATTTCCAATCATAATTCCGGGAAAAAAAATTTTATATCTGGATTTTCCTTAAGGAAATGGATGTGGATCAAGCTCCCAATAACACAGCAGTTTAAAATCTTATGAGAGATATAAGAATGTGAGGGATGAAGTCCTTACTCCTTGGAGTAAGGTGCAAGTGTTTGTGGAAGATGTCTATTCATCCATTCTCCTTCCGTCCAAGTTTTACTTATAGACAAAATTAGTATGAATTCTGAGTCACCATCTACAGGGCACCTTTGAGTAGTCTGTGTATATGCTTCTGAGGAGGGTTCTATGAAATGCTTTGGGTTGAGATTTTTATAACTCTTCACTATCCTGACTCTTGATGTGAAATGTCTTTTATTTATCATTGACTGATACTTGTAAGTCTGGGAAAGGGGATAAAGGAGCCTTCTGTCAGCTTGGTTTGTCAGATATTGTGGGGTATGTGTGCATAATGAGGTTGTTCAGGATGATAACTAAGGCCCCTCTAGCCCTTTCCCAGTGCCTTAATGGAGACATCAAACTAATAGGATGCTCTGCAGCAGTACTGAGCATGGTGGCCAAGGGGACTCATCAGGGCATCACTTAGCCAGCAGCTGTCTGTCTGGGAAAGTAATTTCCTACAGAGGTCTGTCAGCTCATACCTTCACCATCTCTGTCTAGGAGAAGTATAAAGCCAGCAAACACTGAGATGCAGAACCTTTTATTCTGTCCCTTCCTGGGAAAGGTATTTCTAGCAGTGTCATATACCCTTGGCTTTCTTTATTGTCCAAGTCCCTGAGGATTGAGAGCGACTATTATCTCCTTTCTCTTTGTGTGCCATTGCACTGGGACTTGGGGAGGGGAGTAAGAAGCATTGTGTTAGAATATCTCTCAATGGTTGCCCAGTTGTGCTAGTTCTCTCAAACCATTGTCATTTGGTCTGCAGCATTTTATTTTCTCAAATTTGCAGGTATGATGTTTGTTGCCTATTTCTGTTTGACCAAATAGTCACTAAAGTGCCCTTATAAAAGGGCTCTGGGAGAATAATTCATTTCTCTGCAGTTTTTACTCAACCTTATTAGCATCAGTGACCTTCTTTAACTAAAGATGACTTGGCTACATGACAGAATCAGCCTGACTTTATATAGTGCAAGGGAAAAGGATGCTGTTATCACCTAACATGAAAATTCCTTCAAACACTGGCTTTTTCTAGTATGTGGGATGAAGATTGTAGAATACATGAAGTTTTATGAAATAGTGTTTTTTTGTGTCAACAAACTTAAGAGAGTTTGAGTTTTTGAAGATACCAGGACGGCCAGGGTATTTCTGAAGGTATGTGAAGGAAGCCAAATCTTAAATGGGATCCGTCCTTGTGATTAAAATGAGATGAATAGGGAACGCTTATGTTTTGGGGGATGGGAAAGACTTTGTTGAGGCCATGATGGAAAAAATGAGCTGAGATTCAGTTTGTTGGAATCTTATTTAAGTTGTTAGCAATATTGTATGAAACATTTCAGTACTTGAATTGTGTGCTTTCCAGGTAACAAAAAAAAATAATCTTTATAAATACCTTCAAGGCTGTGGCATTGCCTAAACCCTCACCCTAAAACTACTTCACTGAAGAGAATGTGGCATCCTGGCCAGAGCTCAGCTGTATAACTTGTGGCTTGAGTCATGCCATTCTTTCTGGAAATCTCAATTTCAGTACCCTCTCTTGAGTGCCCTCAGTAGAGGTATTGGTGGGAAACAGAAAGGAAAATGAATTCTAAAATGTGTGTAAATCAACAATTGAAGATTCTCACTCACCGGAGAGTTGGGGAATTCTGGAGAATTAAAAATGATTTTAAGGGGGCTTCACTTGTGTCGCAGTGGTTGAGACTGAGCTCCCAATGCCGGGGGCCCAGGTTCAATACTGGGTCAGGGAACTAGATCCCACATGCATGCTGCAACTAAGAGTTTGCATGCCACAACTAAGGAGCCCGCCTGCTGCAACTAAGACCCGGCACAACCAACCAAATAAATAAATAAATAAAATATTTTTTTAAAATGATTTTAAGGATTGATGCTCTGATTATGCAGTTTGGTTACCTGTCCAGTGATTGAGTCTTGGCTGGGCACCAGGCAATATATCATAGTAGTTAAATATATGGACTCTGATCTCCATCCAACTAGCTCAGTAGGTAAATACATGGACTCTGGAGGCAGACTGCTCAGGGTTGCTTCTCAGCTCTGTCACCTTCTACTGTGTAACTTGGGCAAGTGGCATAACATAACATCTCTGTGTCTCAATGTCTTCTCATACTTCTAGGGATTAAATGAGTTAATGCATGTAAGGTGATTCGAACTGGGCCTGGCGCGCAGTGAACATTGAGTGTTTGTTATTAGCACACAACTTCTCATCTGACTGGACAAGAAAGTCCTAAATTATAGCAGCTCCAGTTTTGGCTTCATGGAGTATATGGTTAAAAAGAGGATTTGGTGGCAGTGTCCAGGGGATTATTTTTACATCAACAGTACTTCTTATTTAGCCTGCTGATTGGGACTGATTATCAGGTCTTTCTAGGTGTTTCTCCTGCCTCAGTGATCAAATCTTAAATTTTCTCAAGAGGAAGTGCAAGAGACATACCACATGTGGGGCATGGAGTATGGTTAGACCACACTGGGAATCTAGCCTGTGACCTTAAAACCCTAAACTCTGGTAACTAGCCACTGGCGTTGCCTATCTCAGATTTTTTCCAATAATTGTAAAAGGTACTCTAAACTGGAGTCAGTTTAGTTTTCTTGAATTTGAAAAGTAAGTATTTATCATTTGGCAGTTTTAAGGGAAATTTCCAATGTGTCTCCTATAATGAGGTTTATGATTATTTTTGTTACACATGGTTCATTTCTGTGGTTGGAAGAAATTTAGTTCCTAATTCGTTCTAAATTGGGCATGTGCCTGTATATTTTAACCTTGTGCTTTGTTGTTGCCATATTTCTTTCAGCTTGTATTTCTTTTTTAATTTATTTATTTATTTTTGGCTGCATTGGGTCTTCGTTGCTGCACATGGGCTTTCTTTAGTTGCAGCGAGCCGGGGCTACTCTTCATTGCGGTGCGTGGGCTTCTCATTGCGGTGGCTTCTCTTGTTGCGGAGCACGGGCTCTAGGCATGCATGCTTCAGTAGTTGCAGCACTCGGGCTCAGTAGTTGTGGCTTGCGAGCTCTAGAGCGCAGGCTCAGTAGTTGTGGTGCACGGATTTAGTTGCTCTGCGACATGTGCGATCTTCCCAGACCAGGGCTCGAACCCGTGTCCCCTGCATTGGCAGGTGGATTCTTAACGAGTGCGCCACCAGGGAGGCCCCCAGCTTGTATTTTTAGTTAATGTTTGACTTTTTATAAAAATGGGATTGTGCAAAGTGCTAATTTTGGAACTTGATTACAGACAGTTATTGAAAAAAAACAAGCAGAATTTGTATAATTCTAACTAACTAGTACAGGGGTTATACAAAGGCACAGTTCCCTTTGTGGTCTTGGTTATAGCTTTGGTTTATGACTTTGTATACCTCCAGACAGTATAGTGTTAAGAGCACAGACAGGTTTAAGATTCCAGCTTCATCAGTTCCTAGCTCTTGTAACTTCTGAAGCTCAGTTTCCTCATCTATAAAATGGAGGGATAATCACAGTACCTACCTCAGAGCAATTGTGAGATTAAAGTATGTAATGTATGTGAAGTGCTTGGTATGGCAGCTAGCATATGGTATATACTCAGTAGTACAGGGTGATTCTATAACACTGGACTCTACTTGGTTGCCTTCCTTTTTCTTGGCTGCTTATCTACCTCTTGGGACGCAGAGATGCCTGAAAAGTGGAGGCAGTGCTTTGGGTGGCAGCTAGATCTTTGACAGCCAGTTCCGTGGTGCTGCACAGTGTCTCTCCCATGAAACTTGGGGTGTCTGGACTGAAGGTGAAAGAGGCTGGGTAGCACCTGTCTTGACAGTGTCTGAGGGATGAGTGCACAGGCATCCAGGCATGTGAGGGCAGACGATCATGGCCATTCCAGCACTCATATGGTGGAGAGCCTTGTTTCTGAATCTAGCATTGCTGGTAGTTCTGTCACAGAATTCACTTAGGCCACAGGTGGCATTGAATGTTTATTGGGTGTCTTCTCCATTCAAGTTGAACTTGGAGGTTATCATGTGTCTTTGTGTCTCGGTTCTCCACAGGGCTAATTGTTCAGATGTTGTCATTCTGCCCTCTGGCTCATTTGTATGTGAGCTAGATACATAAATACGTGTCTATGTAATGTGTATTATATATAATATGTACATATTTCTTGTTAAGAGTATTGATGGTATGACTTTGATAATCATGGATAAGCTTATCTAGATTAATAATTATCTTTGGGACTTCCCTGGTGGCGCAGTAGTTAAGAATCCGCCTACCAATGCAGGGGAAAACGGGTTCAAGCCCTGATCCGGGAAGATCCCACATGCCGTGGAGCAACTAAGCTCGTGCGCCACAGCTACTGAGCCTGCACTCTAGAGCCCGCGAGCCACAACTACCAAGCCCACGTGCCACAGCTACTGAAGCCCGTGCACCTAGAGTCTGTGCTCCGCAGCAAGAGAAGCAACCGCAATGAGAAGCCGGCACCACAACGAAGAATAGCCCCTGCTCGCCACAGCTAGAGAAAGCCCATGCGCGGCAATGAACACCCGATGCAGCCAAAAATAAATAAATAAATGTATTAAAAAATGATTATCTTTAATCTCTCATGGTGAGATTTAGTAATGCTGATGTTGTATACTAATGATACATATTTTACCAAAATCTATGACCAAGTGAAATTTGTATTTAATCTGTATGAACACCGTTTCCAAAGGAAAATATAAAGAGAAAAAGAGGTCTATCACAGAAAGTAGATAATTGGTTACCAGGTTCTTATAGAGAGGGGGAAAGCAAGAAGGAATAGTGAGTGACTGCTAATGGGTAATAGGGGCTCTTTCTGAGGTGGTAAAAATGTTCTAGTATTAGTTGGTGGTGATGGTTGACCAACCTTGTGAATATACTAAAACCCACTGAATTGTACAAAGTACCAAAGAAGAGTGAATTTTATGGTATGTGAACTATATCTCAAGTTTTAAAGTCTTTAAACTTAGCGTGGAATTTAGTTCAGGATCCCAGCCTGACGGGAATGAATCCGGGTCTAAAATAAAATACAGATTCACTTACAGAAAAAAAGGTGGTATGTCAGTTTGTCTGGCAGCTAGAGATTTAAAGCTTTGATCGTAAAATGTCTGAAGAATTTCTTTGTTAATGGTATCTACATGCCACAGAAGAACATTTAAACTAAATGTCTGAAAGGTGATGGATGGAATTGGTAACAAGCCACATTTGAAGTGGCCACGTAGCTTGTGCACAGTAGTTGCTCAACACAGTAGTTGCACAGTAGTTGCTCAGTAGTGCACAGTAGTTGCTCAGTACAGAGTGGGCTTTCTGTTTTAGTATCCACACAGTTAGAAATGAAAGGGGAATTCCCTGGCCGTCTAGTGGTTAGGACTCAGCGATTTCACTGCTGAGGACCTGGGTTCGATCCCTGGTTGGGGAACTAAGATCCCACAAGCCTCACGGCACAGCCCAAAAAAAGAAGGAAAAAAAGAAAGAAAGGAAAGGACTATTTTGAAGTATTGATAGATTTGAAATGAAAGTGCCGCTGGGAAATCCTTGGGCTTTTTTTTTTTTTTTTTTTTTTTTACAGAGACAACATTCCTGTAACCGAATGCTTTGTAGGTACCAACATGGATCTTTCCTGGTTTCCTGGGATTGTTAACCAAAGCTCAAAACTGGAATGTGGGTAGAGAAGAACAAACCACTGCTGAGGGAGGTTCCCTCCCTGTATCTTTCTCATAGGCTTCTTTTCGGCAGTTTTTTTTTTTTTTAATTCTTTTTTTGGGGGGAGGCTGCGTTGGGTCTTCGTTGCTGCGCGAGTGGGGCTACTCTTTGTTGCGGTGCCCTGGCTTCTCATTGCGGTGGCTTCCCTTGTTACAAAGCACAGACTCTTAAGAGTGAGGGCTTCAGTAGTTGTGGCATGTGGGCTCTAGAGCGCAGGCTCAGCAGTTCTGGCACATGGGCTTATTAGTTGCTCCACAGTATGTGGGACCTTCCCAGACCAGGGATTGAACCCATGTCCCCTGCATTGACAGGCAGATTCTCAACCACTGTGACACCAGGGAAGTCCCTTTTCAGCAGTATTGACACTGTAGCTGTCATCTTTGACCTCTAGTACCAGAGGGTCACAGAGGTTCTTTTTTTTTTAAAGAAAAAAATTATTACGATAATTTAAGTATCATAAAATTCACCCATTTTAAGTATATAATTCAGTGATTTTTAGTAAATTTACCAAGTCGTGCAACCATAAAGTGATTTCAGACTTAAAGAAAAGTTGTAAAAAACAGTACAAAGACTTTCTATGTGATTTGTACACACAGTCCCCAAATGTTAACATTTTACCACATTTGGGTTTTTTTGTTTTTTTTTTTAATTTGTTTATTTTAAAACATGAAACCCAAGCTGAATAGAAACCACAGAAATTACATTGACGAGATTTTTAGTATTTGCCAAGAAAAATAAAGCCCCCAGAGAAATAAAAATCAAACCCCAAACCCAGTTAAAAAAAACCAGAAACACAGTGGCAGCACATGCAGCCATGGCCCTACGGAAGCTGGAGAATGCCAAGCGATTCAGGCCTCAGTTCCTCGCTCAGGATGCTAAATCACTTTGTGGAGGGATGCAAGGACCAGGAGAGAAACCTGGGAGGGGGAGCCTTAACAAATGCAGAGATTTTTGAATGATCCCTTCTCTTGAAGAGGCATCATTTAACTTGTCTTCCCATCACACCCCCTCCGTTGGTGGTTTGAGGTACTCTTTGGTTGGGGAAAGTAAGTAAATTTCTGGTGGGTTGAGTGGATGCTTTGGAAAGTGATGAGGGCTTAAGCTATCTTGTCAGCACTCCCAAGAGGGTCGGTCCCCTGCTGGGCAGAGCTGAGGTTGGGGGTTGGGGTTGGAGGATGGGAAATAGGACCAGATTCAAATCTCCCACTGCTGCACACTGTAAGGTTTTTGTGGGGCTTAAAAAAAACCCAACAAATGTTTTCCCCCGTGAGAGAGCTGGCATTTGGATGCCTGATACACAAAGAAGGACTTGTGTGCTAGCTAGCGTTAGACCAAGAAGCAACAGCAGCCAGGGGAAAGGCAAAGCAAGCTTACATCCATTGGCCTGATGTTTTTTTGTAATACAGTGGTTCTTAACAGTGGGGAGAGGGCGGGGGTAAGGCAGTTTGGATATCCTTTTCTCGCCTCTCCAGCCACTGGACATTTGGCAATATCCAGAGACATTTTCGGTTGTCACTACTGGCACTAGTGAGTAGAGGCCAGGGATGCTGCTAAACATCCTACAACACACAGGACAGCCCCCGTAGTGAATTATCTGGCCCAAAATTTTAACAGTGCCAAGTTTGAGAAACCCTGGTATAAGGGGACGGGAGTTATGGTTAGCCATAGAGAGGATGACCCAACTTGCCATGGGTTGACTTTTTTTTTTTTTTTTTGCGGTACGCGGGCCTCTCACTGCCGTGGCCTCTCCCGCTGCGGAGCACAGGCTCCGGACGCACAGGTCCAGCGGCCATGGCTCACGGGCCCAGCCACTCCGCGGCACGCAGGATCCTCCCGTGTCCCCCGCATCGTCAGGCAGACTCTCAACCATTGCGCCACCAGGGAAGCCCCATGGGTTGACTTTTAATGAATCACCTTTCTCTTTACCTTCCTCCTGGTCCTAACAGAATGGGGAGTGGTGGGTGGGGTTAAGAGTGTAGTGATAGAGTGCAGACATGGCTCCTGCCCACCCTCCAGACTGCCAGTCACAAGCCTAGCCTGTGCCCTTGGGGTAGGAGCTTCAGAATGAGACCTACTTGATGTATTGCCCAGAATAAGTTCTTTAAAGAACCAAAGGGTTTTTTGGGGTTTTTTTTTTTTTGGTTTTTTGTTTTGGCCATGCTGCGCACCTTGCAGGGTCTTAGTTCCCCTACCAGGGATTGAACCTGGGCTTGGCAGTGAAAGCTCCAACTCCTAACCACTAGGCCACCAGAGAACTCCCCCCCAAAGGTGATTTTTAGAATCAGTCTGAGAAGTGACTAAGATATTCTGTTATCCAGCAGACATACCAGCTAGATATGGGGCTTGAGGGTCAGCAGATCACGCACATTTGATAGCAGTTGCTAGAAAAACAAGTTGAGAATTGCCTAAACAGATTGTATTTCACTTGTCAGTTTTCCAGGGAGTATTTAAAATATGGGTGCTGATTTTCATAGCCCTTGGTTATAGTGTATCAAATATTGGAAGCCAAATGAATATCTTTTCATTTGGCTTTATTTTGGAAGAAGGTTTCACAGAGCCTTATAACTGGAGCCAGCATGTTGAACTAGTTATAGAGACTCAACTCAAAGTAAAAGATGCATATATTTTATCTTAATATAATAGCATTTTACTGTAAATGGGACATACCCTCCTGTGCAAAACTGGTTGGTCTGTCTGGAATCATGTTGGATATATCAGAAACAACTCATTTTAACTTTTGTTAACATGGTGAATACTGAGCTCTTCTATGTGTAAGACCTTGGACTAAGTAGTATACATTTTTTAATGAAAAAATGGACATGTCTCCTTATGGTCTAGTGGGGTGACACTGTTTAAAATTTTTTAATTTTTAGAACTTTTCATTTTGAAATAATCTCAGTCTTTCAAGGGGGTACAAAGTAGTGGAAAGAATACCAATACTCTTCAACATTTCATAATCATTAAGTTAACATAGATATAACATTATCTAATATACATAACTTTTCAGATTTTGCCAGTTGTCCGCTAATGTCGTTTCTCTGGTTTAGTATGCAAGCCAGGATCGTATGTTGTATTGAGTTGTGATATCTCCTTTTATTCTCTGTGACACTCCTCAGTCTTTCTTTGTCTTTCATGGCCTCGACACTTTAGAAAAGTACTGGCAGTTATTTTGTAGGACATTTCTCTGTTTGGATTTGTCTGTTTCCTTGTGATTAAATTCAGGTTATGCATTTTTTGGCAAGAATACCCCAGGAGTGATGTGTGTCTTTCCTTATATATCATCAGGTAGCACATGGTTTTGTCCTATTACTAGTGATATTAAGTTAGACCCCTTGGTTAAGGTGGTGTTTGTCAGATTTCACCACTGTAAAGTTACTATTTTAGGTATAATTAACTTACTATTATAAGTTATAATTAATTAATTATAAATTATAATTAATAAGTATTTTGTGGGGGCATACTTTGAGATTATAAATATCCTATTTCTCAGCATGCCTTTTTCACTTAATAATTTTAGCATCCATTGATAGCTTTTGCACATAAAGTTACTACTGTGGGTTTTTATCTAAGGGCAATTTTCTATTTCCATCATTTCTTACACATTTGTTAGAATTCGACTATAAGGTTGAACCATCCCATCTCCCTTATTTTATGTAGTGAATAGAACTAAAAAATACGGTGTATACACACATATGCATTTTTATATCTATCTGTGTATATATATTAAAAACTATGATTTCATGATGTTATAAATTCCAATTCTAATCCAATATCACAGAGTTCGTTCTAGCTTTACCTCATTCCTTATTTGTAATTCTTTTTGCTAATAGTAAAAATCCTGGCTTTCATTATCCACAATATGTTTACTTATTTGCTCAATCCCAGAGTATACATAAAGTAGTTTCAGATTGCTAATTCATCCCCCTGTGAAAAACTAGAATCCAGTGTTTGGGTACAGTTCTTTTTGTCTTTAGCCTGAGAGTACATAGTCAAAATACTGTTTCCCAAAGTTAGTTAGGGTGGTTCTTCACCACCTCACCCACTCTTCTGTGTGGTTGTTACTCATTTTACTGTAGAAAAAGTAGAAAACACAGGTTAAGAGAAAAGGGTTAGTATCTCCAGTGATCTCTATATTGCTTTTTATTTATTTATTTTTGGCTGCATTGGGTCTTCGTTGCTGCACGCAGGCTTTCTTTAGTTGCGGCAAGTAGGGGCCACTTTTCGTTGCGGTGTGCAGGCTTCTTATTGTGGTGGCTTCTCTTGTTGGGGAGCACGGGCTCTAGGCACGCAGGCTCAGTAGTTGTGGCGCATGGGCTTAGTTGCTCTGCGGCATGTGGGATCTTCCTGGACCAGGGCTCGAACCTGTGTCCCCTGCATTGGCAGGCAGATTCTTAACCACTGTGCCACTAGGGGAGCCCTATATTGCTTTTTTTAAAAAAATAAATTAATGGACTTTGTTGTTTTTTTTTTTTGCGGTACGCGGGCCTCTCACTGTTGTGGCCTCTCCCATTGCGGAGCACAGGCTCCGGACGCGCAGGCTCAGCGGCCATGGCTCACGGGCCCAGCCGCTCCGCGGCATGTGGGATCTTCCCAGACCGGGGCACGAACCCGTGTCCCCTGCATCGGTAGGCGGACTCGCAACCACTGCACCACCAGGGAAGCCCTGGACTTTGTTTTTTTAGAGCAGTTTTAGGCTCGCAAAAAAAATTGAGCATCCCACCTCCAACACGACACCCACAGCCTTCTTCACCATCCACTGTGGTACACTTATTACAATCAGTGAAACAACATTGATACATCATTATCAACTCAAAGTCCATAGTTTACATGAGGGTTCACTCTTGGTGTTGTAGATTTGTGAGTTTGGACAAATTGATAATGACATATATCAACCATTATAGTACATGCAGAGTTGTTTCATTGCCCTAAAAATCCTCTGTGCTTTACCTGTTCATCCTTTCCTCAATGGTTGCTGGGTTGCAAACCCCTAGCGACCGTTTTCTTTTTACTGTCTCCATAGTTTGTTCCAGAATCTCATGTAGTTGGAATCATACAGTATGTAGCTTTTTGCAGATTAGTTTCTTTCACATAGTAATATGCACTTGCTAGTAATTGTCTTCTTTCACTTAGTAATATGGATTTAAGTTTCCTCCATGTCTTTTTGTGTTTTGATAGCTCTTTTTTTTTTTTTGAAGCTCTGAATAATACTTTATTGTCTGAATGTACCACAGTTTGTTTATTCATTCACCTAAAGGGCAACTTAGTTGCTTCTGAGTTTTGGCAGTTATGAATAAAGCTGCTATAGGATACATCCATATGTAGGGTTTTGTATGGGCATAAGTTTTCCATTTATTTGGGTAATACTAAGGAGTGCAGTTCCTGGATTTCACGGTAAGAGTATGTTTAGTTTTGTAAGAAACTGCCAAACTGTCTTCCAGAGTGGCTGTAGCATTTTGCATTCCCACCAGCAGTGAATGAGAATTCCTATTGCTCCACATCCTCACCAGCATTTGATGTCAGTATTCAGGACATTCTAATAGCTATGTAATGGTGTCTCATTTTAATTTGTACTTCCCTGATGACATAGAATGTGAGCATCTTTTCATAAGCTTATTTGCCAGCTCTAGGGTTCTGCCCCACCCCTCTCCACCCGCATTGTTCTTTAGCAAGTAGAAGAGGTTCCCATCTATTCTAGTTTGCTGAGAGTTTTTATCATGAATGGCTGTTGGATTTTGTAAATGCTTTTTCTGCTTCTATTGATATGACCTTGTAATTCTTTTTTATTTGTTTTAGCCTGTTGATGTGATGGATTATATTAATTGATTTTTCAAAGTTGAACCAACCTTGCATAGCATACCTGGAATAAATTCCAGTTGTTTATGGCATATAATTCTTTGCATACATTGTTGGATTTGCTTTGCTAATACTTTGTTGAGGATTTTTACATCTACCCTCATGGGAGATATTGGTTTTTTTCTTGTAATATCTTTGTCTGGTTTTAGTATTAGGGTGATGTCTGCCTCATAGAATGAGTTAGAAAATGTGTCCTCTACTTCTGTCTTCTGGAAGAGACTGTAGAAAATTAGTATAAATTCCTTAAATGTTTGGTAGGCTTCATCAGTGAACTCATCGGGGCCTGGTGCTTTCAGTTTTGGAAGATTATTATTGATCCAATTTCATTAGTAGATATAGACCTATACAGATTGTCTTTTTCTTCTTGTGTGAGTTTTAACAGGTTGTGTTTTCCTAAGAATTGCTCCTATTCACCAGGGTTACCAAATTTGTGGGCATGGAGTTGTTCATAATATTCCTTTGTTATCCTTTTATTGTCCGTGAAATCAGTACTGATGGCCCCTATTTCATTTTTGCTATTAGTAATTTGTATCTTTCTTTTTTTTAGTTAGCCTGGTTAGATGTTTATCCATTTTATTGATATTTTTAAAAACCTAACTTCTAGTTTCATTGTTATTTCTCTATGAATTCTCTGTTTTCAGTATCATTGATTTCTTTCCTTACTTTTATCATTTATTTTGCTCTTTTTGGATTTAACTTACTCTTCTTTTTATAGTTTTCTAAGGTGGAGGTTTAGATTATTAAGTTTAGATCTTCATTTTTTCTATTATGTGCATTCAGTGCTATAAATTTCCTTCTGAGCACTGCTTTCCCTGCATCCCACAAATTTCAACAAGTTGTGTTTTCAGCTTCATTTCGTTTCAAATTTTAAAATAAAAGTTCTCTTGAGAGATTTCTTCTTTGATCCATGTGTTATTTAGAAATGTGTTGTTTAATCTCCAGGTATTTGGAGATTTTACAGCTGTCTTTCTGTTATTGATTTCTAGTTTTATTATGTTGTGGTCTGAGAACATACATTTATAATTTCTATTTTAAATGTGATAAGGTGTGTTTTTTGGCCCAGAATGTTGTCTGTGTTAGTGAATGTTCCATCTGAGCTTGAGAAGAATGTGTATTCTTCTATTTTTGGATGAAATAGTCTATAAACATTGAATAGATTATTGCTGTTATTTTGATGTGTACCCTTCCAAATTTTCCTATGTACATATCATCCATAACCTTTGTATTTACAAAGTAGGATAATCTTGTACACATGATTTTATAACCTTTTCTTTTCAAGTATTGTGGGCATATTTCCTTGTCATTAAATACATTTTTATCATATCACTTTTAATGGCTCTGTAATGCTCCATAGTGTAGATTACCATGATTTAACGAGTTCTTCATTTGATATTTTGAGATTATTTCTTTATTTTATTAAAGAATGCTATGATGAGTCTCCTTGTAGCTAAATAGTCATACATCCTTAATTACTTCTTTAAGTTAATTCCTCCAGGTAGACTTGCCAGATTAAGAGGTAAGCATATTTTATGACTTAATAAACATAGTCAAATTGCCATCCAGAAATTTCCTGATTTATTTTTTACCAACAGTGTTTGAGAGTACCTGTCTTCCCTGCATCCCAACGGGTGCCAAGTGTTAATAACAAAATATTTTTATTGAGTGGTGGTACATGGATGTGTGTTATTGTGTTCTCTAACTTTCTGTGTGTTTGAAATATTTCATAATTTAAAAAAAAAATGTTGCCCATGTAGCAAAGAAGGGAGTGATTTAATCTTCTGTCTTAGGTTATTAGTGAAATAGAATGTTTTTACATTTGATTACTAGTTATTTGTATTTCTTTTGTAAATTGTTGGTTCCTGATGAATATTCAGCTAAAAGTGAAAAAAATAGGACATCTTAGTTACCCTGTCTAGTCTTAAGGGATATCTATTAGACTTTTTGAAATGTTGAAAATAGGTATATTACCTGAATATGACATGGGGTTTCTCAAAACTTTATCCCTCAGAAAAGAGAATCCTTTTTTTTTTTTTTAAGCAGGCAAAGAAATTTAACACAGTTTTGGTGATTATTCCAGGGTTATAATCTCAAAAATAAAAAGTTGGATAACATGTTTAATAAAACAAGTATTCAAATTCACTTACAGGACCATTGAAAGAATTGACTATTGTAGTTTCATGCCAAAAAATACTCCTGGCTTACGATAAACTTCCCCACAATAACATTATTCACAGATTCAAAATGTGGTATATCTTCTTAAAATTTATTTTATTGAAGTTTAGTTGATTTACAATGTTGTGTTAATTTCTGCTGTACAGCAAAGTGATTCCATTATACATATATATATATATACATTCTTTTTCATATTCTTTTCCATTATGGTTTATCACAGGATATTGAATAGAGTTCCCTGTGCTATACAGTAGGACCTTGTCATTTATCCATTCTATATATAATAGTTTGCATCTGCTAATCCCAAACTCCCAATCCGTCCCTCCCCCACCCCTCTAGCCCCCTTGTCAACCACAAGTCTGTTCTCTATGTCTGTGAGTCGGTTTCTGTTTCTCTCTCTCCCTTTTTTTTTAATTTGGTTGTGCTGGGTCTTAGTTACGAAAGGCGGGCTCCTTAGTTGTGGCATGCGAACTATTAGTTGCAGCACGCATGCAGGATCTAGTTCCCCAACCAGGGATCGAACCTGGGCCCCCTGCGTTGGGAGCGCAGAGTCTTACCCACTGGACCACCAGGGAAGTCTCCCAACATGTTTTGATTGAAGTGAAGACTTGCTACATAAAGCATTTATTAGCATTATCAGCAACTCCAAACAGCATGATGTGTATGTCTTGGGCTTAGGTTGTACAAATGGTTCCCTTTTTGGAGCACATCATTTTAATTGCCATCAAATTTGCTTAAGATATACCACATTTTGTGGGCAGAAGACCTAAATAGACATTTCTCCAAAAAAGACGTACAGATGGCTAACAGGCACATGAAAAGATGCTCAACATCACTAATTATTAGAGAAATGAAAATCAGAACTACAATGAGGTACTACCTCACACTGGTCAGAATGGCCATCATTAAAAAAATCTACAAATAACAAATGCTGGAGAGGGTGTGGAGAAAAGGGAACCCTCCTACACAGTTGGTGGGAACATAAATTGGTGTAGCCACTGTGGAAAACAGTATACAGGTTCCTCAAAACCTAGAGTTGCTATATGATCCAGTAATCCTACACCCGGGCATATATCTGGATAAAACTATAATTCAAAAAGATACAAGCACCACTCTGTTCATAGCAGCACTGTTCACAATAGTCAAGACATGGAAGCAACCTAAATAAGTGTCCATTGACAGAAGAATGGATAAAGAAGATGTGGTACATATATATAATGAAATACTACTCATCCATAAAAAAAGAATGAAATAATACCATTTGCAGCTACATGGATGGACCTAGAGATTATCATACTAAGTCAGAATCTAAAATATGACACAAATGAACTTTTTTTGTGTGTGTGTGTGTGTGTGATACACGGGCCTCTCACTGTTGTGGCCTCTCCCGTTGCGGAGCACAGGCTCCTGACGCGCAGGCTCAATGGCCATGGCTCACGGGCCTAGCCGCTCCGCGGCACGTGGGATATTCCCAGACCGGGGCATGAACCCGTGTCCCCTGCATCGGCAGGCAGACTCTCAATCACTGCGCCACCAGGGAAGCCCAAATGAACTTATTTTTGGAACAGAAACCGACTCACAGACATAGAGGACAGACTTGTGGTTTCCAAGGGGGAAGGGGAGTGGGAGAGGGAGGGATGGACTGAGAGTTTGGGATTAGCAAATGCAAACTATTATGTATAGAATGGATAAACAACAAGGTCCTACTGTATAGCACAGGGAACTCAGTATTCAATATCCTTGATAAATCATAATGTCAAAGAATATGAAAAAGAATGTATATATATGTATAATGGAATCACTTTGCTGTACAGCAGAAATTAACACAGCATTGTAAATCAACTAAACTTCAATAAAATAAATTTTTAAAAAATGATATGTTTGGACTTCCCTGGTGGCGCAGTGGTTAAGAATCCGCCTGCCAATGCAGGGGACATGGGTTCAAGCCCTGGTCTGGGAAGATCCCACATGCCGCGGAGCAGCTAAGCCTGTGCACCACAACTACTGAGCCTGCACTCTAGAGCCCGCGAGCCACAACTACTGAGCCTGTGTGCCACAACTACTGAAGCCCATGTGCCTAGAGCCCTGCTCCACAACAAAAAGAAGCCACCGCGATGAGAAGCCCATGCACCGCATCAAAGAGTAGCCCCCACTTGCCACGACTAGAGAATGCCAGCGTGCAACAACGAAGACCCAACGCAGCTGTAAATAAATGAATGAATGATGTGCTCTAGAGAACTGCTAGATGACCTAAAATGGCTCTGTTGGTGATTAAAAATGCAGCATGTAAAAAGCTTGAATAAAATAGAAGTGTACAAATGGAAGGGGTACTGTCTCTAAATCATTATTTCTTCTCTCTCTTCTTTGCTTTTTGAAGTATCACGTACTTACAGTAAAGAGCAGAGATCATAAGCGTACTATTCAGTGAATTGTCACAAGTTGAATACACATATTGTCTTAGTTTGGGTGCTATAACAAAATATCATAGACTGGTTACAGTACTTAAATAGTAGAAATTTGTCACAGTTTTGGAGGCTGGAAAGTCCAAGATCATGGTGCCAGCCAGTATGTTTCCCTGTGGGGGCCCTCTTCCTGGTTTGCAGATTGCTGCCTTGTTGTGTATCCTCACATGGTAGAGAGAAAGATTCTCTCGTTTGTCTCTTAGAGTACTAATCTCATTCATGAAGGCTGTACCCTCATGACCTAATTATATCCTACCTCCAAATACCATCACATTGGGGATTAGGGCTTCAACATATGAATTGGGGTAGCGGGGTGGACATAAACGTTCTGTCCAAGGACCTATGTAACTGCAGCCCAGGTTAATAAACAGGATGCTGCTCCATGTGAAGAAGCCTCTCCTGGCCATTAATCTTTCTCCCCTTCCCAGAGGTAGTCACTGTCCTAAGTTGTCATTCTGTAGAGTCCTTTGACTCGCTTTTGATCCTTATGTATATGGAATTACACATGATGTGTTCTTCTACCTGACTTTTATACTGAGTATTGTTTTTAAAATTCATTTTGTGTTTAAGTGGGATGTGTTCATTTTCATTGTTGTACGGTCTTTCAGTATGAGAACATACCACAGGAATTTCCCTGGCAGTCCAGTGGTTAAGAATCCCCCTTCGAATGCAGGGGACACGGTTTCAACCTCTGGTCGGGGAACTAAGATCCCACATGCCACAGGGCAACTAAGCTCGTGTGCCACAACTACTGAGCACGGGCCACAACTAGAGAGCTTGTGCGCCACAACTACAGAGCTCATGTGCTCTGGAGCCTGCGTGTCGCAACTAGAGAGCCCTTAAACTGCACCTACTGAGCCCGCGTGCCACAGCGGAGAATCCTGCATGCCACAACAAAGATCCTGCCTGCCGCGACTAAGACCCAATGTAGCCAAAAATTAAATAAATAAATAAACAAACAAATATTTAAAGAAAGAAAAAGAACATACCACAATTTATTCATTGGTTCCACTGTCAAAGAACACGGAGGGTTGGGTTTTGTTTGTTTTTTTTTCCATTTGGGGCTATTTCATAGTTGTTACTTCTCTTGGTGAATAGGTACACTCATTCCTGTTAACATATACCCATCGGTGGACTTGGATTTTGAGTGTATCCTCAGTCTGTCATCTAGTAGTTTAAACTTCATTGATTGCTGCCTAGATACAGTCATTCAGTAGCTGCTGAGCTCCTTGCTGTGTTTATATGCCTGCCAGTGTATAGGTATTGGGGGTACAGTTGTAATTCAGACCATGTTGTTTTATAATTTAAACATATAAAACTAATTAATAAATTAAGTAAACATTTGGCTATTTCATATCCCTAAAGTTTATTCATTCAAGGTTGGTCAAATTGGGCTTCCCTGGTGGCGCAGTGGTTGGGAACCTGCCTGGCAACACAGGGGACACGGGTTCAAGCCCTGGTCCGGGAAGATCCCACATGCCACGGAGCAACTAAGCCCATGCACCACAACTACTGAGCCTGCACTCTAGAACCCGCGAGCCACAACTACTGAGCCCACGTGCCACAACTACTGAAGCCCGTGCACCTGGGGCCTGTGCTCCACAACAAGAGAAGCCACCATGACAAAAAGCCCGCACACGGCAACCAAGAGTAGCCCCCGCTTGCCGCAACTAGAGAAAGCCCACGTGCAGCAATGAAGACCCAATGCAGCCAAAAATAAATTTATTTAAAAAAAAAAAAAGGTTGGTCAAATTGCCTTTTGCAGCCAAAAATAAACCCAGTGCAGCCAAAAATAAATAAATTTTTAAAAAAAAAAGGTTGGTCAAATTGCCTTTTGGCCATCTTTTTGTTGGGAAAATGGATGTTCCCTTCTAGTTAGAGTTCTCTAATTTTCAGTTATATATGGTCATTGGGAACCAGAGCTTTGGGCAAGAATTGAGGTGTGCTAAGGAGGATGAGTGTGGCAGTGGTATGCACAGTTAGAGGAGAAAAGGCTGGGGGCAGAGTACTCAGTGAGAGGCTGTGGGGTGGGGACAGGTTAAGTGGGCCAGGGTATGGCAAAGAGAGAGGAATGAAATAACTGAATGTCTTTGTTCTGGCAATAGTCTTGCAGCCCTGAAAGCTTTTTTTGTTTTGTTTTGTTTGTTTTAATTAAGATATAGTCCACATATCTTAAAATTCACCGTTTCAAAGTGTACAGTTTAAGTGGCGTTTAGTATAATATATTCACAGAATTATGCAGCCATCACCACTATCTAACTCGTGAACATTTTCATCACCCCAAAAGAAACCTGCACCCATTAGCAGTTGCTCCCATTTCCCTTCACCTTTCCCTGTTTCACGCTTTTACCGTCCACTAATCTACTTTCTTTTTTTCTTTTTTCGGCCGTGCTGTGCATGGCATGCGGGATCTTAGCTCCCAGACCAGGGATCGTACCCATGCCCCGTGAAGTGGAAGCATGGAGTCTTAAACACTGGACTGCCAGGGAAGTCCCCTAATCTACTTTCTGTCTCTATAGATTTGCCTGTTTGAGATGTTTCATATAAATGGGATCATACACTTTTTTGTGACTGACTTCTTTCACCTAGCATAAAGCTTTCAAAGTTCATTCATGTTGTAGTATGAATTAGTACTTCATTTCTTTTTATAGTTGAATATTCCATCGTATGGTTGTAACACATTTTCTTTATCCGTTAGTTAGTTGATAGACATTTGGGTTGTTTCTACTTTTGGCTATTATGAATAATGCTACTATGAATATTCATGTACAAATTTTTGTGTAAGCATACATTTTCAGTTCTCTTGGATGTATGTCTAGGAGTGGAAATGATAACGTTTTCAGGTATTTTTTTCAAGTGCTTTCTCCAAATGGATTAGGCCCTATATTGGAGTGGTGTGTTATTGAAAACATGGAATACTCACAGTTCCAATGGCCAGGTTTCAGTTCTGTTTTGGATGCCTTTGGGCATTCATGCTGCCATTTTGAATTCTCCCTTGGACTATGGATTGTTTTTTTGTTGTTGTTGGGTTTTTTGTCTTGTTTTGTGTTGTTTTGTTTTGTTATTTTCAGCCAGATGCCTCAGGGCACTTGTTGCCCTGGACATAGATCAGCCTTTGTTATTTGGGTTTTGAGCATATCCAGGATTTGCAGTTGATGGTTGAACAGCTAGTTTTCTTCTTTCCATTCCTTATAGGTTCTCCTTCTCATGTTGCAGAGCATACGCTCTAGGCACACGAGCTTCAGTAGTTGTGGCACATGGGCTCAGTAGTTGTGGCTCACGGGCTCCAGAGCGCAGGCTCAGTAGTTGTGGCGCACGGGCTTAGTTGCTCCGTGGCATGTGGGATCTTCCCGGACCAGGGCCCGAACCCTTGTCCCCTGCATTGGCAAACGGATTCCCAACCACTGTGCCACCAGGGAAGCCCTTCCTGAGGTATTTTAAAGATATAAAAGTCTTTTTCTTTCTTCTTCGATGTGATTCTTGTGCACTGTGAATCCAGAGCAATGCAGGATATGTTCGGTTCCCTATAAACTGGAGGACTGCCAGCTCAGAGAAATGTTTGTGTTTGTTCCTAGCTGGTTTCTAAGCTCAGCTGGACCTCTTTAAGGTCAGAGAACATTAGTTTGGGCGCCTTGCCTAGGAAAATGCTTCTTGTGGCTCATTTGAGTGCTTGGGAGGAACGGGACTCTGTGTTGTCAGGCGTTTGCTTAGGTAGTTTCAAGATAGCACTGGAACCCTGAGAAATACGGAATAAAGGAGTAAATAGCTAAACCAGACAAAGTGCCCAGGTCATGACTAACAAAGATCTATGTACAGTAAAGCAGGTGTTACCAGAAATAGACGTCTCTGGATTTAAAGATCCAAGAGGGCAGGGACTGTTTCTTTTTTTTCACTTTTATTTCCTTCACTGCCTAAATGGTTTAGACCTATAACTGGCAACACATGATGTGCTAAATAAATATTTGTTTCTGGATATTAATACAACTTAAAAGTAGTTTCTGACTCTGTATTCCTTCTTCATAAGCCTTTAGTGATCTTTTTAGTTTCTGCATAACGTAGAAGTCTCTTGTTCTCCCAACCTGAGTAGCCTCTTGACTTGCCAGATTCTGGTACTTCTATTAGGCTTCTACCTTGTTATCTTTGATAGCAGATAGTAATATACTGTTTCTATTCTAACAGAGGTTGCCACATCTTGTTTGTTCTAATTTCCAAGTTTCTGTTTGATTCTTGTCCTCATACTCCAGGAAGTAGTGAAAGGAATAGCTTGGAAAGTGCAAGGTAGGTTGTCAAGGGCCTTACATTTAGTCTTTAATTTAAAAACATGAGGGAACCACAAGAATGTAACAAAGTCAAAATGACACTATAGGGAAACTCTTCTTGTGGTAGTATATAGACTTGACTAGAGGGGTGAAACTGAAGAGGAAAAGGTGTTTTAGAATCTGGAGCAGAAATTGAGATGTGAGGAGCCAATGGCTTCCACTAGGGGCTGGGAGCAGGTATGTAATGAAGAAGTCAGGTTTGAAAGAAGACTCTCTGAGGTTTGGTAACACTGGATATTGGACAGAGGGGCAAGAGGGAGGGTAGACTCAGGGGCCACTCAGAGGTTAGAAGAACAGTAGTACCTTGAACAGAAATAAAACATCTGGAAAAGGAAGGCGTTTGGAAGGGAGGGACGAAGATGGTTGTTGAGTGTGAAGTGACAGCAGGACCTTTAGGTAACTGATAGAGATGCAAGATTGATGCCTGGCAGAATAAACATGCAGTTTTTTCACTGTCATTTTTTGTATCTTTCGTTTCACTATTTAACTAATTTACAGCTTTCTTTTTATTTCATAGTCTTTACGGCAAAATACGTACCTCTGCCTATCACCAATAATTTCCAAAAGCATCTATATCAGTTAGGATTAGATTTGGTGAGTGACAAAACACTAGAAATAACGGTGGCTTAAAATGAGGTGATTTATTTCTCTTTATCTTAAATGAAGTCTAAGCCATCCAGGTTTTCTTATGGTGGTATGATCATCAGGGACCCAAGCTCTTTTAGTTGTGTAACCCTATCATCCTCAACCTGTGATTTCTACCTGCTTGAGTGTCAGCCATCACTTTGACTTGCTGGCCAGTGGAAAAGAAGAAGGGATGAAAATGGACATGGTTCTCCCTTTAAGAATAGTTCCTGGGGCTTCCCTGGTGGCGCAGTGGTTGAGAGTCCGCCTGCCGATGCAGGGGACACGGGTTTGTGCCCCGGTCCAGGAAGATCCCACATACCGCGGAGCGGCTGGGCCCGTGAGCCATGGCCGCTGAGCCTGCGCATCTGGAGCCTGTGCTCCGCAACGGGAGAGGCCACAACAGTGAGAGGCCCGCATACCGCAAAAAAAAAAAAAAAAAAAAGAATAGTTCCTGAACTTTGCAAGTATTATTTCTGCTTATGTCCAGTGTATTAGAATTTATGGCTTCACTTAACTGCAGGGAGGGCTGGAAAACTTCTTTATTTCAGGCAGCCATGTACCCAGTTAAAAATCAAGGGTTTGCTTCCAAGAAAAAGAAAGCAAATAGGCATTGGGAAACTACTTGTAGTCTCTTAATTTTCCAGGCTAAGAACCAGATTCCAAATTCTTTTAGGTTATGGAACTTATTTCTTCAAACTTTAGTTATCCTGATAATAATAATAAATATACTAAACAATAATAAACTATATAAATAAAATATAATTAAAATGTATGCTTCTGTTTTTGTATTTTTTAAAATGTCACATAGACTTACGACTAGTAGCTAAAGCTTATGATGTGGAATAGACCAGTGTTGATGTCAGTGTCTAAAATTTGAATATAAGATCAATATATTCAGAAGCTAGAGAAGTTATAGTATGATAAAGACCATATTTTACCTAGACAGCTTTGGATGTAGTTTTTCTGTATGAGTTATTCTACGACTTATATGTAAACTGTAAGATTTATAGAGGGCAGAAGTAGAATGCCCCATTCCTGAAGGCACTAGCATTTCTGCCAGGCCCATCTTAGCAAGAAAAAGAATATATCTTGATCTTATTTATTTCTGGCTCTCTTACTCTTCTTTCTTTCTTTTTTAAGATTTATGTATTATTTATTTATTTTATTATTTATTTTTGGCTGTGTTGGGTCTTAGTTGAGGCATGTGGGATCTTTTGTTGCAGCGCGCAGGCCTCTTTCTAGCTGTGGCATGCGGGTTTTCTCTTCTCTAGTTGTGGCGCGGAGGCTCCAGGGTGCATGGGCTCCAGAGCAATGTGGGCTCTGTAGTTTGCGGCACGCAGGCTCTCTTGTTGACGCGCACGAGCTCAGTAGTTGTGGCGTGCGGGCCTAGTTGCCCCGCGGCATGTGGGATCTTAGTTTCCTGACCAAGGATCTAACCCGCGTCCCCTGTGTTGGAAGGTGGATTCTTTACCACTGGACCACCAGGGAAGTCCCTCTCTCACTTTTTTTTTTTTTAATTTAAATTTTATTTTTGGCTGTGTTGGGTCTTCATTGCTGCTTGTGGGCTTTCTCTAGTTGCAGCGAGTGGGGGCTACTCTTCGTTGCAGTGCACGGACTTCTCATTGTGGTGGCTTCTCTTGTTGCGGAGCACGGGCTCTAGGCACGCGGGCTTCAGTAGTTGCAGCACGAGGGCTCAGTAGTTGTGGCTCACAGATTCTAGAGTTCAGGCTCAGTAGTTGTGGCACACAGGCTTAGTTGCTCTGCAGCATGTGGGACCTTCCCGGACCAGGGCTTGAACCCGTTTCCCCTGCATTGGCAGGCGGACTCTTGACCGCTGCGCCGCCAGGGAAGCCAGCCTCTCTCACTTTTCTTAAGTGTGGTTTATCATTTTCTCCTCTCTGGGTCACATCCAGCTTTGTCCATTGTATGTGCTGCTCACAGTGCACTTTATACCTGGTGAACTGTGTCACACAGTTGACCTCTTAGCATAAACTTTCTCACTCTCTTTTTGTCCCTCTTCGCTTCTGGCAATATTAAAGAACACTTTCCATTCTGTATTTCTCCTGATAAGAATTTCAGATAGAGATATGTGCTGTTTATTTGTTTAAAACTGTACTTGTTTGTTGTCCTAGTGCTTTAAAAAATAATCTTCATGAGAGCCTTGCTAGGTTTTGTTCACCACTGAACCCGCCCATGCCTAGTCTGCTGTGAGAAAATAGTTGTTCTTGAATAATGAATACATAGCCTGTTCTGGCTACTGATTTTGGGGGATGAGGAGTCGGTAGGGAAAGGGTAAAGGCATTTTTTAATCTGTAAAACTCTAGAAGTCTTTCCACAAGAAGAAATAATCTTAGTGTATTGAACTGAAATCTTTTGGAGAGGAGCCAGCTGTGTTGTAATGTTAACCATCTTCAAACGTCAAATGGGTTTGCGTTGCCTGACACATAGCCTTTTTTTTTTTTTTTTTTGTGGTACGCAGGCCTCTCACTGTTGTGGCCTCTCCCATTGTGGAGCACAGGCTCCGGACGCGCAGGCTTAGCGGCCATGGCTCACGGGCCCAGCCGCTCCGTGACATGTGGATCTTCCTGGACTGGGGCACGAACCCGTGTCCCCTGCATCGGCAGGTGGACTCTCAACCACTGCGCCACCAGGGAAGCCCCACATAGCCTTTTGATAGGACAAAACATGAAGTTGGAACTTTCCTAAAAAATCTAGACATGCCTGCTATTCTGTGTGCTAGAAACCTCAAGATGCTTCCTGACACTGCTCAAGGGTCTCCCCTTTTTAATGTGTTTTTTTCCCCAGTTTTTCTTATAAAGAGGAGAAATTTTCAATTATATGATCACTTATCTTGGTTATTTTGGTGGTCTTCAAACAAATATAAGGGATGCCTTTTAATACATTGGATGGTGTATCTTAGGTCTTGAGAGTGCTTCAAGGCATCCAAGGGTTAAGTCTCTGTTATATTTCCAGGGCATACAGATCTGACCAGGAGGGTTTCTTCATGGCCAGAGGCTGTGCCTTTGTAGCACTTGATAGTACCTCTAGCTGGGATAGTGTTGGAGACCTGCTGGCTTTGTTCTCCCAAACTACTGGATTACCAGAGACTTCTGCCCTGTGCAGAGATCATTCCCTCATTCTCTATACGTATCTGTTGCAATGGCAGCCATGATATTACAGCTCAGCAGATGTTGCTTCCTCAGTATGGACTAATTTAATGTGGGCACATCTTCTATGTGAAAAGCCATCCCTTGTTTTTATTAGGGGCTGAAGTTTGATAATTCTGTTATTTGCATGTGAGAATGAGTAGATCTAAGAGTTAGGAGGACTTCCCTGGTGGCGCAGTGGTTAAGAATCCACCTGCCAATGCAGGGGACACGAGTTCAAACCCTGGTCCGGGAATATCCCACATGCCGTGGAGCAACTAAGCCCATGTGCCACAACTACTGAAGCCCGTGCGCCTAGAGCCCGTGCTCCGCAACAGGAGAAGCCACCGCAGTGAGAAGCCCACGCACCGCAACGAAGAGTAGCCCCTGCTCACCGCAACTAGAGAAAGCCCGGGCGCAGCAATGAAGACCCAACACAGCCCAAAATTAATTAATTAATTAATTAAAAGAGTTAGGGATCCAACTTGTTCTAGTGGACCTTTTCTGACTTGAAACTTCCATTGTTAGTCTTGTAGCTTCTGTCAGAGTGGCAGTGGGTCTGTAGCTTTTTGACTAAGAAATAAAGAATGGTGGGTGGTTACTTCTGCTAAAATGGCAGTTGAACAGTGAGTGTTCAGAAGTCTGGCAGCTTTGTATTTTATTCATCTTTTCAAGGCCCTGTTTCTGCAGAAAGTATGTTAGCAGGATTCTCTGAAGTGTCTGAGCCCAGGACACTGAAGTCAGAGAGGCTAATAGAGACCACCTTCAAGAGAGCTAAGATTCTTGGGTGGGAGGTAGTAGGTAAAGAGCCAGGAGGAATAATCTCTTTTCAATCGTGAGGCCAGAAGAATAGCTGCTGGTTCTTTGGGGGATGCCTGGGGAATATTGTGCAGCCTTTGTGGTAGGCTCAGCAGTGTGGCCTGTGCAGTGTCTTAGGACTTGTGGGCCTCATCTGCTCTCTTGGCTGTTCCTGCTACCTCCAGTCGTCAGCTCTGTAAGAAAAAGAAATGAGAGAGAAATGGTTTGAACATTATTCAGCAAACAAAGCAAAATAAGAAGCTGTATATTTTCCGCATTGATTTTAGCAACTTGCTTTTTCTTCCCCTACAGTGACTCAGTTTAGAGACCTAGACAATGAAGCATGAGTATATGTTGAATTTAGGGTCCACTTTTCCCAGAAGAAAAGAGCCAGGGGATCTAGAACAATAGTCACCTTAGAATATGAAAGAATAAAATGGAGGTTATAGAAACCGGAATTCTGAAAGGAATTCTGAGGATATCAGTAAGATATGTTCAAACCTAATTTTCTACTTCCACTAAGAACTAGATGGTATCTTTATTTGGAAATAAGTAATTGAATAATCAGGGAAATCTTAACTAAACTGAGGTCTCTATAAACATTGGCTGAAACATTGTTCTAAAACATACAAAATTATAACAAACTGAAAGTTTCAAAAATATTTGCATTTTAGTGGTTCACAGTTGTTTGATTATTCTAAGCACTGTTAACTGGAGCTTGTAAATTGTTTCTTTATGGTAAGATATTTGTGGTGAGGGACTTTGCTGAGTGCCCCATCTGCCTGGCAGTCTCAGTCTTTGTAATAGGACCTCATCTTCTCACAAGGAACGAAAAGACTTTTGGCTGTTTTGATTATTTATTTGTTTGTTTGTTTATGTTTTGCCTCTTTGTTTTTGACTCAAATGACTCTTAGAATAGAAGTCTTTCATAGATCCCCTGGTAGATGAGTCTATCCATCCTAAGTCTTCCAGGACCTAAGTTAATGAAATCATCTCCAACACTGCAGATCACTGATTTTCTTTCACAATGATAGAGGCATTTTATGGGATCTTACTTTAAAATACACAAAAGAATGGCAGGGAATGGTGGTGGAGTGGGTGGAATATATTCTCAGCACCAGATGCCTGTGTCGTCAGCGCCTGTGTTGTGTTTCTGGAACAGAGACCTTACTTCCACCAACTCTGAGCCTGGTGAGTAGGGCCCAGTGAAACACAGGTCAGCCATACTGCTTCAGAGAGCACAAATAAGGTTTTAGTTTTAGCAAGAGGTAGGTTGTGTCCTCTTAGGAAATGACAGATAAACTGGTCAGGCAGTAAACAGTGTTATTAAGGAGCATTTTAGAAAACATGTTTGTTGTGCTTTTGTCTGGAGAAGAAAAGATATCCAGATAAGTAGCCGCCCAGAGGGCAGTGTCTCCTTGCTCAATCTTTTCTTTTTTTTTTAACATCTTTATTGGAGTATAATTGCTTTACAAGTGAATCAGCTATACATACACATATATCCTCATATCTCCTCCCTCTTGCGTCTCCCTCCCACCCTCCCTATCCCACCCCTCTAGGTGGTCACAGAGCAGCGAGCTGATCTCCCTGTGCTATGCGGCAGCTTCCCACTAGCTATTTTACATCTGGTAGTGTATATATGTCCGTGCCACTCTCTCACTTCGTCCCAGCTTACCCTTCCCCCTCCCCATGTCCTCAAGTCCATTCTCTACATCTGCATCTTTATTCCTGTCCCGCCCCTAGGTTCTTCATAACCAATTTTTTTCTTTTTGGTTCCATATATACGTGTTAGCATACAGTATTTGTTTTTCTCTTTCTGACTTACTTAACTCTGTATGACAGACTCTAGGTCCATCCATCTCCCTACAAATAACTCAATTTCATTTCTTTTTATGGCTGAGTAATATTCCATTGTATATATGTGTCACATCTTCTTTATCCATTCATCTGTCAGTGGACACTTAGGTTGCTTCCATGTCCTGGCTATTGTAAATAGAGCTGCAGTGAACATTGTGGTACGTGACTCTTTTTGAATTGTGGTTTTCTCGGGGTATATGCCCAGTAGTGGGATTGCTGGGTCGTATGGTAGTTCTATTTTTGCTCCTCAGTATTAATTGGACCCTCAAGTGCTATTTTGTTTCTGGTGGAGTTTCCATCAGGTGGCTGCCCTCCTGGTGGCTCAGAGGGCAACTCAGCTTCTGTTGGGTGAAAGGCCATTCTAAGCAGAGGGTACATGGCAGTCAGTGGACCAAGCTAGAGTTGTTGTCAGTGGGCCAAGCTAGAGGTGTCACAGAGCATTCTGTGTACTTCCTTCAGGATTTTTGGCCTCTACTTCCCTCCTTCCTTCCTTTCCTTTTCTCTTTCTGTCTCATTCTGGTTTTGGCCTTTGGGGATACTGAGTTTTACAAGATGTTTGAACTGTAACATATCCTTGTACCAGAAGGAATGAGCCTAGCTGCTATGCAAAAGAGTTCTATAAAAACTACCCTTTTATACTGAGGGGAATGACATATGGCCAGCCCTCCATATGCACAGGTTCTGCATCTGCAGATACAGAAGGCCAGCTATACTACACCATTTTATTTTGTTTTATTTTATTTTTTGTATAAATTTATTTATTTTTGGCTGCATTGGGTCTTCGTTGCTGCACACGGGCTTTTCTCTAGTTGCAGCAAGCGGGGGCTACTCTTCCTTGTGGTGCACGGGCTTATTGCTGTGGCTTCTCTTGTTGTGGAGAATGGGCTCTAGGCACACGGGCTTCAGTAGTTGTGGTTCGCGGGCTCTAGAGCGCAAGCTCAGTAGTTGTGGCTCACGGACTTAGTTGCTCTGCAGCATGTGGGATCTTCCCGGACCAGGTCTCGAACCCCTGTCTCCTGCATTGGCAGGCGGATTCTTAACCACTGCGCCACCAGGGAAGCCCTACTAGAGGCTTTTAGATGAGACTTCAGCATCCTTGGATTTTGGTATCCGTGGGGGTCCTGGAAACCAATCTCCCACAGTTACCAAGAGATACATCTGTTTTAAACCTGTTATTTTGTTCCTCTTGCTTTACTCTTTCAGCAGGTCCATTTGATTGTTGTTGGTGTTGAAATTCCTGGTAATGTACTTATTAGCAGCCCTCCTTGTCTTAGACACAGCACCTAAAGTAATTGTAGGTACTTTAAGAACATAAAGAGCACCTTGAGCAGGCCAGTTGGAGGATTGGCAATGCTATCAAGAAACAGAGTCTTTATGGCAGTCTCTCTAAAAACTCCCTGTGGGGCCATTGCCTGTAAATTTCTTTAGACTTGCCTTGTGCACCTTTTCATCAGAAACCACCTCTTTTTGGTTTTTTTTTTTGGCTGCGTTGGGTCTTTGTTGCTGCACGCAGACTTTCTCTACTTGTGGCGAGCAGGGCCTACTCTTCATTGTGGTGCACAGGCTTCTCATTGCGGTGGCTTCTCTTGTGTAGCATGGACTCTAGGCGCACGTGCTTCAGTAGTTGCAGCACGTGGGCTCACTAGTTGTGGCACGCGGGCTTCAGTAGAGAAGCCACCTCTTTGGTGTGGCAAGTATTATGAGTTGACTGACACCTTGGAAGTTTAAAAACAAAGAAAAGCAATATGGTGAAAAGAAAACCTGACATTCAGTCCCATATAAGTTGCTAACTAGCTCTATAATCTTGGGCAGGGTGCTCCATGTATCTCAGCCATACTTTCCCATGTGGAAGTAGGTATTATATATGTCCTATTGTGAGGATTTATCAAGATGACATTTGTGAAGAATGCCTTTATAAACTGTAATTGCTTTGTGAATAAAGATTACTATCTCTGATAGACAGTACCAGTTCTCAGCCACCAGTAACTTGATTCTCCCATCCTGTGTTTGGAAGAAGCACAAATCTACAAAGAGGGCTTGCTCATTCTTCAGCGTGAGTTGTATTCACAAGGCTCACATAATTTCCCCCTGCCTTTGATCCTGTCTGTCTCCCTCTCTCTCCATATTTGAATGGGGTGATCTTTTATGTCACACAGCAATCATATTCTCAATACAGAGTATAACTGTGACTCTGCTTGTGGGAGATCTTCAGAAAAGATGCAAAGCTGCTGGCCAGAAACGTTCTTTCCTTTCCATTTTCTCTTGTACCTCCCCAGTACCTTAAGAATCCTTGGGCTTGGTTATAAACCAGCTAGAAGTTACGATAGAGCCTCAATTCTCTGACCCAAGTCCTTTTCACAGGTTAGCAGTCACAAAATGGAGTTATGAAGTCTCCAAGAGCAGCAGGTGAAAAGGGAAATGGAAATGTGAATGTTGAATTTAGCAGCCCTCAGACCCAGAATATGCTACTCTCTAGTGTCCCTGAGGTGGAGAGTAAGGACTTGCTTTGCTCTTCAGGAGTGTGATTATCTCTCGCTGCTTGCAGCTTTTTCACATTAAGACCCTTTGAAATATACTTAGGGACACATATATGTGACTTTGTCAAGTGAGAGCTTTGGGCTTGGGAGGATTCTAGCAGGTTTTAATCTAATTTACGCCTAATCTAACACGACTGAGAAAGGGGGTGTCTTTGGTTTTACTTTCAAATATGTGGTGGTACATCTTTAGAAGCCAGATGTGGTTAATCAGACTTGTCTTCATGGTACCTTTGCTTCAAGTGGCTTAATAAATAACCCAATAATTCAAATGATGAATAAAAATTCTAGTGTGTGAAGGTGGTAGGTAATAGACAATTAAAAGTGGTCAACCGGGCTTCCCTGGTGGCGCAGTGGTTAAGAGTCCGCCTGCTGATGCAGGGGACACGGGTTCGTGCCCCGGTCTGGGAAGGTCCCACATGCCACAGAGCGGCTAGGCCTGTGAGCCGCTGAGCCTGCGCGTCCAGAGCCTGTGCTCCGCAACGGGAGAGGCCACAACAGTGAGAGGCCCGCGTACCGCAAAAAAAAAAAAAAAAGTGATCAACCAAAAAGTTACAAAATCATCCTACCCACTTATTAATCCAACTCCCCACAGGTTGTTTCCTTAGGAGACACTGGCATATCTTTATGAAATCTGAACAAAAGACCTGACAGGAATGGGGAGGAGTACAGTATAAGTCACCCCTGTGCTTGGTACATCTGGGCAGCTGCTGTATAACACCTGGGGAATCAAATCATAAATCAACCTGATTGTTCTCATTCGAGTTTTTTGTGTCTGTTTATTCTTTTTTTCTTAGAATTTTTTAAAAAACATATTTATTTATTGATTTGTTTTGGGCTGCATCGGGTCTTAGTTGCAGTACGTGGGATTCTCCACTGCAGCACACAGGCTCCTCATTGCGGGGCATGGGCTTCTTTCTAGTTGTGGTGCATGGGCTCAGTAGTTGTGGGGCGTGGGCTTAGTTGCCCCGAGGCAGTGGGATTTTAGTTCCCCCACCAGGGATCAAACCTTTGTCCCCTGAATTGGAAGGCAGATTCTTAACCATTGGACCACCCGGGAAATCCCGTGTCTGTTTATTCTTATTAAAACAGTTGGCTCCTGGGCTTCCCTGGTGGCACAGTGGTTAAGAATCTGCCTGCCAACGCAGGACACATGGGTTCGAGCCCTTGTCTGGGAGGATCCCACATGCCGCGGAGCAAATAAGCCCGTGCGCCACAACTACTGAGCCTGCGCTGTAGAGCCTTCGAGCCACAGCTACTGAAGCCCGTATGCCTAGAGCCCGTGCTCCACAACAAGAGAGGCCACCGCGATGAGAAGACCCCATGCAGCCATAAATAAATTTATAAAAAATCAATTGGCTCTGTTCTTCAATAGTGATGGGTTTAACAGCCATTTTGGATTCTTTAGCAGTGGTGTCTGGTAGCCTCATGTCTAACCATGTGCAGACTGAAAAGAAAGGGCCGCCTTAGTTGTAGGGGGCTCTGAGGAATAAGAAATCAGTGGTTAGGACTCTGCACTTCCGTTGCAGGGGGTACGGGTTCAATCCCTGGTCCGAGAACTAGGATCCTGAAAGCCTCGTGGTGCTGCCAAAAAAAAAAAGAAATCATGCATGCCTTTGTAACACATGAATTGAAGGTAATCTTCTCAAATTGATATGCTGTGAGTACTCCTAGCAGGGCGAGTTCCCTAGCCTTGACAGAAAGTCATCAACAGCTTCTGGAACATCATATTTGTTATCTGATAAGTATAACGTGCTCCTTGCCTTAGGAATTCCTGAGTCTACTGATGCCTCCAAGTGGTACAATCAGAATTTGCAATTGACTGCAATTCACAGTAGTGCCTTGTTCTGATGGCACTGTTCACTGTTCAAATGGCAACCCACATGTTTTATGGACTGGGTGTACAGGTGTACACGACAACAGTACCTTCCTCTAGAGCCACTGTGTGCTAAAGCACTCCAGTCTTCCAGGGATAGTTGGATCCATTCAGTCTTTTTTTCGTTCCATAACTGCTTATTAAGCTCCTTTTCTGTACCAAGTACTGAGCTTGGTACTGATAATAAAAGACCAGCAAGATTTAGCCTGGTTGATCAGATTTGGCCCAGCATTTGAAAACTAACACTAAGCGCTGTCATAAAGATACAGGTTCTGACATGCAGTGACCATTCCCTTATGAAAGCTTAGTCTTTCAGTAGATTGAAATGGGGTGTGAAGTATTATCACCTGACAAGCAAGTAAGATGAAGTGAGTAGCTAATCTGATGAATGAGTGACTAGTCCTTTTCTAGCACTTAGGGCTCAAAATACAGGTATTGAGCCCTAACTATATCCCATGCTAAGCACTTGACATGTATTAATTTACTTAATCTTCATAACCACCTTATGAAGTAGGTACTGTTATTCCTACTTTACAAATGAGGAAACTGAAGCACAGAGAAGTTAAGGACCCTGCTGATGAAGGTCATGCAGTGGAGTCAGGATGCCAGTTTAGGGAACCTGACCCAGAGTCCATATTCTTAAATGACATGATATACTGCCTCTGGGTGGAAGGGTATCATCTTGACCAACCTCCTGTATAGGTAGAGCTTGGCAGAGTGATAATCCTCCGACCCTCCCTGTCTGCAGAGCCTTTTCTCTTTCCTGGATTGGCTCCTAGAGCAGATTACCTATCCCTAAGAGTGAGCAGGAGTTGCCAAATGCAGCAGGCAGTCCCTTATCTACAGCCCCAGAAGTGAATCTGCCTCTCCCTTTCACCAGCTGGGTAACCTTGCCTCTCTGAGCATGTTTCGTCATCTGTAAAATGGAGATAATGATCATGGGATCATTTAGGGGTTAAATGAGATAACATACTTAACAGTTTCTGGCTCTGAGTAAGCACTTAAAAAATGTTAGCAAATTTTTATTATCATTGTCCTCTAGCCTTGAGAACAAACCACGAAACAGTTGATTCTCAGAGACCAGATTCTAGGACTTAGGTAGGTGGGCAGGTTTTTTTTTTGTTTTGTTTTGTTTTCACAAGACAATAATTTTATTCTATGTATTTCTCTTGACTCTTTTGGTGTGAAAAGCAGAGAGGTAAAGCATTATTTGACAGATGTATGGATTCAAGCAAGAAACTGAGGTCCAATTGCAAAGAAATGCCTTGTATAACTCAGAGCCCTGTCTGAGGAGACACAGAGGACCCTAGAGGGCGGAGAATGAACACAGCGCAGGGGCTAGTTCCAGAGTCGCATCCTCGGTTAGTTCACTTGCAAGTGTGGGTGAGGGTCCCTTGTCAGTAGGCAGAGATTTTTTTTTCCTCTGCTCTAACACATATCTGCTGTCTAGTGTTTATTAAACAAAATTTATTTTTTTCTTGGTGTGAAAGAATTCGTGTCTTGTCCAAAATGCAGAGGCAAAGGAGCTCTGTAACTGCAGGCTTGTTGAACCCCTTTTCCCACCTGTTCTGGTGCCAGGCTTTCCCAAAGTGCTTATTTGCCAATGGTTGCTCCTCAGTTCTCATGGCCAGCTCACTCTGAAGGCTCCAAACCACAGTGATGCTGCTGCCACCACCGCCACTACCACCACTGCTGCCACCACCAGCCATTCAGTTTCCTGCTCTAAGGATGTGACCTGCCATGAAGCTTTCACATTCCTCTTTTCTTCCTGTCTTCGGTGTTGTACCTCTTTCTTTTGGTGCTTTTGCCATGCAGCAGTATTGCAAAAAAAGTTTTCAGGCACCAAAGTTAAGAGCCCTTACTACCTCACCAAGGGGATTTGAGTTAGCTATGGAAAAGAAGATAATTGAGAGGGCTCCTGTGCCTCTGTGCTTCAGAAGGAAAGAGTTTGCTTCTTGACAGTGTGCCAGCTCCCTAGCCAGGTGGGGGACGTGCTGGGACTACATGACCTCTGGAGGAGTAGACTGGGCCTAACCTGCCCAAAGACAGCGCCCCAACCCACAGGAGCCAAGGCTGAAGACTGATTTCACCTTCTCCCATTCCCTTTCCCTAAGCTTAAGCTTGCTCTGCCACACTGTCTCAAGTCTGTGGCTTATAACAGCCATTTCCTTTTGCTGGTGAATAAGCCCACTCTTTGTAAAATGTTTCAACTTAGGGACTGGAAAGGCTCTCTGTGCTTTCCTGTCTCTTTGTTTCTCCAAAGATTAATGTTAATGGCTTCTGTCTTTGTCTTTACAGGGAACTCTAATGATCCATGACAAAGAGGTCACCCTTGAGTATGTACCAAGCCTGGATTTTTGGTACTGCAAACGGGTAAGTGCCAAGAATTCCTCTCCTTAGAAGTAAGGATCCAGCATCACAGCTCCTCCATGTCTACAGGAATGCTGCCTGGTGTAGTATGCATTGCCAAGGGCAAAGCTCTTCTTCCTTGGTTCACTTCAGATGAACTGGAGGTCAGGGCAAGATCATCTATAATTTCTGCTTCCCAGCTACTGCCTGTGGCCATAGAGGGTTCTGGGCCTGTAGTTGGAGACCTTTTCCCAAGGACATATGCCATGCTTTCTGTTGATTACGAACTGAAAGAAAAACAGTCCCTTGACTTATAACCTCTCCCCAGTTACCCTTCCTGGGGTAAAGAGGATTTATTAGTGTTTGGAATGATGTATATAAAGAGGCTGGTTCTGTGAGAGATACACATTTTTTTTGGATATTCAGGGGTTTCCAAGGATATAGAACTTTAAGTACCATGGTATTTTTCCTCTCTTCAACTTCATATTGTTCTTGAATGGCATATATAAAGATTTTAGGCTATACTCTTTTTAGAAGTCCAGTTTGATTGCAAATGAGCATGAAAATATATTTTTTCATTGCTACTGTTTAGTTTCAAAAATAAGTTTGAAAAATCCATATAAAGTTTCTGAACCAAGATTCATTAAAAGTGTTGTAGAACTTGATAAAATTAAGTAAAAGTTTTAGTTTTACATTTTGGAATATAATTTGGATAGCTGTGATTGTCATTGACCAAAGTGTTCATAGTTCATGGATGTAGTACCTTAAGCTGTCAATTTAGGAAAACATTTAACTATTTTTTAAAAGGTGATGAAATACACATAACATTAAATTTACCACTTTAACCATTTTAAAGCATATAATTCAGTAGCCTTAAGTACATTCACAATGAAGTGCAATCATCAACACTGTCTAATTCTAGAACTTTTTCATCATCCTAAAAGGAAACCCCATATCTATTAAACAGTCTCTCCCCATTCCCCTTTCCCTCAGTTTCTGGAAACCACTATTACTATTCTGTTTTTTATCTCTATGAATGTACCTATTCTGAACATTTCATGTAAGTAGAACCATATATTATGTGACCTTTTGTGTCTGCCTTCTTTCACTTAGCATGTTTTCAGGGTTCATCCATGTTATAGTGTGTATCAGTACTTCATTTATTTTTATGGCTGAATAATATTATATGGATATACCACATCTTGTTTATCTGTTCATCAGTTGATGGACATTTGAGTTGTTTCTACTTCTTGGCTATTGAGAATAAGACTGCTATGAATATTCATGTGTAAATTTTTGTTTGAAAACCTGCTTTAAGTTCTTCTGGAAGTGCCCAGGAGTAGAATTGTTGGGTCATATGGTACTTTTCATTTTTTAACTCTTTGAGGAACCAATAAACTGTTTTCCACAGACAGCAGCTGTACCATTTTGCATTCCCTCCAGCAGTGTCTGAGGGTTCCAATTTCTCCACATCCTTGCCAACATTTGTTATATTCCTTTTTTTTTTTGATAGTAGCCATCAAACTATTTCACAACCACCAGCGGGTGTGAAATAGTATCTCATCATCATGATTATGATGATGATTTGCATTCCCCTAATGACTAATGATGTTGAGCATCTTTTCTTATGTTTGTAGCCACTAGTATATCTTCTTTGGAAAAACGTTTATTCAAGTCCATTTTTGATTAGGTTGTCTTTTTTTTTTTTGGAGTATAGTTGATTTACAATGTTGTGTTAGTTTCAGGTGTACAGGAAAGTGAATCAGTTATGCATATATTTATATCCACTCTTTTTTAGATTCTTTTCCCATATAGGCCATTACAGAGTATTGAGTAGAGTTCCCTGTGCTATACAGTGTAGGTCCTTATTAGTTAATCTATTTTATATATAGTAGTGTGTGTATGTCAATCCCAATCTTCCAATATATCCCTCCCCTCTGTCTTCCTGTTAAGTTGTAAGAGTTCTTGGGAATTCCCTGGTGGTCCAGTGGTTAGGACTTGGTGCTTTGACTGCAGTGGCAATCCTTAGTCAGGGAACTAAGATCCCACAAGCTGTGCAGTGTGGCCAAAAAAAAAAAAAAGTTGTAAGAGTTCTTTATATTTTCTGGATGTTTATCCCTTATCAGATATGTGATTTGCAAATATTTTCTCCCATTCTGTGTGTTGTCTTTCACTTGCTTGATAGTGTCCTTTGATACACAAGGTTTTAATTTTGATAAAGTCAAATTCATCTATTTTTTTTCTTTTTTTAAAAAAATTTATTTATATATATATTTATTTTGGGCTGTGTTGGGTCTTTGTTGCTGTGCACGGGCTTTCTCTAGTTGCAGTGAACGGGGGCTGCTCTTCATTGGGATGCGCGGACTTCTCATTGCGGTGGCTTCTCTTGTTACAGAGCGCGGGCTTCAGTAGTTGTGTCTCACAGGCTCTAGAGCGCAGGCTCAGTAGTTGTGGTGCACGGGCTTAGGTGCTCCACGGCATGTGGGATCTTCCTGGACCAGGGCTCAAACCTGTGTCTCCTGCATTGGCAGGCGGATTCTTCACCACTGCTCCACCAGGGAAGCCCCTATTTTTTTTTCTTTTATTGCTTGTCCTTTGGTGTCATGAAACCATTGCCAAAGCCAAGGTCTTGAAGACTTATCCATATGTTTTCTTCTAAGAAATTTATAGTTTGGGCTTTTATATTTAGATATTTGGTCTATTTTGAGTTAATTTTTGTTCCAGGTATGAGGTAAGGGTCCAGTTTCATTCTTTGGAATGTGGATATTCAGTTTTCCCAGCACCATTTGTTGAATTAACTATTATTTCCCCGTTGAATGGTTTTGATACTATTGTTGGAAATCATTTGACCATAGATGTATAGGTTTATTTCTGTAGACTCTCAGTTTTATTCTGTTGATCTATATTTTTATCCTTATGCCAGTACCACACTGTTTTTTGTTTTTGTTTTTTTGGCTGCGTTGGGTCGTCGTTGCTGCGCATGGGCCCTCCCCAGTTGCAGCGAGCAGGGACACTCTTTGCTGTGGTGCGGTGGCTTCGCCTGTTGTGGCACACAGGCTCTAGGCACGCGGGCCTCAGCAGTTGCAGCATGTGGGCTCAGTAGTTGTGGCTCATGAGGGCTCAGTAGTTGTGGCTCGTGAGAGCTCAGTAGTTGTGGCGCACGGGCCCAGCTGCTCCACGGCATGTGGGATCTTCCCAGACCAGGGCTCGAACCCGCGTCCCCCGCATTGGCAGGCATATTCTTAACCACTGTGCCACCAGGGAAGCCCACCACGCTGTTTTGATTACTGTAACTCTTTAGTAAGTTTTGCAGTCGGGAAGTGTGAGTCCTTCGATTTTGTTCTTCTTTTTCAAAATTGTTTTGGCTACTCAGGGTCCCTTGCAATTTCATATACATTTGAGGATCTGCTTTTCCATTTCTGCAAAAAAGGCCATTAGAATTTTGAGAACATTTTGCATTTTAATAGTGATTGCCTCTACGTCTTAGAATTATGAGTGATTTTCCCCTGTCTCTTAAACTTTCCATTATTAGCTATAATGCACACGTATTGTTTATTTTATAATCAGAGATGGAGGGAGCTAGCATTAAAGGGAAAGTTTTGAACTCTATTTTCTGTTAACCAGCAGACAAAAATGTTAATATCTGACATCAGAATTATATAGCTGTTGCCAAGGCTGTTGCTTGAAAGAACAGAATAGCTTGGTTAAATTGTTCCCTAAAATGGCAGGCCACTTGTTCAGCTGTTTCAGAGGTACTTTGTAATTTTTGTGCTTTTCTTGAAGAGTTGAGGTGCCAACCCTGCATATGTGATCTTTGGCCTGATGTGAAATGCACTGACTTTTAAAAAAATTCATAGCAGTATTACTCATAATAACCAAAGAGTAGAAACAACCCAAATGCCCATCAACTGATGAATGGATAAACAAAATGTGGTATAGCCATACAGTGGAATGCTATTTAGCAGTAAAAAGGAATGAAGTACTGATAGGTGCTACAACATGAATGAACTGGGAAAAGACTATGCCAGACGCAAAAGATTAATTCTCTAGGACTGGGGGTGAGAATGGGAGATGACTCCACCAGGTTTCTTTTGCGGATGAAGAAAATGTTCTAAAGTTAGATTATGGTGATGATTGTATTATAGATATGCTAGAAATCATTGAATTGGACACTTAAAACTGATGGATTTTATGGTATTTAAATTATACCTACTCAGGTTAGGATCCTGATTCCCCCACTTACAGCTCTGCTGTACAGTCATCCAATGGTATCTGTGGGGGATTGAGTCCAAGACCCCCTGCTGATATCAAAATCCACAGATGCTCAAGTCTCTTATATAAAATGATGTAGTATTTGCACATAACCTAGGCACGTCCTCTCGTGTACTTTAAATCATCTCTAGATTACTTATAGTAGATAATACAATGTAAATGCTATGTGAATAGCTGCCGGCATGTGGCAAATTCAAGTTTTGCTTTTTGGGACTTTCTGGAATTTTTTTCCCCGAAATATATTTGATCTGTAGTTGGTTAATCTGCAGATGTGGAACCTGTGGATATGGAGGGCCAACTGTAATAACAAATAGCCCTCAAATCCTAGTGATTTACATTGACAAACATATTCTTTGCTCACATTACATGTCCAGGGGCTGTGGGCAGTTGCTGCAGTTCGTCTTGGCGGCTCAGTCTGGGACCCAGGTGGAAGGAGTTAGTCCCGCATCGGGACTCCTGGCCAAGGGAAAGAACAGGACGCTCATCTACACAAGCATTGGCTCTTAAAGCTTCTGCCAGACCTGTGTAGATCACGTTCACTCATGCTCCATTGACCAAAGCAAGACATGTGGCAAGGCTGACAGTGAAGTCACTCACTCTACAGGGAGGCACCACAGTCACTTGACAGTGGGCAGGGCTGTGTGTATGATCTGCTTACAGAGAAGGGAACAATAAAGTAATTGACTTTAATGACCTTGCTCAAGTGATTTAACCTCTCCAGGCCTCAGTTTCATTATCTACAAATTGGGGAGATAATAGTTGTTTGGATCAGCAAGTGACCACATGTAAAGTAAAGTAAGCCCAGTACATGCTGTGTGCTGTTTAATCATTAGCTGCTGCTGCTTTTATTATTATTCTCTCCTTCTCCATTTGGTATTCTTTTACTCAACCTACAAGGCCCTACTCATAGAATCCTTTTCATGGTTCCTGCTCTTTTGGTTTCTTACCAGTCAACTCTGCCCTTCTAACACTCTGAGCTCAGTGGCAAAAGTTCAGGTTTGGGGCTGTGTTTGGGGTTGGGCAATGATAGACTTGCCTTTTTGTTCATAGGTTCAGATAAGAAGAACTACATTCACAATGCAAAGTGTCTCTTCCCTTGTTCTAGGGTAGTGAATTAACTTTTCCTTTTAACATCCTCAGAATAGCTGCCAGAGACACTACTTATGGATCTTCCTCCTCCTTCTGTGCCCTTTTTAAAATCAGTGTTTGAGAAAGGAATTGATCACTGGATTCTTCTCAGTTCCAGCCAAGCCTGAATAGGGTTGTCATAACCAGTTCAGGATCAAATTTTGGATGCAGACTGAGTGGTAACAGCTTTAGGGCAGTATATCCTATAAACCACTTAATAGTCCAGTTTTCTTAGTCAAGTTTACTTCCTGTAGAAATCCTTGTCCAGAGCAAAAGCATTTGGGGCTGCTCCAAGGTCCATATACCCTGTTAGAGGCAGCTCTCAAACAGCAGCTCATCAGAGTCCACGTCAGCTCTGATGAGTGGAAGACATCAGACTGATTAGGTTTTACCGTGATCTGGGATATGGCTTATTTCTTTCATTTTTTGGCAGTTGTTGCTGTGTTGGATATAAGTAAGATTTAAAAAAAAATTTTTTTTTGGTCAATTTGAATTCTTTTCCTTTCCCTTGTAGTGTAAGGCCAGCACTGGTGGACACCGATCTTCATGTTCATTCTGCAAGTGCCCAAGGGAAGGTGAGTGGTGGTAGAGATGGAGGTGGTAGTTTTTATTTTGTGCACTGAGCAAAACAAATTTCATGCTTTCCTTGGCTTCAAAGAGTGATCATCCCTAAATACAAGATGATCTGTAAAGCTCTTAAAAGTGCAGTGTGATAGCTAACTTCGTGTGACCTGTTAGTAAATCGTTTTGGATCTCAGAGTTCTGCCAGGGGAATGAGATGGGTTATGGGCTCCTTATCCATAACACAGCTGACCAGATGTCAGTAGTATTGTTACTCAGAATACATTTTAAGGATATTAGATTGAGAAAGAGTCTACATAGCATTAGTCCATGTGGACACCCCACCCACCCTACCCCAGCTTCTTTGAAGTTATTGGGAATAATTTGCTATTGTTATTATTTTCTCATTTACGTTCTAAACATTTGAGGATCTTCAACACAAAAACATTTGTTAAAGTAACAGTAAAAATATAAACAAGAGACAATAATCAGGATTGAGGGTTTGTGTTATTTTTATAGAGTAATAAACCTAACAGCTTCTCAGTAACTTGGTTTTAAAGTTAATTTCTCCTGAGAACCTGTAGGTAAACAACCTTGAAGAGTCTGTCAAAGGCATCTGTAACAATAGTCCTATAACAATGACTGTTATGTGCCTCTTTCTGATATTATTCTGTAAGGAAAGCTAGTGCATGACCATAAAATACAGTTCAGTGCTGGGATCCTGTTAGTCTTCTGAAAGATCTGTTTGTTCCAAGGTTAGAACTTAGCACGCCTACAAAGAATTCCTTAGCTGGGCTTTTGGCCTATAGTGGAGATTCTACTCTCCAGTGAGGGCTGTGAAGCAGGTGTTCTGAAAATCTTTGGGGAAGGCTCTACATGCTCTAGAGACCAAACCAGCATATGGGAAGGTGAGTAAATAACTTCCCCATGGACAGGTTGGAGATTTTTAGCTTGTTGTATTACTTCAATTAGGCAAAATTGTACTTTTTCCCTCAAGAAAGACTTCTTTCTCAGTCTACTCTAACAAATGAACAGATGGTTTATAAAAACCCTTGAGCACCATACCACTAAGATGGCTGAAACAACTTTAACATGGAAACATACATAGCAAGTATTCATTGGTTGCCTGTCACTGCTGTTAAGTAATCTCTACACTGCTCCCATAGAATGTCTTTTTGAGCCTCATGACTTCCTCTAAGAATGAATTAATTGCAGAAATACCTCCAATTAACTGGACAAATTATCCTGCTTTAGAAAGAGATTTGAAATGAGTCATTTATATTTTGAAGGACATTTGCCCACTGTAATTATTTGCATATAAATGAGCTGTGTGCAGGTAGGTCTCTTCTTAGCTTCGCCGGAGAATAGGGTGTCTGGTCTTACAGAATTTGAGCAGCTATCTTAGTACCGTAACACTGGAAGAAACAAGGCCCCTAGCCATACACGTTTGAGATAAGTGTTTCTAGCAAACTTCTAGCAAGGGCCATATCTTTGGTAATTTTGTCCCCAGATCTGTTCTATCATTGGTTATAATAATAAAGATCAGGGTCTCATGAAAGATTTAAATGTTGGGGAAGTGATAGAAAACTCGTAAGATTAAATTTTTTAAATACTGGGTAGTTTCTTCTGTTAACTATTTTATATGCTGTCTTATTAGCCATGCTTAAAGTCTGTCAGAGGACTTTTTTGTAGGTATTTCTTTGACTTTTAAAACTATTCCAGGGAATTCCCTGGTGGTCCAGTGGTTAGGACTTGGTGCTTTCACTGCTGTGGCCCAGGTTCAGTCCCTCGTCGGGGAACTAAGATCTCTCATGCCACGTGGTGCAGCCAAACAAAACAAAATAAAAGCATTCCAGTATGAGTATTTGGTGGCAGGTAAGGAGGAATCACAGTGTTTGGGGGGATAAAACCTGTTGGAGATTCTCTTTCTGTTCTGCTCCTCTAGCGACAGAGGCCAAGCAAGAATTAATAACCTACCCTCAGCCTCAGAAAACATCCATACCAGTACCATCAGAAAAACAACCCAGCCAACCAAGGTCAGCTGATAAGGAATCTGAACCCAAGAAGCGGGAAGAAGGACAAGAACCACGCTTGGGACATCAAAAGAGAGAAGCAGAAAGGTATCTCCCTCCTTCGCGGAGGGAAGGGCTCACCTTCCGAAGAGACCGAGAGAAGGAGCCATGGTCTGGGGAGACACGCCAGGATGGGGAAAGCAAAAGTAAGTGGTTTGTTGGGGCATGTACCAGACCGTGACCACTGTGGTTGGAACATAGATTGCTTGTGTTGTGGCTCTGGACCAGCAGCTTCCTACACCCTAGTACAACTGCTCGGCCTGATTGAAGAGGCTCATGCTTTTCCCGGCCTCACTGAAGTAATCTATATCCTCCAAATAGCAAGTTGCTATTCAGATGCAGCAAAGCATAACTTTAGATATCTAAGTATTGGGGAAGAAAAATATGAAGTATTTGACTAGCATTTTGTTATAGAACCAGCCTTGGTAGAGCAGGGTAACATCTGCAGTCATCTGCAGTAAAAAAAAAAAATACACACACACACACACACACACACACACACTCTCAGGCTCTGAGGACTTCAAAAATGTAAACCTTTCTCTCTCTTTCCTTTCTCCTCTCCCATTTGTGCTTGGTTTGTTCAGCAATCATGCTAAAACGCATCTATCGTTCCACTCCACCTGAGGTGATAGTGGAAGTGCTGGAGCCCTACGTCCGCCTTACTACTGCTAACGTCCGTATCATCAAGAACAGAACAGGCCCCATGGGCCACACCTATGGCTTTATTGACCTTGACTCCCATGCGGTGAGTCGTAGTTATCCGTCACCACCACCCCCACCCCCGGATCCCTCACCTCCTACTACCTCAGAACAGCCTAGGGATGGCTGGCTATAGAAACCTCCAGAAGGTTTGAAGGACTTTAATCTTGGAATTCTCATTTGCTACTTGGTACCATAACCCCTCTTACTCTTTTCTTGGGGTTCATTCAGATGAAATGACTGCCCTTGAAAGTTGGAACTCTGAGTGGTTTTCCAGATCCATTTTTGTCTTGTGGCATGTACAGTTTCCAGTTAAAATAAAGTGACAGCTTAGTCACTTGTGGAAAATCTGAGGACTAAACCTTTTCAAGATTTTAGTGAATTTTCTGATTTCTTAAAATCATTTTGCCTGGCCACACACAGTTTTATGTTTGATGGAAACAGAGCATTTCCTCTTTTTCCTCAAAGTGTTGCTTTAATAGATTTCTTGTGGCTTGAAGTTTTAGTTGTGGGGCCCTTTTCTATGGAAGTAATGTGAGGATAGCAATGAAAATCATTGATATTTCTTAGATTTCACAGGATAGCAATGAAAGTCATTGATATTTCTTAGATTTCATGCTCAGAAATCACAAGAGACTTTGTAAACTGAATCTGATGCAGTGACAGTTGCAGACTAGAAGAGGATTTGAATTTCTGAAATTTATACCAAGAACTGATGTCTACTCTGACCATTATTCTGATCAACCCTTCATTAAGAGTTGCCTGTTTTTGCCAGTGTGCTCTTAGTATTACAGTTATGACCAGAACATAATGTTTAGAAATTTTTCTTTTTTTTTTGTGGTACGCGGGCCTCTCATTGTTGTGGCCTCTCCCGTTGCGGAGCACAGGCTCAGTGGCCATGGCTCACGGGCCCAGCTGCTCCGGGGCATGAGGGATCTTCCCGGACCGGGGCACAAACCCGTGTCCCCTGCATCGGCAGGCGGACTCTCAACCACTGCGCCACCAGGGAAGCCCTAGAAATTTTTCTTTTGAGAAGGAAAATCCATGTTCAGTTTTCTTTCAAGGGACATGTCCTTTTCTTTCTTTGGGTTCAAATGAGTCTTTGCTTCCCCAGGAAGCTCTTCGCGTAGTGAAGATCTTGCAGAACCTTGATCCACCATTTAGCATTGATGGGAAGATGGTAGCTGTAAACCTGGCCACTGGAAAACGAAGGTAAAGCAGAGGGGTGCTACCCCCACTCAGGTTTTTGGGAGGAAACTCTTATTCCTGGCTGGAGAGACAGATAGTAAAACGTGGTGCTTTCCCAGTATGAGTTGCTTCAGGTACGTGTGTATGTTTTCTTTTTCTGAAGCTTGCCTTGTTCTGACTCTAGGTTTTTGTTTTTCCCTTTAAATAGCAGTACTAGGTACTTCTGTTTTTTCCCTCTTGATTCTCTGGTATCTTTGGGTCCCAGGTGATGGTACAGTCTTGGATGTGCAGGGAAAAAATCGCAATATATCCTTGCCCCTTGGAATCCTAAGAAAATGCTGTCTTGACTTTGTTCATACCCCCATAGTGCTGGGAAATCTTATTCTTCTTTACTCCTTCATTTATCTTGACCCAGGAGTGGTAACTGGGAAATGGCTGCATCAGAGAGGCAAGCTTACAGGGATGGGGCAGATCTTGCTCTGGCATCCTCAACTCAGTTGCTGTTTTGCTTCAGCCGATAGCTTTGTAGGAGTCCCACTGCCCCTCCCCTCGGGAGTCTCTGCATCACCAGACTTGCTTACTGTCTGGGTTGGTTCCTTTCCATACAAAAGAGGGAAAAGAGTTTCTCAGCAAATCTGTAGGGTTGGGCACTCCTCAAGTGGCTTTTGGTAGCAGGCTCAAGACATGTTGTATTGTTTGTTGCAGAAATGATTCTGGGGACCATTCTGACCACATGCACTACTATCAGGTAGGCTTCAGCAGTTGGGGGGTGCTCTATTAAAATCCTCAAGTGACTGAAAGAGTGATCTTAAATTTTCTCTAGTGGGTAATTGTTAAGGTAAATGGCTATCAGAAGTTCCATAATTTTAACTTGTCTTTCTGTGATAGGGTAAAAAATATTTCCGAGATAGGCGGGGAGGTGGCAGAAATTCAGACTGGTCTTCAGATACAAATCGACAAGGACAACAGTGTGAGTGACCTTTGTCTTATTTCTATTGTTCTTTTTGGCTTGACTACTCATTCATTGAAATCCTTATGGTCACAAAGTTGGCAAGAGATGCAGTTGACTAGGGGTTATGTCTCAGAGAGCATCATCTACAGGTTCTGTACTGTTTTGGGTTGGCCAGCCTCGTTCTTAGATTGTTCTTGATGAGTCCCCAGCAAGGGCTTCATTGGACAGGGACTAACACTGGCTCTGGTTTTATTCCCTCTAGCTTCATCTGACTGCTACATATATGATTCTGCTACTGGCTACTATTATGACCCCTTGGCAGGAACTTATTATGACCCCAATACCCAGGTGAGTTTTTGGCTTTGTTATTTTGTCAGTGATTCTTTTGAGAGAAGTACCTGTGATTTGTTACTTTGAAGGTTTTATTCCCTGTATTCTCTGGTTGCTCATTACATGAAAAGTATAAAAGTTTATATAAGCTGAATATTTCTCCATTCAAGGCAGCTGCTCCACTGTTGTACTATGTGTACCTCATGTCTACTTCTTGTTTTAAAAAGTCCAGGTTTTATGTTGAGTTATATTTATTTAGGTGGATTTTAAAGATGATAATCTTCATGTTAACTGTTATACATATAGAAAATCAATGCGTTGTGGCATTACAGGCAAGAACAGTGCTGTTCTTGGAAAAATGGGCAGTGAGTGGTCTGGCTACATCCTGGCCCCTGAAGTGGAGTTTTCGATTGTTTGATATGGTCTCTTCTTAGGCTTGAGGGAGAGAGCTGTTCTTTCCCTCAGAAGGGAACTGTGCTCCTTAGATCTGGAATTACTGGTAAAGTGAAACGTTCTGTAGACTTAACTGTTTCCAACTGTATTGCAGCAAGAAGTCTATGTGCCCCAGGACCCTGGGTCACCTGAGGAAGAAGACATCAAGGAAAAGAAACCCACCAGTCAAGGAAAGTCAAGCAGCAGGAAGGAAACGTCTAAAAGAGATAGCAAGGAGAAAAAAGACCGAGGGGTGACAAGGGTAAGAGGACTTGTGAATCTGCTCCCTTTTCACCACATAATTACAGATTAAAAGAAAAGAGTCATAGACAGACGAGGTCTGGGTTTGAGGTGTAGAGTTACTAAAAAAGCAGGCAGTCCACTAGCCTCTTACAGCCTGTCGTCACTCTCTTTTCTAAATACAGAAACTGTGGATGGTGGAACAAAGTGGCTCAGCTCAAACCCCAATACCTCAGCTCCACACAGTTTCACTTTCCTACATCCCTTTTCAGTTCTTGACTCCGTATACACATTTCTATAGGTGTAATTGTAGCAGGGGATACCATTTTCTATTCTTTATTCACTTTATATTTGATCATAAGTATTTTTTCATGTTTGTATAATACTCTTTATTACTTCCATGCCTGTATGGTAAAAATTTGTAGTAAAACTGTGACCTTGTTTTCTTCATCATTCCTACATTGTTTGTCTCCTCTTTCTAATCTTATTCTGTTATAATATACAGCATTTAGCATTTTATTTTTTCTTTTTTAAATTACTTCCTTAGGATAAATTTTCAAGAACAAAGATGATGAACATTTTTACATTTCCTGACATAAAATCAAATTATTTTCCAAAGAATTATATTGATTCACCCTGACACCAGTTATGCATTAATGCAAATGGATGAATTAGCCTGTGGCTTAATTCATAACTTGTCTTTTTTTTCCCCCCCTTCTAATACTACTAGTGTTTATGCAGATACATATATATAGAGAAAGAATCTGTCTGAGAACTTTTTTCTTCTAATTTTATTGTGATATAAACATACAGCACTGTATAAGTTTAAGGTATACAGCATAATGATTTGACTTATATACATGATGAAATGATTACCACAGTAAGTTTAGTGAACATCCATTGACTCATAAAGAAACAAAATAAAAGGAAAAAAATGTTTTTTTCCTTGTGATGAGAACTCTTCAGATTTATCCTCTTAACAGCTTTCATAAATAACATACAGCACTGTTCATGTCTAGTATTTATGTATATTATAATTGGAAGTTCTTACCTTTTGACCACCTTCATCCAATTTCCCCACCCCTACTCCCACCCTGCCTCTGGTAACTACAAATCTGATCTCTTTTTCTTTGAGTTTGTTTGTTTGTTTGGGTGTTTTGTTATGTTTTTCTTTTGTTTCCCTACAACACTATGTTAGTTTTGGTTCACAACATAGTGATTCAAAATTTCTATACATTACAAAATGATCACCACTGAAAACTTAGACTTTAAAGTTATACTGGCTTAATATGTGGGGGGTTTTTTGTTTTCTTTATAAATTTATTTATTTTCATCTGTGTTGGGTCTTCATTGCTGCGTGCGGGCTTTCTCTAGTTGCGGCGAGTGGGGGCTACTCTTCATTGCAGCGCGCAGGCTTCTTATTGCGGTGGCTTCTCTCATTGTGGAGCATGGGCACGCAGGCTTCAGTAGTTGTGGCACATGGGCTCAATAGTTATGGCTCATGGGCTCTAGAGCATGGGCTCAGTAGTTGTGGCGCACGGACTTAGTTGCTCTGCGGCATGTGGGATCTTCCCAGACCAGGGATCAAACCCATGTCCCCTGCATTGGCAGGCGGATTCTCGACCACTGCGCCATCAGGGAAGCCCCTGGCTTAATACTTGGATTCTGCTTTTGCCCCTTATTCTTTCTAACCATATTCTCAATCATTTGTAAAATGAGCATATTAATGCCTATTTAGAAGGATTATAGTAAAGGCTGAAGGAGAAAATGTATATAAATGCATCATCTGGTGCCTGACATATAGTAATCACTCAATATATACTAAATGTGATGTTTTTAAAGTTTTTTTTTTTAATTTTGGAATCATTATAGTAACATTACAGATACTTCACAAATTAAGAGGCTTGGAAAATCAGACTCATTTCAACAGGGTTAACTCTAAACCCAGCTTTTATAAGTATCATATAAAAATTATCTGGGATTTTGATCAGTTTCAGGAAAATGCCAGTGAGGGGACAGCTCCCCCAGAAGATGTCTTTAAGAAGCCTCTGCCTCCCACTGTGAAGAAGGAAGAGAGTCCTCCACCAGTAAGGCTAAGCTGATGCACTGGGCTAGGGCTGGGGCTGGTTCCGAATGGGAAAGGAAGTTCAAAGGTTGATGCCTCACTTTGGTGTTGGTCCTTTAGCTCTCTGTGTCTCACAGACAAGACTCTTCTTGAGTATAAGCATGAGGTAAATTTTCCTGTCTGCTAATAGGGGTATTGATGAAGAATCAGAGGCAGTTATCTGTCCTCTTTCCCTCTGCCTTGTGACATTCCCACCAGACTGGCCCTTTTTAAGTTAGAATCTCGGTCTTGTTAATTCTTCTCTTCTAAATGACCAAGGAAACCCATTTTCCTGGCCCTGATGTTTCCTACCTTTTGGTGCTGCATGAGAATCTCTTAGATGTCGAGTGCATGCATGGTCATTTTTATAGTTTGCCTGCCAGAGTGAACAATGCTAACACTCGTACCCATTTTTTAGATGCCTTTAAGTGATAGTGTCAATCTAATCACAAGTTATTTCGACTAAATATAAATATATAACAATAGAGACCCTCTGTTTGTTTTTATTTTGATTGATCATATGCCAGTGATCATGCATCATTATTTAACATTTCCTATAAGCTACTGATAAATACTTTTTGCCTGCTCTACATTATTGATTCAGTTCACTATAACATCTGTCCTAACCATGCCTTTGTCTTTACCTTACTCAGGAGCTGAATCTGTCTACCTGAGTGTTTATCCTTCAGTTGCTTTTAGTCCATCTCCTAAATCTCTTTTGCTCTAGGAGTTACTGTAGCCTTGATGAAAGTTATCTTTCCTTTTCTCCATGGGTTACAGTGACTTGGAGGTGGTTGCTATCTCTGCCTCTTCAAAAGTAACTTATAACTTTTAAACTCTCCCTGTGGTCTCTGTCAGTTTCCCTTTCTCTTCCTTCTCATCACTGTTCTGTTGCTAGAGTCACTCCTAAGGGAAACTTTCTGGCTTATCTCAGTGGACAAGGAGACAAGTCAAGCTCGAGCCATGTTGCTTCCATCTGGGAAATGAGCAACATGGTCAGTGGGCCTATTTTGAACCCAGTTCATTATTCAGGCTAAAAGAAATGAGATGCCCATATCAGAATATCCAGAAAACAGGCCCCAAATATAGGTTGAGTTTGCGTTAATCCCTGGCCTTCTCCTACCAGCCTAAAGTGGTAAACCCACTGATCGGCCTTCTGGGTGAATATGGAGGAGACAGTGACTATGAGGAGGAAGAGGAGGAGGAGCAGACCCCTCCTCCACAGCCCCGCACAGCACAGCCCCAGCAGCGGGAGGAGCTGACCAAGAAGGAGAATGAAGAAGACAAACTCACTGACTGGAATAAACTGGCTTGTCTGCTCTGCAGAAGGCAGTTTCCCAATAAAGAAGTTCTGAGCAAACACCAGCAGCTTTCAGACCTGCACAAGGTATTAAGGGAAGGGCCCTGACCTTTCGAACTTTTGACTCTTTATCACTGTTGAGCATTACAGTGACTAAAGAAGCTTATGCTGTCCTCCTCAGCCTGTATCTTCCCCAACTCCTCTAATTAAATCAGTTTAATTCAAAAATGAGTTGCTGGGACTTCCCTGTGGTCCAGTGGTTAAGACTTCGCCTTCCACTGCAGGGGCCGCAGGTTCGATCCCTGGTTGGGCAACTAAGATCCCACATGCCATAAAGCGCGGCCAAAAAAAAAAAAAAAAAGACAAAAATGAGTTGTTCCTCCACCTTTTGTTCATGAGTTGCTCTGCATTAAGATGGTGCCCACCTTCAAAAAACTTCAGGGTGTAGACCCAAGGCAAGCATCATGGCTGTGGCTGGGGCACCAAACATGGAAGCTGTGCTGAAGACAGGAGGAGAAGGGGTCGTGGAAAAGGAAACTCACCTGCTGGGTTTCTCATCTTAGCTCTACCATTAACCTAACAGTTGGACTTCAGATAAGGTCCTTTTCTTCTTTGATACTTGGTGGCTTCACCTGGTTCCATCTAGCTCTGACAGTGTGTGGTTTTCCCCAAGCGTGAGTCACATTCTGCCATCTCTTCATGTAGTGAGTTATTGCTATAAGCCATGGCACAACAACTATTCTTGGGGTGTTAAACTGACATACATTGGTCCTCCCTTGCAGTCTTCTCATTTATATGTACTGGCCAAGGAGCCAAATTCTGGACAAGTAAGGCCCCTAGATGGACTCGTGTTCTCAGTATAAAGTAATTTCTTTCACACTCCTTTTCTAGCAGATGTTGCTAGAGCACGTGAGGGGATTAGATTTAGACTTTCTCTCAATATAAAACCCCAAGTCTTATGTAGCTAAAAGCTGAAAAGCTCTGCTTTGATGATAGGCACACCTCTTCTTCCAGCTGCCTCTGTTGAGGCTCTGCAAAGTTTCTAGGATTCTGAGAGGCTCCTTCTGACAACCCCTGCAACAGACTACCTCCAAGTTCCTTTGACCTTCTGGAATTCTGAGTCATCAGACAAAACATTTAAAATTCAGCTCTCTTATGAAAGTGCTAATAAATTGCTGAAGAGATTAAAAAGTTGTTGTCAGGAAAGAGGAGCCAGAGGTCTGATGAATCCACAAACTGAACTAGCCCTGGGACAGTGGAACGTGGACTATAGAACTTTTCCTTTCCTTGCAGTAATCCAATGCAAAGAATCCCCTTTCTGTACAAGAGCTGCTCTGGACACCTTAAGTTTCTTATATATGCCAGAAGGAGCCACACTTCAGGAGTGTAGGACCCTCAAGGAGTACAGGACTCTCAGAGAAATCTGTTCATTTGTGACCTTGGAGTTCCTTTTCCTGTTTCTCTGTGGGCTTGAATAGTGCCCACAGAGAATAGCATCTGAGGATGGCAGGTGGTAGTGGTGGTAGGCAGAGCATGTGGGCATTTGGTTTTCTTCACTGGTGTAGTCAGATTCCCCTCTCCCATTTTTACCTTAGGTAAAGAGATATAAACCAGATTTGTGTCTTCTACACTTTGGAGAGAAGTAGGATAAAATTCTGTCTTGTGCCACAACATGTAACTAATCTATGTGACAAGCCAGTGTTAGAACCTGGGTTCCCATTGGTGAGCCTAACGCAAGACCAGTTAGGGATTGTTGCTTGCATGGTGCCGTGATCACTTGGGAGAGTTGGTCAGTGAAAGGAGCTACAGTCCTAGAGCAGCTATCAGGAAAGGCCTAGAGCATTTCTAGGACCACTTTTTTTAGACCTACACTCATAGAACTCCCTCTCTTCTCAGCAAAACCTGGAAATCCATCGGAAGATAAAACAGTCTGAGCAGGAGCTAGCCTATCTGGAGAGGAGAGAACGGGAGGTAAGATTTGGTGACTTGTTACTCCCTTGACCCCCAACTCTTTTTACTTTCTGGTGTAGCATTTGTAGGCTGTGCTGAAGATAAAGAACGGAGAAGCCCCAAAAGATGGTGTATATATTTTTCAAAATTCATCAAACTACATTAAAGTGGGTACATTTTATAGTTTATAAATTATACCTTAATAAAGTTGCTTTTTTTAAAGGTGATGTTAGGGTCTTTGGGTAGGTGAAATAACATTCCTCCTTCCTGCCCAGCTTTTAAAATCAATGAAGGAGCGTTGGATAGGGCTGCTGAAATAGCATCTTTTACTGTTAAAGGCCAAGTTGGAGGAAGTAGCTTAGAGTGAGAGCCAAATGGACTTGCTATCTAGACCAATTAGGCAGACTCACTTACCCAGCTACAGGCTTCACTGGCCCATGACAGGTCTTATGTGACGGTCAAGAATCCACCTGTGGAGGCGTATTGGAGAGCACCTCCTCCTCAGAAGAGGAAAAGATAGCCTCTTCTTCCCAAATTTACCAGTTAGAGAAGCCACTACTTTCTCAAGAAGAATGTTTGAAGGAATGAGAGATTCCAGGAGTTACCAGTTGAATCCCTTCACATTAGAAGAAATATCGGGAATAAAGTGAAGCGTTCGCACTCTCCCACCCCCTCAGATGGGAGTCTCAGATCTGTTCTTCTGCTTACCAACAGGGAAGGTTTAAAGAAAGAGGAAATGATCGCAGGGAAAAGCTCCAATCTTTTGATTCTCCAGAAAGGAAACGAATTAAATACTCCAGGGAAACTGACAGGTAAGCTAGAAACTCTTCACTCAGCCTAGGTCTCAAGCCTAATGATGAAACCATCACTTTCTCTAACATGCTGCCTTTTTCTCTCTCGGGGAGTGAGGTTATCAGGAGCAGGTTCTGTCTGAACTCTTGAGCATGAAGTTCACCCCAGCCTTTTTACCACCTGTCTTAACACAGGGAATATGTATGTTTGCATGTAAGAATCACTGGCTGCTTAGCTGCTCAAAACCAGGGCTGGAGTGGCTATAGTTGGGAACCCTTTCTCTCCTCATCAGTAACACTGTACCTCCGTATTAGCCTGATAAGAATGTCACACTCTTGGACTTTTTTCTCTAGGGAACCTCCATTCTCACACATTAGGTGCTGAATAAATGGTTGGCTGCTGATAGAAATATATGATCTCTAGCTTCCTGTGCTTGTTTCTAGTCAGAGAGCTCCCAAGTTGTGAGTCCGGAGTTATACAGAATTTGCTGATAGCCCACTGTGTACAGATACTGCACCAAGGGCAAGGAATATTCATGTGGACAAGACACGTATTATCCTTGACTGTCTGAACAGAGAATAGGAAGGCTTAGGTGATACTTTGTCTTGTAGGGCAGACACAGAAATCCGGTGGAGAAGGGGAGGGCATTTCAATTGGAGGGAACTGCATGCTTCATGGATGAAAGAGAGAGAGGTCATGATGCATTTGAGAAGTTGTAAGTAGCTTGATGGGCTGAACACTGAAGATAAGTGGTTGAGTGACAAGGAGATGAGGCTGGCTCAACAGACACAGTCCAGTTCTTGAAGTTCATGCTCCTTTAACACCTTGCTAAGACTTTGTCTTAGGGCAGTGGGAGGTTATGAAATGGTTTTAAGCAGGGTATTGATCTAGTGAAACTTGAACAAGTCTCTACATTGGTAAGCAAAAGAACTAGTAGCCAGGGTAGAGTATGCCTGTGGGGAAAGGGGAGATGATTGATGGAGAAAGACCCCTAAGAAGTCTAGATGGGGTCTGGGGTTCTGGCGTTCCAACTTATTTGTTCACAGCCCTCAGTAAGAGATTATTTTGAATCATGGCCCAGAATATATGTATGCGTGTAAATAACTGAAAAAGAAATCTTCATGAAAAATACTTCCTTACTGTGCAATAAACACTGACATTTTTATTTTAGTCTATTCTATTCGCATTTGTAAGAAGTGCTAAGTTGGGACCACTTAATCAATGTAGCATCCCATTGGGTCATTCTCTGCAATTTGAAATACACCGAACGATGACAAAACTGAAGGAGTCAGCCAGGAGGAGGAAGAGCACCTTAGCCCTGAGTCAGTTGGGTGTAGCTGGGTGTAGAAAGAGATGCCTCTCTATTCTCAGCACCCATCACATCACATTCTACTGGCTCTCCTCCTTCTAAGACTTCTCTCCTGCTCCTCTTCCTTTTCTGGGTTATTCCAGATATTCTCCAGGACTCTGCCCTCAGTTTTCCTTTATTCTTGCTCCTCCATCCTCTTGACTTGGACTGCCTACGGTACCCAAGGCTTTAGCCACCACTCACAGGCTAACAAGTCCTATGGCTCCATCTCAAGTCATTTCTGTTTTCTGAGCTCAAAAATCATTATTTCTGTTTACCTTCTGGGCATATCCTCTTGGCCACTCCTCAGCCTCCTCACACTAAACAATTACTCAATATTATATTCCACATTATTTTCTAGTCCAGTCCTGCTAAACCTGCTGTATTCCTATTTCAGAGTAGTAACATCATCGCATCATGGTCTACCTGGTCTGTCCCAATCTTCCTCCTTTATCCTCTGTATCGTTAGTGGCCACATCCATAATTAAGCCTTGCCCCAATTCCTAGCTTACCTCCAAACTGGACTGGTTACTCCCCATCTTTGCTCTTCAGTCTTTCTACCCTACCGCCAAAATGACTTTTATAAACAGAAATCTCCTAAAACTAGCCTTTTTGTGAACATATACCTTGCCTAAAGGGAGGCCTGGGTTCTAGAGATTCTTTGCCTGAAGTATGAAGTACAGAGTCATGATTTAGCATGATGTTCAAGGCTTTTCACAATCTGGCTCAAGCAGCCTTTTATCAATTCCTGCCACTCTTCCTCTGGACAAATTGTATTCTTTCACTTCTCCTTGCTTGTGTCCTCCTTTCCTCCCATGCTTTTTCTAGCTCACAAGCTCCTCATTTGTTAAGACCCAGTTCAGGTATACCCTCCTGTTAGAATTCCTCATTTTTGGTGATGCCCCTTCAGGTTTGTGTTCCCTGTTTGTATTTCCATAGTAGGTATATACTGTTGCTACATCCATGGCTGAGCTCTTCAGTGTGCTGTAAGCATCTGTTGACATATTATCCTTCTCACATCCTTCCCCATGAACAGAGTCAGGTCTTGGTCATCTCTGTATCCCCAGGACAAAGCCAGTTTCATAGATAGCAGGCACTCAAAGATACTGTTTAATATTCTTAAGAGGAGGCAAATCTGAATCAAGAGGACAGAGGTTTTTATTGGGCTCACAAGCATGTCACTTTGAAAGTGCTGGTGTCTAAGTATGTATGTTTCTTTTGCAGTGATCGTAAGCCTGTTGGTAAAGAAGGCATCGACAATAGCAGCAAAGGAGGCTGTGTCCAACAGGCCACTGGCTGGAGGAAGGGGGCAGGCCTCGGATATGGCCATCCTGGATTGGCTTCAGCAGAGGAGGTGAAATGGTTTCCATCTTGTTAGGGGTGGCATGAACCTGGCATATACTTAGTTTCCTCTCATTCTGTGGCCCAGAGCTATGTCCTTGCCTATTAGCTGGGCTTTCACCACTGCTGGCAAAGAACGTGAGAGCTGAGAAGCCTGTCAGTCTTTTTTTTTTTTTTTTTTTTTTAAGAAGATGTTGGGGGTAGGAGTTTCTTAATTTATTTTATTTATTTTTGCTGTGTTGGGTCTTCGTTTCTGTGCAAGGGCTTTCGCTAGTTGTGGTAAGTGGGGCCATTCATCGCAGTGCACGGGCCTCTCTTGTTGCGGAGCACAGGCTCCAGACATGCAGGCTCAGTATTGTGGCTCACGGGCCTAGTTGCTCCGCGGCATGTGGGATCCTCCCAGACCAGGGCTCGAACCCATGTCCCCTGCATTAGCAGGCAGATTCTCAACCACTGCGCCACCAGGAAAGCCCCGAAGGCTGTCAGTCTTTTTTTTCTTTTTTTTACATCTTTATTGGAATATAATTGCTTTACAATGGTGTGTTAGTTTCTGCTTTATAACAAAGTGAATCAGTTATACATATACATATGTTCCCATATCTCTTCCCTCTTGCATCTCCCTCCCTCCCACTCTCCCTATCCCACCCCTCCAGGGGGTCACAAAGCACTGAGCTGATCTCCCTATGCTATGCGGCTGCTTCCCACTAGCTATATATTTTACGTTTGGTAGTGTATATATGTCCATGCCACTCTCTCACTTTGTCCCAGCTTACCCTTCCCCCTCCCCATATCCTCAAGTCCATTCTCTAGTAGGTCTGTGTCTTTATTCCTGTCTTACTCCTAGGTTCTTCATGACATTTTTTTTTTCTTAAATTCCATATATATGTGTTAGCATATGGTATTTGTCTTTCTCTTTCTTTTTTTTTTTTTAACATCTTTATTGGGGTATAATTGCTTTACAATGGTGTGTTAGTTTCTGCTTTATAACAAAGTGAATCAGTTATACATATACATATGTTCCCATATCTCTTCCCTCTTGCGTCTCCCTCCCTTCCACCCTCCCTATCCCACCCCTCCAGGCGGTCACAAAGCACCGAGCCGATATCCCTGTGCCATGCGGCTGCTTCCCACTAGCTATCTACCTTACGTTTGTTAGTGTGTATATGTCCATGACTCTCTCTCGCCCTGTCACAGCTCACCTTTCCCCCTCCCCATATCCTCAAGTCCATTCTCCAGTAGGTCTGTGTCTTTATTCCTGTCTTACCCCTAGGTTCTTCATGACATTTTTTTTTTCTTAAATTCCATATATATGTGTTAGCATACGGTATTTGTCTTTCTCTTTCTGACTTACTTCACTCTGTATGACAGACTAGTCCTGGGTCCCATGAAGGGCCTCACCCCTCATGTTTAAGGAAAAGAAGAGAAGATAGAAAAGGTGATAAGAGGGAACCCTCTCCATTTTGTGTTGTCTTAGTCCTTGTCTGAAAATGCCACATATATGAGATGGGCTTCTCACATTTCTGGTGTTGAATCCTGTATCCTGAAATCATGGCACCGCCACCCTCCTTATTCATCTTGAGTGTTTGTTTATTAAGCATTCTTTAAAAATTCTCCTATATCCTGCTCCTTACTAGTCCAGAAATGCTTATAGTCAAAGACCAGCCCTGAGGCTAATTAATTCATAGAGCCCACTTCATTGTTTGTCTTTGTTTTACAGACTGAAAGCCGGATGAGGGGTCCCAATGTGGGAGCTCCAGGAAGAACCAGCAAGAGACAGTCCAATGAGACTTACCGAGACGCTGTGCGAAGAGTCATGTTTGCTCGGTATAAAGAACTCGATTAAAGAGTGGAGACAAGTCCCACAGGACACAGCCTCCTTCTTGTTTTGTTTGTCCGTCTCTCCTTTTGTTTTGTTACTGTTCTTGCTGCTAGAACTTTTTTAAATAAACTTTTTTTCAATGTGACTTCTTTTGGTGGTTAAATTTTTCTCCCATGGGTGGGGGGGTGGGGCTAATGGTAGAAGGAAGAGAATCCCTTGGTGTGGGCCCATTTGAGGTGATGCTGAAATGGCAACAAGGGCTGTAGTGAGCCCTGGAACAGTGCCTGCTATCAGTGTGAGTGGACTGGTTGCAGTGACCGTTGAACTCTGGCTTGTACGCATACTGTCAGATTTTTTAAAATTATTTTCCTAATCTAATTAGTGAAAATAGCATCACACATTATTGTAACTGCTAAGGCTGAACATATTTCCATATGTTGGTTTACTAGTCATTAGACCTTCAGAAGTCCTCTTCTGACTTTGTTGGGGGACGGGGGGAGGCAGTGTTGTGACAGCTCTTTTTCTGAGTGTCTGCTGGATGTTCACTGCTTCACACATTGTGGTCACCACAGCAAGTTGGCATAATAAGAATTACCACTTCTCTCCAGCCACTGCCCCAGCTTTTCCTTTCCTCCATGGCTAGAACTCTCCAAAGAGATGTCTGCCCTCTTTCAAATCTTTATTGCCCACCATATCACTCATACCATTTCACAGAATTTGCTTCAAAAGTGAGTTTTTTGTGTGTTTTTAATTCTTTATAATTAAAAAGACTGCTATATCCTAGGCACCTATTAAAACTTTAAAAAATAATTTCTCAAGGGAACATATGGTACTAAGAATTGCACTTTTCAGGTATCTCAGGGGAAGAATGTTTCTTAGAACTGCATGTTTTGAAGAACATCTTGATTGTATAAGGTAGGGGTTTGTGAACTTTTCTGTAAAGAGCCAGAGAGTCAATATTTTAGACTTCATATTATAGGTCATATGATCTCTGTTGCAACTACTCAGCTCTTTTGTAGTAAGAAAGCAGCCACAGGCAATACACAAACAAGTGATTCTGGCTGTGGTCCAATAAAACTTTATTTGCAAAAACAGGTCGCATGCCAGAATTGGCCCAGGGGTTGTGGCTTTTCCCAACCCTTGGTCTAACGACATAGTCTGGATGCATAAGGCAGGACCAAGGAGGGTTTTGTAAAAATTGAGTGGGAGTATTGGCATTTTGGAGAGGATGAGCAGTGAGGGGTGGGAGAGGTAAGGAGAGGTGGGAGTATACCAAGGAGAAAACATTTCTAGCAACAGGAATGGTAAATGTGAATTTAAATTGTTTGCCATGCTGTGTCCATATATCCCTTTCTCTTAATCTTTAATATATCTTTTTACCCCTCCGAAAAAGGAAAACAAACAGGAGTACATTGGCTTAGGGATCAAAAGCCCCTAGTTCTGGGCCTTGCTACCACTAGTGCAGCATTTTAGAAGATGGGCTATTTGGATCTTTCAGCCCCAGACAGATGTACTCCAAGAGCCCTTCTGGTCTAACTGTTGGTCTGCAGGTGCATCTATGGTGTGTCCAATTACTCTCTGTCTGACCTTCACTGAATAGGTCAAAACATTTTTTGGAAGTTTCCAAATTTGTCCTGAACTGGTCAGACTAGGTTTTCCTCCTAACTTTGTGTCACCCTGTTTGGCCTAACCAGAGCTGTGAAACACATCCAATGCTTCAGTATTGAAGATCCTGTAGAGGCTACTTGGTTGACCCAGGTTATTGGCTGCCCAGCAGTAGCATCATCAAGTTATTAAGTGGTCATTGAATGTTTTGAAAGCCTACTTTACTTGTTACTGGGCTTATAGCAAGATCAGTGTGGGTCTCTGTGACCATGGGACTCAGTCCTCTGGGGAAGATGGACGTTGCACAATTTCTGATGTGATGAGAGATGCAAGGGAGAAGTATAGCAAGCTACTGGGATGGTATGACACGGACTTAATTCTCATTTGATGGCAGCAGCATCTTCTCTGATGTGTTTAAACTCAGACCTCCGGACTAGTTTAGGCCACTGCCTAGTTTTGTCTTGGTTTGTCTTCTGGTTTTATTTTGCCACTTTAGTGGAGATGTTATGGTTGGAAATAAGGTCTAAAGTATTTCATACATTTTTAAAGCAGTACTTTGGGTATTGTATGAAACTCAGAATGGGTGTGAAAAGTATGTCACCCTAAGATGTTCCTAGGAGGTTCCCTGAGGCCTCTGATCAGAATGCCAGCTACATAAGGGCAGAGATCTTGGGTAATTTTCTTCACTACTATATCCCTAGGGCCTGGCCCAGGGCCTAACACAGTTGGCACCCAATAAATGAGTGAATAATGCTGAACTCATAGGTCTATGGTAAATACTTGTTGAATTAAATTTTGATTGTATATCTCTCTCAGTTTAAGCCCATTTCTGACAAAATTAAATATTTTGGTTTCTTGGTATAGGCAAGAGTTCTCACGTTGTCTTTTTTTTTTTTTTCTTCCCCACATGAGCCTTTTTACTAATTCTAAAGCAGTAGTTCCCAGCCTGGGACCAAAACATGTGAACTAGTTTTTTTTCTTTTGTCAAGTGGTGAGAAATTAAGAAAAAGACCTAAGATCGTTTCATTAAGAGAACTTTTTTTTTTTTCCATCAAAAAAGTAGTAAAGGCAGGGCTTCCCTGGTGGTGCAGTGGTTGAGAGTCCGCCTGCCGATGCAGGTCACATGGGTTCGTGCCCTGGTCCAGGAAGATCCCACATGCCGCGGAGCGGCTGGGCCCGTGAGCCATGGCTGCTGAGCCTGCGCGTCCGGAGCCTGTGCTCCGCAACGGGACAGGCCACAATAGTGAGAGGCCCGCGTACCGCAAAAAAAAAAAAAAAGTAGTAAAGGCAAACTTAAAGGACTGTCTTCTATTCTATGTTGAACATCTGTGGCTTTCTTTAAAACAAAAAACCAACTCATTCTGTTGTCTTTGTTTTCCTTAATTGGCCAGGAACTTGTTAAACTTTTCCAGACTCACATCAGCTGCCAGACAGGCCTTTGGGGGCACAGCTCTGGAACTCAACAGGGCAGTGTCCACAAAGAAGGTCAGGTACCAGAGAATTTTGAGGATGGCATTTTGCTCTGGTGGAATCCATCTTTTTTTCTAGACACCTCCTTCAAGTATTTAAGAATGATTTTGTACCATTTATGAACGGCTATATAGCTTTTATGGCTGGTGACAAGCCCAGCCCAGCAGGCACCTCAGGGATGCTCAGAAGTGCTTGTTTAACTGCTTTGGAAATGAGCAGACTTCTAGTGACCATTAAGTCTAGCAAGTTCTGGGTTCTCGGCATCTGCATTATCCATTGCAGGGTTTGCAATGACCCATCTATATTTAAGTTTTAAATATCATTAAACTAATATTGGAGTTCCGAGGGTCACATACACTTACTTTATTCTGATGATAAAAGTTTTACATATATATGTGTGCATATATATATATACATATATATACACTCCCCCATAAGTTGGATATTATATACAGATACATACATACATATGAAAATGTAGAAAAATATGTGTGTGTAGGTAGTCTATGGTCTGAATGCTTGTCTTCCCCCACAACCACCACCAACACCTAATCCCCACAGGTGATGGTATTAGTAGGTGAAGTCTTTGGGAAGTGATAAGGTCATGAAGACAGAGCTGTCATAACTGGGATTAGTGCTTTTATAAAAGAGATCCCACAGAACTCCCTAGACCCTTTCACCATGTGAATATGCAATAAGAAGTTTGCAGCCTGGAAGAGGGCTCTCACCCAACCATGCTGGCACCTTGATCTTGGACTTTGCAGCCTCCGGGGCTGTAAGAAAAAATTTTCTGTTGTTTACAAGCTACCCAGTCTGTGGTATTTTGTTATAGCAGCCCGAACAGACATAGGTAGGTAGGTAGGTGGATAGATAGGAAGATAGAAATAGAGATGAGGAGAGAGAGAAAAGTTACCCATTATTCTAAAATCCAGAAATTCCTACCTTTCCATCTATTGTCATGTTTTTAATTATCCAAAGAGTTTCCAGTGTCAGTCACTTAATGCCCTCGACGTAGAAGGATAAGCCATAGTTAGAACATGTTTAAAGATGCTTTTCCAAGGAAAAGATTTTCCAGTATATCTGGAGCTTCTGGTTTGAAATCTCTTTGACGTCCTTCTACTTATTCTTTTTTTTTCTTTATTTTTATTTTATTAATTTAATTTTTGGCTGCCATTGGGTCTTAGTTTCGGCACGTGGGATCTTTTGTTGCGGCGTGTGGGTTTTCTCTCTCTAGTTCTGGCGTGCGGGCTCCAGGGCACGTGGGCTCTGTAGTTCGCGGCACGCGGGCTCTAGTTGAGGCACGCGAGCTCAATAGTTGCAGTGTGCGGGCTTAGTTACCCTGTGGCATGTGGGATCTTAGTTCCCTGACCAGGGAACAAACCCACATTCCCTGCACAGGAAGGTGGATTCTTTACCCCTGGACCACTAGGGAAGTCCCCCTTCTACTTATTCTTGAAAGATTTCTTTTTATCCAGAAAGAAAAGAGTATTAAGTGTGGTTTTCCACATCTAATATCTTCCTCTGCCTTGTCATGGTCTAATTATTCAATCTGTATATGTGACCTGAAAAATCAGTTCCACTAAATCTATATCTATAAATAATGCCAGTGGGCAAGTTATGCTAACTGGATACATAGAAATACCACCATATGACTGATGAGTGAGCGTCCAAAATATCTCTCTGAATTGCTGAAGGATCCCTGGTTCTTTCTGCCACAAATGTTGCACTTTTAGCTTTGGTAGTGGATTCATTTGTTCATTCAACAACTGAGTGCATCCCATGTGCCTGGCAGCAGTAGAGGCACTGGGGATATAGTAGTGAACTAAACAGACAAAAGTCTCTCTCCTTCTGGAGTTTACATTCTAATGAATGAGGGCGTGGACTCAAATTAAACTTAACTAGTTTAAATCCCAGTTCCACCACTATAGTTTGGAATCTATAGTGCGACATGTTAGTGTGACCTACTCTCTAAAACAAGGACAGTGATAATAGCTTTAACTAAGTGAACGGCAGTTGAGCCAGCTAGAAGTGGTCAGATCCAAGATATAGTTTAAAGGTAGAGTCAACAGGATTTGCTGATAGATTGAGTGCGAGGAAAAAGGAGTCATGGATGACTCCAAGGTTTTTGTCCTGAGTAACTGGAAGCAGGGGGTTGCTAACTATGGGGTGGGGAAGGCTGTGAAGGAGACAAGGTTGGTTTTTGGCTGTGTTAATTTTGAGATTCTATTAGACGACCAAGTAGTAACTGTTAAATTAACCCTGGAAGGACTTCCTGGTGGCGTTAAGACTCCACTCCACAGTCCCAATGCAGGGGGCCCGGGTTCAATCCCTGGTCAGGGAACTAGATCTCACATGCGTGCCGCAACTAAGAGTTCGCATGCCGCAACTAAGGAGCCCACATGCCGCAACTAAGGAGTCCTGGAGCCGCAACTAAGGGGCCTGTGTGCCACAACTATGGAGCCTGCCTGCCACAACTAAGAACCAATGCAACCAAATATTTTTTTAAAATCCTCTTAATTTCCATAAACCTCAATTTCCTTACTTGAAAAATGGATTTAATAACCACCTCATAGGTTATGAAATGAAAATAGAAATTTGTAAAGCATGTAGCCCAATCTAATCTAGCATTCAATAATGCAATAGGTGATCGACCTACATTCCTTCTCTTAAAGCCAGATTAAACGTGATGGTTTACACCGCGTCGGTGAAAGAAAACTGTACTTTCTAAGGCCCTTGTAGCAAAGCAAATAATTACTATGCCTAATAAAGGTAAAAGCTCTAATCCGTATCTGCAAAAGGCAGATTGGAGATTAGGCCTGGGTTTTGAAGAAAGGGAAATACGCAGGAAATTGACACAGGGCGTAGTTAAGTGACAGGTTGCCCTAGCGACCACACTCCCCAGCAGCCCTCGCGCAGCCAGACACCTTCGCGGATTGGACACCTCCATAGGAAGCGTGTAGCGGGGGGAGGGGATAGGCGCGAGGTACTGTGGGTAGGAGACGGCCGTCGACGGAGGCGCCATTTTGTGAGGCGGCCGTACCCTGTTGGAATCCCTTGGCACAAAACCGCTACTGCTGCTGCTTCCGTCCTTCCTGGGGGTGAGTGCGGCGGCCGCCCGTAATGACCCGCGGTTCTTTCTGTTGGAGCAGGCCCTGTAGAGCCTCCCTGTCAGCCGCGGGCGGCGGTCGATCAGCTCCAGCCGGATCTCTCGAAGGGCTACCGGAGGCATTGGAGAGCCGCGCCCCTCCTCGCCGCTAGCGCTGTCAGCTTTCAGAGAGCGTTCTCCCGCCCAGCCCGAGGCCCGCTTCTTTCGGGCTCTGAGTGTGCCCCTGTCGGGACGTGTTTCCGACTACCCAGCCCAGCTGAGCATGAAGCCGACGTTTGTCCCTCGGGTACTTCTCAGGGGCGCCCTGACAGTCTCCAGCCGCCATCGCCCCGCAGCTTGACCTGAATCAGCCCTCTCCGGAAAGCTGTTCGGTGAAGGCTGATCTACGGGCTGGGAACCTCTTGGGGGTCGGGAGGCGGGTGTGCAGGCAGGAAGAGAAAGCCGGACTCCTGAGTTGGTCGCGCAGGCCGTGGCGCCGCCATCTCGGCCGCGACACCCCGCGGAGGTGGGTCCGGGCACTGCCCAGGCGAAGAGGGGAGGCATCAGAGATTCTGCCTAGGGCCTGGTTCTCCTGGATGGTTCTCTTCCATTTATTAATTAAGCAAATGTTCGTTCAGCCCCTGCCTAGAACAGGCGCCAGGGACTGCTGTAAGTAGTTTCTCGGACCGCGCACGCATCGAACGCAGTCCAGCTCTGTGATGTTTTATCACCGCCGGTGCGTAGCTGAGCCAGGCTGGCCACCTCAAGAACCTGTGATGATCATTGTTACCTAGGAATTAAGTCGTGTGGAGGTTTACTCTTGTTTGAGATAGCTTTGGATCAGCCGTTGCATTTTAAATGGAGTAGATTTTCAATCAACTCAGCATCGGGCTTCTCAAAGGTTTTAAGTTTTTCCTAAGTAATTTTTGAATTTCGTTTCGCTCCTTGTATTAATACACTTTGATTAATGTTTTAACGGTCAACTATCGCAATGGAGTTGCTTTGATTCAGAACACAGGGAGCTGATTGCAGCTGTGCCCTTTTTGCTTTGTAATCCTACAGCAGGAGCAGGGAAGTAACCTTCTGCTCGTATCCTTTTATGGGTTTGTTATTGAATGTGGAATCTCATATTTTTCACTGTGCTTCCCCTACCTGCTATGCCCACTGTTAACAAAATGTTAGCTTGATTTTAATGTTGACAGTTGGTCCCCACTTCCCTCCCCACCCCCCCAACCTTAGGTAACCACTGTTAATGGTTTAATGAAATTCCAATCTCAGTAGTGTTCCGGCTATGGAACAGTTGACTTACGTGATCTCTCTGACTTGCAGCAACCTATCTCTTTTGTCTCCTAGGAAAAACAAAATTTGAACCTTTTGGAGCAGTGTGCTAGATCTTCAGCAGGACAATGGGTTCAGACAAACGGTAAGTTATTACTGTTACATGCCTTTGATCTCAGCATTTCAATGGGGACTGAGCTATTTGTTAAAAATTGTTTATCAAACAAATATTTGAGTGTCTGTTTTGTATCCAGCATTGCTGTGAGCACTTTCATGATACTTGCTCTCACAAGCACACAGTTTAATGAGATAATTAAAATACTGTGTGAACTGTGCTATGGTAAAAGAAGTTGAGGGTGCTGTTAGAACACTTAGGAACATGTGTTTTCTTGGAAACGGCCAGGAAAGCTTCCTGGAGAAAGTATTCTCTAAGGTGAAGCCTGAAGGGTAAGAAAGAATTAGGCAAAGGAGGGCTGGGTGGAATAGTAAGTCATGAGGGTTCCCGGTGTGGATAACAAACAGCCTCTGGAAGAAGCTAGGAGATCATACTGTCTGTCACTTTGCACAGTACCTGGGCTGTAGAAAGCAGTCAGTGAATGCCAGTTCTCGTTATTGTCCCCTCCATGACAAGATGATCCAGATTTATAGAGCTGAGAAGCTTTGGACCATGGGTTACATTTTTAAGAAAAAAAGAAGAAGAAAGGAAAACTGCTAAAGAATTAGTAAAGAATTAAGATGAGAGCATTTGACTCCTGTGTCATCTGTGGATTCTCTGACTCAAACCATTTGATTTAAACACACAACGTTTATTTATACATCCAGCTGCCTCCTTAATATTGAGTCCAGTCCCAGTGATAGATCAAATTGATGGCGCACTGGGACTCATGAAGTGTTCATGTCACATGATATCATTGTTTTAATGCTTTGTCAGTACTCTGGTTCCAAACAAATTAACATTTACTGTTTTGGGGTCTCTCATCTACATACTTAACATTTCAAAATAGTCCTAGGCTACTTGTTTCATTTGTTTCTTTTTATGAAATTTGTATACTCTAAATGAGGCCCTTATAAGCCTTCTCTTTGTCTTGTCCTTACATAGTAGTTTTAAGAACCTGGTAAACAATTTATGAAAGAACTATTTATATCTGTGGTCAAATGGGTTTAAGCCTTTTATTATTAGGTTTTCCTGTGAAGCCCAGTGCTGCTCAGTAATCAAAAATAAATCAGGGGCTTCCCTGGTGGTGCAGCGGTTAGGAGTCTGCCTGCCAATGCAGGGGACACGGGTTCAAGCCCTGGTCCGGGAAGATCCCACACGCTGCAGAGCAACTAGGCCCATGTACAGCTGCTGAGCCTGTGCTCTAGAGCTCGTGAGCCACAGCTACTGAAGCCCATGCACCTGGAGCCTGTGCTCTGCAACAGGAGAAGCCACTGCAGTGAAAGGCCCTCGCACCGCAGCAAGAAGTGGCCTCCGCGCACAGCAGTGAAGACCCAACGCAGCCAATCAATCAATCAATCAATCAGATGTTATAGGAAATAATGTTCTCTGATGGTGCTAGTTATATCTAACAAATGAACTTGGTTAACTGCCTAATGGGGAAAAAAGACAGGTTATCCAGTTTGTTGGTCCATTTCTTAGTAGTGAGATACCCTTCAGAGTGGATGAGTCAGGACATGTCCTCCTTTGTAATTGAGTGAAATGCTAATACAGCTGACCCCTGAACAACATGGATTTGAATTTTGCAGGTCCACTTATAGGCAGATTTTCTTCAATAAATACAGTACTACATGATCCGTGGTTGGTTGAATCTGCAGATGCAGAACTGTGTATACCAGAGGGCTAACTGTGGGACTTGAGCATCCATGGGTTTTGGTATCTACAGCAGGTCCTGGAACCTGTCCCTGGCGGGAACAACTATAATTACATTCTTCCCGTCTAGATTGATCACTAAGATCTGAAATCAGGGATGAAAGGAGTGATGTGTAGGCCACAGGCTTGGGAAAATGCAGGATGAACTTGGGCAGCTTGACTCTCTCAAAAATATTAAACCCATACATTTGATAGCTATATTTTTACATTTAGTATGAATTCCTGAAAACTACCTTTGTACTTAGGGATATAGCTGTTTTCCCAGTCATTGTCTTTGTAAATTGGAATTTGGTGATAAATTTTAAGGGATACACTGAACTAGTTGGATGTCTTGTAAACTGAGATGTGGGTTGTGTGTTTTTTCAACCATGTTTTCTAAAGGGACAAAATATGATTTACTGAAGAGTAAATGAAAATTATTTTCCGTGGCAGAGTGAGTAGAACAGAACGCAGTGGAAGATACGGGTCCATCATAGACAGGGATGATCGTGATGAGCGTGAATCCAGAAGCAGGAGGAGGGACTCAGATTACAAAAGATCTAGTGATGATCGGAGGGGTGATAGATATGATGACTACCGAGACTATGACAGTCCAGAGGTGAGTGACCAACAACTGTTTATAGAGTTGTTAGAATTATGAATTATATGCACAGAACCTCCAAGATTCTTGAAATAAGTATACCAAGTGCAGAAATCTCTCAAGAGGAGTATTATATTCAAACTCTTTATTATTCTGAAATCTGAGTCGACTATAACCCTCAAAGACAGACTGTGCCCTGTAGTCATAGAAATACTGGCCAGGGTTTACTTAGGGCTCACTATGCTCCAGGCACTCTTTTGAGCACTTGACTTACATGAACTCATTCAGGTCTCACTACAGCCCTATAAGGTAGGTGTTATTCTCATTTTAAAGATGAGACAATTGGGGCATAATTATTTACCATCCCTTTGCCTCAGATGGTGTTTCTAAAAGTTGTAGTTTAACATTGTAGCATAGCTTTTTTCACATTTCTTTCCATATGCATTAGCTTTGTTTAGCAGTAATTGTGCAACCAGCATAATTTTGCACTGTTTTTTTTTTTTCTTATGCATATAATCATCTTATTTTAACAGGTAATAGTGTTTCATTGTGTGTTGTTATACTGTTTGGTGAGTTGTTAAACCATTCTTCCTGAACTAAATGATGGTTGCCAGGTTTGGGGGTTTCTGTTCTTGTTTTTTTTGTTTTATGCTGTTTTAGAAGACACTGCAGTGAACATCATCATGGAGTTCTTGTATTATCTCTATTCCTAAAGATAAATTACAAGTGGAGAGACTGGATCAAAGGGTATAAATAAGCCCAGTGTGATTTGAATTACAGTTTTCTTTATTGTAAATCAGAGAGAACGTGAAAGAAGGAACAGTGACCGATCCGAAGATGGCTACCATTCAGATGGTGACTATGGCGAGCATGACTATAGGCATGACATCAGTGATGAGAGGGAGAGCAAGACCATCATGCTTCGCGGCCTTCCCATCACCATCACGGAGAGCGATGTAAGGGGAACCAACAGTTCTAATGAGCAATCCAATAGGCACAATGAACTTTGAGCTTCTACCATTATTTTCTTGTGTTACTATATCTCAAGCTAATATCTAGTGAAATACATTTCTGTAATTAGGGTTCAGTTCTCTCAACTTGGTTCACAGATAGAATCATTTGTATTTAGGCTTTGAAGCTCAATGTAGAGTTTTCAGAAGAACTACAGGGAGCAGTTCTTATTCCTTCAATAATAGCTATTAGAAGGTAGCCAGTACGTTTTTATTGAATTGGTTACTTACTCAGTGAGGTTGTATCTGTAAGAACATTTTATGATTTGGCCATCCTTTGATTTAATGGAAATTATATTATCCATTTGAAACTTCTTAAAAGCCTGTAGAAAAGCCTGGCTCCCCACTTCTCAGACTGGTCAACTACGGCCTTGGTGTACTGGGCACTGCCTGATTTCCAGTGGTATCTCTGACCCTCATGCATTCCTTCCAGCCACATCCACCACTTGCTTCTGCTACAGGCCACTTTGGACATGTCCACCGTTCTACCAGTGTGCCTTTTTTTTCTTCTTGAAGCCCTCTTCCTCCCCTCCCCTCCCCTCCCCTCCCTCCCCTCCCCTCCCCTCCCCCTTCCTTCCTTTCTTCTCTTTCCTTCCTTCCTTCCTTTCTTCCTTTCTTTTCTTTCTTTCCTTCCTTCCTTCCTTCCTTCCTTCCTTCCTTCCTTCCTTCCTTCCTTCCTTCCTTCCTCCCTCCCTCCCTCCCTCCCTCCCTCCCTCCCTTCCTTCCTCCCTCCCTCCCTTCCTCCCTTCCTCCCTTCCTCCCTCCCTCCCTCCCTCCCTCCCTCCCTCCCTCCCTCCCTCCTCCCTTCCTTCCTTTTCTTCCTTCCTCCCTCCCTCCCTTCCTTCCTCTCTTTCTCTCTCCCCTCCCTCTCCCCCTCCGTCTCTCTCCCTCCCTCCCTCCCTTCCTTCCATCTTTCATTTGGGAGGGCAGCTCTGTGCGGCATGCAGGACTTTAGTTCCCCAACCAGGGATCGAACCCATGCTCCCTACAGTGGAAACACGGAGTCTTAACCACTGAACCGCCAGGGAAGTCCCTGAAGCCTTTCTTGACCTACCAGGTAGAATTTCTTAAGTGTATCCCCAACCCTTGAATGCAGGAGGCTGCTCAGCCAATGTTGTTTGTGAAATGAATGATGTTTTGAAATACGTTTATAAAACATGCATTATGCCAGTATCTATTGTCTTGGAGTATTCAGAGTAATATTCTGACTAATGTTTAGTGAATTTTAGAGCTAAAGATAAGTACTGAGTTCACACAGCCTTGGTCTTCTAAACATTGGAAGTGACAAATGTGAGATGGGATATTAGAATTAATAGTGGGTATTTGTGATCCACAGCACACTTGCTACACTGTGTACTGCTATGCTATAGTGATGCAGAACCATGGATCCTGCCTCATAAAAGCTTAAGGATGAATAGCTAAGGTCAGCAGATAATGAAGACAATGCAGAGTAGAAAGGGATAGGTGTTGGAAGAGGTCCTGTTGAAAGTGGTTCTGTGGAGTAACTCTGGAGGATTCTTTAAGGGAGCTGAGTTAACTGGTCGAGGGCAAGGAAGAGCTCCAGGGAGGTTTTAGTTGAGTTGATTCTTGGGGGATAGAAATGTTTTGGTCTGGTGGAGAACTGAGGATAAGATGTGGACTGGCCCAAATCAGCTTGATTTGACTGAAATCAAAAGCTTTTGACAGGAGAGAGGTGGATGGGAAGGTGCTCTGGGGGCCAGTGATGGAGTCTTTGAAAGCCCAGCTAAGTATAAAAGAAAGCTACTGAGGTTTTTACCTGGTAACAAAAGCTATGTAGGTTAGAATGGTAGGGGGTAGAAAGAAGGCAGAGCTGAGCTCAGGTAGCAGCCATGAGCATGTGGAGTAGGGGATACAAGAAATCTTGCAGGAGTCAGTTGAGGAAAGTTTACTTGTTGATCATACTGTTCCCTTGAGTCTTTTAGGCCTGTGGCCCTGGGAGCGTGCAGAAGAAGTGGGTGGCATGGGGAGAGCAGTGCCTTAGCTGACTCTGGGGGCACTCCCTTCTGGTAATGAAACAAGATTGAAATGCTTATTTATTTCAGGCTTCTCAGAGAACTAGAAGTGCTTACCTTAAGAAGGCAGGTTTTCAAAGTAGACTTTCTGAGGTTGCCAAATTTTGTGCAGTATTTGTAGAAAATTTGCTTATTGGGATCTTTAAAACCTTTTAAAATTATAGTATTTCATCTTCTCCTGAATTTCAGTTTATCACTTTCAGTATTGTCATTTTATTTTAGTCCTCCACTGACATGTGAACTCTTAGAGTAACAGTCTTTAGTTAATTATGTTACTATGTATGTTACTGTATCACTACTTTTTAGAAACTGTTTTTAGTTACTCTGGTGACTGATTTTTTACTTACTGTGTTACCAAGCATGAACTCAAGTCAGGTGGTTGGCTCTGGCTCAGTGTAGTGCTTCTCATACATACTCTTTGTGAAAAAATAGTCGATTTTCCTTATATTTATGGTAGTTGCAGTCTATAAAGGCACTGGGGATATGGAACCATGCTCTTAGGGGAAATACAAAGTTAGGTTCCTGTGAGCCTCTGGTCACAACATTTACATTAACTGATCAATATATGACCTTGTTGTTTTGTGTGTATTTCTGTTTAGAGGTGCCTTATTTAATATATACTGTTGATTCATTAGCATTGAACTCACAGCCAATAGCCTTGTAACTTATGTCTGAATGAAGCTTTTCTAATATATTTTCCCTGTAAGGGACATCACAGCCTTCCTTCTTGCATTAGGAACACTAGACAGCACTTCAGCACTGCACTTGGAGAGCCATTTTAAACAGTGAAATCACCAACAAAAAGTACAAAAATGTGAAAAACTTGGCACTAAACAGACTATGAGTAGGACACTTGTTTACAGTATGAAAGCTGAAACAAGGCAGAGCATCACCTCTGCCGGGAACACATACATCAGGTGACTCAAATTTTTTACTACTCTGCACGTGTCTGCAAATGGCCATGAAAGCACTTACAAGTATTGATTTGGAGTTAACGAATTTTAATGCGTAGGCAAATCCACAAGCGCAGAATCCCCAAATAATGAGGATTGACTGTATATAACCCTGCAGCCTTTACACGTAATTATGGAAAGTGGAGGCCACGAAGAATCTCTGTTTCACAAATTTGGCCCTGGTTTTCTCCCTGGGAGTATCGCTGCCTGGTATGATTGATAAAGAGACTAATGTATTTATTAATGTATTTTGCCTTTTGCAGTAAGGGTTTGATCTGACATCAATAACAAACCTACCAGCCAGAAGTCTTTCTTCAGGCCCAATTGTTTACTTTGATTTACTAGGAACCGAAGAACGTTATGAGCTTTGTTAATTTTCACCATTAATGTAAATGTAAGGAAGCTATTTCTTTAAGATATTGTGCAAAAAATATTTATCTTAAGGGAGTTCCTCATTTTTTGGCATTGATACTTGGTTGCGTACTTCAGAAGACAGTGACATATCTTCTGCATTTTTTAAATCTCATCTTTCTTTCTGGTCCTTTAGTACAAAGAACAACAAGATTAGACTAAAGGAGGGAGGCTTGAGGGACAGCATACCATGAGCAAGACTGTATATCACAAAATAAATAATTGTGCCTGAGGAAATTCCCAGTCAGCATATAAAGAATGCCTTCAAAGCTGTTACAGTACATCAGTTTCTATGAGAAGTGTTCCTTCTTTTATTCTATTTTTAGAATAATTACATTTTGATGATAGAAGTTAAAAGCTTGGTTAATTAAGCAGTTAATGTAATCCCTAGTCTTTGACCTCTCTTTAGTGTGGAATAGTTTGTGGCTAAAGCTTTAACTGTAAATGTGTAAATCCCTGTCTGTGCAGATTCGAGAAATGATGGAATCCTTTGAAGGCCCTCAGCCTGCGGACGTGAGGCTGATGAAGAGGAAAACAGGTGAGAGCTTGCTTAGTTCCTGCTGTTCTGGTTCTCTTCCCCATTCCCACCTCAGTCCCTAAAGAACATCCTGATATCCCCAGTCTTCAAGCACATGAATTCAGAATGAAAGGTTTGCCATGGCTAAGGAATGTGACTGTTTGAAAACGATGTTAGAAAGCATCTGAGGACCTTTTTAAAAACTTTGTTTTTAGGGGCTTTTTTTTCCCTTCGGTAAGTAGTGATTTATAAACTCCTTGTTTGACTGTTTGTAGTCGGTTGCATGGTTACTTTTTAAGCGTGGAATCAAATCGAGTGGCATTTAGTTCAGGCGGCTTGGTTCCTTGCCATGGCAAAGTATCAAGAAGATCCCCAAGTCAAGTCACATTTGTAAAGCTGCTTCCCAATTGGCTTTGTCACGCAGTGTTGAAGCAGTGGGAGAGAGATTCACCTGTTATAAAGGAACTGACTAACACGAGTATCCCGTCTATATCTGAATGCTGTCTCTAGGTGTAAGCCGTGGTTTCGCCTTCGTGGAGTTTTATCACTTGCAAGATGCTACCAGCTGGATGGAAGCCAATCAGGTTGCTTCACTCACCAAGTCTAGATATTCATGAAAATGGAACAAGTCTGTACAATTAAAAAAAAAAAAAGGTTGAAGGAGTGGTTTGTTCCAAAGGAGTGACTTTAAAAAAAGAAAAGCTTTGTATATATTAAAATTGCTGTTACTAGAATAAATACAGTACCAAGCACTACATTGCAGAATTTGCTCTGCCTTTAAACATGGCTACCTGGCAGGGCCTTGTTAACCACTGAATATTTGTCTGGTAGTTATCAAGACATCTTAATATTCCCCTTTTCCTTACCTGATTATATTCCTATTATGTCCATTGAGAGTAATCTTAGATTATCCAACTCTCGATTTGACAGTGAAGAGAATATAATTGAAGTCTGCTACAGGCATTTTGTAAGTAATTTTTTATTTCTCTTGGAGACTGCAAGCCTCCTGGAGGCGTAACTGCTCAGTGGGTCTTCAAGGACTATGTAAGGACCCAGTAGAATTTCTGAACAATAAGTCTGATGATATTAGCCTGGGAGCTGGTGTCCTGCTGCTGTCTGATCTAGTTAGAGTGGCATTAACATTCTAATCTCCCTGAGAATGCCTTTTATAGTCTGTTCAAAGCAAATCATTGATGATTCTTTAAGAAGCATTAACTGAAGTGTTCTACAGTTTGTCAAGATAATGTTCAGTGCTTGGCACTTAAATAACGTTTTTTGCCAGAACTCCAAAGCACAGTATTGAATGCCTTAACCAAGTGCATTCTGGGAAGTCTGCTTAACTCATTATGTTGCTTCTCTGCAGCATTTTATGATTTGTCACTCATAAATAAGAGTTATATTCTTTGATGATTTATTATCATTTATAACAAGACTCACTAATGAGGGTATCATTTTGACTGACTTGTTAGATTTCTAAGCCTCTCATTTCCTTAACCCAGAGGTGACAGCCTGATCTTATAATGGTAGATCTTCATTCATTTCATACCATGGACACCAGACATACACAAGCTTCATGTGAATCTGCTTTCTTTACATGACAGCATCTTTTAATATGGTGGATGTATCAGAATGACTTGCTTGGGAGTTTAAAACTCCTAGGAAATTAAAACCTGTAAGACACTTAAAAATCTCCACAATTTTAATGTATACAAAGCTATGTTAATGTGTAATATTTCATTACAGTTCAAATTCACTCCAGAAATAAAAGACCAGTAGGATTAGGGACTCAGTGATAGTTTGGAGTCTCCCCCAGCACACATCCCTCCTAGTGGGATGATCTGTTGACATATCTGCCAGCTTCTTTATTTTTGCTTCTTTACAACACAGTGAGTGGATGGCCTTCAGCTCTTTCCCTCTTGGCCAGACATGCAGTCTTGTCTTTAGATATTGCAGAGACAACATTCACAGCATGTCTTAACTCTTCCAGGATTTGCAAGAACCAAATTACTCAACAGTATGTATGTTTAGAGGGGTTAGACTCCTTTAAAAAAATTTGGATATCTAACCTCCTACTTAAATCTGTTCTGACAGTGTCAGAACATCCTGCTCCCTTCCCCTCCCCCCAAAAAAAAGAAAAAGAAAAGATATGCCTGTTAAATGAAGGCTCTTTGGGGGCAGGTGCTGGGTATACTCTTGGTAGACTGATTCAGCTCAGAGTTTTTGACCTTTGAAAATTAAGTCCTTTTTAGTCACATGGTTGACTTGAAGGATGAGGTGGTATATGAACATTTACAAACTTTTCCTAACCCCCTGAAGAAACTTCATTGGCCTCCTGGTTACTCATCTTGAAGGAGAGTACCATCTATTTCAGTGAAAAACACATCTGTCACTCAGGACATGACGTGGTTGCACTTGGCAGGAAGAAATCTCATTTAGCTGTTTTAGAGTCGATGGCATTCAGACTAGTTCCTCCTGAGAAAATTGTAACCAGATTCCCTTTAAAAATGAGTTCCCCTCCCATTGTCGCCCAAAGGACACATCCTGAAGCAGGAATTTGAGGGAAGGGGAAATGTAAAGGCTTTCACTTTGCATAAGGATGGGGGACTGGGGAAAAAGTGAAGCGAAGCCCAAGGACACCATGCTAAGGGCTAAAGTAGGAGACAACCTCAGAACTGGGAGAGTTGTGTCTTCTGCTTTTTGAAATAGACTGTCACTCTCAGGCAGCCTGTCAATGATGAATGTTAGGACTTCTGTCTCTGCTGGAGACACGGCCTGGTGCATGTCAGCGTTTAGTGTGTGGCAGCTTTCTCAGCACTCCCTGACTCCGTTTACCTTTACTCCGCATCCCATTCTCTTACTGCCTATCTGAAGGATTGGATGGGCAGAGTATAGGTGGCGGTGGTTGGTCCTCCCCGTATGTTGTCCATTTAATTCCAGAGCACTGATTTTTCCGAAGTGTGCTCTGCCCTGGGAAAATGGACACATGTTCCTCACAATGGGAATAACTAATTACTTCTTTTTTTACAGAAAAAGCTGGTGATTCAAGGAAAGCATATTGCAATGCATTATAGCAATCCCAGACCTAAGTTTGAAGATTGGCTTTGTAACAAGGTAAGCATGCGTTCTTCCCAAATAGACAAAACTCTTGGGGTTTTGTTGTTTTCTATTTGTTTGTTTGATTGTCCAAACAAGGACATGAGTAAGTACACAATCACCAGCTTTTATCATAAGGTGATTTTCGGGGTTTTGTTGTTTTCTATTTGTTTGTTTGATTGTCCAAACAAGGACATGAGTAAGTACACAATCACCAGCTTTTATCATAAGGTGATTTTCGTACTTTCTGACTTTCTTGGGTCCTCCTGAGTAGGTACTAAAGGACAGAATCCCTCAAACATGAGAGATTTTGTTTAAGATCCTGGTTCTAAGCCCAGTGTTTCAATTAAGATTTTAAGTTTATTTCACTTTATGGTTTCTTGAATTCTAGAGCTCTCAACTTTTGGCAATTTCTCTCTTTTTTTTTTTTTCTATTATTATTTGGCTGCATTGGGTCTTTGTTGCTGTGCATGGGGGCTGTTCTTCATTGCAGTGTGCGGGCTTCTCATCATGGTGCCTTCTCTTGTTGCAGAGCATGGGCTCTAGATGCATGGGCTTCAGTAGTTGTGGCTCACGAGCTCTACAGCACAGGCTCAGTAGTTGTGGCGCACGGGCTTAGTTGCTGATTCTTAACCACTGCACCACCAGGGAAGTCCTTATGGTGCTCTTCTGATATAAGGGAGAACTTTGCCAGTGGCTTGCTATAGGATTTTGGGGTGAACTAAAACTTTTCCCCAGCTTGGTAAAAATGGAATTCTACTTCAGAATACATCAAAATTTGTTTTTCTTGGGAGAATTCACATAGTAAAAGCATTCTAAATTTTTAGGTTAATATCCCTTTATCTTGGATACATGGTATCACTTTCTGCTTTTTTTTTTGGTTGTTCCTCACTGGGACTTGCCCGTGGCCCTCTTGCTCTAACTTACTACATTGTTACTAGTAAGCCCGGCCTACTGTGAGAAATAACTAAGATAAAACTTTTTTTTTCCAGTGCTGCCTTAACAATTTCAGGAAAAGACTAAAATGCTTCCGATGTGGAGCAGACAAGTTTGGTAAGCCCAGATTCAGCTGTTTGGGAATATGTATTAAACCCTGACTAATTGGATTGTCTGTGAACCTAAAGAAAAGTACAGGTTGTAGGGCATTTAAACAAGTAACCTATATATTTTCCTTAAACCTTCTTACCTTAGGTTAGGTAGATCCTGCTGATGATTGTGAGAGTACAAATAGTTCTTTTATGTTCCAAAATTAAGTCTGCTCGCCTTGTTTACATTCTGCATCTGCTTTTCTTTAGTATAGAGGTAATGTCAGTCCTCCACTGGCCCAATTTTTGCATTCCCCATTTAAAATTCATGTCAAAATCAATGAGGTTTTACTATAGCCACAAATGGTTAAAAAAGAAAAAACAACTGCTACATTTACTTAAAATTAAAACTTTGGTATTTCAATGTATTTTTTATATTGGTTTGTTGTTTGTTTGTCTTCAGTTACTGATTCTTCCTCTTTCTTTCCTTTCTTGTAGACTCTGAACAGGAAGTGCCCCCTGGAACCACAGAATCAGTTCAGTCTGTGGATTACTACTGTGATAGTAAGTTCAAATGTAATCTTTTGGCCTTTATGTTGGAAATTAACCTCCATTTGATGTTTTTGTTCTCCTACCCTTTTTTATTTTATTTATTTATTTTGCATTTATTTTATTTATTTATTTTTGGCTGGCGCTTCGTTGCTGCGCACGGGCTTTCTCTAGTTGCAGTGAGCGGGCTTCTCATTGCGGTGGCCTCTCCTGCTGCACAACACGGGCTCTAGGCATGCAGGCTTCAGTAGTTTGGGCATGCAGGCTCAGCAGTTGTGGCTCGTGGGCTCTAGAGCGGAGGCTCAGTAGTTGTGGCTCACAGGCTTAGTTGCTCCGCAGCATGTGGGATCTTCCCGGACCAGGGCTCGAACCCATGTCCCCTGCATTGGCAGACGGATTCTTAACCACTGCGCCACCAGGAAAGTCCCATCCTGCCGTTTGTTTTTGTTTTGTTTTTTTCATCCTGCCGTTTTTTAATGAGGAGCAGTAGCTTCAGGTTGCCTCATAAAAGATTGGTTTTTAGAATCTTCTCCATGTCAAAGTGTGAAAGATATGCAGTCGACTCTTGAACAACATGGGTTTAACGAACAATGTGGGTTTTTTCAATGAATGCTATAGTAGTACAGTATCCTCTGGTTGAATCTGGGGATGTGGAACTACCAGTACAGAGGGCTGACTATAAAGTTATATACAGATTTTTGACTGCGTGGCTGGGATGGGGGTGGGGTCAGCACCCCTCATCCCCCTGCATTCAAGGGTCAAATATGCTAGAAACCTCCCAAAATGGATTTGTTTGTACTTGAACCTGCCTTGAAAAGCATTGGTTGTGGGAATGCATGTATCTGTCATCTGTCTCATTCACCTGCAGCAATCATACTTCGAAACATAGCTCCACACACTGTGGTGGATTCCATCATGACAGCGCTGTCTCCCTACGCATCCTTAGCTGTCAATAACATTCGCCTCATAAAAGACAAACAGACCCAGCAGAACAGAGGCTTCGCGTTTGTGCAGCTGTCTTCTGCAATGGTGAGATGTTCATTGAATCTTTCCTTTTAAAAGAAACTGAGATTTAAGAGGCAAATGTGGTTCATCCAATTGTGATACTGTGTGTAAGGCTCCTGGAGCCCAAAGTTCAAGACTTAAGAAATGACAGTTATTACAGTGCTAAATTATAGGCTGATGACTTCAGTAAGTGGTAAAAATACCATATATACCTGTAGATAACTGAAGGTTGAGCCATAGTTTTGTCATTTCATCATGCTTTGTTTTAGACTGTTTTAGCATTTACTCTTTTAATAATACTGGATACCTTCATGTCCTGGAGGAAAGAGGGCTAATTTTTTTCTCACAATTTCATATCCGCAAATAAGAATGAATTGCTATTCTTTTTTTAATATTTCTTTGACTGGGCTAGGTAGTAGAGAGAGATTTTCAATTATGTGACAAAATTGTTTTTCTTCACATTCTCCTTCAGGACGCTTCTCAGCTGCTTCAGATACTACAGAGTCTCCATCCTCCTTTGAAAATTGATGGCAAAACTATTGGGGTTGATTTTGCAAAAAGTGCCAGAAAGTGAGTGGCTTCATTGTCCTTACTTCAAACCGCTGCATCTGCGTGCTTGTCCAGGGATGCTTTGCTAACTGCATTCAAAGCCCATGTTCTCTACATTGAGACACTATCCTTCCTGGTTGGCTGGGAAGGATACAGTTGTCTTCTTAGAGCTTATTCCCTCCTGTCTCAATAACCAGTTGCCAGAAAACTTCAGAGCAGGACAAAGAGAGACATGGCAGATGGGTTGAGAATAAGTGCTATGCAAACTGCTTCAAGATGGTGCAAACCCATCTGGATATAATTCTTTACTTCCAGAACAACATGCAGTTTCATGTATATAGAGCTTCATTCTAGCGATGTAAATTCCCCCTTTCTGGTGTCATTGCTCATCCAGCAGACACCTTATTAGATGGAAGGGTACAAAGAAGAATAGAAATACTACAGGGACACTTGCCCACTTAGGGCTTTGCCCATGGGAACCCTTCCTCATCTGAAATGTGGCCTTGCTGGCATTAGAGACCTTCCAACAAAGGCTGGAGTGAATTGCTGTTTTCTGGGTAATGTGGCATTAGTGATTGGAAGCATACTGAAATAGAATCACATGATTGGATCATTGTGGTTTCAGAGACTTGGTCCTCCCAGATGGTAACCGGGTCAGTGCTTTCTCCGTGGCTAGTACAGCCATTGCTGCCGCTCAGTGGTCTTCCACCCAGGTAAGATGGAGGATCTTTTTGCTCAGTGTAGTGTGGTGGTGTTGCCCGGATTCACAGAAGTAACCTCTCCAGCGGTGCTTGCCTTAGAAGCTCTCCAAGGACATTTTAAAAACTTGATGTCTGTGTTTCCTCTTCTTTTGATATTTTGTAGTCTCAGAGTGGCGAAGGAGGCAATGTTGACTACAGTTACCTGCAGCCAGGCCAAGATGGCTACGCCCAGTATGCTCAGGTAGGTAGATTTGACCAGCATCCAACTTCTGGTCTCCAGAGTGTGTCTGAGAATAGCAGCTTTAATGGTGGACTCTTCTACAGTACTCACAGGATTACCAACAGTTTTATCAGCAACAGGCTGGAGGATTGGAATCTGATGCATCATCTGCATCAGGTAATAAACTTCATATTCCCTTTATTTTTGTTTAAGCAAATACAATTGAGGAGATAGAACTAGATGTTCTCACTAGACCCAAATAAATCTATGAGGGCCATTTCCCTGCAAAACTTGGGGACAGGACACATTCAGGGTTGTCACCATGTGCCTAAGGTCCTAGGGAAATATTGGGATTGCTCGTGTACATCAGGAGCTGATAAGAAGCTCTTAGAGACCATGTGATGAATGTTCATTCCTGGAATTCAGTATTTTCCCTGTCTGTGTTGTTAGGAATCATGGGTGACCATGTAGGTTCAGGTAAGCAGAGACGGTGTGGCCCTGCAGTCTGGTGTCCAGACATTAATCAGAAGGGTCACTCTAAAAGCTTATGCTTCAGTTGTTGTTCTAGAATTATAAAGGTGTGGCAGTTAAATCTGTTCGCAACCCCAGAGCAGATATGGAGACTTTCTTCTCTTCCTTCTTCTTAACCATCATACAGAATGTTTGACTTTGTGTGTCACACTCTAGTAGGATTATAAAAATGAAAATATCGTAGGTTCAAGAGTACGTATTGGGAATTAGGTTGTTAAGAACTGACATATACAAAGATGCTAGATTGGGCATTACAGATAAGGATGTTTGGCTTAGAGTTCAGTGCGTTGGCTCTTCTAACTCCTGTGTTTATTATCAGGCACAGCGGTGACCACCACCTCAGCGGCTGTAGTATCTCAGAGTCCCCAGCTATATAATCAGACCTCCAATCCACCCGGCTCTCCGGTAATCCTGTCATTTTAGATACAGAACTGGTGACTGTTGGGGAAGCTTTGTGTTGCCATACTAGTATTGTCTTTGCCTGCTGTATGAGCTAGGATTGAATAATACACATTCCAGTCTCACTTCTCTGTCAAATATTATTAGGTAATAAAATAATTTTGTGTATGTATTTTAAGTGCAAGATTCCAAACGGTGTATTTATACTATGCATGTTTCGACTTGACCTTTAGGAAGAAAGTTGTCAACATGTGTTTTGATCAAGGATTGCCTTAGATCGTTGCTACAGTGGGTCTGTCAGGGGGCCCTTCCTGCTGGATGATTGCAGTGATTTAGTTCTCTTGAGAGACTTTACAGTTGAAATTATATTGAAGCTGCTGTTCTTTCCAGACTGAGGAAGCACAGCCTAGCACTAGTACACAGGCCCCAGCCGCTTCCCCCACTGGTGTAGTTCCTGGTACCAAATATGGTAAGCCAAACCTCATGGGGCTGTTGATAGTTGGAAGGTCCTAGTTGTTGTCTTTGTTTAATAAGAGTTCCTCTCCCTTTGTGGGTGTCAGAGGGACACTTGGGGATGTGAGAGAAGACCATTAAGGCCTGCTGCATCTCAGTGGCTTAGAATTTAAAGTAAAGCCAGTTTCTTACCTGGAATGACTGTATGCTGGATTTTGTTTTTTGCAGCAGTGCCTGACACGTCCACTTACCAGTATGATGAATCTTCAGGATATTACTATGATCCGACAACAGGGCTGTACTATGACCCCAACTCACAGGTAATTTAAGGGTTAAAATACATGTTTTGAGGTATAATGTACATACGGAAAAATGCATGAAACTGACGTGCAGTTCTTGCAGTTCTTTGAATGTTTACATGTATATGCGTTCATACATACACCAGCGCTGAGATAAGAACGAGAGCATTCCTAGCACACTGGACATTCTCTGGTGCCTGTTGCTGTTCAGTCAGTAACCCCACCCGTAGCCACTATTCTTACTCCTAAACCATGGATTATTTTGTCAAGTTAAAATTTATAGGTGACTGTTAACCTTCATGTAAAGACTAGATAAAAATTTTAATTGTGATTTTTTTTCTTACTATATATTGTTTTTTTTTAATTGAGATAAAATTCACATAACATAAAATTCACCATTTTAACCATTTAGAGTGTTCAGTTCAGTGGTATATTCACAGTGTTGTGCAGCCATCATCACTATCTAATTATAGAACCTTTTCATCAACCTGAAAAGAAACCCTATGCCCTATATATTAAGCAGTCACTTCCTAATCCCGTCCCACCCCAGCAAATGCTGTCTGCTTTCTGTCTCTATGGATTTGCCTATTCTAGACATTTTGTGTAAATGGAATCAGATATGTGACCTTTTGTGTCTGGCTTTTACTTAGCAACCCTTTGTATTTTTGAGAATAGAAATTAGCAGATGTGTGGAGTGATATTTTATTTTTGGTGGTGTGTATAACTTTTAAAGAGGAAAAGCAACATTAACACTCCAAAAATAAACAGCTATTTATGACCAGGAGCTGTATGTATATATAGAACAGTAAAAATAAGTGCTTTTAACAGGAACTTGGTATTGAGAGCTTGTGGTTTCTGAGAGTCAGGTGTGAAGCTGTGTGGGACCTGCCAGGGAGGCTGAGCCTGTGCATGGTTCTTCCACTGCTCTTGCTTGTGAAGTCTGACCTTTCCCAGGCCATTCTTCTTGGCGGCCATAGAAGTTGTGGCTCCTGTGCCTGACCCGCACCACCTTCCCTGGAAGAGATACAACAGGCAGTCTCTCCTGGGTCCCTGTTGAGCAGGTAGAGTGAGTGATTGAAGAATAGAGAAGAGGAGAGATAACTGCTACCTATTCTCTGTTGTGGTTCTCCCCACAAATTTCAGATCAAGTTCCTTCACATGTCACCTCCTTCCAGGCTCCCGAGCTAGCCTCTTACAAACCTATTTGGTTGCCTGAATGTCCACAGGCCGTGTTCTGTATGGTTGAACCCAACAATGACATGTTAACTGGTTGTCATGGAGGACGTATGAGAAAAAGCTCCTCCTGAACCACCTGTTCTGGCCACTTGGTTTGTGTAAATGGTCTGTCTATGGAAAGGAGTCAGACGCGTTTCTCTTTGGGTACCCTCCAGGTCCAGGGATTAAGTTAATAGGAACTAGACTCTTGAAAAGAAACCACACTCTACTTTTGCCCAAGAGGTTTCACACCTCTTGGCTGGTTCATCATCCTCACCTACACCAAGGTGTACAGCACCTCTTCTCTATGTAGAAAATATTACTTGTCTGCAGCATGCTTTGTTTTTATGTTTAGTTTTTTTGACAAAACAACTTTGATGTGGGTTTTTGACAAAATACTCCTTTAAGTTAATGGTTCAACACAGCAGAAATCTGCATTAATGGTATTTTTTTCCCAGTACTACTACAATTCCTTAACCCAGCAGTACCTGTACTGGGATGGAGAGAAGGAGACTTACGTCCTGGCTGCGGAGTCTAACTCCCACCAGCAGACAGGCCTACCTCCTGCAAAAGAGGGGAAGGAAAAGAAGGAGAAACCCAAGAGCAAAACAGCACAGCAGGTAAGGTCATGACCCATCCAGCAGACCCATCTTTCTCTCTGGGATATTGGGCTTAATTTTTATGTTTTTTTTTGTTGGGGGGGCAGGGAGGCGAGGCATTTATATCTGCTTTATTTGGATTCTTTAAAAGGGGGCCACACATCTTATTTATATCAAGTTTGTAGAGCATTTTGCAATTTTTTAGTGTTACCATATGTTGTTTGTCAGTTGCCTATGTACTTACGGGAAAAAAATCCTGAAAGACTCAAAGACTTTTTTAATATTTATTTATTTGGCTGCGTCGTGTCTTAGTTGCGGTACGCGGGATCTTCATTGCCGCGTGCAGGGTCTTTAGTTGCGGCATGAGGGATCTAGTTCCCTGACCAGGGATAGAACCCGAGCCCCCTGCATTGTGAGCACAGAGTCTTAGCCACTGGACCACCAGGGAAGTCCCTGAGATTTAGGTTGTATAAGGCTGTATGGGGTTTCCTGTGCCTTTCGGCGGTTAGAAGAATTCACTGAAGAGTTCCCTCTGATGGAGCAGCAGGAAGAAAAGAGTCATTAATCAGCCTGCATAGTGCAGGACCCTGCATGAGTCCCAGCTTCAGTCCAGGGAGGAAAAGTCGTTTATACAGGTAACTTCAATGGGAAGCTGATAGAGGCCATCCATAAAAACTATTTATGGAATTTAAAATACATTGACTTTTGAGACCTTTAATGACTTTGGTTGTATGTACTTCATAAAGGTAAGGGCAAAAGGGGTTTTGTTACAGTTTGTTACAATAACGGCTTGTTTTCATGGCATAGGAGACTGTTTTCTAAGTTCCTCTACCTAAGTGTATTTTTTGTGATTGTTGTTTGACTTTAGATTGCCAAAGACATGGAACGCTGGGCTAAGAGTTTAAACAAGCAGAAAGAAAATTTTAAAAACAGCTTTCAACCTGTCAATTCTTTGAGGGAAGAAGAAAGGAGAGAATCTGCTGCAGCAGATGCTGGCTTTGCTCTCTTTGAGAAGAAGGTAACAGTAGCAGGAATGACCTTACTTCATGAGGGGAACTTACGTAAAATTTGAGGCTTATGACGTGTTCTCTGTTTCCCAGGGAGCCTTAGCAGAAAGGCAGCAGCTCATCCCCGAATTGGTGCGAAATGGAGACGAGGAGAATCCCCTCAAGGTAAGGAAGTACCACCAGTTTAAAGACCATATCTGTGCTTTGTGTCTCACTTTGAAACTCAGCTGCATCGTGGCTAATGTGACTTCTACTTAATTGGTCCCTGTCAGTGGGTATTCGGAGCAGCTTCTGCACATAGAATCCATGTTCAGGGCTTTGCTTTCCCTGTGTGAGAGCTGGAGAGATGGAGCAGGGAATGAAGCCCGAATTCCTGAGCTCAGTTAATTGAGTTTTATTGCATTTGTAAATAGAGAGTTTTAACAGACTGGAAAGAGAAAATTAAGACAAGAAAAAAACGTATTTTATTGGTAGATACTAATGTGGGTGGGCCGTTACTCTGATCTGTTGTATTTGGGGTTTTCAAATATGGTCAGCAGTTTGAGAACAGCCATCCAGGAACTCTTCTTGGGGCCCCAAGAGGGTTGGTGCCAGGAGGCTCTCAAGCCCAGCACTGGAGGACCTGGCTGCTCCACTCAGTATGGGTAATGCGTACTCTCACAGTTTGGATTAGGCATTACTTTTAGCCATTGCTATCTTCCTGTTGTACATTTCCAATGACCCACCCTCCTTTTGTCCCTAGAGGGGTCTGGTTGCTGCTTACAGTGGTGACAGTGACAATGAAGAGGAGCTGGTGGAGAGACTTGAGAGTGAAGAAGAAAAGCTGGCCGACTGGAAGAAGATGGCCTGCCTGCTCTGCCGGCGCCAGTTCCCAAACAGAGACGCCCTGGTCAGGCACCAGCAGCTCTCAGACCTACACAAGGTGGCCATGCTTCTCTGAGCTGATCTGAGGCAGGGAGGGGAGGCAGCAAGATGCTGTGATTGCCCTGACGGTAGTGAAGTTTCAGTAAATACCTGTATTAGATGATTGCCTTTTAGAAGGCTGCTCCTGATTATAGTATGTTCTAGATTATGGAGTGGAAAGGACCGTGGCAGCTCCATATGCACCGGGCTCTGGCTTTCATGCTGTAGTGTAGTGAATTAGGCTTTGACTCTTAGAATATAATAGATACTGGGGCTTCCCTGGTGGCGCAGTGGTTGAGAGTCCACCTGCCGATGCAGGGGACACGGGTTCGTGCCCCGGTCCGGGAAGATCCCACATGCCGCAGAGCGGCTGGGCCCATGAGCCATGGCTACTGAGCCTGGGCGTCTGGAGCCTGTGCTCCACAATGGGAGAGGCCACAACAGTGAGAGGCCCGCATACCGCAAAAAAATAAAAAATAAAAAAAATAAAAAGAATATAATAGATACGGATAATGTGATATCTCAAATTAGGTGTGAATTCTTACTGTCTGTAAAATCTCTCGTATAGCAAAACATGGACATCTACCGACGATCCAGGCTGAGCGAGCAGGAGCTGGAAGCCTTGGAGCTGAGGGAGAGAGAGGTGAATGGGGGTCAATGTGCCGCTAGAGTGTCTTGGGGTAACTGCCTTTGGTTTTTATTTGTAGCACTTGTTTCAGGTCCCAGGGACAGGGTAGGGTTTGCCACATACCTGTCACCTGGCCATTGTGGCTCATGTAGACTGGACCCAACTCTGTGCGCTTTGTGAGCCCTGTACTGACGCTTAATGAGGGTGCTCAAGGCTGCTCACAAGTCCTGAGTGCCAAATACTTGCTGGTGAAGTATGCTGGATTTTAGCAAGGAGAGAGTGAGCTCATTTGGCCTGGCCAGGGAAGCCTTTGTGAACAATGAGAGGAGCTTCAAATGAGGCCCAGGGAACAGCAGGACACAAGATGATTGCAGGTGATGTGGAAGGAAGCAGTGGGCAGGAGAAACTTGTGGGGCCACTAATGGGCAGTCATTTGGTAGTTGACAAGGCAGGTTGAGAGCCAGCTGGGCAGGGTTTTAAATACAAATAGAGGCCTATGGGTTAGAGATGAACCAGTGAGCAAGTTACTTGAAATTTCTCACCCCAAGATAGTATCTGTAGTTAGGGCTTTTGCTTTCCTGTTTTTTTCCACTGTTTATGGTGCCGTCTCCCCAGGGACTGTAGAACAGGTCTCTGGAAGTCTCCTTGGCTCTGTCTCCCTGGAGGTGGGCCTGTCCAAATGCTGAGGGGGTACAGCAGCTCTGCCCTCCTCTCCCTCGAGGACCTTGGCAAGCTGTGCCCACGCCCAGCAGGCTGGTTGAAGAGCTTGACAAGAGGTGACTCGTTAAATAAAACTGGTTGTTGGAAACATAGTTCTACCCCAGGTTCCACACACAGTTCATCTCTACAAACCTGCCGTTTTGGATATGACTGAGTGCAGCGAGGGAGACAGGGCATGTGGTATTTGGGAGCACTCTAAAAGGCCAAGCTCCAGATGAAGAAAGCACTTGAGGTGATAATCTTGAAGTGTGGGTGCATGAGACTGCTACAGATTGAAGTCTGAATATCTCTAACCATGTTTGTTTTCTCACATAGATGAAATACCGGGATCGAGCTGCAGAAAGACGGGAGAAGTACGGCATTCCAGAACCTCCAGAACCTAAGCGCAAGAAGCAGTTTGATGCTGGCACTGTGTATGTGTTGTGCACATTTTCCACTTTGTGAGCCGGGGCTCTGGCTTTTTAAGTAACTGTGTGTTTGCCACTGGCAGGAATTACGAGCAGCCCACCAAAGATGGCATTGACCACAGTAACATTGGCAACAAGATGCTGCAGGCCATGGGTTGGCGGGAAGGCTCAGGTTTGGGAAGAAAGTGTCAAGGCATCACAGCCCCCATTGAGGTAAGCAGTGGCTTGCAGGCTTATCCCAGAGATGAGATGAGATTGAAGAACCCAGAGGGCCTAGGACCCAGTGGGAGTTGTCTTCTCTGCAGCCCTCCCATATTTCACGCTCCTTTTAAGATGTCAGTTGGAAGGAATGGGTGTGGCACCCTACTTGATTTTTCTGGTCTTTTGGTATCTTTGGGTAAAACCTACCTTCTCCTAAGGGCTGTGTCTTTCCATGTCCTTTGTTATAAACAAACCCTAATTTAATACCAATTCAGACCCGTGTAGCTTAGATTGGATTTTTAGAAAGGTACTGTGCTTTCATTTCTAAGTGATTTTGCTTATGTATAAAACAAATTATAATTTAGTAGGATTTCCATCCATGGTAAGAAATCCTTTACTCAGATCTCAGGAGCAGAGGCCCTCAACCACTGGCCTTCTAGACAAAAGCACCGCCAGTGATTGCTCCCTCTCTGACCCGGTAACATAGCTTAGGTCAGACTCTTACTGTTGATTTGTGCAAGTGAGTTCTGCTGACTTCAAGCTGTCCTGCTGTGATCTGTGCCCAGAATTACCAGAGCTTCCCTGGGCTTCAGTGCAACGCTTTGTGCTTTGGGGCCCTTACAATGCTTGCTGAACAGGCAGAGGAGTAGGGGAGGGTGTGGTTCTATCTGCCTGTCTCCCTTACCTATTTGATCCCTTCAGTCCTTAAACCTACTCCAGGTCTCCAATATAGAAATCCATATCTTCATTTAAAACTTCCTCTCCTGTCTTCCAGAGGGTGGTCCAGCTCAGTAGGGAGTGGGTTAGATAAGGGAGAGAGGGAGCCATCCACACCCTACCTGCCAGCTGCTGACAGCAGTTTTATCCCTCCCAGGCTCAAGTCCGGCTAAAAGGAGCTGGCCTAGGAGCCAAAGGCAGCGCATACGGACTGTCTGGTGCAGATTCCTACAAAGATGCTGTCCGGAAGGCCATGTTTGCCCGGTTCACTGAGATGGAGTGAGACTCAAGAGAGGATGAGAGAGAGAGAGAGAGAGAGAAAGAGAGAGAGAGACAGATATGACAAGGAGCTCCAGAGAGCACAAGGAGTGTTCCATCTCTTGAATTCACTCTGACCACCTTTCTGTTTAAGGGCATGCCTTGTGCTGTTAATAGTTTTTAGGGCAAACCACTTCTGCAAGGTTCTCCCACTTAAAGGAGTCCCCCTAGTATGGGTTATCTGGTGAATGGCCTGCCTTCCTGCCAGAGGGCTCATGAGCTGGCCAAGGGGACAGTGGGTCTTTTATACTTCAGTGTACATAGTGTAATTGTAGTGTGTTTTACATGTGTAGCCTATGTTGTGGTCCATCAGCCCCTTGCATTCCTAGGGGGTGTTGAGATGCCCTAGGGTGGTATGTAACACCAAAGCCGCCTCTGTTATTTGTTGTGCTGTCTTTTCTCGGCAAAAGCCTTGTGTATATTTGTATATTACACATTTGTACAGAATTTTGGAAGATTTTCAGTCTAGTTGCCAAATCTGGCTTCTTTACAAAAGAAATACCTTGAAAAATGTGTGTCTGTGTCTCTTTATTCTTGGGGTGATGAAGGAAGTGTGTGAAAATTCATCATGAAAACTCCATCATAACTGAGTCGGCTTTTCCACTTCCTTACTTTGTATAGGCCTAAGTGAGTGCGAGAACTTGGGCTTCTTCACTTTTCACAGACTATCCTAGACCTGTGGGGGGTAGGCATGTTACTGCTCTGTGAGGAAGAGCCTCCCTGCTTTTGGCCACAATACAGGCGACCTCTGCTGAGGTGGAGGAGCTGAGAGGCCATCTCTCTCCCCCAAAGCACTCTACTTCTCCGCTGTCATCTCAGCTGCTGAGGAGGTAAGGTGGTCAGGGACGTTGCAGGGTTTTCCATTCAGGGTGGTGTCATCCAGTCCTTGTCATCATTTGGCCAGCAACACCATGCTTGACAAGAGCAGGAAGTGTGTCTGAGTCTGAGGCTGTTCCCGGGACCAGATGTGGTGATGGGGGTACCCATGCTGCCCATCTAGCTGAACTGAGTGCTTGGGCTCCCTGTTTGGCATTTAGTCAGGGAAGGGGAACTTGTTCTTAAAGTTAGACCTCCATGGCTTTTGTGAATGGTCATATTTTTCTGTTTTCAGGCAGGCCTGGCCCTTATAAAATCAGGATGAAAAATGCTCAGGAGGAGCTTTCAGGGCACGGGCCCTCACCCCAGCCTCCTAGGGGTTGCCTCAGAGAGGTTGAGCCTGGCTTTGCTAGGGAGATGTGGAGGCAAATGCAGAAACCTCAGGCTTGGGCTTCTGTGGGCTAAGGCTTGGGAACCTCACAAATGAGGGCCCAACTGATATGCCCATCTTCCAGGGACAGCCGTGGGGAGATACCATCCCCAACTCCAGAGTCCTTGCAGACACTGGTTCTCTTAGCATTTGAGCAGCAGTCGCAAGCAGCTTAATTAGACACATCTGACAGCCAGCCTGGAAGGCTGCAGCCACACAGGTGAGGCCACATGTTATGAAATCGGGGAAGCTCTTAATTACGTATAGCCAGCTCATCAAAGGGCAGGTGAGTGTAAGCCTCTTCCCTGGGAAGCTACAGCTGAGCCCTGGCAGGAGCGCCAGGCCTCCATCAGCCATCTTGAGCCTCTGACTTCCCCACACCAGGAAGGGCACTTGAATCGGTCCCAGCCCTACTTGGTGCTGATAGTTGCCGTACTCAGCTGCTCAAGGCTCCCATGAAGACAGCTCTGGACCACAGCATCTGCTGTCTGCACTGGCATGGGCTTTCCTATAAACATGAATTTAGTGTCCATCCTCTGATCAGATCCTGAGAGAAGCTGGCGGCTCCCTCTCCCACTTTCAGCCTGTTCCACAGCTATACCTGTCACCAGCATACCTAGCCAGGTGACTTCAGCCCTCATCTTGCATCTGAACCCATGGACCAGTTTCTTAAAGTTTGACAGGCTGTACCTTTGGCTCAGATCTCTCATAGAAGACCGTATTTGGGAGATCCTGCCAGTAGTGCTAAATGACTCTTTAACCCCTGAGGACCTGAGGCTGAAGCCCAAGGGCCCAGGCATCCCCCGCTGGCCTGTCAGGTTCTACTCCATCCCCAAGCCCAGGGATGACTGTGTCATGTCCTGCCCTGCCCTACCCTGACCATAGGACCGCTGTTACAGCCATGACCGACGGGGGTGCTGTGAGAGCAGTGCAAAGTTCCCAATCAGGGAAACCCAAATTCTGAATTTGGAAGGGCCTCTTGCTGACCTAGAGGGAGCCTCCAGGGATCCCAAGTCCAGCCTGCCCTTTGTTGGGACAGCTGCTGCAATGTGCAGGGCTTTGAGGGCCATCCAGGAGCAGATGTCATGGCCATGCATCAAAAGAGTTTCAAAGCCCAGATGAGCAGTCAGGCCTGAGCTAAGCTCCCCAGGCATGCACAGTTTGGCTGGAGGTCTCAAGGGCGCCTGGAGTCCAGCCATCGGCTATCCTGATTCCCGAAGGATGAATGCCCTCAGGGACAGGTGGGATGGGGGGGGATGGGGGGGAGATTGCCCTGGAGACTGGACCCTGGAGAAGGGCTGTGCTACTGGTGGCCACCAGGTGGCAGCACTTCATCATTTATGGGCTAGACTCGTTTAGGTGCTCTCGTTGGGACCATATCTCACCAAGTCCTGGGGTGCTGGAGGATCCTAGGACCTCTTCCAGGTCTCTGAGATTCAAGGGGACCTGGCTAGAACTCAGGCCTCGAAGCTCTGTGTGAAGCAGGATAGGCAACAAGTTTGGGGCCCTGCAGGTTCTTTTTATTTTTTAAGATTTATTATTTATTTAGTTTTGGCTGCGACGGGGCTTAGTTGCAGCACGCAGGATCTTCGTTGAGGCACGCGGGCTTCTCTCTAGTTGTGGTGTGCGGGTTTTCTCTTCTCTAGTTGTGGCGTGTGCAGGCTCCAAAGCGTATGGGCTCTGTAGTTGCGGCATGTGGGCTCTCTCGTTGAGGCGCACAAGCTCAGTAGTTATGGTGCACGGGCTTAGTTGCCCTGTGGCATGTGGGATCTTAGTTCCCTGACCAGGGGTCGAACCCATGTCCCCTGCAGTGTAAGGCAGATTCTTTACCACTGGGCCACCAGGGAAGTTCCCCTGCAGGTTCTTGCCAGGTCCCTTACCCCCAGGGATCACCACTGGCTAGAAAGGAAAGTTGTTGCCCAGCTGTGGGACAAAGGGTCAGGCTAGCCCTGTGCACAGTAAGTGCTTCAGTCTCTTAGCAATTCTTTTCAACCCAGGTAAATAATTTCTGTGGTCGATAAAATGCATTTCTGCCTCTCACACTCTCTTTACCCATTTGCCTGATTATTGACTCACAGAAATACTCCCTTGGCAGAGCCCACATTGGATCCAGAGCCTCTGTCTCTACAGCCAGAGGAAGTTTGGGCTAAGCTTGCCCAGGGCTCTCAGGTGGAGGCAGGGGATGCCCACATGCCCTCAACCAGCCTCCCAAAAGCTGGAAGGAGGGGGAACTTTCCAGCAGGAGGCATAGCCAGGGGCAGGGCCCTTGCATCCGATTAGTCTCTGAACCACTTTTAGTCCCTGAATCATTTTCATCCAGTTTAAAGAGAAAACAGGCTCAAAGCAGAGCAGTTGCTGGAAATTACCAGGCTGGCAAGTGCTGAGCCTAGGTTCTGACTCAGGTACCTCTGCCCAACTGACATCTGGGCCAGCCAAAGGGACCGGTAGAGATGGAGAAGCTCGGCCTTGGGGATGACCACCACCCTCACCCACCCACCACTACCCTGGAGAGAGAAGACAGACAGGGAGAGGCAGGAAAAAAGACAACTGCAGACAAAGCAAGGCCTAGAGGATGCCAGGAAGAGGAGCAGGAAAGGTCTGCAGCGGCTGCAAGGGGCGGGAGGAGGCTGTGGGGCAAGATAACGTGGAGTGGGGGCGGCCCACCAGGTCTGGGGGAGTCGGTTCCGCTTCACCCCCCTGGCCGCCGAGGAGATAAGACAGCCAAGGAGCAGCCGGTGAATTCTGCATGCTGAGCGGGGAGGCCAGGCGCAGCAGGCCAGGGAAAGAGGAGGGGCCAGGAGGCCTGGCCCGGAACCCCTGCCGGCTTTCCTGCCAGACTGAGCAGCCCCACAGAGTCTGGGCCACCAGGCCTGGCTCCCGCTCCAGGCAGGCACCAGCACCCTGAGTTCGGCTGCTGGACAGGAGCTCTTTGAGAATGATTCATGGATGCAATTAAGTGTCCCCATACCATCCCCTTGCTCAGGCAGGATTGGGGGAAAGGGAATTGGAAGAGGATGAAGATATGGGAGCCCCGGCCTGCTGTGCAAGGGTGGGGTTAAGCACAGCCAAGTGCCTCAGGTCACCCACTCCAGAACTCCAGCCTGGAGCAAGGCAAGGCTGGGCCCAAATCCTGGGGGGCACCCGGGCAGGGGCTTCTCCTTTCTCCCCAAATCCTAGGCTGGGCTGAGGGGTGGCCCACTGCATGCACAAGCATGAGAGAGTACACATGCATATGCATGCACAGGCCTGGATAGTCATCCAGCAGAGTCAGGAGTGCTTCTCCAGCACCCTCGACATGCGTGGGGGTAGGACACGCAGATGCCTGCAGACCCCAACCTCCCGCGCCCACCCCGCCCATGCGTGAAGCATGCAAGCTCACACACACCTCTTCCCAACCCACACCTCTTCCCTGTACAAGGGCAGGCCAGGTCCAGTCATGAAAGCTCACCCCTGCACACACTTATAACCTGCTCTGGCCCAAGGGGGTGGGAATCAGACTCTTGCTACCCTTGAAGAAAGGAAGCTTGGTCTGGCAGCTGGGAAGGAGGTGGGAGCTCACAGGCCTCAGTGGGGCAGGGCTCGGACTGGCAGAACAGAGGTACCCCCCGTGCGCGTGCACACGCACACACACATGCACGCAGTCCCTCTGCGGCTTCCCCTTCACAGGTAGGTGGATCTTGGGGGTTTCCACCCTAAACAGGTTCCCGAGCTTACTGAACAGAGTCCTCCGCTTAGCTCTAGTGTCGAAATGCAGAGCTGAAGGGGGAGAGGAGGCTGAGGAAGGGGACATAGTGCTCCTGAAAAAACTCAAAGCTCAAAACCTTCCCTTCTATTACTTACAGCTACACTTAGTGGGGATGGGACTGAGCGGCCTTCTCCAACAGAGTGGCAAACTGAGGCTCAGAGAAGGCCTGCCGCAAACCCTGACTGATAGGGTTCATCCACAGCTCGTGGGGGAAGCCCAGGGCTCTGTCTGTCCCTGCCCCTAGGCATCTCCATGGGTTGGTGTCCTCTCCCACCCAAGACTGGGCTCTGCCATCCCCTCAGGCCGGCAGACCCTAGGATCACCTCCTCAGGCTAGGAGTGCCCAGAATCGGCTGGGCTCTGCCTCCTCCCGCAGACTGGGATCTCCTAGGACTGGATGGCTTCTCCCTTAGGACTGGGTACCCCAGCAATGACTGGGCTGGGCCTCTCCTCTAAGACTAGGAGCCCCAGCCTGAGCCCCTCAGGCTCTACCAGACTCAGATACAGAACGTGAGCGGCAACCACACACTGCTGTCCTCCCCCCTCTCAGATTTTTCTGGTTCTTATTAATGTAAATGAAATCTGCTCAGCGTTCTTAATGGAAAGCGTTCCTGGAATTTGTGCACACGTGGTGGGAGGGGGTGGCACCCTGAGATTAACCCTTGTGCAGTCAGATGGAGATTCATGACTGTATAAGGACCCCTCGGGCCTCAGGCTGGGGTGGGGCTTGGCAGAACCAGGACAGTCACTCAGCCCCTCCCAGAACTGTGTCCCGGCAACATCAAAGGTGGCTGACAGAGCACCATACATACCCTCTGCCCCGAGACCAGCTGGGCAGTCCAGAGGTTTCTCAGAGCCTGAAGTAGGTGGCCTTGACAGGAAATAGGAAGCCCTAGAAGGTCCTTGATCAGGGAGGGGCCCAGCCAAAGGCTGGAGAGGCAGGGGGGCTGGGGGTGGGGGTGGGCAACCGCCAGCTAGGCTGCCCATCCTGTGCTCATCTGGCTCTATCCTGTGTTGGGAGAGGGGAGCCAGGCAACAGACCCTGTCTCTTTGAACCTCCCCACCCTGCAGGGAGAAGACCCTGCCTCTGTGGTACACCCCCATCCATCCCTCCTCTGCCCACCTTACTCCTGTGATAGATCTGCCAGGACAATTATCTTCATAACTGAAGCGGGGGCAAAGAGGGAAGCTTGAGATACAAGGGGAAGTGCCTAGGGACAACTAGCTGAGGGGGTAGGGGGGGCAGCGAAGCCCTGGCCTGGAGCCCACACCTCACCCTGCCTGGCTCCCGCCCCAAAATCTGGATGCTTGTTCTGGCACAGCCCTCCGCCCGCCGGCCCCAGTAGAGCCGTGTTTTACTGCCTTTCGTGTCCAGGACAGGGATGTCTGCTTCATCGGTGGGGGTAGGGGAAGAGTCTAAGATTTCAATTTCTCCCAGGTGTGGCTCAGTCTGGAGGATGCCTTGGGGAGGCTGACTGAGGGGCCAGCACCTGGTGCGGGGGAGGGCAGTGCAGAGAAGGGGAGGGGCTCCGGAAGGGGAGGAGGCCACCTGGGGGTCTCAGAGAGGGAAAGTGGGCTCTGGGAGGTGGGTTGGAGGGTCAGGGGCTCAGGGAGGGGGTTGAAGGGAAAGGGGACTCAGAGTGGGACCGACTTCAATGGGGTACAATGGGCTGACGGTTCTCCCTCCCACCCACACCTGTCAGGCAGGCTGGGGGAGGGAGACTGACCCACTTAGCTGCCTCCCCTCCCAGGCTTCCACTAATGAGCGCACTGAGCTTTGGGAGGCAGCCTTCCCCCCACAGGCTGTGCCTGAGGCTGTCCCTTCCCCCCAGCCGCTCATTATCTACTGGGGGTGCTCACTGGCTCAGGCTGCCCCCCTTATCTGCAGCTGTGCCTGCCTGTGGCAGTGAGGAGGAGGCTCTGGACCCCAAAATGTGTCCTCTCGGCCCCAGCTCCCCTCCTCCCCCAGGGCTGGGGAGACAAAGGCTCCCCCGCTCCCTGCTGTGCAGCTCGGCTCTGAGCAGAGCGCTTTGATTCCACCTGTGGGCCCCACCAGCATGCCAATGAGGGAGGCGGGGTGGGATGGGGGTTGTGCCCGTGGCTCACGGGAGAGCTGGAATTTAGGCGCTGCCAGGATCCCCGGGGATGGGGTCTGCACTGCTTGCCAGAGGGCTTCCCAGCAGCTGTGGTCAGGAGTCCCTCTTGACCAGGAGTGGGGGCTCGTGGTGGGTGACAGGGGACTCCTGAATGTGTGGAGAGCACAGCTCTGGAGGCCGGAGAGTATGGAGTAGCGTTTGGGGCACAGCTCTAGGAGGAAAGTGTGGGGTCAGGAGGGACGGTGGAGAGAGGTTTACATGGGGGCACAGCTCCTTGTGGACAGTGTGCAGGAGGGAGCACAGCTCTGGAAGGACCATGTAGCTGGGAGCACGCAACGGGAAGGGGCACAGTTCTGGGAGGACTCTGTGGGGAGCATAGTCTGGGGGGGCTGATATGTGTGGGGAGCGCAGCTCTCGAGGATATTCTGCCAGAGGACAGTCCAGGAAGAATGCTGCCATGTTTCTGGTAGCCTTGGCTTCTTCTGACTCCTCCTCCCCCACATTCCTGGGGTGCAAGGGGAGGTCTGGTTGCTGGAGCATGCCCAAGTCCCCCCAGGCTCCCTCTGACTCTGTCCCGCTGTCCATCTGTCCACCCCCTCCCCCAGGAGCCCAAGGCCCAGGTGGCACTCTCCCCTCCCAGCACCCTCATTAGGAAAGGGCTTTGAGATCCTCCTGAAGCATCTGCCCCGAGCCCCCCACCTCCAAGTCAGCTGCAGGCTCTGGCCCCTAGAGCCTGATAAATATTTATGACAAGATAAGTAGGATCTGCCACCTCCCAGCCCAAACCTTTGTCGTGGGAGCTAGAGGGAGAGGCAGGGTCAAAATCTCAGGACTTGAGTGTCTGGGGGCAGAGCTAGGAGTCCGGTTCTGGGTGGGGGCAGGCCTGACTGGGTAGGCCTCCTGAGCTCCATACTAATGAGGGGCCTGGGCTGGGCTGTGGCTGGAGCAGGGGGTGCCGGAGGGGAGTTTCCTCCAAGGTGTCACACTAAACAAGGTCTCTCTCCCCAACCCTGGCGGGTCTTGTGTGGGGGGAGGTGGGGGAGGGTACATGCCGTACTTGGAACCCATTTAATTCCTTCCTCAGTGTGGACAACTGCTGTAGCCAGGGTAGGGTTAAAGCCATACTTAGGAGCAATCTGAGTTCAGGTATTCAAAGAAGCCGTGAAGTTGAAGAGGGAATGAATGAACGCCATTAATGGTAAGTCCAGTAGACTCTGGGCATTCCTGGCTAAAGGGGTGGGGCCCAGGTGATCCAAGGGGTCACCCATTAATTCCAAACCTGCCTACAGTGTGTAACCGTCACAAGGCCACCAAGCGGGGCTCAGGGCTGGCGATGAGGGGGCGGGGGCTGCCTAAGGAAGCCTGGGGGAGGAGTCCCTATCTCCCTCACTCTATGGCTCCTGCCTAGTGGGCCCCAGATCTCCATCCCTCCTGGGAGCTGGGTGCTGCCTGGCTGAGCCCTCTGAGAGAAAGGCCAGGCTCCTTTTGGTGCGGGGCAGAGTCCCAGGTGAACCAGCAGGGTTTGGCCTCTTGCACGTGGCTCCAGGAGCTCCTGGGACATCAGATACTGGCCTGGGGCTGCAGCGACTGCACCCCACTTGGCCGGGGCGGGGGCGGGGCGAGGAGGGGATGGAGCCTGAAGCAGGCTGCCCCCCACACACACATACCTGGGGGCAGCCTGAGGGTCCCTACTCTGAAGAGAGGACAGCCACCTCGGGGAAAGTGTATGGCGGCAAGAGGTCCCAAAGTCCCCACCAGCCAGCTCCATTGTTCCTGTGGTCCCTGTGTGTGTGCCCAACGTGTGTGTAAGTGAGAGGTGTGGCCTGGTTGCACCCAAGCTGCCGCCCCCCTCAGGATTCTGGGTCGGTGCCCTCTCCCCACCAGTCATAACTCCTGCCATGGCGGTTCTAGCCGCCTTCTCAGTGCTGAGTGATAATCGCCCCATCTGACCCCAGTCAGGCGCTTCCTTCCGGCAGACTGGCTGAGCAGGGTGGATGTGGGTGGCGGGGTTCCTGGAGCCTTCACCAGGGTGGTTTTGTGTTTAGCGCACACTGTCGACCGTCCAGACCTCGCAATTCCTTAACCTGGGCCAGCTGGGCTAGTGGGGAGGCAGGATCTTGAGGGGGCAGCCCTGGGCTGGATCTCCCCTCCCAGGGCTGGGTGGAGCAGCTTCTGCTGATGTAGGTCCTTTCTGGGCTCAGCTTTCCTACGTGCGAGAGGGGCATTTGGGCTCGGGGAGCAAGGGAAGGCATGCCTCTCTTTCACCCAGTAGTACCCAGCCTCCCGGAAGACCAGGCCAAGGCAGCCGTGAGGACGGGCAAGAGTCATCAGAGTGCCTTGGGTTCTTGCTTCTCCAGCGGCGGGAGGCATTTCTTACCTGCCTGAGAGGTGCTTTTCCCCTAGACAGACTCACTCCTCTCTCCACCCATCCCACATAGTCACATGGGGCTACACAGCCTCCCTGATGCTCCCTTGTCTCCTCAGAACTCTTGTGCCATGCTCTCGGCAGAAGGGAATTCTGGGCGTGGGTCTGGAAATCTAGAATGTAACAAGCCTGCTCGAGGCTGACAGACTGGGATGGTAGACACCCCCGCCTCCTCTGCTGACCTGCACACACACACACACAAACACACACACACACACACACACACCCAGGTCTCCAAGGTCACTGGCAGCCCATATAATCTCTGAACTTGGCTACACTAATGCATTAATGGAAAAGCCTGAGACTCCAGGAGCCAAGATGCTCCCAGGTGTATCTAACAAGCATCTTCTGGTGTCACTGGGAACCCCGGAGACCGACTCTGATGGTAGGATGTCAGGCCATGGGGCCAGTAAACCTGAATACCCAGCCCCTTGCATGGAGCCTGTGGTGTGAGAGGGTCAGTTGGGACCCAATGGCTGCACAGGTCAGTCCTGAGCCCACACCAGGAACTATTGAACGTGACTTGTGCTTCTGGTTGCCAGGCTGTCCTGGGGTTTCTGAGAGTGTCCTCAGTGGTGACAGAACAGGAGCCTTTCTGTCCCTCCCTGAACCCTTACATTAAACCAAGTTTCTGGTGATAGGGCTGGAGTCCTGGAGGCTATAGGCTGTTGGAGGAGAGGACTGTCACCTTGAGAAGCCATCCTCCACGTATGTTTGGTCATCTTCCAGGTGTACCTAGCAACCCTCCAGGTGTGTATAGCTGTCCTCAGGGTATACTACATAGTTGTCCTCCAGGCCTCATGGAACTAATTCCTGGCCATACACTTTTCTTTCTTGGGGACCAGTGACTGTGATGGTGATTCCCAGACTGCCACTCCCTGAGGTCAGGCGCAGACTTGGATGGTCCCCAAGCCCAAGGCTGTGCCCAGTTAAGAGCTCGGTTAAGCAGGCTCAAGATCCCACTCAGGGCTCCTATAGGCCGGAGACATTTGAGAAAGGAGTGGGTGGTAGGGGTTAGGGGATTATTCCTGACAATATTTTCTCCTCTGACCCCACTGCCAGGAGAAGGCACCCAGCCTGGCCTTCTGGAAGTGTGGGGGTAGGTGATCCCAGGCTGGATAGCAAACCCCCCCCCTCCAAATTGCTCCAGCCCAGGCTCAGCCTCCTCCACCTACTCCCTCCGGCCACCTCCCAAATCCCCAATCCCAGCAGCAAACCTCGGTGTTTGCCTGTTGCCATGGCAATGGGATGCACCTTTTTTGTTACCATGGCAACCAGCCAGGGGTTTTTAAAATTCAGTTGAGGTAATTTCCACCCCTGAATCCTCATCCTCAGACACCTCATTCTTCTCTTTTCTTCTCTGAGTCTTAGAAGGGAGGGGGGCCCACAGCCACCAGTCAGAGGTGGAGGGTCAGAGGGGCTGGTGGAAAGACTTGGGCCCCATTCCTCACTGATTCCTCCATGCAGACTAGACCCCAGAGAATAGGGCAGCCTCTTCCCCATTCCCTGTCCAGATCCAGGTCCATGGTGGGAATATGAGGGCTTTGCATGGCTGGGCAGGCAAAGGTCAGCACACCTGGGAGGCCTGATTGAGGGTACAGCCTGTATGGCTATGCAGGAGCAGAGAGAGTCAGCAGGGACCCTCCCAGACCTCCCTGCTGTGTCTCCAGGGCTCACGTGAGGATCTCAAGGCACCAGGGCCCAGACTCCATGACAATAGTGGACAGATGTTGTTTATGCTCTGTCCTGGTGCTAAGGAGCTTAGCTTAGTGGAGCCCCGTGCTGGCCAGATTTGGGCAGAGGGCATCTGAGAAGGATGGAGGGAGAGGGATGCAGACACTGTCCAGTACCTCCCCCTCCCCCTCCCCACTAGTGTCTCCTCTTTCCCCAGGAACCCGGTTCATTAGTCTGGTCATTGTAAATTCATGAGGCCCAGCATCCCCTCCCTGCCCTGGCCTGCCTCCTGGCTGGGAAAAGAGGAGTCAACAGCCCAGGACAGACAGGTGGATGCCCCCCTGATCAGAGTAGACTGGATATAGGGGATGATGGGAACCCAAGCCCCATGCACTGCCCCATCATGACTCGTGTGCATGTAATTCCTTCATTCTTTGACTTGTCTCTGTAGCAGGTTTGTGCCCCACAGGCAGAGCTTCCCGCAAAGAAGAGGTTTCGAGGAAGGAGAAGTTGGGGAGAGTCCTGCAGCAAGGGTATCCTCCCCACTTCCCCTGTTCTCTCCCTATGCCTGTTCTCCTACTCCATCAGTCAATTGGGTAGAGGGGCCCTTCTCCCCCAGGATGGACGTGGAGTGCCAAAGCCAAGCACTGCAGGGCCAGCAGGTGGGTGCCAAGGCCAAAGGGAAGTCACTTCCAGCTTACCTGTCCCTTGAGCTCAAGGGCCAAGACCCTATGGCAACAGCCCTTCTGAGGCCATAGATGGGCAGTCCAACCTTGGGAGACTACAGAGAACCCCCCCAGGTTGAGGCTCACGCTGCCTGAGGGCCTGCTCCCTCCTGCTCCTCCCTCACCCCAGGCAGGGAAGGTTTGTCTGGGTTAGCATTGCCCTTCCCAATCTCCTCTATTAAATAGTAGCCCCAGCCCCAGGGTCCATGCCACCTGTGGGTGGGGGTCACTCATGCCCTTCCCACCAAGGACCCACAAGACCCTACAGAGTCCACAAGCGCCTGAACACCTGGGTCTGTGGCCCCCCACGTGTAGGATAATAAAGTCTGTGTTTGACACTTTTCATGACTTACTATTCCCACCAGCCCTGTAGACTCCATTGGCCTAGACAAAGCCACAGGGTTCTCCATAGCAAGTATGGTTAACTCTTTTCTGTTCTCCTGTCAGCTGATGGGAGAGCAGGGGGAGGAGGGGTTAAACCAGAGACTTCTGGGAAGGAGGTGATGGGGCAGGGGTTGGGGAGGAAGAGGATAGAGGAGTGTTGTGGCCACCCTACCCCCACCTGCCCACTTTTCTTTCAGTCTCTGCTCCTTCCAGGCTGCCAGACCAGGGAAGCCCCAGGCTAGGCTGGGGAGGAGGGAACCCAGCCCCAGCCCTAGGTGAGAGTGGGGATGTCCCAGGTGGGGCACCCTGCTCCACGCTCAGCTGGTGGACACCTGCAGTCTCTCTGCTTATCACCAAGGCACCTCCTCTCTACAGCCTGTGACCCCCTCCCAGGGTTATGGGACCCAGAGAAGGCTAGACCCCTCTCTCTCCCAGCCATCTGTGGCTCCTAGGCTCCTGAAGAGCTTCCTAGTATTAGGGAACTGATACTGAACCACACTACAGCTCCGTCAGGGCCTCCACACTTGAGAGCCTGCAGCTGAAGTACTGAGGAGCAGCGCTGCCCGAGGTTTCTCTTGTGAGCAGCACGCGTCCAACGAGCCACACTCAGTGCGAGCTGCTGATGGGGGTTTGGCATCAGCTAGAGGACTGTCCAGCTGGGCAGACCCTCCAAGAAGGCTTGCTGGCCCTGGCAGGCTTGTGCAGCACTGGAGCCCCCATCCGGAGTCACAGGAGGGGTGCAGGTGAGAGGGGGAACAGCAGGGCAGGGCAGGATGGGTGTCCGTGGCATGGGAATAGAGACCACCCCATCCTGGGACACCTGATGGACTAGTTTCTGGGCACCTTCTCTAGGGTCAGAGACAGCACCCTCTCCCCCACATCCTGTGTACTCACATCAGGCAGGGAACAGGCCTCACACTCCATGGGTGGTATCCCTGGACCATCCCGATGCCTGAATATGAAGAGACGCCAAATTGCCCTGCCTCAGTGGAAAGGGGTCCCTGGGGCTTTAGAACCAGGAATCGGGGCCTAGAAGCCTGACTCCCCAGGGGGCATTTAAGAGAAGCTGAGGAAATGCCAGCAACTATTTATAGCCTGTGGGATATGCCAGCCCCAACCCAGGATGCATGCCCTCATTCTCCTGCCAGCCACCTGCCAGCCATGGAGTAAGCATCCCTGAACTAGAGCAGGAGACCCCAAAGCTTCAGAAAGCAGACCTATCTGAAATCCCACAGCTCACGATCTGCACAGCCCTGGGAGCTGGACGGTGAGGACGGGGGCAATGCCTAACTCAGGGCACAGCATAGCTGGGGAGGGGCACTGGGATGGGAACATATACTCAGAAGGCCAGGGCAGGGCTCTCAGCCCAGGCCAGGCTGGGCAGGCCTGGTCAACAGCAAAGGGTGGTTGAATAGGCCTCCTGTGAGGGGAGTGGAGTCCAGTTCCCTCTGCGTGGAGCTAAGGCTGTCTGGCTATCTATAGGGGTGGTTGCTAAGAAGTGGAGGATATGAATTGTCCTGTCAGCTGCTTAGACGACCAAGCCACAGGGGCAGGGAGCAGATCAGAGCTGGAAGTATGGAGGGCACTGGGTGTCATGGAGGCTGGTCCCCACTGCTGGCTGAGCAAGCTGGAGATTAGAAGCTCAGGAAGCCCTCCCAACCCACCCACCTGAGACCCAACTTCCCAGCCCACCTGGTCTCCTGATGCTCTGACAGCCCATTCATCTTAGGATTCTGTGGGGCCCAGGGGCATGGCTCCTATTTCCTCAGTCCCAGCCCTGTCCTCCAAGAAGAGTCTGAGCTCTGGGCAGGCAGAAACCATACTAATGCTAATGCTCATCCACCCTGCCACATTGGGGCCTGGGAAAGAGAGGGGCACATGGAGTTGTGTGTGTGAGGCAATGAATGATTTTGCCTTAAAGCATTGGAAATGTACCTGTGCTTTGTGGTCAGTCGGTTGACTGAGCTGTTACCCAGTGCTTCCAGGACCTGGGGACCAAGTGTGACTGAGACAGATGTGGTCTTCATCCTTCCAGAGCTCACAGTCCCATGGGTAAGGAGGACAAAGCCGATCCAGTGGTTGGACCTGTGATAAGGGATGCAGGACACATGGGATCCCAAGGAGGAGGGACTAGGCTATCTTCTTTGAGGACAGGTCCCTGGGCTGAGCTGGCTGGGTCCCAGGGCCTCCAAACTGCAGGCCAGAGGAGGAGGCACATCAGGACCTGGGAAGAACCCCTCAGAGCTGGAGCTGTCTGGACTGGCTTTCCCTGAGAGAGGTCTCAGGGGAGGGTGTTGAGAGGGGAGATCAGAGGGGAGTGCAGGGGCCACCTCTTGTTCATGATGGATAGCCTGGGGACGTGAAGACAAGATGAGGCAGTGGCAGGGCCTCGGGTCACTGCCTGTCACTGACTTGAAGGACAGGCCAACTCAGATCTCCCGGGCAGCCGGCTCCACTGATCTGACTGGAGACTGAAAACCCAACCAGGAAGTGACCAGGGACATTCTGGCCAGGAACACTGGGGAGCAGGCTGGTGTGGGGGGGTTACTTGTCCCCTTGGCCTTATCTGGACTCAGCTGTCTTCCTTCTCAGCAGGCACCCCATTCCCAGGGACTGGTTTGCCTCCCCCGGGGCCTGCCAGGGTGACCCCTGAGGCACTAGCTAGGCATACACCTGCCCCACCTCCCAGGGACACAGGGATCAGTTCCCCCACATCTGGACAGGTGAAGCCCATTTTTCACCAGCCGCCAGAATGGAGCCAGGAGCCAGCCTCCTTCCTGGGAAACCATCTGCCTAGCTCAGGTTGCCTGAAATGGGCACCAACATCTGAACAAACAGCCCTGAGTGGGGTGGGGCTGGGGGGTGGTGTTGGGGAGGCAGTGCCCCCAGCCCTGCTCTGGAGCTCACAGGAGTCCCACAGCTGCCTTTGTCCCAGTCCTGCTTGATGACCACATGAACCTCCCACCCCTCAGCCCCATGGCTAACCACTGCCTGCCCATGTTCAGCCAGGCTGAAGCTCTCCTGGGCCCTCCCCAGACAACCTGTCTTCTCTTCCTGGTACACGAAGGGCCTCTGCCCATGGCCCTCCATTCCCTGCCACCATGCCAGTCGAGCTGGGCTGTCCTTCCCAGTGTCCACCACTGTCCCGATGCCAAGGACAGGCTGGCGCACAGTGGGTGCTCAGTAAGTATTGCTGCCCGTGGTCATGACTGTGGGGTGAGTGGTCCCAGGGTTAATGCCTGACCAGTTTGGACCAGCTGTTCTTCCCACTCCTCCAGCTCACGTGGCTTGATCAGGCACTGAAGGCATGACCCAGATGCAGAGCTGGGCTGGGCTGGGCCCCCAGGTGGGAGCTGCCCATGTGAGGCCCACACTTGGTCCAGCAGCTCCCTGTCCCTGCCTACCTGGGGAAAGAGGGGACTGGCATGGCTCCTCCCCCATGCCCCTCTTATCTGGCATTGGCTTGGTGGGCGGAGCCCTGTGACCTGGGAGGAGCAGGCTCTCTGGGCCTCCGAGCTCTCACCTGAGAAATGGGGATGATAGTGCCCCATCTACGGGGTGTGGGGCTCCTGCAGACATACGATCTGGGCACTCTGTGCCTGGCACCCCTCAGAAGGCTTCAGCCCCTCCACTTCCCCTGCTACCTAGGGGTGGGGGCAGGGGACACATCAACCTTCATGCATCTTTCCCGTGTTGGACTGTCAGTGCTCTCTGTCTCCTGATGGGGGACTTCCGGACAGTGCAGGGGCAGGGGCTGTGGGGTACGCAGGGGTCCCTAACCGGCCTGACTGTATCCTTGCTATGACATCTTGGGCCAGGGGGAGGGTGACCCTCCCTCTGGGTAAAGCAGTAAGAGCATCCCCCAAAGTTCATTTTCCATTTCCTGTAGGTCGGATCTCAACCTGACAGGCATCCCCTCTCACCTCGCAATCACCATGCCTCCCACCCCTCCCCCTGCCCCTGTTCTATTACCCACCCCTTCCCCCTTCCTAATCGGGACGTGGCCCTACCCCCCCAGAGTGGCTTCCTCTCTCCACGTGGTCTCATTCCCACCGCCGTGGGGAGAGGCCAGCACCCCGGCCCCCTGCCTCCCTGCAGTCCCTGTCCTCTACCCTCTGCCCTTCAGGAAGCCCCCACCCCATCCTGAAATACCCCCACCCTTTTGGATCCCCTCCCCAACCTGGGATTCGGTGTCCTGGGGCGCCCACCCCCCAGCAAACTTGGATCCTTTCAGCTCCCCTCCCGCTCGGGCAGAGGCAGGGCGTTCAAGTCCATTTAATCTTGGCAGAATGCAATTTCCTGCTTCAGGGAGCTGGCGGGTTTAGGAGGCTTAATGAAGGGGGAGGGGGGAGACGGGGAAGAAGAGAAGCTGAGTGGGGCTGGGAGATGGAGACAAGAGTCCCTGAGAGGGTGGTCCAGGAAGCTCAGGGATGTGTCCGTATGTGTCTGGGGGTTGCCTGGGGGTCTTTGGGATCACACAGGGGTCAGCTCTTCAGCTTCAGGCTCCCGTAGGTCAGGGGCTCCTCCGCAAGCAAACCTCTACACCCCCAGCTATGAAGGGTGGAAATGGGGGAAGGGGAGGGGCCTCAAAGTGGCCCACAGTGAGTGTGTGTGTGGGGGCACGGATCCGCACGGCCAAGTGGTGTGGGTGCAGGTCCAAGCATGCAGGTGGGGGAGGGGGTCCTGGGGAAAATGTGCAGCTGGGGCATCCTGGGTAGACTGTACACTCTGGGTGGGTCCTGGGGAAAGTGTGCAGCTGGCAGGTCTCAGACCCCCAGGTGGGGAAGTGGGCAGCCGGGCTGGAATTTCAGCTCCGAATGGGATGCTTATCTGGATACTGCCACCTAGGAGGCAGAAAAGATAAGGGACAAAGGGACCTCTGAGCTGCCGGACGCCCCACACCTGGTGGGGGCCGGGTAGCCGAGAGCCTTGTCTGACACCCAGAACACAGGCAACCCCTGGGGGAGATTGAGGCCGGGCGTCTGTCTTCCTGCGTTTCCTGCCATGCAACCCCACTGGGCCCCCTCTCCCCACACTTCCCCGTCTCTTGTTGGGCCTGGTTCAGCACATTTACTTCCTAGAAAAGCCCTTGGAGGAGCCACAACCCATCAGACCCCATCCCTGGAGTCCCCAGGCAGGGCTGGCAGAGCGGTGGTCAGGGACTGGCGCCCACAGGAAGCCTTCAAGGGGGCAGGGTGGAGGGTCTTTACAGGGAAAAGCAGGCAGCCTGGAACCCTCCAGGAGCAGCGCCCTGGATAGGGAAGCTCAGCTAAGCTTGGGGACCCCGAGGAGGGGACAAAGCAAGGAGGGTGGAGAGGGTTTGAGGGCTCTGGAAGGCAGTCTGAGCCCACTCTCTGCTGGGAATTCTCATTTATGGGGACCTGGGAGGAAGGCCGATGGACACCACGGAGGGCTGAAGCCCTCAGCCCCTTGGCATGCTGGGCAAGGCACCCTTCCTCTGGGCTTCAGTTTCACCATTTGTGAACAAGAGTACCAGGACAGGAGTAGCCCAGACCGCCTTGGAAACAGGTTGACCCTGCCCCAGCCCAAGCGACATCTGGGGGTGTGCTTGAATGGCAGTCAGGTGTATAGAGATGGACACTAGGAAGCTGAGGAGTGTGGAAAGTATGATAGGGACACAACCTATGGCCTTGTGCCCTCCTGGAAATCTCAAAACCTCCCAGCTGCCCATCCCTAATGAAAGCAGCTTCTTCTCCAGAGGAGGCATCCTAGCTCTCTGGGGAGGATAACTCACAATCTACCAATAGACTATGCTCAGGGGCAGAAAGGTCTGCAGGCCGGGAGTCAACAGGAGCCCCCAGGGCTTCCCTGGTGGCAGAGTGGTTGAGAGTCTGCCTGCCAACGCAGGGGACACAGGTTCGAGCCCTGGTCCAGGAAGATCCCACATGCCACGGAGTGACTAAGCCTGTGCACCACAACTACTGAGCCTGCGCTCTAGAGCCCGCGAGCCACAACTACTGAGCCCACGTGCCACAACTACTGAAACCCACGCGCCTAGAGCCTGTGCTCTACAACAAGAGAAGCCACCACAGCGAGAAGCCCGCGCACTGCAACGAAGAGTAGCCCCTGCTCGCCGCAACTCGAGAAAGCCCACGCGCAACAACGAAGACCCAACACAGCCACAAAATAATTAATTAATAAAAAAAAAAAAATAGGAGCCCCCAAGCCCAGCTCCTTGGGAAGGGTTGACCTGGTTCCTTGCAGCTTCCCCTTCTGACTAGCTCACCAGCTGTCTGGGCCACCTGCTGTCCCCTCACTGGGCCTTTTCCTCTGACTGACACCTCCCCAAGGACTGTTCTGGGGTCCACATCTGCCCTCACTCTGCCTCTGCTGAGCTCAGCTCGGGCCCTCTTGGCTCTTGTGTCAGTCAAAACGGAATTCCTGTGCCACTTCTCCTACCCCCTACCCCTGGCCCTGGCCCCTGCCCCTGTCCCATGCATACCTCTAGTAGACTCTGACACTGAGTCCCCCTCAAGACAGCCCCATAATCTGGCCTCTAGGACACACCTTGACAGGTTATGCCTCCAGGCTCTTGCCCAAGTTGTTCCTTCAACCATCAAGCTGGGAGGTCTCTGATTGGTTATTTAAGACCCAGTGACAGTGTCGCCTCCTCTATGCAGCCTTCCCTGAGTCACCCTCCTAACTCCAATAGCTCCTGGCTCATAAATGTTGGGAGGAACTGTGGGTTGGACATTGGGGTCAGGCCCAGAGTGGGGTTGGCCGGTATAAGGAGGGAAGCAGGTGTGTGGCCTGGGAGTCCCAGGTGGCCTGCTTTGCTAGCACCACATTCCCATGACAACTTGCATGCTGGCCTCTCCCAGGGAGGACAGTAAGGTTGTCTTTACTGGTAGAGGCTCCAGTGGGGGCAATCCTGTGTGCTGCCCTACAGGTCCTGGATGCCTGAGGAGCTGAGGCAGTGGCTGGATATGGGGGTCAAGGCTGCCCCATCCTGAGTGGACACTTCTGCTAGGTGAGAAGGGTGCCTACTTTCTCCTGGGGCCCCAGCCTGTGGCAGAGCAATTCAGGTAAGCCCTCATGCCCCTGGGTTTCTCTGTCATCCACTGGGGAGAAACAATGAGTCATAACAAAGATGACATGGGCAGAGTGTGTCCTATATACCAGATGCTGCTCCCAGCAATCTGCTCTTAGTGGCTTATTTCATCCTCTCAGCACCCTGAGATGAGGGACTTGCTCTCATTTTACAGATGAGGAAACTGGTCTCCAGAGAATAAGCAAATGAATGCACATGGGCCATGGGTGGGTAAGACCCTCAGGACGCTAGGCTTGGAGTCAGGGGGTCCTTGATGGGGCCAGTGGGGACCTGCCCACACATGTGTGCACTCATACTGCAGCCCCAGCCTTGCTGGCCCTGATGGTTGGGTAGGTAGAGTGAGGCACAGTGAGATCAAAGAGCTCAGTGGCCCTGCCTGCATCTGCCCATGTTCCCATGTCCACAGGAGCCCTAGTGGCTGCTTAGAGAGCAAGGCCGGAGCTGCAGGGCTTCTGTCACGGCCCAGGCTGCACACTGGTCTCCACACTTCTGTGGGACTCATGCTTCTCTAGTCCATCTTCCAGCCCTCATGGGGCCTCTCCAAGGTGTAGGGTCCAGGGTGGGCCTGGGCCCTGCAGGGACTTGATCCCCCAGACTCTGTGCCATTAAGGTCTTCTGAGGTGACCCCTTTCCCTCAGCCCCAGGCCTATAAGCTTAGCCTACCACTCCTTAGAGACAATTTTGTTAAAATTTCAGGCCACACTGGGGTGTCGAATCAGCATGGGGGGTGGGATTGAGGGCTTACTCACCCAGTAAGCAGGGGCTCAGTGGCAGTCTGGTCCATTTTGCCCAACCTCCCAGAACCAGCTCTGCACCCTTAGCTCAGAGGAGACTCCACCAGGCCCTCTGAAGTTCACGGTCCAGAATGAGTGTGAGATGTGTGGAGATGTCAGCCTCTGTGGCCTAACGATTGGCACAGGGCTGGGCACACATTATGTCTGCCGAATGAATGAATAAATGACATTTGACCAAGACACAGGTAGAGAGGTTCTTTCCTAGAAGCTTAGAGGACAGAGACTAGCTGGGCAATCAGGGGAGGCTTCTGGGGAGAGACAACATTGGAATCAGGCCAGAAGGACCAGGAGAACCTCCCTGGGGAGATGGGAGAGACTTTCCTGGTGGGAGAACAGCCTGGGCAAGGGCTTGAGAGCAACGTGGTACTAGGTGTGATGGGGCAGTGGCCCTCCAGGAACCTTGGAGTGACCCGAGGAGTTACCTGGCTAGGGCTTAGGGACCTGGCTTCCAGGCACTGAGGTTTGCCTGGGAGACCCCTCCCCGTAGAGGCCCCTCTGACTGACTGAGCAGCGCAGGCAAACTGGGCTGTGCTGCTTCTGACTCAGACTTTCCATGGGACCCTCTCAGGGCCCTCATTCTCCCCATTTGCCAAGTGGCACGTTTGTCTGAGGTTTGTCCTGGTAGGGGGCGAGGGGTCGCTGGCATGGGACGCTGTGGAGATCTCGTCCAGCGGACCCGTGGGAAGAGCAGATGGGTAGGAGTGAGTTTTCCAGAGCCCAGGACTCACAGGGTGTGCAGTCTTATCTGATGAGGAAGGGGGGATAGGGGTTGTGCCTTTGATCAACAAGTGACACAGGGAGCGGGAACTGACCCTGCCTGAACAGCTGGAAGCCCCAAGGTATCCTCCATAACCAGCCCCATTGTGAGGAAACACCTGGTCCAGGACAGCAGATGAGGAGGGGCATTGCTTGGGGGAATTCAACACAGAATTAACCCCAAACTCTGGCTGGGGTCAGGGGAGCTCTCATGCTTTGTGTCACCACACCGAACTCAGCCCTTACCTCCTCCTCCAGGAAGCCTTCCCCAACTGAAGGCCCCAGGATAATGGAGGCCTGGACTGGACCACCTTGTGTCCCCAAGACCGCAGAGCCTGAGACATGAGCAAGCCAACACCCAGGACTGGGTCCCCCCTCTGCGTGACTAAACCTGCAGCAAGGGACACCATGTTAACCAGAGGCTGGGCCCCAGCAGCCCTGCCTGGCCCCTTCCTGGGGAATGGGGCCCCATAGCCTAGCCTGGGCCCAGCCAGACCCTGGCTGGGAAATGTGGGCTTCCTGAGGCTCGGTGTTGACTCAGGGCTTTGAGTTGCTGCCCAAGATGCCATATTTGGGCCACCCCAAGGGTAAGATTCCTCTCAGGCTGGGGTACAGATATTCTTGGCCGGGAGGATTGTTGGGGCTACTCAGCTGGTGGGGAAGCTGCAGTGAGTCCAGAGTGGTGGGCGCCCTGGGCAGGGGCTGGGTGCACAGAGAGAAGAGTGAGGAGAAGGCGGCCTCGCGGTGGAGGGTGGTGTGGGAGGGCTGCAGTGAGGAGTGGGGTGGAAAGAAGTTGGGGCAACTTGGGCTAGATGACAGGAAAAGGGGTACTCCATGAGAGGACAAGGGGCGGGGGCATGCTGCAGGCTGCAGTTTCCCCTCAGGGATTGTGAGGAGACCAGAAACTGGGGAGGGGGGGCGGCAATGGCCTCCTTTTGAGGAGGTAGTGCCCCTCTGTGCCCCTGACCAGTGTCCTGGGGAGTCAGGACCTGTCCAGGGCTGGGCTGGCCAAGGGGTGCAGCTTGGGGTCCCAGAGACCCTTCCTTGTGAGCTGAGTGGATGTGACTGATAGAGGTGGCACACAGTAGGTACTCAGGCAGGCTGTGGACACATGAATGCACCCCTCTGGGTGGCAAGAACAAGGCCCCTCCAAGTTAGTCTGGAGGAGCAGGAGACAGGCAGGGCAGAGGGTGGAGTGTGGATTTCTGATCTCTCCCTGCCCCCTCCCTTCCTCCAAATCCCCCTCCCACCTTATCCCTCCATCTCAGCTGGTCCCTGCTCCTTCCGGCAGCAAACATGAGCTTTGCAGAAACTTGTCCTCGGATTAAAGCTTAAACCACTGTTTCAGGGGAGCGGGGGCAGGGAGGCTGGCCAGCCAGACCACATGTGGAGGGTGTATGAGGCCAGGAAGGAAGTCTCTTTCCCCATTCCCAAATCCCGGGTCAGATCTGATGCATAGGCTCAAGGGAAAGGTGAGGGGACCCTGGCTGAGTTGAGGATACCCAGCAGCACCCTTAGTAATCTAGCCAGGTCCCTGTCCCCTCTCTCTTGGAGGCCCATAGCTTCCTTTCTGGCCCCCTAGGAGCCAGAGGAATTCTTTAAAATCTTAAATCAGACTATACTGGCCTCATTACCCTCAGGCCAGTCCTAGTCCTTCCTCAATCAGAGGCTACACCCCAATATTCAAGGCAGCCCTAGTCTGGAAGCCCCAGAAAAGGTTGCCCAGGCTCCTGCTCCTCGAGGTCTCGGTATTCCCTTCTATGAAATGGGTACACGGTAGTGTTCTGGCCAAGGGGAGCCAGAGGCCTTCATCCTCCCTAAGACTCCACAGATAGCACAAGTGGAGCCCCCAGTTCCTGGATGCAGGTCCAGAAACCAGGTAAGGCCAAGGTGTCCACTCTACCCAATTTTGTTTGGAAATCAAACCCTCACAGGACAGGATGGCACCCTGTCCCAGGGTAGGGAGTGTGAGCTCAGCATCATTGCCCTGCCAACCACATACATGGAACAAAGAGGCTCATCATTCTGGATGGAGTGCTTAGGACACCAGGTTGGCCAGGGCAGGCCCAGCTCCCCACTGCCTGGCGTTAGCCCTGCTACCCGACACTCCCCTAAGGCACGAGGCTATGAGCTGTAAAGGAGAGATCCTCTGCAAGGAGCATTCCTCCTTGGCCAGTCCCAGTGCTGCTGTGCCACAGATGCCTTACAGCCCGGAATAGGCAATGGTGCTGGCCAAGATCCTCCGTTTCCTGGCTCACGGGGGATGGAGACCGAGATGGGATGCTCTGGCCTTAGATCTCTGGTCTGAGGGTATGGACAGTGACCTCGTATTGTAGTCCTTCCTCAGGGAAGACCTGAAGCCAGGCTTAGGGAAGAGGGCCAGGATGGCAGGGTACCCACGGTCTGCCCACCTGCCCCTCCCCCTTCCGGGGGGCTGCCTTCATCTGGGCCCCACTTCCCTGCTGGGAATGAGGGACCAGGGGAGGCCATGCTGCGGCTGTCACGGAAGAGACATTCCCCAGTCATTTGGAACTAAGTAAGTCCAGATCCCAGCTTGCAGGCCTGGCTGCAGGACCCTCCTTGGGCCCCCCTCTCCCAGGACTGTGGCCACACAGACACATGGAAGGGGTGTGTGCAGCAGATGTGGGCCTGGGAGGCAGCCAGAAACCCCACAGGATCAGAGCCCGGTGCAGTCAGCTTTGTTGGGGGGCTGCCTGGGTCTCCCCTAGCTCTGAGACACACCTCTGCCTAAGGGACTATGCCTGCCCCTGGGGGGCTCACAGCTGGAGCTTCCCTGCCTTTCAAGTCAAGGCAGAGTCTACCTTGAGTCTCTGGGGCTGTAGCTTGAGACACTGTCTACTCAGGCCAGCTCTTCCATAGAGGAGGAAACAGCACATGGGTACCCATCCCTGCCCTGTCCTCAGCTCCAGGGAGTGCGAGCAGAGACCCAAAGACCAAGGTAGAAAGCAGCTCCCGGTCCCTGATCAGAGTATAGAGAGGCCCTGGGTTGAGCCCCTCTCTCATTCAGTGAGACTGGTATATACCAGTCTCCATTCTGGGTGCTGGGGAAGCAGCAAACAGACAAAACAGTTCCTGCCCTCTTGATGCTGATAGTCTAGCAGGGGTAGGGAAACGGACAATAAATAACAAGCATAAAAAGAAGCAAAAGGGCTTCCCTGGTGGCGCAGTGGTTGAGAGTCCGCCTGCTGATGCAGGGGACACAGGTTCGTGCCTCGGTCCAGGAGGATCCCCCATGCCGCGGAGCGGCTGGGCCCGTGAGCCATGGCCGCTGAGACCACACGTCCGCCTGTGCTCTGCAACGGGAGAGGCCGCAACAGTGAGAGGCCCGCGTACCACAAAAAAAAAAAAAAAAAAAAAAGAAGCAAAAAATGTCGTATAGAAAGAGAGGAAGGGAAGGGAAAGTCAAGAGTGCTGGGGTAGTGGTGGTAGATATTACTGAGAAGGTACTATCTGAGCAAAAACCAGAAGGAGGTGAAGGAGAAGTCATAGAGGTGCCTATGGGAAGGGCATCCAGGCAAAGGGAACAGTCATTTCACAGGCCCTGAGGCTGAAGTGCCTCATGTGGGAGGAAGAGGGAGGAGGCTGTGGCCAAGAACAGGAGGACATGAGTCAGAGATGGGAGCAGGCTGGGGAGACAGCCACTGCAGGGACTTGGCTTTGACTCTCAACGAAGTCAGAGCCACTGAGAACTTTGGACAAGAAAGAGACATGGGGCTTCCCTGGTGGGGCAGTGGTTAAGAATCCGCCTGCCAATGCAGGGGACATGGGTTCGATCCCTGGTCCGGGAAGATCCCACACACCGCGGAGTAACTAAGCCCATGTACCGCAACTACTGAGCCTGTGCTCTAGAGCCCACGAGCCACAACTACTGAGCCTGGGCGCTGCAACTACTGAAGCCCGTGCGCCTAGAGCCCGTGCTCCACAGCAAGAGAAGCCACTGCACTGAGAAGTCCGCGCACCGCAACGAACAGTAGCCCCCGCTCGCTGCAACTAGAGAAAGCCGGTGCGCAGCAAGACCCAATGCAGACAAAAATAAATGATAATAAATAAAAATAAATATTTTAAAAAATCTTATATAAGAAAGAGACATGCCCTGGCTTCCATCTTAACAGGGTCCCTCTGGATCCTGGCTGGCTAGCAGGAGGCAAGAGCAGAAGCTGGGAGCCCAGTAAGGAGTCTCCCATACTTGTCAGGTGAGAGATGAGGTTGGCTGTGGAGGTGGAAGCTGCAGAGGCAGTGGCTGCAGAGCTGGTGGCCAGGGAGAAGGTAGGAAGTTGTCACCTGATATTTTGCATATTTTGAAGGTGAAGTTGAAAGTATTTACTGATGGCTTAGATGTAGACGTGTGAGAGAGTCCAGGCTTATTCAAAGACTTTTTGGCCCGAGCAGCTGGAAGGATGGGGCTGTCCCAACTGAGTTGAGCAAAGCCAAAGAGTGGCTGGTGGTTCCTCCCAGGTGGGCTCCAGATCCAAGGTCTTTTCAGCCAAGCTCCACATCCCCCACCCCTAGCCAGTGGCTGGGGCTGCCCAACCATAAATGACCCAGGGCCCAGGCACCCAGAAAAAAGATCTGTACCATGGGGGCAGAGGAAATGCAAAATCCCCATCCCAATTCTTAGTAAGGAGGCCTCTCTGGAGCAGATAAGGTTTGAGCTCTAGGCCCAAGACCTGGGCTCCCCAGCAGGGGCAGGACAGGCGCAAGTGAGTGAGGACTGGCTGTCTGGCCTCTGTCTAAACAGGATATGCTCAGGCTGGCTGACGGTCATGGGTCACTTGGCAGCCAGCCAAGCTTGGGCCCACCCGGCCCCCACCTCCCTCAACATATACAAACACACACACACACACACACACAGTAATACAAATATGGGATGAGGGAGTATGTGGCAACTCAGAGCCCGTGGCTCCCTCTCTTATTCAGTCTGAATGCTCACGAGAAGCAGTTGCTGATGGGTCTACGTGGGACCCAGCCAGGAGAATGCAGAGAGGCCTGGGTCTGTTAATGTCTGGATGGGGATGCAGGACCCGCAGGGGCCCAAGGACGCTCCTGACCCAGCCATTAGGATTGGCTTTCTGGGAGGTAATATCTTCCTAGAAGCCTGCAGAATCTAGAAGGAAATAGGAAAGGCATTCCAGGCACAGGGGAACAGCATGTGCAAAGACCCAGAGAAGAAAGAGAGGGCAGAGCTCCTCAAAGAGGCTTGGGATGCCTGCAGGGCTCTGGTGTGGAAAGGGAGGATGAAGCAGCCTCAAGAAGGGACACCGGCCCTTTGTGCAGAAAGGGACAGTGTTTGGGGTTGGAGGAGGTGGCCGAGGGCTCTGGGTTAGAGGAAACACAGGGTTTACACTGGCACTGAAGTCGGGAAGAGCATTCCCGGTAGAGGGGACAACAGCAGAAAAGGCCTAGAGGCAGCTTTGGGGAGCAGCCAGGGAGGCGGGTCATTCCAGCTTTTGATGGGCTCAGAGCCAGCTCCTGGGGCAGGCTGGGCAGGGGAAGGTTGAGTTGAACCCCATCCTGCACCCTGGCCGTGGGTGACTCCTCACGGCCCGCCCCTTCCTGGTATGGCCGAGCACCTCCGTGCGCCCCCTCCCGGGCCCCCTTTCCGACACCCCCTCTGTGGGATCCAGTTCCGGATGGGTGGGGGCTGGGCCAGAAAGCAGGCAGCGCCTGGGGCAGAGGAGATGAGAAAACCAGAAAGCGAGGAAATCTGAGCCAGCAGCGCTGGGGCTGGGCGGGCCGAGGCTTGCTTAGCCTGCTAGGCCCGGGAAACAGGTTCCCCAGAGACCGGGCCAGAGGAGAGAGTGCTGTTTTAGTCGCCACCTTCATCAAGGGGGCATGGCCAGTCCCTGAGCCCAGGTCTTCCTCGTTCAGCCTTCCAGATGCAGAGGCCAGGAGGGCAGGTTTTCTCTCAAGGTTACCCAGTACAGCGGCTGCCCTGTCCCCACAGGGGAGGCCAGATAGATACAAATAGTGTAGACAGACAGAGGATCGACAGGCAGCAGGAGGCCCAGGGCTGCACTTCAGTCCCCAGCAGCACAGGCCGGAAGAGCCAGAAGGAAGTGAAACAGGCATGAACACTGCCAGAAACAAAGTCTGGGCCAGGTGGAAGGGCTGGAGGTGTTTGGGGGAGAAGACCTTCAAAGCTCTCCTGCCCACCGCAGCACCATCACCCAGGGCGGGGGCTGGAACAAAGGGGGCCAATTCCTTCCCAGGTGTAACCCCCATTGTTGGGCTTTGTGGCACCTCAGAAGCTCTGGGAAGCTGAGCCATGAGCCCAAGGCTACACAGCCAGGATATCACCCCAAGGGCCTATCCCCATGTGGGAAAAGAGAGGGGGCTGCTCCAGAGGCTGGGTCAGTGGGGGAACCTGACCTGGCGTAACCATCTCTGAACTCCCTACCACCTTGTGTGTCCAGGCTGGTACTAGGGTGGGCCATGGGAGAGCTGGAAAAGAAGAATGCGTGGGGTCCAAGTGTCTGTAAAGGAGGGAGGGATGGAGGCCAGGCAGGTGTTAGCCTGGCCTGGTCTCCGTTCAGGCAACGCCACAGGGCATCCTGGGTGGTTCTCAGGTGGAGCTAGCACAGCAGAGTGGCTTTTAGAGGGAAAGACTGAAGGACTCTGGGTGGCAGGGAGAGTGTCGGGCGGGGGCAGCCAGTCCAGAGGAGCCAGGTAGTAGGCATGGAGTTGGCTCCTGTGCTCCTGTGCTCTTGGCTCACGCGCCCTCTTGGATCTGGTATTGCAGGGATTTGCCCTCTTATTCATTCAGTAAAGATTTATTGAACTCCCTAAGTGCCACGTGTGGCTCTAGTACTCATTGCCAGCCCCCCAGCACCGGTCTGAGTTGCAGGCCCTTGGCTTCATGTGGGCCCTGTGGCCTGGCCCTTCCCTCCTGGAGCCTTCCCATAGCTCCTGAAAATGCCACATTTCCCACACCACAGGCTGGTGCTTATAGGCCTCACCCCACTTCTCCCTCTTCCTCATCTGTACAATGGGGACAGCAGGACTTGCTTCTCAATGGGATTGTGAAGTGCTGGGGAGGGGGCAAAAGACCATAAACCCTGCTGGCATGCAGGGCCTCCCAACCCCGCATCAGGGGCTGGTTTCAAGGGGTCTTTGGACCCCTGCAATTGAAGGCAAAATCACAGGATGCTCTACAGTATTCCTCCCAATGATACATATTATATATAAAATGACAAATAGTGTTACAAAATGCTCATCCCAGCATGACACACACAGGGCAAGGGTGCAGTGTGGATTCACTGTGGCAATAATAAAATTATTTTGATTTTTATTGATTACTCAGCCTTCTCACACTGATTAGAAGAGAAGTGGCATCATTCCACTGTGTGTAGCCAAGCCCAGCTCTAGCTCTCCTCCCTCTCCTTGTCCCCTTCCTCCCACCCCCCTGCCACCAAAGAACTCTGTGTGCTGGGCCTAATCTGTGTGTCTGAGAGGTGCTCCATGGACAAATCAATTGAGTCTCTTTCCTTCCTAACCCAGAACCCTGGAGTTGTCTTTGGCAAGTCCTCACAGTTCTGCTTTAGTGAGCAGGATAATGATCATGCTGGTCGTGGTGACAGAGGAGGCCAGGCTCTGAGGAAGCCAGGGAGGTTGTGGGGTGGTGTTGGAATTGATGGCTTTGGAAACCACAGTAATGGTGTCATATGCTGCACTGGTAATTGTGGTGCAGTGGTGGTGACCTCAGGGGTGACCCTGGTACAGAGGAGTGGGGATGATGAGGAATGACTGACAGAGTGATTTTATTTTTATTTTTTTATTTTTTCAATTTTTTGGCAGCGTTGGGTCTTCATTGTTGCGCGTGGGCTTTCTCTAGGGGTAGCAAGCTGGGGCTACTCTTCATTGTGGTGCACGGGCTTCTCATTGTGGTGGCTTCTCTTGTTGTGGAGCACAGGCTTCATGTGCACACAGGCTCCAGGTGCATGGGCTACAGTAGTTGCAGCACGCGGGCTCAGTAGTTGTGGCTCACGGGCTCTAGAGCGCAGGCTCAGTGGTTGTGGCGCACGAGCTTATTTGCTCCGTGGCATATGGGATCTTCCCAGACCAAGGATCGAACCCGTGTCTCCTGCATTGGCAGGCGGATTCTTAGCCACTGCACCACCAGGGAAGTCCCAACACAGTGTTTTTTGTTTTTTGCGGTACGCGGGCCTCTCACTGCTGTGGCCTCTCCCGTTGCAGAGCACAGACTCCGGACGCGCAGACCCAGCGGCCATGGCTCACGGGCCCAGCTGCTCGGCAGCATGTAGGATCCTCCCGGACCGGGGCACGAACCCATGTCCCCTGCATTGGCAGGCGGACTCCCAACCACTGTGCCACCAGGGAAACCCGATACAGTGTTTTTAAATGAGACATGACAGCGAGAGACGTGCAGGCACTGTCACTGCAGCCACTATTACTGCAGGCTGCAGCCAAAAAAAAAAAAAAAAAAAAAAGCAAAGGGACTTCCCTGGTGGTCCAGTGGCTAAGACTCTGCATTCCCAATGCAGGGGGCCCGGGTTCAATCCCTGGTCAGTGAACTAAGATCCCGCATGCCACATGGTATGGCAAAAAAACCAAAAAAACCCTGCAGGCTGGTGTTTCCTTAGATCCAGTGGCCAGCCTCTGCTTGGAGCATGTGCGCCAGCACTCCAAGTCCAAGTCTGGGTCAGGAGACCCTCAGCAGGATCCCTAACATCCCACCCCAACCTACATTTGCAGTCAACCAGCCAATAGGTCAGAGTGAGAGATGTCTTGGGGGATGTCTTGTTAGCCAGGAAGAGAAGAGGGAGAAGGAAGAGAGAGGAGAGGGGGAACAAGGGAGGAAGAGAGAAAGGAGGAGTGTAGAGGAAGAGGAGGAGAGGAGGAGAGAGAAGGAGGAAGCAGACAAGGAAAAATAGGGGGAGAGGAAAGAGGGGGAAGAGAAGGGGAGGGCAGAGGAGGAGAGAGGAAAGAATAGAAAGGAGAGAGGAGGAAGGGGAGGGAATAGGAGAAGAGGGAGGAGAAGGAGGACAAAGAGGTCCTATGCCCACTGGGACCTTGGCAAAGTGCATGGGGCCAGGCTGAGGCTGTGGTCCTGGCTGGTGAGGCTACGGCCTTGGGAGTAGGGTTAGGTTGGGTGGAGGGTCCCTTCCTCGGATCAGTTGCAGGGCCCTCAGTTCATCAGGAGGCCATTTGAAAGCAAATGTCCCTTTTAGGAACCCCTATCCGGCTTCTCTGGGGTATGGAACTGTAAGGGGGTGGGTCCGTGGGGCTACTGGCTTGAAATAGGACTGGCTGCTGAGGGCGTCTCAGGGAGCTCTACAGCAGTTGAACGGAGCTGTAAGGCTGACCTGGCTTGGGCTGGAGGCGGCGGGCAGGTCCCGCCGTGCCAGCCGTCCCAGGGGCTGCACTGCCACCTGCTGAGCGGCCCGGGCAGTCCCGGGCCCTGAGCTGCGGGTCTCACGCTGGGCCAGGCATGGCGGGCAGCGGGTGGGAAGGAGGGACACGGCAGGGGGTGCGCAGGTGAGCGTAGGCTCGTTGCTCCCGGGCGCGCCTGCCCTTCCCGCCAGGGAGTTGAGTGCTCGGGTAAACACCAGGCGCGGTGTGCGCGGTGTATCCACAGATAGACAAAGCCAGGGCGGGGCGGGGGCGCCGCCTGCGAAGCCAGGGCGGGGGCGCGGGGTGCCGATTAGCCTCACTGGGCGAAGGCTGCCCCACCGCCTGGGAGCATCGAGCCCAGCCCGCGGACAGGTGGAGAGGGGGCGGGACGGCGGCCGGGCGGGTCCCGCCCTGGGGGTGGGGCCGGGCGGGGCGGGCGGGGCGGGGCCGCGCTATGCAAATGCCGCCCACGGGCGGCCAATTGCCGGCTCTCCCCTCGCGGCTCCGAGCGCCCCGTCCCGCCGGCGGCCGCGAGACCAGAGCAAGCGAGCGAGCGAGCGAGGGAACGGCCGCGGTCCGCTGACCCCCGAGCGCAGCCCAGCGCGGCCGGCCGGCCCCAGTCCAGAGACCAGGCGAGCACAGCGCTACCGAGCCAAGCCGAGCGTAGCTCCCCGAAGCCCAGCGCGCGCCGTCGCCCGCGCCCCGCTCCGGGGAATGCGCCCTCGGCGCGCCGGCCAGGGGGCGCCCGCAGCCCACCCGGGGGAAGGCGGCCCCGAGCGCCCCTGAGCCTTCCCATGGCCCGGGATGGGGCCCGGGGCCTCGACTGCTGACGCGCCCGAAGCCCGCAGAACCCGTTAAGCCGGGGCCGCGGCCCCGACCCGGGCTCAGGCACAGCGGCGAGAGGGCGCGGGCAGGGCCATGGCCCCGGGGGTCCGCTAGCGCGGACCGGCTCAACCGGGAGCCCCTCTGCTGCCGCCGCCGCCGCTGCTCGGGAGCCCAGGCCCCTCCGCCGTGGAAGAGGTGAGTGCGGCGGGAACCGGGAGGGAGCGGTCAGGCAGCCGGGCCACCCCGCGATCCCCCTGGGACCCGCGGCACTGCAACTCTGCGGAAGTGTCCGGGGCTTGGGGCTCAGAGAGCCAGGGGGCTTTCCGCGGACGCAGGGGTGACCAGACTGGTGTGGGTGCCTATACCTGGCCGGGCTGCCCCGACCCTCAGCATCGAAGCGATGTGGAGATGTGTGGAGGATGTGGCCTGCGGGGTCACCAGTGTGCAAAGCAACTTTTTCTGTGAAAGGTTCTGGGTGGGCGGGTGGGTGCTTCCTTACACCTCCACCGCCTTGTTCCTGGAGCGGGAGGCCTCATGCCCTTTCTCCTGGCTGAGCTCTCCCACTAACGCCTCACAGGCAGCGTTCTTCCCCAGTAGGTACGCCTGCCCTGCCTCAGTGTCCGGATCTGGGGATCGTCTGCTGGAAGGGAAGCGCTATACTGGCAGCCCCCACGTGGAGGGTCTCCAAGATCAACAGGGCAGGACTGCCAGCCCCAAGGCTTTTCTCCCAGCTCTGTGCCAGCCCCCTGACCCCCTGCTGCTAGTTTGGGTTTTCTTTCCAGCAGGGAGTCTTGCTTGGATTAGGGGCCCTGCTGTATGTGGGGAGTAAGTGAGCTGGGAGAGCCTGCAGTCAAGGCCCCCATCTGGGCAGGCTGGGGCCCCAGTGGTTAAGTGGGCAGGGGACCCTAGGAGCTAGGTGGACTTGATTAGAGCAGATGGGACCAGGGCGTGTCAAGGTGGCCCAGGAATGAGGCAGGACTGGCAGGAGGGGTCAGCTGGAGCTAGGTCTGGAGGCCTGGCTGGATAAATAACTTCTAATTCTTGAGATAACTGTGTTGTGAACACCAGCCCATGAACACCTGGGGGAGGCGGGGGGGTGGGGAATGAAGGCACCGATGTGTCTGCTCTGGAGGTTGGGGGTTCCTGTCCTGAATTCATACAGATTGTCTCCCAGAAGCCCCTGTCCTAGTTGGAGAGATAGGGAAACTGCACCCAGAGGTTGGTAGGCTCATTCCGGTAGGCTCATTCCAGTCCAGGGGGTTGGATCGAGCTGGAGCCTTTTCCCAGGCTGCATAGGGAGTGTGCCTGGACCCTTGGGGTAAGGTGTCCTGGAAGGTGAGGACACTGGGCACGCCTGCCCCTGCTGCTGCCCCTCAGTTCTGAAGGAGCCAGGCCCAGAAGTGCAGGGGGTTGGGGAGAGGAGGCCAGGAACCCAGCCTCAGACCCCTGCCGCTCCAGGAATACCTTGAAGGGGAAGATGGAGCGAAGCCCAGGTGACCTTGACTGGGAAACCCTGGCCATGAAATGGGGGGGTTTCAATCCTAGCTATGCTGGTGTGTCTCTGCTTCCTGGTCCATAGGGTGTTGGGGGAGGGGGAAGCCAAGGAGTCTGGAAGGAGCACTGGCCTGCTGGGGGGGAGTATGAGAGCAGCTAGGTGGGGGGTGGGGTGCTGTTAATAATTTCTTCACCATGTTCCCCCGCAGCCCCTGCTCCTGCCTCCCTTCCATCCAGGCAGTTCTCAGCTCGAAGGAGCCAACCTTCCTTCCCTGAGGCAGGCTGTCCCCCACAACCCCCCCAAGCCTGAGAAGTCTGGATCAGTCTGGACAATTCGACCTCCTAGCCCCCTGCCCCACCCCCAGGTGCCTCCAGACCCCCTCGTTTGGCCGCCCCTTCCCTGCACCCCTTGCCAGCCCCAGCTCCTCGGTTCTTTGTTCGAACGTCTCTCCTCCGTCCCTCCCTCTCTCCTCCCTCTCTCCTCCTCCCTCCCGCCTGCCTCCCTCCCTTGCTCCCTCCCGCCAGCCTTCTTTCCTTCCTTCTCTGCTCTCCTCCTGGTGGGCTCCCAGGTGGCGGTGGCTGTTCCTTCTCTGTCCACCCACCTGGGCTGGGCCAGACTGGGGGCTTCTCCGGGGCTGGGGCTGGGTGGAATGCATCTAGGGGCTGGCAGAGGGGAAGCAACTGTGGAAATGCCCTCCCCTTTCCTCTCTCTGTCCTTCTCTTCCTCTTTTTCCTTCCCTCTCCTTCTCTCCTCCACCCCCCAGGCTGCCAAGGAGGGGGCCTAGACTTGGGCCTGAGGCCCCAACAGATTTGAACATCCCCCATTCACCCTTTTAAAGGGCCAAAGCATTGTGGGAGGTCCCTGTAGGGGCCCAGTGGAGCAAAGCCCTCCACGTTTCTGGACACCTTGGGGGACTCCACCACTGTCCTTGGTGACCCTGACCTTGTCACCATGAAAATGGCTGTAGGAGAAATGAGGTCACAGGGAGGACGGGAGGCGAATCACCCTGAGCCCTCTGATACAGAGGAACAAAGCTCTCTAAGGGACCCAGCCTGCATCTCGTCCTTCCCAAGCCAGGATAGTGTCTCCCAGCTTCCTTGAGCCCCACCCCACTAGCAGGTCAAGTTCTTGAACAAACATATGCTTGTAAGGACGAGTGTGGGCATGTAAGTGTGGACGTGTGTATATCCACAACTGTTAGTGGGGGCCTCCCAGGTGAACCCCAGGGTGCTGGTAGCTGCACAGCCCTTTCTCCCACCTGCCTGCCTCATCAGGGCCTGCCATTCAGTCAGCACCAGCTTTGTGCCCCAGCAGACTGGCGGAAGGGCTGGTTCTGATTCTCCCCTCCCTCCTTCAGCCATCCTCCCTAGGAGGGAGCACCTGTGATGGGGGATTTGGAAGGAACATGAGAGGTGTGTCAGGCACTCAGGAGCGGGTGTTCCCACAGAGGGCACCACGTGGGGAATGGGTCAGTCAGCCTGAAGCTGCACTTCCTGTCTGAGGAACCACCAGTGGTTTGCTTGGCAGGAGAGGCAAGGTCTCGGGGGAGGTGGGCTAGGGAGGGCATCAGGGCCTGTCGAGTGGGGTTGGACAGTCAGATGTGGAGCCTGGGCCTTGCCTCAGTATGTGTTAGCCAGTGCAGGGGATTAACAGGCCGTGTTACCTCTTACACCCCACCCCCACCTCAGGGTCCTAGAAGTGGGCCTGGGGTCCTGTCTCCCATGGGAGAAGGAAGTAGGCCAGACAGATCTGGGGGATGGGGCTCACATTGTCATTCTTGGTGCCCCCACCCCCAGTGCATCTGGTTGGGGGGGGGCGCGGTTGGGAAGTTGGCACTGGTTTTCGCCTGGAGGGAGCAATATGTTCAGACAACTGGTGCTGGGCTGCGTTTACCCAACAGCCAGTCTGCCTGGGGAGACAATATTTGAAAAACATTGTATGGAAACTTGGACCTGCTGGGGGTATGGGAGTTCTGCAGGGGACACTGAGGCTGGCTCAGACCCTGCTCCAGGCCTGCTGGCCGTCCTCGCTCCCCTTCTTTGCCCTCTGTAGGCAGAGCTGGAAATTTTCCTGGCAGGAAGTCCTTCTGTATGTCTGACCTGGATCCCTCCTGCTGTGATTTCAGTAAAAGTAGACCCTACTGTTCTTTGACTCTCCTTTTCTGGCTGCTGTCTCTCTCTCACTCTAGGCCATCTATGTGTGTCTCACTCATCCTCCACTCCCTCATGCTCCCAACCCCAATAATCAGGTTCAGATTTCCCTATACTAGAAGGAGAGATTTGGCTGGAGCCAGCAGGACTGGACCCATCTCTTCCCTCATTCCTTGAAGTGGAAGAGGGAAGGAACAGCCCATTTGGTTGGGGGTGGATGCAAGGGAACTAGAGGGGGCTGTAAGATCACCTGCTTGAGCTGAGCGCTGTGAGTGGAAGTCAGGAAGCTGTGATGCGGGGAGGGTTTGAGTCTCCCATGGCCCCTATTAGTCCTGGTGACCCTAGGCTGAACTCAGTGGCTGGTCTTTAGACCCATTGTTTGGGACAAGAAAGAATATGAGGTTTTCACACTGAGGCATTCATGGCCCCAGTCTGAGGGTGTGAGCAAGGAGACACCCATCGCCCTATTTATTCAGATAGGGAAACTGAGGCACCTTGGGCAGAATTACACAGGGAAATGTTGGTAGGGCAGGATACCCCACTCTGCCTCACACATTGCAATCTTGCTCCCCCTCCCAGGTGTCTAGCCGGCTGCCTGATTTCTGGGCCCTAGGCCCCTCCCACAATGCCTGTCGCTGGCCTCCTCCTCTGGGCTTCCCTACTGACTGGGGCCTGGCCAGCCACCCCAACCCAGGACTACCTCCCGGCCACGCCCCGGGTCCGGCTTTCATTTAAAGGTAAGAGGCTGCCTTGCTGTTCCCCAGCATCCTCCTCTGTCCAGAGCACTTGGCCCTGTTGCACAGGAGAGAGAAGAGAGGTCAGAGCAAAAAAGGACAAATTGTGCAGCCACATGGGTCACACTGGGTGTGTTGGGGCTGACAAAGGAGGTGGTGACTTGCTGGGAAAGGCTGGAGACTGGACTACTTAGATATTTGGAGAAGGGTCCTGAGTCTGGGCTGCTTCTTTTTTTGTTTTTTTTTTTTGGCTGCATGGCATGAGGGATCTCAGTTCCCCGACCAGGGATTGAACCTGCAGTGGAAGCATGGAGTCTCAACCACTATATCGCCAGGCAAGTCCCCAGACCGCTTCTAGAGCCAGAATATGTGGGCTCTGGGTTTGAGTCTGCAGAGCATCTCCCTCTGTGTGATAACTGGGGTGACAGAGGTGTCTTGCCTTTCAAACTTGTGTTTGCAGAAGCCCTTCCCTGGGTTTCCCTGGTGGCGCAGTGGTTAAGAGTCTGCCTGCCGATGCAGGGGACACGGGTTCGTGCCCCGGTCCGGGAAGATCCCACATGCCGTGGAGCGGCTGGGCCCGTGAGCCATGGCCGCTGAGCCTGCGCGTCCGGAGCCTGTGCTCCGCAACTGTAGAGGCCACAACAGTGAGAGGCCTGCGTACCACAAAAAAAAAACAAAACAAAACAAACAGAAGCCCTTCCCTGCCACTGGTCCTGCCCTGCCTGGTGAGACAATCAGGGCAGACACTGAGGCCTCCGAAAGCTAGAGGAGCAGGACCTGCTCTGCTGGGCTGTGGGTGCTTGAGGGACCTTCCTATGGGTCTCCATGTGGGAGGGGTTCCTAGGAATTGGGGAGGGGCTCTTGGCTGTGACTAGAGACTAGACCACCCGGTGAGTTCAGGGAGAGCACGTGCTGTTCTGACAGGCCTGACATCCCCAGTGAGCACTTTGCTTGAAGTCACTGGAACGTTACAATGATGAGTTGGGGTCTGCAGAATGAGATGCTAGTCCCCTGGCTCCATCACCTTTGCAGCTAACCCACTAGGCAGGTGAACACGCGTGCCACACATACTCTCCAGGCATACCGATGGCTCACTCACTAGCCACTTCCTCGAAGGTGTGCATGATCCAAGAGTCTACCCTCGGCCTGGGATAAGGGGCAGCAGCCATGCTTGGGGGACCTGGGGTCGCCGCTGAGTTCTCAGCCTTGGCCCTCCTCTGGCCCTGGGTCACTTGGTCCAGCTGCCTGCCCTGGGTGGGGCCGACTCAGCCCTGGCTGACCAGATTTCTGGATGCACTTATAAGGGTGAAAGGCTGGGCCAACCTTTCCTTCCTCAGGCTTGGCTGAGGCCCAGCCCCCACCTCACCATGTTCCCATGTCCCCCAGCAGAGCCCCTCTCCTGGCCCCATATTACCTGTGCAACTTGATGGGGGGAGTGGGGAGTGAATTAATGAGGATGTGCCTGGAAGGAGTCCTGCACAGGGCCTGAGAAATGGGCAGAAGAGTTGATTGGTTTGGGTTGTAAAAGACAACTCCTCTCCTAGGCCTAAGAAGGTGAGATACTTATTCTGCTGATATCTCTACCCTTTCCTGGTGGAAGTCCTCGGAGCTGATTAATAAATATTGAAGGGGCCTGGTCCCCCTCTCACCCCATTCCAAGCCCATGGTGCCAGCAGGGAGAATAGAGCATCCCCTCCCCCCACAGGGGCAGGGCAGGTGACTTGGTTTCCACACCCCTGGGATCCTGGAACCAAGACGTCCACTCTGGGTATTACTTTTGTCATCACCCTGGAGACCCATGAGAGGAAGCAGGAGAAACAAGATATTGGGAGGGTCTCTGTACACTCCTTCTAAACCTTCTTGGACCTGCAGGAGCAAAGGGGCAAAGGCTTTTGTTCCTTTTTTCCAGAGAGGGAAACCGAGTATCAGGCAAGGGCAGGGCCACAGTCAGGCAGGAGGCAGAGGAGAGGCCAGAAATAGTGCTGGTGCTCTGGCCTTGCCGACGCCTGAAGCCCACATCGGTCAGGTCGATTCCCCCTCAATTAGCTCTGAAGCTGACACCCACAGTGACTAAAAGCCCAGCTCACTGGCAGCCAGCCTGTGGCGCTGACTCTTGTGGCAGCCTGGGGTGGGGCTGTAGGCTGCCTGGGGCCACCCCATCCCCAGGCCTCTGTGCTTTTGCACGGGCAGGTTTCCCTGTCCTGAATGACCTTTCTGTTTCCTACTTGATCTCCTGTCCTACTTTTATGCTTAGATGTCACTTAGTTTAGCAGATTCTTGAGTACCTGCCATGTGCCAGGCCCTGTGCTGAGCACTGGGGACTGTGCAGTGAACAAGATGGGGTGCTCACAGACAAAGTGGCTGAAAAGACAATGGACACCCAGCTGGCCGGTGCCTCCTGGGAGCTCAGCACTTACTGTGCACCAGGCCCTGTGCACCCCTCTCCCCCCTCATGCTGGATGGTCTCAGGCAGCTCATGCCTACGATGCGGCCCTCAGTGAGGAGTAGGCCCTCACTGATCATTTGTGGAGTGAGAATAGAGACCAACACCTACAGAACCTGGACCCTGGCCTGGCTGTGGCCAGGGCTGGGGGGAGCTTCTCCTCCTGTATATACAAGAGGGGCACAGAGAGGGCTGCTCTTGGGAACACTGGTGGTCACTGTGGCTTCATGCCTCACTTTCTCCATCTGTGCCTTGGATGGATATAGCAGCTGCCATACCAGGCCTCAGGGCCTCCCTTACCCTAGGCACATCCCCTCCCTTGCCTGGGTCCTGCTGCAGTTGGGAGGTGCTAGTTCCGGCCTAGACGGGCCAGACCCTCTAAGCCGGAGGTTCTGGTATGAGGGGCCACACTGCCCAGGGCAGATAAAGGAACAAAGGCAGGAACTGGGCCAGGCTTGGGCTTGCTGCCTGCCCATCCGCCTGGGCACCCCAGCCAGGCCTAAAGCTGAGAGAGGGTTTAAGGGAGAAGGAACCCAGGGTTCAGTCAGAGTGGGGAGACTCCTATGGCCCATCTGCTGAGCTTCCATCAGCAGCACAGCCAAGGTCATGCAGAAATGAGGGGTCAAGTGAGGAGGATTTTCAGGAGCAGGAGAGCTATTTTTTGAGAGCTCATGGATGCTTACAACTAGAGAGCCTGGGCAGCAGGGCCCTCTTTTCACCACCTATCCTTGCCTGGGCCTGGAGTCCCCTTAACCCCAGAGTCACTGGCCAAGCCTGGGAGAAAAAAATCTCTCCCTTCCCCCACCCTGAGATGGTCCAAGCCCTGGGGTACCACCTCCCACTGCAGAGGGAGGTGTGAGGGCCCTGCCAGGTCCTTTGTTTAGCTTGGGGAATGTTTACTTTTTCCCAGGAAGCCACCCCCACAATACACTGCTGCTGCCTGGGCTGGCTTTGGCCAGGACTTGAGGCCAAGAGGTGTTTGGAGGGGGAAAGCGGTCTTGTGATGACATGAGGTGGCTGGGCTACTGGGGAAACTGAGGCCGGAGTAAGGAGATGGAATGGAAGGTCACCTTGCCAGGGGAAGTCAGGAAAGATGAAAATAATAGAAATAACAGTAGGTACCCATGATGATAACCAAGTGGTAGTCCCTCCAAGGCCTGGGGAGGGGGACTGCCTGGGTATCCTGTGAGGAATCAGACCCAGAGGCTTTCCCGGGTCACTCAGGAGCAGGACTAAGATGGAGCCTGGCTCTGCCTGATGTCTGAACCTGTCCCAGGACTGGGGGTGGAGGGCAGGTTGGGGATGCAGGCGCAGCCCTCTTCCATGGGCTCGGGCTTGGGCTTGGGCTCGAGCTCCAGGACCCTGCAGTGCCGGCTTTAGCCTGCCCAGCCTCACTTCCCAAGGAAAGGGCTGGGTTCGCACTGGTCAGTCTTCTTGTGCTCTCTACCACTGGAGAAACAGCACTTGGGTTTGCTTATTTCCTATGAATCCAGTTGTCCATCACCCCAGCCCCTTCACTGATCAGAGTCCTCTAGGAAGCTCTCTCCCTTCGGAGAAGGAAAACCAGGGTCCAGGAGTGAAAAGGGCTTCTATGACCAGAGCAGCCCTGGGGTTCAACCTTCTCAAGAGTCTGGGTGTATCTGGCTTGCTCTTTGGGAAGGACGTTTTGCAGGTGGAGGGTGAACGGGTTGGTGTTGGTCAGTGCCCACCAGCCCTCCTCAGCCCAGCTCCTGAGCCTCTGGGGCTATTGGGCCCATAACAGTGCCACCACTTACATCATTTACGTGTGGCACTTGAGAACCAAAGTCGCCAGGTCTCCTTATTAGGAAATGAGGAGATTGGAGGTTAGGAAGGGTCACAGTCCATTTACTTCACCCAAGGGGGAGTGAGTATGGGGTGAATACGGATTGAATTGGAAGGGCCTTTAGCAAGCGTCAACTTAGCTGGCCTGACTGAACGGTGTGAGGAGTGGGGCTGGGGAGCTTAAGGACCCTCCCTTGCCCACCAGGGGGGCTCCCTGGCCAGCCAAACAGGCTTGGAGCTTCGGATTGCGAGGGACAGGTGAGAAGGCCCAGGAGCTTGGAGGCCAGGGGTGGCACCAGGGAGCTGGGTAGGTGGCTTTGACAGCTACAGGGGGACTTGGAGCTAGCAAACTGGGGAGGTGTGGGTATTCCAGGATGAGCCTGATGAGGGAGGAAGGAAGACCCAAAGCATGAACTTGAGCCGAGATCCCTGCGTTTCGAATCTCAGTTTTCCTGGAAATGGGAGCCGCCTCACTCCTGAGAGGGGACTTGGAAATGGCCGCTTTGGGAGTTGGGAGGTCCTGGGTGCTGGTTGGCTGCCCCTCAGCTGGCCAGGGATCAGCCCTCGGAGAGAGCGGGGCAGGTCCTTGTGCTTGCCGAGAGCCTGCCTGAGGCCCAGCCTGGGTCAGCCAGGCCAGGGCCTGAGGCTCTCAGCTGTGGTCCTTCCAGGTCCAGCCAAGCTTCAGATGGGACCGCCACTGGCTGGGCCTCCGCAGCACAGGCCTTGTCTCTGGTTCCCTGGCACGACGCCCACCCCTCCCTCCCTGGCTCCAGCTTCCCTTGGCACGGAGTGAGGAGCTGGTGCATGCTCAAGGAGTAAATCATGTTCCTTGGCAGCCCCCACTGCTTCGTAATCGTAAAGAATTTAAAGAGAAACCACCAAGATAAAAATCTCATCCTGGCCCATAAAGGCATCTTTCACCCTGTGGCTTGGGAGGTGGCAGCCTCAGAGTGGGCTCCTGGCTGTCTGCACCTGTGTGTGTGCACCTCCAACCCTGTGACCTCTCCAGAGGTGGTGGGGAGCCCAGAGGGTGTCTTCAGAGCCGTGGGTACTTGGCTTCAGACTCCTGGGAGACCTCCCGCTCCTCCCCCAGGGCAGGCGGTGGGACACTTAATTTGGTAGAATGAAGAGGTGGTGCTGTGGTGGTTGAGAGAGCTGGCCCTGAAGGCAGGCAAACCTCTATCCTACCTTGTCAGCTGTGTGATCTTAAGACAAGTAGCTTAGGCTCTCCCACCCCCGGTTTCTCCATGTAAGGTAGGGATGGCAGTGGCCCCATGGAAACGGCATCCTGAGGTCTCAAGCTGCCTAGCTTGCATCCTGGCCATGGGTAGACCTTGCGTAGTGAAGTCCCTCTGTGTCCCTGCTGCCTCATCTGTAAAATGGGGGCAAAAATGGTGCTGACTTCATTGTGTTTTGTGCATTAACTTTTTTTTTTTTTAAATGCTTGGCTTTTTTGTTTGTTTTGTTTTGTTTATTTATTTATTTATTTTTGGCTGTGTTGGGTCTTCATTTCTGTGCAAGGGCTTTCTCTAGTTGTGGCAAGTGGGGGGCCACTCTTCATTGCGGTGCGCGGGCCTCTCACTATCGTGGCCTCTCTTGTTGCGGAGCACAGGCTCCAGACGCGCAGGCTCAGTAGTTGTAGCTCACGGGCCCAGCCGCTCCATGGCATGTGGGATCTTCCCAGACCAGGGCTCGAACCCGTGTCCCCTGCATTAGCAGGCAGATTCTCAACCCCTGCGCCACCAGGGAAGCCCTGTGCGTTAACTTTTTGTGAATACAGTTATGGCTCTGGCAAAGGAAGTCTCAGAAACTAAGAGCTACTCTGAGGGTGGCAGACACCCTCAGAGGGCTGAGGGCTGATCCTGGGGGTGCCCCAGGAGTCCGTACTGCCTCACCTCTCCCTCTAGATTTCTAACCTTTGGTAAAGCAGATGGTGTTTGGAAAGGACTGCAAGTGGGACCCTGAGCCCTGTGGATGGAGTGGGGTCAGGAGGAGGAGGATGCCTACCATGGGTGTCTGGACAGGATTTGTGGAGGAGGCTACATCACAAAAGGGGAGGGAGATTTCGGGAGCGGGAAGAGCAGGAGCAGAGGCGGGGTGTGTGCAGTGCAGCAGTTGGGGAAGGGCGAGACGCTAGATGGAGTCTTGCTCTTGGTGCTAGGATATAGAGTTTGCACTTTCTCCTTGTGGTTTTTGAGCTCTTTTTTTCATGGCAGAGGTACCAAATACATACTGGGAAAAAGATAATGCATTTGGGGAAGGGATGCCATGGAGGGGGCTCTCCCAGAGATGAGTGTCCCAGTCTGGTTGGAGCCCACGATCTGCTGCAGTGACACAGCCCACAACCCCCCCAACCCCACACCCTGCACTGTTCTAGCTCCTACAGCTTGTGCTAGGGGTGACCAGACCTGGGTTGCTCACTTGGGCATCTACATGACTGGCCCGAGAGTATGTTTTCTTGGCCTGACCTGGCGCTGTCCTGGGAATCTGAGCCCTGCCTCAAGGGAGCCCTTAGAGCTCTGGAGAAGCAGAGAAGATTCCTGCTGCATTTTTCTTAGAAATAGCAAGAGGGCCTTTGCCAGAGGCCTGGATGCCAGAAGGCTCCGATCTGAATCCAAAGCCCAGCTCACGTGGGTGCCTGAGCTTGGCAGGCCTGCAGGCCCCCGCCCCCCAGGCTGCTGAGCAGCCCCTGGGAGAGGGTGGAGGCCTCCTGGGGTTGCTTACTGATCCTGACCTGGCAAAGAATGGGGTCTGGGCGGTGGCTGCTGGCCTAGGTTCCAGGAGGCCAGCCCGTGGCGGAGGGAGGCTCAGCTAGGCTGACCTGTGGCATCCTCACAGGGGCTGCTGGCAAGTATTGCCTATCTGCTATATCTCTGCGGGGCAGAGACAGCCCCAAAGCAACAGGCCCCTCCAGGGACCAGGAGGCCTTTGGGGCGTGAGGCCTCAGCTCCACCCCCTTCCCCCAGTCTTCGTCCTTCCTTCCTTCCCCTGATCCCCCCTTGTCTGCATCTCCTCCCATCACTACCATGACCCCTCGTGGCTTCCTACCCAGACATGCTCTTTCCTCTAAGGTCTCTGCACCCAGCCAAGGGCCTTGTTTCTTCCCATTTAGGGCTCAGTGCTGATGCCCTCATTTCCTTCCAGGGGCAGAGTCCACTGTGTGGACCTGCTGGTCCACCAGCCTGGGTGGCTCCTGTCAGTCCTACACTATAAGTGTAGAGCAACAGCTAGAATGTGGGGGCCTCCTGGGCTCCTGCAGCACCTGAGGTGGAATGGGTGGCACTCCAGGCTCCTCTGCTCAAGGCTGCTCACGCTGTCATTTTGCTTAGCACTCTCCAGTCCTAGCACCAGGCCTGTGTGGAGTACTCGCTGCCTTTCTGGACTGGCGACCAGCTAAGTCATGCCTGGAGTCCTGACACAGCCTCACCACATCCCTCAAGGCTGACCCTGAGCACACATCTGTCTGTGCGGTGCCTCAGTGTCCCCATCTGAATATTGGGGGGGGGGGCGCTAAGACTGTCTGGGACATCCTGGGAATCTCTGGGTGGGTGATGTGAAGGGGCTGCAGGGACCCCAGGAGTCTGAGGAGGGCAGAGATGGGGGCTGGGCCCAGGGCAGGGGGAGGGTCTTGACACCCACCAGCCTGTTGGTCCCATCCTGGCCTGTCTGTCTGGTTGATTTATCAGAGTAAATGAGCCATGGAGAGTTTGTTGTCTTTTGCAGTCACAGGGAGGAGGAGGTGGTGGAGGAAGGAGTGAGGGGTTTCCGGGCCAGGTCTGGAATGTGGGAGGAGGGGTGGGCTCCCCGAGGCCTGTGGAACTGGAGGCTCTGATACACTCTGCCCACCTGAGAAATGGATTGGTGCCACCCTCCCCTCAGGACCAGCCCCTCTTCCCACCCCCTTCCCACTTCTTGGGGCACATTCCAGTGTGAACTGCTTGCCGGGCCCAGGCCCCCTCCTCCCACCCCAGGCTCAGGGACCGCCTTGACCCTTCAAGCCAGCCTCCTTGACCACACTGTCTTTTCCAAGCTGGGCAAGAGCTCTGAACTTTGCCTGGCCTGCGGATGCCCAAAGGTGTCCTCCTAGGCAGCCGTGCATGCCATTCGGGTCCAGGTAGGACATCCTGGCCCCCTGAGCCACCAGCCCAGACCTAGAACAATCAGGCACCATGTGGTCCTGGGGTTGGGCAGGGATCAATGGAAGCACCGAGGCTGGAGGGCTCCCTACCTGCTGGGACACAATGGTCTAAAGTCACTGGACATCCTTAGTGGGGAGATATGTAGAACCTTTGCTGTCCACCAGGTGTGTGTGCCAGGGAGTGACTCTGCTGCCCGTTCCCACCTGGCTTTTTCCCGGGTCAGGATGAACTGTGCCCCCAGCCTGTCTTCTCCTGGGCGGAGCAGGTGGGCGCTGGGGCGGAACGGGCGTGGGAACAGCATGCCTGGGCCTGCTGGTCCCAGGCCCCAGGCCCCAACCCCCAACCTCCAACCCCCAACCCCCAGCCCTTAGCCCCCAAAATGGGAGGGAAGCCTGCAGCAGAGCTTAGCCCAGCTGGGCTGCTCCAGCTCGGCTCCAGCTTGGTGTTTACTGAACAGCTGCGATGTTTACAGTAGCCCTATAGAAGGGGCCCCTTGTTCCAGAGGATTTCCCATCTTGTGGGTCCCACTGGGGGCTCTTCTGACCTCACCACCTCTCCGCACCCCTGGGATAGGCATGTCAGGGTGGCAGGGACTACAACCATCTCCACCCTCTCCAGCGCTGGGCCAGTGTCTTGGCACCTGCCCCTCCACCATTCACTCTGGCCTTGGGTCCCTCTCCCCTGGAGGAGCTGACATTCCCAGGAAGTGGCAGCTTTAAGTGATGAAATACGGTAACTGGGTACCCAGTTCAGACTTTTAAATTAAATTCAATCAGAGCCGTTATTGAATATAAACACGTGGAGTCATTTACATGTTAATTATGTTGAATGGACTATGAGGCCATAATTAGTTGCTAATTGGGTGAGAGCGGCTGTAATTGGTTTTGTTGGCACTGACCTGGCTCACCTGCCTAGGGGGAAGAGGGGCGAGTATGGATGCCTCCTAGGGAGGCTTCTGGGTCTCCGATCTGGACAGCTTGATCCAGAGATGGGATTGAAGAGGACAGATTTTGAGGGGCTTGGGGCCAGAGGAACCTGGAGCCTACCCCCCAGCGAAGAGGCAGCTTAAGCCCCAGGCAAAACCCTGGGTCTGGGTTCTAGGGGTTCCCATCTAGAACATCCCTAGGGATGGGGTGGGAGGTGGGACTGGGAGAGCCAGCCCTTGAATCAAAGGTGACAGCCTCTTCTGCCCAGCCCCATGTGGGACCTGGACCTGAACAAATGGTAAATGCCTAGGAGAGGGTCCATAGGAGCACAAGGCAGATGCCACCCTGGTATGTCAAGGCAGATGCTGGGGCCCTGGATTGGCCTGGCCAGGGCTGGAGTCTTGGCATTGAGGTACGAGTAAGGTGGATGTGCTGAGCAGGGAGAAAGGTGCATGCAAAGGCTTTAGGGAGGCCCTGCCCCCAGCTCGCCTGGCTGGGGCTCCAGGGTTACAAGGCTGTGGCCAGGGGCTGAGGCCTTCCGGCTGGCCGCTCATTAAAAGAGGATTAGGCCGAGAGCCAGTGGGTCAGCCCAGCCCCTGGGCCTTCCCTCTGGGGCCCCTCACAGCTTGAGGGAGTGGTAAAGGGGCCAGGGGCCAACCCTCCCTAGAGCCCATGGGAGTGTCCAGGAGGGACCCTGCCATTCCTGCTGCTGCCACTGCTACCATCTCCTTATCCACCTCAGTTTCCCTCCTCAGAAGGGTAGGGGGATAAAGTACTGACCAGAGACCCCGGCCAGCACCCCCACCCCTCACCCCCAGCCTCATTTCTCTTCATCTTAGGGATTAAGGCTGGACCAGCCCACATGAAGTCAGAGGTCAGGGCTGAGCTGCCGGGACCTGTCTATCACCTCCCAGTACCCAAGCACAGCCCAGGGAGGTGACCCTGTCCGTCAGGGCCTGCTGCTTTGTAGGGCTGTAACCAAGGGGGCGGGGTACCCATCTCTGATCCAAGACCCCCCTTTTGCAGCAGCCCCTGCCTCACTGGCAAGCAGACCTGGTGTCCTAGAGACAGGCAGCAGGGGTCGGGGGCCGCCCACTCGGGGTCTGCGGGTGAGGGCTGCAGACACGCCTCCTCAGTGCTGTCCTCGCCACCGCCTCCTTTAAAGTAAGGCATCATCAGCTGCTTCCCAGAGAGGAGGAAACAGAGACCCCAGGATTAAGCCTCCTTCACACTGAGGAGATTCCTGCCTCTGGACCTTTGCCAGCCCGTTCTGGGCCAGGACCCCAAGTGTCTAACGGCCATGGGAGAGTGCTAGAGGCTGGAAACGACTGCGGAAATGAGGTGTCTGATGCCAGAAAAGGCTCTTCCTTCCCCATGACGGGAAAAGCCTTCCCGGATGTTACCCCACCCAACCTGTGCCCAGCCTGGATGAGGGCACGGGGGTGGGGAGCTCTTCCCTGGAGCATCACTCAGGCACACCACCCTCCCTCCCCAAGGTCACAGCTTATACAAACTTGAATCCCTGACACCCACAGAGCCTTTGGTTGTGCCCCAGCCCCTCCCTCTGTATTGTCCTGGGGGTGGGGGAGGGGCGACACTCCTGCTATCAGAGCTGGGCCTGGGGCAAGTGGAGCAGAGGTGGGGACTGGCCTGAGGACAGGAGCAACCTCAGTCCGTGTCAGCTCCCCCACATCCATGCCCCCTCAGGCCCCCAGGTCCCCTTGGCCCAAGTCCCTGCTCCTCAGTGGGGCTGAGGGCCAGTAAGCTCTAGCCCTGCTGACACTGCAGGTGTCAGAGCAGCATGCCCAGGGCTACTCAACCACCATCTGCCCTGACCCGGGCTTCTTGGAGGAGTGAAGGCCCCCTGTTCCTCTACCCTGCGGCAGAGTGAGGAGGTGGGACAGCACACCAATTTCACTCCTCACCCTGTGACCTAAGGTGAGCACCACTCTCCCCTGGGCCTCAGTCTTCGTGTCTGGAGCTGGGGGTGCAGGGCTGTCATGGGGACCCTTATTTGAATTCTTTACTACAATCTGGCATGAGGGAAATGAGTGCTCCGAGACCGCAACTGGGGTCATGAAGCCCATGCCAGAGCCAGAGATTCCTCCCCCTTGCTCCCACCCATTTCCTACCCCACACAGCCTTATGGGGGCTCCCCACACCCGCCTTAGTTTCCACAGAGACCAAAACATCACATCCTGTGACAACAGAGCCATTGACGCCATATCCCGTGGCCACTGGGAGGGGTCCCGAGGGTCCTGAGTCATGTGCCCTGTCAATGGAGGACGAGTCACCTTCCGGCCCTGGCCCTCCCAACAGGCAGTCCCCACCACCAGGACTGGCTCTGCCGGCACCTGACCCTCCTTTAGCCCAAAAGGCCATGGACCTGGGTGGGAATATCACGCTCCATGCAGACTGACATGTCACTTCCCTGCTCTGTGCCTCTTATCTGTAATTTGGATGTTAATGAGCACAGGGCTTTGCACATAATAGGTACTGGATGACTAAGTAAGAGGCTCCCTCCATTCCCACCTCTACCAAAGGGCTCAGGCACAGAGAGTTGAGAGGGAGGATGTCAGATCAGGGCTGGTCTCCTGCTCCTCACGTAGGTCTCAGTTGCCTCATCTGCTGAATGGTGTCTCCTCTGTCTGTACTTGGGAGGGGGACTTGGACTTGGGGGTCGTGGCACTGTAGAGGGGGAGGGTCTGGATTATAGGGACCCAAGGCTAGGCGGGGATGGGAGGGTAGGCATTATGGCTGGTTGCATTCCTGGGGCTAGATATTTGGAGCTCCCCCGCACCTTAGGTGTCTGTGTCTGAAGGTGCCCACTTCAGCCTCGCCTCCCTTCCCCCCATTGCCCCCCAAATGTCCCCTAGCCCAGCAGGACGGGTAAGGGCACAGTCAAGGCCATGCCCCCAGCCAGGGTATAAATAACCCCTGGCGGGCTCTCCCAGCCTGGGGGGACTCCGCTGGCAGCCCCACTTCCTCTCTGGCCACTTCCTGGCCCTGGGTTGGCGAGGGGGGGGAGTGTTTACTTTCCTGTTGTCACTATGGCCGGGTGGCCAGGCGGGGGACTCCGAGTGGCCCAACAACAGGTGCAGGACAGGTGCTCAGGCTGCCCTGCCTAGGACTTCAGAGGCACCGCTGATGAGGCTGTAGCCAGGCAGGGATCGGCCCTTTGATCCCTTGGCGTCCCTGCGTCCCAGTGGTGGGCCAAGGTCATCACCTGTATTCTCTTGCTGCCATAGTCAGGGCTGGGCAGGGCAAGGCCTTTGCCCTGCCCAGCCCTCAGATGTGGGCTCTGGGTCTGCTGTGGGACTCCCCTGGCTCCCAGCCCACCTCACACACCCATCTCAGCACATCCTGAAGCTCCCATTCAGAGCTGCTCTCAGGCACGGCCCCTCCAGCTCCATTCCTGGGTCTCCAGCACACAGCAGGGGTCAAGGTCAGCCAGGCCAGTCAGAGACAGCGGCCTTGACTAAATGGGATGGGGCCACCTGCTGGTTCCACCTTCAGGCAGCATCTATGGCTCTCAGTGACCTCAGATCCCAGGGCTCAGATTCTCCCTCTCCAGACCTCCCCCTTGATAGCCCCACCTGTGAAATGGGTTACCAGATGTGGGGCAGGGAGATGCGATGTGTAAGTTCCCCTTGGTGGATGTGTCATCTGATGTAGGACACATATGTGTGTGTGTGTATACCTGGGCCATGTGCATGCATACATACTCCTCTGTGTGCTGCCATCTCAAGCCTCCTGTGCTGGTGAACATTCATCTGCAATCTCTTCTCTCCTGCGGAGCTAAAACTAGCTGGGGGTGGGTGGAGGAGGGACTTGCCAAGGGGACCCCTCGGAACTCCCTCTCCCAGAGGAAGGTTCCCAAGTTTCCTGGAGTCCTCTGTCATTGGCCTATCATTAGCCAAGTTTCCTCCTGTCTTTCATCCCCAGAAAGGAGGACTTTCCCTCAGCAACCTGAGGGTGAGAGGGCCAGGGCTGCCAGACTCACAGAAGGGAAACTGAGGACTCAGCTGGACCCTGTCGCCAGCCCTGGGGATGCTGCAGCACTAGGGGGAGGGCCTCTTTCCTGGGAAAGAGTTCCTGGATGGTTCAGAGTGGCCTGAGGATTCCACCATCAGCAACCCTGTGGGGTCTGGGGGAAGCCCAAGGTCTGTTGGGCAGTTTGGCTCCAGCAGGGCTTTCCAGTGTCCTGGCTAACCTGCTTCAGGCAAGGTGGGGACCTTGCTGTGTGCCAGCTTTGCCCTCTGTCTTGTTGGCAGCTGGGGTGAGGACAGGGCTCCCTGGCTCTGTGCCAGCATTTGTGAGCTGTCCTGGTTGCACCTGCCCCCCACCCCCCTATTCATTAACCCTTTTAGGCCCCTGTGGGAAGCTGGCCCCACCCTGAGCATGGGAACATTAACTCCCCACCTGAGCAGAGAGTCTTTGATGCCATCACGCACCCTGGCCCACGCCCGCTGCCCTTTCATTGGGACCCAGAGACTGGCTGGGCTGCCGATGAATCAGTGCCCCGGCTTTGGGTGTGGCCCCTTCCCTGGCCTGCCCAACTGTCCCACGTTCTCCTCCCAGAATGTCAGGGACTAGAGAGGGAACCCAGCAGGCCCTGGAGGGGAAGCTGGGGGTTTAAGATGACCGTGTGGTGGGGCTACCCCCTCTGTCAAAGCGGGTATGGGTGGATGGTCTCCAAGAGCCCTCACTGCTGCTCTGCCCTCTGCCCACAGAGCTTAAGGCCACAGGCACGGCCCACTTCTTCAACTTCCTGCTCAACACAACTGATTACCGAATCCTGCTCAAGGACGAGGACCACGACCGCATGTATGTGGGCAGCAAGGACTACGTGCTGTCTCTGGACCTGCATGACATCAACCGCGAGCCCCTCATTGTAAGGGCCAGCCCAGATGTGGTGGGGAGATGAGGGACGCGCGCCCCAGGGCTGGGGGCCCTTCCAGCGGGCCCTCTGACCTCCATCTCTGGCAGATCCACTGGGCAGCCTCCCCACAGCGCATTGAGGAGTGTGTGCTCTCAGGCAAGGATGGCAACGTGAGTGCCGTGGGGTCAAAGGTGGGGTGGGGGAAGGTGGCAGCGGGGGACAGGGGACTTCAGGAAGGCACTGGGGCCAGGAAGGCATCTGGGCACTTCCTTGGCTTTCCCTCTGGCCCCAGGGTGAGTGCGGGAACTTCGTCAGGCTCATCCAGCCCTGGAACCGAACACACCTGTATGTGTGCGGGACCGGCGCCTACAACCCCATGTGCACCTATGTAAACCGCGGCCGCCGCGCCCAGGTAAGCCTCGCCCACCCTGGCCCTGTACTGCCCCCACTGATAGCTACCTTCCAGGGTTCTGATGGGAGGATGGGCTTGAGCCCCAGCCCTGCCACTTCCCGGCCCTGTGACCTTGGGTGAGTGACTTCTTCCACCTCTCAGAGCCTCAGTTTCCTCTCCTGAAAATGGGGCTAATAGCTGCCTTTCTCACAGGTCGGTGTGAGGAGGAGGCAGTGAGCTAACGCTCTCAGAGGTCTTAGCACTGTGCCTGGCATGTAGTGAGCGCTTCCTCCATATGTGGACGATGCCCCTGCAGCCAAGCCAGAGGGCCTGGCGGGGGCCTCAGCATCAGGAGGCTGGACGCCTGGGTCAGCTTCTGCCATACGGCCTGGGGGAGAGCTGCCCCTTCCTCAGCTCTGCCTCACCCTGCCTGCTTTTGCCCTCCTCCATTTCCATGTGGGCATGCGTGTGAGCTGGTGTGACCTTGTAGGGAGTGTGTGAGAACGATTGGACCTAAGGGGCACAGGTGTGTGCAGGTGTGCCCCAGCTGTGTGTATGTGTTCACACAGGGGTGCATATATGTGCTCTGGGGGCTCAGGTGCTCCCATGTGTTCCTGGCATGTGTGGTGTGAGAAGCTGGCAGCCCGAGCCCGCTCCCCCAGCCCCTGCCACCCCTGGCTCTAACCCGTATTCCTCGTCTTCTCAGGCCACGCCCTGGACCCAGATGCAGGTGGTCAGAGGCCGAGGCAGCAGAGCCACCGATGGTGCCCTCCACCCGACGCCCACAGCCCCACGCCAGGTGGGCCTCATCCCTTCAGGCTCTTGCCAGGCAGCACTGCCTCTGAACCGAACTCATCCTGGGCCTGGCCTTCCGGCCAGGAGCCTGCACCCCAGGCCAGCCTCCCCCGGGTCTTCCGTCCACCTCTGTGCCCCCCTCCCACTCCTTCCCCTGCAGTGCCCTCAGCCTCTGAAGGCATTCCCCGTTGGACTCATGTCAGCCTCAGTGTGACAAGAAATCATGAAGCCATCAGGTGGGAAAGACAGGAGCCCTGGGGACAGCCATGCCTCCGCCCTCAGAACACGTGTGTAGACATGCGTGGGCACGCGTTGGGCACTCTCCAACCCACACCTTACTTAGCACCCAGCGTGGGAAAATGGCACATGTGTGCAGCCTGACACATAGCTCTTAGGTGTCCATGCCCCATGCCTCACTTGGGGCACAGGTTAACCCCTGGGGTGGGAGGGGCAGAGCTGTGTGTCTACTAGACTTGACCCAGGACAGGGCTGAGGGACTGGGCCGGGGCTGGGGGGCTCTGGGGCTGGGCAGGGGCGGGCAGGGGGGCAGGGGCTGCCGGTGAGTGATAGAGCAAGTGGTCGCTTGAGCTCGCGTGTCTGTGGCAGGGAGTGCTGAGAAGTGGGGCCACTCAGACTCTGCGTGTGTGTGCCCAGGGTGTGAGCAGTGGGTTCCATGTGTTGGCAGTGATGCGTGCCGAGCTGTGTGTGCAGCCCCATGTGTGCAGGAAGTCATGTGTGCAGAGTGTAACTGGAAGCAGGCCTGTGTACACCTTCCCATCACCATCCCTGCCACCTGCTGCCACCTCCTTCCTGCCTCTGTGCCTCTCTCCTCTTCCTCCCTTAACCTCCTCATGAGCTCGTCCTGCCCAGTGCCTTCACCAGCCTTCCTCCTAGCATCTTCAGGGATGGGCTGGGAGGCATGGTGGGGGGGCTTTGTGAATTCCATGTGGTCTGGGCTGGACCCCTCAGCTCCTGGCTCCCTGCGGAGACATGTGGAGCTGGGGGCTCTGCTGAGGGGCAGGGAAAAGGCCCTGGCCTATTAGTCTATCCTGAGGACCACAGGTAGGGCACAAAACCCGGCGACAACGATAACCTCAGAGCCCTCTGGCCTGGTGGGACCTGATGGCAAAGGACAGGATCCCAGGCCTTTGGCCAGTAACCCTGCCCTTCATGGCCCAAGACAGGCAGCCACAGCTCAAAGAGTTGTGCCTCTGTGGCCCAAGGGGGCCCTGGCCAGAATCTTCCTGAACCAGTTGGCATGGAGGGGCTTCAGCCCCTATAAGCCCACCTGATGCCCCTCTCATGGTCCCCAAAGCAGAGTCCTCCGAGACGCGATTCCCAGGTCTTATCTGAGATCTAGACCAGGAAGCACCTCCCTGGGAACCCTCAGCACCGCCCTGCCCTGGGAGACCTGGCAAGATAGAGTTAAAACCTGGGGAGTGGAGCAGGGTGGCTTCAGGGTTTCGCTGGGGGCTCGCTCTCACCCTGAGAGCCTGATGACCCTTGCCTTTCGTGTGTGGGATGGCTTGGATGATGCCGAGCCCCTCTCTGCCTTGCAGGATTACATCTTCTACCTGGAGCCTGAGAAACTCGAGTCAGGAAAGGGCAAGTGTCCCTACGACCCCAAGCTGGACACAGCCTCAGCCCTCATCAGTGAGTGCTCCCACCCCACCCTGGTTCTAAAGCCTAAAGGTGTGACCTCTGCCTCTGGAGCAGGGAGCATGGCACCAACACTTTACCCCAGGGAAGAGACCATGAAACTGCTGTGTCTGAAACCTGCCCCCCCATCACCCCCGCAATGTGGCCCCACCTGGCAAGGGGAAGGGTACAGACCAGACCCCAGTGTGCGCAGAGGGGCAGAGACTAGGTGGTATGAGCCTCCATCTATCCCCTCGAATGGGGGTGCGGTGGGTGCAGGGGGCAGATTCTACCCTGAAATCCACAGTGTGGTCCATGCAAAGGCCAGAACCCTCCTGGCCACAGGCTTCCTGGAAGAGAAGACAAGCGGAGTCTGTACTGAGGGTGGTATGAGGCAGTGGTCCCATAGCATGTTCTCGGATTGTCTGTCAGGCTGGGAGAGGCCCACAAGGCAGCACCAATGGAGAGTCCTGGCCCAGAGACCAGCTTGGGGAGTTTGTTTCTGGTCTGGCCAAGTGTCTGGGAGAGTTGGGAGAAAGTTTTCTGGGGAGGAGTCCTGCCTGGGGCCTCAGAAGCAGCTGCTGCCCCTACCCCCAGGTTGGGTGAGGCCACTGCTGACCCAGGTCCCTGCACTCTGCCTACTTTCTGGCTGCCCAACTGAGTCTGCCTCTCAGCAGCTGCTGGGCAGTGTGCCACCTCCAAGCCTGGGAAAGGCAGAGGGTGGGCATTATCCTCTCCCTCTTGGTGAGTAAGAAGGTCCTAGCCGGATGGCAGGGTCCAGACCAGGGAGTCTGATGGGGGAAGACAGGGCCTGCCCTGGGGGAGTCTAGAGGGAAGACTTGGAGTGGTGTGCTGGAGCCAGTGTGTTTGTCAAATTTTCTGTTCAAATTTTCAGGTATTCTGTGAGCCAGCTACTAAACACAGCTATTGTTAGAAAGTAAATTATATACACTTACAGTTAAATAAATTACTTTAAAAACAAAGGTAAAAATACTCAAAACTCATTACTTGCTAATTATTTCACTACATTTTATTATTATCTATGTTCTTGAGATTATTTACATTTCTCGTATCTACGGGATGGAAACACTAGACAATGGTTTTGGCAGGTCTTCCCAACTCTACTTTCAGTGAGTGACCTCAGGTTAGCAGCTTGAGATCAGCCATGGTGGGAGTATTTACACCACAGAAATTGGCTCTGGCTGCTAATCAGAGCCAACTGCTGCTAATCCCAGTCCTCCCAGAGCCAGTTGTTAAAACATTCACCAACGCCCCACTGATACAATCGCCCTGGAGAACCTGAGGGGGAGATGGGACCCTGCCCTGGAGGTCATGTGTGCCGTGCACCGGCCTTAGCCAAGGGCGTCCCCCTGACTGACCCACTGGCCCACCCACAGACGAGGAGCTCTATGCAGGTGTGTACATCGACTTCATGGGCACCGACGCGGCCATCTTCCGCACGCTTGGAAAGCAGACGGCCATGCGCACGGATCAGTACAACTCCCGGTGGCTCAATGGTGAGCAGAGCCCACAACACCTCCAGTGGGCAGCATGTCTGGGGTGCAGCACAGAGATCATAAAAAAACACTCGTGGGAGAATTTTTGGCCCTTGACTGGCTGGAGCAGGGGTAGTTTCTTATCCCGGGAAGACTCGGGGGTCTTGTACCTGGCCCGGGAAAGAGGCTTTGTCCAAGGAGGGTGCGGTTCACTGACGCCTGCACACCTGCAGACCCTTCATTCATCCACGCTGAGCTCATCCCTGATAGCGCCGAGCGCAACGATGACAAGCTCTACTTCTTCTTCCGTGAGCGGTCTGCAGAGGCACCGCAGAGCCCCGCCGTGTATGCCCGCATCGGGCGGATCTGCCTGGTATGAGGCCCCTTGCTGCCCCCTCCCCAGGCCCAGTCCTGGTTCCATCAGCCCTGCTCTGGCAGGGTCTTTGAGGTGAGTGAGCTGATCTGACCCAGCCCCTGCCCCCTGCCCCCCAGAACGATGACGGCGGCCACTGCTGCCTGGTCAACAAGTGGAGCACATTCCTGAAGGCAAGGCTGGTCTGCTCTGTGCCAGGCGAGGATGGCATCGAAACCCACTTTGACGAGCTCCGTGAGCACCCGGCAGGCGGGCGGGGGCCTATGGCTACTGCAGGGGATGGCAGCCGGATGGGTGGTCAGGGGAAGCCTGGTGCCCCCCCACCCAGGAGTGGGCAGGGCCTTGGGGCTCGTGGCCAAGGTACCCTCCCAGCTCCCTCTCCTTCTGTCCCCAGAGGATGTGTTTGTCCAGCAGACCCAGGATGTGAGGAACCCAGTCATTTACGCTGTCTTTACCTCCTCGGGGTGAGACTGGGGCTGGGGCCGGCAGTGGCAGGGTGTGGCTGAGTAGGCAGCTGTGATTTGTGGAGGACCCCATCCTGGTGGGGAGCTGTGGGTGAGGGCAGGCTGGGGAGGGACCCTGGGCCAAGGGTCTGCCCCACCCTCAGCAGCAGCCTGCCTTGCCCGCAGCTCTGTGTTCCGAGGCTCTGCCGTGTGTGTCTACTCCATGGCTGACATTCGCATGGTCTTCAATGGGCCCTTTGCCCACAAGGAGGGCCCCAACTACCAATGGATGCCCTTCTCAGGGAAGATGCCCTACCCACGGCCCGGCACGGTGAGGACCCCACTCACTCCACCTTTCCCTTTCCTCTCTTTCCACGAGAACTGTGCTGGGTCAGGCCCTTTGCAGACATGGGCCGCACCATCGTGGCACTCACAGCCAAGTTGGCGGGGGCGGGGGCAGAGGTGGACCATACACACATATAAATTCACCATTCATCCTCAATAAAGCTGAAGTTAAAACAAAACACACCGTAAGGAAAACTCCACCGTTTACACACAGTGTCGGGCTGTGAAAGAATCCAGCTAGGATCCTGAAACAAAGATGGTGGCTGGGTGTGGCAGGCTGCTCCCTCTGGGAGGCTGTTTGGAAGCTGAAAGTTGTAGGGAAGTCTTCAAGGCAGGCTGGAGGTGGGGGTGAGCAGGAGCCCCTGCAGTAGTGGGAGGCGATTCACCTGATCTTGGTGTGACATGGACCACTGCGGGAGTCTAAGCAGGAGAGCTTCGTGATCTGATCACATGCCTAGGGTGTTAAAGGAGCTCCGGGCCTGCGGTCCTGCTGAGCAGGGGTGGAGCTGGGGAAGTGGTGCACTGGAAGAACAGTGAGAGGAAGGAGACAAGCGGGTGGGGATGAGGACCTAGAAAGGCCGTTGTCAGCTCTGCCAAATGCTGCCACAAAGTCATGGCACATGAAGCTGGGGAGATGGCCATGGGATTTGACCATGTGAGACCTTGGGACCTCAGCTGGTGCAGGACCTGCAGAGAGGTTGGGTATTGGGCAAAAGCCCAGATGGGTGTTCTGAGAAGCGGAGCAGGTGGAGCTGGTGGGGACAGACAGAGCGGAGACCTCTTCTGAAGCTAATGGGTCCAGGGTGCCCTGGGCAGCCTGGGCCTGACACTCATCACCTGCCTGCAGTGCCCTGGTGGAACCTTCACGCCATCCATGAAGTCCACCAAGGACTATCCTGATGAAGTGATCAACTTCATGCGCACCCACCCACTCATGTACCAGGCCGTTTACCCTCTGCAGCGGCGGCCCCTAGTGGTCCGCACAGGCTCTCCTTACCGTCTCACCACTGTTGCTGTGGACCAGGTGGATGCAGCCGACGGGCGCTATGAGGTGCTTTTCCTGGGCACAGGTACCCACTGCTGCTCCCGGCCCCTCCCACACTGGGCCCACTGGGTGGAGGGTACTGATCCATAGGGCTGGGCCCTGCCCTGCTAGGGGTTTACTACAGGGTTGTCAATGTCAGCTCTGCCACCTTCATCCTTTGGAGGCTTCTCTCTATTACCAGGATAACTGAGAATGGGGATGGCGAAACCCCATTTTCATCCCTATCCCTGGTGGCCGGGAGAGCAGGGACACTGGGTGCCTGGGGACCCATGTTTGGGCGGAAAGAGGGAGGACAGAGCCAGACACCTCCAGGATACCTGGTTCCAAATACTGACACACATGCTCTCGTGTGCACATGCAAACTGCACCCACCGCTGTTCCAGTAGCCCTCAACATAAGGGAACACTTCCTGCAGCCTGTTTGCAGCTTCCCAAAATGAGGGTCTGGGGTCAGAGGAGCAGACTCTATCTGTGACTCCCCCTTATCCAGGGCCAGTCTCCTTAGACCTCTTCCCCTCATCTGGGGGCAACTCTTCAACCTTGGCACAGAGCTCTCCCATTCCACTGCCCTTGGGGGGTTTGGGCCCTGGTGGGGGAAGGGGCTGAGGCTGGTGCCCCTTTCCCAGCGTCCTCAGCCCCACTGAGGCCCTGCCCGGCCCGTTCCAGACCGCGGGACAGTGCAGAAGGTCATTGTGCTGCCTAAGGATGACCAGGAGATGGAGGAGCTCATGCTAGAGGAGGTGGAGGTCTTCAAGGTGGGTGTGACACCACCCAGTCCTGTCCTCCTCACCATGGCTCTCCTCAGTACCACCTCCTGACCTCAGACTTCCAGGTCAGGACAGGAAGGGGGTCCCCAGGGTCATAAGCTAATCCCTCTCTTCTTCTAGGACCCAGCATCTGTTAAGACCATGACCATCTCTTCCAAGAGGGTGAGTTTTGGCGAGGTGGGCTGAGGGTAGGGATGGAGGCTGCTTCACTTTGGGGTCAAGCCCTTGGCAAAGAGATGGGGACACTGAGGCACAGAACAAGAAGGGGAGGAGCCTGGCCCAACTGGCTCCTAAGGAAGGTTGGCTATGGGGAGGGAACTGACAAGCTCCTACCCCTGCCCACAGCAACAACTGTACGTGGCCTCCTCCGTGGGTGTCACACACCTGAGCCTGCACCGCTGCCAGGCATATGGGGCCGCCTGTGCCGACTGCTGCCTTGCCCGGGACCCCTACTGTGCCTGGGATGGCCAAGCCTGTTCCCGCTACACAGCGTCCTCTAAGAGGTGTGAACCCCGAGACCCTTGGAATTTTGGCCACCAGACCCAGGGCTCTGTCCTGGAGGTCTAGATGTGGATGTGATATTACCCTGGGGGACTTTATGGGTGAGACATCCTACCCTGGAGTTTTGGGGCTATAGAGACTTGGGGGGCAAGTTTTCTTGGGAATACTCCTTCAGGAGCTATCTTCATCCAGGCGGAGCCGCCGGCAGGACGTCCGGCACGGGAACCCCATCAGGCAGTGCCGTGGGTTCAATTCCAATGGTGAGTGCTCTATGTTTCACCACTGGGTGCTCCTCGGTGCGGAGCTGTGCAGCCCACAGAGCTGCTCATGGGGCCCCCACTGGAAGGATTCTCACATGGTCCGTGGGGGTGAGGGGGTGAGGGGTTTTGGAGAAGGGATGTCCTCGGCCACCCCCTCAAGGAGTGGATGCCTGATGGCACAGCCCTGCCTGTATGGGTGGGTATCCCTGTATATGCCCCTCGCCAGCCTGCAGTCTGCCAAGAGGTAGTGCTGCTTTCACGTGGCACCCTCTTGTTCTACAGCCAATAAGAATGCCGTGGAGTCTGTGCAGTATGGCGTGGCAGGGAGCGCAGCCTTCCTTGAGTGCCAGCCCCGCTCGCCCCAGGCTACCGTTAAGTGGCTGTTCCAGCGAGATCCGAGTGACCGGCGCCGAGAGGTGATTTCCTGTGCCCCACAGTCCTCACCATGGTTGGGAGAGTCCCTTGTACAGTCGAAATTCTACGTGGGTGAAATGTGGTATAGGAACCAAACTGGGGCAGCCCTCATTCTAAGAAAGTCCTTCCAAGCTCCCTTCCCTATGTGGAGATCATTTGGGTGAATCCAGTTATATGGAAACTCTGTGGGGTGTCCATATTACATGGAAACTACTTGTAGGCATGCCTTTTTATATGAGAATTCCATATGTGTACTTTATTGGCAGTATACCTCATTCTATGGAAATGTCACGTGGATGAGTTCCAGCATATGGAAATTCTGTGGGGTAGCCTTCCTATTGTGGAAATACCTTCTAGGCAATCCCTTCTACATGGAAATTCTATGAGGGTGCCCCAACATCTCTTTATTCTCATTAAATAGAAATTGTGTATATGCTCCAGAATTCTCTCATTGTACAGAATCCCCTTATGGTCATTCCTCCTGAAATGGAAGTGTTTATTATTCAGATGTTATATGGAAACTTGTTTTTCTTGGTATATGGAAATTCCACACGGGTGCCCCTGCATGGGGTGGCCCCAGAGGTGGTCTGATCGGGGAGCTGGCCGGGGCAACAGGGTGGTCCTGCAGCCCCTGAGCCCCAGCCCCTGCCCCCACAGATGCGTGCAGATGACCGCTTCCTGCGCACGGAACAGGGCTTGCTGCTTCGCGCCCTGCAGCTTGGTGATCGCGGCCTCTACTCCTGTACAGCCACCGAGAACAACTTCAAGCATGTCATCACACGAGTGCAGCTGCATGTACTGGGCCAGGACGCTGTCCATGCTGCCCTCTTCCCACCCCCAGCTGTGAGCGTCCCACCGCCCCCAGGCGCCGGGCCCCCCACACCCCCTTACCAGGAGCTGGCGCAGCTCCTGGCCCAGCCAGAAGTGGGCCTCATCCACCAGTACTGCCAGGGCTACTGGCGCCATGTGCCCCCCAGTCCCAGGGAGGCCCCAGGGGCACCCAGACCTCCTGAACCCCAGGACCAGAAAAAACCCCGGAACCGCCGCCACCACCCGCCGGACACATGAGGCCTGCTGTCTGAGCCCTGCGATGGGCCGGCCTAGTCCTCGTCCCTTTTAATATAAAAGATAAATATATATATATATATAAAATATCTATATTCTATATACACCCTGCCCCTGCAAAGACAGTATTTATTGGTGGGTTGTAAATAGCCTGCCTCAGCGGCAGCATCATCCAAAACTTAGACCCATGCTGGTCAGAGACAGCAGAAAACAGAGCCCACCTAACCAGGCCCGGCCAGTTGGCCGGGCCGGGCCAGGACCACACAGTCCCCAGGCTCAGCTGGGAGTCTACCTGCTCGACAGCCACCGCCAGGATCTACAGGACACAGGGAAGGAGCAAGCTCTACCTGGATGGGGCACGGACTGTACACCTTCGCCCATGTTTGCTGGTGGCATACATGTGGATGCGAGGACTGCTTTGGAGACCGGGGGTGGGAGTGAGGGCTCAGATGCGCTCAGAGAAGGGAAGAAGGGGCTGGCACAGGATGCCGGCCCCTGCCTGGGAGAGGGGCACTCAGTCAAGGCCAGCCCTTTCCTGGGTATTTATTCTCTATTTATTGGGGACAGGAGAAGAGGAGCCCTGCCTGGGTGGGGCAGCCCCTCCAGCCCCTCCTTCCCTCCCTGCCTGGCCACTCTACTTCCTCTTTGCTTTCTCCGTGCCGCTGTGATGCAGGGGCTGGGAGAAAAGCAGAGGGGCCAGGCTCAGGCAGCGCTGAGGGGAGAGGGGGTCATGGTGGAGGCCTGGGGCCTGCAGGGGCTCCCCAGGGCTCCCTTCTGCCCACCACTTCAGATGATGGGTGTAAATAGCTCTGGGGGGCAGTTGGGTAGGTGGATGGGGGCTCCTGGCAGCCCTCTGCTGTCCAGGCCACACCTGCCCTTGGGTTCCATCTTGCTAATAAACACTGGCTCTGGGACTGGACTTTGGCTTTCTCCTTGGCAAAGGAGGGAGGACGGGGGTTCAGCCCACACCCAGATTCTGTCCCTCCTGCCCCACCCCCCCACCAATGTGGCTTGACCACCAGTTCCCGCACGGTCTCTTTTGCAAGCCCAGCGTCCATTCACTTACTCAGTTGTTTGATCATTCGTTCACGTTGCTTTCTCACCTGGCTTTGTGTCTTGCCAGGAACTCAGGACTCAGAATTGGCAAGACAAATCCACAGCCCTTACAGTTCAGCTGCCCCTGCCCTGGGAATCAACAAAATTCCCATTCTTCTGCATCCTTCCAGCCAGATCTCAGCAGAGGGTCCAGCGCAAGCAAATGTCCAGAGGCGGGGAAGACCAGGATATGTGGGGAGCTGCTGGAGAGGAGGAAGTGAGGCTGGGGGCCCCAGGCCAAATTTAACGAGTCAAGCTCTGGCAAGGGAAGCCAATAGCTATGGAGGCACACGGATCCAGCAGGGCTTAGGGCCATACCTGGCAGGCAAGGGGAGCCAGGTGGCAACGGGGAGGCAGTGGAATGGTCCCACTTTAAGTAGACCCAATATGTAGAAAGGTTCTTGTTGGTTTAACAAACCTGGGCTCCTGCACCACCCCAACCCCCTGGGCAGTGTGTAGGGGCTGCAGAGACTCCCAGGGCCCACTTACAGCATGGTGGTGGGGTAGAGGACGAATGGGGCCTAAAGGTTGAACGTGGCACGAATGAATGATCTGTTGCTCCTGGACAGATCTCCCCTCACCCAACAGGGTAGATGTTGAAGCCACCAGCTCACAGAGCCAGTATCCACTTCCCACACGTTTAAGGACAGCCTTTGTGTGTGTGTGTGTGTGTGTGTGTGTGTGTGTGAATTTTTTTATTGTAGTTGATTTACAATGTGTTCATTTCTGCTGAAGAGCAAAGTGATTCAGTTATACAAATATATACATTCTTTTTTTTAAATATTCGTTTCCATTATGGTTTATCACAGAATATTGAATATATTTCCCTGTGCTATACAGTAGGACCTTGTTGTTTATCCATTCTGTATATAATAGTTTGCATCTACTAACCCCAACCTCTCACTCCATCCCTTTCCCGCTCCACTCCCCCTTGGCAACCTCAAGTCTGTTCTGTGTCTGTTTCTGTTTCATGAAAGTTCATTTGTGTCATATTTTAGATTCCACATATAAGTGGAATATGTCTCTTTCTGACTTACTTAGTATTATAATCTCTAGTTCCATCCATGTTGCTGCAAATGGCATCATTTTGTTCCTTTTTATGGCTGAGTAGTATTCCAGTGTATATATGTACCCCATCTTTATCCATTCATCTGTTGATGGACATTTAGGTTATTTCCATGTCTTGGCTATTGTGAATAGTGCTGCTATGAACATAGGGGCGCATGTATCTTTTTGAATTATAGTTTTGTCCGGATATATGCCCAGGAATGGGATTGATGGATCATATGGCAACTCTATTTTCAGTTTTTTGAGGAACCTCCATACTGTTTTCCATAGTGGCTGCACCAACTTACATTCCCCCCAACAGTGTAGGAGGGTTCCCTTTTCTCCACACCCTCTCCAGCATTTGTTATTTGAGGACTTCTTAATGATGGCCATTCGACCAATGTGAGGTGGTACCTCATTGCAGTTTTGATTTTCATTTCTCTAATAATTAGCAATGTTAAGCGTCTTTTCATGTGCCTGTTGGCCATCGGTATATCTTATCTGAAGAAATGTCTATTTAGTTCCTCTGCCCATTTTTCAACTGGATTACTGTTTTTTTGTTGTTGTTGTTGTTGAACTGCATGAGCTGTTTGTATATTTTGGAAGTTAAGCCCTTGCTGGTCTCATCGTTTGCAAATATCTTCTCCCATTCTGTAGGTTGTCTTTTTGTTTTGTTTATGGTTTCCTTTGTTGTGCAAAAGCTTTTATTTTTTAATTTTAATTTTATTTATTTTTTTATACAGCACGTTCTTATTAGTTAACTATTTTATACATATTAGTGTATACATGTCAATCCCAGTCTCCCAATTCATCCCACAACCCCCCGCCACTTTCCCCCTTGGTGTCCATACGTTTGTTCTCTACATCTTGTCTCTATTTCTGCCCTGCATACCAGTTCATCTGTACCATTTTTCTAGGTTCCACATATATGCATTAATATACGATATTTTTCTCTTTCTGACTTACTTCACTCTGTATGACAGTCTCTAGATCCATCCATGTCTCTACAAATGACTCAATTTCGTTCATTTTTATGGCTGAGTAATATTCCATTGTATATATGTACCATATCTTCTTTATTCATTTGTCTGTCAGTGGGCATTTAGGTTGCTTCCATGACCTGGCTATTGTAAATAGTGCTGCAATGAACATTGGGGTGCATGTGTCTTTCTGAATTATGGTTTTCTCTGGGTATATGTCCAGTAGTCGGATTGCTGGATCATATGGCAGTTTTATTTTTAGTTTTTTAAGTAACCTCCATACTGTTCTCCATAGTGGCTGTATCAATTTACATCCCCACCAACAGTGCAAGAGGGTTCCCTTTTCTCCACACCCTCTCCAGCATTTGTTGTTTGTAGATTTTCTGATGATACCCATTCTGACTGGTGTGAGGTGATACCTCGTTGCAGTTTTGATTTGCATTTCCCTAATAATTAGTGATGTTGAGCAGCTTTTCATGTGCTTCTTGGCCATCTGTATGTCTTCTTTGGAGAAATGTCTATTTAGGTCTTCTGCCCATATTTTGATTGGGTTGTTTGTTTTTTTAATATTGAGCTGCATGAGCTGTTTATATATTTTGAAGATTAATCCTTTGTCCGTGATTCATTTGCAAATATTTTCTCCCATTCTGAGGGTTGTCTTTTCATCTTGTTTGTAGTTTCCTTTGCTGTGCAAGAGCTTTTAGGTTTCATTAGGTCCCATTTGTTTATTTTTGTTTGTATTTCCATTACTCTAGGAGGTGGATCAAAAAAAGATCTTGCTGTGATTTATGTCAAAGAGAGTTCTTCCTATGTTTTCCTCTAAGAGTTTTATAGTGTCTGGTCTTACATTTAGGTCTCTAATCCATTTTGAGTTTATTTTTGTGTAGGGTGTTAGGGAGTGTTCTAATTTCATTCTTTTACATGTAGCTGTCCAGTTTTCCCAGCACCACTTATTGAAGAGACTGTCTTTTCTCCATTGTATATCCTTGCCTCCTTTGTCATAGATTAGTTGACCATAGGTGCGTGGGTTTATTTCTGGGCTTTCTATCCTGTTCCATTGATCTATACTTCTGTTTTTGTGCCAGTACCATATTGTCTTGATTACTGTAGCTTTGTAGTATAGTCTGAAGTCAGGGAGTCTGATTCCTCCAGCTCCATTTTTTTCCCTCAAGACTGCTTTGGCTATTCGGGGTCTTTTGTGTCTCCATACAAATTTTAAGATTTTTTTGGTTCTAGTTCTGTAAAGAATGCCACTGGTAATTTGATAGGGATTGCATTGAATCTGTAGATTGCTTTGGGTAGTATAGTCATTTTCACAATATTGATTCTTCCAATCCAAGAACATGGTATATCTCCCCATCTGTTTGTGTCATCTTTGATTTCTTTCATCAGTGTCTTATAGTTTTCTGAGTACAGGTCTTTTACCTCCTTAGGTAGGTTTATTCCTAGGTATTTTATTCTTTTTGTTGCAATGGTGAATATGATTGTTTCCTTAATTTCTTTCAGATTTTTCATCATTAGTGTATAGGAATGCAAGAGTATAGTGTATAGGAATGCATTAATTTTGTATCCTGCAACTTTACCAAATTCATTGATTAGCTCTAGTAGTTTTCTGGTGACATCTTTAGGATTCTCTATGTATAGTATCATGTCACCTGCAAACAGTGACAGTTTTACTTCTTCTTTTCCAATTTGTATTCCTTTTGTTTCTTTTTCTTCTCTGATTGCCATGGCTAGGACTTCCAAAGCTATGTTGAATAATAGTGGTGAGAGTCGATATCCTTGTCTTGTTCCTGATCTTAGAGGAAATGCTTTCAGTTTTTCACCATTGAGAATGATGTTTGCTGTGGGTTTGTCGTATATGGCCTTTATTATGTTGAGGTAGGTTCCCTCTATGCCCACTTTCTGGAGAGTTTTTATCATAAATTGGTGTTGAATTTTGTCAAAAGGTTTTTCTGCATCTATTGAGATGATCATATGGTTTTTCTCCTTCAGTTTGTTAATATGGTGTATCACATTGATTGATTTGTGTATATTGAAGAATCCTTGCATCCCTGGGATAAATCCCACTTGATCATGGTGTATGATCCTTTTAATGTGTGGCTGGATTCTGTTTGCTAGTATTTTGTTGAGGAGTTTTGCATCTATATTCATCAGTGATATTGGTCTGTAATTTTGTTTTTTTGTAGTATCTTTGTCTGGTAGTACCTTTGTCTGGTTTTGGTATCAGGGTGATGGTGGCCTCATAGAATGAGTTTGGGAGTGTTCCTTCCTCTGAAATTTTTTGGAAGAGTTTGAGAAGGATGGGTGTTAGCTCTTCTCTAAATGTTTCATAGGATTCACCTGTGAAGCCATCTGGTCCTGGACTTTTGTTTGCTGGAATATTTTTAATCACAGTTTCAATTTCATTACTTGTGACTGGTCTGTTCATATTTTCTATTTCTTCCTGGTTCAGTCTTGGAAGGTTATACCTTTCTAAGAATTCGTCCATTTCTTCCTGGTTGTTCATTTTATTGGCATAGAGTTGCTTGTAGTAGTCTCTTAGGATGCTTTGTATTTCTGCGGTGTCTGTTGTAACTTCTCCTTTTTCGTTCCTAATTTTATTGATTTGCGTCCTCTCCCTCTTTTTCTTGATGAGTCTGGCTAAAGGTTTATCAATTTTGTTTATCTTCTCAAAGAACCAGCTTTTAGTTTTATTGATCTTTGCTATCGTTTTCTTTCTTTCTTTTTTTAAAAAAATTATTTATTTACTTTTGGCTACTTTGGGTCTTTGTTGCTGTGCGTGGGCTTTCTCTAGCTGCGGTGAGCGGTGTCCACTCTTTTTTTGTTGTGGTGTGTGGGCTTCTCATTGCGGTGGCCTCTCTTTGTTGCAGAACACGGGCTCCAGGCGCGTGGGCTTCAGCAGTTGTGGCATGCGGGCTCAGCATTTGTGGCTCAGGGGCTCCAGAGCACAGGCTCAGCAGCTGTGGCGCACGGGCCCAGTTGCTCCGCAGCATGTGAGATCATCCCAGTCCAGGGCTCGAACGCATGTCCCCTGCGTTGGCAGGCGGATTCTTAACCACTGCGCCACCAGGGAAGTCCCTTTTTGTTTCTACTTCATTTATTTCTGCTCTGATCTTTATGATTTCTTTCCTTCTACTAACTTTGGGTTTTGTTTGTTCTTCTTTCTCTAGTTCCTTTAGGTGTAAGGTTAGATTGTTTATTTGAGATTTTTCTTGTTTCTTGAGGTAGGCTTGTATTGCTATAAACTTCCCCTTAGAACTGCTTTTTCTGCATCCCATAGGTTTTGGATCGTCATGTTTTCATTGTCATTTGTCTTAGGTATCTTTTGATTTCCTCTTTGATTTCTTCAGTAATCTCTTGGTTATTTAGTAACCTATTGTTTAGCCTCCATGTGTTTGTGTTTTTTATGGTTTTTTTTCCCTGTAGTTGATTTCTAATCTCATAGCATTGTGGCTGGAAAAGATGCTTGATATGATTTCAGTTTTCTTAAATTTACTGAGGCTTGATTTGTGGCCCAAGATGTGGCCTATCCTGGAGAATGTTCTGTGTGCACTTGAGAAGAAAGTGTAATCTGCTGTTTTGGGATGGAATGTCCTATGAATATCAATTAAATCTATCTGGTCTATTGTGTCATTTAAAGCTTGTGGTTCCTTATTAATTTTCTGTCTGGATGATCTGTCCATTTGTGTAAGTGAGGTGTTAAAGCCCCCCACTATTACTGTGTTACTGTCGATTTCCTCTTTTATAGCTGTTAGCAGTTGCCTTATGTATTGAGGTGCTCCTATGTTGGGTGCATATATATTTATAATTGTTATATCTTCTTGGATTGATCCCTTGATCATTATGTAGTGTCCTTCCTTGTCTCTTGTAACATTCTTTATTTTAAAGTCTCTTTTATCTGATATGAGTATTGCTACTCCAGCTTTCTTTTGATTTCCATTTGCATGGAATATCTTTTTCCATCCCCTCACTTTCAGTCTGTGTGTGTCCCTAGGTGTGAAGTGAGTCTCTTGTAGACAGCATATATATGGGTCTTGTTTTTGTGTCCATTCAGCGAGCCTATGTCTCTTGGTTGGAGCATTTAATCCATTCACGTTTAAGGTAATTATTGATATGTATGTTCCTATTACCATTTTATTACTTGTTATGGGTTTGTTTTTGTAGGTCCTTTTCCTCTCTTGTGTTTCCCACTTAGAGAAGTTCCTTTAGCATTTGTTGTAGAGCTGGTTTGGTGGTGCTGAATTCTCTTAGCTTTTGCTTGTCTGTAAATCTTTTTTTTTTTTTTTTTGTCTATAAATCTTTTGATTTCTCTGTCGAATCTGAATGAGATCCTTGCCAAGTAGAGTAATCTTGGTTGTAGGTTCTTCCCTTTCATCACTTTAAATATATCGTGCCACTCCCTCCTGGCTTGTAGAGTTTCTGCTGAGAAATCAGCTGTTAACCTTATGGGAGTTCCCTTGTATGTTATTTGTTGTTTTTCCCTTGCTGCTTTCAATAATTTTTCTTTGTCTTTAATTTTTATCAATTTGATTACTATGTGTTTTGCCGTGTTTCTCCTTGGGTCTATCCTGCCTGGGACTCTGCACTTCCTGGACTTGGGTAGCTCTTTCCTTTCCCATGTTAGGGAAGTTTTCGATTATAATCTCTTCAAATATTTTCTTGGGTCCTTTCTCTCTTCTCCTTCTGGGACCCCTGTAATGTGAATGTTGTTGCATTTAATGTTGTCCCAGAGGTCTCTTAGGCTGTCTTTGTTTCTTTTCATTCTTTTTTCTTTATTCTGTTCCGCAGCAGTGAATTCCACCATTCTGTCTTCCAGGTCACTTATCCGTTCTTCTGCCTCAGTTATTCTGCTATTGATTCCTTCTAGTGTATTTTTCATTTCAGTTATTGTATTGTTCATCTCTGTTTGTTTGTTCTTTAATTCTTCTAGGTGTTTGTTCTTTAATTCTTCTAGGTCTTTGTTAAACATTTCTTGCATCTTCTCAATCTTTGCCTCCATTCTTTTTTCGAGGTCCTGGATCATCTTCACTATCATTATTCTGAATTCTTTTTCTGGAAGGTTGCCTATCTCCACTTCATTTAGTTGTTTTTCTGGGGTTTTATCTTGTTCCTTCATCTGGTACAAAGTCCTCTGCCTTTTCATTTTGTCTATCTTTCTGTGAATGTGGTTTTCCTTCCACAGGCTGCAGAATTGTAGTTCTTCTTCTGATGTGCAAAAGCTTTTAAGTTTGATTAGGTCACCTTTGTTCATTTTTCCTTTTATTTCTATTCCTTTGGGAGACTGACCTGAGAAAATATTGGTACAATTTATGTCAGAATGTTTTGCCTATGTTCTCTTCTAGGAGTTTTATGGTGTTATGTTTAAGTCTTTAAGCCATTTTGAGTTTATTTTTGTGTATAGTGTAAGGGTGTGTTCTAACTTCATTGATTTACATGCACCTGTCCAGCTTTCCCAACACTAGGGACAGTCTTCAATGCTCAGTATCTGGGGCCCTGGCACCCCGGGTCCGCAAGAGTTGAGTCCTAAGACAGCCAGGTTTCCGGGAAGTTCAGCCAGGAGGGGGCCTTGAGAGCCCAGGATTTGGGTCTTCTGATGGGAGGTGGTAAATCTCCAGAGGCTGGAACTCAACATTACATGCTCAGCTGAACCACTTCCACTCAGCAGCACGTCCTGTCCCATCTAAACCCCCACAGAGACCTCTGACCCCTAAACTGAGGCAGGCGTGCCCTGGAGATACCCCTAGGCAGGTCCCAGATTACCGACAGGGGACAGAAGAAGAGTGAGGCTCATCTGCTCCTCCCCTGGGAACACCAGACCTGCTTCAGGACTCAGTTTTCCCATCTGATAACAGGCCTGCAAAACATTCCCTGGAAGAGCCTGGCCACCTCCGCAGGTCAGTGTTGCACCATGGGTACACGTAGACACAGGTATGTGCAAGTGTGCACACATACAGGCAGACACATGCATAAATGTACATGTACACAGGCAAGTGCACACATGCACATATACATGCACTTATACATTCATGCGCACACACGCACACATGAACCCAGTTTAGCACAATAAAGTACACATACAAACACATCTGCACATGAAGAGAAATGCACAAAAGCACATCCATGCACATGCACACACGGTACACAAACAGGCAAACATAGACACACACATGCATTCACAAAGGCATAAAAATGCATACATAAACACACAAGTATACATAGACAAACGTGTCATGTCATTGCCTTGCTTGGTGCCAGTAAAGTATACATGCACACACCCAGTACACGTAGCAGACCTGCACACCCACCCAAGTCCATTGGAATCATGGAGGCATGTAGAGGCCTTGACCAGGTCAGATCCAGACCTTTGTACAGGGCAAATGCAATGTCCACCTTTCCCTCTTGACTCCCTGCTGAGCATGGAGCCCTGGTTCAGAGTCACGAGCCCTTCTCAACTACGTCCTGCTGTGCGACCCTCTGAGCCTCCACTTCCTCATCAGTAAAATGATGTGGGTACCCATCCGCCAGGGCTGGTGTGAGCTAGGTAAGGAGCAATGCTAAGCCCAGTGCTGGGCAGGGGTCAGGTGCTCCTTGCATGCTTTTCCCTCTGCTCTCTGCTGCCAGGCCTACCCCCCAATGCCCCCCCCCCGGGACTTGAGGCCCTCTCCTCCCCTTTCTGAGCCTGGATCCTATGGAACATGTCTCCCTGCTCTGGAGCAGGGCTGGACTACCTCCAGGGTCTCTCCCAGAGGGTTTGGGGAGCAGCGTACAGGGGGTGCAGAGTCAGCAGTTGAGGGATTGGGGCCATGCCAGCCTGATTAGGGCGGCTGGGGGCTGAGCTGGATTCACCTGTCCTTGTCTCTGATTGGCTCTTGGGTACCAACAACCCCCCAAATCCTACTAAGCAGCCCCAACAGGGCCTTCACAGGTCTGTGGACAGCCAGTTGATTGCCAGTTCTGAGGTCAGAAGGGTGTCTGGAGAGGCCAGAGGCTGGCCTGAGCCTGGCTCTGGGGATCCCCTGCATCCAGAAGAGCCAACTGACCACCCTGTTCCTTCACCTCCTGCCGGGACCATGGGGGCTGGGGCCAGTGCTGAGGAGAAGCACTCAAGGGAGCTGGAAAAGAAGCTGAAAGAAGATGCCGAGAAGGATGCTCGAACCGTGAAACTGCTGCTTCTGGGTAAGGGTGTGGGCTGCGGCGAGGCCACTGCTACTAGTCAGAGGCCCAGGGGCAGGGAGGTGGCCCTTCTGTGAAGTAGGTGTGACTTGGGAAACAGAATGAGCCTGCAACCTGGCAGGAAACAGAGTGGGAGCCCTGGCCAAGCCTTGACAAGTGATGCCTTGGCTCCCTAAGGCTGGGTATCCCACAGAACCCCTCTTCAGAGGGCCCAGCCTCAGGCAACCTCCCCTCCCAAGACGGGTGTACCAATCTCACTTTTGTAGAGATGTGTGTACGAGGCCTAGTTTTGCCCTGGCTGTGCTCCCTCAAACACCAGCCTTTGGCTTGATGGGCCTGCTGGGCAGGGCTCGGAAACCAGGGGCCTCCTTGGGAGCCCCACAGCAAGGCTGCTCCCTTGGGAAGGAGAAGGTCACAGTCCTCCTGAGAGTGGGCAGCCTCTAGGACCACCCAGATCCACAGACAATGACCCTCAGTTTCCAGAGCTTTATTGTTGACAGACCTGCAGAACAGTTAAAGAGGGTAGGGGGTACTAAGGCCCAGCCGGGAATAGGTAAAGCCATGTCCTTGGTCCCATGGGTAGTGAAGGGAGATGGGGCTGATCTAGTACCCCAAGGCCACTTCCTCCCCGCAAGGGAAGAAGGAGCTGCTTTGAGAGGGCAGTGCAGGCTCTACCCAGGCTCTCCAGGGTCCAGCCAGACAGCTGGATGAGGGCAGAAGGACCAAGCCAGAGTACCCCAGGGAAGAGAGAGAGGCTAAGCCAGAAATCCCATTAACTGTGCCCAACACCCGCATGAGAACAGGCTCAGAGGGGCTGTTAGCTCTGTCCTCTCCCCCAGCAAAAGGTGCTAATTCCCTCTGAACCTCTTGGAGACACTTCCTCCCACCACAGGTTAAAAGCAGGGGTTGACCTGGCTCAAATAATCCCATGCATGCAGTACCAGAATCTTCCACAAGGCGGAGCTCCAGGTTTCTTTATTTTTGTCCTCAGAATAATAAAACTGAAAATACCAGGGTCTTGAAGGCTCCTCAGCACAGTCGAGGTTGTCGATTCCCCTCGTCAGCCCCCTTCTGTCACTCCTGACGTTTACGTTTTGCCGCCAGGGCTTCATGACCTGACTTTGGGGGTTGGGGGCAAAACAGGTGTGATAGAGGCGGCAGTGCGGTCAGCGCGTCTCTGAGGTAGGGTTTCCATTCCAGGTGCCGGTGAGTCCGGGAAGAGTACCATTGTCAAGCAGATGAAGTGAGTGCCCCTGCCCTACCCGAGGCCCCTGGGGGTGGGCACACGCACGAGGTCTGTCCTTCCCCACCTACCCAAGAGGCGCTGACCCGGCTCCCCACGGCTGCAGGATCATCCACCAGGATGGGTACTCGCTGGAAGAGTGCCTCGAGTTCATTGCCATCATATATGGCAACACGCTACAGTCCATCTTGGCCATCGTGCGCGCCATGACCACGCTCAATATCCAGTATGGAGACTCTGCGCGCCAGGTGTGCCAAGAGACTAGCTGAACAGGGCTTCTGGAGACTCGAGGTGCAAGGCTGGGCCCAAGTCCATGGTCACCACCAACCACTCCCCTGCCCCCCCCCCCCAGGACGATGCCCGGAAGCTGATGCACATGGCGGACACCATCGAGGAGGGCACGATGCCTAAGGAGATGTCAGACATCATCCAGCGGCTGTGGAAGGACTCGGGTATCCAGGCCTGTTTCGATCGCGCCTCAGAATACCAGCTCAACGACTCTGCTGGCTAGTGAGAGCACAGGCGGGGCGCGGGGCGGGCGGGGCCCTGCCACGCCCCTCCACCCAACCCTACCCACACCCCGGATCTCCCGCAGCTACCTCTCGGACCTAGAGCGCCTGGTAACCCCGGGCTACGTGCCCACTGAACAGGACGTGCTGCGCTCGCGTGTCAAGACCACTGGTATCATTGAGACGCAGTTCTCCTTCAAGGACCTCAACTTCCGGTACGACCCCGCTCCCTAGCTCTCGCTCTCCGGGGGCCTGCCCGCAAGTTCACTGCCTGAGGCCCTGTCTGATCCCAGAGGCCCCATCCCTACGAGAGACCCTGCCCCTTCTCGGACAACCCTCCCGCAGAAATGCCCGGCCCCTCCGGATGCCACTCCCATCTGGGTACCTCCCAGCCAGCATTAGGAAACCAGGGGATGCCTGTGGGCACGTCCAGGGGACTCGATGCGCCGGCTCAGGTTCCCACGGCCCCGCAGGATGTTCGATGTGGGCGGGCAGCGCTCAGAACGCAAGAAGTGGATCCACTGCTTCGAGGGTGTGACCTGCATCATCTTCATCGCGGCTCTCAGCGCCTACGACATGGTGCTTGTGGAGGACGACGAAGTGGTGAGTGCTCCAGCGGGGCCTGAGCGTTTGAGCGGGGAGGAGGAGAGCGGAAAGCAGAGACAGCGCTGCGGGCGCGGGGAGCATCTGAGAGAGGACCTTCGACCCAGAGCCGTCTGAAGGAGATGAGGCAGCATGCTGCCCTGCTTAGGGGGGCGAACGGGGAGACGGTCTTGGAGCTGTCTGGGCAGGGAGGCCCCGGAGCCCAGAGAGCAGGGGTCTGCCCGCCGGCCGCAGCCAGGTGGGGGCGGTGGCCGCAGTCCCCGGTGCCCGACAGCCTCTGCCCTCCTCAGAACCGCATGCACGAGAGCCTGCACCTATTCAACAGTATCTGCAACCACCGCTACTTCGCCACCACGTCCATCGTGCTCTTCCTCAACAAGAAGGACGTCTTCTCGGAGAAGATAAAAAAGGCGCACCTCAGCATTTGCTTTCCGGACTACAATGGTGAGAACCTCGGCCCGCCGCCAGGCGGCGTCGCAAACCCACGATCTCGGCCTGCGCTCCTCCCGCCGCGGGGAGGATTTGCTACCGGGAGTGAGAGCTCCCCCTTCCTCGCCAGGGCCCAACACATATGAGGACGCGGGCAATTACATCAAGGTGCAATTCCTCGAGCTCAACATGAGACGCGACGTGAAGGAGATCTATTCCCACATGACGTGCGCCACCGACACACAGAACGTCAAGTTTGTCTTCGACGCTGTCACCGACATTATCATCAAGGAGAACCTCAAAGACTGCGGCCTCTTCTGAGGTGGCTCCTCGCGCGCAGGCCGGGATGCTCCCATGTCGTGCCTCTTGGTCTCAATACCCCAAGCCCCATCCCCTGCTCCCCATCCCACCTCTCGACTGCAGGCCCCTCCCCAGCTCTCCAGGTCCACTCTACTGCCTGCCCTCTGGCCCCCAACTTCCAGACCCTATTGCTTCCAGGCCCCACCCTGACTCCTCAGGCTCCACCCCATGGCCACAGGCCCCTCCCCTGGCTCACAAGCCCCACCCACTCAAGCTCTTTTGACCCCGCCCCAACCCCCAGGTGTCACTGCTTCCAAGCCCACCTCCACCTGTCTCTCAGTCTAAACCCAATTGTTTAGCCGCTTAGGAATGTTGACTCTGTTCCTTTTTCTCTTCACAGGTGCCTGGACTCATGCATTCCTGAGACCCTGTAGTCCTTGCCGCCTTGTAGCCCCAATCCGCATGACCCCTACCAGCCCCCCAGGACTCCTGGGCCCCAGCCTGTGGCCTCACCAGCCACAGATTCAAAACCCTAAGCCCTGCTAACCTTGAGGGACTTACCCTCCCCCATGGCTCCCAGGATTCCCTGGTCTCCCAGAGTCCGGTGCCCCCAGCCACCCCAGCACTGCCCTTCACGGCCTGGCTGCACTGGCCTCCAGGACCCACCACAGCCAGCCCCAGCTAGGAGCAAGCAGTACTTGGGGCAGCTACAGCTCACGGTGACTCAGCAGTACCCCACTGACCAATCTCCTGCTGCTCTCCTGCCCCAGGAGGCCCGTGATTCACCTGGTGGGTCTGGGTTCAGCAAACAGCCCTCCCTCCCAGAGTTTCATGAAGGGCAGGGGGGCAGGAAGGGAACCCTCCTCCAAGCAGGCCTGCTGCTTACCATCAGCCCATTCTAGCCTTACCACCTCCATGTGACAAGTCTGACACCCATCTGCCCAGTGGCCAGTGACTGCCCCACCCGGCAGCTTTAGGGGTCCAAAGTCCAAGCCAGCTCTGGCCTGTGAAACTCATACATAGACGAATTAGTGAGTGGGGGCAAGCCTGGGAGCTCCTGGTGCCAGGAAGAGACTCAAGCTGGACCCTTCCCCACATATCCTAACCCCTTCCCCCACAGGCTCTGCCCCCTCCATGCTTGGACACTGTATTCATGTCCTACTTACTTACACACCCACAGTACTCCAGGCCAGTCTGTTGAGGGAGGGTGCTGTTGACACCAGCTGTGGCCAATGGCTGAACTGTCCTAAGGGGTGGCTGGGAGCAGAGTCCGGCTCCCATCGATCAGCCCCAGGCAGGGGATTTGGGACAGGAAGGAGGCCCAGATTGTGCCCAGAGGGGTCTGCCTCAGGTAGGGTCATAAGCAAACCCAGGTGACCCTCTTGTCCCTGCCAGCAGCTTCTCTCATCCTTCCCATTCAGGGCCCATTCCCTGGTGGGAAAAACTGAGATCCATGCCTGAACCATCAGTGACAAAGGCATCCATGTCCCCACACCCCTGCTCCCTACTTCCTCATCAAGCACCAAGTCCTCGCTGATGCCCATGGGCTGGGGCCTGTGCTGTAGTCGAGGGCAAGGAGCATCCGTCTAACAAGGCCAGGGCATAATTTGCACTCCCTTCAGCTAGATACACAGACTCAGCAATAAATCTTTGCATCAGGCCCCAGCTGTCCTTTCTTGGGGGGAGGGGGAGAGTGTTAATGATCATGAGTCATGCAAATTTATTAAGTGCCCAGTGCTGGGCTGGACATGAGTGGGAAGGTGGTCCCTTCCAGGGAGAAGCACCTGACCTAACATGGCAGGGGACACTCTTGGGGGCATGGGATCAATTTGGGGTCTTGAGAGGGGTTGAGAGGGGGAAAGGAGCCGTGGGAAATGTTCACAAGGACAATGTTGGATCAAGAGGGGGTTGTGAGGTGGAAGCTCATTCTGGCAGGGACTGTAGTGTGTATAAGGCCCAGGAACATGGGCTGGTGGACCACAGGAGTTCAGTGGAACAGGAGCAGGGAAGGGGAGATGGGGTGGGGAGACTGGGCAGGTGCCAAACGCCAGCCTAAGGGCCTGTGCTTCCTCCAGAAGATGATGGGTCCAGGAAGCCCTTGAAGCTAGAACAATTGCAGGGCTGGGATTAGGGTGAGGCAAATGAGGCACTCACCTCAGGTATTAAGATTTAAGGTGATGCCAAAAAAATCAGTAATCAAGATAAATATTAATGCAATACTTTCAAAAAGCAAAATTACTGCCAAAAAATCCATAATGAACAGAATATCAAAATTTTAAATAAGACAAGATCCAAGAGAGCCCTGCAGAGCCATATTGGACCCTGAAGCAAAAGGAAAAATGTCCACTCCTATATATGTTTTTATGTATTTTTAAAGGTTAATTTTTTTTTACAGAACATTAAAGTAGTTGAAAAAACATCGAACAAGTTGTAAGTAGGTATATTAAAACCCACAATATTACTTTAAGATTAAATATTTTATTTATACCTAAAACAGAATTTATACTTTTATTTTCTTGGCTTTAATGGAAATAAAATCATCAATGATATTTTCCAAATCTGTTTCTGGAAAAAATAATCATTAAAATTTTTCATAAAAACATGTATATAGGGGCACATATTTTTCCTGGGGACTGGGCATGGGGGAGAAGAGGAGTGGGGCTGGGAGGGTCCATGAGGAAGAGACTTATGTCATTACCCTGTGGAGCCAGGATCTGCAAGGAGTGGGACTCACTGACAAGGGTCTGGATCTGTGCAGTGACCAAGTGCATGTGATGCCCCCACCAAGCTGGGACTGCACAGGAGTGTTGAGGGGACCGAGTTTTCTGGACCTGTGGCCACTTGGGGGAGAGGTCCAGGAGTCAGACAGATACTTGGGGCTGGGCAGAAGGCAGCATGTGGGTAGCATCCTCAATGTTCAGGTGGAAGTGGCACTGTGAGCCTGTGCGGGGCTAGAAGGGGAGAGTGAGGGTGCCCAGGCCTGAGCATGGGGTGGAGGGGAGGGACGCTGGATGGGTTAGAGAGCCCAGGACACATGGGCAGCCACAATGATGTTACTTAGAGTCCTGAGGGGAGGATGAGGCTCAGGCCAGTGGTTCAGGACCTCACTGGGTGGTTTTGGGCCTGGCTGAGCTGGGCTGCTCATCCCTGCTAAGGACCCTCTGCCCAATTTACTGGAGTGAGGTGGGGCAGGGGAGAGTGATGGCGGGATTTGTGGGGAGGGGCAAGGTGGAAGACAGAAGGCTTTGAGAAGCTGGCGGTGGCAGGCTTAAGACAGAGGAAGCTGCAGGAGAGGTGGGTTAATGGGGTCTTCCTCATGGCCACCTTGTCTTGGAAGGAAGGTAATGAGCTCCCCAGCCTTCCTAGGCAAGGGACAGAGAGGAGGCCAAACACCATGCAGGGGCTGGACCCCACGCTCCAGGTTCTGACCCTAGGGACTGGGATTCTGAACCAATATTCTTGGATCCCATGGACTGAGGACACTGCCTGGCCTCAAGCTGCCCTGTTCATGGCCAGCAAGTATGGGGGTTGGGGGTCGAGTCTCCTGGCCTGAAGCCTCCTCAGCCCCGCTTACCCCACCTGTGTAATTGCACCCTTACGAGCAGGATCAATGGGTGCCTAATGCCTGATTCACAGTCCAGGGCCAAGGATCAGAGGGAGCTGGCCCAGAGTCGGCACAGTGTCCACACCGTGGTTTTGTAGGCAGGGGGCATTTACTGTGGGCACCTCCAGCCTCCACCATCCCTGCCTGACCTCAACCTCAAGGTGCCCCTGGGGGCCTTCCCAGCCTTCGACTCGCTCTGGCGGGACTAACCTGGCCCAGCCACGGAACAGAGATTAGACAGGCCTGGCGAACCGTTAATGCTGCTGACGTCAGGGCCCGGTCGGGTGGCTACTGGGTGGGGGCTTGGGCCCTCCCCACGGGCAGTAGCACGGCCCACGTGACCTGGGCACATTAAGCCGCTTCAGTGGCCAGAGAAGCTGGGTGCCAGAGCTCAGGGGAGAGAGGGGGGCCCTCCGGGACTGTGGGGGCAGGCTCCAGCCTAGAGGTCACCAGCTCTGTGGACTCAGGCCAGGGGAGAATCAGAGAGGTGGGTTTGCCTATGGATGCCCTCTATACTTCCACAACCCCACACCCCTGCTAGTGCCCAGAGAGGAGCCTCCCAGACACCAAGATGGGCAGAGTATATTCAGGAGCTATGGGTGTTGGTCCTCAAGCCTGGGGTATGGAGGTGAGAACCACCCTCACCTGTGAGGCCTTGAAAGCTCCAACATGACTCCAGGCCAAGGGTCCCGCCCCTGCACACAGCCCTCCGCCTATCAGTGCCAATCCCACATGCACTCAAGGTTCCCTGTGGCCAAGCTGTTCCTTCCATCCACAGTACCCTCTCTTCCCCACCCTGGCATGTGCCTTTCTTCCCCTTGGCAGAGCCAAGCCCACGGATTGCTTCTCCATCAGGCTTTTCCTGATCCGCACACTCTAACCTGGCAGGAGCTTTCCTGTCTAGAGGGCCCACACAGAGCGCTTGGAGACACTGAGCCTGGGGCTGTGTGGTGGGGCGGCAAGAGCAGCCGCAGTCAGGGTAGGATGAGCTGGCTCTTCCAGGGGCTTAGGCACGGTTCTCAGAGGCGATCTTTCATTTGGGTGTTGAGGGACAAGTGAGAGTTGGCCAAGGAGGTGGGACAGGATGGGGAACCAGGAGGGCAGAGGCACAGGGAGGTGAAGGCTGGCATGTTCTTGGAACAGCCGGGCAGTGGGGGAGGTGAAGAGGCCAGCTGGGTGTGAGGCAGGTGCTTGCAGGGCGTCCGAGGAATCAGTGGATACAGATGCTAGGCTCTGGGGAGGACTGGGTTGGAGGTGAAGATGGGGCCTCACTGTAAAAGAGGGTCTTGGGACACTGTGTAGATGGTGTGCCAGGGGAGGTGCTAGTGTGGTGAGAGGGGGCTGCCTAGCTGGAGGCTAAAGAGGGAGGAACAGAGCAGAGGGCTGCCAGGGCCCTGGAAGGAGAGTCTGAGTGATCCTGGGATCCTAAGTTCTGTCTCATATCTCTGACAGTTTCTTGGACCTGTGTCTCAGATTCTGGAGATGGGGGAGTGGAGGTAGGGGACTGGGCCGAAGGTTGAGATAAAGCTCCCCCCCTTCCACTCCAGGTGGCTGCCCCCAGCACAGCAGCTGCGTAGATAGACATTCCCTCCAGCCTCTGGGAGAAGGTGCCTGGTACCTCTCAGAGCCCCATAATGGCTGCCAACTGTCCAGACACCTCATGCTGGGCTGGGAGATTTGGCAGGTGGTGGGAAAGGCCTCTGAGCTGTGCTTGCCCTGGCTGGGGCCCAGGCCTAGCATCAACAATCGGGCAGCCCCTCCCCCAGCCTGGCCACAACTGGCCTGGCCCAGGGACCGCACCTCACACCACCCTCAGGGCTCCCACAGCAGCCCAGCCCAGCTGGCCCCTGCTCCCTCCAGTCTGGGTTGAGGACCCCAACACCCACATGCTGGGTGACCTTGAAGCCAGGCCTGGCTCCTCAGGAACTGCCAATAGGAGCACCCAGCCCTTTGCAAATGGCTTCTGTGAGCATCCAGGGTGTCTGGAGTTGGGAGGTGGGGGACAGACCTGAGACCCTGGTCAACACCTCTCCTATCTGACTCTGTCCCACAGGCAGTCCTCAAGCCCCTTCAAAGTGTGAGAATCTTAGGGTCTCTCATGACCAAAGTAAGCTGTGATCTGGGATTACACCAGCCCCAAATCAAGGGGTAGAGCCAGTCCCTTTCTATTTTTCAGCCATCAGCAGGGAGGGAGCTTAGATGGTTTGAGGTTTTCAAGGATTGCCACCATCCCAATGCCTTTCTCTTTAGTCCTCCCATCCCCTGGTACTCCCAGCCAAAGCTGAGTCCCCTGGGCTCACAGCTTCCCCTTAACCCACTGCCTTCAGGCCAGGGGAAAAGCCAGAGCCATTTCCTTGTGACGCAGAGGGAAACTGAGGTACGCTAGGGCTTGGCTGCGGGGGTGCTGTGAGTCGGGTGGAAGGGAATCCTGGAGTCCTGACTCCCAGCCCGGGACAGGGAAGGGGTGAAGCCTGTCCTCTGAGGGCATTCTCCCCAATACCAGGGAGGGGGGCAGACATGACACAGAGACATCCAGCTTGACTAGGAACAGCAGAGGCCATGGATTAATCAGATCAGAGCCAGTGGCTGAGAAGCAAGGGACACAGCTGTTCTGCAACCCCCCCCCCCAGCTCACCCACAAGGTCAAGGCCTCCCCCAGCTCCCTGCTGGTTGCTCCTGGGCTGGTGGGCCTTAACACCCACCACACACCTCTGAGCACTAAGGCCTTGGGTGGGAAGCAGGCAGGGGTGGGATAGGAGCCCTCAGCCAGGTGGGGTCACCCTAAAACCCCTTCCCCTGAGGCACCAAGTCCCAGGCCCCACTTCCCATGGGCAGACACAGCTGTCTCCTACTCTTTATTTTTGTTTTTGTTTTCGTTTGCGGTACGCGGGCCTCTCACTGTTGTGGCCTCTCCCGTTGCAGAGCACAGGCTCCAAACGCGCAGGCTCAGTGGCCATGGCTCACGGGCCCAGCTGCTCCGCGGCATGTGGGATCTTCCCGGACCGGGGCACGAACCCGTGTCCCCTGCATCGGCAGGTGGACTCTCAACCACTGCGCCACCAGGGAAGCCCCTCTCCTACTCTTTAGAAATAAGGAAATGGGGGCATGGCCAGGGAGATCCAGACAAGGCTCAGCGTGAGCCAAGACTCCAAGACTTGCTTCCCGCACCCCCTGCGCGCCCCCGCCCCGTCCTCACTGCCCCTACCCTTGTCTACCCTCAATCTCTTCTGAGTATCTGGGGTGAAGACAGAATTGATGCAGGGAGCCCCTGTCCTCACCCTATCCCACCTCTGCTTGGGAAGGGTGAGGCAGGCAGAAAAGGCATCTTGTGCCTAAGTGATGTGAAAGTCCCCCATTCAAGGCATCCTTCGCTGAGATTAAGCATGGCCCTGTTCCCATTCCTCTTAGCTGAAGAGCCCCTTCTGGCTTGAGGGAAGTGAGGGCAGAGCATTTCAGGGCTTAGGGGGCGCTCAGAGACCTCAGAGAGAATCTGCTTTGGACTAAAGCATTCCCCCAACAAGATTCAACTGAGCCTCTCCCGCAGCAGCTGCTCTCCTAAGGCTCCTTAGCGCTCGGGCTGCCCCTTTGCTCCAGGCCAGTGGAGGGCCCCCGCCTCTCAGCAGACTTGCCCCTCCTCCTGCTGGCCGCGGGGGATTGGCGGGCCAGGGGCGGGCCGGGGGCGGGGCCGAGCGCCCTTCATCCCCTGCCGCTGCGCTCAGCCGAGAGCAGAGCGGACAGCACCGGCCCGAGCGGAGCATCGCCCGTCCTCACCTGCGAGGCCAGGTACTGCTGGGGGCGCCGACCCCCCGTCCAGGGGCACCGAGCGGGCGGAGCCCTACTGTCCGCTTTCGCGTCTGGAGCTGGGCTCTGGGCAGATCCCCTCGCCCGCCCTGGCTCCGGGCAGGCGCCCCAGCCTCCGGGGAGCCAAAGTCCCGAGCGCTCCAGGCGCAGGTCTGGGGACCCGCCAGCTCCCAGCTTGAGCTAGTGTCCTGGGAGGAGCACCTCGTGGTCTTGGGGCCTCTCGCAGGGCCGGGCGGGATAGCAGGAGGTCGGCGGCACCCAGGGCTGGGGTCACAGGACGCCTTGTTGGGGGCTAGGGTGGCACGCGATGGGTTTCCCGAGGCACGGTGCAAGGGCGCGAGCTCGAGAGGGCCCGGGGGGGGGCCTAAGAGGGCCGGGAGCAGGCCCTGGAGCGCTGCCCCGACGGGCGCCTGACAAGCAAATCGGCCCGCTGGCACGCCGGGCGTCAGGGTATATTTATCCCGCTGCGTTAGGCAGGGGCTTGAGGGCAGATCGGGCCAGGCTGCCTGAGGGGCCGCGTGGCACATGTTGGTCCCAGAGTCCGTGCCATTTGCAGCCAGGCCAGCGGGCACGGCGGGCACAGGGCGAGCGTGGCTCCCTGGATTGAGGGCGGGGCTCGGTCTGAGCTCCTAGAGCTGACAGTGCGTTCAGGGGCGGAGGGAAAGGACCGGGACTAGGTTTGCAGGAGCCCGCCCCCACCCGATTGGCCCCTTCGATTGGCCACAGCGAGTGCGTGCGTTTGTTTACACCCGGGGAGGGGGAGGCCAGGGGCGGGGCCTGTGGGAATCCATCCTTTCCCCCCACAGTGACCTGAGCCCTGAGCCCAGGTGTAGGCTTTGGGACAGGTCTGAGGGAGACTAAGTCAAAGGTCCTTGCACCGTGGGAGCCACCTCGACCCAGGCCCATCCTTCTTTCAGCCTGCCAGTCCTGTCCTTCCTTCCATGACTGCCTTCAGCCACTGTGCTGGACCTGAAAGGGGCCCTTCCTCTTTAGTACACAGTCTGGCATGGGGGCTCACTTCCTTCTGGAAAGGAAGCAAATGCCTCAGAGGTTCTCAGTCTGGAGCATAGCAAGCTGGAGAGATCCAAGGACAGGTCCATTTTGAGAGGGGGAGGTTCTGCACAAACATGGAAGGCTTCCTGCAGGAAGCACCAAAGGTGGGAAAAATCAGGGGTGGATGAGGCCAGGCCTGGCACATCCCTAAGAGGGCTGGAATGCTGGGATCAGTAATGAGAATCTCGGACTCCTTGAGGTTGAGGGCTGGGGGCTGTGTCTCTGGGGAGGGTGGGGGTGTACATCTCAGAACTTTGTTCTGCCTGGGCCCATAGAGCCACTGTCCTCACTGGCTTCCCAAGCCACCCTTTGTTCTGTACTGGTTCTTTGGGCCCATGTCACAAACACCCCCCGCATCCAGGCTCCAGGTGGCAAGAGCATGAGAGCTGGTTGCTCCTGTCCTAGTGCCTGCTGCCCTAGCAAGTAGCCTTAGAGCCCTGGAAAAGTGGAGAAACTGAGGTGCAACAGGACAAGCTGGGTGGTTCATGGTCTCTGGGTGGGGGCAGGGAAGGTTTTTGAGCCGAACTGAGTGCACCCTGAAAGTCTGGGGTGGGCAGGGTGCAGGCACTCAGTCTGAGGGGGAAAATGTTTTGGGGGAGTGGTTGGCTACAAGAGAGGTACAGTTTTGGCATCTGTGTGCACAGAAAACTGGGGCGGGATGTGCAGTCTATACCATAATAGGATAGGGGCACTGCAGGAGGATGTTCCAGTGCAGACATGGCTGGGGAGCCAGGCGCCACTTGGAGCAGGTGAAATGGGGTGGAGGCTTGCCAAAGACCTTGAACCCATTCCATTCATTTAATATTTACTGAGTACCTACTGTGTGCCTGTGCACACTCAATCTGGTGGATGGAGGGCTGGACTTTGGATAAGACAGATGCATGGTGGGGGCGCTCTAGAGGACCAGGCAGGGCTTCTGGGGGCTGAAGGGAAGGACCAGCTGCTGGGCAGGAGGGGCTTTCCGGCCAGCGGCCTGGGGTGGCTTGGATTTGAATTTCCGCTCTGCGGGCCACGTCCTGTACACAGCCTCTCAGCCAGCACGTCTGCACACGTGCATGGCTGCTGAGGATGGGGGTCACTTCAACTGACTGTCCTCTCTGTATACCTTTCCTATTGTGTGGGTAGACAAACCATGGGTGCTGGACTAGGGGGCTCTGAGCTTTCCAGCTGAGCCTGGCCTGTGGCCCCAGTGGGCTCAGTTCCACCCTCTGGATGTCTGCACCTGGCTAATGGGAGCATAACCTGCCCTTGTAGGAACTTGGAAATGCTGTGGCATCCCTGCAGTGCCCACTGGGCATGCTGCCCCCTCACCTGGGCCTCTGGCTCCCTCTACTTCTTGCACCTTCTGGGATGCTCTGTCTTGTCTTGCTGTCTCTCTGTCTCTTTCTCCATCTGGCTATCTCTAAATGGTTGGCCATCTCTGTCGATCTGTCTGTCACTTATCTGGTTGTCTGTCTACCTGTCTGAATGTCTATCCACCCATCTCTCTGTGTATTCTTCTCTATCTGTGTCCCTCTAGATCCGTCTGCATTTCTTTATCTCCCCGTGCCTGTCTCTTGGTCTGGATCAGTATGCATGGACACAGATATCATGTGTGTGTGTTTTCTCTCCCTGTCTCTCTCTTCCCTCCCTCTGACTCTCTCTGCTTCTTCCTGACATTGGATGGCGCCTCTCCTCTGGGCTGACCTTGCCTTCTGCCCCCACATCGGGGTCTCCAGTGAGTCCTGAGCTGCCCCAGGCCCCCGCTCCAGCTTTCTTTGGGGCCAGAAGGCCGGCTGTCCAAATATTTGGCCGCCTCCAGGGGATTCCGAGTCAGCAGGGAGGAGGATGGGCTGGCTGGCTCGGGGTCTCCCCTGCCCCTGGGGGGGCCACAGGCACGTGATGTCCTGTCCTTTGCCTCAGCTGAGCCTCAGGCTGCACGTCCTTCTCAGCAGGCTGGCAGTGGGCGGGGGGGCTGCTGCTGGCTCTGGCCCAGTCTTGAGGCAAGAGGTTCCGACTGCAGCTTCCACTGGGGGCAATCTGAGCAAGGAGGGTCCAGGGGTGGGCAGAAGGGGAGGCCTAGGTGTCTGGGGATAGGCCCAATGCTAAGCGTCTGTTAGGTTTAGAAAATGTACCCTGTCACAGGAAAGTCCATCTTCCGGCCCCAGCTGGGGCCCTCAGATCCTCCTAGACACTTCCGGATACCCGGAACACAGAAGCACCGGGCCAGAGAGCTAGGGGATGAGGGGCTGGTGTGGCCAACACATCAGTGCTCTGCACCATTTGCCTTCCTCTCCTGCATGCTACCCCCTCAGTACCAGCCGTATGTTGGCCACACACTAGCCCCTTACTCGGTGTTGTTGGCAATGGGGGAGTAGTGGATGGAAGACTGGATCTGCTGAGGTCAAAATCTGGAGTTGTGGGTCTGGTGGAGGGGCAAGGGGTTTGTTTTAGTATCCTCCCGCGTTCCGAACACCCGCCCACACACCCTGTCCCTAGACCCCTGACCTCAGCAATCAGCTCCACACCAATCTCTGTGACTCTGCCTTGAGAACATACAATCCAGATGTGTCTGTTGAATCCAGTTTCCCTGTTAACTGATAGCTTGTCCAAGGAGGGTGTTATCCTTCTGAAACCTGGAGAAGCAGGTGGGCAAAGGGGCTCTAGGGAGGGACACCTTCTCTCAGCTAATGAGGGGAGTGGTAAGTAAGGACTGGTGAACTAGAACTGGGGGCAGCCCTCATCCGTGGGCCCCCAGGGATGACCACAGTGGACCCTTAAGCCAGGCCAGCCGCCTCTCACCTGAGATCTGAGCTAAGGTGAGGGCTGCCCAGGCACAAGGAGCCTGGGGGCCATGGCAGCAAGCTCTGTGGGGTCTGTGCCTCCACCAGCACATGTGGCTACAGAACCGAGGGAAGAAGGACAGTGTGACTGTCTCCCTGTAGTTAGCCTGCTACTGCAGACCCACTCACGTCCCTGAACACTGGGGAGGAAAGCCGGGCTCAGAGCCCTGGTGGCTCCAAGGCCCTGGATGTGGGGACAGAGAGGTGAGCTTCCCATAGCAGGTGACACAAGCAGTGGCCCCACGGTGGCTTGGATTCCTGGATCTCGAAATCTTTAATTAGCCAAACTCAACGCCTGTCGAGGAGGTGTGCCTGACGAATTCTCACCCTGTGATGTTTGCATGGGCGGGCATTACCTGCTATGCTATCCCCATGGCTTCTGCACCCCCCCCCCCTTATCTCTCCACAGAGCAAACAGGCCCCAGGGCAGTGGCCTGGACCATCGATTTACTGCCTGAACCGATGCTACACCCATGACAGATGCCATTCTGATGATCTGCCCAAGGTCGCAGTGATCTCCCCACCCAAGAGCCTGACCCCTCTCTGGGAGCCTGTGGTCTGCTCTGGGGGCGAAGTCCTCAGGGAGGCTTCTCACTCTGTCCCCACCTTTGGTCAAACCTCACAGAACCCCCGGAAGACAGGAAGACACTGAGGTCCTGAGTGGGGAATACTTTGTCCATGGTCACATGGTGAGGCAGGGCCAGGTCAGGCCTCAGATCCAGAGTGTCCACTCTGGGCTTTTCCCACAGTTGGTCAGAATCTGCTGGCAGCTTTCCTCAGGCAGGGGCTATCCCCTGAGTCTACTCCGATACCCGATGCAAAGGAGCCTGGCAGGCGGCAGGCCTGAGAGACAGGAACTGTCAAAAATGGGCTGCCAGCCTCAGGAAATGCCTGGAGGTCCACATGTCAGGCCAGTACTAATCTCTACCCTGGCCCCCCAGGCCTTAGCCTTGCCCTAACTGAAGTACAGATTCCTTGACCTTGACTTCAAGGCCCTTTCAGGCTTGTCTATAGCCACGGAACCTTCATTCTATCCTCACAGCCTGCCTTATACCATACCTCAGGGCCTTTGCCCATGCTGTGCACTCTGCTTGAGATACTCTTTCTTGTTTCCACATCCTGGGGGCTCCTGCTGGAATTTCAGAACTGGCTCCCTCACCTCCTCCTCCAGGAAGCCTTCCTTGATGCCCCTCTCTCTTCTTTTTTGAGTCCCAGCACTATGTGGCTTGGTTAAAAGCCACACTATGTGCTGGGGTTCCCCTGCAGGAGCCATAGGGTGGGGGATGTCTGTGTGGGTTTTGTCCCTTCCAGACTGGAAGCCACTTGAAGAGGGGTATTCCATGTCCTCTCTGGGATCTCAGGCCAGCCTGAGACCCAGCAGTGACTGGTCGTGAGTAATAGGCAGGACCTGAAGGTCTAGGCCCAGGTCCTGCTTGAGGGGATGGGGAGCCTGGAGCCAGGGCCTCAGGCACTTTGGCCATGACCATGCCATGGGCTGTGGTCTCCCTGGAGGCATTGCCTGGCTACTAGGGAAGAATATTAAGGCAGAGCAGAGTGCTTTGTCCAGGCTGCTGACTCAGCACACTCGGAGGGCCTGTCCAAGCCTGCCCCGGGCGGAAGGCCAGGCAAGGGCAACCCCAGCTGAGAGCCAGAGGGCACTCTGGAGTGACTCTGGAGACCAGGTGCTGGTATCCTTGGAGGGGTGCTGTTGGTGAGGCTCAGGGCAGGGGCATGAAGAAGACAGGCTTACCTTAGGGACTCTGGTCCAGGGGAAGAGGGCGTTAGAAGAGATGCTCAAATTGTCATGATCCTATGTGGACAGGCTGGAGGAGAGAAGGGTTCAGATGCCAGCATCAGAGGAAGGAGAGGTAGGTTGAGGGATCCAAGGGTGCCAGGTATGGGGTACTCAGGACTGAGGTACCTAGGATCTGAACTCTGGCTTGGGGCTGCCTGGGGCCATTGCAGGGAGGTCTTCTGGTCAGTTCTGTGTGGCTGCTGCCTCCAGAACACCAGGGCCTGTGGCCTGAGGCCCGAGTCCTGAGCCTAGCCTCTCCTACCCACCCTAGCCCTGAATGCTGAGTTTGAGACCCCTGGTGCTCCAGCTTCAGGAGCAGACCTGAGACCCTCAGGATCTGGAGTGGGGATGGGGGATTTGGGGCAGGATTCAGGGTTCCCAAGTGGAGGGGCTGCCATGACATCAAGACTAGCCTCTGGCTGACCTGCCTGGCAGTGCTGCCCCCTCCCTGGTCTCCACTCTGGCCTCAGATCTCCTGCTGGCCTATCTGGCCTTCAGGATGTCCGCATGGGCTAGGTGGCTCCCAGCGCCAGTGATGGGAGAGGGGCTAGCGAGTTGTCTGGGCAGCGGGCAGAGTTGGGCCTGGGGAGGAGGGGAGCTGATCCCTTTGGGGTCCAGCAGAGCTATGCCCTGAGCGCAGGGAAGGGAAGACTGATCCAGTGGTCCAGGCCCGTCTACAGCTGGCCAAGGTTCTGAGTTCCTGACCTGGGGCTCCAGGAAGTGGGGAGTCTCCTCAAAGTGTGGGTACCTAAGGGTGGGGGGTTCCCCAGCAGGGGAGGAGAGGCTTGAAAGAGAACATGGCCCTGAGGCCAGAGCTGTGCGGAGGGTGAGACCTGTGTGGCCCAAAGAACTGGGCCCCAGGGCACCCATTTCCTGGAAGGCCCCTGAGGGCCCTTTGCAGCCAAGCGGGCAGGGTCCAGGTGTCCAGCCACCCAGCACCGCCTTAGGCCTCCTGGCTCCGGGGGGGTAGCCTCTGCGCCTGCCGTTCCCAGCGCCAGCTCTCAGCCCACAGAGGGACCTTTGTTCTGGCTGCCAGCAAAGCCCGCCGGGTGGCTGGGAACAGGGCCCACAGCCCTCGCCCTCTCCCGAGGCCTCCAGCCGTCGGGCAGCGCCATTCTAGGTTGGCTAGGAGGCCCCTGGCACACAGGGCACAGGAAACTGTCTCCCAGTATTAATATCAGGGAGGGGCAATCAGTCCAGGACCCATCCCCAGAGTGGGGTCTGGTGGCCTGGGACTCAGCCTCCTGGGGTCCTGACACCACTGGGCTCTGAACTTAGGTCATCCAATTGAGCTTTACTTCACAGATGGTGAAACTGAGGCCCCAAGGGCTTGCCTGGGTCGGTATGTATATGTGGCAGGGGAGTGCTAGGTACTGGCTGAGGTGTCGCCTCAGAATGTCCTGGAGAACTCAGGTATCCGAGCTCTGCCCCTCAATGGCAGGTTCCAGGGTGGCAGCAGGCAGAGCTGCATGAACATGTATGTCCTCAGTGAACTTCTGGGAGGTGTGCTACAGCTGCACACTTCCTGTGGGAGTCTGGGCTGTGAGCCCAAGGAGCGGGGATAACCAGAGGGACTGCCTGCTCTGTAGACTTCTGACTGCGTCAGTGTGAGAGCCAGTGTTCCTGGTGGTGGTCCCTGAGCCATGGAGGCACCTCTGCAGACGGAGATGGTAGAGTTGGTACCCAACGGCAAACACTTGGAGGGGCTACTCCCTGTCGCCACCCCCACGGCTGGCAACCTGAGGTGAGCGAGGGGCTCATTCATGGCTTAGGGCAGGGCAGGGTGCAGGGCAAGGGGCTGGAGCTGAGCTGCCTGGCTGGTCTGTGTCTGCAGGGTCGAGGGCCCTGGACGGATCTGTGTTGAGGGTGAAGGCTTCCTACCAAAAAGTCCCAGCAAGGAGCCACACTTCACTGATGTGAGCAGGGGTGGCCGTCAGGGGCTCGGGGGCACCCCTGGGAGCTTGAGGGCAGTAATGAGGTGCTATGGGGCAGCGATGGGAGGCCAAGGGATGGTGCGAGGGAATGCTGATTTACCCTCCACAACTTGCTAACTCATCCCACCCCTCCCGTCTCACTCTGGTGCCTGCAGTTCGAGGGGAAGACATCATTCGGGATGTCAGTGTTCAACCTCAGTAACGCCATCATGGGCAGCGGTATCCTGGGGCTCGCCTACGCCATGGCCAATACGGGCATCATCCTTTTCCTGTGAGTGCCCTCAGCAAACCTTCTAAAGATAGGAGCCCTAAACAGGCCACCAATCCTGACCTCCCAGGACCTGCCAGTTTCCTGTCACAAGACCCAGGCTGCACTGGGTGGGCACTTACACTCAACCCAAACCACAGCTGAAAAAAACAGCCGTGGCCAGACAAATATACCTCATTTCCCAGTAAACCCGATGAGATGACAACACGGGGCCAGCCTAACAGGACTGAGTCTGTCCTACCACATTTACACATGATGGATAAACCCCATGGCCAGGCCTTCTGTGGGTACACGTGTCCTTACCTCAGAGCTCTGCCCTGCAGCCTAAATGGAAAACATGTTTCTTCCAAGATCTCAAGGGGAGGTGGTGCTCAGAGGGTCCCCTCTGGGTCATGGCCACCCTGGGTCAGCCCAGGTGATGTTCACCACCCCTGGGGCCTGCTGAGTTTGCATCCACACATGTTGGGGGTCCAGACACCCGGGTCACAGACCCCGCACACCCAGGCCTCCCGGAGCTCATTGCCCCCTGCCTGCCAGAGGAGCCCCAGCGACCTCTTTTCGTCCACCTTCCCCAGGTTCCTGTTGACGGCCGTCGCCTTGCTCTCCAGCTACTCCATCCACCTGCTACTCAAGTCCTCCGGGATTGTGGGTGAGCCCCAAACCTGGCCTGTAGCAGGGAGGGGTGGGCTGGGGAGAGCACTCCTGACTGTCCTGATTCCCTGTCCCCACAGGCATCCGTGCCTATGAGCAGCTGGGCTACCGTGCCTTTGGGACCCCAGGAAAGCTGGCGGCAGCCCTGGCCATTGCGCTGCAGAACATCGGAGGTGAGGCTGATGGGCAGGTGATGGATGGTAGACAGGCTGAAGGCTGGCTGGTTTGGCTGACCTGCCTCTCTCCCCCCAGCCATGTCCAGCTACCTGTACATCATCAAGTCCGAGCTGCCCCTTGTCATACAGACCTTCCTGAACCTGGAGGAGCGGACCTCGTGAGCCCCAGGGTGGGGCGGGGCTGGGTGAGGGTGGGAGGCCCTAGTCTAACCCTCTATGTCCACCACTAGCAGAGCCCAGGCTGGGCTAGTGGGAGAGACAAGACAGGGTGGAGGTGGGGCGCGGAGAGCTGCCGGCAGAGCTACCATTCAGTGCACACTTGTTTATGAAGCACCTTGGGGAAGACTCCCAGGAGGGCCATGTGGGGCAGGGGGTAGTCTGAGGCTGAGGAAGCCGGCCCGCCTAGCCGTGGACCCAGCCTGTGAGCACAGAGCACCTGAGAACCTCAGGCTTAGCTCTAAGCTCCTGCTATTCCTGACCGTGGCTTGGGTGTTAGCCTCCCCACCACCTCGCCCCAACCAAGAAATTAAGCCTACAGTGTCCCAGTTGCCTATCATCAGTTTAGCCAGTTCTCATGGCATAAGCATGTTCTGTGGGTAGGAGCAGAGAAGATAGCCAGGCCCTGCCCTTGACAATACAGCCCCGGCAAGCAGAAAGGCTGCATGGCTGCAAGTAGCTCTGGGAGGAAGGAAACAGCCAGGATTCTGCCGCCAGGCCCTGGGGGCCTTTCCCAAGGAGTTGGCCTTTGGGTTTTCCCTTGAAGGAAGGTCTCATTCCTCATCCCTTTAGCTCCCTGTGTCCACTGTCCATTGAGGGCGTGGGGCAGGATGATGCAGGATGCAGATGCTGGGGGGAACCACAAGGAGCTCAGGTGGTTGGCAAGTCCCTGAGACCCCCATGGAAAATGCCTCAGACCCAGGTCCTTTCATCCCACCCACCCCCCCGGGCCCCTTGGGGCCACTCCATGGGGAGGATGGACCCAGACCTGTGTGTCCTAGGAAAAACAACCACAGTGACTGTAATTGTAATGGTTACCAAGCAGGAGCTGAGTGTATTAGTCCTCACCTTGTCCAGGAGAGTGTTGGGAGTGGGCCCATTTTGCAGATGGGGAAAGGGAGGCTCAGAGCTGTGGACATGTATTCTTCAGAGATCACTCAGTGGCACCACGGGTAACCCCGGCTGGGGGTCAGGCGGCCCCATCACCCGAGGCTGAGTGGACTCTAATATCGGCTCCCCACTCCCGTCCCTGCAGGGACTGGTACATGAATGGAAACTACCTGGTGATCCTGGTCTCTGTCATCGTCATTCTGCCTCTGGCACTGATGCGGCAGCTTGGTGAGTGTGGCAGGGCCAGGGCCTTAGAGGGATGCATGGGAGGGGACCTTTGGTCTCACCACCCCCCTCCCCAACTTTACAGGCTACCTAGGCTACTCCAGTGGCTTCTCTCTCAGCTGCATGGTGTTCTTCCTAATTGCAGTGAGTGACCCCCCGCCACGCTGGTCGAGGGAGGGGGGCAGGTCTTTCTGGGAAGCCTGGGTCAGAAGGCAGCTCCTCCAGTCCTGATCTAGATGTGGCTTCACAGTGACTCCACAGGCAGCCTAGCCTGGCCCTGATACCCTCATCCTTCCCTGCCCCCACCTAGGTCATCTACAAAAAGTTCCACGTGCCCTGCCCGCTGTCCCCCAGTTTAGCCAACGTGACAGGCAACTTCAGCCTCGTGGAGGTCATCAAGGAGGAGGCGGGGCTGCAGGTTGAGACGGAGGCTGCAGCCTTCTGCACCCCGAGCTACTTCACCCTCAACACACAGGTTGCAACAGACCAGGGAGGGGGCAGTGGGCCTGGTGAGAGTGTCAGGGGCTGTTCTGACATAGAATCCCTGTTTTGCCAGACGGCATACACGATCCCCATCATGGCTTTCGCCTTTGTCTGCCACCCTGAGGTGCTGCCCATCTATACAGAGCTCAAGGAGTAGGTATCCGTGGCTGGGAGAGGGGGAGGGGGCTGCCTTGAGTTGGTCAGGGGAGAATGGATGTGGTCCTAAAGGGAGGAAAGAGTGACAGGAGCCAAGTCATTTTATCCAAGGTCTCCATGGCTGCCACAAGGGGCGACCAGGGGCAAGAAGGAGGCTCCCTCAGCTACCAGATGGTGAGGGTGTGGTGCCAGAGAGAGACCCCAGGACACGTGGGGGTTTCCCAATGTGGCCCAGCTTGGCACCAATCCCCTCCCCTGCTGCCCCATAGCCCCTCCAAGAGGAAGATGCAGCACATCTCCAACCTGTCCATCGCCGTCATGTATGTCATGTACTTCCTGGCCGCCCTCTTCGGCTACCTCACCTTCTACGGTATGGCTGGACCGTGGGGGCAGAGGCAGAGGCCAGGCTGGGGGGCAAGGGGCTGGCCAGTGGCCATGGCACCCTGCATACTATAGGCGTTCATTAGGTCTGTGATGCCTAACTGTGCCCTGCAGCTGTGGAGGTGTGTTGCCACTCCTCAGTGTCAGGGTCAACCCAGGCTCAGAGCCCAACCCCATCCCTGGACCTCCTGCTGACCACCCTCCCTGCCTGCCACAGACAGGGTGGAGTCGGAGCTGCTGCACACCTACAACAAGGTGGACCCGTTTGATGTGCTGATCCTGTGTGTGCGCGTGGCCGTGCTGACGGCAGTCACACTCACAGTGCCAATTGTTCTGTTTCCGGTGAGCCAATGTGCAAGTGGCCAGGTGGCCAGACCACTGGTGGGGTGGGACTGATGGGGCGGACAGATTGATGACTCTCCCCACCCTGCTTCCCAGGTGCGCCGCGCCCTCCAGCAGATGCTGTTTCAGGACCGCGAATTCAGCTGGTTGCGGCATGTGCTCATTGCTGTTGGCCTGCTCACTTGTATCAACCTGCTGGTCATCTTTGCCCCCAACATCCTGGGCATCTTCGGGGTCATCGGTAAGGGTCTGGCCCTGCTGTGAATGGAGGCAGGGCACTGCCCCAGAGAACTTCCCTTCTGCAGATGCTGGCAGATTCCTAAGCTCGTCCCCTACGTTTAAGTGATGGCTGCTGGCCATGTGCACAGCTTGGCCTCCCATCTGAGATTTGTTCTTAAGGCTCTCCTAATCCATTTTGAGGGCTCAGAGCCACCGAGTCAGTTACCCTTGCTGGGGGTGCTCGAGGATGGAATGGAGCCCAAGGGTCCAGGGGCCTTCACTGAGGATCTCATTGGCTCTTGTCCCCACCTCACATATGAGGAAGTTTAGAGTGATTAAGGGAGAGCCATATAGCTGTTAAGTGGAGAGCCTTGACTGGGCCCCAGGATCGTGGGACTATAGGTTTAGGGTTCTGTCCAACTGTCCCAGTTGGGGCTCTGAGTGGGAAGATCAAACAATTCTGAGCCATCTTTGGGGTGACCCAACTCAGGAGACTGACTCCGCAACCCAGCTCTGCAAGGACCAACAAAAAGACCTGGGGGCTGAGTATCATTGATATCACTGACAGGACTCTTGGTTCTGTATGTCTGAAAGCCGACTCAAAATGAATTATACAGAAAGTAATGTATTGGCTCAATTAATGGAAAAGCCTTCAGGAATAGCTATACCCAGGGGCCCAATATCCTCAAACTTCATCTCTGTCTCTTGGTCTACCTTTTCTCTTTGCCAGCCTCATTCACTGACAGAGTTTTCTGACACCAAAGGCACTAGCCTTTTATCCTGGTAGACAGAGAACAAGGGGAAGGGCTGATGGGCTCTCCAGAATCAGACAGAGCTCTCGAGTGGAGTCTCGAGACGAGACTCCCTCATCAAGGAATGTTTGATCTCATTTAAGGGTCCACCCTGAACCTTAGCCAATAGGTGGACGTGAGCCAGTGGTGGCCATGCCTTATTCTTTGCAGGTGCCACATCTGCCCCATGCCTCATCTTCATCTTCCCTGCCATCTTCTACTTTCGCATCATGCCCACAGAGAAGGAACCTGCAAGATCTACCCCCAAAATCCTGGTGCGAAGGGCCTGGGGGTTGGTGTGCTAGTGTGGGGATGAGGGGGCTGCCCTGACCTCAGACCTGACCCTGACTTCTGACCCCACAGGCCCTTTGTTTTGCTGCCCTTGGCCTCTTGCTGATGACCATGAGCTTGAGCTTCATCATTATTGACTGGATCTCGGGGACCAGTCGGCATGGAGGAAGCCACTAGGATGACCCCCATCCTGTTCTGTCTACTTGTCCTCCTACCCTTGCCCAGACTCTTCAGCCCCTGCTCCCATCCAGTGGCCAGTTGGAGGGGGAAGAGAAAGACGTGGTGAACACTATGGCATTTGGCCCTGCCCCATGTCCTCTCTGTCGAAGTTTTTGTTAGAGCCAGGACCAAGGCCCTTGGGCCACTACCCTGCTGAGCTCCTGGCCTACAGGAGCTTCCTGAGCTGGGAGCAAGGTGGGGCTGTACCCCTGCTCCCTTCCTGCTGCCTCAGGTCCCACCCAAGCCCCTTATTCTCTTTGCACAGGTGCATAGACTGAGGCCCAGCAGCTGCCCCCTAAGGTCACATAGCCTGTAGGGGCACAAAGAGCTGAATTAGGCCTGCAGTCATCCCGCCACCTTGCTCCTGGGCCATGGTCTGCACCCTGGGGCTTCATCTCCCTCAGCCTGCTTGCCTTTCCTCCTTCTGTCACCTAGGCCCCTTTCGTGGGCTCAGGCCCTTGGATAATCTGGTCCTCTTTCCCATCCCCTCCACCGGGAGCAGAACCCCCTCACCCTATGCTTGAGGGTGAGGCTGGTGTGGACACCCCAAGGGACCCCTTTCCTGGTCTTTCACCAGTCCTGGGGAGGCTGGGACTCCCCCCACCCCAAGCCCAGGCCATAGCTCACATTCCACTGCTGGGAGAAGAAAGAAGCTGAGGCCCAGAACGTGTCTGCCCCTGGGAGCCAGAGACCCCAGGGGCCAATCTGGAGCAGGGATGGAGAGGCTGGCAGCCCCCTTTTATAAATATTATACATAAGACCAGCTGTGCTTTATATTCTTGATCTCAATGGTCCCTGGGTTCCTGGAAAGTGGTGTGGGAGCCGGGACATGGATGGTGATGGAAGCCTGCCCTGCCTTTTTCCCTGGGATAAGGGTGGGGACAGGGTGAGTCCCCTACTCCACCCCGACCCTGCCTCCCAAACCAGCCAGTGGTGTGCTGAGACCCAGCTCTGGGCCTGGGCCAGGCTCAGCACAGACCTGCTTTCTCACGGGGTGAGGTGGGGAGGAATTAATGAGGCCCCAGGAAATGGGACAGAGAGAGGCCTCCGGAAGGAGGCAACGTGAGGTGCATCCCCAGCAGCTTCCAGGGAGGGTCTGAGCTGGGGGCGGCTGAGCCCTGCAGAAGCCCTGCAGAAGGGCCCCCTGCCCTCCCTAGCTGCCATGTCAACCCTCTGCCAATGCCTTAAATCTGGGGACAAAAGTCCAGGGGTCCTGTGCCTTGTCAGGCTAATCTTTTATTAATAGTAAAACCTACTACGAATAAAGGTGGGTTAGTGATTGCCTGTATGTGAGGCCTGAGTTTTGAGTGGGGGAGTCCAAGGCAGGGCAAGAGCCGCAAGGATGCAGGGCAGCCCCAGGTGGCCTGGCCCGGGTGGGACTGGGAAGCTGCCCATTGCCTGAGGCAGGCCTGAATCAGCTGGGACCCAGCAGGACGGAGCTGCCCAGGCCTTGGCATCAAACCCTCATTAGGAGAGACCCTGCACCCGGCTAGGCGGCCAGGGAAAGGGCAGCAGGAAAAATCCGGTTTGAACTGGCAAGGCAGCTGCCGGCTTGAGAAACCCCTGAAGAAAGAACTTCCTCAAGCTGGTGGCTGCTAGGCCCATGGCAGTGCCAGCTGATCAGAGGGGGGCTTCCTGAGTCTGGTTCTCAACAGCCCCAGGCACCTGACTCCAGCCTGGGGACTCACTCAGGAGCCCCATGGCCCCAGAAAAGAGCTGGACACTGGCCTAGAGGTGGCCGCAGCCCAGAGTGCCCCTGGCATGCAAGGCTGCCCTCTGGGGGTCTCTGGCGTCTTCCTCGTCAGGTGAGGCCATGGCCCTGCCTGAGACCCCTGGCTCCTGTGGAGCAGGAGGCAATAAAGGGCAGGGTCCATCCTGCTGACAGACCCCGGGGATCTTTTCTCAACCTCCCTCCATCCAAAGAAGGCTGCAGGTCAGAGCAGCAGCAGGACTGCCTGGAATCTCTTAAGACCCCAAGCCTGGCTTCAGGCCTCTCAGACCAGGGCGATGAGCTGAAAGTCGCTCCACCCACCCCTCCCCGCTGCCACACACTTACACACTCACCCACATATACACAGCTGGGGTGGAGGAAGGACCCTGGCCCCTGGAGGCCACCTCCAAGCAAGTTCTCCTCCAGACTGATTGCTGGGCAGCAGGCTCCAGGGGCAAGGGGGCAGGCAATGTGGCCACTACACTATATCGAAAAGCCAAGTGTCCACAAGACTGTGAAAATGAGTATCTCTGACTGTCAAGTTCCAGCCATTCCGCCTCCACGAGGATGCGTCTGCAGGCCCTTGGTCATCACTAAGCATTTTTGTATGTTTTGAAAAATTTCCCAGGTCTTTTTTCTTCTGGTTTGCTTTTTAAATTTTGCTCTGAAAAAAAATTTTTAAATCTGAAATGTTAACAAATTAGAGCAGGAATTCCCTGGCGGTCCAGTTGTTAGGACTCTGTGCTCTCACTGTTGAGGGCCCGGGTTCAATTCCTGGTCGGGGAACTAAGATCCCACAAGCCGTGTGGTGCAGCCAAAAAAAAAAAACCCCAAAATTAGAGCAGCACAGAGGTCGTCAATATTTCTTTTTACCACTTTTCTTATGACTGCTTGTAACAGAAAAATAAGATAATACAGACCAGGAAAAAGGGCCAAAGCATAGGCCTTGGTCTCCCTGACCAGCAGCTGCCCCTGCCTGCACCCTTCTCACCTGTGTGCACATGCACACATTCGCCTATCAACTGAAAAGGAATTCATTGTTCACTCATTTGACAAGTATTTATTAAGATTTCCTATGTGCCAGGTGCTCTTCTAGCACCTGTATGTACAGCAATGAACAAAGTGAAGAGCCCTGCCTTCCTTGGACTTATAGGTGGGGGATTGGATTCAGACCAGAAACATGAGACATAATCAGTAAGTTATATCATTTGTTAGCAGATGATCAGTAGTATAGGGAGTAAAGGACAATGAAGAATAAGGGTTAGGGGCTGGCTTCCCTGGCGGTCCAGTGGTTAAGACTCCACGTTCCCAATGCAGGGGACACGAGTTTGATCCCCGGTTGGGGAACTAAGATCCCACATGCCACGTGGTGCAGCCAAATAAAATTAAAAAAGAACAAGGGTTGGGAGGTGGGTCAGGGTGGGCCTCACTGAGGAAGGGATGTTTGATCAGAACTTGGAAAGGGAGAAAGCCATGCAGATGTCTGCAGGGAACATTCCAGCCAGAGGGATCAGTCAGTGCAAAGCCCTGAGGCAGAATGTGCCGGCTTGGGAGAGGAGCAGCCAGGAAGCCATCGAGGCTGATGCTGAGAGAGGTGGGAGAGGGTAGAAGGGGCGATTGGGGGCTAATGAGGGGATGTTGTGGGACCATGCCAGCCACCATAGGACTTTGGATTTTTCTGTGGAAAAGGCAAGAGCCAATGCCAGGTCCTGAACAGAGGAGGGGGCAGGATCTGACTCAGTAGCAACTCTAGGTTTTAAATGGATTATTCTGGCTGCTGCATTGAGACTAGACTCTGGGGTGGGAGATGGGGAGCCAAGGGTGACACTGACACAAGGGCTACTACAGTTGTTCCAGACAAACATATCAGGTGTCTCAGCCCAGGTAGTGGCAGAGTTGGGGTGAGACGTTGGGCATATCCTGAAGGATTCCCTGATGGCTTGGGTACGTATGAGGGGAAGGGCAGAGACAAGTCCAGAGTGACTCCAACTTGCCACTGTATCTGCTGAGGGAGGCGGGGGGAGGAGTAGGCTTGGGAGGGAGATCAATTTTGCCCATGAAAAGTTTAAAACACTGACTGGACATCAAAGTGGAAATGCCATGTTTGCTGCTAGGTGTGTGACTCAAGTTCAGTAGAGTGACCAGTGCTGGAGCTTTGGATCTGGGAGATAAAGAGTGTGGATTGGTACTTAAAGCCAGGCTCCTGGATATGATGGCGGCAGATGGGTTTGGAAGGAGGAGGGCAGCAGTAGGGACTGAGCCCTGGAACATTCCTCTGTTAGGAGGTAGGAGAGATGAGGTGGAACCAGCAAAAAAGCTGGAGGGAGCAGCCAGGAGGTGGGAGGAAACCCAGCAGAATGTGGGCTCCTGGGAAGCAGACGAGCATCAGCTGCTCAAGCAGGTGAGGGTGGAGCACAGACCACTGGGTCCAGCAACGTGTAGGTCACTGAGGACCCTGACTAGGGCTTTTTTTGTGGAGGGAGGGGCAAGCCTGCCTGGAGAGGGTAGAGGAAAGAGAGGTAGAAAAGAAAACATAAAGTGTAGACAATTTGTGTGAAGTGAGAGGAGCAGGGCCAACAGAGGCGTTTATGGAAGACTGGGAAGAAGCCCCTATTGAGGGTAAGAGATTCGAAGAAGCTGGCAGCGTGGTGGGCTGGAGGCAGGTGAAGGACTTCTGGGCCAAGGCCCTGGAAGTACTGAGCTGGAAGACAGTACGCGGAGCTTGGGGAGTCGTATCAGGGAACACGCAGGGTGGCCACAGCCTGGCCTGGCCAGGCCAATTGCTGGTAGCTAGGAACATCATGGGTCCACGATGAAGCCACGGACATCAAAGAGCATATGCAGGGACCCAGAAGACTCTTCCAGATCTCTGCCTTGACCTCAGTTTAAAGTCATCCAGCAACTAACTTTCAAATGACGTGGAACAGTAATAATAGACTGCAAGCTACTTAGGAAGAAAAAGTAGCCCTGGGAAAAATCGGAAAGAACAAAACTGCTTTCAAAACCATACAAGGCTGCAAACCTGCCCTGCCACGCACAGCGGGACCTGGACAGGATTAGACTTAACCCGCACACCCCACCCCCACCCCCGCCCCAGAAGATCCATAGAAGGCGGCCTCTGCTGCCCCCTGGCGGTCAACGGCCAGAGTCTGGGCGGCGCAGTGACCCACCCAACACGTTACAGGACCTGGTAGTGGGGATGGTCAGCTATGGCTGTGAAGCGGGCCCTGAGGCTCCAAGGCTGTCCAGGAAGGCGTCCTGGCTGGCGCATGGGAAGAGGGCAGGCAGGAAGGCTCCGGGCGGGGCGGGAGGGTGAGGAACTGCCAGTCCCACACTTGGCCGGGTCCTCAGGGAGCCAGGCCTGGGCCCCCCATGAGCTGCCTGACCTTGGAGGGGTTCCTGGTGCGGAGGAAGGGGCCGAGTCCCAGCCCCACCCTTGACCAAGCGTTCTGGGAGCCCCACCAAGCATCGCCCAGCTCCTCTCCTTATGCTGCCCACATCTACTCTGGGGTCAAGCTCAGCAAGGCACCCGGAGCCCCCAAATCGCACCGGAAGCAGGGGAAGTGCCCACCGGGATAGTCAACCGAATCAGCGTTTAATCTCCGCTGTGAATTTGCGGGGTGGAGGCTAGAAAACATCCTGGAACAGAGGCGGCGAAGATGCCAGGACCAGAAGAAGCAGGAAGGCATGTGTCATGGCACGTTCTGAGGATGGGCCGAGAGGGCGGCTAAGGCTGGAGGAAGGCCAGGAGGGATGGGGTCAGAGCAGGGCAAGGGCCATGGGGCGCCACGGACGTCTCTGAGCCAGAGGACACCGAACGGCTACTGCCCTATGTAGGGAGGGCCTCTCTGGCCACCGAGTGGGCAGATCGGCGGAGGCGGGGGCCAGGGCTGGAGGCAGAACGAAACGGGAAGGCAGGCCTGGTGGGGGTAATGGCGAGCGGCAGTCGGGAGGAGAGGAGAGGACTGCGGGGAGGTGCTGGCGCTAGGCCCGCCTCGGCTCCGGCGTTGCGCCAAAGACCCGCTAGGAGGCGCCGCTGCCCCGCGAAGCCGTGCCCTGCCTCTAGCACCACCCAAACCCCGCACTCCCGCCTAGAGAAGCTCCGGAAGAGGCGGGGCGGCGCACTCAGATGCCGCTTCCGGTTTCAGCTTGGCCTCGAGGCGGGGGAGGTAAACTTGGGGGGGGGGAGGTCGCGAATAGGGAGCGGGGAGGGTGCGAGGGGGCTGCGGTGGGCCGAGGGCAGGCAGTGTTAAGGGGTACTAGGGCAGGGGTGGGAACAGGGTGGCAGGAGGCCGAAAGCTGAGGGACAGGCTCTGGTCTTTGAGGCTTACCCCACATCTGAGCCTCCGGCATTTTCCCTTGTGCAATACAGTCCTGGAGCTCCTGGGAAGCTTGGCGGTGCCCGAGACCTGGGTGCAGGGCAAGGAAGGCTTCCCAGCGATGGAGAAATGGGAAGGGAACTCCAGCAGCGGAGTAGAGAGGTGCACAGAGCTGGGGAAACGACTATAGGGGCCTGGGGAACCCTTTAAACAGATTTTCTTTAAATGTTTGAGCCATGTCTATTGGGAGAAGAGGCCAGGCCTGTGGAGAAGGCTGAAAGGGGACTAGTCAGCCCAAACCTGCTGGAAGGAAACTAGCTCAGTCCAGTTATTTATGCCCTGCCTCCCACATGTCTCCAGCTAGCCTCTCCTAGAGGATGTGGGACAGCCCTGTCCCCATAGGTGTCACTCCATCACCCTCATCTCCTGCACCACATGGTGGTCACCCCGTGCCTCCTTCCCTGCCTTTTCTCTTGTCCACAGGGGCCACACTCTCCATAGCAGTCAGAGGGAACTTTAAAATAGTAGATCATGTCACCTGCCCTTAAAAACCCTCCAATTTTTAAATTTTTATTTATTTATTTTTTTTAGGCTGCACAGCTTGTGGAATCTTAGTTCCCTGACCAGGGATTGAACCTGGGCCCCAGCAGTGAAAGTTCCAAGTCCTAACCACTGGACTGCCAGGGAATTCCCCCAAACCCTCCAATTGTTTCCATCACATTTGGAATAAAATTTAAACTCTTCCCTGCCCTTGGCCCTGATGATCTGGCCCCTCCTGACTACCCACTGGTGCTGGCCCACAGCTGGGCCTGTGCTGTGACAGCCGGTGCTGGCCCAGGGCGTCTCAAAAGCTTTTCTCCAGCAGCCTGAGGCCATCCCCAACCAGGCTTATTCCTCTAACTCTGTCTAGTTGGCTTCAGTGGCAGCATTTGTTCCCTGCAGTACTGCAGAGCAATGTTCCATGCTTCCAGGGCTCAGTGACCAGCATCTCTCCCAGAACAGGTCCCCTTTCTCTTCCCCCTCTGCTCCTGGTCACCATCTACAGGAAGCTCCTGAGCCCTGGTGGCTGGGCCTTGGAGGCATCTCATGGGCTGCTTGCTGTTGGATTACCTTCATTAGGGTTGTTTTTGCTCCTTCATTAAATTAAATTCCAGGAAGCAGTGCTAATGAAGGCCCCAACGAGTTGCAGAAGCTACCAGCCCCAGCCTTTGGACAGCATGGCAGGGAAGGCTAGGCAACAGGGTGAGCAGAGGAGTGGCTCCCGGGGTAGGGCTGATTATCATTTCCCAGGCCCTCTAAGGACACTGGGTTACCCAGGGGAGGGGGCCTTTAGAGGCTGCATAGGTAACAGACACAGTGGCAAGTTGGACAAGAGCTTTTCAAGGACATGGAGGTGGGCTCAGCTCAGTCATGGACCCAAAGCCTTGAAGGCTCCCTGGGTCCCCTGCTAAGTCACTGGGCAGTTCTCCCGCAGTCATATCAGCAGCACCCTGAGTGCCAGGATCAGTTGGATTTTCAGGGCCAGACATGGGTCACTGGCTTGGAGATGCTGTTGTCCACTGTAGGCTCATATGAACTCCTACCTCAGCATCTCTTGGGCACTTGGGAGCCCCCTGCCTTCCCTGTGCCTCACTGATGCCTCATGGCTGGCCTCCCTCACACCACAGTCCCTCTTGCTCTGGGTGTTCTGGCCAGGCTGGCCTTTCTGTTCCAGGAACACTCAGGCCCTTCCCGCCCCAAGGTCTTTGCACTTGCTGTCGCCTCTGCCTATCGCTCTCTTCTCTTGGCTTGTCACATGGTTGGTCCCTTCTCATCATTCAGAGTTCCCCTCCTTGGACTGTTCCTCCTCTTTTTTTTTTTTTTTTTTTTTTTTTTTTTTTTTGCGTTACGTGGGCCTCTCACTGTTGTGGCCTCTCCCGTTGCGGAGCACAGGCTCCGGACGCGCAGGCTCAGCGGCCATGGCTTATGGGCCTAGCCGCTCCGCGGCATGTGGGATCTTCCCAGACCAGGGCACGAACCCGTGTCCCCTGCGTCAGCAGGCGGACTCTCAACCACTGCGCCACCAGGGAAGCCCCCCTTTTTTAAAAAAAAATTATTTATTTATTTTTGGCTGCGTTGGATCCTCGTTGCTGCGCGCGGGCTTTCTCTAGTTGCGGTGAGCGGGGGCTACTCTTTGTTGCGGTGCGTGAGCTTCCCATTGCAGTGGCTTCTCTTGTTGCAGAGCACGGGCTCTAGGTGCGTGGGCTCAGTAGCCGTGGCTCGCGGGCTCTAGAGCACAGGCTCAGTAGTTGTGGCGCACGGGTGTAGTTGCTCCACGGCATGTGGGATCTTCCCGGACCAGGGCTCGAACCCATGTTCCCTGCATTGGCAGGCGGATTCTTAACCACTGCACCACCAGGGAAGCCCCTCGACTGTTCCTCCTGCATACACCTCCCAGTGGCTCTCGTGTCACCCTGTTGAGTTATTCCAAAACAGTGGCGTTCATTTCCCTGTTTACGTGTTTGGCGTGCTCCTGAAGGGCAGGGTCCCAGCTCCCTTCCTCACCCTAAGGTTCTCGGCATAATGGCACACAGTAGTTTCACAGCAAACGGTAGTTGAACAAAGGACTCCTCTCAGAGCCTCCTGCCCGTGTCAGGTGGAATCCCCTAGCCCCCAGAAACTTGAGCATGGAGTGCTGGGCCCTGAGTTCTCCAGGCCAAAGCCAATTGAAGGAGGTGGATGACTGTGAAAGGGAACCCTGGACCCCAAGGCCTGCCAGGCTTGGGACTGTTTCCCTGGGGGTAAGAGAAGCCTGGGAATAGCGGTTTGGAAGGAAGGGGCAGAGAGGGCAAGGTGGCTGACTCCAATCTCAGAAGTGCTGCTGGGTTCAGAAGCAGGAAAAGGGAAGTGCAGGGGATGCACTAGGAGGTGGAGCCTGGCTCGGGGTTGCAGGGAGGGAGCCAGCTCTGACCACTGAGATCTACAAACAGAAGTTGCTGAGGCCCTATCTGCAAAGCTGTGATTTGGTGGTACAGGGCCTAGCTGGGGACTCCCTGCCACCTGAGAGCCATGGAGATGGAGTGGCCAGGATCCTGGACTTGGCACCCCTGTGGGGTCCTGCCTGTTCTTGGACTCTGGTGGGGGCAAACACACCCACCCCGAAACTGCCTTTGGGGAAGTTCTGGCAGCTTCCCCTTCCTGGAGTCTGTGGGCCGGGGTGTCGCAGCCCACTGAGGGGGTCTCTGTTCCTCACCCTGTTCAGCCTGGTGCACGACAGGAGCTCAGGACAAGCTGGACCTGCTCTGTGGCCTGCGGTGAGCCTCGAAGTTATCCTAGCTGTCCAAGTGAGCCAGTAGCTGCCACTTCTCCATTCCAGCTGGGATGCCATCCTTAGTTCTGCTGAATGTCATTTTACTGTCCTTTACGGTCTAGTTCAGGTGCTGCTGGACCAGCATGCACAGACACAAGTCATGCCTCCTCTGGTGCCCATGAAGCCCTGGCTGGGCAACCATCCTCCGCCCCCAGAACAATGTCTCTTGAAAGGATGAAAGGGCTCCTGGGTTCCCAAGTGTAAAGGAAGCAGCATGCCTGTGATGTCCCTCGCTGGATGACTGTGGTTGCGTCCTGACCCCTTCTGGGTCTCAGTGGCCTCAGCTTCAGAGCCAGGTGTTTCTCTAGCTCTGACTGTTGATTTTCTCCCAGCCCGTTCCCGAACCCACCCTCCCAGTCCCTGTTCCCACTTCCCTCAGTGATCCTCTCCCTCTAATACTCCCCACACCACCTCCACCAAGAAGGCTCCCTGACCTTCCCAGGCACCATGAGTTTCTACCCTCTCTGCACAAACAACTATGGTGAATATTTTTATAGTGATGGCAGGATTAGTGTTTTCACCTCTCCCCGCTCCAGGGGGAACCCCTGGAAGGGTGGGTTAAACTTTGTGTGATTCATTCGTTTCATTTGACAAATATTTACCTGCCACCCTCAAGGACTATGCTGTAAGGGGCCTGGAATCAGAGATCTGGGTGGGTGGCAGAGACTCACCACTGGGATAGTGGCATCTGGCTGGGGAGGGGAAGCCCCAGGACAATGGGAGTCAGAGATGCCCAGCTCACAGCCAGGGAATGAAAGATTGGGAGGAGGGAAGTGGGGGAAGGGAATGGGGGACGTGCAAGAGAATGGGGAGCAAGGCAAGTCAGATGGCTGGAGTGCTGGTGTGTTGCAAATGGAGGGAGATGAGGTGGGCCTTGGTTGGGGACAGCCCCTAAGGGGCCTGGCAGAAAGAAATTACTGTTATAACAACTCACCCCTACTGAGGGCGTTTTGTGTACCATGCACACTCTGAACATTTAGCTACATTTCCTCCCTTAGCCGTGACCTCAGCCAGTGTAGTGGGTAGCTATTACTGTTAGGTCCATTTTACTGATAAAAAATGAGACATGGGAATTCCCTGGTGGTCCAGTGGTTAAGACTCCGAGCTCCCGGGGCTCAGTGATTAAGAATCCACCTGCCAATGCAGGGGACACAGGTTCGATCCCTGGTCTGGGAAGATCCCACATGCCTCGGAGCAACTAAGCCTGTGCGCCACAACTACTGAAGCCCACGCGCCTAGACCCCGTGCTCTGCAACAAGAGAAGCCATGACAATGAGAAGCCTGCGCACCGCAACGAAGAGTAGCCCCAGCTGGCTGCAACTAGAGAAAGCCCCGCGCGCAGCAACAAAGACCCAACACAGCCAACAATAAAACAAACAAATAAATAATAAATTTATTTAAAAAAAGACTCCAAGCTCCCAATGCAGGGGGCCCGGGTTCGATCCCTGGTCAGGGAACTGGATCCTGTGTGCTGCAACTAAGACCCGGTGCAGCCAAAAAAAAAAAAAATTAAAGACAACAAAAAACTGAGGCACAAGGCGTTTCTGGTACTTGTCCAAAGTAATATGCAGCCGGCAAGTTTGTGGAGTGCTCCTCAGAGTCCCTGCTGTCAATCACCACTGTGCCACCTCTGCCCCTGCACAGTCCAAAGCCGTGTGTGTGGGCTTTATCCTCAGGGTACTGGGGAGCCACAGAAGGTTTGTGTGCAAGAGAGTGATATGGTTTCTTTCAACAGGATCCCCTTGACTGCCATGTAGAGGATGGATTGTAGAGAAACGGGAGAGCCAGGGAGGAAGCTGGAGGCCTAGAATAAGGGACAGTGGGGACAGAGAATGGGGATGTATTTGAGGGGGAGTTAAGGAGGGGAAGAAACTGACAGGATGTAGGGGTGGGGAGCAAGGGTCATGGCTCTGGCTGGTGGGAGGTCACAAAGTGGAAAGCCTAGGAACAGGGGTTATTGGGGGTACCCGAAGTGTCTGGGTTTCAGAGCAGCGGTGGACATGGGGCTGGTGATTGGGGGAGAAGTTGGGCCTGTGGGGCTCTGAGCCCCTGGAGTGGGAGGTGTGTGACTGGAGGAGCAAACAGAGACTTCGCAGTAGCCCTGGGGACCCCCATGAAAATGGTGAGGGAGCAGCCAGGAGCACTGGATGCAGGGGTTGCTGGACTCTGTAGGAAGAGCACTTAACTGGAAGCGGGTGGCTAACTGGTGGGAAGGGTGCAAATACCACAGGAACTGGCTTGGGGCTGGGGGAAGCCATGCCTCCCAGTGGCCCTGTCCTGCCTCACCTCCATTGACTGGGGTCTGTGTCTACCTACCTCTGGTGAGCCTGGCCTCCAAGGGACGGACAGTTTCTCCCTGTTGCCTGGCAAATGCTAGAGCTGTTGCCTGGCAACTGCTAGAGCTGTTGCCTGTTGCTAGGAGCAGGCTGGGGAGGCCCAAGGAGGGAGGATCAGCTCTCAAGCGAGGGGCGGGGCTGACAGGGGAAGAGGCCCACCTTGGAGCTGGGTTTGTAGTCTGTGTGGACAGGCTGTGTTCTTGGCTGTGTGCACCCATTTTTACAGTGTGTTCTGTGGATTTGAAGCATTTTGGAGGCTGAGCCTATGTATGGATGTATAGAGCATATCTCTGAATGTCTGTGTCCCTGGGTGGGCATTGTGTTTTCAACAGTTGCGCTGAGTGCTCATGGCAGGGCCTGCCTGAGCTTTGGTTCCAGGCAGGAGGGAGCCCTGCGGGAACCATTTGAGGACTTACAGGCCAATGCCCCCTCAACAAGAGAGCCATTCAGAGAGGGACACATGGACATTCCAGGGAGAGCAGACTGAGGATTGAGAGTGGAAGATGTGTATCAAGGTGGTAAGGAGGGAGTCTGTGCTAAACAGGGGACTGTGGGTGGCTAAGCATTGATGACCAAGCATTGGTGGCCAGCTCCCTTCCCTGATTTGTGGACCTTCCTTGTCTTTGGACTGGTGCCTCCCCAGCTCATGGCACTAGGGCCACACAGGACACCTTCCTGGGTAACCCTTGGCAGACTTTTTATTTTTATTTATTTATTTATTTATTTATTTATTTATTTTTTTGCGGTACGCGGGCCTCTCACTGCTGTGGCCTCTCCCGCCGCGGAGCACAGGCTCCAGACGCGCAGGCTCAGCGGCCATGGCTCACGGGCCCAGCCGCTCCGCGGCATGTGGGATCCTCCCAGACCGGGGCACGAACCCGTGTCCCCTGCATCGGTAGGCGGACTCTCAACCACTGCGCCACCAGGGAAGCCCTTGGCAGACTTTTTAAATGTCCATCGGAGGTCAGGGCTGTGGCCTTCTCCTGGAGAACAGGATCAGAAAGACTGAAATGTCCCCTTAGAAATGCTGCTGCCTCCACCCCACCTTTGTCCAGCCATGGGGTTGCAGCCACTGTCCAGGGGTGACAGGGCATAAGATCATGGCCACTTATCTTCCCAGAAGTCAGGTGGCACCTCTCTCCCTCTCTCCCTCTCTCTCTCTCTCTTTCTCTCCCGTGGGTCATGGTTGCTGGGTCCCATGAAGGAGTCCAGGATAACTACCTGCAGGAGGATACCTCCTAGAAGATCAGAGAAGGATGGATAAGTCTTGGATGATTAGAGGAGGCATCCCAGCTGTAGGGAGACAACCTGGGCAAAAGTGTTGAGGTGGCAATAAACCTTTTTCTTAACTGCAACCTAGAGAGAAGGGGCCAACCCCGCTTTAAGACTAAGAAAGCAGCAGTCCAGAGAGCCTCCGGGGCTCTGTGGATCCTGAAACAAGTTTATTGGGTTCATTAACAAGTGACGAAGACACGCCTCCTCTGCTCTGCTCGCCCAACTAAGAGGACTGGTTCCTGCTCGGCCCCTGAGGTGCACTGGATCTCCCTCCTCAGGCTACGAGATCCGCCCGCCCCCGCCGTCGGGCAGCGGAGCTCCAGGCGCCCCGCACCCAATCGGAGTCCGGCCCCGCCTACAGCCCGCCCTGCGCTCAATCCTGGGCTAGGCTCTACCCCTACCGCTATCCCTTGGCGTGGCTCCGCCTCCAGCCCGAGCCGAGCTTGGGCCGCACCTAACTTCGCCTTCGCTCCGCCCTAACTTCGCCTTCGCCAATCACCAGCCCCGAATCTCATATGGCCCCACCTCCGGCCCCGCCCCGTCCCAGACCCGGGCCTGACTCGCTCCGGCCCCACCCCCTGCCCGCCCTGCGGTCGGTGCGCGGCGGCCTGGAAGGCACCGCCCGCAGACGCTCGGAACTGCCGACCTGTGAGCTACTCGTAGAGGGCCGGCGGCGGGAGCAGAGTGGGTCGGGCGGGGCCGAGCTGGGCCGGGGCCGTGTGGGGGCCGGGCAGCGGCCGGGCCGGCGGACGGCGGGATGGGCTGCACCGTGAGCGCCGAGGACAAGGCGGCGGCCGAGCGCTCCAAGATGATCGACAAGAACCTGCGGGAAGACGGAGAGAAGGCGGCGCGGGAAGTGAAGTTGCTGCTGTTGGGTGAGGCCGCACCCTGCGCTGGGACCCCCGATTCCCCGCCCAAATCCCCGACTTTGACCTGAGGACTAGGGCTTCGAGCTCTCAGACTCGGCCTGGACCCCCCACACCTGGACTTGAACCCCCCAAACCCGCCTGGCAAGGACATACAAATAATGGATCAAAACTCTGGGTTGGCCTAGACCTCTGATCCATAGCCCAGACTCTCAGATCACATCCTCAACTCATTCCAGACCCCAAACCCCCAAATCCAGCCACCAGTGCCCCAACACCCGCTGCCCAGAACTCTGCTTCACCATCCACCCTTGCTGACCAACCTCTCAGATCCTCAGAGCCCCTGCCTGTCCTTTCATACTTCCCTAGACTTTACCCAACCCCCCAGAATCCCACTCGGCCCCCACCTTCAGGCACCACCTGTTCCCTCACCTGCTCCCCCTATTCCTATTGGGCATGAGTATCTCCAGGGCCCCTCCCAGGCCCCCAGTCACTCCCTCCTTTTCCCTCTGTGCCCCATCCCTACTCTGGACCCAATATTCTCCACCTGTGCACCTTGACCCCAAGGGACCTCTCAAGTGGGATGACTGCTTATGAGCTCTCTCTCCAGCCAGAACCCCCAAACCTTTAGAGACCCCTGCTCCTTGCATCTGGCCCACCAGCTCCCTCTCTGCACACATCTCTCCTCAAACCCTCTGCTCCCCTGCTCTTAAATCCTCTCCCACACTCTGGCCTTCTCCAGGTTCCCCCACCCCTCCTACACCAGGTGGGCCGGGCTGAGTGGACTGGCCCCAGACCTCTAAGGGGCTGGACTGAGGCTCCACTGGTCATGTTGGGGGAGGGGACCTGGCCTCAAGCTTCCCAGGGAGTTCTGCTGGGTATCTGTTTCCCAGTTTCTAAACCCTGTCTGGGCCAGTGAGGGGGGCATCTGGGAGTAGGAGGGAGTGTGGAGGAGTTTGGGTTGCGTCGCCTCCAAGGCCAGGGAAGATGGTGGCTGCTTGAGGGGTGGGGGGAAGTGGAAGTGGTGAGACAGCCGACATATTGCTGCCCCCGGCGGGCGGGCCAAGGAGATATGCTGATGGGTGCTAGTCTTCCCGCACCCTTTCTGGGCCCAAAGGCCTGGGAAGTGGCCTCCGGGGGTGGGTGGGCCTGTCGGATCTTGAGGCCCTGTGAGTGGTGGACCAGCTGGTTGAGTAGTTGGGGGCCTGCTGGGGGTGGGCATCTGAAGTGGATTTGTGCAGAGGCTGCGGGCCTGGTAGTTGTCCCAGTCCAGCCTCCCCCTGGGAACAGGTGTGGTGCCCAGTGGTGGCCTGATTTGGGGGGGTTTCAGGCATGGGGGTGAGGGAGGCCCTCGCGGCAGCATTGGAGGCTGGACCTGTATGTGGGGGGGGTGTGGCCCCTCAGCCCCAGAACTGCGTGGGGTCCCCAGGCTGTGAAAAGCGGGGCTTTTCATGCTGAGCGTATGGCCGAGGGACAGCATGTCTTCCATCCTGGGCCCATCTGTTGACTGTCCCTGGGGGCCTGGCCTCAGGGGCACAGCCCCGGAGGTTTCAAAATGGCATCCGCTCCTCTGCCACTGCGGGGAGGAAGAGAAGGGGCGGGAAGGGGCGGCGGCCCAGCCTCCTGGGCTGTTTTGCGTTGGGCGCTTGCCTCTTCCTGTCTCTGCTGCGAGTGCGGCAGCGGCAGCAGCGAGTGGGTGGCGACGCGGCGGAATGCCCATCGCTGCTGCCCGCTGGGCCTGGGGAGGGTACTGCTTCCGGTACTGCTGCCTCCCAGTGCCCGGCCAGGGGGTCTCTAGCCAGCCCCTTCCCAGGCCGATTGCAGTTATGGCAGTGCCCGAGAAGATGTGGGACTGGGCCATGGGGCTCCTGGCCTGTTCTGTGTCCTGACCCCATTCCACCAGTCTTTGCTGCTTGGAGCCTGGCTCAGGTTTTAGGACTGGCCACCCCTCCCATGCTGGGCCGGCAGCAACCAGGGGTGCAGGGTTCCATAGAAATGCTCAGCATTTTCTAGACTGGGGAGTCCATCTCAGCATTCTGCCCTTCTGGCCTTTGCTTTCTCTGTGAAATGGGCTTCCTGGGTTTGGGCCAGAGGAGTGCTGTGCCCAGGATGGGGGGAACAGGGACCTCGTGGAGGTTCCTGTTGGGAGTGGGGAGTGGGGGCTAAGACCCTGCAGAGGATGCACTGTGAGGGGCTGGGAGACCAAACTTTGCCTGAAATTGAGGACTCAATCTGCCAGGACTGCCTGGAGGACGATCCTGGCTGGCCATCCCTTTCCTATCCAGGTACAAGGAGGTGATGGGAGCCTAGTTGAGGCAGCTTCAGAGAGCTGGGTGCCTGTCCCACGTAGCGGAAAGACCTGTCCAGGCAACGGAACTCAGGCTGGGCAATTGCCAGCCTTGCCTCCCAGCCAGAACCACGCCTGCTGCCCCACCCGCATACTGGCTCCTTTCCGTCCTGGGTTGCCCCGCCAGCAAGCGAACATAGTCACTGTCACTGTCACCGGGGCAAAGGCAGATGTGATACACACTAACTGGTGAGAGGGTTTTTTCCGGCAGCTTGGTAGGGGGAGCAGAGTTGCTGATACCAGCCCTACTTCAGCGATACCCCTGCCTCCACCCAGTTCAACTTGACTGACCAGCTGTCCCCAGGTAGAATTTGGGGCCTCAGGCTGGGCACTTAGGGGAAAGTAAACCAGAGTGTGTGTGTTTAGAGAGTGACTTTGATTTGTTTGGGCTCGTGTGGGCAGTCTACAGAGAAGGGAGAGACAGTGCCCATCGCTGGCCCCAGGAAGGCTTCAGGGTATAAATACAGCAGTTCTCTCTTGCCCCTGGGACTTTGTATCTGTTCCCTGCCCTTGATGTACTTTTCTGCCGTTTCACTCCTACTTGATCGTTCTTCAAGACTCTGCTCAGGGATCGCCTCCCAGGATCCTTCTTTGACAGACCCCCTTCTCCAAGGCTCCTCTGCCCCCCGCCCCCACCCCCCCCCAGCGCTACCCCCATCAGAGTGTGGTATTTGTCCAGGTCACAGCTGCCCTCCCTTGGAACAGGGGCAGGGCTGCATCCTGTTCATTTCTGAGCCTTCTGTGCCAGCATGCAGCATGATACCTATTGGGTGCTTCTTGTCTGTTTGTTGAATGAAAGCAGTGCTACTGGTGTGAACTTGGTCTTGGGGATGGGTAGATGGAGGAGCAAGATGGCGGCCACTGAGCCATCGCCTGCCATATCATGGGCAGGTGGCAAGGGCTCAGTGTAGGGCCAATGACCAGGACTGGGGGGTTGGGAGACTGAGGGAAAAGTTCTTCAGGCTGTTTCCTCCTGGTCTCAGCAGGCTATGCTGGCACCTCAGAGACAGCCCTTATCCCACTCCATGCAGATCTCTTGCTGACGAGTGTGCAGCCTGTCACAGGGCACAGCACACAGTAGGGACTCCAACTGTTCATATGGGAGACTGGCTTTACATTCTTCCTTTCAGCTCAGGCTCTTTGGGGACTGTTGCAGGCCCGCTGTCTCTACCACTCCAGTAGAGCCTGTCTAGCTTTTAGGGCTGGAGCTGCCCCATAGTCATGTGGCTCAGACCAGAGTAATGCTGCAGGAGTTCTTGGCCTGGCCAGTGCGGAGCCTGCACATACAGGGGCTCAATTAGGTTTATCAAATGAAAAGGAAGGGAGTTTTGTGACCTTTGTCCTGTCTGTGTCTCTCACAAGGGGCGTGGCACACTGTAGGTGCCTATTCAGTGTGTATGGAAAGAGTGAAACACTATTGCGAACATCCGTGAACAGGGATAAATAATTCTGGGGCTGCTGCTTGGGGCTTGGTGTAGCTGGAGTTAGTGGGAAGGGCTAGCCCAGGATCCTGGCTGGCTAGGTAATGGGTAGAGTCTAATGATGCCTATGAATGCAGGGGCGTTGCTTCCTGGAGAAGGGGTCCTCTGGGTGGCCTTGAGAAATTAGCAACATTTACCAGGGTCAGGCACTGGGGGCAGAGGGACCAACTTGGTTCCCAAGCCTTTGGGTGGGTGTTTCCTGGCCTGTGGGGAGGAGGGCTCACCCTCCTTAGACTGGCTCTTGGGGTCACACAGACCTAGGTTCAAATCCCAGCTCCACCTAGTGTACTGGCTGAGAAACCCAGTGACAGGTGAAATCCTAGTAGGTGACAGGCTCTCCATCCATAACCTGGGACGCAGTGCCTGCCTACAGCCACAGGTGTTGTGGGTACAGTACACCAAAGTCTGGGGGTGTGAAAACAGGTGGGGGACCCTCTGCTGACTCCTGCAGAGCTGAGAGTTTGGTGGGGAGGGAGCTCCCCAGCCTGGAGGCTGCCTGGCTACAGTATGGAGCCCCTGGGAACCGCCTCCCTTTCCCTTAGGCAGCTGCTCACAGCAAGCGGGAGACTGAGGCTTGCAGACATTGGGTGCCATCTGGAGTGACACACTGTCCTGGGGACCTTAGGCCCAACCTCTGGGGACTGAGCCACCTTCCTGGGGGTCTAGGGTTGGGGGTGTGTCAGGGCCCTGGGTACCACGTGGGCTGGTACCCAGGCCAGCCTCCAGCCTCCCTATTCTCCCCATAGCCTTCACCATCCCACCATCCCGCTATCCCGCCTTCAGGCTGGATTCATTAGCACTTGAATGGGGGGCGGGGCAGCTTGGGCCTCAGAGTCTCTTCTTCCCACCCCTCCCCCAGGCTAAGCCAGGCTTTGTCTTCCAGAGTCGGTGGTGCAGTGCTGGGGCTCCCAAGTGAGGGAGTGAGTAGGGGTCTAAGCCATTTCTGACCCCCTCTGCCTAGGTCCTGCTCAGGCCCCCTGGGCTCAGCCCCTGCCCATGACTCCAATGTCGGTGCAGCCAACATGAAAAGTTGTACCTCTAGGATAGGAGTGAAACTGGGTCCTTCAAGTGATACCCCTGAGCTGGGAGACTGGGTGAATAAGGGTGGTTTTGCAAAGGAAGTGACACTGGAGCTCAGCTGGGGTATCCCAGGAGGGTTGGGGGTTGGAGAACCCCAGACAGAGGTCAGAGCGGGTGGTAAGGACAGAGGGAATGCCTGCCACTGTGGCCAGAGGTGGAAGTCAAGCCAGTTGGGGAGTTCAGGCTTCCGTGCCAGGCCCTGAGGCAGCGTTAAGCCACCCACTGTGCTTGACTTGGAGCCTAGGCTGCCAGATGGGGACTGGCATGGTCAAGGACCTCTTTGGGTTGGCCCAGGGTTGGCCCTGGGCTGGCCTGAGCTGCAGGGTCACTGGGTAACATCATCGATACCCAGGCCTGCAAACGTTGCCCAGTTGCCCAGCAAGTGACAGCAGGTAGCTGGGGGTGGGGCCTGATGGGATCCCAGTGAGGTCCCTAGGCTCCAGCAGAGCAGGGGCTGGCGCTTGGGACAGCTTGGGCCAGAGGCAGGCACACTGGTCCTGTACACCCTGCCCTCGATCTAAATCCCTAGATGTGTCTCTCTCGGTCTCTATCACTAGAAGCCACCCATTCTTTTGGCAGGAACAGGATGGAGGAAGCTTTGTCCACATAAGCCCTTAGCCTCTGAGGGACCAGGGCCTTGCCTCACCACATCCCCAGCAGAGGACGAGACAGTCCAACCCAGAGCCTAAGTGCTGTCTCCCCAGCAGGATGGGGGCAGGGTGCAGGCCAGCTTCTATCTCACCTTCCCAGTATCTCAGGGCAGGAGTCCTAACCTAAAAGTTCAGTGGGGGAAAGGAGTTAACAGGTTCTGGCCAGGCCACAGCTGATGGGCCTGCCTAAGAATGCCCTGGGGAGGGCAAGGACTAGGCCCTTTGATGGTGGCCCTACTACCTGCTGCTCTCAGGCAGCCCCTCCCTCAGCCACAGGTGCAGGGTGGGGCCCCCTCTGCCCAGCCCCACCCAGCCTCTCTAGCCTGTAGCTCTTGTTCTTTCTAAACCCCAAACACTCCACCCTCACCCCGATGCTGCTTTTGGGGCTATGGTCATCTTGGTGGTTGGAGGAATAATCTCCCTGGAATAACCACACATTCCCTAAACTGGGCTGGACCTTCAGTGTTGGCCTTCTGGGTACACTTCCAAGGCTTGACAGTAAATGCCAGGCCAGTTTGAACCAAAGCCTAGAGGTGGGATCATATAAGGCTTGTTGAGAAGGTGTCCTTATGGCTCGGAGCATTCCGGGGTGCCATGGTTGCTACAGCCTCAGAATATCCAGAGGGGGTGTTGATGGCAGCACCTACTGTGCCCCGGGCTGGAGGAGGGGCAGTGAAGTCTGCATGGCAGGGCTGGGCCTCTCAGGGAAGTGGTGTCCACACCAGAGGAAAAGGAGGAAGCAGCTGGAGGAGGAGGAGCCCAAAAGGGGAAGAGGCTAGAGAGCCGCTCACACTCTGCACTGGGGTGGGGAGTGTGAGCCAGCTCAACTGGGGGATTTAGAAGGTGAGCCCCACCTGTGCAGGCTCATCTGCATATGCCTGTGGGCGACCCTACTGGTAGTCACTGGGTTGGAGTCAATCTAGACAGCTCTGTCCCTTGTCCTGTCCCAGCAACCACTGGGCCCAAGATCTCAGAGAAGGTGGCGCCTCTGAGAAGGATTCCAGGCCCCTCCTTTGACCACAGGAAGTGGTGGCTGGGAGAGGGACGCCGGCAGGGGGGCTAGCAGGAAAGCAGAGGGCTGCTTCTATGTTCCCGAGCAGCCATTGCCCTCCAAAGCCGGAAGGCCGGCTGCAGGCCCAGATGAATACCCGGAAATGGAGCAGCAGCCCCGGGATTAGCTCACTCTGGGTTTCCCCTGCCTGGGGGTAGACAGAGGGCCCTTGATCCAGCGTAAGGATTCCCCCCACCCCACTACTCACTGGGCCTGGGGGCGCCTTCACTGGGCCTCAGTTTCCCCTCTGGTGATAACAGCAGCTGCCTCTGATTGATGACTATCATGTAGGGCTGGTCTCATCGTATTTAACCCTGCGAGGCTGGGACTGACATTACATCCATTTCACTGATGCAGAAACGGAGGGTCCGGGACATCACGTGACTTACCCAATAAGTGGAGACACCAAAATGCGACCCAGGTAGTGACCCTGAGCACCTGCCCCCAACTGTTGTCACCCCTCAAGAGCCTGTGCCCAGTTGGCAAGAACTGCTCAGTCAGGATGACAGGCAGATGCTCTGGGTGCTCATGTGTTCTGCATATGCCTGGGGGGCCTCAATTCTTCTTTTAGGAGATTGAAAGGGGACCATCTGCCCAGGAGGATGGGACCCAAGACTCTGTGCGTGAATCTTTTTCCTGCTTAAAGCCAGAAATCTGCTGTGTGGCCATGGGGTGACCTCGTCCTAATACATCTGGCCCACGTCCCCTCACGGGAATACTTAGGTCACAGTCAGGCAGCTTATCGCTTCGCTCTTCCCCTAACATTACGCTTGTGCTTCCCACAGCACCCAGGCTTGGACTGAGACCAGGCCTGAGGAAAGCTCAGAGGCTGTCAGAGTCCAGCATGGGGGCCCCTGAGCCTGGTCTGAAGACTGGGAGTTGTCCAGATGAGGAGCAGGGAAGAGTGTTTCAGCAGAGGGTCCCCACTAAGAGCAAAGCCCGTGTACGGTACTGTGTGGAGACTGATATGTCTGTGGTGTGGGCTGGCTACAGCATGAGACGTGGTGAGGCCAGTCCTCATGCTACTTCGCCTCCAAAATCCAAGTTTTCTTGCCTTGCCTTCCCCCACGGAGGTTCCCAGGGTTTTGCTCTGGGTTGTCAGGCCAGGCCCTAGGGAACTGAGGAGCCTAAAAGCCTTAGGAGAGCTAGAGCAGAAGCAGCAGAAGCATCAAGGCGTCGGTGGGCCATGAGGCCACACACAAAGCTGAGAACATGCATCCTCATGGCCAGTCAAGACTTCGGGGCCCAGAGGACCCACTCCCCCGTCTTCCTCACTGTGTGACCTCAGGCTGTCCTCTCCTCTCTTTGTGCCCAGTGCTGGGACCTGTGATGTCTTGATTCTCAGCACGGTCCATGGCTTGTGAGCACATAGGCAAACTGCCCGCTTGGGCTGGACAGTTTGGGGTGGGTGTGAGGACCCAAGGGAGGCTGCTCAGGGCAGGCATTGGGCTTGGCACACTCCCCTGAGGGGTACATTTCATAGATGGGGACACTGAGGCCCAGGCATGGGCATCTCACCCAGGGTCTACCACAGTGAATCAGGAAGAAAGGTAGGGGTTATTCAGATTCTTTGAAAACAGCAAAGCGATTTCTTAAACGAAGAAGCCTCAAGAAGAGGGGTGTGCCAATGGCCTGGCTCCTTGTATGACCTGGGCCCTGTCCAGCACCGCCTGGCTCCTGTGGAGGGTGAGACCTGTAGCCTGAGTGGCCAACAGTGCACAGGTCTCAGGGCCTCCTCTCCTCCACGGTGGTCTTCCTTACGTGGTGCCTCAGTTTCCCTGTGTACAGTGGGCAGGGACCCACTGAGGGAGACACAGCCCTGCCCTGGAAAGCCCTCTCCATGTCTGGCAGAACCCGAGGCCTATTTCCCTTGCACAGAGAGCTCTGACTTGGCAATAGCAGGCCAGGCCCTGGTTGTTGGTGCTTCCCTGATGGGCATCATGAAGCCGCGGAAGCCGCTGGAGGCTTCCCAAGCGGCAGAGACTGGAGGGAGGGAGGTTCCGGGTTTGTTGGGGCACCTGGAGGAAGCCAAGGCCACGCACGTGGGTGGGGGTGTCACAGGCTCCATCCAAGACCCACTGCCCGGCCCCTCACAGTGCCAGACCCCAGCTGAGCCACCTTGGAGGGAGTGAGGGGGCCAAAGAGCAGCACCTGGAGGAAGGAAGAGACACCAGGGGCGGGGCTTGTAGGGCCTTTGTCTGGCGGGGCCCTCTGCCCCTCCCTGCCGTCTCCATTGTTCCCTGGCGTGCCGCGTCTCTGCGGCCGAGGGCTTCCCAGGCTCGGGAGGGGGCCGTGGCTGCGGCACCTCCCCCAGCTGCCCCTAGCCGCGGCTGCTTTCCAGAAACCAACGCTCCTCTGCGCCGCCCAACCCCCACCTCCTCCACCGGGCCTCTGGCTGACGGGCTCCCCCTGGTGGTGGCAGGACGGGACCCTAAGGCTGCAGGGGAGGGGCGGGAGCTATGGGGCCCCAGAACCGCAGGCTGCGCTGGAGACGTGGCACCTTCCTGGGATGACCGTGGGAGGTGGTGCCAGGGCTGTCTTCGGGGTGGGCTTCCCAGGGCTCACCCCTACCTTCCCCCAGAGCCCCCCCAGGGTAGGCCAGGGGAGGGGATTGGGAGGGGGGCGGTGGGGGCTAGGGGGCAGGCCTGTGCTGTGGGTTTTGAGCTGGGCTGCTGCCCGTCTACCCTGTGGTCCCAGCCACTGCCGCTTCTGAGAATCTCTGCCCTCAGGCCTGCCACGTCAGTTGGCTGCTCTCCCAAGCCCCACATGTTCCAGGGGAGCCCACCAGCACAAAAGCCTCTGCGGGGAGGCCTGTTACCCAGCCTGCCCAGCCTTCTGGGTGAGGAGAGCCAGTGAGCAGTGTCTGCCGTGAGGCTGCTGGGCGGGAAGGAGTACCCCGCTGTGGAGAAGTGCCGGGTTGTGAAGGGAAGTGACAACTAAGAGCAAAAAGCCAGCAAAGGAGTGAGTGGCTCTGACTCTGGTCCCAGGTTACACAAGTCCCGCCAGGGAACCACCACTGCTGAGTCAGCCTCTTAGCCACTGGGTCATTGCCCTGTGCTGTGCTTTGTCTGAAAGCCTCAGAAACTCGCCTTCAGAATGAGATGGTCACAGCAGGCCCCTCTGCAGGCTGCGGTTGCAGTGACCTATGCAGCGTGGTCACTGTGGGTTGCAGGAAATGAGAGGTTTGGGGAAATCTGTCATCTTCCAAAAGGTAAAAGAAATAGTGATAATAACTTTGATCTGAATGCTCACCGTGTGCCGGGCACTCACCCGTCTCCTCGGACGAGATAATGGTGGTATCCTGTTTCACAGATGAGGTGTCAGAGGAAGGGCAGGATAGGACTGCAGCTCTTGGAGATCTCAGGGAGAATCGGGGTGGACACCAGGGCTCTGGCAGGTCTGGACCTCCCTCTGGGAGAGGATCTGAAAGTGAGAGATGGGCCTGCTGGCCACTCGAGGCTTCACAGCTTCTTCAGAAGGGAAAGTGGGGCCAGAGAGGAAAGCGGCACGTCAGGGCCTCCCTGCAGTACAAAGCCTTGTCTGGGAGGTAGAGGGTTCAAGATAGACGACAGCAGAGACCTGATGTTGGGGCTTGGGATCAGCATCAAGCCATTGGACCAGTGGCCCTGTCTCTGCTGCAGAGGCCCTGCTGGCCTTGTTCAGGCAGGTGGAGCCGTTGTTTCTCCCTTCCCCCATCTGTTCCCTCCTCCGTTGGGGCCCAGTGCTCCCAGAGTGGAAGCAGATGTTCTAATGCAGAGTAGCCGCTGTCGCCCAGCACATCTCGGCAATTACTGCCTGCCTGCTGGGGGCCCAGCAGCTGCGCCCCAGGGCAAGGGCTGCAGAGGTTTCTTCCTTGGTGGGAAGAGGTATGGCCCAGTGGGAACACTGAGGGCACCCCAGGGATCCTCTGTGGGTCCCTCTGGTCTCAGCTGGAGAAGGAACGCCTGGTGGGCCAGCTGTGGGTAGGAGACTCCTGGCACCTTCTACTGGCTGAGTTCCCCCCACCCAGCACCTTTGCAGCAATCCGGATCCAGCTAGTGAAGCCCCCTTCTCTGAAGGGAAGGTGCAGGGCTGGGTGGGGAGAACTGGGTGCCCAGGATTAGCAAGGTACAAGCAAACTCCACTCCAGGTACCAGCCTATCTAACAGGGGAACATCATCAGGCCCTGATGGAAAAGGAGTTCCTGGGACATCTAGCTTGTGGGCTGCCCGAGAACCAGGGTGTCCACCGGGATAGCATGCTGTGGCCCCACCCACCTCTGTCCCTTGATCTGCTGTAGCTGCTCCTGGGCCATGCCTCTGATTCTGTCCTGGTGTTCTCCCCTGCTTCCTGCTTGGCTGCCAGCATCACACCCTTGTCCTGCCACTTAACTCCTTCCCTCTTGAGTCGCAGCTGCTGGAAGGACAATGGGACAGCTTTGAGTCCAGGGATGAGGGCTCCATGACCTTGGTTTGTCCACCTGTCAAATGGGAGTTGTTCTGCAATGACCCCTGTGGGGGGCAGAGAATGTCCTCCAAACTCTTCAAAGGGAGAGGAAGGGAGATTGAGGCTCGAAGGGGACAGGGAAGGGAACCTCAGTGTCTGCCAGGTCTGCAGCAGCTAGGAAAATCAGATGCAAAGCAAGTTTGTGCTGTCATCCCCATCTCTGGGCAGGGTCATGGAGTGGCCCACACCCTTTACCAAGAGAGTAATCAAAGGGCCAGACAAGGAGACTGGTGCCTCAGGTGGACGGTGGTCCCAAAGTCACCCTCACCTGTGGTCCCCTACGCCCTGGAGATCTACCCGCTCTGAGTCTCAGTTCGCCTGGCTGGGGACGGCATGATCGATCTGACCCATCACTTTGTATCCTTGGCCTCCACTCTTGCACTGGCTGAGATCTGTGGCTCCTGGGTCTTCCTTTGCTCCAGGATGTGCTCCCTCCGTCCTGCTCTGTGGGAGCAAGTGACTAGGTGGGAAGGACAGCCAGGCGGTCACCTGGCCCTCGTGGTTAGCCAGTCCAGTGCTGTCTTCCCTGCCCCATGGATATTCTGGGCCCTGGGGAAAGGGCCTCAGTGATTAGGCATCACCATCAGGCCTTCCCAGGCCCTCTCCCCATGTCCCCACTCTGCAGGTGGGAAGTGTTAGTGTGAGGGGTCCTAGCTGTTCCCCTGCCATGCACAGCCCAAGGGAAAGGGAGGGATGCTGCCACTGACCAGAGCCCACACCCAGGGGAATGCACTGGGACTGGGGCCTCTAGTGCCCAGGGGTCAGACCGATAGAGGGGCTTGTGCCCCAGCCTGCCCAGAGCCTGCCCATTTGTGCCACCCCCAGTGCTCCCCTATCCTGGGAAGCAGGCCTGGGACAGTCAAGCCCAGTGATTCCAGGCAGCTGGTGGCGTTTGAGAGGCCTTCTCAGGGAGGCCTCTGGGTTGTGGACATGCCCAGGCTCACAGCTGTGAAGGCCGCAGCTGCGCCTCAGTTTCCTCCTGGTCAATGTGGATCTGGGGTGGGAGGTAGGGGGGATGCAGGCAGGGGCCTCAGCAGGGTCTGCTGCTTCTCCGAGGGCAGTGCAGAGACTCAGACCTGTGTCTGCCTGGGAAGTAAACCCAGTGGCAGGGACTGTGTGGCCCAGCCACAGTACCAGGCATGCAACACTGCAGGAGGGGCTATAACTGTGTGATAGCAGCCTCTCTCAGTTTCCTTTTTTAATTTTTAAATTTTATTTTTTGGCCACGCCCTGCGGCTTGCGGGATCTTAGTTCTCCGACCGGGGATCGAACCTGTGCCCCCTGCATTGGAAGCACAGAGTCTTAACCACTGGCCTGCCAGGGAAGTCCCTCAGTTTCCTCATTTGCGAGGTGGGGGTGAGAGTAGAGCTACCCCCGGGGCTTGTTGTGAGGTTACTTAGTGGGTGTGATAGGCGTAGAATAGCATCTGACACGTAGGGGGCACTAGTCACAGCTCGGCCGTGATCATCACTGCTGATGTTATTGCTGCTCGTGGTAGTTTGTGTGTCAGCCCCTTCATCCTCTGAGGTTGTCTTAACCAACCCTGAGGGATATGGGGGCTAGAGTCCTCAAGTGTGACTTCCCCACAGACCCCACCACACACCCTGCTGAGCTGCTCAGAGGGACAGACCCACCACAGTGATCAGGAGGCTTGGGACACACGTAGGTGGGGCATGGGGCAGGTGTGCCCAGCAAAGAGAACTGCACGGGCAAAGGCCTGGAGTTGGCAAGAGGGGATGCCTGGCGGTGACGGGGCAGAGCAAACAGTCTGGGCAAAGGCTGGGAGGGAAAGCCAGGCCAAGCTGAGGTGCGCTCTACTTGGAGCTCAGGACAGGGAGCAAGTGGCAAAGGGAAGAGGTGGGACCCTGCCTCCATCCCCCAGCCAGGAGTTGAGTGGTCTCACACTTCCCTGCAGACTCCCTGAGGAATGCAGATTTCTGGCCTGCACCCCTCAAGATCTGGCTGTGTGTCTGGGACGGGGCCTGGAAATCTGCTTTTAAAAAGACAAACAAAAAAAACACCCTCCCAAGGCATCGTCCTGCAGCATCTAAGCCACATTTTGAGAAGGGCTGGGCAGGCCACGCATCATCGTCATACATGTCTCCCTGCCTTTCTGAATCCTGGCAACATGATCTTGGGCCAAGACTTTAATTTTCTGAGCCTCAGTGTCCTTGTCTGTAAAATGGGAGAAACAGTACCTATCTCTGGGGCTGCTATGACAGTCACAAGAGAGAGAGCCAGCAAATCCCTCAGCAATGGCCAAAGAGAAATACAGGATGGGGCTCTGCCAGGGAAGCATCTCGAGTCAGTACAGGTACAGGTGTGTGTGTGTGTGTGTGTGTGTGTGACACTGCATGTTTCCCAAGTCCTGGTCTCTATCTGCTCAGAGCAGACATGGGCCCAGTGAGCAGGGCGCTGGGCCTTGGGCCATGTCTGGGAGGCAGGGGTATGACGCCATGCCCGGATCCAGGCCCCTTGGCAGCTGCGGCTCAGAGTGGAGGGAGAGAGGGCTGCTGCCCCACTGGAGTCAGCAGGGCTCCTCTGCTAGCTGTGCCTAGGCACCATGTTGGGGAGCACTAGCTGCAGAGCGGCAAGCCTGCATGTGTGAGGATGACAGGGTGACTCCTGAGCCTCAAGTCTCCAGCCGAAGCCCCTGAACTCAACCAGGGAAGTGGGGAGCCATGGTGGGCAGTGGACCTTGTGGGAAGCGAGGGCCTGGAGTGAGCCCACCATGGGATCCAGGTGGCCGAGGTTGCCTTCGCCCCTGTGGCCTTGCCAGCTGCACCCCTGGTAGCTCTGCTGCCCACCAGGCCCGACTGCCTCCATCTCACTGTGCAATTGATGGGGAGGGTGAGTTCTGCCTCTAGGCCGCGTGGCTGGCTTACCTCTGTAGCCCCACTGGGCCTGCTCCCTGACCAACTGTACCCTTTGTTCCAGGTGCTGGGGAGTCAGGGAAGAGCACCATCGTCAAGCAGATGAAGTAAGTGCTGTGTGCCGGAGGCAGCCTCCAAACCTTGATTTCCCCTCTTCTTCCTCTGGGCCTGTACTGGGTCCAGTATACCCAGCCCAAGTATAGGCCCAGCCGTGTTAGCCAGGTCCAGGACCTTCCCAGAGGCAGCATCCATCCTCAGGTCCGAGTGGTTTAGAGGCAGTTTCCCCCTTTCTTTTTTTTTTTAAATTTATTATATTATATTTATTATATATATAAAATATTATATTTTATTTTTGGCTGCATTGGGTCTCCGTTGCTGCACACGGGCTTTCTCTAGTTGCGGCGAGTGGGGGCCACTCTTCATTGCAGCGCACGGGCTACTCATTGCGGTGGCTTCTCTTGTTGCTGAGCACAGGCTCTAGGTGACGCGGGCTTCAGTAGTTGCGGCACGCGGGCTTCAGTAGTTGTGGCACGCGGGCTCAGTGGTTGTGGCGCACGGGCTTAGTTGCTCCGCGGCATGTGGGATCTTCCCGGACCGGGGCTCGAACTCGTGTCCCCTGCATTGGCAGGCAGATTCTTAACCACTGCGCCACCAGGGAAGTCCAGTTTCCTCCTTTCTGAAGTAGGTCTCTCCAGGCCCCAGCAGCCCCAGGCAGCCATGTGAGGTCCCTGTGCCGTGTACACTCTAACCCCTGACTTCTGGCTGCCAGGATCATCCATGAGGATGGCTACTCAGAGGAGGAATGCCGGCAGTACCGGGCAGTCGTCTATAGCAACACCATCCAGTCCATCATGGCCATTGTTAAAGCCATGGGCAATCTGCAGATTGACTTTGCTGACCCCTCCCGCGCGGTACGTGGACTCCCCAGCCCTCCCATAAGGCTTCAGGGCAAGTCTTGTCCTGGGGAAGCTGAGAACACCCCAATCTGGGCCTCATTCCGGAGGCCTCCCTGCCTCTGACAGGTGGGGTGGGGGTGTGCTCCTGCAACTGGCTGACCACTCACTGCTGTGCCCAGGACGACGCCAGGCAGCTGTTTGCACTGTCGTGCACGGCTGAGGAACAGGGCGTGCTCCCTGAGGATCTGTCCGGTGTCATCCGGAGGCTCTGGGCTGACCATGGTGTGCAGGCCTGCTTTGGCCGCTCGCGGGAGTACCAGCTCAACGACTCTGCCGCCTAGTGAGTACTCCAAGGGGCTGGGCTGGGGGTGCAGTGTGGGGAGACCTGGACTATAGCCTGAACCAGAGGGCCTGAGCACCCTTAAAAAGATACTGCCAGCCTCTGTTCATGAAGCTGCTGACTGTCAGCCAAGGTCTTGGTGATCTTGGGTTTGGCCTGGTGCAGGGCTGTGGAGGGACATCCAAACAGATGGTGCCACCCAGATAGGCTGCTGGCCCTGTACTCTCATCTCTCCTCTCCTACCTCTGCTTAAGCCAGTCCCTCTGTCTGAACAGCTTTCCCAGTCCCACTGCCCATGCCATCCTGAGCCCACCCAGAGAGGGGCTGGACCTCTGTGAAGGTGGGTGGGAGGCTGATCTTGCCTGGCCATGGCACCTGAGCCCTGCCCCAGTCACAGGGACAGCCGCCCCACTCTCCCTGCCGGGGCCTGAATGCACTTGTGAGTGCACGCCCCCCACAGGAGCTGCAGAGTCACAGCCAAACACTGCGGGGGCGGGGGTGCTCCCCAGAGGTCACAGGCTCAGTGCCAGCAGAGCTTTTGGGTCCTGGAGGCAAGGAGGGGTGGGTCCTATCAACCACTGCCATCTCAGTGCCCAGGATACTCAAGGAGGGCAGCGTAGGGCCACCTTCCAGCTACTTCCCACTCCTCCATCATCCTCATCCCTGTTCTTCATTCCCCAGACATTAAGTTCCCACCTTGTGCCCAGCACTGTTCTGGGTGTGGGGATTCAGCAGTGAACATGGGCCCTGCCCTCCCAGGCAGGTTTATGCCATGACAAGATCACCCAGAGGTGGGGAGCAGATTGGAAAACTCCAGGGACCAGGCATACTGCAGCCCCTCCTCACAGCAATCCTCCAAGGCTGCTGTGGGGCAGTGGGTCCCTGGGGTGAGCCCACCTGTTGGGGACAAGGGAAAAACTAGTGGGGAACCCACCATGAGGCCTCTGGGCTGGAGGCTCTCAGTAGGGGGCAGGGTACAGTTTGCAGGTCACAGCACATGCGTCATGGTTCCCCATAGCCCTTCCTGTTTTTCTGTTCTGTCTCTGTGTCTCTGAGGTCATTTCCCTCTGGCCTAGCTGCTGGTGGGAGCCAAGGGCTCGCCCCAGCAGCCCTGCCCCAAGAGCAAGACACTGGTACTGGGCAGTGGCTGGGAGGCCTGGACCCAACCCACAGGACACAGCAAGGATATTGAGGCAGGCAGCAGAGCTGGTCTCAGGGCTTGGCCGGGGCAGCTTGGATACTAATTAGGAGAGCTGGTAATGAGGAGCCCCTGGGACCCCCGCCAAGCGAGTGTTCGTGCCTTCCCCCTGAGGAGCCCAAATTTTACTGGGCAAAGAGCCCACTGGGCCTGGCAGGCCCCAACCTGTCCAGCCCTGCATCGAAGGACATGCCAGGCTGCTCTGTGGCGGGTGCCATAATTACGCCGATTAGCATCCTGAATCTCTCACTGAAGGACTAATTTGCCCCCTCCCACTGCCCTCACCTGTAGTTCCACCACCCTGGATCTTGTCTGACGCAGGCCTGCCTCACACCTGGGTGCTGGGGCTTGGCTGGCTAGCCACAGAGCCGCCCCTCCTCCCAGGCCCATTCCACAGGCAGGAGGCAGGGGTGCTAGTGCAGGTTTCCTCATCTGAGCAGTGAATGCAGTCCAGGCAAGGGTTAAAGAGGCAAGGGCTATGCCTGGGAAGTGAGGGGATGGGAGGGAACGGGGCCCGGTGGCCCCCACCGATGCCCCACTCCCCATCCCAGCTACCTGAACGACCTGGAGCGCATTGCACAGAGTGACTACATCCCCACGCAGCAGGATGTGCTGCGGACTCGCGTGAAGACCACGGGCATCGTGGAGACGCACTTCACCTTCAAAGACCTACACTTCAAGTGAGCGAGCGTGTGGGCAGGGTAGTGGGGCAGGAGCTGCCAGCCTTGCGGGTGACAGGGAAGAGATCCTCACTCCAGGGCCTGCCGATGGCTGTTGGGAACGAGGGCTGGTCCAGGATCCGCAGCCCCACTCTGAAGTTTCTTAAGGCTTTGTGGTTGCCAGCAGCTCACAGCCTCTGCTGACCCTGCCCCGTGTGGAGGCAGCCTACCCTGCCGACCAGCCTGACCCTGCTGGGCCACACGTGCCCTGGCTTAGAACCCCAGGGGTGAGGTGGGCCAGCGTGGATGATTCCGTGGAGGCGGCCGCCATACTCTGAGCAGGCCTCTGTCCTCAGTCGATCAACCTGTGAAATGGGGCAGGGACCTTCTCCCAGAACTCCCTTCTCTGGAGCTAAGGTGCTGTGTTTGCAGGATGTTTGATGTGGGTGGTCAGCGGTCTGAACGGAAGAAGTGGATCCACTGCTTTGAGGGCGTCACAGCCATCATCTTCTGCGTAGCTCTAAGCGCCTACGACCTGGTGCTAGCCGAGGACGAGGAGATGGTGAGAGGCCCGGAGGCCACTGGGGGAGGGTGGGGGCAGTGGTGGCGGCGGGGGCTGGTGCTGAAGGCGCTGTCCTGCCCCCAGAACCGCATGCATGAGAGCATGAAGCTGTTTGACAGTATCTGCAACAACAAGTGGTTCACGGACACATCCATCATCCTCTTCCTCAACAAGAAGGACCTGTTCGAGGAGAAGATCACACACAGCCCCCTGACCATCTGCTTCCCTGAGTATACAGGTGTGGGGTCTGGGCCTCTGGGGAGGAGCTGGTGGTGACCAGGTGGCCCACGGGCGCCCCCCGCTGGACAGAAGGGTAACTGTGGGACACACGCCAGGGCTGGTGCCTCACAGGCTTACATATCGATACTTGTGTCTGTACACCCCAAGGCCCTTCTTAACACACTCAGGCATGTACTCTGTACATCACTGAGCATCCTCCTTCACACAATCAGGTGCCCCTCTTTGCACACTCAGACGTGCCTGTGCCCTCTCACAAGTGTCACACGTTATATGCTTGTCAGTTCACACGCATAGAACCTCGCTGTACCTGTGGGACAGGCCTGCCTGCCGCACATGCAGCACGAGTCCTCACCATTTTGTCTCCTACAGGGGCCAACAAGTACGATGAGGCAGCCAGCTACATCCAGAGCAAGTTCGAGGACCTGAACAAGCGCAAGGACACCAAGGAGATATACACGCACTTCACGTGCGCCACTGACACCAAGAACGTGCAGTTTGTGTTCGATGCTGTCACCGATGTCATCATCAAGAACAACCTGAAGGACTGCGGCCTCTTCTGAGGGGCAGCGGGGCCTGGCAGGATGGTGAGCCAGAGGGGGCCGGGCAGGGAGGAACAAAGTGGGGCCACTGAGCCCAGAGAAGGGACACGGTTGGGGCTGGGGAAGGTCCAGGTGGGGGTGGTGAACTTGGAAACCCGCTAGGAGACCAGAGGGCAAGGGGAGGGAGGCACAAGGTGCTGAAGGAGGAGGGCGATGGAGTGCAGGGCACTGAGGAGGTGGCACAGGTAAGCCTGGGCTCCATTCTGCCCATTGGTCCAGACAGCAGAAATGCCTGGTTGTGTCCTGGGACAGAACTAGAGGGCTGTCCCGATTTTCCTTGGAGAAAACTCACTTTCTCACCCACCAGGCCATTGGCCTAGCCTGAAGGATCTAGATGACAGAGGGGGCCCAGCTGCCTCAGCTGCCCACCACTCAGTATGACCAGCTCTGCACTCATCCCTGCTGTCTTCCCCTCTGACCTACCTGAGGGCCCTGGTCTGAGGCTGGCCCTACCAGCCCTGGGAGAGGTGGGGAGGATTCTGCCAGTGCTACAGACTCCCCTCCCCCACGTAACCCAGCAACACACACTGGCTTCTGGGCGGCCACTGTGTCCCTGGTGACGAGTGGGTGGGGAAAAAGGAGAAGGGTCATTGTCTAGGGAGGCGGGAGGAGAGACACACACTGGCTACCTCCCTCCCTCCCGACCCATGCCCTGACTGTCCCCCACCTCCAGGGCCACCGCCGACTCTGCTCCCCCCAGCCCCTGAGGAAGATGGGGGCAAGAGGACCACGCTCCCCGCCTGTCCCCCTGGCCGCTTTTCCCCTTCTCTCCTCTCTCTGTTCTTGGCTCCCCCTCTCCCCTCCCTCAGCTCCAGAGACTTGGGGGAAGGGTTGCCACAGGCCTCCCTGTTTGAAGCCTGCCCTTATCCCAGGTGCAGGGAATGGCCACTGTACCCCCTCCTGGCATCTGTTCTGGTTTTAACTGTTGTCTTGTTCTGTGATGGGGGAGGGGAGCACATGCTGAGTCTCCCAAGGCCTGTGTTTGGAGGGGCACCCACTTCTCCAGCCTGGGACCCCTGGCTTCGCCCAGCATCAGCCCCTGACCCAACCCAAGTCCAAATGTTTACAGGGAGCCTCCTGCCCCCACCAACCCCCTCCCCCTAAGCCACTCGGAGGCCCCAAAGGAAAAAGCACAAGAAGCGTGAGACGCCACCATTCCTGGAGACCACAGTCCACCGGCTCATTCTCGTAGCTTTTTTTTTTTAAAAAAAAAGAAAGGCAAAGGGGAAAAAAAAAGAGAGAGAAAACTGCAAACCTAGAAAACTTTTTAGAAGAAAAACTATTTAAAACTGTCAGGTCCTGACCAGCACCCACCCAACCCCCTTCCCATGATTCCGTGCCTTGAGTGTGTCTGCGTGTTTACACCCATCCCTCTGCTGGTTGCCCCCTGTGCGGGCGGCGCCCCTGCCCTGCCCTCTACAGAACTGGGTTTCAAGGGCTGTTCCAGACAACTGCCAACGTCACTGAGGGCCCCGCCCCAGCGGCCCTGGGCCCTGGCTCCATTAACCTAAATGTAGCTCCTTAGCGCTAACCTAGGAACCGCCGCTGCCTGCTGAGGGGCCATGCCCCTCATGCCCTCACCCCAGGCCCGGGTCCTTCAGTGTTGAACACTTCCTTGCTTTTTTCACATGTTTTATGGAATTGTTCACCTGGTTTGAAATAATAAAATGTAGAAAGAAAAAATACCAAGAACTGCTCGGCATTCTTCTCTCCAGGGGGCAGAGACCCAGGCTAAGATGTGCCAAGGTGATGGTAGTCTGGACCTGGATCCTCACTTGTGGCAGGGCCCTGGGCACTCAGCTCGCAGGTCATACTCAGGCCCAGTACTCACCACTTTAGTTTTCCCCCTTGGACTAGTCATCTTACATGTTGGGGCCTCCATGTCTCCCCCTCTTCCCTCAGCACCTCTGCAGTCTTGGGTCTGGGGCAGCCTTCTGGAACAGTGGGGCAGATTTCTTAAGGAGCTCTTCTCCTAAGGGATTCTTCCACGTTGGGAGCAGGAGGAGTGTCCAATGAGTCTAGTGCAGAAGGAAATGTGACTTCTGACCTCCCAGGCCCAGGGCCCAGGGACAGTGTGCGTTGCTGAGGCCACACAGCCAGGTGGGCTGCAGCCCCCTGCACACCCTCCCTTCTTCCTGGGTCCTTTGCCAGGGCTCTGAGACATTGCCCAGAGCCCTGCCCAGAACTGAAGTCCCTTGGGCTTGACTAAACAGAAAGTTGAAGACAGCAGCGGCCTTGAGACATGTTCAGAAAGGTCTCTGACCAAGAGGTCCCCCTCCAAACCTGAGGAGGGTAGGGACAGGCAGGTGGCTACACTTCAGTGTGACTGTAGCCACCGGCAGGGCAGCTGGATAGCTGCAGGGCTATGGCTACGTTGGGCTCTCAGTGCAGAGCCTTCCATGAGGCTATGGGAAGTGCTCGTGCATTGCTGGAGGAGGGAGCAGCAGATGACAGGGCCGGGGTGCCTGTGGGGTGAGCCCCTAGCTCCAGGCAAGGCACCTGGACCTAGGGGTCTGCAGCCCTCTGAGCCTGTGGGAAGGGCTCGGTAAAAGGCCCTCCTCTGCTGGGCGGGGCTCCCAGGCGAGCTCTTCCGCCTTCGGCCGCCAGAGGGCGCAGCAGCCCGTGCTGGGCCCCGCCGGGCCGGTCGCGGAGGCTGACGTCATCGGGTCCTGCGGAGGCCGCCGGGCACAAAGGCAGCTTTGTAGGGCGGCGGCGGCTCCGCGCCCTCGGCGGGACAAAGCGGCCTGGGCCGGGGTCGGCGCCGCGGAGGCGGAGAGGGCGGGGCGAGTGGGAGGGTAGGGCCGGGGACCTGGGACCCCGCCTCCGCACACCTGCCAGTCTCCCCTCGGCCTCGGGGTCCCGAGTCCTGGCGAGAGATGAGAGGCTGTGTCCGCCCCTTCGGAAGGAGTTCAACGGCCCCCACCCCCCGTCCCCGCCCCAGTCCCTCGGGCCTTTCCTGCTACCCCTGCCACTGAGGGCTGAGGATCGCCGACTGACAAGGAGAACAGAATCCCACGTCCAAGCCAGGATCCCTTCCTGCCCTCAGCGGTCAGCCCTGGATCCCGCTGAACCCCAGATGTGCGGGCGGGGTGGGAGCTCCGGTGCCCTGATATCCGCCCAGCAGGAAGCGGGAGACAGAGATGATTCCTTCCTTCCGTCCTGAGGGAGAACCCTGCACAGAGGGACCATTGAGGAGCTGGCATTGTCTGCCTGATGAACCCAGCGTCTCCCTCCCTGAGTGGGCCACGCAGGATTCTGGCCAGGATCCCCTTGTACCCGGCTTGGCAGTGGGTCTGGGTGGGTTCCTGGCAAGCAGTACTTCCCTGGGTGCAGACAGCTAGGCCCCCACCTGCCCTTGGCCTTCCTACCCCTGCTCTGATTTTGAGAGCATAAGGCTTCATTGTCCCAGCACTGGTGGGGGCGGCCTCTCAATTCATCCTTGTCTTTCTTGGTTGGGAAATTCCCAGCCACGGGGGGCGGTAGGCAGGGGGGTGCATCCCAGGTGTCCTGCACCCCAACAGGAGGGACTCCATGAAGGTGACTCCTGGGGATCCCCCCATTGCCTAGAACTGTTCAGGGCTGTACCTCAGCCGTCTCGCATCCCTGGGTGAGGAGAGCCAGAGATTCAGTGCTCCTTGGCTGTGTGTCCCCCAGCGTTCTCCCAGCCTAAGAAGGCCCATCTTCCTGACCCCACCCATGGGTAGCTGCTTCTGTGAGGCTCAGGATCCTTAGGCAGAGCCAGGCAAAGGACACAGGCTCCTGCTCCCAGACCAAGCTGTGGATCCCAGTTTGAGGTAGGCTGTCTCCAGCCAGTGGGGACCACCACAAGGCTGATCCATCTCCCAGAGGGCCCACCCCACTCCAAATAGTTGCTCAGGCTACTGATGTGGTAGCAGCCTGGCTATTTTTAACCCATTTGGGAGGGTGGGGTGGGTGGGGAAACGGCTGGGAAGAGAGAAAGAGACAAGCTCTGAGAGAGAGTTCTGAAGAGGGAAGGATGTAGGGAGACCCTGTGGGGAGAAGCCAGCCCTGGCCTGCAGCCACTTTCCAGCTCCCCTGGGCCAGACCTCCCACCCCCAGCAGGTGGGTGGAGGCCCAGATGCCAGGTGCAGAAAGGGGAGGGGGCCCCATTAGGACTGGATCCTCTGAGGCTGTAGGAGATTCCAAGACCTAGAATAACCCCTTACCATGTTTCAGGGCAGCCCCATAGCTCCTCCTGAGGTCAGGATATCCTCCCACTCCCCTCAGAGCCCCTCAGAATCATACCCCCCCCACCCCAGAATGCCAAGCCAGCCATGAAGGCTGGAGAATACAAGTCCTGACTCCAGCCACCTGGCCTGTGGCATGGCCAGCCAGGTCCTACTTGCCCTGGGAGTCAGGGACGGGACTGCAGCTTCTCTTGGCTGAGTTCTGGGTCCAGGCCCACTCCCAAACCACTGACCCCAATCCTTGGGTCTGTTGCCCTAAAAGAGATCCTAGGGGACCTCATCCCTGCCGTGAGGCTGTGCATTCCCCCAAGTCTGTCCCCCGCCGCCTTTTTAAAAAATTAGTTTATTTATTTTTGGCTGCGTTGGGTTTTAGTTGCTGTGCGCGGGCTTCTCATTGCGGTGGCTTCTCTTGTTGCGGAGCATGGGCTCTAGGCACGTGGGCTTCCGTAGTTGTGGTGCGCGGGCTCTAGAGTGCAGGCTCAGTAGCTGTGGCACACGGGCTTAGTTGTTCTATGGCATGTGGGATCTTCCCGGACCAGGGCTCGAACCTGTGTCCCCTGCATTTGCAGGCGGATTCTTAACCACTGCACCACCAGGGAAGCCCCCCGCCAAGTCCCCCTTGAACCCCCAAAGCGGAAGCCAGCTCCCAGCACACCCCCAAGGAGAGCCTCAAGCCAGCTGAGGTCTGCGTGCAGCTGTGTGACCCCAAGTATGTCCATGCCTGCCAGCCAATCAGCTCCTCAGTTAACCACACAGCAACGGGCACTGGTATCCAAGGGGGCAGGGGTCAAGGCCATGGATCTCTTTCTTTTCCCTGCTTTGGTTTCCACCCTTACAGGAGACTTGACCTCACAGGTGATCTTATTTAGGAGAAAAATCGGTTTGACATTCTTTGGCATTTACTCTGTTTTCTGACCTCATTGTGGGTGGAGGGAGTCAAGGCCTGAGTGACTGAATCCTGAAGGGGGCTGAAGTCTCTCTTCTCCATCAACCCCCCATCCTCACCCAGGTTCAGCAGGCCCAGGAAGGTGGCCGGGCTTCCTGCGGGCACTGTATCTCTCGCTTCCCTGTGCCTGGGGCCCCCAAGGGATGGGATGGTGGTTGCTGGGGAACCCAGAGCCCTGAAGAGAGGCTTGGACCTGGTGTTGTAAGCACCTGGGTCTTCACAGAGAAAAGTGGGTAGTGGGTGATGAGGAAAAGTCCAGCAGGTGGCAAAAGGGCAGAGGGCACAGCCCAAGCTAAGTCCTAGCAAAGGAACAGCTGCCACCTCCCAGAGATGGGGTAGCTGGAGTGCTGGCAGGGTTAGCCAGGGCCGAGCCAGGGAGGCGTGTGTGAATGCCTGGCTAAGAGCCTGGGATGTCCGCGGGCTTCAGCAAGTCCTCTGAGTGAGGAGCTGGGGAGGCAGGGTACTGCAGAAGGGAGGCACTGGGAGGAGAACTGGCAGAAGGACCACGGGGCCTCCCAGGCTGGGTACCTGGGGAAGGGGTCAGGCTTCAAGCTGCAGGGAAAGGAGCTGGGACCTTGTTCTATCTTAAAGGAGACAGAAGTCCTCCCTGAGTTGGGGGCTCTCTGGAGGGAGGAGGGTGTGGGCATGGGCACTGCTGGGGGTGGGTTGGAGATCTGTGGAGTAAGAAGACTGAGGAATCCCCAGCGGCTGGGGAGAGAAGGAGGTTCAGGTGGAGGGTCAGGTTGTTGTGCTGGGGGCTGGGCTTGTGGCGGGGTGGGGAGGGGAGGGAAGGGGGCAGGAGGGGAGTCAAGTCTGAGAAAGGGCCCCATGAAACTGGGCTGGAAGGGGCAGCCGTGACTCCCTCGAGGCCTCCAGGCCTGCATGCCACAGGATGCGCAGCGCTGAGATGACAACTGGAGTGCACACCTGTGTACCCCACAGTGTGCCAGACCTGCCTGGCCCACCACTTACAACGGCAGGGCAAGTGAGGAGAGTGATCTGAGAGGTTCAGTCTCCCCCTAGGGACACACAGCTGGTGAGCAGCAGAGTCAGGATTCAACCCCACCCCTCTCTGGCTACTGGGGAGTGGATTCTTGGGGCGGGCTCTGGTCTGCCCTCCCAGAGCATCCTGAGCCCCCAACCAGTACTCCTGAGAGTCTCTCCCCCTGACTAGTAAGGGAATGTAGCATTTATGTTAATGTATGTTAATGAGTACAGGGTGCCTCCGGAGTCTACTTTGCCGCATTCCTGGCAACTCCTCCCCCCCTCCCCCAGGCAATGGAGAAGGAGAGGAGAGGGAGGCCCCACCCCCAGGCCCCTCTTCCCCCCACCCCCCACCCCCGTTGGGCAACGAAGAAAACAGAAGTGAGTGAAGAGCTGTGATGTGGCTGGTGGGGGGGGCTCCCCCATCGCGGAGGGGCTGACCTCAGCCAGGGAGGAATGTGCAGGAGGCGGAGGGCTGGGGCGGAGCGGGTGGGGGTAGGGCCCCAGCTAGAGGCCCAGGGTTCCGGGCGGCCCCTCCCTCAGTCCCTCCACCTCAGCTCTGACTTGGCCCTCAGAAGGGAACAGGCAAGGAAGGAGGGGAGGAGCTCATCTTTCCAAAAAGGTGGGCTGGGGGTCCTTGGGGAGCCTGGAAACCAGGTGGGGGGTGGATGAGGGAAATGCCTGAAAGACCCTTCCTGGGAGATCCCCTGGAGTGGATAGCAGATTGTCAGGGAAGTTAGGCCTCAGTTGGGCTTTCCAGGGCCCACTTTCCACCGCTTCCCTCCCCCCATGCCTAAGTCCTCAGGGTAGCACGTCCTAGTACCCACGTGACCGGAAGAGGGAAAGGTTGAGACTTTGGAGCCACCAGCCCTGATGGCTAAAGCAGGTGTGAGTGGGGAGCCAAGGCCCAACCCAGCCAAGGCTGGGCACTGGGAGTGTTGGCTGTAGCCTTCCTCAAATGGATGTCTCACCCCAGCCCAGTCGCACCACCCAGAGTCCAGGCAGGGTGCAAGGGGCAGGCCCAGCTGGCGATGAGGGCTGAGGAGCCAGGTGCTGGGACTTGGCACAATCCACTTATTTCCAGAAGGAAAAACCAAGGCCTTGGCAGGCTGTGCCACTGATAGGCAGCACCAGAGACCCAAGCTGCCTCCCCTGGTTTGTTCCGTTCTGTCGAGACCCAGGCCCAGGCTGCATGATTTCAGAATCCTTGGGGACTTCCAGAGCCCAGTGTGACCCACAGCCAGTGACCCTGCCCCTAGGGGGCTGCCTCCATAAGTTTCCTACCCAGGGTCTGCATACGCTGGGACCTGGGGCTGAGGAGCAGAAAGGAGACCTTGTGGGGATGGGGACAACTTGAGCTCCCACTCCTGGGGATCTCCCTTCCTGCTCCAGGGAGGGGGACACATCTGGAAGTGGGAAGGCAATGCCAAGGGCTCAGGTGAGTCAGGAACAGCCCAGTCCCTTCGGCTGGGGGTTGAGTCCCAGGGTGTTGGACAGATGGTGGGGGGTCCTGGTCCCATTTTCCAGTATGGACACTGGGTTGGGGGTGGGGATGAAACAGAGGCTGGGACCTGGGCCTGAAGAACTAAAAGCAGTGGGGGCAAGTAGGGGGTACCGTGCAGTTGGGTAGGGACCTCAAAGGCACTTGCTGATCTTGGCTGCTTGGGTGGAAAATTGTAAACAGCCAAAGAATTTTGTTTGCTTGCATGAGGCCAGGGGACGCTGCCCGGGTCCAAGGCAAAAGAGCCTGGGAGGAGGGAGAGGCCACATCCTGGAAGCCCAGGAGCTCAGGCAGGGTTATGTCACCCCCACTCCCCCTCCTGAAGGCCCCTGGTCCTCCCACTAACCCCCACCCTTCACCTGCCCACCAGCCAGCCAGGCTGGGCCAGAAACACCAGGCCTGAGGTTCAGGAAAGAGGGGCATGGCCCCACCCTGGATGGACACAGACACTTCTACTCCAGGGACTCGGCAGGAGATGGGCAGCAGAGCCATGCACACTTGAAGTGCCCACATGGCCTCCCTCACAGACCCCTGAGGAGCTGCTGATAGCCTTGGGGAGGATGCAGCAGGATGCATTTTGGGGGGATTGAGGGGTGGAAGCCCACCCTCAAGCCCTGGTATGTTCACCCAGGTGGACCTGAGGGCCCTCCTTGACCATTGTCAACATTCAACCCCTCCAAGGAAGTAGCCCTGGCAGTACAAACAGGGTGTGTCCACCAGACTCACCTTTAGGCCAAGACCCCAGACCCTTCCCAACTGAGGCGCTGAGGTGTAGGAGCCCCATCCTATCCTTGAAGCCCCCTTGGGTACCTCACTCTGTGTTTGGTGGGGCAGTTCCTCCCACCTTCAACCTTGGAAGAAAGACTGAAGTTCATGGAGATGGCATAGAATGCCCCTCACCTCCCAGCAGAGACATGGGACCACCGGTCATGACGGGGCTCTGGATGGTCCCACACCCTGCAGTGCAGAAGTGAGACTTGCCGCCTGCCTCCCTGCCCTGCCTGCCCCTCTGGCCCTCTTCTCCCGCCCCAGACTGTCTGTCATCAAAGCCACTGCCAGCCAGGTGGCAGAAGTACTAAGTGGCCCAAGCCCTAAGGAAGGACTGGGGCAGGGTCTTGGGGGCCCATCAAACCTCCACTTGAGAACCCCCGCTCCGACCTCTGACCCTGACCGGCCCTTCCCAGCTGGCACCTGGGGACTGAGGTGGCAGCTGAGCCCCTCATTACCCGCCTCCAGCTCCCAGCTATGGAGGGACAAGTGAAGAAACGAGTCCCTGGGGGTGCCCCATCTGACCAATCCCTCTGCCAGAGCTGCCTGGGGCTAGGGGGGTCTCTATTGCTTCTTCCTTATTTGCCTTGACTGCCGGCCTCAGTTCCAGGACCGCTGCGTGGGGCATCCTGTTGCTCTGAAGCCCTACGGGGGGAGGGGTCGGCCCTACCCGCCCCTCCCTTGTGCCCGCTCCGCTCTGGCCACCAACTCCAGCCGGTCCGGCTGCCTGCCCAGTCACCCGATCCGCCCCGTAAACTTGACGGCGGGGCGCGGCTGGCTTGGTGGGGGCGGGGGCTTCTCCTTAAAGGAGCCGTCAGAGGGTGCCCTAGGGCCCCTCGGCTTCTCCCCTTCTGCAGGGTGAGAAGGGGCCAGGGTGAGGAGCCGCTGATGCCGGAGCTCTCGGTGGAGTGTGGGAAGGCAACCTGGTGTTTTGTGACGTCGCAGACCTCACGGGCCCAGAAGAGGCAGCGGCAAGTGTCAGTGGAAGGAAGGAGGGAGGTGGGAGTCCTAGGGTGGGAGGGGTCTGGAAGCGGCAGAGCTAGGCGGGGGTTTGGGGAGAGCAGTCTGGAACGTGCCCCGGCAGCTGTGCCCCTTGCTTGAATGCACCCCAGGACCTAGCCCCACGCCAGGGCTACTGTGCCCGGCACCTGCCCAGCCAACTTCTGGGAAGGAGGGTGGGCATTGCAGCCAGAGCCTGACCCCATCTGAGAGGTCCAGGGAAGGGCTCTGGCTCAGAGAAGTGGAGGGTCTCAAAGATGGGGAAACCCTGAGGGCGAAGACGGGATGGAGAGGCTCAGGGAGACTCTGGAGGCTGGAGAGGGAAGGGCAGCTCACCCGAGCTGGGGGTGAGAATCTGCTTTAGGCCCTTGGCTCTCCCCACTTGATTCCTCTTGGGTCTGAAGTCTGAGCTCACAGAATTTCTGTGTGTGACCAGCCCCTCCCACCCTCTGGGGTGGGGAGAGAGAGGTCAAGCAAAAAGATGGGGCTGCTGGATCCAAGTGGGAGCAGCTCCCAAATCAGAAACTGAGGCGTCTGCCCAGCCCTGGGTCTCCCGGCTGCACTTATCCCTCTGAGAAGTGGGTTTCCGGAGTGTCTCAGAGTTGAAGGCAGTGATTGACGCTGCGGTTATAATATTTGCTCACCTGCATGTCCAGAGAGACTCATACACTTGTGCACAAACACATACACACATGTGCAACAGAAACACATATGTACTTACAAAGTGTACACCCCCAGACATGTACACACTGTGTAGACATGCATACAATGCCATGTGTGCACACATGCATGCCACACCTACATGTGTAATACAACACACATGCCACATGGTTTCACACAGATATGTACACATATGCCTGCATACACACCACATACACACATACTCACTACAGAATACAGATACACAAAAGGATCCTTAGAAGCACATTCACACTCACAGACGCCCACACCATTGGCTCCAGCTCCAAATGTGCTTCTGTTCCTCTGTGGGCCCGTGGGTGCACAGCTACCTCCAGAGGCCTGACCCCCCTCCTGTTACCGTCACACCCATGACTGTCTTGTTTTGCTCATTGCACTTGGCACCACTGCAATGGCTGCACCAATCTGAGTCCTTGTTGGTACTCTGCCCCCTCCTGCAGGAGGACCTTGTCTGTGTGCCCCACTGCCCCCAGCCCCAGTCCCAGGCTGGCATGACGTAGGCATGCAGAGTTTGTGAATTAATGCCTGTGGGTGTGTGTACATGAGGGCGGGTTACTGGGGAGGGTGACGTGGTGGGGCAGGCGCCTGCCAGTATGGGGTTGACCCCGATGGTGTGCCCAGCGTGGGTGTGTCTGTGATTGTGGCCAGGCAGGGCACCCTCCAAGGGAGAGGAGGACTTGCAAGTGGAATGCGACCCCCCAGCCTCTTTCCCCTAGGGGCTGTAATCTGATCCCTGGGGACTCCCCCCAGCCTCCCTCCCTAGCTCTCGCTGCAGCTCCTTCTCTTCCAGATCCCGGGGCAGAGTCCAGGGTGGCTCAAGGCTCCTCCACACACGCCCGCTGAACCCTGAGCTCCCTGAGCTGCAGGGATGGGGCGGGCTGAGGCCGCCGCCATGATCCCAGGCCTGGCTCTGCTCTGGGTGGCAGTGCTGGGGGGTGCTGCCCCCAGCACTCCACGCCTTCGCCTCTCCTTCCAAGGTAGGTGCACCTGGCAGGCGGGAGGGCCCACCTCAGGGTGGGCTGGAAAGGGGCCCAGTGTGGGTAGGGGGCGTTGTGTTTGCTGTTGCACTGTGTGTGTGCCACCGGCTGGGTTGGATTGGGGGCACGCTCAGGCCATCCCCAATTAACCCTTTCCTGGCCTCAGTCCCCAAGCTCTCTGCCCACATTCTCCTCATGCTTTCCCAGGAAGCATGGCAACAGATCCTGCCTCTGTTCCATCCCCTGCTCCCAGGGAAGTTGAGGTGTGGGAACTGTTAGGGCCCCCTTCCCACACCCCCTACACAGGGTAGTTACTAGGCAGTGGTATCATACTGAACCTAGGCTGGTGGCAGAGAACCCTTAGCCTGACTTTGGGGTTGGGGTTCTGGCTGTCCCAACATGCAGGCCTACCCCAGAACCCTTGCCTCCCCGTGCACTCGCCTGGAGACACTACTTGTCTGAGGTTGCCCTAGAAGCTCCACCTGCTTCCCCCATGGGGGCAGGGGTGGGCTGCACTGCCCACCCTGGAAGCTCTGACCCTGGGTGGGCCTGTCCCCCTGAGTGTAAACTCACACGCGTGTAAATTCACATGTGTGTGGGCCAGGTCACATGTACAACCTTGGCCTGGAAGAAGCTTCTAGCATGACTGGCGAATCCTCAGTGATGTCCCCACCCCACAGAGCTCCAGGCCCAGCACGGTCTCCGGACCTTCAGGCTGGAGAGGACCTGCTGCTACGAAGCTTTGCTGCTGGATGAGGAGCGTGGGCGCCTGTTTGTGGGCGCTGAGAACCATGTGGCCTCCCTCAGCCTGGACAACATTAGCAAGCGGGCCAAGAAGGTGCCAGGGACCCCCAGCCTCAGCACCGCCCCGGGAAAGAGCCCCGGGACCCCACTCCAGGCTTCCTGGAGGATGGGCCCCCTGAGTGGACGACACCCTCAGCATAGAGAACATCCTGAGTCCCTGACCTGTGTTCTCCCTCCCCCACCCTCCCCATAGCTGGCCTGGCCGGCCCCTGTGGAATGGCGAGAGGAGTGCAACTGGGCAGGGAAGGACATTGGCGTGAGTGTTGGCTGCCTGGGTGGGAGTGGGGAGGGTCAGCCCCTCACTCTAGAGATGGGCAGTGCTAAAACAGAAGCCTGCCTGTTCTGGCTATGATGGGGGCAGGAGGGTTGAGGTGGCTGAAGTCCAGAGGTAGTGAGTCAGGGTGGGAGCTATGTGATTCTTCTTGGAGGCCTCTGCGTCATGGGGGGCAATGCAGGCACGCTTCCCAATGAACCCATTCTGGTGAGAGGTGAGCCGGGCTGGTCACCAAGGGCACCTGAGCCCCTAGAGCCCATGTTAGTACTTGCCTGGGCTAATGCAGAAAAGAAGGGGTGGGAGTGCCACTGGTGAGCTGGGAGCCCTTAAGGCCACCTCCCTGGGGGAGGCCTCATTGTTCCTGCCCCTGCCCACGTGCGCGCTAGACTGAGTGCATGAACTTCGTGAAGTTGCTGCATGCCTACAACCGCACCCACTTGCTGGCCTGTGGCACAGGGGCCTTCCACCCAACCTGTGCATTTGTGGAGGTGGGCCAGCGGCTGGAGGTAAGGCTAGGTCTGGTCAGGGAGGGAGGTTGGGAGGGTAAGAAAGGGCCTACAGTAACGACTCCCCCCTGCCTCCCAGGAGCCCATGCTCCGGCTGGACCTTCGAAGGCTAGAGGATGGCAAGGGCAAGAGTCCTTATGACCCCAGGCATCGGGCTGCCTCCGTGCTGGTGGGTGAGTCCAAAGGCTGGGGCCCCAAGAGAGCTCCTGGAACCCCTCAGAGACTCTAGCATCTCACAAAGTCCCAAGACCCTCCCTAAAGCCCCAGGGATCCCCCATAGCCTCACTGACTCCCCAAGAGCCCCCAGAGCTCCATAGTGCCCCCAACCCACCACAAGAGCCTTTGGTTTCACTAAGCAGCCTTGCCGTGTCTACAGGGGAAGAGTTGTACTCGGGAGTAGCCGCAGACCTCATGGGCCGGGACTTTACCATCTTCCGCAGCTTGGGTCATCGTCCAAGTCTCCGAACGGAACCACACGATTCCCGCTGGCTCAACGGTGAAAGACTGTTGGGACTGTTGGGAGGGGGCCCTCATCTCCAACAGAGCAGGTGCTGAGTAAGGCCCATAAAGGGAGTGAGCAGTGAGTGCTCACCAGGTAGCTACCCTGGGTCAAGCCCTGCACTAGGCACTGGGTCACAGGGTAGACAAGATAGGTATGGACCGTGCCCTCTTTGAGTTCACAGACCTCAGATCTAATACACAATAAGATCAGTTCCAATGGCCAGGAGATATAATGAGAGAATGGAGAGGAAGGGAAAAGGAGACTAGGCAGCGGTGGTGGTGGTGGGAGGGTTGGGGAAAGGAAGCTACCCTGCTGAGAAAAGGTATGCGCTAATGCCCAAAACACAGCAGGATTGCGGGAAGAGCATAAGAGCATTCCAAGCAGAGGGAATAATTAGTGCAAAGACCCTGGGGGCAGGAACAAGCCAAGGAACAGACTCATGAAGGGAGCAATGATAAGGGGTCTGGACTGTCAGCACAGGGTAGGGCCAGGGTAGATTATTCTAAGAGTGATGAGACCCAGCAGAGTATTTGAAGCAGGAGTGGGGGCATCTACTTCCTGCTAGAGAGGAAGATTCATGAGTGAAGGTAAAACCAGGTACCCCATATCCCTCCTTTCTTGGCCCACTGGCATAGAGAACTGCCAGGGGAGAGGCGAGAGGCCCACCACTGGCCAGGGTCTGCCTGCCTGTGGGCCCAGATAGCCATGGTCTCTGCTGCCCTCTCGTGGCTTCTTCTTGACTCGCAGGCCCTCTTTCTTTCGATTGTGTCCTCGGGGAGCACCATCTGAACTTGGTCCCAGAGGCTGGGTGGTCAGCTGCTGCCCTGAGGGCTTCTGCCGGCACGAAAGAAAGGGGAGGCAGTGCCTGGGCCTCCTAGCAGGGGGCAGGGCCAGGACCTTGCTGACCCCACGCCTCCTGCTGTGGTCAGAGCCCAAGTTCGTCAAGGTCTTTTGGATCCCGGAGAGTGAGAACCCGGACGACGACAAGATCTACTTCTTCTTCCGTGAGTCGGCAGTGGAGGCCACGCCGGCCCTGGGACGCCTGTCTGTGTCCCGCGTTGGCCAGATCTGCAGGGTGAGGAGTCCCTGGGCCACATTCGGTGATCCTGCCACCGCCCCTTTGCCTGTCTGTTGGGGCCTCGCCCTCATCCCCTCCTACTGACCCCGCAGAACGACGTGGGTGGCCAGCGCAGCCTGGTCAACAAGTGGACTACGTTCCTGAAGGCGCGGCTGGTGTGCTCAGTGCCCGGTGCTGAGGGCGATACGAACTTTGACCAGCTCCGTAAGTGCCAATAATGGAGGATGGGGTGTGGGGAGGGGGCGCAGGGGCGCAGACCCTGAGCCTGGCTGTGCACCCTCCTCCAACTTGGTCCCTTCCCTGCAGAGGACGTGTTCCTGCTGTCCTCGCGGGATCGCTGGACCCCGCTGCTCTATGCTGTCTTCTCCACGACCAGGTGAGGTGTGCGAGGTAGTGGGGCAAGGCTGGCTGGGCCCCACTTGAGCGCCTTACTCCACTTACATCTTCACCTGCAGCAGCATCTTCCAGGGCTCCGCAGTGTGCGTGTACAGCATGAATGATGTGCGCCGCGCTTTCCTGGGACCCTTTGCACACAAGGAGGGGCCCGTGCACCAGTGGGTGTCCTACCAGGGCCGTGTCCCCTACCCCCGACCTGGGATGGTGCGTAGCCCTGGGACTCCCACCACAACCCACTTAAAGCTTCAGGGGTGGAGAACTTGGCCTGGGGTTTTCTTGGTGAATGTTGTGTCTTCTTTTTTTTATGGGTGGGAAAACATCATCTTCATTAGACAGGGCTCCTCAGGGGAAGGCCATGTTTCCCCCTCAGACCCCCAAAGGCAAGGCTGGAGCTCCTCTCTCAGATTCCCAGGGCAGGGCTCTGTCCAACACCCGCCCCCTGTGCGTGCGCGCGCACACACACACTCACACATGCTCCAGGTTCCGGGAGGTGTCCTGTGGAGGGCTGCCCACCAGGCCTTCATATCCACATCCTTGTCATGCCTCCTTCCCACCCCCCAGTGCCCCAGCAAGACCTTTGGCACCTTCAGTTCCACCAAGGACTTTCCTGATGATGTCATCCAGTTTGCCCGGAACCACCCCCTCATGTACAATTCGGTCCTGCCCATGGGGGGGCGCCCCCTCTTCCAACAAGTGGGTGCCGGGTACACCTTCACCCAGATCACTGCGGACCGTGTAGCAGCTGTTGACGGATACTACGACGTCCTCTTCATTGGCACAGGTCAGGGTCCTGCCATGACCACCCACAAGACCCAGCCCAGGCTCTTTGGCCTGTTAGTGGAAGCTCCCCCTGTTCAGTCCCATCTCCATATTTTTCCGGGGGCTGTGCCCCCATCTCCTTCTGGATGCTTCTCTGATTGCTCCAACCCACATTCTTCACCATCCCAACCATGCGGAGGGTGGAGGCCTCGGAGGTGAGGAGGCCCCTGGCCCTGGCTGTCAGGGAACACAAGGAGTCACTCACCTTCTCATCCCTGCAGATGCTGGCACCGTGCTGAAGGTGATCTCCGTCCCCAGGGGTGGCTGGCCTAGTGCTGAGGGGCTGCTCCTGGAGGAGCTGCACATGTTTGAGGTGAGGCCTAGCCCCCATTGCCTGGGGTACCCCCACCCCACGGAGCCCTGATCCCAGCACCCCTCCTCCCTCTCAGGACTCAGCTGCTGTCACCAGCATGCAAATCTCCTCCAAGAGGGTAAGTGACCAGAAGGCTTGCGGGCGGAATGGACCCAGCCTGTTCCCAGGTGCCCCCACCCCCATTCTTCTCTTGGTAATTACAAGCCCCGGTTTCGAGTACAGGCTCTGCCTTCACTAGACTGTGGGACCTGAGACCTCAGTGTTCCCTTTTGTCAAATGGGGGAAGGGATCCCTGACCTATGGGAGGCAGGCATGGGGCCACCCTCGGTCAGCCTGGAGCCCCTTGTACCCCTAGCACCAACTGTACGTAGCCTCTCGGAGCGGGGTGGCCCAGATCCCGTTGCACCGCTGCGCTGCCCACGGCCGCGCCTGTGCCGAATGCTGTTTGGCACGTGACCCTTACTGCGCCTGGGATGGGGCCGCGTGCACGCGCTTCCAGCCCAGTGCCAAGAGGTGGGTAGGATCAGGGGCGGGCTGCCTGGAGGGAGTCTTTATCTGCCCCTGGCTAAAAGAAGGGCTCACAGAGGCTCTAATGTCCCCTCTCCCCAGGAGGTTCCGACGGCAGGATGTAAGGAACGGCGACCCCAGCACACTGTGCACCGGGGGTGAGTGTCCCAGCTGCTCTCAACCCCCAACCCTTAAAGACTGCCCCACCCTGCCCTGCCTTGTCTGAATCTGACATTCCCTTTGCCCCTAGACTCATCCCATCCTGCGCTGCTGGAGCGGAAGGTGTTCGGTGTGGAGGGAGGTAGCGCCTTCCTGGAGTGTGAGCCCCGCTCGCTGCAGGCGCGCGTGGAGTGGACCTTCCAGCGCGCGGGGGAGGCGGCCTACACTCAGGTGAGCCTCCCCCTACTCCCCTCCCAACCAGGCCCTTGTTCCGACTCCTACGTCCAGGAAGTGCGCGCCCTGATTAATGAGGCCCTTGGCCTGCTCCGCACATCTAGATGCGATCCAGCTCCGCCCAGTGAGTCTCCGCCCAACCAGACCCCTAACGCCCAGTTTGGCCCCTTGCCTGCACTCCGCATCCTGGTGAGGCCCCATTCCTCTAACTAGGCTCCTGACGCCCGCGCCCCAGCCCAGTCCGAAGGAAGCCCCGCCCTTTCTCCGCCCACTGGGGGTCTCTGACGCGCCCCCACGTTCAGGCGAGCCCCGCCCTGGTCCCTAACGTCAGCCTCACGCTGATCCGGCCTGCAGGTGCCCGCAGAGGAGCGAGCCGAACGCACGATGCGGGGCCTGCTGCTTCGCTGGTTGCGGCGTGGGGACTCAGGCGTGTACCTGTGCGCAGCCGTGGAGCAGGGCTTTTCGCAGCCAATGCGTCGCCTGGCGCTGCACGTGCTGAGTGCTGCGCAGGCTGAAAGGCTGGCCCGGACCGAGGATGCTGCGCCCGTTGCGCCGCCGGGCCCCAAGCTCTGGTACCGGGACTTCCTGCAGCTGGTGGAGCCGGGCGGCGGTGGTACGAACTCCCTGCGAATGTGTCGTCCGCAGCCCGCGCCGCGCCCACCGCCTCCCGAGTCGCGGAGGAAGGGCCGCAACCGGAGGACACACGCCCCAGAACTGCGTGCTGAGCGGGGGCCGCGCAGCGCAGCGCACTGGTGACTTGGCCGTCCCCACACTGGGGACTGGGGAGGTGGCAGCAGCAGGGAGAGGGGGCGGCCAGACCCTGGGAAGCAGCTAGGGCCCCGGCACACAGCGGTTCCTGGTGGAGGGAAGACACCGACCCGACCGGCCCTGGCCAACAGGCAGCCATGCCGGCTTATTTATTAACAGAGAATAATCCTTGAATGCAACCCCGATAGGGGCGGCCCAGGCTGCGCACAGGGTCCAGCTGGTCAGGAGGAGGCAGAGAAGCAGGGTCCCCGAGCAACGACCTGGGTGGGGGAGGTGCCCAGAATGCCCACCCTGGGGGAAGGGCCACCTCTTTGGGCAGTAAGCAGAAAGCTGTGAACAGGCTGGGGGGTGGGGAGTGGGGGGTGGGGTGGGGGCAGGCCGACTGTACTAATGCAATAAACATGTTATCAGCTGAAGCTGGAACGGCCCCATCAGACAGCCGCTGGTCTTAGTGTTACTGACCCAGGTTCTTGGACTCTTTAATCAATAGAAGTTGGTAAGAGGCCAGAGGAGAAATTCGGGCAAGGCTTTATTGGGGCTCATGCTGCAGAACAAGGGAGTGAAAATAAGAAACAGGTGCCCAACAAGCAACAGGTGCCCTTGCTTGCTTGCTGGGGGAACAAGGGTTTGGGGGAGGGTGGCTCCGAGCTGGTTCCTTAAATGGAGTGAGAGTAGGGGCACATCCATGGGTCAGGCCAGAGGGGTGGCTTAGGTGGTCTGCCCACCCTCTTGGTGGTGTCGTGGGCAGGAATCCTGAGTAGTCCCCTGCTTTTGCTCCCAACACCTCAGAAGTGGCAGTTGGGTTTTTGTTTTTTTTGCGTCTTGCTCATAATTTGCCCCAGGTGCAGGTGTGTGTGGTTATTTTTACTCCCTTACAGTTTCTTGTATTCTGTTGCTCCAGGAGATGTTTGTCCAGGTGTAAGCACTGCAGCAAAGGGTCCCAGGTCCCAGCCTGTCTCATTCCCCCCTGAGGGATTCTACACCCTTTATTTTTAAGGATTAAGGGACCGGAGGTCTTCTTCTTCTGAAATGCCTTCCTGCTGGACAGGGGCTGCAGATCCTAATCTACCCTATAGGTATAGAAGTCCCTTGCTGACTGTTTTAGGGACCTGGGTTACCCTTGGCTGGAGTGGGTTGAAATCCTTGAGCCATCATGAGCCTTCCTTGAAACTGTTGAAGCCTAGAAAACACAAAATTAACCAAAAGCTTAAACAGACAAGGGCCAAAAAGGAGAAGAACAATAATAGCTACAAGAGAGCCTAGAAAGGGAAGGAATCAGGTTAACTTTGGGAGGGCTTCCCTAACTGCTGACCAGACAACGGAGGCGATATCACCCCTGCCAACATTGTGAAGCCATTCTGCCTGGGTGTATATTTCTTTACTATTAACTTCTGTCTGTCCTGTGACACTGATTTAGGTGCAGCAGGAAGTAATAGTTATCCCACAGATTCTGCCTTGTTCTGTCAGAAGGTAATCAAGAGCTAGATGATTATCAAGAGCTGCATTAACCAAAGTAACGAGAGGTCTTAAGTCCTGTTAAGGCTTGCCCTGTCTGTTTTATCACATAACCAAGCTGTCTGGTGAGATTTCTCAGTGTTGCTTCATGATAACGGAAGCCTCCCCATGGAGCTGCCAGTCCTATGGCCAGCCCTGCCCCTGCTAAGATCATTCCCAGTGCTCTCCGGGTTTGGTGGTGAGCGAGAGTGGTCCTGTTATAGATCACAATCCCTCTTAGCCCTGTAGTCCCCAGAGTGAACTCTCCTATGAAATGGACATTATCAGTGCAGTTATAGGCCATACCTTGGTTGGAAAAGGACAGGGTCTGGCCATAATTTTCTAACATATGATGGTTTGGATGTCTACAGAGGAAAACAAACCCTTCAGGGGTGCAGGCCGGAATGCCTATCTCACCGTGGTTAAGATTTGATAGTCCATGAAGGACATAGCTGTTGCTACTACCTGTTCAACTAGGGGAGGACAGCAAACTGTTTTTGGTAATTTAGATCATATGATGTTATAAGAATCTCTCTCTCTCTTTTATTTTTTTTTGGCTGTGTGGGATCTCAGTTCCCCAACCAGATATTGAACCCAGGCCACAGCAGTGAAAGCCTGAAATCCTAACCACTAGGCCACCAGAGAACTCCTGCAAAGCTCTTGTTAATGCAGTTAGCTCAGCATTGTGGGCCGATGTCTGTGGTGGCAAGGCCTTGGTTTCTATGACTTCATCTAGACCAACTATGGCATACCCTGCCTTCCGAGTTCCCATCTCTATAACACTGCTCCCGTCAGTAAACCATTTGACCTCAAGGCTGTCAAGAGGTTCATCTGGAAGATCAGACCTGCTGGAGTAAGTTTGTTCTATGATCTCTATACAGTGATGCAGTAAATCTCTACTCTGGACAACTGGAAGTAGGGTTGCCGGGTTCAGGGTTTGGCATACCTGTATGTCAGGGGTGTCCATGAGGAGAGCCTGATATCTTGTCAGTCTTCCTCCAGTCAACCAGTGAGGTCCTTTGACGTCCAGCACAGATTGTACTTGACGAGACGTTAATACATCTATAAGTGTTGTCCCAGGTTGAGCTTGGAAGCCTCATTAACTAAGAGGCCTGTGGCTGATATTGCCCGCAGGTAGCTGGGCCATCCCAGGGTTATTGAGTCCAGATGTTTTGAAAAGTAAGCCACTGGTCTCTGATCTGGTCCCACATCTGATGCCAGCTTTTGGGTCAGGACTCCTAGCACTATCCCTGACTTCTCATGAGCATATACAGTAAAGGGCTTGTCCAAATTTGGAAGTCCCAGTGCTAGTGTTCTGTTTAACTCAGCCTTTAGAGTCTCAAAGTCCCATTGGTGGTCTCTATTCTGATGAAGGAGTTCCCTTTCTTTTCCCTTTAGAGCCTTATAGGAACTTCCCTGGTGGTCCAGTGGTTAAGACTCTGTGCTTCCACTGCAGGGGGTATGGGTTCTATCCCTTAGTTAGGGAACTAAGATCCCACATGCCCTGCGGTGAGGCCAAGGAACACACACACACACACACCCCAAAAACAAAAACAATTATCTAGAGCCTTATATAGGGGTTTGGCTCTAACGCCATAATTTGGAATTCAGATATGACAGAACCCAGCCATCCTGAGAAAGCCTTGGAGTTGCCTCTTTGTGGTTGGAGATGGTAATGCACTAATTGCTATTCTTCAGTCTATGCCCAGGGCTCGTGCCTCTGGGGTTAAAACAAATCCTAAACACTGAACCTGTTGCTGTGAGATGTGAGCCAAGTTTGGGGAGACTTTATATCCCCTTTTTACCAGAAGATTTGGGACCTTAACAGTATTTTGATCTGAATCTTGTTTTGTCTCACTACTTATTAATAAATCATCAATATATTGTGGCAGAGTTCCCTTTTCAAGGCTTAGTTCTCAGTTCCCATGCCAACCCATTTCCAAAAAGAGGGGTGCTATCCCAAAAACCCTGTGGAAGCACTGTCCAAGTATATTGGGTAACCTCCAGGGTGTCAGGGTCCCTCCATTTAAAGGCAAAAAAGGTATTGAGAGTCTGGATGTAGGCGAATATAGAAAAATGCACCTTTGAGGTCCACAACAGAAATATCGAGTGCTCCCTGGCACTTCAGTGAGGAGGGTGAATGGGTTTGGCACCACTGGGTGAATAGGGATGATTGCCTCGTTTACTGCTCGTAAGTCTTACATAAGCCAATATTCCCCATTAGGCTTCTGAACAGGGAGAACTGGGGTGTTGCAAGGGGACTGGTAGGGCCTAATGAATCCATGTTTTAGGAATTTGGTGAGCAGTGGTTGGATCCCCCTCAGGGCTTTAGGCTGTAAAGAATATTGTCTCTTCCAGGGGTATTTTTCCCCAGGCCTTAATCTTATTTTTATCAGGGGAACATGTTTTGTCTTTCCTAACACCGAGGCATCCCACACTACAGGATTTACCTGTTGTCTAATTTTGGGGGGAATGTTTTGAGGAGTATTTTGATGAGTAGCAGATGGGTCATCTGGAGCTACTAATAGATGCATTTTCTGTTTGAATTTTTTACCTTCTTGGACTTCACCCTGTTCTAAGAATGTACTAGCTCCTCCTCTTCTGAGGAGGAGGACAGGGCATTCTGGCATATACAAAAAGCCTTGAGTAATAATAATGGGCCTGATTCGGTAGGCAAAGGGAGATGTAAGTCGCCTTACCTTTGGCTGTCCATCAACTTCCGTCGCGTTACAGTCAGGGTTGCAGAGGGGACCAGCCAGCCAAGGCAGAACAGAGTAGGTGGCTCCAGTGTCTACAGGAAATTCAGTTTTTCCTACTGGCCACGTCGGGGGTGACCCAAGGCTCCGCTGGAGTAATGAGAATGGATCTAGTGAGATCTGGAGCCAGGCAGGCGCTTGGGTCAGTCGGTATGTGGGAATCTCTTATCCGAGAGCTTTGCAAGGAACTGGGGTGGGTCGGGGGTGTTTTTTTGGTGTCCCACAGGAGGGCGCTAGGACATCCCCCCTTCCAGTGCTCCTCCTTCAGACAAAAGACACACTGGTTTTAGTCCAGGTGGCTTCTCGGCTGTTTGTCTGGTCTTCTCAGCCGTCTAGGGTCCCCTCAAGGTGGCAGGTAAATCAGAGTAGCCAAAAGCTGCGTTTTCTTGATTAGCTTCCCATCCTGATAGGCCTCCCGTATTAAGTCTTGGTTATTATAGACCTTGAAGGCCTCCTCTACCAAGGTTGACAACGGGATTTGGGACCCAGCCTCAAGCTTTTGAAATTTTCTCTTGCTATCAGGAACGGACTGGGTGATCAAATGCATGGCCAGTAGTGATGTCCCTTCTACAGACTCAGGGTCTGTATTGATGTACTTCCTGAATGCCTCTGAAACCCAGCTCAGGAACACTGCTTTTACCTTTTTTCTGTGTAACTTTTTTTTTTTAATTTTTTTTTTCTTTTTACTTACAGTGTTGTGTTAGTTTCAGGTGTACAGAGAAGTGATTCGGTAATACATAAACATATATTCATTCTTTTGCAGATTCTTTTGTCATATAGGTTATTACCGAATATTGAGTAGAGTTCCCTGTGCTATACAGTAGTAGGTCCTTGTTGCTATCTATTTTATATACAGTAGTATGTTCATGGTTTTCCTGTTGTTTTATTTTTTCGCACCGTGGGTATCTTAGTTCCCCAGCCAGGGATGGAACCCGTGCCCACCGCAATGGGAGCGTGGAGTCTTAACCAGTGGACTGCCAGGGAAGTTCCAGTAGTGTGCGTACGTTAATCCCAACTCCTAATTTATCCCTTCCCTCCACATTTACACCCCACCCCAGGGAATCGCAAGTCTGCATTCGGACTGTGAGTCTGTTTCTCTTTTGCAAATAAGTTTATTTGTATCACTTTAAAAAATTAGATTCCACGTATGAGTGATGTTATATGATGTTTGTCTTTCTCTTTCTGACTTATTTCACTTAGAATGTTAATCTCTAGGTCCATCCATGTTGGTGCAAATGCATTATTTCATTCTTTTTTATGCCTGAATAATTTTCCATTGTATCTGTGCACCAAGCTTTTTTTGTTGTTTTTTATTTGCCCACTAGGCTTGTGGGATCTTAGTTCCTGACCAGGGATTGAACCTGTGCCCTTGGTAGTGAGAGCGCGGACTCCTAACCACTGGACAGCCAGGGAATTCCCACGTAGCACACCTTCTTTATGCATTCGTCTGTCGATGGATCTGTGTAACTTCCTGGACTTTATAATTTACAGTTTTCACTATATACCTTTTCATTCCTTCTGATAAACAAATAATATAATGTTTCATCTTAGCCTGGCCTACACGATCCTCATAGTCCCAGTGTGGGTGTGATCTGGGATTGTGTTACCACTCACTTGATAACTTTGGTGGTGTAGATTGGTGGCCAGTAGGCCATCTGTGTGTTTTTTGGCCATTTTCAGTATATGCTCCTTTTCATCCGGGGGCAACAGTGGGCCAGAATAACTATGATGTCCTGCTAGGTCAGGGAGAATGTTAATCCCAGCCTGATAAATTTGTCCCTAAGCTTTTCAGGGTTCTCAGGGAACCTGCCAAATCTCTCCTTACAGGTTTCTAGGTCCCCCAGTGAGAAGGGAACACGCACTCTAGTAATTCCTCTGTTTTCCTGGAGCGGGTAAAAGCCTGGTGGGGCAAAAGTGCGGGCTAAATTTGAACCTGATCAGAGCCCCATTGGGGAAAGCCCCGGGGTTACTGATTTTGAGGTTTCTGATTTGACAGGGTAAGGTGTGGGGCCTGGGGCTGAAGGAGATGGTAAAGGGGAAGAAATGGGGGACTGAAAATGAGGCTCGATGTGCTGTCGGCTACTGGGCGGTTGAAAGAGGGGATCCGTGAGAAGGTCTGGCTTCACACCTTTAGGGGGAAACCTGGAAATAGAGACTAAACACACACAACAAGAATCCCTCAGACCTTAATCTTGATAAAGTTTTATAAAGTCCTGTACATACGGGACTTTCCCCATTTTGGGGACCGTTCACAAAACAGGTCCAGTAGTAAAATGGTGTTAAAGATAAGGGATTCATTCTCTGACCACTTCTGATGGTCATCCAAAGCATTTAGGGGCCAGGCTGTGTTACAAGAAAAAATCAGCTTATTCCTTTTTTTTCCTTTAATTTAAAAAAATTTTATACTGGAGTATAGTTGATTTATAACGTTGTGTTAGTTTCAGCTGTACATCTAAATGATTCAGTTATGTATATATAAGTATCCATTCTTTTTCAGATTCTTTTGCCATATAAGTGATTAATTACAGAATATTGAGTAGAGTTCCTTGTGCTATATATTAGTAGGTCCCTGTAGATTATTTTTTTAACAATGGAAGACACTTTATTATTATTATTTTTAAAAAATATCTTTAAATTTATTTATTTATTTATTTATTTTTGGCTGTGTTGGGTCTTCGTTTCTGTGTGAGGGCTTTCTCTAGTTGCGGCGAGCGGGGGCCACTCTTCGTCGCGGTGCGCGGGCCTCTCACTGTCGCGGCCTCTCTTGTTGCGGAGCACAAGCTCCAGACCTGCAGGCTCAGTAGTTGTGGCTCACGGGCCTAGTCGCTCCGCGGCATGTGGGATCTTCCCAGACCAGAGCTCGAACCCGTGTCCCCTGCATTGGCAGGCAGATTCTCAACCACTGTGCCACCAGGGAATCCCTATTATTTTTTAAAAACATCTCTCAACATTTCAACTCTGGGTAGAAATTAAACGCATAGATTATCTATTTTATAAAAAGTTGTGTGTATACTTAAATCCCAAACTCCTAATTTATCCCTCACATGCATGTTTCTTCCTGACCCATCCCCAGCAAGCACACGTTGGCTTTCTTCTTTTTTAATTAATTAATTATTTATTATATGGCTGCATTTGGTCTTAGTTACGGCTAGGGGGCTTAGTGGCCCCTCGGATATGGGATCTTAGATCCCCATCCAGGGATCAAAACAACGTCCCCTGCATTGGAAGGCGGATTCTTAACTACTGGATCACCAGGGAAATTCCACAAGTTGGCTTTCTGGTCTGTGATTCTGTTCGTGTTCTCCAAATAAGTTCATTTGTATCGTGCTGTTTTCTTTTAATCCACACCTAAGTGATATCCTATGATATTTGTCGATCTCTGTGAGTCTGTCACTGTTTTGTGAATCAGTTCATTTGTACCACATTTTAGATTCCACATATGTCATATCCCATGATATTTGTCAGCCTCCTTCCGACTTGATTTCACTTAGTTAGATCGTCTCGAGGTCCTTCCATGTTGCTGCAAATGGCAGTATTTCCTTCTTTTTCATGGCTGAGTAGTATTCCATCATAGATATGTACCACATCTTCTGTATCCAGTCATCTGTCGGGGGACTGTTGCTTGCTTTGGTGTCTGGGTTGTCGTATATAGTGCTGTCATGCACGTTGGGGTGCGTGTAGGTTTTCGAACTATGGTTTTCTCTGGGTGTTTGCCCAGAAGTGGGATTGGGGGATCAGATGGTAGCTCTATGTTTTGTTATTGAAGGAGCCTCCCAACTGTACTCCCCAGTGGCTGTACCAGTTAAATTCCCCCCAGCAGTGGAGGAGGGTTTGCTTTGTCCATACCCTCTCCGGAATTTATTGTTGGGAGACGTTTTCATGATGGCCATTCTGACTGGTGTCAGATGATACCTCGTTGCTGTTTTGATTTGCAGTTCTGAAGTAATTGGTGATCTTCAGCATCTTTTCATGTTTGTTTGTTTTTGCTTTTTCCTTCTTTTCCAACAGTGTGAGTGCAGTGTACCTCTTGAAATTGTCTTCTGACAAATCCGGCCTGTTTTGAATTCTTTTCAATTACCTATCCCAGGACATTTCTTGAGCGCAGGTGTTATTTTTTAAAGCCCTGCAGGCCTTGTGAATCCCAGTGCCCAGAAGCACCTGTTTCCAAGTTGTTGTTACAGGAATGATCCACAAGGCGGCGGGCTTCTTCGTGCCCATCTCTGGTCCCTCTGGCAACCAGAGCCTTAGGGAAAGTGGTGTTCCTGGGTTGCACCTTGGAGGGGCACGTGCCAGAACCAACACTCAAGGGCTTTTGTCTCCTTCCTTTCTGCCTGTTCCCCTCATCCCCAGACGCGTCGCAACCGTTGTCAAAGTGCCACACTGAGGGACGGTGCTGAGGGTAGTCTAGTTGGTACAACGCAAAGGCAGGGGGCTGGAGGTGGGAGCCCCAACACCAGGAGATGTGGAGACCAGGTGACGTTTCAAAGCGCTTGCAGCCCAGAGGATCCACCCTCCTTTGGGTGCACTAGGCTTGGTTGAGCTATAGGAGGGCCTGCCTGGATCTGAGATTGTGGTCCCATTTCGAGTGGACCAGACATTGCAGGTCTCTGGGGGGCTCATTTGCTGGCACATCCTCCCCAGTCCCCTCAGCCCCACGACAGGCAACCTGAGCCTCCAGGGATGTGACACCAGCCCAGGTCCCCGAGCCCGTGGAAAATCGAGTACACGTCCTTTATTTTCTCTCCTTCTTTTCCTTTAACTGCATTTTTCTTTCATTTCCAAGCAACTTGAGGGACCATGTTGTGCCCCTTGCAAGTGTACAGCGTTGTGATTTAGTCGTACATATGCATATGTCTGTTCTTTTAAGAATCCTTTTCCTATGTAGGCTGTGAGAAAGTGTTGAACAGAGTCCCCTGTGTTGTAGAGTAGGTCCTTGTGGAGTATGTATTGTATTTATGTTCATGTATACCTGGTAATGCCAACCTCCGAATGTATCCGTCTCCCCCATCTTTCCCCTCTGATAAGCATAAGTTTGTTTTGTACGTCTCTCAGTCTGTCGGTGTTTTGTGCATCAGCTGATTTGTATCAATTTTGAGATTCCATATGTAAGTCATATCCCATGATATTTATCGACGTCCATCTGATTTACTTCACTTAGTTAGAGCATCTCGAGGTCCTTCTGTGTTGCTGCACATGGCAGTAGTTCCTTCTTTTTCATGGCTGAGTAGTATTCCATCGTAGATATGTACCGCATCTTCTGTATCCAGTCATGTGTCGGTGGACATTTTGCTTGCTTTGGTGTCTGGGTTGTCGTATATAGTGCTGTCATGCACGTTGGGGTGCGTGTAGGTTTTCGAACTATGGTTTTCTCTGGGTGTTGGCCCAGAAGTGGGATTGGGGGATCAGATGGTAGCTCTATGTTTTGTTATTGAAGGAGCCTCCCAAGTGTACTCCCCAGTGGCTGTACCAGTTACATTCCCCCATCAGTGGAGGAGGGTTTGCTTTCTCCATGCCCTCTCCGGAATTTATTGTTGGGAGACGTTTTCATGATGGCCATTCTGACTGGTGTCAGATGATACCTCGTTGCTGTTTTGATTTGCAGTTCTGAAGTAATTGGTGATCTTCAGCATCTTTTCATGTTTGTTTGTTTTTGCCTTTTCCTTCTTTTCCAACAGTGTGAGTGCAGTGTACCTCTTGCAATTGTCTTCTGACAAACCTGGCCTGTTTTGAATTCTTTTCATTTACCTATCCTAGGACATTTCTTGAGCGCAGGTGTTATATTTTAAAGCCCTGCAGGCCTTGTGAATCCTAGTGCCCAGAAGCACCTGTTTCCAAGTTGTTGTTACAGGAATGATCCACAAGGCGGCGGGCTTCTTCGTGCCCATCTCTGGTCCCTCTGGCAACCAGAGCCTTAGCGAAAGAAAGTGGTGTTCCTGGGTTGCACCTTGGAGGGGCACGTGCCAGAACCAACACTCAAGGGCTTTTGTCTCCTTCCTTTCTGCCTGTTCCCCTCATCCCCAGACGCGTCGCAACCGTTGTCAAAGTGCCACACTGAGGGACGGTGCTGAGGGTAGTCTAGTTGGTACAACGCAAAGGCAGGGGGCTGGAGGTGGGAGCCCCAACACCAGGAGATGTGGAGACCAGGTGACGTTTCAAAGCGCTTGCAGCCCAGAGGATCCACCCTCCTTTGGGTGCACTAGGCTTGGTTGAGCTATAGGAGGGCCTGCCTGGATCTGGAGATTGTGGTCCCATTTCGAGTGGACCAGATATTGCAGGTCTCTGGGGGGCTCATTTGCTGGCACATCCTCCCCAGTCCCCTCAGCCCCACGACAGGCAACCTGAGCCTCCAGGGATGTGACACCAGCCCAGGTCCCCGAGCCCGTGGAAAATCGAGTACACGTCCTTTATTTTCTGTCCTTCTTTTCCTTTAACTGCATTTTTCTTTCATTTCCAAGCAACTTGAGGGACCATGTTGTGCCCCTTGCAAGTGTACAGCGTTGTGATTTAGTCGTACATATGCATATGTCTGTTCTTTTAAGAATCCTTTTCCTATGTAGGCTGTGAGAAAGTGTTGAACAGAGTCCCCTGTGTTGTAGAGTAGGTCCTTGTGGAGTATGTATTGTATTTATGTTCATGTATACCTGGTAATGCCAACCTCCGAATGTATCCGTCTCCCCCATCTTTCCCCTCTGATAAGCATAAGTTTGTTTTGTACGTCTCTCAGTCTGTCGGTGTTTTGTGCATCAGCTGATTTGTATCAATTTTGAGATTCCATATGTAAGTCATATCCCATGATATTTATCGACGTCCATCTGATTTACTTCACTTAGTTAGAGCATCTCGAGGTCCTTCTGTGTTGCTGCACATGGCAGTAGTTCCTTCTTTTTCATGGCTGAGTAGTATTCCATCGTAGATATGTACCGCATCTTCTGTATCCAGTCATGTGTCGGTGGACATTTTGCTTGCTTTGGTGTCTGGGTTGTCGTATATAGTGCTGTCATGCACGTTGGGGTGCGTGTAGGTTTTCGAACTATGGTTTTCTCTGGGTGTTGGCCCAGAAGTGGGATTGGGGGATCAGATGGTAGCTCTATGTTTTGTTATTGAAGGAGCCTCCCAAGTGTACTCCCCAGTGGCTGTACCAGTTACATTCCCCCATCAGTGGAGGAGGGTTTGCTTTCTCCATGCCCTCTCCGGAATTTATTGTTGGGAGACGTTTTCATGATGGCCATTCTGACTGGTGTCAGATGATACCTCGTTGCTGTTTTGATTTGCAGTTCTGAAGTAATTGGTGATCTTCAGCATCTTTTCATGTTTGTTTGTTTTTGCCTTTTCCTTCTTTTCCAACAGTGTGAGTGCAGTGTACCTCTTGCAATTGTCTTCTGACAAACCTGGCCTGTTTTGAATTCTTTTCATTTACCTATCCTAGGACATCTCTTGAGCGCAGGTGTTATATTTTAAAGCCCTGCAGGCCTTGTGAATCCTAGTGCCCAGAAGCACCTGTTTCCAAGTTGTTGTTACAGGAATGATCCACAAGGCGGCGGGCTTCTTCGTGCCCATCTCTGGTCCCTCTGGCAACCAGAGCCTTAGCGAAAGAAAGTGGTGTTCCTGGGTTGCACCTTGGAGGGGCACGTGCCAGAACCAACACTCAAGGGCTTTTGTCTCCTTCCTTTCTGCCTGTTCCCCTCATCCCCAGACGCGTCGCAACCGTTGTCAAAGTGCCACACTGAGGGACGGTGCTGAGGGTAGTCTAGTTGGTACAACGCAAAGGCAGGGGGCTGGAGGTGGGAGCCCCAACACCAGGAGATGTGGAGACCAGGTGACGTTTCAAAGCGCTTGCAGCCCAGAGGATCCACCCTCCTTTGGGTGCACTAGGCTTGGTTGAGCTATAGGAGGGCCTGCCTGGATCTGGAGATTGTGGTCCCATTTCGAGTGGACCAGACATTGCAGGTCTCTGGGGGGCTCATTTGCTGGCACATCCTCCCCAGTCCCCTCAGCCCCACGACAGGCAACCTGAGCCTCCAGGGATGTGACACCAGCCCAGGTCCCCGAGCCCGTGGAAAATCGAGTACACGTCCTTTATTTTCTGTCCTTCTTTTCCTTTAACTGCATTTTTCTTTCATTTCCAAGCAACTTGAGGGACCACGTTGTGCCCCTTGCAAGTGTACAGCGTTGTGATTTAGTCGTACATATGCATATGTCTGTTCTTTTAAGAATCCTTTTCCTATGTAGGCTGTGAGAAAGTGTTGAACAGAGTCCCCTGTGTTGTAGAGTAGGTCCTTGTGGAGTATGTATTGTATTTATGTTCATGTATACCTGGTAATGCCAACCTCCGAATGTATCCGTCTCCCCCATCTTTCCCCTCTGATAAGCATAAGTTTGTTTTGTACGTCTCTCAGTCTGTCGGTGTTTTGTGCATCAGCTGATTTGTATCAATTTTGAGATTCCATATGTAAGTCATATCCCATGATATTTATCGACGTCCATCTGATTTACTTCACTTAGTTAGAGCATCTCGAGGTCCTTCTGTGTTGCTGCACATGGCAGTAGTTCCTTCTTTTTCATGGCTGAGTAGTATTCCATCGTAGATATGTACCGCATCTTCTGTATCCAGTCATGTGTCGGTGGACATTTTGCTTGCTTTGGTGTCTGGGTTGTCGTATATAGTGCTGTCATGCACGTTGGGGTGCGTGTAGGTTTTCGAACTATGGTTTTCTCTGGGTGTTGGCCCAGAAGTGGGATTGGGGGATCAGATGGTAGCTCTATGTTTTGTTATTGAAGGAGCCTCCCAAGTGTACTCCCCAGTGGCTGTACCAGTTACATTCCCCCATCAGTGGAGGAGGGTTTGCTTTCTCCATGCCCTCTCCGGAATTTATTGTTGGGAGACGTGTTCATGATGGCCATTCTGACTGGTGTCAGATGATACCTCGTTGCTGTTTTGATTTGCAGTTCTGAAGTAATTGGTGATCTTCAGCATCTTTTCATGTTTGTTTGTTTTTGCCTTTTCCTTCTTTTCCAACAGTGTGAGTGCAGTGTACCTCTTGCAATTGTCTTCTGACAAACCTGGCCTGTTTTGAATTCTTTTCATTTACCTATCCTAGGACATCTCTTGAGCGCAGGTGTTATATTTTAAAGCCCTGCAGGCCTTGTGAATCCTAGTGCCCAGAAGCACCTGTTTCCAAGTTGTTGTTACAGGAATGATCCACAAGGCGGCGGGCTTCTTCGTGCCCATCTCTGGTCCCTCTGGCAACCAGAGCCTTAGCGAAAGAAAGTGGTGTTCCTGGGTTGCACCTTGGAGGGGCACGTGCCAGAACCAACACTCAAGGGCTTTTGTCTCCTTCCTTTCTGCCTGTTCCCCTCATCCCCAGACGCGTCGCAACCGTTGTCAAAGTGCCACACTGAGGGACGGTGCTGAGGGTAGTCTAGTTGGTACAACGCAAAGGCCGGGGGCTGGAGGTGGGAGCCCCAACACCAGGAGATGTGGAGACCAGGTGACGTTTCAAAGCGCTTGCAGCCCAGAGGATCCACCCTCCTTTGGGTGCACTAGGCTTGGTTGAGCTATAGGAGGGCCTGCCTGGATCTGGAGATTGTGGTCCCATTTCGAGTGGACCAGACATTGCAGGTCTCTGGGGGGCTCATTTGCTGGCACATCCTCCCCAGTCCCCTCAGCCCCACGACAGGCAACCTGAGCCTCCAGGGATGTGACACCAGCCCAGGTCCCCGAGCCCGTGGAAAATCGAGTACACGTCCTTTATTTTCTGTCCTTCTTTTCCTTTAACTGCATTTTTCTTTCATTTCCAAGCAACTTGAGGGACCACGTTGTGCCCCTTGCAAGTGTACAGCGTTGTGATTTAGTCGTACATATGCATATGTCTGTTCTTTTAAGAATCCTTTTCCTATGTAGGCTGTGAGAAAGTGTTGAACAGAGTCCCCTGTGTTGTAGAGTAGGTCCTTGTGGAGTATGTATTGTATTTATGTTCATGTATACCTGGTAATGCCAACCTCCGAATGTATCCGTCTCCCCCATCTTTCCCCTCTGATAAGCATAAGTTTGTTTTGTACGTCTCTCAGTCTGTCGGTGTTTTGTGCATCAGCTGATTTGTATCAATTTTGAGATTCCATATGTAAGTCATATCCCATGATATTTATCGACGTCCATCTGATTTACTTCACTTAGTTAGAGCATCTCGAGGTCCTTCTGTGTTGCTGCACATGGCAGTAGTTCCTTCTTTTTCATGGCTGAGTAGTATTCCATCGTAGATATGTACCGCATCTTCTGTATCCAGTCATGTGTCGGTGGACATTTTGCTTGCTTTGGTGTCTGGGTTGTCGTATATAGTGCTGTCATGCACGTTGGGGTGCGTGTAGGTTTTCGAACTATGGTTTTCTCTGGGTGTTGGCCCAGAAGTGGGATTGGGGGATCAGATGGTAGCTCTATGTTTTGTTATTGAAGGAGCCTCCCAAGTGTACTCCCCAGTGGCTGTACCAGTTACATTCCCCCATCAGTGGAGGAGGGTTTGCTTTCTCCATGCCCTCTCCGGAATTTATTGTTGGGAGACGTTTTCATGATGGCCATTCTGACTGGTGTCAGATGATACCTCGTTGCTGTTTTGATTTGCAGTTCTGAAGTAATTGGTGATCTTCAGCATCTTTTCATGTTTGTTTGTTTTTGCCTTTTCCTTCTTTTCCAACAGTGTGAGTGCAGTGTACCTCTTGCAATTGTCTTCTGACAAACCTGGCCTGTTTTGAATTCTTTTCATTTACCTATCCTAGGACATTTCTTGAGCGCAGGTGTTATATTTTAAAGCCCTGCAGGCCTTGTGAATCCTAGTGCCCAGAAGCACCTGTTTCCAAGTTGTTGTTACAGGAATGATCCACAAGGCGGCGGGCTTCTTCGTGCCCATCTCTGGTCCCTCTGGCAACCAGAGCCTTAGCGAAAGAAAGTGGTGTTCCTGGGTTGCACCTTGGAGGGGCACGTGCCAGAACCAACACTCAAGGGCTTTTGTCTCCTTCCTTTCTGCCTGTTCCCCTCATCCCCAGACGCGTCGCAACCGTTGTCAAAGTGCCACACTGAGGGACGGTGCTGAGGGTAGTCTAGTTGGTACAACGCAAAGGCAGGGGGCTGGAGGTGGGAGCCCCAACACCAGGAGATGTGGAGACCAGGTGACGTTTCAAAGCGCTTGCAGCCCAGAGGATCCACCCTCCTTTGGGTGCACTAGGCTTGGTTGAGCTATAGGAGGGCCTGCCTGGATCTGGAGATTGTGGTCCCATTTCGAGTGGACCAGACATTGCAGGTCTCTGGGGGGCTCATTTGCTGGCACATCCTCCCCAGTCCCCTCAGCCCCACGACAGGCAACCTGAGCCTCCAGGGATGTGACACCAGCCCAGGTCCCCGAGCCCGTGGAAAATCGAGTACACGTCCTTTATTTTCTGTCCTTCTTTTCCTTTAACTGCATTTTTCTTTCATTTCCAAGCAACTTGAGGGACCACGTTGTGCCCCTTGCAAGTGTACAGCGTTGTGATTTAGTCGTACATATGCATATGTCTGTTCTTTTAAGAATCCTTTTCCTATGTAGGCTGTGAGAAAGTGTTGAACAGAGTCCCCTGTGTTGTAGAGTAGGTCCTTGTGGAGTATGTATTGTATTTATGTTCATGTATACCTGGTAATGCCAACCTCCGAATGTATCCGTCTCCCCCATCTTTCCCCTCTGATAAGCATAAGTTTGTTTTGTACGTCTCTCAGTCTGTCGGTGTTTTGTGCATCAGCTGATTTGTATCAATTTTGAGATTCCATATGTAAGTCATATCCCATGATATTTATCGACGTCCATCTGATTTACTTCACTTAGTTAGAGCATCTCGAGGTCCTTCTGTGTTGCTGCACATGGCAGTAGTTCCTTCTTTTTCATGGCTGAGTAGTATTCCATCGTAGATATGTACCGCATCTTCTGTATCCAGTCATGTGTCGGTGGACATTTTGCTTGCTTTGGTGTCTGGGTTGTCGTATATAGTGCTGTCATGCACGTTGGGGTGCGTGTAGGTTTTCGAACTATGGTTTTCTCTGGGTGTTGGCCCAGAAGTGGGATTGGGGGATCAGATGGTAGCTCTATGTTTTGTTATTGAAGGAGCCTCCCAAGTGTACTCCCCAGTGGCTGTACCAGTTACATTCCCCCATCAGTGGAGGAGGGTTTGCTTTCTCCATGCCCTCTCCGGAATTTATTGTTGGGAGACGTTTTCATGATGGCCATTCTGACTGGTGTCAGATGATACCTCGTTGCTGTTTTGATTTGCAGTTCTGAAGTAATTGGTGATCTTCAGCGTCTTTTCATGTTTGTTTGTTTTTGCCTTTTCCTTCTTTTCCAACAGTGTGAGTGCAGTGTACCTCTTGCAATTGTCTTCTGACAAACCTGGCCTGTTTTGAATTCTTTTCATTTACCTATCCTAGGACATTTCTTGAGCGCAGGTGTTATATTTTAAAGCCCTGCAGGCCTTGTGAATCCTAGTGCCCAGAAGCACCTGTTTCCAAGTTGTTGTTACAGGAATGATCCACAAGGCGGCGGGCTTCTTCGTGCCCATCTCTGGTCCCTCTGGCAACCAGAGCCTTAGCGAAAGAAAGTGGTGTTCCTGGGTTGCACCTTGGAGGGGCACGTGCCAGAACCAACACTCAAGGGCTTTTGTCTCCTTCCTTTCTGCCTGTTCCCCTCATCCCCAGACGCGTCGCAACCGTTGTCAAAGTGCCACACTGAGGGACGGTGCTGAGGGTAGTCTAGTTGGTACAACGCAAAGGCCGGGGGCTGGAGGTGGGAGCCCCAACACCAGGAGATGTGGAGACCAGGTGACGTTTCAAAGCGCTTGCAGCCCAGAGGATCCACCCTCCTTTGGGTGCACTAGGCTTGGTTGAGCTATAGGAGGGCCTGCCTGGATCTGGAGATTGTGGTCCCATTTCGAGTGGACCAGACATTGCAGGTCTCTGGGGGGCTCATTTGCTGGCACATCCTCCCCAGTCCCCTCAGCCCCACGACAGGCAACCTGAGCCTCCAGGGATGTGACACCAGCCCAGGTCCCCGAGCCCGTGGAAAATCGAGTACACGTCCTTTATTTTCTGTCCTTCTTTTCCTTTAACTGCATTTTTCTTTCATTTCCAAGCAACTTGAGGGACCACGTTGTGCCCCTTGCAAGTGTACAGCGTTGTGATTTAGTCGTACATATGCATATGTCTGTTCTTTTAAGAATCCTTTTCCTATGTAGGCTGTGAGAAAGTGTTGAACAGAGTCCCCTGTGTTGTAGAGTAGGTCCTTGTGGAGTATGTATTGTATTTATGTTCATGTATACCTGGTAATGCCAACCTCCGAATGTATCCGTCTCCCCCATCTTTCCCCTCTGATAAGCATAAGTTTGTTTTGTACGTCTCTCAGTCTGTCGGTGTTTTGTGCATCAGCTGATTTGTATCAATTTTGAGATTCCATATGTAAGTCATATCCCATGATATTTATCGACGTCCATCTAATTTACTTCACTTAGTTAGAGCATCTCGAGGTCCTTCTGTGTTGCTGCACATGGCAGTAGTTCCTTCTTTTTCATGGCTGAGTAGTATTCCATCGTAGATATGTACCGCATCTTCTGTATCCAGTCATGTGTCGGTGGACATTTTGCTTGCTTTGGTGTCTGGGTTGTCGTATATAGTGCTGTCATGCACGTTGGGGTGCGTGTAGGTTTTCGAACTATGGTTTTCTCTGGGTGTTGGCCCAGAAGTGGGATTGGGGGATCAGATGGTAGCTCTATGTTTTGTTATTGAAGGAGCCTCCCAAGTGTACTCCCCAGTGGCTGTACCAGTTACATTCCCCCATCAGTGGAGGAGGGTTTGCTTTCTCCATGCCCTCTCCGGAATTTATTGTTGGGAGACGTTTTCATGATGGCCATTCTGACTGGTGTCAGATGATACCTCGTTGCTGTTTTGATTTGCAGTTCTGAAGTAATTGGTGATCTTCAGCATCTTTTCATGTTTGTTTGTTTTTGCCTTTTCCTTCTTTTCCAACAGTGTGAGTGCAGTGTACCTCTTGCAATTGTCTTCTGACAAACCTGGCCTGTTTTGAATTCTTTTCATTTACCTATCCTAGGACATCTCTTGAGCGCAGGTGTTATATTTTAAAGCCCTGCAGGCCTTGTGAATCCTAGTGCCCAGAAGCACCTGTTTCCAAGTTGTTGTTACAGGAATGATCCACAAGGCGGCGGGCTTCTTCGTGCCCATCTCTGGTCCCTCTGGCAACCAGAGCCTTAGCGAAAGAAAGTGGTGTTCCTGGGTTGCACCTTGGAGGGGCACGTGCCAGAACCAACACTCAAGGGCTTTTGTCTCCTTCCTTTCTGCCTGTTCCCCTCATCCCCAGACGCGTCGCAACCGTTGTCAAAGTGCCACACTGAGGGACGGTGCTGAGGGTAGTCTAGTTGGTACAACGCAAAGGCAGGGGGCTGGAGGTGGGAGCCCCAACACCAGGAGATGTGGAGACCAGGTGACGTTTCAAAGCGCTTGCAGCCCAGAGGATCCACCCTCCTTTGGGTGCACTAGGCTTGGTTGAGCTATAGGAGGGCCTGCCTGGATCTGGAGATTGTGGTCCCATTTCGAGTGGACCAGACATTGCAGGTCTCTGGGGGGCTCATTTGCTGGCACATCCTCCCCAGTCCCCTCAGCCCCACGACAGGCAACCTGAGCCTCCAGGGATGTGACACCAGCCCAGGTCCCCGAGCCCGTGGAAAATCGAGTACACGTCCTTTATTTTCTGTCCTTCTTTTCCTTTAACTGCATTTTTCTTTCATTTCCAAGCAACTTGAGGGACCACGTTGTGCCCCTTGCAAGTGTACAGCGTTGTGATTTAGTCGTACATATGCATATGTCTGTTCTTTTAAGAATCCTTTTCCTATGTAGGCTGTGAGAAAGTGTTGAACAGAGTCCCCTGTGTTGTAGAGTAGGTCCTTGTGGAGTATGTATTGTATTTATGTTCATGTATACCTGGTAATGCCAACCTCCGAATGTATCCGTCTCCCCCATCTTTCCCCTCTGATAAGCATAAGTTTGTTTTGTACGTCTCTCAGTCTGTCGGTGTTTTGTGCATCAGCTGATTTGTATCAATTTTGAGATTCCATATGTAAGTCATATCCCATGATATTTATCGACGTCCATCTGATTTACTTCACTTAGTTAGAGCATCTCGAGGTCCTTCTGTGTTGCTGCACATGGCAGTAGTTCCTTCTTTTTCATGGCTGAGTAGTATTCCATCGTAGATATGTACCGCATCTTCTGTATCCAGTCATGTGTCGGTGGACATTTTGCTTGCTTTGGTGTCTGGGTTGTCGTATATAGTGCTGTCATGCACGTTGGGGTGCGTGTAGGTTTTCGAACTATGGTTTTCTCTGGGTGTTGGCCCAGAAGTGGGATTGGGGGATCAGATGGTAGCTCTATGTTTTGTTATTGAAGGAGCCTCCCAAGTGTACTCCCCAGTGGCTGTACCAGTTACATTCCCCCATCAGTGGAGGAGGGTTTGCTTTCTCCATGCCCTCTCCGGAATTTATTGTTGGGAGACGTTTTCATGATGGCCATTCTGACTGGTGTCAGATGATACCTCGTTGCTGTTTTGATTTGCAGTTCTGAAGTAATTGGTGATCTTCAGCATCTTTTCATGTTTGTTTGTTTTTGCCTTTTCCTTCTTTTCCAACAGTGTGAGTGCAGTGTACCTCTTGCAATTGTCTTCTGACAAACCTGGCCTGTTTTGAATTCTTTTCATTTACCTATCCTAGGACATTTCTTGAGCGCAGGTGTTATATTTTAAAGCCCTGCAGGCCTTGTGAATCCTAGTGCCCAGAAGCACCTGTTTCCAAGTTGTTGTTACAGGAATGATCCACAAGGCGGCGGGCTTCTTCGTGCCCATCTCTGGTCCCTCTGGCAACCAGAGCCTTAGCGAAAGAAAGTGGTGTTCCTGGGTTGCACCTTGGAGGGGCACGTGCCAGAACCAACACTCAAGGGCTTTTGTCTCCTTCCTTTCTGCCTGTTCCCCTCATCCCCAGACGCGTCGCAACCGTTGTCAAAGTGCCACACTGAGGGACGGTGCTGAGGGTAGTCTAGTTGGTACAACGCAAAGGCAGGGGGCTGGAGGTGGGAGCCCCAACACCAGGAGATGTGGAGACCAGGTGACGTTTCAAAGCGCTTGCAGCCCAGAGGATCCACCCTCCTTTGGGTGCACTAGGCTTGGTTGAGCTATAGGAGGGCCTGCCTGGATCTGGAGATTGTGGTCCCATTTCGAGTGGACCAGACATTGCAGGTCTCTGGGGGGCTCATTTGCTGGCACATCCTCCCCAGTCCCCTCAGCCCCACGACAGGCAACCTGAGCCTCCAGGGATGTGACACCAGCCCAGGTCCCCGAGCCCGTGGAAAATCGAGTACACGTCCTTTATTTTCTGTCCTTCTTTTCCTTTAACTGCATTTTTCTTTCATTTCCAAGCAACTTGAGGGACCACGTTGTGCCCCTTGCAAGTGTACAGCGTTGTGATTTAGTCGTACATATGCATATGTCTGTTCTTTTAAGAATCCTTTTCCTATGTAGGCTGTGAGAAAGTGTTGAACAGAGTCCCCTGTGTTGTAGAGTAGGTCCTTGTGGAGTATGTATTGTATTTATGTTCATGTATACCTGGTAATGCCAACCTCCGAATGTATCCGTCTCCCCCATCTTTCCCCTCTGATAAGCATAAGTTTGTTTTGTACGTCTCTCAGTCTGTCGGTGTTTTGTGCATCAGCTGATTTGTATCAATTTTGAGATTCCATATGTAAGTCATATCCCATGATATTTATCGACGTCCATCTGATTTACTTCACTTAGTTAGAGCATCTCGAGGTCCTTCTGTGTTGCTGCACATGGCAGTAGTTCCTTCTTTTTCATGGCTGAGTAGTATTCCATCGTAGATATGTACCGCATCTTCTGTATCCAGTCATGTGTCGGTGGACATTTTGCTTGCTTTGGTGTCTGGGTTGTCGTATATAGTGCTGTCATGCACGTTGGGGTGCGTGTAGGTTTTCGAACTATGGTTTTCTCTGGGTGTTGGCCCAGAAGTGGGATTGGGGGATCAGATGGTAGCTCTATGTTTTGTTATTGAAGGAGCCTCCCAAGTGTACTCCCCAGTGGCTGTACCAGTTACATTCCCCCATCAGTGGAGGAGGGTTTGCTTTCTCCATGCCCTCTCCGGAATTTATTGTTGGGAGACGTTTTCATGATGGCCATTCTGACTGGTGTCAGATGATACCTCGTTGCTGTTTTGATTTGCAGTTCTGAAGTAATTGGTGATCTTCAGCATCTTTTCATGTTTGTTTGTTTTTGCCTTTTCCTTCTTTTCCAACAGTGTGAGTGCAGTGTACCTCTTGCAATTGTCTTCTGACAAACCTGGCCTGTTTTGAATTCTTTTCATTTACCTATCCTAGGACATCTCTTGAGCGCAGGTGTTATATTTTAAAGCCCTGCAGGCCTTGTGAATCCTAGTGCCCAGAAGCACCTGTTTCCAAGTTGTTGTTACAGGAATGATCCACAAGGCGGCGGGCTTCTTCGTGCCCATCTCTGGTCCCTCTGGCAACCAGAGCCTTAGCGAAAGAAAGTGGTGTTCCTGGGTTGCACCTTGGAGGGGCACGTGCCAGAACCAACACTCAAGGGCTTTTGTCTCCTTCCTTTCTGCCTGTTCCCCTCATCCCCAGACGCGTCGCAACCGTTGTCAAAGTGCCACACTGAGGGACGGTGCTGAGGGTAGTCTAGTTGGTACAACGCAAAGGCAGGGGGCTGGAGGTGGGAGCCCCAACACCAGGAGATGTGGAGACCAGGTGACGTTTCAAAGCGCTTGCAGCCCAGAGGATCCACCCTCCTTTGGGTGCACTAGGCTTGGTTGAGCTATAGGAGGGCCTGCCTGGATCTGGAGATTGTGGTCCCATTTCGAGTGGACCAGACATTGCAGGTCTCTGGGGGGCTCATTTGCTGGCACATCCTCCCCAGTCCCCTCAGCCCCACGACAGGCAACCTGAGCCTCCAGGGATGTGACACCAGCCCAGGTCCCCGAGCCCGTGGAAAATCGAGTACACGTCCTTTATTTTCTGTCCTTCTTTTCCTTTAACTGCATTTTTCTTTCATTTCCAAGCAACTTGAGGGACCACGTTGTGCCCCTTGCAAGTGTACAGCGTTGTGATTTAGTCGTACATATGCATATGTCTGTTCTTTTAAGAATCCTTTTCCTATGTAGGCTGTGAGAAAGTGTTGAACAGAGTCCCCTGTGTTGTAGAGTAGGTCCTTGTGGAGTATGTATTGTATTTATGTTCATGTATACCTGGTAATGCCAACCTCCGAATGTATCCGTCTCCCCCATCTTTCCCCTCTGATAAGCATAAGTTTGTTTTGTACGTCTCTCAGTCTGTCGGTGTTTTGTGCATCAGCTGATTTGTATCAATTTTGAGATTCCATATGTAAGTCATATCCCATGATATTTATCGACGTCCATCTGATTTACTTCACTTAGTTAGAGCATCTCGAGGTCCTTCTGTGTTGCTGCACATGGCAGTAGTTCCTTCTTTTTCATGGCTGAGTAGTATTCCATCGTAGATATGTACCGCATCTTCTGTATCCAGTCATGTGTCGGTGGACATTTTGCTTGCTTTGGTGTCTGGGTTGTCGTATATAGTGCTGTCATGCACGTTGGGGTGCGTGTAGGTTTTCGAACTATGGTTTTCTCTGGGTGTTGGCCCAGAAGTGGGATTGGGGGATCAGATGGTAGCTCTATGTTTTGTTATTGAAGGAGCCTCCCAAGTGTACTCCCCAGTGGCTGTACCAGTTACATTCCCCCATCAGTGGAGGAGGGTTTGCTTTCTCCATGCCCTCTCCGGAATTTATTGTTGGGAGACGTTTTCATGATGGCCATTCTGACTGGTGTCAGATGATACCTCGTTGCTGTTTTGATTTGCAGTTCTGAAGTAATTGGTGATCTTCAGCATCTTTTCATGTTTGTTTGTTTTTGCCTTTTCCTTCTTTTCCAACAGTGTGAGTGCAGTGTACCTCTTGCAATTGTCTTCTGACAAACCTGGCCTGTTTTGAATTCTTTTCATTTACCTATCCTAGGACATTTCTTGAGCGCAGGTGTTATATTTTAAAGCCCTGCAGGCCTTGTGAATCCTAGTGCCCAGAAGCACCTGTTTCCAAGTTGTTGTTACAGGAATGATCCACAAGGCGGCGGGCTTCTTCGTGCCCATCTCTGGTCCCTCTGGCAACCAGAGCCTTAGCGAAAGAAAGTGGTGTTCCTGGGTTGCACCTTGGAGGGGCACGTGCCAGAACCAACACTCAAGGGCTTTTGTCTCCTTCCTTTCTGCCTGTTCCCCTCATCCCCAGACGCGTCGCAACCGTTGTCAAAGTGCCACACTGAGGGACGGTGCTGAGGGTAGTCTAGTTGGTACAACGCAAAGGCAGGGGGCTGGAGGTGGGAGCCCCAACACCAGGAGATGTGGAGACCAGGTGACGTTTCAAAGCGCTTGCAGCCCAGAGGATCCACCCTCCTTTGGGTGCACTAGGCTTGGTTGAGCTATAGGAGGGCCTGCCTGGATCTGGAGATTGTGGTCCCATTTCGAGTGGACCAGACATTGCAGGTCTCTGGGGGGCTCATTTGCTGGCACATCCTCCCCAGTCCCCTCAGCCCCACGACAGGCAACCTGAGCCTCCAGGGATGTGACACCAGCCCAGGTCCCCGAGCCCGTGGAAAATCGAGTACACGTCCTTTATTTTCTGTCCTTCTTTTCCTTTAACTGCATTTTTCTTTCATTTCCAAGCAACTTGAGGGACCACGTTGTGCCCCTTGCAAGTGTACAGCGTTGTGATTTAGTCGTACATATGCATATGTCTGTTCTTTTAAGAATCCTTTTCCTATGTAGGCTGTGAGAAAGTGTTGAACAGAGTCCCCTGTGTTGTAGAGTAGGTCCTTGTGGAGTATGTATTGTATTTATGTTCATGTATACCTGGTAATGCCAACCTCCGAATGTATCCGTCTCCCCCATCTTTCCCCTCTGATAAGCATAAGTTTGTTTTGTACGTCTCTCAGTCTGTCGGTGTTTTGTGCATCAGCTGATTTGTATCAATTTTGAGATTCCATATGTAAGTCATATCCCATGATATTTATCGACGTCCATCTGATTTACTTCACTTAGTTAGAGCATCTCGAGGTCCTTCTGTGTTGCTGCACATGGCAGTAGTTCCTTCTTTTTCATGGCTGAGTAGTATTCCATCGTAGATATGTACCGCATCTTCTGTATCCAGTCATGTGTCGGTGGACATTTTGCTTGCTTTGGTGTCTGGGTTGTCGTATATAGTGCTGTCATGCACGTTGGGGTGCGTGTAGGTTTTCGAACTATGGTTTTCTCTGGGTGTTGGCCCAGAAGTGGGATTGGGGGATCAGATGGTAGCTCTATGTTTTGTTATTGAAGGAGCCTCCCAAGTGTACTCCCCAGTGGCTGTACCAGTTACATTCCCCCATCAGTGGAGGAGGGTTTGCTTTCTCCATGCCCTCTCCGGAATTTATTGTTGGGAGACGTTTTCATGATGGCCATTCTGACTGGTGTCAGATGATACCTCGTTGCTGTTTTGATTTGCAGTTCTGAAGTAATTGGTGATCTTCAGCATCTTTTCATGTTTGTTTGTTTTTGCCTTTTCCTTCTTTTCCAACAGTGTGAGTGCAGTGTACCTCTTGCAATTGTCTTCTGACAAACCTGGCCTGTTTTGAATTCTTTTCATTTACCTATCCTAGGACATTTCTTGAGCGCAGGTGTTATATTTTAAAGCCCTGCAGGCCTTGTGAATCCTAGTGCCCAGAAGCACCTGTTTCCAAGTTGTTGTTACAGGAATGATCCACAAGGCGGCGGGCTTCTTCGTGCCCATCTCTGGTCCCTCTGGCAACCAGAGCCTTAGCGAAAGAAAGTGGTGTTCCTGGGTTGCACCTTGGAGGGGCACGTGCCAGAACCAACACTCAAGGGCTTTTGTCTCCTTCCTTTCTGCCTGTTCCCCTCATCCCCAGACGCGTCGCAACCGTTGTCAAAGTGCCACACTGAGGGACGGTGCTGAGGGTAGTCTAGTTGGTACAACGCAAAGGCAGGGGGCTGGAGGTGGGAGCCCCAACACCAGGAGATGTGGAGACCAGGTGACGTTTCAAAGCGCTTGCAGCCCAGAGGATCCACCCTCCTTTGGGTGCACTAGGCTTGGTTGAGCTATAGGAGGGCCTGCCTGGATCTGGAGATTGTGGTCCCATTTCGAGTGGACCAGACATTGCAGGTCTCTGGGGGGCTCATTTGCTGGCACATCCTCCCCAGTCCCCTCAGCCCCACGACAGGCAACCTGAGCCTCCAGGGATGTGACACCAGCCCAGGTCCCCGAGCCCGTGGAAAATCGAGTACACGTCCTTTATTTTCTCTCCTTCTTTTCCTTTAACTGCATTTTTCTTTCATTTCCAAGCAACTTGAGGGACCACGTTGTGCCCCTTGCAAGTGTACAGCGTTGTGATTTAGTCGTACATATGCATATGTCTGTTCTTTTAAGAATCCTTTTCCTATGTAGGCTGTGAGAAAGTGTTGAACAGAGTCCCCTGTGTTGTAGAGTAGGTCCTTGTGGAGTATGTATTGTATTTATGTTCATGTATACCTGGTAATGCCAACCTCCGAATGTATCCGTCTCCCCCATCTTTCCCCTCTGATAAGCATAAGTTTGTTTTGTACGTCTCTCAGTCTGTCGGTGTTTTGTGCATCAGCTGATTTGTATCAATTTTGAGATTCCATATGTAAGTCATATCCCATGATATTTATCGACGTCCATCTGATTTACTTCACTTAGTTAGAGCATCTCGAGGTCCTTCTGTGTTGCTGCACATGGCAGTAGTTCCTTCTTTTTCATGGCTGAGTAGTATTCCATCGTAGATATGTACCGCATCTTCTGTATCCAGTCATGTGTCGGTGGACATTTTGCTTGCTTTGGTGTCTGGGTTGTCGTATATAGTGCTGTCATGCACGTTGGGGTGCGTGTAGGTTTTCGAACTATGGTTTTCTCTGGGTGTTGGCCCAGAAGTGGGATTGGGGGATCAGATGGTAGCTCTATGTTTTGTTATTGAAGGAGCCTCCCAAGTGTACTCCCCAGTGGCTGTACCAGTTACATTCCCCCATCAGTGGAGGAGGGTTTGCTTTCTCCATGCCCTCTCCGGAATTTATTGTTGGGAGACGTTTTCATGATGGCCATTCTGACTGGTGTCAGATGATACCTCGTTGCTGTTTTGATTTGCAGTTCTGAAGTAATTGGTGATCTTCAGCATCTTTTCATGTTTGTTTGTTTTTGCCTTTTCCTTCTTTTCCAACAGTGTGAGTGCAGTGTACCTCTTGCAATTGTCTTCTGACAAACCTGGCCTGTTTTGAATTCTTTTCATTTACCTATCCTAGGACATTTCTTGAGCGCAGGTGTTATATTTTAAAGCCCTGCAGGCCTTGTGAATCCTAGTGCCCAGAAGCACCTGTTTCCAAGTTGTTGTTACAGGAATGATCCACAAGGCGGCGGGCTTCTTCGTGCCCATCTCTGGTCCCTCTGGCAACCAGAGCCTTAGCGAAAGAAAGTGGTGTTCCTGGGTTGCACCTTGGAGGGGCACGTGCCAGAACCAACACTCAAGGGCTTTTGTCTCCTTCCTTTCTGCCTGTTCCCCTCATCCCCAGACGCGTCGCAACCGTTGTCAAAGTGCCACACTGAGGGACGGTGCTGAGGGTAGTCTAGTTGGTACAACGCAAAGGCAGGGGGCTGGAGGTGGGAGCCCCAACACCAGGAGATGTGGAGACCAGGTGACGTTTCAAAGCGCTTGCAGCCCAGAGGATCCACCCTCCTTTGGGTGCACTAGGCTTGGTTGAGCTATAGGAGGGCCTGCCTGGATCTGGAGATTGTGGTCCCATTTCGAGTGGACCAGACATTGCAGGTCTCTGGGGGGCTCATTTGCTGGCACATCCTCCCCAGTCCCCTCAGCCCCACGACAGGCAACCTGAGCCTCCAGGGATGTGACACCAGCCCAGGTCCCCGAGCCCGTGGAAAATCGAGTACACGTCCTTTATTTTCTCTCCTTCTTTTCCTTTAACTGCATTTTTCTTTCATTTCCAAGCAACTTGAGGGACCACGTTGTGCCCCTTGCAAGTGTACAGCGTTGTGATTTAGTCGTACATATGCATATGTCTGTTCTTTTAAGAATCCTTTTCCTATGTAGGCTGTGAGAAAGTGTTGAACAGAGTCCCCTGTGTTGTAGAGTAGGTCCTTGTGGAGTATGTATTGTATTTATGTTCATGTATACCTGGTAATGCCAACCTCCGAATGTATCCGTCTCCCCCATCTTTCCCCTCTGATAAGCATAAGTTTGTTTTGTACGTCTCTCAGTCTGTCGGTGTTTTGTGCATCAGCTGATTTGTATCAATTTTGAGATTCCATATGTAAGTCATATCCCATGATATTTATCGACGTCCATCTGATTTACTTCACTTAGTTAGAGCATCTCGAGGTCCTTCTGTGTTGCTGCACATGGCAGTAGTTCCTTCTTTTTCATGGCTGAGTAGTATTCCATCGTAGATATGTACCGCATCTTCTGTATCCAGTCATGTGTCGGTGGACATTTTGCTTGCTTTGGTGTCTGGGTTGTCGTATATAGTGCTGTCATGCACGTTGGGGTGCGTGTAGGTTTTCGAACTATGGTTTTCTCTGGGTGTTGGCCCAGAAGTGGGATTGGGGGATCAGATGGTAGCTCTATGTTTTGTTATTGAAGGAGCCTCCCAAGTGTACTCCCCAGTGGCTGTACCAGTTACATTCCCCCATCAGTGGAGGAGGGTTTGCTTTCTCCATGCCCTCTCCGGAATTTATTGTTGGGAGACGTTTTCATGATGGCCATTCTGACTGGTGTCAGATGATACCTCGTTGCTGTTTTGATTTGCAGTTCTGAAGTAATTGGTGATCTTCAGCATCTTTTCATGTTTGTTTGTTTTTGCCTTTTCCTTCTTTTCCAACAGTGTGAGTGCAGTGTACCTCTTGCAATTGTCTTCTGACAAACCTGGCCTGTTTTGAATTCTTTTCATTTACCTATCCTAGGACATCTCTTGAGCGCAGGTGTTATATTTTAAAGCCCTGCAGGCCTTGTGAATCCTAGTGCCCAGAAGCACCTGTTTCCAAGTTGTTGTTACAGGAATGATCCACAAGGCGGCGGGCTTCTTCGTGCCCATCTCTGGTCCCTCTGGCAACCAGAGCCTTAGCGAAAGAAAGTGGTGTTCCTGGGTTGCACCTTGGAGGGGCACGTGCCAGAACCAACACTCAAGGGCTTTTGTCTCCTTCCTTTCTGCCTGTTCCCCTCATCCCCAGACGCGTCGCAACCGTTGTCAAAGTGCCACACTGAGGGACGGTGCTGAGGGTAGTCTAGTTGGTACAACGCAAAGGCAGGGGGCTGGAGGTGGGAGCCCCAACACCAGGAGATGTGGAGACCAGGTGACGTTTCAAAGTGCTTGCAGCCCAGAGGATCCACCCTCCTTTGGGTGCACTAGGCTTGGTTGAGCTATAGGAGGGCCTGCCTGGATCTGGAGATTGTGGTCCCATTTCGAGTGGACCAGACATTGCAGGTCTCTGGGGGGCTCATTTGCTGGCACATCCTCCCCAGTCCCCTCAGCCCCACGACAGGCAACCTGAGCCTCCAGGGATGTGACACCAGCCCAGGTCCCCGAGCCCGTGGAAAATCGAGTACACGTCCTTTATTTTCTCTCCTTCTTTTCCTTTAACTGCATTTTTCTTTCATTTCCAAGCAACTTGAGGGACCACGTTGTGCCCCTTGCAAGTGTACAGCGTTGTGATTTAGTCGTACATATGCATATGTCTGTTCTTTTAAGAATCCTTTTCCTATGTAGGCTGTGAGAAAGTGTTGAACAGAGTCCCCTGTGTTGTAGAGTAGGTCCTTGTGGAGTATGTATTGTATTTATGTTCATGTATACCTGGTAATGCCAACCTCCGAATGTATCCGTCTCCCCCATCTTTCCCCTCTGATAAGCATAAGTTTGTTTTGTACGTCTCTCAGTCTGTCGGTGTTTTGTGCATCAGCTGATTTGTATCAATTTTGAGATTCCATATGTAAGTCATATCCCATGATATTTATCGACGTCCATCTGATTTACTTCACTTAGTTAGAGCATCTCGAGGTCCTTCTGTGTTGCTGCACATGGCAGTAGTTCCTTCTTTTTCATGGCTGAGTAGTATTCCATCGTAGATATGTACCGCATCTTCTGTATCCAGTCATGTGTCGGTGGACATTTTGCTTGCTTTGGTGTCTGGGTTGTCGTATATAGTGCTGTCATGCACGTTGGGGTGCGTGTAGGTTTTCGAACTATGGTTTTCTCTGGGTGTTGGCCCAGAAGTGGGATTGGGGGATCAGATGGTAGCTCTATGTTTTGTTATTGAAGGAGCCTCCCAAGTGTACTCCCCAGTGGCTGTACCAGTTACATTCCCCCATCAGTGGAGGAGGGTTTGCTTTCTCCATGCCCTCTCCGGAATTTATTGTTGGGAGACGTTTTCATGATGGCCATTCTGACTGGTGTCAGATGATACCTCGTTGCTGTTTTGATTTGCAGTTCTGAAGTAATTGGTGATCTTCAGCATCTTTTCATGTTTGTTTGTTTTTGCCTTTTCCTTCTTTTCCAACAGTGTGAGTGCAGTGTACCTCTTGCAATTGTCTTCTGACAAACCTGGCCTGTTTTGAATTCTTTTCATTTACCTATCCTAGGACATCTCTTGAGCGCAGGTGTTATATTTTAAAGCCCTGCAGGCCTTGTGAATCCTAGTGCCCAGAAGCACCTGTTTCCAAGTTGTTGTTACAGGAATGATCCACAAGGCGGCGGGCTTCTTCGTGCCCATCTCTGGTCCCTCTGGCAACCAGAGCCTTAGCGAAAGAAAGTGGTGTTCCTGGGTTGCACCTTGGAGGGGCACGTGCCAGAACCAACACTCAAGGGCTTTTGTCTCCTTCCTTTCTGCCTGTTCCCCTCATCCCCAGACGCGTCGCAACCGTTGTCAAAGTGCCACACTGAGGGACGGTGCTGAGGGTAGTCTAGTTGGTACAACGCAAAGGCAGGGGGCTGGAGGTGGGAGCCCCAACACCAGGAGATGTGGAGACCAGGTGACGTTTCAAAGCGCTTGCAGCCCAGAGGATCCACCCTCCTTTGGGTGCACTAGGCTTGGTTGAGCTATAGGAGGGCCTGCCTGGATCTGGAGATTGTGGTCCCATTTCGAGTGGACCAGACATTGCAGGTCTCTGGGGGGCTCATTTGCTGGCACATCCTCCCCAGTCCCCTCAGCCCCACGACAGGCAACCTGAGCCTCCAGGGATGTGACACCAGCCCAGGTCCCCGAGCCCGTGGAAAATCGAGTACACGTCCTTTATTTTCTGTCCTTCTTTTCCTTTAACTGCATTTTTCTTTCATTTCCAAGCAACTTGAGGGACCACGTTGTGCCCCTTGCAAGTGTACAGCGTTGTGATTTAGTCGTACATATGCATATGTCTGTTCTTTTAAGAATCCTTTTCCTATGTAGGCTGTGAGAAAGTGTTGAACAGAGTCCCCTGTGTTGTAGAGTAGGTCCTTGTGGAGTATGTATTGTATTTATGTTCATGTATACCTGGTAATGCCAACCTCCGAATGTATCCGTCTCCCCCATCTTTCCCCTCTGATAAGCATAAGTTTGTTTTGTACGTCTCTCAGTCTGTCGGTGTTTTGTGCATCAGCTGATTTGTATCAATTTTGAGATTCCATATGTAAGTCATATCCCATGATATTTATCGACGTCCATCTGATTTACTTCACTTAGTTAGAGCATCTCGAGGTCCTTCTGTGTTGCTGCACATGGCAGTAGTTCCTTCTTTTTCATGGCTGAGTAGTATTCCATCGTAGATATGTACCGCATCTTCTGTATCCAGTCATGTGTCGGTGGACATTTTGCTTGCTTTGGTGTCTGGGTTGTCGTATATAGTGCTGTCATGCACGTTGGGGTGCGTGTAGGTTTTCGAACTATGGTTTTCTCTGGGTGTTGGCCCAGAAGTGGGATTGGGGGATCAGATGGTAGCTCTATGTTTTGTTATTGAAGGAGCCTCCCAAGTGTACTCCCCAGTGGCTGTACCAGTTACATTCCCCCATCAGTGGAGGAGGGTTTGCTTTCTCCATGCCCTCTCCGGAATTTATTGTTGGGAGACGTTTTCATGATGGCCATTCTGACTGGTGTCAGATGATACCTCGTTGCTGTTTTGATTTGCAGTTCTGAAGTAATTGGTGATCTTCAGCGTCTTTTCATGTTTGTTTGTTTTTGCCTTTTCCTTCTTTTCCAACAGTGTGAGTGCAGTGTACCTCTTGCAATTGTCTTCTGACAAACCTGGCCTGTTTTGAATTCTTTTCATTTACCTATCCTAGGACATTTCTTGAGCGCAGGTGTTATATTTTAAAGCCCTGCAGGCCTTGTGAATCCTAGTGCCCAGAAGCACCTGTTTCCAAGTTGTTGTTACAGGAATGATCCACAAGGCGGCGGGCTTCTTCGTGCCCATCTCTGGTCCCTCTGGCAACCAGAGCCTTAGCGAAAGAAAGTGGTGTTCCTGGGTTGCACCTTGGAGGGGCACGTGCCAGAACCAACACTCAAGGGCTTTTGTCTCCTTCCTTTCTGCCTGTTCCCCTCATCCCCAGACGCGTCGCAACCGTTGTCAAAGTGCCACACTGAGGGACGGTGCTGAGGGTAGTCTAGTTGGTACAACGCAAAGGCAGGGGGCTGGAGGTGGGAGCCCCAACACCAGGAGATGTGGAGACCAGGTGACGTTTCAAAGCGCTTGCAGCCCAGAGGATCCACCCTCCTTTGGGTGCACTAGGCTTGGTTGAGCTATAGGAGGGCCTGCCTGGATCTGGAGATTGTGGTCCCATTTCGAGTGGACCAGACATTGCAGGTCTCTGGGGGGCTCATTTGCTGGCACATCCTCCCCAGTCCCCTCAGCCCCACGACAGGCAACCTGAGCCTCCAGGGATGTGACACCAGCCCAGGTCCCCGAGCCCGTGGAAAATCGAGTACACGTCCTTTATTTTCTCTCCTTCTTTTCCTTTAACTGCATTTTTCTTTCATTTCCAAGCAACTTGAGGGACCACGTTGTGCCCCTTGCAAGTGTACAGCGTTGTGATTTAGTCGTACATATGCATATGTCTGTTCTTTTAAGAATCCTTTTCCTATGTAGGCTGTGAGAAAGTGTTGAACAGAGTCCCCTGTGTTGTAGAGTAGGTCCTTGTGGAGTATGTATTGTATTTATGTTCATGTATACCTGGTAATGCCAACCTCCGAATGTATCCGTCTCCCCCATCTTTCCCCTCTGATAAGCATAAGTTTGTTTTGTACGTCTCTCAGTCTGTCGGTGTTTTGTGCATCAGCTGATTTGTATCAATTTTGAGATTCCATATGTAAGTCATATCCCATGATATTTATCGACGTCCATCTGATTTACTTCACTTAGTTAGAGCATCTCGAGGTCCTTCTGTGTTGCTGCACATGGCAGTAGTTCCTTCTTTTTCATGGCTGAGTAGTATTCCATCGTAGATATGTACCGCATCTTCTGTATCCAGTCATGTGTCGGTGGACATTTTGCTTGCTTTGGTGTCTGGGTTGTCGTATATAGTGCTGTCATGCACGTTGGGGTGCGTGTAGGTTTTCGAACTATGGTTTTCTCTGGGTGTTGGCCCAGAAGTGGGATTGGGGGATCAGATGGTAGCTCTATGTTTTGTTATTGAAGGAGCCTCCCAAGTGTACTCCCCAGTGGCTGTACCAGTTACATTCCCCCATCAGTGGAGGAGGGTTTGCTTTCTCCATGCCCTCTCCGGAATTTATTGTTGGGAGACGTTTTCATGATGGCCATTCTGACTGGTGTCAGATGATACCTCGTTGCTGTTTTGATTTGCAGTTCTGAAGTAATTGGTGATCTTCAGCATCTTTTCATGTTTGTTTGTTTTTGCCTTTTCCTTCTTTTCCAACAGTGTGAGTGCAGTGTACCTCTTGCAATTGTCTTCTGACAAACCTGGCCTGTTTTGAATTCTTTTCATTTACCTATCCTAGGACATCTCTTGAGCGCAGGTGTTATATTTTAAAGCCCTGCAGGCCTTGTGAATCCTAGTGCCCAGAAGCACCTGTTTCCAAGTTGTTGTTACAGGAATGATCCACAAGGCGGCGGGCTTCTTCGTGCCCATCTCTGGTCCCTCTGGCAACCAGAGCCTTAGCGAAAGAAAGTGGTGTTCCTGGGTTGCACCTTGGAGGGGCACGTGCCAGAACCAACACTCAAGGGCTTTTGTCTCCTTCCTTTCTGCCTGTTCCCCTCATCCCCAGACGCGTCGCAACCGTTGTCAAAGTGCCACACTGAGGGACGGTGCTGAGGGTAGTCTAGTTGGTACAACGCAAAGGCAGGGGGCTGGAGGTGGGAGCCCCAACACCAGGAGATGTGGAGACCAGGTGACGTTTCAAAGCGCTTGCAGCCCAGAGGATCCACCCTCCTTTGGGTGCACTAGGCTTGGTTGAGCTATAGGAGGGCCTGCCTGGATCTGGAGATTGTGGTCCCATTTCGAGTGGACCAGACATTGCAGGTCTCTGGGGGGCTCATTTGCTGGCACATCCTCCCCAGTCCCCTCAGCCCCACGACAGGCAACCTGAGCCTCCAGGGATGTGACACCAGCCCAGGTCCCCGAGCCCGTGGAAAATCGAGTACACGTCCTTTATTTTCTGTCCTTCTTTTCCTTTAACTGCATTTTTCTTTCATTTCCAAGCAACTTGAGGGACCACGTTGTGCCCCTTGCAAGTGTACAGCGTTGTGATTTAGTCGTACATATGCATATGTCTGTTCTTTTAAGAATCCTTTTCCTATGTAGGCTGTGAGAAAGTGTTGAACAGAGTCCCCTGTGTTGTAGAGTAGGTCCTTGTGGAGTATGTATTGTATTTATGTTCATGTATACCTGGTAATGCCAACCTCCGAATGTATCCGTCTCCCCCATCTTTCCCCTCTGATAAGCATAAGTTTGTTTTGTACGTCTCTCAGTCTGTCGGTGTTTTGTGCATCAGCTGATTTGTATCAATTTTGAGATTCCATATGTAAGTCATATCCCATGATATTTATCGACGTCCATCTGATTTACTTCACTTAGTTAGAGCATCTCGAGGTCCTTCTGTGTTGCTGCACATGGCAGTAGTTCCTTCTTTTTCATGGCTGAGTAGTATTCCATCGTAGATATGTACCGCATCTTCTGTATCCAGTCATGTGTCGGTGGACATTTTGCTTGCTTTGGTGTCTGGGTTGTCGTATATAGTGCTGTCATGCACGTTGGGGTGCGTGTAGGTTTTCGAACTATGGTTTTCTCTGGGTGTTGGCCCAGAAGTGGGATTGGGGGATCAGATGGTAGCTCTATGTTTTGTTATTGAAGGAGCCTCCCAAGTGTACTCCCCAGTGGCTGTACCAGTTACATTCCCCCATCAGTGGAGGAGGGTTTGCTTTCTCCATGCCCTCTCCGGAATTTATTGTTGGGAGACGTTTTCATGATGGCCATTCTGACTGGTGTCAGATGATACCTCGTTGCTGTTTTGATTTGCAGTTCTGAAGTAATTGGTGATCTTCAGCATCTTTTCATGTTTGTTTGTTTTTGCCTTTTCCTTCTTTTCCAACAGTGTGAGTGCAGTGTACCTCTTGCAATTGTCTTCTGACAAACCTGGCCTGTTTTGAATTCTTTTCATTTACCTATCCTAGGACATCTCTTGAGCGCAGGTGTTATATTTTAAAGCCCTGCAGGCCTTGTGAATCCTAGTGCCCAGAAGCACCTGTTTCCAAGTTGTTGTTACAGGAATGATCCACAAGGCGGCGGGCTTCTTCGTGCCCATCTCTGGTCCCTCTGGCAACCAGAGCCTTAGCGAAAGAAAGTGGTGTTCCTGGGTTGCACCTTGGAGGGGCACGTGCCAGAACCAACACTCAAGGGCTTTTGTCTCCTTCCTTTCTGCCTGTTCCCCTCATCCCCAGACGCGTCGCAACCGTTGTCAAAGTGCCACACTGAGGGACGGTGCTGAGGGTAGTCTAGTTGGTACAACGCAAAGGCAGGGGGCTGGAGGTGGGAGCCCCAACACCAGGAGATGTGGAGACCAGGTGACGTTTCAAAGCGCTTGCAGCCCAGAGGATCCACCCTCCTTTGGGTGCACTAGGCTTGGTTGAGCTATAGGAGGGCCTGCCTGGATCTGGAGATTGTGGTCCCATTTCGAGTGGACCAGACATTGCAGGTCTCTGGGGGGCTCATTTGCTGGCACATCCTCCCCAGTCCCCTCAGCCCCACGACAGGCAACCTGAGCCTCCAGGGATGTGACACCAGCCCAGGTCCCCGAGCCCGTGGAAAATCGAGTACACGTCCTTTATTTTCTGTCCTTCTTTTCCTTTAACTGCATTTTTCTTTCATTTCCAAGCAACTTGAGGGACCACGTTGTGCCCCTTGCAAGTGTACAGCGTTGTGATTTAGTCGTACATATGCATATGTCTGTTCTTTTAAGAATCCTTTTCCTATGTAGGCTGTGAGAAAGTGTTGAACAGAGTCCCCTGTGTTGTAGAGTAGGTCCTTGTGGAGTATGTATTGTATTTATGTTCATGTATACCTGGTAATGCCAACCTCCGAATGTATCCGTCTCCCCCATCTTTCCCCTCTGATAAGCATAAGTTTGTTTTGTACGTCTCTCAGTCTGTCGGTGTTTTGTGCATCAGCTGATTTGTATCAATTTTGAGATTCCATATGTAAGTCATATCCCATGATATTTATCGACGTCCATCTGATTTACTTCACTTAGTTAGAGCATCTCGAGGTCCTTCTGTGTTGCTGCACATGGCAGTAGTTCCTTCTTTTTCATGGCTGAGTAGTATTCCATCGTAGATATGTACCGCATCTTCTGTATCCAGTCATGTGTCGGTGGACATTTTGCTTGCTTTGGTGTCTGGGTTGTCGTATATAGTGCTGTCATGCACGTTGGGGTGCGTGTAGGTTTTCGAACTATGGTTTTCTCTGGGTGTTGGCCCAGAAGTGGGATTGGGGGATCAGATGGTAGCTCTATGTTTTGTTATTGAAGGAGCCTCCCAAGTGTACTCCCCAGTGGCTGTACCAGTTACATTCCCCCATCAGTGGAGGAGGGTTTGCTTTCTCCATGCCCTCTCCGGAATTTATTGTTGGGAGACGTTTTCATGATGGCCATTCTGACTGGTGTCAGATGATACCTCGTTGCTGTTTTGATTTGCAGTTCTGAAGTAATTGGTGATCTTCAGCATCTTTTCATGTTTGTTTGTTTTTGCCTTTTCCTTCTTTTCCAACAGTGTGAGTGCAGTGTACCTCTTGCAATTGTCTTCTGACAAACCTGGCCTGTTTTGAATTCTTTTCATTTACCTATCCTAGGACATTTCTTGAGCGCAGGTGTTATATTTTAAAGCCCTGCAGGCCTTGTGAATCCTAGTGCCCAGAAGCACCTGTTTCCAAGTTGTTGTTACAGGAATGATCCACAAGGCGGCGGGCTTCTTCGTGCCCATCTCTGGTCCCTCTGGCAACCAGAGCCTTAGCGAAAGAAAGTGGTGTTCCTGGGTTGCACCTTGGAGGGGCACGTGCCAGAACCAACACTCAAGGGCTTTTGTCTCCTTCCTTTCTGCCTGTTCCCCTCATCCCCAGACGCGTCGCAACCGTTGTCAAAGTGCCACACTGAGGGACGGTGCTGAGGGTAGTCTAGTTGGTACAACGCAAAGGCAGGGGGCTGGAGGTGGGAGCCCCAACACCAGGAGATGTGGAGACCAGGTGACGTTTCAAAGCGCTTGCAGCCCAGAGGATCCACCCTCCTTTGGGTGCACTAGGCTTGGTTGAGCTATAGGAGGGCCTGCCTGGATCTGGAGATTGTGGTCCCATTTCGAGTGGACCAGACATTGCAGGTCTCTGGGGGGCTCATTTGCTGGCACATCCTCCCCAGTCCCCTCAGCCCCACGACAGGCAACCTGAGCCTCCAGGGATGTGACACCAGCCCAGGTCCCCGAGCCCGTGGAAAATCGAGTACACGTCCTTTATTTTCTGTCCTTCTTTTCCTTTAACTGCATTTTTCTTTCATTTCCAAGCAACTTGAGGGACCACGTTGTGCCCCTTGCAAGTGTACAGCGTTGTGATTTAGTCGTACATATGCATATGTCTGTTCTTTTAAGAATCCTTTTCCTATGTAGGCTGTGAGAAAGTGTTGAACAGAGTCCCCTGTGTTGTAGAGTAGGTCCTTGTGGAGTATGTATTGTATTTATGTTCATGTATACCTGGTAATGCCAACCTCCGAATGTATCCGTCTCCCCCATCTTTCCCCTCTGATAAGCATAAGTTTGTTTTGTACGTCTCTCAGTCTGTCGGTGTTTTGTGCATCAGCTGATTTGTATCAATTTTGAGATTCCATATGTAAGTCATATCCCATGATATTTATCGACGTCCATCTGATTTACTTCACTTAGTTAGAGCATCTCGAGGTCCTTCTGTGTTGCTGCACATGGCAGTAGTTCCTTCTTTTTCATGGCTGAGTAGTATTCCATCGTAGATATGTACCGCATCTTCTGTATCCAGTCATGTGTCGGTGGACATTTTGCTTGCTTTGGTGTCTGGGTTGTCGTATATAGTGCTGTCATGCACGTTGGGGTGCGTGTAGGTTTTCGAACTATGGTTTTCTCTGGGTGTTGGCCCAGAAGTGGGATTGGGGGATCAGATGGTAGCTCTATGTTTTGTTATTGAAGGAGCCTCCCAAGTGTACTCCCCAGTGGCTGTACCAGTTACATTCCCCCATCAGTGGAGGAGGGTTTGCTTTCTCCATGCCCTCTCCGGAATTTATTGTTGGGAGACGTTTTCATGATGGCCATTCTGACTGGTGTCAGATGATACCTCGTTGCTGTTTTGATTTGCAGTTCTGAAGTAATTGGTGATCTTCAGCATCTTTTCATGTTTGTTTGTTTTTGCCTTTTCCTTCTTTTCCAACAGTGTGAGTGCAGTGTACCTCTTGCAATTGTCTTCTGACAAACCTGGCCTGTTTTGAATTCTTTTCATTTACCTATCCTAGGACATCTCTTGAGCGCAGGTGTTATATTTTAAAGCCCTGCAGGCCTTGTGAATCCTAGTGCCCAGAAGCACCTGTTTCCAAGTTGTTGTTACAGGAATGATCCACAAGGCGGCGGGCTTCTTCGTGCCCATCTCTGGTCCCTCTGGCAACCAGAGCCTTAGCGAAAGAAAGTGGTGTTCCTGGGTTGCACCTTGGAGGGGCACGTGCCAGAACCAACACTCAAGGGCTTTTGTCTCCTTCCTTTCTGCCTGTTCCCCTCATCCCCAGACGCGTCGCAACCGTTGTCAAAGTGCCACACTGAGGGACGGTGCTGAGGGTAGTCTAGTTGGTACAACGCAAAGGCAGGGGGCTGGAGGTGGGAGCCCCAACACCAGGAGATGTGGAGACCAGGTGACGTTTCAAAGCGCTTGCAGCCCAGAGGATCCACCCTCCTTTGGGTGCACTAGGCTTGGTTGAGCTATAGGAGGGCCTGCCTGGATCTGGAGATTGTGGTCCCATTTCGAGTGGACCAGACATTGCAGGTCTCTGGGGGGCTCATTTGCTGGCACATCCTCCCCAGTCCCCTCAGCCCCACGACAGGCAACCTGAGCCTCCAGGGATGTGACACCAGCCCAGGTCCCCGAGCCCGTGGAAAATCGAGTACACGTCCTTTATTTTCTGTCCTTCTTTTCCTTTAACTGCATTTTTCTTTCATTTCCAAGCAACTTGAGGGACCACGTTGTGCCCCTTGCAAGTGTACAGCGTTGTGATTTAGTCGTACATATGCATATGTCTGTTCTTTTAAGAATCCTTTTCCTATGTAGGCTGTGAGAAAGTGTTGAACAGAGTCCCCTGTGTTGTAGAGTAGGTCCTTGTGGAGTATGTATTGTATTTATGTTCATGTATACCTGGTAATGCCAACCTCCGAATGTATCCGTCTCCCCCATCTTTCCCCTCTGATAAGCATAAGTTTGTTTTGTACGTCTCTCAGTCTGTCGGTGTTTTGTGCATCAGCTGATTTGTATCAATTTTGAGATTCCATATGTAAGTCATATCCCATGATATTTATCGACGTCCATCTGATTTACTTCACTTAGTTAGAGCATCTCGAGGTCCTTCTGTGTTGCTGCACATGGCAGTAGTTCCTTCTTTTTCATGGCTGAGTAGTATTCCATCGTAGATATGTACCGCATCTTCTGTATCCAGTCATGTGTCGGTGGACATTTTGCTTGCTTTGGTGTCTGGGTTGTCGTATATAGTGCTGTCATGCACGTTGGGGTGCGTGTAGGTTTTCGAACTATGGTTTTCTCTGGGTGTTGGCCCAGAAGTGGGATTGGGGGATCAGATGGTAGCTCTATGTTTTGTTATTGAAGGAGCCTCCCAAGTGTACTCCCCAGTGGCTGTACCAGTTACATTCCCCCATCAGTGGAGGAGGGTTTGCTTTCTCCATGCCCTCTCCGGAATTTATTGTTGGGAGACGTTTTCATGATGGCCATTCTGACTGGTGTCAGATGATACCTCGTTGCTGTTTTGATTTGCAGTTCTGAAGTAATTGGTGATCTTCAGCATCTTTTCATGTTTGTTTGTTTTTGCCTTTTCCTTCTTTTCCAACAGTGTGAGTGCAGTGTACCTCTTGCAATTGTCTTCTGACAAACCTGGCCTGTTTTGAATTCTTTTCATTTACCTATCCTAGGACATTTCTTGAGCGCAGGTGTTATATTTTAAAGCCCTGCAGGCCTTGTGAATCCTAGTGCCCAGAAGCACCTGTTTCCAAGTTGTTGTTACAGGAATGATCCACAAGGCGGCGGGCTTCTTCGTGCCCATCTCTGGTCCCTCTGGCAACCAGAGCCTTAGCGAAAGAAAGTGGTGTTCCTGGGTTGCACCTTGGAGGGGCACGTGCCAGAACCAACACTCAAGGGCTTTTGTCTCCTTCCTTTCTGCCTGTTCCCCTCATCCCCAGACGCGTCGCAACCGTTGTCAAAGTGCCACACTGAGGGACGGTGCTGAGGGTAGTCTAGTTGGTACAACGCAAAGGCAGGGGGCTGGAGGTGGGAGCCCCAACACCAGGAGATGTGGAGACCAGGTGACGTTTCAAAGCGCTTGCAGCCCAGAGGATCCACCCTCCTTTGGGTGCACTAGGCTTGGTTGAGCTATAGGAGGGCCTGCCTGGATCTGGAGATTGTGGTCCCATTTCGAGTGGACCAGACATTGCAGGTCTCTGGGGGGCTCATTTGCTGGCACATCCTCCCCAGTCCCCTCAGCCCCACGACAGGCAACCTGAGCCTCCAGGGATGTGACACCAGCCCAGGTCCCCGAGCCCGTGGAAAATCGAGTACACGTCCTTTATTTTCTGTCCTTCTTTTCCTTTAACTGCATTTTTCTTTCATTTCCAAGCAACTTGAGGGACCACGTTGTGCCCCTTGCAAGTGTACAGCGTTGTGATTTAGTCGTACATATGCATATGTCTGTTCTTTTAAGAATCCTTTTCCTATGTAGGCTGTGAGAAAGTGTTGAACAGAGTCCCCTGTGTTGTAGAGTAGGTCCTTGTGGAGTATGTATTGTATTTATGTTCATGTATACCTGGTAATGCCAACCTCCGAATGTATCCGTCTCCCCCATCTTTCCCCTCTGGTAAGCATAAGTTTGTTTTGTACGTCTCTCAGTCTGTCGGTGTTTTGTGCATCAGCTGATTTGTATCAATTTTGAGATTCCATATGTAAGTCATATCCCATGATATTTATCGACGTCCATCTGATTTACTTCACTTAGTTAGAGCATCTCGAGGTCCTTCTGTGTTGCTGCACATGGCAGTAGTTCCTTCTTTTTCATGGCTGAGTAGTATTCCATCGTAGATATGTACCGCATCTTCTGTATCCAGTCATGTGTCGGTGGACATTTTGCTTGCTTTGGTGTCTGGGTTGTCGTATATAGTGCTGTCATGCACGTTGGGGTGCGTGTAGGTTTTCGAACTATGGTTTTCTCTGGGTGTTGGCCCAGAAGTGGGATTGGGGGATCAGATGGTAGCTCTATGTTTTGTTATTGAAGGAGCCTCCCAAGTGTACTCCCCAGTGGCTGTACCAGTTACATTCCCCCATCAGTGGAGGAGGGTTTGCTTTCTCCATGCCCTCTCCGGAATTTATTGTTGGGAGACGTTTTCATGATGGCCATTCTGACTGGTGTCAGATGATACCTCGTTGCTGTTTTGATTTGCAGTTCTGAAGTAATTGGTGATCTTCAGCATCTTTTCATGTTTGTTTGTTTTTGCCTTTTCCTTCTTTTCCAACAGTGTGAGTGCAGTGTACCTCTTGCAATTGTCTTCTGACAAACCTGGCCTGTTTTGAATTCTTTTCATTTACCTATCCTAGGACATCTCTTGAGCGCAGGTGTTATATTTTAAAGCCCTGCAGGCCTTGTGAATCCTAGTGCCCAGAAGCACCTGTTTCCAAGTTGTTGTTACAGGAATGATCCACAAGGCGGCGGGCTTCTTCGTGCCCATCTCTGGTCCCTCTGGCAACCAGAGCCTTAGCGAAAGAAAGTGGTGTTCCTGGGTTGCACCTTGGAGGGGCACGTGCCAGAACCAACACTCAAGGGCTTTTGTCTCCTTCCTTTCTGCCTGTTCCCCTCATCCCCAGACGCGTCGCAACCGTTGTCAAAGTGCCACACTGAGGGACGGTGCTGAGGGTAGTCTAGTTGGTACAACGCAAAGGCAGGGGGCTGGAGGTGGGAGCCCCAACACCAGGAGATGTGGAGACCAGGTGACATTTCAAAGCGCTTGCAGCCCAGAGGATCCACCCTCCTTTGGGTGCACTAGGCTTGGTTGAGCTATAGGAGGGCCTGCCTGGATCTGGAGATTGTGGTCCCATTTCGAGTGGACCAGACATTGCAGGTCTCTGGGGGGCTCATTTGCTGGCACATCCTCCCCAGTCCCCTCAGCCCCACGACAGGCAACCTGAGCCTCCAGGGATGTGACACCAGCCCAGGTCCCCGAGCCCGTGGAAAATCGAGTACACGTCCTTTATTTTCTGTCCTTCTTTTCCTTTAACTGCATTTTTCTTTCATTTCCAAGCAACTTGAGGGACCACGTTGTGCCCCTTGCAAGTGTACAGCGTTGTGATTTAGTCGTACATATGCATATGTCTGTTCTTTTAAGAATCCTTTTCCTATGTAGGCTGTGAGAAAGTGTTGAACAGAGTCCCCTGTGTTGTAGAGTAGGTCCTTGTGGAGTATGTATTGTATTTATGTTCATGTATACCTGGTAATGCCAACCTCCGAATGTATCCGTCTCCCCCATCTTTCCCCTCTGGTAAGCATAAGTTTGTTTTGTACGTCTCTCAGTCTGTCGGTGTTTTGTGCATCAGCTGATTTGTATCAATTTTGAGATTCCATATGTAAGTCATATCCCATGATATTTATCGACGTCCATCTGATTTACTTCACTTAGTTAGAGCATCTCGAGGTCCTTCTGTGTTGCTGCACATGGCAGTAGTTCCTTCTTTTTCATGGCTGAGTAGTATTCCATCGTAGATATGTACCGCATCTTCTGTATCCAGTCATGTGTCGGTGGACATTTTGCTTGCTTTGGTGTCTGGGTTGTCGTATATAGTGCTGTCATGCACGTTGGGGTGCGTGTAGGTTTTCGAACTATGGTTTTCTCTGGGTGTTGGCCCAGAAGTGGGATTGGGGGATCAGATGGTAGCTCTATGTTTTGTTATTGAAGGAGCCTCCCAAGTGTACTCCCCAGTGGCTGTACCAGTTACATTCCCCCATCAGTGGAGGAGGGTTTGCTTTCTCCATGCCCTCTCCGGAATTTATTGTTGGGAGACGTTTTCATGATGGCCATTCTGACTGGTGTCAGATGATACCTCGTTGCTGTTTTGATTTGCAGTTCTGAAGTAATTGGTGATCTTCAGCATCTTTTCATGTTTGTTTGTTTTTGCCTTTTCCTTCTTTTCCAACAGTGTGAGTGCAGTGTACCTCTTGCAATTGTCTTCTGACAAACCTGGCCTGTTTTGAATTCTTTTCATTTACCTATCCTAGGACATCTCTTGAGCGCAGGTGTTATATTTTAAAGCCCTGCAGGCCTTGTGAATCCTAGTGCCCAGAAGCACCTGTTTCCAAGTTGTTGTTACAGGAATGATCCACAAGGCGGCGGGCTTCTTCGTGCCCATCTCTGGTCCCTCTGGCAACCAGAGCCTTAGCGAAAGAAAGTGGTGTTCCTGGGTTGCACCTTGGAGGGGCACGTGCCAGAACCAACACTCAAGGGCTTTTGTCTCCTTCCTTTCTGCCTGTTCCCCTCATCCCCAGACGCGTCGCAACCGTTGTCAAAGTGCCACACTGAGGGACGGTGCTGAGGGTAGTCTAGTTGGTACAACGCAAAGGCAGGGGGCTGGAGGTGGGAGCCCCAACACCAGGAGATGTGGAGACCAGGTGACGTTTCAAAGCGCTTGCAGCCCAGAGGATCCACCCTCCTTTGGGTGCACTAGGCTTGGTTGAGCTATAGGAGGGCCTGCCTGGATCTGGAGATTGTGGTCCCATTTCGAGTGGACCAGACATTGCAGGTCTCTGGGGGGCTCATTTGCTGGCACATCCTCCCCAGTCCCCTCAGCCCCACGACAGGCAACCTGAGCCTCCAGGGATGTGACACCAGCCCAGGTCCCCGAGCCCGTGGAAAATCGAGTACACGTCCTTTATTTTCTGTCCTTCTTTTCCTTTAACTGCATTTTTCTTTCATTTCCAAGCAACTTGAGGGACCACGTTGTGCCCCTTGCAAGTGTACAGCGTTGTGATTTAGTCGTACATATGCATATGTCTGTTCTTTTAAGAATCCTTTTCCTATGTAGGCTGTGAGAAAGTGTTGAACAGAGTCCCCTGTGTTGTAGAGTAGGTCCTTGTGGAGTATGTATTGTATTTATGTTCATGTATACCTGGTAATGCCAACCTCCGAATGTATCCGTCTCCCCCATCTTTCCCCTCTGATAAGCATAAGTTTGTTTTGTACGTCTCTCAGTCTGTCGGTGTTTTGTGCATCAGCTGATTTGTATCAATTTTGAGATTCCATATGTAAGTCATATCCCATGATATTTATCGACGTCCATCTGATTTACTTCACTTAGTTAGAGCATCTCGAGGTCCTTCTGTGTTGCTGCACATGGCAGTAGTTCCTTCTTTTTCATGGCTGAGTAGTATTCCATCGTAGATATGTACCGCATCTTCTGTATCCAGTCATGTGTCGGTGGACATTTTGCTTGCTTTGGTGTCTGGGTTGTCGTATATAGTGCTGTCATGCACGTTGGGGTGCGTGTAGGTTTTCGAACTATGGTTTTCTCTGGGTGTTGGCCCAGAAGTGGGATTGGGGGATCAGATGGTAGCTCTATGTTTTGTTATTGAAGGAGCCTCCCAAGTGTACTCCCCAGTGGCTGTACCAGTTACATTCCCCCATCAGTGGAGGAGGGTTTGCTTTCTCCATGCCCTCTCCGGAATTTATTGTTGGGAGACGTTTTCATGATGGCCATTCTGACTGGTGTCAGATGATACCTCGTTGCTGTTTTGATTTGCAGTTCTGAAGTAATTGGTGATCTTCAGCATCTTTTCATGTTTGTTTGTTTTTGCCTTTTCCTTCTTTTCCAACAGTGTGAGTGCAGTGTACCTCTTGCAATTGTCTTCTGACAAACCTGGCCTGTTTTGAATTCTTTTCATTTACCTATCCTAGGACATCTCTTGAGCGCAGGTGTTATATTTTAAAGCCCTGCAGGCCTTGTGAATCCTAGTGCCCAGAAGCACCTGTTTCCAAGTTGTTGTTACAGGAATGATCCACAAGGCGGCGGGCTTCTTCGTGCCCATCTCTGGTCCCTCTGGCAACCAGAGCCTTAGCGAAAGAAAGTGGTGTTCCTGGGTTGCACCTTGGAGGGGCACGTGCCAGAACCAACACTCAAGGGCTTTTGTCTCCTTCCTTTCTGCCTGTTCCCCTCATCCCCAGACGCGTCGCAACCGTTGTCAAAGTGCCACACTGAGGGACGGTGCTGAGGGTAGTCTAGTTGGTACAACGCAAAGGCAGGGGGCTGGAGGTGGGAGCCCCAACACCAGGAGATGTGGAGACCAGGTGACGTTTCAAAGCGCTTGCAGCCCAGAGGATCCACCCTCCTTTGGGTGCACTAGGCTTGGTTGAGCTATAGGAGGGCCTGCCTGGATCTGGAGATTGTGGTCCCATTTCGAGTGGACCAGACATTGCAGGTCTCTGGGGGGCTCATTTGCTGGCACATCCTCCCCAGTCCCCTCAGCCCCACGACAGGCAACCTGAGCCTCCAGGGATGTGACACCAGCCCAGGTCCCCGAGCCCGTGGAAAATCGAGTACACGTCCTTTATTTTCTGTCCTTCTTTTCCTTTAACTGCATTTTTCTTTCATTTCCAAGCAACTTGAGGGACCACGTTGTGCCCCTTGCAAGTGTACAGCGTTGTGATTTAGTCGTACATATGCATATGTCTGTTCTTTTAAGAATCCTTTTCCTATGTAGGCTGTGAGAAAGTGTTGAACAGAGTCCCCTGTGTTGTAGAGTAGGTCCTTGTGGAGTATGTATTGTATTTATGTTCATGTATACCTGGTAATGCCAACCTCCGAATGTATCCGTCTCCCCCATCTTTCCCCTCTGATAAGCATAAGTTTGTTTTGTACGTCTCTCAGTCTGTCGGTGTTTTGTGCATCAGCTGATTTGTATCAATTTTGAGATTCCATATGTAAGTCATATCCCATGATATTTATCGACGTCCATCTGATTTACTTCACTTAGTTAGAGCATCTCGAGGTCCTTCTGTGTTGCTGCACATGGCAGTAGTTCCTTCTTTTTCATGGCTGAGTAGTATTCCATCGTAGATATGTACCGCATCTTCTGTATCCAGTCATGTGTCGGTGGACATTTTGCTTGCTTTGGTGTCTGGGTTGTCGTATATAGTGCTGTCATGCACGTTGGGGTGCGTGTAGGTTTTCGAACTATGGTTTTCTCTGGGTGTTGGCCCAGAAGTGGGATTGGGGGATCAGATGGTAGCTCTATGTTTTGTTATTGAAGGAGCCTCCCAAGTGTACTCCCCAGTGGCTGTACCAGTTACATTCCCCCATCAGTGGAGGAGGGTTTGCTTTCTCCATGCCCTCTCCGGAATTTATTGTTGGGAGACGTTTTCATGATGGCCATTCTGACTGGTGTCAGATGATACCTCGTTGCTGTTTTGATTTGCAGTTCTGAAGTAATTGGTGATCTTCAGCATCTTTTCATGTTTGTTTGTTTTTGCCTTTTCCTTCTTTTCCAACAGTGTGAGTGCAGTGTACCTCTTGCAATTGTCTTCTGACAAACCTGGCCTGTTTTGAATTCTTTTCATTTACCTATCCTAGGACATCTCTTGAGCGCAGGTGTTATATTTTAAAGCCCTGCAGGCCTTGTGAATCCTAGTGCCCAGAAGCACCTGTTTCCAAGTTGTTGTTACAGGAATGATCCACAAGGCGGCGGGCTTCTTCGTGCCCATCTCTGGTCCCTCTGGCAACCAGAGCCTTAGCGAAAGAAAGTGGTGTTCCTGGGTTGCACCTTGGAGGGGCACGTGCCAGAACCAACACTCAAGGGCTTTTGTCTCCTTCCTTTCTGCCTGTTCCCCTCATCCCCAGACGCGTCGCAACCGTTGTCAAAGTGCCACACTGAGGGACGGTGCTGAGGGTAGTCTAGTTGGTACAACGCAAAGGCAGGGGGCTGGAGGTGGGAGCCCCAACACCAGGAGATGTGGAGACCAGGTGACGTTTCAAAGCGCTTGCAGCCCAGAGGATCCACCCTCCTTTGGGTGCACTAGGCTTGGTTGAGCTATAGGAGGGCCTGCCTGGATCTGGAGATTGTGGTCCCATTTCGAGTGGACCAGACATTGCAGGTCTCTGGGGGGCTCATTTGCTGGCACATCCTCCCCAGTCCCCTCAGCCCCACGACAGGCAACCTGAGCCTCCAGGGATGTGACACCAGCCCAGGTCCCCGAGCCCGTGGAAAATCGAGTACACGTCCTTTATTTTCTGTCCTTCTTTTCCTTTAACTGCATTTTTCTTTCATTTCCAAGCAACTTGAGGGACCACGTTGTGCCCCTTGCAAGTGTACAGCGTTGTGATTTAGTCGTACATATGCATATGTCTGTTCTTTTAAGAATCCTTTTCCTATGTAGGCTGTGAGAAAGTGTTGAACAGAGTCCCCTGTGTTGTAGAGTAGGTCCTTGTGGAGTATGTATTGTATTTATGTTCATGTATACCTGGTAATGCCAACCTCCGAATGTATCCGTCTCCCCCATCTTTCCCCTCTGATAAGCATAAGTTTGTTTTGTACGTCTCTCAGTCTGTCGGTGTTTTGTGCATCAGCTGATTTGTATCAATTTTGAGATTCCATATGTAAGTCATATCCCATGATATTTATCGACGTCCATCTGATTTACTTCACTTAGTTAGAGCATCTCGAGGTCCTTCTGTGTTGCTGCACATGGCAGTAGTTCCTTCTTTTTCATGGCTGAGTAGTATTCCATCGTAGATATGTACCGCATCTTCTGTATCCAGTCATGTGTCGGTGGACATTTTGCTTGCTTTGGTGTCTGGGTTGTCGTATATAGTGCTGTCATGCACGTTGGGGTGCGTGTAGGTTTTCGAACTATGGTTTTCTCTGGGTGTTGGCCCAGAAGTGGGATTGGGGGATCAGATGGTAGCTCTATGTTTTGTTATTGAAGGAGCCTCCCAAGTGTACTCCCCAGTGGCTGTACCAGTTACATTCCCCCATCAGTGGAGGAGGGTTTGCTTTCTCCATGCCCTCTCCGGAATTTATTGTTGGGAGACGTTTTCATGATGGCCATTCTGACTGGTGTCAGATGATACCTCGTTGCTGTTTTGATTTGCAGTTCTGAAGTAATTGGTGATCTTCAGCATCTTTTCATGTTTGTTTGTTTTTGCCTTTTCCTTCTTTTCCAACAGTGTGAGTGCAGTGTACCTCTTGCAATTGTCTTCTGACAAACCTGGCCTGTTTTGAATTCTTTTCATTTACCTATCCTAGGACATTTCTTGAGCGCAGGTGTTATATTTTAAAGCCCTGCAGGCCTTGTGAATCCTAGTGCCCAGAAGCACCTGTTTCCAAGTTGTTGTTACAGGAATGATCCACAAGGCGGCGGGCTTCTTCGTGCCCATCTCTGGTCCCTCTGGCAACCAGAGCCTTAGCGAAAGAAAGTGGTGTTCCTGGGTTGCACCTTGGAGGGGCACGTGCCAGAACCAACACTCAAGGGCTTTTGTCTCCTTCCTTTCTGCCTGTTCCCCTCATCCCCAGACGCGTCGCAACCGTTGTCAAAGTGCCACACTGAGGGACGGTGCTGAGGGTAGTCTAGTTGGTACAACGCAAAGGCAGGGGGCTGGAGGTGGGAGCCCCAACACCAGGAGATGTGGAGACCAGGTGACGTTTCAAAGCGCTTGCAGCCCAGAGGATCCACCCTCCTTTGGGTGCACTAGGCTTGGTTGAGCTATAGGAGGGCCTGCCTGGATCTGGAGATTGTGGTCCCATTTCGAGTGGACCAGACATTGCAGGTCTCTGGGGGGCTCATTTGCTGGCACATCCTCCCCAGTCCCCTCAGCCCCACGACAGGCAACCTGAGCCTCCAGGGATGTGACACCAGCCCAGGTCCCCGAGCCCGTGGAAAATCGAGTACACGTCCTTTATTTTCTGTCCTTCTTTTCCTTTAACTGCATTTTTCTTTCATTTCCAAGCAACTTGAGGGACCACGTTGTGCCCCTTGCAAGTGTACAGCGTTGTGATTTAGTCGTACATATGCATATGTCTGTTCTTTTAAGAATCCTTTTCCTATGTAGGCTGTGAGAAAGTGTTGAACAGAGTCCCCTGTGTTGTAGAGTAGGTCCTTGTGGAGTATGTATTGTATTTATGTTCATGTATACCTGGTAATGCCAACCTCCGAATGTATCCGTCTCCCCCATCTTTCCCCTCTGATAAGCATAAGTTTGTTTTGTACGTCTCTCAGTCTGTCGGTGTTTTGTGCATCAGCTGATTTGTATCAATTTTGAGATTCCATATGTAAGTCATATCCCATGATATTTATCGACGTCCATCTGATTTACTTCACTTAGTTAGAGCATCTCGAGGTCCTTCTGTGTTGCTGCACATGGCAGTAGTTCCTTCTTTTTCATGGCTGAGTAGTATTCCATCGTAGATATGTACCGCATCTTCTGTATCCAGTCATGTGTCGGTGGACATTTTGCTTGCTTTGGTGTCTGGGTTGTCGTATATAGTGCTGTCATGCACGTTGGGGTGCGTGTAGGTTTTCGAACTATGGTTTTCTCTGGGTGTTGGCCCAGAAGTGGGATTGGGGGATCAGATGGTAGCTCTATGTTTTGTTATTGAAGGAGCCTCCCAAGTGTACTCCCCAGTGGCTGTACCAGTTACATTCCCCCATCAGTGGAGGAGGGTTTGCTTTCTCCATGCCCTCTCCGGAATTTATTGTTGGGAGACGTTTTCATGATGGCCATTCTGACTGGTGTCAGATGATACCTCGTTGCTGTTTTGATTTGCAGTTCTGAAGTAATTGGTGATCTTCAGCATCTTTTCATGTTTGTTTGTTTTTGCCTTTTCCTTCTTTTCCAACAGTGTGAGTGCAGTGTACCTCTTGCAATTGTCTTCTGACAAACCTGGCCTGTTTTGAATTCTTTTCATTTACCTATCCTAGGACATCTCTTGAGCGCAGGTGTTATATTTTAAAGCCCTGCAGGCCTTGTGAATCCTAGTGCCCAGAAGCACCTGTTTCCAAGTTGTTGTTACAGGAATGATCCACAAGGCGGCGGGCTTCTTCGTGCCCATCTCTGGTCCCTCTGGCAACCAGAGCCTTAGCGAAAGAAAGTGGTGTTCCTGGGTTGCACCTTGGAGGGGCACGTGCCAGAACCAACACTCAAGGGCTTTTGTCTCCTTCCTTTCTGCCTGTTCCCCTCATCCCCAGACGCGTCGCAACCGTTGTCAAAGTGCCACACTGAGGGACGGTGCTGAGGGTAGTCTAGTTGGTACAACGCAAAGGCAGGGGGCTGGAGGTGGGAGCCCCAACACCAGGAGATGTGGAGACCAGGTGACGTTTCAAAGCGCTTGCAGCCCAGAGGATCCACCCTCCTTTGGGTGCACTAGGCTTGGTTGAGCTATAGGAGGGCCTGCCTGGATCTGGAGATTGTGGTCCCATTTCGAGTGGACCAGACATTGCAGGTCTCTGGGGGGCTCATTTGCTGGCACATCCTCCCCAGTCCCCTCAGCCCCACGACAGGCAACCTGAGCCTCCAGGGATGTGACACCAGCCCAGGTCCCCGAGCCCGTGGAAAATCGAGTACACGTCCTTTATTTTCTCTCCTTCTTTTCCTTTAACTGCATTTTTCTTTCATTTCCAAGCAACTTGAGGGACCACGTTGTGCCCCTTGCAAGTGTACAGCGTTGTGATTTAGTCGTACATATGCATATGTCTGTTCTTTTAAGAATCCTTTTCCTATGTAGGCTGTGAGAAAGTGTTGAACAGAGTCCCCTGTGTTGTAGAGTAGGTCCTTGTGGAGTATGTATTGTATTTATGTTCATGTATACCTGGTAATGCCAACCTCCGAATGTATCCGTCTCCCCCATCTTTCCCCTCTGATAAGCATAAGTTTGTTTTGTACGTCTCTCAGTCTGTCGGTGTTTTGTGCATCAGCTGATTTGTATCAATTTTGAGATTCCATATGTAAGTCATATCCCATGATATTTATCGACGTCCATCTGATTTACTTCACTTAGTTAGAGCATCTCGAGGTCCTTCTGTGTTGCTGCACATGGCAGTAGTTCCTTCTTTTTCATGGCTGAGTAGTATTCCATCGTAGATATGTACCGCATCTTCTGTATCCAGTCATGTGTCGGTGGACATTTTGCTTGCTTTGGTGTCTGGGTTGTCGTATATAGTGCTGTCATGCACGTTGGGGTGCGTGTAGGTTTTCGAACTATGGTTTTCTCTGGGTGTTGGCCCAGAAGTGGGATTGGGGGATCAGATGGTAGCTCTATGTTTTGTTATTGAAGGAGCCTCCCAAGTGTACTCCCCAGTGGCTGTACCAGTTACATTCCCCCATCAGTGGAGGAGGGTTTGCTTTCTCCATGCCCTCTCCGGAATTTATTGTTGGGAGACGTTTTCATGATGGCCATTCTGACTGGTGTCAGATGATACCTCGTTGCTGTTTTGATTTGCAGTTCTGAAGTAATTGGTGATCTTCAGCATCTTTTCATGTTTGTTTGTTTTTGCCTTTTCCTTCTTTTCCAACAGTGTGAGTGCAGTGTACCTCTTGCAATTGTCTTCTGACAAACCTGGCCTGTTTTGAATTCTTTTCATTTACCTATCCTAGGACATTTCTTGAGCGCAGGTGTTATATTTTAAAGCCCTGCAGGCCTTGTGAATCCTAGTGCCCAGAAGCACCTGTTTCCAAGTTGTTGTTACAGGAATGATCCACAAGGCGGCGGGCTTCTTCGTGCCCATCTCTGGTCCCTCTGGCAACCAGAGCCTTAGCGAAAGAAAGTGGTGTTCCTGGGTTGCACCTTGGAGGGGCACGTGCCAGAACCAACACTCAAGGGCTTTTGTCTCCTTCCTTTCTGCCTGTTCCCCTCATCCCCAGACGCGTCGCAACCGTTGTCAAAGTGCCACACTGAGGGACGGTGCTGAGGGTAGTCTAGTTGGTACAACGCAAAGGCAGGGGGCTGGAGGTGGGAGCCCCAACACCAGGAGATGTGGAGACCAGGTGACGTTTCAAAGCGCTTGCAGCCCAGAGGATCCACCCTCCTTTGGGTGCACTAGGCTTGGTTGAGCTATAGGAGGGCCTGCCTGGATCTGGAGATTGTGGTCCCATTTCGAGTGGACCAGACATTGCAGGTCTCTGGGGGGCTCATTTGCTGGCACATCCTCCCCAGTCCCCTCAGCCCCACGACAGGCAACCTGAGCCTCCAGGGATGTGACACCAGCCCAGGTCCCCGAGCCCGTGGAAAATCGAGTACACGTCCTTTATTTTCTCTCCTTCTTTTCCTTTAACTGCATTTTTCTTTCATTTCCAAGCAACTTGAGGGACCACGTTGTGCCCCTTGCAAGTGTACAGCGTTGTGATTTAGTCGTACATATGCATATGTCTGTTCTTTTAAGAATCCTTTTCCTATGTAGGCTGTGAGAAAGTGTTGAACAGAGTCCCCTGTGTTGTAGAGTAGGTCCTTGTGGAGTATGTATTGTATTTATGTTCATGTATACCTGGTAATGCCAACCTCCGAATGTATCCGTCTCCCCCATCTTTCCCCTCTGGTAAGCATAAGTTTGTTTTGTACGTCTCTCAGTCTGTCGGTGTTTTGTGCATCAGCTGATTTGTATCAATTTTGAGATTCCATATGTAAGTCATATCCCATGATATTTATCGACGTCCATCTGATTTACTTCACTTAGTTAGAGCATCTCGAGGTCCTTCTGTGTTGCTGCACATGGCAGTAGTTCCTTCTTTTTCATGGCTGAGTAGTATTCCATCGTAGATATGTACCGCATCTTCTGTATCCAGTCATGTGTCGGTGGACATTTTGCTTGCTTTGGTGTCTGGGTTGTCGTATATAGTGCTGTCATGCACGTTGGGGTGCGTGTAGGTTTTCGAACTATGGTTTTCTCTGGGTGTTGGCCCAGAAGTGGGATTGGGGGATCAGATGGTAGCTCTATGTTTTGTTATTGAAGGAGCCTCCCAAGTGTACTCCCCAGTGGCTGTACCAGTTACATTCCCCCATCAGTGGAGGAGGGTTTGCTTTCTCCATGCCCTCTCCGGAATTTATTGTTGGGAGACGTTTTCATGATGGCCATTCTGACTGGTGTCAGATGATACCTCGTTGCTGTTTTGATTTGCAGTTCTGAAGTAATTGGTGATCTTCAGCATCTTTTCATGTTTGTTTGTTTTTGCCTTTTCCTTCTTTTCCAACAGTGTGAGTGCAGTGTACCTCTTGCAATTGTCTTCTGACAAACCTGGCCTGTTTTGAATTCTTTTCATTTACCTATCCTAGGACATTTCTTGAGCGCAGGTGTTATATTTTAAAGCCCTGCAGGCCTTGTGAATCCTAGTGCCCAGAAGCACCTGTTTCCAAGTTGTTGTTACAGGAATGATCCACAAGGCGGCGGGCTTCTTCGTGCCCATCTCTGGTCCCTCTGGCAACCAGAGCCTTAGCGAAAGAAAGTGGTGTTCCTGGGTTGCACCTTGGAGGGGCACGTGCCAGAACCAACACTCAAGGGCTTTTGTCTCCTTCCTTTCTGCCTGTTCCCCTCATCCCCAGACGCGTCGCAACCGTTGTCAAAGTGCCACACTGAGGGACGGTGCTGAGGGTAGTCTAGTTGGTACAACGCAAAGGCCGGGGGCTGGAGGTGGGAGCCCCAACACCAGGAGATGTGGAGACCAGGTGACGTTTCAAAGCGCTTGCAGCCCAGAGGATCCACCCTCCTTTGGGTGCACTAGGCTTGGTTGAGCTATAGGAGGGCCTGCCTGGATCTGGAGATTGTGGTCCCATTTCGAGTGGACCAGACATTGCAGGTCTCTGGGGGGCTCATTTGCTGGCACATCCTCCCCAGTCCCCTCAGCCCCACGACAGGCAACCTGAGCCTCCAGGGATGTGACACCAGCCCAGGTCCCCGAGCCCGTGGAAAATCGAGTACACGTCCTTTATTTTCTGTCCTTCTTTTCCTTTAACTGCATTTTTCTTTCATTTCCAAGCAACTTGAGGGACCACGTTGTGCCCCTTGCAAGTGTACAGCGTTGTGATTTAGTCGTACATATGCATATGTCTGTTCTTTTAAGAATCCTTTTCCTATGTAGGCTGTGAGAAAGTGTTGAACAGAGTCCCCTGTGTTGTAGAGTAGGTCCTTGTGGAGTATGTATTGTATTTATGTTCATGTATACCTGGTAATGCCAACCTCCGAATGTATCCGTCTCCCCCATCTTTCCCCTCTGGTAAGCATAAGTTTGTTTTGTACGTCTCTCAGTCTGTCGGTGTTTTGTGCATCAGCTGATTTGTATCAATTTTGAGATTCCATATGTAAGTCATATCCCATGATATTTATCGACGTCCATCTGATTTACTTCACTTAGTTAGAGCATCTCGAGGTCCTTCTGTGTTGCTGCACATGGCAGTAGTTCCTTCTTTTTCATGGCTGAGTAGTATTCCATCGTAGATATGTACCGCATCTTCTGTATCCAGTCATGTGTCGGTGGACATTTTGCTTGCTTTGGTGTCTGGGTTGTCGTATATAGTGCTGTCATGCACGTTGGGGTGCGTGTAGGTTTTCGAACTATGGTTTTCTCTGGGTGTTGGCCCAGAAGTGGGATTGGGGGATCAGATGGTAGCTCTATGTTTTGTTATTGAAGGAGCCTCCCAAGTGTACTCCCCAGTGGCTGTACCAGTTACATTCCCCCATCAGTGGAGGAGGGTTTGCTTTCTCCATGCCCTCTCCGGAATTTATTGTTGGGAGACGTTTTCATGATGGCCATTCTGACTGGTGTCAGATGATACCTCGTTGCTGTTTTGATTTGCAGTTCTGAAGTAATTGGTGATCTTCAGCATCTTTTCATGTTTGTTTGTTTTTGCCTTTTCCTTCTTTTCCAACAGTGTGAGTGCAGTGTACCTCTTGCAATTGTCTTCTGACAAACCTGGCCTGTTTTGAATTCTTTTCATTTACCTATCCTAGGACATTTCTTGAGCGCAGGTGTTATATTTTAAAGCCCTGCAGGCCTTGTGAATCCTAGTGCCCAGAAGCACCTGTTTCCAAGTTGTTGTTACAGGAATGATCCACAAGGCGGCGGGCTTCTTCGTGCCCATCTCTGGTCCCTCTGGCAACCAGAGCCTTAGCGAAAGAAAGTGGTGTTCCTGGGTTGCACCTTGGAGGGGCACGTGCCAGAACCAACACTCAAGGGCTTTTGTCTCCTTCCTTTCTGCCTGTTCCCCTCATCCCCAGACGCGTCGCAACCGTTGTCAAAGTGCCACACTGAGGGACGGTGCTGAGGGTAGTCTAGTTGGTACAACGCAAAGGCCGGGGGCTGGAGGTGGGAGCCCCAACACCAGGAGATGTGGAGACCAGGTGACGTTTCAAAGCGCTTGCAGCCCAGAGGATCCACCCTCCTTTGGGTGCACTAGGCTTGGTTGAGCTATAGGAGGGCCTGCCTGGATCTGGAGATTGTGGTCCCATTTCGAGTGGACCAGACATTGCAGGTCTCTGGGGGGCTCATTTGCTGGCACATCCTCCCCAGTCCCCTCAGCCCCACGACAGGCAACCTGAGCCTCCAGGGATGTGACACCAGCCCAGGTCCCCGAGCCCGTGGAAAATCGAGTACACGTCCTTTATTTTCTGTCCTTCTTTTCCTTTAACTGCATTTTTCTTTCATTTCCAAGCAACTTGAGGGACCACGTTGTGCCCCTTGCAAGTGTACAGCGTTGTGATTTAGTCGTACATATGCATATGTCTGTTCTTTTAAGAATCCTTTTCCTATGTAGGCTGTGAGAAAGTGTTGAACAGAGTCCCCTGTGTTGTAGAGTAGGTCCTTGTGGAGTATGTATTGTATTTATGTTCATGTATACCTGGTAATGCCAACCTCCGAATGTATCCGTCTCCCCCATCTTTCCCCTCTGGTAAGCATAAGTTTGTTTTGTACGTCTCTCAGTCTGTCGGTGTTTTGTGCATCAGCTGATTTGTATCAATTTTGAGATTCCATATGTAAGTCATATCCCATGATATTTATCGACGTCCATCTGATTTACTTCACTTAGTTAGAGCATCTCGAGGTCCTTCTGTGTTGCTGCACATGGCAGTAGTTCCTTCTTTTTCATGGCTGAGTAGTATTCCATCGTAGATATGTACCGCATCTTCTGTATCCAGTCATCTGTCGGTGGACATTTTGCTTGCTTTGGTGTCTGGGTTGTCGTATATAGTGCTGTCATGCACGTTGGGGTGCGTGTAGGTTTTCGAACTATGGTTTTCTCTGGGTGTTGGCCCAGAAGTGGGATTGGGGGATCAGATGGTAGCTCTATGTTTTGTTATTGAAGGAGCCTCCCAAGTGTACTCCCCAGTGGCTGTACCAGTTACATTCCCCCATCAGTGGAGGAGGGTTTGCTTTCTCCATGCCCTCTCCGGAATTTATTGTTGGGAGACGTTTTCATGATGGCCATTCTGACTGGTGTCAGATGATACCTCGTTGCTGTTTTGATTTGCAGTTCTGAAGTAATTGGTGATCTTCAGCATCTTTTCATGTTTGTTTGTTTTTGCCTTTTCCTTCTTTTCCAACAGTGTGAGTGCAGTGTACCTCTTGCAATTGTCTTCTGACAAACCTGGCCTGTTTTGAATTCTTTTCATTTACCTATCCTAGGACATCTCTTGAGCGCAGGTGTTATATTTTAAAGCCCTGCAGGCCTTGTGAATCCTAGTGCCCAGAAGCACCTGTTTCCAAGTTGTTGTTACAGGAATGATCCACAAGGCGGCGGGCTTCTTCGTGCCCATCTCTGGTCCCTCTGGCAACCAGAGCCTTAGCGAAAGAAAGTGGTGTTCCTGGGTTGCACCTTGGAGGGGCACGTGCCAGAACCAACACTCAAGGGCTTTTGTCTCCTTCCTTTCTGCCTGTTCCCCTCATCCCCAGACGCGTCGCAACCGTTGTCAAAGTGCCACACTGAGGGACGGTGCTGAGGGTAGTCTAGTTGGTACAACGCAAAGGCAGGGGGCTGGAGGTGGGAGCCCCAACACCAGGAGATGTGGAGACCAGGTGACGTTTCAAAGCGCTTGCAGCCCAGAGGATCCACCCTCCTTTGGGTGCACTAGGCTTGGTTGAGCTATAGGAGGGCCTGCCTGGATCTGGAGATTGTGGTCCCATTTCGAGTGGACCAGACATTGCAGGTCTCTGGGGGGCTCATTTGCTGGCACATCCTCCCCAGTCCCCTCAGCCCCACGACAGGCAACCTGAGCCTCCAGGGATGTGACACCAGCCCAGGTCCCCGAGCCCGTGGAAAATCGAGTACACGTCCTTTATTTTCTCTCCTTCTTTTCTTTTAACTGCATTTTTCTTTCATTTTCAAGCAACTTGAGGGACCATGTCGTGCCACTTGCAAGTGTACAGCGTTGCGATTTAGTCGTACATATGCATATGTCTGTTCTTTTAAGAATCCTTTTCCTATGTAGGCTGTGAGAAAGTGTTGAACAGAGTCCCCTGTGTTGTAGAGTAGGTCCTTGTGGAGTATGTATTGTATTTATGTTCAGGTATACCTGGTAATGCCAACCTCCGAATGTATCCGTCTCCCCCATCTTTCCCCTTTGGTAAGCATAAGTTTGTTTTCTACGTCTCTCAGTCTGTCAGTGTTTTGTGAATCAGCTGATTTGTATCAATTTTGAGATTCCATATGTAAGTCATATCCCATGATATTTATCGACGTCCATCTGATTTACTTCACTTAGTTAGAGCATCTCGAGGTCCTTCTGTGTTTCTGCACATGGCAGTAGTTCCTTCTTTTTCATGGCTGAGTAGTATTCCATCGTAGATATGTACCGCATCTTCTGTATCCAGTCATGTGTCGGTGGACATTTTGCTTGCTTTGGTGTCTGGGTTGTCGTATATAGTGCTGTCATGCACGTTGGGGTGCGTGTAGGTTTTCGAACTATGGTTTTCTCTGGGTGTTGGCCCAGAAGTGGGATTGGGGGATCAGATGGTAGCTCTATGTTTTATTATTGAAGGAGTCTCCCAACTGTACTCCCCTGTGGCTGTACCAGTTAAATTCCCCCCATCAGTGGAGGAGGGTTTGCTTTCTCCATGCCCTCTCCGGAATTTATTGTTGGGAGACGTTTTCATGATGGCCATTCTGACTGGTGTCAGATGATACCTCGTTGCTGGTTTCATTTGCAGTTCTGAAGTAATTGGTGATCTTCAGCATCTTTTCATGTTTGTTTGTTTTTGCCTTTTCCTTCTTTTCCAACAGCGTGAGTGCAGTGTGCCTATTGAAATTGTCTTCTGAGAAATCCGGCCTGTTTTGAATTCTTTTCAATTACCTATCCCAGGACATTTCTTGAGCGCAGGTGTTATTTTTTAAAGCCCTGCAGGCCTTGTGAATCCCAGTGCCCAGAAGCACCTGTTTCCAAGTTGTTGTTACAGGAATCATCCACAAGGCGGCGCGCTTCTCCGTGCCCATCTCTGGTCCCTCTGGCAACCAGAGCCTTAGGGAAAGTGGTGTTCCTGGGTTGTAACGTGGAGGGGCACGTGCCAGAACCAACACTCAAGGGCTTTTGTCTCCTGCCTTTCTGCCTGTTCCCCTCACCCCCAGACGAGTCGCAACCGTTGTCAAAGTGCCACACTGAGGGACGGTGCTGAGGAGCCTCTAGTTTGTACAACACAAAGGCAGGAGGCTGGAGGTGGGAACCCCAACACCAGGAGATGTGGAGACCAGGTGACATTTCAAAGCTCTTGCAGCCCAGAGGATCCACCCTCCTTTGGGTGCACTAGGCTTGATTGAGCTATAGGAGGGCCTGCCTGGATCTGGAGATTGTGGTCCCATTTCGAGTGGACCAGACACTGCAGGTCCCCGGGAGGGCTCATTTGCTGGCACATCCTCCCCAGTCCCCTCAGCCCCACGACAGGCAGCCTGGAGACCCAGCCCGCTGAACCTCCAGGGATGTGACACCAGCCCAGGTCCCCGAGCCTTTGGAAAATCGTGTACACGTCCTTTATTTTCTCTCCTTCTTTTCCTTTAACTGCATTTTTCTTTCATTTTCAAGCAACTTGAGGGACCATGTTGTGCCCCTTGCAAGTGTACAGCGTTGTGATTTAGTCGTACATATGCATATGTCTGTTCTTTTAAAGATCCTTTTCCTATATAGGCTGTGAGAAAGTGTTGAACAGAGTCCCCTGTGTTGTAGAGTAGGTCCTTGTCGAGTATGTATTGTATTTATGTTTATGTATACATGGTAATGCCAACCTCCGAATGTATCCGTCTCCCCCATCTTTCCCCTTTGGTAAGCATAAGTTTGTTTTCTACGTCTCTCAGTCTGTTGGTGTTTTGTGCATCAGCTGATTTGTATCAATTTTGAGATTCCATATGTAAGTCATATCCCATGGTATTTATCGCTGTCCATCTGATTTACTTCACTTAGAGCATCTCGAGGCCCTTCAGTGTTGCTGCACATAGCAGTATTTCCTTCTTTTTCATGGCTGAGTAGTATTCCATTGTAGATATGTACCGCATCTTCTGTATCCAGTCATCTGTCGGTGGACATTTTGCTTGCTTTGGTGTCTCGGTTGTCGTATATAGTGCTGTCATGCACGTTGGGGTGCGTGCAGATTTTCGAACTATGGTTTTCTTGGGTGTTTTCCCAGAATTGGGTTGGGGTATCTGATGGTAGGTTTCTTTTTCCTTCTTGCAGGGAACTCCAAACTGTTCTCCCCAGTTGTTGTACCAATTTATAGTTCCTCCAGTAGTGAAGCAGGATTGCGTTGTCTCCACGCCGTGTCCAGCCTTTAGTGTTTTGAGACTTTTTCTGATGGCCTTTCTTACTGGTTGAGGTCTTACATCGTAATTTCGATTTGTATTTCTCTAATAAGTGGTGATGGTAGGCATTTTTTCATGTGTTTTTTGCCATCTGTATATTTTCTTTGGAGAATCGTCTAGTTAATTCTTCAGCTTATTTTTTGTTTTGTTGTTTACATATAGAGCTTCCTGAGCTGTTTCTGTATTTTGGAGGTGAATCTCTTGTGGGTTGCTTCATTTGGACATGTTGATACTTTCTAGCATTTTGACGGTTTTGTTTTTTTGTTTATGGTTTCTTCTGTGCTGAACCATTGAAGTTGAATTATGTCCCATTTTTGTTTGTTTTTACTTTCATTTCTGAAGACGTGGATCCAAAAACTATTTTTGCTCTTTATGTCAAACAGTTTTGTTCTTATGTTTTCCTTTAAGTGTTTTAGAGTATTTGAACTTATACTTAGGTCTTTAAATCATTTTGATTTCTTTTTTATGTATGGTGTTAGAGAATGTTGTGATTGCATTCTTTTACATGTAGCTTTCTACCACCATCACTGAAGAGACTGTCCCTTTCCACTTTATATTCCTGCCTTCTTGTCGTAGTTTAAGTAACCGTATTGGGGTGGGTTTATTTCTGGGGTTTCTATACTGTTCCATCCATCTATATTTTTGTTTTTGTGCCGTACCATCCTGTTTTGATTACTCTAGCTTTGTAGCATAATCTGAACTTAGGGCGTCTGATTCCTCCAGCTCCCGTTTTTCTTTCTCAGGATTGCTTTGGCTATTTTGTGTCTTTTGTTTGGGACCCAGCCTCAAGGCTTTGCAATTTTCTCCTGTTATATCAGGAGCAGAGTTGGTGATAAAATGCATGGTAAATAGTGATTTCCCTTCTGCAAACTCAGGGTCTGCACTGGTTTCCTTCCTGAAGGACTCTGTCTTCCAGCTCAGGAAGAGTGCTGGGTTTTTCTCTTGTTTTTGTGTAACTTCTTGGACTTCATGATTTACAGGTTTCACCATATATATACCTTTTCATTCCTTCTGATACACAAGTAACATGTTTCATCATAGCCTGGCCTATATGATCCTCATAGTCCCAGTGTGGCTCATGATCTTGGATTGTGTTACCACTCACTTGATAAATTTGGTGGTGCGGATTGGTGGTCAGTAGGCCATCTGTGTGTTTTTTGTCCTTTTACAGTATACGCTCCATGTCATTCAGGGTACAGCAGTGGGCCAGAATAACTATGATATCCTACCAGGTCAGGGAGAATGTTAATCCCAGCCTGATTAATTTGTCCCTAAGCTTTTCAGGGTTTTCTGAGAATCTGCCAAATCGCTCCTTACAGCTTTCTAGGTCCCCCAGTGAGAAGGGAACACACACTCTAGTAATTCCTCTGTTTTCCTGGAGCGGGTAAAAGCCTGGTGGGGCAAAAGCGCAGGCTAAATTTGAACCTCATCAGAGCCGCACTGGGGAAAGCCCCGGGGGTACTGATTTTGAGGTTTCTGATTTGACAGGGTAAGGTGTGGGGCCTGGGGCTGAAGGTGATGGTGAAGGGGAAGAAATGGGGGACTGAAAATGAGGCTCGGTGTGCTGATGGCTACTGGGCAGTTGAAAGAGGGGATCCGTGAGAAGGTCTGGCTTCACACCTTTAGGGGGAAACCTGGAAATAAAGACTAAACACATACGAAAAGAATCCCTCAGACCTTAATCTTGATAAAGTTTTATAAAGGTCTGTACATATGGGACTTTCCCCATTTTGGGGACCGTTTACAAAACAGGTCCAGTAGTAAAATGGTGTTAAAGATAAGGGATTCATTCTCTGACCACTTCTGATGCTCATGCAAAGCATTTTGGGGCCAGGCTGTGTTGCAAGAAAAAATCAGCTTATTCCTGTTTTTTTCCTTAATTTAAAAATATTTTATACTGGAGTATAGTTGATTTATAACGTTGTGTTAGTTTCAGTTGTAGAGTTAAGTGATTAAGTTATGTATATATAAGTATCCATTCTTTTTCAGATTCTTTTGCCATACAAGTGATTAATTACAGAATATTGAGTAGAGTTCCTTGTGCTATATATTAGTAGGTCCCTGTAGATTTTTTTTAACAATGGAAGACACTTTATTATTATTTTTTTTAATATCTTTAAATTTACTTATTTATTTATTTATTTTTGGCTGTGTTGGGTCTTCGTTTCTGTGCGAGGGCTTTCTCTAGTTGCGGCGAGCGGGGGCCGCTCTTCATCGCGGTGCGCGGGCCTCTCACTGTCGCGGCCTCTCTTGTTGCGGAGCACAAGCTCCAGACCTGCAGGCTCAGTAGTTGTGGGTCACGGGCCTAGTTGCTCCGCAGCATGTGGGATCTTCCCAGACCAGGGCTCGAACCCGTGTCCCCTGCATTGGCAGGCAGATTCTCAACCACTGCGCCACCAGGGAAGTCCTATTATTTTTTTAAATCATCTCTCAACATTTCAACTCTGGGTAGAAATCAAACCCATAGATTATTTTATAAAAAGTTGTGTGTATACTTAAATCCTAAACTCCTAATTTATCCCTCACCTGCATGTTTCTTCCTGACCCATCCCCAGCAAGCACAAGTTGGCTTTCTTCTTTTTTAAAATTAATTAATTATTTATTATATGGCTGCGTTGGGTGTAGTTGCGGCTCGGGGGCTTAGTGGCCCCTCGGGTGTGGGATCTTAGATCCCCGTCCAGGGATCAAAACAACGTCCCCTGCATTGGAAGGCAGATTCTTAACTACTGGATCACCAGGGAAATCCCACAAGTTGGCTTTCTCGTCTGTGATTCTGTTTGTGTTCTCCAAATAAGTTCATTTGTATCGTGCTTTTTTCTTTTAATCCACACCTAAGTGATATCCTATGATATTTGTCGATCTCTGTGAGTCTGTCACTGTCTTGTGAATCAGTTCATTTGTACCACATTTTAGATTCCACATATGTCATATCCCATGATATTTGTCAGCCTCCTTCCGACTTGATTTCACTTAGATCATCTCGAGGTCCTTCCATGTTGCTGCAAATGGCAGTATTTCCTTCTTTTGTATGGCTGAGTAGTATTCCATTGTAGATATATGCCACATCTTCTGTATCCAGTCATCTGTCGGGGGACTGTTGCTTGCTTTGGTGTCTCGGTTGTCATATATAGTGCTGTCATGCACGTTGGGGTGCGTGTAGGTTTTTGAGCTATGGTTTTCTTGGGTGCTTGCCCAGAAGTGGAATTGGGGGATCAGATGGTGGCTTTCTTTTTCCTTTTTGCAGGAAACTCCAAACTGTTCTCCCCAGTTGTTGTACCAATTTATAGTCCCTCCAGTAGTGAAGCAGGGTTGCGTTGTCTCCACGCCGTGTCCAGCATTTAGTGTTTTGAGACTTTTTGCTGATGGCCTTTCTTACTGGTTGAGGTCTTACCTCATAATTTTGATTTGTATTTCTCTAATAATTGGTGATGTTGAGCATTTTTTCATGTGTTTTTTGCCATCTGTATATTTTCTTTGGAGAATTGTCTAGTTAATTCTTCAGCTTATTTTTTGTTTTGTTGTTTACATATAGAGCTTCCTGAGCTGTTTCTGTATTTTGGAGGTGAATCTCTTGTGGGTTGCTTCATTTGGACATGTTGATACTTTCCAGCATCTTGACGTTTTTTGTTTTTATGGTTTCTTCTGTGCTGAACCACTGAAGTTGAATTATGTCCCATTTACGTTTGTTTTTACTTTCATTTCTGAATACGTGGATCTAAAAACTATTTTTGCTTTTTATGTCTAACAGTGTTGTGCTTATATTTTGCTTTACTTGTTTTAGAGTATTTGAACTTACACTTACGTCTTTAATTTATTTTGATTTCATTTTTATGTTTGGTGTTAGAGAACGTTGTAATTGCATTCTTTTACGTGTAGCTTTCTACCACTGTCCTTGAAGAGACTGCCTTTTTCCATTTTATATTCTAGCTTCCTTGTCATAGTTTAAGTAACCGTATTTTGGTGGGTTTATTTCTGGGGTTTCTGTACTGTTTCATTGATCTATATTTTTGTTTTTGTGCCGTACCATCCTGTTTTGATTACTATATCTTTGTAGCATAATCTGAAGTTAGGAAGTCTGATTCCTCCAGCTCCCGTTTTTCCTTCTCAGGATTGCTTTGGCTATTTGGTGTCTTTTGTTTTGGACCCTGCCTCAAGCCTTTGCAATTTTCTCCTATCAGGAGCAGAGTGGGTGGTATAATGCATGGTAAATAATGATTTCCCTTCTGCAAACTCAGGGTCTACATTGGTTTACTTCCTGAAGGACTCTGTCTTCCAGCTCAGGAAGAGTGCTGGGTTTTTATCTTGTTTTTGTGTAACTTCTTGGACTTTATGATTTACAGGTTTCATCATATACCTTTTCATTCCTTCTGATACACAAGTAACATGTTTCATCATAGCCTGGCCTACATGATCCTTATAGTCCCAGTGTGGCTCATGATCTTGCATTGTGTTACCACTCATTTGATAAATTTGGTGGTGTGGATTGGTGGTCAGTAGGCCATCTGTGTGTTTTTTGTCCTTTTCAGTATACACTCCATGTCGTTCAGGGTACAGCAGTGGGCCAGAATAACTATGATATCCTACCAGGTCAGGGAGAATGTTAATCCCAGCCTGATAAATTTGTCCCTAAGCTTTTCAGGATTCTCTGAGAACCTGCCAAATCGCTCCTTACAGATTTCTAGGTCCTGCAGTGAGAAGGGGACCATGCTGCACTTAGGAATTCTCCATTCTCATCAGTTTCTTCCCAGAGGTGGTAAAAGCCTGGTGGGGCAAAAGTGGGGGCTACCTTTGAGCCTGATTGGAGCCCCACTGGGGAAAGCACCGGGGTTCTGATTTTGTGGTTTCTGATTTGATGGGGTAAGGTGGGGGTGCGGGGCTGAAGACGGTGAAGGGGCAGAAACGGGAGACGGAAAAGGTGGCTCAGTTTGCTGATGGCTAGTGGTGGTTGAAAGAGGGGTCTGGATCTAAACCTTCTTGGAGAGACACAGAAATAGAGGCTAAACACACACGACAGGAATCCCTCAGACCAGAGTCTTGACAGAGTTTTATAATGGCCTGTGCTTATGGGACTTACCCCATTTTGGGGACTGTTTAAAAAACAGGTCCAGTTGTAAAATGGTGTTAAAGTTAAGGGATTCATTCTGTGGCCACTTTGCCGGGTCACCCAAGGCATATTGGGGTCATTCTGTGTTGAAAGAGAAAATCAGCTTATTCTTTTTTAAACCGCCTCATTTAAATCGTACCCAGTTGTTAAGAATGCAACCCCGAGGATAGTCTTTGAGGATTCCCTGGGTGTTTTTCATGTTTACATATAAATTTGGGGCTAAAACTGGAGATCCCAGGGGCCAGATGGAGCTGAGGCCTTGCGTAACAACCAAGGGGGTCACAGAATTTCCTCCCCAGAGTTCGTGACACAAAGAAGGAGTCCCCAGGATGAAAGGAACAGGAGTGTAGGTGTAAGAATCAAGGGAGTGGTAAAGGGAGGAGGGATAGGAAAGACAGAGAGAGAGAGAGAGATTGCCGTTTCAGCCTGTGCCCAGCAGGTGTCTGTTTAGGCACCAGTCTGCCCACTTTCAGAAAGGGCCAGTGAAGGAGGGAGCACCCTGTCCACTGCCCACTGGGGTGATTAATCCTGGGAAACAACCATTTGTACGTCTCTGTGGGATTGTGATCCACAGGTGGGACTTCTGTGCATGCGTACAATTTATACATCATACGTAGGACTCTAACCCACAGGTAGGATTTGCACCCACAGGTTTTCATAGAAATCTGCCTTGGCCCTTCCCTGATGGGATTTCTCTTGGCGGCAGGAAAATAAAGGTGAGGATATTGTGATGATTGTACTTGCAAAAACTATAGGATATGAGAGTTGAACCTCTATCACTCTCAGAAATCTCCTGTCCGGGAGAGCCTGCTGGACCAAGACCTGCACTGCTTGAGGCGAGCCTCTCCCACCTCTGTTTGTCATCCATCGAGGTGAGTCGTTGTTAGCCAGAGGGAGCATGGTGTCACAAGCTGAGAGGAGTGGTGCTGTAGCTGCCCGATGTCCACTCTGTTGGAACAAGAGGACAGAGAAAGGGGAAGTAGAGAGCTATCAGGAGAGGGAAAGGGAAAACCATGAGGGAAAAAGGACAAAGCGGAGGGGAAAGCGTTGCCTGAATGATGGTACTGAGACTCTCAGGGGCCAGGAAGGCAGACTTACCAAACGTGGTTATGCTGAAACAAGAGGTTCAGGCGGCAGCTTGTCACCTATGGGGAAAGTGCGTTTGTTGGTTCCAGAGGTGCCTGGATTCTCTCCCAGGGAGGGGGCAAACGGCCCCATAGGTGTCCGGTGGAGTTGCCACCACGTACGTTACCGACCCAGATTCTTGGACTCTTCAGTGAACAGAAATTGATGAGGCCAGACGAGAAATTCAGGCAAGGCTTTATTGGGACTCATGCTGCAGCACAAGGGAGCAAAAAGAACAGGTTGCCTTGCTTGCTCCCTGAAGCGGGGCTGGGGGGTGAGTTGGTCCTTTAAATGGGGTGAGGGTAGGGTCAGACCCATGGTTCAGGCGGTAGGGGTGGCTTAGGTGGTCTGCCCACCCTCTTGGTGGTGTCGTGGGCAGGAATGGTGAATAGTGCACTCCTTTTGCTCCCAGCAGTTCAGAAGTGGCAGTTGGGTTTTTGGTCTTTTTGTATATTGTTCATAATTTGCCCCATTTGAAGGTGCATAGTTATTTTTAGTCCCTTATGGTTTTTTTGTATTCTTTTGCTCAGGAGATGTTTGTCCAGGTGTAAGCACTGCACCAAAGGGTGCCAGGTCCCACCCTGTCTCACTAGTTGTTGCTGTGTGGCCTTGGACACCTCCTGGAAGTCTCAAAACCTATTTATTTTAAGGATGCTGTGGTGAGGATTAAAGGTGGTTTCCATGTGACTGAGTGGACTCTGTAGGGCCTTTGGGGATACTGACATGCATAGTACACTTAGCCCTTGAACACCACCAGCTTGAGCTGTGCAGGATCCACTTACATGTGATTTTTTCCAATAAATAGTACTACAGTACTACTGGATCCCTGGTTTGTTGAATCTGCAGATACGGAACCATGGTTACAGAGGGTGGGTGAACTGTAAAGTTGTATGTGGATTTTCCATTGCACAGAGGGTTGGGATCCCTAACCCCTATAGTTATTCAAGGGTCAACTGTATATTCTGGATGATATAATTTCCGGGCTAAATGCTATGAAAAAAATAAAATTGGGTGATGTAGAAAAGAATGTGAGCAGAAGGCCTCACCAAGGGGGTGACATTTGAGCTAAATGAAAAGGAGTCAGCCATGGGAACATCTAGTGAAGAACATTCCAGGTGGGAACAGCCAGTGCAAAGGCCCTGAGGTGGGAACAAGCTTGTTTGAGGAATATCAAGGATACAGCAGAGTGATGGATTTCAGATGTTTAAGACGTAGAGCCTAATGTCTTGCTTTGGCCCATTTGGGAAGGAGGGGCACAGGGGTTCAACAGCAGAGGGTGGGTCCTAAGCTGGACCACTCCCTCTCTTTAAGGGCAGGTGGTGCCATGCATCCTCACATGAACTTGTGTGACCTGTATTCCCTTATGGAGAGAGGAAGGAGGATCAAAACTTTGCATTGGCCTAAGTGCTTCAGACACGTGCTTATATTTTCATTCTCATGTGCACTGTGCCAGGTAGGAACCATTGTTATTCCTGCTTTACAGATGAGAAAACTGAGGTCTGAAAGGGAGCATTCCTTTACCCAAAGTTGTAAACTTAGTAATAGAAGTATCAACCTTCAACCTATGTTCCTTCACTGACCAGCATGGGTACCTGCAGGTATTGGGGGTGTCTCTGTCCCCTTTGGGGACTCTCAGAGCCCTCAGGGCACTGGGCTCCAGTTGTCCATCACTCCTAATTCGTGATGCCAGCAGATCAGTGGTGGGTGCTTGTCCCACATTGGCTAGATGAACCCGCTGTGGGTAGGAGTCTTCAGGGGGTGGAGGGGTGGAGATGCACAGGGCTCCCTTGCATGGGCTTGCCATGTGGGACATCACTGGAGGTGAGCCTGAGGAGGCTTGGCTGGATGAAGACACCAAGGCCCTGCAGACATGAGTAGCAGGGTTCCGTAGCAGGGTTCCCAGGGTACCTGCACTACTGGAGGTGTGCTGTTGCCTGGGCTCCATCACCAGGTAGATCGTCTAGGCTGGTCCATGTGGGTCACTCTGCTCCTTCCCATGGCTGGGAGGTGACCCCTCTAAATATAGCCCAGTGTGCTGAGCTCACGCCTATTTTCAGCCCAGGTTGGGAGGCAGCCAGGCCTTCCCCAGGCTCTCAGAGGAGCCACTGCTGCGTCTATCTGGTCCTGGTACTAGGCACTCTTATCGACCCCCTGCCTGCCCAACACCCAACATGCCGGAGGAGGCCCAAGAAGGTAGGAAATCACTGTGAGGGAGGGTAAGGCCCCAATGCTGTGACCCTGTGGACCATGGAGAAACCTGGCCCCTTTCCTACTGACCTCACTTGAGTAGTCATCAGTCACCGTGTCCTAGGTCAAGTAAAAGGACTGGCCCCCTATGTGTGAAGGAAGGGCCTACCATGCCCCGAATGCCTCCTCACCTCATACCTGTACAGGGAGGGGTTGGGGGCAGGGGAGGGTCAACTACAGGCTGTGCCCAAGTGGGTGTGGGCTGGGCAGGCTGGCCAGTTAAGCTCTTCCTTCAGCGAGGGCACTGGGATTGGGGGCAGGCAGTGGTTTTGCAAAGCATTTGGGCACATGACCCAGGGACTGGGAGTGGATAGGTTTCTTGCCTCCAGTGTGGGCCTGTGTTGCCCCAACTGGCTAAAGGTTGGGGTCTCTTGGCCTGGCCGGACTGACTTCTAGTTAAAGACTTTGGTGGCCACTTTCCTAATTGACTCACAGCATGCAAGATGTATGGAGGCTCAGAGGGGCCAGAGCAGGGACCTGGTAAGCTTCAGGTACAGTGCTGGCCAGGATGCAGGACCAGCTGCACCAAGGCTCCAGCTTGGCCCAACTGGTCAACTCCCCCCATCACATTTTTGACATTTTATACTGAATGGGAGGGGCCTGGCCCTGGGTGTGGGAGTGTTTGCTTCCTTTTGAGGTCTTTTTTTTTTTTTGAATATTTATTTATTTTTGGCTGCGTTGGCTCTTCGTTGCTGTGCGTGGGCTTTCTCTAGTTGCGGTGAGTGGGGGCTACTCTTCGTTGCGGAGCACGGGCTTCTCATTGCGGTGGCTTCTCTTGCTGTGGAGCACGGGCTGTAAGCGCCCGGGCTTCAGTAGTTGTGGCTCACAGGCTTTAGAGCGCAGGCTCAGTAGTTGTGGCGCACGGGCTTAGCTGCTCCGCGGCATGTGGGATCTTCCCAGACTAGGGCTCGAACGCGTGTCCCCTGCATTGGGATCTTCCCAGACTAGGGCTCGAACGCGTGTCCCCTGCATTGGCAAGCGGATTCTTAACCACTGAGCCATCAGGGAAGTCCCCTTTTGAGGTTTTAAGGATGGCATTTACTATGTGTTCTTCCTGGAACAGAAAGAACCCAAGATCAATTTAAAAGTGTGGGAAAAACACAGCCAAGTGCACAGAATTTAATGCGAAGCCCAATCCACCACCACCCAGACATAACGACAAACAGCACTGGTTTTTGTTTTACACATTTTTGAGCATGTCAAAGGTCAGTTTCAAGCAAATCATGAAGGTTAAGGTACTATTCTGAAAGTGTTAGACCCAGAGAGCCCAATCACCCTTGAGTCTATCAGGAGGTATCCCGCCAATGCCCCTGAATTTGTTATCTAGCTTCCAGCTAGGCATCTGGAGATCTTAAGGGGCCAAGATTTTTTTTTTTTTTTTTTTTAATTTTACTGCATCGGGTCTTAGTTGCGGCATGCAGGATATAGTTCCCTGACCAGGGATCGAACCCGGGCCCCCTGCATTGGAAGTGCAGAGTCTTAGCCACTGGACCACCAGGGAAGTCCCAAAGGAGCCAGGATTTTAAGGGGAGGGGTGGAAAGCACCACCAGAAGAAAATATAATTTTTAGAAATCACAAAATAAATACTTCACTGGGTCCAAAAATAAGTAATTAAAATCACAAGCATGGTACACAGCCCCAGTGACTAAATGGGCAGCGGCTGTGAACTAGAAAACCACACAGATATTGGTGAGGCCTCCCAAGCAAAGACCCCCAACAAAATTGGTCAAGAAAGGCCTTTTCTCATCTTCCAACTTAGCAAATATACATGTGCACACTTATGTACATAAATTTTTTTCTATGGAGATGCCTGTTGGTGGCGATATTGTACTCTTTTGGAGGCTGTGGACAACTACTCCAGAGGACAATGTGATGATAGGTTAAAAGAAAAAGTCCCTGCTGTTTGACCCAGTAATTCTGCTTCTGGGAATCCATCCTTAATAACTATTGGGAAATTGGGGGAAAGCCCTTATACTCAATGACGCGTGTCCTTTTCTAGGGGTTATTAATTTAGGAAGGGGATTGGAAACAACCTAAATGCCCAGGCAGCCTCGAAGAGATACCTGAGGGGAGACCTCAAAGGCAAGTGGAACAGTTTGCTAACAAAGACGGGTCTCCTCTCATCATATTGAGTGAGAACAGCAGGTTCATAGCAGAATCACACTTAGTATGTAAAAGGAGGCAGAGCTGAGGCCAGGAGCAAAAGGCAAAAAGCAAAAAGCTGGCTAGAATAGGGCTGCTTCTGCTGGGGACCGGGAGAAGGCCCCAGGCACAGGGGTCTGCAGGGAAAACTGATAGCAGAAGCAGGAATGAACTTCATGGGCTGTGGGTTGAGTTCTCCAAGGCTGATAAATTCTCTAGAAACGAGCAAGCAGAGAGGAATGCCTGAAAGTCCCTGAGGTGCTTGGAAGGAAACAAATGTTAAGTCAAGCAGCACCTCCTGCTACTGTGGGTGAAACAGGTGTACGCAGTTTTCACATTATCTTGCTTCCAAATCACGGGTCACTCCTGAGTTGGTTTTAGGGGATCAGGAGCCAAATGCCCCTGCTACCTCTTCTGAGCCCCTGCTGCCACTCGACACCATCTAGAAGGGAGGGCATGACCTGCTGGCTGAATCAGCCCCACGCTGCCCCTGCAGACACCGTGGCACCGACAAGGAGCAGGGCACCACTGGCTCCTAATCATGTGCAGGAGGTTCGCCTACACCGGGTGGAGTCCATCAGCGAGCTACACAGTGGAGGTGAAAGGGTGCAGGGGGGTGGGGCCCATGGACTGGGAGAAGGGAGGAAAGCAGGTGCACCTGCCGCCCTCCTGATCCCCCGTTTGCCCTGCAGGTTCACTGTGGCCCTACCTGGCCGAGGAGGCGCAGCCATGGGATGAGCTGTTGGGCATCCTGCGTCCACCGATGTGCGCCCAGACCGGCTGCAGCCCCGTGCACAGCCGCGGCAGCTTCCTGCTGCTGCTTGCGCTGCTGGTGCTCACCTGCCTGGCGTTGGCTGTCCTGGCCGTCTACCTGAGTGGTAAGGAGGGCGCTGGAAGCCAGTGGAATGGAGAGACCGAGGCAGTGAAGGGCTGGGAGGGCCGGGTGTTGTGGGGTTGCATGTGGTCTGATAATCCCCCCCTGTCTTAGTGCTGCAGAGCGAATCCCTACGCGTTCTGGCACACACACTGCAAACGCAGGAGGAAATGCTGCTCAAACTCCGGCTCGCCAGCCTCAGCCAGCTGCGGAGGCTCAACTCGAGTGAGGCCCGAGCACCCAGTTGAGATACCACTTGGACCTGGGGCCTGGGGGTATGTGTAGGGGGGAATAAAGTGGCCGCTGGTAGCTTTCCCCTCTCCCACTACTGCTCCACACTACTTCCTTAGTGAGGTTTTCGTATAAGAGCCTGATCTGACCCCGCAGCTGTCTGCGTTTCTTGCCTTCTCAAGCTAGGCCTAGCCAAGCCTTCTGGTGCCAGAGCCCCACTTGGTGTGGCCCAAGGTCAGAGGAAGCGACACCAGCCTCCTGGCTCCTCTTGGGGCCTGTCAGCACCCTCTGGTCTCCTCCTGATAGCAGGTTCAGGAGTCTAAAAATAGCTGCCTACCCTGGTCACCCAAACTCTGCTGGGCCTCCCAGTGGGGGTCCAGCCTCTGCTCTCCAAAGACAGGCTGGGCTCTGAGTAGGGGGAGGAGGGCCCCTGGGGAGAGATTATTTTGGAGAGCAAAGGTGAGATGGAGATAGGAGGCCCAGCTGGGCCCAAGCCTGGGTTGGTGGATAGGGAGGGCAGGCAGAAACACCCAGAAGCCAGGGCCACAGAAGACTGCACATTGTTTAATTATCTCTAAAATCTTTAAAACTCAGCATATAAGGTAGCCTCACCACCCCACGTTGTAGTGGCAGTTGTCCAGATATTATCACCTCCCCCCCCGAAAGTGGGTCATCCCAGGGGAGCAAGGCCTGAGAAAGGCTTTGTGCCTGCCCCACAGCCGAGACAGGGCAGGAAGTGGCCACAGGGCCAGTGCAGGGGCAAAGCATGAAGGTCCCAAGTGGCCTGGCCTCCAGCCACCCACCTCCATGTCTGTTTTTGGTTTTGTCATTAAAAAAATAAAGCGACAATGCCTGGCAGGGACCAGGTGTCGCACTGTCTTCTGTTAAAAATACAGGCAAGGATGGGGACAGTCTCCTCTTCAGCTGGTCCTGCCTCACAGGATGTCTGCCCGCTTGTCCCGCACGCGGCTGCGCGCCTTGGTCCTGGCTTTGAAGGCAGCAGCGTTGTACAGGTGCTGGGGTGGGACAAAGAGTGAGGGTCTAGTGAGCTGGGAGGAGGCAGCCCAGGGCTTCTCCTCCAGCCCCTGCAGAGCTCCAGGCCACAGGAATGGAGAGAAGACAAAGGGGCAAACCTTCTCAAAACGTGAGATTTTGCAGGCCTTCAGGGCAGTGGCATCCAGCACCAGCACAGGGCCCAGACCAAAGATGTCACGGAGTAGCTCGTTGTTCTGGTGGCAAAGAAGGCAGTGAGCTCAGGCCAGTCTGAAACAGCCAAGTGGGATACCCCTTCCCCGTCCGCCTCCCCACCTGGAGGTGGTGGTGCATGCCGGAACCCAGCGCGTCCTTGAAGGCAGCATAGACCCGGCGCCGAGCCCAGCTGTCCACATAGAGCACCTCGAGCCCGAAGCGGACTGTCTCCTCCTCACACTCGCCACCCTGCAGGGTAGAGGGGCTGTGACTGGGCTTGGCGGCTATGCCTAGGGGTGCACCCTCACTAGGGCGCATCCCTTCTCACACGTACCTCGACAGAGTGCAGCACGGCCCGGAAGGTAGAGCGTTGGCGCCGGCGGTCAGCCTTGGCCCGATACTTGTTGCTGTCAGTGGCCAGAGTGCGCAGTGCGCTGCAGAGGGCCTCCATGTCCTTGTAAACAAAGTCCTCCTGCAGTGGGAGGACGTAGGAGCAGAAGCCTGAGCTCTGTTGGCTTTTAACGCAGTGGGGTCACCCAAACCCTTCCTTTCACCAAGAAAGTCATTTTCTTCTCTGCCTGACCCTCCCCTGCATCCCTTCTTGGCCCCTGCCTGCGCTAGACACCTCCACTAAGGGGCCCCATCAGAGCACTTGGCCTCGGAGTCTGTGTTGGGGCTACTTCCCCTCCATAATGACCTAAGGCTACCTTTTTTTCTGTGGCATCCCCTGCACCCAGCCTGAGATGGGCAGGTGGTGTCAGGAGGCACCCTCCCCTGCGCCCCCCCACCCCCCGCCATCTCTCACACCTCAAGGTCCCGGGTGAGCTCAAAGAGCAATGCGATGGTCTCGCCGGCAGCCATCCGCAGGTTCACACTTTCACTGGACAAGAGCTGGGGCAGCCGGGGCAGCTGCCTGGGGAAGGGGCAGGCTGAGCCATGTGGGTGGGCTGGGGGCCTTTCACCCTTCCCCTCCCACTCCCAGTGGGCAGTCACCCCTACCTGTCCAGGATGCGGCTGATATGGGCACTGGGGCAGATGGTGAGTAGCAAGGCCCAGGCCTGCAAGGCAGCACAGAGCAAGCCCTGAAGGCTGACAGGGACCACTGGGGCTGTGGAGCCACCCACACCACAGGACCGGCTGAAAATGCCTTCCAAGCAGGTGAGGCAGGAGACCAGGTCCTAGGGGCACAAGGAGGCAGGGGAGTGGCTCAGGGGCAGAGCTAGGGCCTATGTGCTCTACTGCCTGTGCCTGAAGGCTACTTACCTGTACATCGGTGGCAGCCACGTAGCAGCCCAGGCCAAGAGCAGAAGCGCACTGCTGGGAGGAGGGCAAAGCCAGGCCGTGGTCAGAGGGTGAGCCTGGGTTCCCAGCCACGGGGCTCACCCTTGGAGCAGGGGAGCCTGGAGGCAGGTGGAACCCGTGTCTCTGCTTAGGGATTAGGTGAAGGAAGGGTGTCACGGGGCAAGGAACACTCACGTGGAGCCGGGCAGCAGGGCTAGCTGTGCTGTCACTGAGCACAGAGACCAGCAGGGGCTGCAGGCTGTGGAATAACTCCTCACCCTTGGGTCCAGGACCCAGGTGAATGCACAGCAGGCCTAGCACAGCAGCGGCAAGGGCCTGTTCCTCGCCCTTCCCTGCGGGGATGCCTTCCAGTCAGTCAATGCAGCAAGGGCCAGTACCCAGCCAGTTCAGGCCCCCCAGGTGCGCCCCCAGGCCCAACCTTTCTTGAGGCACTTTTCCAAGGCATCAGCCAGTGTGAGGCGGCGCTCCAGCAAGAAGTCGGGGAGTAGGTGCGCTGCTAGGGCCAGACGCAGGCTCTCAAGAGCACCCTGCCGGGTCTTGGCACTGGGGGAGGAAGAAAGGGGTTTTGTGGGCCAATCCTACCTGGGTCACATTTGGCATGGGCTAAACAGGGACACAGGGGAAGGGATTGGTTGGAAATCAGGGGTACCTCTTGTCTGTGAGGCAGTCCACATATTCCTTCAACTTCTCCTCAAGGTCTTCCTGCTGACCCTGCTCATCCACGGCATCCCCCCCTGCAAGGCCAGCTCGTCATCCCCGCTTCTTGCCCTAGCCCACGGAGCCCCACTGAGTCCCTGCCATATTCCTACCCACTCTCACCAAAGCTTTCCTCTGCTGCGGTGCTAAGAAGGCTGGGACATTCACTGGTGGTGCTGCGGGCCTCACTGGCTGCCTCATCCTCACTGGAACCTGAGTCAGCTTGGGTACTGCTCCGGGCACCTGGGGAGGGCGGAATGGGGCACATGGTCTGCCTTCATTGATGAGCGATGGCTGGGGTTACCTCACCCGGCCTCACGACCCCACAAGACAGAATGCTGCCCTTCTCAAGGCTGAAGTGGGAGGCACAGAGGCTGGTGCCGGGGACTCTGAACCAGGAAGCAAGAGAAAGGGAAAGAAGTCTATCTGCTGGGGAGAGTCACACGCCAGGCCCCAACCTAGGATATCCTGGCAGGCTTGGTGAGCAGATCCTCCCTGAGACTAGAGCTTGCTTTAAGAAGGAGACTTAGAGGTGGGCAGAGATGGAAGGGGCTGCACAGGCCCTACCTAGGCCTGTGGCTCAGCCTGCAGTGGGGCATATCCAGGCGCATCCTGGGGGAGCTCAACCACCAGCCCAGATTACTCCCCAAAATGGCCAGGGCAAGGGTCAGGGAAGTCTGACAGAACCGGGGTTCAAATCCCAGCTCTACATCTTAACAGGGGTGTAACCAGGTCAAGTGCCTACTCTTCAAAGCCTCAGTTTCTCCGTTGCAAAAGAGATGAGAAGCACCTCTTCTGGGCAAGGTTAAGTGAAGACAATGAGTAGACAAGTGACTAGTTACGCTATTCCGTGGGCCAACAAGCTCATCAGGTCACCCATCAGCACTGGGGGCAGAGGCCCAGCTCCTAGTGGATGTAGGTGAGTGCACCAGGCCTCAAGCATACTGTCTCCTGAGCCCCACTTGGTCCACTCCAGGCCTTCAGCCCTGGGTGGATGGACACACAGGCTCCTCCTGACCCTGGGAAGTGCAGAAAGCTGAGCGGCTCCTGACTTCATGAGCCCTTGAAAACAGGTGAACACAGGGGGCTGTGAGGGTCAGCAGAGCTGGAACACTTATGTGTAAGGGCAGCTGCTGCAGCAGGAGCCCCAGGCAGGTTCTGGTCACCAGGCTGGCCCTACTTCCAGGAACTACGTACATACTCCCTGTGCCTGCCGGACAAAGTCCATCACACACTGCTCACTCCTCTCTCACTACCCTAGCTGACCAAAGCAGCCCAGCCTTCCCTCATTTGTTTCACCATGCCATGGTCCCTCCAGATATCAGGCCCTCGCCCAGCGTGTTGCCACTAAGTAGTGCTCTCCTCTTCACCTTCTCAAGACTCACCCAGAAGCCCCTCCCCTGAGGCTTCCTTGGTTCCCGTCTGGGACTGACACCACTCCGTGAACTCGTCCCCCAGCACTAGGCCTTCTGGAGTATTGCTACTTTCTTCAATGTCCCCTTGTAACCAAGCAGGACCCTATGGGGTCTTCCTGGGACAGACCCCTCCACCATATCCTCTGTTGTAGTTCATCTCTTAAGTTCCTAGATAATAGTATCAGATGCACATTTCCTGAGTTGTTTTAAAGGTGCCAAAACCACCACCAAATGGAAGAAGTTAACTACGTGATGACCATGAGCACGTAGCCTCTACACCTACTAGCGCCTAAGGATTGATAATGTAAACACCATGACACTGCCCTGTTACCTCACCATCAACCAGTCAGAGAATTGTGCACGAGCTGATCACATTTGCTGGGACCCCTCTCCCTCACCTCGCCGTTAAAAATGCTTTATAGGGACTTCCCTGGTGGCGCAGTGGTTAAGAATCCACCTGCCAATGCAGGGGACACGGGTTCGAGCCCTGGTCAGGGAAGATCCCACATGCCGCGGAGCACCTAATCCTGTGCAACACAACTACTGAAGGCCACGCGCCCTAGAGCCCGTGCTCTGCAACGAGAGAAGCCACCACAATGAGAAGCCCCCGCTCGCCGCAACTAGAGAAAGCCAGCGCGCAGTAACGAAGACCCAATGCAGCCAAAAAGAAAAAAAAAAGTGCTTTACAGAAACCCTTCAGGGAGTTCAGGGTTTCTGAGCACCAGCCACGGCTTCTCCTTTTATTGGCGCCTTACAGTAAACATTACACTTTACTTCACCATAACCCAGTGTCACTGATAGGGACAGAGTAAAATGACAAAGCAAGTAATTAAATAGTTAATCCCAGTAAGGGATTATAAGAAAAAAGTATGGGAGACCCCTGTAAGTTAATGATCACTCAAGAAAGCAGGTTTGCTTAACCACAAACCCATGCAACAGAAGCATGAGACATGCTCCAAAACAACACAACAATGGTGGAATGTGACCCATATCCTGCCCAGTGAGCTCCATAAATTAATGATTCCCAGGACACACTCCTCTGCATGCACTAAAAACAAAACTATAAGCAAAGGTTGACATTATACTAAAACTTGAAATGAATTATCGTATTTTATTATACATTACTGCCTTTTTGCTCATTTCCATTGCACCGTGACAGTCCTGCTTTGACGATGTAATGACAAAAAAACTCCTCACCTGGAGGAGGAGCTGATGATGGAAGCCTGATGTCTACTCAAGGATGAGGAAGCAGGTGGTCTTCTCCCCCTCCCCACTCTCCCTTTGATTATAAAACTGTAGCCCACTAACTTGTACCCAATTAATTTGGCTATATTTGGTAAAAATGGTTATTTTAAAGAAAAAAATTTTATTTCACGCCTACAAAAAATTATGTTTTAATAAATATTAAATTTTAGTTTTGCTAATTGAGGTCAGTATCTACTGTCTAAAACTCACTTTTCAAGACAGGATTAAGATGGCAGAGGAGTAGGACGGGGAGCTCACCCTCTCCTACAAAGACATTAAAAATACACCTACAAGTGGAATGATTCACACAGACCTACTGAATGCCGGAGGAACACCTCAGACTTCCGAAAGGGCAAGAAAACCTCCACGTAACCGGGAAGGACAAAAGGAAAAAGAAAGGGAATTCCCTGGCGGTCCAGTGGTTAGGACTCCACGTTTCCTCTGCGGGGGTCACAGATTCCATCCCTGGTCAAAGAACTAAGATTCCGAAGCAGTGAGACTCTGCTTAAAAAAAAAAAAAAAAAAAAAAAAAGTGGGGCGGGGTGGGGAAGGAATCTAGACACTAGGAACCTAGTGCCCCAGGGAAGGAGCAGTGAAGGTAAACATATTCCAGCACCCTGGGAAGCCTGATCACTGACAGGGACCTTAGCCTAGACAAAGGGGAAGGTCCAGACCCTAAGAAGACAGTGCAGCAACGTGTGTGCAATGGCAAAAGGAGAGTAATCTGCACATAAGGTAGGCACCTCCACCCAGTGCAGCACCCTGTGCACCAGAGCCTGAGACGCTCCTCTGTTGGTGGGGGCGGGGTGCTGAATATCAGGCTCCAGAAGTCAGACCAGGGTTGGCTGTGTGGAGACACTTGAAGAGGCCGGACTGTGGCAAATGAGGGTGTACTCCTAAGAAGCGTAGGTCCGGACTTCCCTGGTGGCGCAGTGGTTAAGAATCCTCCTGCCAATGCAGGGGACACAGGTTTGAGCCCTGGTCCAGGAAGATCCCACATGCCACAGAGCAACTAAGCCCATGTGCCACAACTACTGAGCCCGCGTGCCACTGAAGCCCACACACTTAGAGCCTGTGCTCTGCAACAAGAGAAGCCACCGCAATGAAAAGCCTGCGCACCACAACAAAGAGTAGCTCCCGCTTGCTGCAACTAGAGAAAGCCTGCACATAGCAACGAAGACCCAACGTAGCCAAAAAACAAAAAAACAAAAAAAAAAACGCAGCAGCAGCCTAGGTCCACCAGAGAGGGAAGGCACAATTACTTGGGGGGGCGGGGGGGGATATGGGAAGAGGGGTGGGAAAAATTAGGGGGCTGGGATTAACATTTACACATTAATATATATAAAATGGATAATCAACAAGGACCTGCTGTAGAGCACAGGGAACTCTACTCAGACCCTGTATCTGATAAAAGGAACTTTCCTGGTGGTCCAGAAATTAAGACTCCACGCTCCCAACACAGGAGGGCTGGGGTTCGATCCCTAGTCAGGGAACTAGATCCTGCATGCCACAACTAAGACCCGGTGCAGCCAAATAAATAAATATTAAAAAAAAATCTGAAAAAGAGCAGATATATGTAAATGTGCAACAGAATGACATTGCTGTACACCTAAAACAAACACAATATGGTAAATCAACTATATGCCAAAATAAATGAAAAATTCAATTAAGAAAGAAAGAAAAGGAAAGAAAAAGAAAAGGAAAGAAGGAAGGAAGAAAGAAAGAGAGAAAGAAATCCCTACTCTATTCCCCTCAGGCCTCAGGGACCTAGGCTGGAGTCACATCCATGGAGCTTAAGCAGGTTGGGTCCAAAGGCAGGACTGCTGTGGGCCTGAGCGAGCTGGGGAGGATGTGCCAGCAGATGAGCCCTCTTGGACCTGGAGTGCCTGGTCCCTTCTGGATGAGACAAAATCTCCAGATCAAGGCGGGCCCTCCTACAGCTAAACCAAATATAGTGCACCCAAAGGATGGTGGACCCTCTGGGCTAGAAGAGCTTTGAAAAGTCACCTGGGGGCTTCCCTGGTGGCACAGTGGTTGAGAATCCGCCTGCTAGTGCAGGGGACACGGGTTCGATCCCTGATCTGGGAAGATCCCACATGCCACGGAGCAACTAAGCCCGTGCGCCACAACTACTGAAGCCCGTGCGCCTAGAGCCTGTGCTCTACCACGAGAGAAGCCACCACAATGAGAAGCCCACGCACTGCAACGAAGAACAGCCCCCGCTCGCCACAACTAGAGAAAGCCTGCGCACAGCAACGAAGACCCAACACAGCCAAAAACAAATAAATAAAATTAAAAATTTTTTTAAAAAAGAAAAGTCACCTGGGCTGCACATCTCCTGGAGGTGGAGTTCCCACCTCCATCCTCCTTCCATAGAGTCCCCCACCAAAGTACACTCAATACCCTCAGCATCGTGGTTTTACAGGGGTTGCGATTTGTCTGGAGGGTGAAGGGTAAGAGGGAAGAAGTAAGGAGACACAAGCCCTTGGGTGTTTCTTCTGGCACATTCTACTCTCAGTTACAACCCAGGAACAGGACTTTCTTTAACTAAGGCCCTGGTTGCCCTAAAACCCAAAGTTGGGCATGCATAACCCTGCCACCATGTGGCAGTTAAGAGTAACAACAGGGCTTCCCTGGTGGCGCAGTGGTTGAGAGTCCGCCTGCCGATGCAGGGGACACGGGTTCGTGCCCCGGTCTGGGAAGATCCCAGATGCCGCAGAGCGGCTGGGCCCGTGAGCCATGGCCGCTCTGCAACGGGAGGGGCCACAACAGTGAGGCCCGCATACCGCTTAAAAAAAAAAAAAAAAAAAGTAACAACAACTCTAAAACCAGTGCTTCTGGATACTTAACATTCACAAGGCCTGTAGGGCTGTAAATAAATGATATCTACCCTAGAGAAATGTCTGGGAGTAGGTAATCAAAACAGAATTCAAAACAGGGCTGACTTTCAAAACCCAATTTTAAGAGGTACATTTTACTCTGTTTCAAAAAAAAAAAAAAGCACACAAAAACATACTCAGCATCGCTAATTATTAGAGAAATGTAAATCAAAACTACAAGGAGGTATCACCTCACACCAGTCAGAATGGCCATCCTCAAAAAGTCTACAAACAGTAAATGCTGGACAGGGCGTGAAGAAGAAGGAACCCTCCTACACTGTTGGGGGGAATGTAAAAGGGCACAGCCAGTATGGAGAGCAGCAGCGAAGTTCCTCAAAAAACGAAAAAAGAGCAGTCATATGATCCGGCAATCCCACTTCTGGGCGAATACCCAGAAAAACACCATAGTTCCAAATGGCTCATGCACCCCTACGTGCACTGCAACAGTATATACAATAACCAAGACAAGGAAGCAACCAAAATGTCCATCGATAAATGAATGGATAAAGAAGATGTGGTACATATATACAATGTAATATTGGCCACAAAAAAGGACAAAATAATGCTATTTGCAGCAACAAGAAGGACCTAGAGATGATCACAGTAAGTCAAAGAACCAAAAACATCTTATGATATCACTTATGTGTGGAATCTAAAAATTGATACAAATGAACTAATTTACAAAACAGACTCATAGATTTAGAAAAGAAACTTATGGGTAATTCCCCATGAGTCCAGTGGTTAGGGCTCTGAGCTTTCTTTTCTTTCTTTTTTTTTTTTTTTTTTTTTTGCAGTACGCGGGCCTCTCACTGTTGCGGCCTCTCCCGTTGCAGAGCACGGGCTCTGGACGCGCAGGCTCAGCGGCCATGGCTCACGGGCCTAGCTGCTCCGCGGCATGTGGGATCTTCCCGGACCGGGGCACGAACCCGTGTCCCCTGCATCGGCAGGCGGATGCTCAACCACTGCACCACCAAGGAAGCCCAGGGCTCTGAGCTGTTACTGTCAAGGTCCGGGTTCTATCCGTGGTCACGGAACTAAGATCCCAGAAGCCGCGCGGCATGGCCAAAAAAAACAAGAAAAGAAAAGGAAAGAAACTCATGGTTACCAAAGGGGATAGAGCGCAAGGAGGGATAAATTTGTAGGTTGGGATTAACATGTACACATGAATGTATATAAAACAGACAATCGACAAGGACCTACTGTAGAGCACAGGGAACTCCACTCAACACTCTCTCATAACCTTTATAAAAAAAGAATTCAAAAAAGAATATATATATATAACATTCTCTTTTTTGTACATGTGAAACTAACAAACACTGTAAACTATACTCCAATAAAAATTTAAAGAAAAAAAATAACAGGAAAAAAATTGTAAAAAACATAAACATGTGGAGGTTAAACAATATTTTACTAAACAACCAGTGGATCACTGAAGAAATCAAAAAGGAATTCAAAAAATACCTAGAGATTTCTGACGACAATGCTATGAGATTGGAAATCAATTACAAGAAAAAAACTGTAAAAAACACAAATACATGCAGGCTAAACAGTGCGCTACTAAATAACCAAGAGATCACTGAAGAAATCAAAGAAGAATAAAAAAATACATAGAAACAAATGACAATGAAAACAGGACGACCCAAAACCTATGGGACACATTAAAAGCAGTTCTAAGAGGGAAGTTTACAGCAATTCAATCTCACCTCAAGAAATAAGAAAAATCTCAAATAAACAATCTAACCCTACACTTAAAACATCTAGAGAAAGAAGAACAAAGAAAACCCAAAGTCAGTAGAAGGAAAGAAATAAAAGATCAGGGCAGGGGATTAGGGAAGATGGCGGAAGAGTAAGTCGTGGAGATCAACTTCCTCCCCACAGATACACCAGAAATACATCTACACGTGGAACAACTCCTACAAAACACCTACTGAACGCTGGCAGAAGACCTCAGACCTCCCAAAAGGCAAGAAAGTCTCCCGTACCTGGGTAGGGCAAAAGAAAAAAGAATAAACAGAGACAAAAGGATAGGGACGGGACCTGCACCAGTGGGAGAGAGTCGTGAAGGAGGAAAGGTTTCCACACACTAGAAGCCCCTTCGCAGGCGGAGACTGCGGGTGGCGGAGGGGGGAAGCTTCGGAACCGCGGAGGAGAGCACAGCAACAGGGGTGCAGAGGGAAAAGCAGAGAGATTCCCGCACACAGGATCGCTGCTAACCAGCACTCACCAGCCCAAGAGGCTGGTCTGCTCACCCGCTGGGGCAGGCACGGCTGGGAGCTGAGGTTCGGGCTTCGGTCTGGAGTACAGGGAGAGGACTGGGGTTGGCGGTACGAACACAGCCTGCAGGGGGTTAGTGCACCACGGCTAGCCGGGAGGGAGTACGGGGAAAAGTCTGGACCTGCCTAAGAGGCACGAGACTTATTCATCCCTCTTCGTTTCCTGTGCGAGGAGAGGGGATTAAGAGCGCTGCTTAAAGGAATTCCAGAGACGGGCGCGAGCCGCGGCTAAAAGCGCGTCCCCTAGAGACAGGCATGAAACGCTAAGGCTGCTGCTGCCGCCACCAAGAAGCCTGTGTGCGAGCACAGGTCACTATCCACACCGCACTTCCGGGAAGCCTGTGCAGCCCGCCACTGCCAGGGTCCCGGGATCCAGGGACAACTTCCCCGGGAGAACGCACGGCGCGCCTCAGGCGGGTGCAATGTCATGCCGGCCTCTGCCACCGCAGGCTCGCCCCGTGCTCCGTACCCCTCCCTACCCCCAACCTGAGTGAGCCAGAGCCCCCGAAGCAGCTGCTCCTTTAACCCTGTCCTGTCTGAGCGAAGAACAGACGCCATCCGGCGACACACAGAGGCGGGGCCAAATCCAAAGCTGAGCTCCTGGGAGCTGTGAGAACAAAGAAGAGAAAGGAAAATCTCTCCCAGAAGCCTCAGAAGCAGCGGATTAAAGCTCCACAATCAACTTGATGTACCCTGCAGCTGTGGAATACGTGAATAGACAACAAATCATCCCAAATTGAGGAGGTGGACTTTGAGAGCAAGATGTATGATTTTTTCCCCTTTTCCTCTTTCTGTGAGTGTGTATGTGTATGCTTCTGTATGAGATTTTGTCTGTATAGCTTTGCTTCCACCATTTGTCCTAGGGTTCTATCCGTCCATTTTTTAAAATAATTTTTTTCTTAATAATTATTTTTTATTTTAATAACCTTATTTTATTTTACTTTATCTTCTTTCTTTCCTTCCTTCCCTCCTTTAGGTAACAAATCATTCCAAATTGAGGAGGTGGACTTTGAGAGCAAGATTTATGATTTTTTTCCCCTTTTAGTCTTTTTGTGAGTATGTATGTATATGCTTCTGTGTGAGATTTTGTCTGTATAGCTTTGCTGCCACCATTTGTCCTAGGGTTCTATCTGTCCGCTTTTTGTTTGTTTTAATTTTTTTTTAATAATTATTTTTTATTTTAATAACTATATTTTATCTTACTTTATTTTACTTTATCTTTCTTTTTTCCTTCCTTCCCTCCTTCCTTCCTCCCTCCCTCCCCTTTCCTTCCTTCTTTCTTTTTTTTTCTTCCTTCCTTTCTTTCTTTCTTTCTACTAATTCCTTCTTTCTACTTTTTCTCCCTTTTATTCTGAGCCATGTGGATGAAAGGCTCTTGGTGCTGCAGCCAGGAGTCAGTGCTGTGCCTCTGAGGTGGGAGAGCCAACTTCAGGACACTGGTGCACAAGAGACCTCCCAGCTCCACATAATATCAAATGGCGAAAATCTCCCAGAGATCTCCATCTCAACACCAGCACCCAGCTTCACTCAACGACCAGCAAGCTACAGTGCTGGATACCCTATGCCAAACAACTAGCAAGACAGGAACACAACCCCACCCATTAGCAGAGAGGCTGCATAAAATCATAAGTCCACAGACACCCCAAAACACACCACCAGACGTGGACCTGCCCACCAGAAAGACAAGATCCAGGCTCATCCACCAGAACACAGGCACTAGTCCCCTCCATCATGAAGCCTACACAACCCACTGAACCAACCTTAGCCACTGGGGACAGACAGCAAGAACAGCGGGAACGACGAACCTGCAGCCTGCAAAGAGGAGACCCAGAACACAGTAAGATAAGCAAAATGAGAAGACAGAAAAACACACAGCAGATGAAGGAGCAAGATAAAAACCCACCAGACCTAACAAATGAGGAGGAAATAGGCAGTCTACCGGAAAAAGAATTCAGAATAATGATAGTAAAGATGATCCAAAATCTTGGAAATAGAATAGACAAAATGCAAGAAACATTTAACAAGGACCTAGAAGAACTAAAGATGAAACAAACAACAATGAACAACACAATAAATGAAATTAAAAACACTCTAGATGGGATCAATAGCAGAATAACTAAGGTAGAAGAACGGATAAGTGACCTGGAAGATAAAATAGTGGAAATAACTACTGCAGAGCAGAATAAAGAAAAAAGAATGAAAAGAACTGAGGACAGTCTCAGAGACCTCTGGGACAACATTAAACGTACCAACATTCGAATTATAGGGGTTCCAGAAGAAGAAGAGAAAAAGAAAGGGACTGAGAAAATATTTGAAGAGATTATAGTTGAAAACTTCCCTAATATGGGAAAGGAAATAGTTAATCAGTCCAGGAAGCACAGAGAGTCCCATACAGGATAAATCCAAGGAGAAATACGCCAAGACACATATTAATCAAACTGTCAAAAATTAAATACAAAGAAAACATATTAAAAGCAGCAAGGGAAAAACAACAAATAACACACAAGGGAATCCCCATAAGGTTAACAGCTGATCTTTCAACAGAAACTCTGCAAGCCAGAAGGGACTGGCACGACATATTTAAAGTGATGAAGGAGAAAAACCTGCAACCAAGATTACTCTACCCAGCAAGGATCTCATTCAGATTTGATGGAGAAATTAAAACCTTTACAGACAAGCAAAAGCTGAGAGAGTTCACCACCAAACCAGCTTTACAACAAATGCTAAAGGAACTTCTCTAGGCAAGAAATACAAGAGAAGGTAAAGACCTACAATAACGAACCCAAAACAATTAAGAAAATGGGAATAGGAACATACATATCGATAATTACCTTAAATGTAAATGGACTAAATGCTCCCACCAAAAGACACAGAGTGGCTGAATGGATACAAAAACAAGACCCATATATATGCTGTCTACAAGAGACCCATTTCAGACCTAGAGACACATACAGGCTGAAAGTAAGGGGATGGGAAAAGATACTCCATACAAATGGAAACCAAAAGAAAGCTGGAGTAATAATTCTCATATCAGACAAAACAGACTTTAAAATAAAGACTATTAGAAGAGACAAAGAAGGACACTACATAATGATCAAGGGATCGATACAAGAAGAAGATATAACAATTGTAAATATTTATGCAGCCAACATAGGAGCACCTCAATACATAAGGCAAATACTAACAGCCATAAAAGGGGAAATCGACAGTAACACATTCATAGTAGGGGACTTTAACACCCCACTTTCACCAATGGACAGATCATCCAAAATGAAAATAAATAAGGAAACACAAGCTTTAAATGATGCATTAAAAGAGATGGACTTAATATTTATAGGACATTCCATCCAAAAACGACAGATTACACATTTTTCTCAAGTGCTCATGGAACATTCTCCAGGATAGATCATATCTTGGGTCACAAGTCAAGCCTTGGTAAATTTAAGAAAACTGAAATTGTTTCAAGTATCTTTTCCGACCACAACGCTATGAGACTAGATATCAATTACAGGAAAAGATCTGTAAAAAATACAAACACATGGAGGCTAAACAATACACTACTTAATAACGAAGTGATCACTGAAGAAGTCAAACAGGAAATTAAAAAATACCTAGAAACAAATGACAATGGAGACACGACGACCCAAAACCTATGGGATGCAGCAAAAGCAGTTCTAAGAGGGAAGTTTATAGCAATACAATCCTACCTTAAGAAGCAGGAAACATCTCGAATAACAACCTAATCTTGCACCTAAAGCAATTAGAGAAAGAAGAACAAAAAATCCCCAAAGTTAGCAGAAGGAAAGAAAACATAAAAATCAGATCAGAAATAAATGAAAAAGAAATGAAGGAAACGATAGCAAAGATCAATAAAACTAAAAGCTGGTTCTTTGAGAAGATAAGCAAAATTGATAAACCACTAGCCAGACTCATCAAGAAAAAAAGGGAGAAGACTCAAATCAATATAATTAGAAATGAAAAAGGAGAAGTAACAACTGACACTGCAGAGATACAAAAGATCATGAGAGATTACTACAAGCAACTCTATGTCAATGAAATGGACAACCTGGAAGAAATGGAAAAATTCTTAGAAATGCACAACCTGCCAAGGCTGAATCAGGAAGAAATAGAAAATATGAACAGACCAATCAGAAGCACTGAAATTGAAACTGTGATTAAAAATCTTCCAAAAAACAAAAGCCCAGGACCAGATGGCTTCACAGGCGAATTCTATCAAATATTCAGAGAAGAGATAACACCTATCTTCTCAAACTCTTCCAAAATATAGCAGAGGAGGAAGACTCCCAAACTCATTCTACGAGGCCACCATCACCTTGATACCAAAACCAGACAAGGATGTCACAAAGAAAGAAAACTACAGGCCAATATCACTGATGAACATAGATGCAAAAATCCTCAACAAAATACTAGCAAACAGAATCCAACAGCACATTAAAAGGATCATACACCATGATCAAGTGGGGTTTATTCCAGGAATGCAAGGATTCTTCAATATACGCAAAACAATCAATGTGATAAACCGTATTAACAAACTGAAGGAGAAAAACCATATGATCATCTCAATAGATGCAGAGAAAGCTTTCGACAAAATTCAACACCCATTTATGATAAAAACCCTGCAGAAAGTAGGCATAGAGGGAACTTTCCTCAACATAATAAAGGCCATATATGACAAACCCACAGCCAACATCGTCCTCAATGGTGAAAAACTGAAACCATTTCCACTAAGATCAGGAACAAGACAAGGTTGCCCACTCTCACCACTCTTATTCAACATAGTTTTGGAAGTTTTAGCCACAGCAATCAGAGAAGAGAAAGAAATAAAAGGAATCCATATCAGAAAAGAAGTAAAGCTGTCACTGTTTGCAGATGACATGATACTATACATAGAGAATCCTAAAGATGCTACGAGAAAACTACTAGAGCTAATCAATGAATTTGGTAAAGTAGCAGGATACAAAATTAATGCACAGAAATCTCTGGCATTCCTATACACTAATGATGAAAAATCTGAAAGTGAAATCAAGAAAACACTCCCATTTACCAGTGCAACAAAAAGAATAAAATATCTAGGAATTAAACCTACCTAAGGAGACAAAATACCTGTATGCAGAAAATTATAAGACACTGATGAAAGAAATTAAAGATGATACAAATAGATGGAGAGATATACCATGTTCTTGGATTGGAAGAATCAACATTGTGAAAATGACTCTACTACCCAAAGCAATCTACAGATTCAATGCAATCCCTATCAAACTACCACTGGCATTTTTCACAGAACTAGAACAAAAAATTTCACAATTTGTATGGAAACACAAAAGACCCCGAATAGCCAAAGCCGTCTTGAGAACGAAAAACGGAGCTGGAGGAATCAGGCTCCCTGACTTCAGACTATACTACAAAGCTACAGTAATCAAGACAGTATGGTACTGGCACAAAAACAGAAAGATACATCAATGGAACAGGATAGAAAGCCCAGAGATAAACCCACACACATATGGTCACCTTGTCTTTGATAAAGGAGGCAGGAATGTACAGTGGAGAAAGGACAGCCTCTTCAATAAGTGGTGCTGGGAAAACTGGACAGGTACATGTAAAAGTATGAGATTAGATCACTCCCTAACACCATACACAAAAATAAGCTCAAAATGGATTAAAGACCTAAATGTAAGGCCAGAAACTATCAAACTCTTAGAGGAAAACATAGGCAGAACACTCTATGACATAAATCACAGCAAGATCCTTTTTGACCCACCTCCTAGAGAAATGGAAATAAAAACAAAAATAAACAAATGGGACCTAATGAAACTTCAAAGCTTTTGCACAGCAAAGGAAACCATAAACAAGACCAAAAAGATAACCCTCAGAATGGGAGAAAACATTTGCAAATGAAGCAACTGACAAAGGATTAATCTCCAAAATTTATAAGCAGCTCATACAGCTCAATAACAAACAACCCAATCCAAAAATGGGCAGAAGACCTAAATAGACATTTCTCCAAAGAAGATATACAGACTGCCAACAAACACATGAAAGAATGCTCAACATCATTAATCATTAGAGAAATGCAAATCAAAACTACAATGAGATATCATCTCACACCAGTCAGAACAGCCATCATCAAAAAATCTAGAAAGAATAGATGCTGGAGAGGGTGTGGAGAAAAGGGAACACTCTTGCACTGCTGGTGGGAATGTGAATTGGTACAGCCACTATGGAGAACAGTATGGAGGTTCCTTAAAAAACTACAAATAGAACTACCATATGACCCAGCAATCCCACTACTGGGCATATACCCTGAGAAAACCATAATTCAAAAAGAGTCATGTACCAAAATGTTCACTGCAGCTCTATTTACAATAGCCAGGAGATGGAAGCAACCTAAGTGTCCATCATTGGATGAATGGATTAAGAAGATGTGGCACATATATACAATGGAATATTACTCAGCCATAAAAAGAAACGAAATTGAGCTATTTGTAATGAGGTGGATAGACCTAGAGTCTGTCATACAGAGTGAAGTAAGTCAGAAAGAGAAAGACAAATACCGTATGCTAACACATATATATGGAATTTAAGAAAAAAAATGTCATGAAGAACCTTCGGGTAAGACAGGAATAAAGACACAGACCTACTAGAGAATGGACTTGAGGTAATGGGGAGGGGGAAGGGTAAGCTGTGACAAAGCGAGAGAGAGGCATGGACATATATACACTACCAAACGTAAGGTAGATAGCTAGTGGGAAGCAGCCGCATAGCACAGGGAGATCAGCTCGGTGCTTTCTGACCGCCTGGAGGGGTGGGATAGGGAGGGTGGGAGGGAGGGAGACGAGAGAGCGAAGAGATATGGGAAGATATGTATATGTATAACTGGTTCACTTTGTTATAAAGCAGAAACCAACACACCTTTGTAAAGCAATTATACTCCAATGAAGGTGTAAAAAAAAAAAAAGATCAGGGCAGAAATAAATGAAATAGAAACGAAGAAAACAATAGCAAAGATCAATAAAACTAAAAGCTGGTTCTTTCAGAAGATAAACAAAATTGATAAACCTTTAGCCAGACCCACCAAGAAAAAAAGGGAGAGGACACAAATCAATAAAATTAGAAATGAAAAGGGAGACATCACAACTGACACCGCAGAAAAACAAAGAATTACAAGAGACTACTACAAACAACTATATGCCAATAAAATGGACAACCATGAAAAAAGGGACAAATTCTTGTAAAGGTTCAATATTCCAAGACTGAACCAGGAAGAGTTAGAAATATAAACACACTTATCACAAGTAATGAAATTGAAAACATAATTAAAAATCTTCCAACAAACCAAAGTCCAGGACCAGATGGCTTCACAGGTGAATTCTATCAAACATTTAGAGAAGAGCTAACACCCATCCTTCTCAAACTCTTCCAAAAAATTGCGGAGGAAGGAACACTCCCAAACTCATTCTATGAGGCCACCGTCACCCTGATACCAAAACCAGACGAAGATACTACAAAAAAAGAAAATTACAGACCAATATCACAGATGAATATAGATGCAAAATTCCTCAACAAAATGCTAGCAAACAGAATCCAACAACACACTCAAAGGATCATATACCATGATCAAGTGGGATTTATCCCAGGGATGCAAGGATTCTTCAATATATGCCAATCAATCAATGTGACACACCATATTAACAAACTGAAGAATAAAAAGCATACGATCATCTCAATAGATGCACAAAAAGCTTTTGACAAAATTCAACACCAGTTTATGATAAAAACTCTCCAGAAAGTGGGCACAGAGGGAACTTGCCTCAACATAATAAAGGCCATATACGACAAACCCACAGCAAACATCATTCTCAATGGTGAAAAACTGAAAGCATTTCCTCTAAGATCAGGAACAAGACAAAGATGTCCACTCTTTTTTTTTTTTTTTTTTTTTAAGATGTCCACTCTTACCACTATTATTCAACATAGTTTTGGAAGTCCTAGCCACGGCAATCAGAGAAGAAAAAGAAATAAAAGGAATACAAATTGGAAAAGAAGAAGTAAAACTGTCACTGATTGCAGGTGACATGATACTGTAGAGAGTCCTAAAGATGCCACCAGAAAACTACTAGAGCTAATCAATGAATTTGGTAAAGTTGCAGGATACAAAATTAATGCACAGAAATCCCTTGCATTCCTATACATTAACAACGAAAAATCAGAATGGGAAATAAAGGAAACAATCCCATTTACCATTGCAACAAAAAGAATTAAATACCTAGGAATAGGACTTCCCTGGTGGCACAGTGGTTAAGAATCTGCCTGCCAATGCAGGGGAAACAAACAGGTTTGAGCCCCGGTCCAGGAAGATCCCACATGCCGCGGAGCAACTAAGCCCATGCGCCACAACTACTGAGCCTGCGCGCCTAGAGCCTGTGCTCCGCAACGAGAGAAACCACCACAATGAGAAGCCTGTGCACCACAACAAAGTGTAGCTCCCTCTCGCAGCAACTAGACAAAGCCCGCGCGCAGCAACAAAGATCCAAAACAGCCAAAAATAAAAATAAATAAATAAATTTATTTAAAAAAAAAAAACAAAACAAACCCTAGGAATTAACCTGCCTAAGGAGACAAAAGACCTGTACTCAGAAAACTATAAAACGCTGATGAAAAAAATCAAAGATGACATAAACAGATGAAGAAATATACCATGTTCTTGGACTGGAAGAATCAATATTGTGAAGATGACTATACTATCCAAAGCAATTCACAGATTCAATGTGATCCCTATCAAACTCCCAATGGCATTCTTAACAGAATTAGAACAAAAAATTTTACAATTCGTATGGAAACACAAAAGACCCCGAACAGCCAAAGCAATCTTTTTTTTTTTTTTTGCCGTACACAGGGCCTCACTGTTGTGGCCTCTCCCGTTGCGGAGCACAGGCTCCGGATGCACAGGCTCAGTGGCCATGGCCCACGGGCCCAGCCGCTCTGTGGCATGTGGGATATTCCCAGACTGGGGCACAAACCCGTGTCCCCTGCATCGGCAGGCGGACTCTCAACCACTGTGCCACCAGGGAAGCCCTGCCAAAGCAATCTTGATAAAGAAAAACGGAGTTGGAGGAATCAGGCTCCACAACTTCGAACTATACCACAAAGCTACAGTAATGAAGACAGTATGGTACTGGCACAAAAACAGAAATATAGATTAATGGTACAGGATAGACTGCCCAGAGATAAACCCATGCACATATGGTCACTTAATTTACGACAAAGGAGGCAAGAACATACAATGGAGAAAAGACAGCCTCTTCAATAAGTGGTGCTGGGAAAACTGGACAGCTACATGTAAAAGAATGAAATTAGAACACTCCCTAACACCATACACAAAAATAAACTCTAAATGGATTAAAGACCTAAATGTAAGACCGGACAGTATAAAACTCTTACAGGAAAACATAGGAAAAACACTGTTTGACATAAACCACAGCAAGATCTTTTCTGACCCACCTCCTAGAGTAATGGAAATTAAAACAAAAATAAACAAATGGGACTTAATTAAACTTAAAAGCTTCTGCACAGCAAAGGAACCATAAACAAGACAAAAAGACAACCCGCAGAATGGAGAAAACATTTGCAAATGAAACAAAAGACAAAGGATTAATCTTCAAAATATACAAACAGCTCATGCAGCTCAACATCTAAAAACCAAACAATCGAAATAAAACATGAGTGGAGGACCTAAACAGACATTTCACCAAGGAAGACATACAGATGGTCAAGAGGCACATGAAAAGAAGCTCAACATCACTAATTATTAGAGAAAGGAAAATCAAAACTACAATGAGGAGTCACCTCCCGCCGGTCAGAATGGCCATTATCAAAAAATCTAGAAACAATAAATGCTGGAGAGGGTGTGGTGAAAAGGGAACCCTCTTGCACTGTTGGTGGGAATGTACAATGATACAGCCACTATGGAGAACAGTACGGAGGTTCCTTAAAAAACTAAAAATAGAACTACCATATGACCCAGGAATCCCACTACTGGGCATATATCCTGAGAAAATCATATATTTCAAAAAGATACATGTACCACAATGTTCATTGCAGCACTATTTACAATAGCCAGGACATGGAACCAACCTAAATGTCCATAACAGATGAATGGATAAAGAAAATGCGCCACATATATACAATGGAATATTACTCAGCCATAAAAAGAAACGAAATTGAGTTATTTGTAGTGAGGTGGATGGACCTACAGTCTGTCTTACAGAGTGAAGTAAGTCAGAAAGAGAAAAACAAATACCATGTGCTAGCGCATATATGGAATCTGGAAAAAAATGGTACTGATGAACCTATTTGCAGGGCAGGAATAAAGATGTAGACATAGAGAATGGACTTGAGGACACAGGGTGGGAGGGGGAAGCTGGCACAAAGTGAGAGTAGGATCGACATATATACACTACTGAATGTAAAACAGTTAGCTAGTGGGAAGCACAGGGAGATCACCTCCATGTTTTGCGATGACCTAGAGGGGTGGGATAGTGAGGGTGGGAGGGAGGCTCAAGAGGGAGGAGATATGGGGATATATGTATGCATATGGCTGATTCACTTTGGTGTACTACAGAAACTAACACAGTATTGGGACACAATATACTCCAATAAAGATCTATTAAAAAAATATATATATATATAAAGAGAAATGACAACAAAAACACCACATCCAAAACCTATGGGATGCCACAAAAGCAGTTCTAAGAGGGAAGTTTACAGTGATACATTTGCTACCTCTGAAAACAAGAAAAATCTCAAATACAGAAACATAACCTACACCTAAAGCAACTAGACAAAAACGACAAACAAAACCCAAAATTAGTAGAAGGAAAGAAATCATAAAGATCAGAGCAGAAATAAATGAAATAGAGACAAAGAAAACAATAGGAAAGATCAAGGAAACTAAAAGCTGGCTCTTTGAGAAAATAAACAAAATTGATAAATCTTTAGCCAGACTCAGCAAGAAAAAAAAAGGGAGTGGGCTCAAATCAATAAAATTAGAAATGAAAAATGATAAGTTACAATGGACACCACAGAAATAAAAGGGTCATAAGTGACTACTACAAACAACTATATGCCAATAAGATGGACAACCTAGAAGAAATGGACAAATTCTGGGGAATTCCCTGGCGGTCCAGTGGTTAGGACCCTGCACTTCTACTTCCAGGGGCCCAGGTTCATTCCCTGATGGGGGAACTAAAATTCCACAACATGTAGGGTGTGGTTATAAATAAACACTTAAAAAAAATTGTTTTAATTAAAATAAAAAAGAAATGGACAAATTCATAGAAATACACAACCTTCCAAGACAGAACCAGGAAGAAACAGAAAATATGAAGAGACCAATCACAAGTAATGAAATTGAAACTGTGATTAAAATACTTCCAACAAACAGGAATTTCCAGGTGGCGTGGTGGTTAAGAATCTGCCTGCCAATGCAGGGGACACGGGTTCGAGCCCTAGTCCGGGAAGATCCCACATATTGCGGAGCAACTAAGCCCGTGCACCGAAAATACTAAGCCTGCACTCTAGAGCCTGTGAGCCACAACTACTGAAGCCCGTGCACCTAGAACCTGTGCTCCGCAACAAGATTAGCCACCGCAATGAGAAGCCTGTGCACCGCAATGAAGAATAGCCCCTGCTCGCTGCAACTAGAAAAAAGCCTGTGCGCAACAAAGACCCAATGCAGCCAAAACAAAACAAAACAATACGAAACAAAATGTGGTACATATATACAATGTTACTCAGCCGTAAAAAAGAATCAAATAGGAATCGGAACCAAGATGGCGGAGTAGAAGGACATGCTTTCACTCCCTCTTGTGAGAACATCAGAATCACAACTAGCTGCTGGACAATCATCAACAGGAAGACACTGGAACTCACCAAAAAGGATACCCCACATCGAAAGACAAAGGAGAAGCCACAGTGAGATGGTAGGAGGGGTGCAACCACAGTAAAATCAAATCCCATAACTGCTGGGTGGGTGACTCACAGACTGCAGAACACTTATCCCACAGAAATCCACCCACTGGAGTGAAGGTTCTGAGCCCCAGGTCAGGCTTCCCAACCTGGGGGTCCGGCAATGGGAGGAGGAATTCCTAGAGAATCAGACTTTGAAGGCTAGTGGGATTTGATTGCAGGACTGCGACAGGACTGGGGGAAACAGAGACTCCGCTCTTCGAGGGCACACATAAAGTAGTGTGCACATCAGGACCCAGGGGAAGGAACAGTGACCCCACAGGAGGCTGAACCAGACCTACCTGCTAGTGTTGGAGGATCTCCTGCAGACGCGGGGGTGGCTATGGCTCACTGTGGGGACACGGACACTGGCAGAAGTTCTGGGGAGCACTCCTTGGCGTGAGCCCTCCCAGAGTCTGCCATTAGCCCCACCAAAGAGCCCAGGTAGGATCCAGTGTTGGGTTGCCCAGGCCAAACAACCAACAGGGAGGGTACCCAGCCCCACCCATCAGCATCAAACGTATTAGTTTTACTGAGCTCTGCCCACCAGAGCTACTGTCAGCTCTACCCACCACCAGTCCCTCCCATCACGAAACTTGCACAAGCCCCTTAGATAGCCTCATCCACCAGAGGGCAGACAGCAGAAGCAAGAAGAACTACAATCCTGCAGCCTGTGGAAGGAAAACCACATTCACAGAAAGACAGGCAAGATGAAAAGGCAGAGGGCTATGTACCAGATGAAGGAACAAGATAAAACCCCAGAAAACAACAAAATGAAGTGGAGGTAAGCAACCTTCCAGAAAAAGAATTCAGAATAATGATAGTGAAGATGATACAGGACCTCGGAAAAAGAATGGAGGCAAAGGTCGAGAAGATACAAGAAATGTTTAACAAAGACTTAGAAGAATTAAAGAACAAATAAACAGAGATGAACAATACAATAACTGAAATGAAAACTACACTAGAAGGAATCAATAGCAGAATAACTGAGGCATAAGAACGGATAAGTGACCTGGAAGACAGAATGGTCGAATTCACTGCTGCAGAACAGAATAAAGAAAAAAGAACGAAAAGAAATGAAGACAGCCTAAGAGACCTCTGGGACAACATTAAACACAACAACATTCGCATTATAGGAGTCTCAGAAGGAGAAGAGAAAGAGAAAGGACCAGAGAAAATATTTGAAGAAATTATAATCGAAAACTTCTCTGACATGGGAAAGGAAACAGCCACCCAAGTCCAGGAAGCACAGAGAGTCCCATACAGGATAAACCCAAGGAGAAACATGCCGAGACACATAGTAATCCAACTGGCAAAAATTAAAGACAAAGAAAAATTATTGAAAGCAGCAAGGGAAAAACAACATACAAGGGAACTCCCATAAGGTTAACAGCTGATTTCTCAGCAGAAACTCTACAAGCCAGAAGGGAGTGGTATGATATACTTCAAGTGATGAAAGGGAAGAACCTACAAACAAGATTACTCTACCCGGCAAGGATCTCATTCAGATTTGATGGAGAAATCAAAAGCTTTACAGACAAGCAAAAGCTTAGAGAATTCAGCACCACCAAACCAGCTCTACAACAATGCTGAAGGAACTTCTCTAAGTGGGAAACACAAGAGAAGAAAAGGACCTACAAAAACAAACCCAGGCCCGCGCACCGCGATGAAGAGTGGCCCCCGCTTGCCACAACTAGAGAAAGCCCTCGCACAGAAAAGAAGACCCAACAGAGCCATAAATAATAAATTTAAATCATATGGGCTTCTAAAAAGACCTCTGTTTAAAAAAAAAAAAAAACCAAAAGAATTAAGAAAATGGTCATAGGAACATACATATCGATAATTAAACCTTAAATGTGAATGGATTAAATGCTCCAACCAAAAGACACAGGCTTGCTGAATAGATACAAAAACAAGACCCATCTATATACTGTCTACAAGAGACCCACTTCAGACGTAGGGACACATACAGACTGAAAGTGAGGGGATGGAAAAAGATACTCCACGCAAATGGAAATCAAAAGAAAGCTAGAGGACTTCCCTGGTGGCGCAGTGGTTGAGAGTCTGCCTGCCAATGCAAGGAACACAGGTTCGTGCCCCGGTCCGGGAAGATCCCACATGCCGCGGAGTGGCTGGGCCCATGAGCCATGGCCGCTGAGCCTGCGCGTCCGGAGCCTGTGCTCCGCAACAGGAGAGGTCACAACAGTGAGAGGCCCGCGTACCGCAAAAAAAAAAAAAAGAAGAAAGCTAGAGTAGCAATACTCATATCAGATCAAATAGACTTTAAAATAAAGAATGTTACAAGAGACAAGGAAGGACACTACACAATGATCAAGGGATCAATCCAAGAAGAAGGTATAACAATTATAAATATATATGCACCCAACATAGGAGCACCTCAACACATAAGGCAACTGCTAACAGCTATAAAAGAGGAAATGGACAGTAACACAATAATACTGGGGGACTTTTAACACCTCACTTACACCAATGGACAGATCATCCAAAATGAAAATAAATAAGGAAACAGAAGCTTTAAATGACACAACAGACCAGATAGAATTGATATTTATAGGACATTCCATCCAAAAACAGCAGATTACACTTTCTTCTCAAGTGTGCATGGAACATTCTCCAGGATATATCACATCTTGGGTCACAAATCAAGCCTCAGTAAATTTAAGAAAACTGAAATCATATCAAGCATCTTTTCTGACCACAAAGCTATGAGATTAGAAATGAATTACAGGGAGAAAAACGTAAAAAACACAAACACGTGGAGGCTAAACAATACATTACTACATAACCAAGAGATCACTGAAGAAATCAAAGAGGAAATCAAAAAATACCTAGAGACAAACGACAATGAAAACACAATGATCCAAAACCTATGGGATGCAGCAAAAGCAGTTCTAAGAGGGAAGTTTATAACTATACAAGCCTACCTCAAGAAACAAGAAAAATCTCAAATAAACAATCTAACCTTGCACCTAAAGGAACTAGAGAAAGAAGAACAAACAAAACCCAAAGTTAGCAGAAAGAAAAAAGTCATAAAGCTCAGAGCAGAAGTACATGAAACTGAAACAAAGAAAACAATAGGAAAGATCAATAAAACTAAAAGCTGGTTCTTTGAAAAGATAAACAAAATTGATAAACCATTAGCCAGACTCATCAAGAATAAGAGGGAGAAGACTCAAATCAATAAAATTAGAAATGAAAAAGGAGAAGTAACAACAGACACCACAGAAATACAAAGCATCCTAAGAGACTACTACAAGCAACTCTACGCCAATAAAATGGACAACCTGGAAGAAATGGACAAATTCTTAGAAAGGTATAACCTTCCAAGACTGAACCAGGAAGAAATAGAAAATATGAACAGACCAATCACAAGTAATGAAATTGAAACTGTGATTAAAAATCTTACAACAGAAAAAAAAAAAATCTTCCAACAGGGGCTTCCCTGGTGGCCCAGTGGTTGAGAGTCTGCCTGCCAATGCAGGGGACATGGGTTCAAGCCCTGGTCTGGGAAGATCCCAAATGCCACGGAGCGGCTGGGCCCGTGAGCCACAACTACTGAGCCTGCGCGTCTGCAGCCTGTGCTCCGCAACGAGAGGCCACGACAGTGAGAAGCCCACGCACTGCGATGAAGAGCGGCCCCCACTCGCCACAACTGGAGAAAGCCCTAGCACAGAAACTAAGACCCAACACAGCCAAAAATAATTAATTAATTTAAAAAAGCTGACGCAGCCACAGATAAAATAAAAATAAATTAAAGAAAAAAAATCTTCCAACAAACAAAAGTCCAGGACCAGATGGCTTCACAGGTGAATTCTATCAAGCATTTAGAGAAGAGCTAACATCCATCCTTCTCAAACTCTTCCAAAAAATTGCGGAGGAAGGAACACTCCCAAACTCATTCTATGAGGCCACTGTCACCCTGATACCAAAACCAGACAAAGATACTACAAAAAAAGAAAATTACAGACCAATATCATTGATGAATACAGATGCAAAAATCCTCAACAAAATACTAGCAAACAGAATCCAACAACACATTAAAGGGATCATACACCACGATCAAGTGGGATTTATCCCAGGGATGCAAGGATTCTTCAATATACGCAAATCAATCAATGTGATACACCACATTAACAAATTGAAGAATAAAAACCATATGATCATCTCAATACATGCAGAAAAAGCTTTTGACAAAATTCAACACCGGTTTATGATAAAAACTCTCCAGAAAGTGGGCATACAGGGAACCTACTGTATAATACAGAGAACTCTACTCAATATTCTGTGATAACCTATCTGAGAAAAGAATCTGAAAAAGAATGAATATATGTATATGTATAACTAAATCACTTTGCTGTACACCTGAAACACAACATCGTAAATCAACTACACTCCAGTATAAAATTTTGTAACATAAAACAAACTCCCAAAAAACTCACTTTTCAAATAGCTCTTTGTTGCTATGTTATATTACTGTAAAGATTAATTAAGTTATTAAAAAGATATTCTAAGCTTGTTTCTAAAGCTGATCACTGTAATCTATCCTTGGATGAAAATTAGATGCCCATAACGTATAACCAAGGGATTATACATACAAGGAAAAAAAAATCATTTAGAGCTTCCCTGGTGGCGCAGTGGTTAAGAATCCGCCTGCCAATGCAGGGGACACGGGTTCAAGTCCTGGTCTGGGAAGGTTCCACATGCCGCAGAGCAACTAAGCCCATACGCCACAACTACTGAGCCTGCGCTCTACAGCCTGCGAGCCACTACTACTGAAGCCCGTGCGCCTAGAGCCTGTGCTCCGCAACAAGAGAAGCCACCGCAATGGAAGTCTGCACACCAAAGTGAAGAGTAGCCCCCGCTTTCTGCAACCAGAGAAAAGCCTGTGCGCAACAACGAAGACCCAACGCTGGCAAAAATAAAATAAATAAATTTGTTAAAAAAAATCATTTAAAAGAATGTGTCCAACCCAGATAAAAGGCCTCTTATCAGGTATTCTTAAGTACATCAGGCACAAAGAAACTGAAGGGAATCAACTTCCAAGAATTAAGGTACTTTTACCCTAATTACTAGAAGTGCCCAACGGAGGACTTCCTGAGCACTGATGTCAGTCTTCCCCTCCTCCGACCCTTACAAGTGCTGACCCTGTATTTCCAGTTTGCAGCAAGACGGTTCACCACTGGGGTCACCTTCTGTACTACTCCTTTGTGGCAATTTCTCTGGCATTAACACCTCGTTGGGAGACTACTTTAGAAGAGATAACATCTAGGGACTTCCCTGGTGGTCCAGTGGTTGGGACTCCGTGCTCCCAATGCAGGGCGCCCAGATTCGATCCTTGGTCAGGGAACTAGATCCCACATGCCGCAACTAAAGATCCTGAATGCAGCAATGAAGATCCCACGTGCAGCAACAAAGACCTGATGCAGCCAAATGGTTAAATAAATATTAAAAAAAAAAAAAAAAGAGATAACATCTAAAGTTGTAAATCTTGATTAAATTGCACGGTGATAGGGAAACGAAACTTTTAGATAGCTAACCATTGCTCCAGTGGAAGCTGCCGTGTCCTTGGAAATGGCTGCTCCAACAAGGGCTATCTTACAGGCGGGAGCCATTCCTCCAGCGGAGACTATTATCCCAGGGAAAAATGCACCCAAGGGTAAGGAGAGACCTCCGATATATTTAGGAGCTCCTCTGTACTCCGAGTTACCCAAGGGGCCCATTTTCAGTCCAGCTAGCACCCGCAGAGGCATAAGTTACTAACCAACTGCCTCTAGGGTTCTGCCTCTAAGAGAAATTTATAATAAAAATCAAGAAACAATAAGAGGGCTTCCCTAGTGGCGCAGTGGTTGAGAATCCGCCTGCCGATGCAGGGGACATGTGTTCGAGCCCTGGTCCGGGAAGATCCCACATGCCACGGAGTGACTAAGCCTGTGCGCCACAGCTACTGAGCCTGCGCTCTAGAGCCCGCGAGCCACAACTACTGAGACTGCGTGCCACAATTACTGAAGCCTGTGAGCCTAGAGCCCGTGCTCTGCAACAAGAGAAGCCACCTCAATGAGAAGCCTGCACACTGCAACGAAAGGGTAGCCCCCGCTCGCTGCAACTAGAGAAAGCCCACGTGCAGCAACGAAAATCCAATGCAGCCAAAAATAAATAAATTAAAATAAATAAATTTTTTAAAAAAAGAAACAATAAGAGTTCATGTGCTTTTTTTCAATGTCCGATTTAAGTCTGGCAGAAGTTGGAAAGTTTTGCTGAGGATTCTAAGCTTTCCACAAA